>NC_092709.1:121016816-125816816 GCF_047496885.1 Scyliorhinus torazame
GTCATGCTAAATTGCCACTTAGTGAGTCCAAAAGGTTAGGTGGGGGTTGCAGCTTTAGGGCATAGGAGTGGCCTTGGTAGGGTCCTTTTTCAGAGTGTCGGTGCAGACTCTGGGCCAAATGTCCCTTCTGCTCTGGTGATTCGTTGATTCTATTCTATGACTACCCTGTCTTGAATATTGCAATAATTATAACATGGAAACCTGTATGTGTTATCGTTCATATGAATGTTGATCCAAAGCTCCTGTCTGCCTTGCTCCTATACCTCTTTATTGCACTTTCCTTCAACCACAAGTCTGTTTAATGTCACTGGTCTCATTCCTTTATGGAATGATTTGTGAGGCAGTTTTGAATCAAATGAATACAAAGAGTACAAAAAAGTTCCCCATCTGAACCCCACTTAATACCCAACCGAGTGAGATGCAGACAAACCAACAGTCAGGCCGCAAGCCAGCAAGAGTAAGGAGAGAAAAACTGCAACCCCAGAACAGGACGATCAGAGTGGCGAACCAGATCTGCACATGACGGACCCATCAAGACCATCAATGCCGACCCAGTTGGCGGAGAAGCTGATGGAGTTTATCTCTGTCGAGATTCAAATGCACAAAGGTGGTTAAAGTGGACCTCATGGCGGCAATGAAGTCAGCAACAGAGGCCATGCTGGTCCCCATAAAGGGAGCTGTAGACAGAGTGGAGTGGAGACTGGAGGCCTAAGAGGTGACCTGACGAAAGCAGCCACCAAAGGACGAGCAGATCGGCTCGCTTGAAGCCGATGATCCAGAAGGCAATAAAGGGGAAGACAGACAACCAAGAAAACTAGTCCTGTGGACAGAACCTTCAAATCGTTCCACTACTGGAGGGTGCAGAGTGTAGGAACCCAGCACAATTTGTTTTGCAGATGCTCAGGAAACTAGTAAGGGAGGAGGGCTTCAAGCCCCCAGAGGTGGCCCGGGCCTACAGGTCGCTCCCACTGGTTTGGGAAGAGATGGATGCACTGCACCCACAAGTTGACTGGTGTTGCGAATTTGTTTTCTCTTTATTTGGCTGTGAATATGGCGGTCAATATGGCCACCTTCCTTAATTTTAATTACATTTTGCTCTAGAGTCGCCAGGTATCTTTCGATACCGCCACAAGGTTCAAAACAAATACTGATCAAAGACTCTATTACACCAGTTAGTTAGTTCAAAGTCAAATGCTTATTTATTTACACACACAATTAAATATACTCATACACAAATACTACAGACTAAACTAACACTACTGCCAAAGCCTATACCTAGCTTCGGGCGCCCACTCAGTCAGAGGAACAATGGCCGTTGTTCGGTTCTGAGGCTGCTGGGGTGAAACTGGTACGGGATAACAGTTAAGGTCATCTGTCTGGTAGCATGCGTTGACCTTGGACTTACTTGTTCTGATGCTGCTTTGGCAGGTCTCTCCTCGGTGAGAGCCAGAGCCAAGAGAGCGATTCTCTCTTGGGGGATCCTTCTTATACCCAAAAGGGGCTTTGTGCGCTTTTGGGCGGGCCTTGAACTTGGCCCCAATTAATTGGGCTGTTTCTCAATCGTTCCTCTCTATTTCCTCCAATGAAGGGATGGGTGCCCTGATGGCTGGGTGTGTCCTAGGTGGCCGTTGGCCTGCTTTGTTCTGGTCTCCTCTGACGCCGGGGTGTCTGCCTTTGTATCGGTTACTCAAATGTTACTCTTTTGTCCCCGGAGATGGCCTATTAGTATGCTAATAGGTTTGCAGTTTTGGTCTTGTTTGGGAGCTGCGGCTCCAATATGCAGACAAACCCTGAACCTGCTTGTTTTCTCAGTGTTGTCCATTTTCCCTGCAATCTTTGCAAAGTGTCCATTTTGTAATCGGGAAGTGGCCATCCCAGATGGCTACACTGGACAAGTCGGGGAAACCACCATCGGGAGCAATAGCAAAACTCCACAAATTCCTGGACAAGGAATGGGTTCTGAAGTTGGTGAGGAACACGCATTCGTGTAAATGGGAAGGATGCACCATCCACAGGGCTGACCTGGCCAAGCACTGGGCAGAGTCTATCTGGGCTAAAAAATTTGGAGAGAATTCTCAAGGACGGGATTTATACCCATTTGGAAACAAATGGACTCAAAAGCGATAGACAGCATGGTTTTGTGAAGGGGAGATCGTGCCTCACTAACTTGATCATGTTTTTTGAGGAGGTGTCAAAGATGACTGATGAAGGGAGGGCTGTGAATGTTGTTTACATGGACTTCAGTAAAGCCTTTGACAAGGTGCCTCATACGATACTGATACGAAAGGTGAATTCTCACGGAATCAGAGGTGAGGTGGTAAGATAGATACAGAACTTGCTCAATCACAGAAGGCAAAGGGCAGCAGTAGAAGGGTGCTTTTCTGAATGGAAAGTTGTGACTCGTGGTTTTCCACAGGGATCTGTGCTCGAGCGTCTGTTGTTTGTAGTGTACATAAACTATTTGGAGGAAAATGTAGCATTAGTAAGTTCGCGGATGACACCGGGTTCATGGAGTGGCAGATGGATTGTCAGAAGATAAAGCTTATGGTAGGTTGGAGAGAAATGGCAAATGGAGTTTAATCTGGACAAATGTGAGGTAATGCATTTTGGTAGGTGTACCATAAAAGAGGAAATGTACCGTAAATGGTAAAACTCTTAGGAATATAGAAAGTCAGAGATCTGGGCATGCAGGTGCACAGATCTTTGAAGGTGGCAACACAACTGGATAAGGTAGTCAAGAAAGCATACAGAATTTGTGCCTTCATTGGACGGGGCATCGAGTATAAAATTGGCAAGTCATGCTACAGTTGTATAGAACCTTGGTAAGGCCGCACTTAGAATATTGCTCACAATTCTGTTTGCCACATTATCAGAAGAATGTGGAGGCTTTGGAGAGGGTGCAAAGGTGGTTTACCAGGATGTTGCCTTGTCTGGAGGGTGTTAGCTATGTGGAGAGGCTGAATAGACTCGGACTGTTGAGTGGGGGGTTGGGTAGGGGGGGGGTGGGTTGGGTGGGGGGGGGGTGGGTTGGGTGGGTTGGGTGGGGGGGGGTGGGTTGGGTGGGGGGGGTGGGTTGGGTGGGGGGGGTGGGTTGGGTGGGGGGGGGGTTGGGTTGGGTGGGGGGGGGGTTGGGTTGGGTGGGGGGGGGTTGGGTTGGGTGGGGGGGGGGTGGGTTGGGTGGGGGGGGTGGGTTGGGGGGGGGGTTGGGTGGGGGGGGAGGGGGGGTGGGGGGTGGTTGGGGGGGGGGGAGGGTGGGGGGGGAGGGGGGAGGAGGGGGGGGAGGGGGGAGGAGGGGGGGGAGGGGGGAGGAGGGTGGGGGGTGGTTGGGGGAGGGGGGGAGGTGGGGGGTGGTGGGGGGAGGTGTGGGGGAGGGGGTGGGGTGGGGGAGGGGTGGGGTGGGGGGGGAGGGAGTGGAGGTGAGGGAGTGCAGCATGCTGGTCACAATGGGTCACACCGGAGTTGGTTGGAAAGAGGAAGGAGGCAGGGTCATCTTTGACCCATGAACAAAGGGAAACCGGGCGTGCAGTGGTGTGACCACAAGGCTGACCCCACGGGAGTGGGAGGACAGAAATTTCCCCCACCCTATCATGGTGGTCAAAATGTGAGGGGACTCACAGACCAGTGAAAAGTTAATCTTGCCCATCTAAAAAGCCTGAGGATTGACATTGTCTTTCTTCAGGAGACACCCGTAAGCGAGATGGACCGATTGACGGTAAAGAGAAGCTGGGTGGCGTAGATATATCAGACATGCTTTGATTTGAGTACTGTTGTATCTGTCCAACTCCGATATTTTCAAACAGTTAAATTCCCTTTTTTAAAAGTACCCAATTCATTTTTTCCAATTCAGGGCAATTTAGTTTGGCCAATCCACCTAACCTGCACGTCTTTGGGTTGTGAGGGCGAAACCCACACAAACACGGGTAAAATACGCAAACTCCACACGGACAGTGACCCAGAGCCGGGATCGAACCTAGGACCTTGGCGCCCTGAGGCAGCAATGCTAACCACTGCGCCACCGTGCTGCCCAACCAGTTAAAAAGTGTTTTACCGAGGTGTCCTTTAATACCGAGGAGAACAAATGACAAACACAGGTATACATTCAAACACTATATTACCCGCAAAATATATTCGAGAGGTACTCAAGATTAGTTTTTTATATAATCTTGATTGTCACACACAGGCTTACATTGCAATGAAGTTACTGTGAAAAGTCCCCAGTCGCCACATTCCGGCGCCTGTTCGGGTTCACACAGCGAGAATTCAGAATGTCCAAATTATCTAACAGCGCTTCTTTCGGCCTAGTGGAAGGAAACCGGAGCACCCGGAGGAAACCCATGCAGACGCAGGGAGAACGCGTAGACTCCGCACAGACAGTGACCCATGCTGGGAATTGAACCTGGAACCCTGGCGCTGTGAGGTTACAGTGCCACTGTAGTTTATACTACCCGCAAAGATGGCTTGGGAGGGCTGTGAATCCGATCCTTGAGAGGTACCCAAGATTAGTTTATACTACTCACAAAGGTGGCTTGTTAGGGCTGTGGATCCGATCCATGAGTCCCTCTGGTCCATCATCACGAAGGTGGTTCTCGCTGGCAGTATGATAGATCTGCCATGCGGAACTAGTAGCACGTTGCGATTACTAGAACTCAGTAGAAATTTAAATTAAAACTTCTCGGGTGCAAAGAAGAATTGTTTTATTTGTCTTCTATTGATTACGATTGAAAGACATTTAAAAGGCAATTCGTAGACAATTTGAAGCTTTCAAATAATCACAGAAATGATCATCTTGCTTGGGCAAACAGCTCACAACTTTAGAAGTCAAAGTCTGAAAATGAAATATGAAGACAGGAAGACAGTGAATAGTTCAGATCAAAGTATAGATGACTCATGAAGGAGAGAGAAATCCAGCTCTATTTAAATATGGCTGACCGAAACTTCAGTTATGTTGTATCATATCTGTCTTTTGTTAGATGTTTGAGTTGCTGTGATATGAAGAGTCTAAAGTTCTGTTCCTTTTTCACCAACACACATTACTTTTATTCCAACAGACTTTGCACAAAACTCTTAACTACACATCACCTGGCAGAGGCCACCTGAAGCCCCTTTACATTTGTGTCAATTCATGGACACTTAACATAAATGAGACAACTAATTGCAATGTCTCTTAACCCATTACTTAACATCTTTAGCCATCTAATTACACCCCAATATAATCCTAATTGGTTTGGGTTAGACTCAAACACATCTGATTTGACGGCAAGCCGTCCATCTTTAATATGCAACATTAGTTTTAATTGTTTCGTGTCTGCATACTTGTGTAGGCTAAGGAATGCGATATTGTGCTGTTATCAAGACCAGTTTGAACTGGTCTTTTGCTGACTTAGCTGTTATAACAATAGAGCCTTCATGTTACTGTATCGTTGCTATGCTGTTGCTATAGAGCTTGCCCTGTCCTTGGACACTATTGAAGAATGTATTCATTGGTTCAGTTAAAGTGTTTGTTTTAATCTCTCCTGCTTTTGCATGTATCAGGTTCTTTTTGTGTTTCTGTTTTTATGTTGTACTGTCTTGCTAGAATAATGGAGTAAAGTGAATTATGCTGTTTTGTAAGCTGTATGTTTTGAGATGACCTGAGGTTATGAGAGTGTTGAAATCCTTAATTTAAAATGGGTAAAACTGGGGCTTAATATTTATCCTAAATAGCTATCTTTTACTGTGTTAGGAAATAGCTAACTTCTACAGTCCCCGCTTTTGATAAATCAAAAGATTAAGTGAGATATATCAGAATATGATAAAAGACATCATTAATGTGATAGGATAGGTAAAAGCACAAAGAGTAACTCATTCATATTGTCATTGCAGTTTTAAACAATAGAGTGGATAAGCATTTCAACAATCAATAAATTAATCACATTTGATATTACTGATTCAGTATTAATATATATTAATAATAGTCAAATAATTGATTGATCAGTAACATTTGAACAATCGTATTTCATTTCAAATTCATCCAATGGGGGTGCAGTTTGGTTAGTTTGAATCATTCTGACAGTTGGTTCCCTGCGTTTAGCGAATAGTTCTTTGATGCACTTAGCATGTAAATGATGAATACAGCTACATAGGAGAGTAGGATTATTCTTATTGTGGACATTCCAGTGTGTCCAAGGCACCCGCAAATTTTATCCCAGAGAGAACTTGGGGTGGATCAAGTTTTTAAATTTCTTTTTGGATATGTAATGCCAAATCTTTAACTTCTTTTGAGTTATCTGGAATGAAAGTGCAACACTGCACCAATCAGGGCGCAGGTGCCACCTTTTTCGGCCATCACATAGTCAAGTGCCATTCGATTTTGTAATGCCACGGTTCGAATTGCTCGCATTTCATTAGAAATTTTATCTAGGGCAGTGGCGGTGTAATCGGCTACGTTTTGTATGATGGTTGTTATTTTATTCAATTCATTTTCCATCCTTATTTCCCAATAGAAAGGAATGATTCCAGCATAAGTTGCATCGCTTAAGGTAATGGAACGCTTATTTCTTCGAGCAGCTGCTTCTGAAACATAGATTATCATAGATTATCATAGAATTTACAGTGTCGAAGGAGGCCATTCGGCCCATCAAGTCTGCACCGGCTCTTGGAAAGAGCACCCTACCCAAGGTCAACACCGCCACCCTATCCCCATAAACCCGTAACCCCACCCAACACCTCGGGCAATTTTGGACACTAAGGGCAATTTATCATGGCCAATCCACCTAACCTGCACATCTTTGGACTGTGGGAGGAAACCGGAGCACCCGAAGGAAACACACACACACACACTGGGAGGATGTGCAGACTCCGCACAGACAGTGACCCAAGCCGGAATCGAACCTGGGACCCTGGAGCTGTGAAGCAATTGTGCTATCCACTAGGCTACCGTGCTGATGAGGGAGATAGCCACATGTCGAATGGCAGGTGCAATGTATCCTAAATAGCAAGATCCTGACTAGGATCTTGAGAGCCAGAGATATGCTTTATCATCTCAAATAAAATAAGTTTCATGATCAGCAGAATATAAGTAAATATATTCTAAGAATCATTGGTCTGAGAATGTTTTATTATTTTTGAGGTTAGGTTATCCTTGAGGACCGCATAACTCTTTGTAAGTGATCGTTTGTACATTTATAAGCTGTGTTAACATCTACATAATTAGTACAAACACTATTACCCATTTGTATTCCTTTAGGGTTCTTACCGATGAGGCAAATGGATCCTTTTTGTTTAATATTAGTTGGGAGGTTAAGATGTTGAGGTTTTTGGTTAGGGTTACATTTAAGTTGGTGCCATCCTGAAAAGGTATTTAGTGGATAGCCTGCAGATTTCCATAAGTTAATAGATTTTTGGATGTGAATCTGGTACCTTCCTTTTCCACATGAATATGCTCCAGAACAAATCACCACAGCAAGGGACGCTTTGATAGATGTACCATTCTGCTGTTTCTGAAGCATTAAAGGGAATAGTTAGAAAGGGACTACCCTCCCCTGAGTTAGTCGGGGTTGAAATGCATACCCAACAATTGGAAATATTAAAGTTTTTAGCATATATCTTCGATGTGTAAAGGAATGTGTTCTTGTTCAGTTCTGGTACAACGTTCACAAAGCCAATCAAATAACTGAAAATTAAAATTGCCACAAACATTTTACTTGTACGCGCGCTTCACGTGCGATGCGTGAATCCAACTTTTCTTTCCTTTTAACTTCACAGCGGATTGGGTGGTGAGAAGGATTACGAAAGGACCTTCCCACTTCGACCCTAAGGGTTCCTTTTGCAGCTTTTTGACGTACACTTCTTCACTGGGCACCAAGTCGTGCCCACCTTCTGTAGGATCTCCCCACGGAGCTAACACCTGTTGAGAAGCAGAACTAACAGCATTTGTTAGATTTTGACAGTAAGACAGCAAAGCATCACTCATTAAATGACAGTCTGCTTTCCGCAAGTCAATAGTTCCTGGCAGAGACATTGGTCTGCCTGTGATGATTTCAAAACGACTCAGGCCTGTTGTTCTGTTTGGTGTAGCTCTAATACTGCATAACACTATTGGCAAAGCTTGGACCCAATTCATGCCTTCTTGGCTGTATTTAGACAGTCTTTCTTTCAAAGTTCGATTCATACGTTCCACTTGTCCTTGATGATTGTGGATGATAAGGACAGTGTAAATTCCAGTTAATGTTTAGTAGTCTACAAACTTCCTTACGAACAGCACCTGTAAAGTGTGATCCATTGTCGTAGTCAATGCTAGCTGGTACTCACCATTTGGGGATAAAGTCTTTGCATAGCGCTTTGGCTGTATGGGCAGCTGTCCCTCTTCTAACTGGAGCAGCCTCCACCCATCTGGAGAATTTATCCACGATTACAAGGATGTCATTGTATTGTTGACATTTAGGAAGAGTGATGTAATCTACCTGTATATCCTGGAATGGACCTGCAGGAGCTCTTAATTGAGGCATTGATGTTATAGGACCCAAGTTATTCTTTTGACAGGTTACACAATGGTTTGCTACCAATTGTGCATGTTTTTTGAATCCTTTACCACACCAACTTCTATGGAATCGATCCGTCATTTGTTGAGGTGATATGTGATTTTGTTGAGATAAAAAGGCATGAGTGATTGTGGTGCAACTGGTTTACAAGTTTGAACTTCTCTCCAAATTTCATCATCATACGGTTGAATACCTGAGTCTAACCATGTCCATTTTTCTTCCTTGGTACAATCATTCTGCATTTCACGTAAATCATGTAATAAGGTGGTTACTCCCAATTTGTAAATGTGACTGGATTCCTGATGCCACTGAGCGGCACAAAAGGAGGCAGCTTCCCTTGCTGTTTGGTCCCAAAGAGCATTCCTCTTGCTTCCATAGTGTCCTCATGAGTATGAGTTTTACAGTTTAGAACTGATACTTCTTTTGGTAAGGTCATAGCTCTAGAAGATCTCGTACTTCCTTTCCATTTCAGCTCGGTGTACCTGCTGTTGTGAAAAATCCTCTTTTTCTCCACAGGTGGCCAAAATCATGTGCTACTCCAAAACAATATCTGGAGTCAGTATAGATGTTAGCAGTTTTATCTCTCGCCACATGACATGCTTCTGTTAGTGCCTTTAATTCGGCCTGCTGAACTGATGTACCTGGGGGCAAACTTCCTTCAGCTAATTAATACTTTGTATGGACTTGTGACTGCCCACCCAGCTTTTCTGATACCCTTGTCAATAAAAGAGGAATCATCAGTAAATAAGATTAAATCTGGGTTCTGTAGTGGCTCTTCTACTGAGCGTACTTTTTCCATTTCCTCTATTATTTTCACACAGTCATGCCCTTCTCCCTCCCCTCCCTTTTGCTCCTCGGGAAGCGGGAGCAACGATGATGGGTTTACAGGACTGGCTTTGTGAAAATCTAGGTTGTGAGCTTCCAAAACTGCTGTCCATCTAGTCCATCTAGCTGATGTAACTTGTGACACTCTGTTCATAGATAGTAGAGAATGGACTGAGTGTGGACATTTAATGGTTAACATTTGGTCTAGAACAAGGCCTGATGTCATCATTACAGCTTGACATGTGGCTTCCATGGCTCGTAAACATCTGCCAAATGCTAGTGCCACATTGTCAAGTTTAAGGGAATAGTACCCAACCGGTCTTAACGATCACCATGTTCTTGGGCTAGTACTGCAGTCATGTAACCATCTCTTTCATGAACAAACATGGTAAAAGGTTTTCCGTTGTTTGGTACCTAAGGCTGGTGCTGAACACAGGACCTTTTTCACATTCAGCAATGATTGTTTTTGTTCAGAATTGAGTTTAACTTGATCTCTTGATTTTCTGTTTCCTTTTAAAAGATCATTTAATGGCTGGCATAACTGAGTATAAGAATCAATCCAATTTCTGTTAAAATTACCTCAAGAAAGATCTGACTTCCTGTACAGTTGAGAGTTCTTTAGCTGCTTTGATGGCAGCTGTTTTGTTCTGGGTAAGTTCCCTTTTGCCTTTGGAAATTTTCTGACCCAAGTAAACAACTTCTTCCTGGGCAATTTTTGCTTTGGCAAAGCTAGCTTTGTGACCATTAGTACTGAGGTGGTTCAAGACCACCCGTAAGTCCTTTTCATGATCATCTTTATTGAAGGAGGCTATCAGAACATCATCTACATACTGGATAATGGTGGAAGGCAGATCAGGCAGTTTCCTGAGATGATTCTGCAGAACCATGTGGTAAACAGTTGGGCTATTGTGAAAACCTTGCGGCAGTCTAGACCATGTGTACTGTTGCTGATTGACTGTAAAAGCAAACCATGTTTAGCTAGTGGTACTGACCAGAAGCCATTTGCCATATCAATGACTGAAAACCATTGAAGGTCAGGAGTTAAAGAGTTAAAGATTGTAAATGGATCTGCCACTAAAGGAGCTTTTCTGACAATGAATTGATTTGCCTTTCTGTAGTCAATAGTGAGGCGCCATGTGCCATTAGCCTTTTTTACAGGAAATGGAAAAAGTACGCTGTTTGATGAACTGTGAATACGCAGTAAAATATCCCTTTCTTCAAGTTCTATTATAGGTAGAATGCCTTGAATTGAAGTTTTATTAACAGGGTATTGTTTGGTACAAGGTGGAGCGGATCCCATAAAAGTGACTAGTTCCATTTTCAAAAGACCACAATCATTTTTGTCAATTGCCCAAATTGGATGATTTTGTATTTCATCTTTTTTGATGTGTCAAATGGACCAGGTGATTTTTCCATTATTGAAATTGAGTGAAAAATTTAGTTGTGATAAGATGTCCATACCTAGAAGTGCTTGTGTTACCGGACCTACCCATATTGATGCCATCAGCTGATGTGGTCCAAATTCTAAAAGCAGTGGTTTAGTCTTCCGAAGAGTGACAGAGTCTCCTCCTGCAGCAAAAGCTTTAATTTTTTTCCTGCAGTTAGGGGAAAGAAAGCAGCAGTCTGTTCAGTAACACAGGTAAGTTCAGCTCCAGTGTCAAATAAGAAATCAATATGAATACCTACCACTCTTGGTGAAATATATAATCTATCATTTTTCTGTTCCAAAAGTGCATGTAGAGAAAAATGGAGAGAATCATCAAGAGTGGGGTCTAGTAGTTTTTTTGAATTATCATACAGAGAACGTCTTTGAGCTGTTGGACAGCTGTTTAACATTTCATTCATAGCATTGTCGTCATCGTGTACGTCCCTACGTGGTAAGGTTCATCCCAACGTGGAAATGGCTGGGAGGGTCTAGAATCCCTGTACGCAAGTCTGGGTGTGTCTTGTTGGAAGGTAACCCTAGGTGCGTCTTGTTTGTGCGCGTTACGTGATTGACCACGAGGTGGAAACGTATTGTTGTGAACATAGTCTACTTCATTATCATTTCTCAAATTCATCCATTATTTATGATAGTATTTTGCCATCCAGTGTCCTACTCTACTGCAGAAAAGACATTGTAGTCTTTCCTTACGTGATTTTAATGGAGCAAGGGTACATGTTTGCCCTGACGCTTATGGTGAAATTGTAGTTACTGCTGATATTCCTGCAGGCGCTGCAACAGCTGCCGCTGGAGCAGCAGGTAGAGCATCACCTGCTGCTGGAGCAGCAGGTAACATAAGCAAAATTTTAATAGCCAATTCTTGACTGCTAGCCAACCAGCTTCTAAATTTTGCAAATCATTTCCAAGGGCAAATTCTACCTCTGTTCTAAGAGTTGAAATGACACGAGTACCTAGCATGATAGTCAGAATTTGTACTCCATCAAATGGGTGGAAACTGTAAATGGATTGTAATCTGTGAATTCTATCCCATGTGGTCATACCACCCCTTTTAGATTTTTGGACCATTCGTCAATTTTTTCAGGGTCTGCTGGTTCATGAATCCATATATGGTTCTAGTGATCGTTTCACCTTCTATTTTTTTGTTTCCAACTCTAACCCGTTTGTGTTTTAAAGGGGCTAGTTGAATTAATTTAGTATTTTGCATTGTAGGAATATCTGTCAAATCACTATCTTCATCTGATTCAGCAGGCAAATGAATTTTAGATTTTATTGTACTCCTGGCACTTGATCTCGGCTGTGCTATTGCCGATTCTGCCACTGGGGCTGCTTGCTGAGTTTGTGCTGTTTGTTCAGCTGCTGGTTGAATCTGAACTGTGCTTTGCTTTAAATTCTGAGCTGCAAGACTGTCTGTCAGGATCTTGCAGTATCCTGTTAAATTGTTCATGTCTCCTTCTAAACACAACTTTCTTCGATTAACTTGCAATTTTCAAGTTCAATTCGTTCAGTTTTTGATTGCAACTGTTGCTATTTTGACTCCACTTCAAAAACTTGATGTTGCAATTCTGCGATTTGAAAAGATAGCTGCTGGTCTTTAGAGGTTTTGTTTTCCAATTCTGTTCTAATTTCATCATAATGCTTAAGTTTGGATTTTACATCTCGCAATTCCTCAACAACTGCAATTAGTTGATCTTTAGTGGACTTAAGCTCATGATCACTTTTATTTTTAATAGTTATTTCTTGCTGTCTGCGTATTGGACCCATAATTGCCAGGGACCATTTTGCCGTTCTGCACCGTGCAATCATGTGCATTTTCCCCATGCTCTCTGGATATTATCAAAGGACCACGGTCCTCTGGGGATATCGTACTTTGATTCAATTTTTCTTGAGATTTCACATAGATCAAATTGTCTATGAATGAAAGACCCAAAATCTCCCAACATATCTTCAGTAGAGACATCTGGTACCCCACAACCTCATTTGGACGTCGTGGGGAGTAATTTTTTGCCTGCTAAAAGCTCTGAATCTATCTTAGGATCTCGTTTCAACTTTTCACCTAACTTTTTCTAGGTCACTGACTGTGTGTAGGCTGTGTTAGTCTCAACGACCGGCACCTGATTGATTTAACACAGTCCATAAAAATGTCCTTTTCAGGGGTCGAAGCACTGATTGATGCGGCTTTAAGACTTTTAATGGGTGAAAAAGATATTCCTTTCCCTAGTCTAGTTGTGGGTCCTGGCTGGCTCCTCTGATTATTGCCGAAGCTCCCGAACCTCTCCGATGTCATCCAATCTCGTCTCAGAACTCCTCCCATCCTGCCGACTATGCCAAGTTGATAGATCTACCATGTGGAACTAGTAGCACTTTGCGATTACTAGAACTCAGTAGAAATTTAAGTTAAAACTTCTCGGGTGCAAATAAGAATTGTTTTATTTGTCTTCTATTGATTACAATTAAAAGTCATTTAAAAGGCAATTCGTAGACAATTTGAAGCTTTCAAATAATCACAGAAATTATCATCTTGCTTGGGCAAACAGCTCGCAATAACTTTAGAAGTCAAAGTCTGAAAATGAAATATGAAGACCGGGAGACAGTGAATAGTTTAGATCAAAGTATAGATGATTCATGAAGGAGAGAGAAATCCAGCTAATGATTCAGCTCCAGCTAAAAATGGCCAACCGAAACTGCACAGTTCTATTGTATCATATCTGTCTTTAGCCATCTAATTACACCCAATATAATCCTAATTGGTTTGGGTTAGACTCAAACACATCTGATTTGACGGCAAGCCGTCCATCTTTAATATGCAACCTTAGTTTTAATTGTTTCGCGTCTGCATACTTGTGTATGTTAAGGAATGTGATATTGTGCTGTTATCAAGACCAGTTTGAACTGGTCTTTTGCTGACTTAGCTTGTTATAACAATATTGTTATAACAATAGAGCCTTCATGTTACTGTATCGTTGCTATGCTGTTGCTATAGAGCCTGCCCTGTCCTTGGACACTGTATTGAAGAATGTATTCATTCGTTCAGTTAAAGTGTTTGTTTTAATCTCTCCTGCTTTTGCATGTATCAGGTTCTTTTTGTGTTTCTGTTGTACTGTCTTGCTAGAGTAATGGAGAAAGTGAATTATGATGTGTTCTGCTGTTTTGTAAGCTGTATGTTTTGAGATGACCTGAGGTTATGAGAGTGTTGAAATTCTTAATTTAAAATGGCTAAAACTGGGGCTAAATATTTATCCTAAATAGCTATCTTTTACCCATCAGGTGTGTTAGGAAATAGTTGACTTCTACACAGTGTTGCTAACTTTTGGTTGGTTCAATTGGCTCTGTTTTATAACCTTTGCTCTCGATCGCCAGGTATCTTTATGATACCGCCACGAGGTTCAAGTTATGATCAATAACTCAATACACCGATCAGTAAGATTCAAATCAAAGCACATTTATTATACACAGTAATCGCTACTCATGCACAAATGCTACTTCTACAACTAACAGGCCTATACTTAGCTTCGGACTGGCCCACCAGGTCAGGGGAACAAATGGCCTTTCGTTCGGGTTCTGAGTCTGCGGGATTCGAAGTTGGTATGGATTGGTAGCTAGGAGCGCCTATCTCGTAGCGAGCATTGACTTAAGACTTACTGGATATCGGCGGCAGCTGCACCGATCACTGTTAAGGGTTGGTTCGTGTTGCTGAGTGACCCGGTCAAGAAGAACGATTTGAACTTGGGGGCTTAACTTTATAGTCCCCAGGGGCTTCGCGCCTTTCTGGGCGGTCCCTGTGCCTGGTTCCAAGTGATTGGACTTCGTTCCAATCGCTTGGTTCGATTTCTCCAATACTGGAGCGGTTCCCTGATCGATGGGCGGTCTTGAGGTGGCCGTTAACCTCTTTTGTGTTGGCTCCTGCTGGCGCCGGGGAGTCTGGCTTGGCTTCGTTTATCCCAAATGTTTCGATTGTTCCCGGGGATCTCTCATTAGTATGTAGATGGCTGCTGCATTATTATGCAGATGGCTGCTTGTATCGATGCTGTCTGGGCTTTTGCAGAGTTTAATACACAGTAACTTGCACCTGCTAGTTTCTGCCTGTGTTGGCTGAATTTCCCTCCAGCCTTTGCTGTTCTCCATTTTAAATCGGGACTTGGCCAACCCAGGTGGCTACAACTGTACCTTCCTACTTTCTCTGGTCGGTCAAGGACACCTCCCACATTGAGTGTTTACTCCCGAGGTGTCCAGAGTGCCGACTTTTATCCTGCTTGGCTTTGCGCCCTTTTGCTACTTCCTTTGGCTTGCTGCCAATGGGGTATCAGGAGGGGGTTGCAGTATCCAATTGTCTCATTGATGTCCGATTGGACCCAGGTGCCCATCTGCGATGGTGTTATTTGCATATACACCTTTGCCAAATAAGGGGACGGCGGGAGCCTGGCTCAATCTGAAATTTCAACAATAGATTGGTGCATATCAATTGGATCAATTATTTCCTGATGGCCGATTGACCGGGCTGGTCCGGACATGTCCTGGCAGTCTGTCTGGTTTCAGTGTATTTGAACTTTGCCAGTTCTAATTCCCACGGGGCTGTTTGCTGGAGTGGCTGTGACTTGATAAGTGCCTAATTCTTTAATTTAAAATACCCAATTTAATTGGGCCTAAAGATTGGCCCTGCCAGGTTACCACAGTCCCCTCCTCTGTATCCAGTGAGCGTCAGTGAACCGGATCTCTCAAGTATCCAAATCTGGTGTGTCTCAATATAGTTCCTTACCCTTCTATAGTGACTTAATACATTACATATGCTGAATAAGGTACACCAATGATGCATGTCCTGACACAATATGTTGACAGGCCAACAAGAGGCGAGGCCACGTTGGATTTGGTTTTGGGTAATGAACCAGGCCAGGTGTTGGATTTGGAGGTAGGAGAGCACTTTGGGGACAGTGACCACAATTCGGTGACGTTTACGTTAATGATGGAAAGGGATAAGTATACACCGCAGGGCAAGAGTTATAGCTGGGGGAAGGGCAATTATGATGCCATTAGACGTGACTTGGGGGGGATAGGTTGGAGAAGTAGGCTGCAAGTGTTGGGCACACTGGATAAGTGGAACTTGTTCAAGGATCAGCTACTGCGTGTTCTTGATAAGTACGTACCGGTCAGACAGGGAGGAAGGCGTCGAGCGAGGGAACTGTGGTTTACCAAGGAAGTGGAATCTCTTGTTAAGAGGAAGAAGGAGGCCTATGTGAAGATGAGGTGTGAAGTTTCAGTTGGGGCGATGGATAGTTACAAGGTAGCGAGGAAGGATCTAAAGAGAGAGCTAAGACGAGCAAGGAGGGGACATGAGAAGTATTTGGCAGGTAGGATCAAGGAAAACCCAAAAGCTTTCTATAGGTATGTCAGGAATAAGCGAGTGACTAGGGTAAGAGTAGGACCAGTCAAGGACAGGGATGGGAAGTTGTGTGTGGAGTCTGAAGAGATAGGCGAGATACTAAATGAATATTTTTCGTCAGTATTCACTCAGGAAAAAGATAATGTTGTGGAGGAGAATGCTGAGACCCAGGCTATTAGAATAGATGGCATTGAGGTACGTAGGGAAGAGGTGTTGGCAATTCTGGACAAGCTGAAAATAGATAAGTCCCCGGGGCCTGATGGGATTTATCCTAGGATTCTCTGGGAGGCCAGGGAAGAGATTGCTGGACCTTTGGCTTTGATTTTTATGTCATCATTGGCTACAGGAATAGTGCCAGAGGACTGGAGGATAGCAAATGTGGTCCCTTTGTTCAAAAAGGGGAGCAGAGACAACCCCGGCAACTATAGACCGGTGAGCCTCACGTCTGTAGTGGGTAAAGTCTTGGAGGGGATTATAAGAGACAAGATTTATAATCATCTAGATAGGAATAATATGATCAGGGATAGTCAGCATGGATTTGTGAAGGATAGGTCAATCCTCACAAACCTTATCGAGTTCTTTGAGAAGGTGACTGAACAGGTAGATGAGGGTAGAGCAGTTGATGTGGTGTATATGGATTTCAGCAAAGCGTTTGATAAGGTTCCCCACGGTAGGCTATTGCAGAAAATACGGAGGCTGGGGATTGAGGGTGATTTAGAGATGTGGATCAGAAATTGGCTAGCTGAAAGAAGACAGAGGGTGGTGGTTGATGGGAAATGTTCAGAATGGAGTTCAGTTACAAGTGGTGTACCACAAGGATCTGTTCTGGGGCCGTTGCTGTTTGTCATTTTTATCAATGAACTAGAGGAAGGCGCAGAAGGGTGGGTGCGTAAATTTGCAGACGACACTAAAGTCGGTGGTGTTGTCGACAGTGTGGAAGGATGTAGCAGGTTACAGAGGGACATAGATAAGCTGCAGAGCTGGGCTGAGAGGTGGCAAATGGAGTTTAATGCAGAGAAGTGTGAGGTGATTCACTTTGGAAGGAATAACAGGAATGTGGAATATTTGGCTAATGGTAAAGTTCTTGGAAGTGTGGATGAGCAGAGGGATCTAGGTGTCCATGTACATAGATCCCTGAAAGTTGCCACCCAGATTGATAGGGTTGTGAAGAAGGCCTATGGAGTGTTGGCCTTTATTGGTAGAGGGATTGAGTTCAGGAGGTCATGTTGCAGCTGTACAAAACTCTGGTACGGCCGCATTTGGAGTATTGCGTACAGTTCTGGTCACCGCATTATAGGAAGGACGTGGAGGCTTTGGAGCGGGTGCAGAGGAGATTTACCAGGATGTTGCCTGGTATGGAGGGAAAATCTTATGAGGAAAGGCTGATGGACTTGAGGTTGTTTTCGTTGGAGAGAAGAAGGTTAAGAGGAGATATAGAGGCATACAAAATGATCAGGGGGTTAGATAGGGTGGACAGTGAGAGCCTTCTCCCGCAGATGGAAATGGCTGGCACGAGGGGACATAGCTTTAAACTGAGGGGTAATAGATATAGGACAGAGGTCAGAGGTAGGTTCTTTACGCAAAGAGTGGTGAGGCCGTGGAATGCCCTACCTGCAACAGTAGTGAACTCACCAACATTGAGGGCATTTAAAAGTTTATTGGATAAGTATATGGATGATAATGGCATAGTGTAGGTTAGATGGCTTTTGTTTTGGTGCACCATCGTGGGCCGAAGGACCTGTACTGCTCTGTATCGTTCTATGTTCTATGTAATCAAATAAACCAAAGTACACAAGAAATAGATATACAATCACTGAAACCAAATACATAGATCATAAATACATCAACAGCAATTCAAGTCTTCAGATCCCTTCACTCGTATGCTGGATAGGGGCACACGACTCTTTGTCTGTGTTCACATTTCTCCAGACTAGTGTCTATGAGCTTCTCTCCTTTCTCAATCACGTGTGGGAGGTTCTCTGGATTCCATCCACATTCCCCTTGGATAATTCCTATGTTTCTGGCTTCAAAGAGTCTCAACCTGGCCTTGCCCTTTAAAAATACTGATCCCTAACACCATCCCTAGTGAAATTCCGGGGGTTCCTCTACAACTGTCATTAGACCAGACCTTGGTCAGTTCCTGATATTCAAATGTCTTTTCCCTGGTATAAGTGTTCTATTTGTTCGACACTGATCCAGGACGCAACCTTCCCCCTGCTACCTTGGTCGAGGTTTTCCCTGAACTCGCTCGACCATTCGTTGCCCTTGTATGCTATACAGGGTCCGATTCTGTTGTCTGGCATATTCCACCCTTCCTTGGGTGATCTGATAGTTTGGGGGTGTCCCTCGAGTACAGCAATCATAAGGCTACTGACCCTATTCCCAGCCAAATCTCCCTCGGCATCTTGCCGAGCATTCTTGTTTAAACTGCCCAAAGTCTGTTTACCCTGCCATGTTAGGACTCTGAGCTTATTGGCTAAATCAGCCAAATCAAGTGTGTTGATTGTGGATACCCCTGCCCCATATTCAGTTGCAAAGCCATTCAAGACGTCCCTGCCCTTCTGCCCTTTAGACCTGGGCGTTTCTTCTCCCTTCCGAGTCTTTCTGCTCAGTAGCCTTTGGGTCAAGTGGAGATATAACTTCCTACGTGTGGAGGCGCACCAGTCTGGTAATTATGTTCCAGCTAGGTCTACCACTACAGGTACTCCTTCGTAATGGGTGTTGTCGAATACGGTCTTCTCCGTGTGTTTTAATAAGCCATTTTGGGGACCTGGGTGGCTTCAGGACAAATGGAAAGGGGTGTTCCAGCTGTTGGTTTCAACCCATTACTAATTATGTAGTAGATGTAATCATTTTGTATTATTTTACTAGGGCACCTCTGACCTAATTCCAGGTCATGGGCTAGGCAAGCTAGCTCCATGAATCCATGGTTAGTGTATGCCCACCAGTCGCTGGTGAGGGCCGACCTTAGCAATAATCGGATTTCCCATTGTCCTTCCTGTGGTTGGTACACCTACAGGTGACGCTGTTATTGGGGGATACCCATAAAATGTCATTCTCACACTCGCCAGCATCTGGTGGTGTGAACCACATATATCCTGAGTATCGCAGGCTGATCGTCTGTTCTTCAATCTGTGAAATCTGCGGCCCAGGGCTGTTGTGTCCATTCTGGGATGATTAATCCCAGGTAAATTAAAGCGCATGGGATTGTGGGATTGTATTGACGTGGATAGAAAACTCATTGGCAGAGAGGAAACAAAGAGTAGGGATTAATGGGTCCTTTTAAAATTGGCAGGCAGTATGTGAGAGTGCCTTTAAGAAATGGATATTTAAGCAATGTACCTTTAAGAAATGCAGTGATATCAGCGTGTGGGTGGAGCTGGACTTTAGATCAGCCATTTTGCAGTTTTAAGTTTCAGTTTGAAAAGAGCTTGGGTGCAGTGAGCTAGATCTGCTGTGATCTCTGCCATGAAATACTATCTCTGGATCATTTGGGTGATTTGAACTCATAATAGTAAAGCCTTTAACCTGATGTGTTTCTGTTTAAAGGTGTTAAGTCTCATGGATGTTGAAAGGAATAATTGAAAGACTATTTAGTATTGTAATATGTTCGGGGTTATCTTTGAAGTAAGGGGTGTTAAGAGATCCAATGTTTATTTAAGAGGTTAAGTTGAGTTCATTGAATAAACATTGATTTGTGTTTAAAAACCCACGTGTCCATAATTGTAATCCCACACCTGGAGAACAAGCGGTGTGCTCGGAAAAGCAACAATAGCATTAAAGGGGAGGTTGGTTGAACTCCATGATACATTTTGGGGTTCTGAAAACTCCTCTCCCATAACGGGTACCACAGGAATCGGTGCTGGGACCCCACCTATTCACAATATATATTAATGATTTGGATGAGGGAACAAAATGTAACATCTCAAAGTTTGCAGATGATACCAAATTTGGTGGGAGGGTGAATTGTGACAAGGATGCAGAGATCATACAGCAAGATCTGGACAGGTTGGGCGAGTGGGCAAACAATGGCAGATGCAGTATAATTTGGATAAGTGTGAGGTTATTTGTTTTGGAAGCAAAAACAGGAAGGCAGATTACTACCTGAATGGTTGTAAATTGGGAGAGGAGAGTGTACAGCGGGACCTGGGTGTCCTTGTGCACCAGTCGCTGAAGGTAAGCATGCAGATGCAGCAGGCGGTAAAGAAGGCTAATGGTATGTTGGCCTTCATTGCAAAACGTTTTGAGTATAGAAGCAGGGATGTGTTGCTGCAATTGTACAGTGCCTTGGTGAGGCCACACCTGGAGTAGTGTGTGCAGTTTTGATCTCCTTCTCTGAGGAAGGATGTTCTTGCTCTCGAGGGAGTGCAGCAAAGGTTTACCAGACTGATTCCAGGGATGGCGGGACTGTCATATGAGGAGAGATTGAGTAGGTTAGGATTGTCCTTGCTGGAGTTCAGAAGAATGAGGGGGGATCTCAAAGAGACTTATAACATTTTTAAGGGACTAGACAGGGTAGATGCAGGGAAGATGTTACCAATGATAGGTGTGTCCAGAACCAGGGGTCACCGCCTGATGATTCAGGGAAACCATTTCGGACAGAGATAAGGAGACATTTCTTCACCCAAAGAGTGGTGACCCTGTGGAATTAATTGCCACAGGAAGTAGTTGATGCTAAAACTTTGAATATAATCAAGAGGCGGCTGGATACAGCACTTGGGGAGAATGGGATCAAAGGCGGTGGGGGGGAGCAGGATTAGGCTATTTGTTGGATGATCAGCCATATGTACGGCATTCTGGAGAGATCAGAGTAGAACATACAGTGCAGAAGGAGGTCATTCGGCCCATCGAGTCTGCTCCGACTCACTTGAGCCCTCACTGCCACCCTATCCCTGTAACCCAATAACCCCTCCTGACCTTTTTTGGTCACTGAGGACAATTTATCATGGCCAATCCACCTAACCTGCATGTCTTTGGACTGTGGGAGGAAACCGGATTATGCGGAGGAAACTCATGCAGGCACGGGGAAACGTGCAGACTCCACACAGACAGTGGGCCAGCGTGGAATCGAATCTGGGACACTGGCGCTGTGAAGCCACAGTGCTATTCACTTGTGCTACTGTGCTAACCAACAACAGTAGTATCTGTTATTATCATCAATACCTGAATTTCCCCCCCCCTTCAAAAAATAGGAAATTAATTAAAATAAAATTACATGGCAGGGGGGTGGGCACGGGAGCAATAGGTCAGAAGGTGAGAGCATTGAGGGAGAACTAGGGAATAGGGACAGTGTGGCTCTGAGGCAGAGCAGACAGGGAGAAGTTGCTGAACACAGCGGGTCTGGTGGCCTGAAGTGCATATGTTTTAATGCAAGGAGCATTACGGTAAGGCAGATGAACTTAGAGCTTGGATTAGTACTTGGAACTATGATGTTGTTGCCATTACAGAGACCTGGTTGAGGGAAGGGCAGGATTGGCAGCTAAACGTTCCAGGATTTAGATGTTTCAGGCGGGATAGAGGGGGATGTAAAAGGGGAGGTGGAGTTGCGCTACTTGTTCGGGAGAATATCACAGCTGTACTGCGAGAGGACACCTCAGAGGGCAGTGAGGCTCTATGGGTAGAGATCAGGAATAAGAAGGGTGCAGTCACAATGTTGGGGGTATACTACAGGCCTCCCAACAGCCAGCGGGAGATAGAGGAGTGGATAGGTAGACAGATTTTGGAAAAGAGTAAAAACAACAGGGTTGTGGTGATGGGAGACTTCAACTTCCCCAATATTGACTGGGACTCACTTAATGCCAGGGGCTTAGACGGGGCGGAGTTTGTAAGGAGCATCCAGGAGGGCTTCTTAAAACAATATGTAGACAGTCCAACTAGGGAAGGGGCGGTACTGGACCTGGTATTGGGGAATGAGCCCGACCAGGTGGTAGATGTTTCAGTAGGGGAGCATTTCGGTAACAGTGACCACAATTCAGTAAGTTTTAAAGTACTGGTGGACAAGGATAAGAGTGGTCCGAGGATGAATGTGCTAAATTGGGGGAAGGCTAATTAGAACAATATTAGGCGGGAACTGAAGAACATAGATTGGGGGCGGATGTTTGAGGGCAAATCAACATCTGACATGTGGGAGGCTTTCAAGTGGCAGTTGAAAGGAATACAGGACCGGCATGTTCCTGTGAGGAAGAAAGATAAATCCGGCAATTTTCGGGAACCTTGGATGACGAGTGATATTGTAGGCCTCGTCAAAAAGAAAAAGGAGGCATTTGTCAGGGCTAAAAGGCTGGGAACAGACGAAGCCTGCGTGGAACATAAGGAAAGTAGGAAGGAACTTAAGCAAGGAGTCAGGAGGGCTAGAAGGGGTCACGAAAAGTCATTGGCAAATAGGGTTAAGGAAAATCCCAAGGCTTTTTACACGTACATAAAAAGCAAGAGGGTAGCCAGGGAAAGGGTTGGCCCACTGAAGGATAGGCAAGGGAATCTATGTGTGGAGCCAGAGGAAATGGGCGAGGTACTAAATGAATACTTTGCATCAGTATTCACCAAAGAGAAGGAATTGGTAGATGTTGAGTCTGGAGAAGGGTGTGTAGATAGCCTGGGTCACATTGTGATCCAAAAAGACGAGGTGTTGGGTGTCTTAAAAAATATTAAGGTAGATAAGTCCCCAGGGCCTGATGGGATCTACCCCAGAATACTGAAGGAGGCTGGAGAGGAAATTGCTGAGGCCTTGACAGAAATCTTTGGATCCTCGCTGTCTTCAGGGGATGTCCCGGAGGACTGGAGAATAACCAATGTTGTTCCTCTGTTTAAGAAGGGTAGCAAGGATAATCCCGGGAACTACAGGCCGGTGAGCTTTACTTCAGTGGTAGGGAAATTACTGGAGAGAATTCTTCGAGACAGGATCTACTCCCATTTGGAAGCAAATGGACGTATTAGTGAGAGGCAGCACGGTTTTGTGAAGGGGAGGTCGTGTCTCACTAACTTGATAGAGTTTTTCGAGGAGGTCACTAAGATGATTGATGCAGGTAGGGCAGTAGATGTTGTCTATATGGACTTCAGTAAGGCCTTTGACAAGGTCCCTCATGGTAGACTTGTACAAAAGGTGAAGTCACACGGGATCAGGGATGAGCTGGCAAGGTGGATACAGAACTGGCTAGGCCATAGAAGGCAGAGAGTAGCAATGGAGGGATGCTTTTCTAATTGGAGGGCTGTGACCAGTGGTGTTCCACAGGGATCAGTGCTGGGACCTTTGCCCTTTGTAGTATATATAAATGATTTGGAGGAAAATGTAACTGGTCTGATTAGTAAGTTTGCAGACGACACAAAGGTTGGTGGAATTGCGGATAGCGATGAGGACTGTCGGAGGATACAGCAGGATTTAGATTGTCTGGAGACTTGGGCGGAGAGATGGCAGATGGAGTTTAATCCGGACAAATGTGAGGCAATGCATTTTGGAAGGTCTAATGCAGGTAGGGAATATACAGTGAATGGTAGAACCCTCAAGAGTATTGAAAGTCAAAGAGATCTAGGAGTACAGGTCCACAGGTCATTGAAAGGGGCAACACAGGTGGAGGCATGCTTGCCTTCATTGGCCGGGGCATTGAGTATAAGAATTGGCAAGTCATGTTGCAGCTGTATAGAACCTTAGTTAGGCCACACTTGGAGTATAGTGTTCAATTCTGGTCGCCACACTACCAGATGGATGTGGAGGCTTTAGAGAGGGTGCAGAAGAGATTTACCAGAATGTTGCCTGGTGTGGAGGGCATTAGCTATGAGGAGCGGTTGAATAAACTCGGTTTGTTCTCACTGGAACGAAGGAGGTTGAGGGGAGACCTGATAGAGGTATACAAAATTATGAGGGGCATAGACAGAGTGGATAGTCAGAGGCTTTTCCCCAGGGTAGAGGGGTCAATTACTAGGGGGCATAGGTTTAAGGTGAGAGGGGCAAGGTTTAGAGTAGATGTACGAGGCAAGTTTTTTACGCAGAGGGTAGTGGGTGCCTGGAACTCGCTACCGGAGGAGGTAGTGGAAGCAGGGACGATAGGGACATTTAAGGGGCATCTTGACAAATATATGAATAGGATGGGAATAGAGGGATACGGACCCAGGAAGTGTAGGAGATTGTAGTTTAGTCGGGCAGCATGGTCGGCACGGGCTTGGAGAGCCGTGTGCTGTACATTTCTTTGTTCTTTGTACAACCTAACAGAGGTACATAAATAATAGACCTTTGGGGTGCGTGCCGAGTGAGTTGTCGACATTCAAAAATCCGTGTTTAATAGGGTTGAGTTGTCGTGCGGTGGTGGTTTGTGTCACCATCAGAATTTGGTTTAGAAATCAGTGTTGAATGGGATAAGATGTTTCCTGGGCGGAGATTAGTGCCACCCACAGGCAAACTGAGTAGGGTATGGTGTTTCCTGGGGCGGGGATTCGTGCCACCCACATGAGAACGGAGTGGGGTAGGGTAAAGAGTTGGTAGCTGGGGCTGCGTGGGCTTGGCTATTCTCCTGATGTAAATTGGCTCATCCGGAAGCTGCGCCACGAAAGAAATATGTAAAGACTCAATTGCAGCGTTGTCTTTTTCTGCCATGAAGGGAAAATCACATATAAATGTGTAAATAGGTGAAGACTCAATTGCAGTAAGAACGGTTATGTTATTTATCCCTCAAACAGACTGCTGTTGATCGGAGGGTTATGACACAGTATAGCGTGAAGTGGGCAGAGAAAGCTAATTACAATTGGAACCAAGATATCCTGATGCCTCCTTTTTAGAGGAGAGAACCTACGTGGGTGTGCTTTGGCTACCGGGTATCCACTGTGCTATCAACTCTGGTGGCGAGTCCCGGGTCAAGCGGTTCTGGGAGTCCTGGTACCAGGGGGGCCGTCTCTTGATTCATTTGCTTGTGGTATATGTACCCTGATGGCCCTGGACATTGTGATTTTGAAAGATTATTTGATTCACGTCCCTGGTCGGAACAATGTATAGGTTGTCTTTAAGGATTCGGCCGTCTTGAAGGGGGTGTGTTCAAAGGAGGTGGGGTATGCCGCTTCTTGAATCTGCTTCAGGACTTTTGTCTGGCTGAGTGTTACCGCTTTGATACGTTCGATAACGGTCAGTTGACGGAAATTTCCTTTCTGGTCTCCCTGTTTGGCCAATTCATCTGCCCTTATATTCCCAAGTGGGGAGGTGCAGTGGTGGGCCTTAACTTTGATGATGCCGTAGTCACTGCCTTTGGTGGCCTGTCACATAAATGCACCTTAATAGGGGCGCTGAGGGCAGAGTTTCCCATCTGCAGAGACAAATCCCTTTGCTTCCCACAATGGTAATAAGGCTGTCAGGCTACCTCACATGCATGCTTTCTGCTGAGGTGGGGAACAGGTTGGGGTGGCTGAACATCTAAACTATGGCTAGCTCTGCAGCCTGGGAACTTTGTATGGGAAGTTTTAAGGCTATTTCCCTTGGGGGGGGGGGGGGGGGGAGTGGCTTACCTTCCTCACATAAATGCTGCTTTCTGTTTCCTCCTTCCACCATGGAAGACCAATCTACAAATGTTTTAAAGTGCTGCTGTCCTTGGAGGTTCCATCCTTTTGTTTTGGCAGGAATGGCCGCTTGGGGTCATTTACTACCAGGACCTGACATTTGTGTGGGTCCCCACCTTCGGTCAGGCCTGCGAGGAAGGTGGGGACAGGGGTATGTTTTACTGCGATATCTTAGCCCTGGAGCATGACCATTCATCTGGGTATTTTATTCTGGCTGACCATCCCATCTTTGATCCATCCATTCAGTCGTCGTTGTATGGGGGGTTCAGTGAGGATAGTGAGGGGCTGACTATTTAAATTGAAGTGGTGTACTGCCCAGAATGGGCAGTGCGAATGGGAGATTGGGGCCAGGCACTTTCAAGGCAGGGGCATTTGCTAGGGATTGTTTGAGATCTGAGACCGCCTGTGTGCCGGTCAGTCCATTTCCATAGGATATTTTTCCATAAGAGTTCGGAAAGGGAGCAGCCTTGGTGGCAAAACCATCGATGTGGTTTTGGCAGAACCCCACCAAGCCTAGAAAGGAGCACAACAAGTTCACGTCCTTGGGTTAGGGAAGGCGTATGACAGACTCGATCCATTTCCTTTCAATCTCCTGCTTCCCTACTGTACCCAAGTAGGAGACTTGTGGCTTCGTGATCTGGGATTTCTTGGCATTTACTTTTAATCCTAATGTAATGAGTAAGTTCTGTTCGAGGTGTTCCTCTCTGGTTTGAGTTTGGAGGTGGGCTCGTCTGTTTAATGTCCGTTCCCACGTGCGGGTCATTTCCCGCTGGCCCAGGCTTCGTTGATTAACATCTTCGGGGTCATAATTCTTGCACGCTTTCCAGTTGTCGTCGCTGGCATGGATTATTCTGGTGTGGATCGCTGGTGTTGGTCTAATTGAGCTCACTTTAACCGCCCAAATACACCAATGAATTGATTCCAAAGCTGACCAGCTCCCTGTCGGATGCCACAACCACCCTGCAAGGTTCGAACACCCCGATTGCTTTCACAATGTCAGTCTGTTGGGTCATGGTGTAGGGTGTCACGTTGAGGTTCTGTCATCCTGTTTGTCACCGGATTCATGGGAGGGGGACGGGATTGGGTGGTGTGGTCAATTCCAGTGCTTCAAATGGGGGTGAGGGTTAACAGTCTGTAGTGGGGCTGACCGTCGCATAGGCACAAGCATCCTCCTCTAATTCACCCCATTTTACTTCTGGATCATTGCCCCCGGACTGTACAGTAAAAGCGATCACTGCTCTCCTTTCGATAGTTAATTGAGGTTGTAATTTTTCTATCTCGTGCAGGCATTTGTGGTTGCCTGTTGTGCGGGCACCATGCTCTTTTCCTGTCTGATGCAGGACTTTCACTGCCTCTTCCAGGTCATTGCAATTGTTAACCTCTTCTAATTGTTCCAGCGTGGTGTGTCTCTCACGGACTGCACGCTGCGCTTTTAGATGAGCCTTCTTGCCCTGTAACTGAAATTTGCTCATGGATCAGGTTACTATTCCTTTCCTCGAGCTGCTGGATGCGTGCACTGGTACCTTCTAGATCATATATCAGTTGTGTCATCTGAGCTTTGATCTGAATTAGTTCTTTCTCTCTGCCTCTGAGCTGTTCTAAACAACTGACAATCAAAATTGCTTTCCTTCGTTTGGGGGCCCCGTTTACCCAATTCTTCATGGGCATGCTTCCAACAAACCTCTCCTCGGATCCTGGATCCGATTTTGGGATGTCGCACCACTCTCCCCATCTGGGTTTTTAAATTCAAATACGTGCGGTGGACTTCCTCCCAATCAGCACGACTAGCTATTACAGTTCTTTTAACGTTCCGAGTTTGCAGCGAGGGGTATGAGAATCAATTGGGGTAGGGGTCCGGTTTTCACTAAATTCCCTCCGACAGAGTATTCCAATTCTCTTGGCTATCCTGACTGAAGACGCAGTTTGGAAACCTGGCGTTCCAGACACCCAATTCGCTGGTTGAAACCTGTATTAATCCTTCACTCACTGAAAACTGACCTTCACATGGGGAATTTGCCCTCTTTCTTGAGGCTCAGAAGGAGTGTTGGAGAAAATGGGGTTCAACTTCGGAGTAACGTGGTCACTTCTTATCGTAGTTCCATCTGGGGTGCCACTGTTGTATCTGTCTAATTCAGATACTTTCAACCAGTTAATTTACTTAAATGTTTTAGCTAAGGGTCCTTTAATACCGAGAAGAACAAAATACAAACACAGGTATAAATTCAAACACACTTTATTAAATATATAATAAATTAAATATTTTTTTCACATAAATTTAGAGTGTCCAATTCATTTTTTCCAATTAAGGGGTAATTTAGCATGGCCAATCGACCTAACAGGCACATCTTTGGGTTGTGGGGGTGAAACCCACACCGACACTGCGAGAATGTGCAAACTCCACACTGACAGTGTGCTAGGATTGGACCTGGGACCTCGGTGCAGTGAGGCAGCAGAGACCACTGTGCCACCGTGTTGCCCTCAATAAATGAAATATAACCTGTATATTACCACAAAATATGTCCTATAGGAACCCAAGATTAGTTTATGCTATCCGCAAAGATGGCTTGGTAGGGCTTTGGATCCGATCCATGAGTTGCTCTGGTCCGTCGTCACGAAGGCTGTTCCCGCTGGCAGTACCTTCCTTCCTTCTCTGGTCGGTCAAGGACACCTCCCACGTTGAGTCTTCACTCCCGAGGTGTCCAGAATGCCTATTTTTATCCCCCTTCGCTTTGCGCCCT
Organism: Scyliorhinus torazame; assembly: GCF_047496885.1. Taxonomy (NCBI): domain Eukaryota; kingdom Metazoa; phylum Chordata; class Chondrichthyes; order Carcharhiniformes; family Scyliorhinidae; genus Scyliorhinus; species Scyliorhinus torazame. Next base: position 121,045,251 of record NC_092709.1, read on the forward strand.
TTGTTACTTCCTTTGACTTTCTGCCAATGGAGATTCGGGAGCGGGTTGCAGTATTCAATGATCTGATTGATGCCCGATTGACCGGGCATCTGGGCCCACCCCAGGTGTCTATCTGTGGTGGTGTTATTCGCATGTACACCAAATAAGGGCACGGCGGGAATTCTAGGTTCCTGAGTCTGGCTTGATCTGGGCTTTCAGGCTTGCAACAATAGACTGGTGCATATCAATCGGATCGATTATCCCTTGATGGTCGATTGACAGGGCAGGTCCAGGCATGTATTGGTAACGAGACTGTTTTCAGATGGGATTTGTCCCAGAATACTGGGCCAGATGGGATTGATCCCAGAATACTGAGTGAAGCAAAGGAGGAAATTGCTGGGGCTTTGACTGACATCTTTGTACCCTCATTGGCTACAGATGAGATCCCAGAGGACTGGAGAACAGCTAATGTGGTACCGCTGTTTAAGAAAGGTAGCAGGAAGAATCCAGGAAACTATAGGCCGGTGAGCCTCACATTGGTAGTAGGTAAATAATTGGAGAGAATTCTCAGGATCAGGATTTATCCCCATTTGGAAACAAATGGACTCATAAGCGATAGACAGTATGGTTTTGCGAAGGGGAGGTCGTGCCGCACTGATTTGATCGTGCTTTTTGAGGAGGTGACGGAGATGATTGAGGGGAGGGTGGTGGATGTTGTTTACATGGACTTCAGTGAAGCCTTTGACAAGGTGCCTCATGGCAGACTGGTACAAAAGGTGAAGTCACAAGGGATTAGAGGTGAGGTGGTAAGATGAATACCGAACTGGCTCGGTCACAGAAGGCAAAGGGTAGCAGTAGAAGGGTTTTTTTTTCTGAATGGAATGTTGTGACTAGTGGTGTTCCACATGGATTGGTGCTTGAGCCTCTGTTGTTTGTGGTGTACATAAACGATTTGGAGGAAAATGTAGCCGGTCTCAGGAAGATGACACCAAGGTTGGTGGAGTGGCAGATAGTGTTGAGGATCGTCAGAGGATAGAGCAGGCCATAGATAGATAGGGCAGAGAAATGGCAAATGGAGTGTAATCCAGACAAATGTGAGATAATGCATTTTGGTAGGTCTAACATAAGAGGGGAATTGTACCGTAAATGGTAAAACTCTTAGGAATATAGAAAGTCAGAGAGATCTGGGCATGCAGGTCCACAGATCTTTGAAGGTGGCAACACAACTGGACAAGGTAGTCAAGAAAGCATACAGAATTCTTGCCTTCATTGGACGTGGCAAGTCATGCTACGGTTGTCTCGAACCTTGTAAGGCCGCACTTAGAATATTGCGCACAATTCTTGTCGCCACACTACTAGAAGGATGTGGAGGCTTGGAGATGGTGGTTTACCAGGATGTTGCCTGGCCTGGAGGGCGTTAGCTATGTGGAGAGGCTGAATAGACTCAGACTGTTTCCATTAGAAAGTCGGAGGATGAGGGTGACCTGACAGAGGTCTACAAGGTTAGGAGGGGCATGGATAGAGTGGATGGGCAGGCACTCTTTCCCAGGGTGGAGGAGTCAGTCACCAGGGGGCATAGGTTTAAGGTCCGTGGGGCAAAGTTTAGAGGAGATGTGCAAGGCAGGTTTTTACGCAGAGGATGCTGAGTGCCTGGAACGTGCTGCCAGGGGAGGTTGTTGAAACAGATACATTAACGGTGTTCAAAAGGCATCTTGACAAACACTTGGTTAGGATGGGTATAGAGGGATACGGCACCAGGAAGTGCTGAGGGTTTTGGCCAAGGTTGGTATCATGACCGATACAGGCTTGGAGGGCAAAAGGGCCTGTTCATAGAATCATAGAATTTACAGTGCAGAAGGAGGCCATTCGGCCCATCGAGCCTGCACGGCTCTTAGAAAGAGCACCCTACCCAAGGTCCACACCTCCACCCCATCTCCATAACCCAGTAACCCCACCCAACGCTAAGGGCAATTTTGGACACTATGGCAATTTAGCATGGTCAATCCACCTAACCCGCACATCTTTGGACTGTGAGGGGAAAGCGAAGTTCCCGGAGGAAACACACGCGCGCACGGGGAGAATGTGCAGACTCCGCACAGACTGACCCAAGCCGGGAATCGAACCTGGGACCCTGGAGCTGTGAAGCCACTGTCCTATCGTGCTGCCCACTGTTCCTGTACTGTATTGTTCTTTGTTCTTTGTTCTACATTTAATTAGCTGATTTCCACTCAGTTAGTTTTTGGGATAACCAATGTACCCTGAGGAAAATAATATTCTGACCCAGCTAGTAAAAATACGTACTGTAACCTCCCCAGCCCAGAATGCTTAGGAACAAGTCATTTCAGAGTTGATGGTGGCTAGGTCCTTAAAAGAGATGAACGGTTGCCACGTCAGGTAGAATCTCTCCAACTGATGACCTACTTAATTTTCCAGATGTAGAAATGACATCCAAGTCACCCAGCCAGGCGGATTCACGAGGTGGTGTGGGAGACCTCCAACTAAGCAATATTCGCCTCCTGGCCAAGAGGCAAAGGCGAGAATGTCTGCCCTCACCCCAGAGTGAAATGCTGGTGAGTGAGACCCCAAATATAGCTGCTAATGGACATGGTTCTAGGGCAACCCGTAGAATCTTAGATAATGTGTTAAAAAATTAAACTCAGCAGCTAGGAAGTTTGGGACGAGACCAAAGCGGGAGCGTGGTTAGCTGGCGTAAGTGAGCATAGATAACAGTTGTCTTCCACACCCTGAAAGATCCCACTCATCCTTGCCTTGATCTAATGCATTCTGTGTAATACCTCAAGCTGAATTAAGGGCCAAAGATGAACTTGGGAGAGGTAGGGCCTCAAGATCTACAAGGTCATCTATGTGCAAATCCACAAGAGATAGGTGAGATCTTAAATGAATACTTATCATCGGTATTTACTGTTGAGAAAGGAATGGATGTTGGGGAACTTGGGGAAATGAATAGTGATGTCTTGAGGAATGTACATATTACAGAGAAGGAAGTGCTGGAAGTCTTATAGTGCATCAGGTAGACAAATCCCCGGGACCTGATAAAATTTATCTCAGGACGTGGGAGGCTAGGGAGGAAATTGGGGATCCCCTAGTAAAGATATTTGAATCATCGAAGCCACAGGTGAGGCGCCTGAAGATTGGAGGGGGTAGCAAATGTTGTGCCTTTGTTTAAGAAGGGCTGCAGGGAAAAGCCTGGGAACTACAGACCGGTGAGCCTAATGTCTGTGGTGGGTAAGTTAGATATTCTGAGAGACCGGATCTGCAGGCAAGAGAGGCAAGGACTGAATAGGGACAGTCAGCGTGGCTTGTGAGTGGAAAATCATGTCTCATGAATTTGATTGAGTTTTTTGAAGGAGTAACCAAGAAGTTAGATGAGGGCGGTGCAGTCGACGTTGTCCACATGGATTTAGCAAGGCCGTTGACAAGGTACCACATGGTAGGTTGTTGCATAAGGTTAAATCCAGGGTGAGGTAGCCAATTGGATACAAAATTGGCTTGACGACAGAAGAAAAAGGGTGGTTGTAGAGCGTTGTTTTTCAAACCGAAGGCCTGTGACCAGCGATGTGCCTCGGAGATCAGTGCTGGGTCGGCTGTTATTTGTTACTTATATTAATGATTTGGATGAGAATTTAGGAGGCATGGTTAGTAAGTTTGCAGGTGACACCAAGATTGGTGGCACAGTGGACAGTGAAGAGCTATCTAGGATTGCAAGGGGATCTTGATCAATTGGGCCAGTGGCCTGATGAATGGCAGATGGAGTTGAATTTAGATAAATGAGGTGGTGCATTTTGGTAGATCGACTTGGGGCAGGACCTACTTAGTTTTTAAATTAAAAAAAAAAAAAAAATTTAAGAGTACCCAATTAATTTTTTTCCAATTAAGGGGCAATTTAGTGTGTTCAATCCACCTACCTTGCACATCTTTGGGTTGTGGGGGCAAAACCCACGCAAACACTGGGAGAATGGGGCAGCACGGTAGCATTGTGGATAGCACAATTGCTTCACAGTTCCTGGGTCCCAGGTTCGATTCCGGCTTGGATCACTGTCTGTGCGGAGTCTGCACATCCTCCCCGTGTGTGCGTGGGTTTCCTCCGGGTGCTCCGGTTTCCTCCCACAGTCCAAAGATGTGCAGGTTAGGTGGATTGGCCATGATAAATTGCCCTTAGTGTCCAAAATTGCCCTTAATGTTGGGTGGGATTACGGGTTTATGGGGATAGGGTAGAGGTGTTGACCTTGGGTAGGGTGCTCTTTCCAAGAGCCGGTGCAGACTCGATGGGCCGAATGGCCTCCTGCACTGTAAATTCTACGATAAAATGTGCAAACTCCACACGGACAGTGACCCAGAGCCAGGATCGAATCTGGGATCTTGGCGCCGTGAGGCAGCAGGGCTAACCCACTGCGCCAGCGTGCTGCCCTAGGACCTACTTAGTTAATGGTAGGGTGTAGGGCAGAGTTATAGAACAAAGAGTTTGAGGAGTACAGGTTCATAGCTCTTAGAAAGTGGAGTCACAGGTGGACAGAATGGTGAAGAAGGCATTTGGCATGCTTGGTTTCGTTGGTCAGAACATTGGGACGTCTTGCTGAAGTTGAACAAGACATTAAAAAGGCCACACTTGAAATACTGTGTACAGTTCTGGTCACCCTATTATAGAAAGGATATTATTGAACTAGAAAGACTGCAGAAAATATTTACCAGGTTGCTACTGGGACTTGATGGTTTGAGTTATAAGGAGAGGCTGGATAGTCTGGCATCTTTTTCCCTGGAGTGTACGAGGCTTAGGGGTGATCTTGTCGAGGTCTATAAAGTAATGAGGGATGTAGATAAGGAAGATAGTCAACATCTTTTCCCAAAGGTGTAGGGGAGTCTAAAACTAGAGGGAATGTGTAAGGTGTGAGGGGAGAGATATCAAAGGGTCTAAAGGGGCATTTTTTTCACACAGGGTGGTGAGTGTCTGGAACGAGCTGCCAGAGGCAGTAGGAGAGGTGGGTACAATTTTGTCTTTTAAAAAGCATTTAGACAGTTATATGGGTAAGATGGGTATCGAGGAATATGGGTCAAATGTGGGCAATTGGGACGAGCTTAGTCGGTTTCCTCCCACAGTCCAAAGATGTGCAGGTTAGGTGGATTGGCCATGATAAATTGCCCTTAGTGTCGAAAATTGCCCTTAGTGTTGGGTGGGGTTACTGGGTTATGGGGATAGGGTGGAGGTGCTGACCTTGGGTAGGGTACTCTTTCCAAGAGCTGGTGCAGTCTCGATGGGCCGAATGGCCTCCTTCTGCACTGTAAATTCAATGTTAATCTATGTAAAACCTGGGCGGCATGGTTTCATGCTGTAAACCTCTATGACTAAGCTCAGTCTGGAGCAGGATAAAGTGGAGTTCACCCTCTAGAGGGCCTCTGTCCAACTCTCATCAGTAAGCGTAGGATTCACTTGCTTCATAGAATCAGAGAAAAGTTACAGCACAGAAGGAGACTATTCGGCCCATCTTATCCATGCCATCTTGAGGACACCGAGTTGCCCTTTCTAATCCTACCTCCCTACCTAATCCCACCTGTGGGTCTATAGCCCTGTAGTTTAGAGCATTTAAGATGCAGATACACGTACCTTTTAAAAGAGTTGAGGATATCTGCTTCCACCAGGGTCCTAAATGACCCTCTTATGGACTGACCTCATAAACACTACACCTCTGTATGCTTCGCCCGATGCCGGTGTTTATATTGTTACATTGTGTACCTTGTGTTGCCCGATTATGTATTTTCTTTTATTTCCTTTTCTTTTCATGAACTTAATGATCTGTTGTGCTGCTCCCAGAAAAATACTTTTCACTGTACCTTGGAACATGTGACATTGGAGTGAGTCAGGTCCTTAATTTACAGAAGTAGGTCACTTGCATAAAGCGATACCCGATGCTCTACCCCATCCCGACATATCCCTCCACTGATCAACTCAACGTGATTGAGAGGAGTTCAATAATTAAGGCAAAGAGCAGTGGGGAGATGGCGGGCCTGACTAGTGCCCCTGCCCAAGGGAAAGCATTCTGAATTTAGATGTATTTTTTGTTGGCCTTGGGGCATTGTACAACAGACTTATCCAGGAGGTAAATTTAGGGCTGAATCCAAATCTCCACAGAATCTCGAGTAGATAGTTCTGTTCTACCCTATCGAATGCCTGTCCCTCATCCAAAGACACTGACTTCAGGTTCCGGAGTAGTGGTGGGGAGTGGGATAATGTTTAAGAGAAGTTGCACATTGGCCGACAACTGCTGGTCCTTTGCAAAGCCTGGCTGATCCTCCGATATTATAACTGGGAGGCAAGGCGCCAGCAGCTTAACGTGCCATATATAAAAGTGAAATTGGTTGGTATGATCCACATTCTATTGGGTCCTTGTCCCCCTTGAGGAGCAAAGAAATTGTGGCTTGAATGAGGATCAGGAGTAGTGAACCCCTGGACAGTGAGTCGTTAAACATGTCCATTAGTGAAGATGTTCCAAGAGCCTTTTCAAAAACTCAGTTGGAAAGCCGTCAGGACCAGGGCTTTGCTAGATTGTAGCAGCACTTCAATATTTCTCCCGAGAATAGGGGGAATCCAATTACTACTGTCCTCGATGGACAAGATATGTAGGTCATCTAAAAGAAACTCACCTGATGTATTCAGAAGAGGCTTTGACTCGTATCGTTCACAGTAGTACGAACTGAAAGCCGCATTGATCTAGATAGGAGTGGAAACTAGATTCCACTCCTTGGGCGAGATTCTCCGACCCCCCGCCGGGTCGGAGAATCGCCAGGGGCTGGCGTGAATCCCGCCCCTGCCGGTTGCCGAATTCTCCACCACCGGATATTCGGCAGGGGTGGAAATCACGCCAGTTGGCGGGCCCCACCCCCCGCGATTCTCTGGCCCGGATGGGCCGAGGTCCCGCCGCTAAAATGCCTGTCCCGCCAGCGTAGATTAAACCACCTACCTTACCGGCAGGACAAGGCGGTGCGGGCGGGCTCCAGGGTCCCGGGTGCCCCCACGGTGGCCTGGCCCGCGATCGGAGCCCACCGATCCGTGGGCGGACCTGTGCCGTGGGGGCACTCTTTCCCTTCCGCCTTCGCCACGGTCTCCACCATGGCGGAGGCGGAAGAGACTCCCTCCACTGCGCGGGAATGCCGTCAGCGGCCGCTGACCCTCCCGCACATGCACTGCCCGGAGATGTCATTTCCGCGCCAGCTGGCGGGGCACCAAAGGCCTTTTCCGCCAGCTGGCGGGACGGAAATTCGACCGGCGTGGGCCTAGCCCCTTAAGGATTCCGCACCTTTGGGGCGGCGCGATGCCTGACTGATTTGCGCCATTTTGGGCGCCAGTCGGCGGACATCGCGCCGAAACCGGAGAATTTCGCCCCTTGTTCTGAATCCTTGGAATCTGTAACCTGAGAGCCAGAAGGCGACCGGCCTTCTTCCCATGTTCAAAAAGGTGCCCCTAGAATGTAATTGATGTGCAGCCTTGCCTGTAGATCGCAGTTCAAATTGGAGCTGATGGAGTCAGAGACTTTGGTATGGAATGATCAATGGGTCCAAGACACAGTTCAGGTCGCCTCCCAGAATCACATGCTGTGAATCCAGGTCGGGGAGGGAGTTCGCCAGTGAGTTTAGAAAATTTGTGTCATTCCAGTTGGGAGCATAGATGTTTATTAGGATTGCTGGAGTGTTTGCTAATGAACCACAGACAATAATATAGTGACCAATAACCTGTAACCTGAGAGGAGGAAAGTTTTATTATTTTATGAATTAGAATTGCCATGCCTCTAACCCTACAGTTGAAACCGAGTGAAAGACCTGTCCCACCCAGTTTTTACAAAGCAGGTGGGTTTCCTGTAAAAACACAACTTCAGAGTATAGATTGTTAAGATGGGCAAAAGTCCTGACCTGCATCACAGGGCCATTTAGACCCCCAACATTCTAGATTACAAAGCAAAGTGGAGGTCCTGTATTACTCCCTGCACTGGAGTCAGCCATAGCCATTAAGGAATATCTTGGAAATCTCGACCCTTCTAAGATCACAAACAAGCCAAGTCATATGACCTTATAGACAAAGATCTGTGGACACCATCCGCCAACTAATACCCTTTTTCTCAACCCCCCCACCTCCTTCCCTCCACTCCCCAACAATATCTTATCCCCAAGTCCCTATTTAACAAGATTCTACGAAAAGTAGAGCTCCGATTCACAAGCTGCTTGTGAAGAACTGCAGCAAACCCTCATCATTCCCGTGAGCTTACCTCATTATTAACATTAGCCAGGAGGCTCTCCTTTCAACGATATACATAAAATACAGCACTATTACAATTTGCAATGCGATGATAAAAAGCACATGTCAAACTGACAACTACAAACCCCAACTTCAGTGAAAACAAATAATATGAAAATATAAAAACGCATCGGTATACATAATAAAGCAAACAGGAAGAAGTATTAAACAGAGTCCAAGTTAATTCCTTGAATAAAGGACTTCTTCCGGAGAATCAAAAAAATGATCCTTCTCCCCTACCGTCACAGAGGCAGGCTGGGTAGATCATACCAAGCCTAAATCCTTTTTGATATGGGATTAAAGGAAGCTCTTCTATTTGCCAGGTTTGAATTCAGATCCTGGCATAAGTGAATGGAGTGGCCCTCCCACTTTTATCTCCCAGTGTTCCCTGGCCCAGCAAAGGACCAGCTCTTTTTAAAATAGTGGAACCGGATGATGAGCAGTGGTTCCCCAGCTCGAGGCCTCAGTTTCAGAGAGCGATGTGCCTGGTCTAGCTCCAGGGAGGACGCAAACCCCATCCCCCCACACACACACAAACACCGTTTTATATAACATATTAGTAAAGTATTCAGTAGGGCTGTAATTCTGCCACTAAACTTTGCCAATGCTTTTCCAATTCCACCGCCTCCATGCGGCCGATGTTGGCCATCAGAGGCGTGATGGTAGTGAAGGAGGAGAGCCCGCCCCCGCCATCTTGCTTAGTGCCGAGCCCTACAACGCCTTCGAGTCTGATGAGTGATTATGATCTGAATCATGCTTGCTTGCTTTTTTTGGCATTTTTCTAAGGAGGGTGCCTTCCAACGTCGAGTTGAGTTATAAAGTTGTTCTGATTGTCCATCGCGCTTCGAAAAAGGTATTTTTAATGGAGAGCCTCCACGTGTGTGCTATCCCCCCCCCGCATGTGTGCTACCCCCCCCCCCCCCCACATACGTCACCAGAAGCCAAATTTTCTGCATTTTCGAATGTCAGAATGTCTAACCACAAGTGTGAGAACCGAAAAGCATGAAGCATAAAACAGTGAAAACATTGCACAGCAGTAATGAAAACATGTTTTACTTAAACAAATACTCCATTTTAAAGTAATGCACTAAAATGATGCCATGAGTTGATTGGGTCTGCTCAAAAAGTTTCTGGGCAGCTGGTTTACAAACAATAGATTTCTGGACTGGACATATTTCATTGTATTGAATTTGGATCATGAAGAGATTGGGCCTGGTTTTGATGCTCACCACAGCCAAATAGTCAGCTCGCATACCATCTGGGCTCACAATGAAGGTCCACTGTGGTAAGATGATGCTTTTCTCAATCAGCTGGCCACGCGTGCATTTATTGCATATTCTTCATTACCGTTGAGAAGGTGCTGGTAAGCTGCTGCCTTGAACTGCTGCAGTCCATGTGGTTTCGGTCGATCAACAATGCTATTAGGGAGGGAATTCCGGATTTTCACCTGGTGACATTGAAGGAACGGCAATATATTTTCAAGTCAGGATTATATGGGGGTCCTTCAGCTGTAGTGTTCCCATGCATCTGCTGCTCTTGCCCTTCTAGATGGTAGCCGTGTACCATCTACAAGATGCATTGTAGGAACTCACCAAGTTTCCTTAGGCAGCACCTTCCAAACCCATGACCACTACCATCTAGAAGGACAAGGGCAGCAGATAATGGAAACGCCACCACCTTGAGGTTTCTCTCCAAGTCACTCACTACCCTGACTTGGAAATATATTGCTGTTCCTTCACTGTTGCTGGGTCAAAATCCTGGAACAACCTCCCTTAAGGCACTGTCGGTGTATCTGCACCACATGGACTGCAACGGTTCATGAAGTCAGCACACTTCCACCTTCTCAAGGGCAATGAGGGACGGACAACAAATACTGGGCTAGCCAATGAAGCCCACATCCCATAAAAATGAATTTAAAAAAAAAAAAAGTAGGTTTCAAAAAGGCATTTTGGCCTTTATTGCAATGGTGTTGGAGTTTAGAAATATGGAGGTTTTGTTGTAATTGTACAAGGTGTTAGTGAGGCCACACCTGGAATACTGTCAGTTTTGGCTCTCTTCCCTAAATAATAATCTGTATTAGTGTCACAAATAGGCTTGCATTAACACTGCAAAGAAGTTACTGTGAAAAGCCCCTGGTCGCCACATTCCGGCACCTGTTGGAGTACACTGAGGGAGAATTCAGAATGTCCAATTCACCGCACAAGCAAGCCTTTCAGGACTTGTGGGAGGAAACTGGAGCACACATTGGCGGCAGTCCAAAGGCGATTCATCAGGCTAATTCTTGCGATGAGAGAGTCGTCCTCGTCCTATCAAGAGAGACTAAATAATCTGTGTCTGTGTTCCTTGGAGTTTAGAAGAGTGAGGGGTGACCTTATTCAAACAGAGTCAGCCACCTTACTGTGATTCTGGAGTCACATGTAGGCCAGACCAGGATGGCTGATTTTGTTCCCTAAAAGCTATTTGCAAATCACATGTCTTTATGACTATCTGATATTTTCATGGTTACCCTTTATATTCCAGGTTTATTAATTGAATTATAATTCCACTGCCATGGTGAGATTTGAGCCCATGCCACGAGCATTAACTTAAGCCTCTGGATTACTAGTCTAGTGACATTATTGCTGAAGAAATTCCAACAATTTTGCCATCTTCCTGCTAAACATGAAGGAAAAGTATTTGCCTCCTTGTTGCCTTTGTCAAACTGCAGACCTTTGTTGAACATAAACTATCCTGAATCCCAGTGTTTCAGAAATGGAAAATCCACAGTTGCCACTATCTTTAGTCCAGCAGCTGGAAGAAAGAATCTGTGAATGAAGGAGAGCTCTATGTTGCCTTCATTCATCTTTCCAAGACCTGTTAGCGCAGGTGAGCTATTTAAGCTGCTGAAGAAAATGGGCTGCCTGCTGAAGTTGCTCGGTGTGATTTATTTTTCCATGACAACATAATAGGTTAGATCACCTATGATGGAATAACATTGGAACCCTTTGAGACCCGCTGGGGTCAAACAGAATTGCATTCTCATGCTGACACTCTTTGGCATTTTTTTCTCTTTGATATCATATCATCTATAGAGGGGTGTCCACTTGCATACCAGAACTGACAGTGCCCACCTGAGATCCAAGCCAAAAGTGTGCAGAGTCCTCAGTTACTCAACACCAGTGAAGTCCATACCGAGGAACACATTCTGGTCGAATGTCTTGAAGAGTTTAGTTTGACCATTAGGAAGACTAATATCATGCCATAATGCCATCTCAGAATTGACAATGGTTAGCACTATGGCTTCACAGCGCCAGGGTCCCAGGTTCGATTCCTGCTTGGGTCACTGTTGGTGCGAAGTCTGCACTTTCTCCCTGGGTCTGTGTTGGTTTCCTCCCAGCGCTCCGGTTTCTTCCCACAGTCCAAAGATGTGCAGGTTCGATGGATCGGTCATGCTAATTTGCCCTTATGTTAGATGGGGTTGCTGGGTTACGGGGATGGGATGGAGATGTGGGTTTCCAAGAGCCGGTGCAGACTCATTGGGCAGAATGGCCTACTTCTGCACTGTAAATTCTATGATTCTATGACAATGATGCTGGAGGTTATTAGCATCACGCATCCAGGTTTCGCAATCACCAGCAATCCGTCACTTGATGCTGAAATCAGCACAGATGTAAGAACTGCAGCTGTTGTTTAAGCTGAGTTGCGTGTGGAACAACAGCAACTGGACTGAGAACAAAAAACTGCATGGCTATCCAAGCCTGCATCCTCATTGTACTCCCCTACAGTAGTGAGACCCAGACAACACCTGCGAAGCAGGAGTCGAGGCTCAACAATTTCGTCCTTTGCTGTTTCGGACCTATCCTTGGCATCACTTGGTAGTGCCAGGTCATCAGTTATGGTTCTGGAGCATTTCACATGCTATGGCGGCACGGTGGCACAGTAGTTAGCACTCCTGCCTCACAGCTGCAGGGATCCGGGTTCAATTCCAGCCTTTGGTGACTGTCTGTGTGGAGTTTTCACTTTCTCCCCATGTCTGTGTGGGTTTCCTCCCACAGCCCAAAGATGTGCAGGTTAGGTGAATTGGCCATGAAAAATTGCCCCTTAGTATCCAAAGGTTGGGTGAGGTGACGTGGTAGGGTGGCGGAGTGGACCTGGATATGGTGTTTGTTCGGAGGGTCGGTGCAGACACAATGGGCCGAATGGCCTCCTTCTGCACTGTAAAGGTTCTGTTTCCATCCGCAGATCCTCACTAAGCCAACAAATTCTGTGCTTGGTGAACTGGCCAATGGGTTCATGACTTGCTGGACATCCATACACTGCTACAAGGACACCTATAGGCAAGATATGAAGATGGTGAACATTGGCTGGGCAGTTGGGTGACAGTTGTGGACCTGGGAAGGGCATTGAAAACGTTGAGCAGAATGAAAAGCTTAACTAACTTGACAAGAGAGCCCCCCCAAAAAGTAGCCAGCAAATCCTGTACTTAGCCCACTGTCTTCATCTGCAGCAGAGTCCACTATGCCAGAGTTGAGCCTCACCAAGCAATATTTAATGCAGAGTTGAAGACAAAGGGGATGAAAGACTGAAGAGAATCAAATGCAGTTCTTTATTCCATGTGATAGTCAAGTTAATATAAATTTGCTGTTCAAGGGCTTTGTGTAAGCTTGCAAGTGAACCATGCAAGGATCTTCCATAATCTTGCACCCTGCCTTAGTTCTGACAAAGTTGGGAGAGAGAAAAAAAATCAAGGAAACCGATGCAGAACTATATTGAGCATGCTGGATTTCTTGTGGTGTGGGTAGTTTGAAAGCGTGCAGATTGGCACAGATTGTATGTTTAGACAAAGCATGGATAGTCTGTATACTGAAATCTGCTGCCCACACTTCTATGCTGTTGAGGTCTTTGTCCTTGCCCACACTTCCAAATGGTGGACCAGCCTTTATTGAATTTCATTTGCAATTTGGTATTTTCTTTGTACATTATAAAGGATGACATTTAACCAATTATAGTACAAATTATCAAAAGGATTGAATCACAGAATGGGGTGGTACTTTGATACAGGCTCTCTGAGATACTTGTGGTTGAATGGTTTGACTAGTATGAGCTTGCAGAGAACAGACAATATTGAAATGTTGAGGCCTTCACAAAATCTGTAGTGCATTTCCTTCAATTTATTAAAATCTCAGTCTGTGAATTTGAATCTTTTACGAAGTACATTTACCTAGTTGGCGTTTGTAACTGCAGCCACATATTGTTGCCGCTTCATCTCTTTGACTCCTCCGTGACATTTAATAGTCAGCTATGTATTGAATCCCTAGGTTCTATCCTTGCATAACTTCTATAATTGTGTTCCGTTTTATTGACATGGCTTTGAAGTGTGGAATCAGCTTTCATTTATATGTTGACTATGCCGAGATTTACAGCTTGATTAGCACTCGAACTATGTGAACTGTTCAACAATATCTTGTTTGTAATATGCATTAGTTAGAACAGCTTGCCATGCAACATTGGCATGTTTGACCCAATGCTGTTTAGTTCTCACCGTTCAGTAGCCTGCAATCTCATTCATTTCCCTGTCTGTATATGTTGTCAATTTCAATCACATTGTGTACAACCTTAGTATCAGAGCTACAAATTCCACAGCCAGGTCATCATCACTAATGTTTGCTTTCAACTTGGAAACATCACTTGTCTGTGTCATTTTTTGGGGATTATTTTTATTGCTTATCAATGTCTATGTGGCCACCCTATCTGATTTGTCCATCTTTGAATTCTACTTTCTCAATGGCTCATTGAGAGATTGAGCAGTTTAGGCCTAGTATCATGTGAGCGTACCTTTAAGAAATGCGTGTTTTTTATCAAATAACTGTAGTGGGTGTACCTTTAAGAAATGGGTGTTTCTTATAGCAGTGATGTCAGAGAGTGGGTGGAGCTGGGCTGTCTGTCTGCTTTACTTTCGTTTTTGAGCAGGCTGCTATAAAGTGAGATTTTAGTTTTGTTTTCAGAGAGAAGAGCTGCAGTGAAAGCCAGCAGAGGTGCATGGATCTCTCTATAAGCTACAAAGTGTTCATTTGGGTGATTTCAAAGGGATAACTGCTCTCATTAGAGAATTTAAACCTGATCTCTGTGTTAAAAGGGTCTTTTGTCGTCTGGATGTTGTTTGGGAATTTATTAAGGATTACTTAGTGTTGTATTCTTTGGGTGTTGTATTTGAACTGATGGTTGCTAAGATGTTCACTATGTTTTAAAAAGGTTAACGTGAGTTCATAGAATAAACATTATTTTGCTTTAAAAAATACTTTTTGATTTCTGCTGTACCACACCTGTAGAGTTGGCCGTGTGCTGCCCATACCACAATCTAGTAAAAGTTGTTGGTCAGGTGAACTCCATGATCCACTTTGGGGTTCTCTAAACCTTGGCCCATACCACTAGACACCCAAGTTTAGAAGAATGGGAGTAGATATAATTGAGACATAAAAGATCACTGAATGATAAAGTGCCAAAGAGGCCCTTTGGCCTGTTGAATCTGCACCGAAGCATGAAAAACACCTGACGTAGAACATAGAAAATAGAACAGTACAGCACAGAACAGGCCCTTCAGCCCTCGATGTTGTGCCGAGCATTGTCCGAAACCAAAATCAAGCTATCCCACTCCCTGTCATTCTGGTGTACTCCTGTTCCTATCCAATAACCGCTTGAAAGTTCCTAAAGTGTCCGACTCCACTATCGCAGCAGGCTGTCCACTCGACACCCTAACCACTCTCTGAGTAAAGAACCTACCTCGGACACCCCTCCTATATCTCCCACCCTGAATCTTATAGTTATGCCCCCTTGTAACAGCTACATCCACCCAAGGAAATAGTCTCTGAACGTCCACTCTCTCTATCATCCTCATTATCTTATAAACCTCTATTAAGTCGCCTCTCATCCTCCTCCGCTCCAAAGAAAAAAGCCCTAGCCCCCTCAACCTTTCCTTATAAGATGTAGGGAAGTTGTTTCCATTAGCAGGGGAGACTAGGACCCGGGGGCACAGCCTTAGAATAAAAGGGAGACACTTTAGAACAGAGATGAGGAGAAATTTCTTCAGCCAGAGAGTGGTGAGTCTGTGGAATTCATTGCCACAGAGGGCGGTGGAGGCCGGGACGTTGAGTGTCTTTAAGACAGAAGTTGATCAATTCTTGATTTCCCGAGGAATTAAGGGCTATGGAGAGAGAGCGGGTAAATGGAGTTGAAATCAGCCATGATTGAATGGTGGAGTGGACTCGATGGGCCGAATGGCCTTACTTCCGCTCCTATGTCTTATGGTCTTAAGACCTACCTGCAAACCAGGCAGCATCCTGGTAAATCTCCTTTGCACCCTTTCCAATGCTTCCACATCCTTCCTATAATGAGGTGACCAGAACTGCACGCACTACTCCAAATGTGGTCTCACCAGGGTCATGTATAGTTGCAGCAAAACCCCGCGGCTCTTAAACTCAAGCCCCCTGTTAATAAACGCGAACACACTAAGCCTTCTTCGCGGCTCTATCCACTTGAATGGCAACCTTCAGAGATCTGTGGACATGAACCCCAAGATCTCTCTGTTCCTGCACATTCCTCAGAACCCTGCCGTTGACCCTGTAATCCGCATTCAAAATTTTCTCTACCAAAATGCATCACCTCGCACTTATAAGGGTTAAACTCCATCTGCCATTTTACGGCCCAGCTCTGCATCCTATCAATGTCTCTTTGCAGCCTATAACAGCCCTCCACCTCATCCACTACTCCACCAATCTTGGTGTCATCAGCAAATTTACTGACCCACCCTTCAGCCCCCTCCTCCAAGTCATTTATAGAAATCACAAATAGCAGAGGTCCCAGCACTGATCCCTGTGGTACACCGCTGGCAACTGGTCTCCAGTCTGAAAATTGTCCATCCACCACCACCCTCTCTCTGTCTTCTATGTGATAGCCAGTTACTTATCCAATTGGCCAAATTTCCCTCTGTCCCACACTTCCTTACTTTCTGCATGAGCCGACCATGGGGAACCTTATCAAACGCCTTACTGAAATCCATGTATACGACATCAACTGCTCTACCTTCATTTACACACTTAGTTACCTCCTCAAAGAATTCAATCAAATTTGTGAGGCAAGACCTACCCTTCACAAACCCGTGTTGACTATCCCGGATTAAGCTGCATCTTTCCAAATGGTCATAAATCCTATCCTTCAGGACCTTTTCCATTATCTTGTCTACCTAATCCATTTGCCAGCACTTGACCCATAGCCTTTAATGTTGTTATGTGCAAGTGCTCATACAGGTACTTTTTAAAGGATGTGAGGCAACCCACCTCGAGCACGCTCTCAGGCAGTGTAGACATAGTCCAGACTGTCACCGCACTCAAACTAAAAAAAAAACGCTTTTCTTCAAATCCCCCTTAAATCTCCTACCCTTCACCTTGAACTTGTGTCCCCTTGTATCTGACCCTCAACTAAAGGAAGCAGCTGCTCCCTATCCATCCTGCCCATGCCCCTCCTTAATATTGTACACCTCGATCAGGTCGCCCTTGGTCTTCACTACTCCAGCGAAAACAACCTCATCCGATCCAACACCTCTTCATAACTTAAATATTCCATCCCAGGCAACATCCTGGTGAATCACCTCTGCATCCCCTCCAGTGCAAACACATCCTTCTTACAGTGTGGCGACCAGAATTGCACACAGCACTCCTGCTGTGGCATCACCAAAGTTCTATAGAATTCCAACATGACCGCCCTGCTTTTGTAATCGATAGATAATGGCAAGTGTTCCATAAACCTTTTTCAATCTGCCCTTCTGCTTTCAGAGATCTGTGGACAAACACTCCCAATGCCCCTTTGTTCCTAAGAACTTCCCAGTGTCAGGCTATTCATTGAATACTTCCATGTTACATTACTCCTTCCAAAGTGTATCACCTCACACTTTTCAGGGTTAAGTTCCATCTGCCACTTTTCTGCCCTTTTGAGCATCTATATCTTCCTGTAACCCAAGACACTCAACTTCACTGTTAACCATCCTGCCAATCTTTGTGTCATCTGCAAACGTGATCCTACCCCCCCACATAGACATGGATAGAGCAGGGACAGGAATGATTGTTGCAGGTGCCGGGATTTAGATATTTCAGTAAGCTCAGGGAAGGTGGTAAAAGAGGGGGAGGGGTGGCATTGTTAGTCAAGGATAGTATTACGGTGGCAGAAAGGACCTTTAATGAGGACTCGTCTACTGAGGTACTATGGGCTGAGGTTAGAAACCGGAAAGGAGAGGTCACCCTGTTAGGGGTTTTCTATAGGCCTTCGAAAAGTTCCAGAGATGTAGAGGAGAGGATTGCAAAGATGATTCTGGATATGAGCGAAAGCAACAGGGTAGTTGTTATGGGGGACTTTAACTTTCCAAATATTGACTGGAAAAGATATAGTTCGAGTACAATAGATGGGTCGTTTTTTGTACAGTGTGTGCAGGAGGGTTTCCTGACACAGTATGTAGATAGGCCAACGAGAGGCGAGGCCATATTGGATTTGGTATTGGGTAATGGACCATGACAGGTGTTAGATTTGGAGGTAGGTGAGCTCTTTGGTGATAGTGACCATAATTCGATTACGTTTACTTTAATGATGGAAAGGGATAGGTGTATACCGCAGGGCAAGAGTTATATCTGGGGGAAAGGCAATTATGATGCGATGAGGCAAGACTTAGGATACATCGGATGGAGTGGAAAACTGCAGGGGATGGGCACAATGGAAATGTGGAGCTTGTTCAAGGAACAGCTACTGCGTGTCCTTGATAAGTATGTACCTGTCAGGCAGGGAGGAAGTGGTCGAGTGAGGGAACCGTGGTTTACTAAAGCAGTCGAAACACTTGTCAAGAGGAAGAAGGAGACTCATGTAAAGATGAGACATGAAGGTTCAGTTAGGGCGCTCGAGAGTTACAAGTTAGCTAGGAAGGACCTAAAGAGAGAGCTAAGAAGGGCCAGGAGGGGACATGAGAAGTCTTTGGCAGGTAGGATCAAGGATAACCCTAAAGCTTTCTATAGATATGTCAGGAATAAAAGAATGACTAGGGTAAGAGTAGGGCCAGTCAAAGACAGTAGTGTGAAGTTGTGCTTGGAGTCCGAGGAGATAGAAGAGGTGCTAAATGAATATTTTTCGTCAGTATTCACACAGGAAAAAGTCAATGTTGTCGAGGAGAATACTGAGATTCAGGCTACTAGACTAGAAGGGCTTGAGGTTCATAAGGAGGAGGTGTTAGCAATTCTGGAAAGTGTGAAAATAGATAAGTCACCTGGGCTGGATGGGATTTATCCTAGGATTCTCTGGGAAGCTAGGGAGGAGATTGCTGAGCCTTTGGCCTTGATCTTTAAGTCATCTTTGACTACAGGAATAGTGACAGAAGACTGGAGGATAGCAAATGCTGTCCCCTTGTTCAGAAGGGGAGTAGAGATAACCCTGGTAACTATAGACCAGTGAGCCTTACTTCTGTTGTGGGCAAAATCTTGGAAAGGTTTATAAGAGATAGGATATATAATCATCTGGAAAGGAATAATTTGATTAGAGATAGTCAACACGGTTTTGTGAAGGGTAGGTCGTGCCTCACAAACCTTATAGAGTTCTTTGAGAAGGTGACCAAACAGGTGGATGAGGGTAAAGCAGTTGATGTGGTGTATATGGATTTCAGTAAAGCGTTTGATAAGGTTCCCCATGGTAGGCTACTGCAGAAAATACGGAGGCATGGGATTCAGGGTGATTTAGCAGTTTGGATCAGAAATTGGCTAGCTGGAAGAAGACAAAGGGTGGTGGTTGATGGGAAATGTTCAGACTGGAGTCCAGTTACTAGTGGTGTACCACAAGGATCTGTTTTGGGGCCACTGCTGTTTGTCATTTTTATAAATGACCTGGAGGAGGGCGTAGAAGGATGGGTGAGTAAATTTGCAGATGACACTAAAGTCGGTGGAGTTGTGGACAGTGCGGAAGGATGTTACAAGTTACATAGGGACATAGATAAGCTGCAGCGCTGGGCTGAGAGGTGGCAAATGGAGTTTAATGCAGAAAAGTGTGAGGTGATTCATTTTGGAAGGAATAACAGGAAGACTGAGTACTGGGCTAATGGTAAGTTTCTTGGCAGTGTGGATGAGCAGAGAGATCTCAGTGTCCATGTACATAGATCCCTGAAAGTTGCCACCCAGGTTGAGAGGGTTGTTAAGAAGGCGTACGGTGTGTTAGCTTTTATTGGTAGAGGGATTGAGTTTAGGAGCCATGAGGTCATGTTGCAGCTGGACAACACTCTGGTGCGGCCGCATTTGGAGTATTGCGTGCAATTCTGGTCGCCGCATTATAGGAAGGATGTGGAAGCATTGGAAAGGGTGCAGAGGAGATTTACCAGGATGTTGCCTGGTATGGAGGGAAGATCTTATGAAGAAAGGCTGAGGGACTTGAGGCTGTTTTCGTTAGAGAGAAGAAGGTTAAGAGGTGACTTAATTGAGGCATACAAGATGATCGGAGGATTGGATAGGGTGGACAGTGAGAGCCTTTTTCCTTGGATGGTGATGTCTAGCACGATGGGGCATAGCTTTAAATTGAGGGGAGATAGATATAAGACACATGTCAGAGGTAGGTCCTTTACTCAGAGTAGTAAGGGCATGGAATGCCCTATCTGCAACAGTAGTGGACTTGCCAACACTAAGGACATTCAAATGGTCATTGGATAGACATATGGACAATAAGGGAATAGTGTAGATGGGCTTTAGAGTGGTTTCACAGGTCGGCGCAACATCGAGGGCCGAAGGGCCTGCACTGCACTGTAATGTTCTATGTCATTTATATAAATGACAAACAATAGGGGACACTGTGGTATGCTACTGGATAGCAGTCACTAAAGCAACCATCTGTCATCACCATCTGTCCGACAGCTAAGCCAATTTTGAATCCCCCTTATCAAGTTACCCTGTGACACGTACGCCTTCTTTATAAGTCTCCCATGTGGATCTTGTCAAAAGCTTTGCTGAAATCCATGTAAACTACATCAAGTGCACTACCCTCATCTATACACCTGGTCACATGCTCAAAAAATTCAATCAAATTTGTTCGGCATGCTCTTCCTCTGACAAAGGCATACTGACTATTCCTGAATAAACATTGCCTCTCCAAAAGAGAGATTCTCTTCTTCGGCATTTCTCTAATAGTTTCCCTACCACTAATGTGAAACTCACTGGTCTGTCTTATCTCCACAAACTTTCTTAAATAGTGGGACCACATTAGCTATTTTCCAGTCCTCTGGAACCTCTCCATGACCAGAGGCGAATTAAAAATTTGGGTCAAAGCCCCTCCAATCTCCTCCCTCGACTCCCACAGCATCCTGGGATACAATTCATCAAGATGTTAAAACGTATTGACAAAGCAGACGTAGAGCGCATGCTTCCTCTTGTGGGGCAATCTAGAACAAGAGGTCATAGACTTAGACTAAGTCTATTAAAACTAAGGAGAAATGACTTCCGGTTGCGGCTATGCCTAGGTAGGTCGCACGTTCGGCAGCTCCCACCGGGAATGGACTTTTGGGCTCTTCAGAGGGGCCCCAACGGCAATTGTTCGACGGCTCCCAGTGTGTGAAGGTGACAGCAAGGTTCCCCCAACGTTATATGGATTGGACCAAGAGTGGAGCAGTTAAAAAAGTGATCCTGGTGCAGCAGAAAGTGCGAGGGAGGAAAAGCAAGATGGTGGCAGGTGGAGACCAAACAGCATGGGCGCAGTGGTCGCAGGAGCAGCAGGAATTCCTTAAATGCTGCTTTGCGGAACTAAAGACAGAAATGCTGGCGCCAATGAAGGCGGCGATTGAGAAGCTTGTGGAGACCCAGAAGGCCCAAGGGGCGGCGATCCAGGAGGTGCGGCAAAAAGCCTCGGAGAACGAGGATGAGATCTTGGGCCTGGCGGTGAAGGTGGAGGCGCTGCTCAAGAGGTGGCAGGAAACATTTGAGGACCTGGAGAATAGGTCGAGGAGGAAGAATCTTCGGATTCTGGGTCTCCCTGAAGGAGTGGAGGGGCCCGATGCCGGGTCATATATGAGCACGATGCTCAATTCGCTGATGAGCGTGGGAGCTTTCCCGAGGCCCCTGGAGCTGGATGGGGCTCATCGGGTCCTGGCAAGGAGACCCAAAGCCAACGGGCCGCCAAGGGCTGTCGTGGTGAGAGGTTCCACCGCTTTATGGATAGAGAGTGTGTCATGAGAAGGGACAAAAAAGAACGGAGCAGCAGGTGGGAGAACACGGAGATCTGTATTTACCAGGACTAGAATGCGGAAGTGGCTAAGAAGAGAACTGGTTTTAACCGGGCTAAGGCGGTTCTCCATCGGAAGGGGGTGAAGTTCGGGATGCTGCAGCCAGCGCGATTGTGGATCACGTTCCAAGATCGTCACCACTATTTTGAAACGCCTGATGAGGCATGGAACTTTCTCCAGGCTGAAAAGTTGAACTCAAACTGAGGGTTTGGGGTGGGGGGATGTTTACTGTGTTTCCTGAATTTGGGGAATGTTCTTTTTGTTTCAGTGCTGGGTGGGGATGGGTGAATGTATTGGATGAGGGGACTGTGGGAGAGTGTGGGCGTCAGTGTTGGAGGGGCAAGGTACCGCGGAGAAGAGTGGAGGCCCGGAGTTGGGGTAAGGCCTCGATTTCGGCGGCGTGAGAACAGCTGGTGAGTGGTGAGTCAGTTTCAGCGGGAGCATTGCGGAAGGAGGTTGCTGGGAGGTAAGTCAACCTTTAAAAGCACTTGTCTTTGCAGGGGCAGGCCAGTCGATTTCGGCGGCGGGAGAACAGCTGGTGAGTGGTGAGTCAGTTTCAGCGGGAGCATTGCGGAAGGAGATTGCTGGGAGGTAAGTCAACCTTTAAAAGCACTTGTCTTTGCAGGGGCAGGCCAGTCGATTTCGGCGGCGTGAGAACAGCTGGTGAGTGGTGAGTCAGTTTCAGCGGGAGCATTGCGGAAGGAGGTTGCTGGGAGGTAAGTCAACCTTTAAAAGCACTTGTCTTTGCAGGGGCAGGCCAGTCGATTTCGGCGGCGTGAGAACAGCTGGTGAGTGGTGAGTCAGTTTCAGCGGGAGCATTGCGGAAGGAGGTTGCTGGGAGGTAAGTCAACCTTTAAAAGCACTTGTCTTTGCAGGGGCAGGCCAGTCGATTTCGGCGGCGTGAGAACAGCTGGTGAGTGGTGAGTCAGTTTCAGCAGGAGCTGAGAATTTTTCTTTTTCTTTTATTTTAAATTAGTTTTTTTAGGCGGGAACAGGAAGTCGACCCGCGGACGTCTGGGAAGACCCTCCCCAATAAATTCTGGTGGAGAGGAAACCCGAGACACTACACGTGTAGTGTCTCCCACCCGCCGCCCTCCTCTAACCTAATAATAAAACCCATTGGTCTGAGGTAAGTACCATATTTTATTATATTATTATTATTTTTTAGCCAGATCTTGGTAGAAAGTTAGAGGAATGGCAGGGAAGGGAGTGCAATGTTCCTCCTGCAGGATTTTTGAGGTGAGGGATGCAGTTAGTGTCCCTGCTGATTTTACCTGCAGGAAGTGCTGCCATCTCCAGCTCCTCCAAGACCGAGTTAGGGAACTGGAGCTGGAGTTGGAAGAACTTCGGATCATTCGGGAGGCAGAAGGGGTCATAGATAGCAGCTTCAGGGAATTAGTTACACCAAAGATTGCAGATAGGTGGGTAACTGTAAGAGGGACTGGGAAAAAACAGTCAGTGCAGGGATCCACTGCGGTCGTACCCCTGAGAAACAAGTATACCGCTTTGGATACTTGTGGGGGGGGGGGACTTACCAGGGGTAAGCCATGGGGTACGGGCCTCTGGCACGGAGTCTGTCCCTGTTGCTCAGAAGGGAAGGGGGAAGAGGAGCAGAGCATTAGTAATTGGGGACTCTATAGTCAGGGGCACAGATAGGAGATTTTGTGGGAGCGTGAGAGACTCACGTTTGGTATGTTGCCTCCCAGGTGCAAGGGTACGTGATGTCTCGGATCGTGTTTTCCGGGTCCTTAGGGGGGAGGGGGAGCAGCCCCGAGTCGTGGTCCACATTGGCACCAACGACATAGGTAGGAAAGGGGACAAGGATGTCAGGCAGGCTTTCAGGGAGCTAGGATGGAAGCTCAGAACTAGAACAAACAGAGTTGTTATCTCTGGGTTGTTGCCCGTGCCACGTGATAGTGAGATGAGGAATAAGGAGAGAGAGCATTTAAACACGTGGCTACAGGGATGGTGCAGGCGGGAGGGATTCAGATTTTTGGATAACTGGGGCTCTTTCTGGGGAAGGTGGGACCTCTACAGACAGGATGGTCTACATCTGAACCTGAGGGGCACAAATATCCTGGGGGGGAGATTTGTTAGTGCTCTTTGGGGGGGTTTAAACTAATGCAGCAGGGGCATGGGAACCTGGATTGTAGTTTTACGGTAAGGGAGAATGAGAGTATAGAGGTCAGGAGCACAGATTTGACATCGCAGGAGGGGGCCAGTGTTCAGGTAGGTGGTTTGAAGTGTGTCTACTTCAATGCCAGGAGTATACGAAACAAGGTAGGGGAACTGGCAGCGTGGGTTGGTACCTGGGACTTCGATGTTGTGGCCATTTCGGAGACATGGATAGAGCAGGGACAGGAATGGATGTTGCAGGTTCCGGGGTTTAGGTGTTTTAGTAAGCTCAGAGAAGGAGGCAAAAGAGGGGGAGGTGTGGCGCTGCTAGTCAAGAGCAGTATTATGGTGGCGGAGAGGATGCTAGATGGGGACTCTTCTGCCGAGGTAGTATGGGCTGAAGTTAGAAACAGGAAAGGAGAGGTCACCCTGTTGGGAGTTTTTTATAGGCCTCCTAATAGTTCTAGGGATGTAGAGGAAAGGATGGCGAAGATGATTCTGGATATGAGCGAAAGTAACAGGGTAGTTATTATGGGAGATTTTAACTTTCCAAATATTGACTGGAAAAGATATAGTTCGAGTACAATAGATGGGTCGTTTTTTGTGCAGTGTGTGCAGGAGGGTTTCCTGAAACAATATGTTGACAGGCCAACAAGAGGCGAGGCCACGTTGGATTTGGTTTTGGGTAATGAACCAGGCCAGGTGTTGGATTTGGAGGTAGGAGAGCACTTTGGGGACAGTGACCACAATTCGGTGACGTTTACGTTAATGATGGAAAGGGATAAGTATACACCGCAGGGCAAGAGTTATAGCTGGGGGAAGGGCAATTATGATGCCATTAGACGTGACTTGGGGGGGATAAGGTGGAGAAGTAGGCTGCAAGTGTTGGGCACACTGGATAAGTGGGGCTTGTTCAAGGATCAGCTACTGCGTGTTCTTGATAAGTATGTACCGGTCAGACAGGGAGGAAGGCGTCGAGCGAGGGAACCGTGGTTTACCAAGGAAGTGGAATCTCTTGTTAAGAGGAAGAAGGAGGCCTATGTGAAGATGAAGTGTGAAGTTTCGGTTGGGGCGATGGATAGTTACAAGGTAGCGAGGAAGGATCTAAAGAGAGAGCTAAGACGAGCAAGGAGGGGACATGAGAAGTATTTGGCAGGAAGGATCAAGGAAAACCCAAAAGCTTTCTATAGGTATGTCAGGAATAAGCGAATGACTAGGGAAAGAGTAGGACCAGTCAAGGACAGGGATGGGAAATTGTGTGTGGAGTCTGAAGAGATAGGCGAGATACTAAATGAATATTTTTCGTCAGTATTCACTCAGGAAAAAGATAATGTTGTGGAGGAGAATGCTGAGCCCCAGGCTAATAGAATAGATGGCATTGAGGTACGTAGGGAAGAGGTGTTGGCAATTCTGGACAGGCTGAAAATAGATAAGTCCCCGGGACCTGATGGGATTTATCCTAGGATTCTATGGGAGGCCAGGGAAGAGATTGCTGGACCTTTGGCTTTGATTTTTATGTCATCATTGGCTACAGGAATAGTGCCAGAGGACTGGAGGACAGCAAATGTGGTCCCTTTGTTCAAAAAGGGGAGCAGAGACAACCCCGGCAACTATAGGCCGGTGAGCCTCACGTCTGTAGTGGGTAAAGTCTTGGAGGGGATTATAAGAGACAAGATTTATAATCATCTAGATAGGAATAATATGATCAGGGATAGTCAGCATGGCTTTGTGAAGGGTAGGTCATGCCTCACAAACCTTATTGAGTTCTTTGAGAAGGTGACTGAACAGGTAGACGAGGGTAGAGCAGTTGATGTGGTGTATATGGATTTCAGCAAAGCGTTTGATAAGGTTCCCCACGGTAGGCTATTGCAAAAAATACGGAGGCTGGGGATTGAGGGTGATTTAGAGATGTGGATCAGAAATTGGCTAGCTGAAAGAAGACAGAGGGTGGTGGTTGATGGGAAATGTTCAGAATGGAGTACAGTCACAAGTGGAGTACCACAAGGATCTGTTCTGGGGCCGTTGCTGTTTGTCATTTTTATCAATGACCTAGAGGAAGGCGCAGAAGGGTGGGTGAGTAAATTTGCAGACGATACTAAAGTCGGTGGTGTTGTCGATAGTGTGGAAGGATGTAGCAGATTACAGAGGGATATAGATAAGCTGCAGAGCTGGGCCGAGAGGTGGCAAATGGAGTTTAACGTAGAGAAGTGTGAGGTGATTCACTTTGGAAGGAATAACAGGAATGCGGAATATTTGGCTAATGGTAAAGTTCTTGAAAGTGTGGATGAGCAGAGGGATCTAGGTGTCCATGTACATAGATCCATGAAAGTTGCCACCCAGGTTGATAGGGTTGTGAAGAAGGCCTATGGAGTGTTGGCCTTTATTGGTAGAGGGATTGAGTTCCGGAGTCGGGAGGTCATGTTGCAGCTGTACAGAACTCTGGTACGGCCGCATTTGGAGTATTGCGTACAGTTCTGGTCACCGCATTATAGGAAGGACGTGGAGGCTTTGGAGCGGGTGCAGAGGAGATTTACCAGGATGTTGCCTGGTATGGAGGGAAAATCTTATGAGGAAAGGCTGATGGACTTGAGGTTGTTTTCGTTGGAGAGAAGAAGGTTAAGAGGAGACTTAATAGAGGCATACAAAATGATCAGGGGGTTGGATAGGGTGGACAGTGAGAGCCTTCTCCCGCGGATGGATATGGCTGGCACGAGGGGACATAACTTTAAACTGAGGGGTAATAGATATAGGACAGAGGTCAGAGGTAGGTTCTTTACGCAAAGAGTAGTGAGGCCGTGGAATGCCCTACCTGCTACAGTGGTGAACTCGCCAACATTGAGGGCATTTAAAAGTTTATTGGATAAACATATGGATGATAATGGCATAGTGTAGGTTGGATGGCTATTGTTTCGGTGCAACATCGTGGGCCGAAGGGCCTGTACTGCGCTGTATTGTTCTATGTTTTATGTTCTAAGGCCGCAAAAAGGAGCTGCACCAGAAGGGGCGGGGCCGGCTCAGACGGAAAGCGCGGGCTTTTTCCCGTTCTAGGGAAGGACGGGGACGGGGGGGGGGGGGG
Organism: Scyliorhinus torazame; assembly: GCF_047496885.1. Lineage (NCBI taxonomy): Eukaryota > Metazoa > Chordata > Chondrichthyes > Carcharhiniformes > Scyliorhinidae > Scyliorhinus > Scyliorhinus torazame. The sequence goes on from NC_092709.1 coordinate 121,071,987, forward strand.
GGGGGGTGGTGGTAGTGCTGGAGAGGAGCGTGCACTGACTGCCAAGGGATGGGGGGGATTCTCTCACTGGGGGGTTGATGGAATGGCAGGAGAGGCTGGGGTCAGCAGGAGTCAGCTGACTTACGGGAGTGTCATGGGGGGAGCAAAATGGCTAGATGAGGATCTAATGGGGGGGGGAACTGGGTTGCTGTTGCATTGGCCAAAGGGGAGCTGGAAGTAGGAGAGGTGGTCAGGGCGAGGGTCCGCCGCCTGGGGGACTGGAGGGTGCGGGAGGCGCAAGCACGTGGCTGGCCTAGAAAAGGAGATGGCTAGTCGGCAGGGGGCGGGGGGGGGGGGGGAGGGGGAGTAGTCCCCTGATCTGGCTGATAACTTGGAATGTGAGGGGCCTGAACAGGCCGGGTGTACGCACACTTAAAGGAACTGAAGGCAGACGTTATGCTCCAGGAGACACATCTGAAGGTGGCAGATCAGGTTAGGCTGAGAAAGGGATGGGTAGGGCAGGTCTTTCATTCAGGGCTGGATGCGAAGAACAGAGGGGTTGCAATACTGGTAGGGAAGCGGGTGTCGTTTGAGGCACTGAATATTGTAGCGGATAATGGAGGTCGATATGTGATGGTGAGTGGTAGGTTGCAGGGGGTGCGGGTGGTACTGGTGAACGTATATGCCCCGAATTGGGAAGATGCCGGATTTATGAAACGCTTGTTGGGTCGGATTCCGGATCTGGAGGGAGGGAGCTTTAACACGGTGCTGGACCCAGCACTGGACTGTTCTTGGTCCAGGACAGGTAAGAGGCCGGCTGCGGCCAAGGTGCTCGGGATTTATGGGCCAGATGGGGGGAGTGGATCCATGGAGGTTTGCCAGGCCGCAGGCCAGGGAATTTTCCTTCTTTTCCCACGTCCATAGAGCCTACTCCCGGATAGATTTTTTCATTTTGAGTATGGCGCTAATCCCGAAAGTGGAGGGAACGGAATACTCGGCCATAGCCATCTCTGACCACGCCCGCATTGGGTGGAGCTGGAGTTGGGGGCGGAGTGGGACCAGCGCCCGCTGTGGCGCCTTGATGTGGGACTGTTGGCGGATGAGGGGGTGTGCGGGCGGGTGTGGGGGTGTATTGAAAGATACTTGGAGGCCAATGACAACGGGGAGGTGCAGGTGGGGGTAGCCTGGGAGGCGTTGAAGGCGGTTGTCAGGGAGAGCTAATCTCCATTAGGGCCCACAGGGAGAAGAGACAGAGGAGGGAGAGGTTGGTGGGGGAGATTTTAAGGGTGGACAGGAGGCTCCCGAGGAGGGGCTACTTGGGGAGCGAAGGAACCTCCAGACGGAATTAGACCTGATGACTATGGGGAAAGCAGAGGCACAGTGGAGGAAAGCACAAGGGGTGGTTTATGAGTATGGGGAGAAGGCGAGTCGGATGCTGGCACATCAGCTTCGTAAGAGGGAGGCAGCGAGGGAGATTGGTGGAGTTAGGGATAGAGGGGGGAATACGGTGCAGAGTGCGGTGAGAATAAACAAGGTATTTAGGGACTTCTATGGGGATCTGTACAGGTCTGAGCCCCCAGCGGGGGAGGAGGGGATGCGACGATTCCTAGATTAGCTGAGGTTCCCGAGGGTGGAGGAGGAGCAGGTGGCTGGTTTGGGGGCGCCGATTGGGCTGGAGGAGCTGGTTAAAGGATTGGGAACATGCAGGCGGGGAAGGTCTCTGGGCCGGATGGGATCCCAGTTGAATTTTATAGGAAATACTTGGACCTGCTGGGCCCGTTGCTAGTGAGGACTTTTAATAAGGCGAGGGAGGAGGGGACCATGCCCCCGACAATGTCTAGGGCGCTGATTTCTTTGATCTTGAAGCGGGACAAGGATCCATTGCAATGTGGGTCGTATAGACCGATCTCGCTCCTCAATGTTGACGCTAAGTTGCTGGTGAAGGTGCTGGCTACGAGAATTGAGGACTGTGATTCATGAGGACCAGACGGGATTTGTGAAGGGTAGGCAGCTAAACACAAATGTGCGGAGGCGGAGGCTCCTCAGTGTGATTATGATGCCCTCGGTGGAGGGGGAAGCGGAGGTAGTGGCAGCTCTGGACGCGGAGAAGGCCTTTGATCGGGTGGAGTGGGAGTATCTTTGGGACGTGTTGCGGAGGTTTGGGTTCGGGGAGGGGTTCATCAGCTGGGTCAGACTGCTATATAGAGCCCCGGTGGCGAGTGTGGCTACGAACCGGCGGAGTTTGGAGTACTTTCGGCTGTACCGGGGGACGAGACAGGGTTTATCCCCCTTGTTGTTTGCACTGGCAATTGAGCTGCTGGCCATGGCACTGAGGGAGTCCAGGAAATGGAGGGGATTGGTTCGGGGGGGGGAGAGGAACACCGGGTGTTGTTGTATGCCGATGACCTGTTGTTGTGTGTTGCGGATCCAGTGGAGGGAATGGCGGAGGTCATCCGGATACTTGGGGAGTTTGGGGACTTTTCAGGGTATAAACTCAACGTAGGGAAGAGTGAGCTCTCTATGGTGCACTCGGAGGATCAGGAAAGGGGGATAGACGAGTTACCGCTGAATAGGGCGGAAAGGAGCTTTAGGTACCTGGGGATCCAAGTAACTCTGAGTTGGGGGGGCCCTGCACAAGCTGAATTTGGCGCGGTTGGTGGAGCAGATGGTGGAGGATTTTAAAAGATGGGATATGCTGCCACTCTCACTGGCGGGTAGGGTGCAGTCGGTAAAAATGACGGTCCTTCCGAGGTTTCTCTTTGAGTTCCAGTGCCTTCCCATTTTGATCCCCAAGGCCTTATTCAAATGGGTAAGCAGGGGCATCATGGGATTCGTGTGGGCGAAGAGGGTGTTTCTGGAGTGTAGCAGGGATTGGGGGGGGGGGGGGGGTGCTGGCGCTGCCACTGCCGAATCTATGTGGCTATTATTGGGCAGCCAATGTGGCGATGATCCGTAAGTGGGTAATGGAGGGAGAGGGGGCAGCGTGGAAGAGGTTAGAGATGGCGTCCTGTATGGGCATGAGCCTGAGGGCGCTGGTGACGGCACCACTGCTGCTCTCGCCGACAAGGTACACTGAGTCCGGTGGTGGGGCAAGGTGGGGGCCTCGGTTTGGTCCCCGATTCGGGAGAACCATCGGTTCGGCCCGGGAAGGATTGATGGGGGGCTTCGGAGCTGGCATCGGGCAGGGATTAGAAGAATGGGGGACCTGTTCATCGATGGGACGTTTGCGAGCCTAGGGGCGTTGGAGGAGAAGTTTGGGCTACCCCCGGGAAACGCTTTTAGGTACATGCAAGTGAGGCGGCAGTTTTAGGCGGCAGATGAGGGAATTCCCGATGCTTCCAGCACGTGGGATTCAGGACAGGGTGATTTCGAGTGTATGGGTTGGAGAAGGCAAGATTTTGGCGATTATTGGGCTATTAAGATTGGATCAATGACATGGCTCATCATGGTTCCCATGATGAACCCATGGTTCATCAAGCTGGAGAGGATAAAGTTTGCCTTGCGAGGGTCTGTGCAGGGGTTCCTCAGGCGGTGGCAACCGTTCCTAGACTATCACGCGGAGTCTTAGGAGGAGGTCAGTAGCAGCAGCCCAGGGGCGGGGGGGGGGGGGGGCGGTTTCTCCTGGGGTGGTGTTTGGGTGTTTTTTTTTTTCCTATTTCAGCTTTTTACTGTTATATGGGGGGGTTACTGTATGTGGGGGAAATCCAATGTATAATTTCTACTTGTGTTCTTGTTGCTTTCATTTTGTTGAAAATTTGTTGAAAAACTTGAATAAATATATATTTTTTTAAAAACTAAGGAGAAATTAATTCTCTCAAAAAGGTCAATTGGAGGTTCAATACCCTAGAATGCCGGGACATTGTAGACCTATTTTTAATTCGTAATGAGTTGAAGGGTAATGGAGAATGGCCGGGCAAGTGGAGTTGAGGCCTAGATGAGATCAGCCATGATCATATTGAATGGCGGAGCAGGCTTGAGGGACTGAATTGCCTACCTTTGCTTCTAGTACTTCTCTCTGGTCTTGAGTGTAGAGTCTAAATACTTGGGTAAACTAATTAATTCAGTACTCTGACCAAATATGATCAGTATTTCCAATCTATATTGCTGACGTGGATGAAGGGGCTGAGTGTATTGTAGCTAAGTGTGGTTATTATACAAAGGTAGGACGGCAGGTTGTGAGGAGGATGCAAAGAATATAGATGTGTGCAAAAATGTAGCAGATGGAGTATAATGTGGGAAAATGTGAGGTTGTCCACTTTAGCAGGAAGAATAGAAAAGCAGAATATTATTTAATAGAAACAGTCTATGGACCGTGAGTCTGGGTGCCCTTGTATATGAATCACAAAGTTAACATGCAGTTGCAGAAAGTAATTAGGACAGCAAATGGAATGTTGGCCTTGATTAAATAGGCAAGTATTGCTCCAGCTGCAGAGGGCATGGACACCTGAGTACTGTGTGAAGTTTTGGCCTCCTTAAAAGTGGGACAAAGTTGCATTGGAAGCAGGTCTGGGATGATCTGACTGATGGAAATAAAGATATGATAGGTGAGGACCTCGAGATGATTGTAATCACTAAGGAGGCAGTATTGGGCAAGCTAATGGGGCTAAAGGTAGACAAGTCTCCTGGCCCTGATGGGATGCATCCCAGAGTGTTAAAAGAGATGGCTAGGGAAATTGTAAACGTACCAGTGATAATTTATCAAAATTCACTAGACTCTGTGGTGGACCCAGAGGATTGGAAAGTAGCAAACGTGACACCACTGTTTAAAAAAAGGAGGTTGGCAGAAAGCGGGTAATTATACGCCGGTAAGCTTAACTTCGGTTGTAGGGAAAATGCTGGAATCTATCATTAAGGAGGAAATAGTGGGGCACCTGGAGGGAAATTGTCCCATTGGGCAGACGCAGCATGGGTTCACAAAGGGTAGGTCGTGTCTGACTAATTTGGTAGAATTTGTTGAGGACGTTACCAGTGCAGTAGATAACGGGGAGCCAATGGATGTGGTATATCTGGATTTCCAGAAAGCTTTTGACAAGGTGCCACACAAAAGGTTGCTGCATAAACTAAAGATGGATGGCATTGAGGGTAAAGTAGTAGCATGGGTAGAGAATTGGTTAACTAACAAAGCAAAGAGTGGGGATAAATGGGTGTTTCTCTGGTTGGCAACCTGTAACTAGTGGGGTCCCTCAAGGATCCGTGTTGGGCCTGCAGTTGTTCACAATTTACATAGATGATTTGGAGTTGGGGACCAAGTGCAATGTGTCAAAGTTTGCAGACGACACTAAGATGAGTGGTAAAGCAAAAAGTGCAGAGGATACCGGAAGTCTGCAGAAGGATTTGGATAGGTTAGGTGAATGGGCTAGGGTCTGGCAGATGGAATTCAATGTTGCCAATGTTGCAATGTTGCCAATGTTGCCATATTGGGAGGAATAACAGCAGAATGGATTATTATTTAAACAATAAGATGTTAAAACATGCTGCTGTGCAGAGGGACCTGGGTGTGCTGGTGCACGAGTCGCAAAAAGTTGGTGTGCAGGTGCAACAGGTAATTAAGAAGGCTAATCGAGTTTTGTCTTTCATTGCTAGAGGGATGGAGTTCAAGACGAGGGAGGTTATGCTGCAATTGTCTAGGGTGTTGGTGATGCCACATCTGGAGTATTGTGTTCAGTTTTGGTCTCCTTACCTGAGAAAGGACATATTGGCACTGGAGGGAGTGCAGAGGAGATTCACTAGGTTGATCCCAGTGTTGAGGGGATTAGATTATGACGAGAGGTTGAGTAGACTGGGACTGTACTCATTGTGGAGTTTAGAACGATGCGGGGGGATCTTATTGAGACATATAAAAGTATAAAGGGAATAGATAGGATAGATGCGGGCAGGTTGTTTCCACTGGTCGGGGAAAGCAGAACTAGGGGGCATAGCCTCAAAATAAGGGGAAGTAGATTTAGGACGGAGTGTAGGAGGAACTTCTTCACCCAAAGGGTTGTGAATCTCTGGAATTCCTTGCCCAGTGAAGCAGTTGAGGCTCCTTGAGGCTTACTGGAAGATGACGACCAATGCATCTGCTGTCTCTGTAGCTACTTCCTTTAATATCTTAGGATGCAACCGGGGAACCTATCAGCCTTTAGCCCCATTAGTTTTCGAAGTACTTTTTCCTTGGTGATAGTTATTAAAAATTGTTTCTGCCCCCCCACCCCTTTTGCCCTTTGATTATTTGGTATTTTTGGACTGATGCAAAGTATTGTTTAACCCCTCTGGTTCACCATTATTTCCCCAATCTTGCACTCTAAGGGCCCTTCTTCACTCTGGCTTCTCTCTTCCTTTTTATATATTTAAAGAAGCTCTTGCTGTCAATGTCATATTATTGCTAGTTTACCTGTAGAGTTCATTTTCTCCCTCTTATTTGGTCTTGGTTTGGTTTTTAAAGCTTCTCAGTCCTCTGGTTTACCAGTACCTTTTGTCTTATGTTTTTTTCAGTTTAATCATAGAATCCCTACAGTGCAGAAGGAGGCTATTTGGCCCATCGAGTCTGCATGGACCCTATCCCCGTAACCACACCTGTATAGACTGACAGGAAGGCTAAAAGGTAGGATAGCTGACGAGCAATGGCAGTTGTTTAAGGAGATGCTCAATTCCTCACAACTTAAGTATATCCCAGTGAGGAAGACAGATGGGTTAAAGAAAATCTCTGGCTAAACAAGGAGGTCAAGGATATTATAAAGACAAAAACTAAGTTATATCATATTGCAAAGTCCAGTGCCAGACTGGAAGATTGAGAAACTTCAAACATGCATAAAGGGATACTAAAAAGTAATTTAAAAAAAGTAAAGACAAATTACAAAATAAATCGAGCACAGAATATCAAAAAGGGAAGCAAAAGCTTCGACAGGTACTTAAGGGAAAAGTAGCTAAGGTGAATGTTGGCCCCTTGGAAGATGAAACTGGTGAGTTAATACTGGGGAACACAGAAATGACAAAGATGCTAAATCAATACTTGCGTCAGTTTTCACGGTGGAGGACACTATAGGAACGGGCAATTCAGAGGTAATGGGAAGGGTGGAACTTGGAACAATCAGCATCAATAGGGAAACAGTGCTCAACAGACTCTTGAGATTGAGGGCAGGCAAGTCCTCAGGGCTTGATGGCCTACATCCTAGGATGTTAAAGGAAGCGGCAGCAGAGATAGTGGGTCCATTGGTTATGATATTCAAAAATTCCATGGACACGGGAACGGCTCCAGTGGCTTGCAAAAATGCTAATGTAACGCCCTTATTCAAAAAGGAAGGAGGCAGAATGTGGGAAATTACAGACCAGTTAGTTTAACATCTGTTGTTGGGAAATTGTTAGAATCATTTATCAAGGATGTAACATCAGGACATTTGGAAAGCAAAAGCACTATCCATCAGAGTCAGTATGGTTTTATAAAGACAAATCATGTTTGATAAATTTGTTTGAGTTCTTCAAAGATGTGACAAGCAAAGTGGATAATGGGGGGCCTGTAGATGTAGTATATCTGGACTTCCAGAAGGTGTTTGATAAGGTTCCACACACAGGTTATAGAATCATTGAATCATAGAATTTACAGTGCAGAAGGAGGCCATTAAGCCCATCTTCAGAAATTGAGATCACATAGGATTAGGGATAATTTATTATCTTGGATAGTAGACTGGCTGACAGACAGGGGACAGAGTCGGGATAAATGTGTCTTTTTCTGGATGGCAAGATGTAACTAGTAGGGTGCCACAGGGTTCGGTCCTTGTGCCCCAACTATTGAACAACCTATGTTACAAGGATAGAAGGATCTATAGCCAAATTTAAATATGACACAAAAATAGGTGGTACAGTGGATACAGGTGGTACGTTGCAATGAGGAAATAAGAACCTTACAAATGGATATAGATAGGTTAGGAAAGTGGGCCAAAATGGGGCAGATGGAGCTCAACGTGGATAAGTGTGAGGTTTTGGACGAAAAAATGGGAAGGCAACTTATTATCTAAATGGGGAGAGACTTTGGGGTGCTCCAATGCAGAGGAATCTGTGTGTCCTCGTGCATGAGTCACTGAAAATGAGCATGCAGGTGCAGCAGATAATAAGGAAAGCAAATGGAATGTTGGCACTTATAGCAAATGGAATTGAGTATAAAGGTAAGAAAGTGTTGTTGCAATTATACAAGGTATTGGTGAGACCGCACCTGGAGTATTGTGCACGGTTTTGGTCCCCTTATTTGAAGACACATGTAGTGGCATTGGAGGCAGTTCAGAGGAAGTTTACGAGACTGATTCCAGAGATGAGGGGTTTGTCGAGATTGAACAGTTTAGGACTATACTCTAGAGTTTAGAAGAATGGGAGGAGTTCTAATTGAGGAATAAAGATGCTAAAAGATATGGATAAAGTAGACGTGAAGCTGATGCTTCCTCTTGTGGGGCATTCCAAAATGAGAGACCATAATCTTAGAATAAGAAATATCAAATTTAAAACAGATTTGAGGAAAAACTACTTCTCCCAAAGGATGGTGAATTTGTGGAATTCGCTACCCCAGAGTGCGGTGGATGCAGGGACAGTGAGCAAATTTAAGGAGTTCAACAGATTTTTAGTTGGTAATGGGTTGAAGGGTTATGGAAAACGGGCAGGATGGTGGAGTTGAGGTCAGGATGGGCTCAGCCATGATCACATTGAGATTGTTCGGCTCAGGAGGCTAAATTGCCTACTCCCACTCCTAGGTCATGTGTTTTAGGGAGGAGATGCTCTGGCTGATTTTGCAGTCCAGCTCTTGGTTTGTAACATTGTGGGTAGCAGATGCGGAACATATCAGCCATGATAGAATGGCGGAGCAGATCCGATGGGCCGGATGGCCTAAATCTGCTCCTATATCTTATGAACACCTAGGAGCAATTTAGCATAGCCAATTCTCATAACCGGCACATCTTTGGACTGTGGGAAGAAACCAGAGCACCCGTGGGAAACCCACACAGACATGGGAAGATGCTAGTTGGTATGTCTGTAACTAGGGTTCGCAATTTCAAGATGATCAGCAAGAGAGCTAGGAGTGAGATGAGGAGAAACCTCTTTACTCTGAGTTGCTGGGGTTTGGAATATGCTGGGAGGGTGGGAGAGTGGAGAAGGTGGATTCCACAGGTTTCAAAAGAGAGCTGGATATAGATTTGAAAGTGATAAATTTAGAGAGCTACGGAGATGAGGGTGGGGAATGGGGTTAGCTAGATTGCTCTTTTGGGAGCCGGTAGAGACATGATGGGCCAAATGGTGGCCTCGGTGCTGTAAATACCAAACTAACAAGCAGATAAATGTGCAAACTCCACACAATCACCAGAGGTTGGAATCGGACCCGGGTCCTTAGTGCTGTGAGGCAGCAGTGCTAACCACTGTCTCACCATACTGCACTGGATAGTATACAAGGATATTACTAACCTTAACTTGATTGGTTAACTGTGGTTGATTTATCCCCTTCCTAGAATCCTTTTTCCTCACTGGAATTTATCTTTGTTATAAGTCATGAATTATTTTCATAAATGTTTGCCATGCTGATCAACCTACTTTTCTGCTAAATTCCTTTCCCATCCACTCCAGTCAACTCTGCACTCCATTCATTTGTAATTACCCTCATTACGTTTAGTTCAATTGTTTCTGGCCTACGTTTCTCACACTCAAACTGAAAGCTAAATTCTACCATGTTATGGTCACTGTTTATAGGGGATATAATATACTGAAATTGTTTTGTTAAACCTGTTCCAGATGCAAAAAATCCTGATCCCAAGTTGGATCCACAATATATTCCAGGAAATTAGCCTGAATACACTCTTATGAATTCTTTCTCACAGCTACCTCTGCCAATTTGACTTTCCAAATCCACATGAAGATTGAACTCGCCCACGATTAGTGTACTGCCTTTTTTGCATGCCCTCATATCCTGATTTATTCTCCATCCTACAGAATAAGTACTGTTAGGAGTGTTAGACTATTCCCACCAGTGTTGTCTTCCCATCCTGATTTCTTGCCTCCACCAATATGGGTTCTACATCTTCCTAACCAAGATCTTCCTATCAAGCTATTGTACTTATTCTATCTTGTACTAACAAAGCTACCCCACCACCCTTTCCTTCCTGCCTGTCCTTACGAATGTTTGCATACTCCTTTATTTAGTTCCCAATTTTGTAATGGCTATAAGATCACACCCACAAATCTCAATTTGTGCCGAATACTACGTGCACTTAAGAGCCATTAACTTGGCCTTTTTACCATTTTTTCTCCCTTTGACTCGCTTTTTAAAATATGTTTGTTCACTGTTCCTTCCTGTCACACTCTGGGTGATGCTTCCATATCCTTCTGCTTTGTAAGCCTACATATCACCTCCAGAACCAGCCCCCACCTCATCCTAAAACTTGCTAATTGTGAAATTCTTGATTTAATTTTGTATTTTGTTTGACATAAGTTGAAGTGGCATTATTCTGTGATCTGAAAGCTTGTCAGCCAAGTTTTATACACCATTTGATATGTTTGCAGAATTGTTCTTTGCTGTGCTTGCAGTGCATTATTTCTGAATATAATGCCACTGAACTCTGGATAGTGTTGTAATTCTGATTGCTTGATAGTCCTTAATAATCTCTGTGGCAATTAGGCAGTGAAAAGGCAAATTTTGAGTAAAAGATGGAAGCTTATTACACAGTGGCCTTTGATCAGAAATTCCTTGTTCCTTTGTTCCCCCTCCTACATAATTTTTCATCCACCTCTGTCATTTTTAAAATAGCTGCAGACACCTACTTTAAATACTTTCACAAACTTTATAATTTGGATCTCTGTTTGGAATGAAATACTTCATACAATTTGGATGGCTTTATTTCTGGAGTCAGACGTAGACCAAGTCCAGAATTCACAGATCAAACTCTGAACATTTTAATATTCAGCGGATGCAAGCATACTTGATTGCAATTATTTCCATTAATGTACCAAAGATGAGTGCTTGAAAGTTATTGTCGCAGAAGTACTCAGGCAAAAAATTTAAAGGGGGGCTTCAAAGGGAGCCTTGCACACCAAAGTCAACTTTTGTAAAGCGGACTTGCCTGTAAAACTGATGAACAAAGTAACTGGGATCTTTGAGAAACAAGTGGTGAGGGAAAGAGGGGTTCCTTTTCATGGGACACTGGCATCAGTTTTGGGACAGGGGGGACCTATACCGTTGGGATGGTCTCCACCTGAACTGAGCTGGGACCAGTGTTCTGGTGAAAAGAGTAAATAGGGTGGTCAATAGGACTTTAAACTAGAGATTAGGGGGGAAGGGAAAGTCAGGGAACCAAGAGGTGAAGTAATCAGTGGGAAGCGTAGCTGCTTAGAAATACAAAAAAGCACGAAAAGACAGAACTCAGGAGAGGTTACGATAGTCCCCATCCCACAAAATGTGACATAGTGTATGGAAAGGCTCAGTAAACCAAGGTCCACCACACTAAGAAAACAAAAAGGGACGGTCAATAGAGAATTAAAGGTGCTATATTTAAATGTGCGCAGTGTACGGAACAAGGTAGATGAGCTTGTGGCCCAGATTGTGACTGGCAGGTATGATGTGGTAGGCATCACAGAGACGTGGTTGCAGGGGGTTCAGGACTGGCATTTAAACATCCAGGGATTCACAACCTATCGAAAAGACAGAGAGGTGGGCAGAGGGGGCAGGGTTGCCTTGTTAATTAGGAATGAAATTAAATCAATAGCACTAAACGACATAGGGTCAGATGATGTGGAGTCTGTGTGGGTAGAGTAGAGGAACCATAGATAGATAGAATTTACAGTACAGAAGGAGGCCATTCGGCCCATCGAGTCTGCACCGGCTCTTGGAAAGAGCACCCTACCCTATCCCCATAACCCATTAACCCCACCCAACACGAAGGGCAATTTTGGACATTAAGGGCAATTTTAGCATGGCCAATCCACAAAGGCAAAAAAACCATAATGGGAGTTATGTACAGGCCTCCTAACAGTTGTCAGGACCAGGGGCACAAAATGCACCACAAAATAGAAAGTGCATGTCAGAAAGGCAAGGTCACAGTGATCATGGGGGACTTCAATATGCAGGTGGACTGGGTAAATAATGCTGCCAGTGGACCCGAGGAAAGGGAATTCATTGAATGTTTACAGGAGGGCTTTTTGGAACAGCTTGTGATGGAGCCCACGAGGGAACAGGCCATTCTGGAGTGTTATGTAATGAGCCAGACTTGATTAAAGATCTTAAAGTAAGGGAACACTTAGGAGGCAGTGATCATATGGTAGAATTCGATCTGCAATTTGAAAGAAAGAAGGTAGAATCAGATGTAAAGGTGTTACAGTTAAATAAAGGTAACTACAGGGGCATGAGGGAGGAACTGAGGAAAATCGACTGGGAGCAGAGCTAGTGGGAAAGACAGTAGAACAGCAATGGCCGGAGTTTCTGGGAGTAATTGAGGACACAGTACAGAGGTTCATCCCAAAGAAAAGAAAGGTTATCAGAGGGGGGATTAGGCAGCCATGGCTGACAAAGGAAGTTAGGGAATGCATCAAAGCAAAAGAGAAAGCCTATAATGTGGCAAAGAGTAGTGGGAAGTCAGAAGATTGGGAAGGCTACAATAACAAACAGAGGATAACAAAGAGAGAAATAAGGAAAGAGAGGATCAAATGTGAAGGTAGGCTAGCCAGTAACATTAGGAATGATAGTAAAAGTTTATTTAAATACATTAAAAACAAACGGGAGGCAAAAGTAGACATTGGGCCGCTCCAAAATGATGCTGGTAATCTAGTGATGGGAGACGAGGAAATAGCTGAGGAACTAAATAAGTACTTTGCGTCAGTCTTCACAGTAGAAGACATGAGTAATATCCCAACAATTCAGGGGGCAGTGTTGAATATGGTAGCCATCACAAAGGAGAAAGTGCTAGAGAAACTAAGAGGTCTAAAAATTGATAAATCCGGGCCCAGATGGGCTACATCCTAGAGTTCTAAAGGAGATAGCTGAAGAAATAGTGGAGGTGTTAGTTATGATCTTTCAAAAGTCACTGGAGTCCGGGAAAGTCCCAGAGGATTGGAAAATCGCTGTTGTAACCCCCCTGTTCAAGAAGGGAACAAGGAAAAAGATGGAAAATTATAGGCCAATTAGCCTAACCTCGGTTGTTGGCAAGATTCTAGAATCCATTGTTAAGGATGAGATTTCTAAATTCTTGGAAGTGCAGGGTCGGATTAGGACAAGTCAGCATGGATTTAGTAAGGGGAGGTCGTGCCTGACAAACCTGTTAGAGTTCTTTGAAGAGATAACAAATGGGTTAGACCAAGGAGAGCCAATGGATGTTATCTATCTTGGCTTCCAAAAGGCCTTTGATAAGGTGCCTCACGGAAGACTGCTGAGTAAAATAAGGGCCCATGGTATTCGAGGCAAGGTACTAACATGGATTGACGATTGGCTGTCAGGCAGAAGGCAGAGAGTTGGGATAAAAGGTTCCTTTTCGGAATGGCAACCGGTGACGAGTGGTGTCCCGCAGGGTTCCGTGTTGGGGCCACAGCTGTTCTCTTTATATATTAACGATCTAGATGACGGGGCTGGGGGCATTCTGGCTAAGTTTGCCGATGATACAAAGATAGGTGGAGGGGCAGGTAGTATGGAGGAGGTGGGGAGGTTGCAGAAAGATTTAGACAGTTTAGGAGAGTGGTCCAAGAAATGGCTGATGAAATTCAACGTGGGCAAGTGCGAGGTCTTGCACTTTGGAAAAAAGAATAGAGGCATGGACTATTTTCTAAACGGTGACAAAATTCATAATGCTGAAGTACAAAGGGACTTGGGAGTCCTAGTCCAGGATTCTCTAAAGGTAAACTTGCAGGTTGAGTCCGTAATTAAGAAAGCAAATGCAATGTTGTCATTTGTCTCAAGAGGCTTGGAATATAAAAGCAGGGATGTACTTCTGAAGCTTTATAAAGCATTAGTTAGGCCCCATTTAGAATACTGTCAGCAATTTTGGGCCCCACACCTCAGGAAGGACATTCCAGCGGAGATTCACACGGATGATCCCAGGAATGGTCAGCCTAACATACGATGAACGTCTGAGGATCCTGGGATTATATTCATTGGAGTTTAGGAGGTTGAGGGGAGATCTAATAGAAACTTACAAGATAATGAATGGCTTAGATCGAGTGGACGTAGGGAAGTTGTTTCCATTAGCAGGGGAGACTAGGACCCGGGGGCACAGCCTTAGAATAAAAGTGAGTCACTTTAGAACAGGGATGAGGAGAAATTTCTTCAGCCAGCCAGTGATGGGTCTGTGACAATTTAGCATGGCCAATCCACCTAAACTGCACACCCTGGACCGTGGGAGGAAATCTGAGCACCAGGGGGAAAACGACGCAGACACGGGGAGAACGCGCAGACTCCGCACAGACAGCGACCCAAGCCGGGAATCGAACCTGGGACCCCAGAGCCACGAAGTAACTGTGAAACAACTGCGCTTGTATCAGGCTGAGCCTGGTGCAAGACATGGACGTGTTGACCCTGTTTAACGCATCCGCCCAGAGACCTGCCTCTGTGTCTCCCCCTAACTCATCCTCCCATTTGTGCTTTAGCTCCTTTGTCTGCATTTCCTCTGACTCCATGAGTTCTTTATAGATATCTTAAGACCTTCCCTTCTCCCACCCATGTTCTCGAAATTACCTTATCTTGTATCCCCGTGGCGGTAGGAGAGGAAAGGTTGGAACCTGCCTTCTCAAAAAGTCCCGAATCTGCATATACCTAAACCCATTCCCTCCCGTCAACCCAAACTTCTCCTCTAACCCCCTCAAACCGGGGAAGCTCCCATCTATAAACAAATCTCCCTGCCATCCCCGAAACCCTCCATCCATCCAGTCTCCCTGGGCAAACCGATGGTTACTACAGATTGGAGCCCAAACCGATGCTGCCTCCGCTCTCACATGTTTCCTCCACTGCCCCCAGACTCTCAGGGCCGGCATTACCACCGGGCTTGTGGAGTACCGGGCCGGCGAGAACGGCAGAGGTGCCGTGATCAATGTCCGAAAACGCGTGTCCTTACAAGATTCTGCCTCTACTCGCTCCCACACCGACCCTTACCCAACTACCCACTTCCTAAGCATATTTCCCCCCCCCTCCCCCCCAGGCCATGCTCCAGCATCACCATCTTCACTCGTTGGAATTTACCCGCCCAAACAAAACTGGAGGTCACCTTTTTTTACCCGCTCGAAAAAGGCCTTTGGGATAAAGATGGGGAGGCACTGAAAAACAAACAAGAATTTTGGGAGGACCGTAATTTTCACTGTCTGTATCCTCCCCGCCAGTGATAATGGGAGCATATCCCACCTTTGGAAGTCCTCTATCATTTGTTCCACTAACCGGGTCAAGTTTAGTTTATGTAACAGCACCCAGTCTTGTGCCACCTGGATCCCTAAATAACGGCAGCTGCCTCCCACCACTCTGAACGGCAGCTCTCCCAGTCTCCTCTCCTGCCGCCTTGCCTGTATCGCAAACATTCCGCTTTTCCCCATGTTCAATTTGTACCCCGAAAAAAGGCCAAATTTCCCTAAAATCCTCATGATCATGATTCCATCTTAATGATGGAAAGGGATAAGTATACACCGCAGGGCAAGAGTTATAGCTGGGGGAAGGGCAATTATGATGCCATTAGACGTGACTTGGGGGGGATAAGGTGGAGAAGTAGGCTGCAAGTGTTGGGCACACTGGATAAGTGGGGCTTGTTCAAGGATCAGCTACTGCGTGTTCTTGATAAGTATGTACCGGTCAGACAGGGAGGAAGGCGTCGAGCGAGGGAACCGTGGTTTACCAAGGAAGTGGAATCTCTTGTTAAGAGGAAGAAGGAGGCCTATGTGAAGATGAAGTGTGAAGTTTCGGTTGGGGCGATGGATAGTTACAAGGTAGCGAGGAAGGATCTAAAGAGAGAGCTAAGACGAGCAAGGAGGGGACATGAGAAGTATTTGGCAGGAAGGATCAAGGAAAACCCAAAAGCTTTCTATAGGTATGTCAGGAATAAGCGAATGACTAGGGAAAGAGTAGGACCAGTCAAGGACAGGGATGGGAAATTGTGTGTGGAGTCTGAAGAGATAGGCGAGATACTAAATGAATATTTTTCGTCAGTATTCACTCAGGAAAAAGATAATGTTGTGGAGGAGAATGCTGAGCCCCAGGCTAATAGAATAGATGGCATTGAGGTACGTAGGGAAGAGGTGTTGGCAATTCTGGACAGGCTGAAAATAGATAAGTCCCCGGGACCTGATGGGATTTATCCTAGGATTCTATGGGAGGCCAGGGAAGAGATTGCTGGACCTTTGGCTTTGATTTTTATGTCATCATTGGCTACAGGAATAGTGCCAGAGGACTGGAGGATAGCAAATGTGGTCCCTTTGTTCAAAAAGGGGAGCAGAGACAACCCCGGCAACTATAGACCGGTGAGCCTCACGTCTGTAGTGGGTAAAGTCTTGGAGGGGATTATAAGGGACAAGATTTATAATCATCTAGATAGGAATAATATGATCAGGGATAGTCAGCATGGCTTTGTGAAGGGTAGGTCATGCCTCACAAACCTTATTGAGTTCTTTGAGAAGGTGACTGAACAGGTAGACGAGGGTAGAGCAGTTGATGTGGTGTATATGGATTTCAGCAAAGCGTTTGATAAGGTTCCCCACGGTAGGCTATTGCAAAAAATACGGAGGCTGGGGATTGAGGGTGATTTAGAGATGTGGATCAGAAATTGGCTAGCTGAAAGAAGACAGAGGGTGGTGGTTGATGGGAAATGTTCAGAATGGAGTACAGTCACAAGTGGAGTACCACAAGGATCTGTTCTGGGGCCGTTGCTGTTTGTCATTTTTATCAATGACCTAGAGGAAGGCGCAGAAGGGTGGGTGAGTAAATTTGCAGACGATACTAAAGTCGGTGGTGTTGTCGATAGTGTGGAAGGATGTAGCAGGTTACAGAGGGATATAGATAAGCTGCAGAGCTGGGCTGAGAGGTGGCAAATGGAGTTTAATGTAGGGAAGTGTGAGGTGATTCACTTTGGAAGGAATAACAGGAATGCGGAATATTTGGCTAATGGTAAAGTTCTTGAAAGTGTGGCTGAGCAGAGGGATCTAGGTGTCCATGTACATAGATCCCTGAAAGTTGCCACCCAGGTTGATAGGGTTGTGAAGAAGGCCTATGGAGTGTTGGCCTTTATTGGTAGAGGGATTGAGTTCCGGAGTCGGGAGGTAATGTTGCAGCTGTACAGAACTCTGGTCCGGCCGCATTTGGAGTATTGCGTACAGTTCTGGTCACCGCATTATAGGAAGGACGTGGAGGCTTTGGAGCGGGTGCAGAGGAGATTTACCAGGATGTTGCCTGGTATGGAGGGAAAATCTTATGAGGAAAGGCTGACGGACTTGAGGTTGTTTTCGTTGGAGAGAAGAAGGTTAAGAGGAGACTTAATAGAGGCATACAAAATGATCAGGGGGTTGGATAGGGTGGACAGTGAGAGCCTTCTCCCGCGGATGGATATGGCTGGCACGAGGGGACATAACTTTAAACTGAGGGGTAATAGATATAGGACAGAGGTCAGAGGTAGGTTCTTTACGCAAAGAGTAGTGAGGCCGTGGAATGCCCTACCTGCTACAGTAGTGAACTCGCCAACATTGAGGGCATTTAAAAGTTTATTGGATAAACATATGGATGACAATGGCATAGTGTAGGTTAGATGGCTTTTGTTTCGGTGCAACATCGTGGGCCGAAGGGCCTGTACTGCGCTGTATTGTTCTATGTTCTATGTTCTATCTCTCCCATCCCCTCTAACAGGTCGGGCACATACAGGAGCAGGGAGACCCTGTGTTCTACCCCACCTCGGACCAGTGCCTGGAAGCTCTGAACGCCATAGCCAATGGCCCAATGGCCTGAGCGAATAGCAATGGAGAGAGGGGGCATCCCTGCCTAGTCCCCCGCTGCAGTCTAAAATAGCCCGACGTCAGCCAGTTCGTTCGAACATTTGCCTCTGGTGCCTAGTACAGCAGCCTGACCCAGTCGATGAAACCCCGACCAAACCCGAACCGCCCCAACACCTCCCACAGATAGCTCCATTACACCCGGTCAAAGGCCTTCTCTGTGTCCATTGTGACCACTACCTCCACCTCCTTTCCCTCTGGGGGCATCATGATTACATTCAAGAACCTTCTAACGTTCGCCGTTAGCTGCCTGCTCTTAACGAACCCCGTCTGGTCTTCCCCCAATCATCCCCGGGACAGTCTTCTATCCTTGAGGACAAGATTTTAGCTAACAGTTTGGCATCAACATTCAACAGAGAGATCGGCCTGTTGGACCCGCATAGCTCAGGTTCCTTCTCCCGCTTCAGGATCAGCGAGATCGAGGCCTGTGATATTGTCGGGGGAAGAACACCACGCTCCCTTCCCTTGTTAAACGTCCTCACCAACAGTGGGCCTAGCATCTCAGAGAACCTTTTATAAAATTCCACTGCGTAACCATTTGGTCCCGTGGCCTTGCCAGACTGAATGGCCTCCAGTCCATCTGCTATTTCTTCAATCCCTATCGGGGCACCCAGCCCTTCTACCAACCCTTCGCCCATATTTGGGAACCCCAACCCTCCCAGAAATTGCCTCATTCCTTCCACTCCAGCTGGGGGTTCCGACTCGTATAGCGTGCTGTAAACAGGTTCAAACCTTTCCTATTAGAAAGCTGTCTGTTGAATCCCGCTCTTCTCTTGGCTAGGTCCGCACCCAGATCTTGGTAGATGCGCTGAATGTTATTCTCCCACTGATAGCTACGTGTCTGCTTGGCCCAACGCAAATTTGTCCCTTATCCTGGAATCTGTGTATCTGTACCACCATCTCCCTCGGTGGCTCATTCGCCCGCGGCAACTTCGTGGGCATTCTGTGCGCTCTGTCCACTTCCAGGTGTCTAGAAAACGACCCCCCGCCCATTAACCCCTCGAGCATATTCGCCACTGTTGCTAACTTTTGGTTGGTTCAATTGGCTCTGTTTTATAACCTTTGCTCTCGAGTCGCCAGGTATCTTTATGATACCGCCACGAGGTTCAAGTTCAAGTAATGATCAATAACTCAACACACCAGTTAGTAAGATTCAAATCAAAGCACATTTATTATACACAGTAAATCGCTACTCATGCATAAATTCTACTTCTAAGCTACTTCTAAAACTAACAGGCCTATACTTAGCTTCGGATTGGCCCACCAGGTCAGGGGAACAAATGGCCTTTCGTTCGGATTCTGAAACTGCGGGATTCAAAGCCGGTATGGACTGGTAGCGAGGAGTGCCTATCTCGTAGCGAGCGTCGACTTGAGACTTACTTCAGTGATGCGGCAGCTTGGACAGTCCACTCTCGAGGGTTGGTTCGCATTGCTGAGTGACCCTGTCAAGAAGAACGATTTGAACTTGGGGGCTTAACTTTATAGTCCCCAGGGGCTTCCCGCCTTTCGGGGCGGGCCCTGTACCTGGTTCTAGGTGATTGGACTTCGTTCCAATCACTTGGTTTGATTTCTCCAATATTGGAGGGGTTCCCTGATCGATGGGCGGTCTTGAGGTGTCCGTTAACCTCTTTTGTGTTGGCTCCTGCTGGCTTTCTTTGTCCCAAATGTTGCGATTGTTCCCGGGGATCGCTCATCAGCATGTAGATGGCTGCTACATAATTATGCAGATGGCTGTTTGTATCGATGCTGTCTGGGCTTTTGCAGAGTTTAATACACAGTAACTTGCACCTGCTAGTTTCTGCCTGTGTTGGCTGAATTTCCCTTCAGCCTTTGCTGTTCTCCATTTTACATCGGGAGTTGGCCAACCCAGGTGGCTACACCACATAAGCCCATACGTCCGTTCCCTCACATCCCTCAGGGAGACCAACAATCCTCAAGTTCTGCCGGCGGGACCTATTCTCTAGGTCCTCCACCTTGTCTTGCAGCCTTTTCTGGTGCTCTTTCATCAGCCCCACCTGAGCCTCCAGTGCAGTTAGGTGTTCCTCGTGCTCAGCCACCATTTCCTCCACCTGGTGGACCGCCTGATCTTGATCTTGGGCCTCCAGTCTCTGCTCCACCTGAGTGATCGACTCCTTGATTGGGTCCAGGCATTCCTTTTGTTGCTTGGCAAAGCCCTCCCGAATAAACTCCACCAGTTGGTCCGGTGTCCACTCGGCCACCGAGCCAGTACTCTGCAGATCCGCCATGCTTTCCTTTGCTGCAGAATCTACACGTGCCTGCTTGGTTCGGTTCTTCCTTCCCTTACGGCCACTTCTGTACCGTGTCTCCATTTACTGGGTGGGATTCCTCCTCCTCAGTCTCATCCACCACCGACCCCTCAAACAAATTCCGAAAAAATCAGGGGGAAAAAGGTCCCAAAAGTCCGTCACGAGCGGGACCTACTCCCTCATGGCCGCCACCGGAAGTCCTCGTCATGGACAGTGTTGAAGGGACATGGATGTTAGAGGGGGATCCACGCTTAAAATCTTATTTTCCAATTTCTGTCGCTCCTCTCTAGTTTCCAATCCACATGTGCCTTAATTGCCATATTTTCTCCCCTGATCACCACTTTTAGTGCCTCCCACAGAATCGAGGGTGAGACCTCTCCATTGTAAATATTCATAATGTATTCCTGTATGGCGCTCAATACTCCCACAGAACTCTCCAATCTGACAGCAACCCAACATATAACCCGCCAACCCCTGCGGCGTTCTTGATCCACTTCCAGCATAAGGTCCACCCATTATGGGGCATGATCTAAAATCACTATCACCGAATATTGGGCTGCCCTAACTCCAGCCAGTCGGGTTCTACTTGTAAAGAAGTAATCAATCCACAAATACACTTTGTGTTCCGTGAAGAAAAACAAGAACTCCCTCTCCCTGGGTGTGCGAATTTCCATGGATCTGCCCCTCCCATCTCTTCCATGAACATGGATACCCTTGCCATCCTGACTGGGGCAAGCGATCTCCGCCCAGATCGATCTGTCTTCGGGTCCAGCACACAATTCATATAACTCCAGCCATAATTAATTGGTCCAGGTGCGGGACAGTCAATACTAACGGTTTCATGAATGACACATCATCGCAGTTTAGAGCATACAGGTTCACCAGTACCATTGATTTTCCCCACCAAAACTCCACCACTATCACATATCTCCTCCCCCTCTCTTCTCCCCCCCCCCAACCCCACAAGATCTGCCGCCGCCCTCTCCATGTGGAACCAAACCCACTTGTTCATAAGGGTCACCCCTCCCACCAACCTGGGTCCTGCTGTCGAAGCCAGTGTGGAATACCTGGCTAACCCAGGTCTTCCAAAGCCGAACCTCGCCCATTTAACTGCCCCCCCCCCCCCCCCCCTTCCCGTCTCCAGACGTATGTTCCTGGTGAACAGCTGTGTTGGGGGCTTTGCACTCATCTGCAACTTCGAGTCCGCCATCGCCACCTCGCTAGGTCGAATGCTTTTCAACAATATCCTGGGCCACCGAAGATGATGACTTGCCCCACCCTGGAGGTGAAGCAAAAAAAAGGTCTGATGACTGCTAGCCCCTTCTCTTTTCTCTTTCCCCCCGCCCCATAAGGTCAGCATAGAACTTGCCGCATCTATTAACACCGTTCCTTTCCAACCAACCATGCTCGACCCATTGAGTTTTGTCAAATTTCCCAACAAGCCACAGCCCAACCCTCCGCACACCAGCGCTAGCAAGGTGATCCCCCCCCCCCCAGCCCAGGTCTGATCTCTAAACATCACATAACCCAAGGCCTGCGATCCCCCACCCATGCCCCACGTCTTACTCCCCCAGTATACCTAATTGCCTGTAGCAAAAATACCAAGCAAAGAATTCCTCCATCTACAACAAGCAAACAGCATGGCCACAAAGAGCATGACAAACATAACCCACAATATTGCACGATATCACAATTGCCACCAATCGGTTTATGCAAAAAGAGGAAAAAACTACAAACATAACCCATAACCTAACAGTATTTACAGTTGCCGCAGCCCCACTTGTACAAACAAGGAAAATAAACCAAAAAACGTCCAAACAGCCCAGACGCCCTCAAACCAATCACAGTCCTCGTTCCTTGACGAAGGCATAGGCTTGCTCTGGAGAGTCAAAATAGTGATCCCTCGAGCCCAATGTGACCTTCAGCCTTGCCGGAACTGCACACCCTTTTTAAAAAATATATATATTTATTGAGGCATTTATATTATAAATGTTAACAGAATAAGCAGCTACACACCAAACAAACAACAAAACCAAGTCAATATGGCTTACATAAACAACCACCCAACCACAATTCCCCACCAATCTCCCCCCACCTTACCCAACATGCCTTCCCTTTAAACCCCCCTCCTTCCCACCTCACTGCTGACAGCTTAATTTTTCCCAAAGAAGTCGATAAATGGCTACCACCTCCAGGCAAATCCTAGCATCGATCCCCTTGGGGCAAATTTGACCTTAAGCCTGAGAAGATCCATGCTAGCAAGATCCGTCTCCGGGCTACCAGGGAGGCAAAGGCCAAGACATTGGCCTCTCTTGTCCCCTGGACTCCTGGGTCTTTTGACATGCCAAAAACTGCCACCTCTGGACTCTGAACCACCCTTACCTTCAGCACCTCCAACATGACATTAGCCAGAATCCCCTAAGCTTTGGACAAGCCCAAAACATATGGACATGATTCGCCGGCCCACCCGCTCACCACCCACACCTATCCTCCACCCCTTCAAAGAACCTGTGCATCTGGGCCACAGTCGTATGTGCCCTGTGGACCACCTTAAATTGTATCAGGCTAAGCCTGGCACATGACGAGGACTTGTTGACTCGCCTCGGGGCATCTTCCCATAACAGAGCCTCCAACTCCCAACCCAACTCTTACTCCCATTTCTGCTTCACCTCCCCTATTGGGGCTCCTTCCCAGTCTATAAGCCCTTTATAAATTTCTGATACTTTCCTCTTCCTCCACTCCCGCTTTCTACACTACCCTATCCGGGACGGTAGGTGTGGGAAAGTCGATACCTGCCTCTGCACAAAGTCTCTCACCTGCAAGTAGTGAAATCCATTCCCACCGGGCAGGTCAAACTCCTCCTCCAGCTTTTCCAAACACAGAAATCCCCCATCTATAAAACAAATCCCCAAACCGCTCAGTGCTCCCACGGAGCAAACTGATGGTTGCCACATCAATGCCACACTGATGCCGTCTCCAGCCCCATGTGCTGCCACCACTATCGGGCGAGTGGAGTACCTGGTTGGCGGCAACGGCACAGGCACTGTTAGCAGTGCCCCTAAAATCCTATCCTTACATGAGGCTGCCTCCATCCGCTCCCACACTGACCCCTCCCCCACCACCCATTTCCTGACCATCGCTCTCTTCGCCACCCAGTAGTAATCTATAAAGTTTGGGAGAGCCAGCCCCCCCCCCCGACCCTGCTCCATCCTCCTTCTTTGGTGGTCATCTTCCAGGATTCTATAGACTCTGAACTGTCCCTGCAGATTGGAGGGTAGCTCACGTCACTCCGATATGCAAAAAGGGAAGTAGAGAGAAAGCAGGGAATTATAGACCAGTAAGCCTAACATGGTAGGGGCAGCACGGTAGCATAGTGGATAGCACAATTGCTTCACAGCTCCAGGGTCCCAGGTTCGATTCCGGCTTGGGTCACTGTCTGTGCGGAGTCTGCACGTCCTCCCCGTGTGTGCGTGGGTTTCCTCCGGGTGCTCCGGTTTCCTCCCACAGTCCAAAGATGTGCAGGTTAGGTGGATTGGCCATGTTAAATTGTCCTTCGTGTCCAAAATTGTCCTTAGTGTTGGATGGGGTTACTGGGTTATGGGGATAGGCTGGAGGTGTGGGCTTGGGTAGGGTGCTCTTTCCAAGAGCCGGTGCAGACTCGATGGGCCGAATGGCCTCCTTCTGCACTGTAAATTCTATGAAATCTATGAAACATCGGTAGTGGGGAAAATGCTTGAATCCATTATCAAGGACATTTAAAAAGCAGTGGCAGGATCAGTCTGAGTCAGCATGGATTTATGAAGGGAAAATCATGCTTGACAAATCTGTTAATTCTTTGAAGAGGTAACCAGTACAGTCGACAAGGGGGAGCCAGTCGATGTTGTCTATTTGGACTTTCAGAAGGCTTTTGACAAAGTCCCACATAAGAGATTATTGTGCAAGATTAAAGCGCATGGGATTGGGGGAAATGTATTGAGGTGGATAGAAATCTTGTTGGCAGAGAGGAAACAAAGAGTAGGGATTAATGGGCCCTTTTCAAATTGGCAGGTAGTAACCAGTGGGGTACCGCAGGGATCGGTGCTGGGACCCCAGCTATTCACAATATATGTTAATGATTTGGATGAGGGAACAAAATGTAACATCTCAAAGTTTGCAGATGATACCAAATTAGGTGGGAGGGTGAATTGTGACGAGGATGCAGTGGTCCTCCAGCAAGATCTGGACAAGTTGGGCGAGTCGGCAAACCAATGGCAGATGCAGTATAATTTGGATAAGTGTGAAGTTATTCATTTTGGAAGTAAAAACAGGAAGCAGATGAACCTGAATGGTTGTAAATTGGGAGAGGGGAGTGTGCAGCACGATCTGGGTGTCCTTGTGCACCTTTCGCTGAAGGTAAGCATGCAGGTGCAGCAGGCGGTAAAGAAGGCTAATGGTATGTTGGCCTTCATTGCAAAAGTTTCGAATATAGAAGCAGGGATATGTTGCTTCAATTATACAGGGCCTTGGTGAAGGATTTCTACAATTCGGTTACCAGCAGCACTTTGCGATTACTGGAACTGAGTAGAATTTTAAGTTAAAACTTCTCGGGTGCCAATAGGAATTGTTTTATTTGTCTTCTATTGATTACAATTTGAAAGTCATTTAAAAGGCAATTCGTAGACAATTTGAAGCTTTCAAAGAATCACAGACATTATCTTCTTGTTTGGGCAAACAGCTCAACAATAACTTTTAAAAGTCAAAGTCTGAAAATGAAATATGAGAAAGAGAGAGAGCTAATCTTCAGCTTCAAACCAACAAAGCAAAAGCTAACAAACTACCCACAAAAACCTACCCTACCAATCTACCTAAACCTAATCTACAACAAAAACCACAAACTAAAAACTCAAAATGGCGGGCCGAAACTTCTTCAGTTATACCCTTTCATATCTGTCTTAAGTCATCTAATCACACCCCAATATAATCCTAATTGATTTGGGTTAGACTCAAATACATTTGATTTGACGGCAAGCCGTCCATCTTCAATATGTAATATTACTTCAAATTGTTGCGTATCTACATACTTGTGTATGTTAAAGAATGCAATATGGTGCTTTATCAAAGCCAAAATATGCTGGCTTGGCTATTGCAAATGACTTGCAAAATATAAATCAAAGTCTGTTTCAATTTATCAAAGTGAATTATGCTGCTTCTATGAAATTGTTATGTTTTGAGAAAGTTGGAATCAAATATATATTTGATTCGATGCCTTATAAACTGTCCACTTTAAAACTACAGCAATAATCTAAAATGTTTCAGCTTTATAAGTTATGGAATGTGGTTCAGGCTATTATAACAATGGAGCCTTCATGTTGTAAATTAGTTTATTTTCAGTCCGGATGAAATGATCAATCGAACACCAAGTTACTTCAACGTATGTTTATTCACAGCCGGGACTTGAGCACTGTACATCAGAGTGTCTACAGATGCAAGTCGAAGTTAATACAGCAGACAATTACTTATATAATAAAATGACAATGTTTCCTTCCCAGGGACAGCCCCTTTAGAGGAGGCCTGAGAAATACAGCATTCTGTGGCTCTCAGCTAAAATATAGTTATCTGTAGAATTAGAAATGATTCCCAAGGCCGTGTTTTGTTACTGCAACTGTCTTAACGCAAAAACATAAGAGATAACATAAATTCCATTAGACCAAAAGTTCTCTTTGACATTTCATTTTCCCATCAAGCTTGATTCTAGATCCAGACTAAAACTCTGTTTGACATTCTATAGCTTGAGCCATATTCTCATGTTACTGGACTCTTGTCACCTCGATGCCATGGAATTCAGCCCTTGTCCTTGAAGAAATGATATTAAAAGTGTTTGTTCTATCAGTGTTACTTTAAAGATATGTAAAATGAATTTGCAGAATGTGTCTCTTCAATCCTTAATTTCAAACTGGGGCTTAATATTTATGCTTAAACAGCTGTCTTTTGCCGATATTAGTTGCATTAGAAATACCTGGCTTCTAAACTAGATGAGGCCACACTTGGAGTATTGTATGCAGTTTTGGTCTCCTTCTCTGAGGAAGGATGTTCTTGCTCTTGAGGGAGTGCAGCAAAGATTTACCAGACTGATTCCAGGGATGGTGGGACTGTCATATGAGGAGAGATTGATTAGGTTGGGATTGTTCCCGCTGGAGTTCAGAAGAATGAGGGGGATCTGAGAGACTGATAAAATTTTAATGGGACTAGACAGGGTAGATGTAGGGGAGATGTTACCAATGATGGGTGTGTCCAGAACAAAGGGTCACAGTCTGAGGATTCAGGGTAAACCATTTCAGACAGAGATAAGGAGAGCTTTCTTCACAGAGTGGTGGTGAGCCTGTGGAATTCATCATAGTTGATGCTAAAACTTTGAATATATCCAGTTGGCGGCTGGATAGAGCACTTGGGAAGATTTGGATAAAAGGCTTTGGGGAGAAAGCAGGATTAGACTATTGAGTTGGATGATCCTCCATGATAATGATGAATGGCAGAGCAGGCTCGAAGGGCCAAAGGTCCTGCTCCTATCTTCTATGTATCTATAGACCCACGTTGTTTTGCCTGCCCACACAAACCCTGAGGTCACCGCATTCACTTTCCTGAAAAACATCGTGGGAATGAAGATTGAGAGGCTCTGAAACATGAACAAGAACCTGGGGAGGACTGTCATCTTCACCGTCTGAACCCTCCCCGGCAATGACAATGGGAGCGCATCCCACCTTCTAAAGTCCCCCATATCTATCTGCTCCACCAACCATGCCAGTTTTAACTTATGCAGCTGCTCCCAACCCCGCCCCACCTGAATGCCCAAATATCGGAAAGTCCCCCCCCCCCCCCCCCCCCACCACCACCACCACCTTGAACGGTCTCTCCTCCTGATCCCTTGCCTGGATCAGAAAATCCTCACTATTCCCCATGTTCAGTTTATACCCCCCAAAATGGCCAAATTCCTCTAAGATCCCCATACTCTCCGCAATACCACCCAAATGTGCAGTAACACATCATCTGCGGAAAGCGAGACGCTGTGCTCCACCCCTCCCCCGTACTATACCCTGCCAGCCCTCGTCCCCCCAGTGCAGCCTGAAATAGTCCAAGCTCACCCGGTTCGTCCACAGTCTTGCCACCATTGCCTGATACTGCAGCCGGACCCAATCCATGAAACCCTGCCCAAACCTAAACCACCCCAGGACCTACCACAAATAATCCCACTCCACACTTCTCCGCATCCATGGCGACCACTGTCATGATATGCAGACAAGCATATAATGAGATACAGACGGGCAGCTAATGAAAACAGAGAACAGGACATAACCAGTCAGCAGGCAGAACACTGGGGGGGTGGTTTCCCACTATAAAAGGCACGAGGCACTCACACTCCGCCTCTTTCCACTGGTGACATCTACAGTGTGAGTCAGGGTGTACATATCATATAACTCCTACAGCACGTGGCTAAGAGCTAGTCTGGTTCAGTCAGACCGAGAAATCACACTAGGTTAGCAGAGAGTCGAACTCACATAGAACTGTGCTAACTGTGTGATAGGTTCAATAATACAAATTGAACTAACTTCAAGGCCTGGATTATCTCTCCGGTAAAGCTGCATCCAGTTGCAGGCCGTGTTATCTTAGTGTGCTTAATACGACAACCACCACCTCCACCCCTCATCCCTTGGGGGGCATCATTATCATGTTTAGCAACCTCCTGATATTAGCCGCCAGAGCCTCCACTTCACAAATTCCGTCTGGTCCTCCCCATCACCCCTGGCACACAGTCCTCTATTCTTGAGGCCAAGATCTTGGCCAATAACTTGGCATCCACATTTAACAGTGAGATCAGCCTTTATGACTCACACTGCTCCGGATCCTTATCCTGCTTCAAAATCAAAGAGACCGAGGCTTGCGTCAGCGTCGGAGGGGAGCACCCCCTGCTCCCTTGCTTCATTAAACGCCCTCAGGAACAAGGCACCACCACCACTGCATACCTGTCTGGGCTCAGGGCCTTGTCCGACTGCATTGTCTCCAGCCCCTCCCCCACTTCCACCAGCCCAGTAGGGGCACCCAGCTTGTCCACCAGATCCTCATCCACGCTCAGGAACTCCAACCCCTCCAAAAACTGCCTCAACCCCTTCACCCTGTCCTGGGGTTCCGACTCGTACAGCCTGCTGTAAAAATCCCGAAAAGGGGGTAGCACGGTGGCTCACTGGGTTAACCCTGCTGCCTCATGGCACCGAGGTCCCAGGTTCGATCCCGGCTCTGGGTCACTGTCTGTGTGGAGTTTGCACATTCTCCCTGTGCTTGCATGGGATTTGTCCCCACAACCCAAAGATGTGCAGGGTAGGTGACAAGGCCATGCTAAATTGCCCCTTAATTGGGAAAAATGAATTGGGTACTCTAACTTAAAAAAGAAAAAATCCCTAAGCATCCCTTCACCCCCACTGGGCACAAAACCGGGTTTCCCACCCCCCTGTCCTTCACTTAGCTGATCTCCTTCGCTGCCTCCTGATTTTGATTCCTCAACTTGTGTGCCAGAATCCTGCTCGCTTTCTCACCATATTCATAAACCGCCCCTTTCACCCTCCTGAGCTGCCCAACCGCCTTCCCCGTGGATAACAACCTGAACTCCATCTGCAGGTTCTGCCGCTCCGTCAACAACCCTCCCCGCATCCGGTTACCTCCTGTCCACCTGCAGAACCTCCTCCACTAGCCCTTCCATCTCCACCCGCTCTGTCTTCTCCTGTGTGCCCGTATCGAAATAAACTCTCCTCTCACCACTGCCTTCAGTGCTTCCCCCAACGTGGCCGCCGAGACCTCCCCTGTGTCATTTAGCTCCACATCACCCCAAATGGTCTCACTCACCCGCTCACGCACCCTCAACTGACAAAAGCCCTACATCTAGCCTCCATTGCAGGTGCTGGCCCCCACCCTTATTCACCCCGCAAGTCCACCCAATGCGGAGCATGATCCAACATCACTATCGCTGAATATTCCATGTCGACCATCCTCGCCAACAGCGTCCTTAGACAAAAAAGTCAATTCGGGAGTACACCCTATGCACATGCGAGAAGAATGAAAATTCCTTTGCCCTCAGCCTCCCAAATCTCCATGGATATACCCCCCCATGTGCTTCATAAACCCCCTCCGCTCTTTTGCTACCGCCGACACCCTCCCCAACCTCAAACTCAACTGATCCAACCTTGTGTCTAACACCGATGCGAATCCAGATCGGGGATCTTCCCCAACATCTGCCTCATGAACTCCACATTGTTTCAGTTCGGAGCATAAATATTCACGAGCACCACTGGCAACCCCTCCAAATTTCCCACTCACCATTAAGTATCTCCCCCCAGAGTCAGCCACTACACTATTGTTCTTTGTTCTTTGTCCCCACTTCGAACGCCACCCGTTTATTAATCAAAATTGCCGCCCCCCTCGTTTTAGAATCTAATCCCGAATGGAATACCTGCCCTACCCACCCTTTCCTCAACCTAATCTGATCCACCACCTTCAGATGTGTCTCCTGTAACAGAGCTACAGAGCATTTCGACTTTTTAAATGTGCGAACACATGGACCCTCTTGACTGGCCCATTCCATCCTCGCACCTTCTGTGATCAGCCAGGTGCCCCCCCCCCCCCCCCTCGGCGATCAACCATAGAACATAGAATGATACAGCGCAGTACAGGCCCTTCGGCCCACGATGTTGCACCGACATGGGAAGTCAAAAAACAAAAACCATCTAACCTACACTATGCCGTTATCATCCATATGCTTATCCAATAAACTTTTAAATGCCCTCAATGTTGGCGAGTTCACTACTGTTGCAGGTAGGGCATTCCACGGCCTCACCACTCTTTGTGTAAAGAACCTACCTCTGACCTCTGTCCTGTATCTATTACCCCTCAGTTTAAGGCTATGTCCCCTCGTGCTAGCCATTTCCATCCGCGGGAGAAGGCTCTCACTGTCCACCCTATCTAACCCCCTGATCATTTTGTATGCCTCTATTAAGTCTCCTCTTAACCTTCTTCTCTCCAACGAAAACAACCTCAAGTCCATCAGCCTTTCCTCATAAGATTTTCCCTCCATACCAGGCAACATCCTGGTAAATCTCCTCTGCACCCGTTCCAAAGCTTCCACGTCCTTCCTATAATGAGGAAACCAGAACTGTACGCAATACTCCAAATGCGGCCGTACCAGAGTTTTGTACAGCTGCAACATGACCTCCTCACTCCGGAACTCAATGCCTCGACCAATAAAGGCCAAAACTCCATAGGCCTTCTTCACAACCCTATCAACCTGGGTGGCAACTTTCAGGGATCTATGTACATGGACACCGAGATCCCTCTGCTCATCCACACTTCCAAGGATTTTACCATTAGCCAAATATTCCGCATTCCTGTTATTCCTTCCAAAGTGAATCACCTCACACTTCTCTGCATTAAACTCCATTTGCCACCTCTCAGCCCAGCTCTGCAGCTTATCTATGTCCCTCTGTAACCTGCAACATCCTTCCTCACTGTCGACAACACCACCGACTTTAGTGTCGTCTGCAAATTTACTCACCTACCCTTCTGCGCCCTCCTCTAGGTCATTTATAAAAATGACAAACAGCAACGGCCCCAGAACAGATCCTTGTGGTACGCCACTTGTAACTGAATTCCATTCAGAACATTTCCCATCAACCACCACCCTCTGTCTTCTTTCAGCTAGCCAATTTCTGATCCACATCTCTAAATCACCCTCAACCCCCAGCCTCCGTATTTTCTGCAATAGCCTACCGTGGGGAACCTTATCAAACGTTTACTGAAATCCATATACACCACATCAACTGCTCTACCCTCGTCTACCTGTTCAGTCACCTTCTCAAAGAACTCAATAAGGTTTGTGAGGCATGACCTACCCTTCACAAAGCCATGCTGACTATCCCTGATCATATTATTCCTATCTCGATGATTATAAATCTTGTCTCTTATAATCCCCTCCAAGACAACAGACGTGAGGCTCACCGGTCTATAGTTGCCGGGGTTGTCTCTGCTCCCCTTCTTGAACAAAGGGACCACATTTGCTATCCTCCAGTCCTCTGGCACTATTCCTGTAGCCAATGATGACATAAAAATCAAAGCCAAAGGCTCAGCAATCTCTTCCCTGGCTTTCCAGAGAATCCTAGGATAAATCCCATCAGGCCCCGGGGACTTATCTATTTTCAGCCTGTCCAGAATTGCCAACACCTCTTCCCTACGTACCTCAATGCCATCTATTCTAATAGCCTGGGTCTCAGCATTCTCCTCCACAACAATCTCTTTTTCCTGAGTGAATACTGACGAAAAATATTCATTTAGTATCTCGCCTATCTCTTTAGACTCCACACACAACTTCCCATCCCTGTCCTTGACTGGCCCTACTCTTACCCTAGTCATTCTTTTATTCCTGACATACCTATAGAAAGCTTTTGGGTTTTCCTTGATCCTACCTGCCAAATACTTCTCATGTCCCCTCCTTGCTCGTCTTAGCTCTCTCTTTAGATCCTTCCTCGCTACCTTGTAACTATCAAGCGCCCCAACTGAAATTTCACACCTCATCTTCACATAGGCCTCCCTCTTCCTCTTAACAAGAGATTCCACTTCTTTGGTAAACCACGGTTCCCTCGCTCGACGCCTTCCTCCCTGCCTGACCGGTACTTACTTATCAAGAAGACGCAGTAGCTGTTCCTTGAACAAACTCCACATATCCAGTGTGCCCAACACTTGCAGCCTACTTCTCCAACCTACCCCCCCCCCCCCAAGTCATGTCTAATGGCATCATAATTGCCCTTCCCCCAGCTATAACTCTTGCCCTGCGGGGTATACTTATCCCTTTCCATCATTAACGTAAACGTCACCGAATTGTGGTCACTGTCCCCAAAGTGCTCACCTACCTCCAAATCTAACACCTGGCCTGGTTCATTACCCAAAACCAAATCCAACGTGGCCTCGCCTCTTGTTGGCCTGTCAACATATTGTGTCAGGAAACCCTCCTGCACACATTGTACAAAAAACGACCCATCTAATGTACTCGAACTATATCTTTTCCAGTCAATAGCCCTTCCAGCCCATGTTCCGCACCGCCCTTGAGCGCCCACCGCCATCGACCCTCCTCGTACCATATTTTAGAAACCCCTCCCCTATCAGCAGTTTCCCCCCCCCCCCCCCCCCATAAAGTAACATCCCCAACTCCCATCAACACACTTGTCAACCGCCCCACCCCCCCCTCCCCACACACACACACACCGCTTCTGTGAATTAGCCCATTCACCTGGCCTGGTAGCCCCGCCCCTGGTGCTTAGCATCCTACCCTCCATTGATTTATCTCTCTTTCCCCTTCCCCCAAACATTATCCCGGTGCAAACTTAACAACACCCACCAAACACAAAGAAAACAACAACCCACCATCCCCCTTCAAGAACAAACACAGAGCGATGATCCCAAACACAGTACAAAAATAACCCAAATAAACCCAAAGGAACAGAAAGTGTCCTCCATCTCCTGCCAGTTCATTGTCCCTGACAAATTCCATCGCCTCCTCGGGCACAGTACAGCTCCCGATCCTTATAGGTCACTCACAGATGCGCCAGGTGCAGCATGCCAGATGATCCCTACAGTTAATTGGAAAGGGAGGGGGACGATGTATTTTGTGCCATTGAACTATGGATGACATTGGGTAGTCCATGCATCCATGATCAGTTCAATGTGTAGACTGGAAGATGAGAACCAAGAAAACCCTATCATTGTTCTGGGAGGTAGTGTGGGAAATGGGATGAATAAATTTGAGAACATTGGAGGGGAATCTTTGGCTGAGGAAATGGAAAGATTTCAAATGCACTAGTGTAGAGGGTGGTTTCATCATCTACCACCCATTTGCACACACTTTCTTTGTGCAGATTGTCTCTGTGCATCCTTTCCTCTGCTCCCATTCCTTACACTGTCTTTTCCGTTCATAGATATATCATAGAACAGTACAGCACAGTACAAGGCCCTCTGGCCCACGATGTTGTGCCGCCCATTTATCCTAATCGAAGATCAACCTAATCTACACCCCTTTAATTTACTGCTGTCCATGTGCCTGTCGAAGAGTTGCTTCAATGTTCCTAATGACTGACTCCACCACCTCTGCTGGCAGGGCATTCCATGCACCCACCACTCTCTTGTATAAAGAACCTACCTCTGACATCTCCCCTATACCTTCCTCCAATCACCTTAAAATTATGTCGTCCCCCCCGTCCCCCCCCCCCCCCCCCCCCGTGATCGCCATTTCCGCCCTGGGGAAAAGTCTCTGACTATCTACTCTATCATCCATGCCTCTCATCACCTTGCACAGCTCTATGAAGTATGAAGTCACCTCGCTTCCTTTTTCACTCCAGTGAGAAAAGCCCTAGCTCACTCAACCTTTCTTCATAAGACATGCCCTCCTTTCCAGGCAGCATCCTGGTAAATCTCCTCTGAACCCTCTCCAAAGCATTCACATCCATCCGATAATGAGGCGACCAG
The DNA here is from genome assembly GCF_047496885.1 of Scyliorhinus torazame. Lineage (NCBI taxonomy): Eukaryota > Metazoa > Chordata > Chondrichthyes > Carcharhiniformes > Scyliorhinidae > Scyliorhinus > Scyliorhinus torazame. Next base: position 121,105,715 of record NC_092709.1, read on the forward strand.
AACTGGACACACTATTCCAAGTGTGATCTAACCAGAGTTTTATAAAGCTGCAGCAAACCCTCGCTGCTCTTAAACTCAGTCCCCTTGTTAATGAAAGCCATACGACTTCTTAACAACCCTATCAACCTGGGTGGCAACTTTGAGGGATCTATGTGCGTGGACAGCAAGATCCCTCTGTTCCTGCACACTTCCAAGAATCTTACCTTTAATCCTGTATTCAGCATTCAAATTCCACCTTCCAAAATGAATCACTTCATATTTATCTAGGTTGACCTCCATCTGCCACTTCTCAGCCCAACTCTGCACCCTGTCAATGTCCTGATGTAACCTGCAACAGCCCTCGACACTATCTACAACTCCACCAACCTTCGTGTCATTGGCAAACTTACTAACCCACCCTTCCACTTCCTCATCCAAGTCATTTATAAAAACCACAAAGAGCAGAGGTCCCAGAACAGATCCAACAGAACACCACTGGTCACCGACCTCCAGGCGGAATACTTTCCATCCACTAGCACTCGCTGTCTTCTTTCGGCCAGCCAATTCTGTATCCTTTCAGCCAAATTTCCCTGTATCCCATGCCCTCTAACTTTCTGAATGAGCCTACCTGTGTTCCTTCCTGGCTACCTTGTAACCCTCTTCACCTTACCATTCCTTCCTCGTCTCAGTGGGACAAAACTATCCAGCACTCTCAGCAAGTGCTCCTTACCCCGACCATCTGCCTTTTAACTTCCCTCATTAATTCCTGTAATCTCTGTCACATGCAAATGTCTCTCCGTCATTTTCTGTTTATTTGCACATGGTGGTCTCTTTCTTTTTCCTTTCTTACCCATTTTACCCAGCACTCCTGTTTCTCTTAAAGAAATTGTTTATTCTTGTATAACATAAACTTATGTTGAACACATTAGATTTACTACCTTTTCTGATTTATTATATACTGGTATGCTTGTACTCTTGTGATCTTACTTTGTAATCTATAAATAATGATGAAGTCTGACTTTTTCCGTTTGCCGAAACTTCAGTTGTCTGTTGAAAAACCACCATACTTATAGAACATAGAACATAGAACAATACAGCGCAGTACAGGCCCTTCGGCCCACGATGTTGCACCGAAACAAAAGCCATCTAACCTACACTATGCCATTATCATCCATATGTTTATCCAATAAACTTTTAAATGCCCTCAATGTTGGCGAGTTCACTACTGTAGCAGGTAGGGCATTCCACGGCCTCACTACTCTTTGCGTAAAGAACCTACCTCTGACCTCTGTCCTATATCTACTACCCCTCAGTTTAAAGCTATGTCCCCTCGTGCCAGCCATTTCCCTCCGCGGGAGAAGGCTCTCACTGTCCACCCTATCCAACCCCCTGATCATTTTGTATGCCTCTATTAAGTCTCCTCTTAACCTTCTTCTCTCCAACGAAAACAACCTCAAGTCCATCAGCCTTTCCTCATAAGATTTTCCCTCCATACCAGGCAACATCCTGGTAAATCTCCTCTGCACCCGCTCCAAAGCCTCCACGTCCTTCCTATAATGTGGTGACCAGAACTGTACGCAATACTCCAAATGCGGCCGTACCAGAGTTCTGTACAGCTGCAACATGACCTCCCGACTCCGGAACTCAATCCCTCTACCAATAAAGGCCAACACTCCATAGGCCTTCTTCACAACCCTATCAACCTGGGTGGCAACTTTCAGGGATCTATGTACATGGACACCTAGATCCCTCTGCTCATCCACACTTTCAAGAACTTTACCATTAGCCAAATATTCCGCATTCCTGTTATTCCTTCCAAAGTGAATCACCTCACACTTCTCTACATTAAACTCCATTTGCCACCTCTCAGCCCAGCTCTGCAGCATATCTATATCCCTCTGTAACCTGCTACATCCTTCCACACTATCGACAACACCACCGACTTTAGTATCGTCTGCAAATTTACTCACCCACCCTTCTGCGCCTTCCTCTAGGTCATTGATAAAAATGACAAACAGCAATGGCCCCAGAACAGATCCTTGTGGTACTCCACTTGTGACTGTACTCCATTCTGAACATTTCCCATCAACCACCACCCTCTGTCTTCTTTCAGCTAGCCAATTTCTGATCCACATCTCTAAATCACCCTCAATCCCCAGCCTCCGTATTTTTTGCAATAGCCTACCGTGGGGAACCTTATCAAACGCTTTGCTGAAATCCATATACACCACATCAACTGCTCTACCCTCGTCTACCTGTTCAGTCACCTTCTCAAAGAACTCAATAAGGTTTGTGAGGCATGACCTACCCTTCACAAAGCCATGCTGACTATCCCTGATCATATTATTCCTATCTAGATGATTATAAATCTTGTCTCTTATAATCCCCTCCAAGACTTTACCCACTACAGACGTGAGGCTCACCAGTCTATAGTTGCCGGGGTTGTCTCTGCTCCCCTTTTTGAACAAAGGGACCACATTTGCTGTCCCCCAGTCCTCTGGCACTATTCCTGTAGCCAATGATGACATAAAAATCAAAGCCAAAGGTCCAGCAATCTCTTCCCTGGCCTCCCAGAGAATCCTAGGATAAATCCCATCAGGTCCCGGGGACTTATCTATTTTCAGCCTGTCCAGAATTGCCAACACCTCTTCCCTACGTACCTCAATGCCATCTATTCTATTAGCCTGGGGCTCAGCATTCTCCTCCACAACATTATCTTTTTCCTGAGTGAATACTGACGAAAAATATTCATTTAGTATCTCGCCTATCTCTTCAGACTCCACACACAATTTCCCATCCCTGTCCTTGACTGGTCCTACTCTTTCCCTAGTCATTCGCTTAGTCTTGCTCGTCTTAGCTCTCTCTTTAGATCCTTCCTCGCTACCTTGTAACTATCCATCGCCCCAACTGAAACTTCACACCTCATCTTCACATAGGCCTCCTTCTTCCTCTTAACAAGAGATTCCACTTCCTTGGTAAACCACAGTTCCCTCGCTCGACGCCTTCCTCCCTGTCTGACCGGTACATACTTATCAAGAACACGCAGTAGCTGATCCTTGAACAAGCCCCACTTATCCAGTGTGCCCAACACTTGCAGCCTACTTCTCCACCTTATCCCCCCCAAGTCACGTCTAATGGCATCATAATTGCCCTTCCCCCAGCTATAACTCTTGCCCTGCGGTGTATACTTATCCCTTTCCATCATTAACGTAAACGTCACCGAATTGTGGTCACTGTCCCCAAAGTGCTCTCCTACCTCCAAATCCAACACCTGGCCTGGTTCATTACCCAAAACCAAATCCAACGTGGCCTCGCCTCTTGTTGGCCTGTCAACATATTGTTTCAGGAAACCCTCCTGCACACACTGTACAAAAAACGACCCATCTATTGTACTCTAACTATATCTTTTCCAGTCAATATTTGGAAAGTTAAAGTCTCCCATACTAACTGCCCTGTTACTTTCGCTCATATCCAGAATCATCTTCGCCATCCTTTCCTCTACATCCCTAGAACTATTAGGAGGCCTATAAAAAAACTCCCAACAGGGTGACCTCTCCTTTCCTGTTTCTAACTTCAGCCCATACTACCTCGGAAGAAGAGTCCCCATCTAGCATCCTCTCCGCCACCGTAATACTGCTCTTGACTAGCAGCGCCACACCTCCCCCTCTTTTGCCTCCTTCTCTGAGCTTACTAAAACACCTAAACCCCGGAACCTGCAACATCCATTCCTGTCCCTGCTCTATCCATGTCTCCGAAATGGCCACAACATCAAAGTTCCAGGTACCAACCCATGCTGCCAGTTCCCCTACCTTGTTTCGTATACTCCTGGCATTGAAGTAGACACACTTCAAACCACCTACCTGAACACTGGCCCCCTCCTGCGACGTCAAATCTGTGCTCCTGACCTCTATACTCTCATTCTCCCTTACCCTAAAACTACAATCCAGGTTCCCATGCCCCTGCTGCATTAGTTTAAACCCCCCCAAAGAGCACTAACAAATCTCCCCCCCAGGATATTTGTGCCCCTCAGGTTCAGATGTAGACCATCCTGTCTGTAGAGGTCCCACCTTCCCCAGAAAGAGCCCCAGTTATCCAGAAATCTGAATCCCTCCCGCCTGCACCATCCCTGTAGCCACGTGTTTAAATGCTCTCTCTCCCTATTCCTCATCTCACTATCACGTGGCACGGGCAACAACCCAGAGATAACAACTCTGTTTGTTCTCGTTCTGAGCTTCCATCCTAGCTCCCTGAAAGCCTGCCTGACATCCTTGTCCCCTTTCCTACCTATGTCGTTAGTGCCAATGTGGACCACGACTTGGGGCTGCTCCCCCTCCCCCCTAAGGACCCGGAAAACACGATCCGAGACATCACGTACCCTTGCACCTGGGAGGCAACATACCAAACGTGAGTCTCTCACGCTCCCACAAAATCTCCTATCTGTGCCCCTGACTATAGAGTCCCCAATTACTAATGCTCTGCTCCTCTCCCCCCTTCCCTTCTGAGCAACAGGGACAGACTCCGTGCCAGAGGCCCGTACCCCATGGCCCATTCACTTTCACTTTATATTGTGACTTTTGCATTCCAATCAGCTGCAAACCAGCAGTGGTCCTTTTTATGTGAGCAACCTTTTGCCTCTGCAGGCAAAATACCAAGTTTACCGAGCAAGTTAAGGTAATGTTGTGGCTTGTGGGTCAGTGAACTATGGACCAAAAAAAAGGTTCATCAAACTGAGCTCCAAGTAATAATTTCCAGATGGTCCACAATAAATTTTCAGCAAGTCTGTTTATTGTACTACTGTCTGCTGTCTTGATTTTTGTTCCCCACCTTTAGTGACAGTTGTTCCCTTGTTAAAAGATGGCACTGTCCTTCATAGATTTAGATAGGGGTTATCAGGGAGTTTTGTCACTTAAAGAAAGTCCTGAACACAGAAGGCTGAAAACCTTCAGGCATGTCAGGGGGTTAGATAGGGTGGACAGTGAGAGCCTTCTCCTGCGGATGGAAATGGCTGGCACGAGGGGACATAGCTTTAAACTGAGGGGTAATAGATATAGGACAGAGGTCAGAGGTAGGTTCTTTATGCAAAGAGTAGTGAGGCCGTGGAATGCCCCACCTGCAACAGTAGTGAACTCGCCAACATTGAGGGCATTTAAAAGTTTATTGGATAAACATATGGATGATAATGGCATAGTGTAGTTTAGATGGCTTTTGTTTCGGTGCAACATCGTGGGCCGAAGGGCCTGTACTGCGCTGTATCGTTCTATGTTCTCTGTCTATAAAAGCAAATTACTGCAGATGCTGGAATCTGAAACCAAAGAGAAAATGCTGGAAAATCTCAGCAGGTCTGGCAGCATCTATCGGGAGAGAAAATAGCTAACGTTTCGAGTCCAGATGACCCTTTGCCAAAGCTAAAAGAAAGTGGGAAATATTTATACTGTGGGGTGAGAAGGGAACAGAGTGCTAACAGCCACAGAAACCAAGGGGAAAGAGTACGAACGGCAGTCCCCAGAAAGAACAAAATGTGTGAAAGGTCAAACAGAGAAACTAACATCAGAGGGTAAACTTTGACATAGATTCATACACAGAAGAGTCCTTTTGGTTGGTACTTTGAACCTGCTCCGCCATTCATGAAGATCATGGCTGATCATCCAACTCAATAGCCTAATCCTGCTTTCTCCCCATAGCCTTTGATCCCATTCTCGCCAAGTGCGGTATCTAGAGGCCTCTTGAATATATTCAATGTTTCAGCATCAACTACTTCCTGTCGGACAGACATGTGGGCATGGGGGCAGGGTCTTGTGTTAAAATGGCAACCAACGGGAAGGTCAGGTTCCTGAATGTGCAGAGACCGAAGGTGCTCAGCAAAGCAATCGCCCCAGTCTGCGTTTGGTCTCTCCGATATAGAATTTACCCTCTGATAGTTTCTCTGCTGTTTGACCTTTCGCACCTTTTGTTCTCTCTGGGGAATGCCATTTGCACTCTTTCCCCTTGGTTTCTGTGGCGAATAGCACCCTGTTCCCTTGGTTTCTGTGGCGAATAGCACTCTGTTCCCTTGGTTTCTGTGGCATTGACTCATCTTTCATTCTCTTGCCCCACGGTATAAATATTTCCCACTTTCTATGCCTTTTAGCTTTGACAAAGGGTCATTACGCAGTCTACGGTCGAGACTACGGTCTCGAAACGTAGGTCTTTTCTCTCCCTACAGATGCTGCCAGACTGGCTGAGGTTTTCCAGCATTTTCTCTTTGGTTTCAGGTATGTCTATTTGTGGGTCATGGTTGTCATGACCGGCACAGGCTTGAAGGGCCGAAGGGCCTGTTCCTGTGTTGAATTGTCCTTTGTTCTAGATGTGAAAGATCTGCCAAGCGATCTTTCGTTATCCTGGCTGTCATTCCTCCCTCAACTCATGGCAAAAATGAATTACAAACAAAGAACAAGAACAAAGAAATGTACAGCGCAGGAACAGGCCCTTCGGCCCTCCAAGCCCATGCCGACCATGCTGCCCGACTAAACTACAATCTTCTACACTTCCTGGGTCCGTATCCCTCTATTCCCATCCTATTCATGTATTTGTCAAGATGCCCCTTAAATGTCACTATCGTCCCTGCTTCCACCACCTCCTCCGGTAGCGAGTTCCAGGCACCCACTACCCTCTGCGTAAAAAACTTGCCTCGTACATCTACTCTAAACCTTGCCCCTCTCACCTTAAACCTATGCCCCCTAGTAATTGACCCCTCTACCCCGGGGAAAAGCCTCTGACTATCCACTCTGTCTATGCCCCTCCATAATTTTGTAGACGTCTATCAGGTTGCCCCTCAACCTCCTTCGTTCCAGTGAGAACAAACCGAGTTCATTCAACCGCTCCTCATAGCTAATGCCCTCCATACCAGGCAACATTCTGGTAAATCTCTTCTGCACCCTCTCTAAAGCCTCCACATCCTTCTGGTAGTGTGGCGACCAGAATTGAACACTATACTCCAAGTGTGGCCTCACTAAGATTCTATACAGCTGCAACATGACTTGCCAATTCTTATACTCAATGCCCCAGCCAATGAAGGCAAGCATGCCGTATGCCTTCTTGACTACCTTCTCCACCTGTGTTGCCCCTTTCAGTGACCTGTGGACCTGTACTCCTAGATCTCTTTGACTTTCAATACTCTTAAAGGGTTCTACCATTCACTGTATAGTCCCTACCTGCATTAGACCTTCCAAAATGCATTACCTCACATTTGTCCGGATTAAACTCCATCTGCCATCTCTCCGCCCAAGTCTCCAAACAATCTAAATCCTGCTGTATCCTCTGACAGTCCTCATCGCTATCCGCAATTCCACCAACCTTTTATGCTGAAGTATAAAATTGTGCCTGAACGCTCCATGTATGATTTAATACAGGGTTCCAGCTTATGGATGCTTTGCACGGATGTAGCACTGGAGTTTCCTCGACCAACATTGCCCAATGTTGTGTATGTGGGAGGAGTTTTGGCTAAACCTGCAAGTGTTCTACCAGAATTTGGTCTGCAAACTTACTAATCAGACCAGTTACATTTTCCTCCAAATCATTTATATACTACAAACAGCAAAGGTCCCAGCATTGATCCCTGTGGAACACCACTGGTCACAGCCCTCCAATTAGAAAAGCATCCTTCCATTGCTACTCTCTGCCTTCTATGACCTAGCCAGTTCTGTATCCACCTTGCCAGCTCTCCCCTGATCCCGTGTGACTTCACCTTTTGTACTAGTCTACCATGAGGGACCTTGTCAAAGGCCTTACTGAAGTCCATATAGACAACATCCACTGCCCTACCTGCTTCAATCATCTTTGTGACCTCCTCGAAAAACTCTATCAAGTTTGTGAGACACGACCTCCCCTTCACAAAACCATGCTGCCTCTCACTAATTCGTCCATTTGCTTCCAAATAGGTGTAGATTCTGTCTCGAAGAATTCTCTCCAGTAATTTCCCTAACACTGAAGTAAGGTTCACCGGCTTGTAGTTCCCTGGATTATCCTTGCTACCCTTCTTCAACAGAGGAACAACATTGGCTATTCTCCAGTCCTCCGGGACATCCCCTGAAGACAGTGAGGATCCAAAGAAGATGGTTTTCTAATATATTTGTTGTGGAACCTCACTGCACAAATTGGTTACTCTATTTGTCAGCATAAGTGACTGCACTTCATGAGTATAACTTAAATATGTCCTCGTCTGTAGCATTTTAGAATTTTTTATAGTTGATAAATACTTTGTACATGCAATTGGTGCTGATTCTGCTTTTGTTTTATTTTCAGTCATGAAGTTGCATTTCCAAATTCTCACGCTACTCTGGTGCTTCGTGGATATATCAAAGGCTGCCAAAATTGTGGTTGTGCCACCGATTATGTTTGAAAGCCATCTCTACATTTTCAAGACCCTAGCTAAGGCCTTGCATGAGCATGGGCATGAGACGGCGTTTGCAGTGTCAGAAGGTAGAGAGATCCCTTCGTCGGATTACTTTAGACTTCTGCGATATCCTGGCTTCTTCAATAGCACAACGGCAGATGAATTTTTGCAGTCCAAGATGATGAACATTTTTTCAGGAAGGTTAACAGCGCTTGAGCTCTTTGACATTCTGGAGCATTACTCCAAGAACTGTGACATCATGGTTGGCAGTCGGGGTTTCATTGCTCAGCTCAAGAAAGAAAAATTTGACTTGCTTTTGGTGGACCCAAATGAAATGTGTGGCTTTGTGATAGCACACCTTCTGGGAGTAAAGTACGCTGTCTTTTCCACTGGTCTATGGTACCCAACAGAAGTTGGTGCTCCAACGCCGCTAGCTTATGTACCAGAGTTTAACTCTCTCCTTACAGACAACATGAATTTATTTCAACGAATTACAAATATTGCCGTGTACTTAGTGTCACGCTTTGGTGTGAATTTTCTGTTCTTGCCAAAATATGAGAGAATAATGCTGAAGTATAAAATTGAGCCTGAACGCTCCATGTATGATTTAATACAGGGTTCCAGCTTATGGATGCTTTGCACGGATGTAGCACTGGAGTTTCCTCGACCAACATTGCCCAATGTTGTGTATGTGGGAGGAATTTTGACTAAACCTGCAAGTGTTCTACCAGAAGTAAGGTTTTATCATTTATTTTACAGCTACAGGGCTCAGTATTATTTTGAATATCAGTGTGTAAAAGCAGAATGCCACTTAAGGCTCCAGATGATTAACAAATTATGAGCAAGATAGCAATAGGAAATAAAAGTTTGTCAAAAATTGTTTTATGCCCACAAATGAATGAAGCTTTAAAGCTTTGTCTTGTGACTAAATTTGTAATTTGGTATGCTTAATTTGAAAATGAACAGGTTGTGTTCGCAATTACTGTATTATTTTAGTGTCACATTGGCGATTGAAATCTAAAAAGCATTTTGTGATTTGGTTTTTGGCCTTTCTACCCCCAATTCTTTACAGGATAATAAGGTTTCCAAGATGGACATGGTTTTTCCTATCAATGTGTTGTAAAGGACGTGAGCAGAACAAATGCTTGATGGAATATACATTACTTGCGATTCCAAATTTGCTGCAATCATGTTTTGATTAATTGGCTTTGAAGGTGAAATAACTCATTCAAAATAGGAAATTTTGACACACGATTTGACACATGATTGCTTTTTCTATTCTGTTGTAAAATGCTTCAACAAGGGTACTCGTGCATTTAGATGCCCCATCACAATAATAGCACTGAGACCAAAGATGTGCAGGTTAAGTGGATTAGTCATGCTAAATAACCCCTTAATTGAGGGGATAGGGGCAGGCTAAGGTGCAGGGAGTGGGCCTATGTAAGATACTCTTTTGGAATGTCGGTGCAGGTTTGATGGGCTGAATGGCCTCCTACACCAGGGATTCTATGGATCTGGAATTGAAATGCAGATTTTTTTTTCAAGTAACTCTGGATTCAGTGACCAACATTGGTCATTGTTTTTTTAATTTTAGCCAAGCTGTTACTTTTTAAATTCCAAAATCAATGAACCATGTTTAAATGAAATACTATATTTTTAATATTGCTAATACATATCAGCTAATTGCAGTACTACTTCTGCAAACCATTAATTCTCTCAAGAGCCTCATTCTCTGCCCTATAGATTGAAGAAAAATTATGCCAATCCTTTGCCTTCATGTTGTTTGGTGAAAGGCCAGTATAGTTCCTGTTCACACTCCTTTTTCCCATCATCCCTGACGTGAGTAAATATGTTAAGTTGTGGATGCCAAGTTTTGCACTGGCTGCATTCTATCTTTTCCAAATTTGTGAGGCCGGGTATAATCTCATACCTGTAAGAATGACAAACGCTCTTATGGTTTTTCAAGATGTGCTATTATTAAGACAGACTGACGAGCTCTTTTGGAAACCAATTGAGGATAGATAGTTAGCTTTTAGAACATAGAACAGTACAGCACAGTACAGGCCCTTCAGCCCACGATGTTGTGCTGAACTAGTCTGAAACTAAGATCAAATCAACCCACTCCCAATCATTCTAGTGCACTCCATATGCCTATCCAATAACTGCTTGAAAGTTCCTAAAGTGTCCAACTCCGCTACCATAGCTGGGAGTGCATTCCACGCCCCAACCACTTTGAGTAAAGAACCTACCTCTGACATCCCTCCTATATCTTCCACCATGAACCTTATAGTTATGCCCCCTTGTAACAGCTGCATCCACCTGAGGAAAAAGTCGCTGAATGTCCACTCTATCTGTCCCTCTCATCATCTTATACACCTCAATTAAGTCACCTCTCATTCTCCTTTGCTCCAATGAGAAAAGCCCTAGCTCCCTCGACCTTTCCTCATAAGGCCTACCCTCCAATCCAGGCAACATCCTGGTAAATCTCCTTTGCACCCTTTCCAATGCTTCCACATCCTTCCTATAATGAGGTGACCAGAATTGCACACAATACTCCAAATGTGGTCTAACCAAGGTCTTGTACAGTTGCAGCTTAACCTCACGGCTCTTAAACTCAATCCCCCTGTCAATAAATGCTAACACGGCTTTCTTCACGGCTCTATCCACTTGGGTGGCAACTTTCAGAGATCTATGGACATGAACTCCGAGATGTCTCTGCTCCTCCACATTCTTCAGAACCCTGCCGTTAACCCTGTAATCCGCATTCAAATTTGTCCTACCAAAATGAATCGCCTCACATTTATCAGGGTTAAACTCCATCTGCCACTTTTCAGCCCAGCTCTGCATCCTATCAATGTCTCTTTGTAGCCTACAACAGCAACATTATCCACTACTCCACTAATCTTGGTGTCATCAGCAAATTTACGAACCCAACGTTCAACTCCATCATCCAAGTCATTGATAAAAATCACAAAAAACAGAGAACCCAGCACTGATCCCTGCTGGTGCGTGGGCTCCAAGATGAAAATTTACCTTCTACCACCACACTCTGTCTTCTGTGTTAGCCAGTTACTGATCCAATCGGCCAAATTTCCCTCTGTACCATGCCTCCTTACTTCCTGCATGAGCCGATCATGGGCACCTTATCAAACGCCTTACTAAAATCCATGTATACGACATCAACTGCTCTACCTTCATCCATGTACTTAGTTACCTCCTCAAAGAATACAATCAAACTTGTGAGGCAAGACTTATCCCTCACAAATCTGTGCTGACTATCCTGGATTAAGCTGTATCTCTCCAAATGATCATAAAATCCTATCGCTCAGGACCCTTTCCAATAATTTACCTATGACCGAAGTGAGACTAACTGGCCTATAATTCCCAGGGTTATACCTATTCCCTTTCTTGAACAAGGGGACAACATTCACCTCTCTCCAGTCTTCTGGCACTATTCCTGTAGACAGTGAGGATATGAAGATCAAAGCCAAAGGCTCTGCAATCTCATCCCTCGCCTCCCAAAGAATCCTAGGATATATCCCATCAGGCCCAGGGGACTTATCTATCCTCTTGTCTATCCTCAGGCTTCTCAAAATTTCTAACACATCTTCCTTCCGAATATCTACCTCCTCCATCCTACCAGCCTGTATCGCACTATCCTCCTCAACAACATGGCCTCTCCTATATCTTCAGACTCCATGCACACAGTCCCACTACTGTCCTTGACCGGCCCTAACTTCACCTTAGTCATTCTTTTATTCTTCACATAACTGTAAAAAGCCTTGGGGTTTTCCTTGATCCTACCCGTCAAGGACTTCTCATGCCCCCTCCTAGCTCTCCTAAGCCCTTTCTTGAGCTCCTTCCTAGCTATCTTGCATCCCTCAAGTGCCCTAACCGAACCTTGTTTTCTCACCTTACATACCCCCTCTTCCTCTTGACAAGACATTCAACCTCTTTTGTAAACCATGGTTCCCTCACTCGACCATTTCCTCCCTGCCTGACCGGGGCATGCGTATCAAGGACACGCAGTATTTGCTCCTTGAACAAGCTCCACATCTCAATTGTGCCTATCCCTAACAGTTCCTGTTTCCATCTTATGCTCCCCAATTCTTGCCTAATCGCATTGTAATTACCCTTCCCCCAGTTATAAACCTTGCCCTACTGTATGTTCCTATCCCTCTCCATTGCTATAGTGAAAGTCACCGAATTGTGGTCACTATCTCCGAAGTACTCTCTCACAACCAAATCTAACACTTGGCCCGGTACTTGGTACCCAGTACCAAATCCAATGTGGCCCCGCCTCTTGCGGTCTGTCCACATATTGTGTGAGGAAACCCTCCTGCACACACTGGATAAAACCTGACCCATCCAAACTGTTCGAATTATAGTGGTTTCAATCAATATTTGGAAAGTTAAAGTCACCCATGACAACTACCCTGTGACTACCGCACCTATCCAAAATCTGCATTGCAATCTTTTCCTCCACATCTCTGTTACTGTTTGGGGGCCTATAGAAAACTCCTAACAAAGTGACCGCTCCTTTCCTACTTTTAACTTCAGCCCACACTACCTCAGTAGACAGATCCTCCTCAAATTGCCTTTCTGCAGCCATTATACTATCCTTGATTAACAATGCTACTCCTCCACCTCTTTTACCACCTTCCCTAATCTTACTGAAACATCTAAACCCTGGAACCGCGAACAACCATTCCTGCCCCTGTTCTATCCACGTCTACATAATGGCCACAAATTGTAGTCCCAGGTACCAACCCATGCTGCAAGCTCACCAACCTTATTCCTGATGCTCCTCACATTGAGGTAGACACACTTCAAACCACCTTCATGCCTGCAGGTCCACTCTTGTGACCTTGGTACCTTCCTCAGTACTGCACTACCCTCAACTTCCTGAACTCCAGCAACACTATCTCCTGGACTACAAATCAGTTTCCCATCGCCCTGCCAAGTTAGTTTAAACCCCCCTGAAGAGCTGTAGCAAATTTCCGTCCCAGGATATTGGTGCCCCTCTGGTTCAGGTGTAACCTGTCCTGTTTGTACAGGTCCCACCTTCCCCAGAATGTGCTCCAATTATCCAAGTAACTGAAACCCTCCCTCTTACACCATCCCTGTAGCCACGTGTTTAACTGCACTCTCTCCCTGTTCCTCACCACACTAGTACATGGCACTGGCAGCAAACCAGAGATGACAACATGGTCTGTTCTGGCTCTCCGCTTCCACCCTAGCTCCCTGAATTCCTGTTTTACATCCCCGTCCCTTTTCCTACCTATGCCGTTGGTACCGATGTGTACCACGACTTGTGGCTGCTCCCCCTCCCCTTAAGGATCCTGAAAACACGATCAGAGACGTCATGGATCTTGGCACCTGGGAGGCAACACACCAACCGTGAGTCTCGATCGTTGCCACAAAACTGCCTATCTGTACCTCTCACTATAGAGTCTCCAATAACTAATGCTCTCCTGCTCTCCCCCCTTCCCTTCTGAGCCACAGGGACAGACTCAGTGCCGGAGACCTGGTCAGCGTGGCTTACCTCTGGTATGTTGTTCCCCCCCCCCCCCCCCCCCCACCCAACAGTTTCCAAAACGGTATTCCTGTTATTGAGGGGAACAACCGCAAGGGATCCCTGCACTGATTGCTTCTTCCCCCTCCTTTTGAACGTCACCCAGCTACCTTCATTCTTAGGAGTAACTACATCCCTATAGCTTCTGTCTATAACCGACTCTGGCTCCCGAATGATCCTCAGTTCATCCAGCTCCAGTTCCCTAACGTGGTTTTTGAGGAGTGAAGATGGGTGCACTTCCTGCAGGTGAACTCAGCAGGGCCACTGACGGTGTCCCTCACCTTGAACATCCTGCAGGAGGAACATTGCACTACCCTCTCTGCCATCCCTTCAATTTATCCACTTGACAATTACAGAGAGAGAAAAAAAAAAAAGCTTACCTGATTTTCACACTCCCCTAAGGTTAGAGGTGATGGAAGGATGGTGAAAAGAAGAGTTCATATAAAAGTCAATTGTAGATACCAATAAGAGAATTGCAGTGGTAATTGAATGAGAATGATCTGAAAGGTTCACTAAAACAAGATTTATACATTTTAAGAAAATAAATAAAAAGCACAATGTGCAAGAAGAAAGGAAAGGCAAAGGTCTAATGCAGTATTATACAAAGTCCTGTTTGATTATAATAATAGAATCAAAATATAATGAGATTTGGCATCACGAGCAAGACTAGCATTTTGCACATTTCTAATTACTGTTGGGAAGATGATTGTGAGTTGACTTGAACAACTGAAGTCTGTGGGATCGAGGTACATCCACAGTGCTGTTAGGCAATGACTGCATCAATGAGTTATGAATGGTATTGAACATTGTGCGATCATCAGCGAACATACCCACTTCTGATCTTATGTTGGTGTAGGAACTTCTGCAACAGTATCCCGGTGCTGCGATGAATGACCTCCCAAAATCAGCACAGTCAGTGAAGGGCTTCCTGCTGGTTCCAGTTAACTTCAGATTTGTTAGGCTCCTTGATGCCACACTGTTAAATGCTTCTTTGATCTCACCTCACTTCTGGAATTCAGTTTTCTGTCCATGCTTAGAACAGAGCCATAATAGATTTGGGGGCATAATGGACTTGGTGGATCCCAAAACTGGATGCCAATAACTAGGTTATTGCACTGTTAATGCAGTCCTTCTGTCACTTTGCAGATTCAGTGGACTGGGTGATTGGATTTGTCCTGCTTTTTGTGGACAGGCACATGCAATTTTCCACTTTTGTCAGGCCGAGCTCAATTTGAGCACTTGTTTTCATGCGTCAGAGCCTTTGCAGTATCCAGTGGGCTCATGTGGAATGAGTTGAATTGGCGGAACACTGGCATCTGTGTTAGTATGGATCTTGAGAGGAGGAGAGATAGATAATCCACTCAGCACACTCGTTGAATATTGTTGCAGAAGTTCTGGCCTTGGCATTTACGCTGATGTCCTGGCCCTTGCTATCCTTGAGAATGAGAATGTTGACGAGCTGCATCCTCCCGTTAGTTATTTAGAGTCGCACAGTCATAGAATCATACAGCATAGAAAAGGTCCTTCAGCCCATCACGTCTGCGCCGGTCAAAAATAACTACCTGACCATTCTAATCCCATTTTCCAGCACTTGGCCCAGAGCCTTGTATGTCTTGGTATTGTAAGTGCACATCAAAATACTACTTAAATGTTATGAGTGGCTTTGCCTCCACCACCCTATCAGGCAACGAGTTCCAGACTCCCACCATCCTCTGGGCAAAAAGGTTTTTCCTCACATCCCTTCCAAACCACCTACCCCTTACCTTAAATCTATGTCCCCTGGTTATTGACCCCTCCTCCAAGGTGAAAAATTTGTTCCTGTCTATTCTATCTATGTCCCTCATACTTTTATATATCTCAATCATGTTCTCCCACCACCCCCCTTAGTCTCCTCTGCTCCAAGGAAAACAATCCAAGTCTATCCAATCTTTCTTCTTAAAAAAACACTTTCCAGCCCAGGCAACATCCTCTGCACCCTTTCCAGTGCTATCACATACCTCATAGAATGTGGATTCCAGAACTGCACACGCTACTCTACTCGAGCTGTGGCCAAACTAATGTGTTATGCAGTTCCAGCATACCCCCCCTGCTCTTAAACTCTAAGCCTCGGCTAATAAAGGCAAGTATGCCTTCATAACCACTATCCACCTGCTCTGCTACCTTAAGGGACTGGTGTACATGTTCACCACAATCCCTCTGATCCTTGGTACTTCCCAGGGTCCTGCCGTTTATCATGTATTCCCTTTGTTTGTCCTGCCCAAGTGCAGCACCTCACACTTATCCAGATTCATTTGCCACTTATCTGCCCATCTGACCATCCCGTCTGTATTCTCCTGTAATCAAAGGATATCCTCCTCACTATTTACGACCACACCAACGTTCGTCTCATCCACAAACATACTGATCAACCTTCCTACATTCATATCTAAATCATTTTGATAAACCACAAACAGCAAGGGACCCCATTTAACAAGGGCTTCCATTCAGAAACATACCCCTTGACCATCACCCTCTGCTTCCTGCCACTCAGCCCATTTTGGATGCAATTTGCCAAATTTCCTTAGACCCCATGCACTCTTACCTTTTGCTATCAGTCTCCCACGTGAGATCTTATCAAAAGCCTTGCTGAAGTCCAAGTGGACTATGTCAAATACATTTCACTCATCTACACACCTGGTCACCGCTTCAGAAAACTCAATCAAGTTGGTCAGACATGACCTCCTCTTAACAAAACCATGCTGACTGTTCTTGATTATTCCCTGCCTCTCCAAATGCTGATTAATTCTGACTCCGAATTGCTTCCAATAGTTTCCCCACCACTCGGGTTAGACTGATTGGCCTGTAGTTTCCTGGTTTTCCCCTTCATCCTTTCTTGAATAATGGTACCACATTGGTTATCCTCCAGTCCTCCAGAACCCCTCCTGTGGCTAGAGAGGAATTGAAAATTATTGCTGGCGCTCCTGCTATTTCCGTTCTTGCCTCACTCAGCCTGGGATACATTTCATCTGGCTTTGGCGATTTTGTCTACCTTTAAACCTGCCAGACCACTGAGAACCTCCTCTCTGTCTATGCTACTCTCTTTAAATTTATGGATGAGTGCACTAAATATATCTGCGCAAGGTAGATCGGTGAGGAACCGGACAAGTAAGTTTTTGTCAGATGACAAAGGCCTAGGCTGGCAGCTTTGTTCTTGGGCTTGACCAGCATGGTCAGTAGTGGTGCAGTGAGCCATTGTTGATTAAGGATCTTGAAGTTACCCACCCAGACGTATGCTTTGTGTCCTTGCTAGCTTCAGTGCTGCTTTCAGATGGAGAAGTACTGATTCATTAGTTGAAGGAAAGTTATAAATAGTAGTAAGCTACATGTTTACTTGCCCATATTTGATCTGATGCCATGACATTGTATGTGGAGGACACCCAGGGCCATCTATCCCGGCAGAATATCATACCCTGCTGTGATGGAGACTGGAATGTTGGCTAAAAGGTTTAATTGTGTCTGACTGTCAGGCTGATTTTTGCTTAGTACGTAGAACAACTCTCCTAGCTTTGGCACAGGTCTCTGATATTATTAACATGAAATGTGCAGGGTCGACTTGACTGGGTGATCTGTCTGGGGTGCCTCGGGCAAGACCAGATGGTCAGTCTGATTATATTCTTGAACCTTTTCATAGCCAGTGTGTGGCTTGCTGGACCAATCATGAGAGCACATTCATAGAATCCCTACAATGCAGAAGGAGGCCATTCGACCCATCAAGTCTGCACCAACCCTCCGAAAGAACATCCTACCTAGGCCCACTCTCCTGCCCTAACCTTTGTACACGTAAGGGGAAAATTTAGCATGGCCAATCCACCTTACCTGCACATCTTTTGGATTGTGGGAGGAAACCCATGCGGACAATGGGAAGAAAATACAAACGCCACACTGTCACCCAAGGTCAGAATCGACCTAGCTCCCTGGCGCTGTGAGGCAACAGTGGAAACCACCATGCTGCCTCATTGCTGTGGATCTTGAGAAGCATAGGCTAGATGAGGCGCAAGGACGGTAGATTTCTGTCCGGAAAGGACATTGTGAACGTGTTATATTTGAGTTTCCTAGTTCTCGTTACTGATGCTCACTTTTTTCCAGATGAATTTAATGCACAGAATTTGAAGTTGTCCTGCCTTGGTGGGATTTGACATGTCCACGCCTCAGGATTACTAGTCTTTGGTGCTACAAGCGGATTCGTTATTTGAATTATAGAATGAGATTTTATATTGTACCTGGACTAACCATTGGTCGCATTATTGTTAAGAAGTTGTATTCCTTTTTTAACTTCTCTAATTTCAAGAGAAAAAGATGGGTGGGTATGAGAAAGGCTCTTAATCCTATTGTGTCCCAACTGGCCTCCCCAGAATGAATGTGTTCCTTTTCCAGCATTGAATATTTTTTGAACAATTTTATATTTTTTATTGCCACACCCCAATCAGGAGATATATTCGATGTGTTAATCATTTTTTTTGTGCAGAATTTCCTGACTATTTGGCTGTCTTCCATTATGTACTTTAAGTATAAAAACTGCTACAGTTGTATAGAATCTTGGTCAGGCCGCACTTGGAATATTGCATACAATTCTGGTTGCCATACTACCAGGAGGATGTGGAGGCTTTGGAGAGGGTGCAGAGGAGGTTTACCAGAATGTTGCCTGGTCTGGAGGATGTTAGCGATGCAGAGAGGCTGAATAGACTCTGACTATTTTCATTAGAACAGCAGAGGTTGAGGGGCGATATGATGGAGACCTACAAGTTTATGAGAGGCATGGATAGAGTGGATGGTCAGGCGGATGGCCAGGCACTCTCCCAGGGTGGAGGTGTCTGTCGCTAAGGGCGTAGGGTTAAGATCCTTGGGGCAAACTTTAGAGGAGATGTGCAAGGCAGATGTTTTTACACCGAGGGTGGTGGGTGCCTGGAATGCGCTACCAGGGGAGGTTGTGGAAGGAGATACATCAACAGCGTTCAGAAGGCATCTTGACAAATACATGGATACGATGGGTATAGAAGGATACAGCACTAGGAAGTGCTGAGGGTTTTGTCCAAGGGCGGTATCATGACCGGTACAGGCTTGGAGGGCCAAAGGGCCTGTTCCTTTGCTGTGTTCTTTGTTCTTTGGTTCTTTGTTCATGAAGTAAACAAAGGTAAATATTCTGTTGATGCACTATTAATAGAACATGATCACTTTCGATTAGATATTTTTAATCAGCAAAATTGTTGAACTCCGAAAAACATATTATTAAAATTATTACTCTGTGTGGAAAAAGTGGAGAATTGATTTGAATTTCACTTATGTATAGAAGACACTCTTTGTGTCAGGACCATTATAATTTAATTTTGCAAAGTGGTAAATAAAAGTTTTTTTTCTATTCTTTAATGGAAAGTGGGTGTCATTGGCTCAGTCAACATTTATTACCCACCTACTATTCACCCTTAAAGTGTTGTCGAGCTGCCACCTTGAAGCGCTGCTGTCCATGTGGTGTAGCCACATGTACAATGCTATTCGGAAGGGATTGCGAGGAATTTGAGTTCGTGACTCTGAAGGAGCAGCAGATGGTGTGTGGCTTGGAGGGGAATTGGCAGATGATGGTGTTCCCACACATCTACTACCCTTGTCCTTTTAGTTGTTAGAGCTCACAGGTTTGGAAGGTGCTGTTGAAGGAGCCTCGGTGAGTTACCGGCGTGCATCTTGGTGCACATTGCTGCCACTGTGGTGGTGAATATTTAACATAATGGATGGGGTTCCCCAGAGGAGGCAGTGGCATAATGGTATTGTTGCTGGACGATTAATCCAGAAAACCAGAGTCATGCTCTGGGGACTCAAGTTTCAATCCCGCCATTGCAGATGGTGAAATTTGAATTCATTAAATGTCTGAAGGTGACCATGAAGTCATTGCCGATGGACATCCGGTGGTGGCCATGGTGTGAGTGGTTGCACTCAGGGCAACTCCTGCTTGAAGGCACAGGAAAGAGCTCGTTGTACCCGATACTGGGTGGAAATTTGATGAAAAGGCATAGGTGAAGGTTGGAGGAGGAGTTTCCCCGGGAGACGTATGTTCGTTGGTTACCAAACGCAGCAAAAGACTGAGAAACCTGGCCAAAGAGTTGGGAAAAATCTGTGCTGCAGCAGCCAGTGTAAGGATGGCTGAGGGGGAAGAGCTAGTGCAAGGGGGAAGGACCCCACTGGACAGTTGATGGCTTTTATTAAGGAGGAATTCCGCCAGTAGAGGAAGGAAATGCGGGAGGATCGCTCTAAGGCCATCGAAGGAGCTGTGGCACCCCTAAAAAGTTAATTGGAACGGTTAGAGAAGCGCTTGGAGGTGCAGGGATCATAGATTCGGGAAATCAAAGGAGTGATCTCAGACCACAGCGATCGGCTGAGGTGGAGGTCCTAAGAGACCGGTGTAAAACGCTGAGGGCAAAGGTGGGGGAGCAGGAGACTACCTCGAAGGCAGAACGTGCGAACAGTGGGCATGCCTGAAGGAGTGGAAGTATAGAGAGGCACGGGATATGTGTTGAAGATATTGGCGGGGCTGGTGGCGGAAGGGGTGCTAGATAAAGCCCCTGAACTGGACTGAACACAGGTCCTTGAGGCAGAAATTTAGAGCTGGGGAGCCGCCACGGGCGGTGATCATGAGACTCCATAAATTTGTGGAGAAAGACGATTTTGCGTTGGACCAGCGAGTGGGAAGGGAACAAGTTCCAAATTGATCAGGACATCGAAGCTAAGTTGGCGAAGCGGCGGACAGGGTTCAAAAAGGCCAAGGCAGTGCGGTACCGGCGGCAGATCCGGTTTGGGGTGCTCTACCCAGTGAAATTATAGGTGACATTCGGAGGCCGGGAGTATTATTCTGAGATGCCAGAAGTGGCCAAAGACTTCATTAAGGAGCATAAACTGAGGGAGAACTGAGTGATGCTTGGTAACTGGGTGCTGGCACTTCGTAATGGATGGGAACATGTTTGAATTGGGGGTAGGGATTGGGGCATTTTGGGTTTGTTGTTTACTGTTGGGATTGTAAGGGGTGAAAAGTTTATGTGGGGATGAATGTTCCCCCCCCCCCCTTCTGTTTTATGGGACTGTTTGTGTTTAGCATTTGTTTGTTTTGTTTTGGGGAGATGGCCTGGGATTCAGGAGAAGTCTTTGTTTAGGTGGGAGAGGATAAAGCCTTCTTGAGCTGAGGAATGGGAGGAGGTGAGGTCACTGAGAGCTGCCTTTGGGCAGGGGCTGTCATGCCAGCAGGTGATGCTGGTGAACAGAAGTGAGGTGATGGGGGGGAAGGCTGAGAGGGGTGGCTGGGGGAGGGAGGAGAGAGGGGAGGTTGGTGCGATGTGGCAGAGGGTGAGAGATGACATGGTCAGGAGCGGAGAAGGGGGCCATCTGGGAAGGGCGAGGTTTAGGGTGGATTAAGGGGATGAGAGTTAAGTGGGGAACATGACAGACGGGAGATGGGATTGGAGGCGTAAGCCTCCGGTAAGGCATGTAACGTGGAATGTCCGGGGACTGAATGGGCAGGTTAAAAGGTCGTGGGTGTTCGCGCACCTCAGGAGCTTTAAAGCGGATGTCGTCTTTCTGCAAGAAACAGACCTCCGTGTGAAGGACCAGGTTAGGTGGGTGGGCAGGTTTCACTCCAGGTTTTATTTGAAATGAGCAAAGAAAATGATATTTGTGATTGTGCAGGAGGTGAGGGGTCCGGTTGGGAGATATGTGATTGTGAGAAGGGTATTGGTAAATATGTATGCCCCAAATTGGGATGATGTGGGTTTTGAGGGGGTTGCTGGCAATGATCCCAGATTTGACCACGCACCAGTTGATCATGGGAGAGGATTTTAACTGTGTCCCAGAGCCGAGGGTGGGTAGGTTAAGATACAGATCGATGGGTAAGTTACGAATGGCAAGGGAGCTGGGGGAGTGGATTACCCATCCTCATCATGGATCCATGATGCTTTCAGAACCCAGGGGAAGGGAGTGTTCCTTCTTTTCACACGTCTATTAGGTATATTCGAAGATTGATTACTTTGTCGTGAGTCGGGGGATTTTGGTTGGGGTGGAGGGGACAGAGTATGCGGGGATAGTTATCTCGGACCATGTACCCCACAAGCTGGAAATTCGGTTTAGATCGGGACGAGAGAAGAGGCTGGGGTTGAGGTTTGATTCCGGGTTGTTGGCGGATGGAGCTTTTTGTGATAAGGTCGGCGATTAAGGAATATGTGGAGTTGAATCAGAATTGGGAGATGTCGGTGGCCATTTTGTGGGAAGCACTGAAGGCAGTGGTCCGGGGGGAAATTATTTGGTTTAAAGCTCGTGTGGATAGGGAAAGGAGGGAGGAGTATGACTGTCTGGTGAGCGAGATAGTGAAGTTGGACGGGGAGTATTCGAGGGTGCCCACCGCTGAGGGATTGGCAAGGAGGAAAAGTTGCAGGGGCAGTTTGAGAGGTTGACAACCGGGAGGGCTGTAGGGAAACTGCATAGGACAAGAGGGGTGCAATAAGGATGTGGGGGGCGATTCTCCGAGACCTGCGCTGCGCCGGAGAATCGGCGCCACCGCGCCAGGACGCCCCGACACCGGCGCGCGATTCTCCGAGTTGTAGAGAATCTGAGCCATTTGCGCCGGATCGTTTGGCGCGGCGCTGGTCGTGGGCCGCTGGAATTGGCGGGGCCGCCGATTCTCCGGCCCAAATGGGCCGAGTCCCGCCGCCGTTCACCAGTGGTCTCTGCCGGCGGGAACTCTGCGCGAACGGTCGGGGGCTGGGGGCGGCTCCTTCACTCCGATGGGGCCTGGCCCGTGATCGGGGTCCTCCAATCGGCGGGCCAGCCTATCTCTCTTCCCCCCCCCCCTCTCTTTTCCCCCCCCCTCCCCCCGCGCCTACTTTCTGGCGCGGCCGGCCCCTGAACACCGACGCCATGTTGGGTCGGGGCCGGCGCGCTAACTACGTCCCCCGCGCATGCGCAGGTTGGAGCGGCACAACTGCGCATGCTTGGGTTGGCGCGGCGCCCATTTGGCGCAGCGAAAGGAGGCTGGAGCGGCATGAACCGCTCCAGTGCCGTGCCGGCCCCCTGCGGGGGCCAGAATCTGTCATACCCGGGCACGGTTCGCGCCGTCGTGAAACGCGACGACGTTCACGACGGCGCGAACACTTGGGCTCCATATTGGAGAATCGCCCCCCCAAGTGTTGGAGCCGGGGAAGATAAATGAGGGTTTAGGGAATACTACCAGGGACTGTATGAGGCGGGGAGGAGGGGGACATGGGGCGGTTTCTGGATGAGCTGGAATTTCCCCAGGTGGGCGAAGCAAAGAGGAAGGCGTTGGAGGAGTCCCTGGGTCTGAGGGAAGTGCTGGATAGTATCAGGGATATGAAGTCAGGGAAGGTCCCAGGCCTGGAAGGATACCTGGAGGAATTTGCGACAGACCTAGCACCACATCTGTTGGGGGCATTTAATGAAGCGCTGGAGAAGTGGGAGCTGCTGGAGACTATGTTGCAGGCAGTAATTACGTTAATCCCGTAAAAGGGGAAGGGCCTGGTGGAATGTGGATGTATAGGCCCATATCACTATTGAACACGGATGTGAAAGTAGCTAAGTTGTTGGTAGGGAGGATGGAGGATTGTGTCCCTGGGTGGTTGCAGAAGATCAAGCAGGCTTCGTGTAGAGCAGGCAGCTCACGAGTAAGAAAGGCAGCTGTTGAATGTAGTGATGAATCCGTTGGGGGTTCTGGTACCGAAGGTGGTGGTGTCCATGGACGTGGAGAAGGCATTTGATTGGGTGGAGTGGTAGTACTTGTTTGAGGTTTTGGCAAGGTTTGGGTTTGGTCCGAGATTTGTGGCGTGGGTGTGGTTGATGTAGGTGGCACCGAAGGCGCGTGAGGACAAATAATGTTTGACTTGTATAGGGGTATGAGGCAGGGGTGCCCACTGTTGCCGTTACTGTCTGCGTTGGCCATAGAGCCGTTGGCGATGGCTCACGGGGTCAGCAGAGTGGCAGGGGATTATGAGGGGAGAGAGGGATCTATGTTGATGACCTGTTGCTATAATTTTTGGATCCGCTGGAGTGTATGGGAAGAATTATGCACTTGCTGGGGCGGTTTGGAGGGTTCCCTGGGTATAAACTAAATGTCGGGAAAAGCGAGGTTTTCCCGGTGAATGAGCTAGGACAGCGGGGTAATTTAGGAGGGATGCCATTTACAGTTGCGAGCGATAGGTTTAGGTATTTGGGGATTCAGGTCGTGAGGGAATGGATGGGGCTCCATAAGTGGAACGTAACGAAGGAAGGGATGCTAGTGTTAACGCTGCTGTGCGAGAATCATGGGTTTGAGCTGGGGGGGGATGGATAGTGTATACAGGAGGTGGAAGGAAGGGAGGCTGGCCAAGGTGAGTTCCTGTATTTGGAGGAAGGTTGCTCCAGTCTGGAGGAGAGGATAGAGCTGCCGAGGGGAGTGAGTTCAGGTATCTGCAGGCTAGGGACTTTGCGCAAAAGGCCTGGAGGGGGTTCCTTAGGTTGCCTGGATACACCCTGCTACAGTGACTGCTGCTTCCTGATGTGGAAGGGGAGGGAAGAATTGGGGATTTTTATAAATGGCTGGGGAGGAAGGGAGGCGAGTGGGTGGTGAAGATCAAGGAGAAATGGGAAGGGGTGTTGGGAGGGGAGATCAATTGGGTAGTATGGAGTAAGGCACTGTGTAGGGTAAACGGGACCTCCTCCTGCACAAGGATATGCATGATACAGTTTAAGGTGGTGCACAGTGTGCATATGACTCATAAGATCATGGAATTGACCGTGCAGAAGGAGGCTATTTGGCCCATCGAGCCTGCACCGGCCCTGGGAAAGAGCACCCCGTTTAAGCCCACACCTCCACCCTATCCCTGTAACCCCCCTAGTCTTTTTGGACGCTTAAGGGCAATATTGCATGGCCAATCCATCTAACCTGCACATCTTTGGATTGTGGGAGGAAACCGGAGCACCCGGAGGAAACCCACGCAGACACGGGGAGAATGTGCAGACTTCAAACAGACAATGACCCAAGCCGGGAATTGAACCTGGGATCCTGCAGCTGTGAAGCGACAGTGGTAATCCACTGTAATACCGTGCAGCCTGACTCAGGCAAGAATGAGTGGGTTCTTTCAGGGGGTAGCAGACGAGTGTGAGAGGTGTGGGCGGGGTCCAGCAAATAATGCGCGCATGTTTTGGGATTGCATAAAATTGGGAAGATAGTTGGCGGGAGTGTTCGAGGTCTTAGCCAGGATAGTGGAGGAGGAGGTGGATCCAGTCCCTTTGGTAGCGATATTTGGGGTTTCAGAGAAGCCAGAGTCCATGGAGAGGAGGAAGGCCGATGTTGTGACCTTTGCCCCTCTGATTGCATCGTGGCGAACATTATTGGCGTCTGCATCGCCGCTGGGGGTAGCAGCTTGGTTGGGTGACCTGTTTGACTTCCTGCAGTTGGAGGAGTTAAAATTAGTTAAGGGGCACTGCAGAGGGGTTTGAAAAAAGGTGGGGGATGTTTGTGTGTGACCGTGTTTGAGGACTTGTTTGTCGAAAGGGGTGGGGGGAGGTGAGTGAAAAAGGGGAAGCAATTTGTAGAGACTTTATAGTTGATTGCTGGGAAGTATGTTTTCTGGGATGTTGATGTATTATAGCCTGTTTTGATACATGTTTGGAATAAAATATATTTAAAAAAAAAAAAAATAATAATGAAATCATTGCCGATTGTCACAAAACCCATCTGGTTCACAAATGTCCTTTAAGGAAGGAAATCTGTTGCCTGGTCTTGCCTGCATGTGACTCCAGATCCACCACGTGGTTGACTCTTAAATGCCCTCGGAGGTGGGCATTAAATACTGGCCCAGCCAGCAATGCCTACATCCCATGAGCGAATAAAAAGAAAATCAAATGGGCTGCCTTGTCCTGGAACCTTTTTCATTGCTTACCTAATGTGACACATTGGCTGTTTTTTTTACATTTTGTTTACTACCTAAGATGTCAAAGTTCTACACAATAGAATCATTCATCTTCTCGTGTTTTTGGAGCCATACTCATCCAGGAATCGTTGCCTTGTAAAAGGGGAGTCTGAAGGTACGTTCCTCTCCATAGAATTCCCAGCCACTGACCTGTTCTTGTAACCACCGTATTTAGTTGGCTGGTCCAGTTCAGTTTCCGGTCATTGGTAACCACCAGGCTGTTCAGCAATAGTAATACCATTGAATGTCATGAGATGTTTATATCTTCTCTTGTGGGAGGTGGCATGCACTTGGCAAATGTTACTTGCCACATATCAGCCCAAACTTGAATGTTGTCCAGAGCTTGTTGCATATCGACACGGATTGCTTCAATATCTGAGGAGTCCTAAATGGTGCTGAACGTTGTGAAATCATCAGTGCGCATCTCTACTTCTGACCTTATGGAGGGAAGGTCATTGCTAAATCAGCTGGAGATAGTTGGGCTTAATATGCTATGCTGAGGAACTTCTCCAGCAATGTCCTGGGACTGAGATGATTGACCTTCAACAACTGCAACCATCTTTCTCTGAGCGAGGTATGACTTCACCCAGTGGATGTTTCCCTCCATTTCCCATTTGACTTGAATTTTGCAAGGACTCCTTGATGCTACACTAGTCAAATGTTGCCTTGATGTCAAGGGAAGTCACTCTCCTCACCTCTGGAGTTGCTGATGTTTGGATCAAGGCTGTAATGAAATTAGGAGATGAGTGGCCCTATAGATTCCAAACTGAGCATTAGTGAGCAGGCAGCTTGATAGCTCTGTTAACCTCTTCCGCTTTGATTAAGTAGATTGATGGAGCGGTAATTGAATTTGTTCTGCTTGTCACTGGGGCAATATTCCACTTTGTTGGGTAGATTTCAGTATTGTACTTTGTCATGTGAGAGTACCATTAAGAAATGGGCGTTTCTAAATGGGTGTGTATATAAATATCTGTAGTGAGAGTACCTTTAAGAAATGGGTGTTTACAGCTGCAGTGATGTCAGTGTGGGTGGAGCAGGGCTGTCTGTCAGCTTTTTACTTTCGTTTTAGGCTGTTTGCTGCAGGGTGTGTTTTTAGTTTTGTTTTCAGTGTTGGAGCTGAAGCCAGACCAAGCAGGTGTACTGCTGTTCTCTCTGCCATCAAAAGACTGCATCTTGATCATTTGGTGAATTCAGAATTATAAATGTTTTCAGTAGTGACTTTAAACTGATGTGCTTCTGATAAAGGTTTTGTTTTTAAGTCGTATGGATGTTAAAAAGGAAAGCTTAAAGGTTTATTTAGTGTTGTATTCGTTGGGGGTTGTATTTGAATTAATGGTTGCTAAGATGTTCACTATGTTTTAAAAAGGTTAACTTGAGTTCATAGCATAAACATTGTTTTGCTTTAAAAAATACTTTTCCATTTCTGCTGTACCACATGTGTAGAGTGGGCCGTGTGCTCACCATACCACAATCTATTAAAAGTTGTGGGTCAGGTGAACTCCATGATACACTTTGGGGTTCTCTAAACCCTGGCCCATAACAAATTGGGGGCTCGAGGGGGATAAAAGTCTATCTATTGGATTGGCTTAGTTGAACTTAAAGACAGTGAGGGGTGAGCATATTGTGGGTGCTTTTCAGGTGTGGTATTTTAGTTCAAGTAAGGAGTGTGTTGTGGGCAACGGCTCTTTCAGAGCCTCAGAAGTTTTTGTGGGTGGAGACGGTCACACGCAGTACCTTACGGACTGAGACTAAAAGCAGACTGTTAGATTTGGCAAAAACATTGCAGTTGACATTACCTGACAAAATGCGAAAAGATGAGGTAATTATGGTAGTGGCTAAGCATTTAAAGTTACCTGAGATACAGTTTGACTCATTGGAAATAGCAAAAATTCAGTTGCAAATTAAACAAATGGAACCTGAGAAAGAATTAAAGCAGCTTGAATACGAAAGAGAGAGAGAGAGGAAAGAAAAAGAGGGAGAGAGGAAAAAGAAAGAGAGAGAGAGGAAAAAAAGAGAAGAAAGGAAAACAAAGAATAGCCCTAGCAGAACGAAAAGAAAGAGGGAGATGCAGATCAGGGAAAAAGATAAAGAGAGAGAGTTTGAACTTCAAAAAATGGCCATGAAACATGACAGTCAGTTAAAATTGTCAGGCGTAAAGGGATACGTATAGTTGGATGACAGTGATGTGGACAGTGAGAAAGAGCGTCAAAGTAGAAGCCTTGGTTGGGGATCTATTTCAATATGTCCAAGCATTGCCAAGGTTTGACTAGAAGGAAGTGGAAGCCTTTTTCATTTCATTTGAGAAGATAGCGAAACAAATGAAATGGCCACAGGACATGTAGGTATTACTGATTCAAACAAAGCTGATAGGTAGGGCGAGTGAAGTGTTTGCATCACTACCGGAGGAGGTATCTGGGTCGTATGAGGAGGTGAAAAAACCCATCTTGTGGGCATATGAACTAGTGCCTGAAGCCTACAGACAAAGGTTTAGAAATTTAAGGAAAGAACCTGGTCAAACATACATGGCGTTTGAAAGGATCAAACAGAGTAATTTTGATAGGTGGATAAGGGCTTTGAAAGTAGACCAAACGTATTAAGCTCTCAGAGAAATTATACTTTTGGAGGAGTTTAAAAATTCAATTCCTGATGTAGTGAGAACTCGTATGGAAGAGCAGAGGGTTAAAACTGCAAGATTAGCAGCAGAAATGGCAGATGATTATGAATTAGTTCATAAATCAGAGCTTGGTTTCCGACATCAGTTTCAGCCTGTGAGGGATAGAAACTGGGGACATGAGAAATACTTAAATGGTAAAGGTGATCTGATAGGAGATAATAAGGAGAGTGTACCTCAGGTTAAAAAAGAAATCAAGGAGGGTGGAAAAGAAATGAAAAGTTTCAAATGTTTTCACTGCAATAAACTGGGCCATGTCAAGACAGTGTTGGTGGTTGAAGAAGAGCACTGGGAAGGTTGATGTGGTAAAACAGGATAAGACAGTAGGGTTTGTTAAAGTGGTAAAGGAAAGCCCAAGTGAAGCGAAGGAGGTGCAAAAGATTGTACAGCTTGATCAAGAGGTGATTGATAAGGTGCCAGATCTCTTTAAAGAATTTACTTGTGTGGGTAAAGTTTACTCGTGTATCAGGAGGAGCAGGTAAAGAAGTCACAATTTTAAGAGATATGGGAGCTAGTCAATCTTTAATGGTAAGAGATGAGGAGTTATGTAGTTTGGGAAGAATGTTGCCAGCATAGGTGGTAATATGTGGAATTCAGGGTTAAGAGGAGTAGTGTTCCATTATATAAGGTAAGGTTGAAAAATCCAGTGAAGAGTGGTGAAGTGATAGTAGGTGTAATAGAGAAACTATCTTGTCCAGGAATACAGTTTATCTTGGGTAATGATATAGCTGGATCGCAGGTGGGTGTGATGCCTTCTGTGGTTGATAAGCCAGTGGAAAATCAGACAACTGAAATGTTGAAGGACGAATATCCTGGGATTTTTCCAGATTGTGTAGTAACAAGGTCGCAAAGTCACAGGTTAAGACAAGAGGAGAAATCAAAGAGTGAAGGTGACGTTGAAGTGCAATTATCAGAAACGGTTTTTGATCAGATGGTTGAAAAAGGACAAGAACAGGTGGAGGATGAGGCGGATATTTTTAGTTCAGGAAAATTGGTGGAGTCACAACAAAAAGATATAGAAATAAACCGGATGTTCAGAAAGCATATACGGACGAGGAATCTGAGTGTATACCAGAGTGTTATTACCGCAAAAGTAATGTCTTGATGAGAAAATGGAGACTTTTACATAGGCAGGCGGATGAAAAGTGGGCAGACGTTCATCAAGTTGTATTGTCGGTAGGGTATAGAAAGGAGGTGTTGCGAGTTGCACGAGGTACCAGTGGGAGGTCATTTGGGAATAAGGAAAACTCAAGCTAAAATCCAAAAACATTTATTGGCCTGGATTACATAAAGTTGTAGTTACATTTTGTCAATCATGTCACATGTGAAGTGATAGAGCAACCTCAAGCAGTGATTCAACCAGTGTCCTTAATACCAATTCCAGCATTTGAGGAACCTTTTACAAAGGTCCTAATTGATTGCGTAGGACCGCTTCCTAAAACAAACAGTGAGAATCAATATCTTTTGACTACAATGGATGTGCCTGCTAGGTTTCCACAGGCCAATCCAGTACGTAATATTACAGCTAAAAGGATTGTGGAGGAGTTATTTAAATTCTTTACTAGATATGGACTACCCACAGAAATACAATCAGATCAAGGATCGAATTTTACCTTGAGGTTATTCAAAGAAGTTATGGATAGTTTAGGAATAAAACAATTAAAATCAACTGCGTCCCATCCAGAATTGCAGGGAGCGTTAGAAAGATGGCATCAGACATTAAAGACAATGTTGAGGGCTTATTGTCAAGATTGCCGCATCCTGTTATGCACTTCCCTTCTAATATTGTGGAAGATCCATCCACATAGTTCCTAATGGGTTCGCACATGTCTGTGTGTTTGGGGCACTGGGTTGAACTACCTATCTTTCTGGATTTTAGCAATAAAGGGGCCTGTGTTGTGGTGTGGAGAGATAATTTCATATTCATGGGGGGTTCCGGGGTACTGTAGGTTATCGGCTAAAAAAGTGTGGGTCTTTGTCTTTTTAACAGTGATGTCCCGTCCCTGCAAAAAAAAAAGGGTCCATCTAGCTGCTCTAATCTGACTAACTGTACCGTCCTTGAGTCGTTCGTCCAGTAAAAGTTGGGTGGGGGTGTGTTCGGTGAGGATTGTGATGGGGTTTAGTCCGGTGATGTGAGAAAAGTACTGTGCTGCCCAAAAAACTGCGAGCAGGTGCCTTTCACAGGCTGAAAATCCCTGCTCCTCAGCATCTAAAACTCTGGAGGCGTAAGCCATGGGCCTTAACTGTTCGTGCCGTTCCTGAAGGAGCACGGCCGAAAGGGTGCGGTCTGTGCTTTCTACCTCTATAGCGCAAGGGGAAAGTGGGTCTGGGACATGTAGTGCGGGGGCTGCTATGAGTGCTTGTTTCAAAGGGTCCACAGCATCCGTATGCTGCGGAAGCCATTCCCAGGGGGCTCCTTTCTTTAGGAGGTCTGAGAGGGGTGCTGCCTTGCTGGCGAAACCGTCAAATGTGGTTTCGGCAGGAGCCAACCAATCCTAAAAACGACCGGAGGGCTGAAACGTTCTGGGGAAGGGGCAATTTAGCAATCGAGTCAATCCTTTTATGCTCGATCTCGCGTTTATTGTGCGTGGTAATTGTTCCCAAATATATCCCCTTGTTTTCCAAAATCTGGGCCTTTTTGGGGTTAACTTTACATCCAATTGCTTGTCAGAGTTCCAGGAGTTCGGACAGAAGCTCGATGTGCTCTTGCTTGGTGTCTGTCTGCAGTAGTAGGTCGTCTACGTACTGGACCAGACATTCGGGGCGAGAAAATTTGGCTAAACCATTTGCCAGGTGTCGGTGGAAAATGGAGGGGGAGTTGTGGAAGGCATGTCCACGTGTACTGTTGGTTTTTAAAGGTGAAGGCAAATTTGTACTGGCACGCCTTTGCCAATGGAATGGACCAGAATCCATTACTGACATCCAAACCCATAAAGAATCGGGAATTGAGTCCCTGCTTGAGCATGGTGTCGGGACTTGTTGCTACTGTGGGGGCTGCTGCGGGGGTGATTTTGTTGAGTTCCCGGTAATCAATGGTCAGTCGCCATGATCCATCGGGCTTTCTCACTGGCCAAATCGTGGCATTATTAGTGGAGGCTACTGATCTAAGTACGCCCTGCTCCAATAAGCTGTTGATTACTTTTGTGATTTCTCCCTCTGCCTCTTGGGGAAATCCATATTGTTTTTGGGATCTAGGGTCAGGTCCTGTGATTTGTACAGGACCAGTCATCCGGCCACAGTCGTGTTTGTGGGTCGTGAATGCTGTCCTGTTCTTTCGTAACACTGCCCTAACCTGCTTGTCCGTGCTAATTGTAGTCCGGTTAAACCCAAATTCGCCTACTGCGCTAATTTTGTTGGCATATTCCCCTATGGTGAGCGTAGCGGGGGCTCTTGCCGATTTTGCCATTTTCCAGACACATTGGTTGACTGTGGGAATTCATAAAATCTATGCCCAAAATGTGTTCTGCGGTGTGGGGTAGATCGACTAAAACTATGGGGTGCTTGGTGGTGATGTTCTCGATTTGAATGGGTACAGGGGCTATGATGTGTACCTGCTGTGAGTGGCCTGTAAAGCCGCTGAGGGTGATAGTGGCTGTTGTGGGCCACGTGTCCTTTTGAAACATGGTGGAGGAATTTATTGTGGTGCGGGGACCCTCCTGTGTCCCAGAGAAACTCGATGGGCTGTCCCCGTATTTTTGCTGCAACTCCTGGTCGGCCGGACCTATCCCAAAGGGTGTCAACTGGGGGAGCCCGAACACCGTCAGTCCATTCCGTTCAGGTCCGTCTGATCTGAACGGGTGCTCACACTGGGCTCTGTCCTGTGACTTTTGTGAGGGGTTGTTCTTGCTTTCATTTACCCATGCGGGGTTCTGGTGTGCTTTAACTGAACTGCTTGTATGTCTGCTTCTGCCTGCTGTCCTTCGGGACTTTTAACTGCGGGTTTGTTTTGTACAGACTGCCCCCAGGTGCGGGACAATCTTTATGACCCGTTTCTCATTATGAGCCTCCTCTGAGGGATCATAATTGGCGCAAGCTTTTTGTCTTGTTTCTGTGGCATGGGAGATAAGGGTGCGGGTCAAAGAACAAAAAGAACAAAAATGTACAGCACAGGAAGAGGCCCTTCGGCCCTCCAAGCCTGTGCCGACCATGCTGCCCGACTAAACTACAATCTTCTACACTTCCTGGGTCCGTATCCCTCTATTCCCATCCTATTCATGTATTTGTCAAGATGCCCCTTAAATGTCACTATCATCCCTGCTTCCACCACCTCCTCTGGTAGCGAGTTCCAGGCACCCACTACCCTCTGTGTAAAAAAAGCTTGCCTCGTACATCTACTCTAAACCTTGCCCCTCTCACCTTCAACCTATGCATCCTAGTAATTGACCCCTCTAGCCTGGGGAAAAGCCTCTGACTATCCACTCTTGTCTATGCCCCTCATAATTTTGTAGACCTCTATCAGGTCGCCCCTCAACCTCCTTCGTTCCAGTGAGAACAAACCGAGTTTATTCAACCGCTCCTCATAGCTTATGCCCTCCATACCCGGCAACATTCTGGTAAATCTCTTCTGCACCCTCTCTAAAGCCTCCACATCCTTCTGGTAGTGTGGCGACCAGAATTGAACACTATACTCCAAGTGTGGCCTAACTAAGGTTCTATACAGCTGCAACATGACTTGCCAATTCTTATACTCAATGCCCCGGCCAATGAAGGCAAGCATGCTGTATGCCTTCTTGACTACCTTCTCCACCTGTGTTGCCCCTTTCAGTGACCTGTGGACCTGTACACCTAGATCTCTCTGACTTTCAGTACTCTTGAGGTCCATTTGCCCATGTTGTCTGGGGACAAATGTCTCCGAAGACTGCTGCAAAATGGATCCACAGGAGTCCAGCAAAAGCTGTGGGGTGCTCTGTTTTCTTTTGCCTGCATTTATTGAGGCCATCTATGGGGTCACCCCGGTTATACCCGATCGCGTCTAGGATCGCGGTATGCATTTCTGCAGGGGTGCCTCCTCCTCCATTCTGTGGGTCGGGAAGGGCTGCTACGACCGAAGGGTCTAAACTCAAAACTGTGAGCTTTACGTGCTCACGCTCGTCCAGGCTGTACATGGTCGCCTGCTGCTTTACTCAGGCAAAGAAGTGGTGGGGGTCTGAGGTGGGGAGGAACGGTGTGATTTTCTCGCACGCGTCCCCTAATTGGGTCACTGTTAAGTGGGTGGTGTACAGAAATTCCGTATCGTCCGATTGTGGCTGTGCGGTGGGTGGTTACTGGCTTCATTGGAGCCTGAACTATCTGCTCTGTGGTGGGGTTGGGGCGCTTTTCTCTTTTGGGGCTTTCCCTGCTCACATGTTCCCTGAACATATCTCTGCGCTGTCTCATTTAACTCTTCCCAATCAGGGCTGTCTTCCTCATCTAACTTTGATCTAAAGGATTCCTGGAATCCTTTTTGAACTGAAAGCAGAGATTGCAGCTCTGCAATCTGCTTCTGGCACTTTGCGTGGTCTAGTGAGCTTTGTCTTTGCTCCGTGGTGGCAGCATCGAGTGCTCTTAACGCTGCTTTCATGTCACTACACTGCCTCTACCTGCTTCTCGGTTTCTTCTCGTACCAGGACTGCACGTTGCGTGTCCTGATGGGCCTTTTCGCACTGGGACCAGTCTGACTTAAGTGCGCCAGACTAGACCGGTGTGCCCGCTTGGCATCATCCACCTCTCCGTCTTTTGCTGCCAACTTCCTCCTTAACTCTACCTTCTCTCTCTCCCTGTACCTCATTGACATCGACCTTGCTCATTTGATGTATGCCTTCTATCTCTTTCCGGAGCGTCCTAACCACCTCCTCTGTGCCTCGCAATTGTGCCAAGCAGGACATGACTGCCATTGACTTGCGAGCTTTTCCGAAGCTCCTCTTGTGAGTCTCGCTCGGGTTCTCCCACAAAGTATGTCCTATACTCCCGGGACCTGTTTCCTCATTGTTACAGAATTTGCTCCAAAGGGGCCATCTCTTCCCTTTGAGGTACCTCCTGATTTCTTCTTCCCAAACGGGACATTGTCCAACTCTACTGCTGCTGGTCGCTGCAACCACAAATTCTTCTGGGTTCATGAGGCATTGCATTGCCTGCATTGCCATTTTTCCTATCTGAATGCTTTCTTAAAATTTGGAACAATGGGTATTAAGGCGGTGCTGTAATTACGGGTACGGCTTTCGCTATTTTCCGGAATACAAACTCCCAACAGTTTTGTCGCAACAAAAAAATTAATCAGTTTACCTTATCGCCCTGTTAGTTAATCATGCATTTAACACACTTCCGAATTATGAGGATTGATCAGAACTGCTTGAACACTTGTGGTTTTCTTTTCCTAATTGGATCTCTAATTCAAATTTCTGGGTTCTCCCGGAGTGGTTAAGCCACTTCTCGATCGGGTCCCGTCAGGATGTCGCCAGTAATATGTAGCTAACTTTTGGTTGGTTCAATTGGCTCTGTTTTATAACCTTTGCTCTCGAGTGGCCAGGTATCTTTATGATACCGCCACGAAGTTCAAATTCTTGTAATGATCAATAATTCAATACACCAATTAGTAAGATTCAAATCAAAGCACATTTATTATACACAGTATAAATTCTACTTCTAAGCTACTTCTACAACTAACAGGCCTATACTTAGCTTCGGACTGGCCCACCAGGTCAGGGGAACAATTGGCCTTTCGTTCGGGTTCTGAGTCTGCGGGATTCAAAGCTGGTACGGCCTGGTAGCTAGGAGCGCCTATCTCGTAGCGAGCGTTGACTTAAGACTTGGCGGCAGCTGAACCGGTCACTGTCGAGGGTTGGTTCGTGTTGCTGAGTGACCCGGTCAAGAAAGACGATTTGAACTTGGGGGCTTAACTTTATAGTCCCCAGGGGTTTCCTGCATTTCGGGGCGGACCCTGTACCTGGTTCCAAGTGATTGGACTTCGTTCCAATCGCTTGGTTTGATTTCTCCAATACTGGAGCGGTTCCCTGATAGATCGGCGGTCTTGAGGTGTCTGTTGACCTCTTTTGTGTTGGTTCCTGCTGGCGCCGAGGAGTCTGGCTTGGCCTTGTTTATCCCAAGTATTTCGATTGTTCCCGGGGATCGCTCATTAGTATGTAGATGGCTGCTACATAATTATGCAGATGGCTGCTGGTATCGATGCTGTCTGGGCTTTTGTAGAGTTTAATACACAGTAAACTTGCACCTGCTAGTTTCTGCCTGTGTTGGCTGAATTTCCCTGCAGCCTTTGCTGTTCTCCATTTTATGTAGGGAGTTGGCCAACCCAGGTCGCTACACTCAAAGCGAAACAAATACTCAATTTGCTGGAGCTGTAATTCTGGCAATGAATGCCATTAATTATACTTGCTCCTTGCCTTTCAGCTTTGATTTGTTAATTACCCAAATCCATCTCCTTAACCAATGAAATTTAGTGATGGAAAAAACAGCAAATGATGATAATAGGGTGTATTCGGGTCAAATTAGATACAGAACAAAAATAGAATGGAAAAGAAAAATTGAATTAAATAAAGAAAATCTGATATTTTAACACCCAAGAACAGTTTACTACTTGCTGGAGAGAAGTTTGTTATAAATTGTTGCTTTCCGGGACTTGCGCCATTGAGTGTTCCAGGTCTCGACCATGGTTTTCAAAAGATGATGTCACAGGCATTTACTAAAAGAATAAAGTCACAAGATGCGTGATCGAATCAAAAGAATTTTACTTCACAAAAATCAATTAACGCAAATATTCATAAATATATATATATATCATCCATCTCAAATAATCAGTCACATTACCACCCATCCAGCGCTCTGTTAAGAGTCAGTTACTAAAAGTTTAAAACTTGTAGCCATCAAATTACATTTCAACGAACCTCTGACAGGTATATCTCCTGTAGCAAGCTTTTTCTCAGCCTAAAACCCTGCTTGAGACGAGTCACACCTAAAATCTATTCACGCCTTTAATTTCTTGACCCTTTGCTATTCTATTTATCTCCCAAGCAACTCTTTCATGATTACAGGAAGCCGGTGAACTACCAGAAGTTAACTAGAGTAATCTAATTCCAGAAGGGACCACACCCCAACAAACGTTTCTTCCCCTCAAGAGCACATGGATCACCATGAGGGGCATTGCAAGATCATATAGGTATTGCCATTAAAAGGGCCCTTGCATTGTAATGTGTCACTGGTAACTTTCTTAACTTTTGGGAGAATTAAAAATTTTTTTTAGAGTACTATGGCTCCGGGTTTATAGAACCTGGGGCAGCACGGTAGCATCGTGGATAGTGCAATTGCTTCACAGCTCCAGGGTCCCAGGTTTGATTCCGGCTTGGGTCACTGTCTGTGCGGAGTCTGCACATCCTCCCAGGGTGTGCGTGTGGGTTTCCTCCGGGTGCTCCGGTTTCCTCCCACAGATGTGCAGGTTAGGTGGATTGGCCATGATAAATTGCCCTTCGTGTCCAAAACTGCCCTTAGTGTTGGGTGGGGTTGCTGGGTTATGGGGATAGGGAGGAGGTGTTGACCTTGGGTAGGGTGCTCTTTCCTAGAGCCGGTGCAGACTCGACGGCCAAATGGCCTCCTGCACTGTAAATTCTATGATAACCCCAAAGTGTTTCATGGAGTTCAACTGACCCACAACTTTTAATAGATTGTGGTGTGGGAAGCACACTGCGTACTCTCCAGGTGTGATACAGCAGAAATGGGCCAATGGCTTTTAAAACAAAACAATGTTTATTCTATGAACTCAAGTTAACCTTTTATAAACAAACATTGAATATCTTAACACCCATTACTTCAAAGATAACCCCAAAAGACTACAACACTAAATAATCCTTCAAACTGTCCCTCTGACATCACTTCAGTAATATGATCAGCTCCATTTCTTAAGGGTACATTGCTTAAACATCCATTTTTTAAAGGTACTCTCACATGACACCTCCCTCCAAGAAAAAAAACATCAACTTCAAGATGGTTTCATTTTTCACCTTTGCACCATCAATTAAGAAATGCACACAGTAAAGACACTTTACCAGTTTAAAAAAAAAACACAACACGCAAACAGGTATACTAATATGGTCCATTTTTTTTCGTCGTTCTTCCTCCAACCGAAATCTTTCTCGATTGACAGTCTCTTTGAACAAGAAAATCTCTGCACGATCCATCCAGTTCAATCTGATCACAGAGTCCCTTGCAATTCTCCAATACAGGAGCATTGGTTACCACAGCTTTCAGTCAGTCAAATGCCTGTTGAAAGTCCGCTGTCCGTTGAAATTTTTGGCGTTCACCAGCAAGCCCAGCAGTGGAGCAACCATGCTACAAATGTTTTGCGCAAAGGTTCAATCAAATCCACTCATGCCAAGAAATCGCATTATTTCCCTTCGTCTTGAGGGTATCGAAAACTCCTCAAGGAAGGTGACTTGGGCTTTTCCAAATTCACTTTTGCCGAAGTTTATCACCAAACCCGCCTCCTGAAGTCTGGCTGAAAACGACCAGATTGTCGATATATACCGCACAATTGGGTAATCCTGAAACAACTGTATTAGTTAACTGTTGAAATGTGGCTGGGGCGTTTTTCATGCCAAATGGCATAACTTTGAATTGGTATATACCATCTGGAGTCACAAAAGCTGAAATCTCCTTTGCCCTTTCAGATAAAGGAACCTGCCAGTAACCTTTAAGTAAATCCAATTTGGAAATAGAAGCGGATTGTCCCACTTTCTCAATGCAATCCTCCAAACGTGGGATAGGATAAGAGTCCGTTCTTGTAACTGCATTCACCTTTCTATAGTCCACACACAACCGTTGGGTACCGTCTGGTTTAGGTACCATCACTATGGGTGAACTCCATTGGCTGCAACCCACTTCAATTATGCCATTTTTAAGCATACTCTCAACCTGTGCCAATTTTAAAGGATTAAGTCTATATGGATGTTGTTTGATAGGAACAGCATTTCCCACATCTACATCTTGTATAGCCATTTTAGTACTTCGCAATTTATCTCTACAAACTTGCCCATGTGATATCAATAACTCTTTCAGGTCAGTTTGTTTTTCCTCTGGAAGGTAACTTAACAATTCATCCCAATTTTTAAGAGCATCCTCATTTTCCAATTTAATTTGAGGTATGTCAAATTCACAGTCATCTAGATTTGGTTCGTCACTTTGAGTTAGAATCATTAAAACCTCCTCCTTTTTCTCTCCTTCCCTTTCAAAGTACGTTTTAAGCATATTCACATGACACACGCGGTGAGTCTTCCTTCTACCTGGTGTTTTTACCACATAATTCACCTCACTTAATTTCCTTTCAATCTGATAAGGTCCACAAAACCTTGCTTTTAAAGGTTCACCTACCACTGGCAACAACACTAAAACTTTATCTCCACTGGCAAAACTACGAACTTTGGATTTCTTGCCCGCGACCCGTTTAATCACATTTTGTGCAACTTTCAAATGTTGTCCAGCCAATTCACCTCTATTTAATCGTTCCCTAAAATTTGACACGTAATCCAGTAATGTAATTTCCGATTTCTCACTCGCCAATCATTATCCCAATCCTCTGGATAATCTTGACAATCAGCCCTCAACATTGTCTTTAATGTTTGATGCCACCTTTCTAACGCTCCCTTTGATTCTGGATGGTACGCAGTTGATTTAAATTGTTTTATTGCAAAGCTATCCATAACTTCTTTGAATAACCTTGAGGTAAAATCTGATCCTTGATCCGATTGTATTTCTGTGGGTAGTCCATATCTAGCAAAGAATTTATGTCACTCCTCCACAATCTTTTTAGCTGTAATATTACGTATTGGAATGGCCTCTGGAAACCTAGTAGACACATCCATTATAGTCAAAAGATATTGATTCCTACTTTTCGTTATAGGAAGCGGTCCTAAGAAATCAATTAGGACCCTTGTAAAAGGTTCCTCAAATGCTGGAATGGGTATTAAGGGCACTAGGTTTATCACTGCTTGAGGTTTCCCGATCACTTAACATGTGTGAGATAAGAACATAAGAACTAGGAGCAGGAGTAGGCCATCTGGCCCCTCGAGCCTGCTCCGCCATTCGATGAGATCATGGCTGATCTTTTGTGTACTCAGCTCCACTTTCCGACCCAAATACAATAACCCTTAATCCCTTTATTCTTCAAAAAACTATCTATGTTTATCTTAAAAACATTTAATGAAGGAGCCTCCACTGCTTCACTGGGCAAGGAATTCCATAGATTCACAACACTTTGGGTGAAGAAGTTCCTCCTAAACTCAGTCCTAAATCTACTTCCCCTTATTTTGAGGCTATGCCCCTAGTTCACCCGCTTTCACCCGCCAGTGGAAACCACCTACCCGCATCTATCCTATCTATTCCCTTCATAATCTTATATGTTTCTATAAGATCTCCCCTCATCCTTTTAAATTCCAACGAGTACAGTCCCCGTCTACTCAACCTCTCCTCGTAATCCAACCCCTTCAGCTCTGGGATTAACCTAGTGAATCTCCTCTGCAGACACTCCAGTGCCAGTACGTCCTTTCTCAAGTAAGGAGACCAAAACTGAATACAATACTCCAGGTGTGGCCTCACTAACACCTTGTAGAATTGCAGCATAACCTCCCTAGTCTTAAACTCCATCCCTCTAGCAATGAAGGACAAAATTCCATTTGCCTACCTGTTGCACCTGTAAACCAACTTTTTGCGACTCATGCACTAGCACACCCAGGTCTCTCTGCACAGCAGCATGTTTTAAAATTTATCCTTTAAATAATAATCCCTTTTGCTGTTATTCCTTCCAAAATGGATAACCTCACATTTGTCAACATTGTACTCCATCTGCCAGACCCTAGCCCATTCACTTAGCCTATCCAAATCCCTCTGCAGACTTCCAGTATCCTCTGCACTTTTGCTTTACCACTCTACTTAGTGTTGCCTGCAATCTTGGACACATTGCCCTTGGTCCCCAACTCCAAATCATCTATGTAAATTGTGAACAATTGTGGGCCCAACACCGATCCCTGAGGGTCACCACTAGCTATTGATTGCCAACCCAGAGAAACACCCATTAATCCCCACGCTTTGCTTTCCATTAATTAACCAATCCTCTATTCATGCTACTACTTTACCCTTAATGCCATGCATCTTTATCTTATGCAGCAACCTTTTGTCTGGCACCTTGTCAAAGGCTTTCTTGTAATCCAGATATACCACATCCATTGGCTCCCTGTTATCTACCGCACTGGTAATGTCCTCAAAAAATTCCACTAAATTAGTTAGGCACGAACTGCCCTTTATGAACCCATGCTGCGTCTGCCCAATGGGACAATTTCCATCCAGATGCCTCGCTATTTCTTCCTTGATGATAGATTCCAGCATCTTCCCTCCTACCGAAGTTAAGCTCACTGGCCTATAATTACCCGCTTTCTGCCTACCTCCTTTTTTAAACAGTGGTGTCACGTTTGCTAATCCACTGGGACCACCCGAGAGTCTAGTGAATTTTGGTAAATTATCACGAGTGCATTTGCAATTTCCCTAGCCATCTCTTTTAGCACTCTGGGATGCATTCCATCAGGGCCAGGAGACGTGTCTACCTTTAGCCCCATTAGCTTGCCCATCACTACCTCCTTGGTGATATCAATCCTCTCAAGGTCCTCACCTGTCATAGCCTCATTTCCATCAGTCACTGGCATGTTATTTGTGTCTTCCACTGTGCAGACCGACCCAAAAAACCTGTTCAGTTCCTCAGCCATTTCCTCATCTCCCATTACTAAATCTCCCTTCTCATCCTCTAAAGGACCAATATTTACCTTAGCCACTCTTTTTTGTTTTATGTATTTGTAGAAACTTTTACTATCTGTTTTTACTCTCATAATCTATCTTACTCTTCTTTATAGCTTTTTTTAGTCGCTTTCTGGTGTCCCCTAAAGATTTCCCAGTCCTCCAGTCTCCCACTAACCTTTGCCACTTTGTATGCTCTTTCCTTCAATTTGATTCTCGCCTTTATTTCCTTAGATATCCACGGTCGATTTTCCCTCTTTTTACCACCCTTCCTTTTTGTTGGTATAAACCTTTGCTGAGCACTGTGAAAAATCACTTGGAAGGTTCTCCACTGTTTCACAACTGTTTCACTATAAAGTCTTTGCTCCCAGTCTACCTTAGCTAGTTCTTCTC
The DNA here is from genome assembly GCF_047496885.1 of Scyliorhinus torazame. Classification (NCBI taxonomy): domain Eukaryota; kingdom Metazoa; phylum Chordata; class Chondrichthyes; order Carcharhiniformes; family Scyliorhinidae; genus Scyliorhinus; species Scyliorhinus torazame. The sequence goes on from NC_092709.1 coordinate 121,147,444, forward strand.
TCATCCCATTGTAATCTCCTTTGTTTAAGCACAAAACTCTAGTGCTTGATTTTACCTTCTCACCCTCCATCTGGATTTTAAATTCCACCATATTGTGATCGCTCCTTCCGAGAGGATCCCTAACTATGAGATCCTGAATCAATCCTGTCTCATTACACAGGGCCAGATCTAGGACCGCTTGTTCCCTCGTAGGTTCCATTACATACTGTTCTAGGAAACTATCACGGATACATTCTATAAACTCCTCCTCAAGGCTGCCTTGACCGACCTGGTTAAACCAATCGACATGTAGATTAAAATCCCCCATGATAACTGCTGTACCATTTCTACATGCATCTGTTATTTCTTTGTTTATTGCCTGCCCCTCCATAATGTTACTATTTGGCGGCTTATAGATTACTCCTATCAGTGACTTTTTCGCCTTACTATTCCTGATTTCCACCCAAATGGATTCAACCTTATCCTCCATAGCACCGATGTCATCCCTTACTGTTGCCCGGATGTCATCCTTAAATAACAGAGCTACACCACCTCCCTTACCATCCACTCTGTCCTTCCGAAAGGTTTGATACCCTCGGATATTTAACTCCCAGTCGTGACCATCCTTTAACCATGTTTCAGTAATGGCCACTAAATCATAGTCATTCACGATGATTTGCGCCATCAACTCATTTACCTTATTCCGAATACTACGAGCATTCAGGTAAAGTACACTTATGTTGGCTTTTTTTACCTCTGTTCTGAATCTTAACACCTCGATCAGTAACCTCTCCTAAGTTATAATTCCTCTTAACCTTTCTCCTAATTTTCCTTGTCGTCGAACCCATATCTTCCTGTAACAACCTGCCTATGTAAAGGTCTCCATTTTCTCACCAAGACATCACTTTTACGGTAATAACACTCTGGTATACTCTCAGATTCCTCTTCTGTATATGCTTTCTGATACATCCGTTTTATTTCTACACCTTTCTGTTGTAACTCTGCCAGTTTTCCTGAACTAAAAATATCCGCATCATCCTCCACCTGTTCTTGTTCTTTTTCAACCATTTCATCAAAAATCGTTTCTGATAACTGCACTTCAACTTCATCTTCACTCTTTGATTTCTCCTCTTGTCTTAACCTGTATGCGACCTTGTTACTACACAATCCGGAAAAATCCCAGGATATTCGTCCTTCAACACTTCAGTTGTCTAATTTTCCACTGGCTTATCAGCCACAGTAGGCATCACTCCCACCTGTGATTCAGCTATATCATTACCCAAGATAAACTGTATTCCTGGACAAGATAGTTTCTCTATTACTCCTACTACCACTTCACCACTCTTCACTGGACTTTCCAACCTTGCCTTATATAATACAAGGTTATAGATATTTCAATAAGATTAGGGAGGGTGGTAAAAGAGGTGGGGGGGGGGTGGCATTGTTAATTAGAGATAGTATAACAGCTGCAGAAAGGCAGTTTTAGGAGTATCACCCTACTGAAGTAGTATGGGTTGAAGTCAGAAATAGGAAAGGAGCAGTCCCCTTGTTAGGAGTTTTCTATAGGCCCCCCAATAGTAGCAGAGATGTGGAGGAACAGATTGGGAAACAGATTTTGGAAAGGTGCAGAAGTCACAGGGTAGTAGTCATGGGTGACTTTAACTTCACAAATATTGAGTAGAAACTCTTTAGATCAAATAGCTTGGATGGGGTGATGTTTGTGCAGTGTGTCCAGGAAGCTTTTCTAACACAGTATGTAGATTGTCCGACCAGAGGAGGGTCAATATTGGATTTAGTACTTGGTAATGAACCAGGGCAAGTGATAGATTTGTTAGTGGGGGAGCATTTTGGAGATAGTGACCACAATTCTGTGACTTTCACTTTAGTAATGGCGAGGGATAGGTGCGTGCAACAGGGCAAGGTTTACAATTGGGGGAAGGGTAAATACGATGATGTCAGACAAGAATTGAAGTGTATAAGTTGGGAACATAGGCTGTCTGGGAAGGACACAAGTGAAATGTGGAACTTGTTCAAGGAACAGGTACTACGTGTCCTTGATATGTATGTCCCTGTCAGGCAGGGAAGAGATGGTCGAGTGCGGGAACCATGGTTGACAAGAGAGGTTGAATGTCTTGTTAAGAGGAAAAAGGAGACTTGTGTAAGGCTGAGGAAACAAGGTTCAGACAGGGCATTGGAGGGATACAAGATAGCCAGGAGGGAACTGAAGAAAGGGATTAGGAGAGCTAAGAGAGGGCATGAACTATCTTTGGTGGGTAGGATCAAGGAAAACCCCAAGGCCTTTTACACATATGTGAGAAATATGAGAATGACTAGAGCGAGGGGAGGTCAGATCAAGGACTGTAGCGGGAGATTGTGTATTGAGTCTGAAGAGATAGGAGAGGTCTTGAACGAGTACTTTTCTTCTGTATTTGCAAATGAGAGGGGCGATATTGTTGGAGAGGACAGTGTGAAACAGATTGGTAAGCTCGAGGAAATACTTGTTAGGATGGAAGATGTGTTGGGCATTTTGAAAAGCTTGAGGATAGACAAGTCCCCCGGGCCTGACGGGATATATCCAAGGATTCTATGGGAAGCAAGAGATGAAATTGCCGTTGGCAATGACCTTTTCGTCCTCGCTGTCAACAGGGGTGGTACCAGGGGATTGGAGAGTGGCGAATGTCGTGCCCCTGTTCAAAAAAGGAACTTGGGATAACCCTGGGAATTACAGGCCAGTTAGTCTTACTTCGGTGGTAGGCAAAGTAATGGAAAGGGTACTGAAGGATAGGATTTCTGAGCATCTGGAAAGACACTGCTTGATTAGGGATAGTCAGCGCGGATTTGTATGGGGTAGGTCTTGCCTTACAAGTCTTATTGAGTTCTTTGAGGAGATAACCAAGCATGTGGATGAAGGTAAAGCAGTGGATGTAGTGTACATGGATTTTAGTAAGGCATTTGATAAGGTTCCCCATGGTAGGCTTCTGCAGAAAGTAAGGAGGCATGGGATAGTGGGAAATTTGGCCAGTTGGATAACGAACTGGCTAACCGATAGAAGTCAGAGAGTGGTGGTGGATGGCAAATATTCAGCCTGGATCCCAGTTACCAGTAACAGCAGGGATCAGTTCTGGGTCCTCTGCTGTTTGTGATTTTCATTAATGACTTGGATGAGGGAGTTGAAGGGTGGGTCAGTACATTTGCAGACGATACGAAGATTGGTGGAGTTGTGGATAGTGAGGAGGGCTGTTGTCGGCTGCAAAGAGACATAGATAGGATGCAGAGCTGTGCTGAGCAGTGGCAGATGGAGTTTAACCCTGAAAAGTGTGAGGTTGTCCATTTTGGAAGGACAAATATGAATGCGGAATACAGGGTTAACAGTAGAGTTCTTGGCATTGTGGAGGAGCAGAGAGACCTTGGGGTCTATGTTCATACATCTTTGAAAGTTGCCACTCAAGTGGATAGAGCTGTGAAGAAGGCCTATGGTGTGCTCGCGTTCGTTAACAGAGGGATTGAATTTAAGAGCCGTGAGGTGATGATGCAGCTGTACAAAACTTTGGTAAGGCCACATTTGGAGTACTGTGTACAGTTCTGGTCGCCTAATTTTAGGAAGGATGTGGAAGCTTTGGAAAAGGTGCAAAGGAGATTTACCAGGATGTTGCCTGGAATGGAGAGTAGGTCTTACGAGGAAAGGTTGAGGGTGCTAGGCCTTTTCTCATTAGAACGGAGAAGGATAAGGGGCGACTTGATAGAGGTTTATAAGATGATCAGGGGAATAGATAGAGTAGACAGTCAGAGACTTTTTCCCCGGGTGGAACAAACCATTACAAGGGGACATAAATTTAAGGTGAAAGGTGGAAGATATAGGAGGGATATCAGAGGTAGGTTCATTACCCAGGGAGTAGTGGGGGCATGGAATGCACTGCCTGTGGAAGTAGTTGAGTCGGAAATATTAGGGACCTTCAAGCAGTTATTGGATAGGTACATGGATTACGGTAAAATGATATCGTGTAGATTTATTTGTTCTTAAGGGCAGCACGGTAGCATTGTGGATAGCACAATTGCTTCACAGCTCCAGGGTCCCAGGTTCGATTCCGGCTTGGATCACTGTCTGTGCGGAGTCTGCACATCCTCCCCGTGTCTGCGTGGGTTTCCTCCGGGTGCTCCGGTTTCCTCCCACAGTCCAAAGATGTGCAGGTTAGGTTGATTGGCCATGATAAATTGCCCTTAGTGTCCAAAATTGCCCGAGGTGTTGGGTGGAGGTGTTGAGTTTGGGTAGGGTGCTCTTTCCAAGAGCCGGTGCAGACTCTGGGAAGAATGGTCTCCTTCTGCACTGTAAATTCAATGATAATCTATGATTAATCTAGGACAAAGGTTCGGCACAACATCGTGGGCCGAAGGGCCTGTTCTGTGCTGTATTTTCTATGTTCTATGTTCTATAATGGTACACTGCTTCTCTCACCCTGAATTCTACATATTACCACCTTTTCTGGCAACATTCTTCCAAAACTGCATAATTCCTCATACAAAGAACAAAGAAATGTACAGCACAGGAACAGGCCCTTCGGCCCTCCAAGCCCGTGCCGACCATGCTGCCCCACTAAACTACAATCTTCTACACTTCCTGGGTCCGTATCCTTCTATTCCCATCCTATTCATATATTTGTCAAAATGCCCCTTAAATGTCCCTATCGTCCCTGCTTCCACTACCTCCTCCGGTAGCGAGTTCCAGGCACCCGCTACCCTCTGCGTAAAATACTTGCCTCGTACATCTACTCTAAACCTTGCCCCTCTCACCTTAAACCTATGCCCCCTAGTAATTGACCCCTCTACCCTGGGGAAAAGCCTCTGACTATCCACTCTGTCTATGCCCCTCATAATTTTATATACCTCTATCAGGTCTCCTCTCAACCTCCTTCATCTCTTATCTTTAAAGATTGACTGTCTCCTGTATCTCTTAAAATTGTGACTTCTTTACCTGCTCCTCCTGATACACAGGAGTAAACTTTACCCACACAAGTAAATTATTTAAAGACATCTGGCACCTTCTTATCAATTACTTCTTGAACAGGCTGTACAATCGTTTGCACCTTCTTTGCTTCCCTTGGGCTTTCCTTTACCACTCTCACACATCCCACTGTCTTATCCTGTTTTACCACATCAGCATTCCCAGTGCTTTTCTTCAACCACCAACACTGTGACTTTACATGACCTAGATTATTACAGTGAAAACATTTGAAACTTTTCATTTCACTTCCGCCCTCCTGGATTTATTTTTTAATCTGAGGTATATTCTCTTTATTATCTCCCATCAGATCACCTTTACCATTTGAGTATTTCGCATGTCCCCAGTTTCTATCCCTCACCGGCTGAAGCTCATGTCGGAAACCAAGCCTTGATTTATGAACTAATTCATAATCATCTGCCATTTCTGCTGCGAAACTCGCACTTTTAACCCTCTGCTCTTCCACATGAGTTCTCATTACATCAGGAATTGAATTTTTAAACTCCTCCAAAAGTATAATTTCTCCGCGAGCTTTATACGTTTGGTCTATTTTCAAAGCCCTCATCCACCCATCAACAATTACTCTGTTTGAGCCTTTCAAACTCCATGTATGTTTGACCAAATTCTTTCCTTAAATTTCTAAACCTTCACGCACTAGTTCATATGCCCCTAAGATGGATTTCTTCACCTCCTCATATGTTCCAGATACCTCATCCGGTAGTGATGCAAACACTTCACTAGCTCTACCTACCAGCTTTGTTTGAATCAATAATACCCACATGTCCTGTGGCCATTTCATTGTTTAGCTACCTTCTCAAATGAAATGAAAAGTCTTCTACCTCCTTCTCGTCAAACCTTGGCAATGCTTGCACATATTTAAATAGATCCCCACCACGTCTTTGACTATGACGCTCTGTCTCACTATCCTCATCAATCTCATCCAACTGTATGTTTCCCTTTGCGTCTGCCAATTTTTACTGATTTTCATGTTTCATAGCCATTTTATGAAGTTCAAACTCTCTTTTTCCCTTTCCTCTCTATCACTTTCCTTTTCTTTGTATTTTTCTTCTCTCTCCTTTTCTTTTTCCTCTCTATCTCTATCTTTGTTTCTTTCTTATCTCTCCTTTTCTTTTTCCCTCATTGCATATTCAAGCTGCTTTAATTCCTTTTCATGTTCAAATTGCTTAATCTGCAATTGGAGCTTCGCCATTTCTAATGAGTCAGAATGTATCTCAGGCAAATTTAAATGCTCAGCTACCGCTGTAAGTACCTCATCTTTTCGCATTTTGTTAACTGCAATGCTTTTGCCAAATCTAACAGTCTGCTTTGAGTATCTGTCCATAAGGTATTGGGTGTTACCATGTCCACCCCCAAACGCCTCTGAAAGAGCCATCGTCCACAACACACTCCCCACTTAAACTAAAATACCACACCTGAAAAACAACCACAATATGCTCACCCCTCACTGTCTTTAAATTCTGTAAGCCAATCCAATCGATAGACTTTTATCCCGGACGAGCCCCCAATTGTTATGGGTCCGGGTTTACAGAACCCCAAAGTATTTCATGGAGTTCAACCGGCCACAACTTTTAATAGATTGTGGTGTAGGAAACACACAGCGTACTCTCCAGGTGTGATACAGCAGAAATGGGCCAATGGCTTTTAAAACAAAACAATGTTTATTCTATGAACTCAAGTTAACCTTTTAAAAACAAACATTGAATATCTTAGCACCCATTTCTTCAAAGATAACCCCAAAAGACTACAACACTAAATAATCCTTCAAACTGTTCCTTTAAACATCCAAAAGACTTCAGAGCTTCAAAAATTGGAACACATTAGGTTACATTCAATATATTTATAGTCTATGGATTTCAGAAATCAACAGATCAGCTGTGTTCCTTCCTGCAGCTCTCAGCAAAACACACACAAACTCCCAGCTGCCTTCTCAAACTGATACTCAAAAAAGCAGAAGTGAGCTCAGCTCCCCCCACCCTCTGACATCCCTTCAGTAATATGATCAGTTCCATTTCTTAAAGGTACATTGCTTAAACATCCATTTCTTAAAGGTACTCTCACATGACAGTACCCATTTATTTATTTTCCAATTAAGGGGCAATTTAGTGTGGCGATCCACCTAACCTGCACATCTTTGGGTTGTGGGGGTGAAACCCACACACATGTGGAGAATGTGCAGACTCCACACGGACAGTGAACCAGGGCCGGGATTCGAACCGTGTCCTCAGCGCCGCAGGCCCAGTGCTAACCATTGCGCCACATGCCGTCCAGCCTTTGGGAGAAATTGATGGTGAATTTCAGTTTGTGCAAGGCTTGCAGTAGAGCGGCAGCACAAATTGTCCAAAAAATTGTGACCATTTAAAACTCGTGGGATAGCTCTTCCTCGCTACAAATTGCTGAACCTTTTACACACCAATAATTACATGTACCTTTACTTTGCTGTTAGGTTTTCTGGCGATTTTACTCTATTCTCAAAATGCTATTGCAGTGTGCTGGATGTCCCTAGTTCATTTTTAAAAAAATATTGCCTGGCTTCCCTGACAAGTTTGTGAATTCCCTTGAAGCTCTGCTGCTCTGTAGTGATGCTTTCCCACAATAAGAATTCCACAATGTTGACATTACTCGAGATTCCTTTTGGCCTTCTTGGAGAAAAGTGAAAGATGCAGTTAAAGTAACATTCTTTTTACATGTTGTAGGAGGTCGCAAGGATCGCGCAGAATAAACTTTCACTTTTACCCTTAAAATAGTTGGAAGATTGTTTATCTATGGAACTTAATTCTGAATTTAAGCTGTTAGTCCAGGAACGAGCAAATTTAGAGGATTGTACAGTCTTTGAAATGTTTGATGAGATAAAGTTTGGTAATTTTGTGCAACCAATTTCTTCTCCTGCTTCATTACTTCATTCGAGTACAGTTCCTTAAATATGCAACCAAGTTAATATTTGTTTTTCTTATCATATTAAAACATCCTTGTCTTTGGCTGTGGTGGAATTCCAGTACATTGGGCTGAATTTTGTGGCCAGTGGCGAATGGATAACTGGGTGTTGCACTTGCCCATAGACTTTCTCTTGGGCTAAGTCTCTCAGCCAGCTATCCAAAAAGCACAGCTTCCACGATGGAACATCTGGCACCGCGTGATTAGAGCAAGCAACTGCATATCTCTTCATACTAAGGAATCATGAATAAACTGCACAGTGTCAGCTGGAAAGTGTAAATAAATCAAATCTGGATAGAAAGTGTAAAGAAAGAAGAATTGGATTAAAAGAGAGAATAAGCAGAAAAGTAAGATATTTGGATTTTAGATGTTAATTACTGTTGTTTTCATAAGTAAATGAGACTTGTTACACCATTTTTAAAATAAATTCAGAGTACCCAAATCTTCTCTTCCAATTAAGGGCCATTTATTATGCCACATCAAAATTGAAGGTTCTTTTGTTTTTCTGCCTCCATAGATAGTTCAGGGAGTTCCCTATTGGGCTCCACTCCACCAACACCCCTACTCCCTCCCTTCCCACCAACCTCCTTTCCCCTCTCTTTTCCCCCCCCCCCCTCCCCCTTCCTTTCCCTTCTGTTGGTACAGAGGCAAGGGTATCTGGTCTCTCCAGCACAAAGTTTAGTGCTTGTACCATTTGTTTTTTGTAGATATGTCTTGTGAACTGTTAAGATAATCTCTTTCCCCCCCGTACATTGGTACTGAGGGAAGGGTACCCTGTTTCTCCAGCATGAAATTTGTGTTTGTACCGTTTGGCCATGTATATATTTTTTTACAGTTTTAATAAGGTATGGCCATCCACCTACCATACACATCTTTTTGGGTTGTGGGGGTGAGACCCAGGCAAACACAATGTGCAAACTCCACACTGATAGTGGCCCGGGGACAGGATCAAACCTGGTTCCTCGGCGCCATGAGGCAATAGTGTATCATAGAATTTACAGTGCAGAAAGAGGCCATTTGCCCCCCCCCCCGGAACGAGCCCCCTACTTAAGCCCACACCTCCACCCTATCCCCGTAACCCAGTAACCCCACCTAACCTTTTTTGGACACTAAGGGCAATTTATCATGGCCGATCCACCTATCCTGCACATCTTTGGACTGTGGGAGGAAACCGGAGCACCCGGAAGAAACCCACGCAGACACTGGGAGAACGTGCAGACTTCGCACAGACAGTGACCCAAGCCGGGAATCAAACCTGGGACCCTGGAGCTGTGAAGCAACTGTGCTAACCACTGTGTCACCGTGCTGCCCTTATTACACCATTCAAAGGGTATTTGCACTGGAATGGGCAAGTCAGAGCTTTTCCTGGTGAGTTTATTTCATCTGAGGTAAATTCATACTTATGTATTTGAGCATTGAGTCAGATGGTGAAACACCATTTTCACGCAGCATTTGGAGAAACAGAACATTTCTTGACTGTGGCCTCTTGGTTTCTGCATTTAAAATGTGCACGCCCAGTGTCAGAAGTTGTCAGAGTTTGACATCAACAACGACAGCCTTGTCATTTTTTGTATTTATTTCTGCGGCATAATCTAGCCCAGTCTTGTTGCTGTGGTTGAACTTAAGCAGTTAACATCCCTGCACTGTTCTCGAACAATGACTTATGTGGGAAATTATTGGATGTGAGATTTGTATTCAGTAATTTATAAAGGAATGATATGCTTATGGACTTAGTGCAGTGACATTGGAAGAGACCTCTATAGTCTTGTGGATATTTCTGAACAAACAGGGTTATGGAGCACACTTGGTTGCATTGCAGGCTTTGTCTCAGTTGTTTGCAAAATACCAGAGCATGGTTCTACCAGTTAGTGTCAGCCTGTGCCTAGCTCAATAGTTACAGCTGTGCATTCATTAGCAGTTTACTGCTCTAACAACACTGACTTATAGTTAGACTTGAATGACTGCTGTGCAGCCTGGCCGTTTGCATTATAAGCTATTAATTTTTTAAGCTCAGTATTTCTTGAATGACTTGAGTTTAAATGCTCTTTGTATTCGCACAAATGCCAATTCTTGAAGGAAACACTAAAGAATGTTTATTTCCCAGGGAGGGGTTTTTTGCTATTAGTTTCCACTTTTTGGAACAAAGAACAACACAGTACAAGAACCGGCCCCTCGGCCCACCAAGCCGGTCGTGATACCACCCTTGGCCAAAACCCTCAGCACTTTCTAGTGCCGTATCCCTCCATATCCATCCTATCTATGTATTTGTCGAGATGCCTTTTGAATGCAGTTAATGTATCTGCTTCCATAACCTCCACTGGCAGCACGTTCCAGGCACTCACCACCCTCTTGTGTAAAAAAAAAAAACACTCCTGCCTTGCACATCTCTATACCTTTGGTGGTATTGTCACGTTTTGGGATTCAACACTTGATAATGCTACTGATGCGCAGCATACTCTCAAAATTACCACACATCCTTGAGTCACTTGTTTCATTTTAAAACCTTCAACCTAATGAAGTTGTATTTAAATCCAGAATGTGAGCTATTACAAGCAGAAGGCAATTAATTATGGTATGCCGGCTTGTGCTTTTTAGTAGTAGAATTCAGTTCAAATTTCATCATGGCAAGTTGTAGTAACATTGAATTAAATCTGAAATGTGGGCTAGAAACACGAAAATCATCAAGAAATAACAACATTGTCTTTTAAAATCCACTGACTCACTAAATCTCTTTGGAAAGCCTTTGTGTGGGTTCAGTTGTTCACTGGTTTAATCTGAGCACCTTGCAGAAGATGGGGATTGATGTTGTTCACGTCCCAGATTTTGATTTAAATGTATCACATTTTTTTATTCTTTAAATGTTTATTTAATTTTCTCACATTTGTACTGAAATCTTTTACTTTTTCTCTCTTTTTCACTCACAGTTCTGTCACCTCTCTTGAAACGAGGTTTATGACCTTTGAGAAATTTGAATTTTCCAACCTTTGCGTTGGAGAATTAGTCCCAGCCTGCTTCTTGACATTCCTCTGAACTTTGCTCGGTCAATGACCATGACTTCTAGCTTCTGGATCCTGGCCGATTTACAGTAATCCCTGTTTGCTTTTGTGCATTAAATGCTGAGTGAGAATAGGATAGAGTTCATAGACTTCCATGAGCACTTGCAGAATATTGCCAGACAAATGATGTAATGGAGGCCTGGAGGCTACGTCTGGAACCATACTTAGTATTGCCACATTTGGAAAAAGGTGGATTGGAGGGGGAAATAAGGACTTCGATGTTGTGGCCATTTCGGAGACATGGACAGAGCAGGGACAGGAATGGATGTTGCAGGTTCCGGGGTTTAGGTGTTTTAGTAAGCTCAGAGAAGGAGGCAAAAGAGGGGGAGGTGTGGCGCTGCTAGTCAAGAGCAGTATTACGGTGGCGGAGAGGATGCTAGATGGGGACTCTTCTTCCGAGGTAGTATGGGCTGAGGTTAGAAACATGAAAGGAGAGGTCACCCTGTTGGGAGTCTTCTATAGGCCTCCAAATAGTTCTAGGGATGTAGAGGAAAGGATGGCGAGGATGATCCTGGATAAGAGCGAAAGTAACAGGGTAGTTATTATGGGAGACTTTAACTTTCCAAATATTGACTGGAAAAGATATAGTTAGAGTACATTAGATGGGTCGTTTTTTGTACAGTGTGTGCAGGAGGGTTTCCTGACACAATATGTTGACAGGCCAACAAGAGGCGAGGCCACGTTGGATTTGGTTTTGGGTAATGAACCAGGCCAGGTGTTGGATTTGGAGGTAGGAGAGCACTTTGGGGACAGTGACCACAATTCGGTGACGTTTACGTTAATGATGGAAAGGGATAAGTATACACCGCAGGGCAAGAGTTATAGCTGGGGGAAGGGCAATTATGATGCCATTAGACGTGACTTGGGGGGGATAAGGTGGAGAAGTAGGCTGCAAGTGTTAGGCACACTGGATATGTGGAGCTTGTTCAAGGATCAGCTACTGCGTGTTCCTGATAAGTATGTACCGGTCAGGCAGGGAGGAAGGCGTCGAGCGAGGGAACCGTGGTTTACCAAAGAAGTGGAATCTCTTGTTAAGAGGAAGAAGGAGGCCTATGTGAAGATGAGGTGTGAAGTTTCAGTTGGGGCGATGGATAGTTACAAGGTAGCGAGGAAGGATCTAAAGAGAGAGCTAAGACGAGCAAGGAGGAGACCTGAGAAGTATTTGGCAGGTAGGATCAAGGAAAACCCAAAAGCTTTCTATAGGTATGTCCGGAATAAGCGAATGACTAGGGTAAGAGTAGGGACAGTCAAGGACAGGGATGGGAAGTTGTGTGTTGGGTCCGAAGAGATAGGCGAGATACTAAATGAATATTTTTCGTCCGTATTCACTCAGGAAAAGGATAATGTTGTAGAGGAGAATGCTGAGACCCAGGCTATTAGAATAGATGGCATTGAGGTATGTAGGGAAGAGGCGTTGGCAATTCTGGGCAGGCTGAAAATAGATAAATCCCCGGGGCCTGATGGGATTCATCCTAGGATTCTCTGGGAGGCCAGGGAAGAGATTGCTGGGCCTTTGGCTTTGATTTTTATGTCATCATTGGCTACAGGAATAGTGCCAGAGGACTGGAGGATAGCAAATGTGGTCCCTTTGTTCAAAAAGGGGAGTAGAGACAACCCCGGCAACTATAGACCGGTGAGCCTCACGTCTGTAGTGGGTAAAGTCTTGGGGGGGATTATAAGAGACAAGATTTATAATCATCTAGATAGGAATAATATGATCAGGGATAGTCAGCATGGCTTTGTGAAGGGTAGGTCATGCCTCACAAACCTTATCGAGTTCTTTGAGAAGGTGACTGAACAGGTAGACGAGGGTAGAGCAGTTGATGTGGTGTATATGGATTTCAGTAAAGCGTTTGATAAGGTTCCCCACGGTAGGCTATTGCAAAAAATACAGAGGCTGGGGATTGAGGGTGATTTAGAGATGTGGATCAGAAATTGGGTAGCTGAAAGAAGACAGGGTGGTGGTTGATGGGAAATGTTCAGAATGGAGTTCAGTCACAAGTGGAGTACCACAAGGATCTGTTCTGGGGCCGTTGCTGTTTGTCATTTTTATCAATGACCTAGAGGAGGGTGCAGAAGGGTGGGTGAGTAAATTTGCAGACGACACTAAAGTCGGTGGTGTTGTCGACAGTGTGGAAGGAAGTAGCAGGTTACAGAGGGACATAGATAAGCTGCAGAGCTGGGCTGAGAGGTGGCAAATGGAGTTTAATGTAGAGAAGTGTGAGGTGATTCACTTTGGAAGGAATAACAGGAATGCGGAATATTTGGCTAATGGTAAAGTTCTTGGAAGTGTGGATGAGCAGAGGGATCTAGGTGTCCGTGTACATAGATCCCTGAAAGTTGCCACTCGGGTTGATAGGGTTGTGAAGAAGGCCTGGTATGGAGGGAAAATCTTATGAGGAAAGGCTGATGGACTTGAGGTTGTTTTCGTTGGAGAGAAGAAGGTTAAGAGGAGACTTAATAGAGGCATGCAAAATGATCAGGGGGTTAGATAGGGTGGACAGTGAGAGCCTTCTCCCGCGGACGGAAATGGCTGGCATGAGGGGACATAGCTTTAAACTGTGGGGTAATAGATATAGGACAGAGGTCAGAGGTAGGTTCTTTATGCAAAGAGTAGTGAGGCCGTGGAATGCCCTACCTGCAACAGTAGTGAACTCGCCAACATTGAGGGCATTTAAAAGTTTATTGGATAAGCATATGGATGATAATGGCATAGTGTAGGTTAGATGGCTTTTGTTTTGGTGCAACATCGTGGGCCGAAGGGCCTGTACTGCGCTGTATCGTTCTATGTTCTAAGGTGGGTCAGAGGTTGTAAATTTCGATCTTTCAAATGAAGCAATTTTGTCAACTCTGACAGCAAGACCATCTGGCACCTGAGTTTCATCCTTATAATTTCCTATAATCCCTAGAAGAGCACTGTTCAGATTGCTGAATAGGAAATGGAGTAAATTACAGCCATTTATCTCTCCTCAAGTACAATGCAAATGATAAATATGATATCCACCAATGTCTGCAGCATTAGGTATCCAATGCACTTGCATACAAGATGAGGTGTAGAGCCTCCAAAGATTCAGATTGGCATATACGTTTTTGTGGTTTTGTAATTTTGTTGGTATTTGTATGATATAATTTTGTTCTGAGGTGACTCTTATTACCGACAATGTTATTCATTTGATCTGTTTGCTCATGACAGGCAAGTTATTGGCTAATGGAGGAGTCAGTTTAATATCAAGTCTGATACATCTTTGTCACTAACCTGAAACTTGTGAGAAGCTTGCAGAAATAGAGTGGAAGACCAAAACGTGGGTTGTTTGCAGAATAATGAATGCATTATTTGAAAATAAATTGTGATCAACAACAGGGTTGACAGTTAAATGAAAATATAATCATCCGATTATATATCTAAAACACCTTATTTGATCTTTTCCTTTTCCTGTTTTAATGAAGATCAAAACTACAACAGTCATGTCCATATGAAAGCCCGAACAGGTGCAAAGTTGAATGTGGCTTTCATTTGCGTAAGCATAAATGCTCATGTGTTTACTTGTCCATATTTTTCCCTCCTGCATATGTTGTTTTTTGTAAAACTCTGTGCTATGCAAATTCTTAGACATGGAAGAGTACTTAAAATGTCACTATTGCAGGTGCAGAAGAGCATACTGCTGCTTTTGATTGTCACTATGCAAATATAGCGCACATTTTCCTTTTGTCATACTGAAATGGCCTACTCTTGCTAAGTTTTACAGCAATAAAGTAGCTGCAAGGAAAGAAGATAAGGAGTGCAATTTAACCAAATTGCAATAGAGTCCCGTATCAATTGCATTTAGCAACAGTCGAGAAAGCCCAAGAACGTCTCTACGACCTATGGAAGCTAAAGAAATTTGGCATGTCTGCATTGACTCTCTCAAACTTCTACAGATGTGCCATAGAGAACATCCTATCTGGCTGCATTACAGCTTGGTATGGCAACTGCTCGGCTCAAGATCGCAAGAAACTGCAGAGTGTGGTGAACTCAACCCAACGCATCTCACAAGCTTGCCATCCTCCCATTGATTCTGTCGACACCTTCCGCTGTCTCAGGAAGGCAGACAGATTTGTCAGAGACCCTCACACCCAGGCTTTGCCGTCTTCCAGACCCTTCCATCAGGCAGAAGATACAGAAGTCTGAAGACCCGCATATTCCGTAACCAATCATTATTTGTTGATGTACCATTTGTCAATGTACTCTGTCGATTATTCTGTTGTCTATTGTTGCTTTATTAATAATGTTGGTGAGCCAAAAGCCTTCCCTTATATCGATCAAATGACCACACAACCAGTTAGTTAGTTCAAAAGATGGTTCATTTACATACACGAGTTATCTCGACATGCAAACGCAATATCTACTATGAGTTAAATTACACCTATCAGCTACAATAACCTATACCTTACTTCAGGGCGACCAGCACTGTGCAAATGGATAAGGCCTTTATCTGGATTTCACTTGTCTGGTTCGAAGAAAGTGGCTCTGTCTCTGCTGGGCTCATCCATCAGGTAGCGACCGTTGGTCTTGAACTTGGCTGGCTGTTCCTGCTGCAATTGGGTTGGCACAGGCCGGATCCAAAAGAGACAGAACACATGGCTGTGTCCCCTTTTATCCCTCTGGGATTTGGCGCTCTTTGGGGCGGTCCTTAACCTTGGACCAAATAGATCGACAGGGCTCATTCTCTTCGATTTTGGCCAATAAAGGGGTGGGTGCCTTGGTGGCTGGGCGGGTCCTTAGCGGTCATTGACCTTGGCAGTTGCGCTTTCTGAGTAAGCTGAGTGGTGCCGATCAGTCTGTGGCTGTACCGGTTGCTTGATTGGAGTTCTATTGTTCTGGGAAAATGGGCCATTAAAATGCAAATGAGCGGGGGTTTCGATCAGGTCGGGCTGGTTACCTGTGTTTCAAATACACACGGGCTCTGTATCTGTCTGAGTCCTGGGTTGGCCACAATTCCCATAGTCCTTTGCAGGTGGCCATCTTTGATGACTACATTCCGTCCTCTTGATCCTGAACGTGAAGCGTGGTGGATCACACTATTGATCCCTGTTCATCCTTGGTGAACCAGTCACCCTTGGTCAAGGCAAGGTTTGACTCTACTCTATCTTATTGTTTGGGACATTTACGTAATATGCCATTAAATATTCATAAATTAATTAATCTCTAACGGTAACTATAATCTAGGTCACTATAAAACATTTAATTTAACTGCACAGTTGATCTCTAGCTAACACTATCTAAGCTACTCTCATGCTGCTGGTGGATATCAAAGAACTTGTAAGGACCATTTTTCTAAGGGTGGTTTTTAGGGTCCGATTCATGCGCTCCACTATACCACTCGACTGAGGGTGGTACGCAATGTGAAATTTTGGGGTTATGCCAAATATCGTGAGGACGTTCTGCATGACCCGTCCCATAAAGTGGCTGCTGGGAGGTAAGTCTGTCCTTTAAAAGCACTTGTCTTTGCAGGGGCAGGCCAGTCGATTTCGGCGGGAGAACAGCTGGTGAGTCAGTTTCAGCGGGAGCAGTGCGGAAGTGGCTGCTGGGAGGTAAGTCTGTCCTTTATAAGCACTTGTCTTTGCAGGGGCAGGCCAGTCGATTTCGGCGGGAGAACAGCTGGTGAGTCAGTTTCAGCGGGAGCAGTGCGGAAGTGGCTGCTGGGAGGTAAGTCTGTCCTTTAAAAGCACTTGTCTTTGCAGGGGCAGGCCAGTCGATTTCGGCGGGAGAACAGCTGGTGAGTCAGTTTCAGCGGGAGCAGTGCGGAAGTGGCTGCTGGGAGGTAAGTCTGTCCTTTAAGGTGGTTAAGAGTCAACCACATTGTTGTTCTAGAGTTACATAATGCCAGACTAGGTAAGGCAGATTTCCTTTCCTAAAGGGCATTTGTGAACTGGATTGCTTTTTACAATAAGAGTAGTTTCATGGTCACCTTAGACAGGCACATGGACAGCAGTAAATTGAAGGGGTGTAGGTTAGGTTGATCTTAGATTAGGATAAATGGTCGGCACAACATCGTGGGCTGAAGGGCCTGTACTGTGCTGTTCTATGTTCTATGTTCTATAAGCACTTGTCTTTGCAGGGGCAGCCAGTCAATTTCGGCGGGAGAACAGCTGGTGAGTCAGTTTCAGCGGGAGCAGTGCGGAAGTGGCTGCTGGGAGGTAAGCCTGTCCTTTAAAAGCACTTGTCTTTGCAGGGGCAGGCCAGTCAATTTCGGCGGGAGAACAGCTGGTGAGTCAGTTTCAGCGGGAGCAGTGCGGAAGTGGCTGCTGGGAGGTAAGTCTGTCCTTTAAAAGCACTTGTCTTTGCAGGGGCAGGCCAGTCGATTTCGGCGGGAGAACAGCTGGTGAGTCAGTTTCAGCGGGAGCAGTGCGGAAGTGGCTGCTGGGAGGTAAGTCTGTCCTTTAAAAGCACTTGTCTTTGCAGGGGCAGGCAAGCCGATTTCGGTGGGAGTGGAGCTGGCTGGTTAGTCAATTTCAGCAGGAGCTGAGAATTTAAAAACATTTTTTTTTAATTAGTGTTTTAGGCGGGAACAGGAAGTCGACCCGCGGACGTCTGGGAAGACCCTCACCAATAAATTCTGGTGGAGAGGAAACCCGAGACACTACACGTGTAGTGTCTCCCACCCGCCATCCTCCTCTAACCTAATAATAAAACCCATTGGTCTGAGGTAAGTACCATATTTTATTATATTATTATTATTTTTTATAAAAAATTAATTTAGTTGTTAGCCAGATCTTGGTAGAAAGTTAGAGGAATGGCAGGAAAGGGAGTGCAATGTTCCTCCTGCAGGATGTTTGAGGTGAGGGATGCAGTTAGTGTCCCTGCTGATTTTACCTGCAGGAAGTGCTGCCATCTCCAGCTCCTCCAAGACCGAGTTAGGGAACTGGAGCTGGAGTTGGAAGAACTTCGGATCATTCGGGAGGCAGAAGGGGTCATAGATAGCAGCTTCAGGGAATTAGTTACACCAAAGATTGGAGATAGGTGGGTAACTGTAAGAGGGACTGGGAAAAAGCAGTCAGTGCAGGGATCCCCTGCGGTCGTTCCCCTGAGAAACAAGTATACCGCTTTGGATACTTGTGGGGGGGGGACTTACCAGGGGTAAGCCATGGGGTACGGGCCTCTGGCACGGAGTCTGTCCCTGTTGCTCAGAAGGGAAGGGGGGAGAGGAGCAGAGCATTAGTAATTGGGGACTCTATAGTCAGGGGCACAGATAGGAGATTTTGTGGGAGCGTGAGAGACTCACGTTTGGTATGTTGCCTCCCAGGTGCAAGGGTACGTGATGTCTCAGATCGTGTTTTCCGGGTCCTTAGGGGGGAGGGGGAACAGCCCCAAGTCGTGGTCCACATTGGCACTAACGACATAGGTAGGAAAGGGGGCAAGGATGTCAGGCAGGCTTTCAGGGAGCTAGGATGGAAGCTCAGAACTAGAACAAACAGAGTTGTTATCTCTGGGTTGTTGCCCGTGCCACGTGATAGTGAGATGAAGAATAGGGAGAGAGAGCATTTAAACACGTGGCTACAGGGATGGTGCAGGCGGGAGGGATTCAGATTTCTGGATAACTGGGGCTCTTTCTGGGGAAGGTGGGACCTCTACAGACAGGATGGTCTACATCTGAACCTGAGGGGCACAAATATCCTGGGGGGGAGATTTGTTAGTGCTCTTTGGGGGGGTTTAAACTAATGCAGCAGGGGCATGGGAACCTGGATTGTAGTTTTAGGGTAAGGGAGAATGAGAGTATAGAGGTCAGGAGCACAGATTTGACGTCGCAGGAGGGGGCCAGTGTTCAGGTAGGTGGTTTGAAGTGTGTCTACTTCAATGCCAGGAGTATACGAAATAAGGTAGGGGAACTGGCAGCATGGGTTGGTACCTGGGACTTCGATGTTGTGGCCATTTCGGAGACATGGATAGAGCAGGGACAGGAATGGATGTTGCAGGTTCCGGGGTTTAGGTGTTTTAGTAAGCTCGGAGAAGGAGGCAATAGAGGGGGAGGTGTGGCGCTGCTAGTCAAGAGCAGTATTACGGTGGCGGAGAGGATGCGAGATGGGGACTCTTCTTCCGAGGTAGTATGGGCTGAAGTTAGAAACAGGAAAGGAGAGGTCACCCTGTTGGGAGTTTTTTATAGGCCTCCTAATAGTTCTAGGGATGTAGAGGAAAGGATGGCGAAAATGATTCTGGATAAGAGCGAAAGTAACAGGGTAGTTATTATGGGAGACTTTAACTTTCCAAATATTGACTGGAAAAGATATAGTTTGAGTACAATAGATGGGTCGTTTTTTGTACAGTGTGTGCAGGAGGGTTTCCTGAAACAATATGTTGACAGGCCAACAAGAGGCGAGGCCACGTTGGATTTGGTTTTGGGTAATGAACCAGGCCAGGTGTTGGATTTGGAGGTAGGAGAGCACTTTGGGGACAGTGACCACAATTTGGTGACGTTTACGTTAATGATGGAAAGGGATAAGTATACACCGCAGGGCAAGAGTTATAGCTGGGGGAAAGGGCAATTATGATGCCATTAGACGTGACTTGGGGGGGGATAAGGTGGAGAAGTAGGCTGCAAGTGTTGGGCACACTGGATAAGTGGGGCTTGTTCAAGGATCAGCTACTGCGTGTTCTTGATAAGTATGTACCGGTCAGGCAGGGAGGAAGGCGTCGAGCGAGGGAACCGTGGTTTACCGAGGAAGTGGAATCTCTTGTTCAGAGGAAGAAGGAGGCCTATGTGAAGATGAGGTGTGAAGTTTCAGTTGGGGCGATGGATAGTTACAAGGTAGCGAGGAAGGATCTAAAGAGAGAGCTAAGACGAGCAAGGAGGGGACATGAGAAATATTTGGCAGGAAGGATCAAGAAAAACCCAAAAGCTTTCTATAGGTATGTCAGGAATAAGCGAATGACTAGGGAAAGAGTAGGACCAGTCAAGGACAGGGATGGGAAATTGTGTGTGGAGTCTGAAGAGATAGGCGAGATACTAAATGAATATTTTTCGTCAGTATTCACTCAGGAAAAAGATAATGATGTGGAGGAGAATGCTGAGCCCCAGGCTAATAGAATAGATGGCATTGAGGTACGTAGGGAAGAGGTGTTGGCAATTCTGGACAGGCTGAAAATAGAGAAGTCCCCGGGACCTGATGGGATTTATCCTAGGATTCTCTGGGAGGCCAGGGAAGAGATTGCTGGACCTTTGGCTTTGATTTTTTATGTCGTCATTGGCTACAGGAATAGTGCCAGACGACTGGAGGACAGCAAATGTGGTCCCTTTGTTCAAAAAGGGCAGCAGAGACAACCCCGGCAACTATAGGCCGGTGAGCCTCACGCCTGTAGTGGGTAAAGTCTTGGAGGGGATTATAAGAGACAAGATTTATAATCATCTAGATAGGAATAATATGATCAGGGATAGTCAGCATGGCTTTGCGAAGGGTAGGTCATGCCTCACAAACCTTATTGAGTTCTTTGAGAAGGTGACTGAACAGGTAGATGAGGATAGAGCAGTTGATGTGGTGTATATGGATTTCAGCACAGCGTTTGATAAGGTCCCTGAAAGTTGCCACCCAGGTTGATAGGGTTGTGAAGAAGGCCTATGGAGTGTTGGCCTATATTGGTAGAGGGATTGAGTTCCGGAGTCAGGAGGTCATGTTGCAGCTGTACAGAACTCTGGTACGTCCGCATTTGGAGTATTGCGTACAGTTCTGGTCACCGCATTATAGGAAGGACGTGGAGGCTTTGGAGCGGGTGCAGAGGAGATTTACCAGGATGTTGCCTGGTATGGAGGGAAAATCTTATGAGGAAAGGCTGATGGACTTGAGGTTGTTTTCGTTGGAGAGAAGAAGGTTAAGAGGAGACTTAATAGAGGCATACAAAATGATCAGGGGGTTAGATAGGGTGGACAGTGAGAGCCTTCTCCCGCGGATGGAAATGGCTGGCACGAGGGGACATAGCTTTAAACTGAGGGGTAATAGATATAGGACAGAGAGATAGACAATAGATATAGATACAGGCGTTCTTTACGCAAAGAGTAGTGAGGCCGTGGAATTCCCTACCTGCTACAGTAGTGAACTTGCCAACATTGAGGACATTTAAAAGTTTATTGGATAAACATATGGATGATAATGGCATAGTGTAGGTTAGATGGCTTTTGTTTCGGTGCAACATCGTGGGCCGAAGGGCCTGTACTGCGCTGTATTGTTCTATGTTCTAAAGTGAGAACCTTGGTCCGACTCAATACTGCTGGAGAGTCCCCATCTTGTAAAAATGTGGTGGGTTAGGATTTTGGCTGTGGTTTTCGTGGTGTTGGTGCGGGCTGGAAATGCTTCCACCCACTTTGTAAAAGTGACAACTCACTACAGAATTTTTAAATACCTCTGAATCTTATGCTTTCTGATTAGTTTTGCCACTGGAAAAGTTTCTCCTTAATTATTCCAACCAAATTGTTCATGCTTTTGAACACCACATTCCTTTATTTCTGCTCCATGGAGAATATCCCAGCTTTAGTCTCTTCACATAACTGAAGTCTCATCACTGGTACAGTTCTCGGAAATTTACTCTACACCCTTTATAAGGTACCCCTCCTGGAGGCTCTCCTTCCTGGTGTGAGGTGTATAGAATTGAATGTACTGCTCAGTGGAGGCCTAACTGTGGATTATAAATGTTAGTATAACTCCCTGTTGTACTCTATCCCTTAATTTATTGAATTTGATTTGTAGAAAAATGCAACACAGAAAAAGCTGTTTAACCCATCTTGCCTCTGTGGGTCTTTGGTAGAGCTACCCAATTATAAAACCAAGACTTCTTTATGCATTTTAACAGCCATTCGCAAACTAGAATTTCAAAACCAGGCTGACCAGGGGCAGGATTTTCAGTTTTGGAGACATGCGTGGCTGCCGGGATTGAATTATTTGTGTTTTGCATTACCGTTTGGGGCGCTATTCGGCAAGCGAGTCAGGACATGCAAATTGGCCAACACTTTGCTGGCGAGAACCCGGAGCCATTCCCAGCGCAGCAAGTGTTCTAACTGCTTGGGCCGCTTTTGCCGCTAAAGAGTCTGGCAGCTGGAGCTGTTTTTTTATTAGTTTTATTTTTTAAATTTAGAGTACCTGTTGCTAACTTTTGGTTGGCTCTTAATTCGTAATTTGCTCTGTTTGTTTAACCTTTGCTCTAGAGTCGCCAGGTATCTTCATGATACCGCCATGAGGTTCAAGTTCAAGTAATGATCAATAACTCAACACACCAATTAGTAAGATTCAAATCAAAACACATTTATTATACACCGTAAATCACTACTCATGCATTAACTCTACTTTCTAGACTATTCTCTATCACTAAAAGGCCTATACTTGGCTTCGGAATTGGCCCACCAGGTCAGGGGAACAAATGGCCTTTCGTTCAGGTCCTGAGTCTGCAGGATTCAAAAGCTGGTATGGACTGGTAGCTAGGAGCACCTATCTCGTAGCGAACGTTGACTTGAGACTTACTTGGTTGGCGTGGCTGCTGGACAGTTCACTCTCAGAGGTTGCTTCATGTTGTTGAGTGACCCTGGCAAGAAGGACGATTTGAACTTGGGGGCTTTACTTTATAGTCCCCAGGGGCTTCCTGCCCTTCAGGGCGGACCCTGTACCTGGTTCCAAGTGATTGGACTGCATTGCGATCATTTGGATCGATTTCTCCAATACTGGAGTTGTTCCCTGATCGCTGGGCGGTCCTTAAATGCCCGTTGGCCTTCCTTTGTCTTGGCTCCTGCTGGCACCGAGGAGTCTGGCTTGGCTTTATTCACCTTAAGTGTTGCAATTGTGCCTTGGAATCGCTCATTACTATGCAGATGGCTGCTGGTTTCAGTGCTGTCTGGTTTTTGCAAGTTTCAATACACATGATTTCTGCACTTGCTAGTCTTTGCCTGTGTTTGCTGAATTTCCCTTCAGTCTTTGCGGTTCTCCATTTTAAGTCGGGAAGTGGCCAACCCAGGTGGCTACACACCCTCCTTGTGACCCGAACGTGAAGCTTGAAGGATCACATAACTGCGTTGTCTTCATTCCCTGACCCGGCGAGCACTCTTCCATGGCCTCTACACTGACCATAACTATGCAATGAAAATTTTTAACTAACATTCTACGTGGCGCTGTCATAAACAGGGACATGCTTGACAAAATTTTTTTTAAAACGGTACCTCTAATTGTCCTCAATAAACTACACTCACTAAACATTCAGTCATATTAACTTCATAAACAACACAAAATAATAGCAGCATTTACATTTTTCCTGGCTTGGCAGTCAAGCACAGGGGTGTACAATATTTCCATTTCTTTATTTACAAAAGATACAACACAAATGGTCTTTATCACCAGGACCCCAAACCCCTTGATCTACAATAACCGAACATAGGGGATCTTATCCTGTATACCGGGGTGCGAGCGCGATAGGCTCTCCTTTGCCATTTCCTCATGTGGATAGTCTGCACGATGCTGCAGAGTATCGCCAACACTAACAGGGATTCGACTACATAGGAAAGGGAGTACCATGTTATGAGCTTCTCACACCGTGATGGTGTGGTGCTGCCTGTTACTGGGCTCTGGGTGCTATGGGGAAGCGAATCATTAACGGCCCGGGGGGGGGGGGGTTGGGGTCGGGGTTCGCGTTCGCGTGCAACCCAATACACATTATAATGGTGATCAACACGGAGGTCATTGTTCTTCTTCTTTCTCTTCTCCTCTTTTCTTTCCTTGGGGCTTCTGGAGTTCTGTGGGATCAAGCATAGTTTCTGTTACTATCTTGGTTAATATCTCGTCTGTATGTCTGTCCTTTAGCGCCAATTCCCCTTTACAATTTGTCACCATGTGTGACTCCCTCATTTTTTTTTTTAAACCGAATATTCAGGACAAGACACTTAAAAATACTGAAACAGTGCGAGCCGCCTCGCAGGCTGTGCAATTTTTGTGTGCAATGTTTGAGGATGTGAATAGCATAGGGATGGCAACCTAAGGGTTGCCTTAAAACAAAACAAAACTTTTTGAACCAAGAGTGCCGAAATGAGGTGCGTATGAGTCGCGACGGGTAAGAATTGGATGGAATCCCCGGGTAGGACGGCGACCGATGCAGTATGTGCTCTACCCCAGCGTAGTTGACCGGAGGGGGGAGTCCTCGGGCAGGGCGGAGACCAATGCCATTTCTCCACTGCCTGAGCAACCGACAAAAACGGGCAAAAAATGTAGTCATCGTGGGGGGGTTGCCGTAAAGGTTCTACCTTCGAACCAGAAGAGCAGTTATGAACGGGGGCTGGCAAGCTCTCAGCGGTTTCTGCCGATGAGCGTGCTGGCAAGTTTTCATAGGTTTCGGCCGACAAATATGGCGTGTGGCCGTGGAACATCAGAGTGCACAAACAACATTTTACAATAACAGTAACAAACAACATTAAACATGCTGCAGGTTCCATCAGAAAGGACACCGTTTCTCCCAAGCGGTTCCTTTTTTAAAAACATCATCTGGACACCTCAGTTATCAGTTGCGAACACAGTCGCGAAGGGGTTCTCGCTTTGGGAGTCAGACTCAAAGTCGTCATCTTCTCCCGGATGCCATACTCTCTAATGTATTAGGGCTGCATGGTGCGATTTGGGGTCCATCTCGTCGTTCCGGACGAGCCTGTATGAATTATCGCGGTGCCAAAAGGTGGTGTCTAGTTCT
Source organism: Scyliorhinus torazame (assembly GCF_047496885.1). NCBI lineage: Eukaryota > Metazoa > Chordata > Chondrichthyes > Carcharhiniformes > Scyliorhinidae > Scyliorhinus > Scyliorhinus torazame. The sequence goes on from NC_092709.1 coordinate 121,172,108, forward strand.
GTGGGGACGGAATCATCATCGTAGGGCGGTGGTCTTTGGTGGGGTTTGTTGAGGTATGTGATGAGGAAGGGATCACTCGAATCGTGGTCAGATTCGCTGGTTGTGCGTCTGTTGCCTGGGGATAGTAGGGAGGCATGCTGTGGCTATTGTCTGAGTCACAGTAGCTGTCATAAGAACATCAGAACTAGGAGCAGGAGTAGGCCACCTGGCCCCTCGAGCCTGCCCCGCCATTCAATGAGATCATGGCTGATCTTTTGTGGACTCAGCTCCACTTTCCGGCCCGAACACCATAACCCTTAATCCCTTTATTCTTCAAAAAACTACCTATCTTTATCTTAAAAACATTTAATGAAGGAGCCGCTACTGCTTCACTGGGCAAGGAATTCCATAGATTCACAGTAGTTCCTCCTAAACTCAGTCCTAAATCTACTTCCCCTTATTTTGAGGCTATGCCCCCTAGTTCTGCTTTCACCCGCCAGTGGAAACAACCTGCCCGCATCTATCCTATCTATTCCCTTCATAATCTTATATGTTTCTATAAGATCCCCCCTCATCCTTCTAAATTCCAACGAGTACAGTCCCAGCCTACTCAACCTCTCCTCGTAATCCAACCCCTTCAGCTCTGGGATTAACCTAGTGAATCTCCTCTGCACACCCTCCAGTGCCAGTACGTCCTTTCTCAAGTAAGGAGACCAAAACTGAACACAATACTCCAGGTGTGGCCTCACTAACACCTTATACAATTGCAGCATAACCTCCCTAGTCTTAAACTCCATCCCTCTAGCAATGAAGGACAAAATTCCATTTGCCTTCTTAATCACCTGTTGCACCTGTAAACCAACTTTCTGCGACTCATGCACGAGCACACCCAGGTCTCTCTGCACAGCAGCATGTTTTAATATTTTATCATTTAAATAATAATCCCTTTTGCCGTTATTCTTACCAAAATGGATAACCTCACATTTTTCAACATTGTATTCCATCTGCCAGACCCTAGCCCATTCACTTAGCCTGTCCAAATCCCTCTGCAGACTTCCAGTATCCTCTGCACTTTTTGCTTTACCACTTATCTTAGTGTCGTCTGCAAACTTGGACACATTGCCCTTGGTCCCCAACTCCAAATCATCTATGTAAATTGTGAACAGTTGTGGGCCCAACACTGATCCCTGAGGGACACCACTAGCTACTGATTGCCAACCAGAGAAACACCCATTAATCCCCACTCTTTGCTTTCTATTAATTAACCAATCCTCTATCCATGCTCCTACTTTCCCCTTAATGCCATGCATCTTTATCTTATGCAACAACCTTTTGTGTGGCACCTTGTCAAAGGCTTTCTGGAAATCCAGATATACCACATCCATTGGCTCCCCGTTATCTACCGCACTGTTAATGTCCTCAAAAAATTCCACCAAATTAGTTGGGCACGACCTGCCCTTTATGAACCCATGCTGCGTCTGTCCAATGGGACAATTTCCATCCAGATGCCTCGCTATTTCTTCCTTGATGATAGATTCCAGCATCTTCCCTACTACCGAAGTTAAGCTCACTGGCCTATAATTACGCACTTTCTGCCTACCTCCTTTTTTAAACAGTGGTGTCACGTTTGCTAATTTCCAATCCGCCGGGACCACCCCAGAGTCTAGTGAATTTTGGTAAATTATCACTAGTGCATTTGCAATTTCCCTAGCCATCTCTTTTAGCACTCTGGGATGCATTCCATCAGGGCCAGGAGACTTGTCTACCTTTAGCCCCATTAGCTTGCCCATCACTACCTCCTTGGTGATATCAATCCTCTCAAGGTCCTCACCTGTCATAGCCTCATTTCCATCAGTCACTGGCATGTTATTTGTGTCTTCCACTGTGAAGACCGACCCAAAAAACCTGTTCAGTTCCTCAGCCATTTGCTCATCTCCCATTATTAAATCTCCCTTCTCATCCTCTAAAGGACCAATATTTACCTTAGCCACTCTTTTTTGTTTTATGTATTTGTAGAAACTTTTACTATCTGTTTTTATATTCTGAGCAAGTTTACTCTCATAATCTATCTTACTCTTTATAGCTTTTTTAGTAGCTTTCTGTTGCCCCCTAAAGATTTCCCAGTCCTCTAGTCTCCCACTGATCTTTGCTACTTTGTATGTTTTTTCCTTCAATTTGATACTCTCCCTTATTTCCTTAGATATCCACGGTCGATTGTCCCTCTTTTTACCGTCCTTCCTTTTTGTTGGTATTTTCTTTTCCTTTTCGCTGCTGCTGCTGTCTGTGGGCGTTCCGGGGTGGATTCTAGAGGTCGGGGATGGAGTTGAGGGCGAGTCCGTGGATGTGGTGGGCGTGTTGGGGGAGGGTAGGGATATGTTGGGTGTGGGCAGGGTGTGGCCTGCTGCGTTGAGCATGACGTGTGCGTGGTTGGACTGTGGGCCATATGCCTTAAGCTGGTTAATATGAAACCACGCAGTCTTTCCGTTGGGGTACTTAATTTTATAGACTGAGGGGCTTACTTTGTCCGCAATGGAGTACAGACCCGAATACTTCGGTGACAGGAATGTGCTGGGGTTGTCAATTGAGCATGACCCGCTGTCCTACCTCAAACTGAGTCGCAGGCACTGTCTTGTCGAAACAGGCCTTGCTCTGTTTCTTCCTTGTGCCTAATCTTACTGCGGCTGCTAGCTGAGCCGTTTTCACATTCTCCACTAACTGTTTGACTGCGTTCTCGTGTGTGAGGGCCGTCACTTCAGGGCTGGTCAAGTCCAATCCTAATAAAAATTCTGTGCCGTTCATGGGGCATCCGTTCATGTGTGTGGGGGGTAACCTGTGGATGTTGAACTAGTATTTCTCAAAAACATCAGCGCAAAAGGGAGGACTGAATCCCAAGTGGTGTTGTTTTGTTGGACCATTTTTCTGAGGGTGACTTTTAGGGTCCGATTCATGCGCTCCACGATACCACTTAACTGGGGGTGGTATGCAATGTGGAATTTTTGGGTAATGCCAAATATCGTGAGGACGTTCTTCATGACACGTCCCGTATAATGAGAACCTTGGTCGGATTCAATGCTGCGGGGAGTCCCCATCTCGTAAAGATGTGGTGGGTTAAGATCTTTGCGGTGGTCTTTGCCGTGTTCGTTCTGGATGGGAATGCCTCGACCCATTTCGTAAAAGTATCTATGACAACTAATATGTACTTGTAACCATTCCTGCAAGGGGGCAATGGTCCTATAAAATCGATCTGGAGGTTAGTCCAGGGGTCGTTAACAGGACGGGTGTGACAAAGCTGAGCCGCCTTTGCGTATCTGTCCGGATTGTTCTGGGCGCAAATGAGGCGATTCTCAACCTAGTGCGTTACATCTTCTTTTAAACTTGGCTACAAACAGAGCTGCCTGAGGTGGGCTGTAGTGGGATCAATTCCCTGATGTCCATGACTGTCATGGAATAAACACAAGTTGATTCCTGTCCTGTTCAGGAACCACATAAAGGGTGTCTTTTAACACCACACTGTCATGTGTGGTCAGTGTATTTTTAAATCTAACGTAAGGTGCTGGAAATTGTCCTTTCAAAATCTCCCTGAGATTGCTATCCTGCTTCTGGGCCTGCATGAAATCCTCGATATTAGTCTGCAAGACCTGAACTGCATTCACTGGTGCGCTTTCGGGGGGTGTCCAAAAATATCCATGCCTGGAACCTGCCTTAGCCAGTGCGTCGGCTTTTACATTTCCAGGTGGGGAGGAACGGTGGTGACTGCGAACTTTAACAATTCCGAATGTCCTGTCCTGTGCTTTCTCTAAAATGTGGTGGAGCAATGGGGCTGAAGGGAGGGGTTTTCCATCTGCGGAAACAAATCCTCTTGCTTTCCACAGGGGTAGGAATTCTGTAAGGCTATTGCAGACATAGAGGCTGTCCAAGTATATGTCTGCTGGGCTGGGGAAGGAATCTGGGTGATCCACAATGTACGCAACGACTGCTAGTTCTGCTGCCTGCGCGACTAAGTGGCCTGGTAGCTTTAAGGAGATCTCTTCTAGGGCGTGTCCCTGCACGTCCTCGACATATATGCCGCATCCTGTAGTGCGCTTTCCTTCTAATACTGTGGAAGAACCATCCACATATATCCTTAAGGGTCTGCACGTGTCTGGGGGCTCTGGGGTGAACTACCTATGTTTCTGAGAGGTGTTTTCGCAATTATTATGTTGTGGTGTGGTGAGATGATTTCACATTCGTGGGGTGTGCCTGGGTACTGAATGTTGTCGGCTTGGAAAGTGTTGGTCTTGGTCCTTTTAACGGTGATGTCTCGTCCCTGCAAAAGAAGTGTCCATCTAGCTGCTCTAATTTGGCTAACTGTACCGTCCCTAAGTCGTCCGTCAAGTAGAAGTTGGGTGGGGGTGTGTTCAGTGGAGATTGTGATGGGGTTTAGTCCGGTTATGTAGGAAAAATACTGAACTGCCCAGAAAACTGCGAGCAGGTGCCGTTCACAGGCCGAAAATCCCTGCTCCACAGGATCCAAAAGTCTGGAGGCGTATGCCACGGGTCTTAACTGTTCGTGCCGTTCCTGGAGGAGCACGGCCTAAAGGGTGTGGTCGGTGCTAGCTATCTCTATGGCATAGGGGGAAAGCGGGTCTGGCACTTGTAGTGCGGGGGCTGCAATGAGGGCTCTTTTCAAAGCATCCACAGGATCCGTATGCTGCGGAAGCCATTCCCAAGGGGCTCCTTTCTTTAGGAGTTCCGAGAGGGGTGCTGCCTTGCTGGCGAAACCGTCAATATGGTTTTGGCAGGAGCCAACCAGTCCTAAAAATGACCGGAGGGCTGAAACATTCTGGGGAAGGGGCAATTTGGCAATCAAGTCAACTCTTTTGTGCTCGATCTCGCGTTTACCGTGCGTGATAATCGTACCCAAATATATCACTTTGTTGTCCAAAATCTGGGCCTTTTTGGGGTTTACTTTGCAACCAATTTTCTGTAGGAGTTCCACGAGTTCGGACAGAAGCTCGATGTGCTCTGCCTTGGTGTCTGTCTGCAGTAATAGGTCGTCCACATACTGGACCAGACATTCGGGGCGAGAAAATGTTGATAAACCATTTGCCAACTGTCGGTGGAAAATGGAGGGGGAGTTGTGGAATCCTTGTGGAAGGCATGCCCACGTGTACTGCTGACCTTTGAAAGTGAAGGCAAATTTGTATTGGCATGCTTTTGCCAATGGAATGGACCAGAATCCGTTACTGATGTCCAAAACCGTAAAGTATTGTGAGTTGAGTCCCTGTTTCAGCATGGTCTCAGGACTTGTGGCTACTGTGGGTGCTGCAGCGGGGGTGACTTTGTTGAGTTCCCGGTAATCGATGGTCAGTCGCCATGAACCATCGGGCTTTCTCACTGGCCAAATCGAGGCATAAGTAGTGGAGGCTACTGATCTGAGTACGCCCTGCTCTAATAAGCTGTCGATAACTTTTGCGATTTCTCCCTCAGCTTCTTGGGGAAATCCGTATTGCTTTTGGGGTCTACGGTCAGGTCCTGTGATTTGAACGGAACCAGTCATCCGGCCACAGTCGTGTTTGTGGGTCGCGAATGCTGTCCTGTGCTTCTTTAGAACTGCCCTAATCTGCTTGTCTGTGCTAATCGTGGTCGGGTCAAACCAGAATTCGCCGACTGCGCTAATCTTGTTTGCGTATTCGCCTATTGTGAGCGTTGCGGGGGCTCTTGCGGATTTTGCCATTCTCCAAACACACTGGTTTACCGGATCAAATGGAAGGTGGTGGGAGTTCATAAAGTCAATTCCCAAAATGTGTTCTGCTGTGTGGGGCAGGTCGACTAAAACTATGGGGTGCTTTGTCGTTATATTGCGAATCTGAATGGGTACAGGTGCTGTGATGTGTCCCTGCTGTGAGTGGCCTGTGAAGCCGCTGAGGGTGATGGTGGCTGTAGTGGGCCACGTGTCTTTCTGGAATATGGTGGAGGAATTTATTATGGTTCGGGACTCTCTTGTGTCCCAGAGAAATTCGATGGGCTGTCCCCGTATCTTTGCTGCAACTACTGGTCGGCCGGACCTATCCCGAAGGGTGTCGCAGACCCAACTGAGGTAGCCCGAACACCGTCAGTCCGTTCCGTTCAGGTCCGTCTGGCCTGAACGGGTGCTCACACTATGTGTGAGCTCTGTCCTATTCTTATTCAGAGTGCCTGCATGTTGGGCTTTCGTGGGGCATTGCATTCTCGTGCAAAGTGTCCTAACTGCCCACAGTTGTAACACTCCTGTGGCTTTTGTGGGGGGCTGTTCCTGCCTTCGTTCACCCATGCGGGGTTCTGGTGCGCTTTCACCGCTTGGATGTCTGCTTCTGCCTGCTGTTCCTCGGGTTTCCTAACTGCGGGTTTGTTTTGTACAGACTGCTCCCAGGTGCGGGAAAATCTTTAAAAAAAACATTTCTCATTATGCGCTTCTTCTGAGGGGTCATAGTTGGTACAGGCTTTTTTTCGTCCCTCTGTGGCATTGGAGATAAGGGTGCGTGTCCATTTGGCCATACCTTCTTGGGACAAATGGGCGCGGTCTAGATTACCGAAAACTGCTGTGAAATGAATCCACAGGCGTCCAGCAAACGCTGTGGGGTGTTCCGTCTTTTTCTGTCTGCACTTATTCAGGCCTTCTACAGGGTCACCTCTGTTGTAGCCGATCGCATCTAGGATCGCTGTGTGCATTTCTGCAAGGGTGCCTCCTCCTACATTCTGTTCGTCGGGAAGGGCTGCTACGGCCGAAGGGTCTAAACTTAAAACTGTGACCTTCACGTGCTCACGCTCGTCCAGGCCGTACATGGTCGCCTGCTGCTTTACTCTAGCAAAGAAGTGGTGGGGGTCTGAGGTGGGGAGGAATGGTGTGATTTTCTCGCACGCGTCCCGTAATTGGGTCACGGTCAAGGGGGTGGTATAAAGAAATTCTGTATTACCGTCCGATGTGACTGTGCGGTGGGTGGTTACTGGATTCATTGGTGCCTGAACTATCTGCTCTGTGGGGGGTTGGGGCGGTTTTATCTTCTGGGGCTTTCCTTGCGCACATGTTCCCTGAACATACCTATGCGCGGTCTCATTTAATTCTTCCCAATCCGGGCCGTCTTCTGTATCTAACTGGGATCCAAAGGTGCTGTGGAATCCATTCTGAACTGAAAGCAAAGACTGCAGTTCTGCAGTCTGCTTCCTGCACTTCGCATGATCGAGTGAGATTACATAGATTACATAGAACATACAGTGCAGAAGGAGGCCATTCGGCCCATCGAGTCTGCACCGACCCACATTCATCCCTCACTTCCACCCTATCCCCGCAACCCAATAACCCCTCCCAACCCTTATGGACACTACGGGCAATTTTTAGCATGGCCAATCCACCTAACCTGCACGTCTTTGGACTGTGGGAGGAAACCGGAGCACCCGGAGGAAACCCACGCAGACACGGGGAGAACGTGCAGACTCCGCACAGACAGTGACCCAGCGGGGAATCGAACCTGGGACCCTGGCGCTGTGAAGCCACAGTGCTATCCACTTGTGCTACCGTGCTGCCCAGCTCTGTCTCTGCTCCGTGGTGGCAGCATGGAGTGCTCGTAATGCTGCTTTCAGGTCGCTACACTGCCTTTTTCTCTGCTTCCTCTCCTACCAGGACTGCATGTTGTGTGTCCTGATGGGACTTTTCGTACTGTGTCTTGAAGCTGCTGAGGTGTGCCAGACAAGACCGGTGTGCCCACTTGTCATCATCCACCTCTCCGTCCCTTGCTGCTAACTTCCTTCTTAATTCTATGTTCTCTTTCTCAACCTCGCTTACATCGACCTTGCTCATTCGATGTACTCCTATCTCTTTACGGAGTGCCCAAACGACCTCCTCTGTGCCTCGCAATTGTGCCAGACAGGACACGATTGCCATTGGCTTGCGAGCTTTTCCCAAGCTTTTCTTATGAATCTCTGACAGGTTCCCCCACCAAGTATGTCCTATACGTCCGGGTCCTGTTTCTTTATTCTCACAGAATTCACTCCAAAGGGGCCATCCCTTCCCTTTGAGATATTTCCTGATTTCCTCTTCCCAAACGGTACACTGTCCTTCCCGGCTGCTGATTGCTGCAACTACGAATTCTTTGGGGTTCATGAGGCGTTGCATTGCCATCTTTCCTCTCTAAATACTATCTTAAAATTTGGAATGAGGGGTATTAAGGCGGTGCTGTAAGTACGGGTACGGCTTTGGCTATTTTCCGGAATACAAACTCCCGACAGTTTTCGCAACAAAAATCAATCAGTTTTATGCTGTTTAGCACAGGGCTAAATCGCTGGCTTTGAAAGCAGACCGAGGCAGGCCAGCAGCACGGTTCGATTCCCGGAATGTGGCGACTAGGGGCTTTTCACAGTAACTTCATTTGAAGCCTACTTGTGACAATAAGCAATTTTCATTTCATTAGAGCCCTGTTAGTTACGCATGCACTAACACACTTCCGAATTATGAGGATTGATCAGAACTGCTTGAACACTTGTGGTTTTTCTGTTCCCAATTGGATTTTTAATTCAAATTTTGGGTTCTCCCGGAGTGGTTAGCCACTTCTAAGTCGGGTCCCGTCAGGATGTCGGCAGTAATATGTTGCTAACTTTTGGTTGGCTCTTAATTCGTAATTTGCTCTGTTTGTTTAACCTTTGCTCTAGAGTCGCCAGGTATCTTCATGATACCGCCATGAGGTTCAAGTTCAAGTAATGATCAATAACTCAACACACCAATTAGAACATAGAACAATACAGCGCAGTACAGGCCCTTCGGCCCACGATGTTGCACCGAAACAAAAGCCATCTAACCTACACTATGCCATTATCATCCATATGTTTATCCAATAAACTTTTAAATGCCCTCAATATAGAACATAGAACAATACAATTAGTCAGATTCAAATCAAAACACATTTATTATACACCGTAAATCACTACTCATGCATAAACTCTACTTTCTAGACTATGCCTATCACTAAAAGGCCTATACTTAGCTTCGGACTGGCCCACCAGGTCAGGGGAACAAATGGCCTTTCGTTCAGGTCCTGAGTCTGCAGGATTCAAAAGCTGGTATGGACTGGTAGCTAGGAGCGCCTATCTCGTAGCGAGCGTTGACTTGAGACTTACTTGGTTGGCGTGGCCGCTTGAAAGTTAATTCTCAGGGGTTGCTTCACATTGTTGAGTGATCCTGCCAAGAAGGACGATTTGAACTTGGGGGCTGTACTTTATAGTCCCCAGGGGCTTCCCGCCCTTCGGGGTGGAAAATGGTTCCAAATGATTGGACTGCGTTGCGATCATTTGGATCGATTTCTCCAATACTGGAGTTGTTCCCTGATCGCTGGGCGGTCCCTAAATGTCCGTTGGCCTTCCTTTGTCTTGCCAACTGCTGGCGCCAAGGAGCCTGGCTTGGCTGTATTCACCTTAAGTGTTGCAATTGTGCCTTGGAATCGCTCATTACTATGCTGCTGGTTTCAGTGCGGTCTGGTTTTTGCAAGTTTCAATACACATGATTTCTGCACTTGCTTGTCTTTGCCTGTGTTGACTGAATTTCCCTTCAGTCTTTGCGGTTCTCCATTTTAAGTCGGGAAGTGGCCAACCCAGGTGGCTACATACCCAATTCTTTTTTTTCCCAATTAAGGGGCAATTTAGCATGGCCAATTCACCTACCCACGCAGACATGGGGAGAATATGCAAACTCCACACAGACAGTGACCAGGGGCCAGGATCGAACCCGGGTCCTCAGTGCCATGAGGCAGTAGTGCTAACCACTGCACCACCACAGCCCGCAGCTGGAGCTGTTTGAGTATACAATTATTTTTTTCCAGTTAAGGGACAATTTTACATTGGCCAATCCACCTACCCCGCAAATCGTTTTTGGATTGTGAGGGCGAAAACCACGCAAACACGAGGAGAATGTGCAAACTCCACACAGACAGTGACCCAGAGCCGGGATCGAACCTGGGACCTGGGTGCCGTGAGCGGAGCGACATTCACTTCCCCAGCATGGGCAGCAGACTCTGTCCGGGAGATGGTGGCAGAGGCAGTCAGCGCTGCCAGCCTCATCAGGAGAAGACTGCTGGTGAGCCAGCCAGAGGCATTGAGGTCACTGGTGAGGCCTCTGCCCTGAGAGAGGCAGAGAAACAGGGCTCCAAAGGCCACGGTGTAAGCGCCCTGTTTGGGCTGAGGCCTGCTGATCCCCTGCTTCCTCTGCAACCAGGCAGCACTGCTGAGCAGTGCCAACACCTGGTGGGCCCCTGATTGAGCTTGACCACACCCATCTCCTTGATGAAACAACTGGGATTTGAGGGTGTCCAGTGTGGTGGCCTGGGTCGGCTCCCAGATGACCAGAGACTTCTGAGCACTCAAAAGACACGGGAAACATTCAGCAGTGTGAGCAGCCAGGAGCCTGGATGTAGCACAAAAGGGGTGCGTTCTAAAGACAGACTGTAGCAATGATGGTGTGCATGAAGTTGGTACCAAACCACTCCACACTAGTGATTTGCATCACTGTATATACACAAGGGGTTAATGTAAATGCACTACAACTAAGTAACCACAAGAGGGAGCACCAGAGATGTATATTAATAGACAGACAGGAAGTCAGGGGGCACTCTTCACAGGAATGGCAGTGAGTGAGCAGGACACAGACAGACAGCTCAGATGTAACATCTAGTATAAGCGTGGTGAGAGAATGAACTTACACAAAACATCTACTTCAACTGTAAGACTACGAGCTTTATTCAGACACAAGGAATAATACACCCACTACTACCTCCAGCCAAAGCAGCTGCCACCCTAGCAAGCCCATCTATCTTTGAGCATTTTCAGCCTCCCACTCCCCTTCGCTGTCATAACGCCCAAGCACCGCTTGTCAATACTTGCACTAATTTGTGCCTGCGTGACTTATGCCTAAGAGCGGTGGACCAGCGCAGGAGAGTGGAGCATATTCTGTCCAAGCCGCTAAGTAGATTTAAATGCATGCAAATGATGGTTTTGCATGGCCCTGCACAGCACAAACCTTGATTTCACCACAAGTAAGAGACAAGCATGGCGCTGGAATGGGCACTGGGTGCAAACCTCTATTTTTGCATGACACCACATTCTTCGTCCAATCACAATTCGTGTTTCCATTGTCGTGAAACTGAGAATCCAGCCCTAGAATTGTTGTGGAATCTGTGGTGATTTTGTTACTTGTAAGTTTCAAGTTCTGCAGAGAAATCTTGATTATTGCTCTCACCAGTTGCGGATGAAAGTGCGATCTGTCCAGCAAGTTTCATGGTTAATTTTGATGAGTTAAGCTTATTTCTCTTCTCTTTTGACAAGGTGCCACACAAAAGGTTGCTGCATAAGATAAAGATGCATGGCATTAAGGGTAAAGTAGTAGCATGGATAGAGGATTGGTTAATTAATAGAAAGAGTGGAGATTAATGGGTGTTTCTCTGGTTGGCAATCAGTAGCTAGTGATGTCCCTCAGAGATCAGTTTTGGGCCCACAATTGTTCACAATTTACATTGATTATTTGGAGTTGGGGACCAAGTGCAATGTGTCCAAGTTTGCAGAGGACACCAAGATGAGTGGTAAAGCAAGAAGTGCAGAGGATACCGGAGGTCTGCAGAGGGATTTGGATAGGCTAAGGAAATGGGCTAGGGTCTGGCAGATGGAATACAATGTTGAAAAATGTGAGGTTATCCATTTTGGTAGGAATAACAGCAAAAGGGATTATTATTTAAATGATAAAATATTAAAAAATGCTGCTGTGCAGAGAGACCTGGGTGTGCTAGTGCATGAGTCGCAAAAAGTTGATTTACAGGTGCAACAGGTGATTAAGAAGGCAAATGGACTTTTGTCCTTCATTGCTAGAGGGATGGAGTTTAAGACTAGGGAGGTTATGCTGCAATTGTATAAGGTGTTAGTGAGGCCACACCTGGAGTATTGTGTTCAGTTTTGGTCTCCTTACTTGAGAAAGGACGTACTGGCACTGGAGGGTGTGCAGAGGAGATTCACGAGGTTAATCCCAGAGCTGAATGGGTTGGATTACGAGGAGAGGTTGAGTCGACTGGGACTGTACTCGTTGGAATTTAGAAGGATGCGGGGGTGGGGGGGGGGGGGGAGAATCTTCTAGAAACATATAAAATTATGAAGGGAACAGATAGGATAGATGCGGACAGGTTGTTTCCACTGGCGGGTGAAAGGAGAAGTAGGGGGCATAGCCTCAAAATAAGGGAAAGTAGATTTAGGACTGAGCTTAGGAAGAACATCTTCACCCAAAGGGTTGTGCCTAGTGAAGCAGTTGAGGCTCCTTCATTAAATGTTTTTGAGATAAAGATAGATAGTTTTTTTGAAGAATAAAGGGATTAACGGTTATGGTGTTCGGGCCAGAAAGTGGGGCTGAGTACACAAAAGATCAGCCATGATCTCATTGAATGGAGTAGCTGGCTCGAGGGGCCAGGTGGACCTACTCCTACTCCTAGTTCTTAAGTTCTTTGATTTGCTTCCTTTAAAGCCTTGCAAAGCAGTTTTTGAAAAGCAAATACCCAGATTTCTGGAGAAAGACATGTCTGTGGTAATTTCACCTCTCCTTGCCCTCCAGTTCAGCTCCGGCTACTCCTATACTTTACCCATCTTTCTCTGCTTTGGCACCTGTGCAGTCCTTGTAACTGAACAACAGTGTTCCTGGCTCTTTGGCTGTGCTCTTCTTTTGACTTTGAGAAAGTCAGCAATTCAAAAAATGGACAGAGTTGACAAATGCCCATTACAGTCACAAACATTGGGAGCAATGATAATGGGAAAACAAAGCAAGGCGGGTAGTAGCATACATGGAAGCAGAATAGCATTCAGAGAAAAGTGGACTTAAAGGAAGAGATTAACATTGGGTTTGTGAAATGCTGATGCAATACAGCCCAGAGAAACCCAGAACAATACTCCCACATTTCTTGTTTGTTGGGAAATGTTTGTATGACTAATTCTCACATATTATTGAAACGACTACATTTGGTGCCTTCCAAGACATGAACCATAATGATAGTCAAGTCATTCAAAACCTGAATATTTACCATCCAGAAAGAATTAAATGCTTTACAAATTGCACCTCAGTCAGCTGATTCTTTCAGGCCTAATCCCACCATTCACTGTTTCTACAGTATATAATGCAAGATCTGAGAATTTGGTTACACTGTCTGTTGGGGAAGTGTAAATGGCTAAATGATTGCTACCTGCTGTGAATCCACATGATGTTTTCCACAGTGCAATTGACAATAGCCTCCATCTGCATTCCCATTCTAATAAATAATTAAAGAACCAGGGAACGGTGTGCTATTGTGCCAGCTCAAAAATTGTACGATTACAAAGAATGGATGCTTTCGGCTTACCACATGTGCACAATAAGATCCTGTAATGTAAAAAGAATATTGGCGAAGATATGTCTGATTCTATATATTTTACAGGAAGATACATTTAGAGATGCTTGTTTTATTTAAGTAAAATATTGATTTGCATTCCTTTTCTTTTGGATAATTCAGGACTTCATGATTTGGGCAGATGGTGCTAAGGAGAGGGGCTTTGTCCTGGTATCATTTGGAGCTGGTGTGAAGTATCTGTCAGATGACGTTGCACACAAATTAGCAGGAGCTCTGGCTAGGCTTCCTCAAAAAGTGATGTGGAGGTATGTATGCAATGGGTGGCATGGGGGTTGATGGAAGAAGAGTAGAGGAAATAAATATGCAATTGTTCAACAAATTGTTAAGATTGCATTCAATGTTATAACTGGTTGGGAAGATCCCAGAATGGAACCCTGGCTTAAAAGACTAACTTTTTTTAAAGAAAACACCACAGGACCGTTAACTAGTTTTAACAACAAGAAAAAAAATGATTAAACGTGAAAAAACTGGATGATGATGATGCAATACCATCTCCCCCCCCCCCCCCCCCCACCTTAACAATTGCACACAAGATTTAGGATCAATACCGAATACAAAGTACATCTTACTCTACAATGGTCTCATTAGCACAAAGTCCTTTTTAAGCGCACAAGATTACTGTCGGCAAATACACTCTCCACATTCAACTCCAAGTGAATATCTGTGGATGTCCCCTCAGAATCCCTCCAGATATCTGTCATGTGAGAGTTTACAAACTCCGCTCCCAGAAACATGCTTTAAATCTTCTCTCATAAATATGCTTTCCCTTGGTGGCTTATATTCCGAAATCCAGTCCAGCTTTTCCAAATTACACTTTTAAATAAAGATTCTGCTCCACCTGTAACACTATCCAGTCAGGATTTCACACCAACCCCTTTAGGATTTCTTGTCCTTGACTGCTGTGCAAACTGCTCACAATTTCTCCAACTCGACTCTCGGACTATATTAAGATGGCATCAGAAGTTTGTTTTAACTTTTGAATACGGCTGTCTTGCTTTAAATCTGGTCACAGCAATTCCTTTTAACTCAGAACACTTTTTCCCTTGAATTCTTCTGAACAATATCTTGATCTCTGTTCACTTAACTCCAGACTTCTTGGACATTTTATTTCTCTAGTTTCCTTAACTAGATGAACTGTAGATTTACGGCATTTGTTTTCTTAGTCATTAGTCTATCGTGTGACTTCTAGCAAGGCAGAGACAGATGTTCTCGTTTAAATCTTCTAAAACCAACTGCTTCTAGCAGAGCTGTGAGAGCTGTTTTCTCTTTCTCCACCTCCAACTGCAATCAAATTAGCTAAACTAAAATTTAAAAGCTTCTCAACTTTACAGGGCTCCAGTTGCTAAGCAACAACTGCTAGTTTATTTATTCTTCATGCCATGGCCCCCTCTAAGCAAAATAGACACAAAGTTGGAACTTAACCAACCCCCGCACATACACAAACCTTTATCCAGCATGAATCTAACTAAAGGTTTTACCCTTCCAGGCACAGAAGCATTGACTTAAGCACACTTAAATCTGTATCTTATTTCTAATGTTTACAAATACAAATATAAATCCCGCAAAACAACCTTCCAACAGGCCCCCCGTTTGAAAGAAATAAATCTTCATAATTTCTTTACACTGGCTTTCCGTCCAATTCACACATTTTAGATGACAAATATCTAACCACGCAACTTTTTACATCATACAAGTACAGTTTTCTTTGTTCACAATTACACATGTCATAATACGTAATTGCAATAATTTAACCAAAGCAAAAACCATTTTAAAAGCATTATCAGACCCTATATGCATGATAACAAATTAAGTCTTGTGCTTTTTCTTCTGATTTCCAGTTTTCAACTCTGAAATCAATGTTTTATTTAAGTCCACTGTGCAATTGTCCTTTTCATCACCTGTAGGCATAGTTACATTTTCAAGCCAACTTTCCAAATTCAAATGTAAATTTGCATTTGATTTAACGCAGTCAAAATGTCATTTTTGGTGCATTAACATCTCCTTTCTTCTCTTGTCAAAATCTCTTATAGCTATTTCAAGAATATTGTTTAGATGCTTCTGTTCACTCGAAATAGTACCGTGGAAGCTTTATTTGTTCTTTGAACTTATCTTGTTTCTTCCAGTTGTACTTCAAAACGTTATTTTCAATTCCGTTTGAGCCCTTTCTGAAGTTTCATAGTTAGTACTAACCCTTAATTTCTGAACTATCTCAGTCCAGGACTCTGTAGAGTTTGAATGGCCTTTGTCAAACTGTTCACTTGCATTTTCTCCAACTGCTGCATAGAATCATAGAATTCCTACAGTGCAGAAGGAGGCCATTTGGGCCACCGAAACTGCACTGACCCTCTGAAAGAGGACCCCACCCAGGCACGCTCCCCCGCAACCTAACCTGTACATCCCTGGACACTAAGGGACAATTTAGCATGGCCAGTCTACCTATCTGCACACCTTCCGGACATCTTGTCTAGCATCAAAGGCAAGCATTTTTAAATCAGAGTCTCTCATCATTGACTCAGAAAGATCACTTTACAATTTCAGCATTTCTGGTTGACAATTTGTACTTTCAATTCAGCAGATACCTCAGTTGTTTTCTTTTTGTCCATTACTGACTTTGATACATAAGTAATATTACGTGGATCAGTTCTTTTCTCAAAGAGTTATTGTTCACACAAACAACTTTGAAATTGCGACACTCCATACCATCCATCATCTTTTCCTCCATCTTGCTTTGAAGTTTACAAATCTCAGAACTTGTTGGTAGAATTGCAGATAGCGATGAGGACTGTCAGAGGATACAGCAGGATTTAGATCGTTTGGAGACTTTGGCAGAGAGATGGCAGATGGAGTTTAATCTGAACAAATGTGGGGTAATGCATTTTGGAAGGTCTAATACAGGTAGGAAACATACAGTGAATGGTATGTTCAGAGAGATCTAGGTGTACAGGTCCACAGCTCACTGAAAGGTGCAACACAGGTGGAGAAGGAAGTCAAGAAGGCATACGGCATGCTTGCCTTCATTGGCCGGGGCATTGAGTATAAGAATTGGCAAGTCATGCTGCAGCTGTATAGAACCTTAGTTAGGCCACACTTGGAGTATAGTGTTCAATTCTGGTCGCCACGCTACCAGAAGGAAGTCGAGGCTTTAGAGAGGGTGCAGAAGAGATTTACCAGGATGTTGCCTGGTATCGAGGGCATTAGCTATGATGAGAGGTTGAATAAACTCGGTTTGTTCTCACTGGAACGACGGAGGTTGAGGGGCGACCTGATAGAGGTCTACAAAATTATGAGGGGCATAGACAGAGTGGATAGTCAGCGACTTTTTCCCAGTTAGAGGGGTCAATTACTAGGGGGGCATAGGTTTAAGGTGTGAGGGGCAAGGTTTAGAGGAGATGTACGAGGCAAGTTTTTTTTACACGGAGGGTAATGGGTGCCTGGAACCCGCTGCCGGAGGAGGTGGTGGAAGCAGGGACGATAGTGACGTTTAATGGGCATCTTGACAAATACATGAATAGGTTGGGAATAGAGGGATACGGACCCTGGAAGTGTAGAAGATTTTAGTTTTGACGGGCAGCATGGTCGGTGCAGGCTTGGAGGGCCGAAGGGCCTGTTCCTGTGCTGTACTTTTCTTTGTTTGTTCTTTGTCATGAGCAGAACCAACAGTTCATTGGTTTTGTTTTTTAATCCTGCATTCAACCAATTCTTCTGATTTACTAGAACCTCCTTTTCTGGTTCAGTACATTTTCCACAATACCTCACAAATACTTGTGCTTAAAGTTCACTTGGTTTTAACTTGCCAAGTTTGCTTTTTCAAATTTATCTTTTAGACCGTTCAAGCCCTCAGTCAAATGTTCCTCTCTTTTTTTATTCACAAACCCCTCTTTCATACGTGAGAGTTGCGTTTCTGTGTTAATCAGGATTTCCTTTAATTGCTTGTTATCGGCATTTAGTGTCTTGTTTTTCTCCACCGTTTTCAAAGGTTTGTTGAGATCACCATGATAAACTGCCTGCTGCAATACAATTATCACATTACTGTCTCCATAAGCCAAATCATTACCTAGAATGAAATTCAATAGATATTTTCAAAATGATTCCCACGGTAACAAATCAATTTACAAAATTACTTCATAAATTAACTCTATGCAATAAAACAGGTTCATCCCCTTCCATTAATACGTTTTCCTTCATTATCATCAGCTATCATAAGTGATTGATCTGCTGCTGTATCTCAGATGTTAATTTGTTTACTTATTGGACGAGTAAGGGAAATCTTATCCCATTGAAACAAAATTTCCAGAACCTCCAATAGCCTGGCTTACGAGTACTCAAATAATTAACTGAACTATACTGAGACCTGTCCCCCTTTCCCATTGATTCTGAAGGAATATGTTTCACCTGCACAACTGCTACAGTTTTAACAGCAATTATTTTTGAATGCTTCCTTTCTCCTGTTTTTTGTAATGTGCGTTTAAACTACAGATGGAGCTTCCCAAGTGTGCTTTGATTTTCTAAATAAAGGTAATTTTACAGTTTTGATAAATAAAAAACCACAAAGGCTTTGTGATTTAAGTAAGTATAGAATGATTTCAGTGTTGTCCCTCAATATCCAATTGTAACACAGTAGTAATGCCTATGTATTGATGTTGGATTTATGTTCGTCTAAAGGTTCTGCTTTTCATAAGCAGAAACCGATCAAATATGATTATTGCCATCAACAGATCTCCCATGGTGAATCTGATTGCATGTGGCATGTGTTGTACTGGGTGGGTTAGAATTCACATATTGGCAGACGTGATTTGGAAAGAAGCTTGTAAGGTGTACTAGCTTAGGAAAATATATGTTTATTGATTGACCCCTGGAATGTAATTCGTGTTTTTTGATCACTATATGTAGAACATAGAACATACAGTGCAGAAGGAGGCCATTCGGCTCATCAAGTCTGCACCGATCCACTTAAGCCCTCACTTCCACCCTATCCCCGTAACCCAGTAACCCCTCCTAACCTTTTTTGGTCACTAAGGGCAATTTATCATGGCCAGTCCACCTAACCTGCCCGTCTTTGGACTGTGGGAGGAAACCAGAGCACCCGGAGGAAATCCACGCAGACCAGGGAGAACATGCAGACTCCACACAGACAGTGACCCAGCGGGGAATCGAACCTGTGACCCTGGCTCTGTGAAGCCACAGTGCTATCCACTTGTGCTACCCCTATATATATTTCCCTCATGTACCAGTTTTTCTGAGTACATTTTTCATATCTTAAGATATTGTGGGCAAATTCTTATTTTTCCTTCATTACTAATCATCTCAAATCACCACTTTTTTGTTTGTAAAATGGTTTGTTTAAAGGATTTTTACACAATCCCTCCATTGCACCATGAATCTTACCAGAATTTATATGGTTGATTGGTTATAGTTTTGCTGATTGCAAACAAATAAAAATCCTGGTTTTAACATTTAGTATACAAAACAAGTGAGCAGTACCAAACTTCAATAAGGAAAGTGTCATTCATCACGTGTGACATGCTATTTGCTGTTGAGCAAATAATATTTTAGTTCCAGAAAATTCTCAGATTTACATGACACTGTAATTCTAAAAATTACCCATTAAGTATATGAATGATTTGTGCACCAGATACAAGTTGTGTCCCTTGAAGTCATACATGATGAAGTGAAATTGTGACCTGAAGATCTCAAAGTTTAATTTATGTGCAGCATGGTAGCACAGTGAGTAGCACTGTTGCTTCACAGCGCCAGGATTCCAGATTTGATTCCTGGCATACGTCACTGTCTGTGCAGAGTCTGCACATTCTCCCTATGTCGGCGTGGTTTCCTCTGGGTGCTCCGGTTTCCTCCCACAAGTCCCGAAAGACATACTGTTGGGTAATTTGGACATTCTAAATTCTCCCTCCATGTACCCGAACAGGCGCCGGAATTGTAGCCATCTGGGATGGCCACTTCCAGAATACAAAATGGACGCTCGCAAAGACTGTAGGGAACTGTGGACAATGTTAAGAAAGCAAGCAGTCACAGAGCCTGTATGCATATTGGAAAAAGAGCTCCCAGACGGAGCTGAAATTATAGGTCAATTAACATATTGATGGCCCATCTCCGGGAACAAAGGAAAGACACTCAAGCAACCGATACTGCTCCAGACATCCCAGCGCCAGTTCCCAAACTGAAAGCACAAACAAAGCCACCAAAGACACACCCAGCCATCAGGGCACCCACCCCTTTATTGGTCAAGATCAATACCAGCGATCGAGAAGCGGCCCAATTAATTGGGGCCAAGTTTAAGGCCTGCCTAAAAGCGCGCAAAGCCCCTCTGCGTATAAGAAGGAACCCCCACGAGCGAATCGCTCTCTTGGATTTGGCTCTCAAAGCGGAGAGACCCATCCACCAGCTGCACCAGAAGCAAGTAAGTCAACTTGCTTGTCGACCAAGTAGGTCAACGCTCGCTACCAGACGGACAGCCTTAGCAGTTCTCCTGTACCACTTCGAACCCAACAACCTCAGTTCCGAACAACGGCCATTGTTCCTCTGAATGAGTGGGCACCCAAAGCTAAGTATAGGCGTTAGCGTTCGAGATAGTTTAGTTCGTAGTACTTTGTGCATGAGTAGATATTACTGTGTGTGTAAATAAATAGTATTGATTTTGAACTAATTAACTGGTCTATTGGCTCTTTGATCAGTATTCGGGTTTGAACATTGTGGCAGTACCAAAAGATACCTGGCGACTCTAAAGTAAACATAATTAGGATTAAGGAAGGCAACCATATTGACCGCCATATGCATAACCAGGGAAACAGAGCAACAGAATGTGGCGGCTCGGGTCTTTTCACGGCAACTTCATTGCAGTGTTAATGTAAGCATACTTGTGACAATAAAGATTATTATTATTGTTTGGTAAATTCTGGGTAAAGTCAGAGTTTAAATGCTCTTTAGGAATAAAGTTGCAACCTTTGCTTTCTTTATTTTTATGTATACATCCATTAGTTCAAGAAGTGTGTCCAGCTGCAGCTCCTGTTAGACCGTTTGACGGCTTTGGAGCTGCGAATGGACTCACTTTGGAGCATTCACGATGCTGAGGGAGTCGTGGATAGCACGTTTAGCGAGTTGGTCACACCGCAGATGTGTACTGAGGGAGATATGAAATGGGTAACCACCAGACAGAGTAAAAGTGGGAAGTCAGTGCAGGGGTACCCTGCGGTCATCTCCCTCCAAAACAGGTACACTGTTTTGGAAGTCGTTGAGGGAGATGGCTCACCAGGGGAAGGCAGCAGTAGCCATTTTCATGGCACCGTGGCTGTCCCTGTTTCCAGTAGGGCAGGAAAAAGAATGGTAGAGCTATAGTGATAGGAGATTCGACTGTAAAGGCAGTAGACAGGTGTTTCTGTGGATGCAAACGAGACTCCAGGAAGGTATGTTGCCTCCTCAAGGGTCCTGGATGTCTCAGAGCAGCTGCAGGACATTCTAAAGGGGGACGGTAGAATAGGGCAGCACGGTAGCCTTGTGGATAGCACAATTGCTTCACAGCTCCAGGGTCCCAGGTTCGATTCCGGCTTGGGTCACTGTCTGTGCGGAGTCTGCACATCCTCCCCGTGTGTGCGTGGGTTTCCTCCGGGTGCTCCGGTTTCCTCCCACAGTCCAAAGATGCGCAGGTTAGGAGGATTGGCCATGATAAATTGCCCTTAGTGTCCAAAATTGCCCTTCGTGTTGGGTGGGGTTACTGGGTTATGGGGATAGGGTAGAGGTGTGGACCTCGGATAGGGTGCTCTTTCCAAGAGCCGGTGCAGGCTCGATGGGCCGAATGGCCTCCTTCTGCACTGTAAATTCTATGAAATCTGGTGTGCATATAGGCACCAACGATAGAGGTAAAAAACAGGATGAAGTCCGACATGCTGAATTTGGGGAGTCAGGAGATAAACTAAAAAGCAGGACCTCAAAGGTAGCAATCCCGGGATTACTACCAGTGCCATGTGCCAGTGAGAGTAGGAATGACAGGATGAATGCGTGGCTTGAGAGATGGTGTAGGAGGGAGGATTCAGATTTTGGGGACATTGGAACCAGTTCTGGGAGAGATGGGACCATTATAAATCGGATGGTCTACAGCCTTCTTGGAACCAATGTCCTGGGGAGGGGGGTTTGTTTGCTAGCGCTGTTGGGAAGGGTTTAAACTAATGTGGCAGGGGATGGGATGCAGGAAGTCAGAGGGGACAGAAACAAAGCTAGTGAGGAGAAAAGTGGAAGGCAGGGAAACAGATTGACCTGCCTAAAATAATAATAATCATATATTGTCACAAGTAGACTTCAATGAAGTTACTGTGAAAAACCCCTAATATGGCAGGGGGGTGGGAACCAGAGCAGTCGGTAAGCGGGGAAAAATAACTGAGGGAGATATACAGACTAAGGCCAGTAAGATTAAGAGAAGGAGCAGGCAGAGAGTGGTTGGTCAACGCAGCGGGGTTGGTGGGCTAAAGTGCATTAGTTTCAATGCGAGGAGTATTTCAGGTAAAACAGATGAACTTAGAGCTTGGATTAGTATGTGGAATTATGATGATGTTGCTATTACAGAAACTTGGTTGAAAGAGGGACAGGATTGGCAACTAAACATTCCAGGATTTAGATGCTTCAGGCAGGAGAGAGGGGTATGAAAAAGAGGTGGGGGAGTTGCATTATTGGTTAAGGAGAATATCACAGCTGTGCTGAGGGAGGACCTTGGAGGGTTCAGGCAGTGAGGCAATATGGGGAGAGCTCAGGAATAGAAAGGGTGCTGTCACAATGTTGAGGGTTTACTACAGACTTCCTAACAGCCAGCGGGAGATAGAGGAGCAGATATGCAGACAGACCTTGGAAAGATGCATCAACAATAGGGTTGTCGTGGTGGGTGATTTTAACTTTCCCATATTGACTGAGACACACTTACTACTAGAGGCATGAATGGAGAAGAATTCGTAAGGGGTGTCCAGGTGGGTTTCAACAAAGAACAAAGAAATGTACAGCACAGGAACAGGCCCTTCGGCGCTCCAAGCCCGTGCCGACCATGCTGTCCGACTAAACTACAATCTTCTACACTTCCTGGGTCCGTATCCCTCTATTCCCATCCTATTCGTGTATTTGTCAAGATGCCCCTTAAATGTCACTATCATCCCTGCTTCCACCACCTCCTCCGGTAGCGAGTTCTTGAAACAGTATGTAAATAGCCCAACTCGGGAAGGGGTAATTACAACAGCATTCGGCAGGATCTGGGCGAGGCTGTTTGAGAGAAAATCAACCTCCGGCATGTGTGAGGCTTTCAAATGTCAGTTGATTAGAATTCAGGACCGACATGTACCTCTGAGGACGAAAGATAAGGATGGCAAGTATAGGGAACCCTGGATAACAAGCGATATTATAAATCTTGTCAAAAAGAAAAAAATAAGCATTGGTGAGGTCTGAAAGACTTAGGACAGATGAAGCCCTTGAAGAATATAAAGCAAGTAGGAAGGAACTTAAGGTCAGAGTTAGGAAGGCTCAAGGGGTTATGAAATGTCATTGGCAAAAAAGAATTAAGAAAAATACTGAAGCATTTTGTACATATGTAAAGAGCAGGAGGATAGCCAGAGAAAGGGTTGGTCCATTCAAGGATATTGGATGGAATCGAGAACATAGAATTTACAGTACAGAGGAGGCCATTTGGCCCATCAAATCTGCACCGACCCTTGGAAAGACCAGCCCACTCTTCCACCCTATCCCCCTAACCCAGTCACCCCTCCTAACCTTTCTGGACCTAAGGGCAATTTAGCATGGCCGATCCATCTAACCTGCACACCTTTGGACTGTGGGAGGAAACCGGAGCACCCAGAGGAAACCCACGCAGACACTGGGAGAACGTGCAGACTCCACATAGACAGTGACCCAAGCCGGGAATCGAACCCTGGAGCTGTGCAGCCACAGTGCTAACCACGGCACTACCGTGCCACCTGTGTATGGAACCAGAGGAAATGGGGGACATACTAAATGAATAGTTTGCCTCAGTATTCACCAAGGAGAAGGACGTAGTGGATGAGGAGTATAGGGTAGAGTGTGTAGATATTCTGAGTCATGTTGATATTAATAAAGAGGAGGTGTTGGGCATCTTAAAAAGCATTAAAGTAGATAAGCCCCAAGGGCCTCATGGGATCTACCCCAGAATACTGCGGGAGGCAAGGGAGGAAATTGCTGGGGTCTTGACAGTAATTTTTGTATCCTCATTGGTTACAGCTGAAGTTCCAGAGGTCTGGAGAGCAGCCAATATTGTTCCATTGTTTAAGAAGGGCAGCAGGGATAATCCAGGAAATTATAGGCTGGTGATCCTTACATTAGTGGTAGGGAAACTATTGGTAAAGATTCTTAGAGATAGGATTTACTCACATTTGGAAACAAATGGACTTATTAATGGTGGACAGCATGGTTTTGTGAAGAGGAGGTAATGCCTCACTAATTTGATCGAGTTTTTTGAGGAAGTGACAAAGATGATTGATGAGGGAAAGGCAGTAGATGTTGTATACATGGACTTCAGTAAAGCCTTTGACAAAGTACGTCATGGTAGACTGATACAAAAGGTGAAGTCACATGGTGTCGTGGAAATAAAAAGTCAGTTCGCATTTTGCTAAAGGTAATTTATTTTGGACACAAATCGTGGAGGGGCTAAGACCGTCAAAAGGCCATTGCAGAATTCCCTGTATTACTGTATTAAGTCTTAATACCATGAAGTAAACAACCTCGAGGACAAAAAAACAAGCTGCCACAGCCATGTTTTACAAAACAGACCTTGGTATGTTCTCTGGCTCTTATGTAAAACAAAATTCAAAACATACTGTCAGCAAAAAAGCTGCGCAGCTGCACATTGTTTACATTGTGACCTTCCAAAATGTTACTACAGAATAAAGCAAAATATGGCTAAATATCCCATCATGCTTTGCCAAGTGCCTATTCTTATAAAATATAGCCAAGCAACTAGATATTAATTAATACCCTTAAGCGGGCAACTAATCCGCACACTAAATTCCCTTCTACAATTCCCTCCTTGTTGGTCTTATGATCAACACACTGTTAGTACATTATCTCGTCCTCCGCAGAAAAGAGTTGGTTATAATGTAAGGGGAATGACAGGTTCCTGGTTCTTAAGAGGCTGGGACCAAGGCGGCAATACTGACAGACCCACTCCCATGCCCATACAACATCCTGCGCAACATTTAAACAGTAACCATACGACAATTAAGATGACAATGGCGATTTTAATCCAGAACACAATCCTCTGTCCTAACGATCCCAACCACCCAAAGCCAAAGTCCCATCCCACATCCTCATGTAATCTTGTTACCTCTCTACGAATGTCATCCACCTGGTTATCAATTTTCTCTTGAGTTAACAGGTACCAAGGCATGTGCAACAGTTACTTACAATCAGGGCACAAGTACCTCCCTTTTCAGCTAACAAGATATCAAGGGCCATTCTATTCTGCAGCGCAACCGCTCTTATAGCAACCATCTCAGTTTCTATCTGGTTAACAGTTTCTGCAGTATCATTAGCTACCTGCTCAAGGATGTCTCATTGTTCACGTAGTTCGTATGCATTAGTGGCTATTCCTAATGGTGATATCATTATTCCCAACATTTATGCCCATGTCATAATACTTTGTGTCGTCCTGTGATGGGGATGGTCCTGCAATTGCTGAACATGATGCACATAAGGGACTATGTATCCCATTTAGCAGGAGCCTTCCCAATTTTCTGGTAACCAGGGTACGCCTTCTCGCCACATATGAAATATGTGCTGTGATATGCGGTTAGGTTTCCTTTAATATCAGTCATCATTATTCTAATTGGATACCTTCCCCAGGAGCCTACAGTAGTTCGATTTTGAACTCCGGACCAATCAATAGTCCTGTAGCTGTATGGTAGAACATAGGGTGTTGCCAATTCATGGTCTGATCACACTGACTCGTACCTACTGAGTGGAACCCATGTGTTTTATGGTTCCTAAAGCATATGCTAACTTTTGGGACTCCAATGTATGTGGGTAGGATCAAACAGGGCAGCTGGCATGTTACATTAAATCTAGGCCACCACCATCCTCAAACCTATTCATATCGTATCCAGCTGATCTCCAAACTAACACATTCTGTGTATCTTCACCACATCCTGTACTATTTCGTCTTAGAACATAGAACATAGAACAATACAGCGCAGTACAGGCCCTTCGGCCCACGATGTTGCACCGAAACAAAAGCCATCTAACCTACACTATGCCATTATCATCCATATGTTTATCCAATAAACTTTTAAATGCCCTCAATGTTGGCGAGTTCACTACTGTAGCAGGTAGGGCATTCCACGGCCCCACTACTCTTTGCGTAAAGAACCTACCTCTGACCTCTGTCCTATATCTATTACCCCTCAGTTTAAAGCTATGTCCCCTCGTGCCAGCCATTTCCATTCGCGGGAGAAGGCTCTCACTGTCCACCCTATCTAACCCCCTGATCATTTTGTATGCCTCTATTAAGTCTCCTCTTAACCTTCTTCTCTCCAACGAAAACAACCTCAAGTCCATCAGCCTTTCCTCATAAGATTTTCCCTCCATACCAGGCAACATCCTGGTAAATCTCCTCTGCACCCGCTCCAAAGCCTCCACGTCCTTCCTATAATGCGGTGACCAGAACTGTACGCAATACTCCAAATGCGGCCGTACCAGAGTTCTGTACAGCTGCAACATGACCTCCTGACTCCGGAACTCAATCCCTCTACCAATAAAGGCCAACACTCCATCGGCCTTCTTCACAACCCTATCAACCTGGGTGGCAACTTTCAGGGATCTATGTACATGGACACCTAGATCCCTCTGCTCATCCACACTTTCAAGAACTTTTCCATTAGCCAAATATTCCACATTCCTGTTATTCCTTCCAAAGTGAATCACCTCACACTTCTCTACATTAAACTCCATTTGCCACCTCTCAGCCCAGCTCTGCAGCTTATCTATATCCCTCTGTAACCTGCTACTTCCTTCCACACTATCGACAACACCACCGACTTTAGTATCGTCTGCAAATTTACTCACCCACCCTTCTGCGCCTTCCTCTAGGTCATTGATAAAAATGACAAACAGCAACGGCCCCAGAACAGATCCTTGTGGTACTCCACTTGTGACTGAACTCCATTCTGAACATTTCCCATCAACCACCACCCTGTCTTCTTTCAGCTACCCAATTTCTGATCCACATCTCTAAATCACCCTCAATCCCCAGCCTCCGTATTTTCTGCAATAGCCTACCGTGGGGAACCTTATCAAACGCTTTGCTGAAATCCATATACACCACATCAACTGCTCTACCCTCGTCTACCTGTTCAGTCACCTTCTCAAAGAACTCGATAAGGTTTGTGAGGCATGACCTACCCTTCACAAAGCCATGCTGACTATCCCTGATCATATTATTCCTATCTAGATGATTATAAATCTTGTCTCTTATAATCCCCTCCAAGACTTTACCCACTACAGACGTGAGACTCACCGGTCTATAGTTGCCGGGGTTGTCTCTGCTCCCCTTTTTGAACAAAGGGACCACATTTGTAATCCTCCAGTCCTCTGGCACTATTCCTGTAGCCAATGATGACATAAAAATCAAAGCCAATGGTCCAGCAATCTCTTCCTTGGCCTCCCAGAGAATCCTAGGATAAATCCCATCAGGTCCCGGGGACCTATCTATTTTCAGCCTGTCCAGAATTGCCAACACCTCTTCCCTACGTACCTCAATGCCTTCTAATCTATTTACCTGGAGCTCAGCCTTCTCCTCCACAACATTATCTTTTTCCTGAGTGAATACTGACAAAAAATATTCATTTAGTATCTCGCCTATCTCTTTAGACTCTACACACAACTTCCCATCCCTGTCCTTGACTGGTCCTACTCTTTCCCTAGTCATTCGCTTATTCCTGACATACCTATAGAAAGCTTTTGGGTTTTCCTTGATCCTTCCTGCCAAATACTTCTCATGTCCCCTCCTTGCTCGTCTTAGCTCGCTTCCTCGCTACCTTGTAACTATCCATCGCCCCAACTGAAACTTCACACCTCATCTTCACATAAGCCTCCTTCTTCCTCTTAACAAGAGATTCCACTTCTTTGGTAAACCACGGTTCCCTCGCTCGGCACCTTCCTCCCTGCCTGACCGGTACATACTTATCAAGAACACGCAGTAGCTGATCCTTGAACAAGCTCCACTTATCCAATGTGTCCAACACTTGCAGCCTACTTCTCCACCTTATCCCCCCCAAGTCACGTCTAATGGCATCATAATTTCCCTTCCCCCAGCTATAACTCTTGCCCTGCGGTGTATACTTATCCCTATCCATCCTTAACGTAAACGTCACCGAATTGTGGTCACTGTCCCCAAAGTGCTCACCTACCTCCAAATCCAACACCTGGCCTGGTTCATTACCCAAAACCAAATCCAATGTTTCCTCGCCTCTTGTTGGCCTGTCAACAAACTGTGTCAGGAAACCCTCCTGCACACACTGTACAAAAAACGACCCATCTAATGTACTCGAACTATATCTTTTCCAGTCAATATTTGGAAAGTTAAAGTCTCCCATAATAACTACCCTGTTACTTTCGCTCTTATCCAGGATCATCCTCGCCATCCTTTCCTCTACATCCCTAGAACTATTTGGAGGCCTATAGAAGACTCCCAACAGTGTGACCTCTCCTTTCATGTTTCTAACCTCAGCCCATACTACCTCGGAAGATGAGTCCCCATCTAGCATCCTCTCCGCCACCGTAATACTGCTCTTGACTAGCAGCGCCACACCTCCCCCTCTTTTGCCTCCTCCTCTGAGCTTACTAAAACACCTAAACCCCGGAACCTGCAACATCCATTTCTGTCCCTGCTCTATCCACGTCTCCGAAATGGCCACAACATCGAAGTCCCAGGTACCAACCCATGCTGCCAGTTCCCCTACCTTATTTCGTATACTCCTGGCATTGAAGTAGACACACTTCAAACCACCTACCTGAACACTGGCCCCCTCCTGCCCTTGGGGCCCATTCTGCTGTCTCATTAGTGGTGAATGGGATAGGTCGCACAGGGATGCCCTCCCCCGAGCATCTGGGAATTTATGTACAAACCTAACAACTGGATTTATTTATCCTCTCTGTGTACGAGTGAGACATGTCTATTAAGGTGTTAGTATGCAGTTCACCTCCTACGTGATGTTGGATTAATATGATAATACATAAGACCAACAGTGCCGTCATTTTCTTCAGGTCAGCATTTCGCTAGTACTCTCAAAGTTCTGTATGATGTAGTTTACACCGAGTTGCGTGGATCCCATCTGGCTTTTCTTTTACTTTAATGGCTGCTCGGGTTGTTAGCAGCACTTGGTGGGGCCCATTCCACCTAGGAGAAAAATAATCTTTTTTTCATGCTTTCACATATAGCTGATCTCCAGGTTTAAAGGGATGTGGGTTTACCTCTGTTGGTTGCATCTGAGCCTGTTGCACCTTTTCATGTACTTTTCCAGCGGTTTCACACACAGCCTGGGCATATTTTAGTGATGCCTCATCTGCCCATATTAAGGCTACTGCCGCTGGGGTCATTGGGGGTTTAGTTCCAGTTAATGGGACTTCCCATTAATATCTCATAACGGGATTAAGCCCGTGTTGTGATTTTTCTGATTTCTCAGGGCATACATGACTGTAGATATGGCATCTGGCCATAGCAGCCCATTTTGTTGACACTTTTGTAACTGCAGTTTTAATTATTCCATCCGCCCTTTCCACCATTCCTGAGGATTGTGGCTGACATGGTATATGCAATTTCCAATCAAATCCCATGGCTTCTGTTCGGGCTTTGGTCAATTTGCTAGTGAAATGAGTTTCCCTGTCACTGTTAATACCCATTGGTATCCCAAACCTAGGTATTATTTCCTTTAACAGAATATTTACCACTGTTCTACCATCATCTCTTTTGGTTGGAAAAGCCTCTACCCACCATGAAAACGTGCCCACTATCACCAGCATGTATTTGAATCCTTTAGCCATCGGCATGTGTGCAAAATCTATCTGCAAATTTTCAAAAGGCATTTCGGGCTGTAATAGATGATCAAAGACGGGGTGTTTTTTTACCCCGATTATTCCTCTGATAAATCATACATGTGCAGGCTATTTTTTTCAATTGTTACCGTAATACGTGGAGCATACCATTGTTGACATTTGGCATGCGTCATCCGACCTTTGCCCACATGAGCCTGTCCATGGGCATGGCGACCTAGTGCCAAGAACAGGCTTCTGGGGCGTACTTTATCGGGTGGATCCAGATTTGATGTTTATCTTGGTAGCAACCTACTTTTAACCAAGAGCAATGCTCCTGTGCCTGTTTTAACTTTGGTTCTGTTATGGTGGACGGAAGTTCTACTGCAGCAGCTTGCAGTTGTGGCTGCTGATTGAGAACCACTTTGTTTGCTATTTTATCAGCAAATCTATTGCCGCGTGAGACTTCATTGTCTGCAGTAGTATGCGCTTCACACTTTTAAACAGCTATCTTGCTGGCCAGCTGAACAGCATCTAGTAAATTTAAAACCAATTTAGCATGTTTAATAGGTTGGCTGGAGTAAGTTATGAATCCCCTGTTTTTCCATAATTGGCCAAAATCATGTACTACCCCAAAAGCGTATCGAGAATCAGTATAAATATTGACTGTTTTACTTTTAGCTAGAATACATGCTCTGGTAAGGACAAACAATTTGGCCGCTTGAGCAGGCAGAGCAAAAGCTTCCACCATCTCAAATGGAGTTACTATTGCATAGCCGGCCAGGAGGGTCATATCATTTGATCGGTTTGCTGATCCATCGGTGAGAATGATGATGTCTGGATTTTCTAGTGGGTGACTCAATAAATCAGGTCGAGGGGTTGTGGTGGCTTCAACCAATTGTAAACAGCCATGATCATACAGATGTTCTGCTTCTGAGTGCACGGGCAAGAGTGTAGCAGGGTTGACGGCTGGTGCTCGCTTGTAGGTAAAGTTGTTTTTAATTTGTCCATTGAGACTATGCCCCCTCTCTGCCAGATGTGATAATAACAAAAGGGTATCCTGTTGACAAAGTAGACCTCCCTCTGAGGCTATCAATAAATCGTTAGCATATTGAGGGAATGTTGAGCCTGCAGACAACTGCCACTCGTCCAAGCCTCTTTTAATACTGTTGATTCCGACATGTAAAGGAAATAGATGTTGAGTGTCTGGCACCATGGAGCAATGGGGATATCAATTTTATTGATGGCTCTGAGGTCTTGCACAAGACTCGGTGGGTCTTCCTACTTTTGGAATGGGGAGTATAGGGGTATTACAGGGGCTTTGTGTTGTCTTCAGCACCCCTTGCTGTAATCATAGAATCTACAGTGCAAAAGGATGCCATTCAGCCCATCAAGTCTGCACTGGCCCTTGGAAAAAGCACCCCACAAAATCCCCTCCTATCCTCGTAACCCAGTCTAACCTTTTTTTTTTTGACACTAGGGCAATTTAGCATGGCCAATCCACCTAACCTGCACGTCTTTGGACTGTGGGAGGAAACCGGAGCACCCGGAGGAAACCCACGCAGACACACGGAGAACATGCAGACTCCTTACAAACAGTGATCCAAGTCAGAATTGAACTTGTGACCCTGGCGCTGTGAAGCAACCATGCTAACCACTGTGCTACCGTGCCGCCCTAGTGCATTGATCACTTCCTCAATCCCTTTTTCTGCTTCCGGCGCAAACCTGTATTGTTTTAAGCAGGGCACTTCAACATTCTTCTGTAACTGCACCCTATGCGCTGGGGCAGAATGTACTTTTCCAACATGATTTTTATGTTGTGCCCATACCTGGGCCAGGATTGAAGGGAGTAAATAATGGTTCTTTCGGGCGGTTGTTGTCTTTCAAATGTAGTGGGCCATTGCTTCTTTTTCCAGGTCACTTTGCCCTCCTGTTTGCCATAAAATTCTATCAGGCAATCTTGTCCGTCTATTTCAATATAAATCTCATGTATTACTTTTTTGCCTTTGGCCTCTTTGATCAGTTCTCCCATTTTCTTTGCCTTAGCGCGATGTCTTACGGCCAATGTTAAAATGGGGTTCTGAAGTTAAACCCATCCTAAAAAAGTCCCTGTGACTTATGGGTCAACTGTACTAACATTCCTAATCCCACAACACCGAAAAATAAAAAAGGAGTGACATGCAATGATGTCTGCTTTCCTAAGTGACATTGCGCTTGTAAATTGTATGCGTGCTCATCCTCACGAGCATACCAAGCCGTGCAATGGGTCACTATGTTTTCTCGGCTGGACTCTATCAGGTGTTTTAATAGCTGTGCCCAAGGGTCATTAACCTTTTGTAAGACTTCCTACAGTTTTTTAATAGTGGTACTGTAAGGGTTAACGTTCAGCTGTCAGCAATACAACACAGACACAGCGATCGGGTTCAGACTCTGTAGTAATTACATTTAGCAGCTGGTGACCTCGTATTTGAGGCAGTTCCATAAACATTCCATTATTAGTGCAAATAATTACTGCTCCCAATTTGCAGTGTGTCTGTCTGCCAAGGAGGGGAAGGGGCGTAGTTTTTGAAATAATCATAGTATCAACCAGGGAGATATTGTCAATTTCCATGTTAATCGGGCGTGATACTGACTCCGTCATGGGAATACCGGCTACTCCCACAGTGACAATAGAGGATTCAACAGGGGTTATTTCCACAGAGCGGGCACAGGTGACATAGTAGCGCCGGTATCGATCAGAAGGTCCATGTAATGATCTCCTATTTTTACCATTTGTTCGAGTGAAAATATTCACACGCAGGCCTTTGAATGAGTAAAGAAGCAGTTTATTATATCTGAGCTCTGGGAGAAAAACCTGGGGCTCCTCAGTCTTTAGACTGCACTCTTTCTCACTTGAGCTAAGGTTTGCATTGGGTTAATGTACAGATTCAAGGGGCGGAATTAGTTGCATTCTCATTTACATACAATCAATCAGCTATCTTCGCATCGCAATTCCTTACATGCAGTCAATCAATTTTGTTGTTGTCTTAGCTGCCCTTAACTTCATGCAGAAGTTACTCAAACTAACATAAAATTATGTCTCATGCCTGCACACTGAGACCTTGAGCTAGTAAAGATCTTTGTCCTGTGGAGCTATTATCAGGGAAGTAAGTTACAGTTTGTAACTTAACCCTGCTAATGATTGTTCAGGAACGTGGCTGATTCAGCTAAAACCCATTTTGTATCTTTAGTATTGCCAGCTTAGCTAACAGTTTGTCTAAAAACCTTCTTTCTATTTTGCAGCATAGTTAATTATCTGGTATACATTTTAAAACACAGAATTTCCCGCAACACCGTTGTCATGGGTTCTTCTCTCATTGAGTTGGACAGTCTGATCATGGTCGCCTGTACCACCTTTTCTTCGTGGCACCTCTATTGGTTTTGATTAGGGTTGGGGTCAGAGTACGTAAAAGGCGGCGGGGAGGACGCATGTCGCCAGGTGGGGCGCATCCTTCCTGCGTTAAAGTGACAATCACGAGCCCAATGTCCTTTTGCCCCACATCTTCTCCATTGATCCTGGGATCGATCTCTCCCCTGCCATCGTCCTCTGCCTCTACCTGCCTGCTGACCACAACCCTGCCCCCTCTTTCCTTGGTAGAACTGCCCTGTGACTTTAGGCTTTTGATCTTTGGGGGCCACGAACAGTCATTCTTGGCCCATATTTACCAAGGAGGTAACTACTACTGACCAAGGAAGTGTTTGCCAGGTGAGAGTAATCAATTTGTAACTTTGCGCACGCTCTGGTAGCATACAGTTCAGCAATATCCGAACAGCCAAGGGTCCAGTTTCTTCCAATGAAACACCAGCATGTTCTTCCCAACAAGTTTTAAATTTGGCCACAAATTCGGGCATTCTCTCACCCTTTTTCTGCAAACAAGAGTCTCTTCCCCTCTGTCACTATGCTTCTTGGCCCCTTGCATGATAGCCTTTTTCCCTCTATTTGCTAACCAGTGTTCGACGGTCTCATTTCCTTCATTTAAATGATCATCATTGGGAGCCCAGTCTCCATTTATGCCGCGTGGGACTGTGATCCCATCCTTCAAAGCTGGCCAAGATGCACCATAAGAGTATTTTAGAAACCGCAAAACATCCCTTGGGAGGAGGCTATAAATACCACACATTTGTTATAACCAGTTGTGGAATGCAAGAGGTTTCTTTATGGGATCAGGGGCCTCATTTAAGTCAATTTTCAATGATTGATTATGTAGACATGAGCTATTCTGAGAGAAGTATATTTTTCTTTGACAGTTTAGATTAGATCAACTGTCTGCTGAAATGGTTAATTTACCTACAGAACTTAAGGGGGTGGAGAGAGGGCAAAGAACTTCAAATTATGCCATTCGCACCTCTCCATGTAATCTAAAAACTTCTATTGTTCAATTACTTTTATTCCGCTTGAATTTCTTTTTTTGAAACTGATTTCAATTTCAGATGTTGTACGGGGCTTTAGAGAAATCTCAAGTTTTTTTAGGTTTTTTTTTTAACTCCAATGTTGACACAAATCATTTAAACTATGATCGCAAAATCACAATATCAGACGACAGCCAAATATCACCACACTTAGTGCTTCAGTGCTTTGACCAAAATTAATTGGGTAAACGTCCTTCGAGTATCCACACAAAATAAACAAAACACACAGATTCTCACAGCTCTTAAATATCACAGTCAACCATTAATCTTATCTCATGGCTATAGACAAATTTGAATTCCCTTTTAGACAGGAACCCATCTGTTACATTTTTACCTTAATCTTCTATTTACATTACTCCCCTGTTTTTGTTTTCTGTTTCGAGAGGGGGTCAGCTCCTTTGGATTCCTATGGGGGACATATAGGTTTTCCTACCTCATTCCGTTGCTTTACGATTGTTTCTTTTCGTTTTCTTACTCAGTTTGACTCCCTTTTCTGAGTCCTTTGTTGAGTTCACCTTCTTTCTCGTTGCTCCGTATGTTTTTACTGAGGCTTCGGGATGACCTGTGAGGGGGCATCCGAGTTTATTACCCATCGTTCTTGTTTCTGCAAAATACTTTGGAATATATATAACAACAACGACCGTGGAAATTATTCACAAATATTACAGGGAGCGCTCACCGGTGTTTGTCCTTTTACGAATTTCGAAGCCTGTTTCTTTTTTTAAATTAATTTTAGTCTCTATGGCACCTTTTTGCTTCCCATGCAGCTATCGTTAATTTATTAATTAAGATTACTTATCCTAGCATGAGTCACTGGCCGGTAATTAAGGCTGCCAAGCGCCGCCCCTCCCTTTCAGTTGGGACGCGCTGGTGGCTCTTCCCCTTGCAGCTGAGAGAGTCCAATTTAGAGAGTCCTTTTGGGGTTCGTATCCTGTTAAATTAGGGATCCGAGAAGACTGCGCCAATTTCTTTCTACACGTGGGATCAGAGGAGAGTTGGCAAGTTGGATACAGAATTGGCTTGGGCACAGAAGACAGAGGGTAGCAGTAGAAGGGTGCTTTTCTGAATGGAAAGCTGTTACTAGCAGTGTTCGACAGGGATCTGTTCTGGGGCCTTTGTTGCTCGTGGTGTATATAAATGATTTGGAAGAAAATGTAGCTGGTCTGATTAGCAAGTTCGCAGACGACACAAAAATTGGTGGAGTTGCGGATAGTGAAGAGGATTGTCAGAGGATACAGCAGGATATAAACTGGTGGGAGTCTTGGGTGGAGAAATGGCAGATGGAGTTTAATCCGGACAAGTGTGAGGTTATGCATTTTGGAAGGTCCAATGCATGTAGGAATTACACAATATATGATAGAACTCTTGCGAGTACTGACAGGCAGAGAGATCTGGGTGTGCATGTCCACCGATCACTGAAAGTGACAACGCATGTGGATAAGGTGGTCAAGAAGGCATACTGCATGCTGGTCTTCATCAGTTGGGGCATTGAATATAAAAATTGACAAGTCATGTTGCAGCTCGACAGGACCTTAGGCCTCATTTGGAATATTGTGTACAATTCTGGTTGCCACATGTGGATGCTTTGGCGATGGTACAGAAGCTGTTTACTGTTGGTGGTATAGAACAGAGAACATACACTGCGGAAGGAGGCCATTCGGCCCAGCGAGTCGGCACCAACCGACTTCAGCACTCCCTTCCACCCTATCCCAATGACCCCTCCTAACCTGTGTGGTCACTAAGGGCAATTTATCATGGCCAATCCACCTAACCTGCACGTCTTTGGACTGTGGGAAGAAATCGGAGCACCCGGAGGAAACCCACACAGACTTGGGGAGAATGTGCAGACTCCGCACAGACAGTGACCCAGTTGGGAATCGAACCTGGGACCCCGGCGCTATGAAGCCACAGTGCTATCCACTTGTGCTACCGTGCTGCCTGCAAATGGAGGGCATTAGCTATGAGGAGAGATTAGGTAAGCTCGGTCTGTTCTCACGACGGAGGTGGAGTGGCGACCTGATAAAGAGGTCTACTAGTGGCATGGACAGAGTGGATAGTCAGATGCTCTTTCCTAGGGTAGGAGAGTCGAGTACTAGGGGAAATAGGTTTAAAGTGCGTGGGGAAAAGTTAAGAACAGATGTGCAAGGCAAGATTTTTACACGAGAGTGTAAATATATGGAACCCGATGCCTGGGGAGGTGATGGGTGCAGGTACGATAGTGCATTTAAGGGATATCTAGACAAATATATGAATAGGGTGGGAATGGAAGGATACGGACTCAAATGCATACGGTTTTAGTTATGCAGGTACCATGGTCGGCGCAGGCTTGGAGGGCCGAAGGGCTTGTTCTTGTGCTGTATTGTTCTTGGGCTGTATTGTTCTTGTGCTGTATTGTTCTTGTTCTTTGTTCTAAAAGATTAAGAGATTCTGACGCCAAATGAACACTTATTTCTTTGCCTCTTTCAGAAATCTGATATGAAATATGTGTGAGCATGTTGTGATTGGAAGGAGATACGGATGGGGTGCATCAGTTTTTACATTTGTAAGTTTCCCATGATAATGTTGCTCATTGTGAATTGGAGGACACAAACATCTGAAGATGATTAGCAGGGGGGTAACAATAATCCATCAAGCCTGTGCCTCACAATGGCTCGAGCATCATGGCTGAGCACTTCCAATCCTCCAGCCATGTAATCATGCAAAAAGTGAAAAGAAGTACCCTTATCTCATTAGGGAAATAAATCTCGCTTTTAATCGCTTAAGGGGATTTAAATTGGTCAAGGAAATCACTTGGCTTCTCTGCGATGCTGTCTGGGTAAAGAACCATTTCGCATCCAGTCTTACTAATTTATGTGTAGTTTGAATCTTGACCCCGACTCCCTATCAGTTAAATTGCAATGACCGAACAACGTGTCATAAACATTTTATTAATTTTTATCAAGTAGTCTCCAGGTCCAAACTGTTGGGAGTAAATGCACCCAGTTCTTTGCGGCTATCTGAGTAACTTAATATTTTTTAAACTAGTTATCTTCAGGGACTTTCAAAGACAACTATATCACCCACCATGGGCAAGGATCAAAATTGGGCACAGTACCCCAGATGCGATCTAATCAATAGCCTGTTTAATGACCAAATGGTGTCCTTTTTGGCCATGGGGGAGGTGCCAGAGGACCGGAGAACAAAATCGCTTATTGTCACAAGTAGGCTTAAAATGAAGTTACTGTGAAAAGCCCCTAGTCACCACATTCCGGCGGCTGTTCAGGGTGGCTGGTCCGGGAATTGAACCGTGCTACTGGCTTGCCTTGGTCTGCTTTAAAAGCCAGCTCTTCAGCCCTGTGCTAAACCAGCCCCTGATCACATCGAACATTAGGGGGGTTGGGGATTGGGAGGGTTGGGGGGAGAGGGACTGTATGTGTTAATGGTGACTATGGGTGATTCCTGATTCCTTTTTGTCATTTGTTTATGTTAACATGCAGGCCAATGTCTGGGATTTGGTGGGAGGATGGGATCGTGGTTCTTGATATGGGGATTGACATTACATTCGTTAATGATTATTGTTTATTGTTGGGTGTAAATTTGGGATAATATGTGAAAACGGTGGAGAATAAAAAATTTTTTTTTTTTTAAAGTATATTTAATAAAGTGTGTTGCATTATATTTGTGTCCTACTTTGTTCTACTCATAACTAAAGATATCTAAAGAGATGGTTGAAGTATCTGAATTGGACAGATACAACAATCCCTTCTCAGCTGCCCTCTGACTGATAATTCCTTCCCGGACTTAAAACAGCACACAACTTGTCTGATTTATAGAGATTTGATTACAGACGGGTGTTATCCATGGTCAGTGCTATCAATCTCACCTGAGTCCGTAGATTGCTCCACTCAGATTTCAACACAACATCTAAGCTGATACTTCAGTACAGTACTAAATAATCACAATGTGGCCAATATCTTTATTATCTTTATAATCTTTATTAGTGTCACAAGTAGGTTTACATTAACACTGCAATTAAGTTACTGTGAAAATCTCCCAGTCGCCGCCACACCAAGGCTCCTGTTCAGGTAAACTGAGTGAGAATTCAGAATATCCAATTCACCTAACAAGCACGTCTTTCAGGATAACAGTCAGGTTGGGTATCTTGGGTTACAGGAAGATATAGATGTGCAAATGGACAAATCGCAAATAGGAGGCAGATAGAATTTAACCCTGAAAAGCATGAGGTGGTGCACTTTTGAAGGAGTAATTTGATAATTCAATGAATGACATAACACCAAGTTCTGAAGAACAAAGGTACCGTGCGTGTTTGTCCATGGATTGCTGAAGGCAGAAGAGCAGGTTAATTAGGTGGTGAAAAAAGCATAAGCGACATGTTGCACAGTGGTTGGCACTGCTGCCTCAGTGCCAGGGACCGGGGTTCAATTCCAGCGTGGGTCACTGTCTCTGCGGAGTTTGTATGTTCTCCCCGTGTCTGCGTCGGTTTCCTCTGGGTGCTCTGGTTTTCCCCCACAGTCCAAAGGTTAGGTGGATTGGCCATAATAAATTGTCCCTCAGTGTCCAGGGATGTGCAGGTTCGAGTAAGGGAATGGGGGGGAAGTGGATATGAATAGCGTGCTCATTTGAGGGGTCAGTGCAGACTTGATGAGCCAAATGGCCGCCTTCTACCCTGTAGAGATTCTATGATTCTATGACACTTGCCTTTATCAATCGTGGCATAGATTATAAAAGCAGGGAGGTAAAACTCTGGTGAGGCTACAGCTGGAGTACTGTGCAATTCTGTCCCACATTATAGTAAGTATGTGATTACACTGGAGAAGGTGCAGAGATGGGATGGAACATTTAAGTTATGAATAGGTTGGATAGGCTTGCATTGTATTTGTTGGAGCAGGGGCGGCGTGATCGAGGTTTACAAGATTATGAGGGGCATGGACTTGGTACATAGGGAGCAACTGTTCCCTTTAGTTGAAGGCTCAGTCACGAGGGGACACGAGTTAAAGGTGAAGGACGAGGAGGTTTAGGCAGATGTGGGTGGGTGCCTCACATCCTTTAAGAAGTATCTGGATGAGCACTTGGCCCAAAGCCTTGACTGTTATGACATGCCAAGTGCTGGTAAATGGGATTAGGTAGGTAGGTCAGGTGTTTTTCACGAGTCGTTGCAGAATCTGTGGTCTGTTCTTAATGTATTCCCTTGCCTCGTTTGTCCTGCCCAAGAGCATCATCTCACACTTATCCGGATTGAATTCCGTTTGCTGCTGATCAGCCCATCTGACCAGCCAATTTATATCCTCCTCTAATCTACGCCTATCCTCCTCACTACTGACCACCTCACCAATTTTCGTATCATCCGTGAACTTACTGATCAACCTTCCTACATTCATATCTAAATCATTTATATAAACCACAAACAGCACGGCCCCAACACTGATCCCTGCGGGATCCCACTGCACACAGGTTTCCAGTCAGAAAAGCACTGTTCGACCATCACCCTCTGCTTCCGACCACTCAGCCAATTCCGGATCCTATTTGCCAGATCTCCTTGGATCCCTTGCTCTTACCTTTGCTCTGTCTCCCATGTGGGAACTTTATCATTCTCCCATGTGGGACCTTACCAAAAGCCTTGCTGAATTCCAGCTAGTCTCTGTCAAATGCATTGCCCTCATCTCCACTCTTGACAAAACCATGTTGACTGTTATTGATTGATACCTGCCGCTCCAAATTCAGATGAATTCTGTGTCTCAGAATTGCTTCCAATCGTGCCCCCGCCACTGAAGTTAGACTGATTGACCTGTAGTTTCCTGCTTTTTATCCCTTCCTCAATTTTTGAATAATGGTACCACATTGGTTATCCTCCAGACCTCCGACACCTCTCCTGTGGCCAGAGAGGAATTGAAAATTATTGCCAGTACCCATGCTATTTCCTCCCTTACATCACTCAACAGCCTGGGATACATTTCATCTGGCCCTGGAGATTTGTCTACTTTCAAGCCTGCCTGACCACTCAGAACTTCCTCTCTGTCTATGTTAATTTCTTTAATTTTATCACCGCTTTTCTTCCTGATTTCTATACCCACACTGTCCCTCTTTCTCATGAACACTGACACAAAATATTCATTTTGAACCCCACCTCCAGCTCCACACAAACTCTCACTGTGGTCCTTAATGTACCTTACAGTTCTTTGAGAAGGTGACTGAACAGGTAGACGAGGGTAGAGCAGTTGATGTGGTGTATATGGATTTCAGTAAAGCATTTGATAAGGTTCCCCACGGTAGGCTATTGCAGAAAATACGGAGGCTGGGGATTGAGGGAGATTTAGAGATGTGGATCAGAAATTGGCTAGCTGAAAGAAGACAGAGGGTGGTGGTTGATGGGAAATGTTCAGAATGGAGTTCAGTTACAAGTGGCGTACCACAAGGATCTGTTCTGGGGCCGTTGCTGTTTGTCATTTTTATCAATGACCTAGAGGAAGGCGCAGAAGGGTGGGTGAGTAAATTTGCAGACGATACTAAAGTCGGTGGTGTTGTCGACAGTGTGGAAGGATGTAGCAGGTTACAGAGGGATATAGATAAGCTGCAGAGCTGGGCTGAGAGGTGGCAAATGGAGTTTAATGTAGAGAAGTGTGAGGTGATTCACTTTGGAAGGAATAACAGGAATAACAGGAATGCGGAATATTTGGCTAATGGTAAAGTTCTTGGAAGTGTGGATGAGCAGAGGGATCTAGGTGTCCATGTACATAGATCCCTGAAAGTTGCCACCCAGGTTGATAGGGTTGTGAAGAAGGCCTATGGAGTGTTGCCCTTTATTGGTAGAGGGATTGAGTTCCGGAGTCAGGAGGTCATGTTGCAGCTGTACAAAACTCTGGTATGGCCGCATTTGGAGTATTGCGTACAGTTCTGGTCACCGCATTATAGGAAGGACGTGGAAGCTTTGGAGCGGGTGCAAAGGAGCGGGTGGTAAACCACGATGTTGCCTGGTATGGAGGGAAAATCTTATGAGGAAAGGCTGATGGACTTGAGGTTGTTTTCGTTGGAGAGATGAAGGTTAAGAGGAGACTTAATAGAGGCATACAAAATGATCAGGGGGTTAGATAGGGTGGACAGTGAGAGCCTTCTCCCGTGGATGGAAATGGCTGGCACGAGGGGACATAGCTTTAAACTGAGGGGTAATAGATATAGGACAGAGGTCAGAGGTAGGTTCTTTACGCAAAGAGTAGTGAGGCCGTGGAATGCCCTACCTGCAACAGTAGTGAACTCGCCAACATTGAGGGCATTTAAAAGTTTATTGGATAAACATATGGATGATAATGGCATAGTGTAGGTTAGATGGCTTTTGTTTCGGTGCAACATCGTGGGCCGAAGGGCCTGTACTGCGCTGTATCGTTCTATGTTCTATGTACTCTTTCCCTAGTTATCCTTTTACCCTTAATGTACTTTTAAAACGATTTGGGATTTTCCTTTATTTTACCTGTCGGTATCCTTTATGTCCCTACTTTGCTCTCCTAATTTCCTTTAAGTTCCCTCTTGCACATTCCATAAGCCTCAAATTTGTCTCTTAACTACAAGGATGCATAACCAAATGGAAGGTGACGTGTACCATGATTAACGTAGGCAACCCGTGTTTAGTTGCACTGAAATAGGATACTAGTGAGGGGATGGAATCAAGAGCAGGACAATGATTTTTGATGGAATGTTTTGTGAATGGAGAGTCAGTGTATTTAGCAAGGAGCCGGGTTGTGGACACATGAAATTTAGTGTGGGACAGCAGCATTTTGAACAATTTTGAGTTTATGGAGTTGTGTAATGGAAAGCAGGATGTGTTTTGGAGGCAGCAGAAACAGAAAAGGTTTAGTTGTCAAAGTTTGTTTAGGCTTGTGTGTTACAGTTGTGTCTCTCATTGTTTGAGGTGGGAATGTATTGGTAAACTTAATAGTGATTCAGCCTCTTTCAAATTTGCTTGAAAATTAACTGTGGTATTAACAACTTAATGCTCTTCAACACTGGTAATACAGTACAAGTGTCTCCATCCCGGCTGTCCAAATACAGGAGTTGTCTGAAAACCGGGCATTGTAGAATAGAGTATTGCGTACAGTTCTGGTCACCTCATTATAGGAAGGACGTGGAAGCTTTGGAGCGGGTGCAGAGGAGATTTACCAGGATGTTGCCTGGTATGGAGGGAAAATCTTATGAGGAAAGGCTGATGGACTTGAGGTTGTTTTCGTTGGAGAGAAGAAGGTTAAGAGGAGACTTAATAGAGGCATACAAAATGATCAGGGGGTTAGATAGGGTGGACAGTGAGAGCCTTCTCCCGCGGATGGAAATGGCTAGCATGAGGGGACATAGCCTTAAACTGAG
This sequence comes from Scyliorhinus torazame, assembly GCF_047496885.1. Classification (NCBI taxonomy): domain Eukaryota; kingdom Metazoa; phylum Chordata; class Chondrichthyes; order Carcharhiniformes; family Scyliorhinidae; genus Scyliorhinus; species Scyliorhinus torazame. The sequence continues at coordinate 121,214,344 of NC_092709.1, forward strand.
AGGTAATAGATATAGGACAGAGGTAGGTTCTTTACGCAAAGAGTGGTGAGGCCGTGGAATGCCCTACCTGCAACAGTAGTGAACTCGCCAACATTGAGGGCATTTAAAAGTTTATTGGATAAGCATATGGATGATAATGGCATAGTGTAGGTTCGATGGCTTTTGTTTTTTGACTTCCCATGTCGGTGCAACATAGTGGGCCGAAGGGCCTGTACTGCGCTGTATCGTTCTATGTTCTATGCCAAGCACCAATTTTAATTGAGTAAAGTATAAAAAATAACTGGGCAATTCAGCTGGGTGTTGCTTTGACGAGTGTTGCATCTGACTAGTTATTCCCTGCGCCCATCTATTCCCATGCTCTGAGCGGCCCTTAACCCCACCTGACTTGGCTTTACTCAAACTGCACGTGTCCTAAACCGTCCGATCCGAAATATGGCAAGATCTGAAATCCGACACTGCCTCGGTCCCAAGCTTGTCGGTTTTGAGATACTCTATCTGTACACCGATACATCCATCCTTCCTCCTATTTGGGAGGAGCTGCCTTTTATATTTTCAGAGATAAAACTGAGAATTGTTTAATCCTTGCCAATAAAGACCAGTGAAAAGTGGATCGTTTTACTTCTTTGTACAGTCAACACCAATCACCATACCGGGTATCACTTATATTCACTTTCCTTATTTATATTTTATTTGCAGTGTAATAGATATATTCAAGGTTGCTTCAATTTCAGGAATGGAATTTAAACCTCCATAAAGTTAGTTGATTCCTCAATTCATGCAAACCTGAATGAGTCATATGAAAAGTTTATGATACAGTATTCCTTTTCAGAGTATGTTTAAGACTTGTATCAGACAGAAAAAGATAATCTGATTCGATATTTTGCTGTCAATTTCTAATTTAACTTATTTCAATAGCTTTAATATTCATTGATAGTACCTTTTAGTTGCATTTGATCAAATACTAGCTGTTGTGTTGAACATATGATACATTGAAAGTGCTATCGTGCTATGGTATAATTTTTATATTTTCTTCACATGTTTAATAAATTTATCAATCTAGATAAATTCCTGATAATTATATAGACCAAAAGTTCTTAAAATGTCCAGTGCATTGTACAGTAGAGTGGAAGGTTTATTCAAATTGAACAAGCGAAAGGCTGAGAAGTGGCAAAATTGTTGTTACTTTCAGCTGGTAGAATGCACAGTGATAGATCACTTGTTTCTATCCGTTAACTGCATTCTGTTTGGTTTATGCCTTGTCTGCCCCTTCTGACCTATTCCCAATCGTCTATTCAAGACTGTAATAAGAATGTATCATCAGAAATAGATTTATTTGTATATCATACATACGTGGAAATCTGTGTTCTACATTCCCCAGCCTGTGTGTATCCTGTCAAGTTGCTTCAGAATCATGCATGTTTCATATATGGATCATGTATGTTTCAATGATTTCACCCTGTCTGCTTAAACGCAGTGGTCTGAAGTGTATTTGTTTCAACGTCAGAAGTATAGCAGATATGAACTTAGAGCTGTAGCCATCTGGGATGGCCACCTGCAAAGGACCATGGGAATTATGGCCAACCCAGGACTCAGACACACTCAGAGCTTGTGTGTGTATTTGCAACCCAGATAGCTAAATGCGATCGAAACCCCCAGCTCTTTTGCATTCTAATGGACCATTTCCCCAGAACAAAAGGACTGTACTCAGGTAACCGATGCAGGCTAACCGGCGCCACTCCCTTTGCTAAGAAAGCCCAAACAGCCAAGGTCAATGACTGCTCAGGACACGCTCATCCATCAAGGCACCCGCCGTTTTATTGGCCAAAATCGAGGGCAGTGATCGAAGCCTGTCGAATTATTGGGTCCAAAGCTAAGGACCGCCCCAAAGAGCGCAAAATCCCAGAGGGTTAAAAAGAGACACAGCCATGTGTTCAGTCTCTCTTGGCCCCAGCCTATGCCTAAAACCAAGTATAGCATTACGACCAGAAGGCAAGTTCAAGACCAAGGATTGCTACCAGACTGATGAGCCCAGCAGAAATGAAGCCACTTCTTCTCCCCAGCCATAAAAGATCCGAACAAAGGCCTTGTTCATCTGCAAAAACCCGGTTGCCCTGAAGTTAAGTATAGGTTATTGTAGTTGTTAGGTGTAGTTTAACTTAAAAGCAATATTATCATTAATAACTGCCATATCTAGTTAATTTTGCAACATTATTGGTGACGCTGGTGGGATAGTATTCCACTCATTAAAAAGAGCAACATTATTGGCGTGTCTGCCGGGACTCGACCTAGAAGTGATTTTGTCACTCCGAGAGAACCCACAAAACTTTGCATTAGAAATCCAATTGAGGAAAAGTGAAAGAAACCACTAGTGTAAGGCCCATATCGATCAAACCACCAAGATTCGGAAGTGTGTATTAACTTGCATGCGTACTAACAGGGATAGAAGGTAAACTCGAAACTCGTTAGAATTTGTGTGAAACTATCGGGAGTATTGTGAACCGGAAAATAGCCTAGGCCATACCCGCTGTTCGAATCACCGCCTGTTTCCTCCTGTCCCAAATTGACGGCAGGAAAAGAGAAGTTAGAAGCAGAGCAAAAGAGAACTTAGAGGTAGGAAAACCGAGAACTTAACGGTAGGAAAACAGAGATAATAGTAGCAATGGCCACAAAAGCGATGGAACGCCTAATGAACCCACAGGAACCTGAGTTCGCAGCGACCAACAGAGCAGAGCAGTGCCCCATATGGGAAGAAGAGTTGAGGAAGTATTTGAAGGGGAAAGGATGGCCCCTTTCGTCCGAGTTTTGTTCAAATTATGAGTCCGGTCCAGGAAGCATGGGACAAACCTGGTGGAGCAACCACTCGGTTGAGGTACATAAGAATAATGCAGCGAACGTTCGTAAGCCGATGGCAATAGTGTCCTGTTTGGCACAGTTGCGAGGCACAGAGGAGGTCGTGAGGACGCTCCGCAGACAACTAGTTGAGAAAGAGGAGAAGAATGAGGGAAACTATAGTGAATGTGAAAAGATTAATGAGCAACTCCGGGAACAGTTGGCAGCTAATGATAAAGAGATGGCTGATGTCAAACGGGCATACATTGCTTAGTTCACCTTAGCAGCTTTCAGACCCAGTACGATAAAGCTGACCAAGATACACAGCGCGCAATTTTGGTACGAGAAGAGACAGAACAGCAGGTAGCACAGTTAACAAGACAATGCGCAAATTTAAAGGCAGCTTTACGAGCGCGCCATAGGTCCACTACAGAGCGAAATGTAGACGACAAATAGTTGCAGTCACTGCTGTCAGTGCAAAATGGATTCAGAGATGCCTTTGGACAAGATTTAGATGAGGAGAATGGCCCCAATTGGCAAGATCTAAATGAAACCACCCACAGATATGTGGAAGATACCGAAAATCACAATGGAGCTCCCAGGCCCCGAAAAGGAAAGTACCCACACCACCGACTGCACAGGCAGCACACACCCCCATGAATCCAGTCACCACACAGCGCAAGCCCTTATGTTTATTAGGAACACAGTATCCAGTTCCACAGGTTTCACCCCCCACACTCTCATGACCGGACGACCCATGAAAGGAACTGAATATTTATTAGGTCTCGATTCGGCAAGCCCCACAGTCACCGCCCTCACCCATGAAAAAGCAGTCCAACAAGTCACGGAAAATATTAAAGCAGCACAGCTCGCTGCAGCTGTCTGACTAGGTGCTAGGAAAAAGCAGAGTCAGGCCTGCTTTGATAAAACAGTCCACCCCGTAGAGTATACAGTCGGTCAGCAAGTGCAAGTGATGGTTTCCCTGTACAATCCCAGTTCGTTCGTCTCCCCTAAATTTGCAGGACCCTACTCCATTTCAGACAAAGTGAGCCCCTCTGTACAAGATAACGTACCCCAATGGTAAAACTGGTTGGTTCCACATCAACCAGCTCAAAGTCTATGGAACCCAATATAGCCACTCCCGCCACATCTCCCTGGCAATAGCAGACGATTCCGCCCCACCCATCGACAACCTAGTCCAACCCTCCCGCAGCCATGACAGCACATATAGGCCCACAGACCCGACCTTGTCTCCGCCCATAAGTACGACTTTCCACCTTGAGCTTGATTCAGACGATAGCGCCAGCCTTCCCGAATTGACCACGATCTCTGACCACTGGTACAACCTCCCCGGCCCCAGTCACTCCAGCCCCTGAAACCATGACAAGGACATGTTTGGCCCCCAATATCCCCTTCCACAGCCAGAGCCAACGCCACCGCCCAACAACAGTAATTTGCCCTTTGCTGCCACCGCCCCTCACGACAAGCGAATCCTTTTTTGGCACCGCGACAACTTTTGTAGACTGGAAGACATGACGATTCGGATTCTACGATGGCCCACGGCACAAAATCGGCAGACACGAGTCCAGCAACCGGGAGATGGTGACGATTCTGAGTCTGACTCCCGTTACGGTAACCCTTTTACAACGCTTTGGTGTAACACCCTGAGGTGTCCAGATGATGAGAAAAAGGAGCCGCATAAGAATTTCGGTGTCCTATTTGCTAATGGAGCCTGCCCGCCTTTTATTTCCTCCTTTCTTTCTTATTGCTACATGGTTTTAATTAATGTCGGCCAGACACCCAATTTCTTGATACAGTCATTCTTCCGATGCCATTTACTGACCAAAGGCCGTTAAAGGAACAATTATTGGATCTAACATGTGTTACAAATTCTTTTCGCTCGTTTCGGTCACCCAGGTAGTGGAATAACGGCACCGATCCCCGCTCTGCCTGAGGACCCCAAATGTATCCGGTCAGCTGAGCTCTGGTCGTGGAGCAATGGCACTGATCACCGCCCTGTGGCCCACACGCACCTCATGTTCCCGCCACTTTGAGTACTCTGGATTGGCTCTTTACACTTTTCACTGTCTTTGGCAGGTCTTAGTTTTGCCTTCTCTGCTCTTATTGTGGTTTAAAGAATGTCCTTTGCCACATTCTGTACGCTCAACTCTTTACCTTCCGTGACTCTTTGGTCACTTCCCCACCTGCTATTTACATGTTTGACACACTTGGTTGCCACGTATATGCTGCTATATGCGAACTACCTCTGGGTAGTGGGACCCTGGGACGAAGAAATTTTATAAAACTGGCAGCTCTAAAATTCGGCTAGTGAAGAATGAGCCTCTATCATCAATGGTTGTAGTAAAGAAAAGACTGGACGGTGAAATTGTCTGCCCACTCCCCGCATCTACCAGAAGCTGTGAGATTCTCCGCACTTAAAAAGGAAATTTCTTTCGCATGTCTTGTCTCTAAAAAAGGTTATTTCAAAAAGAAAAATGAGGGAGTCACACATGGTGACGATTCTAAAGGGTAATTGAAGTTAAGGAGAGAAAGACAAACAAAACGATTTGTTAACCAAAGATAATAGATGTTATGCTTGCACCGCCAGGAATATACAAAGAACGGAAGACAAGATGAAGACAGGACTGATGACTTCCATTGTGATCATCGCTGGACTCCTACAACTGCGCGTGTTACAAGCCTCTGTACCCTACAGAGCCCCGAACATGACCACACAACATGATACCCCTGGCCCGGACACCACACCACACATAGAGACAAACACTGAAACCCCCACTTGGTGCGAAAACATAGTTAATATACACAGTATAGGCCCTTCTGGTGATAGCGATAATCTGCAGTGTCATCAAGACACTTGGACTCCGCAAATGGCGAAAAAGAGTCTCCCGCTCTCCGATATATACACTCCCAGCCCCCTTCGGAATTCACCCAACCCAACAAACAATGTAACCACCGATAAAAATAAATATTGTGCACCTCTGTAACGTTGATAAGTTAAGTAGAAATGTGATGCTGCCGTTGGTTTAAAAATGTTGTATTGAACATAAGTTCCTTTTTATATTTGCCAGTAGCATGAGTGTAGCTTAGATAGTAATAGTTAGATATTTCCTTGTGCAAAAAGTTAAATGTGTAATAGTTGAATGTTTTATAGTGACCCCTTAGTGATTATGAATGTATGATCTGTTAATAAAACTTATGTAAATGCTCCAAAACATAGGACAGAGTAGTGTAGAGCCTGTCCTTGACCAAGGGTAACCGGCACACCATAAGACGGATGAGGGATCAACAGTGTGATCCACCACGCTTCGTGTTAAGGATCAAGAGGATGGGATGTAGCCATCTGGGATGGCCATCTGCAAAGGACCATGGGAATTATGGCCAACCAAGGACTCAGACACACTCAGAGCTTTTGTGTGTATTTGCAACGCAGATAGCTAGATGCGATCGAAACCCCCAGCTCTTTTGCATTCTAATGGCTCGTTTCCCCAGAACAAAAGGACTGTACTCAGGTAACCGATACAGAAGCAGACTAACCGGCGCCACTCCCTTTGCTAAGAAAGCCCAAACAGCCAAGATCAATCACCGCTCAGGACGCGCCCAGCCACCTTTATTGGCCAAAATCGAAGGCAGTGATTGAAGCCTGTCGAATTATTGGGTCCAAAGCTAAGGACCGCCCCAAAGTGCGCAAAATCCCAGAGGGATAAAAAGAGAGACAGCCATGTGCTCGGTCTCTCTTGGCCCTGGCCTACGCCTAAAACCAAGTGTAGCATTACAACCAGAAGACAAGTTCAAGACCAACGATCGCGACCAGACAGATGAGCCCAACAGAAACAAAGCCACTTCTTCTACCCAGCCACGCAAGATCCGAACAAAGACCTTGTTCATCTGCAAAGAGCCGGTTGCCCTGAAGTTAAGTATAGGTTATTGTAGTAGTTAGGTGTAGTTTAACTTGTAATGTTTTATGTTGCATGTTGAAGTAATCCTTGAGTGTAAATAAACTATTTTTGAACTTGAACTGGCTAACTGGTTGTTTGGTCTTTGATCGATATCCGGTAAAGCCTTGTGGTATCATTTGATACCTGGTGGCTCTGAAATAACTGCCATATCTAGTTAATTTGGCAACATTATTGGTGACGCTGGTGGGGTAGTATTCCACTCATTAAAAAGAGCAACAGAGCACTGATTAGTACTTGGAACTATGATGTTGTGACTATCACAGAAACGTGGTTAAAGGAAGGGCAGGATTGGCAGCTGAATGTTGGAGGGTATAGATGCTTCAGAAGTGATAGAGAGGGATGTAAAAGGGGTAGGAGAGTAGCATTACTGGTTAAGGAAAATATTATAGCCATACTGCGGGAGGTCACTTTGGAGGGCTCATACAATGAGGCAATCCAGATAGAGCTTAGGAACAGGAAGGGGCAATCACAATGTTGGGCGTTTATTACAGACTCCCAACTGCTAGCGAGAGATAGGGGAAGGGGCAGTACTGGATCTGGTATTGGGGATTATCCGCCTCGACAGGTGGTTGAGGTTTCAGTAGGGGAACATTTTGGGAGTACATAGAACATAGAACGATACAGCGCAGTACAGGCCCTTCGGCCCACGATGTTGCACCGACATGGGAAGTCAAAAAACAAAAGCCATCTAACCTACACTATGCCATTGTCATCCATATGATTGATTATCCAATAAACTTTTAAATGCCCTCGATGTTGGCAAGTTCACTACTGTTGCAGGTAGGGCATTCCACGGCCTCACCACTCTGCGTAAAGAACCTACCTCTGACCACTGTCCTATATCTATCACCCCTCAGTTTAAGGCTATGTCCCCTCGTGCTAGCCATTTCCATCCGCGGGAGAAGGCTCTCACTGTCCACCCTATCTAACCCCCTGATCATTTTGTATGCCTCTATTAAGTCTCCTCTTGACCTTCTTCTCTCTAACGAAAACAACCTCAAGTCCATCAGCCTTTCCTCATAAGATTTTCCCTCCATACCAGGCAACATCCTGGTAAATCTCCTCTGCACCCGCTCCAAAGCTTCCACGTCTTTCCTATAATGCAGTGTCCGGAACTGTACGCAATACTCCAAATGCGGCCGTACCAGAGTTTTGTACAGCAAAAGTAGTGACCACAATTCCATAGGTTTTAGGGTACTTTTGGGTAGGGATGAGGGTAACCCTCACGTTAAGGTGCTAAACTGGGGAAAAGCAAATTTCGATAACATTAGAGAGGAATTGAAGAATTTTGATTGGGTGCGGCTGTTGGAGAGTAAATCAACATCAGACATATTGGAGACTTTCAAGCAACAGTTGATTAGGATTCAGGAAAATCATGTTCCTGAGAGAACGGAGGATAAGTGTGGGATGTTTAGGGAGCCATGTATAATGAAGGAAATTGTGAACCTCGTCAAAAAGAAAAAGTAGGCTTTTGTATGGTCTAGAAAGGTAGGGACAGTCTAAACCCTTGAGTATAAAGAAAGTAGGAAGGTACTGAAGTGAGAAATTAGGAGGAGTCATGGAAAGTGCTTGGCAAGTATGATTAAGGTGAATCCCAAAGCTTTTTTTTTTGTATGTAAAAAGCAAGAGGGTGGCCAGGGAAAGGATTGGACCACTTAAGGAGAGTGGGGGAATCTAGGTGTTGAGCCAGAGGAAATGGGCCATGTACTAAATGAGTACTTTGCATCAGTGTTCACCAAAGAAAAGGACTTTGTGGAAGATGATTTTGGATAGGGTGTGTGGATAGTCTGGACCATGTTGTGTTCTATTAACAAACCGCAAGCTGCGAGTATGTTTCTTGTATTGACCAAATTACCACACATTGTTAGTTCAAAAGACGGTTTATTATTAAACACAAGACTTATCTCTATGTGCAATGATACATGCGGCTACGCATTAAACTACACCTACACTAAAGATGACCTTTACGAAACTTCTGGGTGACCGGCTCTGTGCAGGTCGATAAGGCCTTTATCTTAATCCCCACGTCTGTCGGCTGGAAATCGTCAGGTTCGTCTCGGCTGCGGCTCGTCTCTCTGATACCGATCACGGATCTTGAACTTGGCTGGTCATTATGCTGCAGTTGGTGTGGGCACGGGCCGATCCCAAAACAGATCGATCCCTAGTGCGGAGGGCCTCTTATCCTTCTTCTCTTTCACGCCCTTTTGGGTGGGGTTAACTCAGGATCCAATGGATCGATAGGGTTTCGATCACTCTGATCGATACTGGCCAATTAGGGGCGGGTATCTCGATGGCTTGGGCGAGTCCTAGTCACCATTGTTCCAAGTGCATAGTCCTTTCCAAATAAGGGCGAGTCTGCAACTGTTGCTATTCCTTAACTTGAGTCTATTGTCCTGGGGAAATTGGTGATTGACCTTTAACAGGTGCAAGTTTCAGTTCGGTCTGTTTTTTCTTTGCTCAATACACGGGCTGTGTACTGTCTGTGGCCCAACTTGACCACATTTCCCATTAACCTTTGCGGGCGGCCATTTTAGATGGCCACATATCTATCCTCTTGATCCTGAATGTGAAGCTTGGTGGATCACAGACTCGAGCCCATGTCTACCTTGTTTGGCCAGTCACCTGTCAGACAGTTCAGGTCCTACTCTACTCTGCCCTAAATTCATTGCACAGTTTTACCTAATTCATTACTATTACATACAGTTCATCAAATTAAATACATTGCTAATTATTATCTCATTTTAAATTACACTCATACATCCAGTTCATTTCTAATTAACTTTTTTAAGCTAACCTACTCTCATGCTGCTTGCTCACATATTAAAAAACTTTATTTACCACACAAAATTGAAAGCAGCAGCACCTCATTCATTCCACTTATCCTTCTAACGAAAAAGACAAGGCACAAATGGCTCATTTCAGCAGCGGCTGTAACAGTCGATTATAAATTGTGCATTCCCAGGATGCCGCCTTATGGAAATCCAAAAAGGGGGGCTCGGACCGTGTATATCTGGGGGTGGGAGGCTTTTGCCTTCGATTTACGGAGTTGGAATGTGAGGATGACAATATATATTACCGCAATTAGGAGAGGGGGTTCCCTTTTGCAAACTTTTCCCACAAGTTGGGGGTTTTGGTCTCGATCTCTAACAGTTGCTGGCTGGTGTCCTGACGAGAGGTGGTCTGTGGGGTGGTGGTGTTTGGGGCTGGCTGATGTCCTAATCTAACTCTGTGTAATATTAAGTTACCTTTAGTGGATGTCCCGGGGCAGTTTTGTCCGATTCATAATGTGTTCCCTGAGCTTCTCCTTAAACATCCAATTTCGGGACACCCTTTATTCATAAGTTCCCACCAATCCCCTTTACCAGTTGTGCTGATGTCGCACGCAGATGTGGTCCCGTTGGGCCTTTTGTGCATTGCCCTTTCATTATTATCCCCAAATAGGATGCTTCTGTTGGGTTTTACTTATAATGTTCCGTCCTCACATTCCCCGGCACTTGGTGGAGCAAACCACAGTTGCCCAGCATGGAGTAAGTTCATATTGTGTTGCGCGGAGAGTTCAGTAAGTCCAGCAATGATCATGGTGAAGAATAGGGGTCCTGGATTCATTCTGTAGGTTGTCTGTCTTCCGTGTGTTTCCGTGTAATTCCTAGGGAAACAATCATAGCATCATGTTATTATCTTTGGTTAACACCTGTATGTATTAGTCTTTCTCTCTTAATTCCAGTTACCCTTTATGATTGTCACCATGTGTGACTCCCCCCATTTTTTTTGTTTAAATAAATTTTGGAGAGAGACCAGAAATGCAAATTTAAAGTACAGAATTCAGTGTTCAAGTATCTCACAGCTTGTGTGGTCGATGTTTGGAGTGGGCGGATACTTTCTTTGACTCGCCTCCATCTTAAATCACAACCATGGGAGGTTGAGGCTTTGCTTAACTAGCTGAATTTTAGGGTGGCCAATTTTATAAAGTTTCGTCCCAGGGGCACAGAAGGATTCCATGATCAGCAACCGTTGTGTCTAACGTGTAAATAGCAGGTGGGAGTGACCGAAGGGGTCTAGAGAAATGTGGAAGAGAAGAGGGTTTAGACTGTGGAGCGTTGTGGAACACATTCTTGATCGCACAACCAAACAGAGGAGATGGAGTCCGGTTGGACGTGAAGATTAAGACCTGCGCAAGGCAATCAAGCATGCAGAAAACCATTCCAGCGAATTTGAGGGTGACATGGGGTGCGTATGGGTCGCTACGGGTGACGAATGTGTGGGATCCCCGTGTAGGGCGAGGGAAATGCCGTTTCTCCACTACCTGAGCTTTACTTGACCAGATTTTGTTTGGAGTCCTCGGGTATTGCGGGGATTAGTGCCGTGTCTCCCGCCCTGGGTGACCGTGACGAACAGGAAGAGTTTGTATTCATGTGAGATCTTTCTCCATGGGGATAGTAGCCCACAGATTGTGTCTTTGACTGCCATTGGTCAGTATACTGCATCTTTGACTGGATAAACAAATTCTTGTGCAATGTGGTATCGGGCCGACCTGAATTAAAACCATGTGTTAAAAAGAAAGGTGAGGAAGAAGAAGAATTCAGAAATTCAACACATTAATCCTTAGTTAGGCGTCCGCTTGTCATCATTGGACACCTCAATTATTTGCGTACATCAATTGTTCCGTTAAATCATTTCCCAGAAGAGGCTCATTGTCTGAATCATCATTACCTCCTGGCCAGACTTGAGTCTGCAGGTTCATACTGGTTACTCTGCGCGTTTGCCGCGTGGGCTTGTGAATTGTCTGATCCGTCATACCTTACCAATTGGCGAGAAGGGTCACGGTGCCATCGTGGAGGATTGGGGTTGTGGCATGTCGGAGGATAGTCATGATCTGGGGTCCCAGGAATGGAAGCTAAGCTGCAAGGGGAGGGTGTATAAGTCGGTGGGGCGTGCCAGGTAGGCATGGGGCTTAATTGAACCAAGACGTTACTCTGGGGAGAGTCAAGCCAATCATGTGCCTCAAGTAGGTCTGGCGGATCGGTGTCCTGTGGGGGTCTAGAGCGGTGGGGGGGTCGCTGTCTTCAGAGAGATCGAGCAAGTCGTCAGGGTTACTAGTCAAATCCAGGAGGTCGTCATTCGTATCTAGTTGAAGTGCAAAATCTGTATGTACGGGCAGGGTTAATGGTAGGGTGTCGTCATGAGGGGGAAGTGGTTGGATCGGCTGCAGAGCGTAATCTTCAGTGGGCGTGGTGTTGTCATCTCCCATTGCCAAGGTGATTTGGTGGACGTGGTTACGTTGGGCTCTGTATGCTTTGAATTGGTTGATGTGGAACCAACCAGTCTTACCATTAGGGTATGCTATTTTGTAAAAAGAGGCTTACTTCGTCAGAAATAAGAGTAGGGGCCTGCCAATTTAGGGGATCGGAAGGAACTTGGGTTGCACAACGAGATCAGAACATGCTGGCCGACTGTGTATCCTGTGGGGTGGACCTTTTTGTCAAAGCTGGCTTTACACTGCCTTTTTCTAGCGCCTAGTTGGACAGTAGAAGCCAGTGACATAGAATTACATAGAACAGTACAGGCCCTTCAGCCCACGATGTTGTGCCGACCATTTATCCTAATCTAAGATCAACCTAACCTACACCCCTTCAATTTACTGCTGGCCATATGCCTGTCTAAGAGTCGCTTAAATGTCCCTAATGATTCTGACTCCACCACCTCTGCTGGCAGTGCATTCCACACACCCACCACTCTCTGTGTAAAGAACCTACCTCTGATATCTAAGTTGTGCCGCTTAATGATTTCTGTGATCTGTTGCATTGCTTTTTCGTGGGTGAGAGCGGTTACTGCAGGAGCAGCCAAGTCGAATCCTAGTAAATATGCAATGCCTTTCATGGGTCTCCCAGTCATGCGAGTGTGGGGGGTGAAACCGTATTTCTAAGGAACATGAGGCCTGCATCCCAAGTGGTATTGTTCTGCTGCACCGCTTTCCGAATAGTCGTTTTTAAAGTGTGGTTCATGCGCTCTACTATGCCGCTGGACTGGGGGTGGTATGCTATGTGCAATTTCTGTTTAATGCCAAATATTGTCATTAAGTTTTGCAGTACCCTGCCGGTGAAGTGGGAACCTTGGTCTGACTCAATGCTGCGTGGAAGACCCCAAGGCATGAATATCTGATGGGTCAAAATTTTAGCGATGGCTTTTGCTGTGTTGAAACGAGTGGGAAATGCCTCGACCCACTTAGTGAATGTATCGATAACGCCCAGAACATATTTGAAACCATTTCTGTAGGGGTGGAGGGGACCAATGTAATCGATTTGAAGATTTGTCCAGAGGCCCTCTACGGGTCGGGTGTGTCTTGGTTGTCCCTTCTTTGCATAACGGTTGGGATTGTTTTGAGCACAAATGAGGCAATTCTCTACATAATGGGTGACATCGCTTTTCAAATCAGACCACCAACATAGAGGTTTTAAATGGGCAATGGTAGTGTCTATTCCCTGATGTCCGTGTCCGTCATGGAACTGGTATATTAACTGGTTTCTGGCCTGGGTGGGGACCTCATAAATTCCGTCCTTTAAAACTATGCTGTCCTATATAGTGAGTGTGTCCTTCCATTTATCATAAGGGGTTGGGTAGGTGCTGTTCAAAACCTCTTTAAGGGCTCGTCTGCCTTTTGTACTTGGGATAAATCTTGGATATTGGTTTGGGATATCTGGAGTCTGTGACTTCGGGTGCTCGCCAGAAGTGACCATTGTGGGCTTTAGCTAAAGCGTCTGCCTTGAGATTACCAGGTGGGGAGGTGCGGTGGTGACTTTTCACTTTAATGATGGCATATGTGCGGCCGGCTGCTTCCTTAGGGATGTGCTTCAGTACAGGGGTGGAGGGTAGGGGTTTTCCGTTGGCGGACACAAAACCACGAGCTTCCCATAGGGGGAGGAATTTGGTTAAACTGTTGCAGACAAACAGGCTGCCTGAGTGCATGCCCGCAGGCATTGGGAAAGAGTCTGGGTGGTCAATTACAGAGGCTGTGGCTGCAAGCTCTGCTGCCTGGGCTCCTAAATGTCCTGGCAATTTTAAACATATCTCTTCTAGTGGGACGTCCCTTTGAATCTTCCATATAAATCCCGCATCCAGTGATCCTAACACCATCCTCGAAAGTGGAGGAACCATCCACATAGATTTAAATGTGTCCCCTGAGTTTTGGGAACCTGGTTTCTTGCTACCTGCGCGTGGCTGTAGTGACTTGGGAATAAAGGGTCCTGTGTGGTGTGCGGCTGTAATGATCTGGCATTCATGTGGGGTCCCTGCATATTGTACATTATCCGCTAAAAAGGTGTGGGTCTTAGTACGCTTAACGGAGATGTCCCTTCTTTGCAGTAATAGTGTCCAGCGAGCTGCACTGACCTGGCTAACTGAACAGTCCTTTAGTCTGCTGTCTAACCAAAGTTGAGTGAGGGGGTGCTCGGTGAGAATAGTGACAGGCTTGAGGCCTGTAATGTATACGAAATATTGAACTGCCCAAAAGACTGCAAACAGGTGTCGTTCACAGCCAGAAAATCCCTGTTCTACGGGGTCTAAAACTCTGGATGCATAGGCCACTGGTCCTAATCATGACATTCCTGTAGGATTACTGCTGATAGTGTTTGGTCGTTGGTTGCTACTTCTATGGCAAATGGCAAGTCAGGGTCGGCAACTTGTAAAGCGTTCAAAAGGAGCTCTTTAAATCAGTAATGGTGTCTGTGTGCTGTGGAAGCCAATTCCAGGGTGTTTTCTTTTTCAAGAGCTCTGAGAGTGGGGCGGCTTTGGTGGCAAGCCCATCTGTGTGATTCCTACAGTGTCATAGATTATCATAGAATTTACAGTGCAGAAGGAGGCCATTCGGCCCATCAAGTCTGCACCGGCTCTTGGAAAGAGCACCCTACCCAAGGTCAACACCTCCACCCTATCCCCGTAACCCCACCCAACACTCAGGGCAATTTTGGACACTATGGGCAATTTATCATGGTCAATCCACCTAACCTGCACATCTTTGGACTGTGGGAGGAAACCGGAGCATCCGGAAGAAACCCACGCACACACTGGGAGGATGTGCAGGCTCCGCACAGACAGTGACCCAAGCTGGAATCGAAGCTGTGAAGCAATTGTGCTATCCACAATGCTACCGTGTTGCCCTACCGTATCCCACTAAACAATTTCACTATGGGGTCTATTCGCTTCTGTTCAATCTCTCTTTTGCCTTGGGTGATAATTGTCCCCAAATGGAGAACCTTCTCATTGTTGTGGGAAAAATCAACGATTTCAGGAGTTGGACTTGCTGTGTTCAAATAAGTGCAGTTTTATTGTTACACAAAGCTTCGGGAGAAAGCGTACGTACCCCAAGGTACAATAGCCAGCCTTTCTCCTGGTTTGAATGGCAGTCATTCATTTTATACTTTGGGTTCACAATGAGCCCAGATACAAAACAATTATCACCTTGTTATCTTTAAACATTTTATAGATTGTACATCGCTATTTGTAAATTTGTAAGCGTTTTGCCATTTACACATGGCCACAGTCAAAGAGGTTTTACAGGTTACAGGCAGCAGCAGGAAAGTAGTATCGATTGTCCCTTTGTTTTAGGAAATGGCCCAAGACATTCGTATTAGCATATCATTGGGTTCACCTTGGCTGAAGTCCGCTTTATTCAAGTGGTGTCCCGCATTTATGTATTTCCTAATCTTCCTGTCTGGTTCCCTTTGTCCTGGATCTGTTCCTATCTGTCCTACTGGCACCCTGCTGGACTCCAGGCATCAGTTATGTCTGCTTTATTCTCTGTGTCTCCATCTTGTGTGTCAGACAGCCATCTTCTGTGTCAGGTTTCCTTCTGAACCATTTCCCACTTCACTCATTATTTGAGCCTTTTTGGTGTTTACATTACATCCGATGGACTGGAACAGGGCTAGCAATTTGGCTAGCAGCGCCACGTGCTCTTTCTTGGTGTCAGTTTGCAGGAGCAGGTCGTCGACATATTGAACTAGTCATTCGTGGCGGGAGAATTTAGAGAGACCAGCAGCTAGTTGTGGGAAATGGAGGGGGCGTTATGGAATCCTTGTGGGAGACACGTCCATGTGTACTGCTGACCTTGAAAAATGAACGCAAACGTGTATTGGCAAGCTCGATCTAGAGGAATGGACCAGAAACCATTGCTCATGTCCGACACGGTGAAATATCTCACTTGCACTCCCTGTTTAAGTATGGTCGTGGGGCACGTGGCAACGGTAGGGGCTGTTAACTGGGTAACTTTATTTAATTTGTGATCGTTAATTGTGAGTCGCCATGAGCCGTCCGGTTTCTTTACTGGCCAAATCGGGGCATTGTTAGTGGAAGCTACGGCTCGAATTACTCCTTGTTTCAGTAGGCTGCTGATGACCTTTGAAATCTCACTCTCCGCCTGCTAGGGAAAGCCGTATTGCCTCTGGGGTTTTGGATCGGAACCCGAAATCATAACTGCCTGTAATCTGCCCACAATTGTGTTTGTGCTGGGCAAAAACACATTTGTGTTTGTTAGCACTTTCTAATGGTCGCGTCAGTGCTAATTGCTGAGGGATTCAGCCAATAGTCCCCTACTGAGCAGATCCTATGTGCATAGTCTCCTACTGATAGCATTACAGAGGCCCTTGCTGCTTTAGACATCTTCCATACACACCTATTTACACTCATACACTGAGTGCTGAATTTGGTGCTTTTTGAGTGCGATAGTGAGAGTTTGGTGACCGAGGGAGTATAAGGCTTCATTTTTATCTAAAGTTTAGTCTTTCTTTTATTTAGTTAATTAACTTAAAAGTTGCTGTTTGGTTTAGAAGAAGGTGAATTTTCAATCAGCTTTAAACAGGCTTCTACTTCTAGGCACTTGCAGCTGGAGCTTGTTAATTAGTTAATTGGATTAGGCCAGTTTTTCAGAGGCTAGATTCACAGTATAAAAGTGATCCCCTACAGTGCAGACTTTGTTTGCACTGAGTGCTGAATTTGGTGCTTTTTGAGTGCGATAGTGAGAGTTTGGTGACCGAGGGAGTGCTGAATTTGGTGCTTTTTGAGTGCGATAGTGTGAGTTTGGTGACCGAGGGAGTTAGGTGAGGAGGGAGTAAGGTGCTCCTTTCATTTTGTTTCTGACATTTCCGCAAAGAGTGCGAAGAGAGCCAGGAGTTTACAGGAAGTGTAGCTGACTGGGAGCAGAGTCGGAGGGCGGAGATCTAGTTAGTCCACACAGCAGCTATATTCTGTAAGGTAAGAAGGGATGGAGGCTAGGCCAGTTACATGCTCCTCCTGTAGGATGTGGGTGGTGAGGGATACCACCGGTGTCCCCACTGACTATACCTGCGGGAAGTGCACCCAACTTCAGCTCCTCAAAGACCGTGTTAGGGAACTGGAGCTGAAGCTGGATGAACTTCGGATCATCCGGGAGGCAGAGGGGGTGATTGAGAAGAGTTACAGGGAGGTAACCACACCCAAGGTACAGGACAAGAATAGCTGGGTCACAGTCAGGGGGAAAAAAACAAACAGGCAGACAGTGCAGGGATCCCTCGTGGCCGTTCCCCTTCAAAACAAGTATACCGTTTTGGATGCTGTTGGGGGGGATGACCTACCGGGGGAAGGCCCTAGTGGCCAGGTCTCTGGCACTGAGTCTGGCTCTGGGGCTCAGAAGGGAAGGGGGGAGAATAGAAAAGCTATAGTTGTAGGAGATTCAATGGTTAGGGGAATAGATAGGAGATTCTGTGGTCGCGAGCGAGACTCCCGGAAGGTATGTTGCCCCCCGGGTGCCAGGGACAGGGATGTCTCGGATCGTGTCTTCAGGATCCTTAAGGGGAGGGGGAGCAGCCAGAAGTCATGGTGCACATTGGTACCAACGACATAGGTAGGAAAAGGGGTGTGGAGGTAATAAACACGTTTAGGGAGTTAGGCTGGAAGTTGAAAGCCAGGACAGACAGAGTTGTCATCTCTGGTTTGTTGCCGGTGCCACGTGATAGCGAGGCTAGGAATAGGGAGAGAGTGCAGTTGAACACGTGGCTGCAGGAATGGTGTAGGAGGGAGGGCTTCAGGTATTTGGATAATTGGAGCGCATTCTGGGGAAGGTGGGACCTGTACAAGCAGGATGGGTTGCATCTGAACCAGAGGGGCACCAATATCCTGGGAGGGAGGTTTGCTAGTACTCTTCGGGAGGGTTTAAACTAATTTGGCAGGGGAATGGGAACCGGATTTGTAGTCCCGCAACTAAGGTAGCCGATATTCAGGACGCCAAAGCATGTAATGAGGCAGTGGGGAAGGGAACACTGACAAAGGAGAGTATTTGCAGGCACGGAGATGGGTTGAAGTGTGTATACTTCAACGCAAGAAGCATCAGGAATAAGGTGGGTGAACTTAAGGCATGGATTGGTACTTGGGACTACGATGTGGTGGCCATCACGGAAACTTGGATAGAAGAGGGGCAGAAATGGTTGTTGGAGGTCCCTGGTTATAGATGTTTCAATAAGATTAGGGAGGGTGGTAAAAGAGGTGGGGGGGTGGCATTATTAATTAGAGATAGTATAACAGCTGCAGAAAGGCAGTTCGAGGAGTATCACCCTATTGAGGTAGTATGGGTTGAAGTCAGAAATAGGAAAGGAGCAGTCACCTTGTTAGGAGTTTTCTATAGGCCTCCCAATAGTAGCAGAGATGTGGAGGAACAGATTGGGAAACAGATTTTGGAAAGGTGCAGAAGTCATAGGGTAGTAGTCATGGGCGACTTTAACTTCCCAAATATTGAGTGGAAACTCTTTAGATCAAATAGTTTGGATGGGGTGGTGTTTGTGCAGTGTGTCCAGGAAGCTTTTCTAACACAGTATGTAGATTGTCCAACCAGAGGAGGGGCAATATTGGATTTAGTACTGGGTAATGAACCAGGGCAAGTGATAGATTTGTTAGTGGGGAGCATTTTGGAGATAGTGACCACAATTCTGTGACTTTCACTTTAGTAATGGAGAGGGATAGGTACGTGCAACAGGGCAAGGTTTACAATTGGGGGAAGGGTAAATACGATGTTGTCAGACAAGAATTGAAGTGCATAAGTTGGGAACATAGGCTGGCAGGGAAGGACACAAGTGAAATGTGGAACTTGTTCAAGGAACAGGTGCTACGTGTCCTTGATATGTATGTCCCTGTCAGGCAGGGAAGAGATGGTCGAGTGAGGGAACCATGGTTGACAAGAGAGGTTGAATGTCTTGTTAAGAGGAAAAAGGTGACTTATGTAAGGCTGAGGAAACAAGGTTCAGACAGGGCATTGGAGGGATACAAGATAGCCAGGAGGGAACTGAAGAAAGGGATTAGGAGAGCTAAGAGAGGGCATGAACAATCTTTGGCGGGTAGGATCAAGGAAAACCCCAAGGCCTTTTACACATATGTGAGAAATATGAGAATGACTAGAGCGAAGGTAGGTCCGATCAAGGACAGTAGCGGGAGATTGTGTATTGAGTCTGAAGAGATAGGAGAGGTCTTGAATGAGTACTTTTCTTCTGTATTTACAAATGAGAGGGGCGATATTGTTGGAGAGGACAGTGTGAAACAGATTGGTAAGCTCGAGGAAATACTTGTTAGGAAGGAAGATGTGTTGGGCATTTTGAAAAACTTGAGGATAGACAAGTCCCCCGGGCCTGACGGGATATATCCAAGGATTCTATGGGAAGCAAGAGATGAAATTGCAGAGCCGTTGGCAATTATCTTTTCGTCCTCACTGTCAACAGGGGTGGTACCAGGGGATTGGAGAGTGGCGAATGTCGTGCCCCTGTTCAAAAAAGGAACTAGGGATAACCCTGGGAATTACAGGCCAGTTAGTCTTACTTCGGTGGTAGGCAAAGTAATGGAAAGGGTACTGAAGGATAGGATTTCTGAGCATCTGGAAAGACACTGCTTGATTAGGGATAGTCAGCACGGATTTGTGAGGGGTAGGTCTTGCCTTACAAATCTTATTGAATTCTTTGAGGAGGTGACCAAGCATGTGGATGAAGGTAAAGCAGTGGATGTAGTGTATATGGATTTTAGTAAGGCATTTGATAAAGTTCCCCATGGTAGGCTTCTGCACAAAGTAAGGAGGCATGGGATAGTGGGAAATTTGGCCAGTTGGATAACGAACTGGCTAACCGATAGAAGTCAGAGAGTGGTGGTGGATGGCAAATATTCAGCCTGGATCCCAGTTACCAGTGGTGTACCGCAGGGATCAGTTCTGGGTCCTCTGCTGTTTGTGATTTTCATTAATGACTTGGATGAGGGAGTTGAAGGGTGGGTCAGTAAATTTGCAGATGATACGAAGATTGGTGGAGTTGTGGATAGTAAGGAGGGCTGTTGTCGGCTGCAAAGAGACATAGATAGGATGCAGAGCTGGGCTGAGAAGTGGCAGATGGAGTTTAACCCTGAAAAGTGTGAGGTTGTCCATTTTGGAAGGACAAATATGAATGCGGAATACAGGGTTAACGGTAGAGTTCTTGGCATTGTGGAGGAGCAGAGAGACCTTGGGGTCTATGTTCATACATCTTTGAAAGTTGCCACTCAAGTGGATAGAGCTGTGAAGAAGGCCTATGGTGTGCTCGCGTTCATTAACAGAGGGATTGAATTTAAGAGCCGTGAGGTGATGATGCAGCTGTACAAAACTTTGGTAAGGCCACATTTGGAGTACTGTGTACAGTTCTGGTCGCCTCATTTTAGCAAGGATGTGGAAGCTCTGGAAAAGGTGCAAAGAAGATTTACCAGGATGTTGCCTGGAATGGAGAGTAGGTCTTATGAGGAAAGGTTGAGGGTGCTAGGCCTTTTCTCATTAGAGCGGAGAAGGATGAGGGGCGACTTGATAGAGGTTTATCAGATGATCAGGGGAATAGATAGAGTAGACAGTCAGAGACTTTTTCCCCAGGTGGAACACACCATTACAAGGGGACATAAATTTAAGCTGAAAGGTGGAAGATATAGGAGGGATATCAGAGGTAGGTTCTTTACCCAGAGAGTAGTGGGGGCATGGAATGCACTGCCTGTGGAAGTAGTTGAGTCGGAAACATTAGGGACCTTCAAGCAGCTGTTGGATAGGTACATGGATTACGGGAAAATGATATAGTGGAGATTTATTTGTTCTTAAGGGCAGCACGGTAGCATTGTGGATAGCACAATTGCTTCACAGATCCATGGTACCAGGTTCGATTCCGGCTTGGGTTATTGTCTGTGCGGAGTCTGCACGTCCTCCCTGTGTCTGCGTGGGTTTCCTCCGGGTGCTCCGGTTTCCTCCCACAGTCCAAAGATGTGCGGGTTAGGTGAATTGGCCAATGATAAATTGCCCTTAATGTCCAAATTGCCCTTGGTGTTGGGTGGAGGTGTTGAGTTTGGGTAGGGTGCTCTTTCCAAGAGCTGGTGCAGACTCAAAGGGCCGAATGGCCTCCTTCTGCACTGTAAATTCAATGATAATCTATGATTAATCTAAGACAAAGGTTCGGCACAACATCGTGGGCCGAAGGGCCTGTTCTATGCTGTATTTTCAATGTTCTATGTTCAAAGGAAAGGTTATTGGAGTTCATGAAGTCCATACCGAGAATGTGTTCTGCGGTTGGGGGTAGCTCGACTAAAGCGACAGGGTGCTTGGTGGCTATGGTTCCAACATGGACAGGTATAGGGGCTGTAATGTATCCTTCCTGCATGTGCCCAGTGAATCCACTTAGTGTAATGGTGACTGTAATTGGCCAGGGGGTTTCAAGGAACAGGGTTGAGGAATTTAGTGTCCAAAAATTGCCCTTAGTGTTGGGTGGGGTTACTGGGTTATGGGGATAGGGTGGCGATGTTGACCTTGGGTAGGGTGCTCTTTCCAAGAGCCGGTGCAGACTCGATGGGCCGAATGGCCTCCTTCTGCACTGTAAATTCTGTAAAAATCATCCCACATGGGCCATCCTTTGCCCTTGAGATATTTCCGAATGTCCTCCTCCCAAATGGGACACTGTCCCACTCTACTGCTGCTGGTCGCTGCGACCGCAAATTCTTCGGGATTCATGAGGCGTTGCAGTGCCTGCGTGGCCATCTCTCCTATCTGCTTGCTTTGTTCGAATTTGGAACGGGGCTAAGGTGGTGTCGTAGATGCGGGTACGGCTTTGCTAATTTCCGAAAATACCGACTTCCGACAGTTTTGACGCAACAAAATCGATCAGCTTTACCTTGTAACCCTGTTAATTACGCATGCATACACACACTTCCGAATTGTGAATTATTAATCAGAACCGCTTGAACACTTGTGATTTTTTTTGTTTCCAATTGGATTCTATTCAAATTTCTTGGCTTTTCCACTTCTAGATCGGGTCCCGGCGGAGTCGCCAATTTGTTTCTCTTATTAACCTTAGTTTTATTAGCTCTAATTCTGTCACCTTTGCTCACGAGTCGGCAGGTATCTTTCGGATACCGCCACGTGGTTCAAGCTCTAGTTATGATTAATAAGACAGCACACCGCTTAGTAAGATTAAAATCAACGGTCATTTATTATGTACAGCAGTAAATACTTACACAATAATCCTACTTTCTAGACTACTACCTACCACTACTGGCCAATACTTAACTTTTGGGAATGGCCCACCAGGTCAGGGAAACAAATTGCTTGTCGAATTGGGTCTGGCCTGCGGGATTCAAAGGCTGATACAGGTCGATGGCTAGGAGTCTCTATCGGGTAGCGATCGCTGGAGTCAAACTTACGGTTGCTGGTCGATGGTTCTTGCGAAGGTTGCGAGCAGGAGAAGAAGGGAGAGAAGGGTCGATCTGAACTTGGCCCCTATTTTTATAGTTCCCGGGGGCTTCCCGCCTCTCGGGGCGGACCTTGACCCTGGTCCCAAGTGATTGGACTTGTTCCCAATCACTGGGTTCGATATGCTCCAATAATGGGGCGATTCCTTGATCGGGGGGTGGTCATTCACCTTTCTTTGTCTCGGCCACTGCTGGCACCGAGAGGTCTGGATCGGCATTCAATTGCTAATATGTTGCAATTGTTCCCGGGGATAGCCGATTAAACTGCAGATGTCTGGGTTGAGTGCTGCTAATGGTCGCTTGTATCGATCTGGGCCGACTTCCGCAGAGCCGAATACGCTGTTCTGTCTGCAGCTGTCTGTTTGTGCCCTGTTGGCTGCTTTTCCCAGCAGCCTTTTCGGTTAGCCATTTTACATTGGGTTTTGGCCAAATTAATCGGGAATCAGCCATTTTAGGTGGCTACACATGACCCGTGGCGCGTGGGGTGGACCTTGTGCTCTGGGATACTGTTCTCTGTCCTACCCTCATTTATCCATGCGGGTTCCTGACTAGGTCTAACAGGGTGCATGGTGCCTTCAAATCCGTTCTGTTCCTTTAGTGACTGTTCCCATGCCCTAGAGAGACGTCTGAGTACCCATGTTTCATTATGTATGTGTCTGCCGGGTCATAGTTTGCACAAGCCCTTTTACCTGCCTCTGTAGCATGGGAAACTAAGGTTTGTGCCCATTTAGTGATTTCTTCATCATCGAAGTTGGAGCAGTTTAATTCCCCAAAAACTGCCTTGAAATGTATCCATAGGCGACCAGCAAAGGGGGTCAGATGCTCCCCTTTCTTTTGTCTACAGTTGTTCAAGCCCTCTACTGGATCCCCTTTATTATGCCCAATAGCAGCTAATATGGAGTCCTTCATTTCGTCTAGGCTTCCCCCTCCTACATTTTGGGGTTCAAGTAACGCTGATCTTACTGACTGGCGAAGGCTCATTGCTATTAATTTTACTTCCTCCCTCTCATCTAAACCACACCACTTTCTGTTGGCGCACGTCCTCAATAAAGCTATGCGGGTCTGCAGTGGGCTCAAATGGTGTTACCTTATTGCAGGCGTCCCTTAGCTGGGTTATTGTGAGTGGGGTGGTGCAGGTGATAGGTGCACCTATATGATTCCCTATCCTTCTTTCTGTAGTGACCGGATTCACTGGTGCCGGGCAGTTTCACTACTCGGTGGGGTTGGTGCGACCTGTTCAGTCGTGGCGGCTGGTGCTTTTCTTTTTGGAATGGGTGGCGATTGCTTTCGACTTTCAGTTCTGTCTACGTATATGTGCTCCTTTAACTCTGTTCAATCGGCCATCTCTTCCTCCTCTGTCCCGAAGGTACACATAAAGCCATTCTGAACTGAAAGTAATGATTGGAGTCTGTCTATCTCTCTCTGGCACTTGCTCCTTAGTGGACTGGTGGAGCGCTCTTAAAGTTGCCTGTAAATCGGCACATCTGTTTGTTAGCTGAGTGACCTTTTGTTCAGTCTCCGCTCTTACCATGACCGCACGTTGTGTGTCCTGATAGGCCTTGACGTGCTGTGTTTGGAAGCTGCTAATGTGTACTATACAGGACTGGTGGGCGTGTTTAACGTCAGCGATTTCCCTTTCCTTAGTGGCTAACATCTCCCGGAGTTCCTCATTGTTTCTCTTATTCTCCTCCTCCTGCTCTCTTAACTGACCACGGTGAGTCTCTACAACCTCCTCGGTTCCTCGTAACTGAGCCAAGCAACACACTATTGCCATTGGCTTTCTCGGTTTCACTGCATTCTTCTTGTAAATCTCACATAAATTCTACCACCAAGTTTTCCTATCTTTCCTGGACCTGTCTCAGTGTTTGCACACACATTCGACCAAAGGGGCCATCCTGTCCTCTTCAAATACTTCCTCAACACTTTCTCCCATACGGGGCACTGCTCTGACTTATCAACTACGGTAACCTCATGTTGCTGCTGCGGATTCATCATCTTCTCTACTAATTGCGCTGCCATCTCTTCTCTACTTTTAATTTGGATCAGGGGGAATAAGGAGTCGATCGAACAACGGGTCCGGCTTAAGGCTATATTCCGGTTCATAATCCCTCTAGATTTGCATGCAAGTCTGAGGAGCTTACCTTGCCCTTCCCTGTTACGCATGCGGTTAGTGCACACTCGCTTATAGTTCGTTTTTCCTTTTTATCCCAATTTGATTCCAAGCTGTGGGCTCTCCCGGAGTAACAAAGTCACTTCTAGTCGAGTCCGGTCAGAGTTGCCAATAAATGTTGCTACTTCTGTTAACAAACCACAAGCTGCGAGTATGTTTCTTATATTGACCAAATGACCACACAACCAGTATGTCAGTTCAGTTCAGTCGGGCAGTATGGTCGGCACGGGCTTGGAGGGCCGAAGGGCCTGTTCCTGTGCTGTACATTTCTTTGTTCTTTGTTCTTTGTTGTTCTTGTTCTTTGTTCAAAAGACAGGTTATTTTATTTATTTTTTTAAAATATATTTATTAAAGTTTTTTAAACACAATTTTTCTCCCTTACAAACAATAACCCCCCCCGTAACAAAAAAAAACGAGAAATCGCGCAGAGCAAGATATATACATGGCAAAATGATATACTTACACAGCTTTGTACACTGGCCCTCACCCGTACGGGCCAGTTTCCCCAACCCTTCATGTTATCTCTTGCTCATCCACCCTCCCAGGCAGTCCCCCCTCTTTCCCCCCCCCCCCCCCCCCTCCCAGGACGTGTGCCCCCCCCCCCCCCCCCCCCAAGGTTGCTGCTGCTGCTGACCAACCTTCCTCTCACGCTCCGCGAGATAGTCTAGGAATGGTTGCCACCGCCTGTAAAACCCCTGCGCAGACCCTCTCAAGGCGAACTTAATCCTCTCCAACTTTATGAACCCAGCCATATCATTTATCCAGGCCTCCAGGCTGGGGGGCTTCACCTCCTTCCACATTAGCAAGATCCTTCGCCGGGCTACTAGGGACGCAAAGGCCAGAATGCCGGCCTCTTTCGCCTCCTGCACTCCCGGTTCGTCCACTACTCCGAATATTGCTAGCCCCCAGCTTGGCTTGACCCGGACTTTCACCACCTGAGACATTGCTCCTGCCACTCCTCTCCAGAACCCCTCCAGTGCCGGGCATGACCAAAACATATGGACATGGTTCGCCGGGCTCCCTGAGCACCTTCCACATCTGTCCTCTACCCCAAAGAACCTACCAACCTCGCCCCCGTCAAGTGCGCTCTGTGGCCCACCTTAAATTGTATCAGGCTGAGCCTGGCACACTAGGAGGAGGAATTAACCCTACCTAGGGCATCAGCCCACAGACCTTCCTCGATCTCCTCCCCCAGCTCCTCTTCCCATTTACCCTTCAACTCTTCTACCAGCGCTTCCCCCTCTTCTTTCAACTCCTGGTGTATTTCCGACACCTTGCCCTCCCCGACCCATACACCCGAGATCACCCTATCTTGAACTTCTTGTGCCGGGAGCAACGGGAATTCCCTCACCTGTCGCCTCACAAAAGCCCTCACCTGCATATATCTAAAAGCATTTCCCGGGGGTCAAAAGACAGTTTATTATTAAACACAAGACTTATCTCGATGTGCAAAGATACACGCGGCTACGCATTAAACTACACCTATCAACTAAGATGACCTTTATTTAACTTCTGGGTGACCGGCTCTGTGCAGGTAAATAAGGCCTTTATCTGAATCCCCACGTACGTCGGCTGGAAGTCGTCAGGTTCATCTCTGCTGCGGCTCGTCTCTCTCTCAGGTAGCGATCACTGGTCTTGAACTTGGCTGGTCGTTATGCTGCAGTTGGTGTGGGCACAGGCCGGTCCCAAAAGAGATTGATCCCTAGTGCGGTGGGCCTTTTATCCTTCTTCTCTTTCGCGCCCTTTTGGGCAGGGTTAACTCAGGATCCAATGGATTGATAGGGTTTCGATCACTCTGATCGATACTGACCAATTAGGGGCGGGTATCTCGATGGCTTGGGCGGGTCCGAGTGACCATTGTTCCAAGTGCGTAGGCCTTTCCAAATAAGGGGAGTGGCACCGGGGAGTCTGCTACTGTTGCTATTCCTTAACTTGAATCTATTATCCTGGGGAAATCGATGATTGACCTTTAACAGGTGCAGGTTTCAGTTTGGTCTGTTTTTTTCTCAATACACAGGGTCAATGTATTGTCTGTGGCCCAACCTGACCACAATTCCCATTATCCTTTGCAAGCGGTCATTTTAGATGGCCACAGTTGACATCAAAAACAGGACGTATTGGATGTTTTAAAAGACCTTAAGGTAGATATGTCTCCTGGGCTGATAGGATTTACCCTAGAATACTGAGGGATGCAACAGAGGAAACTGCTGGGGCCTTGACTAACATCTTTGAATCCTCATTGACTCCAGGTGAGTTCCCAGACAACTGGAGAATGTCTAAAGTGGTACTGCTGTTTAAGAAAGGTAGCAGGGATAATCCAGGAAACTATAGGCAGGTGAGCCTCACGTTGGTAGTAGGTAAATTAGTGGAGTGGCCAATAGTGTTGAGGATTGTCAGAGGATACAGCAGGACATAGGTTGGAGAATTGGGCAAAGAAATGGCAAAGGGAGTTGAATCCGAACAAATTTAATGCATTTTGGTAGGTCTAACATAGAGGGTGGGATCATGACCGGTACAGACTTGGAGGGCTGAAGAGCCTATTCCTGTGCTGTATTGTTCTTTGTTCTTTGAGTTCACTGTACGAATCCTCAGCTCCACTGGTTTACAGTGGCAGCAATTCACTAAGAGTCTTTTGACAGCATGTTCCTAACCAGCAGTTTGTTACCTCGAAGGACAAGGCAATAGATGTGTGGGAACGCCAACACCTGCAAGTTGCTCTCCAAACCGCATCTTAACTTGGAATGTATTGCTACTGGATCAAATTCCTGTGATTGTTTTCCGAACTAGACTGTGGGTGTTCTCTACACACTTCACAATAGCAGCTCACTACCACCTTCTCAAGGGCAATTCAGATTGGGCAACAAATGGTGGGCTTGCCAGCTATGTCCATAATCCCATGAAAAAAATGAAAAGTTACCTTAATGTCCTCACTCTTGCCCCTTGGTAATACTTGGTAATACTTCCTGGTATTTAATTTGTCATCTTCGATGAAGATAGACAAAATACCTGTTAATTGCCATTTCCTATGATTTCTCCCACGGTGGTGGCATGTAGGGAGAGGTCGAGCACGAGGTAGCTCCCAACAGGGTTTTTGATTTTCAGACTTTTTTGCCCCACATTAAAGAGATGCCAATAAAGGCCAGGGGAAAGAAACCTACTGATAAATGTCCGTCGACAGGATTGACGACTTCACGAGGTTCTTTGGTGGAGAAAATGGTGGAGGCTGCACCTGTGACTCCTTCCACTCCATAACAGCCAATATGCTGGCTAGTTTTGTGGTGACAAAGTTTGAGAAGCAGTGGAGAGTTATATCTGGAGACCTTCGAAAGTTGATAGAGGAAGCCCTGGGTCCCAAACAGTCGAAGCTGGAGAAAACCTCTGAGAAGGTAAAAGACCGAGAAGGTAAAAGACCGTGGTGCAGTGATTAAGGGTGTGGAAATGGCAATTGCCTCACGGGTGACTGAGATCTCTCTGGTGGCCTGTTGAGAAAAAGATGCTGAGCTAAGGGTGACTATATCAAAAGCATGCTCGAGGAGGCAGAACCTCAGAATCGTGGGGTTGCCAAAGCATGTGGAAGGCCCGACTCCCACTTTGTACTTTTCACAGATGTTTGAGAAGGTGGTGGGGGAGGATATATTCAATTTCCCTCTGGAGCTGGACAGGGTCCATCGGACACTGTCAGAAGCCCCGGCCAAGCGAAACACCATGGGCAGTCATTGTACGGTTCCACAGCTTCAAGAGAAGGAACGTGCCCTGAAATGGGGTAGGGAGCATAGGGACTGCTAACGGAAAGGTCATAGTATCAGAATCTGTCAGGATGTTGGAGCTGAACTGGCTGAACTGAACAAGGTCAAAGCCACCCTATGGAAGAGTGGAGTTCAGTTTGGGGTGGTGTACTCTGCGAGGCTTCGAGTAACTTATGAGCCGAGGACTATTATTTCGATGCACCGGAGGAGACAGATACCTTTGTTAAAAAACATGGGTTTGATTTGAGTTAATTGTTTGTTCTTGTGAAGTTTTTGATTGTTGCAGGTGGAAAGGGGTAATGAGGATCCTTGTATACATGTGTTCTTGGGTGAGATGATTATTTCACATGTTGGTGGGGGGCTTGATGTTATGAGGGGTGTTGGTATATATATTATGGTTGTTAAGGGAAAGAAATAGCTCCTAGTGGGAATGGTTTGAAGGGGTTTTGTTTTACTCGTGTCCTCGGGACCGTCAGCAGTTTTTTCTTTTGTTCTTTATCCTGGGCTGTGGCTGTCCTGTCAGTAAAGTCAGCTAGCTAATGGGAGAGAGGTAGGGTATTAGCTGAAGCTTATTATACCAATTTAGTTTGGGATAATGAGCTCAGTGTTTTTGTTTTTTTGGGGGTTGAGGGTAGGTGGGAGAGGGTTGGGACTAGGTGGAAGAGGGTATCATTCATTTCCATGGTACCGATATGAAAATTTGGGAGGGGTATTATTTGAGGGTGTGGGTGTGGGGAATGGAGGGGTGGGGTGTAAGATTAGATTGCTGATGATGACGACAGATTTTTCTTTGTTTTGTCTTGCTGGTGGAAATCTTGGATGTGCTTTGTGCCTGTATTGTGGTTGCTTGGCAATCCCTTTTTGTGGAAATGGCTGACTCTGGGATGGGAGGTCCCAATTCAGTTGGTCACCTGGAATATAAGGGGGTTGGGTGGCCCAGTGAAAAGGTTGAGGGAATTTGCTGACCTGAAAAGTTGAGTGCTGATGTGATGATTTTGCAGGGCAGCACGGTAACACAGTGGTTAGCACAATTGCTTCACAGATCCAGGGTCCCAGTTCGATTCCCTGCTTGGGTCACTGTGCGGAGTCTGCACGTTCTCCGGGTGCTCTGGTTTCCTCCTACAGTCCAAAGATGTGCAGGTTAGGTCGATTGGCTATGCTAATTTGCCCTAAGTGTCCAAAAAAGGTTAGTTGGGGTTACGGGGATAGGGTAGAGGTGTGGGGATAGGGTGGAACTGTGGGCTTGGGTAGGGTGCTCTTTCCAAGGGCCAGTGAGGATGGGCCGAATGGCCTCCTTCTGCACTGTAAATTCTATGATTCTGTGACTCATTCGCAGGTAAGGGACCAGAACATATTGCGGAAGGGGTGGGTGAACCAGGTATTTCCTTCAGGCTTCGATGATAGAGCCCAGAGGGCTCATTCATCAATAAATGGGTTATTTTTTCAGCTACCAAGACAGTGGTGGACCCCAACATCAGATATGTGATGGTCATTGGGTCATTGGCGGGCACTTTGGTGGTTCTGGTCAATGTCTATGCACCAAATTGGGATGATCTGGGGTTTGTTCAGAGGTTGCTGGCCTCTATTCCTGACATAGACTGTCATCAACAAATTTTTGGAGGGGATTTAAACTGTGTACTGGATCCGAAAGTTGATCAATCTAGGCCCAGGGGCTGTACTAGACTTGGGATTGGGGAATGAGCCGGTGGTTGAAGTTTCAGTAGGGGAATATTTCAGGAACAGTGACCATAATTCAGCAAGTTTTAAGGTACTGTTGGATAAAGATAAGAGTAGTCCTCGGGTGAAAGTGCTAAATTGGGTGAAGGCTAATTCTCACAATATTAGGCAGGAACTGAAAAATATCGATTGGGGGTGGATGTTTGAGGGTAAATCAACATCTGGCATGTGGGAGGCTTTCAGATGTCAGTTGAATGGAATGTTCCTGTGAGGAAGAAGGATTAAGTATGACAACTTTCGGGAACCATGGATAACGAGGAATATTGTGAGCCTAAAAAAAGAAAAAGGAAGCATTTGCAAGTGCTAGAAGGCTTGGAGCAGACAAATCCCGTGAGTAATATGAGGAAAATCGGAAGGAACTTGAGCAAGGAGTCTGGTGGGCTAAAAGGGGTCACAAAAAGTAATTGGCAAACAGGATTAAGGAAAATCCCAAGGCTTTTTATACGTTTGTGAAAAGCAAGAGGGTATCCAGGGAAAGTGTTGGCCCACTTAAGGACAGGGGAGGGAATCTACATGTGGCCCCAGAGGAAATGGGCGAGGTACTGAATGAGTACTTTGCATCAGTATTCACCAAAGAGAAGAACTTGGTGGATGATAAGTCTTGGGAAGGGTGTCTACAGAGTCTGGATCACATTGAGATCAAAAAGGAAGAGGTGTTGGGTATCTTGAAAAACATTAGGGTAGATAAGTCCCGAGGATCTATCCCAGAATACTGAGGGAGGTAAGGGACGAAATTGCTGGGGCGTTGACAGAAATCTTCAACTGGCTACACGAATGGTCGCTGAGGACTGGACAATAGCTAATATTGTTCCTTTGGTTAAGAAGGCTAGTAAGGACAATCCAGGAAATTACAGGCTGGCGAGGCTTGCGTCAGTGGTAGGGAAATTATTGGAGTGGATTCTTCGAGACAGGATTTACTCCCATTTGGAAGCAAATGGACATATTAGCGAGAGGCAGCATGGTTTTGTGAAGGTGAGGCCATGTCTCACTGACTTGATCGAGTTTTTCTCGGAAGTGACAAAGATGATTGATGAAGGTCGAGCAGTAGATGGACTTCAATAAGGCCTTTGACAAAGGTCCCTTATGGCAGACTGGTACAGAAGGTGAAGTCACACGGATCAGAGGTGAGCTGGCAAGATGGATACAGAACTGGCTTGTTCATAGAAGACAGAGGGTAGCAGTGGAAGGCTGCTTTTCTGAAGGAGTGCTGTGACTAGTGGTGTTCCGGATCTTTGCTGTTTGTGTTATGTTATGCTGTTTGATTAACATAAGTTGCTACTGACCATAGACGACGTTGAAAGACACTCCAGTCCTTGAAGTAAGTTGAAAGGATTTATTCAGTAAGAACAACTGGATAAATGAGTTCGACACTCTGCTGATTTAGTTCTGGTAACTCCGTGATAATGACTAACTGTACAACTGGGATCTAGGCCACATGTGGTGACCCAGCCTGAGACCTAAACTATTCTGGTGCTAATCCTACAGTCCCTGCCAGGAATGAGAGGGAGGGTCCAGTGTGTGTCTGGTTTTATAATGAGTTGTGTAATGCCCTCTAGTGGTCGAGCCACAGCCGAGTATTCTGATTAAACCTTAGTTACATGTCAGTCTGCATATCATTACAGTTTGTAGTATATATCAATGATTTGGAGGAAAATGTAACTGGTCTGATTAGTAAGTTTGTGGGCGACACAAAAGTTGGTGGAATTGCGGATAGCAATAAGGCTCAGAGGATACAGCAGGAAATAGATCAATTGGCGTCTTGGACAAAGAGATGGCGGATTGAGTTTAATCTGGACAATTGTGAGGCAATGCATTTTGGAAGGTCTATTACAGATGGGAAATATACGTAAATGGCAGAACCATTAAGACTATTGACCGGCAGAGGGATCTGGGTGTACAGGTCCACAGATCATTGAAAGTGGCAACACAGATGGAGAAGGTAGTCAAGAAGGCACACAGCATTCTTTCCTTCATCGGCCAGGCCATTGAATAGGCAAGTCATGCTGCAGTTATATAGAATCTTAGTTGGGCCACACAGTACAGAAGGATGTGGAGGCTTTGGAGAGGGTTAAGAAGAGGTTTACCAGGATGTTGCCTGGTATGGAGGGTATGAGCTTTGAGGAGAGTTTCGATAAACTCGGTTTGTTCTCACTGGAACTATGGAGGTTGAGGGACGACCTGATAGAAGTCTACAAAATTATGAGGAGCATAGGAAGAGTGGATAGTTAGAAACTTCAATTACGAGGGGGCATACATTCAGTTGTGAGGGGCAAAGTTTAGAGGAGATGTACGAGGGAAGTTTTTTACACAAGAGGATAGTGGGTTCCTGGAACTCGCTGCCGGTGGAAGGAGGTACAATAGTGACGTTGAAGGGGCGTCTTGCCAAATACATGAATAGGTTGTGAGTAGAGGGATAGGGACCCGGATGTGTAGAAGGTTTTAGGTTAGACGGGCAGCATGGACAGCGCAGGCTTGGCGGGCCAAAGGGCCTGTTCCATGCTGCACTTTACTTTGTTCTTTGAGTCTGTCTCACCCTCATTATTATTAGAGGCCCTTAAGGTGGTTACTGGAGGGGAGATAACCCTCCTAGAGGGGAGTAGATTGCTAGGGGTGGAGGGGCAGAGGCTGTTGGATTTTATCCTTGAGGTGGACCATCGGTACTCGCTTGACCCTATCCTGGAGTTGCTGGAGAGCAGGAAGAAGCTGTAGGCGCAGTTAGAACTGCTGTCAACAGGTAAGATGGTAAGCCAGCTGCGGTGCTCAAAGGGAGTATTCTACTAATATGGGAAAAAGGCTAGTCGTCTTTTAGCCCATCAGCTGAAGCGGTAGGTGGCTTCCCGGGAGATCATACAGATTAGGGATTTGAGTGGCAGTTTGGCCTCCGCCCCAGGCAAAGTCAACTTAACTTTCGAGACATTCTACAAGAATCTTTATATATCAGTGTTTCAGACACAGCTGAAGTTGTAGATGGGTTGTCCTTCCCGTTGGTGGAGAAAGGAGGGGAGGGAGGAGTTGGAGGCCCTGTAAAGTCCTGAGGAGATATTGAAACCTTACAACATCAGGTTAAAGTCCAACCGGATCAAAATTTAATATGTTCAAGAGGCGGCTGGGTATAGCACTTGTGGAGAATGGGATCAAAGGCTATGGGGAGAAAGCAGGATTAGGCTGAGTTGAATGACCAGTCATGATCGTGATGAATGGCGGAGCAGGCTCGCAGGGCCATAAGGCCTCCTCCTGCTCCTACCTTCTATGTATCTATGTAAGATTAAAAAAACATGCAATTAGTCAAATTTCAATTCCAAAAGATAAAATCGTGATTCTAAGAATGCTTGGTGTTGTAGATATTTTGGGCAAATTCATTCCCAATTTATCCATCAGAACGACAGCATTACGAAATCTAATCAAGAAGAATGTTGAATTTTTGTGGACGTTTCAGCATGAAGCTAAACGGAAGGACATGAAGTCGTCATTAACAACAGCCCCTGTATTCTTTGATTCAACCAAAGAAATCAAGATCTCAACTGATGCCAGTCAAAATGGGATTGGAGCTGTATTACTTCAGAAATCCGAGGACAATCTCTGGAAACCTATTGCATATTCATCGGGTGCAATGACTCCGACGGAACAGAGATATGCACAAATAGAAAAAGAGTGTCTCGATTTACTTACTGGTCTAACCAAATTCCTCTATTATTTGTTTGGCCTGCAGCATTTCACAGTTGAAATGGATCACTGTCCTTTCGTGAACATAATTGGAAAAGATCTAAACGACATGTCACCAAGACTACAAAGGATGAAGTGATGAAAGCTTCATAGATATGATTACGTTCTTGTATCCTCCAGGAAAAGATCTTGTCGTGGCAGATGCTCTGTCGTGTGCCATTATTTACACTGATGAGACAACATCAGAGATAATAGTGAAATTGTTGGAAAAGATTCTCAGAGATAGGATCTATGCACATTTGGAAATGAAGGGTCTTATTAGCGACAGACAGCATGGTTTTATACGAAAGAGGTCATGTCTCACTAATTTAATTGAGTTTTTTGAAGAGGTGACAAAAATGATAGATGAGGGAAGGGCTGTGAATGTTGTCTACATGGACTTTAGTAAAGCATTTGACAAGGTCCCTCATGGCAGGCTAGTGCAAAAGACAGACAGAGATCTGGCGTGCTGGTCCACAGTTCCTTAAAAGTGGCAGCACAGGTGGAAATGGTAAAGAAAGCATATGGCATGCTTGCCTTCATCGGACAGGGCATTGAGTATAAAAGGCCGCAAATTATGTTACAGCTATATAGAAAGTTGGTCAGAAGTGAACTAGCTAGATGGATTCAGAACTGGCTTGACCATAGAAGACAAAGGGTGGCAGTGGAAGGGTGTTTTTCCGAATGGAGGTCTGTAACAAGTGGTGTTCCTCAGGGATCGGTACTGGGACCTCTGCTGTTTGTAATATAAATAAATGACTTGGAAGAAAACGTAGCTGGTCTGATTAGTAAGATTGCAGGAGTTGCGGATAGTGATGAAGATTGTCAAAGAATATAGCTGCAAAATTGAGCAGGGAAAGGCAGATGGAATTTAACCTGGACCAATGCATGGTGATGCATTTTGATAGATCCAATTAAGGTGAAAGCTATTAAATAAATAGCAGAACTTTCAGGAGCACAGACACACAGAGATCTGGCGTGCTGGTCCACAGTTCCTTAAAAGTGGCAGCACAGGTGGAAATGGTGAAAGCATATGGCATGCTTGTCTTCATCGGACAGGGCATTGAGTATAAAAGGTCACAAATTATGTTACAGTTATATAGAACGTTGGTTAGGATATATTTGGAATACTGTGTCCAATTCTGGTCACCACACTACCAGAAGGACGTGGAGGCTTTGGAGAGAGTACAGAAAAGGTTTCCCAGAATTTTGCCTAGTATGGAGGGTATTAGCTATGAGGAGAGACTGAATAAACTGGGGTTGTTCTCCCTAGAGAGACGGAGGCTGAGGGGCGACTTGATAGAAGTTGACAAAATTATGAGGGGTGAACAGTTGGAGGCTTTTTCCCAGGGCGGAAATGACAATTACAAGCGGGCAAAAGTTCAAGGTGAGGGTGGATAGGTTCAGTGGAGATGTGCGGGGGACGTTTTTTACACAGAGGGTGATGGTGCCCTGGAATGCACTACCACGAGGTGGTTGAGGTGGTTAGCAAACTTTAAGACTTATCTGGTCGTCGTTTGCCAAATGCTGCAACTTTTGGCACATCACATCAAGTCCATTGTACCCACAGTCAAATGGGAAAGCCGAGAAAGGTGTTGGAATAGTCAAGAACCTATTTAAAAAGGCATATGATGGCACTGTTAAGTTACAGAACCACTCCTTTGGTATCAGGTTTATCGCCAGCCCAGCTGTTGATGGGTAGAAAGCTACGTACGCCGTTGCCAGGGATAACCATTCCGAATCTGTATGCACATGATAGAATGCATCAACAGCAGAAGAAGCAAGGTTCATACTACAATTGACATGCGAAGGAACTATCTCCACTTGAACAAGGAGATATGTTCAGATAAGAAATCCAAATAATGGATGGTCGGAAACTGCAAAGGTTATGAGTGAAGTTGCACCATGTTCATACTTGATCGAAACGAAAACTGGAGTGATGTATCGAAGAATTTTATTCAAAATCAAGAATCCAATTCATATTTTAGACTTACCTCCAACGCAACCGGACTCTAAATGTTTTATAATGTTGAATTTCCAAGATCATTTTTGTCTGCCATGACACATGAACAGCCAAAGGATAGTTCCTATGATACCCAGTGTGCATTAAGAAGGTCCACAAGGATAAAAAAATAAGCCTAATCGTCTGAATTTGCAAAAAAAATAACCTACTCTATAATTGTGATATTATGCTCATTGACATGACATTGTAAATGCCATATACATATGCCCATACATGTATGTATGAAATATTCGAAAATATTTCAAATGTGTTCAAAGAAAAGGGGGTGTGACATTACGTAGAATGTCTAGTACATAAAGGGTTAATATAATATAATCGACCATAAGATGGAGCTGGAGAGCAGACCTATAAACAGGATTGCCTCAGGCTTCTGGGAGAGTGTCGAGAAGGCGAGCGAAGGTTCGAGAGTCTAGGAGCAGAGCAGAGTACAATTTAAGATAGTGTGCATCGCGCGATAACGCAGAATCGCCGAGCAGAAACTTATAGCCAAGTTCCGCACACATGAGTGCGGCCTCAACCGGGACCTGGGATTCATGTCGCATTACATTCATCCCCCACCATCTGGCCTGCAAAATCCTACCAACTGTCCTGGCTTGACACAATTCACACCTCTTTAACCTGGGGTTACCCCATCTCTGGATCTGTAAAGATTTAATCACCTGCTAATGCTCGTATTCCAAGCATTGTCCGGCATCTTTGAATCTGTCTATATATATATATGTTTCTGGAACATATCTCTTCATTCACCTGAAGAAGGAGCAGCGCTCCTAAAGCTAGTGACATCGAAACAAACCTGTTGGACTTTAACCTGGTGTTGTAAGACTTCTTGCTGAGACAAGTGTTAGTATAGTGTAGATTGTAATTTAGTTAGGTTATTGCTTGCTTTAGGAATAGTGATCGAACTGTATAATAAGTAGTGTAATAAGTATTAGCTTTGTTATTTGGCTTAGCTTTTTGTGGTCTTTGTGTACACTGCAAATCCATCCTGAGTATAAGCAACACAAAGAACACAGTGTGGAGTGAGGTCCTTAGCAGGGTAAACTCCACATACTCCTGTGCACAGCTCCGCCTGATCCAGTTTAAGGTGGTGCATAGGGCTCATCTGACCAATGCTAGGATGAGTGACTTCCTTTTGAGAGTGGAGGAGAAATATTGAGAGGTGTTCTCAGGCGGTGAGGGGGTGGGCAGCAAACCACACTCCTATATGTTCTGGTCGTGTCCCAAGTTGCAAAGCTTTTGGAACATAGGAACAGGAGTCCCTCAAGCCCGTCCCTTCTAAAAAAAAAAAAATGGTCTCCTTTAACACCATGTCAGCAATTCTTAACGTCGAACTGGAACCTTGTCCTTTGGCCATTTTATGGGCATTGGAATCGCCAGTGCTGCAGACAAGGGTGAAGGCAGATATCCTCACCTCAGCCTCGTTAATTGCCAGGGGGCCAGTTCTGCTTGATTGGAGGTATTCTACCCTGCCCAGTGCCTCAGCCTGGTTGGGTGACCTCATGGAATTTTTGCATTTGGAGAAAGTCAAATATACAGTCGGTGAGTCTACTTGAGATGGCAGCCATTAGTCACCGTCAGTTGGGGAAGTTTAGTTTATGGTTGAGAGGGTGTTTGTTTTCCACATATGATCTATCCTGTTGGTTGTGATTCTTTTGTATTGTCACTTGTAAATCTGTTTTTTTATGGTTATATTGTTAAGAATGAACATGTTTGGATGGCACAGTGGTGCAGTGGTTAGCACTGCTGCATCACGGCGCTGAAGACCCGGACTCAATCCCGGCCCCAGGTCACTGTCC
This sequence comes from Scyliorhinus torazame, assembly GCF_047496885.1. Taxonomy (NCBI): domain Eukaryota; kingdom Metazoa; phylum Chordata; class Chondrichthyes; order Carcharhiniformes; family Scyliorhinidae; genus Scyliorhinus; species Scyliorhinus torazame. The sequence goes on from NC_092709.1 coordinate 121,252,074, forward strand.
GTGTGGAGTTTGCACGTTCTCCCCATTTCTCCGTGTCGGTTCAGTGTAGGTGGATTGGCCACACTAAATTGCCCCTTAATTGGAAAAAAAAGAATTGGGTACTCGAAACAAGAATGAAAAGTTTTCAATAAAAATATTTTCTTACAAAACTTAAGCTATTCTCCTTTTATATACTGGTACAAACTCTTGCATTCTCATTTTTTAAATATTCCTGGCTAGTTTACCCGTTCTATTTTCCCATTTTAACTTTCTGGAGCCCTTATGATTTTTTAAAGCACTAATTTAACTTCAATACTTTGGTAACTCCTTTACTTTCTTAGTAAGTGGGGGATAGAAATTTTTTGCTCAATTTTTTGTAATGGAATGTATTTTTGTTGAATGTTTTGGGTTATATTGTTAAATGTTGGGAGCGTGTTCTTTATTTACCAGCAAATCTTTTTGTCTGCTTATCCACTTGATCAATCTGAGGCAGCATTCCCTTCATGCCTATGTAACTATGTAATTAGATTTGTTTAAGTTTAATCTTATTTGGGACTGGAATATGTTGCTTTCAAACTTCAATACAAATTTTATTATGATTGCTACTTCCTAGTGGATTGTTTACATTGAGATTAATAACTAATCTTGTCTCATTGCGTGATACTATGTATGAAGATTTTGTCCCTGGTTGATTCCACGATGTATTGTTCCAAGAAACCCTCACTAAATTATTCTACAAATTAATCCTCCAGTACCTTTGCGAGTTTGGTCCAGCTATAATGAAGATTAAAGTCCACAAAATTATTACTTTGCCTTTATTACAAGCTCCATAATTTCTTGCTTCATGCTCTGTCCAACAGTGTAAACTACTCCCACCAATGATTTCTGACCCTTGGTATTGCTAATATCCACCCATATTGATTCTACTTCTTGACCTTCTGAGCTAAAATCCTTTCTTACCAATGACCATCTTTTACTATCAGGGCTACTGTACTCCTTTCCCATTCTGATTGTCATTTTGCAATGTTGAATGCCCTGGATAGTTACTTCCCACCTTGTAACCATGGGCTGGATTCTCCGCAGCCCCACGCCAAAATCGCATTTGGTGCGGGGGCGGAGAATCAACTTTCATGCTGAAATCGGGTCCCGGTTTGGCGATTCTCTGGGATCCGAGAATCGGCGTGATCGCGTAGTACTCCGCGCAGCTGGTGGGCCGTTGACAGAGGCACGCCCAGCGATCCTCCGCTCCCAACCGGCTGAGTTCTCGACGGTGTGGTTCTAACCACCTATCGCCGTTCGGGAACCTTGCGTGGCGGCTGCAGACTCAGTCCGCGGCAACCTGGTGGGGGCGGGGAGATCGGACATGGGGAGGGGGGGGGTTACTTTATGGGTGACCGGGGACAGATCAGGCCGGTTGGATCTTCGGGTGCGCGGACGATCGGGAGGGGCCTACTTTTTGGGAGAATCCAGCCCCATGTATATGCAATAGTAACATAGAAAAGATAGGAGCAGGAGTAGGCCATTCGGTGTTTAGATCGAAACCGTTTAACTCAATGTCATTAATTCATCTATGTTATTGTGATGTTTTGTGCACTATTAAAGAAACATTTGACTAATATTTGTATGAAACTTGTTCACTGATTCATTATGTTGCTAACCTTTGGTTGGCTCTTAATTTGGCTCTATTTAATCACGTTTGCTCAAGAGTCGCCAGGTATCTTTCGACACTGCCACAAGGCTCAGAATCGAATACTGATCAATGACTCGATACACCAATTAGTAAGTTCAACAGCAATGCTCATTTACACACAGTCAAATCTACTCATGCGTAAACTCTACAAACGAAACTACCATATTACTAAGGCCTATACTTAGCTTTGGGTGCCCACTCAGTCAGAGGAACAATGGCCGTTGCTCGGTTCTGAGGCTGCTGGGTTGAGCTGTTTGCAGGGTAGCAACTAGGAGCGTCTATCTCGTAGCGTGCGTTGACTTGGAACTTACTTGGTCTGCTGTAGCTGCTAGGCTGGTCTCTCTGCGCTGAGAGCCAAAGCCAAAGGAGAAAGATTCTCTCTTGGGTGATACCTCTTCTACTGCAAAGGGCTTCGTGCTCTTTTTGTAGGCCTTGAACTTGGCGTCAACTAATTGGGTCTTTCCTAATCATCGGTATCGATTTTCCTCAAATAGAGGGGTGGTTCCCTGAGCATGTCCTGGTGACTGTCAGTCTGCTTTGTCTTAGCTTCTTCTGGCACCGGGGAGACAGCCAGAGTCAGACAGAACCAAGAGTGAGTTTGGGAATTTGAATCTAGGTGGGAATTCGAAGCTGGGTGGCGAGGAGGTGCTTTTTATCCCTGGTAGGTGACTGGTAGAACATAGAACGTAAAACATTACAGCGCAGTACAGGCCCTTCGGCCCTCGATGTTGCGCCGACCTGTGAAACCACTCTAAAGCCCATCTACACTATTCCTTACCGTCCATATGTCTATCCAATGACCATTTGAAGGCCCTTGGTGTTGGCGAGTCCACTACTGTTGCAGGCAGGGCATTCCACGCCCTTACTACTCTCTGAGTAAAGAACCTACCTCTGACATCTGTCTTATATCTATCTCCCCTCAATTTAAAGCTATGTCCCCTCGTGCTAGACATCACCATCCGAGGAAAAAGGCTCTCACTGTCCACCCTATCCAATCCTCTGATCATCTTGTATGCCTCAATTAGGTCACCTCTTAACCTTCTTCTCTCTAACGAAAACAGCCTCAAGTCCCTCAGCCTTTCCTCATAAGATGTTCCCTCCATACCAGGCAACATTCTGGTAAATCCCCTCTGCACCCTTTCCAATGCTTCCACATCCTTCCTATAATGCGGCGACCAGAATTGCAAGCAATACTCCAAATGCGGCTGCACCAGAGTTTTGTACAGCTGCAACATGACCTCATGGCTCCAAAACTCAATCCCTCTACCAATAAAAGCTAACACACCGTACGCCTTCTTAACAACCCTCTCAACCTGAGTGGCAACTTTCAGGGATCTATGTACATGGACACCGAGATCTTTCTGCTCATCCACACTGTCAAGAAACTTACCATTAGCCCAGTACTCAGTCTTCCTGTTATTCCTTCCAAAATGAATCACCTCACACTTTTCTGCATTAAACTCCATTTGCCACCTCTCAGCCCAGGGCTGCAGCTTATCTATGTCCCTCTGTAACTTGTAACATTCTTCCGCACTGTCCACAACTCCACCAACTTTAGTGTCATCTGCAAATTTACTCCCCCATCCTTGTACGCCCTCCTCCAGGTCATTTATAAAAATGACAAACAGCAGTGGCCCTAAAACAGATCCTTGTGGTACACCACTAGTAACTAGACTGCAGTCTGAACATTTCCCATCAACCACCACCCTTTGTCTTCTTCCAGCTAGCCAATTTCTGATCCAAACTGCTAAATCTCCCTGAATCCCATGCTTACGTATTTTCTGCAGTAGCCTACCGTGGGGAACCTTATCAAACGCTTTACTGAAATCCATATACACCACATCAACTGCTTTACCCTCATCCACCTGTTTGGTCACCTTCTCAAAGAACTCAATAAGGTTTGTGAGGCACGACCTACCCTTCACAAAAGCGTGTTGACTATGTCTAATCAAATTATTCCTTTCCAGATGATTATACACCCTATCTCTTATAAACCTTTCCAAGAATTTGCCCACAACAGAAGTAAGGCTCACTGGTCTATAGTTACCGGGGTTGTCTCTACTCCCCTTCTTGAACAAGGGGACAACATATGCTATCCTCCAGTCTTCTGGCACTATTCCGGTAGACAAAGATGACTTAAAGATCAAAGCTCAGCAATCTCCTCTCTAGCTTCCCAGAGAAACCTAGGATAAATCCCATGCGGCCCAGGTGACTTATCTATTTTCACACTTTCCAGAATTGTTAACACCTCCTCCTTATGAACCTCAAGCCCTTCTAGTCTAGTAGCCTGAATCTCAGTATTCTCCTCGACAACATTGTCTTTTTCCTGTGTGAATACTGACGAAAAATAATCATTTAGCACCTCTCCGATTTCCTCGGACACCAAGCACAACTTCCCACTACTGTCCTTGACTGGCCCTACTCTTACCCTCGTCATTCTTTTATTCCTGACATATCTATAAAAAGCTTTAGGGTTATCCATGATCCTACCTGCCAAAGACTTCTCATGTCCCCTCCTGGCTCGTCTTAGCTCTCTTTTTAGGTCCTCCCTAGCTAACTTGTAACTCTTGAGCGCCCTAACTGAACCTTCATGTCTCATCTTTACATAAGCCTCCTTCTTCCTCTTGAGAAGTGTTTCGACTGCCTTAGTAAACCACGGTTCCCTTGCTCAGTAGTGTTTCTGTTTTCTTTTTCTTTTCATTGGTATATTTATTTCTTTTTTTCTTCGTTGTTTATTTATTTATTTATTTATTGGGAAATTGTAATTGTCGAAGTTAATCGAAAGTTTAAGACATGGCAGGAGATCTCAGACCCGTGTCATGCTCCACTGTCCCTGGCTCCTTCACGTGCAAGAGGTGTGTCCAGTTGCAGCTCCTGGTAGACCGCTTGTTGGCTCTGGAGCTGCGGATGGACTCACTTGGGAGCATCCGCGATGCTGAGGACGTTGTGGATAGCACATTTAGCGAGTTGGTCACACCGCAGGTGAAAGGTACTGAGAGATATATAAAATAGGTGACCAAAATACAGAGCAATAGTAGGAAGGCAGTGCAGGTGTCCTCTGCGGTCATCTCCCTGCAAAACAGATATACCGCTTTGGATACTGTTGAGGGAGATGGCTCACCAGGGGAAGGCAGCAGCAGCCAGGTTCATGGCACCGTGGCTGGCTCTGCTGCGGAGCTGGGCAGGAAGAAGAATGGCAGGGCTATAGTGATCGGGGACTCCATTGTAGGGGGAATAGACAGGTGGTTCTGCGGACGCAATCAAGACTCCAGGATGGTATGTTGCCTGCCTGGTGCAAGGGTCAAGGATGTCTCGGTGCGGCTGCAGGACATTCTTGGGGGGGTGGGGGGGGAGGGTGAACAGCCAGCTGTCGTGGTGCACATAGGCACCAACGATATAGGTAAAAAAAACGGGACGAGGTCCTACAAGCTGAATTCAGGGAGTAAGGAGTTAAACTAAAAGGTAGGACCTCAAAGGTAGTAATCTCAGGACTGCTACCAGTGCCACGAGCTAGTCAGAGTAGGAATGTCAGGATAGATAGGATGAATGCATGGCTCAAGAGATGATGCAAGAGGGTGGAATTCAATGTCCTGGGGCATTGGAACCGGTTCTGGGGGAGGTGGGACCAGTACAAACTGGACAGTCTGCACCTGGGCAGGACTGGAACCGATGTCCTGGGGGGGGGGGAGGGGGGGAGGGTTTGCTATAGCTGTTGGGGAGAGTTTAAACTAATGTGGCAGGGGGATGGGAACCGATGCAGGTAGTAAAACAGGGACAGAAACAAAAGGCAGTAAGGGGGTAACAGAGGTAAAAAAAGCCAACATAAGTGTACTTTACCTGAATGCTCGTAGTATTCGGAATAAGGTAAATGAGTTGATGGCGCAAATCACCGTGAATGACTATGATTTAGTGGCCATTACTGAAACATGGTTAAAGGATGGTCACGACTGGGAGTTAAATATCCAAGGGAATCAAACTATTCAGAAGGACAGAGTGGATGGTAAGGGAGGTGGTGTAGCTCTGTTATTTAAGGATGACATCCGGGCAACAGTAAGGGATAACATCGGTGCTATGAAGGATAAGGTTGAATCCATTCGGGTGGAAATCAGGAATAGTAAGGCGAAAAAGTCACTGATAGGAGTAGTCTATAGGCCACCAAATAGTAACATTATGGTGGGGCAGGCAATAAACAAAGAAATAACTGATGCATGTAGAAATGGTACAGCAGTTACCATGGGGGATTTTAATCTACGTGTCGATTGGTTTACCAGGTCGGTCAAGGCAGCCTTGAGGAGGAGTTTATAGAATGTATCCGCGATAGTTTCCTAGAACAGTATGTAATGGAACCTACGAGGGAACAAGCGGTCCTAGATCTGATCCTGTGTAATGAGACAGGATTGATTCAGGATCTCATAGTTAGGGATACTCTCGGAAGGAGCGATCACAATATGGTGGAATTTAAAATATAGATGGAGGGTGAGAAGGTAAAATCAAACACTCGTGTTTTGTGCTCAAACAAAGGAGGTTACAATGGGATGAGAGAAGAACTAGCTAAGGTAGACTGGGAGCAAAGACTTTATGGTGAAACAGTTGAGGAACAGTGGAGAACCTTCCAAACGATTTTTCACAGTGCTCAGCAAAGGCTTATACAAACAAAAAGGAAGGACGGTAGAAAGAGGGAAAATCGACCATGGATAACTAAGGAAATAAGGGAGAGTATCAAACTGAAGGAAAAAGCATACAAAGTAGCCAAGATTAGTGGGAGACTACAGGACTGGGAAATATTTAGGGGGCAACAGAAAGCTACTAAAAAAGCTATAAAGAAGAGTGAGATAGATTATGAGAGTAAACTTGCTCAGAATATAAAAACAGATAGTAAAAGTTTCTACAAATATATAAAACAAAAAAGAGTGGCTAAAGTAAATATTGGTCCTTCAGAGGATGAGAAGGCAGATTTATTAATGGGACATGAGGAAATGGCTGAGGAACTGAACAGGTTTTTTGGGTCAGTCTTCACAGTGGAAGACACAAATAACATGCCAGTGACTGATGGAAATGAGGCTATGACAGGTGAGGACCTTGAGAGGATTGTTATCACCAAGGAGGTAGTGATGGGCAAGCTAATGGGGCTAAAGGTAGACAAGTCTCCTGGCCCTGATGGAATACATCCCAGAGCTGGCTAGGGAAATCGCAAATGCACTAGTGATAATTTATCAAAATTCACTAGACTGTGGGGTGGTCCCGGCGGTTTGGAAATTAGCCAACGTGACACCACTGTTTAAAACAGGAGGTAGGCAGAAAGCGGGTAATTATAAGCCAGTGAGCTTAACTTCGGTCGTAAGGAAGTTGCTGGAATCTATCATCAAGGAAGAAATAGCGAGGCATCTGGATGGAAATTCTGCCATTGGGCAGACGCAGCATGGGTTCATAAAGGGCAGGTCGTGCCTAACTAATGTAGTGGAATTTTTTGAGGTCATTACCAGTGCGGTAGATAACGGGGAGCCAATGGATGTGGTATATCTGGATTTCCAGAAAGCCTTTGACAAGGTGCCACACAAAAGGTTGATGCATAAGATAAAGATGCATGGCATTAAGGGGAAAGTAGTAGCATGGATAGAGGATTGGTTAATTAATAGAAGGCAAAGAGTGGGGATTAATGGGTGTTTCTCTGGTTGGCAATCTAGTGGTGTCCCTCAGGGATCAGTGTTGGACCCACAACTGTTCACAATATACATAGATGATATGGAGTTGGGGACAAAGGGCAATGTGTCCAAGTTTGCAGAAGACACTAAGATAAGTGGTAAAGCAACAAGTGCAGAGGATACTGTAAGTCTGCAGAGGGATTTGGATAGGCTGAGTGAATGGGCTAGGGTCTGGCAGATGGAATACAATGTTGACAAATGTGATGTTCTCCATTTTGGTAGGAATAACAGCAAAAGGGATTATTATTTAAATGATAAAATATTAAAACATGCTGCTGTGCAGAGAGACCTGGGTGTGCTAGTGCATGAGTCGCAAACAGTTGGTTTACAGGTGCAACAGGTGATTAAGAAGGCAAATGTAATTTTGTCCTTCATTGCTGGAGGGATGGAGTTTAAGACTAGGGAGGTTATGCTGCAATTGTATAAGGTGTTAGTGAGGCCACACCTGGAGTATTGTGTTCAGTTTTGGTCTCCTTACTTGAGAAAGGACGTACTGGCACTGGAGGGTGTGCAGAGGAGATTCACTAGGTTAATCCCAGAGCTGAAGGGGTTGGATTACGAGGAGAGGTTGTGTAGACTGGGACTGTACTCGCTGGAATTTAGAAGGATGAGGTGGGATCTTATAGAAACATATAAAATTATGAAGGGAATAGATAGGATAGATGCGGGCAGGTTGTTTCCACTGGCGGGTGAAAACAGAACTAGGGGGCATAGCCTCAAAATAAGGGGAAGTAGATTTAGGACTGAGTTTAGGAGGATCTTCTTTACCCAAAGGGTTGTGAATCTATGGAATTCCTTGCCCAGTGAAGTAGTAGAGGCTCCTTCATTAAATATTTATAAGATAAAGATAGCTTTTTGAAGAATAAAGGGATTACGGGTTCTGGTGTTGGGCCGGAAAGTGGAGCCGAATCCACAAAAGATCAGCCATGATCTCATTGAATGGTGGAGCAGGCCAGATGGCCTACCTACTCCTAGTTCTTATGTTCTTATGTTGCAATTATACAGGGCCTTGGTGAGGCCATACCTGAATAGTGTGTGCAGTTTTTGTCTCCTTATCTGAGGAAGGATGTTCTTGCTATAGAGGAAGTGCAGTAAAGGTAGCACAGTGGTGAGCACAGTTGCTTCACAACGCCAGGGTCCCAGGTTTGATTCCCGGCTTGGGTCACTGTCTGTGCAGAGTCTGCACGTTCTCCCTATGTCTACGTAGGTTTCCTCTGGGTGCTCCAGTTTCCTCCCATAAGTCCCTAAAGACGTGCAGTTAGGTGATGTGGACATTCTGAATTTGCCCTCCGTGTGCCCGAACATGTGCCGGAAAGGGGCGACTAGGGGCTTTTCACAGTAACTGCATTGCAGTGTTAATGTACGCCTACTTGTGACAATAAAGATTATTATTATTGTTTGCCAGACTGATTCCTGGGGTAGCATGCTGATGTATGAGGAGAGATTGAGTCAGTCAGGATTGTATGTGCTGGAATTCACAAGAATATGGGGGGATCTCATAGAAACCTATACAAGTCTAACAGGACTAGTCAGAGTAGATGCAGGAAGATGTTCCTGATGATGGGGCTGTCTAGAACCAGGGGTCACTGCCTGAGGGTATGGGATAGATCATTTGGGACAGAGATGAGGAGAAATGTCTTCTCCCAGATAATGGCAAGCCTGTGGAATTCGTAAACAGAAGGAGCAGTTGAGGCCAAAACATTGCAGTTAGATATAGCACTTGAGGGTGGCGCATGGCGCAGTGGTTAGCACTGGGACTGCGGCGCTGAGGACCCGGGTTCGAATCCCGGCCCTGGGTTACTGTCTGTTTGCACATTCTCCCCGTGTTTGCGTGGGTTTCACCCCCACAACTCAAAGATGTGCAGGTTAGGTGGATTGGCCACGCTAAATTGCCCCTTAATTGGAAAGAAAAATAATTGGGTACTCTAAATGTATTTTTAAAAAGATATAGCACTTGGGGCAAAGGGCATCAAAGGATATGGGGGCGAAAGCAGGATTAGGCTATTGAGCTGGAAGAACAGCCATGATCATAATGAATGGCAGAGCAAGCTCGAAGGGCTGAATGACCTCCGCCTGTTCCTATTTTCTGTGTTCAAAAGCTGGTGTTTTGGCAAATCATATAACTAGGGCTTTAAACTAACCGGGTAGGGGGAGGATTCCAGGGAAGGGAGATGTATAAATATAGAGAAAATTTAAATAGATTGGGTTAGGAATGGACCGATAGTTTAACAGTAATAATTGTAGCCATCTGGGATGGCCACGTCCCGATTACAAAATGGACACTTGCAAAGATTGCAGGGATAATTGGACAATGCTAAGAAATAAGCAGGTGCAAGCTCTGTCTGCTGATTAGAACCTTAAACGCTCAAACAGGGCAGAAACTACCAAACGATTTACATACTAATGAGCCATCTCCGGGGACAAAATGGAAACACTCTACAGGTGTGGTACAGCAGAAATGGAAAAGTATTTTTGGATTGGATTGGATTGGATTTGTTTATTGTCACGTGTACTGAGGTATTTTTCTGCAAGCAGCTCAACCGATCATTAAGTACATGAGAAGAAAAGTGAACAAAAGAAAATACATAATAGGGCAACACAACATATACAATGTAACTACATAAGCACTGGCATCGGATGAAGCATACAGGGTGTAGTGTTAATGAAGTCAGTCCATAAGAGGGTCATTTAGGAGTGGGGAAGAAGCTGTTTTTATTCTATGAACTCAAGTTAACCTTTTTAAAACATACAGTGAACATCTTCGCAACCATTAATTCAAATACAACCCCCAAAGAATACAACACTAAGTAATCCTTTAAGCTTTCCTTTTAACATCCATAATACTTAAAACACCTTTTACCAGAAGCACATCAGGTTAAAGTCACTACTGTTATTAGTTTTAAATCACCAGGATCGATTTACAGTCTTTAGATTACAGAGAGAGATTCATACACCTTCTGGCTGTGACTGCAGCTATCCAGCTCTGAAAATGGAACGAAACACACCCTGCAGCAAACAGCCTAAAACGAAAGTAAAATGCTGACAGCCCAGCTCCACCCACTCTCTGACATCACTGCAGTAGTAAACTCTCATTTCTTAAAGGTACTCTCACTACAGATATTTATATACATACCCATTTATAAACACCCATTTCTTAAAGGTACTCTCACATCCTCGAAGCGTTCCAGTAGATTTGTTAAGTATGATTTCCCCTTCATCTGACTCTCTCCGATCCTGACACTCTTTTCTAAGTGCTCTGCTATAAAAACCTTTGATAATGGATTCTAGAATTTCACCATCAGCTACGTCAGACGTACTGGTCTATAATTCCCCGTTTTCTTTCCACCTCCCTTTTTAAATAGTGGTGTTACGTTAGCTACCCTCCAATCTGCTGAATCTGTTCCAGAGTCTGTAGGTTCTTGGGAAATGACCACCAATGCATCCAATATTTCTGGAATCACTTCCTTCAGTACTCTGGGATATAGATTATCAGGCCCTGGGTATGTTATCAGCCTTCAATCCCACCAATTTCCCCAACACTATTTCTCCACTAATATTGATCTCCTTTAGTTCTCCCTCATTAAACCCTGCGTTCCTGATCATTTATATTCATATTTATTGTCACGTGTACCGAGGTACAGTGAAACGTATTGCTCTGTGTACAGTCCAGGCAGATCGCTCTATACATGAAAACATAGACCATACGGTAAATACATGATGTGAATAGCTAAACGGAGACATCGGGTGAAGCATACGGAATATAGTGCTACAACTGTAGAGAAAATGCATTGAAAGATCAGGTCAGTCGATAAGAGGGTCATTCAGGAGTCTGGTAACGGTGGGAAAGTAGCTGTTTTTGAATCTATTGGTGCGCGTTCTCAAAATTTTGTATCTTCTGCCCTTGGAAGAGGTTGGAAAAGAGAATAACCCAGGTGGGTGAGGTCTTTGATTATGCTGCCCGCTTTCCCAAAGCAACAGGAGGTGAAGACAGAATCAATTGATGGGAGGCGGATTCAAGTGATGGACTGGGCTGTGTTGACAACTCTGTAGTTTCTTATGGTCTTGGGCTGAGTAGTTGCCATAGCAGGCTGTGATGGAGCCAGATAAGATGCTTTCTATGGTACATCTATAAAAAGTGGTAAGAGTCATTGGTGACATGTCGAATTTCCTTAATTTCCTGAGCAAGTATAAATGCTGTTGTGCTTTCTTTGTCATATCATCATCGTGGGTGGACCAGGGCAGATTGTTGGTGATGTTTAGAACGATCTGCCTGGACTGTACATCTAGGAATTTGAAGCTGTCGACCATCTCCACCTCGGCACCATTGATGCAGACAGGGGTGTGGATGAAGCTTTGTTTCCTGAAGTCGATGACCAGCACCTTAGTTTTGCTGACATTGAGGGAGAGATTGTTGTCATTGCGACATTCTCTGTCTCCCTCCTGTACTCTGGCTCGTCATTGAGATCCAACCATTACGATCGTGTCATCAGCAAACTTGTAGATGGAATTGAAGCTTAATTTTGCCACACAGTCGTGTGTGTATAGAGAGTATAGTAGAGAACAAAGGACGCAGCCTTGCAGGGCTCCCAGTATTGAGGACTATCATGGAGGAGGTGTTATTATCCTTACTGATTGTGGTCTGTGGGTCAGAAAGTAGAGGATCCAGTTGTAGAGAGAGGAGCCGAGTCCAAGGTTTTGGAGTTTGGATATGGGTTTGGCTGGGATTATGGTGTTGAAGGCGGAGCTGTGGCAATCAACAGGTGCCTGACGTGTATGTCCTTGTTCTCGAGAAGCTCCAGGGATGAGTGTCGGACCAGGGAGGTGGACCAGTTGTGGGAGTAGGTGAATTGCAGTGGATCGAGGCAATCTGGAAGGTTGGAGTTGATGTGTCTCCTGGCTAACCCCTCAAAGCATTTCACAATATTAGATGCCAGGGCCACCGGTCGGTAGTCATTGAGGCATGTTGCCTGGTTCTTCTTTGGCACCGATATGATAGTGGGCTTCTTGGAGCAGATGGGAACCTCGGAACGGAGTTGGGAAAGGTTAAAGAAGTCTGTGGACACACCTGCCAGTTGGTCCACGCAGGGTCTGAGTGCATGACTAGGGGCTCCATCAGGACACGATGGTTTCAGTGGGTTCATTTTCGATGACCAATCTAATTTCTGAGGCTGTGACGGTAGGTATGGGTGTGCCCGAGTCTCTTTGGGCAGTCTTTTGTTACTTTACTGTAGTGTGTTTGGTTGCACTACTGAGCGTAACATGCGTTACTCAATCCAATTGCTGAAGAGGTTTTCTGAGTCTTGATGAAAAAGACACTAAGTCGTCCAGAGGTATTGAAAGGTTTATTTAGTAACTAAATTTACAACTGCGTGAGTTCTTTACTTTAAGATTACCAGTAGAAAGATTACAAGGTCTATATACAGTAGCTATATCTGACCACACTGATCACTCTGAGCTAAGTCTATGCTTCTACTTTCGTCACAGTTTAATCACTAAGAGGGGGAGGAGCTGGCTGCGTTTGGCTTTTATACCCGCCAGTGCTGCCCTCTAGTGATCTTCCGATTACACATTAACCCTTTATTTACATGCACATACAAAGATCACTACATCCCCCTTTTTTTGTGTAACGTATTTTCTGTATGTTGTAAAGAAAAATGAACAGACATAATTGATGTAGTGTGCAAATGCATTACATAAAATCAATGAGTTAATCAGTCCATTGGTCACACTTTCAGGTGATTGGGTTTGCGTCTTATTCGAGTGGATCTCCTGAGTGGGCATGGAGACACTGAAGTTTTAATGTCCTTCTGTTCACCGCCTGATGGTGTCAAGCGTTGTTGAGTGAGTGAATCATATAGATTCAACGTTGGAAAGACAGATTTAGGAAGTGGAACCTTTAGCAGGTCTCGCCGATTGTGTATGAACAGCACACCCTCATCGGACTTTATAATGTATGAGTGTGGCGCTGCTTGTCATATCACTGTTGCCGTGTTTGAACATCCTCCACCCAGGTGTCGCTGTCGAACCATGTCATTAACTGCCAAGGGTTGCTGTGGTTCCGCATGCTGATTGTAGTGCTGCTTTTGTTTAAGACGTTGGTGTTGTAACTTGTGAAGTACTTGTGAATGATCCGGATTGCTGAAGTGTAATGCTGGTGATGTTGTTCTCACATCTCGGTTGAAAAGCATCTGAGCTGGTAATGTGAAAGATTTAGGTTATTCCGGACCTGATAATACTTTATTAATAACCTATGCTCCACCAAAAGAGGGAAATCCGTTTCTCTGCTGGGTCAGTGTGCGGAGTTTGCACGTTCTCCCCGTGTCTGTGGGTTTCCTCCGGATGCTCCGGTTTCCTCCCACAGTCCAAAGACGTGCAGGTTAGGTGGATTGGCCATGATAAATTGCCCTTAGTAACCAAAAAGGTTAGGAGGGGTTATTGGGTTACGGGGATAGGGTGGAAGTGAGGGCTTAAGTGGGTCGGTGCAGACACGATGGGCCGAATGGTCTCCTTCTGCACTGTATGTTCTATGTTCTAAATGAGTGCCTAGGATTTTAAACTTTGAGAGTAAGTCTACACAGTAGAGGGAGCAGAATTTGTAAGGAGCATCCAGGAGAGTTTTTCAGAACAGTATGTAAATAGTCCAACTCGGGAAGGGGCCATACTGGACCTGGTATTGGGGAATTATCCCGGCCAAGTGGTTGAAATTTCAGTCGGTGATTACTTTGGGAATAACGACCACAATTCTGTAAGTTTTAGAATACTCATGGACAAGGACGAGAGTCGTCCTAAAGGAAGAGTGCTAAATTGGGGAAAGGCCAAGTATAACAAAATTCGGCAGGCGCTAGGGAATGTGGATTGAGAGCAGCTGTTTAAGGGTAAATCCACATTTGAAATGTGGGAGTCTTTTGAGGAAAGGTCGATTAGAGTGCAGGACAGACATGTCCCTGTGAAAATGAGGGATAGAAATGGCAAGATTAGGGAACCATGGATGACGGGTGGAATTGTGAGACTAGCTTAAGATGAAAAAGGAAGCATACATAAGATCTAGGCGACTTAAAGCTGATGAAGCTTTGGTGGAATATCGGGAAAGTAGGACAAATCTCAAATGCGCAATAAAGAGGGCTAAAAGGGATCATGAAATATCTTTGGCTCACAGGGTTAAGGAAAATCCCAAAGCCTTTTATTTGTATAAAAGGAGCAAGAGAGTAACTAGAGAAAGGATTGACTCACTCAAAGACAAAAGAGGGAATTTGTGCATGGAGTCCGAGGAAATGTGTGAGATTCTTAATGAGTACTTTGCATCGGTATTCACCAAGGAGAGGGACATGACGGATGTTGAGGTTAAGGATGGATGTTTAAATACTCTAGGACAAGTCGGCATAAGGAAGGGGGAGGTTTTGGGTATTCTAAAAGGCATTAAGGTGGACAAGTCCCCATGTCCGGATGGGATCTATCCCAGGTTACTGAGGGAAGCGGGGGACGAAATAGCTGGGGCCTTAACAGATATCTTTGCAGCATCCTTGAGCACGGGTGAGGTCCCGGAGGACTGGAGAATTGCTAATGTTGTCCCTTTGTTTAAGAAGGGTAGCAGGGATAATCCAGGGAATTATAGACCTGTGAGCTTCACGTCAGTGGTAGGCAAACTGTTGGAGAAGATACTGAGGGATAGGATCCATTCACATTTGGAAGAAAATAGACTTATCAGTGTTAGGCAGCATGGTTTTGTGCAGGGAAGGTCATGTCTTACAAACCTAATAGAATTCTTTGAGGAAGTGACAAAGTTAATTGATGAGGGAAGGGCTGTAGATGTCATATACATGGACTTCAGTAAGGCATTTGATAAAATTTCCCATGGCAGGATGATGGAAAAAGTGAAGTCGTATGGGGTGCAGGGTGTACTAGCTAGATGGATAAAGAACTGGCTGGGCAACAGGAGACAGAGAGTAGTGGTGGAAGGGAGTGTCTCAAAATGGAGAAAGGTGACTAGTGGTGTTCGACAGGGATCTGTGCTCGGACCACTGTTGTTTGTGATATACATAAATGATCTGGACGAAGGTATAGGTGGTCTGATTAGCAAGTTTGCAGATGATTCTAAGATTGGTGGAGTTGCAGATAGCGAGGAGGACTGTCCGAGAATACAGCAAAATATAAATAGATTGGAGAGTTGGGCAGAGAAATGGCAGATGGAGTTCAATCCAGGCAAATGCGAGGTGATGCATTTTGGAAGATCTAATTCAAGAGCGGACTATACGGTCAATGGAAGAGTCCTGGGGAAAATTGATGTATAGAGAGATCTGGGAGTTCAAGTCCATTGTACTCTGAAGGTGGCAACGCAGGTCGCTAGAGTGGTCAAGAAGGCATACAGCATGCTTGCCTTCATCGGACGGGATATTGAGTACAAGAGTCGGCAGGTCATGTTACAGCTGTATAGGACTTTGGTTAGGCCACATTTGGAATACTGCGTGCAGTTCTAGTCGCCACATTACCAGAAGGATGTGGATGCTTTAGAGAGGGTGCAGAGGAGGTTCACCAGGATGTTGCCTGGTATGGAGGGTGCTAGCTATGAAGAAAGGTTGAGTAGATTGGGATTGTTTTCGTTGGAAAGACGGAGGTTGAGGGGGGACCTGATTGAGGTCTACACAATTATGAGAGGTGTGGACAGGGTGGATAGCAACAAGCTTTTTCCAAGAGTGGGGGTGTCAATTACAAGGGGTCACGATTTCAAGGTGATAGGGGGAAAGTTTAAGGGAGATGTGCGTGGAAAGTTTTTTACGCAGAGGGTGGTGGGTGCCTGGAACGCTTTGCCAGCAGAGATGGGAGAGGTGGGCACGATAGTATCATTCAAGATGCATCTAGACGGATATATTGAACGGGCGGGGAACAGAGGGAAGTAGATCCTTGGAAAATAGGTGATAGGTTTAGATAAAGGATCTGGATCGGCGTAGGCTAGGAGGGTCGAAGGTCCTGTTCCTGTGCTGTGATTTTCTTTGTTCAGTATAATGTTAATCAAAATATTTTTATTGCAAAATACTGTCAATTGATACATACAGAATTGCACAGTTAAAAGATGTAAGTTGACTAACAGTCTTTAGTTATCTGTTAATATAAAACAGTTAACAGTCCTTTGTTATCTGCTAACGCATTAACTTCTCTTAAGAGAATGAGATATCTAAAACATGGAAAATCCTAAAGTATCTCCTATCAATTTCTAATACATTTCTAAGATGTTTAACAGAAACATACTTACAAAACCATGATGGTCTTTGTTTTGATGAGGCAAGCTTGAAGAACAGAGCTTTGACCCACAATCCCGCAGGGGAGTGAGAAGGTACCTTTCTGCCAAAATGCCCCTCTTTTTATACATTCTTTCTTCTATTGGGTCAAGGACATTTTCTGTTATCTTATCACTTATTGTTCCATAGCCAAATGGCTAATTTGATGTATTATCATCAATATATGTTTTAATGATAGTGTCTGCATGAATGCCAGGTGTCTTAAGATACATTGGCAAAGAGGGACTCGTATAGAGATTTGTCTCTTTTCAATGTTGCCATGTTTCTTAGATATATAGATTGTCAAACAGACACTTCTTTGAGGGTGTTATTCTCAGTGTCAAGAGTTCTATCGTTAAGGAAGGATTTGTGTATTGTTTATCTGAGGAATGTTCTTGTCCTCGTGGTTTGAATAATTATAGGTGTAGGGGAGTGTTCTAGAGAATTTATGGTGTGTCAATGCAAGGTTTTCCTTATCCTGTATTTGTTTGGAATGCATTAATGATCCTTGAAGTCAGCTCGGAGTTTCTCCCTTCAAATGGTGACTTCTGGATGACCTTTAGCTGAAGTGATTTCATTCCATTTTGAATTAAAATACTGGTCATATTAATTCCTGTTGCCTTATTTCAAACCGAATTCTGCGGTGAACGTGATATTAATCACAATGATAGTCCTGAGCTTAACGGTGAGGATTTATATGACAGTAGAGCCAAGTGGAATGGCGGAATGCGAGTCAGTGGCTTTGCTTATAAGCTGCTTAACAATGTGCACACCTTTCTCAACTTTGCCATTTGTTTGGGGTAAGTGTGGACTTGATGTCACGTGGTTAAAATTGTACTGATTGGAGAATTCCGTCCACTCCCAGCTCGCAAACAAGGACCATTATCGGACATGACTTTGTGGAATACCATGCCTCGAAAATGTTTCCTTCCAAGCCTTGATTACTGATGCAGAAGTGAGATCTGGGAGTTTCATCATTTCAGGAAAGTTCGAGCAATAGTCTATGATGAGAACATAGTCTCGACCCGTAGAATGAAACAAACCTATGCCAACTTTAGTCCATAGTGGCGTAGTCATCTAATGCTGATGAAGTGGCTCCTTACATTGTGCTGGTTCATGTTTTTGACACGTAGCACACGTCAGTATCATGTCTGTAATGTCATCATTGATCCCAGGCCAATACACAGATTGCCGTGCTCTTTTGCATTTTTCGATTCCGAGATGTCCCTCGTGAATCCTGTGGAGCATATCTGAGTTTGCGGGATGACGATTCTGTCATTTCTTAGTATTAGTTCATCCATTACTGACAGTTCAGTTGATATTTTGAAACTGCGATCACCGTCCTTTTGGCCAGCCATGAATTACCTGGAGCAAGGTTGCATCTTTTTGTGTCACCAGACGAATTTGCTGCAGCTTCTCGTCAGACGCCGGGAGAGTTTCTTTGCACAATTTCACTTGAGCTTCAACGTCGTCCATGGACGCAGGAGCTGTCAGTATCGATGGATCTGGATAGTGTGTCAGCTATGATGAGGTCTTTTCCAGGAGTGTAAACTAGTGTGAATTCATACCTCCTCAATTTCATCATCTTGCATTGTCATATCATTGAGGTTTTTTTCAATTATATTGACCAGCAGTCTATGATCAGTCTCTACGATGAACGTGGGAAGCCCATACACATAGTGGTGAAATTTTGTTATACCTGTGATCAGCCCCAGACACTCCTTCTCAATCTGTGCATACCTGCACTCTGTGGCGGTCATCGCTCTAGCTGCATATGCAACTGGGGCCCAGTCTGATTGGTCATCTTGTTGAAGAAGCACCGCATGCCCTTCGGTGGAGATCTTTGTAGGTTTCGTTGGGTCGAAGAATGTCAGAGTTGGAGCTGTCATCAATTGATGCTTGAGATCCACCCATTCTTCTTGGTGGCGTGGAGTCCATTCAAACTCTGTGTTCTTCCTTATCACGTTTCGGAATGCTGACATCCTCGTCGATAAGTTTGGTGTAAACTTGCCTAAGAAGTTAATGAATCCAAGAAATCTGAGCACAGCTTTCTTGTCTTTTGGCTGCTGCATTTTCTGGATTGCAGAAATCTTTTCATTATCTGGCCTCAAACCTTGAGCTGAGATAGTGTCACCCAAGAAGGTCAAAGATGAGCATGCAGAGGTGCACTTGGATTGATTGAGTTTCAATCCGAAATGGTGAATTCTTTTGAAAACTTTTCTTAGTTGAGCAATGTGGTCTGCTTCTATTGTTGACCAGATGACAACGTCATCGACATATACACCTTCAATATCCTCCGTCCTTCAGTATCCTCCGTCATCTGCTCCATGACTCTGTGAAAGATTTCAGAGGCAGAGATGATTCTGAAGGGCATGCGGTTATAGCAGTATCCTCCAAAAGGCGTGTTTAACGTACACAGCAATCTACTGGAATCATCGAGCTGCATCTGCCAGAAACCTTGAGAACCATCAAGCTTGGTAAAGATGCGAGCGTTTGCCATTTCACACGTTATCTCCTCTTGCTTGAGAATAGGGCAGTGTTCCCTGTGAATGTTCTTGTTCAGATCTTTGGGATCTATGCAGATTCTGTGATCACCTGATGGTTTCTTGCCACACCAACGAGCTGACCCAGTCAGTCGGTTGTGTGGCTTTTGAGATTATGCCTTGAGATTGGGGCTGGTTTAACACAGGGCTAAATCGCTGGCTTTTAAAGCAGACCAAGGCAGGCCAGCAGCACGGTTCAATTCCCGTACCAGCCTCCCCGAACAGGCGCCGGAATGTGGCGACTAGGGGCGTTTCACAGTAACTTCATTTGAAGACTACTTGTGACAATAAGCGATTTTAATTTCATTTTTCATTTTTTCAGATTGTAGGCGTAGCAACTCTCATGTTAGCCTTTCACGCAAAGGAGCTAGTACCCTCCTAGGTGGATGAATGACAGGTTTTGCATCTTCCTTGAGCAAGATTTTGTATTTGTAAGGTAACGTACCCATGCCATGAAATAAGTCAGGATATTCGCTGAGCAGTAGCTGGATGTCATCGTCCAGTTGTGATGTGCCATTCGTGTGCATGAAGATTCTCTGGACCAGCCAGAAGTCCTTGCAGGCTTGAGCACCTCACAGCGCTGTCTTTTTGACGTCCATGATCTCGAACCGTAGTTCTTTTGTGACCTCCTTATGGACTACTCATAAATGGCATGATCCTCTTGAAGTGATCTGGTTACCATTGTAGTCTTTTAACTTGCATGCAGCAGGTATCATCTCGTGTCTTCCAGGGATGAATGCAAGATCTTTGCTTGCCATCAAGTTTGCGGATGTTCCAGTGTCCAGCTTGAATGTAATTGGGAAGTTGTTCACTTGCACCGTCGCATTCCATTCACTGTTGGAGTCAATGGCATTAATTTGTTGAGGATTCTTGGTCGTCGCTTGAAGTTCCTCTGCTGAATCTATTATTCCAACGTAGAATGTGTTCTCCCACGAGTTCAAGTCTTCGTGGTTGGAAAAATTTTCTTTGGGTTTTTGGTTCTCCATTGTGTCAACAGTGCGAACCTTGAAGTTTGCATGTTTCTGTGTTGGAGAGTGATATTTTGCTGTTGACTTACACTGGGAGGCAAAATTATTCAGTTTGGAACACTTTAAGCATCTTTTCCCTTGTGCAGGACATTTAAGTGGGCATTGCCACAGCGGTAGCACGTCATGACGTTTATGACGTCATGCATAGGCTTCGATTGCGCATGTGCGAATCGATGCTCTGTCTGAGTGCGATATTTTGCAAACTGCGCATGCGCAGAACGGGATTTTGCTGGTTCGCATTTTGTCTCTGAAGGAACTCGAGGTACTGCTGTTCCTTCTGTTCTTGCGCTGTGCACTTTGCTATGGTGGTTTTTAGAGTTAAATCATTTTGTTGAATTAGTGACTCCCTTAAATGTTCATCAGATAGTCCTTGGATTAATTGATCTCTGATGGTAGAATCTGTTAAATCAGCATAATTACAGCCTTGTGCTATTAATCTGAGATTTGTAACAAAATTAGAGATTATCTCGCCGTTTCTCCGGAACCTGTTGCGTAAGTTAAATCTTTCCAGGATTTAATTAGACTGCATTTTACAGTGTTCTTCAAATTTTGAGAGTATCCCTTTAAATTTAGTTTTGTCTTAATTTTCCAAGTAATTGAAGGAGTTCTAGATCTCTACAGCTTGCTGACCTGCCATTGCTAGTAGCAATGCTATCTTTCTTTCGTCAGAAGCTGTGTTTAAGTCAATAGCTGCCATATATATTTGGAACTGTTGTTTAAACATTTTCCAGTTACTGTTTAAATTACTGGTAGTTTTCAGATGCCATGGAGATTGAACGTGTTCCATCGAGTCGGTTGGTCGTCAAGGATCCAAATGCTGCGTAGTCTTCCACAGTCGAACAGTCGGTACTTTAGTTTCTGTCTTTTTGACTAACCTAATCTAGCTAGTATTGTTTGTTTAAAGCCAACCTGGTACCATCTTTTGTTACTTTACCGTAGTGTGTTTAGTTGCACTACTGAGCGTAACATGCGTTACTCAATCCAGTTGCTGAAGAGGTTTTCTGTATCTTGATGAAAAAGACTCTTAAGTCATCCAGAGGTATTGAAAGGTTTATTGAGTAACTAAATTTACGACTGCGTGAGTTCTTTACTTTAAGATCAATACCAGTAGAAAGGTTGCAACGTCTATATACGGTAGCTATGTCTGACCACACTAATCACTCTGAGCAAAGTCTATTCTCCTGCTCTCCTCACAGTCTGATCACTAAGAGGGGGAGGAGCTGGCTGCTTCTGGCTTTTATACCCACTAGTGCTGCCCTGTAGTGATCTCCCGATTACACATTAATCCCTTATGTACATACACATACAAAGATCACTACAGGCAGGTGACATCTGTTCATTTGCTTCCTCCACAAAATGAGCATGGAGTGCATTGAGTTCACTGGAGAGTATTTCTGTGTTGCCTGAGATTCTATTGGGCTTTGCTTTGGAGCCCAATATCTTATTTAAGCCTTCCACAACCAACGAGAGTTCATGCCGTTATTCTGAAACTCTAGTTAATCTGGTATTGTCTCTTGGTGTCCCTGACGGCTTTGCAGAGATCATAACTCTGTGGGCAGCACGGTAGCATGGTGGTTAGCACAATTGCTTCACAGCTCCAGGGTCCCAAGTTCAATTCCCGGCTTGGGTCACTGTCTGTGCAGAGTCTGCACATCCTCCCCGTGTGTGCGTGGGTTTCCTCCGGGTGCTCTGGTTTCCTCCCACAGTCCAAAGATGTGCAGGTTAGGTGGGTTGGCCATGCTAAATTGCCCTTAGTGTCCAAAATTGCCCTTGGTGTTGGGTGGGGTTACTGGGTTACGGGGATAAGGTGGAGGTGTGCGGTTGGGTAGGATGCTCTTTCAGAGAGCCGGTGCAGACTCGATGGGCCGAATGGCCTCCTTCTGCACTGTAAATTCTATGATTCTATGATAACTAACTTTCTTGTAAGGGTCACTCGTCCTCCGTCTTGAACGCCTCAGACCTGGACTTCAGTCGGGAGTGGATCCCCCGGTTAACCCATGGTTTCCAGTTTGAGGAACACACGCACCACCTTCTTTGCCATACAGTCCTCGACACACTTATGAAGTCTGTGATGATAATATCATGCTCATCTAGGTTAGCCACCGAGTTCTTGAATATGGACCAGTCTACTGACTCCAAGCAGTTGCGTAGGAGCTCTTCCGTTGCCTCGGGCCAGCATTGCATGACCTTCACCGGATGCTCTCACTTAAGTTTCTGCTTGTATGCTGGGAGAAGGAGCACCGTCTTGTGGACCGATTTTCCGAAATGTGGTTGGGGGATGGAACAGTAGGCGCACTGTCGTCTCACCTGCAGACCACGTTTCCCTCGTTTCCTATGCTGCTTTTGGATGGTCCTGGGATCCGATGAGAGAAGTCTGAAGTTGTGGAAGATAAGTGATTGCATGTGGAGGGTCTCGGGCTCTGGTTGCAATTTTGGGGTATAGTGGATGTTTGTGTAGCAGTGGTCAAGGATGTTAGGGCCCCTGGTGGGATAGGAAATGTGATGATGGAATTTTGGCAGTACACTCTTGAGGTTGGCCTGGTTGAAGTCCAAGGCCACGACGGATATTGTTTCATTTATTTATAGCGGTGTACAATTCATCAAGCCCCTTCTTCACTTCCGTCTGGGGTGGGATGTAGACCACTGTGATGATGGCCAAAGTGAACTCCCATGGTCGGTACTATGGGCGGTGCTTCCAGTCAGGTATTCAAGATCTGGGAGCATTAGCCCGTAAGGATTGCAGTACCTGAGCACCAGGAGCAGTTGATGAGACTAAGCCCGATTGAGAAAAATCCTTCCACCCTTCACCATGCCCGAAGACGCTGTGTGGCCCATCCAGTGAATTGAGAAGCCCTCGGGTTGTGTGGCACAGTCCAGTGAGGCAAGAGTGAGGCATGTCTCTGTGAAACAGAGCACACAGCAGTCTCTCACTTGAGAGGTAAGTCTGCCCTTAGGCTCGTCCAGATTGTTTTCTGTCGCTTGGATGTTTGCCAGGAGTATACTGGGGAGAAGAGACTTGAAAACGCGTTGTTTTCGTCTCACCTGCAGACCACGTTTCCCTCGTTTCCTAGGCTGCTTTTGGATGGTCCTGGGATCCGATGAGAGAAGTCTGAAGTTGTGGAAGTGATTGCATGTGGAGGGTCTCGGGCTCTGGTTGCAATTTTGGGGTATAGTGGGCACATGTTTGCAATCCGATTGGTTCCGGGATTCCGCGAGGTTGGGTCTTCCTTTCGGCGTGTTCGGGTCCTCACATGGGGTCTTCTCTGCTTTGGGGATGGTTATGTCATGTTTGGATCGCTGGCTGTATCTTCCTGGGCCGGGTCACGTGGTCGAGTCGGACGCTCCTGATATCGGGCTTCCACCTGAGCCTGATTGGGCATCCTCATCGATCACTTCTCCTTCAGGTGAGTTAGGATGCTGGGTGGGACTCTTCGGGTCGTACTGGCTCATGTGGCTGGGCGCAGGGGGTGCCATGCCAAGCTTCAGGTGCGGTCGGTGTTGTGATACATTTCTGGTATCTATGTGTCCTCAGAACCAAAGGATGTATTTAGTTGCTCAACCAATTTTTATCCCCTATTATACATTCCCCTGTTTCTGACTAAGGGACATTTGTATTCACCAATCTTTTTCTCTCCATGTACCTGTACAAACTTTAAGAGTCGATTATTGTGTTCCCTGAAAGCTTACTCTCCGACTTTATTTTCCCCTGAATCAATCGCTTGGTCCTTCTTTGCTAAATTATAAACTGCTCCCAATTCTCAGACATGTTGTTTTTCTTGGCCAATTCATAAACTCCTTCCTTGGATAGAATACTGTCTCCAATTACCCTTGTAAACCATGGATTAGCCACCTTTCCTGTTTTACTTTTGTGCCAGACAGGGAAAAACAGTTGTTGCAGTTCTCCGATGCGCTACTTGAATGTTTACCATAGCCTATCCCCTGCTATCCCTTTAAGTAACATTCCCCAATCGCTCATAGCCAACTCGCACCTTGTATCATTGTAGTTTCCTTTATTAAGATTCAGGACCTAATGGCGGCACAGCTCCAGGGTCCCAGGTTCGATTCCCAGCTTGGGTCACGATGCGGAGTCTGCACATTTGGTAGTGGGAGCTATCAAATAAGCGACCTCTCACAACATGGCCGCCACCGGAAGTCCCACTCAATACTGTTCAGGGTGCTGCCATTTACTGTATTTTTCCAACCTGTATTAGACTGTCCAAAATGCATTACCTCACATTTTTCCGGATTAAACTCCATCTGCCATCTCTCTGCCCATGTCTCTATCTGATCTCTATCGTGCTGTACCCTTTGACAGTCCTCATTGGTATCTGAAATTCCACCAACCTTTGTGCCGTCTACAAACTTACTAATCAGACCAGTTACATTTTCCTCCAAATCATTTATATATGTGTATATATATATATATTACTAACAGCAAAGGTCCCAGCACTGATTCCTGCGGAATATCACGAGTCACAACCCTCCATTCAGAAGAGCACCCTTCCACTGCTACCCTCTGTCTTCTATTTCATAGAATTTCATAGAATTTACAGTGCAGAAGGAGGCCATTCGTCCCATCGAGTCTGCACCGGCTCTTGGAAAGAGCACCCCACCCAAGGTCAACACCTCCACCCTATCCCCATAACCCAGTAACCCCACCCAACACTAAGGGCAATTTTGGACACTAAGGGCAATTTATCATGGCCAATCCACCTAACCTGCACATCTTTGGACTGTGGGAGGAAACCGGAGCACCCGGAGGAAACCCACGCACACACGGGGAGGATGTGCAGACTCCTCCGCACAGACAGTGACCCAAGCCGGAATCGAACCTGGAACCCTGGAGCTGTGAAGCAATTGTGCTATCCACAATGCTACCGTGCTGCCCACAATGACCAAGCTATTTCTGTATCCATCTTGCAAGCTCACCTCTGATCCCATGTGACTTCACCTTCTATACCAGTTTGCCATGAGGGATCTTTCAAAGGCCTTACTGAAGTCCATGAGGCAACAACTTCCTCGCAAAACTGGATCAAGTTCGTGAGATGCAACCTCACTTCACAAAACCATGCTGACTCTCACTAATATTGTTTCCAAATAGGAGTAAATGCTGTCTGAAGAATCCTCTCCAATAATTTCCCTACCACTGATGTAAGGCTCACCGGCCTGTAATTTCCTGGATTATCCTTGCTAGCCTTGTTAAACAAAAGAACAACATTAGCTATTCTCCGTTCCTCTGAGACCTCACCTGCAGCCATTGAGAATGCAATGATTTTAGTCAAGGCCCCAGCAATTTCCTCCCTTACCTTCCTCACCTCTCTCCGTATTCTGGGGTAGTTCCATCAGGCCCTGGGGACTTATCTACCTTAAATGTTTTTCAAGGTGACCAACACCACCTCCTTTTTGATGTCAATATGACCCAGACTATCTACACACCCTTCTCAGACACATCATCGACCAAGTCCTTCTCTTTGGTGAACACTGATTTAAGGTACTCATTACCTCGCCCATTTCCCCTGGTTCCACGCATAGATTCCCTCCCCTGTCCTTGAGTGGGCCAACCCTTTCCCTATAAAATTTCCATATAAAAAGCCTGGGAATTTCCTTAATCCTGTTTGCCAATGACTTTTTGTGACCCCTTTTAGCCCTCCTGACTCCTTGTTTAAGTTCCTTCCTACTTTTATTCCTCGTCGGCTTTGTCTGTTCCCAGCCTTCTCACACTTACAAATGCTTCCTCTTTGTTTTGGTCTCTGCCCTCGTTATCCAAGGTTCCCCGAACTTGTCATAGTTATCCTTAATCCTCATAGGAACATGTGGTCCTAAATTCCTATTAACTGACATTTGGAAGCCCCCGGTTCCCACCCCCCTGCCACACTTGTTTAAACCCGTATGACACTAGCAAACCACGCGGTCAGGATATTTATGTCCCTCCAGTTTTGATGCAACCCACCTTTCTGGTACAGGCCCCACCTGTCCCGGAAGAGATCCCAATGGTCCAGATATCTGAAACCCTCCCTCCTACACCAGCTGTTTAGCCATGTGTTTAGATGTACTATCTTCCTATTTCTAGCCTCACTGGCACATGGCACAGGGAATAATCCCGAGATTAAAACCATAGAGGTCCTGTTTTTTAACATTTTACCTAACACACTGAACTGCTGCAGGACCTCGTCACTCCTCCTGCCTATGTCATCAGTACCAAAATGTACCACGACCTCTGGCTGGTGGGTAAAATCATGAGCTAAATTTGTAGAGACTAGATTAAATTTTGCGTCCCTTCATTACAGCTTTTTCAGTTGTAAATACAACCATTTTATTTGAATGTATGCAGTAAGATATACATATATATTTGTGTTCCCTAGGTATTCTGGAAAGAAACCTGCCAATTTGGGCAATAATACAAGGCTTGTGGAATGGATGCCCCAGAATGATTTACTTGGTGAGTGAGCCTAAAAGTTGAATGGGGAAGGGGAGGTTCACGTGGAGCATAAACTCTGGTATGGACCTTTTGGGCGTCAGGCCTGTGTCTGCATTTTTAATGACTACATTTCAAAAGTATTTTATTGGCTATAAAAAGATTTGGGACACCTTGAAATTAGGTAAAATGCAACATAAATTCAAATCTGTTTATCTTTAAATACTATAAATCCAATTCTCTCTTGAAAGTTTTTACTGAATCTGCTTCTTCCACCTTTCCGGATACCATCCGTAATAAGCTGTTTTTTCTCCGTATTTACTCCTCTTCCAAATCGCCTTAAATCTGTGTGCTTTGGTTAGTGACCCTTCGGCACCTGGAAAGTTTCTTGCTAATTCTGTCCAAACTTTTTATGATTTCAAACAGCGCCATTAAAAATAACCTTTAAGAAGAACAAGTCAGCATTCTAGTAAACTCCCTGTGATGAATCTTCCAGACCTTCCCATCCTAAAGTGTGATGTTTAGAATTTTTCCTTATTGAAATCTTTTTATTGCCGTTTTCAAAATTTCTAAACAGTTATGTATATTGTAGGATGTGTTTATTTACTGTATTATACAGAAAGGTTTGTCTTGTCCTTGCCTTAATTTACCCTATTTACATTCTGCCGCCCTCTGGCTAACCGTGTGGCCCTCCCCCACCTTGTGTCCCCCCTGGTTGGTTTTTTGGAGGGAGGTACTACCCCCCCCCCCCCATTCTCTTTTCCCCCCCCCCCCCACCCCCCTTTTCTTCCCCCGACAACTTCGGCTGGGTTTCCCATGTGATGGGGGGGGGTTGTTGCCCCCTCCCTCATAGAACATATAGTGCAGAAGGAGGCTATTCGACCCATCGAGTTCACATTTGTCCTCCACCTCCGGGAAGAACCTGCCCATTCGGGTTTTGGTCAGGTATGCTCTGGGCATCACTTTGACCTTGTGCAGGAGGAGGTGGAGTTGGCCCTGCTCAGTACTTCGCTCCAGAGTCCCCACCCCGGTTCGTCCTCCCATTTCCGTCTGGTCTCATCCAGTGGTGTTCGTGCTCTGTCCAGCAGCTGTCCATATATTTTCCCACATAGTCCCCCTGTTTACTGTCTGTGCTTATCAGGTCCTCTAATAGTATAGTTTCTGGGGCCCCGGGGTGCCCTACTGTCTCTTTGCGGAGGAAGTGCTTTATTTACAGGTGTCTCATTTCCTATCCTGTCAGCTGTTCCTACTCCTCTGTCAGTTCGTCCAGTGTCGCTAGTCTGTGCCCTACGTAGAAGTCCCTAACTGTCAGTGTGCCCCCGTTGCGTCTCCATTTCCTAAAGATAGTGTCCAGCATGGCTGGGGGAATTTGTGATTGCCGCAAATGGGAGCCACGGGGGACATCCTAGTCATCCTGAAGTGCTGTCCCAATTGGGCCCACATTTTTAATGTGGCCGCTACCACTGGGCTTGATTCTCACTCTCTCACACACACCATTATTTAGCATTTGGAAAAAGTCTTGGGGATGAAGATCGGTTTGATCTAAACAGGAAGAAGAACCTCGGCAGCACGTTCATCTTGATCGCCTGCACTCTCTCCGCCAGGGGGACTGGGAGTGCGCCCCACCTCTGTAGGTCCTTTTTGACTTCTTCCACCAGGCTGGTCAGGTTCTACTTGTAGATCTGCGTGCAGTCTCTGGCTATTTGGATCCTCGGGTATCGGAATCTGTTCTGGGCTGTTTTAAACAGGAGCCACTCCAGCTCTGCCCCTCCCCTGTTTGGGTTAACTGGGAATACAAAGAACAAAGAAAAGTACAGCACAGGAACAAGCCCTTCGGCCCTACAAGCCCGTGCCGACCATGCTGCTCGACTAAACTACAATCTTCTATACTTCCTGGGTCCGTATCCCTCTATTCCCATCCTATTCACGTATTTGTCAAGATGCCCTTTAAATGTCACTATCGTCCCTGATTCCACCACCTCCTCCAGCAGCGAGTTCCAGGTACTCACTACCCTCTGTATAAAAAAACTTGCCTCGTACATCTACTCTAAATCTTGCCCCTCGCACCTTAAACCTATGCCCCCTAGTAACCTTAAACCTATGCCCCCAAAAAGACGAGGTGTTGGGTGTCTTAAAAAATATTAAGGTAGATAAGTCCCCAGGGCCGGATGGGATCTACCCCAGAATACTGAAGGAGGCTGGAGAGGAAATTGCTGAGGCCTTGACAGAAATCTTTGGATCCTCGCTGTCTTCAGGGGATGTCCCGGAGGACTGGAGAATAGCCAATGTTGTTCCTCTGTTTAAGAAGGGTGGCAGGGATAATCCCGGGAACTACAGGCCGGTGAGCCTTACTTCAGTGGTAGGGAAATTACTGGAGAGAATTCTTCGAGACAGGATCTACTCCCATTTGGAAGCAAATGGACGTATTAGTGAGAGGCAGCACGGTTTTGTGAAGGGGAGGTCGTGTCTCACTAACTTGATAGAGTTTTTCGAGGAGGTCACTAAGATGATTGATGCAGGTAGGGCAGTAGATGTTGTCTATATGGACTTCAGTAAGGCCTTTGACAAGGTCCCTCATGGTAGACTAGTACAAAAGGTGAAGTCACACGGGATCAGGGGTGAACTGGCAAGGTGGATACAGAACTGGCTAGGCCATAGAAGGCAGAGGGTAGCAATGGAGGGATGCTTTTCTAATTGGAGGGCTGTGACCAGTGGTGTTCCACAGGGATCAGTGCTGGGACCTTTGCTCTTTGTAGTATATATAAATGATTTGGAGGAAAATGTAACTGGTCTGATTAGTAAGTTTGCAGACGACACAAAGGTTGGTGGAATTGCGGATAGCGATGAGGACTGTCTGAGGATACAGCAGGATTTAGATTGTCTGGAGACTTGGGCGGAGAGATGGCAGATGGAGTTTAACCTGGACAAATGTGAGGTAATGCATTTTGGAAGGGCTAATGCAGGTAGGGAATATACAGTGAATGGTAGAACCCTCAAGAGTATTGAAAGTCAAAGAGATCTAGGAGTACAGGTCCACAGATCACTGAAAGGGGCTACACAGGTGGAGAAGGTAGTCAAGAAGGCATACGGCATGCTTGCCTTCATTGGCCGGGGCATTGAGTATAAGAATTGGCAAGTCATGTTGCAGCTGTATAGAACCTTAGTTAGGCCACACTTGGAGTATAGTGTTCAATTCTGGTCGCCACACTACCAGAAGGATGTGGAGGCTTTAGAGAGGGTGCAGAAGAGATTTACCAGAATGTTGCCTGGTATGGAGGGCATAAGCTATGAGGAGCGATTGAATAAACTCGGTTTGTTCTCACTGGAACGAAGGAGGTTGAGGGGCGACCTGATAGAGGTATACAAAATTATGAGGGGCATAGACAGAGTGGATAGTCAGAGGCTTTTCCCCAGGGTAGAGGGGTCAATTACTAGGGGGCATAGGTTTAAGGTGAGAGGGGCAAAGTTTAGAGTAGATGTACGAGGCAAGTTTTTTACGCAGAGGGTAGTGGGTGCCTGGAACTCACTACCGGAGGAGGTAGTGGAGGCAGGGACGATAGGGACATTTAAGGGGCATCTTGACAAATATATGAATAGGATGGGAATAGAAGGATACGGACCCAGGAAGTGTAGAAGATTGTAGTTTAGTCGGGCAGTATGGTCGGCACGGGCTTGGAGGGCCGAAGGGTCTGTTCCTGTGCTGTACATTTCTTTGTTCTTTGTTCTTTGTAATTGACCCCTCTACCCTGGGGAAAAGCCTCTGACTATTCATTCTGTCTATGCCCCTCATAATTTTGTGGACCTCTATCAGGTCGCCCCTCAACCTCCGTCGTTCCAGTGAGTTTATTCAAACGCTCCTCATAGCTAATGCCCTCCATACCAGGCAACATCCTGGTAAATCTCTTCAGCACCCTCTTACAGGGGCTGTTTAGCACAGGGCTAAATCGCTGGCTTTGAAAGCAGACCAAGGCAGCCAGCAGCACGGTTCAATTCCCGTACCAGCCTCCCCGAATAGGCGCCGGAATGTGGCGACTAGGGGCTTTTCACAGTAACTTCATTTGAAGCCTACTTGTGACAATAAGCAATTTTCATTCATTTCATTTTCTAAAGCCTCGACTTCCTTCTGGTAGTGTGGCGGCCAGAATTGAACACTATACTCCAAGTGTGGCCTAACTAAGGTTCTATACAGCTGCAACATGACTTGCCAATTCTTATACTCAATGCCCCGGCCAATGAAGGCAAGCATGCCGTATGTCTTCTTGACTACCTTCTCCACCTGTGTTGCCCCTTTCAGTGACCTGTGGACCTGTACACCTCGATCTTTCTGACTTTCAATACTCTTGAGGGTCCTACCATTCACTGTATATTCCCTACCTGCATTAGACCTTCCAAAATGCATTACCTCACATTTGTCCGGATTAAACTCCACCTACCATCTCTCCGCCCAAGTCTCCAAACGATCTAAATCCTGCTGTATCCTCTGACAGTCTTCATCGCTATCTGCAATTCCACCAACCTTTGTGTCGTCTGCAAACTTGCTAATCAGACCAGTTACATTTTCCCCCAAATCATTTATATATACTACGAACAGCAAAGGTCCCAGCACTCCAATTAGAAAAGCATCCTTCCATTGCTACTCTCTGCCTTCTATGACCTAGCCAGTTCTGTATCCACCTTGCCAGCTCACCCCTGATCCCGTGTGACTTCACCTTTTGTACCAATCTACCATGAGGGACCTTGTCAAAGGCCTTACTGAAGTCCATATAGACAACATCCACTGCCCTACCTGCATCAATCATCTTAGTGACCTCCTCAAAAAACTCTATCAAGTTAGTGAGACTCGACCTCCCCTTCACAAAACCATGCTGCCTCTCACTAATACGTCCATGTGCTTCCAAATGGGAGTAGATCCTGTCTCGAAGAATTCTCTCCAGTAATTTCCCTACCACTGACGTAAGGCTCACCGGCCTGTAGTTCCATGTGTTATCCTTGCTACCCTTCTTAAACAGAGGAACAACATTGGCTATTCTCCAGTCCTCCGGGACATCACCTGAAGACAGTGAGGATCCAAAGATTTCTGTCAAGGCCTCAGCAATTTCCTCTCTAGCCTCCTTCAGTATTCTGGGGTAGATCCCATCAGGCCCTGGGGACTTATCTACCTTAATATTTTTCAAGATGCCCAACACCTCGTCTTTTTGGATCTCAATGTGACCCAGGCTATCTACACACCCTTCTCCAGACTCGACATCCACCAATTCCTTCTCTTTGGTGAATACTGATGCAAAGTATTCATTTAGTACCTCGCCCATTTCCTCTGGCTCCACACATAGATTCCCTTGCCTATCCTTCAGTGAGCCAGCCCTTTCCCTGGCTACCCTCTTGCTTTTTATGTATGTCTAAAAAGTCTTGGGATTTTCTTTAACCCTATTTGCCAATGACTTTTCGTGACCCCTTCTAGCCCTCCTGACTCCTTGCTTAAGTTCCTTCCTACTTTTCTTATATTCCACACAGGCTTCGTCTGTTCCCAGCCTTCTAGCCCTGACAAATGCCTCCTTTTTCTTTTTGACGAGGCCTACAATATCTCTCGTTATCCAAGGTTCCAGAAATTTGCCGTATTTATCCTTCTTCCTCACGGGAACATGCCGGTCCTGAATTCCTTTCCACTGACACTTGAAAGCCTCCCACATGTCAGATGTTGATTTACCCTCAAACATCCGCCCCCAATCTAGGTTCTTCAGTTCCCACCTAATATTGTTATAATTAGGGCAGCACGGTAGCATTGTGGATAGCACAATTGCTTCACAGCTCCAGGGTCCCAGGTTCGATTCCGGCTTGGGTCACTGTCTGTGCGGAGTCTGCACATCCTCCCGTGTGTGCGTGGGTTTCCTCCGGGTGCTCCGGTTTCCTCCCACAGTCCAAAGATGTGCAGGTTGGGTGGATTGACCATGCTAAATTGTCCTTAGTGTCCAAAATTGCCCATAGTGTTGGGTGGGGTTGCTGGGTTATGAGGATAGGGTGGAGGAGCGGACCTTGGGTAGGGTGCTCTTTCCAAGAGCTGGTGCAGACTCGATGGGCTGAATGGCCTCCTTCTGCACTGTAAATTCTATGAATTAGCCTTCCCCCAATTTAGCACATTCATCCTAGGACCACTCTTCTCCTTGTCCACCAGCATTTTAAAACTTACTGAATTGTGGTCACTGTTCCCGAAATGCTCCCCTACTGAAACTTCTACCACCTGGCCGGGCTCATTCCCCAATACCAGGTCCAGTACAGCCCCTTCCCTAGTTGGACTGTCTACATATTGTTTTAAGAAGCCCTTCTGGATGCTCCTTACAAACTCTGCCCCATCTAAGCCCCTGGCACTAAGTGAGTCCCAGTCAATATTGGGGAAGTTGAACCCTGTTGTTTTTACTTTTTTCCAAAATATGTCTACCTATCTACTCCTCTATCTCCCGCTGGCTGTTGGGAGGCCTGGAGTAAACCCCCAACATTGTGACTGCACCCTTCTTATTCCTGATCTCTACCCATATAGCCACACTGCCCTCTGAGGTGTCCTCCCATAGTACAGCTGTGATATTCTCCCTAACCAGTAGTGCAACTCCGCCATCCATTTCACATCCCCCTCTATCCAGCCTGAAACATGTAAATCCTGGAACGTTTAGCTGCCAATCCTGTCCTTCCCTCAATGGCAACAACATCATAGTTCCAAGTACTAATCCAAACTCTAAGTTCATCTGCCTTACCCGTAATACTTCTTGCATTAAAACAGATGCACTTCAGGCCACCAGACCCGCTGTGTTCAGCAAGCTCTCCCTGTCTGCTCTGCCTCAGAGCCATACTGGCCCTATTCCCTAGTTCTCCCTCAATGCTTTCACCTTCTGACCTATTGCTCCGGTGCCCACCCCCCTGCCATACAAGTTTAAATCCTAGCGGCCATTTTTGATGGCTCCCTAACAAAGGCGAACCCCGAAGTGCAGGGGAGCGTCCAGCAGGTAAGTATGAGTGGTCCCACAGGACTGGGGTGTAAGAAAAACCCCACCTGGATTGTTACCTGGAACATAGGGGACTTAACAGCCGGGTGAAAGATCCAGATTCTTCGCCCACCTAAGAAGTCTGAAGGCCGACATAATTTATCTACAGGAGATGCACCTGAGAGAGAAGGACCGACTGCTGGTAAAGAAGAGCTGGGTGGGACAGGTGTACCATTCATGCTACGGGACGAGGGCTAGGGGAGTCGCCATACTGATCAGCAAGAGGACAAGGTTTACGCAGACCAAGTCGGTACCGGACCCAGGGGGACGGTACGTCATGGTCAGCGGTGTCCTGGGAGGGGCACCAGTGATACTGGGAAATGTGTACACCCACAACTGGGACGACACAGAATTCATAAAGAAGATCATGATGGGAATCCCCAACGTCGACACACACCGACTGATTATGGAGGGGGTGGGGGGGCATCTTAACTGCGTACAGGACCCACTGACCGATCGATAAAACCCCAGAACGGGGAGAAAGACAGACATGGCTAGGGAGTTGGGAATATTCATGGAGCTGATGGGGCCGGTAGACCCATGCAGGTTCCTGCACCCGGGGGAGCCACCGTGCTGCCCTCTTGTGGCGACATCTGAGCTCATCGCACTGCTCCATGCCTGCCGAGGCCTGTGTCTGTCTCGTTGCCTGTCCTTATCTGTCTTTTTGTTCCCTTTCTGTTTTGCCCGTTCCCTTCCCCGATCCCCCCGTCCCCGATCCCTCTGTCCCCGTCCCCCCTGTGTTTTCCTGCCCCCCCCCCCCCCCCCCTTCGGCCCTGTTCTCTCCCCCCCCCCCCCCCCACCGTTTGGCCAGGCCTCTGAGAGATGCGCCGTGGGCTCCCTTACTGTCTGTCGTCCCGTGCTAGCCCTCCTTGCTAATGCAGTGGCTTCCCTCCCAGTGCTGGTCCCGCCCTGGCCCTGTTTTACCTACCTTCCTCCATCCCCTGTCTCACCCCCTTGCCTGCTTTCCCTATTCTCGCTCCCCTTTCCCTGTTTCCCCTCTTCAAACTGAGAGAAGAGACAAACACGAAAACGAGGCACGGCCCCACGCAAAAACAGTCCATCTTGCAGTTTTTGTTGAGAGTCCATCCTCCACACTCATTCCCTTTCTTCCTCTATCCCTGCCGTTTTCACCGCTGCCGCGTCTGCTCTACCACCTACCTTGCACATCTTTGGGTTGTGGGGGCGCAACCCACGCAAACACAGGGAGAATGTGTAAACACCACACAGACAGTGACCCAGAGCCGGGATCGAACCTGGGACCTCAGCGCCATGAGACAGCAGGCCTAACACACTGCGCCACCGTGCTGCCCTCTTGTGGCAGCATCTTAGCTCATTGCACTGCTCCATGCCTGCCGAGGCCTGTGTCTGTCTCGTTGCCTGTCCTTATCTGTCTTTTTGTTCCCTTTGTTTTGCCCGGTTCTCCCCCCCCCCCCCCCCCTCCCCGTTTCCCTATCCCCTGGTCCCCGTTCCCTCTGTCCCCGTCCCCCCCTGTGTTTTCCTGCCCCCCCCCACCCCCGTTCGGCCCTGTTCTCTCTTTCCCCCCCCCCTCCCCCACCACACCTTTTGGCCAGGCACTCCCTCTCCTCTGAGAGATGCGCCGTGGCCTCCCTTACTGTCTGTCGTCCCGTGCTAGCCCTCCTTGATCTTGCGGTGGCTTCCCTCCCAGCGCTGGTATCGCCCTGGCCCTGTTTTACCTACCTGTCTCCATCCCCTGTCTCACCCCCTTACTTGCTTTCCCTATTCTCGCTCCCCTTTCCCTGTTTCCCCTCTTCAAACTGTGAGAAGACACAAACACAAAAACGAGGCAGCACAGTCCCACGCAAAAACATAGTCCATCTTGCAGGTTTTGTTGAGAGTCCATCCTCCACACTCATTCCCTTTCTTTCTCTGTCCCCGCCGTTTTCACCGCTGCCGCGTCTGCTCTCCCTTCCGGTTGTTTGTTTTTATGAACTCATCAGCATCCGATGGGGTGCCAAAGTAATGTTCTTTCCCCTGGTATGTCACCCAGAGTCTGGCCGGGAATTGCATGCCGAATCGCACCCGCTTTTCTTTTTGTAGAGTGCCAATTTTGCACTATTGAATTCGGCCCTCTTTTTTGTCAGGTCCGTCCCAATGTCCTGGCGCACCCTGATTCTATGTCCTTCGCACGAGCATGACTTTGTCTGTCGAGCCCACCTGAGGATCTTTTCCCGGTCCTGGAATCGGTGCGGCTTTGAAATTATCGCCCTGGGCTGCTGTATGGTTTTGGGTTTCGGCCAGAGCGACCTGTGTGCCCTGTCCATCTCTAGGGGGGGTTTGGAAAGTCTTCCCTCCCAACTAGCTTGCCCAGCATTTGTCCGATGTAGCCCTTTGGGTTCCTTCCCTCAATCCCCTCTAGCAGACCCACGATTCGGACGTTTTGGCGCCTGGACCTATATTGCTGGCCCTCGACCTTCCCTTTTAGGCTCGCCTGAGCCGCCACCAATCTCTTCACCTCAGCCTCCAGAGACACAATCCTGTCGCTCTGGTCCATCGATGCCTTCTCCAGGTCCAGGATTGTCTTCTCCTGCACCTCCACCTTCCGTCCCAGGCCTTCTATCGTGTGCTGAAGGATGGCTATCGCTTCCGTCACCACCTCCTTGAGCACCACCTGGAGCTCCATCCTGATCACTTCCTTCATGGCGGTCAGTTCTATTTTCAACATATTCCTCCAGAGGGAGAGGGCAGAGAGATGTCTGCTCCTGCTACGCCGTTCGAGTTGCCGATCTTTCCCCCTCCTGGTTCGCCTGGGCCTATGCCTCACCTCGTGAGGCCCCTGGTACGCTTGCCCGTTGTTTCTGCTCCTTTCCTTCGCTTCTGCTTCTCGCCATCCCCTTGATCTGTTGTTCGCAGGCAACCTTTTTCCTTCTCGCGGTGTTTATGCCTTTGGTGTTCGGTTGGGTTTTAGGTGGCTTTTTGGGCCAAAATCTCAAGTAAATTTACTGTGTTGGGTCCAACTGGAAGGAGAGCCACTTGATGTGCGTCCGCTCAACACATTGCCACCACCAGAAGTACATGATGTTCAGAATTAGACACACTACACCAGCTGGGACTTCAATGATTTATGAAGATTTAGCGTAACTTTGTTTGTTTTTAAATCTTTGCTTTCATTTATTCAGTCAAGGATCTCATATGCTTTTTAATAGCCTTCAAAAATATATTTGTGTATACCCTCATGAGACTCAGTTCCTGCAACCTTTTTAACCACTTTGTTTATATCACCTCTCCTCCTTATTTCGACTAAAATGCAATATTTCACATTTGTGTGTTTGAACTGCACATGCCATACGTTTGCCCAGTTTACCAGTCTTATTTTTGTCCCCCTGAAGTTTGTTCTTATCCTCTCCACTTAACCTGAAATTTTAAAAATTATTTCCTGGATAACCAAACCCAGGTCATTAATAGACAACACTAGGAGCATTGGCTCTAATATGGATGCCTGGAGGACATCACTGTATACTTCTTTCTATTCTGAAAAATGACCGTTTACCACCATTGTCTCTCTGATTTTTCTTCAGAAACAAATTTTGTACTCATAATGTCACTGTTCTTTTAATTTTACGATATCAGTTTTGCTGGCAAGCCTACTAAGTGGTACTTCATTAACCACATTTTCAGTGTCCGTATATTCCAGATGAGGTGTGTTCCCATGAAATGCTCTCTTTTCCTCTCCCCAATTCCAACTGTCTGCCTTTTACAAGCTGTACTGTTCGGCATCCAAATATAAGGGAGACAAGTGTTTGGCAATGTTACAGTAGAGAAACCACAGGCTCCCAGTCATTAGTGATGGATCTGGTCTGTGTGGGAAGAATCTGGTGGAACTATGGAAGACAAACCGAAGATTTGGTACAGCCTTGATTGGAATGTGGGATTTGGTTTGCTGGTTGCTTCCGAATGTTGGGAGGAACAGGGTATGTGGCGACAACGTAGACTGGGATTGGATTGGGATTGGATCCCATGTCCAACAGCACAGGACCTAGGCCCAGCTGTCGACAACTACTTGATGGAGGTTAGAAGTGGGCTATTTGTTGATGATTGCACATCAATTCAGTTCTATTCACAATTCCTCAGATGGCAGTGCCATTGCCAAGTTCCCCATCATCAATATCCTGATGGTAACCATTAATCCGAAACTCACTGGAGCAGTCACATGCACAAATGCTAAGACTGCGACATTATATTGTATTTTGGGTGTTCTACAACAAGTGGTTCACACCTGACGTCTAACGTCTTTACGCAATGTATATGAGACAATTTGAGAGTGGAATGAAATGCTCTTTCTTTGCTTGGGTAAGTAGAACTGCAGCAACATTTGGAACTTGATATGATCCAGAACGAGGCAGACTGCTTGATAGGTACTTCATCCGGTTGGCTAAACATTCCTTCATCACTGTACGTTGTGTGCAGGATGCATTGCGACAACTAATCAAAGTGCCTTCAGTGGCACCTCCCAATCTGCAACCTCCACCACTCAGAAGGGTAAGGGAAACTGAAAGGAAACAACACCATTCATTTATTTCGAAGATTCACCACACATTCCTGGCTTGGACGTGTATCACAATTGCTGTCATTTGATTACACACAGTGAATGTACAACAATTTCAGTACAAATTCCAAAAGCCAGGTGAAGGATCGCAATTGAGATATAAAAAAAGAATTGGTACTGAAGCAACCTTTCCTAACTTATTTCCAATAGTAAAAGGACAAATAATATCAAGTATGACACCTCAAATTCCTAATCCACCTCTTTCTCTTGTCACCCGAAGACAATTGTACTTAATAGCACCTTTAATATAGCAAAACATCCCCTGTAATTCACTGGTGTTACAAAACAAAATTTGATAATGAGTCATGTAAGATGATGTTAGTACAGATGATAAATAGTATTTAAGGAGTGTTTTAAAGGAGGAGAGAGAAGTGGAGCAGCTTAGAGAGGGAATTTTGGTGCTTACAGCTAATGCAGCTGAAATCATGCTCACCAATAGAACATAGAACAATACAGCGCAGTACAGGCCCTTCGGCCCACGATGTTGCACCAAAACAAAAGCCATCTAACCTACACTATGCCATTATCATCCATATGTTTATCCAATAAACTTTTAAATGCCCTCAATGTTGGCGAGTTCACTACTGTAGCAGGTAGGGCATTCCACGGCCTCACTACTCTTTGCGTAAAGAACCTACCTCTGACCTCTGTTCTATATCTATTACCCCTCAGTTTAAAGTTATGTCCCCTCGTGCCAGCCATATCCATCCGCGGGAGAAGGCTCTCACTGTCCACCCTATCCAACCCCCTGATCATTTTGTATGCCTCTATTAAGTCTCCTCTTAACCTTCTTCTCTCCAACTAAAACAACCTCAAGTCCATCAGCCTTTCCTCATAAGATTTTCCCTCCATACCAGGCAACATCCTGGTAAATCTCCTCTGCACCCGCTCCAAAGCCTCCACGTCCTTCCTATAATGCGGTGACCAGAACTGTACGCAATACTCCAAATGCGGCCGTACCAGAGTTCTGTACAGCTGCAACATGACCTCCCGACTCTGGAACTCAATCCCTCTACCAATAAAGGCCAACACTCCATAGGCCTTCTTCACAACCCTATCAACCTGGGTGGCAACTTTCAGGGATCTATGTACATGGACACCTAGATCCCTCTGCTCATCCACACTTTCAAGAACTTTACCATTAGCCAAATATTCCGCATTCCTGTTATTCCTTCCAAAGTGAATCACCTCACACTTCTCTACATTAAACTCCATTTGCCACCTCTCAGCCCAGCTCTGCAGCTTATCTATATCCCTCTGTAACCTGCTACATCCTTCCACACTATCGACAACACCACCGACTTTAGTATCGTCTGCAAATTTACTCACCCACCCTTCTGCGCCTTCCTCTAGGTCATTGATAAAAATGACAAACAGCAACGGCCCCAGAACAGATCCTTGTGGTACTCCACTTGTGACTGTACTCCATTCTGAACATTTCCCATCAACCACCACCCTCTGTCTTCTTTCAGCTAGCCAATTTCTGATCCACATCTCTAAATCACCCTCAATCCCCAGCCTCCGTATTTTTTGCAATAGCCTACCGTGGGGAACCTTATCAAACGCTTTGCTGAAATCCATATACACCACATCAACTGCTCTACCCTCGTCTACCTGTTCAGTCACCTTCTCAAAGAACTCAATAAGGTTTGTGAGGCATGACCTACCCTTCACAAAGCCATGCTGACTATCCCTGATCATATTATTCCTATCTAGATGATTATAAATCTTGTCTCTTATAATCACCTCCAAGACTTTACCCACTACAGACGTGAGGCTCACCGGTCTATAGTTGCCGGGGTTGTCTCTGCTCCCCTTTTTGAACAAAGGGACCACATTTGCTGTCCTCCAGTCCTCTGGCACTATTCCTGTAGCCAATGATGACATAAAAATCAAAGCCAAAGGTCCAGCAATCTCTTCCCTGGCCTCCCAGAGAATCCTAGGATAAATCCCATCAGGTCCCGGGGACTGATCTATTTTCAGCCTGTCCAGAATTGCCAACACCTCTTCCCTACGTACCTCAATGCCATCTATTCTATTAGCCTGGGGCTCAGCATTCTCCTCCACAACATTATCTTTTTCCTGAGTGAATACTGACGAAAAATATTCATTTAGTATCTCGCCTATCTCTTCAGACTCCACACACAATTTCCCATCCCTGTCCTTGACTGGTCCTACTCTTTCCCTAGTCATTCGCTTATTCCTGACATACCTATAGAAAGCTTTTGGGTTTTCCTTGATCCTTCCTGCCAAATACTTCTCATGTCCCCTCCTTGCTCGTCTTAGCTCTCTCTTTAGATCCTTCCTCGCTACCTTGTAACTATCCATCGCCCCAACCGAAACTTCACACTTCATCTTCACATAGGCATCCTTCTTCCTCTTAACAAGAGATTCCACTTCCTTGGTAAACCACGGTTCCCTCGCTCGACGCCTTCCTCCCTGTCTGACCGGTACATACTTATCAAGAACACGCAGTAGCTGATCCTTGAACAAGCCCCACTTCTCCAGTGTGCCCAACACTTGCAGCCTACTTCTCCACCTTATCCCCCCCAAGTCACGTCTAATGGCATCATAATTGCCCTTCCCCCAGCTATAACTCTTGCCCTGCGGTGTATACTTATCCCTTTCCATCATTAACGTAAACGTCACCGAATTGTGGTCACTGTCCCCAAAGTGCTCTCCTACCTCCAAATCCAACACCTGGCCTGGTTCATTACCCAAAACCAAATCCAACGTGGCCTCGCCTCTTGTTGGCCTGTCAACATATTGTTTCAGGAAACCCTCCTGCACACACAGTACAAAAAACGACCCATCTATTGTACTCGAACTATATCTTTTCCAGTCAATATTTGGAAAGTTAAAGTCTCCCATAATAACTACCCTGTTACTTTCGCTCATATCCAGAATCGTCTTCGCCATCCTTTCCTCTACATCCCTAGAACTATTAGGAGGCCTATAAAAAACTCCCAACAGGGTGGCCTCTCCTTTCCTGTTTCTAACTTCAGCCCATACTACCTCGGAAGAAGAGTCCCCATCTAGCATCCTCTCCGCCACCGTAATACTGCTCTTGACTAGCAGCGCCACACCTCCCCCTCTTTTGCCTCCTTCTCTGAGCTTACTAAAACACCTAAACCCCGGAACCTGCAACATCCATTCCTGTCCCTGCTCTATCCATGTCTCCGAAATGGCCACAACATGGAAGTCCCAGGTACCAACCCATGCTGCCAGTTCCCCTACCTTGTTTCGTATACTCCTGGCATTGAAGTAGACACACTTCAAACCACCTACCTGAACACTGGCCCCCTCCTGCGACGTCAAATCTGTGCTCCTGACCTCTATACTCTCATTCTCCCTTACCCTAAAACTACAATCCAGGTTCCCATGCCCCTGCTGCATTAGTTTAAACCCCCCCAAAGAGCACTAACAAATCTCCCCCCCAGGATATTTGTGCCCCTCAGGTTCAGATGTAGACCATCCTGTCTGTAGAGGTCCCACCTTCCCCAGAAAGAGCCCCAGTTATCCAGAAATCTGAATCCCTCCCGCCTGCACCATCCCTGTAGCCACGTGTTTAAATGCTCTCTCTCCCTATTCCTCATCTCACTATCACGTGGCACGGGCAACAACCCAGAGATAACAACTCTGTTTGTTCTAGTTCTGAGCTTCCATCCTAGCTCCCTGAAAGCCTGCCTGACACCCTTGTCCCCTTTCCTACCTATGTCGTTAGTGCCAATGTGGACCACGACTTGGGGCTGCTCCCCCTCCCCCCTAAGGACCCGGAAAACATGATCCGAGACATCACGTACCCTTGCACCTGGGAGGCAACATACCAAACGTGAGTCTCTCACCCTCCCACAAAATCTCCTATCTGTGCCCCTGACTATAGAGTCCCCAATTACTAATGCTCTGCTCCTCTCCCCCCTTCCCTTCTGAGCAACAGGGACAGACTCCGTGCCAGAGGCCCGTACCCCATGGCTTACCCCTGGTAAGTCCCCCCCCCCACAAGTATCCAAAGCGGTATACTTGTTTCTCAGGGGAACGACCGCAGGGGATCCCTGCACTGACTGCTTTTTCCCAGTCCCTCTTACAGTTACCCACCTATCTCCAATCTTTGGTGTCACTAATTCCCTGAAGCTGCTATCTATGACCCCTTCTGCCTCCCGAATGACCCGAAGTTCTTCCAACTCTAGCTCCAGTTCCCTAACTCGGTCTTGGAGGAGCTGGAGATGGCAGCACTTCCTGCAGGTAAAATCAGCAGGGACACTAACTGCATCCCTCACCTCAAACATCCTGCAGGAGGAACATTGCACTCTCTTCCCTGCCATTCCTCTTACTTTCTACCAAGATCTCCACCAGAATTTATTGGTGA
The DNA here is from genome assembly GCF_047496885.1 of Scyliorhinus torazame. NCBI lineage: Eukaryota > Metazoa > Chordata > Chondrichthyes > Carcharhiniformes > Scyliorhinidae > Scyliorhinus > Scyliorhinus torazame. The sequence goes on from NC_092709.1 coordinate 121,294,664, forward strand.
GGGTCTTCCCAGACGTCCGCGGGTCGACTTCCTGTTCCCGCCTAAAAAACTAATTTAAAAAAAAAAAGAAAAATTCTCAGCTCCTGCTGAAATTGACTAACCAGCCAGCTCCACTCCCGCCGAAATCGACTGGCCTGCCCCTGCAAAGACAAGTGCTTTTAAAGGTTGACTTACCTCCCAGCAGCCACTTCCGCAATGCTCCCTCTGAAACTGACTCACCAGCTGTTCTCACACCGAAATCGACTGGCCTGCCCCTGCAAAGCCAAGTGCTTTTAAAGGTTGACTTACCTCCCAGCAGCCACTTCCACAATGCTCCCGCTGAAACTGACTCGCCAGCTGTTCTCCCGCCGAAATCGACTGGCCTGCCCCTGCAAAGACAAGTGCTTTTAAAGGACAGACTTACCTCCCAGCAACCACTTCCGCAATGCTCCCGCTGAAACTGACTCACCAGCTGATTCTCCCGCCGAAATGGTGGAGCAATTAAAATTTGGAATGCTCAAAGGGTACGGGGTGGAGGAAGTTATAGTTAGGGGTTAGATTTTGGATTGATTTGAAAGTGAGAGTTTTAAAATTGAGGTATTGTCAGATGAAAAGCTATTACTGGTGAACAGGACTATATGCAAGTTATGATGCAAGCAGCAGAGTTTGAATGTTCTCTAAGAGCATAAGACATAGAACATTACATTACAGCACAGTAAAGGCCCAACATAGGAGCAGAATTAGACCACTCGGCCCATCGAGTGTGCTCCAGCATTCAATCATGCCTGATATTTTTCTCATCTCCATTCTCCTGCCTTCTCCCCATAACCCCTGATCCCCTTATTAATCAAAAACCTATCTATCTCTGTCTTAAAGACACTCAGTGATTTGGCCTCCACAGCCTTCTGCGGCAAAGAGTTCCACAGGTTCACCACCCTCTGGCTGAAGAAATTCCTCCTCACCTCTGTTTCAAAGGATCGTCCTTTTAGTCTGAAATTGTGTCCTCTGGTTCTAGTTTGCCCTACATCCTCCACATCCACTCTATCCAAGCCTCGCAGTATCCTGTAAGTTTCAATAAGATCCCCCCTCATCCTTCTGAACTCCAACAGGTACAGACCCAGAGTCCTCAACCGTTCCTCATACGACAAGCTCTTCATTCCAGGGATCATTCTTGTGAACCTCCTCTGGACCCTTTCCAAGGCCAGCATATCCTTCCTTAGATAATGGGCCCAAAACTGCTCACAAGACACCGAATGGGGTCTGACCAGAGCCTTATACAGCCTAAGAAGTACATCCCTCCTCTTGTATTCTTGCCTTCTCAACATGAATGCTAACATTGCATTTGCCTTCGTAACTGCTGACTAAACCTGTTACCATAGAACATTGAAAATGGAGCAGTACAGCACAGTACAGGCCCTTTGGCCCATGATGTTGTGCCAACCATTTATCCTAATCTAAGATCAACCTAACAGATACCACTTCAATTTACTGCTGTCCATGTGCCTGACTAAGAGTCGCTTAAATGTCACTGATGATTCTGACTCCATCACCTCTGCTGGCAGTGCATTCCACACTCCCACCACTCTCTGTGTAAAGAACCTACCTCGACCATCTCCCCTATACCTTCCTCCAATCACCTTAAAATTATGTCCGCACATAACAGCCATTTCAGCCCTGGGGAAAAGTCTCTGGCTATCCACTCTACCCGTGCCTCTCATCACCTTGTACACCTCTGTCAAGTCAACTCTCTTCCTTCTTCGCTCCAGTGACAAAAGCCCTAGCTCCCTCAACCTTCCTTCATAAGACATGCCCTTCAGTCCAGGCAGCATCCGAGTAAATCTCCTCTGTACCCTCTCCAAAGCATCCACTTTTTAAAAAAAATATATGTTTATTCAAAGTTTTTCCAACAAAAATTTTCAACCAGTTAAACCCCCCCCCCCCTCCCCCGTAACAGAAAAGAAAAAGAAAAAAGAGCAGTGCAGAACATAAGCATATCAATCAAACTTAATACAGAACTTAGACAATGGTTTTCTCCCGCACATATTAACCCTCCCGTATGCTTTTACAAATACCACCTGGGAAAAAAAAACTCCCCCACCCGCCCAAATATCCCCCCCCCCGAAAGAAACACCCCCCTCCCCTCCCCTCTTCTCCCCCGCCCCCCCCCCCCCTCACTGGTTTGCTGCTGCTGCTGACGTAGCTCCTTCTAGCGCTCCGCGAGATAGTTTAGGAACGATTGCCACCGCCTGAAGAACCCCTGCGCAGACCCTCTCAAGGCAAACTTTATCCTCTCCAGCTGATTGATCCCTGCCATGTCATTTATCCAGGCTTCCACATTGGGGGGTTTCACGTCCTTCCATAATAGCAAGATCCTCCGCCGGGTTACCAGGGACGCAAAGGCCAGAATACCGGCCTCTTTCGCCTCCTGCACTCCCGGCTCGTCCGCCACCCCAAATAATGCCGGCCCCCAACTTGGTTTGACCTGGACTTTCACCACCTTGGACATAGTCCTCGCGAAACCCCTCCAGAACCCATCCAGTGCCGGGCACGACCAAAACATGTGGACGTGATTCGCCGGGCTTCCAGAGCACCTCCCACATCTGTCCTCCACCCCAAAGAACCTACTCAGCCTCGCCCCTGTCATATGCGCTCTGTGAATAACCTTAAACTGTATCAGGCTGAGCCTGGCACATGAGGAAGAGGAATTGACCCTACTCAGGGCATCCGCCCACAGACCCTCTTCAATCTCCTCCCCCAATTCCTCCTCCCACTTGCCCTTCAGCTCCTCTACCAAAGCCTCCCCCTCTTCTTTCATCTCCTGATATATCGCCAAAACCTTGCCTTCTCAGACCCATGCACCCAAAATCACCCTGTCCTGAATCCGCTGTGCCGGGAGCGACGGGAATTCCCTCACCTGCCACCTCACAAACGCCCTCACTTGCATATACCTGAACGCATTTCCCGGGGGTAACCTGAACTTCTCCTCCAGCGCCCCTAGGCTCTCAAACGTCCCGTCTATAAACAGGTCCCCCATCCTTCTGATCCCTGCCCGATGCCAGCTCCGAAACCCCCCATCCATCCTCCCTGGGACGAACCAATGGTTCTCCCGGATCAGGGACCACACCGAGGCTCCCATCTCACCCCTATGTCGTCTCCACTGCCCCCAGATCTTTAGCGTTGCCGCCACTACCGGACTCGTGGTGTACCTTGTCGGCAAGAGCGGCAGTGGTGCCGTCACCAGCGCCCTCAGGCTCGTTCCTTTGCAGGACGCTACCTCCAACCTCTTCCATGCCGCCCCCTCTCCCTCCATTACCCACTTACGGATCATCGCCACGTTGGCTGCCCAATAATAGTCACCCAGATTCGGCAACGCCAGCCCACCCCTGTCCCTACTACGCTCCAGAAACCCCCTCCTTACCCTCGGGGTCTTGTTTGCCCACACAAAACCCATGATGCTCCTACCTACCCGCTTAAAAAAGGCCTTGGTAATCATAATAGGAAGGCACTGGAACACAAAAAGAAACCTCAAGAGGACCATCATTTTAATCGACTGTACCCTGCCCGCTAGCGAGAGTGGCAACACATCCCATCTTTTAAAGTCCTCCTCCATCTGCTCCACCAGCCGCGTCAAATTAAGCTTGTGCAGGGCCCCCCAGCTCCTTGCTACCTGGATCCCCAAGTACCGAAAGCTCCTTTCCGCCCTCCTCAACGGTAGGTCGTCTATCCCTCTTCCCTGGTCCCCTGGATGTACCACAAAGTGCTCACTTTTCCCTACATTGAGCTTATAGCCCGAGAAGTCCCCAAACTCCCTTACGATCCGCATGACCTCCACCATCCCTTCCACTGGATCTGCCACGTACAGCAACAGGTCGTCCTCATACAGTGATACCCGATGCTCCTCTCCCCCTCGGACTACCCCCTTCCATTTCCTGGACTCCCTTAATGCCATGGCCAAAGGCTCAATTGCTAATGCAAACAACAGGGGAGACAGGGGGCACCCCTGCCTCATCCCTCGATACAGCCGAAAATACTCCGACCTCTGCCGATTCGTAGCCACACTCGCCACCGGGGCTCTATATAGGAGCTTAAACCCACCTGATAAACCCCTCCCCAAACCTCCACAACACTTCCCAGAGATACTCCCACTCCACCCGGTCAAAGGCCTTCTCCGCGTCCATAGCTGCCACTATCTCCGCCTCTCCCTCCACCGATGGCATCATAATCACGTTTAGGAGCCTCCGTACATTGGTGTTCAGCTGCCTGCCCTTTACAAATCCCGTCTGGTCCTCATGAATCACCCCCGGGACACAGTCCTCCATTCTCGTAGCCAGCACTTTTGCCAGCAACTTAGTGTCCACATTTAGGAGCGAGATCGGTCTGTACGACCCACATTGCAGTGGGTCCTTGTCCCGCTTCAGGATCAAAGAGATCAGCGCCCCAGACATTGTCGGGGGCGGACCCCCCCCCCCCTTGCCTCATTGAAAGTCCTTACTCGCAACGGGCTAACAGGTCCGCATACTTCCTGTAAAACTCAACCGGGAACCCATCTGGCCCCAGGGCCTTCCCCGCCTGCATGCTCCCCAGTCCTTTAACCAACTCCTCCAATCCAATTGGCGCCCCCAAACCAGCCACCTCCTGCTCCTCTACCCTCGGGAACCTCAGTTGATCTAGAAATCGTCGCATCCCCTCTTCCCCCACTAGGGAGAGAGAGTAGATCTGTGGAGATTTGCTAGGCCCCTGGCCAGAGAATTTTCTTTTTTTTCTCACGTACACAGAGCCTACTCCCGGATAGGTTTTTTTGTTTTGAGTAGGGCGCTGATCCCGCAAGTGGAGGGAACGGAGTACTCGGCCATAGCCATCTCAGACCACGCCCCGCACTGGGTGGAGCTGGAGTTAGGAGAGGAGAGGGACCAACGCCCGCTGTTGCGTCTGGATGTGGGATTACTGCCGGATGAGGTGGTGTGCGGGAGTGCATTGAAAGGTATTTGGAGGCCAACGACAATGGAGAGGTGCAGGTGGGGGTAGTATGGGAGGCACTGAAAGCGGTGGTCAGGGGAGAGTTAATCTCCATCAGGGCTCACAGCGAGAAGAGAGAGGGCAGGGAAAGGGAGAGGTTAGTGGAGGAGATCCTAAGGGTAGACAGGAGATATGCAGAGGCCCCCCGAGGAGGGACTACTTAGGGAGCGGCAAAGTCTCCAGACGGAATTCGACCTGTTGACCACAGGGAAGGCAGAGGCACAGTGGAGGAAAGCATAGGGGGCGACGTACGAGTATGCGGAGAAGGCGAGCCGGATGCTGGTACATCAGCTCCGTAAGAGGATGGCAGCGAGGGAGATAGGTGGAGTCAAGGATAGCAGGGGAACTACGGTGTGGAGTGCGGTGAAAGTAAATGAGGCATTTAAGGACTTTTATGAGGAGCTGTACAGATCTCAGCCTAGCCATCTCCTTTTCTAGGCCAGTCCCGTGCCCGCGCCCCCCACACCCTCCAGTCCCCCATATGGGGGATCCCCGTCCCGACCACCTCTTCTGTTTCCAGTTCCCCATCGGCCAATGCAGCAGCAACCCTATATCCCCCCCACCCCCGCTAGACCCGTGCCTAGCTCTTTTGCTCCCCCATAACACTCCCGTAAGTCAGCTGACTCCTGCTTACCCCGGCCTCACCCGCCATCCCATTGACCCCCCCCTAGTGTGGGAATCCCCCCTCCCCATCAGTCAGTGTGCGCTGCTCCACCCCCCCTCCGTCCTTCCCTAACGCGGGAAAAGGCCCGCCCTTTCCTAAGCCGGCCCCGCCCCCTCTGGTGCAGCTCCTTTTGCGGCCTTATCCCCATCCCTGGGCCTCCCCTCCCTCCAGCACCGACGCCCACATTCTCTCACAGTCTCCCCATCAGATCTCTTCCCCCATCCCCATCCATCACCCAACCCGTGGAACATTCCCTACGGATAGTTAAAACCCTGTATACAAACGACCTCCCCGCCCCCACAACCACAGACCCTCAGTTTGAGTCCAACTTTTCAGTTTGTATAAAGGTCCAAGCCTCCTCCGGCGTTTCGAAATAGTGGTGTCGATCCTGAAATGTGACCCACAGTCGCGCTGGCTGCAGCATTCCAAACCTCACCCCCTTCCGATGTAGCACCGCCTTGGCCCGATTAACACCAGCTCTCTTCTTTGTCACCTCCGCACTCCAGTCCTGGTAGATTCGGATCTCTGTATTCTCCCACCTGCTGCTCCGCTCTTTCTTGGCCCATCTCAAAACACACTCTCTATCCAATGAAAATGAAAATATGAAAATACGGAGGCTGGGGATTGAGGGTGATTTAGAGATGTGGATCAGAAATTGGCTAGCTGAAAGAAGACAGAGGGTGGTGGTTGATGGGAAATGTTCAGAATGGAGTTCTGTCACAAGTGGAGTACCACAAGGATCTGTTCTGGGGCCGTTGCTGTTTGTCATTTTTATCAATGACCTAGAGGAAGGCGCAGAAGGGTGGGTGAGTAAATTTGCAGACGATACTAAAGTCGGTGGTGTTGTCGATAGTGAGGAAGGAAGTAGCAGGTTACAGAGGGATATAGATAAGCTGCAGAGCTGGGCTGAGAGGTGGCAAATGGAGTTTAATGTAGAGAAGTGTGAGGTGATTCACTTTGGAAGGAAAAACAGGAATGTGGAATATGTGGCTAATGGAAAAGTTCTTGAAAGTGTGGATGAGCAGAGGGATCTAGGTGTCCATGTACATAGATCCCTGAAAGTTGCCACCCAGGTTGATAGGGTGGTGAAGAAGGCCTATGGAGTGTTGGCCTTTATTGGTAGAGGGATTGAGTTCCGGAGTCAGGAGGTCATGTTGCAGCTGTACAGAACTCTGGTACGGCCGCATTTGGAGTATTGCGTACAGTTCTGGTCACCGCATTATAGGAAGGACGTGGAGGCTTTGGAACGGGTGCAGAGGAGATTTACCAGGATGTTGCCTGGAATGGAGGGAAAATCTTATGAGGAAAGGCTGATGGACTTGAGGTTGTTTTCGTTAGAGAGAAGAAGGTTAAGAGGAGACTTGATAGAGGCATACAAAATGATCAGAGGGTTAGATAGGGTGGACAGTGAGAGCCTTCTCCCGCGGATGGAAATGGCTAGCACGAGGGGACATAGCCTTAAACTGAGGGGTAATAGATATAGGACAGAGGTCAGGGGTAGGTTCTTTACGCAAAGAGTAGTGAGGCCGTGGAATGCCCTACCTGCTACAGTAGTGAACTCGCCAACATTAAGGGCATTTAAAAGTTTATTGGATAAACATATGGATGATAATGGTATAGTGTAGGTTAGATGGCTTTTGTTTCGGTGCAACATCGTGGGCCGAAGGGCCTGTACTGCGCTGTATTGTTCTATGTTCTATGTTCTATATCCACGAGACGGTGAAACCTCACCACTACCGCACTTGGCGGCTCGTTGGCCTTGGGTCGCCTCGCCAGGACCCGATGAGCCCCATCTAGCTCCAGGGGATTCGGAAAGGCCTCCGCTCCCAACAGCGACTTGAGCATCGTGCTCACATATGCTCCAGCATCGGCCCCCTCCACTCCTTCAGGGAGACCCAGAATCCGAAGATTCTTCCTCCTTGACCTGTTCTCCAGGTCCTCAAATCTTTCCGCCCACCTCTTGTGTAACGCCTCGTGCGCCTCCACTTTCACCGCCAGGCCCAAGATCTCATCCTCATTCTCCGCGTTTTTTTCCCGCACCTCCTGGATTGCCGCCCCTTGGGCCTTCTGGGTCTCCACTAACCCCTCGATCTCCATCAGCATTGCCGCCAGCACCTCTTTCTTCAGCTCCTCAAAGCAGTGCCTGAGAAACTCCTGCTGCTCCTGCACCCATGCCGCTGGATCTACGCCCGCCGCCATCTTGTTTTTTCTCCATCGCACTTTTTGCTGCTCCAAAAACGCTTTTTTGACCGCTCCACTCCTGGTCCAATCCACATACTATGGAGGGGGGACCTTGCTCACCTTCCCACACTGGAAGTTGTCGAAAAAATTGCCACTGGGGCTCCTCAAAAGAGCCCAAAAGTCCGTTTTAACTGGAGCCGCCGAATGTGCGGCTTAACTCCGCATAGCCATAACCGGAAGTGGCTCCAAAGCATCCACATCCTTCCAATAATAAGGCGACCAGAACTGGACACAATATTCCAAGTGTGGTCTGACTAGGGTTTTATAAAGCTGCAGCAAAACCTCGCGGCTCTTAAACTCAATCCCCCTGTTAATGAAAGCCAACACACCATACACCTTTTTAACAATCCTATCAACCTGGGTGGCATCTTTGAGGGATCTATGTATGTGACCCCAAGATCCCTCTGTTCGTCCACACTTCCAAGAATTCTACCTTTAACCCTGTATTCAGCATTCAAATTCGACCTTCCAAAATGAATCACTTCACATTTATCTAGGTTGAACTCCATCTGCCACTTCTCAGCCCAGCTCTCCATCCTGTCAATGTCCTGTTGTAAGCTGCAACAGCCCTCAACACAATCTGCAACTCCCCCAACTTTTGTGTCATTGGCAAACTTACTAACCTACCCTTCCACTTCCTCATCCAAGTCATTTATAAAAATCACAAAGAGCAGAGGTCCAAGAACAGATCCCTGCAGGACACCACTGGTCACCAACCTCCAGGCGGAATACTTGCCATCCACTACCTTCTTTCGGCCAGCCAATTCTGTATCCAGCCAGCCAAATTTCCCTGTATCCCATGCCCCCTGACTTTCTGAATGAGCCTACCATGGGGAACAATACACTACATCCACTGCCCGACCTTCATCAATGTGTCTCGTCATATCCTCAAAGCATTCAACGAGGCTTGTGAGGCATGACCACAAAGGCCATGCTGACCATCTTTAATCAAACTATGTTTTTCTAAATAATCATAAATCCTGTCTCTCAGAATCCTTTCCAATATTTTGCTCACCACAGACGTAAGACTGATGGGTCTGTAATCCCCAAGGATGTCCCTATTCCCTTACTTGAACAGGGGAACAACATTTGCCGCCCCCAATCATCCGGTACTACTCCAGTGGAGAGTGAGGATGCAAAGATCATCGCCAACGGCAATGGTCAACAGCAATCTCCTCCCTCGCTTCCTGTAGAAACCTTGGGTGTATTCCATCAGGCCCAGGGGCCTTATCTATCCTGATGCTTTTCAAAATTTCCAGCACATCCTCCTTGATATCAATAGTTTGAGACTATTAACCTGGTTCACACTGTTCTCATGAGCAACAAGGTCGCAAAATATTCATTTCGTGCCTCCCCATCTCCTCAGACTCTAGGCACAAGTTCCCTCCACTATCCCTGATTGGCCCTACTCTCACTCTGATCATTCTCTTATTTCTCACAAGTGTAGAACCCCTTGGGATTTTCCCTAATCCTTCCCGCCAGGGTTTTTTCATGCCCCCTTCTAGCTCGCCTCAGTCCATTAATGAGTTCCTTCCTGGCTACCTTGTGACCCTCTACAGCCGAGCAAGATCCTTGCTTCCTCAACCTTACGTAAGATTCCTTCCTCTTGACTAGAAGCTCCACTTCTCTTCTCATCCAAGGCTCCTCCACCTTACCATTCCTTCCTCGTTTCAGTGGGACAAAACTATCCAGCACTCGCAGCAAGTGCTCCTGAAACACCCACCACATTACTGTTGTGCATTTCCCCAAGAACAATTGCTCCCACTTTATGCTCCTCAGCTCCTGTCTAATAGCAGTATAATTTCCCCTCCCCCAATTAAATACCTTCCCAGACTGCCTGTTCCTATCGCTCTCCATGACTATGGTAAAGATCAAGGAGTTGTGGTCACTGTCACCGAAATGCTCTCCCACCGAGACAGCTGACACCTAGCCTGGTTCTTTGCCGAGCACCAAGTCCAATATTGCCTTCCGCCTAGTTGGCCTATCTACATATTGAGTCAGGAATCCTTCCTGTACACCTGACAAAATCTGCTCCATCCAAACCATTTGCACTAAGGAGATTCCAGTCAATATTAGGGAAGTTGAAGTCACCCATGACAACAACTCTGTTCTTCTGCACCTTTCCAAGATCTGCCACCCAATCTGTTCCTCTATCTCTCTGCTGCTATCGGGGCTCTATAGAAAACTCCCAGTAAAGTGACTGCTCCTTTCTTGTTTCTGACTTCCACCCACACTGACTCAGTAGACAAACCCCCCTCAACTACCCCTTTTCTGCAGCTGTGATGTACTTCCTAATTAACAGTGCCACTCCCCCTCCTCTTTTACCTCCCTCCCTATTCTTCTGAAAACATCTAAAGCCCAGAACATCTAACAACCATTACTGCCCCTGTGAAATCTTGACACTCCTTGCATTGAAACCGACACACTTTAACCCATTCCACTGAGTGCAACTTTGCCCCATCAACTGTCTATCCTTCCTCACAGTTTTGCTGCATAATATTTCTGCCTGTTCAACAGCTACCCTATCCGCTGATACATCCCCCTGCCAAGCTAGTTTAAACTCTCCCGAGGAGCTCTAGCAAACCTCCCACCCAGGATATTGGTGTCCTTCCAGTTTAGGTGCAACCCGTCCTTCATGTACAGGTCCCACCTTCCCCAGAGGTTATCGCAGTGGTCCACATATTTGAAGCCTTCCCTCCAGCACCAGCCCTGTAGCCACGTGTTCAGCTGCACTCGCTTTCTGTTCCTTGCCTCACTTGCACATGGCACCGGCAGCAATCCTGAGATCACTACTCTGCTTGTCCTGCTCTAGCTTTCAACCAAACTCCCAAAAATCACTTTTTAGATCCTCATCCCTTTTCTTAGCTATGTCGTTGGTGCCTATGTGCATCATGTCTTCTGGTTGCTCACCCTCCTGTTTAAGAATCCTGTAGACTCGAACTGAGACATCCCTGACCCTGGCACCGGTGAGGCAACATACCTTCCCGGAGTCTTGTTCGCGACCACAGAATTTCCTATCCGCTCCCCGAACCATTGAGTCTCCGATCACGATTGCTTTTCTATTCTCCCCCTTTCCCTTCTGAGCCACTGAGCCAGGCTCCGTGCCAGAGACCTGGCCGCTAGGGCCTTCCCCCGGTAGGTCTCTCCCCCCCCCCCCCCCCCCCCCCAACAGCATCCAAGACGGTATACTTGTTTTGCAAAGGAATGGCCACGAGGGATCCCTGCACCGTCTGCCCGTTCCTTTTTCTTCCCCTGACTGTAACCCAACTACTCTTTTCCTGCACCTTGGGTGTGGCTACCTCCCTGTATCTCTTCTCTATCACCGCCTCTGCCTCCCGGATGATCCGAAGTTCATCCAGCTCCAGCTCCCTTTCCCTAACGTGGTCTCTGAGGAGCTGGAGTTGGAGTTTCCGCACGTGTAGTCAGCAAGGACATCGGTGGTATCCCTCACCACCCACATCCTACAGGAGGAGCATGCAGCTGCCCTAGCCTCCATCCCTTCTGATCTGAATTCATAAAGGAATATAAAGGGGGGAAAAAAGGAAACGATTAAATACCCGTTAGGCCCTTTAAAAAGAATATATATATATATATATATATGCTGTTGTTGCTACTCTCCCAAGTGAACCCTCTAAAATTGGTGATTCTGCAAAATGATACAATGACAGCAAGTCCCCCAAAAACAAAACGAGCACAAAAATTAAAAAAAACAAATTTAAAAAATAAATTAAAAAACCCCAAAATAAGCAACTCTTACCATACAGAATGTAGCTGCCCTATGAACCAACTGGAACTCTGCTCCCAGACAGCTGCACTCTCTGTAAACTCCCGGTTCCCTTCACGCTCTGAGGAAATGTAGGAAATAAAATGAAAGGAACACCTTGTTCCCTCCTCACCTAACTCCCTCAGTCACAAACTCTCACTACAGCACTCATGCACCCAAATTCAGCAGTCAGTGCAAAGTCAGCACTGTAAGATGGCTCACCTTTATACTGTCTGACTCTAGACTTTAACCTTAAAAGAATGGTGAACAAGGACTCCCAAGTCCTTTTGTGCTGCTGATTTCCTCAGCATTTCCCCATTTAGAAAATAGTCCATTCCTCCTTCCAAAGTGCCACTTCACTGCTCACTCTCCTTGGCTGCCCAAATCCCTCCACAGTCCCCCTGCTTCCTCAATACTACCTGTCCCTCGATAGATCTTTGTATCATCTGCAAAGGTAGCAACATTGCCTTCAGATCCTTCTTCCAGATCATTAACCTAGTTTATGGAGGGTGGACTATTCAGATGCCAGGAGAGTGTTAGAGTAATCAAGTCTCAAGATAACACTTATGACTGAGAATTTAAACAGCAGATGAACTCAGATACTGGCACAGTTGGTCAAATTTAGACTATAGGTTGGAAAATTTGACATCAAAAGGACTCATCTTAATTTTACATGTATCACTGACCATATTACATCTTGCACATCGTTGTGGTGAATATGTTCAAGATTTTTTGTATTTCATGTAGAATATATGATCTACTTTTAAAACTGCCGTAGCTCTTATACTAGTACAATATTAGGATAAGCAATGATATTCAAGGAAATATACTTTCTCTGTTTCTCAATTTTATACCTTTTCATTTGGAGAAAGATGGTTGTTCCAGGAATATTCTTAAAAGCTTTTTAAAATCTTTTCATGTGCTGAAGACTGCTTACAAAGCACCATTTCAATTGCTAATAGCTTGTTCAAATTTTGGATTGGACTTTACTGTTTAGAATTAAGTACACAGTGCAGAATTATACAAAGAAGGTCTGCTTTATGTTTTTAAAATATATTTATTAAAATTTTAACAGTCACCCAACACAACATTTACAACTGAAATAACCCTGAAGTAGCCCCACAAACTCCATCCACCTGCACTTGTTAGCGACAAAGACCTCTCCAAAATGTAACATAAACAGACACCCCATGTCTTGCGGAAGCACTCACTCGTCCCTCTCAAGGCGAATTTCATCTTTTCCAAACACAGGAACTCCATTAAATCCCCGAGACACACCAGGGCAGAGGGTGGAGAAACTGCCATCACACCAATAGGACTTGCGAGCGAGTCTGCCACTCCGGCAAATCAGACACCCCGAATATGTCCCCAAAGGGATTGGATCCAAGTTCACATGTAAAATCGCCGTCATGGTGCGAAAGAACAACCCCAAAACCTCCAACTTCGGGCAGGACCAGAACATATGTACATGATTGACTCGGCCGCTCCCACACCATTCACACACCTCCTCCACCCCTTCAAACAACCGGCTCATCCTTGACTTTGTCAGGTACACCCTATGTACCACTTTTAACTGAACCAGCCCCAGCCTCACACACAAAGTTGAGACATTCACCCTCCGCAACCCCTCATACCACAATCCCTCCTCCAGCTCCATCACTAACTCAATCTCCAACTGCGTGGACCACTCCAGAGTCACCATGTCCTCCTCAAATACACTCCCATAGATAACCAAGATGACCTCCAACACCTCCTCTAACAACGAGTTGGGTGGTGCCACTGGGAAGGTCGGACAGACCTTTTTTACAAAACCCCGCATCTGCATATACCTGAACCCCTCCCCCCCGGGACTCCGTACTTTGTCTCCAAGGTCGCCTTCTAAAAACAAACGCTTTATTTCGCCAGCACACGTTCCTCCCAACCCCTAAAACCTCACATCCATCGTCCCATGGTTCCCTCAGATCGGCATCACCCTGCCTCCAATTCAAAGTACTGCTGAAACTGCCTCCAAATTTTTAATGTGGCCACCACCAGCCGGCTACCCGTATACCTCCCTGGGGTAAATGGGAGCGGCGCCGTTGCCAGCGCTTGCGACCCTGACCCCTTACAGAACCCAGCCTCCAACTTCACCCACAACGTCTCGAACTCCCCACTCCAACCCCACACTTTCTTGGCGTTCGCTGCCCAATAATAATGTAGCAGGGTCGGAAGGGCAAAATCTCCCGACTGTCATCCCCCCTGGAGCACCGTCCTCCTAACTCTTGCCACTTTACCTGTCTAAATGACTAAATCAACTTCTCCACACCCATAAAAAATGACTTTGATAGAAAGACAAGCAGGCACTGGAACAAGAACAAAAAGTGTGGCAAAACGTTCATCTTCACCACCTGTACCTGGCCAGTCAATGATAGGGGGAGACCATCCCATCTCAGCACATCCTCCTTAATCCTGCTCACTAAACTTGTAAAGCTTAGCTTGCGGAGCGAAGCCCAGTCTGTGCCACCTGCATTCCCAGGTACCTGCCGTGGGTTGGTGCCACCTGAAATGAAACCTCCACCTCGAAGGAGACACTACAAATCACTCACTTTTTCTCCAAGGTTTAGCTTATACCCTAAATTGTCCCTGAATCTGTTAAGCAGATATCCCCCACTGAAGTACCTGGATTAGAAATATACAGCACCAGATCATTCACATATCGGGACACCATATGTTCCACCTCGTGCTCTCTCTTTCTCTTCCCCCCCCCCCCATATCCCTTTCCATCTTTCCGCACACTTCAGCGCCACGGCCAAGGGCTCTATCACCAGGGCAAACAGAAAGAAGGACATAGGACACCCCTGCCTAGTTCTTAAAGTACCCTGAGTTTATCACCTTCATATGCACACTCGCCCTTGAGTCCCTGCACAACAACCTCACCCATGCCACAAACTTAGGCCCAATCCCAAACCTTCCAATACCACAAACAAATAGCTCCACTCTACACTGTCAAACGGCACCTCTCCGTCCAACACCACCACCACCTCCACCTCCTTACCTTGCGCTGGAAAGACCACTCCATTCAACAGGTGCTGCACATTAGATGACAAATGCCTTTCCTTCCCAACCCTGTCTGCTCCTCCCCAATCACCTTCATGACGCACCCCTCCAACCAAACTGCCAACACCTTTGCCAAAATCTTGGCATCCGCATTTAAAAATGAAATCGGCCTATACGACCCACATTCTCTGGGTCCTTGTCCTTTTTTAGCAGCAAAAAGTTGGATGCCTGTCCCCTCATCTCCAGCAGTGCCCCTTTCGCCACCGCGTCCTCAAACATCTCCACCAATTTATCCAAGAACTTATTATAAAATTCCACCAGGAAACCACCGGCCCCAGTGTCTTCCCTGTCTGCATCTTCCCTATCGCCACCCACACTTCCTCCACCCCCACTTCCTCCACCCCCTCTGGCTCCTCCAGCTACCCTCTCCTCTACCACTACAGGACTCCTAACTGACCCAGAAACTCCCGCATGTGTGACTCATTCTCCAGAGGCTACAACCTCTCCAACCTCCTGTAAAACTGCTCAAAAACCTTATTCACCTGCTCCAGTGCAAACACCATCTCCCCCATCGTATTCCGAACCTGAATAATCTCACTCGCATTCGCCTGCTGGCGGTGCTGGCCTGCCAACAAGCGACTGGCCTTTTTCCCCATACTCATATATAACCCCCTTTGCCTGCCTCAACTGCTAAATCGCCTTACCTGTGAACAACAAATTCTCTATCAACCATTTTCGCTCCTCTCTTACCTCCCTATCCATCTATGCCTTGAACGAGATAACCTCACCCCTCACTACCGCTTTCAATGCTTCTCACACCACCGACTGGAACACCTCCTCCGTCCAAAAGCCAACATAATCCTCATTTACCCTGCCCATTTTGGTGCAAAGGTTTGGATCCGCCAACAACCCCACATCCAGGCCGGCCTTTGTGCTGGCCACTTCTCCAGGACAATCTCCAAAAGCTCTGCCTGCCTCACCTCTGACAACAGTGTCTTTCCCATCACAAAAAAAATTTATTCTCGAATATAATTGTGCACAGGCGAGAAAAATGAGTGCTCCAGTTCCCTCAAATGTAAGAATCTCCACTGGTCCGCCCTCCCATTTCTTTCATAAACGCTGCCAAGAACCGAGGCTTCGACCTAACCACCTTCGGGTTCATAACAGGTATCCAGGTCTAGTATGGCCAGCAACATCCTTTTCATGAATTGAACGGCGTCACAATCCGGGGCGTATACACTAACCAGCAGCACCAACCTCCCCTTCAGTGCACCCATCACTATTACGTACCTACCCCCCCTTATCCACCACCACTTTCTCTGTCTCATAATTTGCCCTCTTACCCACCAATCCCTTGGGCACTGCTATCGAAGCCCAAGTCAAATTCCTGGCTTACACAATCCTTCTGCAGCCTCACTGGATCCTTCAGCTTCAAATGAGTCTCCTCGGATTTCAAACTCTTTCAAAGCAAGTAACCTTTCGCTCCGTTCACTGCAACCCCCAGCCAGGGGTTGAGAGGACCCATGTTCCACGTCACCACCCGAACTCCGGGGGGGGGGGGGGGGGTGTCCCCCATTCCCCCCCATTCCCCCCCCCCCCATCCCCCCCCCCCCCCATTCCCCCCATTATTCCCCCCATTCCCCCGTTCTCCTTTCAGTCATTGCTACTCCTCCAAGCCCCACTCCAAGGGCAGGCCCCTTCCCTACCCCTAGTCGCCGCCACCCGCCCTTCCTATAAATCCCCGTCACCTCCTCTCAAAACCACCTCTCCAAGCATTGCCCCATCCCCCCAACATTCCCACCTCCCAGGCCCATTGAAACCTGTTCACACAGGTTCCAATGACCGCGGCCCCTCCCCCCACCTTGCTCGCATTCGCCGGCCAACCTACGTTCGCTAGCACGACGGCCCTTGCCAGAGCCTCCTCCCCCACACTAAAGAAACACCAACATCAATGCCTCCCACACCCAATCCTTCCAAACTCCCGGAATAATCCAGTACACTGAGCCCTTAATCCCAAAAACCCACATCACCACCAACAGCCCAAACCATCCCAACCCAAACGCCCCTTACACTAAGATAGCCATAACGATAAAGAACAACGTAACAGAAGGAGCAGAACAAAAACGGTCAAAGTCCAAACTCAAAATAATAGTCTCTGCCGTTATATGTGACCCTATGCTTCGTCGGGCAAACCATTACCATGTTGCGCTTATACAATTCCGCCTTCGCCTGACTAAAGGCCTCGCAAGCTCCATTATGAGTTCCTGGTATACATGTATACCACTCCTTTCCCACATCACCTCTCATTTTGCCTTCACCCATCTCGGCCCCTTCTACTCTTAACTGTGGAAACAGACGATCACAGCTTTCAGTGGTTCATTCGCCTTTGGTTTCAACCAGAGTGACCAGTGGGCCCTATCCAACTCGTAGAGGGTGGGTTCCTCCCCCTCACCCCATCAGCTGGGCAAACATCTCCGCCAAATACCCTGTAGGCCGCCAGACCCACGATCCTCAAGTTCTACCTTTGTGACCTGTTCTCCAGGTCCTTGCTCTCAGCCCTCTATTATTGCCCACCACCCTCCACAGCTCCTCACCCATCGAGGAGAACTGGTCACTGTGCTGCGACAATCCCTTCACGTTCTGTTCTTGCTCCCGCACCGCCGTCAAAATCTTTGCCAAAGCCTGCTCCATCGGGGCAAGGGTCTCACCCACCCACTCCTTGAGCAAGGTCCTCATCTCCATCCGATGCCTGTCAAAATGTTTCAAACAGCCGCTTAAACTCCACAGCCATCATCTCGACCATCTATTCCACTATAATGGGCCTGGCTCCACCTGGCGAGTCTTCTCCTGCCATCTTTCCTACCACTGAGCTCCCCACCACCACTCTAAATGTCAGACTCTTGTTCACTCCCTTTTTCCCCGGATTCTTTTTCTTGGTTTTTGACATCCTTGAAGTTTCTCGGATTTCCCTGCAAATCCTCACATAAAACTTTCCCCTGAAGCTGGGGACAAAGGACCAAAAAACTACTCCGACAGGAGCCACTAAACATGCGACCTCCACCTACATGTCTCCACTGGAAGTCCCATGTCTGCTTTATGTTGAATAGTCTTCAGAAATGATTACAACAGCTGTGATGTGATGTATATTAAATTGGATATACTCTTTTGGATTTGAAGATATTTACTTTTGGAATGCACTTCACTGTGAACTAATAGTTTTTTTTACACGACTGTAGGTCATCCGAACATCCGAGGATTTCTAAGCCATGGTGGTCTGAATGGTATTTTTGAAGCAATGTACCATGGTGTACCTGTAGTTGGGATTCCCCTTTTTGGTGATCACTATGATACAATGACCCGTGTGCATGCCAAAGGCATGGGCATCTCAATAAACTGGAAAACTATGACCGAAGATGACCTGTACAATGCAATGTTGGCAATAATTACTGATCCACGGTAAGGGGAAAAACTATTTTCATCAACATATTAAGCAAACTATTGAGGTTGTCCTTTTATTCATTATTGTTGTAAACATGAACAAATGCGTATATTGGTAGAGACTATCAAGTTAGACAGGTAATCAGGAGAGTCTCAGATGTGTAGTGATAAAATAGCAAGCTAAGGGTTGAAAGATTTAGAAAGATTGCAAAAATTGGTTGAAGAGGTATTTTGAAGTGTCAAGGGGGGTTTTACATATAGTAACGGTGTTCAAAAGGCATCTTGACAAACGCATGGATAGGATGGGTATAGAGAGATACAGCACAAGGAAGTGCTTAGGGTTTTGGCAAAGGTTGCTATCGTGACCTCTACAGGCTTGGAGGGCCAAAGGGTCTGTTTGTGCAGTACTGTTCTTTGATCTTTCTGTTCTTCTGGGAGTTGGTGAGTGTCTAGATCTGTGCAGCCAAAAGCCGCTTTATAAACATTACATCGTCCCACTTCGGCAGGCGTACACCTTTACGAAGATCACTGACACACGCTCCAGTATGCCTGCAGCCATCACGTACTGGCCCCCGATCATCTAGGACCATCCCCAGCTGGAAGCGGACCGTCTTATTGAATAAAACAACCACTCCTGGGCCATGCTATCCAAGCCTGAGTGAAAACCCTCTCTCATCCAGGCCTTCCTGAACCTGGTCTGGTCCCGTGGGTGTCCTATTAAAACTCCACATCGGCCCTCAAACTCTTTAAATGAGAGAAAACTATCGCCCTTTTCACAAGCCACGCCCCAGGCCCTACATGTTCCAGGTACTAGCCTTGTCATGGGGTCTCTCACCACCACCCCCCCCCATCACCTTCGACTCAGCCATTAGCACCGTGATGAATCATCCCTTCCTTGCAAATTCCTAGGTCCCAGCCGCACCTGAAAAGACCAGCCCCACCCAAAGGATGAGACAAAGGAAATCCCCTGGTCACCGTTAGTTCTCTGTCCCGCTTCTCTCTTTCTTTCCCCCCTACCCCCACCCAACATGGCACAGTCCCTTCCCCCGCTCCGCTCCCATTCACTAGTTTACTCCTTATTAAGACCATAAAAGCATAAGACAGACATAGCAGCAGAATTAGGCCACTTGGCCCACTGAGTCTGCTCCGCTATTCAATCATGGCTGATATTTTTCTCATCCCCATTCTCCTGCCTTTTCCCCATAACCCCTGATCCTCTTATTGATCAAGGACCTATCGATCTCTGTCTTAAAGGCACTCAGTGATTTGCCCTCCACAGCCTTCTGTGGCAAAGAGTTCCACAGATTCTCCACCTTCTGGATGAAGAATTTCCACCTCATCTCTGTTTTAAAAGATTGTCCCTTTAATCTGTGATTGTACCCTCTGGTTCTAGTTTTTTCCACATCCACTCTATCCAGACCCCTCAATATCCTGTACGTTTCAATAAGATCCCGCCTCATCCTTCGCCAACGAGTACAGACCCAGATTCCTCAACAGTTCCTCATATGACAAGCTCTTCATTCCAATGATCATTCTTGTGAAACTCCTCTGGACCCTTTCCAAGGCCAGCACATCCTTCCTTAGATACAGGGTCCAAAACTGCTCACAACACTCTACTACAACATCTTCAACAAACCCATCCTGTTTTCACATAAAAAGTCCCATTGGCCCTCCTCAGACCAGTCCCAGTCCTTTTTCATGAAACGCCTGCTCCAGTGTTTCAAATGAATGGTCTTTCGAGTCCATTGCGACTCTCCGACTTGCTGGATACACCAGTCCGAAACATAAGAACATAAGAACTAGGAGCAGGAGTAGGCCATCTGGCCCCTCGAGCCTGCTCCGCCATTCAATGAGATCATGGCTGATCTTTTGTGGACTCAGCGCCACTTTCCGGCCCGAACACCAAAACCCTTAATCCCTTTATTCTTCAAAAAACTATCTATCTTTATCTTAAAAACATTTAATGAAGGAGCCTCTACTGCTTCACTGGGCAAGGAATTCCATAGATTCACAACCCTTTGGGTGAAGAAGTTCCTCCTAAACTCAGTCCTAAATCTACTTGTGTAGAAGATTGTAGTTTAGTCGGGCAGTATGGTCGGCACGGGCTTGGAGGGCCGAAGGGCCTGTTCCTGTGCTGTACATTTCTTTGTTCTTTGTTCTTTGTTCTTTGTACTTCCCCTTACTTTGAGGCTATGCCCCCTAGTTCTGCTTTCACCCGCCAGTGGAAACAACCTGCCCGCATCTATCCTATCTATTCCCTTCATAATCTTATATGTTTCTATAAGATCCCCCCCTCATCCTTCTAAATTCCAACGAGTACAGTCCCAGTCTACTCAACCTCTCCTCGTAATCCAACCCCTTCAGCTCTGGGATTAACCTAGTGAATCTCCTCTGCACACCCTCCAGTGCCAGTACGTCCTTTCTCAAGTAAGGAGACCAAAACTGAACACAATACTCCAGGTATGGCCTCACTAACACCTTATACAATTGCAGCATAACCTCCCTAGTCTTAAACTCCATCCCTCTAGCAATGAAGGACAAAATTCCATTTGCCTTCTTAATCACCTGTTGCACCTGAAAACCAACTTTCTGCGAGTCATGCACTAGCACACCCAAATCTCTCTGCACAGCAGCATGTTTTAATTTTTTATCATTTAAATAATAATCCCTTTTGCCGTTATTCTTACCAAAATGGATAACCTCACATTTGTCAACATTGCATTCCATCTGCCAGACCCTAGCCCATTCACTTAGCCTGTCCAAATCCCTCTGCAGACTTCCAGCATCCTCTGCACCTTTTGCTTTACCACTTACCTTAGTGTCGTCTGCAAACTTGGACACATTGCCCTTGGTCCCCAACTCCAAATCATCTATGTAAATTGTGAACAGTTGTGGGCCCAACACTGATCCCTGAGGGACACCACTAGCTACTGATTGCCAACCAGAGAAACACCCATTAATCCCCACTCTTTGCTTTCTATTACTTAACCAATCCTCTATCCATGCTCCTACTTTCCCCTTAATGCCA
Source organism: Scyliorhinus torazame (assembly GCF_047496885.1). NCBI lineage: Eukaryota > Metazoa > Chordata > Chondrichthyes > Carcharhiniformes > Scyliorhinidae > Scyliorhinus > Scyliorhinus torazame. The sequence goes on from NC_092709.1 coordinate 121,315,829, forward strand.
TGCATCTTTATCTTATGCAACAACCTTTTGTGTGGCACCTTGTCGAAGGCTTTCTGGAAATCCAGATATACCACATCCATTGGCTCCCCGTTGTCTACCGCACTGTTAATGTCCTCAAAAAATTCCACTAAATTAGTTAGGCACGACCTGCCCTTTATGAACCCATGCTGCGTCTGTCCAATGGGACAATTTCCATCCAGATGCCTCGCTATTTCTTCCTTGATGATAGATTCCAGCATCTTCCCTACTACCGAAGTTAAGCTCACTGGCCTATAATTACGCACTTTCTGCCTACCTCCTTTTTTAAACAGTGGTGTCACGTTTGCTAATTTCCAATCCGCCGGGACCACCCCAGAGTCTAGTGAATTTTGGTAAATTATCACTAGTGCATTTGCAATTTCCCTAGCCATCTCTTTTAGCACTCTGGGATGCATTCCATCAGGGCCAGGAGACTTGTCTACCTTTAGCCCCATTAGCTTGCCCATCACTACCTCCTTGGTGAAAACAATCCTCTCAAGGTCCTCACCTGTCATAGCCTCATTTCCATCAGTCACTGACATGTTATTTGTGTCTTCCACTGTGAAGACCGACCCAAAAAACCTGTTCAGTTCCTCAGCCATTTCCTCATCTCCCATTATTAAATCTCCCTTCTCATCCTCTAAAGGACCAATATTTACCTTAGCCACTCTTTTTTTGTTTTATGTATTTGTAGAAACTTTTACTATCTGTTTTTACTCTCATAATCTATCTTACTCTTCTTTATAGCTTTTTTAGTAGCTTTCTGTTGCCCCCTAAAGATTTCCCAGTCCTCTAGTCTCCCACTGATCTTTGCTACTTTGTATGTTTTTTCCTTCAATTTGATACTCTCCCTTATTTCCTTAGATATACACGGTCGATTTTCGCTCTTTTTACCGTCCTTCCTTTTTGTTGGTATAAACCTTTGCTGGGCACTGTGAAAAATCACTTGGAAGGTTCTCCACTGTTCCTCAACTGTTTCACCATAAAGTATTTGCTCCCAGTCTACCTTAGCTAGTTCTTCTCTCATCCCATTGTAATCTCCTTTGTTTAAGCACAAAACACTAGTGCTTGATTTTACCTTCTCACCCTCCATCTGGATTTTAAATTCCACCATATTGTGATCGCTCCTTCCGAGAGGATCCCTAACTATGAGATCCTGAATCAATCCTGTCTCATTACACAGGACCAGATCTAGGACCGCTTGTTCCCTCGTAGGTTCCATTACATACTGTTCGAGGAAACTATCGCGGATACATTCTATAAACTCCTCCTCAAGGCTGCCTTGACCGACCTCACTCCTTTGTTGTAGAACACCGCATTTGACTTATTGATTGCCAGCTCGGTCCCGATGCCCTGGTCGATCCGCACTGTGTGTCCGTCCCAGTCAATGATACAGTTCTTGGCCCACTCCAGGACCTGCTCCTTCCTTCAAAAGCTATGAAAACAAATAATCGCTGCCAGTGCTCATTCAATCATGGCTTGAACCAGAATGCCCGATGGAGCCCGATCCAATTCTGGAGGGGCGAACAGTTTGTCTCACCCCCCCTCCCCCCCTCATCCCCCTCTCCCCCCTGCCCCCTCATCCCCCTCCCCCTCATCCCCCCTCCCCCCTCATCCCCCCTCCCCCCTCATCCCCCCTCCCCCTCATCCCTCCCCCTCCCTCCCCCCCCCTCCCTCCCCCCTCCCTTCCCCCTGCCCTCCCTTCCCCCTGCCCTCCCTCCCCCCTCCCTCCCTCGCCCTCCCTCCCTCGCCCTCCCTCCCTCCCCCCCCTCCCCCTCCCTCCCCCCCTCCTCCCTCCCCCTCTCCCTCCCCCCCTCATCCCCCCCAGCATATTTCATTTTACTTATTCTTAACATTAATACAAAGGCACAAATGGCTCATTTTAGCAGTGGTTGTTTACATTCGTTCATGAGGTATAAATTCTCAGGCTACCCACATATTAAATTCCCAAAGGGTAGAGCAGTTGATGTGGTGTATATGGATTTCAGCAAAGCGTTTGATAAGGTTCCCCACGGTAGGCTATTGCAGAAAATACGGAGGCTGGGGATTGAGGGTGATTTAGAGATGTGGATCAGAAATTGGCTAGCTGAAAGAAGACAGAGGGTGGTGGTTGATGGGAAATGTTCAGAATGGAGTTCAGTCACAAGTGGAGTACCACAAGGATCTGTTCTGGGGCCGTTGCTGTTTGTCATTTTTATCAATGACCTAGAGGAAGGCGCAGAAGGGTGGGTGAGTAAATTTTCAGACGATACTAAAGTCGGTGGTGTTGTCGATAGTGTGGAAGGAAGTAGCAGGTTACAGAGGGATATAGATAAGCTGCAGAGCTGGGCTGAGAGGTGGCAAATGGAGTTTAATGTAGAGAAGTGTGAGGTGATTCACTTTGGAAGGAATAACAGGAATGTGGAATATTTGGCTAATGGAAAAGTTCTTGAAAGTGTGGATGAGCAGAGGGATCTAGGTGTCCATGCACATAGATCCCTGAAAGTTGCCACCCAGGTTGATAGGGTGGTGAAGAAGGCCTATGGAGTGTTGGCCTTTATTGGTAGAGGGATTGAGTTCCGGAGTCAGGAGGTCATGTTGCAGCTGTACAGAACTCTGGTACGGCCGAATTTGGAGTATTGCGTACAGTTCTGGTCACCGCATTATAGGAAGGACGTGGAGGCTTTGGAGCGGGTGCAGAGGAGATTTACCAGGATGTTGCCTGGTATGGAGGGAAAATCTTATGAGGAAAGGCTGATGGACTCGAGGTTGTTTTCGTTGGAGAGAAGAAGGTTAAGAGGAGACTTAATAGAGGCATACAAAATGATTAGGGGGTTGGATAGGGTGGACAGTGAGAGCCTTCTCCCGCGGATGGAAATGGCTGGCACGAGGGGACATAGCTTTAAACTGAGGGGTAGTAGATATAGGACAGAGGTCAGAGGTAGGTTCTTTACGCAAAGAGTAGTGAGGCCGTGGAATGCCCTACCTGCTACAGTAGTGAACTCGCCAACATTGAGGGCATTTAAAAGTTTATTGGATAAACATATGGATGATAATGGTATAGTGTAGGTTAGATGGCTTTTGTTTTGGTGCAATATCGTGGGCCGAAGGGCCTGTACTGCGCTGTATTGTTCTATGTTCTAAAAGGGGAACTCGGGTCGTGTATATCTGTGGGTGGGAGGCTCTTGCTTCCATTTGCGGAGCTGGAATGTGAGGATGTCAATCTATATTACTGCAATCAGGAGGAGGACTTTGGCTATGTGGGAGATGGGGTTCCAATTTGCAATGTCTTCCTACCAGGTGGGGGTTTTAGTCTCCACTTCTAACAATTATTGGGTGGTATACTGGCTGGTGGTGGTCGCGGTTTCTATCAGTTGTCGGTGGTGGTGTTTGGGGCTGGCTTAGGTCCTATCCTGATTTTGTACATGGCCAAGTTACTCTTGGTGAGTGTCCCGGGGCATTTTTGTCCTTTTCCTGGGCCCATTGGACCTTTTGTATATTCCCCTTTGATTGTTACACCCGAATAAGGTGCTGATGTTGGGGTCTATCCATAAGGTACCGTCCTCACATTCCTCTGCACTAGGTGGTGCGAACTATAGGTACCCTGCGTGTAAAGGTAACGGGTTTATATTGTCCTGTAAGTTTAAAATGTCCTGTAAGTTGAGTCCGGTGGCTCAGATAATGATTTTGATGAAGAGGAGTGTTCCTGTACTTACTGTGGTTTTGTCTGTCGTCCGCGTATTCCCGTTATAATTGTGTTGATTTTTGTCTGTCGTCCGTGTATTCCTACGGAATCAAGTATAGTATTGTGTCATTATCTTTTGTTTAACATCTGTATTTATTGCTCCTTTTCTCTTATTCCAGTTACCCATTGTAATTGTGTTGATTGTCACCATGCGTGACTCCCCCATTTTTTTTTTAAGTACGTTTAGGAGAGAGACAAGAAATGCAAATTAAAGTGCAGGAAATCATCTATGCATGTTTCTCACAGCCAGCCTGGCCGAGGCTTCGAGTGGTCAGACACTTTCTTCGACCTGTCTCTCTCTTGATCACAACCATGGGTGGTTGAGCCTTAGCTTAACCAGCCGAATTTCAGGGTGGCCAGATTATAAAGTTTGGTCCTGGGAGCACACAGGAATTCATTGTGGCACAAAAGTTCCAACCTTGTAAGGGCTGACAGCCTGTGTTGCCATAGCAGCAGTGATCAGCAACCATTGTGTCTTATGTGTAAATAGCACGTGGAAGCGACCCAAAGGGCTCTAGAACGGAAGGGTTGAAGAGGCAAGGCTTTAGAGTACAGAGCGTTGTGGGAAATACGTTCTTAATCCCACAACCAACCAGAGAGTATAGATCAGACTTGAAGAGAAGATTAAGACCTGCCCAGATCTGTGTAGTGTGTAGAAAGCCATTCCAGATAATAGGAAGGCGATATGAGGTGCGTATGGGCCACTGAGGGTGAATGTGTGGGATCCCCGGGTAGGGTGGGAGAAATGCCGTTTCTCCACTACCCGAGCATTACTTGACCATTTTGGAGTCCCCAAGCAGGGCGGGGAAAATGCCATGTCCCCCTACCTGAGTGAACGGGAAGAATTTGTAGTCATATGGGTTCGATTCCATGCTCATTGTTAATTCAGTGGTGTACTTTTATGATGCGGGAAACGGGCAAAGTGGCCATGGGCTACTGAACTGTTAATTCAGCGGGGTACTTCTACCAGTTTGATTCGGCGTCGCGCCGATCTACGAATTTGATGAGGTATGTGAGATTTGGTGTCGTGCCGACATGAGTTAAAACCGTGGGATGAAAAGAGAAAATGGAAGAGGAAGAAAAAGAAGAAGTAGGAGGGCAGGCTCCACCAGAAATTGGACACCTGAATTCTTAGTAGGTGTCCGTTTATCACCATCTGGACGCCTCCGATATTAGCTTAGAACAGCGCATGCCTCAGCTGTTCTGTTAAAATCCCCAGAAGAGGCTCATCCCCTGAATCATCTGGCTCTTCTGGCCGCCAGACTCGCGCCTGCAGGATCACAACATACTCTGGCTGTTTGCTGTGTGGTTCTGTGAATTGTCTGATCGGTCTGTTCTTACCAATCTGCGAGCAGGGTCACGGTACCGTAATGGAGGGTTGGGGTTTTGGCATAGGGTAGTCATGGTCCGGGGTCAAGGAGGTGGAAGCAATGCTGCTAGGGGACTGAGGATAAATCGGTGGTAGGCGCCAGGCAGGCATGGAGCTTAGGTAAACCAAGTTGTGGTTCTGAGAAGGGTGAAATAAGTCATTTGTTTCAATTGGGTCAGGTGGATCGCTCTTCTGCAGAGGATCAAGTACGTCTCTAGGGTTGCTGTCCTCCGAAATCGAGTAAGTCGCTGGGTTGCTATCAAGATCAAGCAAGTCATCATCTGAGTCCAGTTCAAGTGTGAAGCCAGCCTGCATCGGCGGGGCAAAGGGAAGGGGGTCGTCATGAGGGGGGAGTGGTTGGTGAGTGGGCGGGGCATCATCATCTCCCATTGCCAAGGTGACATGGTGGGAGTGGTTACATTGGGCTCAGTACGTTTTGAGTTGATTGATGTGGAACCAACCAGTCTTGCCGTTAGGGTATGCGATCTTGTAAACAGAAGGGCTCGCTTTGTCTGAAATGACGTATGGGCCTGCAAATTTAGGGGATAGGAAGGAGCTTGGATTGTCCAGCGAGATCATAACTTGCTGGCCAACTGTATATTCTGTGGGATGGATCTTTTAGTCATAGTAGGGTTTACTCTGCCTTTTCCTAGCGACTAGTCGGACAGCAGCAGCCAGTTGTGCCGCTTTAATGATCTCGGTAATCTGTTGTACTGCTTTTTCATGTGTGAGGGCGGTTACTGTGTTGCTCTGTTTCTCTGGTTCTAAATATGGCGGTCAATATGGTCACCTTCCTTAATCCTAATTATGTTTGCTTTAGAGTCGCCAGGTATCTTTCGATACCGCCACAAGGTTCAAACCCGAATACTGATCAAAGACCCAATACACCAGTTAGTTAGCTCAAAGTCAATACTATTTATTTACACACACAGTAATATCTACACATGCACAAAGTACTACAAACTAAATTATCTCTACCGCTAACACCTATACTTAGCTTCGGGTGCCCACTCATTCAGAGGAACAATGGCCGTTGTTCGGATCTGAGGCTGTTGGGTTTGAAGGTATACAGGAGAACAGCTAAGGTCGTCCGTCTGGTATCGAGCGTTGACCTTGGACTTACTTGCTTCCGGTGCAGCTGGTGGACTGGTCTCTCCGCTTTGAGAGCCAAGTCCAAGAGAGCGATTCTCTCTCGGGGGTTTCTTCTTATACCCGGAGGGGCTTCGCGTGCTTTTGGGCGGGCCTTAAACTTGGCCCCAATTAATTGGCCGCATCTTGATCACTGGTATTGATCTTGACCAATAAAGGGGCGGGTGCCCTGATGGCTGGGCGTGTCTTTGGTGGCCGTTGGCCTCGCTTTGTTTGCACTTTCGGTTTGGGGAACTGGAGCTGTATCGGCTGCTTGAGTATCTTTCCTTTGTTCCAAGAGATGGGCCATCAATATGTTTAATTGACCTACAGTTTCAGTCCGGTTGTAGATCTCCAAATTTCTTTCTCTGTCAGTCTGGCCTCAATAAAAGTTGAGACGGATTCGCACGTAAACAGAAGTTATTTATTTAGCTTGCAAGCTTGAATCATCTTACAGAAATGTAAGAGACATCCAGCTTCTTACATTCCAGAAAACGACTGAACTAAAAGACAAAGGGATCTCTGCAAAATCAATTCAAATGGTATCAAGTTTCACATACTCGACGGACATAGGTCAGCCTATGTCCCTCCTGACCTGTTCGATCTATTCTGATTGGCTCACTTCCAATCCCTTTCTCTGGCCCCTATCAATGCAGCATCACTCTCATAGACCCACCTCTTCCTGCTTTTTCCATGCGGTCTCAAATTCCTTTGTCCCTAACTGCAAGAATCAAAGTGGCTTATTTCTACATTACATTAACTAGTAACTCTAAAGTAACTATTTTATATCACATTCGTCACTGTCAGGGAGCTGCCTTCCCAGTACACACAGGCTCTGTGCCTGCTTGCTTTCCTAACATTGTCCATAGTTCCCTACATTCATTGCAAGCATTCATTTTGTATTCTGGAAGTGGCCATTCCAGATGGCTGCACCTCCTCCTTGTGATCCTCAACGTGAAGTGGGAAGGATCAAATTACTGCATCATCTTCGTTCTCCTCCTCAGTCGGGCACCCATAAGCAAGGATAGGCCCTACGCGACTCTGTCCTATGGGTTGGAGCTTTTACCTAAATTACTTTATGTACACACATCATTACAAAATTCTACGGGGTGCTACGACATTCAGGCATGCATTACAAAATAAAAAAACTGGAACCTCTAACTGTCCTTAACTAAACTATCCTTAATCAATGAAAACATGTACAACATTTTAAACTATACAGTAGCAGCAACACAGGTCTCTCTGTCTTGGCAGTCAAGCACAGAGTTTTACTTTTCTTTTATTAGAACAAACAAACACAAAAAAAACGGATGCACTTTAATTCAGCGCAGCACGGTAGCATTGTGGATAGCACAAATGCTTCACAGCTCCAGGGTCCCAGGTTCGATTCCGGCTTGGGTCACTGTCTGTGCGGAGTCTGCACATCCTCCCCGTGTGTGCGTGGGTTTCCTCCGGGTGCTCCGGTTTCCTCCCACAGTCCAAAGATGTGCAGGTTAGGTGGATTGGCCATGATAAATTGCCCTTAGTGTCCAAAATTGCCCTTAGTGTTGGGTGGGGTTACTGGGTTATGGGGATAGGGTGGAGGTGTAGACCTTGGGTAGGGTGCTCTTTCCAAGAACCGGTGCAGACTCGATGGGCTGAATGGCCTCCTTCTGCACTGTAAATTCTATGAAAATTCACTTAAAGAGGTTGGGGGGTTTGTTGAAGTCCAAAAAGGGAATACCAAATAATGAACTTGTCACACCAGATTGGTGTCTCGGTTACTATCTCTGGGTATAGTGGATGGCAGGGATGGGAAACATTCACAGCCTGTGTGGTAGGGGTCAGGGGGGTCGCATCCGCGCGCAACTGTAGGGATCCCGCGAAGATCCAAATGTACACTATGATGGTTGTCTTCATGTTCTTCTTTCTTTCGTAATCTTACTGAAGCTTCTGTGGTTCCGGAGTTCTGTGGACACGAGCATAATTTCTGGTATTATCTTGTTTAAGATCTCGTCCGTCCTTTTATTCCCAATTACCCATTATAATTGATCACCATCTGTGACTCCCTCTTTTTTTTTTAAACCAAGGATTTGGGACAAGCCATCCGAGAAAAAAAATACTGACACAGCAGTCTCGCAGTATGTGTGGGCGATGTGGTGAATGTACCATCCCAGTGTTTGAGGATGTAAATAGCATATGGAAAGCAACCTAAGGGTCGCTGTAAAACAAACAAAAGAGTTTTGAACCAAAAGTTCGGCCGCAGCAGGTAAGAATGGGTGGAATCCCCGGGTAGGACGGTGACCAGTGCCGTATGTGCTCTACCCGAGCGTAGCTGACCAGATGGGGGTCCTCGGGCAGGGCGGGGACCAGTGCCTTTTCTCCACTGCCTGAGCGACCGGCAAGAACGGTAAGAATTTGTGGTCGTCGTGGGGGTTGCCTATTGTGGCCATCTTCTACCTTCAAAGCTGAAGAGTAGCTATGATCGGTTGTCTGCAGACAAACTAGTTCCTCTAACAGCCATTTGGCATCAAAAGGGTAGTTCTGACTGCATCAAGATGTGGCGTGGGGCCATGAAAACCTTGAGTTAACAAACAACATTTAACATTCACAATAACACACAAACAAAACAAAAATCGTGGAGGTTCCATCAGAAAGGGCACCGTAAATCTCCATCGGTTCCTTTTTACCATCATCTGGACACCTCATTGCTCTAAAGCGAACAGAGTCGCAAAGGGATTCGTGTTGTGGGAGTCAGACTCTAAGTCATCATCTTCTCCCAGTTGCCATACTCGTGACTGGAGTAACTGTGCCAAAGCTGCTTGGGGCGAATTGGGGTCCATCTCATCGTTCAGATGAGTCTGAACGAATTGTCTCGGTGCCAGTGTTTTGTGTCGAGGTTGGAGCTGCTAGGGGGCAATCCATAATCGTCGGGCGGTGGGTCTGGATCAGGGGCTTTAATGTTCGTTATTTCAAAGGGGTCGCTGGAATCGTGTTCGGAGTCGCTGGGAGTGGGGCCTGGTGCAGGGGTGTAATCGTAGCATGGTGTGCTGGGGCTGTCGCTGCTGGTTGGAGGAAGGGAGAGGCGGAGTCGTGCCTCTGGGGGTGGAGTCGTAGTCGTGTCTGAGGATGGGCTGGACTGGTTGGGGGAAGGTAGGAATATGTCGTTCGTGGGCTGGGCGTGCTCATCTGCTGCTGCAAGCGAGATGTGGTGTGAATGGTTGTTCTGCGAGCCATAAGAGTTCCAAAGGTTACCATGTCTGGAACCTGCCTTTGCTAGGACGTCTGCCTTAACGATACCGGGGGCGGGGATGAACGATGGTGGCTACGGACTTTAATGATGCCATATTTCCGATCTTCGGCAGTTTTTAGGATATGCAGGAGTAATTGGGCTGAGGGTACTGGTTTTCTGTCTGCGGAAATGAATCCTCTGGATTCCCAGAGGGGTAGGAATTCGGGCAAACTGTTGCAGGCATATAAACTGTCAGAATATATGTCGGCTGGTGTCGGGAACGAGTCGGGGTGTTCTACAATGTAAGCTACGGCTGCTAACTCTGCTGCCTGAGCGCCTAAATGTCCTGGCAATTTCAACGATATTTCTTCTAGGGCGCGTCCCTGCACGTCTTCTACATAAATACCGCAACCGGTAATCCTTTTTACGTTTAAAACTGTGGAGGAGCCATCCACATAGATCCTAATGCGCCAATGTCTGTGGGCTGGGGTCTCTGGGGTGTAGGACCTGGTTTCGGGGGAGCTGACTTTGGTACAAAGGGTCCTGTATTGTGCTTGGTGGATATTATTTCACACTCATGTGGCGTGCCTGCATAGTGTAAATTGTCAGCGAGGAAAGTGTGGGTTTGTCTGCTTTACTGTTATGTCCCGTCCCTGTAAGAGAAGGGTCCAACGGGCTGCGCGGATCTGGCTGACTGTGCCATCCTTAAGTCTACCATCAAGTAGGAGTTATGTTGGGGTGTGCTCAGTTAAAATGGTGATGGGGGTGAGTCCTGTAATGTAAGTGAAGTATTGTACCTGCGAGCAGGTGCCTTTCGCAGGCAGAAAATCCTTGCTCGACTGGATCTAATACACGTGAGGCGTATGCCATGAGGCCTAATCGATCATGGCGTTCTTGGAGGAGCACGGCCAAAAGGGTTCGGTCGGTGGTTGCAACTTCAATTGCGTACGGGGAGAGTGGATCTGGGACCTGTAATGCTGAGGGCTCTTTTTAATGCATCCACGGCATCCGTGTGCTGTGGAAGCCATTCCCAAGGTGATTGCTTCTTGAGAAGGTCGGACAGGGGCGCTGCCTTTGTGACAAAACAGTCAATGTCGTTTCTACAGTAGCCAACCAGTCCTAGAAATGACCGGAGGGCTGTGACATTATGGGGCAGGGGTAATTTAACGATCGAGTTGATTCGTTTCTGCTCGATCTCGCGTTTGCAATGTGTGATTACTGTTCCTAAGTAAATCACTTTTTCCTGTAAAATCTGGGCCTCTTTGGGGTTCACTTTACAGCCAATTTGTTGAAGGAGTCCTAATAGTTCGGCGAGAAGCGAAATGTGCTCTCCCTTTGTGTCCGTCTGTAAAAGCAAATCATCTACATATTGGACCAGACAATCGGGTCGGGAAAACTTTGCTGAACCATTTGGCAGCTGTCGGAGGAAATTGAAGGGGGAATTGTGGAACCTTGTGGAAGGCACATCCACATATATCGTTGTCCCTGGAATGTGAAAGCAAATTTATATTGGCACACTTTATCAAATGGAATGGACCAAAACCGAAATTTCTTTTGACTGTAGTCCGTTTGAGCATGGTCTCGGGACTCATGGCTACGGTGGGGGATGCTACTGGGGTTACTTTGTTCAGTTCCCGGTAATCAATGGTCAGTCGCCATGATCCATCGGGTTTCCTGACGGGCCAAATTGGGGCATTGTTTGTTGAGGCTACTGAACGGAGTACGCCTTTGTCAAGCAGACTCTGAATAACTTTTGAGATTTCTCACTCTGCTTCTTGGGAAAAACCGTACTGTTTTGGGGGTCTGGGTGTTGAATCCCAAATTTCTTTACCCGTCAGTCTGGCCTCCATAAAAGTCGAGATGGATTTGCAGGTATAACATTAGTTATTTTATTCAGCTTGCAAGCTAAACTTAGTCCACAGTGATACAGATAACATGTTGCTCTCTGCAGCTCCGGGACTAAGTGAGTGTCCCAGACAAAGAGCTCCGTACTGATACATTCAAATGGCATCAAGTTTCACATACTCGACGCCCATAGGTCATCCTATGTCCCTCCTGACCTGTTTGATCTATTCTGATTGGCTCACTTCCAATCCCTTTCTCCGGCCCCTATCAATCCAGCATCACTCTCATGGACACACCTCTTCCTGCTTTTTCCATGCGGTCTAAAATCCTTTGTCTCTGAACTAACCAGAATCAAAGTGGCTTATTTCTACATTACATTAACTAATATCTCTAAAGTAACTATTTTATATCACATTCGTCATTCCCTCCTTTTATCATTCCATGATAACCGGACTATCCAATCCATAGCTACGGTTCCCCATCTAAAAAGATCCGTCGCTGCATTTCCAATTCCTGTCTTAGCCCCCCCCTCATCTGCTTCACCCTCATGGATTTTAACAGTTAAATTTTTTGGGGCGTTGATCTGATCCAGTGCACCCCGCATTCTACCCATCACACATTTAAGGATGGCCAGGCCCACAAAGATGCAGCTGATAGCTACCACTAAATACATGGCCATATTTATCAACCAGTCCTTCCAACCTCCAAATCCCCAGTTACCCCAAGAGCCAGGATCCTGCATCCCGTCCAAGTGATCCCGTATGCGATCCATAAATTTAGCGATGTTAGCGGTCAAGTCTTGAACTCCCATGATACACTTGCCCTGCACTATGGCGCATACCCCACCCTCACGGGCCAGAAGATAGTCAAGAGCATACCGGTTCTGCATTGCAAACAACCGTAGCTGAGACAACTCCTTGGTTATTGCCCCGAGGGCTCCCAAGGTTTCATTTCCCAAGGTGGTAAGGCCTCAAATAAAATAATTCCTATCACTGACAGCCAAGGAACCCCCCACACCTCCCAGTGTCAATACGCTCAGAATCCCCCACCCGGCTGAGTGGCCCCGGTTGGGTGCAAGAACCTGAGGTTTTTTCCAGTTCTCGCAAAATTCAGCAGAGACTGCCCGGCGTGCTAACTGATTATGCAGCTTCCACGCCGAAGGGCAGGGGACTGTGGTAGGGACTAGAGTTCCTATAGCAATTCGGCGGGGAAATGGGCGTGACAAAACGTTGGTCGCTGTACCATTAAATAAAAAGTAGTATCCTTGCTCCATGTGCAGGCTAGCATCACAATCAGTATATCGGTTGCGTAAGGACCCCCCAGTAGCCCAGTTTATCCAACTTTGAAACGCCCATTCGGGCCGCCTAGCAATGCGGAAAGCCCTAGTCCCAACAGTGATATGAGAGACATTCGCCCAGCCACAAAGGAGCTGGAGGCCGGCGTTCAATGGAACGCAAGTGGTGTTGTAACAAACGCATTGGGCAGACGCCTGGGTGATATGGCACCTCCTGTCCGTACAGGTGGGAAACAGACATGTTATATTTGTGTCCACCTCTACCAGCAAACAGCCGTATCCTTCACTGCTGAAGCAATTCTCGTACGACCGGGGATCCCTATTGGGAGTGAAGTGGCTAGGTATGTACGCCCTCCACCGTCGCAGCCTATCGTACTGTGAATGGGAATTATCCCAAGGAAGGGGAAGGCAAATAGCCGGTGGTGCTGAACCCGGATCGTAAGGAAGAGTGACCTGCTCGGGCAGTGGCTCGGAATGCTGACAATGAACCACCGTTTGGGGAGTGCCCCAAAGCGGTGAAACAGAAAATAACCTAGACACCGCTGCGGGGTTTGGGTAGCAGACAACCCGTCCCTGGCCATACAAGCGGTGGTAAATCTGGTAGAAGAGATTCATACTACCCGGGTTTTCCTCAGTTTGGCCTTTAACTAACTTAAGTGTATCTCCCGGTAACCTATGTTCTAGCTGTACTTCCCTTCTCATACGCCCCATCCTCTCTCTAGTCCCTTTCACTTCCTCATAGCCTCTTCCTACGCTCTTCTGACAGCCTGATGTTACCTTTATTGCACCACTCTTAACACATCCAAAATCGAATTTACATGTATTCCAAAAACAAGGCAATGTCCATATAATGTTCCTTTCCCATCGCCGGGACCGGTGCAACTGCTTCATGACTCCTGCATTCTCCTTAACTTTGATGACCTTCCATGAGTCGATACCATGTCCTCGTATTTGGGGGCAGCGAAGAACATCACCTTTGCATAGGTGATGTATCCTTGTAGATTGGTTGGGGCTACACAGATACATAATATTCCCCTTTTCCATGTCCATCGCCAATAACACGCCAAGCGAAGTGAGGCAAAATATCATACGATGCGTAGCCACTCCATCATGCTCCACTCCTGTAAAATAGCACTGGAGAAGGGAGGCAGGTTAGTATCCGACCTTTTACAGTAGTGGAGATGGACTCAATTTACAGTGATGTAGGTGGACCCAAGCACTTCGCCCCTCCACTTTAACTGCTGTGGGGGTGGTAAGGAGAACTTGGAAGGGCCCGTCCCATCGCGGCTCCGACCCCTTCCTAGTCCAATTTTTGACCATGACATAACTACCGGGCTGGACTGAAAGTGAGCTAGGTACTGGGGGCGATGGCTGGTGAGCCGCGCGGACCTGGCCATGGAGTTCCTTGAGCACTTGCGTGAGGGCTAGAACATAGGTGGTCATCTCTTCAGTCATCTGATGAAACTGAACCAGTCTGGGAACCTGCAGGCTCCAGGGAGTTCTAAGAGGCCTGCCATAAAGAATCTTGGCGGGAGAGAGCCGGGCCGGTCCCGCAGGTGTAACCCGCAGCTGGAAGAGGGCAACGGGGAGCAACTTAAGCCATGTCAGTCCCGTGTCTGCTCTTAATTTAGCCAATTTAGTTTTGAGGGTCTGATTGTGTCTCTCAACCAACCCGGCCGCCTGCGGTCTATAAGCACAGTGTAACTGCTGGCGTATGCCCAACTGGGAGCAAAACTCCTTGTTAATTTGTCCAATAAAATGAGGCCCATTATCAGAACTTAACTGAGCTGGTATACCGTACCGGGGAATGATTTCCCGCATCAAGACTTTAACCACAGTCGCAGCTTTATTATCGATAGTCGGATACGCCTCGACCCATCTGCTGAACACATCCACAATGACCAAAACATATTTATAACATTGACACCTTTCCAACTCAATGTAATCCATTTGGAGCGTCTCAAAGGGACCACTGGGCAACGGGGTTTGCCCCATCCCATCCTTTTCCGGTGTTATATTGCTGACAAATCAAACACCGATTACTGATACTTTGGGCCAAGTATTTTAGGGTGCCACCAAGTGTCCAGCAACAAATCACTAGTCCCTCGAGCCCCACAATGAGTTGCAAAGTGTACACATTCAATGACCCATAAAGCCAGCACATCAGACATACAAGTCTGATGTGCAGGCGTGGTCCATAAAGAGGAAACAGAATCATATGTACAACCTAACCGTTTCCACATTTGTTTATCACTCTCAGGAGCGTCCTCCTGTAATCTTATGATGTTTTGGATGGTTGGCATTGACTTGTCAGAAGCAGACATATTTATAGTAGATCGTTTAGTTTGACTTAACATCTTAGGCACCATCACTTGCTGAATTTGCGCGGCTGTTCGCGCTGCACAATCTGCTCGTTCATTACCAACGTCAACTGGGGTTGTACCATTCGTGTGGGCAGCGCATTTAATAACGGAAATCTGCGCGGGCATAAGGAGGGCCTGCAGTAAGTCATTAACTAAACCCCGGTTGGATATTTCTGTGCCTGCCGAGGTAAGGAATCCCCTATTCTTCCAGAGTTGTCCGAAGTCATGAACTACCCCGAAAGCATATCGGGAGTCAGTGTAGATATTTACCCGGCGATCTCCCCCAAGTATACATGCACGGGTGAGGGCAAAAAGTTTGGCTTGTTGTGCTGAGTAAGGGGTCTGGAAAGCTGCCTCTTCTAGAATCAGACCATCCTGATCTATGATTGCATAACCGGACAGTCTCCGGCCAGTGGAGCTTACTAATGCACTGCCATCAACATACATAATCATGCCAGGTTGTTCTAACGGGATATCACTCAGATCGTCCCTTATTGTTGTAGTTTCCTGAATCAAGGCTAAACAGTCGTGACCAGGCGCGTCCTCATTGACAGGGGGACCGCTAAGAAAACAGGCTGGATTGATAGTGGTACAGTATTTAAATGTCAGACGTGGATTGTTCAAAAGGTATATCTCATACCTATTCTGACGAGCTGCGGTAAGATGCTGAGTCTGCAGTTGCCCCAATAGTGCGATTACCGAGAGGGAGCTGTACACCGTAATATCCTGTTGGAGAGTGATGTTGGCAGCAGCCTGCAAACTATTGTATATCGCTGCCAAGATCTGGGTGCAAACAGGGTGGCCCAACGCCACTGGGTCGAGTTTGGAAGAATAATATGCTACGGGCCAGTGCTTGTCCCCATGTTGCTGGGTGAGTACCGCTGTTGAACATCCTTCCAGAACAGTACAGTATATCTGGAATGGTCGGTCGTATAGGGGCCTACCGAGGGCCGGTGCTTGTAGCAAGGCCTGCTTCAGGCAACGGAAGGCCTCGGTGGTGAGAATAAAGTTCCCCTCTTTACTAGTGTAAGGCGTCAGCAGCTTTGTATAGACAGCGATGTTTGGTATCCACTGCCGACAATAATTCATCATACCCAGCCAATGACGAACCTCCTTGGCTATTGTAGGGGCGGGGAATTGGCATATTGGTTCAATCCTACTGGGTTCGAGACTTCTTTCTGTGGCTGTAAGTAAAACTCCTAAGAACTTAACTTTTCTCTGAGCCACCAAGACCTTTGCTTGTGAAACAACATAACCCAACGAGGATAGGTGGTTCAATAATTAGATCACATCATCCCTATTACTGGGCTCATCAGGACTTGCCACCAATATGTCATCTACATACTGCACTCGAGTGGAACCATGCTCCAATGTCAAGGCCTGGAGTTGGGTCTGCAGACATCTGGAGAAGAGTGTAGGTGAGTTGACGAACCCCTGTGGCAGTCGGGTCCAGGTATACTGCTGTCCATTGTAAGTGAATGCAAACAAATATTGACTTTCAGTCGCAAGTGGGAGGGCAAAGAAGGCGTGCTGAAGGTCAATTACGGCGAAGACCCGGGCTTGAGCTGGAATTTGAGCCAGTATGTGGGCAGGGTTAGGGACGAGAGCATGTAACGGCTGTGCGATGGCATTAATTGAACGTAAATCCTGTACTAATCGGTACTGGTCTGGTTTGGCTGGTTTAGGCACAGCAAGTATGGGGGTGTTACATTCTGATTGGCAAGGGACCAAAATACCCTGTTTCAACAGCTCTTGAATTAATTTATCTATTGATGGAGCAGCTTGAGATTTCAGGGGGTAGTGTCGAATGGAAGGTAGCTTTACATGATCCTTAATCATCACCTTAATAGGTGTAACATTTGTCTTTCCCACTTGTGATGGGTATTCCGCCCAGACCTGTGGATTGACATATTCCAACACATCATGTCCCCTGTGATGCTGCAGTCGAGTGTTAATCGTTTCAGGGACCTCAAAATATTTTATGGTAGTGCCGTCTGGCATGACTTGAAGTGCGTACTCTGTTGGATCTGAATGATCCACTGCCCTCCTGACCATTCGCCCCATATCCCTGGCATGGTACTGGTCATGGACCTGACGTGTAATATGAGGGCTTACCGAAGCTGACTGTGGCCATAACTGTGGTGATATTGTAACAAAATCGGCTGTACCTTCCTTTTCCATGACTGTGGCTGTAACCTTGACTGGCCATTCGGTCTCAAGTAATGGCCGGTATTTGTCCTCCAACTCCCTGTTTCGTCCAGTTCTGTCATAGGCCAGGGTAACGTGATGCAGTGACTGTTCAACGTCTAACGTCCACCACTGGGGGGTGTTAGAAATATAGCACTGTTGTCTCATCCTCCATGATGTAACCGTTACCCCCTCATCTCCGCACTCTAGCTGTAGCTGGAAGATACACAGTAAATCCCGGGCCAACAAGTTACAGTCCAATCCAGTAGTCACTACAAACTGATGCTCTGCAGACTTATTCTCGTAAGTGACTGTCACAGGTTCAGAAATAGGATACTCACACACCTGTCCTTGGAACCCTGACAATTGCTGCGTGTGGTCGGATAATGGTAATTTAAGTGCTGATTGCACAGAAGACATGGCTGCCCCAGTGTCGATTCCAAATGAGTGATGTTGATCTCCTAGCTGCAGAGAGATAATTGGTTCCCTGTCCGATTGGAGAGTCCTTATGGCTAAATTAGCTAGTCAATCCTGTGTTAGGAAAGGGTTTTCCTGGGAGAAGTCAGTGTATCTCGTCTGTCCTCCCCTTGGTGGGTACCCTCTCCTTTGGGTCGGATAATCTCCTTCTACTGCCTGTCTTTTAAAGGGGCATTCCTGTTGCCAGTGATCTACACGGCCGCAATTAAAACATGCATTGCTCCCTCTATATCTGCCTCGTCCTCTTCTTCCAGTAGACCAATGGCCCCTCAGAGGGGGCTGCGGTTGTAAAGCTGTTGATGCGTTCGGTGGGCCATAAAAAGGGGGTGAGGGTCCCTTTGGGTGGGTTTGGTATCCTCCTCTTCGCTGATCCACCCACCCAAAGTCACAATATTGGGGCTCCTGCTGGTAAACTACCATTTCTGCCGCTTGTTGGGATCGCCAATCATCCTTTTTCATTACATACTCAGTCTTAATCTTTGTAACTTAGCCTCCTTCTTGGCCTACACCCTCCTTCCAATAAAATCTGACTGCCCTTGCCATCTGGGAAGGGTCGTTCTCTGTCCAATTCATGTTATTACATTTCACAGCAGTAACCACAGAAGGTGGTAGGCAATGCATCAACATAGCACAATATTGAGGGGAACTCTGACCATTTTGATACAGCAAGTTGCCTGACTGCCCACGGTAGATTTCATTAAAACGCTCCAGAAATTCCTCTGGCTCTTCAATCTTCTTAGGTTTTAGGTCTAAGATAACAGAAAGATTTATGGGCCTTTGAAATGTGCCATTCAACGCATTCAGGATCTGTGTCCTTCTATCGTCGTCTAACGCATAGGCCTGCTGAAGTGCGGCATGACTAGCATAATTCAGGTGGTTAAGATAATTGCGGTACTCTGCTGGGGTTAAAATCTGCTGGACTAGGGCCCAGAGGTCCCTTGAATCAGCTTGATAAATTGAGATGGTAGTTCTCAAGGAATCCACGAAGGCAGCAGGAGATTTATTTCTATCTGGGATTGTAGACATAATAGCCATCATCTCACTGGGTGTCCATGGGAAGTAAACGTCTATCGTGGGGTTCGCTCCCGCAGTCACTGCGTCAGGGTTTTGCATCTTCCTAATCGGTAACTGTCTCCGAATGTCACCAGGGGGCACTCTAGCTATTTCCCCTGGTTGTTCCAGGACTTCAACATCTCTCCCTGTCACTAGGGGGAGTTCTTTCTCTTCAAAATAATTTGTTTCAGCTTCCTTTGTTCCCGAACCTTGTGGTTTCTCCTTAGTTTGGAGAGACTTAGGTGATATGCTTAATTGTTTCTGGTGAGGGTCAAGCCCCTCTCTCGCTGTCCGAGATCTTGTCCTAGAGCTAACTGGGCTTGTGGGACAGAGCTCCTCTTGTTCTTCTGGTCGTGAAGTTGGTAAATCAGGACCCACACTATCACCCAAAAGGGCTTGAGTTACTGGCATATTTGGAATCTGGGACGCAATGACTGGGTATATACTATTATACTCTGGTGGTTCTGGAATGAGTGCAGACAATGCTACAGGTGCAGACGGAACTTTTAATGACTTTTCCAAATTATTGAATTTTTCTTTTTCTGTCAATTCAATGACTTTTCCAAATTATTGAATTTTTCTTTTTCTGTCAATTCAAGGCCAGCCATTGAACTACGTAGCTCATCTCTTGTTTGACCCGTGTCTTTCCTGTCTCTACTTGCGCTTTTTTTTAAATGCACATTCCTTTTTCAAGATCTGTAATGTTTTTAGGTTACCCTGTTCACTAATTGGAATTCCCATTTTAAGGACATTGTCCTGCCAGCTAGACAACATAATCTTATCTCTTTCCTCTTGACAATATTGCCTGCAGAATCCAATTAATTCTTTTGCTTTCATACTTTGACTTTTTTTCCAAATTTGTCCCTGGATTTTCTTAACCATTTCTAGGTCTTTGGTGCCCCCTAGTGGCCATTCATCTCCCATTTTAGTTCTTAACTGTGCTGTCAATTTTCTAAAATCCTTCGCTTTGTCTGGATACTTATCACATAATATTTGCAGTGGCACGCCTGGATCATTTGTGCTATCCAAGGAATTCCCCATAATCTCAACTAGTCCTCGGAACTGCGTTTTTCGCCACTACAGTCCAAGGGTACAATTTTAGCTTAATCAACTATATTTTTAACACACTCACACATGGAGGTGAACCATTTTCAATTTCAAATGTCTCATCGACCTCCCATAACCTAACCCAACCGAATTAACTCACAAATGAAGTTGAACCATTTACAATTTTAAATGTCCCCATCAACAACATAGCCTAACCCAGCCGAATTAACTCACAAATGAAGTTGAACCATTTACAATTTTAAATGTCCCCATCAACAACATAGCCTACCCCAGCCGAATTAACAATATGAAATCCCATCAATTAAAATGCTAATCCCCAGACTGACCTGTGATTTAGTCGAGGCGGTCTTTCTGTGCCAACTGCGAGTGACCAGACTAATCAGACGATAAGAAGAGGGGAACAATCAATGCGCGGTAATTTTCCAGTTCTACATTGAGGGCCCTTTGTTCCCCATCCTCCTGTTCTTAATCAGTCTAATTCTGATTTCGCCCTGAGAAATCCCGGTTTTCGGCACCAAATGTTGAATCCCAAATTTCTTTACCCGTCAGTCTGGCCTCAATAAAAGTCAAGATGGATTTGCAGGTATAACATTAGTTATTTTATTCAGCTTGCAAGCTAAACTTAGTCCACAGTGATACAGATAACATGTTGCTCTCTGCAGCTCCGGGACTAAGTGAGTGTCCCAGACAAAGAGCTCCGTACTGATACATTCAAATGGCATCAAGTTTCACATACTCGACGCCCATAGGTCATCCTATGTCCCTCCTGACCTGTTTGATCTATTCTGATTGGCTCACTTCCAATCCCTTTCTCCGGCCCCTATCAATCCAGCATCACTCTCATGGACACACCTCTTCCTGCTTTTTCCATGCGGTCTAAAATCCTTTGTCTCTGAACTAACCAGAATCAAAGTGGCTTATTTCTACATTACATTAACTAATATCTCTAAAGTAACTATTTTATATCACATTCGTCATGGGGTCGGGATCTGTAATGTTCACCAAGCCAGCGATCTTGCCACAGTCGTGCTTGTGCTGTGCAAATGTTGCTTTGTGTCGCTGCAGAACCTCCCTAACTTCTTTATTCTGACTAATGGCTCGAGGGTCAAACCAGAAGTCTCCTACTGCGCTGAACCCATTTTCATAGTCTCCAACTGTGAGCGTGGCGGGGGCTCGTGCTGCCTTTGCCATTCTCCACACACACTTATTTACTGGATCGAATGATAGATTGTGGGAGCTCATAAAATCAATACCTAAAATGTGTGCAGCTGTCTGGGGTAGATCGACCAGAACTACGGGGTGTTTAGTCTTAATGTTCCCTATCTGGAATGCTACAGGGGCTGTCATGTGTCCCTGCTGCAAATGCCCTGTAAAACCGCTGAGTGTAATGGTGTCTGTAGTGGGCCATGTGTCTTCCTGAAACATCGTGGAGGAATTGAGCGTGGTGCGGGACCCTCCTGTGTCCCAAAGAAATTCTACGGGGTGTCCCTGGATTGTGCCTGCCATTACCGATCTATCGGACTTGTCCCAAAGGGTGTCGCAGACCCAAGTTGGGGTGCCCGAACACCGTCAGTCGGTGCCGTTCATATCTGCGTTATCAGAGCGGGCGCTAACACTGTGAGTTGGCTTTGCCCTATTCTTACTTAGGGTGCCTGTATGCTGGTTTCTCTGCTGTTTCTGGGGTGCATTGCACTCTCGTGCGTAGTTTCCTAATTGGCCGCAGTTATTACACTCTTGGGATTTGGTTTGCTGTGGGCTGTTTCTTCCCTCATTTACCCATGCGGGGTTCTGGTGCGTCCTAACTGGATGCATGTTCGCATCTGCCCGCTCTTCCTCTGCTTTGCCATAAGGTTTTACCTTGGATGGACTGTTCCCAAGAGCGGGACAATCTTTTCAAAACCCATTTCTCGTGGGCCTTGTCAGAGGGGTCGTAATTTGCGCAAGCTCTCTGTCCTGATTCTGTCGCATGAGAGACTAGGATGCGGGTCCATTTGGCCATATTATCTGGGGTCAAATGGGCGCGGGCTAACTCTCCAAACACTGCGGTGAAATGTATCTGCAAGCATCCAGCAAACACTGTGGGGTGCTCTGTCTTCTTTTGCCTACACTTGTTTAGGTCTTCTACGGGGTCTCCTTTGTTATAACCGATCGCATCTAGGATCGCTGTGTGCATTTCTTGGAGGGTGCCTCCTCCTACATTTTGTGGGTTGGGAAGGGCTGCCATGGCTGAAGGGTCGAGGCTTAAAACTGTGAGATTCACTTGCTCCTTTTAATCCAGGCCGTACATGGTCGGCTGTTGTTTTACTCTTGCAAAGTAATGGTGGGGGTCCAATGTGGGTAGGAACGGTGTTATCTTGTCGCACATCAGTCCCGTAACTGATTGACGGTTAATGGGGCGGTGTATAGGAAATCTGGGTCTCCTTCTGTTGTGGCCCTGCACTGTGTGGTGTTAGGGTTCATAGGGTTGTGCTCTGCCTGTGCAGTCGGGGGTTGGGTAGCTTTTCTCTTTTGTGGTTTGTCCTGTGTACATGTGCCATGTACGTATCTGTGGGCCGTCTCGTTTAACTCCTGCCAATTGGGGCCATTTTCTTGGTCTAATTGGGATCCAAACGTGTCCTGTAACCCATTTTGGACAGAAAGCAGAGATTGCAGTTCTGCAATTTGCTTCCGGCACTTTGCGTGGTCTACCGAGATCTGCCTTTGTTCTGTCGTGGAAGTGTGGAGTGCTCGTAGGGCTGCTTTTAGATCGTTACACTGTTTCTGTAACTGCTCAACTTGTTCCGTTTCCTCCCTTATCAACACCGCACGTTGCGTGTCTTGGTAGGCTTTGTCGTATTGCGACTGAAAGCTGATTAAATGGGCAAGATAAAATTGGTGTGCCCGCTTGGCATCAGCCATCTCCTTGTCCCTCGCCGCTAACTGCTCTCTCAGTTCCCTGTTCTCTTTCTCATATTCACTCACGTCTCCGTCACTATTCTTGTCTCTCTCCTCAATCTCTCTACGGAGCGTCCTTACGACCTCCTCTGTGCCTTGCAATTGTGCCAAGCAGGACACGATTGCCATCGGCTTGCGAGCTTTCCCTAAGCTCTTCCTATGGATCTCTGTCAGGTTCTCCCACCAAGTATGCCCTATACTCCCGGGACAATGTTTCATCATTGGCGCAGAATTCACTCCAGATATTTTTTAATCTCCTCTTCCCATACGGGACACTGTCCTACTCTACTGGTCGTTGCAACCTCGAATTCTTGGGGATTCATAAGGTGTTTCATTGCCATTTCTATCGTTATCTCTGGGATCTCTACCGAATTTGGAACAGGGGGTGATAAAGTGGTGATGTAAACACGGGTACGGCTTACGCTAATTTACGGCCTACAAAACCCCCGACAGTTTTACGCAACAATTTCTCAGGTTTACCTTATATCCCTGTTAGTACGCATGCAAATAACACACATCAGAATCCTGGTGGTTTGATCAGTATTGGTCTTAGGCTTGTGGTTTTTCCTGTTTCCAATTGGATTCTAATTCAAATTTTGGGTTCTCTCGGAGTGACTAGGCCACTTCTAGGTCGAGTCCCATCAGATGTCGCCAGTAATGTTGCTCTGTTTCTCTGGTTCTAAATATGGCGGTCATTATGGTCGCCTTCCTTAATCCTAATTATGTTTGCTTTAAAGTCGCCAGGTATCTTTCGATACTGCCACAAGGTTCAAACCCAAATACTGATAAAGAGCCAATACACCAGTTAGTTAGTTCAAAGTCAATACTATTTATTTACACACACAGTAACATCTACACATGCACAAAGTACTGCAAACTAAACTATCTGTACTGCTAATGCCTAAACTTAGCTTCGGGTGCCCACTCATTCAGATGAACAATGGCCGTTGTTCGGATCTGAGGCTGTTGGGTTCGAAGGTATACAGGAGAACAGCTAAGGTCGTCCGTCTGGTAGCGAGCGTTGACCTTGGACTTACTTCTGGTACAGCTGGTGGACGGATCTCTCCGCTTTGAGAGCCAAGTTCAAGAGAGCGATTCTCTCTCGGGGGTTTCTTCTTATACCCGGAGGGGCTTCACTCACTTTGAGCGGGCCTTAAACTTGGCCCCAATTAATTGGGCCACATCTTGATCACTGGTATTGATCTTTACCAATAAAAGGGTCGGTACCCTGATGGCTGGGCGTGTTGCCGGGGCTGTTTAGCACAGGGTTAAATCGCTGGCTTTGAAAGCAGACCAAGGCAGGCCAGCAGCACGGTTCAATGCCCGTACCAGCCTCCCCGAACAGGTGCCAGAATGTGGCGACTAGGGGCTTTTCACCGTAACTTCATTTGAAGCCTACTTGTGACAATAAGCGATTTTCATTTTCATTTCATTTCTTTGATGGCCGTTGGCCTTGCTTTGTTTGCGTTTTGGGTTTGGGGAACTGGCACCGGGATGTCTGGAGCTGTATCGGTTGCTTGAGTGTTTTTCCTTTGTTCCCGGAGATGGACCATCAATATGTCTGGGAGCTGCCTTCCCAATACGCATACAGGCTCTGTGCCTGCTTGCTTTCCTAACATTGTCCATAGTTCCCTACATTCATTGCGAGCATCCATTTTGTATTCTGGAGGTGGCCATCTCAGATGGCTACACTTGCAGGGTTGGACAAATCAAGTCCTAACAAATATTCAATTCCCTTCATAAGTGTGTGAGGGGTAAAGCCTGTAGATCTGGAAATCGTGTTCCTAATGAACATATGGGCGAAGGGAATTAATGTGTCCCACGACATAGTGTTTTGCTGCACTGTGTTCCTGATAATTGATTTTGAAGTGTGGTTCATGCGCTCGACAATGCCATTGGACTGGGGTGGTAGGCTATGTGGAAATTCTGTTTGATCCTAAAGATGGCCATTACATTTTGCATTACCCTGCTGATAAAGTGGGTCCCTTGATCTGACTCAATGCTGCGTGCGAGACCCCAGCACGTGAATATTTGATGGGTCAGAATTTTAGCTGTACCTTTTACTGTGTTGGAGCAGGTGGGATAGGCTTCTACCCATTTAGTAAACATATCAATAACGACCAGAACATATTTGAAACCATTTCTGCAGGGCGGGAGGGGACCAATGTAATCGATTTGAAGATTTGTCCAGGGGCCCTCTGCAGGATGGGTGTGTCTTAGTTGTCTTTGCATAATGATCGGGATTGTTTTGAGCACAAATGAGACAGTTCTCGACATAATGGGTGACGTCGCTTTTCAATTCAGGCCACCAGCACAAAGTTTTTAAACGGGCAATGGTAGTGTCGATTCCCTGATATCCGTGTCCGTCATGGAACTGGTATATTAGCTGGCTTCTGTCCTGGGTGGGGACCACATAAATTCCTTCCTTTAAAACTATGCCATCCTCTATCGTGTGTGTGTTCTTCCATTTATCGTAAGGTGCTGGATAGGTGCCGTTTAAAACTTTTTTGAGGGACTCATCTGCCGCTTGGGCCAGATCTGCGATGTTTGTTTGGCACACCTGGATTGCATGCATTTGTTCATCTTCGGGTGGCTGCCAGAAGTGACCATTGCGGGCTCCAGCTTTAGCTGAGGCGTCTGCCTTGCAGTTGCCGGGTGGGGAGGTGCGGTGATGGCTTTTAACTTTAATTATGCTATATGTGCGGCCAGTCGTTTCCTTAAGGATATGTTTCAGTGAAGGGGCTGAGGGTAGGGGTTTTCCATCGGCAGACACAAAACCATGAGTTTCCAATAAGGGGAGGAACTCGGTCAAACTATTGCAGACATACATGCTGTCCAAGTGTATGTCTGCAGTGGGCGATTACATAAGCTATGGCTGCAGGTTCTGCTGCTTGGGCTCCTAGATGTCCTGGCAATTTTAAAGCTACTTCTTCCAGTGAGCGTCCCTGTGAATCCTCCATACATATGCCGCATCCAGTTATCCTAACACCATCCTCAGTAGTGGAGGAGCCATCTACATAGATTTTAAATGTGTCCCTTGATTGTTGGGGATCTGGTTCTTGCTGACTGCTTGTGGCTGTAGTGACCTGGGAATAAAGGGTCCTGCGTGCTGTTTTGCTGTAACGATCTGGCACTCGTGGAGTCCCTGTGTATTGTAAGTTGTCTGCTAAAAATGTGGGGATCTTGGTGCGCTTTACAGAGATGTCCCTGCCTTGCAGTAGTAGTGTCCAGCGATCTGCTCTAACCTGGCTAACTGAACCGTCCTTAAGTCTGCTAACTAACATAAGTTGAGTTGGGGTGTGCTCAGTGAGCCTTGTGACTGGGTTGAGTCCCCTAATGTATGCAAAGTATTGAACTGCCCAAAAGAATGCAAGCAGGTGCCGTTCACAGTCAGAATGTTCTACGGGGTCTAAAACTCTGGAAGCATATGCTAAGGTTGCTAATCTGTCATGTCGTTCTTGTAGGAGCACTGCTGAAAGGGTTTGTTCCGTGTCTGCTACCTCTATGGCATGTGGCAAGTCAGGGTCAGGAACTTGTAAAGCAGGGGCGGTCGTTCAGGTGCGCTTTAAATCGTTTACTGCATCTGTGTGCTGTGAAACCCAATTCCAGGAGGCGTTCTTTTTCAGAAGTTCTGAGAGCGGTGCAGCTTTAGTGGCAAAACCATTAATATGATTCCTGCAGTATCCTATCAAACCTAAGAATGAACGGAGTTCACTTACATTTCGGGGTAGGGGCAATTTTACAATGGTGTCAATACGCTTCTGCTCAATCTCCCTTTTTCTGTGGGTGATGATTATCCCGAAATAAAAAACTTTATCTATCATTACTTGAGCTTTCTTGGGGTTGACCTTACACCCGACGGAATTGAGCAGGGCTAGCAGTTCGGCTAGCAGAGCCACATGCTCTTCCTTGGTGTCGGTTTGCAAAAGGAGGTCATCCACATATTGTACTAGGCATTCAGGGCGGGAGAATTTGGAGAGACCAGCAGTTAACTGTGGAAAATGGACGTTGCGGAAACCTTGTGGGAGACACATCCATGTGTACTGCTGACCTTGGAACGTAAAAGCAAATTTATATTGGCAAGCTCAGTCTAAAGGAATGGACCAGAAACCATTGCTAATATCTAGCACTCACTGTTTAAGCATGGTTGCGGGACTTGTGGCAATGGTGGGGGTTGTTAAGGGGGTTACTTTATTCAATTCACGATAATCAATTGTGAGCCGCCATGAGCCATCGTTTTCTTAATTGGCCAAATCGGAGCATTGTTGGTGGACGCTACGTGTCGAATTACACCTTGCTAATAGGCTGTCGATCACCTTTGATATTTCGTTCTCAGCCTGCTGGGGAAAGCCGTATTGTTTCTGCGGTTTGGGGTCTAGACCTGTGATCATGACTTCACCTGGTATCTGCCCAGAATCGTGTTTATGCATAGCAAAGACCTTTTTGTGTTTGGTGATCACCTCCCTGATGGTTGCGTCAGTGCTAATCGTTAAGGGATTAAAACAGTATTCTCCCACTGAGCAGATCCTAATTACATAATCGCCTACTGATAGTGTTACAGGAACCTTTGTGATGGTCGACATCTGCCATACACACCTATTTACTAGGTCGAATGAGAGGTTTTTAGAATTCATGAAATCCCTTCCTGGATAGCATGTTCAGTGAGTTGGTCACACCGCAGATTAGGGTTGGGGAGGGAGACAGGGAATGGGTGACCAAATGGCAGAGAAAGAGCAGGAAGTCAGTGCAGGTATCCCCTGCGGTCGTCTCCCTCCAAAACAGGTATACCGTTTTGGATACTGTTGGGGGAGATGACTCACCAGGGGAAGGCAGTAGTAGCCAGGCTCATGGCACCGTAGCTGGCTCTGCTGCACAGAAGGGCGGGAAAAAGACTGGCATGGCTATAGTCATGGGGGATTCAATCGTAAGGGGAGTAGACCGGCATTTCTGTGGTCGAAAACGAGACTCCCGAATGGTATGTTGCCTCACGGGTGCACAGGTCAGGGATGTCTCAGATCGGCTGCAGGACATACTGAAGGGGGAGGGTGAACAGCCAGTTGTCGTGGTGCATATAGGCACCAACGATATAGGTAAAAAAGGGGATGAGGTCCTACAATCAGAATTTAGGGAGTTAGGAGATAAGTTTAAAAAGTAGGACCTCAAAGGTAGTAATCTCAGGATTGCTACCAGTGCCACGAGACAGTCAGAGTAGAAATTCAAGAATAGTCAGAATGAATACGTGGCTTGAGAGATGATGCTGGAGGGAGGGATTCAGATTTTTGGGACATTGGAACCAGTTCTGGGGGCAGTGGGACCATTACAAATCGGATGGTCTACACCTGGGCAGGACTGGAACCAATGTCAGCTTTTGCTAACACTGTTGGGGAGGTTTTAAACTAATGTGGCAGGGGGATAGGAACCAGATTAGGAAGTTAGAGGTCAGTAAAGAGGCAACAACTAAAGCCAGTCAGGTACTAGATAATAAACTCAATGTGACTAAGGGGAAGAGTAGACAGGGAAGTGATGATGAACGCAAAGGGACAGGTGGTCTGAGGTGCATTTGTTTCAATGCGAGAAGTGTAGCAGTTAAGGCAGCTGAATTTAGGGCTTGGATTAGTACCTGGGAATATGATGTTATTGGTATTACGGAGACTTGGTTGAGGGAAGGGCAAGACTGGCAACTAAATATCCCAGGGTATAGATGCTTCAGGAGGGTGAGAGAGGGTGGTAAAAGGGGTGGAGGAGTTGCATTACTGGTCAGAGATGATATCACAGCTATGATTAAGGAGGGCACAATGGAGGATTCGAGCACTCTACCCATATTGGGTAGAGCTAAGAAATAGGAAGGGTGCAGTAACATTATTGGGACTTTACTACAGGCCCACCAAAAGCGAGCGTGAAGTAGAGGTACAAATATGTAGACAGATTATAGAAAAATGTAGGAGCAATAGGGTGGTCGTGATGGGAGATTTTAACTTCCCCAGCATTGAATGGGACTCATGTAGTGTTGGAGGCGTAAATGGAGCAGAATCTGTAAGGAGCATCGAGGAGAGTTTTTTAGAGCAGTATGTAAATAGTCCAACTTGGAAAGGGGCCATACTGGACCTGGTATTGGGGAATGATCCCGGCCAGATGGTTGAAGTTTCAGTCGGTGATTACTTTGGGAATAGCGATCACAATTCCGTAAGTTTTAGAATACTCATGGATAAAGACGAGAGTGGTCCTAAAGAAAGAGTGTTAAATTGGGGAAAGGCCAATAATAACAAAATTCGGCAGGAGCTGGGGAATGTGGATTGGGAGCAGCTGTTTAAGGGTAAATCCACATTTGAAATGTGCGAGTCTTTTGAGGAAAGGTTGATTAGAGTGCAGGACAGACATGTCCCTGTGAAAATGAGGGATAGAAATGTCAAGATTAGGGAACCATGGATGACGGGTGGAATTGTCAGACTAGCTAAAATGAAAAAGGAAGCATACATAAGATCTAGGCGACTTAAATCTGATGAAGCTTTGGAGGATTATCGGTAAAGTAGGACAAATCTCAAACGTGCAATAAAGAGGGCTAAAAGGGGTCATGAAATATCTTTGGCTAACAGGGTTAAGGAAAATCCCAAAGCATTTTATTCGTATATATGGAGCAAGAGGGTAACTAGAGAAAGGATTGGCCCACTCAAAGACAAAATAGGGAATTTATGCGTGGAGTCAGAGGAAATGGGTGAGATTCTTAATGAGTACTTTGCATCGGTATTCACCAAGGAGAGGGACATGATGGATGTTGAGGTTAAGGATGGATGTTTAAATACTCTAGGACAAGTCGGCATAAGGAAGGGGGAAGTTTTGGGTATTCTAAAAGGCATAAAGGTGGACAAGTCCCCTGGGATCTATCCCAGGTTACTGAGGGAAGCGAGGGACCAAATAGCTGGGGCCTTAACAGATATCTTTGCAGTATCCTTGAGCACGGGTGAGGTCCCGGAGGACTGGAAAATTGCTGATGTTGTCCCTTTGTTTAAGAAGGGTAGCAGGGATAATCCAGGGAATTATAGACCTGTGAGCTTCACGTCAGTGGTAGGCAAACTGTTGGAGAAGATACTGAGGGATAGGATCTATTCACATGTGGAAGAAAATAGACTTATCAGTGATGGGCAGCATGGTTTTGTGCAGGGAAGGTCATGTCTTACAAACCTAATAGAATTCTTTGAGGAAGTGACAAAGTTATTTGATGAGGGAAGGGCTGTAGATGTCATATACATGGACTTCAGTAAGGCGTTTGATAAAGTTTCCCATGGCAGGTTGATGGAAAAAGTGAAGTCGTATGGGGTGCAGGGTGTACTAGCTAGATGGATAAAGAACTGGCTGGGCAACAGGAGACAGAGACTAGTGGTGGAAGGGAGTGTCTCAAAATGGAGAAAGGTGACTAGTGGTGTTCCACAGGGATCCGTGCTCGGACCACTGTTGTGTGTGATATACATAAATGATCTGGACGAAGGTATAGGTGGTCTGATTATTGGCAAGTTTGAAGATGATACTAAGATTGGTGGAGTTGCAGATAGCGAGGAGGACTGTCAGAGAATACAGCAAAATATAAATAGTTTGAAGAGTTGGGCAGAGAAATGGCCGATGGAGTTCAATCCAGGCAAATGCGAGGTGATGCATTTTGGAAGATCCAATTCAAGAGCGGACTATACGGTCAATGGAAGAGTCCTGGGGAAAATTGATGTATAGAGAGATCTGGGAGTTCAGGTCCATTGTACCCTGAAGGTGGCAACGCAGGTCGATAGAGTGGTCAAGAAGGCATACAGCATGCTTGCCTTCGGACGGGGTATTGAGTACAAGAGTCGGAAGGTCATGTTACAGTTGTATAGGACTTTAGTTAGGCCACATTTGGAATACTGCATGCAGTTCTGGTTGCCACTACCAGAAGGATGTGGATGCTTTAGAGAGGGCGCAGAGGAGGTTCACCAGGATGTTGCCTGGTATGGAGGGTGCTAGCTATGAAGAAAGGTTGAGTCGATTAGGATTGTTTTCGTTGGAAAGACTGAGGTTGAGGGGGGACCTGATTGAGGTCTACGCAATTATGAGAGGTATGGACAGGCTGGATAGCAACAAGCTTTTTCCAAGAGTGGGGGTGTCAATTACAAGGGGTCACGATTTCAAGGTGATAGGGGGAAAGTTTAAGGGAGTTGTGCGTGGAAAGTCTTTTATGCAGAGGGTGGTGGGTGCCTGGAATGCTTTGCCAGTGGAGGTGGTAGAGGCAGGCACAATAGCATCATTTAAGATGCATCTAAACAGATATATGAACGGGCGGGGAATAGAGGGAAGTAGATCTTTGGAAAATAGGTGACAGGTTTAGATAAAGGATCTGGATCGGCGCAGACTGGGAAGACCGAAGGGCCTGTTCCTGTGCTGTAATTGTCTTTGTTCTTTGTTTTTTGTTCTTAAAATCTGCTCTGTGGTGGGGGGTAGCTCGACTAGAACGACAGGGTGATTAGTAGCTATAGTTCCAACATGGACAGGTGTAGGGGCTGTAGTGTTTCCTTCCTGCATGTGCCCAGTAAATCCGCTTAGTGTGATGGTGTCCGTGATTGGCCATGGGGTTTTGAGGAACAGGGTGGATGAATTTAGCGTGGTCCTGGAGCGTCCTGTGTCCCAGAGAAAATCAAACGAATGTCCCCGGACTTTGCCTGTGACTACCGGCCTCGCGACATTATCCCATCATGTATCACCGACCCACGTTGGAGAGGCCGCACACCGTCAATTGAGGGAGTTATATGCAAGATCATCTACGTGGGCGTTTACGGTATGCATGGGGCGAGCGCAACCTTCTAGCTGGCATGGTTTGTCTTGGCGGGGGGTTTATGTGTCCCTGTGGTCTTTGGTATCGGTTATAAGGTGGCGGATTTTGCCTACATTCGCGGGCGAAGTGTCCCGATTGCCCACAGTTGTAACATGACTCTCGGGGCGTGTAAGGTGGACCTGGTGCTCTGGTGTATTACTCTCTGGGGTATTGTTCCCTGGGATATTGTTCCCTTGGATATTGGACCTCTGCTCTGCCCTCATTTGTCCATGCGGGTCCCTGACGAGTCTTAACTGGGTGCATGGCACCTTCCAAGCCTTCTTGTTGTATTTGTTCCTGACGTCTGAGTACCCATGCTTCATTACGTTTCTGCTCTGCTGGGTCAAAGTTTGCGCAAGCCTATCTACCTGCTTCTGTGGCATGAGAAACTAAAGTGCTGGCCCATTTAGCAGTGTCTTCATCATCTAAGTTAGCACGGTTTAAGTCTCCAAATACTGCCTTAAAATGTATCCAGAGGCGACCTGCAAAGGCAGTCGGATGTTCCCCTTTCCTCTGTTACATTTATTTTAACAGGATCCTCTTTATTCTAACCGATAGCTGTTAATATGGTGTCCTTCATTTCGTCGAAGGTACCCCCTCCCACATTTTGGGGCTCAGGTCGAGCTAATCGTACAGATTGGCCAAGGCTCATCACTATTAATTTCACCTCTTCCCTTTCATCCAACCGATACATCATTTTCTATTGGCATACCTCTTCAAAGAAGCAATGCGGGTCCGCAGTGAGCTCAAATTTGTAATTTTGTTACACGCGTCCCTTAACTGGGTTACTGTGAGTGGGGTGGTGTCGGTAATGGGAGGACCTGGAGTATTCCCTCCCCTTCTTTCCGTAGTGACCAGATTGGTGGGCCCTGTGCAACCGGGCCTGCTGGTGCATTTATTACTGGGATTGGTGGTGATTGCTTTCGACTTTCAGTTCTTATTACATACATCTGCGCGCTTTCCTGTAACTCCTCCCAATCAGCCATCTCTTCTTCCTCTGTCCCTACTGTCCCGAAGGTACACATAAATCCGTCTTGAAATGAAAGTAATGCATGTAATCTCTCTATTTCTCGCTAGCACTTGGTGTGGTCAGCGGTGCTTTGCCTTTGCTCCTTAGTGGACTGGTGGAGTGCTTATAAAGCTGCCTTTATTCTCCAGGTGAGTGACCTTCTGTTCGGCCTCCTCTCTTACCAAGATAGCACGTTGTGTGTCCTGGTAGGCCTTGTCGTACTGGGTATGGAAGCTGTTGAGATGGATTATACTGGACTGGTGGGCACGTTAATATCCACGATTTCCCTGTCCTTGGTGGCCGATTTCTCCCTGAGTTCCTCATCGTTTTTCTTACTCTCCTCCTCCTCCTTTATTAATTGATCGTGGAGCCTCTGAACTGAGCCAAGCAGGACACTACGGCCATTGGCTTTTTAAACTTTGTTCCATTCTTCTTAGAAATTTTACATAAATCTTCCCACCAAGTTTGTCCTATCTTCCCTAGACCTGACTCGGTGTTCGCACAAAATTTGCCCATAGGGGCCATCTTTTCCCCTTTTAAGTATTTCCTTAGTACATCCTCCCATATGGGACACTTCTCTGGCATTTCAACTACCTTGGTTTGCTGCTGCGGATTCATATTTCTGTCTATCAATTGCGCTGCCATTTCCTCATTATTTAATTTGGAACAAGGGAATAGGGAGTCGATCGAACAACAGATACGGCTTATGGCTATGTTCCGGTTCACAATCCCTCTGGATTTGCGTGCAAGTCTGCAGAGTTTACCCTATCCTTCCCTGTTAGTATTGCATGCAGTTAGTGCACACTTTCGAAATTTGGTTATTTGGCCAATACGGAACTCGCGCTTGTGGTGTGTTTTTCCTTTTTTCAATTTAATCAAAGTTGTGGGATATCTCGGAGTAACAAAGTCACTTCTAGTCGAGGTCCGACCAGAGTCGCCAATTAATGTTGACTTTATTAATAGCCACAAGATGCGAATATGTTCCATGTATTGGACAAATGACCACACAACCAGTATATTAGTTCAATTATAGTTTATTATTAAACATAGGATTGGTTCTATATTTAATAACTTACACGCTACTACACATTAGACTATATCTAACAACTTAAATGACCTTTACTTAACTTTCAAGTGACCGGTTCTGTGCAGGTTAGATAAGGCCTTTATCTGGTTCCCCACGTGTTGTACTTCTGGGCTGAGGTTCATCCTTCTGATCGCGGGTCCTTGAACTTGGTTGGTCGATATACTGCAGTTGATGTGGCAGAGGCCAGTCCCAAAAGAGACCAAGAACAAAGAACAAAGAAAAGTACAGCACAGGAACGGGCCCTTCGGCACTCCAAGCCTGTGCCTGTCTAAACTAAAACTTTCTACACTTCCTGGGTCCGTATCCCTCTATTCCCATCCTATTCATGTATTTGTCAAGATGCCCCTTAAATGTCACTATCATCCTTGCTTCCACCACCACCTCCTGCAGTGAGTTCCAGGCACCCACTACCCTCTGTGTAAAAAGACTTGTCTTGTCCATCTCCTCTAAACCTTGACCCTCGCATCTTAAACCCAGTAATTGACCCCTCTACCCTGGGAAAAAGCCTCCGACTATCCACTCTGTCTATGCCCCTCATAATTTTGTAGACTTCTATCAGGTCGCCCATCAACCGCCGTCGTTCCAGTGAGAACAAACTGAGTTTATTCAACCGCTCCTCATAGCTAATGCCCTCCATACCAAGCAACATCCTGGTAAATCTCTTCTGTACCCTCTAAAGCCTCCACATCATTCTGGTAGTGTGGCAACCAGAATTGAACACTATACTCCAAGTGTGGCATAACTAAGGTTCTATACAACTGCAACATGACTTGCCAATTCTTATACTCAATGCCCTGGCCAATGAAGGCAAGCATGCCGTATGCCTTCT
Organism: Scyliorhinus torazame; assembly: GCF_047496885.1. Taxonomy (NCBI): domain Eukaryota; kingdom Metazoa; phylum Chordata; class Chondrichthyes; order Carcharhiniformes; family Scyliorhinidae; genus Scyliorhinus; species Scyliorhinus torazame. Next base: position 121,350,255 of record NC_092709.1, read on the forward strand.
TGACTACCTTCTCCACCTGTGTTGCCCCTTTCAGTGACTTGTGGACCTATACACCTGGATAGAGCATTGGTCGCGCAGTTCCTCTTATCCTCCGATCTTTCGCGCTCTTTTGGGCGATCCCAACTCAGGATCCAATGGATCGATAGGATTTTGATCACCCTGATCGATTCTGGCCAATTTAAGGCAGGTACCTTGATAGCTGGGTGGGTCCCAGTTGTTATTGTCCAAGGCATGTATGCACTCCCAAATACGGCACCCCGAGTCTGCTACTGCTGTTATGTTTCAATCTGAGTCCCATTGTCCTGGGGAGATCTGTGATTGACCTCTAGCAGGTGCATGTTTCTGCATAGGTCTGGGTTGCTTTTGCCAACCCACACAAGCTGTGTCTTGTCTCTGTCCCAGCCTGACCACAATTCCCATTATTCTTTGCAAGTGGCCATTTTAGATGGCCACACTCCTTCACAGCTTTGGAAGACTCCTTCAACATGGGGTTAAGGGTAATTTACTAACTTGGATAGAAGACTGGGGGCTGATTAGCTCAGTGGACTAGACAGCTGGTTTATGATGCAGGACAAGGCCAGCAGCGCGGTTTCAATTCCCGTAGCAGCTGAGAATTCTGAATTCTCTCTCCCTGTACCCGAAAAGGTGCCGGAATATGGTGACTAGGGGTTTTTCACAGTAACTTCATTGCAGTGTTAATGTAAGCCCACTTGTGACAATTAAAATATTATTATTATAAGACTGGCTGACGGACAGAAGACGATTAGGATAAATGGGTCTTTTTTCTGGATGGCAAGATGTAACTAGTGGTGCACCACAGGATTCGGTCCTTGGACCTCAATAGTCTATTTGGATAATGATTTGGATACAGAGATAGAAGGTTCTCTTGCCAAATTTGCAGATGACATTAAAATAGGTAGGAGAGTAAGTTGCAATGAGGAAATAAGAATTTTTCAAATGGATATAGATATGTTGGGTGAGTGGGCCAAAATGCAGCAGATGGTGTTTAATGCGGTTAAGTGGGAAGTCATACATTTTGGTCGTAAAAATGGAAAGAAAACTTATTATCTAAATGGGGAGAGACTTTGGGGTGCTCTAATGCAGAGGGATCTGGATGCCCTTGTGCATGAGTTACAGAAAACTAGCATGCAGGTACAGTGGGTAATAATGAAAGTGAATAGAATGTTGGCATTTGTAGCTAAAGGAATAGAATATAAAGGTAAGAAAGTGTTGTTGCAACTGTACAAAACATTATTGAGACTGCACCTGGAGTATTGTGCACAGCTTCGGCCCCCTTATTTGATGAAAGATGTAGTGGCATTGGAGGCAGTTCAGAGGAAGTTCACTAGATTGATCCAGATTTGAGGGGTTTGTCTTCTGAAGAGTGATTGAGCAGTTTAGGCTTATACTCTCTGGAGTTTAGAAGAATGAGGGGAGATCAAATTGAGTTATACAAGATGATAAATGGCATGGATAAAGTAAACATGGAGTGGATGCTTCCTCTTGTGGGGCACTCTCGAATGAGAGGTCATAGTCTCAGGATAAGGGACAACAAATTTTAAACAAAGATGAGGAGAAACTACTTCTCCCAAATTTAAAGAGGATTTAGAAAGGTTTTTAATTCGTAATGGGTTGAAGGGTTACGGAGAATGGGCGGCACGGTGAAGATGAGGCCATGATATAATCAGCCGTGATCGTATTGAACAGTGGAGCAAGCGCGAGAGGTTAAATTGCAGTTCTTATGTTCGAAGAAAGAACTATTCTGTCTAATTCCACCTTCCAGCCCTTGGTCTGTAGCCTTGTAGGTCACAGCACCTCGAACACAAAAATGGTATTCTTGATTAATAAGAGAATTTCTTTATTAATAAGGCAATCGGGATTATGGGGAGACGGCAGGAGAATGGGGATGAGGAACATACCAGCCATGATCGAATAGCGGAGCAGACATGATGGGCCGAATGGCCTAATTCTGCTCCTGTATCTTATGGTCTAACTCTTTCCTTGCCGATCAGACTGACCATCTGCTTCCTGAACTCCTCTTTCTGCGCCATCACTACAGCTAGCGTGTCTTCTGTGATGGGCGTGGCAGCCTCCTCCATCTTCCTTCCCTCAGATTCCCTCGCCAGACTACCAGCCTTGGGTTTCTTTCCAGTGTGTTTTTTCAACATAGCTTCACCAACTAACTGTTACCCAGTTCGGCCAGCTGAGTTTAAACACAAAACCATCCTGGAAAACAGGCAAAAGGGTCACAAAGAACAAGGACCCTGGGTGACACAGTCTTTGAATAAGAGAGGCCATTTAGGACTGAGATGAGGTTGGTGAATCTTAGAATTCTCTACCCCAGAGCCCTGTGGAGGCTCAGTCATTGAGTTTATTCAAGTCCAAGATTGATAGATTTCATGGTATTAAAGATATCAAGGTGATATGGGGAAAATGGCATTCAGGTAGGAGATCAGTGATCTGGTTGAATGACAGAGCAGGCTTGAGCTAAATGGCCTACTACTCATACATTTCCTAGGTTCCTATCGTTTGGTAGGGGTGTACATCTCAAATTGCTTGCCTGTTGCCATGCAGGGGGAGTTTAAGCACCATCAGACTGGGAAGGCAAGTCAACTTTCAGATGAGATTGTTTGTGACAGTGCAACCTATGTCAGCTTTGCACAGTTCTTAGTTTCCATTGCCACTCTAAAACAATGTGTTACTTGCATCGCTTTCCTTGAGCTGATCTTCCTCTGATAGGCAAGTATCACTGAGGGTGGCAATCTGGACATTTACATAGCTAACTCTCAACTTATAAGAGCAGTTCTTCTCTCTGGTCTGTCAGCTGTGGTTCATGAGGGTGTGCACGTTCCATGTGTCAATGTTGACAAATGTCATCTTTATGTTTTTTTAAGAGTGTTACTTTTGTGTTGATGGGATCACTGCCCATCGCAGCTTGCTGGCCAGATACTGTTTAGGGCACCTTTTCTAGCCTCTGCCTCATATTGAGCTTTGTGGTCCTGCAATAGGCTGCTCAGTCGCTCGGGCCTTCAGAGTTCATTGACATGAGTTCCATGGAACATTGACTTCAGTATTGGGACAGGAAGGAGATATATCATTGGGATGGGTTCCACCTGAACCAGCCTGGGACCAGAGTCCTAGAAAACACCTCTGGTAGAAAGGTTAAAATAAAAACTAGGTCACAAGCAATTCAAAAAGAAGTGAATAGAGTAGCAGTCAGAAATTGTGCTTTGGGCACTACCGTTAAAGGGAAAATTAAAAGATGTTAAATAATCAAAAGAGGAGCATAAAATTAAATTTGAGTAAAATATTTAGGGCAAAAGCACAGGTTGGGATATGTGGTCCAAATGAGTATTCTTTTAGTGAATGCAGGTGCAAATTCAACTTGAACGGAATTCCATGATCACCATTACTGAGTCATGGCTGCAAGATGTTATGGACGGGGCACTGAATATTCGAGGTTATAAAATTTACAGGAAAAATAGCGCAAATTCCAGGGGGGGTTGAATAGCCTTACTGATAAGGATGAAATCATCTTGGATAAGAGATGGTGAACAAAGGTAGGCAGGCAGATGGGACTTTAGAATTAAGAAATAGAAAATGATTTAGTACTTCAGTGGCAGCTATTAAACAATCATGGTATAAAGGCAGAGTGGTTTTAGTGGTGATTTTAACTTGCGGATTGGGGTGAGCAGTTTAGTACATGTCAGAAAGGTAATGAATTTCAAATAGCAGACACACTTGAACTGCTACTTGGTAAATATCATGTGCTTTATATGTTAAACTGTTAATGTTGGAAAATGCCAATAAAGATGTTTTTTTTTAAAAGGTAGTGAATTTCTGTATCTGGATAGGTTTCTGCAGCAATATGTCATGTGCCAAGAAAGGGGACCTATGTCATCAGATTTATATAACCCTAATAATGCATGAACATTTATCTAATACTGAGCATAATATGAACGAGTTCAATGCAGTGTGAAAGGACAACATGCAAAAAAAAAATGCTACCAGGCTTCCAAGATTTTGGGAAGGCTGACTTCCACAGATAGAGACTATCCACAGAAAACTGGGCAAATCGGTTAATGGTGTGAGTCATAGAATCATAGAATCCCTCCTGTGCAGAAGGGAGGCTATTTCGCCCATTGAGTCCGCATCGACTCTTCGAAAGAACACATCACTCACCCATCCACCCTGTCCTATCCCCCTCCCCTAATCTGCACATCCCTGGATACCATGGGGCAATTTATCATGGTCAATCCACCTAACTCGCACATTCTTGGACTGTGGGGGAAACCAGAACACTCGGAGGAAACCCACGCAGATACTGGGAGAATATGCAAATTCCAGAGATGGTGACCGGAATTGTACGTCTCTGGCGCTGTGGGGCAACAGTGCTAGCCACTGTGCCGCCCTTGAAATGAGTGACAAAGATTGGTGGGAGTTTTTGAAACATAATTTAATGTAATTCAGAGCCTTTTTATATTCCCAATGGGGAAAGAGGTCAATTGCCAAAAATGACAGTCACAGATGACTGCAAAGGTAAGGGACAACATAAAACTAACAGGAAAAGCATGCAAACAGTTCAAAGAATATCACCAAATCTGATGATGCAAAGAGTCAGAAAGTCGATAGTAGGAGCTACAACAAGGAATATGAAAGAAAGCTTGGCAAAGGATATCAAAATCAATGCAATTCCCTTCCTAACATCACTGGGTGGTCGTACACCACACAGACTGCAGCAGTTCAAGACAGTGTCTCACCACCACCTCAATGGCAATGAGGAATGGGCAACAAATTCTGGCCTTGCTAACAATGCTCACATTTCATGAAAGAACAATGAAAAGGGACAACGTGGGCCCCTTAAAAGTGGAGAAGTGATATTCTCAATGAAAATAAGAGAATGGTAGACGTGTCAAATAAGTGCAGCAGAGGAAGTGGTCAGCACACTCGCCATCTCAAGGAAACTAAAATATTGAATAACGATAATAAGCAGGATAATAATTGAATCAGGGACTCGACCAAATTAGCATAAATAAAATAAATGAAGACAATAATGGTACTGAGAGTGACAAATCCTGTGGACCAAGAACAACAAAGAACAAAGAAATGTACAGCACAGGAACAGGCCCTTCGGCCCTCCAAGCCCGTGCCGACCATGCTGCCCGACTAAACTACAATCTTCTACACTTCCTGGGTCCGTATCCCTCTATTCCCATCCTATTCATGTATTTGTCAAGATGCCCCTTAAATGTCACTATCGTCCCTGCTTCCACCACCTCCTCCGGTAGCGAGTTCCAGGCACCCACTACCCTCTGCGTAAAAAACTTGCCTCGTACATCTACTCTAAACCTTGCCCCTTTCACCTTAAACCTATGCCCCCTAGTAATTGACTCCTCTACCCCGGGGAAAAGCCTCTGACTATCCACTCTGTCTATGCCCCTCATAATTTTGTGGACCTCTATCAGGTCTCCCCTCAACCTCCTTCGTTCCAGTGAGAACAAACCGAGTTTATTCAACCGCTCCTCATAGCTAATGCCCTCCATACCCGGCAACATTCTGGTAAATCTCTTCTGCACCCTCTCTAAAGCCTCCACATCCTTCTGGTAGTGTGGCGACCAGAATTGAACACTATACACCAAGTGTGGCCTAACTAAGGTTCTATACAGCTGCAACATGACTTGCCAATTCTTATGCTCAATGCCCCGGCCAATGAAGGCAAGCATGCCGTATGCCTTCTTGACTACCTTCTCCACCTGTGTTGCCCCTTTCAATGACCTGTGGACCTGTACTCCTAGATCTCTTTGACTTTCAATACTCTTGAGGGTTCTACCATTCACTGTATATTCCCTACCTGCATTAGACCTTCCAAAATGCATTACCTCACATTTGTCCGGATTAAATTCCATCTGCCATCTCTCCGCCCAAGTCTCCAAACAATCTAAATCCTGCTGTATCCTCTGACAGTCCTCATCGCTATCCGCAATTCCACCAACCTTTGTGTCGTCTGCAAACTTACTAATCAGACCAGTTACATTTTCCTCCAAATCATTTATATATACTACAAAGAGCAAAGGTCCCAGCACTGATCCCTGTGGAACACCACTGGTCACAGCCCTCCAATTAGAAAAGCATCCTTCCATTGCTACTCTCTGCCTTCTATGACCTAGCCAGTTCTGTATCCACCTTGCCAGCTCACCCCTGATCCCGTGTGACTTCACCTTTTGTACTAGTCTACCATGAGGGACCTTGTCAAAGGCCTTACTGAAGTCCATATAGACAACATCCACTGCCCTACCTGCATCAATCATCTTAGTGACCTCCTCGAAAAACTCTATCAAGTTAGTGAGACACGACCTCCCCTTCACAAAACCATGCTGCCTCTCTCTAATACGTCCATTTGCTTCCAAATGGGAGTAGATCCTGTCTCGAAGAATTCTCTCCAGTAATTTCCCTACCACTGAAGTAAGGCTCACCGGCCTGTAGTTCCCTGGATTATCCTTGCTACCCTTCTTAAACAGAGGAACAACATTGGCTATTCTCCAGTCCTCCGGGACATCACCTGAAGACAGTGAGGATCCAAAGATTTCTGTCAAGGCCTCAGCAATTTCCTCTCCAGCCTCCTTCAGTATTCTGGGGTAGATCCCATCAGGCCCTGGGGACTTATCTACCTTAATATTTTTTAAGACACCCAACACCTCGTCTTTTTGGATCTCAATGTGACCCAGGCTATCTACACACCCTTCTCCAGACTCAACATCTACCAATTTCTTCTCTTTGGTGAATACTGATGCAAAGTATTCATTTAGTACCTCGCCCATTTCCTCTGGCTCCACCCATAGATTCCCTTGCCTATCCTTCAGTGGGCCAACCCTTTCCCTGGCTACCCTCTTGCTTTTTATGTACGTGTAAAAAGCCTTGGGATTTTCCTTAACCCTATTTGCCAATGACTTTTCGTGACCCCTTCTAGCTCTCCTGACTCCTTGCTTAAGTTCCTTCCTACTTTCCTTATATTCCACGCAGGCTTCGTCTGTTCCCAGCCTTTTAGCCCTGACAAATGCCTCCTTTTCCTTTTTGACGAGGATATCTCTCGTTATCCAAGGTTCCCGAAAACTGCCGTATTTATCCTGCTTCCTCACAGGAACATGCCGGTCCTGAATTCCTTTCAACTGACACTTGAAAGCCTCTCACATGTCAGATGTTGATTTGCCCTCAAACATCCGCCCCCTATCTATGTTCTTCAGTTCCCGCCTAATATTGTTATAATTAGCCTTCCCCCAATTTAGCACATTCATCCTAGGACCACTCTTATCCTTGTCCACCAGTACTTTAAAATTTACTGAATTGTGGTCACTGTTACCGAAATGCTCCCCTGCTGAAACATCTACCACCTGGCCGGGCTCATTCCCCAATACCAGGTCCAGAACCGCCCCTTCCCTAGTTGGACTGTCTACATATTGTTTTAAGAAGCCCTCCTGGATGCTCCTTACAAACTCCGCCCCGTCTAAGCCCCTGGCACTAAGTGAGTCCCAGTCAATATTGGGGAAGTTGAAGTATCCCATCACCACAACCCTGTTGTTTGTACTCTTTTCCAAAATCTGTCTACCTATCTGCTCCTCTATCTCCCGCTGGCTGTTGGGAGGCCTGTAGTAAACCCCCAACATTGTGACTGCACCCTTCTTATTTCTGATCTCTACCCATATAGCCTCACTGCCCTCTGAGGTGTCCTCCCGCAGTACAGCTGTGATATTCTCCCGAACCAGTAGCGCAACTCCGCCTCCCCTTTTACATCCCCCTCTATCCCGCCTGAAACATCTAAATCCTGGAACGTTTAGCTGCCAATCCTGCCCTTCCCTCAACCAGGTCTCTGTAATGGCAACAACATCATAGTTCCAAGTACTAATCCACGCTCTAAGTTCATCTGCCTTACCCGTAATACTTCTTGCATTAAAACATATGCACTTCAGGCCACCAGACCCGCTGTGTTCAGCAACTTCTCCCTGTCTGCTCTGCCTCAGAGCCCCACTGTCCCTATTCCCTAGTTCTCCCTCAATGCTCTCACCTTCTGACCTATTGCTCCCGTGCCCACCCCCCTGCCATACTAGTTTAAACCCTCCCGTGTGACACTAGCAAACCTCGCGGCCAGGATATTTATGCCTCTCCGGTTTAGATGCAACCCGTCCTTCTTATATAGGTCACACCTGCCCCGGAAGAGCTCCCAGTGGTCCAGATAACGGAAACCCTCCCTCCTACACCAGCTGTTTAGCCACGTGTTTAGCTGCTCTATGTTCCTATTTCTAGCCTCACTGGCACGTGGCACAGGGAGTAATCCCGAGATTACAACCCTAGAGGTCCTGTCTTTTAACTTTCTGCCTAGCTCCCTGAACTCCTGCTGGAGGACCTCATGCCCCTTCCTGCCTATGTCGTTAGTACCAATATGTACAACGACCTCTGCCTATTTGCCCTCCCCCTTCAGGATGCCCTCTACCCGTTCGGAGACATCCTGGACCCTGGCACCAGGGAGGCAACATACCATCCTGGAGTCTCTTTCACGTCCACAGAAGCGCCTATCTGTGCCCCTGACTATAGAGTCCCCTATTACTATTGCTCTTCTGCGCTTTGACCCTCCCTACTGAACATCAGAGCCAGCCGTGGTGCCACTGCTTGGCTGCTGCTGTTTTCCCCTGATAGGCTATCCCCCCCCGACAGTATCCAAAGGGGTATACCTGTTCGAGAGGGGGACAACCACAGGGGATTCCTGCACTGACTGCCTGCCCTTTCTGGTGGTCACCCATTTCTCTGCCTGCACCTTGGGTGTGACCACATTTACATAACTGCGATCTATGACGCTTTCCGCCACCTGCATGCTCCTAAGTGCATCCAATTGCTGCTCCAACCGAACCATGCGGTCTGTGAGGAGCTCCAGTTGGGTGCACTTTTTTCAGATGAAGCCATCCGGGACGCTGGAAGCCTCCCGGACCTGCCACATCTCACAGTCAGAGCACTGCACCCCTCTAACTGACATTGCGTCAATTAATTTTTTTTAAAAAATTTTTTTTAATTTTTTGAATTTAAGTTACTGCTAACTATCTGTTTCCTAGCACTAGATTTCTAATAGAAATGCGAAAGCTAAATATAGTACTCTCCGATCTCTGGCTTAGATACCCCTCTAAATTATAATTAAGTAATTATGTTTAATTAGTTACCAATGCTTAATTTTTTTAATTTAGTGTAGATTCCCAACCAGCCACTCAGGTCACAGCTTTTCTGTGATGTCACTTCAGTTTCCCCCGACACACACAATTTGAAAAAGGTATAAAAGTAAAAATGAGTAAAAATCACTTACTTACCTCCTTCCCTTATGAGTATCTTGGATGTTCTCAGGTTCTCTCCCTGACAGAGACTGCTCCTCCACCTCTGAACCTTGACCTGCACAATGCTAATAATATAATATAATAATATAATATGGCACTTACCTCACACCAATGGGTTTTATTATTAGGCTAGAGGAGGAGGGCGGGTGGGAGACACTACACGTGTAGTGTCTCGGGTTTCCTCTCCACCAGAATTTATTGTTTGGGGGGGGGGGGGGGGTCTTCCCAGAAGTCCGCAGGTCAAAAAAAAAAAAAAACAGAAAAGAAGTGTTTTTTTTAAAAGGATACACTTACCTCCCAGAAATCACTTGCGCACCGTTCCCGCTGAAATCGACTGGCCTGCCAGCCTGGCTAGAAAACCAGATGGTTTTACAGGAGGTCGGTCAGAACACCTCATACCCAATTATAATCTTCCAAAGTTCTCTTGCTTTCAATTGGAAAATAGCACATGTTTAAGAAGTGTGACGGGGACATCTGAATACTATAGAATAGTTAGCTCAATATCTGGTAGAAAATTACTAGTCTATAATTAATGGTAGGTGACTGAACATCTTTAAAAACGTCGGCTGATCAGCATGCCAGCATGAATTTGTAAAGGATTGAAATTTCTGCAGAGGTGACTAAAGGCAGAGGGATGTCTATGGTTGTAACTCATCTTCTGGCAGTCCGTCTAAAAGTCCAAAATAAGTGGCTGTTAATTAAAGTTGAAACTAATGGAAATGAAAACATATTATTGACCTGGTTAGAAAATTGACAGAGGCAGGAGACAATCAATCAATACTCATAATTGTCAAGATGTACCTGTGGTATTCCACAGGGTCAGTTATGGGGCGTTGACTATTCACCATATTTATTATTAAATTAGATGATGGATCAAACATTACAAATCCAAATTTATCACTGACACAAGATTGGCAGCACTGTAGATGGAAATGTCACATTTAAATTATTGGTGGATTAAATGAGGGACTTAACATTTGGCAAGTAGATTTCAATGGAGGCAAATGTAAGATCATCTACTTTGGATAATTTCTATATGGTGAAAAACTAGAACAATGGAGGTGTGTGCAAAGAGACGTAGGGGTCCAGGAATATGAGACATTAAAATGCCATGAACAAGTAGAGAAAATAAGCAAAATGTTTCAGAATACAAGGGGGTGGAAGTCATTCTTCAGCTATCCAAAGTTCTAGCTAGACCACGTGGAAATGAAGTGCCCGGACAAATAAATTTAAAACATTTTATGCCCGAATAAAACATAGTGGGTACTGTGATGGCTAATTAAGTCTGAAAAAACAGTAAATCTTTATTGGAGCTAATAGTTGCAGTTTTTCATTGATTCTACATTTTAATGGCATTACCTGTCTATCCAGCACTCAATGATCTTATGTTTTTCTCCAGCTACAAGCAACGCGCTGAACAATTATCTCAGATTCACAGAGACCAGCCTGAACATCCTGTTAGCCGAACAGTTTATTGGATTAACTACATCCTCCGTTACAGTGGGGCAGAACATCTTCGTGCTGCTGTATATAACGTCCGGTTCTACCAATACTTCTTGTTGGATGCAGTTCTGCTCATTTCTTTGAGCACAGTTGCTATACTCAAGATAGGATTGTGGATAGCGAAGCAGGTTGCCAAAAGGTTTTCATCTAAATTCGTACATGGTAAAACTAATGGACACTGCTATAATGGAATAGCAAATGGTAAACATCGGAAGAATGGCCACGTCAAACATGAAAAAAAAGTGAAATGAGTAATCTTGGCTGCCCTGTAATTTTGGGAAAAGATTAACAGTTCACTATACCGTTGATATAATGTCACCTGTGTAACACACTACTGACAGCGTTTTGGAAAATAACTGTGTTAATATTCTTCACCATTTAACCTCATTTTGCCTAAAATTCCATGTGCTGACTAAAGGACCGATGAGCACAACTTAAAATGCAATACTGTATATCTGAAACTTGGCATTTCTGCACAAATTGCTTTGGCTCTGAAACTGGCCTTAATTCTTGGAAAGTTTTATTATGAATTTTTATAAATTGTTTTGTGATTTATTAAAGTGTGTTGTGTGCCCCACTATTTTAATAAAAGCAAAAAAAGATGAAGGGTTTGATACTTGGATAAAATTAGTTCAGTTTTGTTTCAATGGTGACAAGATTATGTTAGCTTGGACTATATTGAATAGTGCACTAAGTCAATTGTCATGGTGGTCTAGTCAATTATTGGACCCATATGAAGATGTTTTACTTGTACGGTGAATGACTTCCCTTGGTGGAAATATGATCAGATCTCAAGGATTAGAGGTGATTTTTCACCATTTCTTTGATTTTTTTAATAGATTGGGCACGAATCCAGGTATCCCAGAAACACACACCTTCACAAAATCAAATTCAGCATGTAGTTTAATTGTCTTGTCAGATAATACTCAAGGGTAACCTATTTTACAGCTTTATTTAGGTTTTTCCAAACAATCACAGTTTGTGTAATTGATGAGAAATATTAATATATTGTGTACCTTCCAAAATGTTATAATTTACAACTGAGAAATGGAGCACTAACAACATAATTGAAACAACTCATTATTAGGTGCACAATATACCTTTACTTTGGTAAGTGCTCTGCAAATCCCAATTAAAAATACAGCATTTGTAATGGGTGGCAACATTTTCCACATCACACAACTGGAATTTTAGGTGCATCACCTTTTCTACAAAATAATTTATTGATGTATATTAAAATGATAAATACAGCAGTAATATGATTACCCATTAGCTAATTTCAGAATATTCATTGAAGAAAGGTGGTCTGAAAATTAATTTACCACCTAAATATTGCAGGGTTAAGATTCCATCATGAATGGACATTTTGGGTAAGTGAACCAAGCTGAAGCTTTATACTCTTTAGTTCTACTACATCTTGATCTACTCCGTCTTGATACAAATCTGATTACATGAGACGAGTGCATGTTTGCCTGCACAAACAAAACAGCTCCATGTATTATTGCCCGTCACTTGCCAAAGTATTTTTACATGGTCTTCATATTTTCCCTTTAAAGTATAGGTGAATAGTTTGTCAGTGGATGTTAATTTTCAATGCTTTCATCTTGGCAGCTTCCTGTTCTTTTGAACATCTTTGGGGCACACAATTCACTGTTTTGTGATTACTGTACTTTAGCCCAGTGCTGCTTTCCTGTTAGTTTGTCCACAGTGTGATGTGTTTACTTCTAATGCATATTATCCCTGCTGTGAGTGTAAATTTTATTTATTGTAATTAGAGTTCACATGTCTGACAAAGAAACTAAGAGCATCTCACATTCAATATTATTACTGCCTCCTTGATTGTTTCATAAGTTGTAACCCAAATAAGGATTTTATTTATTTCTATCCCACTTGGAGCCACAGGTGACCACTGAATGTAGGAAAAGAGATGGAAGTATGAACAGCTAATAACTTTAAATAACTGAACAAAATAAATTTTCAGTAAAATAAATTTACATTACTTTCAGTTCTGTTCAAAGTTCTGTGCAATGCTGCCATGAAGTGGCCATTGGGAAAGCAAATTAAGCTTTGGGAGGCAATGAGTGGTGGGGTGATAACTAAGTGGTCTTAACAAAGGTACTGTATGCAGATATTTGTTTTACAGTAAAACAACAGATGGTGTCTTCAGGCTGTAGTATAGTTGAGCTAAAGCTGTGATAAATTTGAGCAATAAGTACTGATTACATAGCCTGAAACCTTTTTTATATGTATATATAAAAATGTAAATGTCTAATTCCAGCTACAGTTTTAATTACAAACACTGTCATCTGTTATTGCAACAAAGTTAAATAAATGCAACAAAGTTAAATAAATGCAAAATATTGATTGTTGTGTGTATGCTTTATGATTGCTATAATAATGCATCATTGCATTACATGCTTGGAGTTTTTGGATTTTTTGCACTTTGCAATTATACTCCATCACTTGATAGATGTTATGGGGTTTGCCTTTCTAAGTTAAATAGAATATGTTTTTACATACTCAAAAGAAACAGTGACAAACTGATCATCATATTACATAGCTTGCCACAGAAGAATAAGGAAAGAAGTATTTAGACACTGGGCTACAGTTGTAATCAATGATTACATCTTCTTGATTTCAGTTTATGTAATCCTCATTTCGGAGATAATAGGTTCATGTTCACAATTCCCAATATGCAAATTGTGATCAGATGAGTTGTCAGTAAAATGAAATGCTTCTCAAAAGTATTTTCACTAATGAAACGTAATTTAGCTTCTTAAACACTCCTTGCAATGGGTTTTACTTCGACCTATGTAATCTCCTGATGGCTCTGCCTACACTCTGATCCGCAAAATAAATTCCAAGACATTTAACTATCCATACAATAGCAATAATCAGGGCCTAGTTTTAAGGTTGATTAAATGGGATATCTTAAATTAAAGAATTGGGCACTTTAGAAACTGCAGTCTGCAGAAACCTCCAGAATCCGAATATACAGAACTCAAGACAAGCTGCCGGAGAGCAGCCCCTGAATAACCCATCAAGTAATTATCATTGCTACTTGAGATTCACTGACCTATTGTCCACAGTTACTGATATCCCATCAACTGATCGCTCCGACTTAAGATGCAATGGCCTATTGTTCACTGTTCCTACAACCCATCAAGCAATCATCGCTCCTCCCAAGGTGGGCTCAGGTACCCTGTCAACAGGTCATCAACCAGACCATTGGGCACTGAGACTCTGCCTCCTGAGACTCCATTGGCCGAAGGCCAAGGGCAGGTGGAGAAAGGAGGTGGGTGGCGACGGGGTAAAAAGAGAGGCATTTTCCAGACATCTGGAGAGAAAGGACTGGAAGCAAAGACTTGAGGCAAAAGACTCGAAGCTTGGTGTGTGAGGTAACCTTGACCAGACTGGAAGGAAGGAAGCAAGCAAGGAACAGCCAGCGAGAATCACCTTTACAAAGAGGAAGAGGGACTCTGGGATCGGATCTGCAGCTTACCAAATCACCTTTACGGGAAGTATAGTCGAATCCTGGGTGTTTCTTGTATGTATAGTGGGTAATTTATGGATTAACTATATTTAATAAAGTGTGTTGCACTATATCTCTGTCCTACTTTGTTCTACTCCTAAATAAAGACACCTGGGTAAACTTTAAGTAAAGAGCTGGTTGAATTATCTGAATTGGATAGATCCAACATTTTGGCACCCTAGATGGTCTTTCGATAAGAAGCGATACGTTGCTCCGAAGTCGAACCTTCAACCCAGTATTCTCCAACACTCCGGCTGAGCCTGAATTAAGAGGACATGTCCCATGTAACGGCCAGTCTTAAGTGAGTAAAGGACTAATACAGATTTTGACCAGTAAGATTGGCCCATTAGCCGGGTGTCTAACACTAGGTGAACAAACTATGTATTTAGATCTCGGATAGTCTAGGGAGTTGGGGAGGGAATTTAGTGAAAGCCGGACCCGTAACCCAGCGGATTCTCGCACAACTGTGATGAATCCTACGGAAAGCGAGAATAAGCAGAGCAGAGAAATGGTAGAATGCCCAGAGTGAGAAGTGACCCAAGTGGGTACTACAGAAAATTAGCAAATGGGACCAGGATCCCTAAAGGCCATGGAAGAAGGAAAGAATATTCTAATCACCTTGTTGAAGGTGGCCGGTGACAAAAGGCTCCTCGAGGGATCCTATGTGTCAAAGGGGGGAGGGAGATATGAGTTTTTGAAAAAGTCAGTATGGAAATTTGAGTTTTAAAAGATGTCAGTGTGAACATTTGTGCTCTGGAAGTCTAGGATTATCCTGAGAAAAAATGAGTTTTCAAAGAAGTCAGTATGGAAACATGAGTTTTAGATAATGTCTGTGTGGTGTAGCCATCTGGATGGCCACTTCCAGAAGACAAAATGGACAATGCTAAGAAAGCAGGCAGGCACAGAGTCTGTCTGCATATTGGAGAAACAGCTCCCAGACGAGACTGGAACTGTAGGCCCATTAGCATATGGATGGCCCATCTCCGGGAACAAAGAAAGATACTTAAGTAACCGATCTGGCCCCAGACCTCGCGGCACCAGTTCCCTAAACCGAAAGCAGAAAACAAAGCAAGGCCAACGGCCACTTAGGACACGCCCAGCCATCAGGGCACCCACCCCTTTATTGGTCAGGATCAATGCGAATGATCAAGATACGGCCCAATTCATTGGGGCCAAGTTCCATGCCCGCCCAAAAGCGCGCGAAGCCCCCTTTGGGTATAAGAAGAAGGCCCCAACAGAGAATCGCTCTCTTGGACTTGGCTCTCGCAACGGAAAGACCCGTCCACCAGCTACACCAGAAGCAAGTAAGTCCAAGGTCAACGCTACCAGATGGACGATCTTAGCTGTTCCCCTTCACCACTACGACCCCAGCAGCCTTAGACCCGAGTGAACGGCCATTGTTCCTCTGACTGAGTAGGCGCCCAAAGCTTTAGCTTTGGCAGTAGTGATAGTTTCGTCTGTAGTATTTCGTGCATGAGCAGATATTGCTGTGTGTGTAAATAAATAGTATTGACTTTGAACTAACTAACTGGTGTACCGGCTCTTTGATCAGTATTCGGGTTTGAACCTTGTGGCGGTATCGAAAGATACCTAGCGACTCTAAAGCAAACATAATTAGAATTAAGGAAGGCAACCATATTGACCGCCATATTTAGAACCAAACAAAGAGAGCAACAGTGGAAATTTGAGTTTTAAAAGAGGCCAATGTGAACATTGTAGCTACCTGAGTTGGCCACTTCCTGACTTAAAACGGAGAACCGCAAAGGCTGAAGGGAAATTCAGCCAACACAGGCAATGACTAGCAAATACAGAAATCATGTGTATTAAGACCTGTAAGGAACCAGACAGCACTGAAACCAGCAGCCATCTGCATAGTAATGTAGCAGCCATCTACATATTAATGAGCGAAGCCCGGGAACAATCAAAACATTTTAAGGTAAAGAAAGCCAAGCCAGACTCCTCGGCGCCAGCAGGAGCCAACACAAAAGAGGTTAATGGACACTAAAGACCGCCCAACGATCAGGGAACTGCTCCAGCATTGGAGAAATCGAACCAAATGATTGGAATGAAGTCCAATCACTTGAAACCAGGTACGGGGTCCGCCCCGAAGGGCGGGAAGCCCCTGGGGACTATAAAGTAAAGCCCCCAAGTTCAAATCGTCCTTCTTGGCATGGTCACTCAGCAGCGAATCAACCCTTGACAGTGACCTGTTGCCTCCAAGAAAGTAAGTCTCAAGTCAACGCTCGCTACGAGATAGGCGATCCTAGCTACCAGTCCATACCAGCTTTTGAATCCCGTAGACTCAGGACCTGAACGAAAGGCCATTTGTTCCCCTGACCTGGTGGGCCAGTCCAAAGCTAAGTATAGGCCCGTTAGTTATAGAGATAGTTTATTGAGTAGAATTTATGCATGAGTAACGATTGACTGTGTATAATAAATGTGTTTTGATTTGAATCTTACAAATTGGTGTTTTGAGTTATTGATCATTCCTTGAACTTGAACCTCGTGGCAGTATCATAAAGATACCTGGCGACTCTAGAGCAAAGGTTATAAAACAGCCAATTGAAACAACCAAAAGTTAGCAACAACATTTGTACAATTGTTCGAACAGAAGAGTTTAAACTTCCTCTATATATTTGTGAGGGAATTTACCTTTTCTTTGAGTTTGAATTACAGTTTTGAAGAAAGAACAATGAAGACTACTGTCCTAATCCGCTTCATTTATTTTCTTTGAAAATTCTAATTATTTTTCAGTTTGTTGAGATTGAAAGTAATGCTTTGAATTCCTTTTGTTTGAATGGAGGCCTCCGTGGATGAATGAGTGTGTGTGTGTTTACTAAAGAATTTGTGAATTTCCGTTGGTGTTTCTTGTTTTTTAAATGTTAAATTCTACAAAACTGAGCTTTAAATCAATTGGGAGTTATAAACTAGATTTTAATTTTCTTTTAAATTGACAGATACATCTAAACCAAATTAACTCATTTGACTCCAGGCCAAGTGCTTTTGTTTAAATACAGATGTATCACAAGTCACAGGCAATGATTCTGGAGGCTTCAAAAATTCCAATATTGCTCTGCCATAAGTGACAATGGGGACATTTTTCTTTTGTGGAAATGGTTAACTCATTCAGACTTCACTGTTGCCCTTTGAATTTGAAGTTTGTGAAGTGTTACACTTACCTTTTACACCAATTGCAAAGTCTGATGATTTGACTTCTCTTAAAACTAGCATGCCGGGATAGAATTGCTCTCAAGGTCCAATTGATTAAATGCAATTAAGTGAAAATGGTAACTAATATGGAAAGGAGAATAAATAAATTCTAATTTTGACAAATAAAGGGCAATAGGAGTTAGTCTGTATGGTTTGCTGAGCTGAGCTTCAAACCCCCTTCATTGTTTGAAAGGAGATAAATTAAATATTCCCAGTTTAGAATGTCACCATTTGAAACTAATATATTTTAAAGAAGTAATATTCATTTTTGTGTGTTATCAATACTGAGTAAATGCTAACTCAGGTAGCGAGTACGTGAACATGTAAAATCGGTTGTTTTAATCCTGGGTATTTAACTACAAATAGTTTAGAAATTAACGATCTCCTGTACAAGGATAAGTGCTGTTATGTTTTTATGAGTGAGGTGATCTACAGGTGGGGAGATAATGTTAAATTTGGGGAGCATCAATGAAGCTGCAGCAGATGGTGGGATTCTTTATCACTTAATCACCTGGGGTTAGGGAATGGGAGTCAAAACTTTAAAGGAAAAGTGGAAATACACCCTTAGTTGCAGGTCATGTTGCTATTATTGCTACTGTTCTCATTACCATATATCAAACATTTGTAATATATTAAAAGATGGACAAATGGAAGTTTGATTAAATGTGGCATCGGTAATGAGACATAGGAATTGGGTTTTAAATATGTAATTCAATAAGCTTTGAATATTGTAAGGAAAGTATGTATCTCTGACTCACTCTGGGAATAGGGTTGTCCAAATTAATAATCCCATGTGTTTACACTTTTGGGATCACGGGGAAATGTGGTACTGAAGGCAGGCTGACGGGATGCACATGGACCAGGAACAGAAACTGCCTCCTGAAACCCTGGCTGGAATCCATACTGGCTGCAAAAGCACTCAAATCAAAACATAAACTTGTTATTGCAATATGGAATTTGATTACCCAATCCAAGTCTATGAATATGCAACAAACGTCCAGACACAGGTGATCAACTTTGCAGCAGACGAAGGACACCCGATCCCAATTGTTTTCTCACTCCACCCCCACCAAATCCTAGCAGATTAGTGATGACCAGTCATGCCAACTGGGAGGATGTCTTTCACACATATAAAAACAGTAAATGGCCCAAGTGGGTACAGTGGGGCGAAACCCCCAAACCGGATCTGAGATCCGAAGGAGAATATTGCTGGAGTCATACTCTGGATCTGCTTTTCCTTTCTTTTTTTTGTGTTGTTGCTGGTGATAGCCAAATAATAACCAAGATAGCCAAATAATAATACAGCAGGGCCTAATGGGCGCCGCATCCACCAACTAGAAGCCGAGGTAGCAACGAGAACGAGAGGAACCGTGTCAACCTCATACGTATGAGTCAATTCCAGGCCCAGTATGTCAAGGCACATCCAAAAACACCGCGCGCTATCGGTGAGAAAGATGCCACTATTACCCAATTAGAGAAACTGAAATTAAAATGCAGCGACCTGCAGGCTGCGGTAAAAGTCTTATATCTAACAGGGAAAGAAAACAGGTGCTGCGTTACGGACCACACCAAATGCCTGCGCGAGATAGGCAGATTACAGTCCCAATTGGCAGTTAAAAGAGAAGTAATGTGCACTTTCACCACAAATTCCAGGGACAGTGACCCAGGGGTAGAATGGCAGGAACTAGAAGAGAATGTCTCTGACTATGCAACAGCAAGCCCCACTGCCGACTGGGGAGCCTCCTCCCAGTTCCAAGAGGGAGAACCAATTGCAGCTCCTGAACAGGTCCCTATGAATCCAGTCACCACCCACAGACAGGACGGACAGAACCCCAATATCACCTACATAACACCCTACACTGTGACCCAGCTCACTGACGTCGCAAAAGCGATCGGGGCGTTTGTACCCAAATGCTCTTTTTGAAAACATTGCCCAATACCGTATCCTAAACGGGCTAGATGAGGCAGAGGAAGTCAGGCTCACCCTCCTATGCCAAAGTCCCGCAATCCGCTCTGCCCTACCCAATTCCCAAAATGTAGCAAGGGGAACCTTGCCCCAAATGAAAGCGGGTGTTCTGACCGCCACAGGATCCAATAGAGATGACCCAGTGAACGGCCTCAACAATTGTCAGCAAAAGCAAGGGGAACATCAGATAGCATTCGCAGGTTGGCTTGGAATCAGTTTTTATTGGGGTTTTCGGTCCACTAAACAGAGCCCAATTAGACCCACATCACCGATCCACATCCCTGATAGTCCATGCCATGCACACCAGTCGCAAAAGCATGTGAGAATTACGACCCTGAAGACGATACACACAATGAGGCCTGGGCTATCCGGAAAATGACTCGCGCTCGGGAGCGGGATGTCAAACAGATGAACACCCCTAAATTAAAAATGAATCCCATCTGCTCCAACTCAAATCCTGGACCTGTGTGGCAAAACGAGGGGGGAGGTAGAATCATGGGACCAACAAACCCCAACCACCCACCGCCATATACCCCTGCTGATCGCAGAATCAGGGAGCCACAAGTCCACACAGGACATATGCCCAACCCCCGAAGCAGGAAACCGTACAGAGCCAAACCCACCGCTGAAAATGCATATTTGGGATGTTTGAAAGACGGTCCCAGGAGAAGAGATGTTTTGAACTTTGATTTTTGAAATTTGTTTTATTATATTTTTTTTAAAAGTTTTTTTTTATTATAAATTGTCTTTTTACATTTAATTATTCGTTTTTAAAATTTAATTTATTATTTTATTGTATTATTTATCTTGAGATTGAAGAAAGGAGAAAAATATTAAGTGGTTAAGGGATGCCCAAAACAGCTGTGAAGAAGGGAGAAAACGCGGGCTCGCCGCCAAAGGAGAGGACCAGTAAAAGCACTGACAAGATGGCGGATTCTGGACCGCGTGGTGGGGCCGCACTACTTACAGTGGAAAGGATGACCGAGGTGATGGCTGTGTAGCTGGAGAAGCAGTTTGCATGGCACATGGAGGCGTTGAGGAAGGAGATGGTGTTCGCACTGAGATCATTGGTGGAGGAAGCAATCCCCCCGGTGAGGGTGGATGTGGCAAAGATATCGGCCGAGGTGAGAGAACAGGGTGGAAAAGATGAAGGAAGTGGAAGAGGTCATGTCGCAGCACAGCGACCATCTCACCTCGATGGGAGAAGAACTACAGAGGGTGGTGGAGGTCAACAGAGGACTCCGAGCAAAGTTCGAGGACTTGGAGAACCGCTCGAGGCAGCAAAATCTGAGAATTGTGGGCTTACCTGAAGGGGCAGAGGGCTCAAGGCCAACTGAGTACTTTGCTAAGAGGCTGACGAAGTTGATGGGGGAGGGTGAAGACCCCTCCCGGTATGAACTGGACCAAGCTCATTGGTCGTTAAGGCCGAAACCCAAAGTAAATCAGCCGCCGAGAGCAGTAATTATCTGCTTCCATAAATACCACATGAAGGAGAAAGTGTTAAACTGGGCGAAGCAGAAGCGGGAGGTGCAGTGGGATGGTGCTAGAGTTCGGATTTACCAGGACTTGACGGTGGAGTTGGCAAAGAGACAAGCGGTGTTCAGCCGATTGAAGGCGGCATTGTACAACAAGGGGCTGCAATTTGGTATGGTATACCCGGCAAAGCTGAGGGTGACGTACAACGCCAAAGATCTTTATTTTGAAACGGTGGAAGTGGCTGAGGCGTTCATGAAGGCAGAAGGCTTGGGACAGAAGTGAGGAGTGGAGCTGGAAGAGAGATTGTGGACTGTGATTGGGGAGCTGGAAAATGTATAAATGTTATAACTTTCTTTTCACTGACGTGTATTGTAACTTACTAGACTTCACATTGTTATAGAGTTTAAGTTTTTGTTTGGTTTGATTGGCATTTTTGCTCTTTTTTTTGTTGTTGCAACGGTTATGTTATTTCATTGAATTGCATGGGTTAGATTGCTTTTCTTTTTCTTCTGGGACTGGATGGGAGGGGACAGTATGCCTTTTTGGGGGAGAGGGGGACTACCCACACTAGCTAACTAAAGTCGGCGAGTGAACGGAGGTGAGGTGAGAGTAGGGCTGCGGGCATTGGAGCCTGGTTAACAGGTTTTGATGGGCCTACAAGGCGAGCAACTGAAGGGGGGATGATCGATACTGGGTGAGATTTTTTAAAGGGGAAGTGCAGGGGGGGATTCTGGGAGGGGGTAGGGGTTCGATATTAATAATGGAAAGGGACGGGTCAGGCTCATGGAGTAGGGCCTGGTGGTATGATGATGGTGGATAAGAAGGGGGGGGAGATACCCTCAGTTAGGATAGTCACATGAAACATGAGAGGTTGGGAGGCCCAATCAAGAGGTCAAGGGTGCTTGCGCATTTTAAAAGTTTGACGGCCGATGTAACAATGCTGCAGGAGACTTACCTGAGGGTGAAGGACCAAGTGAGACTTAAAAAGGGCTGGGTTAGTCAGGTGTCTCATTTTGGATTTGACGGAAGAGCTCGAGGGGTAGCGGTAATGATCAGCAAAAGGGTACGGTTCCAGATGTAGAAGGTGGTTGCAGATCAGAGGGGTAGATATGTGATTGTGACAGAGGCACTGGAGGGGAGGCTAGTGGCGCTGGTAAGTGTATATGGTCCCAATTGGGACGATGCGGGATTCGCGAAGATGGTGTGTGGGGCCATCCCTGACTTGGACACACACAAACTGATAGTGGGGGGGAACTGGAACTTGATACAGGAGCCAACATTGGACAGGTCACGGCCACGCTCGCTGGTCCCGTCAGGGGGGGATGAAGGTGCTGGCTGGGAAAATTGTGGAAATGGGAGGGGTGGATCCTTGGCGGTTTCTGCACCCGAGGGAGCGGGAGTACTCATTTTTCTCAGCGGTCCATAAGGTGTACTCGCAGATTGACTTTTTCATGTTGCGGAAGGCGCTGCTGGCTGGGGCTAAAGGATCGGAGTACTCGGCAATTGCAATATCAGATCATGCTCCGCATTGGGTGGATATGGTACTGGAGAAGGGGATGGTACAGAGACCAGGGTGGAAGTTAGATGCGGGACGATTGAGGGACCGAGGGTTCAGTGCCAAAATTGAAAAAGGTAATCGAGGAATATGTAGGTTTTAACTGCACGGGTGAGGTGTCAAAGGTAGTTGTCTGGGAGGCTTTAAAGGCAGTGTTGAGGGGTGAGGTGATCTCGTTCAAGGCTAGGCTAGACAAAGAGGAGAGGTTGGAACGTCAGAGGATAATGGGTGAGATGCTGGGGGTAGACGGGAGGTATGCAGAAGAGGGGGACACAGCAAAGTTGGAAAAGAGGAAGGAACTGCAGGCAAGCTTTGACCGACTATCTGCCAGGAAGGCGGTACGCCAATTGACGCGAGCAAGGCGGGCAGTTTACGAGCATGGAGAGATGTTGGCGGGTCAGCTCCGTAGGGAGGCTGCGGCAAGGGAAATTGTCCAGGTGCGGGACTGTAAGAATCTCGGGCAACCCCTGGTCCCCTTGAACTGTGAAACCGGACTTTAAACTCAGAAACTGTAAAATGGACACCTTTTCAACAAAGAGCTTGGCCAAATTCTTCCCAGCAAGCTTGGCTTGCAGGGCTGTCTGTGAGTGTGAAAGGAATGTTTGCAGAAACCCCCCCCCCCCCTGGACTTGCAACTCATCAGTAGCCAGACAGCACTAATTGGATCAGCAAAGGGCACAATGGAAATGCTAATAGCCCTGAAACTCCCCCAGCCAAGAAACAATGTGTTGGTGAAAACCTCTTGCATATGTTAATGACCTTGTCTCCATCGGAGCTGAAAAATCCATCAGCATAATCCAGTCATAATGGCAGCAATCTCCGAAGCGAATGGCAGACTCGAAAATCCCATCTTCTTAAAGAGGTGTGGAAGACAGTGATCTCCCAGGACAATGGCGTGGGCAGGAAGCCGTTTACCATGGAGGGAAACTGCCCGGAGATGGTGGATCGCGCTGGGCAGGCCTCAGCAGAAATTGCCGGTGGAATACAGTGACTGGAGCTGGCTACCTGGACCTATCAGGAGAAGGGGCGGGACCTGCGGGAACTTTGAAATGCTAACTTACCTGCTCACACAAAAGAAGCTGGACTGGCGTGAAAACTTGGATTTTGACCATAAAAAGG
Source organism: Scyliorhinus torazame (assembly GCF_047496885.1). Classification (NCBI taxonomy): domain Eukaryota; kingdom Metazoa; phylum Chordata; class Chondrichthyes; order Carcharhiniformes; family Scyliorhinidae; genus Scyliorhinus; species Scyliorhinus torazame. The sequence continues at coordinate 121,373,987 of NC_092709.1, forward strand.
GTGGTCAAACGGCCATTCGCTCTCTTAGGATCTTTTGCTCTTGCTGAACTCCCTGCTCCTACAACATCTCGAATTGAGCTTGACCTCTTGTTCCAGCTACAGCCTTGGATTGTAAGTATCCCGCAGCAGCTTGCGAAGCTCCCGTATAGTGGTTGAGGCTTTGGTGAAAGTGGGTGCATGCTCCCATTTTGTCTTTTAAAAGATTGCTAAAATTGTGTATGTAATTTTTACGTTGTGCTGCGATAGTATTCCTTCCATAGTAATAATCATTAAAGTAGATAATTGTGTGTTTTCTGTATTTGGTGGTGGTTGAGCTTGGCAATTAATAAAATATATGTGTCTGGATTTTGAATTGGAGTCTGTCTCAATTCCTTCAATCCCTCACCAACGAGCTCTAGCCAAGTCACTCAATTAAAATACTCCTTACCATAAATCCGGTGTCGAGAACGGAGGGAAATCCCTGGGCGATTCCAACCCGCTCACTCAGGAAAGGCTGCCAGGTACAGGTGGGCAGAGGTTTTCCTTTCCTCTCTCTCTTGGGGGCGCTGCTCAGGTGAAGCAGGCGCAGGTGGTAGCGAATCCACCGGTGAGAGAGAGGATCAACCGGGCAGTGGTGGGGCTTGGACGACGGGGATGGAGGTATAAGGGGATCCCGCTACAATGGCGACCGCGGCAGGACATCGATGGTTTGGGGTATGTGACTTGGCAGAGGGGGTGAGGGAACGAAGCAAAATGGAGGAGAGGATCTCCTCATATTTATGGAAAAAGATCAACCTCACCAAATCTTGGGTGTTGGAGCTAGTGAATGCAAAACGACCCGTGATGGCGGCTGCTGCATGGGCAGAGGGTAAGGAACACACTAAGAGTGTAGAAAAGGCAGTATGGTTAGCCTGCTTGTCCCAGCAGGTAGCCAACATGGAGAGAAAGATAGCCGAGCTTGAGCAGGGGTTGGGAGAAGTTAGGGCCAGTGCAGGGGACAGCGCTAGGACAGCTGAACAGCTGTACAGTGAGCTAGCAGAGGTGAGTCTCACCGGTACGAGAAGGAGTTTCTCCAGTGCCAGGCAGTTGAGGTAAAGGAGAGGGAGAAGGATGCCCGGGAGCTTTTGGCCCAAGGCGCCCAGCAGTATAGGAAGCTGGAGGGGAAGGTCCGGGACATCCAGGCAGCGTACCGGGTGGCTCACGAGGAGGTAGGGGACTGTGATCACGGGCTGTGCCAGGCACGGATAACTGAGTTGGAGGAGACCTTGTCCAAGGTCAGGGGACAGGTACACCTGGTAGGTCCAGGGGGGTTCCCTAGGGGCAAGGTGCTCCTCGCAGCGGATGATTCCCCAAAGGCCAAGGGGAATAGACCGCCTCCTGAGGCGCCGGGATTGTGTCCGGGTCGGCAGGGTACCCCCAGATGGCGGCGTGCCCGCCTGGTTCCGTATGTGGGTCCCCACGGGATGGGGACAGACCGTTGCCTGGGATGTCGGTGATGGGGCCGGGTCAGCAGGTAGGGATCGGGACGTCCGGGGAGGGACGGGCTCAAGGGGGGTCAGGATTGTATCCCCAGATAGCGGCATCTCCGATATGGGTAGTTAGCCCGGGAACAGGGGGGCTACCCAACGGGGCAGGAGAGCCGGACGCCGTGGAGGCAGAGGGGCAGGAGCCTCCGGTAGGGCAGATGTGCCCGGTAAGGCAGAGGAAGTACGGTCCCCCAGTGGGTGGGGACGCCAAGGGGCCGGTAGAGAGTGATATTATTGTTCCCCACGGGGTACAGGCACTTAGGGGAATGGTGTCCCACATCCCCAAGTTGACCCAGAAAGGAGACCGTCACTTCATTTTATGGAGGTGCAACAGGCAGCCGAGATAAATGACTGCGACAAGGGGGAGCGGGTGAAGCTGCTCCTGATGACCCTAGATTCTTACCTATGTAGGGCAGTGACCTCCAGGGAGGGGGGAGAACCTGCCACATGGGCAGCGGCCCAGGCAGCGGTCCTGGACGCCATGGGTCTGAATCAGGGTAGTCCCTTCACGAGGGTGGGGGAAACCAGACAGCAGGTCGGTGAGTCCCCAGAAATGTTTGCGGACAGGTTATGGGCAGTATATGAGGACGCATGTGGGACCCCTCTTAATAGGCAAAATCTGGATGAAAGGACAGCCCACTGGCTAAAGACCTTGGTGGCTAACTGTCTCCCGAGGGTTAGGGCAAAGGCAGAGCACTGGTTCGACCCAATGGACCCGAACCTGAACGAGAGGGGGGTCCTCAGAAAGCTCACCCTAGCCTACCGTAACGGGGAGAGGGGGGAAGAGAAGCCCCCCAAGGGCAAGGTGCACGAAATCGCGCCAGCCCCCCTCCCAAGAAAGGAGTGGAAGCATGAGGGCGCCCGAGCCCCAGAGAGGAGACCAACGTGCTACGGGTGTGGGAAGCCCGGGCACTATAGGAGGGAGTGCAAGAACCCAACCAGGGAAGAGAGGGCTCCCCCAAGAAAGAATCAGACCTCGCCGGCAGAAGCAACTGCCCCGGAGACCATTAATGTTAAAGATTTCCTGGCTTACCTGCAGACCAAAACAGCAGGGTCCGGGCAGGTGGCGATGGCAACAGGCCAGGGTCAGCCCGTACCTGTACCCGTGTACACACCCACAACCTCCTCATGACTAGCAGCAAAACAGCCCACTTTCCTGTGCCCAGTGGAGTATGGCCCATGCGGCAGACCCTGGGTCAAGATGGATGTCCAGGAGGTGGTCGGGAGCTACCTGCTGGACACAGGAGCTTCTAGTACCATTGTCCACACGGACAACACCCGAACCTCCCCTCTATCTAGCGGGGAACCCTACAGTCTTGTCGGCTTCACAGGGAACGAGAAGACTGGCTTTTTCTCTGTTCCCTTGTCCATCAGGTTAGGGGCACTCCAGGCGCAATGGAAGTGTGTCCTGATGAAGTGGGAGCAGGAGGGAAGGGGGATCCTAGGTGCCGACTTTATAGTGGCTCACCAGATCCTTGTGGATCTGAGGAACCACTGCTTGTGAGGCATAGCTGAGGAAGGGGCTGAGAGGGAAGTCATGGTGATAGACAGAGCACAGGAGAAAGGGTATGTGGTAAAACCAAAGGAAGGGTATGATTTAGAAACTCTGGTAAGGAATACCCCGGAGGAATTTTGGGAGTATGTCCAGAAAAATTTGGCCGCATTTGCCACACACAAGCACGATTGTGGGAGGGTTACCGGTACTGAGGTCCGTATAGATGGGGACCCCATGTCCCGACCCCAGAAACAGTATAGCTTCCCCAGAGAAGCCGAGGCAAATTTGGAGGTGGCCCTAAATTCACTGGTCAGGCAAGGCATTTTGAGGCCAATTGCTACCCATGTGAACTCATCGCTCTGGCCGGTGAGGAAGCCGGACAACTCCTGGAAGGCCACCGTGGACTACAGAGTCCTGAATAAGAACATCCCGGCCTGCGCCCCAACGGTGGCGCCCGTGGCAGACTTGCTAGGGGAAATTCCAGCATCTGCATCTGTTTTTACAGTGCTGGACATTTCCAATGGGTTTTGGTCCGTCCCCGTCAGGCAGGAAGACCAGTATAAGTTTGCCTTCACCTTTAAGGACCAACAATACACTTGGACATGTCTCCCACAAGGGTTCCATAACAGCCCGAGCATTTTTCACCAGTGCATGGCTGATTGTTTAAAAGAATTTAGTGAGCCACACAGGCTAGTGCAGTATGTGGACGATATTTTACTGTTCACAGATAGTAATGAAGAACATGGACCCCTGGTAGACGAATTATTGGGGCTGCTCTGGAAGGGAGGGTTAAAAGTGAACCCTAAGAAAGCACAGATCGGGGTAAGAGAGGTGAAGTTCCTGGGTCTGACCCTTAGAGCCGGGGAGAGAGGCATTGACACCGCCAGGAGACAGGCAGTGCAGGAGCTCCCAGTCCCCGTAGATGTCAGGGGGATACGGTCCTTTCTGGGGGTCACCGGCTACTGCAGGGACTTCATCGAAGATTATGCCACCATGACATCGCCTCTGCTTAGGCTGCTGCACAAGGGGGTGGAGTGGGACTGAGACAGCAAGTGTGAGTCGGCGTTCGTCCGACTCAAGGGAGACTTGCAGAAGGCCCCAGCCCTGGGAGCCATTGACCCCAGAGAGGAGTTCTTTCTGGAGGTAACAGCAGGCAGTGATGGCCTGAGCGCTGTACTCCTCCAGACCCGGCATGGCAAGCAGGGGCCGGTGGTCTACTCCTCCCGAGTCCTCACAGAATTGGAGCGGGCATACTCCAACTGTGAGAGGCATCTGCTCGCCACATACTGGGCGGTGAAGCGGATGCAGGTTTTTGTTAGGATGGCCCCCATCACCCTCTTAACACATCACACCCCGACCCAAATGCTACTAGACGGCCGGATTAAAGACGGCACGGTCAGCAGTGCCAGGATCACCAGGTGGACACTCTTCCTGTCCCAAATGGCACTGCGGGTGAAGGGGCTGAGTGAGCCACAGCTCGCAGCCAACCTGGTATACCCCGGGGAGCCACATCACTGTTCAGTGGAAGGGGTATGGGAGGTAGGCTTTGGATTCCGGGCAGGGCTGCATCCCACAGGGAGGGAGATCTACGTGGATGGATCTAGTTCTGTAGAGGGGGGTGTCAGATTTACTGGTTGTGGGATCTGGGACCTCTGCCCTTAAACTCCCCCATACACTCAGCGCCCAGCAAGCAGAGCTGGCCGCAGTAATGTACGTGGTCACTCACCCCGACCGTTTTCCCACACCATACACCATCTGCCCAGATAGCATGTTTACATGCAACTCGTGTAGGGAGTACCTGGCAATCTGGTCCCGCCGAGGGTACACCTCGGATGGGAAGCCCCTTGACACCAAACCCCTCCTGGAAAAGATTGTAGCAGCAGTTGGAGAGGGGGGAGACCGGTATATTCATAAGGTCAAAGCCCATTCCAAAACCGAGCCACGGGGTGAGGGGAACCAGAGAGCGGACAGCCTGGCCAGAACTGGGATAGCCTGGGACCCCTACGAAGAGGGACAAGTAGCAGCAGTTACAGGACAGCCTCGGAGGGGAGACAGAGGAACGGGCTTGGCCCCCTCTCCAGGGGCAAGATCCCGAGTTAAAGAAAGCCATAACAGCCCTGGGTAGGCAGGAGAAGGTAGAGGGACCCTACGGGGGGAAAGACATCACCCTGAAGGAGGGCATGCTCTTTAGGGGAGACCAGTGGATAGTGCCTTCCCAGCACCGCAGGGAGTTTATAGAGGTGGCCCATGAGAGCCCGGAGCAGGACACCCCGGTCCTGAGACCACCTGGCAGCGGGTGGAGAGAGTAGTGTGGTGGCCTGGCCTCCGGGAGGATATTCGCGATTTCTGCGCGAACTGTTTAGTGTGTGCCACCAACAACCCTGACCCCAAGAAAAGGAAGGTATCGCTAGGGCACATTCGCAGGGTGGAGGGACCCTGGCAGTCGATACAAATCGACTACATTGGACCACTTCCCACCGCTGTAGGGGGGGGTGCACAGGCACTGTCTGGTGCTGGTGGACGTATTTTCAAAGTGGGTGGAAGCCTTCCCCTGCCGAACAGCCACCGCTGCGGGCACCGCTAAGATATTGGTCAGAGAAGTGTTTTCTAGGTGGGGACTCCCACAGTTTGTGGAATCGGATCAAGGGAGTCATTTCACGGGGCAGGTTATGCAGGCGACCCTAAAGACCCTGGGGATTAAGGCCAAATGGCATGTGGCCTATAACCCCCAATCCTCAGGCCCTGTAGAGAGGCTCAACTGGACCATTAAAGAAAGGTTGAGAAAGGAGACGGGCAACTCTCCCGGCCGGTGGATAGAGGTTTTGCCCTTAGTGTTAATAGGGATTCGGGAAAAGCCAGCCCCATGGTCCAGCTTCCCCGGAGGGTTAGGTGGTTTCACGTAAACCAGTGTAAGCTCTTCGACCCCAGCAGGGCCGGTGAGAGCAAGCCCTGGGAAAAACGGGGGGGTGGTAGTGGAGGAAGCCCCCGTAGAGGTAGAGACGGTGGGGGAGATCCCCAATCCCACCGTCGCGCAAGCAGTGACAGTGTGCTGTCCCAAAGGGGCAGCACAAAGGGTAGCGGTGACAGCGAGGCCGACGGTGCTGCTGACACCTAGCATAGGGACGGGTAAGACCCCCCAACCCCCACCTGCGGTGCAGGTTGCATGCCTCAGCGCGGAAGCTAGGGAGGCCCTGGAAATGGAGGTGTCCCCTTCGCCTGGGAACCGTCCAGAGGACGTAGGAGTAGTAGGGTTCTCAAGCCCCCGGTGAGGTGGTCCCCGGTGCACATCCCCAGAGCCCGGCCCCGGAACAGCCAGGCCCGGGTGGGCGAAAGGAAGAAGGGGGCGCCGCCGAGCGCTGCCCCAAGGAATCCACTCCCCACGGGTCGAGAAGAAGGGTCCCCAAGCCCCTTAAGTGAAGGGAAGGACAGGGTTAGTCAGGCCCCTTGGCCCGAGGAGGTCCGGACCGGACAGTCGGACCCAGTGGACGGCTGGCCCCAGGGTAACGGGGTCCAGTTTTGAGTTGGCCACCCGGAGACGGGTGGCAGATGTAAATAGATTTTAAGTTAAGCTTGGAATTGTCCGTGTAAGTTTTATTGTGTTGGTTTATTTCATAGTACTCTGGGGTTAAAGACTTCTGGTGTTTTTGTTTTATAAGAATAGTGGTTTTGTTATGTGTGGTTCGTCGTTGTGTTCGTGGTAAAACTAGACAGTGGGAAGCAGCTGGGCGTAGTAACAGGTACTACGGTTTGAATTTATAAATGGGAAGAAGGCGCTAGGACCCTGCAGGGCCGAGCCAGAAGAGGACAGGACAGCAGCTGGTGGTAGTAATGTAAGATGCAGTAAGTGTCAACATGCTGTGGTTGGGCCTGTCAAGAAAAAGAGAGAGAGAGCGGGGGGTGCTAGGACCATGGAGAAGTCAGGTCGGAAGTTACAGAACAACTGTTACAGCCGGTGGGGTTCCACCGAGGCAAGCTTAAAGGACATTACAGTAGGCACAGCACGAAAGGGATTCCCTTTCGTTTACAAATGGTTCCTAGAAAGAGCGAACGGCCATCGGGTGCAAGGGGGTTTTCTCTGTTTTTGTCTTACAGATGGACCATCCAGGGCTGTGTCTGATGCTGCTCTGGGTGAGATGGGAACCGGGAAACCCCTATCGAAGAGAGACTGAGGAGTCCTTCACCTATGTGTGCTCTGGAGGCAGAGCCCCCCTCGTCACCACCGGACAGGCAGCCCAGGTGGCGGCAGAGCAGACCCGCTACAGCCACCTGAGGAGGTGGCCTGGATGGCTGGGGTCGAACTCGACCAGGGACTCCAGCCACCAGAGCTTCACCTACGGAGAGGCCTCGATACCCTGTAGCGAAATACAGGTAGCGACTGACCGGGTTAGGGTGACTGAGGGTAGACGAGTATGTTTAACCTGTGAGGGGGATGTTCCTTTGGGGAGATGGTGGTGGCTCAGGAAACTGAGCCCGGACATGAGGGATCGATCCTCGGACTGGGAACAACTGGACAATGATACCTACCAGACCGTCACGGGGTCACCGGGTGGGATCACGGTATGTTGGGAGAAATGGTGGGAGTATGACCAGGGGCTATATTTGTGCCTATGGGGGTCCGCCAGGGTATGCCCACAAGGGGCATCGATTACCTTCGTTAGGTGGTGGCAGGATGCCGGGGACGGGATAAATTGGGACCGCAGTGGGATGGGATGTTTAACTCCCTGGGGAGGAAGCACCGTGAGAGCTATCGAACTGCTGGTTCAGGTAAAGAAGCCCCTGCCCACAGCCCAACTGATCGACCCACACAACTGTCCGACAGCCACCAAGGGGCCCGAGAATGGTTTAGCACTTGTGCCCACTAAGAAAGTGTTGTACCAGGGGGTACATTACGCTGTTGCCTCTGTGGTTTTGAACCTTACTGAAGTGAAATTACCAGCATGGTGCCCTCGTGAAACAGAACTGTTATATCAAACACTGTTAAAGCATATGTTCCAAAAATTTCATAACCTGGATTTTGGGGATATGGATGTTGAGGATTTGTATCGTGGGCAAGGGGAAGTTAATGTCAGCGTAGAGGGCTGATTAATGATGGTTTTACTGCTTTAAACACGGGAACATCTCTTGTAAGTAGCATGGACACTGTAGAGCTGGCCTTGCAGATAAACCAGTTAAAAGGCCAGCTGAGAAAAGTTTTGGGGGATGAAAGTGCTGTAGTGGGATCTGGGTTGCACGATGAGGTGGCAATGACTCTCCATCTAAAAGAGATAATCAGGCAATTGGAAGAACAGGCTAAAACGATTAATGAGCTAATTAGGGAAGACCGGAATGCATCTGATCAGGCTGCCCAGAATGATGTATGTGGATTGTATGGGGCCTGGTTGCTGGGGGAGGGAAGGAGTAATTTGGAGGACCTGAGACAAGGTCAGATCCCCTCATGGATTAGCAACAGGCACTTGGCAGCGCTGCATCCATTCCACAGTGTTTTGAGTCCTTGCCAGCTCCGTGCAGCCTCAGAAGCCTATCCGGTACCGGTAGATTGTGGTAGGTCTAACCACACAACCTTGGGGGTGATAGTGAGGATCCCAGTCTTGTACCGAGTAGAGAATGTGGGGGTCATTCGTGGGGGAGTGCATATTCGTTATGGGAAGGTCCCGCCGTATGTCATAGTGCGGGAGCAAGTTGTGGCAGGCATTGACCTCTCGGGGTGTCGGAGCCAGGGAGCACAGGTAATCCTGTGTCCTCAGCACATGGGCGCTGGGGTACAGCCTCAGTGCGGGTTCAGAACTGCTGGGGCAGAAGCTATAAATTGCACGATGGAGGCGATGGCAGCGAGCCATGTCAGGCCCCAGGTGGCATATATAGGGAGTGGGACATACTGTGTAACCACTGAAGCCCAACAGTATCAACACAGACCACAGCAGTGGTGTCCAATACTGTACAGCAGCTTCTGTTTTAAACCGAAGGCAGAGGTCCATGTGGCACAGCAACGGATATTGCCCATTCCAGAACCCTCTTGAAGAAAATTTGAAAGTATTATTGGAAAAAGTAGAACTGTCCCAGAGACATTTCTTCTCCCTTGAACAGAGGGCCCATGAGATAGAAGGGGAGATTGCCAACATAAAAACCCCCGACTGGTGGAACATGGGTTCCTGGATTCGTATAGCCTCCCATTTGTTAGTGGTGTTTCAATTGTTTGTAGTAGTGTATCTGTGTTATTTTAGTTGTAGATTCAAGCAGCAGAGGAAGAGAAAAAGTTTCCAGCGGGCTCTCGGCCGAAGACGGATTTACAGCCAGGAAGGGGAATCTTTAGTATAGAACATTAATAAAGGGGTTCATTCCCCGCTTGCTTGTGAAATAAATGTAAATGAGTGTATACATACATATTCGCGGGTTTTGTTTTGATTTAATTTAATTATTGTTGCATGTACAATGACCCTTACGTTTGGGGTCTCGGTGAAATGTGTGTTTTGCTGTGATTTTTATTTTTTATTTTAAATGTGGAGATGATTTGGATTGCTTTATTATTGCTCCCTTTTCAATGAAATATGGGGTAGTTTAGATTAAGGGAACTGTCCTGGGACTTACATTTTCGCAAGTTGCTGATGGGGTGCTTGCAGTCACTACAAGAGGAATTTTTGTTGCCCTCAACACTTTTATCGATACAGTCCAAGCAAGTGTGGATGTATCGAAGGGGCATCTGTAAGAATCTCGGGCAACCCCTGGTCCCCTTGAACTGTGAGACCGGACTTTAAACTCAGAAACTGTAAAATGGTCACTTTTTCAACAAAGAGCTTGGCCAAATTCTTCCCAACAAGCTTGGCTTGCAGGGCTGTCTGTGAGTGTGAAAGGAATGTTTGCAGCAACCCCCCCCCTGGACTTACAACTCATCAGTAGCCAGACAGCACTAATTGGATCGGCAAAGGGCACAATGGAAATGCTAATAGCCCTGAAACTCCCCCAGCCAAGAAACAATGTGTTGGTGAAAACTGCTTGCATATGTTAATGGCCTTGTCTCCATCGGAGCTGAAAAACCCATCAGCATAATCCAGTTGTAATGGCAGCAATCTCCGGAGCGAATGGCAGACTCGAAAATCCTATCTTCTTAAAGAGGTGTGGAAGACCGCGATCTCCCAGGACAATGGCGTGGGCAGGAAGCCGTTTACCCTGGAGGGAAACTGCCCGGAGATGGTGGATCGCGCTGGGCAGGCCTCAGCAGAAATTGCCGGTGGAATACGGTGACTGGAGCTGGCTACCTGGACCTATCAGGAGAAGGGGCGGGACCTGCGGGAACTTTGAAATGCTAACTTACCTGCTCACACAAAAGAAGCTGAACTGGCGCAAAAACTTGGATTTTGGACTATAAAAAGGGTGGTCAAACAGCCATTCGCTCTCTTAGGATCTTTTGCTCTTGCTGAACTCCCTGCTCCTACAACATCTCGAATTGAGCTTGACCTCTTGTTCCAGCTACAGCCTTGGATTGTAAGTATCCCGCAGCAGCTTGCGAAGCTCCCGGGACTAGTATAGTGATTGAGGCTTTGGGGAAAGGGGGTGCATATCCGGTTGAACCTTGTGGTGGTATCATTTGATACCTGGCTACTCTGAAAGCAATATAATATCAATATTTAGAAAAATAAGGACAACCCTATTGACTGCCATATTTATAGTGGGTGAATATAGCGACATTATTGTTGACTCTGGTGGGACTCGACCCAGAAGTGATTTTGTCACTCCGTGAGAACCCACAAAACATTTGAATTAGAAACCCAATTGGAAAAGTGAAAGAAAACACAAGTGTAAGAACAGTATCGATCAAACCTCCAAGATTCGGAAGTGTGTAGTAATTTGCATGCGTACTAACAGGGATATAAGGTAAACTCGTTAGATTTTGTTGCGTAAAACTTTTGGGAGTTGTGTGAACCGGAAAATAGCTTAAGCCATAGCCGCTGTTTGCATCACCGCTTTATTCCCCCCTGTCCCAAATTCACAGTAGAGATACAGAGATTACGGCAGAGATACAGAGATTACGGTAGGAAAAGACATAATCGTAGAAATGGCAATGAAGGCAATGGAATGCCTTATGTACCCACAGGAACCCGAGGTCGCAGTGACCAATAGAGCAGAGCAGTGTCCCATATGGGAAGAGGAAAAGTACCTAAAGGGGAAAGGATGGCCCCTATGGTCTGAGTTTTGTGCAAATGAAGAGACAGGTCCTGGTATATAGGACAAACTTGGTGGGAAAACCTGACCGAGATCCATAAAAAGAGTTTAGGTAAAGTTCTGAGGCCGATGGCAATCGTGTCCTGTTTGGCACAATTGCGAGGCACAGAGGAGGTCATGAGGACGCTCCGCAGACAGTTTGTAGAGAAAGAGAAGAGTAGTGAGGGAAACGTTCATGAATGCGAAAAGGTAAATGACCAACTCCGAGAGCAGCTAGCAGTGAAGGACAAGGAGATGGCTGATGTCAAACGGGCACACCAATCTTGTCTAGCTCACCTAAGCAGCTTTCAGACACAAAATGATAAGGGACACCTTATACCTACCAAGACACACAATGCACAGTTTTGATAAGGGAAGAAACGCAACACCAAGTAGAGCAATTAAAGAAGCAATGTGAGGACTTAAAGGCAGCCCTACGAGCACTCCACAGTTCCACAATGGAACAAAGGCAGAGTTCGGTAGACCACGCCAAATGCAGGCAGCAAATATCACGGTTACAGTCACTGCTCTCAGTGCAAAATGATTTCAGAGACACCTTTGGACCAAATTTAGACCAGAAAGGTGGCCCCAATTGGCAGGAACGTAATGAAACTGTCCATCAATACGTAAACGGAATAGAGATTCAGAATAGAGCCCCCCAGGCCTCGAAAAGGAAAGCACCCGCACCACCGACTGCACAGGCAGCACCCAACCCTATGAATCCAGTCACCATGCAGCGCAGAGTACCGACAGAAGACCATCTCGATTTTGTGTACACCACCCCACTAACCATCACCCAGTTAAGGGATGCCCATGATAAAATAGAAACCTTTCAACCCACATCAGACACACACCATTTCTTTGAGCGAGTTAGACAACAGACCGTCATGTACGGTCTGGACGAGCAGGAAGAAGTAAACTCATTGTAATGAGCCTTGACCCATCCGTTAGTTCAGCCCTTCCCGACCCACAAAATGTAGGAGGAGGTAGCCTCCAGGATATGAAGACAGCCATCCTAGATGCAATTGGCTATAATAGAGGAGATCCCGTAGAAGGACTCAACCGATGTAGGCAAAAGAAAGGGGAGCTTCCAACAGCATTTGCTGGACGCCTCTGGATACACTTCACAGCAGTATTTGGAGATTTAACCCACGCCCGTTTAATTGCAGACAATATGGCCAAATGGACCCGTATTTTAGTCTCCCACGTCACAGATGCAGGACAAAGAGCATGTGCAAATTATGACCCCTCAGACGCCACACACAATGAAGTGTAGGTTCTGAACAGATTATCTAGAGCTTGGGAACAATCCCTACATAAAAAGGCAGAGCAGGGGAAGGTAGAAGCAAACATGAATCCAGAAAGGACACCATCAAGTCCTCACATGGGTAAATTGAGGTAGAAATGACATACAGCGCTTCCGGTGGCGTGGGCGAGCAGGGCGGCCGATTCGCGGCGATTTCGGGGAAATCCCCGAGTCTTCACGCACCCCCTGACTATCGTCGGCCTTTGGGGCCGCCACGAGCAGCCAGCGGGGCCGGTTTAAAAACCGGCGAAGTACCCCGCGCAGGTGTCGGGCGGCAGGGGCTGAGGCGCTGGGCCCGGCGCAGCAGGTCAGAGTAGCGGGGGCGGAGCTACGAGGAGGCCGAGGCGGCAGGCCCAAGGCCAGGGCACTATGTAGGGAGGGTGCTCCACGTCGGATGGCTCCCACCTAGGAAGAAGAAAGAAGGTTGAAGCCTGGTCCCAGGTGAATGCAGAGGAGAAAGAAAGAAGATTTAAGGAAGTTTGGTGAAAGTTTTTTTTTCTCTCTTCCCCCTTTTTTTTTCAAAAAAAGAATGTCAGAATGATGAAGGGCAGGAGGGCGAAGGGAGAGAGAGGAGAAAAGAAAGAAGATAAAAAACAATAAGCCGCTAAAGGATGCGAAGAGCAGTGTCGAAGAAAGGAGGAAACGCGGGTTCGCCGCCGAAGGAGGAGACGAGCAAAAGTGTTGACAGGATGGCGGAAGCCGAACTGCAAGGCGGGGCCGCACTACTTACGGTGGAGAAGATGACCGAGGTGATGGCGGTGGAGCTGGAAAAACATTTTGTGAGGCACATGGAGGCCTTGAGGAAAGAGACGGCGTTGTGTTGAGGTCATTGGTGGAGGAGGCAATCGGCCCGATGAGGGTGGAGGTGGCAAAGGGATCGGCCGAGGTGAGAGAGCAGGGCGAGAAGATGAAGGAGGTGGAGGAGGCCGTGACACGACACAGCGACCAGGTCACCTCGATGGGGGACGAGCTGCGGAGGGTGGTGGAGGTTAACAGAGGACTCCGAGCAAAGCTGGAAGACTTGGAAAACCGCTCAAGGCCACACAATTTAAGAATTTTGGGCTTGCCCGAAGGGACAGAGGCCCAAGGCCAATGCAATACTTCGCTAAGAAGTTGGCGGAGCTGAGGGGGAGGATGAGAGCCCCACCCTGTACGAGCTAGACCGAGTTCATCGGTCAGTAAGGCCGAAGCCCAAAGTGAACGAGTCGCCAAGGGCAGTAATTATCTGCTTCCATAAGTTTTGCATGAAGGATAAAGTATTAAGCTGGGAGAAGCAGAAGTGTGAGGTGCTGTGGGATGGTACTGCGGTTCCGATCTACCAGGACTGGACGGTGGAGTTGGCAAAAAGACGAGTGGCGTTTGGGCGAGTGAAGGCGGCTTTGTACAAGAAGGGGGTGCGATTTGGTGTGGTGTACCCGGCGAAGTTGAGAGTAACATATAAAGCCAAAGACTTTTATTTTGAGACAGTGGAGGTGGCTGAGGCGTTCGTGAGGGCAGAAGGCTTGGGACAGACGTGAAGAGTGGAACTGGAAGAGAGACTGTGGACTGTGTTTGAGCGGCTGGAAAATGTACAAATGTTACAACTTTCTTTTTACTGATTTGTATTGAAATTTACTTCTCTTTGCATTGTTGCAGAGTTCAAGTTAATGGCGTTTGTGTCGCGACGGTTAAATGTTATGTTAGTGAATTGTAGGGGTTGGATTGTTGGGTTTGTTTTGGTGTTTCTTTCTCTGGGACTGGGTGGGAGGGGGCTAGCTAACTAAAGTCAGTTAGTGAACGGGGGTGAGGTGAGAGGAGGACTGTGGACGGTGGAGCCTGGATAGCAGGCTTCAATGGGCCTACGAGGCGAGCAAGAGTGGGTGGTGGGATGGATGTTGGGGGATGTTTTTGTAGTGGGGGTTCTTGGGAGGGGGGGAATGGGTTCGATGTTAACAATGGACAGGGGCGGGTCAGGCTTATGGGGCAGGGCCCGGTGGTATGGTTATGGTGGATAAGAAAGGTGGGGGGGGGGTGTGAGAGACCCCCAGTAAGGACAGTCACGTGGAAGGTGAGAGGGCTAGGAGGTCCGGTCAAGAGGTCAAGGGTGCTTGCACATCTTAAAAGTTTGAAAGCCGATGTAGCAATGCTGCAGGAGACTCACTTGAGGGTGAAGGACCAGGTGAGACTTACAAAGGGCTGGGTTAGCCAAGTGTTTCACTCCGGATTTGATGGAAGGGCTCGAGGGGTAGCGGTGCTGGTCAGCAAAAGGGTACGCTTCCAGATGTGAAGAGATTATCATAGAATTTACAGTGCAGAAGGAGGCCATTTGGCCCATCGAGTCTGCACCGGCTCTTGGAAAGACCACCCTACCCAAGGTCAACACCTCCACCCTATCCCCATAACCCAGTAACCCCACCCAACGCTAAGGGCAATTTTGGACACTAAGATGGAGAAGGTGGTGGCAGATCAGGGGGGTAGATATGTGACTGTGACAGGGGCACTGGAGGGGTGATTAGTGGCGCTGTTAAGTGTATATGATCCCAATTGGGACGATGTGGGATTCGCGAGGAAGGTGGTTGGGGCTATTCCCGACTTAGACACGCATGAGCTGATTGTGGGGGGAGGACTGGAACTTGGTGCAGGAGCCAAGGTTGGACAGATCACGGCCGCGCTCGCTGGTCCCATAAGGTGGGGCGAAGGCGCTGCCTGGGCTAATGGTGGAAATGGGAGGGGTGGACCCTTGAAGGTTCCTGCACCCAATGGAACGGGAGTACTTGTTTTTCTCAGCGGTCCATAAGGTATACTCGCGGATCGACTTTTTTGTGGTGGGGAAGGCTTTGCTGGCTGGAGTCAAGAGATCGGAATACTCTGCAATTGCAGTGTCAGATCACGCTCCACATTGGGTGGATATGGTGCTGGAGAAGGGGGCAGCGCAGAGACTGGGGTGGAAACTGGATGTGGGGCTTTTGGGGAACTAAGTGTTCTGTGGGAAAATTGAAAAGGTGATTAAGGAATATGTAGGTTTTAATTGTACGGGTCAGGTGTCGAAGGCAGTCGTCTGGGAGGCTCTAAAGGCGGTGGTGAGAAGTGAGGTAATTTTGTTTAAGGCCAGGGTGGATAAAGAGGATAGGTTGGAGCGGCAGAGGGTAATAGATGAGATGTTGGAGGTAGATAGGAGGTATGCAGAGGATGGGGACCCGGCGAAGCTGGAAAAGAGGAAGGAACTACAGGCGAGCTTCGACCGACTGTCCACCAGGAAGGCGGTGCGCCAACTGAGACGAGCAAGGGGTGCAGTTTATGAACATGGAGATAAGGCGGGGCCTTATATGTTAGCAAGTCAGCTCTGGAGGGAGGCAGCAGCAAGGGAAATTCTTCAGGTGAAGGATCGGGCAGGGACGTTGGTGGTGGCTCCAGTGCGGATTAACAAGGTTTTTGAGGAGTTTTATGAGAGGTTGTACAAGTCAGAGCCACTCGGGGGAGACCATGAGATGCAGGAATTTCTAGATGGGTTGGAGTACCCGAGGCTAGGGGAGGGGGACAGGGCTACATTAGAAGGAGCAATAGTGGAGCAGGAGATAAAGGATGTGATTGGGAGGATGCAGTCGGGGAAGGTGGCAGGGCCGGATGGGTTTCCGGTGGAATATTATAAAAACTTTAAGGATAGGTTGGTGGGGATGTTTGAGGACGCGATAGGGGAGGGGGTGTTGCCGCAAACCTTGGGGCAGGCATCGATTTCCCTGTTACTAAAAAAATATAAGGATCCGACGGTGTGTGGGTCGTATCGGCCCATATCACTTCTGAATGTGGACGTAAAAGTTTTGGCGAAGGTACTGGCGGGTTGGCTGGAGGAGTGCCTTCCGAAGGTAATAGGGGAGGATCAGACGGGGTTCGTGAAAGGGAGGCAGCTGTTTTTGACCATTAGGAGGGTTTTGAACGTTGTTATGGCACCGGCGGAAAGAAAGGAAACAGAGGTAGTTGTGGCATTGGACGCCGAGAAGGCGTTTGATTGGGTAGAATGGGGGTACCTGATGGCAGTGCTGGAGCGGTTTGGGATTGGACCAAGGTTTGTGAACTGGGTGAAGCTATTATATGAGGAACCGAAGGCGAGTGTCTGCGCAAATAATATCAGTTCGAGATACTTTTCTCTCCACTGTGGGACGAGACAGGGATGTCCTATGTCCCCCCTGCTGTTTGCACTTGCGATTGAGCCGTTGGCCATTGCATTGAGAAGTTCGGGAGCATGGAAAGGAATAGTGCGGGGGGGGGGGGGATAGAGCACAGGGTGTCCTTATATGCCGACGACTTGCTGTTGTATGTGTCGGAACCGAGTGCGTCGATAGGAGGAATAGTGGAGCTACTGCGGTAGTATTTGGGTCTTTCTTGGGGTACAAGTTGAACCTGGACAAGAGTGAGTACTTTGTGGTGTCTCCGCCGGGGGTGGGGGCAGGGGTGGGGGGGCTGCCATTCCGTAGAGCAGGGACTCATTTTAGGTATCTGGGGGTGCAGGTTGCCCGGGAGTGGGGGAGGCTTCGTAGGTACAACATCACTAGTTTGGTGGGGAGAGTGAAAGCCGATCTGGCAAGGTGGGACGGCCTTCCTCTGTCACTGGCAGGTGTAGCCAGTTAAAATGGCTAACTCCCGATTTAGAATGGTGAATGGCAAAGGCTGATGGGAAAGTCAGCCAACAGGACACAAACAAGCAGCTGCGGGTTGAGTGTGTATTTACCTCTGGAAAGGCCAGACAAGATCGATACCGGCAACCATCAGCATAACAAAACACCAGCCATCTACATATTAATGAGCAATCCCCGGGAACAATAAGCAACATTTAGACACACAAAGCCAACCCAGACTCGTCGGCGCCAGCAGAAGCCTACACAAAGGGAGGTGAACGACCACCTCAAGACCGCCCATCGATCAAGGAATCGCTCCAGCATTGGAGAAAATCGAACCAAGTAAAGTCCAATCACTTGGAACCAGGTACAGGGTCCGCCCCGAAAGGCGGGAAGCCCCTGGGGACTATAAGAATAGAGGCCAAGTTCAAATCGGCCCTCTGCTTCTCTTCTTGACTGGGTCACTCAGCAACGTGAACCAACCTTTGACAGTGACCGGTCCAGCCATCGCTGAAATAGAGTAAGTCTTACTTCAACGCTCGCTACGAGATAGGCGCTCCTAGCTACCAATCTGTACCAACTTCGAATCCCGCAGGCTCAGAACCCGAACGAAAGGCCATTCGTTTCCCTGACCTGGTGGGCCAGTTCCGAGTTAAGTATTGGCCTCTTAGTCATAGAAGTAGTTTAGATGTAGAATTTATGCATGAGTAGTGATTACTGTGTGTAATAAATGTGTTTTGATTTAAATCTTCTAAGCGGTGTATTGGATTATTGATCATTACTCTGACTTGAACCACGTGGCGGTATCAAAAAGATACCTGGCGACTCAAGAGCAAAGGTGATAAAACAGAGCAATTAAACTAAGGCAAAAGTTAGCAACACAGTTCGGGTACAGGTGGTTAAAATGAATGTGTTGCCGCGATTCCTGTTTATTTTTCAATGCCTACCAATTTTCCTGCCAAAGTCTTTTTTCAGAGAGATTGAGGGAAGTGTTACCTCATTCATATGGGGAGGGAAGGTGGCCAGAGTGAGAAAGGTGCTGCTACAGAGGGGAAGGCAGGCAGGGGGTTTGGGTTTCCCGAACCTGTTGTACTACTACTGGGCGGCGAAGGTGGAGAAAGTGCGGAGCTGGGTCAGAGGGGTTGATTCTCAGTGGGTCAGAATGGAGGAGAGTTTGTGCAGGGGGTCGGGGCTGAAGGCACTTGCAACAGCACCGCTCCCAATAGCTCCGGGGAAATATTCAGGGAGTCCGGTAATAATAGTTTCATTGAAAATCTGGAGGCAGTTTCGCCAACACTTCGGTTTGGGTTTAGGGTCAAGGGAAATGCCGATTCGGGAGAACCACAGATTTGAGCCAGGGAGGTGGGATGGAAGTTTTCGGAAATGGGAAGAGAAGGGGATTAAGACGCTAAAAGATTTGTTTCTTCGGAGTCGGTTTGCAGGATTGAGGGAGCTGGACGCGAAGTATGGGCTAGAGCAGGGAGAAGTGTTTAGGTACATGCAGGTTCAGGATTTTGCCAGGAAGGAGATACAGAGCTTCCCAGAGGAACTGGCCTCCGCTGCTGGAGGAGGTGTTGACGACAAGGGGACTGGAGAAGGGGGAAGTGTCAGCGGTGTACGGAGCTATTCTGGAAGAGGATAAGGCACCACTGGAAGGGATCAAAGCAAAGTGGGAGGAAGAGCTGGGAGAGGTTATAGAGGAGGGGGTCTGGTGTGAGGTGCTCCGGAGAGTGAATGCCTCCACCTCATGTGCGAGGTTGGGGCTGATACAGCTGAAGGTGGTATATAGTGCGTACCTTACGAGGGCGAGGATGAGCCGATGTTTTGAAGGAGTAGAGGATGTGTGTGAGCGTTGCCGGGGGGGGGGGGGGGGGGGGGCCCCCCCGGACCAGCAACGGAATCAGCACTGCCCCACATAGGTACAATGCCAGGCCTATCCACAGCGTTAGCGCCTGTTCAGATAGTTTGGCCATAAATGGCACCGATTGACGGTGTTCGGACTCCCAACCAAGTTGGGTCTGCGACACGCTCTGGGACAAGTCCGGGAGACCAGTAGTCACAGGCACAGTCCGGGGACACCCTGTAGAATTCCTTTGGAACACAGCAGGGTCCCGAACCACGTTAAACTCCTCCATGATGTACCAGCGAGATAGATGACCCACTACAGACACTATCACTCTTAGTGGATTTACAGGACACCTCCAGAAGGGACACATTACGGCCCCTGTGGATATTCAGATCAGTAACGTTAGAACCAAGCACTCAGTCGTTTTAGTAGATTTACCCCAGACAGCAGAGCACATCTTGGGGATAGATTTCATGAGCTCACACGACCTTTATTTTGACCCCGTGAATAAGTGTGTGTGGAAAATGGCTAGAGCAGCACGAGCCCCTGTCACGCTCACAGTAGGAGACTAAGAACACAGGATTAGCTCAGTGGGAGATTACTGGTTTGATCCACAAACCAATTAGGGAAGTCTTAAAGAAACACACAGCATCTTTTGCCCAGCACAAGCACGATTGCGGTAAAATTCCAGGAATGGTCACCATTACAGGTCCTGATATCAAGCCCCAGACACAATACGATTTTCCACAGCAAGCCGAGGGAGAAATAGCTAAGGTAATTCAAAGTTTATTGGATCAAGGTGTAATTTGGCCCGTAGCCGCAACAAACAATGCCCCGATTTGGCCCGTAAAAAAACCAGATGGTTCATGGAGACTGACCAGCGACTATAGAGAACTCAAAAAAGTAACTCCATTATGCCTCACGAGTTTTAGATCCGGTAGAGCAAGGATTTTCAGCCTGCGAAAGGCACTTGCTCGCAGTTTTTGGGCTGTTCAGTACTTCGCGTACATAACAGCACTCAACCCCGTAACCGTTTTGACCGAGCACACCCCAACACAGCTACTGTTAGATGGTAGGCTGAAGTATGGTACAGTTAGCCAAATTATTTTATTTTTTAAAAATATGTTTATTCAAATTTTTCCAACAAACTTTTTTAACAAACAAACCCCCCCCGCTCCCCCATAACAAAAAGAAGAAAGAACACAAACACCACAATCAAAAATAATAAACTACTTATACATTGGGTTTCTCCCACATATATTAAACCCCCCCATATGACATTCAAGAGTACCCTTGGGGAACCCCCCCCCCCACCCGCCCAAATACCCCCCCAAAAGAGAGCCCCTCCCCCGGTTGCTGCTGCTGCTGACCTCCTCCTAGTGCTCCGCGAGATAGTCTAGGAACGGTTGCCACCGCCTGAAGAACCCCTGCACAGACCCACGTAAGGCAAACTTTATCCTCTCCAGCTTGATGAACTCTGCCATGTCATTTATCCAGGCTTCCACACTGGGGGGCTTCGCGTCCTTCCATAATAACAAGATCCTCCGCCGGGCTACCAGGGTCGCAAAGGCCCGTTTACCGGCCTCTTCCGCCTCCTGCACTCCCGGCTCGTCCGTTACCCCAAATAATGCCAACCCCCAACTCAGCTTGACCTGGACTTTCACCACCTTGGACATAGTCCTCGCAAGACCCCTCCAGAACCCCTCCAGTGCCGGGCACGACCAGAACATGTGGAGATGATTTGCCGGACTCCCCGAGCACTGTCCTCCACCCCAAAGAACCTACTCATCCTCACCCCTGTCATATGCGCTCTGTGAACAACCTTGAATTGTATTAGGCTGAGCCTGGCGCAAGAGGAGGAAGAATTAACCCTACTCAGGGCATCAGCCCACAGACCCTCATCAATCTCCTCCCCAAGCTCCTCCTCCCACTTGCCCTTTAGCTCATCGACCAAAATCATCTCCTCCTTTCATCTCTTGATAGATCATCGAAACCTTGCCCTCTCCGACCGATACACCCGAAATCACCCTGTCCTGAATCCTCTGTGCCGGGAGCAACGGGAATTCCCTAACCTGTCGTCACACAAACGCCCTCACTTGCATATACCTGAACGCATTTCCAGGGGGTAACCCAAACTTCTCCTCCAGCGCCCCGAGGCTCGCAAACGTCCCATCTATAAACAGGTCCCCCATTCTTCTGATCCCTGCCCGATGTCAGCTCCGAAACCCCCCATCCATCCTTCCCGGGACGAACTGACGGTTCTCCCGAATCGGGGACCAAACCGAGGCTCCCATCTCGCCCCTATGCCGTCTCCACTGCCCCCAGATCTTCAACGTTGCCGCCACCACCGGACTCGTGGTGTACCTTGTCGGCGAGAGCAGCAGCGGTGCCGTCACCAATGCCCTCAGGCTCATGCCCCTGCAGGACGCCACCTCCAACCTCTTCCACGCCGCCCCCTCTCCCTCCATTACCCACTTATGGATCATCGCCATGTTGGCTGCCCAATAGTAGCCGCACAGATTCGGCAGCGCCAGCCCTCCCTGTCCCTGCTACGCTCCAGAAACACCCTCTTTACCCTCGGGGTCTTATTTGCCCACATGAAACCCATGATGCTCCTACCTACCCGTTTAAAAAACGTTGGTGATCACAATGGGAAGGCACTGGAACACAAAGAGAAACCTCGGGAGGACCATCATTTTAACCGACTGTACCCTGCCCGCTAGCGAGAGTGGCAGCACATCCCATCTTTTGAAATCCTCCTCCATCTGCTCCACCAACCGTGTCAAATTGAGCTTGTGCAGGGGCCCCAGCTCCCAGCCACCTGGATCCCCAAGTACCGAAAGTTCCTGTCCGCCCTCTTCAATGGTAGGTCGTCTATCCCCCTTCCCTGATCCCCTGGATGCACCACAAAGAGCTCACTTTTCCCTACGTTGAGCTTATAGCCCGAGAAGTCCCCAAACTTCCTTAGGATCCGCATGACCTCCACCATCCCCTCCACTGGATCTGCCACATACAGCAACAGGTCGTCCGCATACAGCGACACCCGATGTTCCTCTCCCCCTCGGACCAACCCCCTCCATTTCCTGGACTCCCTTAGTGCCATGGCCAAAGGCTCTATTGCCAATGCAAACAACAAGGGGGACAGGGGGCATCCCTGCCTCGTCCCTCGGTACAGCCGAAAGTGCTCCGACCTCCGACGATTCGTAGCCACACTCGCCACCGGGGCTCTATATAGGAGCCTGACCCAACATATAAACCCCTCCCCGAACCCAAACCTCCGCAGCACTTCCCAAAGATACTCCCACTCCACCCGTTCGAAGGCCTTTTCCGCGTCCATAGCTGCCACTACCTCCGCCTCTCCCTCCACCGATGGCATCATAATCACATTGAGGAGCCTCCGCACATTAGTGTTTAGCTGCCTGCCCTTTAGAAATCCCGTCTGGTCCTCATGAATCACCCCAGGGACACAGTCCTCAATCTCGTAGCCAGCACTTTTGCCAGCAACTTAGCATCCACATTGAGGAGCGAGATCGGTCTATATGACCCACATTGCAGCGGGTCCTTCTCCCACTTCAAAATCAGCGCCACGGACATTGTCGGGGGCAGGGTCCCCCCCTCCCTTGCCTCATTGAAAGTTCTCACTAACAACGGGCCTAGCAGGTCCACATATTTCCTATAAAACTCTACCGGGTACCCATCTGGCCCCCGGGCCTTCCCCGCCTGCATGTTCCCCGATCCTTTAACCAGCTCCTCCAACCCAATTGGTGCCCCTAAACCAGCCACCTCCTGCTCCTCCACCCTCGGGAACCTCAGTTGATCCAAAAATCGTCGCATCCCCTCTTCCCCCGCTGGGGGCTCAGATCTGTACAGCTCCTCATAGAAGTCCTTAAATACCTAATTTACTCTCACCGCTCTCCGCACCGTATTCCCCCTGCTATCCTTAACTCCACCTATCTCCCTCGCTGCCACCCTCTTACGGAGCTGGTGTGCCCTCCTGCACACCACCTCATCCGCCAGTAATCCCACATCCATACGGGAACTGGTCCCTTTCCTCTCCTAACTCCAGCTCCACCCAGTGCGGGGCGTGGTCTGAGATGGCTATGGCCGAATACTCCGTTCCTTCCACTTTCGGGATTAGCGCCCTACTCAGAACAAAAAAATCTATCCAGGAGTAGGCTCTAGGAGTAGAGCGGTAGGCTCTACCGCTTTGGATACTTGTGGGGGGGGGGACTTACCAGGGGTAAGCCATGGGGTACGGGCCTCTGGCACGGAGTCTGTCCCTGTTGCTCAGAAGGGAAGGGGGGAGAGGAGCAGAGCATTAGTAATTGGGGACTCGATAGTCAGGGGCACAGATAGGAGATTTTGTGGGAGCGTGAGAGACTCACGTTTGGTATTTTGCCTCCCAGGTGCAAGGGTACGTGATGTCTCGGATCGTGTTTTCCGGGTCCTTAGGGGGGAGGGGGAGCAGGCCCAAGTCGTGGTCCACATTGGCACTAACGACATAGGTAGGAAAGGGGACAAGGATGTCAGGCAGGCTTTCAGGGAGCTAGGATGGAAGCTCAGAACTAGAACAAACAGAGTTGTTATCTCTGGGTTGTTGCCCGTGCCACGTGATAGTGAGATGAGGAATAGGGAGAGAGAGCAATTAAACACGTGGCTACAGGGATGGTGCAGGCGGGAGGGATTCAGATTTCTGGATAACTGGGGCTCTTTCTGGGGAAGGTGGGACCTCTACAGACAGGATGGTCTACATCTGAACCTGAGGGACACAAATATCCTGGGGGGGAGATTTGTTAGTGCTCTTTGGGGGGGTTTAAACTAATGCAGCACGGGCATGAGAACCTGGATTGTAGTTTTAGGGTCCTCCCCGGCACTCGCCCTCACCACCCCGGCACCTGCCCTCACCTCCCCGGCACGCGTCAGGAGGACACCCTCCCCAAACCCACCACTCCCCGGCACTCGACCTCACCGCCCCGACACTCGCCCCCACTTACCCCCTCCCCGCCACTCGCCCTCTCCTCCCTGGCACTCGCCCTCACCTCCCCGGCACTCGCCCTCACCACCCCGGCACTCGCCCTCACCTCTCCGGCAATCGGCCTCACCTCCCCGGGACTCGCCCTCACCTCCCTGGCACTCGCTCTCACCTCGCCGGCACGCGTCCTTTCCTCCGTGGCACTCGACCTCTCCTCCCCAGCACTCGCCCTCACCTCCCCGGCACTCGCCCTCACCTCCCCGGCACTCGCTCTCAACTCCCCAGCACTCGCCCTCACCACGCCGGCACTCGCCCTCTCCTCTCCGGCACTCGTCCTGACCGCCTCGGCACTCGCCCTCTCCTCCCCGGCACTCGCCCTCACCACCCCGGCACTCACCCTCACCTCCCCGGCACTCGCCCTCACCTCCCCGGCACTCGCACTCTCCTCTCCGGCACTCGCCCTGACCCCCTCGGCACTCGCCCTCACCACCCCGGCACTCGCCCTCACCACCCCGGCACTCACCCTCACCTCCCCGGCACTCGCCCTCACCTCCCCGGCACTCGCCCTCACCTCCCCGGCACTCGCCCTCACCTCCGCGGCACTCGCCCTCACATCTTCGGCACTCGCCCTCAACAAGCCGGCACTCGCCCTCACCGCCTCGGCACTCACCCTCACCTCCCCGGCACTCGCCCTCACCTCCCCGGCACTCGCCCTCACCTCCCTGGCACTCGCTCTCACTTCTTCGGCACTCGCCCTCAACAAGCCGGCACTCGCGCTCACCGCCTCGGCACTCACCCTCTCCTCCCCGGCACACGCCCACACCACCCCGGCACTCGCCCTCACCTCCCCGGCACTCGCCCTCACCTCCCCGGCATTCGCCCTCACCGCCTCGGCACTCACCCTCTCCTCCCTGGCACACGCCCTCACCACCCCGGCACTTGCCCTCACCTCCCCGGCACTCGCCCTCACCTCCGCGGCACTCGCCCTCACCTCCGCGGCACTCGCCCTCACCTCCGCGGCAATCGCCCTCACCTCCCCGGAACTCGCCCTCACCTCCCCGGAACTCGCCCTCACCTCCCCGGCACTCGCCAGGCGGACACCACCCCAAACCCACCACTCCCCGGCACTCTCCCTCTCCTCCCCGCCACTCGACTTCTCCTCCCCGGCAGTCGCCCTCACCTCCCCGGCACTCGCCTTCTCCTCCCGGCAATCACCCTTACCTCCCCGGCACCTCCCTGGCACTCGCTCTCACCTCGCAGGCACGCGTCCTTTCCTCCGTGGCACTCGACCTCTCCTCCCCAGCACTCGCCCTGACCTCCCCGGCACTCGCCCTCACCTCCGCGGCATTCGTCCTCACCACCCCGGCACTCGCTCTCACCTCCCCGGCACTCGCTCTCACCTCCCCGGCACTCGCCCTCACCACGCCGGCACTCGTTCTGACCGCCTCGGCACTCGCCCTCACCTCCCCGGCACGCGCCCTCACCTCCCCGGCACGCGCCCTCACCTACCCTGCACTCGCCCTCACCGCCTCGGCACTCGCCCTCTCCTCCCCGCCACTCGCCCTCACCACCCCGGCACTCGCCCTCATCTCCCCGGCACTCGCCCTCACCTCCCCGGCACTCGCCAGGAGGACACCCTCCCCAAACCCACCACTCCCCGGCACTCGACCTCTCCGCCCCGACACTCGCCCCCACTTACTCCCTCCCCGCCACTCGACCTCTCCTCCCCGGCACTCGCCCTCACCTCCCCGGCATTCGCCCTCACCGCCTCGGCACTCACCCTCTCCTCCCCGGCACACGACCTCACCACCGCGGCACTCGCCCTCACCTCCCCGGCACTCGCCCTCTCCTCCGCGGCACTCGCCCTCACCTCCGCGGCACTCGCCCTCACCTCCGCGGCACTCGCCCTCACCGCCACGGCACTCGCCCTCACCTCCGCGGCACTCGCCCTCACCTCCGCGGCACTCGCCCTCACCTCCCCGGCACTCGCCCTCACCTCCACGGCACTCGCCCTCACCACCCCGGCACTCGCCTTCACCTCCCCGGAACTCGCCCTCACCTCCCCTGCACTCGCCAGGAGGACACCCTCCCCAAACCCACCACTCCCCGGCACTCGCCCTCACCTCCCCGCCACTCGCCCTCACCTCCCCGGCACTCGCCCTCACCTCCGCGGCACTCGCCCTCACCACCCCGGCACTCGCCTTCACCTCCCCGGAACTCGCCCTCACCTCCCCGGGACTCGCCCTCTCCTCCCCGGCACTCGCCCTCACCTCCCCGGCACTCGCCCTCACCTTCCCGGCACTCGCCCCCACCTCCGCGGCACTCGCCCTCACCTACCCGGCACTCGCCCTCATCTCCGCGGCACTCGCCCTCACCACCCCGGCACTCGCCTTCACCTCCCCGGAACTCGCCCTCACCTCCCCGGCACTCGCCAGGCGGACACCATCCCCAAACCCACCACTCCCCGGCACTCGCCCTCACCTCCCCGGCACTCGCCCTCACCTCCGCGGCACTCGCCCTCACCTCCCCGGCACTCCCTCTCACCTCCCCGGCACGCGCCCTCTCCTCGCCGACACTCGCACTCACCACACCGGCAATCGCCCTCACCTCCCCAGCACTCGCCCTCACCTCCCCGGCACTCACCCTCACCTCCCCGGCGCTCGCCCTCACCTCCCTGGCACTCGCTCTCATTACTTCGGCACTCACCCTCAACAAGCCGGCACTCGCCCTCACCGCCTCGGTACTCACCCTCTCCTCCCCGGCACACGCCCTCACCACCCCGGCACTCGCCCTCACCTTCCCGGCACTCGCCCCCACCTCCGCGGCACTCGCCCTCACCTCCCCGGCACTCGCCCTCATCTCCGCGGCACTCGCCCTCACCACCCCGGCACTCGCCTTCACCTCCCCGGAACTCGCTCTCACCTCCCCGGCACTCGCCAGGCGGACACCATCCCCAAACCCACCACTCCCCGGCACTCGCCCTCACCTCCGCGGCACTCGCCCTCACCTCCTCGGCACTCGCTCTCACCTCCCCGGCACGCGCCCTCTCCTCGCCGTCACTCGCACTCACCACACCGGCAATCGCCCTCACCTCCCCAGCACTCGCCCTCACCATCCCGGAACTCGCCCTCACCTCCCCGGCACTCGCCAGGCGGACACCATCCCCAAACCCACCACTCCCCGGCACTCTCCCTCTCCTCCCGGCACTCGCCCTCACCTCGCCGGCACTCGCCCTCACCTTCCCGGCACTCGCCCCCACCTCCGCGGCACTCGCCCTCACCTCCCCGGCACTCGCCCTCATCTCCGCGGCACTCGCACTCACCACCCCGGCACTCGCCTTCACCTCCCCGGAACTCGCCCTCACCTCCCCGACACTCGCCAGGCGGACACCATCCCCAAACCCACCACTCCCCGGCACTCGCCCTCACCACCCCGGCACTCGCTCTCACCTCCCCGGCACTCGCTCTCACCTCCCCGGCACTCGCCCTCACCTCCCCGGAACTCGCCCTCACCTCCCCGGCACTCGCCAGGCGGACACCATCCCCAAACCCACCACTCCCCGGCACTCGCCCTCACCTCCCCGGCACTCGCCCTCACCTCCCCGGCACTCGCCCTTACCTCCGCGGGACTCGCCCTCACCTCCCCGGCACTCGCTCTGACCGCCTCGGCACTCGCCCTCTCCTCGCCGACACTCGCACTCACCTCCCCGGCACTCACCCTCACCTCCCCAGCACTCGACCTCACCTCCCCGGCACTCGCCCTCACCTCCCCGGCACTCGCCCTCACCGGCTCGGCACTCGCCCTCACCTCCTCGGCACTCGCTCTCACCTCCCCGGCACGCGCCCTCTCCTCGCCGTCACTCGCACTCACCACACCGGCAATCGCCCTCACCTCCCCAGCACTCGCCCTCACCATCCCGGAACTCGCCCTCACCTCCCCGGCACTCGCCAGGCGGACACCATCCCCAAACCCACCACTCCCCGGCACTCTCCCTCTCCTCCCGGCACTCGCCCTCACCTCGCCGGCACTCGCCCTCACCTTCCCGGCACTCGCCCCCACCTCCGCGGCACTTGCCCTCACCTCCCCGGCACTCGCCCTCATCTCCGCGGCACTCGCACTCACCACCCCGGCACTCGCCTTCACCTCCCCGGAACTCGCCCTCACCTCCCCGACACTCGCCAGGCGGACACCATCCCCAAACCCACCACTCCCCGGCACTCGCCCTCACCACCCCGGCACTCGCTCTCACCTCCCCGGCACTCGCTCTCACCTCCCCGGCACTCGCCCTCACCTCCCCGGAACTCGCCCTCACCTCCCCGGCACTCGCCAGGCGGACACCATCCCCAAACCCACCACTCCCCGGCACTCGCCCTCACCTCCCCGGCACTCGCCCTCACCTCCCCGGCACTCGCCCTTACCTCCGCGGGACTCGCCCTCACCTCCCCGGCACTCGCTCTGACCGCCTCGGCACTCGCCCTCTCCTCGCCGACACTCGCACTCACCTCCCCGGCACTCACCCTCACCTCCCCAGCACTCGACCTCACCTCCCCGGCACTCGCCCTCACCTCCCCGGCACTCGCCCTCACCGGCTCGGCACTCGCCCTCTCCTCCCCGGCACTCGCCCTCACCACCCCGGCACTCGCCCTCATCTCCCCGGCACTCGCCCTCACCTCCCCGGCACTCGCCAGGAGGACACCCTCCCCAAACACACAACTGCCCGGCACTCGACCTCTCCGCCCTGGCACTCGCCCTCACCTCCCCGGCACTCGCCCTCTCCTCCCGGCACTCGCCCTGTCCCCCCAGCACTCGCTCTCACCACCCCGGCACTCGCATTCACCTCTCCGGCAATCGGCCTCACCTCCCCGGGACTCGCCCTCACCTCCCTGGCACTCGCCCTCACCTCGCCGGCACGCGTCCTTTCCTCCGTGGCACTCGACCTCTCCTCCCCAGCACTCGCCCTCACCTCCCCGGCACTCGCCCTCACCTCCCCGGCACTCGCTCTCAACTCCCCAGCACTCGCCCTCACCACGCTGGCACTCGCCCTCTCGTCTCCGGCACTCGCCCTGACCGCCTCGGCACTCGCCCTCTCCTCCCCGGCACTCGCCCTCACCACCCCGGCACTCACCCTCACCTCCCCGGCACTCGCCCTCACCTCCCCGGCACTCGCTCTCACCCCCTGGCACTCGCTCTCACTTCTTCGGCACTCGCCCTCAACAAGCCGGCACTCGCCCTCACCACCTCGGCACTCACCCTCTCCTCCCCGGC
Source organism: Scyliorhinus torazame (assembly GCF_047496885.1). NCBI lineage: Eukaryota > Metazoa > Chordata > Chondrichthyes > Carcharhiniformes > Scyliorhinidae > Scyliorhinus > Scyliorhinus torazame. The sequence goes on from NC_092709.1 coordinate 121,403,164, forward strand.
ACTCGCGCTCACCTCCCCGGCACTCGCCCTCACCTCCCCGGCACTCGCCCTCACCTCCCCGGCACTCGCCCTCACCTCCGCGGCACTCGCCCTCACTTCTTCGGCACTAGCCCTCAACAAGCCGGCACTCACCCTCTTCTCACCGGCACACGCCCTCACCACACCGGCACTCGCCCTCACCTCCCCGGCACTCGCCCTCACCTCCCCGGCACTCGCCCTCACCTCCCCAGCACTCGCCCTCACCTCCGCGGCACTCGCCCTCACCTCCGCGGCACTCGCCCTCACCTCCGCGGCACTCGCCCTCACCTCCCCGGCACTCACCAGGCGGACACCATCCGCAAACCCACCACTCCCCGCCACTCGAATTCTCCTGCCCGTCACTCGCCCTCACCTCCCCGGCACTCGCCCTCACCTCCCCGGCACTCGCCCTCACCTCCCCGGCACTCGCCCTCACCTCCCCGGCACTCGCCCTCACCTCCCCGGCACTCGCCCTCACCTCCCCGGCACTCGCCCTCACCTCCCCGGCACTCGCCCTCACCTCCCCGGCACTCGCTGTCAACTCCCCAGCACTCGCCCTCACCACGCTGGCACTCGCCCTCTCCTCTCCGGCACTCGCCCTGACCGCCTCGGCACTCGCCCTCTCCTCCCCGGCACTCGCCCTCACCACCTCGGCACTCACCCTCTCCGCCCCGACACTCGCCCCCACTTACCCCCTCCCCGCCACTCGACCTCTCCTCCCTGGCACTCGCCCTCACCTTCCCGGCACTCGCCCTCTCCTCCCGGCACTCGCCCTGTCCTCCCGGCACTCGCCCTCTCCTCCCCGGCACTCGCCCTCACCACCTCGGCACTCACCCTCTCCGCCCCGACACTCGCCCCCACTTACCCCCTCCCCGCCACTCGACCTCTCCTCCCTGGCACTCGCCCTCACCTTCCCGGCACTCGCCCTCTCCTCCCGGCACTCGCCCTGTCCTCCCGGCACTCGCCCTCACCACCCCGGCACTCGCACTCACCTCTCCGGCAATCGGCCTCACCTCCCCGGGACTCGCCCTCACCTCCCTGGCACTCGCTCTCACCTCGCCGGCACGCGTCCTTTCCTCCCGGCACTCGACCTCTCCTCCCCAGCACTCGCCCTCACCTCCCCGGCACTCGCCCTCACCTCCCCGGCACTCGCTCTCAACTCCCCAGCACTCGCCCTCACCACGCTGGCACTCGCCCTCTCGTCTCCGGCACTCGCCCTGACCGCCTCGGCACTCGCCCTCTCCTCCCCGGCACTCGCCCTCACCACCCCGGCACTCACCCTCACCCCCTGGCACTCGCTCTCACTTCTTCGGCACTCGCCCTCAACAAGCCGGCACTCGCCCTCATCTCCGCGGCACTCGCCCTCATCTCCGCGGCACTCGCCCTCACCACCCCGGCACTCGCCTTCACCTCCCCGGAACTCGCCCTCACCTCCCCGGCACTCGCCAGGCGGACACCATCCCCAAACCCACCACTCCCCGGCACTCGCCCTCACCTCCGCGGCACTCGCCCTCACCTCCTCGGCACTCGCTCTCACCTCCCCGGCACGCGCCCTCTCCTCGCCGTCACTCGCACTCACCACACCGGCAATCGCCCTCACCTCCCCAGCACTCGCCCTCACCATCCCGGAACTCGCCCTCACCTCCCCGGCACTCGCCAGGCGGACACCATCCCCAAACCCACCACTCCCCGGCACTCTCCCTCTCCTCCCGGCACTCGCCCTCACCTCGCCGGCACTCGCCCTCACCTTCCCGGCACTCGCCCCCACCTCCGCGGCACTCGCCCTCACCTCCCCGGCACTCGCCCTCATCTCCGCTGCACTCGCCCTCACCACCCCGGCACTCGCCTTCACCTCCCCGGAACTCGCCCTCACCTCCCCGACACTCGCCAGGCGGACACCATCCCCAAACCCACCACTCCCCGGCACTCGCCCTCACCTCCCCGGCACTCGCTCTCACCTCCCCGGCACTCGCTCTCACCTCCCCGGCACTCGCCCTCACCTCCCCGGAACTCGCCCTCACCTCCCCGGCACTCGCCAGGCGGACACCATCCCCAAACCCACCACTCCCCGGCACTCGCCCTCACCTCCCCGGCACTCGCCCTTACCTCCGCGGGACTCGCCCTCACCTCCCCGGCACTCGCTCTGACCGCCTCGGCACTCGCCCTCTCCTCGCCGACACTCGCACTCACCTCCCCGGCACTCACCCTCACCTCCCCAGCACTCGACCTCACCTCCCCGGCACTCGCCCTCACCTCCCCGGCACTCGCCCTCACCGGCTCGGCACTCGCCCTCTCCTCCCCGGCACTCGCCCTCACCACCCCGGCACTCGCCCTCATCTCCCCGGCACTCGCCCTCACCTCCCCGGCACTCGCCAGGAGGACACCCTCCCCAAACACACAACTGCCCGGCACTCGACCTCTCCGCCCTGGCACTCGCCCTCACCTCCCCGGCACTCGCCCTCTCCTCCCGGCACTCGCCCTGTCCTCCCGGCACTCGCTCTCACCACCCCGGCACTCGCATTCACCTCTCCGGCAATCGGCCTCACCTCCCCGGGACTCGCCCTCACCTCCCTGGCACTCGCCCTCACCTCGCCGGCACGCGTCCTTTCCTCCGTGGCACTCGACCTCTCCTCCCCAGCACTCGCCCTCACCTCCCCGGCACTCGCCCTCACCTCCCCGGCACTCGCTCTCAACTCCCCAGCACTCGCCCTCACCACGCTGGCACTCGCCCTCTCGTCTCCGGCACTCGCCCTGACCGCCTCGGCACTCGCCCTCTCCTCCCCGGCACTCGCCCTCACCACCCCGGCACTCACCCTCACCTCCCCGGCACTCGCCCTCACCTCCCCGGCACTCGCTCTCACCCCCTGGCACTCGCTCTCACTTCTTCGGCACTCGCCCTCAACAAGCCGGCACTCGCCCTCACCACCTCGGCACTCACCCTCTCCTCCCCGGCACTCGCGCTCACCTCCCCGGCACTCGCCCTCACCTCCCCGGCACTCGCCCTCACCTCCCCGGCACTCGCCCTCACCTCCGCGGCACTCGCCCTCACTTCTTCGGCACTAGCCCTCAACAAGCCGGCACTCACCCTCTTCTCACCGGCACACGCCCTCACCACACCGGCACTCGCCCTCACCTCCCCGGCACTCGCCCTCACCTCCCCGGCACTCGCCCTCACCTCCCCGGCACTCGCCCTCACCTCCGCGGCACTCGCCCTCACCTCCGCGGCACTCGCCCTCACCTCCGCGGCACTCGCCCTCACCTCCCCGGCACTCACCAGGCGGACACCATCCGCAAACCCACCACTCCCCGGCACTCTCCCTCTCCTCCCCGCCACTCGAATTCTCCTGCCCGTCACTCGCCCTCACCTCCCCGGCACTCGCCCTCACCTCCCCGGCACTCGCCCTCACCTCCCCGGCACTCGCCCTCACCTCCCCGGCACTCGCCCTCACCTCCCCGGCACTCGCCCTCACCTCCCCGGCACTCGCCCTCACCTCCCCGGCACTCGCCCTCACCTCCCCGGCACTCGCTGTCAACTCCCCAGCACTCGCCCTCACCACGCTGGCACTCGCCCTCTCCTCTCCGGCACTCGCCCTGACCGCCTCGGCACTCGCCCTCTCCTCCCCGGCACTCGCCCTCACCACCTCGGCACTCACCCTCTCCGCCCCGACACTCGCCCCCACTTACCCCCTCCCCGCCACTCGACCTCTCCTCCCTGGCACTCGCCCTCACCTTCCCGGCACTCGCCCTCTCCTCCCGGCACTCGCCCTGTCCTCCCGGCACTCGCCCTCACCACCCCGGCACTCGCACTCACCTCTCCGGCAATCGGCCTCACCTCCCCGGGACTCGCCCTCACCTCCCTGGCACTCGCTCTCACCTCGCCGGCACGCGTCCTTTCCTCCCGGCACTCGACCTCTCCTCCCCAGCACTCGCCCTCACCTCCCCGGCACTCGCCCTCACCTCCCCGGCACTCGCTCTCAACTCCCCAGCACTCGCCCTCACCACGCTGGCACTCGCCCTCTCGTCTCCGGCACTCGCCCTGACCGCCTCGGCACTCGCCCTCTCCTCCCCGGCACTCGCCCTCACCACCCCGGCACTCACCCTCACCCCCTGGCACTCGCTCTCACTTCTTCGGCACTCGCCCTCAACAAGCCGGCACTCGCCCTCACCACCTCGGCACTCACCCTCTCCTCCCCGGCACTCGCCCTCACCTCCCCGGCACTCGCCCTCACCTCCCCGGCACTCGCCCTCACCTCCCCGGCACTCGCCCTCACCTCCGCGGCACTCGCCCTCACCTCCGCGGCACTCGCCCTCACCTCCGCGGCACTCGCCCTCACCTCCCCGGCAGTCGCCCTCACCTCCCCGGCACTCACCAGGCGGACACCATCCCCAAACCCACCACTCCCCGGCACTCTCCCTCTCCTCCCCGCCACTCGAATTCTCCTGCCCGTCACTCGCCCTCACCTCCCCGGCACTCGCCCTCACCTCCCCGGCACTCGCCCTCACCTCCCTGGCACTCGCCCTCACCTCGCCGGGACGCATCCTTTCCACCGTGGCACTCGACCTCTCCTCCCCAGCAGTCGCCCTCACCTCCCCGGCACTCGCCCTCACCTCCCCGGCACTCGCCCTCACCTCCCCGGCACTCGCTGTCAACTCCCCAGCACTCGCCCTCACCACGCTGGCACTCGCCCTCTCCTCTCCGGCACTCGCCCTGACCGCCTCGGCACACGCCCTCTCCTCCCTGGCACTCGCCCTCACCACCCCGGCACTCACCCTCTCCGCCCCGACACTCGCCCCCACTTACCCCCTCCCCGCCACTCGACCTCTCCTCCCTGGCACTCGCCCTCTCCTCCCGGCACTCGCCCTGTCCTCCCGGCACTCGCCCTCACCACCCCGGCACTCGCACTCACCTCTCCGGCAATCGGCCTCACCTCCCCGGGACTCGCCCTCACCTCCCTGGCACTCGCTCTCACCTCGCCAGCACGCGTCCTTTCCTCCGTGGCACTCGACCTCTCCTCCACAACTCTCGCCCTCTGCACACCGGCACTCGCCCTCACCTCCGCGGCACTCGCCCTCACCTCCACGGCACTCGCTCTCACCTCGCCGGCACTCGCCCTCACCACGCCGGCACTCGCTCTGACCGCCTCGGCACTCACCCTCAACTCCCCGGCACTCGCCCTCACCTCCCCGGCACTCGCCCTCACCTCCCCGGCACTCGCCCTCACCTCCCTGGCACTCGCCCTCACTGCTTCGGCACTCGCCCTCACCACCCCGGCACTCGCCCTCACCTCCCCGGCACTCGCCCTCACCACCCCGGCACTCGCCCTCACCACCCCGGCACTCGCCCTCACCTCCCCGGCACTCGCCCTCACCTCCCCGGCACTCGCCAGGAAGACACCCTCCCCAAACCCACCACTCCCCGGCACTCGACCTCTCCGCCCCGACACTCGCCCCCACTTACCCCCTCCCCGCCACTCGACCTCTCCTCCCTGGCACTCGCCCTCACCTTCCCGGCACTCGCACTCACCTCTCCGGCAATCGGCCTCACCTCCCCGGGACTCGCCCTCACCTCCCTGGCACTCGCTCTCACCTCGCCGGCACGCGTCCTTTCCACCGTGGCACTCGGCCTCACCTCCCCGGCACTCGCCCTCACGTCCCCGGCACTCGCCCTCACCTCCCCGGCACTCACTGTCAACTCCCCAGCACTCGCCCTCACCACGCTGGCACTCGCCCTCTCCTCTCCGGCACTCGCCCTGACCGCCTCGGCACTCGCCCTCTCCTCCCCGGCACTCGCCCTCACCACCCCGGCACTCACCCTCACCTCCCCGGCACTCGCCCTCACCTCCCCGGCACTCGCCCTCACCTCCGCGGCACTCGCCCTCACCACCCCGGCACTCGCTCTCACCTCCCCGGCACTCGCCCTCACCACGCCGGCACTCGCTCTGACCGCCTCGGCACTCGCCCTCTCCTCGCTGACACTCGCCCTCACCTCCCCGGCACTCACCCTCACCTCCCGGCACTCGCCCTCACCGCCTCGGCACTCGCCCTCTCCTCCCCTGCACTCGCCCTCACCGCCTCGGCACTCGCCCTCTCCTCCCCGCCACTCGCCCTCACCACCCCGGCACTCGCCCTCATCTCCCCAGCACTCGCCCTCACCTCCCCGGCACTCGCCAGGAGGACACCCTCCCCAAACCCACCACTCCCCGGCACTCGACCTCTCCGCCCCGACACTCGCCCCCACTTACCCCCTCCCCGCCACTCGACCTCTCCTCCCCGGCACTCGCCCTCACCTCCCCGGCTTTCGCCCTCACCGCCTCGGCACTCACCCTCTCCTCCCCGGCACACGACCTCACCACCGCGTCACTCGCCCTCACCTCCCCGGCACTCGCCCTCTCCTCCGCGGCACTCGCCCTCACCTCCGCGGTACTCGCCCTCACCTCCGCGGCACTCGCCCTCACCTCCACGGCACTCGCCCTCACCTCCGCGGCACTCGCCCTCACCTCCGCGGCACTCGCCCTCACCTCCGCGGCACTCGCCCTCACCTCCGCGGCACTCACCCTCACCTCCCCGGCACTCGCCCTCACCTCCACGGCACTCGCCCTCACCACCCCGGCACTCGCCTTCACCTCCCCGGAACTCGCCCTCACCTCCCCTGCACTCGCCAGGAGGACACCCTCCCCAAACCCACCACTCCGCGGCACTCGCCCTCACCACCCCGGCACTCGCCTTCACCTCCCCGGAACTCGCCCTCACCTCCCCGGCACTCGCCCTCACCTCCCCGGCGCTCGCCCTCACCTCCCTGGCACTCGCTCTCATTACTTCGGCACTCACCCTCAACAAGCCGGCACTCGCCCTCACCGCCTCGGTACTCACCCTCTCCTCCCCGGCACACGCCCTCACCACCCCGGCACTCGCCCTCACCTTCCCGACACTCGCCCCCACCTCCGCGGCACTCGCCCTCACCTACCCGGCACTCGCCCTCATCTCCGCGGCACTCGCCCTCACCACCCCGGCACTCGCCAGGCGGACACCATCCCCAAACCCACCACTCCCCGGCACTCGCCCTCACCTCCCCGGCACTCGCCCTCACCTCCGCGGCACTCGCCCTCACCTCCCCGGCACTCCCTCTCACCTCCCCGGCACGCGCCCTCTCCTCGCCGACACTCGCACTCACCACACCGGCAATCGCCCTCACCTCCCCGGCACTCGCCCTCACCTCCCCGGCGCTCGCCCTCACCTCCCTGGCACTCGCTCTCATTACTTCGGCACTCACCCTCAACAAGCCGGCACTCGCCCTCACCGCCTCGGTACTCACCCTCTCCTCCCCGGCACACGCCCTCACCACCCCGGCACTCGCCCTCACCTTCCCGGCACTCGCCCCCACCTCCGCGGCACCCGCCCTCACCTCCCCGGCACTCGCCCTCATCTCCGCGGCACTCGCCCTCACCACCCCGGCACTCGCCTTCACCTCCCCGGAACTCGCCCTCACCTCCCCGGCACTCGCCAGGCGGACACCATCCCCAAACCCACCACTCCCCGGCACTCGCCCTCACCTCCGCGGCACTCGCCCTCACCTCCTCGGCACTCGCTCTCACCTCCCCGGCACGCGCCCTCTCCTCGCCGACACTAGCACTCACCACACCGGCAATCGCCCTCACCTCCCCAGCACTCGCCCTCACCATCCCGGAACTCGCCCTCACCTCCCCGGCACTCGCCAGGCGGACACCATCCCCAAACCCACCACTCCCCGGCACTCTCCCTCTCCTCCCGGCACTCGCCCTCACCTCGCCGGCACTCGCCCTCACCTTCCCGGCACTCGCCCCCACCTCCGCGGCACTCGCCCTCACCTCCCCGGCACTCGCCCTCATCTCCGCGGCACTCGCCCTCATCTCCGCGGCACTCGCCCTCACCACCCCGGCACTCGCCTTCACCTCCCCGGAACTCGCCCTCACCTCCCCGACACTCGCCAGGCGGACACCATCCCCAAACCCACCACTCCCCGGCACTCGCCCTCACCTCCCCGGCACTCGCTCTCACCTCCCCGGCACTCGCTCTCACCTCCCCGGCACTCGCCCTCACCTCCCCGGAACTCGCCCTCACCTCCCCGGCACTCGCCAGGCGGACACCATCCCCAAACCCACCACTCCCCGGCACTCGCCCTCACCTCCCCGGCACTCGCCCTTACCTCCGCGGGACTCGCCCTCACCTCCCCAGCACTCGCCCTCACCATCCCGGAACTCGCCCTCACCTCCCCGGCACTCGCCAGGCGGACACCATCCCCAAACCCACCACTCCCCGGCACTCTCCCTCTCCTCCCGGCACTCGCCCTCACCTCGCCGGCACTCGCCCTCACCTTCCCGGCACTCGCCCCCACCTCCGCGGCACTCGCCCTCACCTCCCCGGCACTCGCCCTCATCTCCGCGGCACTCGCCCTCATCTCCGCGGCACTCGCCCTCACCACCCCGGCACTCGCCTTCACCTCCCCGGAACTCGCCCTCACCTCCCCGACACTCGCCAGGCGGACACCATCCCCAAACCCACCACTCCCCGGCACTCGCCCTCACCTCCCCGGCACTCGCTCTCACCTCCCCGGCACTCGCTCTCACCTCCCCGGCACTCGCCCTCACCTCCCCGGAACTCGCCCTCACCTCCCCGGCACTCGCCAGGCGGACACCATCCCCAAACCCACCACTCCCCGGCACTCGCCCTCACCTCCCCGGCACTCGCCCTTACCTCCGCGGGACTCGCCCTCACCTCCCCGGCACTCGCTCTGACCGCCTCGGCACTCGCCCTCTCCTCGCCGACACTCGCACTCACCTCCCCGGCATTCACCCTCACCTCCCCAGCACTCGACCTCACCTCCCCGGCACTCGCCCTCACCTCCCCGGCACTCGCCCTCACCGGCTCGGCACTCGCCCTCTCCTCCCCGTCACTCGCCCTCACCACCCCGGCACTCGCCCTCATCTCCCCGGCACTCGCCCTCACCTCCCCGGCACTCGCCAGGAGGACACCCTCCCCAAACACACAACTGCCCGGCACTCGACCTCTCCGCCCTGGCACTCGCCCTCACCTCCCCGGCACTCGCCCTCTCCTCCCGGCACTCGCCCTGTCCTCCCGGCACTCGCTCTCACCACCCCGGCACTCGCATTCACCTCTCCGGCAATCGGCCTCACCTCCCCGGGACTCGCCCTCACCTCCCTGGCACTCGCTCTCACCTCGCCGGCACGCGTCCTTTCCTCCGTGGCACTCGACCTCTCCTCCCCAGCACTCGCCCTCACCTCCCCGGCACTCGCCCTCACCTCCCCGGCACTCGCTCTCAACTCCCCAGCACTCGCCCTCACTACGCTGGCACTCGCCCTCTCGTCTCCGGCACTCGCCCTGACCTCCTCGGCACTCGCCCTCTCCTCCCCGGCACTCGCCCTCACCACCCCGGCACTCACCCTCACCTCCCCGGCACTCGCCCTCACCTCCCCGGCACTCGCTCTCACCCCCTGGCACTCGCTCTCACTTCTTCGGCACTCGCCCTCAACAAGCCGGCACTCACCCTCTTCTCACCGGCACACGCCCTCACCACACCGGCACTCGCCCTCACCTCCCCGGCACTCGCCCTCACCTCCGCGGCACTCGCCCTCACCTCCCCGGCACTCGCCCTCACCTCCGCGGCACTCGCCCTCACCTCCCCTGCACTCACCAGGCGGACACCATCCCCAAACCCACCACTCCCCGGCACTCTCCCTCTCCTCCCCGCCACTCGAATTCTCCTGCCCGTCACTCGCCCTCACCTCCCCGGCACTCGCCCTCACCTCCCCGGCACTCGCCCTCACCTCCCCGGCACTCGCCCTCACCTCCCCGGCACTCGCCCTCACCTCCCCGGCACTCGCTGTCAACTCCCCAGCACTCGCCCTCACCACGCTGGCACTCGCCCTCTCCTCTCCGGCACTCGCCCTGACCGCCTCGGCACTCGCCCTCTCCTCCCCGGCACTCGCCCTCACCACCCCGGCACTCACCCTCTCCGCCCCGACACTCGCCCCCACTTACCCCCTCCCCGCCACTCGACCTCTCCTCCCCGGCACTCGCAATCACCTTCCCGGCACTCGCCCTCTCCTCCCGGCACTCGCCCTGTCCTCCCGGCACTCGGCCTCACCACCCCGGCACTCGCACTCACCTCTCCGGCAATCGGCCTCACCTCCCCGGGACTCACCGTCACCTCCCTGGCACTCGCTCTCACCTCGCCGGCACGCGTCCTTTCCTCCCGGCACTCGACCTCTCCTCCCCAGCACTCGCCCTCACCTCCCCGGCACTCGCCCTCACCTCCCCGGCACTCGCTCTCAACTCCCCAGCACTCGCCCTCACCACGCTGGCACTCGCCCTCTCGTCTCCGGCACTCGCCCTGACCGCCTCGGCACTCGCCCTCTCCTCCCCGGCACTCGCCCTCACCACCCCGGCACTCACCCTCACCCCCTGGCACTCGCTCTCACTTCTTCGGCACTCGCCCTCAACAAGCCGGCACTCGCCCTCACCTCCCCGGCACTCGCCCTCTCCTCCCGGCACTCGCCCTGTCCTCCCGGCACTCGCTCTCACCACCCCGGCACTCGCATTCACCTCTCCGGCAATCGGCCTCACCTCCCCGGGACTCGCCCTCACCTCCCTGGCACTCGCTCTCACCTCGCCGGCACGCGTCCTTTCCTCCGTGGCACTCGACCTCTCCTCCCCAGCACTCGCCCTCACCTCCCCGGCACTCGCCCTCACCTCCCCGGCACTCGCTCTCAACTCCCCAGCACTCGCCCTCACTACGCTGGCACTCGCCCTCTCGTCTCCGGCACTCGCCCTGACCTCCTCGGCACTCGCCCTCTCCTCCCCGGCACTCGCCCTCACCACCCCGGCACTCACCCTCACCTCCCCGGCACTCGCCCTCACCTCCCCGGCACTCGCTCTCACCCCCTGGCACTCGCTCTCACTTCTTCGGCACTCGCCCTCAACAAGCCGGCACTCACCCTCTTCTCACCGGCACACGCCCTCACCACACCGGCACTCGCCCTCACCTCCCCGGCACTCGCCCTCACCTCCGCGGCACTCGCCCTCACCTCCCCGGCACTCGCCCTCACCTCCGCGGCACTCGCCCTCACCTCCGCGGCACTCGCCCTCACCTCCGCGGCACTCGCCCTCACCTCCCCTGCACTCACCAGGCGGACACCATCCCCAAACCCACCACTCCCCGTCACTCTCCCTCTCCTCCCCGCCACTCGAATTCTCCTGCCCGTCACTCGCCCTCACCTCCCCGGCACTCGCCCTCACCTCCCCGGCACTCGCCCTCACCTCCCCGGCACTCGCCCTCACCTCCCCGGCACTCGCCCTCACCTCCCCGGCACTCGCTGTCAACTCCCCAGCACTCGCCCTCACCACGCTGGCACTCGCCCTCTCCTCTCCGGCACTCGCCCTGACCGCCTCGGCACTCGCCCTCTCCTCCCCGGCACTCGCCCTCACCACCCCGGCACTCACCCTCTCCGCCCCGACACTCGCCCCCACTTACCCCCTCCCCGCCACTCGACCTCTCCTCCCCGGCACTCGCAATCACCTTCCCGGCACTCGCCCTCTCCTCCCGGCACTCGCCCTGTCCTCCCGGCACTCGGCCTCACCACCCCGGCACTCGCACTCACCTCTCCGGCAATCGGCCTCACCTCCCCGGGACTCACCGTCACCTCCCTGGCACTCGCTCTCACCTCGCCGGCACGCGTCCTTTCCTCCCGGCACTCGACCTCTCCTCCCCAGCACTCGCCCTCACCTCCCCGGCACTCGCCCTCACCTCCCCGGCACTCGCTCTCAACTCCCCAGCACTCGCCCTCACCACGCTGGCACTCGCCCTCTCGTCTCCGGCACTCGCCCTGACCGCCTCGGCACTCGCCCTCTCCTCCCCGGCACTCGCCCTCACCACCCCGGCACTCACCCTCACCCCCTGGCACTCGCTCTCACTTCTTCGGCACTCGCCCTCAACAAGCCGGCACTCGCCCTCACCACCTCCGCACTCACCCTCTCCTCCCCGGCACTCGCCCTCACCTCCCCGGCACTCGCCCTCACCTCCCCGGCACTCGCCCTCACCTCCGCGTCACTCGCCCTCACCTCCGCGGCACTCGCCCTCACCTCCGCGGCACTCGCCCTCACCTCCGCGGCACTCGCCCTCACCTCCGCGGCACTCGCCCTCACCTCCCCGGCAGTCGCCCTCACCTCCCCGGCACTCACCAGGCGGACACCATCCCCAAACCCACCACTCCCCGGCACTCTCCCTCTCCTCCCCGCCACTCGAATTCTCCTGCCCGTCACTCGCCCTCACCTCCCCGGCACTCGCCCTCACCTCCCCGGCACTTGCCCTCACCTCCCCGGCACTCGCCCTCACCTCCCTGGCACTCGCTCTCACCTCGCCGGCACGCATCCTTTCCACCGTGGCACTCGACCTCTCCTCCCCAGCAGTCGCCCTCACCTCCCCGGCACTCGACCTCACCTCCCCGCCACTCGCCCTCACCTCCCCGGCACTCGCTGTCAACTCCCCAGCACTCGCCCTCACCACGCTGGCACTCGCCCTCTCCTCTCCGGCACTCGCCCTGACCGCCTCGGCACACGCCCTCTCCTCCCTGGCACTCGCCCTCACCACCCCGGCACTCACCCTCTCCGCCCCGACACTCGCCCCCACTTACCCCCTCCCCGCCACTCGACCTCTCCTCCCTGGCACTCGCCCTCACCTTCCCGGCACTCGCCCTCTCCTCCCGGCACTCGCCCTGTCCTCCCGGCACTCGCCCTCACCACCCCGGCACTCGCACTCACCTCTCCGGCAATCGGCCTCACCTCCCAGGGACTCGCCCTCACCTCCCTGGCACTCGCTCTCACCTCGCCAGCACGCGTCCTTTCCTCCGTGGCACTCGCCCTCTCCTCCACAGCTCTCGCCCTCTGCTCCCCGGCACTCGCCCTTACCTCCGCGGCACTCGCCCTCACCTCCACGGCACTCGCTCTCACCTCGCCGGCACTCGCTCTCACCTCGCCGGCGCTCGCCCTCACCACGCCGGCACTCGCTCTGACTGCCTCGGCACTCACCCTCAACTCCCCGGCACTCGCCCTCACCTCCCCGGCACTCGCCCTCACCTCCCCGGTACTCGCCCTCACTGCTTCGGCACTCGCCCTCTCCTCCCCGGCACTCGCCCTCACCACGCCGGCACTCGCCCTCACCTCCCCGGCACTCGCCCTCACCACCCCGGCACTCGCCCTCACCACCCCGGCACTCGCCCTCACCACCCCGGCACTCGCGCTCACCTCCCCGGCACTCGCCCTCACCTCCCCGGCACTCGCCCTCACCACCCCGGCACTCGGCCTCATCTCCCCGGCACTCGCCCTCACCTCCCCGGCACTCGCCAGGAAGACACCCTCCCCAAACCCACCGCTCCCCGGCACTCGACCTCTCCGCCCCGACACTCGCCCCCACTTAACCCCTCCCCGCCACTCGACCTCTCCTCCCTGGCACTCGCCCTCACCTTCCCGGCACTCGCACTCACCTCTCCGGCAATCGGCCTCACCTCCCCGGGACTCGCCCTCACCTCCCTGGCACTCGCTCTCACCTCGCCGGCACGCGTCCTTTCCACCGTGGCACTCGGCCTCACCTCCCCGGCACTCGCCCTCACGTCCCCGGCACTCGCCCTCACCTCCCCGGCACTCACTGTCAACTCCCCAGCACTCGCCCTCACCACGCTGGCACTCGCCCTCTCCTCTCCGGCACTCGCCCTGACCGCCTCGGCACTCGCCCTCTCCTCCCCGGCACTCGCCCTCACCACCCCGGCACTCGCCTTCACCTCCCCGGAACTCGCCCTCACCTCCCCGACACTCGCCAGGCGGACACCATCCCCAAACCCACCACTCCCCGGCACTCGCCCTCACCTCCCCGGCACTCGCCCTCACCTCCCCGGCACTCGCCCTCACCTCCCCGGCACTCGCCCTCACCTCCCCGGAACTCGCCCTCACCTCCCCGGCACTCGCCAGGCGGACACCATCCCCAAACCCACCACTCCCCGGCACTCGCCCTCACCTCCCCGGCACTCGCCCTTACCTCCGCGGGACTCGCCCTCACCTCCCCGGCACTCGCTCTGACCGCCTCGGCACTCGCCCTCTCCTCGCCGACACTCGCACTCACCTCCCCGGCACTCACCCTCACCTCCCCAGCACTCGACCTCACCTCCCCGGCACTCGCCCTCACCTCCCCGGCACTCGCCCTCACCGGCTCGGCGCTCGCCCTCTCCTCCCCGGCACTCGCCCTCACCACCCCGGCACTCGCCCTCATCTCCCCGGCACTCGCCCTCACCTCCCCGGCACTCGCCAGGAGGACACCCTCCCCAAACACACAACTGCCCGGCACTCGACCTCTCCGCCCTGGCACTCGCCCTCACCTCCCCGGCACTCGCCCTCTCCTCCCGGCACTCGCCCTGTCCTTCCGGCACTCGCTCTCACCACCCCGGCACTCGCATTCACCTCTCCGGCAATCGGCCTCACCTCCCCGGGACTCGCCCTCACCTCCCTGGCACTCGCTCTCACCTCGCCGGCACGCGTCCTTTCCTCCGTGGCACTCGACCTCTCCTCCCCAGCACTCGCCCTCACCTCCCCGGCACTCGCCCTCACCTCCCCGGCACTCGCTCTCAACTCCCCAGCACTCGCCCTCACTACGCTGGCACTCGCCCTCTCGTCTCCGTCACTCGCCCTGACCTCCTCGGCACTCGCCCTCTCCTCCCTGGCACTCGCCCTCACCTTCCCGGCACTCGCACTCACCTCTCCGGCAATCGGCCTCACCTCCCCGGGACTCGCCCTCACCTCCCTGGCACTCGCTCTCACCTCGCCGGCACGCGTCCTTTCCACCGTGGCACTCGGCCTCACCTCCCCGGCACTCGCCCTCACGTCCCCGGCACTCGCCCTCACCTCCCCGGCACTCACTGTCAACTCCCCAGCACTCGCCCTCACCACGCTGGCACTCGCCCTCTCCTCTCCGGCACTCGCCCTGACCGCCTCGGCACTCGCCCTCTCCTCCCCGGCACTCGCCCTCACCACCCCGGCACTCGCCCTCACCACCCCGGCACTCGCCTTCACCTCCCCGGAACTCGCCCTCACCTCCCCGACACTCGCCAGGCGGACACCATCCCCAAACCCACCACTCCCCGGCACTCGCCCTCACCTCCCCGGCACTCGCCCTCACCTCCCCGGCACTCGCCCTCACCTCCCCGGCACTCGCCCTCACCTCCCCGGAACTCGCCCTCACCTCCCCGGCACTCGCCAGGCGGACACCATCCCCAAACCCACCACTCCCCGGCACTCGCCCTCACCTCCCCGGCACTCGCCCTTACCTCCGCGGGACTCGCCCTCACCTCCCCGGCACTCGCTCTGACCGCCTCGGCACTCGCCCTCTCCTCGCCGACACTCGCACTCACCTCCCCGGCACTCACCCTCACCTCCCCAGCACTCGACCTCACCTCCCCGGCACTCGCCCTCACCTCCCCGGCACTCGCCCTCACCGGCTCGGCGCTCGCCCTCTCCTCCCCGGCACTCGCCCTCACCACCCCGGCACTCGCCCTCATCTCCCCGGCACTCGCCCTCACCTCCCCGGCACTCGCCAGGAGGACACCCTCCCCAAACACACAACTGCCCGGCACTCGACCTCTCCGCCCTGGCACTCGCCCTCACCTCCCCGGCACTCGCCCTCTCCTCCCGGCACTCGCCCTCACCTCCCCGGAACTCGCCCTCACCTCCCCGGCACTCGCCAGGCGGACACCATCCCCAAACCCACCACTCCCCGGCACTCGCCCTCACCTCCCCGGCACTCGCCCTTACCTCCGCGTGACTCGCCCTCACCTCCCCGGCACTCGCTCTGACCGCCTCGGCACTCGCCCTCTCCTCGCCGACACTCGCACTCACCTCCCCGGCACTCACCCTCACCTCCCCAGCACTCGACCTCACCTCCCCGGCACTCGCCCTCACCTCCCCGGCACTCGCCCTCACCGGCTCGGCGCTCGCCCTCTCCTCCCCGGCACTCGCCCTCACCACCCCGGCACTCGCCCTCATCTCCCCGGCACTCGCCCTCACCTCCCCGGCACTCGCCAGGAGGACACCCTCCCCAAACACACAACTGCCCGGCACTCGACCTCTCCGCCCTGGCACTCGGCCTCACCTCCCCGGGACTCGCCCTCACCTCCCTGGCACTCGCTCTCACCTCGCCGGCACGCGTCCTTTCCTCCGTGGCACTCGACCTCTCCTCCCCAGCACTCGCCCTCACCTCCCCGGCACTCGCCCTCACCTCCCCGGCACTCGCTCTCAACTCCCCAGCACTCGCCCTCACTACGCTGGCACTCGCCCTCTCGTCTCCGGCACTCGCCCTGACCTCCTCGGCACTCGCCCTCTCCTCCCCGGCACTCGCCCTCACCACCCCGGCACTCACCCTCACCTCCCCGGCACTCGCCCTCACCTCCCCGGCACTCGCCCTCACCTCCCCGGCACTCGCTCTCACCCCCTGGCACTCGCTCTCACTTCTTCGGCACTCGCCCTCAACAAGCCGGCACTCACCCTCTTCTCACCGGCACACGCCCTCACCACACCGGCACTCGCCCTCACCTCCCCGGCACTCGCCCTCACCTCCCCGGCACTCGCCCTCACCTCCCCGGCACTCGCCCTCACCTCCGCGGCACTCGCCCTCACCTCCGCGGCACTCGCCCTCACCTCCGCGGCACTCGCCCTCACCTCCGCGGCACTCGCCCTCACCTCCGCGGCACTCGCCCTCACCTCCCCGGCACTCGCCCTCACCTCCCCGGCACTCGCCCTCACCTCCCCGGCACTCACCAGGCGGACACCATCCCCAAACCCACCACTCCCCGGCACTCTCCCTCTCCTCCCCGCCACTCGAATTCTCCTGCCCGTCACTCGCCCTCACCTCCCCGGCACTCGCCCTCACCTCCCCGGCACTCGCCCTCACCTCCCCGGCACTCGCCCTCACCTCCCTGGCACTCGACCTCACCTCCCCGGCACTCGCCCTCACCTCCCCGGCACTCGCTGTCAACTCCCCAGCACTCGCCCTCACCACGCTGGCACTCGCCCTCTCCTCTCCGGCACTCGCCCTGACCGCCTCGGCACACGCCCTCTCCTCCCTGGCACTCGCCCTCACCACCCCGGCACTCACCCTCTCCGCCCCGACACTCGCCCCCACTTACCCTCTCCCCGCCACTCGACCTCTCCTCCCTGGCACTCGCCCTCACCTTCCCGGCACTTGCCCTCCCCTCCCGGCACTCGCCCTGTCCTCCCGGCACTCGCCCTCACCACCCCGGCACTCGCACTCACCTCTCCGGCAATCGGCCTCACCTCCCAGGGACTCGCCCTCACCTCCCTGGCACTCGCTCTCACCTCGCCAGCACGCGTCCTTTCCTCCGTGGCACTCGCCCTCTCCTCCACAGCTCTCGCCCTCTGCTCCCCGGCACTCGCCCTTACCTCCGCGGCACTCGCCCTCACCTCCACGGCACTCGCTCTCACCTCGCCGGCACTCGCCCTCACCACGCCGGCACTCGCTCTGACCGCCTCGGCACTCACCCTCAACTCCCCGGCACTCGCCCTCACCTCCCCGGCACTCGCCCTCACCTCCCCGGTACTCGCCCTCACTGCTTCGGCACTCGCCCTCTCCTCCCCGGCACTCGGCCTCACCACCCCGGCACTCGTCCTCACCTCCCCGGCACTCGCCCTCACCACCCCGGCACTCGCCCTCACCACCCCGGCACTCGCGCTCACCTCCCCGGCACTCGCCCTCACCACCCCGGCACTCGGCCTCATCTCCCCGGCACTCGCCCTCACCTCCCCGGCACTCGCTAGGAAGACACCCTCCCCAAACCCACCGCTCCCCGGCACTCGACCTCTCCGCCCCGACACTCGCCCCCACTTACCCCCTCCCCGCCACTCGACCTCTCCTCCCTGGCACTCGCCCTCACCTTCCCGGCACTCGCACTCACCTCTCCGGCAATCGGCCTCACCTCCCCGGGACTCGCCCTCACCTCCCTGGCACTCGCTCTCACCTCGCCGGCACGCGTCCTTTCCACCGTGGCACTCGGCCTCACCTCCCCGGCACTCGCCGTCACGTCCCCGGCACTCGCCCTCACCTCCCCGGCACTCACTGTCAACTCCCCAGCACTCGCCCTCACCACGCTGGCACTCGCCCTCTCCTCTCCGGCACTCGCCCTGACCGCCTCGGCACTCGCCCTCTCCTCCCCGGCACTCGCCCTCACCACCCCGGCACTCACCCTCACCTCCCCGGCACTCGCCCTCACCTCCCCGGCACTCGCCCTCACCCTCTGGCACTCGCTCTCACTTCTTCGGCACTCGCCCTAAACAAGCCGGCACTCGCCCTCACCACCTCGGCACTCACCCTCTCCTCCCCGGCACACGCCCTCACCACCCCGGCACACGCCCTCACCTCCCCGGCACTCGCCCTCACCTCCCCGGCACTCGCTCTCAACTCCCCAGCACTCGCCCTCACTACGCTGGCACTCGCCCTCTCGTCTCCGGCACTCGCCCTGACCGCCTCGGCACTCGCCCTCTCCTCCCCGGCACTCGCCCTCACCACCCCGGCACTCACCCTCACCTCCCCGGCACTCGCCCTCACCTCCCCGGCACTCGCTCTCACCCTCTGGCACTCGCTCTCACTTCTTCGGCACTCGCCCTCAACAAGCCGGCACTCACCCTCTTCTCACCGGCACACGCCCTCACCACACCGGCACTCGCCCTCACCTCCCCGGCACTCGCCCTCACCTCCGCGGCACTCGCCCTCACCTCCCCGGCACTCGCCCTCACCTCCGCGGCACTCGCCCTCACCTCCGCGGCACTCGCCCTCACCTCCGCGGCACTCGCCCTCACCTCCCCTGCACTCACCAGGCGGACACCATCCCCAAACCCACCACTCCCCGGCACTCTCCCTCTCCTCCCCGCCACTCGAATTCTCCTGCCCGTCACTCGCCCTCACCTCCCCGGCACTCGCCCTCACCTCCCCGGCACTCGCCCTCACCTCCCCGGCACTCGCTGTCAACTCCCCAGCACTCGCCCTCACCACGCTGGCACTCGCCCTCTCCTCTCCGGCACTCGCCCTGACCGCCTCGGCACTCGCCCTCTCCTCCCCGGCACTCGCCCTCACCTTCCCGGCACTCGCCCTGTCCTCCCGGCACTCGGCCTCACCACCCCGGCACTCGCACTCACCTCTCCGGCAATCGGCCTCACCTCCCCGGGACTCACCGTCACCTCCCTGGCACTCGCTCTCACCTCGCCGGCACGCGTCCTTTCCTCCCGGCACTCGACCTCTCCTCCCCAGCACTCGCCCTCACCTCCCCGGCACTCGCCCTCACCTCCCCGGCACTCGCTCTCAACTCCCCAGCACTCGCCCTCACCACGCTGGCACTCGCCCTCTCGTCTCCGGCACTCGCCCTGACCGCCTCGGCACTCGCCCTCTCCTCCCCGGCACTCGCCCTCACCACCCCGGCACTCACCCTCACCCCCTGGCACTCGCTCTCACTGCTTCGGCACTCGCCCTCAACAAGCCGGCACTCGCCCTCACCACCTCCGCACTCACCCTCTCCTCCCCGGCACTCGCCCTCACCTCCCCGGCACTCGCCCTCACCTCCCCGGCACTCGCCCTCACCTCCGCGGCACTCGCCCTCACCTCCCCGGCACTCGCCCTCACCTCCGCGGCACTCGCCCTCACCTCCGCGGCACTCGCCCTCACCTCCGCGGCACTCGCCCTCACCTCCCCGGCACTCGCCCTCACCTCCGCGGCACTCGCCCTCACCACCCCGGCACTCGCCTTCACCTCCCCGGCACTCGCCCTCACCTCCCCGGCACTCGCCCTCACCTCCCCGGCACTCACCAGGCGGACACCATCCCCAAACCCACCACTCCCCGGCACTCTCCCTCTCCTCCCCGCCACTCGAATTCTCCTGCCCGTCACTCGCCCTCACCTCCCCGGCACTCGCCCTCACCTCCCCGGCACTCGCCCTCACCTCCCCGGCACTCGCCCTCACCTCCCCGGCACTCGCCCTCACCTCCCCGGCACTCGCCCTCACCTCCCTGGCACTCGCTCTCACCTCGCCGGCACGCATCCTTTCCACCGTGGCACTCGACCTCTCCTCCCCAGCAGTCGCCCTCACCTCCCCGGCACTCGACCTCACCTCCCCGGCACTCGCCCTCACCTCCCCGGCACTCGCTGTCAACTCCCCAGCACTCGCCCTCACCACGCTGGCACTCGCCCTCTCCTCTCTGGCACTCGCCCTGACCGCCTCGGCACACGCCCTCTCCTCCCTGGCACTCGCCCTCACCACCCCGGCACTCACCCTCTCCGCCCCGACACTCGCCCCCACTTACCCCCTCCCCGCCACTCGACCTCTCCTCCCTGGCACTCGCCCTCACCTTCCCGGCACTCGCCCTCTCCTCCCGGCACTCGCCCTGTCCTCCCGGCACTCGCCCTCACCACCCCGGCACTCGCACTCACCTCTCCGGCAATCGGCCTCACCTCCCAGGGACTCGCCCTCACCTCCCTGGCACTCGCTCTCACCTCGCCAGCACGCGTCCTTTCCTCCGTGGCACTCGCCCTCTCCTCCACAGCTCTCGCCCTCTGCTCCCCGGCACTCGCCCTTACCTCCGCGGCACTCGCCCTCACCTCCACGGCACTCGCTCTCACCTCGCCGGCACTCGCCCTCACCACGCCGGCACTCGCTCTGACCGCCTCGGCACTCACCCTCAACTCCCCGGCACTCGCCCTCACCTCCCCAGCACTCGCCCTCACCTCCCCGGTACTCGCCCTCACTGCTTCGGCACTCGCCCTCTCCTCCCCGGCACTCGCCCTCACCACCCCGGCACTCGCCCTCACCTCCCCGGCACTCGCCCTCACCACCCCGGCACTCGCCCTCACCACCCCGGCACTCGCGCTCACCTCCCCGGCACTCGCCCTCACCACCCCGGCACTCGGCCTCATCTCCCCGGCACTCGCCCTCACCTCCCCGGCACTCGCCAGGAAGACACCCTCCCCAAACCCACCACTCCCCGGCACTCGACCTCTCCGCCCCGACACTCGCCCCCACTTACCCCCTCCCCGCCACTCGACCTCTCCTCCCTGGCACTCGCCCTCACCTTCCCGGCACTCGCACTCACCTCTCCGGCAATCGGCCTCACCTCCCCGGGACTCGCCCTCACCTCCCTGGCACTCGCTCTCACCTCGCCGGCACGCGTCCTTTCCACCGTGGCACTCGGCCTCACCTCCCCGGCACTCGCCCTCACGTCCCCGGCACTCGCCCTCACCTCCCCGGCACTCACTGTCAACTCCCCAGCACTCGCCCTCACCACTCTGGCACTCGCCCTCTCCTCTCCGGCACTCGCCCTGACCGCCTCGGCACTCGCCCTCTCCTCCCCGGCACTCGCCCTCACCACCCCGGCACTCACCCTCACCTCCCCGGCACTCACCCTCACCTCCCCGGCACTCGCCCTCACCCCCTGGCACTCGCTCTCACTTCTTCGGCACTCGCCCTAAACAAGCCGGCACTCGCCCTCTCCTCCCCGGCACTCACCCTCTCCTCCCCGGCACACGCCCTCACCACCCCGGCACACGCCCTCACCTCCCCGGCACTCACCCTCACCTCCCCGGCACTCGCCCTCACCTCCACGGCACTCGCCCTCACTTCTTCGGCACTCGCCCTCAACAAGCCGGCACTCGCCCTCACAGCCTCGGCACTCACCCTCTCCTCACCGGCACACGCCCTCACCACACCGGCACTCGCCCTCACCTCCCCGGCACTCGCCCTCACCTCCGCGGCACTCGCCCTCACCTCCCCGGCACTCGCCCTCACCTCCCCGGCACTCGCCCTCACCTCCCCGGCACTCGCCCTCACCTCCCCGGCACTCGCCCTCACCTCCGCGGCACTCGCCCTCCCCTCCCCGGCACTCGCCCTCCCCTCCCCGGCACTCACCATGCGGACACCATCCCCAAACCCACCACTCCCCGGCACTCTCCCTCTCCTCCCCGCCAATCGACTTCTCCTCCCCGGCACTCGCCCTCATCTCCGCGGCACTCGCCCTCACCACCCCGGCACTCGCCTTCACCTCCCCGGAACTCGCCCTCACCTCCCCGGCACTTGCCAGGCGGACACCATCCCCAAACCCACCACTCCCTTGCACTCGCCCTCACCTCCCCGGCACTCGCGCTCACCTCCCCGGCACTCGCCCTCACCTCCGCGGCACTCGCCCTCACCTCCGCAGCACTCGCCCTCACCTCCCCGGCACTCGCTCTCACCTCCCCGGCACTTGCCCTCACCACGCCGGCACTCGCTCTGACCGCCTCGGCACTCCCCCTCTCCTCGCCGACACTCGCACTCACCACACCGGCAATCGCCCTCACCTCCCCAGCACTCGCCCTCACCTCCCCGGCACTCGCCCTCACCTCCCCGGAACTCGCCCTCACCTCCCCGGCACTCGCCAGGCAGACACCATCCCCAAACCCACCACTCCCCGGCACTCTCCCTCTCCTCCCCGCCACTCGACTTCTCCTCCCAGGCACTCGCCCACACCTCCGCGGCACTCACCCTCTCCTCCCGGCAATCACCCTCACCTCCCCGGCACTCGCCCGCACCTCCCTGGCACTCGCTCTCACCTCGTAGGCACGCGTCCTTTGCTCCGTGGCACTCGACCTCTCCTCCCCGGCACTCGCCCTCACCTCCCCGGCACTCGCCCTCACCTCCGCGGCACTCGCCCTCACCACCCCGGCACTCGCTCTCACCTCCCCGGCACTCGCCCTCACCACGCCGGCACTCGCTCTGACCGCCTCGGCACTCGCCCTCTCCTCGCTGACACTCTCCCTCACCTCCCCGGCACTCACCCTCACCTCCCGGCACTCGCCCTCACCGCCTCGGCACTCGCCCTCTCCTCCCCGGCACACGCCCTCACCACCCCGGCACTCGCCCTCATTTCGCCGGCACTCGCCCTCACCTCCTCGGCACTCGCCAGTAGGACACCCTCCCCAAACCCACCACTCCCCGGCACTCGACCTCTCCGCCCCGACACTCGCCCCCACTTAACCCCTCCCCGCCACTCGACCTCTCCTCCCCGGCACTCGCCCTCACCTCCCCGCCACTCGCCCTCACCTCCCCGGCACTCGCCCTCACCTCCGCGGCACTCGCCCTCACCACCCCGGCACTCGCCTTCACCTCCCCGGCACTCGCCCTCACCTCCCCGGCACTCGCCCTCACCTCCCCGGCACTCGCCCTCACCTCCCCAGCACTCGCCCTCACCTCCCCGGCACTCGCCCTCTCCTCCGGGCAATCACCCTCACCTCCCCGGCACTCGACCTCACCTCCCTGGCACTCGCCCTCTCCTCCGGGCAATCACCCTCACCTCCCCGGCACTCGACCTCACCTCCCTGGCACTCACTCTCACCTCGCCGGCAAGCGTCCTTTCCTCCGTGGCACTCGACCTCTCCTCCCCAGCACTCACCCTCACCTCCCTGGCGCTCGCCCTCACCTCCGCGGCACTCGCCCTCACCTCCCCGGCACTCGCTCTCACCTCCCCGGCACTCGCCCTCACCACGCCGGCACTCGCTCTGACCGCCTCGGCACTCGCACTCTCCTCGCCGACACTCGCACTCACCTCCCCGGCACTCACCCTCATGCCCCAGCACTCGCCCTCACCTCCCCGGCACTCGCCCACACCTCCCCGGCACTCGCCCTCACCGGCTCGGCACTCGCCCTCTCCTCCGCAGCACTCGCCCTCACCTCCCCGGCACTCGCTCTCACCTCCCCGGCACTTGCCCTCACCACGCCGGCACTCGCTCTGACCGCCTCGGCACTCCCCCTCTCCTCGCCGACACTCGCACTCACCACACCGGCAATCGCCCTCACCTCCCCAGCACTCGCCCTCACCTCCCCGGCACTCGCCCTCACCTCCCCGGAACTCGCCCTCACCTCCCCGGCACTCGCCAGGCGGACACCATCCCCAAACCCACCACTCCCCGGCACTCTCCCTCTCCTCCCCGCCACTCGACTTCTCCTCCCAGGCACTCGCCCACACCTCCGCGGCACTCACCCTCTCCTCCCGGCAATCACCCTCACCTCCCCGGCACTCGCCCGCACCTCCCTGGCACTCGCTCTCACCTCGTAGGCACGCGTCCTTTGCTCCGTGGCACTCGACCTCTCCTCCCCGGCACTCGCCCTCACCTCCCCGGCACTCGCCCTCACCTCCGCGGCACTCGCCCTCACCACCCCGGCACTCGCTCTCACCTCCCCGGCACTCGCCCTCACCACGCCGGCACTCGCTCTGACCGCCTCGGCACTCGCCCTCTCCTCGCTGACACTCTCCCTCACCTCCCCGGCACTCACCCTCACCTCCCGGCACTCGCCCTCACCGCCTCGGCACTCGCCCTCTCCTCCCCGGCACACGCCCTCACCACCCCGGCACTCGCCCTCATTTCGCCGGCACTCGCCCTCACCTCCTCGGCACTCGCCAGTAGGACACCCTCCCCAAACCCACCACTCCCCGGCACTCGACCTCTCCGCCCCGACACTCGCCCCCACTTAACCCCTCCCCGCCACTCGACCTCTCCTCCCCGGCACTCGCCCTCACCTCCCCGCCACTCGCCCTCACCTCCCCGGCACTCGCCCTCACCTCCGCGGCACTCGCCCTCACCACCCCGGCACTCGCCTTCACCTCCCCGGCACTCGCCCTCACCTCCCCGGCACTCGCCCTCACCTCCCCGGCACTCGCCCTCACCTCCCCAGCACTCGCCCTCACCTCCCCGGCACTCGCCCTCTCCTCCGGGCAATCACCCTCACCTCCCCGGCACTCGACCTCACCTCCCTGGCACTCGCCCTCTCCTCCGGGCAATCACCCTCACCTCCCCGGCACTCGACCTCACCTCCCTGGCACTCACTCTCACCTCGCCGGCAAGCGTCCTTTCCTCCGTGGCACTCGACCTCTCCTCCCCAGCACTCACCCTCACCTCCCTGGCGCTCGCCCTCACCTCCGCGGCACTCGCCCTCACCTCCCCGGCACTCGCTCTCACCTCCCCGGCACTCGCCCTCACCACGCCGGCACTCGCTCTGACCGCCTCGGCACTCGCACTCTCCTCGCCGACACTCGCACTCACCTCCCCGGCACTCACCCTCATGCCCCAGCACTCGCCCTCACCTCCCCGGCACTCGCCCACACCTCCCCGGCACTCGCCCTCACCGGCTCGGCACTCGCCCTCTCCTCCCCGGCACTCGCCCTCACCACCCCGGCACTCGCCCTCATCTCCCCGGCACTCGCCCTCACCTCCCTGGCACTCGCCAGGAGGACACCCTCCCCAAACCCACCACTCCCCGGCACTCGACCTCTCCGCCCCGGCACTCGCCCTCACCTCCCCGGCACTCGCCCTCTCCTCCCGGCACTCGCCCTGTCCTCCCGGCACTCGCTCTCACCACCCCGGCACTCGCATTCACCTCTCCGGCAATCGGCCTCACCTCCCCGGGACTCGCCCTCACCTCCCTGGCACTCGCTCTCACCTCGCCGGCACGCGTCCTTTCCTCCGTGGCACTCGACCTCTCCGCCCCAGCACTCGCCCTCACCTCCCCGGCACTCGCCGTCACCTCCCCGGCACTCGCCCTCACCTCCCCGGCACTCGCTCTCAACTCCCCAGCACTCGCCCTCACCACGCTGGCACTCGCCCTCTCCTCTCCGGCACTCGCCCTGACCGCCTCGGCACTCGCCCTCTCCTCCCCGGCACTCGCCCTCACCACCCCGGCACTCACCCTCACCACCCCGGCACTCACCCTCACCTCCCCGGCACTCGCCCTCACCTCCCCGGCACTCGCCCTCACCCCCTGGCACTCGCTCTCACTTATTCGGCACTCGCCCTCAACAAGCCGGCACTCGCCCTCACCACCTCAGCACTCACCCTCTCCTCCCCGGCACACGCCCTCACCACCCCGGCACTCGCCCTCACCTCCCCGGCACTCGCCCTCACCCCCTGGCACTCGCTCTCACTTATTCGGCACTCGCCCTCAACAAGCCGGCACTCACCCTCACAGCCTCGGCACTCACCCTCTCTTCACCGGCACACGTCCTCACCACACCGGCACTCGCCCTCACCTCCCCGGCACTCGCCCTCACCTCCTCGCACTCGCCCTCACCTCCCCGGCACTCGCCCTCACCTCCGCGGCACTCGCCCTCACCTCCGCGGCACTCGCCCTCACCTCCGCGGCACTCGCCCTCACCTCCGCGGCACTCGCCCTCACCTCCCCGGCACTCGCCCTCACCTCCCCGGCACTCACCAGGCGGACACCATCCCCAAACCCACCACTCCCCGGCACTCTCACTCTCCTCCCCGCCACTCGAATTCTCCTGCCCGTCACTCGCCCTCACCTCCCCGGCACTCGCCCTCTCCTCCCGGAAATCACTCTCACCTTCCCGGCACTCGCCCTCAGCTCACTGGCACTCGCTCTCACCTCGCCGGCACGCGTCCTTTCCTCTGTGGCACTCGACCTCTCCTCCACAGCACTCGACCTCTCCTCCACAGCACTCGCCCTCAGCTCCCCGGCACTCGCCCTCACCTCCGCGGCACTCGCCCTCACCTCCACGGCACTCGCCCTCACCTCGCCGGCACTCGCCCTCACCACGCCGACACTCGCTCTGACCGCCTCGGCACTCACCCTCAACTCCCCGGCACTCGCCCTCACCTCCCCGGCACTCGCCCTCACCTCCCCGGCACTCGCCCTCACCTCCCCGGCACTCACCCTCACTGCTTCGGCACTCGCCCTCTCTTCCCCGGCACTCGCCCTCACCACCCCGGCACTCGCCCTCACCTCCCCGACACTCGCCCTCACCACCCCGGCACTCGCCCTCACCACCCCGGCACTCGCCCTCACCACCCCGGCACTCGCCCTCATCTCCCCGGCACTCGCCCTCATCTCCCCGGCACTCGCCCTCACCTCCCCGGCACTCGCCAGGAAGACACCCTCCCCAAAGCCACCACTCCCCGGCACTCGACCTCTCCGCCCCGACACTCGCCCCCACTTACCCCCTCCCCGCCACTCGACCTCTCCTCCCTGGCACTCGCCCTCACCTCCCCGGCACTCGCACTCACCTCTCCGGCAATCGGCCTCACCTCCCCGGGACTCGCCCTCACCTCCCTGGCACTCGCTCTCACCTCGCCGGCACGCGTCCTTTCCACCGTGGCACTCGACCTCTCCTCCCCAGCACTCGCCCTCACCTCCTCGGCACTCGCACTCACCTCCCCGGCACTCGCGCTCACCTCCCCGGCACTCGCTGTTAACTCCCCAGCACTCGCCCTCACCTCGCTGGCACTCGCCCTCTCCTCTCCGGCACTCGCCCTGACCGCCTCGGCACTCGCCCTCTCCTCCCCGGCACTCGCCCTCACCACCCCGGCACTCGCCTTCACCTCCCCGGCACGCGCCCTCACCTCCGCGGCACTCGCCCTCACCTCCCCGGCACTCGCCCTCACCTCCGCGGCACTCGCCCTCACCTCCGCGGCACACGCCATCACCTCCCCGGCACTCGCCATCACCTCCCCGGCACTCACCAGGCGGACACCATCCCCAAACGCACCATTACGCGGCACTCTCCATCTCCTCCCCGCCACTCGACTTCTCCTCCCCGGCACTCGCCCTCTCCTCCCGGCAATCACTCTCACCTCCGCGGCACTCGCCCTCACCTCCCCGGCACTCGCCCTCACCTCCCCGGCACTCGCCCTCACCTCCCCGGCACTCGCCCTCTCCTCCCGGCACTCGCCCTCTCCTCCCGGCACTCGCCCTGTCCTCCCGGCACTCGCCCTCACCACCCCGGCACTCGCACTCACCTCTCCGGCAATCGGCCTTACCTCCCCGGGACTCGCCCTCACCTCCCTGGCACTCGCTCTCACCTCGCCGGCACGCGTCCTTTCCACCGTGGCACTCGACCTCTCCTCCCCAGCACTCGCCCTCACCTCCCCGGCACTCGCCCTCACCTCCCCAGCACTCGCCCTCACCTCCCCGGCACTCGCCCTCACCTCCCCGGCACTCGCTGTCAACTCCCCAGCACTCGCCCTCACCACGCTGGCACTCACCCTCTCCTCTCCGGCACTCGCCCTGACCGTCTCGGCACTCGCCCTCTCCTCCCCAGCACTCACCCTCACCACCCCGGCACTCACACTCACCTCCCCGGCACTCGCCCTCACCCCCTGGCACTCGCTCTCACTTCTTCGGCACTCGCCCTCAACAAGCCGGCACTCGCCCTCACCACCTCGGCACTCACCCTCTCCTCCCCGGCACACGCCCTCAGCACCCCGGCACTCGCCCTCACCTCCGCGGCACTCGCCCTCACCTCCGCGGCACTCGCCCTCACCTCCGCGGCACTCGCCCTCACTTCTTCGGCACTCGCCCTCAACAAGCCGGCACTCGCCCTCACAGCCTCGGCACTCACCCTCTCCTCACCGGCACACGCCCTCACCATCCCGGCACTCGCCCTCACCTCCCCGGCACTCGCCCTCACCTCCGCGGCACTCGCCCTCACCTCCCCGGCACTCGCCCTCACCTCCCCGGCACTCGCCCTCACCTGCCCGGCACTCGCCCTCACCTCCGCGGCACTCGCCCTCACCTCCGCGGCACTCGCCCTGTCCTCCCGGCACTCGCTCTCACCACCCCGGCACTCGCATTCACCTCTCCGGCAATCGGCCTCACCTCCCCGGGACTCGCCCTCACCTCCCTGGCACTCGCTCTCACCTCGCCGGCACGCGTCCTTTCCTCCGTGGCACTCGACCTCTCCTCCCCAGCACTCGCCCTCACCTCCCCGGCACTCGCCGTCACCTCCCCGGCACTCGCCCTCACCTCCCCGGCACTCGCTCTCAACTCCCCAGCACTCGCCCTCACCACGCTGGCACTCGCCCTCTCCTCTCCGGCACTCGCCCTGACCGCCTCGGCACTCGCCCTCTCCTCCCCGGCACTCGCCCTCACCACCCCGGCACTCGCCCTCACCACCCCGGCACTCACCCTCACCTCCCCGGCACTCGCACTCACCTCCCCGGCACTCGCCCTCACCCCCTGGCACTCGCTCTCACTTATTCGGCACTCGCCCTCAACAAGCCGGCACTCGCCCTCACCACCTCAGCACTCACCCTCTCCTCCCCGGCACACGCCCTCACCACCCCGGCACTCGCCCTCACCTCCCCGGCACTCGCCCTCACCCCCTGGCACTCGCTCTCACTTATTCGGCACTCGCCCTCAACAAGCCGGCACTCACCCTCACAGCCTCGGCACTCACCCTCTCTTCACCGGCACACGTCCTCACCACACCGGCACTCGCCCTCACCTCCCCGGCACTCGCCCTCACCTCCTCGCACTCGCCCTCACCTCCCCGGCACTCGCCCTCACCTCCGCGGCACTCGCCCTCACCTCCGCGGCACTCGCCCTCACCTCCGCGGCACTCGCCGTCACCTCCGCGGCACTCGCCCTCACCTCCGCGGCACTCGCCCTCACCTCCCCGGCACTCGCCCTCACCTCCCCGGCACTCACCAGGCGGATACCATCCCCAAACACACCACTCCCCGGCACACTCACTCTCCTCCCCGCCACTCGAATTCTCCTGCCCGTCACTCGCCCTCACCTCCCCGGCACTCGCCCTCTCCTCCCGGAAATCACTCTCACCTTCCCGGCACTCGCCCTCAGCTCACTGGCACTCGCTCTCACCTCGCCGGCACGCGTCCTTTCCTCTGTGGCACTCGACCTCTCCTCCACAGCACTCGACCTCTCCTCCACAGCACTCGCCCTCAGCTCCCCGGCACTCGCCCTCACCTCCGCGGCACTCGCCCTCACCTCCACGGCACTCGCTCTTACCTCGCCGGCACTCGCCCTCACCACGCCGACACTCGCTCTGACCGCCTCGGCACTCACCCTCAACTCCCCGGCACTCGCCCTCACCTCCCCGGCACTCGCCCTCACCTCCCCGGCACTCGCCCTCACCTCCCCGGCACTCACCCTCACTGCTTCGGCACTCGCCCTCTCTTCCCCGGCACTCGCCCTCACCACCCCGGCACTCGCCCTCACCTCCCCGACACTCGCCCTCACCACCCCGGCACTCGCCCTCACCACCCCGGCACTCGCCCTCACCACCCCGGCACTCGCCCTCATCTCCCCGGCACTCGCCCTCACCTCCCCGGCACTCGCCAGGAAGACACCCTCCCCAAAGCCACCACTCCCCGGCACTCGACCTCTCCGCCCCGACACTCGCCCCCACTTACCCCCTCCCCGCCACTCGACCTCTCCTCCCTGGCACTCGCCCTCACCTCCCCGGCACTCGCACTCACCTCTCCGGCAATCGGCCTCACCTCCCCGGGACTCGCCCTCACCTCCCTGGCACTCGCTCTCACCTCGCCGGCACGCGTCCTTTCCACCGTGGCACTCGACCTCTCCTCCCCAGCACTCGCCCTCACCTCCTCGGCACTCGCACTCACCTCCCCGGCACTCGCGCTCACCTCCCCGGCACTCGCTGTCAACTCCCCAGCACTCGCCCTCACCTCGCTGGCACTCGCCCTCTCCTCTCCGGCACTCGCCCTGACCGCCTCGGCACTCGCCCTCTCCTCCCCGGCACTCGCCCTCACCACCCCGGCACTCGCCTTCACCTCCCCGGCACGCGCCCTCACCTCCCCGGCACTCGCCCTCACCTCCCCGGCACTCGCCCTCACCTCCGCGGCACTCGCCCTCACCTCCGCGGCACACGCCATCACCTCCCCGGCACTCGCCATCACCTCCCCGGCACTCACCAGGCGGACACCATCCCCAAACGCACCATTACGCGGCACTCTCCATCTCCTCCCCGCCACTCGACTTCTCCTCCCCGGCACTCGCCCTCACCTCCCCGGCACTCGCCCTCTCCTCCCGGCAATCACTCTCACCTCCGCGGCACTCGCCCTCACCTCCCCGGCACTCGCCCTCACCTCCCCGGCACTCGCCCTCACCTCCCCGGCACTCGCCCTCTCCTCCGGGCACTCGCCCTGTCCTCCCGGCACTCGCCCTCACCACCCCGGCACTCGCACTCACCTCTCCGGCAATCGGCCTTACCTCCCCGGGACTCGCCCTCACCTCCCCGGCACTCGCCCTCTCCTCCCGGCAATCACTCTCACCTCCGCGGCACTCGCCCTCACCTCCCCGGCACTCGCCCTCACCTCCCCGGCACTCGCCCTCACCTCCCCGGCACTCGCCCTCTCCTCCGGGCACTCGCCCTGTCCTCCCGGCACTCGCCCTCACCACCCCGGCACTCGCACTCACCTCTCCGGCAATCGGCCTTACCTCCCCGGGACTCGCCCTCACCTCCCTGGCACTCGCTCTCACCTCGCCGGCACGCGTCCTTTCCACCGTGGCACTCGACCTCTCCTCCCCAGCACTCGCCCTCACCTCCCCGGCACTCGCCCTCACCTCCCCAGCACTCGCCCTCACCTCCCCGGCCCTCGCCCTCACCTCCCCGGCACTCGCTGTCAACTCCCCAGCACTCGCCCTCACCACGCTGGCACTCACCCTCTCCTCTCCGGCACTCGCCCTGACCGCCTCGGCACTCGCCCTCTCCTCCCAGCACTCACCCTCACCACCCCGGCACTCACACTCACCTCCCCGGCACTCGCCCTCACCCCCTGGCACTCGCTCTCACTTCTTCGGCACTCGCCCTCAACAAGCCGGCACTCGCCCTCACCACCTCGGCACTCACCCTCTCCTCCCCGGCACACGCCCTCATCACCCCGGCACTCGCCCTCACCTCCGCGGCACTCGCTCTCACCTCAGCGGCACTCGCCCTCACCTCCGCGGCACTCGCCCTCACTTCTTCGGCACTCGCCCTCAACAAGCCGGCACTCGCCCTCACAGCCTCGGCACTCACCCTCTCCTCACCGGCACACGCCCTCACCATCCCAGCACTCGCCCTCACCTCCCCGGCACTCGCCCTCACCTCCGCGGCACTCGCCCTCACCTCCCCGGCACTCGCCCTCACCTCCCCGGCACTCGCCCTCACCTCCCCGGCACTCGCCCTCACCTCCGCGGCACTCGCCCTCACCTCCGCGGCACTCGCCCTCACCTCCGCGGCACTCGCCCTCACCTCCCCGGCACTCACCAGGCGTACACCATCCCCAAACACACCACTCCCCGGCACTCTCCCTCTCCTCCCTCCACTCGACTTCTCCTCACCGGCACTCGCCCTCATCTCCGCGGCACTCGCCCACACCACCCCGGCACTCGCCCTCACCTCCCCGGAACTCGCCCGGCGGACACCATCCCCAAACCCACCACTCCCCGGCACTCGCCCTCACCTCCCCGGCACTCGCCAGGCGGACACCATCCCCAAACCCACCACTCCCCGGCACTCGCCCTCACCTCCCCGGCACTCGCCCTCACCTCCCCGGCACTCGCCCTCACCTCCGCGGCACTCGCCCTCACCTCCCCGGCACTCGCTCTCACCTCCCCGGCACTCGCCCTCACCATGCCGGCACTCGCTCTGACCGCCTCGGCACTCGCCCTCTCCTCGCCGACACTCGCACTCACCACACCGGCAATCGCCCTCACCTCGCCAGCACTCGCCCTCACCTCCCCGGCACTCGCCCTCACCTCCCCGGAACTCGCCCTCACCTCCCCGGCACTCGCCAGGCGGACACCATCCCCAAACTCACCACTCCCCGGCACTCTCCCTCACCTCCCCGGCACTCGCCCTCTCCTCCCGGCAATCACCCTCACCTCCCCGGCACTCGCCCGCACCTCCCTGGCACTCGCTCTCACCTCGCAGGCACGCGTCCTTTGCTCCGTGGCACTCGCTCTCACCTCCCCGGCACTCGCCCTCACCACGCCGGCACTCGCCCTCACCTCCCCGGCACTCGCTCTCACCTCCCCGGCACTCGCCCTCACCACGCCGGCACTCGCTCTGACCGCCTCGGCACTCGCCCTCTCCTCGCTGAGACTCGCCCTCACCTCCCCGGCACTCACCCTCACCTCCCCGGCACTCGCTGTCAACTCCCCAGCACTCGCCCTCACCACGCTGGCACTCACCCTCTCCTCTCCGGCACTCGCCCTGACCGCCTCGGCACTCGCCCTCTCCTCCCAGCACTCACCCTCACCACCCCGGCACTCACACTCACCTCCCCGGCACTCGCCCTCACCCCCTGGCACTCGCTCTCACTTCTTCGGCACTCGCCCTCAACAAGCCGGCACTCGCCCTCACCACCTCGGCACTCACCCTCTCCTCCCCGGCACACGCCCTCATCACCCCGGCACTCGCCCTCACCTCCGCGGCACTCGCTCTCACCTCAGCGGCACTCGCCCTCACCTCCGCGGCACTCGCCCTCACTTCTTCGGCACTCGCCCTCAACAAGCCGGCACTCGCCCTCACAGCCTCGGCACTCACCCTCTCCTCACCGGCACACGCCCTCACCATCCCAGCACTCGCCCTCACCTCCCCGGCACTCGCCCTCACCTCCGCGGCACTCGCCCTCACCTCCCCGGCACTCGCCCTCACCTCCCCGGCACTCGCCCTCACCTCCCCGGCACTCGCCCTCACCTCCGCGGCACTCGCCCTCACCTCCGCGGCACTCGCCCTCACCTCCGCGGCACTCGCCCTCACCTCCCCGGCACTCACCAGGCGTACACCATCCCCAAACACACCACTCCCCGGCACTCTCCCTCTCCTCCCTCCACTCGACTTCTCCTCACCGGCACTCGCCCTCATCTCCGCGGCACTCGCCCACACCACCCCGGCACTCGCCCTCACCTCCCCGGAACTCGCCCGGCGGACACCATCCCCAAACCCACCACTCCCCGGCACTCGCCCTCACCTCCCCGGCACTCGCCAGGCGGACACCATCCCCAAACCCACCACTCCCCGGCACTCGCCCTCACCTCCCCGGCACTCGCCCTCACCTCCCCGGCACTCGCCCTCACCTCCGCGGCACTCGCCCTCACCTCCCCGGCACTCGCTCTCACCTCCCCGGCACTCGCCCTCACCATGCCGGCACTCGCTCTGACCGCCTCGGCACTCGCCCTCTCCTCGCCGACACTCGCACTCACCACACCGGCAATCGCCCTCACCTCGCCAGCACTCGCCCTCACCTCCCCGGCACTCGCCCTCACCTCCCCGGAACTCGCCCTCACCTCCCCGGCACTCGCCAGGCGGACACCATCCCCAAACTCACCACTCCCCGGCACTCTCCCTCACCTCCCCGGCACTCGCCCTCTCCTCCCGGCAATCACCCTCACCTCCCCGGCACTCGCCCGCACCTCCCTGGCACTCGCTCTCACCTCGCAGGCACGCGTCCTTTGCTCCGTGGCACTCGCTCTCACCTCCCCGGCACTCGCCCTCACCACGCCGGCACTCGCCCTCACCTCCCCGGCACTCGCTCTCACCTCCCCGGCACTCGCCCTCACCACGCCGGCACTCGCTCTGACCGCCTCGGCACTCGCCCTCTCCTCGCTGAGACTCGCCCTCACCTCCCCGGCACTCACCCTCACCTCCCCGGCACTCGCCCTCACCTCCCCGGCACTCGCCCTCACCGCCTCGGCACTCGCCCTCTCCTCCCCGGCACACGCCCTCACCACCCCGGTACTCGCCCTCATCTCCCCGGCACTCGCCCTCACCTCCTCGGCACTCGCCAGGAGGACACCCTCCCCAAACCCACCACTCCCCAGCACTCAACCTCTCCGCCCCGACACTCGCCCCCACTTAACCCCTCCCCGCCACTCGACCTCTCCTCCCCGGCACTCGCCCTCACCTCCCCGCCACTCGCCCTCATCTCCCCGGCACTCGCCCTCACCTCCGCGGCACTCGCCCTCACCACCCCGGCACTCGCCTTCACCTCCCCGGCACTCGCCCTCACCTCCCCGACACTCGCCCTCAACTCCCCGGCACTCGCCCTCACCTCCCCGGCACTCGCCCTCACCTCCCCGGCACTCGCCCTCACCTCCCCGGCACTCGCCCTCTCCTCCGGGCAATCACCCTCACCTCCCCGGCACTCGACCTCACCTCCCTGGCACTCACTCTCACCTCCTTGGCGCTCGCCCTCACCTCCGCGGCACTCGCCCTCACCTCCCCGGCACTCACCCTCACCTCCTTGGCGCTCGCCCTCACCTCCGCGGCACTCGCCCTCACCTCCCCGGCACTCGCTCTCACCTCCCCGGCACTCGCCCTCACCACGCCGGCACTCGCTCTGACCGCCTCGGCACTCGCCCTCTCCTCGCCGACACTCGCACTCACCTCCCCGGCACTCACCCTCACCTCCCCAGCACTCGCCCTCACCTCCCCGGCACTCGCCCTCACCTCCCCGGCACTCGCCCTCACCTCCGCGGCACTCGCCCTCACCACCCCGGCACTCGCCTTCACCTCCTCGGAACTCGCCCTCACCTCCCCGGCACTCGCCCTTACCTCCCCGGCACTCGCCCTCACCTCCCCGGCACTCGCCCTCACCTCCCCGGCACTCGCCCTCTCCTCCGGGCAATCACCCTCACCTCCCCGGCACTCGACCTCACCTCCCTGGCACTCACTCTCACCTCGCCGGCAAGCGTCCTTTCCTCCGTGGCACTCGACCTCTGCTCCCCAGCACTCACCCTCACCTCCTTGGCGCTCGCCCTCACCTCCGCGGCACTCGCCCTCACCTCCCCGGCACTCGCTCTCACCTCCCCGGCACTCGCCCTCACCACGCCGGCACTCGCTCTGACCGCCTCGGCACTCGCCCTCTCCTCGCCGACACTCGCACTCACCTCCCCGGCACTCACCCTCACCTCCCCAGCACTCGCCCTCACCTCCCCGGCACTCGCCCTCACCTCCCCGGCACTCGCCCTCACCGGCTCGGCATTCGCCCTCTCCTCCCCGGCACTCGCCCTCACCACCCCGGCACTCACCCTCATCTCCCCGGCACTCGCCCTCACCTCCCCGGCACTCGCCAGGAGGACACCCTCCCCAAACCCACCACTCCCCGGCACTCGACCTCTCCGCCCTGGCACTCGCCCTCACCTCCCCGGCACTCGCCCTCTCCTCCTGGCACTCGCCCTGTCCTCCCGGCACTCGCCCTCACCACCCCGGCACTCGCATTCACCTCTCCGGCAATCGGCCTCACCTCCCCGGGACTCGCCCTCACCTCCCTGGCACTCGCTCTCACCTCGCCGGCACGCGTCCTTTCCTCCGTGGCACTCGACCTCTCCTCCCCAGCACTCGCCCTCACCTCCCCGGCACTCGCCCTCACCTCCCCGGCACTCGCCCTCACCTCCCCGGCACTCACCCTCACCTCCCCGGCACTCGCTCTCAACTCCCCAGCACTCGCCCTCACCACGCTGGCACTCGCCCTCTCCTCTCCGGCACTCGCCCTGACCGCCTCGGCACTCGCCCTCTCCTCCCCGTCACTCGCCCTCACCACCCCGGCACTCGCCCTCACCTCCCCGGCACTCGCCCTCACCTCCCCGGCACTCGCCCTCACCTCCCCGGCACTCGCCCTCACCTCCCCGGCACTCGCCCTCACCCCCTGGCACTCGCTCTCACTTATTCGGCACTCGCCCTCAACAAGCCGGCACTCGCCCTCACCACCTCGGCACTCACCCTCTCCTCCCCAGCACTCTCCCTCACCACCCCGGCACTCACCCTCACCTCCCCGGCACTCGCCCTCACCTCCCCGGCACTCGCCCTCACCTCCCCGGCACTCGCCCTCACCTCCGCGGCACTCGCCCTCACCTCCGCGGCACTCGCCCTCACCTCCGCGGCACTCGCCCTCACCTCCGCGGCACTCGCCCTCACCTCCGCGGCACTCGCCCTCACCTCCGCGGCACTCGCCCTCACCTCCGCGGCACTCGCCCTCACCTCCGCGGCACTCGCCCTCACCTCCCCGGCACTCGCCCTCACCTCCCCGGCACTCGCCCTCACCTCCCCGGCACTCGCCCTCACCTCCCCGGCACTCGCCCTCACCTCCCCGGCACTCGCCCTCACCTCCCCGGCACTCGCCCTCACCTCCCCGGCACTCGCCCTCACCTCCCCGGCACTCACCAGGCGGACACCATCCCCAAACCCACCACTCCCCGGCACTCTCCCTCTCCTCCCCGCCACTCGAATTCTCCTGCCCGTCACTCGCCCTCACCTCCCCGGCACTCGCCCTCTCCTCCCCGGAAATCACTCTCACCTTCCCGGCACTCGCCCTCACCTCACTGGCACTCGCTCTCACCTCGCCGGCACGCGTCCTTTCCTCCGTGGCACTCGACCTCTCCTCCACAGCACTCGACCTCTCCTCCACAGCACTCGACCTCTCCTCCACAGCACTCGCCCTCAGCTCCGCGGCACTCGCCCTCACCTCCGCGGCACTCGCCCTCACCTCCACGGCACTCGCTCTCACCTCGCCGGCACTCGCCCTCACCACGCCGGCACTCGCTCTGACCGCCTCGGCACTCACCCTCAACTCCCCGGCACTCGCCCTCACCTCCCCGGCACTCGCCCTCACCACCCCGGCACTCGCCCTCACCTCCCCGGCACTCGCCCTCACCTCCCCGGCACTCGCCCTCACTGCTTCGGAACTCGCCCTCTCCTCCCCGGCACTCGCCCTCACCACCCCGGCACTCGCCCTCACCTCCCCGGCACTCGCCCTCACCTCCCCGGCACTCGCCCTCACCACCCCGGCACTCGCCCTCATCTCCCCGGCACTCGCCCTCACCTCCCCGGCACTCGTCAGGAAGACACCCTCCCCAAACCCACCACTCCCCGGCACTCGACCTCTCCGCCCCGACACTCGCCCCCACTTACCCCCTCCCCGCCACTCGACCTCCTCCCTGGCACTCGCCCTCACCTCCCCGGCACTCGCCCTCTCCTCCCGGCACTCGCCCTGTCCTCCCGGCACTCGCCCTCACCACCCCGGCACTCGCCCTCACATCTCCGGCAATCGGCCTCACCTCCCCGGGACTCGCCCTCACCTCCCTGGCACTCGCTCTCACCTCGCCGGCACGCGTCCTTTCCACCGTGGCACTCGACCTCTCCTCCCCAGCACTCGCCCTCACCTCCCCGGGACTCGCCCTCACCTCCCCGGCACTCGCCCTCACCTCCCCGGCACTCGCTGTAAACTCCCCAGCACTCGCCCTCACCACGCTGGCACTCGCCCTCTCCTCTCCGGCACTCGCCCTGACCGCCTCGGCACTCGCCCTCTCCTCCCCGGCACTCGCCCTCACCACCCCGGCACTCACCCTCACCTCCCCGGCACTCACCCTCACCTCCGCGGCACTCGCCCTCACCTCCCCGGCACTCGCCCTCACCCCCTGGCACTCGCTCTCACTTCTTCGGCACTCGCCCTCAACAAGCCGGCACTCGCCCTCACCACCTCGGCACTCACCCTCACCACCCCGGCACTCACACTCACCTCCCCGGCACTCGCCCTCACCTCCCCGGCACTCGCCCTCACCTCCCCGGCACTCGCCCTCACCCCCTGGCACTCGCTCTCACTTCTTCGGCACTCGCCCTCAACAAGCCGGCACTCGCCCTCACCACCTCGGCACTCACCCTCTCCTCCCCGGCACACGCCCTCATCACCCCGGCACTCGCCCTCACCTCCCCGGCACTCGCCCTCACCTCCCCGGCACTCGCCCTCACCTCCCCGGCACTCGCCCTCACCTCCCCGGCACTCGCCCTCACCTCCCCGGCACTCGCCCTCACCTCCGCGGCACTCGCCCTCACCTCCGCGGCACTCGCCCTCACCTCCCCGGCACTCACCAGGCGTACACCATCCCCAAACCCACCACTCCCCGGCACTCTCCCTCTCCTCCCCGCCACTCGACTTCTCCTCACCGGCACTCGTCCTCATCTCCGCGGCACTCGCCCTCACCACCCCGGCACTCGCCTTCACCTCCCCGGAACTCGCCCGGCGGACACCATCCCCAAACCCACCACTCCCCGGCACTCGCCCTCACCTCCCCGGCACTCGCCAGGCGGACACCATCCCCAAACCCACCACTCCCCGGCACTCGCCCTCACCTCCCCGGCACTCGCCCTCACCTCCCCGGCACTCGCCCTCACCTCCGCGGCACTCGCCCTCACCTCCCCGGCACTCGCTCTCACCTCCCCGGCACTCGCCCTCACCATGCCGGCACTCGCTCTGACCGCCTCGGCACTCGCCCTCTCCTCGCCGACACTCGCACTCACCACACCGGCAATCGCCCTCACCTCGCCAGCACTCGCCCTCACCTCCCCGCCACTCGCCCTCACCTCCCCGGAACTCGCCCTCACCTCCCCGGCACTCGCCCGCACCTCCCTGGCACTCGCTCTCACGTCGCAGGCACGCGTCCTTTGCTCCGTGGCACTCGCTCTCACCTCCCCGGCACTCGCCCTCACCACGCCGGCACTCGCCCTCACCTCCCCGGCACTCGCTCTCACCTCCCCGGCACTCGCCCTCACCACGCCGGCACTCGCTCTGACCGCCTCGGCACTCGCCCTCTCCTCGCTGAGACTCGCCCTCACCTCCCCGGCACTCACCCTCACCTCCCCGGCACTCGCCCTCACCTCCCCGGCACTCGCCCTCACATCTCCGGCAATCGGCCTCACCTCCCCGGGACTCGCCCTCACCTCCCTGGCACTCGCTCTCACCTCGCCGGCACGCGTCCTTTCCACCGTGGCACTCGACCTCTCCTCCCCAGCACTCGCCCTCACCTCCCCGGGACTCGCCCTCACCTCCCCGGCACTCGCCCTCACCTCCCCGGCACTCGCTGTAAACTCCCCAGCACTCGCCCTCACCACGCTGGCACTCGCCCTCTCCTCTCCGGCACTCGCCCTGACCGCCTCGGCACTCGCCCTCTCCTCCCCGGCACTCGCCCTCACCACCCCGGCACTCACCCTCACCTCCCCGGCACTCACCCTCACCTCCGCGGCACTCGCCCTCACCTCCCCGGCACTCGCCCTCACCCCCTGGCACTCGCTCTCACTTCTTCGGCACTCGCCCTCAACAAGCCGGCACTCGCCCTCACCACCTCGGCACTCACCCTCACCACCCCGGCACTCACACTCACCTCCCCGGCACTCGCCCTCACCTCCCCGGCACTCGCCCTCACCTCCCCGGCACTCGCCCTCACCCCCTGGCACTCGCTCTCACTTCTTCGGCACTCGCCCTCAACAAGCCGGCACTCGCCCTCACCACCTCGGCACTCACCCTCTCCTCCCCGGCACACGCCCTCATCACCCCGGCACTCGCCCTCACCTCCCCGGCACTCGCCCTCACCTCCCCGGCACTCGCCCTCACCTCCCCGGCACTCGCCCTCACCTCCCCGGCACTCGCCCTCACCTCCCCGGCACTCGCCCTCACCTCCGCGGCACTCGCCCTCACCTCCGCGGCACTCGCCCTCACCTCCCCGGCACTCACCAGGCGTACACCATCCCCAAACCCACCACTCCCCGGCACTCTCCCTCTCCTCCCCGCCACTCGACTTCTCCTCACCGGCACTCGTCCTCATCTCCGCGGCACTCGCCCTCACCACCCCGGCACTCGCCTTCACCTCCCCGGAACTCGCCCGGCGGACACCATCCCCAAACCCACCACTCCCCGGCACTCGCCCTCACCTCCCCGGCACTCGCCAGGCGGACACCATCCCCAAACCCACCACTCCCCGGCACTCGCCCTCACCTCCCCGGCACTCGCCCTCACCTCCCCGGCACTTGCCCTCACCTCCGCGGCACTCGCCCTCACCTCCCCGGCACTCGCTCTCACCTCCCCGGCACTCGCCCTCACCATGCCGGCACTCGCTCTGACCGCCTCGGCACTCGCCCTCTCCTCGCCGACACTCGCACTCACCACACCGGCAATCGCCCTCACCTCGCCAGCACTCGCCCTCACCTCCCCGCCACTCGCC
The DNA here is from genome assembly GCF_047496885.1 of Scyliorhinus torazame. Lineage (NCBI taxonomy): Eukaryota > Metazoa > Chordata > Chondrichthyes > Carcharhiniformes > Scyliorhinidae > Scyliorhinus > Scyliorhinus torazame. The sequence goes on from NC_092709.1 coordinate 121,444,059, forward strand.
CTCACCTCCCCGGAACTCGCCCTCACCTCCCCGGCACTCGCCCGCACCTCCCTGGCACTCGCTCTCACGTCGCAGGCACGCGTCCTTTGCTCCGTGGCACTCGCTCTCACCTCCCCGGCACTCGCCCTCACCACGCCGGCACTCGCCCTCACCTCCCCGGCACTCGCTCTCACCTCCCCGGCACTCGCCCTCACCACGCCGGCACTCGCTCTGACCGCCTCGGCACTCGCCCTCTCCTCGCTGAGACTCGCCCTCACCTCCCCGGCACTCACCCTCACCTCCCCGGCACTCGCCCTCACCTCCCCGGCACTCGCCCTCACCTCCCCGGCACTCGCCCTCACCGCCTCGGCACTCGCCCTCTCCTCCCCGGCACATGCCCTCACCACCCCGGTACTCGCCCTCATCTCCCCGGCACTCGCCCTCACCTCCTCGGCACTCGCCAGGAGGACACCCTCCCCAAACCCACCACTCCCCGGCACTCGACCTCTCCGCCCCGACACTCGCCCCCACTTAACACCTCCCCGGCACTCGCCCTCACCTCCCCGGCACTCGCCCTCACCTCCCCGGCACTCGCCCTCTCCTCCGGGCAATCACCCTCACCTCCCCGGCACTCGACCTCACCTCCCTGGCACTCACTCTCACCTCGCCGGCAAGCGTCCTTTCCTCCGTGGCACTCGACCTCTGCTCCCCAGCACTCACCCTCACCTCCTTGGCGCTCGCCCTCACCTCCGCGGCACTCGCCCTCACCTCCCCGGCACTCGCTCTCACCTCCCCGGCACTCGCCCTCACCACGCCGGCACTCGCTCTGACCGCCTCGGCACTCGCCCTCTCCTCGCCGACACTCGCACTCACCTCCCCGGCACTCACCCTCACCTCCCCAGCACTCGCCCTCACCTCCCCGGCACTCGCCCTCACCTCCCCGGCACTCGCCCTCACCGGCTCGGCATTCGCCCTCTCCTCCCCGGCACTCGCCCTCACCACCCCGGCACTCACCCTCATCTCCCCGGCACTCGCCCTCACCTCCCCGGCACTCGCCAGGAGGACACCCTCCCCAAACCCACCACTCCCCGGCACTCGACCTCTCCGCCCTGGCACTCGCCCTCACCTCCCCGGCACTCGCCCTCTCCTCCTGGCACTCGCCCTGTCCTCCCGGCACTCGCCCTCACCACCCCGGCACTCGCATTCACCTCTCCGGCAATCGGCCTCACCTCCCCGGGACTCGCCCTCACCTCCCTGGCACTCGCTCTCACCTCGCCGGCACGCGTCCTTTCCTCCGTGGCACTCGACCTCTCCTCCCCAGCACTCGCCCTCACCTCCCCGGCACTCGCCCTCACCTCCCCGGCACTCGCCCTCACCTCCCCGGCACTCACCCTCACCTCCCCGGCACTCGCTCTCAACTCCCCAGCACTCGCCCTCACCACGCTGGCACTCGCCCTCTCCTCTCCGGCACTCGCCCTGACCGCCTCGGCACTCGCCCTCTCCTCCCCGTCACTCGCCCTCACCACCCCGGCACTCGCCCTCACCTCCCCGGCACTCGCCCTCACCTCCCCGGCACTCGCCCTCACCTCCCCGGCACTCGCCCTCACCTCCCCGGCACTCGCCCTCACCCCCTGGCACTCGCTCTCACTTATTCGGCACTCGCCCTCAACAAGCCGGCACTCGCCCTCACCACCTCGGCACTCACCCTCTCCTCCCCAGCACTCTCCCTCACCACCCCGGCACTCACCCTCACCTCCCCGGCACTCGCCCTCACCTCCCCGGCACTCGCCCTCACCTCCCCGGCACTCGCCCTCACCTCCGCGGCACTCGCCCTCACCTCCGCGGCACTCGCCCTCACCTCCGCGGCACTCGCCCTCACCTCCGCGGCACTCGCCCTCACCTCCGCGGCACTCGCCCTCACCTCCGCGGCACTCGCCCTCACCTCCGCGGCACTCGCCCTCACCTCCGCGGCACTCGCCCTCACCTCCCCGGCACTCGCCCTCACCTCCCCGGCACTCGCCCTCACCTCCCCGGCACTCGCCCTCACCTCCCCGGCACTCGCCCTCACCTCCCCGGCACTCGCCCTCACCTCCCCGGCACTCGCCCTCACCTCCCCGGCACTCGCCCTCACCTCCCCGGCACTCACCAGGCGGACACCATCCCCAAACCCACCACTCCCCGGCACTCTCCCTCTCCTCCCCGCCACTCGAATTCTCCTGCCCGTCACTCGCCCTCACCTCCCCGGCACTCGCCCTCTCCTCCCCGGAAATCACTCTCACCTTCCCGGCACTCGCCCTCACCTCACTGGCACTCGCTCTCACCTCGCCGGCACGCGTCCTTTCCTCCGTGGCACTCGACCTCTCCTCCACAGCACTCGACCTCTCCTCCACAGCACTCGACCTCTCCTCCACAGCACTCGCCCTCAGCTCCGCGGCACTCGCCCTCACCTCCGCGGCACTCGCCCTCACCTCCACGGCACTCGCTCTCACCTCGCCGGCACTCGCCCTCACCACGCCGGCACTCGCTCTGACCGCCTCGGCACTCACCCTCAACTCCCCGGCACTCGCCCTCACCTCCCCGGCACTCGCCCTCACCACCCCGGCACTCGCCCTCACCTCCCCGGCACTCGCCCTCACCTCCCCGGCACTCGCCCTCACTGCTTCGGAACTCGCCCTCTCCTCCCCGGCACTCGCCCTCACCACCCCGGCACTCGCCCTCACCTCCCCGGCACTCGCCCTCACCTCCCCGGCACTCGCCCTCACCACCCCGGCACTCGCCCTCATCTCCCCGGCACTCGCCCTCACCTCCCCGGCACTCGTCAGGAAGACACCCTCCCCAAACCCACCACTCCCCGGCACTCGACCTCTCCGCCCCGACACTCGCCCCCACTTACCCCCTCCCCGCCACTCGACCTCCTCCCTGGCACTCGCCCTCACCTCCCCGGCACTCGCCCTCTCCTCCCGGCACTCGCCCTGTCCTCCCGGCACTCGCCCTCACCACCCCGGCACTCGCCCTCACATCTCCGGCAATCGGCCTCACCTCCCCGGGACTCGCCCTCACCTCCCTGGCACTCGCTCTCACCTCGCCGGCACGCGTCCTTTCCACCGTGGCACTCGACCTCTCCTCCCCAGCACTCGCCCTCACCTCCCCGGGACTCGCCCTCACCTCCCCGGCACTCGCCCTCACCTCCCCGGCACTCGCTGTAAACTCCCCAGCACTCGCCCTCACCACGCTGGCACTCGCCCTCTCCTCTCCGGCACTCGCCCTGACCGCCTCGGCACTCGCCCTCTCCTCCCCGGCACTCGCCCTCACCACCCCGGCACTCACCCTCACCTCCCCGGCACTCACCCTCACCTCCGCGGCACTCGCCCTCACCTCCCCGGCACTCGCCCTCACCCCCTGGCACTCGCTCTCACTTCTTCGGCACTCGCCCTCAACAAGCCGGCACTCGCCCTCACCACCTCGGCACTCACCCTCACCACCCCGGCACTCACACTCACCTCCCCGGCACTCGCCCTCACCTCCCCGGCACTCGCCCTCACCTCCCCGGCACTCGCCCTCACCCCCTGGCACTCGCTCTCACTTCTTCGGCACTCGCCCTCAACAAGCCGGCACTCGCCCTCACCACCTCGGCACTCACCCTCTCCTCCCCGGCACACGCCCTCATCACCCCGGCACTCGCCCTCACCTCCCCGGCACTCGCCCTCACCTCCCCGGCACTCGCCCTCACCTCCCCGGCACTCGCCCTCACCTCCCCGGCACTCGCCCTCACCTCCCCGGCACTCGCCCTCACCTCCGCGGCACTCGCCCTCACCTCCGCGGCACTCGCCCTCACCTCCCCGGCACTCACCAGGCGTACACCATCCCCAAACCCACCACTCCCCGGCACTCTCCCTCTCCTCCCCGCCACTCGACTTCTCCTCACCGGCACTCGTCCTCATCTCCGCGGCACTCGCCCTCACCACCCCGGCACTCGCCTTCACCTCCCCGGAACTCGCCCGGCGGACACCATCCCCAAACCCACCACTCCCCGGCACTCGCCCTCACCTCCCCGGCACTCGCCAGGCGGACACCATCCCCAAACCCACCACTCCCCGGCACTCGCCCTCACCTCCCCGGCACTCGCCCTCACCTCCCCGGCACTCGCCCTCACCTCCGCGGCACTCGCCCTCACCTCCCCGGCACTCGCTCTCACCTCCCCGGCACTCGCCCTCACCATGCCGGCACTCGCTCTGACCGCCTCGGCACTCGCCCTCTCCTCGCCGACACTCGCACTCACCACACCGGCAATCGCCCTCACCTCGCCAGCACTCGCCCTCACCTCCCCGCCACTCGCCCTCACCTCCCCGGAACTCGCCCTCACCTCCCCGGCACTCGCCCGCACCTCCCTGGCACTCGCTCTCACGTCGCAGGCACGCGTCCTTTGCTCCGTGGCACTCGCTCTCACCTCCCCGGCACTCGCCCTCACCACGCCGGCACTCGCCCTCACCTCCCCGGCACTCGCTCTCACCTCCCCGGCACTCGCCCTCACCACGCCGGCACTCGCTCTGACCGCCTCGGCACTCGCCCTCTCCTCGCTGAGACTCGCCCTCACCTCCCCGGCACTCACCCTCACCTCCCCGGCACTCGCCCTCACCTCCCCGGCACTCGCCCTCACATCTCCGGCAATCGGCCTCACCTCCCCGGGACTCGCCCTCACCTCCCTGGCACTCGCTCTCACCTCGCCGGCACGCGTCCTTTCCACCGTGGCACTCGACCTCTCCTCCCCAGCACTCGCCCTCACCTCCCCGGGACTCGCCCTCACCTCCCCGGCACTCGCCCTCACCTCCCCGGCACTCGCTGTAAACTCCCCAGCACTCGCCCTCACCACGCTGGCACTCGCCCTCTCCTCTCCGGCACTCGCCCTGACCGCCTCGGCACTCGCCCTCTCCTCCCCGGCACTCGCCCTCACCACCCCGGCACTCACCCTCACCTCCCCGGCACTCACCCTCACCTCCGCGGCACTCGCCCTCACCTCCCCGGCACTCGCCCTCACCCCCTGGCACTCGCTCTCACTTCTTCGGCACTCGCCCTCAACAAGCCGGCACTCGCCCTCACCACCTCGGCACTCACCCTCACCACCCCGGCACTCACACTCACCTCCCCGGCACTCGCCCTCACCTCCCCGGCACTCGCCCTCACCTCCCCGGCACTCGCCCTCACCCCCTGGCACTCGCTCTCACTTCTTCGGCACTCGCCCTCAACAAGCCGGCACTCGCCCTCACCACCTCGGCACTCACCCTCTCCTCCCCGGCACACGCCCTCATCACCCCGGCACTCGCCCTCACCTCCCCGGCACTCGCCCTCACCTCCCCGGCACTCGCCCTCACCTCCCCGGCACTCGCCCTCACCTCCCCGGCACTCGCCCTCACCTCCCCGGCACTCGCCCTCACCTCCGCGGCACTCGCCCTCACCTCCGCGGCACTCGCCCTCACCTCCCCGGCACTCACCAGGCGTACACCATCCCCAAACCCACCACTCCCCGGCACTCTCCCTCTCCTCCCCGCCACTCGACTTCTCCTCACCGGCACTCGTCCTCATCTCCGCGGCACTCGCCCTCACCACCCCGGCACTCGCCTTCACCTCCCCGGAACTCGCCCGGCGGACACCATCCCCAAACCCACCACTCCCCGGCACTCGCCCTCACCTCCCCGGCACTCGCCAGGCGGACACCATCCCCAAACCCACCACTCCCCGGCACTCGCCCTCACCTCCCCGGCACTCGCCCTCACCTCCCCGGCACTTGCCCTCACCTCCGCGGCACTCGCCCTCACCTCCCCGGCACTCGCTCTCACCTCCCCGGCACTCGCCCTCACCATGCCGGCACTCGCTCTGACCGCCTCGGCACTCGCCCTCTCCTCGCCGACACTCGCACTCACCACACCGGCAATCGCCCTCACCTCGCCAGCACTCGCCCTCACCTCCCCGCCACTCGCCCTCACCTCCCCGGAACTCGCCCTCACCTCCCCGGCACTCGCCCGCACCTCCCTGGCACTCGCTCTCACGTCGCAGGCACGCGTCCTTTGCTCCGTGGCACTCGCTCTCACCTCCCCGGCACTCGCCCTCACCACGCCGGCACTCGCCCTCACCTCCCCGGCACTCGCTCTCACCTCCCCGGCACTCGCCCTCACCACGCCGGCACTCGCTCTGACCGCCTCGGCACTCGCCCTCTCCTCGCTGAGACTCGCCCTCACCTCCCCGGCACTCACCCTCACCTCCCCGGCACTCGCCCTCACCTCCCCGGCACTCGCCCTCACCTCCCCGGCACTCGCCCTCACCGCCTCGGCACTCGCCCTCTCCTCCCCGGCACATGCCCTCACCACCCCGGTACTCGCCCTCATCTCCCCGGCACTCGCCCTCACCTCCTCGGCACTCGCCAGGAGGACACCCTCCCCAAACCCACCACTCCCCGGCACTCGACCTCTCCGCCCCGACACTCGCCCCCACTTAACCCCTCCCCGCCACTCGACCTCTCCTCCCCGGCACTCGCCCTCACCTCCCCGCCACTCGCCCTCATCTCCCCGGCACTCGCCCTCACCTCCGCGGCACTCGCCCTCACCACCCCGGCACTCGCCTTCACCTCCTCGGAACTCGCCCTCACCTCCCCGGCACTCGCCCTCACCTTCCCGGCACTCGCCCTCACCTCCCCGGCACTCGCCCTCACCTCCCCGGCACTCGCGCTCACCTCCCCGGCACTCGCCCTCTCCTCCGGGCAATCACCCTCACCTCCGCGGCACTCGCCCTCACCTCCCCGGCACTCGCTCTCACCTCCCCGGCACTCGCTCTCACCTCCCCGGCACTCGCCCTCACCACGCCGGCACTCGCTCTGACCGCCTCGGCACTCGCCCTCTCCTCGCCGACACTCGCACTCACCTCCCCGGCACTCACCCTCACCTCCCCAGCACTCGCCCTCACCTCCCCGGCACTCGCCCTCACCTCCCCGGCACTCGCCCTCACCGGCTCGGCATTCGCCCTCTCCTCCCCGGCACTCGCCCTCACCACCCCGGCACTTGCCCTCATCTCCCCGGCACTCGCCCTCACCTCCCCGGCACTCGCCAGGAGGACACCCTCCCCAAACCCACCACTCCCCGGCACTCGACCTCTCCGCCCTGGCACTCGCCCTCATCTCCCCGGCACTCGCCCTCACCTCCGCGGCACTCGCCCTCACCACCCCGGCACTCGCCTTCACCTCCTCGGAACTCGCCCTCACCTCCCCGGCACTCGCCCTCACCTCCCCGGCACTCGCCCTCACCTCCCCGGCACTCGCCCTCACCTCCCCGGCACTCGCCCTCACCTCCCCGGCACTCGCCCTCTCCTCCGGGCAATCACCCTCACCTCCCCGGCACTCGACCTCACCTCCCTGGCACTCACTCTCACCTCGCCGGCAAGCGTCCTTTCCTCCGTGGCACTCGACCTCTGCTCCCCAGCACTCACCCTCACCTCCATGGCGCTCGCCCTCACCTCCGCGGCACTCGCCCTCACCTCCCCGGCACTCGCTCTCACCTCCCCGGCACTCGAGCTCACCACGCCGGCACTCGCTCTGACCGCCTCGGCACTCGCCCTCTCCTCGCCGACACTCGCACTCACCTCCCCGGCACTCACCCTCACCTCCCCGGCACTCGCCCTCACCTCCCCGGCACTCGCCCTCACCTCCCCGGCACTCGCCCTCACCGGCTCGGCATTCGCCCTCTCCTCCCCGGCACTCGCCCTCACCACCCCGGCACTCGCCCTCATCTCCCCGGCACTCGCCCTCACCTCCCCGGCACTCGCCAGGAGGACACCCTCCCCAAACCCACCACTCCCCGGCACTCGACCTCTCCGCCCTGGCACTCGCCCTCACCTCCCCGGCACTCGCCCTCTCCTCCCGGCACTCGCCCTGTCCTCCCGGCACTCGCCCTCACCACCCCGGCACTCGCATTCACCTCTCCGGCAATCGGCCTCACCTCCCCGGGACTCGCCCTCACCTCCCTGGCACTCGCTCTCACCTCGCCGGCACGCGTCCTTTCCTCCGTGGCACTCGACCTCTCCTACCCAGCACTCGCCCTCACCTCCCCGGCACTCGCCCTCACCTCCCCAGCACTCACCCTCACCTCCCCGGCACTCACCCTCACCTCACCGGCACTCGCTCTCAACTCCCCAGCACTCGCCCTCGCCACGCTGGCACTCGCCCTCTCCTCTCCGGCACTCGCCCTGACCGCCTCGGCACTCGCCCTCTCCTCCCCGTCACTCGCCCTCACCACCCCGGCACTCGCCCTCACCTCCCCGGCACTCGCCCTCACCTCCCCGGCACTCGCCCTCACCTCCCCGGCACTCGCCCTCACCCCCTGGCACTCGCTCTCACTTATTCGGCACTCGCCCTCAACAAGCCGGCACTCACCCTCACCACCTCGGCACTCACCCTCACCACCTCGGCACTCACCCTCTCCTCCCCGGCACTCTCCCTCACCACCCCGGCACTCACCCTCACCTCCCCGGCACTCGCCCTCACCTCCCCGGCACTCGCCCTCACCTCCCCGGCACACGCCCTCACCTCCGCAGCACTCGCCCTCACCTCCCCGGCACTCGCCCTCACCTCCGCGGCACTCGCCCTCACCTCCGCGGCACTCGCCCTCACCTCCGCGGCACTCGCCCTCACCTCCGCGGCACTCGCCCTCACCTCCGCGGCACTCGCCCTCACCTCCGCGGCACTCGCCCTCACCTCCGCGGCACTCGCCCTCACCTCCGCGGCACTCGCCCTCACCTCCGCGGCACTCGCCCTCACCTCCGCGGCACTCGCCCTCACCTCCGCGGCACTCGCCCTCACCTCCGCGGCACTCGCCCTCACCTCCGCGGCACTCGCCCTCACCTCCGCGGCACTCGCCCTCACCTCCGCGGCACTCGCCCTCACCTCCCCGGCACTCGCCCTCACCTCCCCGGCACTCGCCCTCACCTCCCCGGCACTCACCAGGCGGACACCATCCCCAAACCCACCACTCCCCGGCACTCTCCCTCTCCTCCCCGCCACTCGAATTCTCCTGCCCGTCACTCGCCCTCACCTCCCCGGCACTCGCCCTCTCCTCCCCGGAAATCACTCTCACCTTCCCGGCACTCGCCCTCACCTCACTGGCACTCGCTCTCACCTCGCCGGCACGCGTCCTTTCCTCCGTGGCACTCGACCTCTCCTCCACAGCACTCGACCTCTCCTCCACAGCACTCGCCCTCAGCTCCGCGGCACTCGCCCTCACCTCCGCGGCACTCGCCCTCACCTCCACGGCACTCGCTCTCACCTCGCCGGCACTCGCTCTGACCGCCTCAGCACTCACCCTCACCTCCCCGGCACTCGCCCTCACCTCCCCGGCACTCGCCCTCACCTCCCCGGCACTCGCCCTCACCTCCCCGGCACTCGCCCTCACTGCTTCGGCACTCGCCCTCTCCTCCCCGGCACTCGCCCTCACCACCCCGGCACTCGCCCTCACCTCCCCGGCACTCGCCCTCACCTCCCCGGCACTCGCCCTCACCACCCCGGCACTCGCCCTCATCTCCCCGGCACTCGCCCTCACCTCCCCGGCACTCGTCAGGAAGACACCCTCCCCAAACCCACCACTCCCCGGCACTCGACCTCTCCGCCCCGACACTCGCCCCCACTTACCCCCTCCCCGCCACTCGACCTCCTCCCTGGCACTCGCCCTCACCTCCCCGGCACTCGCCCTCTCCTCCCGGCACTCGCCCTGTCCTCCCGGCACTCGCCCTCACCACCCCGGCACTCGCACTCACCTCTCCGGCAATCGGCCTCACCTCCCCGGGACTCGCCCTCACATCCCTGGCACTCGCTCTCACCTCGCCGGCACGCGTCCTTTCCACCGTGGCACTCGACCTCTCCTCCCCAGCACTCGCCCTCACCTCCCCGGGACTCGCCCTCACCTCCCCGGCACTCGCCCTCACCTCCCCGGCACTCGCTGTAAACTCCCCAGCACTCGCCCTCACCACGCTGGCACTCGCCCTCTCCTCTCCGGCACTCGCCCTGACCGCCTCGGCACTCGCCCTCTCCTCCCCGGCACTCGCCCTCACCACCCCGGCACTCACCCTCACCTCCCCGGCACTCGCCCTCACCTCCCCGGCACTCGCCCTCACCCCCTGGCACTCGCTCTCACTTCTTCGGCACTCGCCCTCAACAAGCCGGCACTCGCCCTCACCACCTCGGCACTCGCCCTCTCCTCCCCGGCACACGCCCTCACCTCCCCGGCACTCGCCCTCACCTCCCCGGCACTCGCCCTCACCTCCCCGGCACTCGCCCTCACCTCCGCGGCACTCGCCCTCACTTCTTCGGCACTCGCCCTCAACAAGCCGGCACTCGCCCTCACAGCCTCGGCACTCACCCTCTCCTCACCGGCACACGCCCTCACCACACCGGCACTCGCCCTCACCTCCCTGGCACTCGCCCTCACCTCCCCGGCACTCGCCCTCACCTCCGCGGCACTCGCCCTCACCTCCACGGCACTCGCCCTCACCTCCGCGGCACTCGCCCTCACCTCCGCGGCACTCGCCCTCACCTCCGCGGCACTCGCCCTCACCTCCCCGGCATTCGCCGTCACCTCACTGGCACTCGCTCTCACCTCGCCGGCATGCGTACTTTCCTCCGTGGCACTCGACCTCTCCTCCACAGCACTCGCCCTCAGCTCCCCGGCACTCGCCCTCACCTCCGCGGCACTCGCCCTCACCTCCACGGCACTCGCTCTCACCTCGCCGGCACTCGCCCTCACCACGCCGGCACTCGCTCTGACCGCCTCGGCACTCACCCTCAACTCCCCGGCACTCGCCCTCACCTCCCCGGCACTCGCCCTCACCTCCCCGGCACACGCCCTCACTGCTTCGGCACTCGCCCTCTCCTCCCCGGCACTCGCCCTCACCACCCCGGCACTCACCCTCACCTCCCCGGCACTCGCCCTCACCTCCGCGGCACTCGCCCTCACCTCCCCTGCACTCGCCCTCACCTCCCCGACACTCGCTCTGACCGCCTCGGCACTCGCCCTCACCTCCCCGGCACTCGCCCTCACCTCCCCGGCACACGCCCTCACTGCTTCGGCACTCTCCCTCACCACCCCGGCACTCACCCTCACCTCCCCGGCACTCGCCCTCACCTCCGCGGCACTCGCCCTCACCTCCCCGGCACTCGCCCTCACCTCCCCGGCACTCGCCCTCACCTCCGCGGCACTCGCCCTCACCTCCGCGGCACTCGCCCTCACCTCCGCGGCACTCGCCCTCACCTCCGCGGCACTCGCCCTCACCTCCGCGGCACTCGCCCTCACCTCCGCGGCACTCGCCCTCACCTCCCCGGCACTCGCCCTCACCTCCCCGGCACTCACCAGGCGGACACCATCCCCAAACCCACCACTCCCCGGCACTCTCCCTCTCCTCCCCGCCACTCGAATTCTCCTGCCCGTCACTCGCCCTCACCGCCCCGGCACTCGCCCTCACCTCACTGGCACTCGCTCTCACCTCGCCGGCACGCGTCCTTTCCTCCGTGGCACTCGACCTCTCCTCCACAGCACTCGACCTCTCCTCCACGGCACTCGCCCTCAGCTCCGCGGCACTCGCCCTCACCTCCGCGGCACTCGCCCTCACCTCCACGGCACTCGCCCTCACCTCCACGGCACTCGCTCTCACCTTGCCGGCACTCGCCCTCACCATGCCGGCACTCGCTCTGACCGCCTCGGCACTCACCCTTAACTCCCCGGCACTCTCCCTCACCTCCCCGGCACTCGCCCTCACCTCCCCGGCACTCGCCCTCACCTCCCCGGCACTCGCCCTCACTGCTTCGGCACTCGCCCTCTCCTCCCCGGCACTCACCCTCACCACCCCGGCACTCGCCCTCACCTCCCCGGCACTCGCCCTCACCTCCCCGGCACTCGCCCTCACCACCCCGGCACTCGCCCTCATCTCCCCGGCACTCGCCCTCACCTCCCCGGCACTCGTCAGGAAGACACCCTCCCCAAACCCACCACTCCCCGGCACTCGACCTCTCCGCCCCGACACTCGCCCCCACTTACCCCCTCCCCGCCACTCGACCTCCTCCCTGGCACTCGCCCTCACCTCCCCGGCACTCGCCCTCTCCTCCCGGCACTCGCTCTGTCCTCCCGGCACTCGCCCTCACCACCCCGGCACTCGCACTCACCTCTCCGGCAATCGGCCTCACCTCCCGGGGACTCGCCCTCACCTCCCTGGCACTCGCTCTCACCTCGCCGGCACGCGTCCTTTCCACCGTGGCACTCGACCTCTCCTCCCCAGCACTCGCCCTCACCTCCCCGGGACTCGCCCTCACCTCCCCGGCACTCGCCCTCACCTCCCCGGCACTCGCTGTAAACTCCCCAGCACTCGCCCTCACCACGCTGGCACTCGCCCTCTCCTCTCCGGCACTCGCCCTGACCGCCTCGGCACTCGCCCTCTCCTCCCCGGCACTCGCCCTCACCACCCCGGCACTCACCCTCACCTCCCCGGCACTCGCCCTCACCTCCCCGGCACTCGCCCTCACCCCCTGGCACTCGCTCTCACTTCTTCGGCACTCGCCCTCAACAAGCCGGCACTCGCCCTCACCACCTCGGCACTCGCCCTCTCCTCCCCGGCACACGCCCTCACCTCCCCGGCACTCGCCCTCACCTCCCCGGCACTCGCCCTCACCTCCGCGGCACTCGCCCTCACTTCTTCGGCACTCGCCCTCACCTCCCCGGCACTCGCCCTCACCTCCCCAGCACTCGCCCTCACCTCCCCGGCACTCGCCCTCACCTCCCCGGCACTCGCTGTCAACTCCCCAGCACTCGCCCTCACCACGCTGGCACTCACCCTCTCCTCTCCGGCACTCGCCCTGACCGCCTCGGCACTCGCCCTCTCCTCCCCAGCACTCACCCTCACCACCCCGGCACTCACACTCACCTCCCCGGCACTCGCCCTCACCTCCCCGGCACTCGCCCTCACCCCCTGGCACTCGCTCTCACTTCTTCGGCACTCGCCCTCAACAAGCCGGCACTCGCCCTCACCACCTCGGCACTCACCCTCTCCTCCCCGGCACACGCCCTCATCACCCCGGCACTCGCCCTCACCTCCGCGGCACTCGCCCTCACCTCCGCGGCAGTCGCCCTCACCTCCGCGGCACTCGCCCTCACCTCCGCGGCACTCGCCCTCACTTCTTCGGCACTCGCCCTCAACAAGCCGGCACTCGCCCTCACAGCCTCGGCACTCACCCTCTCCTCACCGGCACACGCCCTCACCACCCCGGCACTCGCCCTCACCTCCCCGGCACTCGCCCTCACCTCCGCGGCACTCGCCCTCACCTCCCCGGCACTCGCCCTCACCTTCTCGGCACTCGCCCTCACCTCCCCGGCACTCGCCCTCACCTCCGCGGCACTCGCCCTCACCTCCGCGGCACTCGCCCTCACCTCCCCGGCACTCACCAGGCGTACACCATCCCCAAACCCACCACTCCCCGGCACTCTCCCTCTCCTCCCCGCCACTCGACTTCTCCTCACCGGCACTCGCCCTCATCTCCGCGGCACTCGCCCTCACCACCCCGGCACTCGCCTTCACCTCCCCGGAACTCGCCCGGCGGACACCATCCCCAAACCCACCACTCCCCGGCACTCGCCCTCACCTCCCCGGCACTCGCCAGGCGGACACCATCCCCAAACCCACCACTCCCCGGCACTCGCCCTCACCTCCCCGGCACTCGCCCTCACCTCCCCGGCACTCGCCCTCACCTCCGCGGCACTCGCCCTCACCTCCGCGGCACTCGCTCTCACCTCCCCGGCACTCGCCCTCACCATGCCGGCACTCGCTCTGACCGCCTCGGCACTCGCCCTCTCCTCGCCGACACTCGCACTCACCACACCGGCAATCGCCCTCACCTCGCCAGCACTCGCCCTCACCTCCCCGGCACTCGCCCTCACCTCCCCGGAACTCGCCCTCACCTCCCCGGCATTCGCCAGGCGGACACCATCCCCAAACTCACCACTCCCCGGCACTCTCCCTCACCTCCCCGGCACTCGCCCTCTCCTCCCGGCAATCACCCTCACCTCCCCGGCACTCGCCCGCACCTCCCTGGCACTCGCTCTCACCTCGCAGGCACGCGTCCTTTGCTCCGTGGCACTCGCTCTCACCTCCCCGGCACTCGCCCTCACCACGCCGGCACTCGCCCTCACCTCCCCGGCACTCGCTCTCACCTCCCCGGCACTCGCCCTCACCACGCCGGCACTAGCTCTGACCGCCTCGGCACTCGCCCTCTCCTTGCTGAGACTCGCCCTCACCTCCCCGGCACTCACCCTCACCTCCCCGGCACTCGCCCTCACCTCCCCGGCACTCGCCCTCACCGCCTCGGCACTCGCCCTCTCCTCCCCGGCACACGCCCTCACCACCCCGGTACTCGCCCTCATCTCCCCGGCACTCGCCCTCACCTCCTCGGCACTCGCCAGGAGGACACCCTCCCCAAACCCACCACTCCCCGGCACTCGACCTCTCCGCCCCGACACTCGCCCCCACTTAACCCCTCCCCGCCACTCGACCTCTCCTCCCCGGCACTCGCCCTCACCTTCCCGCCACTCGCCCTCATCTCCCCGGCACTCGCCCTCACCTCCGCGGCACTCGCCCTCACCACCCCGGCACTCGCCTTCACCTCCTCGGAACTCGCCCTCACCTCCCCGGCACTCGCCCTCACCTCCCCGGCACTCGCCGTCACCTCCCCGGCACTCGCCCTCTCCTCCCCGGCACTCGCCCTCACCTCCCCGGTACTCGCCCTCTCCTCCGGGCAATCACCCTCACCTCCCCGGCACTCGACCTCACCTCCCTGGCACTCACTCTCACCTCGCCGGCAAGCGTCCTTTCCTCCGTGGCACTCGACCTCTGCTCCCCAACGCTCACCCTCACCTCCTTGGCGCTCGCCCTCACCTCCGCGGCACTCGCCCTCACCTCCCCGGCACTCGCCCTCACCTCCCCGGCACTCGCTCTCACCTCCCCGGCACTCGCCCTCACCACGCCGGCACTCGCTCTGACCGCCTCGGCACTCGCCCTCTCCTCGCCGACACTCGCACTCACCTCCCCGGCACTCACCCTCACCTCCCCAGCACTCGCCCTCACCTCCCCGGCACTCGCCCTCACCTCACCGGCACTCGCCCTCACCGGCTCGGCATTCGCCCTCTCCTCCCCGACACTCGCCCTCACCACCCCGGCACTCGCCCTCATCTCCCCGGCACTCGCCCTCACCTCCCCGGCACTCGCCAGGAGGACACCCTCCCCAAACCCACCACTCCCCGGCACTCGACCTCTCCGCCCTGGCACTCGCCCTCATCTCCCCGGCACTCGCCCTCACCTCCGCGGCACTCGCCCTCACCACCCCGGCACTCGCCTTCACCTCCTCTGAACTCGCCCTCACCTCCCCGGCACTCGCCCTCACCTCCCCGGCACTCGCCCTCACCTCCCCGGCACTTGCCCTCACCCCACCGGCACTCGCCCTCACCTCCCCGGCACTCGCCCTCACCTCCCTGGCACTCACTCTCACCTCGCCGGCAAGCGTCCTTTCCTCCGTGGCACTCGACCTCTGCTCCCCAGCACTCACCCTCACCTCCTTGGCGCTCGCCCTCACCTCCGTGGCACTCGCCCTCACCTCCGCGGCACTCGCCCTCACTTCTTCGGCACTCGCCCTCAACAAGCCGGCACTCGCCCTCACAGCCTCGGCACTCACCCTCTCCTCACCGGCACACGCCCTCACCACACCGGCACTCGCCCTCACCTCCCTGGCACTCGCCCTCACCTCCCCGGCACTCGCCCTCACCTCCGCGGCACTCGCCCTCACCTCCACGGCACTCGCCCACACCTCCGCGGCACTCGCCCTCACCTCCGCGGCACTCGCCCTCACCTCCGCGGCACTCGCCCTCACCTCCCCGGCACTCACCAGGCGGACACCATCCCCAAACCCACCACTCCCCGGCACTCTCCCACTCCTCCCCGCCACTCGACTTCTCCTGCCCGTCACTCGCCCTCACCTCCCCAGCACTCACCCTCTCCTCCCGGAAATCACTCTCACCTTCCCGGCATTCGCCGTCACCTCACTGGCACTCGCTCTCACCTCGCCGGCATGCGTCCTTTCCTCCGTGGCACTCGACCTCTCCTCCACAGCACTCGCCCTCAGCTCCCCGGCACTCGCCCTCACCTCCGCGGCACTCGCCCTCACCTCCACGGCACTCGCTCTCACCTCGCCGGCACTCGCCCTCACCACGCCGGCACTCGCTCTGACCGCCTCGGCACTCACCCTCAACTCCCCGGCACTCGCCCTCACCTCCCCGGCACTCGCCCTCACCTCCCCGGCACACGCCCTCACTGCTTCGGCACTCGCCCTCTCCTCCCCGGCACTCGCCCTCACCACCCCGGCACTCGCCCTCACCACCCCGGCACTCGCCCTCACCACCCCGGCACTCGCCCTCACCTCCCCGGCAATCGGCCTCACCTCCCCGGCACTCGCCCTCACCTCCCTGGCACTTGCTCTCACCTCGCCGGCACACGTCCTTTCCTCCGTGGCACTCGACCTCTCCTCCCCAGCACTCGCCCTCACCTCCCCGGCACTCGCCCTCACCTCCGCGGCACTCGCCCTCACCACGCCGGCACTCGCTCTGACCGCCTCGGCACTCGCCCTCTCCTCGCGACACTCACCCTCACCTCCCCGGCACTCGCCCTCACCTCCACGGCACTCGCCCTCACCGCCTCGGCACTCGCCCTCTCCTCCCCAGCACTCGCCCTCACCTCCCCGGCACTCACCAGGAGGACACCCTCCCCAAACCCACAACTCCCCGGCACTCGACCTCTCCGCCCCGACACTCGCCCCCACTTACCCCCTCCCCGCCACACGACCTCTCCTCCCTGGCACTCGCCCTCACCTCCCCGGCACTCGCCCTCTCCTACCGGCGCTCGCTCTCACCACCCCGGCACTCGCCCTCACCTCTCCGGCAATCGGCCTCAACTCCCCGGGACTCGCCCTCACCTCCCTGGCACTCGCTCTCACCTCGCCGGCACGCGTCCTTTCCTCCGTGGCACTCGACCTCTCCTCTCCGGCACTCGCCCTGACCGCCTCGGCACTTGCCCTCTCCTCCCCGGCACTCGACCTCTCCTGCACAGAAGCCGCCCTCACCTCCGCGGCACTCGCCCTCACCTCCCGGCTCTCGCCCTCACCACCCCTGCAATTGCCCTCACCTCCCCAGCACTCACCCTCACCACCCCGGCAATTGCCCTCACCTCCCCGGCACTCGCTCTCACCTCGCCGGCAAGCGTCCTTTCCTCCGCGGTACTCGCCCTCACCTCCCCGGCACTCGCTCTCACCACCCCGGCACTCGCCGTCACCTCCCCGGCACACGCCCTCTCCTCCGGGCACTCGCCCTCACCACCCGAGCACTCGCCCTGACCTCGCCGGCACTCGCCAGGCGAACACCCTCCCCAAACCCACCACTCCCTGGCACTCGACCTCTCTTCCCCAGCACTCGCTCTCACCTCCCCGGCAAGCACCCTTTCCTCCCTGGCACTCGACCTCTCTTCCCCAGCACTCACCCTCATGTCCCCGGCACTCGCCCTCACCGCCCCGGCACTCGCCCTCACCTCCCCGGCTCTTGCTCTCACCTCCTCGGCACACACCCTCAACAAGCCGACACTCGCTCTCACCGCCTCGGCACTCACCCTCTCCTCCCCGGCACTCGCCCACACCACCACGGTACTCTCCCTCACCTCCCCGGCACTCGCCCTCACCTCCCCGGCACTCACCATCACCTCCCCGGCAATCACTCTCACCTCCCCGGCACTCGCCCTCACCCCCTCGGCACTCACCCTCACCTCCCTGGCACTCGCCCTGACCTTGCCGGCACTCGCCAGGCGGACACCCTCCCCAAACGCACCACTCCCCGGCACTCGACCTCTCAGCCCCGACACTCGCCCCCCCCCCCCCCTCCCTCCCCAGTGCTCTCCCTCACCACCCCGGCACTCGCTCTCACCTCACCGGCACTCGCCCTCACCTCCCCGGCACTCGCTCTCTCCTCCCCGGCACTCGCCCTCACCTTCCCCGGCACTCGCTCTCACCTCCCCGGCACTCACCCTCACCTCCCTGGCACTCGCCCTGACCTCGCCGGCACTCGCCAGGCGGACACCCTCCCCAAACGCACCACTCCCCGGCACTCGACCTCTCAGCCCCGACACTCGCCCCCCCCCCCCTCCCTCCCCAGTACTCGCTCTCACCTCACCGGCACTCGCTCTCACCTCACCGGCACTCGCCCTCACCTCCCCGGCACTCGCTCTCTCCTCCCCGGCACTCGCCCTCACCTTCCCCGGCACTCGCTCTCACCTCCCCGGCAAGCACCCTCTCCTCCCTGGCACTCGACCTCTCCTCCCCAGCACTCACCCTCACGTCCCCGGCACTCGACCTCACCGCCCCGGCACTCGCCCTCACCTCCCCGGCACTTGCACTCACCTCCTCGGCACACGCCCTCAACAAGCCGACACTCACTCTCACCGCCTCAGCACTCACCCTCTCCTCCCCAGCACTCGCCCTCGCCACCACGGTACTCTCCCTCACCTCCCCGGCACTCGCCCTCACCGCCCCGGCACTTGCCCTCTCCACCACGGCACTCGCCCTCACCTCCCCGGCACATGCCCTCACCTCGCCGGCACTCACCATCACCTTCCCGGCAATCACTCTCACCTCCCCGGCACTCGCCCTCACCACCTCGGCACTCGCCCTCTCCTCCCCGGCACTCGCCCTCTCCTGCCAGGCACTCGCCCTCTCCTGCCAGGCACTCGCCCTAACCTCCCCGGCACTCGCCCTAACCTCCCCGGCACTCGCCCTCACCTCCCCGGCACTCGCCCTAACCTCCTCTGCAAACGCCCTCTCCTCCCCGGCACGCGCCCTCTCCTCCCTGGCACTCGACCTCTCCACCCCGGCACTCACCCTCACCTCCCCGGCACTCGCCCTCAGCTCCCAGGTACTCGCCATCACATCCCCGGCACACGCCCTCTCCTCCGGGCATTCGTCCTCACCACCCGGGCTCTCACCCTCACCTCCCCTGCACTCGTCATGACCTCGCTGGCACTCGCCAGGCGGACACCTTCCCCAAACCCACCACTCCCCGGCACTCGACTTCTCAGCCCCGACACTCGCCCTCCCTCCCCCCTCCCCAGTATTCTCCCTCACCACCCCGGCACTCGCCCTCACCTCCCCGGCACTCACTCTCGCCTCCCCGGCACTCGCCCTCACCTTCCCCGGCACTCGCTCTCACCTCCCAGGCAAGCGCCCTTTCCTCCCTGGCACTCGACCTCTCTTCCCCAGCACTCGCCCTCACCTCCCCGGCACTCGCTGCCTCCTCCCCGGCACTCGCTCTCACCTTCCCCGGCACTCGCTCTCACCTCCCCGGCAAGCACCCTCTCCTCCCTGGCACTCGACCTCTCCTCCCCAGCACTCAGCCTCACGTCCCCGGCACTCGACCTCACCACCCCGGCACTCGCCCTCACCTCCCCGGCACTTGCACTCACCTCCTCGGCACACGCCCTCAACAAGCCGACACTCACTCTCACTGCCTCGGCACTCACCCTCTCCTCCCCGGCACTCGCCCTCGCCACCACGGTACTCTCCCTCACCTCCCCGGCACTCGCCCTCCCCTCCCCGGCACTTGTCCTCACCACCACGGCACTCGCCCTCACCTCCCCGGCACTCGCCCTCACCTCCCCGGCACTCGCCCTCACCACCCCGGCACATGCCCTCACCTCGCCCGCACTCACCATCACCTTCCCGGCAATCACTCTCACCTCCCCGGCACTCGCCCTCACCGCCTCGGCACTCGCCCTCTCCTCCCCGGCACTCGCCCTCTCCTGCCAGGCACTCGCCCTAACCTCCCCGGCACTCGCCCTCACCTCCCCGGCACTCGCCCTCACCTCCGCGGCACTCGCCCTCACCTCCGCGGCACTCGCCCTCACCTCCCCGGCACTCACCAGGCGGACACCATCCCCAAACCCACCACTCCCCGGCACTCTCCCACTCCTCCCCGCCACTCGACTTCTCCTGCCCGTCACTCGCCCTCACCTCCCCAGCACTCGCCCTCTCCTCCCGGAAATCACTCTCACCTTCCCGGCACTCGCCGTCACCTCACTGGCACTCGCTCTCACCTCGCCGGCACGCGTCCTTTCCTCCGTGGCACTCGACCTCTCCTCCACAGCACTCGCCCTCAGCTCCCCGGCACTCGCCCTCACCTCCGCGGCACTCGCCCTCACCTCCGCGGCACTCGCCCTCACCTCCACGGCACTCGCCCTCACCTCGCCGGCACTCGCCCTCACCACGCCGGCACTCGCTCTGACCGCCTCGGCACTCACCCTCAACTCCCCGGCACTCGCCCTCACCTCCCCGGCACTCGCCCTCACCTCCCCGGCACACGCCCTCACTGCTTCGGCACTCGCCCTCTCCTCCCCGGCACTCGCCCTCACCACCCCGGCACTCGCCCTCACCTCCCCGGCACTCGCCCTCACCACCCCGGCACTCGCCCTCACCTCCCCGGCAATCGGCCTCACCTCCCCGGCACTCGCCCTCACCTCCCTGGCACTCGCTCTCACCTCGCCGGCACACGTCCTTTCCTCCGTGGCACTCGACCTCTCCTCCCCAGCACTCGCCCTCACCTCCCCGGCACTCGCCCTCACCTCCGCGGCACTCGCCCTCACCACGCCGGCACTCGCTCTGATCGCCTCGGCACTCGCCCTCTCCTCGCGACATTCACCCTCACCTCCCCGGCACTCGCCCTCACCACCACGGCACTCGCCCTCACCTCCCCGGCACTCGCCCTCACCTCCCCGGCACTCGCCCTCACCACCCCGGCACATGCCCTCACCTCGCCCGCACTCACCATCACCTTCCCGGCAATCACTCTCACCTCCCCGGCACTCGCCCTCACCGCCTCGGCACTCGCCCTCTCCTCCCCGGCACTCGCCCTCTCCTGCCAGGCACTCGCCCTAACCTCCCCGGCACTCGCCCTCACCTCCCCGGCACTCGCCCTCACCTCCGCGGCACTCGCCCTCACCTCCGCGGCACTCGCCCTCACCTCCCCGGCACTCACCAGGCGGACACCATCCCCAAACCCACCACTCCCCGGCACTCTCCCACTCCTCCCCGCCACTCGACTTCTCCTGCCCGTCACTCGCCCTCACCTCCCCAGCACTCGCCCTCTCCTCCCGGAAATCACTCTCACCTTCCCGGCACTCGCCGTCACCTCACTGGCACTCGCTCTCACCTCGCCGGCACGCGTCCTTTCCTCCGTGGCACTCGACCTCTCCTCCACAGCACTCGCCCTCAGCTCCCCGGCACTCGCCCTCACCTCCGCGGCACTCGCCCTCACCTCCGCGGCACTCGCCCTCACCTCCACGGCACTCGCCCTCACCTCGCCGGCACTCGCCCTCACCACGCCGGCACTCGCTCTGACCGCCTCGGCACTCACCCTCAACTCCCCGGCACTCGCCCTCACCTCCCCGGCACTCGCCCTCACCTCCCCGGCACACGCCCTCACTGCTTCGGCACTCGCCCTCTCCTCCCCGGCACTCGCCCTCACCACCCCGGCACTCGCCCTCACCTCCCCGGCACTCGCCCTCACCACCCCGGCACTCGCCCTCACCTCCCCGGCAATCGGCCTCACCTCCCCGGCACTCGCCCTCACCTCCCTGGCACTCGCTCTCACCTCGCCGGCACACGTCCTTTCCTCCGTGGCACTCGACCTCTCCTCCCCAGCACTCGCCCTCACCTCCCCGGCACTCGCCCTCACCTCCGCGGCACTCGCCCTCACCACGCCGGCACTCGCTCTGATCGCCTCGGCACTCGCCCTCTCCTCGCGACACTCACCCTCACCTCCCCGGCACTCGCCCTCACCTCCCCGGCACTCGCCCTCACCGCCTCGGCACTCGCCCTCTCCTCCCCAGCACTCGCCCTCACCTCCCCGGCACTCGCCAGGAGGACACCCTCCCCAAACCCACAACTCCCCGGCACTCGACCTCTCCGCCCCGACACTCGCCCCCGCTTACCCCCTCCCCGCCACACGACCTCACCTCCCCGGCACTCGCCCTCACCTCCCCGGCACTCGCCCTCTCCTCCCGGCGCTCGCCCTCACCACCCCGGCACTCGCCCTCACCACCCCGGCACTCGCCCTCACCTCTCCGGCAATCGGCCTCAACTCCCCGGGACTCGCCCTCACCTCCCTGGCACTCGCTCTCACCTCGCCGGCACGCGTCCTTTCCTCCGTGGCACTCGACCTCTCCTCTCCGGCACTCGCCCTGACCGCCTCGGCACTCGCCCTCTCCTCCCCGGCACTCGACCTCTCCTCCACAGAAGCCGCCCTCACCTCCGCGGTACTCGCCCTCACCTCCCGGCTTTCGCCCTCACCACCCCGGCAATTGCCCTCACCTCCCCAGCACTCACCCTCACCACCCCGGCAATTGCCCTCACCTCCTCGGCACTCGCTCTCACCTCGCCGGCAAGCGTCCTTTCCTCCGCGGTACTCGCCCTCACCTCCCCGGCACTCGCCCTCACCTCCCCGGCACTCGCCGTCACCTCCCCGGCACTCGCCGTCACCTCCCCGGCACTCGCCCTCACCTCCCCGGCACTCGCCCTCTCCTCCCCGGCACTCGCCCTCTCCTCCCCGGCACTCGCCCTCACCACCCCAGCACTCGCCCTCAACTCCCCGGCACTCGCCCTCACCTCCCCGGCACTCGCCAGGCGGACACCCTCCACAAACCCACCACTCCCCGGCACTCGCTCTCACCTCCCCGGCACTCGCCCTCACCTCCCCGGCACTCAACCTCACCTCCACGGCTCTCGCCAGGTGGACAACATCCCCAAAACTACCACTCCCCGGCACTCAACCTCTCCACCCCGACACTCGCTACCCCCCCTCCCGCCTCCCCGGCACTCGCCCTCTCCTCCCCGGCACTCGCCCTCTCCTCCCCGGCACTCGCCCTCTCCTCCCCGGCACACGCCCTCTCCTCCCCGGCACTCGCCCTCTCCTCCCCGGCACTCGCCCTCACCTCCCCGGCACTCGCTCTCTCCTCCCCAGCACTCGCCCTCACCTTCCCCGGCACTCGCTCTCACCTCACCGGCACTCGCCCTCACCTCCCCGGCACTCGCTCTCTCCTCCCCGGCACTCGCCCTCACCTTCCCCGGCACTCGCTCTCACCTCCCCGGCACTCACCCTCACCTCCCTGGCACTCGCCCTGACCTCGCCGGCACTCGCCAGGCGGACACCCTCCCCAAACGCACCACTCCCCGGCACTCGACCTCTCAGCCCCGACACTCGCCCCCCCCCTCCCTCCCCAGTACTCGCTCTCACCTCACCGGCACTCGCTCTCACCTCACCGGCACTCGCCCTCACCTCCCCGGCACTCGCTCTCTCCTCCCCGGCACTCGCCCTCCCCTTCCCCGGCACTCGCTCTCACCTCCCCGGCAAGCACCCTCTCCTCCCTGGCACTCGACCTCTCCTCCCCAGCACTCACCCTCACGTCCCCGGCACTCGACCTCACCGCCCCGGCACTCGCCCTCACCTCCCCGGCACTTGCACTCACCTCCTCGGCACACGCCCTCAACAAGCCGACACTCACTCTCACCGCCTCAGCACTCACCCTCTCCTCCCCAGCACTCGCCCTCGCCACCACGGTACTCTCCCTCACCTCCCCGGCACTCGCCCTCACCGCCCCGGCACTTGCCCTCTCCACCACGGCACTCGCCCTCACCTCCCCGGCACATGCCCTCACCTCGCCGGCACTCACCATCACCTTCCCGGCAATCACTCTCACCTCCCCGGCACTCGCCCTCACCACCTCGGCACTCGCCCTCTCCTCCCCGGCACTCGCCCTCTCCTGCCAGGCACTCGCCCTAACCTCCCCGGCACTCGCCCTAACCTCCCCGGCACTCGCCCTCACCTCCCCGGCACTCGCCCTAACCTCCTCTGCAAACGCCCTCTCCTCCCCGGCACGCGCCCTCTCCTCCCTGGCACTCGACCTCTCCACCCCGGCACTCACCCTCACCTCCCCGGCACTCGCCCTCAGCTCCCAGGTACTCGCCATCACATCCCCGGCACACGCCTTCTCCTCCGGGCATTCGTCCTCACCACCCGGGCTCTCACCCTCACCTCCCCTGCACTCGTCATGACCTCGCTGGCACTCGCCAGGCGGACACCTTCCCCAAACCCACCACTCCCCGGCACTCGACTTCTCAGCCCCGACACTCGCCC
Source organism: Scyliorhinus torazame (assembly GCF_047496885.1). NCBI lineage: Eukaryota > Metazoa > Chordata > Chondrichthyes > Carcharhiniformes > Scyliorhinidae > Scyliorhinus > Scyliorhinus torazame. The sequence goes on from NC_092709.1 coordinate 121,468,325, forward strand.
TCCCTCCCCCCTCCCCAGTATTCTCCCTCACCACCCCGGCACTCGCCCTCACCTCCCCGGCACTCGCCCTCACCTTCCCCGGCACTCGCTCTCACCTCACCGGCACTCGCCCTCACCTCCCCGGCACTCGCTCTCTCCTCCCCGGCACTCGCCCTCACCTTCCCCGGCACTCGCTCTCACCTCCCCGGCACTCACCCTCACCTCCCTGGCACTCGCCCTGACCTCGCCGGCACTCGCCAGGCGGACACCCTCCCCAAACGCACCACTCCCCGGCACTCGACCTCTCAGCCCCGACACTCGCCCCCCCCCTCCCTCCCCAGTACTCGCTCTCACCTCACCGGCACTCGCTCTCACCTCACCGGCACTCGCCCTCACCTCCCCGGCACTCGCTCTCTCCTCCCCGGCACTCGCCCTCACCTTCCCCGGCACTCGCTCTCACCTCCCCGGCAAGCACCCTCTCCTCCCTGGCACTCGACCTCTCCTCCCCAGCACTCACCCTCACGTCCCCGGCACTCGACCTCACCGCCCCGGCACTCGCCCTCACCTCCCCGGCACTTGCACTCACCTCCTCGGCACACGCCCTCAACAAGCCGACACTCACTCTCACCGCCTCAGCACTCACCCTCTCCTCCCCAGCACTCGCCCTCGCCACCACGGTACTCTCCCTCACCTCCCCGGCACTCGCCCTCACCGCCCCGGCACTTGCCCTCTCCACCACGGCACTCGCCCTCACCTCCCCGGCACATGCCCTCACCTCGCCGGCACTCACCATCACCTTCCCAGCAATCACTCTCACCTCCCCGGCACTCGCCCTCACCACCTCGGCACTCGCCCTCTCCTCCCCGGCACTCGCCCTCTCCTGCCAGGCACTCGCCCTAACCTCCCCGGCACTCGCCCTAACCTCCCCGGCACTCGCGCTCACCTCCCCGGCACTCACCCTAACCTCCTCTGCAAACGCCCTCTCCTCCCCGGCACGCGCCCTCTCCTCCCTGGCACTCGACCTCTCCACCCCGGCACTCACCCTCACCTCCCCGGCACTCGCCCTCAGCTCCCAGGTACTCGCCATCACATCCCCGGCACACGCCCTCTCCTCCGGGCATTCGTCCTCACCACCCGGGCTCTCACCCTCACCTCCCCTGCACTCGTCATGACCTCGCTGGCACTCGCCAGGCGGACACCTTCCCCAAACCCACCACTCCCCGGCACTCGACTTCTCAGCCCCGACACTCGCCCTCCCTCCCCCCTCCCAGTATTCTCCCTCACCACCCCGGCACTCGCCCTCACCTCCCCGGCACTCACTCTCTTCTCCCCGGCACTCGCCCTCACCTTCCCCGGCACTCGCTCTCACCTCCCAGGCAAGCGCCCTTTCCTCCCTGGCACTCGACCTCTCTTCCCCAGCACTCGCCCTCACCTCCCCGGCACTCGCTGCCTCCTCCCCGGCACTCGCCCTCACCTTCCCCGGCACTCGCTCTCACCTCCCCGGCAAGCACCCTCTCCTCCCTGGCACTCGACCTCTCCGCCCCAGCACTCACCCTCACGTCCCCGGCAGTCGACCTCACCACCCCGGCACTCGCCCTCACCTCCCCGGCACTTGCACTCACCTCCTCGGCACACGCCCTCAACAAGCCGACACTCACTCTCACTGCCTCGGCACTCACCCTCTCCTCCCCGGCACTCGCCCTCGCCACCACGGTACTCTCCCTCACCTCCCCGGCACTCGCCCTCCCCTCCCCGGCACTTGTCCTCACCACCACGGCACTCGCCCTCACCTCCCCGGCACTCGCCCTCACCTCCCCGGCACTCGCCCTCACCACCCCGGCACATGCCCTCACCTCGCCCGCACTCACCATCACCTTCCCGGCAATCACTCTCACCTCCCCGGCACTCGCCCTCACCGCCTCGGCACTCGCCCTCTCCTCCCCGGCACTCGCCCTCTCCTGCCAGGCACTCGCCCTAACCTCCCCGGCACTCGCCCTAACCTCCCCGGCACTCGCCCTCACCTCCCCGGCACTCGCCCTCACCTCCCCGGCACTCGCCCTAACCTCCTCTGCAAACGCCCTCTCCTCCCCGGCACGCGCCCTCTCCTCCCTGGCACTCGACCTCTCCACCCCAGCACTCACCCTCACCTCCCCGGCACTCGCCCTCAGCTCCCAGGTACTCGCCATCATATCCCCGGCACACGCCCTCTCCTCCGGGCATTCGTCCTCACCACCCGGGCTCTCACCCTCACCTCCCCTGCACTCGCCTTCACCTCCCCGGCACTCGCCTTGACCTCGCTGGCACTCGCCAGGCGGACACCCTCCCCAAACCCAGCACTCCCCGGCACTCGACTTCTCAGCCCCGACACTCGCCCCCCCTCCCCCTCCCCAGTATTCTCCCTCACCACCCCGGCACTCGCCCTCACCTCCCCGGCACTCACTCTCGCCTCCCCGGCACTCGCCCTCACCTTCCCCGGCACTCGATCTCACCTCCCCGGCAAGCGCCCTTTCCTCCCTGGTACTCGACCTCTCCTCCCCAGCACTCACCCTCACGTCCCCGGCACTCGCCCTCACCGCCCCGGCACTCGCCCTCACCACCCCGGCACTTGCTCTCAACTCCTCGGCTACACGCCCTCAACAAGCCGACACACGCTCTCACCGCCTCGGCACTCACTCTCTCCTCCCCGGCACTCGCCCTCACCACCACGGTACTCTCCCTCACCTCCCCGGCACTCGCCCTCACCTCCCCGGCACTTGCCCTCACCACCACGGCACATGCCCTCACCTCGCTGGCACTCACCATCACCTCCCCGGCAATCACTCTCACCTCCCCGGCACTCGCCCTCACCGCCTCGGCACTCATCCTCTCCTCCCCGGCACTCGCCCTCACCACCTAGGCACTCGCTGTAAACTCCCCCGCACTCGCCCTCACCACGCTGGCACTCGCCCTCTCCTCTCCGGCACTCGCCCTGACCGCCTCGGCACTCGCCCTCTCCTCCCCGGCACTCGCCCTCACCACCCCGGCACTCACCCTCACCTCCCCGGCACTCGCCCTCACCTCCCCGGCACTCGCCCTCACCCCCTGGCACTCGCTCTCACTTCTTCGGCACTCGCCTTCAACAAGCCGGCACTCGCCCTCACCACCTCGGCACTCACCCTCTCCTCCCCGGCACACGCCCTCACCACCCCGGCATTCGCCCTCACCTCCCCGGCACTCGCCCTCACCTCCCCGGCACTCGCCCTCACCTCCGCGGCACTCGCCCTCACTTCTTCGGCACTCGCCCTCACCTCCGCGGCACTCGCCCTCACAGCCTCGGCACTCACCCTCTCCTCACCGGCACACGCCATCACCACACCGGCACTCGCCCTCACCTCCCCGGCACTCGCCCTCACCTCCGCGGCACTCGCCCTCACCTCCCCGGCACTCGCCCTCACCTCCGCGGCACTCGCCCTCACCTCCGCGGCACTCGCCCTCACCTCCCCGGCACTCACCAGGCGGACACCATCCCCAAACCCACCACTCCCCGGCACTCTCCCACTCCTCCCCGCCACTCGACTTCTCCTGCCCGTCACTCGCCCTCACCTCCCCAGCACTCGCCCTCTCCTCCCGGAAATCACTCTCACCTTCCCGGCACTCGCCGTCACCTCACTGGCACTCGCTCTCACCTCGCCGGCACGCGTCCTTTCCTCCACAGCACTCGCCCTCAGCTCCCCGGCACTCGCCCTCACCTCCGCGGCACTCGCCCTCACCTCCGCGGCACTCGCCCTCACCTCCGCGGCACTCGCCCTCACCTCCACGGCACTCGCCCTCACCTCGCCGGCACTCGCCCTCACCACGCCGGCACTCGCTCTGACCGCCTCGGCACTCACCCTCAACTCCCCGGCACTCGCCCTCACCTCCCCGGCACTCGCCCTCACCTCCCCGGCACACGCCCTCACTGCTTCGGCACTCGCCCTCTCCTCCCCGGCACTCGCCCTCACCACCCCGGCACTCGCCCTCACCTCCCCGGCACTCGCCCTCACCACCCCGGCACTCGCCCTCACCTCCCCGGCAATCGGCCTCACCTCCCCGGCACTCGCCCTCACCTCCCTGGCACTCGCTCTCACCTCGCCGGCACACGTCCTTTCCTCCGTGGCACTCGACCTTACCTCCCCAGCACTCGCCCTCACCTCCCCGGCACTCGCCCTCACCTCCGCGGCACTCGCCCTCACCACGCCGGCACTCGCTCTGATCGCCTCGGCACTCGCCCTCTCCTCGCGACACTCACCCTCACCTCCCCGGCACTCGCCCTCACCTCCCCGGCACTCGCCCTCACCGCCTCGGCACTCGCCCTCTCCTCCCCAGCACTCGCCCTCACCTCCCCGGCACTCGCCAGGAGGACACCCTCCCCAAACCCACAACTCCCCGGCACTCGACCTCTCCGCCCCGACACTCGCCCCCGCTTACCCCCTCCCCGCCACACGACCTCACCTCCCCGGCACTCGCCCTCACCTCCCCGGCACTCGCCCTCTCCTCCCGGCGCTCGCCCTCACCACCCCGGCACTCGCCCTCACCACCCCGGCACTCGCCCTCACCTCTCCGGCAATCGGCCTCAACTCCCCGGGACTCGCCCTCACCTCCCTGGCACTCGCTCTCACCTCGCCGGCACGCGTCCTTTCCTCCGTGGCACTCGACCTCTCCTCTCCGGCACTCGCCCTGACCGCCTCGGCACTCGACCTCTCCTCCACAGAAGCCGCCCTCACCTCCGCGGTACTCGCCCTCACCTCCCGGCTTTCGCCCTCACCACCCCGGCAATTGCCCTCACCTCCCCGGCACTCGCTCTCACCTCGCCGGCAAGCGTCCTTTCCTCCGCGGTACTCGCCCTCACCTCCCCGGCACTCGCCCTCACCTCCCCGGCACTCGCCGTCACCTCCCCGGCACTCGCCGTCACCTCCCCGGCACTCGCCCTCACCTCCCCGGCACTCGCCCTCTCCTCCCCGGCACTCGCCCTCTCCTCCCCGGCACTCGCCCTCACCACCCCAGCACTCGCCCTCAACTCCCCGGCACTCGCCCTCACCTCCCCGGCACTCGCCAGGCGGACACCCTCCACAAACCCACCACTCCCCGGCACTCGCTCTCACCTCCCCGGCACTCGCCCTCACCTCCCCGGCACTCAACCTCACCTCCACGGCTCTCGCCAGGTGGACAACATCCCCAAAACTACCACTCCCCGGCACTCAACCTCTCCACCCCGACACTCGCTACCCCCCCTCCCCCCTCCCCGGCACTCGCCCTCTCCTCCCCGGCACTCGCCCTCTCCCCCCCGGCACTCGCCCTCTCCTCCCCGGCACTCGCCCTCTCCTCCCCGGCACACGCCCTCTCCTCCCCGGCACTCGCCCTCTCCTCCCCGGCACTCGCCCTCACCTCCCCGGCACTCGCTCTCTCCTCCCCAGCACTCGCCCTCACCTTCCCCGGCACTCGCTCTCACCTCACCGGCACTCGCCCTCACCTCCCCGGCACTCGCTCTCTCCTCCCCGGCACTCGCCCTCACCTTCCCCGGCACTCGCTCTCACCTCCCCGGCACTCACCCTCACCTCCCTGGCACTCGCCCTGACCTCGCCGGCACTCGCCAGGCGGACACCCTCCCCAAACGCACCACTCCCCGGCACTCGACCTCTCAGCCCCGACACTCGCCCCCCCCCTCCCTCCCCAGTACTCGCTCTCACCTCACCGGCACTCGCTCTCACCTCACCGGCACTCGCCCTCACCTCCCCGGCACTCGCTCTCTCCTCCCCGGCACTCGCCCTCACCTTCCCCGGCACTCGCTCTCACCTCCCCGGCAAGCACCCTCTCCTCCCTGGCACTCGACCTCTCCTCCCCAGCACTCACCCTCACGTCCCCGGCACTCGACCTCACCGCCCCGGCACTCGCCCTCACCTCCCCGGCACTTGCACTCACCTCCTCGGCACACGCCCTCAACAAGCCGACACTCACTCTCACCGCCTCAGCACTCACCCTCTCCTCCCCAGCACTCGCCCTCGCCACCACGGTACTCTCCCTCACCTCCCCGGCACTCGCCCTCACCGCCCCGGCACTTGCCCTCTCCACCACGGCACTCGCCCTCACCTCCCCGGCACATGCCCTCACCTCGCCGGCACTCACCATCACCTTCCCGGCAATCACTCTCACCTCCCCGGCACTCGCCCTCACCACCTCGGCACTCGCCCTCTCCTCCCCGGCACTCGCCCTCTCCTGCCAGGCACTCGCCCTAACCTCCCCGGCACTCGCCCTAACCTCCCCGGCACTCGCCCTCACCTCCCCGGCACTCGCCCTAACCTCCTCTGCAAACGCCCTCTCCTCCCCGGCACGCGCCCTCTCCTCCCTGGCACTCGACCTCTCCACCCCGGCACTCACCCTCACCTCCCCGGCACTCGCCCTCAGCTCCCAGGTACTCGCCATCACATCCCCGGCACACGCCCTCTCCTCCGGGCATTCGTCCTCACCACCCGGGTCTCACCCTCACCTCCCCTGCACTCGTCATGACCTCGCTGGCACTCGCCAGGCGGACACCTTCCCCAAACCCACCACTCCCCGGCACTCGACTTCTCAGCCCCGACACTCGCCCTCCCTCCCCCCTCCCCAGTATTCTCCCTCACCACCCCGGCACTCGCCCTCACCTCCCCGGCACTCACTCTCTTCTCCCCGGCACTCGCCCTCACCTTCCCCGGCACTCGCTCTCACCTCCCAGGCAAGCGCCCTTTCCTCCCTGGCACTCGACCTCTCTTCCCCAGCACTCGCCCTCACCTCCCCGGCACTCGCTGCCTCCTCCCCGGCACTCGCCCTCACCTTCCCCGGCACTCGCTCTCACCTCCCCGGCAAGCACCCTCTCCTCCCTGGCACTCGACCTCTCCGCCCCAGCACTCACCCTCACGTCCCCGGCAGTCGACCTCACCACCCCGGCACTCGCCCTCACCTCCCCGGCACTTGCACTCACCTCCTCGGCACACGCCCTCAACAAGCCGACACTCACTCTCACTGCCTCGGCACTCACCCTCTCCTCCCCGGCACTCGCCCTCGCCACCACGGTACTCTCCCTCACCTCCCCGGCACTCGCCCTCCCCTCCCCGGCACTTGTCCTCACCACCACGGCACTCGCCCTCACCTCCCCGGCACTCGCCCTCACCTCCCCGGCACTCGCCCTCACCACCCCGGCACATGCCCTCACCTCGCCCGCACTCACCATCACCTTCCCGGCAATCACTCTCACCTCCCCGGCACTCGCCCTCACCGCCTCGGCACTCGCCCTCTCCTCCCCGGCACTCGCCCTCTCCTGCCAGGCACTCGCCCTAACCTCCCCGGCACTCGCCCTAACCTCCCCGGCACTCGCCCTCACCTCCCCGGCACTCGCCCTCACCTCCCCGGCACTCGCCCTCACCTCCCCGGCACTCGCCCTAACCTCCTCTGCAAACGCCCTCTCCTCCCCGGCACGCGCCCTCTCCTCCCTGGCACTCGACCTCTCCACCCCAGCACTCACCCTCACCTCCCCGGCACTCGCCCTCAGCTCCCAGGTACTCGCCATCACATCCCCGGCACACGCCCTCTCCTCCGGGCATTCGTCCTCACCACCCGGGCTCTCACCCTCACCTCCCCTGCACTCGCCTTCACCTCCCCGGCACTCGCCTTGACCTCGCTGGCACTCGCCAGGCGGACACCCTCCCCAAACCCAGCACTCCCCGGCACTCGACTTCTCAGCCCCGACACTCGCCCCCCCTCCCCCTCCCCAGTATTCTCCCTCACCACCCCGGCACTCGCCCTCACCTCCCCGGCACTCACTCTCGCCTCCCCGGCACTCGCCCTCACCTTCCCCGGCACTCGATCTCACCTCCCCGGCAAGCGCCCTTTCCTCCCTGGTACTCGACCTCTCCTCCCCAGCACTCACCCTCACGTCCCCGGCACTCGCCCTCACCGCCCCGGCACTCGCCCTCACCACCCCGGCACTTGCTCTCAACTCCTCGGCTACACGCCCTCAACAAGCCGACACACGCTCTCACCGCCTCGGCACTCACTCTCTCCTCCCCGGCACTCGCCCTCACCACCACGGTACTCTCCCTCACCTCCCCGGCACTCGCCCTCACCTCCCCGGCACTTGCCCTCACCACCACGGCACATGCCCTCACCTCGCTGGCACTCACCATCACCTCCCCGGCAATCACTCTCACCTCCCCGGCACTCGCCCTCACCGCCTCGGCACTCATCCTCTCCTCCCCGGCACTCGCCCTCACCACCTAGGCACTCGCTGTAAACTCCCCCGCACTCGCCCTCACCACGCTGGCACTCGCCCTCTCCTCTCCGGCACTCGCCCTGACCGCCTCGGCACTCGCCCTCTCCTCCCCGGCACTCGCCCTCACCACCCCGGCACTCACCCTCACCTCCCCGGCACTCGCCCTCACCTCCCCGGCACTCGCCCTCACCCCCTGGCACTCGCTCTCACTTCTTCGGCACTCGCCTTCAACAAGCCGGCACTCGCCCTCACCACCTCGGCACTCACCCTCTCCTCCCCGGCACACGCCCTCACCACCCCGGCATTCGCCCTCACCTCCCCGGCACTCGCCCTCACCTCCCCGGCACTCGCCCTCACCTCCGCGGCACTCGCCCTCACTTCTTCGGCACTCGCCCTCAACAAGCCGGCACTCGCCCTCACAGCCTCGGCACTCACCCTCTCCTCACCGGCACACGCCATCACCACACCGGCACTCGCCCTCACCTCCCCGGCACTCGCCCTCACCTCCGCGGCACTCGCCCTCACCTCCCCGGCACTCGCCCTCACCTCCGCGGCACTCGCCCTCACCTCCGCGGCACTCGCCCTCACCTCCCCGGCACTCACCAGGCGGACACCATCCCCAAACCCACCACTCCCCGGCACTCTCCCACTCCTCCCCGCCACTCGACTTCTCCTGCCCGTCACTCGCCCTCACCTCCCCAGCACTCGCCCTCTCCTCCCGGAAATCACTCTCACCTTCCCGGCACTCGCCGTCACCTCACTGGCACTCGCTCTCACCTCGCCGGCACGCGTCCTTTCCTCCGTGGCACTCGACCTCTCCTCCACAGCACTCGCCCTCAGCTCCCCGGCACTCGCCCTCACCTCCGCGGCACTCGCCCTCACCTCCGCGGCACTCGCCCTCACCTCCGCGGCACTCGCCCTCACCTCCACGGCACTCGCCCTCACCTCGCCGGCACTCGCCCTCACCACGCCGGCACTCGCTCTGACCGCCTCGGCACTCACCCTCAACTCCCCGGCACTCGCCCTCACCTCCCCGGCACTCGCCCTCACCTCCCCGGCACACGCCCTCACTGCTTCGGCACTCGCCCTCTCCTCCCCGGCACTCGCCCTCACCACCCCGGCACTCGCCCTCACCTCCCCGGCACTCGCCCTCACCACCCCGGCACTCGCCCTCACCTCCCCGGCAATCGGCCTCACCTCCCCGGCACTCGCCCTCACCTCCATGGCACTCGCTCTCACCTCGCCGGCACACGTCCTTTCCTCCGTGGCACTCGACCTTACCTCCCCAGCACTCGCCCTCACCTCCCCGGCACTCGCCCTCACCTCCGCGGCACTCGCCCTCACCACGCCGGCACTCGCTCTGATCGCCTCGGCACTCGCCCTCTCCTCGCGACACTCACCCTCACCTCCCCGGCACTCGCCCTCACCTCCCCGGCACTCGCCCTCACCGCCTCGGCACTCGCCCTCTCCTCCCCAGCACTCGCCCTCACCTCCCCGGCACTCGCCAGGAGGACACCCTCCCCAAACCCACAACTCCCCGGCACTCGACCTCTCCGCCCCGACACTCGCCCCCGCTTACCCCCTCCCCGCCACACGACCTCACCTCCCCGGCACTCGCCCTCACCTCCCCGGCACTCGCCCTCTCCTCCCGGCGCTCGCCCTCACCACCCCGGCACTCGCCCTCACCACCCCGGCACTCGCCCTCACCTCTCCGGCAATCGGCCTCAACTCCCCGGGACTCGCCCTCACCTCCCTGGCACTCGCTCTCACCTCGCCGGCACGCGTCCTTTCCTCCGTGGCACTCGACCTCTCCTCTCCGGCACTCGCCCTGACCGCCTCGGCACTCGACCTCTCCTCCACAGAAGCCGCCCTCACCTCCGCGGTACTCGCCCTCACCTCCCGGCTTTCGCCCTCACCACCCCGGCAATTGCCCTCACCTCCCCGGCACTCGCTCTCACCTCGCCGGCAAGCGTCCTTTCCTCCGCGGTACTCGCCCTCACCTCCCCGGCACTCGCCCTCACCTCCCCGGCACTCGCCGTCACCTCCCCGGCACTCGCCGTCACCTCCCCGGCACTCGCCCTCACCTCCCCGGCACTCGCCCTCTCCTCCCCGGCACTCGCCCTCTCCTCCCCGGCACTCGCCCTCACCACCCCAGCACTCGCCCTCAACTCCCCGGCACTCGCCCTCACCTCCCCGGCACTCGCCAGGCGGACACCCTCCACAAACCCACCACTCCCCGGCACTCGCTCTCACCTCCCCGGCACTCGCCCTCACCTCCCCGGCACTCAACCTCACCTCCACGGCTCTCGCCAGGTGGACAACATCCCCAAAACTACCACTCCCCGGCACTCAACCTCTCCACCCCGACACTCGCTACCCCCCCTCCCCCCTCCCCGGCACTCGCCCTCTCCTCCCCGGCACTCGCCCTCTCCCCCCCGGCACTCGCCCTCTCCTCCCCGGCACTCGCCCTCTCCTCCCCGGCACACGCCCTCTCCTCCCCGGCACTCGCCCTCTCCTCCCCGGCACTCGCCCTCACCTCCCCGGCACTCGCTCTCTCCTCCCCAGCACTCGCCCTCACCTTCCCCGGCACTCGCTCTCACCTCACCGGCACTCGCCCTCACCTCCCCGGCACTCGCTCTCTCCTCCCCGGCACTCGCCCTCACCTTCCCCGGCACTCGCTCTCACCTCCCCGGCACTCACCCTCACCTCCCTGGCACTCGCCCTGACCTCGCCGGCACTCGCCAGGCGGACACCCTCCCCAAACGCACCACTCCCCGGCACTCGACCTCTCAGCCCCGACACTCGCCCCCCCCCTCCCTCCCCAGTACTCGCTCTCACCTCACCGGCACTCGCTCTCACCTCACCGGCACTCGCCCTCACCTCCCCGGCACTCGCTCTCTCCTCCCCGGCACTCGCCCTCACCTTCCCCGGCACTCGCTCTCACCTCCCCGGCAAGCACCCTCTCCTCCCTGGCACTCGACCTCTCCTCCCCAGCACTCACCCTCACGTCCCCGGCACTCGACCTCACCGCCCCGGCACTCGCCCTCACCTCCCCGGCACTTGCACTCACCTCCTCGGCACACGCCCTCAACAAGCCGACACTCACTCTCACCGCCTCAGCACTCACCCTCTCCTCCCCAGCACTCGCCCTCGCCACCACGGTACTCTCCCTCACCTCCCCGGCACTCGCCCTCACCGCCCCGGCACTTGCCCTCTCCACCACGGCACTCGCCCTCACCTCCCCGGCACATGCCCTCACCTCGCCGGCACTCACCATCACCTTCCCGGCAATCACTCTCACCTCCCCGGCACTCGCCCTCACCACCTCGGCACTCGCCCTCTCCTCCCCGGCACTCGCCCTCTCCTGCCAGGCACTCGCCCTAACCTCCCCGGCACTCGCCCTAACCTCCCCGGCACTCGCCCTCACCTCCCCGGCACTCGCCCTAACCTCCTCTGCAAATGCCCTCTCCTCCCCGGCACGCGCCCTCTCCTCCCTGGCACTCGACCTCTCCACCCCGGCACTCACCCTCACCTCCCCGGCACTCGCCCTCAGCTCCCAGGTACTCGCCATCACATCCCCGGCACACGCCCTCTCCTCCGGGCATTCGTCCTCACCACCCGGGTCTCACCCTCACCTCCCCTGCACTCGTCATGACCTCGCTGGCACTCGCCAGGCGGACACCTTCCCCAAACCCACCACTCCCCGGCACTCGACTTCTCAGCCCCGACACTCGCCCTCCCTCCCCCCTCCCCAGTATTCTCCCTCACCACCCCGGCACTCGCCCTCACCTCCCCGGCACTCACTCTCTTCTCCCCGGCACTCGCCCTCACCTTCCCCGGCACTCGCTCTCACCTCCCAGGCAAGCGCCCTTTCCTCCCTGGCACTCGACCTCTCTTCCCCAGCACTCGCCCTCACCTCCCCGGCACTCGCTGCCTCCTCCCCGGCACTCGCTGCCTCCTCCCCGGCACTCGCCCTCACCTTCCCCGGCACTCGCTCTCACCTCCCCGGCAAGCACCCTCTCCTCCCTGGCACTCGACCTCTCCGCCCCAGCACTCACCCTCACGTCCCCGGCAGTCGACCTCACCACCCCGGCACTCGCCCTCACCTCCCCGGCACTTGCACTCACCTCCTCGGCACACGCCCTCAACAAGCCGACACTCACTCTCACTGCCTCGGCACTCACCCTCTCCTCCCCGGCACTCGCCCTCGCCACCACGGTACTCTCCCTCACCTCCCCGGCACTCGCCCTCCCCTCCCCGGCACTTGTCCTCACCACCACGGCACTCGCCCTCACCTCCCCGGCACTCGCCCTCACCTCCCCGGCACTCGCCCTCACCACCCCGGCACATGCCCTCACCTCGCCCGCACTCACCATCACCTTCCCGGCAATCACTCTCACCTCCCCGGCACTCGCCCTCACCGCCTCGGCACTCGCCCTCTCCTCCCCGGCACTCGCCCTCTCCTGCCAGGCACTCGCCCTAACCTCCCCGGCACTCGCCCTAACCTCCCCGGCACTCGCCCTCACCTCCCCGGCACTCGCCCTCACCTCCCCGGCACTCGCCCTCACCTCCCCGGCACTCGCCCTAACCTCCTCTGCAAACGCCCTCTCCTCCCCGGCACGCGCCCTCTCCTCCCTGGCACTCGACCTCTCCACCCCAGCACTCACCCTCACCTCCCCGGCACTCGCCCTCAGCTCCCAGGTACTCGCCATCACATCCCCGGCACACGCCCTCTCCTCCGGGCATTCGTCCTCACCACCCGGGCTCTCACCCTCACCTCCCCTGCACTCGCCTTCACCTCCCCGGCACTCGCCTTGACCTCGCTGGCACTCGCCAGGCGGACACCCTCCCCAAACCCAGCACTCCCCGGCACTCGACTTCTCAGCCCCGACACTCGCCCCCCCTCCCCCTCCCCAGTATTCTCCCTCACCACCCCGGCACTCGCCCTCACCTCCCCGGCACTCACTCTCGCCTCCCCGGCACTCGCCCTCACCTTCCCCGGCACTCGATCTCACCTCCCCGGCAAGCGCCCTTTCCTCCCTGGTACTCGACCTCTCCTCCCCAGCACTCACCCTCACGTCCCCGGCACTCGCCCTCACCGCCCCGGCACTCGCCCTCACCACCCCGGCACTTGCTCTCAACTCCTCGGCTACACGCCCTCAACAAGCCGACACACGCTCTCACCGCCTCGGCACTCACTCTCTCCTCCCCGGCACTCGCCCTCACCACCACGGTACTCTCCCTCACCTCCCCGGCACTCGCCCTCACCTCCCCGGCACTTGCCCTCACCACCACGGCACATGCCCTCACCTCGCTGGCACTCACCATCACCTCCCCGGCAATCACTCTCACCTCCCCGGCACTCGCCCTCACCGCCTCGGCACTCATCCTCTCCTCCCCGGCACTCGCCCTCACCACCTAGGCACTCGCTGTAAACTCCCCCGCACTCGCCCTCACCACGCTGGCACTCGCCCTCTCCTCTCCGGCACTCGCCCTGACCGCCTCGGCACTCGCCCTCTCCTCCCCGGCACTCGCCCTCACCACCCCGGCACTCACCCTCACCTCCCCGGCACTCGCCCTCACCTCCCCGGCACTCGCCCTCACCCCCTGGCACTCGCTCTCACTTCTTCGGCACTCGCCTTCAACAAGCCGGCACTCACCCTCACCACCTCGGCACTCACCCTCTCCTCCCCGGCACACGCCCTCACCACCCCGGCATTCGCCCTCACCTCCCCGGCACTCGCCCTCACCTCCCCGGCACTCGCCCTCACCTCCGCGGCACTCGCCCTCACTTCTTCGGCACTCGCCCTCAACAAGCCGGCACTCGCCCTCACAGCCTCGGCACTCACCCTCTCCTCACCGGCACACGCCATCACCACACCGGCACTCGCCCTCACCTCCCCGGCACTCGCCCTCACCTCCGCGGCACTCGCCCTCACCTCCCCGGCACTCGCCCTCACCTCCGCGGCACTCGCCCTCACCTCCGCGGCACTCGCCCTCACCACCCCGGCACTCACCAGGCGGACACCATCCCCAAACCCACCACTCCCCGGCACTCTCCCACTCCTCCCCGCCACTCGACTTCTCCTGCCCGTCACTCGCCCTCACCTCCCCAGCACTCGCCCTCTCCTCCCGGAAATCACTCTCACCTTCCCGGCACTCGCCGTCACCTCACTGGCACTCGCTCTCACCTCGCCGGCACGCGTCCTTTCCTCCGTGGCACTCGACCTCTCCTCCACAGCACTCGCCCTCAGCTCCCCGGCACTCGCCCTCACCTCCGCGGCACTCGCCCTCACCTCCGCGGCACTCGCCCTCACCTCCACGGCACTCGCCCTCACCTCCCCGGCACTCGCCCTCACCTCCCCGGCACTCGCCCTCACCTCCCCGGCACACGCCCTCACTGCTTCGGCACTCGCCCTCTCCTCCCCGGCACTCGCCCTCACCACCCCGGCACTCGCCCTCACCTCCCCGGCACTCGCCCTCACCACCCCGGCACTCGCCCTCACCTCCCCGGCAATCGGCCTCACCTCCCCGGCACTCGCCCTCACCTCCCTGGCACTCGCTCTCACCTCGCCGGCACACGTCCTTTCCTCCGTGGCACTCGACCTCTCCTCCCCAGCACTCGCCCTCACCTCCCCGGCACTCGCCCTCACCTCCGCGGCACTCGCCCTCACCACGCCGGCACTCGCTCTGATCGCCTCGGCACTCGCCCTCTCCTCGCGACACTCACCCTCACCTCCCCGGCACTCGCCCTCACCTCCCCGGCACTCGCCCTCACCGCCTCGGCACTCGCCCTCTCCTCCCCAGCACTCGCCCTCACCTCCCCGGCACTCGCCAGGAGGACACCCTCCCCAAACCCACAACTCCCCGGCACTCGACCTCTCCGCCCCGACACTCGCCCCCGCTTACCCCCTCCCCGCCACACGACCTCACCTCCCCGGCACTCGCCCTCACCTCCCCGGCACTCGCCCTCTCCTCCCGGCGCTCGCCCTCACCACCCCGGCACTCGCCCTCACCACCCCGGCACTCGCCCTCACCTCTCCGGCAATCGGCCTCAACTCCCCGGGACTCGCCCTCACCTCCCTGGCACTCGCTCTCACCTCGCCGACACGCGTCCTTTCCTCCGTGGCACTCGACCTCTCCTCTCCGGCACTCGCCCTGACCGCCTCGGCACTCGCCCTCTCCTCCCCGGCACTCGACCTCTCCTCCACAGAAGCCGCCCTCACCTCCGCGGTACTCGCCCTCACCTCCCGGCTTTCGCCCTCACCACCCCGGCAATTGCCCTCACCTCCCCAGCACTCACCCTCACCACCCCGGCAATTGCCCTCACCTCCCTGGCACTCGCTCTCACCTCGCCGGCAAGCGTCCTTTCCTCCGCGGTACTCGCCCTCACCTCCCCGGCACTCGCCCTCACCTCCCCGGCACTCGCCGTCACCTCCCCGGCACTCGCCGTCACCTCCCCGGCACTCGCCCTCACCTCCCCGGCACTCGCCCTCACCTCCCCGGCACTCGCCCTCACCTCCCCGGCACTCGCCCTCACCTCCCCGGCACTCGTCCTCTCCTCCCCGGCACTCGCCCTCTCCTCCCCGGCACTCGCCCTCACCACCCCAGCACTCGCCCTCAACTCCCCGGCACTCGCCCTCACCTCCCCGGCACTCGCCAGGCGGACACCCTCCACAA
This sequence comes from Scyliorhinus torazame, assembly GCF_047496885.1. Lineage (NCBI taxonomy): Eukaryota > Metazoa > Chordata > Chondrichthyes > Carcharhiniformes > Scyliorhinidae > Scyliorhinus > Scyliorhinus torazame. Next base: position 121,484,244 of record NC_092709.1, read on the forward strand.
ACCCACCACTCCCCGGCACTCGCTCTCACCTCCCCGGCACTCGCCCTCACCTCCCCGGCACTCAACCTCACCTCCACGGCTCTCGCCAGGTGGACAACATCCCCAAAACTACCACTCCCCGGCACTCAACCTCTCCACCCCGACACTCGCTACCCCCCCTCCCCCCTCCCCGGCACTCGCCCTCTCCTCCCCGGCACTCGCCCTCTCCTCCCCGGCACTCGCACTCTCCTCCCCGGCACACGCCCTCTCCTCCCCGGCACTCGCCCTCTCCTCCCCGGCACTCGCCCTCACCTCCCCGGCACTCGCTCTCTCCTCCCCAGCACTCGCCCTCACCTTCCCCGGCACTCGCTCTCACCTCTCCGGCAAGCACCCTCTCCTCCCCGGCACTCGCCCTCACCACCCCGGCAATTGCCCTCACCTCCCCGGCACTCGCTCTCACCTCGCCGGCATGCATCCTTTCCTCCGCGGCACTCGCACTCACCTCCCTGGCACTCGCTCTCACTTCCTCGGCACTCGCCCTCAACAAGCCGGCACTCGCCCTCACCGCCTCGGAACTCACCCTCTCCTCCCCAGTACTCTCCCTCACCACCCCGGCACTCGCCCTCACCTCCCCGGCACTCGATCTCACCTCCCCGGCACTCGCCCTCACCTTCCCCGGCACTCGCTCTCACCTCCCCGGCAAGCACCCTTTCCTCCCTGGCACTCGACCTCTCCTCCCCAGCACTCACCCTCATGTCCCCGGCACGCGCCCTCTCCTCCCTGGCACTCGACCTCTCCACCCCAGCACTCACCCTCACCTCCCCGACACTCGCCCTCAACTCCCCGGTACTCGCCCTAACATCTCCGGCACACGCCCTCTCCTCCGGGCACTCGCCCTCACCACCCGGGCACTCGCCCTGACCTCGCCGGCACTCGCCAGGCGAACACCCTCCCCAAACCCACCACTCCCCGGCACTCGCCCTCACCTTCCCCGGCACTCGCTCTCACCTCCCCGGCACTCGCTCTCACCTCCCCGGCACTCGCCCTCACCACCCCGGCACTCGACCTCTCTTCCCCAGCACTCACCCTCATGTCCCCGGCACGCGCCCTCACCTCCCCGGCTCTTGCTCTCACCTCCTCGGCACACGCCCTCAACAAGCCGACACTCGCTCTCACCGCCTCGGCACTCACCCTCTCCTCCCCGGCACTCGCCCACACCACCACGGTACTCTCCCTCGCCTCCCCGGCACTCGCCCTCACCTCCCCGGCACTCACCATCACCTCCCCGGCAATCACTCTCACCTCCCCGGCACTCGCCCTCACCCCCTCGGCACTCGCCCTCTCCTCCCCGGCACTCGCCCTCACCACCTCGGCACTCACTCTCTCCTCCCCGGCACTCGCCCTCACCACCACGGTACTCTCCCTCACCTCCCCGGCACTCGCCCTCACCTCCCCGGCACTTGCCCTCACCACCACGGCACATGCCCTCACCTCGCTGGCACTCACCATCACCTCCCCGGCAATCACTCTCACCTCCCCGGCACTCGCCCTCACCGCCTCGGCACTCGTCCTCCCCTCCCCGGCACTCGCCCTCACCACCTAGGCACTTGCTGTAAACTCACCCGCACTCGCCCTCACCACGCTGGCACTCGCCCTCTCCTCTCCGGCACTCGCCCTGACCGCCTCGGCACTCGCCCTCTCCTCCCCGGCACTCGCCCTCACCACCCCGGCACTCACCCTCACCTCCCCGGCACTCGCCCTCACCTCCCCGGCACTCGCCCTCACCCCCTGGCACTCGCTCTCACTTCTTCGGCACTCGCCTTCAACAAGCCGGCACTCGCCCTCACCACCTCGGCACTCACCCTCTCCTCCCCGGCACACGCCCTCACCACCCCGGCACTCGCCCTCACCTCCCCGGCACTCGCCCTCACCTCCCCGGCACTCGCCCTCACCTCCCCGGCACTCGCCCTCACCTCCCCGGCACTTGCCCTCACCACCACGGCACATGCCCTCACCTCGCTGGCACTCACCATCACCTCCCCGGCAATCACTCTCACCTCCCCGGCACTCGCCCTCACCGCCTCGGCACTCGTCCTCTCCTCCCCGGCACTCGCCCTCACCACCTAGGCACTCGCTGTAAACTCACCCGCACTCGCCCTCACCACGCTGGCACTCGCCCTCTCCTCTCCGGCACTCGCCCTGACCGCCTCGGCACTCGCCCTCTCCTCCCCGGCACTCGCCCTCACCACCCCGGCACTCACCCTCACCTCCCCGGCACTCGCCCTCACCTCCCCGGCACTCGCCCTCACCCCCTGGCACTCGCTCTCACTTCTTCGGCACTCGCCTTCAACAAGCCGGCACTCGCCCTCACCACCTCGGCACTCGCCCTCACCACGCTGGCACTCGCCCTCTCCTCTCCGGCACTCGCCCTGACCGCCTCGGCACTCGCCCTCTCCTCCCCGGCACTCGCCCTCACCACCCCGGCACTCACCCTCACCTCCCCGGCACTCGCCCTCACCTCCCCGGCACTCGCCCTCACCCCCTGGCACTCGCTCTCACTTCTTCGGCACTCGCCTTCAACAAGCCGGCACTCGCCCTCACCACCTCGGCACTCACCCTCTCCTCCCCGGCACACGCCCTCACCACCCCGGCACTCGCCCTCACCTCCCCGGCACTCGCCCTCACCTCCCCGGCACTCGCCCTCACCTCCGCGGCACTCGCCCTCAACAAGCCGGCACTCACCCTCTTCTCACCGGCACACGCCCTCACCACACCGGCACTCGCCCTCACCTCCGCGGCACTCGCCCTCACCTCCGCGGCACTCGCCCTCACCTCCGCGGCACTCGCCCTCACCTCCGCGGCACTCGCCCTCACCTCCGCGGCACTCGCCCTCACCTCCGCGGCACTCGCCCTCACCTCCGCGGCACTCGCCCTCACCTCCGCGGCACTCGCCCTCACCTCCGCGGCACTCGCCCTCACCTCCCCGGCACTCGCCCTCACCTCCCCGGCACTCGCCCTCACCTCCGCGGCACTCGCCCTCACCTCCCCGGCACTCGCCCTCACCTCCCCGGCACTCACCAGGCGGACACCATCCCCAAACCCACCACTCCCCGGCACTCTCCCACTCCTCCCCGCCACTCGACTTCTCCTGCCCATCACTCGCCCTCACCTCCCCAGCACTCGCCCTCTCCTCCCGGAAATCACTCTCACCTTCCCGGCACTCGCCGTCACCTCACTGGCACTCGCTCTCACCTCGCCGGCACGCGTCCTTTCCTCCGTGGCACTCGACCTCTCCTCCACAGCACTCGCCCTCAGCTCCCCGGCACTCGCCCTCACCTCCGCGGCACTCGCCCTCACCTCCACGGCACTCGCTCTCACCTCGCCGGCACTCGCCCTCACCACGCCGGCACTCGCTCTGACCGCCTCGGCACTCACCCTCAACTCCCCGGCACTCGCCCTCACCTCCGCAGCACTCGCCCTCACCTCCCCGGCACACGCCCTCACTGCTTCGGCACTCGCCCTCTCCTCCCCGGCACTCGCCCTCACCACCCCGGCACTCGCCCTCACCTCCCCGGCACTCGCCCTCACCACCCCGGCACTCGCCCTCACCTCCCCGGCAATCGGCCTCACCTCCCCGGCACTCGCCCTCACCTCCCTGGCACTCGCTCTCACCTCGCCGGCACACGTCCTTTCCTCCGTGGCACTCGACCTCTCCTCCCCAGCACTCGCCCTCACCTCCCCGGCACTCGCCCTCACCACGCCGGCACTCGCTCTGACCGCCTCGGCACTCGCCCTCTCCTCGCGACACTCACCCTCACCTCCCCGGCACTCGCCCTCACCGCCTCGGCACTCGCCCTCTCCTCCCCAGCACTCGCCCTCACCTCCCCGGCACTCGCCATGAGGACACCCTCCCCAAACCCACAACTCCCCGGCACTCGACCTCTCCGCCCCGACACTCGCCCCCACTTACCCCCTCCCCGCCACACAACCTCTCCTCCCTGGCACTCGCCCTCACCTCCCCGGCACTCGCCCTCTCCTCCCGGCGCTCGCCCTCACCACCCCGGCACTCGCCCTCACCACCCCGGCACTCGCCCTCACCTATCCGGCAATCGGCCTCAACTCCCCGGGACTCGCCCTCACCTCCCTGGCACTCGCTCTCACCTCGCCGGCACGCGTCCTTTCCTCTGTGGCACTCGACCTCTCCTCTCCGGCACTCGCCCTGACCGCCTCGGCACTCGCCCTCTCCTCCCCGGCACTCGACCTCTCCTCCACAGAAGCCGCCCTCACCTCCGCGGTACTCGCCCTCACCTCCCGGCTCTCGCCCTCACCACCCCGGCAATTGCCCTCACCTCCCCAGCACTCACCCTCACCACCCCGGCAATTGCCCTCACCTCCCCGGCACTCGCTCTCACCTCGCCGGCAAGCGTCCTTTCCTCCGCGGTACTCGCCCTCACCTCCCCGGCACTCGCTCTCACCACCCCGGCACTCGCCGTCACCTCCCCGGCACTCGCCCTCACCTCCCCGGCACTCGCCTTCACCTCCCCGGCACTCGCCCTCTCCTCCCCGGCACTCGCCCTCACCACCCCGGCACTCGCCCTCAACTCCCCGGCACTCGCCCTCACCTCCCCGGAACTCGCCAGGCGGACACCCTCCACAAACCCACCACTCCCCGGCACTCGCTCTCACCTCCACGGCTCTCGCCAGGTGGGCACCATCCCCAAAACTACCACTCCCCGGCACTCAACCTCTCCACCCCGACACTCGCCACACCCCCTCCCCCCCTCCCCGGCACTCGCCCTCTCCTCCCCGGCACTCGCCCTCTCCTCCCCGGCACTCGCCCTCTCCTCCCCGGCACTCGCCCTCTCCTCCCCGGCACTCGCCCTCTCCTCCCCGGCACTCGCCCTCACCTCCCCGGCACTCGCCCTCACCTCCCCGGCACTCGCTCTCTCCTCCCCGGCACTCGCCCTCACCTTCCCCGGCACTCGCTCTCACCTCCCCGGCAAGCACCCTCTCCTCCCCGGCACTCGCCCTCACCACCCCGGCAATTGCCCTCACCTCCCCGGCACTCGCTCTCACCTCGCCGGCATGCATCCTTTCCTCCGCGGCACTCGCCCTCACCTCCCTGGCACTCTCTCTCACTTCCTCGGCACTCGCCCTCAACAAGCCGGCACTCGCCCTCACCGCCTCGGAACTCACCCTCTCCTCCCAGTGCTCGCCCTCAACAAGCCGGCACTCGCCCTCACCGCCTCGGAACTCACCCTCTCCTCCCAGTACTCTCCCTCACCACCCCGGCACTCGCCCTCACCTCCCTAGCACTCACCCTCATGTCCCCGGCACGCGCCCTCTCCTCCCTGGCACTCGACCTCTCCACCCCAGCACTCACCCTCACCTCCCCGACACTCGCCCTCAGCTCCCCGGTACTCGCCCTAACATCTCCAGCACACGCCCTCTCCTCCGGGCACTCGCCCTCACCACCCGGGCACTCGCCCTGACCTCGCCGGCACTCGCCAGGCGAACACCCTCCCCAAACCCACCACTCCCCGGCACTCGCCCTCACCTTCCCCGGCACTCGCTCTCACCTCCCCGGCAAGCGCCCTTTCCTCCCTGGCACTCGACCTCTCTTCCCCAGCACTCACCCTCACGTCCCCGGCACTCGCCCTCACCTCCCCGGCTACACGCCCTCAACAAGCCGACACTCGCTCTCACCGCCTTGGCACTCACCCTCTCCTCCCCGGCACTCGCCCACACCACCACGGTACTCTCCCTCGCCTCCCCGGCACTCACCATCACCTCCCCGGCAATCACTCTCACCTCCCCGGCACTCGCCCTCACCCCCTCGGCACTCGCCCTCTCCTCCCCGGCACTCGCCCTGACCTCGCCGGCACTCGCCAGGCGGACACCCTCCCCAAATGCACCACTCCCCGGCACTCGACCTCTCAGCCCCGACACTCGCCCCCCCCTCCCTCCCCAGTACTCTCCCTCACCTCCCCGGCACTCGCCCTCACCTCCCCGGCACTCGCCCTCACCACCACGGCACTCGCCCTCACCACCACGGTACTCTCCCTCACCTCCCCGGCACTCGCCCTCACCTCCCCGGCACTTGCCCTCACCACCACGGCACTCGCCCTCTCCTCCCCGGCACTCGCCCTCACCTCCCCGGCACTCGCTCTCTCCTCCCCGGCACTCGCCCTCACCTTCCCCGGCACTCGCTCTCACCTCCCCGGCAAGCACCCTCACCTCCCTGGCACTCGACCTCTCCTCCCCAGCACTCACCCTCACGTCCCCGGCACTCGACCTCACCGCCCCGGCACTCGCCCTCATCTCCCCAGCACTTGCACTCACCTCGGCACACGCCCTCAACAAGCCGACACTCACTCTCACCGCCTCGGCACTCACCCTCTCCTCCCCGGCACTCGACCTCGCCACCACGGTACTCTCCCTCACCTCCCCGGCACTCGCCCTCACCTCCCCGGCACTTGCCCTCACCACCACGGCACTCGCCCTCACCTCGCCGGCACTCGCGCTCACCTCCCCGGCACATGCCCTCACCTCGCCGGCACTCACCATCACCTTCCCGGCAATCACTCTCACCTCCCCGGCACTCGCCCTCACCGCCTCGGCACTCGCCCTCTCCTCCCCGGCACTCGCCCTCTCCTCCCCGGCACTCGCCCTCTCCTCCCCGGCACTCGCCCTCTCCTGCCAGGCACTCGCCCTAACCTCCCCGGCACTCACCCTAACCTCCTCTGCAAACGCCCTCTCCTCCCCGGCACGCGCCCTCTCCTCCCTGGCACTCGACCTCTCCACCCCAGCACTCACCCTCACCTCCCCGGCACTCGCCCTCAGCTCCCAGGTACTCGCCAGCACATCCCCGGCACACGCCCTCTCCTCCGGGCATCCGTCCTCCGGGCTCTCACCCTCACCTCCCCTGCACTCGCCTTCACCTCCCCGGCACTCGCCATGACCTCGCTGGCACTCGCCAGGCGGACACCCTCCCCAAACCCACCACTCCCCGGCACTCGACTTCTCAGCCCCGACACTCGCCCCCCCTCCCCCCCTCCCCAGTACTCTCCCTCACCACCCCGCACTCGCCCTCACCTCCCCGGCACTAACTCTCGCCTCGCCGGCACTCGCCCTCGCCTTCCCCGGCACTCGCTCTCACCTCCCCGGCAAGCGCCCTTTCCTCCCTGGCACTCGACCTTTCCTCCCCAGCACTCACCCTCACGTCCCCGGCACTCGCCCTCACCGCCCCGGCACTCGCCCTCACCACCCCGGCACTTGCTCTCAACTCCTCGGCTACACGCCCTCAACAAGCCGACACACGCTCTCACCGCCTCGGCACTCACTCTCTCCTCCCCGGCACTCGCCCTCACCACCACGGTACTCTCCCTCACCTCCCCGGCACTCGCCCTCACCTCCCCGGCACTTGCCCTCACCACCACGGCACATGCCCTCACCTCGCTGGCACTCACCATCACCTCCCCGGCAATCACTCTCACCTCCCCGGCAAGCGCCCTTTCCTCCCTGGCACTCGACCTTTCCTCCCCAGCACTCACCCTCACGTCCCCGGCACTCGCCCTCACCGCCCCGGCACTCGCCCTCACCACCCCGGCACTTGCTCTCAACTCCTCGGCTACACGCCCTCAACAAGCCGACACACGCTCTCACCGCCTCGGCACTCACTCTCTCCTCCCCGGCACTCGCCCTCACCACCACGGTACTCTCCCTCACCTCCCCGGCACTCGCCCTCACCTCCCCGGCACTTGCCCTCACCACCACGGCACATGCCCTCACCTCGCTGGCACTCACCATCACCTCCCCGGCAATCACTCTCACCTCCCCGGCACTCGCCCTCACCGCCTCGGCACTCGTCCTCTCCTCCCCGGCACTCGCCCTCACCACCTAGGCACTCGCCCTCATCTCCCCGGCACTCGACCTCACCTCCCCGGCACTCGCCAGGCGGACACCCTCCCCAAACCCACCACTCCCCGCCACTCAACCTCTCCGCCCCGACACTCGCACCACCCCCTCCCCCCGCCCGGCATTCTCCCTCTCCTCCCCGGTACTCAACTTCTCCTCCCCGGCACTCGCCTTCACATCCCCGGCACTCGCCTTCACATCCCCGGCACTCGCCCTCACCTCCCCGGCACTCGCCTTCACCACCCCGGCACTCGCCCTCACCCTCCTGGCACTCGTCCTCACCACCCCGGTACTCATCCTCTCCTCTCCGGCTCTCGCTTTCACTGCCTCGGAACTCGCTCTCTCCTCCCCGGCACTCGCCCTCACCACCCCGGCACTCGCCCTCACACCCCGGCACATGCCCTCACCTCGCCGGCACTCACCATCACCTCCCCGGCACTCACTCTCACCTCCCCGGCACTCGACCTCACTGCCTCGGCACTCGCCCTCTCCTCCCCGGCACTCGCCCTCACCACCTCGGCACTCGCCCTCATCTCCCCGCACTCGCACTCACCTCCCCGGCACTCGCCAGGCGGACACCCTCCCCCAAATCCACCACTCCCCGCCACTCAACCTCTCCGCCCCGACACTCGCCCCCCCCCCACCCCGGCACTCGCCCTCACCTTCCCCGGCACTCGCTCTCACCTCCCCGGCAAGCACCCTCTCCTCCCCGGCACTCGCCCTCACCACCCCGGCAATTGCCCTCACCTCCCCGGCACTCGCTCTCACCTCGCCGGCATGCATCCTTTCCTCCGCGGCACTCGCCCTCACCTCCCTGGCACTCTCTCTCACTTCCTCGGCACTCGCCCTCAACAAGCCGGCACTCGCCCTCACCGCCTCGGAACTCACCCTCTCCTCCCAGTACTCGCCCTCAACAAGCCGGCACTCGCCCTCACCGCCTCGGAACTCACCCTCTCCTCCCAGTACTCTCCCTCACCACCCCGGCACTCGCCCTCACCTCCCCAGCACTCACCCTCATGTCCCCGGCACGCGCCATCTCCTCCCTGGCACTCGACCTCTCCACCCCAGCACTCACCCTCACCTCCCCGACACTCGCCCTCAGCTCCCCGGTACTCGCCCTAACATCTCCAGCACACGCCCTCTCCTCCGGGCACTCGCCCTCACCGCCCGGGCACTCGCCCTGACCTCGCCGGCACTCGCCAGGCGAACACCCTCCCCAAACCCACCACTCCCCGGCACTCGCCCTCACCTTCCCCGGCACTCGCTCTCACCTCCCCGGCAAGCGCCCTTTCCTCCCTGGCACTCGACCTCTCTTCCCCAGCACTCACCCTCACGTCCCCGGCACTCGCCCTCACCTCCCCGGCTACACGCCCTCAACAAGCCGACACTCGCTCTCACCGCCTTGGCACTCACCCTCTCCTCCCCGGCACTCGCCCACACCACCACGGTACTCTCCCTCGCCTCCCCGGCACTCACCATCACCTCCCCGGCAATCACTCTCACCTCCCCGGCACTCGCCCTCACCCCCTCGGCACTCGCCCTCTCCTCCCCGGCACTCGCCCTGACCTCGCCGGCACTCGCCAGGCGGACACCCTCCCCAAATACACCACTCCCCGGCACTCGACCTCTCAGCCCCGACACTCGCCCCCCCTCCCTCCCCAGTACTCTCCCTCACCTCCCCGGCACTCGCCCTCACCTCCCCGGCACTTGCCCTCACCACCACGGCACTCGCCCTCACCACCACGGTACTCTCCCTCACCTCCCCGGCACTCGCCCTCACCTCCCCGGCACTTGCCCTCACCACCACGGCACTCGCCCTCTCCTCCCCGGCACTCGCCCTCACCTCCCCGGCACTCGCTCTCTCCTCCCCGGCACTCGCCCTCACCTTCCCCGGCACTCGCTCTAACCTCCCCGGCAAGCACCCTCACCTCCCTGGCACTCGACCTCTCCTCCCCAGCACTCACCCTCACGTCCCCGGCACTCGACCTCACCGCCCCGGCACTCGCCCTCATCTCCCCAGCACTTGCACTCACCTCGGCACACGCCCTCAACAAGCCGACACTCACTCTCACCGCCTCGGCACTCACCCTCTCCTCCCCGGCACTCGCCCTCGCCACCACGGTACTCTCCCTCACCTCCCCGGCACTCGCCCTCACCTCCCCGGCACTTGCCCTCACCACCACGGCACTCGCCCTCACCTCGCCGGCACTCGCGCTCACCTCCCCGGCACATGCCCTCACCTCGCCGGCACTCACCATCACCTTCCCGGCAATCACTCTCACCTCCCCGGCACTCGCCCTCACCGCCTCGGCTCTCGCCCTCTCCTCCCCGGCACTCGCCCTCTCCTCCCCGGCACTCGCCCTCTCCTGCCAGGCACTCGCCCTAACCTCCCCGGCACTCACCCTAACCTCCTCTGCAAACGCCCTCTCCTCCCCGGCACGCGCCCTCTCCTCCCTGGCACTCGACCTCTCCACCCCAGCACTCACCCTCACCTCCCCGGCACTCGCCCTCAGCTCCCAGGTACTCGCCAGCACATCCCCGGCACACGCCCTCTCCTCCGGGCATTCGTCCTCCGGGCTCTCACCCTCACCTCCCCTGCACTCGCCTTCACCTCCCCGGCACTCGCCATGACCTCGCTGGCACTCGCCAGGCGGACACCCTCCCCAAACCCACCACTTCCCGGCACTCGACTTCTCAGCCCCGACACTCGCCCCCCCTCCCCCCCTCCCCAGTACTCTCCCTCACCACCCCGCACTCGCCCTCACCTCCCCGGCACTCACTCTCGCCTCGCCGGCACTCGCCCTCACCTTCCCCGGCACTCGCTCTCACCTCCCCGGCAAGCGCCCTTTCCTCCCTGGCACTCGACCTTTCCTCCCCAGCACTCACCCTCACGTCCCCGGCACTCGCCCTCACCGCCCCGGCACTCGCCCTCACCACCCCGGCACTTGCTCTCAACTCCTCGGCTACACGCCCTCAACAAGCCGACACACGCTCTCACCGCCTCGGCACTCACTCTCTCCTCCCCGGCACTCGCCCTCACCACCACGGTACTCTCCCTCACCTCCCCGGCACTCGCCCTCACCTCCCCGGCACTTGCCCTCACCACCACGGCACATGCCCTCACCTCGCTGGCACTCACCATCACCTCCCCGGCAATCACTCTCACCTCCCCGGCAAGCGCCCTTTCCTCCCTGGCACTCGACCTTTCCTCCCCAGCACTCACCCTCACGTCCCCGGCACTCGCCCTCACCGCCCCGGCACTCGCCCTCACCACCCCGGCACTTGCTCTCAACTCCTCGGCTACACGCCCTCAACAAGCCGACACACGCTCTCACCGCCTCGGCACTCACTCTCTCCTCCCCGGCACTCGCCCTCACCACCATGGTACTCTCCCTCACCTCCCCGGCACTCGCCCTCACCTCCCCGGCACTTGCCCTCACCACCACGGCACATGCCCTCACCTCGCTGGCACTCACCATCACCTCCCCGGCAATCACTCTCACCTCCCCGGCACTCGCCCTCACCGCCTCGGCACTCGTCCTCTCCTCCCCGGCACTCGCCCTCACCACCTAGGCACTCGCCCTCATCTCCCCGGCACTCGACCTCACCTCCCCGGCACTCGCCAGGCGGACACCCTCCCCAAACCCACCACTCCCCGCCACTCAACCTCTCCGCCCCGACACTCGCACCACCCCCTCCCCCCGCCCGGCATTCTCCCTCTCCTCCCCGGTACTCAACTTCTCCTCCCCGGCACTCGCCTTCACATCCCCGGCACTCGCCCTCACCTCCCCGGCACTCGCCTTCACCACCCCGGCACTCGCCCTCACCCTCCTGGCACTCGTCCTCACCACCCCGGTACTCATCCTCTCCTCTCCGGCTCTCGCTTTCACTGCCTCGGAACTCGCTCTCTCCTCCCCGGCACTCGCCCTCACCACCCCGGCACTCGCCCTCACACCCCGGCACATGCCCTCACCTCGCCGGCACTCACCATCACCTCCCCGGCACTCACTCTCACCTCCCCGGCACTCGACCTCACTGCCTCGGCACTCGCCCTCTCCTCCCCGGCACTCGCCCTCACCACCTCGGCACTCGCCCTCATCTCCCCGCACTCGCACTCACCTCCCCGGCACTCGCCAGGCGGACACCCTCCCCCAAATCCACCACTCCCCGCCACTCAACCTCTCCGCCCCGACACTCGCCCCCCCCCCCACCCCGGCACTCGCCCTCACCTTCCCCGGCACTCGCTCTCACCTCCCCGGCAAGCACCCTCTCCTCCCCGGCACTCGCCCTCACCACCCCGGCAATTGCCCTCACCTCCCCGGCACTCGCTCTCACCTCGCCGGCATGCATCCTTTCCTCCGCGGCACTCGCCCTCACCTCCCTGGCACTCTCTCTCACTTCCTCGGCACTCGCCCTCAACAAGCCGGCACTCGCCCTCACCGCCTCGGAACTCACCCTCTCCTCCCAGTACTCGCCCTCAACAAGCCGGCACTCGCCCTCACCGCCTCGGAACTCACCCTCTCCTCCCAGTACTCTCCCTCACCACCCCGGCACTCGCCCTCACCTCCCCAGCACTCACCCTCATGTCCCCGGCACGCGCCCTCTCCTCCCTGGCACTCGACCTCTCCACCCCAGCACTCACCCTCACCTCCCCGACACTCGCCCTCAGCTCCCCGGTACTCGCCCTAACATCTCCAGCACACGCCCTCTCCTCCGGGCACTCGCCCTCACCACCCGGGCACTCGCCCTGACCTCGCCGGCACTCGCCAGGCGGACACCCTCCCCCAAATCCACCACTCCCCGCCACTCAACCTCTCCGCCCCGACACTCGCCCCCCCCCCCACCCCGGCACTCAACCTCTCCTCCTCGGCACTCGCCCTCACCACCCAGGCACTTGCCCTCTCCTCCCCGGCACTCGCCCTCACCACCCCGGCACTCGCCCTCACACCCCGGCACATGCCCTCACCTCGCCGGCACTCACCATCACCTCCCCGGCACTCACTCTCACCTCCCCGGCACTCGACCTCACTGCCTCGGCACTCGCCCTCTCCTCCCCGGCACTCGCCCTCACCACCTCGGCACTCGCCCTCATCTCCCCGCACTCGCACTCACCTCCCCGGCACTCGCCAGGCGGACACCCTCCCCCAAATCCACCACTCCCCGCCACTCAACCTCTCCGCCCCGACACTCGCCCCCCCCCCACCCCGGCACTCGCCCTCACCTTCCCCGGCACTCGCTCTCACCTCCCCGGCAAGCACCCTCTCCTCCCCGGCACTCGCCCTCACCACCCCGGCAATTGCCCTCACCTCCCCGGCACTCGCTCTCACCTCGCCGGCATGCATCCTTTCCTCCGCGGCACTCGCCCTCACCTCCCTGGCACTCTCTCTCACTTCCTCGGCACTCGCCCTCAACAAGCCGGCACTCGCCCTCACCGCCTCGGAACTCACCCTCTCCTCCCAGTACTCGCCCTCAACAAGCCGGCACTCGCCCTCACCGCCTCGGAACTCACCCTCTCCTCCCAGTACTCTCCCTCACCACCCCGGCACTCGCCCTCACCTCCCCAGCACTCACCCTCATGTCCCCGGCACGCGCCCTCTCCTCCCTGGCACTCGACCTCTCCACCCCAGCACTCACCCTCACCTCCCCGACACTCGCCCTCAGCTCCCCGGTACTCGCCCTAACATCTCCAGCACACGCCCTCTCCTCCGGGCACTCGCCCTCACCACCCGGGCACTCGCCCTGACCTCGCCGGCACTCGCCAGGCGGACACCCTCCCCCAAATCCACCACTCCCCGCCACTCAACCTCTCCGCCCCGACACTCGCCCCCCCCCCACCCCGGCACTCAACCTCTCCTCCTCGGCACTCGCCCTCACCACCCAGGCACTTGCCCTCACCTCCCCGGCACTCGTCCTCTCCTCCCGGCAGTCGCCCTCACCACCCCTGCACTCGCCCTCACATCCCCGGCACTCATCTGCACCTCCCCGGCACTCGCCCTCTCCTGCCAGGCACTCGCCCTCACCTCCCCGGCACTCGCCCTCACCAACCTGCACTCGCCCTCACCACCCCGGCACTCGCCCTCACCTCCCCGGCACTAGCCCTCATCTCCCCGGCACTCGCCCTCTCCTCCCTGGCACGCGCCCTCCCCTCCCTGGCACTCGACCTCTCCACCCCAGCCCTCACCCTTACCTCCCCGGCAATCTCCCTCACCTCCTCAGCACTTGCTCTCACCTCCTCGGCACTCGCCCTCAACAAGCCCGCACTCGCCCTCACCGCCTCGGCATTCGCCCTCTCCTCCCCGGCACTCGCCCTCACCACCTCGGTACTCGCCCTCACCACCCCGGCACTCGCCCTCACCTCCCCGGCACTCGCCAGGCGGACAGCCCCCCCCAAACACACCACTCCCCGGCACTCGACCTCTCCGCCCCGACACTCGCACCCCCCCCCCGGCACTCAACCTCTCCTCCCCGGTACTCGCCCTCACCTCCCCTGCACTCGCCCTCACCTACCCGGCACTCGCCCTGACCTCGCCGGCACTCGCCAGGCGGACACCCTCCCCAAACCCACCACTCCCCCGCACTTGACTTCTCAGCCCCGACACTCGCCCCCCCCCCCCCCCCCCCCCGGCACTCAACCTCTCCTCCCCGGCACTCGCCCTGAACTCCCCGGCACTCGCCCTCACCACCCCGGCACTCGCCCTCACCTCCCCGGCACTCGCCCTCACCACCCCGGCACTCGCCCTCACCTCCCTGGCACTCGCCCTCACCTCCCCGGCACTCGCCCTCACCTCCCCGGCACTCGCCCTCACCTCCCCGGCACTCGCCCTCACCTCCCCGGCACTCGCCCTCACCTTCCCCGGCACTCGCTCTCTCCTCCCCGGCACTCGTTCGCACCACCCCGGCACTCGCCCTCACCTTCCCCGGCACTCGCTCTCACCACCACGGCACTCGCCCTCACCTTCCCCGGCATTCGCTCTCTCCTCCCTGGCAAGCGCCCTTTCCTCCCCGGCACTCGCCCTCACGTCCCCGGCACTCGCCCTCACCGCCCCGGCACTCGCCCTCACCTCCGCGGCACTTGCTCTCTCCTCCCCGGCACTTGCTCTCTCCTCCCCGGCACTCGCTCTCACCACCCCGGCACTCGCCCTCACCTCCCCGGCACTCGCTCTCACCTCCCCGGCACTTGCTCTCACCTCCTCGGCACTCGCCCTCAACAAGCCGACACTCGCTCTCACCGCCACGGTACTCTCCCTCACCTCCCCGGCACGCGCCCTCACCTCCCCGGCACTCGCCCTCATCACCCCGGCACTCAACCTCTCCGCCCCGACACTCGCCCCCCCCCCCACCCGCCCCTTGCACTCTCCCTCTCCTCCCCGGCACTCAACCTCTCCGCCCCGACACTCACCCCCCCCCCACCCCCCCACCCGCCCCTTGCACTCTCCCTCACCACCCCGGCACTCGCCCTCACCTCCCCTGCACTCGCCCTCACCTCCCCTGCACTCGCCCTCACCTCCCCGGCACTCTCCCTCTCCTCCCCGGCACTCAACCACCCCGGCACTCGCCCTCACCACCCCAGCACTTGCCCTCTCCTCCCCGGCACTCGTCCGCACCTCCCCGGCACTCGCCCTCTCCTGCCAGGCACTCGCCCTCTCCTGCCAGGCACTCACCCTCTCCTCCCCGGCACTCGCCCTCACCTCCCCGGCACTCACCATCACCTCCCCGGCAATCACTCTCACCTCCCCGGCACTCGCCCTCACCTCCCCGGCACTCGCCCTCACCTCCCCGGCACTCGCCCTCACCTCCCCGGCACTTGCCCTCACCTCCCCGGCACTCGCCCTCACCTCCCCGGCACTCGCCCTCACCTCCCCGGCACTCGCCCTCACCTCCCCGGCACTCGCCCTCACCTCCCCGGCACTCGCCCTCACCTCCCCGGCACTCGCCCTCACCTCCCCGGCACTCGCCCTCACCTCCCCGGCACTCGCCCTCACCTCCCCGGCACTCGCCCTCACCTCCCCGGCACTCGTCCTCTCCTCTCCGGCACTCGCCAGGCGGACAACCCCCCCCCCCAAACACACCACTCCCCGGCACTCAACCTCTCCTCCCCGGTACTCGCCCTCACATCCCCGGCACACGCCCTCTCCTCCGGGCACTCGTCCTCACCACCCGGGCACTCGCCCTGACCTCGCCGGCACTCGCCAGGCGGACAGCCTCCCCAAATCCACCACTCCCCGGCACTCGACTTCTCAGCCCCGACACTCGCCCCCCCCTCCCCCCTTCCCCAGTACTCTCCCTCACCACCCCGGCACTCGCCCTCACCTCCCCGGCACTCGCCCTCACCTCCCCGGCACTCGCTCTCACCTCCCCGGCACTCGCTCTCACCTCCCCTGCACTCGCCCTCACCTCCCCAGCACTCTCCCTCTCCTCCCCGGCACTCAACCACCCCGGCACTCGCCCTCACCACCCCGGCACTTGCCCTCTCCTCCCCGGCACTCGTCCGCACCTCCCCGGCACTCGCCCTCTCCTGCCAGGCACTCGCCCTCTCCTGCCAGGCACTCACCCTCTCCTCCCCGGCACTCGCCCTCACCTCGCCGGCACTCACCATCACCTCCCCGGCAATCACTCTCACCTCCCCGGCACTCGCCCTCACCTCCCCGGCACTCGCCCTCACCTCCCCGGCACTCGCCCTCACCTCCCCGGCACTCGCCCTCACCTCCCCGGCACTCGCCCTCACCTTCCCGGCACTCGCCCTCACCTCCCCGGCACTCGTCCTCTCCTCTCCGGCACTCGCCAGGCGGACAACCCCCCCCAAACACACCACTCCCCGGCACTCAACCTCTCCTCCCCGGTACTCACCCTCACATCCCCGGCACACGCCCTCTCCTCCGGGCACTCGTCCTCACCACCCGGGCACTCGCCCTGACCTCGCCGGCACTCGCCAGGCGGACAGCCTCCCCAAACCCACCACTCCCCGGCACTCGACTTCTCAGCCCCGACACTCGCCCCCCCCTCCCCCCCTCCCCAGTACTCTCCCTCACCACCCCGGCACTCGCCCTCACCTCCCCGGCACTCGCCCTCACCTCCCCGGCACTCGCTCTCACCTCCCCGGCACTCGCTCTCACCTCCCCGGCAAGCGCCCTTTCCTCCCTGGCACTCGACCTCTCCTCCCCAGCACTCACCCTCACGTCCCCGGCACTCGCCCTCACCGCCCCGGCACTTGCCCTCACCTCCCCGGCACTTGCTCTCACCTCCTCGGCACACGCCCTCAAGAAGCCGACACTCGCTCTCACCGCCTCGGCAATCATCCTCATCTCTCCGGCACTCGCACTCACCTCGACGGCACTCGCCAGGCGGACACCCTCCCCAAACCCACCGCTCCCCGGCACTCAACCTCTCCTCTCCGGCACTCGCTTTCACCGCCTCGGCACTCGCTTTCTCCTCCCCGGCACTCACCCTCACCACCCCGGCACTCGCCCTCACACCCCGGCATTCGCCCTCACCTCCCCGGCACTCACCACCCCGGCACTCACCCTCACCTCCCCAGCACTCGTACTCACCTCCCCAGCACACGCCCTCACCTGCCAGGCACTCGCCCTCTCCTGCCAGGCACTCACCCTCTCCTCCCCGGCACTCGCCCTCACCTCGCCGGCACTCACCATCACCTCCCCGGCAATCACTCTCACCTCCCCGGCACTCGCCCTCACCTCCCCGGCACTCGCCCTCACCTCCCCGGCACTCGCCCTCACCTCCCCGGCACTCGCCCTCACCTCCCCGGCACTCGCCCTCACCTCCCCGGCACTCTCCCTCACCTCCCCGGCACTCGCCCTCACCTCCCCGGCACTCGCCCTCACCTCCGCGGCACTCGCCCTCACCTCCCCGGCACTCGCCCTCACCTCCCCGGCACTCGCCCTCACCTCCCCGGCACTCACCCTCACCTCCCCGGCACTCGTCCTCTCCTCTCCGGCACTCGCCAGGCGGACAACCCCCCCCCCAAACACACCACTCCCCGGCACTCAACCTCTCCTCCCCGGTACTCGCCCTCACATCCCCGGCACACGCCCTCTCCTCCGGGCACTCGTCCTCACCACCCGGGCACTCGCCCTGACCTCGCCGGCACTCGCCAGGTGGACAGCCTCCCCAAACCCACCACTCCCCGGCAGTCGACTTCTCAGCCCCGACACTCGCCCCCCCCTCCCCCCCTCCCCAGTACTCTCCCTCACCACCCCGGCACTCGCCCTCACCTCCCCGGCACTCGCCCTCACCTCCCCGGCACTCGCTCTCACCTCCCCAGCACTCGCTCTCACCTCCCCGGCAAGCGCCCTTTCCTCCCTGGCACTCGACCTCTCCTCCCCAGCACTCACCCTCACGTCCCCGGCACTCGCCCTCACCGCCCCGGCACTTGCCCTCACCTCCCCGGCACTTGCTCTCACCTCCTTGGCACACGCCCTCAAGAAGCCGACACTCGCTCTCACCGCCTCGGCAATCATCCTCATCTCTCCGGCACTCGCACTCACCTCGACGGCACTCGCCAGGCGGACACCCTCCCCAAACCCACCGCTCCCCGGCACTCAACCTCTCCTCTCCGGCACTCGCTTTCACCGCCTCGGCACTCGCTTTCTCCTCCCCGGCACTCACCCTCACCACCCCGGCACTCGCCCTCACACCCCGGCATTCGCCCTCACCTCCCCGGCACTCACCACCCCGGCACTCACCCTCACCTCCCCAGCACTCGTACTCACCTCCCCAGCACACGCCCTCACCTCCCCGCCACTCGCCATCACCTCCCCGGCACTCGCCCTCTCAGCCCCGTCACTCGCCACCCCCCTCCCCCTCCCCTGTACTCTCCCTCACCACCCCGGCACTCGCCCTCACCTCTCCAGCACTCGCTCTGACCGCCTCGGCACTCGCCCTCTCCTCCCCGGCACTCGCCCTCACCACCTCAGCATTCACCCTCACCACCTCGGCACCTGCCCACACCTCCCCGGCACTCGCCCTCACTTCCCCGGCACTCGCCCTCACCGCCTCGCCACTCGCCCTCTCCACCCCAGCACTCGCCCTCACCTCCATGGCACTCGCCCTCAGCTCCCCGGCACTCGCCAGGCGGACACCCTCCCACCACCTCCTCCGGTAGCGAGTTCCAGTCACCCACTACCCTCTGCGTAAAAAACTTGCCTCGTACATCTACTCTAAACCTTGCCCCTCTCATCTTAAACCTATGCCCCCTAGTAATTGACCCCTCTACCCCGGGGAAAAGCCTCTGACTATCCACTCTGTCTATGCCCCTCATAATTTTGTAGACCTCTATCAGGTCGCCCCTCAACCTCCTTCGTTCCAGTGAGAACAAACCGAGTTTATTCAACCGCTCCTCATAGCTAATGCCCTCCATACCAGGCAACATTCTGGTAAATCTCGTCTGCACCCTCTCTAAAGCCTCCACATCCATCTGGTAGTGTGGCGACCAGAATTGAACACTATACTCCAAGTGTGGCCTAACTAAGGTTCTATACAGCTGCAACATGACTTGCCAATTCTTATACTCAATGCCCCAGCCAATGAAGGCAAGCATGCCGTATGCCTTCTTGACTACCTTCTCCACCTGTGTTGCCCCTTTCAGTGACCTGTGGACCTGTTACCTGTGGACCTGTGGACCAGTGACCTGTGGACCAAGGTAACCTTTTTAAAACATACAGTAAACATCTTAGCAACCATTAATTCAAATACAACCCCCAAAGAATACAATATTCAGTAATCCTTAAGCTGTCATTTTAATATCCATAAATAATAAATAATAATAATAAATAATAAATAAAAAAAACCTTTTAACATAAGCACATCAGGTTAAAGTCACCACTGAGAACAGTTATTAGTTTTAAATCACCAAAGGGTCGATTTATAGTCTTTAGATTACAGAGCGAGACTAAGACCTCTTCTGGCTGTGGGTGCAGCTACCCAGCTCTGAAAACAAAACTAAAACACACCCTGCAGCAAACAGCCTAAAATGAAAGTAAAAAGCTGACAGACAGCCCAGCTCCACCCACTCTCTGACATCACTGCAGTAGTAAACACCCATTTCTTAAAGGTTCTCTCACTACAGATATTTATATGCACATTCATTTATAAACACCCATTTCTTAAAGAATGTTTTGTGTTGTTTGTAAGTTTGTTAAATGTTGTATGTCCGACAGGAGAATGTTTTCTCACTGCCCCACGCCCATTTGGCCGAAAACTCTGAGGACTTGCCTACAGAGACTCACCATTGCCAGACACCAGTTCGGCTGAAACCTCTGAGGACTTGTCTACAGAGACTGGTTAAGGAACCAGACACCCGTTCGTAACTGCCCTTCTGGTTCGAAGGTAGAACCACTACGGCAGCCCCACCACGATGACTACATTGTTTGCCCGTTCTTGTCGGTTGCTCAGGTAGTGGAGAAATGGCTTGAGACCCGCCTGCCTGGGGACCCCCCCTCTGGTCAACTACGCTCGGGTAGGAGAGACATGGCATTGGTAGTCGTACTACCCAGGGACTCCATCCAAATCGTACCTGTCGCGGCCCATATGCACCTCATTTTGGAATTTCATTTCAAAAGGTTTTGTTTTATTTAGGTAACCTTTAGGTTGCCAACCACATGCTATTTACATCCTGAAACATTTGGATGGTAAATTGCACAGTCTGCGAGACGGCTCGCACTGGTTCATTATTGGGAAGGGTGTCTTGTCCGAAAATTCGATTTTTGAAAAAAAAACGAGGGAGTCACACATAGTGACCAATTATAAAGGGAGTGAACGTAGAATTTATACATGAGTAGTGATTACTGTGTATAATAAATGTGCTTTGATTTAAATCTTACTAAGCAGTGTATTGGATTATTGATCATTACTCGGACTTGAACCACGTGACGGTATCAGAAAGATACCTGGTGACTCAAGAGCAAAGGTGGTAAAACAGAGCAATTAAACTAAGGCAAAAGTTAGCAAGACCCCCCATCCAAAGGTGAACCGCAGGGCCCCATGGGCTCCATCAGGGAGGAGGGGGCGCTATGTGCCAACACGGGCCCATCCTATGGAGTAGAGACGGTGGCCACCAACTCCCCCGAGTCCTGCCCCACTGACAGAGCCACGTTTTGCAGTCAGTGATTGGAACAGGGCAGCAGGGCTGTGCATGTGTCGCCAGTAAGTGTGCTGGGCCTCTCTGGGTCCAGATCCCCCAGAGGACGCCGGCCAGGGGCCTCGAGGGCCATGGGACATGGTCAGCAGCTGGCTGCCTCCACCTCTGATGTTTATCCTGGGGAAACACCAAAACTCAGCGGTAGAGCACGAAAGGCTCTAAAGTGCACGAAAGAGGACGTTGAGGATGACTGAGAGGGCCCTGGGGTGGGGGGCGGCAGGGGGGAGAAGGGTGTAGAAAGTGGGGGAGTGGGGTGTGAGTGGGGGAGTGGGGGTTTGAGGGAGGGGATTGTGGGGAGAGAGGGCAGCACCATCGCGAGAGTGGGCCAGTGGTGGACACCTCTGATGTTTATCCTGGGGAAACACCAAAACTCAGCGGTAGAGCACGAAAGGCTCTAAAGTGCACGAAAGAGGACGTTGAGGATGACTGAGAGGGCCCTGGGGTGGGGGGCGGCAGGGGGGAGAAGGGTGTAGAAAGTGGGGGAGTGGGGTGTGAGTGGGGGAGTGGGGGTTTGAGGGAGGGGATTGTGGGGAGAGAGGGCAGCACCATCGCGAGAGTGGGCCAGTGGTGGACACTTCTGCGAGAAATTAATAAACCTTCACCACAAACAGTCGGATCATTAACCCTATGCCCCACCTTCCCAAACATTTGGGTCCTGGACCCCTTGCGCCACCCCCCCAACTCTGGCACACCATGTGCAGCTGATGGGTGTGAGCGAGCTGTCAGCAGGCAGGTGTCAGACTATGGCATGAATTGAAGGGCACCAGCACTTAGCTCTCTGCAGGTTATCATCACCCCCGGCCCTCGACAAGGACCCACGAACAGCGCCAACTGTCCCATCACCCTGGATTGATGGAACACAGAACATTGGAGGGAGGAAGATGGGAGAGAGGAGGGGGGACACTGAAGGAGGGGAAAGGGACAGGGGGGGTAGAGGTAGGGGGAAGCTGGAGAGGGGCTTCGATGATGGACGAGGCCATGTCCTACATGAATCATGCAAGGATGAGGGCCTACCTTGCCCCAAGGATTGCCGGACCCTCACCGCTGCTTCTGATTGGTCCTCAGGCTAATCCCGGGATCATCCTCTATCCTCGCCTGTTCCGGCGCCTCCTCGTACTCGTCCTCATCGGACATGGTCACTGTGGTAGTCACCACTGCTTTATTATATTGTATATACTGCACTGCATACGAGGGTATTACGGTAAGGCCCCTGTACTACAGGTAGGGGGGTAGATCCCTGCCTGCTGGCTCCACCCAGTAGGCGGAGTATAAATGTGTGTGTTCTCCGAACTGCAGCCATTTCGGCAACAGCTGTAGGAGGCCACACATCTCTGTGTAATAAAGCCTCGATTACTCTCGGCTCTCATCTCGTCGTAATTGATAGTGCATCAATTTATTACAGAGATTTTACAACGATGGATCTCCGCATCAAGCCGGATTGTCTGCAGCTGCATCCTTAAGCTGACAACGCCAAAAAGGACTTCGCACATTGGCTAGCTTGCTTTGAAGCATGCATCGGATCTGTGACAGACCCAATCCCAGAAGCTCCAGATTCTGTACACGTGGCTGAGCTCCGATGTCTATCATCAAGGCCAGCAACAGCCCCTGGAGAGCCCAAGTGTTAGTGGTGAAAACGGGGGAGAAAAACAGGATGGTCGTTGACTACAGTCACTCCATCAATCGGTACACGCAGCTCGACGTGTACCCCCTCCCATGCATATCTGATATGGTCAATCAGATTGCACAGTACCGGGACGTCTCGACAGTGGACCTGAAATCTGCCTACCACCAGCTCCCCATTCGCCCGTACACTGCGTTTGAAGCGGGCGGCGCCTTTTCCATTTCCTTAGGGTTCCCTTCGGCGTCACTAACGGGGTCTCAGTCTTCCAACGGGAGATGGACCGAATTATCCAGATGCGGAGAGGTTCAGGGCTGCGGTGACCTTGACGGCCACTGGGAGCGAGTGTCCTCCTCCTCCACCTGGTTCCAAGTACGCGAGGACATGGTACAGGTGCCGCACCATCTCCTTATTGAGGCGGAGCCTCCTGTGGCACACACTGTCCATCATCTGTTTGAAACACCAGTGGCGCTGTACACCTTGGCCATCATGGACCTCCCCCTCTGGGTCTCACCATGGCTTGATGGGTGGCCGGGTCCTCAGGGTATGGGGCAGAGTCCAGCTCATGGGCCACCGCCTCGAGCCTCTGTCGACACTGCTGCAGTCACTGCCTTTGCCTGCATCTGGCCGCTTGGCAAGCCAGCAGCACCACTGGGGCGAATTCAGCAGGGTCCAGAATATTGCCCACACTGTTCGATATCTTTTCGGAAAATGGAAAGTGTCTGAGATTGAAAATCAGCTATGTCTTCCACCCAGGATGTGCCTCCACCCGGCATGCCATTCCCATACACACCCAGCCATGGCATGGGCCTCTCTACCCCAGACACCCTCATATAACGTTTCCTGAATCGGACGCATGCCCCCCCCCCCCCCCGTTGCACTCACCAACCCTCTGGCCACGGACATGTTCCTAGAGCTGGCACCCATCCCGTGGGTGTTTGGATGTTGGCCGTTGCATTCATGATATTGCTTCCTGCAGTGTTCATGCACGGTGTCCAGGCTTCCCATTCTGATTGGGATGCTGGGCAATAACTCCCAAATGCTACCTGGCACGCCTACCCACGGGAATCCACCTGGGCTGTGTGAAGTGCCCACTTAACTATGATTGCCAATTCCCAGTTAGCAAAAGCCTTCAGCCGTATGCCCAGAGACCTTTGCGTTTAGTGGGAGTTAAGGGTAGTCAATGGAACAGACAGGCAGAAGGCTGGGATGCCCCCAGAATGGGCACATTCGATCGAGGGGCTGGTGTGGCGGGCCCACGTGTGGTTGCCGTCCTTTTCCACTGCGAGACCCCCCTGTTCCGAGTCCCCCCACTCATGGTGGCCCACCCCGCACCACCCGAGGCTGCCCCCCCTTCCCAGTTGCCTACCCACCTGCCTCCGAGCATAGCGGCCACAACTCCAGTGCCCTGTGCTCTTTGTCTGTGAGAGAAGATGGCTGCTCATTTCCTCAGGTCCCCGCAGCAGCCCCTACGCCAGGGCCACATTTCTATCTAATCGGCAGCTGCGTAACCACTCGCTGGGAAGGCCGTTCGATCACATATGGCATAGAGGGTGCCTCTCGTTAATTGTATGTAGATTGGGCTGAAGCGGTGATAATTGGTTTCTTGCTATGCTACGGTCTGAACTACATTTCACCCATGGGAGCGGGCCGGTTGTATCGTGAACCGATTGGCACCTGGCGCAGTCCTCATCTTTGGTCTCTCCCACTATTCACCGGCCTCATCGCACTCACCCTCGAGCGCAGCAAGGCCACTGAATCACACCCAAAACGTCAAATCAGACTTGAAACATGAACTCTGTTTCTCTCTCCACAGATGCAGCCAGATCTGCTGAGATTTTCAGTGATTTCCACTTTTATTCCAGCATCCAGAATCTTTTTCAATTCTTAACTTGTTGATGAAACCTGAATGGCGTGGAACTGTCAGTGAGACTATGATTTTGCCCATACAGTCATGCAAGGCAATGTCATAGTGGTCACAACTCGAGGTAGAACTGGACAAGTTTGTCACTGCTCTGTGTTTGTAAGTCACATGACTTTAGATAGTCAAATTCTAGCAGTTCCCAGCTCATGTTTAGGCGGTCTGTAACCTTTGCCAAGCTGTATAGGTTGGCTGGGTTTCGATTGGGATGCATTCCTTCAGGAAGAACATGTGCATCCCAATGAGACAAACAGAAAATCTGGAGATGACTAATCTTATCCAACTTTGGAAAACTGAGGTAAACTGATTGGCCGTTTGACTTACATCAGCCTGAAACAGTGGGAAGTAAAATCAGGTGGTGTATAAAAAGAGCGGCTGATCTGATTGCGCTAGTTACTGTTTGAGTGGATGAGGTTAAAATTATTTGTTTTCCCTAGAACCTTCAGTAGTTGGAAGAGACACTCATAAGTGCAGTGATGAGTTTATACATGTCACAAGTCAGACATCACTGGCCAAAATAAGAAGAATGCTACTGATTATTGTCCATCATTGCAAACACACACAGCAAGACCGTGATCTCATAGTTTCTATGGCAGATGAACATGAATCTGCTGGTGAAAAACTTTTTACAAGTTGCCAAGGCAACAAGAATAGGTTTATGCCCTCTTAATTTGTTTGATGGTAGGTAGAATCATGTTTTACAGGCTTTTATTCTTTAGTTGACCATTTAACCTGGTCACTGCCTCCCACACAATGATGAGCGCATCTTGTAATCCTATTGTTGAGGAAATGTTGAAGAATGAGTAAAATCATCGTGAATTTCTTCATCGTGTGTGTTACTCTCATTGAAATCATCGGATCATTGTGGGAAGAAAAATTGAAGCCGTATGGAACTGTTGTGCAATCACAATGGCTGCATGATGTGAATGTGTGCAATATGTTACTTTCCAAATCACTATTACTTTGGCTCTATCTGGATACTCAGGGTATAGTCTTTATTTGTTTGGAGGTTGCGGATGAGAGGAATTGCACAGAAATTGCCTTTGAGGTTTCTTTCAGAGTGAAGAAAATATTTCCTGAGTTCACTGGTTCTGTGGACAGACCATCTGTGCTCTACCAATGCAAATAGGCATGTCAGAGATCTATGCTCATGGAGGATGCATTCATCTCTTTCTAAAACAAAAATGCCACTACTTGCCTTCAAACAACAGCGCAACCTCAAACAAACCATTGTTTGCAGCAAACTACCCAGCCTTCAGAACAGTGACCACAACACCACACAACCCTGCCATGGCAATCTCTGCAAGACGTGCCAGATCATCGACATGGGTACCACCATTACACGTGAGAACACCACCCACCAGGTATGCGATACATACTCGTGCGACTCGGCCAACGTTGTCTACCTCATACGCTGCAGGAAAGGATGTCCCGAAGCGTGGTACATTGGCGAGACGATGCAGACGCTGCGGCAACGAATGAACGGACATCGCGCGACAATCACCAGGGTGGAATGTTCCCTTCCAGTCGGGGAACACTTCAGCAGTCAAAGGCATTCAGCCTCTGATCTCTGAGTAAGAGTTCTTTAAGGCGGCCTTCAGGACGCCCGACAACGCAGAATCGCCGAGCAGAAACTTATAGCCAAATTCCGCACACATGAGTGCGGCCTCAACTGGGACCTGGGATTCATGTCGCATTACATTCATCCCCCGCCATTTGGCCTGCGAAATCCTACCAACTGTCCTGGCTTGATACAATTCACACCTCTTTAACCTGGGGTTACCCCATCTCAG
The DNA here is from genome assembly GCF_047496885.1 of Scyliorhinus torazame. Taxonomy (NCBI): domain Eukaryota; kingdom Metazoa; phylum Chordata; class Chondrichthyes; order Carcharhiniformes; family Scyliorhinidae; genus Scyliorhinus; species Scyliorhinus torazame. The sequence continues at coordinate 121,510,628 of NC_092709.1, forward strand.
TATCTGTAAAGATTTAATCACCTGCTAACGCTCGTATTCCAAGCATTGTGTGGCATCTTTGAATCTGTCTATATATATGTTTCTGGAACATACCTCTTCATTCACCTGAGGAAGGAGCAGCGCTCCGAAAGCTAGTGACATCGAAACAAACCTGTTGGACTTTAACCTGGTGTTGTAAGACTTCTTACTACGTCCTCTGGCAGCGTGTTCCAGGCACCCACTACCCTCTGTGTAAAAAAACTTGCCTATTACATCTCCTCTAAACCTTACCACTCGAACCTTAAACCTATGCCTCCTAGTAATGACCCCTCTACCCTGGGAAAAAGTCTCTGACTATCCACTCTGTCTATGCCCTTCATAATTTTGTAGATCTCTATCAGGCCGCCCTTCAACCTCCTTCGTTCCAGTGAGAACAAACCAAGTTTATTCAATCTCTCCTCATAGCTAATGCCCTCCATACCAGGCAACATCCTGGTAAATCTCTTCTGCACCCTCTCCAACGCCTCAACATTCTTCTGGTAGTGTTGGGACCAGAATTGAACACGATACTCCAAGTGTGGCCGAACTAAGGTTCTATCCAGCTGCAACGTGACTAGTCAATTTTTATACTCAATGTCCCGGCCAATGGAGGCAAGCATGCCGTATGCCTTCTTGATTACCTTCTCCAACTGTGTTGCCCGTTGCAGTGACCTGTGGACCTGTACACCTAGATCTCTCTGACTGTCAATACTCTTGGGGGTTCTACCATTCACTGTATATTCCCTACTTGTATTAGACCTTCGAAAATGCATCACCTCACATTTGTCCGGATTAAACTCCATCTGCCATCTCTCCGCCCAAATCTCCAAACGATCTAAATCCTCCTGTATCCTCTGACAGTCTTCATCGCTATCCGCAATTCCACCAACCTTTGTGTCGTCCACAAACTTACTAATCAGACCTATTTCCTCCAACTCATTTATATATACTACGAACAGCAAAGGTCCCAGCACTGAACCCTGTGGAACATCACTAGTCACAGCCCTCTAATCAGAAAAGCATCCTTCCATTGCTACTCTCTGCCTTCTATGACCTAGCCAGTTCTGTATTCATCTTGCCAGCTCACCTCTGATCCCGTGTGACTTCACCTTTTGTGCCAGTCTGCCATGAGGCTCACTCCCATACCATCCAGGACCACCCCCTATCTCTTTCATGCTTCCTGCACCTTTCTGACTAGGTTGGCCATTATGCTACCTGACATTGTTCCAGTGAGAGGGCTCCGTCAGCGAGTTGCAGTGGGACATTCAGTTGTGCCTACAGCATCATAATGAGGCTTAAGCCTCATAATTGACTCCAGCTGGCAGAATGGATTTGGTGGATAGAATGTGCTACGAGAGGCAATTCTCATCCAATGATGTATTTCAATTACAGGATTTCTCACACAGTCGGAAGTTCAGTCAGCTGGACCCTTTGACTATGCTAACAGGACTGTAAGACATTTTTTGGATTGCTGACAGTTCGTACACACTGACTGATACTTGCTGCTCCAAGTTAAAATCTATTTCACATACCCAGCTACACCATGGCTGATACAAGCAACGTTTGTAGTTATTCTTATCAAGCACTAGAGGGCAGCAAGACACAAATATTGCATAAATCAATCCTAGATTATCTGTACATAAAAGCCCTATGTATGCCTGTCAAATAAATATTTTATAGGTTTCTTGTCATTCCCTTTTATCATATGAGAACTGACACATGATTTTTTCCCCCCCTGATTGACGATGACGATCAGTGCTGAAAAAAGCTAATTTGTTGCATGATATTCAAAGTCCTAAAATATATAGGCTGCGGAAATATGGCTCTGCGCTTCTGCTGGTTCCTGCACTACAGGAGCTGGGTAAGGCATAAAATGGTGGGGGTCCCATTTCCAAGGACATCTAATGCAGCCCATGTTTATTGCCATGTTGTGGGGGGTGGGAGGGGGTCGATAGAATAAACGGGAAAAAGAACAGAGAAAACTGGGAAATAAAAGTCCCGGTCCAAGATGGTTTTGTGTACGTTGAAATGGAACACCAGTTTCGACCAGGAATAGGATGGGGGATTGGGCCTAGGTAGTGTGGTCATTCAAAGGGTCGCTGCAGACTCAATGTGCCGAATGGCCTCCTTCTGCACTGTAGGGATTCTATAAACTGGCCTGCTCTCGTTAGCGGGTTTCGGATCCTGCCCAAATGTGGCGAGACACCAATCAAGATCTATTAAGAGCAATCTCCATCTCATTAGTGAGACGGAAGCCCAATGTAACGGCTGCCCGGGAAATAACCAGCCCCCCAGTCAGAGGTCACACAGGTGCCGTTTAACACTTTTTTAAAAACGTGAAGTTGTTGCAATGGTTGCTGAGGAGAGCTGAGGAGGTGAGTAGCCATTTCCTTTCCCTGGCATGCAGCCCAGGGGCACTGGAGCTATCCTCCAATATTGTGTCTACCCATAATTGGGCCAGCTACAGCTGCTGCCTGTCTGTCCTAACAATCACTCCTAGACAGAGCCCTGTTCGTGGTTATATGCTGATGGTCACTTTAACGCCCTTTGACTGCACAGCTGAAGGCCCTTGTTAATAAGGAATTGGCACTGTTAGTAATGTAAGCACTGCACAGCTCTCAAGTACATGCTCATAATAATAATAATCTTTACTGTCACAAGACGTCTTACATTAACACTGCAATGAAGTTACTGTGAAAAGCCCCTAATCGCCACATTCCGCCCGCCGCCTGTTAGGGTACACAGAGAGAGAATTCAGCATGTCCAATTCACCGAACAACACGTCTTTCGGGAATTGTGGGATAAAACCCGAGCACCTGTAGAAAACCCACGCAGATACATGGAGAACGTGCAGTGACCCAAGCCGGGAATCGAACCTGGGACCCTGGCGCTGTGAAGCAACAGTGTTAACCACTGTGCTACCGTGCCGTTCATGGGTACACGTGCCATGTCTCAGACGAGTGTTATTGCCCAGCATTCCAATCAAATTGTGAGGCCAGGACACTTTGTCTCAACCCTGGGACCGTCAACACTACAGAGGCAGCAGCCAATAATCAAACACTCTAGAACTGGACTTCAGCAGTGGGTATATGTCCGCAAACAGAGAGTGGATCAGGGGAGGGCATCTGAGCATGGTCTCCCAAATGTTCCTGGCAGCGTCTGGGGTCTAGGGGAACCTGCTGTGGCTGGGGGTGGGTGTGCAGAGTAGGGTCCTCCAGCACAACTGGCTCGGTGAATGGCACTCTGAGAGAAGGTGTGACATGTAATTGTGGGGCAGGCCCGGGGGATATGACGATCCCAGGGTGGAAGCCCTAACTGATTGTCAGTCTTTCTCTTTCTCCAATTCCTAACAGTAACCAAGATGGATGTGTCATGATATACATCAGCATATCATGGTGCAATCACACACACACTGACACACTGATGGACATACAGTAGGAACAACCAGCATACACAACATCGCAGCCAATCACCAGTGAAACACACACACTATAAAGACAGGGGACACCAGAGGTCAGCTCTTCCTAGCAGCAGCCAGCTCAGAGCACAGAGCTCACAGCCTGCCTCTCAGACATTCACCATGTGCTGAGTGCCTCACCTAGATAGTGATAGGACAGGGTCCACAGATAAGCTGGTAATGCACGTACTCAAAGTTACAATATGTTATTACAGTTGAGTTGTTAATAAAATAGAGTTACACCATCTCCAGCCGTGTTGACCTGCTTGTAGACCAGAACACCCAACGTGACAGGATGGTGTTGTTGACTCTGCAATGAAAGCCCTTGTGGTTCGGGTGGCAACCCGGGTGGCCAGACACCAGAGAAGGCGGCATCATTGACGCAGGCTAGAGGAGGCACCCCATGTGTAGGGGGCCACCGCACACCCTGCAGATCCAGCTGTCCAGTAGGCTGAGGAGGAACCCAGAGGGCGAGGCCAGCAATGGCTCAAGTTGTACAGGCACCATTGGTCCTTTGAACAGCATGTCTCAACAAGGAGACAGAGAACACCTGTTCCTAGTTGCCGTGAAGGTCACCGCAGTCCTGAACCTTTATGCAACGGGTTTATTCCAGGACTCGAGTGGAACTTTTGTGGCATTTTCCAAGACACAGCCAACAAGTGCATCCGTGAGGTCACGGGTGCTCTGTATGCTTGGGCAGCGAACTATATTAACTTTGAGCTGGACCAAGCCCATCAAGATGCCCGGGAGGCAGGATTCTCCGCAATCGCTGTGATTCCCCAGATCCAGGGGGCAATAGACGGAAAGCATGTTGGCTTGCGTGCACATCAGGGAGTGCCCTCCTTAAACAGGAAGAGGTTCCACTCCTTGAATGTCCAACTTGTGTGCGACCACCATCTCCAGGTTATGCACATGTGTGCACTCTTCCCAGAGGGTGACAGCTGCATCCTGGGACACCCGGAGATCGCTGCCATTTTGGAAGTTCACCCCAGGATGTCGGGTTGGCTCTTAGGGGTACGTTGGGCGGGATTCTCTCAGCCCGGGGCCGGGCCATGTCAGGATAAGCAGACATGCAGATAATGATATACAGACAGGCACAGAAAGGCAGCTAATTAACACAGAGAACAGGACATGACCAATGAGCAGGCAGGACACTGAGGGGTGGTATCTCACTATAAAAGGCACGAGGCTCTCACACTCCGCCTCTTTCCGCTGATGAACATCTACAGAGTGAGTCAGGGTGTATTTACAGTATCACACCTCCAGCACGTGGCTAAGAGCTAGTCTGGTTCAGTCAGACAGAGTAACCACACTTAGGTTAGCACAGCCAAACTCATAGGGAACTGTGCTAACTGTGCTACTGGTTCAATAAATCAGATTGAACTAACTTCAGGGTCTGGAGTATCTTTTGGTTAAAGCCCGCGTTATCCCAGAGTACATAACACAACATGCTGCCAGGAGACTGCTTAATCTAGGTGTGATGCGACCATCAATTCATGCGAGACAGAGAGTTGAAGTGAACAGTGGCTTTAATCAACTAGAACAGTGCCTGCCTGCGACTGCTCTGCAAGTGAGAGCTGCCTACAGGGCAGCTGCTCTTTATACCTCCCCTCAAGGGGGCGGAGCCCACAAGGGCACCAACATGTTACATTCCGTGTAGTACAGTACAAAGAGCCCACATGGGCAACAGCGTGATATAATGTAATGCAGTGGTAAATGGTTAGTACAATACGTTCACCACAAGGTGGTTTACCTCAGTCCGTTCCGTGACGACCAGTGAATGTATCCCGGCACCATGGAGCAGATTCAGGCTCCTTATCAGCTCAGGACCTCCGGCAATCTCAGTGCCAACTGGCGGATATTCAAGCAAAAGTTTCTGCTGTACATCGAAGCTTCAGACCTCGAGGGTGCGTCTGATGCAAGGAAGATCGCGCTTCTCCTCTCAACAGCGGGTGATCAAGCCATGGAACTCTTCAATTCTTTTCTCTTCACCGAAGGCCAGGACAAGACAAAGTTTCAGACCATCCTGGACAAGTTTGACAGTCACTGTGAAGTGGACACCAATGAAATCTTCGAGCGCTACTTATTCACACAGTGTCTACAAGGTAAAGATGAATCTTTCATCTCCTTCTTAACTAACCTCCGCCTGCTAGCGCTGTCCTGCAACTTTGGTGGTGCAGACCTGCACAAGGCTGCATAGTGTCCAGGCTTCCCACAGTTTAAACATCGCCTACCTCTTGCAGGGCAGTGTTTCTTTAATTGTGCGTTGCCGCAGCTCGAGCACGTCATGACATCAGCGCTCCGCGCGTCGTCGCACATGCACAGTTCACTCTGATTCTCTGAGAGAGCAGCTACCGAAAATCAAGCATATGACCTTGTCAGTCGCGATTGAAACATGCACAGTGCACGAGCACGTCAAAAATCACTATGCCCAGTACAAATCGGCTGAAAATCAGAACCTTGCCTCCAACGAGGCAGAGTTTGCGCAGGCAATCTCCCGGATGCAGCGCCTCAGTATTGATGAAAGTGGTCATTTTGCGTGCTTTTCATGGGGCCCCACGCATGCGCGATGTGAACGGGATAACAAAGTGGCCGACACCCGCACTGTGCATGTCCGACGACGCGTGGAGCGCTGATGTCATGACGTGCTCGAGCTGCGACAACGCACAATTAAAGAAACACTGCCCTGCAAGAGGTAGGCGATGTTTAAACTGTGGGAAGCCTTAGTGAACCGCTGGAAATCATCCGGCAGATTGAATCACAGGTGCAGCTGTGTGCTAGCACCCTCCCGGCGTCTGATGAGAAGGTGGTTCGTATCCGCGAGGAGACAGCCAAAGACCCCCTCTTGCAGCGTGTCAGGCACCACCTCGCCAATGGCTGGCAGAAAGGGCAGTGCCCTCAATTTTACAATGTAAAGGATGACCTGGCTGATGGTATCCTCCTCAAGCTGGACCGGATTGTCATTCCACTAAGTCTCCAGAGCTTGGTGCTCCGCCAAATCCATGAGGGACATCTGGGCGTCGAGAAGTGCAGACGCAGAGCCAGGCAGGCTGTCTCCTGGCCCGGTATTAGTCAGGATATCTCGACGATGGTCCTCAACTATGCGACCTGTCAATGCTTCCAGCCTGCGCAGAGCAAGGAGATGCTCCAGCAGCATGAAATCGAGACCTCCCCGTGGTCCGAGGTGCGAATGGTCGTGAATACGTGTTGGTTATTGACTATTTCTCCAATTACCCTGAAGTCGTGAAGCTCTCAGACCTCACATCTCGGACCATCATCAAGGCCTATAAGGAGTCGTTCTCCAGGCATGGCATCCCACTTACTGTCATGAGTGACAATGGCTCGTGCTTCAACAGCCACGAGTGGTCTATGTTTGCCAAGTCATACCATTTCAAACATGTCACTTCCGGCCCACACTATCCTCAGTCCAATGGGAAGGTTGAAAAAGGGGCGCACATTGTGAAAGAGCTCAAGCCGCGGATTCTGCTTCTGACATCTACCTCGCACTGCTTGCGTACAGGGCAGTACATAACACAAGAGGCCGGAGAATCCCCACGACCAGTGTGAATCACGCCACGCCACACCAACGCCAGAACGTGTTTCTCTGCAGAGCGGAGAATCAGCGCCATTGGCGCTGGCGTGGTTGGCGCAACCCCAGGACGTAAAAACGTTGAGTCCCACCAACGCCGTCCACACCTGCTCTCAGCCGGCGGGAACTCGGCGTGGAAGGGTCGGGGGCGGTTTGTGCGGGGGAAGGGGGGGTCCGACCCCTGGGCAGCACGATAGCATTGTGGTTAGCACAATTGCTTCACAGCTCCAGGGTCCCAGGTTCGATTCCCGGCTTGGGTCACTGTCTATGCGGAGCCTGCACATTCTCCCCGGGTGCTCCGGTTTCCTCCCACAGTCCAAAGATGTGCAGGTTAGGTGGATTGGCCATGCTAAATTGCCCTTAGTGTCTAAAATTGCCCTTAGTGTTGGGTGGGGTTACTGGGTTATGGGGATAGGATGGAGGTGTTGACCTTGGGTAGGGTGCTCTTTCCAAGAGCCGGTGCAGACTCGATGGGCTGAATTGTCTCCTTCTGCACTGTAAATTCTATGATTCTATGCTTCTATGATGACCCCGGGGGGTGCCTCCGATATGGCCTGGCCCGCGATCGGGGCCCACCGATCGGTGGGCCAGCCTCTCTGGCTGGCGGCCTCCTTTCTTCCGCGCTGGCTCCTGTAGTCCTGCGCCATGTTGCGTCGGGGCCGGCACGTTGAAAGAAGCCACCGAACATGCGCACTGTCAGCGGGTCACTGGAGAGTGATTATTACTCGCTGTGATAGGAGAGTGATTATTACTCGCTGTGATAGGAGAGTGATTATTACTCGCTGTGATAGGAGAGTGATTATTACTCGCTGTGATAGGAGAGTAATTATTACTCGCTGTGATAGGAGAGTGATTATTACTCGCTGTGATAGGAGAGTGATTATTACTCGCTGTGACAGGAGAGTGATTATTACTCGCTGTGACAGGAGAGTGATTATTACTCGCTGTGATAGGAGAGTGATTATTACTCGCTGTGATAGGAGAGTGATTATTACTCGCTGTGATAGGAGAGTGATTATTACTCGCTGTGACAGGAGAGTGATTATTACTCGCTGTGACAGGAGAGTGATTATTACTCGCTGTGACAGGAGAGTGATTATTACTCGCTGTGACAGGAGAGTGATTATTACTCGCTGTGATAGGAGAGTGATTATTACTCGCTGTGATAGGAGAGTGATTATTACTCGCTGTGATAGGAGAGTGATTATTACTCGCTGTGATAGGAGAGTGATTATTACTCGCTGTGATAGGAGAGTGATTATTACTCGCTGTGATAGGAGAGTGATTATTACTCACTGTGAGGTAAGCTCTGGTGCTCCTCAGTTTATGCCAAAGTCTGGCTCCTGTCTTTCTGCCGACAGCGCGCTCACACTCATCACCTACACGGAGTCTGCATCAGGGGCTCTTGCTGTAGGACCACTGTGCACGGGGGCAGGGAGTGGGGTGGAATGGGGGGTAGCTGGGGCTGGGGTGCAGGCAGGCCCACTGTGAAGAATAATGTGAAGAGACTGCACATGCATCAGGTGTCAAATGTTTTAATAGTGATCACTCAAAACCCCGTTGTCCCTACGGACAGATGGTGCCCCCCCCCCCGCTGACCGCCGCTCCTCCCTGTGCCCGCTCAGAGGTTCTTCCTCTTCTTCATCATCCATGCTCTACCGCTACGTCGAGGTGTGTCCCCAGGATGCATGATCAGGAGGCAGCTTGCTACTTCTCATGCCCTGTGGCCTTTGATGCCCTTGGTGGATGTCCTCTGGGGCTTGGAGTTGGAGGGCCCTGGCCGACTTACCAGTGTCACTGGCATTGCCGTGCTACCCTGTTCTGCCTGCTTTTCTTGAGGGATGTCAGGAGGGCGGGATTCGGAATATTTGGAGACGGCTGTCCTCTTCTTGGTGGCATGCCATAGGTTGGCCTCAAGTGCTTCCTCCTCCAAGACAGGTCCCTGTAGGAGTCCGGGGGTCTCCATGGGACGGAGGGGCAACTGGAGTGACCTCCAGAGGCCTCTGAGCCATCTGGCTCTGCCAGTCCTAGTGGTTCCCAATTGTCTGCACCACGGTGTTGGTGCTCTCGGCGATTCTCCCCAGTTGCATCGGCAATGTCCACCTGCACCTGGAACATGTCCCTCAGTGACTAGGACATGAGGTTAAGGGCCTCAGCCATGAGCATCACAGACTGAACCATGCCTTGGACACCACAATTCATGACGCTGACCTTGTGCTGCAGACTTTCCACTTTGGTTGCCACCCAAGCAGTGTTGGCCTCTGCATTGCCGGCACCATCTCCTGCGCCAGCAGCCATTGGGACTTCTCCAATCAGCTATGCACCCACCTAAGTGTCACTGACATCCCCTACTGAATTTCGTGGCCATGCCATGGCGACTGCATTCACTCCAGGATAACCTTGTGCAGAGGCATGACATCTGTCTGAGACTCAGCGGAGTCCTGGGATCCAGCAGACCTCTGATTGCATGATCTTGCCTTCACCTGATGTGTATCAGCAACTGTGTGGTGCTCACCAAATTGTGCCCCAGAAGCCTGCCATCCACCAAGGTGAATGTCTCTGCGCTGGTGGAGGGTGGGTATGATAGCTGTGATGCCTTAATTGTGGACTCCTCAAGCTCTCCTCGGAGGCGTTCCTTTGGGGGTGGGGGGGGGAGGGGGCGGTCGACCCCAGATGGACCAGCCCCATCAGGTGGAGTACCTGTGGATCCTCACCTCTGTGGCGCAGGCCAACCTCTCTCTCAGTGATCGCTCTCTCGTCGGACAACCCCACAATCTCCAGGGCCCGTCAGGACCTTTCCCCCCTGTTATGGGTCAACTTCTCCTGTGGGAACAGAGAGAGGTGATGTGTGGTCACTATTCCTGGGCATTGAGGGGTTGAACTGGTGAATGCCAGGGTGTGCTGGGGCACAAGTACGGTAATATGCTATTGGGGGGGGGGAGAGGGGGGGGGTGGTAGGGGGAAAGAGGGTGCGGGGAGCCACCCGCCTATTTGTTGGGGTGGAGTGTGGTGGCAAAGTAAGGTTAGGGAGATGACAGGCAGGACTGATGCGAGGTGGCCGGTATTATCTTACCCTTGCTGCTCGCTGAAGGTTGCTGGTCTTCTTACAACTCTGTACGCCGATCTTCCTTGTCACGCTGCCTAAACTGATGGCCACTGCCACTGCCTTCCAGGCGGCATTGGCGGCCCTGTTGCTGATCCTTCAACCCTCTAGGGGAACAGGATGTCCTGTCCCACCTCCATGGTGTCAACAGCCTGGCCAGGTCAGCATCCTCGAAGCGTGGAGCAGGTCTACATTGTGCTATGGTCTACTGCTGCCTGGGAGTTAGGTCAGAGGGAGCGTTTATGAGCAGCTTCCCTTTGTTAGTTGGAAGTTGCTGGGCACAGTTTCCACTAATCAGCTGGTGGGACAGCCAGCTCCGTCATGAAGCTCGTGGGGGATCATTTCCGGCTCTATGTGCCATTAAGTACGGGCCATGGTCTTGCGGGCTTGACCATCGGAAAGTGGCTGGGAAGTCGTGGCCGATATGACATTTAGAACTTTTATGGTTAAATCACGCCCTATGGGCAATGGATAGCTAGACAGAGCGATTTTCTTTCTGGAATATCATAAATGGCTTAATGATGGCATGTTTTCAATACTGTTTTAGAATATGTAGTAATCATCAAATAACAAAAGCAATAAGATTGAAGCCAATTTGTAGCTGCTAACATTAGAACAACTGCAGAGAGTGTGCAGGTAGTCTGTGTGAGCCCAGTAGCTGAACTCTTTAAATGTAGAGAACGATCACACAGTAATCTATGTTTTTGAAATTAGGAATGCAGAAAAAGCGTTTGACTAGGTGGAGTGGGGCACCTTTTTGTGGTATTGGGACAGTTTGGCTTTGGGCCTAAATTCATTTAGTGGGTTAGGCTCCCACTCCGAGCGTCTGTACCAATGCATTGTGTTCGGGTACTTTTTATTATATAGGGGTACAAGGCAGGGATGCCCAGTTACAGGGGGCGGGATTCTCTGATCCTGAGGCGTAGTGTTGACGCCGTCGTAAATGACGTCGCGTTACCCAACGGCGTCAACATGGCCTCAGGATCAGCAATTCTGGACCCTACAGGGGGACAGCACGGCACTGGAGCGACTCACGCCACTCCAGCTGCCGATCCCGGCGTCAACTGGGCGCCGGGGGGGGGGGGGGCGTCCGCGCATGCGCAATGGCACCAGCGCCAACGCGTGCATGCACAGTGGATCCCTTCTCCGCGCCAGCCCCAACGCAACATGGCATAGGCCTACAGAGTCCAGCGCGGAATAAAGGAGGCCCCCAGCCAGAGAGGCCAGCCCGCCAATCGGTGGGCCCCGATCGTGGGCCAGCCCCTGGGATCGGACTTCCCCGCCCCCCCACAGGTCACCCCGGACCCTTCCACGCCAAAATTCCCACCAGCTAAGAGCAGGTGTGGACGGCGCCGGTGGGACTCGGCTTTTTTAGCGTGGTTGCTCGGCCCATCCTGGATTGAGAATTGCTGGGGGGGGGCGGGGGGTGGTCCTGTTGAGCGGCCCCCGACTGGCGCCGCGCCGACCACGCTGACATGAATGGCGGTGGTTCTCCGCTCTCCAGAGAATCGGCGGACCAGCGTTGGGGTGGCGTGGCGCAATTCGCGCTGGTCCTGGCGATTCTCCTGCCCGTCCCTGGGGTGAGAGAATCCCGTCCCGGGTGTCCCTGTACATGGACGATTTATTGCTATATATCACGGACCCCCTCTCTAATGTGGGGAAGATAATGGAGGTCCTTCTCAGGATATAGATTGAACATGGGAAAGAGTGATCCACTGGGGCAGGGAGCTGATCTGGAGAGGCTACCACTTCAGTTGGCCAGGACTAGTTTTAGTTACTTGGGAATACGGGTGGCTCGCGACTGGGCCTCGATAGATAAGTTGAACCTGGCCAGTCTGGTAGACGGGGTGAAGGTGGACAGGAAAAATTGGGATACCCTCAAATTTTTCCAAGGTCTTTGTTTGTGTTTCAATGTCTCTCAGTCTTTGTTTGGTAGGGTCAACAAATTAATATTGAGTTTTATTTGGGCCGGTAAGACCCCCTCCCCAACCGGGTTCGAAGGGTTTTCTTGCAGAAGGATAGGCAGATGGGGGAGTTGCATTATCTAATTTGATGTTAACAAATTAATAATAATAATCTTTATCATTGTCACAAGTAGGCTTACATTAACACTGCAATGAAGTTACTGTAAAAATCCCCTAGTTGCCACACTCTGGAGCCTGTTCGGGTACATTGAGGGAGAATTCAGAATGTCCAATTCACCTAACGAGCACGTCTTTCAGGACTTGTGGGAGGAAACCGGAGCACCTGGAGGAAACCAATGCAAACACAGGGACAATGTGCAGACTCCGCCCAGACAGTGACCCAAGCGGGAATCGAACCTAGGACCCTGGCACTGTAAAGTAACAATGCTAACCACTGTGCTATCGTGTTCCCTGGCGACAAAATTATTCAGTGGCAAAAATTGAGAAAGTGTGGGGGTGGGTTAAGGATCCGAGGTCGGTATTGGGCAAATGGAGGACGCTTCTTGTGTAAGTTTGAGTTTAAGGGCACTTGCTATTGCTCCTCTTCCATTCCCTCCGACCAGGTTCTCTGTGAGTCCAGTGGTAAGAGCCTCTCTAAGAATATGGAATTCAGACAGTGCTTTAAATTAGGCTCCATGTTGTTACTGGCGCGATCTGTGGGAACCATGGGTTGGATTCTCCGATTCTGAGGCTATTACCCCAACGGTGCCATTGGAAACATGGTGTAAAACGGCCACCGATTCTCCATTTCGCTGGGGGCTAGAATGCCGGCAGCGTAGAGCACCTGGCTCCAGCTGGCGATACGGTCTGCAGAATTCCCTGGTCCGTGAAGTGACCATGCCATACTACACGGCGGAGGCCGCTCGCGGACCTGGCCCGCAAAATAGTGACCCCCTTTGGCCGGCTCACAAGCCCCGGACCACCCCCCCACAGCCACTGATAAAGTCCCCTCTTGCCCGCGGATCGGCCCTGTCCCGACTGTGGTGGCACTGGACTGAATCCGCAGCCGCCATGCCGAGTTCCCGATTGATGAGGCCACACTCAACCGACGCCATCGGGAACTCGACCAGTCGGGGGCGGAGCATCGTGGAGCGGGCCTCAGGCAATGTCCTGAGGCCGTCGGTATGTGACGCAGCATCCTCGGAGAGGACGGAGCCCCCCTATTCGGTCGGGAACTTTGATTCTCTGGCCGATCGGCAAACGCAATTTCAGCATCGCCGAATGGAGAATCCAGCCCCATAAGTTTATACTGGCTGGGATGGATTCAAAGAACAAAGAAAAACAAAGAAAAGTACAGCACAGGAGCAGACCTTTTGACCCTCCAAGCCTGCGTTGACCATGCTGCACATCTAACCTAAACCCTTTTACACTTCCGGTGTCTGTATCCCTCTGTTTCCATCCTATTCATGTATTTGTCAAGATGCCCTTAAACGTCATTATCGCACCTGCTTCCACTACCAGCGAGTTCATCGTATAAGATCTGGGAGAAGGAGGGGGCTGAGAGGTTTAGAGATTTGTTCATGGATGGTATGTTTGTTGGGCTAGAGGAATTTGCAAGTGTGGAACTTTGTGCAAAAAGAACTCTCTTTGTTTCCTCGGTTGCCGGCGCCTTCACTTATTGTCATTTAACAAGGTAGGGGAAGGGAAGGTATCAGTCATATATGGGCAGATCATGGCACTGGAGAAGGCTTCACTGGAGGAATTAAAGGGGAAAAGGGAGGAACAGATGGGTTTGGCTTTGTGGGGGGGGGAGGGGTTGTGGAGCGAGGTTTTGCAGAGGATCAATTTTACCTCCTCTGAGTTTGATAGAGTTTAAATTGGTACATAGGGCGCACTTGACCAAGTGGGCTCTTTCTGGGTGTAGAGGATAGATGTGAGCATTGTTCAAGACAACCGGTGAGCCACTCGTATATGCTTTGGTCCTGCCTTAAGCTGGTTAAGTTCTGGGCTTCCTTCTTCAGAACAATGTTGGAGAATTTGGGAGTTAGAGTGGAGCCGTGCCCAATCGTGGCGATCTTTGGAGTGTCGGACCTGCCGAGGCTGCGGGAGAGGAAGAAGGCGGAGGTCTTGGCCTTTGCTTTTCTAATAGCCCAGAGGCAAATCTTGCTTAAATGGAGGGCAACGGCACTGCCAAAGGCTTTGGCATGGTTGCGGAATTAGTCAAGATTCCTGCATTTGGAAAAGTTAAAGTATGCCACAAGGGGTACGGAGGAGGGGTTTTATTCTAGGTGGCTGCTGTTCATTACCTTCTTTAAGGAGCTGGTTGTCGTCAGCAACTTGGTGGAGGTGAGGGTTAGGAAGGGGTGGGATGGGGCGGTGGCTGGGGGAGGGTTCTGGGCAAACACAGGATAGATAGGGCTGGGTTGTGGGGATATTTTTAAGGAAAATTTTATAAATTTGTTCGCAAATTTTGCATGTTATAATTGAAAATATTCTGAACAAAAATGTTTAGAAAAATAAATTATGAAATTGAAATGGAAGCAAATGTTTAGCCCACTCTGTAGAGATGAGGTCAGCCTGTGGAGGTCATTATGACCCTGATGTTCCATAGACATTCAATGTCTACCTTTACCTTGCAAGAAAATGGGAACATCAGAGAAATGTGCCATTACCTCCAACTTGAGTTATCTACTCTGACCATTAGCAGATAAGCAGAAGATGGAAGTAACGTTTTGCACAATAGCTGATGATTATATAGCTATTATAATCCCATTTTCACTTGAGGGAACTTTGGCCATGAAAAAAAGCGATCTTTGTAATGAGCTCTCTTTAGGTGTATGATTTTTCCCTTGGCAAAGATCACCAGTCCCGATTAAAAAAACAGCAAAAATAAGTATGAAGTAAAGATAATTATGAATATTTTCTCATTTCCAATCAACAAATAAAGAGCACAATAGAACAATATTAAGATCAAAACATAGTGATGCCAAAATCAAGTCAAAAATACTGCAAATACTTGGTCAAGTGCGCCCTATGTACCATTTTAAACTCTATCAAACTCAGTTTTGCACTCGAGGAGGTAAAATTGATCCTCTGCAAAACCTTGCTCCACAACCCCTCCCCCCAAAGCCAAACCCATCTCTTCCTCCCTTTTCCCCTTTACTCTAATGCTCCAACTCATCTGTTGAGGGATCCTAGTGCGCCCTGTTGCGAGAACATAGAACATAGAAAAATACAGCACAGAACAGGCCCTTCGGCCCACGATGTTGTGCCGAACCTTTGTCTTAGATTAATCATCGATTATCAGAGAATTTACAGTGCAGAAGGAGGCCATTCGGCCCATTGAGTCTGCACCAGCTCTTGGAAAGAGCACCCTACCCAAGGTCAACACCTCCACCCAACACTAAGTGCAATTTTGGACACTAAGGGCAATTTATCATGGCCAATCCACCTAACCTGCATATCTTTGGACCGTGGGAGGAAACCGGAGCACCCGGAGGAAACCCACGCAGACACGGGGTGGATGTGCAGACTCCGCACAGACAGCGACCCAAGCCGGAACCAAACCCAGGATCCCAGAGCCGCGAAGCAATTGTGCGATCCACAATGCTACCGTGCTGCCCTTAAGAACAAATTAATCTACACTATATCATTCTACCGTAATCCATGTACCTATCCAATAGCTGCTTGAAGGTCCCTAATGTTT
The DNA here is from genome assembly GCF_047496885.1 of Scyliorhinus torazame. Lineage (NCBI taxonomy): Eukaryota > Metazoa > Chordata > Chondrichthyes > Carcharhiniformes > Scyliorhinidae > Scyliorhinus > Scyliorhinus torazame. Next base: position 121,526,405 of record NC_092709.1, read on the forward strand.
CCGACTCAACTACTTCGACAGGCAGTGCATTCCATGCCCCAACTACTCTCTGGGTAAAGAACCTACCTCTGACATCCCCCCTATATCTTCCACCATTCACCTTGAATTTATGTCCCCTTGTAATGGTTTGTTCCACTCGGGGAAAAAGTCTCTGACTGTCTACTCTATCTATTCCCCTGATCATCTGATAAACCTCTATCAAGTCACCCCTCATCCTTCTCCATTCTAATGAGAAAAGGCCTAGTACCCTCAACCTTTCCTCGTAAGACCTACTCTCCATTCCAGGCAACATCCTGGTAAATCTCCTTTGCACCTTTTCCAAAGCTTCCACACCCTTCCTAAAATGAGGCGACCAGAACTGTACACAGTACTCCAAATGTGGCCTTACCAAAGTTTTGTACAGCTGCATCATAGAATTTACAGTGCAGAAGGAGGCCATTCGGCCCATCGAGTCTGCACCGGCTCTTGGAAAGAGCACCCTACCCAAGCCCACACCACCCTATCCCCATAACCCAGTAACCCCACTCAACCAACACTAAGGGCAATTTTGGACACTAACGGCAATTTAGCATGGCCAATCAACATAACCTGCACACCTTTGGACTGTGGGAGGAACCGGAGCACCCGGAGGAAACCCACGCACACACGGGGAGAACGTGCAGACTCCGCACAGACAGTGGCCCAGCCGGGAATCGAACCTGGGACCCTGGAGCTGTGAAGCAATTGCGCTAACCGCTATGCTACTGTGCTGCCCTCATCACCTCACGGCTCTTAAATTCAATCCCTCTGTTAATGAACGCTAGCACACCATAGGCCTTCTTCACAGCTCTGTCCACTTGTGTGGCAAGTTTCAAAGATCTATGAACATAGACCCCAAGATCTCTCTGCTCCTCCACATTGCCAAGAACTCTACCGTTAACCCTGTATTCCGCATTCATATTTGTCCTTCCAAAATGGACAACCTCACACTTTTCAGGGTTAAACTCCATCTGCCACTTCTCAGCCCAGCTCTGCATCCTATCTATGTCTCTTTGCAGCCGAAAACAGCCCTCCTCACTATCCACAACTCCACCAATCTTCGTATCGTCTGCAAATTTACTGACCCACCATTCAACTCCCTCATCCAAGTCATTAATGAAAATCACAAACAGCAGAGGACCCAGAACTGATCCCTGCGGTACGGCACTGGTAACTGGGATCTAGGCTGAATATTTGCCATCCACCACCACTCTCTGACTTCTATCGGTTAGCCAGTTCGTTATCCAACTGGCCAAATTTCCCACTATCCCATGCCTCCTTACTTTCTGCAGAAGCCTACCAAGGGGAACCTTATCAAATGCCTTACTAAAATCCATGTACACTACATCCACTGCTTTATCTTCATCCACATGCTTGGTCATCTCCTCAAAGAATTCAATAAGACTTGTAAGGCAAGACCTACCCCTCACAACTCCGTGCTGACTATCCTTAATCAAGCAGTGTCTTTCCAGATGCTCAGAAATCCTATCCTTCAGTACCCTTTCCATTACTTTGCCTACAACCGAAGTAAGACTAACTGGCCTGTAATTCCCAGGGTTATCCCTAGTCCCTTTTTTGAACAGGGGCACGACATTCGCCACTCTCCAATCCCCTGGTACCACTCCTGTTGATAGTGAGGATGAAAAGATCATTGCCAACTGCTCTGCAATTTCATCTCTTGCTTCCCATTGAATCCTTGATTATATCCCGTCAGGCCCAGGGGACTTGTCTATCCTCACGTTTTTCAAAATGCGTTTAATTGTGGTCTAATTGTGTTTCTCTTAATTTGGCTCTGAAGATGGCGGCCAGTATGGTCGCCTTCCTTCATTCTAAATACGTTTTGCTCTAGAGTCGCCAGGTATCTCTCGATACCGCCACAAGGTTCAAAACCGAATATTGGTCAAAGACTCGATACACCAGTTAGTAAGTTCAAACGCATTGCTCATTTATTTACTCACAGTCAAATATACTCATGCTTAAAACTCTACAAACTAAACTATCACTACTGCTAAAGCCCATACTTAGCTTTGGGCGCCCACTCAGTCAGAGGATCAATGGCCCTTAGAACATAGAACATAGAACGATACAGCGCAGTACAGGCCATTCGGCCCACGATGTTGCTCCGACACGGGAAGTCAAAAAACAAAAGCCATCTAACCGACACTATGCCATTATCATCCATATGCTTATCCAATAAACTTTTAAATGCCCTCAATGTTGGCGAGTTCACTACTATTGCAGGTAGGGCATTCCACGGCCTCACCACTCTTTGCATAAAGAACCTACCTCTGACCCTTGTCCTATATCTATTACCCCTCAGTTTAAGGCTATGTCCCCTCGTGCCAGCCATTTCCATCCGCGGGAGAAGCCTCTCACTGTCCACCCTATCTAACCCCCTGATCATTTTGTATGCCTCTATTAAGTCTCCTCTTAACCTTCTTCTCTCCAACGAAAACAACCTCAAGTCCATCAGCCGTTCCTCATAAAACTTTCCCTCCATGCCAGGCAACATCCTGGTAAATCTCCTCTGCACCCGCTCCAAAGCTTCCACGTCCTTCCTATAAGGAGGTGACCAGAACTGTACGCAATACTCCAAATGTGGCCGTACCAGAGTTTTGTACAGCTGCAACATGACTCCGGAACTCAATCCCTCTACCAATAAAGGCCAACACTCCATAGGCCTTCTTTACAACCCTATCAACCTGGGTGGCAACTTTCAGGGATCTATGTACACGGACACCGAGATCCCTCTGCTCATCCACACTTCCAAGAACTTTACCATTAGCCAAATATTCCGCATTCCTGTAATTCCTTCCAAAGTGAATCACCTCACACTTCTCTACATTAAACTCCATTTGCCACCTCTCAGCCCAGCTCTGCAGCTTATCTATGTCCCTCTGTAACCTGCAACATCCTTCCGCACTGTCGACAACACCACCGACTTTAGTGTCGTCTGCAAATTTACTCACCCACCCTTCTGTGCCCTCCTCTAGGCCATTTATAAAAATGACAAACAGCAACGGCCCCAGAACCTTGTGGTACGCCACTTGTAACTGAACTCCATTCTGAACATTTCCCATCAACCACCACCCTCTGTCTTCTTTCAGCTAGCCAATTTCTGATCCACATCTCTAAATCACCCTCAATCCCCAGCCTCCGTATTTTCTGCAATAGCCTACCGTGGGGAACCTTATCAAACGCTTTACTGAAATCCATATACACCACATCAACTGCTCTACCCTCGTCTACCTGTTCAGTCAGCTTCTCAAAGAACTCGATAAGGTTTGTGAGGCATGACCTACCCTTCACAAAGCCATGCTGACTATCCCTAATCATATTATTCCTATCTAGATGATTATAAATCTTGTCTCTTATAATCCCCTCCAAGACTTTACCCACAACAGACGTGAGGCTCACCGGTCTATAGTTGCCGGGGTTGTCTTTACTCCCCTTCTTGAACAAAGGGACCACATTTGCTATTCTCCAGTCCTCTGGCACTATTCCTGTAGCCAATGATGATATAAAAATCAAAGCCAAAGGCTCAGCAACCTCTTCCCTGGCTTCCCAGAGACCTCCTCGGATAAATCCCATCAGGCCCCGGGGACTTATCTATTTTCAGCCTGTCCAGAATTGCCAACACCTCTTCCCTACGCATGTCAATGCCATCTATTCTAATAGCCTGGGTCTCAGCATTCTCCTCCACAACATTCTCTTTTTCCTGAGTGAATACTGACAAAAAAATATTCATTTAGTATCTCGCCTATCTCTTTAGACTCCACACACAACTTCCCATCCCTGTCCTTGACTGGCCCTACTCTTACCCTAGTCATTCTTTTATTCCTGACATACCTATAGAAAGCTTTTGGGTTTTCCTTGATCCTACTTGCCAAATACTTCTCATGTCCCCTCCTTGCTCGTCTTAGCTCTCTCTTAGTTTGGCTAAAGCTGCTTGGGGTGAATTGGGGTCCATCTCATCATTCCGGATGAGCCCGAACGAATTATCGCGGTGCCAGAATCGTGTGTCTGGAGGTTGGAGCTGCTAGGTTTTAATCCGTAATCGTTGGGCGGTGGGTCTGGGTCAGGGGCCTTGATGTATGTGATTTCGAAGGGGTTGCTGGAATCATGTTCGGATTCGCTGGGAGTGGGGCCTGGATGGGGGTCTAATTATAACGTGGTGTGCTGTGGCTGTCGTCATTGCTGTCGCTATCACTGTCGCTGTCACTGATGGTTGAAGGAAGGGAGAGGCGGAGTCGTGCCTCTGGGGGTGGAGTTGAATATGTGTCTGAGGACGGGCTGGACTGGCTGTGGGAGGGTAGGAATACGTCATCTGTGGGCAGGGCGTGCTCGTCTGCTGCTGCGAGCAAGATGTGGTGTGCATGGTTGTTCTGCAAGCCATAAGCCTTAAGCTGGTTTATGTGAAACCAAGCAGACTTGCCATTTGGATATGTGATTTTGTTTACCGAGGGGCTTACTTTGTCCGAAATGGAGTACGGTCCGGAAAATTTGGGGGAAAGGAATGAACTGGGGTTGTATGGGAAAAGCATCACTTGCTGCCCCACTACAAACTCGGTGGCGTGTACCTTTTGTCGAAACAAGCCTTGCTTTGTTTCTTCCTGGTCCCAAGTCTCACAGATGCTGCGAGTTGGGCTGCCTTTATGTTCTCAAGTAACTGCTGTACAGCATTTTCATGCATGAGGGCGGTGACTGCGGGGCTGGCCAAATCCAGTCCTAATAAATACACTGTCCCTTTCATGGGGCGTCCGGTCATGAGGGTGTGGGGGGTGTATCCTGTGGACGTGGATACCGTGTTTCTTAGGAACATTAAAGCAAATGGGAGAACTGAATCCCAGGTGCTGTTGTTCTGTTGTACCATTTTCTTGAGAGGGGCTTTTAGAGTTCTGTTCATCCTCTCTACAATGCCGCTTGACTGGGGGTGGTATGGTTTGTGAAACTTTTGCCTAATTCCGAAAATTGTGAGGACGTATTTCATTACACGTCCTGTAAAATGGGAGCCTTGATCGGAGTCTATACTGCGTGGGAGGCTCTATCTTGTAAAGATGTGCTGTGTTAGTATTTTAGCTGTTGTCTTGGCCATGTTCATTCTCGATGGAAAAGCTTCCATCCATTTTGTGAAGGTGTTGATGACCACCAACCCATACTTATAACCATTTCTGCAGGGGGGTAGGGGTCCTATGTACTCTATCTGCAAATTCGTCCAGGGGCCATTAACTAAGCTGAGCCTTTCTTGCATATCTGTCCGGATTGTTCGGGGCACAGATCAAGCAATTTTTGATGTAGTGAGTAACATCAGCATTTAAATCAGGCCACCAGCAGAGATGTCTGAGGTGGGTTTGGGTGGGTTCAATGCCTTGGTCTCCATGATTGACATGGAACTGACAAATAATCTGGTTCCTGTGTTGGCTGGGAACTACATAAATGCCTTCTTTTAAAATCACACGGTCGTGTGTGGTGATTGCGTTTTTAAACTTGTCATACAGGGCTAGGAAGGTTCCTTTTAAAACTTCCCTGAGTTTTTCATCTTCCTTCTGTGCCTTTGCTAGATCCTGAATGTTGGTCTGTGAGACCTGAACCGCGTGTACTGTCGTGCTCTCGGGTGGGTTCCAAAAGTAACCATGACTGGAACCTATCTGCGCTAGGGCGTCTGCTTTAGCGTTACCGGGGGGGGGGGGGGGGGGGAAGAACGGTGATGACTGCGAACCTTAATTATGCCATATTTCCTATCTTTAGCTGTCTCTACGATATGTCGGAGTAATGGGGCTGAGGGTAGGGGCTTTCCGTCTGCGGAAACGAATCCTCTAGTTTCCCACAGAGGTAGGAATTCTGTTAAGCTACTACGGAAGCTTGGCAGGGTATACTACAATGTAAGCTATGGCTGCCAGTTCTGCTGCCTGCGAGCCTAGATGTCCGGGCAACTTTAGTGAAATCTCTTCTAGGGCACGTCCTCTACATAAATGCTGCAACCGGTAATTCTCTTTCCGTTCAAAACTGTGGAGGAGCCATCCACATAAATTTTCAGCGGTGCGCACCTGTCTGTGGGCTGGGGTTTCTGGGGTGTAGTATCTGTTTTCCTGGGAGGTGCTTTACGTGTAAAGGGGCCTGTGTTGTGCTTTGTGGTGATGATCTCACAGCTGCACTGCGGGAGGACACCTCAGAGGGCAGTGAGGCTATATGGGTAGAGATCAGGAATAAGAAGGGTGCAGCCACAATGTTGGGGGTTTACTACAGCCAGCGGGAGATAAAGGAGCAATAGGTGGACAGATTTTGGAAAAGAGTAAAAACAACAGGGTTGTGGTGATGGGAGACTTCAACTTCCCCAATATTGACTGGGACTCACTTAGTGCCAGGGGCTTAGACGGGGCGGAGTTTGTAAGGAGCATCCAGGACGGCTTCTTAAAACAATATGTAGACAGTCCATCGAGGGAAGGGGCGGTACTGGATCTGGTATTGGGGAATGAGCCTGGCCAGGTGGTAGATGTTTCAGTAGGGGAGCATTTCGGTAACAGTGACCACAATTCAGTAAGTTTTAAAGTACTGGTGGACAAGGATAAGAGTGGTCCTAGGATGAATGTGCTAAATTGGGGAAGGCTAATTATAACAATATTAGGCGGGAACTGAAGAACATAGATTGGGGGCGGATGTTTGAGGGCAAATCAACATCTGACATGTGGAGGCTTTCAAGTGTCAGTTGAAAGGAATTCAGGACCGGCATGTTCCTGTGAGGAAGCAGGATAAATACGGCAATTTTCGGGAACCTTGGATATTGAACCTTACTATTGTAGGCCTCGTCAAAAAGAAAAAGGAGGCATTTGTCAGGGCTAAAAGGCTGGGAACAGACAAAGCCTGCGTGGAATATAAGGAAAGTAGGAAGGAACTTAAGCAAGGAGTCAGGAGGGCTAGAAGGGGTCACTAAAAGTCATTGGCAAATAGGGTTAAGGAAAATCCCAAGGCTTTTTACACGTACATAAAAAGCAAGAGGGTAGCCAGGGAAAGGGTTGGCCCACTGAAGGATAGGCAAGGGAATCTATGTGTGGAGCCAGAGGAAATGGGCGAGGTACTAAATGAATATTTTGCATCAGTATTCACCAAAGAGAGGAAATTGGTAGATGTTGAGTCTGGAAAAGGGTGTGTAGATAGCCTGGGTCACATTGAGATCCAAAAAGACGAGGTGTTGGGCGTCTTAAAAAATATTAAGGTAGATAAGTCCCCAGGGCCTGATGGGATCTACCCCAGAATACTGAAGGAGGCTGGAAAGGAAATTGCTGAGGCCTTGACAGAAATCTTTGGATCCTCACTGTCTTCAGGGGATGTCCCGGAGGACTGGAGAATAGCCAATGTTGTTCCTCTGTTTAAGAAGGGTAGCAAGGATAATCCCGGGAACTACAGGCCGGTGAGCCTTACTTCAGTGGTAGGGAAATTACTGGAGAGAATTCTTCGAGACAGGATCTACTCCCATTTGGAAGCAAATGGACGTATTAGTGAGAGGCAGCATGGTTTTGTGAAGGGGAGGTCATGTCTCACTAACTTGATAGAGTTTTTCGAGGTGGTCACTAAGATGATTGATGCAGGTAGGGCAGTGGATGTTGTCTATATGGACTTCAGTAAGGCCTTTGACAAGGTCCCTCATGGTAGACTAGTACAAAAGGTGAAGTCACACGGGATCAGGGCTGAGCTGGCAAGGTGGATACAGAACTGGCTAGGTCATAGAAGGCAGAGAGTAGCAATGGAAGGATGCTTTTCTAATTGGAGGGCTGTGACCAGTGGTGTTCCACAGGGATCAGTGCTGACCTTTGCTCTTTGTGGTATATATAAATGATTTGGAGGAAAATGTATCTGGTCTGATTAGTAAGTTTGCAGATGACACAAAGGTTGGTGGAATTGCGGATAGCAATGAGGACTGTCAGAGGATACAGCAGGATTTAGATTGTTTGGAGACTTGGGCGGAGAGATGGCAGATGGAGTTTAATCCGGACAAATGTGAGGTAATGCATTTTGGAAGGTCTAATGCAGGTAGGGAATATACAGTGAATGGTAGAACCCTCAAGAGTATTGAAAGTCAAAGAGATCTAGGAGTACAGGTCCACAGGTCATTGAAAGGGGCAACACAGGTGGAGAAGGTAGTCAAGAAGGCATACGGCATGCTTGCCTTCGTTGACCGGGGCATTGAGTATAAGAATTGGCAAGTCATGTTGCAGCTGTATAGAACCTTAGTTAGGCCACACTTGGAGTATAGTGTTTAATTCTGGTCGCCACACTATCAGAAGGATGTGGAGGCTTTATAGAGGGTGCAGAAGAGATTTACCAGAATGTTGCCTGGTATGGAGGGCATTAGCTATGAGGAGCGGTTGAATAAACTCGATTTGTTCTCACTGGAACGAAGGAGGTTGAGGGGAGACCTGATAGAGGTCTACAAAATTATGAGGGGCATAGACAGAGTGGATAGTCAGAGGCTTTTCCCCAGGGTAGAGGGGTCAATTACTAGGGGGCATAGGTTTAAGGTGAGAGGGGCAAGGTTTAGAGTAGATGTACGAGGCAAGTTTTTTACACAGAGGGTAGTGGGTGCCTGGAACTCGCTACCGGAGGAGGTGGTGGAAGCAGGGACGATACTGACATTTAAGGGGCATCTTGACAAATATATGAATAGGATGGGAATAGAGGGATACCGACCCAGGAAGTGTAGAAGATTGTAGTTTAGTCGGGCAGCATGGTCGGCACGGGCTTGGAGGGCCGAAGGGCCTGTTCCTCTGCTGTACATTTCTTTGTTCTTTGTTCTCATGTGGGGTGCCTGCATATTGCAAATTGGCGGCTAGGAAAGTGTGGGTCTTGGTTCTTTTGACTGTAAAAATTGCTTACAGGCTTGTTAAAGTACATATTTAGTAACCCTTTGTCTGATTCAGTGCGGTGCTTTCACCAGGACATCTGTGAGAAAGCTGACAAGCAGAAAGGCTCTTCAACTAATCAAATTGAAGAATTCTCATTGCGCTATTTGGGTTAGAAAGTATGAAATTTAAAAAAAGAGATACAAAATACTCATTAACCTTATACAGGTAGCAAAACAGAAGTAATGACACACACATGTCACATCCAGCAGAGGGCAGTAGAACGGAGATGCTGATTGGCTGTTGCGGGGGCAATTTGCATACTTCTGTTGTGCTCACCCTAACTTGAAGGTGTACCTGAGCAAGAGACCCTAGCTGTCCAAGTGAAGACAGCAACCAGCAGAGGGCAGTAGAGCAGAGCTGCTGATTGGTTGTTGCAGGGGCAGTTTGCATACATCCAGCAGAGGGCAGTAGAGCAGAGCTGCTGATTTGCTGTTGCGGGGGTAATTTGCATATTTCTGTTGTGCTCACCCTAACTTGAAGGTGTACCTGAGCAAGATACCCAAGCTGTCCAAGTGAAGACAGGCATCCTGCAGAGGGCAGTAGAGCAGAGCTGCTGATTGGCTGTTGCAGGGGCAATTTGCATACATCTGTTGTGCTCACCCTAACTTGAAGGTGTACCTGAGCAAGAGACCCGAGCTGTCCAAGTGAAGACAAGCATCCAGCAGAGGGCAGTAGAGCAGAGATGCTGATTGGCTGTTGCGGGGGCAATTTGCATACGTCTGTGGTGCTCACCCTAACTTGAAGGTGTACCTGAGCAAGAGACACTGGCTGTCCAAGTGAAGACAAGCATCCAGCAGAGGGCAGTAGAGCAGAGCTGCTGATTGGCTGTTGCGGGGGCAATTTGAATACATCTGTTGTGCTCACCCTAACTTGAAGGTGTACCTGAGCAAGATACTCTAGCTGTCCAAGTGAAGACAAGCATCCAGCAGAGGGCAGTAGAGCAGAGCTGCTGATTGGCTGTTGCAGGGGAAATTTGCATACATCTGTTGTGCTCACCCTAACTTGAAGGTGTACCCGAGCAAGAGACCCTAGCTGTCCAAGTGAAGACAAGCATCCAGCAGAGGGCAGTAGAGCAGAGCTGCTGATTGGCTGTTGCATGGGTAATTTGCATACGTCTGTTGTGCTCACCCTAACTTGAAGGTGTACCTGAGCAAGAGACCCTTGCTGTCCAAGTGAAGACAAGCATCCAGCAGTGGGCAGTAGAGCAGAGCTGCTGATTGGCTGTTGCGGGGCAATTTGCATACATCTGTTGTGCTCACCCTAACTTGAAGTTGGTTTGTGGAGGAGCTGTTGTCAAGTGATACTTATACCCAAAACACTTCTTCAGTGTTTCCCTCCCTACCCCCTCCCTAAACCAAAAAAATCAACTGCTGTAAAGATCAAGAGAAAGGCTCGAGGGCACGTAGAAGTAGAAAGAAGTTGAACTGTGAAGTCACAGCCTGCAGGTAAGGGGTTGGCTGGTGACTGGTAAGTAGTTTTTCTCTTATTTTCCCTGAGGTGTTATCGTGCAGGGCGCAGAGGTTGCCGAGTGAGTGCTTGCTGAGAAGGGGAGTGAATAACAGGTAAGCTCTTTCTTTCTTTTTCTTTTTTTATCCAGAGGGGATGGCAGGGAAGGCAGTGCAATGTTCCTCCTGCAGAAAGTTTGTGGTGAGGGACGCCGTCAGTGTCCCTGCTGATTTCATCTGTGGGAAGTGCACCCATCTCCAGCTCCTCAGAAACCGCGTTAGGGAACTGGAGCTGGATGAACTTCGGAACATTCAAGAGGCAGAGGTGGTCATAGATAGAAGCTTCAGGGATGTAGTTACTCTGAAGAATAAAGATAGATGGGTGACGGTGAGAGTGGCTGGGAGGAGGCAGTCAGTACAGGGATTCCCTGTGGTCATTCCCCTTAGTTACAAGTATACCGCTTTGGATACAATTGGGTGGGGGGGGGATTACCAGGGGTAAGCCATGGGGTACAGGTCTCTGGCACAGAGTCTGTCCCCGTTGCTCAAAAGGGAAGGGGGGAGAGGAGTAGAGCGTTAGTCATTGGAGACTCCATAAATAGGAGGATAGATAGGAGATTCTGAGGGAATGAGAGAGACTCGCGATTGGTGTGCTGCCTCCCAGGTGCCAGGGTGCGTGATGTCTCGGATCATGTTTTGGGGATCCTTAAGGGGGAGGGGTAGCAGCCCCAAGTCGTTGTTCACATAGGTACCAACGACATAGGTAGGAAAAGGGATAGGGATGTAAAGCAGGAATTCAGGGAGCTAGGGTGGAAACTTAGATCTAGGACAAACAGAGTTATTATCTCTGGGTTGTTACCCGTGCCACATGATAGTGAGATGAGGAATAGGGAGAGAGAGGAGTTGAACATGTGGCTGCAGGCATGGTGCAGGAGGGAGGGTTTCAGATTTCTGGATAATTGGGGCTCATTCTGGGGTCGGTGGGACCTCTACAAACAGGATGGTCTGCATCTGGACCAGCGGGGTACAAATATACTGGGGCGAAATTTGCTAATGCTCTTCGGGAGGGGCTTGGGAACCTGAATTGTAGCTCCAGTACACAGAAGGTTAAGATTAGTGAGGTCATGAGTAAGGTTTCAAAGTTGCAGGAGGGTACCGGCAGGCAGGAAGGTGTTTTAAAGTGTGTCTTCTTCAATGCCACGAGCATCCGGAATAAGATGGGTGAATTTGCGGCATGGGTTGGTACCTGGGACTTCGATGTTGTGGCCGTTTCGGAGAGATTGGATAGAGCAGGGACAGGAATGGTTGTTGCAGGTGCCGGGGTTCAGATATTTCAGTCAGCTCAGGCAAGGTGGTTAAAAGAGGGGGAGGGGTGGCATTGTTAGTCAAGGACAGTATTACGGTGGCAGAAATGACGTATGATGAGGACTCGTCTACTGAGATAGTATGGGCTGAGGTTAGAAACAGGAAAGGAGAGGTCACCCTGTCGGGGTTTTCTATAGGCCTCCGAAAAGTTCCAGAGATGTAGAGGAAAGGATTGCAAAGATGATTCTGGATAGGAGCGAAAGCAACAGGGTAGTTGTTATGGGGGACTTTAACTTTCCAAATATTGACAGGAAACGCTATAGTTCGAGTACTTTAGATGGGTCTGTTTTTGTCCAATGTGTGCAGGAGGGTTTCCTGACACAGTATGTAGATAGGCCAATGAGAGGCGAGGCCATATTGGATTTGGTACTGTGTAATGAACCAGGACAAATGTTAGATTTGGCGCTAGGTGAACACTTTATTGTTAGTGACCACAATTCGATTACGTTTACTTTAGTGATGGAAAGGGATAGGTATATACCGCAGGGCAAGAGTTATATCTGGGGGAAAGGCAATTATGATGTGATGAGGCAAGACTTAGGATGCATTGGATGGAGAGGAAAACTGCAGGGGATGGGCACAATGGAAATGTGGAGCTTGTTCAAGGAACAGCTACTGCATGTCCTTGATAAGTATGTACCTGTCAGGTAGGGAGGAAGTGGTCGAGTAAGGGAACCGTGGTTTACTAAAGCAGTCGAAACACTTGTCAAGAGGAAGAAGGAGGCTTATGTAAAGATGAGACACAAAGGTTCAGTTAGGGCACTCAAGAGTTACAAGGTAGCTAGGAAGGACCTAAAGAGAGAGCTAAGAAGAGCCAGGGGGGACATGAGAAGTCTTTGGCAAGTAGGATCAAGGATAACCCTGAAGATTTCTATAGATATGTCAGGAATAAACAAATGATGAGGGTAAGAGTAGGGCCAGTCAAGGACAGTAGAGGGAAGTTGTGCGTGGAGTCCGAGGAGATAGGAGAGGTGCTAAATGAATATTTTTCGTCAGTATTCAGCCAGGAAAAAGACAATGTTGTCGAGGAGAATGCTGAGATTCAGGCTACTAGACTAGAAGGGCTTGAGTTTCATAAGGAGGACGTGTTAGCAATTCTGGAAAGTGTGAAAATAGATAAGTCCCCTTGGCCGGATGGAATTTATCCTAGGATTCTCTGGGAAGCTCGGGAGGAGATTGCTGAGCCTTTGGCTTTGATCTTTAAGTCATATTTGTCTCCAGGAATAGTGCCAGAAGACTGGTGGATAGCAAATGTTGTCCCCTTGTTCAAGAAGGGGAGTAGAGACAACCCAGGTAACTATAGACCACTGAGCCTTACTTCTGTTGTGGGCAAAGTCTTGGAAAGGTTTATGAGAGATAGGATGTATAATCATCTGGAAAGGAATAATTTGATTAGAGATAGTCAACATGGTTTTGTGAAGGGTAGATCGTGCCTCACAAGCCTTATTGAGTTCTTTGAGAAGGTGACCAAACAGGTGGATGAGGGTAAAGCAGTTGATGTGGTGTATATGGATTTCAGTAAAGCGTTTGATAAGGTTCCCCACGGTAGGCTACTACAGAAAGTACGGAGGCATGGGGTTCAGGGTGATTTAGCAGTTTGGATCAAAAATTGGCTAGCTGGAAGAAGACAAAGGATGGTGGTTGATGGGAAATGTTCTGACTGGAGTCCAGTTACTAGTGGTGTACCACAAGGATCTGTTTTGGGGCCACTGCTGTTTGTCATTTTTATAAATGACCTGGGGGAAGGCGTAGAAGGATGGGTTAGTAAATTTGCAGATGACACTAAAGTCAGTGGAGTTGTGGACAGTGCGGAAGGATGTTACAAGTTACATAGGGACATAGATAAGCTGCAGCGCTGGGCGGAGAGGTGGCAAATGGAGTTTAATGCAGAAAAGTGTGAGGTGATTCATTTTGGAAGGAATAACAGGAAGACAGAGTACGGGGCTAATGGTAAGATTCTTGGCAGTGTGGATGAGCAGAGAGGTCTCGATGTCCATGTACATAGATCCCTGAAAGTTGCCCAGGTTGAGAGGGTTGTTAAGAGGCCGTACGGTGTGTTAGCTTTTATTGGTAGAGGGATTGAGTTTCGGAGCCATAAGGTCATGTTGCAGCTGTACAAAACTCTGGTGCGGCCGCATTTGGAGTATTGCGTGCAATTCTGGTCGCCGCATTATAGGAAGGATGTGGAAGCATTGGAAAGGGTGCAGAGGAGACTTACCAGAATGTTGCCAGGTATGGAGGGAGGATCTTATGAGGAAAGGCTGAGGGACTTGAGGCTGGTTTCGTTGGAGAGAAGAAGGTTAAGAAGTGACTTAATTGAGGCATACAAGATGATCAGAGGATTGGATAGGGTGGACAGTGAGTGCCTTTTTCCTCGGATGGTGATGTCTAGCATGAGGGGACATAGCTTTAAATTGAGTGGAGATAGATATAAGACAGATGTCAGAGGTCGGTTCTTTACTCAGAGAGTAGTAAGGTCGTGTAATGCCCTGCCTGCAACAGTAGTGGACTCGCCAACTCTAAGGGCATTCAAATGGTCATTGGATAGACATTAAGACGATAAGGGAATAGTGTAGATGGGCTTTAGAGTGGATTCACAGGTCGGCGCAACATCGAGGGCCGAAGGGCCTGTACTGCGCTGTAATGTTCTATGTTCTACGTTCATGAGGTTAAGGAAGAACTACAAAAACGAGAAAGCAGAAGCACAAAAGAATTTGAAAGGTTTCTGTGACATTGGGCTTGATTCTACACTGAAGGTGAGCTCCTCACAAGCCAGCTTAAATTTCAAGCCTGGCTCCACTTAGTCCACTCTGGTGATAGCCCTTTAATTAGTATTAGACTTCTGCCCACCTCTAGGAGGATTCTATCTCCAGCCTCACTGGGCTGGTGGCCAAACATGGAGGCCGGCAGCTCTACACTCTGGCAGTGAGCGGTGGGCAATGTGGTAGGCCAAGGAGGTAGCATTGAGAAATAGACCATGGCAGTCAGGTAAGTCCTGGTGCCTAGATGTAGCAATGATAAACCATAATTTTCTTTACCCGTCAGTCTGGCCTCAATAAAAGTCGAGATGGATTTGCAGGTATAGCATTAGTTATTTTATTTGACTTGCAAGTCTGTCTCAGTTCACAGCGGTACAGAACATAGAACATAGAACAATACAGCGCAGTACAGGCCCTTCGGCCCACGATGTTGCACCGAAACAAAAGCCATCTAACCTACACTATGCCATTATCATCCATATATCCTGCTTTCTGCACCTCCGGAATCGAGAGAGTCTGTAGAACAAAGAAGTCTCTACTGATACATTCAAATGGCATCAAGTTTCACATACGCGATTCCCATAGGTCATCCTATACCCCTCCTGACCTGGCCATACATCCTAATTGGCTCACTTCCAATCCCTTCCTCTGGCCCCCTATTACCCAGCATTCTTTTCCCCTCCGTAGCTGGACACCCTCCCCCTTACTTTGCCATGCGTTCTGAAATCCTTTGTCTGTGAACTAATAAAATCAGACCGGCCTATCTACATTACAGTATCTAATATCTCTAAAACAATTATTTTATATCACATTCGTTATTCCTTCCTTTTATCATTCCATGATAACCAAACTATTCAATCCATAGCTACAGTCCCTCATCTAAAAAGATTTGTCGCTGCATTTCCAATTCATCCGCTGCACCCTCATGGATTTTAACAGCCAAGACTCTAGGGGCGTTGATCTGTTCCAGTGCACCCCGCATTCTACCCATCGCACATTTATGGATGGCCAGGCCCACAAAGATGCAGCCAATAGCCACCACTAAATACATGGCCATCTTTATCCACCAGTCCTTCCAACCTCCAAATCCCCAGTTACCCCAAGAGCCAGAATCCTGCATTCCGTCGAGGTGATCCCGTATGCGTTCCATAAATTTAGTGATGTTAGCGGTTAAGTCTTGAACTCCCATGATACACTTGCCCTGTACTATGGCGCATACCCAACCCTCACGGGCCAGAAGATAGTCAAGAGCATACCGGTTCTGCATTGCAAACAACCGCAGCTGAGACAATTCCTTGGTTATTGCCCCAAGGGCTCCCAAGGTTTCATTTCCCAAGATGGTGAGGCCACAAATAAAATAATTCCTATCGCTGACAGCCAAGGAACCCCCCACACCTCCCAGTGTCAAGACGCTCCGAATCCCCCACCCGGCTGAGTGGCCCCGGTTGGGTGCGAGAACCTGAGGTTTTTTCCAGTTCTCGCAGAATTCAGCTGAGTCTGCCCGGCGGGTTAATTGAGTATGCAGCATCCACGCCGAGGGGCAGGGGACTGTGGTAGGGACTAGAGTCCCAATAGCAATTTGGCGGGGAAATGGGGGTGACAAATCATTGGTCGCTGTGCCATTAAATAAAAAGTAGTATCCTTGCTCCATGTGCAGGCTAGCATCACAATCAGTATATCGGTTGCGCAGGGATCCGCCAGTAACCCAGTTTATCCAGCTTTGAAACGCCCATTTGGGCCGCCTAGCAATGCGGAAAGCCCTAGTCCCAACAGTGATATGAGAAACATTCGCCCAGCGACAAAGGAGCTGGAGGCCGGCCTTCAATGGAACGCAAGTGGTGTTATAACAAACGCATTGGCCAGACGCCTGGGTGATATGATACCTCCTGTCCGTACAGGTGGGGAACAGACATGTTATATTCGTTTCCACCTCTACCAGCAAACAGCCGTATCCTTCACTTCTGAAACAATTCTCGTACGACCGGGAATCCCTATTGGGAGTGAAGTGGCTAGGTATGTACGCCCTCCATCGTTGCAGCCTATTATACTGTGAGTGGGAATTATCCCGAGGAAGGGGAAGGCAAATAGCCGGTGGTGCTGATCCCGGATCGTAAGGAAGAGTGACTTGCTCGGGCGGTGGCTCGGAATGCTGACAATGAACCACCGTTTGGGGAGTGCCCCAAAGCGGTGAAACAGAAAATAACCTAGACACCGCTGCGGGGTTCGGGTAGCAGACAACCCATCCGTGGCCATACAAGCGGTGGTAAATCTGGTAGAAGAGATTCATACTACCCGGGTTTTCCTCAGTTTGGCCTCTAATTAAATTAAGTGTATCTCCTGATAACCTACGTTCTAGTTGTACTTCCCTTCTCACACGCTCCGTCCTCTCTCTAGTCCCCCTCTCTCTCACAACCTCTTCCTACTCTCTCCTGACGGTCTGATTTTACCTTTATCGCACCAATCTTAAAATATACAAAATCAAATTTACATGTACCCCAAAAACAAGGCAATGTCCATGTAATGTTCCCTTCCCATCGCCGGGACCGGTGCAATTGCTTCATGAGTCCTGCATTTTCTGTCCACCTGATGACCTTCCATGAGTCGATACCATGTCCTCGTATATGGGGGCAGCGAAGAATATCACCTCTGCATAAACGAAATGTCCTTGTAGTTTGGTTGGGGTTACAGATGTAGATAATATTTCCCTTGTCCATGTCCATCGCCGATGACACTCCAAGCGAGGTGAGGCCAAAGATCACACAGGCGGTGCGTAGCCACCCCATCATGCTCCACACCTGTAAAATAGCACTGGGGAAGGGAGGCAGGTTAGTAACCGACCCAATTTACAGTGATGGAGGTGGACCCAAGCACTCCGCCCCTCCACTTTAACTGCTGTGGGGGTGGTAAGGAGAACTTGGAAGGGCCCGTCCCATCGCGGCTCCGACCCCTTCCTAGTCCAATTTTTGACCATGACATAACTATCGGGCTGGACTGAAAGTGAGCTAGGTAATTGGGGCGGTGGCTGGTGAGCCGTGCGGACCTGGCCATGGAGTTCCTTGAGGACTTGAGTGAGGGCTAGAACATAGGTGGTCATCTCTTCAGTCATATGGTGAAACTAAACCAGTCTGGAAACATGCAGGCTACAGGGAGTTCTAAGAGGCCTGCCATAAAGAATCTCGTCAGGAGAGAGCCGAGCCGGTCCCGCAGGTGTAACCCGCAGCTGGAAGAGGGCAACGGGGAGCAACTTAAGCCATGTCAGTCCCGTGTCTGCTCTTAATTTAGCCAATTTAATTTTGAGGGTCTGATTATGCCCCTCAACCAACCCGGCCGCCTGTGGTCTGTACGCACAGTGTAACTGCTGGCGTATGCCCAACTGGGAGCAAAACTCTTTGTTAATTTGTCCAATAAAATGAGGCCCGTTATCAGAACTTAACTGAGCTGGTATACCATACCGGGGAATGATTTCCCGCATCAAAACTTTAACCACAGTAGCAGCTTTATTATCGATAGTCGGATAAGCCTCAACCCATCTGCTGAACACATCCACAATGACCAAAACATATTTATAACATTGACATCTTTCCAACTCAATGTAATCCATTTGGAGCGTCTCAAAGGGACCACTGGGCAACGGGATTTGCCCCATCCCACAAGGGATACCTTTTCCGGTGTTATATTGCTGACAAATCAAACACCGATTACTGATACTCTGGGCCAACCCCTGCATTTTAGGGTGCCACCAAGTGTCCAGCAACAAATCACTAGTCCCCCGAACCCCACAATGAGTTGCAAAGTGTACACATTCGATGACCCATAAAGCCAGTACATCAGACATACAAGTCTGATGTGCTGGCGTGGTCCATAAAGAGGAAACAGAATCATTATGTACAACCTAACCGTTTCCACATTTGTTTATCACTCTCAGGAGCGTCCTCCTGTAACCTTATGACGTCTTGGATGGTTGGCATTGGCTTGTCAGAAGCAGACATATTTATAGTAGATCGTTTAGTCTGACTTAACATTTTAGGCACCATCACTTGCTGAATTTGCACGGCTGTCCGCGCTGCACAATCTGCTTGTTCATTACCAACGTCAACTGGGGTCTTACCGTTTGTGTGGGCAGCGCATTTAATGACGGAAATCTGTGCGGGCATAAGGAGGGCCTGCAGTAAGTCATTAACTAAACCCCGGTGGGATATTTCCGTGCCTGCCGAGGTAAGGAATCCCCTATTCTTCCAGAGTTGTCCGAAGTCATGAACTACCCCGAAAGCGTATCGGGAGTCAGTGTAAATATTTACCCGACGATCTACCCCAAGTATACATGCACGGGTAAGGGCAAAAAGTTCGGCTTGTTGGGCTGAATAAGGGGTCTGGAAAGCTGTCGCTTCTAGGATCAGACCATCCTGTTCTACAATTGCATAACCGGACAATCTCCGGCCAGTGGGGCTTACTAATGCACTGCCATCAACATACATAATCATGTCAGGTTGTTCTAACGGAATATCACTCAGATCGTCCCTTATTGTTGTAGTTTCCTGAATCAAGGCTAAACAGTCGTGGCCAGGTGCGTCCTCATGGACAGGGGGACCGCTAAGAAAACAGGCTGGATTGATAGTGGTACAGTATTTAAATGTCAGACGTGGATTGTTCAAAAGGTATATCTCATAGCTATTCTGATGAGCTGCGGTAAGATGCTGAGTCTACAGTTGCCCCAATAGTGCGATTACCGAGTGGGAGCTATATACCGTAATATCCTGTTGGAGAGTGATATTGGCAGCAGCTTGCAAACTATTGTATATCGCTGCCAAGATCTGGGTGCAAACAGGATGGCCCAACGCCACTGGGTCGAGTTTGGAAGAGTAATATGCTACAGGCCGGTGCTTGTCCCCATGTTGATGGGTGAGTACCGCTGTTGAACATCCTTCCAGAACAGTACAGTAAATCTGGAATGGTCAGTCATACAAGGACCTCCCGAGGGCCGGTGCTTGTAACAAGGCCTGCTTCAGGCAACGGAAGGCTTTGAGTGCCTCGGTGGTGAGAGTAAAATTCCCCCCTTCACTAGTGTAAGGCGTCAGCAGCTTTGTATAGACAGCGATGTTTGGTATCCACTGCCGACAATAATTCACCATACCCAGCCAATGACGGACCTCCTTGGCTATTGTAGGGGTGGGGATTTGGCATATTGGTTCAATCCTACTGGGTTCGAGACTTCTTTCTGTGGCTGTAAATAAAACTCCTAAGAACTTGACCTTTCTCTGAGCCACCAAGACCTTTGATTGTGAAACACCATAACCCAACGAGGATAGGTGGTTTAATAGCTGGATCACATCATCCCTATTACTGGGCTCATCAGGACTCGCTACCAATATGCCATCTACATACTACACTCGAGTGGAACCATGCTCCAATGTCAAGGCCTGGAGTTGGGTCTGCAGACATCTGGAGAAGAGCGTAGGTGAGTTGACGAACACCTGTGGCAGTCGGGTCCAGGTATACTGCTGTCCATTGTAAGTGAAGGCAAACAAATATTGGCTTTCAGTTGCAAGTGGGAGGGCAAAGAAAGCGTGCTGAAGGTCAATTATGGCGAAGACCCGGGCTTGAGCTAGAATTTGAGCCAGTATGTGGGCAGGGTTAGGGACGAGAGCATTTAACGGCTGTACGATGGCATTGATTGAACGTAAATCCTGTACTAATCGGTACTGGTCTGGTTTGGCTGGTTTAGGCACAGCAAGTATGGGGGTGTTACATTCTGATTGGCAAGGGACCAAAATACCCTGTTGCAACAGCTCTCGGATTAATTTGTCTATAGAAGGGGCAGCTTGGGATTTCAGGGGGTTTTGCCGAATGGAAGGCAGCTTTACATGGTCCTTAATCGTTACCTTAATAGGTGTAACATTTGTCTTTCCCACTTGTGATGGGTATTCCGTCCAGACCTGTGGATTGACATATTCCAAAATATCATGTCCCCGGTAATGCTGCAGTCGAGTGTTAATCATTTCAGGGACCTCAAAATATTTTATGGCAGTGCCGTCTGGCGTGACTTGAAGTGCGTACTCTGTTGGATCTGAATGATCCGCTGCCCTCCTTACCATAGGCCCCAGATCCCTGACATGGTACTGGTCGTGGACCTGACGTGTAATATGAGGGCTTACCGAAGCTGACTGTGGCCATAAATGTGGTGGTATTATAACAAAATCGGCTGTACCTTCTTTTCCCGTGACTGTGGCTGTAACCTTGACTGGCCATTCGGTCCCAATTAATGGCTGGTATTTGTCCTCCAACTCCCTGTTTTGTCCGGTTCTGTCATAGGCCAGGGTAACGTGATGCAGTGAATGTTCAATGTCTAACGTCCACCACTGGGGGGTGATAGAAATATAGCACTGTTGTCTCATCCTCCATGATTGAACCGTTACCCCTTCGTCTCCACACTCTAGCTGTAGCTGGAAGATACACAGTAAATCTCGGGCCAACAAGTTACAGTCCAATCCAGTAGTCAGTACAAACTGATGATCTGCAGACTTATTCTCGTAAGTGACTGTCACAGGTTCAGAAATAGGATACTCACACACCTGTCCTTGGAACCCGGACAAATGCTGCGTGTGGTCAGATAGTGGTAGGCGAAGTTCTGATTGCACAGAAGACATGGCTGCTCCAGTATCAATTACAAATGAGTGATGTTGATCTCCTATCTGCAGGGAGATAATAGGTTCCCTGTCTGATTGGAGAGTCCTTATGACTAAATTAGCTCGTCAATCCTGTGTTGGGAAAGGGTTTGCCTGGGAGAAGTCAGTGTATCTCGTCTGTCCTCCCCTTGGTGGGTACCCCCTCCTTTGGGTTGGGTAGTCTCCTTCTGCTGCCTGCCTTTTAAAGGGGCATTCCTGATGCCGGTGATCTGCACGGCCGCAATTAAAACATGAATTGTTCCCTCTATATCTGCCCTGTCCTCTTCTCCCAGTAGACCAATGGCCCCTCAGAGGGGGAGGCGGTTGTAAAGCTGTTGGTGCATACGGTGGGCCATAAAGAGGAGCTGAGGGTCCATTTGGGTGGGTTTGATATCCTCCCCCTCGCTGATCCACCCACCCAAAGTCACAATATTGGGGTTCCAGCTGGTAAGCCACCGTTTCTGCCGCTGGTTGGGGTCTGAGATCATCCTTTTTCATTACATACTCAGTCTTAATCTTTGTAACTGAGCCTCCTTCCTGACCCTCCTTCCAATAAAATCTGACTGCCCAGGCCATCTGGAAAGGGTCGTTCTCTGTCCAATTCATGTTATTACATTTCACGGCAGTAGCCACGGAAGGTGGTAGGCAATGCATTAACATAGCACAATATTGAGGGGAATTCTGACCATTTCGATATGGCAAGTCGCCTGACTGCCCACGGTAGATTTCATTAAAACGTTCCAGAAATTCCTCTGGCTCTTCAATCTTTTTAGGTTTGAGGTCTAAGATAGCAGAAATATTTATGGGCTTTTGAAATGTGCTATTCAACGCATTCAGGATTTGTGTCCGTCTATCGTCGTCCAACGCATGGGCTTGCTGAAGTGCGGCGTGGCTAGCATAATTCAAGTGATTAAGATGATTGCGGTACTCTGCTGGGGTTAAAACCTGCTGGACTAGGGCCCAGAGGTCCCTAGAATCAGCTTGCTAAATTGAGATGGTAGTTCTCAGGTAATCCACGAAAGCAGCAGGAGATTTTTATCTGTCTGGGATTGTAGCCATAATAGCCATCATCTCACTGGGTCTCCATGGGAAATAAACGACTATCGTGGGCTGGGCCCCGGCCGTCACAGCGTCAGGGTTTGGTATTTTCCAAATCGGCAACTGTCTCCGAGTCTCACCAGGGGGCACTCTAGCTATTTCCTCTGGCTCTTCCAAGACTTTGACGTCCCTCCCTGTCACTAGAGGGCGCTCCTTCTCTTCAGAACCATCCCTTTCCTCTCCCTTTGTTCTCGGAGTTTGCTGTTTCCCCTTATCGGTCTGAAGGGATTTAGATGGTATGCTTGATTGTTTCTGGATAGGATCAGGCCCTTCTCTCGCTGTCCTAGATCGGGTCCTAGAACTAACTGGGCTTGTGGAACAGAGCTCCCCTTCTCTCTTAGATAGTGAAGATGGTAAATTAGGACCCACGCTATCAGCCAAAAGGGCTGGAGTGACTGCCATGATTGGAATCTGGGGAGCAGTGACTGGATATAAATTATTATACTCTGGTGGTTCTGGAATTAGTGCAGACAATGCTACAGGTGCAGTCGGAATCCTAGCTGGCATGGTAAAATTGTCCAGTTCGTCATATTCTATCAATTCAAGGCCAGCCATTGAACTACGTAGCCCATCTTTTGTTTGACCCGAGCCTTCCCTGTCTTTACTTGAGCGTTTTTTGAATGCACATTCCTTTTTCAAGACCTGTAATGTTTTTTGGTTGCCCCCTTCACTTATTCGAATTCCCATTTTAAGGGCATTGTCTTGCCAACTTGATAACATGATCTTATCTCTTTCCTCTTGACAATATTGTCTCCATAATCTGATTAATTCTTTTGCTTTCATACTTTGACTCTTTTTCCAGATGTGTCCCTGAATTTTCTTAATGATTTCTAGGTCTTTGGTGCCCCTTAGTGGCCATTCATCACCCAAATTGCTCCTTAACGTTGCTGACATTTTCCTAAAATCTTTTGCTTTATCCGGATAAATATCGCATAATATTTGCAGTGGCATGCCCGGATCATTTGTGTTATCCAAGCAATTCCCCATAATCTCAACTAGTCCTCAAAACTGCATTTTTCGCCACTACAGTCCAAGGGTACAATTTTAGCTTAATCAACTATAGATTTAAAACACTCACACATGGAATTGAACCATCTTTTTTAGATGTTGCATCAACCCAAAACCTAACCCAAAGCCGAATCAGAACTCACACATGGAATTGATCCATCTTTTTTTAGATGCTCCATCAACCCAAAACCTAACCCAAAGCCGAATCAACAATATGAAATCCCATCAATTAAATTTCTAATCCCCAGACTGACCTTTGATTTCATCGAGACGATCTTTCCGTACCAACCGCGAGTGACCAGATTAATCAGACGATAAGAAGAGGGGAAAAATTAATGCGTGGTCATTTTCCAGCTGTACATTGTGGGCACTTTTTCCCACTCTCCCTGTTCATAATCAGTCTAATTCTGATTTCGCGGTTGGTCAGAACCGTCTTGAGAAATCCCGGGTTTCCGGCACCAAATGACAAACCATAAATATCTTTACCCGTCAGTCTGGCCTCAATAAAAGTCGAGGTGGATTTGCAGGTATAGCATTAGTTATTTTATTTGACTTGCAAGTCTGTCTCAGTTCACAGCGGTACAGAACAGATCCTGCTTTCTGCACCTCCGGAATCGAGAGAGTCTGTAGAGCAAAGAAGTCTCTACTGATACATTCAAATGGCATCAAGTTTCACATACACGATTCCCATAGGTCATCCTATACCCCTCCTGACCTGGCCATACATCCTAATTGGCTCACTTCCAATCCCTTCCTCTGGCCCCCTATTACCCAGCATCCTTTCCCCTCCGTAGCTGGACACACTCCCCCTTACTTTACCATGCGTTCTGAAATCCTTTGTCTGTGAACTAATAAAATCAGACCGGCCTATCTACATTACAGTAACTAATATCTCTAAAACAATTATTTTATATCACATTCGTCAGCAACACTGGTGAATATTTGCTCCCCAGGACTAGAATACCTTTAAAAAAATAAATTTAGTGTACCCAATTCATTTTTTCCAATTGAGGGCCAATTTAGCGTGGCCAATCCACCAAGCCTGCACATCTTTGGGTTGTGGGGGCGAAACCCACGCAAACACGGGGAGAATGTGCAAACTCCACACAGATAGTGACCCAGAGCCAGGATTGAACCTAGGACCTCGACGCCATGAGGCTGCACCACCGTGCTGCCCTGACCTAGAATACCTGATGCTAAAATGCCTCCCCTACTACCTTTCGCGGGAGTTAAGCTCTGTTATCCTGATGGCAGTTTACATCCCACCCCATGGGAACGTGAAAATCGCACTGGACAAAATATTCAACACCACAAATAGCCTTGAAAC
Source organism: Scyliorhinus torazame (assembly GCF_047496885.1). Lineage (NCBI taxonomy): Eukaryota > Metazoa > Chordata > Chondrichthyes > Carcharhiniformes > Scyliorhinidae > Scyliorhinus > Scyliorhinus torazame. The sequence goes on from NC_092709.1 coordinate 121,550,987, forward strand.
GAAACATCCCGAGGCCTTGTTCATTGCAGCTGGGGACTTCAATCAGGCCAAGCTCAGGAGCGTACTACCAAATTACCACCAACACGTCACCTGTTCCACCAGTGGCTCAAACATCCTGGGCCACTGCTACACAAATATCAAACACGCCTAACGCTCTATCGCCCGCCCATACTTTGGCGAATTTCACCACAAGGCTGTGCTCCTGCTCCCGGCCTATAAGTAAAAACTGAAGCGGGAGAATCCATCAAAGAAAGTTGTGCATTTTTCGTCTGAGGAATCGGATGATCTCCTACGGGACTGCTTAGAGTCAGTGGTCAGTATTTAAAAACTCTGCGACCAGCCTGAACGAGTACGCCACTACAGTAACTGACTTCATTTGTAAGTGTGTGGAAGACTGTGTGTCCAAGAAACAAATCCGCATGTTTCCCAACCGGAAACCCTGGATGAACAGGGATGTTCACTGCTCGCTGAAGTCTAGGTCTGAGGCATTCAAGTCAGGCGACCCTGACCTCTACAAGAAAGCCAGATATCATCTCAGGAGATCCACCAAAAATGCCAAAAGACAGTAGCGGACCAAGCTTGAGTCCCAGGCTAGCCATACGGACCCCCGCCGGCTCTGGCAAGGTCTGCAAGACATAACGGGCTACAAGATGAAGGCATGAAAAATCATTGGCTCCAATGCACCTCTCCCTGATGAGCTCAACGCATTCTATACACGCTTTGAACAAGAGGTCACCGAGAGCAAGCCCTCCACCCAAGAAGCCTCGGATGAACTTGTATCTGAGATCACCATTGCAGACTTCAGGGCAGCCTTCTCAAAGGTCAACCCTCGGAAAGCAACTAGCCCGGATGGGGTACCCGGACAGGCACTCGGGTCTTTCGTGGATCAGCTGGCGGGGGTATTCGCAGACATCTTCAACCTCTCTTTACAACAATCTGAGGTCCCTATCTGCTTCAAGATGACCATCATCCCTATACCAAAAAAAGCCAAGCAGCGTGCTTTAATGACTATCGTCCAGTCGCTCTGACATCCATCATCATGAAGTGCTTCAAAAGGTTGGTCATGGCACGAATCAACTCCAGCCTCCCAGATTGCCTTGATCCACTACAGATTGCCTACCGCTGCAACAGGTCCACAGCAGACGCCACCTCCATGGCCCTGCACTCTACCCTGGAACACCTAGATAACAAAGATACCTATGGCAGGCTCCTATTTATTGATTACAGCTCAACCTTCAACACCATCATTCCTACAAAACTCATCTCCAAACTCCGTGGCCTTGGCCTCGGCTCCTCCCTCTGCGACTGGATACTGAACTTTCTAACCCACAGGCCACAATCAGTAAGAATAGGCAACAACACCTCCTCCACGATCATCCTGAACACCAGCGCCCCACAAGGCGGTGTCCTCAGCCCCCTGCTATACCCCTTGTACACCTATGACTGTGTGACCAAATTCCCCTCCAACTCGATTTTCAAATTTGCTGATGACACCACAGTAGTGGGTCGGATTTCAAACAATGATGAGACAGAGTACAGGAATGAGATAGAGAATCTGGTGAACTGGTGCAATGACAATAATCTCTCCCTCAATGTCAACAAAACGAAGGAGATTGTCATCGATTTCCAGGAAGTGTAGTGGAGAACATGCCCCTGTCTACATCAATGGGAGCGAAGTAGAAAGGGTCGAGATCTTCAGGTTTTTAGTTGTCCAGATCACCAACAACCTGTCCTGGTCCCCCCATGCTGACACTGTAGTTAAGAAAGCCCACCAACGACTCTACTTTCTCAGAAGACTAAGGAAATTTGGCATGTCACCTACGACTCTCACCAACTTATACAGATGCACCATAGAAAGCATTCTTTCTGGTTGTATCATAGCTTGGTATGGATCCTGCCCTGCCCAAGACCGCAGGAAATTACAAAAGGTCGTGAATGTAGCACAATCCATCACACAAACCAGCCTCACATCAATCGACTCTGCCTACAATTCCCGCTGCCTTGGAAAGGCAGCCAGCATAATTAAGGACCCCACGCACCCCGGACATACTCTCTTCCACCTTCTTCCGTCAGGAACAAGATACCAAAGTTTGAGGTCATGTACCAACCGACTCAAGAACAGCTTCTTCCTTACTGCCATCAGACTTTTGAATGGACCCACCTCGTATTAAGTTGATCTTTTCTCTACACCTTGCTATAACTGTAACATTATATTCTGCAGTCTCTCCTTCCTTCCCTATGGACGGTATTGTTTGTACAGCATGCAAGAAACAATACTTTTCACTGTATACTAATACATGTGACAATAATAAATCAAGTAAACCAAATCTTGAAAGTGTGGATGAGCAGAGGGATCTAGGTGTCCATGTACATAGATCCCTGAAAGTTGCCACCCAGGTTGATAGGGTTGTGAAGAAGGCCTATGGAGTGTTGGCCTTTATTGGTAGAGGGATTGAGTTCCGGAGTCGGGAGGTCATGTTGCAGCTGTACAGAACTCTGGTACGGCCGCATTTGGAGTATTGCGTACAGTTCTGGTCACCGCATTATAGGAAGGACGTGGAGGCTTTGGAGCGGGTGCAGAGGAGATTTACCAGGATGTTGCCTGGTATGGAGGGAAAATCTTATGAGGAAAGGCTGATGGACTTGAGGTTGTTTTCGTTGGAGAGAAGAAGGTTAAGAGGAGACTTAATAGAGGCATACAAAATGATCAGGGGGTTGGATAGGGTGGACAGTGAGAGCCTTCTCCCGCGGATGGATATGGCTGGCACGAGGGGACATAACTTTAAACTGAGGGGTAATAGATATAGGACAGAGGTCAGAGGTAGGTTCTTTACGCAAAGAGTAGTGAGGCCGTGGAATGCCCTACCTGCTACAGTGGTGAACTCGCCAACATTGAGGGCATTTAAAAGTTTATTGGATAAACATATGGATGATAATGGCATAGTGTAGGTTGGATGGCTTTTGTTTCGGTGCAACATCGTGGGCCGAAGGGCCTGTACTGCGCTGTATTGTTCTATGTTCTATGTTCTATGTTCTAAATCAAAGTCCGAGATCTCACTGGGGCCAGGCTAACAGGCCCGCATGTTTCTCAGGGAGCACTTTGAACATGGCAGGGCAATTGGACCTCGGGAAGCAAACCTATGGGAGGGGGGGGGCTTACAAATAGCACATGGGGCCCAGACAGGAGCACCCCCTCCCCCCCATCCCCCCCCCTCCTGTCACTAACCTGCAGCTAGCAGTTTTAAATCTGTTGGGCTACTCATACGGCCACCTGTAATATTGGTGCGGCAGTGAGATGAGGGCCCTGATTGGCTTTAATTTTCCACTTAAGAGCCTCAATTAGGCCATGATAGTTGAGTTGTTAAGCCTCCCAAGCCAGCTGCAAAACAATGGTAGCGGGATGGTGTGGATGGGTACACCAGTAACGGGCATACTGTCAATAGCACATTACTCAAATTTGCGGGTTCCCCTACATGTTTTTGTACCCCGGGAGGCCCATACAGTTCAGCCCATTAATTTTCTTCTGACGGACTGAGACCCCACACTTATAAAATTAATATTACATGGCTAGCGAGGCTGTTCAATATCACTTATCACTATTTTAACATTTTTTTTAATTAAATATTTTATTGAACATTTTTGGTCAACCAACACAGTACATTGTGCATCCTTTACACAATATTATAACAACACAAATAACAATGACCTATTTTATAAACAAAAAATGAATAAATAATAAATAACAAAAATGAAAACTAGCCCTAATTGGCAACTGCCTTGTCACAAGTAACACTCTCCAAAAATATAATTTAACAGTCCAAAATATAATTATCTGTAGCAACGACCTATACATACTATACAGTATATATTAACAACCCTGAGAGTCCTTCTGGTTCCTCCCCCCCCCCCCCCTCCCCCCCCCCCCCCCCCCCCCCCCCCCCCGATCCTGGGCTGCTGCTGCTGCCTTCTTTTTCCCATTCCGTCTATCTTTCTGCGAGGTATTCGACGAACGGTTGCCACCGCCTGGTGAACCCTTGAGCCGACCCCCTTAGGACGAACTTAATCCGCTCTAGCTTTATAAACCCCGCCATGTCATTTATCCAGGTCTCCACCCCCGGGGGCTTGGCTTCTTTCCACATTAGCAATATCCTGCGCCGGGCTACTAGGGACGCAAAGGCCAAAACATCGGCCTCTCTCGCCTCCTGCACTCCCGGCTCTTGTGCAACCCCAAATATAGCCAACCCCCAGCTTGGTTCGACCCGGACTCCTACTACTTTTGAAAGCACCTTTGTCACCCCCATCCAAAACCCCTGTAGTGCCGGGCATGACCAAAACATATGGGTATGATTCGCTGGGCTTCTCGAGCACCTCGCACACCTATCCTCCACCCCAAAAAATTTACTGAGCCGTGCTCCAGTCATATGTGCCCTGTGTAATACCTTAAACTGAATCAGGCTTAGCCTGGCACACGAGGACGACGAGTTTACCCTGCTTAGGGCATCTGCCCACAGCCCCTCCTCGATCTCCTCCCCCAGCTCTTCTTCCCATTTCCCTTTTAGTTCATCTACCATAGTCTCCCCTTCGTCCCTCATTTCCCTATATATATCTGACACCTTACCATCCCCCACCCATGTCTTTGAGATCACTCTGTCCTGCACCTCTTGTGTCGGGAGCTGCGGGAATTCCCTCACCTGTTGCCTCGCAAAAGCCCTCAGTTGCATATACCTGAATGCATTCCCTTGGGGCAACCCATATTTCTCGGTCAGCGCTCCCAGACTCGCGAACTTCCCATCCACAAACAGATCTTTCAGTTGCGTTATTCCTGCTCTTTGCCACATTCCATATCCCCCATCCATTCCCCCCCGGGGCAAACCTATGGTTGTTTCTTATCCGGGACCCCCCCAAGGCTCCAGTCTTTCCCCAATGCCGTCTCCACTGTCCCCAAATCTTCAGTGTAGCCACCACCACCGGGCTTGTGGTGTAGTTCCTCGGTGAGAACGGCAATGGGGCTGTCACCATAGCCTGTAGGCTAGTCCCCCTACAGGACACCCTCTCTAATCTCTTCCACGCCGCTCCCTCCTCCTCTCCCATCCACTTACTCACCATTGAAATATTAGCGGCCCAATAATACTCACTTAGGCTCGGTAGTGCCAGCCCCCCCCTATCCCTGCTACGCTGTAAGAATCCCTTCCTCACTCTCGGGGTCTTCCCGGCCCACACAAAACCCATGATGCTCTTTTCAATCCTTTTAAAAAAAGCCTTCGTGATCACCACCGGGAGGTACTGAAACACAAAGAGGAATCTCGGGAGGACCACCATCTTAACTGCCTGCACCCTCCCTGCCATTGACAGGGATACCATAGCCCATCTCTTGAAATCCTCCTCCATCTGTTCCACCAACTGCGTTAAATTTAACCTATGCAATGTGCCCCAATTCTTAGCTATCTGGATCCCCAGGTAACGAAAGTCCCTTGTTACCTTCCTCAACGGTAGGTCCTCTATTTCTCTACTCTGCTCCCCTGGATGCACCACAAACAACTCACTTTTCCCCATGTTCAATTTATACCCTGAAAAATCCCCAAACTCCCCAAGTATCCGCATTATTTCTGGCATCCCCTCCGCCTGGTCCGCCACATATAGTAGCAAATCGTCCGCATACAAAGATACCCGGTGCTCTTCTCCTCCCCTAAGTACTCCCCTCCACTTCTTGGAACCCCTCAACGCTATCGCCAGGGGCTCAATCGCCAGTGCAAACAATAATGGGGACAGAGGGCATCCCTGCCTTGTCCCTCTATGGAGCCGAAAATATGCAGATCCCCGTCCATTCGTGACCACGCTCGCCACTGGGGCCCTATACAACAGCTGCACCCATCTAACATACCCCTCTCCAAAACCAAATCTCCTCAACACCTCCCACAAATAATCCCACTCCACTCTATCAAATGCTTTCTCGGCATCCATCGCCACTACTACCTCCGTTTCTCCCTCTGGTGGGGCCATCATCATTACCCCTAACAACCTCCGTATATTCGTGTTCAGCTGTCTCCCCTTCACAAACCCAGTTTGGTCCTCGTGGACCACCCCCGGGACACATTCCTCTATTCTCATTGCCATTACCTTGGCCAGGACCTTGGCATCTACATTTAGGAGGGAAATAGGTCTATAGGACCCGCATTGTAGCGGGTCCTTTTCCTTCTTTAAGAGAAGCGATATCGTTGCTTCAGACATAGTCGGGGGCAGTTGTCCCCTTTCCTTTGCCTCATTAAAGGTCCTCGTCAGTACCGGGGCGAGCAAGTCCACATATTTTCTATAGAATTCGACTGGGAATCCATCCGGTCCCGGGGCCTTTCCCGCCTGCATGCTCCTAATTCCTTTCACCACTTCTTCTACCTCGATCTGTGCTCCCAGTCCCACCCTTTCCTGCTCTTCCACCTTGGGAAATTCCAGCCGATCCAAGAAGCCCATCATTCTCTCCCTCCCATCCGGGGGTTGAGCTTCATATAATTTTTTATAAAATGTCTTGAACACTCCATTCACTCTCTCCGCTCCCCGCTCCATCTCTCCTTCCTCATCCCTCACTCCCCCTATTTCCCTCGCTGCTCCCCTTTTCCTCAATTGGTGTGCCAGCAACCTGCTCGCCTTCTCCCCATATTCGTACTGTACACCCTGTGCCTTCCTCCATTGTGCCTCTGCAGTGCCTGTAGTCAGCAAGTCAAATTCTACATGTAGCCTTTGCCTTTCCCTGTACAGTCCCTCCTCCGGTGCTTCCGCATATTGTCTGTCCACCCTCAAAAGTTCTTGCAGCAACCGCTCCCGTTCCTTACTCTCCTGCTTCCCTTTATGTGCCCTTATTGATATCAGCTCCCCTCTAACCACCGCCTTCAACGCCTCCCAGACCACTCCCACCTGGACCTCCCCATTATCATTGAGTTCCAAGTACTTTTCAATGCACCCCCTCACCCTTAGACACACCCCCTCATCTGCCATTAGTCCCATGTCCATTCTCCAGGGTGGGCGCCCTCCTGTTTCCTCCCCAATCTCCAAGTCCACCCAGTGTGGAGCGTGATCCGAAATGGCTATAGCCGTAAACTCCGTTCCCCTCACCTTCGGGATCAATGCCCTACCCAGCACAAAAAAGTCTATTCGCGAGTAGACTTTATGGACATAGGAGAAAAACGAGAACTCCTTACTCCTAGGTCTGCTAAATCTCCACGGGTCTACACCTCCCATCTGCTCCATAAAATCTTTAAGTACCTTGGCTGCTGCCGGCCTCCTTCCAGTCCTGGACTTCGACCTATCCAGCCCTGGTTCCAACACCGTATTAAAATCTCCCCCCATTATCAGCTTTCCCATCTCTAGGTCCGGAATGCGTCCGAGCATCCGCCTCATAAAATTGGCATCATCCCAGTTCGGGGCATATACGTTTACCAAAACCACCGTCTCCCCCTGTAGTTTGCCACTCACCATCACGTATCTGCCCCCGTTATCCGCCACTATAGTCTTTGCCTCGAACATTACCCGCTTCCCCACTAGTATAGCCACCCCCGTTTTTCGCATCTAGCCCCGAATGGAACACCTGCCCCACCCATCCTTTGCGTAGCCTAACCTGATCTATCAGTTTCAGGTGCGTTTCCTGTAACATAACCACATCTGCCTTAAGTTTCTTAAGGTGTGCGAGTACCCGTGTCCTCTTTATCGGCCCGTTCAGCCCTCTCACGTTCCACGTGATCAGCCGAGTTTGGGGGCTTCCTACCCCCCCCTTGTCGATTAGCCATCACCTTTTTCCAGCTCCTCACCCGGTTCCCACGCAGCTGTATCTCCCCCAGGCGGTGCCCCCCCGCCCATCCTCTCCCATACCAGCTCCCCCCTCTCCCCAGCAGCAGCAACCCAGTAATTCCCCCCTCCCACCCCCCCCCGCTAGATCCCCCGCTAGCGTAATTACTCCCCCCATGTTGCTCCCAGAAGTCAGCAAACTCTGGCTGACCTCGGCTTCCCCCCGTGACCTCGGCTCGCACCGTGCGACGCCCCCTCCTTCCTGCTTCTCTATTCCCGCCATGATTATCATAGCGCGGGAACCAAGCCCGCGCTTCTCCCTTGGCCCCGTCAACAAAAAGAACAAAGAACAAAGAAATGTACAGCACAGGAACAGGCCCTTCGGCCCTCCAAGCCCGTGCCGACCATACTGCCCGACTAAGCTACAATCTTCTACCCTTCCTGGGTCCGTATCCTTCTATTCCCATCCTATTCATATATTTGTCAAGATGCCCCTTAAATGTCCCTATCGTCCCTGCCTCCACTACCTCCTCCGGTAGTGAGTTCCAGGCACCCACTACCCTCTGCGTAAAAAACTTGCCTCGTACATCTACTCTAAACTTTGCCCCTCTCACCTTAAACCTATGCCCCCTAGTAATTGACCCCTCTACCCTGGGGAAAAGCCTCTGACTATCCACTCTGTCTATGCCCCTCATAATTTTGTATACCTCTATCAGGTCGCCCCTCAACCTCCTTCGTTCCAGTGAGAACAAACCGAGTTTATTCAATCGCTCCTCATAGCTTATGCCCTCCATACCAGGCAACATTCTGGTAAATCTCTTCTGCACCCTCTCTAAAGCCTCCACATCCTTCTGGTAGTGTGGCGACCAGAATTGAACACTATACTCCAAGTGTGGCCTAACTAAGGTTCTATACAGCTGCAACATGACTTGCCAATTCTTATACTCAATGCCCCGGCCAATGAAGGCAAGCATGCCGTATGCCTTCTTGACTACCTTCTCCACCTGTGTAGCCCCTTTCAGTGATCTGTGGACCTGTACTCCTAGATCTCTTTGACTTTCAATACTCTTGAGGGTTCTACCATTCACTGTATATTCCCTACCTGCATTAGCCCTTCCAAAATGCATTACCTCACATTTGTCCAGGTTAAACTCCATCTGCCATCTCTCCGCCCAAGTCTCCAAACAATCTAAATCCTGCTGTATCCTCAGACAGTCCTCATCGCTATCCGCAATTCCACCAACCTTTGTGTCGTCTGCAAACTTACTAATCAGACCAGTTACATTTTCCTCCAAATCATTTATATATACTACAAAGAGCAAAGGTCCCAGCACTGATCCCTGTGGAACACCACTGGTCACAGCCCTCCAATTAGAAAAGCATCCCTCCATTGCTACCCTCTGCCTTCTATGGCCTAGCCAGTTCTGTATCCACCTTGCCAGTTCACCCCTGATCCCGTGTGACTTCACCTTTTGTACTAGTCTACCATGAGGGACCTTGTCAAAGGCCTTACTGAAGTCCATATAGACAACATCCACTGCCCTACCTGCATCAATCATCTTAGTGACCACCTCGAAAAACTCTATCAAGTTAGTGAGACATGACCTCCCCTTCACAAAACCATGCTGCCTCTCACTAATACGTCCATTTGCTTCCAAATGGGAGTAGATCCTGTCTCGAAGAATTCTCTCCAGTAATTTCCCTACCACTGAAGTAAGGCTCACCGGCCTGTAGTTCCCGGGATTATCCTTGCTACCCTTCTTAAACAGAGGAACAACATTGGCTATTCTCCAGTCCTCCGGGACATCCCCTGAAGACAGCGAGGATCCAAAGATTTCTGTCAAGGCCTCAGCAATTTCCTCTCCAGCCTCCTTCAGTATTCTGGGGTAGATCCCATCCGGCCCTGGGGACTTATCTACCTTAATATTTTTTAAGACACCCAACACCTCGTCTTTTTGGATCACAATGTGACCCAGGCTATCTACACCCCCTTCTCCAGACTCAACATCTACCAATTCCTTCTCTTTGGTGAATACTGATGCAAAGTATTCATTTAGTACCTCGCCCATTTCCTCTGGCTCCACACATAGATTCCCTTGCCTATCCTTCAGTGGGCCAACCCTTTCCCTGGCTACCCTCTTGCTTTTTATGTAAGTGTAAAAAGCCTTGGGATTTTCCTTAACCCTATTTGCCAATGACTTTTCATGACCCCTTCTAGCCCTCCTGACTCCCTGCTTAAGTTCCTTCCTACTTTCCTTATATGCCACACAGGCTTCGTCTGTTCCCAGCCTTTTAGCCCTGACAAATGCCTCCTTTTTCTTTTTGACGAGGCCTACAATATCATTCGTCATCCAAGGTTCCCGAAAATTGCCGTATTTATCTTTCTTCCTCACAGGAACATGCCTGTCCTGTATTCCTATCAACTGACACTTGAAAGCCTCCCACATGTCAGATGTTGATTTGCCCTCAAACATCCGCCCCCAATCTATGTTCTTCAGTTCCCGCCTAATATTGTTATAATTAGCCTTCCCCCAATTTAGCACATTCATCCTCGGACCACTCTTATCCTTGTCCACCAGTACTTTAAAACTTACTGAATTGTGGTCAATGTTACCGAAATGCTCCCCTACTGAAACATCTACCACCTGGCCGGGCTCATTCCCCAATACCAGGTCCAGTACTGCCTCTTCCCTAGTTGGACTGTTTACATATTGTTTTAAGAAGCCCTCCTGGATGCTCCTTACAAACTCTGCCCCGTCTAAGCCCCTGGCACTAAGTGAGTCCCAGTCAATATTGGGGAAGTTGAAGTCTCCCATCACCACAACCCTGTTGTTTTTACTCTTTTCCAAAATCTGTCTACCTATCTGCTCCTCTATCTCCCGCTGGCTGTTGGGAGGCCTGTAGTATACCCCCAACATTGTGACTGCACCCTTCTTATTCCTGATCTCTACCCATATAGCCTCACTGCCCTCTGAGGTGTCCTCTCGCTGTATAGCTGTGATACTCTCCTGAACAAGTAGCGCAACTCCGCCTCCCCTTTTACATCCCCCTCTATCCCGCCTGAAACATCTAAATCCTGGAACGTTTAGCTGCCAATCCTGCCCTTCCCTCAACCAGGTCTCTGTAATGGCAACAACATCATAGTTCCAAGTAGTAATCCAAGCTCTAAGTTCATCTGCCTTACCCGTAATGCTCCTTGCATTAAAACATATGCACTTCAGGCCACCAGACCCGCTGTGTTCAGCAACTTCTCCCCGTCTGCTCTGCCTCAGAGCCACACTGTCCCTATTCCCTAGTTCTCCCTCAACCCTCTCACCTTCTGACCTATTGCTCCCGTGCCCACCCCCCTGCCATACTAGTTTAAACCCTCCCGTGTGACACTAGCAAATCTCGCGGCCAGGATATTTATGCCTCTCCGGTTTAGATGCAATCCGTCCATCTTATACAGGTCACACCTGCCCCGGAAGAGCTCCCAGTGGTCCAGATAACAGAAACCCTCCCTCCTACACCAGCTGTTTAGCCACGTGTTTGTCTGCTCTATCTTCCTATTTCTAGCCTCACTGGCACGTGGCACAGGGAGTAATCCCGAGATTACAACCCTCGAGGTCCTGTCTTTTAACTTTCTGCCTAGCTCCCTGAACTCCTGCTGCAGGACCTCATGCCCCTTCCTGCCTATGTCGTTAGTACCAATATGTACAACGACCTCTACCTGTTTGCCCTCCCCCTTCAGGATTCCCTCTACCCGTTCGGAGACATCCTGGACCCTGGCACCAGGGAGGCAACATACCATCCTGGAGTCTCTTTCACGTCCACAGAAGCGCCTATCTGTTCCCCTGACTATAGAGTCCCCTATAACTATTACTCTTCTGCGCTTTGACCCTCCCTTCTGAACATCAGAGCCAGCCGTGGTGCCACTGCTCTGGCTGCTGCTGTTTTCCCCTGAGAGGCTATCCCCCCCGACAGTATCCAAAGGGGTATATCTGTTCGAGAGGGGGACAACCACAGGGGATTCCTGCACTGACTGCCTGCCCTTTCTGGTGGTCACCCATTTCTCTGCCTGCACCTTGGGTGTGACCACACTTACATAACTGCGATCTATGACGCTTTCCGCCACCTGCATGCTCCTAAGTGCATCCAATTGCTGCTCCAACCGAACCATGCGGTCTGTGAGGAGCTGCAGTTGGGTGCACTTTCTGCAGATGAAGCCATCCGGGACGCTGGAAGCCTCCCGGACCTGCCACATCTCACAGTCAGAGCACAGCACCCCTCTAACTGACATTGCGTCAATTAATTAAAATTAAAATGTGTCTTTTTTTTAATATAAATACTTTTTTTTTTTTAAATTACAAAGTTACTGTCAACTATCTGTTTCCTAGCACTAGATTTCTAATAGAAATGCGATAGCTAACTATAATATTCTCCGATCCCTGGCTTAGATATCCTCTAAATTATAATGGCCAATGGCCAACGCCCCATCTCCTCCACCTCCCCTCCTCCCCCCATCACCACCTGTGGGAGAGAGAAAAGTTACCACATCGCAGGATTAGTACATAAAACCCCTCTTTGCCCCCCACATTCGCCCCACCACTTTGTTCGAACGTTCTTTTTAATAAACCACTCATTCCAGTTTTTCTTCCACAATAAAAGTCCACACTTCATCCGCCGTCTCAAAGTAGTGGTGCCTCCCTCGATATGTGACCCACAGTCTTGCCGGTTGCAGCATTCCAAATTTTATCTTCTTTTTATGAAGCACCGCCTTGGCCCGATTAAAGCTCGCCCTCCTTCTCGCCACCTCCGCACTCCAGTCTTGATAAACGCGGATCACCGCGTTCTCCCATTTACTGTTCCGAGTTTTCTTCGCCCATCTAAGGACCATTTCTCTATCCTTAAAACGGAGGAATCTCACCACTATGGCTCTGGGAATTTCTCCTGCTCTCGGTCCTCGCGCCATCACTCGGTATGCTCCCTCCATCTCCAACGGACCCGCCGGGGCCTCCGCTACCATTAACGAGTGCAGCATCGTGCTCACATATGCCCCGACATCCGCTCCCTCCACACCTTCAGGAAGACCAAGAATCCTCAGGTTGTTCCTCCTTGCGTTGTTTTCCAGTGCCTCCAACCTTTCCACACATCGTTTCTGATGTGCCTCCTGCGTCTCCGTCTTCACCACCAGGCCCTGTATATCGTCCTCATTCTCGGCTGCCTTTGCCTTCACGACCCGAAGCTCCCGCTCCTGGGTCTTTTGTTCCTCCTTTAGCCCTTCGATCGCCTGTAGTATCGGGGCCAACAGCTCTTTCTTCATTTCCTTTTTGATCTCTTCCACACAGCATTTCAAGAACTCTTGTTGTTCAGGGCCCCATGTTAAACTGCCACCTTCCGACACCATCTTGGTTTTTGCTTGCCTTCCTTGCCACTGTTCTAAAGGATCCACTGCAATCTGGCCACTCTCTCCTCCTTTTTCCATCCGTATCCAGGGGGGATTCCCTTCTGGTTTACCGCACAGTGTTTTTAGCCGTCAAAATTGCCGTTGGGGCTCCTATCAAGAGCCCAAAAGTCCGTTTCACAGGGAGCTGCCGAAACGTGCGACTCAGCTGGTCATCGCCGCACCCGGAAATCACTATTTTAACGTTAATTAACTGCTGATTCCATCAGCTCTATGTGTTTACATCCATCTTAAGTGTGAATCTAGCAGGTAATTATCCTACGTTCACACTGTTGTTGCTTTCTGTGTTAATTAAATTGAAGATTGCAGTAGCATAACCTGTGGAAGATGCACCAATAAACCAGGGGCTGGTTTAGCACAGGGCTAAATAGCTTTTAAAGCAGCTTTTAAAGCAGCCCATCGCAGGCCAGTAGCGCGGGTTCAATTTCCATACCAGCCTTCCCGAACAGGCTCCAGAATGTGTCGACCAGGGGCTTTTCACAGTAACTTCATTTGAAGCCTACTTGTGAGAATAAGCGATTTTCTTTTTAATTTAATTTCATTTTTCATTTCAAGAGCAAGGTATTACTGTAGCAACTTCTCAGTTCCTGCATTTAACTCTGTATGTGTGGATGCAGGAGTTGCTTTCAGTTTTCCTTTTCAATAATTGCAAGTACTTTTATAGTGCAGCAAGGAACTCAAGTGTGAACTGTTGGATATGTGGTGAATACATTTAATTTGTTCATGGAAGTACCTGCTGGTGTTTCAGAGGGGAATTCCTCTCCAAAATCAGATCAGATATGTTTATAATATTGCAATGGTCACCGAGGTGTCGTGCACAGCCCTGTGAACCCAGCCAAGCCCTTTATTCTGAGAATTCTTGGTGAGATTACACTTGGAATACTGTATTCAGTTCTGGTCTCCATATTCTAAAAAAGAATATGGAGACCAGGTTCACAAGGATAATACCGGAACTAAGAAGATACACTTTTCAAGAAAGGCTGAACCCAGCTGGGGATCTTTTCTCTAAAAACGAGAGTTCAAAGGGGCGACCTGATAGAGGTCTTTAATTTAAGAAGAGGTTTTATTGAGTTGATGTTGAGAAATTTGTGCAGGGGCTCAATACTAGAGGTCATAAATATAGGACAGTCACAAATAAATTTAAGAGGGAATTCAGGAGAAACGTCTTCAGTAAGAGAGAGGTTAGAATGGAACTTGATGCCCAAGGAGTAGTTGAGGCTAATAGGACAGATTAGTTTCAGCGAAAGTCAGGTAAAGACATGAGGGAGAAAGGAATCGTAGGTTATGCTGATAGGGTTGGATGAAAATGAGTGGATGTAGGCTAGTGTGGAACCAAATGCCAGAATCGACCAATTGGATCAAATGGCCAGTTTCTGTGCTGCAGCCTCAATGATATAATTCAAACCTGTAACCTCTATCACCTAGAAGAAAAAGGGCAGCAGGTGCATGAGAACACCATTGGATTGGATTGGATTTGTTTATTGTCACGTGTACTGAGGTACAGTGAAAAGTATTTTTCTGCGAGCAGCTCAACAGATCATTAAATGCATGGGAAGAAAAGGGAATAAAAGAAAATACATAATAGGGCAACACCATGTATACAATGTAACTACATAAACACCGGCATCGGATGAAGCATACAGGGTGTAGTGTTAATGAGGTCAGTCCATAAGAGGGTCATTTAGGAGTCTGCTAACAGTGGGGAAGAAGCTGTTTTTGAGTCTGTTCATGCGTGTTCACAGACTTCTGTATCTCCTGCCCGATGGAAGAAGTTGGAAGAGTGAGTAAGCCGGTTGGGAGGGGTCTTTGATTATGCTGCCCGCTTTCCCCAGGCAGCGGGAGGTGTAGATGGAGCCAATGGTGGGAGGCAGGTTCGTGTGATGGACTGGGCAGTGTTCACGACTCTCTGAAGTTTCTTGCGGTCCTGGGCCGAGCAGTTGCCATACCAGGCTGTGATGCAGCCCGATAGGATGCTAGGTATGGTGCATTTGTAAAAGTTGGTAAGGGTTAATGTGGACATGCCGAATTTCCTTAGTTTCCTGAGGAAGTATAGGCGCTGTTGTGCTTTCTTGGTGGTAGCACCTGTAGAGGGTTCCATCTCTGCTACTCCACTACTGGGCCGATATCTGGGGTTTGAGTATCTGTGTGTGTCTCTCTCCAGCTGGCACTGAAACTTCAGAGGCCAGGGGATGCCGCACTGGGACACCTCCACGGAAGAGAGCACTGAATCAAGCCTGCCGTTTATCCCTAACCGGAAGCCTGAGGCTTATATCACACAGATATCCAGACCCCCACCAATGCCCAGGTGATTCTCTCTCTTGCCGGTGGTGCAACACCCACCCGGTTCCTACTTCGCTGGAGTAGCTTTCCCAAGAGAGAGAATAGGACACTGCTGTTTATTACCTAACCAGCAGCCTGTCCTGAGTGAATCGTTCAAGATGACCCTAGATTCTCGACCCCGGAATTAAGGTGAGGAATATCTTAACAATGACTTGGTCAGAGATCGCTGGTGAGAGATTGAAGAATTTAAACGACTCCAATTATCAGCAAATCAAGGTTTATTGCAAAACCCAGGTCAAAATCACCAAACAGAAGAAATTATAATAAAATCTTAAACTCTAACACAAACTAAGTCTATTCAGAAAGTACTATAACGGACACAACGTAAAATCTTATTGTTACACAGTTTTAGCAATGACACAGAACACAAATCAAGTCCCCTTCCCCAAAGCCTCACCCACTATCAAGGTCAAGGGAGTTTTGCAAGCTGCTGCAGGGTACTTACGGTCACAGGCTGCAGGAGGTCAAGTCGAAGGTGGAGAGGTCAAGCCAAGAGACCCTCAATCGAAACACAGCCCCTTTTATATCCGTTTTACCTGGCTTTTTCCTGTGTTCGGCCAGCCCCTTTTGCATTGAATCCATAAGGTTTAAAGTTCCTGCTGGTCCTGCCCCCTTTGAGCCGGTCAGACCTGTCAAGATAGGAGTACCTCCCCTAGGTCCGCCTCCAGTCTGCTTTTTGAGATAACGAGGTTGAGCTCCCTTGTGAAGATTTTCAAAGTCTTCCATCTGCTCTGGAGATCGCTGCTATGTTGATGGGGTGTTGATTGGATTCTGCTCTGGTGGAGGCAAAGTCATTTACATCTGCATGGGGCGATGACCATCCCATTGTCCTGCTTGCAGGCAGGCCCCTTACAGCATTACCATGCCCCTTTGTCTCTGTGTTTAATCTTATCTAGTTGTCTGGCTCCTTCTTCCTTGTAGCTCCTGGGGGGGGTTTGTAAATACCTATGCCCCTACTCAGCTCAGCGGACCAAGCCTGCAGGGAAATTTGGTTACGTTCCTTTGGCTGAAAAGTGTCCAGTTTACAGTCTCTGGGTTTTATTCTTGGGCAGTCCAAAAAGGGCCGAATTGCCCGAAAACCTTACAGATGCCCCTTCGATACGTCCCTAACTGCTTGGACCGTATCGACACAGGTGAAGGGCAATCATTTCCTTTTGTGTGGACCGTAGGCCCCCCTCAACAACATGCAAAACTACAAGTCCCAAGACAGTTCCCTTAATCTAGGCTACCCCTAATTTCATTGAAAGGGAAAGACAAGACCATACTTAATTCAAACACACAGTAACATACACACATTTCACCGGAACCCCAAACGTAAGGGTCCCTGTACATATATCACAATCAAGTAACTGAAACCCGCGAATCCATACAACTATTTACATTTGAATCTCTTTATTTCACTAAGGATCCTCTTTTCTGGGCTGCACTTCGCTTCTTCTCAAAAGCCCGTTGAAGGCTCTTCATTTTCCTCCGTCGTCGATACCTGCAGCTGAGAGGTTCAGTACAACTGAGGCGACAGCATAATGTACCCCCTGGTGCAACATTTTCTTTGTGGGGACAAACACTAAACCATTCTCAGGCCCCCTGGTGGTGATCGGACAGTTGTGAGGGTCGATTGGTTGGGCTGTGGGCAGGGGTCTCTTTACCTGAACCAGCAGTTCGGTAGCCTTTACAGTCATCCCTTCCCTGGACGTTACACATCCCTCCCCACTGCGGTCAATTCATCCCGTTCCCTGGGTTCTGCCACCACCTAACAAAAGTGATCGATGCCCCTTGTGGACATGCCTTGGTAGACCCCCATAAACACAAATAAATGCCCTGGTCAGAAGCCCACCACTTATCCCAGCAAACGGTGATCCTACCCGGTGACCCCGTGATGGTCCGGTAGGTGTTGTTGTCCAGGCGTTCCCAGTCCGAGGACCGATCCCTCATGTCCAGGCTCAGCTTCCTGGGCCACCACCATCTCCCCAAAGGAACGTCCCCCTTACAGGTTAAACACACCCGCCTGCCCTCAGTCACCCTAACCCAGTCAGTCGGCACCTGTATCTCCTCGCAGAGTACAGAGGCCTCTCCATAGGTGAAGCTCTGGTGGCTGGAGTACCTGGTCGAGTTCGACCCCAGCCATCCAGGCCACCTCCCCAGGTGTGAGTAGTGGGTCTGCTCTGTGGCCACCTGGTCTCCCTGTCCGGTAGTGACAAGAGGGGCTCTGCCGCCAGAGCACCCATAGACGAAGGACTCTTCTGTCTCGCCTCTGCGGAGTTCTCCCGATCCCACCATCGCCAAGATAATCAGCAAGCTCCACATCGTCGGGTGCCCCATCTGTAAAACAGACAAAACACATCCTTGCCTCTACAGAACTACCTACCTTAAAGTGCATGGCTTCTATCCAGCGGCAGCAGCAGCTCCCGCTTTGAAGTTGTGAAATCAAAATGAAATTGCTGCAGCCTGTCTGTGGTTCTGTGTCCACAGCCCGGCTCCACCAGGGTCCTAGTGCCTGCTGCTCAATCATTATATCACTGCACTATGCGCTTCTGTGATCCCACGATCCTAAATAACCCACACACCACTAAACACTAATTAGAACTAACAGGGGGAAAATGATATATACAATGCCACCCGTCTCCGGGTGGCCAAATTAAAACTGGACCCCGCTATACTGGGGCTGTTCACCTGTTTGGACCAACGGCTCGGGCCAGACCTCCCCCTCCCGGGGGTCCGGACTGCCCCTTGCCTCTCCTTCCCCAAAGGGGTTCGGGGATCCCTTTCTGCTCCCTCCGGAGACTGGGCTACCTGTGGCAGCAGTGGATAATGTCCTACATCCCTCACCGTTCCCTTCTACTGGGGACCATCTTACCGGGGGCTTGGAGACCCGATTGCTCCTTCGTCCCCTGGATGGTTCCCACGCCCAAGGTGATACCTCCCTCTCCTCTGCCTCCCTAGCCTCTATACTAAGGCAGGCCACCTGACCCACAGGTAAGGGCTTGGGAATCGTTACTGTCCCTGGGCTGGGTGCTTGCAGCACTGTCGGTTTCTTTGGGACTGCCCCTTCGGGACAGCACCTTATCACCGGTTGTGTGACCGTGGAGTCAGGGACCTCCCCCACCGTCGTTAATTCTACGGGGGGTTCCTCCACTACCACCCCCAATCTTCCCCCCAACTTGCTCTTTCTTGCCCTTATGGGGTGGAACAATTTAAATTGACTGATGTGGCGTTCGCATGGGTCCCACCTTAAGGGATTTAAACTGCAAATAGCCGCTGAGGCAGCCTCCAGAATGGGACCCTGCACCTGGACCGGACCAGGGTCTGGGGCTAGAACTACCCCTGCGCTCCCTTTTTCCTGAGGCTGCTCCCTGGGTAGTCATACGGGTTCTTGTGGTGTGGGTGCGGGCAGGTCCTGGCCCGTTGACATTGCCACCTGTCCCGACCCAGCTGCTAGGCTCTGCAAAAAGGCCAAAAGTTTTTTTAAATCGATGGTTTCCGAGGCAGCTGCTCCTGCCGCCGTGGTCTGACTCTCTACTACGGGAGCCCTCTCCTCCTTGCTAGGGTTTTTACACTCCCTCTTGAAGTGCCCGGCCTTCCCACACCCGTAGCATACCGGTCTCTTGTCAGAGGTCCGGGTGCCCTCATGCTTCCACTCTCTCTTAGGGGGTGTTGGCGCGATTTCATGCACCTTACCCTTAAGGAGCTTTTCCTCACTCCTCTCCCCATTGCGATATGCGAGGGTGAGTTTCCTAAGGACCTCTGCCTCATTAAGGTCCGGGGTCTGCGGGTCGAACCAGTGTTCGGCCTTTGCCCTAACGTGAGGGAGACAGTTAGCTACGAGGGTCTTCAGCCAGTGGGCTGTTCTCTCATCTAAATTCTGCCTATCCGCGGGAGTCCCGCACACCTCCACATAGACAGTCCACAGCCTGTCTGCGAACATATTTGGCGATTCCCCTAGCTGCTGCTTGGTTTCCCCCACCCTCATGAAAGGGCTACCCAGATTCAAACCCATTGCCTCCAGCACAGCAGTCTGTGCTGCCGCCCATGTGTCAGGTTGTCCCCCATTCCCGGAGGTCACTGCCCTGCATAGCTGTGCATCTAGGGTCATCAGGAGCATCCTTACTTGCTCCCCCTCGTCGCAGTCATTAATGCTGGCTGCCTGCTCCACCTCCATAAAATGAAGCGACGGATCCCCTTTTAGAGTTAGCCTGGGAACGTGGGCCACCATCCCCCTGAGCGCGGATGCCCCATGAGGAATGATAATGTCGCCCTCAACCGGTCCCCTATTCGCCAGCCCCGCCGGGGGACCATACCTTCTCTGCCTGACAGGGCACATCTGCCCTACCTGGGGTTCCTGCTCCTCCGCCTCCCCGGCGTCCAGCTCTCCTGCCCCGTTGGGTAGCCCCCCTGTCCCTGGGCTAACTACCCATATAGGAGACGCCGCTATCTGGGGATACACCACTGACCCCCCTTGGACCTGCCCCTGACCGGGCGGTCCGAACCCTACCTGCTGACCCGGCCCCATCACCGGCATCCCAGGCAGCGGTCTGTCTCCATCCCATGGGGACCCACATACGAAACCAGGCGGACACGCCGCCAGCTGGGGGTACCCTGCCGACCCCCCTTGGACTTGCCCCTGAACGTGCAGTCCGATCCCCCCCTGCCGACCCGGACACAATCCCGGCGCCTCAGGAGGCGGTCTATTCCCCTTAGCCTTTGGGGAATCATCCGCTGCGAGGAGCACCTTGCCCCTTGGGAACCCCCCTGGACCTACCAGGTGTACCTGTCCCCTGACCTTGGACAAGGTCTCCTCCAACTCCGTTATCCGTGCCTGGCATGGCCCGTGAGCACAGTCCCCGACTTCCTCGCGAGCCACTCGGTACGCTGCCTGGATGTCCCGGAACTTCCCCTCCAGCTTCCTACACTGCTCTGTACTCCGAGCATAGAGTTCCTGGAGCCTCCATTCCTTTGTCTTACCCTCCACTATCTGGCAGTGGAGATATTCCTTCTCGCACCGGTTAGACTCGCTTTCCTGTAGGCTGCCCTGTTTCATTTCTGCCAATTCCTCCCGCAGTCGTTCCGCTGCGCTAGCGCTGTCCCCTGCGCTGGCCCTCACTTCTCCCAACTCCTGCTCTAATTCTTCGACCCTTCGCTCTGTTTTGACTACCTGCTGGGACAAGCAGACCAGCCAAACTGCCTTCTCCAAGTGCCTTTTGTGCGCCTTACTTTCTGTCCATGCGGCCGCCGCCATTACGGGTCGCTCCGCATTGATTAGTTCTGAGACCCAAGGTTTGGTGAGGTTGACCTTTTGCCACATATACGAGGAGATTCTCTCCTCCATTTTACTTCGTTCCCTCACCCCCTCTGCCAAGTCACATACTCCAAACCACCGGGCTCCTGCCGCGGTCGCCATTGTAGAGGGTTCCATCTCTGCTACTCCACTACTGGGCCGATATCTGGGGTTTGAGTATCTGTGTGTGTCTCTCTCCAGCTGGCACTGAAACTTCAGAGGCCAGGGGATGCCGCACTGGGACACCTCCACGGAAGCGAGCACTGAATCAAGCCTGCCGTTTATCCCTAACCGGAAGCCTGAGGCTTATATCACACAGATATCCAGACCCCCACCAATGCCCAGGTGATTCTCTCTCTTGCCGGTGGTGCAACACCCACCCGGTTCCTACTTCGCTGGAGTAGCTTTCCCAAGAGAGAGAATAGGACACTGCTGTTTATTACCTAACCAGCAGCCTGTCCTGAGTGAATCGTTCAAGATGACCCTAGATTCTCGACCCCGGAATTAAGGTGAGGAATATCTTAACAATGACTTGGTCAGAGATCGCTGGTGAGAGATTGAAGAATTTAAACGACTCCAATTATCAGCAAATCAAGGTTTATTGCAAAACCCAGGTCAAAATCACCAAACAGAAGAAATTATAATAAAATCTTAAACTCTAACACAAACTAAGTCTATTCAGAAAGTACTATAACGGACACAACGTAAAATCTTATTGTTACACAGTTTTAGCAATGACACAGAACACAAATCAAGTCCCCTTCCCCAAAGCCTCACCCACTATCAAGGTCAAGGGAGTTTTGCAAGCTGCTGCAGGGTACTTACGGTCACAGGCTGCAGGAGGTCAAGTCGAAGGTGGAGAGGTCAAGCCAAGAGACCCTCAATCGAAACACAGCCCCTTTTATATCCGTTTTACCTGGCTTTTTCCTGTGTTCGGCCAGCCCCTTTTGCATTGAATCCATAAGGTTTAAAGTTCCCGCTGGTCCTGCCCCCTTTGAGCCGGTCAGACCTGTCAAGATAGGAGTACCTCCCCTAGGTCCGCCTCCAGTCTGCTTTTTGAGATAACGAGGTTGAGCTCCCTTGTGAAGATTTTCAAAGTCTTCCATCTGCTCTGGAGATCGCTGCTATGTTGATGTGGTGTTGATTGGATTCTGCTCTGGTGGAGGCAAAGTCATTTACATCTGCATGGGGCGATGACCATCCCATTGTCCTGCTTGCAGGCAGGCCCCTTACAGCATTACCATGCCCCTTTGTCTCTGTGTTTAATCTTATCTAGTTGTCTGGCTCCTTCTTCCTTGTAGCTCCTGCGGGGGGGTTTGTAAATACCTATGCCCCTACTCAGCTCAGCGGACCAAGCCTGCAGGGAAATTTGGTT
The DNA here is from genome assembly GCF_047496885.1 of Scyliorhinus torazame. Taxonomy (NCBI): domain Eukaryota; kingdom Metazoa; phylum Chordata; class Chondrichthyes; order Carcharhiniformes; family Scyliorhinidae; genus Scyliorhinus; species Scyliorhinus torazame. The sequence continues at coordinate 121,573,190 of NC_092709.1, forward strand.
ACGTTCCTTTGGCTGAAAAGTGTCCAGTTTACAGTCTCTGGGTTTTATTCTTGGGCAGTCCAAAAAGGGCCGAATTGCCCGAAAACCTTACACACCAACATGGGTGAACCAGGACAGATTTTTGGAGACGTGCACCCCAAGGAATTTGAAACTGCTAACCATCTCCACCTCGGCCCCGTTGATGCTGACAGGGGTGTGTACAGTACTTTGCTCCCTGAAGTCAATGACCAGCTCTGTAATTTTGCTGGCATTGAGGGAGAGATTGTTATCGCTACACCACTCCACTAGGTTCTCTATCTCCCTCCTGTATTCTGACTCATCGTTATTCGAGATCTGGCCCACTACAGTCGTATCGTCAGCAAACTTGTAGATGGAGTTGGAACCAAATTGTGCCACGCAGTCGTGTGTGTACAGGGAGTATAGTAGGGGGCTAAGTACGCAGCCTTGCGGGGCCCCGGTATTGAGGGCTATTGTGGAGGAGGTGTTGTTGTTCATTCTTACTGATTGTGGTCTGTTGGTCAGGAAATCGAGGATCCAGTTGCAGAGTGGGGAGCCAAGTCCTAGGTTTTGGAGCTTTGATATGAGCTTGGCTGGGATTATGGTGTTGAAGGCGGAGCTGTAGTCAATAAATAGGAGTCTGATGTAGGAGTCTTTGTTCTCGAGATGCTCTAGGGATGAGCATAGGGCCAGGGAAATGGTGTCTGCTGTGGACTAGTTGCGATGATATGCGAATTGCAGTGGATCAAGGCGTTCTGGGAGTATGGAGGTGACGCGCTTCATGATCAACCTCTCAAAGCACTTCATTCCGACTGAAGTCAGCACCACCGGACGGTAGTCATTGAGGCACGTTGCCTGGTTCTTCTTTGGTACCGGTATGATGGTGGTCTTCTTGAAGCAGGTGGGGACCTCGGAGTGGAGTCGGGACAGGTTAAAGATGTCCACGAACACCTCTGCTAGCTGGTCCGCGCAGGCTCTGAGTGCACAACCAGGGATCCCGTCCAGGCCCATCACCTTCCGAGGGTTCACTTTCAGGAAGGCCAATCTGACTTTGGAAGCTGGCAGTGGGTATAAGTTATGGGCTGCTGGGGCACCCGACAGCGGATTGTTGGTTACCTGCTTGAACCGAGCATAGAATGCATTGAGTTCATCGGGGAGGGGTGCGCTGCTGCCGGAGATACTGCACGGCTTCGCTTTGTAGCCCGTTATGTTGTTTAGGCCTTGCCACAACCGCCAACAGTCTGTCTGTGACTCTAGCTTAGTTTGATATCCTCTCTTGCCATCTCGGATGGCTTTGCGGAGGTCGTACCTGGATTTCTTGTGTCGGACAGGGTCTTCTGACTTGAGCGCCTCAGAGCTGTCCTTCAGTCGGGAGTCAATCTCTTGATTGAGCCATGGTTTCCGGTTGGGGAACGCACGTACTGCTTTCTTTGGCAAGCAGTCGTCCACACAGTTGCTGATGAAGTCTGTTATGGTGGTGGCATACTCATCTAAGTTGGTCATTGAGTTCTTAAATATGGACCAGTCCACTGTCTCTAAGCAGTCACGTAAGACCTCTTCTGTTTCCTCGGACCAGGACTGCACGACGTTCTTTGCTGGATTCTCCCACTTGAGTTTCTGCTTGTATGCCGGGAGAAGGAGCACCGTCTTATGGTCTAATTTCCGTTGTGTAGACCGCTGTGATAATGGCTGAAGTGAACTCATCTGGAAGATAGTATGGGCGGCACTTCACGGTCAGGTATTCCAGGCCCGGGGAGCAGTAGGTTGCCAGGGTCGCCACATCCAAGCACCAGGAGGAGTTTAAAAAATATATATATATATTTATTCATTTTTTCAACAGATTTTCAACAAACCTCCCCCCAACAAAAAGAAACAAAAACACAGCTATCAAAAATTATACAAAAATTATACATTGGATTTCCCCCCATATGACATTTAATAGCACCAATCGGGAAGCCCCCCCCCCCCACCCACCCAAACGCCCCCCCAAAAGAACCCCCCCCCCTCCCTCCCCACCCTGCCCCTGGGCTGCTGCTGCTGCTGACCTCCTCCTAACGCTCCGCGAGATAGTCTAGGAACGGTTGCCACTGCCTGAGGAACCCCTGCACAGACCCTCGCAAGGCAAACTTTATCCTCTCCAGCTTGATGAACCCTGCCATGTCATTGATCCAAGCTTCCACACTCGGGGGCTTCGCATCTTTCCATAATAGCAAAATCCTCCGCCGAGCTACCAGGGACGCAAAGGCCAGAATACCGGCCTCTTTCGCCTCCTGCACTCCCGGCTCGTCCGTTACCCCAAATAATGCCAACCCCCAGCTCGGCTTGACCCGGGCTTTCACCACCTTGGACATCGTCTTCGCAAAACCCCTCCAAAATCCATCCAGTGCCGGGCACGACCAGAACATATGGACGTGATTTGCCGGGCATCCCGAGCACCTCCCACACCTGTCTTCCACCCCAAAGAACCTACTCAACCTCGCCCCTGTCATTTGCGCTCTGTGAGCAACTTTGAACTGTATTCGGCTGAGCCTGGCGCAAGAGGAGGAAGAAGTAACCCTACGCAGGGCATCAGCCCACAGACCCTCATCTATCTCCTCCCCAAGCCCCTCCTCCCACTTGCCCTTTAAGTCCTCCACCGAGGCCTCCTCCTCTTCCTTCAGCTCCTGGTAAACCGCCAAAACTTTGCCTTCTCCAACCCATACACCCGAAATCACCCTGTCCTGAACCCCCTGTGCCGGGAGCAGCGGGAATTCCCTCACCTGCCGCCTCACAAATGCCCTCATCTGCATGTACCTGAAAGCGTTTCCCAGGGGTAGCCCAAACCTCTCCTCCAGCGCCCCTAGGCTCGCAAACGTCCCATCGATGACGTTGAAGGTGGCAGATCAGGTTAGGCTGAGAAAGGGATGGGTAGGGCAGGTCCTCCATTCAGGGCTTGATGCAGTGGAGGGGGATGGCGGAGGTCATGTGGATCCTAAGGGAGTTTGGGGACTTTTCGGAGTATAAACTCAACGTGGGGAAGAGTGAGCTCTTTGTGGTGCATTCAGGGGACCAGGGAAGGGGGATAGACGAGCTACCACTGAGGAGGGCGGAAAGGAGCTTTCGGTACCTCGGGATCCAAGTAGCTAGGAGTTGGGGGGCCCTGCACAAGCTCAATTTGACGTGGTTGGTGGAGCAGATGGGGGAGGATTTTAAAAGATGGGATATGCTGTTTACTGGGGCTGTTTAGCACAGGGCTAAATCGCGGGCTTTGAATGCAGACCAAGGCAAGCCAGCAGCACGGTTCAATTCCCGTAACAGCCTCCCCGAACAGGCGCTCCCTGAGTAGCCCCTCCTCGGACGCCTCTGCATACCTCCTGTCCACCCTTAAAATCTCCCCCACCAACCTCTCCCTCTCCCTCCCCTCTCTCTTCTCCCTGTGGGCCCTAATGGAGATTAGCTCTCCCCTGACCACCGCCTTCAGCGCCTCCCAGACTACATTCACCTGCACCTCCCCGTTGTCGTTGGCCTCCAAATATCTTTCAATGCACCCCCGCACCCGCCCGCACACCTCATCCGCCAACAGTCCCACATCAAGGCGCCTCAGCGGGCGCTGGTCCCTCTCCTCCCCCAACTCCAGCTCCACCCAATGCGGGGCGTGGTCTGAGATGGCTATGGCCGAATATTCCGTTCCCTCCACTTTTGGGATTAGCGCCCTACTCAAAATGAAAAAATCTATCTGGGAGTAGGCTCTATGGACGTGGGAAAAGAAGGAAAATTCCCTGGCCTGCGGCCTGGCAAATCTCCACGGGTCCACTCCCCCCATCTGGTCCATAAACCACCTGAGACCTTAGCCGCAGCCGGCCTCGTACCCGTCCTGGACCTAGAGCGGTCCAGTGCTGGGTCCAGCACCGTGTTGAAGTCGTCCCCCCCCCATTATCAAGCTTCCTACCTCCAGATCCGGAATCTGACCCAGCATGCATTTCATAAATCCGGCATCATCCCAATACGGGGCATATACGTTCACCAGTACCACCCGCACCCCCTGCAACCTACCGCTCACCATCATATATCGACCTCCATTATCCACTACAATATTCATTGCCTCCAACGACACCCGCTTGCCCACCAGTATTGTAACCCCTCTGTTCTTCGCATCAAGCCCTGAATGAAATACCAGTCCTACCCATCCCTTTCTCAGCCTAACCTGATCTGCCACCTTCAGATGTGTCTCCTGGAGCATAACGTCTGCCTTCAGTCCCTTTAAGTGCGCGAACACCTCTTGACCGGCCCGTTCAGGCCCCTCACATTCCAAGTTATCAGCCGGATTGGGGGGCTACTCGCTCCCCCCCCCCCCCGCTGACTACCTATCTCCTTTTCTAGGCCAGCCACGTGCCCGCGCCTCCCGCACCCTGGCGGCGGACCCCCGCCCCGACCACCTCTCCTACTTCCAGCTCACCTTTGGCTAATGCAGCAGAAACCCTGTTCCCCCCCCACCCCCGCTAGATCCTCATCGAGCCATTTTGCTCCCCCCATAACACTCCCGGAAGTCAGCTGACTCCTGCTGACCCCGGCCTCTCCCGCCATTCCATCGACCCCCAGTGTGAGATTCCCCCCTCCCCTTGGCAGTCAGTGTGCGCTCCTCTCCAACACCGCCCTTCCCCTCCACCCCCCCCCCCCCCCGGCCCCACCCCCGACCTTCCCTAACGCGGGAAAAAGCCCGCGCTTTCCTGAGCCGGCCCCTCCCCCGCTGGAGCAGCTCCTTTTTGCGGCCTTACCCCAACTCCCCATCCACGGGCCTCCACTCACCCTCTTCCTCCGTGGGGGCCTGCCCCTCCAACACCGATGCCCACATCCTCCCACAACCCCCACATCAAATCCATTTACCCATCCCCACCCAGCACTCAATCCAAAAGAACATTCCCCAAACATGATAAACACAGTGAACACAGCAAACATCCCCCCATGATAAACCCTCAATTTGAGTCCAACTTTTCAGTCTGTATAAAGTTCCATGCCTCATCGGGCGTTTCAAAATAGTGGTGCCGATCTTGGAACATGACCCACAATCACGCAGGCTGCAGCATATCGAACTTCACCCCTTCCGATGGAGCACCGCTGTGATGAACATTGACTGCCTTGTGATGTGTAAGGTGATGTCCCCTTTAAGACCGGTCTTGGAACCCTGGGGACTCCGTCTCTGGCTCCGTCCATCTGTGAGCCATATATAAGGGGCTGCCTTGTGGGCTGTGCAGCAGTTAACACCTGTCTCAGCTCTAGCATGGTTCATAGTCTATTAAAGCCTTCTTTACCGTTTACACTCTAAGCGGCATTATTGAGGGTACCTCAATTAATAGACTAAACTAGATCAGGATGGACGCAGGCCTAAAACCAGAGAAGCTCAATCTGGACGCACGGACACCGGAGGCAAAGGAAATTTTAAAATACTGGCTGCGGTGCTTTGAGGCCTACCTGGACTCCTCAGAGACCCGCAACCTGGGGCCACGCAAGCTGAGCCTACTCCATGCCCGGGTGAGTAACAGAATCTCCGCCACGCTCGAAAAGGCGACGACTTATGAAGAGGCGGTCGAGTTACTCCGCAAGCAATTTGTCAAACCCATCAACGAGGTACACGCCAGGCATCTGCTCTCTACCTGCCGGCAGCTCTCGGGGCAATCGCTAGACGAATTTGTCGAGAAACTCACGGCACTTGCGAGGGACTGTGACCACCAGGATGTGACGGGGAAGTCCATATGAACCTGCACATCAGAGACGCTTTCGTGTCCGGCATCCGCTCGACCTACATCCGGCAGCAGCTGCTCGAAAACGGGGCAAAAGACTCCAGGACACGCTAACGCTCGCCTCGCTGGAGGTGGCCCGACATAACTTGGGTACGTACCCCGCGGACTCTGCGAGCCCCCCCGGACTTCCTCAGACTCAGCCGTATTACAGGCCTGCGCCACGCGGCGACCCGCTCACCATGGGGGCACACCGTGCTACTTCTGCGGACAGGGCCAGCATCCACCCCCACGCTGCCCAGCCAGCTCCGCGATCGGCAGCGACTGCGGGAAGAAGGGGCACTTTGCGAGGGTCTGCCTGGTCAGACCCAGGGGCCAAAAGAACAAAGAACAGCCGGCCCGAAAATCAGGCTCTCAGGCCCGCAGGCCTCGCAATGCGGCTGCGCACCGACCCGACAAGCCCCCTTCTGATGCGTCATCAGCCTCGTGCGAATCATGGGAGCGGCCATCTTGTCGGTGGCCATCTTCTTGACCCAACACGTGCGACCGACGGCGGCGGACATTTTACGAGTCCGACTTGGCTGAGGACTCGGACTACCCGCGAGTGGGTGCGATCACCCTCGACCAAACTCGGCCAAAGCACCTGCAGGTCCAGGTCAACGGACGCGACACTGCATGCCTCTTCGACTCCGGGAGCATGGAGAGCTTTATCCATCCTGAACCGGTAAGGCGCAGCTCCCTATGCACCCATCCCGCATCCCAAACCATAGCCCTCGCATCTGGGTCCTACTCGGTACAAATCAAGGGGTACTGTATTGCGGATCTCTCGATCCAGGGCGCCAAATACACCCGTTTCAAATTTTATATCCTCCCTCACCTCTGTGCCTCTCTGCTGCTCGGACTGGATTTCCAGTGCAGCCACCGAAGCCTGACACTGAAGTTCGGCGGAACCTTGCCCCCCCCCCCCCCCCCCCCCCCCCCCGCACGGTATGCTGCCTTGCGACACTGAAAGTGGCACCCCCTTCGCTATTCGCGAACCTCACTCCCGACTGTAAGCCAGTCGCCACCAGGAGCCGGCGCTACAGTGCCCAAGATATGACGTTTATCAAGTCAGAGGTCCAGCGTTTACTGGGAGAGGGGGTCATCGAGGCTAGCAACAGCCCTTGGAGAGCACAAGTGGTGGTAGTCCGGTCCAGGGAGAAGAAACGGATGGTCGTGGATTATAGCCAGACCATAAACTGATTCACGCAGCTTGATGCGTCCCCCTTCCTCGCATCGCGGAAATGGTAAATCGGATCGCCCAATACCGAGTCTTTTCCACGGTAGACCTCAAATCCGCCTCCCACCAGCTCCCCAGCCGACCAAAAGACCGCCCCTATACTGCCTTCGAAACAGCCGGCCGGCTCTTCCACTTCCTCAGGGTCCCCTTTGGTGTCACAAATGGGGTCTCCGTCTTTCAAAGGCCGATGGACCAAATGGTGGACCAGTACGGTTTGCGGGCTACATACCCGTACTTGGACAATGTCACCACCTGCGGCCATGACCAGCAGGACCATGACGCTAACCTCAAAAAGTTCCTCCAGACCGCCCGAGCCCTTAACCTGATCTATAACGAGGAAAAATGCGTTTCCACACCACCCGGCTAGCCATCCTTGGCTATGTTGTGGAAGACGGGGTCCTAGGTCCCGACCCCGACCGCATTAAGGAACTCCCTCGCCCCTGCAGCCTCAAGGCCCTTAAACGGTGCTTGGGGCTTTTCTCTTATTACGCCCAGTGGGTCCCCAAGTATGCGGACAAAGCCTGCCCACTCATAAAGACCACCATTTCTCCCCTCTCGGCTGAGGCTCAATTGGCCTTCAACTGCATCAAGGCCGACATCATCAAGGCCGCTATGCACGCGGTGGACGAAACCATTCCTTTCCATGGAGAGAGCGATGCATCAGGCATCGCCCTGGCTGCTACCCTCAATCAGGCAGGCAGACCAGTAGCGTTCATCTCCCGAACCCTCACCGCCTCCAAGGTTCGACACTCTGCAGTCAAAAAGGAGGCACAAGCCATTGTGGAGGCTGTGCGGCGCTGACGACACTACCTCGCTGGTAGGAGGTTTACCCTCGTCACCGACCAACGGTCAGTCGCCGATATGTTCGATAACACGCAACGGGGCAAAATAAAAAATGATAAAATTTTGAGGTGGAGGATCAAACTCTCCACCTACACGTACGATATCAAGTATCGTCCAGGGGAGCTCAATGAGCCCCAGATGCCCTGTCCCGCGGCACATGTGCCAACGCGCAGGACGACCGCCTGCATGCCATCCACAATGACCTCTGCCACCCGGGGGTTACCCGGCTCGTCTATTTTATCAAGTCCTGCAACCTACCTTACTCAACCAAGGAGGTCAAGGCCATGGTCAGGGCCTGCCAGATCTGTGCGGAGTGCAAACCGCAGTTCTACCGGACAAGGTTTGGCTCGTGAAGGCCTTGGGTCCCTTTGAGCGACTGAGCGTGGACTTCAAGGGGCCCCTTCCGTCCACCAATCGTTATGCCTATTTCCTCACCGTTATCGATGAGTTCTCCCGTTTCCCATTCGCCATTCCCTGCCCTGACATGACCTCAGCCACCATGATTAAGGCACTGCACAGCATCTTCACTCTGTTCGGTTTCCCCGCTTATATCCACAGCGACCGGGGTACATCGTTCATGAGCGATGAACTGCGTCAGTATCTGCTCAGCAAAGGCATCGCCTCGAGCAGAACGACTAGTTATAACCCGTGGGGAAGCGGGCAAGTGGAGAGGGAGAACGCGACAGTGTGGAAGGTTGTCCTTCTGGCCCTGCGGTCGAGAAGTCTCCCAACTACCCGCTGGCAGGAGGTCCTACCCGATGCCCTACACTCCATTCGGTCACTCCTCTGCATGGCCATGAATGAGACCCCTCATAACCGATTGTTTGTCTTCCCGAGGAAGTCTACCTCCGGGGTCTCGCTTCCACCTTGGCTGATGGCTCCGGGACCTGTTCTTCTCCGGAGGCACGCGAGGAGCCATAAAACGGACCCCCTGGTTGAAATGGTCCGACTGCTCCATGCCAACCCCAGTTACGCCTACGTTGAGTGCTCCGACGGCAGGCAAGATATGGTTTCCCTCCGGGATCTGGCACCCGCTGGATCCCCCACTACAGATGCCCCTTCCTGCGCCGCTCCCCTGCAGGACCCGGCGCCCCCTGCAACACACCCCCTTCTGGGTGAGCACCCCCCTTGCACACCCCGCTGGCGCCGGCACCGCTCCTTCCGGTCCTGCCTAGTCCCCCTGCTCCGACCCAGATCGAAGCTCCGACCGCTGTGCTCCCGGATGTACCCTCAACCGGGACATCTGTGCCCGCTGCACCACTGCCCGAACTGAGGAGGTCGATGAAGACGATCCGCCCGCCGAGACAGATGGACCTGTGATGGCACTTCACCCCTACCGGACTCTTTTTTAAACAGGGGGTGAATGTGATGAACGGTTACTGCCTTGTCATCATGTAAGGTGATATCTCCTTTAAGAGCGGGCTTGGAACCCTGGGGACTCTGTCTCTGGCTCCGCCCATCTGTGAGCCAAGGGCTGCCTTGTGGGCTGTGCAGCAGTCAGCACATGTCTCAGCTCTAGCATAGTTCTTAGTCTATTAAAGCCTTCTTTACCGTTTACACTCTAAGCGTCATTATTGAGGGTACCTCAACCGCCTTAGACCGATTGAAACCAGCTCTCCTCTTAGCCACCTCCGCACTGCAGTCCTGGTAAATTCAGATCTCCGTGTTCTCCCACCTGCTGCTCTGCTCTTTTTTGGCCATTCTCAGGACACACTCTCTGTCCATAAAGCGGTGGAACCGCACAACTACAGCCCTTGGCGGCTCGTTGGCTTTGGGTCTCCTTGCCAGGACCCGATAAGTCCCATCTAGCTCCAGGGGCCTCGGGCAAGCTCCCGCGTCCATCAGCGAATTGAGCATTGTGCTCATATATGCCCGGACATCAGGCCCCTCCACTCCTTCAGGGAGACCCAGATCCGAAGATTCTACCTCCTCGACCTATTCTCCAGGTCCTGGAATTTTTCCGCCGAACTCTTGTGCAGCGCCTCGTGCGCCTCCACCTTCACCGCCAGGCCCATGATCTCATCCTCATTCTCCGAGGCTTTTTGCCGCACCTCCCTGATTGCTGCCCCTTGGGCCTTCTGGGTCTCCACAAGCTTCTCAATCACCGCCTTCATTGGCGCCAGCATTTCTGTCTTCAGCTCCTCAAAGCAGCGTTTAAGAAACTCCTGTTGCTCCTGCGACCACTGCGCCCATGCAGCTTGGTCTCCACCCGTCGCCATCTTGCTTTTCCTCCCTCGCACTTTTCGTTGCCCCAAGATCACTTTTTTCACCGCTCCACTCCTGGTCCAATCCATATACTGTCGGGGGGACCTTGCTGTCACCTTCCCACACTGGAAGCCGTCGAACAATTGCCGACCCTCTGGAGAGCCCAAAAGTCTGTTCCCGGCGGGAGCTGCCGAACGTGCGACCTACCTAGGCATAGCCTCAACCGGAAGTCGCACCAGGAGGAGTTGATGAGGAGGCACACCCCTCCACCCTTTGCTTTGCCTGATTACGCTGTGCGGTCCGCCCGGTGAATTGAGAAGCCTTCAGGTTGTATGGCAAAGTCCGGTGAGGCGGGGGTGAGCCATGTCTCTGTGAAACAGAGCATACAGCAGTCTCTTACTTCCCTCTGAGAGGTAAGTCTGGCGTTAAGTTCACCATGGCGCGAAACCTCCCCTCAAACCAACTCACCGTCCTGACTTAGAAATATATCATCGTACCTTCACTGCCACTGGGTCAAAATCCTGGAATGCTCTTCAAAACAGCATTGTGGGTGTACCTACACCACATGGATTGCAGCGGTTTAAGAAGGCATCACACCACCACCTTCTCAAGGGCAACGAGAGATAAACAATAAACATGCTGGCCCAGGCAATGGTATCCGCATCCTTTGAAAGAATAAAAGGAAAGATAGTAGAATAAAACAATATCAGAATGCAATTCAGCAAATACCTCAAAAAATGGAATCTGTGGTGGAAATTTCAGCATGAGGGAGTGGTTCAGATTGGGTGTGAGTGGGGCTTTGAATGGGCAAAAAAATAGAATTGCTTCAGGAGTCCAGTTAAAACTCATGGGGCTGAATTTTCCAGCTCTTTGCACTGGTTGGATCTTCCGGTTCTGCCAAAGGTGATCTCTCCCCTCCTCCCCCACACCAGGTTCCCCAGTGGAGCAGACGGTGAACAATGCAAATGGCCACTGATGGTCCCACCAGCAGCCGATGACGAGCCGCTTCCACCACCAGAAAACCCACCACAGGGGCCAGAAAATTCTGGCCACTGACTTTCGGATTTACTCAGGTGCGAAAAGGGGCATGCAGTAAAGCTGCTCAAGTTTGCTCAAGGGGCTGGTTTAGCACAGTGGGCTAAAGGGGCTCAAGGGGCTGGATTAGCACAGTGGGCTGAAGAGGCTCAAGGGGCTGGTTTAGCACAGTGGGCTAAACAGCTGGCTTGTAATGCAGAACAAGGCAGCAGCACGGGTTCAATTCCTGTACCTGCCTCCCCGAACAAGCGCTGGAATGTGGCGAGTAGGGGCTTTTCACAGTAACTTCATTGATGCCTACTTGTGACAAGAAGCGATTATTATTATTACTAAGAGGGCTGGTTGGCATTTCAAATGTTTGAGTGAGACTGGAAGCCTGGGATTAAATTTATAAGTTTAACGATAGCTGACAGGACTTCCCGGGCATCAGGACACCCAACTGCTGCAGTGAGGTGAGGACAGCTTTAGGGACAAGATAGATGTCTTCACAATGCTGTTTGTGCATGTGGACAAGCAGCAGTGCTGCCCCCCTACTCCCCCATAGCAGCACCATCAGACAAATCCCCACTCCCCCACCACATACTCCCCTTCTCCTTCTGGATTTGATCTCCCCCAGAACACAGAGCAGACAATCCTCCCCTCCCCCATCCCTGAGTCAGTGTCAGGGTTCAGACACTGTTGTGAGAGGGCACCCAGGCAATAGGACCCCATCCCAGGATTCAGGATTGAACCTCTATGGGGATCAGCCTCCCTCAGAGCCTGGATAAAATTACTCCTCCCAAAGTCAGTAATTGAAAGTACCCAATTCTGTGGCCTCCTCTACAGTGCTCACATTCTGTTGGATCCCAAGCCTGTCAATCAGGCTGACTGCCCGGCAAGGAATCTGTCAAAGACAAATGTCACATACTGTGAGTGAAACCCAAACTTCCTACTAGCAATCAGGATTCCCAGCTTCCAATGCTTTGGAATGTTAAAAGCCCCCTTTCTACATCCACACCTGTGAAAGTAGATGAAAAAGTCGAAGTAGGAGCAAACTAATTTAAAATATTAATAGAATGGAAGCTTTCGAAAATAGCAAATATCCCTTTCCAGTTGACATCTTGGATGAAACATACCTCTAATTATCACAATGCCGGTGAGATAGTTTCCATATTTAAAAAAATTATTTTGGAAAATGCAAAGTTGCGCAGGTTAGGTGGATTGGCCATGCTAATTTAGGGTGGGGTTACAGGGTGCGGGATTAGGCCTAGGTAGGGTGGTCTTTTGAAGTGTTGGTGAAGGCTCAATGGGCCAAATGGCCTCTTTCTGCATGTAGGGATTATATGATTCTAAGTGTAATGGATCAAGAGGCAAATATTGTCTGCAACCTTGCTTTCACAGTACCCAAGAGTCAACATGTTTTGTGAGGAAGCATGAAAGATTGGTGGCAATGGTGATGGCAAATGGCATGAATTAAACTGATGTGCTTCTTAATCCTGAAGTTGCAAATTTACTCCACAAAGTGTTCAATAATAATTAGAATACACTGCACCAAGTATAGCGCTGGATTGGGAGAATCTTGGCTAATGGTCAAAGTAATAATGTGGTGCGAGCTGTTTAAATTGGATGTTTGACGAGTGAGCTGATGGGCAGGAGCAGGAGCAAATTCAAATTATAAGAGAGCTGATTGGCCTTAAGAATACAGCAAATAAGTCTGTTTAAAAAGCACGATGCAACAAAGGGTGTGAAGAGATTAGTAAAAAAGCATTTACAAATTACAGCAAAGGGAACTCATGCCTAAACCACAACAAAATCCCTCGATAGTGTCATGTGAGAGTACCTTTAAGAAATGGGTGTTTATAAATGAGTGTGCATATAAATATCTGTAGTGAGAGAACCTTTAAGAAATGGGTGTTTACTACTGCAGTGATGTCAGAGAGTGGGTGGAGCTGGGCTGTCTGTCAGCTTTTTACTTTCATTTTAGGCTGTTTGCTGCAGGGTGTGTTTTAGTTTTGTTTTCAGAGCTGGATAGCTGCACCCACAGCCAGAAGGGGTCTTAGTCTCTCTCTGTAATCTAAAGACTATAAATCGACCCTTTGGTGATTTAAAACTAATAACTGTTCTCAGTGGTGACTTTGACCTGATGTGCTTATGTTAAAAGGTTTTTTTAAAGTCTTATGGATGTTAAAAGGAGAGCTTAAGGATTACTGAATATTGTATTCTTTGGGGGTTGTATTTGAATTAATGGTTGCTAAGATGTTCACTGTATGTTTTAAAAAGGTTAACAAGTGGAGAAGGTAGTCAAGAAGGCATACGGCATGCTTGCCTTCATTGGCCGGGGCATTGAGTATAAGAATTGGCAAGTCATGTTGCAGCTGTATAGAACCTTAGTTAGGCCATACTTGGAGTATAGTGTTCAATTCTGGTCGCCACACTGAGAGGGGAACTCGCTACCGGAGGAGGTGGTGGAAGCAGGGACGATAGTGACATTTAAGGGGCATCTTGACAAATACATGACTAGGATGGGAATAGAGGGATACGGACCCGGGAAGTGTAGAAGATTGTAGTTTAGTCGGGCAGCATGGTCGGCACGGGCTTGGAGGGCCGAAGGGCCTGTTCTTTGTTGTTTGTTGAGTTCATAGAATAAACATTGTTTTGCTTGAAAAAATACTTTTCCATTTCTGCTGTACCACACCTATAGAGTGGGCCTTGTGCTCCCCATACCACAATCTATTAAAATTTATTGAGTCAGATGAACTCCATGATACACTTTGGAGTTCTCGAAAACCTGGCCCATAACAAATTGGGGGCTCGAGGGGGATAAACGTCTATCTATTGGATTGGCTCAGTGAACGTAAAGACAGTGAGGGGTGAGCATATTGTGATCACTTTTCAGGTGTGGTATTCTAGTTTAACTGGGGAGTGTGTTGTGGACAATGGCTCTTTCAGAGGCTCTTAAGTTTTTGGGGGTGGAGACGGTCACACGTAGTACCTTATGGACAGAGACTAAAAGCAGACTGTTTGATTTGGCAAAAACATTGCAGTTAACATTACCTGTCAAAATGTGAAAAGATGAGGTAATTATGGCAGTGGCTAAGCATTTAATGTTGCCTGAGATACAGTTTGACTCATTGGAAAGAGAGAGAGTGGAAAAAGAAAGACAAAGAGATAGAGAGGGAAAGAAAGAGAGAGAGAGGAAAAAGAAAAGGGGAGAGAAGAAAAGAGAAAAGAAAGAATAGTCCCACTAGAACAAAAAGAAAGAGAAAGGGAGATACAGATCAGGGAAATAGAAAAAGAGAGAGAGTTTGAACTTCAGAAAATGGACATGAAACATGACAGTCAGTTAAAGTTGGCAGACGTAAAGGGAAATGTACAGTTGGATGATAGTGATGAGGATAGTGAGAAAGAGCGTCAAAGTCGAAGGCTTGGTGGGAATCTATTTAAATATGTCCAAGCATTGCCAATGTTTGACGAGAAGGAGGTTGAAGCCTTTTTCATTTAATTTGAGAAGGTAGCTAAACAAATGAAATGGCCACAGGACATGTGGGTGTTACTGATTCAAACAAAGCTGATACGTAGTGTTTGCATCACTACTGGAGGAGGTATCTGGGACGTACACTCATGGAGGTGAAAAATCCATCTTAGGTGCATATGAACTAGTGCCTGAAGTCTACAGACAAAGGTTTAGAAATTTAAGGGAAGAATTTGGTCAAATATACATGGAGTTTGAAAGGTTCAAACAGAGTAATTTTGGCAGGTGGATACGGGCTTTGAAAATATATCAAACGTATGAAGCTCTCAGAGAAATTATACTTTTGGAGGAATTTAAAAATTCAATTCCTGATGTAGTGAGAACTCATGTGGCAGAATAGAGGGTTAAAACTGCGAGGTTAGCAGCAGAAATGGCAGATGATTATGAATTAGTTCATAAATCAAAGCTTGTTTCCGACATCAGTTTCAGCCTGTGAGGGCTAGAAACTGGGGACATGAAAAATGCTCAAGAGGTAAAGGTAAAGGTGATCTGATGGGAGATGATAAGGAGAGTGTACCTCCGACTAAAAAAGAAATCCAGGAGGGTGGAAGAGACATGAAAAGTTTCAAATGCTTTTACTGTAATAAACTAGGCCATGTAAAGTCACAGTGTTGGTGGTTGAAGAAAAGCACTTGGAAGGCTGATGTGGTAAAACCGGATAAGACAGTGGGGTTTGTTAAAGTGGTAAAGGAAAGTCCAAGTGAAGCGAAGGAGGTGCAAATGATTGCACAGCCTGATCAAGAAATGATTGACAAGAAGGTGCCAGATGTCTTTAAAAAATTTACTTGTGTGGGTAAAGTTTACTCATGTGTCACAATTTTAAGAGATACAGGAGCTAGTCAATCTTTAATGGTAAGAGATGAGGAGTTATGTAGTTTGGGAAGAATGTTGCCAGAAAAGGTGGTAATATGTGGAATTCAGGGTGAGAGGAGTAGTGTTCCATTGTATAAGGTAAGGTTGGAAAGTCCAGTGAAGAGTGGTGAAGTAGTAGTAGGAGTAATAGATAAACTATCTTGTCCAGGAATACATTTTATCTTGGGTAATGATATAGCTGGATCGCAGGTAGGAGTGATGCCTACTGTGGTTGATAAGCCAGTGGAAAATCAGACAACTGAAGTGCTGAAGGACGAATATCCTGGGATTTTTCTGGATTGTGCAGCAACAAGGTCGCAAAGTCACAAGAGGAGAAATCAAAGAGCGAAGATGAAGTTGACGTGCAATTATCAGAAACGATTTTTGATCAGATGGTTGAAAAAGAACAAGATCAGGTGGAGGATGAGGCAGATATTTTTAGTTCAGGAAAATTGGCGGAGTTACAACAGAAAGATGGAGAAATCAAATGGATATATCAGAAAACATGTACGGAAGAGGAATCTGATTGTATACCAGAGTGTTATTACCGTAAAAGTGATGTCTTGATGAGAAAATGGAGACCTTTACATATGCAGCCAGATGAAAAGTGGGCAGAAGTTCATCAAGTAGCATTGCCGGTAGGATATAGAGTGGAGGTGTTGCAAGTTGCACATGAGATACCAGTGGGAGGTAATTTGGGAATAAGAAAACTCAAGCTAAATTCCAGAAACATTTTTATTGGCCTGGACTACAGAAAGATGGAGTTAAATTTTGTCAGTCATGTCACACATGTCAAGTGATATGGAAACCTCAAGCAGTGGTAAAACCAGAGCCCTTAATACCCATTCCAGCATTTGAGGAACCTTTTACAAGGGTCCTAATTGATTGTGTAGGACCGCTTCCTAAAACAAAAAGTGGGAATCAATATCTTTTGACTATAATGGATGTGTCTACGAGATTTCCAGAGGCCATTCCAGTACGTAATATTACAGCTAAAAAGATTGTGCAGGAGTTACTTAAATTCTTTACTGTGGACTACCCACAGAAAAAAATTGGATCAAGGATTAAATTTTACCTCCAGGCTATTCAAAGAAGTTATGGATAGCTTGGGAATAAAACAATTTAAATCAACTGCATACCATCCAGAATTGCAGGGAGCGTTAGAAAGGTGGCATCAGACATTAAAGACAATGTTGACGGCTTATTGTCAAGATTATCCAGAGGTTTGGGATAAAGGAATTCCATTCGGACTGTTTGCAATTAAGGATGCACCTAATGAGCCAACCAAATTCAGTCCTTTTGAATTAATTTTTCATCATGAGGGAAGAGTACCATTGAAATTGATTAAGGAAAAATTGGTGAGTGAGAAATCGGAAATAACATTATTGGATTACGTGTCAAATTTTAGGGAACGATTAAATAGAGCAGGTGAATTGGCTAGACAACATTTAAAAGTTGCACAATATGTGATGAAAAGGGTCGTGGACAAAAAATCCAAAGTTCGTAGTTTTGCCAGTGGAGATAAAGTTTTAGTATTGTTACCAGTGGTAGGTGAACCTTTAAAAGCAAGGTTTTGTGGCCCTTACCAGATTGAAAGGAAATTAAGTGAGGTGAATTATGTGGTAAAAACACCAGATAGAGGGAAGACTCACCGAGTGTGTCATGTGAATATGCTTAAAAGGTTCTTTGAAAGGAAGGAGAGAAAAAGGAGGTTTTAATGATTCTAACTCAAAGTGATGAACCAAATCCAGATGACTGTGAAGTTGACATACCTCAAATTAAATTGGAAAACGAGGATGCTCTTAAAAATTGGGATAAATTGTTGAATTACCTTCCAGAGGAAAAACAAACTGACCTGAAAGAATTATTGATATCACATGGGCAAGTTTGTAGAAATAAATTGGGAAGTACTAAAATGGCTATACATGATGTAGATGTGGGAAAGCTGTTCCAATCAAACAACATCCATCCAGACTTAACGCTTTAAAATTGGATCAGGTTAACAAAGAGATTGAGAGTATGCTTAAGAATTTCATAATTGAAGTGGGTTGTAGCCAATGGAGCTCACCCATAGTGATGGTACCTAAACCAGATGGTACCCAATGATTGTGTGAGGACAATAGAAAGGTTAATGCAGTTACAAGAACGGACTCTTATCCTATCCCACATTTGGAAGGTTGCATTGAGAAAGTGGGACAATCAGCTTTTATTTCCAAATTGGATTTACTTAAAGGTTACTGGCAGGTACGTTTATCCGAAATGGGCGAAGGAGATTTCAGCTTTTGTGACTCCAGATGGAAGATACCAATTCAAAGTTATGCCATTTGGCATGAAAAACACCCCAGCCACATTTCGACGGTTAACTAACAAAGTCATTTCAGGATTACCCAATTGTGCGGTATACATCGACAATCTGGTAATTTTCAGCCAGACATGGAAAGAACATGTGAAACATCTGATGGAGTTATTCGATCGACTTCAGGAGGCGGGTTTGGTGATAAACCTAGCCAAAAGTTAATTTGGAAAAGCCCAAGTCACTTTCCTTGTCCATGCAATTGGACAGGGTCGAATGGTCACATGGGATGTGAAACCAACAGGTATTGAGGAGTTTCTAATACCCTCAAGACGAAGGGAAATAATGCGATTTCTTGGCATGAGTGGATTTGATCAAACATTTGTGAAAAGTTTTTGTAGCGTGGTTGCTCACTGTTTAGTCATCTGGGATGGCCACTTCCAACTAGGTACAGAGAAACTCGCAAAGCCTAGCGGGTAAAATGTACAAGCCAAGACTCAGGCAGGCTCAGAGCCTGAAATGCATATTTGTAAGCAAGAAGTCCAGACGATATCGAAACTCCGACCAAAGCATTTTAATGGGGCCGATTAGCATTTGATGGCCCATCTTCACCAAATCAAAGGACTGGTACTCGAGCAACCGGTACAGTCCCAGACATTTCGGCTCCACTCTCTGTTCAAGGGAAATGTAAACAACGGGGTCAGTGACCGCTTGGGACACGCCCAGCCATCCAGATCCCCGCCCACTTATTGGTTAGGAATCGAACGGAGTGATCAGGGATCACCCAATTAGTAGGGCCCAAACCGAAGGACAGCCCAAAAGAGCGCGAAAACCCCCAAGTATAAGAAGAAGAGTCCGCCATATATTCGCTCTCTCTTGGACCTGGTACCCCGGTCACGGCCATCTCCAATTGCAGCAACAACAGAAGCACGAACAAGTTCAACGCTCGCTACCAGACTGATGAGCCTAGCTGAGCAGCAGTCACTCCTTCGGACTTGATAGATCCAGAATCGAACAGCGACCACTGTTCTCTGACCTAAGCCGGGTGCCCGAATTTAAGTACAGGCTGTCTTAGTCGATAGGTGTAGTTAACTAGTAGTGTTTATGTTGCAGGACTAATTGTGAGTAAATAAAGTATCCTTGACCTTGAACTAACTAACTGGTGTTTGGCTCTTTGATCGATAGCCGGTTGAAACGTGTGGTGGTATCATTTGATACCTGGCGACACTAAGCATTAGGACATAGATAACGTAGAAAGAAGGGCAAATTCACTGATTGCCATAATTGGAACAGAGCCACAGAAAGGACAGAGTAAAAGAGTAAAGAAAGAAAGGCAACAGTTATTGGCGACATCTGACGGAACTCGACCCAGAAGTGACCGTGTCACTCCGAGAGATCCCACAAAAGCATTTGAATTAGAATCCAAATTAGCAAAGTAAAAGAAACCAGAAGCGAAACCAGTATCGATCAAACCTCCAGAATTCGGAAGTGTGTAATTTGCATGCGTACTAACAAAGGGATATAAGGTAAACTCGATAGATTTTGTTGTGTGAAACTTTCGGGAGTTGCGTAAACCGGAAAATAGCTTGAGCCGTACCCGTGTTTGCACCACCGCTTTATTCCCCCTTGTTCCAAATTTCCGGGAGACAGAAGTAATTGTAGGGATGGCCATGAAGGCCTTATGCATCCACAAGAGCCCGAGGTCGCAGCGACCAATAGATAAGAACAGTGTCCCGTATGGGAAGAAGAGTTCAGGAGATACCTAAAGGGGAAAGGATTTTTGCGCAAATGAAGAAACAGGGGCAAAATTCTCCGTTATCGGTGCGATGTCCGCCGACCGGCGCCAGAAACGGCGCAAATTCCACCTGCATCACACCGCCCCAAACGTCGCTAAGTCTCCGGCCTGGAATGGGCTAGCAGCAACGTGACGCTGTCCGCGCTGGCTCACGTGGTTCACGCCGTGCGGCGTAATGGCGCATAAGACGCGCTGCTCCCCCCACCCGACCAGAAGACCCGACCGGATGGCTGCCCGCCGCTCATCCCCGAGGTTCCAGTCCCGCGACATTGAGGCGCTCCTGGAGCAGAGGAGGGAGGTCCTGTATCCCGGACATGGCCGCAGAGTCGCCCCACGCCACAGACGGCGTCTGTGGAGCGAGGTGGCAGAGGCTGTCAGCGCTGTGGCCCTGACACCACGGACAGGCACCCAGTGCCACAAGAAGGGGAACAACCTCGTCAGGGCAACCAGGGTGAGGCCCCCCCCCGCCCGATATCCATATCCCCCACATCCCCCCTCCCCATATTCCCCATATCCCCCCTCCCCATATCCCCCCTCCCCCATAACCCCCCTCCCCATATCCCTCTCCCCCATATCCTCCTCCCCCATATCTCCACTCCCCCATATCCCCCCTCCCCAATATCCTACCTCCCCATATCCCCCATATCCCCCTCCCCATATCCCCTTCCCACATATCCTCCCTCCCCCATATCCTCCCTCCCCCATATCCCCCCTCCCCCATATTCCCCTCCCTCATATCCCCCATATCCCCCACCCCCATATCCCCCTCCACCATATCCCCCATATCCCCTATTACCCCCCTACCCCATATCCCCCCTCACCCATATCCCCCCTCCCCCATATCCCCCTCCCCCATGTCCCCCATATCCCCCTCCCCATATCCCCCATATCCCCCTCCCCAATATCCCCCCTCCCCCATATCTCTCCTCCCCATATCCCCCTCCTCCAGATCCCCCTCCCCCATATCCCCCTCACCCATGTCCCCCATATCCCCCTCCCCCATATCCCCCAATTTCCCCCTCCCCCATATCCCCCCTCCCCCATATCTCCCCTCCCCCATATCCACCTTCCCCCATTTCCCCAAGTGAATCCAGCGCTAACCTTAACCTCTGCAATATACGCGCAACCGATGTCGTGCATTCATACACCTGTCTAACACTGTTGCCTTTTACCCCTGCCACCCCCGCCTCCCACAGGAGAAACGCGCACACAACACCAGGGAGCATGTGAGGCCTGGAGGAGGTCCCGCTGATGAGAGGCCACTGACCGAACATGAGGGAAGGGCCCTGGAACTGGCTGGCGGACCTAAGGACCGGGAGGTTGCTGATGCAGACGTCGGGGGCCCACCAGCAAGTGAGCCACCGACAGCCCGTCCCCATATCCCCCCTCCCCCATATCCCCCCCTCCCGCATATCCCCCATCCCCCATATCACCTGATCACTGCCTGCGAGACTAACTATGCATGCTTCATTGTGTATCGCAGGAGCAAACGTCGAGGCACCCATCCCCGCAGATGCAGACCGCCCGCATGATGCCCCTCGGAGACCACTGGAGACGGAGAGATACGGACCCTCTGACATGCAACGCCCGCATGATGCCCCTCGGAGACCATGGGAGACGGAGAGACCCGGACCCTCTGGCATGCAACGCCCGCACAGTGCCCCTCAGAGACCACGGGAGACGGAGAGACCCGGACCCTCTGGCATGCGACGCCCGCACAGTGCCCCTCAGAGACCACGGGAGACGGAGAGACCCGGACCCTCTGGCATGCGACACCCGCACGATGCCCCTCGGAGACCACAGGAGACGGAGAAGCCTGGAGTAACAGGGAGATGGCGCCCCCGTCTCATGCGGGTGCGGCGACGCAGGCGTGTGCCACCCAGCGACGAGAGGGGCAGCCACAGGCCCCCGTCACAGCCGAGCCACGAAACCACAACCCAGGACACCCCTACCCAGGACACCCCTACCCAGGAAACTGAAATACAGGACAGTGACACAGATTGGATGGGCGGAGACGAACCGCCACCCCAAAGTGCCATGGACTCAGAGTCGGACGATGCGCACGACACAACGCCACTGCTGTCACCAACACGCTCCACCATCGCAGAGACGCTCACCTTGGTTGGGCACTTTAGTGATGAGGCATCTGGTACACTCACTGGTGCGCACAACACAGCCGTCCCGGTACAGCAGGTGGAGGTAGGAGCAGCAGAGGGGACGGGCGGTCGGAGGGCAGCCCAGCGCATGCGAACATCAGCCGCCCAGATGGATCCCGGGTTCCTGGAGTTACCGCATCCACCCATAAGTCCGATGCAACCACCGAACCTGAGACGAACGAAGAGGGTGACGGCCAGCTTGCGGCGGCTGCAGTCGCAGGTGAAGGAGTCCACCCGCGTCCAGGAGCTGGGAGTGGTGCCGGCCATGCGTGCCACCCAGGCTGACACCGCACGGGTGGCATCCGCTGTCGAGGCAATGGGTGCGACGGTGTCATACATGGGGAGCGGTTTGCGAGGCCTGGGGCTTTCCGTGCAGGCGACATCTGTGGTCCAGGACATGGCTGACTCATCACAGGAGGCCATGAGCCAGCGCCAGCGGCAGATGGCAGAGGGGCTCAACTCCGTGGCACAGTCTCTGAAGGCCATGGCCCAGTCTCAGCAGGCCATGGCCCAGTCTCAGCAGTCCGTAGCCCAATCTCCGCAGGCCTTGACATGGGTGGGGGATGCGAACGGGCTGGCCATCCGATGCCCCCCTGACATCTGGCGCTGCCAGTCCTGGAGGCCCGTGCTGGTATCGACAGTGGTCTGCAGGTTTGCAGCCATGGAGATCAGGGGGTTGGCAATCCCTGTCTGTGACTGTGCGACACCGGCTCGCACATGGGCAATGGCGCCGATGCCCTCAGCGATGGCCTGCTGGCCATCGGGCACCCCGAGGGAGGAGGAGGTGCTGGGGCCCGTTCCGGGTCCCATTGTAGGGGAGGTCCCGGAACACCTCAATACCTCGGGCCCCCCCCTTCCGTCCCAGGTGCATCGGGTGGGCAACGGGCAGGACAGGCTGGCAGCTCGCCATCCCAGTCACCCGGGCCACAGCCTGGCCCATTTAGGCCAGGACGCCCCAGGAAACGGCCGCCAAAGGGATCCAGTGTCAGAGGGCAGGAATCACAGGAGTCCACCTCCAGTTCTGCTGTACCGTCTGGGGAACCACCTAGGCGTAGTCAAACGGCCCGTAAGGCCAAACAATTAGACACTGAGTAAGTTGGCACGGGTGCAGGGCACAGATGTGTTTTAGGGGCTGGGGCACGTGCATGAACTCCTTTCGTTATTAAAGTCAATGTTACACCTACAGAAGCTGCCTTTGTGCTCTGTCCAAAGCGTGCGGGGGTGTCATGTACGTTGAGCGCATGTTTGTGTGTGAGGGGTGGTCTTACCTCAGCCCCAGGTGAGTCTGCCCCCTTCCCCCTGGGCCGCTATCAACATCCCACCGGGCAGAGGATGGGACCGTGCGCTGCAGTGTCACAGCCGCATGCAGGGATGGTCCGGGTGGATGGTGGTACTGTGGCCATGGGTCAGACATAGTCCAACGATGTAGAGCCAGGAGCTCATCGCAGGGCGGGTTGTCATCATCCTCCATGGCCTGCAATAGACACGCGTCCACCGGCAACTGTGTGAGCCCGGCCGTTGTGCCACAGGTGGATCAGCAATGGCGGGGTGGTGTGCATGCGGGTGGGGTGGGTGGGGTTGGGTAGGGGGGTGAGGGTGCTGAGTGGATGGATGGGTGTGGGGTGTGGGTGGTCGGGTGTTGTCATGGTGTTCGGTCTGTGGCCATACTACCTGATTCCCACGCCCATCTAGTCAATGAAGCGGGCGGCTATTAGCCTGTCCCGTGCCCGCTGGCCCAGCCGGTAACGGTGGACAGCCACCTGCCCGTGTCTAGCCCATCTGCCCTGACCATTGCCCCCATCCCCCTCATCTGGGGAGGACTGTGCCTCTTCCTGCTGCTCCTCCACTCCGCCGCCCTCTGCCTGCGGCACATCGACCCTCTGCTGGGCTATATTGTGCAGGACGCAGCACACGACAATGATGCGGCCGACCCTATCTGACCGATACTGGAGGGCGCCCCCAGAGAGGTCATGGCACCTGAAACGCATCTTCAGCACGCCAAAGCACCTGTTTATCACTCCCCTTGTCGCTACATGGGCATCATTGTAGCGGTTCTCCGCCTCATTGCGTGGCCTCCGTATCGGCGTCATCAGCCACGATCGCAATGGGTAGCCCCTGTCGCCCAGCAACCAGCCCCTCAGCTGGGGATGGCGTCCCTCGTACATGCCGGGGATGTATGACCGCGACAACACGTATGAGTCGTGTACACTGCCCGGGTAACGGGCGCAGACGTGCAGGATCATCATGCGGTGGTCACAGACCGTATGTTTATCGAATAGGTCCCCTTCCTATTGGTGAACACGGCCCTGTTATCTGAAGGTGGCCGAACGGCGACGTGCATCCCATCAATTGCGCCCTGGACCATGGGGAACCCGGCCACGGCAGAGAAGCCCAAGGCCCGGGCATCTTGGCTGGCCCGGTCCACAGGGAAGCGGATGTAGCGGTGCGCAATGGCATATAGGGCGTCTGTCTCTGCCCGGATGCACCGATGCACCGATGTCTGCGATATGCCGGACAGATCCCCACTCGGTGCCTGGAATGACCCCGTTGCACAAAAGTTCAGGGCCACCGTAACCTTGAAGGACACGGGGAGAGGGTGTCCCCCACCAGTGCCACGCGGTGACAGGTGCGCCAGCAGGTGGCAAATGTGTGCCACAGTTTCCCGGCTCATCCGGAGTCTCCTCCTGCATTCCCGGTCCGTGAGGTCCTGGTATGACTGCCGGGGCCGGTACACACGGGGCGTCCTCGGGTGCCTCCGTTGCCGTGGGGCCGCGACGTCCTCCTCCCCCTCCTCGTCCTGTCGGTCAGGTGTCCCTCCAGCCTGGTCGGCTGCAGCCTGCCCCTCTGCGGCAGCCTGCGGCGGCTCTCTGGCATGCTCCTCCTCCTCCTCATCCTGGGCAGCATAGACATTAGCGGCTGCCGCCACGGCGGCCAACATCACTGGCTGACTGGAAAACATGACGGCCTGTGTGTGGGGGGGGGGGGAACAACGACATGTCATCATTGCCCATACCCCCTCCTCCTCCCCAGCCAGGTGGCATGGTCCGCATGCGTCCGACTGTTGGAGGCTGGCACCTGGCCAGGTGGACCAACTCACTTGCCCTCGTACCCCCCCTCCCCGGCACGGACACTCCCCCCCGCATCCGTCCCCGGCACTGACCCCCCCCCGTCCCCCTCCCCGACACTGATCCCCCCCCCCGTCCCCCTCCCTGGCACGGACCCGCCCCCCCCGTCCCCCTCCCCGGCACGGACCCCGTCCCCCGTCCCCCTCCGCAGCACGGACCCCCCCGTCCCCCTCCCCGGCACTGACCCCCCCGTCCCCCTCCCCGGCACGGACCCCCCCATCCCCCTCCCCGGCACGGACCCCCCGTCCCCGTCCCCCTCCCCGGCACGGACCCCGTCCCCCATCCCCCTCCCCAGCACGGACCCCGTCCCCCGTCCCCCTCCCCGGCACGGCCCCCCCCCCCGGCATGGACCCCCCCCGTCCCCCTCCCCGGCATGGACCCCCCCTCCCCAACACGGACCCCCCCCATCCCCCTCCCCGGCACGGACCCCCCCGTCCCCCTCCCCGGCACGGACCCCCCCCCTCCCCAACACGGACCCCGGACCCCCCCCCCCGTCCCCCTCCCCGGCACGGACCCCCGCTCCCCAACACGGACCCCTGTGCCCGTCCCCCTCCCCGGCACGGACCCCCCCGTCCCCCTCCCCGGCACGGACCCCGCCCCCGTCCCCCTCCCCGGCATGGACCCACCCCCCCGATCCCCAACACGGACCCCCGTCACCGTCCCCCTCCCCGGCACGGACCCCGTCCCCCCCGTCCCTCCCCCGGAGCCCAGCCCACTCTAACCACCGCCCCGCCACACACACACACACACAACCCTACACACACCTCTCCCCCACACATACAGACAGCAGGAAGAGGTAAAGCTCATAGTGATGAGCCTAGACCCGTCAGTTAGTTCAGCCTTTCCCGACCCACAAAATGTAGGTGGAGATAGCCTCCAAGAAATGAAAACGGCCACCACCTTAGGATATAATAGAGGAGATCCGGTAGAAGGACTCAACCGGTGCAGGCAGAAAAAGGGAGAGCATCCAACAGCATTTGCTGGACGCCTCTGGGTCCATTTTACTGCTGTATTTGGTGAGTTAGCCCACGCCCGTTTATTAGCAGATGATACGGCCAAATGGACCCGTAAGCTAGTATCCCATCCCACAGAGGCAGGACAGAAGGCATGTGCCAGTTACAACCCCTCAGACCCAGCACACAATGAAGTGTGGGTTCTAAAACGATTGTCTAGAGCTTTGGGACATTCTATACAGAGAAAGACAGAGCAGGAGAGAGTAAACGCCACAATGAATCCAGTAAGGGCACACCAAGACCCCGCATGGGTAAATGAAGCCAGAAGTACCACGCAGCACCCCAAGACACAAGAATGTTATTGTGGACACGAGGGACATTATGCCCGAGAATGCAATGCCCCCCCGAAGCAGCAAAGGAATCAGCACCCAAACGTCCCCTCCTCAGAAACAATGCCAGACCCATTCACAGTGTTAGCACCCGACCAGATAATTTGGCCACGAATGGCACAGATTGACGGTGTTTGGGCTCCCCAACGAGGGTCTGCGGGTCCGGATGTATCCCAAAGGGATACGTCCGGAAGACCGGTAGTTCCAGGCACAGTCCGGGGAAACCCCGTAAAGTTCCTTTGGGACACAGGAGGGTCCCGAACTACGTTAAACTCCTCCATCATGTACCAGAAAGAGATATGGCCCACGACGGACACCATTACCCTTAGTGGCTTTGCTGGTCACCTCCAGCAGGGACACATCACAGCCCCTGTGGACGTACAGTTCGGTAATATTAAAACAAAACACTCGGTCATTTTAGTAGATTTACCCCAGGCAGCAGAACACATCCTCGGCATAGATTTCATGAGTACACACAACCTTTCATTCGATCCAGTCAACCGAATCATATGGAAAATGGCTAGAGCACCGCAAGCCTCCGCCATGCTCACAGCAGGAGATTATGCCCATAGAATCAGCTCAGTAGCAGAGTACTGGTTTGATCCACAAACCATTACCACAGACAAAGCGGTTAGAGAGGTCTTGAAAAGACAAAAAGCAGCGTTTGCCCAGCACAAGCACGTTGCGGCAAAATCTTGGAATAGTAAACATTATAGGTCCTGATCCTAAGCCCCAGAAACAGAACGTCTTCCCCGAGCAAGCCGAGGGAGAGATAGCCAAGGTAATCCAAGTTTATTGAATCAAGGAGTGATTCGACACGTAGCATCGACGAACAATTGCCCGATTTGGCCAGTAAGAAAACCAGATGGTTCATGGCAACTGACCATCGACTACAGAGAATTGAACAAAGTGACCCCACTAGCAGCCCCCACCATTGCCACGAGTCTGGAGACCATGTTGAGATAGGGACTTGAGTCGAAATTTTTCACAGTATTGGATATCAGCAATGGCTTTTGGTCCATACCACTGGACAAAGCATACCAGTATAAATTTGCGTTCACTTTCCAGTGACAGCATTACACATGGACGTGCCTTCCACAAGGTTTCCACAATTCCCCCTCCATTTTTCACAGACAATTGGCAAACGGCTTATATAAATTTTCCCGCCCTGAATGCCTTGTTCAGTATGTGGACGACTTGCTCCTACAGACTGACACCAAGGAGGAGCACGTTTCGCTTCTTTCAGAATTATTAGAACTGCTCACAACGATTGGATGCAAAATTAACCCCAAGAAAGCCCAAATCCTTCAGGAAAAGGTCACATATTTAGGTACGGTCATCACGCATGGGAACTGTGAAATAGAACACAAACGCATAGATTCCATTGTAAACTTGCCCTTGCCCCAAAACGTTACAGCACTCCAGTCATTTTTAGGACTGGTTGGATATTGTAGAAACCACATAGACAGATTTGCCAAAAAAGCAGCTCCACTTTCCGAGCTCCTAAAGAAACAGGCCCCATGGAAATAGCTTCCACAGCACACGGATGCCGTGGATGCATTGAAACGTGCCCTGAGCACAGCCCCTGCTTTGCAAACCCCAGACTCACACTCCCCATACGTGTTAGAGGTAGTATCCACCGACCGAACCCTTTCGGCCATACTCCTGCAGGAAAGACACGATCGTCTAGGACCCACAGCCTATGCCTCGCAAGTCTTAGATCCAGTGAAACAGGGATTTTCAGCCTGCGAAAGGCACCTGTTAGCAGTTTTCTGGGCGGTATAGTACTTCTCGTACATAACCAGACTTAGCCCAGTAACCATTTTGACCGAACACACCCCGACACAGCTTTTATTGGACGGCAGACTAAAAGACGGCACAGTAAGCCAAATTCGAGCAGCACGGTGGACCCTACTCCCACAGGGACGCAACATTACTGTAAAACGGACAAAAACGCACACGTGTCTGGCCGATTATTTGCACTATGCAGGAACCCTACATGAGTGCGAGATCATAGCGTTCAAGCACAGTACAGGCCCCTTTGTTCCCAAGTCGGTGCCATAAAAGACAGGTATCGGACTACAGACGACCCAGCCCACAGACAAAGCTTTGAGAATTTACGTCGATGGCTCCTCCACAGTCCTTGATGGGAAAAGGATAACAGGATGTGGTATTTATGTAGAGGACATGCAGGGACGCGCTTTAGAAGAAATTACTTTAAAGTTGCCTGGACACTTGAGTTCGCAGGCAGCCGAGTTAGCAGCCATCGCTTACATTGTCCAGCACCCCGATTCATTCCCGACCCCTGCAGACATATATTCATACAGTTTTGTACGTCTGCAACAGCCTAACAGTATTCCTACCCCTGTGGGAATGAAGAGGATTTATTTCTGCTGACGGAAATCCTCTATCCTCAGCCCCATTGCTCAAACATATCCTTCAGACAGCGAAAGGCAGGAAATATGGCATAGTCAAAGTAAGAACACCGTTCCAACCCCACCCGGTAACGTGAAAGCTGACGCCCTAGCGAAGGCAGGCTCAAGCCATGGCCACTTTTGGCAACCCCCCGAGAGTGCCCCAGTAAACACAGTTCAGGTCTCACAGACCAACATCCAAGACTTAGCCCAGGCACAGAAGGAAGACAAGACATTAAGGGAAATTTTAAAAGGAAGCTTTCCAGCTCCCTACGAAAAGTTTAAGAATTCTTTAACGATCCATGAGGGAATCATTTTAAAAGATGGAATTTATGTAGTCCCCACCCAGGACAGGAATGAGATCATTTGTAAGTTCCATGATGGACATGGACACCAAGGGATTGAATCCACCCTTGCCCACCTCAGACCCCTCTGCTGGTGGCCTGATTTGAAAGCTGACGTATCTCATTACGTTGAAAACTGCTTGATTTGTGCACAAAACAACCCAGATAGGTACGCAAAAAAAGCCCAGCAACGCCACACCCGCCCTGTAAATGGCCCGTGGACAAACCTTCAATTGGATTATATTGCTCCCTTCAGCCCCCTGCAGAAATGGATACAAAGTATGTGTTCGTGGTAATCGACACATTTATGAAATGGGTTGAAGCTTTCCCCTCGAGAACAAATACAGCCAAGGCCACGGCATAGAGCAAATTTTTACAAGATGGGGACTCCCCCATAGTATTGAGTCGGACCAAGGTTCCCACTTTATCTGTCAGAATCACTTGGTTGGAAAAACAAGTTTGCAGGGTCATGAAAAATGTGATGACAATATTTGGTATTCAGCGAACGTTCCACATTGCCTATCACCCGCAGTCCAGTGGCATTGTGGAATGCATAAATCGGACACTAAAGGCCACACTTAGAAAAATGGTGCAGCAGCACAACATGACATGGGACACAGTGCTCCCATTCGCACTGATGTTTATTAGGAACACAGTGTCGAACTCAACAGGATATACCCCCATGCCCTCATGACCGGACGACCCATGAAGGGTACCGAATACTTATTCGGACTTGATATGGCCAGCCCCGCAGTCACCGCCCTGACCCATGAGAAAGCAGTCCAGCACATGGTAGAAAATATTAAAGCAGCACAGCTCGCTGCAGCTGTTCGACTAGGTGCTAAACGAAAGCAGAGTAAGGCCTGCTTTGATAAGACAATACACCCGACAGAGTATACAGTCGGACAGCAAGTAATGATCACCTTATACAACCCCAGCTCATTCATCTCCCCTAAATTTGCAGGACCCTATTCAATCTCGGACAAAGTAAGCCCCTCAGTTTATAAAATCACCTTTCCGAAAGGAAAATCAGGATGGTTCCATATAAACCAGCTTAAGGTTTATGGAACGCAGTGCAGTCACTCGCACAACCTCTCGTTGGCGATGGCAGACAATGAAGACCCGCCCACTGACAACCCAATTTCCCCCTCCCCCAGCAGCAGCACGTCCACAGACATGACCTTGACCATGCCCCCAGAATCAGATTGTTGCCGGGGTTGTCTCTACTCCCCTTCTTGAACAAAGGGACCACATTTGCTATCCTCCAGTCCTCTGGCACTATTGCTGTAGCCAAGGATGACATAAAAATCAAAGCCAAAGGCTCAGCAATCTCTTCCCTGGCCTCCCAGAGAATTCTAGGATAAATCCCATCAGGCCCCGGGGGACTTATCTATTTTCAGCCGGTCCAGAATTGCCAAGACCTCTTCCTTATGTACCTCAAGTTCCCCCAGCTATAACTCTTGCTCTGCGGGGTAGACTTATCCCTTTCCATCACTAACGTAAACGTCACCGAATTGTGGTCACTGTCCCCAAAGTGCTCACCTACCTCCAAATCCAACACCTGGCCTGGTTCATTACCCAAAACCAAATCCAATGTGGCCTTGCCTCTTGTTGGCCTGTCAACATATTGTGTCAGGAAACCCTCCTGCACACATTGTACAAAAAACGACCCATCTAATGTACTCGAACTATATCTTTTCCAGTCAATATTTGGAAAGTTAAAGTCTCCCATAGTAACTACCCTGTTACTTTCGCACTTATCCAGAATCATCTTCGCCATCCTTTCCTCTACATCCCTAGAACTATTAGGAGGCCTATAGAAAACTCCCAACAGGGTGACCTCTCCTTTCCTGTTTCTAACCTCAGCCCATACTACCTCGGAAGAAGAGTCCCCATCTAGCATCCTCTCCGCCACCGTAATACTGTTCTTGACTAGCAGCGCCACACCTCCCCCTCTTTTGCCTCCTTCTCTGAGCTTACTAAAACACCTAAACCCCGGAACCTGCAACAACCATTCCTGTCCCTGCTCTATCCATGTCTCCGAAATGGCCACAACATCGAAGTCCCAGGTACCAACCCATGCTGCCAGTTCCCCAACCTTATTTCATATACTCCTGGCATTGAAGTAGACACACTTCAAACCACCTACCTGAACACTGGCCCCCTCCTGCGAAGTCAAATCTGTGCTCCTGACCTCTATACTCTCAATCTCCCGTACCCTAAAACTACAATCCAGGTTCCCATGCCCCTGCTGCATTAGTTTAAACCCCCCCAAAGGTCACTAACAAATCTCCCCCCCAGGATATTTGTGCCCCTCAGGTTCAGATGTAGACCATCCAGTCTGTAGAGGTCCCACCTTCCTCGGAAAGAGCCCCGGTTATCCAGAAATCTGAATCCCTCCCGCCTACACCATCCCTGTAGCCACGTGTTTAATTGCTCTCTCTCCCTATCCCTCATCTCATTATCCGTGGCACGGGCAACAACCCAGAGATAACAACTCTGTTTGTTCTCATTCTGAGCTTCCATCCTAGCTCCCTGAAAGCCTGCCTGACATCCTTGTCCCCTTTCCTACCTATGTCGTTAGTGCCAATGTGGACCACGACTTGGGGCTGCTCCCCCTCCCCCTTAAGGACCCGGACAACACGATCCGAGACATCACGTACCCTTGCACCTGGGAGGCAACATACCAAACGTGAGTCTCTCTCGCTCCCACAAAATCTCCTATCTGTGCCCCTGACTATCGAGTCCCCAATTACTAATGCTCTGCTCCTCTCCCCCCTTCCCTTCTGAGCAACAGGGACAGACTCCGTGCCAGAGGCCCATACCCCATGGCTTACCCCTGGTAAGTCCCCCCCCCACAAGTATCCAAAGCGGTATACTTGTTACTCAGGGGAACGACCGCAGGGGATCCCTGCAGTGACTGCTTCTTCCCAGTCCCTCTTACAGTTACCCATCTATCTCCAATCTTTAGTGTAACTAATTCCCTGAAGCTGCTATCTATGACCCCCTCTGCCTCCCGAATGATCCGAAGTTCATCCAACTCCAACTCCAGTTCCCTAACTCGGTCTTGGAGGAGCTGGAGATGGCTGCGCTTCCTGCAGGTAAAATCAGCAGGGACACTAACGGCATCCCTCTCCTCAAACATCTCTGGTTTGAGGGAAGAATTCAGGGTTGGAAGTCAGGCTGCCGATGCATTTAAATATATTGGACTGGAAATCGGACAGACTAAGTTAGGGGCAACTTTACGTCAGCAATCTTATTTGGAAACATCAGCCCAATAGCAATTAGCTGTGTTCGGGTTTCACGAAAAAGACGCAATGGTTTCAAAGATGGAAAAAGAGCAACTGCGAAGTTTAATTGGGCAATTGAATTGGTTAGGTAGACAGACTAGACCGCACGTGAGTTTTAATGTTTTAGAGTTGAGTACAAAAATGAATGATCCCAAAGTGGAAGACATATTAAGAGTAAATGAAGTGTTGGCCAAACTAAAAATGCAGGAGTGTGTTTTGAGGTTCCCGGTTTTAGGTGATCTTAGGCACTTGAAACTCAGTGATGCGTCCTATGCAAACTTATGTGATGGGGTTTCAAGTGCAGGATGTTTTATAATTTTCCTTTTGGGGAACAATGGTAAATGTTGCCCTCTTGTGTGGGAAACAAAGAAAATAAGGAGAGTGGTCAAAAGCACTTTGGTTGCTGAGACGTTCAGCCTTGTAGATGCGGTGGATATGCCCTTTTATTTTTTCAGATATTGACAGAAATTTTGGGATTAGGGGATTTGGATAATATACCTATTGAATGTCACATTGAAAATAAATCCCTGTGGGAAAATGTGCCCTCTACAAAAAGTGTTAATGAAAAAGGTTAAGGATAGACATCGCAAGTTTGAAGCAGATGCTGGACAGAAGGGAGACAGCAAAAATTAAATGGGTTGACAGTAGCTATCAATTGTCAGACTGTTTTACAAAAAGAGGGGCTATCTCACAGAAACGTTTGGATATTGTTAGTGAAGGGCGCCTGTTTCTGTGACTTTTTTTTCTTCCAAAAAGTGAAAAACAAAAGAAGAGGGGGAATTGCGTGTGTGTTTTTGAGTTTCTTGTAATTTTGTTGTCACCTAATTATTTTTTTCTCCAAGGAAGAGGCGACTGTTAAATAATGGGTTTAGAGAAATTCCAATTCGTTGTCTCATTTATGTTAAGTATCCAATAATTGACACTGATCTGTAAAGGTGCTTCAGGTGGCCTTTGGGTCAGGTGATGTGATGTTAGAGTTTTGTGCAGAGTCTGTTGCAGTAAATTAAAGGTGTTTGTGGAAAAGGAGCAGTACCTTTGACTCTTTATACAACAGCAGCTAAACGTCTAACATCTATCTCTGTCTTAAAGATATTCAGTGATTTGGCCTCCACAGCCTTCTGCGGCAAAGCGTTTCACAGATTCACCACCCTCTGCCTGAAGAAATTCCTCCTCATCTCTGTTTTAAAGGATCGTCCCTTTAGTCTGAGGTTGTGTCCTCTGCTCCTAGTTTTTCCTACAAGTGGAAACATCCTCTCCACGTCCAATCTATCCAGGCCTCGCAGTATCCTGTAAGTTTCAATAAGATCCCCTCCTCATCCTTCCAAATTCCAACGAGCACAGACCCAGAGTCCTCAACCGTTCCTCATATGACAAGCTCTTCATTCCAGGGATCATTCTTGTGAACCTCCTCTGGGCCCTTTCCAAGGCCAGCACATCCTTCATGAGATACAGGGCCGAAAACTACTCACAATACTCCAAATGGGGTCTGACCAGAGCCTTATACAGCCTCAGATGTACATACCAGGTCTTGTATTCCAGCCCTCTCGACATGAATGCTAACATTGCATTTGTCTTCCTAACTGCCGACTGAACCTGCACGTTAACCTTAAGGGAATCATGAACAAGGACTCCCAAGCCCCTTTGTGCTTTTGATTTCCCAAGCATTTCCCCATTCAAAAAATAGTTGATGCCTAAATTCCTCCTTCCAAAGTGCATAACCTCACACTTTTCCACATTGTACTCCATCTGCTACTTCTTTGCCCACTCTCCTTGCCTAGCCATTGTACTTCTGCAGCCCCCTTGCTTCCTCAATACTACCTGCCCCTCTACAGGTCTTTGTATCATCTGCAAACTTAGCAACAGTGCCTTCAGTTCCTTCTTCCAGATCACTAATGTATATTGTAAAAAGTTTGTTGTCCCTGAGGCACACCACTAGTCACCAGCTGCCATCCTGAAAAAGACCCCTTTATCCCCACTCTCTGACTTCTTCCAGTCAGCCAATCCTCTATTCATGCCAGGATCTTACCCTTCACACCATGGGCTCTTAACTTATTTAACAGTCTCCTGTGCGGCACCTTGTCAAAGGCCTTCTGGAAATCTAAATAGATCATGTCTATTTAGATCATTATCTAAATAGATAATGGTAAAAACTGGGCGGCATGGACTGGTTGGGCCGAAGGGCCTGTTTCCATGCTGTAAACGTCTATGATTCTATGATTCTATGTCCACTGGTTCTCCTTTGTCTAACTTCCTTGTTACTTACACAAAGAACTCTAACAGATTTGTCAGGCATGACCTCCCCTTGACGAAGCCGTGCTGACTCAGTCCTCTTTTATCATGGGTTGGATCAAAGACATTAAAGCCAAAATCTGTCAATTCGAGCTCGATGTTCAAGCTCTTCAGAGCCAGGCCATTGCCATATGCACTGCATCAGAAGGTTGAAGCAGAGCTTAAAAGATTGGAAAAGCTGGGCATAATCAAACCAATTCAGATCTCCGAGTGGGCAGTGCCAATAGTTCATGTTCTTGAACTGGATTGTTCAATAAGAACAAACCTGCAACTAGAATTGGATGGAGAGTTCCACACGTTTGCCAAAATAAACACCCAGAAGGGCCTCTTTCAGTATACAAGACTACCTTTCGATATCACTTCAGCCTGCGCTATTTTCCAGTGTACGATGGAAAATTTCCTCCTGGGAATTTCCAAGGTTATGGACTATCGCAACGACTGATTAGTCAACGGCACAACTCCTGAAGATCACATGCCTGGCCTGGAGGAAGTATTAAAGAGGATTTGGGATATGGAGACCTGCCTCAAACGTGAAAAGTGCACTTTCCAGGCCTCCGAAGTGACGTACCAATGATTTTGCATTGATGTGATAGGGTTGCATCCCCTTAAAGAAAATATCAAGGCTTTAGATTAGATTTAGATTTATTGTCACGTGTACCGAGGTACAGTGAAAAGTATTGTTCTGCAAACATTCCAGGCAGATCGTTACATATATGAAAACATGGAACATACAATAAGTACATGATGTAAATACATAAACATAGACATCGGGTGAATCTTACGGAATATAGTGCTACAACTGCAGAGAAGATGCATAGAAAGATCAGTTCAGTCCATAAGAGGGCCATTCAGGGGTCTGGTAACAGTTGGGAAGAAGCTGGTTTTGAATCTGTTAGTGTGTGTTCTCAAACTCTTGTATATTCTGCCTGATGAAAGAGATTGGAAGAGAGAATAACCCGGGTGGGAGGGGTCTTTGATTATGCTGCACACTTTCCGAAGGCAGTTGGAGGTGTTGACCGAGTCATTGGATGGAAGGTGGGCTCACATGATGGACTGGGCTGTGTTGACGACTCTCTGTAGTTTTGTTTTTTAATTTTTCCAATTGAGGAGCAATTTAGCGTAGCCAATCCACCTATCCTGCACATATTTGGGTTGTGGGTGTGAGACCCACGCAGACGTGGGGAGTATGTGCAACTTCCACACGGACAGTGCCCCGGGGTTGAGATCGAATCCAGGTCCTTGGCGCCGTGAGGCAGCAGTGCTAACTACGGCGCCAGCGTGCCACCCCTCTGTAGTTTCTTACGGGCTTGGGCCGAGCAGTTGCCATACCAGGCTGTGGGCAGCCAGATAGGATGCTTTCTATGGTACATCTATAAAAATTGGTAAGAGTCACTGTGGACTCTGAATTTGAAGCTGTCAACAATCTCCACCTCGGCACCATTGATGCAGACAGGGGTCTGCATGACTCTTCGCTTCCGGAACTTGATGACCAACTCCTTAGTTTGCTGACAGTGAGGGAGAGATTGTTACCATTATACCATGCCACTAGGTTCTCTATCTCCCTCCTGTACTCTGACTCATCGTTGTTTGAGATCAACCACTACGGTCATGTCATCAGCGACCTTGCTGATGGAGCTGGAGTCGATATTTGCCACGCAGTCGTGTGTGTATTTGGAGTATAGTAGGGAGCTAAGTACGGAGCTTTGCAGGGCCCTGGTATTGAGGACTATTGTGGAGGAGCTGCCATTCTTTATCCTTACAGATTTAAAAATTTTAATTCGTTCATGGGGCGTGGCGTCATTGGTTGGACCAGCATTTATTGGCCACCCTGAGGGTATCAAGAGTCAACCACATTGCTGTGGGTCTGGTATCACATATAGACTAGGTAAAGATGAGAGATTTCCGTCCCTCAAGGACATTAGGGATTGTGGCCTGTGGGTCAGGAAGTAGAGGATCCAGTTGCAGAAGGAGGAGCCAAATCCAAAGTTTTTGAGTTTTGATATGAGCTTGGCTGGGATTATGGTGTTGAATACGGACCTGTAGTCAATAAATATGTGTCTGACCACTGTGCCACCATGCTGCCCAAGTTCTACCAGTGTTAAACGGCACTCCTATAACTCCATCTGGCCAAGGGGAGCCAAGCGCTCCTGGATCTGCTCAACCAGATTAACCTGTTGAGGCCATGAGGCCAGTTTTACTGTCATTGTGATGGTGCCTCCTGAGGTGTCACTGACTGTTGACGGTTCGATTGTGCAGAAGGGTACCGACACCGATGTCCCCAGACTGCTTGACTGTTTGACGGACTTTCTTTACTCTGTTGTCTTTGAAAATGTTTGTAGACTCTGTTTCAGTTTTTTTGTGTTGTGGTTATAAGGGACTTCAGGAGGCAGACTCATGGACCACATGATCAGCTTGGGGCAAATCGCATGGGGCACGTGAACCCCAGCCAATAGGGAGTTTCTGCAGGGCCCTGGGAGTAGGACCCTGGCTAGTGTAAACCCCAGAGAAGTGTTAAGACCTGTTGTATAGCGTTTTGTGCATGTTACTAATCTGCTCTTTCCTTTCATCAATAAACCCCTTTGTTAACTTCTGGAAGCCTCCAGTATATGTCTCGAGCCACCACACTTTGCCTGTT
Source organism: Scyliorhinus torazame (assembly GCF_047496885.1). Lineage (NCBI taxonomy): Eukaryota > Metazoa > Chordata > Chondrichthyes > Carcharhiniformes > Scyliorhinidae > Scyliorhinus > Scyliorhinus torazame. The sequence continues at coordinate 121,610,309 of NC_092709.1, forward strand.
AGATACAGTGCAAACCTCCAATCTCTTCAATTTTCAGAACATTTTCTGACAGCTGTTGCACTTTGAAAATTCCCAGGAAAGTGCAACTTTGGAAAAGGCTGTTAATTTCAATTAAACACCTTGCAAAGAACTCTCGTAAGTCCTCAAACATGCATTTAATGCTAATTTTGGCGGATTTTTCAAACTCCGTTATCAGACGGAAATATTGGTCAGAGTCCAAGCCTGATCATTTATCCCAATATCACCTCCAGTGACTTCCCTGTCAAAGATTGCATGGTATATTTCACAATTACATTGTTAACTTCAAATTCATCTTCAAATTTTTTACATCCTACTTCTTGACTTTTTAATTCAACAACACAAGGTCACTTTTGGCATTAACCTCTTTGTCTACCCTTTAGCTCCAGACATTTGTCATTTCCTCTCATTGCCTATCCAATACTCTGACCTGGATGAGGAACAGTTAATTGCCAATACTAAGGCCATGTTCATTATGCGCCTGCAGTCATCTTCATGCGCTGTTGCTTCACACTTCTAGGGTCCCAGGTTCGATTCACGGCTTGGGTCACTGTCTGTGCTGGGTTTGCACGTTCTCCTCGTGTCTGCGTGGGTTTCTTCCGGATGCTCTGATTTCCTCCCACAAGTCCCGAATGACGTGCTGGTAGGTAATTTGAACATTTTGAATTCTCCCTCTGTGTACCCGAACAGGCGCCGCAATGTGGAACTAGGGACTTTCCACGGTAACTTCATTGCAGTGTTAATGTAAATCTACTTGTGACAATAAAGATTATTATGAGTGATAGACAATTGTTTACACTGAACTAGAACATATGTAGGATTTAAGCTACAATTTAGCAGCATAAATAAATAACTACAGGCTAGAAATTACTCCTGCCAAAACAAACAGCTGAACACCTGACAGTTACCCTATTTATTGGAACCGCCTCTCTCTTTATGTAAGCAGAGGCACTAATTCCATTTATGTTCAACCGTTAAGGTGTTCATTTTTTTAAAAAAGCAGGATGCCTTGCGAACATTCATCTGCTATTATCAACAACATTCATTTCAAGCTTCAGAAAAATTTGCACTTGCATCAGGAGCACCTGCCTTTAATATCAGCACCATGTGCATAGATATCTGTGTGTCGGTGGGTGGGAATCGGGGAAATGCAAGAATATTTTTGTGAGTTCTAGTCAATTATGATGTTTTTCTGAGTGATTATACTCATATTCGCTAATATATTAGCAGCTCTGCTACCCTTGACAGCTGCAACAGTGCAGCAACCTGACAATGTGAGACACAAGTACGCACATGACTTGTTATTGCCCTCTGCCAGTTGAATTTGAATGGTTCCTACTGGAACATGGCACTAAGTAAAAATAGATGCAGGTAGTGAGAGTTTGCAGCACAACATTGATATTTTATTCATTATATCAGAATGTGATGAAAGGAATGTAGTTTAAATGCCAATGAGTTACTTTAAGTAATGTAACATTCAAATGTGAGCATGATTGATGTGGGAATCGCAAGTTATTATCTATTGTTAGGAAGGCTGTTGGACAAATTCAATTCCCACAAAATCTCCATTCAAAAACTGCTGTGTAGGTGGGTGCATCTGCTGGTCCAAAGTATTGGGAGTCTTTTTAACCCACTCTGCTGAGCAGGAATGGAGCAGTGCAAGGTAGGCCAGAACATAATTCGATATGACTTATACATAGAGACATTCAAAGAAAATAGAAGCAGGAGGATGCCTTTTGGCCCTTTAAGCCGGCTCCACCATTTATTATGATCATGGCTGATCATCAAGTTCAATACCCTGATCCCACCTTCCCCCAAATCCCTTAAGCCCCACGAGCTATATCTAATTCCTGCTTGAAATTACACAATGTTTTCACCTCCACTACTTTTTGTGCTAATGAATTCCACAGATTCACCACTCTCAGGGTGAAGAGATTTCTCCTAACCTCAGTCCTAAAAGATTTATCCCTTATCCTCAAACGATGAGCCCTAGATTTGGACTCCCCACCATCAGGAACATTCTTTAATGACTTACCCTCACATTCCCACTGCTCCAGACTTCATTCGGTGGTGGAATTAGATTAATACCCTCTTGATGTATGCAAACCAGGGTCATTTGGACTTCAATGCAATTTTAACTCTTGGCCAGAGATAACCTTGGGGGATTGCTTCAGTGAGGCGGGAGGTGCGGGGGCAGGGGGGTGGGGGGGATGGGGGGGTGGGGTGGGGGTGGGGGTGGGGGGAACGGTAACAACGCCGAAATGTGATCAGCACCCATTCTATTAACATGACGACCTGGGTGGCTCCACCTTATGAGACACCTCTCACTCGGTGCCGAAGTGTCCATCGAAGGCAGCACGGTTTTGTGAAGGGGAGGTCGTGTCTCACTAACTTGATAGAGTTTTTCGAGGAGGTCACTAAGATGATTGATGCAGGTAGGGCAGTAGATGTTGTCTATATGGACTTCAGTAAGGCCTTTGACAAGGTCCCTCATGGTAGACTAGTACAAAAGGTGAAGTCACACGGGATCAGGGGTGAACTGGCAAGGTGGATACAGAACTGGCTAGGCCATAGAAGGCAGAGGGTAGCAATGGAGGGATGCTTTTCTAATTGGAGGGCTGTGACCAGTGGTGTTCCACAGGGATCAGTGCTGGGACCTTTGCTCTTTGTAGTATATATAAATGATTTGGAGGAAAATGTAACTGGTCTGATTAGTAAGTTTGCAGACGACACAAAGGTTGGTGGAATTGCGGATAGCGATGAGGACTGTCTGAGGATACAGCAGGATTTAGATTGTCTGGAGACTTGGGCGGAGAGATGGCAGATGGAGTTTAACCTGGACAAATGTGAGGTAATGCATTTTGGAAGGGCTAATGCAGGTAGGGCATATACAGTGAATGGTAGAACCCTCAAGAGTATTGAAAGTCAAAGAGATCTAGGAGTACAGGTCCACAGATCACTGAAAGGGGCTACACAGGTGGAGAAGGTAGTCAAGAAGGCATACGGCATGCTTGCCTTCATTGGCCGGGGCATTGAGTATAAGAATTGGCAAGTCATGTTGCAGCTGTATAGAACCTTAGTTAGGCCACACTTGGAGTATAGTGTTCAATTCTGGTCGCCACACTACCAGAAGGATGTGGAGGCTTTAGAGAGGGTGCAGAAGAGATTTACCAGAATGTTGCCTGGTATGGAGGGCATAAGCTATGAGGAGCGATTGAATAAACTCGGTTTGTTCTCACTGGAACGAAGGAGGTTGAGGGGCGACCTGATAGAGGTATACAAAATTATGAGGGGCATAGACAGAGTGGATAGTCAGAGGCTTTTCCCCAGGGTAGAGGGGTCAATTACTAGGGGGCATAGGTTTAAGGTGAGAGGGGCAAAGTTTAGAGTAGATGTACGAGGCAAGTTTTTTACGCAGAGGGTAGTGGGTGCCTGGAACTCACTACCGGAGGAGGTAGTGGAGGCAGGGACGATAGGGACATTTAAGGGGCATCTTGACAAATATATGAATAGGATGGGAATAGAAGGATACGGACCCAGGAAGTGTAGAAGATTGTAGTTTAGTCGGGCAGTATGGTCGGCACGGGCTTGGAGGGCCGAAGGGCCTGTTCCTGTGCTGTACATTTCTTTGTTCTTTGTTTGTTCTTTGTTGATCTCAGGTGGTAGGCTTCTTTCAGTATGGAAGTCAGTGTAAGTGTCTTATGACGTAGACATTACCTTTCTAGGTAAGAACTGATCAGACCCTTTACGGCAAGTGGTGTTTTCATTAAAAACCTTACTTCACTCACAGGATCGGTAGACTAAGACTCACTCTCCTGGATATAACTGAATAGTTCGGCAGTTGTACTTCACCAGACAAACAGTCATTGATATATGCATCCTCCTGAAACAGGACCTGCTGGCTCAGTTAGATATACTTTGCCAATGGCTGTCAAAAGCATCAGCACCTTAAACTTCACTGCCTCAAGCTCCTTCCGGGCTGTTCCATCAGGCACCAACGGAACTTCCCACCTTTGCAGTTCACTGATACATCTCGGAGGCCAACAATACCCTATTTGGTGAGGCAAAGACTCAAGATGACAAGACTTCTGGGATTTGCGGCAGTAGCTGATTTCCCGCATGTCCCATGACTGCAGCCATAAAGCCATCCTCACATCAGAAACTTCCATAAACACGGTGGCCATCCTTCAATTCATGCCCGCCTTGTCTGTAATCATGACTGAAGGATCATGCAAATCTGCCTGTCAGTTCTCCAGTGTTATGGGCCAGGGTTTAGAGAACCCCAAAGGGTATCATGGAGTTCACCTGACCAACAACATTTAATAGATTGTGGTATGAGGAGCACACGGCCCACTCTACAGGTGTGGTACAGCAGAAATGGAATTTAAAGCAAAACAATGTTTATTCTATGAACTCAAGTTAACCTTTTTTAAAACATACAGTGAGCAACTTAGCACCCATTAATTCAACTACAACCCCCAAAGAATACAACACTAAGTAATCCATAAGCTGTCCTTTTAACATCCATGATGTGGAGATGCCGGCGTTGGACTGGGGTGAGCACAGTAAGAAGTCTTGCAACACCAAGTTAAAGTCCAACAGGTTTGTTTCGATGTCACTCGCTTTCAGAGCGCTGCTCCTTCCTCAGGTGAATGAAGAGGTATGTTCCAGAAACATATATATAGACAGATTCAAAGATGCCAGACAATGCTTGGAATGCGAGCATTAGCAGGTGATTAAATCTTTACAGATCCAGAGATGGGGTAACCCCAGGTTAAAGAGGTGTGAAATGTGTCAAGCCAGGAAAGTTGGTTGGATTTCGCAGGCCAGATGGTAGGGGATGAATGCGACATGAATCCCAGGTCCCGGTTGAGGCCGCACTCATGTGTGCGGAACCTGGCTCTAAGCTTCTGCTCGGCGATTCTGCGTTGTCGCCATCCTGAAGGCCGCCTTGGAGAACGCTTACCTGCAGATCAGAGGCTGAATGCCCTTGACTGCTGAAGTGTTCCCCGACTGGAAGGGAACATTCCTGCCTGGTGATTGTCCGTTCATTCATTGCCACAGCGTCTGCATGGTCTCGCCAATGTACCACGCTTCGGGACATCCTTTCCTGCAGCGTATGAGGTAGACAACGTTGGCCGAGTCGCACGAGTATGTACCGCGTACCTGGTGGGTGGTGTTCTCACGTGTAATGGTGGTATCCACGTCGATGATCTGGCACGTCTTGCAGAGATTGCCATGGCAGGGTTGTGTGGTGTCGTGGTCACTGTTCTGAAGGCTGGGTAGTTTGCTGCAAACAATGGTTTGTTTGAGGTTGCGCTGTTGTTTGAAGGCAAGTAGTGGGGGTGTGAGGATGACCTTGGCAAGATGTTTATCTCCTTTAAACATCCAGAAGACTTAAGAAACCCCTTTTAACAGAAGCACATTAGGTTTACATTCACTACTGAGAACATTTATAATTCTGAATTCACCAAATGATCAAGAGATAGTCTTTTCATGGTAGAGAGATCAACAGTACAGCTGCTCTGTCTGGCTTCAGCTCCAACACTGAAAATGTAACTAAAACATACCCTGCAGCAAACAGCCAAAACAAAAGTAAAAAGCTGACAGACAGCCCAGTTCCACCCACTCTCTGACATCACTGAAGTAGTAAACACCCATTTCTTAAAGATACTCTCACTACAGATATTTATATACACACCCATTTATAAACACCCATTTCCTAAAGGTACTCTCACATGGCACCAGGCAACTGTCGTGATGTCTTTTTTCTGCCATTGTCAGTATTTCACTATTCTAGTTACATTATCCGGTAGCTGTTTGTGGAAAAGGGACCATGACGACAGCCTTTTGGATTGTCACCTCTACTGGACAGCTCAGGTACAATCGGTGTCATGGCATAAGCAGGGGCCTCATTGAGCACATTGTTATGCTAGTGAAGCAAAGGTTTAGGTACTTGGATATTTGTGGGTGGTAGGGGATTGGTGGGGTGGGGGCGTGGGGCGGTGTGCATTGGGGGTGGGTGCTTTCTATCTATGCCTCACATAAAGTCTGCCACATCATTGCAGTGCGGTGCCTTTGCTTACACAACGTGGTGACATAGGGATGAGACAGAACACTGAGAAAGAGTTATCATCTGACAAGAAAGAATTTGATGGGGGACCAGATGAAGGGGGATGAGAGCCAGGGATGAGGCTACAGAGGAATGTTTCCGGTCATCTGCTCATTTTCATTCTCTAAAAAGTGGCACTCCACCCTGCTACACTCGAGTCCTTGTCAGCACTCTTCTGACACCCTGGACTAGTGCACGGTCAATTCCAGCCAAAATTGACCCGGAGTCGCAACCCCAATGAAATTAGATTGATTTAAATACCCAAGATCTTTGGTTGAGTCCAATAAACTACAGTCACCAGATTTGTAACTTTAAAACATGAGTAACCTTTTATTATGAATAGTATATTTAATTAAACAGAAAATGTAGCTGGCTATCTGCTACCTACTTCCAAAGCCCCCATTTCTAACTCGCCGCACTCCACACACAGATAAACTACATAGAGGGGAAAGGGTGGTGTAACAAAAAGCAAAATATTAATAAAATAAAGATATTGTTATGGGCTAGAGCTTAGAAACTCCAAATATATTATGAGGTCCACCTGACCTACAACCGTTCTGTTCAATTTGGCTAGAATGAACACAAGAGCCTTCAGATGTGATCCAATAGTCTTCTTAGACACTTGTCAAGGGTTATTAGGGGTGGGCACAAATGCCCACATCCCACAAAATGCCACATCCTGTGCCCTGGCGGCACGGTAGCTCAGCAGTGAGCACTATTGCTTCCCTGCGCCAGGGTCCCCGGTTCGATTCCTGGCTTGGGTCACTGTCTGTGTGGAGCTGCATGTTCTCTCTGTGTCTGTGTGGGTTTCCTCTGGGTGCTCCGGTTTCCTCCCACAAGTCCCGAAATACGTGCTGTTAGGTGAATTGGACATTCTGAACTCTCACTCTGTGTACTGGAACAGACGCCGAGTGTGGCGACGAGGGGCTTTTCACAGTAATTTCATTGCAGTGTTAATGCAAGCCTTCTTGTGACAATAAAGATTATTATTAAATTATTATTATTATTAATCAAAATAAGCTTTATTCAAAACAAACAGTAAGAATTGTTATCAATTACAAACTTAAAGACACCCCACAGCTACAGTAATCTATGTATATATAGCACTTAATAAATTCTCCCTTAACTGTTCCAATTCAAAAACAAAATTCCATGAACCAAAAACCCCTTTTCAAAGACTTCGACCAACACTCTGCATTCTCACTTGAATAAGACTGGCTTTCCCTGAGATTCTGACCCCATCTCACCAGCAGGTTTAAACCCTTCTGGAAAGCAAACTATATATTTTAAGTTTCCAAAGCAAGTAGCTATAATCAATGTTTTGTTTTTCTGGAACAGATATTTAGAATGAAAATAGAGAGGGACAGGCCAAAACAAGTATTTTCTCTGTCATTAATCCATAGCAGTCAAAACCTGAAAGTGAAAGTAAAACAAATCTCACACAGCCACAACCCAGCCCCACCCACACAATGACATCACTGAAGACATGTGATAAGACAAAACCCTTTTTTAAAGGGACACTCCCATGACACCTCCCCCCCAAAAAATAAACTATCAACTTCAAAGATGGTCTCATTTTTTCACTTGCCCATTCCTAACATTTGACAATAAACATACATTTTAAAACATTAAAACAGGCAAATATTTACAATAATACAGTCCATTTTAGTTATTTGTTTTCCACCATCGAACCAGCTTCATCACATTCCTGATAAAGCATCATCTATCACTATTTCCTGTCCTGCCACGTGTATAAGTTTTAAATTAAAAGACTGTAATGATAAACTCTATCAAAATAGTCTGGCATTTTTATTCTTGAATTTCTCCAAAAACGTCAATGGATTATGATCAGTATATATAATTGTTTCAGACGAATTGCTGACAACGTAAATGTTAAAATGTTACAAGCCAGCACCAAGCTCAAAGTCTCCATTTCTATTGTTGAACACTTCCTCTGGTGATCATTTAATTTTTTTGGAACCATATCCAATAAGCCGCACTATTCCTTTGTTGTCTTCTTGCAAGGGCACGGCACCTACGCCCACATCACTCTCATCGATAGCCACCTTGAATGGTTTTGTGTAATTTGGGGTGGCCAACACAGGAGCAGTGGTTAACACAGCCTTCAGGCAGTCAAATGCTTTGTTGACACTCCGCTGTCCACTGAACTTTGCTACACTTCTTCAGCAAGTCCGTCAGTGGAGCAAACAGGCTGCTAAGATTCGGCACAAATCTACGGTAAAAACTATTCATGCCAAGTACTCATTATTTTCCTTTGTGTAGAGGGTATTGGAAACTCCCCAATAACTTTTGTTTTCACATTCCATGGGACCATTTGACCCTGTCCAATTGTATGATCAAGGAAAATGACTTGGGCTTTTCCAAACTCACTTTTGGCTAGGTTTACCACCAAACCCGCCTCCTGAAGTCGATTGAGTAACTCCATCAGATGCTTCAAATGTTCTTTTCATGTCTGGCTAAAAATCACGAGATCGTCTATGTACACCGCATAATTGGGTAATCCTGAAATGACTTTGTTAATTAACTGTTGAAATGTGGCTGGGGCATTTTTCAAGCCAAATGGCATAACTTTGAATGGGTATATGTCATTTGGAGTCACAAAAGCTGAAATCTCCTTCACCCTTTCGGATAACGGTACCAGCAAGTAACCTTTAAATAAATCCAGTTTGCAGATAAAAGCTGATTGTCCCACATTCTCAATGCAGCCCTCCAACTGTGGATAGGAGAAGAGTCTGTCCTTGTAACTGCATTAACCTTTCTAAAGTCCACACACAATCGTTGGGTACCGTCCGGTTTCGGTACCATCACTATGGGTGAGCTCCATTGGCTGCAACCCACTTCAAATATGCAATTTTTAAGCATACTTTCAATTTCCTTGTTAACCTGTGCTAATGTTAAAGGGTTAAGTCTATATGGATGTTGTTTAATTGGAACAGCATTTCCCACATCTACATCATGTAGAACCATTTTAGTACTTCCCAACTTATTTCCACAAACTTGCCCTTGTGATATTAATAATTCTTTCAGGTCAGTTTGCTTTTCCTCTGGAAGGTAACTCAATAATTTATCCCAATTTTTAAGAACATCTTCGTTATCCAATTTAATTTGAGGAATATCAAATTCAGAGTCATCTGGATTTGGTTTGTCACTTTGAGTTAGAATCATTAAAATCTCCTCCTTTTGCTCTCCTTCCCTTTCAAAGTAGCTTTTAAGCATATTCACATGACACACGCGGTGAGTTTTCCTTCTATCTGGCATTCTTACAAAATAATTCACCTCGCTCAATTTCCTTTCAATCTGATAAAGTCCACAAAACCTTGCTTTTAAAGGTTCACCTACCACTGGTACATAGAACATAGAACATTACAGTGCAGTGCAGGCCCTTCATCCCTCGATGTTGCGCCGACCTGTGAAACCACTCTAAAGCCCATTTACACTATTCCCTTATCGTCCATATGTCTATCCAATGACCATTTGAATGCCCTTAGTGTTGGCGAGTGTAATTACTAAAACTTTATCTCCACTGGCAAAACTACAAACTTTTGCTTTCTTGTCTGCTATCTGTTTCATGCTGTGCAACTTTAAAATGGTGTCTCGCCAATTCAACTGCTCTATTTAATCGTTCCCGAAAATTTGACACGTAGTCCAATAATGTAAGTTCCGACTGTTCACTCACCAATTTCTCCTTCACGAATTTAAGTGGTCCTCCTACCTCATGACCAAAAAAATTAGTTCAAAAGGACTGAATTTGGTTGACTCATTAGGTGCATCCCTAATTGAAAACAATATGAATGGAATTCCTTTATCCCAATCCTCAGGATAATCTTGACAATAAGCCCTCAACATTGCCTTTAATGTCTGATGCCACCGTTCAAATGCTCTCTGCGATTCTGGATGGTATGCTGTTGATATAAATTATTTTACCCCTAAGCTATCTATAAGCTCCTTGAATAACCTCGACGTAAAATTTGATCCTTGATCTGATTGTATTTCTGTGGGTAGACTATATCTAGTAAGACATTTTCGTAACTCCTCCACAATCTTTTTAGCTGTAATATTGCATTCTGGAATGGCCTCTGCAAATCTAGTAGACACATCCATTGTAGTCAAACAATATTGATTGCCACTTTTCATTTTAGGAAGCAGTCCTACACAATCAATCAAAACCCTTGTAGAACATTCCTCAAATGCTGGAATGGGTATTAAGGTCGCTGGTTTTATCACCGCTTGAGGTTTCCCTATCAATTGACATGTGCGACATGTTCGACAAAATTTAACGACATCTTTATGTAATCCAAGCCAATAAAAAATGTTATCGTATTTTAGCTTGAGTTTTCCAGGGTCCCAAATGACTTCCTACTTATACCTCATGTACTACTCGCAACATTCCTTTCTATACCCTACCGACAATACCACTTGATGAAATTCTGTCCACTTTTCATCTGCCTGCACATGTAAAGGTCTCCATTTTCTAATTAAGACATAATTTTTAAGGTAATGATATTCTGGTATACATTCAGATTCCTCTTCTGTCTATGCTTTCTGATACATCCGTTTTATTTCTATATCTTTCTGTTGGAACTCCACCAAATTTCCAGAACTAAAAATATCTACCTTATCCTCCACCTGTTCTTGCTATTTTCTCATCATCTGATCAAAAATCAGTTTTGATAATTGAACTTGAACTTTATCTTCATTCTTTGACTTCTCCTCTTATCTTAACCTGTGACTTTACGACCTTGTTACTACACAATCAGAAACAATCCCAGGATATTCGTCCTTCAACAATTCAGTTGTTTGATTTTCTACTGGCTTATCAACCACAGTAGGCAACACTTGCACCTGCTATCCAACTATATCATTACCCAAGATAAACTGTATTCCTGGACAAGATAGTTTCTCTTATACTCCTACTACCACTTCACCACTCTTCACAGGACTCTCCAACCTCACCTTATATAATGGAACACTACTCTTCTCACCCTAAGTTCCACATATTTCCACCTTTTCTGGCAATATTCCTCCCAAACTACATAACTCCTCATCTCTTATCATCAAAGATTAACTAGTTCCCGTATCTCTTAAAATTCTGACTTCTTTACCTACTCCTCCTGGTACACATGAGTAAACTTTACTCACACAAGTAAATTTGTCAGGATGGCCGAGTGGTCTAAGGCGCCAGACTTAAGCAGCCATTGAGGACTTGATGATTTCTGGTCCCTTTCACGTGTCGTGGGTTCAAATCCCACTCCTGACATTCACTTTTTGGGGCAGCACGGTAGCATTGTGGATAGCACAATTGCTTCACAGCTCTAGGATCCCAGGTTCGATTCCGACTTGGGTCACTGTCTGTGCGGAGTCTGCACATCCTCCCCGTGTGTGCGTGGGTTTCCTCCGGGTGCTCCGGTTTCCTCCCACAGTCCAAAAGATGTGCAGGTTAGGTGGATTGGCATTGATAAATTGCCCTTAGTGTCCAAAATTGCCCTTAGTGTTGGGTGGGGTTACTGGGTTATGGGGATAGGGTGTAAGTGTTGTCCTTGGGTAGGGTGCTCTTTCCAAGAGCCGGTGCAGACTCGATGGGCCGAATGGCCTCCTTCTGCACTGTAAATTCTATGATAAATTCTTTAAAGAGATCTGGCACCTTCTTATAAATCACCTCCTGATGAGGCTGCATTCTTTTACACATCCTTCGCTTCAATTGGGCTTTTCTTTTCCACTTTTACAAACCCCACTGGCTTATCATGTTTTACCACATCAGTCTTCCCAGTGCTTTTCTTCAACCCCCAACACTGTGACTTTACATGGCCTCGTTTATTACAGTAAAAACATCTGAAATGTTTCATTCCCCTTCTACCCTCCTGGATTTCTTTTTTAATCTGAGGTACACTATACTTATTATCTCCCATCAGATCCCCTTTACCTTTACCACCTGAGTATTTTTCTTTTCCCAAGTTTCTATCCCTCACAGGCTGCAACTGATGTCAGAAACCAAACTGTGATAATAATAATAATCGCTTATTGTCACAAGTAGGCTTCAATGAAGTTACTATGGAAAGCCCCTAGTCACCACATTCCGGTGCCTGTTCGGGGAGGCTGGAACGTCAATTGAACCCGCGCTGCTGGTCTTGTTCTGCATTACAAGCCAGCTGTCTTAGCCCACTGTGCTAAATCAGCCCCATGTTTTATGAACTAATTCATAATCATCTGCCATTTCTGCTGCTAATCTCGCAGGTTTACCCCTCTGCTCTTCCACATGAGTCCTCAGTACATGAGGAATAGAATTTTTAAATTCCTCCAAAATTATAATTTCTCTAAAGAGCTTGATATGTTTGGTCTATTTTCAAAGCCCTTATCCACCTATCAAAATTACTCTGTTTGATCCTTTGAAACTGTATGTGTGTTTGACCAGGTTCTTTCCTTAAGTTTCCAAACCTTTGTCTGTAGGCTTCAGGCACTAGTTCATATGCACTTAAGATGGATTCTTTCACCTCTTCATATATACCAGATACCTCCTCTGATAGTGATGCAAACACTTAACTAGCTCTATGTACCAACTTTGTTTGAATCAGTAATACCCACACTGTGGCCATTTCATTTGTTTAGCCACCTTCTCAAATGAAATGAAAAAGACTTCTACATCTTTCTCATCAAACCTTGCCTTCTATTTAACTATGTCCAAGCATTGCCAAGGTATACCATATGCCTTCTTAACCATTGTATACACCTGCTGTTCTATCTTAAAAATTCGGTGTAAAGAACAAAGAACAATACAGCACAGGAACAGGCCATTCGCGCTCCAACCCTGTGTCGATCATGATGCCCGTCAAAACTAAAACCTTCTGCCCTTCTGGAGTCCATACTCCTCTATTCCCATCCTATTCATGTATTTGTTAAGATGCTTTTTAAATGTCACTATCATATCTGCTTCCGCCACCTCCCCCGGCAGCGTGTTCCAGGCACTTACCACCCTCTGTGTAAAACACTTGCCTCGCACATCTTCTCTAAACTTTGCCCCTCGCACCTTAATATGTACCATGATAATGTACATGTACATGCACACCAAGGTCCTTCTGATCCTCAGTGCTTCCCAGGGTCCTTGCTTTGTTTGTCCTGCCCAAGTGCATCAACTCACACTTATCCGGATTGAATACCATTTTCTACTGATTTGTCAATCTCTCCAGCCCTTCTGTATCCTCCCCAATCTAAGATTGTCCTCCTTACTATTTACACCCCATCAATTTTCATACCATAGAATCAAAGAATCATAGAATCCCCATCAAATCATCACCTTGGGCTCTTACCTTTGCTATCAGTCTCCCATTTGGGACCTTATCAAAAGCCTTACTGAGTAAGTAGACTACGTCAAATGCATCGCCCTCATCTACATTGGTAGACTGGTGGAAGCAGGTGTGATAGCAACGATTAAGCGGCATCTTGACAAACATGAATAGGTTGGGAATAGAAGGATACGGATCCCGAAAATGCAGAAGGGTTTAGACTTAGACAGGCGTCATGATTAGTGCAGGCTTGGAGGGGTGAAGAGCCTGTTCCTGTGCTGTTCTTTGTTCTTTGACAGAGCCTGCAGTGGCTTCTATCCTGAACGTTAATTTCACCCCCTTTGACTGTGAGCAGCCTCCAGCTTCACAGATGAAGGCTATTTCAAATGAGGATTTAGCCTTGTTTGTGATTGCACTTCACAGCTCTCAAGTGGCGATGAAGGGAGTATCTGTTAATTGCTCCTGCTTGTGGCTGCAAAATGCCTGAAGGCCTAGTATTTGTTTGCTGCTGCCTCTTCTGCTTTTGTGGCCTGGAATAAGGCATTGGGAGGAGGAAAACAGACCTATTACCAGTCTGAGGAAGAGGACGGGGTGCTCTTTCACTTTTCTGCCATGCTCTATGTTAGTGTGACTTTCAGGTAATGATTGATTCTGCCTTTGAGAATCTGCTGCTGGGAGCAGCCAGAAGGGGAGAGAGAGGCGGAGTGGCCCATCTGCTGCTGCAGCTACTTGGAAGCTGTGTGTCTGTTTGCTGCCACATCTTTTGCTTCTGTGGTCTGGGGTGAGGAAGCTACTTCGTGTGCTGATGAATGGGAAGGTTGGCAGCCCGATTCAACTGAGCAACTTGCTGGAGGTATGAAGAACTGTTTTTGCAGCTTGCTTGTTGCTTTGTTGTATTCTTGACTGTTCAGTTTCAATGTCTGGAAGTTTTGTGTTTGTTTGCTACCGCCTCTATTACTTCTGTGGCCTGGACCAAGGACTGGGTGGAGTCAGGTGACCAGAGGTCGGAACTACATGAGGTGAGGCGTGGTGACCCAATTCAACTGAGCAGTCAGCTGAAGGTATTAAGGAACTGCTCTTGTGAATTGTTGCTGATATTTTTGTATTACTGTTTAATATTTTATGTCTGGAAGCCATGTGTCTGCTTGCTACTGCCTCCTTTACTTCTGTAGCCTAGAACAAGGACTGGGTGGAGTCGGTGACCAGGTGCCAGTACTACAGGAGGGGAAGGGTGGAGGCCTGATTCTACTGAGCAACTTGAAGTTCTTCCATGTTCAGAAGCCGTGCAAGTTGTTAGTCCCTTTTTGTACTATTACCTATAATGTTCAGAAGCCGTGTTTTTGCTAGTGTACGGTTGCTGTTTACTGTTTGATGCCTGAAGGCCTCTTTTTATTCTGTAGCCTGGAGTCCAGAACCACTGCCAGTGCTAGTGAGGGATAAGAGGTGCTCTCTCTCACTCTTCCGCCATGCTCTGCGCTCGTGTGACTTTCCGGTGTATTGTTACACTATCCCTCCGAGCGACTTTCCACTGATGCGAGTCTACTGCTGGGGGCTACGGGAGGGGGAGGGAGCAATGGGTTGTTTGGGATGCTGGTGACTTCATTGTACTTTTGACTGTTTAATGTGTCGTCTATTTTCTTTTTTATAAATACACTGGTGTAACTTTGTGCTTGTTCCGATATTCTGTAGTTAAAAGGTACCTATGTGAATGGCACTTGGCCTTTTCTTGTCAATTAATGATTCATATGTATGTGGTTTCTGAAGTAGTTTGTTTTTATCATTTTTTATGAAAATATTGTTGACCGTTTAACAAACAAAATATTCTCAATTCTCAAGTGTCTCCTTGAGAGCACAGGTGCCATGTCTCAGAGGATGATTATTGCACTGCATATCCAGCAAACCTTTTTCTTCGAACTGTGTGCCTGAACTCTTGGGAGCGTCAGCAGCATTGCAGCAGCTGCCAACAATCAAACACTAAAGAGCAGGGCTTCAGCACTGGGATGTTCTCCAACCAAAGGGTAAACGTGCGGATGAGTGGAGGGCAGCTGAGCACGGTCTCTTTAATCTTCCCGGCAGTGGTCTGGAGTCTGGGGTCTAAGGGCTCCTGATATGGTCGGGAGTGAATGTACAGCAAGGTTTGCTGGCTCGCTGGATGGTACTCTAAAGAAAAGGCGGGACACATAAGAATGGGGAGGCTTAGGGGATTTGAGTATCTCCGGATGGAATCCCTAACTTATTGTCAGTCTGCCTTCTCCAATTCCTTACAGATATAACAAATGTTTGCTGGTGTGAACCCCGCGGAGGCTGCCCTTGCATTGCTGGTGGCAACCGAGGCGGGCAGATGCCAGAGCTGGCAGCAACACCAGCGCAGCCTGGAGGCAGGGAGCCACCGCACACCCTGAATGCCTGGCCGCCCATCAGGCTGAGGAGGGATGGCCAACGACAGGTTACAGGTATCGTTGGTCATTCAATGAGCTGTCAGACGCTGTGTAATGTAACTGCATCTTGACAGGGAGATAGTGCGGCGCCTGTGCCACATCCTCGCGGACATGGCACCCAATGAAGGTCACGGACTTGACATCCCCTCGAGGTCTATGCCACCAGGTCATTCCAGGCTCGAGTGGGAACCTGGATGACATTTCGCAATCTGCAACCCGCAGGTGCATCTGGGTGCTAATAGATGCTCTGTATGACTGGGCATCAGACGTTATCATCTTTGAGCTGGAGCATGTCCACCAAGATTCCCAAGCTGCAGAATTCGTTGCCATCTCTGATGTACAGATCGTGTGTGACCACCGCCTCCAAAACATGCACATGTGTGCCTGCTATCAAGGAAACACGCATGACAGCTAGATCCCAGGCCCTCGGAGATTCCCAATGTCTTTGAGGACCACCCCAGGGTGAAGAAGTGGCTCATGGAGGACATGGCTAATGACGCCTCTGCGGAATCCTGAGGCCGAGGCAGAGACACGTTCTAATGAGGCCCACGCTGTCTCCTGTGCTGTGATTGAGCAGTACATTGGACGACTCAGGATGCGGTTCCGATGCCTGAACCGCTCTGGTGGTGCCTTCCAGTACACCCCTAGAGGGTCTGCTGCTTTGTGGTGGTCTGCTGTTCCTTCCACAATCTTGCACAGCAGCAAGGTGAGATGTTTGAGGAGGCGGAGGAGCAGGAAGAGGATGAACAAATGGCCTCATCTGAGGAGGAGGTGGTCCAAGAGGTGCTGGAGGATGACCCCGAGGAAGAGCCAGAGGATGGAGGACAATCGGTGGTAAGGATCCGACATGCCAGGAGTACCAGAGAGGCCCTCATCATTTCCAGATTCTCATAGGACGAGGCTTTGTCCATCAACTCATCCTGTTCCCCCCTCCAAGGGTCTTTGTAACATAATTCCAGGGTGATGGGCCTGTGTTGGCACTGTCAGCGAGTCACTTTATAAGGCGACATGATCATAACAAGGCGTATGATCATAACTCTCTGGGAGGAAAGCTCTGATGGTCCTCCTGTCTTTCTGCTGACAATGCACTCACACCCATCTTCTGAATGGGGACTGCACTGGGGGCTTTTGATTTTGGACCACTGTGCCCAGAGGGGCAGGGGGTGGGGAAGCGGAGGGCAACAGAGGGTGGGGGTGCAGACAGGCCTGT
Organism: Scyliorhinus torazame; assembly: GCF_047496885.1. Classification (NCBI taxonomy): domain Eukaryota; kingdom Metazoa; phylum Chordata; class Chondrichthyes; order Carcharhiniformes; family Scyliorhinidae; genus Scyliorhinus; species Scyliorhinus torazame. The sequence goes on from NC_092709.1 coordinate 121,627,385, forward strand.
TGTGAAGATTGACGCGACTGAGGCATCACATGTATCAGATGTAAAATGTTTTACTAGTGAGCATTTAATATTTCCATTCCCCCTAGCTACAGACATATCAGAGGTGGAGGCAGCCTGCTGCTTTTGCTCCCTATCGCCTTTGATTCTCTCTGCAGAGCCTGGAGCTGGAGGGCACGGGCCAATTAACTGGTGTCATTTGGATCGCCATATCACCCTGTTCTGCACCAGTGTCAAGAGGGAGCGGGGAGGAGATTCGGAAGAACTGGACACTGCTGTCATCTCCTTGGTGGCAGGCCCTGGGTTGGCCTCCAGCACGTCCCCCTCCCTGATGGTGCTCGAAGGACCCTAGGGGACTCCATTGGAGAGAGGGGCAGCTGGAGTGAGTTCCAAAGGCCGCCAGTCCTGGTGTCTCCCCATTGTCTGCACCATGGCGTTGACGCCCTCAACAATGTTCCTCAGTTATGGAGACATGCTCTGCAGTGCCGAGGTGCTCTGCAGTGCCGAGGTGCTCTGCAGTGCCGTGGCAATGTCCACCTATGTCTGGGACATGTCACTCAGCGACTGGGATATTATATCGAGGCCTTCAGCCATGGTCGTTATAGACTGAACTATGCCTTGCAGCGGCTTTGCAGTCACTGGAATGTCGCTGACACCCTCTCTGAATATCACGGCTGTGTCCTATCATCTGTACCAGCTCTGGGATAACCTTGTCCAGAGGCTCGGCATCTGACTGGGACCCAGCTGCGTCCTGGGATCCAGCAGACCTCCACCTGCTGACTCCCTTGGATGTTCCTGCCTCCATCTATTCTGCATCGGCAACTGTGTGATGCTCACCAGATTGTTCCCCAGAAACCTGACCACTAATGTCACCTACTGAGGTGCTGGTGGAAGTTGGAGGTGGTAGCTGTGACGCCTTGATGGTGGCCTCCTCAGAGCTCTCCTCCGAGGTGGTCTCTTGGGTGGTGCGGCGGAGGGGAATGACTCTGGAGGGTCCAGTCTCATCAGATAGGGATCCTGCGAGACAATGGACATGTGGTCAGTGAGCATGAAGAATAATTTTGTCTGACATGAACAACTCACTTGAGACAGGTCAACTGGGTGAAGTGGCAGTGGATCCTCTCTGATGCTGGCCAGCGTCGCTGTCTGTGACTGTTCTCTCCTCAGTCAACCCATGATTTCCAGGGCCCGTTCCTTATAGGGGTGAGGACCCGAATCTCTGGGACTCCGACCCCTCCTTACCCCTTTCCCACTCATTAAGGGCTATCTTATCCTGCAGGGACAAGGAGAGGGCATTGTGAGTCATATGCTTGATAGGTCAGGGGAGTGCATAGAAGGTGGCATATGTGGGCACCGCAGCTGGACATTAAGGGGTTGTGCTTGTGGGCCCCACGGTGCTCTGAGGAACAAACACAAAGATCAGATGAGGGAAGGGTGCGAAGTGTCAGCCAGTGATTTGTGGGAGCGATTTGGGAATTTGAGGGGTGGCAGGCGGAACAGATGCCAGGAGAGAGGTGGTAACTTACTCTTGCAGCTAAGTGGAGGTCATTTGTCTTCTTCCTACATTGGACGGCAGTCCTCCTGACACTGAGAGTCACTGCCACTGCCTCCCAGGGCATTGCTGACCTTTCTGCTGATTTTCCAACATCTTCGAGGGAACAAGGTGGTCTGCCTCCCATCCACAGCATCGGGAAGCCTGAACAGGGAGGCATCATCATAGTGAGGAGCAAGTCTGCTTGCTGCCATGCTTGTGTTTTGACTGAGAGTGAGTAGTGAGAGACCATTGAAAAGCAGCTCCCCCTTTTTCGCGGTGAGCTGCTGAGGTGCGAGTCAGGTAAATCAGGCGGTGAGAGAGCCAGGCATGTCAAGAACCTCGTGGTTGCTCATTTTGCCACCATGTGACATTGAATTACGACTGCGGTCTCGACAACATGGCCGTCACAAAATACAACGCCAATCGTGCCCTAAACCTGACTTTGAGATTTTTCCGTTGAATCAGCATAACCCATATTTTATTTCTTACTTGTTCATTGATGTGAGCACTGCTGGCACAGACATCATTTATTTCCCATCTCTAATTGCACTTGGCGAGGTGGGATGATTTGCTTTTGGACAAAAGTCTGGAGCCATACACAGGCAGACCGAGTAAGGACAGCAGAGATCCTTTACAAAGTTCATTCACAAACCACATTGTTCTTAACCTCACATCTTTATCTCGGAACTTCAGAGTATATTTGGCCCAGTATTTGGACACATGCATTTATTCACTGCATTATCAGGAGAGCTGATAGCACAAATGTCTACCAGAAATCTAAAACTCTTGTCGTGCATCAGTGTGGGGACATTCTAAAATCACTTCCTGGCATTCAAATCATAAACAAATGAAAGTGTTAATGTTCTTCTGTTTAATGTTTTTAGTTCTATATGCCTCAAATCCTACCTGTTGGAACTCCAGGACTCTTCACGTGCGCTGGGTAACCACATGTGCAAAAAGTGCTTTCAGTTGCTTGAACACGAGCTCCATGTTTCTGAGCTTGTGGGGCGGCTGGAGTCAGCACAGGGGCTGAAAACGTCATTCTCCAGAAGATGAAGGGCATTGAGTATAGAAGTTGGGAAGTTATTTTGTAATTGTACAGGACGTTGGTGAGGCCGCACCTGGAGTATTTGTGTTCAGTTTTGGTCGCCATGTTATTTTAAGTGGAGAGAGTGCAGAAGAGAATACAAGGATGTTGGCTGGACTCAGGGGATTGAGTTATAAGGAGAGATTGGACAGGCTAGGACTTTTTTCTTTGGAATGTAGGAGACTGAGGGTGATCCTATAGACGTGTATAAGATCATGAGAGGTATGGATAGGGTGAATGCCCTCAGTCTCTTTCCCAGGGTTGGGGAATCAAGAACTAAAGGGCATAGGTTTAAGTTAAGAGGAAAAGAACTAATGGGAACCTGAGGAGCAACTTTTTTACACAGAGGGTGGTATGTATGTGGAATGAGCTGCTGGAGGAAGTGGTTGAAGCAGGGACATTGACAACATTTAAAAGGCATTTGGACAGATACGTGGATAGGAAAGGTTTAGAGGAGTATGGACCAAATGCAGGCAAATAGGGTTAGCTTACATGGGCTTTTTGGTTCGGACCAGTTTGGGCCGAAGGGCATGCCTCAGTGATCACCCAGCGACCACAGAAATTTCAGGAGAATAATAAGCGGGTAGCATTCTGGAGGGCAGGAGAAAGGTTGGCAGTGCAGTAATCCTCTGCTGGTGGAGTTCTCACCTGCCAAGATGGAAAGTTGCTCTTCAGAGGCAAATGTTCTTGCAGGGAATTTAACCAGTGCTCTTAAATAATTTATCAGGAGGGTAAGGAAGTACTAATACGAAACATTAAAAAAATAATTTTTATTAAGGTTTTCATAAAATATCAATAACAAAATGAAAAATGAACCCAACAGGGTTAAGTACAAAACACAATCCAAAAAAGCAACCCTCCATACCCCCCTCCCCCTGTACATAAATAATAAATTAACATTAAAAGGGGCCTTCTGGGAGGTGAGTATTTACTTTAAAATCCCTTACCTTTGCAGGAGCAGCCCTTTGGATTTCGGCGGGAGCGGTGCGCAGAGGCCTTCTGGGAGATGAGTATTTACTTTAAAAACCCTTACCTTTGCAGGAGCAGACCTTTGAATTTCGGCGGTAGCGGTGCGCAGGGGCCTTCTGGGAGGTGAGTATTTACTTTAAAAACCCTTACCTTTGCAGGAGCAGCCCTTTGAATTTCAGCGGGAGCGGTGCGCAGGGGCCTTCTGGGAGGTGAGTATTTACTTTAAAAACACTTACCTTTACAGGAGCGGCCCTTTGAATTTTGGCGGGAGCGGTGCGCAGGGGCCTTCTGGGAGGTGAGTATTTACTTTAAAAACACTTACCTTTGCAGGAGCAGCCCTTTGAATTTCGGCAGGAGCGGTGCGCAGGGGCCTTCTGGGAGGTGAGTATTTATTTTAAAAACACTTACCTGGTCCCGTTTCTGTTCTTCTATTCTGTTTTTAAAATTTTTTTTATATTAGGCGGGAACCGGAAGTTCGACCCGCGGACTTCTGGGAAGGTCCCCCCCCCCTGCCCCAATCAATAAATTCTGGTGGAGAGGAAACCCGAGACACTACACGTGTAGTGTCTCCCACCCGCCCTCCTCCTCTAACCTAATAATAAGACCCATTGGTGTGAGGTAAGTGCCATATTATATTATTATTATATATATATATTTTTTTTAATTTATTTATTAACCAGATCTTGGATGGAGGTTAGAGGGATGGCAGGGAAGGGAGTGCAATGTTCCTCCTGCAGGATGTTTGTGGTGAGGGATGCCGTTCGTGTCCCTGCTGATTTTACCTGCAGGAAGTGCAGCCATCTCCAGCTCCTCCAAGACCGAGTTAGGGAACTGGAGCTGGAGTTGGATGAACTTCGGATCATTCGGGAGGCAGAGGGGGTCATAGATAGCAGCTTCAGGGAATTAGTTACACCAAAGATTGGAGATAGATGGGTAACTGTAAGAGGAACTGGGAAGAAGCAGTCAGTGCAGGGATCCCCTGCGGTCGTTCCCCTGAGTAACAAGTATACAGCTTTGGACCAGGGGTAAGCCATGGGGTACGGGCCTCTGGCACGGAGTCTTGTCCCTGTTGCTCAGAAGGGAAGGGGGGAGAGGAGCAGAGCATTAGTAATTGGGGACTCGATAGTCAGGGGCACAGATAGGAGATTTTGTGGGAGCGAGATAGACTCACGTTTGGTATGTTGCCTCCCAGGTGCAAGGGTACGTGATGTCTCGGATCGTGTTTTCCGGGTCCTTAAGGTGGAGGGGGAGCAGCCCCAAGTCGTGGTCCACATTGGCACTAAGGATATAGGTAGGAAAGGGGACAAGGATGTCAGGCAGGCTTTCAGGGACCTAGGATGGAAGCTCAGAACGAGAACAAAGAGAGTTGTTATCTCTGGGTTGTTGACCGTGCCACGTGATAATGAGATGAGGAATAAGGAGAGAGAGCAATTAAACACGTGGCTACAGGGATGGTGCAGGCGAGAGGGATTCAGATTTCTGGATAACTGGGGCTCTTTCTGGGGAAGGTGGGACCTCTACAGATAGGATGGTCTACATCTGAACCTGAGGGGCACAAATATCCTGGGGGGAGATTTTCTAGTGCTCTTTGGGGGGGTTTAAACTAATGCAGCAGGGGCATGGGAACCTGGATTGTAGTTTTAGGGTACGAGAGATTGAGAGTATAGAGGTCAGGAGCACAGATTTGACTTCGCAGGAGGGGGCCAGTGTTCAGGTAGGTGGTTTGAAGTGTGTCTACTTCAATGCCAGGAGTATACGAAATAAGGTAGGGGAACTGGCAGCATGGGTTGGTACCTGGGACTTCGATGTTGTGGCCATTTCGGAGACATGGATAGAGCAGGGACAGGAATGGTTCCGGGGTTTAGGTGTTTTAGTAAGCTCAGAGAAGGAGGCAAAAGAGGGGGAGGTGTGGCGCTGCTAGTCAAGAGCAGTATTACGGTGGCGGAGAGGATGCTAGATGGGGACTCTTCTTCCGAGGTAGTATGGGCTGAGGTTAGAAACAGGAAAGGAGAGGTCACCCTGTTGGGAGTTTTCTATAGGCCTCCAAATAGTTCTAGGGATGTAGAGGAAAGGATGGCGAAGATGATTCTGGATAAGAGCGAAAGTAACAGGGTAGTTATCATGGGAGACTTTAACTTTCCAAATATTGACTGGAAAAGATATAGTTTGAGTACATTAGATGGGTCGTTTTTTGTACAATGTGTGCAGGAGGGTTTCCTGACACAATATGTTGACATGCCAACAAGAGGAGAGGCCACATTGGATTTGGTTTTGGGTAATGAACCAGGCCAGGTGTTAGATTTGGAGTTAGGTGAGCACTTTGGGGACAGTGACCACAATTCGGTGACGTTTACGTTAGTGATGGAAAGGGATAGGTATACCTCGCAGGGCAAGAGTTATAGCTGGGGGAAGGGCAATTATGATGCCATTAGACATGACTTGGGGGGGATAGGTTGGAGAAGTAGGCTGCAAGTGTTGGGCACACTGGATATGTGGAGCTTGTTCAAGGAACAGCTACTGCGTGTTCTTGATAAGTACGTACCGGTCAGGTAGGGAGGAAGGCGTCGAGCGAGGGAACCGTGGTTTACCAATGAAGTGGAATCTCTTGTTAAAAGGAAGAAGGAGGCCTATGTGAAGATGAGTTGTTAAGTTTCAGTTGGGGCGCTTGATAGTTACAAGGTAGCGAGGAAGGATCTAAAGAGAGAACTAAGACGAGCATGGAGGGGACATGAGAAGTATTTGGCAGGTAGGATCAAGGAAAACCCAAAAGCTTTCTATGGGTATGTCAGGAATAAAAGAATGACTAGGGTAAGAGTAGGGCCAGTCAAGGACAGGGATGGGAAGTTGTGTGTGGAGTCTGAAGAGATAGGCGCGATACTAAATGAATATTTTTCGTCAGCATTCACTCAGGAAAAAGAGTATGTTGTGGAGGAGAATGCTGAGACCCAGGCTATTAGAATAGATGGCATTGATGTACGTAGGGAAGAGGTGTTGGCAATTCTGGACAGGTTGAAAATAGATAAGTCCCTGGGGCCTGATGGGATTTATCCTAGGATTCTCTGGGAAGCCATGGAAGAGATTGCTGAGCCTTTGAATTTGATTTTTATGTCATCATTGGCTACAGGAATAGTGCCAGAGGACTGGAGGATAACAAATGTGGTTCCTTTGTTCAAGAGGGGAGTAGAGACAACCCTGGCAACTATATACCGGTGAGCCTCACGTCTGTTGTGGGTAAAGTCTTGGAGGGGATTATAAGAGACAAGATTTATAATTATCTAGATAGTAATAATATGATTAGGGATAGTCAGCATGGCTTTGTGAAGGGTAGATCATGCCTCACAAACCTTATCGAGTTCTTTGAGAAGGTGACTGAACAGGTAGACGAGGGTAGAGCAGTTGATGCGGTGTATATGGATTTCAGTAAAGCGTTTGATAAGGTTCCCCACGGTAGGCTATTGCATAAAATACGGAGGCTGGGGATTGAGGGTGATTTAGAAATGTGGATCAGAAATTGGCTAGCTGAAAGAAGACAGAGGGTGGCGGTTGATGGGAAATGTTCAGAATGGAGTTCAGTTACAAGTGGCGTACCACAAGGATCTGTTCTGGGGCCGTTGCTGTTTGTCATTTTTATAAATGACCTAGAGGAGGGCGCAAAAGGGTGGGTGAGTAAATTTGCAGACGACACTAAAGTCGGTGGTGTTGTCGACAGTGCAGAAGGATGTTGCAGGTTACAGGGGGACATGGATAAGCTGCAGAGCTGGGCTGAGAGGTGGCAAATGGAGTTTAATGTAGAGAAGTGTGAGGTGATTCACTTTGGAAGGAATAACAGGAATGTGGAATATTTGGCTAATGGTAAAATTCTGGATGAGCAGAGGGGTCTCGGTGTCCATGTACATAGATCCCTGAAAGTTGCCACCCAGGTTGATAGGGTTGTGAAGAAGGCCTATGGAGTGTTGGCCTTTATTGGTAGAGGGATTGAGTTCCGGAGTCATGAGGTCATGTTGCAGCTGTACAAAACTCTGGTACGGCCGCATTTGGAGTATTGCGGTCACCTCATTATAGGAAGGACGTGGAAGCTTTGGAGCGGGTGCAGAGGAGATTTACCAGGATGTTGCCTGCTATGGAGGGAAAATCTTATGAGCAAAGGCTGATGGACTTGAGGTTGTTTTCGTTAGAGAGACGAAGGTTAAGAGGAGACTTAATAGAGGCATACAAAATGATCAGGGGGTTAGATAGGGTGGACAGTGAGAGGCTTCTCCCGAGGATGGAAATGGCTAGCACGAGGGGACATAGCCTTAAACTGAGGGGTAATAGATATAGGACAGAGGTCAGAGGTAGGTTCTTTACGCAAAGAGTGGTGAGGCCGTGGAATGCCCTACCTGCAACAGTCGTGAACTCGCCAACATTGAGGGCATTTAAAAGTTTATTGGATAAGCATATGGATGATAATGGCATAGTGTAGGTTAGATGGTTTTTGCTTTTTGACTTCCCATGTCGGTGCAACATCGTGGGCCGAAGGGCCTGTACTGCGCTGTATCGTTCTATGTTCTATGTTCTATTAACTCCCCGACTTAACACAACAGTGTATACACCCCCTCAGACCCCCCAGTGTAAATAACAAAAACAAAAATAAAGTAAACCCCCCGCTCCCCCGAGTTGCTGCTGCCATTGACCAATGTCTACCGTTCTGCCAGGAAGTCTAAGAACGGTTGCCACCGCCTAAAGAACCCTTGTGCCGACCCTCTCAAGGCAAATTTCACCCTCTCCAACTTAATAAACCCCGCCATATCATTGATCCAGGATTCCACGTTTGGGGGCCTCGCATCCTTCCACTGAAGAAGAATCCTTCGCCGGGCTACCAGGGACGCAAAGGCCAGAATACCGGCCTCTTTCGCCTCCTGCACTCCCGGATCCTCTGCGACCCCAAATATTGCGAGACCCCAGCCCGGTTTGACCCTGGATCCTACCACCCTCGGCACCGGCCTCGCTACGCCCTTCCAAATTCTTCCAGCGCTGGGCACGCCCAGAACATATGGGTGTGATTTGCTGGGCTCCCTGAGCACCTAACACACCTGTCCTCACCCCCAAAAAACCGGCTCATCCTTGTCCCAGTCATGTGTGCCCTATGCAGCACCTATGATGCTGAGCCTCGCGCACGATGAGGAAGAGTTCACCCTCCCTAGGGCGTCTGCCCACGTCACTTCCAGAATCTCCTCTCCCAACTCCTCCTCCCACTTATCTTTCACCTCCACCACCGAGGCCTCCTCCTCCTCCTGCATTACCTGGTAAGTTTCCGAGATCTTCCCCACTCCCACCCACCCCCTCGAGAGCACCCTGTCCTGTACTGTGCGTGGCAGCAGCCGCGGGAAATCCACCACCTGCCGCCTGGCAAACGCTCTTACTTGTAAGTACCTGAAGGTGTTCCCCGGGGGGAGCCCGTACTTCTCCTCCAGCTCACCCAGGCTCGCGAACTTCCCGTCCACAAACAGGTTCCCCAACCTTCGTATCCCTGCCCTGTGCCACCCCGAAAACCCTCCATCTGTTCTCCCTGGGACGAACCGGTGGTCCTCCCCTATTGGGGTCCACACCGAGGCCCCAACCTCCCCCTGTGCCGCCTCCACTGCCCTCAGATTTTGAGGGCAGCCGCCACCACAGGGCTCGTGGTGTACCTCCCTGGAGGGAACGGCAGCGGCGCCGTTGCCAGCGCCCCCAGACTAGTTCCCACACAAGACGCCGTCCCCAGCCTCTTCCATGCAGCCCCCTCCCCCTTCACCGCCCACTTGCGCAACATCGTCGTATTGGCGGCCCAGTAGTACCCACAGAGGTTGGGCAGCGCTAGCCCCTCCCTATCTCTACTCTGCTCGAGGAACACCCTTCTCACCCTCGGAGTCCCTCGCGCCCACACAAACCCCATTATACTCATGTTAACCCGCCTGAAAAAAACCTTCGGGATAAACACGGGGAGGCACTGGAACAGGAACAAAAACCTTGGGAGCACCGTCATTTTGTTTGACTGCACCCTACCCGCTAAGGACAGCGGCAATGCGTCCCACCTCTTGAACTCCTCCTCCATTTGCTCCACCAGCCTTGTAAAATTAAGCCTCTGCAGGGCCCCCCAGCTCCTGGCCACCTGGACCCCCAAATACCTGAATCTCCTCTCCGCCCTTTTTAGTGGGAGCTCGCCAATCCCCCTCTCCTGGTCCCTGGGTGAACCACGAATAGGTCGCTCTTCCCCATGTTGAGCTGGAACCCGAGAAATCCCCGAATTACCGAAGGATCCTCATGACCTCCGGCATTCCTCCCACCGGGTCTGCCACATATAGCAGCAAATCGTCCGCATAGAGCGACATCCTATGCTCCTCCCCACCCCTCACCAACCCCCTCCAGTTCCTCGACTCCCTCAGTGCCATAGCCAGGGGTTCAATCACCAGTGCGAAGAGCAGGGGGGACAGGGGACACCCCTGCCTCGTCCCTCGGTGCAACCGAAAGTACTCGGACCTCCTCCTGTTCGTGGCCACACTTGCCATCGGGACCTCATACAACAGCCTAACCCACCTGACAAACCCCTTCCCAAACCCAAATCTCTTTAACACCTCCCACAGGTACCCCCACTCTACCCTAGTGAAGGCTTTCTCAGCGTCCATCGTCACCACTATCTCCGCCTCCCCCTCCCTCGCCGGCATCATGATAACGTTCAATAGCCTCCGCACATTCGCGTTCAACTGCCTCCCCGTCACGAACCCCGTCTGGTCTTCGTGGATGAACTGCGGCACACAATCCTCAATCCTTGTGGCTAAGACCTTCGCCAGCACCTTGGCATCTATGTTCAGCAACAAAATCGGCCTGGAAGACCCACACTGCAGGGGATCCTTGTCCCGCTTCAGGATCAAGGAGATCAGTGCCCGGGACATCGTCGGGGGCAAACCCCCACCCTCCCTTGCCTCATTGAAGGTCCTAACTAGCAACGGGCCCAACAGGCCCATATATCTTTTATAGAATTCGACCAGGAAACCGTCCGGCCCCGGTGCCTTCCCCGCCTGCATGCTTCCTATCCCTTTGGTCAGTTCCTTCAGCCCAATCGGGGCCCCCAATCCCGTCATCAGTACCTCCTCCACCTTCGGAAACCTCAATTGGTCCAGATTGGTCCAGAAAGCGGCCCATCCCTCCCTGCTCCAGTGGGGGCTCGGACCGATACAATTCCTCATAAAAGTCCCTGAAGATCCCATTGATGCCAACCCCACTCCGCACCACACTCCCTCCCCTGTCCTTAACTCCCCCGATCTCCCTAGCTGCGCCCGCTTCCAAAGCTGATGCGCCAGCGTCCAGCTTGCCTTTTCCCCATACTCGGAAATCGCCCCCTGGGCCTTCCTCCACTGCGCCTCCGCCTTCCTGGTGATCACCAGGTCGAATTTGGCCTGGAGGCTGTGCCTCTTCCTCAACAATCCTTCCTCAGGCACCTCCGCATCTACCCTGTCTACCCTCACCATCTACCCCACCAGCCTCTCCCTCTCCGCCCGCTCCCTCCTCCCCTTGTGGGCTCTAATGGAGATCAGCTCTCCCATAACCACCGCCTTCAGCGCCTCCCATACCATCCCCACTCGGACCTCCCCATTATCGTTGGCCTCCAGGTACCTCTCAACACTTCCTCGGACCCGCTCACTCACCTCCTCATCCGCCAACAGCCCCACCTCCAAGCTCTAAGTCCACCCAATGCGGGGCTTGATCCGAAATGGCTATCGCCGAGTACTCGGGATCCTCTACTCTCGCTATCAGCGCCCTGCTCAAAATAAAAAAGTCGATCCGGGAATAAGCCTTATGGACATGTGAGAAGAATGAAAATTCCCTAGCCCCCGGCCTTGCAAATCTCCAAGGGTCCACCCCTCCCATCTGGTCCATAAACTCCCTCTGCACTCTAGCCGCCGCCGGCTTCCTACCAGTCCTAGACCTGGAGCGATCCAGTGCTGGATCCAGCACCGTGTTAAAGTCTCCCCCCATTACCAGGCCCCCCACTTCCAAGTCTGGGATCCGACCCAACATGCGCCGCATAAAACCCGCATCGTCCCAATTCGGGGCATACACATTGACCAGTACCACCCTCTCTCCCTGCAGCTTACCACTTACCATTATGTACCTACCGCCATTGTCTGCCACAATGCTCGACGCCTCGAATGACACCTTCTTTCCCACCAAGATCGCCACCCCTCGATTTTTGGCATCCAGCCCCGAATGAAACACCTGACCTACCCATTCTTTCCTCAATCTTACCTGGCCTGCCACCTTCAGGTGTGTCTCCTGGAGCATAACCACATCCGCCTTCAGCCCCTTCAGGTGCGCGAACACGCGGGCCCGCTTGACCGGCCCGTTCAGTCCCCTTACATTCCAGGTTATCAGCCGGATCAGGGGGCTACCCGCCCCCCTTCCCCGCCGACTAGCCATAACCCCTCCTCGGCCAGCCACGCGCCCGCACCCCACGCCCGGCCCGTTCCCCACGACGGCAGACCCCCGTCTCGACCCCGCCCCACTTGACCATAGCAGCAGCAACTCGATTCCCCCCCACTCCCCCCCCCTCCACCTACCCCCCCCCCCCCCCCCCCCCCCCTGGCTAGGACCCATCCAAGGTGTTTTACTCCCCAACTGCACTTCCGCAAGTCAGCTGACTCCTGCTGACCCCGGCCACTCCCGCCTCTCCTTCGACTCCTCATATTGTGTGACACACCCTCCTCTTCCATTCCCCATCCGCAGGCTCTCCCCCTCCCCCTTCCATCCTAAGTGCGGGAAACAACCCTCGCTTCCCCGCCCCGGCCCCACCCCCTCCAGTCTTAAGCGCGGGAAGAAGCCCGCGCTTTCCATCTACCCGGCCCCGCCACCTCTGACGCAGCTCCTTTTACAGGCCCAGTCCCCTCACCCCCGACTCGGGCCTCCCCCTCCCCCGCGGGGCCCCATCTCACCGCCGGCCATCCACCCCTGTTCCATTTGCTTACCCCCCTCCAAGAGCCCCCCCGACCAACCCAACCAAAACAGTGCTCAACCCGCCCTAACCACCCTCACCGGACCAGAAAGAGAAAAGAAAAAAAACCAAGAGTAAAGGACCCCCCTCAAAAAGTAACATATCAACCGCAATCCCCAAACGCCCATCCCGACCCTCAATCTGTGTCCAACTTCTCAGCCTGAACAAAGGCCCACCTCTCCTCCGGAGACTCAAAATAATGGTGCCGTCCTTGTAGGTGACCCACAGTCGCGCTGGCTGCAACATGCCAAACTTCACCCCCTTCCTGTGCAGCACCGCCTTCGCTCGATTGTACCCGGCCCTCCTCTTCGTCACCTCCGCACTCCAGTCCTGGTATATTTGAACCTCCGCGTTCTCCCACCTGCTGCTCCTCTCCTTCTTGGCCCACATGAGCACACACTCCCGATCAGCGAACCGATGAAACCGCACCATCAGTGCCCGCGGAGGCTCGTTAGCCTTGGGCCTCCTCGCCAGCACTCTATGGGCCCCTTCCAGCTCCAGGGGCCCCTGGAAGGACCCCGCTCCCATCAGCGAGTTCAACATGGTGACTACATAGGCCCCCACGTCCGGTCCCTCCAGCCCCTCAGGGAGGCCCAGAATCCGCAGATTCTTCCACCTCAACCGATTCTCCATCTCCTCGAACCGCTCCTGCCATTTCTTGTGGAGCCCCTCGTGCGCCTCCACCTTTACCGCCAGGCCTAAGATCTCGTACTCGTTGTCGGAGATCTTTTGTCGGACCTCGCGGATCGCAACCCCCTGGCCTGTCTGTGTCTCCAGCAACTTATCAATAGATGCCTTCATCGGCTCAAGCAGGCCCGCTTTAATCTCTCTGAAGCAGCGCTGGATAACCTCCTGTTGCTCCTGCGCCCACTGTATCCACGCTGCCTGGTCTCCGCCCGCCGCCATTTTGTTCTTCTTCCCTCGCACTTTCTTCGGGTCCACCACCACCTTTTTAGTCGCCCCGCTCCTGGTAAAAGCCATATACTGTTGGGGAACTATTGTAATCTCGTTCCCACACCGGGAAACGTCGAAAGAATTCCGTTGGGGGCCCTGAAAAGAGCCCAAATGTCCATTTTCTGCGGGAGCTGCCGAATGTGCGACTTAGCTCCGCATAGCCGCAACCGGAAGTCCTAATACGAAACATTAAAGAGAGACAATTGCATAGCACTAGAATAAAGTGTAGTTCAGAAATGGGAGTTATCAGACAGCAGGAAAATGAAAGTTAGCCTGGGATGGATTTGGAGTGCATTGTTCAAATACATGGAGCAAGTTAATAAAATTAGTGAGCTGGCGGCTCAAATTGCATGTAGTACCATGCTATTGGGACAATAACAGATGCCTGGCTTAAACAAGAAGGTAATTGGACACATTCTTGCCAGAAAGTAACTGAGAAAGATAATCACAGAGCAAAAGAGGGCAGTATCGATCATGGATTATGTTATAGCACTGGGAAAGGATGATAATAGTAACCTTTATTGTCACAAGTAGGCATATATTAACACTGCAATAAATCATAGAATCATAGAATTTACAGTGCAGAAGGAGGCCATTCGGCCCATCGGGTCTGCACCGGCTCTTGGAAAGAGCACCCTACCCAAGGTCAACACCTCCACCCTAGCCCCATAACCCAGTAACCCCACCCAACTCTAAGGGCAATTTTGGACACTAAGCGCAATTTATCATGGCCAATCCACCTAACCTGCACATCTTTGGACTGTGGGAGGAAACCGGAGCACCCGGAGGAAACCCACGCACACACAGGGAGGATGTGCAGACTCCGCACAGACAGTGACCCAAGCCGGAATCGAACCTGGGACCCTGGAGCTGTGAAGCAACTGTGCTAACCACTATGCTACCGTGCTGCCCAATAACGTTATTGTGAAAAGCCCCTAGTTGCCATATTGTACTTCTGAGGCCGTATAAGGCTCTGGTCAGACCCCATTTGGAGTATTGTGAGCGGTTTTGGGCCCCGTATCTAAGGAAGGATAGGCTTGCCTTGGAAAGGGTCCAAGGGAGGTTCACAAGAATGATCCCTGGAATAAAGAACGTGTCGTATGAGGAACGGTTGAGGGCCCTGAGTCTGTACTCATTGGAGTTCAGAAGGATGAGGAGGGATCTTATTGAAACTTACAGGATACTGCGAGGCCTGGATAGAGTGGATTTGGAGAGGATGTTTCCACTTGTAGGAAAAACTAGAAGTAGAGGGCACAATCTCAGACTAAAGGGACAATCCTTCAAAACCGAAATGAGGAGGAATTTCTTCAGCAGAGGGTGGTGAATCTGTGGAATTCTTTGCCGCAGAAGGCTGTGGAGGCCAAATCACTGAGTGTCTTTAAGACAGAGTTAGATAGGTTTTGATTAACAAGGGGATCAGGGGTTATGGGGAGAAGGCAGGAGAATGGGGATGAGAAAAATATTACCATGATTGATTGGCGGAGCAGACTCGATGGGCCGAGTGGCCTAATTCTGCTCCTATGGCTTATGGCCTTATTCCGGCGCCTTTTTCAGGTACACGGAGAGAGAATTCAGAATGTCCAATTCACCTAACAGCACGTAGCCCACCCAGGCACAGGGAGATCGTACAGACTCCACACAGACAGTGACCCAAGCCGGGAATCGAACTTGGGACCCTGGCGCTGTGGAGCAACAGTGCTCACTACAGTGCTACTATGCCGTCCTTGTGGGTTCAAAGATGGAATCGAGTTGATTAGAATTAAGGAACCACAGAAGAGCTGTTAGACGTATACTATAGGCCACCAAATAGTTGGAAGCTGATGGAGGAGCAGATTCCAAAATTATGTCTAAAGTATAAAGTAGTGAAAACAGGGTTCAACAATCCTGATATAGACTAGGAATATAACAGTGCAATTGGGAAAGAGGACCAGGGATTCCGGAAATGTGTCCATAGGGAACTTCCTTGGTTAGTGTGTTTCCAGATTAACGAGAAAAGAAGCAGTGATTGTATAGTTGTATAGTCAATGAAGTAGGGCAAGTGAAGCATATCCGTTGTACAATATTTAGGGAACAGTTATTATGATGTCATTGGCTTAAATTTGTTACAAACAAGGCTAAATGAAATGTGAAATAACTCAATAGGAGGGAGGGCAACTTTCAGTGAGTTGGAAGAAGGGGGAACCCAGGTGTTTCCTCTTTTTACATTCGGTCATGAGATGTGAGCATCTTTGGCAAGTCAAACACAATGTTATGATCAGAGGAGGAGGGATGAAATTACTCAACTATTCTTCCTCTCCAGGTTGACTGTAACAGGATTTTTTTGTGAGTTCGAGAGAATGTGTTTTGCCAATAATCCAGGACATCCACCATTTACACTGTCAGTTTGTAAAGAATTAGTCAGACAAGTGTTCAGTTGTCTTCCTGCGTGTAGTTCTATGGAGCAGGTGTTCATGTTTTAGTCCCAAATGATCTCAATTTGTGGTAGGTTTCTCTTCTTAGGCCAGTTATTTTGCAAATCCAGGTGCAATACTTCCGAGTGAAAGAGAGTGCAAACAGCTTCAGCCACCTGTTTCTTGATCACTCCTGCTTGATTTACAGTCTTTTAAAATGCCCTGCTGGCTTTATATTTCAAAGAAATTCTAGTGTCCGTGTCCGCTGTCTGTTTTTAAATGCACTCCTTTGATGCTGCTTAATGACTCTTGGCTGCTCATACTGCTGAGTGCTGCCTGTGTCATTTAAATGATCAATAGACCTCTGGTCATCTGGGAGCTCACCCATGACGCCCCTTGGGACACCCTCATATCCCAGCTGTATCATCAAGGGCCAAGCTCAGTCAGGAGTCCAGCGGGAGTTGGCACTCCTCAGAATCGCTGCCCCATTGCAGAGTTGGCCCCCCCTCTGGAAACCCTAATACCCCCGCTGCATCAATGGGATGGGCGTAGCTAAGTTCAATCAATGGCATACCAGATGCTGTCACTCCTCAGTGCACTCATCAGAAGTGCAGCCCCATGCACTCCCCATGGCACCTCCAAGCCAATCATGTCACTCCCCCCAACCACCCACTCCCCACAACCTGGGCCTGACTCTTTATACATTCAAATCTATAAAACTAGCATGAGCTGGCCAACCGCTTCCAACAGTCCTGAATATGGACCTATAACTGGTCTGAGCAAATTTGTTGGTTCATTGTTTTGTCATAAATTTTTCACAAGACAGGGGGCGGGATTCTCCGAAATGGAGGCAGAGTGTTCGCGCCGTCATGAACGCCGTCGAGGTTCACGATGGCGCGAAACGGCCCCTATCCCGACCGATTCAGGGCCTGAAAATGGGCTAGGAGCGGCGCCGCGTCAATTACGTGCGCCAGGCCTTGGCGCCGCATAAAGGCGGCGCCGCATACATGACGCGGCCAGCGCCACATAACTGGCATCACCCGCGCATGCGCGGGTTGGCCGGCGCCAACCCGCGGATGCGTGGTTGCGGTCCTCTCCGAGTCCGCCCCGCAAGAAGATGTCAGACGGATCTTGCAGGGCTGTGGAAGAAAGGAGGTCCTCCTTCAGAGAGGACGGCCCGACGATAGGTGGACACCGATCACGGGCCACACCCCATTTGAGGCCCCCCCAGGTGCAGGATCCTCCCTTCCCCCCGCAGGCCGCCCCCCCAGCGTTCCCATGCTGTTCCCGCCAGCAGCGACCAGGTGTGGACGGCGCCGGGGGGAACCCGCCATTTTGGGCTGGCCGCTCGGCCCATCCGGGCCGGAGAATCGCCATTTTGGGTGTCTCGGGCGATTCTCCAGCTGCGCCGCGCGGAACCCGACGGGGCCGTTCTCGCCACTTGGGCGTCGGACCGGCGTCACGGGAAAATTTGGCGACCCAGGCGATTCTCCCAACCGGCGCGGGAGCGGAGAAAGGCGCCCAGGGTGTTTATCAGGAATTTGGTTCTGCAGGTCAGTGTGCCCAGTTTACGACACGGTGTAACAGTGGTTATCACTGCTGCCTCACAGTGCAGAGGCCCAGGTTCAATTCCAGCCTTGGATCACTGTCTGTATGGAGTTGGCACGTTCTCCCCATGTCCATGTGCAGAGCACCTCCAGGTGCGCCGGTTTCCTCCCACAATCCAAAGAAGTGCAGTTCAGGTGGATTGGCCATGCTAAATTGCCCTTTGTGTCCAAAGATGTGCAGATTAAGTGGGGTTACGGGGATAGAGCAGAGGAGTGGGCCTAGGTTGGGTGCTCTTTCAGAGGGTTGGTGCAGATTTGGTGGGCCGAATAGCTTCCTTCTGCACTGTAGAATTTCTATGCTTCTATATAATTTTTCATCCTTTCAGTTACAAGTCATCCTGTAGTTACTGAAAGTCCAGTCATAATCTAAACTGCAGGAATAGTTAATAATCCATTACTTTATCATCGGAAATGATGG
This sequence comes from Scyliorhinus torazame, assembly GCF_047496885.1. Classification (NCBI taxonomy): domain Eukaryota; kingdom Metazoa; phylum Chordata; class Chondrichthyes; order Carcharhiniformes; family Scyliorhinidae; genus Scyliorhinus; species Scyliorhinus torazame. Next base: position 121,645,348 of record NC_092709.1, read on the forward strand.
CCAAACCATCTGCAATGTATTATCATTTCAATATTAATTGATACTCTCTTATTGTAGGATTATTTAAACATTTTACATGAATGAAGTACTACTCTTCCATTCCCAGATTCAAAGACACCCTCTAATTCATGCAGACATTCTTTTATTCATGATACAAATTAAAGATTTTCTCTTTTTCTCTCCACCTCCATCCCATCACCGGCAGATTACAATAACAATTTCTGCCCACTCTCAGTTCACATTGGCATACTTCTCTAACTATCTCTTAATACTGGAAAAACAGATATGTGTACATAGGGATCCGCTGCATCTCCAGTGAAGTAGCGCTGACTGAGGGATTCCTAGGTCCATATACCATCGCTGTGATGTAGGTCACGTCTCAACGAAAGCTGTAAAAAGGTTAAAAGGTAAATGGCTCGATGTCAATACTTGAGAGCATGCATTTGTCATAATTGCAATGTGCCTTGAAGCAGAACAACGTGAGCCATTAGTGAAACCTTAGAAATGTGTAAAACAGTTTGTCACTGTATTAAATTAGAAAGAGCTACTTTTATGCAATGTCAGCTTTTGAAGAAAAAGTGCTGAAATGTAAGATTTTTTGCTTTAGTACTTCCAGCACAATACTTTCCATGTAAACAAATCTGGAAAGGTGCCTCTTATGGTTTTCTAACATATGGAAAGCATTCCTTTTGCACCAACCTCTGCCTCATCAGACCAGAAGATGAACATTGATCCTGCATTTATTTATCTGAACACATTACAGATGTCGACTGGAAACTGTTTCCTTGTTGTCGTTACGCTGGATGCTCAGTGACGTATTTTGTAAAATTCAGAAACATTGATTGCAGGTCCAAGGCCCATAAAACAAGATGGCATAAGGTGACAATGTGAAACAGGAAGCATTCATTAGATGCTTGTATGAGGAGAGAGATAAACTGAGGGACCCAAGGATTTGCACAATATCTGGGTCATGGCAAAAATATAAAGAGAAACACTGTCATGTGTTTTGATCTCAACTAAGTGACGGTACAGAGAGAAGTAAAGGGTTGGCTTCTCTCCGCCTGCTGCCGATAGTGATGTTATCATAGAATCATAGACTTTACAGTGCAGAAGGAGGCCATTCGGCCCATCGAGTCTGCACCGGCCCTTGGAACGAGCACCCTACTTATGCCCACACCTCCACCCTATCCCCGTAACCCAGTAACCCGACCTAACCCTTTTGGACAGGAAGGGGCAATTTTATCATGGCCAATCCACCTAAACAGCACATCTTCAGAGAAAACCCACGCAGACACAGGGAGAACGTGCAGTGACACAAGCTGGGAATCGAACTCAGGTCTCTGGAGCTGTGATACAACAGTGCTAACCACTGTGCTACCGTGCCTGCCACCCCGCCACCAGTATCAATGCAGGTGAACCGATGCTCCGACCCCCCGCTGGTGGCGGCAGTGAGCCATGCAACCTGTGCCACATGAGGGTGGAAATGAATAATTTGAATTCATTTGATTCCGATTGATGGGCTGAACATACGATTTCCATCATGCCTTCGGAATGCTCTGACATTCTCAGCCAGGATTCATGCGGGTGTGGATTGGGGCAAACACTTTTAAACGTTACCCTGACGTGATGGAACTCGCGGTGGATCAAGCAAGAAAATGTTTCATGTTGGTTCCCCCAAAGTCCATCGGAGGGACCCCTCCCACCACAACACAAATCCTGCCTCCTCTACACCCCAGGGCCCCACATCAGACTTCCCATCAGAGGCCCGGATCAGACCCCCACAGAAACACCCCCTATCAGAGACCCCCATATCAGTGACCCTGCCATCAGAGATCCCCCATATCAGTGACCTCTCAAATCAGAGACCCCCCATGGTAGACACCCCCATATCAGAGACCACTCAAATCAGAGATCCCCCATATCAGAGACCCCAATATCAGAGACATCTCAAATGAGAGACCCCCATATCAGAGACCCCCATATCGGAGACCTCTCAAATCAGAGATCCCCATATCAGACACCCCCATATCAGAGGCCTCTCAAATCAGAGACCCCCTTATCAGAGACCTCTCAAATCAGAGACCCCCATATCAGACACCCCATACCAAGGGTGGCACGTGGCGCAGTGGTTAACACTGGGACTATGGCGCTGAGGACCTGGGTTTGAATCCCGGCCCAGGGTCCATAAGGGATATAGATTCCATAAGGAAAAATTATAGAGGGCAGCACGGTAGCAAGGTGGTTAGCACAATTGCTTCACAGCTCCAGGGTCCCAGGTTCGATTCCGGCTTGGTTCACTGTCTGTGCGGAGTCTGCACATCCTCCCCGTGTGTGCGTGTGTTTCCTCCGGGTGCTCCGGTTTCCTCCCACAGTCCAAAGATGTGCAGGTTAGGTGGATTGGCCATGATAAATTGCCCTTAGTGTCCAAAATTGCCCTTAGTGTTGGGTGGGGTTACTGGGTTATGGGGCTAGGGTGGAGGTGTTGACCTTGGGTGGGGTGCTCTTTCCAAGAGCCGGTGCAGACTCGATGGGCCGAATGGCCTCCTTCTGTACTGTAAATTCTATGATAAATTCTATGATATCAGAGACCTCTCAAATCAGAGACCCCCATATCAGAGACCCCCCATATCAGAGTAACCCCTCAAATCAGAGACCCCCACATTAGAGACTCCCCATTTCAAAGACCCCCATCAGAGACACCCTCATATCAGAGACCTCCCCATATCGGAGACCTCCCCATAGGAGAGACCCAGAGCCGTATTGCTCGCCAAGGGGGGGCTTCGACGAGGGCTGGGGGGACTGGTGGGGGGTGGCCCGGGGGTGGCGAGGGAGTGTTCAGGGGGCACTATCTGACAGATCGGGGCCGCAGGCAGCCAGCGCCATGTTGTACGGCGCAACCGCTGCAGGTCGTCGCCGTGTGCATGTGCGGGCATACCGGCGATTCTCCAGGCTTTTATATCAGGAAGGCCATGCGTTTTATGTGACGCAGCTGCTAGCTCCTCACCAGTCGGAGGATTGCTGCTGAGGCTTGCCGATTTTTTCATCGTAAAACCAGATATTTCCTCCGGACATAGCCTCAAAATCGGAGAATCCAGCCCATAATCGCTCAAACGGATAATTAAACAAGAACATTCAAGCCGCTCGGCACAAAATATGTTGCTATCTTGAGGTGGCTTGAGACGTACTGTCGGAGTGCGCACAATGTGGTCTGTTGTTGCCTGGACATAGGAACATCGGAATTAGGAGCAGAAGTAGATAATTCAGCCCTTCGAGCCTGCTCCACCATTCAGTCAGATCATGGCTGATCTCTTCCTGGTCTCAAATCCACATCCCTATCGGTTCCCCCATAATGTTTTAACCCATTTGTTAATCAGAAATAAATCTATCTCCTTCTTGAAACCATTTAATGACTCAGATTCCACCCCACAATGGGTCAGCACGTTCCACGAATTCACCATCTTCTGCGAGAAGTAGTTCCTCCTCATCTCAGTTCCAAATCTGCCAGCCCCAACCTATATCTGTGACCTCTCATTCTAGATTGCCCAACAAGGGGGCACACTTGGTCTATGTTTACTTTATCAAATATTTTTAGCATTTTATATACCTGGGTCAGATCCACTCTCATGGAATCGTGGGGATATTGGGGAGGACACCCGCTTCTGGTGGCCATTAAGGTGTGTAGAAGGGATTTTAGTGTGTTGATTAATTGTCCGCTCAAGGGTATTCATTTTATCTAGCTCCATGGTTATTTTTTATAAGGAAGGCATTTGCTAAAGCATGCTGGAAATGCTTGACTATAGTTCAACACTGCTTTTCAAACGAAAATAAGTAGGTAGGTCAGGTAACGTAAACAAAATATTGCTTAGTATTTTGGACTCGGCCTTATTATGACAATACGTTTTTTTTCTGAAGGACAACAAAATGCGTACTCGAATTGTTTTTAAACCAAGGGCAAAAATTTATATTTCCTCTTGCGTATGTTCCCAAGGTTTATCTCTTCAAAGCTGTTTTTTTCACACTATAAACATAATGGTTTTCAAGTGTGTAATTCAGAGTGCTGTGCAATGGCTATGCAGCCAGACCGCTCCCCTCTCTGCAAATATTTGTGTCAAATAAACTTCCTTATTCGAACTCTCAAAGAATTTGTCTTTATTATAATTTCCACGACAAGGTGACAGTCGCCCTGAACCTTTATGCCAAGGGGTCCTTCCAGGCACCTAGTGGGAACTTGTCTGTGATCTCACAGACCTTGGTGCATAGTGTAATGTTCTTGTTGGATGGTCTGATTCGCTACAAGAACATTTGTAGCTAAAGTTATAAAAGGGTAAACTATACGCAAGCCAACAGATGAACAACAGCAAAATCATGCACATGCAAGCTCTCTCTTTTACTTCCTTCAGCCAGTCTGAGTGGTCCCCTGACTTTACATTCACTCTATACTAGTGAGACTCCTATTGGTCAGTTGGTTAATTACAACACAGTCATGATATCACTACACTTAGGTGCATCCGGACTGACGCTGAGGTCAGCACAATATATCAGCTTCAATGTGGAGTGAGACCACCAGGATGTCCAGACAACGGGGTTTGCCGAGATGCCGCGGGTCCAGGGGGTCGTCGACAGGATGCATGTCACTCTACGAGCACCTGCAGATGACAGGCCAGTTTTCAAAAACCAAAAGGTATTCCACTTGATGAACGTGCAGCTAGTGTGTGACCATCAGCTGCGCATCATGCATGTCTGCGCCCAATACCCAGCCAGTGTGCACACTCGATGGTTCCTGACCCCTTCGAGATGCACAACCGGGTGAGGCGTTCGTAATTGGGCGACAGGGATTATCCGCTGCGGTCGTGGATGATGACAACTATCCCAAGGCCACAGACCGACGCGGAGACCTGCTACAAAGACGCCCATTCTGTGACCAGGGTCGTGATCAAGCATCCTGAAGATGTGTTTCAGGTGCCTGGACTGATCTGGAGGGGCCCTCTAGTATAGCGCTAGGAGGGTCTACCACATCTGGTGGCCTGCTGCTGACTCCACAACATCGTGAAACACGGGGACGTGCTGGAGGAGGCGGATTTACATGAGTGAGGCCTTGTTAATGAGGAGGATGCGAGGGAGAGCGAGAATGGACTACACATGGGGCCCAGCCAGGCACAAAAGATCACACAATCTGTGCGCCTGCGTCGCCATAATTGCCTCCAGGTTCGCCGACTAGGGGGCTCGTCCCACCCCCACATTCCCCCCCTTCCGCCCCGGCCAACTACCCCTACCATGACCACCCTCGCTGCACCACCTCCCCCCACTCCTTGCAACCCCCTCTATGATTCCCACCTGCTTCACGCCGGGTGCGAGCCTGGGTTGGCAGAATCAGCGGTCTGGTCCATGGGATGGAGGATGATGATGTCTCGCTCTGGGATGAAATCTGGTGCTCTGCACTTCTGGATCCGTATCCCTCTATTCCCATCCTATTCATGTATTTGTCAAGATGACCCTCAAACATCACTCTCACTCTACTTCCACCAGCTCCCCCGGCAGCGGGTTCCAGGTACTCACCACCCACTGTGTAAAATATATGCCTCTCACATCTCTAAACTTTGCCCCTCGTACCTTAAACCTCTATCCCCTAGTAATTAGTGGGCAGCACGGTAGCATAGTGGTTAGCACAATTGCTTTACAGTGCCAGGGTCCCAGGTTCCATTCCCGGCTGGGTCACTGTCTGTGTGGAGTCTGCACATCCTCCCCGTGTGTGCGTGGGTTTCCTCCGGGTGCTCCGGTTTCCTCCCACAGTCCAAAGATGTGCAGGTTAGGTGGATTGGCCATGCTGAATTGCCCTTAGTGTTGGTTGAATGGGGTTACTGGGTTATGGGAAAGGGTAGTGTGGGCTTGGGTAGGGTGCTCTTTCCAAGAGCTGGTGCAGACTCGATGGGCCGAATGGCCTCCTTCTGCACTGTAAATTCTATGAATAATTGACTTTTTCACCCTGGGAAAAAACTTCTGACTATCCACTCTGTCAATGTCACTCATTTAAGATGAGGGGCAAGTTCCTTTGTGCAATATTAAGATCCCTGAATTCAGCAGGACAGCCAAAAAAGGTAGTTAAGAAGGCATCTTAGGGACACAATTTTATTAGCCATGGCATAGAATATAAGAGCAGCAAGGTTATGATGGAGCTGTATAAAACGTTTGTTAGACCAGTTAGAGTGCTGTGTGATGTTTTGGTTGCCGCATTATAGGAAGGATGTGATTGCACGAGAGAGGGCACGAGAGAGATTCTCCAGGATGTTGCCTGAGCGTTGCAGCTATCAAGAAAGGCTGGCCAAGCTGGGATTGTTTTCCTTGGAGCCGAGAAGGGTGAGGGAGGCCTGATTTGAAGTGAACAAAATTCTGAGGAACATAGAAAGGGGAGATAGGAAGGAATATTTCCCCTGAATTGAGGAAACAATGGCCAGGGGGGCATAGATTTAAGGGTAGAAGGGTGGAAGCGGGAAACCTCACAACCCTAATTTAAGAAGAATTTAGATGAGCACTTGAAACACTATAGGGTGGCACGGTGGCGCAGTGCTTAGAACCTCCAGGGATCCAGGTTCAATTCCGGCCTCGGTTGACTGTGTGGAGTCTGCATAGGTTTCTTCCGGGTGCTCAAGTTTCCTCCCACAGTCCAAAGATGTGCAGGTTATGTGGCTTGGCCATGCTGAATTGCCCCTTAGTGCCCAAAAGGTTAGGTGGGGTTACTGGGTTACAGGGACTGGGTGGAGGTGTGGGCTTAAGTTGGGTGCTCTTTCCAAGGGCCAGGTGCAGACTCGAGGCTGAATGGCCTCCTTCTGCACTGTAAATTCTATTATTCTATAGCATACAAAGCTACAGACTAAGTGCTAGAAAATGGGGTTGTGTTGTTCTCTGCCTTGCTCTATCTGGATGGCTTCGATGCGTAGTGTTGATCAGAGAACAACGGGTCTTGTTGACAAACAAAACTAACTTTATTAGCACTAGTTAAGTGAACTGGGTTTGACACTTTTCCATAAGAAATAAACAGTTGATTGATCACACACAAACTATACTCACTACACTCATTTACATCTAACTCACTAACATAATGAACTGCTCTCTTACTATTGTCAGTCCTTCTAGCCAGCTCCTGCTCCTACCACCTACTCCAACCTTCTGTCCCACAATGCTCTGCATTATCCCTTATATACTTCTGAGACTAGCTCCCTCAAATGGCTCTTTGTGTACATTTTATTAACCTTTACTTTACTGGCATGTATAACAAACTACAGCCCCCCTTTTTTCTACAGAAAGATTATGAAAATATTTTTTCTTTCATTCTTTGGTGATGCAGTATAACCCATAGACTCATTGTCCTGTATTATCTCTAATCACCACATCTGACACTAACCCTCAATCTCTCTAAACCCTGTCAAACAATAAAGATCGATAATAAGAAATATATACATCAACATCAGAGTTATGTCAGTTGCATGCATTTGAGGAATTAACTAACAACCTTCTTTTACGTTTATAAACTTTTTACAGTCCAGAATTTCTGAGTGTGGACTCGGTCTTCACTGTGTTATTGTTACAGTGCCAAGTTATTAGTCCAAGCAATTAGAAGTTCTATTGGTCTTAACCATTCTTTGTGTCGACTTGGTCTCTCACCGTTCTTTTGATGTCGCTTTCGTGCTTTCCCTGCCCTCAAAACCTGCTTGCCGTTTGTTCTGTGCACAAGAAGCACCATTTCCCGACCATCATCATTCGTGTCCTCAGAATCCTCTGATTTAACTCTTGAACTCTCGATGTTCCACAAAGTCTTCAACCACCCATAGGCTGTGCTCGCACGTGACCTGTTCACTGGTGCACTTCATACAGTGCAGCTGATATCCGTCAGTCCCACTTTCACTCTGCACAACTGGATTGTTCCTAGCGATCGTTACTTCACTAGATGCAAGTGATTGATGTAGACTTTACCAGTCTTCTTTGTGTTGCTTATCACACTTCTTTTCCTCACTGTTGTCTTTTTCACGACACACAGTGGTCAGACTCTCATGGTCTCCTTCTTCTTGCTCATTGAATAAACTTGATAGACTTTCCCAGTCTTCTTCTTCTTCCGTCAACGTATTTAGTGAATATACTCGACGGAACAGATCCAATGCTGTACAAGCTTACACACCTACTACCGATGTCTGCTCATCAATTACCACCTTAAAGTCTAGAGGCATTTTCATTTTTCCATGTCTCACCAGAAGACGACATATACCTTCCGTGATGACCGTGTCCCATTGTAGTCCACCAGCCAACACCTAGACCTCCCTCTGGTTGGCATTTCAGAAGTTTGCAAAAAAGACATTCAGAAAATCAGATTCACGTAGGCACCTGTATCTATCCTAAATGGTGTTGCTATGCTATTCAGATCTACATTTCCAGTCCATTTTTTACTTGTTTTCTTCTGGAGAGGTATAGTGGATTCTTCAACCGAATCCCTTGGAGCAACCTCATTGACCGTTGCTATATGGAAGGTATCCTCTTCATTAAACTGCTCGAGTTTGCTGTCTTAATTTGAGTTTTTAAACTTTTTTTCTTCACTTTGGATACTTCTGACCTGCCGATAGTCAGTGTAAGACTTCCTAAATCTGTTTACTGGAACAACTTGTGGAAAACAGCACTGTGCTGCAAAATGTTCAAACCTGTTGCAGTTTCTGCATTGTCTGGCCAGCGCTGGACATTTGTTTTGCATGTGGGCGGTCCCACAGTGTGTGCTCATCATGACACTCATGACATCATCATCATTTCAATCACTTGCATCTAGTGAAGTAACGATCGCTAGGAACAATCCAGTTGTGCAGAGTGAAAGTGGGACTGACGGATATCAGCTGCACTGTATGAAGTGCACCAGTGAACAGGTCACGTGCGAGCACAGCCTATGGGTGGTTGAAGACTTTGTGGAACATCGAGAGTTCAAGAGTTAAATCAGAGGATTCTGAGGACACGAATGATGATGGTCGGGAAATGGTGCTTCTTGTGCACAGAACAAATGGCAGTTTGCTATGCTGCGACACAACGTCAATGGCGTCGGCCACGTTTCCTGTCTTCGCGCTCTTTGCAGCCGCTACAAACGCGGCATATTCAATCGATGCCTGCTCACTGGCCTTGCACATATTTATCGCCTCTTTCAACGATAGCAATGGTTTTCTCAGCATTTTCTCACGCAGACGCTCATTTTGTATTCCAAACACTAATTGATCTTGAATCATGGAATCAGATGCGGAGGCAAAATGACATGACTTTGCTCTCAATTTTAACGCTGTAATGAACACATCTGCCGACTCCCCACTATATTGCAGCCAATACCTGAACATATCCCGTTCATACATTTTGTTTACTTACGGTTTGCAGTGCACATCAAATTTTTGCAAAATTATACTGTACTTAGTTTTGTCCTCATCAGCATCGAATTTAAACAAGTTATACAGCTGTAGAGCATGTGTTACAGCCAGATTTAAGAGGAGCATTATTTTTCTTGAACCTGAAGCATTTCCGAGTGCAGAGTGTGGAGGTCAACTGTTTCCTGACACACCTAATAGGTAGAGGATAGTTATTTAGGATAAATATTAAGGCCCAGTTTTACCCATTTTAAATTAAGGATTTCAACAATCTCATAACCTCAGATCATCTCAAAACATAACAGCTCACAAAACAGCATAACACAGCATAATTCACTTTACTAGATTAAAACAAACACTTTCACTGAATTAATGAATACATTTTTCAAGACAGTGCCCAAGGACAGGGCAGGATCCATAGCAACAGCATGGCACGACAAGGTAACATGAAGGCTCTATTGTTATAATAGCTAAGTCAGCAGAAGACCAGTTCAAACTGGCCTTGATAACACCACAACATCGCATTCTTTAACATACACAAGGTTGCAGATACAAAACAATTAGAACTAATGTTGCATATTAAAGATGGACGGCTTGCCATCAAATCAGATGTGTTTGAGTCTACCCCAAACCAATTAGGATTATATTGGGGTGTAATTAGATGGCTTAAGACAGATATGAAACAGTACAGCTGTAAAGTTTTGTTCTGCCATTTTTAGTTGAAGCTGGAGCTGGAGCTGGGCTGGATCATTAGGTGGATTTCTTTCACTCCCTCTTTTTCATGAATCATCTATACTTTGATCTGAACTATTCACTGTCTCCCTGTATTCATATTTAATTTTTAGACTTTGACTTTTAAAGTTATTGCGAGCTGTTTGTCTAAGCAAGAAGATCATTTCTGTGATTCTTTGAAAGCTTTAAATTGTCTACGAATTGCCTTTTAAATGACTTTCAAATTGTAATCAATAGAAGACAAATAAAACAATTCCTATTTGCACCTGAGAAGTTTTAACTTAAATTTCTACTGAGGTCCAGTAATCGCAAAGTGCTGCTGAAACCAAATCGTAGATCTATCAACTTGGCGAGTCAGGCAGGAGGCGAGGAGCCAGCTAGGAAGAAAATGGCTAGAGTGGGGTAAGAAATATCTTTTTCACCCATTCTTAAAACTGCATCAAGCAGTGCTTCGACCCCTGAGAAAGGACCTTTTTATAGACTGCGTTAATTCAATCAGGTGCCAGTCGTTGAAACTAAAATAAAACGGGACTGAAAAAATAGTCACGGTAGTGTACACAGATACACAAAAGGAGCTGACGACCAAAACATTGGGTGTAAGGCTAAGTTTATGGCGGACATGACTCCTAAAATAGATTCAGAACCTTCAAATGGTAGAGAACTACTTCCCATAACGTGCAAGGGAGGTCACGCTGTACTGGATGTCTCTATTGACAATATATTGGATGATCTTGGATCTTTAATTTGTAGACAATTTGGACTGTCTGAAGTTGCCATCAAAATTGAATCAAAGTATGATATCCCAAAAGGACAGTGGTCCCTTGATAATATCAAGAAGGTGTGGGGGAAGACCAAAGAACAAAGAACAAAGAAATGTACAGCGCAGGAACAGGCCCTTCGGCCCTCCAAGCCCGTGCCGACCATGCTGCCCGACTAAACTACAATCTTCTACACTTCCTGGGTCCGTATCCCTCTATTCCCATCCTATTCATAGTACGAAGTCTTACAACACCAGGTTAAAGTCCAACAGGTTTGTTTCGATGTCACAAGCTTTCGGAGCGCTGCTCCTTCCTCAGGTGAATGAAGAGGTCTGTTCCAGAAACACATATATAGACAAATTCAAAGATGCCAAACAATGCTAGGAATGCGAGCATTAGCAGGTGATTAAATCTTTACAGATCCAGAGATGGGGTAACCGCAGGTTAAAGAGGCCTCAACCGGGACCTGGGATTCATGTCACATTACATTCATCCCCCACCATCTGGCCTGCGAAATCCTACCAACTGTCCTGGCTTGAGACAATTCACACCTCATATTTGTCAAGATGCCCCTTAAATGTCACTATCGTCCCTGCTTCCACCACCTCCTCCGGTAGCGTGTTCCAGGCACCCACTATCCTCTGTGTAAAAAAACTTGCCTCGTACATCTACTCTAAACATTGCCCCTCTCACCTTAAACCTATGCCCCCTACTAATTGACCTCTCTACCCCGGGCAAAAGCCTCTGACTATCCACTCTGTCTATGCCCCTCATAATTTTGTAGACCTCTATCAGGTCGCCCCTCAACCTCCTTCGTTCCAGTGAGAACAAACCGAGTTTATTCAACCGCTCCTCATAGCTAATGCCCTCCATACCAGGCAGCATTCTGGTAAATCTCTTCTGCACCCTCTCTAAAGCCTCCACATCCTTCTGGTAGTGTGGCGACCAGAATTGAACACTATACTCCAAGTGTGGCCTAACTAAAGTTCTATACAGCTGCAACATGACTTGCCAATTCTTATACTCAATGCCCCGGCCAATGAAGGCAAGCATGCCGTATGCCTTCTTGACTACCTTCTCCACCTGTGTTGCCCCTTTCAGTGACCTGTGGACCTGTACTCCTAGATCTCTCTGACTTTCAATACTCTTGAGGGTTCTACCATTCACGGTATATTCCCTACCTGCATTAGACCTTCCAAAATGCATTACCTCACATTTGTCCGGATTAAACTCCATCTGCCATCTCTCCGCCCAAGTCTCCAAACAATCTAAATCCTGCTGTATCTTCCGACAGTCCTCATCGCTATCCGCAATTCCACCAACCTTTGTGTCGTCTGCAAACTTACTAATCAGACCAGTTACATTTTCCTCCAAATCATTTATATATACTACAAACAGCAAAGGTCCCAGCACTGATCCCTGTGGAACACCACTGGTCACAGCCCTCCAATTAAAAAAGCATCCTTCCATTGCTACTCTCTGCCTTCTATGACCTAGCCAGTTCTGTATCCACCTTGCCAGCTCACCCCTGATCTCGTGTGACTTCACCTTTTGTACTCGTCTACCATGAGGGACCTTGTCAAAGGCCTTACTGAAGTCCATATAGACAACATCCACTGCCCTACCTGCATCAATCATCTTAGTGACCTCCTCGAAAAATTCTATAAAGTTAGTGAGACACACCCTCCCCTTCACAAAACCATGCTGCCTCTCACTAATACGTCCATTTGCTTCCAAATGGGAGTAGATCCTGTCTCGAAGAATTCTCTCCAGTAATTTCCCTACCACTGAAGTAAGGTTCACCGGCCTGTAGTTTCCTAGATTATCCTTGCTACCCTTCTTAAACAGAGGAACAACATTGGCTATTCTCCAGTCCTCCGGGACATCACCTGAAGACAGTGAGGATCCAAAGATTTCTGTCAAGGCCTCAGCAATTTTCTTTCCAGCCTCCTTCGGTATTCTGGGGTAGATCCCATCAGGCCCTGGGGACTTATCTACCTTAATATTTTTTAAGACACCCAACACCTCGTCTTTTTGGATCTCAATGTGACCCAGGCTATATACACACCCTTCTCCAGACTCAACATCTACCAATTTCTTCTCTTTGGTGAATACTGATGCAAAGTATTCATTTAGTACCTCGCCCATTTCCTCTGGCTCCACACATAGATTCCCTTGCCTATCCTTCAGTGGGCCAACCCTTTCCCTGGCTACCCTCTTGCTTTTTATGTACGTGTAAAAAGCCTTGGGATTTTCCTTAACCCTATTTGCCAATGACTTTTTGTGACCCCTTCTAGCCCTCCTTACACCTTGCTTAAGTTCCTTCCTACTTTCCTTATATTCCACACAGGCTTCGTCTGTTCCCAGCCTTTTAGCCCTGACAAATGCCTCCTTTTTCTTTTTGACGAGGCCTACAATATCTCTCGTTATCCAAGGTTCCCGAAAATTGCCGTATTTATCCTTCTTCCTCACAGGAACATGCCGGTCCTGAATTCCTTTCAACTGACACTTGAAAGCCTCCCACATGTCAGATGTTGATTTGCCCTGAAACAGCTGCCCCCAATCTATGTTCTTCAGTTCCCGCCTAATATTGTTATAATTAGCCTTCCCCCAATTTAGCACATTCATCCTAGGACCACTCTTAGCCTTGTCCACCAGCACTTTAAAACTTACTGAATTGTGGTCACTGTTCCCGAAATGCTCCCCTACTGAAACATCTACCACCTGGCCGGGCTCATTCCCCAATACCAGGTCCAGTACCGCCCCTTCCCTAGTTGGACTGTCTACATATTGTTTTAAGAAGCCCTCCTGGATGCTCCTTACAAACTCCGCCCCGGCTAAGCCCCTGGCACAAAGTGAGCCCCAGTCAATATTGGGGAAGTTGAAGTCTCCCATCACCACAACCCTGTTGTTTTTACTCTTTTCCAAAATCTGTCTACCTATCTGCTCCTCTATCTCCCGCTGGCTGTTGGGAGGCCTGTCGTGAACCCCCAACATTGTGGCTGCACCCTTCTTATTCCTGATCTCTACCCCTATAGCCTCACTGCCCTCTGAGGTGTCCTCCCACAGTACAGCTGTGATATTCTCCCTGACCAGTAGCGCAACTCCGCCACCCCTTTTACATCCCCCTCTATCCCGCCTGAAACATCTAAATCCTGGAACGTTTAGCTGCCAATTCTGCCCTTCCCTCAACCAGGTCTCTATAATGGCAACACCATCATCGTTCCAAGTACTAATCCAAGCTCTAAGTTCATCTGCCTTACCCGTAATACTTCTTGCATTAAAACATATGCACTTCAGGCCACCAGACCCGCTGTGTTCAGCAACTTCTCCCTGTCTGCTCTGCCTCAGAGCCCCACTGTCTCTATTCCCTAGTTCTCCCTCAATGCTCTCACCTTCTGACCTATTGCTTCCATGCTCACCCCCCTGCCATACTAGTTTAAACCCTCCCGTGTGACACGAGCCAGGATATTTATGCCTCCCCAGTTTAGATGCAACCCGTCCTTCTTATATAGGTCACACCTGTCCTGGAAGAGCTCCCAGTGGTCCAGATAACGGAAACCCTCCCTCCTGCACCAGCTGTTTAGCCACATGTTTAGCTGCTCTATCTTCCTATTTCTAGCCTCATTGGCACGTGGCACAGGGAGTAATCCCGAGATTCTAACCCTAGAGGTCCTGTCTTTTAACTTTCTGCCTAGTGTAGCCACGTAAAATGGCTGCGTCCCGATTAAACTGGCCAAAACCCAGTTTGAAATGGCTAACCCGAAAGACTGCTGGGAAAAGCAGCTGACAAGACACAAGCAGGCAGCTGCAGACAGTATTGCATATTCGGCTCTGGGGAAGTTGGCCCAGATCGATACTCAGGGCGATCAACAGCCCATCAACCCAGATATTTGCAGTTACATTCAGGACTGTTTGCAGCCCATCTATCCAGACATCTGCAGTTAAATCGGCTATCCCCGGGAACAATTGCAACATATTAGCAATTGAATACCGGGCCAGACCTGTCGGCGCCTGCAGCGGCCGAAACAAAGACAGGTGAACGACCACCCCCCGATCGAGGAATCGCCTCACCATTGGACACATCGACCCCAGGGATTGGGGACAAATCCAATCACTTGGGACTCAGGGTCAAGGGCCGCCCCGGGAGGCGGGAAGCCCCTGGGCCCTATAAAATTGAGGGGCCAAGTTCAGATCGCTCTCTCTCCTCTTCGCCTGCTCGAGACCTTCGCAAGACCAGCAACCGGCAACTGTAAGTTTGAATCCAGTGATCGCTATCCGATAGAGACACCTAGCCACCGACCTGTAGCAGCCTTTTGAATCCCGCGGGCCAGATCTGATTGGACAAGCCATTCGTTTCCCTGACCTGGTGGGCTCTTCCTAAGTTAAGTATTGACCAGTAGTGATAGGTTTATTTTATAAATAGTAGTATTAGTGTATTAATATTGCTTGTTGTACATAATAAGTGACCATTGGTTTAATCCTTATTAAGCGGTGTGCTGTGTTATTAATCATAACCTGAACTTGAACCACGTGGCGGTATCATAAAGATACCTGGCGACGCGTGAGCAAAGGTGACGTAATCAGAGCAAATAGACTAAGGCTAAAAAGAGCAACACTAGCTCCCTGAATTCCTGCTGCAGGACCTCATGCCCCTTTCTGCCTATGTCGTTAGTACCAATATGTACAACGACCTCTGCCTGTTTGCCCTCCCCCTTCAGGATGCCCTCTACCCGTTCGGAGACATCCTGGACCCTGGCACCAGGGAGACTACATACCATCCTGGAGTCTCTTTCGCGTCCACAGAGGCGCCTATCTGTGCCCCTGACTATAGAGTCCCCTATTACTATTGCTCTTCTGCGCTTTGACCCTCCCTTCTGAATATCAGAGCCAGCCGTGGTGCCACTGCTCTGGCTGCTGCTGTTTTCCCCTGATAGGCTGTTCCCCCCGACAGTATCCAAAGGGGTATACCTGTTCGAGAGGGGGACAACCACAGGGGATTCCTGCACTGACTGCCTGCCCTTTCTGGTGGTCACCCATTTCTCTGCCTGCATCTTGGGTGTGATCACATTTATATAACTGCGATCTATGATGCTTTCCGCCACCTGCATGCTCCTAAGTGCATCCAATTGCTGCTCCAACCGAACCATGCGGTCTGTGAGGAGCTCCAGTTGGGTGCACTTTCTGCAGATGAAGCCATCCGGGATGCTGGAAGTCTCCTGGACCTGCCACATCTCACAGTCAGAGCACTGCACCCCTCTAACTGACATTGCGTCAATTAATTAAAATTAAAAGTTAAATTTAAAAAAATATATATTTTATAATTTTTTTTAAAGTTACTGTTAACTATCTGTTTCCTAGCACTATATTTCTAATATAAATGCGAAAGCTAAATATAGTACTCTCTGATCTCTGGCTTAGATACCCCTCTAAATTATAATTAAGTAATTATGTTTAATTAGTTACCAATGCTTAATTTTTTTAATTTAGTGTAGATTCCCAACCAGCCACTCAGGTCACAGCTTTTCTGTGATGTCACTTCAGTTTCCCCCCGACACACACAATTTGAAAAAGGTATAAAAGTAAAAATGAGTTAAAATCACTTCCTTACCTTCTTACCTTCTGAGTGTCTTAGATGTTCTCAGGTTCTCTCCCTGACAGAGACTGCTCCTCCTCCTCCGAACGGCTCCCGAAACTAGGCCGCGACCTTTTAAAATCTCCACACGGTTAAACGGTAGAAGACTTATGAAATGGTCTTTTGCAGTAATGGCACAGCTCAAAAAATATCAAGTGACAATTACAAAAACTAAATTTGATCATGATCTTAAATCCACTAAAGACCAACTAGCAGCAGTTGTTGAAGAAGTACGAGATGCAAAATCTAAACTTGAACAATGTGATCAGATTAAAACATTGTTGGAAAATGAAACCTTTAAGGTTCAACAGCTATCTTTTCATAGATTATCATAGATTATCATAGAATTTACAATGCAGAAGGAGGCCATTCGGCCCATCGAGTCTGCACCCGCTCTTGGAAAGAGCACCCTACCCAAGGTCAACACCTCCACCCTATCCCCATAACCCAGTAACCCCACCCAACACTAAGGGCAATTTTGGACACTAAGGACAATTTATCATGGCTAATCCACCTAACCTGCACATCTTTGGACTGTGGGAGGAAACTGGAGCACCCGGAGGAAACCCACGCACACACGGGGAGGATGTGCAGACTCCGCACAGACAGTGACCCAAGTCGGAATCGAACCTGGGACCCTGGAGCTGTGAAGCAATTGTGCTATCCACAATGCCGAATAGCAGAATTTCAACTTCAAGTTGTTGAATCAGAGTCAAAATACCAACAGTTACAAACAGAAACTGAGCAAATCAAAAGTCAAAATTGCCAGTTACTTGAGGAAAGATGTATTTTGGAAAGTGATATGGACACCATGAAATGTTGTAACAAATTACTGACAGACAAATTAACAGCACAAGAGACTTCAAATCTGTTTCTAAAAAATCAGCTGAACTCTCGAAAGCAAATAGTGCCACCAACCGAACAATTTGAGATGATGTTAACTAAGACCAGTGATAACGAAAACAAATCTTACATTATTGCAAGCTGCTACTGACATGAAAATAATGAATACACTGATCGAGGTTCCACAAGGGGGGTCTGGCCAAATGAACTATCTGTCAAGGACACTTTTACCCCAGAACGAAACATTATCTTACTCTGAGACCGACCACGATATGCTGCTGGCCATGATCCAATTATGCACCAAACAGCCACCAGAACTGTTTGCCGCTTTAAACTAGTTCCTATCCAGACCTCAGTCCGAAACCTCAATTGCTAACAAAGGCACGTCAATAGTTGCCTCTCCTCCCCGTTAACGACAAATCCAACCCTTGCATTCACTTCAAAAAATAATTCCAGAAGATTTCTTTCTCGTGCTGAAGACGGCCATTTTGCGAGTTTCAGATTTCATGGTCGCAGACTGGTCTACAGGGATACGGGACAAGTCACGTATCGTTAAAAAGTTGCCAAGAACTGTCAACTTGAGAAAACTGTCATTATTTTGAATTTTGCTTTATTAATTTTAAGAAATTAACATATCTTGTTAGCTGTGCTTCCTTTAATAGAATCGATGAATTCATCTACAGAAAACCAAGATACAGCGCAAGATTGGTTCAGTCATATATTTAATCAGTTATTGTGTTTGATATTTTAAAATAAATGTTTAAAATTAGCCTGGAAATTAAAACTTCAAACAATGTGGAAGCTGGTATTTAAAAAAAAAACATAACTCTGATTAAATGCAAATCTACATTCCAAAAGAACACATCGTTCAAAGACATTTGATAACGAGAATTTGGCAGCAATCCAACATTTACCCCCAGTCCATTTGAGTGACATATATGAAAAACATTTAGAGATGCAAATGGCATCATTCCAATTTACCCACCCACTATACGCCCTTTTTTTGTCTCTGCAAGAAAATTAACCCTTTCAACAAGCTTTTGTGAATAATCCAGAAGATGTCAAAGACTTAGCAATTCACATCCAAAAATCTATTAACTTATGGAAATCTGCAGGCTATCCACTAAACACCTTTTCAGGATGGCACCAACTTAAATATAACCCTGAACAAAAACCTCAACATCTTAACCTCCCAACTAATATTAAACAAAAAGGATCAATTTGCCTCATCAGTAAGAACCCTAAAGGGATACAAATGGGTAACAGTGTTTGTACTAATTATGTAGATGTTAACACAGCTTACAATTGTACAAATGATCGCTTACAAAGAGTTATGCGGTCCTCAAGGATAACAGGCATACCTAACCTCAAAAATAATAAAAAATTCTCAGACCAATGGTTCTTAGAATATATTTACTTATATTCTGCTTATAATGGAACTTATTTTATTTGTGATGATAAAGCATATCTCTGGCTCCCAAGATCCTAGTCAGGATCTTGCTATTTAGGATACATTGCATCTGCCATTCGACATGTGGCTAATCTCCCTCATGTTTCAGAAGCGGCTGCTCGAAGAAATAAACATTCCATTACCTTAAGAGATGCAATTTATGCTAGAATCATTCCTTTCTATTGGAAAATAAGGATGGAGAACGAATTGAATAAAATAACAACCATCATACAAAACGTAGCCGATTCCACCGCCACTGCCCTAGATTGAATTTCTAACGAAATGCGAGCAATTCGAACTATGGCATTACAAAATCGAATGGCACTTGACTATGTGCTAGCCAAAAAAGGTGGCACCTGCGCCCTGATTGGTGCAGAGTGTTGCACTTTCATTCCAAATAACTCAAAAGAAGTTAAAGATTTGACATTACATATCCAAAAAGAAATCAAAAAACTTGATCCATCCCAAGTTATCTCTCTCTGGGATAAAATTTGCGGGTGGCTAGGACACACTGGAATGTCCACAATAAGAATAGTCCTATTCTCCTGTGTAGCTGTATTCATCATTTACATAACATACCAATGTGCTAAGTGCATCAAAGAACTATTCGCTAAACGCAGGGGAACAACTGTCAGAATGATTCAAACTAACCCAACTGCACCCCCATTGGATGAATTTGAGATTAAATACTATTGTTGAAATGTTACTGATCAATCAATTATTATTAACATATTGTATAATTTATTAATACTGAATCAGTAGTATCAAATTTGATTAATTTATTAATTGTTATTCTTTCAGAATTATAATAATTATTGCTGAAATGCTTGTTGCAATGCTTATCCACTCTATTGTTTATGACTGCAATGACAATATGAATGAGTTACTCTTTGCGCTTTTACCTATCTGATCGCATTAATGATGTTTTTTATCTTATTCTGATATATCTCACTTAATCTTTCGATTTATCAAAAGCAAGGACTGTGGAGGTCAGCTGTTTCCTGACACACCTAATAGGTAGAGGATAGTTATTTAGGATAAATATTAAGCTCCAGTTTTACCCATTTTAAATTAAGGATTTCAACAATCTCATAACCTCAGATCATCTCAAAACATAACAGCTCACAAAACAGCATAACACAGCATAATTCACTTTACTAGATTAAAACAAACACTTTCACTGAATTAATGAATACATTTTTCAAGACAGTGCCCAAGGACAGGGCAGGATCCATAGCAACAGCATGGCACGACAAGGTAACATGAAGGCTCTATTGTTATAACAGCTAAGTCAGCGAAATACCAGTTCAAACTGGCCTTGATAACAGCACAATATTGCATTCTTTAACATACACAAGTATGCAGATACGAAGCAATTAGAACTAACGTTGCATATTAAAGATGGACAGCTTGCCGACAAAACAGATGTGTTTGAGTCTAACTCAAACCAATTAGGATTATATTGGGGTGTAATTAGATGGCTTAAGACAGATATGAAACAGTATAGCTGTAAAGTTTCGTTCGGCCATTTTTAGTTGAAGCACTAATGGAGCTGGAGCTTGGTTGGATCATTATCTGGATTTCTTTCACCCTCTCTTTTTCATGAATCATCTGTACTTTGATCTGAACTATTCACTGTCTCCCTGTATTCATATTTAATTTTCAGACTTTGACTTTTAAAGTTATTGCGAGCTGTTTGTCTAAGCAAGAAGATTATTTCTTTGATTCTTTGAAAGCTTCAAATTGTCTACGAATTGCCTTTTAAATGATTTTCAAATTGTAATCAATAGAAGACAAATAAAACAATTCCTATTTGCACCTGAGAAGTTTTAACTTAAATTTCTACTGAATTCCAGTAATCGCAAAGTGCTGTTGAAACCGAATGGTAGATCCATCACAGAGGCAGAGAGAAAAACTTCAAACTGCTGTTTGAAGAGCGCCCAGTTTTTGATTGCCGTCTGTTCTGAGATGATCTGGTTTCTGCAGCCTCTCCATCTTGCTTCATGGATTTACCTGAGATGTAGAGGCTTGATTGCTTTGTTTAATCTTCTATCTTCATTTATGGTAACCTCTCTAATCTACCTATTTCTATTTTTTTTTTAGGGACAAACACCTGGTACCATGTGTTGTTCTCTGCCTTACTCTATCCGGGTGGCTTTGGTGCGTGGTGTTGATCAGAGAACAACGAGTCTTGTTGGCAAGCAAAACTAACTTTATTAACACTACTTAACTGAACTGGGTTCAACACTTATCCCTAAGAAACAAACAGTTGACTGATCAAACACAAACTATACTCACAATAATCATCTACATCTAACTCACTAACATAATAAAGTACTCTCTTGCTCTCTTACTGTCTTCAGTCCATCGAGCCAGCTCCTGCTCCCACCACCTACTCCAACCTTCTGTCCCACAAGGCTCTTCATCATCCCTTATATACATCTGAGACTAGCTCCCTCTAGTGACTCTCTGTGTACATTTTATTAACGGTTACTTTACTGCATGTATAATCATACCACCGGGGTTAGAATAGATAGGTGCTTGATGACTGGCACAGACACAATGGGCTGTAAAATTCTATGGCTGGAAAGGTTGATGATCCAAGTGCAAATTGCACCCAAACCTGCTCTCATTCGGATTTTCTTTTCAAATGAGTCCCTGCTCAACCCATATCCGATCATTGAACAAAAAATCTGCCATGCACAGAGCAACTGGGCAGCATATTAAAATGTATTTTTAAACAAAATTCTTCTAAAAAAGTGTTCCTTGATGTATTTAGGCTGGTACATTTATGTAATTTGACCAATAAAGCTGAAAATAGGTTTATTGCAATGAAAAGCATGCTCAGTCACAATGCCAATTCACCACATGTAATACCATTTTAAATGACTGAAAATGATTTTGTTTTAAAATTGCAGTACCATAACAATTAGAACATAGAAAACATAGAAAAATACAGCACAGAACAGGCCCTTCAGCCCACGATGTTGTGCCGAACCTTTGTCCTAGATTAATCATAGATTATCATCGAATTTACAGTGCAGAAGGAGGCGATTCGGCCCATTGAGTCTGCACCGGCTCTTGAAAAGAGCACCCTACCCAAGGTCAACACCTCCACCCAACACTAAGGGCAATTTTGGACACTAAAGGCAATTTATCATGGCCAATCCACCTAACCTGCACATCTTTGGACTGTGGGAGGAAACCGGAGCACCCGGAGGAAACCCACGCACACAGGGGGAGGATGTGCAGACTCCGCACAGACAGTGACCCAAGCCGAAATCGAACCTGGGATCCTGGAGCTGTGAAGCAATTGTGCTATCCACAATGCTACCGTGCTGCCCTTAAGAACAAATTAATCTACACTATATCATTCTACCGTAATCCGTGTACCTATCCAATAGCTGCTTGAAGGTCCCTAATGTTTCCGACTCAACTACTTCCACAGGCAGTGCATTCCATGCCCCCACTACTCTCTGGGTAAAGAACCTACCTCTGACATCCCCCCTATATCTTCCACCATTCACCTTAAATTTATGTCCCCTTGTAATGGTTTGTTCCACCCGGGGAAAAAGTCTCTGACTGTCTACTCTATCTATTCCCCCGATCATCTTATAAACCTCGATCAAGTCGCCCCTCATCCTTCTCCGTTCTAATGAGAAAAGGCCTAGCACCCTCAATCTTTCCTCGTAAGATCTACTCTCCATTCCAGGCAACATCCTGGTAAATCTCCTTTGCACCTTTTCCAGAGCTTCCACATCCTTCCGAAAATGAGGCGACCAGAACTGTACACAGTACTCCAAATGTGGCCTTACCAAGGTTTTGTACAGCTGCATCATCACCTCACGGCTCTTAAGTTCAATCTCTCTGTTCATGAACGCTAGCACACCATAGGCCTTCTTCACAGCTCTATCCACTTCAGTGACAACTTTCAAAGATGTATGAACATAGACCCCAAGATCTCTCTGCTCCTCCACATTGCCAAGAACTCTACCGTTAACCCTGTATTCCGCATTCATATTTGTCCTTTCAAAATGGACAACCTCACACTTTTCAGGGTTTAACTCCATCTGCCACTTCTCAGCACAGCTCTGCATCCTATCTATGTCTCTTTGCAGCCGACAACAGCCCTCCTCACTATCCACAACTCCACCAATCTTCGTATCGTCTGCAAATTTACTAACCCATCCTTCAACTCCCTCATCCAAGTCATTAATGAAAATCACAAACAGCAGAGGACCCAGAACTGATCCCTGTGGTACTCTACTGGTAACTGGGATCCAGGCAGAATATTTGCCATCCACCACCACTCTCTGACTTCTATCGGTTAGCCAGTTTGTTATCATAGAACATAGAACAATACAGCGCAGTACAGGCCCTTCGGCCCACGATGTTGCACCGAAACAAAAGCCATCTAACCTACACTATGCCATTATCATCCATATGTTTATCCATTAAACTTTGAAATGCCCTCAATGTTGGCGAGTTCACTACTGTAGCAGGTAGGGCATTCCACGGCCTCACTACTCTTTGCGTAAAGAACCTACCTCTGACCTCTGTCCTATATCTATTACCCCTCAGTTTAAAGCTATGTCCCCTCGTGCCAGCCATTTCCATCCGCGGGAGAAGGCTCTCACTGTCCACCCTATCCAACCCCCTGATCATTTTGTATGCCTCTATTAAGTCTCCTCTTAATCTTCTTCTCTCCAACGAAAACAACCTCAAGTCCATCAGCCTTTCCTCATAAGATTTTCCCTCCATACCAGGCAACATCCTGGTAAATCTCCTCTGCACCCGCTCCAAAGCCTCCACGTCCTTCCTATAATGCGGTGACCAGAACTGTACGCAATACTCCAAATGCGGCCGTACCAGAGTTCTGTACAGCTGCAACATGACCTCCTGACTCCGGAACTCAATCCCTCTACCAATCAAGGCCAACACTCCATAGGCCTTCCAAAGTGAATCACCTCACACTTCTCTACATTAAACTCCATTTGCCACCTCTCAGCCGAGCTCTGCAGCTTATCTATATCCCCCTGTAACCTGCTACATCCTTCCACACTATCGACAACACCACCGACTTTAGTATCGTCTGCAAATTTAATCACCCATCCTTCTGCGCCTTCCTCTAGGTCATTGATAAAAATGCCAAACAGCAACGGCCCCAGAACAGATCCTTGTGGTGCTCCACTTGTGACTGAACTCCATTCTGAACATTTCCCATCAACCACCACCCTCTGTCTTCTTTCAGCTAGCCAATTTCTGATCCACATCTCTAAATCACCCTCAATCCCCAGCCTCCGTATTTTCTGCAATAGCCTACCGTGGGGAACCTTATCAAACGCTTTGCTGAAATCCATATACACCACATCAACTGCTCTACCCTCGTCTACCTGTACAGTCACCTTCTCAAAGAACTCGATAAGGATTGTGAGGCATGACCTACCCTTCACAAAGCCATGCTGACTATCCCTGATCATATTATTCCTATCTAGATGATTATAAATCTTGTCTCTAATAATACCCTCCAAGACTCTACCCACTACAGACGTGAGGCTCACCGGTCTATAGTTGCCAGGGTTGTCTCTGCTCCCCTTTTTGAACAAAGGGACCACATTTGCTATCCTCCAGTCCTCTGGCACTTTTCCTGTAGCCAATGATGACATAAAAATCAAAGCCAAAGGTCCAGCAATCTCTTCCCTGGCCTCCCAGAGAATCCTAGGATAAATCCCATCAGGTCCCGGGGCCTGTCCAGAATTGCCAACACCTCTGCCCTACGTACCTCAATGCCATCTAATCTATTAGCCTGGGGCTCAGCATTCTCCTCCACAACATTATCTTTTTCCTGAGTGAATACTGACGAAAAATATTCATTTAGTATCTCGCCTATCTCTTCATACTCCATCAAACTGGCCAAATTTCCCACTATCCCATGCCTCCTTACTTTCTGCATAAGCCTACCATGGGAAACCTTATCAAATGCCTTACTAAAATCCATGTACACTACATCCACTGCTTTACCTTCATCCA
The DNA here is from genome assembly GCF_047496885.1 of Scyliorhinus torazame. Classification (NCBI taxonomy): domain Eukaryota; kingdom Metazoa; phylum Chordata; class Chondrichthyes; order Carcharhiniformes; family Scyliorhinidae; genus Scyliorhinus; species Scyliorhinus torazame. Next base: position 121,670,176 of record NC_092709.1, read on the forward strand.
CATGCTTTGTCACCTCCTCAAAGAATTCAATAAGCTTGTAAGGCAAGACCTACCCCTCACAAATCCGTGCTGACTATCCCTAATCAAGCAGTGTCTTTCCAGATGCTCAGAAATCCTATCCTTCAGTACCCTTTCCATTACTTTGCCTACCACCGAAGTAAGACTAACTTGCCTGTAATTCCCAGGGTTATCCCGAGTCCCTTTTTTGAACAGGGGCACGACATTCGCCAGTCTCCAATCCCCTGGTACCACCCCTGTTGACGGTGAGGACGAAAAAATCATTGCCAACGGCTCTGCAATTTCATCTCTTGCTTCCCATAGAATCCTTGGATATATCCCGTCAGGCCCGGGGGACTTGTCTATCCTCAAGTTTTTCAAAATGCCCAACACATCTTTCTTCCTAACAAGTATGTCCTCGAGCTTACCAGTCTGTTTCACACTGTCCTCTCCAACAATATGGCCCCTCTCATTTGTAAATACAGAAGAAAAGTACTCATTCAAGACCTCTCCTATCTCTTCAGACTCAATACACAATTGAGTACAGTTTCTTTGTGAATTAGTCAAAAGCATTTAAACAGTCCAATTTGATTCAGTGAAAGAAACAACTTAATTTTGAGGGCCTCCTCCAGACTCCTGTGAACAATCGAGTTCAATTAGTGGACAATTCCAATGACTAATTCATCCTGCTAGGGGCTGGATGGTCAGTTTTATGGGTGGAGCCGACATTTATCACAATGCTTTTAAAATGAGTGCAAAAGATTGTGGCAACTTCGCATGAGCTGGATAAAATTAACCTTTAACATTCTGAAATTTGTTTGTGCTGGTTCTGCCAATTTCAGCTGAAGTATACCAATAAATATTAATGCAATCTCATGGACAATCCAGGCCAAAGTGTATATGTCCCTGTTTGCATTAAAACACACACACATTTGTGTTGGAATCTGTCACTGCATTTTCAGAAGTTGTCATGGAAATGAAAAGCATTCTGCTTGAGATTGTATTGATGTTACTGATGACTCTCAGCTCATTGACATAATGAAGCACTAATTCTGGTTAGTCAGGAGTGACATGTGTATTTATAAAAAACATAATTTAAATTAATTCGTTATTACATTCAGAAAATTCATACAGTCCTTCGGGATTAATGTTTGATGAAAGAGATCTAAATGAGTAAATTTTGGCTTATGAGCAAATCTAGAAATTTGGCTCAGCTTTTGCTTTCAGCTAAGGAAACAAAGCACCAATGCCTATCAGGCAACAGCTGTTGTCCATGCTGCAGCACAGGAGATGGGTGACATTTTCCAATGTGGTTGCCACAGAACATAATGTAGAATTAATACTGGAAAACAACGGCATGTTAACCAAAGTGTTTGACAACGAAGTGATGGATTATATGGGGAATGTTCTCGTCCCTTCATTCAATGAAGATTCCAGGGAGATGGCTAGAGAATATTCTTCTCATGATTAGTTTATTCACCGCCCTTAATTCAATTGTAATAAAACAAATAAAATGTGAGTTTAAGATCCAGCTGAAGGCAATGGTCTCCAATGGTGAGGCAAAGTGATGGGGCTGCATAAGGGCAGAGGAACCGAGACCATGCTGGGAGGCGGGTGTTTTAAAGTTGTAGGATTTTACAAAGCTAAGAAAGTGCTATTCCTGGGACTCTCAGCAATGACTCTGCAGTACCACTTCTGGCCACTGTGGCTGGAGAGCTGTCTGCCAATCTGATTGGCCAGCAGCTCTTCAAGGCAGGAGTTTGTTCAAGTGAGGACAGAAGCCTCTCTTGCTGCCAATTAAAGTTAATTTATGCATGAAATGGCAGCGGAATTGTTGGAGTTGGAGGGGATCTGCTCTTCGCTGACTTTGGATGATGGTCGCTGAGTGCTCACCATCCTGAAAATTAGTCAAAATGAGTACTTCGTATGAAAAAAGAGAATACTGCCAAAATATTAGCATTGGTGGATGATAGAGGTAATGGGTGGGGTAAAAATTAAACATAAGGATGTATTGGAAACGGCCTATATGCTTAGAGTGGATAAGGTGCCTGATCTGAATGGTTTGTATTGCAAGTTGCAAAAGGAAGTGGAAATGGGGATAGCAGAAAGGCTTATTTTAGCATTTCTATCTGCCCCAGATAAGGAGCATGTGACAGAGGATTAGAGTAACAATTGTAACACCAATATTCAAGGAAGGGTGGAAGATCATTCCTAATAATTACAGCTTAAATCATGGGTTCATAAAGGGCAGGTCGTGCCTAACTAATTTAGTGGAATTTTGTTAGGACATTACCAGTGTGGTAGAAAATGGGCAGCCAATGGATGTGGTATATCTGGATTTCCAGAAAGCATTTGACAAGGTGCCACACAAAAGGTTGCTGCATAAGATAATGATGCATGGCAGAAAGGGTAAAGTAGTAGCATGAATGGAGGATTGGTTCAGTAATAGAAAGCAAAGAGTGGGGATTAATCGGTGTTTCTCTGGTTGGCAATCAGTAGTGAGTGGCGTACCTCAGGAATCCGTGTTGGGCCCACAATTGTTCACAATTTACATAGATTATTTGGAGTTGGGAACCATGTGCAATGTGCCCAGGTTTGCAGACGACACTAAGATGAGTGGTAAAGTAAAAGGTGCAGAGGATACTGGAAGTCTGCAGAGGTCTTTGGATAGTTTAGATGAATGGGCTAGGGTCTGGCAGATGGAATACAATGTTGAAAAATGTGAGGATATCCATTTTGGTAGGAATAACAGCAAAAGGGATTATTATTTAAATGATAAAATATTAAAACATGCTGCTGTGCAGAGGGATCTGTGTGTCCTAGTGCATGAGTCACAAAACATTGGTTTACAGGAGTAGCAGGTGATTAAGAAGGTGAATGTGTTATGGGCCAGGGTTTAGAGAACCCCAAAGTGTATCATGGAGTTGACCTGACCCACAACTTTTACTAGATTGTGGTATGTGGAGCACACGGCCCACTCTACAGGTGTGGTAGAGCAGAAATGGAAAAGTATTTTTTAAAGCAAAACAATGTTTATTCTATGAACTCAAGTTAACCATTTCAAAACACACAGTGAACATATTAGCAACCATAATTCAAATACAACCTCCAAAGAATACAACACTAGGTAATCCTTTAAGCTTTCCTTTTAACATCCATAAAACTTAAAACATCTTTTACGAGAAGTACATCAGGTTAAAGTCACTACTGTTATTAGTTTTAAATCACTAGGATCGATTTACAGTCTTTAGATTACAGAGAGACTCTAATACACCTTCTGGCTGTGACTGCAGCTATCCAGCACTGAAAACGAAACTAAAAAACACCCTACAGCAAACAGCCTAAAATGAAAGTAAAAAGCTGACAGGCAGCCCAGCTCCACCCATTCTCTGACATCACTGCAGTAATAAACACCCATTTCTTAAAGGTACTCTCATTACAGATACTTATATACACACCCATTTATAAACACCCATTTCTCAAAGGTAATCTCACCAGACACCTCCCCCCACGAAAAAAAACCCCATCAACTTCAAGATGGTTTCATTTTTCACCTTTTCACTGTCCATTAAGAAATGCACACAGTAAATATACTTTTTCATTTCAAAAAACAACACAAGCAAACAGGTATAATAATATAGTCCTTTTTTTTCTTCCTCCAACTCAAATCCTTCTCGATTGACAGTATTTTTGAACAATAAGGTCTCTGCACGATCCGTCCACTTCTCTACGCCTAGACATTTTTCTTTGAAGTTAGATACTTTAGTTCAATCTGATCACAGAGTCTCTTGTAATTCTCCAACACAGGAGCATTCGTTATCACAGCTTTCAGGCAGTCAAATGCCTGTTGAAACTCCGCTGTCCACTGGAATTTTTGACGTTTCTGCAGCAAGTCCATCAGTGGAGCAATCACGCTACAAAACTTTTGCACAAATGTTTGATCAAATCCACTCATGCCAGGAAATCTCATTATTTCCCTACATCTTGAGGGTATCGGAAACTCCTCAATAACTCTTGGTTTCCCATCCCGTATGACCATTCGACCCTGTCCAATCGTATGGCCAAGAAAAGTGACTTGGGCTTTTCCAAATTCACTTTTGGCGAGGTTTACCACCAAACCCCCCTCCTGAAATCGCTCGAATAACTCGATCAGATGTTTCAAATGTTCTTTCCATGCCTGGCTGAAAATTACGAGATCGCCGATGTATACCGCACAATTGGGTAATCCTGAAACAACTTTGTTAGTTAACGGTTGAAATGTGGCTGGGGCGTTTTTCATGCCAAATAGCATAACTTTGAATTGGTATATACCATCTGGAGTCACAAAAGTTGAAATCTCCTTCTCCCTTTCAGATAGAGGTACCTGCCAGTAACCTTTAAGTAAATCCAGTTTGGAAATAAAAGCTGATTGTCCCACTTTCTCAATGCATTCCTCCAAGCGTGGGATAGGATAAGAGTCCTTTCTTGTAACTGCATCAACCTTTCTATAGTCCACACACAACTGCTGGGTACCGTCTGGTTTAGGTACCATCACTATGGGTGAGCTCCATTGGCTGCAACCCACCTCAATGATGCCATTTTTAAGCATACTCTCAATCCCTTTGTTAACCTGTGCCAATTTTAAAGTCTGTATGGATGTTGTTTGATTGGAACAGCATTTCCCACATCTACATCATGTATAGCCATTTTAGTATTTCCCAATTTATCTCCACAAACTTGCCCATGTGATATCAATACCTCGTTCAGGTCAGTCTGTTTTTCCTCTGGAAGGTAACTCAACAATTTGTCCCACTTTTTAAGAACATCCTCGTTTTCCAATTTAATTGGAGGTATGTCAAATTCGCAGTCATCTGGATTTGGTTTGTCACTTTGAGTTAGAATCATTAAAACCTCCTCCTTTTTCTCTCCTTCCCTTTCAAAGTACCTTTTAAGCATATTCACATGACACACTCGGTGATTCTTCCTTCCATCTGGTGTTTTTACCACATAATTCACCTCACTTAATTTCCTTTCAATCTGATAACGTCCACAAAATCTTGCTTTTAAAGGCTCACCTACCACTGGTAACAATACAAAACGTTGTCTCCACTGGCAAAACTACAAACTTTGGATTTCTTGTCCGCTACCCCTTTCAGCACATTTTGTGCAACTTTTAAATGTTGTCTAGCCAATTCACCTCCTCTATTTAAACATTCCCTAAAATTTGACACGCAATCCAATAATGTAATTTCCGATTTCTCACTCACCAATCTTTCCTTATTCAATTTAAGTGGTCCTCTTACCCCATGACCAAAAATTAGTTCAAAAGGACAACATTTGGTTGACTCATTAGGTGCATCCCAAATTGCAAACAGTACGAATGGAATTCCTTTATCCCAATCCTCTGGATAATCGTGACAATAAGCCCTGAACATTGTCTTTAATGTCTGATGCCACCTTTTTAATGCTTCCTGCGATTCTGTATGGTACGCAGTTGATTTAAATTGTTATATTCCGAAGCTATCCATAACTTTGTTGAATAACCTTGAGGTAAAATTTGATCCTTGATCCGATTGTATTTCTGTGGGTAGTCCATATCGAGTAAAGAATGTATGTAACTCCTCCACAATCTTTTTAGCTGTAATATTACATACTGGAATGGCCTCTGGAAACCTATTAAACAGATTCATTATAGTCAAAAGATATTGATTCAAACTTTTTGTTTTAGGAAGCGGTCCTACGTAATCAATTAGGGCCCTTGTAAAACGTTCCTCAAATGCTGTAATGGGTCTTAAGGACGCTGGTTTTATCACTGCTTGAGGTTTACCTATCACTTGACATGATTGACAAAATTTAACTACATCTTTATGTAGTCCAGGCCAATAATAATGTTTCTGGATTTTAGCTTGAGTTTTCCTTATTCCCAAATGACCTCCCACTGGTACCTCATGTGCTACACGCAACACCTCCTTTCTATACCCTACCGGCAATACTAATTGATGAACTTCTGCCCACTTTTGATCCGCCTGCATATGTAAAGGTCTCCATTTTCTCATCAAGACATCACTTTTACGGTAATAACACTTTGGTATAAATGCAGATTCCTCTTCCGTATATGCTTTCTGATACATCCGTTTTAATTCTATATCTTTTTGTTGTAACAGTGCCAATTTTCCTGAACTAAAATTATCCACCTCATCCTCCACCTGTTCTTGTTCTTTTTCAACCATCTGATCAAAAATCGTTTCTGATAATTGCACTTCAACATCATCTTCACTCTTTGATTTCTCCTCTTGTTTTCACCTGTGACTTTGCGACCTTGTTACTAAACAATCTGGAAAAATCCCAGGATATACACCCTTCAACACTTCAGTTGTCTGATTTTCCACTAGCTTATCAACCACAGTAGGCATGACTCCCACCTGCGATCCAGCTATATCATTTCCCAAGATAAACTGTATTCCTGGACAAGATAGTTTCTCTATTACTCCTACTACCACTTCACCACTCTTCACTGGACTTTCCAACCTTACCTTACCGTAGCGTGGGAACGCTACTCCTCCCACCCTGAATTCCACATATTACCACCTTTTCTGGCAACATTTTTCCCAAACTACAAAACTCCTCATCTCTTACCATTAAAAATTGACTAGCTCCCGTATCTCGTAAAATTATGACTTCTTTACCTGCTCCTCCTGATACACATGAGTAATCTTTACCTACACAAGTAAATTCTTCAAAGAGATCTGGCACCTTCTTATCAATCATCCCTTGATCAGGCTGTGCAATCTTTTGCACCTCCTTCGCTTCACTTGGGCTTTCCTTTACCACCTTAACAAACCCCACTGTCTTATCCTGTTTTACCACATCAGCATTCCCAGTGCTTCAACCACCAACACTGACTTTACATGGCCTAGCATATTACAGTGAAACCATTTGACATTTTTAATGTTTCTTCCACCCTCCTGGATTTCTTTTTAAATCTGAGGTACACTCTCCTTATTATCTCCCATCAGATCACCTTTACCACTTGGGTATTTCTCTTGTCCCCAGTTTCTATTCCTCACAGGCTGAAACTGATGTCGGAAACCAAGCTTTGATTTATGAACAATTCATAATCATCTGCCATTTCTGCTGCTAATCTCGCAGTTTTAACTCTCTGTTCTTCCACATGAGTCCTCACTACATCAGGAATTGAATTTCTCTACTCCTCCAAAATTATAATTTCTCTGAGAGCTTCATACGTTTGGTCTATTTTCAAAGCCCTTATCCACCTGTCAAATTACTCTGTTTGAGCCTTTCTAACTCCAAGTATGTTTGACTAAATTCTTTCCTTAAATTTCTAAACCTTTGTCTGTAGGCTTCAGGCACTAGTTCATATGCGCTAAAGATGGATTTTTTTCACCTCCTCATACATCTCAGATACCTTCTCCGATAGTGATGCAAACACTTCACTCGACCTACCTATCAGCTTTGTTTGAATCAGTAATACCCACATGTCCTGCGGCCATTTCATTTGTTTAGCTACCTTCTCAAATGAAATGAAAAAGGCTTCCACTTCCTTCTCGTCAAACCTTGGCAATGCTTGGACAAATGTAAATAGATTCCGACCAAGCCTTCGACTTTGACGCTCTTTGTCACTATCCTCATCACTATCATCCAACTGTACATTTCCCTTTACGCCTGCCAATATGACTGACTGTCATATTTCATGGCCATTTTCTGAAGTTCAAACTCTCTCTCTTTATCTTTTTCCCTGATCTGTATCACCCTTTCTCTTCCTTTTTGTTCTGCTCGGGCTATTCTTCCTGTTTTCCTTTCCTCTCTCTCTTTTTCCTCTCTTTCTCTGTCTCTTTCTCTTTCTCTTTCTTTTGTATTCAAGCTGCTTTTATACTTTCTCATGTTCCATTTGTTTAATTTGTAACTGAACTTTTGGCATTTCCAATGAGTCAAACTGTATCTCAGGCAACTTGAAATGCTTAGCCAACGCCATAATTACCTCATCTTTTTGCATTTTGTCAGGTAATGTTACCTGCAATGTTTTTGCCAAATCTAACAGTCTGCTTTTACTCTATGTCCGTAAGGTACTGCGCGTGACCGTCTCCACCCCCAAAAACTTGAGAGCCTCTGAAAGAGCCATTATCCACAATACACTCCCCACTTAAACTAGAATACCACACCTGAAAAGCACCCATAATATGCTCACCCCTCACTGTCTTTAAGTTCACAAATCCAATCTAATAGATAGACTTTTATCCCGGACGAGCCCCCAATTGGTTATGCGCCCGCCAGGGTTTAGAGAACCCCAAAGTGTACCATGGAGTTTACATGACCCACAACTTTTACTAGATTGTGGTATGGGGAGTACACGGTCCACTCTATAGGTGTGGTAGAGCAGAAATGGAAAAGTAGTTTTTTAAAGCAAAACAATGTTTATTCTATGAACTCAAGTTAACATTTTTAAAACATACAGTGAACATCTTAGCAACCATTAATTTAAATACAACCCCCAAGGCATACAACACTAAGTAATCCTTTAAGCTTTCCTTTTAACATCCATAAGATGGCCCCCGGGCTACTCCATGGGACAGGGGTGCGAGCGAAGCTATTCCCTGAGGCTCCCCCACCTCTTGATGCTGCCAGTCCTGGAGGCCCGCTGCCGTCTTGAGCAGGTTCTGCATTCTCGCTGCCATGGAGCACAGGAAGTTGGCAACCTCCATCTGGGATTGTACCACATGAGTCAGCGACTGTGCCAGCACCTACTGGGCGTGTGCCACATCAGCCAGTGACTGCGCCATTTCCCTCTGGGACTGGGCCACCTCCCTCTGGGTGTGTGCCATGTCGGCCAGCGCCTGGGCGATGCCACCAATGCTTTCAGCCATGGGCCACGCTCAGGAGCGCCACTGCAATGTCCAGGTGGCCATGTGTGGGTTCAATTTTTAACCCTTTCATAGACTTGAGTCAAATCCTTATCAATGGCACATGACATTAAAAGACATTTCATTCCATCCACTAGGTCAGCCATAACATAGCTCGGAATATACTCCAAAATATCTTATTGGTGTCTTTTTTTTGAGCTCCATAGAAGAGGGGTTTCAGGTTAATGTTGAGAGCCAATTGATGAAACAACCAATCTGGGCTTTCTGTTCTGTACATACAGTCGTGAAAGAATATTTTCACCTGATGTCAGACAGAATGTAAGTCAAACAACTTCCAGACAAGCCTAGGACCTACTATCCAATATATATACTGTTTTAAACCAAAAAACAGCCACAGACAATGTCTATTCCTGTATTTTTGATATAAGTTCCATATGTGCATTAGTCAATTGGAAATAAATGTGGAAAAATCTCTACCAAAACAACAAGGAACCTTCTGCAATCACTCACTAACAAGTCTGATTTGTCCACCTACAAACACCGTGTTACTGGTCATGTGTTCTGTGCGTTCTTGCAAGGCTGATGAACCCAGTCCAAGAGCCAAATCCTTGACCACCCATTTGGCAGGTATTTCTGGGAGGTGGCATCGGTCCTTTACTCTTGATCGCTCGTATTCATTTCTCAGGTTCTTTTTCCGGGCCTCCTCTTGCTGTCGGGTGTTCTCGAAGGGTTATGACCCTTCAATCAGGAGGTTCCTCCATGTAGGTCACATCTGAGAAAGGGTCACCTAGGCATTGACATCAATGTTGCATTTCTTGAGGTAAGCCATCAAGGTGTCTTTGAAGCACTTCCTTTGTCCTCCTCTTGTTCGAGAGCCTTCCTTGAGCTGGGCAAAGAAAATTTGCTTTGGCAGTCAGGACTCTGGCATCCTAAGCACATGCCAAATCCAGTGGATTTGGTTTTGGATGATCATGGCCTTGATTCTGGTGCTTTTGGCTCCTTCAAGGAAAATAATGCTCGTGTGCCTGTGTTCCCAGCTGATGCAGAAGATCCATCTCAGACAGCATTGATGGGAACTTGAGATGGCGTCTGTACGTAGTCCAGGTTTTTGAGCATTATGGAAGTGTTGGCAGGATGACTGTCTTGTACACAAAGATCTTGATGTCAGGACAAATGTTGCAGTCACCAAAGATTCTCATCCGAAGGAGGAGGTCCTGAATTGGATACGATGTTGGATCTCCCCATTGATGTCAGCCTTAGTTGAGGTGGTTTTTCATTTAGGGAAATGTTCCACAGTTGGGAGGTTTCTCCATTGATCTTGTTGGATGGAGAGACCGGAACTTGCCCTGGGATGGGCTGGTAAAGGACTGGAGTCTTCTTGGGGTTGATGTTGAGGCTGATATGAATTCTTTTATGGTTCCGTGAAGGTGTCAAGCATGGCTTGGAGATTCTCTTTTGAGAGAATAGAGATGGCATTGTCTTCCTCATATACACGTTCCATTTGAGCTTGGAAATTTTCTATCCGTCCTGTAATCGATGTCACTCAACTGGGAAATGTGTTCTTCACAAGTTGAAGGATGGTTGTGATGAAGAAAAGGGAAGGGACGATGACAAATCCCTGCTTCACTCCAGTCTTGACCTCAAAGGCTTCTGTCAGCATGAGGTTTAGCCCAAAATTCAAACTCAAACAATCATTGGCGAGCACATCCAGCCTCGGTCCCACCATATAACTGTGGGGAGGCTGGTGGAGAAAATATTCAAGGACATTTACAGGCCTTCCTCCTTTTCCTGCAAACCTGCCAGTAGGGATTGCAAAATTCTGCTCCCAAAGCGGAATGCAAATTCAAGGTTAATTAGTATGCTGGAGACAACATTCCCTCTCTTTGGAGTGGGCAAGTGATTTATTTTAGTGTATGCTCCCCTTAAATCTTTTTGTGTGGCTATGCACGTGGTAATTTAAAAGGGGCTGACTTGTGTGTGACCTGCATGTGTTCTTTTGGATTGTTGCACAATCGCATAGCTCAGAGGGACTTTGGAAGGAGGGCTCAAGTAGTTTACTCATTTCTGCCACTTCCAGATCACTGTTAAAATTTTGATGTCTCTTTCCTATTGGCACTTAGAGTCTCAGGAGCCTTTGCGCGAATTGAATGCCAGTGAACTGCAATGTTTGGAACATCACAGTCATTGTAAGGCATCCAGCATTGCATGGAAGATTTGTCAGGGAAATCATCTGCTAAATTAACCTGAAAGGCAGCATCTGATAGGATGCCATCAGCGGGATTCTCCGTGAATCGGCGTGATGGCCCGAACCTGGCGGCAAAAACGGCGTGAATGACTCCAGCTTAGGACCCCCCGAAACGTCGCGAATTCTCCGGTCGGGAATTGTGCTAGCAGTGGTGTGACGCCATTCGCGACCGCGTCACCCGTCACGGACGTGCGTGCCGTCAGTGATGCCGCATGGCGTCGCAGCACAAAGGACACCACCCCCCCCCCGCGTCGCAGCACAGCCACCCCGGAGACCCGTCAAAATGGCCGCACAGCGCCGAGGTTCCAGGAGCGGGACATCGTGACGCTCCTGGACACAGTGGAGCAGAAGAGAGAGGCCCTGTACCCCAGACATGGCCGCCGGGTCGCACCACACCTCAGCCGGCACTTGTGGAGGGAGGTGGATGCCGGCGGGCCAGATCCAGCGACGAGGGGGGCAGCCACAGGAACACCTACCCAGGACTTACCTACCCAGGGCACACCTACCCAGGACACATCTACCCAGGACACACCTACCCAGGAACACATCTACCCAGAACACACCTACCCAGGAACACACCTACCCAGGACACACTTACCCAAGACACACTTACCCAAGACACTGTCGCACAGGACACTGACGCACAGGACACTGATGCGCAGGACACTGATGCGCAGGACACTGACGCGCAGGACACTGACGCGCAGGACACCGATGCACTGGACACCGATGCACTGGACACTGACGCACAGGACACCCACACACAGGGGAAAAATGGACAAGAATCACCACTCCAGGGGACCCTGGACTTTGGGTCGGATGAGGAGCATGACACTACGCCACTGCTATCTCCTACACCCTCCACCATCGCAGAGACACTCACCTCAGTTGGGCACTTTAGCGATGAGGCATCTGGGACACTAACTGGTGCGCACAACACAGCCGTTCCGGTACAGCAGGTGGAGGCAGGAGCATCCGAGGGGCCGGGCGGTCAGAGAGCAGCCTGGCGTAGGCAACCATCTGCTGTCCAAATGGGTCCCGGGTTCCTGGAGTTACCACACCCACCCATTGACCCGATGCAGTCAGGGACCAAGGGATGATCGAAGGGGGTGATGGCTGGCTTACAGCAGCTGCAGATACAGGTGGTGGAGTCCACACACGTGCAGGAGCAGGGAGTGGTGCCGGTCATGTGTGCCACCCATGCCGAAACCGCACCGGTGGCGTCTGCGGTGGAGGCAATGGGTGCGACGGTGTCAGACATGGGGAGCAGTATACAAGGCCTGGGATGTTCCGTGCGGGTGGCGTCCGTGGCCCAGGACATGGCTGCCCTCTCACAGGAAGCCATGAGCCAGAGCCAGCAGAAGATCGCAGAGGCGCTCAACGAGTCTCAGCAGGCCATGGCGCAGTCCCAGCAGGCCATCGCTGAGGGCATCGGCGCCATTGCCCAGGTGCTGGCCGACGTCACCCAGACACAGACAGGGGTTGCCAACTCCCTGAGCTCCATGGCTGCAAGCTTGCAGACCCTTGTTGATACCATGGCGGGCCTCCAGGACTGGCAGCGCCAGGTGTCAAGGGTGCGTCAGATGCTTGGTCCGTTCACATCGGCGACCCATGTAGAGGCCCGGGGGCCATTGGGCACCCCGAGGTAGGAGGAGGTGCTGGGGCCCGTATCGGGTCCCCCTGGAGGGGAGGTCTTGGAACACCACAACACCTCGGACTCCCCCCGCCTTCCGTCCCAGGTGCATGTGGTGGGCAATGAGCAGGACAGGCTGGCAGCTCGCCATCCCAGTCGCCCGAGCCGCAGCCTGGCCCAACTAGGCCGGGCCGCCCCAGGAAACGGCCACCAAAGGGGTCCCTAGTCACAGGGCAGGAATCACAGGAGTCCAACTCCAGTTCTGCTGTCCCGTCTGGGGAACCACCGAGACAAAGTCAAAGGGCCCGTAAGGCAAAAAAGTTAGACACTGAGTAAGTTGGCACTGGTGCAGGGCACAGATTAGTTAGAGGGGCTCGAGCACATGTTTGTTATTAAAATCACTTTCACAACTACAGAAGCTGCCTTTGTGCTCTTTACGATGCATGCGTGAGTGTGGTGTGAGGTGAGCGTCAGTGTGTGTGTGAGAGGGATGATAGAACATCGGCCTCAGGTGAGTGTGCCCCCCCCCCCCCTCTCCCCTCAGGTCACCCTCGCCATCCCCCTGGGCAGATGACGGGACCGTGCGCTGCAGTGTCACGGCCGCATGCAGGGACGGTCCGGGTGGAGGGTGGTACTGTGGCCATGGGTCAGACATTGTCCAACGATGTCGAGCCTAGAGCTCATCGCAGTGCGGGTTGTCATCATCCTCCATGGCCTGCAATAGACACGCTTCCACCGGCGACCGTGTGAGCCCGGCCCAGTGTGCCGCAGGTGGATGTGCAATGGAGAGTTGGGTAAGGGTGGTTGGTGGTGGGTGGGCGGGGTGAGGGTGGTAGGCTGGTGCCGTAGTGTGCAGTCTGTGCCCATACTCGGCGATTCCCTCGCACCACTAGTCCTTGAACCGGGCGTCTGTCAGCCTGTCCCGTGCCCGCTGGCCCAGCCGGTAATGGTAGGCAGCCTCCCGTCCCTGTCCAGCCCATCTGTCCTTTTTTTTAAATACATTTTGGAACACCCAATTATTTAACGTGGCCAATCCACCTAACTTGCAAATCTTTGGGTTGTGGGGGCAAAACGCACGCAGACACGGGAGAACGTGCAAACTCCACACGGACAGTGACCCAGGGCCGGGATTCAAACCCAAGTCCTCAGCGCCGTAGGCAGCAATGCTAACCACTGTGCCACCGTGCTGCCCTCAGCCCATCTGTCCTGATCATTGCTCCCTTCTTCCTCCTTGCTGCTCCTCCCCTTGTCCCTCCGCTGCCTGCAGCACATCGCCCCTCTGCTGGGCTATATTGTACAGGACGCAGCAGACCACAACCGACCCTATCTGACGGATACTGGAGGGCCCCTCCAGAGTGGTCCAGGCAACTGAAGCGTATCTTTAGCAGCCCAAAGCACCTCGCTATCACACCCCTGGTCGCTGCATGGGCATTGTTGTAGTGGTTCTCCGCATCAGTCTGTGGCCTCCGTATAGGCATCGTCAGCCATGACCGCAATGGGTAACCCCTGCCGCCCAGCAACCAGCCCCTCAGCCAGGGGGGTGCATCCCTCGAACATGGTGGGGATGAAAGATTGCGCCAAAACAAATGAGTCATGTATACTGCCCAGGTACCGGGCGCAGACGTGCAGGATCATCATGCGGTGGTCGCAGACCACCTGAATGTTCATGGAATAGGTCCCCTTCCTATTCATGAACACGACCCTGTTATCCGCAGGTGGCCGCACAGCGACATGCATCCCATGCAGCCCGGGAATCCTGGCTGACCCGATCCGCAGGGAGCTGGATGTAGCGGTCCGCAATGGCATACAGGGTGTCTGTCACTGCACGGATGCACCGGTGCACTGATGCCTGCGAGATGTCGGACAGGTCCCCACTCGGCGCCTGGAATGACCCCGTGGCATAAAAGTTTAGGACGACCGTAACCTTGACGGCCACGGCTGTGGTGATGTGCATCAATTTAAATGCATGTAGGCTACCTAGACACTAGAGGGAGCACCAAAGAAATTTCACACACACACTCAACCAATAGATCAAGTAGGTAGGACACGACCAATTGACATTCACGATACACAAGGAGGTGACACGACCACAGAGGGGCATTACACCAACCCATGTATAAAGGACACCACACACATGATCTGCCTCTTTCCAGTGGAGACAGTCAGTGAGAACAGACACAGGGTTGATTCTATATTACACCCACCAGGTGGATTGCAGCAACTGGTTAGTCAGTCTGGGTAGCTATAGAAGGATTAGCAGTAGTGTCGAACCCGAGTAATAGAAGTGTAATTAGTTGAAAAACGTGTTGAAGTTATCTCTACGTCTGAACCTTCCTTTGTCAAGTGCACCACAAGGAAGCCGCTTATGTTACACCTACAACATAACAAATCAACGGGGAGAGGGTGTCCTCCCCAGTCCCACACGGTGCCAGGTGTGCCATCAGGTGGCAGATATGGGCGATGGTTTCCTGGCTTTTCCGGAGTCTCCTCCTGCATGCCAGGTCCGTGAGGTCCCGGTACGACGAGCGGGGCCTCATTGGGCAGGTCAAGGAGACACAGCCTGAGTGAGTGAGGCACAGACAGAGTGAGAATTTGAAACTTGGTAATTTGGTGCAGTGAGGTAACCAGGAAAGGTAAGTGATAAATCTAATTCTGTTGTTTTTCAGTTAAAAGTGCAGTGTAGATTAGTGTCTGATTGGCTGAAGCTGCCCCCACCCTAATTGCTGAGAGGCAGTTATCTGGCAGTCTCCTGAGGCCTGTTTAGGGGCACAAAGGTACACATTGTATTCTTCTCTTTGAAGTTTAAGTAGTGTGAGTCACCCTAAAGTCTGTATAAAAGACAGACAGAAAGCGCACTTAGTAAGCGTTGAGCAGGTCAAGGAGGCACAGCCTGAGTGAGTGAGACACAGACAGAGTGAGAATTTGAAACTTGGTAATTTGGTGCAGTGAGGTAATTCGGTGAAGAGTGGGAGAAGGTGCTTTTTCTCTACTGTTTTGTTCTCTCTCTTTCTTCCGGCCTGTAACTTTTAATCAGCAGGGAGAGAACCTGAGAACATCTGAGACCCTCAGAAGGTAAGTCAGTGATTTTTACTCATTTTGACTTTATTTTACCTTGTGTGTGTGTGTGTGTGTGGGGTGGGTGGGGGGGGGGGGGGGGGGGGACTGAAGTGACATCACAGAAAAGCTGTGACCTGAGTGGCTGGTTGGGAATCTACACTAAATTAAAAAAATTAAGCATTGATAACTAATTAAACATAATTACTTAATTATTATTTAGAGGGGTAACTAAGCCAGAGATCGGAGAGTACTATATTTAGCTTTCACATTTATAGTAGAAATCTAGTGCTAGGAAACAGATAGTTAACAGTAACTTTTTTTTTAACTTTAACTTTTAAGTTTGATTTACTAATTAATTGACACAATGTCAGTTAGAGGGGTGCAGTGCTCTGACTGTGAGATGTGGCAGGTCCAGGAGGCTTCCAGCGTCCCAGATGGCTTCATCTGCAGAATGTGCAGCCAACTGGAGCTCCTCGCAGACCGCATGGTTCAGTTGGAGCAGCAATTGGATGCACTTAGGAGCATGCAGATAGCGGAAAGCGTCATAGATAGCAGTTATATAAATGTGGTCACACTCAAGGTACAGGCAGAGAAATGGGTGACCACCAGAAAGGGCAGGCAGTCAGTGCAGGAGTCTCCTGTGGTTGTCCCCCTCTCGAACAGGTATACCCCTTTGGATACTGTCGGGGGGGGGATAGCCTATCAGGGGAAAACAGCAGCAGCCAGAGCAGTGGCGCCACCATCAGAATGTTCCGAAGGGAGAGTCAAAGCGCAGAAGAGCAATAGTAATAGGGGACTCTATAGTCAGGGGCACAGTGAAGGAATTTTTAATTTATGGGATCTTAACCTGTCGAACTACGCCAAGTTTGGGGGAAGCTTAGTTGATGAATCAAGTCCTGGCGCAATACGACAAGTTGTAAGATTTATAATATTTGTAGACTGTGTTAAGTTGTTCGATTCCTTGTATTATTCGACTGTGTAAAGTTGAAGGAATTTATATCATCTCTGCTATTCGGTTATCAGTCGCACTTTGCGAATACTGGAACTCAGCAGAAATTTGCAGTATAAACTCCTCAGGTGCCAAAAAGAATTGTTTTATTTGTAGTCGCTTGATTACAATTTGAAAGTCATTTAAAAGGCAATTCGTAGACAATTCGAAGCTTTCAGAGAATTACAGACATTATCTTTCTTTGCTAAGGCAGACAGCTCGAAAATAACTTTTAAAAGATCAAAGTCTGGCAATGAAACATGAAAAGAGAGAGAAAGCTAATCTTCAGCTAAACTCAAACTCAAAGTCAAAAGTGGACTAACATCACTGACACAGACTGTTAGACTGACAGAACCCCCAAACCTAACCTAAAAACTAAACACTAAAACAAAACTGGAGACTAGAATCAAAGGCAAAAACTGACTAAACTAACAGAAAGACAACACAGCACAACACACCTTCAAAGACAATAAAACCACAGACAACACACTAAAAACTAAACTTAACCTACAAAGACAATACTCACAAAGACAACAAAACCCCAAAATGGCGGGGAGAAACTTTTTAGTTATACACTTTCATATCTGTCTTAAGTCATCTAATTACACCCCAATATAATCCTAATTGGTTTGGGTTAGACTCAAACACATTTGATTTGATGGCAAGCCGTCCATCTTCAATGTGCAACATCAGCTTTTCTGACCCAGCTGTTATCTGCATTGTGAACAATGGTGCCTTCATGTTGCTGTGTATTCAATCCCTTGACCTTGACAATTAGCACAAGACAGTGTCATTATCTTGAAAATATGCATTTGCCAGAACAACGGACTTCAGTAAAAGTGAATTATGCTGTATAAATGGGTATTTAAAACTGGGGCTCAACATTTATGCTTAAACAGCTATCTTTTACCTATACTAGTTGTATTTGAAATACTTGGCTTCTACACACAGATAGGTGCTTCTGTGGACGTGAAAGAGACTCCAGGATGGTATGTTGCCTCCCTGGTGCCAGGGTCCAGGATGTCTCTGAACGGGTAGAGGGCATCCTGAATGGGGAGGGCAAAGAGGCAGAGGTCGTTCTACATATTGGTACTAACGACATAGGCAGGAGGGGGAAAGAGGTCCTGCAGCAGGAGTTCAGAGAGTTAGGCAGAAAGTTAAAAGGCAGGACCTCTAGGGTTGTAATCTCGGGATTACTCCCTGTGCCACGTGACAGTGAGGTTAGAAATAGGAAGATAGAGCAGCTAAACACGTGGCTAAACAGCTGGTGTAGGAGGGAGGGTTTCCGTTATCTGGACCACTGGGAGCTCTTCCGGGGCAGGTGTGACCTATATAAGAAAGACGCGTTGCATCTAAACTGGAGAGGCATGAATATCCTGGCCGCGAGGTTTGCTAATGTCACACGGGAGGGTTTAAACTAGTATGGCAGGGGGGTGGGCACGGGAGCAATAGGTCAGAAGGTGAGAGCATTGAGGGAGAACTAGGGAATAGGGACAGTGTGGCTCTGAGGCAGAGCAGACATTGAGAAGTTGCTGAACACAGCGGGTCTGGTGGCCTGAAGTGCATATGTTTTAATGCAAGAAGTATTACGGGTAAGCCAGATGAATTTAGAGCTTGGATTAGTACTTGTAACTATGATGTTTTTGCCAATACAGAGACCTGGTTGAGTGAAGGGCAGAATTGGCAGCTAAACGTTCCAGGATTTCGATGTTTCAGGTGGGATAGAGGGGGATGTAAAAGGGGTGGCGGAGTTGCGCTCCTGGTTAGGGAGGACATCACAGCTGTACTACGGGAGGACACCTCAGAGGACAGTGAGGCTATATGGGCAGAGATCAGGGATAAGAAAGGTGCAGTCACAATGTTGGGGGTTTACTACAGGCCTCCCAACAGCCAGCGGGAGATAGAGGAGCAGATAGGTAGACAGATTTTGGAAAAGAGTAAAAACAACAGGGTTGTGGTGATGGGAGACTTCAACTTCCCCAATATTGACTGGGACTCACTTAGTGCCAGGGGTTTAGACGGGGCTGAGTTTGTAAGGAGCATCCAGGAGGGCTTCTTAAAACAATATGTAGACAGTCCAACTAGGGAACGGGCGGTACTGGACCTGGTATTGGGGAATGAGCCCGGCCAGGTGGTAGATGTTTCAGTAGGGGAGCATTTCGGGAACAGTGACCACAATTCAGTAAGTTTTAAAGTGCTGGTGGACAAGGATAAGAGTGGTCCTAGGGTGAATGTGTTAAATTGGGGGAAGGCTAATTATAACAATATTAGGCGGGAACTGAAGAACATAGGTTGGGGGCGGATGTTTGAGGGCAAATCAACATCTGACATGTGGGAGGCTTTCAAGTGTCAGTTGAAAGGAATTCAGGACCGGCATGTTCCTGTGAGGAAGAAGGATAAATACAGCAATTTTCGGGAACCGTGGATAATGAGAGATATTGTAGGCCTCGTCAAAAAGAAAAAGGAGGCATTTTTCAGGGCTAAAAGGCTGGGAACAGACGAAGCCTGTGTGGAATATAAGGAAAGTAGGAAGGAACTTAAGCAAGGAGTCAGGAGGGCTCGAAGGGGTCACGAAAAGTCATTGGCAAATAGGGTTAAGGATAATCCCAAGGCTTTTTACACGTACATAAGAAGGACATCCCTGTGTCTGCGTGGGTTTCCTCCGGGTGCTCCGGTTTCCTCCCACAATCCAAAGATATGCGGGTTAGGTGAATTGGCCAATGATAAATTGCCCTTAATGTCCAAATTGCCCTTGGTGTTGGGTGAAGGTGTTGAGTTTGGGTGGGGTGCTCTTTCCGGGGGCCGGTGCAGACTCGGGGGGCAGAATGGCCTCCTTCTGCACTGTAAATTCAATGATAATCTATGATTAATCTAGGACAAAGGTTCGGCACAACATCGTGGGCCGAAGGGCCTGTTCTGTGCTGTATTTTCTATGTTCTATGTTCAAGAGGGTAGCCAGGGAAAGGGTTGGCCCACTGAAGGATAGGCAAGGGAATCTATGTGTGGAGCCAGAGGAAATGGGCGAGGTACGAAATGAATACTTTGCATCAGTATTCACCAAAGAGAAGGAATTGGTAGATGTTGAGCCTGGAGAAGAGTGTGTAGATAGCCTGGGTCACATTGAGATCCAAAAAGACGACGTGTTGGGCGTCTTGAAAAATATTAAGGTAGATAAGTCCCCAGGGCCTGATGGGATCTACCCCAGAATACTGAAGGAGGCTAGAGAGGAAATTGCTGAGGCCTTGACAGAAATCTTTGGATCCTCACTGTCTTCAGGTGATGTCCCGGAGGACTGGAGAATAGCCAATGTTGTTCCTCTGTTTAAGAAGGGCAGCAAGGATAATCCAGGGAACTACAGGCCGGTGAGCCTTATGTCCGTGTTAGGGAAATTACTGGTGAGCATTCTTCGAGACAGGATCTACTCCCATTTGGAAGCAAATGGACGCATTAGTGAGAGGCAGCATGGTTTTGTGAAGGGGAGGTCGTGTCTCACTTACTTGATAGAGTTTTTCGAGGAGGTCACAAAGATGATTGATGCAGGTAGGACAGTGGATGTTGTCTATATGGACTTCAGTAAGGTCTTTGTCAAGGTCCCTCATGGTAGACTAGTACAAAAGGTGAAGTCACACGGGATCAGGGGTGAGCTGGCAAGGTGGATACAGAACTGGCTAGGTCATAGAAGGCAGAGAGTAGCAATGGAAGGATGCTTTTCTAATTGGAGGGCTGTGACCAGTGGTGTTCTGCAGGGATCAATGCTGGGACCTTTGCTGTTTGTAGTATCTATAAATGATTTGGAGGAAAATGTAACTGGTCTGATTAGTAAGTTTGCAGACGACACAAAGGTTTGTGGAACTGCGGATAGCGATGAGGACTGTCAGAGGATATAGCAGGGTTTAGATTGTTTTTAGACTTGGGCGGAGAGATGGCAGATGGAGTTTAATCCGGGCAAATGTGAGGTAATGCATTTTGGAAGGTCTAATGCAGGTAGGGAACATACAGTGAATGGTAGAACCCTCAAGAGTATTGAAAGTCAGAGAGATCTAAGTGTACATCTCCACAGGTCACTGAAAGGGGCAACACAGGTGGAGAATGTAGTCATGAAGGCATACGGCATGCTTGCCTTCATTGGCCGGGGCATTGAGTATAAGAATTGGCAAGTCATGTTGCAGCTGTATAGAACCTTAGTTAGGCCACATTTGGAGTATAGTGTTCAATTCTGGTCACCACACTACCAGAAGGATATGGAGGCTTTAGAGAGGGTGCAGAAATGATTTACCAGAATGTTGCCTGGTATGGAGGGCATTAGCTATGAGGAGCAGTTGAATAAACCCGGTTTGTTCTCACAGGAACGACGGAGGTTGAGGGGCGACCTGATAGAGGTATACAAAATTATGAGGGGCATAGACAGAGTGGATAGTCAGAGGCTTTTCCCCAGAGTAGAGGGGTCAATTACTAGGGGGCATAGGTTTAAGGTGCGAGGGGCAAGGTTTAGAGTTAATGTACGAGGCAAGTTTTTTTACACAGAGGGTAGTGGATGCCTGGAACTCGCTACCGGAGGAAGTGGTGGAAGCAGGGACGATAGTGACATTTGAGGGGCATCTTGACAAATACATGAATAGGATGGGAATAGAGGGATACGGACCCAGGAAGTGTAGATGATTGTAGTTTAGTCGGGCACCATGGTCGGCACGGGCTTGAAGGGCCTGTTCCTGTGCTGTACATTTCTTTGTTCTTTGTTCTTTGTCTTCGTTGCCATGCCGCCATCACTTCCTCCTCCTCCTCGTCCTGTCGGGTGGGCGGCCCTCCAGCCTGGGCGCCTACCACCTGTTTCCCTGCAGCACGCTCCTCTGCAGCATACTCCGCCGCCTCCCTGGACATGCTCCTGTTCCTGGTCCCCAAGGGCAACATGCAGAAGTGCGGCTACCGCCACGGCGGCCAACATCGCTGGGTGGTGACCAAACATAACGGCCTGCAGGAAGTAGGGGGGGGATAGACGACATGACATCATTGCCCATTACCACCCTCCCCCCACACCACAGCCCCCCCCCCCCCGGCAGCCAGGTGCCATGGGCTGCATGGTCGCACGGTGGCAGAAAGGACGTTTGATGAGGACTCGTCTACTGAGGTAGTATGGGCTGAGGTTAGAAACAGGAAAGGAGAGGTCACCCTGTTTGGGGTTTTCTGTAGGCCTCTGAAAAGTTCCAGAGATGTAGAGGAAAGTATTGCAAACATGATTCTGGATAGGAGCGAATGCAACAGGGTAGTTGTTATGGGGGACTTTAACTTTCCAAATATTGACAGGAAACGCTATAGTTCGAGTACTTTAGATGGGTCCGTTTTTGTCCAATGTGTGCAGGAGGGTTTCCTGACACAATATGTAGATGGGCTAACAAGAGGCGATTTGGATTTGGTACTGGGTAATGAACCAGGACAGGTGTTAGATTTGGAGGTAGGTGAGCACTTTGGTGATAGTGACCACAATTCGATTACGTTTACTTTAGTGATGGAAAGGGATAGGTATATACCGCAAGGCAAGAGTTATATCTGGGGGAAAGGCAATTATGATGCAATGAGGCAAGACTTAGGTTGCATCAGATGGAGAGGAAAACTGCAGGGGATGGGCACAATGGAAATGTGAAGCTTGTTCAAGGAACCGCTACTGCATGTCCTTGATAAGTATGTACCTGTCAGGCAGGGAGGAAATAGTTGAGCAAGGGAACCGTGATTTACTAAAGCAGTCGAAACACTTGTCAAGAGGAAGAAGGAGGCTTCTGTAAAGATGAGACATGAAGGTTCAGTTAGGGCGCTCAAGAGTTACAAAATAGCTAGGAAGGACCGAAAGAGAGAGATAAGAAGAACCAGGAGGGGACATGAGAAGTCTTAGGCAGTTAGGATCAAGGATAACGCTAAAGCTTTCTATAGATATGTCAGGAATAAAAGAATGACTAGGGTAAGAATAGGGCCAGTCAAGGACAGTAGAGGGAAGCTGTACTTGGAGTCCGAGGAGATAGGAGAGGTGCTAAATGAATATTTTTGCCAGTCTTCACACAGGAAAAAGACAATTTTGTTGAGGAGAATACTGAGAATCAGGCTACTAGACTAGAAAGGCTTGAGGTTCATAAGGAGGAGGTGTTAGCAATTCTGGAAAGTGTGAAAATAGATAAGTCCCCTGGGCCGGATGGGATTTATCCTAGGATTCCCTGGGAAGCTAGGGAGGAGATTGCTGAGCCTTTGGCTTTGATCTTTAAGTCATCTTTGTCTACAGGAATAGTGCCAGAAGACTGGAGGATAGCAAATGTTGTCCCCTTGTTCAAGAAGGGGAGTCGAGAAAACCTCGGTAACTATAGACCAGTGAGCCTTATTTCTGTTGTGGGCAAATTCTTGGAAATGTTTATAAGAGATAGGATGTATAATCATCTGGAAAGGAATAATTTGATTAGAGATAGTCAACACGGTTTTGTGAAGGGTAGGTTGTGCCTCACAAACCTTATTGAGTTCTTTGAGAAGGTGACCAAACAGGTGGATGGGGGTGTATATGGTGAGTTGATGTGGTGTATATGGATTTTAGTAAAGCATTTGATAAGGTTCCCCACGGTAGGCTACTGCAGAAAATACCGAGGCATGGGATTCAGGGTGATTAGCAGTTTGGATCAGAAATTGGCCAGCTGAAAGAAGACAAAGGGTGGTGGTTGATGGGAAATGTTCAGACTGGAGTCCAGTTACTAGTGTGTACCACAAGGATCTGTTTTGGAGCCATTGCTGTTTGCCATTTTTATAAATGACCTGGAGGAGGGCGTAGAAGGATGGTGAGTAAATTTGCAGATGACACTAAAGTCGTTGGACTTTAGATGACACTAAAGTTGTGGACAGCGCGGAAGGGTGTTACAAGTTACAGAGGGACATAGATAAGCTGCAGCACTGGGGCTGAGAGGTGGCAAATGGAGTTTAATGCAGAAAATTGTGAGGTGATTCACTTTGGAAGGAATACAGGAAAACAGAGTACTGGGCTAATGGTAAGATTCTTGGCAGTGTGGATGAGAGATCTCGGTGTCATGTACATAGATCCCTGAAAGTTGGCACCCAGGTTGAGAGGGTTGTTAAGAGGCTTACGGTGTGTGTTAGCTTTATTGGTAGAGGGATGAGTTTCGGAGGCCATGAGGTCATGTTGCAGCTGTACAAAACTCTGGTTCGGCCGCATTTGGAGTATTGCATGCAATTCTGGTCGCCGCATTATAGGAAGGATGTGGACGCATTGGAAAGGGTGCAGAGGAGATTTACCAGAATGTTGCCTGGTATGGAGGAAGATCTTATGAAGAAAGGCTGAGGGACTTGAGGCTGTTTTCGTTGGAGAGAAGAAGGTTAAGAGGTGACTTAATTGAGGCATACAAGATGATCAGAGATTGGATAGGGTGGACAGTGAGAGCCTTTTTCCTCAGATGGTGCTGTCTAGCACGAGGGGACATAGCTTTAAATTGAGGGGAGGTAGATATAAAACAGATGTCAGAGGTAGGTTCCTTACTCAGAGAGTAGTAAGGGTGTGGAATGCCCTGCCTGCAACAGTAGTGGACTCACCAACATTAAGGGCATTCAAATGGTCATTGGATAGACATATGGACGATAAGGGAATCGTGTAGATGGGCTTTAGAGTGGTTTCACAGGTCGGCGCAACATCGAGGGCCAAAGGGCCTGTACTGCGCTGTAATGTTCTATGTTCTATGACCGTTGGAAGCTGACACCTGGCCAGGGGGACACCCTCCCCCCAAACCCCCCCCCCCCCCCCCCCCCCACCCCCCCCCCCCCCGCAGCACGTGCCCTCTCCTCCCTGGCACTCTCCTTCTCCTCCCTGGCACTCGCCTTCTACTCCCCGGCACGCGCCTCCCAACCCCCCCCTCCCCGTCACGCGCCCCCCCCCCTCGCCCCAGCACGCACCCTGTCTCCTCGGCATGCGCCCCACAACCCCACCCACCCCTCCTCCCCAGCACGCGCTCCCCCCTTCCCAGCACATGCCTTCTCCTCCAGCACGCGCCTTCTCCTCCCCAGCACTTGCCCACCCTCCCCCGCATTCACCTACCTACCCCGGCATGCGCCCTCTCCTCCCCGGAACTCGCCCTCTCCTCCACAGCAAGCCCCCCACCCCAAAACCCCCCCCTGCCCTCCCCAAAGCCGTTCCCCCAAAGCCGTCCCCCCCCCCCCCCCCAACTCCCTTCCCGAGGCATGCACACTTCAACAGGTCCTGCGCTCCACCCACCCCCACCAACTGCGGCCGTGCTGTCATTTCTGCGGCTGCCCCACGCCAAGCCCTACCTCTGCGCTGGCCGACGTCAACCAGCACGACTGGTTGACACCGTTAAATAGGTGGTTTGAGTTAGCCGACATGACCCGTGGCCCCCCAGTGATTCTCCGACCCGGCGGGGGGTCGTAGAATCCCTCCCCATAAGCCTACAGGCTGTGGTGAATGCAATGTCCACGAGGCACTGTCTTTAGACTGAAAGGCAGATAAAGAGAAGTGCCATGTGCTGCAAACTACTGTCCACCAGAGATATTGATCCTTTGAATGTAAAGAGCAGCTCTCAGCTCCTTAAAGACTTGCTACATTGGTAGTCCTTGAGAATGGCGCGTGACGGGGAGGGGGGGGTTGGGAGGCGCGTGCCGGTGAGTAGAAGGCGAGTGCCAGGGGGGAGAAGGAGAGTGCCAGGGAGGAGAGGGCGCGTGCTGGGGAGGGGGGGGGGGGCGGGGAAGAGTGCTGGGGGGGGGGGGGGAGGTTTGGGGAGGGTGTCCCCCTGGCCAGGTGTCAGCTTCCAACGGTCATAGAACATAGAACATAGAACATAGAACATTACAGCGCAGTACAGGCCCTTCACAGTATCACAGAAAGGCAACTGTGATCACCTCATGCAACACCACCCCCATTTCAGTGTATAGTAAGCAGGAGATCAGCAGCTATGATATTATTGTCTCGCTTCTGAGTGCCTCTTCCCTTTAGCCTTGGAACATAAGACTTCAGAGCAGGAATGGGCCCCTTAAGCCTGCTCTGCCATTTGATAAGATCATAGCTGATCTGGTTAAACCTATTAATGTGTTCAGATGTCTTGAGATCAACAGCTTTCATATTTTTTGTCACTGCTGGGCTGCTTCCCCCTAAATTGTCCCCATCCTGTTAAATTTTAATAGCATGTTGTTGTTAACTGGCAACATGTGTATTCTCACCAAAATGGGCCGCACAAAGGCTTCATGCAAGTCGAAGGGCGGGGGTGTTTGCCTCCTGATCAACACCTGGCCACGTGCTCGGATGTGGTGTCCCTAGCGTGCCATTGCTCCCAGACCTGAATACCTACCGAGAAGTGTCGCCCCTTCTACCTCCCATGTGAATTCACCTCTGTACTCATCACTGCAGTTTACATCCCATCCCATGCGGAAGTGAAGAAAGCACTTGACTAACTACATTACACCATCAGCACCCAAGACACAAATCACCTGAAGCCCTGACAATCGTGGCTGGAGACTTCTACCAGGCCAACCTCAGAAAGGTCCTACCCAAACTCCATCAACATATCTCCTACTCCACCAGAGGTGCTAACACCCTGGACCACTGCTACATGCGCATCAAAGGTGCCTACTGCTCCATTCCCCGACTACACTTTGGCAAATCCGACCACAAGTCGGTACTCCTACTTCCAGCTTACAAACAGCAACTCAAGCGTGCTGAGCCAGTCAAAAAAACCGTGCAGTGCTGGTCCGAAGAATCTGAGGTCATCCTCCACGACTGCTTGGAGACTGTTGACTGGTCCATGTTCAAGGCTGCGGCAGCTAGCCTGGACGAGTACGCAACCACCATCACAGACTTCATCAGTAAGTGTGTCGAGGACTGTGTACCAAAGAAGACAATATGGGTATTCCCAAATCGGAAACCCTGGCTCAACCAAAGTGCTTCACTCCCTGCTAAAGTCCAGACGGAGACGTTCACGTCTAATGACCCTGACCTATATAAGAAATCCAGGTATGATGTACGGAAAGCTATCAGGGATTCAAAAAGACAATACCGCATCAAACCAGAGTCCCAGGCCAACAACACTAACCCAACTGACTATGGCAGGGCCTACACAAGATCATAGGCTATAAAGCAAGGGCAGGTGGAATATCTGGGGCTGGAGCATCCCTACCCAATGATCTGAACATGTTCTATGCCCGCTTTGGGCAGTCAGCCAACGTATCGTTGCCACCTGCCCCAAAAGCCCTGGATACAACCATACCCACTATTACAGCCTCAGAAGTAAGAGCTGCCTTCTTTAAAGTGAATCCGCGGAAAGCGACGGATCCCGACAGAGTCCCTGGGCGAGCACTCAGAGCCTGCGAAGACCAGCTGGCAAGTGTATTCGTAGATATCTTCACCACCTCACTCCTTCGCTCTGAGATCCTCACCTCTTTCAGGAAGACCACCATAATACCAGTACAAAAGAAGAACAAGGCAGCGTGCCTCAACGACTACCGACCGGTGGCCCTGACGTCTGTTATCATGAAATGCTTCAAGCGGCTAGTCATGAGACGGATCACTGCCAGCTGGCCAGATGGTCTCGATCCACTGCAGTTTGCCTATCACCGCAACCTGTCCACTGGAGATGCTATCTCCCTGGCTCTACAATCAACACTCGAAAACTTCAACAACAAGGACAGACCTACGTAAGACTGCTGTTCATCAACTACAGTTCCACCTTCAACACCATTATCCCGATAAGACTAATAACCAAACTCCGCAATCTTGGACTTGACCCCTCCCTGTGCAGCTGGATCCTTGACTTCCTCACCAACAGACCGCAATCTGTCAGGATAGGCAACAGCACCTCCTCCACAATAGTCCTCAACACCGGGACCCCACATGGTTGTGTGCTCAGTCCTCTACTGGACTCCCTATACGCACATGACTATGTGGCATGATTTAACTCCAACTCAATCTATAAGTTTGCGGGTGATACGACTGTGGTGGGCCGTATCACAAACACCGATGAATCAGACTACAGGAGGGAGATAAATCACTTGGTTGCATGGTGTAACGAAAACAACCTCTCTCTCAATGTTGGAAAGACCAAGGAACTGATCATCGACTTCAGGAAGTGCAGCACGACACACACTCCCATCTGCATCAATGGCTCCGAAGTGGAGATGGTCGATAGCTTTAAGTTCCTGGGGGTCACCATCACCAACAGTCTGTCCTGGTCCACTCACGTTGATGCAACAGTCAAGAAAGCCCAACAACATCTCTGCTTCCTATGGAAGCTAAAGAAATTTGGCATGTCTGCATCGACTCTCACAAACCTCTACAGATGTGCGATAGAGAGCACCCTATCTGGCTGCATCACAGCTTGGTATGGCAATTGCTCGGTCCAAGATCGCAAGAAACTGCAGAGTGTGGTAAACTCAGCCTAACACATCACACAAGCTTGCCACCCCCACATTGATTCTGTATAAACCTCCTGCTGCCTCAGGAAGGCAGACAGCTTTATCAGAGACCCCTCCCATCCATGCATTGCCTTCTTCCAGACCCTTCCATCAGGCAGAAGGTACAGAAGTCTGAAGACCCGCACATCCAGACATAGGAACAGCTTCTTCCACACAGATACAAGACTCCTCAACGACTCCCCCTCGGACTGATCTGTTCCCTGTAAGAACACTGTTCACGACGCCCTATGCTGCTCCTGCTCATGTATTTGCTTTGTTTGGCCCCTTGTTCTGCACTGTAATCAATCACTGTTTGTCGATGTACCATTTGTCAATGTTCTCTGTTGATTATTCTTTTGTCTACTATGTACGTACTGTGTACGTTCCCTCAGCCGTAGAAAAATACTTTTCACTGTACTTCGATACATGTGACAATAAATAAATCAAATCAAAATCCACATTTTCAGGTGCCTGGACCTCTCTGGGAGCGCCCTCCAGTATCGGTCAGATAGGGTCGGCCGCATCATTGTGGTGTGCTGCGTCCTGCATAATATAGCCCAGCAGAGGGGCGATGTGCCGCAGGCAGAGGACGGCGGAGTGGAGGAGCAGCAGGAAGAAGCGCAGTCCTCCCCAGATGAGGGGGATGGGGGCAATGGTCAGGGCAGACGGGCTAGACACGGGCGCGTGGCTGTCCACCGTTACCGGCTGGGCCAGCGGGCACGGGACAGGCTGATAGCCGCCCGCTTCACTGACTAGATGGGCGTGGGAATCGGGTAGTATGGCCACAGACCGCACACCATGGCAACAGCTGACCACCCACACCCCCCACCCAGTACCCTCACCCCCCCTCCCCAACCCCACCCACCCCACCCGTATGCACATCACCCCCCCATTGCCGATCCACCTGCGGCACAACGGCTTGGCTCACACAGTTGCCGGTGGACGCGTGTCTATTGCAGGCCATGGAGGATGATGACAACCCGCCCTGCGGTGAGCTCCTGGCTCCACATCGTTGGACTATGTCTGACCCATGGCCACAGTACCACCATCCAACCGGACCATCCCTGCATGCGGCTGTGACACTGCAGCGCACGGTCCCATCCTCTGCCCGGGGGGGATGTTGATGGCGGCCCAGGGGGAAGGGGGCAGACTCACCTGGGTCTGAGGTAAGACCACCCCTCACACACACACACTTGCGCCCAACGTACATGACACCCCCGCACGCTTTGGACAGAGCACAAAGGCAGCTTCTGTAGGTGTAACATTGACTTTAATAACCAAAGGACTTCATGCACATGCCCTAGCCCCTAAAGCTCACCTGTGCCCTGCACCTGTGCCAACTTACTCAGTGTCTAATTGTTTGGCCTTACGGACCCTATGACTACGTTTACGTGGTTCCCCAGACGGTACAGCAGAACTGGAGGTGGACTCCTGTGATTCCTGCCCTCTGACACTGGATCCCTTTGGCAGCCGTTTCCTGGGGCGTCCTGGCCTAGATGGGCCAGGCTGCGGCCCGGGCGACTGGGATGGCGAGCTGCCAGCCTGTCCTGCCCGTTGCCCACCCGATGCACCTGGGACGGAAGGGGGGAAGTCCGAGGTGTTGAGGTGTTCCGGGACCTCCCCTACAATGGGACCCGGAACAGGCCCCAGCACCTCCTCCTCCCTCGGGGTGCCCGATGGCCCCCAGGCCTCTACATGAGTGGGGGATGCGAACGGACAGGCCATCCGACGCCCCCCCCGACATCTGGCGCAGCCAGACCTGGAGGCCCGTGCTGGTATCGACAAGGATCTGCAGGTTTGCAGCCATGGAGCTCAGGGAGTTGGCCATCCCTGTCTGTGTCTGGGCGACGCCGGCTGGCACATGGGCAATGACGCCGATGCCCTCAGCGATGGCCTGCTGAGACTGGGCCATTGCCTGCTGAGACTGGACCATGGCCTGCTGAGACTGGGCCATGGCCTGCTGAGACTGGGCCATGGCATTGAGCGCCTCTGCCATCTGCCGCTGGCGCTGGCTCATGGCCTCCTGTGGGAGGGCAGCCATGTCCTGGACCACAGACGCCGCCTGCACGGAAAGCCCCAGGCCTCGCAAACCGTTCCCCATGTCTGACACCGTCGCACCCATTGCCTCCACCGCGGATGCCACCCGTGCGGTGTCGGCCTGGCCGGCACCACTGCCAGCTCCTGGACGTGGGTGGACTCCTCCACCTGCGACTGCAGCCGCCGCAAGCTGGCCATCACCCTCTTCGCTCGTCTCAGGTTCGGTGGTTGCATCGGACCTATGGGTGGGTGTGGTAACTCCAGGAACCCGGGATCCATCTGGGCGGCAGATGTTCGCTTGGGCTGGGCTGCCCTCTGACCGCCCGGCCCCTCTGCTGCTCCTACCTCCACCTGCTGTACCTGGACGGCTGTTGTGTGTGCACCAGTGAGTGTACCAGACGCCTCATCACTAAAGTGCCCAACTGAGGTGAGCATCTCTGCGATGGTGGAGGGTGTTGGTGACAGCAGTGGCGTTGTGTCGTGCGCATTGTCCGACTTTGAGTCCATGGCACTTTGGGGTGGCGGTTCGTCTCCGCCCATCCAATCTGTGTCACTGTCCTGTATTTCAGTTTCCTGGGTAGGGGTGTCCTGGGTAGGGGTGCCCTGGGTAGGGGTGCCCTGGGTAGGGGTGCCCTGGGTAGGGGTGTCATGGGTTGTGGTTTCGTGGCTTGGCTGTGACGGGGGCCTGTGGCTGCCCCTCTCGTCGCTGGGTGGCACACGCCTGCGTCATCGCATCCGCACGAGACGGGCGCATCATTTCCCTGTTGCTCCAGGTCTATCCGTCTCCCATGGTCTCCGAGGGGCATCCTGCGGGCGTCGCATGCCAGAGGGTCCGGGTCTCTCCGTCTCCAGTGGTCTCCGAGGGGCATCCTGCGGGCGTCGCATGCCAGAGGGTCCGGGTCTCTCCGTCTCCCGTGGTCTCCGAGGGGCATCATGCGGGCGGTCTGCATCTGCGGGGATGGGTGCCTCGACGTTTGCTCCTGCGATACACAATGAAGCATGCATAGTTAGTCTCGCAGGCAGTGATCAGGTGATATGGGGGAGGGGGGATATGGGAGATATGGGGACGGGCTGTCGGTGGCTCACTTGCTGGTGGGCCCCCGACCTCTGCATTAGCAACCTCCCGGTCCTCAGGTCCGCCAGCCAGTTCCAGGGCCCTTCCCTCATGTTTTGTCAGTGGCCTCTCATCAGCGGGGCCTCCTCCAGTCCTCACATGCTCCCTGGTGTTGTGTGCGCTTTTCTCCTGTGGGGGGGGGATGGTGGCAGGGGTAAAAGGCAGGTATATGAATGCACAACATCGGTTGCGCGTGTATTGCAGAGGTTAAGGTTAGGGCTGGATTCACTTGGGGAAATGGGGGAAGGCGGATATGGGGGAGGGGGGATATGGGGGAGGGGGGGATATGGGGGAGGGGGGATATGGGGGAAGGGTGAATATGGGGGAAGGGGGAATATGGGGGAAGGGGGAATATGGGGGAGGGGGGATATGGGGGAGGGGGGATATGGGGGATGTGGGGGAGGGGGGGATATGGGGGAGGGGGATATGGGGGAGGGGGATATGGGGAGGGGGGGATATGGGGATGTGGGGGAGGGGGGATATGGGAGATATGTGGACGGGCTGTCGGTGGCTCACTTGCTGGTGGGCCCCCGACCTCTGCATTAGCAACCTCCCGGTCCTCAGGTCCGCCAGCCAGTTCCAGGGCCCTTTCCTCGTGTACGGTCAGTGGCCTCTCATCAGCGGGGCCTCCTCCAGTCCGCACATGCTCCCTGGTGTTGTGTGCGCTTTTCTCCTGTGGGGGGGGGGGTGGTGGCAGGGGCAAAAGGCAACAGTGTTAGACAGGTATATGAATGCACGACATCGGTTGCGCGTGTATTGCAGAGGTTAAGGTTAGGGCTGGATTCACTTGGGGATATGGGGCAGGGGGGATATGGGGGAGGGGGGATATGGGGTAGGGGGGATATGGGGGAAGGGGGATATGGGGGAGGGGGGATATGGGGGAGGGGGGGGATATGGGGGATGTGGGGGAGGGGGGATATGGGGGAGTGGGGATATGGGGGGAGGGGGATATGGGGAGGGGGGGATATGGATATCGGGCAGGGGGTGGCTCACCCTGGCTGCTCTGACGAGGTCGTTCACCTTCTTGTGGCACTGGGTGCCTGTCCTTGGTGTCAGGGCCACAGCGCTGACGGCCTCTGCCACCTCCCTCCACAGACGCCGGCTGTGGCATGGGGTGACTCTGCGGCCGTGTCCAGGATACAGGGCCTCCCTCCTCTGCTCCACTGCGTCCAGGTGCGCCTCAATGTCACGGGACTGGAACCTTGGGGCTCAGCGGCGGGCGGCCATCCGGTCGGGTGTTCTGGTCGGGTGGGGGGAGCAGCGCGTCTTATGAGCCGTCACGCCGTGCGGCGTGAACCACGTGAGCCAGCGCGGATAGCGTCACGTCGCTGCTAGCCCATTCCAGGCCGGAGACTTAGCGACGTTTGGGGCGGCGTGATGCAGGTGGGATTTGCGCCGTTTTTGGCGCCGGTCAGCGGACATCGCGCCGATAACGGAGAATTTCGCCCCAGATGTAAACCAGTCAAAAAGTAAACATTTCTGCGCATTTGCAATGTCTTCCCTGTCTGTCTCAGATCTATATGGCACTTCGATTGAACAAAATAAGATCAACTATCCAGTTATATTCAAGAAATCAGTCCTGTCATTTTGTGTTTTACTGCTTCTGTTGCAGTGTCCTCTCTCTCTCCTCCCCCTCCACGGTTCAAGCAATTATTCTGCTCGAACCCTCCTGTGGAAATTGGGCAATCCTGTGGTGTGATTGTTACTTTGAACAAACATAATTATTGGTGCTATTGGAGCTGTGGGAATTACAGGTGGGGGGGGGGGGGGACGCGACTATAATCTCAATCATTTGTCTGTAATTACGAAGTGTGTGTTATCTTGCTCTCCATCTGAAGTGTGGCTTTCCTTAGATAGCATAAAAAACTGTGTTCCTGTGTTTGTTTTATCAGTTAGGTTTTTTTGACATCCAAGTGTATATAAAACTAGATGATTCACTTCTGGCTTTGTGTTTGTAACTTCAGAACCTTCTGTTCCTCCATAAGGAATGCATGCTTAATTCTGTCACATACACACTTGGACCCATCATAAGTTCTACTGACATGCTTCTTGTCAATTTAATTAGAACTTTGGATCTTCGGAGAAGTGCAGTGTAACATATAGATGAGAACAAAAAGATTATGCTTTGCAGCATTTTCTACTGCTTAAGGCACAACAGTTGATTTTGTTGTGGTCTGTGAGACACGGTGGCTCAGACTGATCTTTCAACTCTGGGCCATAGATTCAACACTGGAACAGCCAACCTGCATTTCACCCAATATATATGTATAAACACGCATCAATTTTTCTTGTGGACTTCACTCACACAATATCACAGGTGAGTAAGCACAACAGTTTCTACTCAAAACAAAAGGGGCATTTAGCACACCATCACAAGCAACTTTGAAATTGTTTTTTCAGAGGCCAGAAATATCAGGTTTTGAGCACAAGGTACTTCAGTTCCAAACTGAATCACTATTTTCTTTTCAGAAATTGTAACGAGGAAAAATCGCAACAATTAGAAAAATTAAATTGTGTTACTCTCCAAGCCTTTTGATGATACAGGCTGCTTTCTGAGCAATAAATGCACATGAGGGCTATTTTTACAAAATCACAGTTGCATGTATTGGGTACATATCAAGAAATTGTGGCCAAGCATATCATGATTATGCATCTAGTAAGGGCTGTAAATTCATATCTGCAGTTTCCTGATTTTGCTCCAGTATTTGCTCTGTATTGGGAGTCCAATAAAATGGGTCTTCTGCATGGCCCTGAAAGTCCTCAAGGACATTTGAGTGGCAGTGCCATGGTGCCTAGCTGGCAGTGCCAAGATGCCCAGGTGCCCACAGGAGTGTCAGGGTTCCACCCTGCCTAGAGACCCCTGTCATGAAGCCCCCGAGAAAAGAGACTCCTGTCAGGAAACCCCCAGAAAAAAGGACCTGTCAGGAACACCCCAATTCTTCACGGTTGTGTGATTTTGAAGTGGTCAGCCAGAATTTGATAGCACTTAACTCTGTCTGAAGTGGGACAGAAACTGTCAATCAAAGTTTGATGTTTATAAACATTGCTCAGAGTTACTCAACTGTGAAGGAAAATGAATGGAACAATGCTGACAGCTGGGGTATGTGGAAGCTATTAATCGTAGCCTCGTGAAATCAACATCAAAGAGAACATAGAACATTACAGCGCAGTGCAGGCCCTTCGGCCCTCGATGTTGCGCCGACCTGTGAAACCACTCTAAAGCCCATCTACACTATTCCCTTATTGTCCATATGTCTATCCAATGACCATTTGAATACTCTTAGTGTTGGCGGGTCCACTACTGTTGCGGGCAGGGCATTCCATACCCTTACTACTCTCTGAGTAAAGAACCTACCTCTGACATCTGTCTTATATCTATCGCCCCTCAATTTAAAGCTATGTCCCCTCGTGCTAGACATCACCATCCGAGGAAAAAGGCTCTCACTGTCCACCCTATCCAATCCTCTGATCATCTTGTATGCCTCAATTAAGTCACCTCTTACCCTTCTTCTCTCTAACGAAAACAGCCTCAAGTCCCTCAGCCTTTCCTCATAAGATCGTCCCTCCATACCAGGCAACATTCTGGTAAATCTCCTCTGCAGCCTTTCCAATGCTTCCACCTCCTTCCAATAATGCGGCGACCAGAATTGCACGCAATACTCCAAAGGCGGCCGCACCAGAGTTTTGTACAGCTGCAACATGACCTCATGGCTCCGAAACTCAATCCCTCTATGAATAAATGATGTGGAGATGCCGGCGTTGGACTGGCGTGAGCACAGTACGAAGTCTTACAACACCAGGTTAAAGTCCAACAGGTTTGTTTCGATGTCACTAGCTTTCGGAGCGCTGCTCCTTCCTCAGGTGAATGAAGTGGTATGTTCCAGAAACACATATAGAAACAGATTCAAAGATGCCAAACAATGCTTGGAATGCGAGCATTAGCAGGTGATTAAATCTTTACAGGTCCAGAGATGGGGTAACCCCAGGTTAAAGAGGTGTGAATTGTGTCAAGCCAGGACAGTTGGTAGGATTTCGCAGGCCAGATGGTGGGGGATGAATGTAATGCGACATGAATCCCAGGTCCCGGTTGAGGCCGCACTCATGTGTGCGGAACTTGGCTATAAGTTTCTGCTCGGTGATTCTGCGTTGTTGAGCGTCCTGAAGGCCGCCTTGGAGAACGCTTACCCGGAGATCAGAGGCTGAATGCCCTTGACTGCTGAAGTGTTCCCCGACTGGAAGGGAACATTCCTGCCTGGTGATTGTTGCGCGATGTCCATTCATTCGTTGTCGCAGCGTCTGCATGGTCTCGCCAATGTACCATGCTTCGGGACATCCTTTTCTGCAGCGTATGAGGTAGACAACGTTGGCCAAGTCGCACGAGTATGTACCGCGTACCTGGTGGGTGGTGTTCTCACGTGTAATAGTGGTATCCATGTCGATGATCTGGCACGTCTTGCAGAGATTGCCATGTCAGGGTTGTGTGGTGTCGTGGTCACTGTTCTGAAGGCTGGGTAGTTTGCTGCAAACAATGGTTTGTTTGAGGTTGCGCGGTTGTTTGAAGGCAAGTAGTGGGGGTGTGGGGATGACCTTGGCAATCTTATTCTATGAATAAAAGCTAACACAGCTTTTTAACAACAAGCTTCTTAACAACCCTCTCAACCTGAGTGGCAACTTTCAGGGATCTATGCATATGGACACCGAGATCTCTCTGCTCATCCACACTGCCATCCACACTCACACTTTTCTGCATTCAACTCCATTTTCCACCTCTCAGCCCAGCGCTGAAGCTTATCTATGTCCCTCTGTAACTTGTAATATCCTACCGCACTGTCCACAACTCCACCGACTTTAGTGTCATCTGCAAATTTACCACCCATCCTTCTATGCCCTTGTCCAGGTCATTTATAAAAATGACAAACAACAGTGGCCCCAAAACAGATCCTTGTGGTACACCACTAGTAACTGGACTCCAGTCTGAACACTTCCCATCAACCACCACCTTTTGTCTTCTTCCAGCTAGCCAATTTCTGATCCAAACTGCTAAATCTCCCTGAATCCCATGCTGCCGTAATTTCTGCAGTAGCCTACCGTGGGGAACCTTATCAAACGCTTTACTGAAATCCATATACACCACATCAACCGCTTGAACCTCATCCACCTGTTTGGTCACCTTCTCAAAGAACTCAATAAGGTTTGTGAGGCACAACCTACCCTTCACAAAACCGTGTTGACTATGTCTAATCAAATTATTCCTTTCCAGATGATTATACACCCTATCTCTTATGAACCTTTCCAAGAATTTGCCCACAACAGAATTAAGGCTCACTGGTCTATAGTTACCGGGGTTGTCTCTACTCCACTTCTTGAACAAGGGGACAACGTTTGCTATCCTCCAGTCTTCTGGCACTATTCCTGTAGACAAAGATGACTTAAAGATCAAAGCCAAAGGCTCAGCAATCTCCTCCCTAGCTTCCCAGAGAATCCTAGGATAAATCCCATCCGGCCCAGGGGACTTATCTATTTTCACCTTTTCCAGAATTGTTAACACCTCCTCCTTATGAACCTCAAGCCCTTCTAGTCCAGTAGCCTGAATCTCAGTATTCTCCTCGACAACATTGTCTTTTTCCTGTGTGAATACTGACGAAAAATATTCATTTAGCACCTCTCCTATCTCCTCGGACTCCAAGCACAACTTCCCACTACTGTCCTTGACTGGCCCTACTCTTACCCTAGTTATTCTTTTATTCCTGACATATCTATAGAAAGCTTTAGGGTTATCCTTGATCCTACCTGCCAAAAACTTCTCATATCCCCTCCTGGCTCTTCTTAGCTCTCTCTTTAGGTCCTTCCTAGCTAACTTGTAACTCTCGAGCGCCCTTACTGAACCTTCATGTCTCATTTTTACATAAGCCTCCTTCTTCCTCTTGACAAGTGTTTCGACAGCCTTAGTAAACCACGGTTCCCTTGCTCGACCACTTCCTCCCTGCCTGACAGGTACATACTTATCAAGGACATGCAGTAGCTGCTCCTTGAACAAGTTCCACATTTCCATTGTGCCCATCCCCTGCAGTTTTCCTCTCCATCTGATGCAACCTAAGTCTTGCCTCATCGCATCATAATTGCCTTTCCCCCAGATATAACTCTTGCCCTGCGGTATATACCTATCCCTTTCCATCACTAAAGTAAACGTAATCGAATTGTGGTCTCTATCACCAAAGTGCTCACCTACCTCCAAATCTAACACCAGTCCTGGTTCATTACCGAGTTCCAAATCCAATACGGCCTCGCCTCTCGTTGGCCGATCTACATACTGTTTCAGGAAACCCTCCTGCACACATTGGACAAAAACGGACCCATCTAAAGTACTCGAACTATAGCGTTTCCAGTCAATATTTGGAAAGTTAGAGTCCCCCATAACAACTACCCTGTTGCTTTCGCTCCTATCCAGAATCATCTTTGCAATCCTTTCCTCTACATCTCTGGAACTTTTCAGAGGACTGTAGAAAGTCCTTTACAGGGTGACCTCTCCTTTCCTGTTTCTAACCTCAGCCCATCCTACCTCAATCGACCAGTCCTCATCAAACGTCCTTTCTGCCACCGTAATACTGTCCTTGACTAACAATGCCACCCCTCCCCCTCTTTTACCACCTTCCCTGAGCTTACTGAAATATCTAAACCCAGGCACCTGCAACAACCATTCCCGTCCCTGCTCTATCCATGTCTCCGAAATGGCCACAACATCGAAGTCCCAGGTACCAACCCATGCCGCAAGTTCACCCACCTTATTCCGTATGCTCCTGGCATTGAAGAAGACACACTTTAAACCACCTTCCTGCCTGCCGGTACACTCCTGCAACTTTAACACCTTACTCATGACCTCACTACTCTCAACCCCCTGTATACTGGCACTACAATTCAGATTCCCAAGCTCCTGCTGAACTAGTTTAAACCCTCCCGAAGAGCATGAGCAAATTTCCCCCCCCCCCCAGGATATTGGTACCCCTCTGGTCCAGGTGTAGACCATCCCGTTTGTAGAGGTCCCACCGACTCCAGAATGAGCCCCAATTATCCAGAAATCTGAAACCCTCCCTCCTGCACCGTCCCTGTAGCCACGCATTCAACTCCTCTCTTTCCGTATTCCTCATCTCGTTATCACGTGGCATGGATAACAACCCAGAGATAATAACTCTGTTTGTCCTAGATCTAAGTTTCCACCCTAGCTCCCTGAATTCCTGCCTTACATCCCTATCCCTTTTCCTACCTATGTCGTTGGTACCTATGTGGACCACGACTTGGGGCTGCTCCCCCTCCCCCTTAAGGATCCCAAAAATACGATCTGAGACATCACGCACCCTGGCACCTGGGAGGCAACACACCAACCGCGAGTCTCTCTTGTTCCCACAGAATCTCCTATCCAACCCCCTAACTATGGAGTCTCCAATGACT
The DNA here is from genome assembly GCF_047496885.1 of Scyliorhinus torazame. Classification (NCBI taxonomy): domain Eukaryota; kingdom Metazoa; phylum Chordata; class Chondrichthyes; order Carcharhiniformes; family Scyliorhinidae; genus Scyliorhinus; species Scyliorhinus torazame. The sequence goes on from NC_092709.1 coordinate 121,708,984, forward strand.
AATGCTCTACTCCTCTCCCCCCTTCTCTTCTGAGCAACAGGAACAGACTCTGTGCCAGAGACCTGCACCCCATGGCTTACCCCTGGTAAGTCGTCCCTCCCAACAGTATCCAAAGCGGTATTTTTGTTACTAAGAGGAATGACTACAGGGGATCCCAGTACTGACTGCTTCCTCCCAGCCCCTCTCACCGTCACCCATCTATCTTTATTATTCGGAGTAACTACATCCATGAAGCTTCTATCTATGACCACCTCTGCCTCCCGAATGATCCGAAGTTCATCCAGCTCCAGCTCCAGTTCCCTAATGCTGTTTCTGAGGAGCTGGAGATGGGTGCACTTCCCACAGATGAAATCAGCAGGGACACTGTCAGCGTCCCTCACCTCAAACATTTTGCAGGAGGAACATTGCACTGCCTTCCCTGCCATCCCCTCTAGATAAAAAAAAGAAAAAGAAAGAGCTTACCTGTTATTCACTCCCCTTCTCAGCAAGCACTCACTCAGCATCGTCTGCGCCCTGCACGATAACACCTGAGGGAAAATAAAATAAAAACTACTTACCAGTCACCAGCCAATCCCTTACCTGCAGGCTGTGGCATCACGGTTCAACTTTTTTCTACTTCTACCTGACCTCGAGCCTTCCTCTTGATCTTTACAATGGTTGTTGTTTTTTGGTTAGAGGAGGGGGTAGGGAGGGAAACACTGAAGAAGTGTTTCGGGTATAAGTGTCACTTGACAACAGCCCCTCCACAAACCATCTTCAAGTTAGGGTGACCACAATGGAGGTATGCAAATTTCCCTTCCAACAGCCAATAAGAAGCTCCACTCTACAGCCCTCTGCTGGAGAAGTGAATGAATTGCTTGCAACTCAAAGATATGAGGTCATATTTGTATTAGATAGTATTCGGTCCAACCAGGAGGCCAATAAAGTTGTGAGAAAAAGTAACAAACCTGACAATTGGGAAAAGTTCAGGATTCAGCAAAGAATGACAAAGATATTGATTTACGAGGAGAAAGAGTAAATCTGCAAATAAAATAAAAGACTGTAAAAGCTTCTGTAAGTATATTAAAGGAAAAAGATTAGCGAAGACAAATTGTCTTCAGTCTGAAATTCAAAGAATTTATAATAGAGAGAAAGGAAATGGCGCAGCAATTAAGCCACTACTTTAGTTCTGTCTACACAGAGGAAGACACAGCTAACTTCCCAGAAATGCTAAGGAATCCTGGAATACTGGCTTTAATGAGAAGAAATGACTAAAGGAATTTTATGTTACCAGAAAAATCGTGTTGGAGAAATTAATGGGACAGAAAGCTGATAAATCTTCAGGACGATAATCTACATTCAAGGATGCTAAAGGAGTGGCCATGGAAATATTGGATGCATTGCTTGTCTTTTTCCAAAATTCTGTAGACTCTGCAACAGTCCGGGCAGTTTTGAGAGTTGCAAATGTAACCCTGTTATTGGAAAAAAGGGAGGAAGCAGGGAATTGCAAACCAGCTAGCTAACACCAATGGTAGGGAAAATGCTCGGGTACAATTGGATTGCATTTTGTTTATTGTCACATGTACCGAGGAACAGTGAAAAGTATTTTTCTGCGAGCATGGGAATACATGGGAAGAAAAGGGAATAAAAGAAAATACATAATAGGGCAACACAACATATACACTGTAACTACATAAGCACTGGCATCGGATGAAGCATACAGGGTGTAGTGTTAATGAGGTCACTCCATAAGAGGGTCATTTCGGAGTCTGGTGACAGTGGGGAAGAAGCTGTTTTTGAGTCTGTTCATGCGTGTTCTCAGACTTCTGTATCTCCTGCCCAATGGAAGAAGTTCGACGAGTGAGTAAGCCGGGTGGGAGGGATCTTTGATTATGCTGCCCATTTTCCCCAGGCAGCAGGAGGCGTAGATGGAGTCAATGGATGGGAGGCAGGTTTGTGTGATGGACTGGGCGGTGTTCACTCAAAGTCCATTCAACAGCGCATTTAGCAAGGTGCTTCTCATGGCACCAGCGCTGAGAAACATTCTGCTACCTAATGGCTCTTTGCCGTTAATTTTGGCCTCGGGGAATTTATCTCTGCCAATTGGAGGGATTTCCTGCTGGCGAGCTTAAAGGTTCCTCACAGATTGTGGTGCATTCTGAGCGGCAGCCCTGATCTTTCCCTCCCTCCCTCTCTTTCAGGCACCCCTCCCTCACCTCCCAGCTTTGGGAGGCCTTGGGAACCCCTCCTCACCCCCTCACCTCTCCCTCAACCTGTGCCCGACCCCTGGCAGTGCCAACCTGGATCCCAGGCACCCTGGCAGTGCCACCCAGCAAGGGCGAGATCCAGATTGCACCAGGCAGATCGAGTCAGGTGACTCGCATGTGGTTTCGCACCTGGCGTGGAAAGCAAATTGGACTCTTATGCAATTCATTCATTGCGCCTTGATCCATGCCGGGTGAAAGTGGGTCGCTGAATCACACCTCAAAGTCTATGATACAGGATGCAATAACAGGACACTTAGAAAGTACCAACATGGATTTATGAATCCTTGTTGGGTGGCATGGTAGAACAGTGGTTAGCACTGTTGCTTCACAGCGCCAGGGATCTGGGTTAAATTCCCTGCTTGGGTCACTGTCTGTGCGGAGTCTGCACGTTCTCCCGTGTCTCCGTGGGTTTCCTCCAGGTGCCTTGGTTTCCTCCTACAAGTCCCAAAAGACGAGCTGTTAGATGAATTGGACATTCTGAATTCTCCCTCTGTGTACCCGAACAGGCGCCGGGTATTGGCTACTAGGGGCTTTTCAAAGTAACTTCATTGCATTGTTAATGTAAGCCTACTTGTGACACTAATAAATATTATTATTATTATTGAAAGGGAAATCATGTTTGACAAAGCTCCAAAGGATACTCCCAGAAAATGGCGGCGGGGAGAAGAATTTTCAGCAATGCCTGCTGACTTGATTTAACCAGCGATGTAGCATTCCAAACAATAAAGCATTTAAATGAACTACAGGTTTACTGTTTAAGGATTCAGATAGTCGTGAGGTTCCAAGAATTGAGTAAATTAATTATTAATGATTTATTGCCTGTCTGACTAGGGCCCTCACTATTCTGGACACTCAGGGCGGCACAGTGGTTAGCACTGTTATCGCACAGCACCAATGATCCAGGTTCGATCCCAGCCTCGGGTCACTATCCACCTGGAGTTTGCATATTCTCCCTGTGCATGTGTGGGTCTCACCCCCACAACCCAAACATGTGCAGCGTAGGTCGATTGGCTGCGCTAAATTGCCCCTTAATTGGAAAATAAATAAATGATTCTGAACACGGTTATCAAATTCTTTTCAAACTTCTCTTCTCTAAGGCGAACAACCCTTGGGCCTGAATTTCATGAGCCCCGGCTGGCAGGGTTTTATGTTGGCAGGAGTAGGGGGCCCGCACTTACAGTGATTTAACGCTGGGGTGGGCAAGGCATCAGATGGCCAGACTGGCCTTTGCCTAATTGAAGCCCTCAATGATCAATTATTGGCCACGTTACGGCTGTTTCTCACCCAACCTCAAATTGTAGGCCAACAGGAGATCTTCCCACACATGGAAGAAGCCTAAAAATGAACAGGCTTAGACCTAGGGTGGAAACAAGAGAAGCACCATTCTACCTTAAGGTATCCCCCCCATCTAAGGTTCGATTGTTGTCAGACCTCCCTCATCCCCAGCTTCTCCCCTAACACACCAACAGCCCACTTTCCACCCCAACCCTAGGTCTTCTTTATCCTCGTCGCCCTGAGACCCTGAAAATTTACCCTCCTGTCCAGTCCAAGGACGTAGGCTCTGCCAACATCTTGCACTTCCTCTTTGGTCCACTGCAGCTGCTGTCACTATGACGTCAAGAGAGCTGCCAGTCAATCAGATTGGCCAACAGTTTTCTCAGGTGGGACTTGCTCCCAAATGAGGGGCAGAAGACTCACCTTCAGCAAATTGATGCTTGTTCAAATGGCTGTGGAGTAGGCAGAGTCGGCAGGGATGTATTCCTCTCCAGCTCTTTGGATGATTGCAAGGAAAACCCCACAATCTGAAATATCCAGGCCCAGCCTCTCCAATTTATTCACGTATCTTAACTTCCCTTTCCCTGGAAACATTCTTATAAACCTTGTCTGCACCCCATGCCATCATATTCTTTTCTAAAGTATGGAGTCTAGAATTCGACCAATCCTCTAGTTGAGGCCAACCCAGAGTTTTAGAAAGGTTTGTCATAACGTCTTTACATTTGTACTCTGTAGCTCTATTTATGAAGTCCAGGATCTCGAATGTCTTTTTAACCACTTGCTCAACCTGCCATGCCACCGTCAGTGATTTGTGTACATACACCCCTCCGGGTATCTATCTTCCTGCCTCCCTTTTAGAATTACACCCATTATTTGATATTGCTCCTCATCATTCGTCCTACTAGAATATATTACTTACACCCTCTCTGCATTAAATTTCATCTGTCATATGTCCAACCATTCCATCAGCTGTCCTCTTGAATTCCATCATTTTCCTCCTCACAGTTCACAAGACTTCCAAGTTTTATGTTGTCTGTAAATTTTAAAAGTGTGCTTGGTACACCAAAGCATGTTCAAGGTCCCATATCCACCTCCCCTATATCCCCCCTCCCCATATCCCCCATATCCCCCTCCCCCATATCCCCCTCCCCATATCCCCCCTCCCCCATATTCCCCATATCCCCTCCCCATATCCCCCATATCCCCCTTCCCCCATATCCCCCTCCACATATCCCCCATATCCCCCCTCCCCCATATCCCCCATCTCCCCCTCCCCCATAGCCCCCCCTCCCCATATCCCCCATATTCCCCCATATCCCCCCTCCCCCATATCCCCAATATCCCCCCTCCCCCATATCCCCCTCCCCCATATCCCCATATCCCCCCTCCCCATATCCCCCAAATCCCCCCTCCCCATAGCCCCCATATCCCCATACCCTCCTCCCCCATATCCCCCCTCCCATTATCCCCCCTTCCCCATATCCCCCATATCCCCCCTCCCCCAGATCCCCCCTCCCCATATCCCCATATCCCCCCTCCCCATATCCCCCATATCCCCCTCCCCCATATCCCCCATATCCCCCCCTCCCCCATATCCGCCTTCCCCCATTTCCCCAAGTGAATCCAGCCCTAACCTTAACTTCTGCAATACACTCGCAACCGATGGCGTGCATTCATATACCTGTCTAACACTGTTGCCTTTCACCCCAGCCACCACCCCCCCCTCCCACAGGAGAAACACGCACACAACACCAGGGGGCATGTGAGGACTGGAGGAGGCCCCGCTGAGGAGAGGCCACTGACCGAACATAAGGGAAGGGCCCTGGAACTGGCTGGCGGACCTGAGGACCGGGAGGTTGCTGATGCAGCGGTCAGGGGCCCACCAGCAAGTGAGCCACCGACAGCCCGCCCCATATCCCCCCTCCCCATATCCCCTCCCCCATATCCCCCCTCCCCTATATCCCCCTCCCCCATATCACCTGATCACTGCCTGCGTGTCTAACCATGCATGCTTCATTGTGTATCGCAGGAGCAAACGTCGAGGCACCCATCCCCACAGATGCAGACCGCCCGCATGATGCCCCTCGGAGACCACGGGAGACGGAGAGACCCGGACCCTCTGGCATGCGACACCCGCAGGATGCCCCTCGGAGACCACTGGAGATGGAGAGACCCGGACCCTCTGGCATGCGACGCCCGCAGGATGTCCCTCGGAGACCACTGGAGATGGATAGACCTGGAGAAACAGGGAGACGACGCCCCCGTCTCGTGCGGGTGCAACGATGCAGGCGTGTGCCACCCAGCGACGAGAGGGGCAGCCACTGGCCCCCGTCACAGCCGAGCCATGAAACCACTACCCAGGACACCACTAACCAGGACACCACTACTCAGGACACCCCTACCCAGGACACCACTACCCAGGAAACTGAAATACCGGACAGTGACACAGATTGGATGGGCGGAGACGAACCGCCACCCCAAAGTGCCATGGACTCAGAGTGGGACGATGCGCACGACACAACGCCACTGCTGTCACCAACAGCCTCCACCATCGCAGAAACACTCACCTCGGTTGGGCACTTTAGTGATGAGGCGTCTGGTACACTCACTGGTGCGCACAACACAGCCGTCCCGGTACAGCAGGTGGAGGTAGGAGCAGCAGAGGGTCCGGGCAGTCGGAGGGCAGCCCAGCCCATGCGAACATCTGCCGCCCAGTTGGATCCCGGGTTCCTGGAGTTACCACACCCACCCATAGATCCGATGCAACCACCGAACCTGAGACGAGCGAAGAGGGTGACGGCTGGATTGCGGCGGCTGCAGTCGCAGGTGGAGGAGTCCACCCGCGTCCAGGAGCTGGGAGTGGTGCCGGTCATGCGCGCCACTCAGGCCGAAACCGCACGGGTGGCGTCCGCGGTGGAGGCAATGGGGGCGACGGTGTCAGGCATGGTGAACGGTTTGCGAGGCCTGGGGCTTTCCGTGCAGGCGGCGCCTGTGGCCCACGACAATGCTGCCCTCTCACAGGAGGCCATGAGCCAGCACCAGCGGCAGATGGCAGAGGCGCTCAACGCCATGGCCCAGTCTCAGCAGGCCATGGCCCAGTCTCAGCAGGCCATGTCCCAGTCTCTGCAGGCAATGGCCCAGTCTCTGCAGGACATCGCTGAGGGCATCGGCGCCATTGCCCATGTGCGAGCCGGGGTCGCACAGTCACAGACATGGTTTGCCAATCCCCTGAGCTCCTTGGCTGCAAACCTGCAGACCCCTGTCGATACCAGCACGGGCCTCCAGGACTGGCAGCGCCAGATGTCGGGGGGGGCGTCAGATGGCCAGTCCATTCGCATCCCCCACCCATGTAGAGGCCTGGGGGCCATCGGGCACCCCGAGGGAGGAGGAGGTGCTGGGGCCTGTTCCAGCTCCCATTGTAGGGGGCGTCCCAGAACACCTCAACACCTCGGTCTCCCCCCCTTCCGTCCCAGGTGCATCGGGTGGGCAACGGGCAGGACAGGCTGGCAGCTCGCCATCCCAGTCGCCCGGGCCGCAGCCTGGCCCATCTAGGCCAGGACGCCCCAGGAAACGGCCGCCAAAGGTATCCCGTGTCAGAGGGCAGGAATCACAGGAGTCCACCTCCAGTTCTGCTGTACCGTCTGGGGAACCACGGAGACGTAGTCAAAGGGCCCGTAAGGCCAAACAATTAGACACTGAGTAAGTTGGCACGGGTGCAGGGCACAGATGAGTTTTAGGGGCTAGGGCACGTGCATGAACTCCTTTCGCTGTTAAAGTCAATGTTACACCTACAGAAGCTGCCTTTGTGCTCTGTCCAAAGCGTGCGGGGGTGCCATGTACGTTGAGCGCAAGTGTGTGTGTGAGGGGTGGTCTTACCTCAGCCCCAGGTGAGTCTGCCCCCTTCCCCCTGGGCCGCCATCAACATCCCCCCGGGCAGAGGACGGGACCGTGCGCTGCAGTGTCACAGCCACATGCAGGGATGGTCTGGGTGGATGGTGGAACTGTGGCCATGGGTCAGACATAGTCCAACGATGTGGAGCCAGTAGCTCACCGCAGGGCAGGTTGTTATCATCCTCTATGGCCTGCAATAGACACGCGTCCACCGGCAACTGTGTGAGCCCGGCCGTTGTGCCGCAGGTGGATCGGCAATGGGGGGGTGATGTGCATACGGGTGGGGTGGGTGGGGTTGGGGATGGGGGTGAGGGTGCTGGGTGGGGGGTGTGGGTAGTCGGCTGTTGCCATGGTGTGCGGTCTGTGGCCATACTACCCGATTCACACGCCCATCTAGTCAGTGAGGCGGGCGGCTATCAGCCTGTCCCATGCCCGCTGGCCCAGCCGGTAACGGTGGACAGCCACCCGCCCGTGTCTAGCCGGTGTGCCCTGACCATTGCCCCCATCCCCCTCATCTGGGGAGGACTGCGCCTCTTCCTGCTGCTCCTCCACTCCGCCCTCTTCTGCCTGCGGCACATCGCCCCTCTGCTGGGCTATATTGTGCAGGACGCAGCACACCACAATGATGCGGCCGACCCTATCTGACTGATACTGGAGGGCGCCCCCAGAGAGGTCCAGGCACCTGAAACGCATCTTTAGCACGCCAAAGCACCTCTCTATCACTCCCCTTGTCGCTACATGGGAATCATTGTAGCGGTTCTCTGCCTCATTGCGTGGCCTCCGTATAGGCGTCATCAGCCATGATCGCAATGGGTAGCACCTGTCGCCAGCAACCAGTCCCTCAGCCGGGGATGGCGTCCCTCGTACATACTGGTGATGTATGACCGCGACAACACGTATGAGTCGTGTACATTGCCCGGGTACCGGGCGCAGACTTGCAGGATCATCATGCGGTGGTCGCAGACCACCTGTATGTTGAGGCCCTGTTATGGGCAGGTGGCCACACGGCGACGTGCATCCCATCAATCGCGCCCTGGACCATGGGGAACCCGGCCACGGCAGAGAAGCCCACGGCCCGGGCATCTTGGCTGGCCCGGTCCACAGGGAAGCAGATGTAGCGGTGCGCCATGGCATATAGGGCGTCTGTCACTGCCCTGATGCACCGGTGCACCGGTGTCTGCGATAATCCGGACAGGTCACCACTGAGTGCCTGGAATGACCCCATTGCATAAAGGTTCTAGGCCACCGTAACCTTGACGGACACGGGGAGAGGGTGTCCCCCGCCAGTGCCACGCGGCGACAGGTGTGCTAGCAGGTGGCAGATGTGTGCCACGGTTTCCCGGCTCATCCGGAGTCTCCTCCTGCATTCTCGGTCCGTGAGGTCCTGGTATGACTGCCGGGGCCGGTACACAGGGGGCGCCCTCGGGTGCCTCCGTTGCCGTGGGGCCACGACGTCCTCCTCCCCCTCCTCATCCTGTCGGTCAGGTGTCCCTCCAGCCTGGTCGGCTGCCGCCTGCCCCTCTGCGGCAGCCTGCGCCGCCTCTCTGGCACGCTCCTCCTCCTCATCCAGGGCAACATGGACATTAGCGGCTGCCGCCACGGCAGCCAACATCGCTGGCTGATCGGAAAACATGATGGCCTGGGGGTGGGGGGGGGGGGGGGGGGGGAAACGACGACATGTCATCATTGCCCATACCCCCTCCTCCCCCCAGCCTGGTGGCATGGACCGCATGGGTCCGACTCACTTGCACCCCCCCCCAACGACCCTCCCTGGCACGGACCCCATCCTCCTCCCCGGCACGGACCCCATCCCCCTCCCCAGCACGGACCCCATCCCCCTCCCCGGCACGGACCCCATCCTGCTCCCCGGCACGGACCCCATCCTCCTCCCCGGCACGGACCCCATCCCCCTCCCCGGCACGGACCCCATCCTCCTCCCTGGCACGGACCCCATCCTCCTCCCCTGCACGGACCCCATCCTCCTCCCCGGCACGAACCCCCCCCCATCCCCCTCCCCGGCACGGACCCCATACCCCTCCCCGGCACGGACCCCATCCTCCTCCCCGGCACTCACCCCCCCCTCCCGGCACTCCCCCGGAGCCCAGCCCACTCTAACCACCCCCCGCGCCACACACACACAAAACCCTACACACACCTCTCCCCCACACATTCAGACTGCGGCCACGCCATCGCCTCTCCAGCGGCCAACCACCCAGGCCGTCACCCACGTCCACGCTGGTCGGCGTTAACCTTGAGCACAGGTTGCCGCCGATTGAAAGGTGGTTTGATTTACGCCGACGTGACCCGTCATCACGCGGGCGGGACTTCGGCCCATCCGGACGGGAGAATATCGGCAGCCCCAAAAACCCATTGCCTTGCGCCCACCCGTGCCATTCTCCGAGGTGTGCGGCGCCATTGACGCCCTGCCGACTTTTCTCCCTTCGGACACTTCGGCGGGCAGCAGGGGCGGAATTCACGGTGGCCAACGGCCATTCTCCGACCCGCTGGGGGGTCGGACAATCTCGCCCCTGATCTATAAACCTTCAGATCTGTAGCAATTTTAAAAAATTAACTCTGTGATAATGTCTGTCCTTGTCATTCATTGGCATCACAATCACAATTATATTTGAACACTTGTGGGCAGCACGGTAGCACAGTGGTTAGCACAGTTGCTTCACATCTCCTGGGTCCCAAGTTCGATTCCCGGCTTGGGTCGCTGTCTGTGCGGAGTCTGCACGTTCTCTCCGTGTCTGCTTGGGTTTCCTCTGGATGCTCCGGTTTCCTCCTACAGTCCAAGGATGTGCAGGTTAGGTGGATTGGCCATGATAAATTGCCCATCGTGTTCAAAAAGGTTAGGTGGGGTTGCTGGGTTGTGGGGACAGAGTGGAGGTGTAAGCTTAGGTGGTTGGTCTTTCCAGTGCAGGCTCGATGGGCCAAATGGCCTCCTTCTTCACTGTAAATTCTATGTCTATAAGCAGAAACAAAGAGCTAATGCTACCTCTGATTACCCATTGCACAGCCAGGAATTGACTCTGATCGGACAGGTCACAGACATTATGCACTTCCTGATGTCACCGCTCACTTGTGCATGCGCGATATTTCAGTTGGTGGACGAGAGAGGGACCCAGCTGCACAGCCGCCAACCACTCAGCAGCCAGTGAAGGGAATTAAAAATCCAATTGGCTGGAATTCTACATTGCCTGAGTACTGCCATCTGCGATTTTTAGGTCGGTCATGAGCAACATGGACATGTGGCTATCCTGTTTTTTCACATTTTTCACCCAACGGGATTGAGGGCCAGTGGGATCGAGCCCGGCTATCCCTGCATCGTGGAATCATAGAATCAATACAGTGCAGAAGGAGGCCATTCTGCCCACCATGTCCACACCGTATCGGTCATCGTGGATGGGGTGTTTCAGTGGATGGGGGAGGAGTAGAGTATGCGGAGGATGAGGGTGGATGGGGAGCATCGGGGGAGCCAGCGTGGGCAGTACTGCTGGACATGGGTGGGCTGGAGTACAGAATGGTGCTGGACGGTGCCAGGTGCATGTTCGGGGGGTCAGGCGTGGGCGTAGCTGCCAAACCACTCGTGGGGTCCAGTGGAGGTCGTTGACCTTACGGCACTGGATGCCTCCTGGTGATGCTCCCTGTGCTAACGGCCACTGCCACTTCCTCCCAGGTGCCACTGGCTGCCCTGTGGCTGACCGTCCAAAACCCTCGGGGAAACAGGGGAAACCATCTGATTTTGACCGCACCCAACAGTCTGGCCAGGTCAGCATCCCCAAATCGTGGGAGCTGTGGAGTTGACTGTACAGGAGCAGTTTAACTGCCGCTCTCCCTTGTTAGCAGGGGGCTGGCGAGCGTGGTCCCAGTGAATCAGCCGGTAGGACAGTCATTTGCAGTGTGAAGCCCGTGGAGCCTCGTTAAGTGGACCGATAAACATATTATTGCGGTGACCGCCTCGCCCGGCCAAGCGTTGGGAAGCTAGCAGCAGTTCCCACTTACTGCCACACTTAGAAGTTCTATCTGTCAGTTTCTCCTGATTATTGGCAGAATTTTCCAATCCGGGACTTAGTCCCATGGCATGGGCAGGAATGGGGAGAGTTTCCCATTGCAGATGGGACTGGCCATTTGTATCATATTGGAGTGAACACTGACCTAATTAACTGTGCAGTCTGGGGTTTCCTGACTTTTAGCACAATGGAATGGGCTCATCTCCTGACTTCATACCAGGGCGCCATATTTAAAAGGTTCCCAGACATCAACTGGTGTACGGTTGAAGTCAGAAGATCCACCTCCTGGAAGATCCTTACGATAGAAATTGGATCTCCTCGGAGATCCAGAAGTCAGAAGATCCACGTGGTTGATGTGTCACTCACACCCTGCTGCATGTAGTGTTCCAGTCTGGTCACTGGAGTCCTCCATCTTCCCATCCAATTTCCATGAGCTGCCACAGGCCTACTTGGAGGGAAGCCTTTTTGCACACCATGCTGGTTCAGACATTCCTGGACCGACAGGATAAACCTGCTGGCATTGTGAACAATCGGGCAGTGGGGTGGACTGATCCTGTTTGGGCCTTGATGGGATACAAAACAATTCCACACCTGTCTCTGGCGGGAATGGTTAACAGGCGGTAGCAGGCTTTCCCGGCGTCATATTACTCCGGCGGGAAAATGGCATTTTGGCTCTAACCGCATTGACATCGACACCCACCTGCCATTAAACCAGCCGTCGGGATGGGGACAGGAAAATTCTCCCTTATATTATAATTTTGGACAGCCACGTTTAGCACCCAGTTTCTAATCCCAATAGGGGCAGCAGAATCAAAGGAACAACTGTCCTTTTTCTGGTCTAAGAGCCAAATCCCTTTATAATATGTACATATCTAGATTTTAATCCTAGAGACCAATAGTGGCTTTGGAAAAGCGTTTTTCATGCCAAATGGCATAACTTTGAATTGGAATATACCATCTGGAGTCACAAAAGCTGAAATCTCCTTCGCCCTTTCGGATAAAGGTACCTGCCAGTAACCTTTAAGTAAATCCAGTTTGGAAATACAAGCTGATGGTCCCACTTTCCCAATGCAATCCTCCAAATGTCGGATAAGATAAGAGTCCGTTCTTGTAATTGCATTGACCTTTCTATAGTCCAGAAACAACTGTTGGGTACCATCTGGTTTAGGTACCATCACTATGGGTGAGCACCATTGGCGGCAACCCATTTCAATTATGCCATGTTTAAGCATAGTCTCAATCTCTTTGTTAACCTGTGCCAATTTTAAAGGGTTACGTCTGTATGGATGTTGTTTGATTGGAACAGCATTTCCCACATCTACATCATGTATAGCTATTTTAGTACTTCCCAATTTATCTCCACAAATATGCCCATGTGATATAAATAATTGTTTCAGGTCAGTTTGTTTATCCTCTGGAAGGTAACTCAACAATTAATCCCAATTTTTAAGAACATCCTCGTTTTCTAATTTAATTTTTAGTATGTCAAATTCCAAGTCATCTGGATTTGGTTCGTCACTTTGAGTTAGAATCATTCAAACCTTCTTTTTCTCCTCTTCCCTTTCAAAGTACCTTTTAAGCATATTCACATGACACACTCGGTGAGTCTTCCATCTATCTGGTGTTTTTACCACATAATTCACCTCACTTAATTTCCTTTCAATCTGATAAGATCCACAAAACCTTGCTTTTAAAGGTTCAGCTACCACTGGTAACAACACTAAAACTTTATCTCCACTGGCAAAACTACAAACTTTTGATTTCTTGTCCACTACCCATTTCATCACATTTTGTGTAACTTTTAAATGTTGTCTAGCCAATTCAAAGAACAAAGAACAAAGAAATGTACAGCACAGGAACAGGCCCTTCGCCCTCCAAGCCCGTGCCGACCATGCTGCCCGACTAAACTACAATCTTCTACACTTCCTGGGTCCGTATCCCTCTATTCCCATCCTATTCATGTATTTGTCAAGATGCCTCTTAAATGTCACTATCGTCCCTGCTTCCACCACCTCCTCCGGTAGCGAGTTCCAGGCACCCACGATCCTATGTGTAAAAAACTTGCCTCGTACATCTACTCTAAACCTTAAACCTATGCCCCCTAGTAATTGACCCCTCTACCCCGGGGAAAAGCCTCTGACTATCCACTCTGTCTATGCCCCTCATAATTTTGTAGACCTCTATCAGGTTGCCCCTCAACCTCCTTCGTTCCAGTGAGAACAAACCGAGTTTATTCAACCGCTCCTCATAGCTAATGCCCTCCATACCAGGCAACATTCTGGTAAATCTCTTCTGCACCCTCTCTAAAGCCTCCACATCCTTCTGGTAGTGTGGCGACCAAAATTGAACACTATACTCCAAGTGTGGCCTAACTAAAGCTCTATACAGCTGCAACATGACTTGCCAATTCTTATACTCAATGCCCCGGCCAATGAAGGCGAGCATGCCGTATGCCTTCTTGACTACCTTCTCCACCTGTGTTGCCCCTTTCAGTGACCTGTGGACCTGTACTCCTAGATTTCTTTTACTTTCAATACTCTTGAGGGTTCTACCATTCACTGTATATTCCCTACCTGCATTCGACCTTCCAAAATGCATTACCTCACATTTGTCCGGATTAAACTCCATCTGCCATCTCTCCGCCCAAGTCTCCAAACAATCTAAATTCTGCTGTATCCTCTGACAGTCCTGATCGCTATCCGCAATTCCACCAACCTTTGTGTCGTCTGCAAGCTCACTAATCAGAGCAGTTACATTTTCCTGCAAATCATTTATATATACTACAAACAGCAAAGGTCCCAGCACTGATCCCTGTGGAACACCACTGGTCACAGCCGTCCAATTAGAAAAGCATCCTTCAATTGCTACTCTCTGCCTTCTATGACCTAGCCAGTTCTGTATCCACCTTGCCAGCTCACCCCTGATCCCGTGTGACGGCACCTTTTGTACTAGTCTACCATGAGGGACCTTGTCAAAGGCCTTACTGAAGTCCATATAGACAACATCCACTGCCCTACCTGCATCAATCATCTTTGTGACCTCCTCGAAAAACTTTATCAAGTTAGTGAGACACGACCTACCCTTCACAAAACCATGCTGCCTCTCACTAATACGTCCATTTGCTTCCAAATGGGAGTAGATCCTGCCTCGAAGAATTCTCTCCAGTAATTTCCCTACCACTGAAGTAAGGTTCACCGGCCTGTAGTTCCCTGGATTATCCTTGCTACCCTTCTTAAACAGAGGAACAACATTGGCTATTCTCCAGTCCTCCGGGACATCACCTGAAGACAGTGAGTATCCAAAGATTTCTGTCAAGGCCTCAGCAATTTCCTCTCCAGCCTCCTTCAGTATTCTGGTGTAGATCCCATCAGGCCCTGGGGACTTATCTACCTTAATATTTTTTAAAACACCCAACACCTCGTCTTTTTGGATCTCAATGTGACCCAGGCTATCTACATACCCTTCTCCAGACTCAACATCTACCAATTTCCTCTCTTTGGTGAATACTGATGCAAAGTATTCATTTAGTACCTCGCCCATTTCCTCTGGCTCCACACATAGATTCCCTTGCCTATCCTTCAGTGGGCCAACCCTTTCCCTGGCTACCTACTTGCTTTTTATGTACGTGTAAAAAGCCTTGGGATTTTCCTTAACCCTATTTGCCAATGACTTTTCGTGACCCCTTCTAGCCCATCCTGACTCCTTGCTTAAGATCCTTCCTACTTTCCTTATATTCCACACAGGCTTCGTCTGTTCCCAGCCTTTTTGCCCTGACAAATGCCTCCTTTTTCTTTTTGACGAGGCCTACAATATCTCTCGTTATCCAAGGTTCCTGAAAATTGCCGTATTTATCCTTCTTCCTCACAGGAACATGCCGGTCCTGAATTCCTTTCAACTGACACTTGAAAGCCTCCCACATGTCAGATGTTGATTTGCCCTCAAACATCCGCCCCCAATCTATGTTCTTCAGTTCCCGCCTAATATTGTTATAATTAGCCTTCCCCCAATTTAGCACATTCATCCTAGGACCACTCTTATCCTTGTCCACCAACACTTTAAAACTTACTGAATTGTGGTCACTGTTCCCGAAATGCTCCCCGACTGAAACTTCTACCACCTGGCCGGGCTCATTCCCCAATACCAGGTTCAGCACCGCCCCTTCCCTAGTTGGACTGTCTACATATTGTTTTAAGAAGCCCTCCTGGTTGCTCCTTACAAACTCCGCCCCGTTTAAGCCCCTGGCACTAAGTGAGTCCCAGTCAATATTGGGGAAGTTGAAGTCTCCCATCACCACAACCCTGTTGTTTTTACTCTTTTCCAAATCTGTCTACCTATCTGCTCCTCTATCTCCCGCTGGCTGTTGTGAGACCTGTAGTAAACCCCTAACATATTGACTGCACCCTTCTTATTCCTGATCTCTACTCATATAGCCTCACTGCCCGCCGTGTTCTTTGTTGTTCTTTGTCTCTTGCTCAGGTACACCTTCAAGTTAGGGTGAGCACATGGATGTATGCAAATTTCCCCTGCAACAGCCAATCAGCAGCTCCGCTCTACTGTCCTCTGCTGGTTACTTGTCTTCACTTGAACATCTAGGGTCTCTTGCTTGAATACACCTTCAAGTTAGGGTGAGCACACAGACGTATGCAAATTTCCCCTGCAACAGCCAATCAGCAGCTCCGCTCTACTGCCCTCTGTTGGATGCATGTCTTGACTTGAACAGCTAGGGTGTCTTGCTCAGGTACACCTTCAAGTTAGGGTGAGCACACGGACGTCTGCAAATTTCCCCTGCAACAGCCAATCAGCAGCTCTGCTCTCCTGCCCTTTGCTGGATGCTTGCCTTCACTTGAACAACAAGGGTCTCTTACTCACGTACACCTTCAAGTTAGGGTGAGTACACAGACGTATGCAAATTTCCCCCACAACAGCCAAACAGCAGCTCCACTCTACTGCCCTCTGCTGGATCCTAATATGTCCATACCATGGTGGATGGGCTGGGTTTTAACCTTCTTTAGAAATCATATGCGTTGGTAATTGAAGATAAGGGAGTTACTTTCCTGCTCAGGAGAGGTCTGGTTCCCACTACCTGCAATTTTAAACTGCATCGTTCTGCATGCTGCTGAAATGTAAGCTTAAAGTAGGCAGGGGGCCTCATGACAATGCAAAGTAGAGTCCCGTTACAGCACGAAGGCTCAAAGGGAAGATGGGCAAGCAATTGCCTGCAGAATAATACAAATTTTTCCGTAATCTTCCATATCGGCTTTTCTTCAATTCTTCGGCAATTATCGGCAATTCTTCCATATCGGCCGTGGGTTTTCTTTAAATTTAGCTTCCATTTTACCTTAATGCTTAGCACTTTCATTGGCTTTGTGCACTGAACATCAGGCATCAGATATGTAATGCTATCACATCATTAACACCTCATTTAAATACATCTGTCTATTATATGGTAGGAGCTTCGTGTGCTGGCTAGAACTGATCTCATAAAATTGGGCAGGCAGAAAAATAAGCAGCTGTCCAGCGTTCTGGATCTTGAATCCCCACCCAATATCCAGTGCCCATCTAGTAGATTTTCTGTCAGTATCGGAAGGAAAATACATGTTCTGATTTTGCCCTACAAAATTAATCTGTCCTTTCATAAAAATACCGAGATGAGAGTAAAGAACAGGAACTGAAATTGTAACATAAGGATCTGGCACGGGACAGGGTACAATATCACCCACACTGTGATGTATAGGAACACATAACCCGAGTCTGGAGGGCAGTCTTGCACTAGACAGGAGACGTGTGTAAAGGCAAGCATGGATACATCTCCGAGCTTGAACTTTATTCTGTACATAGTTGCAAGTAGTTGATACTTACTGTTAAGCTATACAAAACTCAGACTTGGCCACAACATCCTCCAACAGTAATGCGTTGTACATGACTGCTATTGTAGAAGTGTAATTTTCCTCTTTGAGTGTCTGTGTTAGGTAATGTTTAGAACTACACTCCTATTGCTCTTCATCCCCACTGAGTTCAGTCCATTTACAAATCCAACAAAAGAGTCAGCGGAATACATCACAGCATCATAGTATTGTGCATCACAAGAACAAATCCTGTTGGCCTATTGTGAAGTATTACCTCTTTGTCAGAGCAATCATGTTCTACTTCTGTAGCCCTGCAAATATTTCCCTTCAATTAATTATTAAATTCCCTTTTGAAGTTACTATTGAATCCACAATCTTTTAGGTCGTGCATTCCAAATTATAACAATTTGCTGTTTTTAAAAAATTGTTTTCGCAAGTCACCTCTGGTTCTTTTGGGAATCATATTAAATTTGTGTTCTCTGGTTACTAACCCTTCATTCACCCAAAAAGGTTTCTGCTTATTTACTCTACTACAACCATTCATCTTGAATACCTCTATCAAATCTCCTCATAACCTTATAAGTTATAAGGAAACAATTTCAACTGCCTCAGTCTCTCCACATTATTGAAATCATTCCCTGGTACAATTCTAATAAACCTAGTAGCCTCTCTAAGGCCTCAAAATTTATTTTATAAGGGTTTTGAATGACACTGCTTCTATATTCCATAAATTGAATAGCGGTGAATACTAGTGGGAGGATTAAAATATGTGGCTAACCAATGTCCTTTCGGTGTAATGTAGGCAGCATGCTCACTTTTTGCTGTTGCATCACGTTTCTCCATACTACCTGGACTAACCACACTGTCCATTGGCTGCACTCATCAGCTAGTTCCCATATGTTTAGCAGCTTGAATTACTTGAAGGTATCCTGCACTACTTAAAGGGGAGGTATATTGTAGCTGGAGCAGCTGCTTGGAGTCAATCTACAAGAATGGAGAGAGTGGCGTTCAAGGTTTTCAGGTCCTTCACTGGTAGGCTTGTAGGAGGAGATGGAAACATGGAGAAATGCTCGGCATTCTTGGTATGGGAGGGGGTGGGGGTGGAAAAAGTTAGTGCAGAGGGTGTTCCAAACATATGTTGTGAAGGAAGAAAAAACAGATAGATCAAAAGTCAATGCCAGGGAAGGACCTTGATGCAATGTGCAGCAGCAGTGCTAACCACTGTGCTACCATGCTGCCCATTGAGAATTCTATAAATGATGTCCTTTAATCTGGTATCAGAGAGGCTGCAGGCCATGTGCGATACACCTCAGCAGTTTCTTTATTGTTTGCCTGTCACTCCCACCCCTTCCACAAGACAATTATTGAATTCCCAATAATTGCTGCGTTCCTACATTTTGCTGTGATCTCATAGTGCCAGGCTGTGGATTGGACTCAGTTGAGGTGTAATCTCCCTCAGTGCTGATAAACAGTTTGAGAATTTCATACCCTTGATGGATTCCTGCACTGTCTGCCTTTTGTACCATGTCTGATGTCCACTCCTTTGTTATCCTCTTGAACTGCAGTAGACGCAGTGTGACCACCTTCAGCTTATGCTTCAAGAATTTCTTTGCCTTCCATTGCAGTAAGAAGTCTCACAACACCAGGTTAAAGTCCATGAGGTTTGTTTCGAATCATTAGCTTTCGGAACGCAGCTCCTACTTCAGGTGAATGAAGGAGCTGTGCTCTGAAAACTAGCGATTCGAAACAAACCTGTTGGACTTTAACCAGGTGTTGTGAGACTTCTTATTGTGCCCACCCCAGTCCAACGCCGGCATCTCCACATCATGGCTTCCACTGCAGTGATTGCAACCACTCAATTTCGGAGTCCCTGAGACTCTGTAACTGCTTGCTGTATAAATGGTGAAGTGACCTGGAACTCTCAGGTGGCACAGTCATTGCTCCTTACAGTGCAGAAGGAGGCCATTTGGCCTATCGACCTTCTGAAAGAGCAGCCTTCCCAGCCACACTCACCTGCCCTATTCCATATCCCACTTAACCTGTAGATCCTTGGTCACTAAGGGGAAATTTATCATGGTCAATCCATCTAATCTGCGCATCTTTAGGCTATGGAAGGAAACCGGAGCACCCAGAGACAACCCATGGGGAGAAAGTGCAAACTCCACACAGTCACCTGAGGCTGGAATTGAACCCGGATCGCTGATGCTGTGAGGCAGCTGTGCTAACCGTTGTCTTGTTTAACCATTTCACTGTGCCACGTGCCATGTTTCAGTTGTCCCTTCATTTTTTGGAGAGATAACTTATAAAAAACATAGAACATAGAACATACAGTGCAGAAGGAGGCCATTCGGCCCATCGAGTCTGCACCAACCCACTTAAGCCTTCACTTCCACCCTATCCCTGTAACCCAACAACCCCTTTTACCTTTTTTACCCTTTTTACGTTTTTGGACACTAAGGGCAATTTAGCATGACCAATCCTGCACATTTTTGGACTGTGGGAGGAAACCGGAGCATCCGAAGGAAACCCACGCAGACACGGGGAGAACGTGCAGACTCCGCATAGGCAGTGACCCAGTGGGGAATCAAACCTGGAATCCTGGCGCTGTGAAACCACAGTGCTAGCCACTTGTGCTACTGTACTGCCCAACTTATATGCCTCTTATGTTATTTATGTGTTTCATTTTACGCACACCTTCAACTCCTATTTATTATTTCTTTATATTTTTACAAATATCAGATACTTATTCAATATAATTTTCCTTTCATGTTAGCATCCCTTGCTATAGTTTATCTTATTAGATACCTATCATCTTAAATACTTAGTATCATACTTTACTTGTGGTACTAGTAGAATCAATAGATCTAAGTTATAATTACCTCTGCCATTAAAGATGGCTGGAGGAAATGTTTTGCGTCTGTTAGTCTGATTTGTCTGTGAATAATATATCTCCAAGCATAATTTTTGGGTTAGTACATGGATAGCGGATGATAAGGGAAAAACACCTGGGTGGAATTTTTCCACAATTTCCCAATGTCAGGTTCAGACTGAAAACTGGTGTGTATATGACCAGATGTACAGCTGAGTTTTCTCTCCAGATTCTTTGCCACTCAGTTCACAGAAATTCTGGGAGTGTTGTTTATGCTGTCACTCTGGCAGGATGGGGCCTGTTGGAGTGGCAAAGCTGGCTTCACAGAGATGAATGCAACATCTTTACAGCGTAGCCACCTAAATTGGCCAGCTCCCGATTTAAAATGGCGAACGGCAAAGGCTGATGGGAAAGTCAGCCAACATAGACAGAAACCAGCAGCTGCAGCTTTGCTGTGTATTTACCTCTGCAAAGGCCAGACAACATTGATACCAGCGACCATCAGCATAACAATGTCGCCGCCATCTGCATACTGATGAGCAATCCCCGGGAACAATAAGTAACATTTTGGACACACACAGCAAAGCCAGACTCCTCGGCGGCAGCAGGAGCCAACACAAAGGAGGTGAACGAGCACCTCAAGACGGCCCATCGATCAGGGAACCGCTCCAGTATTGGAGAAAATCGAACCAAGCGATTGGGACAAAGTCCAATCACTTGGGACCAGGTACAGCGTCCGCCCCGAAAGGCGGGAAGCCCCTGGGGACTATAAGAGTTAAGTCCCAAGTTCAAATCGCTCTCTTCACCTCTTCGCCCTGCCCGGGTCACCCAGCAACACAAACCAACATTGACTGTGACCAGTGCAGTGACCCTTGACAAAGTAAGTCTTAATTCAATGCTCGCTACGAGATAGGCGCTCCTAGTTACCAATCCGTACCAACTTCGAATCCCGCAGACTCAGAACCCGAACAAAAGGCTATTTGTTCCCCTGACCTGGTGGGCCAGTCTGAAGTTAAGGATAGGCCTGTTAGTTATAGAAGTAGCTTAGACGTAGAATTTGTGCATGAGTAGCGATTACTGTGTATAATAAATGTGCTTTGATTTGAATCTTACTAATCGGTGTACTGGGTTATTGATCATTACTCGGACTTGAACCTCGCGGCAGTATCATAAAGATACCTGGCGACTAGAGAGCAAAGGTAATAAAACAGAGCAATTGAACGAAGGAGAAAGTTAGCAACATTATTTGGCGACTCCGCCGGGACCCGATCTAGAAGTGGCATAACCACTCCGGGAGAACCCAAGAATTTGAATTGGAGATCCAATTGGGAACAGAAAACCACAAGCGTTCAAGCAGTTCTGATCAATACTCATAATTCGGAAGTGTGTGTTTACATGCGTAACTAACAGGGCGATAAGGTAAAACTGATAGATTTTTTGTTGCAACAAAACTGTCAGGAGTTTGTATATCGGAAAGTAGCGAAATTCGTACCCGTATTTACAGCACCGCCTTAATACCCCTGTCCCAAATTTGAAGAGCAGCATTCGGATTGGAAAGATGGCAATGCAGGCAATGCAACGCCTCATGAACCCAGAGGAATTTGCGGTCGCAGCGACCAGCAGCAGTAGAGTGGGACAATGTCCCATTTGGGAGGAAGAAATCAGGAAGTACCTCAAAGGGAAAGGATGGCCCCTTTGGAGCGAATTCTGTGACAACGAGGAATCAGGCCCCGGGAGTATAGGACATGCTTGGTGGGAGAACCTGAGCGAGATCCACAAGAAGAGCTTAGGGAAAGCTCGCAAGCCGATGGCAATCGTGTCCTGCTTGGCACAGTTGAGAGGCACAGAGGAGGTCATTAGGACGCTCCAGCAAGAAGTAGAAGGCATACATCGAATGAATAAGGTCAATGTAAGCGAGGTAGAAAGAGAGAACTTAGAATTGAGAAGGAAGTTGGCAGCAAAAGACAGAGAGGGGTAGGATGCCAAAAGGGCACACTAGTCTTGTCTGGCGCACTTAAGCAGCTTCCAGTCTCAATATGAAAAGGCCTATCAGGACACGCAACGTGCAGTCCTGGTACATGAAGAAACAGAAAAGCAGGTAGAAGCATTGCAGAGACAGTGCAGCGACCTAAAGGCAGCATTAAGAGCACTCCATGCTGCCACCACAGAACAAAGACAAAGCACACTAGATCACGCAAAGTGCCGGAAGCAGATTGCAGAGCTGCAATCGCTACTTTCAGTTCAGAAAGGCTTCCAGGAAACCTTTGGAGCAAAATTAGATCAGGAAGATGGCCCTGATTGTGAAGAATTGAATGAGACAGCGCAGAGATATGTTCAGGGAACATGTGCGCAGGGAAAGCCACAGAAGAGGAAAGCGCCCCAACCCCCCACAGAGCAGATAGTTCAGGTTCCAATGAACCCAGTAACCACCCACCGCACAGCCACATCGGACGATGCGGAATTTCTATACTCCACCCCCTTAACAGTGACCCAATTACGGGACGCGTGCGATAAGATCACACCGTTCCTCCCCACCTCAGACCCCCACCATTTCTTTGTCACAGTAAAGCATCAGGCGACCATTTACGGCCTGGATGAGCGAGAGCATGTAAAGCTCACAGTTTTATGTTTAGATCCTTCAGTCGCAGCAGCCCTTCCCGACCCACAGAATGTAGGAGGAGGCACCCTTGCAGAAATGCATACCGCGATCCTGGATGCGATCGGGTATAACCGGGGTGACCCCGT
Organism: Scyliorhinus torazame; assembly: GCF_047496885.1. NCBI lineage: Eukaryota > Metazoa > Chordata > Chondrichthyes > Carcharhiniformes > Scyliorhinidae > Scyliorhinus > Scyliorhinus torazame. The sequence continues at coordinate 121,731,869 of NC_092709.1, forward strand.
AGATGGCCTCAACAAATGTAGGCAAAAGAAATCCGAGCACCCCACAGCGTTTGCTGGATGCCTGTGGATCCACTTTGCAGCAGTCTTTGGAGACTTAGACCGTGCCCATTTGTCCCCAGACAACATGGCCAAATGGACCCGCACCCTTATCTCATGCCACAGAAACAGGACAGAAAGCTTGCGCGAGTTATGATCCCTCAGAGGAGGTCCATAACAAGAAGTGGGTAGTGAAAACATTGTCCCGCGCTTGGGAGCAATCTATACAAAGCAAATCCGCAGTCAAGAATCCCGAGAAAAAGCAGGCCGACGTAGATATACAGGCAGTTACAACCCACCAGAACCCCACATGGGTGAATGAAGGAAAGAACAGCTCCCCACCCAAGTCACAGGAGTGTTACAACTGTGGACAGTTGGGACACTTCACAAGAGAGTGCAATGCCCCTAGAAAGCCCCAGAGAGCCCAGCAGATGGGTACTCTGAGTAAGAAGAAGATAGAGCCCATTCATAATGTTAGCGCCCGTTTAGATCAGACGGACCTGACCGGAACGGACTGACGGTGTTTGGGCTCCCCCAGTTGGGTCTGCGACACCCTTTGGGATAGGTCCAGACGACCGGTTGTTGCAGCGAAAATTCGGGGACAGCCCATCGAGTTTCTATGGGACACAGGAGGGTCCCGCACCACAATGAATTCCTCCACCCAGTTTCAAAAAGACATGTGGCCCACTACAGCCACTATCACCCTCAGCGGCTTTACAGGCCACTCACAGCAGGGACACATCATAGCCCCTGTAGCCATTCAAATCAGTAACATCACCACCAAGCACCCCGTAGTCTTAGTCGATCTGCCCCATACAGCAGAACACATTCTGGGAATCGATTTTATGAATTCCCACAATCTTTCATTTGATCAAGTCAACCAGTGTGTCTGGAAAATGGCAAAGTCCGCAAGAGCCCCCACAACGCTCTCAATCGGTGAATACGCCAACAAAATTAGCGCAGTAGGCGAATTTTGGTTCAACGCGACCACGCTTAGTACGGACAAGCACGTTAGGGAAGTTCTGCAAAAGAACAGGGCAGCATTCGCGACCCACAAGCACGACTGTGGACGGATGATTGGTTCCGTACAGATCACAGGACCTGACCCTAGACCCCAAAAGCAATATGGATTTCCCCAAGAGGCAGTGGGAGAAATTTCAAAGGTAATAGAAAGCTTATTAGAGCAGGGCATACTTAGATCAGTAGCCTCCACTAATAATGCCCTGATTTGGCCAGTGAGAAAGCCCGATGGATCATGGTGACTGACCATCGATTACCGGGAACTCAACAAAATCACCCCCGCAGCAGCCCCCACAGTAGCAACAAGTCCCGAGACCATGCTCAAGCAGGGACTCAATTCCCAATTCTTTATGGTTTTGGACATCAGTAATGGATTCTGATCCATTCCATTGGCAAAGGCGTGCCAGTACAAATTTGCCTTCACTTTTAAAAATCAGCAGTACACGTGGACATGCCTTCCACAAGGATTCCACAACTCCCCCTCCATTTTCCACCAACAGCTGGCAAATGGTTTAGCCAAATTCTCTCGCCCCGAATGTCTGGTCCAGTACGTAGACAACCTACTACTGCAGACAGACACCAAGGAAGAGCACATCGAGCTTCTGTCCGAACTGCTGGAACTCTTACATTCAATTGGTTGTAAAGTCAACCCCAAAGAGGCCCAGATTTTGGAAGATAAGGTGATATATTTGGGAACAATTATCACGCACGGTAAACGCGAGATCGAGCACAAAAGGATTGACTCGATTGCTAAATTGCCCCTTCCCCAGAACTTTTCAGCCCTCCGGTCGTTTTTAGGACTGGTTGGCTACTGCCGAAACCACATTGACGGTTTCGCCAGCAAGGCAGCGCCCCTCTCAGACCTCCTAAAGAAAGGAGCCCCCTGGGAATGGCTTCCGCAGCATACGGATGCTGTGGATGCATTAAAACAGGCACTCATAGCAGCCCCCGGATTATAAGTTCCAGACCCGCTTTCCCCTTACACCATAGAGGTAGCGACCACAGACCGCACCCTTTCGGCCATGCTCCTCCAGGAACTACACGACCAGTTAAGGCCAGTAGCTTACGCCTCCAGAATTTTAGATGCTGTGGAGCAGGGATTTTCAGCCTGTGAGAGGCACCTGCTCGCAGTATTTTGGGCAGTTCAGTATTTTTCGTATATTACCGGACTGAACCCCATCACAATTCTCACCGAACACACCCCCACCCAACTTTTACTGGATGGACGACTCAAGGACGCTACAGTAAGCCAGATTAGAGCAGCTAGATGGACCCTTCTCTTGCAGGGAAGGGATGAAGGCCCACAATTTTTTAGCCGACAACCTACAGTACCCCGGAACCCCCCCAGGAATGTGAAATTATCTCTCCACACCACAACACAGGCCCCTTTATCACGAAAACACCCCCCAGAAAGATAGGTAGTTCAAACCAGAGCCCCCAGCGCACAGACACGTGTGAGCCCATAAGGATATATGTGGATGGATCTTCCACTGAATTGGATGGGAAGCGCATAACAGGTTGCGGTATATATGCTGTACAAAACTTTGGCAAGGCCACAGTTGGAGTACTGTGTACAGTTCTGGTTGCCTCATTTTAGGAAGGATGTGGAAGCTTTGGAAAAGGTGCAAAGGAAGATTTACCAGGATGTTGCCTGGAATGGAGAGTAGGTCTTACGAGGAAAGGTTGAGGATGCTAGGCCTTTTCTCATTAGAACGGAGAAGGATGAGGGGCGACTTGAAAGAGGTTTATAAGATGATCAGGGGAATAGATATAGTAGACAGTCAGAGACTTTTTCCCCGGGTGGAACAAACCATTACAAGGGGACATAAATTTAAGGTGAATGGTGGAAGATATAGGGGGGATGTCAGAGGTAGGTTCTTTACCCAGAGAGTAGTGGGGGCATGGAATGCACTGCCTGTGGAAGTAGTTGAGTCGGAAACATTAGGGACCTTCAAGCAGCTATTGGATAGGTACATGGATTACGGTAGAATGATATAGTGTAGATTAATTTGTTCTTAAGGGCAGCACGGTAGCATTGTGGATAGGACAATTGCTTCACAGCTCCAGGGTCCCAGGTTCGATTTCGGCTTGGGTCACTGTCTGTGCAGAGTCTGCACATCCTCCCCGTGTGTGCGTGGGTTTCCTCCGGGTGCTCCGGTTTCCTCGCACAGTCCAAAGATGTGCAGGTTAGGTGGATTGGCCATGCTAAATTGTCCTTAGTGTCCAAAATTGCCCTTATGCTGGGTGGAGGTGTTGACCTTGGGTAGGGTGCTCTTTCCAAGAGCCGGTTCAGACTCAATGGGCCGAATGGTCTCCTTCTGCATTGTAAATGCAATGATAATCTATGATTAATCTAGGACAAAGGTTCGGCACAACATCGTGGGCCGAAGGGCCTGTTCTGTGCAGTATTTTCTATGTTCTAAGTTTTATGTCGAGGACGCGTGGGGCCGCGCCCTAGAGGAAATAGCAATAAAACTTCCAGGCCACTTAGGCGCGCAGGCAGCAGAGCTTGCGGCCATCGCATATATAGTGGAACACCCAGATTCCTTCCCCAGCCCAGCAGACATATACTCGGACAGCCTCTATGTCTGCAACAGCCTTACGGAATTCCTGCCCCTGTGGAAAGCAAGAGGATTTGTTTCCGCAGACGGAAAACCCCTCCCCTCAGCCCCATTGCTCCGTCACATCTTAGAGAGAGCACAGAACAGGACTTTTGGGATAGTCAAAGTTCGTAGTCACCATCGTTCCTCCCCCCCTGGAAAGTTAAAAGCCGACGCACTGGCTAAGGCAGGTTCCAGGCATGGATATTTTTGGACACCCCCCGAAAGCGCACCAGTGAATGCAGTTCAGGGGCGGGATTCTCCGACCCCCTGCCGGGTCGGAGAATCGCTGGGGGCTGGCGCGAATCCCGCCCCCGCCGGTTGCCAAATTCTCCAGCACGGAGAATCGGCGGGGGCGGGAATTGCGCTGCGCCGGTTGGCGGGCCCCCCCGGCGATTCTCCGGCCCAGATGGGCCGAAGTCCCACTGCTGGAATGCCTGTCCCGCCAGTGTGGATTAAACCACCTCTCTTACCGGCGGGCCAAGGCGGCACGGGCGGACTCCGGGGTCCTGGGGGGGGCGCGGGGCGATCTGGCCCCGGGGGGTGCCCCCAGGGTGGCCTGGCCCGCGATCGGGGCCCACCGATCCGCGGGCGTGCCTGTGCCGTGGGAGCACTCTTTTCCTTCCGCCTTCGCCACGGTCTCCACCATGGCGGAGGCGGAAGAGACCCCCTCCACTGCGCATGCGCGGGGATGCTGTGAGCGGCCGCTAACGCTCCCGCGCATGCGCCGCCCGGCAATGTCATTTCCGCGCCAGCTGGCGGGGCACCAAAGGCCTTTCCTGCCTGCTGGCGGGGCGGAAATCAGTCCGGCGCGGGCCTAGCCCCTCAAGGTTAGGGCTCGGCCGCTCAAGTTGCGGAGGATTCCGCACCTTTGGAGCGGCGCAATGCCGGACTGATTCGCGCCGTTTTTGGCGCCGGTCGGCGGACATCGCGCCGATTACGGAGAATTTCGCCCCAGGTCTCGCAGACAAAGAGCGAGTATCTAGTGGAGGCCCAGAAGCAGGACAGCAATCTCAGGGAGATTTTAAAAGGAAAGTATCCAGCACCCTACGAGAGATTTTAAAATGCTCTGACCACACATGACGGTGTGGTGTTAAAAGACACCCTTTATGTGGTTCCTGAACAGGACAGGAATCAACTGATTTGTTTATTCCATGACGGTCATGGATATCAGGGGATCGATTCCACTACAGCCCACCTCAAGCAGCTTTGTTGGTGGCCGAATTCGAAAGACGATGTTAATCACTACATCGAAAATTGTCTTATCTGCGCCCAGAATAATCCAGACAGATATGCCAAAAAAGTTGAGCTTAGTCACACCCGACCCGTTAATGGCCCTTGGAATAACCTCCAGATTGATTTTATAGGATCCTTGCCCCCTTGCAGGAATGGTTATAAATATGTACTCGTGGTGATAGACACGTTTACGAAATGGGTGGAAGCATTCCCAGCCAGAACTAACACGGCAAAGACCACAGCCAAGATTTTGACCCACCACATCTTTACAAGATGGGGACTCCCCCGCAGCATTGAATCCGACCAAGTTTCCCATTTTACGGGACGTGTCATGAAGAACGTCCTCAGGATATTTGGCATCACCCAAAAATTCCACATAGCATACCACCCACAGTCGAGTGGTATCGTGGAGCGCATGAATCGGACCTTAAAATCCACCCTCAGAAAAATGGTCCAGCAAAACAACACCACTTGGGACTCAGTCCTCCCTTTCGCGCTGATGTTTTTGCGTAACACAATTTCTACATCCACAGGTTACACCCCACACATCCTCATGATCGGACGTCCCATGAAAGGCACAGAATTTTTATTAGATTTAAACTTGACCAGCCCCGAGGCGACAGCCCTCACACACGAGAAAGCAGTAGAGCAATTAGTGAATAATGTTAAAACGGCTCAGCTAGCAGCCGCAGTGAAATTGGGCACACAAAAGAAACAGAGCAAGTCTTGTTTCGACAAGACAGTGCATGCAACTGAGTACAGTATAGGACAGCAAGTTATGCTCTCCGCATACAACCCCAGCACATTCCTGTCACCAAAGTACTCGGGTCCATACTCCATTGCGGACAAATTAAGCCCTTCCGTCTACAAGATAAAGTATCCCAACGGTAAGACTGCATGGTTCCATATCAACCAGCTGAAGGCATATGGAACACAGTCTAACCACTCACACCACGTCATGCTCGACGCAGCACACCACACCCCGCCCACAACCAACGTTACCCTACCATCCCCCAACACCTCCAGCCCAGCCACGGACTCGACCTCGACTCCACCCCTGAAATATACACTCCACCCTGGAACGCCCACAGACTGCAGCAGCAGAGACAGCGACTGTGACTCTGACGATAGCCACAGCACGCCTCCCTACTATCCCGATGCAACAGGACCCACACCCAGCGAATCTGACCATGATTCGAGTGATCCCTTCATGCTCACTTTCCTAAACAAACCCCACCACCGACCACCGACCCACAATAACGACCCCGATTCCGTCCCCACACAACTAGACACCACTTATTGGCACAGAGACAACTCATACAGATTCGTCCGAAACGACGAGAGCTACCCCAAATCACAACATGCAGCCCTAGCAACCTTAATACATTCAAGTGTTTGGCATCCGGGAGAAGATGACGACCTTGAGTCTGACTCCCAAAACGAGAACCCCTCTGCGACCCTGTTCGCAACCGATAACTGAGGTGTCCAGATGATGGTTTAAACGGAACCGCTTGGGAGAAAACGGTGTCCTTTCTGATGGAACCTGCCGCATGTTTTACGTTGTTTGTAAGTTTGTTAAATGTTGTTTATCAGACTGCAAAATTTTTTTTCACGGCCCCACGCCTTGTCGCCCGAAACCTCTGAGGACTTGCCCACAGAGACTTGTTACGGTCCCAGATGCCAGTTCAGTGGAACTCGTCTGTCGACATACGCCTGTTCGTAACTGCCCTTCTGGTTCGAAGGTAGAACCACTACGGCAGCCCCCCCACGATGACTACATTTCTTGCCCGTTCTTGTCGGTTGCTCAGGCATTGGAGAAATGGCCTGGGAACCCCTCCTCTGGTCAGCTATGCTCAGGTAGGGGAGACACGGCATTGGTAGCCGTCCTACCCGGGGACTCCATCCAACTCTTACCCGTCGCGGCCCATATGCACCTCATTTTGGAAATTTTAGTTCAAAAAGTTTTGTTTTGTTTCAGGTAACCCTTAGGTTGCCAACCACATGCTATTTACATCCTGAAACATTTGGATGGTAGATCACACAGTCTGCGAGACGGCTCGCACTGGTTCATTATTTGAAAGTGTGTCTTGTCCTAAAATTCGGTTTTTGAAAAAAAAATGAGGGAGTCACACATCGTGACCAATTATAAAGGGAGTAATTGGCACTAAAGGACAGACAGGCTCTCATACGAGATGTTAAACCAAGATAGTTACAGACACTATGCTTGATTCCACAGAACTCCAGAAGATCCAGGACCGGAGAAGAGAAGAGAAAAGAAGAGACGTGAAAGAAGACGCATCATGAGGACATCCTCCGGATTGTACATCATGATAATGGACGTTTGGTTGCGCGTGAACGCGAACCCCATGACCTGAAGCCCTCCAGCCGTTAATGATTCACTTCCCCACAGTACCCAGAGCACAGCCACCAGCGACACCGCACCATCTTGGTGTGACAGGTTTATAACCTGGTATTCCCCGTCCTACGTGATAGAATCCTTGTTGGTATTGGCGATACTCTGCTGCATCGTGCAGACTATGCGTCTGAGAAAATGGAGAATGGAGAGGATCAGATCCCCTATTTTCGGATACGACCAGACCCCCGACCCCCGCGATCTATAATAAAGAGCATTCACTTGCAGTTTATTGTAAATAAAGAAATGTAAAGAAATTTTCATGAGCAATTGTACGATCCTGAGCTTGACTTCCAAGCCAGGAAAAATGTGTATAAACTGCTATGATTTTGGTTGTATGGTTGAGGAAGTTAGAATAATGAAATGTTTAAGTGAGTGTAGTGTAAATAGTTAGAGGTTCCCATTTTAAAAATTGTTTTGTAATGCATGTCCCTGTTTGACATAGCGCCCCTTAGAATTGTCAGTTAACATTTTTTTGCATAGTTATGGTCAGTGAAGAGGCCATGAAAGAAGTGCTCCCCAGGTCAGGGAATGGACAGCAATGTAGTTATGTGATCCTAACGCGAAGCGTGATACACTTTGGAAGGAGTAATGTGACAAGGAAGTATTCAATGAATGGCCTGACACTGGGAAGTCCAGAGGAACAAAGGGACCTTGAGGTGTTTGTCCAGAGATCTCTGAAGGCAGAAGGATAGGTTAATAGGGTGGTGAAAAAGGCATATGGGACACTTGCATTTATCAATCGAGGAATAGATTACAAAAGCAGGGAGGTCATATTGGAGTTGTGTAGAACTTTGGTGATACCACAGCTGAATACTGTGTGCAATTCTGGTCACCACATTATAGGAAGGATGTGATTGCACTGGAGGAGGTGCAGAGGCGATTCACCAGGATGTTACCTGAGATGGAGCACTTAAGTTGTGAAGCGAGGTTGGATAGGCTTGGGTTGTTTTCGCTGGAGCAGGGATGACTGAGGGGCAACCTGATCGAGGTGTACAACATTGTGTGGGGCATGGACAGAGTGAATACGGAGCAGCTGTTCCCCTTAGTTGAAGGGCCAGTTACCAGGGGACACAGATTTAAGGTCAGTGGGAAGAGGTTTAGGAGGGATTTGAGGAAATAAATTTTTATCCTGAGGGTAGTGAATGCACTGCTTGGGGGAGGGGGCATGCACACAGACTCGATGGGTGGAAGGGCCTCTTCTGCGCTGTATCATTCTGTGGTTCTGATGCTGACACCCCCTCCCTCCCACCATGCAAGTATCTGGGCATCCCCACCCCCCTCACCCCCACCATGCAAGTATCTGGGTATTTTCAACCCCCATGCAAATATCAGGTCATTTCACTCACAGGCATCACCACTGTCCCCTCATAGACATTGGGGCACATGTCCCCATTCCCCACCAGTCATAAGGGATTGCAATGAAGCTCCCCAGAGGACCCACCAACCTGGCACTGCCACCCTGGCCCTGCCAATCTGACAGCAACCTGCCAGAGGCAGTGGCAGAGGGGTCATGCCCATCACTGCTTGGGGCTATACCAACCTGTGCAGCTCTGGTTGTCATGACGACTGGTTTTCGTTTTTGAAAACCAGTAGTGATTCATGCCGGCGTGACATCACGCCAGCTGGATGGGATAATGTGGGTGGAACTAACGGCATTTAGCCCTATAATCAGATTTACATTTATTTTAAAATATGCCAACCAGACCTGAGCCCTTCCTGGACATGAACCTGATCGCATCATCAGAGGGGGAGGGTGAAGATCCCAGTCTGAAATCTCGCCATTATGGGATTTGTATCTGTGGCTAACCCGGTCACGAGTTTGCAGCGCTCATGTTTGGCGAAGACTTCGATCTGTATCCTAAAATGTTGTAAATGATCCGTTAACATTGGGGGATAGGGGGAATTGACATATTTTAGAATGTTGTGGGCTATTTTACTGAGAATGGTGTTGATTGTCTGAGAATGTCGATTGTCTCATTTGCTGGGATGGTGTTTTTCACAGCTGTCAGAATGTGACCAGAGATTCTGATGCAGACTGTTGAATGTGAATTGGCCTGAAGTGTCCTTGATGAGTTGGAAACTTTCAATAAAATATTTTTTTTTCATCTTTGTAGTTACACCGTATCAAGCAGGCAGGAAAGGCTGCATAGTTGTTAAAATGTGACATAAGAACATAAGAACTAGGAACAGGAGTAGGCCATCTGGCCCCTCGAGCCTGCTTTGTCATTTAATGAGATCATGGCTGATCTTTGTGGACTCAGCTCCACTCTCCGGCCCGTACACCATATCCCCGAATCCCTTTATTCTTTAGAAAGGCAACTATCTTTTTCTTAACAACGTTTAAAGAAGGAGCCTCAACTGCTTCACTGGGCAAGGAATTCCAGAGATTCACAACCCTTTGGGTGAAGAAGTTCCTCCTACACTCCGTCCTTAATTTACCTCCCCTTATTTTGAGGCTATGCCCACTAGTTCTGCTTTCCCCGACCAGTGGAAACAACCTGCCCGCATCTATCCTATTTATTCCACAGATAGGAGATTTTGCGGGAGCGTGAGAGACTCACGTTTGGTATGTTGCCTCCCAGGTGCAAGGGTACGTGATGTCTCGGATCGTGTTTTCCGGGTCCTTAGGGGGGAGGGGGTGCAGCCCCAAGTCGTGGTCCACATTGGCACTAACGACATAGGTAGGAAAGGGGACAAGGATGTCAGGCAGGCTTTCAGGGAGCTAGGATGGAAGCTCAGAACTAGAACAAACAGAGTTGTTATCTCTGGGTTGTTGCCCGTGCCATGTGATAGTGAGATGAGGAATAGGGAGAGAGAGCATTTAAACACGTGGCTACAGGGATGGTGCAGGCGGGAGGGATTCAGATTTTTGGATAACTGGGGCTCTTTCTGGGGAAGGTGGGACCTCTACAGACAGGATGGTCTACATCTGAACCTGAGGGGCACAAATATCCTGGGGGGGAGATTTGTTAGTGCTCTTTGGGGGGGTTTAAACTAATGCAGCAGGGGCATGGGAACCTGGGTTGTAGTTTTAGGGTAAGGGAGAATGAGAGTATAGAGGTCAGGAGCACAGATTTGACGTCGCAGGAGGGGGCCAGTGTTCAGGTAGGTGGTTTGAAGTGTGTCTACTTCAATGCCAGGAGTATACGAAACAAGGTAGGGGAACTGGCAGCATGGGTTGGTACCTGAGACTTCGATGTTGTGGCCATTTCGGAGGCATGGATAGAGCAGGGACAGGAATGGATGTTGCAGGTTCCGGGGTTTAGGTGTTTTAGTAAGCTCAGAGAAGGAGGCAAAAGAGGGGGAGGTGTGGCGCTGCTAGTCAAGAGCAGTATTACGGTGGCGGAGAGGATGCTAGATGGGGACTCTTCTTCCGAGGTAGTATGGGCTGAAGTTAGAAACAGGAAAGGAGAGGTCACCCTGCTGGGAGTTTTTTATAGGCCTCCTAATAGTTCTAGGGATGTAGAGGAAAGGATGGCGAAGATGATTCTGGATATGAGCGAAAGTAACAGGGTAGTTATTATGGGAGACTTTAACTTTCCAAATATTGACTGGAAAAGATATAGTTCGAGTACAATAGATGGGTCGTTTTTTGTACAGTGTGTGCAGGAGGGTTTCCTGAAACAATATGTTGACAGGCCAACAAGAGGCGAGGCCACGTTGGATTTGGTTTTGGGTAATGAACCAGGCCAGGTGTTGGATTTGGAGGTAGGAGAGCACTTTGGGGACAGTGACCACAATTTGGTGACGTTTACGTTAATGATGGAAAGGGATAAGTATACACCGCAGGGCAAGAGTTATAGCTGGGGGAAGGGCAATTATGATGCCATTAGACGTGACTTGGGGGGGATAAGGTGGAGAAGTAGGCTGCAAGTGTTGGGCACACTGGATAAGTGGGGCTTGTTCAAGGATCAGCTACTGCGTGTTCTTGATAAGTATGTACCAGTCAGACAGGGAGGAAGGCGTCGTGCGAGGGAACCGTGGTTTACCAAGGAAGTGGAATCTCTTGTTAAGAGGAAGAAGGAGGCCTATGTGAAGTTGAAGTGTGAAGTTTCGGTTGGGGCGATGGATAGTTACAAGGTAGCGAGGAAGGATCTAAAGAGAGAGCTAAGACGAGCAAAGAGGGGACATGAGAAGTATTTGGCAGGAAGGATCAAGGAAAACCCAAAAGCTTTCTATAGGTATGTCAGGAATAAGCGAATGACTAGGGAAAGAGTAGGACCAGTCAAGGACAGGGATGGGAAATTGTGTGTGGAGTCTGAAGAGATAGGCGAGATACTAAATGAATATTTTTCGTCAGTATTCACTCAGGAAAAAGATAATGTTGTGGAGGAGAATGCTGAGCCCCAGGCTAATAGAATAGATGGCATTGAGGTACGTAGGGAAGAGGTGTTGGCAATTCTGGACAGGCTGAAAATAGATAAGTCCCCGGGACCTGATGGGATTTATCCTAGGATTCTCTGGGAGCCCAGGGAAGAGATTGCTGGACCTTTGGCTTTGATTTTTATGTCATCATTGGCTACAGGAATAGTGCCAGAGGACTGGAGGACAGCAAATGTGGTCCCTTTGTTCAAAAAGGGGAGCAGAGACAACCCCGGCAACTATAGACCGGTGAGCCTCACGTCTGTAGTGGGTAAAGTCTTGGAGGGGATTATAAGAGACAAGATTTATAATCATCTAGATAGGAATAATATGATCAGGGATAGTCAGCATGGCTTTGTGAAGGGTAGGTCATGCCTCACAAACCTTATTGAGTTCTTTGAGAAGGTGACTGAACAGGTAGACGAGGGTAGAGCAGTTGATGTGGTGTATATGGATTTCAGCAAAGCGTTTGATAAGGTTCCCCATGGTAGGCTATTGCAGAAAATACGGAGGCTGGGGATTGAGGGTGATTTAGCGATGTGGATCAGAAATTGGCTAGCTGAAAGAAGACAGAGGGTGGTGGTTGATGGGAAATGTTCAGAATGGAGTACAGTCACAAGTGGAGTACCACAAGGATCTGTTCTGGGGCCGTTGCTGTTTGTCATTTTTATCAATGACCTAGAGGAAGGCGCAGAAGGGTGGGTGAGTAAATTTGCAGACGATACTAAATTCGGTGGTGTTGTCGATAGTGTGGAAGGATGAAGCAGGTTACAGAGGGATATAGATAAGCTGCAGAGCTGGGCTGAGAGGTGGCAAATGGAGTTTAATGTAGAGAAGTGTGAGGTGATTCACTTTGGAAGGAATAACAGGAATGCAGAATATTTGGCTAATGGTAAAGTTCTTGAAAGTGTGGATGAGCAGAGGGATCTAGGTGTCCATGTACATAGATCCCTGAAAGTTGCCACCCAGGGTGATAGGGTTGTGAAGAAGGTCTATGGAGTGTTGGCCTTTATTGGTAGAGGGATTGAGTTCCGGAGTCGGGAGGTCATGTTGCAGCTGTACAGAACTCTGGTACGGCCGCATTTGGAGTATTGCGTACAGTTCTGGTCACCGCATTATAGGAAGGACGTGGAGGCTTTGGAGCGGGTGCAGAGGAGATTTACCAGGATGTTGCCTGGTATGGAGGGAAAATCTTATGAGGAAAGGCTGATGGACTTGAGGTTGTTTTCGTTGGAGAGAAGAAGGTTAAGAGGAGACTTAATAGAGGCATACAAAATGATCAGGGGGTTGGATAGGGTGGACAGTGAGAGCCTTCTCCCGCGGATGGATATGGCTGGCACGAGGGGACATAACTTTAAACTGAGGGGTAATAGATATAGGACAGAGGTCAGAGGTAGGTTCTTTACGCAAAGAGTAGTGAGGCCGTGGAATGCCCTCCCTGCTACAGTAGTGAACTCGCCAACATTGAGGGCATTTAAAAGTTTATTGGATAAACATATGGATGATAATGGCATAGTGTAGGTTAGATGGCTTTTGTTTCGGTGCAACATCGTGGGCCGAAGGGCCTGTACTGCGCTGTATTGTTCTATGTTCTATGTTCTATGCCCTTCATAATTTTATATGTCTCAATAAAATCCCCCCGCATGCTTCTAAACTCCAATGAGTACAGTCCCATCTACTCAACCTCTCGTCATAATCTAATCCCCTCAACTCTGGGATCAAGCTAGTGAATCTCCTGTGCACTCCCTCCAGTGCCAATATGTCCTTTCTCAGGTAAGGAGACCAAAACTGAACACAATACTCCAGATGAGGCCTCACCAACACCCTATACAATTGCAGCATAACCTCCCTACTCTTGAACTCCAGCCCTCTAGCAACGAAAGGCAAAACTCGATTAGCCTTCTTAATCCCCTAGTGCACCTGCACACCAACTTTTTGCGACTTGTGCACCAGCACACCCAGGTCTCTCTGCACAGCAGCATGTTTTAACATCTTACCGTTTAAATAATAATCCATTCTGCTGTTATTTCTCCCAAAATGGATAGCCTCACACTTGGCAACATTGAATTCCATCTACCAGACCCTAGTCCATTCACCTAATCTGTCCAAATCCTTCTGCAGACTTCCGGTATCCTCTGCACTTTTTGCTTTACCACTCATCTTAGTGTCGTCTGCAAACTTTGACACATTGCACTTGGTCCCCAACTCCAAATCGTCTATGTAAATTGTGGACAACTGCGGGCCCAACACTGATCCTTGAGGGACCCCACTAGTTACAGGTTGCCAACCAGAGAAACACCCATTTATCCCCACTCTCTGTTTTCTGTTAGTTAACCAATCCTCTACTCATGCTACCACTTTACACTCAATGCCATGCATCTTTAGTTTATGTAGCAACTTTTTGTGTGGCACCTTGTCAAAAGCTTTCTGGAAATCCAGATATACATCCATTGGCGTCCCGTTATCTACTGCACTGGTAACGTCCTCAAAAAATTCTACCAAATTAATCAGACACGACCTACCCTTTGTGAACCCATGCTGCGTCTGCCCAATGGGACAATTTTCCTCCAGGTGCCCCGCTATTTCCTCCTTAATGATAGATTCCAGCATTTTCCCTACAACCGAAGTTAAGCTTACCGGCCTATAATTACCCGCTTTCTGCCGACCTCCTTTTTTAAACAGTGGTGTCACGTTTGCTACTTTCCAGTCTTCTTGGACCACCCCAGAGTCTAGTGAATTTTGATAAATTATCACTAGTGCGTTTACAATTTCCCTAGCCATCTCTTTTCACACTCTGGGATGCATCCCATCAGGGCCAGGAGACTTGTCTACCTTTAGCCCCATTAGCTTGCCCAATACTGCCTCCTTAGTGATTACAATCATCTCAAGGTCCTCACCTATCATATCCTTATTTCCATCAGTCACTGGCATGTTATTTGTGTCCTCCACTGTGAAGACTGACCCAAAAAACCTGTTCAGCTCCTCAGCCATTTCCCCGTCTCCTATTATTAAATCTCCCTTCTCATCTTCCAAAGGACCAATATTTACCTTAGCCATTCTTTTTTGTCTTATATATTTGTAGAAGCTTTTACTATCTGCTTTTATGTTCTGAGCCAGTTTACTATCATAGACTACCTTACTCTTCTTTCCGGCTTTTTTAGTAGCTTTTTGTTGTCTTATACGTTGAGTGTCTTTAAGACAGAAGTTGATAAATTCTTGATTTCTCGAGGAATTAAGGGCTATGGAGAGAGAGCAGGTAAATGGAGTTGAAATCAGCCATGATTGAATGGTGGAGTGGACTCGATGTGCCGAATGGCCTTTCTTCCGCTCCTATGTCTTATGGTCTTATGGTCCCCTAAAGACTTCCCAGTCCTCTAGTCTCCCACTAATTTTTGCCACTTTGTATGTTTTTTCCTTCAATTTGATACTCTCCCTCACCTCCTTAGATATCCACGGTCGATTCTTCCCCTTTCTACCGTCTTTCTTTTTTGTCGGTATGAACCTTTTCTGAACACTGTGAAAGATCGCTCGGAAGGTTCTCCACTGTTCCTCAACTGCTTCACCATGAAGTCTTTGCTCCCAGTCTACCTTAGCTAGTTCTTCTCTCATCCCATTGTAATCGCCTTTGTTTAAGCACAAAACACTAGTGTTTGATGTTACCGTGTCATCCTCCAATTGTATTTTAAATTCCACCATATTGTGGTCGCTCCTTCCACGAGGATTCCGAACTATGAGATCATTAATCAATCCTGCCTCATTACACAGGACCAGATCTCGGACCGCTTGTTCCCTTGCAGATTCCATTACATACTGTTCCAGGAAATTATCCCGGGCACATTCTATAAACTCCTCCTCAAGGCTGCCTTTACCAACCTGGTTAACCAATCGATATGCAGATTAAAATCTCCCATGATAACCGCTGTACCATTTCTACATGCATCCGTTATTTCTTTGCTTATTGCCTGCCCTACCACCCTGTTACTATTTGGTGGCATATAGACTACTCCTATCAGTGACCTTTTCGCCTTACTATTCCTGATTTCCACCCAAATTGATTCAACCTTGTCCTCCATAGCACCAATATCATCCCTTACTATTGCCCGGATGCCATCCTTAAACAACAAGGCTACACCACCGCCCTTACCGTCCATTCTATCCTTTCGTATAGTCTGATACCCTTGGATATTTAACTCCCAGTCGTGACCATCTTTTAACCATGTTTCAGTACTGGCCACTAAATCATAGTCATTCACAATGATTTGCGCCATCAATTCATTTACCTTATTTTGTATACTACGAGCATTCAGGTAAAGTACACTTATGCTGTTTTTTATGTCTTTGTTATGAATCCTAACACCTTGATCAGTAACTTTTCGCAATTTATTTTTCCTCTTACCCTTTCTTCTAATTTTCCGTGTCTTTGAACCCATCTCTCTACATAATAACCTGTCACGTAACCTGCTGCCTTGATCTCCATTAACCATTATACTGTCCATAGCTTTACACTTCCCTTCCCCCCAACTTGCTAGTTTAAAGTCCTTGTGACCAACCTATTTATCCTATTCGCTAGAACATTGGTCCCAGAATGGTTCAGGTGAAGACCGTCCCAACGGTACAGGTCCCTCCTGCCCCAGTACTGATGCCAATGCCCTATGAAATGGAATCCCTCTTTCCCGCACCACTCCTTTAGCCACGTGTTAACTTCTCTAATTTTCTCAACCCTATGCCAATTGGCACGTGGCTCGGGTAGTAATCCAGAGATTATAACCCTGGAGGACCTGCTCTTTAATTTCGTCCCTAGTGTTTGATAATCCCCAAACAGGTCCTCTTTCCTAGTCTTACCTATGTTGTTAGTCCCAACGTGGACCACAACAACTGGATCCTTCCCCTCCCTCTCCAAAATCCTTTCAAGCCGATCAGAGATGTCCCTCACCCTGGCACCGGGCAGGCAACATACCATGCGGGCCTCTCGATCTGGCTTACAAAGGATGCCATCAATCCCCCTAATTATAGAATCCCCTACAACTACCACTTGTCTTTTTGCTCCCCCCTCTTGAATGGCTTTCTGTACCACGGTGCAGTGGTCAGTCAACGCATCCTCCCTACAGCCCTCTTCCTCATCCACACAGGGAGCAAGTACCTCATACCTGTTGGACAAGGTCAAGGGCTGAGGCTCCTCAACTCCTAAACTCAGGATCCCCCTTGCAGTCACACCACTCTGTCCCTGACCACTGTCCGAATTTACAGAACTTATTCTACCGGGTGTGACTGCCTCCTGAAACAAAGCGTCCAGGTAATGTTCCCCCTCCCTGATGTGCCGCAGTGTGTGCAGCTCGGTCTCCAGCTCATCAATTCTGAGCCGAAATTCCTCGAGCAGCCAACACTTGCTGCAGATATGGTCACTGACGGTCTCAATGGGATCCACCAGTTCCATCATCATACAGCAACAGCACAATCACCTGTCCAGCCATATTCAACTAGTTAATTAATTTAAATATTTAAAAAAAAACATTTTTTTTATATAACCTCAAGGATAAACCCGAACACCAACAAAAACACAGTCCTCTCTGGCCACTCACCCGAACGCAGTCACTCACCTAAACTCAGATGACCTCTGTTCCAATCAGCACTCAGTCACTCACCTAAACTCAGATGCACTCTGTTCCAATCAGCACTCCGTGACTAAAGGCACTCCTGCCACACCTTTTGTGCACTCACCACTCCCAGCACTGTCCCGGCTCTCTCCTCCCGCGCTTTTTAAATCTCCCGGCTCTCTCCTCCGGCGCTGTTTTCGCTGTCCCGGCTCTCTTTGCTCCCGCTCTGTTTTTGCTGTCCCGGCTCTCTCCTCCCGCGCTTTTTAACCACAACAGGTTGGGGTTATGTGCTCTACTGAGTGCCCTCTTCCCTTGTTTGTAACTAGATTTAACTTTATTTCTAATCATGAATTAATAAATGCTCTCGTTAAATAATTTCTGATTTAAAAAAATAATTATTTGTAAATCTCTGCACATGCTCTGCCTGGCCATTTTTATGTAGTTCTGTGTCCAGCCTGGGCTGTGTCTGTATCTCTCCATGCTCTGCTCTTTCTGGCCCAGGGTTTTTTAAAATTAATTTACGGGATGTGGGCGTCACTGGTTAGGCCGGCATTTATTGCCCATCCCTGGTTGCCCTTCAGAAGGTGATGGTGAGTTGCCTTCTTGAACCGCTGCAGTTCTTGAGGTGTAGGTACACCCACTGTGCTGTTAGGGATGGAGTTCCAGGATGTTGTTGCAACGACAGTGAAGGAACGGGGATATATTTCCAAGTCAGGGTGGTGAGTGACTTTGAGGGGAACCGCCACGTGGTGGGGTTCCGGGGTATCTGCTGCTCTTGTCCTTCCAGATGGTAGTGCTTGTAGGTTTGGAAGGTGCTGTCTAAGGAACCTTGGTGAGTTACTACAGTACATCTTGTAGATGGTAGACATGGCTGCCACTGTTCGTCGGTGGTGGAGGGTTTGGATGTTTGTGGAAGGGTAAGCAATCAAGCGACATGCTTTGTCCAGGATGTTGTTGGAGCTGCGCTCATCCAGGCAAGTGGAAAATATTCCATTACACTCCTGACTTGTGCCTTGTAGATGGTGGACAGGCTTTGGGGGGAGTTCAGGAGGTGAGTTTCCCACCGTAGGATTCCTAACCTTTGACCCACAGTATTAATGTGGCTAGTCCATTTCAGTTTCTGATCAATGGTAACCCCCAGGATGTTGATTGTGAGGGATACAGCGATGGTAATGCCATTGAATGTCAAAGGGCAGTGGTTAGATCCTCTCTTCTAGGTGATGGTCATCGCCTGGCACTTGTGTGTCGTGAATGTAACTTGCCACTTGTCAGCCCAAGCCTGGATATTGTCCAGGTCTTGCTGCATTTGGACATGGACTGCTTCATTATCTGAGGAGTCACGAATGGTGCTGAACATCTGCGAACATCACCACTTTTGACCTTATAAGACCATAAGACACAGAAGTAGACGTAGACCACTCGGCTCATCAAGTCTGCTCCGCCATTCAATAATGGCTGATATTTTTCTCATCCTCATTTTCCTGCCTTCTCCCCATAACCCCATATCCCCTTATTAATCAAGAACCTTTCTACCTCTGTCTTAAAGACACTCAGTGATTTGGCATCCACAGCCTTCTACGGCAAAGAGTTCCACAGATGAGTTATCATGGAAGGGAGGTCATTGATGAAGCAGCTGAAGATGGTTGGGCCTAGGACACTACCCTGAGGAACTCCTGCAGTGATGTCCTGGATCTAAGATGATTGACCTCCAACAACCACAACCATCTTCCTTTGTGCCAGGTATCATAGAATCATAGAATTTACAGTGCAGAAGGAGGCCATTCTGCCCATCAAGTCTGCACTGGCTCTTGGAAAGAGCACCTGATTAATTGCACACCACCCCCGTAACCTAGTAACCCCACCTAACCTTTTGGATACTAAGGGGCAATTCAGCATGGCCAACCCACCTAACCTGAACATCTTTGGACTGTGGGAGGAAACCGGTGCACCTGGAGGAAACTCCACACAGCCAGGTATGACTCCAACTAACAGAGAGTTTCCCCCCTGATTCCCATTGACTCCAGTTTAGCTAGCGCTCCTTGATGTCAAGGGCAGTCATTCTCACCTCAGGTCTGGCATTCAGCTTTTTTGTCCATGTTTGAACCAAGGCTGTAATGAAGTCAGGAGCTGAGTGACCCTGGCATAACCCAAACTGAGCATCCGTAAGCAGGTTATTGCTGTGTAAGTGCCGCTTAATAGCACTGTTGATAACTCCTTTCATCACTTTGCTGATAATGGAGAGTAGGCTGATGGGACGGTAATTGGCTGGGTTGAATTTGTCCTGTTTCTTACATACAGGACACACCTGGGCAACTTTCCACATTGCCGGGTAGATGCCAGTGTTGTAGCTCTACTGGAACAGCTTGGCTAGTGGTGCGGCAAGTTCTGGAGCACAAGTCTTCAGGACTGTTGCCGGGATATTGTCAGGGCCGATAGGCTTTGCAATATCCAGTGCCTTCAGCCATTTCTTGATATCATGTGGAGTGAGTGGTATTGACTGAAGACTGACATCTGTGACGCTGGAGACCTCCAGAGGAGACCAAGATAGATCATCCTGTCGGCACACCTGGCTGAAGATTGTTGGGAGTGCCTCAGTCTTGTCTTCTGCACATATAGAACATAGAACATAGAAAAACACAGAACAAGCCCTTCGGCCCACAATGTTGTGCCGAACTTTTGTCCGAGATTAAGAACAAAGTAATCTACACCACATCATTCTTCCGTAATCCATGTACCTATCCAATAGCCGCTTGAAGGTCCCTAATGTTTCCGACACAACTACTTCCACAGGCAGTGCATTCCATGCCCCCACTACTCTCTGGGTAAAGAACGTACCTCCGACATCCCCCCCGATATCTTCCACCATTCGCCTTAAATTTATGTCCCCTTGTAATGGTTTGTTCCACCCGGGGAAAAAGTCTCTGATTGTCTACTCTATCTATTCCCCTGATCATCTTATAAACCTCTATCAAGTCGCACCTCATCCTTCTCTGTTCTAATGAGAAAAGGCCTAGCACCCTCAACCTTTCCTCGTAAGACCTACTCTCCATTCCAGGCAACATCCTGGTAAATCTCCTTTGCACCTTTTCCAAAGCCGCCACATCCTTCCTAAAATGAGGCGACCAGAACTGTACACAGTACTCCAAATGTGACCTTACCAAGGTTTTGTACAGCTGCATCATCACCTCATCAGCTCTTAAATTCAATCCCTCTGTTAATGAACGCTAGCACACCATAGGCCTTCTTCACAGCTCTATCCACTTGAGTGGCAACTTTCAAAGATCTATGAACATAGACCCCAAGATCTCTCTGCTCCTCCACATTGCCAAGAACCGTACCGTTAATCCTGTATTCCGCATTCATATTTGTCCTTCCAAAATGGACAACCTCACACTTTTCAGGGTTAAACTCCATCTGCCACTTTTCAGCCCAGCTCTTCATCCTATGTCTCTTTGCAGCCGACAACAGCCCTCCTCACTATCCACAACTCCACCAATCTTCGTATCATCTGCAAATTTACTGACCCACCCTTCAACTCCCTCATCCAAGATATCAATGAAAATCACAAACAGCAGAGGACCCAGAACTGATCCCTGCGGTACGTCACTGGTAACTGAACTCCAGGCTGAATATTTGCCATCCACCACCACTCTCTGACTTCTATCGGTTAGCCAGTTCGTTATCCAACTGGCCAAATTTCCCACTATCCCATGCCTCCTTACTTTCTGCATAAGCCTACCATGGGGAACCTTATCAAATGCCTTACTAAAATCCATGTACACTACATCCACTGCTTTACCTTCATCCACGTGCTTGGTCACCTCCTCAAAGAATTCAATAAGACTTGTGAGGCAACACCTACCCCTCACAAATCCGAGCTGGCTGTCCCTAATCAAGAAGTGTCTTTCCAGATGCTCAGAAATCCTATCCTTCAGTACCCTTTCCATTACTTTGCCTCGCTCTGAAGTAAGACTAACTGGCCTGTAATTCCCAGGATTATCCCTATTCCCTTTTTTGAACAGGGGCATGACATTCGCCACTCTCCAATCCCCTGGTACCACCCTGTTGACAGTGAGGACGAAAAGATCATTGCCAACGGCTCTTCACCTCTTGCTTCCCATGGAATCCTTGGATATATCCCATCAGGCCTTGGGGACTTGTCTATCCTCAAGTTTTTCAAAATGCCCAACACATCTTCCTTCCTCACAAGGATCTCCTCGAGCTTACCAGTTTGTTTCACAGTGTCCTCTCCAACAATATGGCCCCTCTCATTCGTAAATGCAGAAGAAAAGTACTCGTTCAAGACCTCTCCTATCTCTTCAGAGTCAATACACAATCTTCCGCTACTGTCCTTGATCAGACAAACCCTCGCTCTAGTCATTCTCATATTTCTCACATATGTGTGAAAGGCCTTGGGGTTTTCCTTGATCCTACCCGCCAAAGAGTTTTCATGCCCTCTCTTAGCTCTCCTAATCCCTTTCTTCAGTTCCCTCCTGGTTATCTTGTATCCCTCCAGCGCCCTGTCTGAACCTTGTTTCCTCAGCCTTACATAAGTATCATTCTTTCTCTTAACAAGACATTCAAGGACTTCAGGTTGCGGCGATGACCAGCTAAGCCACACGTTTCAGCGGCTCCAGCTCGAACGGACCTTCGGGCTCTTTTAAGAGCCCCAACGGGGAATTTTTTTGGGACGAAACCCGGTGTGGGGTGAGACAACAGGGAGTCCCCCCCCCCCCCCCCAGCGAAAAAGAAAAAAGATCTCGAAGAATCCTTGAGGGCAGTGGCAGAAGGAAGAAAGGAGCAAGATGGCGGCGGAGTGAGCCCAGGTGACCTGGGGACCGGACCAAGATGAATTTTTAAGACTGTGTGTGGAGCTGCTGAAAAAGGAGGTGCTGGCCCCGATGCTACAAGCAATTGAGGGGCTGAAGGAGACACAAAAGACCCAGGAGATAGAGCTCCGTGTGGTGGAGCAGAAGGTGACTGACAATGAGGACGAGACCTGGGCCTGCCGGTCAAAATGCAGACGCACGAGGCGCTCCATAAGGAGTGCATCGAAAGGATTGAAGTCCTAGAAAACAGGTCACGGAGAAAGAACCTCCGGATCCTGGGTCTCCCCGAGGGAGTGGAAGGAGCTGACGGCGGGGCTTACGTGAGTACGATGCTATGCTCGCTAATGGGAGCTGAGGCCCCCTCGGGCCCCTTGGAAGTGGAAGGGGCCCATCGGGTCCCTGCGAGGAGATGAAAGGCGGCAGAACCATCTGGGGCGATGATCGTGAGATTTCACCTCTTCAATGACAGAGAGGCGGTTCTGAGATGGGCCAAGAAGGTACGGAGTAGTAGATGGGAGAATGCAGTGGTACGAGTGTATCAGGATTGGAGTGCTGAGGTGGCGAGAAGGAGGGCGAGCTTCAACCGAGCCAAGGAGGTGCTGCACAAGAAGAAAGTGAAGTTCGGGATGTTGCAGCCGGCGCGACTGTGGGTCACGCACCAGGAGAGGCATTACTACTTCGAAACGGCGGAAGAAGCATGGACCTTCATTAAAAACGAGAAACTGGATCAGAACTGAGGGACTGATGTTGGAGGGGAAACGACAATGCTGATGGAGATAGAAATGTAAATTGGGGAGGGGGGGACATTGAGAAATGTGGGCGCCAGTGGGGGGGAAGAAGAGACTCAGGCGGGGTATGGGGAATGGGAGTGGGGCGGCAGAAGGAGCTGCGCCACGAGGGGCGGGACGGCTCTAGAGAACACGGGGTTTCTTTTTCTTGTGCCCGCGTCAGAAAGATGATGGCGGGAAGATAGGCGCATGGTGGATGGGAGTTCCTCACACGGGGGGGTGAAGGAGAGAGCGGGAGAAGCCGGGTCAGTTGAAGTCAGCTGACTTTCGGAAGCAATATGGGTGGAGTAACCATGCTAGATGGGGGTCTAGCGGGGGTGGGGGGAGGGAGGATAACTGGGTTGCTGCTGCGGAGATCGAGAAGGAACTGGTAAAAGAAAAGGTGGTCGGGGCGGGAATGCGCCGCCTGGGAGACGAGTGGGTGCGCGGAACCGGGAAGTGGGACTGGCCCAGGGAGGGTGATGGCTAGTCGACAGGGAAGGGGGGGCGGGCAGCCCCCCAGTCCGGCTGATCACGTGGAACGTGAGAGGCCTAAAAGGGCCGATTAAGAGGGCCCGAGTGTTCGCGCACTTAAAATGACTGAAGGCAGACGTGGCCATGCTTCAGGAGACGCACCGGATGGTGGCGGACCAGGTTAGGTTAAGGAAAGGATGGGTGGGACAGGTGTTCCACTCGGGGCTGGACGCAAAGAACAGGGGGGTGGCCATATTGGTGGGGAAACGGGTGTCATTCGAGGCTAGGAACATTGTAGCGGACAGCGGTGGCAGATATGTGATGGTGAGCGGCAGACTGCAGGGAATGGAGGTCGTGTTGGTTAATGTATATGCCCCGAATTGGGATGATGCGGGATTTATGAAGCGGATGCTGGGACGTATCCCGGACCTGGAGGTAGGAAACCTGATAATGGGGGGGGGACTTCAACACCGTGCTGGACCCAGGGTTAGATAGATCTAGATCTAGGACCGGAAGAAGGCCGGCAGCGGCCGAGGTGCTTAAGGGGTTTATGGACCAAATGGGGGGAATGGATCCGTGGAGATTTGCTAGGCCACTGGCCAAAGAGTTCTCCTTTTTCTCCCATGTCCATAAGGTATACTCCCGGATAGATTTCTTTGTTTTGGGTAGGTCACTGATTTCGAGGGTGGAAGGAACTGAGTACTCAGCCATAGCTGTTTCAGATCATGCCCCACACTGGGTGGACCTGGAACTAGGAGAGGAGAGGGAGCAGCATCCACTCTGGTGACTGGATATGGGATTATTGGCAGATGAGGGAGTCTGCGGAAGGGTGCGGGGATGTATCGAAAGATACCTGGAGGCCAACGACGACGGGGAGGTCCGGGTAGGAGTAGTATGGGAAGCGGTGGTCAGGGGAGAGTTGATCTCCATCAGGGCTCACAAGGGGAAAACGGAGGCCAAAGAAAGGGAAAGACTACTGGGAGAGATTTTGAGTGTAGATAAAAAATATGCGGAGGCCCCGGATGAAGGACTATACAGGGAGAGTTGACGACTCCAGACGGAGTTCGATCTGCTCACCACAGGGAGGGCAGAGGCACAGTGGAGGAAGGCACAGGGGATGAGATATGAATATGGGGAAAAGGTGAGTCGCCTGTTGGCCCACCAGCTGCGAAAGAGGACAGCGGCGAAGGAGATAGGGGGAGTTAGGGATGAAACGGGAGCCACGGTGCGGAGAGCAGGGAAGATAAACGAGGTGTTTAAGACCTTTTACGAGAGGCTATATAGGTCCCAACCCCCGGAGGGAAAAGAAGGGATGCAGCAGTTTCTGGACCAACAAAGGTTCCCGGAGGTGGAAGAGCAGGAGGTGGCAGGCCTGGGGGCGCCAATTGGGGTGGACGAGGTGATCAAAGGGCTGGGGAACATGCAGGCAGGGAAGGCCCCGGGACCAGATGGGTCCCCAGTGGAATTCTATAGAAAATATGCGGACTTGTTGGCCCCGCTGCTGGTAAGAACCTGGTAAGAATTTTGAATCCAATTGGCAACCTCACCCTGGATCCCGTGAGCTTTAACCTTCTTGTCAAAGGCTTTGCTAAAGTCCATGTAGACAACGTCTACTGCACTGCCCTCATCTACCTTCTTGGTCACCCCCTCAAAAAACTCAATCAAATTTGTGAGACATGATTCTCCACGCACAAAGCCATGCTGACTGCCCCGAATCAGTCCTTGCCTCTCTAATTGCTTGTAGATCCTGTCTCTCAGAATACCTTCTAGCAACTTACCTACTACAGACGTTAGGCTCACCGGCCTGTAGTTCCCAGACTTTTCCCTGCTGCCCTTCTTAAACAAGGGCACAACATTCGCTACTCTCCAATCTTCAGGCACCTCACCTGTGGCTGCCGATGATTCAAATATCTCTGTTAGGGGACCCGCAATTTCCTCCCTAGCCTCCCACAACATCCTGGGATACATTTAATCAGGTCCCGGGGATTTATCTACCTTGATGCGCTTTAAGACTTCCAGCACCTCCTCCTCTGTAATATGCACACTTCTCAAGACATCACTATTTATTTCCCTTAGTTTCCTAACATCCATGCCTTTCTCCACCGTGAATACCGATGAGAAATATTCATTCAGGATCTCACCCAACTCTTGTGGCTCTGCACATAGATGCCCTTGTTGATCCTTAAGAGGCCCTACTCTGTCCGTAGTTACTCTTTTCCCCTTTATGTATTTGTAGAATCTCTTTGGATTCTCCCTTGCATTATTTGCCAAAGCAATTTCATGTCCCCTTTTTGCCCTCCTGATTTCCCTCTTAACTCTATTTCGACAATCTCTATACTCTTCAAGGGATCCACTTGATCCCAGTTGCTTATGTACGTCATATGCCTCCTTCTTCTTTTTGACCAGAGTCTCAATATCTCGAGTCATCCAGGGTTCCCTACTTCTACCAGCCTTGCCCTTCACTCTAAAGGGAATGTGCTTACCCTGCACCCTGGTTAACACATTTTTAAAAGCCTCCCATTTACCAGCCGTCCCTTTGCCTGCCAACAGTCTACCCCAATCTACCTCTGCAAGTTCCTGCCTGATACCATCAAAATTGGCCTTGCCCCAATTAAGAATTTTAACTCTTGGGCCAGACCTATCATTCTCCATAGCTATCTTAAAACTAATGGAGTTATGGTCACTTGTCCCAAAGTGATCTCTCACTAGCACTTCTGTCACTTGCCCTTCCTTATTTCCCAAGACGAGGTCAAGTTTTGCCCCCTCTCTAGTCGGTCCATTCACATACTGAATGAGAAATTCCTCCTGAATACACTCAACAAATTTCCCTCCATCCAAGCCGCTAATGCTATGGCTATCCCAGTCAATGTTGGGAAAGTTAAAGTCCCCTACTATTACCACCCTATTATTCTTGCAGCTATCTGTAATCTTCTTACATATTTGCTCCTCAATTTCCCGCTGACTATTTGGGGGTCTGTAGTACAGTCCTACCAAGGTGATCTCTCCCTTCTTATTTTTCAGTTTAGGAAGAGGCGCAGTCCTCCCCAGATGAGGGGGATGGGGGCAATGGTCAGGGCAGACGGGCTAGACAGAGGCGGGTGGCTGTCCACCGTTACCAGCTGGCCCAGCGGGCACGGGACAGGCTGATAGCGGCCCGCTTCACTGACTAGATGGGCGTGGGAATCGGGTAGTACGGCCACAGACTGCACACCATGGCAACAGCCGATCACCCACACCTCCCACCCGTCCACCCACCCAGCACCCTCACCCCCCTCCCCAACCCCACCCACCCCACCCGCATGCACACCACCCCCCCCATTGCCGATCCACCTGCGGCACAACGGCCGGACTCACACAGTTGTGGGTGGACGCGTGTCTATTGCAGGCCATGGAGGATGATGACAACCCGCCCAGCGATGAGCTCCTGGCTCCACATCGTTGGACTATGTCTGACCCATGGCCACAGTACCACCATCCACCCGGACCAACCCTGCATGTGGCTGTGATACTGCAGCGCACGGTCCCGTCCTCTGCCCGGGGGAATGTTGATGGCGGCCCAAGGGGAAGGGGCAGACTCACCAGGGGCTGAGGTAAGACCACCCCTCACAAACACACACTTGCGCTCAACGTACATGACACCCCCGCACGCTTTGGACAGAGCACAAAGGCAGCTTCTGTAAGTGTAACATTGACTTTAATAACCAAACAAGTTCATGCACGTGCCCTCGCCCCTAAAACTCATCTGTGCCCTGCACCCGTGCCAACTTACTCAGTGTCTAATTGTTTGGCCTTACGGGCCCTTTGACTACGTCTACGTGGTTCCCCAGATGGTACAGCAGAACTGGAGGTGGACTCCTGTGATTCCTGCCCTCTGACACGGGTCCCTTTGGCGGCCGTTTCCTGGGGCGTC
Source organism: Scyliorhinus torazame (assembly GCF_047496885.1). NCBI lineage: Eukaryota > Metazoa > Chordata > Chondrichthyes > Carcharhiniformes > Scyliorhinidae > Scyliorhinus > Scyliorhinus torazame. The sequence goes on from NC_092709.1 coordinate 121,759,113, forward strand.
CTGGCCTAGACTGGGATGGCGAGCTGCCAGCCTGTCCTGCCCGTTGCCCACCCAATGCACCTGGGACGGAAGGGGGGGAGTCCGAGGTGTCGCGGTGTTCCGGGACCTCCCCTACAGGGGAACCCGGGACGGACCACACCTCCTCCTCCCTCGGGTGCCCAATGGCCCCCAGGCCTCTACATGGGTGGGGGATGCGAACGGACTGGCCATCCGACGCCCCCCCGACATCTGGCGCTGCCAGTCCTGGAGGCCCGTGCTGGTATCGACAGGGGTCTGCAGGTTTGCAGCCATGGAGCCGAGGGGATTGGCAAACCCTGTCTGTGACTGTGCGACGCCGGCTCGCACATGGCCAATGGCGCCGATGCCCGCAGCGATGGCCTGCAGAGACTGGGCTATGGCCTGCTGAGACTGGGCTATGGCCTGCTGAGACTGGGCCATGGCCTGCTGAGACTGGCCGATGACCTGCAGAGACTGGGCTATGGCCTGCTGAGACTGGGCCATGGCCTGCAGAGACTGGGCTATGGCCTGCTGAGACTGGGCCATGGCCTGCAGAGACTGGGCCATTGCGTTGAGCGTCTCTGCCATCTGGCGCTGGCACTGGCTCATGGCCTCCTGTGAGAGGGCAGCCATGTCCTGGGCCACAGACGCCGCCTGCACGGAAAGCCCCAGGCCTCGCAAACCGTTCCCCATGTCTGACACCGTCGCACCCATTGCCTCCACCGCGGACGCCACCCGTGCGTTGTCGGCCTGGGTGGCACGTATGACCGGCACCACTCCCAGCTCCTGGACGCGGGTGGACTCCTCCACCTGAGACTGCAGCCGCCGCAAGCCGGCCGTCACCCTCTTCGCTCGTCTCCGGGTCGGTGGTTACTTTGGATCTCTGGGTGGGTGTGGTAACTCCAGGAACCCGGGATCCATCTGAGCGGCAGATGTTCGCTTGGGCTGGGCTGCCCTCCGACCGCCAGGCCCCTATGCTGTTGCTACCTCCACCTGCTGTACCCGGACGGCTGTGTTGTGCGCACCAGTGAGTGTACCAGACGCCTCATCACTAAAGTGCCCAACCGAGGTGAGTGTTTCTGCGATGGTGGAGGGTGTTGGTGACAGCAGTGGCGTTGTGTCGTGCTCTTCGTCCCACTCTGAGTCCATGGCACTTTGGGGTGGGTGTTCGTCTCCACCCATCCACTCTGTGTCACTGTCCGCTATTTCGTCTTCCTGGGTAGTGCTGTCCTGGGTAGGGGTGTCCCGTGTAGGGGTGTCCTGGGTAGGGGTGTCCTGGGTAGTGGTGTCCTGGCTCGGCTATGACGGGGGCCTGTGGCTGCCCCTCTCGTCGTTGGGTGGCACACGTCTGCGTCGTCGCACCCGCACGTGACGGGGGCATCGTCTCCCTGTTGCTCCAGGTCTCTCCGTCTCCCGTGGTCTCCGAGGGACATCCTGCGGGCGTCGCATGCCGGAGGGTCCGGGTCTCTCCGTCACCCGTGGCCTCCAAGGGGCATCCTGCGGGCGGTCTGCATCTGCGGGGATGGGTGCCTCGACGTTTGCTCCTGCGATACACAATGAAGCATGCATGGTTAGACACGCAGGCAGTGATCAGGTGATATGGGGGAGGGGGGATATAGGGGAGGGTGGATATGGGGTCTTGCTAGTACGCCCCCGACCTCTGCATCAGCAACCTCCCGGTCCTCAGGTCCGCCAGCCAGTTCCAAGGCCCTTCCCTCATGTTCGGTCAGTGGCCTCTCATCAGCGGGGCCTCCTCCAGTCCTCACATGCTCCCTGGTGTTGTGTGCGCATTTCTCCTGTGGCGGTGGGGGCGGGGGGGGTGGTGGCAGGGGTAAAAGGCAACAGTGTTAGACAGGTATATGAATGCACGCCGTCGGTTGCGTGTGTATTGCAGAGGTTAAGGTTAGGGCTGGATTCACTTGGGGATTTGGGGGATATGGGGAGGGGGGATATGGGGGAGGGGGGATATGGGGGATATGGGGGAGGGGGATATGGGGGATATGGGGAGGGGGGATATGGGGAGGGGGGATATGGGGGATATGGGGGGAGGCGGGATATGGGGAGGGGGGATATGGGGAGGGGGGATATGGGGGATATGGGGGAGGCGGGATATGGGGGATATGGGGGAGGGGGGATATGGAGTATATGGGGGAGGGGGGATATGGGGAGGGGGGATATGGGGGAGGGGGATATGGGGGATATGGGGGAGGGGGGATGTGGGGGATATGGGGGAGGGGGGATATGGGGGAAATGGGGGAGGGGGATATGGGGGACGGGGGATATGGGAGAGGGGGGATATGGGGGAAATGGGGGAGGGGGATATGGGGGACGGGGGATATGGGGAGGGGGATATGGGGGAGGGAGGATATGGGGAGGGGGATATGGGGGATATGGGGAGGGGGATATGGGGAGGGGGGATATGGGGGGAGGTGGGATATGGGGGAGGGGGGATATGGGGAGGGGGGTATGGGGGATATTGGGAGGGGGATATGGGGGATATGGGGGAGGGGGGATATGGGGTATATGGGGGAGGGGGATATGGGGGAGGGGGGATATGGGGAGGGGGATATGGGGGATATGGGGGAGGGGGATGTGGGGGATATGGGGAGGGGGGTATGGGGGAAATGGGGGAGGGGGGAATATGGGGACGGGGATATGGGGGAGGGGGGATATGGGGGATATGGGGAGGGGGATATGGGGATATGGGGGAGGGGGGATATGGGGGAGGCGGGATATGGGGAGGGGGGATATGCAGGATAGGGGTGAGGGGGGATATGGGGGAGGGGGGATATGGGGGGTATGGGGGATATGGGGGATATGGGGAGGGGGGATATGGGGAGGGGGGATTATGGGGAGGGGGGATATGGGGTAGGTGGGATACGGGGAGGGGGATATGGGGAGGGGGGATATGGGGTATATGGGGGAGGGGGGATATGGGGGATATGGGGGGTGATATGGGGATATGGGGAGGGGGGATATGGGGGAGGTGGGATATGGGGGATATGGGGATATGGATATCGGGCAGGGGGGCGGGAGGCTCACCCTGCCTGCTCTGACGAGGTCGTTCACCTTCTTGTGGCACTGGGTGCCTGTCCGTGGTGTCAGGGCCGCAGCGGTGACGGCCTCTGCCACCTCCCTCCACAGACGCCGGCTGTGGCGTGGGGCAACTCTGCGGCCGTGCCCGGGATACAGGGCCTCCCTCCTCTGCTCCACTGCGTCCAGGAGCGCCTCCACATCCCGTGACTGGAACCTCGGGGCTGAGCGGCGGCCGGCCATCCAGTCGGGTGTTCCGGTCGGGTGGGGGGGAGCAGCGCGTCCTTATGAGCCATCATGCCGTGCGGCGTGTATGATGCTGCACGGCATGAACCATGTGAGCAAGCGCGGATCCCGTCACGTCGCTGCTAGCCCATTTCGGGCCGGAGACTTCGCCACGATTTTTGCGGCGTGTCACAAGTCGGATTTGCGCCGTTTTTTGCGCCGATAACGGATAATTTCGCCCCTTATTCCTGATGCTTCTTGCGTTGAAGTATACACACTTCAACCCATCTCCGTGCCTGCAAGTACTCTCCTTTGTCAGTGTTACCTTCCCCACTGCCTCACTACATGTTTTGATACCCTGAAAATCGGCTACCTTAGTTGCTGGACTACAAATCCGGTTTCCATTCCACTGCCAAATTAGTTTAAACCTTCCCGAAGAGTACTAGAAAACCTCCCACCCAGGTCATTGGTGCCCCTCTGGTTCGGATGCAACCCATTCTGCTTGTATAGTTCCCACCTTCCCCAGAATGCGCTCCAATTATCCAAATACCTGAAGCCCTCCCTCCTACATCTGCTGGGCTCCTCCATCATTGAGGATGGGGATATTTGTGGAGCCTCCTCTGGCCGTGAGTTGTTTCATTGTCCACCACCATTCACGGCTGGATGTGTCAGGACTACAGGGCTTAGATCTGCTGCATTCGTTGTGGAATCGCTTAGCTCTGCCTATTACTTGCTGCTTATGCTGTTTTGCACACAAGTAGTCCTATGCTGGAGCTTCACCGGGATGCCTGATGTTGCTCTTGGCATGTTCTCTTGCACAGTTTGTTGAACCAGGGTAGACCGATCCCTGGCTTGGTGGTAATGGGAGAATGGGAGATATGCTGGGTCATGAGGTTGCAGATTGTGGTTGAATACAATTCTGCTGCTGCTGATGGACCACAGTGCCACATGAATACCCACTCTTGAGTTGCTAGCTCTGTTCAAAGTCTATCCCATTTAGCTCAGTGGTAGTGCCACGCAACACGATGGAGGGTATCCTCAATGTGAAGGTGGGACTTTATCTCCACAAACTCTGTGCGGTAGTCACTTCCAACGACACTGTCATGGACAGTATCTGCAGCAGGCAGATTGGTGAGGATGAGGTCAAGTATGTTTTTTCCCTTTTGTTGGTTCCCTCACTACCTGCTGCAATCCCAGTCCAGCAGCTATGTCCTTTTGGACCTGGCCAGCTCCGTCAGTGGTGGTAGTACCAAATCACCTTTGTTGATGGACATTGAAGTCCCTCACCTCGAGCCACCCTCAGTGTTTCCTCCAAGTGCTGTTCAACATGGAGAAGTATTGATTCATCAGCTGATGGTGGCCGGTACGTAGTAATCAGCAAGAGGTTTCCTTGCCCATGTTTAACCTGAAGCGATGAGACTTCATGGGGTCCCGAATTGATGTCGAGTTCTCCCTGGTCAACTCCTTCCCAACTGTATTCCACTGTGTGATAGATCTACCATACGGATTTAGCAGCACTTTGCTGTCACTAAAACGTAGTAGATATTTGAGTTAAAACCTCTCAGGTGCAAATAGGAATCATTTTATTTGTCTTCTATTGATTACAATTGAGAGTCATTTAAAGTCTTATTCTCTAACAAGTCCAGCGAGCACAGCACTGACAGAGAGGCAATCTGTAGACAATTCAACTTTCAAACAATCACAGAAATTATTTTCTTGTTTAGGCAAACAGTTCGCAATAACTTCAAAAGTCAAAGTCAGAAAGTGAAATATGAAAAACAGAGAGACAGCGAATAGTTAAGTCAAAGTATAGATTGATTCCGGAAAGAGAGAGAGAGAGAGTTGGCCGAAAACCCATCACGATTATACCAAATCATATCAGACTTTGGCCATCTATCTACACCCCAATGTAATTCTAATTGGTTTGGATTAACGTCAAATGAGTTTGATTTGATGGTTAGTTGTCACTCATTAATAGGCAACATTAACCTAAAATGTATTCTTGTATGAGCTATGGAATGCGAATCGGCTTCCTTATCGCAAGCTGCTTGAACTGGATTCTTGCTGAGGACAATAGCGCCTTTAGGTTACTGTGCCATTGCCGTAGAGCCTGCCCTGTCCTTGGTCACTTTATCTTGCAAATGTATTTGTTAGCTGAATAAGAATGCTGTATTAATCTATCTGTTTCTGTGTTCTGTTGAAGCTATGTTTTGAAATGCTGAATGTGTGTTTTGATAAGACCTGAGGTTATGAGTGAGTTTTAAAATGGCATTTTAATAGACTAGGGGCTTAATGCTAAATAGCTATCTTTTACCTATAGAAAATAGTTGGCTTCTACAGTCGGCCCTTTTGATAAATCGAAAGAATAAGTGAGATATTATCACAATAAGATAAAAGGCATTATTAATGCGATAGGATAGGTAAAAGCGCAAAGAATAACTCATTCATATTGTCATTGCAGTTTTAAACAATAGAGTGGATAAGCATTGCATTGCAAGCATTTCAGCAATAACTATTATAATTCTTAAAGAATAACAATTAATAAATGAATCAAATTTGATACTACTGATTCAGTATTAATAAATTATACAATATGTTAATAATACAGTCAAATAAATGAATAATAATGCAGTTAATAATAGTTCAACCAAAAACTTTCCATTTTGATGTTATTGGCTAGTGGTGCATATGAATAAATATGAACCATGTGGATTGGTGGGGCACAGTGAGTAGGCATGCATTAGCCAAAGTATCTAATCAGCAGCATTAGTCCAAATATGCAAAATAGGAAAAGTCCCTTAATGATGTTAATTCCTGTACCACCCAACCAATTGGAAAGTACCCCAATAAGTGTAATCAAAGGGTTGGTCAAGTTTTTTTTAAACTTTGTATTGGATGTGAATTGCTAAGTCTTTGACATCTTCTGGATTATACACAAAAGCTTGTTGAATGGGTTAATTTTCCTGCAGAGACAAAAAGGGCATATAGTGGGTGTATAGATTTGAATGATGCCATGTCATTCAAATGTCACTCATATATGTCACTCAAATGGACTGGGAGTAAAAGTTGGATTGCTGCCAAATTCCCATTATCAAATGTCTTAGAATGATGTATTCTCTCTATGGATTTGCTTTAATCAGAGTTCCTTTTCTTAAAAACAGCTTCCACATTGTCTGAAGTTTTAATTTCCAAACTAATTTTAAACGTTTATTTTAAAATATCAAACACAATAACTTATTGAACATATGACGGAACCAATTTTGCACTGTATCTTGGTTTTCTGTAGATGAATTCGCCGATCCTGTTCACAAGATATGTTAATTTCTTAAAATTAATAACGCAACATTCAAAATAATGACAATTTTCTCAAGTTAACAGTTCTTGGCAACTTTTTAGCGATACGTGACTTGTCCCGTATCCCTGTAGCCAGGAGGTGGGTCTTCATCGTAAGAGTCCAGTGTGTAATCACGAAATCTGAAACTCGCCAAATGGTCGTCTTCAACACGAGAAAGGAACCTCATATCTCTTCTGGACAGATTTGTCGTTAATGGAGGAGGAGAGGCAACGATTGACATGCCTTTTTTAGCAGTTGAGGTTTTAGACTGAGGGCTGGATAGGATCAAGTTTAAAGCTGCAGACAGTTCTGGTTTCAAACCAGTGACAAAATGGGTTTTTGATGATAAATCTTTTAAATGGTTAAACACCCAGGCTGTTGTCTTTATCACTTCAACTCCAAGCTGTTTGGTGCTTAATGGGTTAAGTTGTATTACACTTTGTTTGCCATTAGGCTAGTCGCTTAACAAAATAGGCTTTTCTTGTTTAAAAATCTCACAGTCTATTAAAGCTGCCATGAGAGGCTTTTGGAACGGGGCCAGCAGCATTTCGTTGTCGGTCTCAGAGTAAGATAACGGTTTGTTCTGGGGTAAATGTGTCCTTGACAGACATTTGGCCAGATCCCCCTGTGGAACCTCGATCAGTGTATTCATTTTTTTCATGTCAGTAGCAGCTTGTAAGATTTGATTTAGTTATCACTGGTATACCTTGGGTCTTAGTTAACATCATTTCAACTTGTCCGGTTGGTGGCGCTGTTTGCTTTGGAGAGTTCAGCTGGTTTTTAAAAGACAGATTTGAAGTTTTTTGTGCTGTTAATTTGTCTGTCAGTAATTTGTTATGACATTTCATGGTGTCCATGTCACTTTCCAAAATACATTTTTCCTCAAGTAACTGGCAATTTTGACTTTTGATTTGCTCAGTTTCTGTTTGTAACTGTTGGTATTTTGACCCCATTTCAATAACTTTACGTTGCAATTCTGCTATTTGAAAAGATTGTTGCTGGACTTTATAGGTTTTGTTTTCCAATAAAGTTTTAATCTGATCACAGCGTTCAAGTTTAGGTTTTGCATCTCGTAATTCTTCAACAACTGCTGCTGGTGGACTTAAGGTCATGGAGCCTGCCCTGTCGTTGGTCACTTTATCTTGCAAATGTATTTGTTAGCTGAATAAGAATGCTGTATTAATCTATCTGTTTCTGTGTTCTGTTGAAGCTATGTTTTGAAATGCTGAATGTGTGTTTTGAAATGACCTGAGGTTATGAGTGAGTTTTAAAATGGTATTTAATAGACTAGGGGCTTTATGCTAAATAGCTATCTTTTACCTATAGAAAGTAGTTGGCTTCTACACTGGGTCTGTCCTGACAGTGATACGGACATACGCAGGAATAGTGATAGTGGTGTCTGAGACATTGTAAATTGTAAATTTACAGATTCCAGTGCATTCCACTAGCACTCTCCCTGGCACTGATGTCATGAACTCTTTGACAAATATGTTGGCCAATCCTCTCTGTGTTTTGCAGTATATTAGATTTACAATTTACATATTTTTGAATGTTCAGACTTTCAACAAATAGCTAAGCTTTGACTTCACATGGTGCAATGATTAATAAGGTCATTATAAAAGTAAGGCATTGGGGTTTGGCAATTAGTCCATTCTAACTGAATCTATTTTCAAAACAAGGTAGAGACAAAGATAATAATTGATTAATCAACCAGACGTCAAGCCAGCCTTTGTGGATGTAATGATCACTGTATGATTCATTAAGATCCTGTTCTCACAGGCAGCTGTAAATTTACAATTTAAAAATAACACCCTGGCAGCGTTTCTGGTGAAAAATAAACTGCAATGAAAAGTCAAGGGATAAAACAGCATGACGGTAATATAAATACCATTGTGTGGGAAGGATTTACTGTAAATAAGATCGCCTTGGAAGTTGTGGCAATAATTATTTTTTTTCCTGTAATTTCCGAGCATCGTCTGAAGGATGACACAAGTAGGTTAATCCCCTGCCAACACGTTCTTTGCAAGCAATGTTAGTTTTTGCCAGGCCAAAATTTAATGTCATCAAAATTCTTGGCACCCAACACCTAGAAAATGCTCTTTTCACTTGCTCCGAATTCCTTGAGGAATTTGCACTTTGAGATGATGATGATTCGGATGTAGAGCAGAATTAATTCTTCGAGGTGGGATATTTTTTGTTCAGGTTCTTTGATTCAGAGCATGTGTTCAGAACATTAATGTCAAAAAGAGAAATGAGTCATAGCTATAGGGCTCATAACAATACTCACAAGTTCTAAATAAGTCATGGTAAAATGGAGGCTTTTGAAAATGTGGATGAATATCAAAATACAATTTCATTGTACAGTCTTGTGATTTGTTCAATTTGCAAAGATGAAATGTACTGTAAAAGCTTGGTGGTGGGTTCAGCTGTTTTCTGCAGTGTTTGCATTATCTTTATAAGACACTAAAATTGTGTACTTTTAAACCTGATACTTAAATGTACAGAGGGATAAACATTTTAACCTCTGCTGTCAATATAACGATAATATCAGAATTAAAAATGTATGAGTCGGTGACATGATCCGGAATACATGCAATAAATGCCTTGCTATACTAAAATATTAATGTTTTCCTGAATGATACCAAACACAAAACAGTTGTATGAATGGTGTTAAATATTTTGATGTCATTTTACTTATTTTGTTCTTTAATATTGGTCGTCCATGTTCCTTTTATTTTACCTCTCCTTACCACATCAGCAGCTGAGAGGCCAACCAAGCTTTCTGCTCCATACCATCCCAGTATTCTTTTGGCTGAAATACAAGCCATTAAACCAAACCATTCGACCACAACATTAACCAACAACACTTCTAATAATAGGCGCAATCTACCGGCCATGTCCCACTCGAACCAGGTCGCGATATGGTCGGTAGATGCCGGGAGAAGCCCCTTCTGGGATTTACCCGCTTGTCACGACTCGCGGGATCCTGTTAGGTCTGGACCCCGCCCATTGTGGCGGCATCAATATTCAGCAAGTCTGCATATTAGAGTGAACAGCTAGTCTCACTCTAATATGCCCTCGCCTGACCTGTCTTTCTCCGTTTTTTATTTTTTTAAACTCACCTTGGTGGTGGGCTTGGAGATATAATTGCTTCCTGGAAGGAATTCAAATCTGCTGGTTGAAAAGTGGAACCGTTTCATTAACAACAGTATGAGTCAAGTGAGAATACAGTGTTCTGGGCCACACCCTTGAAAAGGGCTCTAGTTTTAATTGGATTTTGTTGTTAAATTGGAACAATTAATGGGAATTCATTGAGGGTTATACATAGATTACTGTAGCTGTGTGGGGTCTTTATGTTTGTAATTGATAAAAATTCTAGCTGTGTGTGTTTATACAAATGTTAACTAAATTCTTATATAAAGTTTGTTATTTTTGAGTAAAAGCACTGAAGAAGTCTGTTGAATAACACCTGAAAGGAAGGCTCTTGCATTCATCCTAGCCAAATTCAACATAAAGGTTGTCGGTCAGGTGGACTCCATCATACACTTTGAAGTTTTTAAACCCTGGCCAAGAACAAAATTGTGGGCTCGCCCGGGATGAATGTCTATCTTTCGTGATTGGGTTGGCTTCGTGAACTTAAAGACAGTGAGGGGTGAGCGTATTTGTGTTTGCTTTTCAGGTGTTGAATACAAGTTTAAATAGGGAACGTGTTGTGGACAATGGCTCTTTCACAGGCTCTTTCAGAAGATTTTGGGGGTGGAGAAGGTCACGCGCAGTACCCCCATTTGAGGGGTAATAGATATAGGACAGAGGTCAGAGGTAGGTTCTTTACGCAAAGAGTAGTGAGGCCGTGGAATGCCCTACCTGCTACAGTAGTGAACTCGCCAACATTGAGGGCATTTAAAAGTTTATTGGATAAACATATGGATGATAATGGCATAGTGTAGGTTGGATGGCTTTTGTTTCGGTGCAACATCGTGGGCCGAAGGGCCTGTACTGCGCTGTATTGTTCTATGTTCTATGTTCTATGTTCTTACAAACGGAAACTAAAACAAGGCTTTAGATTTGGCAAAAACATTGCAGTTAACATTGCCTGACAAAATACGAAAAGAAGAGGTAATTGCGGCGGTAGCTGAGCATTTAAAATTGCCTAAGACATAGTCAGAATCATTGGAAATGGCAAGAATTCAATACAGATCAAGCAGCTTGAACATGAAAAAGAATTAAAGCAGCTTGAATACGAAATGTGGGAAAAAATAATAGCCCTAGCAGAACAAAATGTGAGAGAAAGGGAGATACAGATCAGGGAAAAAGAAAAGGAGAGATTTTGATCTTCAGAAACTGACCATGAAACGTGAACATCAGTTAAAATTGGCAGAGGTAAAGAGAAATGTACAGTCTGAGGATAATGATGAGGATGGTGAGCAAGAGCGTCATAGTCAAAGGCTTGGTGAGGTTCTATTTAAATATGTTCAGGCATTGCCAAGGTTTGATGAGAAGATTGTAGAAGCCTTTTACATTTCATTTGAGAAGGTAGCTAAACAAATAAAATGGCCCCAGGACATGTGGGATTCCTGATTCAAGCAAAGTTTGTAGGTAGAGCTAGTGAAGTGTTTGCATCACTATCAAAGGAGGTATCTGGGACGTATGAGGAGGTCAAAAAAATCCATCTTAGGTGCAGATGAACTAGCGCCTGAAGCCTATAGCCAAAAGTTTAGAAATTTAAGGAAAGAACCTGGTCAAACATACATGGAGTTTGAAAGGATCAAACAGAGTAATATTGATAGGTGGATAAGAGCAGTAGCTTAAAACTGTGAGATTAGCAGCAGAAATGGCAGATGAATATGAATTACTTCATAAATCAAAGTTTGGCTTTCAACATCAGTTTCAGCCTGTGAGGAATAGAAACTGGGTGAAGGAGAAATACTCAGGTGGTAAAGGTAAGGGTAAAGGAGATCTAATGGGAGGTAATAAGGATAGTGTACCTCAGATTAAAAAGGAAATCCAAGAGGGTGGAAGAGAAATGAAAAGTTTCAGATGTTTTTACTGTAATAAACTAGGCCATGTAAAGTCACAGTGTTGGGGGTTGAAGAAAAGCACTGGGAAGGCTGATGTGGTAAAACAGGATAAGCTAGTGGAGTTTGTTAAAGTGGCAAAGGAAAGCCCAATTGAAGAGAAACAGATGCAATTGAATGTACAGCCTGATCAAGAGGTGATTGACAAGAAGGTGCCAGGTCTCGTTAAAGAATTTACTTGTGTGGCTAAAGTTTACTCATGTATACCAGGTGGAGTAGGTGAAGAAGTCAACATTTTAAGAGATACGTGAACCAGCCAATTTTTGATGGCAAGAGATGATGAGTTATTGCCAGAAAAGGTGGTAATATGTGGATTTCAGGATGAGAAGAGTAGTATTCCATTATATAAGATGTGGTTGGAGAGTCCAGTGAAGAGTGGTGAAGTGCTAGCAGGAGTAATAGAGACACTATCTTGTCCAGGAATACAGTTTATTTTGCTGGTTTGCAGGTGGGAGTGATGCCTACTGTGGTTGACAAGCCAGTGGAAAATTAAACAACTGAATTGTTGAAGGATAAATATCCTGGGTCTTTTCCTGCTTGTGTAGTAACAAGGTCGCAAAGTCACAGGTTAAGACAAGAGGAGTAATCAAAGAGTGAAGATAAAGTTGAAGTTCAATTATCAGAAACAATTTTCGATCAGATGGTTAAAAAAGAACAAGAACAGGTGGAGGATGAGGCAGATATTTTTTGTTCAGAAAAGTTGGTGGAGTTACAACAGAAAGATATAGAAATAAAACAGATGTATCAGAAAGCGTACACGGAAGAGAAATCTGAGTGTATACCAGAGTGTTATTACCTTCAAAATTATGTCTTCATGAGAAAATGGAGACCTTTACATATGCAGGCAGATGAAAAGTGGGCAGAAGTTCATCAAGTAGTATTGCCCGTAGGGTATAGAAAGGAGGTTTTGCGAGTAGCACATGAGGTACCAGTGGGAGGTCATTTGGGAGTGAGGAAAACTCAAGCTAAAATCCAAAAATAGTTTTATTGGCCTGGACTACATAAAGATGCAGTTAAATATTGTCGATCATGTCACACATGTCAAGTGATAGGAAAACCTCAAGCAGTGAAAAAAACAGCGCCCTTAATACCCATTTCAGTATTTGAGGAACCTTTTATAAGGGTCTTTATTGATTGCGTAGGGCCGTTACCTTATATTTCAGTTCTACCCATATAGACTCCATGGGTGAACCCTCAGATATATCCTCTCTCTGTACTGCAGTGATACTGTCGCTAATCAAAAATGCAACTCCCCCTCCTCTCCTATCTCCTGGTCTATCGTTCCCCCAGAATCCCCCAGAAAATGAGCTGCCAGTCCTGCCCCACCTTTAGCCATGTTACAATCATAGCGATGACATCCCAGTCCCATATACCTATCTATGCCCTGAGTTTGTCTGCCTTGCTCATTAGACCTCTTGCACTGAAATAAATGCGGTTCAATCTGTTTCTCTGCCTTCCACTTTTCTCCAGTACATTGCCATGTGCTATATTGTGGAGGACGCAGCAGGTGACCCTTCCAGTCTCGTACTGGAGGGCCCCTCCAGAACGGTCAAGGCACCTGAAGTGCATCTTGAGGAGGCCAAAGCACCGCTTGATCACAACCCTGGTCGCTGTGAGGGCGTCACTATATCAGGTCTCCGCATTGGTCTGTGGCCTTCGGATATGCATCATCAGCAACGACCGCAGCTGGTTACTCCTGTTGCCCAGCAGCCGACCCCGCAGCCGGTGGGGGGGGGGCCCTCAAACAGGCCGGGGATCACCGAGTGTGCCGAGTGTGCCAATTTGAATGAGTTGTGCACGCTGCCCGGGTATCGGGTGCAGCAGTGCATGATGCACATCTGACGTTCATGGAGTGGAACCCCTTTCTGTTAGTGTATAGTGGCCTGTGATCCACAAGTGCCCATAGGGTGACCTGCATCCTGTTGATCACCCTCTGGACCCGGGGCATCCCTGCGACGGCAGCGAGCCCTTCTTCCCGGGCATCCTGGTGGGCGCGGTCCACATGGAACAGGATGTACTGGTCCGCCTGAACGTATAGGACGTCCGTGATGGCACGAGCATTGTCTGCGAGAACCCGGACAAGTCCCCACTTGGCGACTGGAAGGCCCCAGTCGCATAAACGTCAGGGCGAGCGTTACCTTGACAGTCACCAGGAATGGGTGTCCTCCCCCATATCCCTGCGGTGCCAAGTGTGCCACCATTTGGCAGGTGTGTCGCACAGTCCCTCTGCTCATCCGCTGTCTCCGTCTGCATGCCCGGTCTGGCAGGTCCTCGAACGACATGCAGTTCCGGCGCATGTGGGGCCTCATCCGGTGCCTCCTTGGCATCTCCTCCTTGGCCTGTTGGCCGGCTGGCCCTCCGGGCTGTGCAGCCACCACCTGCCTCTCTGCAGTGTGCTCTTCTGCTGCAGCTTCCCCTCCTATCTGAGCGGCCCCTGCTCACATGGCCGCAGGGCATATCGCAGGGCTGCGGCCATCACCACAGCGGTCAGTACCGCGGGTTGGTGTCCGAATGCCATTGTCTGCAGGGGATGAAAGGACAACATGTTAGCATGGCACATACACCCGTGCCCATCCAGGTTCCATGGGCTACATGTGGCCCCGGTTGGCACTGCGGGCCCGCCCACGCAAGTCCTCCCTCCCCCAACCCCGCACCCTTGCACCGTCGGCATCAGGCCCCATCGGTGCCCCCGGTTCTGGCGCCTGTCCCTGCTGCCAGGGGCACCAGTGGCGGGCACTGCCCTCACTGGGGGCTGCCTTGGGTGTGTCCCTGGGTGGTCATCCGGTGGGTGGCTGCCGGTTGGGTGGGTTGCGGGGGGGGGGGGGGGGGGGAGGGAGGGGGCGTGGTTTGGTTAGGGGGGGCGTGCACCTATACGGTCGGTGTCACTGTGGCCGCTGCAATGGTGGTTGGTATCTGGACACCGCCCAAGTCCCGTGGGGGGGCACCCCGGCTGCTCGGCCCACCCTACCCCAGCCCTGGCAGGGTCCCCCCCACAACTGCAGCCACCACGGCCGATGTCCGGGCCCACAGCCTGCAGTCGCTAGACGCCATTTGCTACCTCCTCTCTCTCGCTCAGCAGCTAGCACGCCAAGTCCACAATTTTTCTAACCACAAGTGAACCACTCCGTCGGGAACTCGGCCCATCGGAGGCGATGAACCGCGGAGGCCCCGGAACATCGGCCGCATATAAGCACTCCACTCCCCACATACAACCATCCCTGCGAACAAGGTGGCAGCACAGACAGCAGCACCCCAATTTGCGGACGCAGAACATTATACCTTGCTTGATGCTGTGGAGGAGAGGTGGAGAACCCTGAACCCTGGGGTGGGAAGGAGGGTGCCACCCGCCACCATTCACTGGGTCTGGGTGTGGTGGCAGATGCCGTGTGCCCATTAACAGTGCCGAAAAACCTGCACAACCTCCTCAGGGTGACCAGGGTGAGTATGCAGCACTGTGCCCCGAGCACCAACCCCTGTCCCACACATCGGTGAGCCCACTCCCATCCACTGGTAGTGTGTGCGGTCCCCACCTGCACAGTATGCCAGCATTAATATCAGCTGCCATGGCCGGGTGCCCTGGCCACGGAGGCCACCAGCTGCCCATCCCTGTGCTGCATGTGTCTGACTGCCTAGTGCTCTTTCTAACATCCGGCCCTCCACCAAGAGAAGGAGGCGCATAACCACTGTGAGAGAGAAAAGGCTGGAGGGGCACCGCCGAATTTGCGCCAGCTCACCGCAACCACCCCCACAACCTCCACACCATCCCACCACCACCCACCGCACCAATGCGTGATCCAATCATGCATCATGTCTTGTGGCTTGCAGGATCACCTGGCGGCAAGGCCGGCCCTTCAGGTGTCCTCTGCCCCCAACCCCAAGTGGATAACAGTGAGGAAGAGAAAACGTACAGTGATGAGAGCCCTCCGACCGCAGCCGAGACACCCTGGAACACCCGTCCGGGAATCACACTGACTGCCCGACACAACTGTCTCCAACACCTCCAGCATCCCAGAGACACTCACCTCAATTGGGCACTTTAGCAAAGAGGCTCCTGGTACACTTTCTGGTGTGCACCACACACATGCTGTGGTACATCAGGTGGAGGAGGTAGGAACCCCCGACGGAGCAGACGATCGGAGGGTGGCTCGACCCCAGGGACTAGCATCCGTCCGGACGGGATTCAGGCTTCTGGAAAGGACGGTCCTATTGAAAGGACCGCCTGCAGTGGCAGGAGGCGGTGCTTACCATGAGTGCCACCCAGGCCAACACCGCACGGATGTCGTCCATGGTGGAAGCCTTGGGGGCAAATGTATCAGCTATGCGTCAGGATATCAAAGGCCTGAGACACTCTGTGTGGGCTGTGGGCGAGGCATAGAGCAGGGCCTTGTCACAGGCACCTGGACATTGTAGCGGTGTTCCAGAGCTTAGTCCAGTCACAGCTGGTCATAGCTGAGGGCGTCGGCGGCATTGCCCAGACGCTGGCTGACTTGAGCCAGGCACAGAGGGAGATGGTCCACTCGCTGTGCTGCATAGCCGACAGCATTGAGACCCTTGTCGAGATGGGAGCGGGCCTCCAGGACTGGCAGGGCCAGGTGGCCGGGGAACCTCAGGGGTTAGCTCTGCTTGCTGCCCCTTCCCAAGGAGTAGCCTGGAAGCCATTGGACAATCAGAGGGAAGAGGAGGTGATGGGTCTGTGCCGGTGACTGCCGCAGGAATTGTGCCGGAACACCGCAGCATCTGGGACACCTCCCCCTCCACCCCCACTCCTGTCCCTCATGCATCTGATGGACGGTGGGCAGAACATGGCGGCACTACGCCAGCTGAGACATCCAAGCAGCAGTCGTGTCCATCCAGACCAGGTCACTCCAGAAGCCAGCCGCCAAAAGGGAACCAGGTCACAGGGCGGGAACCACAACAGGCCGCTTCTTCCTGATGTACGACCTCGGGTATCCACCTAGACATAGCGGTGGGCCCGTAAGGCCAGAAAATTAGATACCAGTTAAGTTGCCACAGATGGAGCACATAATATAGTGTCAGGGGCGAGGGCACAAGCCTGTAAATAAATGTTTCACAATCAACACTTGTTTACAGCGTTTCAACCTGCCTCAGTACTCTGTCAGCAGGGTGTGAGGGATGGGATGGAATGGGCTGGGTTGGCTGCAGGGGAGGGGGGTGGGCAGACATTGGGGTGAATTGGGGATCTCAGTTCAGCCAGTGCTCACCAGCCCGGTGCCGCACCCCATCCCTTTCCACCACAATCGACCCCCACTTCTCCCCCCACCGTCCACACCTCTGCCACCCCAGGGGTACAATGGGACAATGTGATGGAATGGCCAGTTCCCATGCAGGGATCATAACTGATCCTTCAACTAAGTGAATAGCTGCTGTAGCCACGTAAAATGGCTGCTTCCCTATTAATTTGGCCAAAACCCGATTTAAAATGGCTAACCAAAAAGGCTGATGGGAAAAGCAGGCAACAGGACACAAACGGTCAGCTGCAGGCAGAATATCATATTCGGCTCTGGGGAAGTTGGCCCAGAACGATACTCAGGACTATTAACAGCCCATCAACCCAGACATCTGCAGTTATACTCAGGACTATTAGCAGCCCATCAACCCAGACATCTGCAGTTTAATCGGCTATCCCCGGGAACAATTGCAACATTTTAGCAATTGAATACCGGGCCAGACCTGTCGGCGCCTGCAGTGGCCGAAACAAAGGCAGGTGAACGACCACCCCCCGATCGGGAAATCGCCTCGCAATTGGACGTATCGAACCCAGTGATTGGGAACAAGTCCAATCACTTGGGACTCAGGGACAAGGGCCGCCCCGGGAGGCAGGAAGCCCCTGGGCCCTATAAAGTGAGGGGCCAAGTTCAGATCTCACTCTCTCTCCCTTCTTCGCCTGCTCGAGACCTTCGCAAGAGCATCAACCAGCAACTGTAAGTAAGTTTGAATCCAACGATCACTATCCGATAAAGACTCCTAGCCATCGACCTGATCCTAGCCAGATCCGATTCGATAAGCCATTTGTTTCCCTGACCTGGTGGGCTCTTCCTAAAGTTAAGTATTGGCCAGTAGTGATAGGTTTCTATATAGATAGTAGGATTATTGTGTGAACATTACTTGTATATTATAAATGACCGTTGATTTCAATCTTACTTAGCGGTGTGCTGACTTATTAATCATAAATTGAGCTTGAACCACGTGGCGGTATCAGAAAGATACCTGGCGACACACGTGAGCAAAGGTGACATAAACAGAGCTAATAAACTAAGGCTAAAAAGAGCAACATAATTGGAGACTCCGGTGGGACCCGACATAGAAGTAGAAAACCACTCCGGGAGAACCCCAACAATTTGAATTAGAATCCAATCGGAAAACAAAAACAAGAAAACCCACAAGTGTTCAAGCGATTCTGGTTAATAATTCACAATTAGGAAGTGTGTGTATGCATGTGTAACTAACAGGGTTATAAGGTAAAACTGATAGAATTTGTTGCATCAAAACTGTCAGAAGTCTGTATTTTCGGAAATTAGCGCAAGCCGTACCCGTATCTACGACACCACCTTAGCCCCCTGTTCCAAATTTGAACGTAACGAGCAGATAAGAGAGATAGCCATGCAGGCAATGCAGTGCCTCATGAACCCCGAAGAATTTGCGGTCGCATCGATCAGCAGCGTTAGAGTGGGACAGTGTCCCATTTGGGAAGTGGAAATTCGCAAATTTCTGCAGGGCAAAGGATGGCCCGTGTGGAGCGGTTTCTGTAATAACGACGACTCAGGTCCTGGAAGTATAGTGCATACTTGGTGGGAGAACCTGAGTGAGATCCATAAAAAGAGCTTAGCAAAAGCGCGCAAGCCGATGGCAATCGTGTCCTGCATGGCACAATTGCGAGGCACAGAGGAGGTCGTCAGGACACTCCGAAAGGAAGTCGCGGGCATACATCGTATGAGTAAAATCGATGTATGTGAAATGGAAAAGGAAAACCTGGAATTGAAAAGGCAGTTAGAAGCCAAGGACAAAGAGGTGGCTGATGCCAAACGGGGTCACCAGTCTTGTCTGGCGCATTTAAGCAGTTTTCAATCCCAGTATGAGAAGGCTTATCAGGACATGCAGCGTGCCATCCTGGTTAAGAAAGAGACGGAGAAGCAGGTGGAGACACTACAGAAGCAATGTAGTGATCTCAAGGCAGCTTGTAACTTGTAACCTCTAAAACTTTGCAAAATCTGAGTTAAAGTAAAGAGAAAGCATCTTTCATTCAGAGATTCAATGTGTGTGGCACTAATGGTGATATAAAAGTGATGCATGAGGGTGATCTCTGTTTGGCATCAGCAGAATAAATCGACTTTCCTGAAATATTGGTGGCACAGGCTCCAAATTTTTCCTTCAACTAGTGATTATCTTTCAAAGATGGGAGCCTATCCAAAATGACACACTGCCAGACACATGTGTGCTAAGCATTTTATCTTGATATTTTTCCAGCTCCAACCAAACACACTTTTGTTTTTTTTACACCGGAGTCTTGAATCTGTATGCAATATATTTTTTGCTCATGCACTGAAATCTGTTCTTATTCCTCAGGGCTTAATTCCACACTAAGAGAATGAGTAATTTAAAATGGCAGAGCGAGAAACACATTTTTTGAGGGTATAAATGCAACTCCCTGCACATCTGACAGAATTATTGAACAATTTAGAAAACATTGGGGCATTCCAACTCGAAAAGTAATTGGGATTGATGACTTATGTCTCTATTAATTATATACTGCTGGAGAATCTGCATCATCATGATTTCAGGTGCAAAAATGTAACACATATGCAACTGAAAAGTGTCTTGCTGCAGGAATATTAATAAATAAATAAATCCATGAAGTATTAGCCGTGCCTTCAGATTGAATATCATTTTTAAACATACACCACTCTGCTTTTTCAATTTCTTTTCCACACAATCGTAACGGCATACAAAAATGACAGGCAGCAATAATCAATTAGTCCTCCCAGTCTTGCTCATAACAAAGAACAAAGAAATGTCCAGCACAGGAACAGGCCCTTCCGCCCTCCAAGCCCGTGCCAACCATTCTGCCCGACTAAACTGCAATCTTCTACACTTCCTGGGTCCGTATCCCTCTATTCATGTATTTGTCAAGATGCCCCTTAAATGTCACTATCGTCCCTGCTTCCACCACCTCCTCCGGTAGCGAGTTCCAGGCACCCACTACCCTCTGTGTAAAAAACTTGCCTCGTACATCCACTCTAAACCTTGCCCCTCTCACCTTAAACCTATGCCCCCTAGTAATTGACCCCTCTCCCCCGGGCAAAAGCCTCTGACTATCCACTCTGTCTATGCCCCTCATAATTTTGTAGACCTCTATCAGGTCGCCCCTCAACCTCCTTCGTTCCAGTGAGAACAAACCGAGTTTATTCAACCACTCCTCATAGCTAATGCCCTCCATACCAGGCAACATTCTGGTAAATCTCTTCTGCACCCTTTCTAAAGCCTCCACATCCTTCTGGTAGTGTGGCGACCAGAATTGAACACTATACTTCAAGTGTGGCCTAACTAAGATTCTATACAGCTGCAACATGACTTGCCAATTCTTATACCAATGAAGGCAAGCATGCCGTATGCCTTCTTGACTACCTTCTCCACCTGTGTTGCCCCTTTCAGTGACCTGTGGACCTGTCCTCCTAGATCTCTTTGACTTTCAATACTCGTGAGGGTTCTACCATTCACTGTATATTCCCTACCTACGTTAGACCTTCCAAAATGCATTACCTCACATTTGTCCGGATTAAACTCCATCTGCCATCTCTCCGCCCAAGTCTCCAAACAATCTAAATCCTGCTGTATCCTCTGACAGTCCTCATCACTATCTGCAATTCCACCAACCTTTGTGTCGTCTGCAAACTTACTAATCAGACCAGTTACATTTTCCTCCAAATCATTTATATATACTACAAACAGCAAAGGTCCCAGCACTGATCCCTGTGGAACACCACTGGTCACAGCCCTCCAATTAGAAAAGCATCCTTCCATTGCTACTCTCTGCCTTCTATGACCTAGCCAGTTCTGTATCCACCTTGCCAGCTCACCCCTGATCCTGTGTGACTTCACCTTTTGTACTCGTCTACCATGAGGGACCTTGTCAAAGGCCTTACGGAAGTCCACATAGACAACATCCACTGCTCTACCTGCATCAATCACCTTTGTGACCTCCACGAAAAACTCAATCAAGTTAGTGAGACACGACCTCCCCTTCACAAAACCATGCTGCCTCTCACTAATACGTCCATTTGCTTCCAAATGGGAGTAGATCCTGTCTCGAAGAATTCTCTCCAGTAATTTCCCTACCACTGACACATAAGGCTCGCCGGCCTGTAGTTCCCTGGATTATCCTTGCTACCCTTCTTAAACAGAGGAACAACATTGGCTATTCTCCAGTCCCCCGGGACATCACCTGAAGACAGCGAGGATCCAAAGATTTCTGTCAAGGCCTCAGCAATTTCCTCTACAGCCTCCTTCAATATTCTGGGGTAGATCCCATCAGGCCCTGGGGACTTATCTACCTTAATATTTTTTAAGACACCCAACACCTCATCTTTTTGGATCTCAATGTGACCCAGGCTATCTACACACCCCTCGCCAGACTCAACATCTACCAATTTATTCTCTTTGGTGAATACTGATGCGAAGTATTCATTTAGTACCTCGCCCATTTCCTCTGGCTCCACACATAGATTCCCTTGCCTATCCTTCAGTGGGCCAACCCTTTCCCTGGCTACCCTCTTGCTTTTTATGTACGTGTAAAAAGCCTTGGGATTTTCCTTAACCCTATTTGCCAATGACTTTTCATGACCCCTTCTAGCCCTCCTGACTCCTTGCTTAAGTTCCTTCCTACTTTCCTTATATTCCACGCAGGCTTCGTCTGTTCCCAGCCTTTTAGCCCTGACAAATGCCTCCTTTTTCTTTTTGACGAGGCCTACAATATCACTCGTCATCCAAGGTTCCCGAAAATTGCCGTATTTATCATTCTTCCTCACAGGAACATGCCGGTCCTGTATTCCTTTCAACTGCCACTTGAAAGCCTCCCACATGTCAGATGTTGATTTGCTCTCAAACATCCGCCCCCAATCTATGTTCTTCAGTTCCCGCCTAATATTGTTATAATTAGCCTTCCCCCAATTTAGCACATTCATCCTCGGACCACTCTTATCCTTGTCCACCAGTACTTTAAAACTTACTGAATTGTGGTCACTGTTACCGAAATGCTCCCCTACTGAAACATCTACCACCTGGCCGGGCTCATTCCCCAATACCAGGTCCAGTACCGCCCCTTCCCTAGTTGGACTGTCTACATATTGTTTTAAGAAGCCCTCCTGGATGCTCCTTACAAACTCTGCCCCGTCTAAGCCCCTGGCACGAAGTGAGTCCCAGTCAATATTGGGGAAGTTGAAGTCTCCCATCACCACAACCCTGTTGTTTTTACTCTTTTCCAAAATCTGTCTACCTATCTGCTCCTCTATCTCCCGCTGGCTGTTGGGAGGCCTGTAGTATACCCCCAACATTGTGACTGCACCCTTCTTATTCCTGATCTCTACCCATATAGCCTCACTGCCCTCTGAGGTGTCCTCTCGCAGTACAGCTGTGATATTCTCCCGAACAAGTAGCGCAACTCCGCCTCCCCTTTTACATCCCCCTCTATCCTGCCTGAAACATCTAAAGCCTGGAACGTTTAGCTGCCAATCCTGCCCTTCCCTCAACCAGGTCTCTGTAATGGCAACAACATCATAGTTCCAAGTACTAATCCAAGCTCTAAGTTCATCTGCCTTACCTGTAATGCTCCTTGCATTAAAACATATGCACTTCAGGCCACCAGACCCGCTGTGTTCAGCAACTTCTCCCTGTCTGCTCTGCCTCAGAGCCACACTGTCCCTATTCCCTAGTTCTCCCTCAATGCTCTCACCTTCTGACCTATTGCTCCCGTGCCCACCCCCCTGCCATACTAGTTTAAACCCTCCCGTGTGACACTAGCAAACCTCGTGGCCAGGATATTTATGCCTCACCGGTTTAGATGCAACCCGTCCTTCTTATACAGGTCACACCTGCCCTGGAAGAGCTCCCAGTGGTCTAGATAATGGAAACCCTCCCTCCTACACCAGCTCTTTAGCCATGTGTTTGGCTGCTCTATCTTCCTATTTCTAGCCTCACTGGCACGTGGCACAGGGAGTAATCCCGAGGTTACAACCCTAGAGGTCCTGTCTTTTAACTTTCTGCCTAGCTCCCTGAACTCCTGCTGCAGGACCTCATGCCCCTTCCTGCCTATGTCGTTAGTACCAATATGTACAACGACCTCTGCCTGTTTGCCCTCCCCCTTCAGGATGCCCTCTACCCGTTTGGAGACATCCTGGACCCTGGCACCAGGGAGGCAACATACCATCCTGGAGTCTCTTTCACATCCACAGAAGCGCCTATCTGTGCCCCTGACTATCGAGTCCCCTATTACTATTACTCTTCTGCGCTTTGACCCTCCCTTCTGAACATCAGAGCCAGCTGTGGTGCCACTGCTCTGGCTGCTGCTGTTTTCCCCTGATAGGCTATCCCCCCCGACAGTATCCAAAGGGGTATATCTGTTTGAGAGGGGGACAACCACAGGGGATTCCTGCACTGACTGCCTGCCCTTTCTGGTGGTCACCCATTTCTCTGCCTGCACCTTGGGTGTGACCATATTTACATAACTGCGATCTATGACGCTTTCCGCCACCTGCATGCTCCTAAGTGCATCCAATTGCTGCTCCAACCGAACCATGCGGTCTGTGAGGAGCTCCAGTTGGGTGCACTTTCTGCAGATGAAGCCATCCGGGACGCTGGAAGCCTCCCTGACCTGCCACATCTCACAGTCAGAGCACAGCACCCCTCTAACTGACATTGCGTCAATTAATTAAAATTAAAATTTTTCTTTTTTTTTAAATTTTTTTTTTAAATTTCAAAGTTACTGTCAACTATCTGTTTCCTAGCACTAGATTTCTAATAGAAATGCGAAAGCTAACTATAGTACAATGCTAATTATGTAATAATAATATAATATGGCACTTACCTCACACCAATGGGTCTTATTATTAGGTTAGAGGAGGAGGGTGGGTGGGAGACACTACACGTGTAGTGTCTCGGGTTTCCTCTCCACCAGAATTTATTGGTTGGGGGGGGGGGGGACTGACCAGAGGTCCGCGGGTCGAACTTCCGGTTCCCGCCTTATATAAAAACAAATAAAACAGAAAAGAAGAACAGACACGGGACCAGGTAAGGGTTTTTAAATTCACTACTCACCTCCCAGAAGGCCCCTGCGCACCGCTGCCGCCGAAATCCAAAGGGCTGCTCCTGTAAAGGCAAGGCTTTTTCAAGTAAGTACTCACCACCCAGAAGGCCCCTGCGCACCGCTGCCGCCGAAATCCAAAGGGCTGCTCCTGTAAAGGCAAGGCTTTTTCAAGTAAGTACTCACCTCCCAGAAGGCCCCTGCGCACCGCTGCTGCCGAAATCCAAAGGGCTGCTCCTAATCAAGCAGTGTCTTTCCAGATGCTCAGAAATCCTATCCTTCAGTACCCTTTCCATGACTTTGCCTACCACTGAAGTAAGACTAACTGGCCTGTAATTCCCAGGGTTATCCCTATTCCCTTTTTTGAACAGGAGCACGACATTTGCCACTCACCAATCCCCTGGTACCACCCCTGTTGACAGTGAGGACGAAAAGATCATTGCCAGCGGCTCTGCAATTTCATCTCTTGCTTCCCATAGAATCCTTGGATATATCCCGTCAGGCCCGGGGGACTTGTCTATCCTCAAGTTTTTCAAAATGCCCAACACATCTTCCTTCCTAACAAGTATTTCCTTGAGCTTACCAGTCTGTTTCACACTGTCCTCTCCAACAATATGGCCCCTCTCATTTGTAAATACAGAAGAAATGTACTCGTTCAAGACCTCTCCTATCTCTTCAGACTCCATACACAATCTCCCGCTACTGTCCTGGATCTGACCTACCCTCGCTCTAGTCATCCTCATATTTCTCACATATGTGTAAAAGGCCTTGGGGTTTTCCTTGATCCTACCCGCCAAAGATTGTTCATGCCCTCTCTTCGCTCTCCTAATGCCTTTCTTCAGTTCCCTCCTGGCTATCTTGTATCCCTCCAATGGGTAAAATGGAACCATGACTGTCAGGAAATACTGTAAGGTACAAATGGTCATCTTTAAGGAAAATATATTTTCAGATGCTAGATACATTCCAAAAAATTGCAAAAGCTAGGGGGGCAAAAACCAGAACTCCCTGAATACCGAAGAAGGTGGAGAATATGACAAAACCAAAAAGAGAGCCTGTGATGCATCTCACATCAATTCTTCAACCATGAACCAGACCACATCTAATAAGTTGGATAGAAAGTTAAGGGGAAAATAAGACTGTCAAAGAGAGACGCACAGAACAAGGCTGAATACTTTGTATCTGTGTTTTCTAAACAAGAGGTTGTGGACAAAATACTGCTAGAAGTAGAGATAATAGAAGTAATTGGTGGGATGAAGATGGATCGAAAGAATGTACTGAAAAGGCTAGCTCTGCTTAAGGATCTATCAGTTACCTGGCTCAGATGGATTGCTTCCTCGGTTGCTAATGGAAGGGCTTGGCACAATCTTCCCTAGAAAAGGGGAGCACGGTAGCCTTGTGGATAGCACAATTGCTTCACAGCTCCAGGGTCCCAGGTTCGATTCCGGCTTGGGTCACTGTCTGCACATCCTCCCCGTGAGTGCGTGGGTTTCCTCCGGGTGCTCCGGTTTCCTCCCACAGTCCAAAGATGTGCAGGTTAGGTGGATTGGCCATGATAAATTGCCCTTAGTGTCCAAAATTGCCCTTAGTGTTGGGTGGGGTTACTGGGTTATGGGGATAGGGTGGAGGTGTTGACCTTGGGTTCGGTGCTCTTTCCAAGAGCCGGTGCAGACTCGATGGGCCGAATGGCCTCCTTCTGCATGTAAATTCTATGATGAAAAGGAGGAGATACCAGAGAATCAGCGACAAATCGAACACTCTTATTCAAGAAAAGGAATAAGGACAGTTCTAGTACTGGAGGCTGGTTTACCATCAGTAGTTAGTGATGCACGATCAATTACACAAAGAAGAGAGTCGGATGCAATCAAGACTTTATTACACTAAGATATGTGGCCTCCTACAGCAGCCAGCTAAATGGCTGCTGTACGAGGAGCACACATGTTTATACTCTGCCTACTGATCGGAGCCAGCAGGCAGGGCACTGCCCCCGTACCTTTAGTAGAGGGCCTTACCATAAAGCACCTACACAGACATCCTCTATATACAATATATACATCAGTGGTGAGTACTGTCATGATATTCAGGTGAACATCACAGCACATACATACACACATAATGATGGACTGGCCATGGTAAATTGCCCTTAGTGTCCAAAATTGCCCTTAGTGTTGGGTGGGGTTACTGGGTTATGGGGATAGAGTGGAGGTGTTGACCTTCGGTAGGGTGCTCTTTCCAAGAGCCGGTGCAGACTCGATGGGCTGAATGGCCTCCTTCTGCACTGTAAATTCTATGATAATCTATGATAAACTTGGTTTGTTCTGACTGGAACGACGGAGGTTGAGGGGCGACCTGATAGAAGTCTACAAAATTATGAGGAGCATAGACAGAGTGGATAGTCAGAGGCTTTGACCCAGGATAGAGGGGTCAATTACTAGGGGGCATAGGTTTAAGGTGCGAGGGGCAAGGTTTAGAGTAGATGTACGAGGCAGGTTTTTTACACAGAGGATAGTGGGTGCCTGGAACTCGCTGCCGGAGGATGTGGTGGAAGCAGGGACGATAGTGGCGTTTAAGGGGCATCTTGACAAATACATGAATAGGATGGGAATAGAGGGATATGGACCCAGGAAGTGTAGAAGTTTGTAGTTTAGTCAGGCAGCACGGTCGACACAGGCTGGGAGGGTCGAAGTGCCTGTTCCTGTGCTGTACTTTCTTTGTTCTTTGTTCTTCATATGAATGGCAAGGAGGAGTTTGCTATCAATCATTCAATATGTCTGCAACCTGTCCAGCAATGTACATCATGCTTTGAATCATAACCTTATGAGGCAGAACAGCGACAGTGGGAAATCATTGGACAGCCTGCCCCATGTGCCCAAATATCTTGGGCAGCATGGTAGCACAGTGGTTAGCACTGTTGCTTCACAGCTCCAGGGTCCCAGGTTTGATTCCCGTCTTGGGTCACTGTCTGCGGAATCTGCACGTTCTCCCCGTACATGCGTGGGTTTTCTCTGGCTGCTCCGGTTTCCTCCCACCGTCCAAAGATGTGCAGGTTAGATGGATTGGCCATGCTAAATTGCGCTTAGTGTCCAATAAAAAGAAAAAGGTTATGTGGGGTCATTGGGTTACGGGGATAGGGTGGAAACCTGGGCTTAAGTGGGCGGTCTTTCCAAGGGTCGGTGCAGACTCGATGGGCCAAATGGCCTCCTTCTGCACTATAAATTCTATGTATCTGTGGGTGGAAAATTGGATTGTTCAGTCACATGATGACCCAGTACCGAAACATGTTGCTCTGAGTAGACATCATCCTCAAATTGAAGGACAGCCATTGTCATGCAGCTGCCAAGGATTATTTAAATAAATCAATTGAATTGAAGTATCATATGCCTTTTACAAATCCATGCTACCTCTCTTGATTTAATTCAAACTTCTTGATCTGCCTATTGATTTTATTCCTTGTTTATTGTTTCAAATGTTTACTAAATGTGGTAGTATGAAGTGTTGGGTACTCTGACACACAGACGAACCAACACGGTACAACTCAGTTTTATTTCATTGAACTATAAACATAGTAAACTCTGGTATTCAGCACATGGTGAACCTCTGAGTGGCTGGCAATGAGGTCTGTGCCCTGAGCTCTCTCCTGCTCGAGTGTCCAGGAAGTGTCGTGTACCCTGCTTTGTACTGTGATTGGCTGTCGTGTTGCGTGTGTTGATTGGTCCGTTGATCTGTCCATCATTATGTGTGTATGTATGTGCTGTGATGTTCACCTGAATATCATGACAGTACTCACCACTGATGTATATATTGTATATAGAGGATGTCTGTGTAGGTGCTTTATGGTAAGGCCCTCTACTAAAGGTACGGGGGCAGTGCCCTGCCTGCTGGCTCCGATCAGTAGGCAGAGTATAAACATGTGTGCTCCTCGTACAGCAGCCATTTAGCTGGCTGCTGTAGGAGGCCACATATCTTAGTGTAATAAAGTCTTGATTGCATCCGACTCTCTTCTTTGTGTAATTGATCGTGCATCACTAACTACTGATGGTAAACCAGCCTCCAGTACTAGAACTGTCCTTATTCCTTTTCTTGAATAAGAGTGTTCGATTTGTCGCTGATTCTCTGGTATCTCCTCCTTTTCATCATAGAATTTACATGCAGAAGGAGGCCATTCGGCCCATCGAGTCTGCACCGGCTCTTGGAAAGAGCACCGAACCCAAGGTCAACACCTCCACCCTATCCCCATAACCCAGTAACCCCACCCAACACTAAGGGCAATTTTGGACACTAAGGGCAATTTATCATGGCCAATCCACCTAACCTGCACATCTTTGGACTGTGGGAGGAAACCGGAGCACCCGGAGGAAACCCACGCACACACGGGGAGGATGTGCAGACTCCGCACAGACAGTGACCCAAGCCGGAATCGAACCTGGGACCCTGGAGCTGTGAAGCAATTGTGCTATCCACAAGGCTACCGTGCTCCCCTTTTCTAGGGAAGATTGGAAGATTGTGCCAAGCCCTTCCATTAGCAACCGAGGAAGCAATCCATCTGAGCCAGGTAACTGATAGATCCTTAAGCAGAGCTAGCCTTTTCAGTACATTCTTTCGATCCATCTTCATCCCACCAATTACTTCTATTATCTCTACTTCTAGCAGTATTTTGTCCACAACCTCTTGTTTAGAAAACAAAGATACAAAGTATTCAGCCTTGTTCTGTGCGTCTCTCTTTGACAGTCTTATTTTCCCCTTAACTTTCTATCCAACTTATTAGATGTGGTCTGGTTCATGGTTGAAGAATTGATGTGAGATGCATCACAGGCTCTCTTTTTGGTTTTGTCATATTCTCCACCTTCTTCGGTATTCAGGGAGTTCTGGTTTTTGCCCCCCTAGCTTTTGCAATTTTTTGGAATGTATCTAGCATCTGAAAATATATTTTCCTTAAAGATGACCATTTGTACCTTACAGTATTTCCTGACAGTCATGGTTCCATTTTACCCATTGGAGGGATACAAGATAGCCAGGAGGGAACTGAAGAAAGGCATTAGGAGAGCGAAGAGAGGGCATGAACAATCTTTGGCGGGTAGGATCAAGGAAAACCCCAAGGCCTTTTACACATATGTGAGAAATATGAGGATGACTAGAGCGAGGGTAGGTCAGATCCAGGACAGTAGCGGGAGATTGTGTATGGAGTCTGAAGAGATAGGAGAGGTCTTGAACGAGTACATTTCTTCTGTATTTACAAATGAGAGGGGCCATATTGTTGGAGAGGACAGTGTGAAACAGACTGGTAAGCTCAAGGAAATACTTGTTAGGAAGGAAGATGTGTTGGGCATTTTGAAAAACTTGAGGATAGACAAGTCCCCCGGGCCTGACGGGATATATCCAAGGATTCTATGGGAAGCAAGAGATGAAATTGCAGAGCCGCTGGCAATGATCTTTTCGTCCTCACTGTCAACAGGGGTGGTACCAGGGGATTGGTGAGTGGCAAATGTCGTGCTCCTGTTCAAAAAAGGGAATAGGGATAACCCTGGGAATTACAGGCCAGTTAGTCTTACTTCAGTGGTAGGCAAAGTCATGGAAAGGGTACTGAAGGATAGGATTTCTGAGCATCTGGAAAGACACTGCTTGATTAGGAGCAGCCCTTTTGATTTCGGCAGCAGCGGTGCGCAGGGGCCTTCTGGGAGGTGAGTACTTACTTGAAAAAGCCTTGCCTTTACAGGAGCAGCCCTTTGGATTTCGGCGGCAGCGGTGCGCAGGGGCCTTCTGGGAGGTGAGTACTTACTTTAAAAAGCCTTGCCTTTACAGGAGCAGCCCTTTGGATTTCGGAGGCAGCGGTGCGCAGGGGCCTTCTGGGAGGTGAGTACTTACTTGAAAAAGCCTTGCCTTTACAGGAGCAGCCCTTTGGATTTCGGCGGCAGCGGTGCGCAGGGGCCTTCTGGGTGGTGAGTACTTACTTGAAAAAGCCTTGCCTTTACAGGAGCAGCCCTTTGGATTTCGGCGGCAGCGGTGCGCAGGGGCCTTCTGGGAGGTGAGTAGTGAATTTAAAAACCCTTACCTGGTCCCGTGTCTGTTCTTCTTTTCTGTTTTATTTGTTTTTATATAAGGCGGGAACCGGAAGTTCGACCCGCGGACCTCTGGTCAGTCCCCCCCCCCCAACCAATAAATTCTGGTGGAGAGGAAACCTGAGACACTACACGTGTAGTGTCTCCCACCCGCCCTCCTCCTCTAACCTAATAATAAGACCCATTGGTGTGAGGTAAGTGCCATATTATATTATTATTATATAATTAGCATTGTGCAGGTCAAGGTTCGGAGGTGGAGGAGCAGTCTCTGTCAGCGAGAGAACCTGAGAACATCTAAGACACTCAGAAGGTAAGAAGGTAAGTAAGTGATTTTTACTCATTTTTACTTTTATACCTTTTTTCAAATTGTGTGTGTCGGGGGGAAACTGAAGTGACATCACAGAAAAGCTGTGGCCAGAGTGGCTGGTTGGGATTTTAAAAAAAATTTGAGTATTTGGTAACTAATTAAACATAATAACTTAATTATAATTTAGAGGGATATCTAAGTCAGAGATCGGAGAGTACTATAGTTAGCTTTCGCATTTCTATTAGAAATCTAGTGCTAGGAAACAGATAGTTGACAGTAACTTTGAAATTTAAAAAAAAAATTTTTAAAAAAAGAAAAATTTTAATTTTAATTAATTGACGCAATGTCAGTTAGAGGGGTGCTGTGCTCTGACTGTGAGATGTGGCAGGTCAGGGAGGCTTCCAGCGTCCCGGATGGCTTCATCTGCAGAAAGTGCACCCAACTGGAGCTCCTCACAGACCGCATGGTTCGGTTGGAGCAGCAATTGGATGCACTTAGGAGCATGCAGGTGGCGGAAAGCGTCATAGATCGCAGTTATGTAAATATGGTCACACCCAAGGTGCAGGCAGAGAAATGGGTGACCACCAGAAAGGGCAGGCAGTCAGTGCAGGAATCCCCTGTGGTTGTCCCCCTCTCAAACAGATATACCCCTTTGGATACTGTCGGGGGGGGATAGCCTATCAGGGGAAAACAGCAGCAGCCAGAGCAGTGGCACCACAGCTGGCTCTGATGTTCAGAAGGGAGGGTCAAAGCGCAGAAGAGTAATAGTAATAGGGGACTCGATAGTCAGGGGCACAGATAGGCGCTTCTGTGGACGTGAAAGAGACTCCAGGATGGTATGTTGCCTCCCTGGTGCCAGGGTCCAGGATGTCTCCAAACGGGTAGAGGGCATCCTGAAGGGGGAGGGCAAACAGGCAGAGGTCGTTGTACATATTGGTACTAACGACATAGGCAGGAAGGGGCATGAGGTCCTGCAGCAGGAGTTCAGGGAGCTAGGCAGAAAGTTAAAAGACAGGACCTCTAGGGTTGTAACCTCGGGATTACTCCCTGTGCCACGTGCCAGTGAGGCTAGAAATAGGAAGATAGAGCAGCCAAACACATGGCTAAAGAGCTGGTGTAGGAGGGAGGGTTTCCATTATCTAGACCACTGGGAGCTCTTCCAGGGCAGGTGTGACCTGTATAAGAAGGATGGGTTGCATCTAAACCGGTGAGGCATAAATATCCTGGCCACGAGGTTTGCTAGTGTCACACGGGAGGGTTTAAACTAGTATGGCAGGGGGGTGGGCACGGGAGCAATAGGTCAGAAGGTGAGAGCATTGAGGGAGAACTAGGGAATAGGGACAGTGTGGCTCTGAGGCAGAGCAGACAGGGAGAAGTTGCTGAACACAGCGGGTCTGGTGGCCTGAAGTGCATATGTTTTAATGCAAGGAGCATTACGGGTAAGGCAGATGAACTTAGAGCTTGGATTAGTACTTGGAACTATGATGTTGTTGCCATTACAGAGACCTGGTTGAGGGAAGGGCAGGATTGGCAGCTAAACGTTCCAGGCTTTAGATGTTTCAGGCAGGATAGAGGGGGATGTAAAAGGGGAGGCGGAGTTGCGCTACTTGTTCGGGAGAATATCACAGCTGTACTGCGAGAGGACACCTCAGAGGGCAGTGAGGCTATATGGGTAGAGATCAGGAATAAGAAGGGTGCAGTCACAATGTTGGGGGTATACTACAGGCCTCCCAACAGCCAGCGGGAGATAGAGGAGCAGATAGGTAGACAGATTTTGGAAAAGAGTAAAAACAACAGGGTTGTGGTGATGGGAGACTTCAACTTCCCCAATATTGACTGGGACTCACTTAGTGCCAGGGGCTTAGACGGGGCAGAGTTTGTAAGGAGCATCCAGGAGGGCTTCTTAAAACAATATGTAGACAGTCCAACTAGGGAAGGGGCGGTACTGGACCTGGTATTGGGGAATGAGCCCGGCCAGGTGGTAGATGTTTCAGTAGGGGAGCATTTCGGTAACAGTGACCACAATTCAGTAAGTTTTAAAGTACTGGTGGACAAGGATAAGAGTGGTCCGAGGATGAATGTGCTAAATTGGGGGAAGGCTAATTATAACAATATTAGGCGGGAACTGAAGAACATAGATTGGGGGCGGATGTTTGAGAGCAAATCAACATCTGACATGTGGGAGGCTTTCAAGTGGCAGTTGAAAGGAATACAGGACCGGCATGTTCCTGTGAGGAAGAAAGATAAATACGGCAATTTTCGGGAACCTTGGATGACGAGTGATATTGTAGGCCTCGTCAAAAAGAAAAAGGAGGCATTTGTCAGGGCTAAAAGGCTGGGAACAGACGAAGCCTGCGTGGAATATAAGGAAAGTAGGAAGGAACTTAAGCAAGGAGTCAGGAGGGCTAGAAGGGGTCATGAAAAGTCATTGGCAAATAGGGTTAAGGAAAATCCCAAGGCTTTTTACACGTACATAAAAAGCAAGAGGGTAGCCAGGGAAAGGGTTGGCCCACTGAAGGATAGGCAAGGGAATCTATGTGTGGAGCCAGAGGAAATGGGCGAGGTACTAAATGAATACTTTGCATCAGTATTCACCAAAGAGAAGGAATTGGTAGATGTTGAGTCTGGAGAAGGGGGTGTACATAGCCTGGGTCACATTGTGATCCAAAAAGATGAGGTGTTGGGTGTATTAAGGTAGATAAGTCCCCAGGGCCTGATGGGATCTACCCCAGAATACTGAAGGAGGCTGGAGAGGAAATTGCTGAGGCCTTGACAGAAATCTTTGGATCCTCGCTGTCTTCAGGGGATGTCCCGGAGGACTGGAGAATAGCCAATGTTGTTCCTCTGTTTAAGAAGGGTAGCAAGGATAATCCCGGGAACTACAGGCCGGTGAGCCTTACTTCAGTGGTAGGAAAATTACTGGAGAGAATTCTTCGAGACAGGATCTACTCCCATTTGGAAGCAAATGGACGTATTAGTGAGAGGCAGCACGGTTTTGTGAAGGGGAGGTCGTGTCTCACTAACTTGATAGAGTTTTTCGAGGAGGTCACTAAGATGATTGATGCAGGTAGGGCAGTAGATGTTGTCTATATGGACTCCAGTAAGGCCTTTGACAAGGTCCCTCATGGTAGACTTGTACAAAAGGTGAAATCACACGGGATCAGGGGTGAGCTGGCAAGGTGGATACAGAACTGGCTAGGCCATAGAAGGCAGAGAGTAGCAATGGAGGGATGCTTTTCTAATTGGAGGGCTGTGACCAGTGGTGTTCCACAGGGATCAGTGCTGGGACCTTTGCTCTTTGTAGTATATATAAATGATTTGGAGGAAAATGTAACTGGTCTGATTAGTAAGTTTACAGACGACACAAAGGTTGGTGGAATTGCGGATAGCGATGAGGACTGTCGGAGGATACAGCAGGATTTAGATTGTCTGGAGACTTGGGCGGAGAGATGGCAGATGGAGTTTAATCCGGACAAATGTGAGGTAATGCATTTTGGAAGGTCTAATGCAGGTAGGGAATATACAGTGAATGTTAGAACCCTCAAGAGTATTGAAAGTCAAAGAGATCTAGGAGTACAGGTCCACAGGTCATTGAAAGGGGCAACACAAGTGGAGAAGGTAGTCAAGAAGGCATACGGCATGCTTGCCTTCATTGGCCGGGGCATTGAGTATAAGAATTGGCAAGTCATGTTGCAGCTGTATAGAACCTTAGTTAGGCCACACTTGGAGTATAGTGTTCAATTCTGGTCGCCACACTACCAGAATGATGTGGAGCCTTTAGAGAGAGTGCAGAAGAGATTTACCAGAATGTTGCCTGGTATGGAGGGCATTAGCTATGAGGAGCGGTTGAATAAACTTGGTTTGTTCTCACTGGAACGATCGAGGTTGAGGGGAGACCTGATAGAGGTATCCAAAATTATGAGGGGCATAGACAGAGTGGATAGTCAGAGGCTTTTCCCCAGGGTAGAGGGGTCAATTACTAGGGGGCATAGGTTTAAGGTGAGATGGGCAAGGTTTAGAGTAGATGTACGAGGCAAGTTTTTTACGCAGAGGGTAGTGGGTGCCTGGAACTCGCTACCGGAGGAGGTGGTGGAAGCAGGGACGATAGGGACATTTAAGGGGCATCTTGAGAAATATATGAATAGGATGGGAATAGAAGGATACGGACCCAGGAAGTGTAGAAGAGTGTAGTTTAGTCGGGCAGCATGGTCGGCACGGGCTTAGAGGGCCGAAGGGCCTGTTCCTGTGCTGTACATTTCTTTGTTCTTTATTGTTCTTTGTTAGGGATAGTCAGCACGGATTTGTGAGGGTTAGATCTTGCCTTTCAAGTCTTATTGAATTCTGTGAGCAGGTGACCAAGCATGTGGATGAAGGTAAAGCAGTGGATGTATTGTACATGGATTTTAGTAAGGCATTTGATAACCTTCCCATGGTAGACTTCTGCATAAAGTAAGGAGGCATGGGATAGTGGGAAATTTGGTTTCACGAACTGGCTAACCGATAGAAGTCAGAGAGTGGTGGTAGATGGCAAATATTCAGCCTGGATCCCAGTTACCAGTGGCGTACCGCAGGGATCAGTTCTGGGTCCTCTGCTGTTTGTGATTTTCATTAATAACTTGGATGAGGGAGTTGAAGTGTGGGTCAGTAAATTTACAGGTGATACGAAGATTGGTGGAGTTGTGGATAGTGAGGAGGGCTGTTGTCGGCTGCAAAGAGACATAGATAGGATGCAGAGCTGGGCTGAGAAGTGGCAGATGGAGTTTAACCCTGAAAGGGTGAGGTTGTCCATTTTGGAAGGACAAATATGAATGCGGAATACAGGGTTAACGGTAGAGTTCTTGGCAATGTGGTGGAGCAGAGAGATCTTGGGGTCTATGTTCATACATCTTTGAAAGTTGCCACTCAAGTGGATAGAGATGTAAAGAAGGTCTATGGTGTGGTAGCGTTCATTCACAGAGGGATTGAATTTAAGAGCCGTGAGGTGATGATGCAGCTGTACAAAACTTTGGTAAGGCCACATTTGGAGTACTGTGTACAGGTCTGGTCGCCTCATTTTAAGAAGGATGTGGAAGCTTTGGAAAAGATGCAAAGAAGATTTACCAGGATGTTGCCTGGAATGGAGAGTCGGTCTTATGAGGAAAGGTTGAGGGTGCTAGGCCTTTTCTCACTAAAACGGAGAAGGATGAGGGGCGACTTGATAGAGGTTTATAAGATGATCAGGGGAATAGATAGAGTAGACAATCAGAGACTTTTTCCCCGGGTGGAACAAACCATTACAAGGGGACATAAATTTATGGTGAATGGTGGAAGATCTAGGGGGGATGTCAGACGGAGGTTCTCTCCCCAGAGAGTAGTGGGGGCATCAAATGAACTGCCTGTGGAAGTAGTTGAGTAGGAAACATTAGGGACCTTCAAGCAGCTATTGGATAGGTACATGGATTACGGTAAAATGATATAGTGTAGATTTATTTGTTCTTAAGGGCAGCACGGTAGCATTGTGGATAGCACAATTGCTTCACAGCTCCAGGGTCCCAGGTTCGATTCCGGCTTGGGTCACTGTCTGTGTGGAGTCTACACATCCTCCCACTGTCTGCGTGGGTTTCCTCCGGGTGCTCCGTTTTCCTCCCACAGTCCAAAGATGTGCAGGTTAGGTGGATTGGCCATGATAAATTGCCCTTAGTGTCCAAAATTGCCCTTCGTGTTGGGTGGAGGTGTTGACTATGGGTCGGGTGCTCTTTCCAAGAGCCGGTGCAGACTCAATGGGCCGAATGGCCTCCTTCTGCACTGTGAATTCAATGATAATCTGTGATTAATCTAGGACAAAGGTTCGGCACAACATCGTGGGCCGAAGGGCCTGATCTGTGCTGTATTTTTCTATGTTCTATGTTACCCTGGCTGAGTAACATTTCAGTAAAGTGAGCCTTTTTCAAATTTAGAAGTTCTACTTATTAGCAGATATAAAAATAATAAAAGGACAAAACTAAAGGCTTGCTATCTGAATGCAAGTAGCATTCAAAACCAAACAGATGAACTGATGGGCAAATAGAAATAAATAGGAATAATCTGATAGTCATTCCAGAAACATGGCTGCAGGATGACATAGATTGAGACCAGGGGCTGTATTCTCACTTTGGGAGACTGATGCACAATCAATACTCTTGAGACCATGAGGAGTCATATCGATTCAGCTTCAATCAGATAGAACTGTACCCAGCAGCAATGTTACAGAAGTAAAGGCTGCTGGGATGGCATCGGTTCTTATACCCCGCCTCTCAGGCAGGGCTCTGTACATTACCCAATGGTAGACCCCGAGGTCTAGCCAATGGTCATTCACCTCTCAGGTACTGCAGTACCTGGTATTACCACATTAACCCCCTGTTAAAAAAGGAGCCAGCGGGGTGATGGCCAGTGTTACTGTCGCCTTTGCATGGTAGGACCAGGTATTGCAGGTACCATGCTATCGAGGGTAACAGAGAAAGTTCTTGTGCTGTTTATTTTTTTCATGGTGCTGCAATCAGACGATCGGGTGGCCTGGTCGTCCTACTGGAGCGTCTAAGTTCCGGCGGCAATCCTGGTGAGGGCCCCGGCGGTTGTGACTCCGGGAACGTGGTGTCTTCCTCCCAGGCAGTTTCGTCACCCCTAAGCGGCGCTGTAGGGGTGAGAAATGGACAGGGGGGGGGGCCTGTTGGTGCCTGTTCGGTGCTGGATCGTGGTTCCGGCGGCAGTAGAACATAGAACATAGAACATACAGTGCAGAAGGAGGCCATTCAGCCCATCGAGTCTGCACCGACCCACTTACGCCCTCACTTCCACCCTATCCCCTAACCCAATAACCACTCCAAACCTTTTTGGACATTAAGGGCAATTTATC
This sequence comes from Scyliorhinus torazame, assembly GCF_047496885.1. Lineage (NCBI taxonomy): Eukaryota > Metazoa > Chordata > Chondrichthyes > Carcharhiniformes > Scyliorhinidae > Scyliorhinus > Scyliorhinus torazame. The sequence continues at coordinate 121,796,321 of NC_092709.1, forward strand.
ATGGCCAATCCACCTAACCTGCACGTCTTTGGACTGTGGGAGGAAACCGGAGCACCCGGAGGAAACCCACGCACACACGGGGAGGATGTGCAGACTCCACACAGACAGTGACCCAGCAGGGAATCGAACCTGGGACCCTGGCGCTGTGAAGCCACAGTGCTATCCACTTGTGCTACCGTGCTGCCCTCCGGTCAGGTGCTGCGGGGGGTGGGGGGGGGGGCAGGGGGGCAGTGGCGCGGGCTCACGTGGGTCTCTGGCGGGCGGCAGGTCCCGAAGGGAGACCATATCTTGGCGTCCGTCGGGGAGTGCTACGTAGGCGTACTGGAGTTTGGCATGCAGCAGGTGGACCCTCTCGACCAACGGGTCCTACTTGTGCGCCCTCGCATGTTTCCACAGCAGGATGGGTCCGGGTGTCGCTAGCCAGGTTGGGAGCGAGGTCCCCGAGGAGGACTTCCTGGGGAAAACAAGGAGTTTTGGTCGGGCAGTGCATAGCCAGCCGTGCTGGGAGCTTGAGGCCCCATCCAAGATGGCGCCAGCCATGGATCGCACATGGAGTCCGGGGAATGGGACTCCGAAGATTGGACCGGCGCACTCCTCCAGCATGGTTGCCGGGGGACCAAATGGCCAAATGGCCGCGGCTGTGTCGCTGCCTGGAGGGACAAAGGCTGCGGTGCACGTTGGGCTAGGAAAAAGGAGTGCAGTGGGCCTTGGACAGTCGGGACTTGAAAAAACGGCTGTGGTTGAACAGCAGGGGCCTGTAAAAACGGCAGTGGGTACTCGCTGGATACCGCGGCCACCACGCGGGCTAGGCAAACCGCGGCATAGTGGCCTTTCTTGCCGCACCCTTTGCAGGTGATTCGTTGGCCGGCGGCGGTAGCGACGCGCCTTGCCGCACAGGCCTGCGGAGTTAGCGGGTAAGTCTGCGGGTTAAGCGGGTAAGTCTGGGGGGCTGCCGCGGCGGGGAGCCACACAGCCCGGGGGGGGGGCGCGGTGCGCACGGGGGCGTATGCAAGGGCGTTTTTGTACGCCACGTCAATGGACCCTGCAGGGCCCGGGCCTCGGTGAGGCCCAGTGTGTCCATTTCGAGGAGCCTTCGGCGGATGTCGGGGGAAACCATACCTGCCACGAAAGCGACTTGGATTAAAAGTTCAGTGTGCTCGTTCCCCGTCACCGCTGGGCTGCCGCAGTTTTGGCCCAGCACTATCAGTGCCCGGTAGAAGTCTTTGAGTGTCTCATCTGGGCTCTGCCATCTCGTTGCCAGCAGGTGACGGGCGTAGACCTGGTTCAGCGGACGAATGTAATGTCCTTCCAGCAGCTCCATGGCTTTATCATAGTTCGCCACCCCTTCGATCAGGGGGTAGATCGCCGGGCTGACCCGCGAGCGTAGGAGGTGCATCTTCTGGCGTTCCGTGGGGGTGTCAGCAGCCGTATCAAGGTAGCTCTGAAAGCACGCCAGCCAATGTTTAAAAATCGCGGCGGAGTTTTCTGCGTGAGGGCTGAGCTGAAGGCACGTCGGCTTGATGCGGAGGTCCATCCTTCAAAAGTACTTATCTGATTAAATTGACGCACAATCAATACTCTTGAGACCACGAGGAGTCATATCGATTCAGCTTTAATCCGATAGAACTGTACCCAGCAGCGATGTTACAGAAGTGAAGGCTGCTGGGACGGCATTGGTTCTTTATCTCGCCTCTCAGGGCGGGGCTATGTACATTACCCAATGGTAGACCCCACGTTCTAGCCAATGGTCATTCACCTCTCAGGTACTGCAATACCTGGTATTACCACAGAGACTAAGTTCTCCCGCCAGAGTAGAATCGCTCCTGGTCTTCGCTCGCACTAGGAACAGCACGCAGAACCGATTCCCTCTCGCTTGCCATGTAACTTTATATGTGTCGGGGAGCTTGTGGGATTCTATCAGAATCCTGGTATTGGGCCGCCGTTTTGAGCAGGCGGCCCGATAGTGTGGTCCAGCAAAGGGACCCCCTCCACACAAAGAGACAAAGCAAATCCTGCCCCTGCTCCCACCCCATCCCCCCGCTGACTCCACATTGGCAATATGCATGAGAGTGACTCGATCGACTGCCGCACTGATTCTCCATCAGAGCCTGTAAAGATCTGCCCATTTAAACCTGGTTTCTCCCGGGTATTCACTTTATCCTTCTGTTATTCTTTGCTATTATACCTTTTGGTGCCTGGACAGTTGCTGAGATTTATGCCTTTCTGGTGGACTACACATTTAATTTTTAAACAATTACTGAAACCCCCCTTCCCAGTAAATGTGCTACTTGGTTTGGCCTCTGGAAACTCCCGTTATCAGTATTATTTGGTCCGGCCCAGTGGAAGATGTTCTGGAATGCTCTGCTGAACTGAGACAGACTCCATTTTGGAGAGGGAAGCATACCTCTTCTTTGGATATCACCCTGAAGAGACACTGTTAATCTCTCTCTCTCTCCTGATGAACACTCTTTTGATTAATAAGTTTGAAGAGGCAGTTTTCCTCTCTCTCTGCCTGCTGATTTAGAGAGCATTCTACAGCCTGCAGGTTCTGGATGAAGACATTAGGAGATCGTTGGCTACAAAGACTGCTCTGTTGGCTGTAAAGAACTGTTTCATACCTCGAAAACACTGTTATTTGTGAAGCCTTCCCCCTCCCTTTCCACCATATGTCTCTCCTGTGTGTGTCTGGGTAGAGGATGGGAAGGACTTTGGGAATAGTTAGATTAGCAAACCATTGTTCCATTTTTATCATTTTCTATTAAACATTTTCCTTGTTACAAATAAACTGCTTTAATGTTTTACTTATCAATGAAACGAAATGAAATGAAAATCGCTTATTGTCACAAGTAGGCTTCAAATGAAGTTACTGTGAAAAGCCCCTAGTCACCACATTCCGGCGCCTGTTTCGGATGTAAAACATTAGATGGCGAATTTGGGGTACAGTGTATATTATAATGCGACACCAGGTTAGTTATAAGAGAACAGGATGGCTTTAGAAGCAGCTAAATATTTTCTCCAGGTGCATGACTTATCGCTGGTTTACTTACTGGAGCTTCCCAAAGACAAGCTTGGCAGATGCATTATAACTGGTTGCATCAGCTAAAGCTATGAGGGCAGCAGTAGTTGCTGCAATTGCTGAACATTTAAATTTTACCCAGATGCCAAGAGCACAGGGGCGCCAACGATCAAGTGTAGCATCAGATATGTCTTCTGATGGAGAAACAGAGCTGGAGAAAACCCGGTTACTGTTCGAGCATGAAAGAGAGTTTTATTTAAATGGAGATTGTAGCACCGTCAATATGACGCGAGGCAGGTTGAGGTAATGTCAATTGAAGGCTTTATTAAGCAGAACTTTATCCCCAGCAGCGTGGTTACAGAATGCAGCTGCTGAGGAAAATGGAGGGAAAACTGGGTTCTTATACCGGCATTTCTGGGTGGAGTCCAGTAGGTGGCAGATCCTATCAGAACCTGGCTTCCCTCCACCAATAGCCTGTCGACACGTGGTGTACCCCTAATACATACCACCACATTCACCCCTTGTTGAAAAAAACCCGGCTGGATGGTGGTTCACATGGTGGTAGGGGTTTACAGAGTCGGTACTGTGCCGTAACTTTGAACAAAACACAAAATTATCGCTTCAACTGGGCCAACGGGCCAAACAGGGTCGGCATGATGCCATAATTATAACAAGACACAATAACTGAAAACTGGGCCAACGGGCCAAACAGGGTCAGCATGATGCCATAACTATAACAAGACACAATTACTGAAAACGTTGAGAGTTAAAGTGATTCGATGACCCGGATGGGCGCCCTGGTCATCCTTTCCGATCGTCTCGGGCATGGTGGTGATGGCGCTGGCTCGAGTCCCGTCGACTCTGGGAGCGTAGCGCTGTCCCCTGTGTCCTTACTCCTGGGCGGGTCTGGGAGGAGAACCGAAGGGGGTGGCTGCGGGATGAACCGGCGGGAGTGGTGGTGATTGGCGTTGGGGGTGTGTGGGTAGCTCCGGCGGGCGCCAGATCTCGCAGGGAGACCGTGTCCTGTCGGCCATCAGGGTACTCCACATAGGCGTATTACGGGTTGGCGTGAAGGAGATGCACCCGTTCCACCAACAGATCTGACTTGTGCGCCCGCACATGTTTCCGGAGCAGAATGGGTCCCGGAGCTGCTAGCCAGGTCGGAAGTGGCGTTCCAGAGGAGGACTTCCTAGGAAAGAGGAGGAGGCGCTCGTGAGGCGTTTGATTCGTGGTGGTGCACAGCAGGGACCGGATAGAGTGAAGGGCATCCGGGAGGACTTCCTGCCAGCGGGAAATTGGGAGGCTCCTAGACCGGAGGGCCAGCAGGACGGCCTTCCAGACCGTTCCATTCTCCCTTTCTACCTGCCCGTTCCCCTGGGGGTTGTAACTGGTCGTCCTGCTCGAGGCTATGCCCCTGCTGAGCAGGAATTGACGCAGTTCGTCATTCATAAAGGAGGACCCCCTGTCGCTATGGATATAGTCGGGGAAACCGAACAGTGTAAAAATGGTCCAGTAGGTGGCAGATCCTATCAGGACCTGGCATCCCTCCACCAATAGCCTGTCGACACGTGGTGTACCGTATTACCCCTAATACATACCACCACAGAGATGAAGCAGAAAGAAATGGAAATGAGGAAAGACGAAAGAGGAAGGAGAGAATGAGAAAAGGAAAGAGAAAGAGAGAAAAAACAAAAGGAAAAAGAAATGGAGCTGGAAATGAGGAAGCTGGAATCAGAAAACACCTTCCAGCTTAAGATACTGAAAAGGGAGGGGAAGCTGACAGAACAGGGAGGGGAGCTTAGTCCTAAAACAGAGCTTAGTGGTGATATATTTAAGTTTATACAGGCACTCTCAAAATTTAAAGATAAAGAAGTAGATCCGTTCTTTAGGGCTTTTGAGGAAATAGCAACCCAAATGGAGAGGCCAAAAGAGATGTGGACATTACCCCTGCAGAGTAAGTTGACAGGGAGGGCACAGGAGGTCTATGCCACCTTGTCAGAGTAGGAGTCTAGGGAATATGACACAGTCAAAAAGGCTATTCTAGATGCATACGATTGGTTCACAAAGTGTATTGACAAAAATTCCGGAATTTGAAGATTTGCCGGGACTTATGCAGAATTTGAGACTGTTAAGCAAACCAATTTCAATAGATGGGTATGAACATTTAGAATTGTCACTACCTAGAAGTGGAAGAAGTGGAATCTCTTGTTAAGAGGAAGAAGGAGGCCTATGTGAAGATGAGGTGTGAAGTTTCAGTTGGGGCGATGGATAGTTACAAGGTAGCGAGGAAGGATCTAAAGAGAGTGCTAAGACGAGCAAGCAGGGGACATGAGAAGTATTTGGCAGGAAGGATCAAGGAAAACCCAAAAGCTTTCTATAGGTATGTCAGGAATAAGCGAATGACTTGGGAAAGAGTAGGACCAGTCAAGGACAGGGATGGGAAGTTGTGTGTGGAGTCTGAAGAGATAGGCGAGATACTGAATGAATATTTTTCGTCAGTATTCACTCAGGAGAAAGATAATGTTGTGGAGGAGAATGCTGAGCCCCAGGCTAATAGATTAGATGGCATTGAGGTACGGAGGGAAGAGGTGTTGGCAATTCTGGACAGGCTGAAAATAGATAAGTCCCCGGGACCTGATGGGATTTATCCTAGGATTCTCTGGGAGGCCAGGGAAGAGATTGCTGAGCCTTTGGCTTTGATTGTTATGTCATCATTGGCTACAGGAATAGTGCCAGAGGACTGGAGGATAGCAAATGTGGTCCCTTTGTTCAAAAAGGGGAGTAGAGACGAACCACGGCAACTATAGACCGGTGAGCCTCACGTCTGTAGTGGGTAAAGTCTTGGAGGGGATTATAAGAGACAAGATTTATAATCATCTAGATAGGAATAATATGATCAGGGATAGTCAGCATGGCTTTGTGAAAGGTAGGTCATGCCTCACAAACCTTATCGAGTTCTTTGAGAAGGTGACTGAACAGGTAGACGAGGGTAGAGCAGTTGATGTGGTATATATGGATTTCAGTAAAGCGTTTGATACGGTTCCCCACGGTAGGCTATTGCAGAAAATACGGAGGCTGGGGATTGAGGGTGATTTAGAGATGTGGATCAGAAATTGGCTAGCTGAAAGAAGACAGAGGGTGGTGGTTGATGGGAAATGTTCAGAATGGAGTTCAGTTACAAGTGGTGTACCACAAGGATCTGTTCTGGGGCCGTTGCTGTTTGTCATTTTATCAGTGACCTAGAGGAGGGCGCAGAAGGATGGGTGAGTAAATTTGCAGACGACACTAAAGTCGGTGGTGTTGTCGACAGTGTGGAAGGAAGTAGCAGGTTACAGAGGGACATAGATAAGCTGCAGAGCTGGGCTGAGAGGTGGCAAATGGAATTTAATATAGAGAAGTGTGAGGTGATTCACTTTGGAAGGAATAACAGGAATGCAGAATATTTGGCTAATGGTAAAGTTCTTGGAAGTGTGGATGAGCAGAGAGATCTAGGTGTCCATGTACTTAGATCCCTGAAAGTTGCCACCCAGGTTGATAGGATTGTGAAGAAGGCCTATGGATTGTTGGCCTTTATTGGTAGAGGGATTGAGTTCCGGAGTCAGGAGGTCATGTTGCAGCTGCACAAAACTCTGGTACGGCCTCATTTGGAGTATTGCGTACAGTTCTGGTCACCGCATTATCGGAAGGACGTGGGGGCTTTGGAGAGGGTGCAGAGGAGATTTACCAGGATGTTGCCTGGTATGGAGGGAAAATCTTATGAGGAAAGGCTGATGGACTTGAGGTTGTTTTCGTTGGAGAGAAGAAGGTTAAGAGGAGACTTAATAGAGGCAGACAAAATGATCAGGGGGTTAGATAGGGTGGACAGTGAGAGCCTTCTCCCGCGGATGGAAATGGCTAGCACGAGGGGACATAGCTTTAAACTGAGGGGTAATAGATATAGGACAGAGGTCAGAGGTAGGTTCTTTACGCAAAGAGAGGTGAGGCCGTGGAATGCCCTACCTGCAACAGTAGTGAACTCGCCAACATTGAGGGCATTTAAAAGTTTATTGGATAAGCATATGGATGATAATGGCATAGTGTAAGTTAGATGGCTTTTGTTTCGGTGCAACATCGTGGGCCGAAGGGCCTGTACTGCGCTGTATTGTTCTATGTTCTATGTTCAATGAGGCTCTGAGAGAGTTCATTCTCTTAGAGAAGTTTAAGAATTCCTTACCTAAGACCAACGGTACAAACAGCTAGACGAGCAGCAATTATAGCTGGCAACAATGAGCTAATCCATAAATTTAAACCTTTGTTCCATCAGACCCATCATTTTAAAAAGGATAGGAAGTGGGAGAGTGAGAGGACGGCAGGTAGTCGAAGTAATGAATTGATAGCTGGGAATGCTCCGGGATCTCCTCCTCAGACCAGAAAGGAAGGTATTAGGGGCCAAAGTGAGACTTGGATGTCTAGGTATTACCACTGTAACAAGGTGGGACACGTTCATTCGGCATGTTGGAAATGCAGGGAAGACCCATGGCCCTTGTGGGGGTTTGGAAGGAAGATTCTGAGAATGGAGTGGAAGTGGTGAGTGCTACGGTGCAGTCAGTAGCGTTAATGGGCCTTATCATAGAATCATAGAATTTACAGTGCAGAAGGAGGCCATTCAGCCCAACGAGTATGCACACGCCCTTGGAAGGAGCACCCGACCCAAGCCCACACCTCCACCCTATCCTTGTAACCCAGTAACCCCACCCAATCTTTTTGGACACTAAGGGCAATTTATCATGGCCAATTCACCTACCCTGCACATCTTTGGACTGTGGGAGGAAACCGGAGCACCCGGAGGAAACTCACGCAGACACGGAGAGAATGTGCAGACTCCACAAAGACAGTGACCCAAGTTGGGAATTGAATCTGGGAACTTGGAGCTGTGAAGAAATTGTGCTAACCACTGTGCTATCATCTGCCCCAGGAGAACTAAGGTGAACACCGCCCATATGACACCAAACAGAGATCCCCATCAGATCCACCCATCAGACCCACCCATCAGAGACCCCCATGTCAAAGATGCCCATATCAGAGACCCCCATATTAGAGGCTCTCCCATCAGAGACCCACATATCAGTGACCCCCATATAAGTGACCCCTATAACAGAGCCCACCCCTCTCATCAGTCACCCCTACCTGGGAGCTAAAAGGCAGTCCAGGCAGAAACAGTGAAAAATCACTCACCATTAGAGTCATTTAGATATGTCTGCGCCAAATTCTCTTAGTGCCCGAAACCTAGCGGTCTCCCCAGCAAGGCCTGGACTTGGCGTCGTTTAGCACACACAAATGTGGACCAGCCGTAATGGCATCTGAGGGATCATCCAGGCCATTGGAGACCCCTGGGTTGTCATGGACAGGGACGGGTGGCCCCCTGACTCTCCCTCTGGCACAGGCACCTTGGCACTGCCACCCTGGTACGGCCAGGGTGCCCATGTGGCACTGCCAGGTGGGAAGCGGCACTGTCAAAGTGCTAGGGCGGCATTGCCGGGGTGCCCGGGTGGCACTGCAAAGTTTTGGGAGTCCGTCCCTTTGAAAGGGGGGATGTGGAGGGTTCTGAAGGGTGGTGGGTGAAGGGTGGGTGTAAAGTGGCCTCATAAACTTTGCAGGGGGTGAAGAGTGGGGTTCCTTAAAGTGGGGGAACCGGATAGCAGGTGGGTGGGGAAGCCTGGAAAGGATACCTCAGCGGGGTATCCTCAATGGAGGGGTGTGAGTAATAACCATGTGTGCGGGGGGGAGGGGGGAGGGGGGGGCGGTGACATTGCCTATGGTTGGGGCATGTGAGGGGATCTCATGCTCACTTTGAGATTGGGACACCCTTTCAAAATGGCGGTCCGATCTCTGAGGAGCAGGTCTGGCTGACAAATTCTGCTCCCAAGTGATGAAAATATTTGACGTATGGACTTGATCGGGGAGAAACTCGCCAAGGCCCAAGAAAAGGATTAACGGTACGATTTAACGGAAAAGAAATGAATCCCGTGACGAGCATGTATAGCCAGATGTTTCCCGGTGCTGGCAGCACTGATAACAACACTGCTATTAAATGGGACTCTGCTTTATTTCATGGCCTCATCAAGCATAGCTCCACCGAGTCAGCAATTAGTCCCATTTCCTGCACTAACGAGCTCCACTCGCCAGTGCTGGAGGAGATCCATTTCTAAATGATGGCACCAGATGTTAGGAAAAACTAAAAATTTCATAGAGCCAATAACGTACCATCCCCTGATTCTGAAAGTAGAGAAACAAAATTGGAATCTGAAAAGCTCAAAACATGTAATTCCGTAATATTAATTGGAGACGCAGGTGGTGATTATGAAAACTCCGATGAGGTGGTAAAAGTTCTCACCAAAGGAATAGTGCATTTCAAGTCAACCAAACATGAAACCAAATCCTCCGCTGGCTTTGTTGCTGAAGGGGGCCATGTGAAGGACAAAAGAGAATGTAAAGCAGGAGGGGTTGAAAAGAGTATTGGTTAACAGTGAACCCATTAATCCTCTCAGCATTGATGCTCCGACTCGTAGTTTAGTTGTATGAGATCCTCGAAATTCGATTCAATGTTCATTGGATAATCAGAAAAGACTGATTGTATTACGTGAGGCAGAGAAAGATACTGATATAGTGAAGGTATTAAAAGAGCATAGATGGAGTTGTAGGGAAACACCATGGGTACTCTGTTAACTAGCCATGGTGTGGATCTCAGAAACTTTGAACCGCTAAAGTCACACTTGTCTCAATTAAAAGCACAGACTGGCTCGGTTAGAGCCACAGGAACAATGTATGTTGGATATGTTGCCGAAACAAGCAAAACCGTTGCAGTCCATGGAATGGCAAGGAGAGTTTGCGAGATCGATGGCCATGTTGGGGGACGAATCGGTGTTGGCCGCTCTGGAATTTCCCAAACTATTAATGACTTGACATATAAATAAAAGAATGCAAGATTATTCTATTGGAGTTTGTTATTGCCACAGCGTGATGTTAAACCTGTACATATTCCTGGAAAAGAAAATGGGCGGGATTCTCCGTTTCAGGGAATTAGGGCGGGATTCTCTGTTCCCCGATGCCGATTTCGGAATCGTCGATCATGCGGAGAATCACTTTTCAAGATGGAATTTTGGGCGGCACCAGTTTTAGATGGTCCGCCCCCTCCAAAACAGCGTCATCGAGGAGCCGCCGCACACCGTTGGGACAGCCTCAGCACGTTACCTGAAGACCGTCCCCCAATGCCCCAGGCAATCCAGGAGGTTGGGGGCTGCTGTGTGGTGTGTGGGATTCGAGGCTGAGTTGAGATGCTCGGATGGCCTCGGCTGGTCTCTACAATTGTGGTGAACCTCGTGGTGGGCCAAGGGGACAACGGTGCCTTGGCCCACAGCGAGGTCCACCGTGTCAGGTTCACAATTGTTAAGACCACAAGTGAACTTTACCCACGTGACTCCCAGCCACGGGGGCCCGAGAATCACAAGAGGGTGGAGCATAATTTGTCGTTATTTCTATGCTACTGCTGGCGTGGGAACTCGTTCATGTCGCCAGGGAGGGGGTTGGAGCCTGGTATTCAGATCGGCATCAGCACCGGTCCCGATTGTTCCACGACGCTGATTCTCCGCCCCATCAGGGAGCGCATTATGGGTGTCCCAGGGACTGAGAATCTCACCCTGTGTTTCCAGTTTTTAAATTTTGATTTGAACTCAGAGCTGAAGGAGGCTCTTGAGTTTCCCGCTCCGTGAAAGGGCAAATCTCTTGCAGACACCTGGGGTGGAATTCTCCGACCCCTGCCGGGTCGGAGAATCGGCACGGCGCCGCGCGAATCGTGCCACGCCACCCCGACGCCGGGACGCAATTCACCGCAGTGCAGAGAATCAGCGTCATTGCTGCCGGCATGGTCGGTGCAGCGCTGGTCGGGGCATGCGCCGACTCTCCGCCCCAGGCCAGCACGGTCCGGCTTGCCGATTCTCCGGCCCGGATGGACCGAGCGGCCGTCATCAAACATCCTCTGAGCCGGCGGGACCTCGACGTTGAAGGGTCCGGAGACAGCCTGTGGGGGGGGGTGTAGACATCTGGGATGGCCACTTTCAGCATATAAAATGGACACTCGCAGAGCATACAGGGAAAAACGGATAATGTGCAAAGTAACAGACAGGCACAGAGCCTGAATGTGTATTCAAAAGACAGACTGCAGACAGAACCGAAACTCTTGGCCGATGAACAAAGACGAGTGCTCAGGTAGCCGATACCATCCCAGACATTCCAGCGCCAATACCTCAGCAAGAAGAAACAAACAAAGCAAGGCCTGTGGTGTTGGGTGCTCTGGTGCACAGATGAGCCAACACAGTTGTATGTGGTACAACTCTATTTTATTATAACTCTTATAATACAGTTCGTTCTGGATACTCTGCACGTGCTGTCTCCCTGAGTGTCTTTGGCAATAGCTCTGTCCTGGTTCTCCCCTGCAGCCCTTACTGACTACCAGGGGTTGTGTCTGTGCTTTTATATCTTTCTGTCATTGGTTGTGGTGTTGTGTGTTCTGATTTGTCTGTTGGTGTGTCTATCATGATGTGTGTGTTTGAATATCATGACATCCCCCTTTTTTACAAAGACAAGTGCCTACGTGGTTATAAATATAATTGTGTCGTGAGTGCATCTAAGAGTGTGCGTTTGTGTTGTGTACAGCGTGTGTTTATGACGTAACTATTTACATGGGGCGATGTCGGGTGCGTCACACTAACAAGGTTGTACCATAACAAAACTTGGATGCGAGAGAAAAAAAAACTTGAACATTGGTCCGGTCAGACGATATCTGGAACAATAAACAACAACAGGTTATAATACAGAAGTGTTTGACTTTTTGAACGTATTAACAGCGTTATAAGTCCAGTCTAATCATAGATTATCATAGAATTTACAGAGCAGAAGGAGGCCATTCAGCCCATCGAGTCTGCACCGGCTCTTGGAAAGAGCACCCGACCCAAGGTCAACACCTCCACCCTATCCCCATAACCCAGTAACCCCACCCAACACTAAGGGCAATTTTGGACACTAAGGGCAATTTATCATGTCCAATCCACCTAACCCGCACATCTTTGGACTGTGGGAGGAAACCGGAGCACCCGGAGGAAACCCACGCACACACGGGGAGGATGTGCAGACTCCGCACAGACAGTGACCCAAGCCAGAATCGAACCTGGGACCCTGGAGCTGTGAAGCAATTGTGCTATCCACAAGGCTACCGTGCTGCCCATAATGGGTGACCGCCTCAAGAATGGGCTGGTCCTCAAGCCGGTTCAGCTGTGGAGATTTGGGGTCACACTGGTTCACCTTGGACTGTTGGAGGTGATGCTGTTGCCGAAGTCTCTACTTTACCATTTGTTGTACTTCATGCAGTGCTTGGTTTTTTTCATTCTTGCAAATATAACATTCAACATCTTTGTTAGTGGTGCCCTGGCTGTGGTTTGGTTCTGGTGGCGATGGAAGGGGCATGATCCGTGGCATCTCCACGAAGTCATCCTTGGGAACCAGTGGAAGATCCGGCGTGTGCGTACGGTGCAGTTGCGAGCGTGGAAGGCGGCACAGAGCCCGCTGATTGCGCCTACGCACCAATCCATCCGCCCTGCATGCCAGGAACAAGGTGGAGTCTGTTTTCTTTTTATGTTTGTGGTGGACGGCATCTTGTAGCCGATGGGTCGTTGCCATCGAAGTAGCACCATCACTAATATCATGCAAGGCGATGACTGTGCCAGATGTGGAAGTTGGCCAAGACCGTGTACGCTGGTTCCGGCCACCTGCTGTGCCGGAAGGGCGACTCCGCAGAGAAACGTCGAAGCATGTCGCCTTGGATAGAGAATTGTTGCTCGCATCAACGTCTGGCGATGGCGCGAGTTGGTGTGTCCATCTTGGACCGCCGGTGCTGGTTGCCACTGCCGACCCAGTGGGACTGCCACGCGATCCATTCCCTGTCGCCGTGGCATCTGCCGTCACCCTGAGCGTGCCATCACCGAGGCCGCGACACCGCCCGTCCGGAGCAAGGTCTGGCATGCGCAGATCAGGGTCGGCGCTTGGCTGCTCCCCATCTGGAGTCCGGTCTGCCTTCCGTCGATGCCCCCCGTCCGGAGTCCCAACAGGTTCACTGGAGGCAGCCGAGATTCCCTGAAGCTGCACTTCTGGAGTCGGAACATGCAGGAATGCACCAACCAGTGGAGAGGCTCGAGCCATCGAGGGTGGAAGCGGTGCGCCGCCACCGCAGTCGTCAGTGGTCCCACCATGATCGTTGAGTGCCTCGGTACGCACTAGGCGAGGTCTGTCACCTTGCACCTTTTGCATGGGAAGTGGGATGCTGTCGTCACTCGTCTCACATCCCGTGGATAGATCGTCATTAGCAGCTTGCTGTTCACTAGGGTTGGGTAAATTGTCAGAGTTTTCATCTGGTGGTGCACACCATGTCGGTGGACTGTCATTGTCTTGCCATTGTCCTTCATTTGGGCTTTTCTTCTTTGGAACTTTAAATCTTCCCCCAGACATTGCAGAACCTTGTTTATTACCCCCAAATTCTCCCATATGTATGGTCTCGAATATAGTATCCACTGTTTCTATCGACATTGTACCATTTTCCAAAGAACATTCCGTTTCACTTTTCTTCTCAGGTACCTCATATGTAACTTTGTTTGATGTACATGCCTTCATGGTCTCTGGGTCTGATTTTGCTGGGACTGGCATGGTCACAGTCTCTCTTTTACTGTTCTCAATTGCCCACATTATACTCCCCATACATAACTGCTTAAGCACTGGGGTTAGTGTGGTACAATGGATAATCGGGTCGACCTTATCTGCATCTTCATCATTAGTGGAAAGCACACTTGGTTCACTTGAAACTGCTGTGGGTGTTAAATTCGTTATCTGGCTACTCGATGTCGGTGTCCTCAGGATTCTTGCTCCAATGTTCTGCTCAATAATCAGTGGAGTGTGTATAGGTTCAATGCAATTAATGTTCCCCTCCAGGTTTGAAGAGTCATTACTGACTAACTGCTGGTCTCCGAAGTTGGGATTTTGCGGTATTGTGTTGAAGGGAGACATTTGTCCCTGCTGTAGATATGATTCAGGTTGTGTTATTTCCATTACCTGAGGATCAATGTCTTGTCCATTTTTTCGATCCGTACTAAAACACTGGCAATTCTCAGTCTGCTCCTTGCAAGTTAAACATACAATTAATTTCGTTAGCAAATCCTCAGCATCCTTCTGTGGCCGTGCTGCATTATTAATCTCTGTTCGGCTACAATGATCCTGAAGGTCAGCGCATAAACCTTTTTTCTTCGGGCTTGGACGAGGCGATTCCTTTGGCTTGTCTTCAGTTGGGCTTGAACAGTCTTCAGCGCTGTGCCCTTTATTGTAGCATGAGAGACCGTCATGGTCATGCTGCTGTGTAGTGGAGCATGGTAGGCCGTTATAGCCTTCTTGCTGTTCACGGGAGCATGGCAGACTTGCATCGTCTGCCGCTGGTTGGTCAGGAGAGGTTGCTAGACCCTCATGGTCTTGTTCCTGCAAGGACTGCGCTCTGGAGTCTTGCGTTCCTTCCATCGTGGAGTCCGTCCACGAGCTCTCTGTGGAGGCTTGTGACACTGGAGTCACTTCTTGTTCGTGCAAGGACTGCGCTCTGGAGTCTTGCGTTGCTTCTATCGTGGAGGCTGTCCACGAGCTCTCTGTGGAGACTTGTGACACTGGAGTCACTTCTTGTTCGTGCAAGGACTGCGCTCTGGAGCCTTGCGTTGCTTCTATCGTGGAGGCTGTCCACGAGCTTGCTGTGGAAGCTTGTGACACTGGAGTCACTTCTGGTTCATGCGAGGACTGCACTCTGGAGTCTTGCATGTCTTCTTTCATATAGTCGGGAACGTTGAGCGGGACGTGGACCACGCTCTGTGTGGCAGCAGGGCACTCTCCGTGTGCTTGCACCGCTCCCTGTCTGGTAATGTCAGGCTGCAGCATCATCCGGTACTGATAAGTTGGAACGTCATATCTGCTGGGTTGAAGATCCTCAAATCCGAAAAATGAATCCGCATCTGCGTCGGATTCAATATGGGGGCCGCCAATGTGCAACACGAAAGGTTCGTCCGAGTCATAGTCATATAGGACCACGGAGCTATCATTGGGCTCGCGAGGTCCGGAAACACTGTAAAAATCGTCATCGAAGTATTCAAGGTCGGAATCATCGGCTTGTGCGTAGGTAACTGCTTGTCGGAGGGTTCTTCGGAGGTTAAATTCATCTCCTGGGTCAATTTGCGGCACTGTGCTGTCATTCCAGGTGAAGGAAGGTTGTTTTACAGCTTTAACAGATTTTTGTTTTTTTGATTTGGGACGTTTCCCTTTTAAATTGGATTTGGGACATTTCCTTTTTAAATTGATCCAGTCTTGGGCCTCTGACATCCTGACGCTCGGTATGTAGCACGTAGGAAGCGACTGCACATGCTCAGATCGCTGTTCCTTTACCGATGGCCGTTTTCTTAACTGCGCATGCGCACCATATTGCGCATGCGCATACGAAACTTCCGGTTCAGCGCACTTCTCGCGCAACTGTGCTAGCGTTATACCTTTAGCAAGATGGCCGTCGACCTCGACCCAGCCTTTTCTCAGGCCCGGGATTTCGGGCTCCGGGATCCCAGCCACGAGGTGAGTACTGCAGCTTTTCTTACCTTTAAGTCCCCATTGGATTGCGTATTCTTCACAGTACTTGGCGAATTTGCCCATGACTGCCTGGTAATCGTGCCTTTGCTGCCTCCTGAAGAACCTGAACCTTCTGAACATTGCTCTTGCCCTTGCACCGGCGACGATGAGGAGAAATTCAATTTTTTCCTTATCATCCAGGTCTTGGAGTTGAGCTGCCGCCAGGAACAACTCGAACATTTGCCGGAATCGCCGCCAGTTTTCGTGGAGGTCGCCGTCGCACTGGAGCGCCTGCGGAACCGGGAGCTCGTACATCATGCCTGGGCACTGCTGGTTGTCTCTGTACACTGAGGTATGCCGGCAGGTATCGATCCACTCCTGTACCATGTGGTGTTGGGTGCTCTGGTGCACAGATGAGCCAACACAGTTGTATGTGGTACAACTCTATTTTATTATAACTCTTATAATACAGTTCGTTCTGGATACTCTGCACGTGCTGTCTCCCTGAGTGTCTTTGGCAATAGCTCTGTCCTGGTTCTCCCCTGCAGCTCTTACTGACTACCAGGGGTTGTGTCTGCGCTTTTATATCTTTCTGTCATTGGTTGTGGTGTTGTGTGTTCTGATTTGTCTGTTGGTGTGTCTATCATGATGTGTGTGTTTGAATATCATGACAAGGCCAACGGCCACTGAGGACACACCCAGCCATCAAGGCACCCGCTCCTTTCTTGGCTCAAATCGATGGCAGTGATCAAGAAGCTGCCCAATTGATTGGGACCAAGTTTAAGGCCCGCCTAAAAGCACGCGAAGCCCCCCCGAGTATAAGAAGGAACCCCGTCATGTGTTCCCTCTCTTGGAATCGGCTCTCAACTGGAGAGACCCTTCCACCTGCACTACCAGAAGCAAGTAAGTTCAAGTTCAACGCTCGCTACCAGACGGACGACCATAGCTATACTCCTGTTACTTCTTCGAACCCAACAGCCTCAGATCAGAACAACGGCCATTGTTCCTCTGACCTTTAAACTAGGTTTAAACTCTGGGTTTAAACTAATGCAGCAGGGGCATGGGAACCTGGATTGTAGTTTTAGGGTAAGGGAGAATGAGAGTATAGAGGTCAGGAGCTCAGATTTGACGTCGCAGGAGGGGGCCAGTGTTCAGGTAGGTGGTTTGAAGTGTGTCTACTTCAATGCCAGGAGTATACGAAATAAGGTAGGGGAACTGGCAGCATGGGTTGGTACCTGGGACTTCGATGTTGTGGCCATTTCGGAGACATGGATAGAGCAGGGACAGGAATGGATGTTGCAAGTTCCGGGGTTTAGGTGTTTTAGTAAGCTCAGACAAGGAGGCAAAAGAGGGGGAGGTGTGGCGCTGCTAGTCAAGAACAGTATTACGGTGGCTGAGAGGATGCTAGATGGGGACTCATCTTCCGAGGTAGTATGGGCTGAGGTTAGAAACATGAAAGGAGAGGTCACACTGTTGGGAGTCTTCTATAGGCCTCCAAATAGTTCTAGGGATGTAGAGGAAAGGATGGCGAGGATGATCCTGGATAAGAGCGAAAGTAACAGGGTAGTTATTATGGGAGACTTTAACTTTCCAAATATCGACTGGAAAAGATATAGTTCGAGTACATTAGATGGGTCGTTTTTTGTACAGTGTGTGCAGGAGGGTTTCCTGACACAGTTTGTTGACAGGCCAACAAGAGGCGAGGCCACGTTGGATTTGGTTTTCGGTAATGAACCAGGCCAGGTGTTGGATTTGGAGGTAGGAGAGCACTTTGGGGACAGTGACCACAATTCGGTGACGTTTACGTTAATGATGGAAAGGGATAAGTATACACTGCAGGGCAAGAGTTATAGCTGGGGGAAGGGCAATTATGATGCCATTAGACGTGACTTGGGGGGGATAAGGTGGAGAAGTAGGCTGCAAGTGTTGGGCACACTGGATAAGTGGAGCTTGTTCAAGGATCAGCTACTGCGTGCTCTTGATAAGTATGTACCGGTCAGGCAGGGAGGAAGGCGCCGAGCGAGGGAACCGTGGTTTACCAAAGAAGTGGAATCTCTTGTTAAGAGGAAGAAGGAGGCCTATGTGAAGATGAGGTGTGAACGGTGATGGATAGTTACAAGGTAGCGAGGAAGGATCTAAAGAGAGTGCTAAGACGAGCAAGCAGGGGACATGAGAAGTATTTGGCAGGAAGGATCAAGGAAAACCCAAAAGCTTTCCATAGGTATGTCAGGAATAAGCGAATGACTTGGGAAAGAGTAGGACCAGTCAAGGACAGGGATGGGAAGTTGTGTGTGGAGTCTGAAGAGATAGGCGAGATACTAAATGAATATTTTTCGTCAGTATTCACTCAGGAGAAAGATAATGTTGTGGAGGAGAATGCTGAGCCCCAGGCTAATAGATTAGATGGCATTGAGGTACGTAGGGAAGAGGTGTTGGCAATTCTGGACAGGCTGAAAATAGTTAAGTCCCCGGGACCTGATGGGATTTATCCTAGGATTCTCTGGGAGGCCAGGGAAGAGATTGCTGGACCTTTGGCTTTGATTTTTATGTCATTATTGGCTACAGGAATAGTGCCAGAGGACTGGAGGATAGCAAATGTGGTCCCTTTGTGCAAAAAGGGGAGCAGAGAAACCCCGGCAACTATAGACCGGTGAGCCTCACGTCTGTAGTGGGTAAAGTCTTGGAGGGGATTATAAGAGACAAGATTTACAATCATCTAGATAGGAATAGTATGATCAGGGATAGTCAGCATGGCTTTGTGAAGGGTAGGTCATGCCTCACAAACCTTATTGAGTTCTTTGAGAAGGTGACTGAACAGGTAGACGAGGGTAGAGCAGTTGATGTGGTGTATATGGATTTCAGCAAAGCGTTTGATAAGGTTCCCCACGGTAGGCTATTGCAGAAAATACGGAGGCTGGGGATTGAGGGTGATTTAGAGATGTGGATCAGAAATTGGCTAGCTGAAAGAAGACAGAGGGTGGTGGTTGATGGGAAATGTTCAGAATGGAGTTCAGTCACAAGTGGAGTACCACAAGGATCTATTCTGGGGCCGTTGCTGTTTGTCATTTTTATCAATGACCTAGAGGAAGGCGCAGAAGGGTGGGTGAGTAAATTTGCAGACGATACTAAAGTCGGTGGTGTTGTCGATAGTGTGGAAGGATGTAGCAGGTTACAGAGGGATATAGATAAGCTGCAGAGCTCAGCTGAGAGGTGGCAAATGGAGTTTAATGTAGAGAAGTGTGAGGTGATTCACTTTGGAAGGAATAACAGGAATGCGGAATATTTGGCTAATGGTAAAGTTCTTGAAAATGTGGATGAGCAGAGGGATCTAGGTGTCCATGTACATAGATCCCTGAAAGTTGCCACCCAGGTTGATAGGGTTGTGAAGAAGGCCTATGGAGTGTTGGCCTTTATTGGTAGAGGGATTGAGTTCCGGAGTCAGGAGGTCATGTTGCAGCTGTACAGAACTCTGGTACGGCCGCACTTGGAGTATTGCATACAGTTCTGGTCACCGCATTATAGGAAGGACGTGGAGGCTTTGGACGGGTGCAGAGGAGATTTACCAGGATGTTGCCTGGTATGGAGGGAAAATCTTATGAGGAAAGGCTGATGGACTTGAGGTTGTTTTCGTTGGAGAGAAGAAAGTTAAGAGGAGACTTAATAGAGGCATACAAAATGATCAGGGGGTTGGATAGGGTGGACAGTGAGAGCCTTCTCCCGCGGATGGAAATGGCTGGCACGAGGGGACATAGCTTTAAACTGAGGGGTAATAGGTATAGGACAGAGGTCAGAGGTAGGTTCTTTACGCAAAGAGTAGTGAGGCCGTGGAATGCCCTACCTGCTACAGTAGTGAACTCGCCAACATTGAGGGCATTTAAAAGTTTATTGGATAAACATATGGATGATAATGGCATAGTGTAGGTTAGATGGCTTTTGCTTCGGTGCAACATCGTGGGCCGAAGGGCCTGTACTGCGCTGTATTGTTCTATGTTCTATGTTCTAAGTGGACACCCGAAGTTAAGTATAGGTGTTAGTGATAGACATAGTTTAGCCTGTAGTGTTATTGTGCATGAGTAAATCAAACTGTGTGTAAATAAATTATCATTGGCTTTGACCTAACTAACTGGTGTATAGGCTGTTTGATCGGTATTCGGTTGAACCTTGTGGCGGTGTCAAGAGATACCTGGCGACTCTGAAAGCAGATTCATAATTAGGATTCAGAAAGGCGACCTTATTAACCGCCATATTTATAGCCACAAAAGAGAGCAACAGGGGGAGGGGGGGTCCGATCCCAGGGGGGGCCTCCGTAGTGGCCTGGCCCGCGATCGGGGCCCACCAATCAGCGGGGCGGCATCTCTGCCCGCCGGCCTCCTTTCCTCCATGCCGGCTCCTGTAGCCCTGCACCATTTGGCGTCGGGGCCAGCGTGGGGAAGAAGGCTACTGCGCATGCGCGGACCTCGCAGCACCAGGTTCAGGCCGGGATCGGCAGCTGGATTGGCATAGGCCGCTCCAGCGCCATCCTAGCCCCCTGTGGGGACTCCGGCGTCGGCACTTAGCTGGCCGTTGGGAGAATCCGACCCCTGATTTGAGACTGTTTTCTCCTCAGTAAAGCTGAAGGACAGTCTAGTGAGACTGGATAACATGTAAGAGTCAATATCAGGCTGAGACAGATCTCAGTGGTTTGAGGGGAGACAAATAAAATCTTAAGGAAATCCAGTCAAGCCATCAGCTGAAGGCAGGAACAATGGTTTAAAATCCCCTTTTTAAAATCACAGGTGGGAAACTCTTCCTGTCTCAGAAATGCTGTTGGTCGTTCTGTTGGAATTGGAAACAAATGAGAATTACACAGGCCTGAGGCTGTGAGAGAATCCTACAGCCAGTGAATACTAACTGAATGCAGCTGCCAGGACATCATCTCTAACCAAACACCAGTGGTTTCAGTCCTTAAGCATCCTGGGAGGACAGCCTGATAGAAAAACAATCTCAACATCCAAAGCAAGGACACTCATCTTCTATTTCAAATGAATCCTCTTATTATTTTACTTCTTTCCCCTTCCTTTGTGTGTGTCTGTCTTGTGTGTGGTTGGGTAAAGGGTGGGATGATAAAAGAGGGAGTTGTAGCTTAGCTAGCCATTATTCAATTTCAAGTATTGCATGTTGTATCTCTATTTTTGTTAGAAATAAACAGTTGTGTTTCACTTACAAATCTGGTGACTGTAAGTCTTTGGAGCAGTCAAGAGCCAAAGATTTCAGAAATGTAACACAATTTATTGGTTAATTCACTTGTGTTGGGACTCCGGGGCCTGTGGGCTGGAATCGACCGCGCACTAGTCCAGGGGGTCGTAAAATTAATAAGAAGCCAACAGCAACTGACAGCAGTCGTGTGGCTGCACTTACATACCTCCATGTCTTCCAGCATTTTCTCTTTCGTTTCAGATTCCAGCATCCACAGTGATTTGCTTTTGTCCCAACATGTCTCTCTGACGAAGAGAGGACTCCACCTCCAGCGGTGATTGTTCACTGAGTCCCAATTGGTCCCCACAAGCCACGTTACCCTTACTCTGCTGTGTTGTCCTGAAAAGGACAAGCACCACACCCCTACCATGTTTTATTTTAAGTTGGGCAGTTTCTAAACCCTAGACACCACACTTGCAGTTTCCCCCACCCTTCCACCTCCTTTAACCTAAGTGGTAGAGTGAATAACAGGTAAACTCTTTCTTTCTTTTTCTTTTTTTGTCTAGAGATGATGGCAGGGAAGGTAGTGCAATGTTCCTCCTGCAGAATGTTTGAGGTGAGGGACGCCGTCAGTGTCCCTGCTGATTTCATCTGTAGGAAGTGCACCCATCTCCAGCTCCTCAGAAACTGCGTTAGGGAACTGGAGCTGGAACTGGATGAACTTCAGATCATTCGGGAGGCAGAGGCGGTCATAGATAGAAGCTTCCGTGATGTAGTTACTCCGAAGAATAAAGATAGATGGGTGATGGTGAGGGGCTGGGAGGAAGCTGTCAGTACAGGGATCCCCTGTGGTCGTTCCCCTTAGTAACAAGTATACCACTTTGGAAAGTGTTGGGGAGATGACTTAACAGGGGTAAGCCATGGGGTACAGGTCTCTGGCACAGAGTCCATCTCTGTTGCTCAGAAGGGAAGGGGGGAGAGGAGTAGAGCATTAGTCATTGGAGACTCCATAGTTAGGGGGACAGATAGGAGATTCTGTGGGAACGAGAGAGACTCGCGATTGGTGTGTTGCCTCCCAGGTGCAAGGGCCCGCGATGTCTCGGATCGTGTTTTCGGGATCCTTAAGGTGGAGGGGGAGCAGCCCCAAGTCGTGGTCCACATCGGTACCGACGACATAGATAGGGATAGGGATGGTGCAGGAGGGAGGGTTTCAGATTTTTGGATAATTGGGGCTCATTCTGGGGTAGGTGGGACCTCTACAAACGGGATGGTCTACACCTGGACTAGAGGGGTACCAATATCCTGGGGCAAAATTTGCTAATGCCCTTCGGGAGGGTTTAAACTAGTTCAGCAGGGGATTGGGAACCTGAATTGTAGCTCCAGTATACAGGAGGTTGAGAGTAGTGAGGTCATGAGTAAGGTTTCAAAGTTGCAGGAGTGTACCGGCAGGCAGGAAGGTGGTTTAAAGTGTGTCTTCTTCAATGCCAGGAGCATCCAGAATAAGGTGGGTGAACTTGCGGCATGGGTTGGTACGTGGGACTTCGATGTTGTGGCCATTTCGGAGACATGGATAGAGCAAGGACAGGAATGGTTGTTGCAGGTGCCGGGGTTTAGATACTTCAAGTTACAGAGGGACATAGATAAGCTGCAGAGCTGGGCTGAGAAGTGGCAAATAGAGTTTAATGCAGAAAAGTGTGAGGTGAATCATTTTGGAAGGAATAACAGGAAGAAAGAGTACTGGGCTAATGGTAAGATTCTTGGTAGTGTGGATGAGCAGAGAGATCTCGGTGTCCATGTACATAGATCCCTGAAAGTTGCCACCCAGGTTGAGAGGGTTGTTAAGAAGGCTTACGGTGTGTTAGCTTTTATTGGTAGAGGGATTGAGTTTCGGAGCCATGAGGTCATGTTGCAGCTGTACAAAACTCTGTTGCAGCCGCATTTGGAGTATTGCGTGCAATTCTGGTCGCCGCATTATAGGAAGGATGTGGAAGCATTGGAAAGGGTGCAGAGGAGATTTACCAGAATGTTGCCTGGTATGGAGGGAAGTTCTTTTGAGGAAAGGCTGAGGGACTTGAGGCTGTTTTACTTAAAGAGAAGGTTAAGAGGTGACTTAATTGAGGCATACAAGATGATCAGAGGATTAGATAGAGTGGACAGTGAGAGCTTTTTTCCTCGGATGGTGATGTCTTGCACCAGGGGACATAGCTTTAAATTGAGGGGAGATAGATATAGGACAGATGTCAGAGGTAGGTTCTTTACTCAGAGAGTAGTAAGAGCGTGGAATGCCCTGCCTGCAACAGTAGTGGACTCGCCAACACTAAGGGCATTCAAATGGTCATTGGATAGACATATGGACGATAAGGGAATAGTGTAGATGGACTTTAGAGTTGTTTCACAGTTCGGCGCAACGTCAAGGGCCAAAGGGCCTGTACTGCGCTGTAATGTTCTATGTTCTATGTTCTATCTGTATTACCAAAAATAAAACAGCCCCACCAAACTATTTCTTGTTTTCCACTATTATAAACTAACCTCATTGTTAGTGCTTTAAGTTAAAACATTTACTCTTGCCTAAACAATTCGACCTTCCATTTCATGATTTAATACTTTAGCTTTTCATAAGAGCTCTTCAAATTCTCCGATATTTCATTACACAGTCATAACTGTGTTCCCTGATGTTATCTTTTCCCTATTTGTCAAGAATGACATTCTAAATGGCACCACCCGGAAAATCTAATGTTTCTCTTAATCATTCCAGGGCCCCACTTGTCTTTGTGTTTCTTGAAGAAATTTGTTGAATCAGTGTAGTTGGACAAATAGAAAGCAGGAATTTAAAATAAAAGAAATCTGCAATTGCTATTGTACTTAGAAAGCAATTTGCATTGATTTGCCTCAAAGTAGGATGTTTTAAAGATATTCTCTCCTTTTTGTTGTTAATAAACTGACTGTTCTTCCAAAGTAGTATGATTTTAAAAACATTTTGTTGAATTTGCTATCAATCAATGCTTGCGTGACACGAATAAACACAATTCTATTAAAATAGGAAGCAACCTTTTACCCTTTTGTGCTTCAGTTTTGGTAAATAATTGATTAGAAGCTGCTTAATGTACTCATTCGAGCAGAAGTGTTTTGCTTAAGCTGCTGTGTGAATTATAATGATTCTTGCATAGAATGTTAGATGAAATAGACTGTGGTCGGATTTAGTAGTTGGATGGACCATGGGTTTGGGGTGCCCCCCAGGACCGGAGTGTCCAGGCATGGTCCGCCATTGCTGCAGCCTGCAAGGCAGCCATTTGGTTGTGTATATCACAACTGGACCATCAACAAGATGGGATGGTCCAACGCAGCCCATGGTCCACATCCCAGTGCACCCATTTGAGGAGTCACCCCACTGCAGGGGAGCCCCAGAGCGTGTCTCGACCATTGGAAAAATGCACCGTGGCCATCGGCATCCACCCTGGCTCACTGCCCGTCGCCATCGGCATCCACCCTGGCTCACTGCCCCTCACAGGGCTGATGTCCCATCAGTGTCACCTAGCCCTCCCTGTAGAACCACCGGCTGCCACCAAGCCCTGCCTGCCCACCGTGCCCTTGTCCCCATCCATCCTGCCCCCAGAGAAGAAGGAACAACCAATGCATGGCACATTGAACCCATAGCATACTGTAGCTACAGTCCCAACAGGTCGAGCCCCACCCAGTGACCCTGTCCGCATGCATGCCAACAAGCATGGCACCCGTCGGTGGTGCACTGCACCCACCTATCCGAGCAACCTCAACCAGGTGCCATCCTGCTGGCAGGATATCACATGGCCCACCCAAGGAGGACCCCCATGGTAGACCCCACAGGAGGGCACAGGACAGCAGCTGCAGAGCGTACCAATGTCATGGGTAGCGCCAGCCACCCCTGCCATCAGGGATGGGTGGCGGGGTAAGATTTCCCTGGTGCCAAGCACCGATGAGGCCAGGGGTGCAGCACGGAGGACAAAGCGGCAGGGGGAACGGCCAGGGGTTGAGGTGGGAATGGGAAAGGGGCAGCGTGGGGGGTGGCATGCGGGAACAGGGGCTGCAGTGAAAGCCAGGGCCACTGTGCAGCCAGTTGTGTCTGGTTGGGCATGGGGGTACACACCATCTAACATGTGTGCCCTTCAACCCCTGCAGATGATGGAGTTCGGTATCGAACTGGGTGTGGTTGACATCTACCTAGCCGTCGCAGCCCTTGCGAATGCAATGAGGCTGCATGAGCAGGAGCTGCTTAGGGAACGCCCTGCAGAACAGAAGCATGCCCTAGAGGGGCAGGAGTCAGCCGGTGATGATGGAGGGCCGACTGTCAAAAAGACCGAGGATTAGGTGGGACAGAGGCATTGCATCAGGCCTCATGTGTATCGGCAGTGCCTATCGTTCAAGGACCCGCCAGACCGAGTGTGTCACTGAAGCCTCCGGCTAATCAGGGAGACCGTATGGCATATCTGCTACATCCTGGCGCATCTGGAGCCGTGAGTGTATGGCGAGGTCACCTGCTCCCTTTGGTCATCGATGTGACAGTCGCCCTGAGCAGTTTTGCCTCGGGGTCTTTCCAGGCCCCGAGTGGGGACCTGTCTGGGATCTCCCAGACCTTTGTGCACAGATAAATCCATGCCAGGTGACACAAAACATTGCCTTCGGCGTCGACTGAGCCCACCAGATTGCCCAGGCAATGGGATTCGTTGCCATCACCGCTTCACCAGGTGAGCGGCTGGCTCCTGAGTGACAAGGGTTATCTGCTGGGGTTGTGGCTGACGACACCTATCCGGAGGCCCCAGACCGATGGTGGGACCCGCTGTAACGACACCCCTGCAGTGGCCAGGTGTGATCGAATGGTGCATCAGAATAGTGATTATGCCATTCAGGTCTGGTGTGGACCGCTCTGGTGTGGACCTCCAGTACAGCCCGAGAAGGCTCTCCTGAATCGTGGTGGCCTGCTCCATCCTCCACAGCATCGCGCAACAGAGGGGCAACATGCTGGAGGAGGAGGAAGAACATCAGGCACTGTCCGATGTGGAGGATGTGGAGAGCCAGGGTGGGCAAGGTATGGTGCCCAGGCAGTCACAAGAGGCAAAACATGTGCACCAGGGATAATCTAATTGCTTCCAGGTTCACCGACTCGGGGGCCTGGAGATGGACAGCTCAATTGCCCGTCCCACCCCCACACACCATCCCCACTCCTCTCACCATCCCCCCCCCCCAGCAGGACAACCACCCCTCCACTGTCACCCTCCCTGCACTCCACACCACCTCCCCCACCGTGCCTGCACCCCCCAATCCATACTTCCCACCTGCTTTGCACAATGTGCTGGCCCTGGGTTGGCAGTATCAGCAGGTTTGGTCCATGGAATGGAGGATGATGATGACCCGTCCTCGATGAGCTCTGGTGCTCCGCATGTTTGAGGAGATCTGGCTCCTGCCCTCGGTAGCACTTTCCACCATCAGCCCAGGTGACCTCTGCATGCATGCTGGCCATTCCATCTCACGGTCCCATCGAACCCCTGGAATGGCAGGTTGGGGATGGGTCCAGGAACATAGAACATAGAACATAGAAAATACAGCACAGAACAGGCCCTTCGGCCCACGATGTTGTGCCGAACCTTTGTCCTAGATTAATCATAGATTATCATTGAATTTACAGTGCAGAAGGAGGCCATTCGGCCCTTTGAGTCTGCACCGGCTCTTGGAAAGAGCACCATACCCAAACTCAACACCTCCACCCAACACCAAGGGCAATTTGGACATTAAGGGCAATTTATCATTGGCCAATTCACCTAACCCGCACATCTTTGGACTGTGGGAGGAAACCGGAGCACCCGGAGGAAACCCACGCAGACACGGGGAGGACGTGCAGACTCCGCACAGACAGTGACCCAAGCCGGAATTGAACCTGGGACCCTGGAGCTGTGAAGCAATTGTGCTATCCACAATGCTACTGTGCTGCCCTTCAGAACAAATAAATCTACACTATATCATTTTACCGTCATCCATGTACCTATCCAATAGCTGCTTGAAGGTCCCTAATGTTTCTGACTCAACTACTTCCACAGGCAGTGCATTCCATGCCCCCACTACTCTCTGGGTAAAGAACCTAACTCTGATATCCCTCCTCTATCTTCCACCTTTCACCTTAAATTTATGTCCCCTTGTAATGGTGTGTTCCACCCGGGGAAAAAGTCTCTGACTGTCTACTCTATCTATTCCCCTGATCATCTTATAAACCTCTATCAAGTCGCCCCTCATCCTTCTCCGCTCTAATGAGAAAAGGCCTAGCACCCTCAACCTTTCCTCGTAAGACCTACTCTCCATTCCAGGCAACATCCTGGTAAATCTTCTTTGCACCTTTTCCAGAGCTTCCACATCCTTCCTAAAATGAGGCGACCAGAACTGTACACAGTACTCCAAATGTGGCCTTACCAAAGTTTTGTACAGCTGCATCATCACCTCACGGCTCTTAAATTCAATCCCTCTGTTAATGAACGCGAGCACACCATAGGCCTTCTTCACAGCTCTATCCACTTGAGTGGCAACTTTCAAAGATGTATGAACATAGACCCCAAGATCTCTCTGCTCCTCCACATTGCCAAGAACTCTACCGTTAACCCTGTATTCTGCATTCATATTTGTCCTTCCAAAATGGACAACCTCACACTTTTCAGGGTTAAACTCCATCTGCCACTTCTCAGCCCAGCTCTGCATCCTATCTATGTCTCTTTGCAGCCGACAACAGCCCTCCTTACTATCCACAACTCCACCAATCTTTGTATCGTCTGCAAATTTACTGACCCACCCTTCAACTCCCTCATCCAAGTCATTAATGAAAATCACAAACAGCAGAGG
Source organism: Scyliorhinus torazame (assembly GCF_047496885.1). NCBI lineage: Eukaryota > Metazoa > Chordata > Chondrichthyes > Carcharhiniformes > Scyliorhinidae > Scyliorhinus > Scyliorhinus torazame. The sequence goes on from NC_092709.1 coordinate 121,824,039, forward strand.
ACCCAGAACTGATCCCTGCGGTACGCCACTGGTAACTGGGATCCAGGCTGAATATTTGCCATCCACCACCACTCTCTCACTTCTATCGGTTAGCCAGTTCGTTATCCAACTGGCCAAATTTCCCACTTTCCCATGACTCCTTACTTTCTGCATAAGCCTACCATGGGGAACTTTATCAAATGCCTTACTAAAATCCATGTACACTACATCCACTGCTTTACCTTCATCCACATGCTTGGTCACCTCCTCAAAGAATTCAATAAGATTTGTAAGGCAAGACCTACCCCTCACAAATCCGTGCTGACTATCCCTAATCAAGCAGTGTCTTTCCAGATGCTCAGAAATCCTATCCTTCAGTACCCTTTCCATTACTTTGCCTACCACCGAAGTAAGACTAACTGGCCTGTAATTCCCAGGGTTATCCCTAGTTCCTTTTTTGAACAGGGGCACGACATTCGCCACTCTCCAATCCCCTGGTACGACCCCTGTTGACAGTGAGGACGAAAAGATCATTGCCAACGGCTCTGCAATTTCATCTCTTGCTTCCCATAGAATCCTTGGATATATCCCGTCAGGCCCGGGGGACTTGTCTATCCTCAAGTTTTTCAAAATGCCCAACACATCTTCCTTCCTGACAAGTATTTCCTCGAGCTTACCAATCTGTTTCACACTGTCCTCTCCAACAATATCGCCCCTCTCATTTGTAAATACAGAAGAAAAATACTCATTCAAGACCTCTCCTATCTCTTCAGACTCAATACACAATCTCCCGCTACTGTCCTTGATCGGACCTACCCTCGCTCTAGTCATTCTCATATTTCTCACATATGTGTAAAAGGCCTTGGGGTTTTCCTTGATCCTACCCGCCAAAGATTGTTCATGCCCTCTCTTAGCTCTCCTAATCCCTTTCTTCAGTTCGCTCCTGGCTATCTTGTATCCCTCCAATGCCCTGTCTGAACCTTGTTTCCTCAGCCTTACATAAGTCACCTTTTTCCTCTTAACAAGACATCTATCCTCTCTTGTCAACCATGGTTCCCTCACTCGACCATCTCTTCCCTGCCTGACAGGGACATACATATCAAGGACACGTAGCACCTGTTCCTTGAACAAGTTCCACATTTCACTTGTGTCCTTCCCTGCCAGCCTATGTTCCCAACTTATGCACTTCAATTCTTGTCTGACAACATCGTATTTACCCTTCCCCCAATTGTAAACCTTGCCCTGTTGCACGTACCTATCCCTCTCCATTACTAAAGTGAAAGTCACAGAATTGTGGTCACTATCTCCAAAATGCTCCCCCACTAACAAATCTATCACTTGCCCTGGTTCATTACCCAGTACTAAATCCAATATTGCCCCTCCTCTGGTCGGACAATCTACATACTGTGTTAGAAAAGCTTCCTGGACACACTGCACAAACACCACCCCATCCAAACTATTTGATCTAAAGAGTTTCCACTCAATATTTGGGAAGTTAAAGTCGTCCATGACTACTACCCTATGACTTCTGCACCTTTCCAAAATCTGTTTGCCAATCTGTTCCTCCACATCTCTGTTACTATTGGGGGACCTATAGAAAACTCCTAACAAGGTGACTGCTCCTTTCCTATTTCTGACTTCAACCCATACTACCTCAATAGGGTGACACTCCTCGAACTGCCTTTCTGCAGCTGTTATACTATCTCTAATTAATAATGCCACCCCCCCCACCTCTTTTACCACCCTCCCTAATCTTATTGAAACATCTATAACCAGGGACCTCCAACAACCATTTCTGCCCCTCTTCTATCCAAGTTTCCGTGATGGCCACCACATCGTAGTCCCAAGTACTGATCCATGCCTTAAGCTCACCCACCTTATTCCTGATGCTTCTTGCGTTGAAGTATACACACTTCAACCCATCTCCGTGCCTGCAAATACTCTCCTTTGTCAGTGTTCCCTTCCCCACTGCCTCATTACATGCTTTGGTGTCCTGAATATCGGCTACCTTAGTTGCTGGACTACAAATCCGGTTCCCATTCCCCTGCCAAATTAGTTTAAACCCTCCCGAAGAGTACTAGCAAACCTCCCTCCCAGGATATTGGTGCCCCTCTGGTTCAGATGCAACCCGTCCTGCTTGTACAGGTCCCACCTTCCCCAGAATTCGCTCCAATTATCCAAATACCTGAAGCCCTCCCTCCTGCACCATTCCTGCAGCCACGTGTTCAACTGCACTCTCTCCCTATTCCTAGCCTCGCTATCACGTGGCACCGGCAACAAACCAGAGATGACAACTCTGTCTGTCCTGGCTTTCAACTTCCAGCCTAACTCCCTAAACTTGTTTATTACCTCCACACCCCTTTTCCTACCTATGTCGTTGGTACCAATGTGCACCACGACTTCTGGCTGCTCACCCTCCCCCTTAAGGATCCTGAAGACACGATCCGAGACATCCCTGGCCCTGGCACCCGGGAGGCAACATACCTTCCGGGAGTCTCGCTCGCGACCACAGAATCTCCTATCTATTCCCCTAACCATTGAATCTCCTACAACTATTGCTTTTCTATTCTCCCCCCTTCCCTTCTGAGCCCCAGAGCCAGACTCCGTGCCAGAGACCTGACCGCTAGGGCCTTCCCCCGGTAGGTCATCCCCCCCAACAGCATCCAAAACGGTATACTTGTTTTGAAGGGGAACGGCCACGAGGGATCCCTGCACTGTCTGCCTGTTTGTTTTTTTCCCCCTGACTGTAACCCAGCTATTCTTGTCCTGTACCTTGGGTGTGGTTACCTCCCTGTAACTCTTCTCAATCACCCCCTCTGCCTCCCGGATGATCCGAAGTTCATCCAGCTTCAGCTCCAGTTCCCTAACACGGTCTTTGAGGAGCTGAAGTTGGGTGCACTTCCCGCAGGTATAGTCAGTGGGGACACCGGTGGTATCCCTCACCACCCACATCCTACAGGAGGAGCATGTAACTGGCCTAGCCTCCATCCCCTCTTACCTTAAAGAATATAGCGGGTGTGTGGACTAACTAGATATCCGCCCTCCGACTCTGCTCCCAGTCAGCTACACTTCCTGTAAACTCCTGGCTCTCTTCACACTCTTTGTGGAAATGTCGGAAACAAAATGAAAGGAGCACCTTACTCCCTCCTCACCTAACTCCCTCGGTCACCAAACTCTCACTATCGCACTCAAAAAGCACCAAATTCAGCACTCAGTGCTAACAAAGTTTGCACTGTAGGGGATCACTTTTATACTGTGAATCTAGCCTCTGAAAAACTGGCCTAATCCAATTAACTAATTAACAAGCTCCAGCTGCAAGTGCCTAGAAGTAGAAGCCTGTTTAAAGCTGATTGAAAATTCACCTTCTTCTAAACCAAACAGCAACTTTTAAGTTAATTAACTAAATAAAAGAAAGACTAAACTTCTGATAAAAATGAAGCCTTATACTCCCTCGGTCACCAAACTCTCACTATCGCACTCAAAAAGCACCAAATTCAGCACTCAGTGCAAACAAAGTCTGCACTGTAGGGGATCACTTTTATACTGTGAATCTAGCCTCTGAAAAACTGGCCTAATCCAATTAACTAATTAACAAGCTCCAGCTGCAAGTGCCTAGAAGTAGAAGCCTGTTTAAAGCTGATTGAAAATTCACCTTCTTCTAAACCAAACAGCAACTTTTAAGTTAATTAACTAAATAAAAGAAAGACTAAACTTTAGATAAAAATGAAGCCTTATACTCCCTCGGTCACTAAACTCTCACTATCGCACTCAAAAAGCACCAAATTCAGCACTCAGTGCAAAAGGATTGGGGGGGTTGGTTACCGGGACGGTGTGCAGTGATGGGTCACTCACATGGCACCCCTATATATCTGGCATTGTCCCTTGCCACCTCCGAGGGCACGCCGGTAGTAACCTCTGATGGTCCTGACAGCCCTGGCCCATGACCACCTTAAACACCTGGGCCCCACCCACTGCCCTCCCAATGCACCGCTCACCCCCCCCCATTTCTCCACCCTCTGCTCCCAGCTCAACGCAGCCCAGCCCTCACACACTTCAGACAGAGGACCGAGACAGTTCAGAACATCAGTGAACAGGTGTTTATTGTGATATATGCAAGTATTGTGCCGTAGCCCATATCACTAATTTATGTGCGTCACCCATGCAAACTTAACTGGTGTCTAACTTTCTAACCTTACTAGGTCAATTACTAGGGGGCATAGGTTTAAGGTGAGAGGGGCAAAGTTTAGAGTAGATGTACGAGGCAAGTTTTTTACGCAGAGGGTAGTGGGTGCCTGGAACTCACTACCGGAGGAGGTAGTGGAGGCAGGGACGATAGGGACATTTAAGGGGCATCTTGACAAATATATGAATAGGATGGGAATAGAAGGATACGGACCCAGGAAGTGTAGAAGATTGTAGTTTAGTCGGGCAGTATGGTCGGCACGGGCTTGGAGGGCCGAAGGGCCTGTTCCTGTGCTGTACATTTCTTTGTTCTTTGTTCTTTGTTCTTACGTGTCCTAACGCTCCCTCTAGTGGATCCCCCAGGTGGTGCATCAGAAGTGGAGGCGGCCTGCTGCGTATCTCGCCCTGTGACGTGGATCTCCTTTGGCGTCGTCCTCTTGAACGACCGGGTGCGAATGGACCCAAGGGTCTTCCTGTTGTCACAGGTGACATGGTGCCACCCTGTTTTGCCTATCAGAATCACCAGGGACAGGTGGGGGGGGGGGGGGTTCAGAGGTACTGTGATGTTCCAGCACCTCCCCTGTGGGAGTCACCTGTACAGGCCCCATCACCTCCTCCTCCCTCAGGTGGACAATGGCCCCCGGGCTACCCCTTGGGACCTGTGCAACAAACAAGACTACATTTTCTCTCTTTGCTAACTCAATAGTAAGAATAATAACCCATTAGTAAGATCAAAATCAGAAAATGGGGCCTCACAAATAGATGGCCGGAAAAAGGATGGCGCTTTCTTATTCCATGCAAATTAGGGTCCTTAGGGTCCTATGTCTTTGTGAGAATCTGATGTCTTTTTCCAGAAGAATGAAGATGATCTCTGCATGCTGGATCAATCCAGATATTGCCACCTTGCCTGCATTTTGCCAGTGGTGAAGCAGATCCCCACCATGTGCAGAGGACAGCAGCTTCATGTAGCAGGCCTCTCAGTGGCAGTCTGGATCAAATCGGAGTCAGAGACCAGAATTTATACACAGGTGGAAAGGCTCTTGCGAAAATGCCTCCAAAGGCCTGAATCTGGCAGCTCAATTCCCAAACCTTACCCCCATTTCCACAGAGGTGGAGGGAATGGGGTGGGTTAAATTTAACACATCCATGATTCATTGAAGCAGCTGCAATTGCGAAAGCACAATTGTCTTCAGTCTTAACTGATTTTCGCTCCGAGGAGACATGGCACATTAAATCTCGTCAAAGTCTGAAGTTATCAGAGTTCTTTGAAAAGGTAGTGTACCCTTTGGAGAAATGAGGTACCCTTTGGGATATGGTTCTGGAGAGATCAGTGCCCTTTGGGAGAGGACAGGGTGCCCTTTGGCATTGCAAATAATTGAAATAAATATGCTTAAAAGGGGTTAAACCGTTGGAAATGTCAAGTTCATTGGAACTGTCAAGGGAGCTGTCGTAGGGGCTGTCAGAGAGAGCTGTCAAAAGGATGTGAGGCTGTCAAGGCATTTAAATTTCCTGCCCTTGGAATATTTGAAAAGATTGTCTGCAATGTTGAAAAAAATCAGTGCCTGGTATTTCATTATGTCTCTTGAGAGAGAGCACATCTTGAGTGAGACATTGCCAGAGTGAGTGTAGACATCGGGAATTTGGAGCACAGTGGGAATTTGGTGCAAAAAGAAAAGTGTTTTTTAAATATAGAGAGTGGTTTGCCCTGGTGCAGCAGTAGATGCTGTAGGGGAGAGAGCTGATTGGTAAGTAGTGGATAAGGTGAAGTAAGTATTTACTACTTTTATGGCTTATAGTTTGTAAGGTCTTTTGTGGTTTATTGTTTGTAAGAGCTATATTCTGCAGTGATGAGGACCAGGAAAGAAGGGCCTTGGAGTAATTGAGATTATCTGATATTCAGCATCTTCCAAAGGTTTAATTCAAAGGGGTGCATATTGGAAGGAGAACTCAAAGCCATGGTGTGCTCCTTGTGTTCCCTGTGGGAAGCCAGGAACATTTCCCGTGCCTGTGGCTAGATTTCTGCAGGAAGTGTCTCCAGCTGCAACATCAGGAAGCCCGCATTTCAGAACTTCAACAGCAGCTGGGGACAATGTGGATTATCCGCGAGGCTGAGAGTACCGTGGATAGCATGTATAGAGAGGCGGTCACACAGCAGACTCAATCTCCATAGGCAGGAAGTGAATCGGTAACCACCAGGCAGAGCAGGAGAACTGGACAGGCAGTGGAGGAATCTCCTGTGGTCATTCCCATGCACAACATCTATACCACTTTGGATACTATTGAGGGGAATAGCCTCCCAGGGGAAAGCAGCAACAACAAAATTTGTTGCACCATGTTTGGCTCTGCTGAGGAGGGGAGGAGTAAAATGTGTAGGAATGCAATAGTTATAGAGCATTCAATTGTAAGAAGAATAGATAGGCGTTTCTGTGGCGGTAAACAAGACTCAAGGGTGGTGTGTTAACTTCCTGGTGCTAGGGTCAAGGATGTCTCGGAGCAATTACAGGACATTCTGGAGGGGAAGGTGAACAACAAGTGGTCATGGTACACATTTGGTACAAAGGACAGAGCTAAGTAAAAGGTTGATGTCCTAAAAGCAGAATAAAGGGAATTAGGAGGTAAGTTGAAAAGTAGGATCTCAGGGTTACCACCAGCGACATCTGCTAGTCAGAGTAGAAACGGGAGGAAATATCAGGTGAATACGTGTCTGAAGAGATGATGTGAGTTCATAAATTCATAAGATATAGGAGCACAATTAGGCCATTCGGCCCATCGAGTCTGATCCGCCATTCTATGATGGTTGATATGTTCCTCATCTGTTACCTCCAATGTTACAGACCAAGAGCTGGGTTGCAAAATCAACCAGAGCATCTTCTCCCTAGAATACATGACCTAGGAGCCGGAGGAGGCAATTTAGCTTCCCGAGCCTAACACCCTCAATGTGATCCCATCCTGGCCTCAACTCCACTGTCCTGCCCATTCTCCATAACCCTTCAACCTATTATTAATTAAATATCTGTCTAACTTTTACTTAAATTTACTCACTGTCCCCGCATCCACCGCACTCTGGGGTAGCGAATTCCACAGATTCACAACACTTTGGGAGAAGTAGCTTTTCCTCAGATCTGTTTTAAATTTGCTACCTCTTATTCTAAGATTATGACTTCTCATTTTAGAATGCCCCACAAGAGGAAGGATCAGCTCCATGTCTATTTGATCCATACCTTTTAGTATCTTGTTTCCTCAATTAGATCTCCCCTCATTCTTCTAAACTCTAGAGTATAGGCCTAAACTGTTCAATCTCTCCTCGGATGACAAACCCCTCATCTCTGGAATCAGTCTACAGAACCTCCTCTGAACTGCCTCCAATGCCATTACATCTTTCCTCAAATAAGGGACCAAAACTGTGCACAATAGTCGAGGTGTGGTCTCACTAATGCCTTGTATAGTTGCAACAACACTTTCTTACCTTTATACTCAATTCCTTTTGCTATAAATACCAACATTCCATTTGCTTTCCTTATTATCTGCTGCACCTGCATGCTCATTTTCAGTGACTCATGCACGAGGACACCCAGATTCCTCTGCATTGGAGCACCCCGAAGTCTCTCCCATGCAGAACCGTATCGGACTCCCCGAACAAGTGCCGGAATGTGGCGACTAGGGGCTTTTCACAGTAACTTCATTGAAGCCTACTTGTGACAATAAACGATTATCATTATTATTATTAATAAGTTGCCTTTCCATTTTCTCGACCAAAATGCATGACCTCACACTTATCCATGTTAAATTCCATCTGCTACATTTTGGCCCATTCTCCTAACCTATCTATATCCATTTATAAGGTTCTTGTTTCCTCATTGCAACTTACTGTCATCTTTGTGTCATCTGCAAATTTCGCTATAGAACCTTCTCTTCCTGTATCCAAGTCATTAATAAATATTGTAAATAACTGAGGGGGAGAGTTTCAGAGTCCTGGGGCATTGGCACTAGTTCTGTGGGAAGGAGTCACGAAAAGTTCTTAAAGCAGGATTAAGGAACATCCCAAGGCTTATTATACATATATAGAGAGCCAGAGGATAGCCAGGGAGAGGGTTGGCCCATTCAAATACAGGTGTGGGAATCTATGCATGGAGCCAGAGGAAATGGGCGGGGTATTAAATGAATACTTTGCGTCAGCATTCACCAAAGAGAAGGACTTGGTGGATGATGAGTCTGGGGAAGGGTGTGTAGATAGTTTGGGTCCTGTTGAAATCAAAAAGGAGGAGGTATTGGGGGTCTTGAGAAATATTCAGGTGGGCAAGTCCCCAGGGCCTGATGCGATCTACCCCAGAATACTGAGAGAGGCAAGGGAGGAAATTGCTGAGGGCTTTGTATCCTCACTGGCTACAAGGGGAGGTCGCTGAGGATTGGAGAATAACCAATGTTGTTCCTTTGTTTAAGAAGGGTAGCAAGGATAATCCAAGTAATTAAAGGCCAGAGAGCCTTACGTCAGTGGTAGAGAAATTATTGAAGAGGATTCTTTGAGACATAATTTACTCTCACATGGAAATTAGGGGATGTATTAGTGAGAGGCAGCATAGTTTTGTGAAGGGGAGGTCGTGTCTCATTAACTTGATCCAGTTTTTGGAGGAAGTGACAAAAATATTGATGAGGGTAGAGCAGTGGATATTGCCTCATGGACTTCAGTAAGGCCTTTGACAAGATCCCTCATGCCAGATTGGTGCAGAAGGTTAAGCCACACGGGATCAGAGATGAGCTGGCAAGATGGATACAGAACTGGCTCGGTCATAGAGGGCAGAGGGTAGCAGTGGAAGGGTGCATTTCTGATTGGAGGGCTGTGACTAGTGGCGTTCCGCAGGGATCAGTGCTGGGACCTTTGCTGTTTTTAATATATGTAAATGATTTGGAGGGAAATGTAACTGGTTTGATTAGTAAGTTTGCGAACGGCACAAAGGTTGGTGGAATTGTGGATAGCAATGAGGACTGTCAGAGGATACAGCAGGATATAGATCAGTTGGAGACTTGGGCAGAGAGATTGCAGATGGAGTTTAATCAGTACAAATGTGAGGTAATGCATTTTGAAAGGTCTAATACAGAATGGAAAATATACAGTGAATGGCAGAACCCTTAAGAGTATTGATAGACAGAGGGTTCTGGGTGTACAGGTACACAGTCGACGCAGGTGGAAAAGGTAGTCAAAAAGGCATTTGGCCGAGTTGCCTTCATCGGTCAGGGCATTGCGTTTGAAAATCGGTAAGTCATGTTGCAGCTTTATAGAACCTTAGTTAGGCCGCACTTGGAATAAAGTGTTCAATTCTTTTTTTTTAAATTTAGAGTACCCAATTATTTGTTTTCCAATTAAGGGGCAAATTAGCGTGGCCAGTCCACCTAACCTGCACATCATTGTGTTGTGGGGTGAAAACCACGTAGACATGGGGAGAATGTGCAAACTCCACACAGACGGACAGTGACCCAGGGCTGAGGTTCGAACCCAGGTCCTCAGCGCCGCAGTCCCAGTGCTAACCACTGCGCCACATGCCACCCGATAGTGTTCAATTCTGGTCACCACATTAGGATGCTGTGAAGGATCTGGAGGCTTTGGAGAGTGTACAGAAAAGATTTACCTGGATGTTGCCTGGGATGGAGGGCATTAGCTATGAGAATTAGCTATTGAGGCAGCACGGTAGCATTGTGGATAGCACAATTGCTTCACAGCTCCAGGGTCCCAGGTTCGATTCCGGCTTGGGTCACTGTCTGTGCGGAGTCTGCACATCCTCCCCGTGTGTGCGTGGGTTTCCTCCGGGTGCTCCGGTTTCCTCCCACAGTCCAAAGGTGTGCAGGTTAGGTGGATTGGCCATGATAAATTGCCCTTAGTGTCCAAAGTTGCCCTTAGTGTTGGGTGGGGTTACTGGGTTACTGGGTTGTGGGGATAGGGTGAAGGTGTGGACCTTGGGTAGGGTGCTCTTTCCAAGGGCCGGTGCAGACTCGATGGGCCGAATGGCCTCCTTCTGCACTGTAAATTCTATGATATGATACTAGAAGATGTTGGAGAAACTTGGTTTGTTCTCACTGGAATGACAGATAGTTGAGGGGCGACCTGATGATATCTACAAGATTATGAGGGGCATGGACAGAGTGGGTAGTCAGCAGCTTTTCCCCAGGATGGAAGAGTCTATTACGAGGGTGCATATAGAACATAGAACATAGAACAATACAGCGCAGTACAGGCCCTTCGGCCCACGATGTTGCACCGAAACAAAAGCCATCTAACCTACACTATACCATTATCATCCATACGTTTATCCAATAAACTTTTAAATGCCCTCAATGTTGGCGAGTTCACTACTGTAGCAGGTAGGGCATTCCACGGCCTCACTACTCTTTGCGTAAAGAACCTACCCCTGACCTCTGTCCTATATCTATTACCCCTCAGTTTAAGGCTATGTCCCCTCGTGCTAGCCATTTCCATCTGCGGGAGAAGGCTCTCACTGTCCACCCTATCTAACCCTCTGATCAGTTTGTATGCCTCTATTAAGTCTCCTCTTAACCTTCTTCTCTCTAACGAAAACAACCTCAAGTCCATCAGCCTTTCCTCATAAGATTTTCCCTCCATACCAGGCAACATCCTGGTAAATCTCCTCTGCACCCGTTCCAAAGCCTCCACGTCCTTCCTATAATGCGGTGACCAGAACTGTACGCAATACTCCAAATGCGGCCGTACCAGAGTTCTGTACAGCTGCAACATGACCTCCTGACTCCGGAACTCAATCCCTCTACCAATAAAGGCCAACACTCCATAGGCCTTCTTCACCACCCTACCAACCTGGGTGGCAACTTTCAGGGATCTATGTACATGGACACCTAGATCCCTCTGCTCATCCACACTTTCAAGAACTTTTCCATTAGCCAAATATTCCACATTCCTGTTTTTCCTTCCAAAGTGAATCACCTCACACTTCTCTACATTAAACTCCATTTGCCACCTCTCAGCCCAGCACTGCAGCTTATCTATATCCCTCTGTAACCTGCTACTTCCTTCCACACTATTGACAACACCACCGACTTTAGTATCGTCTGCAAATTTACTCACCCACCCTTCTGCGCCTTCCTCTAGGTCATTGATAAAACTGACAAACAGCAACGGCCCCAGAACAGATCCTTGTGGTACTCCACTTGTGACAGAACTCCATTCTGAACATTTCCCATCAACCACCACCCTCTGTCTTCTTTCAGCTAGCCAATTTCTGATCCACATCTCTAAATCACCCTCAATCCCCAGCCTCCGTATTTTTTGCAATAGCCTACCGTGGGGAACCTTGTCAAACGCTTTGCTGAAATCCATATACACCACATCAACTGCTCTACCCTCGTCTACCTGTTCAGTCACCTTCTCAAAGAACTCGATAAGGTTTGTGAGGCATGACCTACCCTTCACAAAGCCATGCTGACTATCCCTGATCATATTATTCCTATCTAGATGATTATAAATCTTGTCTCTTATAATCCCCTCCAAGACTTTACCCACTACAGACGTGAGGCTCACCGGTCTATAGTTGCCGGGGTTGTCTCTGCTCCCCTTTTTGAACAAAGGGACCACATTTGCTATCCTCCAGTCCTCTGGCACTATTCCTGTATCCAATGATACCATAAAAATCAAAGCCAATGGTCCAGCAATCTCTTCCCTGGCCTCCCAGAGAATCCTAGGATAAATCCCATCAGGTCCCGGGGACTTATCTATTTTCAGCCTGTCCAAAATTGCCAACACCTCTTCCCTCCGTACCTCAATGCCATCTCATCTATTTACCTGGAGCTCAGCATTCTCCTCCACAACATTATCTTTTTCCTGAGTGAATACTGACGAAAAATATTCATTTAGTATCTCGCCTATCTCTTCAGACTCTACACAGAACTTCCCATCCCTGTCCTTGACTGGTCCTACTCTGTCCCTAGTCATTCGCTTATTCCTGACATACCTATAGAAAGCTTTTGGGTTTTCCTTGATCCTTCCTGCCAAATACTTCTCATGTCCCCTCCTTGCTCGTCTTAGCTCTCTCTTTAGATCCTTCCTCGCTACCTTGTAACTATCCATCGCCCCAACTGAAACTTCACACCTCATCTTCACATAGGCCTCCTTCTTCCTCTTAACAAGAGATTCCACTTCTTTGGTAAACCACGGTTCCCTCGCTCGGCACCTTCCTCCCCGCCTGACCGGTACATACTTATCAAGAACACGCAGTAGCTGATCCTTGAACAAGCTCCACTTATCCAGTGTGTCCAACACTTGCAGCCTACTTCTCCACCTTATCCCCCCCAAGTCACGTCTAATGGCATCATAATTTCCCTTCCCCCAGCTATAACTCTTGCCCTGCGGTGTATACTTATCCCTTTCCATCCTTAACGTAAACGTCACCGAATTGTGGTCACTGTCCCCAAAGTGCTCACCTACCTCCAAATCCAACACCTGGCCTGGTTCATTACCCAAAACCAAATCCAATGTGGCCTCGCCTCTTGTTGGCCTGTCAACAAACTGTGTCGGGAACCTATATTTGGAGATGCCAGCGTTGGACTGGGGTGGGCACAGTAAGAAGTCTTACAACACCAGATTAAAGTCCAACTGGTTTGTTTCAGATCAGTAGCTATCGGAGCTCAGCTCCTTCGGATTCACCTGAAGAAGGAGCTGCGATCCAAAAGCTAGTGATTTGAAACAAAACTGTTAAGACTTCTTACTGGGGGGCATAGGTTTTAGGTGCGAGGGGCAAGGTTTAAAGGAGATGAACGAAGCAGGGATTTTACACAGAAGGTGGTGGGAGCCTGGAACTCGCTGCTGGGGGAGGTAGTGAAAGCAGATACGATACTGGCAGGGTGGTAGTGCCAAGGTGCCAGCTGGGCAGTGCCAAGATGCCCATGTTCCAGGGAGAGGGCCAGGGAGACACCCTGCACTCACCCTGACCAACCTGGGGTCTCCAGTGGCCCAGGAGATCTCCTGGGTGTCATTCTGCATGGTTCACGTTTTTGTGGAGCAGCATTGATCGGCGCCCGTCTGCAGCCTCCCTGGGGAGGCTGAGGAATCGAGGGAGGCCGGTGGATCCCACCCAGGTAGATCATAAGTAGATTTTAGACATACTTCCGCGAACATCATTCGGTCCCTCCCATTTGGGGTGGGGTTCCGACTCCGACATCTCGTAGGACTTCAGACATTCCTGGGAGGCACGGAGCCTATCGGGAGGCTCCCTGGAGGTCTTTCCCAGCAGTCTCCAGCCGCGCTGAGCTTAAGTGAGAGCACAACACGGCTGGAAAATCACGCAGAGTATAGAAAGATATGGGGCCGAATTCTCCGTTCTTGAGTGCAAGTGCTTACACCAACCGAGAATCTGTGTGCATCACTGTAAATACACAAGGGGTTAATGTAAATACACGTAGACTAGATAAACACTAGAGGGAGCACCAGAGACATCATGACACACAGATATTCAACCAATGGGTCAGGACACGACCAATGGGCGGTCAGGACACATACAGAGGTGACACTACCACAAGGGGGCTACCCATATAAACGGACACAACATACATGATCTTTCTCTTTCCAGTGGTGACACTTAGTGAGTACAGACAAGGTTGATTGAAACACATCACACCCACCACGTGGATTGTAGCAGACTGGTTAATTAGTCTGAGTAGCTATAGCAGGATTAACAGGAGAGTCGAATCCAAGTTGGAGAATTGTTAACAGTTTAATAAATGTGTTAAAGCTATCTCCAAGTCTGAACCTTCCTTTGTCAGAGAGCACATCAAGGAAGCAGCTTATGCTACGTCAAGAGCATAACAAAACACTGTGGACTTTCACGTCAGAAAGATCGGCGCCACACCTGCACCGATTCTGCTCCCGGTGAGGGGCTAGCACCAGCGCCATGTGGACACCATCGAAACCCACAGAGAACGGTGCGAGAATCGTCGGGTCCGTAATGGAAACTCACAGGGCTGACAAGCTGCAGCCGCGTTTAAACTGTAAGCCCCCCCACACACACGCTGATCGGTGCCTAAAAGATGGGACAGGTTGTGCTGGAGTGTGCCCATACAGCTGATGGGTCAGCTGGGGCCAGAGGGCACCCAGGGGGATGCCCCAGGGAGGGGGGGTCACTTATAAGACACAGTGAACCAGGTTCAAAGTGGGCTGTCAGCGGCCTGCACAGCCACATGGCTGCCTTGCCAGCTGCGGTATTGGTTCTTCACACCCATCCACCCCGACTCCACAGCCCACCTCCTGGCCAGCCCCCACTACTCCCCTCGGCCCTGTCAGAAGCCCGTCGACCAGCTGTTAGGTTTGTGAGGCATGACCTACCCTTCACAAAGCCATGCTGACTATCCCTGATCATATTATTCCCATCTAGATGATTATAAATCTTGTCTCTTATAATCCCCTCCAAGACTTTACCCACTACAGACGTGAGGCTCACCGGTCTATAGTTGCCGGGGTTGTCTCTGCTCCCCTTTTTGAACAAAGGGACCACATTTGCTGTCCTCTGGCACTATTCCTGTAGCCAATGATGACATAAAAATCAAAGCCAAAGGTCCAGCAATCTCTTCCCTTGCCTCCCAGAGAATCCTAGGATAAATCCCATCAGGTCCCGGGGACTTATCTATTTTCAGCCTGTCCAGAATTGCCAACACCTCTTCCCTACATACCTCAATGCCATCTATTCTATTAGCCTGGGGCTCAGCATTCTCCTCCACAACATTATCTTTTTCCTGAGTGAATACTGACGAAAAATATTCATTTAGTATCTCGCCTATCTCTTCAGACTCCACAAACAATTTCCCATCCCTGTCCTTGACTGGTCCTACTCTTTCCCTAGTCATTCGCTTATTCCTGACATACCTATAGAAAGCTTTTGGGTTTTCCTTGATCCTTCCTGCCAAATACTTCTCATGTCCCCTCCTTGCTCGTCTTAGCTCTCTCTTTAGATCCTTCCTCGCTACCTTGTAACTATCCATCGCCCCAACCGAAACTTCACACCTCATCTTCACATAGGCCTCCTTCTTCCTCTTAACAAGAGATTCCACTTCCTTGGTAAACCACGGTTCCCTCGCTCGACGCCTTCCTCCCTGTCTGACCGGTACATACTTATCAAGAACACGCAGTAGCTGATCCTTGAACAAGCCCCACTTATCCAGTGTGCCCAACACTTGCAGCCTACTTCTCCACCTTATCCCCCCGAAGTCACGTCTAATGGCATCATAATTGCCCTTCCCCCAGCTATAACTCTTGCCCTGCAGTGTATACTTATCCCTTTCCAACATCCAACAATTCCTTCTCTTTGATGAATACTGATGCAAAGTATTCATTTAGTACCTCGCCCATTTCCTCTAGCTCCACACATAGATTCCCTCCCCTGTCCTTCAGTGGGCAAACCCTTTTCCTGGCTACCCTCTTGGTTTTTATGTACGTGTAAAAAGCCTTGGAATTTTCCTTAACCCTATTTGCCAATGACGTTTCGAAGACCCCTTTTAGCCCTCCTGACTCCTTTCTTAAGTTCATTCCTACTTTCCTTATATGCCACACAGGCTTCATCTGTTTCCTGCTTTCTGGCCCTGACAAATACCTCCTTTTTCTTTTTGACGAGGCCTACAATATCTCTTGTTATCCAAGGTTCCCGAAATTTGCCATATTTATCCTTCTTCCTCACAGGAACATGCCGGTCCTGAATTCTTTTCAACTGACATTTGAAAGCCTCCCACATGTCAGATGTTGATTTACCCTCAAACATCTGCCCCCAATCTATGTTCTTCAGTTCCCGTCTAATATTGTTATAATTAGCCTTCCCCCAATTTAGCACATTCACCTTAGAACCACTCTTATCCTTGTCCACCAGCACTTTAAAACATCCTGAATTGTGGTCACTGTTCCCGAAATGCTCCCCTACTGAAACAGCTACCACCTGGCCGGGCTCATTCCCCAATACCAGGTCCAGTACAGCCCCTTTCCTAGTTGAACTATCTACATATTGTTTTAAGAAGCCCTCCTGGACGCTCCTTAGAAACACTGCCCGTCCAATCCCCTAGCACTAAGTGAGTCCCAGTCATACTGGGGAAGTTAAAGTCTCTCATTCCAACAACCCTGTTGCTTCTTCTCCTTTCCAAAATCTCTTTACCTATCCGCTCCTCTATTTTCCGCTGGCTGTGGGGAGGCCTGTAGTAAACCCCCAACATTGTGACGCATACTTCTTATTCCTGATCTCTACCCATATAGCCTCGCTGCCCTCTGAGTTGTCCTCCAGTAGTACAGCTGTGATATTCACCCTAATCAGTAGCAAAACTCCTCCACCCCTTTTACATCCCCCTCTATTCCGCCTGCATCATCTAAATGCTGGAATGTTTAGCTGCCAATCCTGTCCTTCCCTCAACCAGGTCTCTGTAATGGCAACAACATCATAGTTCCAAGTACTAATCCAAGCTCTAAGTTCATCTTTCCTACCCGTTATACTTCGTGCATTAAAACATATGCACTTCAGGCCACCAATCCCGCTGTTTTCAGCAACATCTCCCTGTCTGCTCTTCCTCAGAGCCATAGTGGCCCTATTTTCTAGTTCTCCCTCAATGTTTTCTGACCTATTGCTCCGGTGCCCACCCCCCTGCCATACAAGTTTAAACCTTCCCGTGTGACACTAGCAAACCTCGCGGCCAGGATATTTATGTCTCTCCAGTTTAGATGCAACCCGTCCTTCTTATACAGGTCACACCTGCCCCGGAAGAGCTCCCAGTGGTCCAGATAACGGAAACC
The DNA here is from genome assembly GCF_047496885.1 of Scyliorhinus torazame. Taxonomy (NCBI): domain Eukaryota; kingdom Metazoa; phylum Chordata; class Chondrichthyes; order Carcharhiniformes; family Scyliorhinidae; genus Scyliorhinus; species Scyliorhinus torazame. The sequence goes on from NC_092709.1 coordinate 121,840,978, forward strand.
CTCCCTCCTACATCAGCTGTTTAGCCACGTGTTTAGCTGCTCTATCTTCCTATTTCTAGCCTCACTGGCATGTGGCACAGGGAGTAATCCCGAGATTACAACCCTAGAGGTCCTGTCTTTTAACTTTCTGTCTAGCTCCCTGAACTTCTGCTGAAGGGCCTCATCCCCCTTCCTGCCTATGCCACTATGTACCACGACCTCTGCCTGTTTGCCCTCCCCCTTCAGGATGCCCGCTACCCGTTCTGAGACATCCTGGGCCCTGGCACCAGGGAGGCAACATTCCATCCTGGAGTCCCTTTCACATCCACAGAAGCGCCTATCTGTGCCCCTGACTATAGAGTCCCCTATTACTATTGCTCTTCTGCGCTTTGACCCTCCCTTCTGAACATCAGAGCCAGCCATGGTGCCACTGCTCTTGCTGCTGCTGTTTTTCCCTGATAGGCGATCCCCCCTGACAGTATACAAAGGGGTATACCTGTTCAAGAGGGGGACAACCACAGAGGTTTCCTGCACTGACTGCCTGCCCCTTCTGGTGGTCACCAATCTGTCTGCCTGCACCTTCGTTGTGACCACATCTATATAACTGCTATCTATGATGCTTTCCGCCACCTGCATGCTCCTCAGTGCATTCAACTGCTGCTCCAATCGATCCATGTGTTTTGTGAGGAGCTCTAGTTGGGTGCAGTTTCTGCAGATGAAGCCATCCGGGACGCTGGAAGCCTCCCGGACCTGCCACATCTCACAGTCAGAGCACTGCACCCCTCTAACTGACATTGCGTTAACTAATTAGTAAATTCAATTAAAAATATATATTTTTTAAAACATTACTGTTAACTATATGTTTCCTAGCACTAGATTTCTACTATAAATGTAAATGCTAAATACAGTACTCTCCGGTCTCTGGCTTAGATACTGCTCTAAATTATGATTAAGTAATTAATTAATTATATTTAATTAGTTTAATAATGTTTAATTTTTAACTTTAGTGCAGATTCCCTACCAGCCAACCAGGTCACAGCTTTCCTGTGACGTCACTTTTCGGTTTTGTTCTCCCTCCCAGTCGGATCACTCAGTATAGCAGACTATCTATCACTTACCTGTTCCCAAGCTGCTCCCCGCTCTCTCTCTCTCTCTCCAGCTCCTGAAAACTTTTTGTTATTGATTTTTCACGACATGTTAAATTCATACACATAATGGGCGGGTTTCTCCCCGACCCGGTGGGGGGGACCGTACCGGTGCCAAGGAGTGGCGTGAACCACTCCGGCGTCGGGCCGCCCAGAAGGTGCAGAATCCTCCGCACCTCCAGGGGCTAGGCTGGCGCTGGCGGTCTTGGCACCACGCCAACCGCTGACGAAGGGCCTCCGCCGGCCGGCGCGATTTGGCGCATGCGCGGGAGCGCCAGCGTGTGCTGGCGTCATCCCAGCGCATGCGCAGGGGGTTTCTTCTCCACGCCAGCCATGGCGGAGGTTGACAGCAGCCGGCGCGGAGGGAAAGTGTACCCCCACGGCACAGGCCTGCCCACGAATCGGTGGGCCGTGATCGCTGGCCAGGCCACCATGGGGGCACCCCTCAGGGCCAGATCCCCCTGCGCCCCTTCCCCCGAGTACTCTGCAAGCCGCCCGTAGAGCCAGTTCCCGCCGGTACGGACCTGGTTTGATTTACGCCGGTAGGACCGGCCAAAAGTGGGTGGCCACTCGGCCCATCGCGGGGCGGAGAATCGCCAGGGGGGCTGTCAGCGGCCGCTGACCGGCAGGGCGCGGCGCGATTCCCGCCCCCGCCAAAACCCTGGCGCCGAAGAATTCGGCAGCTGGTGTCGGGGCAGGAGTCACCATTTCTCCGACATGGCTGGGGGACTGTACCAATGTTATACATATTTTCCTTTGTAAACAGAAAAGGAATGCTAAAAAAGGGGATGTAATGATATGTATATAGTCAGGTTAGTGAAGGGTTAATTATTACATCACTGTGTAATTCAAACATTAGAGGGCACCACCACTTCTCTATGCATAAGTCAGATCCTGAGGGAATTCTGGGTATAGTGTAAGGAGCAGCATTGGAGAAAGCAGGGAGACAGCAATTAGGAGAAGATTAGATTAGACAGAGTTAACACGCGGTTAGACCATAGTATAGTTAGTGACTACATAGATTATTGAGTATTGTTGCTAACTTTTGGTTGGCTATTAATTCGTAATTTGCTCTGTTTGTTTAACCTTTGCTCTAGAGTCGCCAGGCATACCGCCACGAGGTTCAAGTTCAAGGACTGATCAATAACTCAACACACCAATTAGTAAGATTCAAATCAAAGCACATTTATTATACACAGTAAATCACTACTCATGCACAAACTCTACTTTCTAGACTATGCCTATCACTAAAAGGCCTATACTTAGCTTCGGACTGGCCCACCAGGTCAGGGGAACAAATGGCCTTTTGTTCAGGTCCTGAGTCTGCAGGATTCAAAAGCTGGTATGGAATTGTAGCTAGGAGCGCCTATCTCGTAGCAAGCGTTGACTTGAGACTTACTTGGTTGGCGTGGCAGCTTAGACAGGTCACTCTCACGGGTTGATTCAAGTTGCTGAGTGACCCTGCCAAAGAAGGAAGATTTGAACTTGGGGGCTTTACTTTATAGTCCCCAGGGGCTTCCCGCCCTTCGGGGAGGACCCCGTACCTGGTTCCAAATGATTGGACTGCGTTCCGATCATTTGGATCGATTTCTCCAATACTGGAGTTGTTCCCTGATCGCTAGGCGGTCCCTAAATGTCCGTTGGCCTTCCTTTGTCTTGGCTCCTGCAGGCACTGAGGAGTCTGGCTTGGCTTTATTCACCTTGAGTGTTGCCTTGGAATTGCTCATTACTATGCAGATCGCTGCTGGTTTCAGTGCTGTCTGGTTTTTGCAAGTTTCAATACTCATGATTTCTGCACTTGCTAGTCTTTGCCTGTGTTGGCTGAATTCCCCTTCAGTCTTTGCGGTTCTCCATTTTAAGTCAGGAAGTGGCCAAACCAGGTGGCTACAGTATTGCTAGACAGATTCAATATTACTTAATTATAAACTATCGCTCAGTAGAGTGTGCGAACTTCATTTAATTAATAGTTTTATAATAACTTAGTTTTGTTTCAATCTTTTGATTGGTGGATTCTTTGTCAACAACACATTGGATCATTCTGGAAGAAAAGACAAAGAACACATTATGTTACCACAAAGGGTAGTATAACAAAGGCAAATTTGGGCCATAATTGGTCCCGTCATGTTGCAACAGCAGGAAAGACAGAAGGGATTTTCATAAGATGTTGTCACAGATTGAAGGAGAAAGCGATGTGCAATGGTACTCCCCAGCTGTATGCCCTATGTCCACCCAAGCATGCTTCTGAAAGGCAGGTGACAGAGCAAAGACCCTCTGTTGCATAGCTTTACCCAGCTTTATATCAGTTGTTTGCACTATGTTCTCCAACAGTAGAATTTGTACACCCATTTTACCTCAGAATATGAAAATGAAATGAAATGAAAATCGCTTATTGTCACAAGTAGGCTTCAAATGAAGTTACTGTGAAAGGCCGCTAGTCGCCACATTCCGGCGCCTGTTCGGGGAGGCTGATATGGGAGTATAAATCTACAAGTTAGATTTACATTTCCCAAACTTTGATAAAACTACATTTTACCATCATCGTTGCTGGACCAAATGACTTTTTGAAGTAAAGTGGAAATTGCTGCGAGCAGTTTTGTTCACAGATAAGAAAAATTCATTGGACCATGCTGGAAACAAGATTCTCCAAGCCATGGAATATCTGTTTGTGAGGTCCACAACCCTCCGCATGTTTAAGAGGAACTAAGAACAAATACACCTCTAATCTGTGTCATGTCTTGATGTTAACATTGCCTGATTAGGAAATGCTGGACTGTGAAAGTTAATTCGTGTGTAGGCTTCAGTGAAATGCTTCAGTAGTTTGATTAGCAATGCGAACTGGATATCCATTATGCACATCTCTGCTCATAAATAACTGGTAATAGGTGAATAAAAAGAACCAAACCATTAAAAACTGGCTTGAAGGCCAGAGCTGGTATGATTCATGGGAACTGCAGAGAGGAGGGATGATATCTTAGCAGGCCGTTCCTCAATTAAGGCCACCGGGGCGGCACAGTGGCACAGTGGTTAGCACTGCTGCTTCACAGCACCAGGGACCCGGGTTCAATTCCAACCTCGGGTGACTGTCTGTGTGGAGTTTGCATTTTCTTCCCATGTCTGCGTGGATTTTCTCTCGGTGCTAAGATTTTGTCCTACAGTCCAAAGATGTGCAGGTAAGTTGATTGACCATTCTAAATTGCTCCTTCGGGTGGGGTTGCAGTGATAATGCGACGGATTGGGCTTAGGTAGGGTAGACTTTTGAAGGGTTGATGCAGACTTGATGGGCCGAATGGCCTCTTGCTGCATTGTATGGATTTTATGATTCTATATGTGTGGTTCTTAAAAACAAATAGGTGCAATCACATTGCTGGGAGTACACTACAACCCCCAAACAGTCAGGGAAAGATGGAAAGGCAGGGGTGAGTGCAGTGGCCATCACTAAGGAGAAGGTGCTGGGGAAGCTGAAAGGTCTGAAGGCGGATAAATCACAATGATTGGATGGGCTATCTGAAGGAGATAATAATAATCTTTTATTGTCACAAGTATGAAGTTACTGTGAAAAGCCTCTAGTCGCCACATTCCAGTGCCTGTTCAAGTAAGCTGATACGGGATTTGAACCTGCACTGCTGGTCTTGTTCTGCATTACAAACCAGCTGTCAAGCCCACTGAGCTAAACCAGCCACGAGCGGAGTAGATTGTAGAAATTTTGTAATCTTTCAGGAATTACTGGAGGCAGGGAGGGTCCCAGATGACTGGAAAATGGCTAATAAAACACCTCTGTTTAAGAAGAGAGGGATGCAGAAGATGGGAAAGTATAAGCCGCTCAGCTTGACTTTGAACTTTGATAAGACTTTAGGGTCCATTATTCAGAATGAGATTGCGGAGTACTTGGAAGTGCATGGTAAAATACGGCTGAGGCAGCACAGATACGTAAAGGGGCGGTATTCTTTGGAGTGGTAACGAGGAAGTAAGATGGGTGGCACGGTGGCACAATGGTTAGCACTGCTGCCTCACAGTGGCCGAGACCTGGATTCAGTTTTGGTCTGGGATGAAGTTTGCACATTCTCCCCATGTTGCGTGGGTTCCTCTGGTCCTCTGGGTACTCCGGTTTCAAAGAACAAAGAACAAAGAAAAGTACAGTACAGGAACAGGCCCTTCAGCCCTAAAAGCCTGCACCGACCATGCTGCCGTCTAACCAACACCCGAGGTCCATATCTTCTATTCCCATCCTATTCATGTATTTGTCAAGATGCCCGTTAAACATCGCCATCATACCTGCTTCCACCACTACCTCTGGCAGCGAGTTCCAGGCACCCACTACCCTCTGTGTAAGAAACCTCCTTCGCACATCTCCTCTAAACTTTGCCCCTCGCACCTTAAACCTATGTCCTCTAGTAATCAACGCTTTCACCCTGAGAAAAAGCTTGTCTATCCACTCTGTCTATGCCCCTCATAATTCTGTAGATTTCTATCAGGTCGCTCCTCAAATTCCATTGTTCCAATGAGAACAAACCAAGTTTGTCCAACCTCTCCTCATAGCTAATGCCCTCCATACCAGGAAACATCCTGGTAAACCTCTTTGTACCGTCTCCAAAGCCTCCACAATCTTCTGGTAGTGTGGCGACCAGAATTTCCCACTGTATTCCAAGTGTGGCCTAACTCAGGTTCTTTACAGCTGCAACACATTTTTATACTCAATGGCCCGGCCGATGAAGGCAATCATGTTGAATCTCTTCTTGAGTGGTCAAGTTGTTCTTTTCTCCCAGAATCAAATGGTATGCAGATTAGGTGGACTGGCCATGGTTAATTGCCCCTTACTGTCCAAGCAGGTGTAGGTTAGGCATCGGAAATATGGTGGGACCTAGGCAGGGTGTTCTTCCGGAGTGTGCATGGAGACTCGATGGGCTGAATGGCCTCCTTCCGCAGTGTAGGGATTCTATGATTCTAGACAAAGGAGAGCCAGTGGACATCATCTATTTTGATTTCCAGAAGGCCTTTGACAAGGTGCCGTATAGTAGGCTACTAAATAAGATAAGAGCCCATGTGCCAAGGGCAAGGTACTGGCATGGAAAGAGGATTGGCTGGCAGAAGGCAGAAAGTGGGAATAAAGTTATATTTTTCAGGATGGCAGCCATGACTAGTGTTGCTTTACATGAACCAGTGTTGGAACCACAACTATTGAAATGGAATGAAAATCGCTTATTGGCACGAGTAGGCTTCAATGAAGTTACTGTGAAAAGCCCCTAGTCGCCACATTCCGGCGCCTGTTCGGGGAGGCTGGTCACAGTATACATTGATGATCTGGAAGAAGGAAATGAGGGCATTGTTGCTAAGTTTGCAGATGATACAAAGATCTGTAAAGGGACAAGTAGTATTGAGGAAGCAGGGGGACTGCAGAAGGACTTGGACAGGCGAGGAGAGTGGGAAATAAGTGGCAGAGCAATACAATGTGGAAAAGTGTGAGGTTATGCACTTTGGTCGGAAGAATAGAGGTATAGACAATTTCCGTAATGGGGAAAGACTTCAAAAATATGAAGGACAAAGAGACGATGGAGTCCCAGTTCAGGATTCCCTTAAGGTTAACATGCAGGTTCAGTTGGCAGTTAGAAAGGCAAATGCAATGTTAGCATTCATGTCGAGAGGGCCAGAATACATGAGCAGAGATGTACTTCTGAGGCTGTATAAAGCTCTGGTCAGACCCCATTTGGAATATTGTGAGCAGTTTTGGGCCCCGTATCTAAGGAAGGATGTGTTGGCCTTGGAAAGGGTCCAGAGGAGGTTCACAACAATGATCCCTGGAATGAAGAGCTTGTCGTATGAGGAACGGTTGACTCTGGGTTTGTACTCATTGGAGCTTACAAGGATGAAGGGATTTTATTGAAACTTAAAGGATACTGCGAGGCCTGGATAGAGTGGACGTGGAGAGGATGTTTCCACTTGTAAGAAAAACTAGAAGCAAAGGACCCAATCTCAGACTACAGGGACGCTTCTTTTAAACAGAGATGAGGAGGAATTTCTTCAGCCAGAGGATGGTGAATCTGTGGAACCCGTTGCCGCAGAAGTTTGTGAAGGCCACATCACAGAGTGTCTTTAAGACAGAGATAGATAAATTTTTGATCAATGAGGGGATCAGTGATTGTGGAGAGAAGGCAGGAGAATGGAGATGAGAAAAATATCAGCCATGATTTATGGCAGAGCAGACTCGATGGGCCAAGTGGTCTAATTCTGCTCCCATGCCTTATGGCCTTATGGTCGAAGTGTAAAAACAATAGGGTAAGAAACAACAGGGGATTTTAACTTCTCCAATATTAATTTGGATAGCCAAAGTCCAAAAGGCTCAGAGGCGGCGGGATTCTTAAGATGTATCCAGAAGAGCTTTTTGAGCCAACATGTAGACAGTCCTACAAGAGAGGGGGCAGTACTTGACCTAATTTTAAGCAATAAAGTCAGGCAGGAGTTGAAGGGCGGGATTCTCTGACTCCCTGCCGGGTCGTAGAATCCCCGGGGGGCGGCGCGAATCCCGCCCCGCTGCTCCAAAGCCGGCTGCCGTATTCTCCAGCACCGGTTTTCGCCACGCCAGTCGGGGGCTGTTGGCAGCAGCGCCCCCCCCCCCGGCATTTCTCCGGGCCCCGATGGGCCGAGCGGCCGTCAGTTCCTGGCCAGTCCCACTGGCGTGGATTAAACATGGTCCCACACGGCGGGACCTGGCTGATAGGCCGTCTTGTGGAGTCCTCAGGGGGACGCGAGGGAATCCGGCCCCGGGGGGGCCTCCCACGGTGGCCTGGCCCGCGATCGGGGCCCACTGATCTGCGGGCAGGCCTGTGCCATGGGGGTACCCCTTCCTTCCAGGCCAGCCTCTGTAGGGCTCCGCCATGGCTGTCGTGGAGAAGAACCCCCCTGCGCGTGCTCAGGAAACACGCCGGCCGGCCTGCGTATGTGCGGAACCACGCTGGCGGTTCTGTGCATGCGCCAACTAGCGCCGGCCCTTCGGCGCCTGTTGGCGCGGCACCAACCCCTCCAGCGCTGGCCTAGTCCCCGGAAGTGCGGAGGATTCCGCAACTTCTGGTTGGCCTGATGCTGGAGTGGTTCGCACCGTTCCTGGCGCCGGCGTCGGGCCAACGCGCCAATTGCGGGAGAATCCCACCCGAGGTGTCAGTGGGGCAGCATTTCGGTGTTAGTGACCATAACCCGTTAAGGTTTAAGGTGGTTATGGAAAAAGAGAAAGACGGACTGGAAATAAAGTTTCTGAATTTGTAGAGGGCTGATTTTAAAAGGATCTGGCCAAAGTGGACTGGGAGCAGCTACTTGTGGGAAAATCCACAGCAGAGCAGTGAATGTGGGGAGTCTGGTCAGTAGGTTCGCAGAAGGTGGTTAAGAAACCATTTGGGATACATGCCTTTATGAGCCAAGGCATAGAATATAATAGCAGGGACGTTATGATGGAGCAGTATAAAACCCTTGTTAGGCCACACCTAGAGTACTGTGAGCAATTCTGGTCGCCACATTATAGGAAGAATGTGATTGTACTAGGAAGGGTGCAGAGGAGATTCACCAGGATGTTGCCTGGGCTGGAACATTTCACAGAATCACAGAATAATAATGTGCAGAAGAGGCCCTTTGGCGCATCAAGTCTGCACAGACGCATGAAAGACACCTGACCTGCCCACCTAATCCCACTCGCCAGCACTTGGTCCATAGCCCTGAATGTTATGACGTGCCAAGTGCTCATCCAGCAACCTGCCTCTACCACCCTCCCAAGCAGTGCGTTCAAGACTGTCACCACCCTCTGGGTAAAAATTATTTCTTCAAATTCCCCCTAAACCTGACCTTAAACGTGTGTCCCCTCGTAACTGACCCTTCAACTAAGGGGAACAGCTGCTCTATATCCACCCTGTCCATGCCCCTCACAATCACACCTCGATCAGGTGGCTCCTCAGTCTTCTCTGCTCCAGCGAATATAAGCCAAGCCTATCCAAACTCTCTTCCTAAATTAAATGTTCTTTCTCAGACAACATCCTGGTGAAGCACCTTTGCACCCACTCCAGTGCAATCAGATCCTTCCTATAATGTGCCGACCAGACTGCAGACAGTACTCCAGATATGGTCTCACCAAAGTTCTATACAACTCCAATATGACCTCCCTGTTTTTGTAATCTATGCCTCGATTGATAAAGGCAAGTGTCCCATCTTTCATTTTCACCACCCCATTAACCTGCCCTTCTGCCTTCAGAGATTTATGGCCAACACTCCAGGGTCCCTTTATTCCTCAGAACTTTCCAGTGTCAGACCATTCGTGAATACCTCCTTGTCAAATTATTCCTTCCAAACCTCACACTTTTCATGGTTAAATTCTATCTGCCATTTTTCTATCCATTTGACCATCCCGTCTATAACTTCCTGTAATTTCAGCTGTGAAGAGAGGCTGGTAAGGCTAGGGTTGCTCCCCTTATAACAGAGAAGGCAGAGGGGAGACCTGATTGAGGTGTACAAAATTATGACAGGAAGAAACTTTTCCCCTTTGGAGAGAAGTCAAGGGGCATAGATTTAATGTAAGGGGCAGGAGATTTACATAGATACATAGATAACATAGAAGATAGGAGCAGGAGGAGGCCTTTTGGCCCTTCTAGCCTGCTCCGTGATTCATCACAATCATGGCTGATCATCCAACTCAATAGCCGAATCCTTTTTTCTCCCCAAATCCTTTGATCCCATTCTCCCCAAGTGCTATATCCAGCTGCCTCTTGAATATATTCAAAGTTTTAGCATCAACTACTTCCTGTGGCAATGAATTCCACAGGCTCACCACTCTTTGTGTGAAGAAATGTCTCCTTATCTCTGTCCAAAATGGTTTACCCTGAATCCTCAGGCTGTGACCCCTGGTTCTAGACACACCCATCATTGGTAACATCTTCCCTGCATCTACCCTGTCTAGTCCTGTTAGAATTTTACAAGTCTCTATGAAATCCCCCCTCATTCTTCGGAACTCCAGTGAGAACAATCCCAACCTAGTCAATCTCTCCTCAAATGACAGTCCTGCCATCCCTGGAATCAGTCTGGTAAACCTTCGCTGCACTCCCTTGAGAGCAAGAACATCCTTCCTCAGAGAAGGAGACCAAAACTGCACACAATACTCCAGGTGAGGCCTCACCAAGGCACTGTACAATTGCAGCAACACATCCCTGCTTCTATGCTCAAAACCTCTTGCAATGAAGGCCAATGTACCATTGGCCTTCTTTACCGCCTGCTCCACCTGCATGCTTACCTTCAGCGAATGGTGCATAAGGACACCCAGGTCCCGCTGCACACTCCCCTCTCCCAATTTACAGCCATTCAGGTAGTAATCTGCCTTCCGGTTTTTGCTTCCAAAATGAGTAACCTCACACTTATCCACATTGTACTGCATCTGCCATTGGTTTACCTACTCGCCCAACCCGTCCAGGTCTTGCTGTTGGATCTCTGCATCCTCGTCACAATTCACCCTCCCACCTAATTTGGTATCATCTGCAAACTTTGAGATTTACATTTTGTTCCCTCATCCAAATCATTAATATATATTGTGAATAGCTGGGGTCCCAGCATCGATCGCTGTGGTACCCCACTGGTTACTGCCTGCCAATTTGGAAAGGACCCATTAATCCCTACTCTTTGATTCCTCTCTGCCAACCAGTTTTCTATCCACCTCAATACATTTCCCCCAATCCCATGCGCTATAATTTTGCACAATAATCTCTTATGCAGGACGTTGTCAAATGCCTTCTGAAAGTCCAAATATACCACATCGACTGGCTCCCCCTTGTCGACTGTACTGGTTACTTCTTCAAAGAATTCCAACAGATTTCATAGAATTTACAGTGCAGAAGGAGGCCATTCGGCCCATCGAGTCTGCACCGGCTCTTGGAAAGAGCACCCTACCCAAGGTCAACACCTCCACCCTATCCCCATAACCCAGCAACCCCACCCAACACTAAGGGCAATTTTGGACACTAAGGGCAATTTATCATGGCCAATCCACCTAACCTGCACATCTTTGGACTGTGGGAGGAAACCGGAGCACCCGGAGGAAACCCACGCACACACGGGGAGGACGTGCAGACTCCGCACAGACAGTGACCCAAGCTGGAATCGAACCTGGGACCCTGGAGCTGTGAAGCAATTGTGCTATCCACAATGCTACCGTGCTGCCCTAATACTGCAGTCTGGTTACCTGAATTTCTGCAAATGATGATTCAAGATAATTAATATCACTAGATTTAGAGTGAAACATCATTTTGCATGGAAACATTGTCCATGTTTCAACATAACTAGACTGATACAGCAAGTAACACATTACCAAGAATTTAGTTGAAATACATTCTACATTGCATAAGATATAAACAGAATATCCACGGATAAATGGCTAGTACATAATTTCTCTTGTACAGTTCATTCCCAATCTCTGCACTCACCATTTGTTGAGTGCTCCTCAGGAGTTGTATCAGCGAATGGCTCGCCAGTCTGTATTGGAGAATATCTTTTATTGGGTTTGTAAAGTTTCACATGACATTTTATTCATGGCACATGCAAATTCTATCTTTACCTTTATTCCCTTCACCAAAACAAGAAATCTACATCTAGTTAGTGTCTGCAGCACAAAAACAGACCATATTGTCTGAGTGGTCTAATCTGGTGTTTATGTTCTGTGTGAGCCTCCCTCACACCCACTCTTCACTTCACTGTAGAAACAAATCCTAACTTACCACATATTACTACAATTCCCGCATGTCTCTCGCAGATAAATCCTACAGGAATATTTACCAAATGTGGAAGCAGCACACCTTGCAGACATTCACGTGTGCTGCAAAAAATTTGTTTAAACAAGCTTTCCGTGGTTGCCCCGTCTTAAGAGCAAAAATCACAAATGTCCTTTTGATAAATTTGTCAAGCATGATTTTCCCTTCATAAATCCATGCTGACTCTGACTGATCCTGCCACTGCTTTCTAAATGTTCCGCTATAAAGTCCTTGATAATGGATTCAAGCATTTTCCCCACTACCGATGTTAGGCTTCCTGGTCTATAATTCCCTGCTTTCCCTTTACCTCCCTTTTTGAATATCGGAATGACGTGAGCTACCCTCCAATCTGCAGGGACAGTTCCAGAGTCTATAGAATCCCGGAAGATGACCACCAATGCATCCACTATTTCCAGAGCTACCTCTTTAAGCAGATTCTCAGGCCCTGGGGATTTAGCCGCCTTCAATCCCATCAATTCTCCCAGCAGCATTTCTCTACTAATGTTGATCTCCCTCAGTTCTTCCCTCTCACTAAACCTTTCATTCTCCAACATTTCTGGGACCTGATTTGTGTCCTCATTTGTGAAGACAGAACCAAAATATGTATTTAATTGCTCAGCCATTTCTTTGTCCCTTATTATGTATTCCCCTGTTTCTGTCTGCAGTGGGCCTACATTTCTCTTTACCAATCTCTTTCTCTTCACATATCTGCAGAAACGCTTAGGTGTCAGTCTTTATGTTCCCTGCAAGCTTCCTTTAGTACTGTATTTTCCCTTTCTTAATCAATCCCTTCGTCCTTCTTTGCTGAATTCTAAACTGCTCCCAATCCTCAGATCTATTCTTTTTCTTGGCCAATCTATATGCTTCTTCCTTGGATCGGATACAATTTCTAATTTCCTTTGTAAGCCATGGATTGGCCCTCTTACCCCCTTTGCGTTTGTGCCAGACAGGAATGAACAGTTGCTTTGTTCCTCCACGTGTTCCTTGAATGTTTGTCATTGTCTATCCACTGTCATTAAGGCACAGAGCCTTTAAGTTTGCATTTTTCACAATGCTTGTCTTGCTCCCAATATTTTTCTCCACTGCCCTATTTGAATTTTGTCCTTGGTTTCTCCACCTATCACTTTTCTACCTTTTGCTTTTGTCCTTGCTCCATCTTTCTCTGACTCCTTGCACAGGTTCCCATCCCCCTGGCATATTAGCTTAAACCCTCCCCAACTGCTCTGGCAACTGCTCTGTCCCCCTAGGACATCAGTTTAGGGGGCAATTGAGGAAAAAGCTTTTCACCCACAGGGTGGTGCAATCTGGAAGTCACTGCCTGAAAGGGTCGTAGAGGTGGGAACTCTACAACATTTAAGAAACATTCTGATGAACACGTGAAACAATAAATATACAAAGTGATGGACAAGTGCTGGAAAATGGAATTACAATAATTCGATGTTTGATGGCCGGCACAGACACGATGGGCTGAAAGGCATCTTTCTATTATTTTTATTCTATTCATTATAGGAAGGATGTGGATGCTTTGGAGCGGGTACAGAGGAGATTTACCAGGATGCCTCCTGGACTGGAGGGCATGTCTTATGAACAAAGGTTGAGGGAGCTAGGGCTTTTCTGACTGGAGCGAAGAAGGAAGGGAGGTGACTTCATAGCGGTGTACAAGGTGATGAGAGTCATGGATAGAGTGGATAGCCAGAGACTTTTCCCCAGGGTGGAAATGGCTGTCACAAGGGGACATCATTTTAAGGTGATTGGAGGAAGGTATTGGGAAGATGTCAGAGGTAAAATGGGGCTAAGTGTTGAAGCTGTCGTGAAAACAGTGGAGTTTCACGATGGCGTCATCGGGCCCCAGGTGGAGCTATTCATTGGCCCACAAGGGCCGAGCACGGGTGCATCGTGAAACGCCCAAGGGAGCGGCCGCTGGTTCCGTCATTGACGCAACGCCGCGGCTGAATTTAATAATTCTCCCGCCCACACACAGCACCGGAGGCAAGATGGCGGTCAGGAGAGCAGCACTGTGATTTCGGGACGCCGAATTAGAGACCCTATCGTTGTTGCTGTATCCTGTGAGAAGAGGGAGAATCTTAATGCCTTGTGTGTTTTATAGTGGTAGCGTCCTGTCTGGTGATTGGTTGTTCTGTGACGTGTGTATTCATTGGTTATTCTGTGTGTCAATCACTGCCTGTCTGCATCTCATTATATACATGAGTGGATATTATGACAGGGACAGACACACAGGGGACAGACACACAGCGTACAGACACACAGGGACAAACACACATGGACAGGCACACAGGGGACAGACACCCAGGGACAAACACACAGGGACAGGCACACAGGGGACAGATACACAGGGGACAGACACCCAGGGACAAACACAGAGGGTCAGGGCACACAGGGGACAGACACCCAGGGACAAACAGAGAAACACACAGGGGACAGACACACAGGGACAAACACACAGGGACAGGCACACAAGGGACAGACACCCAGAGACAAACAAACAGGGACAGGCACACAGGGGACAGACACACAGGGGACAGACACCCAGGGACAAACACACAGGGACAGGGACACAGCGGACAGATACACAGGGGACAGACACCCAGGGACAAACACAGAGGGTCAGGGCACACAGGGGACAGACACCCAGGGACAAACAGAGAAACACCCAGAGACAAACACACAGGGACAGGCACACAGGGGACAGACACACAGGGGACAGACACCCAGGGACAAACACACAGGGACAGGCACACAGCGGACAGCGGCGCTCCTCAGAGTGTCCCAGTCACAGCAGGCCATGGTTTAGAGCATCGGCGCCATTGCCCAGGTGCTGGCTGGCATCGCTCAAACACAGAGGAAGATGGTCCAGTCCCAGAGCGAGGTGGCCCACTTCCTGTGCTCCATGGCCGCTAACATACAGACCCTGATTGATACCCCTGTCCTACGGAGAAGTCTGGGGGCCATCGGGCACCCCAAAGGAGGAGGAGGTCCTGGGGCCCATGCCAGTGACTCCTGCAGGTGACGGAATAGAGGAGCACCTCGGACTCACCCCTCCTGTCCCTGGTGCATCTGGTGGGCAGCAGGCAGAACAGGGTGGCACCACGCCACCCGCGACGTCCGAGGAGCAGCTGGGCCCATCCAGGCCAGGCCGCCCCAGGCGAAGTGCGCCAATTGGGACCCTTGTCGCAGGGCAGGAGCCACAAGCAGTCCACCTCCACTCCTGCTGTACCGTCTGGGGAACCACTTAGGCATAGTGTTAGGGCCCATAAGGCCAGAATGCTGGACACCAGTTAAGTTGGCACAGGTGTAGGGCACAGTTATAGGGGCTAGGGCACAGACTGTATATATTTCCTCACATTAAACACCTGTTAACACCGTTGAAAGGTGCCTCCCTACTCGGTCTGGTGGGTGTGGGGTGGGGCGGTCAGTGATGGCCACTGGGGGTGAGGGGTGGTGGACGGGTGAGGCCCAGTGGGTGTGCCGTGCAGCCACCCTCCTCCCCCGATCGTCCCCATCACCCCCTCCCCAGCTATTCGACAGGACCGTGTGATGGACTGGCCAGCTCGCATGCAGTGATCACCCAGGTGGAAGGTGCTACTGTGGGAATGGGTCAGACATTGTCTAACGATCTTGAGAACGGAGCTCATCGCAGAGCGGCCTGTCATCATCCTACATTCTATGGTCCAGTTCCGCTGTCATTACCAACACAGTGCCCCGGCTCATAGTGCCACAGGCATGTATAACGGAGAGGGGTGTGTGCACGCGGGTGGTTCGGTGGTGTGGGAGCTGAGGGTGGTCGGTGGTGTGGGAGGTGAGGGTGGTTGGTGGCGAAGGGGTGTGGTGCTGAGGTATCCGTGTCCCTGCCGAACAACACCCCTCCCCCCGCCCCCCCCCCGCCCCCAGTTGGTGAAACGTGTGTCCACGAATGCATTCCATGCTCGCTGGCCCTGCAGATGGCGTTGTGCGGCCTCCCGTGCATGTTCAGCTCCCATGTCCCGCCCATTGTCCCCCTCCAACTCATCCTCCTTGTCCGAGGAGACCAGCCTTTGCCCCTCATCCTCCTCCAGCACATCGCCCCACTGCTGGCCTATATTGTGCAGGACGCAGCAGACCACAACGATGCGGCCGACCCTCCTTGTCTCGTACTGGAGGGCCCCTCCAGAGTTGTCCAGGTACCTGAAGCACATCTTTATGACCCCAAAGCATCTCTTCCCTGTCCCCTGACCCCTGGTCGCACAAAGGGCATCATTGTATCGGGTCTCCGCGTCGGTCTGTGGCCTCCGTCTAGGCATCATCAGCCATGACCGCAACAGGTAACCCCTGTCGCCCACCAACCAGCCCCGCAGCTGGGGGAGGGGGGGTCCCTTGAACATGCCGGGGATCAATGATTGCGCAAACACGAACGAGTCATGTACACTACCTGGGTATCAGGCGCAGACAAGCAGGATCTTCATCTGGTGGTCACAGTCCACCTGAATATTCATGGAATAGTACCCCTTCCTGTTCGTGAACATCGGCCAGTTATCCGCAGGTGGCCGCAGGGCGAGATGCACCCCATCAATGACACCCTGGACCCGGGGCATCCTGGCGACAGCAGTGAGCCCTGCTGCCCGGGCATCCTGGTGGGCGCGGTCCACAGGGAACTATATGTACTGGTCCGCAAGGGCCTACAGGAGGTCCGTCAAGGCGCGGATACACCTGTGCACCGATGCCTGTGAGATGCCAGACAGGTCCAACTCAGTGACTGGAACAACCCCATCGCATAGAAATTCAGGCCGACCGTGATCTTGACGGCCACCAGTATCAGGTGTCCTTCCCCACTCCTAAGCGGTGCCAGGTGCGCCACCATGTGGCAGATGTGGCCAACGGTTTCCTCAGCCATAGTCTCCTCCTGCATGCCCAGTCCGGGAGTTCCTCAAAGGACATGCAGTGCCAGTACACGCGGGGCCTCATCAGGCGTCTCCTTGGCACCACCATCACCTCCTGCTCCTCCGGCTCATCTTGTTCCTCCTCCTCCTCCTCCTCCTCGGCCTGTCGGGCGGGCGGCCCTCCAGCCTGAGCAGCTGCCACCTGACCTTCTGCAACCCGCTTCTCTGCTGCAGCCTCCACCTCCTCTCTGAGCCGTCTCCGCTGACGCTGCCACAGGGCTGCATGCAGGGGAGCGGCCCCTGCCAGGGCGGCCAACATCACTGGTTGGTTCCCAAACATGATACTCTGCAGGGTGTGAGGGGAAAAAATGTTACCAAGGCGCACACACCCGTGCTCAACCAGGTACCATGGGCTACATGGTCGCCCCGGTTGGCACCGCTCGCCCCAGCCACCAATGTCTCCCATCCCGGCCCCTTTGGTGCACCGCTCCTGGCTGCTGTCCCTGCTGCCAGGGCCACCATTTGATGGCACTGCCCTCATTGGGGGCTGCCGTCGGTGTGGCCCTGGGTGTTCACCCCAGAGGGTGTCGCCGGTTGGGTGGGGTGGCCGGGGAGGGGGCGGCACCCACCCATACAGCCATTAACCCTGCATTCACCCAGTGCCCGGGGTGGGTGGCCAACAAGATGGCCACCATAATGAGGTTCGGTGCGTGGGCACCGCCCTGTCATTTTAGGGGCTCCCTGACTGCTTGGCCTGTTCCCCCCTTCCCCGACCCTCCCCCGACCCTGGCAGCCCCCCCACCACCCGCCGCAGAGAACACGGCCGGTGTCCGTTTTGGGAGCCCACTGTCCCTCCACACCAACTTCTATCTCCTCTCGCAGCTGCCTCAGCCAGCACACCGGCTGGTTTTAGGTGGTTAGAACCACGCCGTCAAGAAATCGGCCCATTCTGGCCGCAGAATCACCGAGGCCCCGGAGAATCGGTCGTCGGGGCACTTGATGCGATGCTCCAGGCCACTGGGCACCGTGATTTCGTCAGGTTGGGGGTCTGGAGAATCCAAAATTGTCGCGAAACCGGCGTCAAAACTGATTTTTCGGCGTCAAAGCTGATTCTCCGGCCGATTGCGTTTCGCGATTTTGCCGCAATGTCTCGGAAAATCCAGCACAGGTTCTTTACACTGAGAGTGGCGGTTGTGTGGAATGCACTGCCAGCAGAGGTGGTGGAGTCAGAGTCATTAGGGACATTTAAGCCACTCTTGGACAGGCACATGGACAGCAGTAAATTGAAGGAGTGTAGATTAGGTTGATCTCAGATTAGGATAAATGGTCGGCACAACATCATGGGCGAAGGGCCTGTATTGTGCTGTACTGTTCCATGTTCTATGCTGTCAAACTCTGACTGTATGATTCTAGTTATAAAACCAGTCATGGATAGTGGTATTGGATAACAGAAGGTGATTTGAAATTTCATCGATGATGGCACCAGAAAATCTTGGATGGTGGATAATAGCAGGGTGGGCTTTTACTCCATGGTTTAAACAAATAACTCCAAGCACCCTTGGACATCCTGTAATAAGAAGAACTTTTATAGGACAATAAGCCCAATGAATGTAATGACTTAGTTTGACCGTTGGAAAATGGTATGAAAGATGATGATTAAAGATGGTGCAATCTGACCTGTGTGAGTTGGCTCGCCAACCAAAACTGAAGTTCAACAACTAAGTTGTTTGACTCGTGTGGATTGTATGTATTCTATTATGTGAAATTATCTTTATTAGACTACTAGCGTTAACTCTAGTCTTGAATTTGTTTCTGTGAACTTGGTCCTTTAAGCAGAGCAGTCTGTGTGATTTGTCAGTATCTCAGAAGTCTTGAGTCTAACCTAAGTTAGTTAATTCTCGAGAGTGAAGTCTTGCAGAATGACTCTTCATTTCTAAAGTGTTGAGTTCCAGATTCCAAAGTGACGCTAAATTCAACAATATGTCTCCAGTGCCTGTTGCCTCCGCCTTTCATGCTTCACCATCCAAATCATGAAAACAATTTGTAATGTGCAGCAGTGATTTTCTAATCTCGTGATTTGCATCTGTTTGGAAGAGCTTTTGGGCCACACCGGAGTGATAAATGCATCACAGATCCTTCCACCAGCTCCCTAACATCTGGCTCCCAATCTGGGACATTTTTTTCCCTGGAAGTGATGATGAATAACGATAATTAATTTGGAACACCTGTCAACTTGGAAAATTCAGATTTGTATCACTAAATTTGAGGTCATCTAAACTCTGCTGCCTGTGTCGTTATTAACATCAGTCCTATTCCACCATCATCACTGAGCTTGTGCAATTGCATTGGCTACTAGCCAATCTCCCTCTCTATGTATTCTTCTTCAGTCCTGCAACTCTCTGAGACATCAACCACTCGTCACTTGAGAATTCCCAATTTGAATTGCTCCAAGTTGTCTAAGCCCAAAACTATGGAATTCTATCCCTAAACCTCTCCAACTTTCTACCTCTCTCCTCCTTTAAGATGCTCTTTTAGGACATACCCCTTTGACCAACCTTTTGACCATCTGCCCTAATACTGTCTTATTTAACTTTGTGTTGGGACGGGTGTGCACTTCAACGGGAGATTTGCCAGACTTATTCATGGGATAACAGGGCTGACGCATAAGGACAGATTGAATCGGTTAGGATAGTATTCGCAGGAGTTCAGAAATATGGGGGGGGGTCTCATAGAAACCTATAAAATCCTATTAGGACTAGACATGGCAGATGCAGGAAGAATGTTCCTGATGGTGGGTGTGTCCAGAACCAGGGGTCACAGTCTGAGAATATGAGGTGGACAATTTACGACAATTTAGAGATGAACAAATTTCTTCACCCAAAGAGTGGTGAGCCTGTGGAATTCATTACTCCAGGAAGTGGTTGAGGCCAAAACATTTGGGGCGGATTCTCTGTTGGCCAATGGTGGAATCGCAATATGCAATTGGGAGAAGAATTGGTTCTAACACCGAAATCGCAGCGTGCAGGGATTTCAATCCAAATCACAATTCTCCATCACCTCGACAGCGTGTCAATGTGTTCCAGAACGCAAGGGCAGTAAACATCATTTGCATTTCATTAGCAAACCCAAGCTGGTGTTCTCCGGGGCTCTGCCATTCTCCGCTTCTGATGGGCTGAATTCCCGATGGCGCGGTTCACTGGGGCTTTTAAAAATCGTGAAACCGGCATCGTGGCTGCTGAGGGAGAGAGAAGGGGTGCGAAAACTGTCAACATCACCATAGTTTGCTGCCAGCTGTGCCGATGGTCAAGGGGAGGGATTCTGCCAGGGCCGGGGGGGAGCTGCGGGGGGTGGCGAGGAGGTGGGCTGTGGGGTCGGGGTGGGCGGGCACAGAGGACCAGTCAGCAATGCAGCTGCACATGCTGCTGACTGCCCACTGTGAAATTAGGGCCACAGGTCAAATAGGTCCTCCCCGAGGCCATCCCCCTAGGTGCCCTCTGGCTCCAGCCAGCCCATCAGCTCTATGGGTACGCTCCAGCAGTCCATGCCACCTTGTTGGCTGGGATGAGTGTGTGTGAGGCGTGAAGTGTGTATATGTAGATGTCAACCTCCCGAGTGTCAATGACAAATCCAGCGAATCCCACACCGTTTTTCATTGGAATCGATTGCATTCCACGTGGCGCTAGTGCTAGCTCCTCCTCAGTCACTGAATCGGTCTAGGTTCGACAGCAGTTTTGCTGTCGTGAAAGCTGACAACACAGAGCGTGGGATTGTCCGATTGCCAACGCCAAAATCGCATTCGCCGATCGGCTGGACTGTCTATTTTTACGCCTATATCGGGGGCAGCACTGTTTTTCCAATGCTCCGCCCCTTCAAAAACATCACCTGAGGCCCTCCCCCGATGCTCCACCCCCAATCAGCCGACTTCCCACGGCGTCAGTCGCATGTCCTCTCAATTTCTCTAAACCTAGCGTGGCGCTGCGACTATCCAGCACCGCCACAGTCGTGGGGGTGGAGCCGATCCACTAGCAGGTGAAGCTTTGGTGGGGGCTGGGGGGACTGGTGCAGGGTGGTCCGGGGGTGGGAGTAACAGGGGTGCAGTTTTTGGCAGGCCGAGTCCGCATGCAGTCGGCGCCATGTTGTACGGTGTGGCTGCCGCCGACCCTGCCGTGTGCATGCGTGGCCTCGGACCCGCCCATTCTGTGTCTGTATCGGCAGGTAAAGCTGGGGGCTTTACATCGTGCAGCTGCTAGCCCCCCACTAGACGGAGCATGATGCGGGGGTGGCGCCGACGTTTTGGTCGTAAGACCAGACGTAATCTGTTAGGGGCTGTTTAGCACAGGGCTAAATCACTGGCTTTGAAAGCAGACCAAGGCAGGCCAGCAGCATGGTTCAATTCCCGTAACAGCCTCCCCGAACAGGCGCCGGAATGTGGTGACTAGGGGCTTTTCACAGTAACTTCATTTGAAGCCTACTTGTGACAATAAGCGATTTTCATTTCATTTCATTTCATTCTCTGGACATAGCCGCAGAATCGGAGAATCCAGCCCTGAGGCTCTGAAACGGAGAATCCAGCCCTGTGTGTTTTCAAGAAGCAGTTAGATATCGCACTTAGGGCGAAGGGGTTCAAAGGATATGGGGGGGAAAGTGGGATTAGACTATTGAGTTGGATAGTCAGCGATGATCATAATGAATGGCGGAGCAGGCACGAAGGGCCGAACGGGATCCTCCTGCTCCTATTTTCTATGTTTCTATGTTTCAGTGGTGATGAATGTGAGTGCAAGTGGAAAAAGCACTGGCAATATTCATACATCATGGGCGAGGACTTGATAAACCTACGTCTGAGTATCCTGGTGAAGGCTCTTTCTCCAGGGTGCTGCCATACCAGTAAAAGGAACAAAAGTGCCCAAGATGGGCAAGTGTGCACAGTTAGGGACAATATGAAACCAAAATCTTTCAAATGGAAATGTAACTAAAAACAAGGCTGGATTCTCAGATTCTGAGGCTATGTGGCGTGGTAATGGTGGCGTTTACGCCAGGAAAAATGGCGTTAAACAGCCACCGATTCCACGTTTGGCTGGGGGCTAGCATGCCAGCAGCATAGAGCACCCGGCTCTAGCTGCCGATATGGTCTGGAGAATTGCACATGTGCACAGCCGCGACCTGCAGTGGCCATGCCATGCTACATGGAGGAGGCCTGCAAAATAATGCCTCCCCTTTGGCCGATTCTGCGCCCCAGACAACTCACCCATAGAGCCCCCAGCCCCTAAATAAAGTACCCCCCTGCCCGCGGATCGGCCTCCCCTGACTGTGGCGGCACTGGACTGAGTCCATAGCCACCATGCCGAGTTCCCGACGGATGAGACCACAAGGACCAACACCGTCGGGAATTCGGCCGATCGGGGGCGGAGCATCGGGGGCTGGGCCTCAGGCAATATCCAGAGGCTGTCGATACGTGGCACGGTGTGCTTGGAGAGTACGCCACTTTGGAGTGTGCAGAGCATCATGAAAGCGTCGCTGCCTCCGTTTCGGGAACTGTGATTCTCCAGACAATCGCCGAACGCCATTTCGGCATCGGCGACCGGAGAATCCCGCCCTTAAATACTTAGCAGGTCTGATAGTTAACATCTGCAGAATCTTTTTCTACCTCCACAGATGCTGACAGACCTGTTGAGCATTTCCAACATTTTCTGTTTTTATTATACTAGCCACCTTATTGCTTTCCCATGGACACTCCACGTCACATCCCTCGGTGCACATCAGTCACATTTTGACATTTGCTGAAACAGATTAAGACCCAAAAATTATGTGACCATAATTATATACATTTTCCATTATTCTGAAGCGCATTTCTTTTCTGCAGAGTCCGCATGATGTTTTCTGGCTATTGACCTCCAAGATGGTATCTTTAAAGTTGCTGGGAGGTTTGGCATTTTGTGTACATTTTTCAATCTTCTGTAGATACCATTTTTAGTGAAGAGAAGATAAGTATGATAAGTTGACTGTAAACTGCTTTGTCCACAGGAAGTCTGTCAGATGGTTTGACAACTGACTAGGAGCACAATAATCGTCAGCTTTACTTGTGAATTTCTATAAATATCACCATTTGTCCTTGTTTCGGACCTTGCAACGTTCGTTCTTGACCGTATTTACTTACCTCTTTTTATTTGCATTTGCACCACATTATTTAAGTTAAATGTATCAGGGAGTTCAAACAAACTCAGACTACATTTGTGTACACTCCGTCACATTTAGAACTTTTCTTTGTGTCTGCAATTTTCCAATGGAAATTCCTTAAATGATTAAATAATATGCTGTGGATGACCATCACAGTTGTGTTAGCCTGTGGAAATTTGGCGTTTGCCTCTTTACTCACACTGTCTACTCTATATTAAAGAATAAAGAACAATGAAAAGTACAGCACAGCAACAGGCCCTCCAAGCCTGCACCGACCATGCTGCTCGTTTAACCTAACCCTTCTACACTTCCGGGGTCTGTATCCCTCTATTCCCATCCTATTCATGGATTTGTCAAGATGTCCCTTAAATGTCACGATCGTCCCTGCTTCCACCACCTCCTCCGATAGCGAGTTCCAGGCACCCACTACCCTCTGTGTAAAAAAACTACCCTTGCACAGCTCCTCTAAACTTTGCCCCGAGTAGTAACTCTTCCACCTTGGCAAAAAGTTTCTGACTATCCACTCTGTCTATGCCCCTCATAATTCTGTAGACTTCTATCAGGTCGCCCCTCAACCTCTGTCATTCCAGTGAGAAAAAAACAAGTTAATCCAACCTCTCTTCACAACTAATGCCCTCCATACCAGGCAACAACCTGGTAAACCTCTTCTGTACCATCTCCAAAGCCTCCACATCCTTCTGGTAGTGTGGCGACCAGAATTAAACATTATGGGCAAGGTCCTTTGGCCACGATGCGGCAGAAATGCATCTTGCCGTGGCGCAACATGACCATTGAAAGCCGGGAGACTCTGCTCCAGGGATCTATCCGGCTCACAACGCCGTGTGAGATTCAATGCAATGGGCAGGATCACCTTTTAGCAAATCTGCATATTCGAGTGAGGCAGTAAGCCTCACACTTATGTGCAGATTCCCGAGGTACCCGAGGCTTTGTGATTCAACCCCTTCTTCTCAGAGACCTCGGGCATGCGCCATTTGATATTGGTCCCCACAAACGGGAACCAGGTAGAGCAGCGCTCATGGGGATCTCCAAGGGGATCGGAGGCCCCTTTGGGCAGGGTGGTGCCATGGCACATCTGGTGCCAACTGGGTACCCTGGCACTGCCAGCCTGGCACCCTGGCAGTGCCACCTGGGTGACAGCCCAGCACATCCAAGGTACCCCAGTGACATTGCCAGTTTGTGGGGGCATTGCCAAGGTACCAAGCTGGCATTTTATGCACCGCCCGATGGGACCTGGGTAGCCCGATGTGGGTGTTGGGCAGAGTTTGCCAGTCCAGGGACCCTCCCATATTGTTATCGGGCTGGGCGGAGGGGGAGGTCGGGGATTCTTTTGGGAGCCTTGAGATCGGGGTGCTATTTTAAAATGGGGTCCTGATCTCTTGGTACAATGGGGAGTTCCTGTTCAACGTGAGTCACGTAAAATAGCCATGTACTTCTCGGCACTGCGAGTGGTGGAATCAGGAATGAGAGTGACGTTTAAGGCGCGTCTTGCCAAATACATGAATTGGATGGGAAGAGAGGGATACAAACCTTGGAAGTGTAGAAGGTTTTAGTTCAGTCGGGCAGCATGGTCGGTGTAGGCTTGGAGAACTGAAGGGCCTGTTTCTATGCTGTAATTTTATTTGTTCTGTTGGCAAGACCATGTACCAATACCAAAATTTGTAGTGGACTAGTTCATGAGTTGCTGTTTGCTGACGCTGACTTCCCATACTGAAGTTCACTTGCAACAGCTTGTAGATCTGCAAGGAACTTGGACTGGTTTCAGGAAGACCAAAATTATGCGACGGGGCACAGAAACCCCACTCTCCATCAACATTGGAGGTTGTTGGTAGCTTCACAGACCTCAAATCAACAATTCTCAGCAACCTGTCCCTTGATGCCGAAATCCACACCAGGATTTCCAAGGCCACAGCTGTCATCAAGTTGAGAGGTTGTGTGGGGACGAACAGCAAACTAAGTAAAAATAGAAAGCTCCTTGTGTACCAGACTTGTACACAAGCACCCTCACTTACAGTGGCAGGCTGTGGACAACTTCCGCAAATCAGGAAAATCAGCTGACCTTCCGCTGCCTCAGATGAATTTTGGGCATAGCAGAGTGCTGAATATGGAGTACACCCGTGTGCAGGGATTCCTGCCATGATTTTCCTCTTTGGTCCATTGGCTAGATCATGTGAGTCAAATGGATGATGGTCGCAGCACCAAAGGCATGTTCTCTTGTGAGCTTGCTGTCGGCATGAGACTAAAAAGGACACCCAGTCTGCAGTACAAGGATGATGTGCAAGTGAGACTTAAACTTGACCTGAATTGGAGTTGATGCATGGGAAGTCCTTGCTGCTGACCAGAGTGCCTGGACATGAGCAGTCAGGAAAGGGGTGGAAACACCAAAAGGCAAAATAATGGTGGAAAAGAGAGCTTGGCGTAAGGAAAAAAGTCATCAGTTGACCTTGGTCGAAGCCATTCATCTGTGCCAACAGTGGAAGGAACTGCCATTAACGAACCAGTCTATACTGCCACAACAGACCATGTTCAATACAGAAGTGACATACACCCTAGGTGCACTCCACCATCTCTCAAGACAGACAGATACCAATAGGTATCTGCTGATATTTTCTCAATCGCTATTCAATTTTATGTTACTTTTTCTGCACTTTAATGCACACAAGCTTCCAGAAAAGGGAGAGCAGAAAGTTCTGAAGGGAATTTGTAAAGAAGTTTATATATTCTGAATTTTCGCAGAGCAATGTTGTTTCCAGAATTGCAGGTAAATGCTGTGAAATCCAGCTGTCAGAAAGCTATTGCTAAAGTCCACTTTTGGTATGTGAGCAGTGGACAAATCTAGGTAGTCTCTCTTTAAGTTAGCACCGAATATCTGTCCTGAACCAGCTTTAACCCTCAGCTAACATTTAATACTGATAGATTGTGTACTCAATATCCTGTGGATAAAGTCTGGGAGTTTATGACAAAGTTTCATGCTCAAAGTAGGTTTCCTCACATTTTGTGTAATGCTATTTTAGGTCAGTATGCTCAAACATGCATTGACACCACTGGATATATGGGATGTAAAATGTTCTCCTCATATTTGTGTGCCAAGTTTTAAATTGTCTAAAGTCAATTCAGTTTGTCTACATATTAAATCTTTCTTTGCTTTTTATATGACCATGTCTGTAAGGCCTGCCTGTGCTACTTAACTGCTGATGTGTCAATTGGTTTGCTAAAGCTCCTGGGTTTTTCTTTAAGCCATTTGTTTTGTTACTCCTGCTGATTTCAGAATGCTATCACATTCCTCTCAGCTTAACTTCGGGCTATTGACACTGATGTTCAAAAGCCATTACAGCAGGTCATTTTCCATCAGATTTCTCGGTCTTGCTTTTAGCAGTTTGTTTCTGACTAAACCCCATTTGAGCTAAGCTGGGACACAGGCAAGGCAATTGCTGTCATTGCAAGAAAAACACATAATAGATAATTGTGACCATAGGCATTCCTCAAATTAAACAATGTCTAGAGGCAGGATTCAGCTGTAGATCATCTCCATTCATATAGCATGTTTTACCACCTTTTTTGTCTGGATTGCTACATTTAACTTATAGTTCTTCTCATCCTCATAATCTTGGACAAACATTTTGAAAACACATTTATATCTTACTTGCTAACTGTCATACATGTCACTCATCAAAGTCCCATTTGAGGAACATGTCAGAGGTATCAAGCCCTCTTGTCTGCACATGTTTTTGGGCCTTTTATACATACAGCAGAGCTTTGTTTATTGCTGTCAGGTTGAATGACGGTCAAAACTTTGTTTTCATGCTTGTGCAGTGCATTTCCATAATGGTTCACTTCAATTAAGGTTGGTGGCCTTAGATTCTGGACAATTCAGAGAAGTCAGGCCCAATGTTTTGGGTACCGTTGAGACCTCTGATAGGTGGGAACAAATTCAGTATTTTGTTCCGAGCCAGATTTGAGCATGATCAAAACGTAACTTGAAGACAGATTTCAAACGATATCCTTCTCTGTATTGGAAATAACATTTCTTGCAGAGAGCGAAAATGTTATCGGATTGATGTTTTCTTTGTCAGATCTCTTCAAGCTGTGCGTAGCAAAAATTTCAAATAGGCCGACTTCATGTCCTGCAAATCTTTCATTTCTTGTAAAAGATTGTTCGATTTGACCAAAGGGAACTTCCCCTCCCTAATTGACTGCTGATTTCTGAAAAGGCCTTGC
The DNA here is from genome assembly GCF_047496885.1 of Scyliorhinus torazame. Lineage (NCBI taxonomy): Eukaryota > Metazoa > Chordata > Chondrichthyes > Carcharhiniformes > Scyliorhinidae > Scyliorhinus > Scyliorhinus torazame. The sequence goes on from NC_092709.1 coordinate 121,868,152, forward strand.
AGGTTGCAAATCATTCTGGTTCCCTGTCTTTTCCACAAAACAATAGCTGGCATCGCATCATGAGACATTTTGTTCAGAGTTTACAGAATAGCAGGGATGTCTTTGTCGACCACATGAATGGCCTTTTAAAAAGACAGGCTTGCAAATCTGCAATTTCCTGAGCACACGCCAGTCTTTACAAATTGTAAATGCAACTCAACTGTATCCTTCCAAACTTGATTTTTCTGGACTGTCTTCAAAATCAATTTAATTTTATTCTCCTCATTCCTTTTCATTTAGAGGCACGTCTAATCTGTGGCAGCCAACTTTGTGTTATAGTTAGGCAACCAATCCTTGACATTTATTAACCATTACTAACCATTCCATCAGTACACAGCCCAACTAGCCTCTGCATATCAAGGTCAAAGTCCCATGGCTTGTTCAATACGCAATTGCACAAAGTATCAATGTTGGTGAAATCAGATTCTGATGAGAAAAGAAGTATTTCATTGTCTGAGAATTGCTACTGAGTGGAATCATCTGCATAGTGACAGATTTGTCACTCGCAGCATCAGTCAGCAGACCATAATAATATTTCATACAATAAAAATCCACCTTGAATAATACAACCAATGTTAACATCAATCTCTTAATGAGCATTTCATTGTGTGCCTGAAGCATTTCACATTATCAATCCTCATCCTTTCCATTGTCATTATCCTTCTAATTATCCTGTTAATTAGTGCATCTTGAGGCAGCTATGACTAAACAAAGGCACCAATATGAAGGTTTTCAACAGCAGCAACAACAACAGGTCGCATTAAAACAGGAGGCAAAGGGACCGCCAAGACTAAGGCCCACTCCTTTAGAGTTGGTCTCCAGTTCCCTGTTGGCTGCATGCACCAGTTACTGTGCAAGGGTCACTATGCCGAGCAAGTCGGAGCTGAAGCCGGAGCCCGTATCTCCCAGGCCATTGTCCTGGCATACCTGACCACTGAGAATGCGGCATGGGACAAAAAAAATACCTTTATCACCCCCTGCCACCTGCAGCTCGCCATCAGCGATGATGAGGAGTTCAACAAGCTGCTGGAAAAGGTCACTATAGCCAAGGATAGGGTCATGCCCAACATCCAAGCTGTGCTGCTGCCCAAGAAAACCAGGCATTCCTACAAGGTTTATGCCTGAAGAGGAAAAATGAGAAACAGATCAATATACAGTTCATCACAGCCATTCCTTCTCCTAATTATTGCCAAAGACAAGCTATTACACAAAGTTTTTCCCTTTGTTCACTGTGATTCTTCTGTCAGAAAATATCACTGTGAGGTGTGCCTTCCACTTCAAAAGTTGCAGTGACAGATAAAAATCCAGAATTTGTCCTTTCCACGATGAGTGATGATAAAGTTGCCAAACCCTTTATCAGCTACAATGATATACTCCTTCGATAGAGATTCATGTGTTCAAATCTAAGCACAACAAAGAAAAGCATGTTTTTGTTTATTAGTTCATGAGAAGTGGGCATTGTAGACTGTGCCAGCATTTATTGCCCATCCCTAATTACCCTTGAGGGAGCAGTTAAGAGTCAACCATATTTCTGTGGGTCTGGAGTCAAATGTAGGCTAGGCCAGGTCCTGTGTATACGGGGAGCTTGTCCATAGGGGATGGCTTCTTTAATGTGTTTAGGGTGGATGCTGGAGAAGTGGAGCATCATGAGGTTATCCGTGGGTTTGCGGTAAAGTGAAGTGCTGAGGCAACCGTCCTTGATGGGGACAAATGTGTCCAAGAATGCAACTGATTTTGGAGAGTAGTCCATGGTGAGTCTGATGGTTGGATGGAACTTATTGATGTCATCGTGTAGTCGTTTCAGTGATTCTTCGCCGTGGGTCCAAAGGAAGAAAATGTCATCGATGTATCTGGTGTATAACGTCGGTTGAAGGTCCTGTGCGGTGAGTAGGTCTTGTTCAAAATTGTGCATGAAGATGTTGGCCTATTGGGGTGCAAATTTGGTCCCCATGGCCGTTCCGTGCGTCTGGATGAAGAACTTGTTGTCGAAGGTGAAGACGTTGTGATCCAGAATGAAGAGGATCAGTTGCAGAAGTGAGTCTGGAGATTGCCAGTTGTCGGTGTTGAGTACTGAGGCTGTTGCAGCAATGCCGTCGTCATGGGGGATGCTGGTGTAGAGTGCCGAGACGTCCACTGTGACGAGGAATATTCCTGGTTCAACTGGTCCATGGGTGCTGAGTTTCTGTAGGAAGTCCGTCGTGTTGCGACAGAAGCTGGGCGTACCTTGTACGATGGGTTTCAAGATGCCCTCGATGTAGCCAGAGAGGTTCTCACACAGGGTCCCATTGCCTGAAACGATAGGACGGCCTGGTGTGTTGGCCTTGTGTATTTTCGGGAGGCAGTAGAGATCTCCAATGCGGGGAGTACGTGGGATGAGAGCACGTAGGGTGCTCTGAAGATCTGGATCCAAGGTCTTGATCAGTCTGTTAAGTTGGCGGATGTGTTCCTTGGTCGGATCTGCGGGTAACTGTCTGTAGTGTTCCTGGTTGTTCAGTTGTCGGTATACTTCTTTGCAGTAGTCCGTTCTGTTCAGTACGACAGTGGCCCCTCCTTTGTCTGCTGGTTTGATGACGATGCTGCGGTTGGTCTTGAGAGCGCGGATGGCATTGCCTTGTGCTTGAGTGATGTTCTGGGCTGTCTTGTGAATGCGACTGATGAATCTGGCATTGACGCGACTCCTGACGGCTTGAGCATACATGTCGAGTCTAGGGCAGCGGTCTTCCGGAGGGGTCCAATTCGACTCTTTCCTCTTCGGTTGCCGCACCGCAGATCTCTCGGTCTGCTGCTCTGGTTCATTGATAGTCTGCTTGGGTTCGCTGTCGGCCTCTTGGGATCTGTGGAAGAATTCCGGAGCCTCATTCGCCTGATGAATTCCTCCGTGTCTGCTGTGAGACTGATGGGGTCCATTTTGGTGGTGGTGCAGAAATTGAGCCCTCTGCTGAGGACTTCGATTTCGTCTGGTTGAAGGGTGTAGTCTGACAAGTTGACAATAGATTTCCATGTATTGTTTTCTACTGGCTTGACACAATTCACACCTCTTTAACCTGGGGTTACCTGGATCTATAAAGATTTAATCACCTGCTAATGCTCACATTCCAAGCATTGTCTGGCATCTTTGAATCTGTCTATATATATGTTTCTGGAACATACCTCTTCATTCAACTGAGGAAGGAGCAGCGCTCCGAAAGCTAGTGACATCAAAACAAACCTGTTGGACTTTAACCTGGTGTTGTAAGACTTCTTACTGTTCTTTATCGATGGTCAGCTTAATCATAACTGTATTTCACTGGATACGACATCTGCGCTCATCAAATGATTCCTTCCAACGATTTTACAATTTTACTCTTTTCAGTGATTTGTCATGTGAATGTCCCTTTAAAAAAAGTGCATCTGTTTGAGGGGGGGGGGGGGCAGAGACTGGGGGGAGGGGGGTAGATATACATTTGGGTGCCGGAGAGACAATTCCAGGGGGCAATCCTCGAATGGATCTGGTGCTGGTGCTGTCCCTTGCTTCTCCCGGATGGATTTCACTGCCGTTGTCTTCTCGTGCTCATTATCGCTTCAGCCGGCCCTCCCGTCTTCCACCTGGATTCTCCTTTTTCTCTGATCCTGTGGATGCCAAGTTTGTTAACGTTTCCCTGCCTCCCCCCCCCTACCTCCCTGGCTTTCCTCTATTGTTCCCTGTCTCTTCCCTCTCCCCCCCCCCACCCTCCCCCCCCTGTGGTTCGCCTTTCCTTCCTCTTAGACTTAGCTGTCTGTCCCCCCCCCCCGCCCCCTCTCTCCCGGCCTATCTCTCCCTCTCATGCTTTGGCTACTTTTCCCTGGTTCTTGGCTACCTGCACAAACAGATGCCTGCTTCTGTGTGTAAATAATCTTGCCAAGTGTACAGAGTTGCTGCTGTTGGGCGGGTGGATAATACCCTACCAGTTACATTATTTGATTTTTTATTTCTCCCACGTTGTTACTTTTTTTTAATCCTCTCCCTTTGTGATTTGTGTGTATGTGCCCTTCTCTTCTTCTATATATATATATATATCATATCCTGTGCACATAACGGCAAACACACTTTGTTCAAAAACCCAATAAAAAACGTTTATAAAAAAAAAGTGCTTTATCAAATGGCTGTAGTGATGTCATTGTGTGGGTGGAGCTGAAAGCACTTTTTGGCTCTGTGTTTAGTTTCGCTTTCAGCTGGAGAGCTGCATTCAAACCAAGCAGATGAGCATTGATCTTTCTCTCTGCAATCTAAAGAATGTCTCCACATCACTTGATGATTTCAAAATAATACCTGTTTCTGTAAGGAATGCAACCCTGCTGTCTTTGTTAAAAAGGTTCTTTTGACTTATGGATGTTGTTAGAAAAGTTATTAAGGGTTACCTATAGAGTATTGTATCTGTGGGGATTATCAGTGGGGATTATTAAGGGTTACCTATAGAGTATTGTATCTATGGGGATTGTCAGTGTTGATAGTTGGAAAGATGTTTACTGTGGGTTTATAAAATGTTAACTGGATTCAAAGAATAAACATTGGGCAGAATTCTCCCAACGGGCAGCTAAGTGCTGACGCCGGAGTAAAAATGGGAGTGTTTTACTCCGGCGTCGGTGCCCCGTTCCGGGGCCTATTCTGTGGCGCAGTGGGCTAGGATGGCATTGGAGTGGCATAGGTCGCTCCAGCTGCCGATCCCGGCCTGATCCCGGGGCTGCGCATGCGCAGTTGGGCCAACGCCAACTAGCGCATGCTCAGTGGACTTCTTCCCCGTGCCGGCCCCGGCACCATATGGCACAGGGCTGGTGCAAAGGAAAGGAGGCCGGGGGGCAGAGAGGCTGGCCCCGATCGCGGGCCAGGCCACTACGGAGGCCCACCCCCGGGGTTGAATCCCCCCCTCACCCACCACAGGCCACCCCCGGAACCTTCAACGCCGAGGTCCCGCAGGCTCAGAGGATGTTAGAACGGTGCCGGCGGGACTCGGCTTTTTGATGATGGCCGCTCAACCCATCCGGGCCGGAGAATTGATGCTCAGTGGCGCGATTCATGCGGCACCGCGTCGATTCTCCGACCCGGTGGCAGGTCGGAGAATTCCACCCATTGTTTTTGTTTAAAAATACTTTTAGATCTCTGTTGCATCACACCTATAAAGTGGGCCCTTGTGCTCCCTATAACCAAAGTATATTCAAAGTTGTGGATCAGGTGAACTCCATGGCATACTTTGCTGTTCTCTAAGCCCTGGCCCATAATAGTTTCGAGATGTGGAGATGCCGGCACTGACTGGGGTGAGCACAGTAAGAAGTCTTACAACACCAGGTTAAAGTCCAACAGGTTTGTTTCGAATCACTAGTTTTCAGAGCACAGCTCATTCCTCAGCTCAATGAAGAGGTGGGTTCCACAAACACATATATAGACAAAGTCAAAGATGCAAGACGATACTTAGAATGTGAGTCTTTGCAGGTAATTAAGTCTTTACAGGTCCAGACGGAGCAACTGGAGTTTGGGATCATGACAGGTTAAAGAGATGTGAATTGTCTCAAGCCAGGACAGTTGGTAGGATTTCGCAAGCCCAGGCCAGATGGTGGGGGGGTCAATGTAATGCGACATGAATCCAAGGTTGAGAGCGTACTCATGCATGTGGAACGTGGCTACATGTTTCTGCTCGGCGATTCTGCAATGTCGTGCGTACTGATGGCTGCCTTGGAGAACGCTTACCTGAAGACCAGAGGCTGAATGCCCTTGACTGCAGAAGTGTTACCCGACTGGAAGGGAACATTCCTGCCTGGCGATTGTTGCGTGATGTCTGTTCATCCGTTGTCGCAGCGTCTGATTGGCCTCGCCAATATACCACGCTTTGGGACATCCTTTCCTGCAGTGTATGAGGTAGACAGCGTTGGCTGAGTCACATGAGTATGTATCACGTACCTGATGTGTGGTGTTCTCACATGTAATGGTGGTACCCATGTCGATGATCTGGCACGTCTTGCTGAGATTGCTGGAGAAGTGAAGCATCGTGAGGTTGTCCTCGGGCTTGTAGTAAAGCGAAGTTCTGAGGTGACCGTCCTTGATGGAGATGAGTGTGTCCAAGAATGCAACCGATTCTGGAGAGTAGTCCATGGTGAGTCTGATAGTGGGATGGAGCTTATTGATGTCATCGTGTAATCGTCCCAGTGATTCTTCGCCGTGGGTCCAAAGGAAAAAAATGTCATTGATGTATCTGGTGTATAACGTCAGTTGAAGGTCCTGTGTGGTGAGGAGGTCTTGCGTAGACCCAGATTCTGTCATGATACGATGGACCTCTTACAGAAACGCAGCACCCATGGATCAGTTGAACCAGGAACATTCCTCAAGACAATGAACGACTTGGCACTCTACACCAGCACCCCCCATGATGACGGCATTGCTGCAACAGCCTCAGTACTCAACACCGATAACTGCCAGTCTCCAGATGTAATTCTGCAGCTCATCCGCTTCATTCTGGATCAAAACGTCTTCACCTTCGACTACAGGTTCTTCATCCAGACACACCGAACAGCCATGGGGACCAAATTTTCACCTCAATTTGCCAACATCTTCATGCACATGTTTGAACAAGACCTCTTCAGCGCACAGAACCTTCAACCGACGTTATACACCAGATACATCGATGGAATTTCTTTCCTTTGGACCCATTCTGAGACATGCTCACATCCATCAAGGATAGTCACCTCAGTACTTCGCTTTACCGCAAGGCGGCCTTCAGGACGTGCGACAACGCAGAATCGCCGAACATAAACTGATAGCCTAGTTCCGCACGCATGAGTATGGCCTCAACCGGGACCTTGGATTCTTGTCATATTGTATTCACCCCCCCACCATCTGGCCTGGGTTTACGAAATCCTTCCAACTGTCCCGGCTTAAGACAATTCACATCTCTTTAACCTGTGATTATCCCTCTCTCCAGTCGCTCCGTCTGGACCTGTAAAGACTTAATTGCCTATAAAGACTTGCATTCAAAGCATCGTCTTACATATTTGACTTTGTCAATATATATGTTTGTGGAACCCACCTCTTCATTGAGCTGAGGAAGGAGCTGTGCTCCGAAATCTAGTGATTCGAAACAAACCTGTTGGACTTTAAACTGGTGACTTCTTACAGTGATTTAAGGGCAATATCATCCCCAAATCTGAAACTGATGGAACTTCCAAATTCCTTAATCTTGTTCTGATCTTTGTCAATTAAAGAGTCAGGGTAACATTTCAACCAGTCTATTCCACATACTGTAGATCTACATTTGCTACATCTACATTTGGAACTGTCGATCGATGAGTCGAGCTCCATATCCCATTCGTACGAGGGCATCTAATGCGGCACAATTGAAAGACTCTGCAACCAGCACCTTCATCATTGGACTGAAACTTCTCATTACTAAGGGTGGCACGGTAGCACAGTGGTTAGAACTGTTGCTTCACAGCGTCAGGGTCCCAGGTTCGATTCCCCACTGGGCCACTGTCTGTGCGAAGTCTACACATTCTCCCCGTCTCTGTGTGGGTTTCCTCCAGGTGCTCCGGTTTCCTCCCACAAGTCCCAAAATACGTGCTGTTAGATGAATTGGACATTCTGTATTCTCTCTCAGTGTACTCGAACATGCGCCGGAGTGAGGCGACTAGGGAATTTTCACAGTAACTTCATTGCAGTGCTAATGTAAGCCTGCTTAATAACAAAGATTATTACCAAGATAATACATTCTCTTTGGTTAATATTATGCTTGGGAATGTAAATTAAAAAAAAAAAAATTTAGAGTACCCAATTAATTTTTTCCAATTAAGGGGCAATCGAGAGTGGCTAATTCACCTACCCTGCACATCTTTTGGGTTGTGGGGGCGAAACCTACAAAACGCAGGGAGAATGTGCAAAGTCCACACGGACAGTGAGCCAAAGCCGGGATCAAACCTGGGACCTCGGCGCCGTGAGGCAGCAGGGCTTAACTACTGTGCCACCGTGCTGCCCTTTGGAAATGTAAATTGATAGATATGAAAGCTGCTTTCTTACAGGGACATCAGCTTCAAAGATACATTTTACTTTGTCCTCTGAAAGGGACGCAAAACACTGAAAGGGTATTCTGGAAGTTAAATAAATGTGTATCCAGGTTGAATGATCCCTCCAGAGTTTGGTATTTCTCCATGAGGTCAGTTTTGTTAAAGTTGGACCCTGCAATGTTATATTGGCACCATGCAAGGAAACCTTCGGGCATCTTCATGATGCATGTAGATTATTTTTTTTTGGGGGGGGTGGCGTTTAGCGAATTTGAAAATACTGTTATTAGCGGACTCAGAATAGAGTTCAGGATTGGAAGTGAGGCCTCTGGTGCATTCAAATACATTGGGTGAGAAATTGGACAGAGTGGTTCATGTCACTCTACATCAGCAGCCTTACTTGGAGAATATTAACCCCAGAGCAATTACTCATGGCAGGGCCTCACAAAAGGATATGGTGGCTTCTGAAACTGAAAAAGAGGAACTCCGAAGTTGAATTGAATAGCTGAATTGGTTCGTTCGACATACAAGACCAGATGCCAGTTTTGATGTTTTAGAACTAAGCACTGAAATGAGCGCTCCCGAGGTTGAACAAATTGATCGATCAAACAAAACATTAACAAAATAAAAATTGGGGAAGGGTGATTTGAAATTCCCCAGCGGGATTCTCCGACCCCCCGCCGGGTCAGAGAATCGTCGGGAGTCGGCCTGAATCCCGCCCCCGCTGGCTGCCGAATTCTCCGGCGCCGGGGTTTTGGCGGGGGCGGGAATTGCGCCGTGCCAGTTGGCGGCCGCTGGCAGCGCCCCCCCCCCCGGCGATTCTCAGGCCTGCGATGGGCCGAGTGGCCGCCCCGTTTTCGGCCGGTCCCGCCGGCGTAAATCACAACAGGTCCTTACCTGCGGGACCTGGCTCCACTGCCGGCCTGAAGAGCCCTCGGGGGGGATCTGGCTCCGGGGTTGCCCCCACGGTGGTCTGGCCCGCGATCGGGGCCCACCGATCCGCGGGGGGGCCTGTGCCGTGGGGGCACTCATTCCCTCCGCACCGGCTGCTGCCAACCTCCGTCATGGCCGGTGCGGAGAAGAACCCCCCTGCGCATGCGCTGGGATGACACCAGCACACGCTGGCGCACCCGCGCATGCGCCATCTCGCGCCGGCCGGCGGAGGCCCTTCCGCGCCGGCTGGCATAGCGCCAAACACTCCGGCGCCGGCCTAGCCCCTGAAGGTGTGGAGGATTCCTCCTTTGGGCCGGCTCGATGCCGGAGTGGCCCGCTCCGTGAGTTCGTGGAAATTCCCGCCCCCCTTCTTTAGGTGATATTAGATTGATTGTTTATAGTGACGCATAAGATGGCTTTTCAAGTGCGGGAGATTTATAATTTTCTTCCTGGGAGAGAAAGAAAAATGTGGCCCTTTGGCATGAGAAACTAAAAGGATATGAAGAGTGCTAAAAGTAGATTTGCAGTGGAGACATTGGCGATAGTAGCGGCAGTAGATATGGCATTTTTAAATATCCAAGATCCTGACTGAAATTTTAAAGAGAACAGCGTACTCTGGAACAGTACCTATCGTGTCACATAGACAATAAGTCCCTTTTTGAAAGTGTCCACTCCAGAAAAAGCATCAATGCAAAGAGACTGCCGATGCTAGAGAAAAGGGCGATCGACAATATCAAGTGGGTTGTTGACAGCAGTTGAAAATTATCTGGCTGTCGAATGAAAAAAAGGCAACTTCAAAGAAATTGCCTTTTCCTATAAAGATGAGAATGTGAGTCTGACTATTTAAAAACAAAGGAGTGAGAATAGGGTGCTTTTATTGCAGAAAAGGAAACATATATTTGTGGAATGGCATTTTACGTCAAAATTTTTTTTAAGAGGGCAGATCTATTAGGTAAGAGCTAATGTTCCCTAATGCGTAAATCAGAATTGGAGCTTTAATAGTTTAATAGACCACAGTGATTGTTTTATAGACTGCATGGCCGGGATTCTCCGAACTCCCGGCCAAGTGTTGATGCCGGCATAAACGCCAGAGTGGTGTACGCCGGCGTCAACGGGCCTCCTGGCCCAGTTATTCTCCGGATTTCAGGGGTCTCGAACGCCGATGGAGTGCTGTGTGCTGCTCCGGCGCCGAAAGCCGGTCCTGCGCGGCTGGTGCGGGTCCACACATGCGTGCGCCAGACGGCGCGGGTCTGTGCATGCGCGCGACGGCCGTCTCCACGCCAGTGCATGCTCATGGTTGCCGTCTCCGCGCCGGCCCTAGCGCAACATGGCGGAGCCTTACAGGGGCGCTCCTCCTGGAATGAACGCGCCCGCCGATCGGTAGCCCCTGGTGGTGGGCCTGGCGACAGTGGAGGCCCCCCCCTGGTGTCGGCTCCCCCCGTCCGCCACCAGCTCAGCCCCCCGCAGCAGAACGCCGAGGTCCCGCCGCGTGGGACTATATGTGAACCACGCCGGCGGGACTCGGCGGCACTTGGCCTGTCGAGCGCGGAGAATCGCCATGGCAACCGCGCGGGCGCAATTGGTGCCGATTCGGTGGCCCGCCGTCGGAGCGGCGTGGCGGGATTCTAACGTGCCCCCGGTGATTCTCTGACCTGCGCGGGCTCGGAGAATCCAGGCCTACATCTATACAAAAGGGATACAGGTGGCACTGTGATAAAAGAACAAAGAACAAAGAAAAGTACAGCACAGGAACAGGCCCTTCGGCCCTCCAAGCCCGTGCCGACCATGATGCCTGACTAAACTACAATCTTCTACACTTCCTGGGTCCGGATTCCTCTATTCCCATCCTATTCATTATTTGTCAAGATGCCCCTTCAATGTCACTATCGTCCCTGCTTCCACCACCTCCTCCGGCAGCGAGTTCCAGGCACTGTGTAAAAAAATTGCCTCGTACATCTACTCTAAACCTTACCCCTCGCACCTTAAACCTATGTCCCTTAGTAATTGACCCCTCTACCCTGGGGAAAAGCCTCTGACTATCCACTCTGTCTATGCCCCTCATAATTTTGTAGACCACGATCAGGTTGCCCCTCAACCTCCATCGTTCCAGTGAGAACAAAAATGATGCTGGATAAGAACTGATTGTAGAACACAATAAACTGGAAGTTGAAGAAGTGAAGACTTGTGTCATAAATGCCAAATCAAGTCCCAACAGTGGTTAAGATACTTGACCAGAACTGCAACATTTTTTAATTTTAAAGACTGTGTGGAAAGATCGATTCACTCCAGCAGTGATTGTATAAGAAATAGGGTTTGGTTATTTTTTAATAACAAAACTTGATTAAAACAAAAGAAAAGCAATATTTAAACTTCAAACCTGACAAGAACAGATTACATGTACCTCTTAACCCTAACACACAATTTTGCATTAAACAGCTCTCAACTCCACTTAGGCAAGCAGGCAAAAATGATACTTGCATTTACAGAATATATTCTTGCTGTTAGTGCAACTCCTTCAGACTCCTTTCCGAAAGCCTGTCTCTGTGGCAGCTTTTCATAATTTCTCCCAATGACTTTTCCAATCCTTCTGCCTCCACCTGTTCCAACAGGGTTATTTTATCTCTCTAAGCTCTGCCCATCCCTCAAAGCTGGTCTGTCTAGGCATACCCAGACTTGAACTCATCATCACTATCTGAGTTTTTGATCGCCCACTCCCATTTGCACAAAGAATAGGCCATGCTCTGAATGTGCAATAACCTCCTATTTACAGCTCTGCATTGGGCTAATGGCTGGTCGGATGAGAGTGTCCCAAAGGGAAATGGATCTTGAGTGAATCACCCTGGCTGCACAGGGGTATACTGTTTATTCCCATGAACGAGCTTAAGTCTGAATGGGACAATGTAATTCAGGCCAGGTGTGGCCGTATACCTCTGACTCAGTGCTAGCAGTTTTAGTATCAGTCTGTTCACCCCTAAATTTCCAAATGCATCTTAAATCTAATTTCCTAACATCTCCCTGTCATAACACTTGTTTTCTAATGTTTATTGCAGTGTTACCTTCAGAACCTAACCAGCACAAATGGTACTTATTAATAGGAATTGTACAGCATCCGCATAGCTGTAGCTAACTCCCAAAATGTCTCCATCTAGGACACTTTCTCACTATGGGGTCGTTCCGCACTCTGAGTCATGATTGGTTACCCAGACCAGGTGACCCATAATCTGCTGTGTTGTCCTTAAAAGGACAATCACCTCAGGGAGAGTAGAATTGGGGAGCTTCCAATTGACACAAGGGCCTGGGAAGGGAGCACCCCCTATCGCTTCACTGACCAGCAGCCCATAATAATAATAATAATCATCTTTATTGTCACAAGTAGATGTACAAAAGGGCAGCACGTTGGCGCAGTAGTTAGCATTGCTGCCTCACGGCGCCGATGTCCCAGGTTCAATCCCGGCTCTGGGTCACTGTCCATGTGGAGTTTGCACATTCACCCTGTGCTTGCATGGGTTTTGCCCCAGAACCCAAAAAGATGTGCAGGCTCAGTGGATTGGCCACGCTAAATTGCCCCTTAATTGGAAAAACTGAATTGGGTACTCGAAATTTAAAACAAAACAAAACAAGTGGGCTTACATTAACACTGCAATGAAGTTACCATGAAAAGCCCCTAGTCGTCACATTCTGGTGGCTGACGGGTACACGGAGGGAGAAATCAGAATGACCAAATTACCTAACAGCATGTCTTTCAGGACTTGTGGGAGGAAACCGAAGCACCTGGAGGAAACCCATGCAGACATAGTGAGAACGTGCAGACTCCATACAGACAGTGACCCGAGCCAGGAATCAAACCTGGGACCCTGGAGCTGTGAAGCAACAGTGCTAACCTCCCACGCTACACATAGGATGCAGGCTTCTCCTGTCACTTGTTATATGGGAGCAGCAGCAGGATAAGGCTCTTTCATTGGGCATTATAACCATGGGGAGGTGACCCACATTACAGCTCCCCAGCCATCTGTACAATTGTGACGGGGTGGGTGTACCAGTGGTGGGTATGCTGCCAATGGCACAATACCTTCATTTACAGGCCCATCTGCTTGTTTTGCAGCCTGGGTGGCCTGTAAAATGCAGCCCCAGACGCAATGTTGCAAGAAGTTTAATGAACTCACATGAATTTTTAAAGTGAATGAATGCATCCTCAAATGCCATTTCCCACCAACTGCATGGCTCGCTTCACACACTGCTCAATGCACCGCACCACATCACACACCAACAGATTATGTGGCTCAAATCATTCAAACCTTTCTGGAGATTTCCGAATACCTTCACCAAACAAATTTGACAAAAAGGGCAAATGATGCTGACACCAGTACCAACAATGATCTGGTTTTAAGTGGTTGAACAGTCAGGCCTCCAGTGTTTGCCCTCCCTCAAAAACAGTGGTCTACACTTAGCAGGACCCACACTCTCCATGTAAAGATATCACACCTCATTCAAAACAATAACACAAATTGGGAATTGAATCCAAACAACACCTGAGGGAACAAAACTGCAATGCAAAGAAAACATTTTTTAAAATCACAAAAGAATTCTGTTCAACTGCAATCTTTAAAGTTTGGCAAATTGTTAAACCTCATATATAGAGGGGGAGACGGTCGTGCAGTGGCAATGCCACTGGTCTAGTAATCCAGAGGCTTAGTCTAATGCCCTGGGGCAATGAATTCAAATCCCACCAGGGCAAACGATGGATTTTAAATTCAATTTATAAATATGGAATCTAAATCTATGAAACCATTGTCAATTGTTGTGAAAACTAACCTGGTTCTCTAATTTTCCCTGAGGAAAGGAATTTCACAGCCTTAACCAGTCAGGCCTACATGTGATTCCAGAAGCAAAGCTATGTGGTTGAAATATGGCCTAGCAAGTCACTCTGTTCAAGGGCATTAGGGATGGGCAACAAATGCCCACATCCCATGAAAGAATAAAAAAGAAATGTAGATTTTGACTGGAGGCCTAATTGCCTTGAAATAGTGTTGCCTCCCCAAGAAAAGTGAAGCAGAATTCCTACTGCTGTTCCAGCTCGTGCAGCCTTGACTTACATCTCATCAACAAGGAGGATCTCAATACTCTTTAGTATGGCATTGGAGTCAGCCTTTATTTTTGTGCTTCAACTCGAGAGTGGGAAGTAAAACCAGAACCTTATGACATAGAGGCAAGAGTGCTGCCAATTGAGCCACAGCTAGCTGATTTAAGCCACAGCCTGTAACTGCATATCTGATCTCTATTAGGCGATGCACAAATCATGGGCTGGATCCGCATGATACAAGTTTCCAATCCTGATGTGGCAGTTCAGCTGTGAGACAACAGGATAGCATCCGCTTAGGGTCTTCCAGCGTACGAAGGGGACATACGGACATGCACCATTCTGATGTAGCATCACCATGCTGGTGCTGTAGGAAGCAATCAGTGGCATGTTGCGCTAGTAGGAAGTGAGTCTTCAGAACACAGCTTGAAGTGAAACTATGCTGATAGATTTCAAGCCGTTAATGTTTCACACTCCTAGTTTAAGATGTTATTTGAACCCCATGATTTGGACTGTTGCTTGACTAGATGATAATAACTAAAATTTGACAAGTAACAGAGCTGTAATTGTGGATTTGCAAATTATATTCAAAATCCACAGAACATACATTCACGCGAGAGTGCATAATTATGCATTGAATAAGATCACAGTTATTCATACAAATTGAAATGAACTTGAGAGGTAATTTACTACCTTTGTGAAGACAGGACACAGAACTAGTAAAGTGGAGATTAAGCTGTGTAAAATAAAATGGAGTATATTAGACAACCTCAATGGGGTTGTAGGAGCAAGTGGGAGCAAGAAATCCGACAGAGATCTGGGGCGAAATTCTCCACAATCGGCGCGATGTCCGCCGACCGGCGCCAAAAAACGGTGCAAATCAGTCCGGCATCGCGCCGCCCCAAAGGTGCGGAATCCTCCGCACCTTGAGCAGCCGAGCCCTAACCTTGAGGGGCTAGGCCCGCGCCGGACTGATTTCCACCCCACCAGCTGGCGGGAAAGGCCTTTGGTGCCCCGCCAGCTGGCGCAGAAATTACTTTGCCGGGCGGCGCATGCGCGGGAGTATCAGCGGCCACTCACGGCATCGCCGCGCATGCGCAGTGGAGGGGGTCTCTTCCGCCTCCGCCATGGTAGAGACCATGGCGAAGGCGGAAGGAAAAGAGTGCCCCCACGCCATAGGCTCGCCTGCGGATTGGTGGGCCACGATCGCGGGCCAGGCCACCGTGGAGGCACCCCCCGGGGCCAGATCGCCCCCGCGTCCCCCCCAGGACCCCGGAGCCCGCCCGCGCCGCCTTGTCCCTCCGGTAAGAGAGGTGGTTTAATCCACGCCGGCGGGACAGGCATTCCGGCAGCGGGACATCGGCCCATCCGGTCCGGAGAATCGCCGGAGGGGGGGCCCGCCAACTGGCGCGGCACGATTCCCGCCCCCACCGAATATCCGGTGCCAGAGAATTCGGCAACCGGCGGGGGCGGGATTCAGGCCAACCCCAGGCGATTCTCCGACCCTGCGGGGGGGGTCGGAGAATCCCGCCCCACAAGTGTCAGATAAATGTCCAGTTTAATCTGGATGTCATTTGTATAAATACTCCTAGAGTACGCCGCTTTTCAGGGGGCCGGAGAATTAGAAAATCGGCACCACTCCCGATTTCGCTGTCAAAACGGATTCTCCGCCCTGTGACCGAGCGCGATTTCAGCGTCGAGGGTGGAGAATCCAGCCCATGATCTCCTTCTAAATGTTTCAATTCCAATTTTCTTCCCACACCTAGTGCAGACTTTCATCTGTTTCCATAGCTAGTTATTCCTGGGACATTTTGATGGGCTGTTGCCAGAGGCTTATAGCCTGAGGGGTGCTACTCCACATCAAGCGTGGCTGACCAGGAGTCTCTCCTACTCTTATCACCAAACATTGGTATGTTGTAAGGATTTGCAGATTGACACTCAACCTGTTTGACCGCATTAAGAACGCACTTTCTTTGGCCATCAAGTCCTGGGGTGGGACAGGAACCCGAAGTTTCTGGCTCAGAGGCAGGGACGCTATCTTCTGAGCCACCAGACCTCCTTCTAAAATGTGCAATAGTTTTAATAAGTATTAATATCAATAGTGATCACAGTATAATGTGCATCGGGATGTTTCTCTAAATGTCTGGTAATAAATGCGCTCACTCTTCAGGTATCATGCCTTGGATGTGTTGTGCCAGGGTTAGGTTTGTTAAGGTCCTGTATTGGTTTGCTATTGCGTTCTGGAGGGTCTGGCTGACCAGGAGACCCCCCCACCCCCCTGCTCTTACTGCCCGCCATACTTGTAGCATTTACAGGGTGACAATCAGCCTGTCTCTGTCCTTGTAACTCCTGATTTTTAAAAGTTAGTATTTACAGAATTACTGCAGTGCAGAAGAAAGCTATTCAGCACACCGAGCCTGCACTGACCCTGGGAAAGAGCACCCTACCCAGACCCATGCTCCCGCCCTATCCCCATAACCTCACCTGACCTTCGGATAGGAAGGGGCAATTTAGTAATTTAGACATTAAGGAGCAATTTAAGATGACTAGTCCACCTAAACGGCACATCTTTGGACTGTGGGAAAAAAAAAACACCCAGAGGAAATGGCAGCAGCATGATTACACAGTGGGTAGCACTGCCGCCTCACAGCACCAGGGACAAAGGTTCAATTCCGGCCTTGGATGATTGTCTGTGTGGACTTTCTCCCCCATGTCTGCGAGGGGTATCCCCATAGTCCAGAAATATGCAGGTTAAGTGGATTGACCATGCTCGGCTGTATCGGTTAGGTTTCGGGGATAGGGTGGAGGAGTGGACCCAGGAGGGGTACTTTTTCAGAGGGTCGGTGCAGACTTGATGAGATGAATGGCCTCCATTTGCAGTGTAGGAATTCTATGGTTCCATTCCATGGTTCTACGAAACCCATGCAGACACAGGGAGAATGTACAAACACCACACAGTCACTCAACGGTCCGAATTGAACATGAGTCCCTGTGAGGCAGCAGTGCTAACTAGTGTGCCACAGTGTTAAATATGTTTCTGCCTTGTTTACTTCAATGATCTTATTCATTTATTATTATCTCAATTAAATGTTGTGTTCTGATGTTTCACTCACATAGTCTCAGCTCTATTTAAGTAAAGAGCTTCAAAGCACACTCACAGTGAGCTTTGTGCACGAGCAGTGGGAGAGAAGCCACATCTGGAGTGAGGCCACAGGCAGAGTGATCTTTAAGCTTTAAACGTGGGAATTTGAATTTGGATTTGCAGACATCAACAGACCAGTTCTGTGTTTTCTTCTTGCAGCTCACTGGAACACACAGAGACACCCAAGCTGCTCTCTCAAACTGGCTTTCTCCTTTCAAGCAGGCAGGCACTTTTCAGCTGCTCTCAGCAAAACACACAGACACACCCAAGCTGAACTCTCAAACTGAAACCAAAAGCAGAAGTGAGCTCAGCTCCCCCCAACCTCTGACATCACTTCATTAATATGATCAGCTTCATTTGTTAAAGGTACATTTCTTCAACATCCAATTCTTAAAGGCACTCTCACATGACAAAATGGTAAGTCATGGCAAGAGAACGCAAAGCCTTAGTTTGCTCCTCTTTTTCCATGTGGGAACAAAGAACAAAGAAATGTACAGCACAGGAACAGGCCCTTCGGCCCTCCAAGCCCGTGCCGACCATGCTGCCCGACTAAACTACAATCTTCTACACTTCCTGGGTCCGTATCCCTCTATTCCCATCCTATTCATGTATTTGTCAAGATGCCCCTTAAATGTCAGTATCATCCCTGCATCCACCACCTCCTCCGGTAGCGAGTTCCAGGCACCCACTACCCTCTGCGTAAAAAACTTGCCTCGTACATCTACTCTAAACCTTGCCCCTCTCACCTTAAACCTATGCCCCCTAGTAATTGACCCCTCTACCCCGGGGAAAAGCCTCTGACTATCCACTCTGTCTCTGCCCCTCATAATTTTGTAGACCTCTATCAGGTCGCCCCTCAACCTCCTTTGTTCCAGTGAGAACAAACCGAGTTTATTCAACCGCTCCTCATATCTAATGCCCTCCATACCAGGCAACATTCTGGTAAATCTCTTCTGCACCCTCTCTAAAGCCTCCACATCCTTCTGGTAGTGTGGCGACCAGAATTGAACACTATACTCCAAGTGTGGCCTAACTAAGGTTCCATACAGCTGCAACATGACTTGCCAATTCTTATACTCAATGCCCCGGCGAATGAAGGCAAGCATGCCGTATGCCTTCTTGACTACCTTCTCCACCTGTGTTGCCCCTTTCAGTGACCTGTGGATCTGTACTCCTAGATCTCTTTGACTTTCAATACTCTTGAGGGTTCTACCATTCACTATATATTCCCTACCTGCATTCGACCTTCCAAAATGCATTACCTCACATTTGTCCGGATTAAACTCCATCTGCCATCTCTCCGCCCAAGTCTCCAAACAATCTAAATTCTGCTGTATCCTCTGACAGTCCTCATCGCTATCTGCAATTCCACCAACCTTTGTGTCGTCTGCAAACTTACTAATCAGACCAGTTACATTTTTCCTCCAAATCATTTATACAGACGGGAAGACGGGAACATTTCCAGTGCTCGCAGCCAGCATGAGTACAGGAAGTGTCCCCAGTTACAACTCCCGGATTCCCAAGTTTCAGAGCTGGAGTGGCGGCTGGGACACTGTGGTGCATTCGTGAAGCAGAGAGGGTTGTGGAGAGCATGTGTCGAGAGGTCACACTGCAGGCTTAGACTCCATAGGCAGAAGCAACAGAGCTAGGCAGACAGACATGGTGGGTGGCATGGTAGCACAGTGGTTAGCATTGTTGCTTCACAGCGCCAGGGTCCCAGGTTCGATTCCCAGATTGGGTCACTGTTTGTACACAGTCTGCACATTCTCCCCGTATCTGCGTGGGTTTTCTCCAGGTGCTCCGGTTTCCTTCCACAGTCCAAAGCTGTGCAGATTAGGTAGATTGGCCATGCTAAAATTGCCCTTGGTGTCCAAAAAGGTTAGGTGGGGTTACTGGGTTACGGGGATGGGGTGGGACTGTGGGCTTTACTAGGGCTGGTGCAGACTCGATGGGCTGAATGGCCTCCTTCTTCACTGTAAATTCTATGATTCTATGAGTGCAGGAATCACCTGGTCATTCCCATGCAAAACAGATATACCATTTTGGATACAGTTGAGGACAATGAACTCTCAGGGGAAAGCAGCAACAGCCAAATTTATCGCAACCCAGTTGGTTCTGCTACATGGGAGGAGTAAAAAGTGTAGAAATGCAATAGTTGTAGGGGATTCAATTGTAAGGGGAATTGAAAGGCATTTCTGTGGCCACAAACAAGACTCCAGGATGGTATGTTGCCTCCCTGGGTGCGAGGGTAAAGGATGCCTTGGAGCGCCTACAGGACATTCTGAAGGGGGAGGGTGATCAGCCAGTGGTCGTGGTTCACATCAGTACCAATGACATAGGAAAAAAAAGGGATGAGGTCCTGAAAGCAGAATATAGGGCATTAGGAAGAAAGTTAACAAGTCAAGCCTCAAAGGTAGTGATCTCAGGAGTAGTACCGTGCCACGTGCTTCTCAGGATAGAAATAACAGGACGTATTGGATGAATATGTGGCTGAAGAGATGGTGTGAGGGGGAGGGTTTCAGATTACTGGAGCATTGGGACCGGTTCCGGGTGAGGCGGGACCTGTAGAAGCTGGAAGGGTTGGATCGGGACTGATGTCCTTGGAGGGGTACTTGCTTGAGTGGTTGGGGAAGGTTTAAACTAATATGGCAGTGGGATGGAAACCTATGTCAGGATTCAGAGCAGCCAGCCACCAAGGGTCAAGGGTGCAGAGATGGGGGGCACATGCGGGGCAGAGCCCGCAGTGCCAACCAGGGCCACCATTTAGCTCATTGGACCTGGTTGGACACGGGGTATGCACCATTATAACATGTCGGCCTTTCACCCCCTGCAGACAATGGATATTGGAATTCCACCAGCAGTGGTGGCCTTCCTCCTCATCGCCGCAGCCCTGAGGATGCCCTGCGGCTGTACGAGCTTAAGCTGCTCCAGGAGGAGGAGGCTGCAGCAGCAGGGCAGGCAGCAGAGAAACAGGAGACAGCCGCCCAGGGTGGAGAGTCAACTGCTCAACAGGTTGAGGAGGAGGACGTGCCAAGGAGGCAAAACATGAGGTCTCATGTGTAACGGCACCACCTGTCATTTGAGGAGCTGCATGACTGGGCAGAGAGACAGTACGACATATCTCCCAGTTGATGACATATCTGGCACCATGGGGGTAAGCGGAGGACACCCACGTCTGGTGGCCGTCAACGTGATGGTCGCCCTGAATTTTTCCGACACGGGGTCCTTCCAGGCGCCTAGTTGGGACCTGGCCAGGATCTCACAGACCTCAGTGCACAGGCATCCGCCCCATCATGGAGGCCCTATATGCCCAGGCGGCTCAAAACATCCACCTCAATTTGGACCGAGCCCACCAGGATGCCCAGGCAGCAGGGTCCACTGCCATCTCCGACATGCCCCGGGTCCACAGTGTTATTGACAGGATGCATTTCCCCTATGCGCAGCTGCAGATGACAGGCCGTTGTACACAAAGGGATTCCACTCGATGAACATACAGCTGACCATCAGCTTTGCATCATTCACGTTTGCGCCTGATACCCGGGCAGTGTGCATGACACCTTCATCCTTGCACACTCGACGATTCCTGACAGTGTGCACCTCCAGCTGTTAGGTTGGCTCCTGAACGACAGGGGTTATCCACTGCGGTGGTGGCTGATGACACCTATCCGGAGGGCACAGACCGATGCGGAGACCCACTACAATGACGCCCATACAGCAACCCAGAGCGTGATCAAGTGGTGCTTCGACTTCCGTACGATGCAGTTCAGGTGCCTGGACCGCTCTGGAGGGGCCCTGCAGTATGATACTGAGAGGGTCGCCCGCATCGTGACAGCCTGTTCCGTCCTTTGCAACATCGCACAGCAGAGGGACGCCAGTCCTCATCCAACGAGGAAGATGCGAGGGAGGGAGAGGATGGGCAGGACATGGGGCCCAGGCAGGCACGGGAGGCTGCACAATGTGTGTGCAGGGCCAATGCACACGCAACGCTCTGATCGCCTCCAGGTTCACCGACTAGGGCGGGGACTGGCCGGGGTTACGGACACCGCATCCCAGCCCCACACCCCTCGCTCCACCCCCCGGCCATCCTCCTGCCTGCAACCTCCTCTGTTGGCAGTAACAGCGTGTGTGGTTCATGGGATGGAGGATGACGACAACCCACTCTATGATGAGCTCTGGTGATCTACATCGTATGACAATGTCTAACTCCTGCCCAGGGTGGCACTTTCCACCGTCCACCTGGGAGATCCCTGCATGTGAACTGGCCAGTCCATCACACAGTCGCATCGATTCCCTGGGGTGACACTGGTGGGGGCGGCGGGGTGGGAGTGGAGGGGGGGTGGGGGTGGGGTTGGGGAGCCGGGGCCACCCACAACGTCCATCCTTTTCCCCCCTCCTCTAGCCAGCCCAGACAAGCCCAACCCTAACACCCATCTGACAGAGCACCGTGAGGTTATAACAGTGGTAACAGGGGTTTAATGTGAACAAATATTTACAGATTTGTGCCCTTGCCCCGTAACTAAACTGTGTCCTACACCCTTGGCAACGTAACTTGTGGCTAATTTCCTGGCCTTATGGGCCCTAACGCTATGTCTGGTGAATCCCCAGATGGTACAGCAGGAATGGAGGCAGCCAGCTTGGATTTCTGCCCTGTGACCTCGGTCCCTGTTGGTGGGAGTCTGTTGTGATGGGCCCGGCTGCTGCTCAGGTGTCCCAGGTGGCATGGTTCTGCCCTGTTCTGCCCGCTGCCCACCAGATGTGCCAGGGACAGGACGGGAGGGTAGTTTGAGGTGCGCTGGTGCTCTGGCACCTTCCCTGCAGGAGTCACCGCTAGGTGCCCCATCGCCTCCTCCTCCCTCGGGGTGCTCGATGTCCCCCGGGCTACTCCATGGGATGGCGGTGCGAGTGGAGTTATCCCCTGAGGCCCCCCTCACCACCTGGCACTGCCAGTCCCGGAGGCCTGCTCTGGTCTCGACTCGGGTCTGCACACTCGTGGCCATGGAGCACACAGGGAGTGGACCATTTCTATCTGCGACCATGTCATATCATCCATTGACTCTGCTACCACCTTCTGGGTTTGTGTCAGATCAGCCAGTGACTATGCCATCACCTCTCGGACTTGGCCACCTCCCTCTGTGGTCTGCGCCACGTCGTTCAGCGCATGAGCAATGCCACCTCCATTCCTAGCCATGGCATGCTGTGACTGGGCCACGCTCAGAACAGCGCTGCAATGTCCAGGTGGCTCTGGCACGTGCTGGCCTGTGAGGTGGAAACCTTGTCCTGGGCCTCGGCCAGCGCCCGCACAAAATGCCTCAAGCCTTCGACATGCTGATCAATAGCCAACACTGTCGCCCTCAATGTCTCCACTGCGGAGACCGTGCGGTGTTGGCCTGGGTGGCACGCATGGTTGGCACCACCTCCTGCTCCTGCACACGGTTGGACCCCTCCAACTGCACCTGCAGGTGCTGGATGCCCGCCGACAACCCCTCATGTAGTCCCTGACTCTGCAACTGCATCTCCACGATTGAGTGACTGTCCGTTCCAGAAGCCCAAAACCTGTCTGGACGGCAGCTAGTCCCTGGGATCGGCCTGCATTCTGACCGGCCACCCTTTCGGGAGTTGCTACCTCCACCTGATATACCGGAGCACGTGTGTGGTGAGCACCAGAGAGTGTCCCAGGAGCCTCTTCACTAAAGTGCCCAACCGAGGTGATTGTCTCTGGGATGGTGGAGGTGTTGGAGACAGCTGTGATGGGAAATTGCTGTTATCCTCAGACTAGAGCTCCGGGGTGTCCTGAGTCTCGGGCGGAGGGCTGGTGTCCGAGCTGCTCTCCTCATCAGTGCTCGGCTCACGGTTGGGGCTCCGGCTGTGGCACTGGCTGGGGGCGGCGAACTGCCCCATCACCAGCAGGTCCTGTAAGGCGCAAAACAAGACGCATGGTTAGACCGCGGGCCGGGAGTGGTGGGAGTGAGTGTGTGGGTGGTGGTGAGGGGGTGGTGAGGGTGAGGGTTGTGTGGGGGTAGTGTCAGGGCTGATGGGGTGCGGGTGATGTTGGGGTGAGGGTTGTGGTGAGGGTGGTGTGGGAGTGAGGGTGGAGTGCGGGTGGTGTGGAGGTGACGGGGTTGAGGGTGGTGTGGGGATGGGGTTGAGGGTGGTGTGGGAGTGAGGGTGGGGGTTGACACACGTGTCATGGAGAACCGCAACTCAGCGGGGTCTCACCTCCTCGTCTACGGCCAAACTTGATCTCGGAGACCTCCCTTTCCAACCACTGCCAACCACATCTAGGGACTTCTGTTCAGCCACAGTGAGGGATCGCAGGTCCAAAGATCCCCCCCCTGTCTTTTCTCGCTCCCGGCAGTTGTGCGCGGCCTTTTCTTGGACGAGGGGGAAGAAAATGACAGTGTTAGTTAGTCTGACACATGTCGTCCAGGGGGTGGGTAGCTGGTGGCCTCAGTGGCCAGGACACCCGGCCATGGCGGCTACTATGGGCACCGACATGTGGTGCAGGGTCGGGAGTTCACCTGCCTTTCCGGGTGGGGGGGGGTTTCAGGTTACGTGTGTGTGGGACAGGGGTTGGTGCCAGGGGCACATTGCTGCCGAGTCACCCTGGCGCCCAGGGTTGGTCATGCAGTTTTTTACAGCACTGCTGGCCGTTCCGGGCTGCCTCTGCCACCTGTGCCCAGGCGCAGCGAATGGCGGTGGTTGGCAGCCTCCTTTCCGGGGCGGGGTACCGGGTCATCCATAAGACCATAAGACATAGGAGCGGAAGTAAGGCCATTCGGCCCATCGAGTCCACTCCACCATTCAATCATGGCTGATTTCAACTCCATTTACCCGCTCTCTCTCCATAGCCCTTAATTCCTCAGGAAACAAAAATTTATCAACTTCAGTCTTAAAGACACTCAACGTCCCGGCCTCCACCGCCCTCTGTGGCAAAGAATTCCACAGACCCACCTCTCTCTGGCTGAAGAAATTTCTCCTCATCTCTGTTCTAAAGTGACTCCCTTTTATTCTAAGGCTGTGCCCCCGGGTCCTAGTCTCCCCTGCTAATGGAAACAACTTCCCTACGTCCACCCTATCTAAGCCATTCATTATCTTGTAAGTTTCTATTAGATCTCCCCTCAACCTCCTAAACTCCAATGAATATAATCCCAGGATCCTCAGACGTTCATCGTATGTTAGGCCTACCATTCCTGGGATCATCCGTGTGAATCTCCGCTGGACCCGCTCCAGTGCCAGTATGTCCTCCCTGAGGTGTGGGGCCCAAAATTGCTCACATTATTCTAAATGGGGCCTAACTAATGCTTTATAAAGCTTCAGAAGTACATCCCTGCTTTTATATTCCAAGCCTCTTGAGATAAATGACAACATTGCATTTGCTTTCTTCATTACGGACTCAACCTGCAAGTATACCTTTAGAGAATCCTGGACTAGGACTCCCAAGTCCCTTTGCACTTCAGCGTTATGAATTTTGTCACTGTTTAGAAAATAGTCCATGCCTCTATTTTTTTTTCCAAAGTGCAAGACCTCGCACTTGCCCACGTTGAATTTCATCAGCCATTTCTTGGACCACTCTCCTAAACTGTCTAAATCTTTCTGAAGCCTCCCCACCTCCTCCATACTACCTGCCCCTCCACTTATCTTTGTATCATCGGCAAACGTAGCCAAAATGCCCCCAGTCCCATCATCTAGATCGTTAATATATAAAGAGAACAGCTGTGACCCCAACACTGAACCCTGCGGGACACCACTTGTCACCGGTTGCCATTCCGAAAAATAACCTTTTATACCAACTCTCTGCCTTCTGCCTGACAGCCAATCGTCAATCCGTGTTAGTACCTTGCCTCGAATACCATGGGCCCTTATTTTACTCAGCAGTCTCCCGTGAGGCACCTTATCAAAGGCCTTTTGGAAGTCAAGATAGATAACATCCATTGGCTCTCCTTGGTCTAACCTATTTGTTATCTCTTCAAAGAACTCTAACATGTTTGTCAGGCACGACCTCCCCTTACTAAATCCATGCTGACTTGTCCTAATCCCACCCTGCACTTCCAAGAATTTAGAAATCTCATCCTTAACGATGGATTCTAGAATTTTGCCAACAACCGAGGTTAGGCTAATTGGCCTATAATTTTGCATCTTTTTCCTTGTTCCCTTCTTGAACAGGGGGGTTACAACAGCGATTTTCCAATCCTCTGGGACTTTCCCTGACTCCAGTGACTGTTGAAAGATCATAACTAGTGCCTCCACTATTTCTTCAGCTAACTCCTTTAGAACTCTAGGATGTAGCCCATCTGGGCCTGGAGATTTATCAATTTTTAGACCACTTAGTTTCTCGAGCACTTTCTCCTTTGTGATGGCTACCATATTCAACTCTGACCCCGACTCTCCTGAATTGTTGGGATATTACTCATGTCTTCTACTGTGAAGACTGACGCAAAGTACTTATTTAGTTCCTCAGCTATTTCCTTGTCTCCCATCACTAGATTACCAGCGTCATTTTGGAGCGGCCCAATGTCTACTTTTGCCTCCCGTTTGTTTTTAATGTATTTAAAGAAACTTTAACTATCATTCCTAATGTTACTGGCTAGCCTACTTTCATATTTGATACTCTCTTTCCTTATTTCTCTCTTTGTTATCCTCTGTTTGTTTTTGTAGGCTTCCCAATCTTCTGACTTCCCACTACTCTTTGCCACATTATAGGCTTTCTCTTTTGCTTTGATGCATTCCCTAACTTCCTTTGTCAGCCATGGCTGCCTAATCCCCCCTCTGATAACCTTTCTTTTCTTTGGGATGAACCTCTGTATTGTGTCCTCAATTACTCCCAGAAACTCCTGCCATTGCTGTTCTACTGTCTTTCCCACTAGGCTCTGCTCCCAATCGATTTTCGTCAGTTCCTCCCTCATGCCCCTGTAGTTACCTTTATTTAATTGTAACATCTTTACATCTGATTCTACCTTCTTTCTTTCAAATTGGAGATTGAATTCTACCATATTATGATCACTGCCTCCTAAGTGTTCCCTTACTTTAAGATCTTTAATCAAGTCTGGCTCATTACATAACACTAAGTCCATAATGGCCTGTTCCCTCGTGGGCTCCATCACAAGCTGTTCCAAAAAACCCTCCTGTAAACATTCAATGAATTCCTTTTCCTTGGGTCCACTGGCAGCATTATTTACCCAGTCCACCTGCATATTGAAGTCCCCCATGATCACTGTGACCTTGCCTTTCTGACATGCACTTTCTATTTCGTGGTGCATTTTGTGCCCCCGGTCCTGACCACTGTTAGGAGGCCTGTACATAACTCCCATTATGGTTTTTTTGCCTTTGTGGTTCCTCAACTCTACCCACACAGACTCCACATCATCTGACCCTATGTCGGTTAGTGCTATTGATTTAATTTCATTCCTAATTAACAAGGCAACCCTGCCCCCTCTGCCCACCTCTCTGTCTTTTCGATAGGTTGTGAATCCCTGGATGTTTAAATGCCAGTCCTGAACCACCTGCAACCACGTCTCTGTGATGCCTACCACATCATACCTGCCAGTCACAATCTGGGCCACAAGCTCATCTACCTTGTTCCGTACACTGCGCGCATTTAAAAATAGCACCTTAAATTCTCTATTGACCGTCCCTTTTTGTTTTCTTAGTGTGGTGGACCTTGGTTTACTGAGCCTTTCCATACACTGTGTCATATTTTGTGGGATTGGGACTATCGTAACCTCTCCTGAGTTCTGTCTTTTTGTGCTTTTTTATATTCCTAAGCAGCTACGCTTCCCACTGATTACTTCACCTCTTGGTTCCCTGATTTCCCCTTCCCCCCAATCTCTAGTTTAAAGTCCTATTGACCACCCTATTTACTCTTTTCGCCAGAACACTGGTCCCAGCTTGGTTCAGGTGGAGACCATCCCAACGGTATAGGTCCCAAAACTGATGCCAGTGTCCCATGAAAAGGAACCCCTCTTTCCCACACCACTCTTTCAGCCACGTGTTAACTTCCCTTATTATGGCCTCCCTGTGCCAATTTGCACGTGGCTCGGGCAGTAATCCGGAGATTATGACCCTTGAGGACTTGTTTTTTAATTTGAATCCTAGCTCTTTATAATCTCTAAATAGGTCCTCTTTTCTAGACTTGCCTATGTTGTTGGTACCGACATGGACCACAGCAACTGGATTCTCCCCCTCCCTCTCCAGTATCCTTTCAAGCCGGTCAGAGATGTCCCGCACCCTAGCACCAGGCAGGCAACATACCATGCGGGACTCTTTATCCTGCTCACAAAGGATACTATCTATCCCCCTGATAATAGAATCCCCTACAACTACAACTTGCCTATTTACTCCCTCCCCTTGAATGGCCTGCTGAACCATGGTGCCTTGGTCAGCTGACTCATCCTTCCTGCAGCCCTGTTCGCCATCCACACAGGGAGCAAGTGACTCATACCTGTTGGACAGGGTCAAGGGCTGAGGCTCCTGAGTTCCTGACTGCTGGTTCCCTTTACCTGCCTGACTTGCAGTCACACCCTGCTGTCCCTGGCCACTGGCAGGATTTAAACTACTTACACTGACAGGTGTGACTGCCTCCTGAAACACAGTGTCCAGGTAAGTCTCCCCCTCCCGGATGTGCCTCAGTGTTTGAAGCTCAGACTCCAGTTCATCAACTCTGAGCCGGAGCTCTTCGAGCAGCCAACACTTACTGCAGATGTGGTCGCTGCAGCTTGCAATGGGATCTGCCAGCTGCCACATCAAGCAGCTCAAGCACATCACCTGACCAGCCATCACTAATTAATTAATTAGTTTATTTTAAGTTTACGAGTGTAGCTGTGTTTTTTTTTAAATTTGGGGCAGATTTGCTATCAACCAATCAGATCACAGCTTCCCTCTGACGTCACTTTTGGGGGAAAAAAATGGAAAACTAAGTTACCGTTAGGTTTTTATACTCACAGAGACTGCTCCTCCACCTCCGAACGGCTCCCGAAATTAGGCCCGGAGATAGAGAACAAAACAGTCGGGAAAAAGCACCTTCTCCCACTCTTCACCGAATTACCTCACTGCACCAAATTACCAAATTCTCACTCTGTCTGTGTCTCACTTACTCAGGCTGTGTCTCCTTGACCAGCGCAATGCTTACTAAGTGCGCTTTCTGTCTGTCTTTTATACAGACTTTAGGATGACTCACACTAAAACTTCAAAGAGAAGAATACAATGTGTACCTTTGTGCCCCTTAACAGGCCTCAGGTGACTGCCAGATAACTGCCTCTCAGCAATTAGGGTGGGGGCAGCTTCAGCCAATCAGACACTAATCTACACTGCACTTTTAACTGAAAAACAACAAAATTAGATTAACCACTTACCTTTCCTGGTTACCTCACTGCCCCAAATTACCAAATTCTTACTCTGTCTGTGTCTCACTCACTCAGGCTGTGTCTCCTTGACCAGCGCATCCTCCTCTCCTCCATGGCATACAAGAGGGTCTCGAGTTTTGCGTCCGTGAACCTTGGTGCCACTCTTCTCACTGTCATTTTGTAGGCTGGGATGGTGTGTGTGGGGAGTGAAGTGGGGCTGCATCTTGTCAGCCTCCTGAGTGTCAATCGTGAAACCGGCGAATCTGGCACCAATTCTCATTAGAATCGATTGTGTTCCACGTGGTGCCGGTGCTAGTCCCTTAGCGGTAGCGGAATCGATCCAGTGTGAGCCTGCAGCACTTATAATAAAGACTTTTTGTGTTGGTACAGATTGCATCAAGGTTGGTTGCTGCCGCAGGCAGGGTACCCACTGCAACTTACCTGTTGGCTATGCAGACATGTACTCTGTCAATCTCGACACCATTTGCTCGTAAGACATATCCATGGCCTAAAGAAGGTTACAACATAGAGCACTCATGTCCTTAATTCTGGGAAAGGAAACTGCCACACCCTTTCAATCTTACCTACACGTGACGTTAGTCCCTTGCTACATCGGTGACCTTTAATGCCATTGACATGACAAGAGATGGGCAATATTAATTTTCTTGCTCACATCCTAAGAACAAGGTTTTAAAAACAAGCTGTTGTGCTGCTGGACGCCAGGCCTCAAAACCTTCTAGCAAGAGAACAGTATTAAAAGACCAAAGGTTTGATAATCTGTCAGATCTTTAAGGTCAATTGGAAATAAAAGATCCCTTGGAACTATTCTGTTGTACCCTCAATAACGACGCTCGAGAGTAAAACGGTAAAGAAGGCTTTAATAAGCTAAGAACTAGCCTGGTGCCGAGACGGGTGCTTACTGGGTGTCGCCTGCAAGACGGCCCCTTATATACGACTCCCAGGTGGGCGGAGCCAGAGCGGAGTCCCCCAGGGTCCCAAGCCCGGTCTTAAAGGGGACATCACCTTACATGATGGAAAGAGTACAGTAATACAATAACCGTTCATCACATATTCAAAGAAGAAAGAGAGTTTAGCAACATTTATCCTTCAATCAACAACATCAAAATTATTGACATTCATAGGAATATAAGGAGTAGGAGTAGGCTGTTCGGCCGCTCGAGGCAGCTCCACCATTCAGTTAGATCAAGACTCATCTTCTACCTCAACACCATTTTCCTGCACTATTACCCTATCTCTTAATATCTTTACTATTGTGATGGGCGAGGCATTTTCAGAACCCCAAAATGTAACATAGAGTTCAACCAACCTCTGCCTTTAATGGATTTGTTGCTTTTCCTAGCACACGGCTTTTTCCCTAGGTGTGGGATTACAATTATGGGTTTTGTGGGTTTTTAAACACAAAACACTGTTTATTCCATGAACTCAACTTAACATCCAAAATAAACATTGGATTTCTTAACACCCCTTACTTCAAAGATAACTCAGAAAATATTACAACAGTAAATAACTCCTTAAAATGTTCCTTCAAACTTCCAAGAGACTTAACACCTTTAAACAGTATCACATCAGGTTAAAGGATATATGTTTTTTCTGTAGAATGGCAGAGATATATTAGCTTGGTTGACTTCAGCTCCAGCACCTTGCTTTCTTCCTGCAGCTCTCTGGACACACACAGACACACACAAACTGCTTTTTCCAGCTGCAAAACTAAACTGCAAAACCAAACTGCAAAACCAAACTGCAAAATGGCTGAACTGAGCTGAGCCCCACCCACTCTTTGACATCACTGTTTTCTTAAAAGCACATTGCTTAAACATCCAGTTTTGAAAGGCACTCTCGCATGACACTATCGAGAAATCTATCAATCTCTGTCTTGAAGATACTCAACGCCTGACTCTCCTCAGCCTTCTTGGGTAGAGAATTCCAAAGACTTGCCACCCTCTGAGTGAAGGAATTGATCCTCATCTCAGTCCTAAATGGCCCATCTCTTATTCTGAAACTGAGTCCCTTTGTAGTCCCCAATTCCACCCCCCTCACATACCCCACCTCCCCACCTCCCTCCCCGCCCCCCCCACCCCCAGCTCTCCCCACCCCATCCAGGGGAAAAATCTTTCCCTCATCTACCTTGTCGAGCCCTGTAAAAAATAAACTCAGTGTCCTCAATTTCTTCATAGCACAATCCCACTATCCGAGTGATCAATCAGATGAACCTTTATTGCACTCCTTCTCATGCTTATATTCGTTCTTCACAGAGAGGCCAAAAATGTACACAATACTCCATGGGCTGGATTCTCCGTTGTTGGGACTATATCCCCACACCGGCGCCAAAACCATGGAGACTGACTCCTGAAAAGCCTGGAATAAAGGGACACAAATTCCCAGCCCTGCAGGGGGCTAGCAGGGACCTGAAGTAAATCTCGCAGCATTTGCTGCAGATATGGGCCCCCGCACTTCCGGGTCAGAGGCCGCGCCTGCAGACGGCGGCGACCTCCAGCGGCCGCGCCGTGCTCCATGCCAGACTCGGACCACGGAGCCAGACAGAAGGAAGAGACCCCCCCCACCCCCACCCCCCCCGATCGGCCGCGCGCCTGACCCTCAAACCCCACACAATCATTCCCCGGCCACCCCTGGCCTCCGATCCGCCCGCCCCTGACCAGGGCGGCCACGGACTGTGTCCGCAGCTGCCACGCGAGTATCGCGACCGACTGGAGCACATTAGTTCCACGCCGTTGGGACTTCGGCGGTCGGGGACGGAGAATGTCGGAGTGGACCTCTGTCAATGGCCCCCGGCGGCGCGGTGTAATCCCCGGTGACTCCACTTTTCTGGGCCCACAGAATTGGTGACCCACCGCCGGTCCCGATCTCTTGCTCAAATGTTGATTTTCCGCCCCCGCGCTGGCCGCGATTTCGGCACAAGAATCCATTCCCATGTCTCTGGGTCCTCCTCTCTCCTGCTCTTTCAGGTGCTGCTGTCTGTCCTCAAGTGACTTTGGTCATCTCAGCTGTTAGTGGGACCATTTTTAAAATGCTTTCATGGGATGTGGAAAGTCAGCAATTGCTGCCCATCCCTAATTTCCCTTGATTACCCTTATTGTGTATACATTTGCTGCAACGTTTCCCAATTAATCGGCCTCATCCACCCCGACTTGGTGTTGGGATGAGACCATTGAATCGCACAAACGTCCTCTCATGAGATTCGCAGCACTCAAAACACCTTGCGAGATTTAACACAGTCTCGTGAGACATCGCAATCTGGCTCATTAAAATATGCATTTGCCGGATTCTCCCATGGCTCAGGATTCACCAGTCGTGCCTGGGAGACCTCGCCAGGTCGCCGCTTAATGCTGGTCTACTTTGGCACCTGGTGGGGGGGACTCCCAGGTCATGGGGCACCCAGGTGGTCAGCATCGGGCAGTGATGGCACTCCTGCTAGCACCTGGGCACCTTGGCATTGTCCCTGCGCACCATGGAAGTGCCATCCTGGTACTGCCAGGACACCTAGGTGGCACATCCAGGCTGGCATGGGCGCTGTCAGGGTGCTAGGCTGGCAGTGCCAAGGTGCCTGGATGCCAGGCTGCCCATGCCAGGTGTACTTGGCCATAAGAAGTGTGGTGAGGGGTTTGGGTGGTGAAGAGGTAAGGTGGGTGAAGTGGGGGGATCCGGAGGCCGCGATGAGGGGGCCGCTGAGGGGGCCGAAAGATCCGATCCGTGAGTAGTTCTCCTTGCAAAAAATGATATTAGTGTGGCCTCAAAGGAGAGTTCCTCACCAAGGGCAAAAAACCCTGCAAAGTGCCATTGGACAGCAGGATCTTTCCCGGTGCTGCAGGCACCAAGAAACACCCCACTAAATGCGCCATAAGCCGGACATAGAAAGATTTTGATTGAATCACGTCCTAAATTTGCTAAGTAATTGATTGACTGTGAACTTTTGAGACATCTTAAAGTTGGGAAGAGTGCTATGCATATGCAATTATCTTTTACTTATATGATTAATTATTTAAACACTTTGAGTACTCATTGGTTTGTTGCGATAGACTTTGGTGGAGACGTTTTCCTGGTACAAGACTTCCACCATCACTTTACAGCAATGGGTTTGAGTCTATTACATGTTCAGGTCTAAATGCAGCTTTGCTCTGCCACCTTCCACACAGAAAGAGTCAATCTGAAGGCGCAATAGAAAGTATTGGTGAGCAAGAGCATAATGGGAAAAAACGATTACACACCTCTCACACACTTGTCCTTCTCGCTGCAGATTAGAATGATGGTTGGAAAATCATTGGACTGTATGTGCCCAAGTTTCCAAAATATATTCCTTGGGAAAGAAGGCTTCTCCTTGGGAGGGTACAGTTGGAAATGTATTCCCCTTGCATTCCTACTGCATGACTTCCGGCCTGCGTACTTAGCCCCCTACTCTACTCCCTGTCCACACACAACTGCATAGCAAAACTTGGTTCCAACTCCATCTACAAGTTTGCTGACGATACGACCATAGTAGGCCAGATCTCGAATAACAATAAGTCCGAATACAGGAGGGAGATAGAGAACCTAGTGGAGTGGTGTAGCGACAACAATCTCTCCCTCAAAGCCAGCAAAACTAAAGAGCTGGTAATTGACTTCAGGAAGCAAAGTACTGTACACACCCCTGTCAGCATCAAGGTGGAGATGGTTAGCAGTTTCAAATTCCTAGGGGTGCACATCTCCAAAAATCTGTCCTGGTCCACCCACGTCGACGCTACCACCAAGAAAGCACAACAGCGCCTATACTGCCTCAGGAAACTAAGGAAATTCGGCATGTCCACATTAATCTTTGCCAACTTTTACAGATGCAGCATAGAAAGTATCCTATTGGGCTACATCACAGCCTGGTATGGCAACTGCTCGGCCCAGGACCGCAAGAAACTTCAGAGAGTCGTGAACACCGGCCAGTACATCACACAAACCTGCCTCCCATCCATTTACTCCATCTACACCTCCCGCTGCCTGGGGAAAGCGGGCAGCATAACCAAAGATCCCTCCCACCCGGCTTACTCACTCTTCCAACTTCTTCCATCGGGCAGGAGATACAGAAGTTTGAGAACACGCACGAACAGACTCAAAAACAGCTTCTTCCCCACTGTCACCAGACTCTTAAATGACCCTCTTATGGACTGACCTCATTAACACTACACCCTGTGTGCTTCATCCGATGCCAGTGCTTATGTAGTTACATTGTATATGTTGTGTTGCCCTATTATGTATTTTCTTTTATTCCCTTTTCTTCTCATGTACTTAATGATCTGTTGAGCTGCTCGCAGAAAAATATTTTTCACTTTACCTCGGTACACGTGACAATAAACAAATCCAATCCAATCCAATCCAATCTTGAAACATCTTTCAAGCATTTCAGAGAGTCAAGATCAGACTTTAGATGCTGTAATTCAGCATTGCAAGCAGTGCTTCCCAAAATCTAATCTTTTTCTGAAAGTTGTGATTATACTTCGTGGTAAATTATGACATTGGAAACCTGTGCTTTGTGGTTATACTTTGCCACACAGATAAAAGCTATGCTGCATCCACATCTGCATAAAAGAAGGCACAAAATAGCAGCTGGCAGGATGCCAGCAGCTGATCAGATTACAGGTTTTGGAGGTCAAGCTGAGCCTGAAGTAGTCAAGTTTTATTAAAGAACTACTTTATGAATATAAATACGGAAAACAGGAAAAACAACTGTAATTATTTCCATGCAATTTCGCTTATTTTATAATACTTCCTAATTATTCTATTGGTGTATGGCGCATGCTTTTCATTTGCAAGAACTATTCACGGGATTATATTGTACCAAATACTTATTTGCACATTTTACACTATTTATACAGAGGTTTATCTACTAACAGTTTTATTGTGGTCAGTTTATTTCCCATCGTTCCGTAATTTGCCTTGTTTAAATTTAAAATGTTGGTTTGAGATTCTCCCTTGACCATCTGAAACCTAGTTCCAAATTATTATATTATGGTCACTCTCTGAAAGGTGTTCCTTGGTTATCAGATTGCCAACTAATTTTGATGTATTAATCTTTACGAAATCTCGCATAGCCTGACTGTCAGCTATGGCTCAGTTGGTAGTCCTCTTCTCTCTGAGGCTGGGTTCAGCTCCCACTACAGGGATTGAGTGCACAAAAAGGCTGACATTTCAGAGGGAATGCTGCACTGTTAGAGGTTAAGGCTGAAGACCTTAAGCAGATGCCCCCAATTGCCTACTTGTGTTGATATAAGAGATTCCACAGTTCCAGTCTGAAAAACAAGGTGTTATCCCTGGTGTTCTGGCAAAGACTTAACCCTCAATCAATGTCATGAAACTAGATTATCTGACTATTGCCTTTTGCCCCAGTTTGCTATACATGTCTTTGCTTTTGTGTTTTCTACATTACAAAATTGACTGTGTCTTGTTGATTTTAATGCACTTTGAAATGGCCAATGGTAATGATATGTGATATGTAAATGAAAGGTTTCCCCCCCCTATACTTTTTAAAAGCCTTGGGCTACAAATTCATTTCCACCTCATTTTTGATGCGGGGTTGCAATTCTCAATCCATCTGTTACAGCTGCCTTTGAGACAGACAGCATGCATACTTCTTACTATCTCCTCATTTCAATTTCAATCATGCAGCTAACACTGCTGGCTGGCTGCATGCTCAACAAGGGGGCCCAACAGCATGCGAGGCGAGTGTAGGGTCTTGC
Organism: Scyliorhinus torazame; assembly: GCF_047496885.1. NCBI lineage: Eukaryota > Metazoa > Chordata > Chondrichthyes > Carcharhiniformes > Scyliorhinidae > Scyliorhinus > Scyliorhinus torazame. The sequence continues at coordinate 121,903,420 of NC_092709.1, forward strand.
TTAAAGATAGCCCGTCACTCTCAAAGGGAAGATGCATTGAATCACAAGAGTTGCAGCTGACTCACTATTGCAAATGGAGAAAAGGAAAAATGACTAGTAGGCCTGAGAGAAGGCTTTACAGCTTTTAGATGTGGCACAGGCGGCTTTAGAAATAGAGGTGAACATAACAAGAGACACCATTTTTCCAGGTGGACTAGTCCACTCTCTGAAGGAACTAAGTGTAAATGCCAGGGAGGTGAACTCTCAGGTCCCAAGGACTTGGCAGCTTGAAGAATTTAAGACTGGTGGTCAAGGCCAGTGAATTTAGCTTCAAAGGAAATCTCCTACCAAAGAACAAAGAACAATGACAAGTACAGCACGGGAACAGGTCCTTCGGCCCTCCAAACTAAATGCTGCCCGTCTAACCTAAAACCTTTTATACTTCCGGGGTCCATATATCTCTATTCCCATCCTATTCATGTATTTGTCACCACCTACCCCAGCAGTGAGTTCCAGGCACCCATTAACCTCTGTGTAAAAAAACTTCCCTCGCACATCTTCTCTAAACTTTGCCCCTCGCATCTTAAACCTATGTCCCCTAGTAATTGACTCTTCCACCCTGGGAAAAAGCTTCTGACTATCCTCTCTGTCCAGTGCCCCTCATAATTTTGGAGACTTTTATCAGGTCGCCCCTCATCCTCCCTCATTCCAGTGAGAACAAACCAAGTTTATCCAACCTCTAGTCATAGCTAATGTCCTCCATACCAGGCAACATCCTGGTAAAATTCATTACTTTCCACCATGTTAAAAAATTATTTCATTATAAGGTAATAAAGTGCCAATCATTCAGACCCTTTTTAAAGTATCAATAATAGAATTGGCAAGTCCTTCAAATTAATGAATTAATGTTGCATGAATCAACACTGCGAAATTGACAGAAGGGGCTGAATTCTCCGGTTGCTGATGCTGAAATCACGTTCGGCGACGGGCCGGAGAATCCAAATTCCTGACAGAATCGGGGCGCGCCACTTCCACGATGCCCCACCCTCTCCAAAGTGGCATATTCACAGAGTAGGCCATGCTACGTGTCCTAGGTCTCAGGCCATTGCCTGAGGCCCACCACCCCGATGCTCCACCCCCGACCAGCCGAGTTCCCGATGGCGTGGGTTGTGTGTGGTCTCACCCATCGGGAACTCAGCGTGGTGGCTGCGGACTCAGTAGCTCCGCCACAGTCGGGGGAGGGCCGATCTTTGGGTAGGGGGGGACACTATTCTGGGTGGGGTCACTGTGGTGGGGCAGTCCGGGCCGCGCGAGCCGGCCAAAGGGGGAGAGTACTTTGCAGGCCGGGTCCGCGAGCGGCATCCAGCATGAAGCACAGTACGGCCGCTGAAGGCCACCACCATGCGCATGCACGGCCACGGATCTGGCCTTTCTCCAGGCCATATCGGCAGCTAGAGCCGTGTGCTCTGTGCTGCCTCCCTGTTAGCCCTCAGCAAAACAGGGAATCGGTGGCCTTTTTGCGCCAGTTTTCCTGGCATAAAATGCCACCGTTCCCACATCGGCGTCTCCAAATCGGAGAATCCAGTCCCAGAGATTCAGAAAGCCAGAGCTGACAATCAAACAATGTTTGCACTGGGGCTCAGGTGTTTCAACAAGACTAATGAATTTCATAGCTGTCATGTTCTACTTCATCATGGCACTCAACGGTTCCACAGTATACAGTGGATCAATGGGAATGGAAGTGTTGTAGCTTATCATGAGGAGTGGGTGGAGGGACATAGCTTGGTATAGGGGTATGAGGAGAAATTGGGTGGGAATGGGTGTTGAGAGGGTGGGAGGGGTGAGGGCTGGAGGGCCTTTAATTGGGGTGACTGACCCAGGCACACCAAATAGGCTGCCTCAGCACAATGCGGCACCCATAGGTGCCTCTAACCTCTTTCCTAAGTCAGCTGGCCCAACGCAGTCATTTCTAGACACCCTCCCCTCCCCACCCCCATTATATCGAAAATCCCACCTTTTGTGACATTTTCATCTGAGGCAGGTGGACCAAACCGGGAATTTTCCAAACTCTCACAACCCACCTCAGTGATGAAAATCCAGGCCATGTGCATTGATAATCTGATCTGATCTCCATTTAATAATACTTTTGATTAGCAACACAAAGATTTGAACTGCCAATCCGAATGTGGCTGTAGCTACCTGTTACAGCAAGACACATGAAAGACATTTCACATTGGAAATATTATTGATAAAATTATCAGGCTGTGCTTTTTAGATTTAGAGTAGCCCCAGCGAACAAGCCGTCAGAGACCCGGCCTCTTTAATGTCAGTGAAGATAAACTGTTTGCAAATAGGAACAGTGCTCAGAAAGATAAGTGGATTTGGATGATTTAACCCCTCCAAGTGCAGTGTTCTAGTTATGTGAAGTGAGTTTTAAAATCAACTGCCAGGTATCAGCTTGGCACAATGGTAGCATTCTTACCTCTGGTGCCACAGTGGCACAGTGGTTAACACTGCTGTCTCATGGCACCAGGGGCACAGGTTCAATTCCAGCCTCAGCTGACTGTGTGGAGTTTGCACATTCTCCCCGTGTCTACGTGGGTTCCTCCGGGTGCTCCGGTTTCCCCCCCGCAGTCCAAAGATGTGCAGGTTAAGTGGATTGGCCACGCTAAATTTTCCTTGGTGTCCCTAAAGCTTAGGTGGTGATAGGGCCTAGACACGGTCCTCTTTTTGAGGTTTGGTGCAGACCCGATAGGCCGAATGGCCTCCTTCTGCACTGTAGAAATTCTATGATTCAGAAGGTTTTGGGTTTAAGCTCTGCTCCAGGGACTTGAGTACATGATATAAGATGACACGTTGATGCAGCACTGGGCAGTGGTGCTGTCTTGTGGGTGAGAAGTTCAAGTTAATGAAAAAACAACCCGTTTTACACCATCAGCGAACAAAATTTCACCCCCAGTATTTTTATCACTTTGGATCTTTGTAGTTCCAAGAAGTATTTCTAGTCACCAGCCTTTTTCTAATTCTTTTGCTGCATTGAGAGAACACTGTCCGCTATACTGTTGTCTATCAAAGTACTGATGTCATTTTTTCCTACTAACAAATAGAATGAATTTGTTTTCTCTCATGTCCAACTGCATTTGGCTGGATTCTCTTTTCCTGCCGGCAGTGCACCCCTGCTTGTGGGTTTCCCAGCAGCATGGAGTGGCTTCAATGGTGGGTTTCCCACCAGCGAACAGGGTGCCACCGAGAAATATGCAACTGGGGGACTGGAGAATTCTGTTGAGATAATTTACTGGAATACTGCAGTTGAAGGGTAAATATGACTCTCTTTTTGTATGACTAGATTAGAATAGTTAGGTGGTTGTTTTTAAAGGTGCAAACGCGATGGGCCAAAGGTCCTTTTCTGTGCTGTAAACCTCTGAGACTCTGACTGGCTGAAATATGTAATATTTCAAGTTGCAATCATGCTGAATGGATCCGAACTACAACTTTTAAAAAAATTCAGAGTACCCAATTCATTTTTTCCAAGTAAGGGGCAATTTAGTGTGGCCAATCACCTAGTTTGCACATTTTTGGGTTGTGGGGGCGAAACCCCGCAAACACGGGGAGAATGTGCGAACTCCACACGGACAGTGACCCAGAGCCGGGATCAAACCTGGGACCTCAGCGCCGTGAGGCAGCAGGGCTAACCCATTGCACCACCATGCTGCCCTGACTACAACTTTTCAAAAGCTGTGAGACTTATACAATGAGTACATTTTAGAAATCGAGATGCTGTCAGACCTGCTGAGATTGTCAAGTATTTTCTGTTTTTATTCCAGTTTTTGTGGAAAGGACAGGAAGAAAGGAGAAGAAGTAATATTGATAAAAGCCTAAATTGAATAGGCAGTGGAATCACAATGGGTATAACTAAGTAAAAGGAAAGGATGCACCACTCTGGTGGTAGTGCTCTACAGACCCTCTGATGGTCATAATGTAATGAAGGATCTACCAATACTAACATCAGGGAAGCATTGAGTATTGAGTAACATTGATTATGTAGCACTGAAACAGGTCTAGCTCTTCCGTGCCAGTCATTATGTTCCACACCAGCCTTCTCCCATACTTCCACATCTAAGCCTATCAGAACATCCTTCTATTTCTTTCCCTTATCTAGCTTCCTCTGAAGTACATCTTAGTTAGGTGGATTGGCCATGATAAATTGCCCTTAGTAACCACAACTGCCCTTAATGTTGGCTGGGGTCACTGGGTTATGGGGATAGGGTGGAGGTGTTGACCTTGGGTAGGGTGCTCTTTCCAAGAGCCGGTGCAGACTCGATGGGCCGAATGGCCTCCTTCAGCACTGTAAATTCTATGATAATCTATGATCTATTTACCTCAACTACTCCATATGGTGAAGTGTTCCATGTTCTTTCCAGTTGTTGGGTAAAGACATTTCTCCTGAATTCCCTATTGGATTTGTTAACTTCGCAATGTGAACTCCCCACAATTGAAATTAATTTCTTTACATCTGTACCCATCAAACATTTTCAATGTTTACAATCCTCCATAAGGTGATCTCACCCTCTTCTTGACCAAAGACGTGCAGGTTAGGCGTATTGGCCGTGCTAAATTGCCCCTCATGTCCAAAGATGTGCCGTTTAGGTGGGGTTACGGGGGTGGGGAAGTGGTCCTAGGTAGAGGGAGCTTTCAGGGGGTCAGTCCAGATCCTATGGACTAAATAGCCTCCTTCAGTACTGTAGGGATGTTATGGTTCTATGTGGGTGTGAGGCTTGCAGCAGTGCTAAGTGTGTGAAGGTTAGGTGAAGTTATGAATATCATTGAGCACAAAAAAGGTGCTTCGGCCCATCTTGCCTGTGCCAACCATCAAGCACCTGGAGACTCAAAGTATGAGTTTTGATTGGTAGAGATTGCTGGTAGGTGAGAGATGGTGGTGTCGAGGTCTGTCTCTCGTTCCAGGTCCAGGTCGCGCTCAAAGTCCTAAATTTTCCCTCTCTACATTTTCTATGAAAACTTTAATGGAGCAGCTTCTCAGGTTAGCAGTGCGTTTGATGAGATATGGCATTTGAAGATATATTCATTGACCTTAATCATTTGTGTGAGCTCACTGAACTTTTTCATAGAATTCATAGAATCCCTACAGTGCATCATGTCTGCATCAATCCTCTGAAAGTTATGTTCCTTGGCCAACTCCCCCACCCTTTCCCCATGATCCCACTTAACCGGCACGTCTTTTCAGCATGGACAATCCACCTAACCTGCACATCTTTGGACTGTGGAAGAAAACTGGAGCACCCGGAGGAAACCCACACACTTCAAGGGAGAAAATGAAAATTCTACACAGACAGTCATCCAAGGCCGGAATTGAACCCGGGTTCCTGCCCCTGTGAGGCAACAGTGCTAACCGCTGTGCCACTGTGCCTCCATTTTTGTAGCCTTGCATCTACATTCTCAGAACGATGACCATCCCAGCTATCGGCTCTCACTTCCTTTGCAAGGTTTGTGTGGAGAGTCTCTTTGTCCCCTATGGATGGATCACAATTCTCCACCTCTCCATCTCCAGTATCAAATCCGCTAGTACAGCATCGGAAAACCAGAGGGCCAGCTCTCTGTGATATTATCGATTGGTCAAAACAAAAGAATCATGTTTAGAATGATGTTGAGAACCTGTTCCAGGCACAAGGAGGACAGAACTACTTTAAATAATTCAGACTAACTTTAGCTCAATCTCATGCTTTCATGCTCTTGCTACAGACACTCAGCAGTGCACTTAGTGCTGGCTACATGATCCAACCATTCAACTGAACAGGCAGCATTAAATTTGTATGCTGTCTGCATCAGAAGCAACAGGCATGAGGACATTCTGCATTACAAACTCACAGCTGTTTTTGGCCTATGTCCGATATTATCCCCAACGATTATAAAATCCTAGGTCTGAAATGATCGTATCCACACAGTTAGAAAACAAAGTTAGGGAAAAGATAAAAGAGACACCATGACTTATGTGTAGCAATTCATTAAAAAAAGAGAATAGGAACAGACAAATAGTAGTCAGATGTTATTCGTATTTTTAAAATTGGGGACAGAACCAGAGCAGACATCATTTAGCTTAATGTCAGTGGTAGGAAAGATAATCTACTACATCAAATATGTAATAGAAAAATAGGTGGACCCAGGTGTAGTGATCTGCGAACCTGCATGTATACAAGGGGTTAATGTAAATGCACTACAACTAAGTAATCACTAGAGGGAGCACTAGAGATGTATAAATAGACAGACAAAAGTCAGGAGCTCTCTCTTCACAGGAAATGCAGCTAGTGGTAGGAATAACAGCAAAAGGGATTATTATTTAAATGATAAAATATTAAAACATGCTGCTGTGCAGAGAGACCTGGGTGTACTAGTGCATGAGTCGCAAAAAGTTGGTTTACAGGTGCAACAGGTGATTAAGAAGGCAAATGGAATTTTGTCCTTCATTGCTAGAGGGATGGAGTTTAAGACTAGGGAGGTGCTGCTGCAATTGTATAAGGTGTTAGAGTATTGTGTTCAGTTTTGGTCTCCTTACTTGAAAAAGGGTGTACTGGCACTGGAGGGTGTGCAGAGGAGATTCACTAGGTTAATCCCAGAGCTGAAGGGGTTGGATTACGAGGAGAGGTTGAGTAGACTGGGACTGTACTCGTTGGAATTTAGAAGGATGAGGGGGGATCTTATAGAAACATATACACTTATGAAGGGAATAGATAGGATAGATGCGGGCAGGTTGTTTCCACTGGCGGTTGAAAGCAGAACTAGGGGGCAAAGCCTCAAAATAAGGGGAAGTAGATTTAGGACTGAGTTTAGGAGGAACTTCTTCACCCAAAGGGTTGTGAATCTATGGAATTCCTTGCCCAGTGAAGCAGTAGAGGCTCCTTCATTAAATATTTTTAAGATAAAGATAGATAGTTTTTTGAAGACTAAAGGGATTAAGGGTTATGGTGTTCGGGCCGGAAAGTGGAGCTGAGTCCACAAAAGATCAGCCATGATCTCATTGAATGGTGGAGCAGGCTCGAGGGGCCAGATGGCCTACTCCTGCTCCTAGTTCTTATGTTCTTATGATACAGGCAGACAGCTCACATGTAACATCTAGTATAAGCTCTGGAGAGAGAACAAACTTACTCAATAAAGCATTTGCTTCAACTGGAAGACTACGAGCTTTATTCGGACATGAGAAATAATATACCAGGGTGTCAAAGAAAAAAGGACAATACAGCACAGGAACAGGCCCTTCGCCCTTCAAGCCTGCGCTGATCACGTGTCCTATCTAGACCAACCGCCTGTATTCTTCTATACCCCGTCTGTTCATGTGCCTATCCAGATAAGTCTTAAAGGTCGATAACATATCTGCCTCAACCACCTCACTTGGCAGTACCAGGCCACCACCACCTTCTGTGTAAAAAACTTCCCCTGCACATCTCCACTGAACCTTTCCCCCCTCACCTTGAACTTGTGTCCCCTTGTAACTGTCATTTCCTTTGTAATTGTATACATATAAAATTCCTTGCGATCTCCTTAATCCTGTCTGCCAAGGACATTTCATGACCCCTTTTTTCCCTCCTAACTCCATGCTTGAACTCTTTTCTACTTTCCTTGTATTACGCAAGCGCTTTATCTGCTTTTTGTTGCCTGTACCTCACATATGCATCCTTTTTCTTTTTGACAATATTCTCAATTTCCCTGGTCATCCATGGTTCCCAAATCCTGCCTTTCCTGTCCTTCCTTTTTACCGGCACATGCCAGTCCTGCACTCCCATCAACTGTCCTTAAAAGACTCCCACATGCCAAATGCGGATTTACCCTCAGCCTCTCCCAAACAACAGCCGCCAAATCCTGCCTATTCTGTTTGTAGCCTTCCCCCAATTTAGTACCTTAACCCTGGGACAACACTCGTCCTTTTCCATGACTATCCGAAAGCTTACGGAATTGTGGTCACTGTTTTCCACATGTTCTCCCAATACAACGTTGATGACCTGGCCGGGCTCGTTCCTAGTACTAGGTCCAATATAGCCCCCTCTCTAGTCGAACTATCCACATATTGTTCCAAAAAACCTTCTTGGACAAACCTAACAAATTACTCACCATTCAGAACCCTAGCCCTAAGGTTTTTCCAGTCAATATGAGGAAAATTAAAGTCTCCCACTATAACAACCCTATTACTTCTACATCTATCCAGAGTCTGCTCACATATCTGTTCCTCAACTTAGTGTCGTAACAATACTTTGAAGAAATAACAGAGAGGACACAAGGTACATAGTAGATCTAAAATATTTAGATTTTCAAGAGGGTATCCATATAGTAGATTGGAGGGAAGTTAGAACACATGGAGTCAGGGGATGGGTAGCAGAAAGGATAACAAGCTGGCTATGAACAGAGAGCAAGGCCTGGATTTTCACTCTCTGGAGCCTTTTAAAATGGCGGGTGAGTCCTAATTCCAGGATTCCCAACCACATTCCCAGGCTGTCCGATATTTGGAAGTGTCTTCAAAGCGTGTTTGCTGGTTCGCTTCAAAAGCCTGAATCCTCAATCTCATCCTGGCTATTGTAATATGTGTCATGGTATTCAGATAAACATCATTGTGCAAACATACATACACACTGATGGACAGATCAACGGACCAATCAATACACACACAGCATCACAGCCAATCACAAGCAAGAGCATACACACTATAACATGGGGAACACGACACTTCCCGCTCATTCCAGCAGGAGACAGCTCAAGGGCACAGAGCTCACAGCAAGCCACTCAGAGATTCACCATGTGCTGAGTGCTTCTCCAAGACAGTGTTAGGGCTGGGTCCACAGGTTAGAGGGTAATGAACGAACCACAGTAACCAGTTTACAGATGTTGTTATTGTTAGTAATAAAACTGAGTTGTACCATCCGCAGCCGTGTTGGTTCGTCTGTGTAGCAGAGCACCCAACACGACATAGCACCAGGATTGGAACCCAGTAACTGTGAGACCTACCTACGCATCTTCAGGAATCCGCCATCCTGCGCCATGGACACCATTAACCCGCCTCAGCAGCTCCAAATCGCTGGAAACCTCGGCGTCAACTGAAAGCTGTTTAAACAGCGCTTCCAGTTCTTCCCAGAAGCCACAGAAAGGGGGAATGCTTCGAACACCAGGAAAATCGCCCTCCTCCTCTCCACGGTAGGGCAACACGCCATCCACATCTACAACTCCCTGGTGTTCGCGGAAGGTGAGGACAAGATGAAGTACAAGACGGTCTTTCTCAAACTCGAGCAACACTTCAGCGTCGAGGTAAATGAGAGATTCGGGAGGTACCTCTTCCAGCAGCGCCTACGGGGTAAGGATGAGCCTTTTCAATCTTTCCTTACACACCTCCGTATCCTCGCGCAGTCCTGCGGTTACGAGGCCACCTCCGATTCCATGATTCGGGACCAGATAGTTTTTTGGGGTCACCTACGCCAGCAGCTCCTCAAAATTAAATGCCTCACCCTAGCCACCGCCATCGAAGCCTGCGTCCTCCATGAAAACGCGGCCAGCCGTTACTCCCAATTCCAGGCGGCCGAATCGGCACGGCAGGGGTCCTACATGGCCGAATCGGCAAGGTAGGGGTCCAAGAGGCCGAGCGGGTCCAGGCGATCGAGTTCCTCCTGGCCCGTGGCCTGGATGAGGGCAGCCATTTCGCACGCTTTCCGCGGCCTCTCGCGCTTGTACGTGCCAAAAGAGACATCGACGCAGAGGGACGTGACGCGCAGGCGCGCTCTACGCAGGACCAAACTGCGCATGCCCGATGGCGCAATGAACGCCATGACGTCACGACGTGCGGCAACTGTGGATCCGCACATTTAAAGCGGCAATGTCCGGCAAAGAACCGACAATCCCTCCGCTGTAGCAAGATGGGCCACTATGCTGCCTGCTGTCGAGCAGCTCAACCTGCCAACCCTCCCCAATTCCCACAGCCTCGCAGGGACGTGCGGACCATTCAGCCTCCATACTCCGAGTCATACCCGGACGATATACAGACCGGTGATACAGACGACCGGGAAGCCTTCCGCGTTTTGGTCATTGACAGGAACTGGATGTCTCCAAGCAGGACCCACCAGCCGATGCCAGTGAACAGTGTCAATCCGGGTGATGAATGGTGCCACCCTAACGGTCAACCGGTCACCAATCACATTCCGTTTGGACACTGGTGCCTCCGCCAACCTAATAGCATGGTCAGCCTTCTACGCCTTGAAGGTCAGACCACCAATTCGGCCATCCCGTTGTAAGATGGTCGACTACAACGGAAACGTTATCCTGGCCATGGGATCCTGCCATCTCCAGGTGACACACAATACATACACGGCCACACTATCTTTCGAGATAGTTGGATCATCGAAGGACTCCCTGCTAGGCGCACAGGCATGCAAGGTTCTCCACCTCGTTCAGCGGGTACACGCTCTGTCTCCAGAAGGCACATCAGACTTCCGGGATGCAGAATTTAGGGCTCCACTCGCTCCTCGCCCACAACCAGGAGGCATTCGAGGGCATACCTACAGAATACGGCTCAAACCGTATGCCACCCCGGTCATTCACACACCTCGCAGAGTCTCGGCACCACTCAAAGACCGCCTCAAGCAGCAGCTGCAGGATCTCCAGGACGAAGGGGTGCTATCCCGGGTCACGGAGCCCACGCCATGGGTCAGCTCCATGGTGTGCGGAAAGAAGCCCTCTGGCGAACTCCAGATCTGCATCGACCCGAAAGACCTGAACAACATCATGAGGGAACACTACCCGATACCCAAACGGGAGGAGATCACGAGCGAAATGGCCCGGGCTAAAATTTTCACAAAGCTTGATGTCTCGAAGGGTTTTTGGCAGACCCAACTGGACCAGTCCAGCAGGAAGCTGTGCACCTTCAACACTCCTTTCGGCAGGTTCTGCTATAACAGAATGCCGTTTGGCACCATCTCGGCATCCGAGGTATTTCACAGAATCATAGAACAGATGATGAAGGGCATCGAAGGGGTGCGCGTCTGTGTTGACAACGTCATCATCTGGTCCACCACACCACAGGAGCACATCAGTCGTCTCCAGCGTGTCTTTGCGCGGATACGGGAAAAGGGTCTGCGCCTCAACTGAGCCAAGTGTTCTTTTGACCAAACTGAGCTAAAGTTTCTGGGGGACCACATATCCCGGTCAGGAATGCGTCCGGATGCAGACAAAGTGAGCGCAATTACAGCCATGCCGCAGCCGGCAGACAAGAAAGCAGTGCTACGCTTTCTAGGCATGGTCATCTTCCTGGGGAAGTTCATTCCCAACCTTGCCTCCCACACAACGGCTCTTCGCCATCTAGTAAAGAAGTCACGGAGTTCCGGTGGCTGCCCGCACACCAGAAGGAATGAGAGGAGCTCAAAATTAAGCTCACCACAGCCCTGGCATTGGCGTTCTTCGGCACCTCTCGTAATACAAAGATCTCGACTGATGCCAGCCAGTCCGGCATTGGGGCGGTACTCCTGCAACGGGATGACACTGCATCATGGGCCCCGGTCACCTATGCCTCGCGGGCCATGGTCCCCACAGGACAGCGCGATGCGCAGATCGAGAAGGAGTGCCTGGGTTTGTTAACCGGCATAGACAAGTTCCACGACTATGCGTATGGTCTCCCCCAGTTCACCGTGGAAACCGACCACCGCCCCCTGGTCAGCATCATACATAAGGACCTGAATGAGGTGACCCCTCGCCTCCAGCGCATCCTGCTCAAGCTCCGGAGGTACGACTTCCAACTGGTCTGCAGCCCAGGAAAGGACCTCATCATTGCGGATGCCCTATCTAGAGCAGTGAGCACTCGGCCCGATTCGGAGGGGTTCGTCTGTCAGGTTGAAGCGCAGGTGGCCTTCACATCGACAAATCTGCCAGCTGATGATTCAAGTCTGGCCCGTATTCGCCGGGAGACTGTGGCTGACTCCCTTCTACAATGTGTGATGCGCCACATGACGGGAGGGTGGCTCAAAGGACAGTGCCCACAATTCTACAATGTCCGGGATGACTTGGCCGTCATTGACGGTGTCCTCCTAAAGCTGGACCGGATTGTGATTCCACACATCATGCACAAGCTGGTCCTCAACCAACTACACGAAGGCCATCTCGGGGTTGAGAAATGCAGGCGGAGGGCCCGAGAAGCGGTATACTGGCCGGGCATCAGCGATGACATTGCCAACATGGTGCTCAACTGCCCCGCCTGCCAAGTGTTTCAGCCGGCGCAACCCCCTGAGACGCTTCAGCCCCATGAGTTGGTGACGTCCCCCTGGGCGAAGGTGGGTGTGGACCTTTTTCATGCGCTTGGCAGGGCCTACGTCATCATCATAAATTACTTTTCGGATTATCTAGAGGTCATACGCCTGCACGATTTGATATTGTCCGCTGTCATCAGGGCATAGAACATAGAGAACATAGAAAAATACAGCACAGAACAGGCCCTTCGGCCCACGATGTTGTGCCGAACCTTTGTCCTAGATTAATCATAGATTATCATTGAATTTACAGTGCAGAAGGAGGCCATTCGGCCCTTTGAGTCTGCACCGGCTCTTGGAAAGAGCACCATACCCAAACTCAACACCTCCACCCAACACCAAGGGCAATTTGGACATTAAGGGCAATTTATCATTGGCCAATTCACCTAACCCGCACATCTTTGGACTGTGGGAGGAAACCGGAGCACCCGGAGGAAACCCACACAGACACGGGGAGGACGTGCAGACTCCGCACAGACAATGACCCAAGCCGGAATCGAACTTGGGACCATGGAGCTGTGAAGCAATTGCGCTATCCACAATGCTACCGTGCTGCCCTTAAGAACAAATAAATCTACACTATATCATTTTACCGTCATCCATGTGCCTATCCAATAGCTGCTTGAAGGTCCCTAATTTTTCCGACTCAACTACTTCCACGGGCAGTGCATTCCATGCCCCCACTACTCTCTGGGTAAAGAACCTACCTCTGATATCCCTCCTATATCTTCCACCTTTCACCTTAAATTCATGTCCCCTTGTAATGGTGTGTTCCACCCGGGGAAAAAGTCTCTGACTGTCTACTCTATCTATTCCCCTGATCATCTTATAAACCTCTATCAAGTCGCCCCTCATCCTTCTCCGCTCTAATGAGAAAAGGCCTAGCACACTCAACCTTTCCTCGTAAGACCTACTCTCCATTCCAGGCAACATCCTGGTAAATCTTCTTTGCACCTTTTCCAGAGCTTCCACATCCTTCCTAAAATGAGGCGACCAGAACTGTACACAGTACTCCAAATGTGGCCTTACCAAAGTTTTGTACAGCTGCATCATCACCTCACGGCTCTTAAATTCAATCCCTCTGTTAATGAACGCGAGCACACCATAGGCCTTCTTCACAGCTCTATCCACTTGAGTGGCAACTTTCAAAGATGTATGAACATAGACCCCAAGATCTCTCTGCTCCTCCACAATGCCAAGAACTCTACCGTTAACCCTATATTCCGCATTCATATTTGTCCTTCCAAAATGGACAACCTCACACTTTTCAGGGTTAAACTCCATCTGCCACTTCTCAGCCCAGCTCTGCATCCTATCTATGTCTCTTTGCAGCCGACAACAGCCCTCCTTACTATCCACAACTCCACCAATCTTCGTATCGTCTGCAAATTTACTGACCCACCCTTCAACTCCCTCATCCAAGTCATTAATGAAAATCACAAACAGCAGAGGACCCAGAACTGATCCCTGTGGTACGCCACTGGTAACTGGGATCCAGGCTGAATATTTGCCATCCACCACCACTCTCTGACTTCTATCGGTTAGCCAGTTCGTTATCCAACTGGCCAAATTTCCCACTATCCCATGCCTCCTTACTTTCTGCATAAGCCTACCATGGGGAACTTTATCAAATGCCTTACTAAAATCCATGTACACTACATCCACTGCTTTACCTTCATCCACATGCTTGGTCACCTCCTCAAAGAATTCAATAAGATTTGTAAGGCAAGACCTACCCCTCACAAATCCGTGCTGACTATCCCTAATCAAGCAGTGTCTTTCCAGATGCTCAGAAATCCTATCCTTCAGTACCCTTTCCATTACTTTGCCTACCACCGAAGTAAGACTAACTGGCCTGTAATTCCCAGGGTTATCCCTAGTTCCTTTTTTGAACAGGGGCACGACATTCGCCACTCTCCAATCCCCTGGTACCACCCCTGTTGACAGTGAGGACGAAAAGATCATTGCCAACGGCTCTGCAATTTCATCTCTTGCTTCCCATAGAATCCTTGGATATATCTCGTCAGGCCCGGGGGACTTGTCTATCCTCAAGTTTTTCAAAATGCCCAACACATCTTCCTTCCTGACAAGTATTTCCTCGAGCTTACCAATCTGTTTCACACTGTCCTCTCCAACAATATCGCCCCTCTCATTTGTAAATACAGAAGAAAAATACTCATTCAAGGCCTCTCCTATCTCTTCAGACTCAATACACAATCTCCCGCTACTGTCCTTGATCGGACCTACCCTCGCTCTAGTCATTCTCATATTTCTCACATATGTGTAAAAGGCCTTGGGGTTTTCCTTGATCCTACCCGCCAAAGATTGTTCATGCCCTCTCTTAGCTCTCCTAATCCCTTTCTTCAGTTCCCTCCTGGCTATCTTGTATCCCTCCAATGCCCTGTCTGAACCTTGTTTCCTCAGCCTTACATAAGTCTCCTTTTTCCTCTTAACAAGACATTCAACCTCTCTTGTCAACCATGGTTCCCTCACTCGACCATCTCTTCCCTGCCTGACAGGGGCAGACATATCAAGGACACGTAGCACCTGTTCCTTGAACAAGTTCCACATTTCACTTGTGTCCTTCCCTGCCAGCCTATGTTCCCAACTTATGCACTTCAATTCTTGTCTGACAACATCGTATTTACCCTTCCCCCAATTGTAAACCTTGCCCTGTTGCACGTACCTATCCCTCTCCATTACTAAAGTGAAAGTCACAGAATTGTGGTCACTATCTCCAAAATGCTCCCCCACTAACAAATCTATCACTTGCCCTGGTTCATTACCCAGTACTAAATCCAATATTGCCCCTCCTCTGGTCGGACAATCTACATACTGTGTTAGAAAAGCTTCCTGGACACACTGCACAAACACCACCCCATCCAAACTATTTGATCTAAAGAGTTTCCACTCAATATTTGGGAAGTTAAAGTCGTCCATGACTACTACCCTATGACTTCTGCACCTTTCCAAAATCTGTTTCCCAATCTGTTCCTCCACATCTCTGTTACTATTGGGGGGCCTATAGAAAACTCCTAACAAGGTGACTGCTCCTTTCCTATTTCTGACTTCAACCCATACTACCTCAATAGGGTGATACTCCTCGAACTGCCTTTCTGCAGCTGTTATACTATCTCTAATTAATAATGCCACCCCCCCACCTCTTTTACCACCCCCCCTAATCTTATTGAAACATCTATAACCAGGGACCTCCAACAACCATTTCTGCCCCTCTTCTATCCAAGTTTCCGTGATGGCCACCACATCGTAGTCCCAAGTACCGATCCATGCCTTAAGTTCACCCACCTTATTCCTGATGCTTCTTGCGTTGAAGTATACACACTTCAACCCATCTCCGTGCCTGCAAATACTCTCCTTTGTCAGTGTTCCCTTCCCCACTGCCTCATTACATGCTTTGGCGTCCTGAATATCGGCTACCTTAGTTGCTGGACTACAAATCCGGTTCCCATTCCCCTGCCAAATTAGTTTAAAAGACACCTTCGCTCGCCATGGCATTCCGCTTACTGTCATGTCGGACAATGGGCCCTGTTTTGCAAGACAAGAATGGTCTTCTTTTGCTGCTTCATATGGCTTCACACACGTGATGTCCAGCCCTCTGCATCCCCAGTCAAATGGCAAGGCGGGAAACGGCGTTCCCATCGTCAAGCGGCTCCTCTGCAAGGCTGCTGATGCCAGATCGGATTTCTGCTTAGCCCTGCTGGCCTATAGCTCGGCCCCACTAGCCACTGGCCTCTCATCAGCCCAGCTGTTGATGGATCGTGCCCTCAGGACCACTGTGCCATCCATTCTGGTCCCTACACCCAACTATGCTCCAGTCTGCAAAGGATGCGACAGCAGCATGTTCAGCAGAAGGTGGCACATGACACTCGGGCAACTGATCTTCCTGCCCTGGCGCCTGGAGACAACGTTCGCATCCACCTGCCAGAGGGTGGCTGGTCGGCAACTGCCGAAGTTCTCCGACGCGTGGCTCCCCGCTCGTTCCTGGTTCGCATGCCTGATGGCTCCATTCGCAGGCGCAATCGCCGGGCTCTTCGTCTGCTTCCGCGCTCGCTACGTGTTCATACACCGGTGCCACGCCCTCCTGTTGTTCCTGATGTCGACTTCGTGGAGCTTCCTGCCACCATGCCCATTCCTCTGTCGGTGTGGCCAGGCTCATTCCTCAGCCGGTGGATCCTGACCCACCCTTGAGGCGGTCAACCCGAATTCGTCGCCCACCTACTAGGCTGGACTTATGAGCCTGTTTGAATATTGGACTCACTGAAGTATTATGCCACAATGTTAATATGTTTCTCTTTTTGTCGTTACAGGAGTTCGTTTTGATGCTTGATGTTTACACTTGTTTTGTTTATGGTACAACCTCGTTGCTATGTTGCACCTGACACCTTCCTATGTATATAGTTTAGCCTCATGTACATGTTGTAGATATTGCACACACACATTCAGCTGCACTCAGTACACATCTATATTTATTACCACATTGGCACATATTCTTGTAAAAAAGGGGGGATGTCATGATATTCAGATAAACATCATGGTGCAAACATATATACACACTGATGGACAGATCAATGGACCAATCAATACACACACAACATCACAGCGAATCACAAGCAAGAACATACACATTATAAAACGGGGAACACGACACTTCTCGCTCATTCCAGCAGGAGACAGCTCAGGGCACAGAGCTCACAGCAAGCCACTCAGACATTCACCATGTGCTGAGTGTTTCTCCAAGATAGTGTTAGGGCTGGGTCCACAGGTTAGAGGGTCATGAACGAACCACAGTAACCAGTTTACAGATGTTGTTATTGTTAGTAATAAAACTGAGTTGTACCATCCGCAACTGTGTTGGTTCGTCTGTGCAGCAGAGCACCCAACTCAACAATATGCCTTCAAGGGATAGCAGCATTCAGGAATGGAAGTTTGTGATGTGATACAGTCTCTGGTTCACTTTGGCCTGTGAACCAAGCACAGCACTCACAGTTCTACTACTGGTATTTTCAATGTAATAATAATAATCTTTATTAGTGTCACAAATAGGCTTACATTAACACTGCAATTAAGTTACTGTGTAAATCTCCTAGTCGCCACACTCCGGCGCCTGTTTGGGTACACAGAGGGAGAATTTGGAATGTCCAATTGATCTAACAGCACATCTTTCGGGACTTGTGGGAGGAAACCGGAGCACCCGGAGGAAACCCACACAGACACCAGGAGAACGTGCAGACTCCGCACAGACAGTGACCCAAGCCGGGAATCGGACCTGGCGCTGCGAAGCAACAGTGCTAACCACTGTGCTATCGTGCCACCCACATAAATGTTCCAATGTGCTTAGTCTCAATAAATTAACCCACAGCATGTTTACACAATCCCTTATAAATGGTTGGTGCCATTCTACCATTGTGAAAACAAAACATGGGGCTGGATTTTCCGATCCCCGATGCCAAAATCGTGTTCGGCGACAGGGCAGAGAATCACCGATGACACCGAAATCGGGGGCGTTGCCGCTTTCGCAATGCTCCGCCCCCTGAAAAGCGCCGTACTCGCTGAGTACTCCACACGCCTAACCCAAGGCCTCCGTATGAGCCATGAAGAAGGCTTATAGTGTGTTAGCGTTTATTAACAGGGGGCTTGAGTTTAAGAGCCGCGGGGTTATGCTGTAACTATACATGACCCTGGTGAGATCACATTTGGAGTATTGTGTACAGTTCTGGTCACCTCATTGTAGGAAGGATGTGGAAGCATTGGAAAGGGTGCAAAGGAGCTTTACCAGGATGCTGCCTGGTTTGCAGGATAGGTCTTATGAGTAAAAGTTGAGGGAGCTAGGGCTTTTCTCTTTGGAGGGGAGGAGGATGAGAGCTGACTTAATAGAGGTTTATAAGAAAATGAGGGGGATAGATAGAGTGGACGTTCAGAGACTATTTCCTCGGGTGGATGTAGCTGTTACAAGGGGACATAACAATAAGATTCAGGGTGGGAGATATAGGAGGGATGTCCGAGGTAGGTTCTTCACTCAGAGAATGGTTAAGGTGTGGAATGGACTGCCTGCTATATAGTGGAGTTGGACACTTTAGGAACTTTCAAGCGGTTATTGGATAGGCACATGGAGCACACCAGAATGACAGGGACTGGGATAGCTTGATCTTGGTTTCGGACAATGCTCGGCACAACATCGAGGGCCGAAGTTCTGTGCTGTACTGTTCTATGTTCTATGTATGTTGACTGAGGCCAGCCCCCTGATGCTCTGCCCCCATCCGGCTGAGTTCCCAACAGCATGGGACACGTGTGGTTTCGCCTGTCGGGAACTCGGCGTGGCAGCTGCGGACTCAGTCCACTGTCAGGGCTGGGGGACTGTGGTGGGGTGGTCCCAATGGTGCGAGTTAGCCGAAGTGGGGACTATTTCGCGGGCCGGCTCCGCGAGCGGCATCCGCCATGAAGCATGGCGTGGCGGCTGCAGGCGCGTCCACGGACCTGGCAATTCTCCCCCCCTGGAATGGAGAATCGGTGGCTGTTTCACAATGATTTTTCCATCGTGAAACGCCACCGTTTTCACGCCGGTGCGGGGACATTGTCTGCAGAACGGAGAATCCAGCCTATGGTGTTCAACAGTGGCAGACAGTGTGGTGGTAAGATTCGGTACAGGTATGACAAGGTAAATAGCCTTTTAGTCAGGCTGCAACAAGTTCTCAGCATCAGAGAGTGTTCGCATCACGGCATGTTGGCTGCACAGAAATGATTTGAAGACACAAGCTGGGATAGTGCTCAAATAAAGAGCTGATAAGCAGATGGATCGCTCGGTGTGCGATTGCAATGCCTGTCAGTTCCGTGAGTGGAAGAGCACCTGGTTAGTTCAGTCAGGAAAAGCTCATGACCAGGGTACGGACTGAATCGACAGTGAGCAATGGAGGGTCAACAAATAAACCAAAGCCGTTCTAAACATAAAGCCAGAGAAGACTTCAATTATAACAAGTGGCTTCGGGAGTTGGTGTAAATTGTATCAAACAAGAAGAAATGATAAAACAATGAAATGCAAATCTCCACAAAATACCCCAATTTGAATTGAGATGCAGCTGATGTATGAGCCAAAATCGAAGGCTGGATTCTCCGATTTTGAGGATATGTCCGGAGGAAGTGTCTAATTTTACAATGAAAAACTTGGCTCCACTCCCGCACCAATCCTCCGCCCTGTGGGGGGCGAACAGCTATGCCACGTAAAACTCCTGCCATTCCCGACATAAATGGCCAGAGAATTGCCAGGTCAGTTGTTGCGCACGCGCACGGCGATGACCTGCAGTGGCCGGCCAAATAGTGTCCCCCTGGACACCCCTTTGCCACCCCCTGGACACCCCCCACCAGTCCCCCCAGCCCTTGCCGAAGCCCCCCCTGCCAGTAGCACTGCATCCAACTGTGGTGGCGCTGGACACAGTACGGAGATGCCACGCCGGGTTTACAAAACCTCAGCCGACATGTAACCCGCGCGGTAGGGAACTCAGCCCATGGGGGCGGAGCATCGGGTGAGGGCCTCAAAGCGACGCACTGATGTTGTCGCAACGGCATGCGGTGCGTGCCCTGATGACATCGATTTGGAGGGGGCGGAGCATCTGAAAAATGGCGCCAACCCTGATTTGGTTGCAAATGGGGATTCTCTGCCCGATCGCCAAATACGATTTTGGCAACGGAAAACGGAAAATCCCGCAAAAATATGAAAACAATGTACAGAGATATGGGGTGCGATTCAACAGATAAAATTCTATGTCCAGTTCTGGGCGCATTTAGCAGGGTGTTTCTTGCCCCCTCCAAATCGGCGTCATCAGGGCACGCACCGCATGCCGTTGCGACAACATCAGTGCGTCGCTTTGAGGCCCTCACCCGATGCTCCGCCCCCATGGGCTGAGTTCCCTACCGCGCGGGTTACATGTCGGCTGAGGTTTTGTAAACCCGGCGTGGCATCTGCGGACTGTGTCCAGCACCACCACAGTTGGATGCAGTGCTACTGGGGCTGTTTAGCTCAGGGCTAAATCGTTGGGTTCGAAAGCAGACCAAGGCAAGCCAGCAGCATGGTTCAATTCCCGTAACAGCCTCCCCGAACAGGCGCCGGAATGTGGCGACTAGGGGCTTTTCACAGTAACTTCATTGAAGCCTACTTGTGACAATAAGTGATTTTCATTTCATTTCATTTCATACAGTGCAGACAAAAACCCCGTTGTTCAACGGCACTTTGCCGTTTCTTTTGGCATCGGTGAGGAATGCCCCGTCGAAGCCGCACAGTAGTCATTTCCTGCACTAACAAACTCAGTTTCCAGTGCAGGCAGACTACTTGTGAATCGGGGCGCTATTTTTAAAGGCAGCCCCGATCTTTTGACCACCCTCAGTAACCCCCCCACAACCCCCCCCCCCCCCCCCCACTTCCCCCCCCCCCCCCCACATTCCCCAAGCTACCTCTTCCGGGCTGCTTGAGCTCCCTCACCTCAACTCTTATGAGTAAGGCAGCCCCGAGCCTGACCCATTGCACAGGCCACCTGGCACCTGGGCACTGCCAGTACCACAGCCAGCTTGACAGCACCAGGATGCCCAGCTGACAATGCCAAGGTGCCAGGCTGTCAGCGCTGATGTGCCAGGCTGGCAGTGTCATGGTGCCCAGGCACCAGCGGGAGTGCCAGGTGACTCCCTGCACTGTCCCGACCACCTGGGGGTTTCTAATGGCCTGGGAGATTTCCCACCCCCCCCCACCGTTGAATAGCAACAATGGTTCCTTAATTCAGGTGTATATGAACCACAGAAGTAAGCCATAAAAATTCACCTCGCCATTAGGAATGAAGGTCTAAACAAGCTGAACACATCAGGGTTAATAGGAGAAGAGCTGAAGGACCCTCAAAATATATGAACTACATTAGAAGACCAGTTCAGAATCAAGTTAAGCTCCCAAGAGCATACAGGATCATTAGATCATTTTGTGAGCAGAGGCAGAAAAAAGGATATACACTGTGATTGTTCAAAGGCAGAAAGAGCAGATAGGAGGTGGTGATCGCATCCAATTCCATGGAAGCATTTCCATCAAGATCAACTGGATAAGGCCAAAGCATGTAGCTTGAAGAACTACTCAAGGATGGATGTCAATAGGAATCGATCCTCACATGTTGAAGAAACTTACAGGTCCCAAGTACTACCCCAATAGTTGATGAATTCTTTATAATAATCTATAATCTATATTACTGTTACAAGTAGGCTTACATTAACACTGCAATGGAGTACTGTGAAAAATCCCAGAGTCGCCACACTCCAGTGCCTGTTCGGGTACACAGAGGGAGAATTCAGAATGTCCAATTCACCTAACAGCATGTCTTTCAGGGCTTGTGGGAGGAAACCAGAGCACCCGGAGGAAACCCACACAGACACAGGGAGAACGTGCAGACTCTACACAGCCAGTGACCCAAGTCGGGAATCGAATCCGGGTCCCTGTGTCATATGACAGTACCTTTAAGAAATGGGTGTTTGTCAGATAGCTGTAGTGGGTGTACCTTTAAGAAATGGGTGTTTATCGGACGGCTGCAGTGATGTCAGACAGGAGCTGGGCTGTCTGTCTGTTTTTACTTTTGTTTTGGGCTGTCTGCTTTGTGGCTCTGTTTAGTTTAGTTTTAGATTTGGAGAAGCTGCAATCACAGCAAGATGAGTATGAATCTCTGCAAGCTAAAGAATGCTCGTTTGGTGATTTCAAAGTGGTAACTGCTCTCAGCAGAGAATTTAAACCTGCTGTCCTTCTGTAAAAAGGTTTTTTGTCTTATGGTGTTAAAAGGAAAGATTAAGGGCTACTTATAGAGTACTGTATTCTTTGGGGGGGGGGTGTATTTGAATTGATGGTTGCTAAGATGTTCACTGTATGTTCATAAAGTGTTAACTGGGTTCATAGAATAAACATTGTTTTGCCCAAAAACACTCTTGGTTCTCTGTTGCATCACACCTGTAAAGTGGGCCCTTGTTTCCCCATAACCAAAATCTATTTAAAGTTGTGGATCAGGTGAACTGCTTAACCACTTCCTTACCTTGCAGGTCAGCTGTTCGGGAGAGAGAGGGAGCCAGGACCTTGGAAACAGCGCGGGAGTTTCAAAAAGCGCGGGAGCTGCGAGGCAGAGGGGACAGTTTAAAAGGGCGCGCTGTGGGTGAGGTAAGTACTGCTTAACCACTTCCTTACCTTGCAGGTCAGCTGTTCGGGAGAGAGATCAGTTTTGGGAGCAGGCCTATTGGCTGACTGTAAATCAGGAAGGATACAAAGGGTGTGGCTGAAGTGCCTATAGAAACAGAGTGCTGAAGGCAAACAGAGTGTATCTGAGTTTGGGTAAGGCTGAGTTCGGGTAAGAGGGGAGTGACAAAAAAAAAAAAAATCAAGTTAATTAAGTAAATTAATTAACTAGTTAAGGGAATTTGGTGCTCACCTGAAGGAGGTGCAGAGAAGCAGACCTGTGAGGGAGTCTCTGGAGCAATTGCATCACAGCCAGCAGGTAAGTGATTGGCTTGTAACTGGTAAGTGATTTCTCTCTCTCTTTGACTTTCTCTTAGCTGTGTAGTGTAGTTCAAATTTAACTTCAGGTTTAAGTCATGGCAGGAGAGCTCAGACCCGTCTCATGCTCCTCTTGTGAGATGTGGCAAGTCAGGGACCCTTCTGGTGTCCCTGACTCCTTCATCTGCAAGAAGTGTGTCCAACTGCAGCTCCTGTTAGACCGCTTGACGGCTCTGGAGCTGCGGATGGACTCACTTTGGAGCATCCGCGATGCTGAGGAAGTTGTGGAAAGCACATTCAGTGAGTTGGTCACACCGCAGATTAAAGTTACTGAGGCAGATAGGGAAAGGGTGACCAACAGACAGAGGAAGAGTAGGAAGGCAGTGCAGGGATCCCCTGCGGTCATCTCCCTCCAAAACAGATTTACCGTTTTGGAAACTGTTGGGGGAGATGGCTCACCAGGGGAAGGTGGCAGCAGCCAGACTCATGGCACCGTGGCTGGCTCTGCTGCACAGAAGGGCGGGAAAAAGAGTGGCAGAGCTATAGTGATAGGGGATTCAATTGTAAGGGGAATAGACAGGCGTTTCTGCGGACGCAAACGAGAATCCAGGTTGGTATGTTGCCTCCCTGGTGCAAGGGTCAAGGATGTCTCGGAGCGGCTGCAGGGCATTCTGGAGGGGGAGGGTGAACAGCCAGCTGTCGTGGTGCATATAGGCACCAACGATATAGGTAAAAAACGGGATGAGGTCCTACAAGCTGAATTTATGGAGTTAGGAGTTAAACTAAAAAGTAGGACCTCAAAGGTAGTAATCTCAGGATTGCTACCAGTGCCACGTGATAGTCAGAGTAGGAATGACAGGATAGCTAGGATGAATACGTGGCTTGAGAGATGGTGCAAGAGGGAGGGTTTCAAATTCCTGGGACATTGGGACCGATTCTGGGGGAGGTGGGACCTGTACAAATCGGACGGTCTGCATCTGGGTGGGACCGGAACCAATGTTCTCGGGGGGGTGTTTGCTAGTGCAATTGGGGAGGGTTTAAACTAATGTGCCAGGGGGATGGGAACCGATGTAGGAAGTCAGTGGGGACAGAAACAAAAGGCAGGAAGGGAGAGTGTGTAAAGCATGACCAGAGAAAGCAGGGAAGAGAGCAAGGAAGGTCTACATTAAACTGCATTTATTTCAATGCAAGGGGCCTGACGGGCAAAGCGGATGAACTCAGGGCATGGACGGGCACATGGGACTGGGATATTATAGCTATGACTGAAACATGGCTAAGGGAGGGGCAGGACTGGCAGCTCAATGTTCCGGGGTACAGATGCTATAGAAAGGATAGAACAGGAGGTAAGAGAGGAGGGGGAGTGGCGTTTTTGATTAGGGAGAACATCACGGCAGTACTTAGAGGGGATATATCCGAGGGTTCGCCCACTGAGTCTATATGGGTGGAACTGAAAAATAAGAAGGGAGAGATCACCTTGGTAGGACTGTACTACAGGCCCCCAAATAGTCAGCGGGAAATTGAGGAGCAAATATGTAAGGAGATTACAGATAGCTGCAAGTATAATAGGGTGGTAGTAGTAGGGGACTTTAACTTTCCCAACATTGACTGGGACAGCCATAGCATTAGGGGCTTGGATGGAGGGAAACTTGTTGAGTGTATTCAGGAGGAATTTCTCATTCAGTATGTGGATGGACCGACTAGAGAGGGGGCAAAACTTGACCTCATCTTGGGAAATAAGGAAGGGCAAGTGATAGAAGTGCTAGTGAGGGATCACTTTGGGACAAGTGACCATAATTCCATTAGTTTTAAGATAGCTATGGAGAATGATAGGTCTGGCCCAAGAGTTAAAATTCTTAATTGGGGCAAGGCCAATTTTGATGGTATCAGACAGGAACTTGCAGAGGTAGATTGGGGGAGACTATTGGCAGACAAAGGGACGGCTGGTAAATGGGAGGCTTTTAAAAATGTGTTAACCAGGGTGCAGGGTAAGCACATTCCCTTTAGAGTGAAGGGCAAGGCTGGTAGAAGTAGGGAACCCTGGATGACTCGAGATATTGAGACTCTGGTCAAAAAGAAGAAGGAGGCATATGACGTACATAAGCAACTGGGATCAAGTAGATCCCTTGAAGAGTATAGAGATTGTCGAAATAGAGTTAAGAGGGAAATCAGGAGGGCAAAAAGGGGACATGAAATTGCTTTGGCAAATAATGCAAGGGAGAATCCAAAGAGATTCTACAGATACATAAAGGGGAAAAGAGTAACTAGGGACAGAGTAGGGCCTCTTAAGGATCAACAAGGGCATCTATGTGCAGAGCCACAAGAGTTGGGTGAGATCCTGAATGAATATTTCTCATCGGTATTCACGGTGGAGAAAGGCATGGAGGTTAGGAAACTAAGGGAAATAAATAGTGATGTCTTGAGAAGTGTGCATATTACAGAGGAGGAGGTGCTGGAAGTCTTAAAGCGCATCAAGGTAGATAAATCCCCGGGACCTGATGAAATGTATCCCAGGATGTTGTGGGAGGCTAGGGAGGAAATTGCGGGTCCCCTAACCGAGATATTTGAATCATCGGCAGCCACAGGTGAGGTGCCTGAAGATTGGAGAGTGGCGAATGTTGTGCCCTTGTTTAAGAAGGGCAGCAGGGAAAAGCCTGGGAACTACAGACCGGTGAGCCTAACGTCTGTAGTAGGTAAGTTGCTAGAAGGTATTCTGAGAGACAGGATCTACAAGCATTTAGAGAGGCAAGGACTGATTCGGGGCAGTCAGCATGGCTTTGTGCGTGGAAAATCATGTCTCACAAATTTGATTGAGTTTTTTGAGGGAGTGACCAAGAAGGTAGATGAGGGCAGTGCAGTAGACGTTGTCTACATGGACTTTAGCAAAGCCTTTGACAAGGTACCGCATGGTAGGTTGTTGCAGAAGGTTAAAGCTCACGGGATCCAGGGTGAGGTTGCCAATTGGATTCAAAATTGGCTGGACAACAAAAGGCAAAGTTTACAAAAGGTGGTTGTAGAGGGTTGTTTTTCAAACTGGAGGCCTGTGACCAGTGGTGTGCCTCAGGGATCGGTGCTGGGTCCACTGTTATTTGTGATTTATATTAATGATTTGGATGAGAATTTAGGAGGCATGGTTAGTAAGTTTGCAGATGACACCAAGATTGGTGGCACAGTGGATAGTGAAGAAGGTTATCTAGGATTGCAACGGGATCTTGATCAATTAGGCCAGTGGGCCGACGAATGGCAGATGGAGTTTAATTTAGATAAATGTGAGGTGATGCATTTTGGCAGATCGAATCAGGCCAGGACCTACTCAGTTAATGGTATGGCGTTGGGGAGAGTTATAGAACAAAGAGATCTAGGAGTACAGGTTCATAGCTCCTTGAAGGTGGAGTCGCAGGTGGACAGGGTGGTGAAGAAGGCATTCGGCATGCTTGGTTTCATTGGTCAGAACATTGAATATAGGAGTTGGGACGTCTTGTTGAAGTTGTACAAGACATTGGTACGGCCACACTTGGAATACTGTGTGCAGTTCTGGTCACCCTATTATAGAAAGGATATTATTAAACTAGAAAGAGTGCAGAAAAGATTTACTAGGATGTTGCCGGGACTTGATGGTTTGAGTTATAAGGAGAGGCTGGATAGACTGGGACTTTTTTCCCTGGAGCGTAGGAGGCTTAGGGGTGATCTTATAGAGGTCTATAAAATAATGAGGGGCATAGATAAGGTAGATAGTCAACATCTTTTCCCAAAGGTAGGGGAGTCTAAAACTAGAGGGCATAGGTTTAAGGTGAGAGGAGAGAGATTCAGAAGGGCCCAGAGGGGCAATTTCTTCACTCAGAGGGTAGTGAATGTCTGGAATGGGCTGCCAGAGGTAGTAGTAGAAGCGGGTACAATTGTGTCTTTCAAAAAGCATTTAGATGGTTACATGGGTAAGATGGGTGTAGAGGGTTATGGGCCAAGTGCGGGCAACTGGGACTAGCTTAATGGTAAAAACTGGGCGGCATGGACTGGTTGGGCCGAAGGGCCTGTTTCCATGCTGTAAACTTCTATGATTCTATGATAACTCCATGATACACTTTGGGGTTCTCTAAACCCTGGACCATAACAAATTAGGGGCTCGAGAGGGATGAAATTCTATCTATTGGATTGGCTTAGTGAACTTAAGGACAGTGAGAGGTGAGCATATTGTGGGTGCTTTTCAGGTGTGATATTCCAGTTTAAGTAGGGAGTGTGTTGTGGACAATGGCACTTTCAAACCACTGTCCTACCATGCCACCCTCACACACGCATCCAAATCTAGCATGACATGTGGAAAGTGAGGTCTTCTGCATGCACCAAGAAATTGTCTAGTTTTCCATCAACACTGCAGGGCATGTGGTAGAAAGGGTCATTGGCAGCACCAGTGCATTAGATCAATGGCTTATGTAGCTACAAAGAGCTGTGTACTGATTCAAATAAACCATAAACAATGGGTACCTTCAAGAAATAAAAATTATCATCTGGTATCCTGTGAGACAAGGGCAGCAAGGTGACACAGTGGTTAGCACTGCTGCCTCACAGCGCCAGGGACTCAGGTTGAATTCTGGCCTTGGGTGACTCTGTGTGGTGTTTGCACATTCTCTCCATGTCTGCGTGGGTTCCTCTGGGTGCTCTGCTTTTCAAGGTTGTCCTGTTTGTGGAACCTAGGAAGGAGGTAGAAGCAGATTATTCAGAAATGAGGGACTGAGGTTAGAGGCTATGAAGGGAAGATCTCTGACAGACCTGTTTAGTGTTGGGATCATGGTTCAAAGGGAGCTAGCACAAAAGTATCAGAGAGTTGGCATTTAACTTTTATTAGGTAGCGGTCAGTACAGCAATAGGGTTAGTATAAGTCAGTCAATGTCCAGTCCCTGCAGTGCATTCTCAGATTTCTGTCATCCAAGCTCTGCTTGCTGCTGCTCGAGTTCGCGCTGCTCCTACCATGACGTTCAAAGGGTTTGTCAGGATATCGCAGTAGCCCAGCAATCTGTCCTCTGTGATAGTTCTATGATTGTTGAGGCACCACCCCAGGGCATTGCCAGCGGCAGGAACCTGCTCTCTTCTCTCAGTCCTTCCCTGCCAAGCCACTAGCATGCTTGTTGTTATCTGTCAAGACATCAAACCCAGACTGCTGCAGTCCATGCTGAGAGATGGCAGGTTTTCTACAGTTAAAGCCCCTCAGGAGTACTGCCCAGGTGAGTTTTAAAGCAGTCCTCTCCACTAAAAGTCAGCAGCCTATCATCAGCCATGTTGCAGCCACTAAGATAGCACTGCTTATGAGCACAAAGACAGGATGACACACAAAAGACAAGCACTAAAGGAATGCACAAGGGCGATTAGCTTTTGCTTGGTGCAGGTCAGTCCAACAATGAGGTTAATATAAGTCAGCCATATTCCGGTCCCTGCAGTAAAGATGGAGCTCCTCTTAACTGTTTAACTGCCTACTACCATTCACAACTGGATGTGACAGGACTGCAGAGCTTAGATATGGTCCGTCGGGTGAGCGATCGCTCAGCTCTTTCTATTGTATGCTGCTTCTGCTGTTTGACATGCAGGTAACCTTGTGTTACAGCTTCACCAAGTTGAAACCCGGGACAGAATTCTCTGTTTGGTTTACTATGATCTCCCACCAAAGCTGACTCGCACCTGATTTGCGCTCATGCTGGGAGTGCAAATCCCGACGCAAGTCATGTGATTGCAAGGGATTCTCTAGAAAATCTCACTAATGAGCTGTCATTTTGACTGGGGGTTTCGATAGTGAGATCTGGTGGCTGGGCCTCCCCCCTGGGATTTCTGGGTCACCCTCCACCACAGAGGGTGACCCAAACTCCCCACCATGAGAGAGCCCCCCAATAAATCCTTCCAATTACAGAGACCACCACCAGAGACCCCCCATAAGAGAAACCCCTTCCTGGAACCCCCGTAAGAGAAATCCCTGCTTAGAAGTTCCCTATAAGAGACCCCTCCCTGAAAGCTAAAGAGCAGTGCAGACAGAGGCAGTGAAAAACAAATCATGCTTTAAAACTCACCTGGGCAGTACTCCTGCTGGATCAGGCAGACAAAGCAGCAGCTGTCAATTCCTGGGAAGAGAAAACTAGCCAGCTGGGTTTAAACCCCATCAGATCTTTGATCTGCAAGCCTTTCATTCATATCTCTGTAAAATTGTTTTCACTAGGCTGTGATTGACAGCTTCCACACACACCCAGCTGTCTGCATTATGAAGCCCTTTAGGCTTCAGTGGCTTTGAAGTACCCAGCTGTGAAACTGTGCATTAAGTCCTCTCACTTCCTCTTTTCATCTGCAAAATCACTTAACTGTCTTTGATGTACTCCAGGAGCTGTAAATCACAGTTAGATGTTTATAAACATTGAGGTTAGTTTCACAGTTGGGTACTTTAAAGCCCATAGCTCTGATTGACAGCCCATGAATCACATCAACCAAGTTAAGTGCTTTCTGATTTTTTTTAACTGCCTCTGTCTGCATTGCTCTCTAGCTTCCAGGCAGCGGTCTCTCTTGTAGGTGGCTTTCAGGCAGGGGTCTCTGTAATTAGAGGAGGGGGATTGTGGTAGGGGTATCTGTAATTAGGGGGTCTCTGGTGGGGGTCTCTCTAATTGAGGAGTCTCAGTGGGGGTCTCTCTAATTGGAGAGTCAGGTGGGGGGTCTCTTTAATTGGGAGGTCTCTGGTGGGGTCTCTATAGTTAGGGGGATCTCTGGTGAGGGTCTCTGTAATTGGGGGTCTCTGGTGGGGTTCTCTGTTATTGGTGGGTCTCTGGTGGGGTCTCACTATTTAGGGGGTCTCTAATTGGAGGATCTCTGGAGGGGAGATCTCTGGTGGGAAGGACTGGTGGGGATGGGGTGCCATTATGGGTGGGGGAAGGTGGCCTTCTGATGGACTTTGGGGGCAACTCCCTTAAAGTGTTACCTCCTTGGTGCACCGTAAGGACCATCACATTAGGGCCACATTTGTAAAGACCTGAACCAATTCTCGGCCACGTGATTCCCAGCCCACAGCACTGGGCTTGGAGAATATTGTGCCCGGGCTAATTTTGTATCCAGAGAACCAGCAGGCTGCTTCTTCATTCTGGATTTGAATGTTTGAACTGATCATTCGGCCTGGCCATTAGGCAATGGATGGTACGGTACCATTTGGATGTGTTTAATGCCATTCAACTTCATGAATGCTTTAAATTCTCCACCTGGAATGCCTGTGGATACAGGAACTTTGCCAAAGTTTTTCTATTATTGCATGAGAAATTGTGACGAACATACAATGTACTTCTAGCCATTTGGAGTGGCGTCGACCAGAATAAGGGACATCAATCCCAAGAATGAGCCAGCAAAGTCCACCTGCACCTGTACCCATGGTCCTCCTGGCTATGGATGCAAGGAGGCCGAAGGTGGGAGCTTCTGGTTCTCCTGGCACAAAGAGAACTGCTTCACCAGATGCTCGATGTCTGTATCAAGCCCAGACCACCCGATGTAGCTCCTTGTGAGCATTTGCGTCTTGGATACCCCAGGATGTTCATTGTGTAATTCCATCAAGATAGGGCGCCAACCTGAGTCAGGGACTACTCGGGCTCCCCATAGGGTAATGCCAACTTCCACACTCAGCTCAGTTATCACAGTATGCCTTTTTCTTCAGTTTCAAGTTTTATCCATTTGTTTTTATTCTGCTATGGTGCTTCATTATTGGATAGTTTGCCCTGATTTTTAGTGGTATATTGTTATCCTAATTAATATGTTCCCAATATGAGACGTTATTTTCTATGGAGGCGGGTGAAGTAGAATATCTTAAGCCAGGGACGGCCCGGTGGTACAGTGGTTAGCATTGCTGCCTACAGTGCAAGGGTCCCAGGTTCAATTACGGCCTTGGATGACTGTGTGGAGTTTGCAGATTCCTCCCATGTCTGCGTGGGTTTCCTCCGTGTGCTCCGGTTTCCTTCCACAGTCCAAAGACTTGCAGGTTAGGTGGATTCACCAAATTGCCTCTTAGTATCCAGAGATGGACAGGTTAGATGAGGTTGTGCAGTTACGGGGATAGGGCGGGGGAATGGTCCTCAGTAAAGTGTAGACTCGATGGGCGAAATGGTCTACTTTTGCACTGGAGAGACCATGACTAAAGGCAGCAAATTTCTCTAATATATTGAAGGCAATTTTCTGGAACAAAGCTAATGAAATTGGATTCCCCAGTGCCGTTGCTGCTGTTTGTCTGGAGACGCCTCGGGCATAAAAATGGTGCAGGTCACGTGCTGGCCTGTTGGAGTAGCGATGCATCAGTATGACACCCCATGCAAAGCAGGGCAGAAGCATGACTATGATTTAGTGGCCATTACTGAAACATGGTTAAAGGATGGTCACGACTGGGAGTTAAATATCAAACTTTTCAGAAGGACAGAGTGGAAGGTAAGGGAGGTGGTGTAGCTCTGTTATTTAAGGATGACATCCGGGCAACAGTAAGGGATGACATCGGTGCTATGGAGGATCAGGTTGAATCCATTTGGGTGGAAATCAGGAATAGTAAGGCGAAAAATATCAGTGATAGGAGTAATCTATAGGCCACCAAATAGTAACATTATGATGGGGCAGGCAATAAACAAAGAAATAACAGATGCATGTAGAAATGGTACAGCAGTTATCATGGGGGATTTTAATCTACATGTTGATTGGTTTAACCAGGTCGGTCAAGGCAGCCTTGAGGAGGAGTTTACAGAATGTATCCGCGATAGTTTCCTCGAACAGTATGTAATGGAACCTACGAGGGAACAAACGGTCCTAGATCTGGTCCTGTGTAATGAGACAGGATTGATTCAGGATCTCATAGTTAGGGATCCTCTCAGAAGGAGCGATCACAATATGGTGGAATTTAAAATACAGATGGAGGGTGAGAAGGTAAAATCAAGCACTAGTGTTTTGTGCTTAAACAAAGGAGATTACAATGGGATGAAAGAAGAACTAACTAAGGTAGACTGGGAGCAAAGACTTTATAGTGAAATAGTTGAGGAACAGTGGAGAACCTTCCAAGTTATTTTTCACAGTGCTCAGCAAAGGTTTATACCAACAAAAAGGAAGGACGGTATAAAGAGGGAAAATCGACCGTGGATATCTAAGCAAATAAGGGAGAGTATCAAATTGAAGGAAAAAACATACAAAGTAGCAAAGATCAGTGGGAGACTAGAGGACTGGGAAATCTTTAGGGGGCAACAGAAAGCTACTAAAAAAGCTATAAAGAAGAGTAAGATAGATTATGAGAGTAAACTTGCTCAGAATATAAAAACAGATAGTAAAAGTTTCTACAAATACATAAAACAAAAAAGAGTGGCTAAGGTAAATATTGGTCCATTAGAGGATGAGAAGGGAGATTTAATAATGGGAGATGAGGAAATGGCTGAGGAACTGAACAGATTTTTTGGGTCGGTCTTCACAGTGGAAGACACAAATAACATGCCAGTGACTGATGGAAATTAGGCTATGACAGGTGAGGACCTTGAGAGGATTGTTATCACAAAGGAGGTAGTGATGGGCAAGCTAATGGGGCTAAAGGTAGACAAGTCTCCTGGACCTGATGGAATGCATCCCAGAGTGCTCAAAGAGATGGCTAGGGAAATTGCAAATGCACTAGTGATAATTTACCAAAATTCACTGGACTCTGGGGTGGTCCCGGCGGATTGGAAATTAGCAAACGTGAAACCACTGTTTAAAAAAGGAGGTAGGCAGAAAGCGGGTAATTATAGGCCAGTGAGCTTAACTTCGGTAGTAGGGAAGATGCTGGAATCTATCATCAAGGAAGAAATAGCGAGGCATCTGGATGGAAATTGTCCCATTGGGCAGACGCAGCATGGGTTCATAAAGGGCAGGTCGTGCCTAACTAATTTAGTGGAATTTTTTGAGGACATTAACAGTGCGTTAGATAACGGGGAGCCAATGGATGTGGTATATCTGGATTTCCAGAAAGCCTTTGACAAGGTGCCACACAAAATGTTGTTGCATAAGATAAAGA
Source organism: Scyliorhinus torazame (assembly GCF_047496885.1). Taxonomy (NCBI): domain Eukaryota; kingdom Metazoa; phylum Chordata; class Chondrichthyes; order Carcharhiniformes; family Scyliorhinidae; genus Scyliorhinus; species Scyliorhinus torazame. Next base: position 121,936,217 of record NC_092709.1, read on the forward strand.
TGCATGGCATTAAGGGGAAAGTAGTAGCATGGATAGAGGATTGGTTAAGTAATAGAAAGCAAAGAGTGGGGATTAATGGGTGTTTCTCTGGTTGGCAATCAGTAGCTAGTGGTGTCCCTCAGGGATCAGTGTTGGGCCCACAACTATTCACAATTTACATAGATGATTTGGAGTTGGGGACCAAGGGCAATGTGTCCAAGTTTGCAGACGACACTAAGATAAGTGGTAAAGCAAAAAGTGCAGAGGATACTGGAAGTCTGCAGAGGGATTTGGATAGGCTAAGTGAATGGGCTAGGGTCTGGCAGATGGAATACAATGTTGACAAATGTGAGGTTATCCATTTTGGTAGGAATAACAGCAAAAGGGATTATTATTTTAATGATAAAATATTAAAACATGCTGCTGTGCAGAGAGACCTGGGTGTACTCGTGCATGAGTCGCAAAAAGTTGGTTTACAGGTGCAACAGGTGATTAAGAAGGCAAATGGAATTTTGTCCTTCATTGCTAGAGGGATGGAGTTTAAGACTAGGGAGGTTCTGCTGCAATTGTATAAGCCACACCTGGAGTATTGTGTTCAGTTTTGGTTTCCTTACGTGAGAAAGGACGTACTGGCACTGGAGAGTGTGCAGAGGAGATTCACTAGGTTAATCCCAGAGCTGAAGGGGTTGGATTACGAGGAGAGGTTCAGTAGACTGGGACTGTACTCATTGGAGGTTAGCAGGATGAGGGGGGATCTTATAGAAACATATACGATTATGAAGGGAATAGATAGGATAGATGCGGGCAGGTTGTTTCCACTGGCGGGTGAAAGCAGAACTAGGGGGCATAGCCTCAAAATAAGGGGAATTAGATTTAGGACTTAGTTTAGGAGGAACTTCTGCACCCAAAGGGTTGTGAATCTATGGAATTCCTTGCCCAGTGAAGCAGTAGAGGCTCCTTCATTAAATGTTTTTAAGATAAAGATAGATAGTTTTTTGAAGAATAAAGGGATTAAGGGTTATGGTGTTCGGGCCGGAAAGTGGAGCTGAGTCCACAAAAGATCAGCCATGATCTCATTGAATGGTGGAGCAGGCTCAAGGGGCCAGATGGCCTACTCCTGCTCCTCGTTCTTATGTTCTTATATGAATGATGCATCAGGAGCCTGAGGAAAAGTCAGCTGATTTGCTACATGTTTTTCAAATGTGGTCTAAATGCTAATTGTGTACTTTGAAAGTCTGCGCCAATCACGATCAGTTGAACATGTGATCAGCCGCACGGGGAACTCTCACTCGCAGTATTCAAAGGGACAGTCATCCAATGTAGGGGCTGGTGTAGCACAGGGCTAAAGAGCTGGCTTTTAAAGCAGACCAAGGCAGGCCAGCAGTGCGGTTCAATTCTCGTACCAGCCTCCCCGAACAGGCGCCAGAATTTGGCGACTAGGGGATTTTCACAGTAACTTCATTTGAAGCCTACTTGTGACAATAAGCAATTTTCATTTTCATTTCAATGTGCAGGTACAATACTTTAGACTTATGCTATATGGTTTAGCATAGTGGGCTAAACAGCTGGCTTGTAATATAGAACAAGACCAGCAGCGCGGGTTTAATTCCCGTACTGGCCCGCCCAAACAGGTGCCAGAATGTGGCGACTAGGGGCTTTTCACAGCAACTTCATTGAAGCCTACTTGTGTCAATAAGCGATTATATTATTATTATTGAGATGTTTGTGTAACTGCTACGGTGTGATTTTCAAGGTCTGTTCGTGAGCTTGTTTATCTATTCAGGGAGATCAGAGGATTTGTTTTGCAAGAAATATTGGATGGGGGTTTATTTGCAGAGCCTCCTGGTCTGCAATGCGATCAACCAATGGGGCAGCGATTTCAAAGAGGGAAAACCCTCAGAGAGGGAGAGAAGGAGAGCTTCAGCACTGAAAACCCTATCAATCACAGGATTTATGAGAGCACAGCTATTATATTATCTGAGCTAAGAGCAATACCTAAGGTGACTCAGGTTCACCAAGCAGGTGGTTACAGAACTGTGTCACCTCCTTCAACACAACATGGGGCCTCATGCCATGCCAGTGGTCTTCAATGTCATCCTGGCATTCAACTTCTACCCAACCGCATCTTTACAGCCAAGAATGGGTGACAGATATAATGTTTCCAAATATTCTGTCCATTGATGGATTCAGGAGTTGATGGAGTCCCTACATACCAACAGAGGTGATTCCTTCATCTTCTCACTCAGGTGATGCAGGTGAGTTGGCATGTGGATTTTGCAGAATAATGTGACTCACTAAGGTGCAAGGAGACATTGACTATGTGCTTGTGTCTCTGAGGCCACCGTGTCAATGTAAAGATATACAGTAACTTAAACGGCAACCATTCCACTAACGTGCACTTGGTGTAAGGCCATACACACAAAATTATGTCGGCAAATGCCTGTTCGCTGGCAGCAAACAAGATGCCTTCATTCTGAGGCAGCCTTCTGTTCCTGACATTTAAAACCTCCAAGAACTACCAGAGTGTAGCACCGTCAATATGACGTGAGGCAGGTTGAGGTAATGTCAATTGAAGGCTTAAGCAGAACTTTATCCCCAGCAGCGTGGTTACAGAATACAACTGCTGAGGGAAATGGAGGGAAAAACTCGGTTCTTATACCGGCATTTCTGGGTGGAGTCCAGTAGGTGGCAGATCCTATCAGGACCTGGCATCCCTCCACCAATAGCCTGTCGACACGTGGTGTACCGTATTACCCCTAATACATACCACCACACAGAGGATGGTTGCTTCAGACAAAGACTACCTCATGTACGAATAACTGATGTCCCGCTGCATTACCAAACCATGTGAGTACAGCAGGCCTACAACCACCAGGAATAAAGTGGAGTAGACCATCAGTGTATTGAAACAATGCTTACAATGCCTGGACTGCTCAGAGGAATCCCTCCTGTAAACAATGCAGCATGTCCCTATGTCTGCTAAATTCTCCCTAACATTACCATCATAAAGGCACAGCCAGGAATCTAGAAGCCACATCTGGAAGAGGAGAAAGAGATTCCATATCACGACTGGGTCTAAAAGTGCGACCAGTCAGTTAATCACTGCTTCCATGTTGGAAAGGATAGGAGGCTACAAGCTCTGCGCAATGCCCTCTGCCACGTAGGAGTACGACTCCTCCACAATCCTCGGCAGTGACAGAGGTTGTCTGACAGGTCTGCCAATGTTCCGAGCATTTGGTGTGCTGGGCCATCTCATTTAAGTCCCCTGTAGAATAAGTTGCCAACAACCTCGGGCTGGTTTCTCCAGTCGCCGACACCAAAATCGCGTTCGGCGACGGGTGGAGAATCCAAATTCCTGACAGACTGGTGGCAGCGACGCTTCCGTGATCCGTACTCCACACCACATATCCACTGTCTCAGGCCAATGCCTGAGACCCGACCCCCAATGCTCCGAACCCGACCAGCCAAGTTCCCGACGGCATGGGATACGTGCAGTGTCACATGTTGGGAACTCGGCGTGGTGGCTGTGGACTCAGTCCAGTGCCGCCATAGTCGGGGGAGGGCCGATCCACAGGCAGGGGTGACATATTCGGGGCTGGGGGGACTGTGGTGGGGCAGTCCAGGGCTCGTGAGCCAGCCAAACGGTGGGACTATTTCACGGGCCGGGTCTGCGAGGGGCATCCACCATGAAGCACGGCGCAGCCGCTGCAGGCCGCCGCCATGCGCATGCGTGGCCACGGACCCAGCAATTCTCCAGGCCATATCGGCAGCTACAGCTGGGTGCTCTCCGCTGCCTTCCTGCTAGTCCCCAGCAAAACGGGCAATCGGTGGTCATTTTGCGGCGGTTTTCCTGGCGCCGCCATTCCCACGCCGGCATGGGGACATCGTCGCCAAACCGGAGAATCCAGCGCCTTGGACTTCCAAGAGCTAGCACGTGAACCACCCTTTCTCCAGTGCCTGGTTACTGTCCACTGTGACTTACCATGTGCAGGCCCTGACTCTAAATAAACTCTGAAGTTCACGTAATGTCAATATCTGAGTTGGCGATTGCAATTGTGAGATCAGTGACAGTTCTTCAGTGCTGTGCTGTTCTACACTCCTCCTCCTCCTGAGGCTGCTGTGCTCTTGGAAGCTGGCAGTTTATTGGGTATCTGAAAGTAGAAAATTTGAAGGGGAGGATTGGGCTGAAGGAGAAAAGGTCGGTTGTAAAGCAAGAGGTCCATGGTCATACCATCTACAGCTGGCACAGCATGTGAAACAGCGGGATGAGGGTGAGGTGAGATCTGGGAAAGGGCATAAGGCAGGAACATACCATCATCCTGAATGCTCATCCGATGCCAGATGTTCCAGCCTCTGAGACAGCTGGCTTCACAATGTGAAGAACCATCAGTGGGCTCAGTGAAAGAAGGTGTACCTGAGCCCCTGGGTCAGCTTTACTCTCTTCTATTGTGGGCAGCCTTTCCTGCAGGTGAGCGAGAGCTGAATGTCAGTAATTGTGCAGCACTGTATTTAGATGATGTCCTTGTCATAGTTGAATAACTGGTTGTAGTTGGAGATATTTTGAGACATGAGTATGAGGCTGGTGACATTGGGAGTTTTGTGAAGGTAAGGCGGAGCATAAGAATTTAAGGCATGAGTCTGGGGTGCTAGGGAGCACTGAGGCTGAATTCTCCGCCGGTTGGATGCTCCATTTTGCCGGCAGCCCGGGGGTTTCCCGAAAACGTGGGGCTGGCCCACAATGGGAAGCCCCATTGGCCGGTGGGCATAACGGAGCATCCCGCCGGCGGGGTAAAACGGAAAAGTGGCGCGGCGAAGTGGAGAATCCAGCCCCTGGTGAGTGAGTAGTGGGTATTGTCATAATATCCACGCATGTATATAATGAGATGCAGACAGGCAGTGATTGACATGCAGGATGACCAGTAAGCACACAACACAGTGCAGCCAATCACCAGACAGGACACCACCACAATAAAGCCAGAGGGCACTAGGTTTCCCGCTCTCTCTGGACTCAGCCACTGAGACAGTCAGAGTCCAAGAGCTAGCACAGTGCAAACACCATGCGGTAGCTAATAAGTCTGGTCAGGCTAGTACAAGGTCTCCAGTCAGTTCAGTATAGTGTCGACCCACAGTTAAATATGTTAGTTCTATCGTTCAATAAAACCGTGTTGGATCTTCTACAGAGTTAGAGGTCTGTTTCTCGCATCGCTGCATCAAGTGCAGTCCACACCGAACCGACCTGCCTAACACATCATGGTACCACGGAGTGATACTGAAAATTGACGGACCTACCTCGAGTGAATCAGCATTGACCAGCAAGCAGCCATCCGGTGACATGGAAAACATCCAGCCTCCTCCGCAGCTCCGCATCTCCGGCAACCTCGGCGCAAATTGGAAGCTCTGCAAGCAAAAGTTCCTCTGATACATCAAGGCCTCCGACCTTGAAGCAGCATCGGATGCCAGGAAGATCGCGCTATTTCTCTCCACCGCGGGGGACCACACCATTCACATCTACAACTCCCTCACGTTCGCTGACGGCGGAGACAAAACAAAATTCAAAACAATCCTGCTGAAGTTTGACAGCCACTGCGACATTGAGGTGAATGAGAGCTTTGAATGGTACGTTTTCCAGCAGAGGCTTCAGGGTAAGGATGAACCTTTTCAGTCCTTTGTCATCCATCTCCACATCCTAGCGCAGTCATGTAACTATGACTCGACGGCTGATTCCATGATCCGGGATCAGATAGTTTTCGGGGACCACTCCGACTCCCTTCGGCAGCACCTCCTGAAAGTCAAACAGTTGACCCTCTCTGTCGCTATCAAGACGTGTGTTGTCCATGAGCATGCTAAGAATCGTTACTCCCACATCAGGGCGGCAGAAACTGTGAAGCTGGGCTCCCACGGGGCGGAACGGTTGCAGGCCATTGCACAAATGCAGGGCCTGAGCATCGAGGAGAGTGGCCGTTCCGCGTGCTTTTCCCAGTCCCTGCACATGTGCGCCATGACCGAGTGGACGACGAGCCCGACAACCCGACTACGCAGGTGCGTACGTCGACCGACCGCACTGCGCATGCGCGATGGCACACGGAACGCGCTGACGTCGGCATCATGACGTGTCCGAATTGTGGCTCTGCCCATTTAAAGCAGCAATGTCCATCAAAAGGACGCCGGTGTTTACAGTGTGGCAAGCTTGGCCACTACGCAGCCCTTTGCAGACCTGCTCCACCGCTCAGCAGCCAGCGATCCCAGCTGCGGCGCAGAAGTGTCTGCTCAATACAACAAGGCATGCCAGATTCCGATCCCGACAGCCCAACAGACCCTGATGCTGAGTGCCTCAAGTCCCCATACCGGGTGGGCATCATAACTACACATGCGCTGCCTTCCACCACACCTACGCAACGCCTCTCAATCCTCAGTGTGGATCCCGATGATGAGTGGTCTGCTGTCCACACAGTGAACATGGCCCGCATCAGGTTCAGACTGGACACTGGCGCATCGACGAACCTCATCTCGAAATCCGACCTCGACACCATCCGCGCCAAACCAAGCATTCTTCCACCGGCCTGCCAGCTCCTTGACTACAATGGCAACGCCATAGTTGCCAGTGGCTCGTGTCAACTAGGGGTATCCAATAAGGCGATCAAGGCGACGCTGCGGTTTGAAATCGTCGGGCCTGACTGAGCATCTCTTCTCTTTGCTCATGCCTGCAAGCTCTTGAACCTCGTTCAACGTGTCCACACCATGTCATCATCACCGGCGACGGCCTCGCCCGATGGAAACTTGCAATCCGACATAGATGACATCATCACGCAGTACCACAGCGTATTCGATGGAATGGGCACCCTCCCATACCGATACAAAATCCTGCTCAAGCCGCACGCCACCCCTGTAATTTATGCACCACGCCGGGTGCCGTCACCCCTCAAGGATAGTCTGAAGAAGCAATTACAGGACCTCCAAGACCAGGGCATCATATCAAAGGTTACAAAGCCCAGAGACTGGGTCAGCTCCATGATCTGCGTCAAGAAGCCGCCAGGGGAGCTTCGCATTTACATTGACCCTCAGGATCTAAACCAAAACATCATGAGGGAGCATTACCCGATACCAAAACAAAAAGAGTTGACCAGTGAGATTGCTCACGCCAAATTCTTTACGAAGCTCGACGCCTCAAAGGGTTTTTGGCAAATACAACTGGATGCGTCCAGTAGCAAGTTGTGCACGTTCAACACCCTGTTCGGTCGTTACTGCTACAACTGGATGCCTTTTGGCATCATATCTGCCTCCGAAGTAATTCATCGCATCATGGAACAGATGATGGAGGGCATCGAGGCGGTGCGAGTGCACGTTGACGATGTCATTATCTGGTCTACAATGCCCCAGGAACACATCACTGCCTCAAGAAGGTATTCCAAAGAATCCATGAACATGGTCTTCAGCTCAACTGGGCCAAGTGCTCATTTGGTCAATCGGAGATCAAATTCCTAGGTGACCACATCTCGCAGCAGGTCATACGGCCAGACGCCGACAAGGTCTCGCCGATCAACGCCATGAACGCAGGACAAAAAGGTGGTCATCCGCTTTCTCGGAATGGTCAATTTCCTCGGGAAATTCATTCCCAATATGGCATCCCACAACATGTCCCTCCGCCATCTCGTCAAAAAGTCGACGGAATTCCAGTGGCTGCCCACGCATGAAGAGGAATGGCGCGAGCTGAAAGCAAAACTCACGACAGCCCCGGTCCTAGCGTTCTTCGACACAACCAAGGAAGCGAAGATATCAACTGATGCCAGCCAGGACGGCATTGGGGCGGTGCTCCTTCAGCGAGATGACTCCGCATTCTGGGCTCCAGTGGCGTATGCCTCCAGGGCCATGACGCTCACTGAGCAACGGTACGCCCAGATTGAGGAGTGTCTGGGCCTCCTAACAGGGATAGTCAAGTTCCACGACTATGTTTATGGCCTGCCAAAATTCACAGTAGAGACGGACCACAGGCCTCTAGTCCACATAATCCAGAAGGCGTTAAACGACATGACACCTCGGTTACTGCGTATTCTTTTAAAGCTATGCCGCTACGAATTCGAACTGGTCTACATGCCAGGTAAAGAGCTGATCGTTGCAGATGTCCTGTTCAGGTCCATTACCACACCGCATGAAAGTGACTTCATCTGCCACATAGAAGCCCAAGTGCAGTTGTGTGCCTCGAACCTTCCAGCCTCTGACGATCGGGTGGTCCAAATTCGTGAGTAGACAGCCAAGGATCCTCTGCTGCAGCGCGTGATGCAGCACCTCAGCAATGGCTGGCAGAAGGGACAATGTCCCCAGTTCTATAACGTAAAAGACGACCTGACGGTTGTGGAGGGAATCCTTCTGAAACTCGACAGGATCGTAATTCCTCGGAGTATGCGTGCTATGGTGCTGGGCCAACTCCATGAGGGTCACCTTGGGGTCGAGAAATACCGACGCAGAGCTCGGGAGGTGGTCTATTGGCCAGGCATCAGCCAGGACATTGCCGGCACAGTCCTCAACTGCCCTGCCTGTCAGAAGTTTCAGCCAGCTCAACCCAAAAAACGTTGCAGCAGCACGAGATTGTGACCTCTCCGTGGTCCAAAGTCGGTGTAGACCTTTTCCACGCCAAGGGGCGTGACTACTTACTCCTGGTCGACAATTCTCCAGTTACCCAGAAGTTGTGAAAATGTCCGACCTTACGTCGAAGGCGGTAATCAAAGCCTGCAAAGAAACGTTCACCAGGCATGGGATACCGCTCAAAGTAATGAGCGACAACGGTCCTTGCCTTTACAGCCAGGAATGGTCTGACTTCGCACAGTCCTACAAATTCCGTCATGTTACCTCCAATCCCCACTACCCGCAGTCAAACGTAAAGGCCGAAAAAGGTGTCCACATTGTAAAGTGGCTGCTGTGCAAAGCTGCAGACTCAGGCTCCGATTTTAACCTGGCGATGCTGGCATACAGGGCGACCCCACTGTCCACTGGATTGTCTCCAGCCCAGATGCTCATGAATCGCACTCTGAGGACCACAGTTCCAGCCATCCATGTTCCCGACCTTGACCTACAGACCTTGACCTCACGGTCCTACAGAAAATGCAGCAGTCACGGCCCAACAGAAAGCCACGTACGATGCCCATGCCACGAGCTGGCTCCAACTGATCATGTTTGCGTACAGTTGCCTGAGGGCGGCTGGTCAGCCACAGCTGTTGTGCTCAACAATTGACCCTAAGATCATTGCTTGTCCGCATGGCTCATGGCTCCCTGCTACGGCGCAACAGACGGGCACTGCGAAGAGTTCCACGCCCGCGACCTGACCTGTGTGCCCCACTGCCTATGATGTCTCCTCCGGACGTAACCGACCATGAGGCCACCGATCTACCAGCAATCCTGCCGGTCCACATGCCCACCGCGATGCCAGCGATCCCGCCTCTCCAAGCACAGGCTTCTCCTAATCCACCTCTGCGGCGATCAACAAGAATCGGTCGCCCACCACAAAGACAACTATAGACTGAGCTTTTGTACATTTTTGTGACTTCACCAATTGGACCTCTGTAAATATCGTTTCATTTTCCATGTATCTGCACTATTACAACCTTCCTATGTATATACGTTCGTTTAGACATCTTTCTGTATATAGTCACGTACATATATATATATATTTCTAAGCATCCACACCTTAGTATTTTTTTTTTTTAAAGGGGAGATGTCATAATATCCACGCATGTATATAATGAAGTGCAGACAGGCAGTGATTGACACACAGGATGACGAGTAAGCACACAGCACAGTGCAGCCAATCACCAGACAGGACACCACCACTATAAAGCCAGAGGGCACTAGGTTTCCCATTCTCTCTGGACCCAGTCGCTGAGACAGTCAGAGTCCACGAGCTAGCACAGTGCAAACACCATGCGGTAGCTAATAAGTCTGGTCAGGCTAGTACAAGGTCTCCAGTCAGTTCAGTATAGTGTTGACCCACAATTAAATATCTATGTTAGTTCTATCGTTCAATAAAACCGTGTTGGATCTTCTACAGTGTTTCTCGCATCGCTGCATCAAGTGCAGTCCACACCGAACCGACCTTCCTAACACATCAAGTATGTGGGTCATTGAGCAGTGTGACAAGTTAGTTGTATAATGGGTAATTATAATGTGAGCTAATGCATTTTGGAAGGTCTAATACAGGTGAGAAATATACAGTAAATGGCAGAACCCTTAAGACTATTGACAAGCAGACATCTCTGTGTACATGTCCATTGGTCACTGAAAGTGGCAACACAGGTGGAGAAGGTAGTCAAGAAGGCATACGGTATGCTTACCTTCATCAGCCAGGGTATTAAGTATAAAAATTGGCAAGTCGTGCTGCAGCTGCATAGAACCTTAGTTGGGCCACTCTTGGAATATAGTCTTCAATTCTGGTCGCTACAGGACCAGAGGATAGAACATAGAACATAGAACGATACAGCGCAGTACAGGCCCTTCGGCCCACGATGTTGCACCGAAACAAAAGCCATCTAACCTACACTATGCCATTATCATCCATATGTTTATCCAATAAACTTTTAAATGCCCTCAATGTTGGCGAGTTCACTACTGTTGCAGGTAGGGCATTCCACGGCCTCACTACTCTTTGCATAAAGAACCTACCTCTGACCTCTGTCCTATATCTATTACCCCTCAGTTTAAAGCTATGTCCCCTCGTGCCAGCCATTTCCATCCGCGGGAGAAGGCTCTCACTGCCCACCCTATCTAACCCCCTGATCATTTTGTATGCCTCTATTAAGTCTCCTCTTAACCTTCTTCTCTCCAACGAAAACAACCTCAAGTCCATCAGCCTTTCCTCATAAGATTTTCCCTCCATACCAGGCAACATCCTGGTAAATCTCCTCTGCACCCGCTCCAAAGCCTCCACGTCCTTCCGGTAATGCGGTGACCAGAACTGTACGCAATACTCCAAATGCGGCCGCACCAGAGTTTTGTACAGCTGCAACATGACCTCCCGACTCCGGAACTCAATCCCTCTACCAATAAAGGCCAACATTCCATAGGCCTTCTTCACAACCCTATCAACCTCCGGTTTGTGCTCCGGTTTCCTCCCACAGTCCAAAGACGTGCAGGTTAGGTGGATTGGCCATGCTAAATTACCCGTAGTGTCCATAAAGGTTGGGAGGGGTTATTGGGTTGCGGGGATAAGGTGGAAGTGAGGGATTAATGTGGGTCGGTGCAGACTCGATGGGCCGAATGGCCTCCTTCTGCATTGTATGTTCTATGTAATCTAAACCTGGGTGACAACTTTCAGGGATCTATGTACATGGACACCTAGATCCCTCTGCTCATCCACACTTCCAAGAACTTTACCATTAGCCAAATATTCCGCATTCCTGTTATTCCTTCCAAAGTGAATCACCTCACACTTCTCTACATTAAACTCCATTTGCCACCTCTCAGCCCAGCTCTGCAGCTTATCTATATCCCTCTGTAACCTGCTACATCCTTCCACACTGTCGACAACACCACCGACTTTCGTGTCGTCTACAAATTTACTCACCCACCCCTCTGCGCCTTCCTCTAGGTCATTGATAAAAATGACAAACAGCAACGGCCCCAGAACAGATCCTTGTGGTACTCCACTTGTAACTGAACTCCATTCTGGACATTTCCCATCAACCACCACCCTCTGTCTTCTTTCAGCTAGCCAATTTCTGATCCACATCTCTAAACCTCTCTCAATCCCCAGCCTCCGTATTTTCTGCAATAGCCTACCGTGGGGAACTTATCAAATGCTTTACTGAAATCCATATACACCACATCAACTGCTCTACCCTCGTCTACCTGTTCAGTCACCTTCTCAAAGAACTCGATAACGTTTGTGAGGCATGCCTACCCTTCACAAAGCCATGCTGACTATCCCTAATCATATTATTCCTATCTAGATGATTATAAATCTTGTCTCTTATAATCCCCCCCAAGACTTTACCCACTACAGACGTGAGGCTCACCGGTCTATAGTTGCCGGGGTTGTCTCTGCTCCCCTTTTTGAACAAAGGGACCACATATGGAGGATATGGAGGCTTTGGAGAGTGTACAGAAGAGGTTTAGTGAAAATCCAGCCCCACCGCACTACCTCTCTTCAAACTGTTGAATTCACCCTTGTATTGTCACTATAGCAGAAATTTAAGTTCACAATAGATTCACAATGTTTTAATTTCCAGGTCTAAAGTAGCCACTCTTTTTACTGCATATTATGTACTTTGGTCATTACATAAATATAAACGCTTAAGACCCAGAACACAGGGAAGTAACACCTTGCTGTTCTTCCAGAGTTACATTATTGCTTACGATGTGTAGCAGAGGTGTACATTAACCTTGAGAAGATGTCTGGAGGCAATGGCAGAATAATATAGACATTTTTTGCACAGTTGGAAAAATGTTCCTTTTTAAAGTTTTGGAGAGATTTGCAATTCACAGTAAACAGAGACAAGTGACAAGAACAGTTACCACCTTTGGTGCTTAGGTGGCTGTCCCCAAGGTTTATTGGCTGTCCAACGGTTTAAACCATCATATTTCTTTCCAAGAGCCGGTGCAAACTCGATGGGCTGAATGGCCTCCTTCTGCACTGTAAATTCTATGATATTGGTGCCATTTCCTTCACTGCATGTTTTCAGATAGAATTCAATTCCGAATCTCAGAAATCATTTTCCAGTTCTAAAAAGAGGGTTTGAATGTTTAAAAAGTATTTTAGATCAAGAGTGCAAGTTGTCTTTTCAATAAATTTGAAATGTATAGGGCGGGATTCTCCGTTCAGCGATGACGGAATAGTGAAGCACGATTGGGTGGAGAATCGCGCCTGAGCCGAAGATTGTGCCCCGCCGGAATGCCGTGCTCCGGTGCCTCGACAGTGGCGTGAATGCATTCTACTCCGCACGTACAATAAGCGTCATTGGCTTTTAATAAACGACCTGACCTGGTATTCTCCGGGCCTCCCACAATGCCTCTTCCTCTCCCAAGAGGAATTACTGACAGCAAGTTTCACTTGTGGTTTTAAACATCCCGTTGTGACTGGGCCAAGTTCTGGAGCGCCGCTGCAATGTCCAGTTGGCCCTGGTACATAGCCTGTGACTGGGCTGCCTATCTTGTCCCTCGGCCACCACCCGCACAGAGTGCCCCAGGCTACGGACATCCTGACCCATGGCAGATACCTTTGCGCCCAAGGGCTCCACTGCGGACACAACAGCAAAGAACAAAGAAAATTACAGAAACAGGCCCTTCGGACCTCCAAGCCTGCAACAACCATGCTGCCCGTCTGAATGAAAACCCTCTACCCTTCCGGGGACCATATCCCTTGATTCCCATCCTATTCATGTATTTGTCAAGGTGCCCGTTAGAAGTCACTGTCGTATCTGCTTCCACTACTTGACCCAGCAGCAAATTCCAGGCTCCCACCACCCTCTGTGTAAAATACTTGCCTCGTACATCTCCTTAACCTTGACCTCGCACCTTAAACCTATGCGTCCCAGTAATTGACTCTTCCAACCTGAGAAAAAAATCCTCACTATCCATTCTGTCCATGCCCCTCAGAACCCTGTAGACACCTATCAGGACACCCCTCAACCTCTGTCGTTCCAGTGAGAACAAACAAAGTTTCTCCAACCTCGCCTCATAGCTAATGCCCTCCATACCACGCAACATCCTGTGAAAGAGTGCTAAACTGCAGGCCAAGTGACTTGACCCATGACCAACGAATGTGTCTCAAGGAGCAGGACAGAGGGCGTGCAAATTAACGGGGTGCATTTAGCAGAGTCTTTCTTGGTGCCTGCAGCGCCGAGAACGACCCTGCTATCAAACGGGGCTCTGATTTGTTTTGGCCTCGGTGAAGAACATAGAACAAACAAGTGCAGAAGGAGGCCATTTGGCCCATCGAGTCTGCACCGACCCACTTAAACCCTCACTTTCACCCTATCCCCGTAACCCAATAACCCCTCCTAACCTTTTTGGTCACTATGGGCAATTTATCATGGCCAATCCAGCTAACCTGCACGTCTTTGGACTGTGGGAGGAAACTGGAGCACCCGGAGGAAACCCACTCAGCAGGAATGCCGTCCTGAGGCGCACTTATCTTCATTTCCTACACTGACAAGCTCACCTCAGCCATATAGGAAGAGAACGTGTCAATCGCCCCGATCTCTGGACCCCCACCACAGCCTCCAAAGACTCCAATGCTCCAACCTACCTGTATAACCCTAATTCAAGTTAGGATCTATCAAGTCAGGTAATACTTTGGGATCTGGCTTGTCCAGTATTAACGTCAGTTGGTATAGTAACATAAGAAATTAAATCGATTGCAATGCTCAGATATATTCAAATGCTTAAATTGCAGTCACTTTCATTGCCACTGAAAGAGTATTATTGCTGTGAGCCCAACATTAAAAATCTTCAACCAAAGAGAAAATGCTGGAAAATCTCAGCAGGTCTGGCAGCATCAGATCTGCTGTGATTTTCCAGCATTTTCTCTTTAGTTTCAGATTCCAGCATCCGAAGTAATTTGCTTTTATTAAAAATCTTCACATTTGCTAATTCAGTAAAGATCACTTAAAACAATAGGTGTCAACCAAATGCATCAAGGAATCAACATGAGATTTTTAAATAAATGCAGATGACTCTATTTCTAAAAATCTAGCTGGCAATCAGCCATTCTGAATTTGTTAGAACTGTAAAATGATAAGTAATATTTCATAACTCAAGTTGACATTTACTTGACTGCTGTGTGCAGCAACATGTGATGAAAACAATACTCCAAACCCTTTTTCTGTGATTGGAACTAAAATCTCTGCTGAAATCTAAACCTTACAAGCAAAAATAGTGTCACAATATTGTGTTCCCAACACAGTACAAAATGCTGCAATGTTCGGAGAACAACTAACTCCAAATGAATCAAGAGAAATTAGCGTGAAGCTGATCTCAAGATGTTTCTCAAATCATATTTTGGATTATGTTTCTAAAGTGAGGGATTGTAATTACAATTCTTTCATATGCATGTTTCACTTTTTATTGACATTCTGACTTCCAAGAGTTTTAGAAATCAGTATTAATTTTATTTTTAGTTTTTTAAGTGCTACTGAAATCAGTTTTAAATGTGCAGCTGTTTTAATGTGCATGCTTCCGCAGATCTCGACAGGCATTTTCAAATGAATGATAATGACAGTAATTAAATGCACCTGGTAATGACCTTCACACTCTAATGACGATGTCAATTCTGTTTCTTCCATTAACTTCACAGTTTTTGGATGCTGAAATATATTGTTAGATTTGGCTGACAACATGTAAGCTTTAATGTTGAAATAAAACTGCCCTGAAGCAATGTGTTTGAAAGTTCATGAGGAGAACAATAATACATTTGATGTCTTTAGCACCGCAAGTGAAATGTTAACTTCATTGCATTTCGTATCAAAATGTTAAACACAGCAAAAGAAATGCTTGGATATCTTCATACTTCAGTTCAAACTGGGGGTAATTTTAAAAATATTTGGGCAAAATCTTGTTCCCTCCTTCATTGCGAATTTGATGGTGGGGATATTTAACCAGATTGAAGGGTGATGGGTCAGGGTCCCTCCACCTTCCCATCTCCAACCCGATTATGTCTGAGGCAGTCAGGTCTGTGCACAGTATTCCTGTCCCACTGCCAATTATGACCATTAAGTGGTTAATTAATGATCAATTAAGGGTATGTGTATTTTATTAACCGAGTGGCAGAGCTCTCCATGCAGGGAGCACAACAAGCAAGTGGTTAGCGCTGCTGCCTCACAGCGCCAGGGACCTGGGTTCAATTCTGGTCTGGGTGGCTGTGTGGAGTTTGCACTTTCTCCCTGTGTCGGTGTGGGTTTCCTCCGGGTGCTCAGGTTTCCTTCCACAGTCCACTGAGAACACCCCCTGCCTTGCTGCCAAATTAACCTCTCTCCCACACCACCCTTCCCCTCACAACTCCCACTCCATGACGTCCCCTCTCGTCATCACTCAATTCTGGCTTAGTATCTATCAACGATGTTGAGTCTTGGGTAGGTGAAGTACAGCCGATTACCACTGCCTCCCTAGTGGTACTGCTGTTCAATAGCACTGCCAGCCTTGGACTGGCCAGCAGCTCTTGTGGTTAGAACTTACACCTGGGGTCTTTGATGCACTGCTGGCATGACAAGTGCCTGAGTGAAGCAAATGTGGTGGGCCTTCTCTAAAACAGGTGACATTGGGTTCTTACTGGGTCCCCAGCCAGCTGAGCTCCCCACCACCTCCACAAGATTCCACCCCTTGAGCTCAATTCTGTCTTCCACCTATGCCTAGTGTAGAATCCGCTCAGAATGAATGAAGGGTAGGATGCAAAAATACTGGTTAATAGACTCTTTCCACTCCCTGAAGGGTCCCCTCGTGCTAGATATCACCATCCGAGAAAAAAGGCTCTCATTGTCCACCCTATCCAATCCTCTGATCATCTTGTATGCCTCAATTAAGTCACCTCTTAACCTTCTTCTCCCTAACGAAAACAGCCTCAAGTCCCTCAGCCTTTCCTCATAAGATCTTCCCTCCATACCAGGCAACATTCTGGTAAATCTCCTCTGCACCCTTTCCAATGCTTCCACATCCTTCCTATAACGCGGCGACCAGAATTGCACGCAATACTCCAAATGCGGCCGCACCAGAGTGTTGTATAGCTGCAACATGACCTCATGGCTCCTAAACTCAATCCCTCTACCAATAAAAGCTAACACACTGTACGCCTTCTTAACAACCCTCTCAACCTGGGTGGCAACTTTCAGGGATCTATTTACATGGACACCGAGATCTCTCTGCTCACCCACACTGCCAAGAATCTTACCATTAGCCCAGTACTCAGTCTTCCTGTTATTCCTTCCAAAATGAATCACCTCACACTTTTCTGCATTAAACTCCATTTGCCACCTCTCAGCCCAGCACTGCAGCTAATCTATGTCCCTCTGTAACTTGTAACATCCTTCCGCACTGTCCACAACTCCACCGACTTTAGTGTCATCTGCAAATTTACTCACCCATCCTTCTACGCCCTCCTCCAGGTCATTTATAAAAATGACAAACAGCAGTGGCCCCAAAACAGATCCTTGTGGTACATCACTAGTAACTGGACTCCAGTCTGAACATTTCCCACCAACCACCACCCTTTGTCTTCTTCCAACTAGCCAATTTCGGATCCAAACTGCTAAATCACCCTGAATCCCATGCCTCCGTATTTTCTGCAGTAGTCTACCATGGGGAACCTTATCAAACGCTTTACTGAAATCCATATACACCACATCAACTGCTTTACCCTCATCCACCTGTTTGGTCACATTCTCAATGAACTCTATAAGGTTTGTGAGGCATGACCTACCCTTCACAAAACCGTGTTGACTATCTCTAATCAAATTATTTCTTTCCAGATGATTATACATCCTATCTCTTATAAACCTTTCCAAGATTTTTCCCACAACAGAAGTTAGGCTCACTGGTCTACAGTTACCGGGGTTATCTCTACTCCCCTTCTTGAACAAGGGGACAACATTTGCTATCCTCCAGTCTTCTGGCACTATTCCTGTAGACAAAGGTGACTTAAAGATCAAGGCCAAAGGCTCAGCAATCTCCTCCCTTGCTTTTCAGAGAATCCTAGGATAAATCCCATCCGGCCCAGGTGACTTATCTATTTTCACACTTTCCAGAATTGCTAACACCTCCTCCTTATGAATCTCAAGGCCTTCTAATCTAGTAGCATGAATCTCAGTATTCTCCTCGACAACATTGTCTTTTTCCTGCGTGAATACTGATGAAAAATATTCATTTAGCACCTCTCCTATCTCCTCGGACTCCAAGCACAACTTCCCACTACTGTCCTTGACTGGCCCTACTCTTACCCTAGTCATTCTTTTATTCCTGACATATCTATAGAAAGCTTTAGGGTTATCCTTGATCCTACCTGCCAAAGACTTCTCATGTCCCCTCCTGGCACTTCTTAGCTCTCTCTTTAGGTCCTTCCTAGCTAACTTGTAACTCTCGAGCGCCCTAACTGAACCTTCATGTCTCATCTTTACATAAGTCTATAGCATTTCCTGTCAATATTTGGAAAGTTAAAGTGCCCCATAACAACTACCCTGTTGCTTTCGCTCCTATCCAGAATCATCTTTGCAATCCTCTCCTCTACATCTCTGGAACTTTTCGGAGGCTTATAGAAAATCCCGAACAGGGTGACCTCTCCTTTCCTGTTTCTAACCTCAGCCCATACTACCTCAGTAGACTCGTCCTCGTCAAACGTCCTTTCTGCCACCGTAATACTGTCCTTCACTAACAATGCCACCCCTCCCCCTCTTTTACCACCTTCCCTGAGCTCACTGAAATATCGAAATACCGGCACCTGTAACAACCATTCCTGTCCCTGCTCTATGCATGTCTCTGAAATGGCCACAACATCGAAGTCCCAGCTACCAACCGATGCCGCAAGTTCACCCACCTTATTCCGGATGCTCCTGGCATTGAAGAAGACACACTTTAAACCACCTTCCTGCCTGCCGGCACACTCCTGCAACGTTGAAACCCGACTCATGACCTCACTACTTTCAACTTCCTGTATACTGGAGCTACAATTCAGGTTCCCAAGCCCCTGTTGAACTAGTTTAAACCCTCCCGAAGAGCATTTGCAAATTTCCCCCCCCCCAGAATATTGGTACCCCTCTGGTCCAGATGCAGACCATTTTTCTCCAAATCATTTACATATACTATGAACAGCAAAGGTCCCAGCACTGATCCCTGTGGAACACAACAAGTCACAGCCCTCCAATTAGAAAAGCACCCTTCCATTGACATAGACATAGTCAACACGGTTTCGTGAAGGGTAGGTCGTGCCTCACAAACCTTATTGAGTTCTTTGAGAAGGTGACCAAACAGGTGGATGAGGGTAAAGCAGTTGATGTGGTGTATATGGATTTCAGTAAAGCGTTTGATAAGGTTCCCCACGGTAGACTACTGCAGAAAATACGGAGGCATGGTATTCAAGGAGATTTAGCAGTTTGGATCAGAAATTGGCTAGGGGGAAGAAGACAAAGGGTGGTGGTTGATGGGAAGTGTTCAGACTGGAGTTCAGTTACAACTGGTGTACCACAAGGATCTGTTTTGGGGCCACTGCTGTTTGTCATTTTTATAAATGACCTGGAGGAGGGCGTAGAAGGATGGGTGAGGAAATTTGCAGATGACACTAAAGTCGGTGGAGTTGTGGACATTGTGGAAGGATGTTACAAGTTACAGAGGGACATAGATAAGCTGCAGCGCTGGGCTGAGAGGTGGCAAATGGAGTTTAATGCAGAAAAGTGTGAGGTGATTCATTTTGGAAGGAATAACAGGAAGACTGAGTACTGGCCTAATGGTAAGATTCTTGGCAGTGTGGATGAGCAGAGAGATCTCGTTGTCCATGTACATAGATCCCTGAAAGTTGCCACTTAGGTTGAGAGGGTTGTTAAGAAGGCGTACGGTGTGTTAGCTTTTATGGGTAGAAGGATTGAGTTTCGGAGCCGTGAGGCCATGTTGCAGCTGTACAAAAGTCTGGTGCAGCCGTATTTGGAGTATTGCGTGCAATTCTGGTCACCGCACTATAGGAAGGATATGGAAGCATTGGAAAGTATGCAGAGGAGATTTACCAGAATGTTGCCTGGTATGGAGGGAAGATCTTATGAGGAAAGTCTGAAGTAGTTGAGGCTGTTTTCGTTAGAGAAAAAAAGGTTAAGAAGTGACTTAATTGAGGCATACAAGATGATTAGAGGATTGGGTAGGGTGGACAGTGAGAGCCTTTTTACTCGGATGGTGATGTCTAGCATGAGGGGACATAGTTTTAAATTGAGGGGAGATAGATATAAGACAGACGTCAGAGGTAGGTTCTTTACTCAGAGAGTAGTAAAGGTGTGGAATGTCCTGCCTGCAACAGTAGTGGACTCGCCAACATTAAGGGTATTCAAATGGTCATTGATTGACATATGGACGATAAGGGAATAGTGTAAATGGGCTGTAGAGTGGTTTCACAGGTCGGTGCAACATCGAGGGCCGAAGGACCTGTACTGCGCTGTAATGTTCTTTGTTCTATTGCTACTCTCTGCCTTCTATGACCTAGCCAGTTCTGTATCCATCTTGCCAACTCACCCCGATCCCGTGTGACTTCACCTTTTGTACCAGTCTACCATGAGGGACCTTGTCAAAGGCCTTACTCAAGTCTGTATAGACAACATCCACTGCCCTACCTGCATCAATCATCTTTGTGACTTCTTCGGAAAACTCTATCAAGTTAGTGAGACACGACCTCCCCTTTACAAAACCATGCTGCCTCTCACTAATACATCCATTTGCTTCCAAATGGGAGTAGATCCTGCCTCGAAGAATTCTCTCCAGTAATTTCACTACCAATGATGTAAGGCTCACTGGCCTGTAGTTCCCTGGATTATCCTTGCTACCCTTCTTAAACAAAGGAACAACATTGGCTATTCTCCAGTCCTCCGGGACATCACCTGAAGACAGTGAGGATCCAAAGATTTCTGTCAAGGCATCAGCAATTTCCTCTCTCGCCTCCTTCAGTATTCTGGGGTAGATCCCATCCGGCCCTGGGGACTTATCTACCTTAATATTTTTCAAGATGCCCAACACCTCGTCTTTTTGGATCTCAATGTGACCCAGGCTATATACACACCCTTCTCCAGAGTCAATATCCACCAATTCCTTCTCTTTGGTGAATACTGATGCAAAGTATTCATGTAGTACCTCACCCATTTCCTCTGGCTCCACACATAGATTCCCTTGCCTATCCTTCAGTGGGCCAACCCTTTCCCTGGCTACCCTCTTGCTTATTATGTATGTGCAAAAAGCATTGGGATTTTCCTTAACCCTATTTGCCAATGCCTTTTCGTGACCTCTTCTAGCCCTCCTGACTCCTTGCTTCAGTTCCTTCCTACTTTCCTTATATTCCACACAGGATTCGTCTGTTCCCAGCCTACTAGCAATGACAAATGCCTCCTTTTTCTTTTTGACGAGGCCTACAATATCTCTCGTTATCCAAGGTTCCCGAAATTTGCCATATTTATCCTTCTTCCACACAGGAACACGTCGGTCCTGAATTCCTTTCAACTATATCAGGAATAAGCGAATGACTAGGGAAAGAGTAGGACCAGTCAAGGACAGGGATGGGAAATTGTGTGTGGAGTCTGAAGAGATAGGCGAGATACTAAATGAATATTTTTCGTCAGTATTCACTCAGGAAAAAGATAATGTTGTGGAGGAGAATGCTGAACCCCAGGCTAATAGAATAGATGGCATTGAGGTACGTAGGGAAGAGGTGTTGGCAATTCTGGACAGGCTGAAAATAGATAAGTCCCCGGGACCTGATGGGATTTATCCTAGGATTCTCTGGGAGGCCAGGGAAGAGATTGCTGGACCTTTGGCTTTGATTTTTATGTCATCATTGGCTACAGGAATAGTGCCAGAGGACTGGAGGACAGCAAATGTGGTCCCTTTGTTCAAAAAGGGGAGCAGAGACAACCTCGGCAACTATAGACCGGTGAGCCTCACGTCTGTAGTGGGTAAAGTCTTGGAGGGGATTATAAGAGACAAGATTTATAATCATCTAGATAGGAATAATATGATCAGGGATAGTCAGCATGGCTTTGTGAAGGGTAGGTCATGCCTCACAAACCTTATTGAGTTCTTTGAGAAGGTGACTGAACAGGTAGATGAGGGTAGAGCAGTTGATGTGGTGTATATGGATTTCATCAAAGTGTTTGATAAGGTTCCCCACGGTAGGCTATTGCAAAAAATACGGAGGCTGGGGATTGAGGGTGATTTAGAGATGTGGATCACAAATTGGCTAGCTGAAAGAAGACAGAGGGTGGTGGTTGATGGGAAATGTTCAGAATGGAGTTCTGTCACAAGTGGAGTACCACAAGGATCTGTTCTGGGGCCGTTGCTGTTTGTCATTTTTATCAATGACCTAGAGGAAGGCGCAGGAGGGTGGGTGAGTAAATTTGCAGACGATACTGAAGTCGGTGGTGTTGTCGATAGTGTGGAAGGATGTAGCAGGTTACAGAGGGATATAGATAAACTGCAGAGCTGGGCTGAGAGGTGGCAAATGGAGTTTAATGTAGAGAAGTGTGAGGTGATTCACTTTGGATGGAATAACAGGAATGCGGAATATTTGGCTAATGGTAAAGTTCTTGAAAGTGTGGATGAGCAGAGGGATCTAGGTGTCCATGTACATAGATCCCTGAAAGTTGCCACCCAGGTTGATAGGGTTGTGAAGAAGGCCTATGGAGTGTTGGCCTTTATTGGTAGAGGGATTGAGTTCCGGAGTCGGGAGGTCATGTTGCAGCTGTACAGAACTCTGGTACGGCCTCATTTGGAGTATTGTGTACAGTTCTGGTCACCGCATTATAGGAAGGACGTGGAGGCTTTGGAGCGGGTGCAGAGGAGATTTACCAGGATGTTGCCTGGTATGGAGGGAAAATCTTATGAGGAAAGGCTGATGGACTTGAGGTTGTTTTCATTGGAGAGAAGAAGGTTAAGAGGAGACTTAATAGAGGCATACAAAATGATCAGGGGGTTGGATAGGGTGGACAGTGAGAGCCTTCTCCCGCGGATGGATATGGCTGGCACGAGGGGACATAACTTTAAACTGAGGGCTAATAGATATAGGACAGAGGTCAGAGGTAGGTTCTTTACGCAAAGAGTAGTGAGGCCGTGGAATGCCCTACCTGCTACAGTAGTGAACTCGCCAACATTGAGGGCATTTAAAAGTTTATTGGATAAACATATGGATGATAATGGCATAGTGTAGGTTAGATGGCTTTTGTTTCGGTGCAACATCGTGGGCCGAAGGGCCTGTACTGCGCTGTATTGTTCTATGTTCTATATTCTATGACATTTGAAAGCCTCCCACATGTCAGATGTTGATTTACCCTCAAACATCTGCCCCCCAAAATAGGTTATTCAGTTCCCGCCTAATATTGTTATAATTAGCCTTCCCCCAATTTAGCACATTCACCCTAGGACCACTCTTATCCTTGTCCATCAGCACTTTAAAACTTACTTAATTGTGGTCACTGTTCCCTAAATGCTCCCCTACTGAAACTTCTACCACCTGGCTGGGCTCATTCCCCAATACCAGGTCCAGTACAGACCCTTCCCTAGTTGGACTGTCTACATATTGTTTTCAGAAGCCCTCCTGGATGCTCCTTACAAACTCTGCCCCATCCAGGCCCCTAGCACTAAGTGAGTCCCAGTCAATATTGGGGAAGTTGAAGTCTCCCATCACAACAACCCTGTTGTTTTTACTCTTTTCCAAAACCTATCCGCTCCTCTATCTCCCGCTGGCTGTTGGGAGGCCTGTAGTAAACCCCCAATGTTGTGACTGCACCCTTCTTATTCCTGATCTCTACCCATATAGTCTTGCTGCCTTCTCAGGTGTCCTCCCGTAGTACAGCTGTGATATTCTCCCTAGCCAGAAGCGCAACTCCGCCACCCCTTTTACATCCCCTTCTATCCCAACTGAAACATCTAAATCCTGGAACATTTAGCTGCCAATCCTATCCTTCCCTCAACCAGGTCTCTGTAATGATAACATCATAGTTCCAAGTACTAATCCAAACTCTACGTTCATCTGCCTTACCCGTAATACTTTGTGCATTAAAACATATGCACTTCAGGCCACCAGACCTGCTGTTTTCAGCAACATCTCCCTGTCTGCTCTTCCCCAGAGCCATACTGGCACTATTCCCTAGTTCTCCCTCAATGCATTCACCTTCTGACCTATTGGTCCGGTACCCACCCCCCCTGCCATACAAGCTTAAACCCTCCTGTGTGACAGTAACAAACCTCGCGGCCAGGATATTTATGCCTCTCCAGTTTAGATGCAACCCATCCTTCTTATACAAGTCACACCTGACCCGGAAAAGCTCCCAGTGGTCCAGATAACGGAAACCTTCCCTCCTACACCAGCTGTTTAGCCACGTGTTTAGCTGCTCTATCTTCCTATTCCTAGCCTCACTGGCACATGGCACAGGGAGTAATCCCGAGATTATAATCCTAGAGGTCCTGTCTTTTAACTTTCTGCCTAGCTCCCTGAACTCCTGCTGCAGGACCTCATGCCCTATGTCGTTAGTACCAATATGTACAACGACCTCTGCCTGTTTGCATCCCTTCAGGATTCCCACTACCCGTTCGGAGACATCCTGGACCCTGGCACCAGGGAGGCAACTTACCATCCAGGAGTCTCTTTCACGTCCACAGAAGCGTATATCTGTGCCCCTTGACTATAGAGTCCCCGATGACTATTGCTCTTCTGTGCTTTGACCCTCCCTTCTGAACATCAGAGCCAGCCGTGGTGTCACTGGCTGCTGCTGTTTTCCCCTGATAGGCTGTCCACCCCGACAGTATCCAAAGGGGTATACCTGTTCGAAAGGGGGACAACCACAGGGGATTCCTGCACTGACTGCCTGCCCATTCTGGTGGTCACCCATTTCTGTGTCTGCACCTTGGGTGTGACCACATTTACATAACTGCTATCTATGACGCTTTCCACCACCTGCATGCTCCTAAGTGCATCCAACTGCAGCTCCAACTGAACCATGCGGTCTGTGAGGAGCTCCAGTTGGGTGCACTTTCTGCAGATGAAGCCATCCGTGATGCTGGAAGTCTCCCGGACCTGCCACATCTCACAGTCAGAGCACTGCACCCCTCTAATTGACATTGCGTCAATTAATTCATAAATTAAATTTTAAAAAAACATTTTTTTTTAGGTTTCTGTTAACTATATGTTTTCTAGCACTAGAAATACTACTATAAAGGTGAAAGCTAAATACAGTACTCTCCTATCTCTGGCTTAGATACCCCTCTAAATTATAATTAAGTCATTATGTTTATTTAGTTTAACAATGCTTAATTTTTAAATTTAGTGTAGATTCCCAACCAGCCAATCAGGTCACAGCTTTACTTTGATGTCACTTCAGTTCCCCCCCACACACACACTTTGAAAAGGTAATAAAAATTAAAATGAAAAAAAAATCAGTTAACTTCCCAGGTTCTCAGATGCTCTCTGGTTCTCTCCCTGTAGATTAAAAGTTACAGACCAGAAGAAAGAGAGAGAACAAAACATTAGGGAAAAAGCACCTTCTCCCACTCTGCACCGAATTACCTCACTGCACCAAATTACCAAGTTCCAAATTCCCACTCTGGATGTGTCTCACTCCGGCTGTGTCTCCTTCACTTGCGCAAAGCTTCACTGATGCCAAGAAATCTCATTATTTCCCTTTGTGATGAGCGTATCGGAAACTCCTCAAGGAAAGTGACTTGGGCTTTTCCAAATTCACTTTTGGCTAGGTTCATCATTAAACTCTCCTCCTGAAGTCGATCGAATAACTCCATCAGATGTTTTAAATGTTCTTTCAATGTCTGGCTGAAAATTACCAGATCGTCGATGTATACCGCACAATTGGGCAATCCTGAAACGACTGTGTTAGTTAACCGTTGAAATGTGGCTGGGGCGTTTTCCATGCCAAATGGCATAACTGTGAATGGGTATATACCATCTGGAGTCACAAAAGCTGAAATCTCCTTCCCCCTTTCGGATAAAGGTACCTGCCAGTAACCTTTAAGTAAATCCAATTTGGAAATAAGAGCTGATTGTCCCACTTTCTCAATGCAATCCTCCAAACGTGGGATAGGATAAGAGTTCATTCTTGTAACTGCATTAACCTTTCTATAGTCCATACACAACCGTTGGGTACCGTCTGGGTTAGGTAGAGTCACTATGGGTGAGCTCCATTGGCTGCAACCTGCAGTGATATGCATCACTGCACATACACAAGGGGTTAATGTAAATACACTACAACTAAATAACCACTCGAGGGAGCACCAGAGATGTCATGATATGCAGACACGCAACCATTGGGTCATTAGAACAGGACACAACCAATGGGTAATCAGGACACCCAGAGGTGGCATTACCACAAGGGGGCATTACACAACCCATATAAAAAGGACAAGGCACACAGGCTCTGCCTTTTCCACCGTCAGAGACCTAGAGAGTAGGACAGGGTTGATTAACAGCAACATCACACCTAAGCAAGCATGTATAGTTAGCGGAATAGACTGAGTTACTAGAGAGGCAGATTAGCAGAGTGTCGAACTCATTTAAGAGAATTGTTAATCGTTCAATAAATACGTTAAACCTATCTCTGAGTCTGGAGCATCTTTCAGAGCTTACATTAAGTGACAGCTTAAATTACTAGCAATAACATCACACAACATGGTACAGGAGTGACTGCTCAATCTCCTCAGTTCAACTCAGCAAGGTTAGAGACAGACGGCAATCAAATCCAGGCACGATGGATAAGATCCAGGCTCCTCATCAACTCAGGACCATAGGCAATCTCAGTGCTAGCTGGCATTCGTTCAAACAGAAATTCCAACTATACATGGAAGCATCCGACCTAAATGGCGAAGCCGATGCTTGGAAGAAAGCTCTTCTACTCACCATCGTGGGTGAACCAGCGATAGAGATCTTCAACTCGTTTCAGTACTCCAAAGGGCAGGACAAAACGAGATTCCAGACCATCCTGGACAAATTCGACAGCCACTGCGAGGTGGACACGAACGAAATAGGTAAGAATGGAATGAATACTCACCATGAGGCAGAGGCAAGGTTGAAGAAGAAGAAGACGGCAGTTTTGGATGGCAGCCATTTTGCGCAGTCTGACCAGTCTGCACATGCACACTTCCCTAAAAGACGTACACCGGCGAAAAGAGCACATAAAGGAACCTCGGCGTGGATTGAGTCCTACGCATGACGTCATGAGCGTCATGATGTGTCGTGGATTTAGGTTATCCTGGACCTAATAATACTCTATTACTAACCTATGCCCTAGATTAACCTATTAAAAGAGGGAAACCTGTTTTCCTGCCAAGACTCAGAATAGATCTCACGAAGGGAGAATGCTTTTCCGGGTCTCAGGCAGTTAAACAGGATTTCAGTTACTTTCTACAGGGAGAGCTCAGATTCGTCACTCATAACTAAATCAATACCTCTTGAGGTCGTGGGTCCTATCCTAAATGAGTGTCTAGGAATTCAACCTCGAGATTAATTTTCACACAGTATGATTTTAAATAAAATATCTTTATTGTGAAAATACTACCAATAGATACATACTGAATTGCAGAGTTAAAGTATAAGTGGACTAAACAGTCCTTCTAGTTATCTACTAACATATCTAAACATGGAAAAATCCTTAAAGCATCTCTTATCAGTTTCTTAGTATATTTCTAAGAAGTTATTGCAAAACCATACATACAAAGAACCAAGAAATGTACAGCACAGGAACAGGCCCTTCGGCCCTCCAAGCCCTGCCGACCATGCTGCCTGACTAAACTACAATCTCCTACACTTCCTGGGTCCGTATACCTCTATTCCCATCCTATTCATGTATTTGTCAAGATGCCCCTTAAATGTTACTATCGTCCCTGCTTCCACCACCTCCTCCGGTAGCGAATTCCAGGCACCCACTACCCTCTGTGTAAAAAACTTGCCTCGTACATCTACTCTAAACCTTGCCCCTCTCACCTTAAACCTATGCCCCCTAGTAATTGACCCCTTTACTCTGGGGAAAAGCCTCTGACTATCCACTCTGTCTATGCCCCTCATAATTTTGTAGACCTCTATCAGGTCGCCCCTCAACCTCCGTTGTTCCAGTGAGAACAAACCGAGTTTATTCAACCCCTCCTCATAGCTAATGCCCTCCATACCAGGCAACATTCTGGTAAATCTCTTCTGCACCCTCTCTAAAGCCTCCACATCCTTCTGGTAGTGCGGCGACCAGAATTGAACACTATACTCCAAGTGTGGCCTAACTAAGGTTCTATACAGCTGCAACATGACTTGCCAATTCTTATACTCAATGCCCCGGCCAATGAAGGCAAGCATGCCGTATGCCTTCTTGACTACTTTCTCCACCTGTGTTGCCCCTTTCAGTGACCTGTGGACCTGTACTCCTAGATCTCTCTGACTTTCAATACTCTTGAGGGTTCTATCATTCACTTTATATTCCCTACCTGCATTAGACCTTCCAAAATGCATTACCTCACATTTGTCCAGATTAAACTCCATCTGCCATCTCTCTGCCCAAGTCTCCAAACAATCTAAATCCTGCTGTATCCTCTGACAGTCCTCATCACTATCCGCAATTCCACCAACCTTTGTGTCGTCTGCAAACTTACTAATCAGACCAGTTACATTTTCCTCCAAATCATTTATATATACTACAAACAGCAAAGGTCCCAGCACTGATCCCTGCGGAACACCACTGGTCACAGCCCTCCAATTAGAAAAGCATCCTTCCATTGCTACACTCTGCCTTCTATGACCTAGCCAGTTCTGTATCCACCTTGCCAGCTCACCCCTGATCCCGTGTGACACTGGTTGGTGCCTGCCTCTCGTCTGGGTGACATTCTTTCCAGATATCAAAACAGACACTTTTGTGAGGGTGTTATCCTAAGTGTCAAGGGGTACAGTTAGGGAAGGATTTGTGTATCTATTTATCTGGAGCGTTCCCTGTCCTTGTATTTTTTAATATTTCTCGGGAGTGGAGTTCGTCTCAAAGGATTTATGGTCTATCAAAGAAAAGGCTTTAATTGTTCGATACTAATGAGTCCTTGGAACCAGCTTGGAGTCTCTCCCATCAGGTGGTAACCTCTATCTGACCTTTAGCTGGAGTGGTCTTATTCCATTTTGAATTAGAATGCTTGTGTGTATTACTGCCTTATTTTTAATCCGAATTCTGCGGTGAACGTGATGTCCATCACATCCCCCTCTTGATAGATCTAAATTCTTATTTATCACTGAGTTGCTCTTACTCAAATCTGTCCTTTCATTTGCATAATTATTGACTTCTTCCTTCCCTACTAAAGGAAAACCTTGAGTTGGAAGAAACAGTGTAATGTGCATTTGTTTGGCAGACTATCTTGTAATTCATTCTCAGTTCTATTCTCACATTCATTGAGGATTCCATGGATTCGATCCTTCAGATGTTGTTGGTCTATAAGGGGTAATGTTTCAATTTTCTGTAGGAATAGTTGTAACATTTGTTTCTCTGCCCATTGCAGAAATTTTACTTCTATAGTCCTAATCAATGTATTTTTTGTTCTGTCTCTTGCTACCATAGCGGTGGTAATGGCATTTTGCATGAGGCCTACGCCTTGGTGAAGAGCTGTTTTTAAAGTTGCCAATTGTTTTCCTTTTTCAGGATTTAGTTCAGCCTCTATTTCTTTTTCTGTTTTGTCAATTTCTTTTTGCATCAAGTTCATCAGGTAATTACAAATGATTTGAAACTTCTCTGAATGATTAGAGTTTACTCTACTTGATTTTAGTCCCTTTTCTTGTTTCTGATGGGGAGGAAGCTCAGGAGTCTTGTTCCTGTGTGTCACAGGAGTGTAGCCACAAGCTCCCTGAGAGTCTTTATCTTTTTGTTGAGGTAGAGAAATGGAATCAATTTTGTATTTTATTTCAACATAAATATGTTCCCTTTTTGGATTGTCTGTGGGAGGTGTTGATGAGATTGGATTCATTCTCATGTATTCATTTCCACAGTCTAGCTTTCTAGTTGCTTCTATACTTTCCTTATTCTCTGAGGTGAGAGGGTTGGAAAGTGTTAAGTCTCCAAATCTCACGGATTCCAATGTTGGATAATTGGGATACCAAGGTTGAATAGATTTGGTCTGTACCCCCTTTTGAGGTGCATAGGGTATCTTCTTTGGAAAGGGGGGATAGAATAAAATTGTTTTCTTTACTGGAAAACTAGTGTGGAGTCTCATCCTGAGTACATTGTGTTGATACTGAGGTGTAATATTTTTGAACATATGCTTGTTCAGGTTGTTGGAGAGATGTGTCTTGGAGCTCTGCTCGATATTCGGCTTTTAACCAAGTTCCAGTGTTTCCTGGTTGTACTTGGGGATTACCCACTACCGATTCCCATAGGGTGTCCAGATTGTCCGGTTTCCATGTCTTCTTCAGTGGAACCCAAGGATTTATTTGATCCTTTTCTCGGGGAATGGCAGGAAAGTAGAAACCCCGAAAAGAGAATTCTATATTGCACTTATCATCTCTAAATTGCAGCATGCAACACATGATTTATTTCTCCCTGTCCATTCTCTTGGTGACAAATTAAACATTTGGTCTTCCCAAGAGGATGCACAGTTTTATCACAAATAACAGCAACAAAGTGAGGAGTGTCTTGATCATCACTTAACATATTATTTTCATGCTTGTCGCCTGAGGCTTGAATGGTAAGTGCCTCAAAGTGACCCGTTCTGAGTTCAGTTTTTAAGGCTTCGTATCATTGTAATGCAGTTCTTCCTCCATATGCGAGGACAAATCTTTCTTTAGTATTTTCCCAAAATGCAATTCAAAGTTTTTGTTCAAAAAACCCATATTCGAGGTATTGGTAATAAAATGTCTCAATCCCTGGCGAAAGGGTTGGGATTTTCGGGTTTGCTTTAATTAAACGAACAGAAGGGATAATAATTGTTCCTGGTCCCTCATTGTTAATGGGAACAGATCGTCGATTATGTACTGTTGGTTCCAATAATGTTGGGCTTCTCGATAGCTGGATGATGTTAGAAAAATAAGCGTTCCGATTGCTTCTAAACACTCAATTTGTCGATGAGCTTGGTCGATACAGGAACAAACCATTCTCCATATTTCCGATGTGGTTGGGATGAACTCTTTTATCACATGAACAAGTTCTAGCATCGATTCAGGTATCAGTACTTAATTCAAGGTATGTCTATGTATAAGTAATAAGATCATTATAATTAGTTGTCAATTTGCAGGAAACGTTCGATGATGGAATCGATTGCGAAATTCTCGGGGTTTATATCAGTTTCAGATTCAGCGAGATATTCGATAAGGGAAGTGAGGGTTGCAGTTCCAGAATCTGTAAGATGCGTGGCAAATGAAGCGAGGGTTGTTACGGTATTGGTGACATCGGTGTCAGATCCCCCTCTATAAAGGCCGGGAATTTCAATATCATTGATGATTGCTATGGCATCTTTGTACGTAAGAGGTGCGAAATCTGAAGGTACCTCATTAAGGTCTTGCCAATCCGTGATATGATGTTCGACTGTTGCAAGATCATCTGCCTGGCTGTGGAGCAATAGATACTGGTGGAGAAGATGAACCGGCGGCAGCAGGCTCACTTTCCACATCCGACCTCATCTCCAGGTAAGGGAGTGAGGGGTTTAGCGATGATGTCAGAGATCGTCCCAGTATGATGCCATTTTTATCATTGAGGCAAAAAGGAGTGCTAACAATAGGTGTTCGTGGTGGGAAAGGACCAAAAAGATGATGATGCATGAATTGATCAAAAAGGCGGGGGCCACAGCAGCTGCAAACTGATGTGGTCGCCAGGAAGCGTAGCTGCACGGACTTAAATCTGGTAGAAGATAACCGTGACAATATTTGAGTCCCATTGGGGATTGTGTCATGGCAACATACTGCTGATGACAGTACGTTTGTGGTCCATGAATGTTAAAAGGAGTGTCATATCTCCTGGGTGTAGTAACAGTAGGACGTAAGAGACCTTGTCGATTACAACGAGGACACAGTACAATTACCATAGAGGCGCAAAGGGATCCTTCTTCATGAATGGTAACGATCCTGTAAGGATTTCTATCAATACGTTGCTGAGGCATCATTTGGAAAAGGCTATAAGCAATAGGGACTATACGGAAACGAAGGTACGGAAGGATTTCCGGGTTGGGAGAGTCGGTTGATTGACATTTCGTATACATATCCTCATGTCCAGAAAGACATTAATAATAAAAATAATAATAATACTCCACTGTCACAAGTATGAAGCTACTGTGAAAAGTCCCTAGTTGCCACATTCTGGCGCCTGTTCGGGTAAGCTGGTACAGGAATTGAACCCGCGCTGCTGGCCTTGTTCTGTAATATAAACCAGCTGTCTAGCCAATTACGCAAAAAAGAATTTAAAAAATTGATTCTCATTGATGATCAGTGCCCTTTCCTGTATTAATAAGGAATTGCATGTGCTCGGCCCAATCCTGAAGGTGGACTGGAGGACATGGTGAGGGTCTATCTGCGGAGAGCCTATCTGCGGAGACAGGAAATGAGTAAAATCAGACATATTGTGCCACCGATAGGCAGTGCGTAATGCAGAACATTACTAAAGTATCCAAAGAATCCTGAAAAATAGGAAAGAACATCACTAGCAGCGTGAGTAATTCCTTGAAAAATGGAACCCATTTTGGGAAAAACATCTTCAGCAGCCATACCAAGGGTGCTGACGTCTGGGGCATGGACAGGATTGAAAATCTGAACTTGTGATAATAAATTTTTGGCATGCCTAATATGCTCAGTTATATCATAATTAGTGAAAGTGAGCATGATACATATGTGCTAGGAGAGCGGTCAATTTAGAAATCCTAATGGTGGATGGGAAGTGATTCTCTGGGGTTATGGAAACTGCTGCTGCGTGTCTGTGGTCCTTTTTAAAGCTATAGCCACAGTAAGTTACATTTTCATGTGGCGTCAACATCCATGTTCCTGGAGCAAGTTGACAGTCATCACAATACTCAGAGCTGAGTATCGCTACTGATCCAGTGTCCAGAATGTGAATTCTAGATAGTTTTTCAAAGATAGGGGTTGCAACCACTGAACATCATGCATTCCTCCAATCATGGTGTTTCTGCCAATCAAAGCATAAGCGTAGGGTTGTCCCTATACACATGTCAGCGGAAAAATATTCTAATGGCTGTAAGGAAGTTCTATTAAATCCAGCCTGACCAATTAAAGTGTACGGCGTGTGAACTCATGCATGTGCTTTAAAATTTCCTGTGGAAGCAATTTGTCCGAGTTGGACACGGTTATAAATCCGAAAATAACATTTGTCCGGTTGTATACTTGGCACGGACACGATTAAAGAAATTCACCATACCCTGTATTTAAACCACCACAGAGTATCAACTCAGTCAGGTTTATGCTGTTCAATTTCGCTAACTCTGAGTAACATGACTCTCGAAGTGGATTTCTGCAATACCTTCAACTGTCGAATAGTTGAGAGATATTTAAATATGGTGGTAACAAGAGGATCTGGAAGCTTTCGTCTAACTACTTGATCTAGGGTATTTTTGATTACTTCGGCCGTATAGTTAGCTTTAATGAGATCGTTATTTGCCAATGTTTGATCTCGAAGTACTACCAGTGAGTCTGTAGTCAGACTCGTCATTCTAGTGACATATGAAGATATGTTTTCGAGATTCGAAGTGGTCTCACTTAACCACTGCGAGAAAATGTCTAAGGCTTGTACGACTGAAGAAGTAGCTGAGGTTAGAAGTTTAGTGTTTTTCAATTGTACACTCATCAGCCTCCGTCTTTGATGGCCGGAGCGTGGTACCAAATACGATGTGTATGGTTTCTTTGATTTAGGTGTGACAAAATTCTGCCAAGTGTCATTTCTCATTATGACCCGAAAAGGTGATGGAGCCTCAAGTAGAGAAATCAGAGAAGATTCCTGCTTACTATTGATTGGTGAGGTACTATTTCCACAGTTAGGATAGCTGCGTAAGCATCTTCGCAGTCTATCAGTATAACTCACTTTAAGTTTTCGATGGATTAGCTCAGGGGGCAATACAAGAAGATTTTTAAATAAATCAGTCCGTTTGACTGAGGGATTCTGTTTAAAATACCATCCTATGGAGTAGACGGCCTGAATGGTGTGACTAGAATGATTAGAAGGTTTCCAATCATAAATGGAGAAATTATTAGATACCCACGCCATGCGTCGAGCATCTTCGCTGGTCAGCCATCCAGGTTTGTCACAGTGACTTTTCTGGAGTGTGCCTCGATAGTGTGGTTTACAGAATACTGCATATCGATTAGAGGGTCTAATCGGGTCAGAATCATTAGTGTAACAATGATTCTCATAAATAGTTTTGTTTACTCCAAATTCTATGTCATATAGGGCACATGTCTGTTTCGGTCCCAGGAAGCGGAACAGAGACACGAGGTTGGTTTCATTCTGCTGATTGCTGATCATCGTTCTTTTGATGTGTCTCAACTGGATCTGTGAGCCAGGAGGAATAACATTCTCTTTGAAGTTTTCCCGTAAAATTAGTGTAATTTGTTTTTTGACCACTTTGATCAAGGCATTGTGAAATCATTTCTTCCCATTTTTTATTGGGGTCTCCTGATTGGTAGTACCAGCTGTCATATAGTGAAGATGAACAAACTATAGTGATGTTGCCAGGATTTTCGAGTACATTTGGTTGTTTACATTTAAATTCTGAAGGTATTACTCCAAACATTACCTGATTCCAGGCTGGAATTGACCAATCATATACTAAGTTGTGATAATAGAGATTGATGGGGTAATCATGTCCTATGACATAGCCTTTATAGTCACCTAGTACAGGTGTACAACGAGAGAATTTAAAATGAGAGCCGAGAGATGGCTCTATCTTTTTGATTCCTGTCCATTCTATGAAATAGCAATGTCTATATTGATCCAAAAGGTGTTCCTGGGGATCTGTGAGAGATGGATCTATCATATCATAAGATATTACTGGAGAAGATTCTTTTAGAAACTTAATTGTTTCCTCTAATTCTTTCATCGGGAAAATTTGGCCATCATGGGAAATTATTTGGTGATTATCTATCAATTTTCCCAAATTGACAATTATATTTAGTGGAATGAGAACCTTTCCTGGGGAAAGACAGGTTGGTTCCAGGACAGGTGTCCATATATTTCCGTCGGGAATGGAAAATTTTGTATAGTCCAATTTATGAGGTGCGGATCGCGCAACTCTTTGAATAGTTTGGCCCGAAGTTAATTGAGTCGGGGCCTGGGGTTCTTTCCCTAGAAAAACTGTTTGTTGGAGGGTTTCATTCCCTATCATGATTACTACTGTCCATACAATTAAAGTTATGGTAACCATCATAAAAAGTAACATGAGTGTACAATGTCGACACATTTTATGACATCCTTTCTTATTAAACCATCTTCCGAGGGTACGGCATGTTTTGTGCCTCTCAACAGGCGCTGCTGATGGATTTAAATTGTCTAGAATCATTTCCACAGAAGTGTGTTCTGTGATCGCTGAGCTATCTGCCGTGGGGGCGGGCTGGCTGGAGCTGTACTGGCTGCCTACAAGGGCTGAGTGAATTGGTGAATTGTGACAGGCTTGTGAGCCGTCCTTTTGAGAACGTCTTTGGATTTAGTTTCTTTTAATTCATCATTAATTTGGGGAGGAGTTTTCTCTCTAGGGGGTCAATACAGACCTAAATATGGATTATCATGATCCATTTCTTTTAAGGTTCAAAGTACCTGGGTGTTGGCTTTAAATTATCCACAGACACTGTTCTCTGAGTGGTTCGGTCCCCTCTTCATGCTTCAATCACCACAGTTCTTTCGTTGAGTACCTGCGTGATGACACAAGGGGGTTTCCATTTAGCTCTTAAGCCTGATTGTTTGGACTGTTTTTCCTCCTGCACCCACTCACCTACTTCATAGAGGTTTATCATAGAATTTACAGAGCAGAAGGAGGCCATTCGGCCCATCGAGTCTGCACCGGCTCTTGGAAAGAGCACCATACCCAAGGTCAACACCGCCACCCTATCCCCATAACCCAGTAACCCCACCCAACACTAAGGGCAATTTTGGACACTAAGGGCAATTTATCATGGCCAATCCACCTAACCCGCACATCTTTGGACTGTGGGAGGAAACCGGAGCACCCGGAGGAAACCCACGCACACACGGGGAGGATGTGCAGACTCCGCACAGACAGTGACCCAAGCCGGAATCGAACCTGGGACCCTGGAGCTGTGAAGCAATTGTGCTATCCACAAGGCTACCATGCTGCCCGTAAGCTTGAGGCATCCAAGTGCCTGGTGGGGGAATTGTCACTTCAGAGGTTACAGAAATTAGTGATCTTAGTTCCTTAGTGAGCTCTGGCTCAGGCTCCGGAAGGGGTATCGAAGCATTTTGGGATAAAGGGGTATTCATGTGTATCCCATACATTAAACGGTAGGGTGTAATATTTCGATGCACACCTATCTTAGCTAAAGGCATGTTATTAAGACACATTTGCACCTCAGGTACCAGGTTAGCCCACTTTGATCCCCTGATCATCATCAGTTTTGCCAGGCCTCTCTTTACTTCTTGATTCCGACGCTCCACCATCCCACTAGGTCTGGGATGGTACGGAGTACTGAATTCCAGTTGTATACCTGATCGTTCACACATGTCTCTGAAACCCTTACCAATGAAGGCTGAGCCTCAGTCGGCATGCAGGCTGGCAATCCAGTAACAGGGAACAGTGAGTAGGAGAGTGCTGTGGTCGTTGCGAGTTCTGAACAGCGGGCGGTCGGGACTAACCAGGTAAATGCGGTACAACAATCTACCACTACCAAGATGTATTGGTTCTTTTGCCCATAAGGTTTTTTTACCCACAGAAGAGGTGAATGGTCCAATATAATCAATTTGCCATTTTACCATTGGCTCCTCCTTTATTATGGAGGAGTTACGGTTTGCAATTTGCAACAAATCGTTTACAATCAGTTATCATGTATGGCTACAAATAGTACATTCCTAATTGTGCACATGTGGCTTGGGCACCTCCATGGAGATGACGTTGACCTTGGTGAGCTTCCCTTATTAATTCCAATCGTTTTGTTTTAGGAGGGATCACTTGGTCTGATTTTTTGGGCCTTGATACCAATACCTTCCCTTCTTGATTTGTTTGATAGAGATACTTTAAAGGATATCCAGGCGGGTTTTCTTTATATGGGTCTAGCAGTATTTTTAATTCATCATCTTGATTTTCTGCTATTTGTTGTCTAGTTATGACATTGACCCTGGCCTCCCTAACCTCAGTTAGGTACATCCCTACAGCTTGTTTTGCTTGCTCGTCTGCTAAGTTATTTCCGTAGCTGTGCTGCTGGCCCTTGGTGCGTCCGGGGATGTGTAATACCTGTACTTTTAGATTGTCTGTTCTCAACATAGCTACTGTTTGCCATATGGACTTATGATTGATAAACGTATTTCTATGTGTCTTCCATTTAGTTCTTTCCCATATTGGGAGGTCTCTCTCATATGCATTTCTCGCATATGCTGAATCAGTACATATTAGTACTGGATTTTTAGAATCTGCCCGTTGCATTGCTTCTTTTAATGCCATTGCTTCTGCATATTGTGCAGTGTGAGGTCCGAGAGGGATCGCAATGGTTTGTTCTGGGATATATCTGGACTCCTGAAATTGCCCTATCCCTGCAGAGGATTTCATTAATCCATCTGGTTGAAGTATTTTTATTGAAGAGCCGTCACAATACCAGACTTCTTTGTAGTCTGCTAGATTGTGTTGGGGTACATTCTCTCTCTTACTCTCTGGGTATTCATCTTCCATTTGAGGAAGGAATTGTAAATCAAATTTCTCTGGAGTGACTTCCAACTCAAGTGTATGGTCGTGGAGAAGTGTTAACCACTTACCATATCTAATGGCTGTCGCCTTTCTTTCATTCTCTGGCAGCCTGTTTAAATTTTTCAAAGCGTGACAAGCAGTCTGCATCAGAATTGGCTTCTTTCCTGGCCAAGGCCCGACTTTAATTAAAACTTGTAAGATAAAAGTCAGGGTTCGCTCAGTATCATTATATCGCTGTTCGGTGGATGTAAAATTGTAGGAATAGAAAGCTACTGGAATTATTTCACCCTTGTTATAGGCGATCGCTATCCCTATCTTTGATCCAATTTTAATTCAAAGGATCAATTGCAGAATGCTATTTCTGGTATTCAAATTGATGGCCTTTTGCACAGCATCCATTAGCTTCCCAAGGGATTGATAATCCTCATGGGTGAAAATGAATGGATTGTTTTTTGGTGAACATCTGTCATAAAGAGGTTTAGCTAATGCAGAATAATTTGGGATGAATGCATTCGCATAATTTAACAATCCTAAAATTGACTGAAGCTCTTTGAGTTTCGTGGGCATTTGAATGCGTGAAACTTTCGCTCTAAAATCATTTGTCAGCCCCCTGCCTGTGTCTGTGACACTCAGGCCAAGGAAGTTGACTGTTTGTCTGCAGGCTGAGACTTTTTCAGATTGATTAAATAGCCATTGTCAGCGAGTCGTTTAAAAACTTCATTCAAAAGTTCAAAGTGTTCATCTAAATTGTCTGTTGTCAGGTAGATGTCATCTACATAACTAGTGACTTGTGGTAAGTCCGACAATATTTCCATTAATCTGGCTGAAAAGATTTGTGGGGAATTTCTAAATCCCTGTGGAAGGCGAGTCCACACGTATTGATATCCATTGGGTGCTGTGAAAGCCGTATATTGCTGATCACTTTCCTGAATTGGGTGTGACCAAAAGCCATTGGCCAGGTCCATGCAAGACTTGTACATTTTTCTAACTAATTGACTTACCATCTGTTGGGCACTTGCCTGCTGAGCTGAGTTTGGCTCGGTGTATTTGTTTAATTTTGTATCGTCAATCACAAGACGCCATTTGTTGTCAGCTTTAGCAACACCGAACATCGGGGAATTGTGCCGTGATGGCTTTTTAATTAAAACCCCTTGTTGTTCAAGTGAGTCAATTGTTTTAATAAGACTGGTTCTCCCGCGATGTTCTGGAATGTGCCATTGCTTTTGGACAGGGAATGGGTTAACTCCGAGTGGAGTAGGCTCAATTTGCAGTTTGCCGCAATGGTTTGCGTGCTGCTGCAGAGATTCCCAGTGATAGTTTAATCGGTGTTTTAATTTTGTTCGCATCGTGGAGTCAGTCTGGTATTCGAGCTGTTTGATGATGTGTTCAGCTCTTTCATCTATGTCAGAATTAACAGGAAAAGTGTTAAACCACAATTTTGAATCTTTAGCTCCAATTAATAACAAGACCTTTTGACCAGAAGGTGATATTTGATTGATGTCTATCATTGCAGTCTTTAAAGTGTGCTGTATGCCATTTAATTCGACTGGACAGTCAAAAATTTGAGTTGACTGTGATTGTCCTGCTATACCCACAATTTCAATTTCATCTAGGGGGCCTTTTAGCTGACACTTGGAGTTTACTTGAGGATCTGCAATTGAAATGTCTGACCCTGTATCAATTAATGCTGTTCCAAATAAATTCCTGATTTTAATATCTACGTAAGGGTAATGATTCCTATGCCTTGGGCTGGGTGAGTCAATATTTTGTTGTTTAATCTGATACTGGGAATTCCCTGGTTGTTTAATTTTTACCATATTAGTCCGGGCATGTGTTGGAGTCTGCTGGACTTTGTGTGTTTGACTCTGGCGATTTCCATTTCCTCCCGGCCTTTTAGGTGTGTCCTTGATTTTCCCACTGGCTACAGTAATATCTGGAATTTGGAATTCTATTTCTAGGGGTTAGCTGTGTCTGTGGTTGTTGTCGAGGAGAATCCTCCTGAGAGTAATAGTCATTTATGTGCCTGAAGTCTCTGTGATTTACAGTTATCCTTTTAGGAGATTGTCTTTTAAATCGTTTGCTGCTATGAGTCCACTATCTTTTAGATCTCTTTTTACTTATTTATTTGCCTATTTATAAGCAATGGCAATTTTTGTTACTTGACAAAGTTATTTAAAAAGGTTTTAACAGTTTTCTTTTAAAACTTAAAATGTTTGAAAATTCAAATTTATTTACTGCAAACTGCAAGCTTAGTTCTGATCTCAACTTAGAACTGAATTTAAGATTTGCTTAACACAAACTTGTATAACTTTTACAACTTAATTAATTCTTTATCTTAACAATTTTTCTTTCAACAAGTTTTTCTTACATTCACAAAAATGTTGGCTGCTATCAATGAGGGAGCAGTTAGCTGCGGTGATTTATATCGGAGCAAAGTCATCTCCAGATTTACACTTTTTAAAATGGAGTCAGTGAGTTTCTTTAAGTTTCTATTGATTCACAAATAAAATGAAATAAACATTATTTCAAGTAATTCAAACTTAAAATTCTGGCAATTTCAATCAATTGCTTGCTAAAATAATTAACTTTTATCAAAGAGGTGGAGAAATCCACTGGTTTCCTTTAATTAATTCAAAACATAACTTTGCTGGAGTTTCACTGACTTGAAAGAAAGGTATCCGATTACACCACAGGCTGCCTGTTATCTCAAGGCCTGTGTGATAAGCACTGTCTGTAGTCTTTAACTTTGGCTGCTGTTAACCCTTTGAGAGATTTCTGCTTTAACTAACATGCAGCATCCAGTTCTATGGATGCATCTTTGTTTGAAAATTTTCAGGGGAAACAATTAATTGTCTGCAACTTGGAATAAGGCAGTTCCATTTATTAGTTCATTTATTCATTGGGCAATTTTATATATTCTTCTCGCATTTGGGGTATTTGCCATGTTTACAGGTTCGAAAGCTTTCTATTTTAGGGATCACACTGTTTTTTCTCTGCTTTATTTTTAAATATTACTTTTTAATATTTAATATTTTTATGAGGATATTAATATTGCCTCACGTTATGGGCACCAACTGTCGTGGATTTAGGTTATCCTGGACCTGATAATACTATATTACTAACCTATGCCCTAGATTAACCTATTAAAAGAGGGAAACCTTGGGCGTCATTCTCCGCCGGTGGGAGTCTCCGTTTTGCCAGCGCCCGGGGGTTTCCTGACGGCATGGGGCTGCCCCACAATGGGAAACCCCATTGACCGGCCGGTGTTACGGAGACTCCCGCCGGCCTGTCGGGGCAGAAATGTGGCGGGGCGGGTAGGAGAATTTCGCCCCTGTTTTCCTGCCAAGACTCAGAATAGATCTCACGAAGGGAGAATGCTTTTCCGGGTCTCAGGCAGTTAAACAGGATTTCAGTTA
The DNA here is from genome assembly GCF_047496885.1 of Scyliorhinus torazame. Lineage (NCBI taxonomy): Eukaryota > Metazoa > Chordata > Chondrichthyes > Carcharhiniformes > Scyliorhinidae > Scyliorhinus > Scyliorhinus torazame. The sequence continues at coordinate 121,977,121 of NC_092709.1, forward strand.
CTTTCTACAGGGAGAGCTCAGATTCGTCTACTAAATCGATACCTCTTGAGGTCGTGGGTCCTATCCTAAATGAGTGTCTAGGAATTCAACCTCGAGATTAATTTTCACACAGTATGATTTTAATTAAAGTATTTTTATTGTGAAATGCTACCAATAGATACATACTGAATTGCAGAGTTAAAGTATAAGTGGACTAAACAGTCCTTCTAGTTATCTACTAACATATCTAAACATGAAAAAATCCTTAAAGCATCTCTTATCAGTTTCTTAGGACATTTCTAAGAAGTTATTGCAAAACCATACTTACAACAGGTTTTGTCCAATGAGGCAAGCTTCTTAAGAACTGACTGACTATCGCCCTAAGAGGGGGGTCAGAAAATGGAGAGAGAGAGAACTCTAGCTTCTGCTAAAATGCCTCCACCTTTTATACATTAAACTTGCTTATCGGTTCAGGAAGGCATTTGTTACCTTGGCATTTATTGTTGGTTAATTACCTATAGCCAAATGGCTAATTGGATGTACTATCACTGATAGATCTTTTAATAGTTTGTAGTGTTTGTGTAATTGTCCAGGGTTCTAAGATATATTGGCAAGGGAGGCACTGGTTAGTGCCTGCCTCTCGTCTGGGTGGCATTCTTTCCAGATATCAAAACAGACACTTTTGTGAGGGTGTTCTCCTAAGTGTCAAGGGGTACAGTTAGGGAAGGATTTGTGTATCTATTTATCTGGAGCGTTCCCTGTCCTTGTATTGTTTAATACTTCTCGGGAGTGGAGTTCGTCTCAAAGGATGTATGGTCTATCAAAGAAAAGGCTTTAATTGTTCGATACTAATGAGTCCTTGGAACCAGCTTGGAATCTCTCCCATCAGGTGGTAACCCCTATCTGACCTTTAGCTGGAGTAGTTTTATTCCATCTTGAATTAGAATGCTTGTTTGTATTACTGCCTTGTTTTTAATCCGAATTCTGCGGTGAACGTGATATCCATCACAGATGTCAGAGCCACAAAACACAATTCTTTCACCTCGAAAGACAGAACAATGTCTGAACTTCTACCAGCAGTTGAAAATAACCTCCGCAGCACCCTGGAACAAGGCAGTGCTACAGGTCCAGACGATGATTACCTGGATAACGCATACCGAGTAGGCATCATCACAAAGTGCGAATACGCCACACCTGGCACATCGTAAGTCCCGTCAATTCTTGCCGTGGATTTCGAGGACAAATGGATGGCAATGATGGATGTCAACAAATGCCCCATCCAGGTCAAACTGCACACAGGTACCTCCGCCAACCTGATCTCGCAGTCAGACTTCACGAGAATCAGGAAGGCTCCTTCCAGCTGCCTGCAAACTCCAGGACTACACTGGCAACGCAATTATGGCACTGGAGTCCTTCTATCTGACAGTGTCCAACCAATACATACAGACAAGCCTACGCTTCGAGATTCTTCAACCAGATAGGGCGCCCTGCTAGGTGCACACGCCATCAAGCAACTGAACCTCATCCGACGGGTCTGTACCACGACGCCATCTCATCCGGATCCTCAGCCCATCATCGACGACATCCTGACCCAGTACCCATATGTCTTCAGCGGTAGGGCACACTTCCGTACGAGCACAGGATTCTGCAGCGGCCTGACGCCAAACCAGTGGTCCACACAGAGAGGGAAAAAGGACTCCACAGCGAGACGACTGCACAACTTCACACAGAGAGCACCTCAAGACTCCCTAGCGAAGTCCATGCATGAACAAGACCATGACGTCTTGTTCATCACCTTATCTGAGCAACCAGCAGCGAGAGGTGAGTGAGCCGGGAAATTGAAAACAGCGCGGGAGCTGAGTGAGCTGGGATAGTGAAAACAGCGCGGGAGCTGAGTGAGCCGGGAAATTGAAAACAGCGCGGGAGCTGAGTGAGCCGGGAAATTGAAAACAGCGCGGGAGCTGAGTGAGCCGGGACAGTGAAAACAGCGCGGGAGCTGAGTGAGCCGGGACAGTGAAAACAGCGCGGGAGCTGAGTGAGCCGGGAAATTGAAAACAGCGCGGGAGCTGAGTGAGCCGGGACAGTGAAAACAGCGCGGGAGCTGAGTGAGCCGGGAAAGTGAAAACAGCGCGGGAGCTGAGTGAGCCGGGAAAGTGAAAACAGCGCGGGAGCTGAGTGAGCCGGGAAAGTGAAAACAGCGCGGGAGCTGAGTGAGCCGGGAAAGTGAAAACAGCGCGGGAGCTGAGTGAGCCGGGAAAGTGAAAACAACGCGGGAGCTGAGTGAGCCGGGACAGTGAAAACAGCGCGGGAGCTGAGTGAGCCGGGACAGTGAAAACAGCGCGGGAGCTGAGTGAGCCGGGACAGTGAAAACAGCGCGGGAGCTGAGTGAGCCGGGAGAGTGAAAACTGCGCGGGAGCTGAGTGAGCCGGGACAGTGAAAACAGCGCAGGAGCTGAGTGAGCCGGGAGAGTGAAAACAGCGCGGGAGCTGAGTGAGCCGGGAAATTGAAAACAGCGCGGGAGCTGAGTGAGCCGGGAAAGTGAAAACAGCGCGGGAGCTGAGTGAGCCGGGACAGTGAAAACAGCGCGGGAGCTGAGTGAGCCGGGACAGTGAAAACAGCGCGGGAGCTGAGTGAGCCGGGACAGTGAAAACAGCGCGGGAGCTGAGTGAGCCGGGAGAGTGAAAACTGCGCGGGAGCTGAGTGAGCCGGGACAGTGAAAACAGCGCAGGAGCTGAGTGAGCCGGGAGAGTGAAAACAGCGCGGGAGCTGAGTGAGCCGGGAAATTGAAAACAGCGCGGGAGCTGAGTGAGCCGGGAAAGTGAAAACAGCGCGGGAGCTGAGTGAGCCGGGACAGTGAAAACAGCGCGGGAGCTGAGTGAGCCGGGACAGTGAAAACAGCGCGGGAGCTGAGTGAGCCGGGACAGTGAAAACAGCGCGGGAGCTGAGTGAGCCAGGACAGTGAAAACAGCGCGGGAGCTGAGTGAGCCGTGAGAGTGAAAACAGCGCGGGAGCTGAGTGAGCCGGGAAAGTGAAAACAGTGCGGGAGCTGAGTGAGCCGGGACATTGAAAACAGCGCGGGAGCTGAGTGAGCCGGGACAGTGAAAACAGCGCGGGAGCTGAGTGAGCCCGGACAGTGAAAACAGCGCGGGAGCTGAGTGAGCCGATACATTGAAAACAGCGCGGGAGCTGAGTGAGCCGGGACATTGAAAACAGCGCGAGAGGTGAGTGAGCCGGGACAGTGAAAACAGCGCGGGAGCTGAGTGAGCCGGGACAGTGAAAACAGCGCGGGAGCTGAGTGAGCCGGGAGAGTGAAAACAGCGCGGGAGCTGAGTGAGCCGGGAAATTGAAAACAGCGCGGGAGCTGAGTGAGCCGGGACAGTGAAAACAGCGCGGGAGCTGAGTGAGCCGGGACAGTGAAAACAGCGCGGGAGCTGAGTGAGCCGGGAGAGTGAAAACAGCGCGGGAGCTGAGTGAGCCGGGAAATTGAAAACAGCGCGGGAGCTGAGTGAGCCGGGACAGTGAAAACAGCGCGGGAGCTGAGTGAGCCGGGACAGTGAAAACAGCGCGGGAGCTGAGTGAGCCGGGAGAGTGAAAACAGCGCGGGAGCTGAGTGAGCCGGGAAAGTGAAAACAGTGCGGGACCTGAGTGAGCCGTGACATTGAAAACAGCGCGGGAGCTGAGTGAGCCGGGACAGTGAAAACAGCGCGAGAGCTGAGTGAGCCGGGACATTGAAAACAGCGCGGGAGCTGAGTGAGCCGGGACAGTGAAAACAGCGCGGGAGCTGAGTGAGCCGGGACAGTGAAAACAGCGCGGGAGCTGAGTGAGCCGGGACTCTGAAAACAGCGCGGGAGCTGAGTGAGCCGGGACAGTGAAAACAGCGCGGGAGCTGAGTGAGCCGGGACAGTGAAAACAGCGCGGGAGCTGAGTGAGCGGGGACAGTGAAAACAGCGCGGGAGGTGAGTGAGCCGGGACAGTGAAAACAGCGCGGGAGCTGAGTGAGCCGGGACAGTGAAAACTGCGCGGGAGCTGAGTGAGCCGGGACAGTGAAAACAGCATGGGAGCTGAGTGAGCCGGGACAGTGAAAACAGCGCGGGAGCTGAGGGAGCCGGTACAGTGAAAACAGCACGGGAGCTGAGTGAGCCGGGACAGTGAAAACTGCGCGGGAGCTGAGTGAGCCGGGACAGTGAAAACAGCGCGGGAGCTGAGTGAGCCGGGACAGTGAAAACAGCGTGGGAGCTGAGTGAGCCGGGAAATTGAAAACAGCGCGAGAGGTGAGTGAGCCGGGACAGTGAAAACAGCGCAGGAGCTGAGTGAGTCGGGACAGTGAAAACAGCGCAAGAGGTGAGTGAGCCGGGACAGTGAAAACAGCGCAAGAGGTGAGTGAGCCGGGACAGTGAAAACAGCGCGGGAGCTGAGTGAGCCTGGAAATTGAAAACAGCGCGAGAGGTGAGTGACCCGGGACAGTGAAAACAGCGCGGGCGCTGAGTGAGCCGGGACAGTGAAAACAGCGCGGGAGCTGAGTGAGCCGGGACAGTGAAAACAGCGCAGGAGCTGAGGGAGCCGGTACAGTGAAAACAGCACGGGAGCTGAGTGAGCCGGGAAAGTGAAAACAGCGCGGGAGGTGAGGGAGCCGGTACAGTGAAAACAGCACGGGAGCTGAGTGAGCCGGGAAAGTGAAAACAGCGCGGGAGGTGAGTGAGCCGGGACAGTGAAAACAGCGCGGGAGCTGAGTGAGCCGGAACAGTGAAAACAGCGCGGGAGCTGAGTGAGCCCGGACAGTGAAAACAGCGCGAGAGGTGAGTGAGCCGGGACAGTGAAAACAGCGCGGGAGCTGAGTGAGCCCGGATAGTGAAAACAGCGCGGGAGCTGAGTGAGCCGGGACAGTGAAAACAGCGCGGGAGCTGAGTGAGCCGGGACAGTGAAAACAGCGCGGGAGCTGAGTGAGCCGGGACAGTGAAAACAGCGCGGGAGCTGAGTGAGCCGGGACAGTGAAAACAGCGCAAGAGGTGAGTGAGCCGGGACAGTGAAAACAGCGCGGGAGCTGAGTGAGCCGGGACAGTGAAAACAGCGCGGGAGCTGAGTGAGCCGGGACAGTGAAAACAGCGCAGGAGCTGAGTGAGCCGGGACAGTGAAAACAGCGCGGGAGCTGAGTGAGCCGGGACAGTGAAAACAGCGCGGGAGCTGAGTGAGCGGGGAGAGTGAAAACAGCGCGGGAGCTGAGTGAGCCGGGAAAGTGAAAACAGCGCAAGAGGTGAGTGAGCCGGGACAGTGAAAACAGCGCGGGAGCTGAGTGAGCCGGGACAGTGAAAACAGCGCGGGAGCTGAGTGAGCCGGGACAGTGAAAACAGCGCAGGAGCTGAGTGAGCCGGGACAGTGAAAACAGCGCAAGAGGTGAGTGAGCCGGGACAGTGAAAACAGCGCAAGAGGTGAGTGAGCCGGGACAGTGAAAACAGCGCGGGAGCTGAGTGAGCCTGGAAATTGAAAACAGCGCGAGAGGTGAGTGAGCCGGGACAGTGAAAACAGCGCGGGAGCTGAGTGAGCCGGGAAATTGAAAACAGCGCGGGAGCTGAGTGAACCGGGAAATTGAAAACAGCGCGAGATGTGAGTGAGCCGGGACAGTGAAAACAGCGCGGGAGCTGAGTGAGCCGGGACAGTGAAAACAGCGCGGGAGCTGAGTGAGCCGGGACAGTGAAAACAGCGCGGGAGCTGAGTGAGCCGGGACAGTGAAAACAGCGCGGGAGCTGAGTGAGCCGGGACAGTGAAAACAGCGCGGGAGCTGAGTGAGCCGGGACTGTGAAAACAGCGCGGGAGCTGAGTGAGCCGGGACAGTGAAAACAGCGCGGGAGCTGAGTGAGCCGGAACAGTGAAAACAGCGCGGGAGCTGAGTGAGCCGGGACAGTGAAAACAGCGCGGGAGCTGAGTGAGCCGGGACAGTGAAAACAGCGCGGGAGCTGAGTGAGCCGGGACAGTGAAAACTGCGCGGGAGCTGAGTGAGCCGGAACAGTGAAAACAGCGCGGGAACTGAGTGAACCGGGACAGTGAAAACAGCGCGGGAGCTGAGTGAGCCGGGAGTGTGAAAACTGCGCGGGTGCAAGTGAGCCGGGACAGTGAAAACAGCGCGGGAGCTGAGTGAGCCGGGAGAGTGAAAACTGCGCGGGAGCTGAGTGAGCCGGGAGAGTGAAAACTGCGCGGGAGCTGAGTGAGCCTGAACAGTCAAATTGCGCGGGAGCTGAGTGAGCCGGGACATTGAAAACAGCGCGGGAGCTGAGTGAGCCCGGACAGTGAAAACTGTGCGGGAGCTGAGTGAGCCGGAACAGTGAAAACAGCGCGGGAGCTGAGTGAGCTGGGAGAGTGAAAACTGCGCGGGAGCTGAGTGAGCCGGGACAGTGAAAACAGCGCGGGAGCTGAGTGAGCTGGGAGAGTGAAAACTGCGCGGGAGCTGAGTGAGCCGGGACAGTGAAAACAGCGCGGGAGCTGAGTGAGCCAGGAGAGTGAAAACAGCGCGGGAGGTGAGTGAGCTGGGACAGTGAAAACAGCGCGGGAGCTGAGTGAGCCGGGACAGTGAAAACTGCAAGGGAGCTGAGTGAGCCGGAACAGTGAAAACAGCGCGGCAGCTGAGTGAGCCGGGACAGTGAAAACAGCGCGGGAGCTGAGTGAGCCGGGACAGTGAAAACAGCGCGGGAGCTGGGTGAGCCGGGAGAGTGAAAACAGCGCGGGAGCTGAGTGAGCCGGGAAAGTGAAAACAGTACGGGAGCTGAGTGAGCCGGGAGAGTGAAAACAGCGCGGGAGCTGAGTGAGCCGGGACATTGAAAACAGCACGGGAGCTGAGTGAGCCGGGAAATTGAAAACAGCGCGAGAGGTGAGTGAGCCGGGACAGTGAAAACTGCGCGGGAGCTGAGTGAGCCGGGACAGTGAAAACTGCGCGGGAGCTGAGTGAGACGAAACAGTGAAAACAGCGCGGGAGCTGAGTGAGCCGGAACAGTGAAAACAGCGCGGAAGCTGAGTGAGCCGGGAAATTGAAAACAGCGCGGGAGCTGAGTGAGCCGGAACAGTGAAAACAGCGCGGGAGCTGAGTGAGCCGGAACAGTGAAAACAGCACGGGAGCTGAGTGAGCCGGGACAGTGAAAACTGCGCGGGAGCTGAGTGAGCCGGGACAGTGAAAACTGCGCGGGAGCTGAGTGAGCCGGAACAGTGAAAACAGCGCGGGAGCTGAGTGAACCGGGACAGTGAAAACAGCGCGGGAGCTGAGTGAGCCGGGACAGTGAAAACTGCGCGGGAGCTGAGTGAGCCGGGAGAGTGAAAACTGCGCGGGAGCTGAGTGAGCCGGGAGAGTGAAAACTGCGCGGGAGCTGAGTGAGCCGGAACAGTGAAAATTGCGCGGGAGCTGAGTGAGCCGGGATATTGAAAACAGCGCGGGAGCTGAGTGAGCCCGGACAGTGAAAACTGTGTGGGAGCTGAGTGAGCCGGAACAGTGAAAACAGCGCGGGAGCTGAGTGAGCCGGAACAGTGAAAACAGCGCGGGAGCTGAGTGAGCCGAGACAGTGAAAACTGTGCGGGAGATGAGTGAGCCGGAACAGTGAAAACAGCGCGGGAGCTGAGTGAGCTGGGAGAGTGAAAACTGCGCGGGAGCTGAGTGAGCCCGGACAGTGAAAACTGTGCGGGAGATGAGTGAGCCGGAACAGTGAAAACAGCGCGAGAGGTGAGTGAGCTGGGAGAGTGAAAACTGCGCGGGAGCTGAGTGAGCCGAGACAGTGAAAACTGCGCGGGAGCTGAGTGAGCCGGGAGAGTGAAAACTGCGCGGGAGCTGAGTGAGCCGAGACAGTGAAAACTGCGCGGGAGCTGAGTGAGCCGGGAGAGTGAAAACAGCGCAGGAGCTGAGTGAGCCGGGACAGTGAAAATAGCGCGGGAGCTGAGTGAGCCGGGACAGTGAAAATAGCGCGGGAGCTGAGAGAGCCGGGAGAGTGAAAACTGCGCGGGTGCTGAGTGAGCCAGGACATTGAATACAGCGCGGGAGGTGAGTGAGCTGGGAAATTGACTACAGCGCGGGAGGTGAGTGAGCCGGGAAATTGAAAACAGCGCGGGAGCTGAGTGAGCCGGGACAGTGAAAACAGCGCGAGAGGTGAGTGAGCCGGGACATTGAAAACAGCGCGAGAGGTGAGTGAGCTGGGAAATTGAAAACAGCGCGGGAGGAGAGTGAGCCGGGAGATTGAACCGGGACAGTGAAAACAGCGCGGGAGCTGAGTGAGCCGGGAGTGTGAAAACTGCGCGGGAGCTGAGTGAGCCGGGACAGTGAAAACAGCGCGGGAGCTGAGTGAGCCGGGACAGTGAAAACAGCGCGGGAGCTGAGTGAGCCGGGACAGTGAAAACAGCGCGGGAGCTGAGTGAGCCGGGAGAGTGAAAACTGCGCGGGAGCTGAGTGAGCCGGAACAGTGAAAACAGCGCGGGAGCTGAGTGAGCCCGGACAGTGAAAACTGTGCGGGAGCTGAGTGAGCCGGAACAGTGAAAACAGCGCGGGAGCTGAGTGAGCTGGGAGAGTGAAAACTGCGCGGGAGCTGAGTGAGCCGGGACAGTGAAAACAGCGCGGGAGCTGAGTGAGCCAGGAGAGTGAAAACAGCACGGGAGGTGAGTGAGCTGGGACAGTGAAAACAGCGCGGGAGCTGAGTGAGCCGGAACAGTGAACACAGCGCGGGAGCTGAGTGAGCCCGGACAGTGAAAACAGCGCGGGAGCTGCGTGAGCCGGGACAGTGAAAACAGCGCGGGAGCTGAGTGAGCCGGGACAGTGAAAACTGCGCGGGAGCTGAGTGAGCCGGGACAGTGAAAACAGCATGGGAGCTGAGTGAGCCGGGACAGTGAAAACAGCGCGGGAGCTGAGGGAGCCGGTACAGTGAAAACAGCACGAGTGCTGAGTGAGCCGGGACAGTGAAAACTGCGCGGTAGCTGAGTGAGCCGGGACAGTGAAAACAGCGCGGGAGCTGAGTGAGCCGGGACAGTGAAAACAGCGCGGGAGCTGAGTGAGCCGGGAAATTGAAAACAGTGCGAGAGGTGAGTGAGCCGGGACAGTGAAAACAGCGCAGGAGCTGAGTGAGCCGGGACAGTGAAAACAGCGCAAGAGGTGAGTGAGCCGGGACAGTGAAAACAGCGCAAGAGGTGAGTGAGCCGGGACAGTGAAAACAGCGCGGGAGCTGAGTGAGCCTGGAAATTGAAAACAGCGCGAGAGGTGAGTGACCCGGGACAGTGAAAACAGCGCGGGAGCTGAGTGAGCCGGGACAGTGAAAACAGCGCGGGAGCTGAGTGAGCCGGGACTCTGAAAACAGCGCAGGAGCTGAGGGAGCCGGTACAGTGAAAACAGCACGGGAGCTGAGTGAGCCGGGAAAGTGAAAACAGCGCGGGAGGTGAGGGAGCCGGTACAGTGAAAACAGCACGGGAGCTGAGTGAGCCGGGAAAGTGAAAACAGCGCGGGAGGTGAGTGAGCCGGGACAGTGAAAACAGCGCGGGAGCTGAGTGAGCCGGAACAGTGAAAACAGCGCGGGAGGTGAGTGAGCCGGGACAGTGAAAACAGCGCGGGAGCTGAGTGAGCCCGGATAGTGAAAACAGCGCGGGAGCTGAGTGAGCCGGGACAGTGAAAACAGCGCGGGAGCTGAGTGAGCCGGGACAGTGAAAACAGCGCGGGAGCTGAGTGAGCCGGGACAGTGAAAACAGCGCGGGAGCTGAGTGAGCCGGGACAGTGAAAACAGCGCAAGAGGTGAGTGGGCCGGGACAGTGAAAACAGCGCAAGAGGTGAGTGAGCCGGGACAGTGAAAACAGCGCGGGAGCTGAGTGAGCCGGGACAGTGAAAACAGCGCGGGAGCTGAGTGAGCCGGAACAGTGAAAACAGCGCGGGAGGTGAGTGAGCCGGGACAGTGAAAACAGCGCGGGAGCTGAGTGAGCCCGGATAGTGAAAACAGCGCGGGAGCTGAGTGAGCCGGGACAGTGAAAACAGCGCGGGAGCTGAGTGAGCCGGGACAGTGAAAACAGCGCGGGAGCTGAGTGAGCCGGGACAGTGAAAACAGCGCGGGAGCTGAGTGAGCCGGGACAGTGAAAACAGCGCAAGAGGTGAGTGAGCCGGGACAGTGAAAACAGCGCAAGAGGTGAGTGAGCCGGGACAGTGAAAACAGCGCGGGAGCTGAGTGAGCCGGGACAGTGAAAACAGCGCGGGAGCTGAGTGAGCCGGGACAGTGAAAACAGCGCAGGAGCTGAGTGAGCCGGGACAGTGAAAACAGCGCGGGAGCTGAGTGAGCCGGGACAGTGAAAACAGCGCGGGAGCTGAGTGAGCGGGGAGAGTGAAAACAGCGCGGGAGCTGAGTGAGCCAGGAAAGTGAAAACAGCGCAAGAGGTGAGTGAGCCGGGACAGTGAAAACAGCGCGGGAGCTGAGTGAGCCGGGACAGTGAAAACAGCGGGGGAGCTGAGTGAGCCGGGACAGTGAAAACAGCGCAGGAGCTGAGTGAGCCGGGACAGTGAAAGCAGCGCAAGAGGTGAGTGAGCCGGGACAGTGAAAACAGCGCAAGAGGTGAGTGAGCCGGGACAGTGAAAACAGCGCGGGAGCTGAGTGAGCCTGGAAATTGAAAACAGCGCGAGAGGTGAGTGAGCCGGGACAGTGAAAACAGCGCGGGAGCTGAGTGAGCCGGGAAATTGAAAACAGCGCGGGAGCTGAGTGAACCGGGAAATTGAAAACAGCGCGAGAGGTGAGTGAGCCGGGACAGTGAAAACAGCACGGGAGCTGAGTGAGCCGGGACAGTGAAAACAGCGCGGGAGCTGAGTGAGCCGGGACAGTGAAAACAGCGCGGGAGCTGAGTGAGCCGGGACAGTGAAAACAGCGCGGGAGCTGAGTGAGCCGGGACAGTGAAAACAGCGCGGGAGCTGAGTGAGCCGGGACAGTGAAAACAGCGCAAGAGGTGAGTGAGCCGGGACAGTGAAAACAGCGCAAGAGGTGAGTGAGCCGGGACAGTGAAAACAGCGCGGGAGCTGAGTGAGCCGGGACAGTGAAAACAGCGCGGGAGCTGAGTGAGCCGGGACAGTGAAAACAGCGCAGGAGCTGAGTGAGCCGGGACAGTGAATACAGCGCGGGAGCTGAGTGAGCCGGGACAGTGAAAACAGCGCGGGAGCTGAGTGAGCGGGGAGAGTGAAAACAGCGCGGGAGCTGAGTGAGCCAGGAAAGTGAAAACAGCGCAAGAGGTGAGTGAGCCGGGACAGTGAAAACAGCGCGGGAGCTGAGTGAGCCGGGACAGTGAAAACAGCGCGGGAGCTGAGTGAGCCGGGACAGTGAAAACAGCGCAGGAGCTGAGTGAGCCGGGACAGTGAAAACAGCGCAAGAGGTGAGTGAGCCGGGACAGTGAAAACAGCGCAAGAGGTGAGTGAGCCGGGACAGTGAAAACAGCGCGGGAGCTGAGTGAGCCTGGAAATTGAAAACAGCGCGAGAGGTGAGTGAGCCGGGACAGTGAAAACAGCGCGGGAGCTGAGTGAGCCGGGAAATTGAAAACAGCGCGGGAGCTGAGTGAACCGGGAAATTGAAAACAGCGCGAGAGGTGAGTGAGCCGGGACAGTGAAAACAGCGCGGGAGCTGAGTGAGCCGGGACAGTGAAAACAGCGCGGGAGCTGAGTGAGCCGGGACAGTGAAAACAGCGCGGGAGCTGAGTGAGCCGGGACAGTGAAAACAGCGCGGGAGCTGAGTGAGCCGGGACAGTGAAAACAGCGCGGGAGCTGAGTGAGCCGGGACAGTGAAAACAGCGCGGGAGCTGAGTGAGCCGGGACAGTGAAAACAGCGCGGGAGCTGAGTGAGCCGGGACAGTGAAAACTGCGCGGGAGCTGAGTGAGCCGGAACAGTGAAAACAGCGCGGGAACTGAGTGAACCGGGACAGTGAAAACAGCGCGGGAGCTGAGTGAGCCGGGAGTGTGAAAACTGCGCGGGTGCAAGTGAGCCGGGACAGTGAAAACAGCGCGGGAGCTGAGTGAGCCGGGAGAGTGAAAACTGCGCGGGAGCTGAGTGAGCCGGGAGAGTGAAAACTGCGCGGGAGCTGAGTGAGCCTGAACAGTGAAAATTGCGCGGGAGCTGAGTGAGCCGGGACATTGAAAACAGCGCGGGAGCTGAGTGAGCCCGGACAGTGAAATCTGTGCGGGAGCTGAGTGAGCCGGAACAGTGAAAACAGCGCGGGAGCTGAGTGAGCTGGGAGAGTGAAAACTGCGCGGGAGCTGAGTGAGCCGGGACAGTGAAAACAGCGCGGGAGCTGAGTGAGCTGGGAGAGTGAAAACTGCGGGGGAGCTGAGTGAGCCGGGACAGTGAAAACAGCGCGGGAGCTGAGTGAGCCAGGAGAGTGAAAACAGCGCGGGAGGTGAGTGAGCTGGGACAGTGAAAACAGCGCGGGAGCTGAGTGAGCCGGGACAGTGAAAACTGCACGGGAGCTGAGTGAGCCGGAACAGTGAAAACAGCGCGGCAGCTGAGTGAGCCGGGACAGTGAAAACAGCGCGGGAGCTGAGTGAGCCGGGACAGTGAAAACAGCGCGGGAGCTGAGTGAGCCGGGAGAGTGAAAACAGCGCGGGAGCTGAGTGAGCCGGGAAAGTGAAAACAGTGCGGGCGCTGAGTGAGCCGGGACATTGAAAACAGCACGGGAGCTGAGTGAGCCGGGAAATTGAAAACAGCGCGAGAGGTGAGTGAGCCGGGACAGTGAAAACTGCGCGAGAGCTGAGTGAGCCGGGACAGTGAAAACTGCGCGGGAGCTGAGTGAGACGAAACAGTGAAAACAGCGCGGGAGCTGAGTGAGCCGGAACAGTGAAAACAGCGCGGAAGCTGAGTGAGCCGGGAAATTGAAAACAGCGCGGGAGCTGAGTGAGCCGGAACAGTGAAAACAGCGCGGGAGCTGAGTGAGCCGGAACAGTGAAAACAGCACGGGAGCTGAGTGAGCCGGGACAGTGAAAACTGCGCGGGAGCTGAGTGAGCCGGGACAGTGAAAACTGCGCGGGAGCTGAGTGAGCCGGAACAGTGAAAACAGCGCGGGAGCTGAGTGAACCGGGACAGTGAAAACAGCGCGGGAGCTGAGTGAGCCGGGACAGTGAAAACAGCGCGGGAGCTGAGTGAGCCGGGACAGTGAAAACAGCGCGGGAGCTGAGTGAGCCGGGACAGTGAAAACAGCGCGGGAGCTGAGTGAGCCGGGACAGTGAAAACAGCGCAAGAGGTGAGTGAGCCGGGACAGTGAAAACAGCGCAAGAGGTGAGTGAGCCGGGACAGTGAAAACAGCGCGGGAGCTGAGTGAGCCGGGACAGTGAAAACAGCGCGGGAGCTGAGTGAGCCGGGACAGTGAAAACAGCGCAGGAGCTGAGTGAGCCGGGACAGTGAATACAGCGCGGGAGCTGAGTGAGCCGGGACAGTGAAAACAGCGCGGGAGCTGAGTGAGCGGGGAGAGTGAAAACAGCGCGGGAGCTGAGTGAGCCAGGAAAGTGAAAACAGCGCAAGAGGTGAGTGAGCCGGGACAGTGAAAACAGCGCGGGAGCTGAGTGAGCCGGGACAGTGAAAACAGCGCGGGAGCTGAGTGAGCCGGGACAGTGAAAACAGCGCAAGAGGTGAGTGAGCCGGGACAGTGAAAACAGCGCGGGAGCTGAGTGAGCCGGGACAGTGAAAACAGCGCGGGAGCTGAGTGAGCCGGGACAGTGAAAACAGCGCGGGAGCTGAGTGAGCCGGGACAGTGAAAACAGCGCAGGAGCTGAGTGAGCCGGGACAGTGAATACAGCGCGGGAGCTGAGTGAGCCGGGACAGTGAAAACAGCGCGGGAGCTGAGTGAGCGGGGAGAGTGAAAACAGCGCGGGAGCTGAGTGAGCCAGGAAAGTGAAAACAGCGCAAGAGGTGAGTGAGCCGGGACAGTGAAAACAGCGCGGGAGCTGAGTGAGCCGGGACAGTGAAAACAGCGCGGGAGCTGAGTGAGCCGGGACAGTGAAAACAGCGCAGGAGCTGAGTGAGCCGGGACAGTGAAAACAGCGCAAGAGGTGAGTGAGCCGGGACAGTGAAAACAGCGCAAGAGGTGAGTGAGCCGGGACAGTGAAAACAGCGCGGGAGCTGAGTGAGCCTGGAAATTGAAAACAGCGCGAGAGGTGAGTGAGCCGGGACAGTGAAAACAGCGCGGGAGCTGAGTGAGCCGGGAAATTGAAAACAGCGCGGGAGCTGAGTGAACCGGGAAATTGAAAACAGCGCGAGAGGTGAGTGAGCCGGGACAGTGAAAACAGCGCGGGAGCTGAGTGAGCCGGGACAGTGAAAACAGCGCGGGAGCTGAGTGAGCCGGGACAGTGAAAACAGCGCGGGAGCTGAGTGAGCCGGGACAGTGAAAACAGCGCGGGAGCTGAGTGAGCCGGGACAGTGAAAACAGCGCGGGAGCTGAGTGAGCCGGGACAGTGAAAACAGCGCGGGAGCTGAGTGAGCCGGGACAGTGAAAACAGCGCGGGAGCTGAGTGAGCCGGGACAGTGAAAACAGCGCAGGAGCTGAGTGAGCCGGGACAGTGAATACAGCGCGGGAGCTGAGTGAGCCGGGACAGTGAAAACAGCGCGGGAGCTGAGTGAGCGGGGAGAGTGAAAACAGCGCGGGAGCTGAGTGAGCCAGGAAAGTGAAAACAGCGCAAGAGGTGAGTGAGCCGGGACAGTGAAAACAGCGCGGGAGCTGAGTGAGCCGGGACAGTGAAAACAGCGCGGGAGCTGAGTGAGCCGGGACAGTGAAAACAGCGCTGGAGCTGAGTGAGCCGGGACAGTGAAAACAGCGCAAGAGGTGAGTGAGCCGGGACAGTGAAAACAGCGCAAGAGGTGAGTGAGCCGGGACAGTGAAAACAGCGCGGGAGCTGAGTGAGCCTGGAAATTGAAAACAGCGCGAGAGGTGAGTGAGCCGGGACAGTGAAAACAGCGCGGGAGCTGAGTGAGCCGGGAAATTGAAAACAGCGCGGGAGCTGAGTGAACCGGGAAATTGAAAACAGCGCGAGAGGTGAGTGAGCCGGGACAGTGAAAACAGCGCGGGAGCTGAGTGAGCCGGGACAGTGAAAACAGCGCGGGAGCTGAGTGAGCCGGGACAGTGAAAACAGCGCGGGAGCTGAGTGAGCCGGGACAGTGAAAACAGCGCGGGAGCTGAGTGAGCCGGGACAGTGAAAACAGCGCGGGAGCTGAGTGAGCCGGGACAGTGAAAACAGCGCGGGAGCTGAGTGAGCCGGGACAGTGAAAACAGCGCGGGAGCTGAGTGAGCCGGGACAGTGAAAACTGCGCGGGAGCTGAGTGAGCCGGAACAGTGAAAACAGCGCGGGAACTGAGTGAACCGGGACAGTGAAAACAGCGCGGGAGCTGAGTGAGCCGGGAGTGTGAAAACTGCGCGGGTGCAAGTGAGCCGGGACAGTGAAAACAGCGCGGGAGCTGAGTGAGCCGGGAGAGTGAAAACTGCGCGGGAGCTGAGTGAGCCGGGAGAGTGAAAACTGCGCGGGAGCTGAGTGAGCCTGAACAGTGAAAATTGCGCGGGAGCTGAGTGAGCCGGGACATTGAAAACAGCGCGGGAGCTGAGTGAGCCCGGACAGTGAAATCTGTGCGGGAGCTGAGTGAGCCGGAACAGTGAAAACAGCGCGGGAGCTGAGTGAGCCGGGAGTGTGAAAACTGCGCGGGAGCTGAGTGAGCCGGGACAGTGAAAACAGCGCGGGAGCTGAGTGAGCCGGGACAGTGAAAACTGCGCGGGAGCTGAGTGAGCCGGGAGAGTGAAAACTGCGCGGGAGTTGAGTGAGCCGGAACAGTGAAAACTACGTGGGAGCAGAGTGAGCCGGAACAGTGAAAACAGCGCGGGAGCTCAGTGAGCCCGGACAGTGAAAACTGTGCGGGAGATGAGTGAGCCGGAACAGTGAAAACAGCGCGGGAGCTGAGTGAGCTGGGAGAGTGAAAACTGCGCGGGAGCTGAGTGAGCCGAGACAGTGAAAACTGCGCGGGAGCTGAGTGAGCCGGGAGAGTGAAAACAGCGCAGGAGCTGAGTGAGCCGGGACAGTGAAAATAGCGCGGGAGCTGAGTGAGCCGGGACAGTGAAAATAGCGCGGGAGCTGAGTGAGCCGGGAGAGTGAAAACTGCGCGGGTGCTGAGTGAGCCGGGACAGTGAAAACAGCACGAGAGGTGAGTGAGCCAGGACATTGAAAACAGCGCGGGAGGTGAGTGAGCTGGGAAATTGAAAACAGCGCGGGAGCTGAGTGAGCCGGGACAGTGAAAACAGCGCGAGAGGTGAGTGAGCCGGGACATTGAAAACAGCGCGAGAGGTGAGTGAGCTGGGAAATTGAAAACAGCGCGGGAGGAGAGTGAGCCGGGAGATTGAACCGGGACAGTGAAAACAGCGCGGGAGCTGAGTGAGCCGGGAGTGTGAAAACTGCGCGGGAGCTGAGTGAGCCGGGATAGTGAAAACAGCGCGGGGGCTGAGTGAGCCGGGACAGTGAAAACAGCGCGGGAGCTGAGTGAGCCGGGACAGTGAAAACAGCGCGGGAGCTGAGTGAGCCGGGAGAGTGAAAACTGCGCGGGAGCTGAGTGAGCCGGAACAGTGAAAACAGCGCGGGAGCTGAGTGAGCCGGGACATTGAAAACAGCGCGGGAGCTGAGTGAGCCGGGAAATTGAAAACAGCGCGAGAGGTGAGTGAGCCGGGACAGTGAAAACAGCGCGGGAGCTGAGTGAGCCGGAACAGTGAAAACTGCGCGGGAGCTGAGTGAGCCGGGACAGTGAAAACAGCGCGGGAGCTGAGTGAGCCAGGAGAGTGAAAACAGCGCGGGAGGTGAGTGAGCTGGGACAGTGAAAACAGCGCGGGAGCTGAGTGAGCCGGGACAGTGAAAACTGCACGGGAGCTGAGTGAGCCGGGACAGTAAAAACTGCGCGGGAGCTGAGTGAGACGAAACAGTGAAAAAAGCGCGGGAGCTGAGTGAGCCGGAACAGTGAAAACAGCGCGGGAGCTGAGTGAGCCGGAACAGTGAAAATAGCACGGGAGCTGAGTGAGCCGGGACAGTGAAAACTGCGCGGGAGCTGAGTGAGCCGGAACAGTGAAAACAGCGCGGGAGCTGAGTGAACTGGGACAGTGAAAACAGCGCGGGAGCTGAGTGAGCCGGGAGTGTGAAAACTGCGCGGGAGCTGAGTGAGCCGGGACAGTGAAAACAGCGCGGGAGCTGAGTGAGCCGGGACAGTGAAAACTGCGCGGGAGCTGAGTGAGCCGGGAGAGTGAAAACTGCGCGGGAGTTGAGTGAGCCGGAACAGTGAAAACTGCGTGGGTGCAGAGTGAGCCGGAACAGTGAAAACAGCGCGGGAGCTGAGTGAGCCCGGACAGTGAAAACTGTGCGGGAGATGAGTGAGCCGGAACAGTGAAAACAGCGCGGGAGCTGAGTGAGCTGGGAGAGTGAAAACTGCGCGGGAGCTGAGTGAGCCGAGACAGTGAAAACTGCGCGGGAGCTGAGTGAGCTGGGAGAGTGAAAACAGCGCAGGAGCTGAGTGATCCGGGACAGTGAAAATAGCGCGGGAGCTGAGTGAGCCGGGACAGTGAAAATAGCGCGGGAGCTGAGTGAGCCGGGAGAGTGAAAACTGCGCGGGTGCTGAGTGAGCCGGGACAGTGAAAACAGCACGAGAGGTGAGTGAGCCAGGACATTGAAAACAGAGCGGGAGGTGAGTGAGCTGGGAAATTGTAAACAGCGCGGGAGCTGAGTGAGCCGGGACAGTGAAAACAGCGCGAGAGGTGAGTGAGCCGGGACATTGAAAACAGCGCGAGAGGTGAGTGAGCTGGGAAATTGAAAACAGCGCGGGAGGAGAGTGAGCCGGGAGATTGAACCGGGACAGTGAAAACAGCGCGGGAGCTGAGTGAGCCGGGAGTGTGAAAACTGCGCGGGAGCTGAGTGAGCCGGGACTGTGAAAACAGCGCGGGAGCTGAGTGAGCCGGGACAGTGAAAACAGCGCGGGAGCTGAGTGAGCCGGGACAGTGAAAACAGCGCGGGAGCTGAGTGAGCCGGGAGAGTGAAAACTGCGCGGGAGCTGAGTGAGCCGGAACAGTGAAAACAGCGCGGGAGCTGAGTGAGCCCGGACAGTGAAAACTGTGCGGGAGCTGAGTGAGCCGGAACAGTGAAAACAGCGCGGGAGCTGAGTGAGCTGGGAGAGTGAAAACTGCGCGGGAGCTGAGTGAGCCGGGACAGTGAAAACAGCGCGGGAGCTGAGTGAGCCAGGAGAGTGAAAACAGCGCGGGAGGTGAGTGAGCTGGGACAGTGAAAACAGCGCGGGAGCTGAGTGAGCCGGGACAGTGAAAACTGCACGGGAGCTGAGTGAGCCGGAACAGTGAAAACAGCGCGGCAGCTGAGTGAGCCGGGACAGTGAAAACAGCGCGGGAGCTGAGTGAGCCGGGACAGTGAAAACAGCGCGGGAGCTGAGTGAGCCGGGAGAGTGAAAACAGCGCGGGAGCTGAGTGAGCCGGGAAAGTGAAAACAGTGCGGGAGCTGAGTGAGCCGGGACATTGAAAACAGCACGGGAGCTGAGTGAGCCGGGAAATTGAAAACAGCGCGAGAGGTGAGTGAGCCGGGACAGTGAAAACTGCGCGGGAGCTGAGTGAGCCGGGACAGTAAAAACTGCGCGGGAGCTGAGTGAGACGAAACAGTGAAAAAAGCGCGGGAGCTGAGTGAGCCGGAACAGTGAAAACAGCGCGGGAGCTGAGTGAGCCGGAACAGTGAAAATAGCACGGGAGCTGAGTGAGCCGGGACAGTGAAAACTGCGCGGGAGCTGAGTGAGCCGGAACAGTGAAAACAGCGCGGGAGCTGAGTGAACCGGGACAGTGAAAACAGCGCGGGAGCTGAGTGAGCCGGGAGTGTGAAAACTGCGCGGGAGCTGAGTGAGCCGGGACAGTGAAAACAGCGCGGGAGCTGAGTGAGCCGGGACAGTGAAAACTGCGCGGGAGCTGAGTGAGCCGGGAGAGTGAAAACTGCGCGGGAGTTGAGTGAGCCGGAACAGTGAAAACTGCGTGGGTGCAGAGTGAGCCGGAACAGTGAAAACAGCGCGGGAGCTGAGTGAGCCCGGACAGTGAAAACTGTGCGGGAGATGAGTGAGCCGGAACAGTGAAAACAGCGCGGGAGCTGAGTGAGCTGGGAGAGTGAAAACTGCGCGGGAGCTGAGTGAGCCGAGACAGTGAAAACTGCGCGGGAGCTGAGTGAGCTTGGAGAGTGAAAACAGCGCAGGAGCTGAGTGATCCGGGACAGTGAAAATAGCGCGGGAGCTGAGTGAGCCGGGACAGTGAAAATAGCGCGGGAGCTGAGTGAGCCGGGAGAGTGAAAACTGCACGGGTGCTGAGTGAGCCGGGACAGTGAAAACTGCGCGGGAGCTGAGTGAGCCGGGAGTGTGAAAACTGCGCGGGAGCTGAGTGAGCCGGGACAGTGAAAACAGCGCGGGAGCTGAGTGAGCCGGGACAGTGAAAACTGCGCGGGAGCTGAGTGAGCCGGGAGAGTGAAAACTGCGCGGGAGTTGAGTGAGCCGGAACAGTGAAAACTACGTGGGAGCAGAGTGAGCCGGAACAGTGAAAACAGCGCGGGAGCTCAGTGAGCCCGGACAGTGAAAACTGTGCGGGAGATGAGTGAGCCGGAACAGTGAAAACAGCGCGGGAGCTGAGTGAGCTGGGAGAGTGAAAACTGCGCGGGAGCTGAGTGAGCCGAGACAGTGAAAACTGCGCGGGAGCTGAGTGAGCCGGGAGAGTGAAAACAGCGCAGGAGCTGAGTGAGCCGGGACAGTGAAAATAGCGCGGGAGCTGAGTGAGCCGGGACAGTGAAAATAGCGCGGGAGCTGAGTGAGCCGGGAGAGTGAAAACTGCGCGGGTGCTGAGTGAGCCGGGACAGTGAAAACAGCACGAGAGGTGAGTGAGCCAGGACATTGAAAACAGCGCGGGAGGTGAGTGAGCTGGGAAATTGAAAACAGCGCGGGAGCTGAGTGAGCCGGGACAGTGAAAACAGCGCGAGAGGTGAGTGAGCCGGGACATTGAAAACAGCGCGAGAGGTGAGTGAGCTGGGAAATTGAAAACAGCGCGGGAGGAGAGTGAGCCGGGAGATTGAACCGGGACAGTGAAAACAGCGCGGGAGCTGAGTGAGCCGGGAGTGTGAAAACTGCGCGGGAGCTGAGTGAGCCGGGATAGTGAAAACAGCGCGGGGGCTGAGTGAGCCGGGACAGTGAAAACAGCGCGGGAGCTGAGTGAGCCGGGACAGTGAAAACAGCGCGGGAGCTGAGTGAGCCGGGAGAGTGAAAACTGCGCGGGAGCTGAGTGAGCCGGAACAGTGAAAACAGCGCGGGAGCTGAGTGAGCCGGGACATTGAAAACAGCGCGGGAGCTGAGTGAGCCGGGAAATTGAAAACAGCGCGAGAGGTGAGTGAGCCGGGACAGTGAAAACAGCGCGGGAGCTGAGTGAGCCGGAACAGTGAAAACTGCGCGGGAGCTGAGTGAGCCGGGACAGTGAAAACAGCGCGGGAGCTGAGTGAGCCAGGAGAGTGAAAACAGCGCGGGAGGTGAGTGAGCTGGGACAGTGAAAACAGCGCGGGAGCTGAGTGAGCCGGGACAGTGAAAACTGCACGGGAGCTGAGTGAGCCGGGACAGTAAAAACTGCGCGGGAGCTGAGTGAGACGAAACAGTGAAAAAAGCGCGGGAGCTGAGTGAGCCGGAACAGTGAAAACAGCGCGGGAGCTGAGTGAGCCGGAACAGTGAAAATAGCACGGGAGCTGAGTGAGCCGGGACAGTGAAAACTGCGCGGGAGCTGAGTGAGCCGGAACAGTGAAAACAGCGCGGGAGCTGAGTGAACTGGGACAGTGAAAACAGCGCGGGAGCTGAGTGAGCCGGGAGTGTGAAAACTGCGCGGGAGCTGAGTGAGCCGGGACAGTGAAAACAGCGCGGGAGCTGAGTGAGCCGGGACAGTGAAAACTGCGCGGGAGCTGAGTGAGCCGGGAGAGTGAAAACTGCGCGGGAGTTGAGTGAGCCGGAACAGTGAAAACTGCGTGGGTGCAGAGTGAGCCGGAACAGTGAAAACAGCGCGGGAGCTGAGTGAGCCCGGACAGTGAAAACTGTGCGGGAGATGAGTGAGCCGGAACAGTGAAAACAGCGCGGGAGCTGAGTGAGCTGGGAGAGTGAAAACTGCGCGGGAGCTGAGTGAGCCGAGACAGTGAAAACTGCGCGGGAGCTGAGTGAGCTGGGAGAGTGAAAACAGCGCAGGAGCTGAGTGATCCGGGACAGTGAAAATAGCGCGGGAGCTGAGTGAGCCGGGACAGTGAAAATAGCGCGGGAGCTGAGTGAGCCGGGAGAGTGAAAACTGCGCGGGTGCTGAGTGAGCCGGGACAGTGAAAACAGCACGAGAGGTGAGTGAGCCAGGACATTGAAAACAGAGCGGGAGGTGAGTGAGCTGGGAAATTGTAAACAGCGCGGGAGCTGAGTGAGCCGGGACAGTGAAAACAGCGCGAGAGGTGAGTGAGCCGGGACATTGAAAACAGCGCGAGAGGTGAGTGAGCTGGGAAATTGAAAACAGCGCGGGAGGAGAGTGAGCCGGGAGATTGAACCGGGACAGTGAAAACAGCGCGGGAGCTGAGTGAGCCGGGAGTGTGAAAACTGCGCGGGAGCTGAGTGAGCCGGGACTGTGAAAACAGCGCGGGAGCTGAGTGAGCCGGGACAGTGAAAACAGCGCGGGAGCTGAGTGAGCCGGGACAGTGAAAACAGCGCGGGAGCTGAGTGAGCCGGGAGAGTGAAAACTGCGCGGGAGCTGAGTGAGCCGGAACAGTGAAAACAGCGCGGGAGCTGAGTGAGCCCGGACAGTGAAAACTGTGCGGGAGCTGAGTGAGCCGGAACAGTGAAAACAGCGCGGGAGCTGAGTGAGCTGGGAGAGTGAAAACTGCGCGGGAGCTGAGTGAGCCGGGACAGTGAAAACAGCGCGGGAGCTGAGTGAGCCAGGAGAGTGAAAACAGCGCGGGAGGTGAGTGAGCTGGGACAGTGAAAACAGCGCGGGAGCTGAGTGAGCCGGGACAGTGAAAACTGCACGGGAGCTGAGTGAGCCGGAACAGTGAAAACAGCGCGGCAGCTGAGTGAGCCGGGACAGTGAAAACAGCGCGGGAGCTGAGTGAGCCGGGACAGTGAAAACAGCGCGGGAGCTGAGTGAGCCGGGAGAGTGAAAACAGCGCGGGAGCTGAGTGAGCCGGGAAAGTGAAAACAGTGCGGGAGCTGAGTGAGCCGGGACATTGAAAACAGCACGGGAGCTGAGTGAGCCGGGAAATTGAAAACAGCGCGAGAGGTGAGTGAGCCGGGACAGTGAAAACTGCGCGGGAGCTGAGTGAGCCGGGACAGTAAAAACTGCGCGGGAGCTGAGTGAGACGAAACAGTGAAAAAAGCGCGGGAGCTGAGTGAGCCGGAACAGTGAAAACAGCGCGGGAGCTGAGTGAGCCGGAACAGTGAAAATAGCACGGGAGCTGAGTGAGCCGGGACAGTGAAAACTGCGCGGGAGCTGAGTGAGCCGGAACAGTGAAAACAGCGCGGGAGCTGAGTGAACCGGGACAGTGAAAACAGCGCGGGAGCTGAGTGAGCCGGGAGTGTGAAAACTGCGCGGGAGCTGAGTGAGCCGGGACAGTGAAAACAGCGCGGGAGCTGAGTGAGCCGGGACAGTGAAAACTGCGCGGGAGCTGAGTGAGCCGGGAGAGTGAAAACTGCGCGGGAGTTGAGTGAGCCGGAACAGTGAAAACTGCGTGGGTGCAGAGTGAGCCGGAACAGTGAAAACAGCGCGGGAGCTGAGTGAGCCCGGACAGTGAAAACTGTGCGGGAGATGAGTGAGCCGGAACAGTGAAAACAGCGCGGGAGCTGAGTGAGCTGGGAGAGTGAAAACTGCGCGGGAGCTGAGTGAGCCGAGACAGTGAAAACTGCGCGGGAGCTGAGTGAGCTTGGAGAGTGAAAACAGCGCAGGAGCTGAGTGATCCGGGACAGTGAAAATAGCGCGGGAGCTGAGTGAGCCGGGACAGTGAAAATAGCGCGGGAGCTGAGTGAGCCGGGAGAGTGAAAACTGCACGGGTGCTGAGTGAGCCGGGACAGTGAAAACAGCACGAGAGGTGAGTGAGCCAGGACATTGAAAACAGAGCGGGAGGTGAGTGAGCTGGGAAATTGTAAACAGCGCGGGAGCTGAGTGAGCCGGGACAGTGAAAACAGCGCGAGAGGTGAGTGAGCCGGGACATTGAAAACAGCGCGAGAGGTGAGTGAGCTGGGAAATTGAAAACAGCGCGGGAGGAGAGTGAGCCGGGAGATTGAACCGGGACAGTGAAAACAGCGCGGGAGCTGAGTGAGCCGGGAGTGTGAAAACTGCGCGGGAGCTGAGTGAGCCGGGACAGTGAAAACAGCGCGGGAGCTGAGTGAGCCGGGACAGTGAAAACAGCGCGGGAGCTGAGTGAGCCGGGACAGTGAAAACAGCGCGGGAGCTGAGTGAGCCGGGAGAGTGAAAACTGCGCGGGAGCTGAGTGAGCCGGAACAGTGAAAACAGCGCGGGAGCTGAGTGAGCCCGGACAGTGAAAACTGTGCGGGAGCTGAGTGAGCCGGAACAGTGAAAACAGCGCGGGAGCTGAGTGAGCTGGGAGAGTGAAAACTGCGCGGGAGCTGAGTGAGCCGGGACAGTGAAAACAGCGCGGGAGCTGAGTGAGCCAGGAGAGTGAAAACAGCACGGGAGGTGAGTGAGCTGGGACAGTGAAAACAGCGCGGGAGCTGAGTGAGCCGGAACAGTGAAAACAGCGCGGGAGCTGAGTGAGCCCGGACAGTGAAAACAGCGCGGGAGCTGC
Source organism: Scyliorhinus torazame (assembly GCF_047496885.1). Classification (NCBI taxonomy): domain Eukaryota; kingdom Metazoa; phylum Chordata; class Chondrichthyes; order Carcharhiniformes; family Scyliorhinidae; genus Scyliorhinus; species Scyliorhinus torazame. Next base: position 122,000,909 of record NC_092709.1, read on the forward strand.
GTGAGCCGGGACAGTGAAAACAGCGCGGGAGCTGAGTGAGCCGGGACAGTGAAAACAACGCGGGAGCTGAGTGAACCGGGACAGTGAAAACAGCGCGGGAGCTGAGTGAGCCGGGACAGTGAAAACAGCGCGGGAGCTGAGTGAGCGGGGAGAGTGAAAACAGCGCGGGAGCTGAGTGAGCCGGGAAAGTGAAAACAGCGCGGGAGCTGAGTGAGCCGGGACATTGAAAACAGCACGGGAGCTGAGTGAGCCGGGACAGTGAAAACAGCGCGAGAGGTGAGTGAGCCGGGACAGTGAAAACAGCGCGGGAGCTGAGTGAGCCGGGACATTGAAAACAGCGCGGGAGCTGAGTGAGCCGGGAAATTGAAAACAGCGCGAGAGGTGAGTGAGCCGGGACAGTGAAAACAGCGCGGGAGCTGAGTGAGCCGGAACAGTGAAAACTGCGCGGGAGCTGAGTGAGCCGGGAAATTGAAAACAGCGCGGGAGCTGAGTGAGCCGGGAAAGTGAAAACAGCGCGGGAGCTGAGTGAGCCGGAACAGTGAAAACAGCGCGGGAGCTGAGTGAGCCGGAACAGTGAAAACAGCGCGGGAGCTGGGTGAGCCGGGACAGTGAAAACTGCGCGGGAGCTGAGTGAGCCGTAACAGTGAAAACAGCGCGGGAGCTGAGTGAACCGGGCCATGGAAAACAGCGCGGGAGCTGAGTGAGCCGGGAGTGTGAAAACTGCGCGGGAGCTGAGTGAGCCGGGACAGTGAAAACAGCGCGGGAGCTCAGTGAGCCGGGACAGTGAAAACTGCGCAGGAGCTGAGTGAGCTGGGGGAGTGAAAACTGCGCGGGAGCTGAGTGAGCCGGAACAGTGAAAACAGCGCGGGAGCTGAGTGAGCCCGGACAGTGAAAACTGTGCGGGAGCTGAGTGAGCCGGAACAGTGAAAACAGCGCGGGAGCTGAGTGAGCTGGGAGAGTGAAAACTGCGCGGGAGCTGAGTGAGCCGGGACAGTGAAAACAGCGCGGGAGCTGAGTGAGCCGGGACAGTGAAAACAGCGCGGGAGCTGAGTGAGCCGGGACAGTGAAAACAGCGCGGGAGCTGAGTGAGCGGGGAGAGTGAAAACAGCGCGGGAACTGAGTGAGCCGGTAAAGTGAAAACAGTGCGGGAGCTGAGTGAGCCGGGACATTGAAAACAGCGCGGGAGCTGAGTGAGCCGGGACATTGAAAACAGCACGGGAGCTGAGTGAGCCGGGAAATTGAAAACAGCGCGAGAGGTGAGTGAGCCGGGACAGTGAAAACTGCGCGGGAGCTGAGTGAGCCGGGACAGTGAAAACTGCGCGGGAGCTGAGTGAGCCGGAACAGTGAAAACAGCGCGGGAGCTGAGTGAGCCGGAACAGTGAAAACAGCGCGGGAGCTGAGTAAGCCGGGACATTGAAAACTGCGCGGGAGCTGAGTGAGCCGGAACAGTGAAAACAGCGTGGGAGCTGAGTGAACCGGGACAGTGAAAACAGCGCGGGAGCTGAGTGAGCCGGGAGTGTGAAAACTGCGCGGGAGCTGAGTGAGCCGGGACAGTGAAAACAGCGCGGGAGCTGAGTGAGCCGGGACAGTGAAAACAGCGGGAGCTGAGTGAGCCGGGAGAGTGACATCTGCGCGGGAGCTGAGTGAGCCGGGAGAGTGAAAACTGCGCGGGAGCTGAGTGAGCCGGAACAGTGAAAACTGCGCGGGAGCTGAGTGAGCCGGAACAGTGAAAACAGCGCGGGAGCTGAGTGAGCCCGGACAGTGAAAACTGTGCGGGAGCTGAGTGAGCCGGAACAGTGAAAACAGCGCGGGAGCTGAGTGAGCTGGGAGAGTGAAAACTGCGCGGGAGCTGAGTGAGCCGGGACAGTGAAAACTGCGCGGGAGCTGAGTGAGCCGGGAGAGTGAAAACAGCGCAGGAGCTGAGTGAGCCGGGACAGTGAAAATAGCGCGGGAGCTGAGTGAGCGGGGACAGTGAAAACTGCGCGGGAGCTGAGTGAGCCGGGACAGTGAAAACTGCGCGGGAGCTGAGTGAGCCGGGAGAGTGAAAACAGCGCAGGAGCTGAGTGAGCCGGGACAGTGAAAATAGCGCGGGAGCTGAGTGAGCGGGGACAGTGAAAATAGCGTGGGAGCTGAGTGAGCCGGGAGAGTGAAAACTGCGCGGGTGCTGAGTGAGCCGGGACAGTGAAAACAGCGCAAGAGGTGAGTGAGCCGGGACATTGAAAACAGCGCGGGAGGTGAGTGAGCTGGGAAATTGAAAACAGCGCGGGAGGTGAGTGAGCCGGGACAGTGAAAATTGCGCGGGAGCTGAGTGAGCCGGGAAATTGAAAACAGCGCGGGAGCTGAGTGAGCCGGGACATTGAAAACAACGCGAGAGGTGAGTGAGCCAGGACATTGAAAACAGCGCGAGAGGTGAGTGAGCTGGGAAATTGAAAACAGCGCGGGAGGAGAGTGAGCCGGGAGATTGAAAACAGCGCGAGAGGTGAGTGAGCCGGGACAGTGAAAACAGCGTGGGAGGTGAGTGAGCCAGGAGATTTAAAAAGCGCGGGAGATTTAAAAAGCGCAGGAGCTGCGAGTCAGAGCGGAGATTTTAAAAGATCGCGGCCTAGTTTCGGGAGCCTTTCGGAGGAGGAGGAGCAGTCTCTGTCAGGGAGAGAACCTGAGAACATCTAAGACACTCAGAAGGTAAGAAGGTAAGGAAGTGATTTTACTCATTTTTACTTTTATACCTTTTTCAAATTGTGTGTGTCGAGGGGAACCTGAAGTGACATCACAGAAAAGCTGTGACCCGAGTGGCTGGTTGGGAATCTACACTAAATTAAAAAAATTAAGAATTGGTAACTAATTAAACATAATTACTTAATTATAATTTAGAGGGGTATCTAAGCCAGAGATCGGAGAGTACTATATTTAGCTTTCGCATTTATATTAGAAATCTAGTGCTAGGAAACAGATAGTTAACAGTAACTTTGAAATTAAAAAAAAAAATTATTAAACATTAAAACATTTTTTTGTTTTTAAATTTTAATTAATTGACGCAATGTCAGTTAGAGGGGTGCAGTGCTCTGACTGTGAGATGTTGCAGGTCCGGGATGCCTCCAGCGTCCGGGATGGCTTCATCTGCAGAAAGTGCACCCAACTGGAGCTCCTCACAGACCGCATGGTTCGGTTGGAGCAGCAATTGGATGCACTTAGGAGCATGCAGGTGGCGGAAAGCGTCATGGATCGCAGTTATATAAATGTGGTCACACCCAAGGTGCCGGCAGAGAAATGGGTGACCACCAGAAAGGGCAGGCAGTCAGTGCAGGAATCCCCTGTGGTTGTACCCCTCTAGAACTGGTATACCCCTTTTGATACTGTCGGGGGGATAGCCTATCAGGGGAAAACAGCAGCAGCCAGAGCAGTGGCACCACGGCTGGCTCTGATGTTCAGGAGGGAGGGTCAAAGCGCAGAAGAGCAATAGTAATAGGGGACTCTATAGTCAGGGGCACAGATAGGCGCTTCGGTGGACATGAAAGAGACTCCAGGATGGTATGTTGCCTCCCTGGTGCCAGGGTCCAGGATGTCTCCGAACGGGTAGAGGGCATCCTGAAGGGGGAGGGCAAACAGGCAGAGGTCGTTGTACATATTGGTACTAACGACATAGGCAGGAAGGGGCATGAGGTCCTGCAGCAGGTGTTCAGGGAGCTAGGCAGAAAGTTAAAAGACAGGACCTCGAGGGTTGTAATCTCGGGATTACTCCCTGTGCCACGTGCCAGTGAGGCTAGAAATAGGAAGATAGAGCAGCTAAACACGTGGCTAAATATCTGGTGTAGGAGGGAGGGTTTCCGTTATCTGGACTACTGGGAGCTCTTCCGGGGCAGGTGTGACCTATATAAGGACGGGTTGCATCTAAACCGGAGAGGCATAAATATCCTGGCCGCGAGGTTTGCTAGTGTCACACGGGAGGGTTTAAACTAGTATGGCATGGGGGTGGGCACGGGAGCAATAGGTCAGAAGGTGAGAGCATTGAGGGAGAACTAGGGAATAGGGACAGTGGGGCTCTGAGGCAGAGCAGACAGGGAGAAGTTGCTGAACACAGCGGGTCTGGTGGCCTGAAGTGCACATGTTTTAATGCAAGAAGTATTACGGGTAAGGCAGATGAACTTAGAGCTTAGATTAGTACTTGGAACTATGATGTTGTTGCCATTACAGAGACCTGGCTGAGGGAAGGGCAGGATTGGCAGCTAAACGTTCCAGGATTTAGATGTTTCAGGCGGGATAGAGGGGGATGTAAAAGGGGAGGCGGAGTTGCGCTACTGGTTAGGGAGAATATCACAGCTGTACTGCGGGAGGACACCTCAGAGCGCAGTGACGCTATATGGGTAGAGATCAGGAATAAGAAGGGTGCAGTCACAATGTTGGGGGTTTACTACAGGCCTGCCAACAGCCAGCGGGAGATAGAGGAGCAGATAGGTAGACAGATTTTGGAACAGAGTTGTGGTGATGGGAGACTTCAACTTCCCCAATATTGACTGGGACTCACTTAATGCCAGGGGCTTAGACGGGGCGGAGTTTGTAAGGAGCATCCAGGAGGGTTTCTTAAAACAATATGTAGACAGTCCAACTAGGGAAGGGGCGGTACTGGACCTGGTATTGGGGAATGAGCCCGGCCAGGTGGTAGATGTTTCAGTAGGGGAGCATTTCGGTAACAGTGACCACAATTCAGTAAGTTTTAAAGTACTGGTGGACAAGGATAAGAGTGGTCCTAGGATGAATGTGCTAAATTGGGGGAAGGCTAATTATAACAATATTAGGCGGGAACTGAAGAACAAAGATTGGGGGCGGATGTTTGAGGGCAAATCAACATCTGACATGTGGGAGACTTTCAAGTGTCAGTTGAAAGGAATTCAGGACTGGCATGTTCCTGTGAGGAAGAAGGATAAATACGGTAATTTTCGGGAACCTTGGATAATGAGAGATATTGTAGGCCTCGTCAAAAAGAAAAAGGAGGCATTTGTCAGGACTAAAAGGCTGGGAACATAAGACCATAAGACATAGGAGCGGAAGTAAGGCCATTCGGCCCATCGAGTCCACTCCACCATTCAATCATGGCTGATTTCAACTCCATTTACCCGCTCTCTCCCAATAGCCCTTAATTCCTCGAAAAATCAAGAATTTATCAACTTCTGTCTTAAAGACACTCAACGTCCCGGCCTCCACCGAATTCCACAGACCCACCACTCTCTGGCTGAAGAAATTTCTCCTCATCTCTGTTGTAAAGTGACTCCCTTTTATTCTAAGGCTGTGCCCCCGGGTCCTAGTCTCCCCTGCTAATGGAAACAACTTCCCTACATCCACCCGATCTAAGCCATTCATTATCTTGTAAGTTTCTATTAGATCTCCCCTCAACCTCCTAAACTCCAATGAATATAATCCCAGACGAAGCCTGCGTGGAATATAAGGAAAGAAGGAAGGAACTTAAGCAAGGAGTCAGGAGGGCTAGAAGGGGTCACGAAAAGTCATTGGCAAATAGGGTTAAGGAAAATCCCAAGGCTTTTTACACGTACATAAAAAGCAAGAGGGTAGTCAGGGAAAGGGTTGGCCCACTGAAGGATAGGCAAGGGAATCTATGTGTAGAGCCAGAGGAAATGGGCGAAGTACTAAATGAATACTTTGCATCAGGATTCACCAAAGAGAAGAAATTGGTAGATGTTGAGTCTGGAGAAGGGTGTGAGGATAGCCTGGGTCACATTGAGATCCAAAAAGACGAGGTGTTGGGTGTCTTAAAAAATACTAAGGTAGATAAGTCCCCAGGGCCTGATGGGATCTACCCCAGAATACTGAAGGAGTCTGGAGAGGAAATTGCTGAGGCCTTGACAGAAATCTTTGGATCCTCACTGTCTTCAGGGGATGTCCCGGAGGACTGGAGAATAGCAAATGCTGTTCCTTTGTTTAAGAAGGGGAACAAGGATAATCCAGGGAACTACAGGCCGGTAAGCCTTACTTCAGTGGTAGGGAAATTACTGGAGAGAATTCTTCGAGACAGGATCTACTCCCATTTGGAAGCAAATGGACGTATTTGTGAGAGGCAGCATGGTTTTGTGAAGGGGAGGTCATGTCTCATTAACTTGATAGAGTTTTTCAAGGAGGTCACTAAGATGATTGATGCAGGTAGGGCAGTGGATGTTGTGTATATGGACTTCGGTAAGGCCTTTGAAAAGGTCCCTCATGGTAGACTAGTACAAAAGGTGGAGTCACATGGGATCAGGGGTGAGCTGGCAAGGTGGATACAGAACTGGCTAGGTCATAGAAGGCAGAGAGTAGCAATGGAAGGATGCTTTTCTAATTGGAGGGCTATGACCAGTGGTGTTCCACAGGGATCAGTGCTGGGACCTTTGCTGTTTGTTGTATATACAGAAGGATTTAGATTGTTTGGAGACTTGGGCGGAGAGATGGCAGATAGAGTTTAATCCGGACAAATATGAGGTAATGCATTTTGGAAGGTCTAATGCAGGTAGGGAATATACAGTGAATGGTAGAACCCTCAAGAGTATTGAAAGTCAAAGAGATCTAGGAGTACAGGTCCACAGGTCACTGAAAAGGGCAACACAGGTGGAGAAGGTAGTCAAGAAGGCATACGGCATGCTTGCCTTCATTGGCCGGGGCATTGAGTATAAGAATTGGCAAGTCATGTTGCAGCTGTATAGAACCTTAGTTGGTCACACTTGGAGTATAGTGTTCAGTTCTGGTCACCACACTACCAGAAGGATGTGGAGGCTTTAGAGAGGGTGCAGAAGAGATTTACCAGAATGTTGCCTGGTATGGAGGGCATTAGCTATGAGGAGCGGTTGAATAAACTCGGTTTGTTCTCACTGGAACGAAGGAGGTTGAGGGGCGACCTGATAGAGGTCTACAAAATTATGAGGGGCATAGTCAGAGTGGATAGTCAGAGGCTTTTCCCCGGGGTAGAGGGGCCAATTACTCGGGGGCATAGGTTTAAGGTGAGAGGGGCAAGGTTTAGAGTAGATGTACGAGGCAAGTTTTTTACGCAGAGGGTAGTGGGTGCCTGGAACTCGCGACCGGAGGAGGTGGTGGAAATAGGGACGATAGTGACATTTAAGGGGCATCTTGACAAATACATGAATAGGATGGGAATAGAGGGATACGGACCCAGGAAATGTAGATGATTGTAGTTTAGTCGGGCAGCATGGTTGGCACGGGCTTGGAGGGCAGAAAGGCCGAAGGGCCTGTTTCTGTGCTGTACATTTCTTTGTTCTTTGTTCTTTGTTCTTTGTTGACTATGAAAGTCTACTCAGCTCGTGTGAACTTCAAAAATACTATGACAGTCTACCCAGCTTATTTGAGCCACCAGAAAAAGACTATGAAAATCTACCCAGCTCATTTAACCAACAAGAATACACTGAATATCTACCCACTGTATGTGAGACAAGTGACGGAGAAATCACAATTGCCATACAAGATGTGCAAGATCACAGCGAGACTGACAGATCTCAGCTTGTATGTACAGAGGCACTCAACAATCAAAGTGAAACTACTCTTGAGTCCAGTGAGACCACGTCAATTAAAACCTCATTCACTCGAGCCTATCCACAAGAAAATGAAATCTTGAAGATTTTGCCTCCAGATGAGGAGCACCAAGAAACCAATGATGATTCAAGTGAACCAGAAATGACTCCAGAAGAGGAGCACCAAGGAATCAAAGAGGAATCACTTCAACCACAAAGGAGTGATGTCACCAAGATCAATGCAACTTCAGATCATTCACACAATCCTCAACAAGAAACGCTCAATGAAACATCAGATACCACAAAGGACACTGACACAAATAACTTTGAGAATGACTCGAATTATCCACACGGGACAGTCATTGAGCGTGACAAAAACAACAAGCACGACAAAAACAGCAACAAGTACGATAACAAAGACAACAAAGATGACATACAGAATCGCTACCACAAGCACAGAAAAAAAAGTCTCAATCAGACAACGAAGTGGTTCGACCATTCGAACACCTCATGATGACTTCTTGGTTACTTAAACACAAGAACACTGACGACGTTCACAAAGGAATGCCAACATCAACATCACCACTTCAACATCAAAAGAAGCCACTTGACCATACAAATTCATAAATTTTGGACTCATAAATATTAATTGATATTGTATAATCATCAATATCATCACAACTTGTATTTGTCATCAATTATCTATCTGTTTTGTACAATTTTCTTTGACAAAGTACAGAAAATATGTAAGAAGAAAAAAGGGGGGATGTGGTGATATGCATCACTGTACATACACAAGGGGTTATTGTAAATACACTACAACTAAGTAACCACTAGAGGGAGCACCAGAGATGTCATGATATGCAGACACGCAACAAATGGGTCATTAGAACAGGACACAACCAATGGGTAATCAGGACACCCAGAGGTGGAATTACCACAAGGGGGCACTACATGACCCAAATAAAAAGGACAAGGCACACAGGCTCTGCCTCTTCCACAGTCAGAGACCTAGAGAGTAGGACAGGGTTGATTAACAGCAACATCACACCCAAGCATGTGATCAAGAGCAAGCATGTATAGTTAGCGGAATAGACTGAGTTACTAGAGAGGTAGATTAGCAGAGTGTCGAACTCATTTAAGAGAATTGTTAATCGTTCAATAAATATGTTGAAGCTATCTCTGAGTCTGGAGCATCTTTCAGCAGAGCCTACATCAAGTGGCAGCTTACGTTACTAGCAATAACATAACACAACACAACCCACTTCAATTATGCCATTTTTAAGCATACTCTCAATTTCTTTGTTAACCTGTGCCAATTTTAAAGGGTTAAGTCCATATGGATGTTGTTTGATTGGAACAGCATTTCCCACATCTACATCATGGAAACCCAAGATGGCGCCGGAGCGAGGCGACTCTCTGCGAGCTCTCCCAAACAGATCCACTTTTTACGTAACTTATACTCGTTCTAATCTTTTAAAAATTAATTCTAAATCTAACATTATTACTAACCTCTCTCTCTTATCTTCTCTTGCAGGCTTGAACATCCTCCGAGGCCCTTGGAGACCTTTTGACCCGACCCGACCTGACCTCCGCGACCTGGAAGAAGATTGGGCCCAAACCGGAAATGAAGCCCCGACCTTAATTTGGAGCAGACCCGGACCTCGGAGCTCCCAACCCAGCCAAACTACTGATGCCAGCCCCCAGATCACCTTGCCCAGTCCCCGGAGCTCCCGATCCGACCCCCGACAGCAAGACCCGGCCCAACGTGACCCCCAGAGACCCGCCCAGCGACCCGACCCGGAGAGGCCTGCCCAACTACCCAACTTACCTGGCGATGGAAGAAAGAAAAAACCACGTGGAGGCCCGACCGGGCCTACTTCAAGATCCGACCCCAGGAGTGCCCAGGGAGGGAACAGACCAGGGGATCCAGCCCAACCTGCCTCAGGAAGCCCCTGCCCATGACCCAGGACCCCCGAAACGGCAGAGACCCCGCGTGAGGACCCAAACGCACTGCAAGGTATTTCCGCGCCCGCTGAACGCCGGGACCCATCCGGATCGCAAACATGCCCCCCTAGCAACCCCTCTACCTCAACCAGCACCCGGGACCCTGCCTGATGCGACCCCAGATATGTAAACAGCACCCTGTTCCCCGCCAGCGCCCTGGACCCCGCCAGACGCAACCACATACCTTCCACAAGACTTGACATCCGCCATCAGATCCCAGGATCATCCAGCAGCAGCCACCGACCGAGGAAGCGAGGGAAACGTGGTTGTCTGCAGCTAAGACTGAAGCAACGCGGTTTCAAGACCCCTCTCCCCAGCATACTCCTGGCAAACGTCCAAGCGATCGAAAACAAGCTGGATGAACTTAACACCAGAATTACATCTCAGAGGGAAGTAAGAGACTGCTGTGTGCTCTGTTTCACAGAGACATGGCTCACCCCCGCCTCACTGGACTGTGCCGTACAACCTGAAGGCTTCTCAATTCACCGGGTGGACCACACGGCATCATTAGGCAAAGCGAAGGGTGGAGGGGTTTGCCTCCTCATCAACTCCTCCCGGTGCTTGGATATGGCGACTCTGGCGACCTACTGCTCCCAGACCTGGAATACCTGACCGTGAAGTGCCGCCCATATTATCTTCCATGTGAGTTCACTTCAGCCATTATCACAGCGGTGTACATCCCACTCCAGGCAGAAGTGACAAACTATACACAGTAATAAACAACTACGAAACAGAACACCCGGAGGCCTTGTTCATCGTGGCCAGAGACTTCAACAAGGCCAACCTCAAGAGTGTACTGCCAAAATTCCACCAGCACATCTCCTGTCCCAGCAGGGGCGACAACACTCTTGACCACTGCTACTCAAAAATCAAGGGCGCCGACCGTTCCATCCCCCGACTGCACTTTGGGAAATCAGACCATAAGACGGTGCTCCTTCTCCCGGCATACAAGCAGAAACTCAAGCGGGAGAATCCAGCGAAGAAGGTTGTGCAGTGCTGGTCCGAGGAGACAGAAGACGTGACTGCTTAGAGACAGTGGACTGGTCCATTTTTTAAAACTCAGTGACCAACTTAAATGAGTATGCTACCACCGTCACAGATTTCATCAGCAAATGTGTGGACCACTGCGTGCCAAAGAAAGCAGTACGTGCGTTCCCCAACCGGAAACCATGGCTCAATCGCGAGATCTGAAGGACAGATCTGAGGCGTTCAAGGCAGACGACCTTGACCAATACAAGAAATCCAGGTACGACCTCCGCAAAGCCATCCGAGATGCCAAGAGAGAAAATCAAACCAAGCTAGAGTCACAGAAAGACTCGGCGGTTGAGGCAAGGACTAAACAACATAACGGGCTACAAAGCGAAGCCGAACAGTATCTCTGGCAGCAGCGCAACCCTCCCCGATGAACTCAATGCATACTATGCTCGGTTCGAGCAGGTAACCAACAATCCGCTGTCGAGTGCCCCAGCAGCCCATAATTCACCCATACCCACTATCACAGCTTCCGAAGTCAGATTGGCCTTCCTGAAAGTGAACCCCCGGAAGGCGACGGCCCTGGACGGGATCCCTGGTCGTGCTCTCAGAGCCTGCGCGGACCAGCTGGCAGAGTTCTTTGTGGACATCTCTAACCTGTCCCTACTCCACTCTGAGGTCCCCACCTGCTTCAAGAAGACCACCATCATACCGGTACCAAAGAAGAACCAGGCAACGTGCCTCAATGACTACCGACCAGTGGCCCTGACTTCAGTCGTAATGAAGTGCTTCGAGAGGTTGATCATGAAGCGCATCACCTCCATACTCCCAGAACGCCTTGATCCACTGCAATTCGCATACCGCTGCAACCAGTCCACATCAGACACCATTTCCCTGGCGCTACACTCATCCCTAGAGCATCTCGAAAAAAAGGACTCCTACATTAGACTCCTATTTATAGACTACAGCTCCGCCTTCAACACCATAATCCCAGCCAAGCTCATATCAAAGCTCCAAAACCTAGGACTTGGCTCCCCACTCTGCAACTGGATCCTTGATTTTCTGACCAACAGAACACAATCAGGAAGAATGAACAACAACACCTCCTCCACAATAGTCCTCAACACCGGCGCCCCGCAAGGCTGTGTACTTAGCCCCCTACTCTACTCCCTGTACACACACGGCTGTGTGGCAAAAGTTGGTTCCAACTCCATCTACTAGTTTGCTGACGATACGACCATAGTGGGCCAGATCTCGAATAACGACGAGTCCGAATACAGGAGGGAGATAGAGAACCTAGTGGAGTGGTGTAGCGACAACAATCTCTCCCTCAATGTCAGCAAAACTAAAGAGCTGGTAATTGATTTCAGGAAGCAAAGTACTGTACACACCCCTGTCAGCATCAACGAGGCCGAGGTGGAGGTGGTTAGCAGTTTCAAATTCCTAGGGGTGCACATCTCCAAAAATCTGTCCTGGTCCACCCACGTCGACGCTACCACCAAGAAAGCACAACAGCGCCTATACTTCCTCAGGAAACTAAGGAAATTCGGCATGTCCACATTAACCCTTACCAACCTTTACAGATGCACAACAGAAAGCATCCTATCTGGCTGCATCACAGCCTGGTATGGCAACTGCTCGGCCCAGGACCGCAAGAAACTTCAGAGAGTCGTGAACACCGCCCAGTCCATCACACGAACCTGCCTCCCATCCATTGACCCCATCTACACCTCCCGCTGCCTGGGGAAAGCGGGCAGCATAATCAAAGATCCCTCCCACCCGGCTTACTCACTCTTCCAACTTCTTCCATCGGGCAGGAGATACAGAAGTTTGAGAACACGCACGGACAGACTCAAAAACAGCTTCTTCCCCCCTGTCACCAGACTCCTAAATGACCCTCTTATGGACTGACCTCATTAACACTACACCCTGTAAGCTTCATCCGATGCCAGTGCTTCTGTAGTTACATTGTATATGTTGTGTTGCCCTATTATGTATTTTCTTTTATTCCCTTTTCTTCTCATGTACTTAATGATCTGTTGAGCTGCTCGCAGAAAAATACTTTTCACTGTACCTCGGTACACGTGACAATAAACAAATCCAATCCAATCCAATTAATAGCCATTTTAGTACTTCCCAATTTATCTCTACAAACTTGCCCATGTGATATCAATAACTCTTTCAGGTCAGTCTGTTTTTCCTCTAGAAGGAAACACAACAATTTATCCCAATTTTTAAGAACATCCTAATTTTCCAATTTAATTTGAGGTATGTCAAATTCACAGTCATCTGGATTTGGTTTGTCACTTTGAGTTAGAATCAATAAAACCTCCTCCTTTTTCTTTCCTTCCCTTTCAAAGTACATTTTAAGCATATTCACATGACACACTCGGTGAGTCTTCCTTCTATCTGGTATTTTTACCACGGAATTCACCTCACTTAATTTCCTTTCAATCTGATAAGGTCCACAAAACCTAGCTTTTAAAGGTTCACCAACCATTGGTAACAAAACAAAAACTTTATCTGCACTGGCAAAACGGCGAACTTTGGATTTCTTTTCCGCTACCAGTTTCATCATATTTTGTGCAATTTTTAAATGCTGTCTAGCCAATTCACCTGCTCGATTAAATTGTTCCCTAAAATTTGACACGTAATCCAATAATGTAAGTTCTGATTTCTCACTCACCAATTTTTCCTTCATCAATTTAAGTGGTCCTCTCACCTCATGACCAAAAATTACTTCAAAAGGACTCAATTTGGTTGACTCATTAGGTGCATCCCTAATTACAAACAGTACAAATGGAATTCCTTTATCCCAATCCTTTGGATAATCTTGACAATAAACCCTCAACATTGTCTTTAATGTCTGATGCCACCTGTGATTCGGGATGGTACACAGTTGATTTAAATTGTTTTATTCCTAAGCTATCCATAACTTCTTTGAATAACCTTGAGGTAAAATTTGATCCTTGATCCAATTGTATTTCTGTAGGTAGTCCATATCTAGTAAAGAATTTAAGTAACTCCTCCACAATGTTTTTAGCTGTAATATTACGTACTGGAATGGCCTCTGGAAACCTAGTAGACACATCCATTATAGTCAAAAGACATTGATTCCCACTTTTAATTTTCGGAAGCGGTCCTACGCAATCAATTAGGACCCTTGTAAAAGGTTCCTCAAATGCTGGAATGGGTATTAAGGGCTCTGGTTTTACCACTGCTTGAGGTTTCCATATCACTTGACATGTGTGACATGATTCACAAAATTTAACTACATTTTTATGTAGTCCAGGCCAATGAAAATGTTTTTGTATTTTAACTTGAGTTTTCCATATTCCCAAATGACCTCCCACTGGTACCTCATGTGCAACTCGCAACACCTCCTTTCTGTGCCCAACCAGCAATACTACTTGATGAAAATCTGCCCACTTTTCATCTGCCTGCATATGTAAAGGTCTCCATTTTCTCATCAAGACATCACTTTTACGGTAATAACACTCTGGTATACACTCAGATTTCTCTTCCGTGTATGCTTTCTGGTATATCCATTTTATTTCTACATCTTTCCGTTGTAACTCCACCAATTTTCCTGAACTAAAAATATCCGCCTCATCTTCCACCTCTTCTTGTTGTTTTTCAACCATCTGATCAAAAATTGTTTCTGATAATTGCACTTCAAGTTCATCTTCACTCTTTGATTTCTCCTCTTGTCTTAACATGTGACTTTGTGACCTTGTTACTACACAATCCGGAAAAATCCCAGGATATTCGCCCTTTAACACTTCTGTTGTCTGATTTTGCACTGGCTTATCAGCCACAGTAGGCATCACCCCCACCTGCGATCCAGCTGTATCATTACGCATGATAAAATGTATTCCTGGACAAAGTAGTTTCTCTGTTACTCCTACTGCCACTTCTTCACTCTTCATTGGGCTTTCCAACCTTACCTTATATAATGGAACATTATTCCTCTCACCCTGAATTCCACATATTGCCACCTTTTCTGCCAACATTCTTCCCAGACTACATAACTCCTCATCTCTTACCATTAAAGATTGACTAGCTCCCGAATCTCTTAAAATTGTAACTTCTTTACCTGCTCCTCCTGATGTACATGAGTAAACTTTCGCATACAAGTAAAACATTTAAAGACATCTGGCACCTTCTTATCAATCACCTCTTGATCAGGCTGTACAATCTTTTGCACATCCTTCGCTTCACTTGGGCTTTCCTTTACCACTTTCACAAACCCCACTGTCTTATCCAGTTTTACCACATCAGCCTTCCCAGTGCTTTTCTTCAACCACCAACACTGTGACTTTACATGGCCTAGTTTATTACAGTGAAAACATTTGAAACTTTTCATGTCTCTTCCACCCTCCTGGATTTCTTTTTAAACCTGCGGTACACTCTCCTTATTATCTCCCATCAAATCACCTTTACCTTTACCACTTGAGTATTTCTCATGTCCCCAGTTTCTATCCCTCACAGGCTGAAACTGATGTCGGAAACCAAGCTTTGATTTATGAACTAATTCATAACATCTGCCATTTCTGCTGCCAAGCGTGCAGTTTTAACCCTCTGCTCTTCCACATGAGTTCTCAGTACATCAGGAATTGAATTTTTAAACTCCTCCAAAAGTATAATTTCTCTGAGAGCTTCATACATTTGGTCTATTTTCAAAGCCCTTATCCACCTATCAAAATTACTCTGTTTGATCCTTTCAAACTCCATGTATGTTTGACCAAAGTCTTTCCTTTCAAACTCCATGTATGTTTGACCTTTGTCTGTAGGCTTCAGGCACTAGTTCATACGCACCGAAGATGGATTTTTTCACCTCCTTTTACGTCCCAGATACATCCTCCAGTAGTGATGCAAACACTTCACAAGCCCTACCTACCCGCTTTGTTTGAAGCAGTAATACCCACATGTTCAGTGGCCATTTAATTTGTTTTGCTACCTTCGCAAATGAAATGAAAAAGGCTTCTACCTCCTTCTCATCAAACTTGGCAATGCTTGGACATATTTGAATAGATTCCCACCAAGCCTTCGACTATGATGCTCCTTCTCACTATCCTGATCACTATCATCCAACTGTACGTTTCCCTTTATGCCTGCCAGTTTTAACTGACTGTCATGCTTCATGGTCATTTTCTGAACTTCAAACTCTCACTCTTTATCTTTTTCCCTGATATGTATCTCCCTTTCTCTTTCTTTTTCCTCTCTATCTCTTTCATATTCAAGCTGCTTTAATTCTTTCTAATGTTCCATTTGTTTAATTTGTAACTGAATTTTGCCATTTCCAATGAGTCAAACTGTATCTCAGGCAATTTTAAATGCTTAGCCAATGCCATAATTACCTCATCTTTTCGCATTTTGCCAGGTACTGTTAACTGCAATGCTTTTGCCAAATTGATCAGCCTGCTTTTCGTCTCTGTCCGTAAGGTCCTGCGTGTGACCGTCTCCATCCCCCAAAACTTCAGAG
Organism: Scyliorhinus torazame; assembly: GCF_047496885.1. Lineage (NCBI taxonomy): Eukaryota > Metazoa > Chordata > Chondrichthyes > Carcharhiniformes > Scyliorhinidae > Scyliorhinus > Scyliorhinus torazame. Next base: position 122,016,878 of record NC_092709.1, read on the forward strand.
ACTCTGAAAGAGCCATTGTCCACAACACACGCCCTACTTGAACTAAAATACCACACCTGAAAAGCAACCACAATATGCTCACCCCTCACCGTCTTTAATTCACTAAGCCGATCCAATAGATAGACTTTTATCCTGGACTAGCCCCCAATTTGTTATGGGCCAGAATTTAGAGAACCCCAAAGTGTATCATGGAGTTCACCTGACCCACAACTTTTAATAGATTGTAGTATGGGGAGCACACACCCCACTCTTCTGGTGTGGTACAGCAGAAATGGAAAAGTATTTTTTAAAGCAAAACAATGTTTGTTCTATGAACTCAAGTTAACCTTTTTAAATCATACAGTGAACATCTTAGCAACCATTAATTTAAATACAATCCCCAAAGACTACAACACTAAGTAATCCTTTAAGATTTCCTTTTAACATCCATAAGACTTAAAAACAAAACCTTTAACAGAAGCACTTCAGGTTTAACTTCACTACTGAGAACAGTTACCACGTTTAAATCAGTAAATGGACATTCATAAGCTTGCAGAGATTCATACACATCCTGCTGTGTTTGCAACTGCTCCAAAACTAAAATGAAACCAAACCCACCCTGCAGCAAAAAGCCTAAAGCGAAAGTAAAAAGCTGACAGACAGCCCAGCTCCACCCACTCTCTGACATCACTGCAGTAATAAACACCTATTTCTTAAAGGTACTCTCACTACAGATATTTACATACACACCCATTTATAAACACCCATTTCTTAAAGGTACTCTCACATGACAGTCCCTCATGACTCTGACTCCACACCTCCACTGGCAGTGCATTCGACACACTCACCACTCTCTGTGTAAAGAACCGACCTCTGACATCTACCCTATACCTTCCTCCAATCACCTTAAAATTATGTCCCCTCGTGACAGCCATTTCCGCCCTGGGGAAAAGTCTCTGCCTATCCACTCTATCCATGCATCTCATCTCTATCAAGTCACCTCTCTGCCTTCTTTGCTCCAGTGAGAAAAGCCCTAGCGCCCTCAACCTTTCTTCATAAGACATGTTCTCCAGTCCAGGCAGCAGCTTGGTAAATTTCCTCTGCACCCTCTCCAAAGCATCCACATTCTTCCTATAATGAAGCGACTGGACCCAGACACAATATTCCAAGTGTGGTCTAACCAGGGTTTTATAAAGCTGCAGCAAAACCTCGAGGCTCTTACACTCAATCCCTCTGTTAATGAAAGCCAACACAACATACGCCTTCTTAACAACCCTATCAACCTGGGGGGCAACTTTGAGGGATCTATGTGCGTGGACCCCAAGATCCCTCTGTTCCTCCACACTTCTAAGAATCCTGCTTTTAGCCCTGTATTCAGCATTCAAATCCGACCTTCCAAAATTTATCACTTCACATTTATCTAGGTTGAGCTCCATCTGCCACTTCTCAGCCCATCTCTGCATCCTGTTGTAACCTGCAACAACCCCCAACACTATCTACAACTCCACCAACCTTTGTGTCATCGGCAAACTTACTAACCCACCCTTCCCCTTCCTCATCCAAGTCATTTATAAAAACCACAAAGAGCAGAGGTCCCAGAACAGATCCTTGTGGGACACCACTGGTCAGCGGTCTCCAGGCGGAATACTTTCCATCCACTACCACTTGCAGTCTTCTTTGGACCAGCCAATTCTGTACCCAGACAGCCAAATTTCCCTGTCTCCCATGCCCCCTGACTTTCTGAATGAGCCTACCATGGGGAACCCTATCAAATGCCTTACTGAAATCCATATACACCACATCCACTGCCCAACCTTCATCAATATGTCTCATCACATCCTCAAAGAATTCAATGAGGCTTGTAAGGCATGACCTGCTGACTATCTTTAATCAAACTATGTTTTTCTAAATAATCATAAATCCTATCTCTCAGAATCCTTTCCAGTATTTTGCTCACCACAGACATACGACTGACTGGTCTGTAATTCTGAGGAATTTCCCTATTCCCTTTCTTGAACTGGGGAACAACATTCGCCTCCCTCCAATCATCCGGTACTACTCCAGTGGAGAGTGAGGATGCAGAGATCATCACGAACGGCGCAACAATCTCCTCCCTCACTTCATATACCCACCTTGGGTATATCCCATCTGGCCCAGGGGACTTTTCTATCCTGATGCTCTTCAAAATTTCCAGCACATATTCCTTCTTAATATCAACCTGTTCAAGGATATTAACCTGGTTCACGCTGTTCTCACAAGCAACAAGGTCCCTCTCGCTACTGAATACTGAAGCAAAATATTCATTTTTGGCCTCCCCTACGTCCTCTGACTCTAGACACAGTATTGGACAAGGTCGGGTCTTTATAACTTTCATCAATTATAGTTTGAAAATAAGTTTTAAGTTTATAATCTGTAATGGCTATAATTGGCAGTAACGAGGATAAGCAAGGAAGGGGGATGCAGAATTACATTTAATCTAATATCAAGCATCTTCCAAAGCTCAAATTGAAAAGTGGAAGTTATGGCAGGAGAAAACAAAGCCTTGGTTTGCTCTTTTTGCTCCATGTGGGAGGCCGGAAACATTTCCAGTGCCTGGGGCCAGCATGTGTGCAGGAAGTGGCTCCAGCTCCTGGAAGCTCATGTTTCGGAGCTGGAGCGGTGGCTGCGGACACTGTGGAGCACCACGAGGTAGAGTGTGCCTTGGATAGCATGTACAGAGAGGTGGTCACACCACGGGCTCAGACTTCACAGGTAGGAAGAGAAAGGGTAACCACCAGGCAGAACAAGAGAGCCAAGCTGGCAGTGGAGGAATGTCCTGTGACCATTCTTCTGCAAAACAGATACACTGTTTTGGATGCTGTTGAAGGGAATGGCCTCTCAGGGGAAAGCAGCAATATCCAACTTCATCACACCACAGTTGGTTCTGCTGCTGAGGGGAAGAGTGAAAAGTGTAGGAATAAAATAATAATCGTTTATTGTCATAATTAGGCTTCAATGAAGTTACTGTGAAAAGCCCCTAGTCACCACATTCCGGCACCTGTTCGGGGAGGCTGGTACGGGAATTGAACCCACGCTGCTGCCTTGTTCTGCGTTACAAGCCAGCTGTTTAGCCGAGTGTGCCAGAGCAGTTGGGTGGGTCTAAAGTAATATGGCAGGGTGATGAGAATCTACGAAGGATTCAGAGCAGGGGAATCAGGAACAAGAGAAGACAGCAAAGAGAATAATAAAAGTGATAGGCAGAGAATCCAAGGGCCTGTATCAGATCATGCCACTGTAAAAAATAATAAGAAAGTTAAAAGGACATAGCCTTAAAGATTTATACCTGAACGCGTGTAGCATTCAAAATAAAATGGATGAATTAGTTGCGCAGACAGATGTAAAGGAATACGATATTGCTGGAATTACGGAGACATGGGCCAGGTTTCTCCGAGATCGCGGCAATGACCCACACCAGCGCGAGCTGCTCCGACATCGGGCCGACCGGAAGTTGAGAAATTCTCCGCCCAGGAAGGGGCGAGCACAGGCGTCACGCCAAGCGCGACGGCGCGACCTGGAACAGCATCACAGATGCGCATGGCATAATTGAAGCCGCGTGGCATTGCTTTTCAAAAGACGCCACCGGCGGAGAATCGGCAATGCGGGAAGATGGTTGCCCACCGCGCAGCGTCGAGGTCCCAGGAGCGGGACACCGAGGCGCTCCTGGACACCGTGGAGCACAGGAGGGAGGCCTTGTACCCAGGACACAGCCGCAGGGTGGCACCAAACACCAGCCGGCACCTGTGAAGGGAGGTGGCAGAGGCCATCAGTGGCATGGCCATAACAGCCAGCCAGTGCCACAAGAAGGTCAATGACCTAGTCAGGGCAGCCAGGGTGAGTACCCCCCACTGTACCCATTGCACCAACCCCACCAACCCCCCACACATGTGGCACCACACCCCCCCCACCCCCCCAGGATGGGCGAACACAGCCCTAGCTGAGACCGACATGGCTGCACCCACCCATGCTGGCTGCATTGGCAGATGGGCTCTGAACCTATGCCAACATACACACAACCACTGGTCTGCAAATATATGTCCGCCTAAAACTGTCGACCTATATCTCTGTCTCTCCCCCCCCCCCAAGGAGAAACGGGAGCGTGAGCGGACCGGAGGGGGTCCACCTGAATTGTGCCCACTCACCGCTCATGAAGAGAGGGCCCTGGACCTTGCAGGCGGACCCGAGGACCGGGAGGTTGCGGATGAAGATATCAGGGGTGCACCACCAAGTGAGCGCGCCACTGCCGGCCCCCTCCCCCTCCTCTGATCCCCCATCCCCATCACCCTCCCCCTTCCCCATCCCTCATCCCCCCTTCCCCCATCCCCCCTCCCCCCTTTCCCCACCCCCTTTCCCCCCATCCCCCATCGCCCCATCCCCTTTCCCCCCAACCCCCTCCCGCATCACCCCCCCCCCCCCCCACGTCTGCGTTTCTAACCATGCATGCTGTATTGTGTATTGCAGGACCACACGATGATCCGCCCGTCCCCGCGGGTGCCGACCGCCCCTAGGACATGCCGGGACGACCACACATCAGGGATCGACCCGGTCCATCAGGTGTACCCGGCCCCACCCAGTTCCTTGGCACCCATGAGCCAGGGATAGACCCGGAGCGTCAGGCGTATGCCGCCCCCATCTAGTGCCAGTGCGGCGACGCCACAGGGCCTCATCCAGCGACGCGGAGGGCAGCCACACCAACAGACCCTCGTCCCAGTCGACCCAGGACACTGAGGCACAGGACACATCCACCCAGGACACGGAGACACAGGACACATCCACCCAGGACACCGAGACACAGGACACATCCACCCAGGACACCAAGACACAGGACACATCCATCCAGGACACCGAGACACAGGACACATCCATCCAGGATGCCGAGACACAAGACACACCCACCCAGGACACCGAGACACAGGACACACCTACCCAGGACACCGAGACACAAGACACATCCATCCAGGACACCGCGACACAGGATACATCCACCCAGGACACCGAGACACAGGACACATCCACCCAGTACACTGAGACACAGGACACATCCACCCAGGACACAGAGACACAGGACACATCCATCCAGGACACCGAGACACAGGACACATCCCCCCAGGACACCGAGACACAGGACACATCCAGTTGCATTGTTGAATAAAGAAGATATTGATGCAAAATTGAGGAAATATATTAATATAGATGATGTGGAATCTGTCTGGGTCGAGTTAAGAAACATCAAGGGGCAAAAAACATTTGTAGGGTTGGTATACAGGCCACCAAATTGCAGTGGTAATGTTGGGAATAGCATTAGACAGGAAATCAGAGATGCATGTGATACATGAACATCTGTGATTATGGGTGACTTTGATCTGCATATTGACTGAAATTAATCACAATAGAGGTGGAATTTCTGGAGTGTATACAGGATGGTTTTCTGGGCCAGTATGTTGAGAAACCAACAAGGGAACAGGCCATCTTGGTCTTCGTGATGTGCAATGAGAAAGGATTAGTGAGCAATTGTGAGAGAACCCTTGGGGATGAGTGACCATAATATGGTAGAATTCTTTATTCTATGCCTGTGGAGTCTGAGCCTGCGGTGTGACCACCTCTGTACTCATGTTAACCAAGACACTCACCGCCTCCCAAATGCTCCACAGTGTTCCCAGCCGCCGCTCCATCTTCAAAACGCTGGCTTCCAGGAGCTGCAGCTGGTGACACTTCCTGCACAAATGATGGCTCCGGGCACTGGAAATGTTCCCGTAATCCACACAGAATGAAGACACATGGAATGAAATGTAGGCTGCAGAAAAGCTGTTTTATTGGCACGTACACTAACTCTCTTCACTCCCCGAAGGGTTTCCTGCCCCGACCTATCCACAGGTCGGAAATTATAAAAGAACAAAGAACAAAGAAATGTACAAAACAGGAACAGGCCCTTCGGCCCTCCAAGCCCGTGCCGACCATGCTGCCCGACTAAACTGCAATCTTCTACCCTTCCTGGGTCCGTATCCCTCTATTCCCATCCTATTCATGTATTTGTCAAGATGCCCCTTAAATGTCACTATCGTCCCTGCTTCCACCACCTCCTCCGGTAGCGAGTTCTAGGCACCCACTACCCTCTGGGTAAAAAACTTGCCTCGTACATCTACTCTAAACCTTGCCCCTCTCACCTTAAACCTATGCCCCCTAGTAATTGACCCCTCTACCCCGGGGAAAAGCCTCTGACAATCCACTCTGTCTATGCCCCTCATAATTTTGTAGACCTCTATCAGGTCGCCCCTCAACCTCCTTCCGTTCCAGTGAGAACAAACCGAGTTTATTCAACCGCTCCTCATAGCTAATGCCCTCCATACCAGACAACATTCTGGTAAATCTCTTCTGCACCCTCTCTAAAGCCTCCACATCCTTCTGGTAGTGTGGCGACCAGAATTGAACACTATACTCCAAGTGTGGCCTAACTAAGGTCTATACAGCTGCAACATGACTTGCCAATTCTAATACTCAATGCCCCGGCCAATGAAGGCAAGCATGCCGTATGCCTTCTTGACTACCTTCTCCACCTGTGTTGTCCCTTTCAGTGACCTGTGGACCTGTACTCTTAGATCTCTTTGACTTTCAATACTCTTGCGGGTTCTACCATTCACTGTATATTCCCTACCTGCATTAGACCTTCCAAAATGCATTACCTCACATTTGTCCGGATTAAACTCCATCTGCCATCTCTCCGCCCAAGTCTCCAAACAATCTAAATCCTGCTGTATCCTCTGACAGTCCTCATCGCTATCCGCAATTCCACCAACCTTTGTGTCGTCTGCAAACTTACTAATCAGACCAGTTACATTTTCCTCCAAATCATTTATATATACTACAAACAGCAAAGGTCCCAGCACTGATCCCTGTGGAACACCACTGGTCACAGCCCTCCAATTAGAAAAGCATCCTTCCATTGCTACTCTCTGCCTTCTATGACCTAGCCAGTTCTGTATCCACCTTGCCAGCTCACCCCTGATCCCGTGTGACTTCACCTTTTGTACTAGTCTACCATGAGGGACCTTGTCAAAGACCTTACTGAAGTCCATATAGACAACATCCACTGCCCTACCTGCATCAATCATCTTTGTGACCTCCTCAAAAAACTCTATCAAGTTAGTGAGACACGTCCTCCCCTTCACAAAACCATGCTGCCTCTCACTAATACGTCCATTTGCTTCCAAATGGGAGTAGATCCTGTCTCGAAGAATTCTCTCCAGTAATTTCCCTACTACTGAAGTAAGGCTCACCGGCCTGTAGTTCCCTGGATTATCCTTGCGACACTTCGTAAACAGAGGAACAACATTGCCTATTCTCCAGTCCTCCGGGACATCACCTGAAGACAGTGAGGATCCAAAGATTTCTGTCAAGGCTTCAGCAATTTCCTCTCCAGCCTCCTTCAGTATTCTGGGGTAGTTCCCATCAGGCTTTGGGGACTTATCTACCTTAATATTTTTTAAGACACCCAACACCTCGTCTTTTTGGATCTCAATGTGACCCAGGCTATCTACACACCATTCTCCAGACTCAACATCTACCAATTTCTTCTCTTTGGTGAATACTGATGCAAAGTATTCATTTAGTACCTCGCCCATTTCCTCTGGCTCCACACATAGATTCCCTTGCCTATCCTTCAGTGGGCCAACCCTTTCCCTGGCTACCCTCTTGCTTTTTATGTACGTGTAAAAAGCCTTGGAATTTTCCTTAACCCTATTTGCCAATGACTTTTCATGACCCCTCCTAGCCCTCCTGACTCCTTGCTTAATTTCCTTCCTACTTTCCTTATATTCCACACAGGCTTCGTCTGTTCCCAGCCTTTTAGCCCTGACAAATGCCTCCTTTTTCTTTTTGGCGAGGCCTACAATATCTCTCGTTATCCAAGGCTCCCGAAAATTGCCGTATTTATCCTTCTTCCTCACAGGAACATGCCAGTCCTGAATTCTTTTCAACTGACACTTGAAAGCCTCCCACATGTCAGATGTTGATTTGCCCTCAAAAATCCGCCCCCAATCTATGTTCTTCAGTTCCCGTCTAATATTGTTATAATTAGCCTTCCCCCAATTTAGCACATTCATCCTAGGACCACTCTTATCCTTGTCCACCAGCACTTTAAAACTTACTGAATTGTGGTCACTGTTCCCGAAATGCTCCCCTACTGAAACATCTACCGCCTGGCCGGGCTCATACCCCAATAACAGGTCCAGTACCGCCCCTTCCCTAGTTGGACTGTCCACATATTGTTTTAAGAAGCCCTCCTGGATGCTCCTTACAAACTCCGCCCCGTCTAAGCCCCTGGCACTAAGTGAGTCCCAGTCAATATTGGGGAAGTTGAAGTCTCCCATCACCACAACCCTGTTGTTTTTACTCTTTTCCAAAATCTGTCTACCTATCTGCTCCTCTATCTCCCGCTGGCTGTTGGGAGGCCTGTAGTAAACCCCCAACATTGTGACTGCACCCTTCTTATTCCTGATCTCTACCCGTATAGTCTCACTGCCCTCTGAGGTGTCCTCCCGCAGTACAGCTGTGATATTCTCCCGAACCAGTAGCGCAACTCCGCCTCCCCTTTTACATCTCCCTCTATCCCGCCTGAAACATCTAAATCCTGGAACGTTTAGCTGCCAATCCTGCCCTTCGCTCAGCCAGGTCTCTGTAATGGCAACAACATCATAGTTCCTAGTACTAATCCAAGCTCTAAGTTCATCTGCCTTACCCGTAATACTTCTTGCATTAAAACATATGCACTTCAGGCCACCAGACCCGCTGTGTTCAGCAACTTCTCCCTGTCTCTGCCTCAGAGCCACACTGTCCCTATTCCCTAGTTCTCCCTCAATGCTCTCACCTTCTGACCTATTGCTCCCGTGCCCACCCCCCTGCCATACTAATTTAAACCCTCCCGTGTGACACTAGCAAACCTCGCAGCCAGGATATTTATGCCTCTCCAGTTTAGATGCAACCCGTCCTTCTTATATAGGTCACACCTGCCCCGGAAGAGCTCCCAGTGGTCCAGATAACGGAAACCCTCCCTCCTACACCAGCTGCTTAGCCACGTATTTAGCTGCTCTATCTTCCTATTTCTAGCCTCACTGGCACGTGGCACAGGGAGTAATCCCGAGATTACAACCCTAGAGGTCCTGTCTGTTAATGTTCTGCCAAGCTCCCTGAACTCCTGCTGCAGGACCTCATGCCCCTTCCTGCCTATGTCATTAGTACCAGTATGTACAACGACCTCTGCCTGTTTGCCCTCCCCCTTCAGGATGCCCTCTACCCGTTCGGAGACATCCTGGACCCTGGCACCAGGGAGGCAACATACCATCCTGGAGTCTCTTTCACGTCCACAGAAGCGTCTATCTGTGCCCCTGACTATAGAGTCCCCTATTACTATTGCTCTTCTGCGCTTTGACCCTCCCTTCTGAACATCAGAGACAGCCGTGGTGCCACTGCTCTGGCTGCTGCTGTTTTCCCCTGATAGGCTATCCCCCCCGACAGTCTCCAAAGGGGTATACCTGTTCGAAAGGGGGACAACCACAGGGGATTCCTGCACTGACTGCCTGCCCTTTCTGGTGGTCACTCATTTCACTGCCTGCAGCTTGGGTGTGACCACATTTTTATAACAGCGATCTATGACGCTTTCCGCCACCTGCATGCTCCTAAGTGCATCCAATTGCTGCTCCAAACGAACCATGCGGTCTGTGAGGAGCTCCAGTTGGGTGCACTTTCTGCAGATGAAGCCATCCGGAAGCTGAAGCCTCCCGGACCTGCCACATCTCACAGTCAGAGCACTGCACCCCTCTAACTGACATTGCGCCAATTAATTAAAATTAAAAGTTTAAAACATTTTTAAAAAACATTTAAAACATTTTTTTTTAAAGTTACTGTTAACTATCTGTTTCCTAGCACTAGATTTCTAATATAAATGCGAAAGCTAAATCTAGTACTCTCCGATCTCTGGCTTAGATACCCCTCTAAATTATAATTAAGTAATTATGTTTAATTAGTTACCAATGCTTAATTTTTTTAATTTAGTGTAGATTCCCAACCAGCCACTCAGGTCACAGCTTTTCTGTGATGTCACTTCAGTTTCCCCCCGACACACACAATTTGAAAAAGGTACAAAAATAAAAATGAGTAAAAATCACTTACCTTCTTACCTTCTGAGTGTCTTAGATGTTCTCAGGTTCTCTCCCTGACAGAGACAGCTCTTCCTCCTCCGAACGGCTCCCGAAACTAGGCCGCGATCTTTTAAAATCTCCGCTCTGACTCGCAGCTCCTACGCTTTTAAAATCTCCCGTGCTTTTTAAATCTCCCGGCTCTCTCTCCTCTCGCGCTGTTTTTAATGTCCCGGCTCTCTTTCCTCCCGCGCTTTTTAAATCTCCCCCGCTTTTTAAATCTCCCGGCTCTCTCCTCCCGCGCTTTTTTCAATGTCCCGGCTTTCTCTCCTCTCGCGCTGTTTTCAATGTCCCGGCTCACTCTCCTCCCGCGCTGTTTTCACTGTCCCGGCTCACTCAGCTCCCGCGCTGTTTTCACTGTCCCGGCTTTCTCTCCTCCCGCGCTGTTTTCACTGTCCCGGCTTTCTCTCCTCCCGCGCTGTTTTCAATGTGCCGGCTTTCTATCCTCCCGTGCTGTTTTCACTGTCCCGGCTTTCTCTCCTCCCGCGCTGTTTTCAATATCGCGGCTCTCTCTCCTCCCGCGCTGTTTTCAATGTCCCGGCTCACTCTCCACTCGCGCTGTTTTCAATGTCCCGGCTTTCTCTCCTCTCGCGCTGTTTTCACTGTCCCGGCTTTCTCTCCTCCCGCGCTGTTTTCAATGTCCCGGCTTTCTCTCCACTCGCGCTGTTTTCACTGTCGTGGCTGTCTCTCCTCTCGCGCTGTTTTCAATATCCCGGATCTCTCTCCTCCCGCGCTGTTTTCAATGTGCCGGCTGTCTCTCCTCTCGCGCTGTTTTCACTGTCCCGGCTTTCTCTCCTCCCGCGCTGTTTTCACTGTCCTGGCTTTCTCTCCACTCGCGCTGTTTTCAATGTCCCGGCTTTCTCTCCACTCGCGCTGTTTTAAATCTCCTGCTCTCTCTCCTCCCGCGCTGTTTTCACTGTCCCGGCTCACTCTCTTCTCGCGCTGTTTTCAATATCACGGATCTCTCTCCTCCCGCGCTGTTTTCACTGTCCCGGCTTTCTCTCCACTCGCGCTGTTTTCACTTTCTCTCCTCTCGCGCTGTTTTCACTGTCCCGGCTTTCTCTCCACTCGCGCTTTTTAAAATCTCCTGCTCTCTCTCCTCCCACGCTGTTTTCACTGTCCCGGCTCACTCAGCTCCCGCGCTGTTTTCAATGTCCCGCTCTCTCTCCTCCCGCGCTGTTTTCACTGTCCCGGCTCTCTCTCCTCCCGCGCTGTTTTCAATGTGCCGGCTGTCTCTCCACCCGCGGTGTTTTCACTGTCCCGGCTGTCTCTCCTCTCGCGCTGTTTTCACTGTCCCGGCTTTCTCTCCTCTCGCGCTGTTTTCACTGTCCCGGCTCACTCTCCACTCGCGCTGTTTTCAATGTCCCGGCTTTCTCTCCTCCCGCGCTGTTTTCAATGTCCCGGCTTTCTCTCCTCTCGCGCTGTTTTCAATGTCCCGGCTTTCTCTCCTCTCGCGCTGTTTTCACTGTCCCGGCTGTCTCTCCTCTCGCGCTGTTTTCACTGTGACGGCTCACTCTCCACTCGCGCTGTTTTCAATGTCCCGGCTTTCTCTCCTCCCGCGCTGTTTTCACTGTCCCGGCTTTCTCTCCTCTCGCGCTGTTTTCAATGTCCCGGCTTTCTCTCCTCTCGCGCTGTTTTCACTGTCCCGGCTTTCTCTCCTCTCGCGCTGTTTTCAATGTCACGGCTCACTCTCCACTCGCGCTGTTTTCAATGTCCCGGCTCTCTCTCCTCTCGCGCTGTTTTCAATGTCACGGCTCACTCTCCTCTCGCGCTGTTTTCAATGTCCCGGCTTTCTCTCCTCTCGCGCTGTTTTCACTGTCCCGGCTTTCTCTCCTCTCGCGCTGTTTTCAATGTCCCGGCTCACTCTCCACTCGCGCTGTTTTCACTGTCCCGGCTTTCTCTCCACTCGCGCTGTTTTCACTGTCGCGGCTTTCTCTCCTCTCGCGCTGTTTTCAATGTCCCGGCTTTCTCTCCTCTCGCGCTGTTTTCACTGTCCCGGCTTTCTCTCCTCTCGCGCTGTTTTCAATGTCCCGGCTTTCTCTCCTCTCGCGCTGTTTTCACTGTCCCGGCTTTCTCTCCACTCGCGCTGTTTTCACTGTCCCGGCTTTCTCTCCTCCCGCGTTGTTTTCAATGTCCCGGCTTTCTCTCCTCTCGCGCTGTTTTCAATGTCCCGGCTCACTCTCCACTCGCGCTGTTTTCAATGTCCCGGCTTTCTCTCCTCCCACGCTGTTTTCAATGTCCCGGCTCACTCTCCACTCGCGCTGTTTTCAATGTCCCGGCTCTCTCTCCACTCGCGCTGTTTTCAATGTCCCGGCTCTCTCTCCTCCCACGCTGTTTTCAATGTCCCGGCTTTCTCTCCTCTCGCGCTGTTTTCAATGTCCCGGCTCACTCTCCACTCGCGCTGTTTTCAATGTCCCGGCTTTCTCTCCTCTCGCGCTGTTTTCACTGTCCCGGCTTTCTCTCCACTCGCGCTGTTTTCACTGTCCCGGCTTTCTCTCCTCCCGCGCTGTTTTCAATGTCCCGGCTTTCTCTCCTCTCGCGCTGTTTTCAATGTCCCGGCTCACTCTCCACTCGCGCTGTTTTCAATGTCCCGGCTTTCTCTCCTCCCACGCTGTTTTCAATGTCCCGGCTCACTCTCCACTCGCGCTGTTTTCAATGTCCCGGCTCTCTCTCCACTCGCGCTGTTTTCAATGTCCCGGCTCTCTCTCCTCCCACGCTGTTTTCAATGTCCCGGCTTTCTCTCCTCTCGCGCTGTTTTCAATGTCCCGGCTCACTCTCCACTCGCGCTGTTTTCAATGTCCCGGCTTTCTCTCCTCCCACGCTGTTTTCAATGTCCCGGCTCACTCTCCACTCGCGCTGTTTTCACTGTCCCGGCTCTATCTCCTCTCGCGCTGTTTTCACTGTCCCGGCTTTCTCTCCTCTCGCGCTGTTTTCAATGTCCCGGCTTTCTCTCCTCTCGCGCTGTTTTCACTGTCCCGGCTTTCTCTCCACTCGCGCTGTTTTCACTGTCCCGGCTCACTCTCCACTCGCGCTGTTTTCAATGTCCCGGCTTTCTCTCCTCTCGCGCTGTTTTCACTGTCCCGGCTTTCTCTCCACTCGCGCTGTGTTCACTGTCCCGGCTCACTCTCCACTCGCGCTGTTTTCAATGTCCCGGCTTTCTCTCCTCCCACGCTGTTTTCAATGTCCGGGCTCACTCTCCACTCGCGCTGTTTTCAATGTCCCGGCTCTCTCTCCACTCGCGCTGTTTTCAATGTCCCGGCTCTCTCTCCTCCCACGCTGTTTTCAATGTCCCGGCTTTCTCTCCTCTCGCGCTGTTTTCAATGTCCCGGCTCACTCTCCACTCGCGCTGTTTTCAATGTCCCGGCTTTCTCTCCTCTCGCGCTGTTTTCACTGTCCCGGCTTTCTCTCCACTCGCGCTGTTTTCACTGTCCCGGCTTTCTCTCCTCCCGCGCTGTTTTCAATGTCCCGGCTTTCTCTCCACTCGCGCTGTTTTCACTGTCCCGGCTCTCTCTCCTCTCGCGCTGTTTTCACTGTCCCGGCTTTCTCTCCTCTCGCGCTGTTTTCAATGTCCCGGCTTTCTCTCCTCTCGCGCTGTTTTCACTGTCCCGGCTTTCTCTCCACTCGCGCTGTTTTCACTGTCCCGGCTTTCTCTCCTCCCGCGCTGTTTTCAATGTCCCGGCTTTCTCTCCTCTCGCGCTGTTTTCAATGTCCCGGCTCACTCTCCACTCGCGCTGTTTTCAATGTCCCGGCTTTCTCTCCTCCCACGCTGTTTTCAATGTCCCGGCTCACTCTCCACTCGCGCTGTTTTCAATGTCCCGGCTCTCTCTCCTCCCACGCTGTTTTCACTGTCCCGGCTTTCTCTCCTCTCGCGCTGTTTTCAATGTCCCGGCTTTCTCTCCTCTCGCGCTGTTTTCAATGTCCCGGCTCACTCTCCACTCGCGCTGTTTTCACTGTCCCGGCTTTCTCTCCTCTCGCGCTGTTTTCAATGTCCCGGCTTTCTCTCCTCCCACGCTGTTTTCAATGTCCCGGCTTTCTCTCCTCTCGCGCTGTTTTCAATGTCCCGCTCTCTCTCCTCCCGTGCTGTTTTCACTGTCATGGCTTCCTCTCCACTCGCGCTGTTTTCAATGTCCCGGCTCACTCTCCACTCGCGCTGTTTTCAATGTCCCGGCTTTCTCTCCTCGCGCGCTGTTTTCACTGTCCCTGCTCTCTCTCCACTCGCGCTGTTTTCAATGTCCCGCTCTCTCTCCTCACGCGCTGTTTTCACTGTCCCTGCTCTCTCTCCACTCGCGCTGTTTTCAATGTCCCGCTCTCTCTCCTCACGCGCTGTTTTCACTGTCCCTGCTCTCTCTCCACTCGCGCTGTTTTCAATGTCCCGCTCTCTCTCCTCACGCGCTGTTTTCAATGTCCCGCTCTCTCTCCACTCGCGCTGTTTTCACTGTCCCTGCTCTCTCTCCACTCGCGCTGTTTTCAATGTCCCGGCTCACTCTCCACTCGCGCTGTTTTCAATGTCCCGGCTGTCTCTCCTCTCGCGCTGTTTTCAATGTCCCGCTCTCTCTCCTCCCGCGCTGTTTTCACTGTCCCTGCTCACTCTCCACTCGTGCTGTTTTCAATGTCCCGGCTCACTCTCCACTCGCGCTGTTTTCACTGTCCCGGCTGTCTCTCCTCTCGCGCTGTTTTCACTGTCCCGGCTGTCTCTCCACTCGCGCTGTTTTCAATGTCCCGGCTCACTCTCCACTCGCGCTGTTTTCAATGTCCCGGCCTTCTCTCCACTCGCGCTGTTTTCACTGTCCTGGCTGTCTCTCCTCCCGCGCTGTTTTCAATGTCCCGCTTTCTCTCCTCTCGCGCTGTTTTCACTGTCCCGGCTCTCTCTCCTCCCGCGCTGTTTTCAATATCCTGCTTTCTCTCCTCTCGCGCTGTTTTCACTGTCCCGGCTTTCTCTCCTCTCGCGCTGTTTTCAATGTCCCGGCTTTCTCTCCTCCCGCGCTGTTTTCAGTGTGCCGGCTTTCTCTCCTCTCCCGCTGTTTTCACTGTCTCGGCTCTCTCTCCTCTTGCGCTGTTTTCAATGTCCCGCTCTCTCTCCTTACGCGCTGTTTTCACTGTCCCTGCTCTCTCTCCACTCGCGCTGTTTTCAATGTCCCGCTCTCTCTCCTCACGCGCTGTTTTCACTGTCCCTGCTCTCTCTCCACTCGCGCTGTTTTCAATGTCCCGCTCTCTCTCCTCACGCGCTGTTTTCACTGTCCCTGCTCTCTCTCCACTCGCGCTGTTTTCAATGTCCCGCTCTCTCTCCTCACGCGCTGTTTTCAATGTCCCGCTCTCTCTCCACTCGCGCTGTTTTCAATGTCCCGTCTCTCTCTCCTCCCGCGCTGTTTTCACTGTCCCTGCTCTCTCTCCACTCGCGCTGTTTTCAATGTCCCGGCTCACTCTCCACTCGCGCTGTTTTCAATGTCCCGGCTGTCTCTCCTCTCGCGCTGTTTTCAATGTCCCGCTCTCTCTCCTCCCGCGCTGTTTTCACTGTCCCTGCTCACTCTCCACTCGTGCTGTTTTCAATGTCCCGGCTCACTCTCCACTCGCGCTGTTTTCACTGTCCCGGCTGTCTCTCCTCTCGCGCTGTTTTCACTGTCCCGGCTGTCTCTCCACTCGCGCTGTTTTCAATGTCCCGGCTGTCTCTCCACTCGCGCTGTTTTCAATGTCCCGGCTCACTCTCCACTCGCGCTGTTTTCAATGTCCCGGCCTTCTCTCCACTCGCGCTGTTTTCACTGTCCTGGCTGTCTCTCCTCCCGCGCTGTTTTCAATGTCCCGCTTTCTCTCCTCTCGCGCTGTTTTCACTGTCCCGGCTCTCTCTCCTCCCGCGCTGTTTTCAATATCCTGCTTTCTCTCCTCTCGCGCTGTTTTCACTGTCCCGGCTTTCTCTCCTCTCGCGCTGTTTTCAATGTCCCGGCTTTCTCTCCTCCCGCGCTGTTTTCAATGTGCCGGCTTTCTCTCCTCTCCCGCTGTTTTCACTGTCTCAGCTCTCTCTCCTCTTGCGCTGTTTTCAATGTCCCGCTCTCTCTCTCACGCGCTGTTTTCACTGTCCCTGCTCTCTCTCCACTCGCGCTGTTTTCAATGTCCCGCTCTCTCTCCTCACGCGCTGTTTTCACTGTCCCTGCTCTCTCTCCACTCGCGCTGTTTTCAATGTCCCGCTCTCTCTCCTCACGCGCTGTTTTCAATGTCCCGCTCTCTCTCCACTCGCGCTGTTTTCAATGTCCCGTCTCTCTCTCCTCCCGCGCTGTTTTCACTGTCCCTGCTCTCTCTCCACTCGCGCTGTTTTCAATGTCCCGGCTCACTCTCCACTCGCGCTGTTTTCAATGTCCCGGCTGTCTCTCCTCTCGCGCTGTTTTCAATGTCCCGCTCTCTCTCCTCCCGCGCTGTTTTCACTGTCCCTGCTCACTCTCCACTCGTGCTGTTTTCAATGTCCCGGCTCACTCTCCACTCGCGCTGTTTTCACTGTCCCGGCTGTCTCTCCTCTCGCGCTGTTTTCACTGTCCCGGCTGTCTCTCCACTCGCGCTGTTTTCAATGTCCCGGCTCACTCTCCACTCGCGCTGTTTTCAATGTCCCGGCCTTCTCTCCACTCGCGCTGTTTTCACTGTCCTGGCTGTCTCTCCTCCCGCGCTTTTTCAATGTCCCGCTTTCTCTCCTCTCGCGCTGTTTTCACTGTCCCGGCTCTCTCTCCTCCCGCGCTGTTTTCAATATCCTGCTTTCTCTCCTCTCGCGCTGTTTTCACTGTCCCGGCTTTCTCTCCTCTCGCGCTGTTTTCAATGTCCCGGCTTTCTCTCCTCCCGCGCTGTTTTCAATGTGCCGGCTTTCTCTCCTCTCCCGCTGTTTTCACTGTCTCGGCTCTCTCTCCTCTTGCGCTGTTGTCAATATCCCCGCTTTCTCTCCTCTCGCGCTGTTTTCAATGTCCCGGCTGTCTCTCCTCCCGTGCTGTTTTCACTGTCCCGGCTTTCTCTCCTCCCGCGCTGTTTTCACTGTCCCGGCTGTCTCTCCTCTCGCGCTGTTTTCACTGTCCCGGCTGTCTCTCCTCTCGCGCTGTTTTCACTGTCGCGGCTCACTCTCCACTCGCGCTGTTTTCAATGTCCCGGCTCTCTCTCCTCTCGCGCTGTTTTCACTGTCCGGGCTTTCTCTCCTCCCGTGCTGTTTTCACTGTCCCGGCTTTCTCTCCACTCGCGCTGTTTTCACTGTCCCGGCTGTCTCTCCACTCGCGCTGTTTTCAATGTCCCGGCTTTCTCTCCTCTCGCTGTTTTCAATGTCCCGGCTCACTCTCCACTCGCGCTGTTTTCAATGTCCCGGCTCTCTCTCCACTCGCGCTGTTTTCAATGACCCGGTTCTCTCTCCACTCGCGCTGTTTTCAATGTCCCGGCTCTCTCTCCACTCGCGCTGTTTTCAATGTCCCGGCTCTCTCTCCACTCGCGCTGTTTTCAAACTCCCGCTCTCTCTCCACTCGCGCTGTTTTCAATGTCCCGGCTCTCTCTCCACTCGCGCTGTTTTCAATCTCCCGCTCTCTCTCCACTCGGGCTATTTTCAATCTCCCGCTCTCTCTCCACTCGCGCTGTTTTCACTGTCCCGGCTTTCTCTCCACTCGCGCTGTTTTCACTGTCCCGGCTCTCTCTCCTCCCGCGCTGTTTTCAATGTCCCGGCTTTCTCTCCACTCGCGCTGTTTTCAATGTCCCGGCTCACTCTCCACTCGCGCTGTTTTCAATCTCCAGCTCTCTCTCCACTCGCGCTGTTTTCAATCTCCCGCTCTCCCTCCACTCGCGCTGTTTTCAATCTCCCGCTCTCTCTCCACTCGCGCTGTTTTCAATCTCCCGCTCTCTCTCCACTCGCGCTGTTTTCAATCTCCCGCTCTCTCTCCACTCGGGCTATTTTCAATCTCCCGCTCTCTCTCCTCTCGTGCTGTTTTCACTGTCCCGGCTTTCTCTCCACTCGCGCTGTTTTCAATGTCCCGGCTTTCTCTCCACTCGCGCTGTTTTCAATGTCCCGCTCTCTCTCCTCCCACGCTGTTTTCAATGTCCCGGCTCTCTCTCCACTCGCGCTGTTTTCAATGTCCCGGCTCTCTCTCCTCCCACGCTGTTTTCAATGTCCCGGCTTTCTCTCCTCCCACGCTGTTTTCAATGTCCCGGCTCACTCTCCACTCGCGCTGTTTTCAATGTCCCGGCTCTCTCTCCACTCACGCTGTTTTCAATGTCCCGGCTCTCTCTCCTCCCGCGCTGTTTTCAATGTCCCGGCTCACTCTCCACTCGCGCTGTTTTCACTGTCCCGGCTCTCTCTCCTCTCGCGCTGTTTTCACTGTCCCGGCTTTCTCTCCTCTCGCGCTGTTTTCAATGTCCCGGCTTTCTCTCCTCTTGCGCTGTTTTCACTGTCCCGGCTTTCTCTCCACTCGCGCTGTTTTCACTGTCCCTGCTTTCTCTCCTCCCGCGCTGTTTTCAATGTCCCGGCTTTCTCTCCTCTCGCGCTGTTTTCAATGTCCCGGCTCACTCTCCACTCGCGCTGTTTTCAATGTCCCGGCTTTCTCTCCTCCCACGCTGTTTTCAATGTCCCGGCTCACTCTCCACTCGCGCTGTTTTCAATGTCCCGGCTCTCTCTCCTCCCACGCTGTTTTCACTGTCCCGGCTTTCTCTCCTCTCGCGCTGTTTTCAATGTCCCGGCTTTCTCTCCTCTCGCGCTGTTTTCAATGTCCCGGCTCACTCTCCACTCGCGCTGTTTTCACTGTCCCGGCTTTCTCTCCTCTCGCGCTGTTTTCAATGTCCCGCTCTCTCTCCTCCCGTGCTGTTTTCACTGTCCCGGCTTCCTCTCCACTCGCGCTGTTTTCAATGTCCCGGCTCACTCTCCACTCGCGCTGTTTTCAATGTCCCGGCTTTCTCTCCTCGCGCGCTGTTTTCACTGTCCCTGCTCTCTCTCCACTCGCGCTGTTTTCAATGTCCCGCTCTCTCTCCTCACGCGCTGTTTTCACTGTCCCTGCTCTCTCTCCACTCGCGCTGTTTTCAATGTCCCGCTCTCTCTCCTCCCGCGCTGTTTTCACTGTCCCTGCTCTCTCTCCACTCGCGCTGTTTTCAATGTCCCGGCTCACTCTCCACTCGCGCTGTTTTCAATGTCCCGGCTGTCTCTCCTCTCGCGCTGTTTTAAATGTCCCGTCTCTCTCTCCTCCCGCGCTGTTTTCACTGTCCCTGCTCACTCTCCACTCGTGCTGTTTTCACTGTCCCGGCTGTCTCTCCTCTCGCGCTGTTTTCACTGTCCCGGCTGTCTCTCCACTCGCGCTGTTTTCAATGTCCCGGCTCACTCTCCACTCGCGCTGTTTTCACTGTCCCGGCTGTCTCTCCACTCGCGCTGTTTTCAATGTCCCGGCTGTCTCTCCTCTCGCGCTGTTTTCAATGTCCCGGCTCTCTCTCCACTCACGCTGTTTTCAATGTCCCGGCTCTCTCTCCTCCCGCGCTGTTTTCAATGTCCCGGCTCACTCTCCACTCGCGCTGTTTTCACTGTCCCGGCTCTCTCTCCTCTCGCGCTGTTTTCACTGTCCCGGCTTTCTCTCCTCTCGCGCTGTTTTCAATGTCCCGGCTTTCTCTCCTCTTGCGCTGTTTTCACTGTCCCGGCTTTCTCTCCACTCGCGCTGTTTTCACTGTCCCTGCTTTCTCTCCTCCCGCGCTGTTTTCAATGTCCCGGCTTTCTCTCCTCTCGCGCTGTTTTCAATGTCCCGGCTCACTCTCCACTCGCGCTGTTTTCAATGTCCCGGCTTTCTCTCCTCCCACGCTGTTTTCAATGTCCCGGCTCACTCTCCACTCGCGCTGTTTTCAATGTCCCGGCTCTCTCTCCTCCCACGCTGTTTTCACTGTCCCGGCTTTCTCTCCTCTCGCGCTGTTTTCAATGTCCCGGCTTTCTCTCCTCTCGCGCTGTTTTCAATGTCCCGGCTCACTCTCCACTCGCGCTGTTTTCACTGTCCCGGCTTTCTCTCCTCTCGCGCTGTTTTCAATGTCCCGCTCTCTCTCCTCCCGTGCTGTTTTCACTGTCCCGGCTTCCTCTCCACTCGCGCTGTTTTCAATGTCCCGGCTCACTCTCCACTCGCGCTGTTTTCAATGTCCCGGCTTTCTCTCCTCGCGCGCTGTTTTCACTGTCCCTGCTCTCTCTCCACTCGCGCTGTTTTCAATGTCCCGCTCTCTCTCCTCACGCGCTGTTTTCACTGTCCCTGCTCTCTCTCCACTCGCGCTGTTTTCAATGTCCCGCTCTCTCTCCTCCCGCGCTGTTTTCACTGTCCCTGCTCTCTCTCCACTCGCGCTGTTTTCAATGTCCCGGCTCACTCTCCACTCGCGCTGTTTTCAATGTCCCGGCTGTCTCTCCTCTCGCGCTGTTTTAAATGTCCCGTCTCTCTCTCCTCCCGCGCTGTTTTCACTGTCCCTGCTCACTCTCCACTCGTGCTGTTTTCACTGTCCCGGCTGTCTCTCCTCTCGCGCTGTTTTCACTGTCCCGGCTGTCTCTCCACTCGCGCTGTTTTCAATGTCCCGGCTCACTCTCCACTCGCGCTGTTTTCACTGTCCCGGCTGTCTCTCCTCTCGCGCTGTTTTCAATGTCCCGGCTGTCTCTCCTCTCGCGCTGTTTTCAATGTCCCGGCTGTCTCTCCTCTCGCGCTGTTTTAAATGTCCCGTCTCTCTCTCCTCCCGTGCTGTTTTCACTGTCCCGGCTTTCTCTCCTCCCGCGCTGTTTTCAATGTCCCGGCCTTCTCTCCACTCGCGCTGTTTTCACTGTCCTGGCTGTCTCTCCTCCCGCGCTGTTTTCAATGTCCCGCTTTCTCTCCTCTCGCGCTGTTTTCACTGTCCCGGCTCTCTCTCCTCCCGCGCTGTTTTCAATATCCTGCTTTCTCTCCTCTCGCGCTGTTTTCACTGTCCCGGCTGTCTCTCCTCCCGCGCTGTTTTCACTGTCCCGGCTTTCTCTCCTCTCGCGCTGTTTTCAATGTCCCGGCTTTCTCTCCTCCCGCGCTGTTTTCAATCTCCCGCTCTCCGTCCACTCGCGCTGTTTTCAATCTCCCGCTCTCTCTCCACTCGCGCTGTTTTCAATCTCCCGCTCTCTCTCCACTCGCGCTGTTTTCAATCTCCCGCTCTCTCTCCACTCGGGCTATTTTCAATCTCCCGCTCTCTCTCCTCTCGTGCTGTTTTCACTGTCCCGGCTTTCTCTCCACTCGCACTGTTTTCAATGTCCCGGCTTTCTCTCCACTCGCGCTGTTTTCAATGTCCCGCTCTCTCTCCTCCCACGCTGTTTTCAATGTCCCGGCTCTCTCTCCTCCCGCGCTGTTTTCAATGTCCCGGCTTTCTCTCCACTCGCGCTGTTTTCAATGTCCCGCTCTCTCTCCTCCCACGCTGTTTTCAATATCCCGGCTCTCTCTCCTCTCGCGCTGTTTTCAATGTCCCGCTCTCTCTCCTCCCGCGCTGTTTTCAATGTCCCGGCTTTCTCTCCACTCGCGCTGTTTTCAATGTCCCGCTCTCTCTCCTCCCACGCTGTTTTCAATGTCCCGGCTCACTCTCCTCTCGCGCTGTTTTCAATGTCCCGGCTCACTCTCCTCCCGCGCTGTTTTCACTGTCCCGGCTTTCTCTCCTCTCACGCTGTTTTAAATCTCAACACTACGCCGGCTCCCCTTATTAAAATGGAAGCCCCGCCCTGTTACTGGTGAAGTTCAAACTCTGTGGAGGTCACGGGGAACCAGATGATCCACAACCCATGACCTCTGCGGGGGTTTTGACATCTAATCTTTTCTCACCTAGTACCATACAACTCTGAACATTTTAATATACTTTCTTGCATTTATTATGCATTAATTTCTTTCCTGTAATCTGTTTAACAAATGTATTCTGTTTTTAGCTTATTAGTTATATGCAAACCTAAGAGCAAATAGTAAAACAAATGTTAAATGACATTTTCAGTCATAAAAATTTGAATTTATCTTTTACCCTTTTTATTCATTTCCAAAGACAGCAGGCCAATTACAAGTGGCCTTTAGAATGTAGATACCACTAATTAAAAAAGAATGAACAGCCATTTCGAATTTGGAATGTATGTTGGCAAATTTAAATAATAACTTGCCAAGTTGTGAATGAATGCCATGGAGAGTTTCAAGTGAACCAGTAGACACTGACTGGCTATAATTCTCGGCCACTTATAAGCATTAAATATAGGAATATAATTTATCTTTTATGAAATATATTGGACATCTCCAAGCGTAAACATGCTTTAGAAAGCGATGGATCATCTTTCATGGAATAAAGGTTCCTTCAGATCCATTAATTTACATTTTGCTTTTAACTTCCCCACTAATCAAACCTTCACACATGGCTAAATTGTGTCTGATGTTGTTTACAGCTCAGAAAAAAAAACTGTTTCATGGTTCAAGGAAAATCTAATTGCAATGACAGTATGGCTGAGATATTACACTCACAGAGGACCTTAGATCCCCACACCAACTGCATACTGATGAATTTCATCTACCTTTTGTTTGACCCCTTTTCTTTGCCTGCCACAAGTACAGGAAGAGTCGGTACAAATAGGGGTGAAGAACTGGAATTTATCACAACACACTACCGACAAATCAAATTTTGTCTTTGGCTCCCAATAAAACCTGGTGGAATCCAGGGAAGTATAGCAGATCAGAAGGAGAATATTTTCCTCTGTTTAATTCTTGTGAAAGTTAGCAGAACTACAAGGGGAGTGAAACAAATGGAAAGCATTATTGCACATTTCTTCAAACTTCAGCCCATTTAAAACCCGTTCACAGAAATGTGCACATTTGTTGGTAAGCATCATTGAGGCATTGTTAAAAATTATATCAAAAACAATATCTTGTAATGTTAAGAGGGATAGGGAGAGGAGAAGGGATGATATTAATGAAGTGTGAGTCCAGAAGTTCAATTCATTCATTTATGAAGCTTAATGAACAGAATAAATTCGAGGCCCATCGTTTCTATAGCACTCTGCCTTATCTCTCAAAAACAGTTCAGAGTTTTATACAGAGCTCTAATTACTTTTAAGTGCAATGACTATTGTTATATAAGTAAACTCTGCAGTCATTTTACACAGACAACAACATTATTCATGCCATGTTGATTCAGAAAAGAATTTTGATCAAGACATGAGAAGTCCCTACTTTTCATCAAAGAGCGCTCTAGATTTTTAAATTCTGTACAAATCTGTTTTCAACAATCCACTAATTTTATTTGCCTCCAAGATAAAAGGATATAGACTCACACATCATTGCACTGTAGCACAGTGCTTAACACTGCTGCCTCACTGCTCCAGAGAATCAGGTTGAGTTCCAGCCTCGGGTGCTTGTCTAAGTGAAGTTTCCTCCCCGTGTCTGCCTGGGTTTCCTCCGGGTGCTCCGGTTTCCTTCCATAGTCCGAAGATGTGCAGGTTAGGTGGAATGACCATGCTAAATTGCCCCTTAGTGTCCAAAACGTTAGGTAGTGCTACAGGGTTTGCTGGGATAGGGTGGATGTGTGGACTTAAATAGGGTTCTCTTTCCAAGGCCGGTGCAGACTCGATGGGCCAATTGGCCTGCTTCTGCACTGTTAGGATTCTATTCAATGGAACATTACCATTATTAAGCAGTGAATTATTATTCCTCTTAAAAACAATCTTCAATGAATGCAAAGAGGCAATTTTCATCATTGGGTAGAGCCTGAGCTTAGAACTTGGTAGAAGAGCAAATGTCAAATATAAATGACACTCAACTATTCACAATTCTGAGCAATAATACAGTGATCGTATGAGTGAAAAATTAGATGTACATGAAATTTAAAGTGACTGGGGGCAATTAAAAGGGAGTATCTGAGGGAAAATAAAAATTCAGCAAACTTTCATTGCAAGCAAATAACAACTTCCAAAGCTGAATAGCATGGATTAAAAGGTGACATCCACAATTACGAGGGAACGGAACCAAGTAGACTTCTGGAAGCAAATGATGAAACAACTCAGTACTTTGTTTACTGGCTGCTGAAGTGAAGAGAATGATTCAGGAGGTACTTACAAAGAGGCATTGCCTTCTTTGTTGCTCCACAACATTATGCATATGGGTTAGCATCACAGCATGTCCACTAGAAGGTGCAGCTAAGTTTCAAACGTCAGACAATTATTACTATTCCTGCATTATATGCGCATGTTATCTCATGGCAGATGGCACAGCTTGGCACCCATCTCTCTGCTAATCTGGACTCTCAGAAGGTCCTCAGATGCATGTCAGAAAGGCAAGGTCACAGTGATCATGGGGGACTTCAATATGTAGGTGGACTGGGTAAATAATGCTGCCAGTGGACCCAAGGAAAGGGAATTAATTGAATGTTTACAGGAGGGCTTTTTGGAACAGCTTGTGATGGAGCCCACGAGGGAACAGGCCATTCTGGACTTAGTGTTATGTAATGAGCCAGACTTGATTAAAGATCTTAAAGTAAGGGAACACTTAGGAGACAGTGATCATAATATGGTAGAATTCAATCTGCAATTTGAAAGAAAGAAGGTAGAATCAGATGTAAAGGTGTGACAGTTAAATAAAGGTAACAACTACTTGAGCTCTCCAGGGACTGTTGCTCGCTTCGATGACTCCTTCCTTCAGCAGCCTTTGGACTTCTGACCTGATGAAGGTCCGGTCCTGAGCACTGTACCGCCTGCTCCTGGTGGCGACGGGTTTGCAATCCGGGGTGAGGTTTGCAAACAGGGAAGGCGGGTCGACCTTAAGGGTCGCAAGGATGCAGACAGTAAGGGGAGGTATAGGGTCGCCAAATTCAAACGTCAGGCTTTGCAGGTGGCATTGGAAGTCCAGCCCCAGGAGGGTAGCCGCGCTAAGTTGCGGCAGGACATACAGGCGGAAATTATCGAATTTCCGACCTTGGACAGTGAGGTTCGCCAGGCAGTACCCCTTTATTTCCACCGAATATGACCCGGAGGCCAGGGAGATCCTTTGGCTTACAGGGTGGGTCACGAGTGAACAGGGTGGACGAAGCTTTCTGTGCTCCCGGAGTCAATCAAGCAGGGCGTCTTGCGGCCGTTGATGAGGACCATTGTTGTAGCCTTCGCGAGTGTCCGGGGGCGACTTTGGTCCAACGTCACCGATGCCAGATGAAGCAGCTGCGATCTATGGTCGGGCAGCGTGTAGTCAGCCGAGCTGGGGGCCTGGGGCCCCATCCAAGAAGGCGTCACCCACGGGTCGCACATGGTGTCCGGGGAACCCCAAAATGGCAGCGCGGTGTTCGGGGCGTGGAATGGCCGTGCCCTTGGGTTGCACATGTACCTAGGGAAGGAGCGTGGTCGGTCGGGGCCTGGAGGGGGGGGTTGCCGCAGCGGTCCGGAGCCACCGGAGAGCGCGGCGATGGCGCGGGCCTGACAGACCCCTACGTTGTGGCCCTTCTTGCCGCACCATTTGCAGGTGGCGGCGCGGGCCGGGCAGTGCGCGCGGATGACCTGCCTGCCCGCAGAAAAATCAGCGGGCTCCGACGGCATTAGCGGGCCATCCAGTAGCGCAGGCCAGCGGGGTCAGGGGGAAGATCTGCGGGGCTGCCTCAGCGGGGTGCCTGCGGGCCAGGGGGTGGATGCGCGGTCGGGAGCGTAGGCTTCCGCGTTTTGGTACGCGTTGTCCATGGACCCAGCCAGGGCCCGTGCCTCTCTGAGCCCAAGTGTGTCCTTCTCCAGGAGCCTCCTGCGGTTATCGGAGGAGCTCATACCTGCCACGAAAGCATCTCTTATTAAAGGTCCAGTGTCCTCACTCCCCGAAACTAGTGGGCAGCCGCAGCTTTGGCCCAGCACCAGTAGCACCTGGTAGAAGTCTTCCAGTGATTCCCCGGGGCTTTGCCGCCTCGAAGCGAGCAGGTGGCAAGCGTAGACCTAGTTAACAGGGCGGATGTAATGTCCTTCCAGTAGTAGG
Organism: Scyliorhinus torazame; assembly: GCF_047496885.1. NCBI lineage: Eukaryota > Metazoa > Chordata > Chondrichthyes > Carcharhiniformes > Scyliorhinidae > Scyliorhinus > Scyliorhinus torazame. Next base: position 122,043,009 of record NC_092709.1, read on the forward strand.
ATGGTGGCATCGGAGTTCGCCGCCTCCTCGATAAGGGGATAGATCCCAGGGCTGACCCTTGATCGCAGGAGATGCATTTTCTGGCCTTCAGTGGGCTCTCCTTCAGCCGTCTCCAGGTAACCCTTAAAACACGCCAGCCAGTGTTTAAATATAGCGGCCGAGTTTTCCGCGTGGGGGCTGAGTTGAAGGCACTCCGGCTTGATACGGAGATCCATCCTTCCAGCTTAGTTGTTGTGCATTAAATTGATGCACAATCAATATACGCGAGACAAAGGTATTCAGTAACTGAGGCTTTAGTGCACTAGAACTGAGCCCCAGCAGCTTCGTAACAGAAAGTGAAGACTGCTGGGATGGCACCATCTCTTATAGCCCGCCTTCAGGGTGGAGCTACTTCACACAGCCAATGGTAGACTCCAGGGTCTCAACCAATGGCGTCGGCCTCTCAGGTACCGCAATACCTGGTAATACCTCAACAGTACAGGGGTTCATCCCAAAGAAAAGAAAGGTTATCAGAGGGGGGATTAGACAGCCATGGCTGACAAAGGAAGTTAGGGAATGCATCAAAGCAAAAGAGAAAGCCTATAATGTGGCAAAGAGTAGTGGGAAGTCAGAAGATTGGGAAGGCTACAAAAACAAACAGAGGATAACAAAGAGCGAAATAAGGAAAGAGAAGATCAAATATGAAGGTAGGCTAGCCAGTAACATTAGGAATGATAGTTAAAGTTTCTTTAAATACATTAAAAACAAACGGGAGGCAAAAGTAGACATTGGGCCGCTCCAAAATGACGCTGGTAATCTAGTGATGGGAGACAAGGGAATAGCTGAGGAACTAAATAAGTACTTTGCGTCAGTCTTCACAGTAGAAGACATGAGTAATATCCCAACAATTCAGGAGAGTAAGGGGGCAGAGTTGAATATGGTAGCCATAACAAAGGAGAAAGTGCTAGAGAAACTAAGAGGTCTAAAAATTGATAAATCTCCAGGTCCAGATGGGCTACATCCTAGAGTTCTAAAGGAGATAGCTGAAGAAATAGTGGAGGCGTTAGTTATGATCTTTCAAAAGTCACTGGAGTCAGGGAAAGTCCCAGAGGATTGGAAAATCGCTGTTGTAACCCCCCTGTTCAAGAAGGGAACAAGGAAAAAGATGGGAAATTATAGGCCAATTAGCCTAACCTCGGTTGTTGGCAAGATTCTAGAATCCATTGTTAAGGCTGAGATTTCTAAATTCTTGGAAGTGCAGGGTCAGATTAGGACAAGTCAGCATGGATTTAGTAAGGAGAGGTCGTGCCTGACAAACCTGTTAGAGTTAGAACATAGAACATAGAACGTAGAACAATACAGCGCAGTACAGGCCCTTCGGCCCACGATGTTGCACCGAAACAAAAGCCATCTAACCTACACTATGCCATTATCATCCATATGTTTATCCAATAAACTTTTAAATGCCCTCAATGTTGGCGAGTTCACTACTGTAGCAGGTAGGGCATTCCACGGCCTCACTACTCTTTGCGTAAAGAACCTACCTCTGACCTCTGTCCTATATCTATTACCCCTCAGTTTAAAGTTATGTCCCCTCGTGCCAGCCATATCCATCCGCGGGAGAAGGCTCTCACTGTCCACCCTATCCAACCCCCTGATCATTTTGCATGCCTCTATTAAGTCTCCTCTTAACCTTCTTCTCTCCAACGAAAACAACCTCAAGTCCATCAGCCTTTCCTCATAAGATTTTCCCTCCATACCAGGCAACATCCTGGTAAATCTCCTCTGCACCCGCTCCAAAGCCTCCATGTCCTTCCTATAATGCGGTGACCAGAACTGTACGCAATACTCCAAATGCGGCCGTACCAGAGTTCTGTACAGCTGCAACATGACCTCCCGACTCCGGAACTCAATCCCTCTACCAATAAAGGCCAACACTCCATAGGCCTTCTTCACAACCCTATCAACCTGGGTGGCAACTTTCAGGGATCTATGTACATGGACACCTAGATCCCTCTGCTCATCCACACTTTCAAGAACTTTACCATTAGCCAAATATTCCGCATTCCTGTTATTCCTTCCAAAGTGAATCACCTCACACTTCTCTACATTAAACTCCATTTGCCACCTCTCAGCCCAGCTCTGCAGCTTATCTATATCCCTCTGTAACCTGCTACATCCTTCCACACTATCGACAACACCACCGACTTTAGTATCGTCTGCAAATTTACTCACCCACCCTTCTGCGCCTTCCTCTAGGTCATTGATAAAAATGACAAACAGCAACGGCCCCAGAACAGATCCTTGTGGTACTCCACTTGTGACTGTACTCCATTCTGAACATTTCCCATCAACCACCACCCTCTGTCTTCTTTCAGCTAGCCAATTTCTGATCCACATCTCTAAATCACCCTCAATCCCCAGCCTCCGTATTTTTTGCAATAGCCTACCGTGGGGAACCTTATCAAACGCTTTGCTGAAATCCATATACACCACATCAACTGCTCTACCCTCGTCTACCTGTTCAGTCACCTTCTCAAATAACTCAATCAGGTTTGTGAGGCATGACCTACCCTTCACAAAGCCATGCTGACTATCCCTGATCATATTATTCCTATCTAGATGATTATAAATCTTGTCTCTTATAATCCCCTCCAAGACTTTACCCACTACAGACGTGAGGCTCACCGGTCTATAGTTGCCGGGGTTGTCTCTGCTCCCCTTTTTGAACAAAGGGACCACATTTGCTGTCCTCCAGTCCTCTGGCACTATTCCTGTAGCCAATGATGACATAAAACTCAAAGCCAAAGGTCCAGCAATCTCTTCCCTGGCCTCCCATAGAATCCTAGGATAAATCCCATCAGGTCCCGGGGACTTATCTATTTTCAGCCTGTCCAGAATTGCCAACACCTCTTCCCTACGTACCTCAATGCCATCTATTCTATTAGCCTGGGGCTCAGCATTCTCCTCCACAACATTATCTTTTTCCTGAGTGAATACTGATGAAAAATATTCATTTAGTATCTCGCCTATCTCTTCAGACTCCACACACAATTTCCCATCCCTGTCCTTGACTGGTCCTACTCTTTCCCTAGTCATTCGCTTATTCCTGACATACCTATAGAAAGCTTTTGGGTTTTCCTTGATCCTTCCTTTGTTCTTTGAAGACATAACAAATAGGTTAGACCAAGGAGAGCCAATGGATGTTATCTATCTTGACTTACAAAAGGCCTTTGATAAGGTGCCTCACGGGAGACTGCTGAGTAAAATAAGGGCCCATGGTATTCGAGGCATGGTACTAACATGGATTGACGATTGGCTGTCAGGCAGAAGGCAGAGAGTTGGGATAAAAGGTTCTTTTTCGGAATGGCGACCGGTGATGAGTGGTGTCCCGCAGGGTTCAGTGTTGGGGCCACAGCTGTTCTCTTTATATATTAACGATCTAGATGATGGGACTGGAGGCATTCTGGCTAGGTTTGCCGATGATACAAAGATAGGTGGAGGGGCAGGTAGTATTGAGGAGGTGGGGAGGCTGCAGAAAGATTTAAACAGTTTAGGAGAGTGGTCCAAGAAATGGCTGATGAAATTCAACGTGGGCAAGTGCGAGGTCTTGCACTTTGGAAAAAAGAATAGAGGCATGGACTATTTTCTAAACGGTGACAAAATTCATAATGCTGAAGTGCAAAGGGACTTGGGAGTCCTAGTCCAGGATTCTCTAAAGGTAAACTTGCAGGTTGAGTCCGTAATTAAGAAATGACAATGTTGTCATTTATCTCAAGAGGCTTGGAATATAAAAGCAGGGATGTACTTCTGAAGCTTTATAAAGCATTAGTTAGGCCCCATTTAGAATACTGTGAGCAATTTTGGGCCCCACACCTCAGGAAGGACATACTGGCACTGGAGTGGGTCCAGCGGAGATTCACACGGATGATCCCAGGAATGGTAGGCCTAACATACGATGAACGTCTGAGGATCCTGGGATTATATTCATTGGAGTTTAGGAGGTTGAGGGGAGATCTAATAGAAACTTACAAGATAATAAAGGGCTTAGATAGGGTGGACATAGGGAAGTTTTTTCCATTGAGCAGGGGAGACTAGGACCCGGGGGCACAGCCTTAGAATAAAAGGGTGTCACTTCAGAACAGAGATGAGGAGAAATTTCTTTTACCAGAGAGTGGTGGGTCTGTGGAATTCATTGCCACAGAGGGCGGTGGAGGCCGGGACGTTGAGTGTGTTTAAGACAGAAGTTGATAAATTCTTGATTTCTCGAGGAATTAAGGGCTATGGAGAGAGAGCGGGTAAATGGAGTTGAAATCAGCCATGATTGAATGGTGGAGTGGACTCGATGGGCCGAATGGCCTTACTTCCGCTCCTATGTCTTATGGTCATATTTATTGGCAAGTGTGTTATGATTAGGGTGAGTAAAAATGAATTTAGTCCCCAGGATTTTGAATCACAGCACACATAACAGACCAGAAATCAGTAGTATTTGCATAAGTTGAATGCAATGAAATTACTGAGCTTACTTCGAGTATTGGTATTGAAAGTGACAGGGGAATCACAGTTAAGCCAATATACATTAATGTAATGCTAATGCATGTACTTTTTGATAGACTTAATTCATCAAATCAAAATGCTTCAACTGAAAAAGATGTGGACCACTGAGACATAGAACATAGAACAGTACAGCACTGTACAGGCCCTTCAGCCCACGATGTCGTGCTGACCACTTATCCAAATCAAAGATCAACCTAACCTACACCCCTTCAATTTATTGCTGTCCATGTTCCTGTCTAAGACTTGCTTAAATGTCCCTAATGACTCTGACTCCACCACCTCTGATGGCAGTGCATTCCACACACCTATTGTCATAATATACACATCAGTATATGATGATGCAGAGACACACACTCACTGACACACTGCAAGACCAATCAACACAGCAGCCAATCACCAGTTAGGGCACGGTCACTACAAAGACAGAGGGCACTAGTTTTCCCGCTCATTCGGGATGCAGCCTCTGAGACAGACAGAGCCCGCAGTCAGTAGCACAAAAAAGGGACTAGGGATAACCCTGGGAATTACAGACCCGTTAGTTTTACTTCGGTGGTAGGCAAAGTCACGGGAAGGGTACTGAAGGATAGGATTTCTGAGCATCTGGAAAGACACTGCTTGATTCGGGATAGTCAGCACGGATTTGTGAGGGGTAGGTCTTGCCTTACAAGTCTTATTGAATTCTTTGAGGAGGTCACCAAGCATGTGGATAAAGGTAAAGCAGTGGATGTAGTGTACATGGATTTTAGTAAGGCATTTGATAAGGTTCCCCATGGTAGGCTTCTGCAGAAAGTAAGGAGGCATGGGATAGTGGGAAATTTGGCCTGTTGGATAACAAGTCAGAGAGTGGTGGTGGATGGCAAATATTCAGCCTGGATCCCAGTTACCAGTGGCGTACCGCAGGGATCAGTTCTGGGTCCTCTGTTGTTTGTGATTTTCATTAATGACTTGGGTGAGGGATTTGAAGGGTGGGTCAGTAAATTTGCAGACGATACGAAATCCGTGCTGACTATCCCTAATCAAGCAGTGTCTTTCCAGATGCTCAGAAATCCTATCCTTCCATGACTTTGCCTACCACCGACGTAAGACTAACTGGCCTGTAATTCCCAGGGTTATCCCTATTCCCTTTTTTGAACAGGGGCACGACATTCGCCACTCTCCAATCCCCTGGTACCACCCCTGTTGACAGTGAGGATGAAAAGATCATTGCCAACAGCTCTGCAATTTCATCTCTTGATTCCCATAGAATCCTTGGATATATCCCGTCAGGCACGGGGGACTTGTCTATCCTCAAGTTTTTCAAAATGCCCAACACATCTTCCTTCCTAACAAGTATTTCCTCGAGCTTACCAGTCTGTTTCACACTGTCCTCTCCAACAATATGGCCCCTCTCATTTGTATATACAGAAGAAAAGTACTCGTTCAAGACCTCTCCTATCTCTTCAGACTCCATACACAATCTCCCGCTACTGTCCTTGATCGGACCTACCCTCGCTCTAGTCATTCTCATATTTCTCACATATGTGAAAAAGGCCTTGGGGTTTTCCTTGATCCTACCCGCCAAAGATTGTTCATGCCCTCGCTTAGCTCTCCTAATCCCTTTCTTCAGTTCCCTCCTGGCTATCTTGTATCCCTCCAATGCCCTGTCTGAACCTTGTTTCCTCAGCCTTACATAAGTCTCCTTTTTCCTCTTAACAAGACATTCAACCTCTCTTGTCAACCATGGTTCCCTCACTCGACCATCTCTTCCCTGCCTGACAGTGACATACATATCAAGTCAGGAGGGCTGTTGTCGGCTGCAAAGAGATTGGTTAATTAATAGAAAGCAAAGAGTGGGGATTAATGGGTGTTTCTCTGGTTGGCAATCAGTAGCTAGTGGTGTCCCTCAGGGATCAGTGTTGGGCCCACAACTGTTCACAATTTACATAGATGATCTGGAGTTGGGGACCAAGGGCAAATGTCCAAATTTGCAGACAACACTAAGATGAGTGGTAAAGCAAAAAGTGCAGAGGATACTGGAAGTCTGCAGAGGGATTTGGATAGGTTAAGCAAATGGGCTAGGGTCTGGCAGATGGAATACAATGTTGACAAATGTGAGGTTATCCATTTTGGTAGGAATAACAGCAAAAGGGATTATTATTTAAATGATAAAATATTAAAACATGCTGCTGTACAGAGAGACATGGGTGTGCTAGTGCATGAGTCGCAAAAAATTTGTTTTACAGGTGCTTAAGAATGCAAATGGAATTTTGTCCTTCATTGCTAGAGGGATGGAGTTTAAGACTAGGGAGGTTCTGCTGCAATTGTATAAGGTGTTAGTGAGGCCACACCTGGAGTATTGTGTTCAGTTTTGGTCTCCTTACTTGAAAAAGGACGTACTGGCACTGGAGGGTGAGCAGAGGAGATTCACTAGGTTAATCCCAGATCTGAAGGGGTTGGATTACGAGGAGAGGTTGAGTAGACTGGGACTGTACTCGTTGGAATTTAGAAGGATGAGGGGGGATCTTATAGAAACATATAAGATTATGAAGGGAATAGATAGGATAGATGCGGGCAGGTTGTTTCCACTGGCGGGTGAAAGCAGAACTAGGGGCCATAGCCTCAAAATAAGCGGAAGTAGAGTTAGGACTGAGTTTAGGAGGAACTTCTTCACCCAAAGGGTTGTGAATCTATGGAATTCCTTGCCCAGTGAAGCAGTAGAGGCTCCTTCATTAAATGTTTTTAAGATAAAGATAGATAGGTTTTTTAAGAATAAAGGGATTAAGGGTTATGGTGTTTGGGCGGGAAAGTGGAGCTGAGTCCACAAAAGATCAGCCATGATCTCATTGAATGGTGGAGCAGGCTCGAGGGGCCAGATGGCCTACGCCTGCTCCTAGTTCTTATGTTCTTATGTTTAGTATATTTATAGTTTACTTGATAAATTCTGTTTAATTCACAAATGCTAGACACTTGTACCTTGCAGATCAAGCACTACTGAGTGTTATACATTTTAAAAATTGTATCTTAGAGATTTTTTAATTAGAAACGTTTTATACTTTGTAAAGCTAAACCTTACAAAGTGCTATATTCACTGTTCACAGTATGAACTCAATTGTGAAGTCCTACATCATCAATTTAGATCTAGAACCCTAACAATGTCTTCATTGTACAATCATTAGGGATGAAATTAGTCAATTTAAAGCATGAAACAAGGTAATAGCAAATCAAACAGTTTCCTAACAGCACAATCCATTTTCGTTCCCATTATTTTAGCATTGGTTCTTGTCGCCATAACGTCATTAAACACTCTGACTTGAATTTCCACAATTATGCCGAGGCTCACCAGAATTATAAAAATGGCAGTAAAGGCTGAAATACAGGAAGTCCACCTTTGACATGGAAGGTACCATTTACACAGGAATGAGAATCAAACCAGGTCAGAATTTCCACACGTATCTTTTAATGAGACAGATCCCCACATAAAATAAACTTTTGCAGAGTTGGGATACTCCTTTGGAGGGGTATGGTACCCTTTGAATATGATCCCAGAAATCATTTAGAGGCAATATGTTGTCCTTTGGGATTGCTAAAAGTAAACATGAATGTGCATGTAAAGCGCATAAACGCATTTGGAACTATCAAGAGAAACTGAAGATTTTCAATAGCAATGTTTTAAGAGAAGCAGTCAAGCTCTCAAAGGATTAAAAGCTTCTGTCCTTTAAATTTTAAATGAAAAAAAAATCAGTGCTTGCCTTTTGACAAATGCCTGAGGGCCGCAGTGCTAGATTTGCGCTGCACAACTAATTTCACAACCTTCCATTATCACAGAGGGGTGCCTTCTATTTCAGTTTAATTGACAACTCCAAGTTGATAGAGGATCTTTAAAATGTAACTATGAATGCCACTGTTTGTTGTTATAAAGGATTAAGCAATTGATTTTTTAAACAGTGAAAACAGTGCGAGAAGAGAGACAGCCGGGACATTGAAAACAGCGCGGGAGAGACAGCCGGGACAGTGAAAACAGCGCGAGAGGAGAGGCAGCCGGGACAGTGAAACCAGCGCGGGAGGAGAGACAGCTGGGACAGTGAAAACAGCGCGGGAGGAGAGACAGCCGGGACAGTGAAAACAGCGCGAGAGGAGAGACAGCCGGGACAGTGAAAACAGCGCGAGAGGACAGACAGCTGGCACATTGAAAACAGCGCGGGAGGAGAGACAGCCGGGACAGTGAAAACAGCGCGAGAGGAGAGACAGCCGGGACAGTGAAAACACCGCGGGAGGAGAGACAGCCGGGACAGTGAAAACAGCGCGAGAGGAGAGACAGCCGGGAGAGTGAAAACAGCGCGAGAGGAGAGAAAGCATGGAGATTTAAAAAGCGCAGGAGATTTTTAAAAGCGCGGGAGGAAAGAGAGCCGGGACATTGAAAACAGTGCGAGAGGAGAGAGAGCCGGGAGATTTAAAAAGCACGGGAGATTTAAAAAGCGCGGGAGCTGCGAGTCAGAGCGGTGATTTTAGAAGCTAGCGGCCTAGTTTTGGGAGCCGTTCGGATGAGGAGGAGGAGCAGTCTCTGTCAGGGAGAGAACCTGAGAACATCTAAAACACTCAGAAGGTAAGAAGGTAAGTGATTTTTACTCATTTTTATTTTTATACCTTTTTCAAATTGTGTGTGTCGGGGGGAAACTGAAGTGACATCACAGAAAAGCTGTGACTGAGTGGCTGGTTGGGAATCTACACTAAATTAAAAAAATTAAGCATTGGTAACTAATTAAACATAATTACGTAATTATAATTTAGAGGGGTATCTAAGCCAGAGATCGGAGAGTACTATATTTAGCTTTCGCATTTATATTACAAATCTAGTGCTAGGAAACAGATAGTTAACAGTAACTTTAAAAAAAAATATATAAAATTTTTTAAAAAACTTTTAATTTTAATTAATTGACGCAATGTCAGTTAGAGGGGTGCAGTGCTCTGACTGTGAGATGTGGCAGGTCCGGGAGGCTTCCAGCATCCCGGATGGCTTCATCTGCAGAAAGTGCACCCAACTGGAGTTCCTCACAGACTGCGTGGTTCGGTTGGAGCAGCAATTGGGTGCACTTAGGAGCATGAAGGTGGCAGAAAGTGTCATAGATAGGAGTTATAGAGACATGATCACACCTAGGTGCAGGGAGAGAGATGGGTGACCACCAGAAGGGGCAGGCAGTCAGTGCAGGAATCCTCTGTGGTTGTCCCCCTCTCGAACAGGTATATCGCTTTGGATACTATTGGGGGGAATAGCCTATCAGGGGAAAACAGCAGCAGCCAGAGCAATGGCACCACGGCTGGCTCTGATGTTCAGCAGGGAGGGTCAAAGCTCAGAAGAGCAACAGTCATAGGGGACTCTATAATCAGGGGCACAGATAGGCGCTTCTGTGGACGTGATAGAGACTCCAGGATGGTATGTTGCCTCCCTGGTGCCAGGATGTCTCCAAACGGGTAGTGGGCATCCTGAAGGGGGAGGGCAAACATGCAGAGGTTGTTGTACACATTGGTACTAACGACATAGGCAGGAAGGGGTATGAGGTCCTGCAGCAGGAGTTCACTGAGCTAGGCAGAAATTTAAAAGACAAGACCTCTTGGGTTGTAATCTCAGGATTACTCCCTGTGCCACATGCCAGTGAGGCTAGAAATAGGAAGATAGAGCAGCTAAACACGTGGCTAAACAGCTGGTGTAGGAGGGAGGGTTTCCGTTATCTGGACCACTGGGAGCTCTTCCAGGGTAGGTGTGACCTATATAAGGACGGGTTGCATCTAAACTGGAGAGGCATAAATATCCTGGCCGCGAGGTTTGCTAGTGTTTAAACTAGTATGGCAGGGGGGGTGGGCACCGGAGCAATAGGTCAGAAGGTGAAAACATTGAGGGAGAACTAGGGAATAGGGCCAGTATGTCTCTGAGGAAGAGCAGAAAGGGAAATGTTGCTGAAAACAGCGGGTCTGGTGGCCTGAAGTGCATATATTTTAATGCAAGAAGTATAACGGGTAAGGCAGATGAACCTAAGAGCTTGGATTAGTACTTGGAACTATGATGCTGTTGCCATTACAGAGACCTGGTTAAGGGAAGGACAGGATTGGCAGCTAAACGTGCCAGGATTGAGATGTTTCAGGCAGGATAGAAGGCGATGTAAAAGGGGTGGTGGAGTTGCGCTACTGGTTAGGGAGAATATCACAGCTGTACTATGGGAAGACACCTCAGAGGGCAGCGAGGCTATATGGGTAGAGATCAGGAATAAGAAGGGTGCAGTCGCAATGTTGGGGGTTTACTACAGGCCTCCCAACAGCCAGCAGGAGATTGAGGAGCAGACTGGTAGACAGATTTTGGAAAGGAGTAAAAGCAACAGGGTTGTTGTGATGGGAGACATCAACTTCCCCAATATTGACTGGGACTCACTTATTGCTAGGGGCTTGGACGGGGCAGAGTTTGTAAGGAGCATCCAGGAGGGCTTCTTAAAACAATATGTAGATAGTCCAACCAGGGAAGGGGCTGTACTGGACCTGGTATTGTGGAATGAGACTGGCCAGGTGGTAGAGAGAATTACTGGAGAGAATTCTTCGAGGCAGGATCTACTCCCATTTGGAAGCAAATGGACGTATTAGCGAGAGGCAGCATGGTTTTGTGAAGGGGAGGTCATGTCTCACTAACTTGATAGAGTTTTTCGAAGAGGTCACAAAGATGATTGATGCAGGTAGGGCAGTGGATGTTGTCTAGATGTACTTCAGTAAGGCCTTTGACAAGGTCCCTCATGGTAGACTGTTACAAAAGGTGAAGTCACACGGGATCAGGGGTGAGCTGGCAAGATGGATACAGAATTGGCTAGGTCATAGAAGGCAGAGAGTAGCAATGGAAGTTTGCTATTCTAATTGGAGGGCTGTAACTAGTGGTGTTCCGCAGGGATCAGTGCTGGGACCTTTGCTGTTCGCAGTATATATAAATGATTTGGAGGAAAATGTAACTGGTCTGATTAGTATGTTTGCAGACAACATATAGGTTAGTGGAATTGCGGACAGCGATGAGGACTGTCAGAGGATACAGCAGGATTTAGATTGTTTGGAGACTTGGGCGGAGAGATGGCAGATGGAGTTTAATCCGGACAAATGTGAGGTAATGCATTTTGGAAGGTCTAATGCAGGTAGGGAATATACAGTGAATGGTAGAACCCTCAAGAGTATTGACAGTCAAAGAGATCTAGGTGTACAGGTCCACAGGTCACTGAATGGGGCAACACAGGTGGAGAAGGTAGTCAAGAGGCATACGGCATGCTTACCTACATTGGCCGGGGCATTGAGTATAAGAATTGGCAAGTCATGCTGCAGCTGTATAGAACCTTAGTTAGGCCACACTTGGAGTATAGTGTTCAATTCTGGTCGCCACACTTCCAGAAGGATGTGGAGGCTTTAGCGAGGGTGCAGAAGAGATTTACCAGGATGTTGCCTGGTATGGAGGGCATTAGCTATGAGGAGCGGTTGAATAAACTCGGTTTGTTCTCACTGGAATGACGGAGGTTGAGGGGCGACCTGATAGAGGTCTACAAAATTAAGAGGGGCATAGACAGAGTGGATAGTCAGAGGCATTTTCCCAGGGTAGAGGGGTCAATTACTAGGGGGCATAGGTTTAAGGTGCGAGGGGCAAGCTTTAGAGTAGATGTACGAGGCAAGTTTTGTACACAGAGGGTAGTGGGTGCCTGCGGAGGAGGTGGTGGAAGCAGGGACGATAGTGACATTTCAGGGGCATCTTGACAAATACATGAATAGGATGGGAATAGAGGGATACGGACCCAGGAAGTGTAGAAGATTGTAGTTTAGTCGGGCAGCATGGTCGGCACAGGCTTGGAGGGCTGAAGGGCCTGTTGCTCTGCTGTACTTTTCTTTGTTCTTTTGTTCTTTGTTCTCTGTTCTCAGCCATTTCGGAGGGCAGTTAAGAATCAACAACATTGCTGTGGATCTGAAGTCACATGTCATCTAGACAAGATAGGGATGACAGATTTTGTTCCCTAAAGGCCGTTGGTTAACCGGGTGGTTTTTGGTGACAATTGTCATCCACCAACTGCAATGGAAGGATTTGAACCCATGCCCCAGACAATTAGCATGGAGCTCTGGATTATGAGTTGAGTGGTATTACCTACCATTACACCACCATCCTCCACAAAGAAAATGCTTGTTGTTAGAGGGATGTAGTTGAAGGAATGTAAATGTAATCCATGAGTTTTTATGAATGAGAGATTTATTTTATCTAATATAATTTTAACTACTATCCCCTGTGTATTCCCTTAAATACTGTCTCTATGTACCTTTGCCTGTCTTGGTGTTCTTACACAATGCTATCCCAATGGCTGCAGCATGGCTGGTGAAAAACTGCTGACTTTCAGTGGAGGCAATTTCAGATGGCATCTCCAGTTATTTCCTTTTGCCTTTGGTTGTTAACTACCTTCTCTTAAGGGAGAGTGAAGTGCACCAATCAGTGTAGAAAATTAGGTTTGGGTGATGCTGCTGCATTTACATAGATACATACAGAGAAAATATAAACAAGAGGAGGCCATTCGGCCCTTTGAGCCTGCTCCACCATTCATGATGATTGTGGCTGATCGTCAAGTTCAATATCCTGATCCCGCCTTCCCCCCATATCCCTTGATTCCTTTAGCCCCAAGAGCTATATCTAATTCCTTCATAAGTTACACAACATTTTGGCCTCAACTACTTTCTGTGGTTGTGAATTCCACAGATTCACCACTCTCTGGATGAAGACATTTCTCCTCACCTCAGTCCTAAAAGGTTTACCCCTTATCTTCAAACTATGACCCCTAGTTCTGGACTCCCCCCTCGATCAGGAACATTCTTTCTGAATCTACCCTGCCTAATCCTATTCCTGCCTGGAAATTGTTGCGCGATGCCCCTTCATCCATTGTAGCATCCATTCATCCGTTGTCCGTTGAACGGACATAGCGCTCAATCGCCAGGTAGAAATGTTCCCTTCCAGTCGGGGAACACTTCAGCAGTCAAGGGCATTCAGCCTCTGATCTTCAGGTAAGCGTTCTCCAAGGCGGCCTTCAGGACGCGCGACAACACAGAATTACCGAGCAGAAACTTATCAGAAAAGTTCCTCACACATGAGGACGGCCTCAACCGGGACCTTGGATTCATGTGGCATTACATTCACCCTCCACCATCTGGCCTGGGCTTGCGAAATCCTACCAACTGTCCTGGCTTGAGACAATTCACACCTCTTTAATCTGTGATTATCCCTCTCTTCAGTCGCTCCGTCTGGACTTGTAAAGACTTAATTACCTGCAAAGACTCACATTCAAAGTATCGTCTTGCATCATTTATTTTGTCTATGTATGTGTTTCTGTAACCCACCTCTTCATTCACCTGAACAAAGAACAAAGAACAAAGAAATGTACAGCACAGGAACAGGCCCTTCGGCCCTCCAAGCCCGTGCCGACCATGCTGCCCGACTAAACTACAATCTTCTACACTTCCTGGGTCCGTATCCTTCTATTCCCATCCTATTCATATATTTGTCAAGATGCCCCTTAAATGTCCCTATCGTCCCTGCTTCCACTACCTCCTCCGGTAGCGAGTTCCAGGCACCCACTACCCTCTGCGTAAAAAACTTGCCTCGTACATCTACTCTAAACCTTGCCCCTCTCACCTTAAACCTATGCCCCCGAGTAATTGGCCCCTCTACCCCGGGGAAAAGCCTCTGACTATCCACTCTGTCTACGCCCCTCATAATTTTGTAGACCTCTATCAGGTCTCCCCTCAACCTCCTTCGTTCCAGTGAGAACAAACCGAGTTTATTCAACCGCTCCTCATAGCTAATGCCCTCCATACCAGGCAACATTCTGGTAAATCTCTTCTGCACCCAAAAATTTATTTTTCTAATTAAGCGTCAATTTAGCTTGGCCAATCCACCTAGCCTGCATATCTTTTTGGATTGTGGGGGCGAAACCCACGCAAACACGGGGAGAATGTGCAAACTCCACACAGACAATGACCCAGAGCCGTCATCGAACCTAGGACGTCGGGGCCGTGAGGCAGCAGTGCTAACCATTGCACCACCGTGCTTCCCCCTAAGGAGCTGTGCTCCGAAAGCTAGTGATTCAAAACAAGCACACTGGACTTTAACCTGGTGTCGTAAGACTTCTCACTGTGCCCACACAAGTCCAACGCAGGCATCTCCACATCATTAACACATAATGTGAACAGTTGGAGTCCTAGCACAGAGAGCTACAGTACCCCACTGGTCACTGCCTGCCATTCGGAAAAAGACCCATTTCTTCCAACTTTTTGCTTCCTGTCTGCTAACCATATTTCTATCCATCTCAAGACACCACCCGCAATCAGATAGGCTTTAATTTTACATAGCAATCTGCTGTGTGATACCTTGTCAAAACCCTTCTGATAATCTAAATAAACCACATCAACCAGTTCTCCCTGGTCAATTCTACTAGTTACATCCTCAAAGAATTCCAGCAGATCTGTCAAGCATGATTTCCTTTTGACAATAGATGTCAGCTGTGCAATGGAGGTGTGATACTTGCGACAATGTGTGGGACTGAGGTGGCGGTGCTTGACCGCTCATGTGAGTTAGTCATTACATTTCTTGTCACACTGCATCCAAGTACTTGACCACTGGCATTAACCTGCCTTCTCACAATGTGCTTGATGGGTCTCCTGCTCTCCTCTGGATACAAGACATCATTCTTATCCCCCACCAAGTGTTGGAAAGCATTGGTGGGTGTTCTCTTCCGTTGTCTACCATTGGTCTTTGTTGTTCTGTTGCTGTCGCTTGCATTGCACCTATCAAATAAAAGGTGCAGGCTCACTTTCTGCCATCCCAGCAAGCAACAATAGTAGACCCCCTACTGATGTCTACCAGCAATGGAAAATATGCAATGGATAATACGCACTTAGTGCTGCCAGCATACCAAACACATACACGTGAACAGGCGGCATGACGTTGACATGTAGCCTGCATTACATTGAATGTCCAAAGATGTGCAGGTTAGGTAGATTAGCCATGCTAAATTTCCCTTTAGTGTCCAACGATGTGATGGTCAGTTGGGATTAAGGGTTACAAGGATAGGCTGGGGGAGTGGGTCAAGTAGGGTGCTCTTTCAGTGGGTCAGTGCAGACTCGATGGACCAAATGGCTCCTTCGGCACTCTAAGGATTCTATGCACACAGGTTAATATGCATCATGATGCTAGCCCCTGATTTAATATCTTTCCAATTTAACCCCTCCTATCCTTTCAGCTAACATGACTTGTTACACATTGATGATATGTTGAATGATATACGACAGTGCGTCTGGTCCCTGGGATGGAGGATGGTGATGACCCGCTCTGCGATGAGTTCTGGTGCTGAGCACCGTTTGACAATGTCGACTCCTGCCCTGGTAGCACTTTCCACCATCCACCTGTGTGATCCCTGCATGCGAGCTGGCCATTCCATCACATTGTCCCACCAAACACTTGGGGTGGCAGAGGTGGGGACAGTGGCAGAGTGGGGGGCGTATGGGGTGGAGAGGGTTGGGGTCGGGCACTCGAGCAGTGAGCGCTGGCTGCACTGGGAGCCCTAGCCCCTATCGCTATACTTTGTGCTGCACCTGTGCCAACTTAACTAGTGTCTACGTTTCTGGTCTTGCGGCCCCTAACGCAACATCTAGGTGGATCCCGTAGAGGTGGCCTGCTGCAATTCCCACCCTGTGACCTGAGGCCCCTTTGTGGCTATATTCTGGAGCAACCAGGCCTGGATGGGTCTGGCTGCTGCTCGGGTGTCCCAGGTGTCATGGTGCCACACTGTTCTGCCCGCAGCCCATCAGATGTGCCAGTGGCAGAAGGGGGGCATCCAAGGCGCTGTGGTGTTACGCAACCACCCCTGCCGGAGTCACTGGCACGGGCCCCATCACCTCCTCCTCCCTCGGGTTGCCCGATGTCCCCCGGGCTACTCCTTGAGACAGGGGTGCAAGCGGAGCTAACCCCTGAGGCTCCCCTGCGACCTGGCACTGCTAGTCCTGGATGCCCGCACTTGTCTCGAATAGGGTCTCAATGCTTGCAACTATGGAGTACAGGGCATGGACCACTTCCCTTTGGGAAAACTCGCCACATTAGTTGGAGTGTGGCCGTGGTGTGTGGGGAGTGGGGTGGGGGTAAGGTTGGTGACACACTGTACAACCACCCTCTGTGTCTGTGGGACATTAGTGAGTGTGTGGGAGTGGTGTGTGGGCGGGTTGGGTTGGTGGTAGGGGTGGTGACACATGTGCCATGCTGGATCAGAGTTCTCCAGGTACTTTATCTCTGGGCATGTTGGTACCCTGACACTGCTGGTGCTACCTAGGCTCCCTGATACTGCCAGCCTGGCAGTGCCACCTGGGTACTAGCCTAGAACTGCCCAGGGACTGCTGCCAGGGTGCCAGGCTGACACTGCCAATGTGCCAAGCTGTTATTTTTCACTCAACGGGGGATCAGGCCTGTAAGTGCCCTGCCCGGGGGGCGGTTGGTCGCGAGGACCCCCTTTCAGGTGAGGGATCTTTAAGGGGTCATGCTGGGGGGTCGGGAGATCGGGACGCCATTTAAAAATGGCATCCCAATCCCTCTGGCAGGCGGAGCTCCTCATTGCAGTAAATAGCACTAAGTGCGGCCTCGGCCACGCATTCCCCACTGAGTGCCCAATCTATCCGAATGGGCTTCAATAGCATCCTGGTTCTCAGTGCTCCGAGCGCCGTGAAACACCCACATAATCACATGCTCTATAGGGCTCTGTCCCCATTCAGGTAGATCAAGCCCAGCATCTTAATGCTGGACACCTTAGAAGGAGATAAAGATACATTTTCCACTTTTGACCAAAAGTACATATATGTCAATCAAAAGTACTGAGGTGTCAACTATTTTTATATAACTGAGACAATCCAAAAAACGTTTTCTTGTTTGAGCAGCAGCACTCATTTGTTTTTGTTTTGTGTGATGAATGTCAGATTGTTCTTTACCCCGCTGCTGTGTGTGATGTTATGAAGCAAAAGCTGTAAGTTATGGGGTTTGATTTATTTTCAGGGAGGAATCTGTAAAGTATATGAGACTAGAGACTGAGACTGAGTATCTGTGTAATACATATGAAGCTTAAAATGAACATGCCCCTTTCATACCTTGCCATGTGACAGGAAAGAACAATGGGCACAATTCAGCGGACTCAAGTTAAAGTCTGCTTTTGGATGTGTTTGATGGGAAGTTTTGTGACGGTCGCGTTGGCAAAATAATGGCCCATATTCAACGGCACTTAGTGCCAAAAACGAGCCCCCACAAGATTCTCAACATTAGTGCCTCCCTCGTCATCTGATTCACCCAACTCCTGCCTCAGCTTCTCGCCACTAACAAGGAGGAACTGCCTTTAAGCGCTTCCTCACAGCTTACTCCCAGTCAACACACAGGCATGGCAGCACGCGGACCTGCTTCTTGCTTTGGGGATGCCAACCTGGCCAGAATTCCCGATGCTGTGGATGAGAGGCAGGGCATCCTGTTCCCCCGAGGGGATCAGAGGACCAGCAGCAGGGTCAGCAATGCCACCTGGAGGGCAGTGACTGTGCGGACAGCATGGCAAGGGGGAGCCGCCGTCCAATGTTGGAAGAAGACCCAGCAACCTGCAAAAAGCTGCAAGGGTAAATTACCACCTCTCCCCTGGCACCACTTCCTCCTTCCACCCCTCAAAATCCAAAATATTCCCACCTCCCCCAATCAATTGGCTGATATCTGGCACCCCCCCCTCACATCCGATGTTTGTGCTTGTTCTTCATCACCTCCTGTCACCCACTAGCACCTTCATATTCAGGTGCGGTGCCCACACATATCACCTGCTAGAGACACCCCCGACCCATCAAGTGTGCGGCTCACAATACCCTCTCTTTGTCTCCACAGGAGAAGATAGCCCATAATAAATGGTAAAGGGCCAAGCTGGGGTGGGGTGGAGTGGGGGTGGGGGGGTAGGGGGAGGGGGGTGTAATCCTAGAGAGTCAAATCCTCCTCACTGTTAAGTAATGGGTTAAGAGTTAAGTAATGCATGAAGAGACATTGCAATTAGTTGTCTCATTTATGTTAAGTATCCAATGATTGACACTGATATGTAGAGGGGCTTCAGGTGGCCCTTGTGTCAGGTGGTGTGTTCTTAGGATTTTGTGTAGAGGCTGTGGAAGTGAAATAAATGGTGTTTGGTCAAAAGGAACAGGACTTTTCACTCTTCATACAACAGTAACTAAAACGTATAACACTCACCCCTAACCCCCTATGAGAATGGGCCCTGGAAATCACGGGATTGTCCGAGGAGAGCTGTCACTGACAGCAAGATTAGCCTATGCCTGAGAGGCGAGGATCCACTGCCCCTTCACCCAGATGTAGGCGGGACAGTAGCACATTGGTTAGCACAGTTGCTTCACAGCTCTAGGGTCCCAGGTTCGATTCCCGGCTTGGGTCACTGTCTGTGTGGAGTCTGCACGTTCTCCCCGTGTCTGCGTGGGTTTCCTCCGGGTGCTCCGGTTTCCTCCCACAGTCCTAAGATGTGCAAGTTGGTCGGATTGGCCATGCTAAATGCCCTTAGGTTAGGTGGGGTTACTGGGTTATCGGGGAAAGGTTGGAGGTGTGGGCTTAAGTAGGGTGCTCTTTCCAAGAGCCGGGGCAGCTCCGATGGGCCGAATGGCCTCCTTCTGCACTGTTGATTCTATGATGACCTGTCTCAAGTGAGTTGTTCAAGTCAGACAAAATAATCCTTCCTTCTCACTGACCACATGTCCACCTGGCCATGACCGGGTGCAGGGACGTGGGATTAGAACGGGCACATGGGTGTCCTCAGGCTGGCATGGACAAGATGGGCTGAATGGCCTCCTTCTGTGCTGCAATGTTTCTATGGTTCTGTGGTTCATCATCCTCAAACCCCCTGGAAATCCTCAACAGAGTCCCTTCCTGCATAAGCGTAGTGCCCACACATGCCAGACCTTCAGCTCATAATACCAAGTTTTGTGTCCTGGCAGGATAAGATAGCCCATCACCGGCACGCGAGAGAGAGAGAAAACAGATGGTGGGATATCCGAATTAAGGATCCTGACACCATTCGAGGAGAGGGTCATGGAGTTCACAGGACCAGGAGTAGGTTTGCACAGAGAGCAAGGTTAGTCTGCAACAGAGAAGTGAGAAGCCACTGCATCTTCACCAGATCATCAGTCTCAAATGACCTTTTTATTGTTCAAACCTTAGACTAACCCATGCGCTAAAGCCATGTCCCATGCTTTGCAGGAACATCAACCGATGAGCCTTATCTGTGCACAAAATGCCTCCCCCTTCCACCTCGACAGCACCTCGGAGGAGATCGCTGAGTAGGACACGAATGACACCTCTTAGCAAGCAGGCTTCTGGGTCACTATTCGGTGAGCATCACACAGCTTCTAATGCATATCTGAACATATTCGTCCCTCAGTTGCTTGAGGTGAAAAGACAAATCGGGGAATACTAGGACGGGTTGGTCGTGACATTCCTGCGACTGCAAGGCTGAATGGAGGAGTCCCAAAGCCTTCAGTCACAGGAGATGTTGCCGGCAATGGGTGGCACACAGTCTGCAAGGGTGGCATCTGTAGTGGAAAGCCTAGGACAATACATCAGATCCATGACGGGCAAACTCCAAAGCATGGCTCAGTCCCGGAAGATCATGGCGGAGGGCTTTGAGACCATGGTGCAGACACTGAGGACCATGGGTTTGACACCATGCTACAGACACTGGTGGGCCTCCAGGAGGAAATGCTGCACCACATCCCAGGGACCCCTACCAAGGGGATCCGAGGAGTGACCTGGCCTTCTGAATCCCCATTTCCTGATACTGGCACTTTTCAGGGGCAGCGGGCAGGACAGGGTGAAGCGACAAGATCAGTGCCACAGGAAACTCGGCCTGGGCTCTCCAGGTCGAGGCACTCCAGAGGACGTCAGGGCATCTCAAGCAGCAGGGCATGGAAGGCAGCAGGATGTCTCAATTTCTGATATGCATCCTGGGAATACACCTCAACAAAGTGGGTGGGCTCATAAGATGAAGGAGTTCATGGGGCACAGAGTGGACAGGGTGAAGTTAGGCACAGATAGTTGTGAGTCAAAATCATTTGTCACAAAAGCATAAGTCACCTTATTAAAACCTCTTGTTGTTCACAACCTTAAGGTCTCACTCTCTTTGACCCTCCTCTCACTGTGATAGGTCCTCAACCCATCTGGCCACAGCTTTTCCCACTCCCTCAATGTAAGGCAAACGTTAAGGCCTACTCAAACAAAGAGTAACATACATCCTGGAAGGTCGCTACCATTATTCAGTGAGCACAGTAAGAAGTCTTACAACACCACGTAAAGTCCAACAGGTTTGTTTCAAATCACTAGCTTTCGGAGCACTGCTCCTTCCTCACGTGAATGGAGAGGTAGGTTCCAGAAAAATTTATATAGACAAAGTCAAAGATGCAAAACGATACTTTGAATGCGAGTCTTTGCAGGTAATTTACAGAGCCAGAGAGAGGGGTAACTCCAGGTTAAAGAGGTGTGAATTGTCTCAAGCCAGGACAGTTGGTAAGATTTCGCAAGGCCAGATGGTGGGGGGGGGGGGGGGGGGGGGGGGCATTGTCACACGTCCTGAAGACCGCCTTGGAGAACGCTTACCCGAAGATCAGAGGCTGAATGCCTTCGACTGCTGAGCAGTCCAACGCCAGCATCTCCACATCATTATTCAATGAACCCTAGACCCTTGCGTCTTATGCTCCTCTAGAGCAACGGTAGAAAGGGATATGGCCCTGAACCTCACTCGTACATGGACCAGAGGGTCAGTGTGCTGGCAGCAGACAGGAGTCAGGATACACAAAAGCTGAGGAACATCAGAGTTTTCTACACTGCGAGTCGTCATCATCCTCCTGCATTGGCAGGCTAAGCAGGCACAAGGACTCTCTAGGCCCAGCACCCTGACGAGATGTTCTTGTTGCTCCACTCGTGTTCATGGAGGGAGTCACAAAGGTTTGACGTGGGGTGTGGGGGATGCAGAGCTGCCGGACAACATCATGGTCTTAGTGTACGGACTGGGAAGTGATGAGGGCATCCCTGGTCCTTCTGCCCATGCAAACCCTCGCCCGTACCTGGCCTCCATCCTCAGGCTCCACTTCGACTCTTCTTCCATTCCTTTCTGGACTTCCTCGTGATCAGAGGAGACAGTCCGCTCCTCCTGATCATCATCATCAAGGACAGTGCCCCACTGCTGCACTAAGTTATGGAGGGCATAACAGACAACAACGGTGTGGGAGATCTTCTGTACACTGTATTGCACGATCAGAACTGTCGAGGCAATAGAAGCACATTTTCACCAACCCAATGCGCCCCTTTATCACAGACTGGGTGGCATTCTGAGCCTCATTGTAACGGGATTCTGTCCCGGTCTCAGGCCTTCATCCTTCGCCATCAGCCAAGACCTCAGCGGGTATCCCTTGTCCCCAACAATTCATCCCTCAAATATTCCAGGGATTTGAGACTGCCCAAGGATGATACTATCATGCACGCTCCCTGGAAAATGTGTACACACATGCATGATCCTCATCACACACCAGCTGCACATTAAAGGAGTGGAACTCCTTTCTGTTAATATATGGGACTCCCTGAAGCAATGGGGCACATATAGCCACTTGAGTGCCACCGATGGCTCCCTGCACCTGTGGCAGACCAGTAATAGAACATAATTCTACAGCACTCTCCGCCTGCTTAACCTGGTCCAAGATGAAAATAATGTAGTCCGAGGCCCTGCCATAGAGTGTATTCATGATGTAACGGATACATTTGTGTGCGGATGACTGTGAGATGCCACAAAGGTCACTTGTTGAACCTTGGAATGATCTTGTGGCATAAAAGTTGTGGGCTGCCATGACCTTCACAGCTAAAGGCAGTGGGTGCCCTCTTCCTCCACATGGTGCCAGGTTTGAAAGAATGTCACACAGGTGCTGCACTGTCCCTTGTGAGACGGAGTCTCCAGCAGCAAATAGAATCCCTACAGTGCAGAAGGAGGCCATTCAGACCATCGAGTCTGCACCAACCCTCTGAAAGATCACCCTATCTAGGCCTTCAACGTCTTCCTATCCTTGTAACCCCATAGCCCCACCCAACCTTTGGACACTAATGGCAATTTAATATGGCCAATCCATCTAACCTGCACATCTTTGGACTGTGGGAGGAAACCGGAGCACCAGGTTGAAACCCATGTAGACATGGGAATAATGTGCAAATTCCACACAGAGAGTCATCCATGGTCAGAATTGAACCCGGGTACCTGGTGCTGTGAGACAACAGTGCTAACCACTGTGTCACCATGCCGCCCATGTTGTCCAACAGCTCCATAAAGGATACCCAGACACTGCAAACCCTCGGTCTCTTTCATCTTTGCCTTTGAACCCCTGAACTGTCGCCAGTGCTTGAGCTTAATCTGCACCCCTGACTTCCTGGTGTTGTGTTCTCCCAAAGTGCGCCTCTCATAGCTGCTGGAGTCTGTGCTCCGCCAGCACAGTTTCCCTTCTTCAGTGTTTCCCTCACTACCCCTTCCTCTAACCAAAAAAAAACAACCGCTGTAAAGATCAAGAGGAAGGCTGGAGGTCAGGAAGAGGTTGAACCGTGATGCCACAGCCTGCAGGTAAGGGCTTGGCTGGTGACTAGTAAGTAGTTTTTCTTTTATATTCCCTCAGGTGTTATCATGCAGGGCGCAGAGGTTGCTGAGTGAGTGCTTGCTGAGAAGGGGAGTGAATAACAGGTAAGCTCTTTCTTTCTTTATCTAGGGGGATGGCAGGGAAGGTAGCGCAATGTTCCTCCTGCAGAATGTATGAGGTGAGGGATGCCGACAGTGTCCCTGCTGATTTCATCTGTGGGAAGTGCACTCATCTCCAGCTCCTCAGAAACCGCATTAGGGAACTGGAGCTGGAGCTGGATGAACTTCGGATCATTTGGGAGGCAGAGGTGGTCATAGCTAGAAGCTTCAGGGATGTAGTTACTCCGAAGAATAAAGATAGATGGGTGACGGTGAGAGGGGCTGGGAGGAAGCAGTCAGTACAGGGATTCCCTGTGGTCGTTCCCCTTAGTAACAAGCATACTGCTTTGGATACTGTTGGGGGGGGGGGGGGGACATACCAGGGGTAAGCCATGGGGTGCAGGTCTCTGGCACAGAGTCTGTCCCTGTTGCTCAGAAGGGAAGGGGGGAGAGGAGTAGAGCATTAGTCATTGGAGGCTTCATAGTTAGGGGGATAGATAGGAGATTCTGTGGGAACGAGAGAGTTGGTGTGTTGCCTCCCAGGTGCCAGGGTGCGTGATGTCTCGGATCGTGTTTTGGGGATCCTTAAGGGGGAGGGGGAGCAGCCCCAAGTCGTGGTCCACATAGGTACCAACGACATAGGTAGCAAAAGGGATAGGGATGTAAGGCAGGAATTCAGGGAGATAGGGTGGAAACTTAGATCTAGGACAAACAGAGTTATTATCTCTGGGTTGTTACCCGTGCCACGTGATAGCGAGATGAGGAATAGGGAAAGAGGAGTTGAACGTGTGGCTACAGGGGTGGTGCAGGAGGGATGGTTTCAGATTTCTGGATAACTGGGGCTCATTCTGGGGTTGGTGGGACCTCTACAAACGGGATGGTCTACACCTGGACCAGAGGGGTACCAATATCCTGGGGGGGCAAAATTTGCTAATGCTCTTCGGGAGGATTTAAACTAGTTCAGCAGGGGCTTGGGAACCTGAATTGTAGCTCCAGTATACAGGAGGTTGAGGGTAGTGAGGTCATGAGTAAGGTTTTAAAGTTGCAGGAGTGTACCGGCAGGCAGGAAGGTGGTTTAAAGTGTGTCTTCTTCAATGCCATGAGCATCCGGAATAAGGTGGGTGAACTTGCGGCATGGGTTGGTACCTGGGACTTCGATGTTGTGGCCATTTCGGAGACATGGATAGAGCAGGGACAGGAATGGTTGTTGCAGGTGCCGGGGTTTAGATATTTCAGTAAGCTCAGGGAAGGTGGTAAAGGAGGGGGAGGGGTGGCATTGTTAGTCAAGGACAGTATTAGGGTGGCAGAAAGGACATTTGATGAGGACTCGCCAATTGAGGTAATATGGGCTGAGGTTAGAAACAGGAAAAGAGAGGTCACCCTGTTAGGGGTTTTCTATAGGCCTCCGAAAAGTTCCAGAGATGTAGAGGAAAGGATTGCAAAGATTATTCTGGATAGGAGAGAAAGCAACAGGGTAGTTGTTATGGGGGACTTTAACTTTCCAAATATTGACTGGAAACGCTATAGTTCGAGTACTTTAGATGGGTCCGTTTTTGTCCAATGTGTGCAAGAGGGTTTCCTGACACAGCATGTAGATAGGCCAACGAGAGGTATTGGATTTGGTACTGGGTAATGAACCAGGACAGGTGTTAGATTTGGAGGTAGGTGAGCACTTTGGTGATAGTGACCACAATTCGATTACGTTTACTTTAGTGATGGAAAGGGATAGGTATATACCGCAGGGCAAGAGTTATATCTGGGGGAAAGGCAATTATGATGCGATAAGGCAAGACTTAGGATGCATCGGATGGAGAAGAAAACTGCAGGGGATGGGCACAATGGAAATGTGGAGCTTGTTCAAGGAACAGCTACTGCGTGTCCTTGATAAGTATGTGCCTGTCAGGCAGGGAGGAAGTGGTCAAGCAAGGGAACCGTGGTTTACTAAGGCAGCAGAAACACTTGTCAAGAGGAAGAAGGAGGCTTATGTAAAGATGAGACATGAAGGTTCAGTAAGGGCGCTCGAGAGTTACAAGTTAGCTAGGAAGGACCTAAAGAGAGAGCTAAGAAGAGCCAGGAGGGGACATGAGAAGTCTTTGGCAGGTAGGATCAAGGATAACCCTTGATCCTTTCTATAGTTATGTCAGGAATAAAAGAATGACTAGGGTAAGAGTGGGGCCAGTCAAGGACAGTAGTGGGAAGTTGTGCTTGGAGTCCGAGGAGATAGGAGAGGTGCTAAATGAATATTTTTCGTCAGTATTCACACAGGAAAAAGACAATGTTGTTGAGGAGAATACTGAGATTCAGGCGACTAGACTAGAAGGGCTTGAGGTTCATAAGGAGGAGGTGTTAACAATTCTGGAAAGGGTGAAAATGGATAAGTCCCTTGGGCCAGATGGGATTTATCCTAAGATTCTTTGGGAAGCTAGAGAGGAGATTTCTGAGCCTTTGGCTTTGATCTTTAAGTCATCTTTGTCAACAGGAATAGTGCCAGAAGACTGGAGGATAGCAAATGTTGTCCCCTTGTTCAAGAAGGGGAGTAGAGACAACCCCGGTAACTACAGACCAGTGAGCCTTACTTCTGTTGTGGGCAAAATCTTGGCAAGGTTTATAAGAGATAGGGTGTATAATCATCTGGAAAGGAATAATTTGATTAGACATAGTCAACACGGTTTCATGAAGGGTAGGTCGTGCCTCACAAACCTTATTGAATTCTTTGAGAAGGTGACCAAACAGGTGGATGAGGGTAAAGCAGTTGATGTGGTGTATATGGATTTCAGTAAAGCTTTTGATAAGGTTCCCCATGGTATGCTACTGCAGAAAATGCGGAGGCATGGGATTCAGGGAGATTTAGCTGTTTGGATCAGAAATTGGCTAGCTGGAAGAAGACAAAGGGTGGTGGTTGATGGGAAATTTTCAGACTGGAGTCCAGTTACTAGTGATGTACCACAAGGATCTGTTTTGGGGCCACTACTGTTTGTCATTTTTATAAATGACCTGGAGGAGGGCGTAGAAGGATGGGTGAGTAAATTTGCAGATGATACTAAAGTCGGTGGAGTTGTGGACAGTGCGGAAGGATGTTACAAGTTACAGAGGGACATAGATAAGCTGCAGCACTGGGCTGAGAGGTGGAAAATGGAGTTTAATGCAGAAAAGTGTGAGGTGATTCATTTTGGAAGGAATAACAGGAAGACAGAGTACTGGGCTAATGGTAAGATTCTTGGCAGTGTGAATGAGCAGAGAGATCTCGGTGTCCATGTACATAGATCCCTGAAAGTTGCCACTCAGGTTGAGAGGGTTGTTAAGAAGGCGTATGGTGTGTTAGTTTTTATTGGTAGAGGGATTGAGTTTCGGAGCCATGAGGTCAGGTGGCAACTGCACAAAACTCTGGTGTGGCCTCATTTAGTGTATTGCGTGCAATGCTGGTCACCGCATTATAGGAAGGATGTGGAAGCATTGGAAAGGGTGCAGAGGAGATTTACCAGAATGTTGCCTGGTATGGAGGGAAGATCTTATGAGGAAAGGCTGAGGGACTTGAGGCTGTTTTCGTTAGAGAGAAGAAGGTTAAGAGGTGACTTAATTGAGGCATACAAGATGATCAGAGGATTGGATAGGGTGGACAGTGAGAGCCTTTTTCCTCGGATGGTGATGTCTAGCACGAGGGGACATAGCTTTAAATTGAGGGGAGATAGATATAAGACAGACATCAGAGGTAGGTTCTTTACTCAGAGAGTAGTAAGGGTGTGGAATGCCCTGCCTGCAACAGTAGTGGACTCGCCAACACTAAGGGTATTCAAATGGTCATTGATAGACATATGGACGATAAGGGCATAGTGTCAATGGGCTTTAGAGTGGTTTCACAGGTCAGCGCAACATCGAGGGCTGAAGGGCCTGTACTGTGCTGTAATGTTCTATGTTCTATGTTCTAGTTGTTAGTAAAGTAACCAGCTCCACTGGCTCCATCCCAAGATCAATCGCAACTCTGCAAGGGCGAGAGAGTCAGTCAGGTTGGTGTACCTGCCTCTTTCCTTCAGGCATTTTCAAATCCCTTGTCCTGGAAGCTGTTATTCTTTCACCTTCTCCAGCAGCCAACACTCACTCACATGTCTGTTGCCCTTCCAACTTCATTGCTTGACTGGCACCGATCAATGCCCTCGCCCCTTCAGAGTTATCTGTGGCCTCCTGTCTGGTTGTTCCTGTGGTAATACCAGGTACCTGAGAGGTGGATGACCATTGGCTACACCATTGGCTGATGTACATAGCTCCACCCTGAGAGGCGGAGTATAAGAACCGATGCCATCCCAGCAGCCTTCACTTTCTGCATCGAAGCTGCTGGGGAACAGTTCTAGCAGATTAAAGCCTATTAGTTATGACTCACCTTGTCTCGAAAGTAATTGATTGCACATCAATTTAATCTGCTACAACTTCAGTTGAAAGGATGGATCTCCGTATCAAACCGGAGTGCCTTCAGCTCAGCCCCCACGCGGACAACTCTGCTGCTGTCTTCAAACCAGGGCACAAATATCCTGGGGGGGGGAGATTTGTAAGTGCTCTTTGGGGGGGGTTTAAACTAATGCAGCAGGGGCATGGGAACCTGGATTGTAGTTTTAGGGTACGGGAGATTGAGAATATAGAGGTCAGGAGCACAGATTTGACTTCGCAGGAGGGGGTCAGTGTTCAGGTAGGTGGTTTGAAGTGTGTCTCTTCAATGCCAGGAGTATACGAAATAAGGTAGGAGAACTGGCAGCATGGGTTGGTACCTGGTACTTCGATGTTGTGGCCATTTCGGAGACATGGATAGAGCAGGGACAGGAATGGTTGTTGCAGGTTTAGGTGTTTTAGTAAGCTCAGAGAAGGAGGCAAAAGAGGGGGAGGTGTGGCGGTGCTAGTCAAGAGCAGTATTACGGTGGCGGAGAGGATGCTAGATGGGGACTCTTCTTCCGAGGTAGTATGGGCTGAGGTTAGAAACAGGAAAGGAGAGGTCACCCTGTTGGGAGTTTTCTATATGCCTCCTAATAGTTCTCGGGATGTAGAGGAAAGGATGGCGAAGATGATTCTGGATAAGAGCGAAAGTAACAGGGTAGTTATTATGGGAGACTTTAACTTTCCAAATATTGACTGGAAAAGATAGAGTTCGAGTTCATCAGATGGGTCGTTTTTTGTACAATGTGTGCAGGAGGGTTTCCTGACACAATATGTTGACAGGCCAACAAGAGGCGAGGCCACATTGGACTTGGTTTTGGGTAATGAACCAGGCCAGGTGTTAGATTTGGAGGTAGGTGAGCACTTTGGGGACAGTGACCATAATTCTGTGACGTTTATGTTAGTGATGGAAAGGGTTAAGTATACCCCACAGGGCAAGAGTTATAGCTGGGGGAAGGGCAATTATGATGCCATTAGACATGACTTGGGAGGGGTAGGTTGGAGAAGTAGGCTGCAAGTGTTGGGCACACTGGATATGTGGAGCTTGTTCAAGGAACAGCTACTGCGTGTTCTTGATAAGTACGTACCGGTCAGGCAGGGAGGAAGGCGTCGAGCGAGGGAACCGTGGTTTACCAAAGAAGTGAAATCTCTTGTTAAGAGGAAGAAGGAGGCCTATGTGAAGATGAGGTGTTAAGTTTCAGTTGGGGCGCTTGATAGTTACAAGGTAGCGAGGAAGGATCTAAAGAGAGAGCTAAGACGAGCAAGGAAGGGACATGAGAAGTATTTGGCAGGTAGGATCAAGGAAAACCCAAAAGCTTTCTATAGGTATGTCAGGAATAAAAGAATGACTAGGGTAAGAGTTGGGCCAGTCAAGGACAGGGATGGGAAGTTGTGTGTGGAGTCTGAAGAGATAGGCGAGATACTAAATGAATATTTTTCGTCAGTATTCACTCAGGATAAAGAGAATGTTGTAGAGGAGAATGCTGAGACCCAGGCTATTAGAATAGATGGCATTGAGGAACGTAGGGAAGAGGTGTTGGCAATTCTGGACAGGCTGAAAATAGATAAGTCCCCGGGGCCTGATGGGATTTATCCTAGGATTCTCTGGGAAGCCAGGGAAGAGATTGCTGAGCCTTTGGCTTTGATTTTTATGTCATCATTGGCTACAGGAATAGTGCCAGAGGACTGGAAGGTAGCAAATGTGGTCCCTTTGTTCAAGAAGGGGAGTAGAGACAACCCCGGCAACTATAGACCGGCGAGCCTCACGTCTGTTGTGGGTAAAGTCTTGGAGGGGATTATAAGAGACAAGATTTATAATCATCTAGATAGGAATAATATGATTAGGGATAGTCAGCATGGCTTTGTGAAGGGTAGGTCATGCCTCACAAACCTTATCGAGTTCTTTGAGAAGGTGACTGAACAGGTAGGCGAGGGTAGAGCAGTTGATGTGATGTATATGGATTTCAGTAAAGCGTTTGATAAGGTTCCCCACAGTAGGCTATTGCAGAAAATACAGAGGCTGGGGATTGAGGGTGATTTAGAGATGTGGATCAGAAATTGGCTAGCTGAAAGAAGACAGAGGGTGGTGGTTGATGGGAAATGTTCAGAATGGAGTTCAGTTACAAGTGGCGTACCACAATGATCTGTTCTGGGGCCGTTGCTGTTTGTCATTTTTATAAATGACCTAGAGGAGGGCGCAGAAGGGTGGGTGAGTAAATTTGCAGACGACACTAAAGTCGGTGGTGTTGTCGACAGTGCGGAAGGATGTTGCAGGGTTACAGAGGGACATAGATAAGCTGCAGAGCTGGGCTGAGAGGTGGTAAATGGAGTTTAATGTAGAGAAGTGTGAGGTGATTCACTTTGGAAGGAATAAAAGGAATGCGGAATATTTGGCTAATGGTAAAATTCTTGGAAGTGTGGATGAGCAGAGGGATCTAGGTGTCCATGTAGATAGATCCCTGAAAGTTGCCACCCAGGTTGATAGGGTTGTGAAGAAGGCCTATGGTGTGTTGGCCTTTATTGGGATTGAGTTCCGGAGTCATGAGGTCATGTTGCAGCTGTACAAAACTCTGGTACGGCCGCATTTGGAGTATTGCGTACAATTCTGGTCACCTCATTATAGGAAGGACGTGGAAGCTTTCGCGATGGTGCAGAGGAGATTTACCAGGATGTTGTCTGGTATGGAGGGAAAATCTTATGAGGAAAGGCTGATGGACTTGAGGTTGTTTTCGTTAGAGAGAAGAAAGTTGAGAGGAGACTCAATAGAGGCATACAAAATGATCAGAGGATTAGATAGGGTGGACAGTGAGAGCCTTCTCCCGCGGATGGAAATGGGTAGCACGAGGGGACATAGCCTTAAACTGAGGGGTAATAGATATAGGACAGAGGTCAGAGGTAGGTTCTTTACGCAAAGAGTGGTGAGGCCGTACCTGAATGCCCTACCTGCAATAGTAGTGAACTCGCCAACATTGAGGGCATTTAAAAGCTTATTGGATAAGCATATGGATGATAATGGCATAGTGTAGGTTAGATGGCTTTTGTTTTTTGACTTCCCATGTCGGTGCAACAGCGTGGGCCGAAGGGCCTGTACTGCGCTGTATCGTTCTATGTTTTATGTTCGATTGGCTGGCGTGTTTTCAGGGCTATCTCGACACGGCCGCCGACACCCCTACGGAAAGACAAAAGATGCACCTTCTACGCTCGCAGGTCAGCCCTGGGATCTACCCTCTGATCGAGGAGGCGGAGAATTATGCTGCAGCAATCAAGCTGCAAGAAGGACACTATATCCGCTCTATGAACCAGGTCTACGCCCATCACCTGCTGGCAACTAGGAGGCAAAGCCCCGAAGAAACGTTGGAAGACTTCTACCGGGCGCTGCTGGTGCTGGGCCGAAACTGTGGCTGCCCGCCAGTTTCGGGGAATGAGCACACGGAACTTTTGATCAGGGCTGCTTTCGTGGCAGGTATGACTTCCCCCGATATCCACCGAAGGCTCCTAGAAATGGACACTCTGGGACTTACTGAGGCAAGGGCCCTGGCGGGGTCCATGGATGTTGCGCATAACAACGCGCTGGCTTTTGCTCCCGGACGCGCGGTGGCCCCCTGGGCTGCATGGCACCCCATTGCAGCAGCCCCTCAGACCTTCTCTCTAACCCCGCAAGCCTGCGCGGCTAGGCGGCCCGCTACCGCCGCCGGACAACGCTGCTTCTTCTGCGGGCAGGCGAATCATCCCGGCCCGCACCGCCACCTGCAAAGGGTGCGGCAAGAAGGGGCACTATGTCGGAGTCTGCCAGGCCCCACATGGGCAGGGTCACTGGACACCTATCTATACATTGAGGGCTATCATTTCCTCTGTGGCAGGCACTGTGTTCCAGATATTCTGCACACACATTTTCTCTCAATCCCCTGCACCCATCGTTTAATCCTTGATGCATGAATTTGACTTTGAAGATGTGGGCAGCTAACATTAGAATAGAATCATAGAAACCCTGCAGTGTAGAAAGAGGCCATTTGGTCCATCGAGTCTGCACCGACCCTTCAAAAGAGCACCCTACACAGACCTTTTCCCACATCCTATTCTACAACTCCACCTAGCCTTTGGACACTAAGGGGCAATTTAGCATGGCCTAATCCACCGAACCTGCTCATCTTTGGACATAGAATCATAGAATTCTTACAGTACAGAAGGAGGCAATTCGGCCCATCGAGTCTGACCGACCTTCTGGGAGAGCGCCCTATGTAGGTCCACTCCCCCGACCCATCCCTGTAACCCCATAACTATACCTAACCTAGGGCAGCACGGTGGCGCAGTGGGTTAGCCCTGCTGCCTCACGGCGCCGAGGTCCCAGGTTCGATCCCGGCTCTGGGTCACTGTCTGTGTTGAGTTTGCACATTCTCCCCGTGTTTGCGTGGGTTTCACCCCTACAACCCAAAGATGTGCAGGGTAGGTGGATTGGCCACACTAAATTGCCCCTTAATTGGAAAAAATGAATTGGGTAATCTAAATTTATTTTAAAAAACTATACCTAACCTACACACTTTTGACACTAAGGGGTAATTTATCATGGCCGATCCAACTAACCTGCACCTAGAACATAGAACATAGAACATACAATGCAGAAGGAGGCCATTTGGCCCATTGAGTCTGCACTGCCCCACTTAAGTCCTCACTTCCACCCTATCCCCATAACCCAATAACCCCTCCTAACCTTTTTGGTCACTTTGGGCAATTTATCATGGCCAATCTACCTAACCTGCACGTCTTTGGACTGTGGGAGGAAACCGGAGCAACAGAAGGAAACCCACGCAGACACGGGGAGAAAGTGTAAACTCCACACAGTCACCCAAGGCAGGAATTAAACCCAGGTCCCTGGCGCAGTGCGGCAGCAGTGATAAACACTGAGCCACCATGCTGCCCCTGTCCTTATTAAAAATGTCCATGTCTTGAATAAATGCATTTTCAAGGGTGATAACAAAAACAAATATTCACCAGGTTACCACTCCCAAATATATCAAGGAACACTTGCTCATGGGAATAGCAGGATTACTTTCTTTTTGACAAGGAGTCATACAGATTCAAAACGTTTGCTCCCTTCTCGCTCCACAGATGCTGTCAGTCCTGCTTGTTAAAGCTAAACTCATGATGGCCAATTAGTTTGGTGACCATGGCTCTCAGGAATATTAGAGGGCACAATTACTCTCTGAAGCTGAGGTAGGCTAATAAGCACCGTTCATAATCAGGCTGTGCCCCCCGAGATCTCATTGCTGTCATGTCTTTGCACTTAAGAATCCTGGGCAGCAATTGCATAATCTCCAAAACACAGGTGGAAGATACATTGAGGGCTGTGCACAGTTAATAAAACAGAAAGGCTCCAGAATCATTCAGGGCTGTCAACGCTTTCTAAAACAGACAGATTGAAGGTTTCAGGACAACACACCCAGCCACGACCCCCATCCTGGAGGACCCTGACCACCACCCTCTCACCTCCCCCCACCTCAAAACCCTTGAACCAGCCCCCTCTACAGCTGCCCAATGGATACTATTCCCTTGTCCACCCTGGTGTTAGGTGGAGAGGCGGGCTCACCTCCTTTCTGCCTCTGAGATGTCATGGCGCCTGGTTATCATTTTTAAAAAGCAGTAGTGATTCGTGTCCACATGACATCATGCTGGTGGTTGGGAAGATTTAATGAGGTCTAATGATTCAGCTATAATCTCACTAATGATATTGCAATGCAGTCAAAGTCATTCAAATCAGGTTCTCACTCTTCCTGGGTGTGAACCTGATCGTATCATTGGGGAGGGCCTGGGAACATTGCGATCAGAAATCTCACCAGCGCAAATCCAGTTTTTGGCCTCTCACAAGATTTTGTGGCGTGATGGGATTTACGTCAGTGGCTAATGAACCCAAACAATTAAGCATGATATATTTACATATTTAACATTAATCCTTTGCACTACGGACACAAGCCTTCTGGCCACTGCTTCTCAAACCCATTGCAAACTCTTCAAGCTGGCAGAGAGGGAAAACTTTCATTCTGTTAGTGTGAGCGAGCTCTCTGCTTTTAAAAGGGAAGAAAAAATGTGTTAATCCACTGAACATCAAAGATAACAGGTGGAATTCTCTGCAATCGGCGCGATGTCCGCCCACCGGCGCCAAAAACGGCGCGAATCAGTCCGGCATCGCGCCGCCCCAAAGGTGGGGAATCCTCCGCATCTTGAGCGGCCGAGCCCTAACCTTGAGGGGCTAGGCCCGTGCCGAACTGATTTCCGCCCCGCCAGCTGGTGGGAAAGGCCATTGGTGCCCCGCCAGCTGGCGCGGAAATGACTTTGCCGTGTGGCGCATGCACGGGAGCGTCAGCGGCCGCTCACGGCATCCCCGCGCATGCGCAGCGGAGGAGGTCTCTTCCACCTCCACTATGGTGGAGACCGTGGCGAAGGCGGAAGGAAAAGAATGCCCCCACGGCACAAGTCTGCCCGCGGATCGGTGGGCCCCGATCGTGGGCCAGGCCACCGTGGGGGCACCCCCCGGGGCCAGATCATCCCGCGCCGCCTTGTCCCGCCGGTAAGAGTGGTGGTTTCATCCATGCCGGCGGGACAGGCATTCCAGCAGCGTGACTTTGGCCCATCCGGGCCGGAGAATCGCCGGTGGGGGGGGCCCGCCAACCGGCGCGTCGCGATTCCCGCCCCCGCCGATATCCGGTGCCGGAGAATTCGGCAACCGGCGGGGGCGGGATTCACACCAGCCCCCGGCGATTCTCCGACCCGGTGGGGTCACCCGCGCATGCGCGGGTTGGTGCCGGCCAATCCGCGCATGCGCGGGTGACGTAATTTACACGGCGCCGGTCGCGTCATTTACGCGGCGCCGCTTTTATGCGGCGCCAAGGCCCGGCGCGCGTAAATGACGCGGCGCCGCTCCTAGCCCCCCGGGGGCGGGAGACTAGGGGGCTGGGAACGGCCTCCGACGCCGGAGTGAAACACTCCGGTTTTCACTCCGGCGTCGGGACTTAGTCACCCGATGGGAGAATTGCGCCCAGTGACTATGGAGGAATTTTGATTTTCTTTTCAAGGTCCATGTCGTTTTGAACTTGAAACTGCCAAGATTGATTCAATCTATTATGTTAAATAAAACAACCTTTAAGAACAGTCATCTTGGGCGAAATTCTCCCGAAACGGCGCGATGTCCGCCGACTGGCGCCCAAAACGGCGTCAATCAGACGGGCATCGCGCCGCCCCAAAGGTCCGGAATGCTCCGCATCTTTGGGGGCCGAGCCCCAACATTGAGGGGCTAGGCCGAAGCCGGAGGAATTTCCGCCCCGCCAGCTGGCGGAAACGGCCTTTGTTGCCCCGCCAGCTGGCGTGGAAATGACATCTCCGGGCGGCGCATGCGCAGGAGCGTCAGCGGCCGCTGAAAGTTTCCCGCGCATGCACAGTGGAGGGAGTCTCTTCCGCCTCCGCCATGGTGGAGACCGTGGCAAAGGCGGAAGAGAAAGAGTGCCCCCATGGCACAGGCCTGCCCGCGGATCGGTGGGCCCCGATCGCAGGCCAGGCAACTGTGGGGGCACCCCCCGGGGTCAGATCGCCCCGCGCTCCCCCCCAGGACCCCGGAGCCCGCCCACGCTGCCTTGTCCCGCCGTTCAAAAGGTGGTTTGATCCACGCCGGCGGGGCAGGCAATTTATCGGCGGGACTTCGGCCCATCCGGGCCGGAGAATCCAGCGGGGGGGGGGCCCGCCAAACGGCGCGGCCTGATTCCCGCCCCCGCCGAATATCTGGTACCGGAGACTTCGGCAACCAGCGGGGGCGGGATTCACGGCAGCCCCCGGCGATTCTCCAACCCGGCGGGGGGTCGGAGAATGACGCCCAATATCTGGATAGAACTCTGGATCAGACCTAACTCAGAGCAATGGAAAACACAGTTGTGTTATTAAGTCCTCATATACTTGTGGCATTGTGGCATCACATACAATATTAATATTTGATCGATTTTCTGAAAACTTTACCTCTTTAGCTAAATTACCTAATCATATGCACCTATTTATTCAGCGAAGAGACAAAGTGTGTCCCTTGTTTATTTATTGATCACATTGTTTGATTTCTTGTGTACTAACTAATCACAGTGGGGGCGGCAATGTCACAGCAGGAATGTCAGCATTGATCCAGTTGTAACCAGCGCAGTGCTCTGCTGAAAAACAGGTATTTTCTTATTGTAATTATGAACTGTATAATAATAAATTGTATGATGAATAACAATAATAAGTTCCAAATCACTTCAGCATTGAACAAAGCAAGCATTTACACACAACTTTTAAAAACAACTTTCTGCAAATAATAAGGAATTTTTAAACCCATGGCTTTGTTAAAGGAGTTTGAATCGTGTGTTTTGAAGCCCAAAAGTGCATCTGTTTTCCAAGTCAGTTATCATTGATTTTCATAGAGGCGATTATACCGGAATCAATATTTGCCGTATGTGATTATGCCACTATCAATATTTATTCCACGTGTGGAAGGTGATTCTAATCTGAATTGGTCTGAAACTGATGTAAAAACACCTGCCACTTTTCTCTGCACACTGTCACATTGTATTCAATCGTGGCTAGATCCTCTGATCTTTGACTGCAGCTTTTCAATTACTGTTATGAAATAATATGATGATGCATGATTTCATTTAATGAACCACCAAGGAGGGAAATTTGTCAAAAGAATGAAGATGCACATTTTCAATTCTAATTCTAGAAAATATGGATGAGGGGGGACTCCTGAAATTGCACTCAGATTACATTTTTATACACATGTTGGAAAATGAATCCACGATAACCGCTGTAACAATCATAAAAATACATCTGTTCGCCAAATCAGTTTCAATTGATTTCTCTAGATGTGATTATGTCGGAATCAATATTTTACTTGTGTTATTATGGTCACTGTCAATATTAGTTTCACAGTTGAACTTAAGCCTAATCAGAAAAGTATGATGCAAGTTAAATATCTGATGAAGTTGAGATAGGAAAGTTTGTAACAGTCAGATGTCTTGTAAATAGGTGATAAATTTTGCTGTAGACTTTCCGAACAAATTAATGCTGGTTACAATGCAAAAGAGCTTATGATATAAAATTGTCCCATTCACAACGTAAGTAGGTTTCTTCATAAGAGACAGTCGGCAAAATTCCTCGGTTCAGAAAGTGTTGAAGCCGGGTCCGAATCGGTGGTGTTCTCCGAAAGCAAAATTGGTGCTGTTCCCAGAGCAATTAATCAACCATTAATGAGCTAACACTGGCGCCACGTGGAACACGGTCAATTCCAATGAAAAACGGTGTCCGATTTGCCGGATTGACACTCGAGAGGCTGACAAGCAGCAGCCGCACATTAGCATTCCACTGCCCATACACAACCATCCCAGCCAACAGGATGGCAGCAAGGAGAGCGGCACCCCAATTCACCAATGCCAAACTGGAGACCCGACTGGACGCAATGGAGGAGAGGCGGGCCACCCTGGATCGCGGGGTGAGGAGGAGGTTGCCACCCGCCACCATACACTCAGCCTGGGCGCAGGTGGGAGAGGCCGTGGGCAACACCGCCAGGATCGGCCAGCCGTGCCACATAAACTGCATGACCTCCTCAGGGCAGCCAGGGTGATTAGGTAACACTGTGCCCCTGGCACTAACTCCTAACCTATTCACCATAACCCCACCCCTCCCCTTCCACCCAGAGGGTGACTGATCCCCCACCCTGCACCACCTGCCAGCACCCATTCTGGCTGCCAATGCCGAGTGCCCTGGCCACAAAGGCAACCAGCCACACACCCTCTGTGCTGCAGGCGTCCCACTGTCTATCACTGTGCATTTTCTGTCTCCCCCCTCCCCAATTTCCCCCCCCTCCCCCCAGGAGAAGTCAGCCCGCAACGGCCGGGAGAGAGATAACACCGTAAGAGGACTACCAGACTTGCAGCCCTTCACCGCAGCTGAGCAGTGGGCGCTGGACCTGATCAGTGGGCCTGGGAAGAGGGCAGTCACCAAGGCGGAGGTCGGTCTTGGGCCAGGAAGTGAAATTCTGTTGAGTTGCGGTTACCAGGGGGGTGGAGGTATGGGGGTGGGATGGTATGGGATATCTGTACCGCTGGCCAGGTTAGCCAGTCAGTGAACCTGGAGCTGATTAGAGCGTCCCGTGTGTATCAGCCCAGGTGCAAGCGTTGTGGTGCCTCCAGTGCCTGCCCGAGCCTCATGTCCTGCCCATCATCATCCTCCTCGTCGGACGAGGCCTGCTGTTCATCCTCCTCCTCCCGTACATCACCCCCTCTGCTGCACAATGTTGTGGAAGACTCAGCAGGGCACCATGCTATGGGAGATTCTCCTAGTACTATAACGGAGGGCCCCTCCAGAGCAGTCCAGACATCTAAACCACATCTTTAGGATGCCGAAGCACAGCACGATCATGTCCCTGGCATGGGAGTCATGTAGCGGGTCTCCATGTTAGTCTGGGGCCTCCGGATAGGCATCATCAGCCACGGCCATAGTGGTCGCCCAGGAGCCAACCCATCATCCGGGGGTGCGCCTCAAAGAGGTCAGGAACCATTGAGTGTGCCAGGTTGAAGGTACCAGGATATCGGGCGCAGACCTGCCTGATATGCATCTGATGGTCACACACCAGCTGCACGTTCATCGAAAGGAACCCCTTTCGGTTTGTGAAGGCCGGCCCATCATGAGCTGGGTGCGTAGGGCGACATGCTTCTCGCCGATCACCACCTGGACATGGAGTATCTTGGTAATGATGGCAAAGCCAGCTGCCCCGGCATCCTGGTGGTCTCAGTCCACATTGAATCAGAGAATCATAGAATCTACGGCACGAAGACAGGCCCTTCAGTCCAAACTGGTCCATGCCAAACAAAAGCCCATCTAAGCTAACCCCATTTGCCTGCATTTGTCCCATTTCCCTCTAAACCTTTCCTATCTATGTATCTGGTCAAATGCCTTTTAAATGTTGTCACTGTCCCTGCCTCAACCACTTCCTTAAACCTATGTTCTCTAATTGTGCTGCCATGATTCACCTGTACATGGTTCTGATTCACCGGTGCACCGAGGTCTGTGTGGTTCCAGGCTGGGTTCCACTCGGCACCTGGAAGGACCCTTTGGCGTAAATGTTCAGGGGGACTATCACCTTGACGGCCACCGGGAGTGGGTGACCTCCCCCATTCCCTCGTGGGGTCAGGTGCGCCATGATCTAGCAGAAATGTTGCACTGTCTTCCTGCTCAGCCGGAGTCCTTGACGGCACACCCGATCCGGCTGGTCCTCAACAGATAGGCACTGCAGGCACAGACGAGGGTCCATGCCCCTCCTTCTCACCTCCTCCTCCTTTGACTGTTGGGCAGCCAGCTGTCCATCCTCATCGGCTGCCTCCTGTACCGCTGGAGCAGGCTCCATTTCTGTAGGGCCCCCTTGAGCAGCTCGAGCTTGTACAGCCTCATGATGACCATGAAACCATTGGCAATTGTCATAGAAACCCACCTGGTTCACTAATATCCATTGGAGAAGGAACTCTGCCATCCTTACCTGGTCAGGCCCACATGTGACTCCAGACCCATAGCAACGTGGTCGACTCTCAAATGCCCTCTGTAAAGAACCTCCTTTAAATCCTTGTCTGATCATTGTTCCCTGTCTTGTTGGCTGCTTCGACATTGCAGATTTTGTTTTAAACTGCAGACTTTTGCAACTCACGCCCACCCCAGTTGCAAGCTGCTATTTGAACTGGCCCAGGAACACCTCTCGACCCAGTGTGCTGTGTGGTAGGGTCCCGTGATGACATTCGGATAGACTTAGCCAACAGGCAATCAGCTCTTCTGGGATTTCGGGACATACTCTATTCTCGATTGTAATTGGTGGAGTGCTCAGAGGTTTCTGGGGTGAAAAAGCACCAGCTCCATTTTAATTCAGTACTGCTTACAGCTTAGGAAGAATAGGTTTTCTCTGCTGAGGCTGGCAATTTTTAAACACTTTCCAGCCTGACCCATGAAGGCTTAACTCTTGCTTTTAAGGCAAGCATTCTCTCCAGCAGGCCTGTGCAAGTTTACACCTCTGTGTGAAAAGCTGGGAAAAGTCCAGGCTGATACTTCTCTCCTGAGAACCCTAAAAGGTCCTGAAGACCAGGCCCTTTTCTCTCTCTCTTCATACTACAGCCAGAACCCTGCCCAGGCAGCCAAACATTTGAGAGGTGGAATGGGTGGACAATCCTCTTTTAAACTCTCAGGAAGGGGATTCTAAGACCATCTCAGTGAGACTGACGGTCAAGCCGGTTGGAGGTCAGGCAAGACTTTCCAGAAGAGTTCCTGCAGCCCGCAAGGTCTAATTGAATGTAAATTCTAAAAGATCCAAACCAGCCGATGATTTCAACAGTTCGTGTCCAGAGTAGATCATTGCCTACAAAGACTATTACCTCAATAATGATGATTGTCATCTCTTGTTCCGTTTGCCCCCATTATTTTTATCCTTTGCCTTCCCGACTATGTGTCTGTCTTGTATGTCTGTGGATGGACGGTGGGATGGTGTTAGGGGAGTAATTAGATTCGCTATTACATGTTTGACTCTTCCCTTGTTGTAAATAACAGTTCTTCTGTATTTTACTTAGAAATCTGGGGCGTCATTCTCCGACACCCCGCCGGGTTGGAGAATCGCCGGGGGCTGCTGTGAATCCCGCCCCCGCCGGTTGCCGAAGTCTCCGGTACCGGATATTCGGCGGGGGGCGGGATTCGGGCCGCGCCGGTTGACGGGCCCCCCCGCTGGATTCTCCGGCCCGGATGGGCCGAAGTCCCGCCGATAAATTGCCTGTCCCGCCGGTGTGGATTAAACCACCTTTTGAACAGCGGGACAAGGTGGCGTGGGCGGGCTCCGGGGGGGGGCGCGGGGCGATCTGGCCCCGGGGGGTGCCCCCACGGTGGCCTGGCCCGCGATCGGGGCCCACGATCTGCGGGCGGCCCTGTGCCGTGGGGGCACTCTTTCCCTTCCGTCTCCGCCACGGTCTCCACCATGGCGGAGGCGGAAGAGACTCCCTCCACTGCGCATGCGTGGGAAGCTGTCAGCGGCCGCTGACACTCCCGCGCATGCGCCGCCCGGGTATGTCACTTCCGCGCCAGCTGGCGGGCAACAAAGGCCGTTTCCGCCAGCTGGCGGGGCGGAAATTCCTTGGGCGTCGGCCTAGCCTCTCAATGTTG
Organism: Scyliorhinus torazame; assembly: GCF_047496885.1. Classification (NCBI taxonomy): domain Eukaryota; kingdom Metazoa; phylum Chordata; class Chondrichthyes; order Carcharhiniformes; family Scyliorhinidae; genus Scyliorhinus; species Scyliorhinus torazame. Next base: position 122,083,952 of record NC_092709.1, read on the forward strand.
GGGCTCGGCCCCCAAAGATGCGGAGCATTCCGGACCTTTGGGGCGGCGCGATGCCCGTCTGATTGGCGCCGTTTTGGGCGCCAGTCGGCGGACATCGCGCCGTTTTGGGAGAATTTCGCCCCTGGTGCCTGTAAGTCATTGAATCAGTCAAGGGTCAAAGATCTCAGGAAAATATACAAATTATTGGTTAATTTGCATCTGTTGGGACCCCAGGGTCTGTGGGGCTGGAATTGACTGCGCACTCACCGAGGGTGTTGTAACACCTTGGTAATGGAGGGCAATTAAGGATGAACAATTAATTCTGGCTCAACTAGCATTGTCCACATCCTGTAATTGAATTTTTTAAAACCCTAACTATTTGGCCATAAACCAGGAATTATGACTGTCGTTCTCTTTATTCCCCCATTCTTTCTTGAGTGTCCCTCCTTCTCCCCTTTTCATGAGTCTCTGTGAAACCTACCCCTCATCAGCAAGTCTTTCCCCTCCCCCACCTCCATGACTGTCTGTGAAACCTATCCTTCTTGTGCCACACTAATACAATCCCCCTCGTATAAAACAGTGTGCATTCAGCCTCTCCAATTTGGAAATTTCTGTTCCCATTCCTCCACCAATGTCTGCATTCCAGTCTAATGTTGGCCTCCATACTTCCCCACCCTCAGGCATCCCTCTGACTGTCATCATTTGCTACTCCCTCCCCCAATCTTTGCCCAGAGTTCGCCATGTCTTGTTCCCCCTGCCGGTCTCTCTCTGGTTTGCTGCTCTGCCTGATCCTCCAGATAACGCCCTTTTGAGCAACAAAGGAAGCCAGTGAGGGGAGTAACCCTACACTCTCACCAGCGTAGTGTCTCATCACTGACTTTGTTGAGAACCCAGAGCGGTGCTGTAGCAGATGGGCTCTGAATGTTACATTGATCTTGAAGTCAGGAGGAAAGTGCACACTACTTATTTCCAAAAATGTTTCAGATTGCTCTATTTTCCTGTTGACATGGCACTAGATTGGGAGGGGCCATGTGATTCTGGTGAGTAACATTTTTAATGAGAATTCATGAGGTAGTAATGCATGCCAAAGGGGCTCCTGGCAAGGATTAGGAGAACCTGACCCAACATCATCCATCAGCCTGACATGGAAGTGGTGAGGAGAAAAGTTCAAAATGTTTTTCAGCCTGTTGGTTTCGGATTATTGGCCCCTCTCCAAATGTTCCTGCATGGCCAGCACCAAGACCCGCCCTGGGCTGTCCATCCTCTGTCTTTCTTTATATCTAGCATTGGCAACAGTTCAGTTAACATGTTAGGCAGAGCTATGAAATGTTGTAGTGAGGTCATATAACTTTCAAAGTTGGCACAGCATTTAAATGCATTCCTACATTGTTGAGTTGAAGTTTAAATTTTGAAAATACCACAGGAAAAGATTTTTAAGAATCAATAATCACATTGGATGCCCTTGGTGATTCATTTCAACTCACAATATCAAGTAATGCTCCCATTGTGCAAGATTCCAGAAACGAGCTGTGACAGAAGACGTTTAACACCCAAGGGATATGACAAAATGTTTTTGCCATTGGCATTTTGTTCATACATGTAAGACCTGGGACGAGATTCTACGACCCCCCGCCGGGTCGGAGAATCGCCGGGGGCTGGCGTGAATCCCGCCCCTGCCGGTTGCCGAAGTCTACGGCACCGGATATTCGGCGGGGGCGGGAATCCCGCTGCGCCGGTTGGCGGGCCCCCCCGCGCGATTCTCCAGCCCGGATGGGCCGAAGTCCCGCCGCTAAAATGCCTGTCCCGCCGGCGTAGATTAAACCACCTACCTTACCGGCGGGACAAGGCGGCGCGGGCAGCCTCCGGGGTCCTGAGGGGGGCGCGGAGCGATCTGGCCCCGGGGGGTGCCCCCACGGTGGCCTGGCCCACGATCGGGGCCCACCGATCCGCGGGCGGGTCTGTGCCGTGGGGGCACTCTTTCCCTTCCGCCTCCGCCACGGTCTCCACCAGGGCGGAGGCAGAAGAGACTCCCTCCAATGCGCATGTGCGGGAATGCCGTCAGCAGCCACTGACGCTCCCGCGCATGCGCCACCCGGAGATGTCATTTCCGCGCCAGCTGGCGGGGCACCAAAGGCCTTTTCCGCCAGCTGGCGGGGCGGAAATTCGTCCGGCGCCGACCTAGCCCCTTAAGGTTGGGGCTCGGCCCCCAAAGGTGTGGAGCATTCCGCACCTTTGGGGCGGCGCGTTGCCCGACTGATTTGCACCGTTTTGGGCGTCAGTCGGCGGACATCGCGCCTTTTCCGGAGAATTTCGCCCCTGGTGTTGATGTGGAGCGAAATCCTCCATATCTCCATTGCACTGATGCTTATTCACTTGTGAAACTCCGAAACTTAATGAAGTCAATGTACATCTCAAATTAAAAATGTATTTTTTAAGCTAATCTTCTCCAGTGGCAAATAGGATAAAAACATGGCAGCTCCATCTTCTCTGCACTATGTTTAAGAGGTTCAGACATTAACCTGGTTGAGGGTGCTCGGCCTTTTCTCATTAGAACGGAGAAGGATGAGGGGCGACTTGATAGAGGTTTATAAAATGATCAGGGGAATAGATAGACAGTCAGAGACTTTTTCCCCAGGTGGAACAAACCATTACAAGGGGACCTAAATTTAAGGTGAATGGTGGAAGATATAGGGGGGATGTCAGACGTAGGTTCTTTACCCAGAGAGTAGTGGGGGCATGGAATGCACTGCCTGTGGAAGTAGTTGAGTCGGAAACATGAGGGACCTTCAAGCAGCTATTGGATAGGTACATGGATTACGGTGAAATGATATAGTGTAGATTTATTTGTTCTTAAGGGCAGCACGGTAGCCTTGTGGATAGCACAATTGCTTCACAGCTCCAGGGTCCCAGGTTCGATTCCGGCTTGGGTCACTGTCTGTGCGGAGTCTGCACATCCTCCCTGTGCCTGCATGGGTTTTCTCCGGGTGCTCCGGTTTCCTCCCACAGTCCAAAGATCTGCAGGTTAGGTGGATTGGCCATGATAAATTGCCCTTAGTGTCCAAAATTGCCCTTAGTGTTGGGTGGATGTGTTGACTTTGGGTAGGGTGCTCTTTCCAAGAGCCGGTGCAGACTCAATGGGCCGGATGGCCTCCTTCTGCACTGTAAATTCAATGATAATCTATGATTAATCAAGGACAAAGGTTCGGCACATCGTGGGCCGAAGGGCCTGTTCTGTGCTGTATTTTTCTATGTTCTAACCTGTAGTTGGGGCTCCTCCAAGGAGGAATCAGGGGTGGGATTCTCTGTTTCTCAACGGCGATTTCATAATCGGCGAACAAGCGGAGAATCCATTTTTACGATCGAATCGGGGGAGCAGGTTGCACATGCTCTGCCCCCTCCAAAACAGCATCATCGTGGCGCTCACCGCTCGCCATTGGGATGGCCTCATGACGTCACCTGAAGGCACTCCCCGATGCTCCGCCCCCAATGGTCCGAGTTCCCGACTGCGCAGTTGCTGTGTGGTCTCAGCGGTCGGGAACCCGGCGTGGCGGCTGCGGACTGTGTCCAGGGCTTTGGCGAGTGCGTGTCCAGGGGGCACTATCTGGCAGGTCAGGTCCGCGTGCAGCCGGCGACATGTTCTACGGCGCAACCGCTGCAAGTCGTCACCGTGCGCACGCGCAGCAATGGACCCAGAAATTCTCCGGCTGTTTATTTCATGGAGTCCGGGAATTTAACGTGTGCATCTGCTAGTCCCTCACCAGTCGGAGGATCAGTGCTGGGGCGGCACCGATTTTTCCCATGTAAAACACCACGGATCTTCCGGACATCGCCTCAAAATCGGAGAATCCAGCCCCCAATATCATAGTAGCTTCAGGTTTAGAATTGCTATTGGAAAATAAAAATTCAATCTAGTACAAAAATGCGTAACTGGAGGAGGCCTAACTGGAGTTGAAAAGGAATCTGGCTCAGGTGTTTTTGAATCAAAAATTATCTGAAAAGGGAAATCAAAAAGGGAAACCAAGGAAGGGAACTGAGAAAGAAAACTGACCTTCCCAGTTTCTAAGGAAATTAAAACTGAAACTGACATTGGAAACAAAAAACTTATAGGCCATTGAAACTGGGTGAGGCTTCATAAAGGGACACAAAGCCATTCCAGCTTAAAGGGACAATGCCAGCTTAGGAGAAGTTGATGAATCCAATGGTGCAGTACAGGCAGCCTATAGAAGACAGAGGCTAGATCCAGAAGCTGGGAATAAGCAAACAAACTATCTGTTTCTGCTACTTGAAGCTAACATTGTTGGATTTACACTATCCACACTGAGTTGAGGAAGTTCTGCAGATGTGTGCCATTTTTTGGTGAGGACTTTTGTGAGGGCCACGAAGAATCCAGCATGAGTTTTAAGGATACAAAGTAATAACATTTATTAACAATAACATATATATATATATATAACAGCAGCAGCAACTTCCCTTGCTGCACACTCCTTCCTGCTGGTTCCAAACCGGCCAGCTTTATTTATACTTGGAGTTTACTGATGGTTTCTCCGCCCCCCTCATTGGGAAAGCTCATACTCCCACAGGATTGTGGGATTGTCATTAGTCCCCAGCCAATGGTAAGCAGGCAGGTTATAACAGGACCATACCTGTGAAATTCAGTTGGTTGAGCTGGGTATCAAGCTGCATACGAGAAGAGAGGCTGAAATGCTTCATAAGCAAGACAGTGTTTTGAAGGACTCTGTGATGGTGTTTATTGCCTATATGTTCAGTAGGTCTCTGAGCCAATTTGGAAGATCTGTCTTAGTTGTATTGGTTATTTAATGAGTAATTTATAGCATTTAATCAACTGCGATTTACCTGTTTATTCAAGCTCAACTATTGACTTTAGGTTTTAGAGTATAGATGATTAACTAAGACAGTATTAGTGTGTGTTTTATTTGACTCTTGTATAGTGAAACTTCTGTTTTAAATTCTGGAATCTTGTAGCTTCATTCTTTTAGTGAATAATTAGGATTTTGAATTTAATTTTTAAAGTTACTGGTCTTGACTGAGCTCATAACAATGCAGAGATGAAAATGAGGCAAAGACGCTTAGGACAAATGTGAAGTTCATTAATCAGTAGAAAACCAAGGTGAGTAAGGGAAGTGCAGAGGAGCAGACACCAAAAAGCATATATTCTAGTGGAAGCTGAGTTACTTTGCAAATTAATACTTTCTATTTAGCTTTGGTGAAGAAGAGGATGCTGCCCTTGTAGCAGGAAAGGATGGGACAGCAGTGAAAATGGACAGGGGAAAATAGGTAAAGAGGATTTAGAATGTAGAAAAGTCACTTTGTCTGGATAAGATGTATCAGAGAGAAGTTAGGGTTGAAATTGTAGAACCTATGGTCAAAATCTTTCAGTGTTCATTGGTTAGAAGGACTGAGGATTGCAAACATTTTGCCACTGTTTAAAAGAGGGTAGAGGGGTAAACTACGGGCCATTTAGTGTTATGTTGGTAGTGGAGAAACGTTTAGAGGCAGTAAACGTAGGGAAAATAATTGACAATGGACAAATAGGTGCTGATAAATAAAACTGTTAACATTTGTCAAAATGCAAATCATGTTCAACGAACTTGATTAAGTTATTTGATGTTATAATGTAGAGCATTGAGGTGGGTAATTTGGTTGATGTTGTACATATATAGGCCGGAATTCTCTGAGCCTCCGCGTCGAAATCGTGCTCGGCGCGGGGGCGGAGAATAGGGTCTCAGACCTGCGATCGGCTCCGACGCCCGGATGCAATTCTCCGGTGACCGGAGAATCGGCGGTAGGCGCCCGCGGGCAGTCGATGTAGTGCCGGTCAGGGGCCATTGAAAGAGGCCCCTGCGGTGATTCTCCATGGTCAACCGGCTGAGTTCCAGCCGAGTTCCGCCGGTGTGGTTCCCTTATGGTTTCACCCGGCGGGTGCTTGGACTCGCGGCCGCGGTGGCCGTCCTGGTTTGGGGGGGGGGCTCCATGACGACCAGGCCTGTAATCGGGGGCTACCAATTGGCACGCGTGATCTGGGGGGGCCCTATCTTCTTCCCCGCCTGCCCGCTGTGTGGCTCTGCCACGTTGCATGGGGCCCAGCGTGAAAACGGCTGCTGCCGTTCGGAGGAGGAGGAGCAGTCTCTGTCAGGGAGAGAACCTGAAAACATCTAAGACACTCAGAAGGTAAAAAGGTAAGTAAGTGATTTTTACTCATTTTTACTTTTATACCTTTTTCAAATTGTGTGTGTCGGGGGAAACTGAAGTGACATCACAGAAAAGCTGTGACCTGAGTGGCTGGTTGGGAATCTACACTAAATTAAAAAAATTAAGCACTGGTAACTAATTAAACATAATTACTTAATTATAATTTAGAGGGGTATCTAAGCCAGAGATTGGAGAGTACTATATTTAGCTTTCACATTTATATTAGAAATCTAGTGCTAGGAAACAGATAGTTAACAGTAACTTTTTTTAAAAAAAAATGTTTTTAACTTTTAATTTTAATTAATTGACGCAATGTCAGTTAGAGGGGTGCTGTGCTCTGACTGTGAGATGTGGCAGGTCCGGGAGGCTTCCAGCGTCCCGGATGGCTTCAACTGCAGAAAGTGCACCCAACTGGAGCTCCTCACAGACCGCATGGTTCGGTTGGAGCAGCAATTGGATGCACTTAGGAGCATGCAGGTGGCGGAAAGCATCATAGATCGCAGTTATATAAATGTGGTCACACCCAAGGTGCAGGCAGAGAAATGGGTGACCACCAGAAAGGGCAGGCAGTCAGTGCAGGAATCCCCTGTGGTTGTCCCCCTCTCGAACAGGTACCCTTTGGATACTGTCGGGGGGGATAGCCTATCAGGGGAAAACAGCAGCAGCCAGAGCAGTGGCACAATGGCTGGCTCTGATATTCAGAAGGGAGGGTCAAAGCGCAGAAGAGCAATAGTACGAGGGGACTCTATAGTAAGGGGCACAGATAGGCACTTCTGTGGACGTGAAAGAGACTCCAGGATGGTATGTTGCCTCCCTGGTGCCAGGGTCCAGGATGTCTCCGAACGGGTAGAGGGCATCCTGAAGGGGGAGGACAAACAGGCAGAGGTCGTTGTACATATTGGTACGAACGACATAGGCAGGAAGGGGCATGAGGTCCTCCAGCAGGTGTTCAGGGAGCTAAGCAGAAAGTTAAAAGACAGGACCTCTAGGGTTGTAATCTCGGGATTACTCCCTGTGCCACGTGCCAGTGAGGCTAGATATAGGAAGATAGAGCAGCTAAACACGTGGCTAAATAGCTGGTGTAGGAGGGAGGGTTTCCGTTATCGGGACCACTGGGAGCTCTTCCGGGGCAGGTGCGACCTATATAAGGACGGGTTGCATCTAAACTGGAGAGGCATAAATATCCTGGCCGCGAGGCTTGCTAGTGTCACACGGGAGGGTTTAAACTAGTATGGCAGGAGGGTGGGCACGGGAGCAATAGGTCAGAAGGTGAGAGCATTGAGGGAGAACTAGGGAATAGGGACAGTGGGGCTCTGAGGAAGAGCAGACATTGAGAAGTTGCTGAACACAGCGGGTCTGGTGGCCTGAAGTGCATATGTTTTAATGCAAGAAATATTACGGGTAAGGCAGATGAACTTAGAGCTTGGATTAGTACTTGGAACTATGATGTTGTTGCCATTACAGAGACCTGGTTGAGGGAAGGGCAGGATTGGCAGCTAAACGTTCCAGGATTTAGATGTTTCAGGCGGGATAGAGGGGGATGTAAAAGGGGTGGCGGAGTTGCGCTACTGGTTAGGGAGACTATCACAGCTGTACTGCGGGAGGACACCTCAGAGGGCAGTGAGGCTATATGGGTAGAGATCAGGAATAAGAAGGGTGCAGTCACAATGTTGGGGGTTTACTACAGGCCTCCCAACAGCCAGCGGGAGATAGAGGAGCAGATAGGTAGACAGATTTTGGAAAAGAGTAAAAACAACAGGGTTGTGGTGATGGGAGACTTCAACTTCCCCAATATTGACTGGGACTAACTTAGTGCTAGGGGCTTAGACGGGGCGGAGTTTGTAAGGAGCATCCAGGAGGGCTTCTTAAAACAATATGTAGACAGTCCAACTAGGGAAGGGGCGGTACTGGACCTGGTATTGGGGAATGAGCCCGGCCAGGTGGTAGAACTTTCAGTAGGGGAGCATTTCGGGAACAGTGACCACAATTCAGTAAGTTTTAAAGTGCTGGTGGACAAGGATAAGAGTGGTCCTAGGATGAATATGCTAAATTGGGGGAAGGCTAATTATAACAATATTAGGCGGGAACTGAAGAACATAGATTAGGGGCGGATGTTTGAGGGCAAATCAACATCTGACATGTGGGAGGCTGTCAAGTGTCAGTTGAAAGGAATTCAGGACCGGCATGTTCCTGTGAGGAAGAAGGATAAATACGGCAATTTTCGGGAACCTTGGCTAACGAGAGATATTATAGGCCTCGTCAAAAAGAAATAGGAGGCATTTGTCAGGGCTAAAAGGCTGGGAACAGACGAAGCCTGTGTGGAATATAAGGAAAGTAGGAAGGAACTTAAGCAAGGAGTCAGGAGGGCTAGAAGGGGTCACGAAAAGTCATTGGCAAATAGGGTTAAGGAAAATCCCAAAGCTTTTTACACGTACATAAAAAGCAAGAGGGTAGCCAGGGAAAGGGTTGGCCCACTGAAGGATAGGCAAGGGAATCTATGTGTGGAGCCAGAGGAAATGGGCGAGGTACTAAATGAATACTTTGCATCAGTATTCACCAACGAGAAGAAATTGGTAGATGTTGAGTATGGAGAAGGGTGTGTAGATAGCCTGGGTCACATTGAGATCCAAAAAGACAAGGGGCGTCATTCTCCGACCCCCCAGAGGGTCGGAGAATGGCCGTTGGCTGCCGTGAATCCCGCCCCCCCCGGTTTCCGAAGTCTCCGAAGGGAGAAAAGTCGGCGGGGCGTTAATGGCGCCGCTGCCGCGGAGAATGTCACGGGTCTGCGCAAGGCAGCCGATTTTCGGCCTGCCGATATTCTCCCTTCCGGATGGGCCGAAGTCCCGTCGACGTGATGACCGTTCACGTCGACGTGAATCAAACCTCCTTTTCATCGGCGTGACCCGGTGCTCCAGGGTCACGCCGATCAGCGTGGAGGTGAGTGACGGCCTGGGGGGTTGGTACTGGGCAGGCAATGGCGTGGCCGCAGTCTGATTGCGTGAGGAGAGGCGTGTCTCGGGTTGTGTGTGTGTGTGTGCGGCGGGGGGGGGGTTAGAGTAGACTGGGCTCCGGGGGAGTGCCGGGTGGGGGTCCGTGCCGGGGTGGTGGTTGGGGGGGGGGGTCCGTGCCGGGGTGGAGGTTGGGGGTTGGGGGGGGGTCCGTGCTGGGGTAGAGGTTGGGGGAGGGTCCGTGCCGGGGTGGAGGTTGGGGGGGTCCGTGCTGGGGTGGAGGTTGGGGGGGGTCCGTGCCGGGGTGGAGGTTGGGGGGGCGGTCCGTGCTGGGGTGGAGGTTGGGGGGGGGGTCCGTGCTGGGGTGGAGGTTGGGGGGGGGTCCGTGCCATGCCGGGGTGGAGGTTGGGGGTTGGGGGGGTCCGTGCTGGGGCGGAGGTTGGGGGGGGTCCGTGCCGGGGTGGAGGTTGGGGGGGGTCCGTGCTGGGGTGGAGGTTGGGGGGGTCCGTGCCGTGCCGGGGTGGAGGTTGGGGGGGGGTCTGTGCTGGGGTGGAGGTTGGGGGGGGGTCCGTGCCGGGGTGGAGGTTGGGGGGGGTCCGTGCTGGGGTGGAGGTTGGGGGGGTCCGTGCCGGGGTGGAGGTTGGGGGTTGGGGGGGTGGTCCGTGCTGGGGTGGAGGTTGGGGGGGGTGGTCCGTGCTGGGGTGGAGGTTGGGGGGGGGTCCGTGCTGGGGTGGAGGTTGGGGGGGGGTTCGTGCCGGGGTGGAGGTTGGGGGCGGGTCCGTGCCGGGGTGGAGGTTGGGGGTTGGGGGGGGGTCCGTGCTGGGGTGGAGGTTGGGGGGGTCCGTGCTTGGGTGGAGGTTGGGGGGGGTCCGTGCCGGGGTGGAGGTTGGAGGTTGGGGGGGTGGTCCGTGCTGGGGTGGAGGTTGGGGGGGGTGGTCCGTGCTGGGGTGGAGGTTGGGGGGGGGTCCGTGCCGGGGTGGAGGTTGGGGGTTGGGGGGGGGTCCGTGCTGGGGTGGAGGTTGGGGGGGGGTTCGTGCCGGGGTGGAGGTTGGGGGCGGGTCCGTGCCGGGGTGGAGGTTGGGGGTTGGGGGGGGGGGTCCGTGCTGGGGTGGAGGTTGGGGGGGGTGTCCGTGCCGAGGAGGGGGATGGGAGGGCAAGTGAGTTGGTCCACCTGGTCAGGTGCCAGCCTCCAACAGTTGGACACATGCGGTCCATGCCACCTTGCTGGGGGGAGGAGGGGATATGGGCAATGATGACATGTCGTCGTTCCCCTCCCCCCCACCAGGCCGTCATGTTTTCAGATCATCCAGCGATGTTGGCCGCCGTGGTGGCAGGCGCTCATGTCTATGTTGCCCTGGATGAGGAGGAGGAGGAGGAGGAGGAGGAGGAGGAGCGTGCCAGAGAGGCGGCGCAGGCTGCCGCAGAGGGGCAGGCGGCAGCCGCCCAGGCTGGAGGGACACCTGACCGACAGGACGAGGAGGGGGAGGAGGACGTCGCGGCCCCACGGCAACGGAGGCACCCGAGTGCGCCCCGTGTGTACCCACCCCGGCAGTCATACCAGGACCTCACGGACCGGGAATGCAGGAGGAGACTCCGGATGAGCCGGGAAACCGTGGCACACATCTGCCACCTGCTGGCACAACTGTCACCGCGTGGCACTGGCGGGGGACACCCTCTCCCCGTGTCCGTCAAGGTTACGGTGGCCCTGAACTTTTATGCAACGGGGTCATTCCAGGCACCGAGTGGGGACCTGTCCGGCATATCGCAGACATCGGTGCACCGGTGCATCCGGGCAGTGACAGATGCCCTATATGCCATGGCGCACCGCTACATCCGCTTCCCCGTGGACCGGGCCAGCCAAGATGCCCGGGCCGTGGGCTTCTCTGCCGTTGCCGGGTTCCCCATGGTCCAGGGCGCGATCGATGGGATGCACGTCGCCCTGCGGCCACCTGAAGATAACAGGGCCGTGTTCACTAATAGGAAGGGGACCTATTCGATGAACGTACAGGTGGTCTGCGACCACCGCATGATGATCCTGCACGTCTGCGCCCGTCACCCAGGCAGTGTACACGACTCATTCGTGTTGTCGCGGTCATCCATCCCCGGCATGTTCGAGGGACGCCATCCCCGGCTGAGGGGCTGGTTGCTGGGCGACAGGGGCTACCCATTGCGATCGTGGCTGATGACGCCTATACGGAGGCCACGCAATGAGGCGGAGAACCGCTACAATGATGCCCATGTAGCGACAAGGGGAGTGATCGAGAGGTGCTTTGGTGTGCTGAAGATGCGTTTCAGGTGCCTGGACCTCTCTGGGGGCGCCCTCCAGTATCGGTCAGATAGGGTCGGCCGCATCATTGTGGTGTGCTGCGTCCTGCACAACATAGCCTAGCAGAGGGGCGATGTGCCGCAGGCAGAGGAGGGCGGAGTGGAGGAGCAGCAGGAAGAGGCCCAGTCCTCCCCAGATGAGGGGGATGGGGGCAATGGTCAGGGAAGACGGGGTAGACACAGGCGGGTGGCTGTCCACCGTTACCGGCTGGCCCAGCGGGCACGGGACAGACTGATAGACGCCCGCTTCACTGACTAGATGGGCGTGGGAATCGGGTAGTATGGCCACAGACTGCACACCATGGCAACAGCCGACCACCCACACCCCCCACCCATCCACCCACCCAGCACCCTCACCCCCTCCCCAATCCCACGCACCCCACCCGCATGCACCCCTCCCCCCCCCATTGCCGATCCACCTGCGGCACAACGGGCCGGGCTCACACAGTTGCGGGTGGACGCGTGTCTATCGCAGGCCATGGAGGATGATGACAACCCGCCCTGCGATGAGCTCCTGGCTCTACATCGTTGGACTATGTCTGACCCATGGCCACAGTACCACCATCCACCCTGACCATCCCTGCATGCGGCTGTGACACTGCAGCGCACGGTCCCGTCCTCTGCCCGGGGGATGTTGATGGCGGCCCAGGGGGAAGGGGGCAGACTCACCTGGGGCTGAGGTAAGACCACCCCTCACACACACACTTGCGCTCAACGTACATGACACCCCCGCACACTTTGGACAGAGCACAAAGGCAGCTTCGGTAGGTGTAACATTGACTTTAATAACCAAAGGAGTTCATGCACGTGCCCTAGCCCCTAAAACTCATCTATGCCCTGCACCCGTGCCAACTTACTCAGTGTCTAATTGTTTGGCCTTACGGGCCCTTTGACTACGTCTACGTGGTTCCCCAGACGGTACAGCAGAACTGGAGGTGGACTCCTGTGATTCCTGCCCTCTGACACTGGATCCCTTTGGCGGCCGTTTCCTGGGGCGTCCTGGCCTAGATGGGCCAGGCTGCGGCCTGGGCGACTGGGATGGCGAGCTGCCAGCCTGTCCTGCCCGTTGCCCACCCGATGCACCTGGGACGGAAGGGGGGGGATTCCGAGGTGTACCGGGACCTCCCCTACAGAGGGAGCCGGGACGGACCACACCACCTCCTCCTCCCTCGGGGTGCACGATGGCCCCCAGGCCTCTACATGGGTGGGGGATGCGAACGGACTGGCCATCCGATGCCCCCCCCGACATCTGGCGCTGCCAGTCCTGGAGGCCCGTGCTGGTATCGACAGGGGTCTGCAGGTTTGCAGCCATGGAGCCCAGGGGGTTGGCAAACCCTGTCTGTGACAGTGCGACGCCGGCTCGCACATGGCCACTGGCGCCGATGCCCTCAGCGATGGCCTGCAGAGACTGGGCCATGGCCTGCTGAGACTGGGCCATGGCCTGCAGAGACTGGGCTATGGCGTTGAGCGCCTCTGCCATCTGGCGCTGGCACTGGCTCATGGCCTCCTGTGAGAGGGCAGCCATTTCCTGGGCCACAGACGCCGCCTGCACGGAAGGCCCCAGGCCTCGCAAACCGTTCCCCATGTCTGACACCGTCGCACCCATTGCCTCCACCGCGGACGCCACCCGTGCGGTGTCAGCCTGGGTGGCACGCATGACCGGCACCACTCCCAGCTCCTGGACGCGGGTGGACTCCTCCACCTGCGACCGCAGCCGCCGCAAGCCGCCCGTCACCCTCTTCGCTCGTCTCCGGGTCGGTGGTTGCATCGGATCTATGTGTGGGTGTGGTAACTGCAGGAACCCGGGATCCATCTGGGCGGCAGATGTTCGCTTGGGCTGGGCTGCCCTCCGACCGCCCGGTCCCTCTGCTGCTCCTACCTCCACCTGCTGTACCGGGACGGCTGTGTTGTGCGCACCAGTGAGTGTACCAGACGCCTCATCACTAAAGTGCCCAACCGTGGTGAGTGTTTCTGCGATGGTGGAGGGTGTTGGTGACAGCAGTGGCGTTGTGTCGTGCTCTTCGTCCCACTCTGAGTCCATGGAACTTTGGGGTGGGGGTTCGTCTCCACCCATCCACTCTGAGTCACTGTCCCGGGTAGGGGTGTCCTGCGTAGTGCTGTCCCGGGTAGGGGTGTCCTGGGTAGTGGTGTCCTGGGTAGTGGTGTCCTGGGTAGTGGTGTCCTGGGTAGTGGTGTCCTGGATCGGATGTGACGGGGGCCTGTGGCTGCCCCCCTCGTCGCTGGGTGGTCGATCCCGCACGTGACGGGGGTGTCGTCTCCCTGTTGCTCCAGGTCTCTCCGTCTCCCGTGGTGTGCGAGGGTCATCCTGCGGGCGTCGCATGCTGGAGGGTCCGGATCTCTCTGTCTCCCGTGGTCTCCGAGGGGCATCCTGCGGGCGTCGCATGCTGGAGGGTCCGGGTCTCTCCGTCTCCTGTGGTCTCCGAGGGGCATCCTGCGGGCGTCGCATGCTGGAGGGTGCGGGTCTCTCCGTCTCCTGTGGTCTCCGAGGGGCATCCTGCGGGCGGTCTGCATCTGCGGGGATGGGTGCCTGGACGTTTGGTCCTGCGATACACAATGAAGCATGCATGGTTAGACATCAGGCAGTGATCAGGTGATACGGGGAGGGGGATATAGGGGAGGGGGGATATGGGGACAGGCTGTCGGTGGCTCACTCGCTAGTACGCCCCCGACCTCTGCATCAGCAACCTCCCGGTCCTCAGGTCCGCCAGCCAGTTCCAGGGCCCTTTCCTCGTGTACGGTCAGTGGCCTCTCATCAGCGGGCCCTCCTCCAGTCCTCACATGCTCCCTATTGTGTGCGCGCTTCTCCTGTGGAGGGGTAGGGCAGGGGTAAAAGGCAACAGTGTTAGGCAGGTATATGAATGCACGCCATCGGTTGCGCGTGCATTGCAGAGGTTAAGGTTAGGGCTGGATTCACTTGGGGATATGGGGGAGGGGGGGATATGGGGGATATGGGGGAGGGGGGATATGGGGGAGGGGGGATATGGGGGGATATGGGGGATGGGGGATATGGGGGAGGGGGGGATATGGGGGAGGGGGATATGGGGGAGGGGGGTATGGGGTATATGGGGGAGGGGGGATATGGGGGAGGGGGGATATGGGGAGGGGGGATATGGGGGAGGGGAGGACTTGGGGGAGGGGGGGATATGGGGGAGGGGGGGATATGGGGAGGCTCACCCTGCCTGCTCTGACGAGGTCGTTCACCTTCTTGTGGCACTGGGTGCCTGTCCGTGGTGTCAGGGCCACAGCGGTGACGGCCTCTGCCACTTCCCTCCACAGACGCCGGCTGTGGCGTGGGGCAACTCTGCGGCCGTGCCCGGGATACAGGGCGTCCCTCCTCTGCTCCACCGCGTCCAGGAGCGCCTCCACATCGCGTGACTCGAACCTCGGGGCTGAGCGATGGCCAGCCATCCAGTTGGGTGTTGCGGTCGGGTGGGGGGGAGCAGCGCGGCCTTATGAGCCGTCACGCCGTGCAGCGCATATGACGCTGCACGGCGTGAACCACTGCGCAAGCGCGGATCCCGTTACGTCGCTGCTAGCCCATTTCGGGCCGGAGACTATCGACCCATTTTTCCGACGTGACGCAAGTCGGATTTGCGCCGTTTTTTGCGCCGATCGGCGGACTTTCCGCCGATAACGGAGAATTTCGCCCAAGGTGTTGGGTGTCTTCAAATATATTAAGGTAGATAAGTCCCCAGGTCCTGATGGGATCTACCCCAGAATACTGAAGGAGGCTGGAGAGGAAATTGCTGAGGCCTTGACAGAAATCTTTGGATCCTCACTGTCTTCAGGTGATGTCCCGGAGGACTGGAGAATAGCCAATGTTGCTCCTCTGTTTAAGAAGGGTAGCAAGGATAATCCAGGGAACTACAGGCCGGTGAGCCTTACTTCAGTGGTAGGAAAATTACTGGAGAGAATTCTTCGAGACAGGATCTACTCCCATTTGGAAGCAAATGGACATATTAGTGAGAGGCAACATGGTTTTTTGAAGGGGAGGTCGTGTCTCACTAACTTGATAGAGTTTTTCGAGGAGGTCACAAAGATGCTTGATGTAGGTAGGGCACTGGATGTTGTCTATATGGACTTCAGTAAGGCCTTTGACAAGGTCCCTCATGGTAGACTATTACAAAAGGTGAAGTCACACGGGATCAGGGGTGAGCTGGCAAGGTGGATACAGAACTGGCTAGGTCATAGAAGGCAGAGAGTAGCAATTGAAGGATGCTTTTCTAATTGGAGGGCTGTGACCAGTGGTGTTCCACAGGGATCAGTGCTGGGACCTTTGCTGTTTGTAGTATATATAAATGATTTGGAGGAAAATGTAACTGGTCTGATTAGTAAGTTTGCAGACGACACAAAGGTTGGTGGAATTGCGGATAGCGATAAGGACTGCCAGAGGATACAGCAGGATTTAGATTGTTTGGAGACTTGGGCAGAGAGATGGCAGATGGAGTTTAATCCGGACAAATGTGAGGTAATGCATTTTGGAAGGTCTAATGCAGGTAGGGAATATACAGTGAATGGTAGAACCCTCAAGAGTTTTGAAAGTCAAAGAGATCTCGGAGTACAGGTCCACAGGTCACTGAAAGGGGCAACACAGGTGGAGAATGTAGTCAAGAAGGCATACGGCATACTTGCCTTCATTGGCCGGGGCATTGAGTATAAGAATTGGCAAATCATGTTGCAGCTGTATAGAACCTTAGTTAGGCCACACTTGGAGTATAGTGTTCAATTCTGGTCGCCACACTACCAGAAGGATGCGGAGGCTTTAGAGAGGGTGCAGAAGAGATTTACCAGAATGTTGCCTGGTATGGAGGGCATTAGCTATGAGGAGCGGTTGAATAAACTCGGTTTGTTCTCACTGGAACGAAGGAGGTTGAGGGGCGACCTGATAGAGGTCTACAAAATCATGAGGGGCATAGACAGAGTGGATAGTCAGAGGCTTTTCCCCGGGGTAGAGGGGTCAATTACTCGGGGGTATAGGTTTAAGGTGAGAGGGACAAGGTTTAGAGTAGATGTACGAGGCAAGTTTTTTACACAGAGGGTAGTGGGTGCCTGGAACTCGCTACCGGAGGAGGTGGTGGAAGCAGGGACGATAGTGACCTTTAAGGGGCATCTTGACAAATACATGAATAGGATGGGAATAGAGGGATATGGACCCAGGAAGTGTCGAAGATTGTAGTTTAGTCGGGCAGCATGGTCGGCACGGGCTTGGTGGTCCGAAGGGCCTGTTCCTGTGCTGTACATTTCTTTGTTCTTTGTCTGCGCGCATGCGTGGACCCGGGGCCGGAAGTGCAGGGCCCCATATCATCAGCAGGAGCTTTGCAGTGCACTCGGGGCCCTGCTATCCCTATTGAAATCGGAGAATCACTCCGGACTAATTGAAAAAAGTCTGGAGTGATTTGCGCCCGTTTTCCAGCGGGCGTGGGGACATAGCCCCATTTTCAGAGAATCCCGGCCATAGACTTTCAAACTGTTCTTGACAAAGAACCATGTGGTGTAATTGACTTTCTACTAAAATTAAAGTCCATAAGATTACAGAGGCTGGAGATATCTTTCGCTAAGATACAGTAAGCAGAGTTACTTTTCAGACTAGACAAAAGTATTAAATGTTTTTTCCCGGACTTGTATTCGGGCTACTGAACTTGATATATATTAATGAATTGTGTTTGGGAATACAGTGCATAATATCAAAGTGTGCAGATGGAACAAAACTCAGAAATGCAGAAGACAATGAGGAAGATAGTGGTAGACTTCAGGGGGACATAGACTAACAGGTTACATAGGCAAACACATAGCAGATAGAATTTTAAACAGGGCAGTTTGGAGTCATACATTTTCATAGGAAAAACGAGCAGAGATGGAATATGGAACAAATGACAAACTCTAAAAGGTGTAGGATTAGAGAGACTTGAGGGTTATGTGCATAAAGTTTTGCAGATGCTAAGGTAAGTGGGAAGTCTGTTAAAAAGCATATGGAAAGGTGGCACGGCGGTGCAGTGGTTAGCACTGCTGCCTCATGGCACCAAGGACTTGTTCGATTTGGCGTCAAACATGCGCCTTCCACAATTTTGCCTCGGAGGTTATTCTCTGCCCAATCACGTTTCACGATTTCGGCGTCGGCCGACTGTGAATCGCACACTTAGTCTCTGGAACGGAGAAACCAGATGGAGGAATTTCTCTTTTTCTGTGATTACGAGACTTTGGAAATCTCTTCCTCAAAAGATGTTTGAGGCAGATTGAATATCTTGAAGGCAGGAGTAAATAGATTCTTGATAAGCAAAGCGGCGAAAGAGTATCAGGGATGGGAAGGAACGTATAGTTGAGGATAGAATTATTGGAGGTTCAGGCTCATGGGATTCAGTGGCCTACTCCTGCTCATAATTCATATGTGCATAAGGGTCAAAAGCCAAAGTCACTGGGCTTGATTCTCCATCAGCAGGATCCTCCATTTCAGCAGCAGCACACTCACGTACGTGGATTTCCCGACGGCATGGGGTGCCCACAATGGGAAACCCCATTGGCCGGCTGCGCGGATGTAGGATCCCGATGCTGGTGGAGTCGCGCTGCACCAGAAAACGGGTGTGGCGGGGCGGAGTATCCCGCCTACAGATTTAATGTGATTGATTGAGATGACATGAGACAGGATTGTTTTAATCAGCAAGTCGTTTTGACCTCGAATACACCATCTGAAATTGTGGTAGAAGCTGATTCAATGGTAGCACACAAAAGAGAATTGAAATGAATGGCGGACCTCACACCATTTTTCTCCCTTGAGACAATACTTCGAAAAAAAAGGAAAGTCTGCCCAAATTTTTAGATTGATGACCTCTTAGCAGAATTGGAAAAAGGTATAGCTAATGGCATTCATAGACCTTTGGAGCATTCACATAGAAGATCTGGTGAAACTCTATCGAAATTAAGGGTCTTGATGATCAGAACAATGACCTAAATTGCATATTACTAAGCAAGTTAAATATTAAATGGGGTAGAAAAAACATTGATGGAGAAATTCAATAATATTGACGAGGAAGCATGTGCTTCCTCTCCCCAAATATTCAATGTGAGTTTGCGTAACAAAGCTTGACGTGGTACTGGGTGAATGAATGCACTGCCTGGGAGGATGGTAACCTGGGAGGTTACCTCACATCCTTTAAAAGGTACCTGGATGAGCACTTGGTACCTCATAACATTCAATGCTATGGGGCTTACTGCTAGCAAATGGGATTAGGTAGCCAGGTAGCTGTTTTTTATGTGCCAGTGCAGGTTCGATGGGCCAAAGGGCCTCTTTTATGCTGTACTACTCTGTGATTCTGTGATCTTGGCACAACTCAGCAATATAGAATTCACACTTGAACGTCTTGTCAGATATTTTCCTTTCAGGATTAATTGCTTAGTTTCCTGAGGGATGATACTCAGTAACTACTTCTACATGATCTTGTCTGAGGTAACATGATGTGCAGGACCTTCTCAGCCACTTCAACTCAGCTGTTCATGGCAATACACACACGCATCAGTGAATCTTGAATTTCAATGAACTTTCTACTTGGGGTAAAAATAATAAGGCATTGAGAAAGATGCATTGAGCAAATGAGACTTGCTAACCACAAGGTGTACAGGTTTAATGGAGCTTTTCAGAACAGTATGGGACACTGAAGGTACTGGCCCCAAACAAATCCAGTGCTGAGTGACTGATTGTGGAAAGAATTGCAAAATAACCATTAAGCAAGACGCAAACTGCTACACCACAGGTGAAGGAGCACAGATCATAAATGTGGCATTGGCACTGCAAATGCATACTAGGCTTGAGCTGTCGGGTATTACTTCAGATATTATAATTATAATTGCCTTCAGTATCTGTCAGTTATTTGAACAGTGAATACCAGGGGCGGGATTCACCCCTACCATGCGGGGTGGAGGGTCCCGGCGGAATGGAGTGGGGTGAACCACTCCGGCGTCGGGCCACCCAAAGGTGCGGATTTCTCCGCACCTTTAGGGGCCAAGCCCTCACCTTGAGGGGCTAGCCCCACGCCGGGGTGGCTGGCGCGCCACCAGCCGGCGGGAAAGGCCTATGGCGCCACGCCAGCCGGGGCAGAAAGGACTTCGCCGGTCGGCGGAAGACGGCGCATGCACGGGCGGCTGCTGACGTCATCCCCACGCATGCGCTGGGAGGGGGTCACTTCCGCATCAGCCATCGTGGAGGCTGTGGTCGAGGAGGAAGGAAAAGTGTGCCCCCACAGCACAGGCCCGCCCGCGGATCGGTGGGCCCTGATCGTGGGCAAGGCCACCGTGGGGGCACCCCCCGGGGCCAGATCGCCATGCCCCCAGGACCCTGGAGCCCGCCCACGCCGCCCGTCCCACCAATAAGGTAGGTGGTTTGATTCATGTCGGCGGGACTGGCATGACAGCAGCGGGACTTCGGCCCATCGCGGGCTGGAGAATCGCCGGGGGGGGGGCCCGCCGACCAGCGCGGCGGGATTCCCGCCCCGGCCGAATTTCCGGTGCCGGAGAATTCGGCGGCCAGCAGGGGCGGGATTCACGCCGCCCCCCGTTGATTCTCCGACCCTGCGGGGGGTCGGAGAATCCTGCTCCAGGAATTTATAATTTAATTTAAAATTTTTTTTTTAAATTTAGAGTACCTAATTCATTTTTTCCAATTAATGGTAATTTAGCCAATCCACCTAGCCTGCAGATCTTTTGGGTTGTGGGGGCGAAACCCACGCAAACACAGGGAGAATGTGCAAATTTCATATGGAGTGTGACCCAGAGCCGGGATCGAACCTGGGACCTCAGCGCCGTGAGGCAGTATGGCTAACCACTGTGCCACCGTGCTGCCCTAAGGAATTTATAAATATGACAATAGTCTAAAATCTATTTATCACTATCATATGTTGATTGTGACTGCTCAGTTTTTAAAATGGACTGACATTACAAAATGCAATTAATTATAGATGCAAATAATTATATATCTTAGAATTGAAACACTTTTCAATGTTAAATGAATTGTTAAAATGGAACAGGCCCTTCGGCCCTCCAAGCTGTACTGGTCATGATACCATACTGGGCCAAAACCCTCAGCACTTCCTTATGTCGTAACCCTCTATACCCATCCTATCCATGTGTTTGTCAACAGTCCTTTTGAATGCTGTTAATGTATCTGCTTCCACAACCTCCCCTGGCAACCTGTTCCAGCATTCAACACCGTCTGCACATCCCCTCTAAACTTTGCCCCACGGACCTTAAACCTATGCTCCCTGGTGACTGATGAAAAGAGTGCCTGCCCATTCACTCTATCCATGCCCCTCATAATTTTGTAGACCCTATCAGGTCACCCCTCAACCTCCGTCTTTCTAATGAAAACAGTCTGAGTCTATTCAGCCTCTCTGCATAGCTAACACCCTCCAGAGCAGGCCACATCCTGGTAAACCTCCCCTGCATCCTCCCCAAAGCCACCATATCATCCTGGCAGTCAGAATTGTGCGCAATAAAGGCAGCACGGTGGCACAGTGGGTTAGTGCTGAAACCTCACAGCGCCCAGGTCCCAGGTTCGATCTCGTTTCTGGGTCACTGTCCGTGTGGAGTTTGCACATTCTCCCCGTGTTTGCGTGGGTTTCACCCCCACAACCCGAAGATGTGCAGGCTAGGTGGATTGGCCACACTAAATTGCCCCTTAATTGGAAAAAATGAATTGGGTACTCTAAATTTATTGAAAAAAAAGAATTGTGCACAATATTCCAAGTATGGCCTAACCAAGGTTTGATACAACTGCAACATGACTTGCCAGTTTTTATACTTGATGCCCGTCCAATGAAGGCAACATCCCGTATGCTTTCTTGTTCACTTGTGTTGCCACTTTCAAAGATCTGTGGATCTGCACAGCCAGATCTCTCTGACTTTCTATATTACTAAATGTTTTGCCATTTACGGTATATTTGCCCTCTTATGTATTACCAAAATGCATTACCTCACATTTGTCTGGATTAAACTCCATTTGCCATTTTTCTGCCCAAGTCTCCAACCTACCTCTGTCCTGCTGTATCCTCTGACAATCCTCAACACTAGCTGCCACTACACCAACCTTGGTGTCATCGGTGAATTTACTAATCATATCAGCTACATTTTCCTCCAAATCATTTATGTATATTACAAACAACAGAGGCTCCAGCACAGATCCTTGTGGAACACCACTCGTCACAACCTTCCTTTCAGAAAAAAAACACCCTTCTACTGCTACCCTTTGCCCTCTGTGACCGAGCCAGGTCTGAATCCATCTTACCACCTCACCTCTGATCTCGTGTGACTTCAACTAGGTTCAGGGCCTCACATGCATCCGCTCCACATCCTCCTGGCAGTCAAAATTGTGCGCAATATTCACACCCATCTGTTTTCCTTGCAGTAGATATGCACTCAAAATGGTCTGAAGTCACCATGATGAGGATTACGTCCTCAGAGGGAACAATAGAAAGACTGGGTGAGATTTTTTGTAAGATGCAGTTACCCTGAACAACTTGTTAGCGACAATGCGCCACAGTTCCTTTCGCACAAATTCACAAATTATCTAAAGGAAAAGGGAATCCAAAACATCCGATCAGCTCGATCAGGACAATGAGGTCCTGTCACAAATGTGATGAAAGGTTTGTTCAGACAATGAATCATTCATTGAAGGTAACCATTAGCAAGGATCATTGTCAAAATAACTAAGCCAATTCCTGATAACATGCAGGAATAGAACACATTTGACAACCGGAAGTTCTTCGGCATTATTCATGGTAAAACATCAGTTACACACAGCGTATGAAGCCATCGAAGGCAAGAGAAATTGTTGAGAGGAAACATTATCTTAACATAGCTAAGACCTACACTGTTCAAATTCAGGACGATGCCGAGTGGAAGAGACATGCTGATCAACTTTTAGCAACAAGGACTAGTTTGCGAGAAACAGAGTCAGCTGAGTATCCACAACCAACTGTGCCAAGTGAAGATCTAGACATTCCTGAGAACCTGAAAATACCAAGTGCCACTGTTTCACCTCTTCAACATCAAGTCAGCCTGCAAACACGACATTGACTCCAGTCGAGACAACTCCGAATGACACCCAAACTAAACCAAAAGCACAAAAGGTTGCTGTTAACACGAAAAAGCAGATGCCTTAGGTTCGCCAACAATCACACAGAAATGGATGTCCTCGGAAACGTCTAACTTATTGACTTTGTCTTCATTAATTGTTCATTGAGAACATTTTGATTGTTAAAGTTATTTTTCGTTTCATTGCAGGAACCTCTGATGTAAAGGGGGAGGAAAATGTTGTATATTCATGTTTGCTCCCAGTTGGAAGAAGGTCACTTTAAGAATCCAGTTGCGTGATGTATTGATGGCATCATTGGCCATTTGCGTCAGGAAACGAGCAGTCTGTCCTAACAGCCTGTAGAGTAAACACCTTTCCAATAAAGCTCTTGTTTGTTTGTATCTTCGTGGCCTGCAAGCCTCGCCTTTAAAAATACCAAAGCGGGATTCTCCCGTCCAGCGACACCAAAATCGTGAAAGGCGATTGGGCGGAGAATCGGTTTTGACGCCAAAATCATGGTGGTTCACGTGAAATTGCAATTCACCGGTGCTTCGACAGCGGCGTCAATTCATTCTACTCCGCACATACAGTAAACACCGTTTCCATACCATGAGCGGCCTGACGCGGTATTCTCCGGGGTCTGCACGATTCTTGGCCTCCACTCAGGGAAATTCTGGTGGCGAGGTTCACTTGTGCTTTTAAAAATCGGGAAACAGGTACCGGGGTTCATGAGGGAGAGAGAGGAGCTGGGAGACACATAGATGCTACCATCAGCTGCCGGTCCAGATATTGGCTGGACAGGCTAGGTATGGGGGCGAGTGTAGTGTCGGCGAATCAGCTGGCGTGCCTTCATTTGCGGTAAGAAGCCCGTGAGGTCTCGTTAAGTGGACCATTCTTTTATTTCTCGCATTAGAGTAAAAAGCCTTGGGGTTTTCCTTGGGGCTATGCAAGATGCTAACATGTCAGCCTTTCACCCCCTGTAGACAGTGGATATAGGAATACAGCCACAATGGTTAGACCACACTTGGAATATTGTGTCCAGTTCTGATCACCTCATTATAGGTAGGATGTGGATGTTTTGGAGAGCGTGCAGAGGAGATTTACCAGGATGCTGCCTGGACTGGAGGGCATGTCTTATGAAGAAAGCGCTTTTCTCACTGGAGTGAAGAAGGAAGAGAGGTGACTTGATAGAGGTGTACAAGGTAATGGGTAGAGCGGGTAGCCAGAGACTTTTCCCCAGGGCGGAAATGGTTGTCACGAGGGGACATAATTTTTAGGTGATTGGAGGAAGGTAGAGGGGAGATGTCAGAGGTAGGTTCTTTACACAGAGAGTGGTGGGTGCGTGGAATTCACTGCCATCAGAGATGGTGGATTTAGAGTCATTAGCGATGTTTCAGCGACTCTTGGACCAGCACATCGACAGCAGTAAATTGAAGGGGTGTAGGTTAGGTTGATCTTAGATTAGGATAAATGGTCGGTACAACAAGGTGGGCCGAAGGGACTGTACTGTTCTATGATCTATGTTCTAAAAACAGAAAAATTGTTAGAAATTACTTCAAAATTCCAAAAACAAACCCCTCTTTTGGTTCTTTAAATATACTTAACTGTGCTTATTTCTGAGCACCCCAGAAGTCCTTGGGCTGGATTTTCTGCCCCCCGATGCCGAAATCACGTTCGTCGACGGGGCGGAGAATCCGTTTTCGCGCATGAATTTGAGACCAGCGCCAGTTTCGCAATTCTCCACCACCCCCCAAAAATCGGCGTACTCGTGGAGTACGCCGCGCCGAGTATCCACCAATCCACCGCCCGAGGCCATTGCCTCAAGCTCACCCCGCGGTGCTCCTTTGCCAACCGGCCGAATTCCCGACGGCGTGGTTCTAACATGGTCCCACCATCCGTGATCCTCATGTGGTGGCTGCGGACTCAGTCCGGGGCCACCGTAATCAGGGGAGGGCTGTTCGGCGGGCACGGGGGAGCTTCATTCGGGGCTGGGGGCAATGTGTGTGGGTGATCCCCCATGGATCACGGCGGGCTGCGCATGCGCGGCCTCTGACCCGGAAGTGCGGGGGGCCGTATCGGCAGCTAGAGCTGCGAGCTCTTGCTAGCCCCCAGCAAAACGGGAATTGGTGGCCTTTTGATGCCAGTTTTCCAGGCATAAAGGACCAGAGTTTTCCCGCCCGTGTGGGTACTTCGCCCCAAAATGGAGAATCCAGCACCTTGTTATTCTCAGCTTCACCTTCCAACATGATAGAAAAACACTAATGGTCAAAAAAAAAATGCAGGAGACATCAGAAAGTGTTCCTGTGTATTTGGACATTATGATACCGCCATGAGCGAAATTCTCTGGAAACAGCGCGATGTCTGCCGACTGGCGCCCAAAACGGCGCAAATCAGACGGGCATCGCGCTGCCCCAAATGTGCGGAATGCTCCGCATCTTTGGGGGCCGAGCCCCAACATTGAGGGGCTAGGTCGGCGCCGGACGAATTTCCGCCCCGCCAGCTGGCGGAAAAGGCCTTTGGTGCCCCGCCAGCTGGCGCGGAAATGACATCTCCGGGCGGTGCATGCGCAGGAGCGTCAGCGGCCGCTGACGGCATTCCCGCGCATGCGCAGTGGGGGGAGTCTCTTCTGCCTCCGCCATGGTGGAGACCGTGGCGGAGGCGGAAGGGAAAGAGTGCCCTCACGGCACAGGCCCGCCCGCGGATCGGTGGGCCCCGATCGCGGGCCAGGCCACCGTGGGGGCACCCCCCGGGGCCAGACGCCCCGCACCCCCCCCAGGACCCCGGAGCCCGCCCGCGCCACCTTGTCCCGCCGGTAAGGTAGGTGGTTTAATTTACGCCGGCGGGACAGGCATTTTAGCGGCGGGACTTCGGCCCATCTGGGCCGGAGAATCGTGGGGGGGGGGGGCCCGCAAACCGGCGTGGTGCGATTCCCGCCCCCGCCGAATATCCGGTGCCAGAGACTTCGGCAACCGGCGGGGGCGGGATTCACGCCAGCCCCCGGCGATTCTCCGACCCGGCGGGGGGTCGGAGAATCTCGCCCCATGTTCACACTTAAAATATAGCAAAAGGGTTAAGGTCCATTGTTACAGGCCCCTGGTACTTTTTCTTCATCTTAAAGCATCCCTAAATGGCACATATGGGGCAATGAAATGCGAAACAACTTTCCCCACAACACCATGGCAACATTTAAGGCATCAAGAGATTTAGATGTCGTTATCTTTGCCTTTAGCACTTAGGAACAGCATTGTTACCAAGCAAGCAATGCCTCAAAATATATGGGATGGAAAGTCCGATTTGTGCTGGGGGTGTCATAATATACATCTATGTATATAATGGAGTGCAGACAGGCAATGATTGACACACAGGATGACCAGTAAGCACACAGAACAGAGCAGCCAATCACCAGACAGGACGCGACCACTATAAAGCCAGAGGGCACCAGTTTTCCCGCTCTCTCGGGATCCAGCCTCTGGGACAGTCAGAGTTAGTGAGCTGGCCAGTGCAAACACCATGTGGTAGCTAGTAAGTCTGGTTAGGCTAGTATCAGGTTTCCAGTCAAGTCAGCATAGTGTCAACCCACAGTTGAACATGTATAAGATTAGATGTTAAATAAAATCGTGTTGCATCTTATCAAGTGTTGGAGGTCTGTCTCTCGCTACACTGCATCAAGTGCAGTCCACATCGACCCAGCCTACCCAACACATCATGGTACCAGTGAGTGATGCTGAAAATTGACGGACCTACCTTGAGTGAATCAGCGTTGACCAGCAAACAGCAATCCGGTGACATGGAAATCGTCCGCCCTCCTCCGCAGCTCTGCATCGCCGGCAACCTCGGTGCAAATTGGAAGTTCTTCAAACAAAAGTTCCAACTCTATCTTGAAGCCACTGACCTCGAGGCCGCATCGGACGCCAGGAAGATCGCACTATTCCTCTCCACAGCCGGGGACCACACCATCCACATCTACAACTCCCTTACATTCGCTGAAGGCGAAAACAAGACAAAATTTAAAACAGTCCTACTGAAGTTCGACAGCCACTGCGACATTGAGGTGAATGAGAGCTTTGAACGGTACGTTTTCCAGCAGAGGCTTCAGGGTAAGGATGAAACTTTGCAATCCTTTCTGACCCATCTCCGCATCCTGTAACTATGACTCGACCACTGATTCCATGATCCGGGATCAAATTGTTTTCGGGGTCCACTCCGATTACCTTCGCCAGCAGCTCCTGAAAGTCAAACAGCTCACCCTCACCATTGAAACGTGCGTTCTCCACGAACATGCTAACAATCGCTACTCCCACATCAGGGCGTCAGAAACGGCAAAGCTAACCTCCCACGAGGCGGAACGGGTGCAGGCCATCGCACAAATGCAGGGCCTAAGTATCGACGAGAGTGGCCATTCCGCGCACTTTTCCCGGGCTCCTGCACATGCGTGCCACGACTGAGGGGACGGCGAGACCGCCGACCAGGCTGCGCAGGTGCGTACATCATTCGACCGCACTGCGCATGCGTGATGACGCACGGAACGCGCTGATGTTGGCGTCATGACGTGTCCGAATTGTGGCTCCACCCATTCAAAGCAGAAATGTCCGGTAAAATCACGATGGTGTCTAAAGTGTGGCAAGCTTGGCCACTACGCAGCCCTTTGCAGATCTGCTCCAATGTCCAGCATCCAGCGATCCCAGCCGCGGCGCAGAAGCGTCCGTTCAATACAGCAGGCCATGCCAGACTCCGACCCCAACAGCCCAACAGATCCTGATGCTGCGTGCCTCAATCTCCATACCGGGTGGGCATCATTACGAAGCATGTGCTGCCTTTCTCCAAGAGAGTGAAGCACCTCCCGATCCTCAGCGTGGATCCCGATGACGAATGGTGTGCTGTCCTCACAGTCAACAAGGCTCGCATCCGGCGTATCGGCGAACTTCATCTCCAAATCCGATCTCGACACCATCCACATCAGACCAAGCATTCTTCCACCGGCCTGCCAGCTCCTTGACTACAATGGCAATGCCATAGCTGCCAGTGGCACATGCCAACTCAAAGTTTCCAATAAGTCATTTAAAGTGACACTGCGATTTGGGGTCATGGGACCTGACAGAGCATCCCTGCTCGGTGCTCGGGCCTGCAAACTCCTGAACTTGGTTCAGTGAGTCCACACCATGTCATCCTCACAGGCGACGGTCTCACCTGATGAGAACTTCCAGGATGAAATTGATGACATCATCACGCGGTGCCACAGCGTGTTCGACGGAATGGGCACACTCCCATACCGATACAAAATCCTGCTCAAACCAAACGCCACCCCTGTAATCCACGCACCACGTCAGGTGCCGGCACCCCTCAAGGACCTCCTCAAGCAGCAGTTACAGGACCTCCAGGACCAGGGCATCATATCAAGGGTCACAGAACTCACGGACTGGGTCAGCTCCATGGTCTGCGTCAAGAAGCCGTCAGGGGAGCTTCGAATCTGCATCGACCCCAAGGATTTAAACCGCAACATCATGAGAGAACATTACCTGACACCAAAACGAGAAGAGTTGACCAGCGAGATGGCTCATGCCAAACGCTTTACGAAGCTGGATGCCTCCAAGGGGTTCTGGCAAATACAGCTGGATGCATCCAGTCGCAAGCTGTGCACATTCAATACCCCGTTTGGTCTGCTACAACCGGATGCCTTTTGGCATCATCTCTGCCTCAGAGGTATTTCACCGCATCATGGACCAGATGATGGAGGGTATCGAGGGGGTGTGCGTGTATGTTGACGATGTCATAATCTGGTCCACAATACCTCAAGAACACATCAATCGCCTCAAGCAGGTATTCCACAGAATCCATGAGCATGGCCTCCGACTCAACAAAGCCAAGTGCTCATTCGGTCAATCAGAAATCAAATTCCTTGGTGACCACATCTCGCAGCAAGGCGTGCCGCCAGATGCTGACAAGGTCTCGGCGATCAACGCCATGAAGACCCCAGAGGACAAGAAGGCGGTCCTCCGCTTTCTAGGGATGGTCAACTTCCTCGGGAAGTTCATTCCCAACATGGCGGCACACACCACAGCCCTCCGCCATCTCGTCAAAAAGTCGACGGAATTCCAGCGGCTGCCCGCTCATGAGAACGAATAGCGTGAGCTGAGGGCAAAACTCACCACAGCCCCGGTTCTGGCATTCTTCAACCCTACCAAAGAGACCAAAATATCCACTGACGCGAGCCAGGACGGTATTGGGGCGGTGCTCCTCCAACGGGATGACTCCTCCTCATGGGCCCCAGTTGCATATGCCTCCAGAGCCATGACACCCACTGAGCAACGGTATGCTCTGATTGAGAAGGAATGCCTGGGCCTCCTAACGGGAATCGACAAATTTCACGGTTGTGACGGACCACAGGCCTTTAGTCAACATAATCCAGAAGGATTTGAATGACATGACGCCTCGGTTACAACAAATCCTTCTTAAACTATGCCGCTATGACTTTGAACTTGTCTACACGCCAGGCAAAGAACTCATTGTTGCAGATGCCCTTTCCAGGTCTCTCACCACACCGTGTGAACAAACTAACTCCGTCTGCCAAATCGATGCGCAGGTGCAATTGTGTGCCTCCAACCTTCCGGCCACTAATGAGAGGATCATCCAAATTCATGAGGAAACGGCCAAGGATCCTCTGCTACAGCGTGTGATGCAGCACCTCACGAATGGCTGGCAGAAGGGACAGTGACCCCAGTTTTACAACGTCAAGGACGACCTGACGGTGGTGGACGGCATCCTCGTGAAGCTCGATAGGATTGTGATTCCGCAGAGCATGCGAGCTATGGTGCTCGGCCATCTCCATGAGGGTCATCTGGGGTCGAGAAATGTCGATGCAGAGTTCGAGAGGCAGTCTATTGGCCGGGCATCAGCCAGGACGTTGCCAATACGGTCCTCAACTGCCCCACATGTCAGAAATGTCAGCCAGATCAACCCAAAGAAACTCTGCAGCAACATGAGATGGTGACCACCCCATGATCCAAAGTCGGTGTCGACCTTTTCCACACAAAGGGGCGTGACTATGTCCTCCTGGTCGACTTCTTCTCCAATTACCCTGAAGTGGTGAAACTGTCCGACCTCACGTCGAAAGCGGTGATTAAAGCATGCAAAGAAATGTTTGCCAGGCATGGGATACCGCTCACGGTGATGAGTGACAACGGTCCCTGTTTTTACAGCCAGGAATGGTCTGATTTTGCCCGCCTATACAACTTTCGTCATGTAACCTCCAGCCTCCACTACCCGCAGACAAACGGGAAGGCCGAAAAAGGGGTCCATATCGTCAAGAGATTACTATGCAAGGCTGCAGACTCAGGCTCCGACTTCAACCTGGCGCTGCTGGCATACAGAGCATCCCCGCAGTCCACTGGGTTGGCTCCCGCGAAGATGCTCATAAATCGCACTCTGCGCACCACGGTTCCAGCCATCAATGTTCCAGACCTTGACCACCTCACGGTCATACAAAAGATGCAGCAGTCTCGGGCCCAACAGAAATCAGCATACGACGCTCCTGCCACGGATCTCCCCGGCCTGGTCCCAACTGATCGTGTTCGTGTGCAGTTGCCTGACGGCAGCTGGTCCGCCACAGCTGTGGTGGTCAAGCAAGTGGTCCCGAGATCGTTCCTCGTCCGCATGGCCCCAGATCCACCATTGAGGCGGTCAACCAGAATTTGTCGCCCGCCGCAGAGACTAAACTTATACACTGAACTTTTGCACAACTGTGTTACCTTATCGTTTTGACCTCTGTAAATATTGTTTTTTACTGTTTCATCTGCCCTATATCTGCACTATCAACACCTTCCTGTGTACATAACGTCATTTTAGCACATTCTGTATATATTCACGCACATATACATATCCACACGCACATGCACCTTAATATTTATTATCTCAACACACACAATACAAAACAAAACAAAAAAAAGTGGGGGAACTGTCATAATATACATCTATGTATACAATGGAGTGCTGACAGACATTGATTGACACACAGGATGACCAGTAAGCACTCAGAACAGAGCAGCCAATCACCAGACAGGCCACAACCACTATAAAGCCAGAGGGCACCAGTTTTCCCGCTCTCTCGGGAGCCAGCCTCTGGGACAGTCAGAGTTAGTGAGCTGGCCAGTGCAAACACCATGTGGTAGCTAGTAAGTCTAGTTAGGCTAGTATCAGGGGCGTCATTCTCCCACCCCCCGCCGGGTCGGAGAATGGCCGTTGGCCGCCGTGAATCCCGCCCCCGCCGAAGGCTCCGTTCCCGGAGATTGGGCGGGGGCGGGAATCCGGCCGCACCGGTTGGCGGGACCCCCCGCTGGATTCTCCGGCCCGGATGGGCCGAAGTCCCGCCCAGGAATTGCCTGTCCCGCCGACGTAAATCAAACCTGGTATTTACCGGCGGGACCAGGCGGCGTGGGTGGGCTCCGGGGTCCTGGTGGGGTGGCGCGGGGCGATCTGACCCCGGGGGGTGCCTCCACGGTGGCCTGGCCCGCGATCGGGGCCCACCGATCCGCGGGCGGGCCTGTGCCGTGGGGGCACTCTTTCCCTTCCGCCTCCGCTACGGCCTCCACCATGGCGGAGGCGGAAGAGACTCTCCCCACTGCGCATGCGCGGGAAACTGACAGCGGCCGCTGACGCTCCCGCACATGCGCTGGGAAACTGACAGCGGCCGCTGACGCTCCCGCGCATGCGCCGCATTTCCGCGCCAGCTGGCGGGGAAACAAACGCCATTTCCGCCAGCTGGCGGGGCGGAAATCCCTCCGGCGTCGGCCTAGCCCCTGAATGTTGGGGCTAGGCCGCCAAAGATGCGGAGCCTTCCGCACCTTTGGGCCGGCGCGATGCCCGTCTGATTGGCGCCGGCTTTGGCGCCAGTCGGTGGACATCCCGCCATTGGGGGAGAATTTCGCCCCAGGTCTCCAGTCAAGTCAGCATAGTGTCAACCCACAGTTGAACATGTATAATAGTTTAGATGTTAAATAAAAACGTGTTGCATCTTATCAAGTGTTGGAGGTCTGTCTCTCGCTACACTGCATCAAGTGCAGTCCACATCGACCCAGCCTACCCAACACATCAGGGGAAGGGGTGTTCAATGTTCTATTCCAGGTCAACGCAATTCTAATGAAATTCTTTCCTCACTATTGTGGATTCCTTACATTTTAATCATGGAGGCTGGCAGCAGATCATCTGTCAACCTTCTCTCCACATTGTCGGCATATACCTGATGTAATTCCCAGACCTCTCTGAGAAATTCCACCTTTTACACTCTCTGACCTGAGGGTTGCCAACCTTCCAGGACGGACTGGGAATCTCCAGGGTTTGAAGATCAATTCCATACAACATTTCTGTGAGGAACCCTGTAGAAATATAATCGGTGTATAAAAATGTTGGGCTGGATTCTCCGGTCATCGACGTCGAAATCGCGTTCGCCGATCGGCTGGTGAATTCAAATTTTACGCCGTTTACGATGCGCTGCCCCCTCCAAAGCGAGTTCGCCGCACGACGTGTTGACTGCCTCAGGACATTGCCTGAGGCCCGCCCCCCGATGTTCCGCCCCCGACCGGCCGAGTTCCCGATGGCATTGAACGTGTTTGGCCTCATCCATCGGGAACTCGCCGTGGCGGCTGGGGACTCAGTCCAGCGCCGCCACAGTCGGGGGAGGGCCGATCCACGGGCAGGGGGGGACTTTATTCGGGGCTGGAGGCACTGTGGGGGGTTGGTCCGGGGCTCGCGAGCCGGCTGAAGGGTGGGACAATTTTGCGGGCCGGGTCCGCGAGCGGCTAGTGCCATGTAGTACCGCTACAGGCCGCCGCCGTGCGCATGCGCGGCCATGGAGCCAGCAATTCTCCGGGCCATATCAACAGCTAGAGCCGGGTGCTCTATGCTGCTGGCATGTTTGCCCCCGGCCATACGGAGGATCGGTGGCCTTTTTACGCCATATGTTCCTTCATAAAATGCCACCATTCCCACATCGGCGTGTTTTTTTTCATTTCGGACACTTCTGTTTATTAGTTCTAAAAATATTGCTCATGGGAAAAGGCTGTTTGACTTGTAGTCAAGAAGCATCCAATTGGGTAATGAAGAGTTTATTCATTTTCAAACTGGTGTGGAAAAGTGCCACCTGTTGAACAACCTATGGTGGGTCAGAAGGAACGGGCAATGTGAGAGATATGGACATCTGGTGAAGCATCCAAGCATGTTTCTCAGCAGGAATTTTACAGTCTGAAAGACTCAAAAAAAAAAAAATCAATCAACCTGCAAGCGTCAATGGGGCTTGATCACCAAAATGAGTGAGTTTGGTACAGGGGCGAGGTTAAGAAGCTAAAGACCTGCCACAGCAACCCAAACCACTTTGAACCTGCACACCTCTGGTTTTAATGGAGTTCGGCATTAAGGTTGGACAATCGATCCACTTGCACAAGGTGGGTTGGTCGTTTCACTATTACCATGCGTTCCATGTCTTCACTTTCACAACGATTCTGAGTGGGCTCTTACCAGAATGTTGTAAAATGTCAGGCTCAGACTGAAAACTGGTGTGTAACTCGCCAGTTGCAGGGGCCAGTTTACTCTCCAGGTCTTGAGCCTCTTTAAAAATGGTGTGGAAGAATGAATCAGATTCACCACTTCTTGAGACAGCTATGGAGGTAGGTGAGTGACAAGGCAGGCTGGTTAAAAGGCTCATGTTATTTCGCTGAGACTTCAGCTGCAGTTTTCTCTCCAGATCTAGAAAGAATACTACTCAGACATGGCTGAGTTATTCGGATTTGATGACCATAGCATCAGCAACACAGTTGCAAAGCTCAATACAACTCTACTCATGGTAGATGAATCCAATACCATGATGCAAAGGCAGATCATTGATACATTAGATGACAGCAACCTGTCAAATAGTCAAGAAGAAAACGACGCCACACAGAGAGTACTGACCGACTCCGTTGAGAGAGCGCTGATCGACTTCACAGAGAGAACACTGCACGACTCCACACAGAGAGCGATGAAAGACTCCACACAAAGAGCAACGCAAGCCTCTACAGAGAGCTCATTGACAGACTCCAGAATGGAAACACTTAAAGTCTCCAGCGTGACAAAAAGACTATGAAGGTCTATTCACCTTATTGAGCAACCAGAAACAGACTATGAAAGTCTACCCAGCTCATTTGAACAATAAACAAAAAGACTATGAAGGTCTATCTACCTTATCTGATGAACCACAAGAAGACAATGAATGTCTAACCACTGTGTGTAAGAATAGTGACACAGTGATCACAATCAACATATAAGATGTACAAAATTACAGTGAGACTGACAGATCTCAGCTCATTTGCCACAAAAGCACTCAACAATCAAATCAAAACTACTCATAACTCCAGTGAGACCACGTCAATTAATACCTCATCTACCCTTGACAACCTACAAGAAACTAAAATCTTTAAGATGTTGACTCCCGAAGAGGAGCACCAAGCGATCAAAGATAAAGCAAATGAACCTGAGATAACTCCAGAAGAGGAGCACCAAGAAAGAAAAGAGGAATCAAATCAACCAGAAATGACTGATGTCACCAAGATCAAGGCAACATCAGATCATTCGCACAAACCTCAAGTCGAAAAGCTCAATGAAACATCAGATACCACAAAGGACACTGATACCAATAACTTTGAGAATGACTAAAATTATCCACAAGGAACAGTCATTGAGCACAACAAAAACAACAACAAGCACAACAAAGACAACAAAGATGACATCCAGAATCAATACTGCAAGCACAGAAAAAAGTCCAGGTCAAACAACAAAAGTGATTCAACCATTCAAACACCTCATGATGACATGTTGGTTACTTAAACACAAGAATACTGATGACATTCAGAAAGACATTAAAATATCAACATCACCACTTCAACAGTTAAGAAGATCCAACAGAAGAAGAAACTCAACCGACTAAATTTATAAAGATTGGACTCATAAATATTAATTAGCTTTGTATAATTATCAATATCATCACAACCTGCACAGATATACATATCATCTTTTATCTACCTATTTTGTACAATTTTCTTTGGAACAGTACAGAAAATATGTAAAAGAAAAAAGGGGGATGTAGTTATCTACATATCTGTATGTACACCAGGGGTTGATGTATAGATGTAACAACCAGGTAATCATTAGAGGGCAGCACTAGAGACAGGTATAAATAGACAGACTCAAGCCAGGAGCCGCTTCTTCGCAAGTACAGGGACTAGGGACCACAAGCAGACAAAGACAGCTCAGCACAGGTGTAGCTAACCATAAGTATTTCTTATTTAATCCTGTTCATGTAACGTATAGTTTAATCATTGGAGAGAGAACAAACTCACAGTTAATTTATCTCCGTTACTCAATAAAGTATTTGCTCTAATTTGAAGACTACGAGTGTTAATCAACATCGAAATAAAGATCATTCTGGAAGAAGCAAGTGAGTAACTTATATTGCACAAAGCAATACAACATTACTATCAGAAATAATAATATAATACAAAGGTATGCTCAGATCAAAAAAAAGTCTTTAGGCTTGCTTACTGGAATACAAAAATTCCATGACTACGTCTATGGATTTCCAATGTTCACGGTCGAAACAGATCACCGACCATTAGTTCACATCATTCACAAAGATTTGAATGACATGACTCCCAAGACTACAATGTATCCTAATGAAATTAAGAAAGTTCAATTTTCAACTTGTCTCATAATTTGTCTTATAATTGCTGATGCATTGTCTTGTGTTATAGACACATAAGAACAACAAACTGAGATTGTTTAACTGATTGAATCTCAAGTGCAATTCTAGCTGAACCTCTTCCTGTCTCTGATGAAAAACTCAAGCTCATCAGAGAGGAGACAAAAAAAATGACATGTTACAAGGAGTCATCAACCATATAAAAAATGGTTGGCCGAAAGGACACTGTTCAAACTTCAGAAGTATTCAATCTGATCTCACTGTTGTAGATGGTTTTCTACTTCGCCTCGATCGTATTGTTATTCCTATGACACTAAGAGCCATGATACAACAAAAAATCATGAAGGTCATCTAGGCATAGAGAAATGCAAACGCCGACGAGACAGGCAGTATGTTGGCCAGGAATAAAAAAAATGACATAACCAATTTAGTTCTGGAATGTGTGACCTGCCAGCGCAATCAATCAATTCAGAGTAAAGAAATACTTACATCTCATGATCTTGAGAAGACGCCATGGTCGAAAGTTGGTATAGATTTTTTCACTTTCATGGTCGTGATTATGTCCTGATCAGCGATTATTTCTCAAACTATCCAGAAGTGATGAAATTGTCTGATTCTACTTCGAGATCCTAATTAAAGCGGCGAAAGAACTCTTTGCTCATCATGGGTTACCTTGCAGAGTCATGACAGACAATGGACCTTGCTTTGATATCAATGAATGGACAGAATTTGCTCGTACATACAATTTCACTCATATCACTTCTAGTCCACTTTTTTCCACAATCTAATGGCAAAATTGAAAAAGGTGTTCCCATTGTGAAAAAACTTTTCATGAAAGCACTTGACTCTAATTCAGATATGTTCTTAGCTTTATTGAATTATAGAGCAACTCCTCTCTCAACTAGTTTACCTGCTGGTCAGTTGTTAATGAACAGATCTTTGCGTACAACTCTTCCATGTCTATGACTACCTGATCCAGATCTTCAGCAAGTCATAGAGAAAATGCAACATCAAAAGCATCTTCAGGAGAAATACTATAATGGAGTTGCAAAATCACTGGAACCACTTAATCCACATGATCTAGTGAGAATTCAAATTCCCATTGGAGGATGGTCTGATCTAGCTAAGGTCATACTTCAAGCAGCACCTCATTCATACATTGTTCAGGCGACTGATGGTTCTATTCTTAGAAGAAATCGACATGCTCTTCTGAAAGTTAAATCTTCTAGTATGTTATTTCCAAGTCTTCAATTTGATGAGAATTCATTTTGTACTACAACAACATCTGGCAAGATACAAGATGACTTCCAGAAGCCGTTAAAGACATCTACCACTCCACTAACTGGATTAAGGAGATCATCCAGAATCAGAAAGAAACCCAACTGTTGAAATCTTCCGTGCGGCTAAGTGTAGTCTCGTATACGCTTTAACTCAGTAGAAATTTAAGCTACACGTCTCGGGTGCGAAATGAAATCTTTTCTTGTGTCTATTGATTATAATTGAGAGTTTTAAATCTTCTTGTGGTTACAAATCAAATATTCTCAGTAAGCCCCTGCCAGCAGAAGACTTTAAGAGATATAATTAACTTACTGGCTTACAAACAAATTGAACTTTTAAAAATACAGTAATGGTTCCTTGCTCAAAGCAAACAGCTTGCTTTGAGCAAGAGTTAGAATAGAAATATGAAAATACGAAATAAGGATAGCGAGTAGTTAGATAAATGATATAGAGTGATTCCGGAATGGAAAATGGCTGCCCGGACCTCTATCTTTAAGGAAAATGTTATCAGTTTGACTCCATCTGTCCCTACCCCTGTAATATGCTGATTGGCTTGGATGAGTCTGAAATTCATTTGGTTGGATGGTTAGTTGTCAATCATCAATGTGCAACATAAATGTGAACATGTTGCATCTTTGGGTGATTTCTATAGGTTGGAATGTGACTTACACTTTTAATCAGATCTGGTTTCTGCTGACTGCTTTACTTATTCACATTTTGAACAATGGCAGATTCATTTTATTCATGTTAACTTATTGTGACCTTCATTGAATTGTTTCATTTGCTTCTAGTTAGACTATAGATGTTTCAAATCCATGCTTTCATTATTGCAAGCTATACACTTTGTAATCTGAAGTTGTGTTTGCAGTCTCATGGTGAAATTCATTTACATCAAAATGGCTAAATCAATGATCCTTTTACCTATCAGAAATAGCTGGTTCCCTTCACCGACAGACTGAATTTGTGAAATAAAACAAATGAACTGTTTAAAACAAACATTTTTAAGTCACTTGTTAACTTTAGTACACATATAATGTATCATGTACTAATGTTACTTCTATTTTTCCTTTTTGTAATGTACAAAAACGTCTGTGAATGAGATGCAATGATATGTATAGTCCAAGTATAGTAAAGGGTTAATAAGATGATGTTCATGTCTATCAACACTAGGTGGCATCACTGAGTAGTCTCTAGGCATGCTGGGAGAAGTTGATGAAGACGTTGATGTAGAAGGATAGTGTGAAGTTGAGTTAGAGTGTAGTTTATACATATATGAGAGAGATTATTGATTACTGTATCACAGATTCAGTGCATTATTTTGTTAACTGTCACTCAGTAGAGTGTGCGAACCAAATCAAGTTAAGTAGTGTAAAAAAAATTAGTTTTGATTTAAACATATAGTTTTATGTTCTTTGACAACGCTACATCTTTGGCTATCTTGGAGAACAAAACAAAATACATAACAGTGAGTACCTTTCCAATACTGCATGTGTCTCAGTAATGTTTCCTAAAGCCCAGGAAACTACCCAATAACTACCCCGACCTCATCCCAGCAATCTGACTGACTTTCCTATTCTTCCTCCTTCGGTGACCAGACGTCCAACCATATCTCTCCCAAAACCCAGCCCATGAACTATTCCACTCACTGGACCTACCTGCTCTCAACCCAACCTGGCTGTGCTGAGGGATTTCCCATTCAACAGGCAGGCTGTGAGCAGGATGGGAAACCTTAAAATTAGTAAAAGGGAACTGCCAGTGTTTAGAAAACACATATTCCTTTATTTCCGATCCTGAATTTCTCCATTTCACAACTCCGCAAACCCTGGCAACGAATGCATTGTTGGATACGGTGAGTGCCAATAAGTCCAGCTAAAGCCTGCAGAAAGGGCGAAGACCCTTATTGGTGAGAAGCCCAGTTGGTTTGGACCTTATTGTTTTGTGTAGAATTTGCAATTCTGCATGGAAGCAAGGGTAACAGATGGTTTCAATGTAAATAGCTATTATATTAGCTATAGTAAGGAAAACAAAATAATTTAACGGAAATAATTGGGGCTAAATGACTGGGGCCAGTTTCAACAATTATTTTAGTATTTATGTAACTTGTCACACATTTACATTTGTATTTGTTAAATGCTGCTGTATTCCTGTTTATTAAAAAACAATTACGTATTTGTCCAGTTAAATTAATGTGCAATGTAAATAACTAGCGAAAGCACGCACCAGTATATATTACTAATACTATAAGGACTAACATGGCCTTATGAATATAAAATAAATCAATAATACATTTCCCTTTCTTAATTCGACTACATTTCCCTTTGTTAAATAATGCATTAAAACACTAAAAATCATTTAAAATAATAATGTAATTCCACCCACCCTGCCAATCCCCACATACTTTTACACATAGTCTGTGGGGGGAAAAATAGGTGGAAAGACTGATGTGCTGTGATTGTCGTACTGTTTGTTTAATATTTAATATATTACAGCTGGCTCCCCACATTTCTTTGTGCAAAAAGAACTTCCACAAATCATTCCCTGTTTAATGTTTTATAAGGAAAGGGATATTATTCCTTTCATTCATTCTGAGGTGAAACATTTTATTACTTCATCAATCTGTCCATCATTGCATACATCTTGGATGATGATCAGCTTGGAAATAACTTTTAATGGAAATGTTTATTCCAGGCAGTGGTTAGAAACAGACAAATTGGGAAAACAACTTAGTGCAGTCCCTAATTTCTGACTGCTCCGATGCATATGATGGGTGATGGGTTCTGCATACTAAAGCATACAATGCAGATAGAAGCAACAATTAAAGATACATCCTTGCATATATTTCATCCTAGAATATATTTAATCAGAAGAAATTATTATTGAGCTATCACAGAATCGTTATGGTGCAGAAGGAGGCCATTTAGTCCATCGTGTCTGCACCAGCTCTCCAAACGAGCATCATGACTTCCTCTGTCTTTTCCCAGTACCCCTGTTGATTGTTTTTATTCAAGTAATCATCTAATGCCCTCCTGAATGCCTCAATTGAACCTTCCTCCACCATACTTCCAGGCAGTGCATTTGAGTCCCAAACCAGTCTTTATGTGAAAAGTTTTTTCTCCCATCAAATTTGCCACCTCAGTGAGTATGCAATGTTTTTTTTCTGCCCACATAATTTGGGCACTTGCGTCAATGACAAGATTTGTAGCGAGGAAAATCCGCAATAACTAGAACATTTCTACAGAAATAGAAGATGAACAGCAGGAGCAACAGCGGTTGCCACCCCTTCAACAGTACTGTCCTGGTCACAATGTCCTGGGATTGACTGAAGAGCATGGCCCTCGGGGGTTTTGGTTCAATGGTGATAAATCTTCAGAGAAATTGAGTGCAAATCAATTTTCAAAACTTGCAAATCAATGTCATTATGGCTCTCAATGTTTATGCTTCATCACCCTAATTGGAAACATCCGAAGTTACCCAGTTTGCTGCCCAAGCAATCTTCAAGGAGGTGACTGATGTTTGAACCAAGAGAGCAAATGACAAATTCACTTCCACAACTGGGTTGCTCACGTCAACAGTGTGAGTGGGAAACAGTTCTGTTGCGATGCAAGCTTTTCATGAGTGATGATTGTTTGAGACACATAACTAGTGGGGTCCAGCGATGGTAATGCCATTGAATCACAAGATTCTATCCTGTTGGAAATGGCCATGGCCTGGCACTTGTGTGGCATGAATGTTACTTGCCACGTCTCAGCCAGGCCTGAAAATTTTGCAGGTCTTGCTGCATATGGACACAGACTGCTTCAATATTGAAGGAATAACAAATGATGCTAAACATTGTACAATCATCAGCAAACATCACAACTTCTGACAATATGATGGAAGGAAGGTCATTGATGCAGAAGCTGAAGATTTATGAGCCTAGGACACCTTTCTAATGAACTCCTGCAGCAATATCTTGTACTAAGATGATTGACCTCCAAAAGCACAACCATCTGCCTTTGTGCCAGGTATGACTCCAACCAGTTGAGAGTTTCCCCCTGATTCTCGTCAACTTCAGGTTTGCTGGGGTTCCTTGATGTCAGACTCAATCAAATGCCTCCTTTATATCAAGGGCAGTCACTCACACTCACCTCTTGAAGACAGCTTTTTTATCCATGTTTGGGCCAAGGATGTAATAAGAGCTGAGTGGCCGTTGCTAAACACAAACTGAGTATCAGTGAGCAGGTTTTTACTGCTTAAGTTCCACTTGATAGCACTGCCAATGAAACCCTCCATCACTTTGCTGATGATCGAGTATAGACTATTGGGGTGGTAATCACTAGCTTGGATTTAACTTTAAAAATGCCCATCAATTACCATCCTTTGCTCTGATGCTGCTGGAGATGGTGGGGGGGGGGGTGGCTGCGGGAGAACATAGAACATAGAACATAGAAAATACAGCACAGAACAGGCCCTTCGGCCCACGATGTTGTGCCGAACCTTTGTCCTAGATTAATCATAGATTATCATTGAATTTACAGTGCAGAAGGAGGCCACTCGGCCCTTTGAGTCCGCACCGGCTCTTGGAAAGAGCACCCTACCCAAACTCAACACCTTCACCCAACACCAAGGTCAATTTGGACATTAAGGGCAATTTATCATTGGCCAATTCACCTAACCTGCACATCTTTGGATTGTGGGAGGAAACCGGAGCACCCGGAGGAAACCCACGCAGACACGGGGAGGACGTGCAGACTCCGCACAGTCAGTGACCCAAGCCGGAATCGAACCTGGGACCCTGGAGCTGTGAAGCAATTGTGCTATCCACAATGCTACCGTGCTGCCCTTGAGAACAAATAAATCTACACTATATCATTTAACCGTAATCCATGTACCTATCCAATAGCTGCTTGAAGGTCCCTAATGTTTCCGACTCAACTACTTCCACAGGCAGTGCATTCCATGCCCCCACTACTCTCTGGGTAAAGAACCTACCTCTGATATCCCTCCTATATCTTCCACCTTTCACCTTAAATTTATGTCCCCTTGTAATGGTTTGTTCCACCCGGGGAAAAAGTCTCTGACTGTCTACTCTATCTATTCCCTGATCATCTTATAAACCTCTATCAAGTCGCCCCTCATCCTTCTCCGTTCTAATGAGAAAAGGCCTAGCACCCTCAACCTTTCCTCGTAAGACCTACTCTCCATTCCAGGCAACATCCTGGTAAATCTTCTTTGCACCTTTTCCAAAGCTTCCACATCCTTCCTAAAATGAGGCGACCAGAACTGTACACAGTACTCCAAATGTGGCCTTACCAAAGTTTTGTACAGCTGCATCATCACCTCACGGCTCTTAAATTCAATCCCTCTGTTAATGAACGCGAGCACACCATAGGCCTTCTTCACAGCTCTATCCACTTGAGTGGCAACTTTCAAAGATGTATGAACATAGACCCCAAGATCTCTCTGCTCCTCCACATTGCCAAGAACTCTACCGTTAACCCTGTATTCCGCATTCATATTTGTCCTTCCAAAATGGACAACCTCACACTTTTCAGGGTTAAACTCCATCTGCCACTTCTCAGCCCAGCTCTGCATCCTATCTATGTCTCTTTGCAGCCGACAACAGCCCTCCTTACTATCCACAACTCCACCAATCTTCGTATCATCTGCAAATTTACTGACCCACCCTTCAACTCCCTCATCCAAGTCATTAATGAAAATCACAAACAGCAGAGGACCCAGAACTGATCCCTGCGGTACGCCACTGGTAACTGGGATCCAGGCTGAATATTTGCCATCCACCACCACTCTCTGACTTCTATCGGTTAGCCAGTTCGTTATCCAACTGGCCAAATTTCCCACTATCCCATGCCTCCTTACTTTCTGCATAAGCCTACCATGGGGAACTTTATCAAATGCCTTACTAAAATCCATGTACACTACATCCACTGCTTTACCTTCATCCACATGCTTGGTCACCTCCTCAAAGAATTCAATAAGATTTGTAAGGCAAGACCTACCCCTCACAAATCCGTGCTGACTATCCCTAATCAAGCAGTGTCTTTCCAGATGCTCAGAAATCCTATCCTTCAGTACCCTTTCCATTACTTTGCCTACCACCGAAGTAAGACTAACTGGCCTGTAATTCCCAGGGTTATCCCTAGTCCCTTTTTTGAACAGGGGCACGACATTCGCCACTCTCCAATCCCCTGGTACCACCCCTGTTGACAGTGAGGACGAAAAGATCATTGCCAACGGCTCTGCAATTTCATCTCTTGCTTCCCATAGAATCCTTGGATATATCCCGTCAGGCCCGGGGGACTTGTCTATCCTCAAGTTTTTCAAAATGCCCAACACATATAGATTACATAGATTACATAGAACATACAGTGCAGAAGGAGGCCATTCGGCCCATCGAGTCTGCACCGACCCACATTAATCCCTCACTTCCACCTTATCCCCGCAACCCAATAACCCCTCCCAACCCTTATGGACACTACAGGTAATTTAGCATGGCCAATCCACATCTTCCTTCCTAACAAGTATTTCCTCGAGCTTACCAATCTGTTTCACACTGTCCTCTCCAACAATATCGCCCCTCTCATTTGTAAATACAGAAGAAAAGTACTCGTTCAAGACCTCTCCTATCTCTTCAGACTCAATACACAATCTCCCGCTACTGTCCTTGATCGGACCTACCCTCGCTCTAGTCATTCTCATATTTCTCACATATGTGTAAAAGGCCTTGGGGTTTTCCTTGATCCTACCCGCCAAAGATTGTTCATGCCCTCTCTTAGCTCTCCTAATCCCTTTCTTCAGTTCCCTCCTGGCTATCTTGTATCCCTCCAATGCCCTGTCTGAACCTTGTTTCCTCAGCCTTACATAAGTCACCTTTTTCCTCTTAACAAGACATTCAACCTCTCTTGTCAACCATGGTTCCCTCACTCGACCATCTCTTCCCTGCCTGACAGGGACATACATATCAAGGACACGTAGCACCTGTTCCTTGAACAAGTTCCACATTTCATTTGTGTCCTTCCCTGCCAGCCTATGTTCCCAACTTATGCACTTCAATTCTTGTCTGACAACATCGTATTTACCCTTCCCCCAATTGTAAACCTTGCCCTGTTGCACGTACCTATCCCTCTCCATTACTAAAGTGAAAGTCACAGAATTGTGGTCACTATCTCCAAAATGCTCCCCCACTAACAAATCTATCACTTGCCCTGGCTCATTACCCAGTACTAAATCCAATATTGCCCCTCCTCTGGTCGGACAATCTACATACTGCGTTAGAAAAGCTTCCTGGACACACTGCACAAACACCACCCCATCCAAACTATTTGATCTAAAGAGTTTCCACTCAATATTTGGGAAGTTAAAGTCGCCCATGACTACTACCCTATGACTTCTGCACCTTTCCAAAATCTGTTTCCCAATCTGTTCCTCCACATCTCTGCTACTATTGGGGGGCCTATAGAAAACTCCTAACAAGGTGACTGCTCCTTTCCTATTTCTGACTTCAACCCATACTACCTCAGTAGGCTGATACTCCTCGAACTGCCTTTCTGCAGCTGTTATACTATCTCTAATTAATAATGCCACCCCCCCACCTCTTTTACCACCCTCCCTAATCTTATTGAAACATCTATAACCAGGGACCTCCAACAACCATTTCTGCCCCTCTTCTATCCAAGTTTCCGTGATGGCCACCACATCGTAGTCCCAAGTACCGATCCATGCCTTAAGTTCACCCACCTTATTCCTGATGCTTCTTGCGTTGAAGTATACACACTTCAACCCCTCTCCGTGCCTGCAAGTACTCTCCTTTGTCAGTGTTCCCTTCCCCACTGCCTCATTACACGCTTTGGCGTCCTGAATATCGGCTACCTTAGTTGCTGGACTACAAATCCGGTTCCCATTCCCCTGCCAAATTAGTTTAAACCCTCCCGAAGAGTACGAGAAAACCTCCCTCCCAGGATATTGGTGCCCCTCTGGTTCAGATGCAACCCGTCCTGCTTGTACAGGTTCCACCTTCCCCAGAATGCGCTCCAATTATCCAAATACCTGAAGCCCTCCCTCCTACACCATTCCTGC
Organism: Scyliorhinus torazame; assembly: GCF_047496885.1. Taxonomy (NCBI): domain Eukaryota; kingdom Metazoa; phylum Chordata; class Chondrichthyes; order Carcharhiniformes; family Scyliorhinidae; genus Scyliorhinus; species Scyliorhinus torazame. The sequence goes on from NC_092709.1 coordinate 122,128,569, forward strand.
AGCCACGTGTTCAACTGCACTCTCTCCCTATTCCTAGCCTCGCTATCACGTGGCACCGGCAACAAACCAGAGATGACAACTCTGTCTGTCCTGGCTTTTAACTTCCAGCCTAACTCCCTAAACTTGTTTATTACCTCCACACCCCTTTTCCTACCTATGTCGTTGGTACCAATGTGCACCACGACTTCTGGCTGCTCACCCTCCCCCTTAAGGATCCTGAAGACTGGTGGGAGTGGGCTGCGGGAGATGGTGGGGGGTGGGCTGCGGGAGATGGTGGGGGGTGGGCTGCGGGAGATGGTGGGGGGTGGGCTGCGGGAGATGGAGGGTGTGGGCTGCGGGAGATGGTGGGGGAGGGCTGCGGGAGATGGTGGGGGGTGGGCTGAGGGAGATAGTGGCGGGGTGGGCTGCGGGTGATGGTGGGGGGTGGGCTGCGGGGGATGGTAGGGGGTGGGCTATGGCAGATGGTAGTGGGCGGGCTGCGGGAGATGGTGGGGTGGGTGGGCTGCGGGAGATATTGGGGGGGCGGCTGCGGGAGATGGTGCGGGGGAGCGGGCTGCGGGAGATGGTGGGGGTGGGCTGTGGGAGATGGTGGGGGGTGGGCTACGGGTGATGGTGGGAGTGGGCTGCGGGAGATGGTGGGAGTGGGCTGTGGGAGATGGTGGGGGGTGGGCTGCGGGAGATGGTGGGAGTGGGCTGCGGGAGATGGTGGGAGTGGGCTGCAGGTGATGGTGGGGTGGGCTGCGGGAGATGGTGGGAGTGGGCTGCGGGAGATGGTGGGAGTGGGCTGCGGGAGATGGTGGGGGGGTGGGCTGCGAGAGGTGGTGGGGGGTGGACTGAGGGAGATAGTGGCGAGGTGGGCTGCAGGTGATGGTGGGGTGGGCTGCGGGAGATGGTGGGGGGTGGGCTGCGGGAAATGGTGGGGTGGGCTGAGGGAGATGGTGGGGGGTGGGCTGCGAGAGATGGTGGGGGTGGGCTTCGAGAGATGGTGGGGTGGGTTGCGGGAGATGGTGGGGGGTGGGCTGCGAGAGATGGTGGGGGTGGGCTTCGAGAGATGGTGTGATGGGTTGCGGGAGATGGTGGGGGGTGGGCTGAGGGAGATGGTGGGGGGTGGGCTGAGGGAGATGGTGGGGGTGGGCTTCGAGAGATGGTGGGGTGGGTTGCGAGAGATGGTGGGGGTGGGCTTCGAGAGATGGTGGGGTGGGTTGCGGGAGATGGTGGGGGTGGGCTGCGAGAGATGGTGGGGGTGGGCTTCGAGAGATGGTGTGGTGGGTTGCGGGAGATGGTGGGGGGTGGGCTGAGGGAGATGGTGGGGGGTGGGCTGAGGGAGATGGTGGGGGGTGGGTTGAGGGAGATATTGGGGGGGCGGCTGCGGGAGATGGTGATGGCGGGTGGGCTGCGGGAGATGGTGGGGGGGGTGGGCTGCGGGAGATGGTGGGGGGGTGGGCTGCGGGAGATGGTGGGGGTGGGCTATGGGATATGGTGGGGCGGACTGCGGGAGATATTGGGGGGCGGCTGCGGGAGATGGTGGGGGGTGGGCTGCGGGAGAAGGTGGGAGTGGGCTGCGTCAGATGGTGGGAGTGGGCTGCGGGAGATGGTGGGGGGTGGGCTGCGGGAGATGGTGGGGGTTAGGCTGCGGGAGATGGTGGGGGGTGGGCTGCAGGAGATGGTGGGGGGTGGGCTGCAGGAGATGGTGGGGTGGGTGGGCTGTGGGAGATGGTGGGGGGTGGGCTGCGGGCGATGGTAGGGGGTAGGCTGAGGGAGATGGTGGGGGTGGGCTGAGGGAGATAGTGGGGGGTGGGCTGCAGGAGATGGTGGGGTGTGGGCCGCGGGAAATGGTGGGAGGGTGGGCTGCGAGAGATGGTGGGGGGTGGGCTGCAGGAGATGGTGGGGGGTGGGCTGCGGGAGATGGTGGAGGGTGGGCTGTGGGAGATGGTGGGGGTGAACTGCGGGAGATGGTGGGTGATGACCTTGTTTCTCCTTTCCACAGCCTATGCATGTCATGTCTAAGTAACTTTTCTCATGGAGTATATTCCAAATATTCAGCAATTTTGTGAAAAATAAGCTCGCTTGCGCAATGCTTTTTCTGGCGCTTAACCGTCTCTTAAATTACCACCCCCTTAGCAATTGGACTGCCCCATAACAAAAACTGTACATAGAATACAAAAACAATTCTTGGAACAGCAACAGATTAGCAATTTGAATGATGGCATCCGTTCAATATTTAATTCAATCATTTGAGTTCTGAAATCGTGAAAAAATGTTAGTTGTTGCTTCGCATTCATGAGGATCATAACTGGAAAATATATTCTCAGCTGAAAAATGTTGCATTGTCTAAAATATTGTGAAACATTAATCTCAACAACCATCCCTCAATATACTTGCGTCAAACTACTCTATCCAATTCTTGTTACAGACAGTTTGCACTCGTCCTTATCGTGAAAATGACACCATCAGATTCCTTGCATACTGCTCTCCTTCCATCTTTTGAAAAATGAAACTTTTTTTCATCAAGTGATATGTTTCAGCATCATTAAGTCATATTAAATATGAAACAGCAATGGTAAAGTTTCCTCACAGGTACATGCCTTCATCTTATATATTTTCTTAAAAATGTGTAATAATTGTTCCCTTGATGATAACGATTGGACCTAAGAAACAGGTACCAGTTCAATAACAGATAGGAATTCAGTAAAAACATGCAAAAGCAGTGAACATGACTCGATGAGCATGGATGACTATTTCATTATCTTAAAACTCCACTTGTGATGAAAGGTCATCAACCTGAAGCATTTGGCCTGATATTAACTGAGGGACACGCATGACGCAGGTGTAAAGGGAGTCTGATATTGTTGAGACAGAAATTGCAGAGGTAACCACAGCCACCTTATCATCATTTCACTTATGGGTTCCCTGTCCACTCAGCAGCAACAGACATAGAACATAGAACGATACAGCGCAGTACAGGCCGTTCGGCCCACGATGTTGCACCGAAACAAAAGCCATCTAACCTACACTACGCCATTATCATCCATATGCTTATCCAATAAACTTTTAAATGCCCTCAATGTTGGCGAGTTCACTACTGTTGCAGGTAGGGCATTCCACGGCCTCACCTCTCTTTGCGTAAAGAACCTACCTCTGACCTCTGTCCCATATCTATTACCCCTCAGTTTAAAGCTATGTCCCCTCGTGCCAGCCATTTCCATCCGCGGGAGAAGGCTCTCACTGTCCACACTATCTAACCCCCTGATCATTTTGTATGCCTCTATTAAGTCTCCTCTTAATCTTCTTCTCTCCAACGAAAACAACCTCAAGTCCATCAGCCTTTCCTCATAAGATTTTCCCTCCATACCAGGTAACATCCTGGTAAATCTCCTCTGCACCCTCTCCAAAGCCTCCACGTCCTTCCGATAATGCGGTGACCAGAACTGTACGCAATACTCCAAACGAGGCCGTACCAGAGTTTTGTACAGCTGCAACATGACTCCGGAACTCAATCCCTCTACCAATAAAGGCCAACACTCCATAGGCCTTCTTCACAACCCTATCAACCTGGGTGGCAACTTTCAGGGATCTATGTACATGGACACCTAGATCCCTCTGCTCATCCACACTTTCAAGAACTTTACCATTAGCCAAATATTCCACATTCCTGTTTTTCCTTCCAAAGTGAATCACCTAACACTTCTCTACATTAAACTCCATTTGCCACCTCTCAGCCCAGCTCTGTAGCTTATCTATATCCCTCTGCAACCTGCTACTTCCTTCCACACTGTCGACAACACCACCGACTTTAGTTTAGTCTGCAAATTTACTCACCCACCCTTCTGCGCCCTCCTCTCGGTCATTGATAAAAATGACAAACAGCAACGGCCCCAGAAAAGATCCTTGTGGTACGCCGCTTGTAACTGAACTCCATTCTGAACCTTTCCCATCAACCACCACCCTCTGTCTTCTTTCAGCTAGCCAATTTCTGATCCACATCTCTAAATCACCCTCAATCCGCAGCCTCCGTATTTTCTGCAATAGCCTAACGTGGGGAACCTTATCAAACGCTTTACGAATTGACCACAATTCGGTGACGTTTACATTAATGATGGAAAGGTATAAGTATACAACGCAGGGCAAGAGGTATAGCTGGGGGAAGGGCAATTATGATGCCATTAGAAGTGACTTGGGGGGGGATAAGGTGGAGAAGTAGGCTGCAAGTGTTGGGCACACTGGATAAGTGGAGCTTGTTCAAGGATCAGCTACTGCGTGTTCTTGATATGTATGTACCGGTCAGGCAGGGAGGAAGGCATAGAGCGAGGGAACCGTGGTTTACCAAAGAAGTGGAATCTCTTGTTAAGAGGAAGAAGGAGGCCTATGTGAAGATGAGGTGTGAAGTTTCAGTTGGGGCGATGGATAGTTATAAGGTAGCGAGGAATCATCTAAAGAGAGAGCTAAGACGAGCAAGGAGGGGACATGAGAAGTATTTGGCAGGTAGGATCAAGGAAAACCCAAAAGCTTTCTATAGGTATGTCAGGAATAAGCGAATGACTAGGGAAAGAGTAGGACCAGTCAAGGACAGGGATGGGAAGTTGTGTGTGGAGTCTGAATAGATAGGAGAGATACTAAATGAATATTTTTCGTCAGTATTCACTCAGGAAAAAGATAAGGTTGTGGAGGAGAATGCTGAAACCCAGGCTATTAGAATAGATGGCATTGAGGTACGTAGGGAAGAGGTGTTGGCAATTCTGGACAGGCTGAAAATAGATAAGTCCCCGGGGCCTGATGGGATTTATCCTAGGATTCTCCGGGAGGCCAGGGAAGAGATTGCTGGACCTTTGGCTTTGATTTTTATGTCATCATTGGCTACAGGAATAGTGCCAGAGGACTGGAGGATAGCAAATGTGGTCCCTTTGTTCAAAAAGGGGAGCAGAGACAACCCCGGCAACTATAGACTGGTGAGCCTCACGTCTGTAGTGGGTAAAGTCTTGGAGGGGATTATAAGAGACAAGATTTACAATCATCTAGATAGGAATAATATGATCAGGGATAGTCAGCATGGCTTTGTGAAGGGTAGGTCATGCCTCACGAACCTTATCGAGTTCTTTGAGAAGGTGACTGAACAGGTAGACAAGGGTAGAGCAGTTGATGTGGCGTATGTGGATTTCAGTAAAGCGTTTGATAAGGTTCCCCACGGTAGGCTATTGCAGAAAATACGGAGGCTGGGGATTGAGGGAGATTTAGAGATGTGGATCAGAAATTGGCTAGCTGAAAGAAGACAGAGGGTGGTGGTTGATGGGAAATGTTCAGAATGGAGTTCAGTTACAAGTGGCGTACCACAAGGATTTGTTCTGGGGCCGTTGCTGTTTGTCATTTTTATCAATGACCTAGAGGAAGGCGCAGAGGGGTGGGTGAGTAAATTTGCAGACGACACTAAAGTCGGTGGTGTTGTCGACAGTGTGGAAGGATGTAGCAGTTTACAGAGGGATAAGGATAAGCTGCAGAGCTGGGCTGAGAGGTGGCAAATGGAGTTTAATGTAGAGAAGTGTGAGGTGATTCACTTTGGAAGGAATAACAGGAATGCGGAATATTTGGCTAATGGTAAAGTTCTTGGAAGTGTGGATTAGCAGAGGGATCTAGGTGTCCATGTACATAGAGAAGTGTGAGGTGATTCACTTTGGATGGAATAACAGGAATGCGGAATATTTGGCTAATGGTAAAGTTCTTGGAAGTGTGGATGAGCAGAGGGATCTAGGTGTCCATGTACATAGATCCCTGAAAGTTGCCACCCAGGTTGATAGGGTTGTGAAGAAGGCCTATGGAGTGTTGGCCTTTATTGGTAGAGGGATTGAGTTCCGGAGTCAGGAGGTCATGTTGCAGCTGTACAAAACTCTGGTACGGCCGCATTTGGAGTATTGCGTACAGTTCTGGTCACCGCATTATCGGAAGGACGTGGAGGCTTTGGAGCGGGTGCAGAGGAGATTTACCAGGATGTTGCCTGGTATGGAGGGAAAATCTTATTCTGTCTGTGGTGAGGTGAGTACAGATTAACTTGCTTACCTTGCAGGTCAGCTGTTGAGTTCGGGAGTGAGAGCTGGGACCTTAGAATCAGCGCGGGAATTTTGAAAAAGCGCGGGGGCTGCGAGGCAGAGGGGACCATTTAAAAGGTCGCTGTCTGTGGTGAGGTGAGTACAGATTAACTTGCTTACCTTGCAGGTCAGCTGTTGAGTTCGGGAGTGAGAGCTGGGACCTTAGAATCAGCGCGGGAATTTTGAAAAAGCGGAGCAGGCTAGTCCATTTCAGAGGGGGCAGTGCGGAAGTGATTTCTGGGAGGTAAGTTTCTCCTTTAAATAATGTTTTAAAAAAAATTCTAGTGTTTAAGGTGGGAACAGGAAGTCGACCCGCGGACTTCTGGGAAGACCCTCACCAATAAATTCTGGTGGAGAGGAAACCCGAGACACTACACGTGTAGTGTCTCCCACCCGCCATCCTCCTCTAACCTAATAATAAAACCCTTTGGTGTGAGGTAAGTACCATATTTTTTATTGTTATTAATAATTTTTTTTTTTTATATATAAAAAAATTTAATTTAGTTGTTAGCCAGATCTTGGTAGAAAGTTAGAGGAATGGCAGGGAAGGGAGTGCAATGTTCCTCCTGCAGGATGTTTGAGGTGAGGGATGCCGTTAGTGTCCCTGCTGATTTTACCTGCAGGAAGTGCTGCCATCTCCAGCTCCTCCAAGACCGAGTTAGGGAACTGGAGCTGGAGTTGGAAGAACTTGGGATCATTCGGGAGGCAGAGGGGGTCATAGATAGCAGCTTCAGGGAATTAGTTACACCATAGATTGGAGATAGATGGGTAACTGTAAGAGGGACGGGGAAAAAACAGTCAGTGCAGGGATCCCCTGCGGTCGTTCCCCTGAGAAACAAGTATACCGCTTTCGATACTTGTGGGGGGGACGACTTACCAGGGGTAAGCCATGGGGTACGGACCTCTGGCACAGAGTCTGTCCCTGTTGCTCAGAAGGGAAGGGGGGGAGGAGCAGAGCATTAGTAATTGGGGACTCTATAGTCAGGGGCACAGATAGGAGATTTTGTGGGAGCGTGAGAGACTCACGTTTGGTATGTTGCCTCCCAGGTGCAAGGGTACGTGATGTCTCGGATCGTGTTTTCCGGGTCCTTAAGGGGGAGGGGGAGCAGCCCCAAGTCGTGGTCCACATTGGCACTAACGACATAGGTAGGAAAGGGGATAAGGATGTCAGGCAGGCTTTCAGGGAGCTAGGATGGAAGCTCAGAACTAGAACAAACAGAGTTGTTATCTCTGGGTTGTTGCCCGTGCCACGTGATAGTGAGATGAGGAATAGGGAGAGAGAGCAATTAAACACGTGGCTACAGGGATGATGCAGGCGGGAGGGATTCAGATTTCTGGATAACTGGGGCTCTTTCTGGGGAAGGTGGGACCTCTACAGACAGGATGGTCTACATCTGAACCTGCGGGGCACAAATATCCTGGGGGGGAGATTTGTTAGTGCTCTTTGGGGGGGTTTAAACTAATGCAGCAGGGGCATGGGAACCTGGATTGTAGTTTAAGGGTAAGGGAGAATGAGAGTATAGAGGTCAGGAGCTCAGATTTGACGTCGCAGGAGGGGGCCAGTGTTCAGGTAGGTGGTTTGAAGTGTGTCTACTTCAATGCCAGGAGTATACGAAACAAGGTAGGGGAACTGGCAGCGTGGGTTGGTACCTGGGACTTCGATGTTGTGGCCATTTCGGAGACATGGATAGAGAAGGGACAGGAATGGATGTTGCAGGTTCCGGGGTTTAGGTGTTTTAGTAAGCTCAGAGAAGGAGGCAAAAGAGGGGGAGGTGTGGCGCTGCTAGTCAAGAGCAGTATTACGGTGGCGGAGAGGATGCTAGATGGGGACTCATCTTCCGAGGTAGTATGGGCTGAGGTTAGAAACAGGAAAGGAGAGGTCACCCTGTTGGGAGTTTTCTATAGGCCTCCAAATAGTTCAAGGGATGTAGAGGAAAGGATGGCGAGGATGATCCTGGATAAAAGCGAAAGTAATAGGGTAGTTATTATGGGAGACTTTAACTTTCCAAATATTGACTGGAAAAGATATAGTTCGAGTACATTAGATGGGTCGTTTTTTGTTCAGTGTGTGCAGGAGGGTTTCCTGACACAGTTTGTTGACAGGCCAACAAGAGGCGAGGCCACATTGGATTTGGTTTTGGGTAATGAACCAGGCCAGGTGTTGGATTTGGAGGTAGGTGAGCACTTTGGGGACAGTGACCACAATTCGGTGACGTTTACGTTAAGGATGGAAAGGGATAAGTATACACCGCAGGGCAAGAGTTATAGCTGGGGGGACGGGAAATTATGATGCCATTAGACGTGACTTGGGGGGGATAAGGTGGAGAAGTAGGCTGCAAGTTTTGGACACACTGGATAAGTGGAGCTTGTTCAAGGATCAGCTACTGCGTGTTCTTGATAAGTATGTACCGGTCAGGCAGGGAGGAAGGTGCCGAGCGAGGGAACCGTGGTTTACCAAAGAAGTGGAATCACTTGTTAAGAGGAAGAAGGAGGCCTATGTGAAGATGAGGTGTGAAGTTTCAGTGGGGGCGATGGATAGTTACAAGGTAGCGAGGAAGGATCTAAAGAGAGAGCTAAGACGAGCAAGGAGGGGACATGAGTAGTATTTGGCAGGTAGGATCAAGGAAAACCCAAAAGCTTTCTATAGGTATGTCAGGAATAAGCGAATGACTAGGGAAAGAGTAGGACCAGTCAAGGACAGGGATGGGAAGTTGTGTGTGGAGTCTGAATAGATAGGAGAGATACTAAATGAATATTTTTCGTCAGTATTCACTCAGGAAAAAGATAAGGTTGTGGAGGAGAATGCTGAGCTCCAGGTAAATAGATTAGATGGCATTGAGGTACGTAGGGAAGAGGTGTTGGCAATTCTGGACAGGCTGAAAATAGATAAGTCCCCGGGACCTGATGGGATTTATCCTAGGATTCTCTGGGAGGCCAGGGAAGAGATTGCTGGACCATTGGCTTTGATTTTTATGTCATCATTGGATACAGGAATAGTGCCAGAGGACTGGAGGATAGCAAATGTGGTCCCTTTGTTCAAAAAGGGGAGCAGAGACAACCCCGGCAACTATAGACCGGTGAGCCTCACGTCTGTAGTGGGTAAAGTCTTGGAGGGGATTATAAGAGACAAGATTTATAATCATCTAGATAGGAATAATATGATCAGGGATAGTCAGCATGGCTTTGTGAAGGGTAGGTCATGCCTCACTAACCTTATCGAGTTCTTTGAGAAGGTGACTGAACAGGTAGACGAGGGTAGAGCAGTTGATGTGGTGTATATGGATTTCAGCAAAGCGTTTGATAAGGTTCCCCACGGTAGGCTATTGCAAAAAATACGGAGGCTGGGGATTGAGGGTGATTTAGAGATGTGGATCAGAAATTGGTTAGCTGAAAGAAGACAGAGGGTGGTGATTGATGGGAAATGTTCAGAATGGAGTTCTGTCACAAGTGGAGTACCACAAGGATCTGTTCTGGGGCAGTTGCTGTTTGTCATTTTTATCAATGACCTAGAGGAAGGCGCAGAAGGGTGGGTGAGTAAATTTGCAGACGATACTAAAGTCGGTGGTGTTGTCGATAGTGTGGAAGGAAGTAGCAGGTTACAGAGGGATATAGATAAGCTGCAGTGCTGGGCTGAGAGGTGGCAAATGGAGTTTAATGTAGAGAAGTGTGAGGTGATTCACTTTGGAAGGAAAAACAGGAATGTGGAATATTTGGCTAATGGAAAAGTTCTTGAAAGTGTGGATGAGCAGAGGGATCTAGGTGTCCATGTACATAGATCCCTGAAAGTTGCCACCCAGGTTGATAGGGTGGTGAAGAAGGCCTATGGAGTGTTGGCCTTTATTGGTAGAGGGATTGAGTTCCGGAGTCAGGAGGTCATGTTGCAGCTGTACAGAACTCTGGTACGGCCGCATTTGGAGTATTGCGTACAGTTCTGGTCACCGCATTATAGGAAGGACGTGGAGGCTTTGGAACGGGTGCAGAGGAGATTTACCAGGATGTTGCCTGGTATGGAGGGAAAATCTTATGAGGAAAGGCTGATGGACTTGAGGTTGTTTTCGTTAGAGAGAAGAAGGTTAAGAGGAGACTTAATAGAGGCATACAAAATGATCAGAGGGTTAGATAGGGTGGACAGTGAGAGCCTTCTCCCGCGGATGGAAATGGCTAGCACGAGGGGACATAGCCTTAAACTGAGGGGTAATAGATATAGGACAGAGGTCAGGGGTAGGTTCTTTACGCAAAGAGTAGTGAGGCCGTGGAATGCCCTACCTGCTACAGTAGTGAACTCGCCAACATTGAGGGCATTTAAAAGGTTAACATAGTGTAGGTTAGATGGCTTTTGTTTCGGTGCAACATCGTGGGCCGAAGGGCCTGTACTGCGCTGTATCGTTCTATGTTCTATGTTCTATGTTTACTGAAATCCATATACACCACATCAACTGCTCTACCCTCGTCTATCTGTTCAGTCACCTTCTCAAAGAACTCGATAAGGTTTGTGAGGCATGACCTACCCTTCACAAAGCCATGCTGACTATCCATGATCATATTATTCCTATCTAGATGATTATAAATCTTGTCTCTTATAATCCCCTCCAAGACTTTACCCACTACAGACGTGAGGCTCACCGGTCTATACTTGCCGGGGTTGTCTCTACTCCCCTTTTTGAACAAAGGGACCTCATTTGCTATCCTCCAGTCCTCTGGCACTATTCCTGTAGCCAATGATGACATAAAAATCAACGCCAAAGGCCCAGCAATCTCTTCCCTGGCCTCCCAGAGAATCCTAGGATAAATCCCATCAGGCCCCGGGGACTTATCTATTTTCAGCCTGTCCAGAATTGCCAACACCTCTTCCTTATGTACCTCAATGCCATCTATTCTAATAGCCTGGGTCTCAGCATTCTCCTCTACAACATTATCTTTTTCCTGAGTGAATACTGATGAAAAATATTCATTTAGTATCTCGCCTATCTCTTCAGACTCCACACACAACTTCCCATCCCTGTCCTTGACTGGCCCTACTCTTACCCTAGTCATTCTCTTATTCCTGACATACCTATAGAAAGCTTTTGGGTTTTCCTTGATCCTTCCTGCCAATTACTTCTCATGTCCCCTTACCCAAAACCAAATCGAACGTGGCCTCGCCTCTTGTTGGCCTGTCAACATATTGTGTCAGGAAACCCTCCTGCACACACTGTACAAAAAAAGACCCATCTAATGTACTCGAACTATATCTTTTCCAGTCAATATTTGGAAAGTTAAAGTCTCCCATAATAACTACCCTGTTACTTTCGCTCTTATCCAGGATCATCCTCGCCATCCTTTCCTCTACATCCCTAGAACTATTTGGAGGCCTATAGAAAACTCCCAACAGGGTGACCTCTCCTTTCCTGTTTCTAACCTCAGCCCATACTACCTCGGAAGATGAGACCCCATCTAGCATCCTCTCCGCCACCGTAATACTGCTCTTGTCTAGCAACGCCACACCTCCCCCTCTTTTGCCTCCTTCTCTGAGCTTACTAAAACACCTAAACCCCGGAACCTGCAACATCCATTCCTGTCCCTGCTCTATCCATGTCTCCGAAATGGCCACAACATCGAAGTCCCAGGTACCAACCCATGCTGCCAGTTCCCCTACCTTATTTCGTATACTCCTGGCATTGAAGTAGACACACTTCAAACCACCTACCTGAACACTGGCCCCCTCCTGCGATGTCAAATCTGTGCTCCTGACCTCTATACTCTCATTCTCCCGTACCCTAAAACTACAATCCAGGTTCCCATGACCCTGCTGCATTAGTTTAAACCCCCCCAAAGAGCACTAACAAATCTCCCCCCCAGGATATTTGTGCCCCTCAGGTTCAGATGTAGACCATCCTGTCTGTAGAGGTCCCACCTTCCCCAGAAAAAGCCCCAGTTATCCAGAAATCTGAATCCCTCCCGCCTGCACCATCCCTGTAGCCACGTGTTTAATTGCTCTCTCTCCCTATTCCTCATCTCACTATCACATGGCACGGGCAACAACCCAGAGATAACAACTCTGTTTGTTCTAGTTCTGAGCTTCCATCCTAGCTCCCTGAAAGCCTGCCTGACATCCTTGTCGCCTTTCCTACCTATGTCGTTAGTGCCAATGTGGACCACGACTTGGGGCTGCTCCCCCTCCCCCTTAAGGTCCCGGAAAACATGATCCGAGACATTACGTACCCTTGCACCTGGGAGGCAACATACCAAACGTGTGTCTCTCTCGCTCCCACAAAATCTCCTATCTGTGCCACTGACTATCGAGTCCCCAATTACTAATGCTCTGCTCCTCTCCCCCCTTCCCTTCTGAGCAACAGGGACAGACTCTGTGCCAGAGGCCCGTACCCCATGTAAGTACCCCCCCCACAAGTATCCAAAGCGGTATTCTTGTTTCTCAGGGGAACGACCGCAGGGGATCCCTGCACTGACTGTTTCTTCCCAGTCCCTCTCACAGTTACCCATCTATCTCCAATCTTTGGTGTAACTAATTCCCAGAAGCTGCTATCTATGACCCCCTCTGCCTCCCGAATGATCCCAAGTTCTTCCAACTCCAGCTCCAGTTCCCTAACTCGGTCTTGGAGGAGCTGGAGATGGCAGCACTTCCTGCAGGTAAAATCAGCAGGGACACTAACGGCATCCCTCACCTCAAACATCCTGCAGGAGGAACATTGCACTCCCTTCCCTGCCATCCCTCTAACTTCAACCAAGATCTGGCTAACAACTAAATTTAAAAAAAAAAAAAAAAATAATAATATAATATGGTACTTACCTCACACCAATGGGTTTTATTATTAGGTTAGAGGAGGAGGGCGGGTGGGAGACACTACACGTGCAGTGTCTCGGGTTTCCTCTCCACCAGAAATTATTGGTGAGGGGAGGGGGGGAAACCTTCCCAGAAGTCCGCGGGTCGAACTTCCAGTTCCCGCCTTAAAAAATAAAATTTAAAAAAAATACAACAGCAAAGAGGAATAGAACAGAAACGGGACCAGGTAAGTATTTCAAACCTAAAATACTCACCCACCAGCAGCCTCTGCACTCCGCTCCCGCTGAAACTCCAAGTGCTGCCCCTGCAAGGTAAGTTATTTTAAACTTAAATACTCACCCACCGGCAGCCCCTGCACTCCGCTCCCGCTGAAACTCCAAGTGCCGTTCCTGCACATGATGGAGTCCTGCATGACACAACTTCAACTCTAATATTTTATTGAAAGAATCCACAGATACAAGTTAGGGGAATTGGAGTTAGCAGGATGAAAAATAGAAGCCTCACCATGGGTTCCTGCTCTTCAAAGGCTGTGACCCACTTTGCGGTCACCTTCCTTGATGTGCTCCTGGGGATGACAATGAGTAGTGGAAAGCTATTCTTTCCTTGCTATATAGAAGCCTGCAACTGAAACTAAGAAGGTTAGGTGTTAGGGGACATCAGCTGAGAGAAATATGATTACCTTTGTTGAAGTGAGTTTCCAGGGCAGAGGCACCTGTAGTAAACATTATATAAATGTATGCATATACATGTATTTTTGGAGATACTGTGTAGTGATCTCTGTATATCAATATATATGATTAATATATGTAATGCTAGTACAGGCAATTGAACACTAGATGTCTCACTATTCGAACCTATATTAATAGTTTTCCCGCTCTTTCTGATAACAGTGTGTATCAGGAGTGCAGAGAGAACAGACATAGGAAAGCTAGAGAGAGAAGTTATTAATTATCAAAGCATTGCATTGTATAATTTAATTAGTTATCTCTGTCATGATATGCAATCATGCAACCAATGAACACTCAATAGGACACAACCAATGGGCAGTCAGGACACTCAGAGGTGGCATCACTACAAGGGAGCATGACATAAACACTATAAAAGGGCTGAGGCACTCACACCCTGCCTCTTTCCACAGACAGACATCTACAGAGTTAGACAGGATTGATCAGCTGCATCACACCACAGCACGTGGCTTAGAGCAAGCTGGTACAGTTAGACTAAGTTACTACAGTTAGATTAGCAGAGAGTCAAACTCATTTGAGAACTGTGTTAATAGTTCAATAAACACGTTGAACTAATTTCAGAGTCTGGAGCATCCTTTAGTTAAGACTGCATCAAGTAGCAGCCTGTGTTATCCACAGTAGCATAACACAACAATTCTACAATTGTTTCTTTGTTTTACTAGTTGAGTGTTAAGTAAAAAGAACTCACAATATTTATTTATATTATTCAATAAATTAGTTTAACTTTAAAAGACTACTACTCATTTCAACAACTCGGCTGGTTCAAAAGATAATATATATATTACACAGAATAATATAACACTGAGTACGCCGCACGCCTTTGGGACAGCCTCAGGATGTCACCTGAGGCCCTCCACCGATGCTCCACCCACGATGGGCCGATTTCTTGACAGTGTCAGCCGCATGTCCTCTCAGATTCCGGGGAGCTCGTGGCAGCTGCAAACTGTGCCCAGCGCCGCCACAGTTGTGTGGTGGTGGGGGGGGGGGGGGAGCCATTCCACTGGCCATTGGGGACTGGTGGGGGGTGGTCAGGGGTGGCAAGGGTGGTAAATGGGGGCACTATCTGGTAGACCGGGTCCGCGCGTGGCCGGCGCCATGTTCTACGGCGAGGCCGCCGCAGGTGCCGCCGTGCGCATGCACAGCCACGTACCGGGCAATTCTCCATTCGTATCTGTGGGTAAGAGCCGGCTTTACGTGGTGCGGGTAGAGCGTCGGTGCGGGGGCGGCACCAACTATTTCACTGTAAAACTAGACACATTCTCCGGACATTGCCTCAAAATCGGAGAATCCAGCCCAATATATGGAATACCTACAAGTGCTCAGGTATACACTAATAAAGCTTAATCTTAGCTCGCAATGGTGCATTCATTGGGCAGAATGGAATTAATAAGGGGATCAGGGGTAATGGGGAGAAGGCAGGAGAATGGGGATGAGAAAAATATCAGCCATGATTGAATGGCAGAGCAGACTCGATGGGCTGAGTGGCCTAATTGTGCTCCTATATCTTATGGTCCTCTTGTCTTATGGAGGTAGCTAACTAACTTGGCCACATTCTTTATAAGGGCTGATTCGTACAGATCTGCATAGGAATAGCATGGTCAGCAAGTATTCTGAGGAATGCTGACTGTGGTACCAAGTCATCAATAAGGTTAAGTTAAGAGAGTCTCAGCTATGAGGTGTTGCTAACTTTCCGTTGGTTCAATTGCTCTGTTTTATTACCTTTGCTCTCGAGTCGCCAGGTATCTTTATGATACCGCCGCGAGGTTCAAGTCCGAGTAATGATCAATGACCCAATACACCGATCAGTAAGATTCAAATCAAAGCACATTTATTATACACAGTAATCGCTACTCATGCACAAATTCTCCGTCTAAGCTACTTCTACAACTAACAGGCCTATGCTTAACTTCGGACTGGCCCACCAGGTCAGGAGAACAAATGGCCTTTCGTTCGGGTTCTGAGTCTGCGGGATTCGAAGTTGGTACGGATTGGTAGCTAGGAGCGCCTATCTCGTAGCGAGCGTTGAATTAAGACTTACTTCTGTCGTTGGTCACTGCACCGGTCACGGTCAATGTTGGTTTGTGTTGCTGGGTGACCCGGGCAGGACGAAGAGGTGAAGAGAGCGATTTGAACTTGGGACTTAACTCTTATAGTCCCCAGGGGCTTCCCGCCTTTCGGGGCGGACCCTGTACCTTGTCCCAAGTGATTGGACTTCGTCCCAATCGCTTGGTTCGATTTCTCCAATACTGGAGCGGTTCCCTGATCGATGGGCGGTCTTGAGGTGCTCGTTCACCTCCTTTGTGTTGGCTCCTGCTGTCGCTGGGGAGTCTGGCTTTGCTTTGTGTGTCCAAAATATTACTTATTGTTCCCAGGGATTGCTCATCAGTATGTAGATGGCTGCTACATTGTTATGCTGATGGTCGCTGGTATCGATGTTGTCTGGCCTTTTGCAGAGTTAAATACACAGCAAACCTGCACCTGCTGGTTTCTGTCTATGTTGGCTGACTTTCCCATCAGCCTTTGCCGTTCGCCATTTTAAATCGTGAGTTGGCCAATTTAGGTGGCCACACACCCTCCTTGTGATCCTAACGCGAAGCGTGAAGGGTCACATAACTACGTTGTTTTCCTTTCCTGACCTGGTGAGCACTTCTTTCATGGCCTCTACACTGACCATAACTATGCAGAAAAATTTTAACTGACAATTCTAAGGGGCGCTATGTCAAACAGGGACATGCATTACAAAACAAGAAAATGGGAACCTCTAACTATCCTTAATACACTACACTCACTTAAACATTTCATCATTCTAACTTCCTCAACTATACAAACAAAATCATAGCAGTTTATACACATTTTTCCTGGCTTGGAAGTCAAGCTCAGGATCGTACAATTGCTCATGAACATTTCTTTATTTACAACAAAAACGCAAATGAATGCTCTTTATTATAGATGTTGCCTGGAATGGAGAGTAGGTCTTACGAGGAAAGGTTGAGGGTGCTAGGCCTTTTCTCATTAGACCGGAGAAGGATGAGGGGCGACTTGATAGAGGTTTATAAGATGATCAGGGGAATAGATAGAGTAGACAGTCAGAGACTTTTTTCCCCGGGTGGAACAAACCATTACAAGGGGACATAAATTTAAGGTGAATGGTGGAAGATATAGGGGGGATGTCAGAGGTAGGTTCTTTACCCAGAGAGCAGTGGGGGCATGGAATGCACTGCCTGTGGAAGTAGTTGAGTCGGAAACATTAGGGACCTTCAAGCAGCTATTGGATAGGTACATGGATTACGGTAAAATGATATAGTGTAGATTTATTTGTTCTTAAGGGCAGCACGGTAGCATTGTGGGCAGCACGGTTGCTTTGCAGCTCCAGGGTCCCTGGTTCGGTTCCGGCTTGGGTCACTGTCTGTGCGTAGTCTGCACGTCCTCCCCGTGTGTGCGTGGGTTTCCTCCGGGTGCTCTGGTTTCCTCCCACGGTCCAAAGATGTGCAGGTTAGGTGGATTGGCCATGATAAATTGCCCTTAGTGTCCAAAATTGCCCTTAGTATTGGGTGGAGGTGTTGACCTTGGGTAGGGTGCTCTTTCCAAGAGCCGGTGCAGACTCAATGGGCCGAATGGCCTCGTTCTGCACTGTAAATTCAATGATAATCTATGATTAATCTAGGACAAAGGTTCAACACAACATCGTGGGCGGAAGGGCCTGTTCTGTGCTGTATTTTTCTATGTTCTATGTTCGATCGCGGGGGTCGCGGGTCTGGTCGTATCCGAAAATAGGGGATCTGATCCTATATACCGGGGTGCGAGCGCGGTAGGCTCTCCTTCTCCATTTTCTCAGACGCATAGTCTGCACGATGCAACAGAGTATCGCCAATACCAATATCACGTAGGACAGGGAATACCAGGTTATAAACCTGTCACACCAAGATGGTGTGGTGTCGCTTGTGACTGGGCTCTGGGTACTGTGGGGAAGTGAATCATTAACGGCTGGAGGGCTTCAGGTCATGGGGTTCGCGTTCGCACGCAACAAAATGTCCATTATCACGATGAACCATGCGAAGGATGCGAAGGTTCTTCTTCTTTCACTTATCTTCTCTTCTCTATTCTTCTCCGGTCCTGGAGCTTCTGGAGTTCTGTGGAAACAAGCATAGTATGAATGAAATGAAATGAAAATCGCTTATTGTCACAAATAGGCTTCAATGAAGTTACTGTGAAAAGCCCCTAGTCGCCACATTCTGGCGCCTGTTCGGGGAGGCTGTTACGAGAATCTGTTACGAGATCTGTTACTATCTTGGTTTAACATCTTGTATGATAGTCTGTCTGTCCTTTAGTGCCAATTACTCCCTTTATAATTGGTCACTATGTGTGACTCCCTCATTTTTTTTTTTCAAAAACCGAATTTTAGGACAAGACACACTTTCAAATAATGAATCAGTGCGAGCCGTCTCGCAGACTGTGCAATTTACCATCCAAATGTTTCAGGATGTAAATAGCATGTGGTTGGCAACCTAAGGGTTACCTGAAACAAAACAAATCTTTTTGAACTAAAACTTTCCAAAATGAGGTGCGTACGGGTAAGAGTTGGATGGAGTCCCCGGTAGGGCAGCTACCAATGCTGTGTCTCCCCTACCCGAGCGTAGTTGACCAGAGGGGGGGTTCCCAGGGAGGGCGGGTCCCAAGCCGTTTCTCCACTGCCTGAGCAACCGACAAGAACGGGCAAGAAATGTAGTCATCGTGGGGGGCTGCCGTAGTGGTTCGTCTCGCGAACCAGAAGGTCAGTTATGAACGGGCGTCTGGTATCTGTCGACAGACGAGTTCCGCTGAACTGGCGTTTGGGACCTTAACAAGTCTCTGTGGGCAAGTCCTCAGAGGTTTCTGCTGAAAGGGCGTGGGCCGTGGAAAAACATTTTCACGGTCTGACATACAACATTTAACAAACAACATAAACATGCTGCCGGTTCCATCAGAAAGGACACCGTTTCTCCCAAGCGGTTCCTTTAAAACATCATCCGGACACCTCAGTTATCGGTTGCTAACAGGGTCGCAAAGGTGTTCTCGTTTTGGGAGTCAGACTCAAGGTCGTCATCTTCTCCGGGGTGCCAAACTCTTGAATGTATCAGGGCTGAAAGGGCTGCTTGGTATGATTTCAGATCGCTCTCGTCATTCCGGCCGAGTCTGAACGAGTTATCTCTGTGCCAATAGGTGGTGTCTAATTGTGTGGGGACGGAATCGGGGTCGTCATTGTGGGTCGGTGGTCGGTGGTGGGGTTTGTTTAGGAAAGTGATCATGAAGGGATCACTTGAATCATGGTCAGATTCGCTGGGTGTGGGTCCTGTTGCATCGGGATAGTAGGGAGGCGTGCTGTGGCTATCGTCTGAGTCACAGTCGCTGTCTCTGCTGCTGCAGTGTGTGGGCGGTCCAGGGCGGAGTGTATATTTCGGGGGTGGAGTCGAGGTCGAGTCCGTGGCTGGGCTGGACGTGTTGGGGGATGGTAGGGTTATGTTGGCTGTGGGCAGGGTGTGGTCTGCTGCGTCGAGCATGACGTGGTGTGCGTGGTTAGACTGTGTTCCATATGCCTTCAGCTGGTTGATATGGAACCACGCAGTCTTACCGTTGGGATACTTTATCTTGTAGACGGATGGGCTTACTTTGTCCGCAATGGAGTACGGAACCGAGTACTTTGGTGACAGGAATGTGCTGGGGTTGTATACGGAGAGCATGACTGTCCTACACTGTACTCAGTTGCATGCACTGTCTTGTCGAAACAAGCCTTGCTCTGTTTCTTTCTTGTGCCCAATTTCACTGCGGCTGCTAACTGATCCGTTTTAACATTATGCACTAATTGCTCTACTGCTCTCTCGTGTGTGAGGGCCGTCACTTCAGGGCTGGTCAAGTCTAAAGCTAATAAAAATTCATGGGGCGTCCGGTCATGAGGGTGTGTGGGGTGTAACCTGTAGAAGTAGAAATTGTATTACGCAAAAACATCAGCGCAAAAGGGACGACTGAGTCCCAAGTGGTGTTGTTCTGCTGGACCATTTTTCTGAGGGTGGATTTTAGGGTCCGATTCAGGTGCTCCACGATACCACTCGTCTGTGGGTGGGATGCTATGTGGAATTTTTGGGTGATGCCAAATATCGTGAGGACGTTCTGCATGACATGTCCCGTAAAATGGAAACCTTGGTTGGATTCAATGCTGCAGGGGAGTCCCCACCTTGAAAAGATGTGGTGGGTCAAATTCTTGGCTGTGGTCTTTGCCGTGTTTGTCCTGGATGGGAATGCTTCCACCCATTTTGTAAACATCTCTATCACCACGAGTACATATTTATAACCATTCCTGCAAGGGGGCAATGGTCCTATAAAATCAATCTGGAGGTTAGTCCAGGGGCCATTAACGGGTCGGGTGTGACTAAGCTCAGCCTTTTTGGCATATCTGTCCGGATTATTCTGGGCACAGATAAGACAATTCTCGATGTAGTGATTTACATCGTCCTTTAAATTCGGCCACCAACAAAGCTGCTTGAGGTGGGCTGTAGTGGGATCGATTCTCTGATGTCCATGACCGTCATGGATCAAACAAATCAGTTGATTCCTGTCCTGTTCAGGAACCACATAAAGGGTGTCTTTTAACACCACACCGTCATGTGTGGTCAGAGCATTTTTAAATCTCTCGCAGGGCACTGGGTAGTTTCCTTTAAAAATCTCCCTGAGATTGCTGTCCTGCTTCTGGGCCTCCACTAGATCCTCGATCTTAGTCTGTGAGACCAGAACTGCATTCACTGGTGCGCGTTCGGGGGGTGTCCAAAAATATCCATGCCTGGAACCTGCTTTAGCCAGTGCGTCGGCTTTTACATTTCCGGGGGGGGGAGGAGCGAAGGTGACTTCGAACTTTGACTATACCAAAGGTCCTGTTCTGTGCTCTCTCTAAGATGTGACGGAGCAATGGGGCTGAAGGGAGGGGTTTTCCGTCAGTGGAAACAAATCCTCTTGCTTTCCACAGGGGCAGGAATTCCGTAAGGCTGTTGCAGAAAAAGAGGCTGTCCGAGTATATGTCTGCTGGGCTGGGGAAGGAATCTGGGTGGTCCACTACATATGCGATGGCGGTAAGCTCTGTTGCCTGCGCGCCTAAGTGTTCTGGAAGTTTTATTGCTATTACTTCTAGGGCGCGTCCCTGCACGTCCTCGACATATATACCGCAAACTGTTATGCGCTTCCCAACTAATACTGTGGAAGATCCATCCACATATATCCTTATGGGCTCACACGTGTCTGTGTGCTGGGGGCTCTGGGTGGAACTACCTATCTTTCGTGAGGGGTGTTTTAGCAGTAAAGGGGCCTGTGTTGTGGTGTGGAGAGATAATTTCACATTCATGGGGGGTTCCGGGTACTGTAAGTTGTCGGCTAAAAAAGTGTGGGTCTTTGTCCGTTTCATCGTGATGTAGAACATAGAACATAGAACATTACAGCGCAGTAATGTTGCGCCAACC
Source organism: Scyliorhinus torazame (assembly GCF_047496885.1). Classification (NCBI taxonomy): domain Eukaryota; kingdom Metazoa; phylum Chordata; class Chondrichthyes; order Carcharhiniformes; family Scyliorhinidae; genus Scyliorhinus; species Scyliorhinus torazame. The sequence goes on from NC_092709.1 coordinate 122,149,654, forward strand.
TGTGAAACCACTCTAAAGCCCATCTACACTATTCCCTTATCATCCATATGTCTATCCAATGACCATTTGAATGCCCTCAATGTTGGCGAGTCCACTACTGTTGCAGGCAGGGCATTCCACACCCTTACTACTCTCTGAGTAAAGAACCTACCTCTGACATCTGTCCTATATCTATCTCCCTTCAATTTAAAGCTATGTCCCCTCGTGCTAGACATCACCATCCGAGGAAAAAGGCTCTCACTGTCCACCCTATCCAATCCTCTGATCATCTTGTATGCCTCAATTAAGTCACCTCTTAACCTTCTTCTCTCCAACGAAAACAGCCTCAAATCCCTCAGCCTTTCCTCATAAGATACCAGGCAACAGTCTGGTAAATCTCCTCTGCACCCTTTCCAATGCTTCCACATCCTTCCTATAATGCGGCGACCAGAATTGCACGCAATACTCCAAATGCGGCCGCACTAGAGTTTTGTACAACTGCAACATGACCTCATGGCTCCGAAACTCAATCCCTCTACCAATAAAAGCTAATATACGCCTTCTTAACAACCCTCTCAACCTGGGTGGCAACTTTCAGGGATCTATGTACATGGACACCGAGATCTCTCTGCTCATCCACACTGCCAAGAATCTTACCATTAGCCCAGTACTCTGTCTTCCTGTTATTCCTTCCAAAATGAATCACCTCACACTTTTCTGCATTAAACTCCATTTGCCACCTCTCAGCCCAGCGCTGCAGCTTATCTATGTCCCTCTGTAACTTGTAACATCCTTCCGCACTGTCCACAACTCCACCGACTTTAGTGTCATCTGCAAATTTACTCACACATCCTTATACGTCCTCCTCCAGGTCATTTATAAAAATGACAAACAGCAGTGGCCCCAAAACAGATCCTTGCGGTACACCACTAGTAACTGGACTCCAGTCTGAACATTTCCCATCAACCACCACCCTTTGTCTTCTTCCAGCTAGCCAATTTCTTATCCAAACTGCTAAATCACCCTGAATCCCATGCCTCCGTATTTTCTGCAGTAGCCTACCGTGGGGAACCTTATCAAATGCTTTACTGAAATCCATATACACCACATCAACTGCTTTACCCTCATCCACCTGTTTGGTCACCTTCTCAAAGAACTCAATAAGGTTTGTGAGGCACAAGCTACCATTCACAAAACCGTGTTGACTATCTCTAATCAAATTATTCCTTTCCAGATGATTATACATCCTATCTCTTATAAACCGTTCCAAGATTTTGCCCACAACAGAAGTAAGGCTAACTGGTCTATAGTTACCGGGGTTGTCGCTACTCCCCTTCTTGAACAAGGGGACAACATTTGCTATCCTCCAGTCTTCTGGCACTATTCCTGTAGACAAAGATGACTTAAAGATCAAAGCCAAATGCTCAGCAATCTCCTCCCTCGCTTCCCAGAGAATCCTAGGATAAATCCCATCCGGCCCAGGGGACTTATCTATTTTCACACTTTCCAGAATTGCTAACACCTCCTCCTTATGAACCTCCTCCTTATGTCCCGTCCCTGCAAAAGAAGGGTCCATCTGGTTGCTCTTATTTGACTGACTGTACCGTCCATGAGTCGTCCGTCCAGTAAAAGTTGGGTGGGGGTGTGTTCTGTGAGGATTGTGATGGGGTTCAGTCGGTAATGTACGGAAAATACTGAACTGCCCAAAATACTGCGAGCAGGTGCCTCTCACAGGCTGAAAATCCCTGCTCCACAGCATCTAAAATTCTGGAGGCGTAAGCTATGGGCCTTAACTGTTCGTGCCGTTCCTGGAGGAGCACGGCCGAAAGGGTGTGATCTGTGGTTTATACCTCTATAGCGTAAGGGGAAAGCGGGTCTGGAACTTGTAGTGCGGGGGCTGCTATGAGTGATTGCTTCAACGCATCCACAGCATCCGTATGCTGCGGAAGCCATTCCCAGGGGGCTCCTTTCTTTAGGAGGTCTAAGAGGGGTGCTGCCTTGCTGGCGAAACCGTCAATGTGGTTTCGGCAATAGCAAACAGTCCTAAAAACGATCGGAGGGTTAAAACGTTCTGGGAAAGGGGCAATTTAGCAATCGAGTCAATCCTTTTATGCTCGATCTCGCGTTTACCATGTGTGACAATTGTTCCCAAATATATCACCTTATCTTCCAAAATCTGGGCCTTTTTGGGGTTAACTTTACAGCCAATTGAGTGTAAGAGTTCCAGGAGTTCAGACAGAAGCTCGATGTGCTCTTCCTTGGTGTCTGTCTGCAGTAGTAGGTCGTCTACGTACTGGACGAGACATTCGGGGCGAGAGAATTTGGCTAAACCATTTGCCAGCTGTCGGTAGAAAATGGAGGGGGAGTTGTGGAAGCCTTGTGGAAGGCAAGTCCACGTGTACTGCTGATTTTTAAAAGTGAAGGCAAATTTGTACTGGCACGCCTTTGCCAATGGAATGGACCAGAATCCATTACTGACATCCAAAATCGTAAAGAATCGGGAATTAAATCCCTGCTTGAGCTCGGGACTTGTTGCTACCTGCGCACATGTTCCCTGAACATATCTCTGCGCTGTCTCATTCAACTCTTCCCAATCAGGGCCGTCTTCCTCATCTAATTTTGCTCCAAAGGATTCCTGGAGTCCTTTTTGAACTGAAAGCAGAGATTGCAGCTCTGCAATCTGCTTCCAGCACTTTGCATGGTCTAGTGAGCTTTGTCTTTGCTCTGTGGTGGCAGCATGGAGTGCTCTTAACGCTGCCTTCAGGTCACCACACTGTCTCTGCAATGCTTCTACCTGCTTCTCTGTTTCTTCACATTCTTCACGTTGCGTGTCCTGATAGGCCTTTTCATATTGGGACTGGAAGCTGCTTAAGTGCGCCAGACAAGACTGGTGTGCCCTTTTGGCATCCTCCACCTCTCCGTCTTTTGCTGCCAACTTCCTTCTCAATTCTAAGTTCTCTCTTTCTACCTCGCTTACATCGACCTTTACTCATTCGATGTATGCCTTCTACTTCTTTCCGGTGTGTCCTAATGACCTCCTCTGTGCCTCGCAATTGTGCCAAGCAGCACACGATTGCCATCGGCTTGCTAGCTTTCCCAAAGCTCTTTTTGTGAATCTCACTCAGGTTCTCCCACCAAGTATGTCCTATACTCCCGGGGCCTGATTCCTCATTGTCACAGAATTCACTCCAAAGGGGCCATCCTTTCCCTTTGAGATATTTTCTGATTTCTTCCTCCCAAATGGGACACTGTCCCACTCTACTGCTGCTGGTCGTTGCGACCGCAAATTCCTCTGGGTTCATGAGGCGTTGCATTGCCTGCATTGCCATCTTTCCTATCCGAATGCTGCTCTTCAAATTTGGGACAGGGGTATTAAGGCGGTGCTGTAAATACTGGTACGGCTTTCACTACTTTCCGAAATGCAAACTCCCGACAGTTTTGTTGCAACAAAAAAATCTATCAGTTTTACCTTATCGCCTTGTTAGTTACGCATGCATACACACACTTCCGAATTATGAGTATTGATCAGAACTGCTTGAACGCTTGTGGTTTTCTGTTCCCAATTGGATCTCTAATTCAAATTCTGGGTTCTGCCGGAGTGGTTATGCCACTTCTAGATCGGGTCCCGTCAGATGTCGCCAAATAATGTTGCTAACTTTCCGTTGGTTCAAGTGCTCTGCTTTATTACCTTTGCTCTTGAGTCGCCAGGTATCTTTATGATACCGCCACGAGGTTCAAGTCCGAGTAATGATCAATGACCCAATACACCGATTAGTAAGATTCAAATCAAAGCACATTTATTATACACAGTAATCGCTACTCATGCACATATTCTACGTCTAAGCTACTTCTACAACTAACAGGCCTATACTTAGCTTCGGACTGGCCCACCAGGTCAGGGGAACAAATGGCCTTTCGTTCGGGTTCTGAGTCTGCGGGATTCAAAGTTGGTACGGATTGGTAGCTAGGTGCACCTATCTCGTAGCGAGCGTTGAATTACTTCTGTCGGTGGTCACTGCACCGGTCACGGTCAATGTTGGTTCGTGTTGCTGGGTGACCCGGGCAGGACGAAGAGGTAAAGAGAGCGATTTGAACTTGGGGCTTAACTCTTATAGTCCCCAGGGGCTTCCCGCCTTTCGGGGCGGAACTTGTACCTGGTCCCAAGTGATTGGACTTTATCCCAATCACTTGGATTGATTTCTCCAATACTGGAGCGGTTCCCTGATCGATGGGTGGTCTTGAGGTGCTCGTTCTCCTCCTTTGTGTTGGCTCCTGCTGGCGCCGGGGAGTCTTTGCTTTGTGTGTCCAAAATGTTACTTAATGTTCCCGGGGATTGCTCATCAGTATGTAGATGGCTGCTACATTGTTATGCTGATGGTCACTGGTATTGATGTTGTCTGGTCTTTTGCAGGGTTAAATACACAGCAAACCTGCACCTGCTGGTTTCTGTCTGTGTTGGCTGACTCTCCCATCAGCCTTTGCCGTTCACCTATTTTAAATCGGGAGTTGGCCATTTTAGGTGGCACCTAAATTTATTGAGGCACCACCGATACCCAAGGACAATTGATAATGGGGTCTGGAAAACATCATGAGTAAGTTTACCTACCCATGAGCTGATCACATAGTCCCATGCTGTCTAATTAACAATTTCACTGGATTTAACAAAGCGATGTATGTAATCTATAATCATTCTGATTAGATTATGTGCAGCCAAGGTGGGCTGACTAACTGTTTGAAACTGTATAAATGATGATGATTCCCTTTGTTCAATGGAGCGGTATCTGGATTTCCCAGTGACCTGTTCCCCGCCGGGGTAATACAACAAACTGTTTGACATTTGGAGCAGACCAGATTTTCGACTGATTCTTTCAGGCTCATTCCCACTAACAGCCTCATGGCAACTTGCAACTTACTCTTATCTTGACTAATTCACGCCTGACCTCTCACATGCAGCAGGGATCAATGGAAGTGGCTAAAGCTGATTCCTCAGGAGGGGGGAATTTCTCTGAAGGTGCACCATGAACAACTCAGAAACTGACACTTTGATGGGATTAGTCAGCCAGATGTGTTTTCATCGAGTGACTTCTACTTTGCTATAGAGAAAGAGCAGACAGCAGAGACAGGGACAACAGTGGAGAGTCCATGTCAAAGGACACAGCTTTCTCTGTTGAGGAAGCAGAGAATCATTGAGCAGCAGTAGACCATACATGATGCACAGATAGACCTTCACAATGGAATTACCATAATTACAGGCAGATTGGGGGATCCCACCGTAAGCATGAGGGAGGGCGTTGAATCCATGGTAAGCAAAACACATAGACAATAGTGGAAATTAACGAACAAGGCTTATTACTATACAATTCCGAAACACCTCTAATCCCTTAAGGGTCTTCTTCTCCGATCTGCATTCAGGCGTAGACCTTGCCGTGTTTGCATGACGAGCGTCTGGGCGGCGGCAGCGTTGCCCGTGTGGTCATGAGAGCCGACACGGATGCCTCTGGCAGTGGCATAACATGCATCTTGATCATCCAGCAGAGGCGGCAGAAGAGGATTCTGGGAGAAGTCAACTCATGAAAATGAAATGAAATGAAAATCGCTTATTGTCAGAAGTCGGCTTCAAATGAAGTTACTGTGAAAAGCCCCTAGTCGCCACATTCCGGCCCCTGTGCGGGGAGACTGGTACTAGAATTGAACCGTGCTGCTGGCCTGCCGTGGTCTGCTTTAAAAACCAGCGATTTAGCCCAGTGTGCTAAACTAGCCCCTCGACTGTACTGTGGGGAATCAAAGAACCCCTCCAGTGCCAAACGGGAGGAAGATCATCGTCCAGTAGAGGTGGCAGAAGAGGATTCTAGGAGAAGTCAACTCCATCAGAAGAAGGCTGCCAAAGGGAACCAGGTCTTAGGTCGGGAATCGCAGCAGGCTGACTACATTCATAATGTATCACCTGGGGAACCACCTAGGTGTAGCATTAGAAAGATATAGACACCAGCTAATTTGGCATGGGCGTTGGGCACAGCATAGTTATAAGGACGAGGGCACCAACCTGGATATATATGTTTACAGTTGCACAATGTTCACAACGTTTCAACTGCCTTGGAACTCTGTCAGAAGGGTGTGAGAGATGGGCTGGGCTGGGCCAGCTGCAGAGAAGGTGCTGGGGGAAGGGTGGAGCTGGGCAGACATTAGAGGTGGGCATGGAACAGGGACCACACAGTGACCGCTCCGGTGCCCCGTCCCCATCCTTCTCTACTTCATATCCCACACCTCTCCCCCTAACCCGTCCTCAGCCACCCCTAGTGCTTGGTGAGACCGTGTGATGGAATGGCCAGCTCGCATGCAGGTATCACCCAGATGGATGGTGGAAAGTGATCCTCTGGGCAGGAGCTCATTACAGAGCGGGTTGTCATCATCCTCCATCATATGGACCAGACCCACTATTACTGCCAACCCAGGGCTCGTATCCCATAGTAAGGCAGGTAGGAATCATGGAGGCAGTTGCGGGGACGGGGGTGGTGCAGTCGGTTGTTCATAGGACGGGGTGGTCGGCCCCACCCCATCCTCCTTGTCGGACGAGGCCTGGCATTCATCCTGCTCCTCCAGCATGTCGCCCTCTGTTGCGCCAGGACTTGGAGGATGCAGCAGGCCACCACGATGTGGGAGACTTTCCTAGCGCTATACTGGTGGGCATCTCCAGAGCGGTCCAGGCCCTGAACTGCTTCTTCAGGATGCCGAGGCACCGCTCAATCACGCCCCTGGCCTCCGGTTTGGCATCATCAGCCATGACTGCAGCAGACAATGCCTGTTGCCCAGGAGACAGCCCCACAGCCGGGAGAGCGTCTCGAAGAGGTCATGAACGATCGAGTGTGCCAGAATGAAGGTGTTGTGCACACAGCCCGGGTATTGGTGCAGACATGTATGATATATGATATGCAGCTCATGGTCACACACCAGCTGCAAGTTTATCGAGTGGAACCCCTTTCGGTTTATGAAGACCGGCCTGTCATGGGCCAGTGTTCATAGGGGGAACATGCACCCCGTCAATCAGCCCCTGGACCTGGAGCATCTTGGCGGTGACAGCGAACCCCTCTGCCTGAGCATCCTGGTGGGCTTGGTCCACATTGAATTTGATATATTTTGCCGACCGGGCTTATAGGTCCTCTGTGACGGCACAAATGCTCCTATACACTGAGCTCTGTGAGATTCTGGACAGTTTTATGCTCGGCCCCTGGACGTTCAGGGCGACCGTCATCTTGATGACCACGGGGAGTGGGTATCCTCCACCCCCATGATGCCAAGCGCACTATGATCTGGCAGATATGTCGCTCTGTCCCCCAGCTCAGCCAAAGATTTCGACAGCATGCCCGGTCTGGCAAGTCCCTGAATGTACTGCAGACCCTGCCCTTGCAAGTCCCCTCGCCTCCCCCCCCCCCCCCCCCCCCCCCCCCCCCCGCCCCTCCACTCCTCACACCCACACCCGGCCATTCCCCCTGACACTCTGCCCTCCGCACCCCTGGCCCAGTCGGTGGCCGGCACCGTGGGGGCCTCTGGCCCTCGTGCTCATTCCTGCTGCCAGAGATACCGGCAGCTGGCAGTGCTCTTGCCAGCTGTATACTCTGCAGCACCCGTCCACTACCATCCTCCTATGCCACTGTCCATAGGTGGGACATGTGGTGCCTCGCCGGTGGAGGTGACCAGTTTGCGGGGGGGTTGAGGGGTGATATTTGGTGGGGAGGGGGGTGGACTGCGGGAGTGATGGGGTGGGTTTACCCATACTGCCGGTGTCACTCTGAGCAAACACGGGCCCCGGTGGGTGGTCAGTGGGCCACAGTGGGTGGTCAGTGGGGTGCACAGAAAGATGGCTGCCTTCCATGCCGTGGCAAGGGCGGTCCATGCCTCGACATCCTGGTCCTGAGGGGGTGGTCACTCTGACCTCATGGCCCATCCCCTGGTCACTCCTGTTGCCCCCTTAGCCTGGTAGAGCACCCCCTCTCACCACCAGCCTTGCCAGTGACAGACCGACAGCTCATGTTCGCTCCTCTACTTGTCCTGTCATAATATACATCTATGTATGCAATGGAGTGCAGACTGGCAGTGATTGACACACAGGATGACCAGTAAGCACACAGAACAGAGCAGCCAATCACCAGGCAGGACACAACCACTATAAAGCCAGAGGGCACCAGTTTTCCCGCTCTCTCGTCCAGCCTCTAGAGACAGTCAGAGTTAGTGAGCTGGCCAGTGCAAACACCATGTGGTAGCTAGTAAGTCTGGTTAGTCTAGTATCAGGTCTCCAGTCAAGTCAGCATAGTGTCAACCCACAGTTGAATATGTATAATAGTTTAGGTGTTAAATAAAATCGTGTTGCATCTTATCAAGTGTTGGAGGTCTGTCTCTCGTTACACTGCATCAAGTGCAGTCCACATTGACCCAGTCTACCCAACACATCATGGTACCAGTGAATGATGCTGAAAATTGATGGACCTACCTTGAGTGAATCAGCGTTGATCAGCAAACAGCCATCCGGTGACATGGAAAACGTCCACCCTCCTCCGCAGCTCCGCATCGCCGGCAACCTCGGTGCAAATTGGAAGATCTTTAAACACAAGATCCAACGCTATCGAGAAGCCACCGACCTCGAGGCCGCATCGGACGCCAGGAAGATCGCACTATTCCTCTCCACAGCCGGGGATCACGCCATCCACATCTACAACTCCCTTACTTTCGCTGAAGGCGAAGACAAGACAAAATTTAAAACAGTCCTACTGAAGTTCGACAGCCACTGCAACATTGAGGTGAATGAGAGCTTTGAATGGTACGTTTTCCTGCAGAGGCTTCAGGGTAAGGATGAACCTTTTCAATCCTTTCTGACCCATTTCCGCATCCTCGCGCAGTCATGTAACTATCACTCGACCACTGATTCCATGATCCGGGATCAGATTGTTTTCGGGGTACACTCGATTCTCTTCGCCAGCAGCTCCTGAAAGTCAAGCAGCTCACCCTCACCATCGCCATCGAAACGTGCGTTCTCCACGAACATGCTGACAATCGGTACTCCCACATCAGGGCGTCAGAAACAGCCACTACGCAGCCCTTTGCAGATCTGCTCCACTGCCCAGCATCCAGCGATCCCAGCCGCAACGCAGAAGCGTCCGTTCAATACAGCAGGCCATGCCAGACTCCGACCCCGACAGCCCAACAGATCCTGATGCTGCATGCCTCAAATCTCCATACCGGGTGGGCATCACTACGAAGCATGTGCTGCCTTTCTCCAAAACAGCGAAGCACCTCCCGATCCTCAGCATGGATCCCGATGACGAATGGTGTGCTGTCCTCACAGTCAACAAGGCTCGCATCCAGTTCAAACTGGACACCGGTGCTTCGGTGAACCTCATCTCCAAATCCGATCTCGACACCATCCGCGTCAGACCAAGCATTCTTCCACCAACCTGCCAGCTCCTTGACTACGATGGCAATGCCATAGCTGCCAGTGGCACATGCCAACTTGGAGTTTCCAATAAGTCATTTAAAGCGACACTGCGATTTGAGATCGTGGGACCTGACAGAGCATCCCTGCTCGGTGCTCGGGCCTGCAAACTCCAGAACTTGGTTATGCGAGTTCACACCATGTCATCCTCACAGACGACGGCCTCACCTGATGAGAACTTCCAGGCTGAAATTGATGACATCATCACGCAGTACCACAGCCAGTTCGACGGAATGGGCACACTCCCATACCGATACAAAATCCTGCTCAAACCAACCCCACCCCTGTGATCCACGCACCACGTCAGGTGCCGGCACCCCTCAAGGACCACCTCAAGCAGCAGTTACAGGACCTCCAGGACCAGGGCATCATATCTAAGGTCACAGAACCCACGGACTGGGTCAGCTCCATGGTCTGCGTCAAGAGGCCGTCAGGGGAGCTTCGAATCTGTATCGACCCCAAGGATTCAAACCGCAACATCATGAGAGAACATTACCTGACACCAAAACGAGAGGAGTTGACAAGCGAGATGGCTCATGCCAAACTCTTTATGAAGTTGGACGCCTCCAAGGGGTTCTGGCAAATACAGCTGGATGCATCCAGTCACAAGCTGTGCACATTCAATACCCCATTCGGTCGCTACTGCTACAAGCAGATGCCTTTTGGCATCATCTCTGCCTCAGAGGTATTTCACCCCATCATGGAACAGATGATGAATGGTATCGAGGGGGTGTGCGTGTATGTTGACGATGTCATAATCTGGTCCACAACTCCTCAAGAACACATCAATCGCCTCAAGCAGGTATTCCACAGAATCCATGAGCATGGCCTCCGACTCAACAGAGCCAAGTGCTCATTCGGTCAATCAGAAATCAAATTCCTTGGTGACCACATCTCGCAGCAAGGAGTGCGGCCAGATGCTGACAAGGTCTCGGCGATCAACGCCATGAAGACCCCTGAGGACAAGAAGGCGGTCCTCCGCTTTCTAGGGATGGTCAACTTCCTCGGGAAGTTCATTCCCAACATGGCGGCACACAACACAGCCCTCCGCCATCTCGTCAAAAAGTCGACGGAATTCCAGTGGCTGCCCGCTCATGAGAACGAATGGCGTGAGCTAAGGGCAAAACTCACCACAGCCCCTGTTCTGGCGTTCTTCGACCCTACCAAAGAGACCAAAATATCCACTGACGCGAGCCCGGATGGTATTGGGGAGGTGCTCCTCCAACGGGATGACTCCTCCTCATGGGCCTCAGTTGCGTATGCCTCCAGAGCCATGACGCCCACTGAGCAATGGTACGCTCAGATCGAGAAGGAATGCCTGGGCCTCCTAACGGGAATCGACAAATTTCATGACTGTGTACGACCTCCCAAAATTCAAAGTTGAGGCGGACCACAGGCCACTTGTCCACATAATCCAGAAAGATTTGACTGACATGACGCCTTGGTCACAACGAATCCTTCTCAAGCTACGCCGCTATGACTTTGAACTTGTCTACACGCCAGGCAAAGAACTCATTGTTGCAGATGCCCCTTCAAGGTCTCTCACCACACCGTGTGAACAAACTAACTCCGTCTGCCAAATCGATACGCAGGTGCAATTGTGTGCCTCCAACCTTCCGGCCACTGATGAGAGGGTCATCCAAATCTGTGAGGAAACGGCCAAGGATCCTCTGCTACAATGTGTGATGCAGCACCTCACGAATGGCTGGCAGAAGGGACAGTGTCCCCAGTTTTACAATGTCAAGGACGACCTGACGGTGGTGGACAGCATCCTCATGAAGCTCGATAGGATTTTGATTCCGCAGAGCATGCGAGCTATGGTGCTCGGCCAACTCCATAAGGGTCACCTGGGGGTTGGGAAATGTCGACGCAGGGCTCAAGAGGCAGTCTATTGGCCGGGCATCAGCCAGGACATTGCCAACATGGTCCTCAACTGCCCCACATGTCAGAAATTTCAGCCAGCTCAACCCAAAGAAACTCTGCAGCAACATCAGATAGTGACCTCCCCATAATCCAAAGTCGGTGTCGCCCTTTTCCACGCCAAGGAGCGTGACTATGTTCTCCTGGTCGACTACTTCTCCAATTACCCTGAAGTGGTGAAACTGGCCGACCTCACATCGAAGGCGGTGATTAAAGCATGCAAAGAAACGTTTGCCAGGCATGGGATACCGCTCACGATGATGAGTGACAACGGTCCCTGTTTTTACAGCCAGGAATGGTCTGATTTTGCCCGCCTATACAACTTTCGTCATGTAACCTCCAGCCTCCACTACCCGCAGTCAAACGGGAAGGCCGAAAAAGGGGTCCATATCGTCAAGAGATTACTATGCAAGCCTGCAGACTCAGGCTCCGACTTCAACCTGGCGCTGCTGGCATACAGAGCACCCCCGCAGTCCACTGGGTTGTCTCCCGCTGCTCATAAATCGCACTCTGCGAACCACGGTTCCAGCCATCCATGTTCCAGACCATGACCACCTCATGGTCATACAAAAGATGCAGCAGTCTCGGGCCCAACAGAAATCAGTATACAACGCTCATGCCAGGGATCTCCCCGAGCTGGTCCCAACTGATTGTGTTCTTGTGCAGTTGCCTGACAGCTGTGGTGGTCAAGCAAATGGCCCCGAGATCGTTCCACGTCCGCATGGCTGATGGCTCCTTCCTACGACGCAACAGACGGGCGCTGCGCAGAGTTCCACGCCCGCCACCTAACCATGATGTCCCGCCTCACACAATGCTTCCTCCGGATGTGCCCTACCACGAGGCCACCGATCTACCAGCAATCCTGCCGACCTCTGCGACCACCGCATTGGCGGCGGTCCCGCCTATCCAAGTGCAGGCGGCCCCTGATCCACCCTTGAGGCGGTCAACCAGAATTCGTCGCCCGCCGGAGAGACTAAACTTATACACTGAACTTTTGCACAACGGTGTTACCTTATCGTTTTGACCTCTGTAAATACCTTTGTTACCGTTTCATCTGCCCTATGTCTGCACTAGCAACACCTTCCTGTGTACATAAGGTCATTTTAGCACATTCTGTCTATAGTCACGCACATATACACATCCACATGCACATGCACCTTAATATTTATTATCTCAACACACAGAATACAGAACAAAAAAAAAAGGGGGGAGATTTCACAATATACATCTATGTGTACAATGGAGTACAGACAGGCAGTGATTGACACACAGGATGACCAATAAGCGCACAGAACTGAGCAGCCAATCACCAGACAGGACACGACCACTATAAAGCCAGAGGGCACCGGTTTTCCCGCTCTCTCGGGACCCAGCTTCTGAGACAGTCAGAGTTAGTGAGCTGGCCAGTGCAAACACCATGTGGTAGCTAGTAAGTCTGTTTAGGCTAGTATCAGGTCTCCAGTCAAGTCAGCACAGTGTCAACCCACAGTTGAACATGTATAATAGTTTAGATGTTAAATAAAATCGTGTTGCATCTCATCAAGTGTTGGAGGTCTGTCTCTCGCTACACTGCATCAAGTGCAGTCCACATCGACCCAGCCTACCCAACACATCAGTCTTACCTCCTCTCCCTCCCTCATCCGCCACGGCGCCTGTTCCCCAATTTTTGAAATCATAAGTGAAACACGGCATCGGGAATTCCCCCTGGCGGAGGCAGAGCATTGCGGAAGGGAGGCCCCGGAGAATACCGGGTGGCGAGTGGCGTTTACGTGCGGAGCATAACGCATTGACGCCGCTGTCGAGACATTCTGATGGGCGCACAGTGCCGGCCACAATTCTGGCTTCACAACTGATTCTCCACCCAATCGCCTTTCCTGATTTTGCCGTCGGCTGAGGGAGAATCCTGCCCGTGGTCTTTCATTGCTACATGTATTTTTGTCTTCTTCTCTCACCATTTCATTTTTCTCTTTCTAATTCATAGCATTGTCAACTAGATGCAGCTTTAAACCTTGCCTGGAATAATTTCCCTGAATTTCTCACACTCATTACCCAGAAAAGGATTTGATTATTACTAGGAGCCCCGCTGTGCTACTCTCTATTATTTTCAATTTTTAAAAAAATGAACATATTCCCTTCTGTCATTCCTCCCAGAGAGAAATTGTTTCTCCCACAAATTAACAAACAATGGAACTTGCGTATATTTGAAGTCACTGCCATCCACAAAGATAAGACAACATTTGAAATTTTAAATGTACTCACCATTAGAACAACTGCTAGAGATAACAAATGTAGGACTGTCACTGTAGTGGAAAAACTGCAGTCAGTATATCAATTTGATTTCACAAACAAATTCCAAGTCCTCTTATGTTATGTGTTCAACTGCTGCTATTCAAATGTGACCTTTACAGAACCTTGGTCATTCTACTTTCCTCCTCAGTAAAACTCGTCTCTATTCTTTCCTCATTGCCAGCCTGCGACACTGCTGAAATCAATGTTGCTCAATGTTCAGAATTACGGCAGTGCAACGGTTATTAAACACCAGCCCAAAGCTTTGACCAAAGCAGAACATAGGATATTAATGTGTGCAGTTCTGTCACAGCTCACTCTGATGCTGCTTCATTATAACAAATTATTTTTGTATATTTTTATTTCACTTTGCGATATTTTCTACCTTTCAGCTTTCTGTATTCTTTCTCCGTTGTTTCGATATCCATTTCTATCGCAATTATTCCCACTCGCTGCAGTTTCAGCAACATTTTCTCTCTCTGCCGGAGTTCTTTGCTCTCTTCTAAAATTTCTGTCGTTCCCCTTGCCCCAATGTTGCCCACCCACAACCTGTTGCCCACTGCCCCCTCCCCAACTGCTTGCTGCATTTCCTCTCTTTTTTTCCTGTCTCTGCATACATTAACTGAGCTCAGACATTATTGCACACGTAAAGTGAAGCATTGCTAGTTATATCAATGACTCACAAAACTTTGATGGATGGGCAAATTATATTGGGTTAGGTCTCAGCAAAGAATGTACTGCACCTCTCTAACTAATCATTCTGCATCAATAGGTCTGTGAAGCATCTATCGCTCCCTTTACCTTCAGGTGCTTGTGTTCCATTTCCCTCATTCACTTCCATTTCTCTTACTCTGCTCTTTCCATTCTGCTTCTTACTCTTCCTCTTTCTCTTCACTTGTTTGTCACCCAGCTTCACTTTTCATCATTCTCTTGCCTTTTCATCCAGATCCAGGTCTTCAAATGGGTTCAAATTTCTGTTTGAATCTAAGAATAGAAATGTCCAGTCCCAAAAGAGGTGTATTTAATGGTGGGACAATCAGAGGAGCTGAAAAATCAGTTTCCCACCAGTGTGAATTGATGGTGGAAATGTGCGCTCCCACCTATCATGACAGGTGAGGTGGATTGGCCATGCTTAAAATTGCCCTTAGAATCCAAAAGTTAGATGCGTTTATCAGGCCATGCTGATAGGGCAGGGGAGTGGGTCTAGGCAGGGTGCTCCCTCAGAAGGTCGGTGCATATTCGATAGGCTGAATGGCCTCCTTCCGCACTGCAGGGATGCTATGGATTCTATGGGTCGCCGTTCCCATAGGCTAGCGGGAAGCCATTTTGCATTCCGTTAACAGATGCAGAGGAAAGCCAAAATAAAATTTTCCCTGCCGTGCAAGTATCTGTGCCACCAGTGAGATATCACACTGTTCTGGAACACATCCGGACCAATGTGATGTGCACTCCAATGCCGGTGCACTCCTGGAAGAAGGCTGAGGTAGTTTGCAAAGGATGGGGGATGGAGGCCAGCAGTGACTGTGAAGGTGAGAAGGTGGATTTTCCCGCCTGCAGGAGCTTCTTGGAAGTGGACATCCAAGCTGCAGGTGGACAGCCGCATGAGGTAGTGTTGGATGGTGAAGGCATGTACTGGGGGTGGGGGGAGAGAGGTGGGCAGAGTTGATCTGTGCTGGGGGTTGAGGGAGGACTAGATAGAAAGAAGAGAGGTGAAAAGTTGGAATGGCTGTGGAGACCTAGAGGAGGCAGGAGAGGTAGGAGGTGGTAGAGGAAAGAGAGATGCTGTGGGATCATGCAATGGGCGAGGTGGTATGGAGCAGGAGGGTGGGAAGGGGTGTGATGGAGTGCAGGTGGGGGGTGTTGTGCAGATGAGAATGGGTATGCAGTGTCATGATATTCAAACACACACATCATGATAGACACACCAACAGACAAATCAGAACACACAACACCACAACCAATGACAGAAAGATATAAAAGCACAGACACGACCCCCGGTGGTCAGTATTAGCTGCAGAGGAGGACCAGGACAGACCTACTACACGACACACTCAGGGAGACAGCACGTGCAGAGTATCCAGAACGAACTGTATTATAAGAGTTAAAATAAAATAGAGTTGTACCACATACAACTGTGTTGGCTCATCTGTGCACCAGAGCACCCAACACCACATGGTACAGGAGTGGATCGATACCTGCCGGCATACCTCAGTGTACAGAGACAACCAGCAGTGCCCAGGCAAAATGATAGAGCTCCCGGTTCCGCAGCCGCTCCAGTGCTACGGCGATCTCCGCGAAAACTGGCGGCGATTCCGGCAAGTGTTCGAATTGTTCCTGGTGGCAGCTGAACTCCAAGACCTGGATGATAGCGAAAAAATTGAATTTCTCCTCACCATCGCCGGTGCAAGGGCAAGAGAAATATTCACAAGGTTCAGGTTCTTCAGGAGGCAGCAAAGGTACGATTACCAGGCAGTCCTGGACAAATTCTCCAAGTACTGTGAAGAAAACGCAATCCAATCGGCAAGTAAAGGTAAGAAAAGCTGCAGTACTCACCTCGTGGCTGGGATCCCGGAGCCCGAATTCCCAGAGGCCGAAATCCCGGGCCTGAGAGAGGGCTGGGTCGAGGTTGGCGGCCATCTTGCTAAAGGTATCACGCTAACACTGTTGCGCGAGCAGTGCACAGAACCGGAAGTTTCGTTTGCGCATGCGCGAGATGCTGCGCATGCGCAGTCAAGAAAACGGCCGTCGGTAAAGGAACAGCGATCCGAGCATGCGCAGTCGCTTCCTACGTGCTACATACCGAGCGTCAGGATGTCAGAGGCCCCAGACTGCACCAATTTAAAGGGGAAACGTCCCAAATCCAATTTAAAAGGGAAACGTCCCAAATCAAAAAAACAAAAATCTGTTAAAGCTGTAAAACAACCTTCCCTCACCTGGAATGACAGCACATTGCCGCAAATTGACCCAGGAGATGAATTTGACCTCCGAAGAACCCTCCGACAAGCAGTTACCTACGCACAAGCCGATGATTCCGACCTCGAATACTTCGATGATGATCTTTACAGTGTTTCCGGACCTCGCGAGCCCAATGATAGCTCCGTGGTCCTATACGACTATGACTCGGACGAACCTTTCGTGTTGCACATTGGCGGCCCCCACATTGAATCCGACGCAGATGCGGATTCATTTTTCGGATTTGAGGATCATCAATCCAGCAGATATGACGTCCCAACTTATCAGTACCGGATGATGCTGCAGCCTGACATTAACAGACAGGGAGCGCTGCAAGCACACGGAGAGCGCCCTGCTGCCACACAGAGCGTGGTCCACGTCCCGCTCAACGTTCCCGACTCTATGAAAGAAGACATGCAAGACTCCAGAGCGCAGTCCTCGCATGAACCAGAAGTGACTCCAGTGTCACAAGCCTCCACAGCAAGCTCGTGGACAGACTCCACAATTGCAGAAATGCAAGACCCCAGAGCGCAGTCCTTGCACGAACAAGAAGTGACTCCAGTGTCACAAGCCTCCACAGAGAGCTCGTGGACAGCCTCCACGATAGAAGCAACGCAAGACTCCAGAGCGCAGTCCTTGCACGAACAAGAAGTGACTCCAGTGTCACAAGCCTCCACAGAGAGCTCGTGGACAGCCTCCACGATAGAAGCAACGCAAGACTCCAATGTGCAGTCCTTGTAGGAACAAGACCATGAGGGTCTAGCAACCTCTCCTGACCAACCAGCGGCAGACGATGCAAGTCTGCCATGCTCACGTGAACAGCAAGAAGGCTATAACAGCCTACCATGCTCCACTACACAGCAGCATGACCATGACGGTCTCTCATGCTACAATGAAGGGCACAGCGCTGAAGACTGTTCAAGCCCAACTGAAGACAAGCCAAAGGAATCGCCTCATCCAAGCCCGAAGAAAAAAGGTTTATGCGCTGACCTTCAGGATCATTATAGCCGAACAGAGATTAATAATGCTGCACGGCCACAGAAGGATGCTGAGGATTTGCTAAAGAAATTAATTGAATGTTTAACTTGCAAGGAGCAGACTGAGAATTGCCAGTGTTTTAGTACGGATCGAAAAAATGGACAAGACATTGATCCTCAGGTAATGGAAATAACACAACCTGAATCATATCTACAGCAGGGACAAATGTCTCCCTTCAACACAACGCCGCAAAGTCCCAACTTCGGAGACCAGCAGTTAGTCAGTAATGACTCTTCAAACCTTGAGGGGAACATTAATTGCATTGAACCTATACACACTCCACTGATAAATGAGCAGAACATTGGAGCAAGAATCCTGAGGACACCGACATCGAGTAGCCAGATAACGAATTTAAAACCCACAGCAGTTTCAAGTGAACCAAGTGTGCTTTCCACTAATGGTGAAGATGCAGATAAGGTCGACCCGATTATCCATTATACCACACTAACCCCAGTGATTAAGCAGTTATGTATGGGGAGTATAATGTGGGCAATTGAGAACAGTAAAAGAGAGACTGTGACCATGCCAGTCCCAGCAAAATCAGACCCAGAGACCATGAAGGCATGTACAATAGACAAAGATACATATGAGGTACCTGAGAAGAAAAGTGAAACGGAATGTTCTTTGGAAAATAGTACAATGTCGGTAGAAACATTGGATCCTATATTCGAGACCATACATATGGGAGAATTTGGGGGTAATAAACAAGGTTCTGCAATGTCTGGGGGAAGATTTAAAATTCCAAAGAAGAAAAGCCCAAATGAAGGACAACGGCAAGACAATGACAGTCCACCGACATGGTGTGCACCACCAGATGAAAACTCTGACAATTTACCCAACCCTAGTGAACAGCAAGCTGCTAATGAGGATCTATCCACGGGATGTGAGACGAGTGACGACAGCATCCCACTTCCCAGGAAAAAGGTGCACGGTGACAGACCTCGCCTAGTGCGTACCGAGGCACTCGACGATCACGGTGGGACCACTGACGACTGCGGTGGCGGCGCACCGCTTCCACCCTCGATGGCTCGAGCCTCTCCACTGGTTGGTGCATTCCTGCATGTTCCGACTCCAGAAGTGCAGCTTCAGGGAATCTCGGCTGCCTCCAGTGAACCTGTTGGGACTCCGGACAGGGGGCATTGACGGAAGGCAGACCGGACTCCAGATGGGGAGCAGCCAAGCGCCGACTCTGATTCGCGCACGCCAGACCTTGCTCCGGACGGGCGGTGTCGCGACCTCGGTGATGGCACGCTCAGGGTGACGGCGGATGCCACGGCGACAGGGAATGGATCGCGTGGCAGTCCCACTGGGTCGGCAGTGGCAACCAGCACCGGCGGTCCAAGATGGACACACCAATTCGCGCCATCGCCAGACGTTGATGCGAGCAACAATTCTCTCTCCAAGGCGACATGCTTCGACGTTTCTCTGCGGAGTCGCCCTTCCGGCACAGCAGGTGGCCGGAACCAGCGTGCACGGTCTCGGCCAACTTCCACATCTGGCACAGTCATCGCCTTGCATGATATTAGTGATGGTGCTACTTCGATGGCAACGACCCATCGGCTACAAGATGCCGTCCACCACAAACATAAAAAGAAAAAAGACTCCACCTTGTTCCTGGCATGCAGGGCGGATGGATTGGTGCGTAGGCGCAATCAGCGAGCTTTGCGCCGCCTTCCACGCTCGCAACTGAACCGTACGCACACGCCGGATCCTCCACTGGTTCCCAAGGATGACTTCGTGGAGATGCCACGGATCATGCCCCTTCCATCGCCACCAGAACCAAACCACAGCCAAGGCACCACTAACAAAGATGTTGAATGTTATATTTGCACGAATGAAAAAACCAAGCACTGCACGAAGTACAACAAATGGTAAAGTAGAGACTTCGGCAACAGCATCACCTCCAACAGTCCAAGGTGAACCAGTGTGACCCCAAATCTCCACAGCTGAACCGGCTTGAGGACCAGCCCATTCTTGAGGCGGTCACCCATTAGACTGGACTTATAACGCTGTTCATACGTTCAAAAAGTCAAACACTTCTGTATTATAACCTGTTGTTGTTTATTGTTCCAGATATCATCTGACCGGACCAATGTTCAAGTTTTTTTTTTCTCTCGCATCCATGTTTTGTTATGGTACAACCTTGTTAGTGTGACGCACCCGACATCGCCCCATGTAAATAGTTACGTCATAAACACACGCTGTACACAACACACACACACACTCTTAGATGCACTCACGACACAATTATATTTATAACCACGTAGGCACATATCTTTGTAAAAAGGGGGGATGTCATGATATTCAAACACACACATAATGATAGACACACCAACAGACAAATCAGAACACACAACACCACAACCAATGACAGAAAGATATAAAAGCACAGACACGACCCCCGGTGGTCAGTATTAGCTGCAGAGGAGGACCAGGACAGACCTACTACACGACACACTCAGGGAGACAGCACGCGCAGAGTATCCAGAACGAACTGTATTATAAGAGTTAAAATAAAATAGAGTTGTACCACATACAACTGTGTTGGCTCATCTGTGCACCAGAGCACCCAACACCACATGCAGGAGTGTACAGTTGTGAACAGGCATGGGGGAAGGGTTTGAGAGGAAGGGGTCCGTGTTGTCAACTGATGAGT
Organism: Scyliorhinus torazame; assembly: GCF_047496885.1. Classification (NCBI taxonomy): domain Eukaryota; kingdom Metazoa; phylum Chordata; class Chondrichthyes; order Carcharhiniformes; family Scyliorhinidae; genus Scyliorhinus; species Scyliorhinus torazame. The sequence goes on from NC_092709.1 coordinate 122,169,969, forward strand.
CCTGGGGAGCATACTGAGGGAATTTGTGATATGAAGGGATGGTGATGGTTACAGGGGGCAGTGGAAGCCAGTAAGGTGGGATGGTGAGGGTTAAGCAATGGCAGTTGAAGGGACGTTGAGAGTTGTTGGAGGGGAAATGGAAGTAGAACTGGATTCTGAGGATCACAAAATGAGATCAACTGTCACCGGGGTGGACTCCTCAGGAAAGTAGAGGATGTGGCTATTCACCAGGCGGAGGTTGATGGGGGCAGATTGAAGAGTAATGTGGGAGGGTTAAATGTTACACCTAGGGCATATATTGTTTTGGAGGTGTAGGGTGTGAGTAATAGGGGAGGGTAAAGATATCGGACTGCATATAGAACATTTCCTGAAACATGGTCGCTTGCTACTATCCCTCACAGTGGAGAGATCGAGATGCTGCATGAGCATGTAGTACCTACAATGCATGTAGTACCTACAATGTTGGAACAGATGAGCATGTGTAGGGCAAAGGCTCAGCATGCACAGGAGGCTTTGTGCGTCTGGCTTACAAAGGTTCTGGAAAGGACCTTTGCTTCCCTGCACATGTATGATTCCCAGGTACATAGACCCAACCTGAGATATCCCTCTGAAGATGCTGCAGGTGGGGAGAAGGACACACTGGCTTAAGGATATACTGTGGCACAGTGGTTAGCACTGCTACCTCACAGCTCCAGAGACCCGGGTTCAATTCCAGCCTTGGGTGACTGTGTGGAGTTTGCACATTCTCCCCGTGTGTGCGTGGGTTTCCTCCGGGTGCTCCGGTTTCCTTCCACAGTCTGAAGATGTGCAGGGTTAGATGGATTGGCCATAGTAAATTGCCCTTAGTGTAAAGGCAAAGGTTAGGTGAAGGGGTTATTGGGGCAGGGCACGGAAGTGGGCTAGAGCGGAGTGCTCTTTCAGAGGGTCGGTGCAGACTCGATGGCTGAATAGCCTCCATCTGCACCAAAGGAATTCTGTGATTCTGCGAAGGACTATGAATTGCAAATAAACCATATCAGGCCTCATTAAAGTGCAAGTGTACATTATTTACAAAAGTGTAATAAGATAAACAATCATATGGCACCCATGCAATCACATGTGAAATCAGAACTTCCTAATCTGCGTTTGCCACCATTCCTTCTTGGTGCTCCCAACATCCACAGCAGGGTGAAAGCAGCCGGCTGAACCATTGACCTTGTTGTCCTGAATGATCTTGGCGGCTGTCCTCAGAGACCCAAGGCCTGCAGGGCCCAGCCTTACTTTGGTTGTCCTGCTCTGGGGCAGCTGCCCCCTCTGTGGTAACAGAGGATGAAGCTGAAGGGGTCACAGAAAGGGGAATTTTGAAGCTGAATTCCTTCAGAGAGCCCTGAGTTGAGATCCCAGGAGCGTCCAATAGCCACTCCTGCTCCCTTTGGAGCGTATGACTGCATGAGCAGCCTCAAACATGGAGGAACAAAGACTTTTAGGTTTCTATTTTAGGATCCTTACAGGATGGAGGCTGCCTGCCGACTATTCCATCTGCACAGGATCTGTCCGGTTCCTCCGCTGTCAGCTTGACTACCCTCTCCTCGAATTCTGTTTGGTTATTGAGGTCAGGCTGGCTCCCTCCCATCTTCTCTCTCTATCTCTCTCTCTATTTCCCTTGCCCTCTTTATTTCTCTCACTCTCTCTATCGCCCTCTATTTCTCTCTCTCCTGTTGTGCTGTTCTTTTTCCTGCACAAACAGAGAGGATGGGGCTGAGAGAGATTAGTTTTCAGTTAACTCCCTATGGTGAATGTATTCACCTAATGCATGAGCTGCCTGTATAATGATGCGACCTATTGTGACCTATGACCCGGAAGTGGTGAAACAAGCTACTTCCAGGTACTGTACTGGAACCCCGGCGGGCTCATCCTCTGGCTCCGCCCTCACCGGGGCCATATATAGGCCGGCCACCTGTGGGTAGCATTCATTTGTACAGCCGACTCTGGCAGGCGAGTTCATGGTTAATAAAGCCTAATGTTGACTTCCGGTTGCGGCGATGCAGAGCTAAGCCGCACATTTCGGCAGCTCCCGCTATAGCGGACTTTTGGGCTCTCCAGAGGAGCCCCAACGGAAATTCTTTGATTAAATCCCGTGTGGGAAGGTGAAGTAAGGTCCCCCCTTACGTTGTTTGGCGGAGATTAGCGGTGGAGTGTCGGAGAAAGAGGCTCTGGAGCAGCGGCAAAAACGAGGGGGGAAAAACAAGGTGGCGGGGGGCAGAGATCGAGCAGCATGGGGGCCGGACCAGCAGGAGTTCCTCAAGCGCTGCGTGGGGGAGCTTAAAAAGGAGGTGCTGGCGATCGAGGGGCTGAAGGAGACCCAGAAGGCCCAGGCGGTGGAGCTTCGCGAGGTGAGGGATAAAATGAATGAGAACGAGGACGAGATCCTGGGCCTGGCGGTAAAGATGGAGGCGCACGAGGCGGTGCACAGGAGGTGGGCCGAGAGACTCGAGGTCCTGGAGAACAGGTCGAGGAGAAAGAATCTCCGGATTCTGGGTCTCCCCGAAGGAGTGGAGGGAGCTGATGCCGGGGCGTATGTGAGTACGATGCTCCATTCGCTGATGGGTGCGGAGGCCTCTCCAAGCCCCCTGGAGCTGGAAGGGGCTCACCGGGTCCTGGCGAGGAGACCCAAGGCTGATGAGCCGCCAAGGGCGATAGTGGCAAGGTTCCATCGCTTCGCAGACAAAAAAAGTGTTCTGAGATGGGCCAAGAAGGTGCGGAGCAGTAGATGGGAGAATGCGGTGATCCGAGTCTACCAGGATTGGAGCGCGGAGGTGGCAAGGAGGAGAGCTGGCTTCAACCGGGCCAAGGCGGTGCTGCACAAAAAAAAAGTCAGGTTCGGCATGCTGCAGCCTGCGCGACTGTGGGTCACTTATCAGGACCGACACCAGTATTTCGAAACGCCAGAAGAGGCTTGGACCTTTATCCAAACGGAAAAATTGGACTCGAACTGAGGGGCTGTCTTTGTGGGGGGGAGGTTGGTGGTATATGGGGTTGTAAATATGGGTAAAGAATGCTTCATGGGTGGGATGATGGATGGGGATGTGGGTAGAGTTCTGGTTAAAATTCTTTTTTTTTCTGTTGACGAGATAGTGGGGAAGGTGGGCGTCGGTGCTGGAGGGAGGCGAGACTCGGGGATGGGGGAACTGGGAGAATGGCCGCAACAGGAGTTGCGCCACAGGGGGTGGGGCTGGCTCAGGAAAGACGGGCTTTTTCCCGCGCTGGGGGGGGGTGGGGGGGGGGGGGGGCGGATGGAGGAAGGTAAGGAGGAGAGACTCCCACACAGGGAGATCAACGGGAAGGCGGGGGAAGCCGGGGTCAGCAGAAGTCAGCTGACTCACGGAAGTAATATGGGGGGAGCAAAAGGGCTAGATGCGGATCTAGCGGGGAGGGGGGAGGGAAGGGGGGGAGGGAGGACAATAGGGTTGCTGCTGCACTGTCCGAGGGGGAACTGAAAATGGAAGAGATGGTCGGGGCGGGGGTTCCCGGTCTGGGGGACTCGAGGGTGCGGGAGGCGCGGGCACGGGACTGGCCTAAGATAGGAGATGGCTAGTCGGCGAGGGGGGGTCAATCCGGCTGATCACATGGAATGTGAGAGGCCTAAATGGGCCGGTTAACAGGGCCCGAGTGTTCGCGCACCTAAAGGGACTGAAGGCAGACGTGGTCATGCTTCAGGAGACACATCTGAAGGTGGCAGATCAGGTCAGGTTAAGGAAGGGATGGGTAGGACAGGTGTTCCATTCGGGGCTGGATGCGAAGAACAGAGGGGTGGCAATACTGGTGGGGAAGCGGGTGTCGTTTGAGGCCAAGGACATAGTAGCGGACAATGGAGCGATACGTAATGGTGAGCGGTAGGTTGCAGGGGACGGAGGTGGTATTGGTAAATGTATACGCCCCGAACTGGGGCGATGCTGGATTCATGAAACGGATGTTGGGGCGTATTCCAGACTTGGAGGTAGGGAGCTTGATAATGGGTGGGGATTTTAACATGGTGTTGGACCCAGCATTAGATCGTTCCAGATCTAGGACGGGGAAGAGGCCGGCTGCAGCCAAGGTGCTCAGGGGGTTTATGGATCAGATGGGGGGAGTAGATCCGTGGAGATTTGCCAGGTCTTTGGCCAGAGAATTTTCTTTTTTCTCCCACGTACATAAGGCCTACTCCTGGATAGATTATTTTGTTCTGGGCAGGGCATTAATCCCGAAAGTGGAGGGGACGGAGTATTCGGCCATAGCCATTTCAGACCATGCCCCGCACTGGGTGGAGCTGGAGGTGGGGGAGGAGAGGGACCAACGCCCGTTGTGGAGGTTGGATGTGGGACTGCTGGCAGACAAGGAAGTGTGTGGGAGGGCGCGGGGGTGCATCGAAAGGTACCTGGAGGCCAACAACAACGGGGAGGTGCAGGTGGGAGTAGTATGGGAGGCGCTGAAGGCGGTGGTCAAGGGACAGTTAATCTCCATCAGGGCTCATAGGGTGAAGAGAGAGGGCAGGGAAAGGGAGAGGTTAGTGGGGGAGATTTTAAGGGTGGACAGGAGATATGCAGGGGCTCCTGGTGAGGGACTACTCAGGGAGAGACAAAGTCTCCAGATGGAGTTCGACTTGTTGACCACAGGGAAGGCACAGTGGAGGAAGGCACAGGGGGTGATATATGAATATGGGGAGAAGGCGAGTCGGATGCTGGCACATCAGCTACGTAAGAGGATGGCATCAAGGGAAATAGGTGGAGTCAAGGATGGAAGGGGAACTACGGTGCGGAGTGCGGTGAAAGTGAATGAGGCATTCAAGGCCTTTTACGAGGAGCTGTATAGGTCCCAGCCCCCAAGGGGAAAAGAGGGGATGCGACGATATTTGGACCAACTGAGGTTCCCGAGGGTGGAGGAGCAGGAGGTGGCTGGTTTGGGGGCGCCAATTGGGGTGGAGGAGCTGGTTAAAGGACTGGGGAGCATGCAGGCAGGGAAGGCCCCGGGGCCGGATGGGTTCCCGGTGGAGTTTTATAGGAAGTATGTAGACCTGTTAGCCCCGTTGCTGGTAAGGACCTTCAATGAAGCAAGGGAGGGGGGGACCCTGCCCCCGACAATGTCGGAGGTGACAATCTCTTTGATCTTGAAGCGGGATAAGGACCCACTGCAAAGCGGGTCGTATAGACCGATCTCGCTCCTCAACGTCGATGCGAAGTTGCTGGCAAAAATGTTGGCTGCGAGGATTGAGGACTGTGTCCCGGGGGTGATACACGAGGACCAGACGGGATTCGTAAAGGGTAGGCAGCTAAACACCAATGTGCGAAGGCTCCTAAATGTGATAATGATGCCAGCGGTGGAGGGAGAGGCGGAGATAGTGGCAGCCATGGACGCGGAGAAGGCCTTTGACCGAGTAGAGTGGGAGTATCTCTGGGAAGGTGTTGAGGAGGTTTGGGTTCGGGGGAGGGTTTATTAGTTGCGTTAAGCTCCTGTATAGAGCCCCGGTGGCGAGTGTGATCATGAACCGGCGGAGGTTGGAGTATTTCAGGCTACTACTGGGCAGCCAACGTGGCGACGATCCGTAAGTGGGTGATGGAGGGAGAGGGGGCGGTGTGGAAAAGGTTGGAGATGGCGTCCTGCAAAGAAACGAGCCTGGGGGCACTGGTGACGGCATCGCTGCCGCTCTCGCTGACAAGGTACACCACGAGCCCGGTGGTGGCGGCAACGCTAAAGATTTGGGGGCAGTGGAGACGATACAGGGGAGCGATGGGAGCCTCGGTGTGGTCCCCGATCAGGGATAACCATCGGTTTGTCCCAGGAAGGGTGGACGGGGGGTTTCAGAGCTGGCATCGGGCAGGGATTAGAAGAATGGGGGGCCTGTTCATCGATGGGACGTTTGCGAGCTTAGGGGCACTGGAGGAGAAATTTGGACTACCCCCGGGAAATGCCTTCAGGTACATGCAAGTGAGGGCATTTGTGAGGCGGCAGGTGAGGGAATTCCAGCTGATCCCGGCACAGGGGATTCAAGACAGGCTGATTTTGGGCGTATGGGTCGGAGAGGGCAAGGTGTCGGCGATATACCAGGAGATGAAAGGAGAGGGGGAGGCTTTGGTAGAGGAGCTGAAAGGTAAATGGGAAGAGGAGCTGGGGGAGGAGATTGAGGAGGGGCTGAGGGCTGATGCCCTAAGTAGGGTTAATTCCTCTTCCTCGTGTGCCAGGCTTAGCCTGATACAGTTTAAGGTCGTTCACAGAGCGCATATGACGGGGGCGAGGCTGAGTAGGTTCTTTGGGATGGAGGACAGATGTGGGAGGTGCTCAGGAAGTCCGGCGAACCATGTCCATATGTTTTGGTCATGCCCGGCACTGGAGGGGTTCTGGAGGGGAGTTGCGGGAACAGTATCGAAGGTGGTGAAAGTCCGGGTCAAGCCAAGCTGGGGGCTAGCACTATTTGGAGTAGTGGACGAGCCGGGAGTGCAGGAGGCAAAAGAGGCGGCATTCTGGCGTCCCTAGTAGCCCGGCGTAGGATCTTGTTAATGTGGAAAGAGGCAAAGCCCCCCAGCGTGGAGGCCTGGATAAATGACATGGCTGGGTTTATCAAGTTGTAGAGGATAAGGTTTGCCTTCAGAGGGTCTGCGCAGGGGTTCTACAGGCGGTGGCAACCGTTCCTAGACTATCTCGCAGAGCGTTAGATGAAGGTCGGACAGCAGCAACAGCAACCCGGGGGGGAGGGGCGAGGGGGGATCTCTTTTGTGGGGGGTGGTGGGGGGGGGGGAGGGGGGAGGGGGGAGGGGGGGGGAAAGGGGGTATTTCTGGGGGGCATTTGAGCAAGTAAACACATGAACGATCCGGAAAACTGACATGTACGGGAGGAATCCAATGTACAAAGTTCTGTATCATATTGACTTGCCATGTTCATGTCTTGCTATGCAAGCTTTCTTTCTTTTTTTTGTTACGGGGGTGGGGGGGGGGGGGCGGGTTTGTTTGTATGGTTGAAAATTTTGTTTCAAAATTCTTAATAAACATTTTTAAAAATAAATAAATAAAGCCTAATGTTCACTCACTCTCACAGTGAATTGACGGTATAACAATTTATTAACCATTGACAGCACCATGGAAGCCGCTCTAAAGCCAGATAAGCTTGAACTCGACGCGCGTGAGTCAGAGGCCAAGGAGATCTTCGAACATTGGCTTCGCTGCTTCGAGGCCTACCTCGACTCCTCCACCACGCCTCCCACGGAAACCCTCAAGCTGCGACTCCTCCACGCTCGGGGGAGCCATCGAATCTCCGTGATGATCGAGAAAGCTGCCACGTACGAGGCGGCGGTCGCAACCCTCAAGGCACATTTCGTGAAGCCCGTAAACGAGGTGTTCGCCCGACACTTCCTCACTACTCGCCGTCAACGCGCCGGGGAGTTGCTGGACAAGTACCTGGAAACCCTGACTCTACTCGCGAGGAACTGCAGCTATCAGGATGTGACGGCAGAGGAACACATGAACCTACAGATCCAGGACACCTACGTTGATGGGGTCGGATCGAACTACATCAGGCAGAGCCTGCTGGAAAACGGGACCTCTGACCTGCGGGACACGGTAAAGCTAGCTACCTCGTTAGAGGCGGCCTACCAGAGCCTCAGTGCGTTCCCCGCGGGCCCAGCGAACCCCTCGTGGACACCATTGTCGCGGCCCCCGTCGGACCCGACTACGTCACAGGCCTGTGCCGCGCGGCTGCCAACCCAGCCCGGGGAACCGCAGTGCTACTTCTGCGGCCAGCGTCAACACCTCCGGCACCATTGCCCAGCCCGCACAGCGACGTGCAGCGACTGCGGGAAAAAGGGATACTTCGCTCGAGTCTGTCTGGGCCGACCTAAGGCCCAGAAATCGAAAACTCACCAGGCCCGACCCATGAACTCGCAGGCCCGCCGACCCCGCGATGTGGCTGCGTGCCTGCCCGGAACGCCCCTTTCAGACGCGTCATCAGCCTCGTGCGACTCGTGGGGGCCGCCACCTTGGCCGCCGGCTCCAACACCGGCCGATACGTGCGACTCGTGGGGACCGCCATCTTGGCCGCCATCTTCGCCCCAGCCCGACACGTGTGACTCATGGGGGCCGCTATCTTGTGATACCGCCGACCACACAGGCTACCCGCAGCTTGGCGCAGTCACCCTCGACCAGTCGTAGTCAAAGCACCTGAAAAACTCAATGATGGTCGTCCAGGTGAGCATAGTGGAGATGGTCAACGAGCCCCCCTGTCATTTCGACTCCGAAGAGCACGGAGAGCTTCATCCACCCCGACACGGTAAGGCGCTGCTCCCTCCATATCTACCCCGCATCACAAACAATCTCCTTTGCCTCCGGTTCCCAATCGGTTCAGATCAGGAGGTACTGTATCGCCAATCTCGCGATGCAGGTTGCAGAGTACGCTCGTTTTAAGCTCTACGTCCTCCCCATCTCTGCGCCCCCCTACTGCTCAGATTAGACTTCCAATGTAGTCACCAAAGGCTGACACTACAGTTCGGCGGACCCTTGCCCCCCCTCATGATATGCAGCCTCGTGACCCTCAAGGTCTCCCCCCCTTCGCTCTTTGCAAACCGCACTCGCGACTGTAAGCCCATCGCCACCAGGAGCAGGCGGTACAGTTCGCTAGACATGACTTTTATCAAGTCGGAGGTCCAGCGACTGTTGAGTGAGGGGATCATCGAGGCCAGCAACAGCCCCTGGAGAGCGCAAGTGGTGGTCGTCCGGACCGGGGAAAAGAACCGGATGGTTGTGGACTACAGCCAGACCATTAACCGGTTCATGCAACTGGATGCATAGCCCCTCCCCCGCATAGCGGAGATGGTCAACCAGATCACACAGTACCGTGTACTCAACGGTCGATCTGAAGTCAGCCTACCACCAGCTCCCAATCTGCCCGGAAGAGCGCCACTACACTGCCTTCAAAGCAGCCGGCCGACTCTTCCCTTTCCTCAGGGTCCCCTTCAGCGTCATTAACGGGGTCTTTCAGAGAACAATGGACCGAATGGTGGACCAGTAAGGTTTGCGGGCTACATACCCGTACTTGGACAACGTTACCATCTGCAGCCATAATCAGCAGGACCATGGCGCCAACCTTCAGTGGTTCCTACAGGCCGCCCAATCCCTCAACCTCACAGTTTTGCACTGAGTGCTGAATTTGGTGCATTTGAGTGCTATAGTGAGAGTTTGGTGACTGAGGGAGTATAAGGCTTCATTTTTATCTAAAGTCTAGTCTTTCTTTTATTTCGTTAATGAACTTAAAAGTTGCTGTTTGGTTTAGAAGAAGGTGAATTTTCAATCAGCTTTAAACAAAGCTTCTACTTGTAGGCACTTGCAGCTGGAGCTTCTTAATTAGTTAATTGGATTAGGCCAGTTTTCAGAGGCTAGATTCACAGTATAAAAGTGATCCCCTACAGTGCAGACCTTGTTTGCACGGAGTGCTGAATTTGGTGCATTTGAGTGCTATAGTGAGAGTTTGGTGACTGAGGGAGTGCTGAATTTGGTGCATTTGAGTGCTATAGTGAGAGTTTGGTGACTGAGGGAGTGCTGAATTTGGTGCATTTGAGTGCTATAGTGAAAGTTTGGTGACTGAGGGAGTTAGGTGAGGACGGAGTAAGGTGCTCCTTTCATTTTGTTTCCCACATTTCCGCAAAGAGTGAGAAGAGAGCCAGGAGTTTGCAGAGAGTGCAGCTGAATGGGAGCAGAGTCGGAGGCCGGAAATCCAGTTGGTCCACAGGGCAGGTATATTCTGTAAGGTAAGAGGGGATGGAGGCTAGGCCTGTTGCATGCTCCTCCTGTGGGATGTGGGTGGTGAGGGATACCACCGGTGACTATCCCTGCGGGAAGTGCACACAACTCCAGCTCCTCAAAGACCGTGTTAGGGAACTGGAGCTGAAGCTGGATGAACTTCGGATCATCCGGGAGGCAGAGGGGGTGACAGAGAAGAGTTACAGGGAGGTAACCACACCCAAGGTACAGGACAAGAATAGCTGGGTTACAGTCAGGGGAAAAAAACAGGCAGACGGTGCAGGGATCCCTCGTGGCCGTTCCCCTTCAAAACAAGTATACCGTTTTGGATGCTGTTGGGGGGGGATGACCTACCGGGGGAAGGCCCTAGCGGCCAGCTCTCTGGCACTGAGTCTGGCTCTGGGGCTCAGAAGGGAAGGGGGGAGACTAGAAAAGCAATAGTTGTAGGAGATTGAATGGTTAGGGGAATAGATAGGAGATTCTGTGGTCACAAGCGAAACTCCCGGAAGGTATGTTGCCTCCCGGGTGCCAGGGTCAGGGATGTCTCGGATCGTGTCTTCAGGATCCTTAAGGGGAGGGTGAGCAGCCAGAAGTCGTGGTGCACATTGGTACCAACGGCGTAGGTAGGAAAAGGGGTGTGGAGGGAAGAAATGAGTTTAGGGAGTTAGGCTGGAAGTTAAAAGCCAGGACAGACAGAGTTATCATCTCTGGTTTGTTGCCGGTGCCACGTGATAGCGAGGCTAGGAATAGGGAGAGAGTGCAGCTGAACATGTGGCTGCAGGAATGGTGTAGGAGGGAGGGCTCCAGGTATTTGGATAATTGGAGCGCATTCTGGGGAAGGTGGGACCTGTACAAGCAGGACGGGTTGCATCTGAACCAGAGGGGCACCAATATCCTGGGAGGGAGATTTTCTAGTACTCTTCGGGAGGGTTTAATCTAATTTGGCAGGGGAATGGGAACCGGATTTGTCGTCCACCAACTAAGGTAGCCGATATTCAGGACGCCAAAGTGTGTAATGAGGCAGTGGGGAAGGAAACACTGACAAAGGAGAGTACTTGCAGGCACGGAGATGGGTTGAAGTGTGTATACTTCAACGCAAGAAGCATCAGGAATAAGGTGGGTGAACTTAAGGCATGGATCGGTACTTGGGACTACCATGTGGTGGCCATCACGGAAACTTGGATAGAAGATGGGCAGAAATGGTTGTTGGAGCTCCCTGGTTCTAAATGTATCAATAAGATGAGGGAGGGTGGTAAAAGAGGTGGGGGGTGGCATTGTTAATTAGAGATAGTACAACAGCTGAAGAAAGGCAGTTCGAGGAGTATCAGCCTACTGAGGTAGTATGGGTTGAAGTCAGAAATAGGAAAGGAGCAGTCACCTTGTTAGGAGTTTTCTATAGGCCCCCCAATAGTAGCAGAGATGTGGAGGAACAGATTGGGAAACAGATTTTGGAAAGGTGCAGAAGTCACAGGGTAGTAGGCATCGGTGACTTTAACTTCCCAAACATTGAGTGGAAACTCTTTAGATCAAATAGTTTGGATGGGGTGGTGTTTGTGCAGTGTGTCCTGGATGCTTTTCTAACACAGTATGTAGATTGTCCGACCAGAGGAGGGGCAATATTGGATTTAGTACTTGTTAATGAACCAGGGCAAGTGATAGATTTGTTAGTGGGGGAGCATTTTGGAGATAGTGACCACAATTCTGTGACTTTCACTTTAGTAATGGAGAGGGGTAGGTGCGTGCAACAGGGCAAGGTTTACAATTGGGGGAAGGGTAAATACGATGTTGTCAGACAAGAATTGAAGTGCATAAGTTGGGAACATAGGCTGTCAGGGAAGGACACAAGTGAAATGTGGAGCTTGTTCAAGGAACAGGTACTACGTGTCCTATGTATGTCCCTGTCAGGCAGGGAAGAGATGGTCGAGTGAGGGAACCATGGTTGACAAGAGAGGTTGAATGTCTTGTTAAGAGGAAAAAGGAGACTTATGTAAGGCTGAGGAAACAAGGTTCAGACAGGGCATTGGAGGGATACAAGATAGCCAGGGGGAACTGAAGAAAGGGATTAGGAGAGCTAAGAGAGGGCATGAACAATCTTTGGCAGGTAGGATCAAGGAAAACCCCAAGGCCTTTTGCAGATATGTGAGAAATATGAGAATGACTAGAGCGAGGGTAGGTACGATCAAGGACAGTAGCGGGAGATTGTGTATTGAGTCTGAAGAGATAGGAGAGGTCTTGAACGAGTACTTTTCTTCTGTATTTGCAAATGAGAGGGGCCATATTGTTGGAGCGGACAGTGTGAAACAGACTGGTAAGCTCGAGGAAATACTTGTTAGGAAGGAAGATGTGTTGGGCATTTTGAAAAACTTCAGGATAGACAAGTCCCCTGGGCCTGACGGGATATATCCAAGGATTCTATGGGAAGCAAGAGATGAAATTGCAGAGCCGTTGGCAATGATTTTTTCGTCCTCACTGTCAACAGGGGTGGTACCAGGGGATTGGAGAGTGGCGAATGTCGTGCCCCTGTTCAAAAAAGGGAATAGGGATAACCCTGGGAATCACAGGCCAGTTAGTCCTACTTCGGTGGTAGACAAAGTCATGGAAAGGGTACTGAAGGATAGGATTCCTGAGCATCTGTTTAGGGATAGTCAGCATGGATTTGTGAGGGGTTGGTCTTGCCTTACAAGTCTTATTGAACTCTTTGAGGAGGTGACCAAGCATGTGGATGAAGGTAAAGCAGTGGATGTAGTGTACATGGATTTTAGTAAGGCATTTGATAAGGTTCCCCATGGTAGACTTCTGCACAAAGTAAGGAGGCATGGGATAGTGGGAAATTTGGCCAGTTGGATAACGAACTGGCTAACCGATAGAAGTCAGAGAGTGGTGGTAGATGGCAAATATTCAGCCTCAATCCCAGTTACCAGTGGCGTACCGCAGGGATCAGTTCTGGGTCCTCTGCTGTTTGTGATTTTCATTAATGACTTGGATGAGGGAGTTGAAGGGTGGGTCAGTAAATTTGCAGACGATACGAAGATTGGTGGAGTTGTGGATAGTGAGGAGGGCTGTTGTCGGCTGCAAAGAGACATAGATAGGATGCAGAGCTGGGCTGAGAAGTGGCAGATGGAGTTTAACCGTGAAAAGTGTGAGGTTGTCCATTTTGGAAGGACAAATATGAATGCGGAATACAGGGTTAACGGTAGAGTTCTTGGCAATGTGGAGGAGCAGAGAGATATTGGGGTTTATGTTCATACATCTTTGAAAGTTGCCACTCAAGTGGATAGAGCTGTGAAGAAGGCCTATGGTTTGCTAGCGTTCATTAACAAAGGGATTGAATTTAAGAGCCGTGAGGTGATGATGCAGCTGTACAAAACTTTGGTAAGGCCACATTTGGAGTGCTGTGTCGCCTCATTTTAGGAAGGATGTGGAAGCTTTGGAAAAGGTGCAAAGGAGATTTACCAGGATGTTGCCTGGAATGGAGAGTAGGTCTTACGAGGAAAGGTTGAGGGTGCTAGGCCTTTTCTCATTAGAACGGAGAAGGATGAGGGGCGACTTGATAGAGGTTTATAAGATGATCAGGGGAATAGATAGACAGTCAGAGACTTTTTCCCCGGGTGGAACAAACCATTACAAGGGGACATAAATTTAAGGTGAATGGTGGAAGATATAGGGGGGATGTCAGAGGTAGGTTCTTTACCCAGAGAGTAGTGGGGGCATGGAATGCATTGCCTGTGGAAGTAGTTGAGTTGGAAACATTAGGGACCTTCAAGCAGCTATTGGATAGGTACATGGATTACGGTAAAATGATATAGTGTAGATTAATTTGTTCTTAAGGGCACCACGGTAGCATTGTGGATAGCACAGTTGCTTCACAGCTCCAGGGTCCCAGGTTCGATTCCGGCTTGGGTCACTGTCTGTGCGGAGTCTGCACATCCTCCCCGTGTCTGCGTGGGTTTCCTCCGGGTGCTCCGGTTTCCTCCCACAGTCCAAAGGTGTGCAGGTTAGGTGGATTGGCCATGATAAATTGCCCTTAGTGTCCAAAATTGCCCTTAGTGTTGGGTGGAGGTGTAGACTTTGGGTAGGGTGCTCTTTCCAAGAGCCGGTGCAGACTCAATGGGCCGAATGGCCTCCTTCTGCACTGTAAATGCAATGATAATCTATGATTAATTTAGGACAAAGGTTCGGCACAACATCGTGGGCCGAAGGGCCTGTTCTGTGCTGTATTTTTCTATGTTCTATAACAAAGAGAACTGCGTTTTCCACACTACCCGACTGGCCATCCTCAGCTACGTCATGGAGAACGGAGTGCTAGGGCCCAACCCCGACCGTATACGCCCCCTCACAGAACTCCCCCGTCCCCACAGCCTCAAGGCCCTCAAACGATGCCTGGGGCTGTTCTCCTACTACGCCCAGTGAGTCCTCAACTATGCGGACAAAACCCGCCCACTAATTCAAACCACCACTTTTCTCCTGACGGCTGAGGCCCGCTCGGCCTTCAGCCGCATCAAGGCCGACATCACCAAGGCCGCAATGCATGCAGTGGACGAGTCCGTCCCTTTTCAGGTAGATAGCAATGCGTCAGACGTCGCACTGGCCGCCACACTCAACCAGGCGGGCAGGCCAGTGGCATTCTTCTCCCCGCTTCCGAAGTCCGACACTCCTCGGTCGAGAAGGAAGCACAAGCCATAGTGGAAGCCGTGCGGCACTGGAGGCACTATCTAGCCAGTAGGTGGTTCACCCTCGTCACCGACCAGCGGTCGGTCGCCTTCATGTTTGACAACGCACAACGGGGCAAAATTAAAAATGACAAAATTTTGAGGTGGAGGATCGAACTCTCCACCTACAATTACCATATCAAGTGTCGTCCTGGGAAGCTCAATGAGCCCCCAGATGACCGACTTCGGGCTATCTACGATGACCTCTGTCACCCGGGGGTCACCCAGCTTACCCACTTCATTAAGGCCCGCAATCTGCCCTTCTCCACCGAGGAGGTCAAGGCAATGACCAGGGACTGCCAGGTCTGCGCGGAGTGCAAACCGCACTTCTACCGGCCAGACAAGGCACGCCTGGTAAAGACCTTCCGGCCCTTTGAGCGCCTAAGTATTGACTTCAAAGGGCCACTCCCTTCCGCCAACTGTAATATATACTTTCTAACCGTCGTCAATGAGTACTCCCGCTTCCTCTTCGCTGTCCCCTGCCCCAACATGACCTCGGCCACTGTGATAAAGGCACTGCACAGCATCTTCACACTGTTCGGTTTCACTGCTTACGTCCACAGCGATCGGGGCACATCGTTCATGAGCGATGAGCTACATCAGTCCCTGCTCAGCAAAGACAATCGCCTCGAGCAGCACTATGAGCTATCACCCGCAGGGAAAAGGGCAGGTGGGGAGGGAGAACGTGACGGTATGGAAGGCCGTCCTTCTGGCCCTCAGGTCGAGAGGTCTTCTGACCCCCCACTGGCAGGAGATCCTCCCCGACGCCCTCCACTCCATTCAGTCACTCCTCTGCACAGCCACGAATGAGACCCCTCATGACCGTTTGATTGTCTTCCCTAGGAAGTCCATCTCCGGGGTCTCGCTTCCATCTTGGCTGACAGATCCGGGACCTGTCCTTCTCCGGAGGCACATGAGGAGCCATAAGACCGACCCCCTGGTCGAGAGGGTCCAGCTGCTGCACGCCAACCCCCAGTACGCCTACATCGCGCACCAGGACGGACGGCAAGATATAGTCTCCCTACGAAACCTGGCGCCAGCTGGTTCCCCTGCCAGCATGCCCCCCTCCCCGCTGCCTACCACCACCCCCAGCGCCCCTCACTCCCCAATGCAGCTACTCTTACAACTAACCCACTGAATTGTTATCATCTTGGGCCTCCTGTATTGTCCCACGCCAACACTGCCGCCACCCCCCAGCCTACCCCCACCCCCCAACCGTCTCCGACATGCCGGACTGAGGCTCAAGCTCCAGACACAACACCCCTGGAGTCACCACCTGCAACAACCGTGCCTGCAACATCGCCAGAGCTGAGGAGGTCTAAAAGAACAATCCGGCCTCCAGACAGACTGAATATTTAATGACCCATGTCAACCCCGCCGGACTTGATTTTTTTAACAAGGGGTGAATGTGGTGAATGTATTCACCTAATGCATGAGCTGCCTGTATAATGATGTGACCTATTGTGACCTATGACCCGGAAGTGGTGATACGAGCTACTTCCAGGTACTGTACTGGAACCCCGGTGAGGGCGGAGCCAGAGGCGGAGCCCGTATATAGGCCGGCCACCTGTGGGTGGCACTCATTTGTACAGCCGACTCTGGCAGGCGAGTTCATGGTTAATAAAGCCTAATGTTCACTCACTCTCACGGTCTCAGTGAATTGACGGTATAACACTCCCCAATGCAGCTACTCTGACAACGAACCCACTGGATTGTTGTCATGTAATTTGCAGGTTGTTCAGAAGGATTCTGGGAAAGCGCCCTCCAGACTGATGAACTCATTCAGATAGAATAAGGCTCACATAGACGTGTCATTAGCGGTGCTTGCTGGGGTGCTCTCAATACCAAGCTCACTCTCTGCCCCCCCCCCCCCCGCCCCGCCTCCCGCTCCTCCTCCAACCTCCCAGACAGAATCTGAGCTCTCTGCGTGGAAGGATCAGGTACCCACAGTGACTTCACCACCTGCAGACTGGATGGACTGCAGTGGGGTTATGAGGCTACATCTCATCATGTTGAAAAGCTCTTTATCCATGGGCCACATAGATGGTGCCATTGCCACTGAGGCCCATGACCCCTCTACCATTCAGTGAGGTGAGTGTGGGCAGCTGAGGGTTCACTTACCCGGGTGAGCGGATTAGGTCATTCATCCATTTTCTGCACTGCAGGGCAGTCCTCCAGTGAAGGCCCTGGGCACTGACCAACCTGGAGACTTCCTCACGTGTAGGGTTTGTTAAATAGTTCACTCTTCCTTCTATCTTTGGGGTACAGGACACCCTTCCTGGCCTCCACTGCATTTAACAGCACTTTGAAGGAAATGTCTCCAAATTTGGAGACCGGAGATCAATGGTCCATCTCACCTTCAAAGTTGCTATCTGGGCACCTTTCAAATATGGTGCTGGGATATGAGGGTGGGGCACATTCCAACCAGCTTGTCCCACCGTGCGGTACATCAGGAAACCTCAAACTGCATACTCAATTATGTCAGCATTGCACGATTTGGCATGAATTCCCACAGCTTCCATGAAAGGAAACACTCCCGCTTCCCGTCCCCCCACAAGATATAGTCCAGGAATGGGAAATTCCACCCTCAATTCGCTTGGGTAATATTTAAATTTACAATTTTGAAATGATTGGACTTATTTTAAACTATCTTACTTCTCTACTTGTTTAGGCGGAAGGTTTTCCATGACATGGTGGAATGTGATTCATCGATCTGGTTAGTCTGTGAAACCTGTGACCAATCAGAAAAAAACACTTCAATAACGGGCGCGATCTTCCGGCCGAGTAGCCCCTGGACTGGAGTGCCGTGCAGCCGGCAGCAGCCATGCAGCCGGGAGCAGTCTCCCGCAGGCCTCACAAGGCGGCACGATCAGGATCCCGTCCACAATGGTCGGTCAGTTTGAAACCTACAGAGACGGACTCACCCAGGGAGTCCCCACCCGGCGCCTTTCAGGACACAAACACGGACCAGGCGGAACGACACCTGGGATAGGTGTCTCCTGGGCCATAGGAGGCCCCTGGGTGGGCAGGGACAGGGCAGCGTGGCCCCTGGCTGTCCCTGTGGAATGTGGGCACCTTGGCACTGCCACCTGGCACTGCCAAGGTGCATGGGTGGCAGTTCAAAGCTGGAATGGTTTCTGGGATGGCACTCCCAATGAAAGGATAATGGGTGGGGGGGCGGGGGTTGCTGGAGGGGTATCAAGGATCCTCTGGAAGGTTGGGTTGGTGAAGTGTGAATGTCTTGGGGTGGCCCGAAAGGGGGCATGTGAATGCCTGAAAACGGGGGCCCTCACTGACCTCATAACATGGTGTCATCACTTGGGGAATGTGGGGTAATGCCCATATAATAAAAATTATAATCTTTATTGTCACAAGTAGGCTTACATTGCAATGAAGCCACTGTAAAAAGCCCATAGTTGCCACACTCCAGCGCCTGTTCGGGTACACAGGGAGAATTCAGAATGTCCAAATTACCTAATAGCACGTCTTTCGGGACTTGTGGGAGGAAACCGGAGCACCCGGAGGAAACCCAGGCAGACATGGGGAGAACATACAGACTTCGCACAGACAGTGACCCAAGGCAGGAATCAAACCTGGGACCCTGGAGTTGCGAAGCCATAGTGCTAACCACTGTGACATTGCTCATGAGTGGGGTGTGTGGGGGACCCATAAACACACTTCGAGATCAGGGTACCCTTTCAAAATGGTGACCTGATTTCTGAGGAGACGGTCTGACCAGCGAGTTCAGCTCCGCAGTGATGATAATTATTCGAAGTGCGGGCTTGATTGACGAGAAACTCCAGAGGGCCCGAGAAAGTGATTAAGTGTCTTTAGATAACGGAGGGGAACCCCCCGACAGAGCCAGCGGAAAACTCCCAGCAAAACCAACTACAAATGACACTGGGAAATGTTTCCGTTAGATCGTGCCCAACATATCATTCAATTGTTTATTCATTCAAACATAAATGCACATATAATATGGATGGGCATGGTGTATTTTCCAATTTGTGAAATATTTGTGGACAGGTTAGATATATTCATAGAATCCCTACAGTACAAAAGGAGGTAATTCAACCCATCGAGTCTGCACCAACTCTCCAAAAGAGCACCCTACCTAGGCCCTATCCCCATACCCCCACCTAACCTTTGGATACTAAGGGACAATTTAGCATGGCCAATCCACTTATCATGTACATCTTCGGACTGTCGGAGGAAACAGGACACACAGAGGAAAGTCACACTGACACGGGAAGATGGAATAATCCTTAATATACACAAAGCTTCATGACTTAAAGATGAGGTTGTACAGCACAGTGGGTGGTGTCCCAGCCTCTGAGCTAGAAGCTCTAGGTTTGAATCACATGCCACGACTGGGTGCCCATGATAGGTATGTTCATAACTTGACTATGCCTATGTAAGGTAATACGAGTGGGAGAGCCTGCTTCTTAGCCGTGCTTCATGTGGAATGCACCCCACAAGCTATCACTTCAGGCAACAGACTAGTGCCCCGTTCCAAGGAAAAAATAGTTATGGATAGAGACATAAACAATTGTGTTTTGTCTGCCTTATGTGCCCTTGGAAAGTGTCTAAAACCATTATTTGAATCCTTTGTGAACGTACTTTTTCTTTAATATGTCGTAAGGTACCTTAATCAGATATGTCAAACTTTTTGTGTCAGGTGCTTTAACAACAGTGCTCCTACCTTTGTAGACCTAATTTGCTGGCTGGCTCAATCGCCAAAGTTATGTGAAGAGACCTGCTCCTTCCATATTTTTCAGCGATAAGCCAAACGAGACGGTGAAGAAAACCACCGTTAGTGCCGATGGCTTTGATGGCACTTTACCCTGCTGCCACACTCTTCAAAATAATCGAAACATTCTGCCCAGTGAAAAAATGTCACTTTTGGAAATTAGACCCAATTTTGGGACAAAGTAAAGAGAAGAATTTACTCTGCATCTCACATGCACTCCATTCAGGTAAACTTCACAGTGATATTAAATACATCCCTCATCTTGAATATAACATCAAATAAAAGAAAAATACTCTGAAAGTGGAATAATAATAATCTTTATTGTCACAAGTAGGCTTACATTAACACTGCAATGAAGTTACCATGAAAAGCCCCTAGTTGTCACATTCCTGCGCCTGTTCGGGTACACTGAGGGAGAATCCAGAATGTCCAATTCACCTAACAGCACGTCTTTCGGGACTAGTGGGAGAAAACGGGAACACCCGGAGGAAACCCATGCAGACACGGGGAGAACGTGCGGACTCCGCACAGACAGTGACCCAAGCCGGGAATCGAACCTGGGACCTGGCACTGTGAAGCCACAGTGCTACCGTGCTGCCCGGAAGGGATATAGCAAGCGGCCAAAAGGGTGGTAAATCTATAATAGAATGTATATTCATGAATGCTGGATACATAAGGAATGAGATTTGATTCAGGGCCCACCCAAATGCGTGGTAGGAAGGTAGAACGCCCAGTATCAGCTGATGACAGTACAGGTGTTGATGGCATTTCTAAACACAGCCAGGCCTCCCTGCAGTGGTGCCAAGCTCTCTGTTTTTCTAGCTGCTGCTGAGAATACCAGTATTCAGTTCCAAACCAGAAAGGATTGAGATAAGGAGGAGCTGGATTCTCCAGGTTAGGTGGATTGGCCATGCTAATTTGCCCCTTGCGATGGGATTGCAGGGATAAGTAGTGTGCTCAATCAAAGGGTCAGGCCGAATGGCCTCCTTCTGCACGGTAGGGATTCTATTATTCGATATGATCAGTGGCCTCAACACCATCATGCATTGTCAGTGCCTCCAACCTTCAGTAAATGAAGTGAACAAAGAGGCTGAGAGATGGGGAATGGCAGTCAGACAAACAAAGCCCCATGGAAGCAAGGTGGTGCAGTGGTCAGTACTACTGTCTCACAGCGCCGAGGACCCGGGTTCCATCCCAGCCCTAAGTCACTGTCCGTGTGGAGTTTGCACATTCTCCCCTGCGTGGGCCTCACCCCACAACCCAAAGATGTGCAGGGTAGGTGCACGTCCATGCTAAATTGCCCTTAATTAGGAAAAAACGAGAATTGGGTACGCTAAATTTATAAATATAAAGAGGAATGCCTCCCTGCAGCTCTCCTCTCTGTGGCCTGGGAATGGCGGGAGGTCTTGTTCCCAACCAACGGTAAGAAGAAACTCTTCAGCCTGACCAAGGAAGCTTGGTGGAGGTGGCAGAGGAGGTTAGCAGCCATGTGGTCAAGCTACAATACTGTGTCCAATGCTGGAAGGGGGTCAATGACCTCCCCCATACAGCCAGAGTGAGCCTGAGTGAATGATGAGCACACTGTGGCTGCCAAGTCAGGAACACGTGACTCAAGTGGGGAGGGAGAGTCAAAGCGAGCAAAAGAATAGATCTAATACATTCTGTCAAGGTAAGCCAACCTTCACCTCACTCCAAACTGATTTGGATTTGTTTATTGTCACGTGTATCGAGGTACAATGAAAAGTATTCTTCTGCATGCAACTCAAAACAGATCATTTGGTACTCTCATCATGACATTATGCACTCTAAGTGTCATATCCTGACGTTCAGAGTGAACAATGTTATATTTGGCTTGCTCATAAAACTAAATTTATCTTCTCTCCCTTGCAGGAAACAGCAGGCCCAGACAGAACCACACAGGCAACAATAACCCAGCTCACCTCAGAGGACGATGTTGAGGATCCATCTGAAGAAGATCCATCACTGAGTTCACCTGCACCTTCAACCAACACAGAGTCTCACACTCCTGTGGTTACATGCCTAGATTAGGCTCAGGGTCACATTCTGGGCAATACTTCATTGACACATCTCCGCAGCAGTGGGTGGCAGTGACAGCCGAGATCCCTGGCAGTCAGAGGACTGATGAAGCACAGGTGCCCACTGAGTCTCAGTCAGATAATGATCCTCTGAAAACAACCACAAATATTCTGGAGATGCAATGACAGGAAGCGGAACATCAGGCTGAGTTGTGAGAGGCAGTCAACAGACGAGAGTGAAGGATGGAGGAGTCTGTGTTCTGTCTGATGTCAAGGCTCTGACATACCTGTGTCTCCCTGGGAAGAGTGGCATCCGCCTTCGTCCATCAGCTTCTGCCAGATTGCGCTTGCATCTTCACTCCGTCTCCATTGGCATAGATGGAATCCATCAGGCGGGAGGGGAGCGGGGTACCTCAACCTCACTTCAGGTGCCATTTCTCCTCAATTAATGCTCCCATGTCTTATTGTCTTATAATACTAGCCATGCAATTTCCCACTCCCCCTCCTCACCTCAGAACCTGCTGGGGGGGGGGGGGGGGGGTGGCAGCTTAACATTCTAGTCATGGTGAATCACAGTAAATTATACTTGCACCCAGGGGAAGCCTGCAACCTTGGAATTTTTATGGTACAGTATGAGGCCATTCAGCCCATCGAGTCAGGACCAACCCTCTGAAAGGGCAGTCGACCTCGGCCCACTCACCCACCCTATCCCCATAACCCCACACACCCCACCTAACCTGCATATCTTTGGACTGCGGGAGAAAACCGGAGCTGGGCAGTTCTATGTTAAAACATTTTTAAGCAAGGTTTTATGTTAACAGAATTGCATTACGAGGGCTGTTTCTACTGTGTACTCAAAATCCATAATTAATGTTTAGTTCCTGTTTACAAGCTCTGCTTGTAGAGCTTAATTTTATACATATCATTGATTCATTAATTATGTTTCTGGCATATGTACTCAAACCCCCACCTACATCTCAGTATATTACTTTGATAAAGGAAAATGTGCTCATTGAAAAGTCTGTGCCAGGTTCTAAGGACATCCTGAAATAACACAATAATCAGGAATGGTAGAAATGGTCAACTATTGACAAATAAATAAAAATGCTTTCAATGTGACAATAAGCTCCTCTCTATGTGGAAATACAACACAAAAGAATGTATTTTGTTTGCT
This sequence comes from Scyliorhinus torazame, assembly GCF_047496885.1. Taxonomy (NCBI): domain Eukaryota; kingdom Metazoa; phylum Chordata; class Chondrichthyes; order Carcharhiniformes; family Scyliorhinidae; genus Scyliorhinus; species Scyliorhinus torazame. The sequence goes on from NC_092709.1 coordinate 122,192,376, forward strand.
GCATTGACTGACATATTCTTCAATCTATGCAGCTGAATGTTTATCTTCCCTTTTCCCCTGCAGAAAAGAAAATCCGACCTACAGCTGGAACCCATTCATCATGACTGATAGTTTGGTGGCATGACAACTGTGTCCATTCTCTCGTGTGACAAAACCTGAATCTGATTGTGAGCTGAACAGGAATAAAGGATTCCGAAAGTAGAAAGCGTCCTACACAAAGTGCAATTGTTCCATTCAATGAATTGAAATGTTACTCTTCTACAAAAATGAAAAGTAGCTGAAGGCTCATTGCTGAAGCCAGACAAAGCAGGTGATCTCTCTGCCATGAAAAGACTATCTCTTGATCATTTGGTGAATTCAGAATTATAAATGTTTTCAGTAATGAATGTAAACCTGATGTGCTTCTGGTAAAAGGTGTTTCTTATGTCTTCTGGATGTTGTTTGGGAAGTTATTAAGGATTACTTAGTGTTGTATTCTTTGGGGGATATATTTGAATTAATGGTTGCTAAGATGTTCACTCTACGTTTTAAAAAGATTAACTTGAGTTCATAGAATAAACATTGTTTTGCTTTAAAAAATACTTTTCCATTTCTGCTGTACCACACCTGTTGAGTGGGCTGTGTGCTCCCCATACCACAATCTAGTAAAAATCGTGGGTCGGGTGAACTCCATGATACATTCTGGGGTTCTCTAAACCCTTGCCCATAACAAATTGGGGCTCAAGGGTGATAAAAGTCTATCTATTGGATCGGCTAAGTGAACTTAAAGACAGTGAGGGGTGAGCATATTGTGGTTGCTTTTCAGGTGCGATATTCCAGTTTATGTGGGGAGTGTGTTGCGGGCAATGGTTCCTTCAGAGGCTCTGAAATTTTTGGGGGAGGAGACGGTCACACGCAGTATCTTACGGACAGAGACTAAAATCAGACTGTTAAATTTGGCAAAACATTGCAGTGAACATTACCTGACAAAATGCGAAAAGATGAGGTAATTATGGCGGTGGCTAAGCATTTAAAGTTGCCTGAGATAGAGTTTGACTCATTGGAAATGGCAGAAATTCAGTTACAACTTAAATAAATGGAACATGAGAGAATTAAAGCGGCTTGAATACGAAAGAGAGAGGGGAAAAAAAGGAGAGAAAAGAAAGGAGAAAAGAAAGAATAGCCCTAGCAGAACAAAAAGAAAGAAAAAGGGAGATACAGATCAGGGAAAAAGATAAAGAGAGAGAGTTTGAACTTCAGAAAATGGCCATGAAACATGACAGTCAGTTAAAATTGGCAGACGTAAAGGGAAATGTACAGTTGGATGATAGTGATGTGGACAGTGAGAAAGAGCGTCATAGTCGAAGGCTTGGTGGGATCTAACCAAATATGTCCAAGCATTGTCAAGGTAGCTAAACAAATGAAATGGTCATAGGACATGTGGGTATTACTGATTCAAACAAAGCTGGTAGGTAGGGCTAATGAGGTGTTTGCATCACTGCCGGAGGAGATATCTGGGTGGCATGAAGAGGTGAAAAAATCCATCTTAGGTGCACATGAACTAGTGCTTGAAGCCTACAGACAAAGGTTTAGAAATGTAAGGGAAGAATTTGGTCAAACATACATGGAGTTTGGAAGGATCAAACAGAGTAATTTTGATAGGTGGATAAGGGCTTTGAAAGTAGACAAAACGTATGAAAATTATACTTTTGGAGGAGTTTAAAAATTAAATTCCTGATGTAGTGAGAACTCGTGGAAGAACAGAGACTTAAAACTGTGAGGTTAGCAGCAGAAATGGCAGATGATTATGAATTAGTTCATAAATCAAAGCTTGGTTTCCGACATCAGTTTCAGCCTGTGAGAGATAGAAACTGGAGACATGAGAAATACTCAAGTGGGAAAGGTAAAGGTGATCTGTTGGGAGATAATAAGGAGAGTGTACCTCAGACTGAAAAAGAAATCTAGGATGGTGGAAAAGAAATGAAAAATATCAAATGTTTTCACTAAAATAAACGAGGCCATGTAAAGTCACAGTGTTGGTGGTTGAAGAAAAGCATGGGAGAGCTGATATGGTAAAACAGGATAAGACAGTGGGGTTTCTTAAAGTGGTAAAGGAAAGCCCAAGTGAAGCGAAGGAGGTGCAAAAGATTGTACAACCTGATCAAGAGGTGATTGATAAGAAGGTGCCAGATGTCTTTAAAGAATTTACTTATGTGAGTAAAGTTTACTCATGTGTATCAGGAGGAGCAGGTAAAGAAGTCACAATTTTAAGAGATACGGGAGCTAGTCGAACTTTAATGGTAAGAAGTGAGGAGTTATATAGTTTGGGAAGGATGTTGCCAGAAAAGGTGGTAATATGTGAAATTCAGGGTGAGAGGAGTAGTGTTCCATTATATAAGGTAAGGTTGGAAAGTCCAGTGAAGAGTTGTGAAGTGGTAGTAGAAGTAATAGAGAAACTATCTTGTCCAGGAATACAGTTTATCTTGGGTAATGAAATAACTGGATCGCAGGTGGGAGTGATGCCTACTGTGGTTGATAAGCCAGTGGAAATTCAGACAACTGAAGTGTTGAAGGATGAATATCCTGGGATTTTTCCGGATTGTGTAGTAACAAGGTCGCAAAGTCACAGGTTAAGACGAGAGGAGAAATCAAAGAGTGAAGATGAACTTGAAGTGCAATTATCAGAAACAATTTTTGATCAGATGGTTGAAAAAGAACAAGAACAGGTGGAGGATGAGGCGGATATTTTTAGTTCAGGAAAATTGGTGGAGGTACAACAGAAAGATGTAGAAATAAAACGGATGTATCAGAAAGCATACACGGAAGAGGAATCTGAGTGTATACCAGAGTGTTATTACCGTAAAAGTGATGTCTTGATGAGAAAATGGAAACCTTTACATATGCAGGCAGATGAAAAGTGGGCAGACTTTCATCAAGTAGTATTGCTGGTAGGGTACAGAAAGGAGGTGTTGCGAGTTGCACATGAGGTACCAGTGGGAGGTCATTTGGGAATATGGAAAACTCAAGTTAAAATACAGAAACATTTTCATTGGCCTGGGCCTAAAGATGTAGTTAAATTTTGTCAATCATGTCACACATGTCAAGTGGTAGGGAAACCACAAGTGGTGATAAAATCAGCACCCTTAATACCCATTCCAGCATTTGAGGAACCTTTTACAAGGGTCCTAATTGATTGCGTAGGACCGCTTCCTAAAATGAAAAGTGGGAATATATATTTTTTGACGATAATGGTTGTATCTACTAGGTTTCCAGAGGCCATTCCAGTATGTAATATAACAGTTAAAAAGATTGTGGAGGTGAGAGTTTGGCTCAAGATAGAGCTTGATGGGAAATGGAATGTCAAATAGAGCTTTGTGTAAACTGGAATGTCAAAGCTTTGTAACTGTGTACGTGACTTTCGAGATGAATCGCTTCTGTTTTAGCACTAGACAGTTTGCAATAACAGGATGCAGCCTTGGGAATGGTTTCCTCATTCTAAAGATAATTATAACTTAGCTGAGAGCAACAGAATGTCATAATTTGAGCCTCCTCTAAGGGGGCCGTCCTCAGAAAAGGAACAGTGTCATATATTGTATAGAAGCTACTGTCAAATGTACTGATATTGGCTTGCTGCTGTGCTCCCCTGAAGCACAGTGGTGCAGCCCCGGCCGTGAATAAACGTACGTTGAAGTGACTTGGTGTTCGATTGATCATTTCATCCGGACTGACAATAGCAAATTCTCATTTGGTGGCAGCGGTGGGATCTCATGGAGCCTCGCCAGGGGCAGACGGTGTAACTGACTGATCATTTCCGGATGCGAAGGAGGGATTGGGCCCCCAAATGTGAGTACCCTCGTTACCACTTTGGTTTCCCCCTCCGCTGTTCCAAGCGCGACCTAGTCCTACCGTCTGTTTCTGAAGAGACTCTTTCGCGATCCAGGTCAGTCCGGCGAACCTGTTACAGTCCGGGTTAGAGGCCCAAGACAGGGTTAGAGGCCCGTAAGAGGTTAGAGTCCTCCTTGAATCAGGGTTAGAGGCCCGTAAGAGGTTAGAGTCCTCTTCGAATCAGGGTTAGAGGCCCGTAAGAGTTTAGAGTCCTCTGCGAATCAGGGTTAGAGGTCCATAAGAGGTTAGAGTCCTCTTTGAATTAGGGTTAGAGGCCCGTGCGCGAGGGTTAGAGGCCCTCGGCCGAAGAAAGGTGCTTGGCTGATGATGATCCTTCTGGTTGCTTGATACCTTCGTGATAAAAGGTTGCCCTTAAAAAAAGAGATTGTCTCACCAGTGTCTTGACTTGTTCGACACTCCGGGTTGACTATTGGCTACAGCGGAGCCCGATAACTCCGTCCAAAATATAGTATTTCCCATCAGGTGCGGATGACGCTTTAGCCTCCACAATAAACAGGGTTTCACCGTCGCGCACCCTGTCGGAACACTCGTACAATTGCTTAAATTCCTGATTGGGTTGTGGGACAGGATAACCCCGTTCTAATTCTTGATTGAATAAGCGACTTAGGCTCGCTGCCAAATTAAGTGAGTAACCGTGAGGATTATCCGAGGATAGGAGACAATGGGTAATACTCTGGATAGCACCTCTGATAGTGGAGGCGCGCTTCAGACTCTGTGAACAGAATCCGGAACATTCTAAGCAGCTGCGGCAGTTATCGGGGGAACTGCATAACAATTTGGGACAGGGAAAATGGCCCCTGGGGGGGCCGAAAGATTTGCCTACGGTTGTAGAGGCACAACAGGTTATTTGACAATATAACCGCAGCTCTACGGCTAAGAAATTGATTGTGTTATGGCGGGAGTACTATCAAAAATTAAAAGACGCATCTCTATTGGCTAGCTGGCAGGATAATGCCTCAAAGTTGGGCATTGAATTAACGGAAGGGGGAATTGTTAAAACTGCGGAGGTTTTGAAAAAGGAATGTGCCCACCATAAGAGACATAAGTTTCTCGAGCCCCCGACCCCTAAACCAAGACCGTGGGGTCGAATGGCCGGCCTTGCCTTGACCGAGGGAGACGATGATGATGACCCTGAAAATTGGCAATATCGGGGGCAGCCGACTGCTCCTCCACCACCGCCTCCACCTCCACCTTATAACCAAGCCCTTTATCCGCAACTGGTCCATTGATACTCCCCTGCCCGATGCGGACATTACAGTTTTCACTGACGGAAGTGCTTCCGTCTGCGAAAGGGGGGATAGATTATCAGGGTACGCCATAGTTAACCAACAAAGTGAAACTCTGGAAGCAGCAGCATTTGAAGCACCTTTTTCCGCCCAACAAGCTGAATTATTTGGTCTTATCCGAGCGTGTGTGTTAGGAGAGAACAAGAAAATAAACATTTACACAGACTCCAGATACGCATTTGGAGTCACACACGACTTCGGCCAATTATGGAAGAACAGGGGATTTCTTACATCTGCAGGCACTCAGATATCCCACAAACAGTTGGTTACACTATTACTACAGGCTTTAATGCTCCCTAAACAAATAGCCGTAATAAAGTGCGCTGCCCATACGACTGGCAAACCCCGGTGGACGTAGGTAATCGGCAGGCGGACCATCAAGCCAAAGAGGCTTCTCGCTTAAAAGACATGGTGGTGCCCAAAATGATGAGTCAGACTAAAAGCTCTAGGTCAGTCACCCTCTGAAAAGCCAATGCCGACCATCACTGACATCGTTCAATTACAGGAGGACTCTCCTGCCTGTGTAAAAAGATGATGGGAAGAATTGGGATGTTGTTATAATCCTGTAAACAAATTGTGGGTCACCCCGGCAGGGCAAACTTGTATGCCCAATGCATTAGCAGCCTGGGTCACCGAATGTATTCACTTTGCAACTCATTGTGGTGCGCGAGCCACGGGTGATATGTTGTTGAAGACTTGGTGGCATGCAAAACTGCAGGACATAGCACAAAACATTAGCAGTCATTGCCTGGTATGTCAGCGATATAACCTTGGAAAAGCAGTACCCTGTGAAATGGGTAAAACCCCGCTACCAGAAGGTCCCTTTGAGACACTCCAGATGGATTGTATTGAGTTGGAAAGATGCCAATGTTATAAACATGTATTGGTTACTGTTGATGTATTCAGTAAATGGATAGAAGCTTACCCCACTGTAGATAACAAAGCTTCCACGGTAGTAAAAGTTTTGATGCGAGAAATTGTTCCTAGATTTGGGATTCCATATCGATTAAGCTCTGATGGGCTAGTTTAGCACACTGGGCTAAATCACTGGTTTTTAAAGCCGACCAAGGCAGGCCAGCAGCATGGTTCGATTCCCGTACCAGCCTCCCCGAACAGGCGCCAGAATGTGGCGACTAGGGGCTTTTCACAGTAACTTCATTGAAGCCTACTCGTGACAATAAGCGATTTTCATTTCATAATGGACCTCATTTTGTGGGACAGATCAATAATGAATTTTTTACTCAGCTGGGAATAAAACAACAATTACATTGCGCGTACCGACCCCAGGCAGCGGGAATGGTAGAAAGAGCTAATCAGACATTAAAAACGAAACTGGCAAAACTACAGGCAGAGACTGGAGCCACTTGGCTCAAATTATTGCCTATTGCCCTCTTCCAGATACGTGCAACCCCGGCTGGAAAGACATGACTGAGTCCCGCTGAAATTCTATACGGAAGACCCTTTCCCACTCTCTGGGATCAAGAAAGCCCTAAGGAAGTACAGTTTCACCATATGACTACTGAAATGGCCAACTATGTGATAGCCTTGACCAAAGTGCCAAAAGGCCTCCATTCACGAGTGCGAGCTGCTTATGAGGAGATACCTCCCTTGTCCAGTTCTGTCACTATTAATCCAGGAGAGTATGTCCTGATTCGCAATTGGATTAGGAAAGGATTAGAACCCCGATGGGAAGGACCACACCAGGTCCTACTCACTACTCCCACTGCTGTAAAAGTGGAAGGCAGAAATGCCTGGATCCACATCCACCATTATAAAGTTGTGAAAATGCAATAGAAAACAACCCTCTGTTTCGAGCCCTAGGTAATAACTCCGGCATCACTTAAAGGATGAAGGCCACACTTATTATTGTAACCCTGCTATGGATAGCTCAGGAATAAAACAATTTAAATCAACTGCGTACCATCCAGGATTGCAGGGAGCGTTAGAAAGGAGGCATCAGACATTAAAGACAATGTTGAGGGCTTATTATCAAGATTATCCAGAGGATTGGGATAAAGGAATTCCATTGGTACTGTTTGCAATTAGGGATGCACCTAATGAGTCAACCAAATTCAGTCCTTTTGAACTAATATTTGGTCTTGTGGTAAGAGGACCACTTAAATTGATTAAGGAAAAATTGGTGACTGAGAAATCGGAAATTACATTATTGGATTACGTGTCAAATTTTAGGGAATGATTAAATAGAGCAGGTGAATTGGCTAGACAACATTTAAAAATTGCACAAAATGTTATGAAATGGGTAGCGGACAAGAATTCCAAAGTTTGTAGTTTTGCCAGTGGAGATAAAGTTTTAGTGTTGTTACCAGTGGAAAACGTTTAAAAGCAAGGTTTTGTGGACCTTATCAGATTCAAAGGAAATTAAGTGAGATGAATTATGTGGTAAAAAACACCAGATAGAAGGAAGACTCACCGAGTGTGTCATGTGAATATGTTTAAAAGGTACTTTGAAAGGGTAGGAGAGAAAAAGGAGATTTTAATGATTCTAACTCAAAGTGACAAACCAAATCCAGATGACTGTGAATTTGACATACCTCAAATTAAATTGCTGGCTTTGAAAGCAGACCAAGGCAGGCCAGCAGCACGGTTCAATTCCCGTACCAGATTCCCCGAACAGGCGCCGGAATGTGGCGACTAGGGGCTTTTCACAGTAACTTCATTTGAAGCCTACTTGTGCCAATAAGCGATTTTCATTTCATTTCATTTTCAAGTTCTTAAAAATTGGGATAAATTGTTGAGTTACCTTCCAGAGGAAAAACGGACTGACCTGAAAGAGTTATTGATATCACATGGGCAAGTTTGTAGAGATAAATTGGGATGTACTAAAATGGCAATGCATGATGTAGATGTAGGAAATGCTGTTCCAATCAAACAACATCCAGATAGACTTAACCCTTTAAAATTGGCACAGGTTAACAAAGAGATTGAGAGTATGCTTAAACATGGCATAATTGAAGTGGGTTGCAGCCAATGGAGCTCACCCATAGTGATGGTATGAAAAACAGACGGTACCCAACGGTTATGTATGGACTATAGAAAGGTTAATGCAGTTACAAGAACGGACTCTTATCTTATCCCACGTTTGGAGGATTGCATTGAGTAAGTGGGACAATCAGCTCTTATTTCTAAACTGGATTTACTTAAAGGTTACTGGCAGGTACCTTTATCCGACAGGGTGAAGGAGATTTCAGCTTTTGTGACTCCAGATGATATATACCAATTCAAAGTTATGCCATTTGGCAAGAAAAATGCTCCAGCCACATTTCAAAGTTGTTTCAGGATTACCCAATTGTGCGGTATACATCGACGATCTGGTAATTTTCAGCCAGCCATGGAAAGAACATTTAAAACATCTGATGGAGTTATTCGATCGACTTCAGGAGGCGGGTTTGGTGATAAACCTAGCCAAAAGTGAATTTGGAAAGGTCCACGTCACTTTCCTTGGCCATACAATCAGACAGAGTCGATGGGTCCCACGGGATGTGAAAACAAAAGTTATTGGGCAGTTTCCGATACCCTCGACACGACGGGAAATAATGCGATTTCTTGGCATGAGTGTATTTTACCGGAAATTTGTACCGAATTTTAGCAGTGTGGTCGCTCCACTGACGGACTTGCTCAAGAAGCGTAACAAATTCCAGTGGACAGCGAAGTTTCAACAGGCATTTGACTGCCTGCAAGCTGTGATAACCAATGCTCCTGTGTTGCAGAATTACAAGGGACTCTGTGATCAGATTGAACTAAAGTATCTGACTTTAAAGAGACATGCCGAGGCATAGAGCAATGGATGGATCGTGCTGAGACCTTCTTGTTCAAAGAGACTGTCAATTGAGAAGGATTCCAGTTAGAGGAAGAAGGAAAAAAATGGAATTTATTATGATATCTGTTTGCGATGTTGTTTTTTGAAATGAAAAAGTATATTTATGGTGTGCATTCCTTAAAGGATAGTGAAAAGGTGAAAAATGAAACCATCTTGAAGTTGATGGTTTATTTATTTTTTCTTTAGGGGAGATGTCATGAGAATGCTGAAATGTGGCTGGGGCATTTTTCTTGCCAAATGGCATAACTTTGAATTGGTATATATCATCTGGAGTAACAATGAGAGGCTGTTTAGCACAGGGTTAAATCGCTGGCTTTGAAAGCAGACTGAGGTAGGCCAGCAGCACGGTTTGATTCCCGTAACAGGCTCCCCGAACAGGCGCCGGAATGTGGCGACTAGGGACTTTTCACAGTAACTTCATTTGAAGCCTACTTGTGACAATAAGCGATTTTCATTCATTTCATTTCAATGCCGCTTTCAGAAATGTTTGGCTGCTCATGTTATTGCAGTGATTTCAGAGTGTGGGTGGAGCTGAGCTCTGGCTCTGCTGTTTAGTTTCATTTTGAGAAAAGCTTGGGTGTGTCTGTGTTTTTTTTGGTTTCGTTTTCAGTGTTGGAGCTGAAGCCAGACAAAGCAGTTGTACTGTTTATTGGAGGGTATTTTCTGATACTGGACTATGCTATAAATTATAGGTGGCCCTGTAACTACATTTGTGCTCCTATATTACTTTTGAATAGTTCTGATGAGACAAAAGGTACTCATTGGCTTAGATGCCTGTTTAGAAGAGGTAATTTGTCTATAATCGATAGTGTATAAACAATGCTTGTTAATATCAGAAAGGACACAAAATGGCTGTTAGTTTTTAAAGCAATACTAAAGACACAAAATGGCTGAACTAGCCACTTTCCTGAACAATAAGTTACAAACTGTGTAAACTACCTCATGAGAACCTAGGGAGTATTTTAACAGCCACTGATAACAGCTTCACAGAACAAGGAGTGCAATGTATCCTTGATAGAACTAAAGGTCCACTAACTTGTGTTAGTTTAGGGGCGGGTAAGACAACACCCACTTCATGTAACAGACGCAAATGGCATCATTCCAAGTTCTCCGCCTCCTTCGGTGCTGTACAAAACTTTAACCATTTCAGCAAGCAGGTCATCTGCACAAAATCATCTGCACAAAAAAATGTATACGTCTCTAAGAATAGCTAATGCCTATAAAATCAATCAGTGGAAATTGACTTAAATGGAATAAGACAGACAAAGTTTTATGATGAAGTAGAATGGAAGATTTTGTTCAATATTTTAATTAAGCGATTGTGACATTGCTGTCTCTTTGACAATCTGTAGCCATGAAAGAGGGCTAACAGTTAACTCTGATATTTGCTACCTGTGAGAATGTGTGTTTGGTCTGTGAATGTTCATATCTCTCTCTGCTAAGATTTATCTTCTGGGAAGTAACCTTGAGTTTATAATTTGCAACGTTAGAATAGGAACCAGAAGGATTTTTACCTAACTTATTTTGGTTAAAGCACTGAAGTACTAGGTTTCCTTTGTGAGTGTGGCGATATTTGTGTGTCATCTGACATTGTGATTTAAAGATCATAGTTTGAGTGTAATTAACAAATTTTTCTTTTCAAAGGTTATCATTGACATTTCCAGGATAATTTTGATACCCGAGGAATTTTAATCAGGGTATGTAAGAATAAGTAATTCTTAGTTTTATGGTGTTCATTGGAAGTTAGGAAAGTTAAAATACATATGACAGTTGAAATACATATGACTGATCCGGTGTTTCATTAGTTCAGGCTTAAAACTTCCCTGACACACCGCAGATGTATTAATTCTGAGATTGCAGAATTAAGTGTAAAGGACAGATGGGTAAATAAAATGTGTCCATGATCATGTTTCTTATTTAAACAAAAGAAGGGTGGTGACAAAATGGCATCTTGTAGAGAACTCTTACTCCATCCCCTTTTCAAACCAGCAGAGAATTGACCCATGTTTATTAATGCCTGGATTTGGTATGTCTCTCTTGGGGACCATGAATTTGTATTCAGTTGAATTGGTTTCTGGAGTAGGCGAGGAGCTGGATTAAGGGTTTGCCCCTGTGCACACTCTGAGCTTGGGCTTTGTAATTCTGATAAAATAATTTACAAAAAGCTGAAGATGTATTTTTAATTGGAACTTACAGATCTTAATTTTTGAATTGTCAGATATATTCAGATTAGTTAACCCACTCTGTCCCAAGCAGAATGGATCTTTTGTGTTTTACTTTACAAGTAACTACAAGTGGCACAATATTTTCAGTAGCTTCAGGAATTTGAGATAGTTGAGTTATTGTAAACTGGCTAATTAACCAGTCAAAAGCACTTCAGGGCCGGGTTCAAGCGCAACAGAATTAGGCATGTAACCACGAGGAAAATAGATATGAAGAGGTTGTAATATATGAGAACTACTAACCCCTGAATAACACACGTGTTCGGCCCATACAGGAAAAGCTTTATACGGACAACATCTAACACTTGGTGACAACCAGGACACTTTTCCACTTTTCCTTTAAATTTTTAGGTTAAACATTCAAGAAAGGCTGGAACGACAGCAGCAGCTGTGGGGACTCGTGATGGCTCTTGAGATCTCAGAACAACTACAAGCACATAAGAGCGCAGGAACATCACTGATTTCACAACGAACACATGATGAATGTAGCTATATGAACTATGGTGCTTTACATAATTTTATTGACGTGATGTGCATTCCAGCAGCCAGAGACTGGAACAATGCAATAACTTATTTTAATGCGTGGCTGCAACTACATTCGGGGAAAGACAGCAGATGCGTACACAAATTGTGTCTGTCCTTCTTGCGCGTTCCGGTATGGTTTCTAATATGAAATGAATATGTATCGTGTTTTAAGTAAGGTTGTTATGAAGCAGGCTGCCAATGACATGGGTGCCACTAGATTTTGAGGGCATGGCAACCTTATCAGGGTTAGAAGAGGCATAATCAATGATGCAGTGACATGACTTAACACAGAAACTTCTGAGGTAAGGTCACTAGACATACAAAGGTTAAATGTGAAGGTGGAACAACTTACAGGAATAAGGAAGAGAATATTAGAGAAAGCAGAGAAAGGTGTAGCCAGTTTTGAATAGGACAACAGTGTTATGTACACACACTAAGACATTCAACGATAATTACAAAACGCATTGACCAAGAAACGGAGAAAGCCGGAAGACTCTGACAGAGGCAGCTAGGCCACAACCTTGATCTGATCTAAAGGGGGGAGGTGCCTGATCGAATAGACAGCCCGCAACTGGCTAAGCTAGCCAAATGACAAGGGACACTGGACAACTGTATTCTGAAGGGAGTAACCAGAGTATACATAGTGATCCCCAACTTCAAAATGGATGAGATAACTGGGATAGAGATGGTCCTGATGGTCCCTATCATCACATCGGACTCAGGGCCATATCCTCACAACCAACTGGAATCGTACGGGCTAACACCTCCCTCAGGTACTATCTCATCGAGACCTCTGCTATACACAGGGATAATATATGGGATCTCCTTCACGTTGCCCCCAACCAGTGGGACAGGGAGAGTTGGACGAATGTGGGTTAATCAGAACTCATGGTTGTGTCTTAGAGATTACACCTGCCCTCATGCATTTTAGGTTTACGGAGGAAAAGGAAATACTGCGTCTCCGCCACCGTAACCGCCTATCGCTATAACTTTTGTACCCCTTAGGTCCACCATATAGACCTAGCAAGGATCATTTGAGTTAGGAATATAAATAGCCAGAAATGGTCCCACATCTTGCAGAAACTCTGAGAGAATGAAGACTCAAGATCGGTCAATCAGTGAAGCTTTACCACCAGTTAACAAAAAATCCATTTAGTGGCAGAGAGTGTGGGACTGTTAGATGAGCTTACTTGAAAACTGCTATGAAGAACATAATTTAATGAAAGACAGCGGAGTTAGTCAGGGCGGAAGGAATGATTGATATCAAGACATTAAATGTGACATACATGGGTTCGTTTGAGGGGTGATCATTTAATCACATGCACGGTGTACATACGGAACATCTGGGAGGTTACATGCCCCAAAGGCCGTATTAAAATGCAACCTGCAGCCCTCGTATCATCTGGGATTCAGTAAACGTCTTCCAGGACCAAAAGGGGGAAGTGTTGGAGGGCATTTTCTGATACTGGACTATGATATAAATTATAGGTGGCCCTGTAACTACATTTGTGCTCCTATATTACTTTTGAATAGTTCTGATGAAACAAAAGGTAGTCATTGGCTTAGATGCCTGTTTAGAAGAGGCAATTTGTAGAAATAGATAATGTATACACAATGCTTGTTAATATCAGAAAGGACACAAAATGGCTGTTAGTTATTAAAGCAATACTAAAGACACAAAATGGCTGAACTAGCCACTTTCCTGAACAATAAGTTACAAACTGTGTAAACTACCTCATGAGAACCTAGGGAGTATTTTAACAGCCACTGATAACAGTCACAGAACAAGGAGTGCAATGTATCCTTGATAAAGCTCAAGGTCCACAGCTGCAGACAAGACATATCCTTGTGTTAGTTTTGAATGACTTCTGTATGAAGTTAGGGGCAGGTAAGACAACACCCACTTTAACCATATATGTGATAACTGGGATGCTAAGAAAATTGATTGACTGCATGTAATGAAGTGTGATGCGAATATAGTTGATTGAATGTAAATAAGAATAGATCTAATTCCGCCATTTGAATCTGTATATTAACCCAATGTGAACCTTAGCTCAAGTGAGAAAGAGGATTGCGAGACTGCGTAGTCTCCAAATCTTTCTCCCAGATCTGAAATAATAAACTGCTTCTTTATACTCATCCTCAGGCCTTCGTGTGAATATTTTTACCTCTAACACTGTTCATCTCTCTGCTATGAAAAGACTATCTCTTGATCATTTGGTAAATTCAGAATTATGAATGTTTTCAGAATGTAAACCTGATGCACTTCTGTTAAAAGGTGCTTCTTTTGTCTTCTGGATGTTGTTTGGGAAGTTATTAAGGATTGCTTAGTGTTGTATTCTTTGGGGGTTGTATTTGAATTAATGGTTGCTAAGATGTTCACTGTATGTTTGAAAAAGGTTAACTTGAGTTCATAGAATAAACATTGTTTTGCTTTAAGAAATACTTTTCAATTTCTGCTGTACCACACCTGTAGAGTGGGCCGTGTGCGCCCCATACCACAATCTATTAAAAGTTGTGGGCCAGGTGAACTCCATGATACACTTTGGGGTTCTCTAAACCCTGGCCCATAACAATCTTTTCCATTTAAATAGAATTTTTGGATTGCTTCCCCCCACCAACGATGACATCCAATAGCAATCCATTTTGTGAAATAAATTGATGTGCAACTTCAGCAATAGATCACAACAGGATCCTGTTAATTGAGAAATATTTACATTTTCATAAAGAATCTCAATTTCCGATCAGTTTACCACTATCCTGTCATTGCATTAGTTTTGCAGTCCTGATTTAATTAACCTTGCCTTATGCTGTGGGAGTTCCTGTTTGAAATTACTTTCAGCATCTTGGGCATTATTTAAAGGTGTCTCTGCTGAAAGGGAGAATCTAATTTCTCCCCTTAATTAGAGAACATAATATAAATAATCATGTAATGAAGGAGAAAATTAAGTTAATGTCTCTGGTGAAACCCTTCAGCAGAACTTTGTTGTTGCATTAGGAAGTGGATTGTCTGCCGAACATATATTGCGCAGGAGATTCTGATGCCAACCAAGAGTAAAAATGTAAGAAGTCATTGATGCTAAATTCAAACCCATCTGTTCAGACAAAACAAAGAGTTTTCATAGAATCATAGAATTTACAATGCAGAAGGAGGCTATTTGACCCATGCAGTCTGCCACTAGCCCCTGGAAAGAGCATCACACTTAAGCCCACTCCTCCCCCCCGCGACATTGAGAAATGTACAGAATTGTAAGGATTAATGTTATGTCCGAACCAACCACTAGAGGGAGCTAGATGCAGAACTATATAAAGCATCAATGCTAAGGCTTCAGGGAGAGTGTTGAGGAGAAGGCTAGAAGACAGACTGTAGGAAAGCTAGTGTGAGTGAGAGCAGATCGTAGTTATTGTATTAGTGTAGAGATTAGTGGTAGATGAATGTAGATTGTATATTTATTGTCAATTGTTGATTATATACAAGTAAGAGGTCGAATTCAATTAAGTAGTGTATATAAATCTTTAGCTTTGTTTAATACAAAAGCTAGTTATGGTCTTTGTGAACACTATGCCAACCATCCTCGGATCTGAACCACAAAGAACACCACACCCCCTGGGCTGGATTCTCCCAAATTGAGGCTAAGTGTTGACGTCGTCGTAAAAACCGTGGAGTTTCACGACAATGTCATCGGACCCCCAGGTAGAGCGATTTAATGGCACACAAGGGGCTAGCATGGGCGGATCGTGAAACCCCCGACGTCCCGGCCGCCGGTTCTGTGATCAACGCCGCGCTGCACTCAATCATTCTCCAGCACACACACAGCGTTGCAGGCAAGATGGCTGCCAGGAGAGCAGCGCCGCGATTCAGGGACGGTGAACTGGAGAGCCTCCTGGATACTGTGGAGGAGAGGAGGCTGGTGTTGTACCCCAGGCCGGGATGGAGGTCAGCAGGCATCATCATTCGCCGTGCCTGGGCAGAGGTGGCAGGCGCCATCAGCGAGGTAGTCCAGGCTGCAGACCAGTGTAGGAAAAAACTGCACAATCTCCTCAGGGCAGCCAGGGTGAGTACTCAGCGCTGTGCCCCTGGCAACAAACCCCCTACCCCCCACACACACATGACCCAGACTGTCCCCCCCCCTGCCAGGGGGATGTTCGGACCCCCATCCTGACCCACATGGCTGCACCCACCCATGCTAGCCATAATGGCCTTGTGCCCTGTGCACCAATGCCATCAGAGAGCCAACCCCTGGGCTGCATGCGAAGGACCGTCTAACACTGTTGCTGTTTGTGTTTGCCCCCTCCCCGTCCCCCCGGACATGTCCGCACATAACCGCCAGGAGCGGGAGAAGACCAGAGGGGGACCGGAAGATCTGCTTCCCCTCACCGTGACCCAGCAAAGGGCACTAGACATTGTCGGCGGGTCAGAGGAGAGGGAGGTTGCCAATGCGGAGGTCGGAGGCGCGCCACCAAGTGAGACACCCCTGCCTGGTTGTGGGTCCTCATGACAAATATGTGGCCAGCCCAAACCCCCACACCCTCCTCACCCCATACTCCAACCCCCCTCAGCCCACACCCCAAAAGCCCTCACGCCTCACCCCCGTCTGGCTGTCTAACCATACATGTTGTCTTGTGTCTTACAGAACCAGCCGGCGATGGGCCCGGCCCATCCGGTGCCCTCAGCCAGTGCCAGGACCGGTGCACCCCAGAAATCCAAGCACCAACGGGGAGAGCAGCCGCAACACCAGCCCTCTGCCCGAGATGAGCCAGGAGACCACGACCCAGGGACAAACACACAGAGGACTGACACACAGGGGGGACACACACAGGGGAAAAACACATAGGGGACAAACACACAGGGGACAGACACACAGGGGACAAACACACAGGGGACAAACACACAGGGGACAAACACACAGGGGACAGGCACACAGGGGACCGACACACAGGGGACCGACATACAGGGGAAAAACACACAGGGGACAAACACACAGGGGACAAACACACAGGGGACAGACACCCAGGGACAGACACATAGGGGACAGACACACAGGGGACAAACACACAGGAGACAGACACACTGGGGACTCAAACACACAGGAGACAGACACCCAGGGACAGACACATAGGGGACAGACACATAGGGGACAGACACATAGGGGACAAACACACAGGGTACAGACACACAGGCGACAGACACACAGGGGGCAAACACACAGGGGACAGACACACAGGGGACAGACACACTGGGGACAGACACACAGGGGACAGACACACAGGGGGCAAACACACAGGGGACAGACACACAGGGGACAGGCACACAGGAGACAGACACACAGGGACAAACACAGGGGACAGACACACAGGGGACAGACACATAGGGGATAAACACACAGGGACAAACACACAGGAGACAGACACACAGGGGACAGACACACAGGGACAAACACACAGGGGACAGACACATAGGGGTAAACACACAGGGACAAACACACAGGGGACAGACACACAGGGGACAGACACACAGGGGACAGACACATAGGGGATAAACACACAGGGACAAACACACAGGAGACAGACACACAGGAGACCGACGCACAGGGGACAGACACACAGGGGACAGACACACAGGGGACAGACACCCAGGGACAGACACATAGGGGATAAACACACAGGGGATAGACACACAGGGGATAGACACACAGGGGAGAGACACACAGGGGACAGACTCAAAGGGGACAGACACACAGGGGACAGACACACAGGGGATAGACACACAGGGGATAGACACACAGGGGATAGACACACAGGGGACAGACTGTAGCGCACAAAGACTCCGTGAGACGAATAGAGTGAAGTCGATGAGGCTTTATTAAGCGTGTCTGTTCCCCAGTAGCCCGATAGTAAACTGGCTTGCGGGGGAAGACACCGGCTTCTTATACTTCGCCTTCAGGGCGGAGCTTGAGGTCAACGGCCAACCAGGACCCGGGATCTGTCAGCCAATGACTTTAGGGCTTCCAGTCCCACATGACCCCCAATACATACTACCACATTCACCCCTTGTCAAAAATGAACCCGGCGGGGTGATGCTTCGTATGGTGGTAAGGGTTTACAGGGCTGGTCCTGGGAGGATAGAACAGTTACATGGTAGTACAGTATTGGACAGTATTGTCCTGTTACAACTATTTACAGAGGGTATAGGAAAAACAAAATGTTCATTGAACAGTCCATCTTTGTTTTACATCGACGCCACGAGTCGGTCGGGCGGTCTGGTCGTCCGTGTCGATCGCCTCGGCCCCGGCAGTGGTGGTGGTGCTTGTACCAGTGTTGTCGCCTCCAGGAGCCGTACGGTTTCAGCTGTCGGTGCAAAGGGGAGGGGGACTGATCCTCCTGGGAAGGGGGCGGTCGCGGGGTGCGGCGGTGGCAGGAAGGGTGGCGGTTGGGTTGATGGTGTCGGGGGGGGTGTGCGTGGTGCCGGCGGGCGCCAGATCCCGCAGGGAGACCGTGTCCTGTCGGCCGTCGGGGTACTCCACGTAGGTGTACCGGGGGTTTGCGTGGAGGAGGTGAACCCTTTCGACCAACGGGTCCGCCTTATGTGCCCGCACGTGCTTTCGGAGCAGGATGGGTCCTGGGGCCGCCAGCCAGGTCGGCAGCGACGTTCCAGAGGAGGACCTCCTAGGGAAGACAAGGAGACGCTCGTGAGGCGTTTGATTAGTGCTTGTACATAATAATGACCGGATGGAATGGAGAGCGTCCGGGAGGACCTCCTGCCACCGTGAAACTGGGAGATCCCTGGACCGTAGGGCCAGTAGGACGGCCTTCCAGACCGTGCCGTTCTCCCTTTCTACTTGCCCGTTCCCCCGGGGGTTGTAGCTGGTCGTCCTGCTTGAGGCTATGCCCTTGCTGAGCAGGAACTGGCGCAGCTCGTCACTCATGAAAGAGGACCCCCTGTCGCTGTGGACGTATGCGGGGTAACCGAACAGTGTGAAGATGCTGTTCAGGGCTTTAATGACTGTGGCCGCGGTCATGTCGGAGCAGGGAATGGCAAAAGGGAAGCGGGAGTATTCGTCCACTACATTAAGGAAATATGCGTTGCGGTCGGTGGAGGGGAGGGGCCCTTTGAAATCGAGACTGAGGCGTTCAAAGGGGCGGGAAGCCTTAATCAGGTGCGCTCCATCTGGCCTGAAAAAACGCGGCTTGCATTCCGCGCAGATGTGGCAGTCCCTTGTGACTGTACGGACCTCTTCTAAAGAGTATGGGAGATTGCGGGACTTGATGAAGTGGTAAAACCGAGTGACCCCCGGGTGGCAGAGGTCCTCGTGGAGGGTTTGGAGGCGGTCAATTTGTGCGTTGGCACATGTGCCGCGGGATAGGGCATCGGACGGCTCGTTCAGCTTTCCGGGCCGGTACAAGATCTCATAGTTGAAGGTGGAGAGCTCGATCCTCCACCTTAAGATCTTGTCATTTTTAATCTTGCCCCGCTGTGCATTATCGAACATGAAGGCTACCGACCGTTGGTCAGTGAGGAGGGTGAATCTCCTGCCGGCCAGGTAATGCTTCCAATGTCGCACAGCTTCCACTATGGCTTGGGCTTCCTTTTCCACTGAGGAGTGGCGGATTTCTGAGGCGTGGAGGGTTCGGGAGAAGAAGGCCACGGGTCTGCTCGCTTGGTTAAGGGTGGCCGCTAGAGCTACGTCGGAGGCGTCGCTCTCGACCTGGAAGGGGAGGGACTCGTCGATGGCGCGCATCGTGGCCTTTGCGATGTCCGCTTTGATGTGGCTGAAGGCATGGCAAGCCACTGTCGACAGAGGGAAGGTCGTGGTCTGTATTAGGGGGCGGGCCTTGTCTGCGTATTGGGGGACCCACTGGGCGTAGTACGAAAAGAACCCCAGGCAGCGTTTCAGGGCTTTTGGGCAGTGCGGGAGGTGAAATTCCATGAGTGCGCGCATACGTTCGGGCTCGGGGCCTATTATCCCATTGCGCACTATGTAGCCCAGAATGGCTAGCCGATCGGTGCTAAAAACGCACTTGTCCTCGTTGTACGTGAGGTTCAAGGCTTTGGCGGTCTGGAGGAATTTTTGGAGGTTGGCGTCGTGGTCCTGCTGATCGTGGCCGCAGATGGTGACATTGTCGAGGTACGGGAACGTGGCCCGTAACCCATGTTGATCAACCATCCGGTCCATCTCCCGTTGGAAGACCGAGTCCCCGTTTGTGACGCCAAAAGGGACCCGTAGGAAATGGTATAATCGCCCGTCTGCCTCGAAGGCTGTGTACTTGCGGTCACTTGGGCGGATGGGGAGCTGATGGTAGGCGGACTTGAGGTTCACGGTGGAGAAGACTTTATACTGGGCAATCCGATTGACCATGTCGGATATGCGGGGGAGAGGGTACGCGTCTAGTTGTGTGTACCTGTTGATGGTCTGGCTATAGTCAATGACCATCCTTTGTTTCTCCCCTGTCTTCACTACTACCACCTGCGCTCTCCAGGGACTATTGCTGGCCTGGATTATGCCCTCCTTTAGTAGCCGCTGGACTTTGGACCGAATGAAGGTCCGGTCCTGGGCGCTGTACCGTCTGCTCCTAGTGGCGACGGGTTTGCAATCCGGGGTGAGGTTCGCAAACAAGGACGGGGGTTGTACCTTGAGGGTAGCGAGGCCGCAGATAGTGAGTGGGGGTATGGGGCCGCCAAATTTAAACGTAAGGCTCTGTAGATTACATTGGAAATCTAATCCCAGCAAGGTGGGGGCACAGAGTTCGGGAAGGACGTTAAGTTTGTAGTTTTTGAATTCCCTCCCCTGCACCGTTAGGGTAACTATGCAGAATCCCTGGATCTGTACGGAGTGGGATCCTGCAGCTAGGCAAATCTTTTGTGCGCTGGGGTAGGTGGTTAAGGAACAGCGTCTTACCGTGTTGGGGTGTATAAAACTTTCCGTGCTCCCGGAGTCGACTAGGCATGGCGTCTCGTGGCCGTTAATTAGGACCGTTGTCGTCGTCGTCTGGAGAGTCCGGGGCCGAGCCTGATCGAGCGTAACCGAAGCGAGCCGTGGTTGTAGTAGTGGGGTGGGGTCCGTTGTTGCCGTCCAAGATGGCGTCGGGGATGGACAAAATGGCCGCCCCCATACATCGCACCGTGGCTGGGGGTCACAAGATGGCGTCGGGGGTGGACAAAATGGCCGCCCCCATGCGTCGTACAGGTCGGGGGCGGTCCAAAATGGCGGCGCCCCTCCTCCCCTCGTGGTGGTCGGGACCCAAAATGGCGGCGTCTGCGGGTCGCACAACGGCGCCCCTCCTCCCCTCGTGGTGGTCGGGACCCAAAATGGCGGCGTCTGCGGGTCCGCACATCGTGTGCTGGGGGGTCTGGGGAGCGCTAGGACCACGCGGATTTCCCTCACTGCGAGCGCCAGGGCCGCGAGCGCTAGGACCGCGCGGAGCTCCCTCGCCGGGGACAGCGGTGGTCGGGGCCCAAGTCGGCGGCGCCGGCGGGTCAGGCGTGGGGCCGCGAGTGCAAGGAGCGCGAGGAGCTCCCTTACCTCGGGACGCGAAAAACCCCTTCCTCTCCGTGGAGAGTGTCGGCCGGGACCCCAAAGCGGGAGCGCCGGCGGCGGGTCGTACATGGGCTGCGGGGAGGGGGGTTGGGGAGCGTAGGCGGCGTGCAGGGCTCCCAGTTCTCCCGGGACCGCGGTGGTCGGGACCCAGAGCGGCTGCGCCTGCGGGTCGTACAAGGCGTGCTGGGGGGGTTGGGAGGCATAGACTGCTTGTAGGGCTCCCTGTGGCCCCGGGGACGGCGGCGACCTCGCGGGATCGGCACACAACCGCATAATGGCCCTTTTTCCCGCAGCTTTTGCAGATGGCTGCGCGGGCCGGACAGCGTTTGTCGGGGGTGCTTCGCCTGGCCGCAGAAATAACAGCGGGCGCCCCCGGTGCGACTCGGCGTTTGGACTGCGCAAGCCTGTGGGGTGTCGGGGGGGGGGGGTAGGGGGTTTGCCGCGACGGGTACGTACAGGGCCCAATGGCCTGCCGCGCGGTCGGGGCCGTAGGCGCGGGTATTACGCGCGGCCACGTCTAGGGAGGCTGCTAGGGCCCGTGCCTCTGAGAGTCCTAGCGACTCTTTTTCTAGAAGTCTTTGGCGGATTTGGGAGGATTGCATACCTGCCACAAAAGCGTCGCGCATTAACATGTCCGTATGTTCGTTTGCATTCACCGACGGGCAGCTGCAGGCTCGTCCCAAAATCAGCAGAGCGGCGTAGAACTCGTCCATCGATTCTCCGGGAGCTTGCCGTCTTGTCGCGAGCTGGTAGCGAGCGTAGATCTGGTTAACTGGGCGAACGTAGAGATTTCTCAGTGCTGTGAACGCCGTCTGGAAATCGTCGGTGTCTTCAATGAGGGTGAAAATCTCCGTGCTCACCCTCGAGTGCAGGACCTGCAGTTTTTGTTCGTCTGAGACTCGGCCTGTGGTCGATCTGATGTCGGCCTCGAAGCAAGTCTGCCAGTGTTTGAAGGCTGCTGCCGCATTCACTGCGTGGGGGCTGATCCTCAGGCATTCTGGAATGATCCTGAGCTCCATAGACCTTTTTAGGCACGCTTAATAAATGGTAGCGCACAAAGACTCCGTGAGACGAATAGAGTGAAGTCGATGAGGCTTTATTAAGCGTGTCTGTTCCCCAGCAGCTCGATAGTAAACTGGCCTGCGGGGGAAGACACCGGCTTCTTATACTTCGCCTTCAGGACGGAGCTTGAGGTCAACGGCCAACCAGGACCCGGGATCTGTCAGCCAATGACATTAGGGCTTCCAGTCCCACATGACCCCCCAATACATACTACCACACAGACACACAGGGGACAGACACACAGGGGATAGACACACAGGGGACAGACACACAGCGGACAGACTCACAGGGGATAGACACACAGGGGAGAGACACCCAGGAGGAGACACACGGGACAAACACACAGGAGACAGACACACAGGGGACAAACACACAGGGGACAAACACACAGGGGACACACAGGGGATAGACACACAGGGGACAGACACACAGGGGACAGACACACAGGGGACAAACACACAGGAGACAGAAACACAGGGGACTCAAACACACAGGCGACAGACACCCAGGGACAGACACATAGGGGACAGACACATAGGGGACAGACACATAGGGGACAAACACATAGGGGACAGACACACAGGGGACAGACACACAGGGGACAGACACACAGGAGACAGACACACAGGGGACAGACACAGAGGGGACAGACACACAGGGGACAGACACCCAGGGACAGACACATAGGGGATAAACACCCAGGGACAAACACAGAGGAGACAGACACACGGGGGACAGACACACGGGGGAAAGACACCCAGGGACAGGCACATAGGGGATAAACACACAGGGACAAACACACAGGAGACAGACACACAGGGGACAGACACACAGGGGACAGACACCCAGGGACAGATAGATAGGGGATAAACACACAGGGGGAAAACACACAGGAGACAGACACACAGGAGACAGACACACAGGGACAAAAACACAGGGGACAGACACACAGGGGACAGACACACAGGGGACAGACACAAGGGGACAAACACACAGGGGACAGACACACAGGGGACAGACACCCAGGGGACAGACACCCAGGGGACAGACACACAGGGGAGAGACACACAGGGGACAGACACACAGGGGACAGACACCCAGGGACAGACACACAGGGGATAAACACACAGGGGATAGACACACAGGGGATAGACACACAGAGGACAGACACACAGGGGACAGACACACAGGGGGCAAACACACAGGGGATAGACACACAGGGGATAGACACACAGGGACAAACACACAGGGGACAGACACACAGGGGACATACACACAGGGGATAGACACACAGGAGACAGACACACAGGGGACAAACACACAGGAGACAGACACACAGGGGACAGACACACAGGGGACAGACACAGCCTCCAGCCTGGTCGGCTGCCGCCTGCCCCTCTCTGGCACGCTCCTCCTCCTCCTCATCCAGGGCAACATGGATATTAACATCGCTGGCTGATCGAAAAACATGACGGCCTGGGGGGGGGGGGGGGGGGGGGGGGGGGGGGGGGGGGGGGGGAACGAGGGGGACGGGGGGGGGGGGGATGAGGACGGCATGTCATCATTGCCCATACCCCCTCCTCCCCCCAGCCAGGTGGCATGGACCGCATGGGTCCGGCTGTTGGAGGCTGGCACCGGGCCAGGTGGACCAACTCACTTGCCCCCCCCCCCCCCCCCCCCCACGTCCCTCCGCGGCACAGACCCCATCCTCCTCCCCGGCACGGACCCCATCCTCCTCCCCGGCACGGACCCCATCCTCCTCCCCGGCACGGACCCCATCCCCCTCCTCGGCACGGACCCCCCCCCCCATCCCCCTCCCTGGCACGGAACCCTCCCCCATCCCCCTACCCGGCACGGACCCCATCCTCCTCCCCGGCACGGACCCCATCCCCCTCCCCGGAACGGACCCCCCTCCCCGGCACGGACCCCCCCATCTCCCTCCCCGGCACAGACCCCATCCCCCTCCCCGGCATGGACCCCATCCCCCTCCCCAGCACGGACCCCATCCTCCTCCCCGGCACGGACCCCATCCTCCTCCCCGGCACGGACCCCATCCCCCTCCCCGGCACGGACCCCATCCCCCTCCCCGGCACGGACCCCATCCTCCTCCCTGGCACTCACCCCCCCTCCCGGCACTCCCCCGGAGCCCAGCCCACTCTAACCACTCCCCCGCCGCACACACACACACACAAAACCCTACACACACCTCTCCCCCACACATTCAGACTGCGGCCACGCCATCGCCTCTCCAGCGGCCAACCCCCCAGGCCGTCACCCACCTCCACGCTGGTCGGCGTTAACCTTGAGCACAGGTTGACGCCAATTGAAAGGTGGTTTGATTTACGCCGACGTGACCCGTCATCACGTCGGCGGGACTTCGGCCCATCCGGACGGGAGAATTTCGGCATCCCCAAAATCCATTGCCTTGCGCCCACCCGTGCCATTCTCCGAGGTGTGCGGCGCCATTGACGCCCCGCCGACTTTTCTCCCTTCGGAGACTTCGGCGGGCGGCGGGGGCGGAATTCACAGCGGCCAACGGCCATTCTCCGACCCGCTGGGGGGTCGGAGAATCTCGCCCCGGATCTTCTAATTGGGTGCTGGCAAAATGTATGGGTAGCTACATTAGGTGACCATGAGGAGAATTGTCCTATTTGGCACTTCAAGACATCATGACCAGAAGACAATGTTGTAATTTACCCATCAGGAGGTGACTCTCAACAGTTTGCAATACATAGGTGCTCTCCAATAAGGGAAGGGAATGTAAGGAAACACAGTGAATAGTGAAATGAAGGTGCTGATAAGCCTTGATCTGGAGGTTTTGTGGTGCAGTGGGTAGTATCCCTGCCTCTGCGCCACAAGCTCAAGGTTCCCACCCCAGGACCTGTTCGCCAAGGAAGTTTATAATGTGGTTGATCCGATCGAGTGTGTCAAGCTGAAAATCCTCCCAAACATGCGAGTGGCTGGCAGTAAGAGCGGGAGAGACTCCTGGTCAGCCACACTTGAAGTGAATGGCTCCCCTCAAGCTATAAGCCCCTTGTGACAGACCAGTGATGTGTTCTGGGAATTGTTCACGATCGAAACAGGTGAAAGTCTGCCTGAGTGCACCACGAGGTGCGAGAAAAGATAAGAAGGTAAGTCTTGCATTGCTTGAATCGGTTTAATAATTTTGAATATTTACGATTTTGTGCACATCTTAAGTTTTTCCATTAAAAGTCAATTCAGTGAATTTTGATTCAGTTCAGTTCTTAGATAGTTAAATCTCATGATTTATTCTGCTCTCATCAATAATTTCTCTTGTTTCTACTTCCTTGTTTTCTACTAATACAAAACAAAAGTTACCTAACCTTGGGGCAAATAAATATAAATATATGAATGGATCAATAATATATGCTAAAGAAATTAGAATTCAGTGGATTTCAGTTCGTGAGTGCATCATCAACGTGATATATTCACACATTAATTCCTGATGGTCTTGATAGAAGGCCTTTATGTGAAAAGTCAGGAGGTGCTTGAGCCTCTGTAATTCTTCAAGTCTTGATAGACGTCCTTTGTGCTGAAAGTTTCATTGTGTTTGGACTTCAGTAATCCACCAAAACTACAATGAACTCAATCTCAACAAAAAAGGCGGACCAACATAGTTATCTTTTTTTTCCTGCCCCAACTGCAGTCCTTGTTTAACATTCATATGCCAGACACAATGGGAGCAAGAGGAATTTGGACAGTAACAACCAGCAGACTGATTCAGGCAGCACCAATAATATTTGAATTTGGCTTCAAGATCACCATATTTCCATGGAGTTTTTGTAAATTCCCAAAGTTACATTGGCAAAAATCCTTGGAAAAAAACCCCAGCAGTTTAGTCAAGTCTTCCAGCTGAATCTCTGATCTTGAGATCTCTGATATAAATTCATTCTTCCTGTTTAATAAAATTGGAAGTCAAGCAGGAGACCTAAAAATGTGAAAATACCTTAAAATAGATATATTCTCAGTGATAAATGGTATTTATTAGAACGTGCTGAGATAGATGGGGAAAGAGGCATTGAAAGTCATTACAAGGAAGCCACTGAACACTGCATAACTGTAGATTAGGAACAGGTAAATGCGATTGAATCGACAAAGATTGTGAAAACGTAGTCACAGACAACTATAGACCCCTTAATCGCCCGTACGTTCCAAATACTTTCGGTATTATCTGTACAAACGTACCCCAAAAGATAAAGGAAAAAGCCTGCCTAACCATACTCCTCAACTTCTTTGAGGGAGTGACAGCCCAAATGGATGGAAAGAATCCCGATGGTGACGTGGACCTTAACTTCCAATGCAAAATGGTCAGATTTGTAGCTGAGAGTAAACTGTGAACCAATGGATTACCTTCAGAAATGTGGCCATTGCTGTTACCTAGGCAAACACATATGGTAAGATCAGTTTATCATTTTTTCCCCCCAATGGAAGGATAAATATTGGTTTGGACATTGTTGGACCTCAGATTATTTCTTTAAATAATGCCACGTTATGTCTTATGTCTACCTGTACAGGCAGGAAGTGGGTTGCTTTAACATTTTATCAAAAGATGATGGGCAGAAGATGATGGGCTGTTGTGGTGCCATTCCTGCTGACTGGAATGGCGGGAACTCGTGCCTGATTCCGCACTTGGAACCTCATTAATTATGCTCATGTGAGTATCTCTCCAAATCATCTCGCAGGTCGACAGCTGATTCGTCTGCCTGCCATCAACTGGCAGGTTCGAAGGTCCCGGCATCATATTTAAATGCCAGTCGAACATGGTCATCTCACTCTCTCCAGCACACCTATCTTCAGGAGACTGCTAAAGATGTCATCCAGCCAGAGGCAGAAGGTTAGCAGCCTGAAGAAGAAAGCAGCATCTTGCTTCAGCCATTAGGCCTTTGGGGCCTTGATCTGAGGAACTTGTGTTTAGAAGCATGTTCTCGACTGCTGGGATGGCTCCCAGAAACATCCGAATGTCATCTATCCAGCGTGGATGTCCATCACCCAGTAGGTTAGCATGGCTGGCAAGTGTGCCCGAAGCGCCATGCAGTGCAGGAAGCCAATGAATGATCTCACACGTTCGCCAGGGTAAGTCACCCTTCAACTCCATTGAATATCAAACTCTCATCTTTGCATCATGTACCCATGCTACTCTCCTCACTGATCTCACATATCCACAGTGGGGGACACATATCACATTCCACCTCTTACAGAGATTTCCACATCACTACCATCTCATCCATCATGTTGCTCACACTTTATCTTCTGGCCCTTGAAAACCATCACAGTGCTCACACGCAGCCTCCACCAGTGCAGAGACACACACCTCAGTGGGACATTCTACTAGTTAGGCTTACGGTCCTTTTCGGGGGAACACCTCACTGACACGTCCCTGCAGCAGTCCAAGGCCGAGGCAGCCCAGGTCTCCGGCACTCAGAGGACTGTTGGAGAACAACCACCCACTCAGTCCCAGTAAGATGATGACCCTCTGGAAGACAGATGCTAGGTCAATGGTGGAGATGCAACTGAACACAACAAATAGACATTGATAGGATGCAGAGCTGGGCCGAAAAATGGCAGATGGATTTCAACCCTGATAAGTGCGAGGTGATTCATTTTGGTAGAAAAAATTTGAATGCGGATTACAGGATCAACGGCAAGGTTCTGAGGAATGTGGAGGAACAGAGAGATCTTGGGGTTCATGTCCACAGATCTCTGAAGGTTGCCACTCATGTGGATAGAGCCGTGAAGAAGGCCTATAGTGTGTTAGCATTTATTATGAGTTTAAGAGCCGCAGGGTTATGCTGCAACTGTACATGACCCTGGTGAGACCATATTTGGAGTATTGTGTGCAGTTCTGGTCACCTCCCAAAAGGAAGGACGTGGAAGCATTGGAAACGGTGCAAAGGACATTTACCAGGATTGGTGGGTGGGTCTTGTGAGGAAAGGTTGAGAGCTAGAGCTTTTCCATTCGAGCGAAGGAGAATGAGAGGTGACTTAATTGAGGTGTATAAGATGATGAGAGGGATAGATAGAGTGGACGTTCAGCGACTTTTTCCACGGGTGGATGTAGCTGTTACAAGGGGGCATAACTATAAAATCAGGGTGGGAGATATAGGAGGGATGTCCGAGGTAGGTTCTTTACTCAGAGAGTGGTTAGGGTGTGGAATGGACTGCCTGCTGTGATAATGGAGTCGGACACTTTAGGAAACTTCAAGCGGTTATTGGATAGGAACATGGAGCACACCAGAATGACAGGGAGTGGGATAGCTTGATCTTGGTTTCGGACAATGCTCTGCACAACATTGAGGGCCGAAGGGCCTGTTCTGTGCTGTACTGTTCTATGTTCTATGTTCTAACATCAGGCGGAGATTCAGCAGTTCCTCAGCAGAGAGTGAATAATGTAGTAGCCCGTCCGCATTATGACTCATGTCATGGCTCCAACATGTGAGCACCTTGAGGTCACCATGGGAATGTTGGCAATCACCATGTAGACCTTTGTGCAGCAGGTCCTGTGGATTTGCGTTTTACCCTGCACTCCATGGCCACATACAGTGAGCACCATCAGGATGTAGGCGACATGGGGTGAGGCACCTTGGCCTCCTTCCAGCTGCCCGATCTCCTGCAGGAGTCAGACCGTGGCCCTCTGGCATCCACAGCAATGCGGAGCATCAGCGTACACCTCTCAGGATATCCAAGGGTGTGCAGTTGCTCAGAATCCTCTTTGCCTGTGAATCCATCCCCTCCAGCAGCACAAGCCGCCAAGGATCTACCCCTGAGCAGGAGACCCTTATCAGGTCAAGGCCCATGAGGCCTCAGGCCACCAGAGAACATAGAACATAAAACATTACAGCGCAGTACAGGCCCTTCGGCCCTCGATGCTGCGCCGACCTGTGAAACCACTCTAAAGCCCATCTACACTATTCCCTTATCGTTCATATATCTATCCTTTCCAAGATTTTGCCCACAACAGAAGTAAGGTTCACTGGTCTATAGTTACCGGGGTTGTATCTACTCCCCTTCTTGAACAAGGGGACAACATTTGCTATCCTCCAGTCTTCTGGAACTATTCCTGTAGACAAAGATGACTTAAAGATCAAAGCCAAAGGCTCAGCAATCTCCTCCCTAGCTTCCCAGAGAATCCTAGTATAAATCCCATCCGGCCCAGGCGACTTATCTAATTTCACCCTTTCCAGAATTGCT
Source organism: Scyliorhinus torazame (assembly GCF_047496885.1). NCBI lineage: Eukaryota > Metazoa > Chordata > Chondrichthyes > Carcharhiniformes > Scyliorhinidae > Scyliorhinus > Scyliorhinus torazame. Next base: position 122,221,939 of record NC_092709.1, read on the forward strand.
AACACCTCCTCCTTATGAACCTCAAGCCCTTCTAGTCTAGTAGCCTGAATCTCAGTATTCTCCTCGACAACATTGTCTTTTTCCTGTGTGAATACTGATGAAAAATATTCATTTAGCACCTCTCCTATCTCCTCGGACTCCAAGCACAACTTCCCACTACTGTCCTTGACTGGCCCTACTCTTGCCCTAGTCCTTCGTTTATTCCTGACATATCGATAGAAAGCTTTCGGGTTATCCTTGATCCAACCTGCCAAAGACTTCTCATGTCCCCTCCTGGCTCTTCTTAGCTCTCTCTTTAGGTCCTTCCTACCTAACTTGTAAATCTTGAGCGCCTTAACTGATCCTTCATGTCTCATCTTTACATAAACCTCCTTCTTCCTCTTGACAAGTGTTTCGACTGCTTTAGTAAATCACGGTTCCCTTGCTCGACCACTTCCTCCCTGCCTGACAGGCAGATACTTATCAAGGAACGCAGTAGCTGTTCCTTGAACAGGCTCCACATTTCCATTGTGAACATACCTTGCAGTTTTCCTCTCCATCTGATGCATCCTAAGTCTTGCCTCATCGCATAATAATTGCCTTTCCCCCAGATAGAACACTTGTCCTGCATTATATATCTATCCCTTTCCATCACTCAAGTAAACATAATCGAATTGTGGTCACTATCACCAAAGTGCTCTCCTACCTCCAAATCTAACACCTGTCATGGTTCATTACCCAGTACCAAATCCAATATGGCCTTGCCTCTCGTTGGCCTATCTACATACTGGGTCAGGAAACCCTCCTGCACACATTGGACAAAAAAGGACCCATCTAAAGTAGTCGAACTATAGCGTTTCCAGTCAATATTTGGAAAGTGAAAGCCTCTGACTATCCACTCTGTCTATGCCCCTCATAATTTTGTAGACCTCTATCAGGTCGCTCCTCAACCTCCTTTGTTCCAGTGAGAACAAACCGAGTTTATTCAACAACTCCTCATAGCTAATGCCCTCCATACCAGGCAACATTCTGGTAAATCTCTTCTGCACCCTCTCTAAAGCCTCCACATCCTTCTGGTAGTGTGGCGACCAGAATTGAACACTATACTCCAAGTGTGGCCTAACTAAGGTTCTATACAGCTGCAACATGACTTGCCAATTCTTATACTCAATGCCCCGGCCAATGAAGGCAAGCATGCCATATGCCTTCTTGACTACCTTCTCCACCTGTGTTGCCCCTTTCAGTGACCTGTGGACCTGTACTCCTAGATCTCTCTGACTTTCAATACTCTTGAGGGTTCTACCATGCACTGTATATTCCCTACCTGCATTAGACCTTCCAAAATGCATTACCTCACATTTAGAATATAAAACATAGAACATAGATAGCGCAGTACAGGCCCTTCGGCCCACGATGTTGCACCGAAACAAAAGCCATTTGACCTACACTATGCCATTATCATCCATATGCTTATCCAATAAACTTTTAAATGCCCTCAATGTTGGCGAGTTCACTACTGTTGCAGGTAGGGCATTCCACGGCCTCACCACTCTTTGCGTAAAGAACCTACCTCTGACCTCTGTCCTATATCTATGACCCCTCAGTTTAAAGCTATGTCCCCTCGTGCCAGCCATTTCCATCCGCGGGAGAAGGCTCTCACTGTCCACCCTATCTAACCCCCTGATCATTTTGTATGCCTCTATTAAGTCTCCTCTTAACCCTCTTCTCGCCAACGAAAACAACCTCAAGTCCATCAGCCTTTCCTCATAAGATTTTCCCTCCATACCAGGCAACATCCTGGTAAATCTCCTCTGCACCCGCTCCAAAGCCTCCACGTCCTTCCTATAATGCGGTGACCAGAACTGTACGCAATACTCCAAATGCGGCCGTACCAGAGTTTTGTACAGCTGCAACATGACTTCATGACTCCGGAACTCAATCCCTCTCCCAATAAAGGCCAACACTCCATAGGCCTTCTTCACAATCCTATCAACCTGGGTGGCAACTTTCAGGGATCTATCTACATGGACACCTAGATCCCTCTGCTCATCCACACTTCCAAGAACTTTACCATTAGCCAAATATTCCGCATTCCTGTTATTCCTTCCAAAGTGAATCACCTCACACTTGTCTACATTAAACTCCATTTGCCACCTCTCAGCCCAGCTCTGCAGCTTATCTATGTCCCTCTGTAACCTGCTACATCCTTCCACACTGTCGACAACAGCACCGACTTGAGTGTAGTCTGCAAATTTACTCACCCACCCTTCTGCGCCTTCCTCTAGGTCATTGATAAAAATGACAAACAGCAACGGCCCCAGAACAGATACTTGTGGTACGCCACTTGTAACTGAACTCCATTCTGAACATTTCCCATCAACCACCACCCTCTGTCTTCTTTCAGCTAGCCAATTTCTGATCCACATCTCTAAATCACCCTCAATCCCCAGCATCTGTATTTTCAACAATAGCCTACCGTGGGGAACCTTATCAAACGCTTTACTGAAATCCATATACACCACATCAACTGCTCTACCCTCGTCTACCTGTTCAGTCACCTTCTCAAAGAACTCAATAAGGTTTGTGAGGCATGACCTACCCTTCACAAAGCCATGCTGACTATCCCTGATCATATTATTCCTATCTAGATGATTATAAATCTTGTCTCTTATAATCCCCTCCAAGACTTTACCCACTACAGACGTGAGGCTCACCGGTCTATAGTTGCCGGGGTTGTCTCTGCTCCCCTTTTTGAACAAAGGGACCACATTTGCTATCCTCCAGTCCTCTGGCACTATCCCTGTAGCCAATGATGACATAAAAAGCAAAGCCAAAGGTCCAGCAATCTCTTCCCTGGCCTCCCAGAGAATCCTAGGATAAATCCCATCAGGCCCCGGGGACTTGTCTATTTTCAGCCTGTCCAGAATTGCCAACACCTCTTCCCTACGTACCTCGATGCCATCTATTCTAATAGCCTGGGTCTCAGCATTCTCCTCCACAACATTATCTTTTTCCTGACTGAATACTGACGAAAAATATTCATTTAGTATCTCGCCTATCTCTTCAGACTCCACACACAACTTCCCATCCATGTCCTTGACTGGTCCTACTCTTACCCTAGTCATTCGCTTATTCCTGACATACCAATAGAAAGCTTTTGGATTTTCCTTGATCCTACCTGCCAAATACTTCTCATGTCCCCTCCTTGCTCGTCTTAGCTCTCTCTTTAGATCCTTCCTCGCTACCTTGTAACTATCCATCGCCCCAACTGAAACTTCACACCTCATCTTCACAGAGGCCTCCTTCTTCCTCTCAACAAGAGATTCCACTTCTTTGGTAAACCACGGTTCCCTCGCTCTACGCCTTCCTCCCTGCCTGACCGGTACGTACTTATCAAGAACACGCAGTAGCTGATCCTTGAACAAGCTCCACTTATCCAGTGTGCCCAACACTTGCAGCCCACTTCTCCAACCTATCCCCCCCAAGTCACATCTAATGGCATCATAATTGCCCTTCCCCCAGCTATAACTCTTGCCCTGCGGTGTATACTTATCCCTTTCCATCACTAACAGTAAACGTCACTGAATTGTGGTCACTGTCCCCAAAGTGCTCTCCTACCTCCAAATCCAACACCTGGCCTGGTTCATTACCCAAAACCAAATCCAACGTGGCCTCGCCTCTTGTTGGCCTGTCAACATATTGTGTCAGGAAACCCTCCTGCACACACTGTACAAAAAACGACCCAACTAATGTACTCGAACTATGTCTTTTCCAGTCAATATTTGGAAAGTTAAAGTCTCCCATAATAACTACCCTGTTACTTTCGCTCTTACCCAGGATCATCCTCGCCATCCTTTCCTCTACATCCCTAGAACTATTTGGAGGCCTATAGAAAACTCCCAACAGGGTGACCTCTCCTTTCCTGTTTCTAACCTCAGCCCATACTACCTCGGAAGATGAGACCCCATCTAGCATCCTCTCCACCACCGTAATACTGCTCTTGACTAGCAGCGCCACACCTCCCCCTCTTTTGCCTCCTTCTCTGAGCTTACTAAAACACCTAAACCCCGGAACCTGCAACATCCATTCCTGTCCCTGCTCTATCCATGTCTCTGAAATGGCCACAAAATCGAAGTCCCAGGTACCAACCCATGCTGCCAGTTCCCCGACCTTATTTCGTATACTCCTGGCATTGAAGTAGACACACTTCAAACCACCTATCTGAACACTGGCCCCCTCCTGCGACATCAAATCTGTGCTCCTGACCTCTATACTCTCATTCTCCCGTACCCTAAAACTACAATCCAGTTTCCCATGCCCCTGCTGCATTAGTTTAACCCCCCCCCCCCAAAGAGCACTAACAAATCTCCCCCCCAGGATATTTGTGCCCCTCAGGTTCAGATGTAGACCATCCTGTCTGTAGAGGTCCCACCTTCCCCACAAAGAGCCCCAGTTATCCAGAAATCTGAATCCCTCCCGCCTGCACCATCCCTGTAGCCACGTGTTTAATTGCTCTCTCTCCCTATTCCTCATCTCATTATCACGTGGCACGGGCAACAACCCAGAGATAACAACTCTGTTTGTTCTACTTCTGAGCTTCCATCCAAGCTCCCTGAAAGCCTGCCTGACATCCTTGTCCCCTTTCCTACCTATGCCGTTAGTGACAATGTGGACCACGACTTGGGGCTGCTCCCCCTCCCCCTTAAGGACCCGGAAAACACGATCCGAGACATCACGTACCCTTGCACCTGGGAGGCAACATACCAAACGTGAGTCTGTCTCGCTCCCACAAAATCTCCTATCTGTGCCCCTGACTATCGAGTCCCCAATTACTAATGCTCTGCTCCTCTCCCCCCTTCCCTTCTGAGCAACAGGGACAGACTCCGTGCCAGAGGCCCATACCCCATGGCTTACCCCTGGTAAGCCCCCCCCCCCCACAAGTATCCAAAGCGGTTTACTTGTTTCTCAGGGGAACGACCACAGGGGATCCCTGCACTGACTGCTTCTTCCCAGTCCCTCTTACAGTTACCCATCTATCTCCAATCTTTGGTGTAACTAATTCCCTGAAGCTGCTATCTATGACCCCCTCTGCCTCCCGAATGATCCGAAGTTCTTCCAACTCCAGCTCCAGTTCCCTAACTCGGTCTTGGAGGAGCTGGAGATGGCAGCACTTCCTGCAGGTAAAATCAGCAGGGACACTAACGGCATCCCTCACCTCAAACATCCTGCAGGAGGAACATTGCACTCCCTTCCCTGCCATCCCTCTAACTTTCAACCAAGATCTGGCTAACAACTAAAATTTTAAAAATAAATAATAATAATAATAATACAATATGGTACTTACCTCACACCAATGGGTTTTATTATTAGGTTAGAGGAGGAAGGACACCCTTTTGCTCAGGGACACCTTCAAGTTAGTGTGAGCACAACGGATGTATGCAAATTTCCCCCGCAAAAGCCAATCAGCAGCTCCGCTCTACTGCCCTCTGCTGGATCAACGTCCTCATGGTCATTATCAGGATGTTGCAGTCAGCAGGCTGTCTCCACCTTTGTCGAGGCTGCACCAAGCCATATTGGTAGGGTTAGGAAAGTTAAAACATTTTGATGTCACTTCTGGTTCATGGGTGTGCTCTCACTGTAAATAAAATGCACATTTGTGCTATCATTTGATGGGTATGTGAATGTCCTGGTCAACTGAACGTGTTGTGAATTTCTATTTTGGAATCCTCCTATCTCAAGGTTTAGTCATCCTCCCACTCAGTGATGTTGTCCCACTCTGAGATCAACAGACATGTGATGTAAACGTCAGTGCAACTGTTCTCCAGACCCATGTGTGTTGTCAGGGTGTTGTGTTTAAATTTTTATTGGAAGTGTATGATAGAAACATTTTGTATCCATATTCCTCAAGGGACAGAAATGGTTAAAGACAGCTCATCAGCAATGATACTCTAGTGGCATCTGAGTGACACGGTGGCACAGTGGTTAGCACTGCTGCCTCATAGCACCATGGACACAGATTCAATTCCAGCCTTGGGTGGCTGACTGTGTGGAGTTTGTATGTTCTCCCCGTGTCTGTGTGGGTTTCCTCTGTGGTGCCTTGAGTTCCTCCCACAGTCCAAAGGTGTACAGGTTAGGATGATTGGCCATGATAAATTGCCTCTTAATGTCCAGGGATGTGCATATTAGGTTATGGGGTTACGGAGATAGGGCGGGGTGGACGGGAGACTGGACATGGGTAGAGTGCTCTTTTGAAGTGGTGCCAAATGCGGTGTGGACTTGATGTGCCAAATGGCCACCTTATGCATTGTTGGGATTTCATAGATACATAGAAGATAGGAGCAGGAGGAGGCCTTTTGGCACCGCGATAATTCATACAGGTTCGTCCGGAACGACGAGATGGACCTCAAATCGCACCATGCAGCCCTATCAGCACTTATACATTCGAGAGTATGGCATCCGGGAGAAGATGACGACTTTGAGTCTGACTCCCAAAGCGAGAACCCCTTTGCAACCCTGTTCGCAAGTGATAATTGAGGTGTCCAGCTGATGTTTTAAAAGGAACCACTTGGGAGAAACAGTGTCCTTTCTGATGGAACCTGCAGCATGTTGTTCAATGTTGTTTGTTAGTGTTATTGTTAAGTGTTATTTGTACGGCCACATGCCATATTTGTCTGCAGAAACCGATGAAAACTTGCCAGCACGCTTATCGGCAGAAACCGCTGAGAGCTTGCCAGACCCCCGTTCATAACTGCTCTTCTGGTTCGAAGGTAGAACCAATACGGCAACCCCCCCACGATGACTATATGTTTGCCCGTTCTTGCCGGTTGCTCAGGCAGTGGAGAAACGGCATTGGTCACCGCCCTGCCTGAGGACCCCCCCCCCTCTGGTCAGCTACGCTCGGGTAGAGCACACACGGCATCGGTCACCGTCCTACCTGGGGATTCCATCCAAATCGTCCCCGTCGGGGCCCATACGCACCTCATTTCGGCACTTTTGGTTCAAAAAGTTTTGTTTTGTTTTCCAGCAACCCTTAGGTTGCCATCCCTATGCTATTTACATCCTCGAACATTTGGATGGTAAATCGCACAGCCTGCGAGACGGCTCGCACTGGTTCAGTATTTTTAAGTATACCTTGTCCTGAATATTCGGTTTGAAAAAAAATGAGGGAGTCACACATGGTGACAAATTATAAAGGGAAATTGGCACTAAAGGACACACATACTAACAGACGAGATATTAACCAAGATAGTAACAGACACTATGCTTGATCCATAGAACCCCAGAAGCTCCAGGAAAAGAGACCAAACGGATAAGAAGAGACGGGAAGAGAAAGAAGAAGAACAATGAGGACATCCTCCGTGTTGATCACCACCATTATAATGTGTATTCGGTTGCGCGCGAACGCAAACACCCTGACCCCAACCCGCCCCCCACCCCCCCCGGCCATTAATGATTCACTTCCCCATAGCACCCAGGGCCCAGTAACAGGCAACACCACACCATCATGGTGTGATAAGCTCATAACATGGTACTCTCTCTCCTACGTAGTCAAATCCCTATTAGCATTGGCAATACTCTGCAGCATCGTGCAGACTATCTGCATGAGGAAATGGCGAAGGAGAGCCTACCGCTCTCGCACCCCGGTATACAGGATAAGATCCCCTATTTTTGGTTATCAACAGGACCCCGAACCCCTTGATCTACAATAAAGACCATTTGTGTTGCATCTTTTGCAAATAAAGAAATGGAAATATTGTACACCCCTGTGCTTGACTGCCAAGCACGAGGAAAAATGTGAATGCTGCTATTATTTTATATTGTTTAGGAAGTTAATATGACTGAATGTTTTAGTGAGTGTAGTTTATTGAGGACAGTTAGAGGTACCATTTTTTTGTGTTGTAATGCATGTCCCTGTCTGATATAGCGCCACTTAAAAACTGTTAGTTAAAATTTTTACTGCATAGTTATGGTCAGTGTAGAGACCATGGAAGAGTGCTCGCTGGGTCAGGGAATGAAGACAACGCAGTTATGTGATCCTTCACGGTTCGCGTTAGGGATCACAAGGAGATTGTGTAGGCACCTGGGTTGGCCACTTCCTGACTTAAAATGGAGAACCGCAAAGACGAAAGGGAAATTCAGCCAACATTGGCAAAAACGAGCAAGTGCAGAAATCCTGTGTATTGGAACGTGCAAAAACCAGACAGCACTGAAACCAGCAGCCATCTGCATAGTAATGAGCGATTCTAAGGCACAATTGAAACACTTAAGGTGAATAAAGCCAAGCCAGACTCCTCGGCGCTAGCAGGAGCCAAGAAAAAGGAAGGCCAACGGAAATTTAGGGACCGCCCAGCGATCAGGGAACAACTCCAGTATTGGAGAAATCGATCCAAGTGATTGGAACGCAGGCCAATCATTTGGAGCCAGGTACAGCGTCCGCCCCGAAGGGCGGGAAGCCCCTGGGGACTATAAAGTAAAGCCCCCAAGTTCAAATGGCAGGGTCACTCAACAACGTGAATCAACCCCTGAGAATGAACTGCTCAGCTGCCGCACCAACCAAGTAAGTCTCAAGTCAACGCTCGCTACGAGATAGGCGCTCCTAGCTACAAGTCCATACCAGCTTTTGAATCCTGCAGACTCAGGACCTGAACGAAAGGCCATTTGTTCCCCTGACCTGGTGGGCCAATTCCGAAGCTAATATAGGCCTTTTAGTGAGAGAAATAGTCTAGAAAGTGGAGTGATATGCATACGTAGTGACTTACTGTATATAATAAATGTGTTCTGATTTGAATCTTACTAATTGGTGTGTTGAGTCATTGATCAGTACTTGAACTTGAACCTTGTGGCGGTATCATAAAGATACCTGGCGACTCTAAAGCAAAGGTTATAAAACAGAGCCAATTGAACCAACCAAAAGTTAGCAACACACTCAATTAAGTTTCATAGAACATCATTATTAACTGCACCCCTTGCACTCTCAAATAATATCCATTTCCACCCTTTGCTGTGCTGCTCCTTTTACACATTCACAAAAAAAATTCTCTGGACCAAGTTCAACGGCAATAAAGTCAATTTACTACATTACTTTGTATGAGATATGTGTATTTTCTCATTCCACTTAGTATTGGCCACATGTCTGCTAAATCTACTTGATAGCATCAGAATACCCTGGGAACTGCAGCGCAGGCATGAACATTGCTAGCTCATTAAGCATAAGGAACATGGTCCACAGCTGATGACACCATTTTCTTCTCACCTTGAGCTTCACATCCTTAAGTTCACCAGATACATTCTTTAAAGTTTGTGCAACTGGGTTGATATTTGGCAAAGTTTCATAGAATTTATAGAATTTACAGTGCAGAAGGAGGCCATTCAGCCCATCAAGTCTGCACTGGCTCTTGGAAAGAGCACCCTACCCCAAGGTCAACACATCCACCCTATCCCCATTACCCAGTAACCCCACCCAACACTAAGGGCAATTTTGGACACTAAGGGCAATTTAGCATGGCCAATCCACCTAACCTGCACATCTTTGGACTGTGGGAGGAAACCGGAACACCCGGAGGAAACCCACGCACACACATAGAACATAGAACATAGAAAAGTACAGCACAGAACAGGCCCACGATGTTGTGCCGAACATTTGTCCTCGATTCATCATAGATTATCATAGAGTTTACAGTGCAGAAGGAGGCCATTCAACCCATTGAGTCTGCACCGGCTCTTGGAAAGAGCACCCTACCCAAGGTCAACACCTCCACCCAACTCCAAGGGCAATTTTGGACACTAAAGGCAATTTATCCTGGTCAATCCACCTAACCTGCACATCTTTGGACTGTGGGAGGAAACCGGAGCACCCGGAGGAAACCCACGCACACACGGGGAGGATGTGCACGCTCCGCACAGTCAGTGACCCAAGCCAGAATCGAACCTGGGAACCTGGAGCTGTGAAGCAATTGTGCTATCCACAATGCTACCGTGCTGCCCTTAAGAACAAATTAATCTACACTAGATCATTCTAGCTATCCAATAGCTGCTCGAAGGCCCCTAATGTTTCCGACTCAATTACTTCCACAGGCAGTGCATTCCATGCCCCCACTACTCTCTGGGTAAAGAACCTACCTCTGACATCCCCCCTATATCTTCCACCATTCACCTTAAATTTATGTCCCCTTGTAATGGTTTGTTCCACCCAGGGAAAAAGTCTCTGACTGTCTACTCTATCTATTCCCCTGATCATCTTATAAACCTCTATCAAGTCGCCCCTCATCCTTCTCCGTTCTAATGAGAAAAGGCATAGCACCCTCAACCTTTCCACGTAAGACCTACTCTCCATTCCAGGCAACATCCTGGTAAATCTCCTTTGCACCTTTTCCAAAGCTTCCACATCCTTCCTAAAATGAGGCGACCAGAACTGTACACAGTACTCCAAATGTGGCCTTACCTAAGTTTTGTACAGCTGCATCATCACCTCACGGCTCTTAAATTCAATCCCTCTGTTAATGAACGCTAGCACACCACAGGCCTTCTTCACAGCTCTATCCACTTGAGTGGCAACTTTCAAAGATGTATGAACATAGACCCCAAGATCTCTCTGCTCCTCCACATTGCCAAGAACTCTACCGTTAACCCTGTATTCCGCATTCATATTTGTCCTTCCAAAATGGACAACCTCACACTTTTCAGGGTTAAACTCCATCTGCCACTTCTCAGCCCAGCTCTGCATCCTATCTATGTCTCTTTGCAGCCGACAACAACCCTCCTCACTATCCACAACTCCACCAATCTTCGTATCGTCTGCAAATTTACTAACCCACCCTTCAACTCCCTCATCCAAGTCATTAATGAAAATCACAAACAGCAGAGGACCCAGAACTGATCCCTGCGGTATGCCACTGGTAACTGGGATCCAGGCTGAATATTTGCCATCCACCACCACTCTCTGACTTCTATCGGTTAGCCAGTTCGTTATCCAACTGGCCAAATCTCCCACTATCCCATGCCTCCTTACTTTCTGCAGAAGCCTACCATGGGGAATCTTATCAAATGCCTTACTAAAATCCATGTACACTACATCCACTGCTTTACCTTGATCCACATGCTTGGTCACCTCCTCAAAGACTTCAATAAGACTTGTAAGGCAAGACCTACCCCTCACAAATCCGTGCGGACTATCCCTAATCAAGCAGTGTCTTTCCAGATGCTCAGAAATCCTATCCTTCAGTACCCATTCCATTACTTTACCTTCCACTACCCATTCCAAGACTAATTGGCCTGTAATTCCCAGGGTTATCCCTAGTCCCTTTTTGAACAAGGGCATGACATTCGCCACTCTCCAATCCCCTGGTACCACCCCTGTTGACAGTGAGGACGAAAAGATCATTGCCAACGGCTCTGCAATTTCGTCTCTTGCTTCCCAGAGAATCCTTGGATATATTCCATCAGGCCTGGGGGATTTGTCTCTCCTCAAGTTTTTCAAAATGCCCAACACATCTTCCTTCCTAACAAGTATTTCCTCGAGCTTACCAGTCTGTTTCACACTGTCCTCTCCAACAATATGGCCCCTCTCATTTGTAAATACAGAAGAAAAGTACTCGTTCAAGACCTCTCCTCTCTCTTCAGACTCAATACACAATCGCCCGCTACTGTCCTTGATTGGACCTACCCTTGCTCTAGTCATTCTCATATTTCTCACATATGTGTAAAAGGCCTTGCCGTTTTCCTTGATCCAACCCGCCAAAGATTGTTCATGCCCTCTCTTAGCTCTCCTAATCCCTTTCTTCTGTTCCCCCCTGGCTATCTTGTATCCCTCCAATGCCCTGTCTGAACCTTGTTTCCTCAGCCTTACATAAGTCACCTTTTTCCTCTTAACAAGACATCTAACCTCTCTTGTCAACCATGGTTCCCTCACTCGACCATCTCTTCCCTGCCTGACAGGGACATACATATCAAGGACACGTAGCACCTGTTCCTTGAACAAGTTCCACATTTCACTTGTGTCCTTCCCTGCCAGCCTATGTTCCCAACTTATGCACTTCAATTCTTGTCTGACAACATCGTATTTACCCTTCCCCCAATTGTAAACCTTGCCCTGTTGCACGCACCTATCCCTCTCCATTACTAAAGTGAAAGTCACAGTGAGTTCTCCCAGTGAGCCAGAGAGAAGACAGCCAGAGTGAGGCAGCAAAGAGTGAATTTGGGAATTTGAATCTCGGTGGGAATTCAAAGCTGGGTGGGGAGGAAGTGCTTTTTGTGACTGGTAAGTAGTGTTTCTGTTTTTCTGTTTCTTTTCATTGGCATATTTATTTATTTTTTTCTTCGTTGTTTATTTATTTATTTAAATTTTTGGGGGGGAAATTGTAATTGTTGAAGTTAACCGAAGGTTTAAGACATGGCACGAGATCTCAGGCCCGTGTCATGCTCCTCGTGTGCAATGTGGGAGCTCAGGGACACGTCCACTGTCCCTGGCTCCTTCACGTGCAAGATGTGTGTCCAGTTGCAGCTCCTGTTAGACCGCTTGACGGCTCTGGAGCTGCGGATGGACTCACTTTGGAGCATCTGCGATGCTGAGGACGTCGTGGATAGCACGTTTAGCGAGTTGGTCACACCGCAGGTGAAAGGTACTGAGGGAGATAGTAAATGGGTGACCAAAAGACAGAGCAAGAGTAGGAAGGCAGTGCAGGTGTCCTCTGCGGTCATCTCCCTGCAAAACAGATATACCGCTTTGGATACTTTTGAGGGAGATGGCTCACCAGGGGAAGGCAGCAGCAGCCAGGTTCATGGCACCGTGGCTGGCTCTGCTGCGCAGCTGGGCAGGAAGAAGAATGGCAGGGCTATAGTGATAAGGGACTCAATTGTAAGGGGAATAGACAGGCGGTTCTGCGGACGCAATCGAGACTCCAGGATGGTATGTTGCCTCCCTGGTGCAAGGGGCAAGGATGTCTCGGAGCGGCTGCAGGGCATTCTGGGGGGGGAGGGTGAACAGCCAGCTGTCGTGGTGCACATAGGCACCAACGATATAGGTAAAAATTGGGACGAGGTCCTACAAGCTGAATTTAGGGAGCTAGGAGTTAAACTAAAAAGTAGGATCTCAAAGGTAGTAATCTCAGGATTGCTACCAGTGCCACGAGCTAGTCAGAGTAGGAATGTCAGAATAGAGAGGATGAATACGTGGCTCGAGAGATGGTGCAAGAGGGAGGGATTCAAATTCCTGGGACATTGGAACCGGTTCTGGGGGAGGTGGGACCAGTACAAACCAGACAGCCTGCACTGGGCAGGACTGGAACCGATGTCCTGGGGGGGTGTTTGCTAGAGCTGTTGGGGAGAGTTTAAACTAATGTGGCAGGGGGATGGGAACCGATGCAGGAAGTTGGAAGGTAGTAAAACAGGGACAGAAATAAAAGGCAGTAAGGAGGAAAGTGTAAGGCAGAGAAGCCATAGTCAAAAATAAAAAAGGGTGACAGTACAAGGTACAGTGACTGAGGGAAGCTCAGTGGATAGGACCAGGAATACTAAAAGAAATAAAACGGGAAGTGAAAACATTAATGGTAAGCGACGCGGCAGGTTGTTACAGGAAGATATGGGTTCGACGACAAGGAAAATTAGGAGAAAGGTTAAGAGGAAATATAACTTAGGAGAGGTTACTGATCAAGGTGTTAAGATTCAGAACAGAGGTAAAAAAGCCAACATGTACTTTACCTGAATGCTCATAGTATTCGGAATAAGGTAAATGAGTTGATGGCGCAAATCATCGTGAATGACTCTGGTATAGTGGCCATTACTGAAACATGGTTAAAGGATGGTCATGACTGGGAGTTAAATATCCGAGGGTATCAAACTTTTCGGAAGGACAGAGTGGATGGTAAGGGAGGTGGTGTAGCTCTGTTATTTAAGGATGACATCCGGGCAACAGTAAGGGATGACATCGGTGCTATGGAGGATAAGGTTGAATCCATTTGGGTGGAAATCAGGAATAGTAAGGCGAAAAAGTCACTGATAGAAGTAACCTATAGGCCACCAAATAGTAACATTATGGTGGGGCAGGCAATAAACAAAGAAATAACAGATGCATGTAGAAATGGTACAGCAGTTATCATGGGGGATTTTAATCTACATGTCGATTGGGTTAAACCAGGTCGGTCAAGGCAGCCTTGAGGAGGAGTTTGTAGAATGTATCCGCGACAGGTTCCGAGAACAGTATGTAATGGAACCTACGAGGGAACAAGTGGTCCTAGATCTGGTCCTGTGTAATGAGACAGGATTGATTCAGGATCTCATAGTTAGGGATCCTCTCGGAAGGAGCGATCACAATATGGTGGAATTTAAAATACAGATGGAGGGTGAGAAGGTAAAACCAAGCACTAGTGTTTTGTGCTTAAACAAAGGAGATTACAATGGGATGAGAGAAGAACTAGCTAAGGTAGACTGGGAGCAAAGACTTTATAGTGAAACAGTTGAGGAACTGTGGAGAACCTTCCAAGTGATTTTTCACAGTGCTCAGCAAAGGTTTATACCAACAAAAAGGAAGGACGGTAAAAAGAGGGAAAATCGACCGTGGATATCTAAGCAAATAAGGGAGAGTATCAAATTGAAGGAAACAACATACAAAGTAGCAAAGATCAGTGGGAGACTAGAGGACTGGGAAATCTTTAGGGGGCAACAGAAATCTACTAAAAAAGCTATAAAGAAGAGTAAGATAGATTATGAGAGTAAACTTGCTCAGAATATAAAAACAGATAGTAAAAGTTTCTACAAATACATAAAACAAAAAAGAGTGGCTAAGGTAATTATTGGTCCTTTAGAGGATGAGAAGGGAGATTTAATAATGGGAGATGAGGAAATGGCTGAGGAACTGAACAGGTTTTTTGGGTCGGTCTTCACAGTGGAAGACACAAATAACATGCCAGTGACTGATGGAAATGAGGCTATGACAGGTGAGGACCTTGAGAGGATTGTTATCACCAAGGAGGTAGTGATGGGCAAGCTAATGGGGCTAAAGGTAGACAAGTCTCCTGGCCCTGATGGAATGCATCCCAGAGTGCTAAAAGAGATGGCTAGGGAAATTGCAAATGCACTAGTGATAATTTACCAAAATTCACTAGACTCTGGGGTGGTCCCGGGGGATTGGAAATTAGCAAACGTGACACCACTGTTTAAAAAAGGAGGTAGGCAGAAAGCGGGTAATTATAGGCCAGTGAGCTTAACTTCGGTAGATGCTGGAAACTATCATCAAGGAAGAAATAGTGAGGCATCTGGATGGAAATTGTCCCATTGGGCAGACGCAGCATGGGTTCATAAAGGGCAGGTCGTGCCTAACGAATTTAGTGGAATTTTATGAGGACATTAACAGTGCGGTAGATAACGGGGAGCCAATGGCTGTGGTATATCTGGATTTCCAGAAAGCCTTTGACAAGGTGCCACACAAAAGGTTGTTGCATAAGATAAAGATGCATGGCATTAAGGGTAAAGTAGTAGCATGGATAGAGGATTGGTTAATTAATAGAAAGCAAAGAGTGGGGATTAATGGATGTTTCCCTTGTTGGCAATCAGTAGCTAGTGGTGTCCCTCAGGGATCAGTGTTGGGCCCACAACTGTTCACAATTTACATAGATGATTTGGAGTTGGGGACCAAGGGCAATGTGTCCAAGTTTGCAGACGACACTAAGATAAGTGGTAAAGCAAAAAGTGCAGAGGATACTGGAAGTCTGCAGAGGGATTTGGATAGGCTAAGTGAATGGGCTTGGGTCTGGCAGATGGAATACAATGTTGACAAATGTGAGGTTATCCATTTTGGTAGGAATAACAGCAAAAGGGATTATTATTTAAATGATAAAATATTAAAACATGCTGCTGTGCAGAGAGACCTGGGTGTGCTAGTGCATGAGTCGCAAAAAGTTGGTTTTCAGGTGCAACAGGTGATTAAGAAGGCAAATGGAATTTTGTCCTTCATTGCTAGAAGGATGGAGTTTAAATGACCTCTTCATTCACCTGAGGAAGGAGCAGCGCTCCGAAAGCTGGTGACATCGAAACAAACCTGTTGGACTTTAACCTGGTGTTGTAAGACTTCGTACGATGGAGTTTAAGACTAGGGAGGTTCTGCTGCAATTGTATAAGGTGTTAGTGAGGCCGCACCTGGAGTATTGTGTTCAGTTTTGGTCCCCTTACTTGAGAAAGGACGTACTGGCACTGGAGGGTGTGCAGAGGAGATTCACTAGGTTAATCCCAGAGCTGAAGGGGTTGGATTACGAGGAGAGGTTGAGTAGACTGGGATTGTACTCGTTGGAATTTAGAAGGATGAGGGGGGATCTTATAGAAACATATAAGATTATGAAGGGAATAGATAGGATAGATGCGGGCAGGTTGTTTCCACTGGCGGGTGAAAGCAGAACTAGGGGGCATAGCCTCAAAATAAGGGGAAGTAGATTTAGGACTGAGTTTAGGAGGAACTTCTTCACCCAAAGGGTTGTGAATCTATGGAATTCCTTGCCCAGTGAAGCAGTGGAGGCTCCTTCATTGAATGTTTTTAAGATAAAGATAGATAGTTTTTTGAAGAATAAAGGGATTAAGGGTTTTGGTGTTCGGGCCGGAAAGTGGAGCTGAGTCCACAAAAGATCAGCCATGATCTCATTGAATGGTGGAGCAGGCTCGAGGGGCCAGATAGCCTACTCCTGCTCCTAGTTCTTATGTTCTTATGTTCTAATTGTGGTCACTATCTCCAAAATGCTCCCCCACTAACAAATCTATCACTTGCCCTGGTTCATTACCAAGTATCAAATCCAATATTGCCTCCCCCCTGGTCGGACAATCTACATACTGTGTTAGAAAAGCTTCCTGGACACACTGCACAAACACCACCCCATCCAAACTATTTGATCTAAAGAGTTTCCACTCAATGTTTGGGAAGTTAAAGTCACCCATGACTACTACCCTGTGACTTCTTCACCTTTCCAAAATCTGTTTCCCAATCTGTTCCTCCACATCTCTGCTACTTTTGGGGGACCTATAGAAAACTCCTAACAAAAGCTCCTTTCCTATTTCTGACTTCAACCCATACTACCTCAGTCGGCAGATACTCCTCGAACTGCCTTTCTGCAGCTGTTATACTATCTCTAATTAACAATGCCACTCCCTACCTCTTTTACCACACTGCCTAATCTTATTGAAACATCTATAACCAGGGACCTACAACAACCATTTCTGCCCCTCTTCTATCCAGGTTTCTGTCATGGCCACCACATCGTAGTCCCAAGTACCGATCCATGCCTTAAGTTCACCCACCTTATTCCTGATGCTTCTTGCGTTGAAGTATACACACTTCAACACATCTCCGTGCCTGCAAGTACTCTCCTTTTGTCAGTGTTCCCTTCCCCACTGCCTCACTACACGCTTTGGCGTCCTGAACATCGGCTACCTTAGTTGCTGGACTACAAATCCGGTTCCCATTCCCCTGCCAAATTAGTTTAAACCCTCCCGAAGAGTACTAGAAAACCTCCCTCCCAGGATATTGGTGGCCCTCTGGTTCAGATGCAACCCTTGTACAGGTCCCACCTTCCCCAGAATGCGCTCCAATTATCCAAATACCTGAAACCCTCCCTCCTACACCATTCCTGCAGCCACGTGTTCAGCTGCACTCTCTCCCTATTCCTAGCCTCGCTATCACGTGGCACCGGCAACAAACCAAAGATGACAACTCTGTCTGTCCTGGCTTTTAACTTCCAGCCTATCGCCCGAAACTCATTTATTACCTCCACACCCCTTTTCCTACCTACGTCGTTGGTACCAATGTGCACCACGACTTCTGGCTGCTCACCCTCCCACTTAAGGATCCTGAAGCTATGAACCGAGACATCCCTGACCCTAGCACCCGGGAGGCAACATACCTTCCGGGAGTCTCGCTCGCGACCACAGAATCTCCTATCTATTCTCCTAACCATTGAATCTCCCACTACTATTGCTTTTCTATTCTCCCCCCTTCCCTTCTGAGACCCAGAGCCAGACTCATTACCAGAGACCTGGCCGCTAGGGCCTTCCCCCGGTAGGTCATCCCCCCCAACAGCATCCAAAACGGTATACTTGGCACGGGGAGGATGTGCGGACTCCACACAGACAGTGACCCAAGCCGCAATCGAACCTGGGACCCTGGAGCTGTGAAGCAATTGTGCTATCCACAATGCTACCGTGCTGCCCCAAGTTGGTGTGGCTGAAGGTTTTGCGAGATGATGCCTTTTTCAGAGACACTGGCTATGTTATTCTATGAGTCCATGTTGATAGAAACAGAATTATAGAATCACTATAGTGCAGAAGGAGCCCATTTGGCCCATCGAGTCTGCATCGACCCTCTGAAAGAGCACCCTAACCACGGCCCAATTCCCCCAGCCCAACCCTGTAACCCCACCGAGGGACAATTTAGCATATCCAATCCTCCTAACTTGCACATCTTTGGACTGTGGGAGGAAACCGGAGCACAGGAAGGAAACCTATGCAGACATGGGGAAGACGTGCAAACTCCACACAGACAGTCGCGCGAGGTCGCAATTGAACTCGAGTCGCTGGTGCTGAGAGACAGCAGTGCTAACCACTGTGCAATATGTGTGTGTCTTTGAGGCTGAGTCATTGGTAGAGAGACTATTATGATTTTTCCCCACTTCAGCTATTTTTATTTCCAAATATCACACGGGAACTGAAGAACTACCTTAGAAATGAATTAATCTGGAATGCTGGCTGATTGGAGAAAGACAAACCCTGTCTGCAATAACATATATACTGGGAAATGGTACAGGACACTACCATATGCTCCAAAACTGGCAGAAAATCTATTACAAGACCATATGGTTCAGATTGAAAAGCACTAATTAGTTATTACTGAGACAGGAATTACACAGATGAGGAATGCATTAATTCGGAGAATGGGTGCAAAAGTGGAATACATGATTTCTTGCGATTATTTTAAATCTATTTCAAAACCGTACCCATACTGACAACATGGTCATTCTCATAATTATACACAAGCATGAAGAGAAGCTTAATACAAAAGAATCTTCCATTTGCCAATTCAGCCTTTTTAGCAGTACAGGGAAAACAAAGCTGAGATCAGATTTCAGCTGATGCTTTATAAATGTCTCTTTTTCACTTTAAACTGCCCAAAAGGAAACTAAAATGGTACATTCATAATTAATCAAAAGTACTAATCAAAAAATAATTGCAAAAGGCACGATAAGGCTCCTAAAGATCCTTTCAAGTATTTCACACACTGTCAGGGCGAACAAAATTATGAGGCGATTATTTTGGTGAAAGGATGAAAAAGAAGCTATGTGCCATCATGAAATGCCTGTTTGAAAATGGTTACACACAATTTTGGAGCTATTTGAAGACCACCGTGATTTATATGTATCTAGTTCTTTGAGTCCTTCTTTGAGAAATCACCTACTTTGAGAAGGTGACTGAACAGGTAGACGAGGGTAGAGCAGTTGATGTGGTGTATATGGATTTCAGTAAAGCGTTTGATAAGGTTCCCCACGGTAGGCTATTGCATAAAATACGGAGGCTGAGGATTGAGGGTGATTTAGAGATGTGGATCAGAAATTGGCTAGCTGAAAGAAGACAGAGGGTGGTGGTTGATGGGAAATGTTCAGAATGGAGCTCAGTTACAAGTGGCGTACCACAAGGATCAGTTCTGGGGCCGTTGCTGTTTGTCATTTTTATAAATGACGTAGAGGAGGGCGCAGAAGGGTGGGTGAGTAAATTTGCAGACGACACTAAAGTTGGTGGTGTTGTCGACAGTGCGGAAGGATGTTGCAGGTTACAGAGGGATATAGATAAGCTGCAGAGCTGGGCTGAGAGGTGGCAAATGGAGTTTAATGTAGAGAAGTGTGAGGTGATTCACTTTGGAAGGAATAACAGGAATGCGGAATATTTGGCTAATGGTAAAATTCTTGGAAGTGTGGATGAGCAGAGGGGTCGCGGTGTCCATGCACATAGATCCCTGAAAGTTGCCACCCAGGTTGATAGGGTTGTGAAGAAGGCCTATGGTGTGTTGGCCTTTATTGGTAGAGGGATTGAGTTCCGGAGTCATGAGGTCATGTTGCAGCTGTACAAAACTCTGGTACGGCCGCATTTGGAGTATTGCGTGCAGTTCTGGTCACCTCATTATAGGAAGGACGTGGAAGCTTTGGAACGGGTGCAGAGGAGATTTACCAGGATGTTGCCTGGTATGGAGGGAAAATCTTATGAGGAAAGGCTGATGGACTTGAGGTTGTTTTCGTTAGAGAGAAGAAGGTTAAGAGGAGATCTAGAGGCATACAAAATGATCAGGGGGTTCGATAGGGTGGACAGTGAGAGCCTTCTCCCGCGGATGGAAATGGCTAGCACGAGTGGACATAGCCTTAAACTGAGGGGTAATAGATATAGGACAGAGGTCAGAGGTGGGTTCTTTACTCAAAGAGTGGTGAGGCCGTGGAATGCCCTACCTGCAATAGTAGTGAACTCGCCAACATTGAGGGCATTTAAACATTTATTGGATAAGCATATGGATGATAATGGCATAGTGTAGGTTAGATGGCTTTTGTTTTTTGACTTCCCATGTCGGTGCAACATCGTGGGCCGAAGGGCCTGTACTGCACTGTATCGTTCTATGTTCTATGTTCTAGTGGTGTTAAAAAAGACACCTCCATGTTTAGCTGTCAAGCAATGATTAGAAATAATTTTCATGGAGTTGGACATGCAGGGTGCAATTTAACCACCTCATTATGATGGGAATAAAGGGATACGGACCCAGGAAGCGTAGAAGATTGTAGTTTAGTCGGGCAGCATGGTCGGCACAGGCTTGGAGGGCCAAAGGGCCTGTTCCTGTGCTGTACTTTTCTTTGTTCTTTTTCTTTTTTATTACGCCCGGCATGCATCTGTGCGCGCCAGTTTAATCGCAGGAAAGGTAAAAATCGGAATTTGCATAGGGCGCAAATCCATTTGCCATCTATCCTGCCCATTCCCAATGGCGATCACGCCCAGATATGGTGTGCATATCATTGACAACAATTGGCGCCAATTGCCATCTCATTAGCGAGATCGAAGTCGGATGTAATGGCCCCCTGGGAATTAACCTGCTCCCATCGAGAAATCACTTGGACGTCGTTTGATACTCCTTTATTAAAAACGTGAAACTGACACAATGGCTGCTGAGGAGAACTGAGGAGGTGAGTAGTCATTTCCATTTGCAGCATGCAGCTCAAAGGCACTGGAGCCGCTGTCTCAGTGCTAGGTGAGTGGTGGGGACCCCTCAGGGGTGTTGGGCTGGTCGGGGGGGCTGAAGCGTTCCAGGTCAGGGGGGTCGCCCCTGGATCGGGAGGGGGGGGGGGGTGTTGTTGTTGAGGGCTTTCCATCTGTGAGGTCTTAAATCCAACTTTAAATATTATGCATTCCCATACCATGGGCAACTCCAGCTGCCTGTCTGCCCTGCCAAACACTTTCAAGACAGAGCCAGGTTCTATGCTGATAGTCACTTTAACTCCCTCCGACTGTGAGCAGCCTCTGGCTTCACAACTGAAGGCTATTGCTAATAAGGAATCTGGTGGGGGTCTCTGTTATCGGGTCTCTGGTGGCGGGGGTCAGTGGGGGGGGGGTCCCTGTTATGAGAGTCTCTAGTGGGGATTTCTATTTCTGGTGGGGGTCTCAGTTGTAAGGTCTCTGGTGGGAGTCTTTGGTAGGAGGTGGTGGGGGCTGGGTCACCTGCATTCGTGCATACTGTGGATGGAGGTGGTCCAGCAAATCCCATGCTTGGGAGGGTAGAATCGCATTGTGGAGGGAGCCAGCCACCGAACCTCACCATCAGGTCGCCCATTTAAAATGGTGAGATTCACAATGAAATGCTTTGCAAACCCCGCCATGCACAGATTTCCAGGGCAAGGGACACTGAATCGCCTCTAGACACCACTCCCAGCATGAGCGCAAATCAGAAGCAATTCATCACCAGCGGGGGAACATAGTCCCCCAAACGGAGAATCCAGCCCCTAATATAGTTAACATCAAGAAACTTACAAGTTCCTGAATTACCGGGACATTTCCAATTATGAAGAATAAGATACTACTTCGAGAACAAAGTAATGCCAATTCTGAAGGTTTGAAATCTGAACAGAAAATGCTGGAAATACGTGGCAGAACTGACAGCTTCTGCAGAGAAAGGTAAACAGAGTTCATGTTTCAGGTCAATGACCCTTTGTCAGAACCAAGTGCATTTAGATATTTGACAGCTCTTAAACATTTCTGGGAAAGGGAGGGAAGGGAGGTAAAAACAAAAGGGAAGAACTGTGATAAAGTGGATGGCAGGAGAGATGAACTATCAGAAGGGATGATTTGCAGAACATGTTCCTTCTCTCTCTTCCCCCTCCCAGAACCATGATAGAGTTCCCCTTATGCTCACCTTGTACCCCACCAGCCTCTGCATCCAAAGGATCATCCTCCACCACTTCCAGCTTGATGTCACCATCAAGCACATCTTCTTCTCTCCACCCCTTTCAGCAATCTGAGAACGTTGTTCCTTCCACCACACTCTGGTTGCCTCCTCAAAATTCTCTACACCCCCTCCTCTTTCTTTGTTATGCTCCCATCTAACTCTCCAACACCCCAAATACTCCTTCTCAGACCTTGGAGTTTCCTCTTCCCTATCTACATACTATTCAGTGTAAGCCTATGTCTCCCAGGCAGCTGCTGTGTTTCTGCCCATTTAACTGTCAGCAACTTCTTCTGGTCCTGCAACATGGCCTCATTGCATCATCACTGAGACTTTTCAGTCACACACTTGTACACTCATTCTTTGGCAGTAGAAATCTCAGCGTGACTCCCAGTTTAAGGAATTGGGCTGTGTTAGAGCAGAGATGGAGGTATGGGCCGAAATCATGCCCATTGAACTCCGCCACCAAGAGAAGAGTCTAATGCAAGAGGTCACACAGGGAGTTCAAATCAACTGGGAGCTGTATGGTGCCAATCACTGGTTTAAATATTTTACTGCGCATTGAAATCTGGACTTATTCTCATGGAGCTGAGAGAGGCACACATGGTGCCAATGCTTCATGACCAGGAAACTATAGATTAACTTTAATTATGGACAAATTCTAGGGGGCATTATGAAGGACAATTTGTATGAACCCACATAAAGGCAAATGGTTTTTAGAAATTGCAAAATAACTTCTACAAAATCGGGTTTGCCTCTATAACATTTGAGGGGGAACATTTAATGGGATCTATGGGGCTGGCGATGAACAATTGCCCTATCCCCATCTGTCAAGGCAGGCATAAAACAAACTTTGTGATATCTGTTCATTTTAATAATTGTAGTGTGCAAGAACAGCTGCAATTGTAACCTCCATTATCAAAAGCAGATTTTCCCCTTACTGGCCTCTCAACCTCTTACATCCTTGTCAAGATCCAACCTTGTAAATCTATAAAGTTGGTAAATCTCCTGTAATAGCACTGAACACAGTACTTCTACTAACTCTGCACCAGCAAAAGAAATACAAAAGTTTCTTACCTGAATTCTGGATAGATAGCCCTTGAAATCCTACTAATGTAGGGTCTATCATTCAACTGAATATTGAGAGATGGAACTGGTACTACACATCCAAGTTGACAGATTGTTCCACAATCAGTATTAGAGTCCGCTTGCCACCCCTGGTCTACATGCTCTGGTGTACCTATGACATGCCCGCATTGGCACCCTGTCAGGTGCACCACACAGACAGCACTGGCAATGATCAGAAGCACCATGCTATCATGTCGGCCTCTGCAGACAATGGATATTGGAATACAACCATCAATCCTCCTAATCGCCGCAGCCCTGGGGGAAGCAGTGAGGCTGTACGAGCTGGAGCTGCTTGAGGAGGAGGAGGAAGCTGCAGCAGTGGAGCATGCCCCCGAGGAACAGGAGGCAGCCTCTGTGGACAGAGAGCCGGCTGCCCAACAGGAGGGGGAGGAGGAGTTGCAAAGGAGGTGGCGCATGAAGTCTCTTGTGTACCGGCAGCACCTGTCATTCGAGGACCTGCCAGACCGAGCATGCTATCAAAGACTCTGGCTGAGCAGGGAGACAGTGCAACATATCTGCCGGATCATGCCACACCTGGCACTGCGGAGGAATGTGGGAGGACACTTGATCATTGGCCATCAAGGTGATGGTCAACCTGCACATGTATGCCACGGGGTACTTCCAGGTGCCGAGTGGGGTCCTGTCCAGGGTCTCACAGACCTCGGTGCTCAGATGCATCCGCGCCATCGCGGAGGTTCTATATGTCCAGTCGGCACAGTACATCCATTTCAATATGGACTGTGCCCACCAGGATGCTCAGGCAGCAGGGTTCGCTGCCATCGCCTACATGCCCCGGATCCAGCGGGTGATCGACAGGATGTATGTCGCCCTAAGAGCACTTGCAGATGACAGGCAGCTCTACACAAACTGAAAGTGGTTCCACTCAATGTATGTGCAGCTGGTGTGTGACCATCAGCTGCACATCATGGGCAGCGCGGTAGCACAAGTGGCTAGCACTGTTGCTTCACAGCACCAGGGTCCCAGGCTCGATTCCCCGCTGGGTCACTGGCTGTGCGGAGTCTGCACACACTCCCCGTGTCTGCATGGGTTTCCTCCGGGAGCTCCGGTTCCTCCCACAGTCCAAAGACGTGCAGTTAGGTGGATTGGCCATGCTAAATTGCCCTTAGTGGCCAAAAAGATTAGGCGGGGTTATTGGGTTACGGGAATAGGGTGGAAGTGAGGGCTTACGTGGATCGGTGCAGACACGATGGGCCGAATGGCCTCCTTCTGCACTGTATGTTCTATGTTGGGGCAGCACGGTAGCATAGTGGTTAGCACAATTGCTTCACAGCTCCAGGGTCCCAGGTTCGATTCCCAGCTTGGATCACTGTCTGTACAGAGTCTGCACGTTCTCTCCATGTGTGCATGGGTTTCCTCCGGTTGCTCCAGTTTCCTCCCACAGTCTAAAGATGTGCAGGTTAGGTGGATTGGCCAAGCTAAATTGCCCTTAGTGTCCAAAATTGCCCTTAGTGTTGGGTGGGGTTACTGGGTTATGGGGATAGGGTGGAGGTGCTGAACTTGGGTAGGGTGCTCTTTCCAAGAGCCGGTGCAGACTCGTTGGGCCGAATGGCCTCCTTCTGCACTGTAAATTCTATGAATTTCATTTCATCGAATCATTGAATCACTACAGTGCAGAAGCAGGCCATTCGGCTCATCGGGTCTGCATGGGCGCTTTGAAAGAGTACCCTACTTAGGCCCACTCCACCAACCTATCCCTGTAACCCCACCCAACATTTGGCCACTTAGGGGCATTTTAGCTTGGCTAATCCACTTAACCTGAATATCTTTGGATTGTGGGAGGAAATCAAAGCACCCGGAGGAAATCCACTCAGACACAACGAGAACGTACAAACTCCACACAGACATCCAAGGCTGGAATTAAACCTGGGTGCCTGGCATTGTGAGGTAGCAGTGCTAAACACTGTGCCAACATGCCACCCTCATTTCCGACCTTGCATCCCACCTTGGAACGAGGTTGCAGCTTAAACGTAAAAGGCCGTCTTGCCCATCGGCCTGTCTGCCAACCATAAAGACAAATGGGCAAGATAAAATTCTATTCAATTGGTATTTATATCATTTAAATTGTTTTCTTGTTTGTCAGTGGGTGCGCATGAAAGTCAGACAATCAAATATTGCAGGAGTGTACAACGATGTCGGGACATATGATCGACGCCTTCTTATGCGATTTCACACACTACACGGTTTAGGCATCAAATTCCGGCCCTAATATTTGAATAGTGATGCAGGAAGATTTGATAACACTACAAATCACGATGTAGCATTTCTAAAACAGTTGCTACAGAGCTTTGAATGACATAAGTCCTTCGACATTCTGAAACTCATGTTATAAAGGGCTGTCTTGTCCACTTCAATGTGCTAAAGATTTGAAAGGAGATGATTTTCTGGATTCCTCGCTCTTATTGTTTTCACACAGATCATTGGAAATGCTGCAAAGGTGCACAGTGGCAGAGTTACATCGGATAGAGATATGATGGGTGCATTCAAGGGCGATTAACCATCAACCCATGCAGTGTCAGTGTATACATGCCAGTAGATGTGATAGTACATTGCTAGACATAATAGCAACAAATATAGCTAATTGTGTGCCGAATCTAGTCATGAAATCATAGAATCCATAGAATCTCGACAGAGCAGAAGGAGGCCATTCGGCCCATCGCGTTTCCAACAGTTCTGGGAAAGAGCACCCTACTTAAGCTCATGCCTCCACCATAACCCCGTAACCCTACCTAGCCATTTGGACATTAAGGAGCAATTTAGCATGGCTAATCCTGCACATCTTTAGACTGTGGGAGGGAACCGGAGCACCTGGAGGAAACCCACGCAAACATGGGATGATAGTGTAAATTCCACACAGTCCAAGGCCGGATTTGAACCCGGGTCCCTGGAGTTGTGAGGCAGCAGCGCTAACCACCGGGCGGCCCCTTTAGAAGAGACTGATTTGGAAGTTCCAGGATAGGGATCAGCTGTTTCCTACAATATTCCATCCTGAAGGGTAAGTCCCACAGAACGATATCTGGGCCAAAGGTTCTCAGGCCTTTCCTGCACATGACCATCAGAAATACCTTGACTTTAACAGGTTCAAAAGCAGGTGAATCATGGCAATATGTTTCAGCTGCCTGCTTTACTGCACGGATGTTTTAAAAGCGGCACAATGGCACAGTGGTTAGCACTGCTGCTTCACAGCTCCAGGGATCCGAGTTCAATTCCGGCCTCAGGTAACTGACTGTGTGCAGTTTGCACGTCTGCGTGGGTTTCCTCCGGGTGCTCCAATTTCCCCTCTCAGTCCAAAGATGTGCAAGTTAGGTGGATTGGTCATGCTAAATTACCTCTTACTTTCCAGGGAGGTGTGGGTTAAATGTGGTTTTGGGTTGCAGAAATAGGGTGGGAGGTTGGCTAGGGTACTCTTTCAGAGGGTCGGTACAGGCTCAATGAGCCGAATGACCTCCTTCTGCATTGTAGGGATTCTATGAAAGCAATATCCTCCTGGTCAGCTACTTTTGCTTTGCTATGTCCTTATTTTTGGAAATTACATTACGTAGAACATACAGTGCAGAAGGAGGCCATTCAGCCCATCGAGTCTGCACCGCTCCATTTAAGCCCTCACTTCCACCCTATTCCCCTGACCCAAAAACCCGTCCTAACCTTTTTGGACACTTGAGGGCAATTTAGCATGACCAATCCACATCTTTGGACTGGGAGGAAACCTACGCAGACACGGGGAAAACGTGTAGATTCCGCACAGACTATGACCCAGCAGGGAATCGAACCTGGGACCCTGGTGCTGTGAAGCCACAGCGCTAACCACTATGCTACTGTGCTGCCCAATGACCTCCTCCTCTTTCACAATGAGGCTTCTTGCAAGATTGTAGAGCTTAGAACAGATGACAAGCCCCTTACCCCATACCTATTGAGATATATGAAGTGCTGCTTCGAGATGCCAATGTTATGCTCAATAAAACAGGTAGCATTTGTATTTATTCTCCACCTGTTCATGACTGTCACATTGGCTTCATTATCTGAGAATGAAGAACTTAGCCTTCGTCTCCAAGAGCTATCCTTCCATTTACCTTGGACGTAAATATGACTTCAGATTATAGTACTGCGGCTGTACTCTGGGAAGTTTAAAAAAAAATTTTGAGTACCCAATTAATTTTTTCCAATTAAGGGGCAATTTAG
Organism: Scyliorhinus torazame; assembly: GCF_047496885.1. Taxonomy (NCBI): domain Eukaryota; kingdom Metazoa; phylum Chordata; class Chondrichthyes; order Carcharhiniformes; family Scyliorhinidae; genus Scyliorhinus; species Scyliorhinus torazame. The sequence continues at coordinate 122,249,681 of NC_092709.1, forward strand.
CGTGGCCAATCCACCTACTCTGCACATCTTTAGGCTGTGGGGGCGAAACCCACGCAGACACGGGGAGAATGTGCAAACTCCACCCAGAGCCAGGATCGAACCTGGGACCTCGGCGCCATGAGGCAGCAGGGCTAACCCACTGCGCCACTGTGCTGCCCACTGCACTCTGGGAAGTTGACATTGACCAACATAATATGGTGTTTGTTTTACCTTTGAGGAGCTGCACACTAATGCAGTGATGGAACACTTTTGTTGTTCTTACTGGCCATTGTATTTTGGTGTACAGCAGTAAAACTGAACTGCCTTGGTATGCTGCTGTTGCTGTTCAAGGGAAAAAGAGATGAAAGTTTACATCCTGTGAAATAAAACCTGTAACCCATTTGATGAATCTTCAATCAGGAAAAATATGATAGTTACCACTGATTGTAAAGCCCCACAAGGAGCCATAGAGATGCATAACTAAATGTCCTTGTTGGCTTCTGGAATTGTCATCCTTATGCTAGACATTGGCTGCATGGCACAGCTCCCTCCAATGAATCTTCCACTCCACATGACAATGACAGGAACAGTGGTAGTAGGTTAACATTTCAGAAATCTGGACGATGACTCCAACTTGTCTCAAATTAATCCATTTCCAGTTTTAATGGAGGTAGTGCAGAGGGTAGTGAGTGGATGTTCTCTCAAGAGGCAGGTCTAATAAATTTGAATACTTCCAATTTTAACAAACATTTAAATTTAAGGGCTGTCAGTTACCCAAGGTTTTGGATGCCAATTCCACGTCTCTCCCAACACCTCGGGGTGCACTGAGGCAGACTTTCATCTGTGTCCATAGCTGGTTATTCCTGGAACAGTCTGTCACCAGAAGCTTCTAACTCCTCACCAAGCGTGACTGACAAGGAGTCTCTCCTGCTCTTACCGGCATTGGCATATTGGAAGGATTTGCAGGTTAACATCTAACCTGTTTGGCAGCCATCAATTCCTGGTGTAGGACTTGAACCTGGATTTTCTGGCTCAGAGGCAACTAAGGATCCATGACAGCTAAGTGCCTTAATTATAGCGCTGCTTATTCCCAGAAAAATGGGTGTTGTCTCCTCTGGCCCCTCAAGCCAATCTATTTACCCCTTCCCTTGGTCCAAAACATCCCCGCTGGGGGAAAAGAAACTGAACTGTCTTCTTGCTGTTAAATTCTACAGAACTAATGCTTTACCTATATTATTTCTTATGTCCGAATAAAGCTCGTAGTCTTCCAGTTGAAGAAAATGCTTCATTGAGTAAGTTTGCTCTCTCTCCGGAGCTTATACTAGATTTTCCATGAGAACTGTCTGTCTGTGTCCTGCTCACTAGCTGCCGTTCCTGTGAAGAGTGAGATCCTGGATCCCATCTGTCTATTTTATACCTCTCTAGTGCTCCCTCTAGTGATTACTTAGTTGTAGTGTATTTACATTTACCCCATGTATACATGCAGATGTATACATCTGTATACATTAGGGCAGCACGGTAGCCTTGTGGATAGCACAATTGCTTCACAGCTCCAGGGTCCCAGGTTCGATTCCCCGCTGGGTCACTGTCTGTGCGGAGTCTGCACATCCTCCCCGTGTGTGCGTGGGTTTCCTCCGGGTGCTCCGGTTTCCTCCCACAGTCCAAAGATGTGCAGGTTAGGTGGATTGGCCATGATAAATTGCCCTTAGTGTCCAAAATTGCCCTTACTGTTGGGTGGGGTTACTGGGCTATGGGGATAGGGTGGCGGTGTTGACCTTGGGTAGGGTGCTCTTTCCAAGAGCCGGTGCAGACTCGATGGGCCGAATGGCCTCCTTCTGCACTGTAAATTCTATGATAATTCTATGTCCAGATCACTACCTCCTCCCTTTTTTCATTTTATATATTTTCTGTACGGTGTTAAGGAAAATTGTACAAAACAGGTAGATAAATGATGATATGTACAGGTTGTGATGATATTGATAATTATACAAAGCCAATTAATATTTATGACTCCAATCATTATTTAAAAAATCAATGAGTCCAAACTTTATACATTTATTCGGTTGAGTCTCTTTCATCTTCTGTAGTTGAGGTGGTGATGTTGATATTGTAATTTCTTTATGAACGTCATCAGTGTTCTTGTGTTTAAGTAACCAACAAGTCATCATGAGGTGTTCGAATGGTCAAATCACTTTTGTTGTCTGACCTGGACTTTTTCCTGTGCTTGCGGAATCGATTCTGGATGTCATCTTTGTTGCCTGACCTGGACATTTTCCTGTGCTTGCGGTATTGATTCTGTATGTCATCCGCCTTGTCTGACCTGGACTTTTTCCTGTGCTTGCGGCATTCTGATTCTGTATGGTATCTGCCTTGAAAACTGGTTTGCTTGTTTGTTGTGGAGCAGATATGAATTTGTGAGATTTGTTGTCATGCCATGTTATGTTTGTACTCTTGTCTTTGTTTTGGACTGTGCTGTTACATTGTCCTTCATGTGCAGAATTGAACCATGTTGTACAGATCGTTGTTTCATTGTTGTTGTTTTTGTTGTTTCTGTCTTTGTTGTTTCCGTTGTTGTTCTTGTTGTTGTTGTTTTTGTCGTGCTTGTTGTTTCTGTTTTTGTTTTTGTTTTTGTTGTCTTCATTGTTGTTCTTGTTGTTTTTGTCATGCTTGTTGTTTCTGTTGTTGTCTTTGTTATGCTTCTTGTTGTTGTTTTGTTGTTGTTCTTGTTCTTGTTGTGCTCAATGACTGTTCCGTGTGGATAATTTGAGTCATTCTCAAAGTTATTGGTATCAGTGTCCTTTGTGGTATCTGATGTTTCATTGAGCTTTTTGACTTGAGGATTGTGAGAATGATCTGATATTGCATTGATAATGGTGACATCAGTCATTTGTGGTTGATGTGATTCCTCTTTGATTCCTTGGTGCTCCTCTTCTGGAGTCATTTCTGCTTGATTTGCTTCATCGTTAATCTCTTGGTGCTCCTCTTCTGGAGTCAACGTCATCAAGATTTCAGTTTCTTGTGGGTTGTCAAGAGTGGATGAGGTTTTAATTGAGTAGTCTCACTGGACTCAAGAGTAGTTTTTTTTTGATTGTTGAGTGCTTCTGTACAGATGAGCTGTGATCTGTCAGTCTCGCTGTGATCTTGCGCATCGTGTATGCTGATTGTGATCACTGTGTCACTATTCACATACAGTGGTTGGACATTCATCGTCTTCCTGTTGTTCAAATGAGCTGGGTAGACTTTCAAAGGCTGCTTCTGGTTGCTCAAATAAGGTGGATGGACCTTCATAGTCTTCTTCATGCTTGGTTGTCGCTCTGGAATCTTTAATTGCTTCCATTCTGGAGTCTGTCAATGAACTCTCTGTGGAGGCTTGCATCGCTATCTCTGTGGAGTCTTTCATTGCTCTCTGTGTGGAGTCGTGGAGTGTTCTCTCTGTGGAGTCGATCTATGCTCTCTCGACAGAGTCGGTCAGTACTCGCTGTGTGGCGTTGTTTTCTTTTGGCTATTTGACACTATGATGTCATCCAATGTATCAACGATTTGCCATTGCATCATGGTATTGGATTCATCTGCCATGAGTTGAGTCGTGTTGAGTTTTTCAACCATGTTGTTGATGCAATTATGATCATATCCGACCAACTCAGCCATGTCTGAGTAGTATTCTTTGATAAGCAAATCAAATTCTGTGGTTTTGGATTTGTTTTTGAGCGTTTCACTTTTAATTAATAAATCATTTTCTTTGATTTTGGATTTGTTATTGAGCTCTTCACTTTTATTAACAAATCATCTTCATCAGTTTTGGATTTGTTAATTTGCTCTTTACTTTTTATGCTGAAAATTGCTTGTTCCGTGGTGCTGCAAAAGTTATTTTCAACTTTTTGTTGAAGTTCAGGCAATGTTATGCCTTTTGAGTTTAACGTTTTGGGTTTTGTACCTTTAAGAGTCTTAATTGTGATTTGCGAGCATTTCCCCTTTAATTGGGCGTGGTCGGAGTCTTCTGATGTCATGACGCTCATGACGTCATGCATACTGATGGATTGCACATGCGCAAATTGATCATCGTGCGTTGTGGGCTTTTTCTTCAATTGTGCTTACGCAGACGCAGATCGATTTTCAAACGATGTGCGATCTTTTTTCAACTGCGCATGCCGGAATTTTGCCGGTTTGCATCCTTTGTTGATGTGCGCACATGCGGACAATTTTGGATCGGCGGTGACGCGCTGAGGAAGCTGGTTTGAATGCTGAGACTCCATTTTAAGTTTCTCAGCCTCATGGAGAGTGTTCTTTGTTTGTGAAAACTCAAGGTACTGATTATTCATTTTTTCTTGCGATTTGCATTTTTTTATCACAATTTCCAGCATTGTTTTAATAATGATTGTTTGAGTTTCGCCTCACTTATTCCCTGTACAATTTGGTCTCTGAGCATTGAATGTCTGAAAACAGCATAGTTGCAAGTGTTGCAGTGATCTTCAGGTTTGTTGAGTATTACTTTTAATTTGGTGTTGTCTTCACCTTCTAAGTAATTAAACAAGTTATAGATTTCTCTAGCTTGATGTCCTGCTAGTAGCAGTGCTATTTTTGTTTCTGCAAAGGCCATGTTCAAACCATTAGCTACGATATGTACTTCGTAACATTGTTTAAAACCTTTTCAGTTATAACTTAAATTACCGGTTGTTTCCAGCTGCGGTGGAGTTCCAATGAGTTCCATTGAATCAGCGACGTCTCCCCATGTCGAATGTCCAGTATGAGTTTTCTTCCCTTTTCGATCTTTCTTTGTCTGCATCTTGTGTAATCTGTCTAGTAAGCGTTCTGAAGCCAGTCCTGGTACCATATATTATTTCTTATGTCTGAATAAAGCTCGTAGTCTTCCAGTTGAAGTAAATGCTTTATTGAGTAAGTTTGTTCACTCTCCAGAGCTTATACTAGATGTTACATGAGAGCTGTCTGTCTGTGTCCTGCTCACTAGCTGCCGTTCCCGTGAAGAGTGGGACCCTGGATCCCATCTGTCTATTTTATACCTCTCTAGTGCTCCCTCGAATGATCAAGTAATGTATTTACATTAACCCCTTGTATACATGCAGATGTGCAGATCATGACATTACCTGCATTTCTTTATTTCTTTATTTCTTTATTTCTTTATTTCCTGACTGTTGCTACCCCAACCTGCTCCCTCCTTACCACACTACAAATATCGGCACCAAAGACTCTGAAGTCAGTGCTGCTCAATCATCACAATGTTGATTTGTTTGGTTGAATAGAAACAGCGGGTGCTGTGTTGGTGGGTGCAGACAATCTGCCTCCGGTGCCATCTAACAAGCCTTCTCTGCCTTTATTCCATTAAATGAAATGACATTGATCAATGATAACAAACACCTTCGCTTAGAAATCTCTTCCAGCAATAGACAAATGAACATCACTGTTGTAAGGTTCCAATCCCTGACATGCATGAACCTGGCAGCTCTCGAACAAAATTAGCATGCCGCATGTGCGCCACATAAATACAGCAATATTGCAGGCTGTTAAGTAATATTCATGAGCCGATTTACATTGGTAATTAGCAGAATTCACAGTCTGTGCAAGAGTCTGCTCATCAACCTGGAGTAATTTTGAGCAGTGCAGTTATTGGGTAAAAAGTACACGGGTTCAGTCCCTCAATAAAATTCTATTCCCAGCCAGATAGAGGGGGGAATGGCACAAGCCATTATGCTGAAGCTATTTCCAGGTTATACAGAGGCATTGTGTAGTTTAGTGACAACAAATTAGGAATCTTTACTGCTCCTGTGTGGGCAGATTTTTTATAACATGTACCACATGGAACTAGTTTAGATAAAGCTTTATTTGCCACTAAATAATTAGCGAAGGCAGCACGGCAGCACAAGTGGTTAGCACTGTGGCTTCACAGCGCCAGGATCCTGTCATAATATACACCAGTATATCATGGTGCAGACACACGTGTCTGTGTGGGTCCAGATCTGCATTGATCCAAAGGATCTGAATCGCAACATAATGAGGGAGCATTACCCAATCCCCAAGCGCGAAGAGATCACATGCGAGATGGCTTGCGCCAAGCTCTTCACCAAACTTGACGCCTCGAAAGGATTCTGGCAAATTCAACTAGACAGATCCAGCAGGAAACTGTGTACCTTTAACACCCCTTTTGGCAGATATTTTTACAACAGGATGCCGTTTGGGATCATATCGGCGTCAGAAGTGTTCCACAGGATCATGGAACAAATGATGGAAGGCATTGAAGGTGTTCGCGTCTATGACGACGACATAATCATTTGGTCCACCACCCCACAGGAGCACATATGTCGCCTCCAGGCACGTGTTCAAACGCATACGGGAGCAGGGCCTACACCTCAACAGAGCCAAATGCTCCTTCGGCCAGACGAAACTCAAGTTCCTAGGGGACCACATCTCCCAGTTGGGTGTGCGGCCGGATGCGGACAAGGTGGCTGCCATCACAGCCATGAAAAAGCCAGAGGACAAGAAGGCGGTCCTCCGATTTCTGGGCACGGTCAACTTCCTAGGGAAGTTCATCCCTAACCTTGCCTCTCATACCACAGCTCTCAGGAACCTGGTCAAGAAGACGACAGACTTCCAAATGGCTTTCTGCCCACGAGCGCGAATGGACAGAACTTAAAACCAAACTTACCACGGCCCCGGTTTTGGCCTTTTTTGATCCAGCGAAAGAGACAAAAATTTCGACCGATGCCAGCCAATCTGGCATTGGGGCAGTGCTCCCGCAACGCGATGAGGCCTCATCATGGGCCCCCGTTGCATATGCGTCACGCGCCATGACCCCCATGGACCAGCACTATGCACAGATAGAAAAGGAGTGCCTGGGTCTGTTGAACGGTGTCGTCAAGTTTCATGATTATGTGTACGGCCTTCCCGAATTCACCGTCCAGACTGTGAATCTGCCCGCTGGTCAATATAATACAAAAAGACTTGAACGACATGACGCCTCGCCCCTCCAGCGCATTCTGCTCAAACTCCGGCGATACGACTTCCAGCTCGTATACACCCCAGGCAAAGACCTGATCACAGCCGACGCTCTGTCCAGGGCAGTCAACACCCCGTGTGACCCAGCGGGATTCGTCTGCCAGGTTGACGCCCATGTGGCCTTCATGGCCTCCAATCTACCAGCCACGGCTGAACGCCTCGTCCAAATTCGCCGCGAGACTGCGGCTGACCCCCCCCCCCAGTGTGTCATGCGCCATCTAACAGACAGGTGGCACAAGGGCCAATGCGCGCAGTCTACAACATCAGAGATGATCTGGCGGTAGTCGATGGTGTCCTCCTGAAGCTGGGACCGCATTGTTATCCTGCACAGCATGCACCAGCTTGTCTTGGAACAGTTACACGAGGGCCATCTTGGTGTGGGGAAGTGCCACCGACGGGCCCGAGAGGCAGTGTACTGGCCCGGCATCAATGACGACATCGCCAACACAGTGCTCAACTGCCCCACCTGTCAGCGGTTCCAGCCGGCCCAACCACGTGAGACTCTACAACTCCATGAGTTAGTCACGTCCCCTTGGTCCAAGGTCGGCATCGACCTGTTCCACGCGCTGGGCAGGGACTATATTCTGATTGTAGACTATTTTTCAAACTACCCGGAGGTGGTACGTTTGCACGACATCACATGGTCTGCAGTCATCCGTGCCTGTAAGGACACCTTTGCTCGTCACGGCATCCCACTCACTGTGATGTCGGACAATGGCCCCTGCTTCGCAAGCCAGGAATAGTCCAACTTTGCCAGGAGGTACAACTTTGTGCATGTGACATCCAGTCCCCTGTACCCCCAATCCAATGGCAAAGCAGAGAAGGGTGTCCACATAGTCAAATGGTTCCTCTGCAAGGCTGCCGATGCGGGATCCGACTTCTACCTCACCCTGCTGGCCTATCGCTCGGCCCCACTGTCCACTGGCCTGTCACCAGCCCAGCTGCTCATGGGTCGCACCCTGAGGACGACGGAGCCGTCTATTCACGTCCCAGACCTTGACCACGTTCCGGTCCTTCAATGAATGCAACTGTCTCGTGCACAGCACAAGGCGGCTCATGACTCCCGTGCAGCTGATCTCCCTGCTCTGGCTCCAGATGACAACGTCCGCATCCATCTTCCGGGTGGTGGCTGGTCTGCAACTGCTGTGGTTCTTTGGCAGGTGGCTCCCCGCTCGTTCCTGGTTCGTCTACCGGATGGTTCCATTCTGCGCCGTAATCGACGTGCCCTTTGTCTCGTTCTGCTCTCGCTACATGATCCTCTACCAGTGCCACGCCCTCCTGTTGTCCCTGACCTGGACTATGCAGACATTCCGGTTACTCTGCATCCTCCTCACTTTGATGCAGTCCAGCCCGCTCCTCAGCCGGCGGCTCCCGACCCACCCTTGAGACGGTCAACCAGAATTCGTCGCCCACCTCAGAGATTTAATTTGTGAACTTTGTGCACTAATGGACTCTCTGGTCTGTTCTGTTCTTCCGGTTAATCGTTCAAGTGGTTTGTATATAGTGTTCATCTCGTTATTTGTGTGACACAGTATTTTTCTGCACCAGGCACCTTCCCGTGTAAATAGCTTAGTTTTATATACACAGTCCTGTAAATATTTCGCACACACGTAGTCAGGAACATTCACCATACACTATTTATTGTCACGCAGGCACATTTTTTGATATAAAAGGGGGGTTGTCATAATAGTGTAGCCAGCTGGGTTGGCCAATTCCGGATGTAAAATGGAGAACGGCAAAGGCTGAAGGGAAATTCAGCCAATGCAGGCAGAAACTAGCAGATGCAAGTTACTGTGTATTAAACTCTGCAAAAGCCCAGACAGCATCGATACCAGCAACCATCTGCACACTAATGTAGCGGCCATCTACATACTAATGAGCGATCCCCGGGAACAATCAAAACATTTGAGATAAACAAGGCCAAGCCAGACTCCTCGGCGCCAGCAGGAGCCAACACAAAAGAGGTTAACGGACACCTAAAGACCGCTCATCGGTCAGGGAACCGCTCCAGTATTGGAGAAATCGAACCAAGCGATTGGAACGAAGTCCAATCATTTGGAACCAGGTACGGGGTCTGCCCCGAAAGGCAGGAAGCCCCTGGGGACTATAAAGTAAAGCCCCCAAGTTCAAATCGTCCTTCTTGACAGGGTCACTCAGCAACGCGAACCAACCCTTGACAGTGACCTGTTCGGCTGCCGCCGAAGAAGGTAAGTCTCAAATCAATGCTCGCTACGAGATAGGCACTCCTAGCTACCAGTCCATACCAGCTTTCGAATCCTGCAGACTCAGAACCCGAATGAAAGGCCATTTGTTCCCCTGACCTGGTGGGCCAGTCCGAAGCTAAGTATTGGCCTGTTAGCGATAGAAATAGCTTAGAAGTAGAATTTATGCATGAGTAGATTTGACTGTGTGGAAATAAATGTGCTTTGATTTGAACCTTACTACTTAGTGTATTGAGTTATTGATCATTACTTGAACTTGAACCTCGTGGTGGTATCATAAAGATACCTGGCGACTTGAGAGCAAAGGTTATAGAAAAGAGCCAATTGAACCAACCAAAAGTTAGCAACATATTACTGGCGACTCTGCCGGGACCCGATCTAGAAGTGACTTCACCACTCCGGGCAAGCCCAAAAATTTGAATTAGAGATCCAATTGGGAACAGAAAACCACAAGTGTTCAAGCAGTTCTGGCCAATCCTCGTAATTCGGATATGTGTTGAATGCATACGTAATTAACAGGGCTATAAGGTAATACTGATAGATTTTTGTTGCGACAAAACTGTCGGGAGTTTGTATTCCGGAAAATAGCGAAAGCCGTACCCGTACTTACAGCACCGTCTTAATACCCCTTGTTCCAAATTTTAAAAGAGTATATAGAGAGGAAAGATGGCAATGCAGGCAATGCAACGCCTCATGAACCCCGAAGAATTCGTGGTCGCAGCGACCAGCAGTAGAGTAGGACAATGTCCCGTTTGGGAAGAGGCAATCAGGATGTACCTCAAAGGGAAAGGATGGCCCCTTTGGAGCGAATTCCGTAACAATGAGGAAACAGGACCCGGGAGTATCGGGCATACTTGGTGGGAGAACCTGAGCGAGATTCACAAGAAGAGCTTAGGAAAAGCTCGCAAGCCGATGGCAATCGTGTCCTGTTTGGCACAATTGCGAGGCACAGAGGAGGTGGTTAGGACGCTCCAGAAAGAGATAGAAGGCATACATCGAATGAGCAAGGTCGATGTCAGTGAGGTAGAAAGAGAGAACGTAGAGTTAAGGAGGAAGTTGGCAGCAAAAGACGGAGAGGTGGATGATGCCAGGTGGGCACACCAGTCTTGTCTGGCGCACTTAAGCAGCTTCCAATCCCAGTACGAAAAGGCATATCAGGACATGCAATGTGCAGTCCTGGTACGAGAGGAAACCGAGAAGCAGGTAGAAGCATTGCAGAGGCAGTGTAGCGACCTGAAGGCAGCGTTAAGAGCACTCCATGCTGCCACCATGGGGCAAAAACAAAGCTCACTAGACCACGCAAAGTGCCGGAAGCAGATTGCAGAGCTGCAATCTCTGCTTTCAGTTCAAAAAGGATTCCAGGAAACCTTTGGATCACAGTTAGATGAGGAAGACGGCCCTGATTGGGAAGAATTGAGTGAGACAGCGCAGAGATATGTTCAGGGAACATGTGCGCAGGGAAAGCCCCAGAAGAGAAAAGCACCCCAACCCCCTACAGAGCAGATAGTTCAGGCTCCAATGAACCCAGTCACCACCCACCGCACAGCCACATCGGACGACACGGAATTTCTGTACACCACCCCCTTAACAGTGACCCAATTACGGGACGCGTGCGATAAGATCAAACCATTCCTCCCCACCTCAGGCCCCCTCCACTTCTTTGCAGTAAAGCAGCAGGCGACCAGGTACGGCCTGGATGAGCAAGAGCACGTAAAGCTCACAGTTTTGAGTTCAGACCCTTCGGTCGTAGCAGCCCTTCCCGACCCACAGAATGTAAGAGGAGGCACCCTTGCAGAAATGCATACCGCGATCCTTGACACGATCGGGTACAACAGGGGTGACCCCGTAGATGGCCTCAATAAGTGCAGGCAAAAGAAAACCGAGCACCCCACAGCGTTTGCTGGACAACTGTGGATCCATTTTGCAGCAGTTTTCGGAGACTTAGACCGCGCCCATTTGTCCCCAGACAACATGGCCAAATGGACCCGCACCCTTATCTCCCCTGCCACAGAAACAGGACAAAAAGCTTGCGCCAATTATGACCCCTCAGAGGTGGCTCATAATGAGAAATGGGTCATAAAAAGATTGTCCCGCGCCTGGTAGCAGTCTGTACAAAACAAACCCGCAGTTAAAAATCCCGAAGAACAGCAGGCAGAAGCAGACATACATGCAGTTAAGGCACACCAGAACCCCGCATGGGTAAATGAAGGCAAGAACAGCCCCCCACGAAAGCCACAGAGAGCACAGCAGGCAGGCACCCTGAATAAGAATAAGACAGAGCCCATACAGTGTGAGCACCTGTTCAGATCAGACGGACCTGAACGGAACGGACTGACGGTGTTCGGACTCCCCCAGTTGGGTCTGCGACACCCTTTGGGATAGGTCTGGCCGACCGGTAGTTGCAGCAAAAATACGCGGCAGCCCATCGAATTTCTCTGGGACACAGGAGGGTCCCGCACCACAATCAATTCCTCCACCATGTTTCAAAATGACACGTGGCCCACGACAGCCACTATCACCCTCAGCGGCTTTACAGGCCACTCACAGCAGGGACACATCACAGCCCCTGTACCCATTCAAATCGGCAACATCACCACCAAGCACCCCGTAGTTTTAGTCGATCTACCCCACACGACAGAACACATTTTAGGCATAGATTTTATGAATTCCTACAACCTATCCTTTGATCCAGTCAACCAATGTGTCTGGAGAATGGCAAAATCGGCAAGAGCCCCCGCAACGCTCACCATAGGAGAATATGCAAACAAAATTAGCGCAGTAGGCAAATTTTGGTTTGACCCCACTACGATTAGCACGGACAAGCAGGTTAGGGCAGTTTTACAAAAGAACAGGACAGCATTCGCGACCCACAAAGACGACGGTGGCCGGGTGACTGGTTCCGTACAAATCACAGGACCTGACCCTAGACCCCAAAAGCAATATGGATTTCCCCAAGAGACAGAGGGAGAAATCTCTAAGGTAATAGACAGCTTATTAGAGCAGGGCGTACTTAGATCAGTAGCCTCCACTAATAATGCCCTGATTTGGCCAGTGAGAAAGGCCGATGGATCATGGTGACTGACCATCGATTACCGGGAACTCAACAAAATCACCCCCGCAGAAGCCCCCACAGTAGCCACAAGTCCCGAGACCATGCTCAAGCAGGGACTCAATTCCCGATTCTTTACGGTTTTGGATATTAGTAATGGTTTCTGGTCCATTCCATTGGCAAAGGCGTGCCAGTACAAATTTGCCTTCACCTTTAAAAACCAACAGTACACGTGGGCATGCCTGCCACAAGGATTCCACAACTCCCCCTCCATTTTCCACCGACAGCTGGCAAATGGTTTAGCCAAATTTCCTCGCCCCGAGTGTCTGGTCCAGTCCGTAGACAACCTACTACTGCAGACAGACACCAAGGCAGAGCACATTTAGCTTCTGACAGAACTCCTGGAACTCCTACAAGCAATTGGATGCAAAATAAACCCCAGAAAGTCCCAAATTTTGGAAAACAGGGTGATATATTTGGGTACAATTATCACGCACGGTAAAAGCGAGATCGAGCACAAAAGGATTGACTCGATTGCTAAATTGCCCCTTCCCCAGAACGTTTCAGCCCTCCGGTCATTTTTAGGACTGGTTGGCTAATGCCGAAACCACATTTGACGGTTTCGCCAGCAAGGCAGCACCCCTCTCAGACCTCCTAAAGGCAGGAGCCCCTGGGGAATGGCTTCCGCAGCATACGGATGCTGTGGACACTTTGAAAAGAGCACTCATAGCAGCCCCCGCACTACAAATTCCAGACCCGCTTTCCCCCTACGCTATAGAGGTAGCAAGCACAGATCGCACCCTTTCGGCCGTGTTCCTCCAGGAACGGCATGAACAGTTAAGGCCCGTGGCTTACGCCTCCAGAGTTTTAGATGCTGTGGAGCAGGGATTTTCAGACTGTGAAAGGCACCTGCTCGCAGTTTTTTTTGGGCAGTACAGTATTTTTCTTACATAACCGGACTAAACCCCATCACAATCCTCACAGAACATACCCCCATCCAACTTTTACTGGACGGACGACTCAAGGACGGTACAGTTAGTCAGATTAGAGCAGCTAGATGCACCCTTCTTTTGCAGGGACAGGGCATCACTGTTAGAAGGACCAAGACCCACAATTTCTCAGCTGATAACCTTCAGTACCCAGGCACCCCCCATGAATGCAAAATTATCTCACCACACCACAACACAGGCCCCTTTATTGCAAAAACACCCCCCAGAAAGATAGGTAGTTCCTCCCAGAGCCCCCAGCACACAGAGACGTGCAAACCCATTGGGATATATGTGGATGGATCTTCCACAATATTAGAAGGGAAGCGCATAACAGGGTGCGGCATTTACGTCGAGGACACGCAGGGATGTGCCCTAGAAGAAATAGCAATAAAACTTCCAGGACACTTCGGCGTGCAGGCAGCAGAACTTGCGGCCATTGCATACATAGTGGAGCACCCAGATTCCTTCCCCAGCCCAGCAGACATATATTCGGACAGCCTCTATATCTGCAACAGCCTTACGGAATTCCTACCCCTGTGGAAAGCAAGAAGATTTGTTTCCTCCCTTCAGCCCCATTGCTCCGTCACATTTTAGAGCGAGCACAGAACAGGACATTTGGAATAGTCAAAGTTCGAAGTCACCATCGTTCCCCCCACTCTGGAAATGTGAAAGCCGATGCACTGGCAAAAGCAGGTTCCAGGCACGGATATTTTTGGACACCCCCTGAAAGCGTACCAGTGACTGCAGTTCAGGTCTCGCAGACTAATATCGAGGATTTAGTGCAGGCCCAGAAGCAGGATACCAATCTCAGGGAGATTTTGAAAGGAAACTACCCAGCCCCCTATGACAGATTTAAAAATGCTCTGACCACACATGATGGTGTGGTGTTAAAAGACACCCTTTCTGGAGTTCATGAACAGAACAGGAATCAACTGATTTGTTTATTCCATGACAGTCATGGACATCAGGGAATTGATCCCACTACAGCCCACCTCAGGCAGCTCTGCTGGTGGCCGAGTTTAAAGGACGATGTTAATCACTACGTTGAGAATTGCCTTATCTGTGCCCAGAACAACCCGGACAGATCCGCAAAGAAAGCTCAACTCAGTCACACCCGCCCCGTGAATGGCCCCTGGGCTAACCTCCAGATTGATTACATTGGACCATTGCCCCCTTGCAGGAATGGTTATAAGTATGTACTCGTGGTGATAGACACGTTAACAAAATGGGTGGAAGCATTCCCATCCAGAACGAACATGGCAAAGACCACAGCCAAGATCCTCACCCACCACATCTTTACGAGATGGGGACTCCCCCGCAGCATTGAATCCGAAGAAGGTTCCCATTTTATGGGACGTGTCATGAAGAACGTCCTCACGATATTTGGCATTACCCAAAAATTCCACATCCCATACCACCCCAGTCAAGTGGTATCGTGGAGCGCATGAATCGGACCCTAAAATCCACCCTCAGAAAAATGGTCCAGCACAACAACACCACTTGGGATTCAGTCCTCCCTTTTGCGCTGATGTTTTTGCGAAATACAGTTTCAACTTCTACAGATTACACCCCACACACCCTCATGACCAGCGCCCCATGAAAGGCACAGAATTTTAATTCGGATTAGATTTGACCAGCCCTGAAGTGACGGCCCCCACACACGAGAAAGCTGTGGAACCTAAATATTCGGGTCCGTACTCCATTGCGGACAAAGTAAGCCCTTCCATCTACAAAATGAAGTACCCCACTGGAAAGACTGCGTGGTTCCACATCAACCAGCTTAAAGCATATGGAACACAGTCTAACCACGCACATCACGTCATGCTCGATGCAGCAGACCACGCCCTGCCCACAGCCACCCTACCCTCCCCCAACACGTCCAGCCCAGCCACGGACTCAACTTCGACTCCACCCCCGACCAATGCACTCCGCCCTGGAACGCCAACAAACAGCAGCAGCGACAGCGACTGTGACTCGGACAATAGCCACAGCACGCCTCCCTACTATCCCCATGCAACAGGACCCACACCCAGCGAACCTGACCACGATTCGAGTGATCCCTTCATGATCACTTTCCTAAACAAACCCCACCACCGACCACCGACCTACAATGGCGACCCCGATTCTGTCCCCACAGAACTAGACACCACATTTTGGCACCGAGATAATTCATACAGACTCATCCGGAATGACAAGAGCGATCCCAAATCACACCATGCAGCCCTATCAGCCCTGATACACTCGAGAGTTTGGCATCCGGGAGAAGATGACGACCTTGAGTCTGACTCCCAAAACGAGAACCCCTTTGCGACCCCGTTCGCAACCGATAATTGAGGTGTCCAGCTGATGTTTTAAAAGGAACCGCTTGGGAAAAATGGTGTCCTTTCTGATGGAACCTGCAGCATGTTTAATGTTGTAGTATTGTTAAATGTTATATGTTAGACCGGAATTTTTTTTCCACGGCCCCACACCTTAATTTTCGGCCGAAACCTCTGAGAACTTGTCAGCACGCCAATCAGCAGAAACCTCTGAGAGCATGCCAGTCCCCCGTTCGTAACTGCCCTTCTGGTTCAAAGGAAGAACCAATACGGCAACCCCCCACGATGACTACATTTCTTGCCCGTTCTTGTTGGTTGCTCAGGCAGTGGCGAAGCGGCATTGGGACCCGCCCTGCCTGGGAACTCGCCTCTGGTCAGCTACGCTCGGGTAAAGCACACACGGCATTGGTCGCCGTCCTACCCGGGGATTCCATCCAAATCTTACCCGTCGCGGCCCACACTCACCTCATTTCGGCAATTTTGTTCAAAAAGTTTTGGTTTGTTTTCAGGTAACCACTGGGTTGTCAACCCTCTGCTATTTACATCCTCAAACATTTGGATGGTAAATCGCACAGCCTGCGAGATGGCTCGCACTGTTTCAGTATTTTTAAGTGTGTCTTGTCCTGAATATTCGGGATTTTATTAAAAAAAAGAAAAAATGAGGGAGTCACACATAGTGACCAATTATAAAGGGAGTAATTGGCACTAAAGGACAGACAGGCTATCATATGAGATATTAAACCAAGATAGTAACAGACACTGTGCTTGATCCCACAGAACTTCAGAAGCTCCAGGGCCAGAGAAGAGAAGAGAAGAGAAGAGAAAAGAGAGAAGAAGAGCCATGAGGACATCCTCCATGTTGCTCATCACCATAATGGGCATTTGGTTGCCCGCGAACGCGAACCCCCTGACCTCAACCTCCCCAGCCGTTAATGATTCACTTCCCCATAGCACCCAGAGCCCAGTCACAAGTGACACCACACCACCTTGGTGTGACAGGTTGAAAACCTGGTATTCCCTGTCCTACTTGATAGAATCCCTATTAGTATTGGCGATACTCTACTGCATCGTGCAGACTATTCGTCTGAGGAAATGGAGAGGGAGAGCCTACCGCGCTCTCACCCCGGTATATAGGATAAGATCCCCCATTTTCGGATACGACCAGATCCCCGACCCCCGCGATCTACAATAAAGAATATTCGTTTGCGTTTTTTGTGAATAAAGAAATGTTTTATGAGCGATTGTACAATCCTGAGATTGGCTGCCAAGCCAGGAAAAATATGTATAATGCTGCTATGATTTTGTGTGTATTATTTAGGAAGTTAGTATGATTGAAAGTTTGAGTGAGTGTAGTTTATTAAGGATAGTTAGAGGTACCGATTTTCTCATTTTGTAATGCATGTGCATGTTTGACATAGCGCCCCTCAAAATTGTCAGTTAAAAATTTTTTTGCATAGTTAGGGTCAGTGTAGAGGCCATAGAAGAATGCTCACCGGGTCAGGGAATGAAGAACAACGCAGTTATGTGATCCTTCACACTTTGCGTTAGGATCACAAGGAGGGTGTGTAGCCACCTGGGTTGGCCAATTCCCGATGTAAAATGGAGAACGGCAAAGGCTGAAGGGAAATTCAGCCAATGCAGGCAGAAACTAGCAGATGCAAGTTACTGTGTATTAAACTCTGCAAAAGCCCAGACAGCATCGATACCAGCAACCATCTGCACACTAATGTAGCGGACATCTACATACTAATGAGCGACCCCCAGGAACAATCAAAACATTTGAGATAAACAAGGCCAAGCCAGACTCCTCGGCGCCAGCAGGAGCCAACACAAAAGAGGTTAACGGACACCTAAAGACCACCCATCGGACAGGGAACCGCTCCAGTATTGGAGAAATCGAACCAAGCGATTGGAACAAAGTCCAATCACTTGCAACCAGGTACGGGTTCCGCCCCGAAAGGCGGGAAGCCCCTGGGGACTATAAAGTAAAGCCCCCAAGTTCAAATCGTCCTTCTTGACAGGGTCACTCAGCAACACGAACCAACCCTTGACAGTGACCTGTTCAGCTGCCGCCGAAGAACGTAAGTCTCAAATCGCTACGAGATAGGTGCTCCTAGCTACCAGTCCATACCAGCTTTTGAATCCCGCAGACTCAGAACCCGAACGAAAGGCCATTTGTTCCCCTGACCTGGTGGGCCAGTCCAAAGCTAAGTATAGGCCTGTTAGCGATAGAAATAGCTTAGAAGTAAAATTTATGCATGAGTAGATTTGACTGTGTGGAAATAAATGTGCTTTGATTTGAATCTTACTAATTGGTGTATTGAGTTATTGATCATTACTTGAACTTGAACCTCATGGCGGTATCATAAAGATACCTGGCGACTCGAAAGCAAAGGTTATAAAACAGACCCAATTGAACCAACCAAAAGTTAGCAACAATATACACCAGTATATCATGGTGCAGACACACACTGATAGACACACAGTGGGACCAATCAACATACACAACACCGCAGCCAATCACCAGTAAGAGCACACGCACTATAAAGACAGGGGGCATCAGAGTTCCCGCTCATTCGAGTAGCAGCTAGCTAGGAGAACAGAGCTCACGGCCTGCAACACAGACATTCACCATGTGCTGAGTGCATCAACTGGTTAGGACAAGGCAAAGATCTTGTTTTAAAAACAAAATATTGTTTTACTACTTCAAGTGTTGGTGACCTGTATGTGATCCAGAACACCCAACACATCAGGTCTGAGGTTCAATTCCCCTCTGGGTCACTGTCTGTGCGGAGTCTGCACGTTCTCCCCATGTCTGCATGGGTTTCCTCCGGGTGCTCCGGTTTCCTCCCACAGTCCAAAGACGTGCGGGTTAGGTGGATTGGCCATGATAAATTGCCCTCAGTGACCAAAAAGGTTAGATGGGGTTATTGGGTTACGGGGATAGGGTGGAATGGAGGGCTTAAGTGGGTCAGTGCAGACTCGATGGGCCGAATGGCCTCCTTCTGCACTGTATGTTCTATGTTCTATGTTCACTGTACGAGCCCCTAGTACTTCCCCTGCAGTCTTTGAGTGAGAAGTAAGCTTCAGAATTGCTGCAAATCATTTCTTTTGCAGTTTTTAGTGGAAGTATTGATCATTAAGGGCGTGGAATGCCCTATCTGCAACTGTAGCGGACTTGCCAACACTAAGGGCATTCAAATGGTCATTGGATAGACATATGGACGATAAGGAAATAGTGTAGATGGGCTTTAGAGTGGTTTCACAGGTCGGTGCAACATCGAGGGCCGAAGGGCCTGAACTGCGCTGTAATGTTCTATTAGCTTTTATCCAGAAGCTGAAATTGTGACTAGAAATGCCAGTGTAGGCTGAGTCTGTGCTTCACGGGAAGGTCGTAAAACAGGGACAGAAACAAAAGGCAGTGAGGGGGAAAGTGTAAGGCAGAGAAGCCATAGTCAAAAATCAAAAAGGGCGACAGTACAAGGTACAGTGACTGAGGGTTGCTCAGTGAATAAGTCCAGTAAAAATAAAAGGAATAAAACGGGAAGTAAAAGCGACGAGGTAAGTTGTTACATGACGATATGGGTTCAACGACAAGGAAAATTAGGAGAAAAGTTAAGAGTAAAAATAATTGACGAGAAGTTACTGATCAAGGTGTTAAGATTCAAAACAGTGGTATAAAAGCCAACATAAGTGTACTTTACCTGAATGCTCGTAGTATTCGGAATAAGGTAAATGAGTTGATGGCGCAAATCATGGTGAATGACTATGATTTAATGGCGATTACTGAAACATGGTTAAAGGATGGTCACGATTGGGAGTTAAATATCCAAGGGCATCAAACTATACGGAAGGACAGAGTGGATGGTAAGGGACGTGGTGTAGCTCTGTTATTTAAGGATGACATCCGGGCAATAGTAAGGGATGACATCGGTGCTATGGAGGATAAGGTTGAATCCATTTGGGTGGAAATCAGGAATAGTAAGGCGAAAAAGTCACCGATAGGAGTAGCCACCAAATAGTAACATTATGGTGGGGCTGGCAATAAACAAAGAAATAATGGATGCATGTAGAAATGGTACAGCAGTAATGATGGGGGATTTTAATCTACATGTCGATTGGGTTAAACCAGGTGGATAAGGCAGCCTTGAGGAGGAGTTTGTAGAATGTATCCGCGATAGTTTTCTAGAACAGTATGTAATGGAACCTACGAGGGAACAAGCGGTCCTAGATCTGGTCCTGTGTAATGAGACAGGACTGATTAATGATCTCATAAACAGGGAACCTCTCGGAAGGAGCGATCATAATATTGTGGAATTTAAAATACAGATGGAGGGTGAGAAGGTAAAATCAAACACTCGTGTTTTGTGCTTGAACAAAGGAGATTATAAAGGGATGAGAGAAGAGCTCGCTAAGGTTGACTGGGAGCAAAGACTTTATGGTGAAACAGTTGAGGAACAGTGGAGAACCTGCCAAGCAATTTTTCACAGTGCTCAGCAAAGGTTTATACCAACAAAAAGGAAGGACGGTAGAAAGAGGGAAAATCGAACATGGATATCTAAGGAAATAAGGGAGAGTATCAAATTGAAGGAAAAAGCATACACAGTGGCAAAGATTAGTGGGAGACTAGAGGACTGGGAAATCTTTAGGGGGCAACAGAAAGCTACTAAAAAAGCTATAAAGAAGAGTAAGATAGATTATGAGAGTAAAATTGCTCAGAATATAAAAACAGATGGAATTTTTTCTGCAAATATATAAAACAAAAAAGAGTGGCTCAGGTAAATATTGGTCCTTTAGAGGATGAGAAGGGAGATTTAATAATAGGAGTTGAGGAAATGGCTGAGGCACTGAACAGGTTTTTTGGGTCGGTCTTCACAGTGGAAGACACAAATAACATGCCAGTGACTGATGGAAATGAGGCTATGACAGGTGAGGACCTTGAGATGATTGTTATCACTAAGGAGGTCGTTATGGGCAAGCTAATGGGGCTAAAGGTAGACAAGTCTCCTGGCCCTGATGGAATGCATCCCAGAGTGCTAAAAGAGATGGCTAGGGAAATTGCAAATGCACTAGTGATAATTTACCAAAATTCACTATATTTTGGGGTGGTCCCTGCAGATTGGAAATTAGCAAACGTGACACCACTGTTTAAAAAAGGAGGTAGGCAGAAAGTGGGTAATTATAGGCCAGTTAGCTTAACTTCGGTCGTAGGGAAGATGCTGGAATCTATCATCAAGGAAGAAATAGCGAGGCATCTGGATGAAAATTGTCCCATTGGGCAGATGCAGCATGGTTCATAAAGGGCAGGTCGTGCCTAACTAATTTAGTGGACATTTTTGAGGACATTACCAGTGCGGTAGATAACGGGGAGCCAATGGATGTGGTATGTCTGGATTTCCAGAAAGCTTTTAACAAGGTGCCGCACAAAAGGTTGTTGCATAACATAAAGATGCATGGCATTAAGGCGAAAGTAGTAGCATGGATAGAGGATTGGTTAATTAATAGAAAGCAAAGAGTGGGGATTAATGGGTGTTTCTCTGGTTGCCAATCAGTAGCTAGTGGTGTCCCTCAGAGATCAGTGTTGGGCCCCCAATTGTTCACAATTTACATAGATGATTTGGAGTTGGGGACCAAGGGAAATGTGTCCAAGTTTGCAGACGACGCTAAGGTGAGTGATAAAGCAAAAAGTGCAGAGGATACCGGAAGTCTGCAGAGGGATTTGGATAGCTTAAGTGAATGGGCTAGGGTCTGGCAGATGGAATACAATGTTGACAAATGTGAGGTTATCCATTTTGGTGGAATAACAGCAAAAGGGATTATTATTTAAATGATAAAATATTAAAACATGCTGCTGCGCAGAGAGACCTGGGTGTGCTAGTGCATGAGTCGCAGAAAGTTGGTTTTCAGGTGCAACAGGTGATTAAGAATGCAAATGGAGTTTTATCCTTCATTGCTAGAGGGATGGAGTTTAAAACTAGGGAGGTTATGCTGCAATTGTATAAGGTGTTAGTGAGACCACACCTGGAGTATTGTGTTCAGTTTTGGTCTCCTTACTTCAGAAAGGACGTACTGGCGCTGGAGGGTGTGCAGAGGAGATTCACGAGGTTAATCCCAGAGCTGAAGAGGTTGGATTCCGAGGACAGATTGAGTAGACTGGGACTGTACTTGTTTGAATTTAGAAGGATGCAGGGGGATCTTAGAGAAACATATAAAACTATGAAGGGAATAGATAGGATAGATGCGGGCAGGTTGTTTCCACTGACGGGTGAAAGCAGAACTAGGGGGCCTCACAATAAGGGGAAGTAGATTTTTGACTGAACTTAGGAGGAACCTCTTCACCCAAAGGGTTGTGAACCTATGGAATTCCTTGCCCAGTGAAGCAGTTGAGGCTCCTTCATTAAATGTTTTTAAGATAAAGATAGATAGTTTTTTGACGAATAAAGTGATTAAGGGTTATGGTGTTCGGGCCGGAAAGTGGAGCTGAGTCCACAAAAGATCAGCCATGATCTCATTGAATGGCGGAGCAGGCTCGAGGGGCCAGATGGCCTACTCCTGCTCCTAGTTCTCATGTTCTTATGTTCATGAAAACCACACCCCCGGGACCATCAAATTATGGTGAGATGAAAATTCAGCCTGAATCTGTTCATGTGAGATGATGGATGTAGTCAATGCATTGACAAAATAATTCTTTACTGGAGCATATAGCAAGCTTGCTCCATCTAGATTTTAGCACAGGGCAGTGGGGAGAAGGTTAAAAGACCGAATTAATAAAATGAGCCATTGAAGTGAATTTTCTAAAGGATTAGTGGGACAATTGGAAAGGACTTTGTGCTTCAAAACCCCTCTTTGATTCCTCTGGATCCTTAATTGTCTGACTGGGAATGTGTGATAACCAAATCTGGAAACTGCACAAAGGCATTGTGTGAATAAGCCTTTCTATCGCTCACCATTTACAAGGGACTGTAGAATGATGGCATGTGATAAAGATGGAGCCTGCAGCAGATGCAGCCATAACACACTGTACTGTTAGCAACCCGTATGTCTCTTCAGATCTATCCAAAGTTTCCAGATGGAAGCAATGCTCTGAATTAAATAAGAAAATAAGTATATACATAGCCAAATGTCTGTATTTACATTTCCAAAAGATGCGAAAGAACTTTTTGCATGTGGAAGAGAATAATATGCATTTATAAAGCAGCATTCATGACTTCAGAATGACACAAATCATTTTTAAAGCCAGTGAAATAATTTGGCACATTAAATAAATGTCAAGGTCATCTGTTTGAGGTGTTGTTTTAGGAAATCTTGATCAGTGCACCAGGACTCCCTTGTCCTTAATTGTGCAAAATTAAGATATTATATCTTTTGTACTGATTGAGTGGATAGAGATGGAGGTGATTTCTGTAATACGTCCACGGAGGCAGAAGTCCCGTCACCAGAATTCCTTTTATTTACAAACCCAACAGCTGAACAACCATGACCATTCAGTCTGCTGTCTATACCGGGAGTGCAGAGGATCTGACACTCCCTGTTATATACACAGAAAAGGGTTCTCTGATTGGGCCACTAATCAGGGAACTCGTATTCTAATTGGTCAATCTCAAAGACCTGGCCTAAGTCATTACACCCCTCCCCCCCAAAGTCCGAGGAGCCCCCATGATCCTCGTGACTCATGGGTCTCCTGCTTCGTTTTTGCGCCGGGTCCGGCGTCTCCACTTCGGCCTCCGACGTAGGGGGGGTGTTATAACGGCTCGGCACCCATCTTTTCCGATGTGAGCGCCTGAGGGGCGGTTCGCCCCTTTCCTCCTGCGGCAGGGGACAGCTGCGGCATCATCCACGGTGTCCATATCCGAGTCCGATGTCCTCACCAGTGGTGTCGGAGGGGCGTGAATAGTTTGTAGGGGAGACTCTCCACGGTCCTTGGTATGCTGGTTTGAGTCAGCTCCTGAGGAGGAAATGAATCTGAGGCCCACACCTGGTCGATGTGTTTCTTGATTACATGTTTTCCCACACGTATCTCATACGACACAGATCCTGTCCTGGCCTTGAATGTTCCTGCTACCCATGTGGGACCATTCGCATAATTTCTGGCCCGTACATTTTCACCCATGTTGAACTGCCTTTCTCGGCGAGTATTGTCATGGGCCTTGCATTGGGCCTCTTGGTGTCGCTCTATTCTGCCACCTAAATACGGGAATAGTAGACTCAGACGGATTCGGAGTCGTCTGCCCATGCGTAGCTCTGCCGGTGCTATTCCCGTTGTGGCGTGTGGGTTTGTTCTGTAGTCAAATAGCCAGCGTGACAGTTTGGTGTCCAATGATGCTGCTGCCTGTTTCTTCAACCCGACTTTTAAGGTCTGGACGGCTCTCTCTGCCAAACCATTCGGGTGTAATGAACAAAAGAATAAAGAACAAAGAACAAAGAAATGTAAAGCACAGGAACAGACCCTTCGGCCCTCCAAGCCCGTGCCGACCATGCTGCCCGACTAAATTACAATCTTCTACACTTCCTGGGTCCGTATCCTTCTATTCCCATCCTATTCATATATTTGTCAAGATGCCCCTTAAATGTCACTATCGTCCCTGCTTCCACCAACTCCTCCGGTAGTGGGTTCCAGGCACCCACTACCCTCTGTGTAAAAAACTTGCCTCGTACATCTACTCTAAACCTTGCGCCTCTCACCTTAAACCTATGCCCCCTAGTAATTGACCCCTCTACCCCAGGAAAAAGCCTCTGACTATCCACTCTGTCTATGCCCCTCATAATTTTGTAGACCTCTATCAGGTCGCCCCTCAACCTCCTTCGTTCCAGTGAGAACAAACCGAGTATATTCAACCGCTCCTCATAGCTAATGCCCTCCATACCAGGCAACATTCTGGTAAATCTCTTCTGCACCCTCTCTAAAGCCTCCACATCCTTCTGGTAGTGTGGCGACCAGAATTGAACACTATACTCCAAGTGTGGCCGAACTAAGGTTCTATACAGCTGCAACATGACTTGCCAATTCTTATACTCGATGCCCCGGCCAATGAAGGCAAGCATGCCACATGCCTTCTTGACTACCTTCTCCACCTGTGTTGCCCCTTTCAGTGACCTGTGGACCTGTACTCCTAGATCTCTGTGACTTTCAATACTCTTGAGGGTTCTACCATTCACTGTATATTCCCTTCCTGCATTAGACCTTCCAAAATGCATTACCTCACATTTGTCCGGATTAAACTCCATCTGCCATCTCTCCGCCCAAGTCTCCAAACATTCTAAATCCTGCTGTATCCTCTGACAGTCCTCATCGCTATCCGCAATTCCACCAACCTTTGTGTCGTCTGCAAACTTACTAATCAGACCAGTTACATTTTCCTCCAAATCATTTATATATACTACAAACAGCAAAGGTCCCAGCACTGATCCCTGCGGGACACCACTGGTCACAGCCCTCCAATTAGAAAAGCATCCTTCCATTGCTACTCTCTGCCTCTATGACCTAGCCAGTTCTGTATCCACCTTGCCAGCTCACACCTGATCCCGCGTGACTTCACCTTTTGTACTAGTCTACCATGGGGGACCTTGTCAAAGGCCTTACTGAAGTCCATATAGACAACATCCACTGCCCTACCTGCATCAATCATCTTTGTGACCTCCTCGAAAAACTCTCTCAAGTTAGTGAGACATGACCTCCCCTTCACAAAACCTGCCTCTCACTAATATGTCCATTTGCTTCCAAGTGAGAGTAGGTCCTGTCTCGAAGAATTCTCTCCAGTAATTTCCCTACCACTGAAGTAAGGCTCACTGGCCTGTAGTTCCCTGGATTATCCTTGCTACCCTTCTTAAACAGAGGAACAACATTGGCTATTCTCCAGTCCTCCAGGACATCGCCTAAAGACAGTGAGGATCCAAAGATTTCTGTCAAGGCCTCAGCAATTTCCTCTCCAGCCTCCTTCAGTATTCTGGGGTAGATCCCATCAGGCCCTGGGGACTTAGCAACCTTAATATTTTTTAAGACGCCCAACACCACGTCATTTTGGATCTCAATGTGACCCAGGCTATCTACACACCCTTCTCCAGACTCAACATCTACCAATTTCTTCTCTTTGGTGAATACTGATGCAAAGTATTCATTTAGTACCTCGCCCATTTCCTCTGGCTCCACACATAGATTCCCTTGCCTATCCTTCAGTGGGCCAACCCTTTCCCTGGCTACCCTCTTGCTTTTTATGTACGTGTAAAAAGCCATGGGATTTTCCTTAACCCTATTTGCCAATGACTTTTCGTGACCCCTTCTAGCCCTCCTGACTCCTTGCTTAAGTTCCTTCCTACTTTCCTTATATTCCACACAGGCTTCATCTGTTCCCAGCCTTTTAGCCCTGACAAATGCCTCCTTTTTCTTTTTGACGAGGCCTACAATATCTCTCGTTAGCCAAGGTTCCCGAAAATTGCCGTATTTATCCTTCTTCCTCACAGGAACATGCCGGTCCTGAATTCCTTTCAACTGCCACTTGAAAGCCTCCCACATGTCAGATGTTGATTTGCCCTCAAACATCCGCCCCCAATCTATGTTCTTCAGTTCCCGCCTAATATTGTTATAATTAGCCTTCTCCCAATTTAGCACATTCATCCTAGGACCACTCTTATCCTTGTCCACCAGCACTTTAAAGCTTACTGAATTGTGGTCACTGTTCCCGAAATGCTCCCCTACTGAAACTTCTACCACCTGGCCGGGCTCATTCCCCAATACCAGGTCCAGTACCGCCCCTTCCCTAGTTGGACTGTCTACAGATTGTTTTAAGAAGCCCTTCAGGATGCTCCTTACAAACTCTGCCCCATCTAAGCCCCTGGCACTCAGGGAGTCCCAGTCAATATTGGGGAAGTTGAAGTCTCCCATCACAACAACCCTGTTGTTTTTACTCTTTTCCAAAATCTGTCTACCTATCTGCTCCTCTAGCTCCCGCTGGTTGTTGGGAGGCCTGTAGTAAACCCCCAACATTGTGCCTGCACCCTTCTTATTCCTGATCTCTACCCAGATAGCCTCACTGCCCTCTGAGGTGTCCTCCTGTAGTACAGCTGTGATATTCTACCTAACCAGTAACGCAACTCCGCCACCCCTTTTACATCCCCCTCTATCCCGCCTGAAACATCTAACTCCTGGAACGTTTAGCTGCCAATCCTGCCCTTCCCTTAACCAGTTCTCTGTAATGGCAACAACATCATAGTTCCAAGTACTAATCCAAGCTCTAAGTTCATCTGCCTTACCCGTAATACTTCTTGCATTAAAACATATGCACTTCAGGCCACCAGACCCGCTGTGTTCAGCAACTTCTCCCTGTCTGCTCTGCCTCAGAGCCACACTGGCCCTATTCCCTAGTTCTCCCTCAATGCTCTCACTTTCTAATCTATTGCTCCCATTCCCACCCCCCTGTTATACTAGTTTAAACCCTCCCGTGTGACACTAGCAAAACTCGCGGCCAGGATATTTATGCCTCTCCAGTTTAGATGCAACCCGTCCTTCTTATATAGGTCACACCTGCCCCGGAAGAGCTCCCAGTGGTCCAGATAACAGAAACCCTCCCTCCTACACCAGCTGTTTAGCCACGTGTTTAGCTGCTCTATCTTCCTATTTCTAGCCTCATTGGCACGTGGCACAGGGAGTAATCCCGAGATTACAACCCTCGAGGTCCTGTCTTTTAACTTTCTGCCTAGCTCCCTGAACTCCTGCTGCAGGACCTCATGCCCCTTCCTGCCTATGTCGTTAGTACCAATATGTACAACGACCTCTGCCTGTTTGCCCTCCCCCTACAGGATGTCCTCTACCCGTTCGGAGACATCCTGAACCCTGGCACCAGGGAGGCAGCATACCATCCTGGAGTCTCGTTCACGTCCACAGAAGTGCCTATCTGTGCCTCTGACTATAGAGTCCCCTATTACTGTTACTCTTCTGCGCTTTGACCCTCCCTTCTGAACATCAGAGCCAGCCGTGGTGCCACTGCTCTGGCTGCTGCTGTTTTCCCCTGATAGGCTACCCCCCCGACAGTATTCAAAGGGGTATACCTGTTCAAGAGGGGGACAACCACAGGGGATTCCTGCACTGACTGCCTGCCCTTTCTGGTGGTCACCCATTTCTCTGCCTGCACCTTGGGTGTGACCACATTTATATAACTGCGATCTATGACACTTTCCGCCACCTGCATGCTCCTAAGTGCATCCAATTGCTGCTCCAACCGAACCATGCGGTCTGTGAGGAGCTCCAGTTGGGTGCACTTTCTGCAGATGAAGCCATCCGGGATGCTGGACCTGCTACATCTCACAGTCAGAGCACTGCACCCCTCTAACTGACATTGCATCAATTAATTAGTAAATTAAAATTAAAAGTTACATTTTTTTTTTAAAGTTACTGTTAACTATCTGTTTCCTAGCACTAGATTTCTACTATAAATGTGAAAGCTAAATATAGTACTCCCTGATCTCTGGCTTAGATACCCCTCTAAATTATAATTAAGTAATTATGTTTAATTAGTTACCAATGCTTAATTTTTTTAATTTACTGTAGATTCCCAACCAGCCACTCAGGTCACAGCTTTTCTGTGATGTCACTTCAGTTTCCCCCCGACACACACAATTTGAAAAAGGTAATAAAAGTAAAAATGAGTAAAAATCACTTACTTACCTTTTTACCTTCTGAGGGTCGCAGATGTTCTCAGGTTCTCTCCCTGACAGAGACTGCTCCTCCTTCTCCGAACGGCTCCCGAAACTAGGCCGCGATCTTTTTAAATCGCCGCTCGGACTCGCAGCTCCCGCGCTTTTTAAATCTCCGCTCCGACTCGCAGCTCCTGCGCTTTTTAAATCTCCCGGCACTCTCTCCTCCCGCGCTGTTTTCACTGTCCCGGCTCTCTCTCCTCTCGTGCTGTTTTCAATCTCCAGGCTCTCTCTCCTCCCGCGCTGTTTGGTGCTGTCCTTCTGCCATTCGACCAGTCCTGACTGGTAAAAACCGATCCATTATACAAAACTAACACCTCCAGGGTACCATGAGTTGCAAACGGGGTGCGGAGTTTTTCAATGGTAGATGTTGAATTTGCAGAGTTCATTTTGTAGACGTCCAGCCATGTGGAATGGGCATCTACTTTATAAAAAACATTGAACCCATAAACGGGACTGCAAAATCAACATGAAGTCGCTGCCATGGTCTACATGGCCATTCCCATGGGTGCAGCGGGGCTGCCGGTGGCACCTTCTGTCCTTGTTGGCATTCTTGGCACTGGCCTACCAATGCCGCTATGTCTGTGTCCAGGCCCGGCCACCAGGCTTCTGGCCAGCATCTTCATTTTTGAGACTCCAGGGTGCCCATGATGTAGCTCAGCCAATATGGCTCGACGCCTTGACTTGGAACTATTACTCGAGCCCCCCCATAGCAGGATCCCATCTTCCACGGTGATTTACTCTCTTCTGCTCCAGTTCGCTCTGAACCGGTCTTTCCATCTCCCCAGTTAGCACCATTTTTGATAAAACTGGGTCCCTTTGGGTCTATAAACGAATGTTTTGTGTGGCCACTGCAAGGGTTTCCAGGAAATGTGACGTCATTACCTTTTTCTATATTTTGGGTACTGATGGCGGAGCGTCCGGTAATGGCAGCCTGCTTAGTGAATCGGCGTATACCACCCGGGTTACTGGCCGATGCTCCAGTTGATACTGGTACGCCGCCAGTAGTAAGGCCCAGCGTTGGATCCGTGCCGAAGCTATTGGCAGTATTGCATTGTCTTCTTTCAACAAACCCAGCAATGGCTTGTGGTCTGTAATTGTAGTGAATTTCCGCCCGTACATGTGTTGGTGAAATTTCTTCACCGCGAAGATCACAGCCAGTCCTTCCTTTTCGATTTGGGCATACTTACATTCTGCTGCTGCCAACGTCCTGGAAGCAAACGGTATAGGTCGTTCCTGTCCGTTTTGCCCTCTGTGTGCCAAAACTGCACCAGCGCCATATGGAGACACGTCGCACGTGAGCACTAACTCTTTCCTGGGGTGGTAGTGTGCCAAGACGTTCTCTGAGGAAAGCTGTTCTTTTATCTTCTTGAAAGCCCTGTCTTGGCACCAACAACATAGGTAGGAAAAGGGATAGGGATGTAAGGCAGGAATTCAGGGAGCTGGGTGGAACCTTAGATTGAGAACAAACAGAGTTATTATCTCTGGGTTGTTACCTGTGCACGTGCAGTGAGACGAGAAATAGGGAGAGAGAGCAATTGAAAACGTGGCTACAAGGATGGTGCAGGAGGGAGGGTTTCAGATACCTGGATAATTGGGGCTCATTCTGGGGTAGGTGGGACCTCTACAAACGAGGTGGTCTACACCTGGACTAGAGGGGTACCAATATCCTGGAGGGGAAATTTGCTAATGCTCTTCGGGAGTGTTTAAACTAGTTCAACAGGGTGTTGGGAACCTGAATTGTAGCGCCAGTATATAGGAGGTTGAGAGTAGTGAGGTCATGAGTAAGGCTTCAGGGTCGCAGGAGTGTACCGGCAGGCAGGGAGGTGGTTTAAAGTGTGTCTACTTCAATGCCAGGACCATCCGGAATAAGGTGGGTGAACTTGCGGCATGGGTTGGTACCTGGGACTTCGATGTTGTGGCCATTTCGGAGACATGTAGAGAGCAGGGACAGGCATGGTTGCTGCAGGTGCCAGGGTTTAGATATTTCAGTAAGCTCAGGGAAGGTGGTAAAAGAGGGGGAGGGGTGGCATTGTTAGTCAAGGACAGCCACGGAAACCAAGGGGGAAGAGTGCTAATGGCAGTCCCCAGAGAGAACAAAAGGTGTGAAAGGCCAAACAGCAGAGAAACTAACAATCAAGGGTAAACTGTGACAGATGTAGATGTGGGGGAGGGGAAGGGAAAGCAAAGGGGAAAAAGGGTAAGGAAAGGTGGATACGATGGGGGGGGGGGGGGCGGGAAGTGTTAAATATATATAAAGAAAGACAAGAGAGAAAGAAATGGTAAAAGACAGTTAAAATGAAATGGGATGAAAACAAATGGGTCGAAGTGGGGTAGAGCTAATCATCTGAAGGTGTTGAATGCGATGTTGAGACTAGAAGGCTGTAGCCTGCCTAACCAGAAGATGAGATGTTGCTCCTCCAGTTTGCGTTGAGCTTCACTGGAACATTGCAGCATGCCAAGGGCAGACATGTGGCCTGGGAGCAGGGTCTTGTGCTAAAATGGCCTGTGTGGAGGGGGGTGATCTGACCAAAATTCTGCCCTATATCTTTCCCACTAGTTGGTGGGTGGCAGGTTGACGCTCCGTGTTGGAGGGTTGGGGTTCCTTTGTCTGCTGATGTGATTTTAGCTGGGAGTTTAGAAGAAAAGATGGTGAAGTACATTTTTGAAGTCGGTGTTGTAAGAGGAATACAAGTAATCCAATGCTTTCTAGGCCGACGATCGTCCACAAATCTCAGAGCATTTAAACATTTGCTGCCCCTATCGCAAATAGCAACAAGCCCTGTTCACCCATCACCCTGTGCTGACTGACCTATATTGGATTTGGGTATTCCAATGCTTCAAATTTAAAATTCTCATCTTTGTGTTTAATTGCTTTCATATGGTATCACCTCTTTCTGTTTGTTAACCTTCCTGCAGTTCTCACCACTTAATAACCCTGCTTTTCAACCTATCCCTCACCATTCTCTGATGCTGTTCTCTTGTATGTCATAAAATCATAGAATTTACAATGCAGAAGCAGGCCATTCAGCCCATTGAGTCTGCACCAGCCCTTGGAAAGAGCACCCTACACAAGCCCACACCTCCACCCTATCCCGGTAACCCAGTAACCCCACCCAACCTTTTTGGACACTAAGGGCAATTTAGCATGGCCAATCCATCTAACCTGCACATCTTTGGACTGTGAGAGGAAACCGGAGCACCCGGAGGAAACCCACGCACACACGGGGAGGATGTGCTGACCGGTCCGCACAGACAGTGACCCAAGCTGGGAATTGAACTTGGGACCCTGGAGCTGTGAAGCAACTGTGCTAACCACTGTGCTACCGTGAAGCCCACGGTATTCTTTTCACTCTTTGTCCCACTATTGGCAGTCATGCCTTCTTTTACCCGGGTCTCAGTTCTAAAATTCCCTCCCTAAACCATTCTGCTTCTCCATCTTGCCTCCCTTAAAGCTCACCTTAGGACTGTCTTGACCAAGCTTTATTCTTCGACCTGCTATGTTTTTATTTGTTGGCTCAGCATCCATTGTTTTGATCACTTCTCTATATTTGTTCACAAGTCTAGGTGCTCAACATAAAACTACATGCTGGGATTCTATCCCCCAAGGTAGAATATGATTGGGATAGGACTCTCACTTTCCCTCTGAATCCCCCCCCCCCCCCCCCCCCCACTCCCGTCTCTTCCACTCCTAATCTATTTTCCGTGGCTGTGGCTCATTAATAATCACCAGAGACTTTTGGGATAATTCCTACCAATGAAGGGGATTTCAACAGGAAAATTGGCATCCCCTGTAGCCATTTACACAAGGAAGCAGAGAGACAAGATGGGGATGGGGGAAAGGCAGGTTTCGGGAGATGAGGCAGTAATGCACCTCCTTTTTTCTTCCTTCTCCACTGCGATCATACCCAAATCAGGCATGACTGCAGATGTGGATTTTAGCCACAAGTTCTGCTTCTTTAAATGTTTCCCAATGCACAGAACATCTTATTTGTCCATTCAAAGTAGGCTTTGAAGCCAAAAAGCACAACACCAGCATGAATGTACCAGGTTTTTAATATGAAGAATTCTGGACCATGAAATAATCCTGCATACAGTACCTCAGCAGACAAAATGTAGCTGAAGTAAAATTGCTGACAACCTGGAATTGAATGCAGATCATGACAAATGCTTGCTTGCCTCAATTTCCAATCCCCTTTGCTCTTTCTGCTGTGTGCAGTTGGTACAGTTGAGTGCAGAATCTACA
This sequence comes from Scyliorhinus torazame, assembly GCF_047496885.1. Classification (NCBI taxonomy): domain Eukaryota; kingdom Metazoa; phylum Chordata; class Chondrichthyes; order Carcharhiniformes; family Scyliorhinidae; genus Scyliorhinus; species Scyliorhinus torazame. The sequence continues at coordinate 122,282,179 of NC_092709.1, forward strand.
CTGTACTTTCTGCTTTCTCATGTCCCAGCCTTATAATTGCTATTAGTCACAAAATAATTGTTTTCAGTGTAAAAACACTTTTACATCATTTCACATTAGTCACAGGAATCCTTAGCATGACATATTTTGACACAATGTTGATATGCAACAACACTAGTCCTTCCTTTCCTTTCTGAACTAACCATAGTTTACAGGGATGAAAGAGAAAATACTGGAAAATCTCAGCAAGTCTGGCAGCATCTGTAGGGAGAGAAAAGAGCTAACGTTTCGAGTCCGCTGACTCTTTGTCAAAGCTAACAGACAGAGAAAGTGGGAAATATTTATACTGTGGAGTGAGAATGAAAGATGAGTCATAGCCACAGGAACCCAGGGAAACCGGGTGTTAATGGCCACAAAAAACAAGGGGAAAGAATGCGAATGGCAGTCCCCAGAGAGGACAAAAGATGTGAAAGGTTAAACAGCAGGGAAACTAACATCAGAGGGTTAACTGTAGATGTAGGGGGAGGAGAAGGGGGAAGCAAAGAGGAGAAAGGTGAAGGAAAGGTGGATAAGATTGGGGGGGGGGGAATTAAATGCATATTAAGAAAGAAAGAAATGGTAAAAGACAGTTAAAATGAGATGAAAACAAATAGGTCGAGGTGGGGTAGAGCTGATCATCTGAAGTTGTTGAATCCGATGTTCAGGCCGGAAGGCTGTAGCGTGCCTAACCGGAAGATGAGATGTTGCTCCTCCAGTTTGCATTGCGCTTCACTGGAACATTGCAGCAGGCCAAGAACAGACATGTGTGCATGTGAGCAGGGTCTTTTGTTGAAATGGCAGCAACAGGAAGGTCAGGGTCCTGAATGCGCACAGACCGAAGATGCTCAGCATAGTGATCACCCAGTCTGTGTTTGGTCTCTCTGATATAGAGGAGACCACATTGGGAGCAGCGAATGCAGTAGACCAAATTGGAAGAGATGCAAGTGAAATGCTGCTTAACCTGGAATGAGTGTTTTGGGGCTGGGATGTTAAGCATGGAAGAGGTAAAGGGGCAAATGTTACATCTTCTGCGATTGCATTGGAAGGTGCCATGGGTGATGGGAGAGGTACTTGGTATGGTGGGGGAGTGGACTATATTGCCTCGGAGGGAACGGTCTCTGCGGAATACTGACAGAGGGAGTGAAGGGAAGATGTGTTTGGTGGTGGCATCACGCTGGGGTTGGCGAAAATGGCGGAGGGTTATGCTTTGCATACGGAGGCTAGTGGGATGAAATGTGAGAACGAGGGGGACTCTATCCTTTTTATGGGAGGGAGTGGAGGGGGTGAGGGTAGTGGCACGGGAGATGGACCGCACACTGTTGAGGGCCTTGTCCACAACTGTGGTTGGGAAATCACGGTTGAGGAAGAAGGAACACAATTTCGAAGCACCGTTTTGGAAAGTGGCATCATCGGAGCAAATGCGACGGAGGCGAAGGAGTTGAGAGAAAGAGATGGAGCCCTTACAGTGTGTAGGGTGCGAAGAGCTGTCGTCCAGATAGCAGTGAGAGTCAGTGGGCTTGTAGTGCTCCGAGTGTCTGCAACTCAGCCCCCACGCGGCAAACTCAGTGGCAACCTTCAAGCACTGGCTGGTGTGTTTTAAAGGATATCTCAGAACGGCCAAAAGCACACCCACGGGAGAACAGAAATTGCAAGTCCTGCATTCGAGGGTGAGCCCCGAAATTTACACCCTCATCGAGGACGCGGACGACTTTGATGCAGCAATGGAGCTGCTAAAAGGATATTATATGCGCCCGGTAAACCAGGTCTACGCCCGATATCTGCTAGCAATGAGGCGACAAACCCCTGGGGAATCACTGGAAGAATTCTACCGTGCGCTCCTGGTGTTGGGGAGAAACTGCAGCTGCCCGCAAGTTTCGGCGAGCGACCACACAGAACTCTTGACCCGGGACGCTTTCGTGGCAGGTATGCTGTCCTCCCAAATCTTCCAGCGATTTCTGGAAAAAGACACCCTAGACCTCAAGGAGGCACGGGCCCTTACAGGCTCCCTGGATGTGGCCTCCCGAAACGCCCGCGCTTACGTTCCCGACCGTGCGGCATCCCCCTGGGCAGCATGGAACCCCTCCGCAGCCGACCCCGAGACATCTCCCATCCTCCCATAAGCTTGTGCTGCAAGGCGGTCTGGCAACCTCGGGGGGCCCCGCTGCTACTTTTGCGGGCAGGCCAAGCACCCCCGGCAACGCTGCCCGGCCCGCGCATCCACCTGCAAGGGATGCGATAAAAAGGGCAGCTTTGTGATGATATGCCAGGCCCCTGCGGTCGCCGCGGTCTCCGGTGGCGAATGCGGACCGCCACCACAAACCTCTCCACGGTCCCCGTGCAGCTAGCCGGGCGCCGCCATCTTGTCCCGCGGATGCCATGTTCGATGGATGGGCGCCGCCATTTTGTGCAACCCCAGCCAGGTGCGACCAATGGGAGCCGCCATCTTGGATGGACTCCCATGACCCCAGCTCGGCTGATCGCACACCACCCAAAGAGAACACCCAACTGCTGCGATTAGCCTCGATGACCCTGGACCAGTCCCGGCCTCGAACACTCTCAACTGCTACAACAACAGTACTAATCAACGGGCATGAGACGTCCTGCTTAATCGACTCCGGGAGCACGGAGAGCTTCATACACCCTGACACGGTAAGGCGCTGTTCTCTCCTCGTCCACCCCATTAATCAAAAAATCTCCCTGGTCTCCGGTTCCCACTCAGTAGAGATAAAGGGGTTTTGTATGGCAAACCTCACGGTCCAGGGAAGGGAGTTGAAAAATTACCGGCTCTACGTCCTTCCCCACCTCTGCGCGGCCACACTGCTAGGATTAGACTTCCAGTGTAATCTCCAAAGTCTGACTTTCAAATTCGGCAGCCCTATACCCCCCCTCACTGTCTGCGGCCTCGCGACCCTCAAGGTCGATCCACCTTCCCTGTTTGCGAACCTCACCCCGGATTGCAAACCAGTTGCCACCAGGAGCAGACGGTACAGTGCCCAGGACCGGATCTTTATTAGGTCAGAGGTCCAAAGGCTACTGAGGGAAGGAGTCATTGAAGCTAGTAACAGTCCCTGGAGAGCTCAAGTAGTGGTGGGAAAGACCAGGGAGAAGCATAAGATGGTCATCGACTACGGTTAGACGATCAACAGGTTTACGCAGCTGGACGCGTACCCTCTCCCCCGCATATCCGACCTGGTAAACAGGATCACGCATTACAAGGTCTTCTCCACGGTGGATCTTAAGTCCACCTACCACCAGCTCCCCATCCGCACTAGTGCCCGCAAATACACTGCCTTCGAGGCAGATGGGCGGCTCTACCACTTCCTAAGGATTTCCTTCGGTGTCACTAATGGGGTCTCGGTATTCCAGTGCGAGATGGACCGAATGGTGGACCGGTACGGTTTACGGGGAACATTTCCGTATCTCGATAATGTCACCATCTGCGGCCACGACCAGCAGGACCACAACACCAATCTCCGAAAATTCCTCCAGACCGCAAAGATCCTTAACCTTACGTACTGCGCTGTATCGTTCTATGTTCTATGTTCTATGTTCTATAACAATGATAAATGCGTGTTTATCACCGACCGCCTAGCCATCCTCGGCTACGTAGTGCGAAATGGATTTATAGGCCCCAACCGTGATCGCATGCACCCCCTTATGGAGTTCCCCCTCCCTCACTGCTCCAAGGCCCTGAAGCGCTGCCTAGGGTTTTTCTCTTACTATGCCCAGTGGGTCCCCAACTATGCGGACAAGGCCCGTCCCCTGATCCAATTCGCAGTTTTTCCCCTGTCGATAGAGGCCCGCCAGGCCTTCGGCTGCATCAAAGCAGACATTGCACGCCATCGACGAGTCCCTCCCCTTCCAGGTCCGACGCGTCTGACGTAACTCTGACGGCCACCCTCAACCAAGCGGGCAGACTGTGGCCTTCTTCTCACGTACCCTCCATGCTTCCGAAATCCGCCACTCCTCAGTCGAAAAGGAGGCCCAGGCCATAGTAGCGGCTGTGCGACATTGGAAGCATTACCTGGCGGGCAGGAGATTCACACTCCTCACTGACCAATGGTCGGTTGCTTTCATGTTCGATAATGCACAGCGGGGCAAGATAAAAAATGATAAGATCTTGCGGTGCAGGATCAAACTCTCCACCTACAACTACGAGATCATGTGTCGTCCCGGGAAGCTAAACGAGCCTCCTGATGCCCTGTCCCGCGGCACATGTGCCAACGCACAAGAGGACCGCCTCCGAGCCCTCCACGAGGACCTCTGCTACTTGGGGGTCACTCGCTTTTTCCACTTTATCAAGACCTGCTACCTGCCCTACTCCATCGAGGAGGTCAGGACAGCCACCAGGGACTGCCAAATCTGCGCGGAGTGCAAACCGCACTTCTACCGGCCAGAGAGGGCGCACCTGATAAAGGCTTCCCGTCCCTTTGAACGCCTCAGCATGGACTTCAAAGGCCCCCTCCCCTCCACTGACCGCAACACGTACATCCTGAATGTGTTTGACGAGTACTCATAGAATTTACAGTGCAGAAGGAGGCCATTCGGCCCATCGAGTCTGCAGCGGCTCTTGGAAAGAGCACCCTACCCAAGGTCAACACCTCCACCCTATCCCCATAACCCAGTTCCCAGTTCCGGTTCCCATTCACCATCCCCTGCCCTGACATGACCGCAGCCACCGTCATCAAGGCCCTCCATAGCATCTTTGCACTGCTTGGTTTCCCCGCATACATACATAGTGATAGGGGGTCCTCCTTTATGAGCGACGAACTGCGTCAGTTCCTGCTCAGCAAGGGCATCTCCTCGAGCAGGATGACCAGTTACAACCCTCGGGGTAACGGACAGGTAGAGAGGGAGAACGGAACGGTCTGGAAGACCGTCCTACTGGCCCTACGGTCCAGGAATCTCCCAGTCTCCCGCTGGCAGGAAGTCCTCCTGGATGCCCTGCACTCCAACCGGTCACTGCTTTGTACCACGACCAACCAAACACCCCACGAACGTCTCCTTGTCTTCTCCATGAAGCCCTCCTCTGGGACCTCGCTCCTGACCTGGCTGGCAGCTCCCGGATCCACCTGCTCCGAAAACACGCGCGGGCGCACAAGTCGGACCCGTTGGTCGAGAGGGTCCATCGTCTCCATGCTAACCCCAGTACGCCTACATGGCGTACCCCGATGGCTGACAAGATACGGTCTACCTACGATACCTGGCACCCGCCGGATCCCCACGCACACCACAGCCACCAGTCCCACCCTCCCTCCCACCGGTGCACCTTACAGGAGGATTGGTCCTTCCGCCGCCCCCGTCTAGGCCCCCCCACCCACCGACGCATCCCGCAGACACTCCCTTCCCAGGTCAACCGTTTTCCCCACCAGCGCTGTATAGGGGTGTTGAAGCTGCCACAGAGATCGAGGCCACATTCCCGGAGTCTCAGACGCCGAGCCTCCACTAGCGTCACCACCGAAGCTTCGACGATCACAGAGGACGACCAGGGCCCCCGATCAACTGATTGCTTCATTTTAAAGTGTATATAGTTAATTGTGAATCTGTAAATAATTACAAAACACTGTACGGAGGTATTACGGTACCTCCATAACTATAATTTCTGCCACGTTACCATGTTGTAATATCAAGCCACCACCCCCGCTGGACTCTTTTTTAACAGGGGGTGAATGTGGTATTCTGTGTAGAGCTATAACGGTACCTGTTAAAGCTGGAACACCATTGGTAGATATTGTATGTTTCCTATTGGTCAAGCTGTATGGTAGCTCCGCCCTGCAAGGCAGGGTATAAGAACCCGTGCTGCCCCAGCAGCCTTCTTTCTGTACCTGAGCTGCTGGAGAAAACATATAGCTTATTAAAGCCTTCAGTTGGACTACAGCCTCGCTTTAGTGGTCGTTGATCGTGCATCACACCCACTGCTCTTAAATTATTTTTTTAAAAACCACTGCTGTTGTTTGAACAGGAGTAATCAAAAATGAGGCCAGAACATAGCGTATCCAAGTTCAGGGGAATTTCCACAATATTCCAGCACATTTCTGCCAATAGTACAATGAGAATACATCAGAATGAGTGCAGAGCATTGACCCCTTGATGTTAGAATTTACAGTGCAGAAGGAGGCCATTCGGCCCATCGAGTCTGCACCAGCTCTTGGAAAGAGCACCCTACCCAAGGTTAACACCTCCACCCTATCCTCATAACCCAGTAACCCCACCCAACACTAAGGGCAATTTTGGACACGAAGGGCAATTTATCGTGGCCAATCCACCTAACCTGCACATCTTTGGACTGTGGGAGGAAACCGGAGCACCCGGAGGAAACCCACGCACACACGGGGAGGATGTGCAGACTCCGCACAGACAGTGACCCAAGCCAGAATCGAACCTGGGTCCCTGGAGCTGTGAAGCAATTGCGCTATCCACAATGCTACCATGCTGCCAGTCATTTTGGTCAGTCATTCAAGAAAGTATACATTTGTTCTTATCCATGGGTCAGTGTTGCAGAGCTCACACAAAGATCCTGTCTGCTGGCAACTGCTGACACTGACAGTCTGGGATTAGAGAGATGTTCTCAAATTATCCTGTCACTGACAGGGGCCCACACCACTGCTGTACTGAAGGTGACCGCCACATCATGTGCTTACAATAAAGTTGTACTTTGAAAGTAACAGAAAAAAGCACAAGAATGTCTGATTAAAACACCAGCGATATGTGCAAAGAAAGTATTTAGCAATGTTGAATGGACCAAAGATGTCCAAAGTGATATATTAAGGTCAAGTCCAATCGAGATGTGCTGATAAAGCCATGAGGAGGGCAAAAAAATATTGGTTGCTTCACTTATTTTATTTTCAGTTTTATCAGTTGGATCAAGCACAACTAATTATATAAAGTTGAAAACCACCTCAGAACAAATAAGTTTAAAAATAAGCATTTTAAAAGAGAAGTTATGTGATAATAAATGGCATTTTCAGTAAAATATTATTTTAATAAATCAATTACGTCAATCCACATGAATAAAATGCAATTATTAATTTATTATGTGGTTTCAACAGAAGTGTATGTTGTGCTGAGTAATTCTAAATTGGCCGCTATCTGAGTTATCTCAGCTCTACTGCATAACAGCGTCAAAACCGCACGGCAGACTCAGGCCACTCTCCTCCATAGCACGTCTTTGTGAAGTGAATGAGAAGATGATAGATGTTTTCTGCAGATGATCAGTTGTTTGCAGCACTGAAATATCAATCAAATTCTGAGCTTCAATGGCTGCATTGAAAAGCCAGGCCACCCGTGGGAGAAAATGGATCTGAGTACCGAATGTGATAGGCTCCAAAGTGGTTGCAACCTCAACTGATGCTTGTTCGGCTGCAGACTTGGTTTCTGTTGGTGCACCACAGGTTTTATTTTTAATGGATTCGATATGCTTCACACAGCTGGATTATATTGTGCATCTTTACTCACACTGAGTAGAGCAAAACAACTCTAATGACCTGCGAATGAACCACATGCGTGAGCTTCACTTTAGGTCACTGTCAGGCTATAAATCTTTAGCAAACAAGGCAAGGTAACAAAGCATTCTGTGGGCTATAGTTAGAGACCTTTTATCCTAATGCCAACAGTGGACTTTCAATCTAATTATCTGGCCTACTCCATATTTCCCCTGATATGTATTCAAAGAGACAATTACATTGAAAAAGAAGGTACACCTTAGCTACGACATGCAGCTTAATGAACAATTTCAGACCCCACAGATTTGTGATGGACAGTTCAAAATGTAAATTTCAGTCACTATTAAAGTTGCACCCTGGAGTGAATGATAAAATTATAAATGGACGAAGTTCCTGACAAGCAACTCTGAGTCCAGAGGAATTTTGTGGATTTTTTAGATATGTTACAAATTTATAAAATTACATGGGGCAGAGCAATTGTACAGAGATTGTGAATTGGAATACATAGGGCGGGATTCTGTGATCCTGAGGCTAAGTGTTGACGCCGTCGGAAACACCGTCGCGACGGCCTCAGGACCAGCAATTCTGGCCCCAGGGGGTCACGCCGCTCCAGCTGCTGATCCCGGCATTAACTGGGCGCTGCGGGGTCCGCGCATGCGCAGTGGCACTGGCGCCAACATGTGCATGCGCAGTGGCTCCCTTCAACGCGGAACATGGCGCAGGGCTACAGGGGCTGCCGCAGAAAAAGGAGGCCCCCAGCCAGATTGGCCGGCCTGCCGATTGGTGGGCCCTGATCGCGGGCCAGGCCACATTAGATGCCCCCCCAGGCTGTCCCCCGACCCTTCCACGCCGGGTTCCCGCCGGCTGAGAGCGGGACTCGTCTCTTTGATGTTTTTTTTTCTTGGGACGAGGTGTTATGTGAGAGTACCGTTACAAAATGGGTGTTAATCAAATAGCTATAGTGGATGTACCTTTAAGAAATGGGGTTCATCAGATAGCTGCAGTGATATCAGAGTGTGTGTGGAGCTGGGCTGTCTGTCTGCTTTACTTTCGCTTTGGGCTGTAAGCTACAGGGTGTGTTTGGTTTCGTTTTGCAGATTGGGAGCTGCATCCAGAGAAACAAGGTGTCATTCTGGCCTCTCTCTGTATGAAAGGAATGTCTTCAAATCACTTGCTAATCTAAAAGTGATAACTGCTCTCAGTAGAGAATTTAAACCTGATCTCTGTGTTAAAGAGGGTATTTGTCTTATGGATGTTGCAAGGAAAGATTACGAGTTACTTATAGGGTACTGTATTATTTAGGGGTGCATTTGAGTTGATAGTTGCTAAGATGTTTGCTGTGTGTGTTTAAAAATGTTAACTGGATTCATAGAATAAACATTGTTTTTGTTTAAACATACTTTAGCTCTCTGCTGCACCACACCTGTAAAGAGGGCCCTTGTGCTCCCAATAACCAAAATCCATTTAAAGTTATGGGTCAGGTGAACTCCATGATACACTTTGGGGTTCTCTAAACCCTGGCCCGTAATATTAGGCATTGAGAAACAGTATCAGTTTTAATATATGTATAACCACAGCCAATTTGCACACAGCATGTCCCTCCGATGAGGTAAATGATCAGATGATTTACTTTAGTGATGCTGGATAAAGGAAGATAATTTATTCAGGAAAGCAGACAACCCCTTAGGCTTTTCAGATTATTTGCATTGATCTCAGTTGGAAGAAACCTTATCATCTTATCTAAAAGACAGCATGAATTTCCTCAGTACTGCACTGAAGTATTATCATTGATTATGCACTTAAATCTCAGGGAACTCATAATCTTCTGATTTAAAGGCAGCATTAACGCTGAACAAGGATGAACACTCAGTAGGCCAGATTTTGTTGTGAGGCTAATAGCGCTCATTGCTATTTCTGTATAAATGATACAATAACTTCAGGTAGGAGACAAAGCTAGAGTTAAATGGGAATATTCAAAAGTTGCTGTCTGATTCGTCCTGCTTCATTGTAAACTTCAAAAAGTTTTAAAGCAGTGCAGGTGTCCCCTGCGGTCATCACCCTCCAAAACAGGTATACCGTTTTGGATACTGTTGGTGGAGATGGCTCACCAGGGGAAGGCAGCAGTAGCCAGGTTCATGGCACCATGGCTGGCTCTGCTGTACTGAGATATGGGGCTAGATTCTCCGCTCCCCGACGCCAAAATCGTGTACAGAAAAAGAGTGGAAGGGCTATAGTCATAGGGGATTGAATTGTAAGGGAAGTAGATAGGCGGCTCTGTGCTCGAAAACGAGACTCTCGAATGGTATGTTGCCTCCCAGGTGCACGGTTCAGGGATGTCTCAGATCGGCTGCAGAACATTCTGAAGGGGAGGGTGAACAGCCAGTTGTCGTGGTGTATATAGGCACCAATGATATAGGTAAAAAACGGGATGAGGTCCTACAATCAGAATTTAGGGAGTTAGGAGCCAAGTTAAAAAGTCGGACGTCAGAGGTAGTAATCCCATGATTGCTACCAGTGCCACGTGGTAGTCAGAGTAGAAATGAAAGAATAGGCAGGATGAATGCGTGGTTGGAGAGATGGTGCAGGAGGGAGGGGTTCAGATTTTTGGGACATTGGGACCGGTTCTGGGGAAGGTGGGACTACTACAAATTGGGCGGTCTACACCTGGGCCGGACTGGAACCAATGTCCTTGGGGCTGCTTTTGCTAACGCTGTTGGGGAGGGTTTAAACTAATATGGCAGGGGGATGGGAACCAAATGAGGAGGTTAGTGGACAGTAAGGAGGTAGTAACTAAAGCCTGTAAAGAACTAGATCATCAAGTCAGCGTGACTAAGGGGAAGAGTAGGCAGGGAGCAGATGATGAACGCAAAGGGACTGGTGGTCTGAGGTGCATTTATTTTAATGCAAGAAGTGTAGTAGGTAAGGCAGATGAACTTAAGGCTTGGATTAGTACCTGGGAGTATGATGTTATTGCTATTACTGAGACTTGGTTGAGGGAAGGGCATGATTGGCAACTAAATATCCCAGGATATCGATGCTTCAGGCGGGATAGAGAGGGAGCTAAAAGGGGTGGAGGAATTGCATTACTGGTCAGAGAGGTTATCACAGCTGTGCTGAAGGAGGGCACTATGGAGGACTCGAGCAGTGAGGCGATATGGGCAGAGCTCAGAAATAGGAAGGGTGCGGTAACAATGTTGGGGCTGTACTACGTGAGATAGAGGTACAAATAGTAAACAGATTATGGAAAGATGTAGGAGCAACAGGGTGGTGGTGATAGATTTTAATTTTCCCAACATTGACTGGGATACACTTAGTGTCAGAGGTCTAGATGGAGCAGAATTTGTAAGGAGCATCCACGAGGATTTTCTAGAGCAGTATGTAAATAGTCCAACTTGGGAAGGGGCCATACTGGACCCGGTGTTGGAAAATAAGCCCGGCCAGGTGGTTGAAGTTTCAGTCGGGGATTACTTTGGGAATAGTGATCACAATTCCGTAAGTTTTAGAATACTCACGGATAAAGACGAGAGTGGTCCTAAAGGAAGAGTGCAAAATTGGGGGAAGGCTAACTATACCAAAATTCAGCAAGAGCTGGGAAATGTGGATTGGGAGCAGCTGTTTGAAGGTAAATCCACATTTGAAATGTGGGAGGCTTTTCAAGAGAGGTTAATTAGAATGCAGGACAGACATGTCCCTGTGAAAATGAGGGATAGAAATGTCAAGATTAGGGAACTATGGATGACAGGTGAAATTGTGAGACTAGCCAAGAGGAAAAAGAAAGCATACATAAGGTCTAGGCGACTGAAGACAGACAAAGCTTTGGAAGAATATCGGGAATGTAGGACCAATCTGAAACGAGGAATCAAGAGGGCTAAAAGGGGTCATGAAATATCTTGAGCAAAAAGGGTTAAGGAAAATCCCAAAGCCTTTTATCCATATATAAGGAGCAAGTGGGTAACGAGAGAAAGGGTTGGCCCACTCAAGGACAAAGGAGGAAAGTTATGCGTGGAGTCAGAGTAAATGGGTGAGATTCTTAACGAGTACTTTGCATTGGTATTCACCGAGGAGAGGGACATGACGGATGTTGAGGTTAGGGATAGATGTTTGATTACTCTCGGTCAAGTCGGCATAAGGAGGGAGGATGTGTTGGGTATTCTAAAAGGCATTAAGGTGGACAAGTCCCCAGGTCCGGATGGGATCTATCCCAGGTTACTGAGGGAAGTGAGAGAGGACATAGCTGGGGCCTTAACATATATCTTTGCAGCATCCTTGAACACGGGTGAGGTACCGGAGTACTGGAGAATTGCTAATGTTGTCCCTTTGTTTAAGAAGGGTAGCAGGGATAATCCAGGTAATTATAGACCGGCGAGCCTGACATCAGTGGTAGGGAAGCTGCTGGAGGAGATACTGAGGGATAGGATCTATTCCCATTTGGAAGAAAATGGGCTTATCAGTGATAGGCAACATGGTTTTGCACAGGGAAGGTCATGTCTTACCAACTTAATAGAATTCTTTGAGGAAGTGACAAAGTTGATTGATGAGGGAAGGGCTGTAGATGTCATATACATGGACTTCAGTAAGGCATTTAATAAGGTTCCCCATTGTAGGCTGATGGAGAAAGTGAAGTCTCGTGTGGTCCAGGGTGTACTTGCATGGATGGATAAAGAACTGGCTGGGCAACAGGAGACAGAGAGTAGTAGTGGAAGGAAGTTTCTCAAAATGGAGAACTGTGACCAGTATTGTTCCACAGGGACCCGTGCTGGGACCACTGTTGTTTGTGATATACATAAATGATCTGGAGGAAGGTATAGGTGGTCTGATTAGCAAGTTTGCAGATGACACTAAAATTGGTGGAGTAGCAGATAGTGAAGGGGACTGTCAGAGAATACAGCAGAATATAGATAGATTGGAGAGTTGGGCGGAGAAATGGCAGATGGAGTTCAATCCGGGCAAATGCGAGGTGATGCATTTTGGAAGATCCAATTCAAGAGCGAACTATACGGTAAATGAAAAAGCTCTGGGGAAAATTGATGTACAGAGAGATCTGGGTGTTCAGGTTCATTGTACCCTGAAGGTGGCTGCGCAAGTCGATAGAGTGGTCAAGAAGGCATAAGGCATGCTTTCCTTCATCGGAAGGGGTATTGAGTACAATAGTTGGCAGGTCATGTTACAGTTATATAAGACTTTGGTTCGGCCACATTTGGAATACTGCATGCAGTTCTGGTCGCCACATTATCAAAAGGATGTGGATGCTTTGGAGAAGGTGCAGAGGAGGTTCACCAGGAGGTTGCCTGGTATGGAGGGCGCTAGCTATGAAGAGAGGTTGAGTAGATTAGGATTATTTTCATTAGAAAGACAGAGGTTGAGGGGGTGACCTCATTGAGGTCTACAAAATCATGAGAGGTATAGACAGGGTGGATAGCAAGAAGTTTTTTCCAAGAGTGGGGGACTCAATTACTAGGGGTCACGAGTTCAAGATGAGAGGGGAAAAGTTTAAGGGAGATATGCGTAGAAAGTTCTTTACGCAGAGGGTGGTGGGTGCCTGGAACGCATTGCCGGCGGAGGTGGTAGATGCGGGCACGATAGCGTCATTTAAGATGTATCTAGACAGATGCATGAATGGGCAGGGAGCAGAGGGATACAGAACCTTAGATAATAGGCAGTTTTAGATAGAGGATCTGGATCGGCGCAGGCCGAAGGGCCTGTTCCTGTGCTGTAATTTTTCTTTGTTCTTTGTTCACTGTCCTCATTACCATTGACATAAATGAAGTGCTACAAAGCTGTTGGGCTGGATTGTCCGGTCGGCAACGCCAAATTGGGTTTGGCGATCGGCCGGAGAATCACAGTTCCCAACCAAATCAGTGGCGGCGCCGCTTTCGCGATGCTCCACCCCCTCCAAAGTGGCATACTACAGGAGTACGCCATGCCACGTATCGACGGCCTGAGGACATTACCTGAGACTTGCCCTCTGATGCTCTGCCCCCGAACAGCCGATTTCCCGAAGGCGCGGTCGCGTGTGGTCGTATCTGTCGGGAACTCGGCGTGGTGGCTGCTGACTCAGTCCAGCATCGCCACAGCCGGGGGAGGGCCAATCCGCGGGCAGGGGGGGACTTCATTAGGGGCTGGTTGCACTGTGGGGGGTGGTCAGGGGTGTGCAAGCTGGCCAAAGGGGGGGGGGGTATCTATTTCATGGGCCTGGGCCGCGAGTGGCCTCCGCCATGCAGCATGGCGCAGCCATTGCAGGCCGCCGCCGTGCACATGGACCCGGCAATTCTCCAGGCCATATCGGCAGCTAGAACCGGGTGCTCTACACGGCTGGCATGCTAGCCCCCAGCAAAACTGGGGATTGGCAGCCCTTTCAAGCCATTTCCTACCCACGTCGGCCATTCCAGCCCATTCTATTTATGTGGTAGCTATGAACTCAACCGATTACCAACATTTAGGACGAGTATATGAAAACATTTCTTTCTTTCATGCTGGCAAATTTGTTTCCCACCCCAATTGCCCTTGAATTCAGTGGCTTGCTGGGCCAGTTCGAAGGGCAGTTAAGAGTCAACCACATTGATGTGGGTCTGAAATCACATCTAGGCCAGACCAGAGGCGTCATTCTCCGACCCCCCAGCGGGTCGAAGAATGGCCGTTGGCCACCGTGAATCCCGCCCCCACCGGTTGCCGAAGTCTCTGGCACTGGATATTCGGCGGGGACCGGAATCGCGGCGCGCCGGTTGGCGGGCCACCCCCTGCGATTCTCCGGCCCGGATGGGCCGAAGTCCCGCGGCAGCTGGCGGGGCAACAAAAGCCGTTTCTGCCAGCTGGCGGGGCGGAAATCCCTCCGCCGTCGGCCTAGCCCCTCAATGTTGGGGCTCGGCCCCCAAAGTTGAGGAGCATTCCGCACCTTTGGGGCGGCGCGATGCCCGTCTGATTGGCGCCGTTTTGGGCGCCAGTCGGCGGACATCGCGCCGTTTCGGGAGAATTTCGCCCCAGGTAAGGATGGCAGATACAATAATCAATGATCTCCATTACTGAGACTGGTTTTCAGTTCCAGATTTATTAATTTAATTGAAGTTCCACCAGCTATCTTTGTGGGACTTGAACCCATGTATCCGAGGGGGTCACTGGATTATCAGTTCCAGTCACATTACCCTATTTTAGGCAAATCAAATAACCAACCAAAACTGAGGGACAAATTAAACAAAAGCAAATCACAAATGAAACTTAAAGCATCAAACCAAAAGACGATAAATAGGGTCGATAAAGCATCCTAGTCCCTGCGGTGCCCACCGGCACAGACAGCCTCAGTGGTGGACACCAGGGGCCCCCTCTCCAGGCACACCTGGCCGCGAATGATAATTGTTAATTGCTGCTAAGCAACTGTTCTGGACACCAACAATTAACTATTCTAAGGGTAGAGTTTCCATTCCAAGCATGGAGATGCACATTGTTTTCCAAGTTTTTTCAAATCACTAATTTTTGTTGTCAAATTATTTAGCAATAGCTTTTTTGAACAGTCTTATCTGTACTCTGTATGCTGTACAAGGTTGTAACATGTTTCATGATAACCATTGTTTAATTTTCAATTGAAGGCTGACATAGGTGACATGCCCTTCTATTATGACTCCTTATTTAATTTAATGTATGGCAATTTAATGCCTGACGCCTGATTAATATGAAGAATTTGAGTCGATTTCGGCGGGAGAACAGCTGGTGAGTCAGTTTCAGCGGGAGCATTGCGGAAGGAGGTTGCTGGGAGGTAAGTCAACCTTTAAAAGCACTTGTCTTTGCAGGGGCAGGCCAGTCGATTTCGGCGTGAGAACAGCTGGTGAGTCAGTTTCAGCGGGAGCATTGCGGAAGGAGGTTGCTGGGAGGTAAGTCAACCTTTAAAAGCACTTGTCTTTGCAGGGGCAGGCCAGTCGATTTCGGCGGGAGAACAGCTGGTGAGTCAGTTTCAGCGGGAGCATTGCGGAAGGAGGTTGCTGGGAGGTAAGTCAACCTTTAAAAGCACTTGTCTTTGCAGGGGCAGGCCAGTCGATTTCGGCGTGAGAACAGCTGGTGAGTCAGTTTCAGCGGGAGCATTGCGGAAGGAGGTTGCTGGGAGGTAAGTCAACCTTTAAAAGCACTTGTCTTTGCAGGGGCAGGCCAGTCGATTTCGGCGGGAGAACAGCTGGTGAGTCAGTTTCAGCGGGAGCATTGTGGAAGGAGGTTGCTGGGAGTTAAGTCAACCTTTAAAAGCACTTGTCTTTGCAGGGGCAGGCCAGTCGATTTCGGCGGGAGAACAGCTGGTGAGTCAGTTTCAGCGGGAGCATTGCGGAAGGAGGTTGCTGGGAGGTAAGTCAGTCAACCTTTAAAAGCACTTGTCTTTGCAGGGGCAGGCCAGTCGATTTCGGCGGGAGAACAGCTGGTGAGTCAGTTTCAGCGGGAGCATTGTGGAAGGAGGTTGCTGGGAGGTAAGTCAACCTTTAAAAGCACTTGTCTTTGCAGGGGCAGGCCAGTCGATTTCGGCGGGAGAACAGCTGGTGAGTCAGTTTCAGCGGGAGCATTGCGGAAGGAGGTTGCTGGGAGGTAAGTCAACCTTTAAAAGCACTTGTCTTTGCAGGGGCAGGCCAGTCGATTTCGGCGGGAGAACAGCTGGTGAGTCAGTTTCAGCGGGAGCATTGCGGAAGGAGGTTGCTGGGAGGTAAGTCAACCTTTAAAAGCACTTGTCTTTGCAGGGGCAGGCCAGTCGATTTCGGCGTGAGAACAGCTGGTGAGTCAGTTTCAGCGGGAGCATTGCGGAAGGAGGTTGCTGGGAGGTAAGTCAACCTTTAAAAGCACTTGTCTTTGCAGGGGCAGGCCAGTCGATTTCGGCGGGAGAACAGCTGGTGAGTCAGTTTCAGCGGGAGCATTGTGGAAGGAGGTTGCTGGGAGGTAAGTCAACCTTTAAAAGCACTTGTCTTTGCAGGGGCAGGCCAGTCGATTTCGGCGTGAGAACAGCTGGTGAGTCAGTTTCAGCGGGAGCATTGCGGAAGGAGGTTGCTGGGAGGTAAGTCAACCTTTAAAAGCACTTGTCTTTGCAGGGGCAGGCCAGTCGATTTCGGCGGGAGAACAGCTGGTGAGTCAGTTTCAGCGGGAGCATTGCGGAAGGAGGTTGCTGGGAGGTAAGTCAACCTTTAAAAGCACTTGTCTTTGCAGGGGCAGGCCAGTCGATTTCAGCGGGGGTGGAGCTGGCTGGTTAGTCAATTTCAGCAGGAGCTGAGAATTTTTCTTTTTTTTAAAATTAGTTTTTTAGGCGGGAACAGGAAGTCGAGCCGCGGACGTCTGGGAAGACCCTCACCAATAAATTCTGGTGGAGAGGAAACCCGAGACACTACACGTGTAGTGTCTCCCATCCGCCCTCCTCCTCTAACCTAATAATGAAACCCATTGGTCTGAGGTAAGTACCATATTTTATTATATTATTATTATTTTTTATAAAAATTTAATTTAGTTGTTAGCCAGATCTTGGTAGAAAGTTAGAGGAATGGCAGGGAAGGGAGTGCAATGTTCCTCCTGCAGGATGTTTGAGGTGAGGGATGCAGTTAGTGTCCCTGCTGATTTTACCTGCAGGAAGTGCTGCCATCTCCAGCTCCTCCAAGACCGAGTTAGGGAACTGGAGCTGGAGTTGGAAGAACTTCGGATCATTCGGGAGGCAGAAGGGGTCATAGATAGCAGCTTCAGGGAATTAGTTACACCAACGATTGGAGATAGGTGGGTAACTGTAAGAGGGACTGGGAAAAAGCAGTCAGTACAGGGATCCCCTGCGGTCGTTCCCCTGAGAAACAAGTATACCGCTTTGGATACTTGTGGGGGGGGCGACTTACCAGGGGTAAGCCATGGGGTACGGACCTCTGGCACAGAGTCTGTCCCTGTTGCTCAGAAGGGAAGGGGGGGAGGAGCAGAGCATTAGTAATTGGGGACTCTATAGTCAGGGGCACAGATAGGAGGTTTTGTGGGAGCGTGAGAGACTCACGTTTGGTATGTTGCCTCCCAGGTGCAAGGGTACGTGATGTCTCGGATCGTGTTTTCCGGGTCCTTAGGGGGAGGGGGAGCAGCCCCAAGTCGTGGTCCACATTGGCACTAACGACATAGGTAGGAAAGGGGACAAGGATGTCAGGCAGGCTTTCAGGGAGCTAGGATGGAAGCTCAGAACTAGAACAAACAGAGTTGTTATCTCTGGGTTGTTGCCCGTGCCACGTGATAGTGAGATGAGGAATAGGGAGAGAGAGCATTTAAACACGTGGCTACAGGGATGGTGCAGGCGGGAGGGATTCAGATTTTTGGATAACTGGGGCTCTTTCTGGGGAAGGTGGGACCTCTACAGACAGGATGGTCTACATCTGAACCTGAGGGGCACAAATATCCTGGGGGGGAGATTTGTTAGTGCTCTTTGGGGGGGTTTAAACTAATGCAGCAGGGGCATGGGAACCTGGATTGTAGTTTTAGGGTAAGTGAGAATGAGAGTATAGAGGTCAGGAGCACAGATTTGACGTCGCAGGAGGGGGCCAGTGTTCAGGTAGGTGGTTTGAAGTGTGTCTACTTCAATGCCAGGAGTATACGAAACAAGGTAGGGGAACTGGCAGCATGGGTTGGTACCTGGGACTTCGATGTTGTGGCCATTTCGGAGACATGGATCGAGCAGGGACAGGAATGGATGTTGCAGGTTCCGGGGTTTAGGTGTTTTAGTAAGCTCAGAGAAGGAGGCAAAAGAGGGGGAGGTGTGGCGCTGCTAGTCAAGAGCAGTATTACGGTGGCGGAGAGGATGCTAGATGGGGACTCTTCTTCCGAGGTAGTATGGGCTGAAGTTAGAAACAGGAAAGGAGAGGCCACCCTGTTGGGAGTTTTTTATAGGCCTCCTAATAGTTCTAGGGATGTAGAGGAAAGGATGGCGAAGATGATTCTGGATATGAGCGAAAGTAACAGGGTAGTTATTATGGGAGACTTTAACTTTCCAAATATTGACTGGAAAAGATATAGTTCGAGTACAATAGATCGGTCGTTTTTTGTACAGTGTGTGCACGAGGGTTTCCTGAAACAATATGTTGACAGGCCAACAAGAGGCGAGGCCACGTTGGATTTGGTTTTGGGTAATGAACCAGGCCAGGTGTTGGATTTGGAGGTAGGAGAGCACTTTGGGGACAGTGACCACAACTCGGTGACGTTTACGTTAATGATGGAAAGGGATAAGTATACACCGCAGGGCAAGAGTTATAGCTGGGGGAAGGGCAATTATGATGCCATTAGACGTGACTTGGGGGGGATAAGGTGGAGAAGTAGGCTGCAAGTGTTGGGCACACTGGATAAGTGGGGCTTGTTCAAGGATCAGCTACTGCGTGTTCTTGATAAGTATGTACCGGTCAGACAGGGAGGAAGGCGTCGAGCGAGGGAACCGTGGTTTACCAAGGAAGTGGAATCTCTTGTTAAGAGGAAGAAGGAGGCCTATGTGAAGATGAAGTGTGAAGTTTCGGTTGGGGCGATGGATAGTTACAAGGTAGCGAGGAAGGATCTAAAGAGAGAGCTAAGACGAGCAAGGAGGGGACATGAGAAGTATTTGGCAGGAAGGATCAAGGAAAACCCAAAAGCTTTCTATAAGTATGTCAGGAATAAGCGAATGACTAGGGAAAGAGTAGGACCAGTCAAGGACAGGGATGGGAAATTGTGTGTGGAGTCTGAAGAGATAGGCGAGATACTAAATGAATATTTTTCGTCAGTATTCACTCAGGAAAAAGATAATGTTGTGGAGGAGAATGCTGAGCCCCAGGCTAATAGAATAGATGGCATTGAGGTACGTAGGGAAGAGGTGTTGGCAATTCTGGACAGGCTGAAAATAGATAAGTCCCCGGGACCTGATGGGATTTATCCTAGGATTCTCTGGGAGGCCAGGGAAGAGATTGCTGGACCTTTGGCTTTGATTTTTATGTCATCATTGGCTACAGGAATAGTGCCAGAGGACTGGAGGACAGCAAATGTGGTCCCTTTGTTCAAAAAGGGGAGCAGAGACAACCCCGGCAACTGTAGACCGGTGAGCCTCACATCTGTAGTGGGTAAAGTCTTGGAGGGCATTATAAGAGACAAGATTTATAATCATCTAGATAGGAATAATATGATCAGGGATAGTCAGCATGGCTTTGTGAAGGGTAGGTCATGCCTCACAAACCTTATTGAGTTCTTTGAGAAGGTGACTGAACAGGTAGACGAGGGTAGAGCAGTTGATGCGGTGTATATGGATTTCAGCAAAGCATTTGATAAGGTTCCCCACGGTAGGCGATTGCAAAAAATACGGAGGCTGGGGATTGAGGGTGATTTAGAGATGTGGATCAGAAATTGGCTAGCTGAAAGAAGACAGAGGGTGGTGGTTGATGGGAAATGTTCAGAATGGAGTACAGTCACAAGTGGAGTACCACAAGGATCTGTTCTGGGGCCGTTGCTGTTTGTCATTTTTATCAATGACCTAGAGGAAGGCGCAGAAGGGTGGGTGAGTAAATTTGCAGACGATACTAAAGTCGGTGGTGTTGTCGATAGTGTGGAAGGATGTAGCAGGTTACAGAGGGATATAGATAAGCTGCAGAGCTGGGCTGAGAGGTGGCAAATGGAGTTTAATGTAGAGAAGTGTGAGGTGATTCACTTTGGAAGGAAAAACAGGAATGTGGAATATTTGGCTAATGGTAAAGTTCTTGAAAGTGTGGATGAGCAGAGGGATCTAGGTGTCCATGTACATAGATCCCTGAAAGTTGCCACCCAGGTTGATAGGGTGGTGAAGAAGGCCTATGGAGTGTTGGCCTTTATTGGTAGAGGGATTGAGTTCCGGAGTCGGGAGGTCATGTTGCAGCTGTACAGAACTCTGGTACGGCCGCATTTGGAGTATTGCGTACAGTTCTGGTCACCGCATTATAGGAAGGACGTGGAGGCTTTGGAGCGGGTGCAGAGGAGATTTACCAGGATGTTGCCTGGTATGGAGGGAAAATCTTATGAGGAAAGGCTGATGGACTTGAGGTTGTTTTCGTTGGAGAGAAGAAGGTTAAGAGGAGACTTAATAGAGGCATACAAAATGATCAGGGGGTTGGATAGGGTGGACAGTGAGAGCCTTCTCCCGCGGATGGATATGGCTGGCACGAGGGGACATAACTTTAAACTGAGGGCTAATAGATATAGGACAGAGGTCAGAGGTAGGTTCTTTACGCAAAGAGTAGTGAGGCCGTGGAATGCCCTACCTGCTACAGTAGTGAACTCGCCAACATTGAGGGCATTTAAAAGTTTATTAGATAAACATATGGATGATAATGGCATAGTGTAGGTTAGATGGCTTTTGTTTCGGTGCAACATCGTGGGCCGAAGGGCCTGTACTGCGCTGTATTGTTCTATGTTCTATGTTCTATGTAATACCCTATGCAGACAGCAGAGACGTTTGAGACGCCTTTGTTGTTGGTTTTACATTAAAGGTACCAGCATCATTATAGAATCAGCAAAGAACAAATTTAATCTATTAATTTCTGCTCAAGCTAAACATTCTGAGATACTCTTGTCAATTAGAGGAAATCTTGAGCCTTGGTAATTCACTCCCCCTTGCGTAGTTACTGTAATATGAATAGCTTCTGAAAGATATGTTTCCAGAAGCAGTTTGTCATATTCCTTTTTGGTAATCAGATCAACGTTAAGTTGGATTAAATATTCAGCTTTTATTACTATAGTTTATCTTTGAAAATTTTAACTGTCAGCAGTCCCACTATTCCCATGTTTAATTTTTGGGAACTTTTTTGGAACAAATGCTTTTTACAAAGCGTCTCAACCCCCTCCCCCGTAAACAAGTAAGCCCTCCCCCCTCAAACTCTAGCAGTGACCAAATCTTTGAATACACTATGAACAGTCGTCATCTTCGATAAAAATACTCAATCGACCCTTTCAAGGTGTATTTGACCATCTCAATGTGCACAAATTCCACCAAATCACAAAGCCATGCCAGAGCCTTCGGTCATGCCCCATCCTTCAGCCCAATAAGATATGCCTCAGAGCCACCAATGAAACAAAAGCCAGGACACCAGCCCCAGCTCCCGTCGGCAGTTCTAGCATTTCGGAGACCCCAAAAATCGCCACCAGTGGGCAAGGTTTCACCTCCGCATTCAAGATTGCTGACATGGTGTCAAAAACATCCCAAAAAACTCCACCAGCCTGGGGCACGACCAGACCAGACCTCTTGAACAATGCTAGCACCTATCTTCCATCCCTTCAAAAAAGTAGCTCATCCTCATTTTAGTAAGTTCAGAACATGAAAATCTATCTTAAGTTGAATGTGGCTCAGCTTCGCCCAAGACCTTGTCGCATTCACGCTCCTCAACGCTTCACACCCCTGCCTCTAATATCAGTTCCAACTCCTCCATCCATTCCACTATCATCCCCTCGACTGAACCTTAACTCCTTCCCTACTTTATGCTGGTACATTCCAGATGTACTGCCCTCCACTGATCTTGCACAGGATAAAACCTGCTCCAACAAGTTTAGCGGCTGAAATACCGGGAAGGCTGGAACAAAATGCTTAACCCAGCTCTGCACCTGTAGGTACCTCAATCCATCTGCATCTTAAAGCCCATGTTTCTCCTTTAACTCCTCTAAGCTAGCGAACTGCCCCTCCAAAAATAGATTTCCCACCTTCTCCAACCCTCTCTCCTTCTAAGCACTAAATGTGACAACCAGTCTTGCTGGCTCGAACATGTGATTGGCACAGATGGGAGATAGCCACAATGTTACCCCCAATTTGAAATGTGAGTGGAGCTGCCTTCAAATTTTTAGCATGGCCACTACCACAGGATTTGTTGAATATTTCAAATATTTAATCAGCGATACTGGAGTGGCGCCATTATCACCACCCCCAAGCTCGTCCCCCTAACTGACTCCGATTCCATCCTTACCCAGAGGGCCACCGGACCACCCCAAAATCTCTGTGTTAGCTGCCCAATAGTAATATAAAAGATTTGGCAGCGTGAGACCTCCTGCCTGCCGCTCCCTCTGAAGCACCTCCCTTCGAATCCTCAGGACCTTGCCCGCCTAGATAAATCCCTAATGTTGGCAGTAGAGAAGTTGCTGGAGCCCATTATCAAGGATTTCATAGCACAGCATTTGGAAATCAGTGGTGTAATCAGACATAGTCTGTGTGGATTTATGAAAGGAAAATCATGCTCGACAAATATACTGTAATTCTTTGAAGATGTAACTAGTAGAGTTGACCAGGGTGACCTGCTGGATGTGCTTTATTTAGACTTTCCGAAGGCTTTCGACAAAGTCTCACATAACAGATTTCTATGTAAAGTTAAAGCGCATGGGATTACAGGTAGTGTCTTGTGGTGGATAGAAAGCTGGGGCGAGATTCTCCGTCCCCCTGCCGGGACGGAGAATCGCCGGGGGCTGGCGTGAATCCCGCCCCCGCCGGTTGCCGAATTCTCCGGCACCAGAGATTTGGCGGGGGCGGGAATCGCGCCGCGCCGGTTGACGGGCCCCCCCAGCGATTCTCTGGCCTGGCTGGGCCGAAGTCCCGCTGCTAGAATGCCTGTCCCGCCGGCGTGGATTAAACCACCTCTCTTACCGGCGGGACAAGGCGGCACGGGCGGGCTCCGGGGTCCTGGGGGGGGCGCGGGGCAATCTGACTCCCCCTGGGGGGTACCCCCACGGTGGCCTGGCCCGCGATCGGAGCCCGCCGATCCGCGGGCGGGCCTATGTCCGGCAGAGGCGCAAGAGACTCCCTCCACTGCGCATGCGTGGGGATGCCGTGAGCGGCCGCTGACGCTCCCGCGCATGCGCTGCCCGGCAATGTCATTTGCGCACCAGCTGGCGGGGCACCAAAGGCCTTTCCCGCCAGCTGGCGGTGCGGAAATCAGTCCGGCGCGGGCCTAGTCCCTCAAGGTTAGGGCTCAGCCGGTCAAGTTGCGGAGGATTCCGCACCTTTAGGGCGGCGCGATGCCGGACTGATTTGCGCCATTTTTGGCACCGGTCGGCGGACATCGCGCCGCTAACGGAGAATTTCGCCCCCAGTTAGCAAACAAAAAGCATAAAGGTGCAATAAATGGGTCTTTTTCTGATTGGCAGGCAGTGACTGGTGGGGTACTACAGGGATTTGTGCTGGGACCCAACTGTTCACATTATATATTAATGATTTGGACAAGGGAACTAAATGTATTGGGCGCGATTCTCTGCAATCGGCGCGATGGCCCGGCGCCGGTGTCAAAAATGGCGTGATCCACTCTGGCATTGGGCCGATCAGAAGTAGTGGAATTCTCCGCACTTCCGGGGGCTAGGCTGGCGCCGGAGGGACTGTGCGAGTTAGCGCATGCGCAGAACCATCGGCATGGTTCCATGCATGCGCAGACCGGCAGGCATATTCTGGCGCATGCGCCGGGGGGTGTCTTCTCCGCACCGGCCATGGCGGAGCCCTACAGAGGCTGGCGCGGAAGGAAGAAGTGCCCCCACGGCACAGGCCCGCCCGCAGATCGGTGGGCCCCGATCGCGGGTCAGGCCACCGTGGGGGCTCCCCCAGGGTTGGGTCCTCCTGCACCCCCATCCCGCTCCCCCACGTGCCACCCCGAGGACCGCACCAGCCAACTTACCTGCTATCTCCCGCCATGTGGGACCATGTCCAATCCATGCCGGCGGGACTGGCCAAAAACGGGCACCGCTCGGCCCATCGGGGCCCGGAGAATTGCCTGGGGGGGCCTCTGCCAACGGCCCCCGACTGGTGTGACGTGATCCCTGCCCCCGCCCGAAAACGGGCGCCGGAGAATACGGATGCCGGTGTGGGGGCTGCGGGGCGGGATTCACGCCGCCCTCCCGGAGCTTCTCTGACCCGGCGGGGGCCGGAGAATCCCACCCATTATTTCCAAATTTGCGGGTGATACAAAGTTGAGTGGGAGGGTGAGGTGTGAGGAGGATGCAGAGATGCTTCAGTGGGATTTGGACAGGCTGCGTGAGCGGGTGCATTCATGACACATGGAGTATAATGTGGATCAATGTGAGATTATCTGCTTCGGTGGCAAAAATAGGAAGGCAGATTATTATTTGAATGGGTGTAAATTGAGAGAGGTGGATACTCAGCAAGACCTTGGTGTCCTTGTGCATTAGTCCCTGAAAGTAAGCGCGCAGGTACTGCAGGCAGTAAAGAAGACAAATGGTATGTCGGCCTTCATAGCGAGAGGATTTGAGTATAGGAATAGAGATGTTTTACTACAATTGTAGAGGGCATTGGTGTGGCCACATCTGGAGTATTGTGATTTTGTGTGCAGTTTGGTGTCCTAATCTGAGGAAGGATGTTTTTGCTATGGAAGGAGTGCAGCGGAGGTTTACCAGGCTGATTCCTGGGATGGTGGGACTGTCATATGAGGAGAGATTAAGGCAGTTAGGATTATATTCATTGGAGTTTAGGAGGAGAGTGAGATGGGATCTCATGGAAACTTAGAAAATTCAAAGCGGATTAAACAGGGTAGATTCAGAAAGAATGTTCCTGATTGCGGGGGAGTCTTGAACTATGGGTCATAGTTTGAGGATAAGGGGTAAAACCTTTTAGGGCTGAGGTGAGGAGACATTTCTTCACCCAGAGAGTGGTGAATCTGTGAAATTCATTACCACAAAAAGTAGTTGAGGCCAAAACGTGTAATTTCAACAAGGAATCAGATATAGCTCTTGGGGCAAAAGTGATCAAGGGATGTGGGGGGAGGCGGGATCAGGGAACTGAACTTGATGATCAGCCATGATCATAATGAATGACGGAGCAGGCTCGAAGGGCTGAATGGCCTCCCCTGCCTCTGTTTTCTAATTGTGCATAAGTCAATCTACCTCTTGAAAAAACGATTTGGTGCAGAATTACTGGGAGACACTGGAACAAGAATAAGGAATCTAGGCAGTATATTCATTCTAACCAACTAATCGTGACCCACCAGCATTAGCAGGAAGCTGTCCCACCTCTCTAGCTCTGCCCTGACCCTCCTCACCAAGCTCGTATAATTCCGTAACAGTCCCCACTCTCCCGCCACCAGTACCCAGAAGTACCGGAAGCTTGTCCCTGCCAATCGAAACAGCAAACCCCTCTGTCTAATATCCCCTCCCGCTGCTCCGACCACGAAACATTCTCTTTTCCCTATATCCTGCTTAGAGCTAGAGAATGCTGCAGATCGCTGCAAAATCTCCATGATGCTCGCAATAGATGTCTCTGGATCCCTGATGTATAACAGCACATCGCCAGCATAATATTGGTGGCATGATAACACAGTGGTTAGCACTGTTCTTTCATAGCGTCAGGGTCCCAGGTTCGATTCCCGCTTGGGTCACTGTCTGTGTGGAGTCTGCACGTTCTCTCTGTGTCTACGTGGGTTTCCTCCAGGTGCTCCGGCTTCCTCCCACAAGTCCTGAAAGACATGCTGTTAGATGAATTGGACATTCTGAGTTCTCCATCTATGAACCCGAACAGGCGCCGGATAGTGGCTACGAGGGGATTTTCACAGTAACTTTATTGTAGTGTTAAGCCTACTTGTGACAATAAAAAGTTTTTTAAAAATTAAAAATAATGATACAGTGTGCTCCACCCTCTCCCCCAAACTATCAGATTCCATTTCCCTGAGGCCCTCAACGTCATAGACAATGACTGAATTGCCATTACAGACAACAAAGACGACATCGGACATGCTTGCCTCGTGCCCCGATTTAACAAAAAAACCTCAGAGGTCATCTCATTAGTACAAACACAAGCAAATGGTGCCGCATACAGCAGCCACACCCAGAACACCAATCCTGGACCCAGTCCAAATGTCTCCATCACCATAAAGTGCTATCCCCACTCCAGCCGATCAAACGCCTTCGCTGCATTCAGCAATACAATATTCTCTGGCACCAGACTGGTTGCAGGGGAAAGCACCACATTAAGCAACCGACGCATATTCCCCGACAGCGAAAACCCCATCTGATCTTTCCCTATCAACTCCGGGAGGACCGACTCCAGTCTTAAAGCCAACACCTTGGCTAACAATTTGGCATCTATGTTCAACAGGGAGATCGGGTGGTATGAACCACACTCCTGGGGTCTATGTCTTTCTTCAAAAACAACAAAATGGACCCTTGACTCAATGTCCCCGGGAGAGCGCCCCGCTCCAAAGAGTCCTTAAACATGCCCAGCAACAATGGACCCAACTGATCCATAAAAGTTTTATAGAACTCCATTGGGAACCCATTCGGCCCCGGGGCCTCCCCTGATTGCATCTGCATCAACTCTCCCTGGATCTCCTCCAAACAAAGCTGGGCCACCAGCTCCTTCCGCAGCCCTTCATCCACTCCTGGAAACTCCAGACTCCCCATCCCATGTCCTCTTTTGGTTGTTCTGAACTTTATAACCTCTCATAAAAAGCCGTGAACACATCATTCACCTTCTCCGGATCGGAGACCAACTTACTCTCCTGATCTTCAACCTGAACAATCTCCCTATCCACTTCCTGCCGCCTTAATTGATAAGCCAAAAGCCGACACATCTTCTCCCCATACTCGTATACTGCCCCTTTTGCTCGCCTCAATTCCAGCACTGCTTTGTCCGTTGACATCATGTCAAACTGCACTTGCAGTTCCTTCCTGCACACCAACAATTCAGGGGTCAGATCGCTCGCATATCTACGATCCACGTTTAAAATGTTATCCACCAATTTCTGTCGCTCCTCTCTAGTTTCCAATCCACATGTGCCTTTATTGTCATATTTTCTCCCCTGATCACCACTTTCAGTGCCTCCCACAGAATCGAGGGTGAGACCTCTTCATTGTCATTATTCATAATGTGTTCCTGTATGGCGCTCAATACTCCCACAGACCTCCCCAATCTGACAGCAACCCAACATCTAACCATCAACCACTGCGGCGCTCTTGATCCACTCCCAGCATAAGGTCCACCCAATGTGGGACATGATTTGAAATCAGAGTGGCACGGTGGCATAGTGGTTAGCACTGCCGCCTTACAGCTCCAGAGACCTGCGTGACTGTGTGGAGTTTGCACTTTCTCTCCCTGTCTGTGTGGGTTTCCTCCGGGTGCTCCTGTTTCCTCCCACAGTCCAAAGATGTGCAGATTAGGTGGATTGGCCATGATAAATTGCCCCTTAGTGTCCAAAGGTTTAGGTGGGGTTACTGGGATACGCTGGAGGCTTGGGCTTAAGTACGGTGCGGACTCAATGGGCCGAAGGCCTCCTTCTGCACTGTAAATTCTGTGATTCACTACCACCGAATATTTAACCACCCAGAGTCCAGCCAGTAGAGTTGTACTTATAAAAAGTAATCAACTCCTTCTCCCCTGGGTGTGTGAACCTCCACGGGTTCGTTCTTCCCACCTCTTCCATGAACATGGACAATACTCTCACCACCTCGACTGGAGCCAGCAGCCTTGATCTGGATCGATCCACCTTCGGGTCCAGCACATAATTATATCACCCCCCCACCCCCTGCCCCCACCACCACCATAATTAGTTGATGAGTGTCCAGGTCCGGCTCCATCGCTTACCAACCTTTTCATGGACAACACATCATCCCAATTTGGGGCATATACGTTCACCAGTACCACTGGTTTCCCCTCCAAGATTCCAACCACAATCACGTATCGCTCTCCTGAATCTGCAGTCGCCTTCTTCATGTGGAAACAAACTCAATAATTGATAAGGATCGCCACACCCCTGGTCCCTGCTGTCAAACCCCGAGTGGAACACCTGGCTCACCCAAATCCCCCAGAGCCAAACCTGGTACAATTAACAGATGTTTAATGATGATAGCAGGCATTTATATTGATTAGAAACCTGTAAGTAATTTAGAGACTGGAAACATTTTTTTCTTTAATAATGTCACTAAATTTGGATAAACTCCAATGCCCACAATGAAATTTAGGTCATAATGTTTGCATTAAAAATGACTCCTTTTCAGATGTGTGGTCAGATTTAATTAGAAAGTACTATGATAAAAGTGGAATCTTCACTGATTTTGTTTCACACTGTGCTTTAAAACCAGTAGAATTTTCTTTCCTCAAAAAGATGTCAAAATGGAGAACGTTTGACTGGTTGTCTGTCAGAGCCAGACTAGATTATTTGTTCAAAGACAGGCTACAGGGCTCTTATCCAGTTCCTAATCAAATTATGCATGACCGCAGCACCTTGAAAGACCTGGATGAGGTCTCTTTTTGTGATCAAAGTCATCTGAATTCAGGATAGGCATGTCAGATTGTGACATATGCAATAACCCTACTATTATAGTTTGAATCAAGGATGATTGAAATGTGAGGCTTCAGTCTGGGGAATATTCTTCTATCTTTTATTCTGTCTGGAAATCTGAGCCTGATGGACTGGAAAATTTTGCCGCATGTTATAATATATTGTGAAGGTCTACAGAACGATGTTTCATCCTGGTTCCCAAACAATTATCCAGGTATGCACAAAATATATTGTGAGACATCTCAGCCTGTAGCCCGTGGGAAGTAGAACAGACAGTGAAGAGTTTGGACTGAATTTTATAAGTATGTCAGTTTTAGTGTAGCTGTGGGGGGCAGTTTACCTCTGTTGGTTAGACAGCTGGTTTGTAATGTGGAAGAAGGCCAGCAGCACAGGTTCAATCCCCATACTGGCTGAGGTTATTCATGAAGGCATGCCTTCACAATCTTGCCCATCGCCTGAGGTGTGGCGATCCTCAGGTTAAATCACCACCAATCAACTCTCCCCCTCAAAGGGGAAAGCAGCCGATGGTCACCTGGGACTACCTTTACCTTTACCTTACCAGAGAACCATAGAAAAGTTCCAGCACTGAAGGAGGCTATTCGGCCCATCTCCATTGACACCCAGGTGCCCTCTCTAATCTCACCTTCCTGCACCCGGTCCATAGCTTACAGCACTTAAGTTGCAGATTCAGATACTTTTAAAAAGAGTTTAGGGTCTATGCCTCCACCACCAACTCGGGCAGCAAATTCCAGACTTCCACTACCCTCTGTATAAAAACATTCTTCCTCATGTCCCCTGCCTTCTGCCACTTATCTCGAAACCTTAATTATGCCACCCCTCAGTCTTCTTTGTTCGAATGAAAATAACCCCAACGTATCCAAGCTTTCCTCGTAACTACACTTTTATAGCAACATTCTTATAAACCTCTTCTGCACTCTCTCCAGAGCTTTATGACCTTCCTGCAATGAGATGACCAGAATTGCACTTAATACTCCAGTTGTGGCCTCACCAGTGCTTTATCCAATTAAAGCAGATTTTCTGGTTATTTATCTCATTTGTTGCAAATGGACTCATGATGTGATTAAAGTAACTGCTCTGTTTTCCTCTATTACAACATTGGATGAGGAAGCAGTAGGGTCCAAGGTTAAATCTTAAAGGTCTCACAAGATGACAAAGAAGTAGGTGAAAAGATCATGGTTTTGTTAAGAAGAGGTTGTGTTTCACAAACTTGATCGAGTTTTTCGAGCAAGTGACAAAGTTAATTGATGAAGGTAGGGCAGTGGATATTGTCTACATGGACTTCAGTTAGGCCTTTGACAAGCTCCCTCATGGCAGACTGGTACAGAAGGTGAAGTCACACGGAATCAGAGATGAGCTGGCAAGTTGGATACAGAACTGGCTTGGTCAAAGGAGGCAGTGAAAGCTGCTTTTCTGAATGGAGGACTATGACTAGTAATGTTCCTCAGGGATCAGTGGTGGGACCTTTGCTGTTAGTACTTTATATAACTATTTGGAGGAAAATGTAACTGGTGTGATTAGTAAATGTGAGGTATTGCATTTTGGAAGGTCGAATGCAGGTGGGGAATATACAGGCAGAGGGATCTGGGTGTACAGGTCCACAGGTCACTGAAACGCAGGTGGAGAAGGTAGTCAAGAAGGCATATGGCTTGCTTGCCTTCATCAGCCAGGGCATTGAGTTTAAAAATTGGCAAGTCATTTGCAGTTTTATAGAAACTTAGTTAGGCCGCACTTGGAATATAGTCTTCAATTCTGGTCACCACACTATCAGAAGGATGTGGAGGCATTGGAGAGGGTACAGAAGAAGTTTACCAGTGTCATGGTATGTAAACATGCAGCTAATGAACACAGAGAATAGGACACGACCAATGAGCAGTCAGGACACTCAGGGGTGGTATCTCACTATGAAAGGGATGAGGCACTCACACCCCGCCTCTTTCCACAAACCAACATCTACAGAGTGAGACAGGGTGTATCCTCAGCATCACACCCCAGCACGTGGCTTAGAGCAAGGCTGGTTCAGTTAGACTGAGTTACTACATTTAGATTAGCAGAGAGTCGAACTCATTGAGAACTGTGCTAATAGTTCAATAAAACACATTGAACTCACTTCAAAGTCTGGAGCATCTTTTACTGAAAATTGCATCAAGTGGCAGCTTGTATTATTCCAAATTACAAAACATAACAACCAGGATGTTGCCTGGTATGGAGGATATTAGCTATGAGAAGAGATTTGATAAACTTGGTTTATTCTCACTGGAATGCCGGAGGTTGAGTGGCGACCTGATAGAAGTCTAAATAATTATGTGGGCCATGGACAGAGTGGACAGTCAAAAGCTTCTTCCCCAGGGTTGAAAATCACTAGGGGACATCGATTTAAGGTGTGAGGGGCCAAGTTCGGAGGAGATGTGCAAGGGAGATTTTTTACACAGAGGGTAGTGGGTGCCTGGAACTCGCTGCCAGAGGAAGTGGTGGAAGCAGGGACGATAGTGACATTTAGGGGCATCTTGACAAATACATGAATAGGATGGGAATAGAGGGATACAGGCCCCAGAAGTGGAGAAGGTTTTAGGCAGCACGGTTGGCGCAGGCTTAGAGGGCCAAAGGGCCTTTTCCTGTGTTGTACTTTTCTTTGTTCCTTATTCAGCACAGTAGCACAAGTGGATAGCACTGTGGGTTCACAGCGCCAGGGTCTCAGGTTCAATTCTCTGCCTGGGTCACTGTCTGTGTGGAGCCTGCACATTCTCCCCGTGTTTGCGTGGGTTTCCTCCAGGTGCTCCAGTTTCCCCCCACAATCCAAAGGCGTGCAGGTTAGGTGGATTGGCCATGATAAAATGCTCTTAGCTACCAAAAAGTTTAGGAGGGGTTATTGGGTTTCGGGATAGGGTGGAAGTGGGCCGGTGCTGGCTCGATGGGCCTAATGGTCTCCTTCTGCACTGTATGTTCTATGTTCATTTTATTGCATGAGTCTGATTGAAAATGATAGAGTGGATGAGTGAGCAACATTTCAGGTCTGGGATTCTCCCTTCTGGGGACTAAGTCCCCATGCCGGCTGGAGAACCGGTACCAACCACTCCGATGTCAACAGCCCCCGAAAGTGTGGAATTCTCCGCACTTTTGGAGGCTAGGTGGATGCCGGAGGAGTTAACGCCGCTCCAAACGGCGACGAGTTCGCGCATTCGCCGAAGGGCCGGCGTGATCTTGCGTATCCACGGAACCACCGGCGTGGTTCCGCGCATGCATATTTTGGCGCATGCGTGGGGGTTCTCTTCTCCGGCCATGATGGAGTCCTACAGGGGCCGGCGCGGAAGGAATAAGTGCCCCCACAGAACAAGCCCGTCCGCAGATCGGTAGGCGCCCAATCATGGGCCAGGCCACCGTGGGGGCTGTCCCCCCTCCGACCGCCCCCTCCGACTTACCTGCCAGGTCCCGCCAGTACGTGAGTTGAGTGATTCGCGCCGGCGGGACTGGACAAAAATGGACGGCCGCTCGGCCCATTGGGGCCCGGAGAATCGCCAGGGGGACCGCTGCCAATGGTCCCCGACTGGCGTGGCAGGAATCCTGCCACCGCCCGAAATATGGCAGCCGGCGTCGGGGCGTCGGGGCATTGGGGCGGGACCCGCTCCGCCCCCCCGGGGATTCTCCGACCCGGCGGGGGGGGGGGGGGGGGGGGCGGAGAATCCCGCCCAAAGGGTGTCATCACATTTAATTGAAATCAGTTCATCCTTGTTTAAGAATATGCTCAGTGGAATGTAAAAGTGTTAGTTGGTTGGATGTGAAATTCACTAATTGAACATTCGACCCTTTCTGTTTATTCCAAGCATTTTCATTGAAAGTAGCCTCCCTTCCCTGATTGTAAATTGGTCCATTTCTTGAAACAACAGGAGAGTCTTGGGTTTGGTACTGAATTTTGAATGTTCATTGCAGCCAATTTACCTTTTGTTATTTGGCATGGGCATCTCAGCCTCGCCGGAAACAGAGCGTTCCCCAGACGGGACATTTAGAGGTTCCCCATTTGATTTCTAGATCCCTTTAGGAAGTTATTGATAGCAATATTTATCCATTAAAATTGCCAATTCAAATTTTACATAGTTCCAGAAAACTGCCCTGGCATATGGGAAATTCAGGTCGGCTGATCGAAACGTGTCCACCCTATCCAACCCCCTGATCATTTTGTATGCCTCTATTAAGTCTCCTCTTAACCTTCTTCTCTCCAACGAAAACAACCTCAAGTCCATCAGCCTTTCCTCATAAGATGTTCCCTCCATACCAGGCAACATCCTGGTAAATCTCCTCTGCACCCGCTCCAAAGCCTCCACGTCGTTCCTATAATGCGGTGACCAGAACTGTTCGCAATACTCTAAATGCGGCCGTACCAGAGTTCTGTACAGCTGCAACATGACCTCCTGACTCCGGAACTCAATCCCTCTACCAATAAAGGTCAACACTCCATAGGCCTTCTTCACCACCCTATCAACCTGGGTGGCAACTTTCAGGGATCTATGTACATGGACACCTAGATCCCTCTGCTCATCCACACTTCCAAGAACTTTACCATTAGCCAAATATTCTGCATTCCTGTTATTCCTTCCAAAGTGAATCACCTCACACTTCTCTACATTAAACTCCATTTGCCACCTCTCAGCCCAGCTCTGCAGCTTATCTATGTCCCTCTGTAACCTGCTACTTCCTTCCACACTATCGACAACACCACCGACTTTAGTATCGTCTGCAAATTTACTCACCCACCCTTCTGCGCCTTCCTCTAGGTCATTGATAAAAATGGTCTTATCTAATTTAAGAAGTGGGCTAGTTCATATTAAAAGAATAACCACATACAATCAAAGCTTCTGAACAGATTCTGCCTGCTCCAGAGTGATGTGTTATATATGTTGGATTAACACGGACTGCAACTCGATGCAGTATCATTTGAAAACAGGCTTCCAACGCTGTAGATGATTCAACATTGCTTTATTGAACTTGCCGAGTAATGTACACAGTTCGCTGTGGGTCGACACTCTATTAATCTAAGCTTGCTAACCTTGGTCTGGCTTGCCCAGACTTGCTCTGTGTCATGTGTAGTAGGTGCTGGCTGTACATTGCACCCTGAATGTTGCTACAGCTATCACCAGTACGAAGAGGCCGAGCCTTCCTGCCTTGTGTGTTTTATACTGTTAATGTTCCCTGTAGTGTCCTGCCTGGTGATTGGTTGTTCTGTATTCTGGGTGGTGATTGGTTCCTGTGTGTGTCCATCACTGCCTGTCTGTATCTCATTGTGAACATGAGTGCATATTATAACACAGAGCATCAAATGTGCTGTGCTCAGCAGCTCAGATTTGAGTCTTTGCTTCAGTTGCTTGTAAGAGCCCAGCTGTTTGACAACAGTAGGGACTGTGGTCAAACAGCTGCTGTTGAAAGCAATGTTTCCCTCTAATATTGGTTTGCTGCATGCAATTTGCTCATTGGCCTATACGGTCCCTTTGAGATTGTTCCATGGCTGTGCATGCGTGTTTCTTTCCGGGAATATTGGTGTAGAATGGACTGCCCGTTCCTGTGCAGCTCAGAGGCAACACTGGTTGAATGTATTGGGTGCGCATTTAACCCAGAATGCTAAATTTGAAGGCAGATTGAATTTGTGTATGGCATCTCAAGTTGGTGCTCCTTTACACGAACAATTCATAAATCTCATTTCTTTGCACCTCACATGAGACTGAAGAGAGACAGACTGCTGGCTGGCAGGAAAGAAAATCAATATGGGCCAAGTAGTTGATCTCCTTCTTCTTCAAAATCAATAGGAATTAAGGAACTACTGCATAGTGAGGCGACCTAACAGCATATTTGTGTTCCTAGAAATTATGTTCTTATCCAGATATTGATAAATATTCTGAATGATGGTCATTGGCATTTTCCCATGGGCCACAATCTAGAGACATGGGATTTTAAGTTTGCAATGGGCTGGGAGCGGAATTGTCCAATACCATGCAGAAACCCAGAGATAAAGAATAAAGAGCATTCCAGCACAGAAACTACCAAGCCTGCACCAATCCAGATTTCTTATTTAGACCTACTACACATTGCACAAACAATCTGTATTCCTCTATTCCCCACCGATTCATGTGTCTATCAAAATACATCTTAAAGGCTGCTATCGTGCCTGCCTCCACCACCTCCACGGGCAACACGCTCCAGGCACCCACCACCCTCTGTGAAAAACTTTCCCCACACATCTCCCCTAAACATTACCCTCTCACCTTGAACTTGTGCCCCCTTGTAATTGAGCCGAATTGGGGAAAAAGCTTCTGACTATTCACCCTATCTATACCTCCCGTAATTTTGTAGACATCAATCAGATCTCCCCTCAGCATCCGTCTTTCCAACAAAAACAATCCCAATTTTTTTCACCTCTCCTCATAGCTAACACCCTCTAGACCAGGCAACATCCTGATAAACCTTCTTTGCACTCTCTCCAAAGCATCCACACCCTTCTGGTGGTGTGGTGGCCAGAACTGCATGCAATATTCCAACTGTTGGCTGACTGAAGTCTTATACAACTGTAACATGACCTCCCAACTCAATGCCCAGCCGATGCCGTGAGCTTTCTTGACCTCCTTATCTACCTGCATTGCCACTTTCATGGGAGGACCTGAAATCTGTGGCTTTTTACCTCAGCCATCTTGTTTTCAGTTTACTTCTTGGTTTCATATCAAATCAGCAGCAGTTGGCATGATGTGGCACCACATGATGTAACTCCAGTGTTCAAAGGAACAAACAAGTTGGAGTTGGCTGTCAGAAAATTGGATATTTCAGAATGGAGTCTAATTGGACAAAGGCTGGTGCCTCTCTGGATGTGCTGCTAGGCGCAGTCAGAAGGAGGAGGGAGATACAGTTTCCTAGCAATGGCAAGAGGAAGCTTGCTGCCTGAAACAAAGATGTGATGGTTGGAGCTGGCGGAGAAGGTTATCAGCAGGAGTGTGGTCGTGTGCTCCTGGATTCAGTACAGTAAGCAACTTAGTGAACTAAGCAGGTCAAGGAAGGTGGGTATAGGGGCACATTTAGTTACATCACCCCATCCCACACTCTGCCTTGTCATGCCTAATCCATTACATCACTCCAGCACACATTAACTTTGTAGTTGCAATATGCACTTCCTTGTCTACCTGTCTATTCATCTATCACCCCCACTCACCATCATCATTATATACACATAGATACATAGAAGATAGGAGCAGGAGGAGGCCTTTTGGCCCTTCGAGGCTGCCCCGCCATTCATCACGATCATGGCTGATCATCCAACTCAATAGCCTAATCCTGCTTTCTCCCCATAGCCTTTGATCCCATTCTCCCCAAGTGCGATATCCAGCCGCCTCTTGAAATGTCACTTCTTTTTTTCACAGTCATTCTCACCAAATGCACTCCATCCATCAGATGAAAACATGTGATTGCACTCCTCCATCAATCTGTTCTTTCTCTCTTCGATTGAAAGCACAGAGCACCAGTATGAGGGAGAGAAATGGAGGTTGCCCTCTGTGATTCTCTCAACTGAAAATGCCAGAGAAAGTGGAGTTCTAGTTTTCTTGGCTATTAGAAATGGTAAATGCAGTGCTGCCAGCTATCTGGTAGCCCAATAAATAAATTGTCACACAACACATGTCATACAGCATTTGGTCATGATGGTTTCAAAAGGGAGTGAAAAAAGGGGCAGCACGGTAGCATAGTGATTAGCACAATTGCTTCACAGCTCCAGGGTCCCAGATTCGATTCCCGGCTTGGGTCACTGTCTGTGCGGGGTCTGCACGTTCTCCCCGTGTGTGCATGGGTTTCCTCCGGGTGCTCCGGTTTCCTCCCACAGTCCAAAGATGTGCAGGTTAGGTGGACTGGCCATGCTAAATTGCTCTTAGTGTCCAAAATTGCCCTTAGTGTTGGGTGGGGTAACTGGGTTATGGGGATAGGGTGGAGGTGTGCGGTTGGGAAGGATGCTCTTTCCAAGAGCCGGTGCAGACTCGATGGGCCGAATGGCCTCCTTCTGCATTGTAAATTCTATGAGACCTCTATGATCATTTTTATTATGGCAGCTTGCAACATTCTTGCCAAACTCATTCTTGTCTTTTCTCTCCCAGAGGGCCATTACACATTCTCCATAAGTCAGTGGATGTGGCGGGCAATGAGTCTGCAGAGCAGCTGAGTTCTTCTGAGAGTGCATGATTATGGGTTGCGCTCAGATGATGCACCAGCTCAGATACTCATCCAGCGGTAAGGCAGATAAACTGATAGTTCAAGTTTTCACCTGGTCAGTCTCATTTCAGAAGTGAGCAAGAGCTGATGATGGAGCCAAGAATAGAAATAGAGTCCATATCAGAGGGTATAGGTCTCCCCAAGCTCTGCTCAGCTAGACAGAGACACTGCAACCAAGGGGCCATTACTCATCCAGCAGCAACAGGAAATGTGTGCTGCACTGACAGACCTTCAAAAGGAAAGCAGCATCATTGCAGAGAGATTTGAGGGGTGTACCTCAAGCATGAGATGGCAATATCATGAATCACTGATATATCATTCTGTTGATAAACTGGCCGGCAACATGGATTGTCATAGACTTCAATCCACTGAGCCATTTTTACCTTCAGCAACAAGTGCGGACTCTGGATAGCAAATAATAATAATTATTATAATTCTCAACCAGCTGGCTGCATCTCTGCTGGCTGGCTGAGAATTAAGAAAATTAATCAAGGAATATATGAAAACACATTTGGGATGAAAGCTGAGAACATGTGGAGTTGTTCACAGAAGGATAGGGAATTGGGTGGGATAAGTACAAGAAGAACCAGAAGGCCAAGATAACAAAGAATCATAGAATCAACAGTGCAGAAGGAGGCCATTTGGCCCATCGAGTCTACACCGGCTCTTGGAAAGAGCACCCTACCCAAGTCCACACCTCCACCCTATCCCCATAACCCAGTAACCCCACCCAACACTAAGGGCAAATTTGGATACTAATGGCACTTTATCATGGCCATTCCACCTAACCTGCGCATCTTTGGGCTGTGGGATGAAACCGGAGCACCCAGAGGAAATCCACGCACACACGGGGAGAATGTGTAGACTCCGCACAGACAGTGACTCAAGCCGGGAATCGAACTTGGGACCCTGGAGCTGCGAAGCAATTGTGCTATCCACGATGCTACCGTGCTGCCCTCACATAATATATGGAGAGTTCAGAAGAACAGAACAAAAGAAAATAGATTCCTCATGCAGGTACTCCTGACAGAGAACCCCATGCAGATGGTTGAACAAATACTTTTATTAAAGGTTAATGTAGTACTGTGTTTGGGGAAATGAACCTTCAGTTTGAATCAAAGTTTCAATTCTGTTTTGTCAAGATTTTGCCTAGGTCTAAGCAGAAATCTGTATTAATAATTTGGAAATTGCTCTTGTTAACAAAGAAAAACATTTTATCATTGGGTCCTAGTGAATTGTTCCACACTGACATATTTATTGTAGATATCTGTGTACCAAGTGGGGACTGGTGCTCACAGTGGCTACAACTGGGGAAATTGTGAGTGTGTAGCTTATGTTTTTTTTGTCTTTTTAAAAATA
Organism: Scyliorhinus torazame; assembly: GCF_047496885.1. Taxonomy (NCBI): domain Eukaryota; kingdom Metazoa; phylum Chordata; class Chondrichthyes; order Carcharhiniformes; family Scyliorhinidae; genus Scyliorhinus; species Scyliorhinus torazame. The sequence goes on from NC_092709.1 coordinate 122,320,460, forward strand.
AATTTAAATAAATATTGGGCAGCACGGTAGCACAGTGGTTAGTACAGTTGCTTCACAGCTCCAGGCTCCCAGGTTCGATTCCCGGCTTGGGTCACTGCCTGTGCGGAGTCTGCACGTTCTCCCTGTGCCTGTGTGGGTTTCCTTTGGGTGCTCCTGTTTCCTCCCACAGTCCAAAGATATGCGGGTTAGGTGGATTGTCCATGCTAAATTGCTCTTAGTGTCCAAAAAGGTTAAGTGGGGTTACTAGGTTACGGGGATAGGGTGGAGGCGTGGGCTTGGGTAGGGTTCTCTTTCCAAGGGCTGGTGCAGACTCGATGGGCCGAATGGCCTCTTTTGCACTGTAAATTCTATGATTCTATGATTAGCTTTGTCAACTTTTTCTTATACATTAGTGACATTTCCCATATTTAACTAACATTTAACAGTCCCTTCCTCAACCCGAAAACAATTAATTAATTAACTAACCCACCCCTTCCCCTTTTAGCTGCTGACTGAGATTCATTCCTTCAAGTGAGAGAGAAACAGACGCCACCTTTTATGAATCCCCTCCTCATTCCCTAATCCCAATTTTTCAGATGCACCATAGGAAGCATCCTATCCGGCTGCATCACAGCCTGGTATGGCAATTGCTTGACGCAAGACCGTAAGAAACTACAGAGAATCGTGATCACAGCTCAGTCCATCACAGAAACTTGCCTCACATCCCTTGACTCTGTCTACACCCCCCCCTACCTTGGGAAAACGGGCAGCATAATCAAAGACCCCTCACACCGGGTTATTGTTTCTTCCAACCTCTTCCATCGGGCAGGAGATACAAAAATCTGAGAACACGCACCAATAGATTCAAAAACAGCTTCTTCCCCGCTGTTACCAGACTCCTGAATGACCTTCTTATTGACTAAATTCTATGGTTCTATGAACTGATCTCTCGATGCATCTTCTCTGCTATTGTAGCAATAGACTCTGTATGCTTCACCCGATGTCTATGACTCTGTATTTATATTGTTTATTTATCGTATGTTCTGTTTTTTATATTTGGAACGATCTGCCTGGACTGAACACAGAACAATACTTTTCACTGTACCTCGGTACACATGACAATAAATCTAAATGAACTAAATTTAACCTTCTCTACACTGAGAAATTCCATTAAATCTCCCAACCATAATGAGGCACAGGTTGGAGAAACTGACCTCCAACCCAATAGGATACGCCTCCTTGCCATCAGCGAGGCAAAGGCTAAAACATCTTCACCTGTCTGGTGCTCCGGCAAGTCCGGCACCTCAAATATGGCTCCCAGGGGGTGGGTTCTAGATCCAACTGTAACATGTGATGTCAATCTCACTGAAGATAGTTTTGGCACCCTTGTGTAGGAGATACTTTAAAATCTTTATTGTAAGTGTGAGCTTAGTGTGTTTGTAATCCTTTTTCCCAATGACACACCATTGTATGTGGGCAGTTCGACAGCCTTGTGGGATTAGGGGCAGTTGTGCCTCCCAGTGGTAGTGCCAAAGTACAAGACATGGAGGGGAGGATGATGTCGTCGTCCTGTGGAAGATAACCCTCATCACCCTCTTCAAATTCCTCGCCCTCCCACTCTTCATCGTCTGAGGAGCTCTCATTTATTACAATCCCAGACCAGACCCCAACAGCAGCTAGGATACTGGACAGAAACCCCAATATTTTACATTTACAAATGTGAGGTAATGCATTTTGGAAGGGCTAATGCAGGTAGGGAATATACAGTGAATGGTAGAACCCTCAAGAGTATTCAAAGAGATCTAGGAGTACAGGTCCACAGGTCATTGAAAGGGGCAACACAGGTGGAGAAGGTAGTCAAGAAGGCATACGGCATGCTTGCCTTCATTGGCCGGGGCATTGAGTATAAGAATTGGCAAGTCATGTTGCAGCTGTATAGAACCTTAGTTAGGCCACACTTGGAGTATAGTGTTCAATTCTGGTCGCCACACTACCAGAAGGATGTGGAGGCTTTAGAGAGGGTGCAGAAGAGATTTACCAGAATGTTGCCTGGTATGGAGGGCATAAGCTATGAGGAGCGATTGAATAAACTCGGTTTGTTCTCACTGGAACGAAGGAGGTTGAGGGGCGACCTGATAGAGGTATACAAAATTATGAGGGGCATAGACAGAGTGGATAGTCAGAGGCTTTTCCCCAGGGTAGAGGGGTCAATTACTAGGGGGCATAGGTTTAAGGTGAGAGGGGCAAGGTTTAGAGTAGATGTACGAGGCAAGTTTTTTACGCAGAGGGTAGTGGGTGCCTGGAACTCACTACCGGAGGAGGTAGTGGAAGCAGGGACGATAGGGACATTTAAGGGGCATCTTGACAAATATATGAATAGGATGGGAATAGAAGGATACGGACCCAGGAAGTGTAGAAGATTGTAGTTTAGTCGGGCAGTATGGTCGGCACGGGCTTGGAGGGCCGAAGGGCCTGTTCCTGTGCTGTACATTTCTTTGTTCTTTGTTTTGTATTTTGCTTTAATTTTGTACGGTTGTGAGGAAAGGATACCTCGCTCCAGGAGTGATTACACAAATAAATAGGGATCTGATATAGTAAAACAAACTTTATTGCAAACACAATATTGAAATATCTCGAACATCACACAAGAAGATAGCTTACAATTACCCATTAAACAGTGAAACAAAACCCTTAACTGCTGCCTTTACTTCTACTCAAACAAGAAAAACATCTCAGATTCCAATCCACTTTTCAGTACATTAAGCACTCAGCAATACTTGCTGTATAGAAATAGCTTGAATACTCCACTTTGAGAAAGAGAAATCTATTGAGGATGCCTTAAAGAAAAAGACCTGATGTCCTGTCGGAATAATACAGAATCTCTGGCTGTATGTCTTCAGAAACCTTCTCAGCTTGCCTTCCAGTCACAAACTAAAATGGAACCTCAACACCTGACTGCTTCAACCGCTGGTTCCTCCAATTAACAACATCATCTCACTAAATTGAACACAATGTCTCTAATTAACTACTCCGCAGGAAATCCTCTGAACATAAACAAAAATCCGTTAGCCTAAACCTTTACGATGCTTTAATTGCACCTCTGGCTCCCAAAATGCCTAGCTGTCTTGCAAACCAGAATTTTTAAAAGCTCTACTGCAGCAGTCATTGTTCGGATACTATTGAAAAATCTTTGTCTGCTCTGTGCTTCTTATTTTTTCAAATCCTTTCCTGACTGCCTTTTATCCACAATCTTCTTGCTAGCTGCTGCAACATTGAGATTTCCATTAAATTTCAGATTTTGGGCACGCCAAACCCCCCTGTTCTAAGGTACCAGGCCAAGGTGAACCCTTTGGGTTCTGTGGTAGAGCATATCATGTCAGTTTGATAGGCTTTGCAAGCAGCCAATTGGTGAATGTAGAATTCCCAGCCATCTCCTATTGTTGCCTGGGAGTAGTGGAGCTTTTCAGAAACTTCTGGAGCAGGAGAAGCCAGGGCCATTTTGTCAGTTCTGAGATGACACAGGCCAGGAATAATCTGTAGGTCATTCTCTCCCTGTTGCTCTCACTCTCTCATGACCAGGCAATTTCTAAAACCTCCAAGCCAGTTCTGTGAACGCTCTCCTTGTGAAAGGTCACAGGCAGTGCTCAAGTCTGTGAAGGGCTTCCTGAGTAAGAAAACAAGCAGTTGCTCGTCAGGTGTGTAGCTTTTTAATCCTCTGTCTGAGCGCCTGGGGAAGAGCTCAACTTGAAGCTTAAACTGAGAACATTCTTTATAATACAGCCGGTATTTATGCACAGTAATCAGGCAAACAAAAGGTCTATGTCTATAACACTATGACTCTGTCTGCAAACCTTCAGATTTAAAGCCCAGTAATATCTCAGGGAGGCAGAGGCTCCAATGAGTGGTAAAGCACCTCAACCTGAATCCTGTGTAAAGCTCCACCTGATGGGAGACGGGCCAAATTTCACCGTACTGGAACTCTTGTGTGAAACATAGATACATAGAAGATAGGAGCAGGAGGAGGCCTTTTGGCCCTTCGAGCCTGCTCCGCCATTCATCACGATCATGGCTGATCATCCAACTCAATTGCTTAATATTGCTTTCCCCCCATAGTCTTTGATCCCATTCACCCCAAGTGCTATAGCCAGCTGCCTCTTCAATATATTCAAAGTTTTAGCATCAACTACTTCCTGTGGTAATGAATTCCACAGGCTCACCACTCTTTGTGCCATTATCTCTGTCTGAAATGGTTTAACCTGAATCCTCAGGCCGTGATCCCTGGTTCTGGACACACCTATCATTGGTAGTAACATCTTCCCTGCATCTACCCTGTCTAGTCCTGTTAGAATTTTATAAGTCTCTATGAGATTCCCCTTCATTCTTCAAAACTCCAGCGAGAACAATCTCAACCTAGTCAATCTCTCCTCATATGACAGTCCCGCCATCCCTGGAATCAGTCTGGTAAGCCTTCGCTGCACTCCCTCGAGAGCAAGAACATCCTTCCTCAGAGAAGGAGACCAAAACTGCACACAATATTCCAAGTGTGGCCTCACCAAGGCACTGTACAACACATCCCTGCTTCTATACTCGAAACCTCTTGCAATGAAGGCCAACATACCATTAGCCTTCTTTACCGCCTGCTGCACCTGCATGCTTACCTTCAGCGAATGGTGCACAAGGGCACCCAGGTCCCGCTGCACACTCCCCTCTCCCAATTTACAACCATTCAGGTAGTTACCTGCCTTCCTGTTTTTGCTTCCAAAATGAATAACCTCACACTTATCCAAATTACACTGCATCTGCCATTGGTTTGCCCACTTGCCCAACGTGTCCAGATCTTGCTGTAGGATCCCTGCATCCTCGTCACAATTCACACTCCCACCTAATTTGGTATCATCTGCAAACTTTGAGAAGTTTGTTCCCTCATCCAAATCATTAATATATATTGTGAATAGCTGGGGTCCCAGCACCAATCCCTGTCGTACCCCACTGGTTACTGCCTGCCAATTTGAAAAGGACCCATTAATTCCTACTTTTTATTTCCTCTCTGCCAACCAGTTTTCTATCCACCTCAATACATTTCCCCCAATCCCAAGCGCTTTTATATTGCACAATAATCTCTTATGCGGGATTTTGTCAAACGTATTCTGAAAGTCCAAATATACCACATCGACTGGCTCATCCTTGTCAACTATACTGGTTACCTCTTCAAAGAATTCCAACAGATTTGTCAAGCATGATTTTCCCTTCATAAATCCATGCTGTCTTTGACTGATCCTGCCACTGCTTTCTAAATATCCGCTATAAAGTCCTTGATAATGGATTCAAGCATTTCCCACGCTACCGATTTTTGGCTTACTGGTCTATAACATAAGAAAAAACATAAGAACTAGGAGCAGGAGTAGGCCATCTGGCCCCTCGAGCCTGCTCCACCATTCAATGAGATCATGGCTGATCTTTTGTGGACTCAGCTCCACTTTCCGGCCCGAACACCATAACCCTTAATCCCTTTATTCTTCAAAAAACTATCTATCTTTATCTTAAAAACATTTAATGAAGGAGCCTCTACTGCTTCACTGGGCAAGGAATTCCATAGATTCACAACCCTTTGGGTGAAGAAGTTCCTCCTAAACTCAGTCCTAAATCTACTTCCCCTTATTTTGAGGCTATGCCCCCTAGTTCTGCTTTCACCCGCCAGTGGAAACAAGCTGCCCGCATCTATCCTATCTATTCCCTTCATAATCTTATATGTTTCTATAAGATCCCCCCTCATCCTTCTAAATTCCAACGAGTACAGTCCCAGTCTTCTCAACCTCTCCTCGTAATCCAACCCCTTCAGCTCTGGGATTAACCTAGTGAATCTCCTCTGCACACCCTCCAGTGCCAGTACGTCCTTTCTCAAGGAAGGAGACCAAAACTGAACACAATACTCCAGGTGTGGCCTCACTAACACCTTATACAATTGCAGCAGAACCTCTCTAGTCTTAAACTCCATCCCTCTAGCAATGAAGGACAAAATTCCATTTGCCTTCTTAATCACCTGTTGCACCTGAAAACCAACTTTTTGCGACTCATGCACGAGCACACCCAGGTCTCTCTGCACAGCAGCATGTTTTAATATTTTATCATTTAATAATAATCCCTTTTGCTGTTATTCCTACTAAAATGGATAACCTCACATTTGTCAACATTGTATTTCATCTGCCAGACCCTAGCCCATTCACTTAGCCTATCCAAATCCCTCTGCAGACTTCCAGTATCCTCTGCACTTTTTGCTTTACCACTTATCTTAGTGTCGTCTGCAAACTTGGACACATTTCCCTTGGTCCCCAACTCCAAATCATCTATGTAAATTGTGAACAGTTGTGGGCCCAACACTGATCCCTGAGGGACACCACTAGCTACTGATTGCCAACCAGAGAAACACCCATTAATCCCCACTCTTTGCTTTCTATTAATTAACCAATCCTGTATCCATGCTACTAAATTCCCCTTAATGCCATGCATCTTTATCTTATGCAACAACCTTTTGTGTGGCACCTTGTCAAAGGCTTTCTGGAAATCCAGATATACCACATCCATTGGCTCCCCGTTATCTACCGCACTGTTAATGTCCTCACAAAATTCCACTAAATTAGTTAGGCACGACCTGCCCTTTATGAACCCATGCTGCGTCTGTCCAATGGGACAATTTCCATCCAGATGCCTCGCTATTTCTTCCTTGATGATAGATTCCAGCATCTTCCCTACTACCGAAGTTAAGCTCACTGGCCTATAATTACCCGCTTTCTGCCTACCTCCTTTTTTAAACAGTGGTGTCACGTTTGCTAATTTCCTTGCTTTTTCGCTACCACACTTTTTGAATATCGGAGTGACGTGAGCTACCCTCCAATTTGCAGGGACAGTTCCAGAGTCTATAAAATCCCGGAAGATGACCACCAATGCATCCACTATTTCCAGAGCCACCTTCTTAAACACTCTGGATGCAGATTCTCAGGCCCTGGGGATTTATCCGCCTTCAATCCCATCAGTTTTTCCAGCACCATTTCTCTACTAATGTTGATCTCCCTCAGTTCTTCCCTCTCACTAAACCTTTCATTCTCCAACATTTCTGGGATCTGATTTGTGTCCTCATTTGTGAAGACAGAACCAAAGTATATATTTAATTGCTCAGCCATCTCTTTGCCCTTATTATGTATTCCCCTGTTTCTGCCTGCAGTGGGCCTATATTTCTCTTTACCAATCTCTTTCTCTTCACATATCTGTAGAAACTCTTAGTGTCAGTCTTTATGTTCCCTGTAAGCTTCCTTTCGTACTGTATTTTCCCCTTCTTAATCAATCCCTTTCTCCTTCTTTGCTGAATTCTAAACTGCTCCCAATCCTCAGACCTATTATTTTTCTTGGCCAAACGGTATGCTTCTTCCTTGGATTGGATACTATTTCTAATTTCCTTTGTAAGCCATGGATTGGCCCTCTTATCCCCTTTACTTTTGTGCCAGGCAGGAATGAACAGTTGCTGTAGTGCCCCCATTCATTCCTTGAATGTTTGCCATTATCCACTGTCATCCGTTTAAGTAACTTTCCCCAATCTATCAAGGCCAACTGACGCCTCATATCCTCATAGTTCCCTTTATTAAGATTCAGTGCCCTAGTCTCCAAATCAACTACTTCACTCTCCACCTTGATAAAAAATTCTTTCATGTTATGGTCGCTCATCCCCAAGGGGTTTCGTACAGCCAGATTGGCAATAATTCCCTTCTCATTACACAGTACCCAGTCTACGATGGCCTGCTCTCTAGTTGGTTCCTCCACATATTGGTCAAGAAAACCATCCCGTATACACTCCAGGAATTCCTCCTCTCCGGCATTGTGGCCAATCTATGAGAAGATTAACATGATCCAGCAGAGGGCAGTAGAGCGGAGCTGCTGATTGGCTGTTGCAAGGGAAATTTGCATACCTCCGTTGTGGTCACCCTAACTTGAAGGTGGTTTGCGGAGGAGCTGTTGTCAAGTGGCACTTAAAACTGAAACACTTCTTCAGTGTTTCCCTCCCTACCCCCTCCTCTAACCAAAAAAAACAACCGCTGTAAAGATCCAGAGGAAGGCTCGAGGTCAGGTAGAAGTAGAAAGAAGTTGAACCGTGACGCCACAGCCTGCAGGTAAGGGATTGGCTGGTGACTGGTAAGTAGTTTTTCTTTTATTTTCCCTCGGGTGTTATCGTGCAGGGCGCAGACATTGCTGAGTGAGTGCTTGCTGAGAAGGGGAGTGAAAAACAGGTAAGCTCTTTCTTTCTTTATCTTTTTTTTAATCTAGAGGGGATGGAGGGGAAGGTAGCGCAATGTTCCTCCTTCAGAATGTTTGAGGTCAGGGACGCCGACAGTGTCCCTGCTGATTTCATCTGTGGGAAGTGCACTCATCTCCAGCTCCTCAGAAACCGCATTAGGGAACTGGAGCTGGAGCTGGATCAACTTCGGATCATTCGGGAGGCAGAGGTGGTTATAGATAGAAGCTTCAGGGATGTAGTTACTCCAAAGAATAAAGATAGATGGGTGACGGTGAGAGGGGCTGGGAGGAAGCAGTCAGTACAGGGATCCCCTGTGGTTGTTCCACTTAGTAACAAGTATACCGCTTTGGATACTGGTGGGGGAGGAGGGGACTTACCAGGGGTAAGCCATGGGGTGCAGGTCTCTGGCACACAGTCTGACCCTGTTGCTCAGAAGGGAAGGGGGAGAGGAGTAGAGCATTAGTCATTGGAGACTCCATAGTTAGGGGATAGATAGGAGATTCTGTGGGAACGAGAGAGACTCGTGGTTGGTGTGTTGCCTCCCAGGTGCTAGGGTGCGTGATGTCTCGGATCATGTTTTCGGGATCCTTAAGGGGGAGGGGGAGCAGACCCAAGTCGTGGTCCACATAGGTACCAATGACATAGGTAGGAAAAGGGATAGGGATAAAAGGCAGGAATTCAGGGAGCTAGGGTGGAAACTTAGATCTAGGACAAACAGAGTTATTATCTCTGGGTTGTTACCCGTGCCACGTGATAGCGAGACGAGGAATAGGGAAAGAGAGGAGTTGAACGCGTGGTGACAGGGATGGTGCAGGAGGGAGGGTTTCAGATTTCTGGATAATTGGGGCTCATTCTGGGGTCGGTGGGACCTCTACAAACGGGATGGTCTACACTTGGACCAGAGGGGTGCCAATATCCTGGGGGGGAAATTTGCTAATGCTCTTCGGGAGGGTTTAAACTAGTTCAGCAGGGGCTTGGGAACCTGAATTGTAGCTCCAGTATACAGGAGGTTGAGAGTAGTGAGTTCATGAGTAAGGTTTTAAAGTTGCAGGAGTGTACCGGCAGGCAGGTAGGTGGTTTAAAGTGTGTCTTCTTCAATGCCAGGAACATCCGGAATAAGGTGGGTGAACTTGCGGCATGGGTTGGTACCTGGGACTTCGATGTTGTGGCCATTTCGGAGACATGGATAGAGCAGGGACGGGAATGGTTGTTGCAGGTGCCGGGGTTTAGATATTTCAGTAAGCTCAGGGAAGGTGGTAAAAGAGGGGGAGGGGTGGCATTGTTAGTCAAGGACAGTATTACGGTGGCAGAAAGGACGTTTGATGAGGACTCGTCGATTGAGGTAGTTTGGGCTGAGGTTAGAAACAGGAAATGAGAGGTCACCCTTGTGTGCAGGAGGGTTTCCTGACACAGTATGTAGATAGGCCAATGAGAGGCAAGGCCGTATTGGATTTGGTACTGGTTAATGAACCAGGACAGGTGTTAGATTTGGAGGTAGGTGCGCACTTTGGTGATAGTGACCACAATTCGATTACGTTTACTTTAATGATGGAAAGGGATAGGTATATACCGCCGGGCAAGAGTTATACCTGGGGGAAAGGCAATTATGATGCGATGAGGCAAGACTTAGGATGCATCAGATGGAGAGGAAGACTGTAGCTGATTTGCACAATGGAAATGTGGAGCTTGTACAAGGAACAGCTACTGCGTGTCCTTGATAAGTATGTACCTGTCAGGCAGGGAGGAAATGGTCGAGCAAGGGAACCGTGGTTTACTAAGGCAGTCGAAGCACTTGCCAAGAGGAAGAAGGAGGCTTATGTAAAGATGAGACATGAAGGTTCAATAAGGGTGCTCGAGAGTTACAAGTTAGCTAGGAAGGACCTAAAGAGAGAGCTAAGAAGAGCCAGGAGGGGACATGAGCAGTCTTTGGCAGGTCGGATCAATGATAACCCTAAAGCTTTCGAGAGATATGTCAAGAATAAAAGAATGACTAGGGTAAGAGTAGGGCCATTCAAGGACAGTAGTGGGAAGTTGTGCTTGGAGTCCAAGGAGATAGGAGAGGTGCTAAATGAATATTTTTCATCAGTATTCACACAGGAAAAAGACAATGTTGTCGAGGAGAATACTGAGATTCAGGCTACTCGACTAGAAGGGCTTGAGGTTCATAAGGAGGAGGTGTTAATAATTCTGGAAAGGGTGAAAATGGATAAGTCCCCTGGGCCGGATGGGATTTATCCTAGGATTCTCTGGGAAGCTAGGGAGGAGATTGCTGAGCCTTTGGCTTTGACCTTTAAGTCATCTTTGTTAACAGGAATAGTGCCAGAAGACTGGAGGATAGCAAATGTTGTCCCCTTGTTCAAGAAGGGGAGTAGAGACAACCCCGGTAACTATAGACCAGTGAGCCTTACTTCTGTTGTGGGCAAAATCTTGGAAAGGTTTATACGGGATAGGGTGTATAATCATCTGGAAAGGAATAATTTGATTAGACATAGTCAACACGGTTTCGTGAAGGGTAGGTCGTGCCTCACAAACCTTATTGAGTTATTTGAGGAGGTGACCAAACAGGTGGATGAGGGTAAAGCAGTTGATGTGGTGTATATGGATTTCAGTAAAGCGTTTGATAAGGTTCCCCATGGTAGGCTACTGCAGAAAATACGGAAGCATGGGATGCAGTGAGATTTAGCAGTTTGGATCAGAAATTGGCTAGCTGGAAGAAGACAAACGGTGGTGGTTGATGGGAAGTGTTCAGACTGGAGTCCAGTTACTAGTGGTCTCCCACAAGGATCTGTTTTGGGGCCACTTCTGTTTGTCATTTTTATAAATGTCCTGGAGGAGGGCGTAGAAGGATGGGTGAGTAAATTTGCAGATGACACTAAAGTTGTTGGAGTTGTGGACAGTGCGGAAGGATGGCACAAGTTACAGAGGGACATAGATAAGCTGCAGCGCTGGGCTGAGAGGTGGCAAATGCAGTTTAATACAGAAAAGTGTGAGATGATTCATTTTGGAAGTAATAACAGGAAGACAGAGTACTGGGCTAATGGTAAGATTCTTGGCAGTGTGGATGAGCAGAGAGATCTCAGTGTCCATGTACATAGATCCCTGAAAGTTGCCACTCAGGTTGATAGGGTTGTTAAGAAGGCGTACGGTGTGTTAGCTTTTATTGGTAGAGGGATTGAGTTTCGGAACCATGTAGTCATGTTGCAGCTGTACAAAACTCTGGTGCGGCCGCATTTGGAGTATTGCGTGCAATTCTGGTCGCCGCATTATAGGAAGGATGTGGAATCATTGGAAAGGGTGCAGAGGAGATTTACCAGAATGTTGCCTGGTATGGAGGGAAGAGGGACTTGAGGCTGTTTTCGTTAGAGAGAAGAAGGTTAAGAGGTGACTTAATTGAGGCATACAAGATGATCAGAGGATTGGATAGGGTGAACAGTGAGAGCCTTTTTCCTCGGATGGTGATGTCTAGCATGAGGGGACATAGCTTTAAATTGAGGGGCGATAGATTTTGGACAGATGTCAGAGGTAGGTTCTTTACTCAGAGAGTAGTAAGGGTGTGGAATGCCCTGCCTGCAACATTACTGGACTCGCCAACACTAAGGGTATTCAAACTGGTCATTGGATAGACATATGGACGATAAGGGAATAGTGTAGATGGGCTTTAGAGTGGTTTCACAGGTCGGCGCAACATCGAGGGCCGAAGGGTCTGTACTGCGCTGTAATGTTCTATGTTCTGTGTTCTATGATCACCGATATTCCCTTATGACATGCATCACTAATTTCTTGTTTCATGCCATTCCCAACCTCACCAGTACAGTTTGGGGGTCTATCTATGACACCAACTAATGCTTTTTGTCCCTTGGTATTTCTCACCTCTACCCATACAGATTCCACATTGTCAGAGCTAATATCCTTTCTCACTATTGTGTTCATTTCCTCTTTTACCAGCAGTGCCACGCCAGCACCTTTTCTTTTATGCCTGTCCCACCTAAATACTGAGAACCCTGGGACATTCAGTTCCCATCCCTGTTCACGCCCTGCAGCCATGTCTCCATAATCCCAATTATATCATCCCCATTTATATCTATCTGCACGATTAGTTCATCCATTTATTGCAAATGCTCCGTGCATTAAGGCACAGAGCCTTTAAGTTTGTCTTTTTCACAATGCTTGTCTTGCTCCCAATATTTTTCTCCACTGCCCTGTTTGAATTTTGTCCTTGGTTTCTCCACCTATCACTTTTCTACCTTTTGCTTTTGTCCTTGCTCCCTCTTTCTCTGACTCCTTGCATATGTTTCCATCGCCCTGGCATTTTAGTTTAAACCCTCCCGAATCGCTCTAGCAAATAGCTCACCTAGGACATCAGTTCCAGTCCTGTCCAGGTGTAACCCATCCAGTTTGTACAGCCCCACCTCCCCCAGACCTGGTCCCAATGCCCCAGGAACCTGAAACCCTCCCCCTGACACCATCTCTTCAGCCACGTATTCACCCTATATATACTGTCATTTCTACTCTGACTAGTACATGGCACCGGTAGTAATCCTGAGATCTCTACCTTTGAGGCCCGATTTCTAAACTTCCTCATCCCTTTTTTTACCTATGTTGTTTGTACCGATGTGTACCACGACCACTGGCTGTTCACCCTCCCCCTCCAGAATGTCTTGTACCCTCTCCGAGACATCCTTGACCCTAGCACCAGGGAGGCAACATACCATCCTGGAGTCTCGTTTGCGGCCACAGAAACGCCTGTCTATTCCCCTTACAATTGAATTCCCTAGAACTATTGTACTATCACACTTATTACTCCTCCGCTCTGCAGCAGAACCAACCACGGTGCCACGGGTTTGGCTGTTGCTGTTTTCCCCTGAGAGGCCATTCCCTTCAACAGTATCCAAAACGGTATATCTATTGTGCAGGGGAATGGCCACAGGAGATTCCTGCACTACCTGCCTCGCTCTCTTGCTCTGTCTGGTGGTCACCCATTCCCTTCCTGCCTGCGGAGTCTGAGCCTGCGGTGTGACACCTCTCTATACGTGCTATCCACGATACTCTCCGACTCGCGGATGCTCCACAGTGTCTCCAGCCGCCGCTCCAGCTCTGAAACCTAAGCTTCCAGGAGCTGTAACTGGAGACACTTCCTGCACACATGCTGACCCTGGGGACTGTAACTGTCCTCAGCCTGCCACATGGAGCAAGAGGAGCAGACCACGCCTTGGAGCTGTCCTGCCATGTTTTATTCCTTTAAATTAAACATTTGAAATTAATCTTTAGAAAGAAGTTTTTGTGTCAGATTAAATCCAATCCCAGTATACTATTTAATTAGAATTTAAATTTTTTTTTTTAAACTGAGCATTTATCCCTCTTGATCTGACAACAAATTAAAAATAGTTATTTAATTGAAAATTTAAAAAAATTAAAATTAATTGAAACGCCATATGGTGGTCGAAAGATGGAAGTGTGCCAACCTAAATCTCTCTTGATTGAATCTATGCCCCATTGGCTGCAACCACAGCAGTGAAGCTTCATCTCAAACTTGTCCCTTTAATCTGCTTTTTATTTTCTCCTACCAATACCATGTGTCTGTCTTGCATGTGTCTGGGTGGAGGGTAGGACAGAGCTTTGGGATTAGGTAGGCTGGTAAACTATTGTCTTGTCATTTCTTTATATATTCCTAGTTAACTCTTATTATTAATAAACAGTTTGTTAATATTTTACATATAAATCTGGGCCGGGATTCTTCCCTACCTGGTGGGACGGGAGGTCCCGGCGAGATGGTGTGGCGGGAACCACTCCGGCGTTGGGCTGCCTCAAAGGTGCGGATTTCTCTATAACTTTAGGGGCCAAGCCCTCACCGTGAGGGGCTAGGCGTGCGCCGGAGTGGTTTCCGCTCCACCGGCTGGCGTGGAAGGCCTTTGGCGCCACGCCAGCTGGGGCCGAAAGGACTTCGCTGGCTGGCGGAAGTCCGCGCATGCGCGGGAGCGTCAGCGGCTGCTGACGTCATCCCCGCGCATGCGCGGGTGGGGGTGTCTCTTACGCGTCAGCCATGGTGAAGGCTGTGGCCGAGGCGGAGGTAAAAGAGTGCCCCCATGGCACAGGGCCGCCCACGGATCGGTGGGCCCCGATCATGGGTCAGGCCACCGTGGGGCACCCCCTGGGGCCAGATCGCCCCGCGCCCCCCCCCCCAGGACCCCGGAGCCCGTCCGCGCCGCCTAGTCCCGCCGTTAAGAGAGGTGGTTTGATTCTCGCCGGCGGGACAGGCATTCCAGCAGCGGGACTTCAGCCCATCGCGGGCCGGAGAATCGTCAGGGGGGGCCCGCCGACCGGCGCGGCGTGATACCCGCCCCTGCCGAATATCCGGTGCCGGAAAATTCGGCAACCGCCGGTGGGGGGATTCACGCCAGCCCCCGGCGATTCTCCGACCCGGCAGGGGGTCGGAGAATCCCGCCCCCGGTGTCTGTAATTCATCGGAGATTAAAGATCTCAGGAATACACAAATTATTGGTTAATCCACTTGTGTTGGGACTCTAGGGTCTGTGGGGCTGGAATTGATCACACACTCACCCAGGGTGTTGTAACATCATACACAGACTCAACCAAGCTTTTAACCCTTACTCGACGAAATACATACAATGCAACATATCTGAAATTCCTACATTCATCACCCATCCTCCCACATTTCTCCCTTTTGCAAGGGATCACCCCTTCACAGCACCAGGTTGTGAGGGGCACAATACACAGCGTTGATGCAGGAATCCATTTTGGGAGTTCCTGCTCCCCTCCCTTGCCTGCCAGGAGCATCAACAGCATGGAATGTGGTAAGCAGCAGGCTGCCTCCGCCTCTGATGTGCATTCTGGGGACCCTCCTAAGTGCAGCGGTAGAGCATGGATGGCAAAGCAGGCCGAGGATCACTAAGAGAACTTGCAGTTTGTGGTGTTCCTGTACATCTGCTGAGCTTGTCCTTCTAGGTGGTAAAGGTTTTGGGTTTAGAAGTTGTTGTCAAAGAAACCTTGATGAGTTCCTGCATTGCACCTTGGGGCATCACGGTGGCACAGTGGTTAGCACTGCTGCCTCACAGCACCAGAGACCAGGGTTCAATTCTGGCCTTGGGTAACTGTGTGGAGATTGCACATTAGAATCATAGAAACACTATAGTGCAGAAGGAAGCCATTTGGTCCATCGGGGCTGTCCTCCAAAATATCATCTTACCTCGGCCCACGGCTCACCCCATCCCATCCCAGTAACCCCTAACCTTTGGACACTAAGGGGCAATTGATCATGACGAATCCAACGAAGCTGTAAATCTTTGGACTGTGGGAGGAAAACGGAGCACCTGGAGGAAAGCCATGCAGACACGGGGAGAAAGTGCAAACGGCACAGAGACAGTCACGTGAGGTCGGAATAGAACCTGGGTCCCCAAAGCTGTGAGGTAGCAGTGCTAACCACTGGGCCACCATGTTGTTCCTCTCCCTGTGATTGTATGAGTTTTCCCTGGGTGCTTCGCTTTCCTCCCACAGTCGAAAGATGTGCAGTTAGTTGGGGACGAGGATAAGGGGGGAGGAGCCTGGGGGAGGAACTCTTTCAGAGGGTCGATGCAGTGCAGACTCGATGGGCTGAATGACCTCCTTCTGCACTGTAGGATTTCTATGATTCAATGCTACGCACTTCTACCACTGTGTAACAGTAGTGGAGGGACTGAGGGGCCCTCTGGCAGCCAAAATGAGGAGGTGCATCACCCAGAGTCATCCACCCAGGACTTTCCAAGGATATCAAGCCTCTTGAAATCTCCGCTGCATGTGATCCCAGCACCCCAGCAGGTGCGGCCAGGGATGTCACACCTGCCCCACAGGAGGAGACCCTTAGCAGGCCGGCAACATCCAGATTTCAGAACTCCAGAGGGCACTTGCAAAAATCATCTGAGGCAACAGGGCATAACAGTCAGCAGGCTGCCTCCACCTCTGCTGCAGATGTCGGGGATGCACCTAGATATAGTGATAGAGTAAGAAAAATGAAGAAGTTCTGAAAGCATGCTGGTAGCAAGGGTGTGCAATCAATGTATATAGTTCTGGAACTCATAGGTATATGTTCACTTGTTTTGAACTCTCCTGGATTCCATCTCGCTGCTAGTTAGTTGTGCATATTCCTTCCTTAAAGGTGAAGGGAGTGCTGGAGGGTCAAGGATGGATGTTCCACATGTTCATACATGCCTGCGCATGGAGAGATCGCTCTTTGACAAGGGTGATGAGGGCAATGTGCGAGAAACTTCCCTCCCACACTATTCCACTTGCCTCCACTGTTCCCGAGACCACAGACAGACCTTTGCCCTGTCATAACGGAAAGACCGAATATATGAGCCTTTGTCAAGCATTTCCATTCTCCCAACAGGATGGAGATTTGTAGTTATGAGTTAGCCAGAATTCACCAGGCTTGCGTCTTGTAGGCATCCACCTCCCTCTCTCTCTTCATCACTGCCTCTGACTGCAGCCAATGTTAAAAGGCTCAGAATGAACGCAGCTCAACACCTTGCTGGGATTTCAATGTCAGGAGAATCTTCTGGCACAGACCTGCTGCTTTGTGGACTTTACCACATAATGAGGATCTCAACTAACCATACTACTCATACAATCTCCCCATGGTTATATGTCTGCCAACTGTGCTGATCATGGGCTCCACTCCCTCAAAAGGAACCTCCTCGGACCTCGATGTAACACAATTGGACATGGAGGATGGTGCCTTGCTAATGTGGAGATTGTGCGAGTCTCCTTCAAAAACTGCTGTACTACCTTTTACCTACCACCTCCCATCACCCACCAACATCCCGCATCTCAATTGTCCAACACAATGTGACCATTCCTCTCCACTCTGTAACCCTTGAATATAGCCCCTGAATCCGATCAGCATTCAGCTCCACATGTCTTCCCTGACATCGGACCACATACCCATTACCGTGCCCATTCCCACTCTGATGCTTCCCACTCCCATTATCCATGCAACATTTCTTGTCCCCCCCAATGCCCATTCGATGAGAAATACACCAACGTACAAAACCAAACCCTCCCACCCTATCGCATCCATTTGCCCCTCTCACTGTAACCACATCCTCCTCTCATTAGAACCTCCAGTTCTCACCCCAGGACTCCACCATTGACTCCACAGATCCCTCCCCCAAAGCGCTCTGCTCCCAACATCCTTTAGCACTCCCCCAACTCCTTTCAGCTTTAGAACATAGAACATAGAAAAATACAGCACAGAACAGGCCCTTCGGCCCACGATGTTGTGCTGAACCTTTGTCCTAGATTAATCATAGATTATCATAGAATTTACAGTGCAGAAGGAGGCCATTCGGCCCATCGAGTCTGCAGCGGCTCATGGAAAGAGCACCCCACGCAAGGTCAACACCTCCACCCTATCCCCATAACCCAGTAACCCCACCCAACACGAAGGGCAATTTTGGACACTAAGGGCAATTTATCACGGCCAATCCACCTAACCTGCACATCTTTGGACTGTGGGAGGAAACCGGAGCACCCGGAGGAAACCCACGCACACACGGGAGGATGTGCAGACTCCGAACAGACAGAGAACCAAGCCGGAATCGAACCTGGGACCCTGGAGCTGTGAAGCAATTGTGCTATCCACAATGCTACCGTGCTGCCCTTAAGAACAAATTAATCTACACTATATCATTCTACCGTATTCCATGTATCTATCCAATAGCTGCTTGAAGGTCCCTAATGTTTCTGACTCAACTACTTCCACAGGCAGTGCATTCCATGCCCCCACTACTCTCTTGGTAAAGAACATACCTCTGACATCCCCCCTATATCTTCCACCATTCACCTTAAATTTATGTCCCCTTGTAATGGTTTGTTCCACCAAGGGAAAAAAGTCACTGACTGTCTACTCTATCTATTCCCCTGATCATCTTATAAACCTCTATCAAGTCGCCCCTCATCCTTCTCCGTTCTAATGAGAAAAGGCCTAGCACCCTCAACCTTTCCTCATAAGACCTACTCTCCATTCCAGGCAACATCCTGGTAAATCTCCTTTGCACCTTTTCCAAAGCTTCCACATCCTTCCTCAAATGAGGCGACCAGAACTGTACACAGTACTCCAAATGTGGCCTTACCAAAGTTTTGTACAGCTGCATCATCACCTCACCGCTCTTAAATTCAATCCCTCTGTTAATGAACGCTTGCCTTCTTCAGAGCTCTATCCACTTGAGTGGCAACTTTCAAAGATGTATGAACATAGACCCCAAGATCTCTCTGCTCCTCCACATTGCCAAGGACTCTACTGTTAACCCTGTATTCCCCATTCATATTTGTCCTTCCAAAATGGACAACCTCACACTTTTCAGGGTTAAACTCCATCTGCCACTTCTCAGCCCAGCTCTGCATCCTATCTATGTCTCTTTGTAGCCGACAACAGCCCTCCTCACTATCCACAACTCCACCAATCTTCGTATCGTCTGCAAATTTACTGACCCATCCTTCAACTCCCTCATCCAAGTCATTAATGAAAATCACAAACAGCAGAGGACCCAGAACTGATCCCTGTGGTATGCCATGGTAACTGGGCTCCAGGCTGAATATTTGCCATCCAGCACCACTCTCTGACTTCTGTCGGTTAGCCAGTTTGTTATCCAACTGGCCAAATTTCCCACTATCCCATGCCTCCTTACTTTCTGCAGAAGCCTACCATGGGGATCCCTATCAAATGCCTTACTAAAATCCATGTACACTACATCCACTGCTTTACCTTCATCCACATGCTTGGTCACCTCCTCAAAGAATTCAATAAGACTTGTAAGGCAAGACCTACCCCTCACAAATCCGTTCTGACTATTCCTAATCAAGCAGTGTCTTTCCAGATGCTCAGAAATCCTATCCCTCAGTACCCTTTCCATTACTTTGCCTACCACCGAAGTAAGACTAACCCTGTAATTCCCAGGGTTATTCCTAGTCCTTTTTTTGAACAGGGGCACAACATTCGCCACTCTTCAATCCCCTGGTATCACCCCTGTTGACAGTGAGGACAAAAAGATCATTGCCAACGATTCTGCAATTTCATCTCTTGCTTCCCATAGAATCCTTGGATATTTCCCGTCAGGCCCGGGAACTTGTCTATCCTCAAGTTTTTCAAAATGCAGAACACATCTTCCTTCCTAACAAGTATTTCCTCGAGCTTACCAGTCTGTTTCACACTGTCCTCTCCAACAATAAGGCCCCTCACATTTGTAAATACAGAAGAAAAGTACTCGTTCAAGACCTCTCCTATCTCTTCAGACTCAATACACAATCTCCCGCTACTGTCCTTGATCGGCCCGACCCTCGTTCTAGTCATTCTCATATTTCTCACATATGTGTAAAAGGCCTTGGGGTTTTCCTTGATCCTACCCGCCAAAGATTGTTCCTGCCCTGTCTTAGCTCTCCTTATCCCTTTCTTCAGTTCCCTCCTGGCTATCTTGTATCTCTCCAGCGCCCTGTCTGAACTTTGTTTCCTCAGCCTTACATAAGTCTCCTTCTTCCTCTTAACAAGACATTCAACCTCTCTTGTCAACCATGGTTCCCTCACTCGACCATCTCTTCCCTGCTTGACAGGGACATGCATATCAAGGACACGTAGTACCTGTTCCTTGAACAAGTTCCACATTTCACTTGAGTCCTTCCCTGACAGCCTATGTTCCCAACTTATGCACTTCAATTCTTGTCTGAAAACATCGTATTTACCCTGCCTCCAATTGTAAACCTTGCCCTGTCGCACGCACCTATCCCTCTCCATTACTAAAGTGAAAGTCACAGAATTGTTGTCACTATCTCCTAAATGCTCCCCCACTAACAAATCCATCACTTGCCCTGGTTCATTACCAAGTACCAAATCCAATATGGCCTCCCCTCTGGTCGGACAATCTATATACTGTGTTAGAATAGATTCCTGGACACACTGCTCAAACACCACCCCATCCAAACTATTTGAGCTAAAGAGTTTCCACTCAATGTTTGGGAAGTTGAAGTCACCCATGACTACTACCCTGCGACCTCTGCACCTGTCCAAAATCTGTTTCCCAATCTGTTCCTCCACATCTCTGCTACTATTGGGGGGCCTATAGAAAACTCCCAACAAGGTGACTGCTCCTTTCCTATTTCTGACTTCAACCCATGCTACCTCAGTAGGCAGATACTCCTCGAACTGCCTTTCTGCAGCTGTTATACTATCTCTAATTAACAATGCCACCACCTCCCCCCCCCCCCCACCCACCTTTTTAACCACCCTCCCTAACCTTATTGAAACATCTATAACCAGGGACCTCCAACAACCATTTCTGCCCCTCTTCTATCCAAGTTTCCGTCATGGCCACCACATCGTAGTCCCAAGTACCGATCCATGCCTTAAGTTCACCCACCTTATTCCTGATGCTTCTTGCATTGATGTATACACACTTCGACCCATCTCCATGCCTGCAAGTACTCTCCTTTGTCAGTGTTCCCTTCCCTCACTACATGCTTTGGCATCCTGAATATCGGCTACCTTAGTTGCTGGACTACAAATCCGGTTCCCATTCCCCTGCCAAATTAGTTTAAACCCTCCCGAAGAGTACTAGAAAACCTTCCTCCCAGGATCTTGGTGCCCCTCTGTTTCAGATGCAACCCGTCCTGCTTGTACAGGTCCCACCTTCCCCAGAATGCGCTCCAATTATCCAAATACCTGAAGCCCTCCTTCCTACACCATTCATGCAGCCACGTGTTCAACTGCACTCTCTCCCTATTCCTAGCCTCGCTATAACATGGCACCGGCAACAAACCAGAGATGACAACTCTGTCTGGCCTGGCTTTTAACCTACAGCCTAACTAACTCAACTCGTTTATTACCTCCACACCCCTTTTCCTACCTACACGTTGGTACCAATGTGCACCACGACTTCTGGCTGCTCCCCCTCCCCCTGAAGGATCCAGAAGACACGATCCGAGACATCCCTGGCCCTGGCACCCGGGAGGCAACATACCTTCCGGGAGTCTCGCTCGCGACCACAGAATCTCCTATCTATTCCCCTAACCATTGACTCTCCTACTACTATTGCTTTTCTATTCTCCCCCCTTCCCTTCTGAGCCCCAGAGCCAGACTCAGTGCCAGAGACCTGGCCGCTAGGGCCTTCCCCCAGTAGGTCATCCCCCCCCAACAGCATCCAAAATGGTACACTTGTTTTGAAGGGGAACGGCCACGAGAGATCCCTGCACTGAATGCCTGTTTGTTTTCTTTCCACTGACTGTAACCCAGCTATTCTTGTCCTGTACCTTGGGTGTGGTTACCTCCCTGTAACTCTTCCCTATCACCCCCCTCTGCCTCCCGGATGATCCGAAGTTCATCCAGCTTCAGCTCCAGTTCCCTAACACGGTCTTTGAGGAGCTGGTGTTGGGTGCACTTCCCGCAGGTATAGTCAGCGGGGACACCGGTGGTATCCCTCACCACCCACATCCGACAGGAGGAGCATGCAACTGGCCTAGCCTTCATCCCCTCTTACCTTACAGAATATAGCTGCCCTGTGGACCAACTGGATCTCCGCCCTCCGACTCTGCTCCCAGTCAGCTGCACTCTCTGTAAACTCCTGGCTCCCTTCTCGCTCTTTGAGGAAATGTAGGAAATGAAATGAAAGGAGCACCTTACTCCCTCCTCACTTAACTCGCTCAGTCACCAAACTCTCACTATAGCACTCAAATGCACCAAATTCAGCACTCCCTCAGCCACCAAACTCTCACTATAGCACTCAAATGCACCAAATTCAGCACTCCCTCAGTCACCAAACTCTCACTATAGCACTCAAATGCACCAAATTCAGCACTCAGTGCAAACAAAGTCTGCACTGTAGGGGATCACTTTTATACTGTGAATCTAGCCTCTGAAAACTGGCCTAATCCAATTAACTGATTAACAAGCTCCAGCTGCAAGTACCTACAAGTAGACCCTTTGTTTAAAGCTGATTGAAAATTCACCTTCTTCTAAACCAAACAGCAACCTTTAATTTAATTAACTAAATAAAAGAAAGACTAGACTTTAGATTTGCACACCATTTGCAGCCTTCCACCTTATTTGTGCCTCCCACCCCATGGTCTTGTGTATCCTGCCTCCTGAGAGCGTTCTAAATGAGGAAGACAGCATCAAGTGCCGAGTGCATCCTTTTAGGACTATCCTCCCTCGCTGTGTGCACGCTCCTTATGTTGAGTAGTGAAACAGAAGCATCTAAATTCCACTGGTGGCGCGGAAGATTTGATGGGGAACAGAATTCCAGTGTCTTGGCCTTTTTAATGAGCCTTTATGAGATACAAGAGGCGTTCACAAGATACATCATCGGAAAATCGACCTGCTATCAACCCGCCTGAAAGTTGCAAGTATAAGATCCCAAACTAATTTCCCAATATCGGGAAACTATTTTTTGACTTTTTGCCCACCCGCCTCCCCCACCCACAGCTGGCGGGATGGGACAATTCCACCCATTAAAACTGGGAAGCTGGAGAATTGGCATGTGAATTATTGTACACTTGCAGACCTGGGGCGAGATTCTCCGACCCCCGCCGGGTCTGAGAATCGCCGGGGGCTGGCGTGAATCCCGCCCCCGCCAAATATCCGGTGCCAGAGAATTCGGCAACCGGCGGGGGCGGGATTCACGCCAGTTGGCGGGCCCCCCCTCCCCCGGTGATTCTCCGGCCCGGATGGGCCGAAGTCCCGCTGCTAGAATGCCTGTCCCGCCGGCGTGGATTAAACCACCTCTCTTACCGGCGGGACAAGGCGGCGCGGGCGGGCTCTGGGGTCCTGGGGGGGGCGCGGGGCAATCTGGCCCCGGGGGGGCCCCCACGGTGGCCTGGCCCGCAATCGGGGCCCACCGATCCGCGGGCGGGCCTGTGCCGTGGGGGCACTCCTTTCCTTCTGCCTTCGCGACGGTCTCCACCATGGCGGAGGCGGAAGAGACCCCCTCCATTGCGCGTGCGCGGGGATGCCGTGAGCGGACGCTGACGCTCCCGCGCATGCGCCGCCCTGCAAAGTCATTTCCGCGCCAGCTGGCGGTGCACCAAAGGCCTTTCCCGCCAGGTGTTTTTGGCGCCGGTCGGCAGACATCGCGCCGATTACGGAGAATTTCGCCCCTGATTCCTGTTGTGCCTGACAGATGGAAAGCTTTATTCTGTTTAGGCCACACTGTGGCTGAGTTTTTTTTACAGGACTTTGGGTTGTGAATGATAACGTTGAGATGTCTGAACTAAAACGTTAATTCACACCGTTAATACAAAATAACGATGGATGTGTAATGAAGTTCGCACTCAAAAATATTTATTGTTTGTTTCGAACTGTACAGCAAGTCCTCATTATTATTTCTGTAATATGGCACAGCGTTTTATTATTCAGGTGGTGTCACCTGATTAATGGTGTCACCTTGTCTGAAAAGTGCAGTGTTAATCTCTTTTGTGACTGAGTTTGTGGTTTCAGCTGTGTAGATGTACAGAGATTGGTTTGCTTTTCAGCAGACAAATCAACATAAGATGTGCTTATGTGTCTCCTGGCAACTGGTCAGGAGTCGCATTTGTGGTCTCCAGGAAGTCCTCCTCTTTAGTGCAGCACGCCCAGAGGGGCTGCTGGGAGGTGAGTATTTGAGTTTAAAACACTTACCTTGCAGGAGCAGCACTCGGAGTTTCGGCGGGAGCGGAGTGCGGGGGCTGCCGGTGGGTGAGTATTTGAGTTTGAAACACTTACCTGGTCCCGTTTCTGTTCTTCTTTGCTGTTTTATTTTTTTAATTTTATTTTTTAAGGCGGGAACCGGAAGTTCGGAGGGCAGCACGGTAGCCTTGTGGATAGCACAATTGCTTCACAGCTCCAGGGTCCCAGGTTCGATTCCAGCTTGGGTCACTGTCTGTGCGGAGTCTGCACATCCTCCCCGTGTGTGCGTGGGTTTCCTCCGGGTGCTCCGGTTTCCTCCCACAGTCCAAAGATGTGCAGGTTAGGTGGATTGGCCATGATAAATTGCCCTTAGTGTCCAAAATTGCCCTTAGTGTTGGGTGGGGTTGCTGGGTTATGGGGATAGGGTGGCGGTGTTGACCTTGGGTAGGGTGCTCTTTCCAAGAGCCGGTGCAGACTCGATGGGCCGAATGGCCTCCTTCTGCACTGTAAAAAAAAAAATTCTATGAAGTTCGAACCAGAAGTTCGACTCGCGGACTTCTGGGAAGCGGCGTGCAGGGGCTGCCGGTAGGTGAGTATTTGAGTTTAAAACACTTACCTTGCAGGAGCAGCACTCGGAGTTCCGGCGGGAGCGGAGTGCGGGGGCTGCCGGTGGGTGAGTATTTGAGTTTAAAATCACTTATCTTGCAGGGGCAGCACTTAGAATTTTGGCGGGAGCGGGGAGCGGGGGCTGCCGGTGGGTGAGTATTTGAGTTTGAAACACTTACCTGGTCCCGTTTCTGTTCTTCTTTGCTGTTTTATTTTTTTAATTTTATTTTTTAAGGTGGGAACCGGAAGTTCGAACCGGAAGTTCGACCCCCGGACTTCTGGGAAGGTCCCCCTGGTGGAGAGGAAACCCGAGACACTACACGTGTAGTGTCTCCCACCCGCCCTCCTCCTCTAACCTAATAATAAAACCCATTGGTGTGAGGTAAGTGCCATATTATATTAATATTCTTTCTTTTTAAATTTTTTTTATTTATTAGCCAGATCTTGGTTGGAAGTTAGAGGGATGGCAGGGAAGGGAGTACAATGTTCCTCCTGCAGGATGTTTGAGGTGAGGGATGCCGTTAGTGTCCCTGCTGATTTTACCTGCAGGAAGTGCTGCCATCTCCAGCTCCTCCAAGACCAGGTTAGGGAACTGGAGCTGGAGTTGGATGAATTTCGGATCATTCGGGAGGCAGAGGGAGTCATAGATAGCAGCTTCAGGGGATTAGTTACACCAAAGATTGGAGATAGATGGGTAACTGTAAGAGGGACTGGGAAGAAGCAGTCAGTGCAGGGATCCCCTGCGGTCGTTCCCCTGTGTAACAAGTATACCGCTTTGGATACTTGTGGGGAGGGGACTTACCAGGGGTAAGCCATGGGGTACGGGCCTCTGGCACGGAGTCTGTCCCTGTTGCTCAGAAGGGAAGGGGGGAGAGGAGCAGATCATTAGTAATTGGGGACTCAATCGTCAGGGGCAAAGATAGGAGATTTTGTGGGAGCGAGAGAGACTCACGTTTGGTATGTTGCCTCCCAGGTGCAAGGGTACGTGATGTCTCAGATCGTGTTTTCCGGGTCCTTAAGGGGAGGGGGAGCAGCCCCAAGTCGTGGTCCACATTGGCACTAACGACATAGGTAGGAAAGGGGACAAGGATGTCAGGCAGGCTTTCAGGGAGCTAGGATGGAAGCTCAGAACGAGAACAAACAGAGTTGTTATCTCTGGGTTGTTGCCCGTGCCACGTGATAATGAGATGAGGAATAGGGAGAGAGAGCAATTAAACACGTGGCGACAGGGATGGTGCAGGCGGGAGGGATTCAGATTTCTGGATAACTGGGGCTCTTTCTGGGGAAGGTGGGACCTCTACAGACAGGATGGTCTACATCTGAACCTGAGGGGCACAAATATCCTGGGGGGGAGATTTGTTAGTGCTCTTTGGTGGGGGTTTAAACTAATGCAGCAGGGGCATGGGAACCTGGATTGTAGTTTTAGGGTACGGGAGAATGAGAGTATAGAGGTCAGGAGCACAGATTTGACTTCGCAGGAGGGGGCCAGTGTTCAGGTAGGTGGTTTGAAGTGTGTCTACCTCAATGCCAGGAGTATACAAAATAAGGTAGGGGAACTGGCAGCATGGGTTGGTACCTGGGACTTTGGTGTTGTGGCCATTTCGGAGACATGGATAGAGCAGGGACAGGAATGGATGTTGCAGGTTATGGGGTTTAGGTGTTTTAGTAAGCTCAGAGAAGGAGGCAAAAGAGGGGGAGGTGTGGCGCTGCTAGTCAAGAGCAGTATTACGGTGGCGGAGAGGATGCTAGATGGGGACTCTTCTTCCGAGGTAGTATGGGCTGAGGTTAGAAACAGGAAAGGAGAGGTCACCCTGTTGGGAGTTTTCTATAGGCCTCCAAATAGTTCTAGGGATGTAGAGGAAAGGATGGGTAAGATGATTCTGGATAAGAGCGAAAGTAACAGGGTAGTTATTATGGGAGACTTTAACTTTCCAAATATTGACTGGAAAAGATATAGTTCGAGTACATTAGATGGGTCGTTTTTTGTACAATGTGTGCAGGAGGGTTTCCTGACACAATATGTTGACAGGCCAACAAGAGGCGAGGCCACTTTGGATTTAGTTTTGGGTAATGAACCAGGCCAGCTGTTGGATTTGGAGGTAGGAGAGCACTTTGGGGACAGTGACCACAATTCGGTGACGTTTACGTGAGTGATGGAAAGGGATAAGTATACACCGCAGGGCAAGAGTTATAGCTGGGGGAAGGGCAATTATGATGCCATTAGACATGACTTGGGGGGGATAGGTTGGAGAAGTAGGCTGCAAGTGTTGGGCACACTGGACAAGTGGAGCTTGTTCAAGGAACAGCTACTGGGTGTTCTTGATAAGTACGTACCGGTCAGACAGGAAGGAAGGCGTTGAGCGAGGGAACCGTGGTTTACCAAAGAAGTGGAATCTCTTGTTAAGAGGAAGAAGGAGGCCTATGTGAAGATGAGGTGTGAAGTTTCAGTTGGGGCGATTGATAGTTACAAGGTAGCGAGGAAGGATCTAAAGAGAGAGCTAAGACGAGCAAGGAGGGGACATGAGAAGTATTTGGCAGGTAGGATCAAGGAAAACCCAAAAGCTTTCTATAGGTAAGTCAGGAATAAAAGAATGAATAGGGTAAGAGTAGGGCCAGTCAAGGACAGGGATGGGAAGTTGTGTGTGGAGTCTGAAGAGATAGGCGAGATACTAAATGAATATTTTTCGTCAGTATTCACTCAGGAAAAAGATAATGTTGTGGAGGAGAATGCTGACACCCAGGCTATTAGAATAGATGGCATTGAGGTACGTAGGGAAGAGGTGTTGGCAATTCTGGACAGGCTGAAAATAGATAAGTCCCCGGGGCCTGATGGGATTTATCCTAGGATTCTCTGGGAAGCCAGGGAAGAGATTGCTGGGCCTTTGGCGTTGATTTTTATGTCATCATTGGCTACAGGAATAGTGCCAGAGGACTGGAGGATAGCAAATGTGGTCCCTTTGTTCAAAAAGGGGAGCAGAGCCAACCCCGGCAACTATAGACCGGTGAGCCTCACGTCTGTTGTGGGTAAAGTCTTGGAGGGAATTATAAGAGACAAGATTTATAATCATCTAGATAGGAATAATATGATCAGGGATAGTCAGCATGGCTTTGTGAAGGGTAGGTCATGCCTCACAAACCTTATTGAGTTCTTTGAGAAGGTGACTGAACAGGTCGATGAGGGTAGAGCAGTTGATGTGGTGTATATGGATTTCAGTAAAGCGTTTGATAAGGTTCCCCACGGTAGGCTATTGCAGAAAATACGGAGGCTGGGGATTGAGGGTGATTTAGAGATATGGATCAGAAATTGGCTAGCTGAAAGAAGACAGAGGCTGGTGGTTGATGGGAAATGTTCAGAGTGGTGTTCAGTTACAAGTGGCATACCACAAGGATCTGTTCTGGTGCCGTTGCTGTTTGTTATTTTTATCAATGACCTAGAGGAGGGCGCAGAAGCGTGGGTGAGTAAATTTGCAGACGACACTAAAGTCGGTGGTGTTGTCGACAGTGCGGAAGGATGTAGCAGGTTACAGAGGGACATAGATAAGCTGCAGAGCTGGGCTGAGAGGTGGCAAATGGAGTTTAATGTAGAGAAATGTGAGGTGATTCACTTTGGAATGAATAACAGGAATGCGGAATATTTGGCT
Organism: Scyliorhinus torazame; assembly: GCF_047496885.1. NCBI lineage: Eukaryota > Metazoa > Chordata > Chondrichthyes > Carcharhiniformes > Scyliorhinidae > Scyliorhinus > Scyliorhinus torazame. Next base: position 122,348,610 of record NC_092709.1, read on the forward strand.
AATGGTAAAGTTCTTGGAAGTGTGGATGAGCAGAGGGATCTAGGTGTCCATGTACATAGATCCCTGAAAGTTGCCGCCCAGGTTGATAGGGTAGTGAAGAAGGCCTATGGAGTGTTGGCCATTATTGGTAGGGGGATTGAGTTCCGGAGTCATGAGGTCATGTTGCAGCTGTACAAAACTCTGGTACTGCCGCATTTGGAGTATGGCGTACAGTTCTGGTCACCGCATTATAGGAAGGACGTGGAAGCTTTGGAGCGGGTGCAGAGGAGATTTACCAGGATGTTGCCTGGTATGGAGGGAAAATCTTATGAGGAAAGGCTGATGGACTTGAGGTTGTTTTCGTTAGAGAGAAGAAGGTTAAGAGGAGACTTAATAGAGGCATACAAAATGATCAGGGGGTTAGATAGGGTGGACAGTGAGAGCCTTCTCCCGCGGATGGAAATGGCTAGCACGAGGGGACATAGCTTTAAACTGAGGGGTAATAGATATAGGACAGAGGTCAGAGGTAGGTTCTTTACGCAAAGAGTGGTGAGGCCGTGGAATGCCCTACCTACAACAGTAGTGAACTCGCCAACATTGAGGGCATTTAAAAGTTTATTCGATAAACATATGGATGATAATGGCATAGTGTAGGTTAGATGGCTTTTGTTTTGGTGCAACATCGTGGGCCGAAGGGCCTGTACTGCGCTGTATCGTTCTATGTCCTATGTTAACAGTGCCTTCAGTTCCTTCTTTAGGATCATTAATGTATATTGTGAAAATTTGTGGTCCCAGCACAAACCCCCGAGGCACACCACTAGTCACCGGCTGCCATCCTGAAAAAGACCCCTTTTATCCCCACTCTCTGCCTTCTGCCAGTCAGCCAATCCTCTATCTCTTGCCAGCATCTTACACTTAACTCCATGGGCTCGTAAACTTATTTAACAATCTCCTACCAAAGGCCTTGTCAAAGGCTTTCTGGAAATCTAAATTAATCATGTCCACTGGTTCTCCTTTGTCTAACTTCCTTGTTACCTCCTCAAAGACTCTAACAGATTTGTCAGACATGTCCTCCCTTTGTCAAAGTCGTGCTGACTCAGTCCCATTTTATCATGCACTTCCAAGTATTTCACGATCTCATCTTTAATAACAGACTCTAAAATCTTACCAATGACCGAAGTCAGGCTAACCGGCCTATAATTTCCCGTCTTCTGCCTCCCTCCCTTCTTAAACAGTCCTGTTACATTAGCCACTTTCCAGTCCTCTGGGACCCTTCTTGCCTCCAGTGATTCCTGAAAGATCATCACAAATGCCTCCACAATTTCCTCAGCTATCTCTTTTAGAACCCTGGAGTGTAGCCCATCCGGTCCAGGTGAACTATCCACCTTCAGACCTTTCAGTTTACCCAGAACCTTCTCCTTAGTAATGGTCACTGCACTCACCTCTACCCCCTGATTCTCCTGGAGCTCTGGCATCCCACTGGTGTCTTCCACCGTGAAGACTGATGCAAAGTAACTATTCAGTTCATCTGCCATTTCTTTGTTTCCTATTATTACTTCTCCAGCCACGTTTTACTGTGGTGTAATGTCTATTTTTGCCTCTCTCTTACCTTATATATATTGAAAAAACTCTTCCTATCTTCTTTTATATTACTAGCTAGCTCACACTCATATTTCATCTTCTCCCCCCTTATTGCTTTTATAGTTGTCCTCTGCTCGCTTTTAAAGGTTTCCCAATCCTCTGGCTTCCCACTAATCCTCACCACTTTGTATGCTTTTTATTTTGCTTTTATGCTGTCCTTGACTTCCCTCGCCAACCATGGATGCCTTGTCCTCCCCTTAGCATGTTTCCTCCTCCTTGGGATGAATTTCTGTTGTGCCTCCCTAATAACCCCCAAAAACCTCTGCCATTGCTGTTCCACTGTCTTCCCTGCTAGGCTCCTTTTCCAATCAACTCTGGCCAGCTCTTCCCTCATGTTTTTGTAGTTACCCTTGTTTAATTGTAATACTGTTACATCTGATTGCAGCTTCTCCCTCTCAAACTGCAGGGTAAATTCTATCATATTGTGGTCACTGCTCCCTAAGGGTTCCTTCACCTTAAGATCCCTAATCAAGTCTGCCTCATTACCAATCACCAAATCCAGAATTGCCTGTTCCCTAATGGGCTCTACCACACGCTGCACCAAAAAAAATCCCTTAAGCATTCCACAAATTCCTTTCCTTGGGATCCACTACCAACCTGATTTTCCCAATCCACCGCATATTGAAGTCCCCCATGATGAAGGTTGGGATGATCGATGTGGTCTTCTCGGAGCTCTCCTCTGAGGCATTCTCTTGGGGGGTAAGGGATATGACACTAGATGGCCTGGCCTCATCAGATGGTGATTCTGCAAGTCAATGGGCATGTGGTCCGTGAGAGGGAAGAATCGTTTTGTCTGAAATGAGAAACTCACTTGAGACAGGTCATCTGGGTGAAGGGGCAGTGGATCCTCACATCTGTGGCTCAGTCCAACCTCGCTGTTGTTGACTGGTCTCTCCTCGGTCAATCCCGCGATTTCCAGGGCCCATTCCTCATAGGGGGTGAAGACTCAATTCTCGGACTCCACCCACCCGCCTTTGCTCTTTCCGGTTTATTGTGGGCTATCTTCTCCTGCCGGGACAAAGGAAGGGCATTGTGAGCAGCACACTTGATGGGTTAGGGGGGGTCTATATTAGGTGGCATGTGTGGAAACCAAACCTGGACATGAAAGGGTTTGGAGGAACAAGCATGAAGATTGGATGTGGGGAGGATGCGAGGTGTCTGCCAGTGGTATTGGTGGGGGTGGGGCTGGAATTTGTGGGGTAGCAACGGAACTGATGCCAAAAGAGATGTGGCAACTTCCCCTTGCAGTTCATTGGAGGTCATTGTCTTCTGCCAACATTGGGCGGCGGTCCTCCTGGTCATGCTGCCCAAACTGACAGCCGCTACCACTGCCTCCCCTGTGGCATTGCTGATCCTGCTGCTGGTCCTCAGACCCCCTCGGTGAAACAGGGTGCCCTGCCTCTCACCCAGTGTATCGAGAAACTTTGTAAGGCCGGCATCCCCAAAGTGAGGAGCGGGTCTGCGTGCTGTGGATGGGGAGTGAGTGGTGATGGAGGGTTCAAAAGCAGCTCTCCTTTGTAAGCTGAAAGCAGCTGAGGCACAAGTTAGGTGAATCAGACGGCGAGGGAGCTCGGCATGTTGAGAATCACATGGGGCCTTATTTTGCAGTAAATACCATTGAATTACAGCCTGCGATCTCGCCAATGAAGCCATCGCTAAACTCTCCGGCAAACGCCCCAAACTGGAGTTTAACTCTGGTCCGCTGAATCATGCCTCAAATCTGAATTTTATATTCATTCGCTATGTTGAACTTGATCATTTGCAGAAAATCTGCAGGAAACATGCAGCTGCTGTATTCTAGGGCGTCATTCTCCGCCGGCGGGAGTCTCCGTTTTGCCGGCGCCCGGGGGTTTCCCGACGGCGTGGGGCTGCCCCACAATGGGAAACCCCATTGACCGGCCGGTGTTACGGAGACTCCCGCCGGCCGGTCGGGGCAGAAATGTGGCGGGGCTGGTAGGAGAATTTCGCCCCAGATTTGAGGAAAATACTAAGTTCATGATTTTTTTTTAACCGTGCATTTAGAAGAAGAGATTAATCATGTGAGGTACCTAAAAAGTAATTAACAGAGCGTTGGGGCAAACAACATGTGCCACAACCAGACATTGTTTTGCCCATATCTTAATTGAGAAACAGGGGCAAAAAGATCCAATCTGGCAGGCTGTATCCGACATTCCAAGGGTGCTTGAAATAATTTGATGCTATATTGTCTTGGGTAGCATTTAGGCATTGATTGCTGTTATAACCCGCACAAGAGCGACTGGGTTGGAGCAATCAATCTCCCCGTGAGTCTCGCCGAGTGTGAGCTCCCACGGTAAGGGGGTGGAAGCCCGAGGGCATTCATGATTCAGATGTATATAAAGTCAGCCAGGTATGGAACCAACAGAGCAGGCCCAGCTGGGATCGGATGTATATTGTAAATATAATTGCTTTGCAACAAACTAAGTTTTCTATTGGCCAACTCAGTTTGGACTCGCTTGTGGCTGACTAAAATGGCATTTGCTTAAACAAGTATTAGGCACTATACATGCGCTAATGAGGGGCCTGGCACCTGTTTAAATACTGGTCATCATAGAATCATAGATCATAGAATTTACAGTGCAGAAGGAGGCCATTCGGCCTATCGAGTCCGCACCGGCTCTTGGAAAGAGCACTCTACCCAAGCCCACACCTCCACCCCATCCCCATAACCCAGCAACCCCACCCAACACTAAGGGCAATTTTGGACACTAAGGGCAATTTAGCATGACCAATCCACCTAACATGCACATCTTTGGACTGGGGGAGGAAACCGGAGCACCCGGAGGAAACCCACGCAAACATGAGGAGAACATGCAGACTCCGCACAGACAGTGACCCAAGCCAGGAATCGAACCTGGGACTCTGGAGCTGTGAAGCAATTGTGCTAACCACTATGCTACCATGCTGCCCAGCTGGTCTTTGAAATTGATTGGAAACAAAAAGAAAGCATGTTCCTGTCAGTTTTGTTCTGGAGCCTAACCAATAGTCTTTAAAGGGGAACCATTGGAGGCTGTTATCAGAAGGATGCTCAATTCCCTTTTAACTTCTCTTATTGTGGAGCCAAGAGAAGCAAGCATGCATTGCATGACTTCACATTTCTACTGACTGTTGCCATCCTGTGCTTACCCTGATCCGATTGGTTTCCATCACATGTAGCGAACCTCTTGACCATTTTTGGGCCCAAAAATTGTTGAAACGAATTTGTCCTTCAGTCTCACTTTTACCAATACCATGTGCAGACATTTCAGTGTACGTTAAAACTATTCCGTAATGATGTATAAGTGCCTTGATAGGTCTTAGCTAAGAACTAAATATGTTGAGTAGGAGTTTGTATTATGTTCATCAATAATATTGACCCCTTGAATATAATCCATTCAACAGTGCATCATTTTAATTCAAGGTCAGTGCAGTGAGCAAACTATAGGATGACATGAAGAATGACGTAATTCACTTATGCAAGAATTCCTTGGGGCTGGTAAATTAATTAAGTGGCATAAATGCGTCATTATAACGGTGCAAGTATCAAAAAGATTTGATACTGAGTTTATTTTAACATAGGTCAATGAAAAAGGAGAAGAGTGCATTTTCTTTAACAGGGCATGAAACCATAAAGTAGCTATATAATAATTTAGCTGGCAATAATTTGAACAGTTAACCTAGCTATCTAGCCAGCTGAGCGGCATGGACAAGCTGGGCCGAAGGGCCTGTTTCCATGGTCAAAACATCTATGACTCTATCTATGACATGAGGGGCAAAATCCTCCGCCTGACTGAATTACGTGGTTCACATTCCCATTGGGGACACTATTTCAACAATTCAGGACATGTTAACCGGCCAGCACTGCTGACGTGAATTCCAAGCAATTCCCAGCCCAGCGGGAGTTTTACCAGCTGGGGCTGGATTTAGCGCCAAAGAGTCTGGCAGCTGGAACTGTTTTTAAGCTCTCCACTTACCACACACTCATTGCAGTCACCAAGCTGGTGCAGAAAAGACCTGCCCCCTGAGGTCAGGGGTCCAAGGTGGACATGGAGCTCCATGCCAGTGAAGAGTGAAGGGACACCCTCTTCCCCAACGTGGGCTGCAGACTCAAGCTTGCCCTCCTGAACACTGGCTTGGAGGTGGCAGCAGAGACAGTCAGTGCTGCCAGTCTCACCAGGAGGAAACAGCTGGTGATCCGGAAGGGTGGGGGTCACTGGTGAGTCCTCCGCCCTGAGAGTCACAGAGAACCAGGGAGGGTTACGTAAGCCGCAATGCCTCTGGTTGGGGTGAGCTCTGCTGATCCCCTGCTTCCTCTGCAATGGGGCAGTGATTCTGAGGAGTGCCAACACCTAGTGGGCTCTTGATTGAGCTTGGCCATTGAGAATGCAGCTAGGTTATGAGGGTGACCAGAGGGACAGTTGGGATGAGTTCCCAGATGACCAGAGGCCTTCTGAGCATTTAATGGACACATGTGAGCAGCCAGGAGCCTGTAAGGAGAACCAAAAAGATGCATTTAAAAGCCAGACTGCAGCAATGGCCTTCTGAGCCAAGGGGACACCCCAAGTCCATGGACATCGCACCAAGTCACAACCCACTACTGCCGTCACCCTGGGCAACCATCCCCCAGCAAGCCCGACAGTTTTCAACACATTTTCAGTGTTTTTTTAGCCTCCCGCTTCCCTCCGCAGCCATGTACATTTGTAAATATTTGCAGCAATTCATGCCCACAAGACATCTGCCTGAGAGGAGCGGAGCATCGTGGCAGGGTGGAGCTTACTGTGTCTAACCTGCCAATCACATTTGAATGCATCTAAATGCCGGTTGTGCATGCCGCCGCCGGTGCAGGACGCAAACCTCGTTATCGCCACCAGAGAGGGATTGGAGTATGGCCTCAATTTTGGCCAGATACCCGATTCTCTGCCCGATCGCGATTCGTGCTTGCAGCATCGCGAAGCAGAGAATTTTGCCAAGAGCTTTGAAAATATTGGACAAGATTCTATTTTGTTTATATCAATGTCATATTTTTTGCACCCTTCCAATGTAAATTCAATTAAATTGGGGAACGTAATGGGCCATATTTTGTCTCTCTCTATTATCAACTCTGCCAGATATTTCCCTCAACTGCAGTATTGCAGTTTTTGGAAGGATATGAAGGCATTAGAGAGGATGCAACAAAGATTTACATGAATGGTTTTAGGAATGAGAAACTCCAGTTACGTAGGTAGATTGGAGAAGCTGAGACTGTTTGAATTGAAGAAGACAAGGTTGAGAAGAGGTTGACAGAGGGATTCAAAATCATGAGGCATCTGGACAGAGTAGATATGGGGAGAAACTATCCCCATAATTGAGATTTAAGGCAAAGGAAGCAATGCTGGCATGAGAAAGAACATTTTCACACAGCGAGTGGGTAGGATCTGGAATACATTTCCTGAGAGGGTCGTGGAGATAGGTTCAGTCAAGGTATTCAAATATAAATTGGATTATTATCTGAAAGGGAATAATGTGCAGCATTAGGGGGAAGAAGCCGGGGAATAGCACTTAATGGATTGGCCCTTCAGAGGACCGGGACAGACAGGATTCTGTCCTCCTGTGCTGGAACCATTCCATGATTCTAAGTTTAATTTTGTTATGATTTGAAATGGTGCCAGCATCAAACCTCCTTCCCTTAGATACACAGATTATTATATGGTGCAGCATACAAGTGGCACATTTTCCATTGTTTTGCACAATGGTGCAGAACTCAGATATGAAAGTGTTAAAAGTATTAAAGCAAGAAATAAAGGTTATCGTTTCATTTTTTTATCTGAAGATGGGAATTTATAACCACCTGCCAGTCGAAGGAACATGCCTCAAAGAAGTAATTAACCTTTGATTATCTTCAGGAAGTGCTTACTCACAGATATTAAGCTTTGTGGCCTTAAAAGTTAAGCCAGATAGAGAGCAGCTGCAGTTTCAAAACAGAAAATTTCATGATGCGCTCCTATCATTAAGAACCAGCATACCTTCCAAGTTGAGCATTTCCATAGGTAAGCTACTTGTTCAATGAAATAAACGGGTGCTCAGTTTTTTTACCTGCTTCGCTGTGGCCTTATTACACTTTTCTGGAAAAAGTGATGAAAATATGGAATATGCTGCCACACTAAGTGGTTGAATTGAATAATATGGATGCATTTAAAGGGAGGCTTTATAAACATCGAGAGAAGAGAGGGTTACACTGATAGATTTACACAAGGAAGGGAGTTGGAGTGGAGTATAAATGCTGGACGAGATGGGGCACATCTATCTGATTTACTATTTAAATCTGTGGCTGTTAAATGATGAGATAAAATTACCTTTTTAATGCCTGTATGGGGCACTAACATAAGTCAAAGTTTCAGGTAGGCGGTAGAAGTATCCCTGAAGCACGTGTGAAGAATATTGCCATAGATACCTGAACCAATTACATAAGGAAGCCCCAAGGGAAGATATCTTGGTTGTATCTAGTTACATCCAAATAATAAAACTGCACGCATTCAGAAAACCCTAACCCTTCGCCCTGTCAGTCTGTAGGGTGCGATTCTCCGGAAAGAGTTCTAGCGAGCGAGCATTGCTGCGAGCTTCCTGGCACTCGGCCCAGCGAGGCCGGCAACTCTATTCAACATTAATTGGTCCACTTAACGAGGCCTCACGGGCTTCTCGCCACAAATGAAGGCTCGCCAGCTGATTTGCCAGGACTGCTAACTCGCCGCTAACAAGGCCGAGCAGCACTTGTTCAGCCAACCCCAGCCAGCTCACAGCAATGGCGCTGAGGAGACCAGCCCCAAGATTCGGGGATGCTGACCTGGGGAGGCTGCAAGACACTGTGGAGGCCAGGAGGGATGTCCTGTTCCCCCGAGGGTCCAGGAGGGTCAGCCGCAGGGCAGCCAATGCCGCTGGGACGAGGTGGCGGCAGCTGTGAGTGCCGGGAGTGTAACCAGGAGGACTGGCCTCCAGTGCAGGGAGAAGGTCAATGACCTACACCGGGCAGCATGGTAGCATTCTGGATAGCACAATTGCTTCACAGCTCCAGGGTCCCTGGTTCGATTCCAGCTTGGGTCACTGTCTGTGCACATCCTCCCCGTGTCTGCGTGGGTTTCCTCCGGGTGCTCCGGTTTCCTCCCACAGTCCAAAGATGTGCAGGTTAGGTGGATTGGCCATGATAAATTGCCCTTAGTGTCCAAAATTGCCCTTAGTGTTGGGTGGGGTTACTGGGTTATGGGGATAGGGTGGAGGTGTTGACCTTGGGTAGGGTGCTCTTTCCAAGAGCCGGTGCAGACTCGATGGACCGAATGGCCTCCTTCTGCACTGTAAATTCTGTGATAATCTATGATAATCTCTGTGTCTCCTCAGGAAAAGCTCGCCCATAATCACCAGGAGAGGATGCATACTGATGGAGGGGTGCCAGGCATCAGAATTCTCACCACCTTCGAGGAGCAGGTCCTGCAGGTGACCGATGTGGCCAAGGACAGGGCGGTCACCAACACGGAGGCTGGCGGATGCCGCAGAGCTGAGGAACCATCGGGCTCCACAAAGAGGACCAGTCAACGTGAATTATTATTGCCTTACTGACTGGCCCATCCTTCCCACTGACCACATATCCATTCTCTCGCAAGTCCTCCAGTCGACGTCGTCAGCCCATCCCGGGCAGCATCCTCTCCAGCCTCCCAGGAAACCACCTCAGAGGAGAGCTCCGAGGATGCCACCATAATGATCGTGGCACAGCTGTCATCCCCACCCTCCACCAGCGGAGATGCACACACCTCGGTAGGAAATTGTAGCAGTCAGGCTTCTGAGGCACAATCTGGTGAGCACCATACTGCTGCTGGTGTACATCAGGTGGAGGCAGGAACCCCCAGGTGAGAAAGCCGTCCGAGGTCTGCTGGATCCCAGGACCCAGCTGGGTCCCAGCCTGATGCTCAGCCTTTGGAAGAGGTCATCCCAGAGCTGATGGAGCTCTGGATGCGGCCAGCGCATTCAGAGCATTGACAGCTGGAGCTGTCGCCGGCAATGCGAGGCACCAAGGCCAACACTGCTGGGGTGTTGACCGCAGTGGAGAGCCTGGTGCACGACAGCGGCACCATTAGTGAAGGTGTCTAAGGCATCGCACAGTTGGTGATGGCCATGGTTAAGGATCTCGGCAGAATGTCCGACTCGCTGGGGGGCCTTGATGGGGTTCTGCCAGACATGTCCCGCTCTCAAATGGGATTGGCCAGGGTGTTGCGGAGCTTGTCCCAGTCATAGGTGGGCATTGCCGAAGCGCTGCAGAGCATGTCCCAGCCACTGAGGAGCATTGCGTTGGTACAATGATGCAGACCATGGGAAACCGCCAGGGCTGGCAGAGTCAGGTGATGCAGGGGCAGCTGGGGCTCTAACCTGCCCCTCCGTCCCAAGGTGAGCACCGGGCGGGAGGATGGCGCACCGAGTGTCAACCCAGACCCATCCCATGAAGTGTCGATGGTGGCCACCAGCTCTCCCGAGTTCCACCCCTCTGAAGAGACCACGTCACAAATTCAGTACATGTGACAGGGAGGCACGGTTGTGCATGTGTTGCCAACAAGTGAGATGGGGCCTGACAGCCTCAGAGCCCCCAGAGAACATCCGCCAAGGGCATTGAAGACCACGGGACATGGTAAGCAGCTGGCTGCCTCCACCTCAGATGTACATTCTGGGGACACACCTAGACGTAGTTGTAGAGCCAGGAGGGCATTGAGGATCACTGAGGGTACCGGGGAGGAGAGAGGGTGTGTGGGGGGGGGGGGGGGGGTGGATGGTTAGCAAAGGAGTATGAAGATTGAGGGTGGGGTGAGGTGGGGTTGGTACCTTCGGGAGGGTGTGGAATTGTCAAGCACCTTTGTGCACAACCATTATGACGCCTCTGTCACCTTCGCAGGCCGACCTCCAAACCCTTGGCCCATCTCTCCAGGAATCTTCCCCGCCCTCCAACCTGTGTCCCACCCCCTGGGTGTTCGGATGTTGGCTGCTGCTTGTGTGGTGTTGCCTCTCGCAGTGTTCAAGCATCATGGTCTATTGGAATGCTAGGCAATGACTCCCACATGCGACTTGGCTGCCCACCCACGGGAATCCATTGGGTTGCGTGAAGTGCTCACTTAACCACGATTCCTAATTCCCTATTAGCAATAGCCTTGATTGTTGGCAGCTCTCTCTATGGTACTGACATTCCTAGCGTTCAGGCACGCTGTTCAGGCACAAAGGTTTCTGGACATGCACTAATCATCTTCTGAGACATGGCAGCTGTGCCTTCGAGGAGGCACTTGAGAGTCCAGGAGTGTGAAGTGCTCTCACAACTAACAAGGCTCATTCCTCATTTTAAATTGCCTTCAGCTGTAGAGTTAGAGGCTGCTCACAGACAAAATGGGTGAAGTTGACCTTCAGGAGAAAAGCTTCAGCAGGGCTCTGTCCTGGTGTTTGGTGGGACAGACAGGCTGCAGCTGTGGTTGCCCCTGTTATGGGTCTCCACAATATTTAAAGATGGCTTGAAGGCCTCACAGACACAAAGTCCCTCACTGGGGCAGCAGCTCTGGTGCCCTTGAGCTGCATGCCGGAAAATGGAAATGGCTGCTCATGCCCGAACATCCCCTCAGCAGTTTTTGCGCCAGCTTCACATTTTTGAAAAGGAGGACTGAACGATGCCTGTGCGACTTCCAGCTGGGGAGTTGGGTAACTCCCGAGAAACAGCTGCATTTGACTTGAATCTCATTAATGAGATTGAAATAAATGCAAATGAGGGTTAATGATATAGCGCCATTTTTGGGCAAGATCTGGAACATGCCATCGGGAGCGGGCCGGGTGAATCGCTAAATGGTTCGCTCCCACTCGAATCTTGATTTTACCCTTTCCCACCATTCACCCGGTGCACCCCAGTCCATGCTGGGAGCAGTCGCTGAATCACATCGCTAGTTTCTGTTCTATCCTCAGACAAACGCTACAATAGCAGGGTCTGTTCAAGGACTGCCAAACAGAAAACAATTTCTATTAAGAAATTATTGCTTGCTTTCTCTTTTGATAATTCTTCAGCGTGTTCGGAACTGTGGAACAGAAATGAGTGGCTGATCCATCCCCACTGCAATTAGCTTTTTATTTACTCTTTGCTTCTTAGCTATCAAACCCAGGTCATGTGGGAATTTCTTGGAACCTTCTTCCTCAGTTCTCTAAGCCATGGCACAAACTCCACCATGGGTGCAACCAAGAATCAAGTCCTGAATCCACCCCAACCAGAACAAGATTTGAATGTCAGGGTGTTGGCACCAATCTTATCCGCGTCAGCCATCAAGTCAACTGAGTCAACCTCAAGGGATGGGATTCTCTGATCCACCAGCCACTATTTCCTGGGTGGCATGCACTCGCCGGCAGCTTCTCAGTTCCCGCCACCTGCCAATGGGATTTCCCATTGTGGCTACCCCACCGCTGGGATACCCATGGACATGGGTGCGCTGCCGGTTTAACTGAGAATCCCGCCGGTGGAGAATCCAGCTCAAGGTGTTTGACTGTGTCAACATACATTGGTATGAGCATGGTGTGGCCTGGAACTACGGATAGTGGCAGCAGTGGTTCTTGGAATCTATTGATCTCATAATCAGGAAACAAATTATTCCTCTTTCAGAATACGCCCCAGCCCTCTTCAATCTAAAAGGTACATTGCACAAAAGGAAATACATACTTCACAAAGCAAAAGGCCCATCATATAAGTCACCACTAATCTGGATCCCTCCTCACCTTGATGTCTTTTTTCTACTTCTCTCCTCCTGCAGCGGGTGCTGGTCTGCCAGACCTCAACTTTCTTCCCATTTCTTCTCTAGACTAAGGAGGATTCCTAGCAATTTACAATATCTAAGCACTCCCTCTCTCCTGTTGACCCTAAAGTCTTCAATAAGATGCACCAACTCAACTCTTGCTCTCTTTTGGTCAAGTCCTCAGAGAATTTCCAAAATAAATGTTGTTAGAGTCTTGGTGAAGTCTTGACAGAGTGTCCCAGAAAGGCTCCTGATGTGTACAAAGAATTGCCTTCACACACACGGAATTGGGAAACATGATTGGGCAGAGAATTGGTTTTGATGCCGAAATCGTGACAGGTGCCGGTTTCACGGCAAATCGCAATTCTCCGTCGCCTCGACAGTGGCGTCAATGCATTCCAGAATGCACGTATAATAAACACCGTTGGCATATCATTAGCGGGCCTAACCCGGAATTCTCCGGGTCCTCCCCAATGCTCCATCTCCACTGAGATGAACTCCCGATGGCAAGGTTCACTTGTGCTTTTAAAAATCGTGATACAGACAGCGTGGCTGCTGAGGGGGAGAGAGGGGGTACGGAAAGTATCCAACATCGGCAAGTGTTCTGACCATTGTGCCGCTGGCCGGGGGGGGGGCTTCTGCCAGGGCCGAGGGGGCTAGCGCTGGGTGGCCAAGAGGTTGCTGTGGGGTCAGAGTGGACAGGCAAGGAGCACCATTGCCGTGGCCTGCCAGCCATGGAGTTGCACACCCTGCTAACAGCCCACCGTGAACGTAGGGCCACAGGTCTTGTGGCTATCCCCGTAGGGCACGCCCCTAGGTGCCCTCTGGCCCCAGCAAACCCATCAGCGGGATGGGCATGCTTCAGCGCAGCCAGTGCCATCTTGTTAGCTGGAATGAGTGTGTGTGGGAATTGTAATGTGTATATGCGGCTGCAGCTTGTCAGCCTCCCGAGTGTCAATCATGGATCTGGCGAATACTGCACTGTTTCTCATTGGAATCGATTGTATTCCACGTGGCACCGGTGCTAGCCCCTTAACAGTAGCAGAATCAGTCCAGGTGCGGCGCCATTTTTATTGTCATGGAACTCCACGAATCCTGCCCTGGTGTCAACACTTAGTCTCCGGAAAAGGAATCCCGTCGAATGTATTCAGTCAACCTCGATCAGAAAGTGAACAGTGAAAGTGGATATAGATTCAAGCACTACTCACAATCCTCACCAATAACGTCTTTCGGACTGTTCAGCAAGCCACTATTCAGAGAAATCATTAATTGCAGACCTAGCCAGACAAAAAAAGATGTGCAGGCTCATGAAAGAATGTTAAGACCCGGGGCGGGATTCTCCCCTACCCGGCGGGATGGGGGGTCCCGGCACCGAGGAGTGGCGTGAACCACTCCGGCGTTGGGCTGCACCTTCAGGGGCTAGGCCCGCCCCGGAGTGGTTTGCGCCCCGCCGGCCGGCAGGGAAGGGGCTTGGCACCACGCAAACCAGTGCCGAAGGGCCTCCGCCACCGGCGTGAGTTGGCGCATGCGCGGGAGCGCCAGCGTGTGCTGGCATCATCCCAGCGCATGCGCGGGAGGGTTCATCTCCGCATCGGCTATCGCAGAAGACCACAGCGGCTGATGCGGAGGAATAGAGTGCCCCCATGGCACAGGCCCGCCCACGGATTGGTGGGCCCCGATCGCAGGCCAGGCCACCGTGGGGGCACCACCTGGGGCCAGATACCCCGCGCCCCTCCGAGAACCCCGGCGGCTGCCCGCGCCGCCAGGTCCCGCCGATAAGGACCTACTCCAATTTACGCCGGCAGGACTGGCAAAAAACGGGCGGGGCTTCGGCCCATCGCGGCCCAGAGAATTCAGGCGGCCCCGGGGCCCATTGAGTCGTGCCGGTCCCCGCCATTCTCCGAGGCGGGCGGCGAGATTCACGGCGGGGCGATTTTTGGGGGCCCGGAGAATTCGGAGGACAGCAGGGGCGAGATTCACGCCGACCCCCGGCGATTCTCCGACCCGGCGGGGGGTCGGAGAATCCCGCCCCCTATTTAATTAGTCATCAGAGCCTTCATCATCCTTGGGGTGCCGCTCCTGGCATTGGTTTCAGTTTCTTTATCCAAATGCCATTGAAGGCAGGCTAGCCAGGCCTTACAGCTCAATGATTCACCTTGACTACTTAGAGGCTAAAATATCTGGGAAAATAATGCCCAAGGAAACAAGATTTCCTTTGGTTTGCCCGTGTAGTGATATAAATAAAGAGTCAAAATAATTTGCAGCCATTGATAGATATTGCACTAGTGTAAACTCCTGCCTTCCAGCTATTGAGACTGAAATGAGTTTCCACAGTTGAAATCCACTCACTAATAAACACATGGCCATGCCACAAACTGCCCCAAGTATCGTTCAAATATTAAATTAAAAAGGCCCAACAAAAATATATTAATATCTCCTGATCTACTTAAAGAGTTCTGATTAATTATAAAGTTTTCTCTGAAGGCCTGCTTTGAAGAGTTGAAAAGGCTATTCTACGTACAAGCAACATGGAGCACTAGAAACTGAAGTGAGCATTGTTTTAAACCTGAAAACTTGACTGGAAACACAAGTTTGCTATTCTGCGAAACGTGAAGTATAATTTCTTCAAATAATGGCGCTGCTTCAGCCATTATTTTTCTTGAACATCTTCCATAAACAAATTCAATTGTTGTACTAAATCTTAAGAGAAAATGCAGAGTGTCAGATCCACTGGATTTTAAGGAGACTGTATTCCCCCGCCCTCCGACTGAACCGTTTGTCGGGAAGCCACCCTTGCAAATGGTATGACCCTGGGGGTGGTGCCTCCAATATATACAGGGAACAGCCAAAGGAGGTTCCCACACCCATCCCACAATAGCAGCCTACCCCGTAATGCTGCTGGGCTATCGACCTGGCGTGTGCCTTCCCCTGCTATGGGTAAAATAGTGGCAGGGGAGGAAGAGACATTTAAGTGGCCATTAATTGGCTACTTAAAGGCTTTAATAGTTCCAAGGCTGGGCAGGTTGCCTGATGC
Source organism: Scyliorhinus torazame (assembly GCF_047496885.1). NCBI lineage: Eukaryota > Metazoa > Chordata > Chondrichthyes > Carcharhiniformes > Scyliorhinidae > Scyliorhinus > Scyliorhinus torazame. The sequence goes on from NC_092709.1 coordinate 122,364,030, forward strand.
CTTCACCACAAAATAGGAGACAGCTGAGGGGTGGGCAGAAAGGTGATAAGCAGATCTTGTGCTGCACTTATAAACCTGCCTGCTTTTTATAGCTGCCCTGTGGACCAACTGGACCTCCGCCCTCCGACTCTGCTCCCAGTCAGCTGCACTCTCTGTAAACTCCTGGCTCCCTTCTCGCTCTTTGAGAAAATGTAGGAAATGAAATGAAAGGAGCGCCTTACTCCCCCTTCACCTAACTCCCTCAATCGCCAAACTCTTACTATAGCACTCAAATGCACCAAATTCAGCACTCCCTCAATCACCAAACTCTCACTATAGCACTCAAATGCACCAAATTCAGCACTCTCTCAGTCACCAAACTCTCACTATAGCACTCAAATGCACCAAATTCAGCACTCCCTCAGTCACCAAACTCTCACTATAGCACTAAAATGCACCAAATTCAGCATTCCCTCAGTCATCAAACTCTCACTATAGCACTCAAATGCACCAAATTCAGCACTCTCTCAGTCACCAAACTCTCACTATAGCACTCAAATGCACCAAATTCAGCACTCCCTCAGTCATCAAACTCTCACTATAGCACTTAAATGCACCAAATTCAGCACTCAGTGCAAACCTGCAAAATAGTTAAACCCAAAGAGTTAAGTTTAAAACTCCACCCTATCCCGTAACCCAGGAACCCCACCTAACTTTTTGGACATTAAGGGGTAATTTAGCATGACCAATCCACCTAACCCGCATATCTTTGGACTGTGGGAGGAAACCGGAGCACCTGGAGGAAACACACGCAAAGGGAGAAATTGCAAACTCCACACAGACAATCACCCAAGGCCAGAATTGAACTCGGGTCCCTGGAGCTGTGAGGCAGCAATGCTAACCACTGTGCCAGCAAGTGGCAGTGCTTCTGAGGAGTGCCAGCATCTGGTGATTTTCTGATTGATCTTGGCCCTTGATAATACTGGTGTAAAAGGGTGTCCAGGGGGAGTGGGTGAGGAGTTGTTGGGTGCTACTGGGTGAGCTCCCAGATGACCAGAGACCGTCTGAACATTTAAAAGTCACAGGGAGAGGAGAATTGCTGATCATTCAACTCAATAGTCTAATTGTCTTTCCCCCCATGTCCTTTGATCTCCTTCGTCCGAAGTGCTATATCTAACTGCTTTTTGAAAACGTGCGATGTTTTGGCCTCAACTACTTCCTGTGGTAACAAATTCCACAGGCCAACCACTCTCTGGGTGAAAAAATGTATCCTTATCTCTGTCCTTGATGGTCTCCACCGTATCCTCAGACTGTGACCCCTGGTTCTGGACAACCCCACCATTGGCACATCCTTCCTGATCTACCCTGTCTAGTCTTGTTAGAATTTTATTGTTTTTTATGAGATCCCCCGCTTCATTCTTCGGAACATCAGCAAATATAATCCTAACCAATTCAATCTCTCCTCATACTCAGTTCTACAATCCCAGAAAACAGCCTGGTAAACCTTTGCTGCACTCCTTGTAGGGCAAGAACATCCTTCCTCAGATAAAGTGACCAAAATGGCAGGTGTGGCCACACCATTGCAAGACATCCCTGCTCCTATATTCAAATCCTCTCGCTATGAAAGCCAACGTACAATTTGCATCCTTTGGCATCTGCTGTACCTTCATGTACCTGCATGAATCTTATGATGCTGTGTCTTCAGAGGGCATTTGACATCCACAAGCTCCATACTTCCTCTGCCCTCCTGCCGGCTCTAGCAGAGATAAAATATCTTATTTAGTATTAATATTAATCAGCATTCACTGAGTAAAAATATTGCGACTCGTCATAACAAAGATCATAATATTCTGGGCATCATGCTGGCACAGAGTTCACATGTAGAATGAGGCCATTCAGCCCATTGAGTCTGCAGCGGCTCTTGGAAAGAGCACTCTACTTAAGCCCATGCGTCCACTCTATCCCTGTAACCTAGTAACCCACCCTTCCCTTTTTTGGACACTAAGGGCAATTTAGCATGGCCAGTCCGCCTAATCTGCACATCTTTGGACTGTGGAAGGAAACCGGAGCACCCAGAGGAAACCCACGCAGACACGGGGAGAACATGCAGACTCCGCACAGACAGTGACCCAAGCCGGGATTCGAACTTGGGACCCAGGAGCTGTGAAGCAACTGTGCTAACCACTATGCTACCGTGCTGCCCTAGATCTGGGTTCAATTCCGGCCTTGGATGACTGTGGAGTTTGCACTTTCTGTCCACGTCTACGTTGGTTTCCTCCGGGTGCTCCGGTTTCCTTCCACAGTCTAAAGATATGCAGGTTAGGTGGATTGGCCATGCTAAAAAAAAGAATCTCCCCTTAGTGTCCAAAGCTGTGCAGGTTATGTGCTGTTACAGGGATAGGGTGAGGGAAATGGGCCTGGGTAGAGTGCTCTTCCAGAGGGTTGGTGCAGACTCGATGGCCTCCTTCTGCACTGTAATGATTATATGGAAAATCAAGTCAATGTGACTGAGTTGGCATTGTTTTATTTGATTCCACACAAGGTAGCTGGGAGGTCCCTATCTCCCCAGTTCCAATCATGTCAAGATGTCACTGATCTCCAGCACTTTTCCTCTCAGTTATGAGCTCAAGATCCTTGGTGGGAAAACCTTGATTTTTTTTCCCTAAATGTGCTTAACATTATTTCCTCTTCTTCAAGCAAAAAAAATAGCAGATCCATAACACAAACAGATCAGCCATGATCCTGTTGAATGGTGGAGCATGCCCGAGAAGCCAAATGGCCAACTTCTGCCCCTAATTAACATTAAGGTAGATAAATCCCCAGGGTTTGATGGAATCTACCCCAGAATACTGAGGCAGGCAAGGGAGGAAATTGTTGAGGCCTTGACAGAAATCTTTGTATCCTCAGTGGCTACAGGTGAGGGCCCAGAGAACTGGAAAATAGCTAATGTTGTTCCTTTGTTTAAGAAGGGAAGCAAGGATAATCCAGGAAATTACAGGCCGATGAGTCTTACATCAGTGGTAGGGAAATTATCGCAGAGTATTCTTCAAGACAGGATTTACACCCTTTTGTAAGCAAGTGGACGTATTAGTGAGATGCAGCATGGTTTTGTGAAGGGGAGGTTGTGTCTCATTAACTTGATTGAGTCTTTCGAGGAAGTGACAAAGACGATTGATGAAGGTAGGGCAGTGGGTATTGTCTACATGGACTTCAGTAAGACTTTTTGACAAGGTCTCTCGTGGCAGTCTGGTACAGAAGGTGAAGTCACACGGGATCAGAGGTGAGCTGGCAAGATTGATACAAAACTGGCTCGGTCATGGAAAACAGAGTATAGCACTAGAAGGGTGCATTTCTGAATGGAGGGCTGTGACTAATGGTGTTCCCCAGGGATCAGTGCTGCGACCTTTGCTGTTTGTAATACACATAAATGATTTGGAGGAAAATGTCTTGTTAGACATTTAGAAAATGGCCTGATTAGTAAGTTTGCGGACGAAACACAGGTTGGTGGAATTGTTGGTAGCGATGAGGACTGTCAGGGGACACAGAAAGATATAGATCGGTTGGAGACTTGGGTGGAGAGATGGCAGATGGAGTTTCATACTTCGTAACCCTGTTACCTCTAATAGAGATGGAGAATGATGAATGGCGGGCATCACATACCCCAGATAACATGATCCTGACCAAAAACCTGGAAGCCAAGGATAGGTTCTGTGGTCACAATCTGAATAAGTACTGTTATAACCTGCCTGCTTACCATTGGCTGGGGACTAATGACAATTCCACAATCCTGTGGGAGTATGAGCTTCCGCAATGACGGGGACGGAGAAATCATTAGCAGACTCCCTGTATAAATAAAGCTGGCCAGTTTGGAACCAGCAGGAAGGAGTAAGCAGAAAGCGAGGTTGCTGCTGCTGTTATATATATATGTTATTCTAAATAAATGTTATTTCTTTGTATCCTTGAAACTCGTGCTGGATTCTTCGTGGCCCTCACAAAACTGGCGACGAGGGTTAAAGTGAATAGCTGTCTACACTGCTGAAGCCACCTCCCTGGATTTTTGTTGGATACAGGTTGGAAGTTGTTTTCTATTACACCATGCCTCTGTATGGATGTTTGGATGTTTTTGATGCTGCGCTGGAAAGCTGGAACCAGTATGCACAACGGATGCGTTACTATTTCCGGGCAAACAATATCACTGAAAACGAGTGCCAGGTGGTCACCGCCTGCGGCCCGCATACGTTTGGGGTGATTTGGAGCCTTACCCAGCTGCGCCGGGCACCAAAATGTTTGATGAACTTGTGAATTTAGTGGGGCAGCATTTTAACCCAACCCCGTCCACGATAGTCCAACGTTACCGGTTTAAAACCGCTGAGAGGACTCCAGGAGAATCCCTTGCTGACTTTCTATCCAGGCTACGCAGGATTGCGGAGTACTGTGACTATGGTGAGACCTTGTCAGAAATGTTACGTGACCATTTGGTTTGCGGTATTAACAATGCGGCCACCCAGAGAAAGTTGTTAGCTCAGCCAACATTTGACTTTTCAACAGGCCATTCAAATAGTATTGTCCCGAGAGAGCGCAGAACGATGAGTGCAGGAGATACAGGGAATGGAAGTGCATGCCTTGTGACGCAACCCCTTCCGTCCGAAAACGTCCCCCTGCACTCCTGCGATACCTTGGGCGAGACGACGTCCGGATCGACGTCAGTGGCCATCGGACATTCCTCCCCGAAGGGAGCCTTCTCCAGAACCAATGGATGAGGAGCCATATCGTGTCAGACTTGTGGACGCCGGTCCTGGGGGCGCCAGAGGCGCCATCGTTTTGACCGAAACTGGGACCAGCCCAGGGGCCGTACCTTCCATGTGGATGAACCCGCGGCGACTACTCCTGAGGACGTGGAGACGGAGGACAACTGCCTGCAGCTGCACTGTGTGGCAGCTCCCCGTGTGGCCCCCATTAAGGTGACAGTACGGGTCAATGGTCACCCGCTTGAGATGGAGTTGGAGACTGACGCAACGGTCTCCGTGATCGCCCAGAGGACATTCGACCGCATCAAGCAGGGTATACAGACCCTTCCATTATCCGACACACAGGTCATGTTGGCCACCTACATGGGGGAACCATTGGATTCTAAGGGAAGCAAGAGATGAAATTGCAGAGCCGTTGGCAATGATCTTTTCGTCCTCACTGTCAACAGGGGTGGTACCAGGGGATTGGAGAGTGGCGAATGTCGTGCCCCTGTTCAAAAAAGGGACTAGGGATAACCCTGGGAATTAGAGGCCAGTTAGTCTTACTTCAGTGGTAGGCAAAGTAATGGAAAGGGTACTGAAGGATAGGATTTCTGAGCATCTGGAAAGACACTGCTTGATTAGGGATAGTCAGCACGGATTTGTGAGGGGTAGGTCTTGCCTTACAAGTCTTATTGAATTCTTTCAGGAGGCAACCAAGCATGTGGATGAAGGTAAAACAGTGGATGTAGTGTGCATGGATTTTAGTAAGGCATTTGATAAGGTTCTCCATGGTAGGCTTATGCAGAAATTAAGAAGGCATGGGATAGTCGGAAGTTTGGCCAGTTGGATAACGAACTGGCTAACCGATAGAAGTCAGAGAGTGGTGGTGGATGGCAAATATTCAGCCTGGATCCCAGTTACCAGTGGCGTACCGCAGGGATCAGTTCTGGGTCCTCTGCTGTTTGTGATTTTCATTAATGACTTGGATGAGGGAGTTGAAGGGTGGGTCAGTAAATTTGCAGATGATACGAAGATTGGTGCAGTTGTGGATAGTGAGGAGGGCTGTTGTCGGCTGCAAAGAGACATAAATAGGATGCAGAGCTGGGCTGAGAAGTGGCAGATGGAGTTTAACCCTGAAAAGCGTGAGGTTGTTCATTTTGGAAGGACAAATATGAATGCGGAATACAGGGTTAACGGTAGAGTTCTTGGCAATGTGGAGCAGAGAGATCTTGGGGTCTATGTTCATACATCTTTGAAAGTTGCCACTCAAGTGGATAGAACTGTGAAGAAGGCCTATGGTGTGCTCGCGTTCATTAACAGAGGGATTGAATTTAAGAGCGGTGAGGTGATGATGCAGCTGTACAAAACTTTGGTAAGGCCACATTTGGAGTACTGTGTACAGTTCTGGTCGCCTCATTTGAGGAAGGATGTGGAAGCTTTGGAAAAGGTGCAAAGGAGATTTACCAGGATGTTGCCTGGAATGGAGAGTAGGTCTTACGAGGAAAGGTTGAGGGTGCTCGGCCTTTTCTCATTAGAACGGAGAAGGATGAGGGGCGACTTGATAGAGGTTTATAAGATGATCAGGGGAATAGATAGAGTAGACAGTCAGAGACTTTTTCCCCGGGTGGAACAAACCATTACAAGGGGACATAAATTTAAAGTGAATGGTGGAAGATATAGGGGGGAAATTGAGGAGCAAATATGTAAGGAGATTACAGATAGCTGCAAGAATAATAGGGTGGTAATAGTAGGGGACTTTAACTTTCCCAACATTGACTGGGACAGTCATAGCATTAGGGGCTTGGATGGAGGGAAATTTGTTGAGTGTATTCAGGAGGAATTTCTCATTCAGTATGTGGATGGACCGACTAGAGAGGGGGCAAAACTTGACCTCGTCTTGGGAAATAAGGAAGGGCAAGTGACAGAAGTGTTAGTGAGGGATCACTTTGGGACAAGTGACCATAACTCCATTAGTTTTAAGATAGCTATGGAGAATGATAGGTCTGGCCCAAGAGTTAAAAATCTTAATTGGGGCAAGGCCAATTTTGATGGTATCAGACAGGAACTTTCAGAGGTAGATTGGGGGAGACTGTTGGCAGGCAAAGGGACGGCTGGTAAATGGGAGGCTTTTAAAAATGTGTTAACCAGGGTTCAGGGTAAGCACATTCTCTATAGAGTGAAGGGCAAGGCTGGTAGAAGTAGGGAACCCTGTATGACTCGAGATATTGAGACTCTGGTCAAAAAAAAGAAGGAGGCATATGACGTACATAAACAACTGGGATCAAGTGGATCCCTTGAAGAGTATAGAGATTGTCGAAATAGAGTTGAGGGAAATCAGGAGGGCAAAAAGGGGACATGAAATTGCTTTGGCAAATAATGCAAAGGAGAATCCAAAGAGCTTCTACAGATACATAAAGGGAAAAAGAGTAACTAGGGACAGAGTATGGCCTCTTAAGGATCAACAAGGACATCTATGTGCAGAGCCACAAGAGTTGGGTGAGATCCTGAATGAATATTTCTCATCGGTATTCACGGTGGAGAAAGGCATGGATGTTAGGAAACTAAGGGAAATAAATAGTGATGTCTTGAGAAGTGTGCATATTACAGAGGAGGAGGTGCTGGAAGTCTTAAAGCGCATCAAGGTAGATAAATCCCCGGGACCTGATGAAATGTATCCCAGGATGTTGAGGGAGGCTAGGGAGGAAATTGCGGGTTCCCTAACAGAGATATTTGAATCATCGGCAGCCACAGGTGAGGTGCCGAAGATTGGAGAGTGGCGAATGTTGTGCCCTTGTTTAAGAAGGGCAGCAGGAAAAAGCCTGGGAACTACAGACCGGTGAGCCTAACGTCTGTAGTAGGTAAGTTGCTAGAAGGTATTCTGAGAGACAGGATCTACAAGCATTTAGAGAGGCAAGGACTGATTCGGGGCAGTCAGCATGGCTTTGTGCGTGGAAAATCATGTCTCACAAATTTGATTGAGTTTTTTGAGGGGGTGACCAAGAAGGTAGATGAGGGCAGTGCAGTAGACGTTGTCTACATGGACTTTAGCAAAGCCTTTGACAAGGTACCGCATGGCAGGTTGTTGCAGAAGGTTAAAGCTCACGGGATCCAGGGGGAGGTTGCCAATTGGATTCAAAATTGGCTGGACGACAGAAGACAGAGGGTGGTTGTAGAGGGTTGTTTTTCAAACTGGAGGCCTGTGACCAGTGGTGTGCCTCAGGGATCGGTGCTGGGTCCACTGTTATTTGTGATTTATATTAATGATTTGGATGAGAATTTAGGAGGCATGGTTAGTAAGTTTGCAGATGACACCAAGATTGGTGGCACAGTGGATAGTGAAGAAGGCTATCTAGGATTGCAACGGGATCTTGATCAATTAGGCCAGTGGGCCGACGAATGGCAGATGGAGTTTAATTTAGATAAATGTGAGGTGATGCATTTTGGCAGATCGAATCAGGCCAGGACCTACTCAGTTAATGGTATGGCGTTGGGGAGAGTTATAGAACAAAGCGATCTAGGAGTACAGATTCATAGCTCCTTAAAGGTGGAGTCGCAGGTGGACAGGGTGGTGAAGAAGGCATTCGGCATGCTTGGTTTCATTGGTCAGAACATTGAATACAGGAGTTGGGACGTCTTGTTGAAGTTGTACAAGACATTGGTACGGCCACACTTGGAATACTGTGTGCAGTTCTGGTCACCTTATTATAGAAAGGATATTATTAAACTAGAAAGAGTGCAGAAAAGATTTACTAGGATGTTACCGGGACTTGATGGTTCGAGTTATAAGGAGAGGCTGGATAGACTGGGACTTTTTTCCCTGGAGCGTAGGAGGCTTAGGGGTGATCTTATAGAGGTCTATAAAATAATGAGGGGCATAGATAAGGTAGATAGTCAACATCTTTTCCCAAAGGTAGGGGAGTCTAAAACTAGAGGGCATAGGTTTAAGGTGAGAGGGGAGAGATTCAGAAGGGCCCAGAGGGGCAATTTCTTCACTCAGAGGGTAGTGAGTGTCTGGAATGTGCTGCCAGAGGTAGTAGTAGAGGCGGGTACAATTGTGTCTTTTAAAAAGCATTTAGGTAGTTACATGGGTAAGATGGGTATAGAGGGTTATGGGCCAAGTGCGGGCAACTGGGACTAGCTTAATGGTAAAAACTGGGCGGCATGGACTGGTTGGGCCGAAGGGCCTGATTCCATGCTGTAAAGTTCTATGATTCTATGATTCTATGTCAGAGGTAGGATCTTTACCCAGAGAATAGTGGGGGCATGGAATGCACTGCCTGTGGAAATAGTTGAGTCGGAAACATTAGGGACCTTCAAGCAGCTAATGGATAGGTACATGGATTACGATAGAGTGATATAGTGTAGATTAATTTGTTCTTAAGGGCAGCACGGTAGCAAGGTGGTTAGCACAATTGCTTCACAGCTCCAGGGTCCCAGGTTCGATTCCGGCTTGGTTCACTGTCTGTGCGGAGTCTGCACATCCTCCCCGTGTGTGCGTGGGTTTCCTCCGGGTGCTCCGGTTTCCTCCCACAGTTCAAAGATGTGAAGATTAGGTGGATTGGCCATGATAAATTGCCCTTAGTGTCCAAAATTGCCCTTAGTGTTGGGTGCAGGTGTTGACCTTGGGTAGGGTGCTCTTTCCAAGAGCCGGTGCAGACTCAATGGGCCGAATGGCCTCCTTCTACACTGTAAATTCTATGATAATCTATGATTAATCTAGGACAAAGGTTTGGCACAGCATCGTGGGCCGAAGGGCTGTTCTGTGCTGTATTTTTCTATGTTCTATTGCAGGAACTACGATGACCCCTGTTGTTTGTGGATGCCAGGAGGGGCGTTTCCCACTTATCGTGGTGCGTGGCCATGGGCCCAGCCTGTTGGGTCGGGACTGGTTGCGCCATTTGCGGTTGCAGTGGCAGCACATCATCCAAACAGTTTTTGGAGGGTTGACTGAGGTGCTAGGACGATACCCAGATGTATTCCAGCCCGGTTTGGGGAAAATAAAAGGGGCATTAGCCCGTATCCAAGTCGAACCAGGAGCCACGCTGCGCTATTTCCGGGCGCGCTCGGTGCCTTACGCCTTGCTCGAGAACGTAGAAAGGGAGCTCACTCATTTGGAAACTTTGGGTATTATCAGGCCCGACCGTTTCGCTGACTGGGCAGCACCAATTGTACCTGTAATGAAGCCACATGCCACAGTTCGCTTGTGCGGCGACTATAAACTTACAGTGAATACGGCTTCCCGACTCGACCGATATCCAATGCCTCGCATAGAGGATCTCTACGCAAAGCTTGCAGGTGGACTCTCGTTCACAAAATTAGATCTGAGTCACGCCTACCTACAGTTGGAGCTGGACCCTGCCTCCCGACCATATGTAACGATTAATACACACCGGGGCCTGTATGAATATACATGTTTGCCCTTTGGAGTATCCTCTGTCTGCGCTATTTTTCAACGCGTTATGGAGGGCATTTTGAGAGGTTTACCACGAGTCGCTGTCTACTTAGATGACGTTTTGATCACAGGGACATCGGAGCAGGAACATTTGGAAAATCTGGAGGCTGTCCTTAGACGCTTTTCGGAGGCTGGAATCAGTTTACGTCGCACAAAGTGCGTCTTTCAGGCGAAGGAAGTAGTCTACCTGGGTTATCGGGTGGACCGCGAAGGTTTGCACCCCGTCGCAGAGAAGGTGCGCGCGATTCAACAGGACCCCGCCCCGACTGACACTTCGCATCTTCATTCTTTTCTCGGCCTCGTAAACTATTACGGGAAGTTCCTCCCCAATCTGGCAACTACGCTGGCCCCGTTGCATCTTCTACTAAAGAAAAATCACACCTGGGTTTGGGGTCAGCCGCAAGAAACCGCTTTCCGGCGGGTAAAAGAACAATTGTCGTCGTCTGGGTTACTAACCCACTATGATCCTGGAAAGCCTTTGCTCGTCACATGTGATGCATCCCCATATGGTATTGGGGCCGTCCTGTCCCACAAGGTGGAGAACGGGGCCGAGCGGCCGATAGCTTTCGCCTCCCGCACATTGACTGCAGCGGAGAAAAAGTGCGCGCAGATCGAGAAGGTGGGCCTGGCAGTGGTCTTTGCGGTGAAACGTTTCCACCAGTACGTGTATGGCCGCCACTTCACTATCGTGACTGATCATAAGCCTCTGCTGGGACTTTTCAGAGAAGATATGCCAATACCGCCCATTGCTTCCGCACGGATCCAGCGCTGGGCTTTGTTGCTCGCTGCATACGAGTATTCTCTGTAGCACAAACCAGGAACGGAGATAGCGAATGCCGACGCACTGAGCCGATTTCCTTTATCGACCGGCCCCATGTCGACCCCCACAACCGGTGAGGTGATTGCAACCCTAAATTTTATGGACACCTTGCCTGTCACGGCATCACAGATCCGTGAGTGGACCCAGACGGAGCCAGTCCTGTCAAAGGTTCGACACACAATCCTGTATAGTGGGCAGCATAGACAGCTCCCAGGCGAGTTGCGGGCATTTTCCCCCAAGCTGTCAGAGTTCAGCGTGGAAGACGGCATCCTCTTGTGGGGGACGCGTGTGATTGTCCCGGAAAAAGGACAGGAGCTGATACTAAGAGACTTGCACAATGGGCATCCAGGTGTGACCAAAATGAAAATGTTGGCCCGGAGTTATGTTTGGTGGCCAGGCCTCGACGCCGACATTGAGAAGGTGGCCCAAAATTGCTCCACTTGTCAGGAGCATCAGAAGCCTCCGCCGACCGCACCCTTACATCACTGGGAATGGCCAGGGTGGCCTTGGGCGCACTTGCATGCGGATTTCGCCAGCCCTTTTAAAGGATCCATGTTCCTTTTATTAATCGACGCCCAGTCTAAATGGCTAGAGGTGCATCAGATGCTAGGCACAACGTCCTGCGCAACAATTGAGAAGGTGTTTGTCTTTTAGTACACATGGCCTCCCCGAGGTACTGGTCATGGATAATGGCACTCCATTTACCAGTGAGGAGTTTGCGAGGTTCATGAAGATGAATGGCATACGCCGTATCTGCACTGCCCCTTACCACCCGGCTTCAAATGGGTTGGCGAAGCGCGCAGTGCAGACATTCAAACGAGGCCTAAAGAAGCAGTCTTCCGGGTCAATGGACACGAGATTGGCTCTCTTTTTGTTTTTGTACAGGACCACCCCCCATGCGGTGACTGGGTAGCTCCCGCAGACCTCCTAATGGGCCGGAGACTTCGTACCCGCCTTAGTATGGTTTCCCCGGACATTGGTGCAAAAGTACGCCGCACACAAGAACGGCAGGGATAGGGTTTTTCTCGGCATAGGCCGATTCGGCAGTTTGCGCCCGGTGACCCAGTTCGCAATTTTGCTCGTGGTGCCCAATGGGTCCCTGGCGTAATCTTTCGCCAAACAGGCCCCATATCTTACCAGGTGCAAGCCCAAGGTTGTCTCGAGTGCAAACATGTTGACCACGTTCGGTCCAGAAGACTATCCCTTCCAAAGATTCCCCGTCCCCGGAGCTCATTTCTACAGCCGCAGAGACCAGAGACAATGGAAAGTAGTCCCACAATCTTCCTCTGGTGCCTCACTCAAAGCCTGCGCAGGTTGTTACAGAACCGTGCGGAGATAGAGACGCCGAGATGGCAGAGGCAGCAGACTCTGACTCCGAGATGTAGATACAGGACGCATCAGAGGGGGAATCCTCGGGCCCACGGGCCATGGATGTACAACCGTTACGCTGTTCATCATGGAAGTGCCGGTCTCGGTCTCATTATACGCCGCCTGATCCAGCGCCTCGTGCAAATGGTGTCCAGCTTGCGGCAAAACGAGTCCGACGCCCTCCTTCGCCAGGGTCTTCGGTGGATTCCTTGGTCTTTGGGGGGGGGAGGGATGTTATAAACTGCCTGCTTAACATTGACTGGGGACTAATGACAATCCCACAATCCTGTGGGAGTATGAGCTTCCCCAATGAGGAGGACGGAGAAATCATTAGCAGACTCCCTGTATAAATAAAGCTGGCCAGTTTGGAACCAGCAGGAAAGTGTAAGCAGCAAGCGAGGTTGCTGCTGTTGTGTATGTATATGTTATTGTAAATAAATGTTATTTCTTTGTATCCTTGAAACTCATGCTGGATTCTTTGTGGCCCTCACAAAAAGTACCATGATAGAAAGTAAAGTGAGCAACATCTTCTGGGTACAAGCGGTCTGATAAATTCCCACCACTGGTAGAATTGTATAAGCCGGTCAGTGGGGTAGAACTGTAGACCTCCACAACTGAGCCCTCTTTCTCAGGAAGATCCAGGATCTGGTTCCCCTACATGTGGCGGCTTCCTCATGAGCTTGGGAAGAACAGGGGTTGCTATGGAAAATGTACCATTCTGCTGTCTCAGGAGTACGAAACGGAATAGACAAAAAAGGAAATACCTTCCCCTGAGTGGGTGGGAATCGCAATGCATACCCAACAATTGGAAACATGGAAATCTTTGGCATACACCTTGGACAGATAAAGAAATCATTTAACTCCTTGTGAGCCTTTGTGGGATGGCCATGGTCTGTTAAACTGAAAAGAAAACTAAAAATCAAAATGGTGACATTGATACAGAATTTCTTCCCTTGGACATTCACAGCCACTTGGGTTCCAAAGTCTCACTGTCGTTTGAGAGAAAAACATTCTCTTCATCTCCATCCTATAAGGGCAGCTCCTAATTTTAAAACCTTGCCCCTAATTCTGGGCTCCCCCACAAGAGGAAACATCCTTTCCACATCCGCCTTGTCAAGATCTTGTTCAGGATCTTGTTCTTACTCTTCTGAACTCCAATGGAAATAAACCCTGTCTGTCGAACCTTTCCTCATAAGACAACCTACTCATTCCAGGTATCAATCTAGTAAACCTCCTCTGAACCACCTCCAACGCAGTTACATCCTTGCCATGTCTTCACCCAATAGATGGAATGCATTTGTTAAGGGTGAGCATCAGAGAGAGGCAGGAAATTAGATCAGGCGAAATGTAAGTGGAGACGGAGGATGGGTAGGTGGGGTATGAAGGTAAGTGGATGTGAGAAGTGAAATGATACCATAGACTTAGCAGGGTGGAGTGACGGAATGGAATGATGTGCACAGCAGGGTGAAGATGAATCTACCACTGTACTCATCTTTCCTGGCTTGATTAGGTCATTAAAGAACTTCTTGAACTGCATCCAGGAACGTGGAAGAATACACATGCTGTTAACCTCCAGGGCCATTTTTATGGCAACAGGAGGTTTCCTCTGTCCATTGCGGAGCAAGAGCACAGTATCTCTCTCTTCTTCTAATCAAATTTTTCAGCAAAAGTGCGATTACAAAAATGACCTTTTGTTACATTTATGAAATAACTGTGTGCTGTATAAATGATGGATTGGAAATTTAAAGGAGAACCCTCAGAAAGAGGAATATTATCATCATGTGATGATGTGCTGCATGAGTTGTTTGCTACTCGTCTCATTTTCAGAAAATAATTACCAGCAGTGGGATTCTCCGCAATTGTCGCGATGGCACGACACCGGCGTCAAAAACGGCGCAAACCACTCCGGCGTCAGACCGACCGGAAGTAGCGGAATTCTGCACACTTCCGGGGGCTAGGTGAACGCCGGAGGGGTTGGCGCTGCGCGAGACGGCGCCAAAGGGACTGTGCGAGTCCGCGCATGCGCCAAAGGGCAGGAGTGATCCCATGCATGCGTGGAACCACCGGCATATTCTGGCGCATTCGCAGGGGGGCGGTCTTCTCCGCGCCGGCTATGGTGGAGCCCTACAGGGGCCGGCGCTGAGGGAAGAAGTGCCCTCACGGCACAGGCCTGCCTACAGATTGGTGGGCCCCGATCGTGGGCCAGGCCACCGTGGGGGCCCCCCTGGGGTCGGACCCCCACGCCCCCCCAAGGACCGCTCCAGCCGTCTTACCTGCCAGGTCCCGCCGTGTGGACTGGCCAGAAACAGACGGCCGCTCGGCCCATCGGGGCCCGGAGAACGGCCCCCAACCAGCGTGGCGTGAACCCCGCCCGAAAACCGGTGCCAGAGAATACGGCAGCCGGCGCCGGTGCAGCGGGGCAGGAATAGCGCCGCCCCCCGGGGATTCTCCGACCCAGCGGGGCGTCGGAGAATCCCGCCCCAGATGTGCCGTGGAATGAAAAGTATAAATAAGATGTATGTGAATAAGATGCATGTTTCATTTCAGATTTCCTGCATCTGCATTTTGCTCTTGTATGTTTTGTCGTAATTTGAATTAAAATGTTAATCCATGTTCATAATATTAGGTAGTTTAATCCGATTAAAATTACTTCTCTTTGCAAGTGAGCTATGAGACTCACTTCAAGGAAATCAGGGTTTAACAGGAAGTTTCCTTCCTATAAAACGTGCATCTCATTTGCCCTTGCATTAATGATACAACACTAATTTAAACTTCAGCTTGAGGGCAGAAATATCCCTTAAGCCGATGTTAAATAGGAATATTCCCATAGTGTAGGTAAATATAGGAACACCCCTGCAGCATAGCTTGACATAAAATTGTTCTCATAATTTTAAAGTGTTGCTTTTTGGAAGTTCTTTACTTACTTCACTGACATTGAGAAATAGGATTATATTTGTGTAAAATCAAGATAACACTTTCAGAATGTTTAGAACAGAACTGAAGAAGCTGGCATAAAAAGAAAATGATTGCTGCTAATGGCAGCTTGTTGTGCACAAGTTGACTGCCATGTTTCCAACGCTATTGTAGTGACTACACTTCAAAAGTACTTAATAATAAACTCTGTTAATATCACAAGTAGGCTTACATTAATGCTGCAATGAAGTTACTGTGAAAACTCGCTAGTTGCCTCATTCCGGAGCCTGTTCGAGTACACAGAGGGAGAATTCAGAATGTCCAATTCACCTAATAGCACGGGCTGGATTCTCCGTTTTGGAGACTAATTCCAACACCGTCGGGAAAACTGTGGTCTTTTACACCAGGAAAACTGGCATCAAAAGGCCACAATTCCCTGTTTTGCTGGGGGCTAGCAGGGAGCAGGCGTAGAGCTCGCAGCTCGAGCTATCGATACAGCCTCTAGCACTTCCGGTTCAGAGGCTGCTCCATGGTGGACTCAGCCCACGGACCTGGACCGCCAAAGAAGTACCCCACATCGGCCACTCGCGTGCCCCTGGCCGACCGCCCACATTGCTCCCAGCCCCGAATGAAGCCCCCCTTGCCCTCCGATCGGCCCACCCCCGACTGTGGCGGCCCTGGACTGAGTCCGCAGCCGCCACGCGAGGATCCCTGACGGTGATCCGGAAGCCACGCCGTCAGGAATCCGGGTGGTCGGCAATGGAGCATCGCGCGGAGGGCCTCAGGCAATGGCCTGAGGCAATTATACTCGGCACGGCGCACTCCTTACGTACGCTGATTTCAGGGGCGGAGAATTGAAAAACTGGCGTCGCTCCCGATTCCGGCGCCAAAACGGAATCTTCGCCCCATCGCCGAAAGCGATTTCGGCGTCGGGGAGCAGAGAATCCAGCCCCACGTCATTTCGGGACTTATGGGAGGAAACTGGAATACCCGGAGAAACCCACGCAGAACGGGAAGAACGTGCCGAGTCCGCACAGATAGTGACCCAAGCGGGAATCAAACCTGGGACCCTGGCGCTGTGAAGCAACTATGTACTTCATTGGGTATAAAGCACTTTGGGTGACCCGGTGGTCATGGACTGACCGACACCTACGCTGTCCAGCAAACACCTCCCCCACAAAATTTGGCTGACCTCCATCCCCCCCTCCCCCAAATATCTAACTACTTACTTGACAATCTTACCTTCTCCTTGGCTGGACCTTTAAAATCATCTGGTCTGCGGCAGCCAGTGCAGTAAAAAAGGGAGCACAGTGTCCTCCCATCTCATTCTGCAGTCTTTGACTGAAGGCTTCAGGAGCATGCTGCCTGCACTGTTCTCATTAATAGGTCAGATGAGGCAGGTAAGGAAGTAGGCGCTGAGTGGCAATACGATTCGGATTGCCTCTCCGAGCAATTTCAGGCCCTCTGGGATTCATTGTCTTCTTGCTTAGCACATTACAAGTCCTGGATGCATTCTCTTTCTGCCTGTTCCAAGCTGCTCCAGCACGAGATGTGAACTGATTGTTTTCTGTGAAAAATCGCACTGATAAACCCAAAACAAAAATATAGCATCCTGCAACTTTTGCAGTGGTACACTTGGGATGTCCCAGAAAATAATTTCAACTAATTAACTACAATTCCCAAAGTTGTCCTTTGATCTGAAAAATATATGGATACTTTAACAATGTTTACCAATTTTTTTCCAACCATTCTTTGATCTTTGATGGAATTACATGAATAATTTAAATTCTTGATGTAAACAACTAACATCTCATCTCCTGTAAGGAACTCAGGAAGGGGCCATCCATTGTTTAATGTTTTTACGCTTTTAACTCTGACCTTATTAAATAAATAAGGCTGCCTTTTAATTGCAACCACTTGAGGTCTATTTACCAACCTCTCAAACTCAGGTTTCTTTCCCATTTATCTTACATTTAACCCTTTAATCCCTAACCTAGAGTTTCCTAAAACACATGAATCATGAAATTAGATGGCACAGTGGTTAGCACTGCTGCCTCACAGCACTTGGGACCCAGGTTTGATTTCGTTCTTGGGTGACTGTGAGAAGTTTGCACTTTCTCCCTTGTCAGCATGGGTTTCCTCCGGGTGCTCCAGTTTCCTCCCACAGTTCAAAGATCTGCAGGTTAGGTGGATAGGCCATGATAAATTGCTCCTTAGTGTCCAAAGATTAGGTGGGGTTGCAGGGATAGAGCAGGAGTGTGGACCAGGATAGGGTGCTCTTTCGGAGGATAGATGGGCCGAATGGTCCCGTCTGCACTTTAGGAATTCTATAATTCTATGAATATCACTGGTGGATAAAGTGCTGCACATTGTAAACATGCGCTTGGATTTCCCTCAGCACTGTTCCTGCTTTGTTGAGGCAATATCATCAGAATTACAGTCAATGCCCGGAAATGGGTCAAATTATTATAGTGGTACAGCAGCTCTGGAGAAAGTCATGGCCATGGTGATTCACTTATTTAGTTTAGATATGCACTGAAAATTACCTGACATGATAGATGATCCCACATAATTGTGTGTGGCGGTACATAAAGTTTACAAAGCAATAACTTCATATTCTAAAGGAGGAAATATTCCTGTTCCAGATGTCGTCTGCTTGTCAGTAAGTAAATGGTACAACTTTGTGGCTACTACTTTTATTTATTCGTTCATGGGATGTGGGCGGTGCTGGTGAGGACAACATTTATTGCCCATCCACAACAGCTCTTGAGATGGTGGTGGTGAGCCGTGTTCTTGAATTGTTGCAGTCCATGTGTTGTAGACACATCCAGCATGTTTTTAAAAGCAGGGAGCTCCACTGGAATTTCTACAATAAAACTGAGGCATTAAAATCAGTATCTTTCGACATTTATAAATAAATGTGCATCTTTGCATGACAGTGATCTGAAATCAATCCCTTCAGATGTCATCATATTTACATGTGCTGGTTCCTCATGATTTTTTCATGTCATATGTTCAATCTTCAAAAGGCACATCTATTCTTATCACTTTGCATAAATTGCAAATTAGGAAAATTAAGGAAAATATTGGCTGGATAAACTCATAAAAATGGCAGATTTCCCAGCAAAACCGAAGAGCAAAATGTAACCCAGATTGCAACAAAAAAATATTTTTATCTATATTATCAACTGAAATTGTCACCGTTCTTCTAGGAAGGCTGCTTTATCATGCCAAGGCTCAAGTCTCATAAATTCATATTTTAAAAGTCCTCTATTTAGTCACCCTCGGTCTTCCCTTTTCAAAAGAGAGAATCAATCTCTTTCTCCTCTCCTGAGATAACCGTGCAAGTATCATTTTGAACCATCTCCAGTGTCCCCACATTCCTTTTTTAACTGGTGACTAGAACTGCACGCAGTATTCCAAGTGTGGTCCAAGATTCAATACAAGTTTACCTAAGTTTGTTTACATTTCAATTCTATCTCTCTGAAAATAAACCATCGTGCTTGGTTTGTTGTTGAATGGCCTTCATTAATCTTTGCTCTTACTTCCAATGATTTGGCTATTTGTGTTTCCAGATCCTTTTTGGTCCTCCAATTCTCTATTTCTTTTTGACTCTTATTTGAAGCCTACTTGTGACAATAAGCGATTTTCATTTTTTCATTTCCAAATAGTGTGTGATCTCCTTATATATTTCTCCAAGTGCTCTATCTCATTTATGAAGTCCATTTCCCAATCATGTGCCCATTCTGCATGTCTATTAAAGTCTCATTATAATTTCTGGTAGTCCTCGTCTGTATTAACCAATGCTTTACCTATTTTTTCTCTCTGTTTTGCATGATATGTTCTTTTAATGTGTGATATCTTTAATTCTTACATACAGCCACCAGCTTGATTTTTAAAACTTTTTGACACTCAGAGGTTTGCAGGAAGGTCTGAATATGTTGTTATATTGAGAGACAGCATCGTTATCTTTGCCCTTGTATCCTCATGGCCCTTACTGCCGTGGAAATAAACCGCATTGTCAGAATTTGATCAAAAAGATCAGAGGTCCTGACAGCAGCCAAAATATGGATCGGCAACATTTGCCTAGCTGGCTGTAATTCCCAATTGATTATGTGAGTGCCAGCTCACAAGGTGTCCATGGCATTGCCATGCTGTGCATAATGATCGCCACTTCCCGAGACCCACTAGCCCATTCGTATGGCTGACAGCTTATAAACGTCAGCAGTGCCAGGAGGAATGGTGGTCACTTCTTGATCAAGGCAGAGGCCCTGCAGCCAAGATCAGGTAGGTGAAAGAAATATTAAAAACACTTCTAGAACTCTCCACCAAGGGAAACAATTTTAGCCACTCTATCTCTTCCCCTCATAATTTTGAACACATCAATTAAGGGGGAGGGCAAACAGGCAGAGGTCGTTGTACATATTGGTACTAACGACATAGGCAGGAAGGGGCATGAGGTCCTGCAGCAGGAGTTCAGGGAGCTAGGCAGAAAGTTAAAAGGCAGGACCTCTAGGGTTGTAATCTTGGGATTACTCCCTGTGCCACGTGCCAATGAGGCTAGAAATAGGAAGATAGAGCAGCTAAACACGTGGCTAAACAGCTGGTGTAGGAGGGAGGGTTTCCGTTATCTGGACCACTGGGAGCTCTTCCGGGGCAGGTGTGACCTATATAAGGACGGGTTGCATCTAAACTGGAGAGGCATAAATATCCTGGCCGCGAGGTTTGCTAGTGTCACACGGGAAGGTTTAAACTAGTATGGCAGAGGGGTGGGCACGGGAGCAATAGGTCAGAAGGTGAGAGCATTGAGGGAGAACTAGTGAAAAGGGACTGTGTGCCTCTGAGGCAGAGCAGACAGGGTGAAGTTGCTGAACACAGCGGGTCTGGTGGCCTGAAGTGCATATGTTTTAATGCAAGAAGTATTACGGGTAAGGCAGATGAACTTAGAGCTTGGATTAGAGCTTGGAATAAGAAGGGTGCAGTCACAATGTTGGGGGTTTACTACAAGCCTCCCAACAGCCAGCGGGAGATAGAGGAGCAGATAGGTAGACAGATTTTCGAAAAGAGTAAAAACAACAGGGTTGTGGTGATGGGAGACTTCAACTTCCCCAATATTGACTGGGACTCGCTTAGTGCCAGGGGCTTAGATGGGGCAGAGTTTGTAAGGAGCATCCAGGAGGGCTTCTTAAAACAATATGTAGACAGTCCAACTAGGGAAGGGGCGGTACTGGACCTGGTATTGGGGAATGAGCTCGGCCAGGTGGTAGAAGTTTCAGTAGGGGAGCATTTCGGGAACAGTGACCACAATTCAGTAAGTTTTAAAGTGCTGGTGGACAAGGATAAGAGTGGTCCTCGGGTGAATGTGCTAAATTGGGGGAAGGCTAATTATAACAATATTAGGCGGGAACTGACGAACCTAGTTTGAGGGCAAATCAACATCTGACATGTGGGAGGCTTTCAAGTGTCAGTTGAAAGGAATTCAGGACCGGCATATTCCTGTGAGGAAGAAGGATAAATACGGCAATTTTCGGGAACCTTGGATAACGAGAGATATTGTAGGCCTCGTCAAAAAGAAAAAGGAGGCATTTGTCAGGGATAAAAGGCTGGGAACAGACGAAGCCTGTGTGGAATATAAGGAAAGTAGGAAGGAACTTAAGCAAGGAGTCAGGAGGGCTAGAAGGGGTCATGAAAAGTCATTGGCAAATAGGGTTAAGGAAAATCCGATGGCTTTTTACACGTACATAAAAAGCAAGAGGGTAGCCAGGGAAAGGGTTGGCCCACTGAAGGATAGGCAAGGGAATCTATGTGTGGATCCAGAGGAAATGGGCGAGGTACTAAATGAATACTTTGCATCAGTATTCACCAAAGAGAAGGAATTGGTAGATGTTGAGTCTGGAGAAGGGTGTGTAGATAGCCTGGGTCACATTGAGATCCAAAAAGATGAGGTGTTGGGCGTCTTAAAAAATATTAAGGTAGATAAGTCCCCAGGGCCTGATGGGATCTACCCCAGAATACTGAAGGAGGCTGGAGAGGAAATTGCTGAGGCCTTGACAGAAATCTTTGGATCCTCACTGTCTTCAGGCGATGTTCCGGAGGACTGGAGAATAGCCAATGTTGTTCCTCTGTTTAAGAAGGGTAGCAAGGATAATCCAGGGAACTACAGAACTACTTCAGTGGTCGGGAAATTACTGGAGAGAATTCTTCGAGACAGGATCTACTCCTATTTGGAAGCAAATGGACGTATTAGTGAGAGGCAGCATGGTTTTGTGAAGGGGAGGTCGTGTCTCACTAACTTGATAGAGTTTTTCGAGGAGTTCACAAAGATGATTGATGCAGGTAGGGCAGTGAATGTTGTCTATATGGACTTCAGTAAGGCCTTTGACAAGGTCCCTCATGGTAGACTAGTACAAAAGGTGAAGTCACATGGGATCAGGGGGGAGCTGGCAAGGTGGATACAGAACTAGCTAGGTCATAGAAGGCAGAGAGTAGCAAGGGAAGAATGCTTTTCTAATTGGAGGGCTGTGACCAGTGGTGTCCCACAGGGATCAGTGCTGGGACCTTTGCTGTTTGTAGTATATATAAATGATTTGGAGGAAAATGTAACTGGTCTGATTAGTAAGTTTGCAGACGACACAAAGGTTAGTGGAATTGCGGATAGCGATGAGGACTGTCAGAGGATACAGCAGGATTTAGATTGTTTGGAGACTTGGGCAGAGAGATGGCAGATGGAGTTTAATCCGGACAAATGTGAGGTAATGCATTTTGGAAGGTCTAATGCAGGTAGGGAATATACAGTGAATGGTAGAACCCTCAAGAGTATTGAAAGTCAGAGAGATCGAGGTGTACAGGTCCACAGGTCACTGAAAGGGGCAACACAGGTGGAGAAGGTAGTCAAGAAGGCATACGGCATGCTTGCCTTGATTGGCCGGGGCATTGAGTATAAGAATTGGCAAGTCATGTTGCAGCTGTATAGAACCTTAGTTCGGCCACACTTGGAGTATAGTGTTCAATTCTGGTTGCCACACTACCAGAAGGATGTGGAGGCTTTAGAGAGGGTGCAGAAGAGATTTACCAGAATGTTGCCTGGTATGGAGGGCATTAGCTATGAGGAGCGGTTGAATAAACTCGGTTTGTTCTCACTGGAACAACGAAGGTTGAGAGGCGACCTGATAGAGGTCTACAAAATTATGAGGGGCATAGACAGAGTGGATAGTCAGAGGCTTTTCCCCAGGGTAGAGGGGTCAATTACTAGGGGGCATAGGTTTAAGGTGAGAGGGGCAAGGTTTAGAGTAGATGTACGAGGCAAGTTTTTTACGCAGAGGGTAGTGGGTGCCTGGAACTCGCTACCGGAGGAGGTGGTGGAAGCAGGGACGATAGTGACATTTAAGGGGCATCTTGACAAATACATGAATAGGATGGGAATAGAGGGATACGGACCCAGGAAGTGTAAAATATTGTAGTTTAGTCGGGCACCATGGTCGGCACGGGCTTGGAGGTCCGAAGGGCCTGTTCCTGTGCTGTACATTTCTTTGTTCTTTGTTCTTAAGTCACCCCTCAGTCTTCTTTGTTTCAAGGAAAGTAACCCCAACCTATCCAATCTCTCCTCGTAGCTCCACTTTTCTCACCCTGACAGCATTCTTGTAAACTACCTCTGCACTCTCCCCAGAACAATAACGTCCTTCCTGTAATGTGGCGAGCAGAACTGCACACAATATTCCAATTGTAGCTTTATACAGTGTTTTATATAATTTCAACACTGTATCTTGACTTTTATATTCTATACCTCTGCCAATGAAGAAGAGCATTCCATATGCTTTCTTAACAACCTTGTCTGCTTGAACTGTGACCTTTAGTGACCTGTCTACTTGTACGCCAAGATCACTCACTTCATTTACCCCTCTTTACATTCCTATTAATTATGTACTCCCTACAACTGTTTGATCTCTCTAAATGCATGACCTCACATTTGTCTGTGTTAAGATCCATCTGCAATTGCCACCCACTCCACCAACCCATCGATATCAGCCCATAGTTCATGGTGGGTTTGCGACTCTTAAGTCGCTGGTGCGCCGCATATTCACAGTATGACGACCCGGAAGTGCAGGCATTCAGGCATAGACCATAAGACCATAAGACATCGGAGCAGAATTAGGCCACTTGGCCCATCGAGTCTGCTCCGCCATTCAATCATGGCTGATAATTTCTCATCCCCATTCTCCTGCCTTCTCCCCATAACCCATGATCCCCTTATTAATCAAGAACCTATCTATCTCTGTCTTAAAGACACTCAGTGAAGTGGCCTCCACAGCCTTCTGCGGCAAAGAGTTCCACAGATTCACCACCCACTGGCTGAAGAAATTCCTCCTCATCTCTGTTTTAAAGGATCGTCCCTTTCGTCTGAGATGGTGTCCTCTGGTTCTAGTTTTTCCGACAAGTGGAAACATCCGCTCCACGTCCACTCTATCCAGGTCTCGCAGTATCTTGTAAGTTTCAATAAGATCCCTTCTCATCCTTCTAAACACCAACAAGTACAGACCCAGAGTCCTCAAACGTTCCTCATACGACAAGTTCTTCATTCCAGGGATCATTCTTGTGAACCTTCTCTGGACCCTTTCCAAGGCCAGCACATCCTTCCTTAGATATGGGGCCCAAAACTGCTCACAATATTCCAAATGGGGTCTGACTTTCCAGAATTGCTAATGCCTCCTCCTTATGAACCTCAAGCCCGTCTAGTCTAGTAGCCTGTATCTCAGTATTCGCCTCGACAACATTGTCTTTTTCCTGTGTGAATATTGACGAAAACATATTCATTTAACACCTCTCCTATCTCTTCGGAATCCACGCACAACTTCCCACTGCTGTCCTTGACTGGCCCTACTCTTACCCTATTCTTTTATTCCTGACATAACCATTGAAAGCTTTAGGGTTATCCTTGATCCTACCTGCCAAAGACTTCTCATGTCCCCTCCTGGCTCTTCTTAGCTCTCTCCTTAAGTCCGTCCTAGCTAACTTGTAACTCTCGAGCGCCCTAACTGAACCTTCACATCTCATCTTTACATAAGCCTCCTTCTTCCTCTTGCCAAGTGATTCAACTACTTTAGTAAACCACGGTTCCCTCGCTCGACCACTTCCTCCCTGCCTGACAGGTACATACCTATCAAGGACACACAGTAGCTGTTCCTTGAACAAGCTCCACATTTCAATTGTGTCGATCCCCTGCAGTTTCCTTCCCCATCCTATGCATCCTATGTCTTGCCTCATCGCTTCATAATTGCCTTTCCCCCAGCTATAACTCTTGCCCTGCGGTATATATCTATCCCTTTCCATCGCTAAAGTAAATGTAATCGAATTGTGGTCACTATCACCAAAGTACTCACCTACCTCCAAATCTAACACCTGGATCAAGGATAACCCTAAAGCTTTCAATGGTTATGTCAGGAATAAAAGAATAGGGTAAGAGTAGGGCCAGTCAAGGACAGCAGTGGGAAGTTGTGCGTGGATTCCGAGGAGATAGGAGAGGTGTTAAATGAATATGTTTTTGTCAGTATTCACACAGGAAAAAGACAATGTTGTTGAGGCTACTAGACTAGACGGGCTTGAGGTTCATAAGGAGGAGGCGTTAGCAATTCTGGAAAGTGTGAAAATAGATAAGTCCCCTGGGCCGGATGGGATTTATCCTAGGATTCTCTGGTTCTAACAAATCTGGTTCATTACCCAGTACCAAATCCAATGTGGCCTCGCCTCTGGTTGGTCTATCTACATACTGTGTCAGGAAACCCTCCTGCACACATTGGACAAAAACGGACCCATCTAATGTACTCAAACTATAGTGTTTTCAGTCAACATTTGGAAAGTTAAAGTCCCCCATAACAACTGCCCTGTTACTTTCGCTTTCCAGAATCATCTTTGCAATTCTTTCCTCTACATCTCTGGAACTTTTAGGAGGCCTATAGAAAACTCCCAACAGGGTGACCTCTCCTTTCCTGTTTCTAAGATAATATGGAGGGACCGAACCTCATAATGCCCAGGCTTTCCACACTGTAGACATCGGCTGCCTTTGGCTGGACATTGCCGCTTTAAATGGGCGGAGCCACAATCTGGACATGTCATGACGCTGACGTCAGCGCGTTCTGTGCGCCGTCGCGCATGCGCAGTGCAGTCGGCTGACATTCGCACATGCGCAGTAGGGTCTTCGGCCTCAACCTCCTCCCGGTCGTGGCACACATGCGTAGGGACCTTGGAAAAGCACGCAAAACGGCCACTCTCCTCGATGCTCAGGCCTTGCACTTTTGCGATGGCCTGCACCCTTTCTGCCCCGTGGGAGGCCAGTTTTGCAATTTCTGCCACCCTGATGCGGGAGTAACGATTTCTGGCATGCTCATGGACAACGCACGTTTCGATGGCGACAGAGGGGGTCAACTGTTTGATTTTGAGTAGCTGCTCCCGCAGGGAGTCGGACTGGACCCCGAAAACGATCTGATCCCGGATCATGGAATCAGCCGTCAAGTCATAATTACATGACTGCGCTAGGATGCGGAGATGGGTCAAGAACAACTGGAAAGGCTCATCCTTACCCTGAAGCCTCTGTTGGAAGATGTACCATTCAAAGCTCTCATTCACCTCAATGTCGCAGTGGCTGTTGAATTTCAGCAAAACTGTCTTGAACTTCGTCTTGTCTTCGCCATTGGCAAACGTGAGTGAGTTAAAGATGTGGATGGCGTGATCCCCCGCAGTTGACAGGAACAGCGCGATTTTCCTGGCATTCGATGCTGCCTCGAGGTCGGAGGCCTCGATATACAGGAGGAACTTCTGTTTGAAGACCTTCCAGTTGGCGCCAAGGTTGCCGGAGATCCGGAGTTGCGGAGGGGGCTGGATCTTTTCCATGCAGCTGGATGGTTGCTTGCTGGTCATTGCAGATTCACTCGAGGTAGGTTCGTTAGAGTTAATAGTTCCCTGGTACCATGAAGTGTTATCTGAGTTGGTTTAACATTGACTGCAACTGGATGCAGTGAGACTAGAAACAGGCTTCCAACACAGGAGATGGTCCAACACTGTTTTATTGAACCTGCTGGTTGCTGTACATAATCTGCTGTGAGTTGACATTTGTTTCCAGGTAGTTCTGGATGGATTTGTTGACCCCGCCCACAGATTGCTTCGTCCGCTAGCAACCCCACATCCAGTCTCCACAGCCGGCGTTGCCCTCTCTCCACACTAACCCGTAGATTCACCCAATGTGGGGCATGACACTGCAATTGCCGAGTACTCAGTATCCATCACCCCCGGGATTAGCGCCCTGCTCGGACCAAAAAAAGTCAATGCAAGAGTGGACATGGGAAAAAAGAAAACTCCTTTGCCCTTGGCCATGCAAACCTCCATGGGACTACTCCCCCCCCCCCATCTGTTCCATAAACCCCTTCAATTACTTTGCCGCAGCAGGCCTCCTCCCTATCTTGGATTTTGACCGGTCCAATTCCGGATCAATGACTGTGTTAAAATCTCCTCCCATAATCAGGTTATGTGACTCTAGGTCTGGGATCTTACCTAACACCTGCCTCATAAATTCCACATCGTCCCAATTCGGGGCATATATGTTCACGAGTACCACTTCCCACTCGCCATTATGTACCTAACCCCCTTGTCTGACACGATTCTCCCTGCCACTCGTTTATTGATCAAGATCGCTACCCCTCTGGTCTTTGAGTCCAGCCCTGAGTGGAATACTTGGCCAACCCACCCCTTTCTCAATCTCGTCTGGTCTATAACCTTTAGGTATGTCTCTTGCAGCATTGCCATGTCCGCCTTAAGCCCCCTCAAATGCGCAATCACGCGAGCCCTCTTGAGCAGCCCATTCGACTCTCTGACATTCCATGTAATCAGCCTGGTTGGGGGGCTACCTGCCCCACCCCACCCTCCGCTGACTAGCCATCACCCTTTTTAGGCCAGCCTCCAGCTCGCGCCCTCGACCTCCTCGAGCCCTCCCTCGGGGATTCGCCGTTCCTGACTTCCCATTTGTCCCCTAGTAACAGTTCCTCCCCTGTCAGCAAAGCAGCTCCCCCCCTCCCCCCTAGCAAAAACCCAGCCCAGCACAACAAATCACCACCACAGTACTCTCCAAGGCTTCAGTGTCGTTTAGTTCACCTCCAGTCTTTTTTCTTCAATAAAAGTCCATACATCGTCTGGTGTTTCAAAGTAGAAGTCCCGTTCCTCATATGTGACCTACAGACGGGCTGGGTACAACATCCCGAACTTCACCCGCTTCTTAAAGAGGGACGTTTTTGCCCGATTAAACCCAGCTCGGCTCTTGGCCAAATCCGTGCCCTGATAAATGCACGGCTCACAATTCTCCCACTTGCTGCTCCTTTCTTTCTTGGCCCACCGTAGAACGTGTTCCTTGTCCAGGAATCGGTGTAAACGTACCACCATCGCCCTCGGCGGCTCATTCGCTCTGGGCTTCCTCGTAAGGGCTCTGTGTGCTCTATCCACTTCCAGGGGAATGCCTCAGCCCCCATCAACTTCTCCAACATGTCCGTCACATCCGATCCTTCACTGCCTTCAGGGAGGCCGACAATTCTAAGATTCTGCCTCCTGGACCAGTTCTCCATGTCCTCCAGCTTCTCCTGCATTCTTTTCTGGCGGTCATTCATCATCTCCACCTTGGTCTCCAGCACGGTTATGTATTCCTCGTGCTCGGACACCTTTTTCTCCACCCCCTGGACCGCTCTTCCGTGGGTCTCTTGATTCTGCACCACCTGATCTATCGAAGCCTTGATCGGGTCCAGCGTGTCCTTCTTCAGCTTGGCGAAGCAACCTTCGAAAAATTTCACCAGCTGCTCCATCAACCACTGTGCCGTTTCCCCGCGGCCCCACTTCTCCGCCATGCTTTCCCGCGTTGCCAGCTCTGCTCGCGTCTTCCTTGTAGGACTTTGTCTTCTCACACGGCCACTTCTGGTCCAATTCTCCATACACTGGAGGGGGATCTTTCCTCACTGTCTCACTCTTCACCGATTTATCCGATAAAATCTGGAAAAAAACGGGGAAAAAGGTCCAAAAGTCCGTCACAGGCGGGAGCTATCAAATGTGCGACCTACTCCTCCATGGCTGCCACCGGAAGTGACTAGGGACTTTTCACAGTAACTTCATTAACGCCTACTTGTGCCAATAAGCGATTATTATTATTAGTAGTTGGCTCAGAAGTACCTATAATTGAGCAATAAACTCGAACATCATTATTTTTCTTAACCTTTGTCTCGCTCCCAGGACAGGCACTCTTCAAATTTATGAACACTCAATTATTCTGGTTTTGGTTTCGGGACAGTTTCAATATGCTACAAAGATGTCAATCTAGAAAAGTTTATGTTTTATGGAGCCAAAAGATGAAGCCTTACAGGGTAACCCCGCATGATAAGGTTGTCTTCAATCTTTGAAACCACATTGGAGCACATATTAGCATGACTGTTGACACTGACTCTGCTGAATAAGATCCTTCCTTATTTACTGGGTTTGGGGAGGTTAAAGGACACAGTCATGCTCATGCAGACACGTCAATTTCAACAGTTTCACAAAATGTGACATGTTAACCATTGGAAATCCATGCTGATGTGTCACAGGAGCTGGAATAAATTGAAGCAGATGATATTATTGAGAGAATTGAATCATCTGACAGAATGTTTGCCTCCTGCCAGCATCGGGAATCATGGCGGGTGGGGCAGAAGATTTGGTGAGAGTCAAAACATCAGTTTTAAACATTGGGTAATTAGGTCGGAATCTTGTCCTGACTTTTATGGTGATGGATGTTGAGAACCCATTTTGCAACTCCTAAATGCGCATCACCAGGGCAAAAGACTGGAATCTTGGGCGTCATTCTCCGACCCCCCGCCGGGTCGGAGAATGGCCGTTGGCCGCCGTGAATCCCGCCCCCGCCCCCACCGAAGTCTCCGAAGGGAGAAAAGTCGGCGGGGCGTTAATGGCGCCGGTGCCGCGGAGAATGTCACGGGTCTGCGCAAGGCAGCTGATTTTCGGCCTGCCGATATTCTCCCTCCCGGATGGGCCGAAGTCCCGTCGACGTGATGACCGTTCACGTCGACGTGAATCAAACCTCCTTTTCATCGGCGTGACCCGGTGCTCCAGGCTCACGCTGACCAGCGTGGAGGTGAGTGACGGCCTGGGGGGTTGGCTCTGGGCAGGAAATGGCGTGGCCGCAGACTGATTGCGTGAGGAGAGGTGTGTCTCGGCTTGTGTGTGTGTGTGTGCGGCGGGGGGGGGGGGGGTGGTTAGAGTAGGCTGGGCTCCGGGGGAGTGCCGGGAGGGGGTCCGTGCCGGGGTGGAGGTTGTGGAGGGGGTCCGTGCCGGGGTGGAGGTTGGGGGGGGGGGAGTCCGTGCCGGGGTGGAGGTTGGGGGTTGGGGGGGTCCGTGCTGGGGTGGAGGTTGGGGGGGGGGTCCGTGCTGGGGTGGAGGTTGGGGAGGGGGTCCGTGCCGGGGTGGAGGTTGGGGGTTGGGGTGGGGGTCCGTGCCGGGGTGGAGGTTGGGGGTTGGGGGGGGGTCCGTGCTGGGGTGGAGGTTGGGGAGGGGGTCCGTGCCGGGGTGGAGGTTGGGGGTTGGGGGGGGTCCGTGCTGGGGTGGAGGTTGGGGGTTGGGGGGGTCCGTGCTGGGATGGAGGTTGTGGAGGGGGTCCGTGCCGGGGTGGAGTTTGGGGGTTGGGGAGGGGGTCCGTGCCGGGGTGGAGGTTGGGGGTTGGGGGGGGGGTCCGTGCTGGGGTGGAGGTTGGAGAGGGGGTCCGTGCTGGGGTGGAGGTTGTGGAGGGGGTCTGTGCCGAGGAGGGTGATGGGAGGGCAAATGAGTTGGTCCACCTGGCCAGGTGCCAGCCTCCAACAGTTGGACCCATGCGGTCCATGCCACCTGGCTGGGGGGAGGAGGGGATATGGGCAATGATGACATGTCGTCGTTCCCCTCCCCCCCACCAGGCCGTCATGTTTTCAGATCATCCAGCGATGTTGGCCGCCGTGGTGGCAGCCGCTCATGTCTATGTTGCCCTGGATGAGGAGGAGGAGGAGGAGGAGCGTGCCAGAGAGGCGGCGCAGGCTGCCGCAGAGTGGCAGGCGGCAGCCGCCCAGGCTGGAGGGACACCTGACCGACAGGACGAGGAGGGGGAGGAGGACGTCGCCGCCCCACGGCAACGGAGGCACCCGAGGGCGCCCCGTGTGTACCGGCCCCGGCAGTCATACCAGGACCTCACGGACCGGGAATGCAGGAGGAGACTCCGGATGAGCCGGGAAACCGTGGCACACATCTGCCACCTGCTGGCACACCTGTCACCGCGTGGCACTGGCGGGGGACACCCTCTCCCCGTGTCCGTCAAGGTTACGGTGGCCCTGAACTTTTATGCAACGGGGTCATTCCAGGCACCGAGTGGGGACCTGTCCGGCATATCGCAGACATCGGTGCATCGGTGCATCCGGGCAGTGACAGATGCCCTTTATGCTTTGGCGCACCGCTACATCCGCTTCCCCGTGGACCGGGCCAGCCAAGATGCCCGGGCCGTGGGCTTTTCTGCCGTTGCCGGGTTCCCCATGGTCCAGGGCGCGATCGATGGGATGCACGTCGCCGTGCGGCCACCTGCAGATAACAGGGCCGTGTTCACTAATAGGAAGGGGACCTATTCGATGAACGTACAGGTGGTCTGCGACCACCGCATGATGATCCTGCACGTCTGCGCCCGTCACCCAGGCAGTGTACACGACTCATTCGTGTTGTCGCGGTCATCCATCCCCGGCATGTACGAGGGACGCCATCCCCGGCTGAGGGGCTGGTTGCTGGGCGACAGGGGCTACCCATTGCGATCGTGGCTGATGACGCCTATACGGAGGCCACGCAATGAGGCGGAGAACCGCTACAATGATGCCCATGTAGCGACAAGGGGAGTGATCGAGAGGTGCTTTGGCGTGCTGAAGATGCGTTTCAGGTGCCTGGACCTCTCTGGGGGCGACCTCCAGTATCGGTCAGATAGGGTCGGCCGCATCATTGTGATGTGCTGCGTCCTGCACAACATAGCCCAGCAGAGGGGCGATGTGCCGCAGGCAGAGGAGGGCGGAGTGGAGGAGCAGCAGGAAGAGGCCCAGTCCTCCCCAGATGAGGGGGATGGGGGCAATGATCAGGGCAGACAGGGTAGACACAGGCGGGTGGCTGTCCACCGTTACCGGCTGGCCCAGCGGGCACGGGACAGACTGATAGCCGCCCGCCTCACTGACTAGATGGGCGTGGGAATCGGGTAGTATGGCCACAGGCCGCACACCATGGCAACAGCCGACCACCCACACCCCCCACCCATCCACCCACCCAGCACCCTCACCCCCCTCCCCAACCCCACACATCCCACCCGCATGCACACCACCCCCCCCCCAATTGCCGATCCACCGGCGGCACAACGGGCCGGGCTCACCCAGTTGCGGGTGGACGCGTGTCTATCGCAGGCCATGGAGGATGATGACAACCCGCCCTGCGATGAGCTCCTGGCTCTACATCGTTGGACTATGTCTGACCCATGGCCACAGTACCACCATCCACCCGGACCATCCCTGCATGCGGCTGTGACACTGCAGCGCACGGTCCCGTCCTCTGCCCGGGGGATGTTGATGGCGGCCCAGGGAGAAGGGGGCAGACTCACCTGGGGCTGAGGTAAGACCACCCGTCACACACACACTTGCGCTCAACGTACATGACACGCCCGCACACTTTGGACAGAGCACAAAGGCAGCTTCGGTAGGTGTAACATTGACTTTAATAACCAAAGGAGTTCATGCACGTGCCCAAGCCCCTAAAACTCATCTGTGCCCTGCACCCGTGCCAACTTACTCAGTGTCTAATTGTTTGGCCTTACGGGCCCTTTGACTACGTCTACGTTGTTCCCCAGACGGTACAGCAGAACTGGAGGTGGACTCCTGTGATTCCTGCCCTCTGACACTGGATCCCTTTGGCGGCCGTTTCCTGGGGCGTCCTGGCCTAGATGGGCCAGGCTGCGGCCCGGGCGACTGGGATGGCGAGCTGCCAGCCTGTCCTGCCCGTTGCCCACCCGATGCACCTGGGACGGAAGGGGGGGAGTCCGAGGTGTCGCGGTGTACCGGGACCTCCCCTACAGAGGGAGCCGGGACGGACCACACCACCTCCTCCTCCCTCGGGGTGCCCGATGGCCCCCAGGCCTCTACATGGGTGGGGGATGCGAACGGACTGGCCATCCGACGCGCCCCCGACATCTGGCGCTGCCAGTCCTGGAGGCCCGTGCTGGTATCGACAGGGGTCTGCAGGTTTGCAGCCATGGAGCCCAGGGGGTTGTCAAACCCTGTCTGTGACAGTGCGACGCCGGCTCGCACATGGCCACTGGCGCCGATGCCCTCAGCGATGGCCTGCTGAGACTGGGCCATGGCCTGCAGAGACTGGGCCATGGCCTGCAGAGACTGGGCTATGGCCTGCTGAGACTGCGCCATGGCCTGCTGAGACTGGGCCATGGCCTGCAGAGACTGGGCTATGGCCTGCTGAGACTGGGCCATGGCCTGCTGAGACTGGGCCATGGCCTGCTGAGACTGGGCTATGGCGTTGAGCGCCTCTGCCATCTGGCGCTGGCACTGGCTCATGGCCTCCTGTGAGAGGGCAGCCATTTCCTGGGCCACAGACGCCGCCTGCACGGAAGGCCCCAGGCCTCGCAAACCGTTCCCCATGTCTGACACCGTCGCACCCATTGCCTCCACCGCGGACGCCACCCGTGCGGTGTCAGCCTGGGTGGCACGCATGACCGGGACCACTCCCAGCTCCTGGACGCGGGTGGACCCCTCCACTTGCGACCGCAGCCGCCGCAAGCCACCCGTCACCCTATTCGCTCGTCTCCATGTCGGTGGTTGCATCGGATCTATGTGTGGGTGTGGTAACTGCATGAACCCGGGATCCATCTGGGCGGCAGATGTTCGCTTGGCCTGGGCTGCCCTCCGACCGCCCGGTCCCTCTGCTACTCCTACCTCCACCTGCTGTACCGGGACGGCTGTGTTGTGCGCACCAGTGAGTGTACCAGACGCCTCATCACTAAAGTGCCCAACCGTGGTGAGTGTTTCTGCGATGGTGGAGGGTGTTGGTGACAGCAGTGGCGTTGTGTCGTGCTCTTCGTCCCACTCTGACTCCACGGCACTTTGGGGTGGGGGTTCGTCTCCACCCATCCACTCTGAGTCACTGTCCGGTATTTCGTCTTCCCGGGTAGGGGTGTCCTGGGTAGTGCTGTCCCGGGTAGTGCTGTCCCGGGTAGTGCTGTCCCGGGTAGGGGTGTCCTGGGTAGTGCTGTTCCGGGTAGTGCTGTCCCGGGTAGTGCTGTCCCGGGTAGGGGTGTCCTGGGTAGGGGTGTCCTGGATAGTGGTGTCCTGGGTAGTGGTGGCCTGGCTCGGATGTGACGGGGGCCTGTGGCTGCCCCCCTCATCGCTGGGTGGTCGCTCCCGCACGTGACGGGGGTGTCGTCTCCCTGTTGCTCCAGGTCTCTCCGTCTCCCGTGGTGTGCGAGGGGCATCCTGCGGGCGTCGCATGCTGGAGGGTCCGGCTCTCTCCGTCTCCCGTGGTCTCCGAGGGGCATCCTGCGGGCGTCGCATGCTGGAGGGTCCGGGTCTCTCCGTCTCCCGTGGTCTCCGAGGGGCATCCTGCGGGCGTCGCATGCTGGAGGGTCCGGGTCTCTCCGTCTCCCGTGGTCTCCGAGGGGCATCCTGCGGGCGTCGCATGCTGGAGGGTCCGGGTCTCTCCGTCTCCTGTGGTCTCCGAGGGGCATCCTGCGGGCGGTGTGCATCTGCGGGGATGGGTGCCTGGACGTTTGGTCCTGCGATACACAATGAAGCATGCATGGTTAGACATCAGGCAGTGATCAGGGGATACGGGGGAGGGGGATATAGGGGAGGGGGGATATGGGGACGGGCTGTTGGTGGCTCATTTGCTCGTGGGCCCCCGACCTCTGCATCAGCAACCTCCCGGTCCTCAGGTCCGCCAGCCAGTTCCAGGGCCCTTTCCTCGTGTACGGTCAGTGGCCTCTCATCAGCGGGCCCTCCTCCAGTCCTCACATGCTCCCTATTGTTGTGTGCGCACTTCTCCTGTGGGGGGGGGGGGTGTTGGCAGGGGTAAAAGGCAACAGTGTTAGGCAGGTATATGAATGCACGTCATCGGTTGCGCGTGCATTGCAGAGGTTAAGGTTAGGGCTGGATTCACTTGGGGATATGGGGGATATGGGGGATATGGGGGAGGGGTGATATGGGGGAGGGGGGATATGGGGGATATGGGGGATATGGGGAGGGGGAATATGGGGGAGGGGGGATATGGGGGATATGGGGAGGGGGGATATTGGGGATATGGGGTAGGGGGGATATGGGGGAGGGGGGATATGGGGAGGGGGGATATGGGGGATATGGGGGAGGGGGGATATGGGGGAGGGGGATATGGGGGATATGGGGGAGGGGGGATATGGGGGATATGGGGGAGGGGTGATATGGGGGATATGGGGGAGGGGGGATATGGGGGATATGAGGGATATGGTGGAGGGGGGATATGGGGGATATGGGGGAGGGGGGATATGGGGAGGGGGGATATGGGGGATATGGGGGAGGGGGGGATATGGGGGAGGGGGGATATGGGGGATATGGGGGAGGGGGGTATGGGGGAGGGGGGATATGGGGGAGGCTCACCCTGCCTGCTCTGACGAGGTCGTTCACCTTCTTGTGGCACTGGGTGCCTGTCCGTGGTGTCAGGGCCACAGCGGTGACGGCCTCTGCCACTTCCCTCCACAGACGCCGGCTGTGGCGTGGGGCAACTCTGCGGCCGTGCCCGGGATACAGGGCGTCCCTCCTCTGCTCCACCGCCTCCAGGAGCGCCTCCACATCGCGTGACTCGAACCTCGGGGCTCAGCGACGGCTAGCCATCCAGTCGGGTGTTGCGGTCGGGTGATCTGGTCGGGTGGGGGGGAGCTGCGCGGCCTATGAGCCGTCACGCCGTGCAGCGCGTATGACGCTGCACGGCGTGAACCACTGCGCAAGCGCGTATCCCGTTACGTCGCTGCTAGCGCATTTCGGGCCGGAGACTATCGTCCCATTTTTATGACGTGACGCAAGTGGGATTTGCGCCGTTTTTTGCGCCGATCGGCGGACTTTCCGCCGATAACGGAGAATTTCGCCCCTTATTCCTGTGTCAAATTGTCTGCCCTGCCAGTGGGAAGTTACAGCATTCCATTTAACGGCACAACATCATGCATCTGATGCGCATGAGTCCCTGGACTTTCCGGACACTCGATGCTCTCTTCCCAATTAAAGACAGTGTCAGTTGCCAGGGAATGTCAACACAGGAGATGGTAGACACTGTGGTGATGTGCATCAATGTAAATACATGTAGGCCAGCTAGACACTAGATGGAGCACCAGTGACATCACACACACACACACTCAACCAATAGATCAGATAGATAGGATACGACCAATGGACATTCACGATACACAAAGAGGTGACACGACCACAGGGGTGCATTACATCAACCCATATATAAAGGACACCACACACATGATCTGCCTCTTACCAGTGGAGACAGTCAGTGAGAACAGACACAGGGTTGATTCAATATTCTTTCATAGAATTTACAGTGCAGAAGGAGGCCATTCGGCCCATCGAGTCTGCACCGGCTCTTGGAAAGAGCACCCTACCCAAGGACCACACCTCCACCCTATCCCCATAATCCAGTAACCCCACCCAACACTAAGGGAAATTTTGGACACTAAGGGCAATTTATCATAGCCAATCCACCTAACCTGCACTTCTTTGGACTGTGGGAGGAAGTGCAGACTCCGCACAGACAGTGACCCAAGCCGGAATCGAACCAGGGACCTTGGAGCTGTGAAGCAATTGTGCTATCCACAATGCTACCGTGCTGCCCTAAACCCACCCACCACGTGGATTACAGCAGATGGTTAGTCAGTCTGGGTAACTATAGAAGGATTAACAGTAGTGTCGAACCCGAGTAATAGAAGTGTAAATAGTTTAATAAACGTGTTGAAGTTATCTCCACGTCTGAACCTTACTTTGTCAAGTGCACCACAAGGAAGCCGCTTATGTTACACATACAACAAAACAAATCATGGTACCAGCAGTGAACTGGTTCAATCCAGTTAGCCATACCTCAGCGTACAGTGACAACTAGCAACCTTACCCAGGCAAGATGTTCGTGATCCTGGTTCCGCAGCAGCTCCAGTGCCACGGCGATCTCCGCGAAAACTGGCGTGCATTCCGGCAAAAGTTTGAAATCTTCATGGTGGCAGCCGAACTGGAAGGAGTGGCCGATCCTGAAAAAACAGAGCTACTCCTCACCATCGCCGGTGCCAGAGCAGAATAAATCTTTAAAAAATGCAAGTTCTCCAAGGGGCAAAACAGGAGCGACTTCCAGGCAGTCCTGGACAAATTCGGCAAATACTGTGAGGAAAACACACTCCAACCAGCAAGATTGGATTGGATTGGATTTGTTTATTGTCACGTGTACCGAGGTACAGTGAAAAGTAGTTTTCTGCGAGCAGCTCAACAGATCATTAAGTACATGAGAAGAAAAGGGAATAAAAGAAAATACATAATAGGGCAACACAACATATACAATGTAACTACATAAGCACTGGCATCGGATGAAGCATACAGGGTGTAGTGTTAATGAAATCAGTCCATAAGAGGGTCATTTAGGAGTCTGGTGACAGTGGGGAAGAAGCTGTTTTGAGTCTGTTCGTGCGTGTTTTCAGACTTCTGTATCTCCTGCCCGATGGAAGAAGTTGGAAGAGTGAGTAAGCCGGGTGGGAGGGATCTTTGATTAAAGTGCCCGCTTTCCGCATGCCGCAGGAGGTGTAGATGGAGTCAATGGATGGGAGGCAGGTTCGTGTGGTGGACTGGGCAGTGTTCACGACTCTCTGAAGTTTCTTGCGGTCCTGGGCCGAGCAGTTGCCATACCAGGCTGTGATGCAGCCTGATAGGATGCTTTCTATGGTGCATCTGTAAAAGTTGGTAAAAGTCAATGTGGACATGCCGAATTTCCTTAGTTTCCTGAGGAAGTACAGGCGCTGTTGTGCTTTCTTGATGGTAGCGTCGACGTGGGTGGACCAGGACAGATTTTTGGAGATGTGCACCCCTAGGAATTTGAAACTGTTAACCATCTCCACCTCGATGCTTGATGCTGACAGGGGTGTGCACAGTACTTTGCTTCCTGAAGTCAATTACCAGCTCTTTAGTTTTGCTGGCATTGAGGGAGAGATTGTTGTCGCTACACCACTCCACTAGGTTCTCTATCTCCCTCCTGTATTCGGACTCATTGTTATTTGAGATCCGGCCCACTATGGTCGTATCTTCAGCAAATTTGTCGATGGAGTTGGAACCAAGTTTTGCCACGCAGTCGTGTGTGTACAGGGAGTAGAGTAGGGGGCTATGTACGTACTTGTGAGGCCCCGGTATTGAGGACTATTGTGGAGGAGGTGCTGTTGTTCATTCTTACTGATTGTGGTCTGTTGGTCAGAAAATCGAGAATCCAGTTGCAGAGTGGGGAGCCAAGTCCTAGGTTTTGGAGCTTTGATATGAGCTTGGCTGGGATTATGGTGTTGAAGGCGGAGCTGTAGTCAATAAATAGGAGTCTAATGTAGGAGTCCTTGTTTTCGAGATGCTCTAGGGATGCGTGTAGGGCCAGAGAAATGGTGTCTGATGTGGACCAGTTGCAGCGGTATGCGAATTGCAGTGGATCAAGGCGTTCTGGGAGTATGGAGGTGATGCGCATCATGATCAACCTCTCGAAGAACTTCATTACGACTGAAGTCAGGGCCACTGGTCGGTAGTCATTGAGGCACGTTGCCTGGTTCTTCTTTGGTACCGGTATGGTGGTGGTCTTCTTGAAGCAGGTGGGGACCTCGGAGTGGAGTAGGGACAGGTTAAAAATGTCCGTGAATACCTCTGCCAGCTGGTCCGCGCAGGCTCTGAGTGCACGACCAGGGATCCCGTCTCGGCCCGTCGCCTTCCGAGGGTTCACTTTCAGGAAGGCCAATCTGACTTTGGAAGCTGTGATGGTGGGAATGGATGAATTATGGGCTGCTGGGGCACTCGCCAGTGGATTGTTGGTTGCCTGCTCGAACCGGGCATAGAATGCATTGAGTTCATCGGGAAGGGGTGCGATGCTGCCAGAGATACTGTTCGGCTTCGCTTTGTAGCCCGTTATGTTGTTTAGTCCTTGCCACAACCGCCGAGAGTCTGTCTGTGACTCTAGCTTGGTTTGATATTCTCTCTTGGCATTCCTGATGGCTTTGTGGAGGTCATACCTGGATTTCTTGTATAGGTCAGGGTCGTCTGCCTTGAACGCCTCAGATCTGTCCTTCAGTAGGGAGTCAATCTCGCGATTGAGCCATGGTTTCCGGTTGGGGAACGCACGTACTGCTTTCTTTGGCACGCAGTCGTCCACACATTTGCTGATGAAGTCTGTGACGGTGCTGGCATACTCATTTAAGTTGGTCACTGAGTTCTTAAATATGGACTAGTCCACTGTCTCTAAGCAATCACGTAAGAGCTCTTCTGTCTCCTCGGACCAGCACTGCACAACCTTCTTAGCTGGATTCTCCCGCTTGAGTTTCTGCTTGTATGCCGGGAGAAGGAGCACCGTCTATGGTCTGATTTCCCAAAGTGTGGTCAAGGAATGGAACGGTCGGCGCCCTTGATTTTTGAGTAGCAGTGGTCAAGAGTGTTGTCACCCCTGGTGGGACAGGAGATGTGCTGGTGGAATTTTGGCAGTACGCTCTTGAGGTTGGCCTTGTTGACGTCTCCGGCCACGATGAACAAGGCCTCCGGGTGTTCTGTTTCGTAGTTGTTTATTACTGTGTATAGTTCGTCCAGAAACTTCCTCACTACTGCCTGGGGTGGGATGTAGACCGCTGTGATAATGGCTGAAGTGAACTCACGTGGAAGATAATATGTGCGGCACTTCACGGTCAGGTATTCCAGGTCTGGGAGCAGTAGGTCGCCAGAGTCGCCACATCCAAGCACCAGGAGGAGTTGATGAGGAGGCAAACCCCTCCACCCTTCGCTTTGCCTGATGATGCCGTGCGGTCCGCCCGGTGAATTGAGAAGCCTTCAGGTTGTATGGCACAGTCCAGTGAGGCAGGGGTGAGCCATGTCTCTGTGAAACAGAGCACACAGCAGTCTCTTACTTCCCTCTGAGAGGTAAGTCTGACGTTAAGTTCATCCAGCTTGTTTTCGATCGCTTGGACGTTTGCCAGGAGTATGCTGGGGAGAGGGGTCTTGAAACCGCGTTGCTTCAGTCTAACCTGCAGACCACCGCGTTTCCCTCGCTTCCTCGGTCGGCGGCTGCTGCTGGATGATCCTGGGATCCGATGGCCGATGTCAGCTCTTGTGGAAGGTAGGTGGTCGCGTCTGGCAGGGTCCAGGGCGCTGGCGGGGACCAGGGCGCTGTTTACGTATCTGGGGTCGCGTCTGGCAGGGTCCCGGGAACTGGTGGAGGTAGGGGGGTTGCTAGGGGGGCATGTTTGCGATCCGGATGGGTCCCGGCGTTCTGCGGGTGTGGGAATACCTTGCAGCACGTTTGGGTCCTCGTGCGCGGTCTCCGCCGTTTCGGGGGTCCTGGGTCGTGGGCAGGGGCATCCTGAGGCAGGTTGGGCTGGGTCCCGTGGCCTGTTCGTTCCCTGGACGCTCCTGGGGTCGGATCTTGAAGTAGGCCCGGTCGAGCCTCCACGTGGATTTTTCTTTCTTCCATCACCAGGTAGGTCGGGTCGCTGGGCGGGCTTCTCCGGGTCGGGTCGCTGGGTGGGTCTCTGGGGGTCGCGTTGGGCCGGGTCTTGACATCGGAGGTCGGGTCGGGAGCTCCGGGGACTGGGCAAGGCGATCCGGGGGCTGGCGTCGGTAGTTAGGCCGGGTTTGGAGCTCCGAGGTGCGGGTCCCCTCCAAATCGAGGTTGGGGCTTCACTTCCGGTTTGGGACCGATCTTCTTCCAGGTCGCGGAGGTCAGGTCGGGTCGGGTCAAAAGGTCTCCAAGGGCCTCGGAGGATGTTCAAGCCTGCAAGAGAAGATAAAAGAGAGAGGTTAGTAATAATGTTAGTTTTAGAATTAATTTTTAAAAGATTAGAACGAGTATAAGTTAAGTAAAAAGTGGATCTGTTTGGGAGAGCTCGCAGAGAGTTGCCTCGCTCCGGCGCCATCTTGGTAAATGGTAAATGGAAAGGGTAAGAGAAGCGCCAGTACTCACCTCGAGGCCGAAATCCCGGAGCAGAGAATGATTTTGGTTGGAAGCCATCTTTATAAAGGGACTGCACTTGCGCAGTTGCGCGAGAAGTGCTCAGAACGGGAAGGTCCGTTTGCGCATGCGCGAGATGCCGCGCATGCGCAATCACGAAACGGCCATCAGTAAAGGAATCGCGATTTGCGCATGTGCAAACGCTTCCTACGTGCTATGTCACGTGCATCATGACGTCACAGGCCCCGGACCATGCTCATTTAAAGGGGAAACATCCCAAATCAAATTAAAAAATCTTTTAAAGCTGTAAAACAACCTTCCTTCACCTGGAATGATAGCACAATGCCTCAAATTGAACCAGGGAATGAAATGAACCTCCGAAGAACCCTGCAACAAGCAGTTACCTACACCCAAACCGATGATTCCGACTTTGAATACGTCGATACCGACCTTTACATTCTCTCTGGACCTCGCGAGCCCAATGACAGCTCCGACGCAAACAGTGATGAGATAGTCCTAGAAGACTACGATTCGGACTAAGGTATTTTCATTAGAAATGGCGACTCCCGTACTGAATCCGACGCAGACGCGGATTAATTCTTCGGATTTGAGGATCTTCAGCCCAGCAAATATGACACCCCAACTTGTGAGTTCAGGATGATGCTGCAACCTGAAACCAAGAGACAGAGAGCGGTACAAGCCCACAGAGAGCGGCCTGCTGCCACACAGAACGTGGTCCATTCACTGCTCAGGGTTCCCAACTCTACGAAAGAAGACACGCGAGACTCCACACAGCAGTCCTTGCATGAACAAGAAGTGACTCCAGTGTCACAAGCCTCCACAGCAAGCTCGTGGACAGACTCCACAATTGCAGAAACGCAAGACTCCGACGCGCAGTCCTTGCAGGAACAAGACCGTGAGGGTCTAGCAACCTCTGACCAACTAGCAGCAGATGATGCAAGTCTGCCATGCTCAAGTAAACAGCAAGAAGACTATGACAATCTACCACGCTCCAGAGCACAGCAGGAAGACCATGACAGTCTATCATGCTACAGTGAAGAACAAAGCGACGATGACAGTCCAAGCCCAAATGAAGGGCAACAGCAAGACAATGACAGTCCACCCACATTGTTTGGCCACCAGATGAAGACTCTGGCGATTTACCTAACGCAAGTGAACAAAAAGCTACTGAGGCTTTACCCACGGTATATGAGATGAGTGACAACAGCATCCCACTTCCCATGCAAGATGTGCAAAGTGACAGACCTCAGCTAGTGTGTACAGAGTCACTCGACGATCACTGTGAGACCACTGGTGACTCCGGTGACACCGTGATACTTCCACCCTCATTCGCTCGAACCTCTCCACAAGTCAATGCATTGCTGCATATTCCGACTCCAGACGTGCAGCTTCAAGAAAGCTCAGCTGACTCCAGTGAACCTTGTTCAATTTTCTTAAAGTTGACAGAAAATATGAACATATAAAAAGGGGGGGATGTGGTGATGTGCATCAATGTAAATACATGTAGGCTAGCTAGACACTAGATGGAGCACCAGTGACATCACACACACACACACTCAACTAATAGATCAGATAGATAGGATACGAC
The DNA here is from genome assembly GCF_047496885.1 of Scyliorhinus torazame. Taxonomy (NCBI): domain Eukaryota; kingdom Metazoa; phylum Chordata; class Chondrichthyes; order Carcharhiniformes; family Scyliorhinidae; genus Scyliorhinus; species Scyliorhinus torazame. The sequence continues at coordinate 122,406,152 of NC_092709.1, forward strand.
CAATGGACATTCACGATACACAAGGAGGTGGCACGACCACAGGGGGGCATTACGCCAACCCATATATAAAGGACACCACACACATGATCTGCCTTTTTCCTGTGGCGACAGTCAGTGAGTACAGACACAGGGTTGATTCAATATTACACCCACCACGTGGATTGCAGCAACTGGTTAGTCAGTCTGGGTAGCTATAGAAGGATTAACAGTAGTGTCGAACCCGAGTAATAGAAGTGTAAAAAGTTTAATAAACGTGTTGAGGTTATCTCCACGTCTGAACCTTCCTTTGTCAAGTGCACCACAAGGAAGCCGCTTATGTTACACCTACATCCCTGTAGCCACGTGTTCAACTTCTATCTCTCGCTATTCCTCGTCTCGCTAGCAGATGGCACGGGTAACAACCCAGAGATAATAACTCTGTTTGTTCTAGTTCTAAGATTCCACCCTAGCTCCCTGAATTCCTGCCTTACATCCCTATCCCTTTTCCTACCTATGTTGTTGGTGCCTATGTGGACCACGACTTGGGGCTGCTCCCCCTCCCCCTTAAGGATCCCGGAAACACGATCCGATACATCACGGACCCTGGCACTTGGGAGGCAACACACCAACCGCGAGTCTCTCTCGTTCTCACAGAATTTCCTATCTACCACCCTAACTATGGAGTCTCCAATGACTAATGCTCTACTCCTCTCCCCCCTTCCTTTCTGAGCAACAGGGACAGACTCTGCGCCAGAGACCTGTACCTCATGGCTTACCCCTGGTAAGTACCCCCCCCCCCCCACCCCACCAGTATCCAAAGTGGTATACTTGTTACTAAGGGAAACGACCACAGGGGATCCCAGTACTGACTGCTTCCTCCCAGCCCTCTCACCGTCACCCATCTATCTTCATTTTTCGGAGTAACTAAACCCCTGAAGCTTCTATCTGTGACCACCTGTGCCTCATCCAGTTCCAGCTCCAGTTCCGTAACGCAGTTTCTGAGGAGCTGGAGATGGGTGCACTTCCCACAGGTGAAATCAGCAGGGACACTGACGGCGTCCCTCACCTCAAACATTCTGCAGGAGGAACGTTGCACTGCCTTCCCTGCCATCTGCCCTAGATAACTTGCGGATAAAACAAGAAAAAGAAAGGAAGAGCTTGCCTGGTATTCACTCAGCCCCTTAAGTTAGAGGAGGTGCAAGGGTGGGGGACACTACAAGTGTAGTGTCTCGGGTTTAGCAACCGCCCAACTTATATACAGGTACGACGCACCTTCCCAGAAATCCCCACGGCCGACTTCCGGTTCCCTGCTGCTCTGAATCAAAAACAATTCTGAAAAAAAAGTTAGTTAAAAACAAAAATTCAGCTTACCCTCTGCTCTCCTTGCCAAAAACTCACTCCCCTCTCTGCCTGCTCTGAACGAAAGGTGGAAGTATGTGTCCGCATACTCTCTGATGTTGTGGCTCCATTGTACAAACACCGTGAAGTCTCCATGGAAAGGGTGGAGCTGCCTTAGAGAGTCAGGTCCAGCGATCTCTGCCGGATTTACGCTCAGACCTGCACAACATTGCTCTAGCCAAGGGTGCATTTCAGCAGTGGCTAGGCGAGGGAGAAGGACCTCAGCTTTCCCCCAGATGTTCCTTCTCCTTAAAACGGGAGGGAGGGGTCCTTGGGCACCGAAAGGGAGGAGGAGCATTCACCGAACACCCTCATCCTGGGCTCCAGAGGCATATGCATCCAGGGCCATGACTCCGACCGAACAACGGTATGCCCAGATCGAAAAGGAGTGCTTGCGTCTCCTGACAGGAATAGTCAAGTTTCATGACTACATATACGGTCTGCCAAAGTTCATGGGTGGAAACAGACCACAGGCCTTTAGTCCACATAATCCAGAAGGATTTAAATGATATGACACCTCGGCTGCAGCAAATTCTTCTTCGTCTCCGCCGATATGACTTCAAACTCGTCTACACACCGGGCAAGGAGCTCATCGTCAGGGATGCCCTATTCCGATCCATCACTACACTGTGTGAACAGAGCGACTTCATTCACCAAATTGAGGCACAGGTACAGTTGTGTGCCAGCAACCTCCCAGCCACTGATGAACGAGTTGTCCAAATACGCGAAGAAACTGCCAAAGATCCTCTACTGCAGCGTGTGATGCAACACCTCGCCCATGGCTGGCAAAAGGGGCAGTGCCCCCAGTTCGTCAATATTAAGGATGAGTTAACGGTTGTTGAGGGGATCCTTCTTAAACTGGATAGAATCGTCATTCCCCAAAGCATGCAAACCATGGTGCACAAACAGATCCATGAGGGTCACCTTGGGGTCGAGAAATGTCGACGCAGAGTTCGGAAGGCAGTTTACTGGCCTGGCATCAGCCAGGACATTGCCAACACGGTCCTCAACTTCACAACATGCCAGAAATTCCAACCATCCCAGCCCAAGGAAACACTGCAACAGCACGAGATCGTGATCTCTCCGTGGTCCAAGGGGTGGTAGACCTCTTTCACGCAAATGGGCGTGATTACGTGCTTTTAGTCGACTACTTCTCCAGCTACCTGGAAGTGGTGAAACTGTCGGACCTCACGTCCAAGTCAGTCATCAAAGCCTGCAAAGAGACGTTTGCCAGGCACGGGATACCACTCACAGTAATGAGTGACAACGGTCCATGTTTCTACAGCCAAGAGTGGTCCGACTTTGCACGATCTTACCACTTCATAACTTTCCAAATAGAGACATAGGTTAGTAACATGGCTAGGTTTCTTAGTCTTGAGAAAATAAAGTTCGCCTTAAGAGGGTCAATGGTAGGGTTCACCCGGAGGTGGCAGCCATTCGTCGATTTTCTCGGGGAAAATTAACTGTCAGCAGAAGCAGTATTCCAAAGGGGGTCGGGGGGTGTGTGCGGTGAGGGAGGGCTGGATTGTTGTTTCATGGTTAGGGTGTGTGAAGATTGGGATGGGGGGGGGGGGGAATATTTATTGTACCATGTTCATGGTATTGTTATTGGTATTATTGTAAAAACTTGCAAATACCCTAACAAAAATATTTTTAAAACAAGAAAAGCCCCTAGTCCCCACATTCCAGTGCCTGTTCAGGGAGGCCGGGACAGGAATTGAACCCGTGCTGCTGGCCTTGTTCTGCATTACAAACCAGCTGTTTAGCCCACTGTGCTAAACCAGCCCCAACTTACATCAGAGCAACATTGAGATGCCCGGGCTCTCAACTGAGCAAACCTTAAAATGACTTGGTCTATTCGCGAGCATGTCTATTTGGAATTCCAAAATCTATCCAACCTGTGGTACAGGTGGATCTCCTGCTGAAGAAATGAAAGTTAACGGAGCAGGTAAATTTAAATTATCCTCCACCTTTGTTGCCAGTTGTTATGTTTAGTGCCTCAGAGAAAGGAACAGATGGCACACACCAGGTTCTATTTCTAAGCAGGACTTTATTACAAATAAATCGCTGGCCTTGTAAGCAGACCAAGGCAGGCCAGCAGCACGGTTCAATTCCCGTACCAGCCTCCCTGAACAGGCGCCGGAATGTGGCGACGGGGGGCTTTTCACAGTAACTTAATTTGAAGCTTACTTGTGACAATAAGCGATTTTCATTTCATTTCATTAAGAAAATGTTTCCAGGCTGATGCTTCCAGTTTAGTTTCTATTCTTATGTAACTACATCAGCCACAGATTTGACTATTATCTCACAGCACAGAACTGCAGTGTCAACAGACACATAATCAAACACCCAACAATTGAACAAAATGGTCATCAGTAGTGACATGGTTGTAGTGTTAAAATTCCCAATCTTCTAAATGTACGGCAAATAAATATTCCCAGACCAACTCTATTTCTCTGCTCCTCAAAATGCAAAATGTGTTGCTGTTTAACTACAGACCAAAATGTCAAAGCTGTATACAGAATTAAGAGGTAATGGTATGACTTGAAAATAAGGACTGAATTATATCTGTGGACCCTGGTTCAACCATTTCCCTCCTGTATCGCCTTGACCCACCTGAAAATGGCAAAGGAGGTGAACTATTTAATAAATCTAGCCTCAGGAGATCAACACACGACTGCTAGAATGAATTGATCAAAAATTCCAGGACAATTGCCAATGTGCACAGGTCCTGACTTGATGTTGAATCCCAGGACAGGCTTGCATTGAACCTTTTTCACTGTTTCTCGTGTATCTGCTCAGAAATAAGTCAAGGTAGGACTTCAGAGCAGTTCCTTGTTGCTTCTTTGAAGGAGAATAGGCCCTTGCCACTGCTGATTACCATTTGTTTATTAAGTGCTGCACTTCAAACTTATTTCTCTTGCAATAATAATCCCCTGCATTGTTTTGTCTGGGGTGCGGTGGAGAGGAGGCAGGGTTCTTGTGTGTCATTCCTGATATGAGGCAGCATTAGAATAGATCACTGAACCCTCTCTTGCCTCACTTCCTTCAAACTTGCACCTCAAAAAGACAACTGTGCCCTTACTAAGCTGTTCTATGCATAAGGATTTAGGTGAATTTCCACCCTATTGACCTTTCTAACTTCAGTGGAAGATTGAGGAAAATCCTTGAAATATGGTACAAATACTCTTGGCTGTTGATACGTAGCTCCGCCCTGACAGGTGAACCGGTGGCGTCCCAGCAGCCTTCACTTTCTGTACCGAAGCTGCTGGGGAACAAGTTCTAGTCGATTAAAGCCTTCAGTTATGAAATCACTTCGTCTTGAGTGTAATTGATCGTGCATCAGCCCCTCACCAAGAAAGTAGGTTGGATCTTTCAGTTGTCGACCAATCTTCTACGTGGTGCTGCTTGGGTAATCTCAGGTAGCTTGAATTTCAGTGTTCCCATTTAACAAACATATCAATGTCAATAACTACAATTAGTCAACATTAAACTCATCTTCATATAAACCTTTGTTTTGCTAGGTTAACCCCAATCTCATTGCTGCTATCAGATTAATGAGTGATGCAATAAATACTAGCACCAGAAGTAATGAAAGAACTATCATTGTTGCTAGTTTCTCTGCTAATATGAACTATTTAGTATATTTGTGAAAGATTTTAGTTATTATGATACATGCAGGTATTTTTCAATAAATTACCATTGTGCCAGAAACTGTTGTTATATCTTTTATAATGATGAATGTTATTCAGTTTCATAGCTTTTCATAGAATTTACAGTGCAGAAGGAGGCCATTCTGCCCATCGAGTCTGCACCGGCTCTTTTTTGAGCCCACATCTCCACCCTATCCCCATAACCCAGTAACCCCACTCAACGCTAAGGGCAATTTTGGACACTAAGGGCAATTTATAATGGCCAATCCACCTAACCAGCACATCTTTGGTCTCTGGGAGGAAACCGGAGCACCCGGAGGAAACCCACGCACACACGGGGAGAACGTGCAGACTCCGCACAGACAGTGACCCAAGCCGGAATCGAACCTGGGACCCTGGAGCTGTGAAGCAATTGTGCTAACCAACTTGCTACCGTGCTGTTTCATAAAGTTTAGCATAAAGAAAATAATCTGGCCAGAATTTTCCACTCTTTCAAGCCGGCAGGATCTTCTGGTCCTGCTAATGGCGCACCCCAACCACGGGTTTCCTGTTGGTGAGGACTGCATTAAATGGGAAAGCCCGTGGACAACTGCAGGATCAGAAGGTCACCCACTGGCCAATGGTGGGCCGCCTTTCGCAGCGGGTTGCTTGGAAAATCCCGCTTTTTAAAAATATAGAGCATAGAACAGCACAGCACAGGTCCTTCGGCCCACAATGTTGTGCCGACATGTTATCCCAGCCTAAGATTAACCTAACCTACACCCCTTCAATTTACTGCTGTCCAAGTGTCGCTTAAATGTCCCTAATGACTCTGACTCCACCACCTCTGCTGGCAGTGCATTCCACGCACCCACCACTCTCTGTGTAAAGAACCTACCTCTGACTACCCCTATACCTTCCTCCAATCACCTTAAAATTATGTCCCCTCATGACAGCCATTTACGCCCTAGGGAAAAGTCTCTGTTGATCCGCTCTATCCAAGCCTCTCATCACCTTGTGCACCTCTATCAAATCAATCCTCTTGCTTCTTCGCTCCAGTGAGAAAAGCCTGAACTCCCTCAACCTTTCTTCATAAGACATGCCCTCCAGTCCAGGCAACATCCTGATAAATCTCCTCTGCACTCTCTCCAAAGCATCCACATCCTTCCTGTATTGAGGCGACCAGAACTGGACACAATATTCCAAGTGTGGTCCAACTAGGTTTTTATAAAGCTGCAGCAAAACCTCGCGGCTCTTAAACTCAATCCCCCTGTTAATGAAAGCTAATACACCATACGCCTTCTTAACAACCCTATCAACCTGGGTGGCAACTTTGAGGGATCTATGTACGTGGACCCCAAGATCCCTCTGTTCCTCCACACTTCCAAGAATCCTGCCTTTTACCCTGTATTCAGCATTTAAATTCGACCTTCCAAAATTAATCACTTCACATTTATCTAGGTTGAACTCCATCTGCCACTTCTCAGCCCAGCTCTGCATCCTGTCAATGTCCTGTTGTAACCTGCAACAGCCTTCGACACTATCTACAACTCCACCAAACTTTGTGTCACGGCAAACTTACTAACCCACCCTTCCACTTCCTCACCCAAGTTATTTATAAAAACGACAAAGAGCAGAGGTCCCAGAACAGATTCCTACGAACACCCCTGGTCACCGACTTCCCGGCGGAATACTTTCCATCCACTACCACTCGCCGTCTTCTTTCGGCCAGCCAATTCTGTATCCAGACAGCCAAATTTCCCTGTATCCCATGCCCCTGACTTTCTGAATGAGCTTACCATGGGGAATCTTATCAAATGCCTTACTGCAATTCATATACACCTCATCCACTGCTCGATCTTCATTAATGGATCTCGTCACATCCTCAAAGAATTCAACATAGCTTGTGAGGCAGGAACTGCCCCTCACAAAGCCATGCTGACTATCTTTAATCAAACTATGTTTTTCTAAATAATCATAAATCCTATCTCTCAGCATCCTTTCCAGTATTTTGCTCACCACAGATGTAAGACTGACTGGTCTGTAATTCCCAAGGATTTCCCTATTCCCTTTCTTGAACGGGGGAACAACATTCGCCTCCCTCCAATCACCCGGTACTACTCCAGTGGAGATTGAGGACGCAAAGATCATCACCAATGGCGCAGCAATCTCCTCCCTTGCGTCCCATAGAAACCTTGGGTATATCCCATCTGGCCCAGGGAACTTATCTATCCTGATGCTTCTCAAAATTTCCCGCATATCCTCCTTCTGAATATCAACCTGTTTGAGCCTATTAACCTGGTTCACGATGTTCTCACGAGCAACAAGATCCCTCTCTTGTGAATACTGAAGCAAAATATTCATTTAATTCACATAATTACATGATTTCATACTGACATGAGTATTAGATTATGTCTGAAAGAAAATAGGCTAATTATTAGTGGATAAACTTAAAATATCATGTGGTTTGATAACATTAATAGGAAAGGCCTTACTGGCCAATCCCAAACAACCTTTTAACTCATTTGGCTATCTAATAAAACAAGTAAGGGCTGCTCGTATTTGGGATTTGGTGGTTGGCTTATATTACGCTCTGATTCAATGCTTTTGTTTGCTGTAATTCTTCACAACTAAATTGTACATTAGGTATATAGATTGCAAAGAGGCAGTTATGAACATATGGTAATGCTGTCTGTGCACTGCCAAATGCGATCCACATTTTATTGCTCAGAATTTCTATGCTACATTAATGTGGATATCCCTTCCTCTGGTAACAGAGGAATATTGATGGGAATATTGAAATGCAATTTAATTTCATACACAACTAATGTTGATTACATCATTCAGCAGAAAACATTAAGTAAGGAATAATCCATACAGCGTATAGGAAAAATGTTCGCACCAATAATCAATGTGCAACAAGGCAGGGGAGACAATCTAGATTTGATTGTAATTGTCGATCATTCACAGAAAGTGTCAGCATTCAGTGGAATGTCTGTAGCCAATGCAAGGGTGTTATTAGCAAAGTTGATCAAATAGTGAGGCATTTTTCAAGGCCATTATCATCTGATTATTTTAATCCTAGATAATTAATTCTTTAATTGCACAAATGGGGTACTGTGTAAACTTTTCACAATTAATAAAGAAGACTGATGCATTAGAATGCCTTCAAAGAATGGGATTCAAAACACAAGTTGCTGAATACGTTTGACAAATTAGCTTTTCTGAAATGCTTGAGTATTGTTGGGAAGTGTTAAATTGTGTCCCTTTGCATAGTATAAATTGTTCAATGAAGACAGATTTTGCCCGATCACTATGAAATCTGGATTCTAGCATTATGTTTGGAGACTGTTTTCTGTTTGTTATAGAACATACAGCATAGAACATAGAACAGTACAGCACAGTACAGGCCCTTTGGCCCACGATGTTGTGCCGACCAGTTATCCTAATTTAAGATTAACCTAACCTACATCCCTTCAATTTACTGCTGTTCATGTGCCTGTCCAAGAGTCGCTTAAATGTCCCTAACGACTCTGACTCCACCACCTCTGCTGGCAGTGCATTCCACGCACCCACCACTCTCTGTGTAAAGAACCTACCTCTGACATCTCCCCTATACCTTCCACCAATCACCTTAAAATTATATCCCCTCATGACAGCCATTTACACCCTGGGGAAAAGTCTCTGGCTATCCACTCTAACCATGCCTCTCATCACCTTGTATAGCTCTATGAACTCACCTCTCTTCCTTCTTCTCTCCAGTGAGAAAAGCCCAAGCTCCCTCAACCTTTCTTCATAAGACATGCCCTCCTGTCCAGGCAGCACTCTGGTAAATCGCCTCTGCACCCTCTCCAACGCATCCACATCCTATAATGAGGCGACCAGAACTGGACACAATATTCCAAAAATGGTCTAACCAGGGGTTTTTATATCTGCAGAAAAATATTGCGGTTCTTAAACTCAATCTCCCTGTTAATGAAAGCCAACACACCATATTCCTTCTTAACAACCCTATCAACCTGGGTGGTAACTTTGAGGGAACTATGTACGTGGACCCAAGATCTCTCTGTTCCTCCACGCTTCCAAGAATCCTGCCTTTTACCCTGTACTCAGCATTCAAATTCGACCTTCCAAAATGAAACACTTCACATTTATCTAGGTTGAACGCCATTTGCCAGTTTTCAGCCCAGCTCGGCATCCTGTCAATGTCCTGTTGTAACCTGCAATAGCCCTCAACACTATCTACAACTCCACCAACCTTCGTGTCATCGGCAAACTTATTAACCCACCCATCCACTTCCTCAACCAAGTCATTCATAAAAAAAACGAAGAGCAGCGGTCCCAGAAAAGATCTGCGGGACACCACTGGTTACCGACCTTCCGGTGGAATACTTTCCATCCACTACCACTCGCTGTCTTCTTTCGGCCAGCCAATTCTGTATCCAGCCAGCCAAATTTCCCTGTATCCCATGCCCCCTGACTTTCTGAATGAGCTTACCATGGGGAACCTTATCAAATTCCTTACTGAAATCCATATACACCACATCCACTGCCCGACATTCAGCAATGTGTGTCGTCACATCCTCAAAAAATTTAATGAGGCTTGTGAGGCATGACCTGCTCCTCACACAGCCATGCTAACTAACTTTAATCATGATGTGGAGATGCCGGCGTTGGACTGGGGTGAGCACAGTACGAAGTCTTACAACACCAGGTTAAAGTCCAACAGGTTTGTTTCGATGTCACTAGCTTTCGGAGCGCTGCGCCTTCCTCAGGTGAATGAAGAGGTCTGTTCCAGAAACACATGTATAGACCGTGGTACATTGGCGAGACCATGCAGACGCTGCGACAACGAATGAACGGACATCGCGCAACAATCACCAGGCAGGAATGTTCCCTTCCAGTCGGGGAACACTTCAGCAGTCAAGGGCATTCAGCCTCTGATCTCCGGGTAAGCGTTCTCCAAGGCGGCCTTCAGGACCCGCGACAACGCAGAATCGCCGAGCAGAAACTTGTAGCCAAGTTCCGCACACATGAGTGCGGCCTCAACCGGGACCTGGGATTCATGTCGCATTACATTCATCCCCCACCATCTGGCCTGCGAAATCCTACCAACTGTCCTGGCTTGGTACAATTCACACCTCTTTAACCTGGGGTTACCCCATCTCTGGATCTGTAAAGATTTAATCACCTGCTAATGCTCGCATTCCAAGCATTGTTTGGCATCTTTGAATTTGTCTATACATGTGTTTCTGGAACAGACGTCTTCATTCACCTGAGGAAGGAGCAGCGCTCCGAAAGCTAGTGACATCGAAACAAACCTGTTGGACTTTAACCTGGTGTTGTAACTTTAATCAAACTATGTTTCTCTAAATAATCATAAATCCTGGACGGAATTCTCCGACCCCCCGCTGGGTCGGAGAATCGCTGGTGGGGTGCGCGAATCGCACCACGCCGTCCCGATGCCGGTACGCGATTCTCCGCAGAGCGGAAATTGCCGCCACTGGGGCCGGCGTGGTCGTCGCGGTGCCGGTCGGGGTATGCACCGACTCTCCAGCCTGGGCCGGCATGGGCCAGCATGCCGATTCTCTGGCCTGAATGGGCCGAGCGGCTGTCAAACAAAAGCCGAGTCCCGCCGGTGCCGTTCCAACATCTTCTGAGCTGGCGGGACCTCGGCGTTGAAGGGGCCGGGGGAAGCCTGTGGGGGAAGAGGGGGGCTCCGACCCCGGGGGGTGGGGGTGGGGCCTCCATAGTGGCCTTGCCTGCGACCGGGGCCCACCGATCGGCAGGCCGGTCTCTTTGCCCCCCCGGCCTCCTTTCCTCTGCGCCGGCTCCTGTAGCCCTGCGCCATTTGACGTCAGGGCCGGCGCGGGGAAGAAGGCCACAGCGCATGCGCAGACCCCGTGGTGCTGGGTTCAGGCCGGGATCGGCAGCTGGTGCGGCGTGGCCACTCCAGCACCGTGCTAGCCCCCTGTGGCCCGCATGCGTTCCCGGAACGGGCGCCGACGTGGGAGTAAAACACTCCCGTTTTCACGCCGGCGTCGGCACTTAGCCGCCCGATGGGAGAATCCTGCCCCCTATCTCTCAGAATCCTATCCAGTATTTTGCTCACCAGAAACGTAAGACTGACTGGTCTGTAATTTCCAGAGATTTCCCTTTTCCCTTTCTTGAACAGGGGAACAACATTCGCCTCCCTCCAATCATCTGGTACTACTCCAGTGGAGATTGAGGACGCAAAGATCATTGCCACCGGCGCAGGAATCTCCTCCCTTGCTTCCCGTAGTAACCTTGGGTATATCCCACCTGGCCTCGGGGACTTATCTATCCTAATGCTTTACAGAACTTCCAGGACATCCTCTTTCTTAATATCAACCTGTTCAAGCCTGTTAACCTAGTTCACGAGCGACAAAGCTCTCTCTCTAGTGAATACTGAAGCGAAATATTCATTTAGGGCCTCCCCGACATCCTCAAGCTCAAGGCACAAGTTCCCTCCACTATCCCTGATTGGCCCTACTCTCACTCTGATCATCCTCTTATTTCTCTCATAAGTATAGAACGCTTTGGGGTTTTCCCTAATCCTTCCCTCCAGGGTTTTTTCATGCTAAGGGGAACATCTGCTTCCTATCCACCTTGTCAATTTACGCTCATAATCTCATACCTCAATTAAGTCCCCCATTAGCTTTCTCTGAGGATTTGTTGCATTATGTGTAAAAACAGAAAAACTATGATCAGAATATGTATTTTGTAAAAAAGAGGATTTCTTCTGCAATTACCATCAACATGTGCCAGGGTTCCTTTAAATGGGGGGCTGTCACCAACTTGCGGTGCACGGCCTTAATTCTCTTTGTCAGACGTTCCTCCCTAAAGGCCCGATTGGGTGTGGAGCCCATCCTCCCCTCAAATAGTTGACCACCTTCCCGTCTGGTGGACACTAATTAGCTGCAATACACTTTATTCGGCTTGAAGAAATGATGAGGTTGAGAGTCAGTGGGCCGCGCATTTCCAGGTCCACTCCCTTCAACCCATCAAAAACCATAAAATGTTGTCCACACACACATCCCCGAGCCACTGACTCAGGCTGAACCATAACTCAGCAACCATGTCATTTTATTTGATCCTGACTGCCTTTCCATTCCAATCTCCTCTCTATCACATTTCTCTGGCTCCATCTCTGTACTCCATCTCTGTACTCCATCTCCGACTCTCCAGCCTGGGCCAGCACGCCGATTCTCTGGCCTGGATGGGCCGAGCGGCCATCAACAAAAAGCCGAATCCCGCCGGCGCCGTTCCAACATCCTCTGAGCCGGCGGGACCTCGGCGTTGAAGGGGCTGGGGGAAGCCTGTGTGGCTAAAGTTTACTCATGTGTACCAGGAGGAACAGGTAAATAAGTCACAATTTTAAGAGATACGGGAGCTAGTCAATCTTTAATGGTAAGAGATTAGGAGTTATGTAGTTTGGGAAGAATGTTGCCAGAAAAGGTGGTAATATGTGCAATTCAGGGTGAGAGGAGTAGTGTTCCATTATATAAGGTAAGGTTGGAAAGTCCAGTGAAAAGTGGTGAAGTGGTCGTAGGAGTAATAGACAAACTATCTTGTCCAGGAATACAGTTTATCTTGGGTAATAATATAGCTGGATCGCAAGTGGGAGTGATGCCTACTGTGGTTGATAAGCCAGTGGAAAATCAGACAACTGAAGTGTTGAAAGACCAATATCCTGGGATTTTTCCGGATTGTGTAGTAAGAAGGGCGCAAAGTCACAGGTTAAGATAGGAGGTGAAATCAAAGAGTGAAGATGAAGTGGAAGTGCAATTGTCAGAAACGATTTTTGATCAGATGGTTGAAAAAGAGCAAGAACAGGTGGAGGATGAGGCGGATATTTTTCATAATAGAAAATTGGCGGAGTTACAACAGAAAGATGTAGAAATAAAATGGATGTGTCAGAAAGCATACACAGAAGAGGAATCTGAGTGTATACCAGAGTGTTATTACCGTAAAAGTGATGTCTTGATGAGAAAATGGAGACCTTTACATATGCAGGTGGATGAAAAGTGGGCAGAAGTTCATCAAGTAGTATTGCCGGTAGGGTACAGAAAGGAGGTGTTACCAGTTGCACATGAGGTACCAGTGGGAGGTCATTTGGGGATAAGGAAAACTCAAGCTAAAATACAAAAACATTTTTATTGGCCTGGACTACATAAAGATGTAGTTAAATTTTCTCAGTCATGTCACACATGTCAAGTGATAGGGAACCCTCAAGCAGTGATAAAACCAGAGCCCTTAATACCCATTCCAGCATTTGAGGAACCTTTTACAAGGGTCCTAATTGATTGCGTAGGACCGCTTCCGAAAACAAAAAGTGGGAATCAATATATTTGATGATAATGGTTGTGTATAGTAGGTTTCCAGTGGCCATTTCAGTACGCAATATTACAGCTAAAAAGATTGTGTTGGAATTACTTCAATTCTTTACTAGATATGGACTACCCACAGAAATACAATTGGATCAAGGATCAAATTTTACCTCAAGGTTATTCAAAGAAGTTATGGATAGCTTCGGAAGAAAACAATTTAAATCAACTGCGCACCATCCAGAATCGCAGGGAGCGTTAGAAAGGTGGCATCAGACATTAAAGACAATGTTGAGGGCTTATTGTCAAGATTATCCAGAGGATTTGGATAAAGGAATTCCATTCGTACTGTTTGCAATTAGGGATGCACCAAATGAGTCAACCAAATTCAGTTATTTTGAACTAAGTTTTGGTCATGAGGTAAGAGGACCACTTAAATTGATGAAGGAAAAATTGGTGAGTGAGAGATCAGAACTTACATTATTGGATTACGTGTAAAATTTTAGGGAACGATTAAATAAGAGCAGGTGAATTGGCTGGACAACATTTAGAAGTTGCACAAAATGTGATGAAACGGGTAGCGGACAAGAAATCCAAAGTTCGTAGTTTTGCCAGTGGAGATAAAGTTTTAGTGTTGTTACCAGTGGTAGGTGAACCTTTAAAAGCTAGGTTTTGTGGACATTATCAGATTGAAAGGAAATTAAGTGAGGTGAATTCCGTGGTAAAAATACCAGATAGAAGGAAGACCCACCGAGTGTGTCATGTGAATATGCTTAAAATGTACTTTGAAAGGGAAGGAAAGAAAAAGGAGGAGGTTTTATTGATTCTAACTCAAAGAGACAAACCAAATCCAGATGACTGTGAATTTGACGTACCTCAAATTAAATTGGAAAACGAGATGTTCGTAAAAATTGGGATAAATTGTTGAGGTACCCTCCAGAGGAAAATCGGACTGACCTGAAAGAGTGATTGAGATCACGTGGGCAGGTTTGTAGAGATAAATTGAGAAGTACTAAAATGGCTATACATGATGTAGATGTGGGAAATGCTGTTCCAATCAACCAACACCCATATAGACTTTACCCTTTAAAATTGGCACTGGTTAACTAAGAGATTGAGAATATGCTTAAAAATGGCATAATTGAAGTGGGTTGCAGCCAATGGAGCTCACCCATAGTGATGGTACCAAAACAGATCGGTACCCAACGGTTGTGTGTGGACTATAGAAGGTTAATGCAGTTACAAGAACGGACTCATCTTATCCCACGTTTGGAGGGTTGCGTTGAGAGAGTGGGACAATCAGCTTTTATTTCCAAACAGAATTTACTTAAAGGTTACTGGCAGGTACCTTTATCCGAAAGGGCGAAGGAGTTTTCAGCTTTTGTGACTCCAGATGGTATATACCAATTCAAAGTTATTCCATTTGGTATGAAAAATGCCCCAGCCACATTTCAAAAGTTAACTAACAAAGTCGTTTCAGGATTACCCAATTGTGCGGTATGCATTGATGATCTGGTCATTTTCAGCCAGACATGGAAAGAGCATTTAAAACATCTGATGGAGTTATTCGATCGACATCAGGAGGCGGGTTAATTTATAAACCTAGCCAAAAGTGAATTTCGAAAAGCCCAAGTCACTTTCCTTGAGGAGTTTCCGATACCCTCGAGACAAAGGGAAATAATGCGATTTCTTGTCATAAGTGGATTTGATCGAACATTGTTGAAAATCTTTTGTAGCGTGGTTGCTCCACTGATAGACTTACTGAAGAAACATCAAAAATTTCAGTGAACAGTGGACTTTCATCAGGCATTTGACTGGCTGAACGCTGTGATAACCAATGCTCCTGTGTTGGAGAATTACAAGTGACTCTGTGATCAGATTGAACTAAAGTATCTGACTTTGAAGAGAAATGCCGATGCGTAGAGAAATGGATGGATTGTGCAAAGACCTTCTTGTCCAAAAAGACTGTTAATCGAGAAGGATTTCAGTTGGAGGAAGAAGAACGGGAAGAAAATGGACTATATTATTATACTTGTTTGCGTGTGTTGTTTTTTTTTAAACAAAAAAGTATATTTACTGTGTGCATTTCTTAAAGGATACTGAAAAGGTGAAAAATGAAACCATCTTGAAGTTGATGGTTTATTTTGTTTCTGGGGGATGTGTCATGTGAGAGTACCTTTAAGAAATGGGTGTTTATAAATGGGTGTGTATATAAATATCTGTAGCGTGAGTACCTTTAAGAAATGGGGTATGTCAGAGAGTGGGTGGAGCTGGGCTGTCTGTCAACTTTTTACTTTTGTTTTAGGCTGTTTGTTGCAGGATGTGTTTTAGTTTCGTTTTCAGAACTGGATAGCTGCAGTCACAGCCAGAAGGTGTATGAGTCTCTCTCTGCAATCTAAAAACTGTAAATCGATCCTTTGGTGACTTAAAACTAATAACTGCTCTCAGTGGTGACTTTAACCTGATGTGCTTCTGTTAAAAGTTCTTTTTTCAGTCTTATGGATGTTAAAAGGACAGCTTAAAGGATTACTTAGTGTTGAATTCTTTGGGGGTTGTATTTGAATTAACGGTTGCTAAGATGTTCACTGTATGTTTTAAAAAGGTTAACTTGAGTTCATAGAATAAACATTGTTTTGCTTTAAAAAAATACTTTTCCATTTCTGCTGTACTACACGTGTAGAGTGGGCCATGTGCTCCCCATACCACAATCTATTAAAAGTTGTGGGTCAGGTGAACTCCATGATACACTTTGGGGTTCTCTAAACCCTGGACCATAACACCATGGAGACACAGTATACAAAATCAGAGCCTGTTTCAGCACCCTTCTTACCCAAGTAGGAAAAGATACCCGAAAAAGAGCGGAACACCAGGATTAGCCAAATCCCAAAGGTGTATTTCAGTACACCTTTGTAAAACGGATATCCTGGCAGAAAAGTGTTCTTATCTGCATTCCAATGCCTCGCCTGTGTTCAAAGCCAATGTGTGACAGGTTGAGGCACCTGGAGTCACAACAAGCTTCTGCTTTCTGACAGGAAAGTAGGGAGGGCCAAACAGATCTCCTGCAATTCTTCTGCCCTCTCGGGGCTCTCCTGATGGGGAGAGTGTCTTCTTTGCCCCTTTGCCATTGATTCAAATCCCTCAAATGCTGCAGTGACAGCTGAGTCTCCTACCACTGTGCCGGAGACCCCCATCATGCCAGGGCCTCATAGCCCTTACCAAATTAATTTCAGGTAAAGGGGCAAGGGTCAAAGGCCTGTCTCCAGCATAGCTGACAGCAAGGAGGGAGCACCACACCATAGCACCCGGGAAAGATTAAAGAAATCCCATGAGTCACACATGGCTCACAGGGTGATTGTGTAATCTTCTTTGTTCATATAATAATTTCTATTACGTATTCAGTGTAGGTGTGTGAATTTATTCCAGCTTCATTTGTGTTTGATGTGTGTCGTGTCCTGGTTTGAATTTTGATTGATTGACTGCTATCAAGTCCGTTTTTGTTCATGTGGGCCCCTCTGTGCAGACAGTGGTTCAGGCACAGGAGAGGATTACCCTATGACAGGCTGCCATGTACCAGAGCATAATTATAATAATCACTTATTGTCACAAGTAAGCTTCAATGAAGTTACTGTGAAAAGCCCCTAGTCGCCACATTCCATCGCCTGTTCGGGCAGGCCGGTACGGGAATTGAATCCGCGCATCTGATTTTATTCTGCATTACAAGCCAGCTGATTATCCCACTGTGCTAAACCAGTCCCAGTTTACAATCACAGCAGGCCATGGCTGAGGGCTTAGCCAGCTTTCCCCAGCGACTTTCCCCAGCTGATGTGGCACAGACCCTGAAGGTTATGGCACAGTCACAGGGTGACATGGCGCAGTCCTAGAGGGAGGTGGTCCACTCCCTGTGCTTCATGGTCACGAGCATCAAGACCCTAGTCGGGATTGGAGCGTGCCTCCAGGACTGGTGGGGGAGCCTCAGGGGATAGCTCCACTCGAACCCTGAAGGAAACCTGCTATTTCTGATAGGTAAAAGGATCATTAATTAGCTATTTTGTTATAAATACCAAAGCCCAGTTCAAAAATCATTTTAAAATGGATCCCATCATAACACTGCAAATATGATCAAATATAACCTCAGTTTGCAGAAGCACATAGCTTGCAGAAATAAAAGCACAGCATTTGTAACATTTGCAGTTGAACTAGAAGCAAATGCAACATTTCTACTGAGGGTCAAATTGACATTATAGTTCATATGAACTCTCCATTGTTCAAATGAAAGGAATTGCAGATTTCAGCACATACCAGTTCAATGATAGGAGCAGAGTTTGCATTCCAATACACGTTTAAGAATTCCACATGCAACATTTATATTAACTTTAAAGTTCAACGAGATAATTTGGCACATTGAAGACTGACAACCCAGTCATCGAATCAAATGTATTGGAAACTCACCAAACCAATCAGCATGTTACAGGGGTAGAAACATATTGACTCAGAATGATAAAAGATTCTTTAAAAATAGAGGTCCGGGCAGCCATTTTCTATTCTAGAATCTCTCTATACTATTTTCCTAGCTGTCTACTATCTTTATTTCGTATTTTCATATTTCTACTCTAACAGCAAGCTGTTTTGCTTTGGGTAATAAACCATTACTGTATTTTTGAAGTTCAAGTCGTTTGTAAGTTACTAAGTTTAATTATATCTCTGAAATGTCTTTTGCTGCAAAGGGCTTTCTTGAGAACATTTGATTTGTAACCACAAGAAGATTTCAAACTCTCAATTATAATCAATAGACACCCAATAAAGATTTCATTTTGCCTCCGAGAGGTGATGTACAAATTTCTACTGAGTTAGGTGTATACGAGGCTACACTTAACCAAAGGGTAGATTTCAACACACCGCTATCCCATGGAGTAGCCTGGGGGCCATTGGGTACCACGAGGAAGGAGGAGGTGATGGGACCTGTGCCAGTGACTCCCATAATGGAGGCGCCGGACCACCACAGCGCTTCGGACTCCCCCTTTCATGCCTCTGTTGCATATAATGGGCAGCGGGGAGAATAAGGTGGCACCACACCACCTGTGACACCCGAGCAGCAGCCGGGCACATCCAGGCCCAGTCGCCCAGAAGACAGATGCCAAAGGGGACCCAGGACACAGGGCATTCTCTGGCTGCACAGCAGCAGGCCGCCTTTGTAGTGATATGCATCACTGTATATACACAATGGATTCATGTAAATACACTACAACTAAGTAATCAATAGAGGGAGCACCAGAGATGTATATAATAGACAAACAGGAAGTCAGGGGGCACTCTTCACTGGAATGGCAGCTGGTGAACAGGATACAAACAGACAGCTCAGATATAACATATAGTATAAGCGCTTGAGAGAGAACGAACCTACTAAATAAAGCATCGACTTCAACTGTAAGACTACGAGCTTTATTCAGGCACAAGGAATAATACATGGTACCGGGAGTCTTCAGAACACTTACTAGAAGATTACACAATATGCAGACAAAGAAAGAGCGGAAACAGAAGAAAACTCGTACCGGACATTCGACGTGGGGAGACTTCGCTGAGTCAATGAAACACGTTGGAACTCCACCGCAGCTGAAAACAACTGGTAATTTATGTCATTGATGGAAAAATTTTAAACAGATGTTCAAACTGTATATTATAGCTAATGATTTGAGCATGGCCTCGGAAGAAACAAAAATAGCACTGCTACTAGCAAGACATGAAGCTAGAGAAATCTATAACTGCTTTAATTCCTTGAAAGGTGAATAGAACACCAAATTAAAAGTAATACTCAGAAAATGTGAAGATCACTGTAACACCAGTAACAATGCTGCTTTAAGACACTCAATGCTTCAATGCTTGGAGACCAAATTGCTCAGGGAATGAGTGATGCGAAACACAAACAATCATTGCTGGAAATCATGATTGAAAAGAGCAGATTGCAAGAAAAAAAAACATTCAGTCTTTACCTACTGAGTAGGAGATAGGAATAATATGATTAGGGATAGTCAGCATGGCTTTGTGAAGGGTAGGTCATGCCTCACAAACCTTATCGAGTTCTTTGAGAAGGTGATGAACAGGTAGACGAGGGTAGAGCAGTTGATGTGGTGTATATGGATTTCAGTAAAGAGTTTGATAAGGTTCCCCACGGTAGGCTATTGCAGAAAATACGGAGGCTGGGGATTGAGGGTGATTTAGAGATGTGGATCAGAAATTGGCTAGCTGAAAGAAGACAGAGGGTGGTGGTTGATAGGAAATGTTCAGAATGGAGTTCAGTTACAAGTGGCGTACCACAAGGATCTGTTCTGGGGCCGTTGCTGTTTGTCATTTTTATCAATGACCTAGAGGAAGGCGCAGAAGGGTGGGTGAGTAAATTTGCAGACGACACTAAAGTCGGTGGTGTTGTCGACAGTGAGGAAGGATGTAGCAGGTTACAGAGGGACATAGATAAGCTGCAGAGCTGGGCTGAGAGGTGGCAAATGGAGTTTAATGTAGAGAAGTCGATTTCGGTGTGAGAACAGCTGGTGAGCCAGTTTCAGTGGGAGCAGTGCGGAAGTGGCTGCTGGGAGGTAAGTCTGTCCTTTAAAAGCACTTGTCTTTGTAGGGGAAGGCCAGTCGATTTCGGCGTGAGAACAGCTGGTGAGTCAGTTTCAGCGGGAGCAGTGTGGAAGTGGCTGCTGGGAGGTAAGTCTGTCCTTTAAAAGCACTTGTCTTTGCAGGGGCAGGCCAGTCGATTTCGGCGGTAGAACAGCTGGTGAGTCAGTTTCAGCGGGAGCAGTGCGGAAGTGGCTGCTGGGAGGTAAGTCTGTCCTTTAAAAGCACTTGTCTTTGCAGGGGCAGGCCAGTCGATTTCGGCGGGAGTGGAGCTGGCTGGTTAGTCAATTTCAGCAGGAGCTGAGAATGTTTTTATTTTATTTTGTTTAAATTAGTGTTTTAGGCGGGAACAGGAAGTCGACCCGCGGACGTCTGGGAAGACCCTCACCAATAAATTCTGGTGGAGAGGAAACCTGAGACACTACACGTGTAGTGTCTCCCACCCGCCCTCCTCCTCTAACCAAATAATAAAACCCATTGGTCTGAGGTAAGTACCATATTTTATTATATTATTATTTGTTATAAAAAATTTAATTTAGTTGTTAGCCAGATCTTGGTAGAAAGTTAGAGGAATGGCAGGGAAGGGAGTGCAATGTTCCTCCTGCAGGATGTTTGAGGTGAGGGATGCAGTTAGTGTCCCTGCTGATTTTACCTGCAGGAAGTGCTGCCATCTCCAGCTCCTCCAAGACCGAGTTAGGGAACTGGAGCTGGAGTTGGAAGAACTTCGGATCATTCGGGAGGCAGAAGGGGTCATAGATAGCAGCTTCAGGGAATTAGTTACACCAAAGATTGGAGATAGGTGGGTAACTGTAAGAGGGACTGGGAAAAAGCAGTCAGTGCAGGGATCCCCTGCGGTCGTTCCCCTGAGAAACAAGTATACCGCTTTGGATACTTGTGGGGGGGGGGGACTTACCAGGGGTAAGCCATGGGGTACGGGCCTCTGGCACGGAGTCTGTCCCTGTTGCTCAGAAGGGAAGGGGCGAGAGGAGCAGAGCATTAGTAATTGGGGACTCTATAGTCAGGGGCACAGATAGGAGATTTTGTGGGAGCGTGAGAGACTCACGTTTGGTATGTTGCCTCCCAGGTGCAAGGGTACGTGATGTCTCGGGTCGTGTTTTCCGGGTCCTTAGGGGGGAGGGGGACCAGCCCCAAGTCGTGGTCCACATTGGCACTAACGACATAGGTAGGAAAGGGGACAAGGATGTCAGGCAGGCTTTCAGGGAGCTAGGATGGAAGCTCAGAACTAGAACAAACAGAGTTGTTATCTCTGGGTTGTTGCCCGTGCCACGTGATAGTGAAATGAGGAATAGGGAGAGAGAGCATTTAAACACGTGGCTACAGGGATGGTGCAGGCGGGAGGGATTCAGATTTCTGGATAACTGGGGCTCTTTCTGGGGAAGGTGGGACCTCTACAGACAGGATGGTCTACATCTGAACCTGAGGGGCACAAATATCCTGGGGGGGAGATTTGTTAGTGCTCTTTGGGGGGGTTTAAACTAATGCAGCAGGGGCATGGGAACCTGGATTGTAGTTTTAGGGTAAGGGAGAATGAGAGTATAGAGGTCAGGAGCACAGATTTGACGTCGCAGGGGGGGGGCAGTGTTCAGGTAGGTGGTTTGAAGTGTGTCTACTTCAATGCCAGGAGTATACGAAACAAGGTAGGGGAACTGGCAGCATGGGTTGGTACCTGGGACTTCGATGTTGTGGCCATTTCGGAGACATGGATAGAGCAGGGACAGGAATGGATGTTGCAGGTTCCGGGGTTTAGGTGTTTTAGTAAGCTCAGAGAAGGAGGCAAAAGAGGGGGAGGTGTGGCGCTGCTAGTCAAGAGCAGTATTACGGTGGCGGAGAGGATGCTAGATGGGGACTCTTCTTCCGAGGTAGTATGGGCTGAAGTTAGAAACAGGAAAGGAGAGGTCACCCTGTTGGGAGTTTTTTATAGGCCTCCTAATAGTTCTAGGGATGTAGAGGAAAGGATGGCGAAGATGATTCTGGATAAGAGCGAAAGTAACAGGGTAGTTATTATGGGAGACTTTAACTTTCCAAATATTGACTGGAAAAGATATAGTTTGAGTACAATAGATGGGTCGTTTTTTGTACAGTGTGTGCAGAAGGGTTTCCTGAAACAATATGTTGACAGGCCAACAAGAGGCGAGGCCACGTTGGATTTGGTTTTGGGTAATGAACCAGGCCAGGTGTTGGATTTGGAGGTAGGAGAGCACTTTGGGGACAGTGACCACAATTCGGTGATGTTTACGTTAATGATGGAAAGGGATAAGTATACACCGCAGGGCAAGAGTTATAGCTGGGGGAAGGGCAATTATGATGCCATTAGACGTGACTTGGGGGGGATAAGGTGGAGAACTAGGCTGCAAGTGTTGGGCACACTGGATAAGTGGGGCTTGTTCAAGGATCAGCTACTGCGTGTTCTTGATAAGTATGTACCGGTCAGGCAGGGAGGAAGGCGTAGAGCGAGGGAACCGTGGTTTACCAAGGAAGTGGAATCTCTTGTTAAAAGGAAGAAGGAGGCCTATGTGAAGATGAGGTGTGAAGTTTCAGTTGGGGCGATGGATAGTTACAAGGTAGCGAGGAAGGATCTAAAGAGAGAGCTAAGACGAGCAAGGAGGGGACATGAGAAGTATTTGGCTGGAAGGATCAAGGAAAACCCAAAAGCTTTCTATAGGTATGTCAGGAATAAGCGAATGACTAGGGAAAGAGTAGGACCAGTCAAGGACAGGGATGGGAAATTGTGTGTGGAGTCTGAAGAGATAGGCGAGATACTAAATGAATATTTTTCGTCAGTATTCACTCAGGAAAAAGATAATGTTGTGGAGGAGAATGCTGAGCCCCAGGCTAATAGAATAGATGGCATTGAGGTAAGTAGGGAAGAGGTGTTGGCAATTCTGGACAGGCTGAAAATAGATAAGTCCCCGGGACCTGATGGGATTTATCCTAGGACTCTCTGGGAGGCCAGGGAAGAGATTGCTGGACCTTTGGCTTTGATTTTTATGTCATCATTGGCTACAGGAATAGTGCCAGAGGACTGGAGGACAGCAAATGTGGTCCCTTTGTTCAAAAAGGGGAGCAGAGACAACCCCGGCAACTATAGACCGGTGAGCCTCACGTCTGTAGTGGGTAAAGTCTTGGAGGGGATTATAAGAGACAAGATTTATAATCATCTAGATAGGAATAATATGATCAGGGATAGTCAGCATGGCTTTGTGAAGGGTAGGTCATGCCTCACAAACCTTATTGAGTTCTTTGAGAAGGTGACTGAACAGGTAGATGAGGGTCGAGCAGTTGATGTGGTGTATATGGATTTCAGCAAAGCGTTTGATAAGGTTCCCCACGGTAGGCGATTGCAGAAAATACGGAGGCTGGGGATTGAGGGTGATTTAGAGATGTGGATCAGAAATTGGCTAGCTGAAAGAAGACAGAGGGTGGTGGTTGATGGGAACTGTTCAGAATGGAGTACAGTCACAAGTGGAGTACCACAAGGATCTGTTCTGGGGCCGTTGCTGTTTGTCATTTTTATCAATGACCTAGAGGAAGGCGCAGAAGGGTGGGTGAGTAAATTTGCAGACGATACTAACGTCAGTGGTGTTGTCGATAGTGTGGAAGGATGTAGCAGGTTACAGAGGGATATAGATAAGCTGCAGAGCTGGGCTGAGAGGTGGCAAATGGAGTATAATGTAGAGAAGTGTGAGGTGATTCACTTTGGAAGGAATAACAGGAATGCGGAATATTTGGCTAATGGTAAAGTTCTTGAAAGTGTGGATGAGCAGAGGGATCTAGGTGTCAATGTACATAGATCCCTGAAAGTTGCCACCCAGGTTGATAGGGTTGTGAAGAAGGCCTATGGAGTGTTGGCCTTTATTGGTAGAGGGATTGAGTTCCGGAGTCAGGAGGTCATGTTGCAGCTGTACAGAACTCTGGTTCGGCCGCATTTGGAGTATTGCGTACAGTTCTGGTCACCGCATTATAGGAAGGACGTGGAGGCTTTGGAGCGGGTGCAGAGGAGATTTACCAGGATGTTGCCTGGTATGGAGGGAAAATCTTATGAGGAAAGGCTGATGGACTTGAGATTGTTTTCGTTGGAGAGAAGAAGGTTAAGAGGAGACTTAATAGAGGCATACAAAATGATCAGGGGGTTAGATAGGGTGGACAGTGAGAGCCTTCTACGCGGATGGAAATGGCTGGCACGAGGGGACATAACTTTAAACTGAGGGGTAATAGATATAGGACAGAGGTCAGAGGTAGGTTCTTTATGCAAAGAGTAGTGAGGCCGTGGAATGCCCTACCTGCTACAGTAGTGAACTCGCCAACATTGAGGGCATTTAAAAGTTTATTGGATAAACATATGGATGATAATGGCATAGTGTAGGTTAGATGGCTTTTGTTTCGGTGCAACATCGTGGGCCAATGGGCCTGTACTGCGCTGTATTGTTCTATGTTCTATGTTCTAATTGTGAGGTGATTCACTTTGGAAGGAATAACAGGAATGCGGAATATTTGGCTAATGGTAAAGTTCTTGGAAGTGTGGATGAGCAGAGGGATCTCGGTGTCCATGTACATAGATCCCTGAAAGTTGCCACCCAGGTTGATAGGGTTCTGAAGAAGGCCTATGGAGTGTTGGCCTTTATTGGTAGAGGGATTGAGTTCCGGAGTCATGAGGTCATCTTGCAGCTGTACAAAACTCTGGTACGACCGCATTTGGAGTATTGCGTGCAGTTCTGGTCACCTCATTATAGGAAGGACGTGGAAGCTTTGGAGCGGGTGCTAGAGGAGATTTACCAGGATGTTGCCTGGTATGGAGGGAAAATCTTATGAGGAAAGGCTGATGGACTTGAGGTTGTTTTCGTTCGAGAGAAGAAGGTTAAGAGGAGACTTAATAGAGACATACAAAATGATCAGGGGGTTAGATAGGGTGGACAGTGAGAGCCTTCTCCCGCGGATGGAAATGGCTAGCACGAGGGGACATAGCCTTAAACTGAGGGGTAATAGATATAGGACAGAGTTCAGAGGTAGGTTCTTTATGCAAAGAATGGTGAGGCCGTGGAATGCCCTACCTGCAACAGTAGTGAACTCGCCAACATTGAGGGCATTTAAAAGTTTACTGGATAAGCATATGGATGTTAATGGCATAGTGTAGGTTAGATGGCTTTTGTTTTTTGAATTCCCATGTCGGTGCAACATCGTGGGCCGAAGGGCCTGTACTGCGCTGTATCGTTCTATGTCCTATGTTCTATGTTTACCAAGAAAGAACACCGAAAAAGTTCTTCTCCACTGGTCTGAAGAACCGGGAAACAAAAGACTGCGCATGCGCAGTCAGAAGAAGATCGAACACCGTTCGAAGTTGAAGAAAAAGCGCACAGTAAAGCAAAATCGATGTGCGCATACACAATCGATTCCTACGCTTTACATCACAAGCATCATAACGTCAGAAGACTCAGACCATGCCCATGTAAAGGGGAAATGCCCGAAAATCACAAACAAGACTCTTAAAGGCACAAAACCAAAAAATTCAATCTCAAAAGGCACAACATTGCCTGAACTTCTACCAGCAGTTGAAAAAAACTTTCGCAGCATCCAAAGTTAAGAGCACAATGACAAATCTGAAACCAAAGAAGATGATTTGTTCATTGAAAGTGAAGAGCACAATAACAAATCCGAAACAAAAAAAGATGATTTGTTTATCGAAAAATACTATTCAGACATGGCTGAGTTATTCGGATATGATGATCGTAGCATCAGCAACACGGTTGAAAAGCTCAATATAACTCTACTCATGGTAGATGAATCCAACACCATGATGCAATGGTAGATCATTGATACATTGGATGATAGCAACCTGTCAAATACCCAAGGAGAAAACGACACACAGCGAGTACTGAACAACTCCATTGAGAGAGCATAGATCAACTCCACAGCCCAGGGGACTTATCTATTTTCACACTTTCCAGAATTGCTAACACCTGCTCCTTATGAACCTCAAGCCCTTCTAGTCGAGTAGCCTGATTCTCATTATTCTCCTCAACAACAGTGTCTTTTTCCTGTGTGAGACGGTGAGAGGGGCGGGGAGGAAGCAGTCAGTACAGGGATACCCTGTGGTCATTCCCCTTAGTAACAAGTATACCGCTTTGGATACTGTTGGGGCGGGGGGACTTCCATGGAGTACAGGTTTCTGGCACAGAGTCTGTCCCTGTTGCTCAGAATGGAAGGGGGGAGAGGAGTAGAGCATTTGTCATTGAAGACTCCATGGTTAGGGGGATAGATAGGAGATTCTGTGGGAACGAGAGAGACTCGCTGTTGGTGTGTTGCCTCCCAGGTGCCAGGGTGCGTGATGTCTCGGATCGTGTTTTGGGGATCCTTAAGGGGGAGGGGGAGCAGCCCCAAGTAATGGTCCACATAGGTACCAATGACATAGGTAGGAAAAGGGATCGGGATGTAAGGCAGGAATTCAGGGAGCTAGGGTGGAAGCTTAGATCTAGGACAAACAGAGTTATTATCTCTGGGTTGTTACCCGTGCCACGTGATAGTGAGACAAGGAATAGGGAGAGAGAGGAGTTGAACACGTGGCTTCAGGGATGGTGCAGGAGGGAGGGTTTCAGATTTCTGGATAATTGGGGCTCATTCTGGGGTCGGTGGGACCTCCACAAACGGGATGGTCTACACCTGGACCAGAGAGGTACCAATATCCTGGGGGGGAAATTTGCTAATGCTCTTCGGGAGGGTTTAACCTAGTTCAGCAGGGGCTTGGGAACATTAATTGTAGCTCCAGTATACAAGAGGTTGAGAGTAGTGAGGTCATGAGTAAGGTTTCAAAGTTGCAGGAGCGTACCGGCAGGCAGGAAGGTGGTTTAAAGTGTGTCTTCTTCAATGCCAGGAGCATCCGGAATAAGGTGGGTGAACTTGCGGCATGGGTTGGTACCTGGGACTTCGATGTTGTGGCCATTTCGGAGACATGGATAGAGCAGGGACAGGAATGGCTGTTGCAGGTGCCGGGGTTTAGATATTTCAGTAAGCTCAGGGAAGGTGGTAAAAGAGGGGGAGGAGTGTCATTATTAGTCAAGGACAGTATTACGGTGGCAGAAAGGACGTTTGATGAGGACTCATCTACTGAGGTAGTATGGGCTGAGGTTAGAAACAGGAAAGGAGAGGTCACCCTGTTAGGGGTTTTCTATAGGCCTCCGAAAAGTTCCAGAGATGTAGAGGAATGGATTGCAAAGATTATTCTGGATAGGAGCAAAAGCAACAGGGTAGTTGTTATGGGGGACTTTAACTTTCCAAATATTGACTGGAAACGCTATAGTTCGAGTACTTTAGATGGGTCTGTTTTTGTCCAATGTGTGCAGGAGGGTTTCCTGACACAGTATGTAGATAGGCCAACGAGAGGCGAGGCCGTATTGGATTTGGTACTGGGTAATGGACCATGACAGGTGTTAGATTTGGAGGCAGGTGAGCACTTTGGTGATAGTGACCACAATTCGATTATGTTTACTTTAGTGATGGAAAGGGATATGTATATACCGCAGGGCAAGAGTTATATCTGGGGGAAAGGCAATTATGATGCGATGAGGCAAGACCTAGGATGCATCGGATGGAGAGGAAAACTGCAGGGGATGGGCACAATGGAAATGTGGAGCTTGTTCAAGGAACAGCTACTGCGTGTCTTTGATAAGTATGTACCTGTCAGGCAGGGAGAAAGTGGTCGAGCAAGGGAACCGTGGTTTACTAAGGCAGTCGAAACACTTGTCAAGAGTAAAGATGAGACATGAAGGTTCAGTAAGGGCTCTCGAGAGTTACATGTTAGCTAGGAAGGACCTAAAGAGAGAGCTAAGAGCCAGGAGGGGACATGAGAATTCTTTGGCAGATAGGATCAAGGATAATCCTAAAGCTTTCTATAGATATGTCAGGAATAAAGGAATGACTAGGGTAAGAGTAGGGCCAGTCAAGGACAGTAGTGGGAAGTTGTGCTTGGAGTCCGAGGAGATAGGAGAGGTGCTAAATGAATATTTTTTGTCAGTATTCACACAGGAAAAAGACAATGTTGTTGAGGAGAATACTGAGATTCAGGGTACTAGACTAGAAGGGCTTGAGGTTCATAAGGAGGAGGTGTTAACAATTCTGGAAAGTGTGAAAATAGATAAGTCCCCTGGGCCGGATGGGATTTATCCTAGGATTCTCTGGGAAGCTAGGGAGGAGATTGCTGAGCTTTTGGCTTTGATCTTTAAGTCATTTTTGTCAACAGGAATAGTGCCAGAAGATTGGAGGATAGCAAATGTTGTACCCTTGTTCAAGAAGGGGAGTAGAGACAACCCCGGTAACTATAGACCAGTGAGCCTTACTTCTGTTATGGGCAAAATCTTGGAAAGGTTTATAAGAGATAGGGTGTATCATCATCTGGAAAGGAATAATTTGATTAGAGATAGTCAACACGGTTTCGTGAAGTGTAGGTCATGCCTCACAAACCTTATTGAGTTCTTTGAGAAGTTGACCACACAGGTGGATGAGGGTAAAGCAGTTGATGTGGTGTATATGGATTTCAGTAAAGCATTTGACAAGGTTCCCCACGGTAGGCTACTGCAGAAAATACGGAAGCATGGGATTCAGGGAGATTTAGCAGTTTGGATCAGAAATTGGCTAGCTGGAAGAAGACAAAGGGTGGTGGTTGATGGTAAGTGTTCAGACTGGAGTCCAGTTACTTGTGGTGTACCACAAGGATCTGTTTTGGGGCCACTGCTGTTTGTCATTTTTATAAATGACCTGGAGGAGGGCGTAGAAGAATGGGTGAGTAAATTTGCAGATGACACTAAAGTTGGTGGAGTTGTAGAAAGTGCAGAAGGATGTTACAAGTTACAGAGGGATAGCTGCAGCGCTGGGCTGAGAGGTGGCAAATGGAGTTTAATGCAGAAAAGTGTGAGGTGATTCATTTTGGAAGGAATAACAGGAAGACAGAGTACTGGGCTCATGGTAAGATTCTTGGCAGTGTGGATGAGCAGAGAGATCTCGGTGTCCATGTACATAAATCCCTGAAAGTTGCCACTCAGGTTGAGAGGGTTGTTAAGAAGGTGTACGGCGTGTTAGCTTTTATTGGTAGAGGGATTGAGTTTCGAAACCATGAGGTCATGTTGCAGCTGTGCAAAACTCTGGTGCGCCCGCATTTGGAGTATTGCGTGCAATTCTGGTCGCCGCATTGCAGGAAGGATGTGGCAGCATTGGAAAGGGTGCAGAGGAGATTTACCAGAATGTTGCCTGGTATGGAGGGAAGATCTTATGAGGAAAGGCTGAGGGACTTGAGGCTGTTTTCGTTAGAGAGAAGAAGGTTAAGAGGTGACTTAATTGAGGCATACAAGATGATCAGAGGATTGGATAGGGTGGATAGTGAGAGCCTTTTTCCTCGGATGGTGATGTCTAGCACGAGGGGACATAGCTTTAAATTGAGGGGAGATAGATATAAGACAGATGTCAGAGGTAGGTTCTTTACTCAGAGAGTAGTAAAGGTGTGGAATGCGCTGCCTGCCACAGTAGTGGACTCGCCAACACTAAGGGCATTCAAATGGTCATTGGATAGACATATGGATGATAAGGGATTAGTGTAGATGGTCTTTAGAGTGGTTTCACAGGTCGGCGCAACATCGAGGGTCGAAGGGCCTGTATTGCGCTGTAATGTTCAATGTTCTATGTTCTAACAACAAGAACAACAACGAAAACAACAAAGACAGAAATGACAGAAACAACAACAATGAAACAACGACCTGCACAACATGGTACAACTCTGCACATGAAGGACAATGCCACAGCACACTCCAAAACAATGACAAGAGTACAAACATACCATGGCATGACAACGAATCTCACAAATTCACATTTGCTCCCGAACAAACAAGCACACCCGCTTTCAAGGCAGATGACACACTAAATCGATACCACAAGCACAGAAAAAAGTCCATGTCAGTCATCATCAGTGGTTCCACCATTCAAACACCTCGTGATGACTTGTTGGTTACTTAAACACAAGAACACTGACGACATTCACAAAGAAATTACAATATCAACATCACCACGTCAACAACAGAAAATACCCTCAATCGAAGAAATTCATGTGGCTTGGACTCAGAAGTAATTTTATTAAGATTGGACTCATAAATATTAATTGGCTTTGTATAATCATCAACATCATCACAATTTGTACATATCCTCATTTATCCACCTGTTTTGTATAATTTTCTTCAACAAAGTACAGAAAATATGTAAAAAGAAAAAAGGGGGATGTAGTGATATGCATCACTCTATATACACAAGGGGTTAATGTAAACACACTACAACTAAGTAACCACTAGAGGGAGCACCAGCGATGTATATAATTGACAAACAGGAAGCCAAGGGGCACTCTTCACAGGAATGGCAGCTGGTGAGCAGGATACAGACAGACAGCTCAGATGTAACATATAGTATAAGTGCTGGAGAGAGAACGAACCTACTAAATAAAGCATCTACTTCAACTGTAAGACTACGAGCTTTATTCAGACACAAGGAGTAATACAGCCTCCGCTCCTGATGTAGCACCTCGGATCCACCAAGATGCAGCATTTGGACCTGTAAGGCCAGAAAGGTAGACACCAGTTACGTTGGCACGGTTGCAGCACATAAGATAGCGATAGGGGCTCGGGCAAAGAATTGTAAATATATGTTCACCATTGCAAAATAAACACATGTTCACAACGTTCTACCTGCCTTGGCACTCTGTCAGACAGGTGTGAGGGCTGGCCTGGGCTGGGTTGGCTGCAGACGGGACACTGAGGGCGGGAGGGCAGATGGGCAGACATTGGGGTGGGCTTGGGCCAGAGACCCCTGTTAGCCAGTGCCCGGTGCTCCCTACTGAGGTGTCCCATTCCCATCCCTCTCTACTGAAATTAGCCCCCACGCCTCCCCCCACCATCCATACCTCCGTCACCCAAAGGCTTTGTTTAGACTGTGTGATGGAATGGGCAGCTCGTGTGCAGAGGTCACCCAGGTGGGTGGCGAAAAGTGCTACCGTGGACAGGAGTCAGACATTGTCAAACGCTGCGGATCACCAGAGCACATCGCCAGAACGTTTCGCCATCACCCTCCATCCCATGGACCAGACCTGCTGTTACTGGCAAACCAGAACCCGCACCCCAATCATGGAGGGGATTGCAACGGCGGGGCGGGGGCGGGGGGGTTGGGTGGGGTGGGGGGTGGGGGGGTATGGGGGTTGGGGGGGAGGGGTTGACGCAGAGGGGATATTCATGGAAGGGGGTAGTTAGCCAGGAGAGAGGTGTAGGGGTCAGATGGAATGTCCGTGCAAATGGCCAGGCCCCCTCGTCGGTGCACCTGGAGGCAATTAGAGCATCGCCTGCGCGTCAGCCCTAGCACACACATTGTGCAGCCTCCTGTGCCTGCCCGGGCTCCATATCCTGCCCATCCTTATCCTCCTCCCCATTCTTTTCATAGGACGAGGCCTAACATTCATCCTCCTCCAGCACATTACCCCTGTGCTGTGTGATATTGTGGAGGATGCAGAGGCCACCACGATGTGGCAGTGTCTCCTTGCACTCCACAGGAGGGTCACTCCAGAGCGGCCCAGGCACTTGAACTGCAACTTCAGGATGCCGAAGCACCGCTTGATCATGCCCCTGGTCGCTGCACGGGCATTGTTGCAGTGGGTCTCGATGTAGGTCTGTGGTCACCCAATAGGTGTCTTCAGCCACGGCCACAACGAATAACGCCTGTCGCCCAATAGCCAACCCCTCAGCTGGGGGAGCGCCTCGAAGAGGTCAGGAACCATCGAGTGTGCCTGGATGAAGGCATTGTTCACACTGCCTGGGTATCGGGCGCAGACGTGCATGATTTGCATCTCATGGTCACACACTTGCTGCACGTTCATCGACTGGAATCCCTTTCGGTTTGTGAAGACCGGTCCATCATGGGCCGGGGCTCATAGGAGCAACATGCATCCCGCCAATCACCCGCAGGACCTCGGGCATCTCGGCAATGATGGCGAATTCCGCTACCATGTTCTCACAAGTGAAACTCGCCGTAGGTAATTCCTCGAGACGGAGCCTTGGAGAATACCAGGTCTGGCCCGCTAATGATATCCGAACGGCATTTACTGTCTGTGCAGAGTAGAACGCTTTGACTCCGCTGTTGAGGCACTGGAGCATGGCATTCTGGCGACCGCCCGGCACCGGCCATGGTTTTGGCCTCACGAACGATTCTCTCATTGATATTTATTGTCACATGTGCCAAAGTACAGTGAAAAGTATTTTTCTGCGGCCAAGGAAACGTACACAGTATGTACACAGTAGACAAAAGAATAATCGACAGAGTACATTGACAATGGTACATCAACACATAGTGATTAGTTTCAGTGTGGAACAAGGGCCAAACAAGAGCAGCGTAGAGTGTCATGAATAGTGTTCTTATGGGGAACAGATCAGTCCAAGGGAGAGTTGTTGAGGAGTCTAGTAGCTGTGGGGAAGAAACAGTTCCTATGTCTGGATGTGTGGGTCAGACTTCTGTATCTTCTGCCTGATGGAAGAGTTTGGAAGAGGGCAAAGCCTGGGTGGGAGGAGTCTCTGTCACTGCTGTCTGCCTTTCTGAGGCAGTGGGAGGTGTATACAGAAACAATGTGGTCATGCTACGCATCCTGAAGTCGATGATCAGTTCCTTGGTCTTTCCAACATTTAGAGAGAGGTTGTTTTCGGTATGCCATGCAACCAAGTGATCTATCTCCCTTTTGTAGTCTGGTTCGTCGTTGTTTCAGATACGACCCACCACAGTCGTATTATCTGCAAACTTATAGATTGAATTGGAGTTGAATCTTGCCACACAGTCGTGTGTGTCTAGGGAGTACAGTAGAGGACTGAGCACACATTCTTGAGGGGCGCTGATGTTGAGGACTATTGTGGAGGAGGTGTTGTTACCTATCCTGACAGATTGCGGTCTGTTGGTGAGGAACTCAAGGATCCAGCTGCACAGGGAGGGCCCAATCACCTTTCCCGATTTCAACGTCAGCCAACGGAGAATCCCAACCAGGGTTTCTAAATGAATCAATACAGGGAACACGTATAGATTGGACTTACATATGCTGCACTGGAGCTCTGAGTAAATGTGGTTAATGAACCTGATAGCGGACTGACAGAATCTATACTCAGAACAAGTGATTGCCTTGTACAGATTAAAAGATCACATTGTTGAAAGTGTCAGTTAACACAACTGATGGACTATTGATAGCCAAGTTTCTCAGTGAAAGGAATAAGATTGTCCTGTACAACTTAACTTTGCACTTCTCTTTTGGATTCATTGAATTGGGTGAGAAAATACTTAGGAATAAAATAATTAAAAGCTAGGTTAGCATTTCTTACTGGAGTGTATTGTTTTATTTTGCATAACAGTATAACACCTTATCAATCAGATAATATCTAAGAAAAACTTTGCCAGCAAAGAACAGTTATTAACCTTTGTGAACTAATTTATATCTGCAAAATGATTTTTGAATTAAACATTAACGTTTAATTCCATTTTTTGCCCAGACAATGGCTAGGTAACCATTTGAGATTTTACTGCTTAATTTGGAATATTGATTTTTAGAAAGTCAATTGGCATTTCCAAAGTATTTCAGATGGCTGAAATGAACTGTAACTATCTCTATGGTATCCTTCAGATATTATTTTTCGAAATATTAATTGAATTAACTAGTTGTCAGTTGATAACACAACCAACTTGTTTGTAGTTTTTGAAGGAACTTAAGTGTTTTAGGCTGGAGTTTTACATGGCCTACTGGAAATCAAGATTCCTGCATCCAACTAGTAGTTACTGGGTGAGAAATCAGGATCTGAGGAAGAGGTCTGGATCCCATGTGAAAGATGAGAGGCCTAGAGAGAAGGATTGGAGGCTTACAGAGGATTGAAAGCCTTGGATGGAGGTCAGGGGCTTCAACTTGAGATTGGAGTATTATTGGGAGGATCAGATGGAGGGGAATCAGAGACTTGATTGTTGGAGTGGGGGAGGGAGTTCAGAGGCTTGGAGGGAATTAATTGAAGGTTTTAATGGGGAGGGAATGGGAGATCTCATGTACGGGATAGATTAGAGGCCTGTGGGAGGTGGGGTAATCAGAGGTCCCCTAGTGGAGGAGGAAAATCAAAGGCCTGGTCATGGTGGGAGACAGGGGCTTGATTGCATGAGGGAATTAGAGACCTTGGGGTGGAGGTTATTAGAGGTGTGAAGCTCTCAGCCAGGCTCATGGCAGCAAGTATAAAGACACTCACGTGAATTCACCATGTCCTCACTTCAATGAAACAGTCAGTTTGTCCAAGTATTGAGTGGTTGGGGGAGGGGAGGATTAGAAGCCTTTTAAAGTTGAGATTGGGTTGGGAAACAAGGGGTGGGATTCTCCATCCCACCAGCCACATTTTCCAGCACAGCACTTCCCCTCTGCAGCGGGATTTCCCTTCCCGCAGCCGGCCAATAGGGTTTCCCATTGTCTTGTGTTCATTGATGGCACATCAGGGACAGGTAGTATTGAGGAAGCAAGGGAGCTGCAGAAGGACTTGGGCAAGCTAGGAGAGTGGGCAATGAAGTGGCAAATGAAATACAATGTGGAAAGGTGTGAGGTTATGCACTTTGGTATGAGGAATGTAGGCATAGACTAGTTTCTAAATGGGGAACTGCTTCGGAAAGCAGAAGCACAAAGGGACTTGGGAGTCCTTGTTCACGATTCTCTTAAGGTTAATGTGCAGGTTCAGACGGCAGTTAAGAAGGCAAATGCAATGTTAGCATTCATGTCAAGAGAGCTAGAATACAAGACCAGGAATGTACTTCTGAGGCTGCATTAGGCTCTGGTCAGACCCCTTGATAGAGTGGATGGGGAGAGGATGTTTCCATTTGTAGGAAAAACTAGAACCAGAGGACACCATCTCAGATTAAAGAGACAAGCCTTTAAAACAGAGATGAGGAGGAATTTGTTCAGCCAGAGGGTGGTGAATCTGTGAAACTCTTTGCCGCAAAAGGCTGTGGAGGCCAAATCACTGAGTGTCTTTAAGACAGAGATAGATAGGTTCTTGATTAATAAGGGGATCAAGGGTTATGGGGAGAAGGCAGGAGAATGGGGATGAGAAAATATCAGCCATGATTGAATGGCAGAGCAGATTCAATGGGCCAAGTGGCCTAATTCTGCTCCTATGTCTTATGGTCTTATGGAGACCGTAGTCTGGATCCACTCCAAGCACTGATCGGTTTCTGATCTAATCGGCCCGCCAGGATGTGGCGAGGTACCAATTAACACCAATAGAGGAAATCTCCATCTCATTGATGACATGGACGCCCTATCTAACGGCTGCCTGATATCAAACCGGCTCCCCAGCGGAATGTCACGCGGGTGCCCTTTAGCACCCTGATTTACAACCGGGAACCTAGTGTGTGGATCGGAGGGGGTGAGTAGCCATTTTCAAAATCGAGCATGCAGTCCAGGGGTACTTTGGCAGTTGCCCCAATGTTCAGGGGATGGGGGAAGTCCCCAAAGAGGGACAGGCTTGATCAAAGGGATGGACATCATCAGTGGGGGTTCGCCCCTGGGTGGGAGAGGTGAGCAGCTCAGCACTCGGGGGGGGGGGGGGTCCTACAGGCCATCCCCCATATTGTGTGTACCCATAACAGGGGCACTAAAGTTGCTACCCGTGTCCCACTCAACACCTCCAGTATAGAGCCCTGTCCATGGTGAAATGTGCAGGTCATGTTAACGCTCTGACTGTGAGCAGTCCCTGACTGCATATCTGAAGGCTTTGCTAATAGGGAATTGGCATTTTTAGATATGTGAACACTACACAGCTCTCAAGTGGTGCTGCAGGTTGTGGTTGCTGATTGCTCCTGCTGGTGGTTGAAAATTCCTGAAGACTGTGTGTTTGTTTGCTGCTTCCACTTTTGCTTCTGTAGCCTGAAGTAAGGAAAAGGAGGATGTAAGATAACCTGCTGCCAGCGATGAAGAGGGGGAGGGGTGCTCTTTCTCCTTTCTGGCATGCTCTGCATCGGTATGACTTTCCGGTGTGGCTTCACTGTTGAGAGTCCACTGCTGGGAGCTGAAGGAGCGGGAGAGAGAAGGAATAATCTGAATGCAGCTGCAGCTTCCTGGAGGCTGTGTGCTTGTTTGTTGCCACCCCTTTGCTTTTGTGGCCTGGAGTAAGCAAAGGTAGGGTATAAGATGGACCTGCAGACAGCTCTGGAAAAGGGATAGGGAGATATTTCTCCCTTCTGGTGTGTTCAATGTCGGTGTGGCTTTTTCCTTGTTGAGGAGTCTACTGCTGGAAGCTGCAGGAGAGAGAAAGGGAGGCAGATTGATTTGAATGAGCAACTCGATGGAGAAATGCTTTTGCAGATTGCTGGTGACTTTATTATATTGTTGACTGTTCAATTCTTAATGCCCGAGGGCCATGTGTTTGTTTTCTGCCATCACTTTTGCTTCTGTGACTTGGAATAAAGAAAGGGAGGATGTAAGATGACCTGCTGTAGAAGCAGAAGGGGTATCTTTGGCATGCTCTGCATCGCTGGGACTTTCCAGTGTGATTTTCCACTTTTGAGAGTCTACTACTGGGAGCTGCAGGAGGGAGTGAGAGAGGCAGACCAATTTGACTGAGCAACTTGATGAAGGTGTTGAAGAAATGCATTTGCAGATTGCTGGTGACTCTGTCGTACTGTTGGCAGTTTAATATTTAATATCTGGAGGGTGTGTGTTTGGTTACTACCACTCCTTTGCTTTTGTAGCCTGGAGTAAGGAAAGTAAGTTGAGTTGCTGCCAGTTCTGTGGAAGGAGAGGGGGAGATCCTTCTTTCTTCTCGTGTGCTCTGCATCGGTGCAACTTTCCAGTGTTAGTTACGCTCCCTCGAGCGACTTTCAGAGTCAAAATTACAGAATCACAGAATGGCCCTTTGCCCATTGAGTCCTGCACTGACACATGAAAAACAGCTGCTACAACGGCTACATCTTTGTGTTGGTACCAATATTCTGTAGCGAAAGGTTGTTTGTGTGTGTATGGCATGGTACCTCTTCCATGTTGGTCAATGGTTAGCGTGATGTATGGACTGTTGAGTAGTTTGTTTTCATCTTTTTGTATTCAGGTACTGTTGGCCGTTCAATAGGCAAAATATTCTCAACTGATGCTGCAGGTTGCTACTTGCTCCTGCTCGTGGCAGCAAATGCCTGGAGGTTGTTGCTACGGATTCCTTCTTTTTTTGTAGATTGGAGTAAGGAAAGCCTAGGTGGAATATGACCTCCTGTCTGGGCTGGAGAAGGGAGCTCTTTCCCTCTTCTGGTATGCTCTGGGTCACTGTGACTTTCCACTGCTGCGGAGTCTGCTGCTGGTAGCTGCACGAGGGGGAGAGAGAGGTAGAGTGGTCTGTATGAGTGGCGTTAGCTGTATGTTGCTGCTGCAGCTGCACAATCCCACTTTCCTACATAACGTTTGATCCCCTTCGCCTTAAGTGCTATATTGAAAGCATACAAGGCAGGATTCTCCATCGGCCGATGCCGGAATAGCAAGATGCAATTTGGCAGAGAATCGGTCATGACCCAAAATCGTAGCACACGCCAGGCGCATGCCAGAATGCCATGTTCCGGTACCTCGCCGTTCGCATATCATTATCAGGCCTGACCCGATATTCTCTGGGGCCTCTGCGATGCTCCACTTCCACACGGGCAATTACCGATGGGGGCTTCACTTGTGGTTTTAAAAATCGGGGAATAGGCGCCCAGCTGATGAGGGAGAGAGAGGAGGTAGGACATGCAGAGGCGCGACCATGGGCTGTCGATCCTGCCGTTGGCAGGGTTTGCCGGGGGGGGGGGGGGGTGCGGGGGGGGTGCCTGGCAGGTCCGGGGTGGGCAGCAGGTGGTGACGAAAGGTGACCAAGGGATGGGTCGGGTATTGGGATGACTCCCACGGTACCGGGACACCCAACTGACCGCCCACCATAGAATGTGGTTGTGCAGAGTGATACCGGCCATATGGGTGCCTCTACCCCACCACCCCCACATTCCAACACAGCACCCCAGTACCCACCAACCAGGCGCCACCTCCCGGAGGGGCAGCACCCGGCTCACCCAAGAGCAATGTCCACAATAGCCCCGGCTATTGCACCGGATGGGGGCCAACAAAGGTAGGGACAGCCAGCAGTACCCCTGGCAGCAGGGATGGGCGCAAGGGCCTGAGGCCCCAGCAGGGACGGCACCAAGGGGGCCATGTGTGCGAAGGACAGAAGGCCAGGGGGAATGGCCTGGGGTGGGGATGGCAAGGTGGGGGAAAGGGGGGCATTCCTAGCACCATGTAGCCTAGTGGACCTTGTTTTCGCACAGGGGTATGCACCATACTAACATCTCTGGCTTTCACCCCCTGCAGACAATGGACTTCGGAATTCAACCAGGAATGGTGGCCTTCATCCTGGCCTCCGCAGCCCTGATGGATGCACTTGAGTGACACCCTACCACAGCAGAGCCTGCCCCAGAGGAACAGGAGTCAGTTGGTGAGGATGGAGCGCCGGCCATCCAACAGACCGATGAGGAGGAGGAACATGGGAAGGAGGCACCGCATCAGGCCTCGTGTGTATCGGCAACAGCTGTCATTCTGGTCTTGACCAGGATCCATGCACCCGCGCTCATGAGCGGACCATCTCCATCTGGGACTGCGCCACATCACCCATTCTCATGTGCCACCACCTTTTGGGTTTGTTTCAATCAGCCAGTGACTGGGCCACCTCCCTCTGGGACTGGGCCACCTCCCTCTGGGACTGGGCCACCTCCCTCTGGGACTGGGCCACCTCCCTCTGGGACTGGGCCACCTCCCTCTGGGACTGGGCCACCTCCCTCTGGGACTAGCCACCTCCCTCTGGGACTGAGCCACCTCCCATGGGACTGGCCACCTCCCTCTGGGACTGGGCCACCTCCCTCTGGGACTAGCCACCTCCCTCTGGGACTGGGCCACCTTCCTCTGGGACTGGGCCACCTCCCTCTGGGACTGGGCCACCTCCCTCTGGGACTGGGCCACCTCCCTCTGGGACTGGGCCACCTCCCTCTGGGACTGGGCCACCTCCCTCTGGGACTGGGACACCTCCCTCTGGGACTGGGCCACCTCCCTCTGGGACTGGGCCACCTCCCTCTGGGACTGGGCCACCTCCCATGGAACTGGGCCACCTCCCTCTGGGACTGGGCCACCTCCCTCTGGGACTGGGCCACCTCTCTCTAGGACTGGGACACCTCTCTATATCTGTGCCACGTCGCTCAGCACCTGGGCAATTCTGCTGACATTCCCAGCCATGGCATGCTGTGACTGGGCCATGCTGAGGAGCGCCGCTGGCATGTCCAGATGGCTCTGGCACATGGCTGCCTGTGAGAGGGCAGCCCTGTCCTGGGCCTCGGCCACCGCCTGCACAGAATGCCCCAGGCCTTGCACACGCTGATCCATAGCCAAAACTATTGCCCACATTGCCTCCATTGCAGACGCCACCCGTGGGACTCATGACCGGCACGACCCCCTGCTGCTCCATGGGGATGGACTCCTCCACCTGCGCCTGCAGGTGCTGGATGCCTGCCGTCATCCCCGCTTGTGGTCTCTGGGTCTCTGACTGCACCTGCAATGTGGCTGGGACTGGATGTTACGGAAGCCCGGGACCCATCTGGACGGCAGCTGGTTGCTGGGGTCAGCCTTCCCTTCG
Source organism: Scyliorhinus torazame (assembly GCF_047496885.1). Taxonomy (NCBI): domain Eukaryota; kingdom Metazoa; phylum Chordata; class Chondrichthyes; order Carcharhiniformes; family Scyliorhinidae; genus Scyliorhinus; species Scyliorhinus torazame. The sequence goes on from NC_092709.1 coordinate 122,445,842, forward strand.
ACAGTTCGGCCCCTCGGCTGCTCCTACCTCCACCTGCAAGAAGTCTTACAACACCAGGTTAAAGTCCAACAGGTTTGTTTCAAACACTAGCTTTCGGAGCACTGCTCCTTCCTCAGGTGAATCTGCTGTACCGGATGCGATGTGTGGTGCGCACCAGATAGTGTCCCAGGAGCCTCTCAGTAATGTGCCCAACCGAGGCGATAGTCTCTGGGTTCATAGAATTATAGAATTTACAGTGCAGAAGGAGGCTATTTAGCCCATCAAGTCTGTACTGGCTCTTACAAAGAGCACCCTGCTAAAGCCCACCTATCTATCCTATCCCCGTTACCCCCACTTAACATTTTCTGGACACTAAGGGCAATTTATCATGACCAATCCACCTAACATGCACATCTTTGGACTGTGGGAGGAAACCGGAGCACCCGGAGGAAACCCACGCACACACGGGGAGAACGTGCAGACTCCGCACAGACAGTGACCTAAGCTGGGAATCGAACCTGGGACCCTGGAACCGTGAAGCAACTGTGCTAACCACTATGCTACCGTGCTGCCCACGGGTTGGTGGAGGATGCTGGAGGCAGCTGTGATGGGAAGTCAGTGTCCTCCTCCGACCCATACTCTGGGTCTCGGTCAGAGTGTTGATGTTCGGGCTGCTCTCCCCGTCAGTGCTTGGCCGTCGGGGGGCACCGGCTCTGGCTGGGGGTGGGCGACTCCGGATGGACCGGCCCCATCACCGGCAGATCCTGTAAGGCACAAGATGATATGTATGATTAGACAGTGGACGTGGGCGTGTGGGGTGGGCGGGGTTGGGGGAGTGCGATGGGTGAGGGAATTGCGAGGGGTGGGAGGGCGCTTGGGTGAGGCAGGCAAGGGTGTGTGGGTGGGGAGGTGAGGGGGGTGGGGGGCATGTGTGTTGAGGGGGGTGAGGGTGTGTGGGGTGAGGGGGTTGGGGGGTGAGGGGGTGAGGGAGTGGGGGGGTGAGGGAGGTGGGGGGTGGGGTGAGGGGGTTGGGGGTGAGGGGGTTGGGGGTTGGAAGGGTGAGGTGGTGAGGTGTGGAGGGTGAGGGGGTGGGGGTTGTAGGGGGTGGGGGGTGAGGGGGTGAGGGAGGTGGGGAGCGTGTGTGGTCTCACTGACCGCCTCTGCACCAGCTCCCAGGCACGGTTGAACGTCGGAGCCTGGTGGCCTTCCTCCCGGGCCGGGGCACAGGGTTTTCTGGCTCTCCTCCATGGCGACCATGAGGGTGTCCAGCTCAGCGTCCCTGAACCGTGGCGCTGCTCTCCTTCCAGCCATCTTGTTGGCTGGGATAGTGTGTGCGTGTGAGGGGATGGATCGTTTAAGTGAGCCTCATGTGCGCCAATCACGGACCCGATGAATCCGGCATTGTTTTGCATGGAACCTGTTGTGTTCCACGTGCTGGCCCATATAAAGTAGCTGAATCGGTGCAGCAATTGCGCCGTTCTTTCTGTCATAAAACACCACTGTTCCCCCGCCGACGTCAGCACTTAGTTTCAAAATCAGAGAATCCAGCCCTTAGTCTCAGAAACGGAGAATCAAGCTCAATATCTCCAAGTTTGCAGATGACACCAAGTTGGGTGGGACGGTGAGCTGTGGAGGATGCAGAGATCATTCAGTGTGATTTAGACAAGTTGAGTGAGTGTGCAAATAAATGACAAATGCAGTATAATTTGGAGAAAAACGAGGTTTTCCACTTTGGTCGCAAAGACCTGAAGGCATGTAAAAAACCTGGAAGCTACTCTTGCAAGACTGCATCTACATAATCTCAGAGTCAAGAAAAAGAAGTGTGAGCTTTTTAAATCTTCTATTCATTATCTTGGACACTTCATCAACCAAGGCGGTCTTCACAAAGAACCAAAGAGAATGTTGGAGATCCTGGATGCTCCAAGACAACAAAATGTGACTCAGTTAAGGTAATTTCTAAGATTATTGAATTACTATGAAAAGTTTGTACCGCACTTAGCAACACCCTTTACACACATTGCATTATAACAAACAAGCTTAGCTCTGGATGAAAGATTGTGAGGATGCTTATCAAAATGTCAATGAAAATTAGAGGAATCGGAGTTAACTGATCCATTGTAACCCAAAACGGAAACTGTAGCTTGCTTACGACACATCACCCTACAAGGCTGGAGCAGTTGTCTCGCAGCTGAAGAGTGAGGAATAGCTTTAATTCCCAGGACATTGACTAGCGCTGAGTCCAACTATGCTCAACTTGAGAAAGAGGTTCTCGGCATTATTTTTGATATTTGAAGGTTCCACCCTTATTTATTTGGCCGCCAATTTATTCAATTGACCGACCATCGTCCCTTAACAACAATTTTTGGACCACATAAGGGGATCCGTTCACTCACTGCTAGTCGATTACAATGCTGCCTGTTAATGTTATCAGCACACGATGATGTCATCAAATTGCGCAACCCTGAACAGCATGTGAACATGCCTAGACTGCTGCTGCAAGACCAATAAGACCAAAAAGGTAAGTATGAATCTGATAAACCCCTCCTAAACGTCTTGGATACTAAGGCCAATTTATCATGGCCAAACCACCTAACCTGCACTTCTTTGGACTGTGGGAAGAAACCGGAGCACCCGGAGGAAACCCACGCAGACACGGGGAGAACGTGCAGACTCCGCACAGACAGTAACCCAGCGGGGAATCGAACCTGGGACCTTGGCGCTGTCAATGCTATCCACTGTGCTACCGAGCTGCCCACAGCATGGTATGCCGGCTGCTGTTCCGTTTCGCAAAACTGACAAACTCCTCACTCGTGAAGGGTATCCTATTGTCTGTCGCCAGGAGCTCAGGGATCTCATGGGTGCTGAATGAGCACCAGAGTATTTCTACCATGGCCCTGGACGTCATGGAGGCCATCTTGTGCACGTCAAGCCACTTTGAGTGGACGTCCACGATGATGAGGAAGATAGATCTCCCGAAAGGCCCTGTGAAGTCCGCATGCAGTCACACCCATGGGCGATCTGGCCATTCCCAGACATGAAGTGAAGGCGCTGGTGGGAGCTTCAGATGCTACCAGCATACCAGGCAGCTGCGTATGACCCTTTCAATGTCCCCATAAATTACGGGACACCAGAGATAACTAAGGGCCTGAATCTTCATCAGTGGGCACCCAGGGATGGGGAACTCATGGGCAATGGTAGACGATTGAGATCATCAGCATGGGTAATCCGCGTACACGGACAATGTTGAAACAAATATTCATATGCGGCGAGTAGAAGCACCCAACGCTGAATTCTGGCTGATGCGATGGGTGGGATTCCCTTACCTTCTCTAAAAAGGCCAAATCAAGGCTCGTGGTAGTCATAATAGAGAAGTGCCTCTCATTAACATATGGGTGGAATTTCTTGACTCCAAATATTCCCACCAAGACCTCCTTCTTGACGAGCATATCATCGCCCAGCATCCGCCAGGGTCCTCGAGGCAAAAGTGATGGGGCGTTCCGTATCATCATCTCATTTGTGGGGCAGCACCATCCCAATGCCAAAGGGCAAGGCATCGCATGTTAGGATTAATGGACGAGATGGATCATAGTGAGTGAGGAGCTGTGTGGACGACAGAAGCTCTTTTGCCCCGGCAAATGCTTTATCTTGTGAGGCCCCCAGAACCACTTCTGGTCCTTCTTCAACAATATGTGGAGTGGAGCCAATAAGGCGGCCAGGTTGGGGTTAGGGTTAATGAACTTTCCATAATAATTTCCCAAGTTTCAGAACAACGGGAGTTCAGTGGTGTTCTTCGGGTTTGGGGCTTCTTATATGCCCCGAACTCTATCCTCCACTGAGTGTAGACCATCCCTGTCCATCCTGTATCCTACGTAAGTCACAACTCTAGCACAGCTTCTCTTTAGCCGGGCACACACTTGAGAAAACCGGCTGAACACTTATTGCAGGTTGTCCATGTGTTCTGTCTCGGTGGTGCCCATGATGCGTACGTCATCTATACTATGACCACCTTCAGCAGACCCTGCAGAATACTTTGCAATGCACGCTGGACTATCTTGCCCAGACCCTACTGGAACACTGTGGGGCATTTGACCAGTATGTCGTACATATTCTCGATGCCAAGTCGGAAAAACCTGTTGCCAGTTGAAAACAAGCATTCACGCCCCAGTAAATTGGGTCCTGGTCCCAGTGCCACGACTAAGGGAAGTGGGACCAACTGTTGCCAGTGTGTTACCAGAGTTACAGTGGTCCCCACAATGCTGAATGGCTTGCCGGTACAGGTTGCTAACCTTGCCTTGGTGTTGCGCAGCATCAGCTGCATGATCTCTGCGCAAAGTCATCAAAACGCCTGTTGGTCCATGATGGAGACCGCAGCTTCAGTGTCCATTTCCATTACTAAAGGATGACCATTTACTTTGAATGTGACCCGGATCTGTGCTACCTTTGGGATCGTGACGCAGTTCAGCTGCATCAAACAGTCCTCCTCATCGGGGTGGGCCACGTGCAAGGCCCAAACTCATGGTGATCTTGGTGGCTGCCTCGGATGTTGCCTGTGCCGAATTTGCCGGCTCTGGCCATCACTTGTCCTCCTACCACATATTTGGCAATGTGACCGGCTCTCCCCTGCGTCCTCAGGGGAGGTATCCCGCAGGTCAGCGGTGGCTCCCGAGCGCTTGCCCCGGCTGTGGAATTGCCTCTGAAGTTGCCCTTTGGGAGGTGATCTTTCCTGACCGGCATACCCGTGATCCAGTGGGAATTCGAAATGGAGACCGGGCCAAACTATTGATGCTATAGTCCATTCACACCTGCAGCTCTTACACTCTTTTCTCTGCCTGCTCACGGGACAGTGGCAGCTCAATGGCCTATTTTAAATCTAAGGAGGGCTCCGCTAACAGTTTCCTCTGAGTGGCCGAGTTGTTTATCCCACAAACTAGACTATCCCTCAATATTTCGAAGAAGGACGGCCCAAATTTTCAATGCCGAAGGTGGATCAAGAAGTCAGTAACCGAGCCACCTGGAGACCGTATGTTAACGGAAGGCTTAGGTTCATGATGTTCAGTAACCAACATAACGAGCTCATCAAACAATTTGGAGTCTGGTGTGGCCGGGTAAGTTAGACGCTTTATAATTCCAAATGTCAGAGACCTGCAGGGGGCGGTGAGGATGACTTGCTGACGGTCTTCCCCTGAAATACCGTTAGTCTGGAAGAAGTACTTCACACGTTTGACAAATGTTGAATTCTTTACCCGTCAGTCTGGCCTCAATAAAACTCGAGATGGCTTTGTAGGCATAGTATTACTTATTTTTAACCAACTTGCAAGTTTGACTCGCTTCACAAAAACCCAGAACACAAGCTGCCTCCTGGGTCTTCCGAACCGAGTGCTATTGGAGACAAAGGAATCTCTACAAATACATTCAAATGGCATCAAGTTTCACATACACAATTCTCATAGGTCATCCTATGCCCCTCCTGACCTGGCCATACATCCTAATTGGCTCACTTCTCATTCCTTAACCCTGGGCCTCTTGTTACCCAGCATCCTTTTCCCCTCCTCTACCAGACACCCCTCCCTCCTTTCTTGCCATGCTTGCTGAAATCCTTTGTCCTTTGTGAACTCACTAGAATTAAACTGGCCTACATCTCCATTACTGTAACTAATATATTTAAATTAACTATTTTATATCACATTCATCACGTTCAGCATACTGGCTCCACTCATCCAGTGGCATCTTGGAACTTTAATGTTCACACATTCCGGGATAGTAATCACCCGGGGTAGCTAGGCGATTCCACAAGCGCAGTCCAGAGTCGCCTGTGTCCTTGTCGCCAGTTCAGTAACTTGAGGAAGTCAGTTGTAGTAGAACAAGGATTTATTGAACTATGCACAATGCTCTGCCCATGGCAGTAACTCTCTCCCAATTCAGTCCTTGTTGGGCCCTGCTTGTGATGGCTTTATATGTCGGTGTAATGAGCTCCAACTGGGTAACCTCCGGCCCCTACCTGGGAAACCGGTACTTCACTAATCCTAAGGGGAAATTGGTAATAGTTTTCTTGTGGTCCTCGAGAGGGTTATGACAAAAAGCACTGCTGATTTTAAATTGTCTCTATGAGAAATGGCCATCCTGAAAAGTGGCAGAGCAATTCCACCCATGAACCGTTATTTAGGAAGACACTGTCTTCACCTATCCTTAACTTAAACCTTACAGATTGAGTGAAGCATTTAACAGGACAGAGCACCCAATAGTGTTGATATTGCTGATGCAGATAAGCTTCTTGTCAATAGCGATTCTCAAATTGTTGATGGGGGTAACTCAGCAATGGTACACCCCTAAAGTTCATGGTGGATTGTTAGGTTTTCCTGTGCTGGAACTAGTTCATGCCTGGAATTTATGTGTAATAAGTGGTGCCACTATTGTCAGACCAAATTGGGATGTTGTCCAGGTCTTGCTATCAATTGACATTGGTTTGCTTTATTATTTGAGGCGTCATGAATGGAATTAAACTCTGTGGAATTGCCCAGAATTTATAACATCGGATAAGTTCTTGATAAAATAGCTGAAGATTGTTGAGTTGAGGTGGACTCAATGATCTTGCACTTAATGCAAATACTCTCCTCTGCCTTCCTCCCCTGTGGCATGGTGGCTGGGTTAACACTGCTGCCTCACAACGCCAGGGACCCAGGTTCGATTCTGACCTCGGGTGACTGTCTGTGTGGAGTTTGCACTTTCTCCCCGTGTCTTCGTGGGTTTCCTCCGGGTGCTCCGGTTTCCTCTCACAGTCCAGAAATGTGCAGGTTAGGCGGATTGGCCATGCTAAATTGTCCTCTAGTGTGCAAAGATGTTAGGTGGGTTATGGGGATAGGGCGGGGGAATGGGCCTCGGTAGGTGCTCTTTCAGAGGATCTGCAGATTTGATGGGCCGAATGACCTCCTTATGTATGCGCTGTAGGAATTATATGATTCTCCCACACTTTCTTTTGTTAAAGCTGCCACTTTCTCCCCAACCCACTCCCCTCCACCTCAATTATTGTTGCCATTTTCCTTTCTCCTCTACTCAATGAAATATAAATGGGGCTGGTTTTATAATAGAAGGCCACTTTTCCGCTGAATCATTAGCTGTGAAAATTAAAATTTGTAACTCCGAGGCAGCAGTTGAAATAATTTGAGGGCAGCGCACTGGGCAAACAAAAAACATGAGAGTATGAGAACTTGAAACAGAGTATGAGCAACAGCAATTTACCCAGGCTGGCTCTCCTCCTTGGCTGATGAACTTCGTCGGAGTTGTTTTCAAAAGAATCATGGTCTCTGGGCATCAAGATAGGCGAGCCAGGCAATATGTTAGAGGTTGAAATGCTTGCATGGAGGAGTTCACTGGCTAAATGTGTGCAGCATTCCATGAAAATGTAATGAGAATGCAGTCAACCAAGGAGTGAGTGACAATGCATGGGTCAACTGTACTGGAATTACCCAAGGCCAGTCAGTAATTTCACTACAAATGCACTGACCAGGCAGAACTGGAGTCACAGGATCAAACACTCGATTTCCTGAGGTTGTTCAGGCATGCAGGAAAGTAGAACTTCATTGATTTCATGGGTGTCATTCTGCTCTCACACCAATTAGCGACCATAGTAAAGCCAGGACATTTGTAAAAATGGGCATGAATGAGAATCTTACACCGCTAAATGTTGACGCCGATGCAGAATTCGTGGAGTTCCACGACAGTAAAAATACCCCTGGACCAATTCTGCTACAGTTAAGGAGCTAGCACCAGCACCACGTGGAACACAATCGATTCCAACGAGAAACGGTGCCAGATTCACCGGTTTCACGATTGACACTCAGGAAGCTGACAAGCTGCAGCCGCATATACACACGACACTCCTCACACACACCATCCCAGCCAACAGGGTGGCAGCAAGACGCTTCACAGATACTGAGCTGGAGATCCTCTTTGACATGGTGGAGGAGAGGAGGATGGCCCTGTACCCAGGCCGGGGAAGGATGCTGCCCGCCATCGCTATTCATCATGCCTGGGCACTGGTGGCAGAGGTGGTCAGCGCCGTCGACAATATTGTCCGGAATGGCCAGCAGTGCAGAAAGAAACTGCATAACCGCCTTAGGGCGGCCAGGGTGCATAGGCCCTGGCACCAACCCCCATCCCACACACCCATAACCCTCCCCACCACCCCCCCTCCCCACTTGGAGGACAGGTGAACCCTCAACCTGCACCACATGCCAGCACCCATGCCGGCCACCATGGCTGGGTGCCCTGGCCACCGTGGCCACCACATACCCACCGCCCGGGCTGCATGTGTCGGAGGTGAGACCCCGTTCAGTTGAAGTTCCCCGTGACACGTGTGTCCAACCCCTTCCTCACACCACCCTCACACCCATACCACCCTCACCCCCACACCAATCTCACACCCACACCACACCCACACCACCCTCACACCCACACCACCCTCACACCCACACCACCCCTACACCACCCTCACACCCACACCACACTCATACCCACACCACCCCCACGCCACCCTCACAGCCACACCACCCCCACACCACCCTCACACCCACACCACCCCCACGCCACCCTCACAGCCACACCACCCCCACACCACCCTCACACCCACACCACCCCCACACCACCCTCACACCCACACCACCCCCACACCACCCTCACACCCACACCACCCCTACACCACCCTCACACCCACACCACACTCATACCCACACCACCCCCATGCCACCCTCACATCCACACCACCCCCACACCACCCACCACCCTCACACCCACACCACCCCACACCACCCTCACAGCTGCACCACGCCCACATCACCCCCACACCCACACCACCCTCACACCCACACCACCCTCACACCCACACCACCCCGACACCACCCTCACACCATCCTCACACCACCCCCATACCACCCTCACACCCACCCCACCCCACCCTCACACCACCCCCACACCACCCTCACACCACCCTCACACCACCCTTACACCACCCTCACACCCACACCACCCTCACACCACCCCCACACCACCCCCACACCACCCTCACACCCACACCACCCCCACACCACCCTCACACCCACACCACCCCTACACCACCCTCACACCCACACCACACTCATACCCACACCACCCCCACGCCACCCTCACAGCCACACCACCCCCACACCACCCTCACATCCACACCACCCCCACACCACCCTCACACCCACACCACCCCACACCACCCTCACAGCTGCACCACGCCCACACCACCCCCACACCCACACCACTCGCACACCACCCTCACACCCACCCCACCCCCACACCACCCTCACACCCACACCACCCCCACACCACCCTCACACCATCCTCACACCACCCCCACACCACCCTCACACCCACACCACCCTCACACCCACACCACCCCCACACCACCCTCGCACCCACACCAACCCCACACCACCCTCACACCACCCTCACACCACCCTCACACCATCCTCACCCACCCACCACCCCCACACCCACACCACCCCCACACCACCCTCACACCCACACCACCCCCACACCACCCTCTCACCCACACCACCCCGACACCACCCTCACACCATCCTCACACCACCCCCACACCACCCTCACACCCACCCCACCCCCACACCACCCTCACACCACCCCCACACCACCCTCACACCACCCTCACACCACCCTTACACCACCCTCACACCCACACCACCCTCACACCACCCCCACACCACCCCCACACCACCCTCACACCCACACCACCCCCACACCACCCTCACACCCACACCACCCCTACACCACCCTCACACCCACACCACACTCATACCCACACCACCCCCACGCCACCCTCACAGCCACACCACCCCCACACCACCCTCACATCCACACCACCCCCACACCACCCTCACACCCACACCACCCCACACCACCCTCACAGCTGCACCACGCCCACACCACCCCCACACCCACACCACTCGCACACCACCCTCACACCCACCCCACCCCCACACCACCCTCACACCCACACCACCCCCACACCACCCTCACACCATCCGCACACCACCCCCACACCACCCTCACACCCACACCACCCTCACACCCACACCACCCTCACACCCACACCAACCCCACACCACCCTCACACCACCCTCACACCACCCCCACACCATCCTCACCCGCCCACCACCCCCACACCCACACCACCCCCACACCACCCTCACACCCACACCACCCCCACACCACCCTCACACCCACACCACCCCGACACCACCCTCACACCATCCTCACACCACCCCCACACCACCCTCACACCCACCCCACCCCCACACCACCCTCACACCACCCCCACACCACCCTCACACCACCCTCACACCACCCTTACACCACCCTCACACCCACACCACCCTCACACCACCCCCACATCACGCTCACACCACCCTCACAGCCATACCACCCTCACACCCACACCATTCTCACATCACTCTCACACCCACATCATCCTCACACCCACACCACCCTCCCAACGACCCCTCCCCCCACACCACCCCCACACCACTCTCACACCCACACCATCCTCAGACCCACACCACCCTCACAACCGCCCATCCCCCACACCACCCACACAACCACAATACCCTCACCCCCACACCATCTGCTTCTGGGCAGCACGGTAGCATAGCGCCTCAGTGCCAGGGCCCCAGGTTCGATTCCCGGCTTGCGTCACTGTCTGTGTGGAGTCTGCACGTTCTCCCCGTGTCTGCGTGTGTTTCCTCCGGGTGCTCCGGTTTCCTCCCACAAGTCCAGAAAGACGTGCGTTAGGTAATTTGGACATTCGGAATTCTCCCTCTGTGTACCAGAACAGGCGCCGGAATGTGGCGACGAGCTGCTTTTCACAGTAACTTCATTGCAGTGTTAATGTAAGCCTACTTGTGACAGTAAAGATCATTATTACACCACCTCCACCCCTCACCCTACACCACCCCCCCACCCTTACCACCCCTACCCCGACCCACATGCTCTCCACCTCTACTCCCGGCCCATGGTCTAAGCATGCGTTTGTCTTGTGTCTTGCAGGACCAGCTGGAGATGAAGCTGGTCTATCAGGCATCCCCAGACCCCAACCAGGACCTACAGGACTGGCTGCGCCAGGTGGCGGGGGAGCCTCAGGTGATAGCTCCGCTTATACCCATCCCAAGGAGTAGCCAGGGAGCCATCAAGCACTCCGAGGGAGGAGAAGGTTATGGGGCCAGTGCCAGTGACTCCCGCAGGGGAGGGGCTGGAACACCACAACACCTCAGACTCCCCGCAAACCTGTCCATGGCACATCTGGAGGGCAGCGGGCAGAACAGGGCAGCACCATGCCACCTGGGACACCCGAGCAACAGCCGACCCATCGAGGCTGGTCGCCCCAGAAGACTCCCGCCAAAGGGCAGCACGGTAGCCTTGTGGATAACACAATTGCTTCACAGCTCCAGGGTCCCAGGTTCGATTCCGGCTTGGGTCACTGTCTGTGCGGAGTCTGCACATCCTCCCCGTGTGTGCGTGGGTTTCCTCCGGGTGCTCCGGTTTCCTCCCACAGTCCAAAGATGTGCAGGTTAGGTGGATTGGCCATGATAAATTGCCCTTAGTGTCCAAAATTGCCCTTAGTGTTGGGTGGGGTTACTGGGTTATGGGGATAGGGTGGAGGTGTTGACCTTGGGTAGGGTGCTCTTTCCAAGAGCCGGTGCAGACTAGATGGGCCAAATGGCCTCCTTCTGCACTGTAAATTCTATGAAATCTATGAAAGGGGACCAAGGTCACAGGGCAGGAATCACAGCAGACCATCTATACTCCTGATGAACCCTCTGGGGATCCACCTAGATGTAGCATTAGCGCCCGTACGGTCAGTAAGCTAGACACTAGTTAAGTTGGCAACATGTCTCCATGCTCTGTCAGATGGTGTGATGGTTATGCTGGCCAAAGATGTGGGGGAGAAAATGTTGTGGGCGTCCCAGGCTCCCCCCCTCCCAACCCCCTGCATTCCAACCATCCCCACCACTGTCACCCCAGTGTCATGGGAATGTCACTTTAAGAAATGTGTGTCTGCTCAAGTGGCTGCAGTGATGTCAGAGTGTGGGTAGAGCTGAGCTCTGGGTTTAGTTTAGCTTTGAGCGAAAGCTTGGGTGTGTCTGTGTTTTTTGTTTTTGTTTTAGTTGCTGGAGACACTGCAGTCACAGAAAGTTGTGTATGAATCTCTGCAAGTTTATGAATGTCCATTTGGTAATCTCAACGTGGTAATTGTTCTCAGTAGTGAAGTTAATCCTGATATCTTTCTGTACAAAGGGTTAGTTCTGTCTTATGGATGTTAAAAGGAAAGTTTAAGGATTACTTAGAGTGTTGTATTCTTTGGGGATTGTATTTGAATTGATGGTTGCTAAGATGTACACTGTATGTTTTAAAAAGGTTAACTGAGTTCATAGAATAAACATTTTTGCTGTAAAAAATACTGTTAGATTTCTGTTGCACCACACCTGTAGAGTGGGCCGTGTGCTACACAATCAATTAAAAGTTGTGGGTCAGGTGAACTCCATGATATACTTTGGGGCTCTCTAAACTCTGGCCCATAACAAATTGGGGGCTCGTCCGGGATAAAAGTCTATCTATTGGATTGGCTTAGTGAACTTAAAGACAGTGAGGGGTGAGCATATTGTGATTGCTTTTCAGGTGTGGTATTTCAGTTTAAGTAGGGAGTGTGTTGTGGACAATGGCTCTTTCAGATGGTTTTGGGGGGTGGAGATGGTCACACATAGTACCTTATGGACAGAGGCTAAAAACAGGCTTTTAGAGTTGGCAAAAACATTGCAGTTAACATTACCTGACAAAATGCGAAAAGATGAGGTAATTATGGTGGTGGCTAAGCATTTAAAGTTGCCTGAGGTACAGTTTGACTTATTGGAAATGGCAAAAATTCAGTTACAAATTAAACAAATGGAACATGAGAAAGAATTAAAGCAGCCAGAATACAAAAGAGAGAGAGAGGAAAAAGAAAAGGAGAGAGAACGAAGGAGAAAAGAAAGAGAAAGAATAGCCCTAGCACAACAAAAAGAAAGAGAAAGGGAAAAAGAAAGAGAGATAGAGAGAGAGGAAAAAGAAAGAGAGAGAGAGTTTGACCTTCGGAAATATAACAGTCAGTTAAAATTGGCAGACGTGAAGGGAAACGTACAGCTTGAGGATGGTGATGAGGATAGTGAGAAAGAGCGTCATAGTCGAAGGCTTTGTGGGGATCTATTAAAATATGTCCAAGCATTGCCAAGTTTTGATGAGAGGGAGGTAGAAGTATTTTTCATTTCATTTGAGAAGGTGGCTAAACAAATGAAATGGCCACAGGACATGTGGGTATTACTGATTCAAACAAAGTTGGTAGGTAGGGCTAGTGAAGTGTTTGCATCACTGTTGCAGGAGGTATCTGGGACGTATGAGGAGGTGAGAAAATCCACCTTAGGTGCATTTGAATTGTGCCTGAAGCCTACAGACAAAGGTTTATAAATCTAAGGAAAGAATTTGGTCAAACATACGTGGAGTTTGGAAGGATCAAACAGAGTAATTTATATAGGTGGACAAGGGCCTTGAAAATAGACCAAACGTATGAAGCTCTCAGAGAAATTATACTTTTGGAGGACTTTAAAAATTCAACTCCTGATGTAGTGAGAACACATGTGGAAGAGCAGAGGGTTAAAACTGCGAGATTAGCAGCAGAAATGGCACATGATTGTGAATTAGTTCATAAATCACAGCTTGGTTCCCAACATCAGTTTCAGCCTGTGAGGGATAGAAATTAGGGACATGAGAAATACTCAAGTGGTAGAAGCAAAGATGATCTGATGGGAGATAATAACGAGAGTGTACCTCAGATTAAAAAGGAAATCCAGGAGGGTGGAAGAGACATGAAAAGTTTAAAATGGTTTCACTGTAATAAGCTAGGCCATGGAAAGTCACAGTGTTGGTGGTTGAAGATAAGCACTGGGAAGGCTGATGTGGTAAAGAGGATCAGACAGTGGAGTTTGTGAAAGTAAAGGAAAGCCCAAGTGAAGCGAAGGAGATGCAAAAGATTGTACAGTCTGATCAAGAGGTGATTGATAAGAAGGTGCCAGAACTCTTTAAAGAATTTACTTGTGTGGATAAAGTTTACTCATGTGTATCAAGAGGAGCAGGTAAAGAAGTCACAATTTTAAGAGATACGGTGACTAATCAATAGTTAATGGTAAGAGTTGAGGAGTTATGTAGTTTGGGAAGAATGTTGCCAAAAAAGGTGGTAATGTGAGGAATTCAGGGTGAGAAGAGTAGTGTTCCATTATATAAGGTAAGGTTGAACAGTCCAGTGAAGAGTGGTGAAGTGGTAGTAGGAGTAATAGAGAAACTATCTTGTCTAAGAATACAGTTTATCTTGGGTAATGATATAGCTGGATCGCAGGTGGGAGTGATGCCTCCTGTGGTTGATAAGTCAGTGGAAAATCAGACAACTGAAGTGTTGAAGGACGAATATCCTGGGATTTGTCCAGATTGTGTAGTAACAAGGTCGCAAAGTCACCGGTTAAGACAAGAGGAGAAATCAGAGAGTGAAGATAAAGGTGAAGTGCCCTTATCAGAAGCGATACTCAGGAGAGTATCACAGCTATACAGCGAGAGGACACCTCAGAGGGCAGTGAGGCTATATGGGTAGAGATCAGGAACAAGAAGGGTGCAGTCACAATGTTGGGGGTATACTACAGGCCTCCCAACAGCCAGCGGGAGATAGAGGAGCAGATAGGTAGACAGATTTTGGAAAAGAGTAAAAACAACAGGGTTGTGGTGATGGGAGACTTCAACTTCCCCAATATTGACTGGGACTCACTTAGTGCCAGGGGCTTAGACGGGGCAGAGTTTGTAAGGAGCATCCAGGAGGGCTTCTTAAAACAATATGTAAACAGTCCAACTAGGGAAGGGGCGGTACTGGACCTGGTATTGGGGAATGAGCCCGGCCAGGTGGTAGATGTTTCAGTAGGGGAGCATTTCGGTAACAGTGACCACAATTCAGTAAGTTTTAAAGTACTGGTGGACAAGGATAAGAGTGGTCCGAGGATGAATGTGCTAAATTGGGGGAAGGCTAATTATAACAATATTAGGCGGGACCTGAAGAACATAGATTGGGGGCGGATGTTTGAGGGCAAATCAACATCTGACATGTGGGAGGCTTTCAAGTGTCAGTTGAAAGGAATACAGGACAGGCATGTTCCTGTGAGGAAGAAAGATAAATACGGCAATTTTCGGGAACCTTGGATGACGAATGATATTGTAGGCCTCGTCAAAAAGAAAAAGGAGGCATTTGTCAGGGCTAAAAGGCTGGGAACAGACGAAGCCTGTGTGGCATATAAGGAAAGTAGGAAGGAACTTAAGCAAGGAGTCAGGAGGGCTAGAAGGGGTCATGAAAAGTCATTGGCAAATAGGGTTAAGGAAAATCCCAAGGTTTTTTACACTTACATAAAAAGCAAGAGGGTAGCCAGGGAAAGGGTTGGCCCACTGAAGGATAGGCAAGGGAATCTATGTGTGGAGCCAGAGGAAATGGGCGAGGTACTAAATGAATACTTTGCATCAGTATTCACCAAAGAGAAGGAATTGGTAGATGTTGAGTCTGGAGAAGGGGGTGTAGATAGCCTGGGTCACATTGTGATCCAAAAAGACGAGGTGTTGGGTGTCTTAAAAAATATTAAGGTAGATAAGTCCCCAGGGCCGGATGGGATCTACCCCAGAATACTGAAGGAGGCTGGAGAGGAAATTGCTGAGGCCTTGACAGAAATCTTTGGATCCTCGCTGTCTTCAGGGGATGTCCCGGAGGACTGGAGAATAGCCAATGTTGTTCCTCTGTTTAAGAAGGGTGGCAGGGATAATCCCGGGAACTACAGGCCGGTGAGCCTTACTTCAGTGGTAGGGAAATTACTGGAGAGAATTCTTCGAGACAGGATCTACTCCCATTTGGAAGCAAATGGACGTATTAGTGAGAGGCAGCACGGTTTTGTGAAGGGGAGGTCGTGTCTCACTAACTTGATAGAGTTTTTCGAGGAGGTCACTAAGATGATTGATGCAGGTAGGGCAGTAGATGTTGTCTATATGGACTTCAGTAAGGCCTTTGACAAGGTCCCTCATGGTAGACTAGTACAAAAGGTGAAGTCACACGGGATCAGGGGTGAACTGGCAAGGTGGATACAGAACTGGCTAGGCCATAGAAGGCAGAGGGTAGCAATGGAGGGATGCTTTTCTAATTGGAGGGCTGTGACCAGTGGTGTTCCACAGGGATCAGGGCTGGGACCTTTGCTCTTTGTAGTATATATAAATGATTTGGAGGAAAATGTAACTGGTCTGATTAGTAAGTTTGCAGACGACACAAAGGTTGGTGGAATTGCGGATAGCGATGAGGACTGTCTGAGGATACAGCAGGATTTAGATTGTCTGGAGACTTGGGCGGAGAGATGGCAGATGGAGTTTAACCTGGACAAATGTGAGGTAATGCATTTTGGAAGGGCTAGTGCAGGTAGGGAATATACGGTGAATGGTAGAACCCTCAAGAGTATTGAAAGTCAAAGAGATCTAGGAGTACAGGTCCACAGATCACTGAAAGGGGCTACACAGGTGGAGAAGGTAGTCAAGAAGGCATACGGCATGCTTGCCTTCATTGGCCGGGGCATTGAGTATAAGAATTGGCAAGTCATGTTGCAGCTGTATAGAACCTTAGTTAGGCCACACTTGGAGTATAGTGTTCAATTCTGGTCGCCACACTACCAGAAGGATGTGGAGGCTTTAGAGAGGGTGCAGAAGAGATTTACCAGAATGTTGCCTGGTATGGAGGGCATAAGCTATGAGGAGCGATTGAATAAACTCGGTTTGTTCTCACTGGAACGAAGGAGGTTGAGGGGCGACCTGATAGAGGTCTACAAAATTATGAGGGGCATAGACAGAGTGGATAGTCAGAGGCTTTTCCCCAGGGTAGAGGGGTCAATTACTAGGGGGCATAGGTTTAAGGTGAGAGGGGCAAAGTTTAGAGTAGATGTACGAGGCAAGTTTTTTACGCAGAGGGTAGTGGGTGCCTGGAACTCACTACCGGAGGAGGTAGTGGAGGCAGGGACGATAGGGACATTTAAGGGGCATCTTGACAAATATATGAATAGGATGGGAATAGAAGGATACGGACCCAGGAAGTGTAGAAGATTGTAGTTTAGTCGGGCAGTATGGTCGGCACGGGCTTGGAGGGCCGAAGAGCCTGTTCCTGTGCTGTACATTTCTTTGTTCTTTGTTCTTTGTTCTTGATCAGATGGTTGGAAAAGAACAGTTGGAGGATGAGGAGGATATTTTTAGTTGAGGAAAATTGGCGGAGTTACAACGGAAAGATGTAGAAATAAACCGGATGTATCAGAAAGCATACACGGAAGAGGAATCTGAGTCTATACCAGAGTGTTATTACCGTAAAAATGATGTCTTGATGAGAAAATGGAGACCTTTACATATCCAGGCGGATGAAAAGGGGACAGAAGTTCATCAAGTACTATTGTCGGTAGGGTATGGAAAGGAAGTGTTGTGAATAGCACATGAGTTACCAGTGGGAGGTCATTTGGGAGTAAGGAAAACTCAAGCTAAAATACAAAAACATTTTTATCCACCTGCACTACAATGAAGTTACATTTTATCGATCATGTCACACATGTCAAGTTAATTGGGAAACCTCAAGCAGTGATAAAACCAGCGCCCTTAATACCCATTCCAGCATTTGAGGAACCTTTTACAAGGGTCTTAATTGATTGCGTAGGACCGCTTCCTAAAACAGAAAGTGGGAATGAATATCTTTTGACGATAATGGATGTGACTACTAGGTTTCCAGAGGCCATTCCAGTACACAATATTACAGCTAAAAAGATTGTGGAGGCGTTACTTAAATTCTTTACTAGATATGGACTACCCACAGAAATACAATCGGATTAAGGATCAAATTTTACCTCAAGGTTATTCAACGAAGTTATGGATAGCTTAGGAATAAAACAATTTAAACCAACCACGGACCATCCAGAATTGCAGGGAATGTTAGAAAGGGGGCATCAGACATTAAAGACAATGTTGAGGGCTTATTGTCAAGATTATCCAGAGGATTGGGATAAAGGAATTCCATTCATACTGTTTGCAATTAGGGATGCACCTAATGAGTCAACCAAATTCAGTCCTTTTGAACCAATTTTTGGTCATGAGGTAAGAGGACCACTTAAATTTATTAAGGAAAAATTGGTGAGTGAGAGATCAGAACTTACATTATTGGATTATGTGTCAAATTTTAGGGAACGATTAAATAAAGCAGGTGAATTGGCTGGACAACATTTAAAAGGCGCACAACATGTGATGAAACTGGTAGCGGACAAGAAATCCAAAGTTCGTAGTTTTGCCTGTGGAGATAAAGTTTTAGTATTGTTACCAGTGGTAGGTGAACCTTTAAAAGCAAGGTTTTTGGACCCTATCAGATTGAAAGGAAATTAAGTGAGGTGAATTATGTGGTAAGAATGCCGGATAGAAGGAAAACTCACCGCGTGTGTCATTTTAATGCCAAATATTGTCATTACATTTTGTATTACCCTGCTGGTGAAGTGGGAACCTTGGTCTGACTCAATGCTGCGTGGAAGACCCCAGCGCGTGAATTGTGCTGTGTTGGAACGAGAGGGAAATGCCTCGACCCACTTAGTGAATGTATCCATAACGACTAGAACATATTTGAAACCATTTCTTCAGGGTGGGAGGGGACCAATGTAATCGATTTGAAGATTTGTGCAGGGGCCTTCTACAGGTCGTGTGTGTCTTAATTGTCCCTTCTTTGCATAAGCTTTGCTCAGGTGAAGGAGACACAGCCTGAGTGAGTGAGACACATCCATAGTGGGAATTGGAACTTGGTAATTTGGTGCAGTGAGGTAATCAGGAAAGGTAAGTGGTAAATCTAATTTTGCTGTTTTTCAGTTAAAGGTGCAGTGTGTAGCTTAGTGTCTGATTGGCTGAAGCTGCCCCCACCCTAATTGCTGAGAGGCGGTTATCTGTCAGTCACCTGAAGCCTGCTTAGTGACACAAGGGTGTACATTGCATTCTGTTTGACGCTTAAGTAGTGTGAGTCACTCTGGTTAGCTGAGTTCTGTATAAAAGACAAACAGAAAGCGCACTCAGTAAGCTTTGCGCGGGTGAAGGACATACATCCTGAGTGAGTGAGACATATCCAGAGTGGGAATTGGAACTTGGTAATTTGGTGCAGCGGGGTAATTCGGGGCAGAGTGGGAGAAGGTGCTTTTTCCCTACCATTTTGTTCTCTTTCTTCTAGACTGTAACTGTTAGTCTGCAGAGAGAGAACCAGAGAGCATCCTGGGAAGGTAAGTGATTTGTATTACCTTTACAAATTGTGTGGAGGGGGGGAAACTGAAGTGACATCACAGTAAAGCTGTGACCTGATTGGCTGGTTGGGAATCTGTTAAATTTGAAAAAAAAATAATATTGCAAAAAAAATCTAATTGATTAACTAGATGGTGGAGTAACTAAATCTGAGGGCAGAGATGGGTATTTAGCATTTAATTTTACAGCAAAAATCATCTAGCGTCGGGGCCATATAGTTAATTGTAACTTAATCTAACAATAATTCAAGTGTTTATTTTAAATTAATTAATTAGTGCTTAAATGTCACTCAGCGGGGTGCAGTGCTCCAAATGTGAGATGTGGCATATCTCTGATGCTTCCAGCGGTCCGGTCAACTACATCTGCAGCAAGTGCAATCAATGGAAGATCCTCACAGACCGCGTGGTTCGGTTGGAGCAGCAATTGGATGCACTTAGCAGCATGCAGGTGGCGGAAAGCGTCATAGATAGGAGTTTTAGAGATGTGGTCACAACCAAGGTGCAGACAGAGAGATGGGTGACCACCAGAAGGGGCAGGCAGTCAGTGCAGGAATCCCCTGTTGTTGTCCCCCTCTCGAACAGGTATACTGCTTTGGATACTGTTGGGGGGAATAGCCAATCAGGGGAAAACAGCAGCAGCCAGAGCAGTGGCACCACGGCTGGCTCTGATGTTCAGCAGAGAGGGTCAAAGCACAGAAGAGCAATAGTCATAGGGGACTCTATAGTCAGGGGCATAGATAGGCACATCTGTGGATGTGAAAGGGACTCCAGGATGGTATTTTGCCTCCCTGGTGCCGGGGTGCAGGATGTCTCCGAACGGGTAGAGGGCACCCTGAAGGGGGAGAGCAAACAAGCACAGGTCGTTTCACATATTGGTACGAACAACATAGGCAGGAAGGAGCATGAGGTCCTGCAGCAGGAGTTCAGGGAGCTAGGCAGAAAGTTAAAAGACAGGACCTCTAGGGTTGTAATCATGGGATTACTCCCTGTGCCACGTGCCAGTGAGGCTAGAAATAGGAAGATAGAGCAGCTAAACACATGGCTAAACAGCTGGTGTAGGAGGGAGGGTTTCCATTATCTGGACCACTGGGAGCTCTTCCAGGGCAGGTGTAACCTGGAGAAGAAGAACGGGTTGCATCTAAACAGGATAGGCATAAATATCCTGGTCGCGAGGTTTGATAGTGTCACATGGGAGGGTTTAAACTAGTATGGCAGGGGGGTGGGGTACCGGAGCAATAGGTCAGAAGGTGAAAAAACTGAGAGAGAACGAGGGAATAGGGCCCGTATGGCTCTGAGGAAGAGCAGACAGGGAGAAGTTGCCGAAAATAGCTGGTGGCTTGAAATGCATATGTTTTAATGCAAGAAGTATAACAGGTAAGGCAGATGAACTTAGAGCTTGGATTAGCACTTGGAACTATGATGTTGTTGCCATTACAGAGATCTGGTTGAGGGAAGAACAGGATTGGCAGCTAAAAATTCCAGGATTTAGATGTTTCAGGCGGGATAGAGGGGGATGTAAGGGGTAGAGGAGTTGCGCTACTGGTTGGGGAGAATATCACAGCTGTAATGCGGGAGGACACCTCAGAGGGCAGTGAGGCTATAGGGTAGAGATCAGGAGGGTGCAGTCACAATGTTGGGGGTTTACTACAGCCCTCCCAACAGCCAGCGGGAGATAGAGGAGCAGATAGGTGGACAGATTTTGGAAAGGGGTAAAAGCAACAGGGCTGTTGTAATGGGAGACTTTAACTTCCCCAATATTGACTGGGACTCACTTAGTGCTAGGGGATTGGATGGGGCAGAGTTTGTAAGGAGGATCCAGGAGGGCTTCTGAAAACAATATGTAGATAGTCCAACTAGGGAATGGGCTATACTGGACCTGGTATTGGGGAATGATCCCCGACAGGTGGTAGAAGTTTCAGTAGGGGAGCATTTCGGGAACAGTGACCACAATTCAGTAAGTTTTAAAGTGCTGGTGGACAAGGATAAGAGTTGTTCGAGGGTGAATGTGCTAAATTGGGGGAAGGCTAATTAGAACAAAGAACAAAGAAATGTACAGCACAGGAACAGGCCCTTCGGCCCTCCAAGCCCGTGCCGACCATGCTGCCCGACTAAACTACAATCTTCGACACTTCCTGGGTCCGTATCCCTCTATTCCCATCATATTCATGTATTTGTCAAGATGCCCCTTAAATGTCACTATCGTCCCTGCTTCCACCACCTCCTCCGGTAGCGAGTTCCAGGCACCCACTACCCTCTGCCTAAAAGACTTGCCTCGTACATCTACTCTAAACCTTGTCCCTCTCACCTTAAACCTATGCCCCCTAGTAATTGACCCCTCTACCCTGGGGAAAAGCCTCTGACTATCCACTCTGTCTATGCCCCTCATAATTTTGTAGACCTCTATCAGGTCTCCCCTCAGCCTCCTTCGTTCCAGTGAGAACAAACCGAGTTTATTCAACCGCTCCTCATAGTTAATGCCCTCCATACCAGGCAACATTCTGGTAAATCTCTTCTGCACCCTCTCTAAAGCCTCCACATCCTTCTGGTAGTGTGGCGACCAGAATTGAACACTATACTCCAAGTGTGGCCTAACTAAGGTTCTATACAGCTGCAACATGACTTGCCAATTCTTTTACTCAATGCCCCGGCCAATGAAGGCAAGCATGCCGTATGCCTTCTTGACTACCTTCTCCACCTGTGTTGCCCCTTTCAATGACCTGTGGACCTGTACTCCTAGATCTCTTTGACTTTCAATACTCTTGAGGGTTCTACCATTCACTGTATATTCCCGACCTTCCAAAATGCATTACCTCACATTTGTCCAGATTAAACTCCATCTGCCATCTCTCCGCCCAAGTCTCCAAAAAATCTAAATCCTGCTGTATCCTCTGACAGTCCTCATCGCTATCAGCAATTCCACCAACCTTTGTGTCGTCTGCAAACTTACTAATCAGACCAGTTGCATTTACCTCCAAATCATTTATATATACTAAAAAGAACAAAGGTCCCAGCACTGATCCCTGTGGAACACCACTGGTCACAGCCCTCGAATTAGAAAACCATCCTTCCAATGCTACTCTCTGCCTTCTATGACCTTGCCAATTCTGTATCCACCTTGCCAGCTCCCCCCTGATCCCGTGTGACTTCACCTTTTGTACAAAGGGACCTTGTCAAAGGCCTTACTGAAGTCCATATAGACAACATCTACTGCCCTACCTGCATCCATCATCTTAGTGACCTCCTCGAAAAACTCTATCAAGTTAGTGAGACACGACCTCCCCTTCACAAAACCATGCTGCCTCTCACTAATACGTCCATTTGCTTCCAAATGGGAGTAGATCCTGTCTCGAAGAATTCTCTCCAGTAATTTCCCTACCACTGAAGTAAGGCTCACCGGCCTGTAGTTCCCTGGATTATCCTTGCTACCCTTCTTAAACAGAGGAACAACATTGGCTATTCTCCAGTCCTCCGGGACATCCCCTGAAGACAGTGAGGATCCAAAGATTTCTGTCAAGGCCTCAGCAATTTCCTCTCCAGCCTCCTTCAGTATTCTGGGGTAGATCCCATCAGGCCCTGGGGACTTATCTACCTTAATATTTTTTAAGTCCCAACACCTCGTCTTTTTGGATGTCAATGTGACCCAGGCTATCTACACACCCTTCTCCAGACTCAACATCTATCAATTTCTTCTCTTTGGTGAATACTGATGCAAAGTATTCATTTAGTTCCTCGCCCATTTCCTCTGGCTCCACACATAGATTCCCTTGCCTATCCTTCAGTGGGCCAACCCTTTCCCTGGCTACCCTCTTGCTTTTTATGTAAGTGTAAAAAGCCTTGGGATTTTCCTTAACCCTATTTGCAATGACTTTTCGTGACCCCTTCTAGCCCCCCTGACTCCTTGCTTAAGTTCCTTCCTACTTTCCTTATATTCCACGCAGGCTTCGTCTGTTCCCAGCCTTTTAGCCCTGACAAATGCCTCCTTTTTCTTTTTGACGAGGCCTACAATATCTCTCGTTATCCAAGGTTCCCGAAAATTGCCGTATTTATCCTTCTTCCTCACAGGAACATGCCAGTCCTGAATTCCTTTCAACTGACACTTGAAAGCCTCCCACATGTCAGATGTTGATTTGCCCTCAAACATCCGCCCCCAATCTATGTTCTTCAGTTCCCGCCTAATATTGTTATAATTCGCCTTCCCCCAATTTAGCACATTCATCCTAGGACCACTGTTATCCTTGTCCACCAGTACTTTAAAACTTTCTGAATTGTGGTCACTGTTACCGAAATGCTACCCTACTGAAACATCTACCACCTGGCCGGGCTCATTCCCCAATACCAGGTCCAGTACCGCCCCTTCCCTAGTTGGACTGTCTACATATTGTTTTAAGAAGCCCTCATGGATGCTCCTTACAAACTCCACCCCGTCTAAGCCCCTGGAACTAAGTGAGTCCCAGTCAATATTGGGGAAGTTGAAGTCTCCCATCACCACAACCCTGTTGTTTTTACTCTTTTCCAAAATCTGTCTACCTATCTGCTCCTCTATCTCCCACTGGCTGTTGGGAGGCCTGTAGTAAACCCCCAACATTGTGACTGCACCCTTCTTATTCCTGATCTCTATCCATATAGTCTCACTGCCCTCTGAGGTGTCCTCCCGCAGTACAGCTGTGATATTCTCCCTAACCAGTAGTGCAACTCCGCCTCCCCTTTTACATCCCCCTCTATCCCGCCTGAAACATCTAAATCCTGGAACGTTTAGCTGCCAATCCTGCCCTTCGCTCAGCCAGGTCTCTGCAATGGCAACAACATCATAGGTCCAAGTACTAATCCAAGCTCTAAGTTCATCTGCCTTACCCGTAAAACTTCTTGCATTAAAACATATGCACTTCAGGCCACCAGACCCGCTGTGTTCAGCAACCTCTCCCTGTCTGCTCTGCCTCAGAGCCCCACTGTCCCTATTCCCTAGTTCTCCCTCAATGCTCACACCTTCTGACCTATTGCTCCCGTGCCCACCCCCCTGCCATACTAGTTTAAACCCTCCCGTGTGACACTAGCAAACCTTGCGGCCAGGTTATTTATGCCTCTCCGGTTTAGATGCAACCTGTCCTTCTTATATAGGTCACACCTGCCCCGGAAGAGCTCCCAGTGGTCCAGATAACGGAAACCCTCCCTCCTACACCAGCAGTTTAGCCACGTGTTTAGCTGCTCTATCTTCTTATTTCTAGCCTCACTGGCACGTGGCACAGGGAGTAATCCCGAGATTACAACCCTAGATGTCCTGTCTTTTAACTTTCTGTCTAGCTCCCTGAACTCCTGCTGCAGGACCTCATGCCCCTTCCTGCCTATGTCGTTAGTACCAATATGTACAGCGACCTCTGCCTGTTTGCCCTCCCCCTTCAGGATGCCCTCTACCCGTTCGGAGACATCCCGGACCCTGGCACCAGGGAGGCAACATACCATCCTCGAGTCTCTTTCACGTCCACAGAAGCGCCTATCTGTGCCCCTGACTATAGAGTCCCCTATTACTATTGCTCTTCTGCACTTTGACCCTCCCTTCTGAACATCAGAGCCAGCCGTGGTGCCACTGCTCTGGCTGCTGCTGTTTTCCCCTGATAGGCTATCCCCCCCGACAGTATCCAAAGGCGTA
Source organism: Scyliorhinus torazame (assembly GCF_047496885.1). Taxonomy (NCBI): domain Eukaryota; kingdom Metazoa; phylum Chordata; class Chondrichthyes; order Carcharhiniformes; family Scyliorhinidae; genus Scyliorhinus; species Scyliorhinus torazame. The sequence continues at coordinate 122,470,895 of NC_092709.1, forward strand.
TACCTGTTCGAGAGGGGGACAACCACAGGGGATTCCTGCACTGACTGCCTGCCCTTTCTGGTGGTCACCCATTTCTCTGCCTGCACCTTGGGTGTGACCACATTTACATAACTGCGATCTATGATGCTTTCCGCCACCTGCATGCTCCTAAGTGCATCCAATTGCTGCTCCAACCGACCCATGCGGTCTGTGAGGAGCTCCAGTTGGGTGCATTTTCTGCAGATGAAGCCATCCGGGACGCTGGAAGCCTCCCGATCTGCCACATCTCACAGTCAGAGCACTGCACCCCTCTAACTGACATTGCGTCAATTAATTAAAATTAAAAAAAAAAATTTTTTTTTTTATAGATATATTTTTTTAATTTCACAGTTACTGCTAACTATCTTTTTTCTAGCACTAGATTTCTAATAGAAATGCGAAAGCTAAATATAGTACTCTCCGATCTCTGGCTTAGATACCCCTCTAAATTATAATTAAGTAATTATGTTTAATTAGTTACCAATGCTTAATTTTTTAAATTAAGTGTAGATTCCCAACCAGCCACTCAGGTCACAGCCTTTCTGTGATGTCACTTCAGTTCCCCCGACACACACAATTTGAAAAAGGTATAAAAGTAAAAATGAGTAAAAATCACTCACTTACCTTCTTACCAGAATGTTGCCTGGTATGGAGGGCATTAGCTATGAGGAGCGGTTGAATAAACTCGGTTTGTTCTCAATGGAACGAAGGAGGTTGAGGGGAGACCTGATAGAGGTATACAAAATTATGAGGGGCATAGACAGAGTGGATAGTCAGAGGCTTTTCCCCAGGGTAGAGGGGTCAATTACTAGGGGGCATAGGTTTAAGGTGAGAGGGGCAAGATTTAGAGTAGATGTACGAGGCCAGTTTTTTACGCAGAGGGTAGTGGGTGCCTGGAATCTGCTACCGGAGGAGGTGGTGGAAGCAGGGACGATAGTGACATTTAAGGGGCATCTTGACAAATACATGAATAGGATGGGAATAGAGGGATACGGACCCAGGAAGTGTAGAAGATTGTAGTTTAGTCGGGCAGCATGGTCGGCACGGTCTTGGAGGACCGCAGGGCCTGTTCCTGTGCTGTACATTTCTTTGTTCTTTGTTGTTCTTTGTACCTTCTGAGTGTATTAGATGTTCTCAGGTTCTCTCCCTGACAGAGACTGCTCCTCCACCTCCGAACCTTGACCTGCACAATGCTAATAATATAATATAATAATAATATAATATGGCACTTACCTCACACCAATGGGTCTTATTATTAGGTTGAGGAGGAGGGCGGGTGGGAGATACTACACGTGTAGTGTCTCGGGTTTCCTCTCCACCAGAATTTATTGGTTGGGGGGGGGGGTCTTCCCAGAAGTCCGCGGGCCGAAAAAAATAAAACAGAAAATAAGTGTTTTTTTAAAAAGGATACACTTACCTCCCAGAAATCACTTGCCCACCGCTCCCGCTGAAATTGACTGGCCTGTTCCTGTGAAGGTAAGAGTTTTTAAAGGATACACTTACCTCCCAGAAATTACTTGGCCACCGCTCCCGCTGAAATCGACTGGCCTGTTCCTGTGAAGGTAAGAGTTTTTAAAGGATACACTTACCTCCCAGAAATCACTTGCCCACCGCTCCCGCTGAAATCGACTGGCCTGTTCCTGTGAAGGTAACAGTTTTTAAAGGATACACTTACCTCCCAGAAATCACTTGCCCACTGCTCCCGCTGAAATCGACTGGCCTGTTCCTGTGAAGGTAAGAGTTTTTAAAGGATACACTTACCTCCCAGAAATCACTTGCCCACCGCTCCCGCTGAAATCGACTGGCCTGTTCCTGTGAAGGTAAGAGTTTTTAAAGGATACACTTACCTCCCAGAAATCACTTGCCCACCGCTCCCACTGAAATCGACTGGCCTGTTCCTGTGAAGGTAAGAGTTTTTAAAGGATACACTTACCTCCCAGAAATCACTTGCCCACCACTCCCGCTGAAATCGACTGGCCTGTTCCTGTGAAGGTAACAGTTTTTAAAGGATACACTTACCTCCCAGAAATCACTTGCCCACCGCTCCTGCTGAAATCGACTGGCCTGTTCCTGTGAAGGTAAGAGTTTTTAAAGGATACACTTACCTCCCAGAAATCACCTGCCCACCGCTCCCGCTGAAATTGACTGGCCAATTATAACAATATTAGGCAGGAACTGAAGAACCTAGATTGGGGTGGATGTTTGAGGGTAAATCAACATCTGACACGTGGCAGGCTTTCAAATGTCAGTTGTGTGGAATTCAGAACCAGCATTTTCTTTTGCGGAAGAAGGATAAATACGGCAAATTTCAGGAATCTTCGATAACAACAGATAATTTAGGCCTCGTCAAAAATAAAAAGGAGGAATTTGTCAGGGCTAGAAGGCTGGGAACAGACGAAGCCTGTGTGGAGTACAAGGAAAGTAGGAAGGAACTTAAGCAAGGAGTCAGGAGGGCTAAAAGGTGTCACAAAAAGTCATTGGCAAATAGGGTTAAGGAAAATCACAAGACTTTTTACACATACATAAAAAGCAAGAGGGTAGCCAGGGAAAGGGTTGGCCCACTGAAGGACAGGCGAGGGAATCTATGTGTGGAGCCAGAGGAAATGGGCGAGGTACTAAATGAATACTTTGCATCAGTATTCACCAAAGAGAAGGAATTGGTGAATGTTGAGTCTGGAGAAGGGTGTGTAGATACCCGGGGTCACATTGAGATCCAAAAAGACGAGGTGTTGAGCCTCTTGAAAAATATTAATGCAGATAAGTCCCCAGGGCCTGATGGAATCTACCCCAGAATACTGAAGTAGGCTAGAGAGGAAATTGCTGAGGCCTTGACAGAAATCTTTGGATCCTCACTGTCTTCAGGTGATGTCCCGGAGGGTTGGAGAATACCCAATGTTGTTCCTTTGTTTGAGAAGGGTAGCAAGGAGAATCCAGGGCACTACAGGCCAGTGAGCCTTTCATCAGTGGTAGGGAAATTACTGGAGAAAATTCTTTGAGACAGGATCTACTCCCATTTGGAAGGAAATGGTTGTCTTCGCGAGAGGCAGCACGGTTTTGTGAAGGGGAGGTCATGTCTCACTAACTTGATAGAGTTTTTCGAGGAGGTCACAAAGATGTTTGATGCAGGTAGGGCAGTGGTTGTTGTCTATATGAACTTCAGTAAGGCCTTTGACAAGGTCCCTCAGGGCAGACTGGTACAAAAGGTGAAATCACACGGGATCAGGGGTGAGCTGGCAAGATGGATACAGAACTGGCTAGGTTATAGAAGGCAAAGCATAGCAATAAAAGGGTGCTTTTATGATTGAGGGCTGTGACTAGTGGTGTTCCGCAGGGATCACTGCTGGGACCTTTGCTGTTCGTAGTATATATAAATGATTTTCTAGGAAAATGTAACTGGTCTGATTAGTAAGTTTGCAGACGACACAATGGTTGGTGGAATTGCGGATAGCGATGAGGATTGTCAGAGGATACAGCAGAATTTAGATCGTTTGGAGACTTGACGGAGAGAAGGCAGATGGAGTTTAATCCGGACAAATGTGACGTAATGCATTTTGGAAGGTCTAATACAGTGAATGGTAGAATCCTCAAGATTATTGACAGTCAGAGAGATCTAGGTGTAAAGGTCCACAGGTCACTGACAGGGGCAACACAGGTGGAGAAGGTGGTCAATAAGGCATACGGCATGCTTGCCTTCATTAGCCGGGGCACTGAGTGTAAAAATTGGCAAGTCATGTTGCAGCTGTATAGAACCTTAGTTAGGCCACACTTGGAGTACAGTGTTTAATTCTGGTTGCCACACTACCAGAAGGATGTGGAGGCTTTTGAGAGGGGGCAGAAGAGATTTACCAGGATGTTGTCTGATATGGAGGGCATTAGCTATGAGGAGAGGTTGAATAAACTCGGTTTGTTCTCACTGGAATGACGGAGGTTGAGGGGCGACCTGATAGCGGTCTACAAAATTGTGAGGGGCATAGACAGAGTGGATAGACAGAGGCTTTTTCCCAGGGTAGATGGGTCAATTAGTAGGAGGCAGAGGTTTAAAGTGAGAGGGGCAAGGTTTAGAGGAGATGTATGAGGCAAGTTTTTTACACAGAGGGTAGTGGGTGCCTGGAACTCGCTGCCGGAGGAGATGGTGGAAGGAAGGACGATAGTGACGTTTAAGGGGCAACTTGGCACATACATGAATAGGATGGGAATAGAGGGATACGGACCCCGGAAGTGCAGAAGATTTTAGTTCAGATGGGCAGCATGGTAGGCACAGGCTTAGTGGGCTGTATGACCTGTTCCTGTGCTGTACTTTTCTTTCTTCTTTGTTCTTTGTATAACGATCGGGCTTGTTTTGAGGCAATTCTCTACATAATGGGTGACATCGCTTTTCATTCAGGACACCAACACAGAGATTTTAAATGGGCAATGGTAGTGTCTATTCCCTGATGTCCGTGTTGTTATGGGCCAGGATTTAGAGAACTCCAAAGTGTATCATGGAGTTCACCTGACCCACAACTTTTAATAGATTGTGGCTTGGGGAGCACACGGAACACTTTACAGGCAGCAGAAATGGAAAAGTATTTTTCAAAGAAAAACAATGTTTATTCTATGAACTCAAGTTAACCTTTTTAAAACATACAGTGAACATCTTAGCAACCATCAATTCAAATACAACCCCAAAGAATACAACACTAAATAATTCTTACTTTCCTTTTAACATCCATAAGACTTAAAAACACCTTTTAACGGAAAGACATCAGGCTAAACTTCACTATTGAGGACAGTTGCTACTTTGAAATCAGCAAATCGACACCCATAAGCTTGCAGAGATTCACACACATCCTGCTGTGATTGTAACTTCTCCAAAACTAAAATGAAACCAAACACACCCTGCAGCAAAAAGCCTAAAGCAAAAGTACAAAGCTGTCAGGCAGCCCAGCTCCACCCACTCTCTGACATCACTGCAGTAATAAACACCAATTTCTTAAAGGTACTCTCACTACAGATATTTATATCCACACCCATTTATAAACACCCATTTCTTAAAGGTACTCTCACATGACACCTTCCCCAAGAAATAAAATAAACCATCAACTTCAAGATGGTTTCATTTTTCAACTTTTCACTATCCTTTAAGAAATGCACACAGGAAATATACTTTTTAGTTTCAAAAAACAACACACGCCAACAGGTATAATAAGAAATTCCATTTTTCCTCCAACTGAAACTGTTTCCGTTCATCACATTCGTGACAAAACATCAGCTAACACATTTTCACGTCCTGAAATGGCTGTAACAATAAACTCCAGGGAAACAGCCTTGCATTGTTATTCTGGAATCACTCCAAAAACGTCAACGGATTATGATAAGTATCTATAATGGCGTCAGACAGATTGCTGGTCACATAAATGTGAAAACGTTGCAAGGCCAGCACCAAACTCAAAGTCTCCTTCTCAATCGTTGAATACTTTTTCTGGTGCGAATTCAATTTCTTTGAAAAATAACCAATCGGCCGCTCTAGCCCTTCGTCGTCGTCTTGTAGAAGCATCGCACCTACACCCACATCACTCACATCAACAGCCACCTTGAATGGTTCTGTATAATTTGGGATGGCTAACACAGAAGCAGTGGTTAACACAGCCGTCAGGCCGTCAAATGCCTGTTGACACTCCGCTGTCGGCTGGAATTTGTTACACTTCTTGAGCAAGTCTGTCGGTGGAGCGACCACACTGCTAAAATTCTGTGCAAAATTCCGGTAAAATCCACTCATACCATGAAATCGCATTATTTCCCGTTGTGTCGAGGGTATCTGAAACTCCCCAATAACTTTTGTTTTCACATCCCGTGGGACCATTCAACCCTGTCCGATTGTATGGCCAAGGAAAGTGACTTGGGCTTTTCCAAATTCACTTTTGGCTATGTTTATCACCAAACCCGCCTCCTGAAGTCGATCGAAAAACTCCATCAGATGTTTTGAATGTTCTTTCCATGTCTGGCTGAAAATTACCAGATCGTCGATGTATACCGCACAATTGGGTAATCCATAAACAATTTTGCTAGTTAACCATTGAAATGTGGCTGGGGCGTTTTTCATGCCAAATGGCAGAACTTTGAATTGGTATACAACATCTGGAGTCACAAAAGCTGAAATCTCCTTCACCCTTTCAGATAAAGGTACCTGCCAGTAACCTTTAAGTAAATCCAGTTTGGAAATTAAAGCTGATTGTCCCACTTTCTCAATGCAATCCTCCAAACGTGGGTTAGGAAAAGAGTCCATTCTTGTAACTGTATTAACCTTTCTACAGTCCACACACAACCGTTGGGTACCATCTGGTTTTGGTACCATCACTATGGGTGAGCTCCATTGGCTGCAACCCACTTCAATTATGCCATTTTTAAGCAAACTCTCAATCTCTTTGTTAACCTGTGCCAATTTGAAAGGGTTAAGTCTACATGGATGATTGGAACAGCATTTCCCACATTCTACATCATGTATAGCCATTTTAATACTTCCCAATTTATCTCCACAAACTTGCCCATGTGATATCAATAACTCTTTCAGGTCAGTTTGCGTTTCCTTTGGAAGGTAACTCAACAATTTATCCCAATTTTTAAAAACATCCTCGTATTCCAATTTAATTTGCAGTATGTCAACTTCACAGTCATCTGAATTTGATTTGTCTCTTTCAGTTAGAATCATTAAAACCTCTTCATTTTTCTCTCCATCCCTTTCAAAGGACCTTTTATTCATATTCACATGACACACTCGGTGAGTCTTCCTTCCATCTGGTATTTTTACCACATAATTCACCTCACTTAATTTCCTTTCAATCTGATATGTCCACAAAACCTTGCTTTTAAAGGTTCACCTAACACTGGTGACAATACTAAAACTTTATCTCCACTGGCAGAACTACGAACTTTGGATTTCTTATCTGCTACCCGTTTCATCACATTTTGTGCAACATTTAAATTGTGTCAAGCCAATTCACCTGCTCTATTTAATCATTCCATAAAATTTGACACGTAATCCAATAATGTAATTTCCGATTTCTCACTCACCAATTTTTCCTTAATCAATTTAAGTGGTCCTCTTACCTCATGACAAAAAATTAGTTCAAAAGGACTAAATTCGGTTGACTCATTAGGTGCATCCCAAATTGCAAACAGTATGAATGGAATTCCTTTATCCCAATCCGCTGGATAATCTTGACAATAAGCCCTCAACATTGTCTTCAATGTCTGATGCCACCTTTCTAACGCTCCCTGCGATTCTGGATGGTACACAGTTGCTTTAAATTGTTTTATTCCAAAGCTATCCACAACTTCTTTGAATAACCTTGAGGTAAAATTTGATCCTTGATCCGATTGTATTTCTGTGTGTAGTCCATATCTAGTAAAGAATTTAAACAACTCCTCCACAATCTTTTTAACTGTAATATTACGTACTGGAATGGCCTCTGGAAACCTAGTAGACACATCCATTATAGTCAAAAGATATTGATTCCCACTTTTCATTTTAGGAAGCAGTCCTACGCAATCAATTAGGATACTACTTGATGAACTTCTGCCCACTTTTCATCCGCCTGCATATGTAAAGGTCTCTATTTTCTCATCAAGACATCACTTTTACGGTAATAACACTCTGGTATACACTCAGATTCGTCTTCCGTGTATGCTTTCTGATACATCCGTTTTATTTCTGCATCTTTCTTTTGTAACTCCGCCAATCTTCCTGAACTAAAAATATCCGTCTCATCCTCTACCTGTTCTTGTTCTTTTTCAACCATCTGATCAAAAATCGTTTCTGATAATTGCACTTCAACTTCATCTTCACTCTTTGATTTCTCCTCTTGTGTTAGCCTGTGACTTTGCGACCTTGTTACCACACAATCTGGATAAATCCCAGGATATTCAATATTTCAGTTGTCTGATTTTCCACTGGCATATCAACCACAGTAGGGATCACTCCCACCTGCGATCCAGTTATATCATCACCCAAGATAAACTATTCCTGGACAAAATAGTTACTCTGTTACTCCTACTACCACTTCACCATTCTTCACTGGACTTTCCAACCTTACCTTACATAATGGAACATTACTCCTCTCACCCTGAATTCCACATATTACCATCTTTTCTGGCAACATTCTTCCCAAACTATATAATTCCTCATCTCTTACCATTAAAGATTGACTAGCTCCCGTATCGCTTAAAATTGTGACTTCTTAACCTGCTTCTCCTGATACACATGAGTAAACTTTACCCACATTGAAAGTCAAAGAGATCTAGGAGTACAGGTCCACAGGTCATTGAAAGGGGCAACACAGGTGGAGAAGGTAGTCAAGAAGGCATACGGCATGCTTGCCTTCATTGGCCGGGGCATTGAGTATAAGAATTGGCAAGTCATGTTGCAGCTGTATAGAACCTTAGTTAGGCCACACTTGGAGTATAGTGTTCAATTCTGGTCGCCACACTACCAGAAGGATGTGGAGGCTTTAGAGAGGGTGCAGAAGAGATTTACCAGAATGTTGCCTGGTATGGAGGGCATAAGCTATGAGGAGCGATTGAATAAACTCGGTTTGTTCTCACTGGAACGAAGGAGGTTGAGGGGCGACCTGATAGAGGTATACAAAATTACGAGGGGCATAGACAGAGTGGATAGTCAGAGGCTTTTCCCCAGGGTAGAGGGGTCAATTACTAGGGGGCATAGGTTTAAGGTGAGAGGGGCAAGGTTTAGAGTAGATGTACGAGGCAAGTTTTTTACGCAGAGGGTAGTGGGTGCCTGGAACTCGCTACCGGAGGAGGTAGTGGAAGCAGGGACGATAGGGACATTTAAGGGGCATCTTGACAAATATATGAATAGGATGGGAATAGAAGGATACGGACCCAGGAAGTGTAGAAGATTGTAGTTTAGTCGGGCAGTATGGTCGGCACGGGCTTGGAGGGCCGAAGGGCCTGTTCCTGTGCTGTACATTTCTTTGTTCTTTGTTTTTGTTCACACAAGTAAATTCTTTAAAGACATCTGGCACCTTCTTATCAATCACCTCTTGATCAGGCTGTACAATCTTTTGCACCTCCTTCGCTTCACTTGGGCTTTCCTTTTCCACTTTAACAAACCCCACTTTCTTGTCCTGTATCACCACATCAGCCTTCCCAGTGCTTTTCTTCAACCACCAACACTGCAACTTTACATGGCCTAGTTTATTACAGTGAAAACATTTGAAATGTTTCATTTCTTTTCCACAGTAATGGATTTATTTTTTAATCTGAGGTACACTCTCCTTATCATCTCCCATCAGGTCACCTTTACCTTTACCACTTGAGTATTTCTCATGTCACCAGTTTCTATCACTCACAGCCTGAAACTGATGTCGGAAACCAAGCTTTGATTTATGAACTAATTCATAATCATGTGCCATTTCTGCTGCTAATCTCGCAGTTTTAACCCTCTGTTCTTCCACATGGGTTCTCACCACATCAGGAACTGAATTTTTAAACTCCTCCAAAAGTATAATTTCACTGAGAGCTTCATACGTTTGGTCAATTTTCAAAGCCCTTATCTACTTAACAAAATTACTCTGTTTGACCCTTTAAACTCCATGTATGTTTGACCAAATTCTTTCCTTAAATCTCTAAACCGTTGTCTGTAAGCACTAGTTCATATGCACCTAAGATGGATTTTTTCACCTCCTCATACGTTCCAGATACCTCCCCTGGTAGTGATGCAAACACTTCACTAGCCCTACCTACCAGCTTTGTTTGAATCAGTAATACCCATATGCCCTGTGGCCATTTCATTTGTTTAACCACCTTCTGAAATGAAATTAAATAGGCTTTTACCTCCTTCTGGTAAAACCTTGGCAATACTTGGACATATTTAAATAGATCCCCACCAAGCCTTCGACTTTGACGCTCTTTCTCACTATCCTCATCACTATCCTCCAACTGTACGTTTCCCTTTACGTCAAGTTCAAACTCTCTCTCTTTATTTTTTTCCCTGATCTGTATCTCCCTTTCTCTTTCTTTTTGTTCTGCTAGGGCTATTCTTTATTTTCTCCTTTCTTCTCTCTCCTTTTGTTTTGCCACTCTCTCTCTTTCTTTTTCCTCTCTTTCATATTCAAGCTGTTTTAATTCTTTTTCATGTTCCAGTTGTTTAATCTGTAACTGAAGTTTTGCCATTTCCAATGAGTCAAACTGTATCTCAGACATCTTTAAATGCTTAGCCACCACCATAGTTACCTCATCTTTTCGCATTTTGTCAGGTTATTTTAACTGAAATGTTTTTTCCAAATCTAACAGTCTGCGTTTAGTCTCTGTCCGTAAGGTACTGCGTGTGACCGTCTCCACCCCCAAAAGCTTCAGAACCTCTGAAAGAGCCATTGTCCACAACGCATTCCCCACTTAAACTAGAATACCACACCTGAAAAGCAACAACAATACGCTCACCCCTCACTGTCTTTAAGTTCACTAAGCCAATCCAATAAATAGACTTTTAACCCGGACGAGCCCCCAATTTGTTATGGGCCAGGATTTATAGAACCCCAAAGTGTATCATGGAGTTCACCTGACCCACAACTTTTAATAGATTGTGGCTTGGGGAGCAAATGGAACACTCTACAGGCGTGGTGCAGCAGAAATGGAAAAGTATTTTTCAAAGCAAAACAATGTTTATTCTATGAACTCAAGTTAACCTTTTTAAAACATATAGTGAACATCTTAACAACCATCAATTCAAATACAACCCCAAAGAATACAACACTAAGTAATTCTTACTTTCCTTTTAACATCCATAAGACTTAAAAACACTTTTTAACAGAAATACATCAGGCTAAACTTCACTATTGAGAACAGTTACCACGTTGAAATCATCAAATGGACACTTGCAGAGATTCACACACATCCTGCTGTGATTGCAGCTTCTCCAAAACTAAAATAAAACCAAACCCACCCTGCAGCAAAAAGCCTAAAGTGAAAGTAAAGAGCTGACAGATAGCCCAGCTCCACCCACTCTCTGACATCACTGTAGTAATAAACACCCATTTCTTAAAGGTACTCTCACTACAGATATTTATATCCACACCCATATAAACACCCATTTCTTAAAGGTACTCTCACATGACAGTGTCCGTCATGGAACTGGTATATTAACTGATTTCTGTCCTGGGTGGGGACTACATAAATTCTGTCCATTAAAACTATGCCGTCCTGTATAGTGAGTGTGTCCTAAGGGGTTGGGTAGGTGCCGTTCAAAACCTGTTTAAGGGACTCGTCTGCCTTCTGTGCTTGGGATAAGTCTTCGATATTGATTTGGGATACTTGGAGTGTGTGCATCTGCTCGCCTTCGGGTGGTCGCCAGAAGTGACCATTGTGGACTCCAGCTTTAGCTAAGGCATCTGCCTTGAGATTACCGGGTGGGGAGGTGCGATGATGACTTTTCACTTTAATGATGCCATATGTGTGGCCGGTTGCTTCTTTAAGGAGGTGTTCCAGTACAGGGGCGGAAGGTAGGGGTTTTCCGTTAGCGGACACAAAACCACAAGGGGGAGGAACTGTTAAACTGTTGCAAACATACAGACTGTCTTAATGTATGTCCGCAGTCATTGGGTGATCAATTACACAGGCTATGGCTGCGAGCTCTGCTGCCTGGGCTCCTAAATGTCCTGGCAATTTTAAAGATATCTCTTCTAGTGGACGTCCCTTTGAATCTTCCATATAAATCCCGCATCCAGTTATCCTAACGCTGTCTTCTATAGTGGAGGAACCATCCACATAGATGTTAAATGTGTCCCCTGAGTTTTGGGAACCTGGTTTCTCGCTGCCTGCGCATGGCTGTAGTGACTTGGGAATAAAGGGTCCTGTGTGGTGTTGGGCTGTAATGACCTGGCACTCATGGGGGGTCCCTGCATATTGCAAATTGTCCGCTAAAAATGTGTGGGTCTTGGTACGCTTAACGGAGATGTCCCTACCTTGTAGTAATAGTGCCAGCGAGCTGCTCTGACCTGGCTAACTGAACCGTCCTTTAATCTGCCGACTAACAAAAGTTGTGTGGGGGTGTGCTAGGTGAGAATAGTGACTGGGTTGAGGCCAGTAATGTATGTGAAATATTGAACTGCCCAAAAGACTGCAAACGGGTGTTGTTCACAGCCAGAAAATCCCTGTTCTACGGGGAAGCATAGGCCACTGGTCCGAATCGGTAATGGCGTTCTTGTGGGAGTACTGCTGATAGTGTTTGTTGCTACTTCTATGTCTTATAGAAAGTCAGGGCCGGGAACTCGTAAAGTGGGGCTGTTCCTAAGGTGCACTTTAAATCATTAATGGCATCTGTGTGCTGCGGACACCAATTCCAAGGGGTGTTCCTTTTCAAGAGCTCTGAGAGTGGGGTGGCTTTGGTGGCGAACCCATCTATGTGATTCCTACAGTGTCCCACTAAACCTATCCCACTAAATGGAGTCTATTCACTTCTGTTCAATCTCTCTTTTGCCTTGGGTGATAATGGTGCCCAAATAGAGTACCTTCTCCCTCATTATTTGAGCCTTTTGGGGGTTTGCTTTACATCCGATGGACTGGAGCAGGGCTAGCAATTTGGCTAGCAGAGTCACGTGCTCTTCCTTGGTGTCAGTTTGCAGGAGCAGGTCGTCGACATAGGCATTCGGGGCGGGAGAACTTAGAGAGACCAACAGCTAGCTGTCTGTGGAAAATGGAGGGGGAGTTATGGAATCCTTGTGGGAGACACCTCCATGTGTACTGCTGACCTTGAAACGTGAACGCAAATTTATATTGGCAAGCTCGGTTCAGAGGAATGGACCAGAAACCATTGCTAACGCCCAGCATGGTGAAATTTCTCGCTTGCACTCCCTGTTTAAGCATGGTCACGGGACCCGTCGCGATAGTGCGGTTGTTAGCGGGGTAGCCTTATTTAATTCACGATAGTCAATCGTGAGTCGCCATGAGCTGTCCTTACTGGCCAAATCGGGCATTGTTAGTGGAAGCTACGGGTTGAATTACTCCTTGTTCAAGTAGGCTGCTGATGACCTTTGAAATCTCACTCTCAGCCTGCTGGGGAAAGCCATATTGCCTCTGGGATTTGGGATCGGGACCTGAAATCATAACTGTGCCTGTAATCTGCCCACAATCGTGCTCGTGCTGGGCAAAAGTGCCTTTGTGTTTGTTAGCACCTCTCCAATGGTCGTGTCAGTGCTAATTGCTGAGGGATTAAACCAATAGTCCCCTATTGAGCATAATCTCCTTGTTGCTTTAGACATCTGCCATACACACCTATTTACGGGGTCAAAGGAAAGTTTATTGGAGTTCATGAAGTCCATACCAAGAATGTGTTCTGCGGTCGGGGGTAGGTCGACTAAAACAACAGGGTGCTTAGTGGCTATGGTTCCAACATGGACAGATATAGGGGCTCAAATGTATCCTTCCCGCATGTGCCCAGTGAATCCACTCAATGTAATGGTGTCTGTAATTGGCCAGGGGGTTTCTAGGAACAGGGTTGCGGAATTTAGCATGGTCCGGGAGCCCCCTGTGTCCCAGAGAAAATCGACGGAATGACCCCGGACTTTGCCTGTGACTACTGGCCTTCCGACATTATCCCAGAATCACAGACCCAAGTTGGAGATGCCGGACACCGTCAATCAGGGGAGTTGTACGCGAGGTTATCTGAGCGGGCGTTTACGTTATGCATGGGGCGAGCATTGCCTTCTAGCTGGCATGTCTGGTGGTCGTGATCTGGCCTATTGTTTCTGGATGGGGGGTTGTGTTGTTCCTGTGGTCTCTGGTATCGGTAATTGGGTTGGAGATTTTGTCTACAATCGCGGGCGAAGTCTCCCCTTTGTCCACAAGTATAACATGACCCTCGTGGCGCGTGGGGTGAACCTTGTGCTCTGGGATACTGTTCTCTGGGGTACTATTCCTCTCACCTACCCTCATTTATCCATCCTGGTTCCAGACTGGGTCTAATTGGGTGTATGGTGCCTTCTAATCCGTTCTGTTCTATCTGTTCCTGTAGTGACTGTTCTCATACCCTAGAGAGACATCTGAGTACCCATGCCTCACCCATGTGTGTGATCTGTTGGGTCACAGTTTGCACAAGCCCTTTTACCTGCTTCGGTAGCATGGGAAACTAAGGTTTGGGACCATTTAGTGGTTTCTTCATCATCGAGGTTGGCGCGGTTTAATACCCCCCAAACTGCCTTGAAATGTATCCATAGGCGGCCGGCGAAGGTGGTCGGATGCTCCCTTTTCTTTTATCTAAATTTGTTCAAGCCCTCTACTGGATCCCCTTTATTATACCCGATAGCGGCTAGTATGGCGTCCTTCATTTCGTCTAGGGATCCCCCTCCTACATTTTGGGGTTCAGGTACTGCTGATCTTACTGACTGGCTAAGGCTCATTGCTATCAATTTTACTTCCTCCCTCTCATCTAATCCGTACATAATTTTCGGTTGGCGCACGTCCTCAAAGAAGCTATGCGGGTCTGCAGTGGGTTCAAATGGTGTTACCTTATTGCAGGTGTCCCTTAGCTGGGTTATCGTGAGTGGAGTGGTGTAGGTGATAGCTGGACCTATATGATTCCCTATCCTTCTTTCTGTAGTGACCGGATTCACTGGTGCCGGGGCAGTTTCACTACTCGGTGGGGTTGGTGCGACCTGTTCAGTCGGGGCGGCTGGTGCTTTTCTTTTTGGGATGGGTGGCGATTGCTTTCGACTTTCAGTTCTGTCTACGTATATGTGCTCCTTTAACTCTGCCCAATCGGCCATCTCTTCCTCCTCTGTCCCTACTGTCCCAAAGGTACACATAAAGTCATTCTGAACTGAGAGTAATGATTGGAGTCTGTCTATCTCTCGCTTGCACTTGGTGTGATCAGCAGTACTTTGCCTTTGCTCCTTAGTGGCCTGGTGGAGCGCTCTTAAAGCTGCCTGTAAATCGGCACATCTGTTGCTTAGTTGAGTGATCTTTTGTTCAGTCTCCTCCCTTACCATGACCACACGTTGTGTGTCGTGATAGGCCTTGTCGTACTGGGTTTGGAAGCTCCTAAGGTGTACTATACAGGACTGGTGGGCGTGTTTAACGTCAGCGATTTCCCTTTCCGTAGCGGCTAACATCTCCCAGAGATCCACATTGTTTCTCTGATTCTCTTCCACCTGCTCTCTTAGCTGACCACGGAGCGTCTCTACGACTTCCTCGGTTCTTCGTAACTGTGCCAAGCAACACACTATTGGCTTTCTAAAGTTTGCTGCATTCTTCTTATATACCTCACATAGATTCTCCCACCGAGCAGCAGGGGCATGGGAACCTGGATTGTAGTTTTAGGGTAAGGGAGAATGAGAGTATAGAGGTCAGGAGCACAGATTTGACGTCGCAGGAGGGGGCCAGTGTTCAGGTAGGTGGTTTGAAGTGTGTCTACTTCAATGCCAGGAGTATATGAAATAAGGTAGGGGAACTGGCAGCATGGGTTGGTACCTGGGACTTCGATGTTGTGGCCATTTCGGAGACATGGATAGAGCAGGGACAGGAATGGATGTTGCAAGTTCCGGGGTTTAGGTGTTTTAGTAAGCTCAGAGAAGGAGGCAAAAGAGGGGGAGGTGTGGCACTGCTAGTCAAGAGCAGTATTACGGTGGCGGAGAGGATGCTAGATGGGGACTCATCTTCCGAGGTAGTATGGGCTGAGGTTAGAAACATGAAAGGAGAGGTCACCCTGTTGGGAGTCTTCTATAGGCCTCCAAATAGTTCTGGGGATGTAGAGGAAAGGATGGCGAGGATGATCCTGGATAAGAGCGAAAGTAACAGGGTAGTTATTATGGGAGACTTTAACTTTCCAAATATTGACTGGAAAAGATATAGTTCGAGTACATTAGATGGGTCATCTTTTGTACAGTGTGTGCAGGAGGGTTTCCTGACACAATATGTTGACAGGCCAACAAGAGGCGAGGCCACGTTGGATTTGGTTTTGGGTAATGAACCAGGCCAGGAGTTGGATTTGGAGGTAGGAGAGCACTTTGGGGACAGTGACCACAATTCGGTGACGTTTACGTTAATGATGGAAAGGGATAAGTATACACCGCAGGGCAAGAGTTATAGCTGGGGGAAGAGCAATTATGATGCCATTAGACGTGACTTGGGGGGGGATAAGGTGGAGAACTAGGCTGCAAGTGTTGGGCACACTGGATAAGTGGAGCTTGTTCAAGGATCAGCTACTGCGTGTTCTTGATAAGTATGTACCGGTCAGGCAGGGAGGAAGGCGTCGAGCGAGGGAACCGTGGTTTACCAAAGAAGTGGAATCTCTTGTTAAGAGGAAGAAGGACGCCTATGTGAAGATGAGGTGTGAAGTTTCAGTTGGGGCGATGGATAGTTACAAGGTAGCGAGGAAGGATCTAAAGAGAGAGCTAAGACGAGCAAGGAGGGGACATGAGAAGTATTTGGAAGGTAGGATCAAGAAAAACCCAAAAGCGTTCTATAGGTATGTCAGGAATAAGCGAATGACTAGGGGAAGAGTAGGACCAGTCAAGGACAGGGATGGGAAGTTGTGTGTGGAGTCTGAAGAGATAGGCAAGATACTAAATGAATATTTTTCGTCAGTATTCACTCAGGAAAAAGATAATGTTGTGGAGGAGAATGCTGAGACCCAGGCTAATAGAATAGATGGCATTGAGGTATGTAGGGAAGAGGTGTTGGCAATTCTGGACAGGCTGAAAATAGATAAGTCCCCGGGTCCTGATGGGATTTATCCTAGGATTCTCTGGGAGGCTAGGGAAGAGATTGCTGGACCTTTGGCTTTGATTTTTATGTCATCATTGGCTACAGGAATAGTGCCAGAGGACTGGAGGATAGCAAATGTGGTCCCTTTGTTCAAAAAGTGGAGCAGAGACAACCCCGGCAACTATAGACCAGTGAGCTTCATGTCTGTAGTGGGTAAAGTCTTGGAGGGGACTATAAGAGACAAGATTTATAATCATCTAGATAGGAATAATATGATCAGGGATAGTCAGCATGGCTTTGTGAAGGGTAGGTCATGCCTCACAAACCTTATCGAGTTCTTTGAGAAGGTGACTGAACAGGTAAACGAGGGTAGAGCAGTTGATGTGGTGTATATGGATTTCAGCAAAGTATTTGATAAGGTTCCCCACGGTAGGCTATTGCAGAAAATATGGAGGCTGGGGATTGAGGGTGATTTAGAGATGTGGATCAGAAATTGGCTAGCTGAAAGAAGACAGAGGGTGGTGGTTGATGGGAAATGTTCTGAATGGAGTTCAGTTACAAGTGGAGTACCACAAGGATCTGTTCTGGGGCCATTGCTGTTTGTAATTTTTATCAATGACCTAGAGGAAGGCGCAGAAGGGTGGGTGAGTAAATTTGCAGATGATACTAAAGTCGGTGGTGTTGTCGATAGTGTGGAAGGATGTAGCAGGTTACAGAGGGATATAGATAAGCTGAAGAGCTGGGCTGAGAGGTGGCAAATGGAGTTTAATGTAGAGAAGTGTGAGGTGATTCACTTTGGAAGGAATAACAGGAATGCGGAATATTTGGCTAATGGTAAAGTTTTTGGAAGTGTGGATGAGCAGAGGGATCTAGGTGTCCATGTACATAGATCCCTGAAAGTTGCCACCCAGGTTGATAGGGTTAGAACATCGAACATAGAACAATACAGCGCAGTACAGGCCCTTCGGCCCACGATGTTGCACCGAAACAAAAGCCATCCAACCTACACTATGCCATTATCATCCATATGTTTATCCAATAAACTTTTAAATGCCTCAATGTTGGCGAGTTCACCACTGTAGCAGGTAGGGCATTCCACGGCCTCACTACTCTTTGCGTAAAGAACCTACCTCTGACCTCTGTCCTATATCTATTACCCCTCAGTTTAAAGTTATGTCCCCTTGTGCCAGCCATATCCATCCGTGGGAGAAGGCTCTCACTGTCCACCCTATCCAACCCCCTGATCATTTTGTATGCCTCTATTAAGTCTCTTCTTAACCTTCTTCTCTCCAACGAAAACAACCTCAAGTCCATCAGCCTTTCCTCATAAGATTTTCCCTCCATACCAGGCAACATCCTGGTAAATCTCCTCTGCACCCGCTCCAAAGCCTCCACGTCCTTCCTATAATGCGGTGACCAGAACTGTACGCAATACTCCAAATGCGGCCGTACCAGAGTTCTGTACAGCTGCAACATGACCTCCCGACTCCGGAACTCAATCCCTCTACCAATAAAGGCTAACACTCCATAGGCCTTCTTCACAACCCTATCAACCTGGGTGGCAACTTTCAGGGATCTATATACATGGACACCTAGATCCCTCTGCTCATCCACACTTTCAAGAACTTTACCATTAGCCAAATATTCCGCACTCCTGTTATTCCTTCCAAA
Source organism: Scyliorhinus torazame (assembly GCF_047496885.1). NCBI lineage: Eukaryota > Metazoa > Chordata > Chondrichthyes > Carcharhiniformes > Scyliorhinidae > Scyliorhinus > Scyliorhinus torazame. Next base: position 122,489,279 of record NC_092709.1, read on the forward strand.
GTGAATCTCCTCACACTTCTCTACATTAAACTCCATTTGCCACCTCTCGGCCCAGCTCTGCAGCTTATCTATATCCCTCTGTAATCTGCTACATCCTTCCACACTATCGACAACATCACCGACTTTAGTATCGTCTGCAAATTTACTCACCCACCCTTCTGCGCCTTCCTCTAGGTCATTGATAAAAATGACAAACAGCAACGGCCCCAGAACAGATCCTTGTGGTACTCCACTTGTGACTGTACGCCATTCTGAACATTTCCCATCAACCACCACCCTCTGTCTTCTTTCAGCTAGCCAATTTCTGATCCACATCTCTAAATCACCCTCAATCCCCAGCCTCCGTATTTTTTGCAATAGCCTACCTTGGGGAACCTTATCAAACGCTTTGCTGAAATCCATATACACCACATCAACTGCTCTACCCTCGTCTACCTGTTCAGTCACCTTATCAAAGAACTCAATAAGGTTTGTGAGGCATGACCTACCCTTCACAAAGCCATGCTGACTATCCCTGATCATATTATTCCTATCTAGATGATTATAAATCTTGTCTCTTATAATCCCCTCCAAGACTTTACCCACTACAGACGTGAGGCTCACCGGCCTATAGTTGCCGGGGTTGTCTCTGCTCCCCTTTTTGTACAAAGGGACCACATTTGCTGTCCTCCAGTCCTCTGGCACTATTCCTGTAGCCAATGATGACATAAAAATCAAAGCCAAAGGTCCAGCAATCTCTTCCCTGGCCTCCCATAGAATCCTAGGATAAATCCCATCAGGTCCCGTGGACTTATCTATTTTCAGCCTGTCCAGAATTGCCAACACCTCTTCCCTACGTACCTCAATGCCATCTATTCTATTAGCCTGGGGCTCAGCATTCTCCTCCACAACATTATCTTTTTCCTGAGTGAATACTGACGAAAAATATTCATTTAGTATCTCGCCTATCTCTTCAGACTCCACACACAATTTCCCATCCCTGTCCTTGACTGGTCCTACTCTTTCCCTAGTCATTCGCTTATTCCTGACATACCTATAGAAAGCTTTTGGGTTTTCCTTGATCCTTCCTGCCAAATACTTCTCATGTCCCCTCCTTAGCTCTCTCTTTAGATCCTTCCTCGCTACCTTGTAACTATCCATCGCCCCAACCGAAACTTCACACTTCATCTTCACATAGGCCTCCTTCTTCCTCTTAACAAGAGATTCCACTTCCTTGGTAAAGCACGGTTCCCTCGCTCGACGCCTTCCTCCCTGTCTGACCGGTACATACTTATCAAGAACACGCAGTAGCTGATCCTTGAACAAGCCCCACTTATCCAGTGTGCCCAACACTTGCAGCCTACTTCTCCACCTTATCCCCCCCAAGTCACGTCTAATGGCATCATAATTGCCCTTCCCCCAGCTATAACTCTTGCCCTGCGGTGTATACTTATCCCTTTCCATCATTAACGTAAACGTCACCGAATTGTGGTCACTGTCCCCAAAGTGCTCTCCTACCTCCAAATCCAACACCTGGCCTGGTTCATTACCCAAAACCAAATCCAACGTGGCCTCGCCTCTTGTTGGCCTGTCAACATATTGTTTCAGGAAACCCTCCTGCACACACTGTACAAAAAACGACCCATCTATTGTACTCGAACTATATCTTTTCCAGTCAATATTTGGAAAGTTAAAGTCTCCCATAATAACTACCCTGTTACTTTCGCTCATATCCAGAATCATCTTCGCCATCCTTTCCTCTACATCCCTAGAACTATTAGGAGGCCTATAAAAAACTCCCAACAGGGTGACCTCTCCTTTCCTGTTTCTAACTTCAGCCCATACTACCTCGGCAGAAGAGTCCCCATCTAGCATCCTCTCCGCCACCGTAATACTGCTCTTGACTAGCAGCGCCACACCTCCCCCTCTTTTGCCTCCTTCTCTGAGCTTACTAAAACACCTAAACCCCGGAACCTGCAACATCCATTCCTGTCCCTGCTCTATCCATGTCTCCGAAATGGCCACAACATCGAAGTCCCAGGTACCAACCCACGCTGCCAGTTCCCCTACCTTGTTTCGTATACTCCTGGCATTGAAGTAGACACACTTCAAACCACCTACCTGAACACTGGCCCCCTCCTGCGATGTCAAATCTGTGCTCCTGACCTCTATACTCTCATTCTCCCTTACCCTAAAACTACAATCCAGGTTCCCATGCCCCTGCTGCATTAGTTCAAACCCCCCCAAAGAGCACTAACAAATCTCCCCCCCAGGATATTTGTGCCCCTCAGGTTCAGATGTAGACCATCCTGTCTGTAGAGGTCCCACCTTCCCCAGAAAGAGCCCCAGTTATCCAGAAATCTGAATCCCTCCCGCCTGCACCATCCCTGTAGCCACGTGTTTAAATGCTCTCTCTCCTTATTCCTCATCTCACTATCACGTGGCACGGGCAACAACCCAGAGATAACAACTCTGTTTGTTCTAGTTCTGAGCTTCCATCCTAGCTCCCTGAAAGCCTGCCTGACATCCTTGTCCCCTTTCCTACCTATGTCGTTGGTGCCAATGTGGACCACGACTTGGGGCTGCTCCCCCTCCCCCTAAGGACCCGGAAAACACGATCCGAGACATCACGTACCCTTGCACCTGGGAGGCAACATACCAAACGTGAGTCTCTCACGCTCCCACAAAATCTCCTATCTGTGCCCCTGACTATAGAGTCCCCAATTACTAATGCTCTGCTCCTCTTGCCCCTTCCCTTCTGAGCAACAGGGACAGACTCCGTGCCAGAGGCCCGTACCCCATGGCTTACCCCTGGTAAGTCGTCCCCCCCACAAGTATCCAAAGCGGTATACTTGTTTCTCAGGGGTACGACCGCAGGGGATCCCTGCACTGACTGTTTTTTCCCAGTCCCTCTTACAGTTACCCACCTATCTCCAATCTTTGGTGTAACTAATTCCCTGAAGCTGCTATCTATGACCCCTTCTGCCTCCCGAATGATCCGAAGTTCTTCCAACTCCAGCTCCAGTTCCCTAACTCGGTCTTGGAGGAGCTGGAGATGGCAGCACTTCCTGCAGGTAAAATCAGCAGGGACACTAACTGCATCCCTCACCTCAAACATCCTGCAGGAGGAACATTGCACTCCCTTCCCTGCCATTCCTCTAACTTTCTACCAAGATCTGGCTAAAAAATAATAATAATATAATAAAATATGGTACTTACCTCAGACCAATGGGTTTCCTCTCCACCAGAATTTATTGGGGAGGGTCTTCCCAGACGTCCGCGGGTCGACTTCCTGTTCCTGCCTAAAAAACTAATTTAAAATAATTTAAAAAAAAGAAAAAATTCTCAGCTCCTGCTGAAATTGACTAACCAGCCAGCTGTTCTCACGCCGCCCAATTGTGAAGAAGGCCTATGGAGTGGTGGCCTTTATTGGTAGAGGGATTGAGTTCCGGAGTCAGGAGGTCATGTTGCAGCTGTACAGAACTCCGGTACAGCCGCATTTGGAGTATTGCGTACAGTTCTGGTCACCGCATTATACGAAGGACGTGGAGGCTTTGGAGCGGGTGCAGAGGAGATTTACCAGGATGTTACCTGGTATGGAGGGAAAATCGTATGAGGAAAGGCTGATGGACTTGAGGTTGTTTTCGTTGGAGAGAAGAAGGTTAAGAGGAGACTTAATAGAGGCATACAAAATGATCAGGGGGTTAGATAGGGTGGACAGTGAGAGCCTTCTCCCGTGGATGGAAATGGCTGGCACGAGGGGGACATAGCTTTAAACTGAGGGGTAATAGATATAGGACAGAGGTCAGAGGTAGGTTCTTTACGCAAAGAGTAGTGAGGCCGTGGAATGCCCTACCTGCTACAGTAGTGAATTCGCCAACATTGAGGGCATTTAAAAGTTTATTTGATAAACATATGGATGATAATGGCATAGTGTAGGTTAGATGGCTTTTGTTTCGGTGCAACATCGTGGGCCGAAGGGCCTGTACTGCGCTGTATCTTTCTATGTTCTATGTTCTAAGTCTGTCTTATCTTTCCTGGACCTGTGTTTGCACAAAAATTCGACCAAAAGGACCATCCTTTCCTCTTTAAATACTTCCTCAACACATCCTCCCATATGTTGCACTGCTCTGACTTATCAACTACTGTAACCTCGGGTTGTGGATTCATCATCTTGTCTACTAATTGCACTGCCATCGCTTCCCTACTTTTAATTTGGAACAAGGGGAAAAAGGAGTTGATCGAACAACGGGTATGGCTTATGGCTATATTTTCGTTCACAATCCCTCTAGAGTTGCATGCAAGTCTGACGAGTTTACCTTACCCTGTTAGTTACATATGCTGTTAGTACGCACTTCCAAAATTCAGCTATTTCGTCATTACAAAACTTACGATGGTGGTTTCTTTTTCCTTTTCTCCAATTTAATTCAAAGTTGTGGGCTCTCTCCGAGTAGCAAAGTCATTTCTAATCGAGGTCCCGTCAGAGTCGCCAATAAATGTTGCTATCTTTATTCACAAACCAGTAGCAGAGAGTATGTTTCTTATATTGACCAAATGACCACACAACCAGTATGTTAGTTCAAAAGACAGTTTATTATTAAAAACAAGACTTAGCTCTCTGTGCAATGATATACGCGGCTACGTATTGAACAACCCCTATCAACTAAGATGACCTTTACTTAACTTCGGGATGACCGGCTCTGTGCAGGTAGATAAGGCCTTTATCTGAGTCCCCATGTGTGTCGGCTGGAAATCATCAGGTTCGTCTCGGCTGTGGCTCATCTCGCTCAGGTAGCGATTGTGGTCTTGAACTTGGCTGGTCGTTATGCTGCAATTGGACCAATCACTAGTGCGCGAGGCTTCTTATCCTTCTTCTCTTTCACGCCCTTTTGGGTGGGGTTAACTCAGGATCCAATGTATCGATACGGTCCCGATCACTCTGATCGATACTGGCCAATTAGGGGTGGGTGCCTTGATGGCTTGGGCGGCTCCTAGTCCTTATTGTTCCAAGTGTGTAGGCTTTTCCAAATAAGGGGACGTGGTGCCAGAGAGTCTGCTACTGTTGCTGTTCCTTAACTTGAGCCTATTATCCTGGGGAAATCGGTGATTGACCTTTAACAGGTGCAAGTTTCAGTCCGGTCTGGTTTTCCTTTGCTCAATACACATGGGCTGGGTACTGTCTCTGGCCTGACTTGACCACAATTCCCTTTATCCTTTGCGGGCGGCCATTTTAGATGGCCACTGGCAGGCATTTTGGTCAGAAGCGTGTTAACACAGTGGAATGTAGCAAACCTAATGAAAATTCTGTACGGAGAGTGGTGAAGCCACCATCAGATTGTGTCCAACATTTTGTTCAGGCCCCTCCTGTTCCTCTTGCTGTGCCTGGTGACCTTTATCCTCCAGAGTTTTTATTCTGATATCTTCCTGCAGGACAGACTGTGCAACAGAAGATGGCCACGATGCTCAAAATTTTAGCCAAGCTGTATTTCAGAGAGCCCCCGTCCTCCTCCCCAGCCCACCCCCCGCCCACCGCACAAGTATCATGCACCTGAAATTGTTCACCGCCTGCTCAATGGTTTCTCAGGTGGATGTCAGCTTGATGTTCAGCTTCTGCTCTGAGATATCCCAGCTGTGTCCCAGCTCCAGATAGTACCTTGTTTCCAAAGACGCACTCTGAGTTAATCACGGGTGTAATGAAAGCAAAATACTGCAAATTCTGGAAATCTGAAAATCTGAAATAGAAAGAGAAATTTCTGGGAAAACTTAGCTCTTGAAGCAAATGTGGAGCAAGAAACAGAGTTAAAATTTCCATACAACTCTTCAACAGAGCAGATTTCATTACCAGTGGCTGCCTTCAGAGGGTGCCATTCTGCCAGTTGCCTGACAAGTGAGCACCAGTCTGCATAATTCAGAGATGATAGCTTCGAACAAGCTGAACAGACTGAAAGGGATTTATTTTGTTCAGGGTGTCAATCTCGTTGTACAATGGAAATAGGTCACTTGCTTCCATGTGGGTAATGTGGGTAGTGACAGGTTGGAATGATCTGAATGGATAGAAGTTAGCGTGACCTTACAACGCTCTGGCTGTGCTGGGCTACAGCAGGTCATTTTGGAGCATATTGCACAATTCAGCTAGAACCAGACATGGAGCTGGATTCTCCGATTTGGAAACTATGGGCTGGATTCTCCGCCCCGCCGAGCCACATTTCTGTTTCACCCCGTCGGCGGGATGCTCCGTTACGCAGACTGGTCAATGGGGTTTCCCATTGTGGGGCAGCCCCACACCGTTGGGATGCTGCCAGCAAAGCGGAGCATCCCTCCGGCGGAGAATCCAGCCCATTGTCCCCACGCCGGCGTAGGAACAGTGGCATTTTATGGCAGGAAAACTGGCGCAAAACAGCCACCCATTCCCCATTTTGCTGGAGGCTAGTGTAGAGCTCCCAGCTCTAGCTTCCGTTATGGACTGGAGAATTGCCGGGTCCGTGGCTGCGCATGCGCACGGCAGTGGCCTGCAGAGGCCCTGTCATGCTACATGACGGATGCAGCCCGTGGACCCGGCCCGCGAAATAGAGCCCTCCCTTCGGCCGGCTCGCATGCCCCGGAGTGCCCCATCACAGTGCCCCCAGCCCCTAATATGTCCACCCCTGCCCGCGGATTGGCCCTCCCCTGACTGTGGCGGCGCTGGACTGAGTCCGCAGCCGCCACTCCGAATTCCCGACGGGTGAGACCACGCTATCGGGAACACGGCCAGTCGGGGGCGGAGCATCGGGGCGGTGTCCAGCGCCACCACAGTCGAGCATGAGGCATGCTGCTGGCAGGGTAGGCCTCAGCAAGGGCTGGGGGGACAGGTGGGGAATGTACAGAGGATGGCGAGGGGGGTCACTATTTGGCGGACCATGCGCGGCCATGTTGTATGGCACGATCGCTGCAGGTTGTCGCCATGCGCATGCGCCGCCACAGACCCGGCAATGCTCCAGGCATTTATGTCGGGAACACCGGGAGTTTTACGTGGCGCGGCTGCTAGCCCCCCACCGGGCCAACATTTTCATTGTAAAACTAGACACTTCCTCAAGATATAGCCTCAATAAAGGAGAATCCAGCCTACGTGTGGACGCCGGGCAGGTTTGTGGACTCCAAGCCAGCAAAACTGGGACCGGACCTGGAACGATTCAGCGACCGTTAAGGGGCAAGCACCCTGCCGCAGTCAGCGTCAAAGTGAAGCAGTCTGGGAAAGGTGCCCTGCAGCAGTCAGCGTTACAGTGTAGCAGTCTGGGAATGGTGTCCTGCAGTCAGCATCACGCTGAAGCAGTCTGAGAATGGCGGCCTGCCGCAGTCAGAGTCACAGTGAATCAGTCAGAGACTGCTGTCCTGCCACAGCCAGCATCACAGTGAAGCAGTCTGGGAACGGTGTCCTGCAGCCAGCATCACAGTGAAGCAGTCTGGGAACAGTGTCCTGCAGTCAACGTCACAGTGAAGCAGCCTGGGAACGGTGTACTGCAGTTAACGTCACAGTGAAGCAGGCTGGGAACAGTGTACTGCAGATAACATCACAGTGAAGCAAGCTGGGAACGGTGTACTGCAGTTAACGTCACAGTGAAGCAAGCTGGGAACGGTGTACTGCAGATAACATCACAGTGAAGCAGGCTGGGAACAGTGTACTGCAGATAACATCACAGTGAAGCAAGCTGGGAACAGTGTCCTGCAGTTAACGCCACAGTGAAGCAAGCTGGGAACGGTGTACTGCAGTTAATGTCATGGTGAAGCAGGCTGGGAATGGTGTACTGCAGTTAACGTCACAGTGAAGCAAGCTGGGAACGGTGTACTGCAGTTAACGTCACAGTGAAGCAAGCTGGGAACGGTGTACTGCAGTTAACGTCACAGTGAAGCAAGCTGGGAACGGTGTACTGCAGTTAACATCACAGTGAAGCAGGCTGGGAACAGTGTACTGCAGTTAACGTCATGGTGAAGCAGTATGGGAATGTTGTCCTGCTGCCAGCGTCACAGTGACGCTGTGTGGGAAAGGTGTCCTCCCAAAGCCAGCATCACTGTAAAGAAGTCTGGGAAATGTGTCCTGCCACAGTTAGCTTCATAGTGAAGCAGTCTGGGAAAGACGTCCTGCAGTCAGCATCACAGTGAAGCAGTCTGGGAATGGTGTTCTGCCACAGGCAGCATTGTGGTAAAGCACTGTTATTGTATTATATATATTGTGGTAAACCACTGTTACTGTATTGTATATATTGTTTATTGTCTCTGCTGGCTCCGCCTGTGGCTCTACCCCTCAGACTCTGTATAATAGTGGCCGACCTCTGGCACTGCCCCAGTTCTGGATCAGTTGCCAGCAGGTTTTAGTTTAACTTATTAAAGCCACAGTTTTGTTCGACAACTCGTCTTTGTGATAATTGATGGCACATCAATTTAATAAGCTAAACACTTAAGATCACTCAGGCCTGATCGACTGGAACTGGACCCCCAAGCAGCCGATGCCACTGCGACATTCGAGCACTGGCTAAGCTGCTTCGAAGCTTACCTCGAATCTGCAGCCGTCGCCGTCGCCGACATCCACAAGCATCGAGTCCTCAACGCCCGAGTAAGCCCGCAGGTTTTCTGCCTTATCAGGGACGCTGCCTCGTACGCAGAGGTGATAACGCTGCTGAAGGGGCAGTATGTAAAAGCAGTAAATGAGGTGTACGCTAGGCATCTCCTTGCCACAAGGCGTCAACGCCACAGTGCAGGTCTCGAATTCGCTGGAAGTGGCCTTCCATAACATGGATGTCTTCACCCCCGACCACGCGGCACCCTCGTGGACGTTATGGGCGCCGCCATCACCCGACCCGGGTGTGTCGCAAGCCTGTGCCGCGCATCAATCTGCCAACTCCGGAGGCCCGAGATGCTACTTTTGTGGCCAGGGTAAGCACCCCAGACAACGCTGCCCAGCACGGAGCGCGATCTGCAACGGGTGCGGAAAGAAGGGCCACTTGGCCAAAGTCTGCCAGGCCCGACCTGTTCCTAAAGTTTCCAGACCCAGCAGCAGCAGCGTTGCGTGTTGTCTGTCGGGCCTGCCCCCATCTACCACGTCATCCACCACGTGCGACCCGTGGGGGCCGCCATCTTTGGCGCCACGCACCACGTGCGACCCGTGGGGGCCACCATCTTCGACGCCACCCGCCACGTGCAACCCATGGGGCTGCCATCTTCGATGGCACCCGCCACGTGCAACCCGTGGGGGCTGCCATCTTCAATGCCACCCACCATGTGCGATCCATAGGGACCGCCATCTTGGAATCACCCCGCCGCCTCCCGGAACCCCTGCTCACCCAGTCGTACGCTGGCCTCCGCTACACTCGACCAGCCCACCTACCTTCCGAAGCACGCCTCCATCACCCTCGACCAGTCTCGACCTCATCACTTGACTAAACCCATGATGGCCGTCCGGATCAATGGGCACAAGACAACCTGCCTCTTCGACTCCGGGAGCACTGACAGCTTCATCTACCCAGTTATGGTAAGGCGCTGCTCCCTCCCAATTTTACCCGCGACCCAGAAAATCTCCCTGGCTTCCGGATCACATTCCGTGGAGATCCGGGGGTACTGTGTCGCAACCCTTTCGGTACAGGGCGTAGAGTACGCTAATTTCAAGCTCTATGTCCTCCCTCATCTCTGCGCTGCCCTGTTACTGGGTCTTGCTTTTCAGTGCCACCTCCGAAGCCTTACCTTGAAGTTCGGTGGACCCCTGCCCCCTCTCACTGTCTGTAGCCTCGCAACCCTTAAGGTCGCTCCAGCCTCGCTCTTCGCTAACCTCACCCGTCGCCACAAGGAGCAGACGATACAGTGCCCGGGACAAGGCATTTATCAGGTCAGAGGTCCAGCGACTACTGCGGGAAGGGATCATAGAGGCCAGTACCAGCCCCTGGTAAGCCCAAGAGGTGGTCGTCAAGACTACAGTCAGACGATGAACCGGTACACGCAGCTCGATGCATACCCCCTTCCCTGCATATCTGATATGGTCAATCAGATTGCGCAGTATCGAGTCTTCTCCACTGTTGACTTGAAGTCCGCATTCCACTAGCTCCCTATCCGCCCGGAAGACCGCCAATACACTGCCTTCGAGGCAGATGGCCACCTCGACCACTTCCTCAGGGTCCCCTTCGGCGCCACCAATGGGGTCTCGGTCTTCCAACGGGAGATGGGCCGAATGGTTGACCAGTACGGGCTGCGGGCCACGTTCACGTATCTGGATAATGTCACCATCTGCGGCCATGACCAGCAGGACCATGACGCCAAGCTCCGACATTTCCTCCATATCACTAAGCTCCTTAACCTCACATACAATAAGGAGAAATGCGTTTTCCGCACAACTCACCTCGCCATCCTTGGCTACGTTGTGGAAAACGGAGTCCTAGGGCCCGACCCCGACCGGATGCGCCCACGCCTAGAACTTCCCCTCCCCCACTGCCCTAAGGCCCTGAATAGATGCCTGGGGTTCTTCTCCTATTATGCTCAGTGCGTCCCCAATTATGCAGACAAGGCTCGCCCACTCATTAAATCTACCATTTTTCCCTTGACGGCGAGGCCCACCTGGCCTTCAACCACATCAAGGCAGATAGTGACAAAGCCGCAATGCACGCAGTAGACGAGTTCATCCCATTCCAGGTGGAGAGTGATGCGTCTGACTTTGCCCTGGCCGCTACCGTCAACCAGGCGGGCAGGCCCGTGGCTTTCTTCTCCCGTACCCTCCAGGCCTCCGAAATGCGACACTCCTCCATCGAAAAGGAAGCCCAGGCCATTGTGGAAGCTGTGCGACATTTGAGGCATTACCTCGCCGGCAGGCGATTCACTCTCCTCACTGACCAACGGTCGGTTGCCTTCATGTTCAATAACACACAGCGGGGCAAGATCAAGAATGACAAGATCCTGAGGTGGAGGATCGATCTCTCCACCTACAATTACGATATCTTGTATCGACCTGGGAAGCTCAATGAGCCCCCAGATGCCCTATCCCGCGGTACATGTGCCAGCGCACAAGTAGGCTGACTTTGGGCCCTCTACAATGATCTCTGTCACCCGATTTTTTCATTTCGTCAAGGCCCGCAACCTGCCTCACTCCATCGAGGAGGTCAGGACCATGACCAGGGACTGCCAGGTCTGCGCGGAGTGCAAACCGCACTTCTATCGGCCAGACAGAGCACACCTGGTAAAGGCCTCTCGTCCCTTTGAGCGCCTCAGCATCGACTTGAAAGGCCCCTCCCCTCCACTGACCGTAACGTGCACTTCCTCAACATTATTGATGAGTACTCATGTTGCCCTTTCGCCATGTTGCCACTGTCATCAAGGCCCTGCACAGTCTCTTCACCTTATTCGGTTTCCCCACCTACATCCATAGCGATCGTGGTTCCTCTTTCATGAGCGACGAGTTGCGTCAGTTCCTGCTTAGCAAGGGCATCGGCTCAAGCAGGACTACCAGCTACAACCTCCAGGGAAATGGACAGGTGGAGAGGGAGAACCCAACGGTCTGGAAGGCCGTCCTTCTTGCCCTACTGTCTAGAAGCCTCCCAGTCTCCCGCTGGCAGGAGGTCCTTCCCAGTGCGCTCCACTCCATCCGGTCACTCCTGTGTACTGCCACCAATGAGACCCCTCACGAACGAATGTTTGTCTTTCCCAGGAAGTCCACCTCAGGGGTCTCGCTCCCGTCTTGGCTGACAGTCCCAGGGCCCGTCCTCCTTCGGAAGCATGCGAGGAGTCATAAATCAGATCCCCTGATCGAAAGGGTTATTCTCCTCCATGCCAACCTACAATATGCCTACATGGCACACCACGACGGGCGGCAGGACACAGTCTCCTTTCGGGATTTGGCATCCGCTGGTTCCCCAGTGACCATCACCACCACCTCCGCCCCTACACCGTCTCCGTCTCCACCGACTCAACGACTGGACGAAGAAGAAGACGAGACGCTCTCGGACATGCAGGTCTCGACACCAGTGCCCACACCACAGCTGGGACTGAGGCGTTCATGACGGAAGGTCAAAGCCCCCGACTGACTCGATCTTTAAGTCCACTTCATCCCCGCCGGACTCTTTTTTTAACAGGGGATAAATATGGTAAACCACTGTTATTGTATTATATATATTGTGGCAAGCCACTGTTCCTGTATTGTATATATTGTGGTAAACCACTGTTCCTGTATTGTATATATTGTTTGTTGTCTCTGCTGGCTCCGCCTGTGGCTCCTCCCCTCAGGCTCTGTATAAAGGTTGCCGACCTCTGGCACTGCCCCAGTTCATGGTCAGTTGCCAGCAAGTTTTAGTTTAGTTTATTAAAGCCACAGTTTTGTTCGACAACTCGTCTTTGTGATAATTGATGGCACATCAAGCATCAAAATGAAGCAGTCGGGGAACAGTGTCCTATAGCCAAGGTCACAGTGATGCAGCCTGGGAATGGTGTCCTGCAGTCAGCGTCACAGTGAAGCAGTCTGGGAATGGTTTCCTGCAGCCAGCGTCACAGTGATGCAGCCTGGGAACGGTGTCCTGCAGTCAGCGTCATACTGAAACAGTCTAGGAAAAGCGTGCTGCAGCAGCCAATATCACAGTGATGCAGTCTGGAAAAAGCATCTTGGAAAGTCTTGGAAAGGCGTATTTCCACAATCAGCGTCACAGTGTAGAGTTTGGGAATGGTGATTGTTGTGTTATGCTGTTTCGGATAACACAGGCTGCTACTTGATGCAGTCTTAACTAAAGGATGCCCAAGGCGCTGAAATGAGTTTGACGTTCTCAAATGAGTTCGACTCTCTGCTAATCTAACTGTAGTAACTCAGTCTAACTGGACCAGCTTGCTCTAAGCCACGTGCTGGGGTGTGATGCTGCTGATCAACCCTGTCTAACTCTCTAGATGTCTGTCTGTGGAAAGAGGCAGGGTGTGAGTGCCTCATCCCTTTTATAGTGTTTATGTCATGCCCCCTTGTGGTGATGCCACCTCTGAGTGTCCTGACTGCCCATTGGTTGTATCCTATTCTGGGTGTTCATTGGTTGCATGTTTGCTTATCAGAACATCTCCTCCATGTATATACATGTGAATGTGTCTGTCTAATGTGACTGACTGAGGAATACAGAACAGAACTAACAAAACAAATGCTCATAAGTCCAGTCTCTGAGGCTTGTGTCTGATCCTCGTCGACTGCCGGGGATGACTGGTGGCTTCGTGGTTCGAGGTGTCTGGAGGTGGCAATTCGACATGTGGAAATGAGGGGAAAGTGGTTGTGGGCAAGCCCTTCGATTCAGCCATATGTATGACATAGGATCTGGGCGCGGCCTTTCGAACAACGACAGCCGGAGCAGACCATCCACCATCCAGTATCTTAACCTGACCATGTCTGCTGGGGATAGCACGTCCAGATCGGTGGCACGTGCGTCATAGCCCTGCTTCTGGCTGTCGCAAAGCTGCTGCATCGTCTGCAGCACCGGGAGGTGATCAAGGTTGGGTAGGTGTATGGCTGGAAGCATCGTCCGCAGGTCCCTGTTCATCAGGAGATGGGCTGGCGACATGCCAGTGGACAAGGGAGTCGCCAGGTACGCACGTAGTGCAAGGTGTATGTCGGAAGCGGAGTCCGAGGCCTTGCGGATGAGCTGCTTAACGATGTGCACCCCTTTTTCGACTTTGCCATTGGACTGCGGTTAGTGCGGACTGGAGGTGACATGCCTGAAATTGTCGCTCTTGGCAAACATGGACCATTCTCGACTGTGGAAGCACGGGCCCTTGTCGCTCATGACGGTGTTCGGGATGCCATGCCGTGATAATGTCTCTATACACGCTTTGATGGCGGTCCGTGGGGTGAGGTCTAGCAGCTTCAGCACCTCAGGATAGTTCGAAAAGTAATCGATGATTAAGATATAGTCGCGACCATTCGCATGGAATAGGTCAATGCCAACATTGGACCACGGAGAGATCTCTAGGTCATGTGGTTAGAGCGTCTCCTTGCTCTGCGCTGGTTGGAAACTCTGACAGATTTCGCAGTTCAGGACCATGTCCGTGATGTCCTGGTTGATACCGGGCCAGTAGACAGCTTGCCGGGCCCTGCGTCTGCACTTTTCTACGCCCAGGTGTCCCTCATGAATCTGCCGCAGCACCATGCTCTGGAGACGTAGAGTGATGACTATCCTGTCCAGCTTGAGCAGGATGCCGTCGATCAGCATCAGGTCGTCCTTGACGTTGTAGAATTGAGGGCATTGCCCTTTCTGCCAGCCATTGCTGAGGTTGTGGATGACTCGCTGCAACAGGGGGTCTTTGGCCGTCTCTTCTCGGATGAGAACAATCTTCTCATCTGTTGCCGGGAGAGTGCTTGCACACAGTTGTACCTGTAATTCAATGTGCTGGATGATCTCCAGTGGTTCACTGGGTGAGTTGACGGAGCGGGACAATGCATCGGCGATACTGAGCTCCTTGCCAGGTGTGTACACCAAATTGAAACCATACCTCCGGAGTTTGAGCAGAATTATCTGCAAACGAGGCGTCATGTCGTTCAGGTCCTTTTGGATGATGTGGACCAGAGGCCTAAGATCCGTCTCAACAGAAAATGTTGGCAAGCCGTAGACATAATATTGAAATTTGAGGATGCCGGTGAGAAGACCTAAACACTCCTTCTCAATCTGCGCATATCTGGTCTCAGTGGGCGTCATTGCCCGTGACGCATATGCTACTGGTACCCAGGATGACGTGTCGTCTTTTTGAAGCAACACCGCCCCAATGCCATCCTGACTCGCATATGTGGATATCTTGGTCTCTCGGTCTTGGTCAAAGAATGCAAGGGCAGGTGCAGTGGTGAGCTTGGCTTTCAGCTCCAGCCACTCTGTTTGGTGCTCCGCTTTCCACTCAAAGGCGGTTGATTTTTTTTACCAGGTTGCGTCAGGCCGTGGTGTGTGTGGCCAAATTCGGGATGAACTTGCCAAGGAAATTGACCAATCCCAGGAAGCGCAGTACTGCCTTCTTGTCCTCGGGCACTTTCATTGCCTCGATGACTTTAATATTGTCTGTGTCCGGGCGCACACCGTGTTGCAAAATCTGATCGCCCAGGAACTTCAACATGGATGTCCCAATACAGCACTTGGACCTGTTTAGCTTGAGGCCATGTTCATGTATGCTTCGGAATACTTTCTTGAGTCATCATAGAATTTACAGTGCAGAAGGAGGCCATTTGGCCCATCGAGTCTGCACCGGCTCTTGGAAAGAGCACCCTACCCAAGGTCAACACCGCCATCCTATCCGCATAACCCAGTAACCCCACCCAACACTAAGGGCAATTTTGGACACTAAGGGCAAATTATCATGGCCAATCCACCTAACCTGCACATCTTTGGACTGTGGGAGGAAACCGGAGCACCTGGAGGAAACCCACGCACACACGGGGAGGATGTACAGACTCCGCACAGACAGTGACCCAAGCCGGAATCGAACCAGGGACCCTGGAGCTGTGAAGCAATTGTGCTATCCACAAGGCTACCGTGCTGCCCTCAATGAGTCGCGTCACATGTTCCTCGGGTTGTGGACCAGATCATGATATCGTCAACGGAGACACGAACCCCTTCTATTCCCTCCATCATCTGTTCCATGATGCGGTGGAAAATCTCTGATGCCGAGATGGTGCCAAATGGCATTCGGTTGTAGCAGAACCTACCAAAAGGCGTGTTGAAGGTGCAGAGCCTTCTGCTGGATTCTTCAAGTTGGATTTGCCAAAACCCTTGGGATGCGTCCAATTTTGTGAAGAAGCGCGCTCCTGTGCCATCTCACTCGTGATTTCTTCCCTCTTCGGGATGGGGTAATGTTCCCGCATAATGTTTTTGTTTCGATCCTTGGGGTCAATGCAGATGCGTAGGTCCCCCGAAGGCTTCTTTACGCACACCATTGAGCTGACCCAGTCGTTTGGTTCAATGACCTTGGAGATTATGCCTTTTGTTGTAGACACATGAGCTCTGCCTTCAGGCACTCTCAGTGGAGCAGGGACTCGTCGTGGTGCGTGGACGACTGGCTTGGCATCAGGTCGCAGTGGAATCTTGTACTCGTATGGCAGCGTGCCCATCCAGCTAAATACATCTGGGTACTGGGTTAGGATGTCGTTGATGCTGGCCTGAAGATCCGAATGGGACGGCATCGTGGTGTAAACCCTTTGAATGAGGTTCAGTTGCTTGCAGGTGTGCGCACATAGCAGGTGTCATGAGAATGCCACTTTATGAAATGTTTGAATGCTCTTGTTACTGCAGTGATGTCAGAGTGTGGGTGGCGCTGAGCTCTGGCTCTGCTTTTTAGTTTCACTTTGAGAAAAGCTTGGGTTTTCTGGTTTTTTGGTTTCGTTTTCAGTGTTGGAGCTGAACCCAGACAAAGTAGGTGTACTGCTGTTCTCTCTGCCATGAAAAGACCATCTCTTGATCATTTGGTGAAATCAGAATTATAAATCTTCTCAGTAGTGAATGTAAACCTAATGTACTTCTGTTAAAAGGTGTTTCTTTTGTGTTCTGGATGTTGTTTGGGAAGTTATTAAGGGTTACTTCGTGTTGTATTCTTTGGGGGTTGTATTTGAATTGATGGTTGCTAAGATGTTCACTATATGTTTTAAAAAGGTTAACTTGAGTTCATAGAATAAACATTGTTTTGCTTTAAAAAATACTTTTCGATTTCTGCTGTACCACACCTGTAGAGTGGGCCATGTGCTCCCCATAACACAATCTATTAAAAGTTGTGGGTCAGGTGAACTCCATGATACACTTTGGCATTCTCTAAACCCTGGCCCATAACAAATTGGGGGCTCAAGGAGGATAAAAGTCGATCTATTGGATTGGCTGAGTGAACTTAAAGACAGTGAGGGGTGAGCGTATTGTGGTTGCTTTTCAGGTGTGGTATTCTAGTTTAAGTGGGGAATGCGTTGTGGGCAATGGCTCTTTCAGAGGCTCAGAAGGTTTTGGAGGTGGAGATGGTCACACGTAGTACCTTACAGACAGAGACTAAAAACAGGCTTTTAGAGTTGGCAAAAACATTGCAGTTAACATTACCTGACAAAATGCGAAAAGATGAGGTAATTATGGCGGTGGCTAAGCATTTAAAGTTGCCTGAGATACAGTTTGACTCATTGGAAATGGCAAAAATTCAGTTACAAATTAAAAAAACGGCACATGAGAAAGAACTAAAGCAGATTGAATACGAAAGAAAAGAAAAAGAAAGAGAGAGAGAGGAAAAAGAAAGAGCGAGAGCGGAAAAGGAAAAGGAGAGAGAAGAAAGGAGAAAAGAAAGGATAGCGCTGGCAGAACAAAAGGAAGAGAAAGGGAGATACAGATCTGGGAAAAAGATAAAGAGAGAGAGTTTGTACTTCAGAAAATGGCCATGAAACATGATAGTCAGTTAAAATTGGCAGACGTAAAGGGAAATGTACAGTAGTATGATAGTGATGAGGATAGTGAGAAAGAGCATCAAAGTTAAATGCTTTGTGGGAATCTATTTAAATATGTCCAAGCATTGCCAAGGTTTGATGAGAAGGAGGTAGAAGCCTTTTTCATTTCATTCCTGGACAAGATAGTTTCTCTCTTACTCCTACTACCACATCACCACTCTTCACTGGACTTTCCAAACTTACCTTATATAATGGAACACTACTCCTCAGACCCTGAATTCCACATATTATCACCCATTCTGGCAACATTCTTCCCAAACTACATAGCTCTTCATCTCTTACAGTTAAAGATTGACTCGCTCCTGTATCTCTTAAAATTGTGACTTATTTACCTGCTCCTCCTGATACACATGAGTAAACTTTACCCACACAAGTAAATTCTTTAAAGACATCTGGCACCTTCTTATCAATCACCTCTTGATCAGGCTGTACAATCTTTTGCACCTCCTTCACTTCACTTGGGCTTTCCTTTACCACTTTCACAAACCCCACAGCCTCTTCCTGTTTTACCACATCAGCCTTCCCAGTGCTTTTCTTCAACCACCAACACTGTGACTTTACATGGCCTAGTATTTTACAGTGAAAATATTTGAACCTTTTCCTGTCTCTTCCACCCTCCTGGATTTCATTTTTAATCTGAGGTACACTCTCCTTCTTATCTCCCATCAGATCACCTTTTCCTTTACCACTTGAGTATTTCTCATGTCCCCAGTTTCTATCCCTCACCGGCTAAAACTGGTGTCGGAAACCAAGCTGTGATTTATGAATTAATTCATAATCATCTGCCATTTCTGCTGCTAATCTCGCAGTTGTAACCCTCTGCTCTTCCACATGAGTTCTCACTACATCAGAAGTTGAATTTTTAAACTCCTCCAAAAGTATAATTTCTCTGAGAGCTTCATACGTTTTATTCGTACATAAGGAGCAAGAGGGTAACGAGAGAAAGGATTGGCCCAATCAAAGACAAAAGAGGGAATTTATGCGTGGAGTCAGAGGAAATTCGGTGAGATTCTTAATGAGTACTTTGCACCTTGTATTCACCAAGGTGAGGGACATGACAGATGTTGAGGCTAGGGGTGGATGTTTAAATACTCTAGGTCAAGTCGGCATAAGGAAGGGGGAAGTTTTGGGCATTCTAAAAGGCATTAAGGTGAACAAGACCCCAAGTCCGGATGGGATTTATCCCAGGTTACTGAGGGAAGCGAGGGATGAAATAGCTGGGGCCTATCTTTGCAGCATCCTTGAGCACGGGTGAGGTCCCGGAGGACTGGAGAATTGCTAATGTTGTCCCTTTGTTTAAGAAGGGTAGCAGGGATAATCCAGGGAATTATGGACCTGTGAGCTTGACGTCAGTGGTAGGCAAACTGTTGGAGGAGATACTGAGGGATTGGATCTATTCACAATTTGGAAGAAAATAGACTTATCAGTGATAGGCAGCATGGTTTTGTGCAGAGAAGGTCATGTCTTACAAACCTAATAGAATTCTTTGAGCAAGTGACAAAGTTAATTGATGAGGGAAGGGCTGTAGATGTCATATGCATGGACTTCAATAAGGCGTTTGATAAAGTTTCCCATGGCAGGTTGATAGAAAAAGTGAAGTTGTATGGGGTTCAGGGTGTACGAGCTAGATGGATAAAGAACTGGCTGGGCAAGTACCATAAACTAGGGGTCACTCTCTTCTACTCTCACTTCTATGAAGCCTTTTTCCTCCCAAATTCCTGCTACAAACCGGGACAAAGGCCACAAAAAGACCACCATGAGCGGGAGCTACCAAATATGCAACCACTCACTCCATGGCTGCCATCGGAAGTCCATCATCATCACAGTGAAGCAGCCTGGGAATGGAGTCCTGAGGCAGTCAGCGTCACAATCCGGGTCCGTGGGCTGAGTCCGCCATGAATCACGGCGCGGCCGCTGCAGGCCTCTGCCTTGCGCATGCGCGGCCATGGAACCGGAAATTCTCAGGGCCGTATCGGCAGCTAGTGCTGTGAGCACTATGCGGCCGCCCTGCTAGCCCACAGCAAAACAGGTAATAAAACAGCACTCTGTTCATGCCGGCTTGGGGACATAGTCTCCCAAACAGAGAATCCAGCCCAGCATGTTTAAGTAGAATGAATGTCAGGGACATGAGATGTAGTTGAAATTATTAATAGCTATTATGCTGATAACTAGTATACAACTCAGAGAGAGAGAGAAATGGTTCTAGGAGGAGCCTCAAGCTTATTTATCCCTGTACATTGTTGTATATAGTGAATAAATGTTTGAAAGTTCCTAGGGGGCTTGTTTCTAGCAGTATCTGTTGAACACACCGTGGGATATTTTACGATGATACTTTATGTGCACATCGCAATCTGGAAAATGAGCAGGCAACACTAAGTTTGCCATGCTGCCTGCATGACTTTTAGAAGCTGTGGTTTACTTGCACACCATGATCCTCATTATCTGACCTCAGCGAATTCTGACCCCATACAGAACTAAGAATTTTCAAATAACTGTTTAAAGGTTAGTGAGGACATTGCCCTCCATGTTACGTCTTGGGTTATTAAATCACATGCAAAGTTCAGGAATCATTTTCATTCATACGGATATTGAAATGTTAAAATGTTTAATTAGAATAAAAGATAAACTTACATATCAGGGAAGGAGGCAGTAATCAGGAAATGATTGGCCACTTAGCACGGTGTCTGCTGTGGGGAAGGTGTTAGAATTCATCACTAAAGAAATCATAGCTGAGTACTTGGATAAGCTCAAGGTAAATTGGTAGAGTCAGAATGGTTTTATGAAAGGGAAATCATGTTTAACCAAGTGTTCTTTTACATAGAATTTACATAGAATTTATGTGCAGAAGCAGGCCATTCGGCCCATCGAGTCTGCACCAGCTCTTGGAAAGAGCACCCTACATAAGCCCACGCCTCCACCCTATCCCCATAACACAGTAACCCCACCTAACCATTTTTTTTTGGATACCATGGGCAATTACTCATGGCCAATCCACCTAACCTGCACATCTTTGGACTGTGGGAGAAAACTGGAGCACCCGGAGGAAACCCACGCACACATGGGGAGAACATACAGTCTCCACACACACAGTGACCCAAGCCGGGTACTGAACCTGAGACCCTGGCGCTGTGAAGCAACTGTGCTAACCACTGTGCTACCGTGCTGCCCACGGCAGGAATAATATGTGCGATGGATAGCGGGGAGCCTGCAGATGTATTGCATTTAGATTTCCAGAAATCGAGAAAGCATTTGCAGAAAGCATTTGACAACGTGCCACATCAAAGATTATTACAAAAAAAAAGTTATGGGGAAGAAGGGTAGCATATTAGCCTGGATTGAAAATTGATTGGCTGGCAAGAAACAGAGAGTATGTGTAAATGGGTCTTTGGTTGGTTGGCAGGATGTGACAAATGGAGTCACGCAGTGGTCTGTGCTTAGGCCAAAACTATTCACAACTTACATCAATAACTTAGATGAGGGAAGGGAAGGCATGGTAGCTAAAGTTTCAGATGACACAAAGATAGATAGGAAAGTATGTTACGAAAGAGACATAGATTCTGGGCGGGATTTTCCCAGCTCCGTGGTGTGTTCTTTAGAGGTGGACAATGGCTCACCAGTGGCTGGGAGAAACTCTCTACTGGTCAGAGTCATACCTGGCACAAAGTAAGATGGTTGTGGTGTTTGGACTTAAATCATCTCGGCTGCAGGATATTGCTGCAGGGGATTCTCAGGGTAGGTCCTAGGCCCAACCATCTTCAGTTAATTCACCAATGACTTTCCGTCCATCATAAGGTAGGCAGTGGAGATGTTCGCTGAGGATTGCACAATGTTCAGCACCATTTGCAACTACTCAGATAATGAAGCAGTCCACGTGTAAAGGCAGCAAGACCTGGACAATATCCAGGTTTGGGCTGACAAGTGACAAGTAACATTCACCCCACATAAGTGGCAGGCAATGACCATCTCCAACAAGAGAGAGTCTAACCTACACCACTTGATAATCAATGCCATTACCATAGCTTAGTCCCACGCTATCAACATCCATAGGATTTCCATTAACTAGAATTTGAATTGGACTAGCCTTTGACAAGATTTTGGGAGACTGATCAAGAAGGTAAGAGCCCATAAGATCCAGGGTAATTTGACAAAGTGGATCCAAATTGCCTTTGCGACTGGAAGCCTGTGGTGGCTGTTGGTACCTCAGGGATCAGTGCTGGGTCCCTTAATGATTGTAGTGTACAGTAATGATCAGACGTGAATGTGAGGGGTATGATCAGTAAGTCTGCAGATGTGTAGAAGGTGCCATCTCCGCTACTCCACTACTAGGCCGATATCTGGGGTTTGAGTATCTGTGTGTGTCTCTCTCCAGCTGGCACTGAAACTTCAGAGGCCAGGGGATGTCGCACTGGGACACTTCCACTGAAGAGAGCACTGAATCAAGCCTGCCGTTTATTCCTAACCGGCAGCCTGAGGCTTATATCACACAGATCTCCAGACCCCTACCAATACCCAGGTGATTCTCTCTCTTGCCGGTGGTGCAACACCCACCCGGTTCCTACTCCGCTAGAGTAGCTTTCCCAAGAGAGAGAATAGGACACTGCTGTTTATTTCCTAACCAGCAGTCTGTCCTGAGTGAATCGCTCAAGATGACCCTCGATTCTTGAACCCGGAATTAAGGTGAGGAGTATTTTAACAATGACTTGGTCAGAGATCGCTGGTGAAAGATTGAAGAATTTAAACGACTCCAATTATCATCAAATCAAGGTTTATTGCAAAACCCAGGTCAAAATCATCAACAGAAGAAAATATAATAAAATCTTATGCTCTAATACAAACTAAGTCTATTCAAAAGTAATATAACGGACACAACGAAAATTCTTATGATTACACAGTTTTTAGCAATAGCACAAGGCACAAAACAAGTTCCCTTCCCCAAAGCCTCAACCACTATTAAAGTCAAGGGAGTTTCGCAAGCTGCTGCAGGGTACTTACGGTCACAGGCTGCAGAGGTCAAGTCAGGGGTGCAGAGGTCGAGCCAAGAACGAAGAGACCCCCAATCGAAAACACAGCCCCTTTTATATTGTTTTACCTGGCTTTGTCCTGTGATCGGCCAGCCCCTTTTGCATTGAAAAAGGTAAGATTTAAAGTTCCCGCTGGTCCTGCCCCCTTTGAGCCGGTCAGACCTGTCGAGATGGGAGTACCTCCCCTAGGTCCGCCTCCAGTCTGTTTTTTTTGAGATAACGAGGTTGAGCTCCCTTGAAGATTTTCAAAGACTTCCATCTGCTCCGGAGATAGCTGCTATGTTGATGGGGTGTTGATTGGATTCTGCTCTGGTGGAGGCCAGGTCATTTACACTTGCATGGGGCTATGACCATCCCATTGTCCTGCTTGCATGCAAGCCTCCTGTGTATTCCCGTGCCCCTTTGTCTGTGTTTTGATGTTATCTTGTTGTCTGGCTCCTTCTTCCTTGTAGCTCCTAGGGGGGTGTTTGTAAATATTTATGTACTTATGTCCCTACTCAGCTCAGCGGACCAAGCCTGCTGGGAAAACTGGTTCTGTTCTCTTGGCTGAAAAGTCAGTTTACAGTCTCTGAGTTTTTATGCTTGGGCAGTTCCAAAAGGGCCGAATTGCCCGAAAACCTTACAGATGACACATGGTAAATAGCGAGGAGGAAAGCCTAGATTACAGGATGATATAAATGGGCTGGTCAGGTGGGCTGGTCAGATGGGCAGAACAGCAGCAAATGGATTTTAACCATGAAACGTGTGAGGGACTAACAAGGCAAGGGAATATACAATGAACGGTAGGACACTAGGAAGCGCATAGAACTAGAGGGAACTTGAGGTGGATCCTTGAAGACAGCAAGACAGGTAAATCAGGTGGTGAAGAAGGCATAGAGGATATTTATTAGCTGCACCATTGAATATAAGAGCAGAGAGGGTATGATGAAGCCGTGCAAAACGCTTGTTTTGCCACAGTTAGAGTACTGTGTGCAGTTCTGGTTCCCACACTATAGGAAGGATGTGATTGCACTAGAAAGGATGCAGACAAGATTCAAGAAGATGTTTCCTAGGCTGGAACATTTCACTATGAATGGAGGCTGGATAGGCTGGGGTTGTTTTCCTTCAAGCAGAGAAGGCTGAGGGGGCAATGGCCAAAGACTGTTTTTCTGACTGGAAGCCTGTATCTATGTTTATGACGAACATAGATACGGGGCTGGATTCTCCGCTGTTGGGATTCTCCGCTGCGCCGGCAGCCCGGGAATTTCCCGTCGGCGTGGGGCTGCCCATAATGGGAAACTCCATTGGCCGGCTGGCGAGACAGAGAATCCCGGGTGCGCTCCGCACCAGAAAGCTGGTGCGGTGGGACGTAGAATCCCGGCCTGGGTGGTTTTTTTAAATATAAATTTAGAATCTCCAAATAATTCTTTTCCAATTAAGGGGCAATTTAGCATGGCCAATCCACCTAACCTGCACATCTTTGGGTTGTGGGGGCGAAACCCACGCAGCCACAAGGAGAATGTGCAAACTCCACACGGACAGTGACCCAGGACCAGGATTCAAACCCTGGTCCTCAGCGCCGTAGGCAGCATTGCTAACCACTGTGTTGCCCCTTGGCCAGGGTGTCTTAAGACAGGGGGCTGGATTTTCCAATTTGGAGACTACGTTCCCATGCCGGAGTGGGAACGGCCGTGAGAACTGGCGCAAAACGGCCACCGATTCCGATTTGCTGGGGCCAGCAGGGAGGCAATGTGGAGCACCCAGCTCTAGCTGCTGATACGGCCTGGAGAATTGCTGGGTGCGTGGCCACGCATGCGCACGGTGGCTGCCTGCAGTGGCCACGCTGTGTTTCATGGCGAATACCGCTCACAGACCCGGTCAATGAAATTGTTCCCCCTTTGGCTGGCTTGCCCGCCCCTGGACGGCCCCACAAAGTGCCCCCAGCCCCGCATATATCCACGCCTTGCCACGGGTCGGCCCTCCCCTGACTGTGGCGGCGCTGGACTGATTCCGTAGCCGCCACGCTGAGTTTCCGACGGGTGAGACGACACGTGTCCCACGCCGTCGGGAACCCGGAAGGTCGGGAGGGGAACGTCGTTAGGCAGGCCACAGGGAATGTCCTGAGGACGTCGATACATGGCACGTTTGGAGGGGGCGGTGCATCCCGGGAATTTGGATTCTCCTGCCCGTCGCTGAATGTAATTTTTGGCAACATCCAAACAGGTAGGTCAGGGTCCAAATCAGTGCTAGACTCTGATTGACATCACATTCCATCAATACTGCTGAATGTTACATGCAACCTACAACAGGGTAATCATTGGAAGCCACATCAGAAATCAATGAGAGAGGTCCCGTGCCATTTTTATTTTAACTACCGATGAAGCACCAAAACTACTCATCCTATGGAGTCAACTGTTTTGGTCTATATTTTTTCATAGCATACTGAGTGAAAATTTTAATTAAAAAAAAAAAATTCCACAAAGTGTTAATGCTTTGGATGATAAACAGAATAGCAAATCTCAAAATTAATGATTTTGATCAAAAGCTGTGTTTGCTTTATAACTCCTGTGAGGATCGGACAGTAGGGAGTAATAATAGAAATGTTAGTGGAGGATAAATATAAAATATAAATTAAACTTAGTGCACCCAATAGAGGACAATGATGATTAATATTTTTGAGTTTGAAGAATCAATACTCAAGCAAACTTCTGAATTGTGCTGGATATATACTGCTGATAATGCTGTTCTAATTATGAACAGGTCATATTTTGCCAGAGTGATGATAGACCTCACATTTCAAACTAGTTTTGCAAATAATATTTGAATCAGCTCAGGCTTTGCAGGTCAAAGTTTGCAATTATATAGAAGTGTATGGTATATTGATGTTGAATATCGATCTACTCATTCATGAGAAACAAAAAGATAGGAAAGGGGTTTCCTAATCACAGTTTCACCAGGTTTCAAGTGTAAATAAATTAATGAAAGTGAAATCATGAGCAGAAATCTGTTACGTCAGACCACCATCCATTGTATTTTCAGAATTCTAGGTGTGTTGGGCATAGGATCTGGGATTGCTGTGGATAAATTTCCAATGGTGGTGTCTGGAAGGCAGTTGGGACAATTTGAGCACTGAACTTTGCAAGTACATGTCTCAGAACCATAACTGCACTTAATATAGTGTAATATTCTTTACTCCTTTTAATTGAAATTGCTTAATTCAAATTATATGTTAATTTATTTTTGCCAAGTACAAAAGACCAACTATGTAATTTTATTTAAGTTGCTCAGTTAATGGCTAATTCAATTTTACTCGCAAATAATGAATTTGAAGTAATAGGAATAGATTGCAGTATCAGTTCTCCTCCAGCTGTATTCTCCTTTACCTTAATAAAAAATTAAAACTCGACAGGTACGGAAATCTGAAATAAGAAAAAGAAAGTGCTGTAAATTTTCAGCTGGTCCGTCAGCAGTCAGACAGAGAGAAGAAGAGTTTTGGCGAATGAACTCGTAAAAGTTAGAGAGCTAGATTTTAAGCAAGTACAGAGGCAGGGAGAGATGGCGGTTGGGGGTGCTGATGAGGTGTTCTGCTTGTCCTCACCTTCCACCCATTAGCCTCCACATTCAATTGATCACCTTTAGTCAATTTCACTGCCGCCAGCTTGATTCCACTTTAAAGGGGTAACTCTAATAATTGCTACTGAGCTGTGTCACAGAGATGTCACTCACTGAGAGAAAATTACCGAGAAGCATCTTAGATGCTTCCAGCTATGCCTTGGTCTTACTTAAACCTTGTAAAAAGTTATTGTGGTTGCGATTCAGCAGCCTCATCACTCCCAACTTGGTGTCGGGAGACAAGGCCGTTGAATCTCGTGAGAGGCCCCCATCAGGAATCGCAACACTTAAAACGTCTCATGTGAGTCATCGTAATCTCACAAGGCGTTGCAATCTGGATCTCGTTCTCACTTGGTGAGATTCAGTCGTGCATGCTTAAATGAGCCATTGGGCACATTTAAATATGCACTCGCCCAATTCACCCAGCGCCGGGGATTCGCCAGCTTCTCCAGTGAGGCTTAACATAGAACACAGAACATAGAAAATACAGCACAGAACAGGCCCTTCGGCCCACGATGTTGTGCCGAACCTTTGTCCTAGATTAATCATAGATTATCATTGAATTTACAGTGCAGATGGAGGCCATTCGGCCCCCTGAGTCTGCACCGGCTCTTGGAAAGAGCACCCTACCTAAACTCAACACCTCCACCCAACACCAAGGGCAATTTTGGACACTAAGGGCAATTTATCATGGCCAATCCACCTACCCTGCACATCTTTGGACTTCAACCGGGCACTGTATGTTACTGGTTCACAAAGTCGTAAGCCAGTTGTGATGGCACTTTGTAGGGTCTCGCTGGGGCGTTGAGGCTCCCTGTTATGCGGGAACAGGGGAGCGTTGCACCCTGGTACTCCCCCGTTACCTGGGCAACTTAGCACTGCCATCCTGGCACCCTGGCAGTGCCACCTGGACACCGTTGCAGTGCCACCCTGTCGCTGTCAGAGTGACCAGTTAGCACTGGCAGGCTGGCAGTGCCAAGGTTCCCAGGTGCCAGGTTGCCCAAGCCAGGGGTCTAGCCTGGGGGAGGGGTGTCCTGGGGTGGGGGTGGGGCGGGAAGGGGGGGGGGTGTTCCTGGGTCCTGAGGCCTTAGCGAGGGTGCAGGTGGATCAAAACAAAAGATCGGGGATACCTTTAGAAATGGCACCCCGATCCACAAGTAGTCCTCCTGCCCTGGCGAGGTTACTTAAAGTGTGGTCTCAATGGGCAGTTCCTCACCTGGGCCAAAATAAATGGCAAAGTGCCTTTGAATAACAGGGTCTTTCTTGGTGCTGCAGTGCTGAGAACCTCCCCACTAACGCACTGTTTGGCAGACTTTAACTCGGTCCGCCGAATCCCGCCCTTTGTAAATAAATGTTATTTTGAACAAAAAACCATTGCCTCCCACAGTGTCGCATCTGGAGTAAGGCGCTAACAAATCCCGAGAGGGAACTATAATAGCACAATGTATTCCTCTCCTCTTCCAGCACTTTGAAGAAACCATTTCCTCTGCAATACCCAGGTCCACTCGTCAATCACTCCCAATAATGCTTCCTCTTCCAACAGAACTTACCCATACAAACACAAAAATGAAACTGCTGCTCTTTAATTTCTTCCCTTCCACTGTCCAGGGCCCCAAACACTCCTTTCAGGCAAAACAACAACTTATTTGTGATGTGTTGGGTGCTCTGGATCCGTGGAACACATACAGGCCACCAACATTTAAAATAGTACAACACTATTTTATTAAGTTAGAAACAGTTGAACATACTTTCGCTGTGGGTTAACACGATGTTAGATTAAACTAAAGACCTATGCTTGTCCTAACCAGTCTATGCACTCAACACATGGTGAAGATCTGTGCTGTAGCTGTAAGCCCTGTCCTTCTGAGAGGCTGCATCCCGAATGAGCGGGAATTCTGATGCCCTCTGTCTATATAGTGAGTGTGCTCTAACTGGTGATTGGCTATGGTGTTGTGTGTGTTGATTGGTCCCGCTGTGTGTCCATTAGTGTGGGTCTGCACCATGATATACTGGTGTATTTAATGACAATTTGTATTTCTTTCAATGTAATATATATGTGCAGTCTCCTCTTCATTGGAGAGTCAAAAAGCAGACAGGGTGATCGCTTTGCAGAGTACCTCCTTTTAGTCCTCAGTTGTAATCCGAAGCATTCAGTCACCTCTCATTTTAATTTTCCACTCCAATATAACCCTCTTGTCCTTGAGCTTCGATATTGTTGTTATGAAGTTTAAAGGAAGCTCAAGGAACAGCAGCTATCCCTTCAGCTAAGCACTTTACAGCCTTTCAGACTCACCATCGAGTTCAATATTTTCAGATCATAATCTCTCCTCCCAGTTGTTTGGACGGCTGGATTTGGTACAGTTTTGACGATCACCATGCAAAACCCTCTCTAAACCCATATTTTGTTTCTTAGTTTCTACTACTACCATTCTGTTCTGTCTTGCACAATCACCCCTTAAGTCATAGAACCATTGAATCCCCACAGTGCAGAAGGAGACCATTCGGCCCATCATGTCTGCACCGATCCTCCGAAAGTGCACCCCACCTCGCCCTATCCCGTAACCACATATCCACACTCAACCCGCATATCCCTGGGCACTGGCAATTTATCAGAGCCAACCCACCCAACTTGCACATCTTTGGACAATTCAATATCCACTGCCTTCCACTCTACCCTGGATCTTTCCTTTTATCTTTCACCTCTCCCTTCCTTATCTGGGTAATTGTTCAAACACTATTACATCCCTACCTTTTCCCAGTTCTGATGAAAACATTATCGACCTGAAACTTTGGGCTGATTATTCTCTTCACAGATAAAGTCCTGCTGCTGGGACTGAAAAGGGGAGCTGACCATGTGCCATTGGGATGCCGAACCTAGGGACAGTATTTAGCCAGCAGTGGTCAATTAGAAGCCAAGGTCTTTGTCCAACTGAAGACAGTAACCAGTTTACAAAGGCTCCTGGCCCAATTAGGCTCAGCGACTTCAGTAGGGCCAACATCAGAGGTGACCATGGCTCCGACTTCAGGAAGAAGCACAAGGCAAATTTGTGCCTGGATGCCCTCAAAGCCCAATTTAGAACATAGAACAGAACAACACAGTACAGGCCCTTTGGCCCACGATATTATGCCGACCACTTATCCTAATCTAAGATCAACCTAACCTACATGCCTTCAATTTACTGCTGCCCATGTGCCTGTCCAAGAGTCGCTTAAATGTCCCGAATGACTCTGACTCCACCCCCTCTGCTGGCAGTGCATTCTACACACCCACCACTCTCTGGGTAAAAAAGCGACCTCTGAAATCTTCCCTTTGCCTTCCTCCAATCACCTTAAAATTTTGTTCCCCGTGACAGCCATTTCTGCCCTGGGGAAAAGTCTCTGGCTATCCACTCTATCCGTGCCTCTCATCACCTTGTACTCCTCTATCAAGTCACCTCTCTTCCTTCTTTGTTCTAGTGAGAAAAGCCCTAGCCCCCTCAACCTTTCTTCATAAGACATGCCCTCCAATCCAGGCAGCATCCTGGTAAATCTCCTCTGCACCCTCTCCAAAGCATCCACATCCTTCCTATAATGAGGCTACCAGAACTGGACACAATATTCAAAGTGTGGTCTAACCAGAGTTTTATAAAGCTGCAGTAAAACCTCACGGCTCTGAAACTCAATCCTCCTGTTAATGAAAGCCAATACACCCTCCACCTTCTTAACAACCCTATCAACCTGGGTGGCAACTTTGAGGGATCTATGTATGTGGACCCCAAGTTCCCTCTGTTCCTCCACACTACCTTTAACCCTGTATTCAACATTCAAATTCGAACTTCCAAAATTAATCACTTCAAATTTATCTAGGTTGACTCCATCTGCCACTTCTCAACCCAGCTCTGCACCCTGTCAATCTCCTGTTGTAACCTGCAACAGCCCTCGACACTATCTACAACTCCACCAAACTTTGTGTCATCGGCAAACGTACGAGCCCAACCTTCCACTTCCTCATACAGGTCCCAGAACTTGGGTGGGATTCTCCCCTACCCGGTGGGGCGGGGTGTTCCAGTGTAATGGAGTGGCGGGAACCACTCCGGCATCTCCGCACCTTTAGGGGCCAAGCCCTCACCTTGAGGGGCTAGGCCCGCGCCGGAGTGGTTTGCGTTCCGCCGGCTGGCTGGAAAGGCATTTGGCGCCACACCAGCCAGGGCCGAAAGTTCTTCGCCGGGTGACGCATGCGCGGGAGCGTCAGCAGCTGCTGACGTCATCCCCGCGCACACGCAGGGGAGGGGGTCTCTTCCACCTCTGCCATGGTGAAGACCATGGCGAAGGCAGAAGAAAAAGAGTGCCCCCACGGCACAGGCCCGCCCACGGATCGGTGGGCCCCGATTACGGGCCAGGCCACCGTGGGGGCACCCCCCGGGGCCAGATCGCCCCACGCCCCCCCCCCCCCAGGACCCCGGAGCCTGCGCGCGCCGCCTTGTCCCGCCGTTCAAAAGGTGGTTTTATCCATGCTGGCGGGACAGGCATTCCAGCAGCGGGACTTCGGGCCATCGCGGGCTGGAGAATCGGCGGGGGTGGGCCCGCCGACAGGCGCGGCGCGATTCCCGCCCCCGCTGACCGGCGCGGCATGATTCCCGCCCCCGCCGAATCTCTGGTGGCGGAGATTTCGGGACATGGCGGGGGCGGGATTCACGCCAGCCCCCGGCGATTCTCCGACCTGGCGTGGGGGTTGGAGAACCCCTCCCAGATCCCTGCGGGACACCATTGGTCACCGACCTCCAGGCAGAATACTTTCCATCCACGACCACTCACTGTCTTCTTTCGACCAGCCAATTTTGTATGCAGACAGCCAAATTTCCCTGTACCCCATGCCCCCTGACTTTCTGAATAAGCCTACCATGGGGAAACTTATCAAATGCCTTACTGAAATCCATATACACCACATCCACTGCCGAAACTTCAACGAGTCTTGTGAGGCATGACCTGCCCCTCACAAAGCCAAGCTGACCACCTATAATCAAACTATGTTTTTCTAAATAATCATAAATCCTAACTCTCAGAATTCTTTCCAGTATTTTGCTCACCACAGACGGAATACTGACTGGTCTGTAATTCCCAGGGATTTCCCTATTCCTTTTCTTGAACAGGGGAACAACATTCACCTCCCCCCATTATCCGGTACTACTCTAGTGTAGAATGAGGACACAAAGATCATCGCCAATGGCGCAGCAAACTCCTCCCTCGCTTCCCGTAGTAACCTTGGGTATACCCCATCTGACCCAGGGGACTTATCTATCCTGATGCTTTTCAAAATTTCCAGCACATCCTACTTCTCCATATCAACCTGTTTGAGCCTATTAACCTGGTTCACGCTGTTCTCAAGAGCAACAAGGTCCCTCTCTCTAGTGAATACTGTCTGTTCCTATCCCTCTCCATGACTATGGTAAAGGTCAAGGAGTTGTGGTCACTGTCACTGAAATGTTCTCCGACCGAGAAATCTGACTCCTGGCCTCGTTCATTGCCAAGCCCCAAATCCAATATGGCCTCTCCCTAGTCGGCCCATCTACATATTAAGTCAGGAATCCTTCCGGCACACATCTTACAAAACCTGGTCCATCCAAACTATTTGCATTAAGGAAGTTCCAGTCAATATTAGGGAAGTTGAAGTTACCCATGACAATAACTCTGTTACTTCTACAACTTTCCAAGATCTGCCGCCCAATCTGTTCCTCCATCTCTCTGCTGCTATTGGGAGGGTCTATAGAAAACTCCCAATAAAGTGACTGCTTCTTTCTTGTTTCTAACTTCCACCCATACTGATACCGTAGACAAACCCTCCTCGGCTACCTCCTTTTCTGCAGCTGTGATGCACTCCCTAATTAACAGTGCCACTCCCCCCCTCCTCTTTTACCTACCTCCCTATTCTTCTTAAAACATCTAAACCCCGGAACATCTAACAACTATTCATTCCCCTGAGAAATCCATGTCTCTGTAATGGCCACAACATCGTAGTTGCAAGTACTGATCCATGCTCTAAGTTCATCTCCCTTATTCCTGACACTCCTTGTATTGAAACAGACACACTTTAACCCATCCCACTGAGTACAACTTTGCCCTATCAACCAGCCTTCCTCACACTCACTGCGTACTATTTCTGCCTGTTCAACAGCTAACCTATCCTCTGATCCGTAGCTCTCATTCCCATTCCCCTGCCAAACTAGTTTAAACCCTCCCGAAGAGCTCTAGCAAACCTAGATATTGGTGCCCTTCCAGTTTAGGTGCAACCCGTCCTTTATGTACAGGTCCCACCTTCCCCAGATGGCATACCAATGATCTACATATTTGAAGCATTCCCTCCTGCACCAGCCCTTTAGCCATGTTAGCTTTTTCTTGAACTATGCTGGGGCCAGACAGGCATACCTTGGCGATCGTGGGTGCGCTTCTTCCATCGGCACCACCTTTAGTTGTGGCGGCAGCCATTGTCACTGGAGTGGGCCCTTCTTGGGCCATAAGGTAGTCAGAACATAGCCCACCCCCGAAAACACACTGGAAGGCTGTCAATATTTACCTGGCACTCTCCCTTTGTGGTGCCGGCACTGTTGAAATGGCAGTAGATGCATGAAGTGGTCCTTAAATTGTCCACCCAGGGGACAACTGTGCAGCTGAAATTCCCGCTGCTGCTAAAAAGCTGTGGCGGTGGGACGACGTTGGGGTTCCCGACCATGCCTTCATTGCCATTTTCCAGGACCTTCCACCATCCCCAACCCCCAGCCCATCTCCAGACAGTTGGTAAAATTCAGCCCCTTGAACTTAGTTTGTTCCACAAATGCTACCTAACCTGCTGAGTGTTTCCAGCATTTTCTGTTTTTATTTCTCATTTACTTTGATTTTCCATTCTTCTTTTAATCTTCATTCCACAATTTCTGTCAGGGTTACATTTATAAGCAAGCGGACTTATATAACACAACAAATAAGGTGCATAAATCATTTAAAGCAAATAGAAACAAAATTGCACAGTAGAACATAGAGCATTGAAAGCACTGACCACAGTGTTTCTATTGAAGCTGTAAGTATTATTATTTTTCTGTGACAAACCTACTGATAAAATCACAATTTACATCATATTTCATCATTTAGCTGTCTGCTTGCTTGAATACAACAAATCTAAGTTTGGTCTGTGAGAAAGGGGCTCCATAATCTCTGTAATAACTGTTTATCATCTTAACTAAATCATATCATAGGTTTCACAAATCAGAACACTAACAAACACATTTAGAACAGCAGATGTCTGACACTCTAGTACATAACATTCTGAAATATATATCAATTTGAGGAAAAGAACTGCCTTTCGGTAAATAAAAATGCTTTCTGGGCAAATTATCGCGAAACATAAATTGGCACAGTTTGACTTTCAGAATAGAACTGATCAGTATAATTTTTTTTGCTGTGAGAAACATATGTTTATTACTATTATCTGGAAACATGTGAAGGTTGTTCGAGCCTGCCAGCTGTCTTTTCATCACAGACGATGGATATCTTTCCGTACAACAATGAATAGTCATTCACAGCAGCTCGTTGGATCTTAAATATTTTATTAGGTTTCCCGCTAAAGCAAAGGTCAATCTCTTGATGGTCCTGTCTGACATCAGCACTTTCCAAATCCAATTTGTCTCAGATTTCACACAATAACCTGTCATCTGCACACCTTCCAATTAAGGCAAGATGGGTTTCTCATCAATGCATCAAAAGAATAATGCACAGGAAGAACTTTTGGCACACAGTTTTTGACTTTAGTGTTCTATCTACTCACGTTTACCATTTAGTTGAAATAAACATAGTCTGAAAGGGTCACAGTGAAATTGTATCAAATTCTGGATGTGCATTCATACTTCAAACAGACAGGAAATCTGTTGGCTATTTGTGGGATTACTTTTTACACCCGAAGAAGTCAGCACAGTAGTGGAAGATACAAACACAAACCTGGGTATGAATGCTTTTGTGTCTGTGGGATTAAGATGGCGCAAGCTGTTATTTATGTGAAAGAGGATACTGATGCAAGTTAATTTGTGAACTAATGGCACAAAGGTTTGCTGTAATAACATAGAAACATGGGCTAGATTCTCCGGTCCCTGAGCCGTGTGTTCCTTGGCGGTGCGCCATTCCCTGGCGGTGGGATTCTCTACTCCCGCTGCTTATTAATGTGATTTCCCATTGAAGCCACCCCACACCACCGGGAAACACACGGGCGGATATTTTTGAAAACAATGTAACAAACATTTGATTTGTATGACAAATCAAATGTTCATCATGAAGTATCTGTATAATCGAAAGTACAGAAAGAACTAGGCATTACAAGGGTTCGATGTGGAAATGTTTCTTGAAGATAGATTAACTCTTTGGAAATAATCAGGTGAATGGTAACAGACATAATAAACAAAGACTTTAAAAAAATTGTTTTTCCAGTTTTAGGGGCAATTTAGTGTGGCCAATCCACCTACCCTGCACATCTTTGGGTTGTGGGGATGAGACCCACGCTGTCACAGGGAAAATGTGCAAACTCCACACGGACAGTGACCCGGGACCGGGATTGAACCCGGGTCCTCACAACTGCACCACTCTGCCGCCTGCAAATGAAGACGTTGACTTAAAAATGCCACTTCCTGCACCTGAAAGAAAAGCTCAGAGACATTCCCTGATATTGGGCCTTGGTTGCATGAAGAGACACGGGGTGCAATTTAACGGCTGAGTTGTGCCCGGCGCGGCTGTGGGTGCACCAGTTAAATAGCGGAAAAGGCCAAAATCGGGATCCGCTCCAGGTGCGAATCAGTTCGCGATCTAACTGGTCCATTCCCGGCAGTAGGTTCCGGATCCCACCCAAACGTGGCGAGATACCAATAGACACTAATTAAGATCAATCTCCATCTCATTAGCAAGATGTAAGTCTAATGTAACGGCCTCCCGGGAACTAACCGGTTCCCCTGTGAGTGATCACGTGGGCGCGGTTAGCACTCCTATTCAAAAACAGGAAGTGAACACAATGGCTGCTGAGGGAAGCTGAGGAGGTGGCTGAGGAGGTGAGTAGCCATTTTTTTCCCCAGCAGGCAGGCAAGAGGCAATGGAACAGCTGCCCCAATGTTCGGGGGGGGGGGGTGGCGGGTACCCTCCAGGGGGGCATGGGCCAGGTCGGGGGGGGGGGCAGGTATCATAGGTCAAAGGTTGCCCCTGGGCTGGGTGGGGAGGTGAGGAGCATTGTATCTGACTACAAGCCATCCTCCAATGTTGCGCATACCCATAACTGGGGTAACTACTGCTGCTGCCTGTCTGTCATACCAAACACTTCCAGGGCAGACCCCTGTTCGCGGTTATATACTGAAGGTCACTTTAACTCCCTCTAACTGTGAGCAGCCTCTAGCTGCACAGCTGAAAGCTATTGCTAATAAGGAACTGGCATTGTTAGTTATGTGAGCACTCCATAACTCCCAAATAGAGGCAGGTGGTGTTTTCAGCGTGCTCCTGCGTTTGGCTGAAAAACTGCCTGAAGGACTAGTTCTGATAGTGCTTCTTCTTCTTCTGCTTCTTTGATGAGTGAGGCGAGGAGAGGATTTGGCTGGCCTACTACTGGACTGAAGACGGCGGAGGGGTACTTTTCTCAACCCCTCTGCTATGCTCTGTGTTGATGTGGCTGCAGGTAATGATTGTTCCTGGTTTGAGAATTTGCTGCTGGAGGCTGCCAGTGGGAGGGAGAGAGGAGGGATGACCTGAGTGCTACTGCAACTACCTGGGACTGTGTGCCTGCTTGCTGCTGCAACTTCTGCTTCTTTGACCTGGAAAGAGGCAAGGAGGAGATTTAGCTGGCCTGCTACTGGACTGACAGCCTCCCCGAACAGGCACCGGAATGTGGCGACCAGGGGCTTTTCACAGTAACTTCATTTGAAGCCTACTTGTGACAATAAGGGATTTTCATTTCATTTCATTTCATTGAAGGAGGGGGAGGGTGCTTTTTTCACCCACCCTGCTATGCACTGTGTTGATGTGGCTTCAGGTAATGCTTGTTCCTTCTTTGAGTGTCTGCTGCTGGAGCTGCCAGAGGGGAAGTGAGAGGCGGAGTGGCCTGACAGCTGTTGCTGCTACTTGGAAGCTGTGTTTCTGCTTGCTGCCAACTCTTTATCTTCTATTGCCTGGAGTGAAGAAAGGGAGAGAGTGAGATACAATTATTGGCAGTGCTGATGGAAGGAGACGGTTAGGGGACCAATCAACTGAGGTATGGTGAGCTGCTCTTGCAGTTTGCTGGTGCTTTTATTGTACTGCTGACTGTTTAATATTCAATGTCTGGAAGCCGTGTGGTTGCTTGCAACTGCCTCGCTTTACTTCTGTACCCTAGACCAAGGACTGGGTGGAGTCAGGTGACCAGACGCCAGTACCACAGGAGGGAAAGGGTGGTGGCCGAATTCAACTAAGCAACTTGTTGCAGGTATGCAGAACTGCTCTTACAATTTGCTGGTGTTTTTATTGTCCTGCTGTTGATACATTGTTTCATGTTTGAGAGCCATGTGGTTACTTGCTACTGTCTCTTTTACTTCTAAGGCCTGGGTGGAGTTGATGAGCAAGTGCTGGTACTACAGGAGGGGAAGGGTGGTGGCCTGTTCCAGCTGAGCAACTTGAAGATCATGAAGAAATGCCTTTTGAAGATTGTTGGTGGCTTTATTGTGTTGGTGACTGTTTACATTTTCAGGTTTGGAGGCCATCCAAATTGCTGGTGCCTCTTCATACTGTTGCTTGTTTATGTTTTCTGTTTGCTATTGTATTGTTGTTGTTTACTGTTTGATGCCTGGAGACTATGGGCTTGTTTGCCCTTTTGCTTCTGCAGCCTGGAGTCTGCAACTACTGCCAGTGCTGCTGAGAGAGTGCTCTCTTGCTCTTCCATAATGCTCTTGTGGTGAACGTATTATAGTAACCATTCACCACTGTGCTACATTATATCACGCTGTTGCCCATGTGGGCTCCACCTATGGACCATTGTACTGTACTAAACTGATTGTATCATGTTGGTGCCCTTGTGGGCTCCGCCCCTGGCTCTGCCCCCTTGAGGGGAGGTATAAAGAGCAGCTGCCCTGCAGGCGGCTGTCATTGCAGTGCAGTCGCAGGCAGGCACTGTTCTAGTTGATTAAAGCCACTGTTCACTTCAACTCTCTGTCTCGTGTGAATTGATGGTCGCATCAGCTCTGTGTCAGTGTGACTCTTGCGGTTTATTGTTCTGCTCACACCTGAGCGACTTTACTTTGAACTGCAGGGGTGGGTGCAGAGGCAGGGAGAGATTTCTTGTATTGTTGACCACTTACTGTTTGATATCTGGAGGCCATGGGCTGGATTCTCCGATCTTGGGACGAAGTGCTGACGCCGATATGGGAACAGTGGCATTTTACGACAGGAGAAATGGCGCAACAGGTGCACCGATCCAGCAACTTTAAATGGGCTAACACCATCACCACATGGAACGCAATAAATTCCATGCAAAGCAGCGCCGGATTTGCCAGGTTCGTGATTGGCGCTCATGAGGCTTACACACTGCAGCCGCACTTAAACGATCCATTCCCCCACACACACCGCTCCAGTCAACATGATGGTTGGAAGGAGAGCAGCGCCACGGTTCAGGGACGCTGAGCTGGACATCCTCCTGGACCCCATTGAGGAGAGCCGTATAACCCTGTATGCCAGCCCAGGAGGAAGGGCGCCAGGCGCCGCCGTTCGCCATACCTGGGGACAGATGGCAGAGGCGGTCAGCGCCGTGGGCAACGTCGTCCGAACTGGCATACAGTGCCGGACAAAAAAACCCCAACCTCCTTAGGGCAGCCAGGGTGAGTTGGCACACACCCATCCCACACACCCGTAACCTTACACCCCCCTCGCCCCAGGGAATGGCTGAACCCCCACCCTGCCCCACATGCCAGCATCGATGCCAGCTGCCATGGCCGGGTGCCCTGCCACTGACGCCATCACCTATCCAACACCTGGGCTCCATGCATCGGAACATCTAATGGTGCCTTTGTTTATGTCCCCCCCGCGCCCCCCCCCAGGAGAAGGCCGCACACCAGGAATGGGAGAAGACCGGAGGGGGACCAACAGACCTGCGGCCCCTCACCATGCCCAAGCAGAGGGCACTGGACGTGGTAAGTGTCCCAGAGGAATGGGAGGTGGAGATTGGCGGCGGGCGAGCAAGTGAGACCCTGCTTAGTTGCAGATCCCCATGACACATAGAACATAGAACATAGAACGATACAGCGCAGTACAGGCCCTTCGGCCCACGATGTTGCACTGAAACAAAAGCCATCTAACCTACACTATGCCATTATCATCCATATGTTTATCTAATAAACTTTTAAATGCCCTCAATGTTGGCGAGTTCACTACTGTAGCAGGTAGGGCATTCCACGGCCTCACTACTCTTTGCGTAAAGAACCTACCTCTGACCTCTGTCCTATATCTATGACCCCTCAGTTTAAAGCTATGTCCCCTCGTGCCAGCCATTTCCATCCGCGGGAGAAGGCTCTCACTGTCCACCCTATCCAACCCCCTGATCATTTTGTATGCCTCTATTAAGTCTCCTCTTAACCTTCTTCTCTCCAACGAAAACAACCTCAAGTCCATCAGCATTTCCTCATAAGATTTTCCCTCCATACCAGGCAACATCCTGGTAAATCTCCTCTGCACCTGCTCCAAAGCCTCCACGTCCTTCCTATAATGCGGTGACCAGAACTGTACGCAATACTCCAAATGCGGCCGTACCAGAGTTCTGTACAGCTGCAACATGACCTCCTGACTCCGGAACTCAATCCCTCTACCAATAAAGGCCAACACTCCATAGGCCTTCTTCACAACCCTATCAACCTGGGTGGCTACTTTCAGGGATCTATGTACATGGACACCTAGATCCCTCTGCTCATCCACACTTCCAAAAACTTTACCATTAGCCAAATATTCCGCATTCCTGTTATTCCTTCCAAAGTGAATCACCTCACACTTCTCTACATTAAACTCCATTTGCCACCTCTCAGCCCAGCTCTGCAGCTTATCTATATCCCTCTGTAACCTGCTACATCCTTCCACACTATCGACAACACCACCGACTTGAGTGTAGTCTGCAAATTTACTCACCCACCCTTCTGCGCCTTCCTCTAGGTCATTGATAAAAATGACAAACAGCAACGGCCCCAGAACAGATCCTTGTGGTACTCCACTTGTAACTGAACTCCATTCTGAACATTTCCCATCAACCACCACCCTCTGTCTTCTTTCAGCTAGCCAATTTCTGATCCACATCTCTAAATCACCCTCAATCCCCAGCCTCCGTATTTTCTGCAATAGCCTATCGTGGGGAACCTTATCAAACGCTTTACTGAAATCCATATACACCACATCAACTGCTCTACCCTCGTCTACCTGTTCAGTCACCTTCTCAAAGAACTCGGTAAGGTTTGTGAGGCATGACCTACCCTTCACAAAGCCATGCTGACTATCCCTGATCATATTATTCCTATCTAGATGATTATAAATCTTGTCTCTTATAATCCCCTCCAAGACTTTACCCACAACAGACGTGAGGCTCACCGGTCTATAGTTGCCGGGGTTGTCTCTACTCCCCTTCTTGAACAAAGGGACCACATTTGCTATCCTCCAGTCCTCTGGCACTATTCCTGTAGCCAATGATGACATAAACATCAAAGCCAAAGGTCCAGCAATCTCTTCCCTGGCCTCCCAGAGAATCCTAGGATAAATCCCATGTGTAGACACCACCGCCCACACACCCCCGCAACCCACACCCCCTCACCCCCCTCAGCCCACACCCGCCACACCCTGTTGTGCCTTCTAAACCAGTGTGTCTTTAACCCGTATACGATGGACAAATAACCACACAAGTTGTTTAATACGGCAATCGTTTATTACACACACACACAAAGTTAACACACACACCTACAAGTTGAACTCATAGAATTTTATCATAGAATTTACAGTGCAGAAGGAGGCGACCCGGCCCATCGAGTCTGCACCGGCTCTTGGAAAGAGCACCCTACCCAAGGTCCACACCTCCGCCCTATCCCCATAACCCAGTAACCCCACCCAACACTAAGGGCAATTTTGGACACTAAGGGCAATTTATCACGGCCAATCCACCTAACCTGCACATCTTTGGACTAAACTAACCCACAAGAACGACCTTAACTTAACTTCCAGGTGACTGGCAAGTACAGAGCAGATATGGACTTATCTCTAATCCGTTGTCTGGCAGTGCTGGATGTCTATTCCTGGACTTCTGTGTCCTCGGCTCTGGTCCCTCTGCAAGGATTAAAGAAATCTTTATTGTCACAACCAGGCTTACATTAACACTGCAATGAAGTTACTGTGAAAATTCCCGAGTCGCCACATTCCACCGCCTGTTTGGGTATACAGAGGGAGAATTCAGAATGTCCAAATTACCTAACAGCACATCTTTCAGGGCTTGTGGGAGGAAACCGGAGCACCCGGAGGAAACCCACACAGACACAGGGAGAACGTGCAGACTCCACACAGACAGTGACCCACGCCGGGAATCGAACCTGGGAAACCTGGAGCTGTGAAGCAACAGTGCTAACCACTGTGCTACCCATTCCTTGGCTGGTGAAGGTATCACCGTTGTTGTCGGTGGTCAAAAGAGCGAACGGTGGGTGTGCAGAGCAAGGTAGCTGCTTTGCAGGTCATGGCAATGGCTGTCCGTGCCTGGACAACCCGGTCCCATGGGGGTCATCCCAGACCCATTGTCCATGCCCTGGTCACCCCCCATCATCTCCCACTGCCACCCCCCCTCCTGGCCTCGCAGAGCCTCAAACCACCCACCCACCACCCCCCGCTCCCCCAGCCAGCCCTGCTAGTGGCAGGACTGCGAGCCCACAGTCATGCCTCTGCATGTCCTACATCCTCTCTCTCCCTCATCGGCCATGACACCTGTTTCCCGATTTTTTAAACCGCAAGTGAAACTCGCTATCGGTAAACCCTCCCAGCGAAGGTCGATAATCACGGAGGCGCTGGAGAACACCGGGCCAGGTTTGCTAATGATATGCAAAAAGGGTTTACATGAATGAATGGCGGAGCAGACGCGATGGGCCAAGGAGCCTAATTCTGCTCCTATGTCTTATGCTCTTATGGTATCCTAACATAGGGAAGCTTCTAGAAACAATTGTTTTGGAAAAATGAACAGCCATTTGGACTAAGAGAACAGAGTAGGCATAGAACTGTTCAGAGCAAACTGTGTTTTCACTAACTTGATTGGGTTTTTTAATTGCCTTTGAAAAGGTGGTTGTGAACTGCTTTCTTTAAAACAGTTGCAGTCCCTGAGTTGTAGGTACACTCACAGTAGGGGGGAACTCCAGGATTTTGACCCAAGGACAATGAAGGAACAGTGATATATTTCAAAGGCAGGATGGTGATGGTGAGGGAAACCTCCAGGTGGTGGTGTCGCCAGGTATCTGCTGCTCCTGTCCTTCGAGATGGTAGTGGTCGTGGATTTAGAAGGTGCTGCCTAAGGAGCCTTGATGTGTTACTGCAGTGCATCTTGCAGATGGTACACATAAATGCCATTTTTCATCGGTGTTGGAGGGATTGAATGTTTGTGGAAGGAGGAGAAATTAAGTGGGCTGGTTTGTCCTGGATGGTGTTGACCTTCTTCAGTGTAGTTGGAACTGCACCCATCTAGGCAATCCATTACACTCCTGACTTGTGCCTTGTAGATGGTAGACTGGCTTTAGTGGTTAGGAGGTGAGTTATTCGAGTGTGGTATATTTATAGTTATATTCTCAGTGGCATCCTCTCCCCCTAACAAAAACAATGCTATGCAGTAGTCGATATCTTCTGTAAGGTATGTCACCAAAATCAGTGTGTACGCAGACGTAATTATATACAATTATAATTATAATATACAATTATAGTCCTGATGCTTGCTGCAGTTACAAAGAACAAATAACAAAGAAATGTACAGCACAGGAACAGGCCCTTCGGCCCTCCAAGCCCGTGCCGACCATGCTGCCCGACTAAACTCCAATCTTCTACACTTCCTGGGTCCGTATCCCTCTATTCCCATCCTATTCATGTATTTGTCAAGATGCCCCTTAAATGTCACTATCGTCCCTGCTTCCACCACCTCCTCCGGTAGCGAGTTCCAGGCACCCACTACCCTCTGCGTAAAAAACTTGCCTCGTACATCTAATCTAAACCTTGCCCCTCTCACCTTAAACCTAGTAATTGACCCCTCTACCCCGGGGAAAAGCCTCTGACTATCCACTCTGTCTATGCCCCTCATAATTTTGTAGACCTCTATCAGGTAACCCCTCAACCTCCTTCGCTCCAGTGAGAACAAACCGAGTTTATTCAACTGCTCCTCATTGCTAATGCCCTCCATACCAGGCAACATTCTGGTAAATCTCTTCTACACCCTCTCGAAAGCCTCCACATCCTTCTGGTAGTGTGGCGACCAGAATTGAACACTATACTCCAAGTGTGGCCTAACTGAGGTTCTATACAGCTGCAACATGACTTGCCAATTCTTATACTCAATGCCCCGGCCAATGATGGCAAGCATGCCGTATGCCTTCTTGACTACCTTCTCCACCTGTGTTGCCCCTTTCAGTGACCTGTGGACCTGTACTCCTAGATCTGTTTGACTTTCAATACTCTTGAGGGTTCTACCATTCACTGTATATTCCCTACCTGTATTAAACCTTCCAAAATGCATTACCTCACATTTGTCCGGATTAAACTCCATCTGCCATCTCTCCGCCCAAGTCTCCAAACAATGTAAATCCTGCTGTCTCCTCTGACAGTCCTCATCGCTATCCGCAATCCACCAACATTTGTGTTCATCTGCAAACTTACGAATCAGACCAGATACATTATCCTCCAATTCATTTATATATACTACAAACAGCAAAGGTCCCAGCACTGATCCCTGTGGAACACCACTGGTCACAGCCCTCCAATTAGAAAAGCATCCTTCCATTGCTACTCTCTGTCTTCTATGACCTAGCCAGTTCTGTATCCACCTTGCCAGCTCACCCCTGATCCCATGTGACTTCACCTTTTGTACTAGTCTACCATGAGGGACCTTGTCAAAGGCCTTACTGAAGTCCATAGAGACAACATCCACTGCCCTACCTGCATCAATCATCTTTGTGACCTCCTCGAAAAACTCTATCAAGTTAGTGAGACACGACCTCCACTTCACAAGACCATGCTGCCTCTCACTAATACGTCCATTTGCTTCCAAATGGGAGTAGATCCTGTCTCGAAGAATTCTCTCCAGTAATTTCCCTACCACTGAAGTAAGACTCACCGGCCTGTAGTTCCCTGGATTATCCTTGCTACCCTTTTTAAACAGAGGAACAACATTGGCTATTCTCCAGTCCTCCGGGACATCCCCTGAAGACAGTGAGGATCCAAACATTTCTCTCAAGGCCAAGCAATTTCCTCTCCAGCCTCCTTCAGTATTCTGGGGTAGATCCCATCAGGCCCTGGGGACTTAACTACCTTAATATTTTTTAAGACACCAAACACCTCGTCTTTTTGGATCTCAGTGTGACTCAGGCTATCTACACACCCTTCTCCAGACTCAACATCTACCAATTTCTTCTCTTTGGTGAATACTGATGCAAAGTATTCATTTACCACCTCGCCCATTTCCTCTGGCTCCACACATAGATCCCTTGCCTATCCTTCAGTGGGCCAACCCTTTCCCTGGCTACCCTCTTGCTTTTTATGCACGTGTAAAAAGCATTGGGATTTTCCTTAACCCTATTTGCCAATGACTTTTCGTGACCCCTTCTAGCCCTCCTGATTCCATGCTTAAGTTCCTTCCTACCTTCCTTATATTCCACACAGGCTCCGTCTGTTCCCAGCCTTTTAGCCCTGACAAATGCCTCCTTTTTCTTTTTGACGAGGCCTACAATATCTCTCGTTATCCAAGGTTCCCGAAAATTGCCGTATTTATCCTTCTTCCTCACAGGAACATGCCGGTCCCGAATTCCTTTCAACTGACACTTGAAAGCCTCCCACATGTCAGATGTTGATTTGCCCTCAAACATCCGCCCCCAATCTATGTTCTTCAGTTCCCGCCTAATATTGTTATAATTAGCCTTCCCCCAATCGAGCACATTCACCCTACGACCACTCTTATCCTTATCCACCAGCACTTGAAAACTTACTGAATTGTGGTCACTGTTCCCGAAATGCTCCCCTACTGAAACTTCTACCACCTGGCCGGGCTCATTCCCCAATACCAGGTCCAGTACCGCCCCTTCCCTAGTTGGACTGTCTACA
This sequence comes from Scyliorhinus torazame, assembly GCF_047496885.1. NCBI lineage: Eukaryota > Metazoa > Chordata > Chondrichthyes > Carcharhiniformes > Scyliorhinidae > Scyliorhinus > Scyliorhinus torazame. Next base: position 122,533,616 of record NC_092709.1, read on the forward strand.
TATTGTTTTAAGAAGCCCTCCTGGATGCTCCTTACAAACTCCGCCCCGTCTAAGCCCCTGGCACGAAGTGAGTCCCAGTCAATATTGGGGAAGTTGAAGTCTCCCATCACCACAACCCTGTTGTTTTTATCTTTTCCAAAATCTGTCTACCTATCTGCTCCTCTATCTCCCGCTGGCTGTTGGGAGGCCTGTAGTAAACCCCCAACATTGTGACTGCACCCTTCTTATTCCTGATCTCTACCCATATAGCCTCACTGCCCTCTGAGTGTCCTCCCGCAGTACAGCTGTGATATTCTCCCGAACCAGTAGCGCAACTCCGCCTCCCCTTTTACATCCCCCACTATCCCACCTGAAACATCTAATTCCTGGAACGTTTAGCTGCCAATCCTGCCCTTCCCTCAACCAGGTCTCTGTAATGGCAACAACATCATAGTTCCAAGTACTAATCCAAGCTCTAAGTTCATCTGCCTTACCCGTAATACTTCTTGCATTAAAACATATGCACTTATGGCCACCAGACCCGCTGTGTTCAGCAACATCTACCTGTCTGCTCCGCCTCAGAGCCCCACTGTCCCTATTCCCTAGTTCTCCCTCAATGCTCTCACCTTCTGACCTATTGTTCCTGTGCCCACCCCCCTGCCATACTAGTTTGAACCCTCCCGTGTGACACTAGCAAACCTCGCGGCCAGGATATTTATGCCTCTCCATTTTAGATGCAACCCGTCCTTCTTATATAGGTCACACCTGCCCCGGACGAGCTCCCAGTGGTCCAGATAACGGAAACCCTCCCCCCTACACAAGCTGTTTAGCCACGTGTTTAGCTGCTCTCCCTTCCTATTTCTAGCCTCACTGGCACGTGGCACAAGGAGTAATCCCGAGATTACAACCCTGGAGGTCCTGTCTTTTAACTTTCTGCCTAGCTCCCTGAACTCCTGCTGCAGGATCTCATGCCCCTTCCTGCCTATGTCGTTAGTCCCAAATGTACAAGGACCTCTGCCTGTTTGCCCTCCCCCTTCAGGATGCCCTCTACCCGTTCGGAGACATCTTGTACCCTGGCACCAGGGAGGCAACATACCATCCTGGAGTCTCTTTCACGTCCACAGAAGCGCCTATCTGTGCCCCTGACTATAGAGTCCCCTATTACTATTGCTCTTCTGCCCTTTGACCCTCCCTTCTGAACATCAGAGCCAGCCGTGGTGCCACTGCTCTGGCTGCTGCTGTTTTCCCCTGATAGGCTTTCCCCCCCGACAGTATCCAAAGGGGTATACCTGTTCGAGAGGGGGACAACCACAGGGGATTCCTGCACTGATTGCCTGCCCTTTCTGGTGGTCACCCATTTCTCTGCCTGCACCTTGGGTGTGACCACATTTATATAACTGCGATCTATGACGCTTTCCGCCACCTGCATGCTCCTAAGTGCATCCAATTGCTGCTCCAACCGAACCATGCGGTCTGTGAGGAGCTCCATTTGGGTGCACTTTCTGCAGATGAAGCCATCCGGGACGCTGGAAGCCTCCCGGACCTGCCACATCTCACAGTCAGAGCACTGCACCCCTCTAACTGACATTGTGTCAATTAATTAAAATTAAATGTTTTTTTTTTAAAACATGTGTATATTTTTTTGATTTTTTCAAAGTTACTGTTAACTATCTGTTTCCTAGCACTAGATTTCTAATATAAATGTGAAAGCTAAATATAATACTCTCCGATCTCTGGCTTAGATACCCCTCTAAATTATAATTAAGTAATTATGTTTAATTAGTTACCATTGCTTAATTTTTTTAATTTAGTGTAGATTCCCAACCAGCCACTCAGGTCACAGCTTTTCTGTGATGTCACTTCAGTTTCCCCCCGACACACACAATTTGAAAAAGGTATAAAAGTAAAAATGAGTAAAAATCACTTACTTACCTTCTGAGTGTCTTAAATGTTCTCAGGTTCTCTCCCTGACAGAGACTGCTCCTCCTCCTCCGAACGGCTCCCGATACTAGGCCGCGATCTTTTAAAATCTCCGCTCTGACTCGCAGCTCCTGCGCTTTTTAAATCTCCCGTGCTTTTTAAATCTCCCGGCTCTCTCTCCTCCCGCGCTGTTTTCACTGTCCCGGCTCACTCAGTTCCCGCGCTGTTTTCACTGTCCCGGCTCACTCACCTCTCGTGCGGTTTTCACTGTCCCGGCTCTCTCTCCTCCCGCGCTGTTTTCACTGTCCCGGCTCACTCAGCTCCCGCGCTGTTTTCACTGTCCCGGCTCACTCACCTCTCGTGCTGTTTTCACTGTCCCGGCTCACTCACCTCCCGTGCTGTTTTCACTGTCCCGGCTCACTCACCTCCCGCGCTGTTTTCACTGTCCCGGCTCACTCACCTCTCGCGCTATTTTCACTGTCCCGGCTCACTCAGCTCCCGCGCTGTTTTCAATGTCAACTGAAGGATTTGGAGAAATTCCAAGGCTAGCCCTGTTGTGTGAGGGAACCTTTAAGAGATGGATGTTTATAAATGGGTGTGTATATAAATATCTGTATGAGAGTACCTTTCAGAAATGGGTGATCATTACTGCAGTGATATCAGAGAGTGGGTGGAGCTGGGCTGTCTGTCAGCTTTTTACTTTCGTTTTTGGGCAGGCTGCAGGGTGCATTTTAGTTTCATTTTCAGAGCTGGATAGCTGCAATCACAGCCAGAAGGTGTATGAATCTCTCTCTGTAATCTAAAGTTTAAATCAATCCTGGTGCTTTAAAACTAATAACAGTAGTGACTTTAACCTGATGTGCTTCTGTTAAAAGGTGCTTCTTTTGTCTGGATGTTGTTTGGGAAGTTATTAAGGATTACTTAGTGCTGTATTCTTTGAGGATTGTATTTTAATTGATGGTTGCTAAGATGTTCACTATGTTTTAAAAAGGTTAACTTGAGTTCATAGAATGAACATTGTTTTACTTTAAAAAAATACTTTTCCATTTCTGCAGTACCACACCTGTAGAGTGGGCCGTGTGCTCCCCATACCACAATCTCTTCAAAGTTGCGGGTCAGGTGAACTCCATGATACACTTTGGGGTTCTCTAAACCCTGGCCCATAACAAATTGGGGACTTGAGGGGGATAGAAGTCTATCTATTGGATTGGCTTTGTGAACTTAAAGACAGTGAGGGGTGAGCATATTGTGGTTGCTTTTCAGGCGTGGTATTCCAGTTTAAGTAGGGAGTCTTTTGTGGACAATGGCTCTTTCAGAGGCTCTGAAGTTTTTGGGGGTGGAGACGGTCAAACGCAGTACATTACGGACAGAGACTAAAGCAGACTGTTAGATTTGGCAAAAACATTGCAGTTACCATTACCTGTCAAAATGCAAAAAGATGAGGTAATTATGGCGGTGGCTAAGCATTTGAAGTTGCCTGAGATACAGTTTGACTCATTGGAAATGGCAAAAATTCACTTACAAATTAAACAAATGGAACATGAGAAAGAATTAAAGCAGCTTGAATACGAAAGAGAGAGAGAGGAAAAAGAAAGGAGAAAAGGAAGAATAGCCCTCGCAGAACAAAAAGAAAGAGAAAGGGAGATACAAATCAGAGAAAAAGATAAAGAGAGAGAGTTTGAACTTCAGAAAATGGTCATGAAACATGACAGCCAGTTAAAATTGGCGGACGTAAAGGGAAACATACAGTTGGATGATAGTGATAAGGGTAGTGAGAAAGAGCATCATAGTTGAAGGCTTGGTGCGGATCTATTTAAATATGTCCAAGCATTGCCAATGTTTGATGAGGAGTTAGAAGCCTTTTTCATTTCCTTTGAGAAGGTGGCTAAACAAATGAAATGGCCACCGGACATGTGGGTATTACTGATTCAAACAAAGCTGGTAGGTAGGGCGAGTGAAGTGTTTGCGTCACTATCGGAGGAGGTATCTGGGTCGTACGAGGAGGTGACAACATCCATCTTAGGTGCATATGAACTATTGCCTGAAGCCTACATACAAAGGTTTTGAAATTTAAGGAAAGAATTTGGTCCAACATACATGGAGTTTGAAAGGATCAAGCAGAGTAATTTTGATAGGTGGATAAGGATTTTGAAAATAGACCAAACGTTTGAAGCTATCAGGGAAATTGTACTTTTGGAGGAGTTTAAAAATTCAATTCCTGATGGAGTGAGAACTCATGTGGAAGAGCAGAGGGTTAAAACTGCGAGGTTAGCAGCAGAAATAGCAGATGATTGTGAATTAGTTCATTAATCAAAGTTTGGTTTCCGACATCAGTTTCAGACTGTGAGGGATCGAAACTGGGGACATGAGAAATACTCAAGTGGTAAAGGTAAAGGAGATCTGATAGGAGATAATAAGGAGAGTGTACCTCAGACTAAAAAGGAAATCCAGGAGGGTGGAAGAGACATGAAAAGTTTCAAATGTTTTCACTGTAATAAACTAGGCCATGTAAATTCACAGTGTTGGTGGTTGAACATAAGCACTGGGAAGGCTGATGTGGTAAAACAGGATAAGGCTTTGAGAAAGTGGTGACGGAAAGCCCAAGTGAAGTGAAGGAGGTGCAAAAGGTTGTACAGCCTGATCAAGAGGTGATTGATAAAAAAGTGCCAGATGCCTTTAAAGAATTTACTTGTGTGGGTAAAGTTTACTCATGTGTATCAGGAAGAGCAGGTAAAGAAGTCACAATTTTAAGAGAGACGGGAGCTAGTCAATATTTAATGGTAAGAGATGAGGAGTTATGTAGTTTGGGAAGAATATTGACAGAAAAGGTGGTAATATGTGTAATTCATGGTGAGAGGAGTAGTGTTCCATTATATAAGGTAAGGTTGGAAAGTCCAGTGAAGAGTGGTGAAGTGGTAGGAGGAGTAATGGAGAAACTATCTTGTCCAGGAATACAGTTTATCTTGGGTAATGATATAGCTGGATCACAGGTGGTAGTGATGCCTACTGTGGTTGATCAGCCAGTGGACAATCAGACAACTGAAATGTTGAAGGACGAATATTCTGGGATTTTTCCGGATTGTGTAGTAACAAGGTCGCAAAGTCACAGGTTAAGACAAGAGGAGAAATCAAAGAGTGAAGATGAAGTTGAAGTGCCATTATCGGAAACAATTTTTGATCTGATGGTTGAAAAACAACAAGAAGAGGTGGAAGATGAGGCGGATATTTTTAGTCCAGGAAAACTGGCAGAGTTACAACAGAAAGATGTAGAAATAAAACGGATGTTTCAGAAAGCATATACGGACGAGGAATCTGAGTGTATACCAGAGTGTTCTTACCGTAAAAGTGATGTCTTGATGAGAAAATGGAGACCTTTACATATGCAGACGGAAGAAAAGTGGGCAGAGGTTCATCAAGTAGTACTGCCGGTAGGGTATAGAAACGAGGTGTTGCGAGTTCCACGTAAGGTACCAGTGGGAGGTCATTTGGGAGTAAGGAAAACTCAAGCTACAATACAAAAACATTTTTATTGGCCTGGACTACATAAAGATGTAGTTACATTTTGTCAATCATGTCACGCATGTCAAGTGATAAAACCATGCCTTAATACCCATTCCAACATTTGAGGAACCTTTTACAAGGGTCTAATTGATTGCGTAGGACAGCTTCCTAAAACAAAAATAGGGAATCAATATCTTTTGACTATAATGGATATGTCTACTAGGTTTTTAGAGGCCATTCCAGTATGTAATATTACAGCTAAAAAGATTGTGGAGGAGTTACTTAAATTCTTTACTAGATATGGACTACCCACAGAAATACAATTGGATCAAGGATCAAATTTTACCTCAAGGTTATTCAAAGAAGTTATAGATAGCTTAGGAATAAAACAATTTCAATCAACTGCGTACCATCCAGAATCGCAGGAGCGTTAGAAAGGTGGCATCAGACATTGAAGACAATGTTGAGGGCTTATTGTCACAATTATCCATAGGATTGGGATAAAGGAATTCCATTCGTATTGTTTGCAATTCGGGATGCACCTAATGAGCCACCCAAATTCAATCCTTTTGAACTAATTTTTGGTCATGAGATAAGAGGACCACTTAAATTGATTAAGGAAAAATTGGTGAGTGAGAAATCAGAACTTACATTATTGGATTACATGTCAAATTTTAGGGAACGATTAAATAGAGCAGGTGAATTGGCGAGACAGCATTCAAAAGCTGCACAAAATGTGATGAAACGGGTAGCGGACAAAAAATCCAAAGTTTGTAGTTTTGCCAGGGAAGATAAAGTTTTAGTATTGCTACCAGTGGAAAGTGAACCTTTAAAAGCAAGGTTTTGTGGATCTTATCAGATTGAAAGGAAATTAAGTGAGTTGAATTATCTGGTAAGAAAGCCAGATAGAAGGAAAACTGACCGAGTGTGTCATGTGAAGATGCTTAAAAGGCACTTTGAAAGGGAAGGAGAGCAACAGGGGGAGGTTTTAATGATTCTAACTCAAAGTGACGAACCAAATCCAAACGATTTTGAATTTGACATCCCTCAAATTAAATTGGAAAACGAGGATGTTCTTAGAAAGTGGGATAAATTGTTGTGTTACCTTCAACAGGAAAAACGCACTTACCTTAAAGAGTTATTGATATCACATGGGCAAGTTTGTGGAGATAAATTGGGAAGTACTAAAATGGCTGTACATGATGTAGATGTGGGAAATGCTGTTCCAATCAAACAACATCAATATAGACTTAACCCTTTAAAATTGGCACAGGTTAACAAAGAAATTGAGAGTATGCTTAAAAATGGCATAATTGAAGTGGGTTGCAGCCAATGGAGCTCACCCATAGTGATGGTACCTAAACTAGATTGTACCCAATGGTTGTGTGTGGACTATAGAAAGGTGCAGTTACATGAACGGACTCTTATCCTGTCCCACGTTTGGAGGATTGCATTTAGAATGTTGGACAATCAGCTTGTATTTCCAAACTGGATTTACTTAAAGGTTACTGGCAGGTACCGTTATCCGAAAGGGCGAAGGAAATCTCAACTTTTGTGATTCCAGATGGTATATACCAATTCAAAGTTATGCCATTTGGCATGAAAAACGCACCAGCCACATTTCAACGGTTAACTAACAAAGTTGTTTCAAGATTACCCAATTGTGCGGTATACATCGACGATCTGGTAATTTTCAGCCAGACATGGAAAGAACATTTAAAACATCTGATGGAGTTATTCGATCAATTTCAGGATGCAGGTTTGGTGCTAAACCTAGCCAAAAGTGAATTTGGAAAAGCCCAAGTCACTTTCCTTGGCCATACTATCGGACAGGGTCGAATGGTCACACGGGATGTGAAAACAAAAATTATTGAGGAGTTTCCAATACCCTCGAGACAAAGGGAAATAATGCGATTTCTTGGCATGAATGGATTTGATCGAACATTTGTGCAAACGTTTTGTAGCGTGATTGCTCCAATGATGGACTTGCTGAAGAAACGTCAAAAATTTCAATGGACAGCGGAGTTTCAACAGGCATTTGACAGCCTGAAAGCTGTGATAACCGGTGCTCCTGTGTTGGAGAATTACAAGTGACTCTGTGATCAGATTGAACTAAAGTATCTGATTTTAAAGAGAAATGCTGAGGCGTAGCAAAATGGATGGATCATGCAAAGGCCTTCTTGTTCAAAGAGACTGTCAATTGAGAAGGATTCCAGTTGGAGGAAGAAGAACAAAAATGGACTTTGTTATTATTAAATGTTTGCATGTTTTGTTTTGTTAAAAAAAAAGTATATTCATTGTCCATATTTCTTAAAGGAAAGTGAAAAGGTGAAAAATGAAACATCTTGAAGTTGATGGAGTTTTTTTTCTTGGGGGGAGGTGTCATGTGAGAGTACCATTAACAAATGGGTGTTTTTTGAAAAATATCTGTAGTGGATGACCTTTAAGAAATGGGTGTTTATCAGTGATGTCCGAGTGTGGGTGGAGCAGGGCTGTCTCTCTGCTTTTACTTTCGCTTTAGGCTGTTTGCTACAGGGTGTGTTTAGTTTAGTTTAAGTTTTGGAGAAGCTCGAATTACAGCAGGATGTGTATGAATCGCTGCAATCTTATGAATGTTCATTTGGGATTTTCAAAGTAACTGCTCTCAATAGTGAATTTAAACCTGATCTTTGTGTTTAAAGGATCTTTTGTCTTCTGAATGTTGTTTGGGAATTTATTAAGGATTACTTAGCGTTGTATTCTTTGGGGGTTGTATTTGAATTGATGGTTGCTAAGATGTTCACTGTATGTTTTAAAAAGGTTAACGTGAGTTCATAGAATAAACATTGTTTTGCTTTAAAAAATACTTTTCTGTTTCTGCTGTACCACACCTGTTGAGTGGGCCGCGTGCTCCCCATACCACAATCTATTAAAAGTTGTGGGTCAGGTGAACTCCATGATACACTTTGGAGTTCTCTGAACCCTGGCCCATGACACTGCCCATGCTCCTTTGAAACTTAATACAGCTGTAATCCCTCTGACTTGATTGCTTTTCTGTGTTATGCCATGTCCCTATCCTGCTAACAGTCTGTGCCCCTCCCCCAGCCGAATTCATTTAAACACACCCAACCACACCAGCAAACTGATGCCAGAGGGCCAGTGTTAACTAACCCTTGCAGCCCGCTGGAGGTCGTTGGTCTTCTTGCCATGCTGTATGGCAGTCCTCTTGGTCATGCTGCCCGAACTGACGGCGGCTGACACTGCCTCGCAATGGTGGCCCTGCTCCTGGCCCTCCGAACACCTTGGGGGAGCAGGATATCCCATCTCGCCTACATTGAGTCCAGAAGCCTGGCCATATCTGCGTTCCTGAAGCGTTGAGCAGGTCTGCATTGTATCATGCTCGCGTGCTGACTGTGAGTGAGTTCGGAGGCTTCATTCAAAAGCAGCTCCTTCCTGTTAGTGGGAAGCTGCTGCGCACAGGTTTTTGCAAATCAACTGGCGGGAACGCTGGTACCAGTGTGAAGTTTGCGGGGGATCCTTTTCAGCACTAAGTGCCATTAAAAAGGAGTTGTAATCCCGCCAACATGGCCGTCGGGAAACACCTGGCCAATCACACCCGGAATGACACTAAGAACATTTTTCAGTCAATCACGCCCAGGAAACTAAAGGAACGTGGGCAGCACGGTAGCACAAGTGGATAGCACTGTGGCTTCACAGCGCCAGGGTCCCAGGTTCGATTCCCCGCTGGGTCACTGTCTGTGCGGAGTCTGCACGTTCTCCCCATGTCTACATGCATTTCCTCCTGGTGCTCCGGTTTCCTCCCACAATCCAAAGACGCGCAGGTTAGGTGGATTGGCTGTGAGAAATTGCCCTTAGTGACTAAAAAAGGTTAGGTGGGGTTGGGTTACGGGGATAGGGTGGAAGTGAGGGCTCAAGTGGGTCGGTGCAGACGCGATGGGCCGAATGGCCTCCTTCTGCACTGCATGTTCTACGTCCTATTCTACTCTATCTTTCCTTTTTGGACAAGCCTGGTTTTCAACATTTTTTACCAAAATGAATAAGTTCACAATTCTCCATATTATATTCTATCTGTCACAATAGACAGAATTCTATGCTCCCACAAGGGGTAGATAGGCAGGTGGAGAGGCGTAAAATTGAACTAAATGTTATGGCCACCATTCCCGGTGCCTATCATCTCACTCCATCACAATTTTACTTGCGGTAGAGGAGGCATCAGGTAGCATGCCCACTTCCAGGCCATTGTCCCAATTACGTACCCAATTAATGGCCACTAAGAGCCGCAGCGCAATTTTTCCCTTGTCAGGCAAAGGCTGATTCCAAGTGGGAAGACAAGCAGCTGGGGCCCATGGTGGGGAGAGGGGTGATAGTGCACTTCATATATGGGCCCCTAGGCCCATGAGTAGCCAACCTCTAACTCCAACAACACCGTTCCTCCTCCCAACTCCAACCCCAACCCCACCCTGAAGTCTTCTCCGCCCTCAGGTGTCCTCTCCTCTCCTGCTCTGTACACCCGAGCCCACTACCCCTCTCACCTTCCTCACCAGGACCTGCCAGCAGAGCCCTGCTGAAACCCAACCCCCACCCTGCTATTTAGTTCCCCATCCAGCTTTTTGGATGATCACCATTGTAGGGAGACTGAGTGGAGTCCCAGCAGGAACCATCACTCCCAGTCGCATTGCTGCAACCAGAGATTGGCTCGCCCCTTGATTGGCCAGAAAGTCTTGAAAATGGGACTTCCTCCCCAGACAGGGGAGAGGGAGGGGAGGTCTCGCTTCAAACCAATGAACACCCCGCTGGAGCCGGGGAAGATCAGCCACCAACATTTATACCAGGTGGTGGAGACACTGGGGTAGTATAAAATTCAGACTGATGTTGCCCATCCACTGAACCTGCCTGGGAAATCTACAAGTTGTATTTCTCAGGGGTGTATTGTAAAACCGGATGCTAGACCAAAATAAATCTTCAATAAACCTTCACGGTACATTTCAAACAGAAGTCAATGAAAAATAATAATGAGCATTTGAATGGAGATTATTCAGTCTTCATAGACTAATGTATCATTCAAGTGAGTGATGCCCATTCTAATTTAATCGTGATGAAAACTCTTTAACAGAAGACACTCTGTAACCAAAACACAGAAACTGTCAGAAATCATAACAGTGCCACCAGTCTGAACATGGTTAAGTGAAACAAGCAACACGACGAATGCAATAGGCCCTATTCAGTCCCTGCAGCAACTTTTCAAGCATAAAATTCATGAGAGATGGAAGAGCTCCTGAAGATAAGTTGCACGCATGTATAAAGTTCACTTGCCTGTGGAAGTAATAGAAGATGACAATTCACGAGATGGTTTTTAAAAATCAACTAAGTGCTTGTTTAGTTTGATATTTTGGTGAATTAATCAGAAGAAAATTTCAGTCCAAACATGTAAGTGCCAGGCATACGCAGCTGATCATAGAATCATCAATTATATAGCACAGAAGGAGACAATCAACCCATCACGGACATGCTGGCACTTTGAGAGAAGTGTTCAATTAGTCCTACTATTTTGCTCTTATCCCATGGTCCTGCAAGTTTTTTCATAGAATTTACAGTACAGTGTGGCGGTAACACACTTGGAAAATCTGTCAATCAAATCCAAAGCTTTTGGACGAAGGATTTGGGCTGTTGTGGGCCAGGGTTTAGAGAACCCCAAAGTGTATCATGGAGTTCACCTGACCCACAACTTTTAATAGATTGTGGTATGGGGAGCACACGGCCCACTCTACAGGTATGGTACAGCAGAAATGGAAAAGTATCTTTTAAAGCAAAACAATGTTTATTCTATGAACTCAAGTTAACCTTTTTAAAACATACAGTGAACATCTTAGCAACCATCAATTCAAATACAACCCTCAAAGAATACAACACTAAGTAATCCTTAATAACTTCCCAAACAACACCCAGACAAAAGAAACACCTTTTAATACATCAGGTTAAAGTCACTACTGTTATTAGTTTTAAAGCACCAGGATCGATTTACAGTCTTTAGATTACAGAGAGAGATTCATACACCTTCTGGCTGTGACTGCAGCTATCCAGCTCTGAAAACGAAACTAAAATGCACCCTGCAGCCTGCCCAAAAATGAAAGTAAAAAACTGACAGACAGCCCAGCTCCACCCACTCTCTGATATCACTGCAGTAATGATCACCCATTTCTGAAAGGTACTCTCATACAGATATTTATATACACACCCATTTATAAACATCCATTTCTTAAAAGTTCCCTCACATGGAACAGGGCTAGCCATGGAATTTCTCCAAATCCTTCAGTAACTGCAGCAAGCATCAGGACTATAATTGTATATTATAATTATAATTGTATATAATTACGTCTGCGTGCACACTGATTTTGGTGACATACCTTACAGAAGATATCGACTACTGCATAGCATTGTTTTTGTTAGGGGGAGAGGATGCCACTGAGAATATAACTATAAATATACCACACTCGAATAACTCACCTCCTAACCACTAAAGCCAGTCTACCATCTACAAGGCACAAGTCAGGAGTGTAATGGATTGCCTAGATGGGTGCAGTTCCAACTACACTGAAGAAGGTCAACACCATCCAGGACAAACCAGCCCACTTAATTTCTCCTCCTTCCACAAACATTCAATCCCTCCAACACCGATGAAAAATGGCATTTATGTGTACCATCTGCAAGATGCACTGCAGTAACACATCAAGGCTCCTTAGGCAGCACCTTCTAAATCCACGACCACTACCATCTTGAAGGACAGGAGCAGCAGATACCTGGCGACACCACCACCTGGAGGTTTCCCTCACCATCACCATCCTGCCTTTGAAATATATCACTGTTCCTTCCTTGTCCTTGGGTCAAAATCCTGGAGTTCCCTCCCTAACAGCACTGTGAGTGTACCTACAACTCAGGGACTGCAACTGTTTTAAAGAAAGCAGTTCACAACCACCTTTTCAAAGGCAATTAAAAAACCCAATCAAGTTAGTGAAAACACAGTTTGCTCTGAACAGTTCTATGCCTACTCTGTTCTCTTAGTCCAAATGGCTGTTCATTTTTCCAAAACAATTGTTTCTAGAAGCTTCCCTATGTTAGGATACCATAAGACCATAAGAGCATAAGACATAGGAGCAGAATTAGGCTACTTGGCCCATCGAGTCTGCTCCGCCATTCAATCATGGCTGATATTTTCTCATCCCCATTCTCCTGCCTTCTCCCCATAACCCCTGGTCCCCTTATTAATCATGAACCTATCTATCTCTGTCTTAAAGACACTCAGTGAGTTGGCCTCCGCAGCCTTCTGCGGCAAAGAGTTCCACAGATTCACCACCCTCTGGCTGAAGAAATTCATCCTCATCTCTGTTTTAAAGGATCGTCCCTTTAGTCTGAGATGGTGTCCTCTGGTTCTAGTTTTTCCTACAAGTGGAAACATCCTCTCCACGTCCACTCTATCCAGGCTTCGCAGTATCTTGTAAGTTTCAATAAGATCCCCTCTTATCCTTCTAAACTCCAATGAGTACAGACCCAGAGTCCTCAACCGTTCCTCATACGACAAGTTCTTCATTCCAGGGACCATTCTTGTGAACCTCCTCTGGACCCTTTCCAAGGCCAACACATCCTTCATTCGATACGGGGCCCAAAACTGCTCACAATACTCCAAATGGGGGTCTGACCAGCCTCTGAAGTGCATCCCTGGTCTTGTATTCTAGCCCTCTTGACATGAATGCTAACATTGCATTTGCCTTCTTAACTGCTGACTGAAGCTACACATTAACCTTAAGAGAATCTTGAACAAGGACTCCCAAGTCCCTTTGTGCTTTTGCTTTCCGAAGCATTTCCCCATTTAGAATATAGTCTATGCCTAAATTCCTCCTTCCAAAGTGTATAACCTCACACTTTTCCACATTGTATTTCATTGCCCACCCTCCCAGCTTGTCCAAGTCCTTCTGCAGCCCCCTTGCTTCCTCAATATTACCTGTCCCTCTACAGATCTTTGTATCATCTGCAAACTTAGCAACAGTGCCTTCAGTACCTTCTTCCAGATCATTAATGTATATTGTAAAAAGTTGTGGTCCCAGCACAGACCCCTGAGGCATACCACTAGTCACCGGCTGCCATCCTGAAAAAGACCCCTTTATCCCCACTCACTGCCTTCTGCCAGTCAGCCAATCCTCTATCCATGCCAGGATCTTACCCTGAATACCATGACCTCTTACCTTATTTACCTCCTATGCAGCACCTTGTCAAAAGCCTTCTGGAAATCTAAATAAATCACATCCACTGGTTCTCCTTTGTATAACTTCCTTGTTACCTCCTCAAATAACTCTAACAGATTTGTCAGACATGACCTCCCTTTGACAAAGTCATGCTGACTCAGTCCCATTTTACCATGCACTTCCAAGTATTTCACAATCTCATCTTTAATAACAGACTCTAAAATCTTACAAATGACCGAAGTCAGGCTAATCAGCCTATAATTTCCCATCTTCTGCCTCCCTCCTAAAGTAACTATTTAGTTCGTCTGCCATTTCTTTGTTTCCTATTATTACTTCTCCAGCCACATTGTCTAGTGGTCCAACGTCTATTTTTGCCTCTCTCTTACCTTTTATATATTGAAAAAATATCTCTTCCTATCTTCCTTTATAATACTAGCTAGCTTGCACTCATACTTCATCTTCTCCCCACTTATTGCTTTTTTAGTTGTCCTCTGCTCGCTTTTAAAGGCTTCTCAATCCTCTGGTTTCCCACCAGTACTTTGTATGCTTTTTCTTTAGCTTTTATGCTGTCCTTGACAACCCTCGACAGCCATGGATGCCTTGTCCTCCCCTTAGCATGTTTCCGCCTCCTGGGAATGAATTTCTGTTGTGCCTCCCTAATAACTCCCCAAAACTCCTGCCATTGCTGTTCCACTGTCTTCCCTGCTAGGCTCCTTTTCCAATCAACTCTGGCCAGCTCCTCCCTCATGTCTTTGTAGTTACCCTTATTTAATTGTAATACCGAAACATCTGATTGCAGCTTCTCCCTCTCAAACTGCATATTGTGGTCACTGCTCCCTCATTGTTCCTTCACCTTAAAGTTCCCTAATCAAGTCTGCCTCACTACACATCACCAAATTCAGAATTGCCTGTTCCTTAGTAGGCTCTGTCACAAGCTGCTCCAAAAAACCATCTCTTAGACATTCCACAAATTGCATTTCTTGGGATCCACTACCAACCTGGTTTTCCCAGTCTACCTGCATGTTGAAGTCCCCCATGATTATTGTAATATTGCCTTTTTTACTTGCCTTTTCTATCTTCTGATTTATCGTCCGCCCCACATCCTTACTACTGCTAGGGGGCCTGTACATAACTCCCATCAGGGTTTTTTTACCTTTGCGATTACTCAGCTCTACCCACAGAGATTCTATGCCTACTGATCCTATATCAATCCTTGCTATCGATTTAACTTCATTCCTTACTGACAATGCAACCCCGCCCCCTTTACCCATCTGCTGTCCTTTCGATAGGACATTTATCCTTGGATATTTCGATCCCAGCCCTGATCCCCTTGCAGCCACGTCTCTGTAATGCCCACAACATCGTACCAGCCAAGTTCAATGTGCGCAACAAGGTCATTTACCTTGTTCTGTATACTGCGCGCATTTAGGTACAACACCCTCAATCCTGCATTGACCACCTCCCTTTTCACACTCTCCTCTGTCACTGTACCCTGTACTGTGGCCCTTTTTGATTTTTGACTGTGGCTTCTCTGCCTTACACTTTCCCCCTTACTGCTATTTGTTTCTGGCCCCGTTTTACTTCCCTCCGACTCCCTGCATCGGTTCCCATCCCCCTGCCACATTAGTTTAAACCCTCCCCAACAGCACTAGCAAACACCCCTCCGAGGACATCAGTTCCAGCCCTGCCCAGGTGCAGACCGTCTGGTTTATAGTGGTGCCACCTCCCCCAGAACTGGATCCAATGCCCCAGGAATTTGAATCCCTCCCTCTTGCACCATCTCTTGAGCCACGCATTCATCCTATCTATCCTTACATTCCTCCTCTGACTAGCTCGTGGCACTGGTAGAAATCCTGACATTACTACCTTTGAGGTCCTACTTTTTAGTTTAACTCCTAACTCCCTGAATTCAGCTTGTAGGACCTCATCCCATTTTCTACCTATATCGTTGGTGCCTATGTGCACCATGACAGCTGGCTGGTCACCCTCCCCCTCCAGAATGTCCTGCAACCGCTCCGAGACATCCTTGACCCTTGCACCAGGGAGGCAACATAGCATCCTGGAGCCTCAATTGCGTCCGCAGAACCGCCTGTCTATTCCACTTACGATTGAGTCCCCTATCACTATAGCCCTGCCATTCTTCTTCCTGCCCTCCTGTGCAGCAGAGCCAGTCATGGTGCCATGAAACTGGCTGCTTCTGCCTTCCCCTGGTGAGCCAACTCCCTCAAGAGTATCTAAAGCGGTCTGTCTGTTTTGCAGGGAGATGACCGCAGAGGACACCTGCACTGCCGTCCTACTCATGCTCTGTCTTTTGGTCACCCATTTTCTATCTCCCTCAGTAATTTTCATATTCGTTGTGACCAACTCTCTAAACATGCTATCCACAATGTCTTCAGCATTGCTGATGCTCCAAAGTGAGTCCATCTGCAGCTCCAAAGCCGTCAAGCGGTCTAACAGGAGCTGCAGCTGGACGCACTTCTTTCACGTGATGGAGCCAGGGTCAGTGGATGTGTCCCTCAGCTCCCACATCGCACACAAGGAGCATGAATGGGTCTGGGATCTCCTGCCATGTCTTAAACCTTAGGTTAACTTATACAACTTCAATTCCAAAAAAAATGAAAGACAAAATAAATAAATAAACAAATAGACAAATGAAAAAAAAACTACTGACCAGTCACTTACCAGAGATAAAAAGCACCTCCTCCTCACCCAGCTTCGAATTCCCACCTAGCTTCAAATTCCCAAACTCACTCTTTGCTGTGCCTCACTCTGGCTGTGTCTTCTCTGGCTCATTGGGAGAACTCACTGAGAATGACAGCATTGTGAACCCTTTGTCTGATCTGTGTTTCTTTTTTATTCCGGTTCTGGCTACCTTTAATCTACATACTTGCTAGCTTCTGTAAACTGAAACACTCCGGGTGTGATGGATGTGCCCAGGATTCCCCTTTTAGGTTCTGTGGCAGAGTCCGTGATGTTAGTTTGATCGACTTGGCAAGCAGCTAATCGGTGAATCTGAAATTCTGAACTATCTCTTGTTGTTGCTTGCAATTGGTGGAGCCCTTCATATTCTTTCGGAAGAAAGGCGGGTCATCTGGAAAGCTCCATTTTTCCCTCAGTGCTGCGAAGAGTTCAGCCTGGAAGCAGCTGGAAGACACTCTCTCTGCTCTTTCTCTGCCAGGTGATTTAAAAGGCTGCCAGTCAGACCTGTGAAGGCACTCCTGTTTAAAAGACAGACCACAGTCAGAACTGCGACGGGAAACATCTGGAGAGAAAGGTTTCCAGCAATCTCTCGACTGTGTCTATGATTCTGTAATCCTCTATCTGAATGGCTGGGAAGAATCCAATCTGAGAACAAGCAAACAGAAGACTCTAAAATTCTCAGTTTTAAAGTTCCAGTAATATCTTTCTTTAAAAAATAATTTTGATCAAAGGTTTTCATAAAATATCAATAACAAAATGAGAAAGAAAAAAGAACCCAACAGGGTTAAGTGCAAAACACAATCTAAAAAAGCAAACCCCCAAACCCCACCACCCCTGTACATAAATAATAAATTAACATTAACACCCCGACTTAACACAACAGGTGTATACACCCCCTCAAACCCTCCAGTGTAAATAACATTTAAAAAAATAAAGTAACCCCCCCCCCGAGCTGCTGCTGCCATTGACCAATGTCTATTGTTCTGCCAGAAAGTCTAAGAACGGTTGCCACCGCCTAAAGAACCCTTGTACCGACCCTCTCAAGGCGAATTTCACCCTCTCCAATTTAATGAACCCTGCCATATCGCTGATCTAGGATTCCACGCTTGGGGACCTCGCATCTTTCCACTGAAGGAGAATCCTTCGCCGGGCTACCAGGGACGCAAAGGGCAGAATTCCGGCCTCTTTTGCCTCCTGCACTCCCGGCTCCTCTGCCACCCCAAATATTGCGAGCCCCCAGCCCGGTCTGACCCTGGATCCTACCACCCCCGACACCGTCCTCGCTACACCCTTCCAAAGTTCCTCCAGCGCTGGGCATGCCCAGAACATATGGGTGTGATTTGCTGAGCTCCCTGAGCACCGAACACACCTGTCCTCACCCCCAAAGAACCTGCTCATCCTTGTCCCGGTCATGTGTGCCCTGTGCAGCACCTTAAACTGTATGAGGCTGAGCCTCGCGCACAAAGAGGAAGAATTCACCCTCCCTAGGGCATCTGCCCACGTCCCCTCTTTGATCTCCTCTCCCAACTCCTCCTCCCACTTACCTTTCAACTCCACCACCGAGGCCTCCTCCTCCTCCTGCATCACCTGGTAAGATTCCGAGATCTTCCCCACTCCCACCCACCTCCCCCCCCCCCGAAAGCACCCTGCCCTGTACTGTGTGTGGCAGTAGCCGCAGGAATTCCACCACCTGCCGTCTGGCAAACGCTCTTACCTGTAAGTACCTGAAGGTGTTCCCCGGGGGGGAGCCCGTACTTCTCCTCCAGCTCACCCAAGCTCGCAAACTTCCCATCCACAAACAGGTCCCCCAACTTTCGTATCCCTGCCCTGTGCCACCCCGAAAACATTCCACCTGTTCTTCCTGGGGCGTACCGGTGGTTCCCCCGTAATGGGGTCCACGCCGAGGCCCCAACTACTTCCCTATGCCGCCTCCACTGCCCCAAATGTTTGAGGGCCGCCACCACCATCGGGCTCGTGGTATACGTCCTTGGAGGGAGTGGCAGAGGCGCCGGTGCCAGCGCCCCCAGATTCGTACCCACACAGGACACCGTCTCCAGCCTCTTCCATGCAGCCCCCTCCATCACCCACTTGCGCACCATCGTCGCATTGGCGGCCCAGTAGTACCCACAGAGGTTGGGCAGCACCAGCCCCCCCCTATCTCTACTCCGCTCCAGGAACACCCTTCTCACCCTCGGAGTCCCTCGCGCCCACACAAACCCCATTATACTCCTGTTAACCCGCCTGAAAAAAGCCTTCAGGATAAACACGGGGAGGCACTGGAACAGGAACAAAAACCTTGGGAGCACCGTCCTTTTGATTGACTGCACCCTACCCGCCAGGGACAAAGGCAAAGCGTCCCACCTCTTGAACTCCTCCTCCATTTGCTCCACCAGCCTTGTAAAGTTAAGCCTATGCAGGGCCCCCCAGCTCCTGGCCACCTGGACCCCCAAATATCTGAAACTCCTCTCCGCCCTTTTTATTGGGAGCTCGCCAATCCCCCTCTCCTGGTCCCCTAGCTGAACTACGAATAGCTCGCTCTTCCCCATATTGAGCTTGTACCCCGAAAAGTCCCCGAATTCCCTCAGGATCCTCATTACCTCTGGCATTCCTCCCACCGGGTCTGCCACATACAGCAGCAGGTCGTCCGCATAAAGCGACACCTTATGCTCCTCCCCACCTCACACCAACCCCCTCCAGTTCCTCGACTCTCTCAGTGCCATAGCCAGGGGTTCAATCGCCAGTGCGAAGAGCAGGGGGGACAGGGGACACCCCTGTCTCGTCCCTCGGTGCAACCGAACGTACTCGGACCTCCTCCTATTTGTGGCCACACTTGCCATCGGGACCTCATACAACAGCCTAAGCCACCTGACAAACCCCTCCCCAAACCCAAA
Organism: Scyliorhinus torazame; assembly: GCF_047496885.1. NCBI lineage: Eukaryota > Metazoa > Chordata > Chondrichthyes > Carcharhiniformes > Scyliorhinidae > Scyliorhinus > Scyliorhinus torazame. The sequence continues at coordinate 122,552,844 of NC_092709.1, forward strand.
CCTCTTCAGCACCTCCCACAGATAACCCCACTCTACCCTATCGAAGGCTTTCTCAGCGTCCATCGCCACCACTATCTCCGCCTCGCCAGCATCATGATAACGTTCAAAAGCCTCCGCACATTCGCGTTCAACTGTCCCCTTCACAAACCCCGTCTGGTCTTCATGGATGATCTGCGGCACACAATCCTCAATCCTCGTGGCTAAGACCTTCGCCAGCACCTTGGCATCTACATTTAGCAAGGAAATCGGTCTGTAAGACCCACATTGCAGGGGACCCTTGTCCCGCTTCAAGATCAAGGAGATAAGTGCCCGGGACATCGTCGGGGGTAAAGCCCCCCCTCCCTTGCCTCATTAAAGGTCCTAACTAACAGCGGGCCCAACAGGTCCATATATTTTTTATAGAACTCGACCGGGAAACTGTCCGGCCCCGGTGCCTTCCCAGACGGCATGCTTCCTATCCCTTTGATCAGCTCCTCCAGCCCAGTCGGGGCCCCAGTCCCACCACCAGTCACTCTTCCACCTTTGGAAACCTTAATTGGTCCAGGAAACGGGCCACCCCTCCCTCCTCCCGTGAGGACTCAGATCAGTACAATTCCTCATAGAAGTCCCTGAAGGCCCCATTGATGCCAACCCCACTGTCCTTAACTCCCCCGATTTCCCTAGCTGCGTCCCCCTTCCGAAGCTGATGTACCAGCATCTGGCTTGCCTTTTCCCCATACTCGTAAACTGCCCCCTGGGCCTTCCTCCACTGCACCTCCACCTTCCTGGTGGTTACCAGGTCGAATTTGGCCTGGAGGCTGCGCCTCTTCCTCAACAATCCTTCCTCAGGCTCTTCCACATACCTCCTGTCTACCCTCACCATCTCCCCACCAGCCTCTCCCTCTCCCCCCCCGCTCCCTCGGCTCCTTGTGGGCCCTAATGGAGATCAGGGGCGAAATTCTCCGGAAACGGCGTGATGTCCACCGACTGGCGCCCAAACCGGCGCCAATCAGACGGGCACACGCGCCGCGCCAAAGGTGCGGAATGCTCCGCATCTTTGGGGGCCGAGCCCCAACATTGAGGGGCTAGGCCGACGCCGGAGGAATTTCCGCCCCACCAGCTGGCGGAAAAGGCCTTTGTTGCCCCGCCAGCTGGAGCGGAAATGACATGTCGGGGCGGCGCATGCGCGAGAGCGTCAGCGGCCGCTGACAGTTTCCCGCGCATGCGCAGTGGAGGGAGTCTCTTCCGCCTCCGCCATGGTGGAGACCGTGGCGGAGGCGGAAGGGAAAGAGTGCCCCCATGTCACAGGCCCGCCCGCGGATCGGTGGGCCCCGATCGCGGGCCAGGCCACCGTGGGGGCACCCCCTGGGGTCAGATCGCCCTGCGCCCCCCAGGACCCCGGAGCCCGCCCGCGCCGCCTTGTCCCGCCGGTAAGGTAGGTGATTCAATTTACGCCGGCGGGACAGGCAATTTATCGGCGGGACTTAGGCCCATCCGGGCCAGGGAATCGAGCTGGGGGGCCCGCCAACCGGCGCGGCGCGATTCCTGCCCCCGCCAAATATCTGGTGCCGGAGACTTCGGCAACCGGCGGGGGCGGGATTCACGCCAGCCCCCGGCGATTCTCCGACCCGGCGGGGGGTCGGAGAATGTCGCCCCAGCTCTCCCCTCACCACCGTCTTCAGTGCCTCCCATACCATCCCCACTCGGACCTCCCCGTTGTCGTTGGTCTCCAAGTACCTCTCTATACTTCCTCGGACCTCGTCTGCCAACAGCCCCACCACCAAGCGCCACAGCGGGCACTGGTCCCTCTCCTCCCCCATCTCCAAGTCTACCCAGTACGGGGCGTGGTCAGAAATGGCTATTGCCGAATACTCGGTATCCTCTACTCTCGCTATCAGCGCCCTACTCAAAATGAAAAAGTCGATTCGAGAATAAGCCTTATGGACATGTGAGAAGAATGAAAATTCCCTAGCCCCCGGCCTTGCAAATCTCCACGGGTCCATCCCTCCCATTTGGTAGCTCACAGTCGCGCCGGCTGCAACAAACCAAACTTCACCCCCTTCCTGTGCAGCACCGCCTTCGCTCGATTGTACCCGGCCCTCCTCTTCGCCACCTCCGCACTCCAGCCCTTATATATCCGAAACTCTGCGTTCTCCCACCTGCTGCTCCTTCTTGGCCCACCTGAGCACACACTCCCGATCGACGAACCGATGGAATCGCACCAGCACCGCCCGCGAAGGCTCGTTAGCCTTGGGCCTCCTCGCCAACACTCTATGGGCCCCTTCCAGCTCCAGGGGGCCCTGGAAGGACCCCGCTCCCATCAGCGAGTTTAACATGGTGACCACATAGGCCCCCACGTCCGGCCCCTCCAGGAGGCCCAGAATCCGCAGATTCGTCCGCCTCGACCGATTCTCCATCTCCTCGAACCGCTCCTGCCATTTCTTGTGGAGCGCCTTGTGCACTTCCACCTCTATCGCCAGGCCTAAGATCTCGTCCTCATTGTTAGCGATCTTTTGTCGAGCCTCTCGGATCGCCACCCCCTGGGCCGTCTGTGTCTCCAGCAGCTTATCAATAGAAGCCTTCATCGCCTCTAGCAGATCCGTTTTAATCTCTCTGAGGCAGCGCTGGATACCCTCCTGTTGCTCCTCCGCCCACTGCCTCCACGATGCCGGGTCTCCGCCCGCCGCCATTTTGTCCTTCTTCCCTCCCTTCTTCTGGTCCACCACCACCTTTTCTGTCGCCCCGCTCCTAGTTAAAGCCATATACTGACGGGTAGCTATTATTAACTCCTTCCCACACCGGGAAACGTTGAAAAAGTGCCCTTGGGGGCCCTGAAAAGAGCCCAAAAGTCCGTTTTTGCAGGAGCCGCCGAATGTGCGACTTAGCTCAGCATAGCTGCAACCGGAAGTCTCGAGAAGGAATCCTTTTGGCAGTGTTCGCTTCACCAATCTGCCCCAAAAAGTCTGTGGAAACTCCTGAAAAAGGTCTGAGAGTCCGTTCCAGACGGGAGCTGCCGAATGCGCGACCTACTCCTCCATGGCCGCCACCGGTAGCCTCGTCCCAGCTTCTTCAATGGCCTTGGTAGATCTTTTCACAGTTGTTTCCTCTGCTGCTAGAATTCACCTTTAATCAAGGCCCTCAAGTCAGCTTGCAGCTTTAAGCTTGCCCTTCCCCCGCCTGCATGCTGGAAGAGATTCCTCTCTCCCCTGCAGTTACAGCCAAATATTTTACTGTTTCTGCCGGGTCTGGTAACCAAGAGACATACCATTCCTGGGGGACACTATCAGGGGAATGCAGCAGTCTTCTTCCCACACAGGGATATGTCAAACAAATGCTGTGGGGGCCCTGCAAAGAGCCCAAAAGTCCGTTCCAAGCGGGAGCTACCGAACATGCGACCTAGCTCTGCATAGCCGCACCCGGAAGTCCACTGGTTCCAGTAATATCTTAATGTGGGCGGGATTCTCCCCTACCCGGCGGGGCGGGCAGTACCGGCACTGAGGAGATGCGTGAACCACTCCGGCGTAGGGCCGCCTGGAAGGTGTGGAATCCTCCACACCTTCAGGGGCTAGGCCGGCACTGGCGGGGTTGGCACCGCGCCAACCAGCGCCGAAGGGCCTTCGCCGGCCAGCGCGAGTTGGCACATGTGCGGGAGCGCCAGCGTGTGCTGGTGTCATCCCAGGGCATGTGCAGGGAGTTTCTTCTCTGCACCGGCCATGGCGGACCGTTACACCGGCCGGAGCGGAGGGAAAGAGTGCCCCCACGGTACAGGCCCGCCCGTGGATTGGTGTGTCCTCATCGTGGGCCAGGCCACCGTGGGGGCCAACCCCGGGGACAGATCCCCCCGCGCCGCCCGAGACTCCGCAGGCCGCCCGCAGAGCCAGGTCCCGCCGGTACGGATCTGGTGTATTTTATGCCGGTGGGATCCCCAAAAACAGGCCCATCACGGGCCGGAGAATTGCTGCCAACGGCCCCTGACTGGCACGGCGCGATTCCCGTCCCCGCCGAAAAACCGGCACCGGAGAATCTGGCAGCCGGCGTCGGGGCGGGGGGGGGGCAGGATTCACGCGCGCACCCCCCCCCCCAGCGATTTTCCAGTCCGGCGGGAGGTCGAAGAATCCCATCCCCGGATGTCAGAATTGCACTGACTTGAATCTCCTATGTGAGTTCCAACCAGTAGTCGGAAGTCAGAATTGCACCGACCTGAACCTCTTGTTTGAATCAAATCCCCAGCATTAATAATAATAATCTTTATTGTCACAAATAGGCTTGCATTAACACTGCAATGAAGTTACTGTGAAAAGCCCCTGGTCGCCACTTTCCGGCGCCTGTTCGGGTACACGAGCAAGAATTCAGAATGTCCAAATAACCTAACAGCACGTATTTTGAGACTTGTGGGAGGAAGCCAGAGCACCCGGAGGAAACCCACGCAGACACGGGGAGAACGTACAGACTCCACACAGCCAGTGGCCCAAGTTGGGAATACAGCCTGTGACCCTGGTGCTGTGAAGCAACTGTGCCTACCCACTGTGGTATCGGTCCCTACAGAGACCACAACTGCAGCAGTGAAGATTAATCTCAAACTTTACCTTCCAGTCCCATTATTCGAACCAGTTTCCTATCTCTTCACTGTGAGTCCATTTTGTGTGTGTCTGTGTGGAGAGGGATGGGATTATGGGACTATGTAGACTCGTAGGCCATAGTGCTAATTATTTACTTTATATGTTCAACTTTATTCTTGTTATAAATAAACGGTTTGTTAATGTTTTACTTATAAATTTGGTATCTGTAACTCATTGGAGCAGTCACGGGTCAACAATCACAGGAAAACATGAATTGTTGGTTAATTCACTTTGGAACTCCCGGGTCTGTGGGGCTGGAACAGACCTCGCACTCGCCCAGGGCATCATAACACCTACCCCTAACATTGGGGAGGCAGTGGCGTAGTGGTATTGTCACTGGACTAATAATCCATGGGACCCAGGGTAATACTCTGAGGACCTGGGTTCCAATCACACCAGGGCAGATGGTGGAATTTGAATTCAATAAAAAATCTGAAATAAAAAAAATGTCTCTTAAAAAGGTTTTAAAAATGGCCATGAAACCATTGTCAATTGTAGTAAAAACTCATCCGGTTCACTAATGTCCTTTAGGGGAGGAAATCTGCCATCCTTACCTGGTCTGGCCTACATGTGACTCCAGATCCACTGCAATGTGGTTGACTCTTAAAATGCCCTCAGGGATGGGCAATAAATGCTGGTCCAGCCAGAGATGCCCACATCCCATGAATGATAGAGAAAAAAAGAATAATTAAATTGATTGGATTGAGAGCAGCATGGTGGTGCAGTGGTTAGAAATGCCTCACAGTGCTGAGGATCCGGGTTTGATCCCGGCCCTGGGTCACTGTCCGTGTGGAGTTTACACATTCTCCCCATGTCTGTGTGGGTCTCCCCCAAAACCCAAAGATGTGCAGGGTCGGTGGATTGGCCCCTTAATTGGAAAAAAATGAATTGGGTACTTAAAACATTTTTTCTTTGGTTTTTTATAAATTTAGAGTACCCAATTCATTTTTTCCAATTAAGGGGCAATTTAGCGTGGCCAATCCACCTACCCTGCACATCTTTGGGTTGTGGGGGCGAAACCCACGAAAACACGGGGAGAATGTGCAAACTCCACATGGACAGTGACCCAGAGCTGGGATTGAACCTGGGACCTCGGCGTCGTGAGGCTGCAGGGCTAACCCACTGCGCCACGTGCTGCCCCTGGGTACTTTACATTTTTTTTAAAAATCCACGATGAGTGAATCCAAAAACGGGGAGAATGCTTTTGTCAACTCTGAGTGCTGCATTCATAAACTAAGAACCACAAGGTATAGAAAGCAAACTGCACATGCTTCAGGATAACAGATTACTTCAAATGAAGTTTAGGAAAAGCCTAGAGAATAAATATCATAGATTATCATAGAATTTACAGTGCAGAAGGAGGCCATTCGGCCCATCAAGTCTGCACCGGCTCTTGGAAAGAGCACCCCACCCAAGGCCAACACCTCCACCCTATCCCCACAACCCAGCAACCCACCCAACACTAAGGGCAATTCTGGACACTATGGGCAATTTATCATGGCCAATCCACCTAACCTGCACATCTTTGGACTGTGGGAGGAAACCGGAGCACCCGGAGGAAACCCACGCACACACGGGGAGGATGTGCAGACTCCGCACAGACAGTGACCCAAGCCGGAATCGAACCTGGGACTCTGGAGCTGTGAAGCAATTGTGCTATCCACAATGCTACCGTGCTGCCCATGTCTCAAGAGGTTCTCAACTACGATGTCTACTTACTGAGATCTAATCAAATAATTTGGAGTCTGCTTGTTGATTATATTTAGTGGAAAAATTCCCTTTCAGCGAGGAACAAAATGGGCATTAATAGGATGAGGATTTTTGCTTAATATTCGTTATCATTGAAGTCAATACAAAAAGCAACCAATCCACTGTTGCCACGATCTTGGTGGGTAGTGTAATATTTTCTGTATTAATTTGTGTATTATTTATATCATATTCATTGGTTGGTTTTAAGTATATTGCCATGAAAGCAGAAGCGAGAAGGATTACAAATGGGAAATGCATTTGTATGTCACAAAATCACAGAATCTTTGTGGTGCAAAAGGAGGCCATTCAGTCCATTAAATCTGCACAGTGAATGGTCCTGGCTTGTCACGGAAGAGGTCTGAGTTACACACTGCTTGACTCCCTCAAATAGCCTTGTGGCCCATATATAGATATTATAATGCTGACAAAACTCACATCTGCAATATTAGTCTACAGACCTGAACTGTGGTGTTAACTATGGTCAACAAAACCACTAAATATTAACTTACTTTCCTCAAATGTACAATTCAACGTAGCCTCAAGCCATCACCTTCTCACTCTATTTAATTGCATCAAAGAAAGGAAGTTCAATACAATCATACACCAATTATATCTATCAAATACCACAGCAGCAGAAACAAAATTAAAATATTCATATATACTGGAGGGAACAGATAACTGATTAAAAATGATCAAAGATTACGCTTGTGTTCTATTGTTGCTAACAATTATAACATTCCTCTGTCACTACATTATCTTATGATGGCATTGCGAGTTCCTACATTTTAAAAAATTCATCATGTCATCAGCTCTACCTGGATGAAATTAAACTATTTTGGCAGTTGGATAGTGCAAATATTCCCTAGTTCTCCATTGCGAATCTCCAGTGGCCGCAAAGCTAAAGGAGAAATAATTTTCATCTTCACGTCATGCAAAACATTGTAGATTTTTTTTAAGGCTAGTATTTCTCAAAAAGAACAAAAGAACAAAGAACAATACATCACAGGAACAGGCCCTTCGGCCCTCCAAGCCTGCGCCGACCATGGTACCTGCCTAAACTAAAACCGCCTGCACTTATGGATTCCGTATCCTTCCATTCCCGCCCTATTCTTATATTTTTCTAGATGTCCCTTAAATGCCACTATCATACCTGCTCCCACCACCTACCCAATCAGGGTGTTCCAAAAATTTACCATCCTCTGTATAAAAAAACTTGCCTCGCACATCTGTTCTAGACATTTCCCCACGAACTATAAACCTATGTCCCCTAGTACTTGACTCTCCTACCCTAGAAAAGAGCATCTGACTATCCACTCTGTCCATGCCACTCATAATCTTGTAGCCCTCTATCAGGTCGCCTCTCAACCTCTGTTATTCCAGTGAGAACAGACCAAGTTTATCTAACCTCTCCTCATAGCTAATGCCCTCCATACCAGGCAACATCCCCGTAATCCGCTTCTGTACCCTCTCCAAAACATCCACATTCTTCTGGTAGTGTGGTGACCAACATTGTACACAATATTCCAAATGAGGCCGAACAAAGGTCCTGTACAGCTGCAACATGACTTGCCAATTTTTATATTCAATGCCCTGACCGATGAAGACCAGCATGCCGCATGCGTTCTTGACCACATTATCCACATGTGTTGCACTTTCAGTGATCGGTGGACATGCACACACAGATATCTCTGCCTGACAGACTCGCAAGAGTTCTACCATTTACTGTGTAATTCCTACATGCATTGGACTTTCCACAGTGCATTGATTCACACTTGTCCGGATTAAACTCCATCTGTCATTTCTCCGCCCAAGACTCCAAGCAGTTTATATCCTGCTGTATCCTCTGACAGTCCTCTTCACTATCAGCAATTCCACCAATGTTTTTGTCGTCTGTGAATTTACTAATCAGACATTTTCTTCCAAATCATTCATATAAACCCTGAACAACAAAGGCCCCAGAACTGATCCCTGTGGAATGCCACTAGTCCTTCTACTGCTACCCTCTGTCTTCTGTGCCCAAGCCAGTTCTGTATCCAACTTGCCAGCTCTCCTTTGATCCTGTGTGACCTCACCTTTTGTACCAGTCTACCATGAGATACCCAGTCAAAGACTTTACTGAAGTCCCTGGGTGGGATTCTCCCTTCTAGGGACTAAGTCCCCAAGCCGGCAGGAAAACCGGCACCAACCATTCCGGCGTCAGCAGCCCCCGAAAGAGAGGCGTCGGGCGGGATTCGCGCCTCCCCCCGGGGATTCTCAGACCCTGCGTGGGGGTCGGAGAATCACGGCCCGAGAGCATCTACTGCCTTTCCCCCATCTATCATCTTTGTCACTTCCTCAAAAACCTCAAAGTAGTGAGGCACGACCTCCCTTCACAAAACCATGCTGTCCATCCCTAATCGTGTGACAATAATAGATTATTATTATATTATTATTGATAAGTCCATTTGTTTCCAAATGTGAGTAAATCCTACCTCTCAGAATCTTTTCCAATAGTTTCCCTACCACTGATGGAAAGCTCACCGGCCTATAATTTCCTGGATTATCCCTGCTGTCCTTGTTTGTTCCCTGGTCACAATTGCAAATGTTGTATTGGTGCCTAGTTCACAAAACAAATCTAGGTTAATGTGAGAAGAGGATTAAGTTTGGGTTGGATCTCTTCCCTCACCTTTCTCTCATTCACATTTGTAAAGTGAAGCAGGTATGGTAGCATAGTGCTTATGTTTTGGACCAATAATCCAGAAGCCGAAACTAAAGAGCTGTGTTCAAATTCCACCATGGCACTGCAACTTTATGTTCAGTTAGTTAAATAAACCTGAAATGAAAAGCTGGAATTAGTAATGGTGGTCCTGAAACTACTGGATTGCTGCAAAAGCCCATCTAGGCTTCCAGTGGCAGCTATGAGGGAGTAAGTCGCACATTTGGTGGCTCCCAGTCTGGCCAGACTTTAGGACCCTTTTCCCTGGCTTTTTTGTGGTTTTGAGTTTTGGCTTTGAAGGCGCAGATAATTTGGCTCTGGATCCGCACATTGGTGGATGGAACGGAGAACCCCAAGGGACCAAAAAGGAAGAAATAAAAAGATAAGTAAGGGCTGGGTGGAAGTGGCAGCTGAAGACAACATGGCTGATGTTCGGACCCCTGCTGCGACGGCCCAACCATCGACGGAGGAGCTGAGGCAGGTCATCCAGAAGAGCTTTGCCAGACAGAAACGGGACTGTCTTGACCCGATAAAGGAGTCGATCGATCGGCTGGAGCGCAGGCTGGATGCCCAGAATTGTACGATTCAGAAGCTGGAGAAGGCACTGGCGGACCAGGAGGAGCACCAAATGAGCGAGAGGTGGGGATGTTGAAGGATCAGCAAAAGAGGCTGCTGGAGAAGGTGGAAGATTTGGAGAACAGAGCTCGCCGGCAGGACCTAAGAATTTTGGTCTCCCTGAAGGGGCTGAGGGGGCTGATGCTGGCGCCTTTGTGGTGAGTATGTTCCAGAAGCTTCTGGGGGAGGGGGCTTTTCCCCGAGCGTTGGAGGTGGACAGGGCATACTGTTGCTGATTTTGCATTAGTTCAATTGCTCTGTTTTATTACCTTTGCTCTCGAGTCGCCAGGTATCTTTATGATACCGCCACGAGGTTCAAGTCCGAGTAATGATCAATAATCCAATACACCGATTAGTAAGGTTTAAATCAAAGCACATTTATTGTACACAGTAATCGCTACTCATGCACAAATTCTACGTCTAAGCTACTTCTACAACTAACAAGCCTATACTTAACTTTGGACTGGCCCACCCGGTCAGGGAAACAAATGGCCTTTTGTTCGGGTTCTGAGCCTGCGGCATTTGAAGTTGGTACAGATTGGTAGCTAGGAGCGCCTATCTCGTAGCGAGCGTTGAATTAAGACTTACGAGTTTGATGATCACTGGAGTCACTGCACCGGTCACGGTCAATGTTGGTTCGTTGTTGCTGGGTGACCCGGGCAGGAAGAAGAGCGTGAAGAGAGCGAAGAGGTGGAGAAGAAGAGAGCGATTTGAACTTGGGGCTCAATTCTTATAGTCCCCAGGGGCTCCCGCCTTTCGGGGCGGACCCTGTACCTGGGCCCAAGTGATTGTACTTTGTCCCAATCGCTTGGTTCGATTTTCTCCAATGCTGGAGTGGTTCCCTGATCGATGGGCGGTCTTGAGGTTCTCGTTCACCTCCTTTTGTGTAGTCTCCTGCTGGCTCCGAAGAGTCTGGGTTTGCTTTGTATGTCTAAATGTTGCTTATTGTTCCCGGGGATTGCTCATTAGTATGCAGATGGCTGTTGTTTTGTTATGCTGATGGTTGCTGGTATCGATATTGTCTGGCCTTTCCAGAGGTAAATACACAGCCAACCTGCAGCTGCTGGTTTTTGTCTTGTTGGCTGACTTTCCCATCAGCCTTTGCCGTTCGCCATTTTGAATCGGGAGTTGGCCATTTTAAGTGGCTACAATCCCTCCTTGTGATCCTAACGCGATCCACAACTAAGATCATAACTATGTTGCTTTCCATTCCCTGACCTGGGGGGGCACTTCCTTCATGGCCTCTACACTGACCATAACTATGCCAAAAAATTTTAACTGACAATTCTAAGGGCGCTATGTCAAACAGGGACATGCATTACAAAACAATAAACTGGGAACCTCTAACTATTCTGAACACACTACACTCACTTAAACATTTCATTATTCTAACTTCCTCAACCATACAAACAAAATCATAGCAGTTTATACACATTTTTCCTGGCTTGGGAGTCAAGCTCAGGATCGTACAATTTGCTCATGAACATTTCTTTACATTTCTTTATTTACAATAAAACCGCAAATTAATAATCTTTATAATAGATCGCGGGGGTCGGGGGTCTAGTCGTATCTGAAAATAGGGGATCTCATCCTATATACCGGGGTTCGAGCGCGGTAGGCTCTCCTTCTCCATTTCCTTAGATGCATAGTCTGCACGATGCGACAGAGTATTGCCAATACCAGTAAGGTTTCTATTACATATGACAGAGAGTACCAGGTTATAAACCTGGCACACCAAGATGGTGTGGTGTCGCTGGTGACTGGGCTCTGGGTACTGTGGGGAAGTGAAACATTAACGGCTGGGGGCATGAAGTCATAGGGTTCGTGTTCACTCGCATCCAAATGTCCATTAGTATGATGCTGATCCATGTGGAGGATGTCCTCATGGCTCTTCTCTTTCCTTTTTCTTTTCTACTCCGGTCCTGGAGCTTCTGGGGTTCTGTGGAAACAAGCATAGTGTCTGTAACTATCTTTGTTTAACATCTCGTACGATAGTCTGCCTGTCCTTTCGTGCCAATTACTCCCTTTATAATTGGTCACTATGTGTGACTCCCTCATTTTTTTTCAAAAACCGAATTTTAGGACAAGACACACTTCCCAACAATGAACCAGTGGGAGCCGTCTCGCAGACTGCGCAATTTACCATCCAAACCCTTCACGATGTAAATAGCAGGTGGTTGGCAACCTAAGGGTTACCTGAAACAAACAAAACTTTTTGAACTAAAATTTCCAAAATGAAGTGCGTATGGGCCGCAATGGGTAAGAGTTGGATGGAGTCCCCGGGTAGGACGGTTACTAATGCCATGTCTCCCCTACCCGAGCGTAGTTGACCAGAGGGGGTTTCCCAGGCAGGGTGGGTCCTAAGCCATTTCTCCACTGCCTGAGCAACCGACAAGAACGGGCAAGAAATGTAGTCATCATGGTGGGGCTGCCGTAGTGGTTCTTTCCTTCGAACCAGAAGAGCAGTTACGAATGGGCGTCTGGTACCGGAACAAGTCTCTGCAGACAAGCTAGTTCCTCTGAACTAGTATCTGGCAATAGTGAGTCTCTGTGGGCAAATCCTCAGAGGTTTCGGCCGAAAAGGCGTGGGGCTGTGAAAAAAGTTTTTCATGTCGGACATACAACATTTAACAAACTTACAAATAACAAAAAACATGTGTCAGGTTCCATCAGAAAGGACACCACTTCTCCCAAGCGGTTCCTTTTAAAACATCATCTGGACACCTCAGTTCTCGGTTGCGAACAGGGTCGCAAAGGGGTTCTCGGTATGGGAGTCAGACTCAAGGTCGTCATCTTCTCCCGGGTGCCAAACTCTTGAGTGTATCTGGGCTGAAAGGGCTGCATGGTGTGAGGTGGGGTCGCTCTCGTCTTTCCGGACGAGTCGGAATGAGTTATCTCTCGCCAATAGTTGGTGTCTAGCTGTGTGGGGACGGAATCGGGGTCGTCAGTGTAGTTCGGTGGTCGGTGGTGGGGTTTGTTCAGGAAAGTGATCATGAAGGGATCACTTGGATCATAGTCAGAATCGCTGGGTGTGGGGCCTGTTGCATGGGGATAGTATGCAACAGTCACAGTCGCTGTCTCTGCTGCTGCAGTCTGTGGGCGTTCCGGGGCGGAGTGTATATTTTGGGGGTGGAGTCAAGGTCGAGTCCGTGGCTGGGCTGGACGTGTTGGGGGATGGTAGGGTTACAATCAAAGAAACAAAGAAATGTACAGCACAGGAACAGACCCTTCGGCCCTCCAAGCCCGTGCCATACGACCATACTGCCCGACTAAACTACAATCTTCTACACTTCCTGGGTCCGTATCCTTCTATTCCCATCCTATTCATATATTTGTCAAGATGCCCCTTAAATGTCCCTATCGTCCCTGCTTCCACTACCTCCTCCGGTAGTGAGTTCCAGGCACCCACTACCCTCTGCGTAAAAAACTTGCCTCGTACATCTACTCTAAACCTTGCCCCTCTCACCTTAAACCTATGCCCCCTAGTAATTGACCCCTCTACCCTGGGGAAAAGCCTCTGACTATCCACTCTGTCTATGCCCCTCATAATTTTGTATACCTCTATCAGGTCGCCCCACAACCTCCTTCGTTCCAGTGAGAACAAACCGAGTTTATTCAATCGCTCCTCATAGCTTATGCCCTCCATACCAGGCAACATTCTGGTAAATCTCTTCTGCACCCTCTCTAAAGCCTCTACATCCTTCTGGTAGTGTGGCGACCAGAATTGAACACTATACTCCAAGTGTGGCCTAACTAAGGTTCTATACAGCTGCAACATGACTTGCCAATTCTTATACTCAATGCCACGGCCAATGAAGGCAAGCATGCCGTATGCCTTCTTGACTACCTTCTCCACCTGTGTTGCCCCTTTCAATGACCTGTGGACCTGTACTCCTAGATCTCTTTGACTTTCAATACTCTTGAGGGTTCTACCATTCACTGTATATTCCCTACCTGCATTAGCTCTTCCAAAATGCATTACCTCACATTTGTCCGGATTAAACTCCATCTGCCATCTCTCCGCCCAAGTCTCCAGACAATCTAAATCCTGCTGTATCCTCAGACAGTCCTCATCGCTATCCGCAATTCCACCAACCTTTGTGTCGTCTGCAAACTTACTAATCAGACCAGTTACATTTTCCGCCAAATCATTTATATATACTACAAACAGCAAAGGTCCCAGCACTGATCCCTGTTGAACACCACTGGTCACAGCCCTCCAATTAGAAAAGCATCCCTCCATTGCTACCCTCTGCCTTCTATGGCCTAGCCAATTCTGTATCCACCTTGCCAGTTCACCCCTGATCCCGTGTGACTTCACCTTTTGTACTAGTCTACCATGAGGGACCTTGTCAAAGGCCTTACTGAAGTCCATATAGACAACATCTACTGCCCTACCTGCATCAATCATCTTAGTGACCTCCTCGAAAAACTCTATCAAGTTAGTGAGACACGACCTCCCCTTCACAAAACCGTGCTGCCTCTCACTAATACGTCCATTTGCTTCCAAATGGGAGTAGATCCTGTCTCGAAGAATTCTCTCCAGTAATTTCCCTACCACTGAAGTAAGGCTCACCGGCCTGTAGTTCCCGGGATTATCCTTGCTACCCTTCTTAAACAGAGGAACAACATTGGCTATTCTCCAGTCCTCCGGGACATCCCCTGAAGACAGCGAGGATCCAAAGATTTCTGTCAAGGCCTCAGCAATTTCCTCTCCAGCCTCCTTCAGTATTCTGGGGTAGATCCCATCAGGCCCTGGGGACTTATCTACCTTAATATTTTTTAAGACACCCAACACCTCGTCTTTTTGGATCACAATGTGACCCAGGCTATCTACACCCCCTTCTCCAGACTCAACATCTACCAATTCCTTCTCTTTGGTGAATACTGATGCAAAGTATTCATTTAGTACCTCGCCCATTTCCTCTGGCTCCACACATAGATTCCCTTGCCTATCCTTCAGTGGGCCAACCCTTTCCCTGGCTACCCTCTTGCTTTTTATGTACGTGTAAAAAGCCTTGGGATTTTCCTTAACCCTATTTGCCAATGACTTTTCATGACCCCTTCTAGCCCTCCTGACTCCTTGCTTAAGTTCCTTCCTACTTTCCTTATATGCCACACAGGCTTCGTCTGTTCCCAGCCTTTTAGCCCTGACAAATGCCTCCTTTTTCTTTTTGACGTGGCCTACAATATCACTCGTCATCCAAGGTTCCCGAAAATTGCCGTATTTATCTTTCTTCCTCACAGGAACATGCCTGTCCTGTATTCCTTTCAACTGACAATTGAAAGCCTCCCACATGTCAGATGTTGATTTGCCCTCAAACATCCGCCCCCCAATCTATGTTCTTCAGTTCCCGCCTAATATTGTTATAATTAGCCTTCCCCCAATTTAGCACATTCATCCTCGGACCACTCTTATCCTTGTCCACCAGTACTTTAAAACTTACTGAATTGTGGTCACTGTTACCGAAATGCTCCCCTACTGAAACATTTACCACCTGGCCGGGCTCATTCCCCAATACCAGGTCCAGTACCGCCCCTTCCCTAGTTGGACTGTTTACATATTGTTTTAAGAAGCCCTCCTGGATGCTCCTTACAAACTCTGCCCCGTCTAAGCCCCTGGCACTAAGTGAGCCCAGTCAATATTGGGGAAGTTGAAGTCTCCCATCACCACAACCCTGTTGTTTTTACTCTTTTCCAAAATCTGTCTACCTATCTGCTCCTCTATCTCCCGCTGGCTGTTGGGAGGCCTGTAGTATACCCCCAACATTGTGACTGCACCCTTCTTATTCCTGATCTCTACCCATATAGCCTCACTGCCCTCTAAGGTGTCCTCTCGCAGTATAGCTGTGATATTCTCCCGAACAAGTAGCGCAACTCCGCCTCCCCTTTTACATCCCCCTCTATCCCGCCTGAAATATCTGAATCCTGGAACGTTTAGCTGCCAATCCTGCCCTTCCCTCAACCAGGTCTCTGTAATGGCAACAACATCATAGTTCCAAGTAGTAATCCAAGATCTAAGTTCATCTGCCTTACCCGTAATGCTCCTTGCATTAAAACATATGCACTTTAGGCCACCAGGCCCGCTGTGTTCAGCAACTTCTCCCCGTCTGCTCTGCCTCAGAGCCACACTGTCCCTATTCCCTAGTTCTCCCTCAATGCTCTCACCTTCTGACCTATTGCTCCCGTGTCCACCCCCCTGCCATACTAGTTTAAACCCTCCCGTGTGACACTAGCAAACCTCGCGGCCAGGATATTTATGCCTCTCCGGTTTCGATGCAACCCGTCCATCTTATACAGGTCACACCTGCCCCGGAAGAGCTCCCAGTGGTCCAGATAACGGAAACCCTCCCTCCTACACCTGCTGTTTAGCCACGTGTTTGTCTGCTCTATCTTCCTATTTCTAGCCTCACTGGCACGTGGCACAGGGAGTAATCCCGAGATTACAACCCTCGAGGTCCTGTCTTTTAACTTTCTGCCTAGCTCCCTGAACTCCTGCTGCAGGACCTCATGCCCCTTCCTGCCTATGTCGTTAGTACCAATATGTACAACGACCTCTGCCTGTTTGCCCTCCCCCTTCAGGATTCCCTCTACCCGTTCGGAGACATCCTGGACCCTGGCACCAGGGAGGCAACATACCATCCTGGAGTCTCTTTCACGTCCACAGAAGCGCCTATCTGTGCCCCTGACTATAGAGTCCCCTATTACTATTACTCTTCTGCGCTTTGACCCTCCCTTCTGAACATCAGAGCCAGCCGTGGTGCCACTGCTCTGGCTGCTGCTGTTTTCCCCTGATAGGCTATCCCCCCCGACAGTATCCAAAGGGGTATATCTGTTCGAGAGGTGCCTGCCCTTTCTGGTGGTCACCCATTTCTCTGCCTGCACCTTGGGTGTGACCATATTTACATAACTGCGATCTATGACGCTTTCCGCCACCTGCATGCTCCTAAGTGCATCCAATTGCTGCTCCAACCGAACCATGCGGTCTGTGAGGAGCTGCAGTTGGATGCACTTTCTGCAGATGAAGCCATCCGGGACGCTGGAAGCCTCCCGGACCTGCCACATCTCACAGTCAGAGCACAGCACCCCTCTAACTGACATTGCGTCAATTAATTAAAATTAAAATTTGTCTTTTTTTTTTAAATACTTTTTTATAAAATTGCAAAGTTACTGTCAACTATCTGTTTCCTAGCACTAGATTTCTAATAGAAATGCGATAGCTAACTATAATACTCTCCGATCTCTGGCTTAGATATCCTCTAAATTATAATTAAGTTATTATGTTTAATTAGTTCCCAAATACTCAAATTTTTTTAACGTTTAGGTTAGAATCCCAACCAGCCATTCTGGCCACAGCTTTTGTGTGATGTCACTTCAGTTTCCCCCCGACACACACAATTTGAAGAAAGGTATAAAAGTAAAAATCACTTACTTACCTTCTGAGTGTCTGAGATGTTCTCAGGTTCTCTCGCTGACAGAGACTGCTCCTCCACCTCCGATCCTTGACCTGCACAATGCTAATAATATAATAATATAATATGGCACTTACCTTACACCAATGGGTCTTATTATTAGGTTAGAGGAGGAGGGCGGGTGGGAGACACTACACGTGTAGTGTCTCGGGTTTCCTCTCCACCAGAATTTATTGGTTTGGGGGGGGGGGGGGGGACGACTTGCCAGAGGTCAAACTTCCGGTTCCCGCCTTATATAAAAACAAATAAAACAGAAAAGAAGAACAGACACGGGACCAGGCACCTGGTCACCTCCCAGAAGGTCCCTGCGCACCGCTGCCGCCGAAATCCAAAGGGCTGCTCCTGTAAAGGTAAGGCTTTTTAAATTCACTACTCACCTCCAAGAAGGCCCCTGCGCACCGCTGCCGCCGAAATCCAAAGGGCTGCTCCTGTAAAGGTAAGAGCTTTTAAACTCACTACTCACCTCCCAGAAGGCCCCTGCGCACCGCTGCCGCCGAAATCCAAAGGGCTGCTCCTGTAAAGTTAAGGCTTTTTAAATTCACTACTCACCTCCAAGAAGGCCCCTGCGCACCGCTGCCGCCGAAATCCAAAGGGCTGCTCCTGTAAAGGTAAGAGCTTTTAAACTCACTACTCACCTCCCAGAAGGCCCCTGCGCACCGCTGCCACCGAAATCCAAAGGGCTGCTCCTGTAAAGGCAAGGCTTTTTAAATTCACTACTCACCTCCAAGAAGGCCCCTGCGCACCGCTGCCGCCGAAATCCAAAGGGCTGCTCCTGTAAATGTAAGAGCTTTTAAACTCACTACTCACCTCCCAGAAGGCCCCTGCGCACCGCTGCCGCCGAAATCCAAAGGGCTGCTCCTGTAAAGGTAAGGCTTTTTAAATTCACTACTCACCTCCAAGAAGGCCCCTGCGCACCGCTGCCGCCGAAATCTAAAGGGCTGCTCCTGTAAAGGTAAGAGCTTTTAAACTCACTACTCACCTCCCAGAAGGCCCCTGCGCACCGCTGCCGCCGAAATCCAAAGGGCTGCTCCTGTAAAGGTAAGAGCTTTTAAACTCACTACTCACCTCCCAGAAGGCCCCTGCGCACCGCTGCCGCCGAAATCCAAAGGGCTGCTCCTGTAAAGGTAAGAGCTTTTAAACTCACTACTCACCTCCCAGAAGGCCCCTGCGCACCGCTGCCGCCGAAATCCAAAGGGCTGCTCCTGTAAAGGTAAGAGCTTTTAAACTCACTACTCACCTCCCAGAAGGCTGTGGGCGGGGTGTGGTGTGCTGCGTTGAGCATGACGTGGTGAGCGTGGTTGGACTGTGTTCCATATGCCTTCAGCTGTTTGATATGGAACCACGCAGTCATACCGTTGGGATACTTTATTTTATATACGGAAGGGCTTACTTTGTCTGCAATGGAGTACGGACCTGAGTATTTTGGGGACAGGAATGTGCTGGGGTTATATACAGAGAGCATAACTATACTGTACTCAGTATAGAACAGTATAGAACATGTCCTATACTGTACTCAGTTGCATGCACTGTCTTGTCGAAACAAGCCTTGCTCTGTTTCTTTCTGGAGCCCAATTTTAACGCGGCTGCTAGCTGAGTCATTTTAACATTTTCAACTCATTGCTCTACTGCTTTCTTGTGTGTGAGGGCCGTCAATTCGGGGCTGGTCAAGTCTAAACCTAATAAATATTCTGTGCCTTTCATGGGGCGTCCGGTGATGAGAGTGTGTGGGGTGTAACCTGTGGAAGTAGAAATTGTATTACGCAAAACCATCAGCACGAAAGGGAGGACTGAATCCCAAGTGGTGTTGTTTTGCTGGACCATTTTTCTGAGGGTAGATTTTAGGGTCCGATTCATGCACTCCACGATACCACTCGACTGTGGGTGGTATGCTATGTGGAATTTTTGGGTGATGCCAAATATCGTGAGGACGTTCTGCATGACACCTCCCATAAAATGGGAACCTTGGTCGGATTCAATGCTGCGGGGGAGTCCCCATCTTGTAAAAATGTGGTGCGTCAAAATCTTGGCTGTGGTTTTGCAGTGTTTGTGCGGGCTGGGAATGCATTGTTGAACATCTGATAGGGTGCTGGATATTTTCCTTTTACAATCTCTTTGAGATTGCTGTCCTGCTTCTGGGCCTCTACTAGATCCTCGAACTTTGTCTGTGAGACCTGAACTGCACTCACTGGTGCGCTTTCGGGGGGTGTCCAAAAACATCCATGCCTGGAACCTGTTTTAGCCAGTACGTCGGCTTTCACATTTCCAAGGGGGGGAGGAATGATGGTGACTGCGGACTTTGATTATCCCAAAAGTCCTGTTCTGGGCTCTCTCTAAAATGTGACGGAGCAATGGGGCTGAGGGGAGGGGTTTTCCGTCTGCAGAAACAAATCCTCTTGCTTTCCACAGGGGCAGGAATTCCATGAGGCTGTTGCAGAAATTCCATAGAGGCTGTCCGAGTATATGTCTGCTGGGCTGGGGAAGGAATCTGGGTGTTCCACTATATACGCGATGGCCGCGTGCTCTGCTGCCTGCGCGCCTAAGTGGCCTGAAAGTTTTAACGATATTTCCTCAAGGGCGCGTCCCTGCGCGTCCTCGACATAGATACCGCAACCTGTTATGCGCTTCCCATCCAAGACTGTGGAAGATCCATCCACATAGGTCTTTATGGGCTCACACGTGTCTGTGTATCTTTCTGGGGTGTGTCTACCTATCTTTCTGGGGGGTGTCTTAGCAATAAAGGGGCTTGTGTTGTGGTGTGGAGAGATAATTTCGCATTCATGGGGGGTTCCGGGGTACTGTAAGTTGTCGGCTAAAAAGGTGTGCGTCTTTGTCCTTTTCACAGTGATGTCCCATCCCTGCAAAAGAAGGGTCCATCTCGCTGCTCTAATCTGGCTTACTGTACCGTCCTTGAGTCGTCCGTCCAGTAAAAGTTGGGTGGGGGTGTGTTCGGTGAGAATTGTGATGGGGTTCAGTCCGGTAATGTATGAAAAATACTGCACTGCCCAAAATACTGCGAGCAGGTGCCTCTCACAGGCTGAAAATCCCTGCTCCACAGCATCTAAAATTCTGGAGGCATAAGCTACGGGCCTTAACTGGTCGTGCCGTTCCTGGAGGAGCACGGCCGAAAGGGTGCGGTCTGTGGTCGCAACCTCTATGGTGTAAGGGGAAAGCGAGTCTGGAACTTTTAGTGTGGGGGCTGCTATGAGTGCCTGTTTTAAAGAGTCCACAGCATCCGTATGCTGCGGAAGCCATTCCCAGGGGGCTCCTTTCTTTAGGAGGTCTGAGAGGGGTGCTGCCTTGCTGGCGAAACCGTCAATGTGGTTTTGGCAGTAGCCAACCAGTCCTAAAAATGACTGGAGGGCTGAAACGTTCTTGGGAAGGGGCAATTTAGCAATCGAGTCAATCCTTTTATGCTCAATCTCACGTTTACCATGTGTGATAATTGTTCCCAAATCTATCAGCTTTTCTTCCAAAATCTGGGCCTTTTTGGGGTTGACTTTACAACCGATTGAGTGTAAGAGTTCCAGGAGTTCGGACAGAAGCTCAATGTGCTCTTCCTTGGTGTCTGTCTGCTGTAGTAGGTCGTCTACGTACTGGACCAGACATTCGGGGCGAGAGAATTTGGCTAAACCATTTGCCAGCTGTCGGTGGAAAATGGAGGAGGAGTTGTGGAATCCTTGTGGCAGGCATGTCCACGTGTATTGCTGTGCTTTAAAGGTGAAGGCAAATTTGTACTGGCACACCTTTGCCAATGGAATGGACCAGAATCCATTACTGACGTCCAAAACCGTAAAGAATCGGGAATTGAGTCCCTGCTTGAGCATGGTCTCGGGACTTGTTGCTACTGTGGGGGCTGCTGCGGGGGTGATTTTGTTGAGTTCCCGGTAATCGATGGTCAGTCGCCATGATCCATCGGGCTTTCTTAGATGTTTCAGGCGGGATAGAGGGGGATGTAAAAGGGGTGGCGGAGTTGCGCTACTGGTTAGGGAGGATATCACAGCTGTACTACGGGAGGACATCTCAGAGGGCAGTGAGGCTATATGGGTAGAGATCAGGAATAAGAAGGGTGCAGTCACAATGTTGGGGGTTTGCTACAGGCCTCCCAACAGCCAGCGGGAGATAGAGGAGCAGATAGGTAGACAGGTTTTGGAAAAGAGTGAAAACAACAGGATTGTGGTGATGGGAGACTTCAACTTCCCCAATATTGACTGGGACTCACTTAGTGCCAGGGGTTTAGACGGGGCAGAGTTTGTAAGGAGCATCCAGGAGGGCTTCTTAAAACAATATGTAGACAGTCCAACTTGGGAAGGGGCGGTACTGTACCTGGTATTGTGGAATGAGCCCGGCCAGGTGGTAGAAGTTTCAGTAGGGGAGCATTTCGGGAACAGTGACCACAATTCAGTAAGTTTTAAAGTGGTCAAGGATAAGAGTGGTCCTAGGGTGAATGTGCTAAATTGGGGGAAGGCTAATTATAACAATATTAGGCGGGAACTGAAGAACCTAGATTGGGGGCGAATGTTTGAGGGCAAATCAACATCTGACATGTGGGAGGCTTTCAAGTGTCAGTTAAAAGGAATTCAGGACCGGCATGTTCCTGTGAGGAAGAAAGATAAATACGGCAATTTTCGGGAACCTTGGATAACGAGAGATATTGTAGGCCTCGTCAAAAAGAAAAAGGAGGCATTTGTCAGGGCTAAAAGGCTGAGAACAGATTAAGCCTGTGTGGAATATAAGGAAAGTAGGAAGGAACTTAAGCAAGGAGTCAGGAGGGCTAGAAGGGGTCACGAAAAGTCATTGGCAAATAGGGTTAAGGAAAATCCCAAGGCTTTTTACACGTACATAAAAAGCAAGAGGGTAGCCAGGGAAAGGGTTGGCCCACTGAAGGATAGGCAAGGGATTCTATGTGTGGAGCCAGAGGAAATGGGTGAGGTACTAAATGAATACTTTGCATCAGTATTCACCAAAGAGAAGGAATTGGTAGATGTTGAGTCTGGAGAAGGGTGTGTAGATAGCCTGGGTCACATTGAGATCCAAAAAGATGAAGTGTTGGGCGTCTTAAAAAATATTAAGGTAGATAAGTCCCCAGGGCCTGATGGGATCTACCCCAGAATACTGAAGGAGGCTGGAGAGGAAATTGCTGAGGCCTTGACAGAAATCTTTGAATCCTCACTGTCTTCAGGTGATGTCCCGGAGGACTGGAGAATAGCCAATGTTGTTCCTCTGTTTAAGAAGGGTAGCAAGGATAATCCAGGGAACTATAGGCCAGTGAGCCTTACTTCAGTGGTAGGGAAATTACTGGAGAGAATTCTTCGAGACAGGATCTACTCCCATTTGGAAGCAAATGGATGTATTAGTGAGAGGCAGCATGGTTTTGTGAAGGGGAGGTCGTGTCTCACTAACTTGATAGAGTTTTTCGAGGAGGCCACAAAGTTGATTAATGCAGGTAGGGCAGTGGATGTTGTCTATATGGACTTCAGTAAGGCCTTTGACAAGGTCCCTCATGGTAGACTAGTACAGAAGGTGAAGTCACACGGGATCAGGGGTGAGCTGGCAAGGTGGATACAGAACTGGCTAGGTCATAGAAGGTAGAGAGTAGCAATGGAAGGATGGTTTTCTAATTCGAGGGCTGTGACAAGTGGTGTTCCGCAGGGATCAGTGCTGGGACCTTTGCTGTTTGTAGTATATATAAATGATTTGGAGGAAAATGTAACTCGTCTGATTAGTAAGGTTGGTGGAATTGCGGATAGCGATGAAGACTGTCAGAGGATAGAGCAGGATGTAGATTGTTTGGAGACTTGGGCGGAGAGATGGCAGATGGAGTTTAATCCGGACAAATGTGAGGTAATGCATTTTGGAAGGTCTAATGCAGGTAGGGAATATACAGTGAATGGTAGAACCCTCAAGAATATTGAAAGTCAGAGAGATCTAGGTATACAGGTCCCCAGGTCACTGAAAGGGGCAACACAGGTGGAGAAGGTAGTCAAGAAGACATACGGCATGCTTGCCTTCATTTGCCGGGGCATTGAGTATAAGAATTGGCAAGTCATGTTGCAGCTGTATAGAACCTTAGTTAGGCCACACTTGGAGTATAGTGTTCAATTCTGGTCGCCCACTACCAGAAGGATGTGGAGGCTTTAGAGAGGGTGCAGAAGAGATTTACCAGAATGTTGCCTGGTATGGAGGGCATTAGCTATGAGGAGCGGTTGAATAAACTCGGTTTGTTCTCACTGGAACGAAGGAGGTTGAGGGGCGACCTGGTAGAGTTCTACAAAATTATGAGGGGCATAGACAGAGTGGATAGTCAGAGGCTTTTCCCCGGGGTAGCGGGGTCAATTACTAGGGAGCATAGGTTTAAAGTGAGAGGGGGAAGGTTTAGAGTAGATGTACGAGGCATGTTTTTTACACAGAGGGTAGTGGGTGCCTGGAACTCGCTGCCGGAGGAGGTGGTGGAGGCAGGGACGATAGTGACATTTAAGGGGCATCTTGACAAATACATGAATAGGATGGGAATAGAGGGATCCGGACCCAGGAAGTGTAGAAGATTGTAGTTTCGTCGGGCAGCATGGTTGGCACGGGCTTGGAGGGCCGAAGGGCCTGTTCCTGTGCTGTACATTTCTTTGTTCTTTGTTCTCACTAGCCAAATCGGGGCATTATTAGGGGAGGCTACTGATCTAAGTACGCCCTGCTCTAATAAGCTTTCTATTACCTTGGAGATGTCTCCCTCTGCCTCTTGGGGAAATCCATATTGTTTTGGGGGTCTCGGGTCAGGTCCTGTTATTTGTACGGAGCCAGTCTTCCGTCTACAGTCGTGCTTGTGGGTCACGAATGCTGCCCTGTTCTTTTGCTGAACTGCCCTAACCTGCTTGTCCGTAAAAAGCATGGTCGGGTTGAACCAAAATTAGCCTACTGCGCTAATTTTGTTTGCGTACTCTCCTATGTTCAGCGTTGCGGGGGCTCTTGCGGATTTTGCCATCTTCCAGACATACTGGTTGACTGGATCAAATGAAAGATTATGGGAATTCATGAAATCGATTCCCAGAATGTGTTCTGCTGTGTGGGGCAGGTTAACTAAAACTACGGGGTGCTTGGTGGTGATGGTACCTATTTGAATGGGTACAGGGGCTGTGATGTGTCCCTGTTGTGAGTGGCCTGTAAAGCCACTGAGGGTGATAGTGGCTGTAGTGGGCCACGTGTCTTTTTGAAACATGGTGGAGGAATTTATTGTGGTGCGGGACCATCCTGTGTCCCAGAGAAATTCGATGGGCTGTCCCCGAATTTTCTCTGCAACTACCAGTCATCCGGACCTATCCCAAAGGGTGTCGCAGACCCAACTGGGGGAGCCCCTACACCATCAGTCCGTTCCGGTCAAATCCGTCTGATCTGAACGGGCGCTAACATTATGAATGGGCTCTGTCTTAATCTTACTCAGAGTGCCCGTCTGCTGGGCTCTCTGTGGCTTTTTAGGGTCATTGCACTCTCTTGCGAAGTGTCCCAACTGTCCACAGTTGTAACACTCCTGTGACTTGGGTGGGGGGGCTGTTCTTTCCCTCATTCATCCATGCGGGGTTCTGGTGTGTTTTAACTGCCTGCATATCTGTTCCGGCCTGCTTTTCCTCGGGATTCTTAATTGCTCCCAAGCGCGGGACAATCTTTTCACTACCCACTTCTCGTTATGAGCCTCCTCTGAGGGATCATAACTCGTGCAAGCTTTCTGTCCTGTTTCTGTGGCATGGGAGATAAGGGTGCGGGTCCATTTGGCCATGTTGTCTGGGGACAAATGGGCACGGTCTAAGTCTCCAAAGACTGCTGCAAAGTGGATCCACAGGCGTCCAGCAAATGCTGTGGGGTGCTCGGATTTCTTTTGCATACATTTGTTGAGGCCATCTACGGGGTCACTCTGGTTATACCCGATCGCATCCAGGATCGCGGTATGCATTTCTTCAAGGGTGCCTCCTCCTACATTCTGTGGGTCGGGAAGGGCTGCTGCTACTGAAGGATTTAAACTTAAAACGGTGAGCTTTACATGCTCTCGCTCATGCAGGCCGCACATTGTCGCCTGATGCTTAACTGTGGCAAAGAAATGGTGGGGGTCTAAGGTGGGGAGGCATGGTGTGATTTTCTCGCACGCGTCCCGTAATTGAGTCACTGTTAAGGGGGGTGTAGTATAGAAATTCCTCATCGTCCACTATAGCTGTGCGGCGGGTGGTTACTGGGTTCATTGGAGCTTGAAGCATCTGCTCTGTGGGGGGTTGGGGCGCTTTCCTTTTTTGTGGCTTTCCCTGCGCACATGTTCCCTGAACATATCTCTGCGCTGTTTCATTCAATTCTTCCCAATCAGGGCCGTCTCCCTGATCTAATTTTTCTCCAAAGGTTTCCTGGAAACCTTTCTGAACTGAAAGCAGCGATTGCAGCTCTGCAATCTGCTTCCAGCACTTTGCGTGATCTAGCGTGCTTTGTCTTTGTTCTGTGGTGGCAGCATGGAGTGCTCTTAATGCTGCCTTTAGGTCACTACACTGTCTTTGTAATGCTTCTACTTGCTTCTCTGTTTCCTCACGTACCAGGACTGCACGTTGCGTGTCCTGATAGGCCTTTTCGTATTGAGACTGGAAGCTGTTTAGGTGCGCCAGACAAGACTGGTGTGCCCTTTTAGCATCCTCCACCTCTCCATCTTTTGCTGCCAACTTCCTTCTCAATTCCAAATTCTCCTTTTCTACCTCGCTTATATCGACCGTACTCATTCGATGTATGCCCTCAACTTCTTTCCGGAGCGTCCTAACGACCTCCTCTGTGCCTCACAATTGTGCCAAGCAGGACACAATTGCCATCGGCTTACGAGCTTTCCCAAGCTCTTTTTTTGCGTCTCGCTCAGGTTCTCCCACCAAGTATGTCCTGTACTCCCGGGACCTGATTCCTCGTTGTCACAGAATTCATTCCAAAGGGGCCATCCTTTCTCTTTGAGATATTTCCTGATCTCATCCTCCCAAATGGGACATTGTCCCACTCTACTGCTGCTGGTCGCTGCGACCGCAAATTCCTCTGGGTTCATTAGGCGCTGCATTGCCTGCATTGCCATCTTTCATATCCGAATGCTGTCCTTCAAATTTGGGACAGGGGTTTTTATCCGAATGCTGCTCTTCAAATTTGGGACAGGGGTATTAAGGCGGTGCTGTAAATACGGGTACGGCTTTCGCTCCTTTCCAATATACAAACTTCCGACAGTTTTGTAGCAACAAAAAATCTATCAGTTTTACCTTATCGCCCTGTTAGTTACGCATGCATACACACACTTCCGAATTATGGGTATTGATCAGAACTGCTTGAACACTTGTGGTTTTCTGTTTCCAATTGGGTCTCTAAGTCAAATTCTGGGTTCTCCCAGAGTGGTTTTCCACTTCTAGATCGGGTCCCGGTGGAGTCGCCAAATAATGTTGCTGATTTTGCCTTAGTTCAATTGCTCTGTTTTATTACCTTTACTCTCGAGTCGCCAGGTATCTTTATACCGCCACGAGGTTCAAGTCCGAGTAATGATCAATAATCCAATACACCGATTAGTAAGGTTTAAATCAAAACACATTTATTAAACACAGTAATCGCGACTCATGCACAAATTCTATGTCTAAGCTACTTCTACAACTAACAGGCCTATACTTAACTTTGGACTGGCCCACCAGGTCAGGGAAACAAATGGCCTTTCGTTCGCGTTCTGAGCCTGCGGCATTTGAAGTTGGTACGGATTGGTAGCTGGGAGCGCCTATCTCGTAGCGAGCGTTGAATTAAGACTTACGAGTTTGATGATCACTGGAGTCACTGCACCGGTCACGGTCAATGTTGGTTCGTTGTTGCTGGGTGACCCGGGCAGGAAGAAGAGCGTGAAGAGAGCGAAGAGGTGGAGAAGAAGAGAGCGATTTGAACTTGGGGCTCAATTCTTATAGTCCCCAGGGGCTTCCCGCCTTTCGGGGAGGACCCTGTACCTGGTCCCAAGTGATTGTACTTTGTCCCAATCGCTTGGTTCGATTTTCTCCAATGCTGGAGCGGTTCCCTGATCGATGGGCGGTCCTGAGGTGGTCGTTCACCTCCTTTTGTGTAGTCTCCTGCTGGCTCCGAAGAGTTTGGTTTTGCTTTGTGTGTCTAAATATTGCTTATTGTTCCTGGGGATTGCTCATTAGTATGCAGATGGCTGTTGTTTTGTTATGCTGATGGTTGCTGGTATCGATATTGTCTGGCCTTTCCAGAGGTAAATACACAGCCAACCTGCAGCTGCAGGTTTTTGTCTTGTTGGCTGACTTTCCCATCAGCCTTTGCCGTTCGCCATTTTGAATCGGGTGTTGGCCATTTTAAGTGGCTACAATACAGGGCGATGGCGAGGAAGCCGCGGCCGGGTGACTCCCCAAGGGCGATGGTGGTCCGGTTCCACAGATTTTTGGACAAGGAGTGTGTTCTCCAGTGGGCCAAGCGTATGCGGAGCTGCAAATGAGACAAATAGCATATTGCGTGTCTATCAGAACCTGAGTGTGGAGGTGACCAGAAGGAGGGCTAGCTTTGATCAAGTTAAGGCGATCCTGTTCAAGAAGAAGGTGAAATTTGGGCTGCTATACCCGGCACATCGAGGCGGTGTGCGAGAGGCTGAGGAAGTGCATGCAGAACTACCTGCAGGTCAATGACACAGGGGAAGTCCCAGCAGCGGTGGTCTGGGAGGCGCTGAAAGCAGTGGTGAGAGGGGAGCTGATTTTGATCCGGGCTTATAGAGACAGGACGGATAGGGCAGAGACGGACCGACTGGTTAAGGAGATCCTACAGATAGATAGGAGGTATGTGGCGACCCCGGGGGTAGAGCTTTTAAGGGAACGTCTGAGGCTGCAGGCTGAGTTTGTGGTGCTGTCCACAGGCAAGGCAGTGGATCAGCTTAGAAAGGTGAGGGGTGCGTTTTACGAGCATGGGGAGAAGGCCAGCAGAATGCTGGCACAGAAGCTTAGGAAGAGGGAGGCGGCTAGGGAAATAGAGAGGGTTGTTGATGGGGAAGGGAATTTGGTAGGGGACTCGGCGGGGCTAAACAGGGTGTTCAGGGACTTTTACAGCAGACTCTATCGCTCGGAACCCCCCACGGGGCCCGAGGGGATGAGGCGCTTTTTGGACGGACTGACCTTCCCAAAGGTGGGCAGGGAGCTGGTGGATGGGCTGGGGGCCCTGATTAGGGCCGAAGAAATAGGGGAGAGCTTGAAGGCAATGCAGTCGGGTAAAGCCCTGGGGCCGGATGGATATCCGGTGGAATTCTACAATAAATTCTCAGGGCTATTAGGGCCGTTGCTGGTCAAGGTTTTCAATGAGGCGAGGGATGGAGAGGTGCTGCCCCCAACGATGTCACTGGCCACTATTTCGTTA
Organism: Scyliorhinus torazame; assembly: GCF_047496885.1. Classification (NCBI taxonomy): domain Eukaryota; kingdom Metazoa; phylum Chordata; class Chondrichthyes; order Carcharhiniformes; family Scyliorhinidae; genus Scyliorhinus; species Scyliorhinus torazame. Next base: position 122,581,352 of record NC_092709.1, read on the forward strand.
ATATTGAAGCGGGACAAGAACCCAGAGCTATGCTGGTCATATAGGCTGACCTCACTGCTTAATGTGGACGCCAAGTTGCTGGCCAAAGTTTTGGCCTCCAGGATTGAAGATTGTGTGCCGGAGGTGATTATGGAGGATCAAACCGGGTTTGTCAAGGGCAGGCAGTTGGTGGCCAATATAAGAAGGCTGCTCAACGTGATTATGATGCCCCCGGAGAGTAGGGAGGTTGAGGTAGTTGTGGCCATGGATGCGGAGAAGGCGTTCGGCCGGGTGGAGTGGGAGTACCTATGGGTGGTGTTGGGGCGATTTGGGTTCGGTAGGGGCTTTATCGATTGGGTTAGGATGTTGTACCAGGCCCCGGAGGCTAGTGTGAGGACTAATAGGACGGCCTTGGACTATTTTAGACTGTACCGAGGGACAAGACAGGGATGCCCCCTCTCTTCACTGCTGTTTGCGTTAGCTATAGAGCCGCTGGCGATTGCTCTGAGAGATTCAAGGGCTTGGAAGGGGCTGGTTCGGGGGGCAGGGGTGAAACATAGGGTCTCGCTGTACGCGGATGACCTGCTCTTATATGTAGCAGATCCAGGGGCAGGGATGGGAGATATCATGGCGACTTTGGGGGAATTTGGCCGGTTTTTGGGATATAAACTGAACATGACACAGAGCGAGATGTTTGTAGTCCAGGCAAGAGGTCAGGAGGGTCGGCTGGGGGAGCTACCGTTTAGGGGGAGAGTTTTAGGTACTGAGGGATACTTAGTGGTGCGCAACGGGCCGGTTACACAAGTTGAACTTGACCCGGTTGGTCGAGCAGATGAGGGGCGAGTTTCGGATGGGATGCGCTACCGCTGTCACTGGCTGGGAGGGTGCAGACGGTTAAGATGACAGTCCTACCGAGATTTTTATTTGTATTCCAATGCCTCCCAATTTTCATCCTGCAGTCCTTTTTTAATAGGGTTAACAAAATCATTCTGGACTTTGTCTGGGCGGGTCACCCCGCGAGTGAAGAAGGCGATGCTCGAGAGGAATCGGGGGGGAGGGGGGGGGGCTTGCCCTGCCAAATTTCAGTGATTATTACTGGGCGGCCAACATTGCTATGATTAGGAAATGGGTGGTGGGGGCAGAGTCGGTTTGGGAGCAGATGGAGCCAGCTTCATGTAGGGGCACCAGCTTGGGGGCGTTGATAACGGCACCTCTGCCGTTCCCGCCGGCGAGATACTCCACCAGCCCTGTGGTGGTGGCGGCCTTGAGGATCTGGGGTCAGTGGAGGTGGTACGTTGGAGCAGTGGGAGCATCGGTTTGGTCCCCAATATGTGACAACCACCGGTTTGCTCCAGGGAGCTTGAACGGCGGGTTTCGAGTATGGCGAAGGGTAAGAATTGAGAGGATGGGAGACCAGTTCCTGGAAGGGAGATTCCCTAGCTTGAGGCGCTGGAGGAGAAGTTTGGGTTGGCAAGAGGGAACAAATTCAGATATTTACAGGTGCGGGACTTCCTGCGCAGGCAGGTATCATCCTTCCCAGTCCTGCCACTAAGGGGATCCAGGATAGGGTTGTGTCTAGGGGATGGGTGGGAGAGGGGAGCGTCTCGGACATTTACAAAGAACTTATGGAGGTGGAGGAAATGCAGACCGAGGAGCTGAAGCGTAAGTAGGAGGAGGAACTTGGGGGTGAGATGGAGGATGGCTTATGGGCGGACGCGTTGAGCAGAGTCAACGTGACCACTACATGCGCAAGGCTCAGCTTGATCCAATTCAAGGTGGTGGCCCGGATGAGTAGATTCTTTGGAGTAGAGGACAGGTGTGTAAAATGTGCGGGCGGACCAGCGAACCATGTCCACATGTTCTGGGCATGTCCAAAACGTAGGGGATATTGGCAGGGGCTTGCGGACGTCATGTCCAGAGTATTGAAAACAAGGGTGGCAATGAGTCCAGAGGTGACGATTTTTGTGGTGTCGGAAGATCCGGGAGTCCAGGGGGAGAAAGAGGCAGCTCGGAGATGGATATTATTAGCTTGGAGGGACTCAAAGTCGGAGACTCCGAAGTCGGAGACTCCGAAGTCGAAGTCGGAGACCTGGTTAACCGACATGGCGAGCCTCCTCGGCCTAAAGAAGATTAAGTTCGCTTTGAGACGGTCGTTGTTAGGGTTCGCCTGGAGATGGCAACCATTCATCGACTTCTTTGCGGAGAATTAGTCGCCAGCAAGGCTGGGAGGGGCTAGGGTGGCGTAGGATAGGGGATTAAATAGGCGGGTCTTGGAGAGAAGGGAGTCGGTGTTTGCACTACGTTTATTGTTCTTTGTACATTGTTTTGTAATGTCAAAAATACCTCATTAAAATTGTTTGTTAAAAAAAAAGCCCATCTAGCTCACTAATGCTCTCCTGGGAAAGAAATATGCTGTCCTTACCCGTTCTGGCCTGCATATAACTCCAGAACAACAGTAATGTGGTTGACTGTTAATTGGCCTCCGAAAGGGCAATTAGTGATGAACAGGGGGTGGAATCTTCCTATAATTTGTCAGAATGTCAGTTTTGTGAAACCCTGCATGTAGCTCTCCAACTGCATCGCCAAGTTTCCTCTCCAGATTCTCAGGCACTCTGTGCACGGAGAATCTGGGGCTCTGGTGGGGCAGGGCCCGATAGAGCTGGCAATGCCAACTCCACAGAGTTTGGAGCACCGACTTTAAAGCGTTCCCAATCTGTATTAGAAAGAAACTCCCCCACAGACATGGAAGACTCCGCTCCAACAAGCATCAGTACACTCCGCCTCCCCTCACCAAGAAACATCAGGGCACTTCCCCACCCCACAAACAAACATCAGCACATTCACCCCTTCAATACAAACGTCAGGGCATCCCCCAACTGCCCCCAGGGAACTCCCCCCAATAAACATCAGGACATTTCCCCTCCCACCAACAAACATCAGGACACTTGTCCCCGCACCAGGCATGTCCCTTTTCCCCCGGGGGCTATACTGGCTATACTCCCGGTGGGTTCCCCTTGACAGCTTGAAGTTTGCAGAAGCAGTTATTAACAAGGGGAGTTCCCTCCCCTTATGGGCAACTTATGGTGGAGAAGCCTTTTAAATACATCTAAATTTATTTAAAGGAGTTTCCCGCACATAATGGGTAGGAACCTCATTGTGTCACCAGCAAAGGGTGAAGAAAATCCGAGATGGGATCTCAGCGGCAAGATTCTCAATCTTCATGGGAATTTCAAACGGCACGGCAATTTTCATCCATGGCGAATGGCAGCTGGAATTCCCACCCAGAATGAATGGGAAAACACAAATCCTCATGTGTCTATAGAGGAGTTTAAGTCTATCCAAGCTTGTTGTGTAAGTGTGAGATTTGCATAAAACCATATTTTCTTTCTTCTATTTGTGAACCTACACATGAGGAAATGAAGCTTAGGCTGACAGTAACCTTAATACCTTCTGGCATCAGTGGGATGTCTGTTCATATGTAAATAACAGTTTAAACACATTTTGTTGCAAAACATGAATATTTAAATCCAATTCTATTCATGGCAGAAGACTAAATCTGAAAATAAAATCTTCTTCAATGCATTTATCCCAGCCAATATCATCTCTACATAACATTGCACTGTAGGATGATGCAGGAAAGGCCACAGGAGCTGCTGTATAAATCCTGTGGGATCTCCTTGACTGATTCATATTTTTAAAAAGCTGTTGAAAACTCGCTGACCTGACATCACGTTGGCAAGGCATGAATGGAGGGGGGATCATATGGTAGGCAGGCCGGTTAATAACACTGAAATTTATTATAGTTCATTTAAATGAAGTTCCCGCACTTTGTAGGCTTGAACTATGTGGCAGGCCAGTGAGGAGTGGGGAAAATCGGGAAACGTCTCTCTGGAAAGAATCTCTGCCGGCGGGATTCTCCGTTTTCCTGGCGCCCGGGGGTTTCCCGGTGGCATGGGGTTGCCCCACAACGGGAAACCCCATTGACCGGCCGGCGTAACGGAGAATCCCGCCGGTGGGTCGGGGCGGAAATGTGGCACGGCGGGGCGGAGAATCCAGCCCGTACCGATTCTCACCGGATTTTCTGTTCACGACTCCGGTCTCTCTGCTGGCGGTCGCAGGTTAAGAATTGCCCCCTGGGTGTTAGAGTATAGGCTAGATTGTGAGTGGGATTTTCCTCTCCCTCCATGGTGTGTTCTACAGCCGCGGAAGGTAACCCAGCAGTGGGCAGCAGCTGGATCTTCTGGTTGACTCACCCTCGCCACTGTGAAACCCATGGCAGGGATGTGCTGTCGGTGGGACCGTATGATTCCACCAGCGTGAACCGCCGGAACATCCTGTCCAGTATTTAGGCAGGGATTTTCTGACCCCATCATGTTGGGACCCGCCGTGGGAAATTCAGTAACCCACCCAAACATTCCTTGGCTTTTGGTGGGAACAGAGAATCCAGGCATTAGCCAGGTCAGAAACTCCTGCCCTTAGTGGTTGCTTCATTAACTCTCATATGGTAAAATACATGTTTTAAACGATGAAATCGTAACTGAGATTTTTGTTTAATTCAAAAATAGTTACGAGTTTCCTTTTTTCACTTTGCGAAGTATCTGGCTCTCTCCTCATGGCGCCATACTCAATATTGCAAACTTATTGGGAGGGATTCTCTGATCCTGAGGCTAAATATCGACGCCGTCGTAAATGCCGTCGGGAAACATGGACTCAGGAGCAGCAATTCTGACCCCTACAGGGGCACTGGAGTGATCCATGCCGCTCCAGCTGCCGATCACGGCGTCACATGGGCACCTCGGGGTCCACGCATGCGCAGTGGGACCCGCGTGATTTCCACCCATGCGCGGTGTCTCCCTTCTCCGCAACGGCCCCGACGCAACATGGCGTAGGGATACAGGGGCTGGCGTGGAACAAAGGAGGCCCCCAGCCCGAGACGCCGGCCCGCCGATCGGTGGGCCCCGATTGCGGACCAGCCCACAGCGGAGTCCCCCCCCCCCTACCGAGGTCGAACCCCCCCTCCCCCTCCACAGGCCGCCCTCGGATCCTTCCACGCCAAGGTTCCGTCGGGTAAGACCAGGTTAGAATGGCGTCGGCAGGACTCGTTTTTTTTTGTACAGCCGCTCGGCCCATCCCGGGCGGAGAATCGCCAGGGGGAGAATCGTAGAGCACCCCCCGACAAGCGTTATGCCGGCCCTGCCGGCGCCAATTCTTCGCTCTCCGGAGAATCGCGTTGGGGCGGCGTGGCGCGACTCGCACCGGTGTCGGCGATTCTCTAGCCCGGCGCGGGCTGAGGTAATCCCGCCCAGTATTTGTAGAACCATTGTTGCAAACTCCCAGCCTGTCACTCTTTGGCCTGTGTTTTTTTTAAATTGGAATGCAATTTGTTATTTTTATTCCTTAGTAATTATAAGCTCCACATCAAACACATCAAATTCTGAAATGCAGAGGGTTAAAACTCAGGATATGTCCAAATAATTGACCATATACTAGTCTCCTGGGAGCTACTGTGTAACAAATGAACGGGTGTGGATCCACCGATACAATAGATGAGGAACATATTTTCTCACAATGATTGGGTTAAGGTGTTTAATATTTGTGGATTTTATGGGGCCAGATGTGTAGTTTCCACTGGTCATTGAACTGTATAGAGAAGGGTCACAACAGCACTGAACTAATTAGCAACATGTTGAGAGTAGCAGGTGATGGCAAGTAGGTCAAAGCCCCCCAGAAAGAAATTTCAGTCACCATCTGGGCATCACATGGTGTTGGACATCATCATTGGATGACTGAAGTCTGGTTATGAATCAGTGTGAAACACCTTAACAACCTGCATTTGTCTCTTGTGTCACGCTCACCTGTTCCTTAATATCCAGGCTGAATAAAAGTAACATGTTCACCTTAGCATTGATATGATCTGCGCAGGAAGCTGAAATGTCTTTCTCAGACCAGTGAAAGTCATTGTGTCCTCACCATGTTGTTTGATTTCACCATATAGTTGTTAAAACACATTGCTTTCAATGCAAGGAAATGTGTTTCTTTTTAGCCATGATGATCATTTATTTTTGGCAATGGAATATTAAGATTGACAAGGATGATATTTGGACTGCTGAAAATATTCTTAAATAAAATGGACACTTTGTTGTCAAAAGGTATGTTATTAGAGAATGTCTGATCCACTGGGAATCCACATCGAGGAACTACCCAGAGTCACCTTAACTGTAATTATTGCACGATTGTCACCATCGGTTGTGTAGGCCCTTATCTCTCAGAGCACCAATATTATTTGCAGTACTCCATGAATAAGCACTCTTAGTAGATCTTGATCGGCCACTCAAAAATATCTGCAACAGGCATATTAGGTCACCAAGCATCTTGGCCAGGATTCTCCCTTCTGGGAACGAGGTCCCCATGCCTGCGGGAAAATCGGCGCCAACGACTCCGGCGTCAAGGGCCCCCCAAAGTGATGAATTCTCACCTTTCTAGGTGGCTAAGTGGACGCCGGAGGGGTTGCCGCCACTCCAGCCGGCGCCGAAGGGAAGGCGCGTGTTCGCGCATAACGGCCAGCGTGATCTCACCATGCGTATTTTCACGCATGCGCTGGGAGTCTCTTCACCGCGCCGGCCCCCAGGCAATATGGCGGAGCCCTACAGGGACCCGGCGTGGAAGAAGAAGTGCCCTCATGGAACAAGCCTGCCTGCAGATCGGTGGGCCCCGATCTCGGGCCAGGCCACCATGGGGACCCCCCCGGGGTCAGATCCCCCCGCGCATCCCCCCCCCCCCCACCCCGAGGACTGCATACGCATGCTCATCTGCCAAGTCCTGCCGTGTTGGGCCTGAGTAACCCACGCCGGCGGGACTGGCCAAACACTGACTGCCGCTCGGCCCATTGGGGCCAGGAGAATCGCCGGGGTGGGGGCCGTTGCCAATGGCCCCCAACTGGCGAGGCGGGAATCCCACCCGAAAAACAGCGGTGGAGAATACGGCAGCCGGCGTTGGGGCGGCGGGACAGGATTCGCGCCTCCCCCGGGGATTCCCCGACCCTGCGGGGGTCAGAAAATCCCGTCCCACATGTCGCACTGCCAATATGTGTGCAACCACTGTGCCATACATGCTCCCTTCCCCCCCCAACCCCGAGGCGGGTTAGATGGAGAAAATTGAATGGATGGGATTTCCACCTAGGAACCTGCCCGCCCAAACCCAGATGTAATTTGACACTCAGTAGGGAAACCTACCCAACCACCTTTTAGGGCCCTTAAGTGACCAAAGCCGTATCCCACACAGCCTCAATTTTTAGGCTGGTGGGAGCAGGTATGGGCAGGGGGCGAAAGTGACATTTACACTTTTCCCCACTCTGGGTGAGCAGGGCAGGTGGGGGGAGACCCCTCACTCTGAAGGCCTCCTCTGAGTGGAGACACCCTCCCCCCAGGCTGTTAGAGGTCTGAGAACCCCTCCCCACTGGCCTACCTCTGATGTCACGGTCACCCCCCTCTCGTCTCCTCAGGCATCCCCTAGTCTCCTGCCCTGGTACTCCCGGGACAAAGGCCTGGGACTTAGTCCCAGGCAGAGTACATCTTCTGGTCACGGCAATGCTGAGCCTGGCAATCAAATCGGTCAACTGCTCTCATGGACGGGACTTCCTTCCAAGGGCAGATGGAAATCTGGCCCACTGCCAGTCAACACTCAAGTGAGCATTAAATGGCAGTGGAACTAAGAGAGCTGGCGGCAGCCCCTAAGGCACCAACTCGCAGGATTGAGAGCACTGATCGCTCGCCATCCTTAAAATTCTACCCCATGGCTAAGGTTTGATTTACCAACCTTAGCTTTCTCCTGATGTCCTTAGAGACACATCGAGTTCAGTTTCATTTCTTTACCTTTCCTGCTTTTGTTTAGAGATACGGGGCATGGTCGACCCGAATGGGAACAGAGTTCTATAAGGAGCACCGAGAAACCCCATTATATCAGGACCCAGTTCCCATTCCGGCAGATTCGGGGCCTCAGCGGGGAACTCTCTAACGAGGCCGCACTTAGTCCCATTTTCTGCGCTGAGGAGCTCCGCTCATTGGAGCTCATCAGTGCAGAAGGAGATCAGGATGCCCTTTTTAAATGGTGGCCCGATAGCTCAACCCCTGATGTGACCCCCAAACTGCCCCCCCCCAAAGCACAAACTCAGTTATAAGGGAATCCTCAGTACCCCTGCACCCTCTCCAATCTCACAGGGCACCTGTCATCTGCAGGTGCTCATGGGGGACATGCATTCTGTCGATCACCCCTTGGACCCGGGGCATCGCAGCGTCAGCTGCCCAGGCATCCTGGATGGGTCAGTCCACATTGAAATGGATGTATTGTGCCAACTGGGCATATCGGGCTTCCGTGATGGCGTGGATGCACCCGTGCACCGAACCCCGGCCCCATGGTCCGTACTCTGGTCAACCCTGCCAGCCCCCCCACTCCCCCCGGGCCCTGGCAGTCCAACCCCCAACCCTCCAGCCTGCCTGGCCAGTGTCAGGACCGGCAGCCCACGATTGGGGTTCGCCTGTCCTACCTTCCCTCTTTCCCTCATCAGCCATGGGGCCTGTTTACAGTTTTGTGAAAGTACAAGTGTACCTAGCCGTTGGGAATTCCCGCTGGTGGAGGCAGAGGATCGGAGAGGCTCTGGAGAATACCAGGTCAGGCCCACTAATGATATGAAAACGGTGTTTACTGTACATGCAGAGTGGAACGCATCAACACCGCTGTCGAGGCACCAGAGAATGCAATTTGCCGTGAACCCAGCACCCGCCACGATTTTGGCGTCACAACCGATTCTCCGCACAATCGCCTTTCCTGATTTCGCCATTGGCCGATAGAGAATCCTGCCCCACATTTATAAAACATCATTTTCACTTGCCAGAGAGGTTGTTCAGCAGAAATTAAGACTTATCATGCCTTTATAAATTGTACTTATACCCAAAAGAAATGCTCCAATGATTTGTAGCAGATTTAATTGATATCCTTGAGATAACTAAAGGAGGTTTACACTGATATGTGGTAAGTGTGGAAACTGATGACAAGATGATGTTTTTGCACAATGTTTTCTATTCTCATGTTTATGCAGTTCCACTCACCGGAAATCGTCGTCCGACTTTTGGCATAAATAACGGTGCATATTATTGGCTTCACCATTATTTTGGCAATAAATGCTGGCTGATCTCTATTTCAAAACAGGGTCCTCCAGGGCATTTAAAAAAAAAGATGCATGCATGTGCATAATTCCAGCATTCAGAATTTCTGCCTGATAGGAAATCATTTGTCCTTTAACAGCTTACATAGTAAGTGATTTGGGATTCATAGTAAGGCTTAGCAGGCTGTAAGTTAATCATACATAAATTCTGCACTGGCAGCAAAAATGGACTAGGTTTACTGTTTGACTCCTTCAATAATTCATACATTAAATAATTCAGTTATTATTCTTTTAATGCATCAGTTTATAAAACTAATGGTGATGTTTGAACTTGAATACCATTGCCAGACCAAGTTAGAACGAATGACTGAGGTTTGGTATCGGCTGTCTTATTTCTTCAAAGCATTAAAATTAATGTTGTGCCTTAAGCTGTGGATTTCGTCTGATTAACTTCAATGTTGTAAGTTTATTTTTGTTGAAAAAATGGGCCCATGCAGAAATCATTAAAATCCTTTGGCAAATGAATGAAAATTATACTGACGTGCAATAATTGCATTTTCTTTTACAACAAATTAGTTAGTGCAAAGTCTTTAGCACTGGAAAAGAATGTTTTAGAAAGTAAGTGAATGACTGCAGTAATGAAAATACATTTCCTCAAGATAAATCTTTAATAGGATTTAGCTCCTCACATGCTCTTTCATTAAAATGGATGTTGTGAATATATACTTAGCACAGATTACATTTTTTCAGATTGCAAACAAATTATGATTTTTTTTGTAGAAGCTAGAATCATAGAATCATAGAATCATAGAAGTTTACAGCATGGAAACAGGCCCTTCGGCCCAACCAGTCCATGCCGCCCAGTTTTTACCATTAAGCTAGTCCCAGTTGCCCGCACTTGGCCCATAACCCTCTATACCCATCTTACCCACCTTATGAGCTGGATAAGGCTCACCGGTCCCTCAGGCCAAAGCCGAAGGCAAATGAACCACCAAGAACTGTGATAGTCTGTTTACACAGCTGCCAGGGGAAGGCAAAGTGATGAGATGTGCAGAGCTGAATCAAGAGGTGAGGTGGGAAGGTAGCAGCATTCGTATATCTTATGACAGAGCTGACAAGGTGGCGGGTGGCCTTTGGGCCAGCATTGACCAAGGCAGCATTGACCAAGAGCAACGTGCAGTTTGGGGTGGTCTACTCAATGAAGCTAAGATTTACACACAACTCCAGGGACTATTACTTCAAGGTGACAGAGGCGTAGGCGTTCGTGAAGGCTGAAGGACTGGGACTGAACTGAATTTCGAATTTGTTTTTCTTTAGGGTGTGGTTGGGAGGGGATGGTTTTGGGGCATTGGGGTAATATGTTGGGATTTGTTTCCCTTTGTTTATGGGTTTATTTTGTTGGGATGTTTAGAAGGAATGGGTTTGGAGGGGTCTTTATGTTGGTGTTTTTTTAGATTGGGCCTATGGAATGAGGTGGCTCTGGCAGGGGCCCCCTCGTTAGCAAACACAGGTTGGCTTGTGAGTGGGAGTGAGGTGGGGGAGGGGCTGTGGCCATTGGATCCTTCGTGGACAGGTTTTAATGGGCCTGTAGGTGTGAATGGTGCGGGGATAGAGACTATGCAGGGAGAAGTGGTTTCAAGACAAAGTGAATGGGGAGCTTCTGGGAAGGGGGGGGGGGAGCTGTAATGTGGTGCTGATGGTGATCAGGGATAGGGGTGTGTCCCGCTCGCCAGGCAGGACAAGGAGCAGTAATCATGACAGACAGGAAGAAGGGGGTAGGAGTGCTCCGCCCCCCCCCTCCCCCTCCCCCTCCCCCCCCCCCACCCCCGGTCCATATGGTAACATGGAACATGTGAGGGTTGAGCAAGTTGGTGAAACGATCAAGAGTTTTCTCGTATTTGTAGTGCTTAATAGCTGAGGTGGTGCTGTGGCAGGAGACCCATCTGAGGATGTAAGACCAGGTTAGGCTTCGGAAGGGTTGGGTGTGTCAGGTGTTCCACTTGGGCTTTGATAGCGGGGCCCGGGGGTAGCAGTACTGGTGGGTTAAAGAATTAGATTTCAGATGGAGAAGGTGGTGGCAGACCAGGGAGACAGTTACGTTATGGTAACAGGTGGGTTGGAGGGGAGGCTGGTGGTATTGCTTAGCGTGTATGCCCTGAATTGGGATGATGTGTGTTTCATGAAGAGAATGATGGCTGCCACACCAAATTTGGATGCACATCAGTTAATACTCAAGGGGGACTTGAATATAGTGCTGAATCTGAAGGTGGATAGATCTAAGTCACGCTCACCAACCCCTCGGCAGGATGGCAAAGGTGTTGGTTGCATTTATGAAGGAGATGGAGGGAACAGATCTATGGAGGTTTTTGCATCTACGGAATGGGAGCATTCCTTCTTTTTGCCGGAGCAGAATGTGTATTCTAGGATTGACTTCTTCATTATGAGGAAGTTGTTGTCGTCGGGGTGAGGAAAGCGGAATACTTGGCAATTGTTATATTGGACCATGCTCCACATTTGGTGGATGTGGTCCTGGAGAAGGGGCCTACAGAGAGGCCAGCGTGGATGTTGGATGTGGATCTAAATTTTTGTGTAAAGATTGGGAAGGTGATTGATGACTATGTGGGGTTCAAAAGGATCAGGGAGGTCAGTGGTCTGGGAGGCACTGAAGGTGGTGGTAAGGGGAGAGTTCATCTCATTTAAGGTTCAGGTGGACAGGGAAGCAAGAGAGTAATGGCAGCAGCTGGTAGACAAACTTTTGGAAGTGGATAGTGTAGCGCACAAAGACTCCATGAGACGAATAGAGTGAAGTCGATGAGGCTTTATTAAGCGTGTCTGTTCCCCCGCAGCTCGATAGTAAACTGGCCTGCGGGGGAAGACTCCGGCTTCTTATACTCCGCCTTCAGGGCGGAGCTTGAGGTCAACGGCCAACCAGGACCTGGGATCTGTCAGCCAATGACATTAGGGCTTCCAGTCCCACATGACCCCCAATACATACTACCACAGATAGGAAGTATGCAGAGGATCCCACTCCGGAACTCCTTGTGAAGAGAACAAAATGCAGTGGGGATGGAGGTTCAGGTGGCGATAGTGAAAATGCAAACGGGCAAGGCACCGGGGCTGGGTAGGTTCCCGGTGGAGTTTTATAAAAAGTTTCTGGAAAGCCTTGCTGATGGAAATGTTCGAAGATGATGTGATTAATGGCGCACTCCTTGCGACGATGAGGCTGGCATCCATCTTGTTGTTGTTAAAAAAGGATAAGGACCAGATAGAGTGCGGGTCGTTTCGGCTAATATCTCTGCTAAATATGGATGCCAAGATCCTGGCCAAGGGTAGGTTGGAGGAAAGCCTCCCGCAGGTGATCGGGGAAGATAAGACAGGGTTCATAAAGGGTAGGCCGTTGTCTTAAAATGTGCGGCGTTTTATGGTGCTCTCCCCATCAGAGGGGTGCGGCAGTAAACGCGGAGAAAGCATTTGACGGTGTAGAGTGGAGATATTTGTGGCATAGGTCAAATTTTATAGTGGGAACTGAAGGTGCGTGTACGCACGAACGAGGTGAATTCGAGTACTTTCAGTTACATACAGGAACACGGCAGGGATGCCCCAATCCTGTTTGTGCTGGCGTTAGAGCCCTTGGCCATTGTGCTGAGGTGCTCGGTTACCTGGAAGGGAATAGTGAGGGTAAGGTGAGGTGAGGTGGAGCAGAGGGTGATTTTGTATGCCCATGATTCGTTGTTACACATCTGAAACCCGGGTTCTACGATGGGGGATATAATGGGGCTGCTCAGGCGTTTGGGGGCTTTTTCAGGTTATAAATTGAATCAGGAAAAGAGTGAATGTTTTCTGATGTCTTCTCCGAGTGCAGGAGCTGGTTGTGGGGGGAGGTTTCCATTTTGGGTGGCGACTACCCACTTTAGGTATCTGGGAGTGCATGTGACTTGAAACTGGGCCTGGCTTCAAAGAACAAAGAAAAGTACAGCACAGGAACAGGCCCTTCGGACCGCCACGCCTGTGTCGACCATGCTGCCCGTCTAAACTAAAATCTTCTACACTTCGTAAATTGAATTTCATGAGCCTTGTGGATAGGGTCAAGGCAGATTTACTGAGGTGGGGCAGCCTTCCACTATCGTTGGCAGGCCAGGTGCAGGCAGTTAAGATTAATATTTTGCTAAGGTTTTTAATCTTAATTCAATGCCTCCCGGTCTTTTTACTGAAAATGTTTTTTATGGGGGTGGAACGGTTGATTTCATCATTTGTTTGGACAGGTAAGGTAGCAAGAATTAGAAGACAATACTTCAGAGAGTACCCCATGACACTGCTCGCACTTATCCTCCACCTCTGGGAAGAACCTGCTCATGCATGTCTTCGTAAGGTGTGCTCTACACACCACTTTGAGCTACATCAGCCTTAGCCCGGCGCAAGAGGAGGTGGTTACTTCTGTGCAGCGCCTCGGTCCAGAGTTGTCCCCCTATCGCCACGCTCAGCTCCTCCTCCCATTTCCGTCTGGTCTCGTCCAGTGGGGTCCTGACCTTTTCTATGTCGCCACATTTGTCGTCCGCTAACCTTGTCCAGCCCTACCATTGTGTCCAGAAATGTTTGTCTGGGTCTCTGGGGAATGTTTTTGTCTCCTTGCGGAGAAAGTTGCACAGCTGCAGGTACGCGAGCTCATCCCTTTTTGGGAGTTAGAACAAAGAACAAAGAACAAAGAAATGTACAGCACAGGAACAGGCCCTTCGGCCCTCCAAGCCCGTGCCGACCATACTGCCCGACTAAACTACAATCTTCTACACTTCCTGGGTCCGTAATAAATAATCTTTATTGTCACAGGTAGGCTTACATTAACACTGCAATGAATTTACTGTGAAAAGCCCCTAGTCACCACATTCCAGCACCTGTTCGGGTACACAGAGGGAGAATTCAGAATTCTCAGCTGGCACGGGAATTGAACCTGCGCTGCTGGCCTTGTTCTGCATCACAAACCAGCTGTCTAGACCACTGAGCTAAACCAGCCCTAAAGAACCTCTCTGAGAGTTCCCCCAAGGTCGCCAGTCTATCATCCACGTGCATGTCCTTCACTTTCAATGTCCCTCTGCCCACCCTCCACATCGCAAATGTCGTGCTGGAGGATAGACAAACAAGGAGTGATGATTTGTACAGAATCTCTGAGAACTCAAAAGATTCTGTACAAAAAAGTCTGAACCACTAAAGGTAACTTTGAAGTATAAAGAACAAAGAACAAAGAAAAGTACAGCACAGGAACAGGCACCTTCGGCCCTCCAAGCCTCTGCCAACCATGCTGCCTGTCTAAACTAAAATCTTCTACACTTCCTGGGTCCATATGCCTCTGTTCCCATCCTATTCATGTATTTGTCAAGATGCCCCTGAAGTGTCACTGTCGGCCCTGCTTCCATCACCTCCTCCGGCAGCGAGTTCCAGGCACCCACTACCCTCTGTGTAAAAAACTTGCCTTGTGCATCTCCTCTCAACCTTGCCCCTTGCACCTTGAACCTATGCCCCCTAGTAATTGACCCCTCTATCCTGGGAAAAAGCCTCTCACTGTCCACTCTGTCTATGCCCCTCATAATTTTGTAGATCTCTATCAGGTCGCCCCTCAACCTCCGTCGTTCCAGTGAGAACAAACCGAGTTTATTCAACCGCTTCTCATAGCTAATGCCCTCCATACCAGGCAACATTCTGGTAAATCTCTTCTGCACCCTCTCTAAAGCCTCCACATCCTTCTGGTAGTGTGGCGACCAGAATTGAACACTAAGTACAAGGAAGAAACGCATCTTTGCTACGAACCTTACAAGCTACTGGCACCTGGTGCTCAATGCGCGGTAAAACTTCGAAGCCTGGGCTGGAAGGCATCAAGACACTTCAAAAGCTTTGGACTACCGGTAATGTAGACAAGAATTGGAGGGTGTTTAAGCAGCAGTTGAAACTCTATGTTGAAGCCCTTGGTCTGCAGGCACAGCCCAATGAGAGGCATATTGTGTTGCTGCTCACTGTAGCAGGAACCCAAGCAATTGAAATCTTTAACACTTTTGTAATTGAAAATGAGGCTGACAGCAAAAGCTTTGAAAAAGTCCTTGAACAATTCAATCGATATTGCTCTCCTAAAAAAAATGAAATATTCGAGCACTATATATTCGGTACGCGCACCCAGAACGCGGGAGAGCCATTCAATAGCTTCCTCACTGACTTCCGATTGAAGGTGCAGTCATGCAACTTCAGCACACTCCAATCATCAATGATGTGCGATCAGATAGTTTTTGGAATCTTCAATGGTAAAATCTGCGGGAAACAGACCTGCAATTTGAAAGTGCGATTCAAATATCTCACGCTCATGAGCTGGCAGCAAAGCAGCTCGACATGTTGAATCTACAGCATTTTGTCATGAAGCCAGAAAAAGTGGCAGACGCCATTAGCGTGGTGATGCAGCTGAATAAGAAACGTGCTCCCAGTGCAGGTGGCTATTTTGAGCGGCCGACCTGACCCTCCATTTAGTGGCAAGTGAAATTTGCCCTACTTATGGAAAAACATGTGCTATCTGTAATGGCAGGAATCATTTTGCAACCCAATGTTATTCAAGGAGAAGGCCTGAACAAACAAAGAGTATCAGCGCTATTGATAAAGTGTGCCGAGAGGACACATTCTTTGTAGACGTGATCTCCAGCAAAGACAAGGAGACTCAAGTCATACCAAATAGCAATGTATTTGTACCAGTCTGCAGCAATAATGATTTGAAGACAGATAATCATAAAGATAAATGGACAGTGCCATTAAAAACAAATGGCAGTGATAAGTCAAGCTCGACAGTGGTGCGAGGTCCAACCTCATCAACCTGTGATGTGAAAAAGCTGCAAATTCAACCAAAAATAGTTACCAGAATGGTAATATCAACAGATTATAATGGTAACAAAATCTCTTTGTTCGGAGCATGTGAGCTTGATGGCGGTCAAAAACAAAATTTACAAGTTGAAATTTTCTGTGGTGGCGGTGGACCAATGAATCTTTAATGCAGACAATGCTACAACAGGCCCTCATCCGTCAGGAGACTCCATACTGAATGATTTCCCTGAAATCTTCCAAGGTTTTGGTATGTTACCATACACCTACAAGATTCAATTGAAGGAAGATGCGAAGCCTGTGATTGATGCACGGAGATGTGTGCCGGCGCCATTAAGGTATAAACTAAAGGCAGAGCTAAAGAGAATGCCTGTCTTGGGTGTCATCAAGCTTATTGAAGCCCCGATAGTCTGGGTTAATTCTATGGTCTGTGTAAAGAAGCGTGATGGGGACTTAAGAATCTGCATGGATCCAAAGGATTTGAATCCCAATATTAAAAGGGAACACTACCCTAATCCAAAAAGGGAGGAGACAACTTGTGCCCTATGGATAAAATAATTCATTTTAAGAATGCTAGACATGATAGATTTTGTGGGCAAATTCCTCCCCAACTTGGCAGCCAGAACAGCACATCTGAGGGAGACCATAAAGAAAGATGTAACATTCCAGTGGTGCAGCGACCATGAACAAGAGTGGCAGGCACTGCAGGTTTCCCATCCACAGCGCCAGTTCTCACGTTTTTTGACCCAGCCAAAAATACAAAAATCTCAACTGAATGAATCACAGGATGGTTTGGGGGCGGTCCTACTCCAGCACCTGGAAGGAGACTGGCGTCCAGTGGCGAATGTGTCCAGGGCGGTGTCTGACACTGAACGACAATACGCACAAATCGAAAAAGAGTGCCTCAGGCTCTGTAATGGGCTAACTAAGTTCCATGATTGTGTGTATGGGCTTCCAACCTTTATTGTGGAGACTGACCACAGACCACTGGTCGCCATCATTTAAAAGAAATCTTAGTGAGATGTGGCCAAGACTGCAACAAATGTTCATGAAGTTGCAACGGTACAATTTGGAGTTGGTATGTACATCTCATCGTGGCTGTCGTGCTTTCCAGAGCTACCGGCAATGAGAAACCACTCCAGCTGGATGAGGACATATAGGTCCACGTAGACAGAGTCTCTGCCAGTCTCTGACAACAAGTCAAACATCATTAAAGAGGAAGCTGCCAAGGACACTATCCTGCAGGAAGTGGGAAAGTATATCCATGAAGGATGGCCCAAAGGATCATGTTCAGGTTTCTACAATATTCAAGCAGAATTAAGTGACGTGAATGGATTTTTGCTACGGAATCAGCGGATTGTGATTCCACAAGCAATACGGTCAATGATCCTCATGAAGCTGCAAGAAAGTGGATGAAAAAGTGCAAGAGGGGAGCCAGGGAGGCAGTCTATTGACCTGGGATCAACTGGTACATTGAGTTGATGGCACAAAACTATGAAAAGATTTCAGCACAGTCAGAGCAAGAAACCCATGCAGATGGGCGAGACAGTCACAACTCCATGGCAGCAGGTTGGCATGGATCATCTCCATTTAAATGGAAAGGAGTACCTTCTGGTCATAGACTATTTCTCTAACTACCCGGAGATAGCGCAGTTGTCGAATTCTATGGCAAAATGCGTTATTAAGAACATCAATGAAATTTTTGCGTGACACGGCATTCCGAATGTGGTCATGAGCAATAATGGTCCTTCTTTTGACTGCTATACGTGGACAGAATTTGCGCGACAATATGATTTCCAATATGTTACTTCCAGCCTGCATTACCCACAGCCGAATGGCAAAGTTGAAAAGGGAGTGCATATCATCAAGCAGATCTTAAAGAAAGCACTAGACAGTCATGATGATACATATCCTGCACTCCTCAGCTATCGTTTGGCACCGCTAGTCAATGGCCTCTCGCCTGCTCAAGTGTTAATGAACAGGCAACTACGAACGACTCTACTTGGCTTTCCTCATGAGCCTGTGAACCACTCGTTAACAAGACAATTAACCTCTCAGAAAATGAGGCAGAAGGGATTCTATGATAGGTCTGTCAAAAAACCTCAACCTCTGCAGCCAGAGGATACAGTGAGAGTAGAAGACTCCAAAGGAAATGGATGGTCTAAACAGGCAAAGGTACTGTGACAAGCGGGTCCAAACTCGTATCTCATTGTTATGGATGAAGGTGGTGTCTCAAGAAGGAACAGAATTTGTTTTGCTCAAAGTACGGCAACCGTTTGTGATGCAACCACCAGAAGAAACATGCATCAGTCCTAAGAATGTACAGAACAAACCCAAGAGGATGAATTGTCAATACATGAAGAACATAAAACTCAAGCAACAAAAACGAAAGAACATGAAGAACCTTAACCAGTTCAGCAGCCACTGAGATTCACTACAAGAATAAGGTGCAAGCCAGAAAGACTGAACTTATGACAGACTGTAAAACAAATTCTGAACATGTACATAGTTATGCATAGCATGATGAAATGTAAAAAGTAATTTAATGTATGTAAATTATTTTATTTTTCCAAAGGAAAGTGGATGCGATGATATGCATAAGGCAAGTTTGTACATAATGTTATGCATGATCTCTGACCATTAGGTGGCAGTGTGAACCAATCAAGTGACCTTGTGGTCTGGGAGTTGGGAGTAGGTTGTGCTGGAGGATAGACGCATTTTGCAGCAGTTCTACACTAATTAATTTGTGTTTTGGTTTATTATTTTATTTATCCTAGTTATCTTATCATGCAGTTGGCCTACAATAAATTATTAAACTAAATGTTCTGTAATTCACCTTTCACATCAATCAGTCTACAAAAAATGACACAGACCTTGACCTCTGCTTGATAAAAATAAAGCATTATATGTACTGCACAATGTCTCTTGAAAGAGAAATTGTTCTGAAGCGACGATTCACATTCCTTCGCAACTAAATAGCAAGGAAGATCTGTAAACAGAAAGAAAATAGTTTGTGCTAAGCATAGTTACAATGAGATAAGCCTTCTGCTATTGAACAATGAAGCCTCCAGAACATTTGGAAATCAATACAACAGGCTTATTCCAGGTCTGAAAAGAAAAGTTGCATTCACATATTGAACTTGCAACAACTGACAGGAGTTAGCAAATATTTTTTGATTTCATTGGCACTCCCATTAGAGTTTCACAATATTCAAAACTTTCTGAGAATTCCAATAATTCTCAGAGGAAGTATTGTTTGTAACACCAAGAAATATGAGATAGTGACGGACAACATTAATTTTACTTTCAACAAGTAGAGGTGCAACAAAAAAAAAATCACTGAACCAGAGATTTAAGTAGTTACCTGGAATTTTGCAGAATTGCACTAATTTTTAATCATATGCAGATAAAAGACTCATACTTGAGTTAGTTTGAGCCATTTGGAGTTATACTACATCATCTAATGCACATGCCAAGGCATTTCATACTGACACAATTGTTATAGTCTAAGTGCAGTCTAAAGCAGTGTTCTTCAAACTTTTTTTCCGGGGATCCATTTTTACCATCCGGCCAACCTTCAGGACCCAACCCGGCCGACCTTCGCGACCCACGCCGGCTGACCTGCGCCACCCACCATTTTCTCTTACCTTGTTTGCTGCTGACGAAAATGGAGGAAATGGTTTTGGGTCCCTTTGGCCCTCGTACACACTCCTCCAATGGAACCTGTCGGAAAGTATGGAATCTCCATCTGTCCAAAGTTCTGCATTTTTTCCTGTAAAATTTTATCAAATAAAACCCCTCCGAACTTGTAAAAAAAAAGAAGAAAAAAAAATTAAATGTATAAAATAAATGAATAAAATGAATAACCCCCCCCCTCCCCCCCCGAACTTGTAAAACAAAAAGCTGCGACCGTTTAAAAAAAAAGCGCATGCGCAGTGCGGCCCCATTTTCTTTACATGTTCGTGGCCATTTTGAAGGCCGCTTGCAGCCGGCGTTATTAACAGCCAGCTGCTGTGGCTGTTGCGCGCAGGTTTGCGCGATTGGGAGCACCGCGACGGACGACTCCCCGACCCTCCCAACCCACCTGCGGGTCACCCCCCCCCCCCCGAGTTTGACAATGCCTGGTCTAAAGAGCTCATTGTACTAATAGAAAATGAGGTCAATGTGATTTCACATTGCAAAGCAGAAGTACAATGATCACAAGAGACGGTCTTGCAGCAGTTACCACCATACCAGTACAGAAGTGCACCATGCACTAAAGCACAAGGGGCAAAAAGAGAAGTGTCTCATATACAGTCATTAACTCGTTCGTGAATAATATCTTTGAATGCATTGTGGGTGAAGCTTTCCACCCAGCCCAATACAGCAAGCACCCCACCATCATCTCCCAGAAGATCCGGGCTTATTGTTGCCTGGCAAACTACCCAAGTGCATGGTGTCAGAAGAGCCAAAGACAATGACGAGGTACACCAGGTCCGAGTAAAACGTCACAAACTCCTGAAAGAACAAATCCAAAGTGTACAGAAATCTCAATTTTTCCTGAAGGTTATGCCAAGAATTCATGACTCAGCAGACACAGTGAGGAAGCACCGAAGTTCCAATGTGACCATATTCAATATTGCACTTTACAAATACAGATACCTATCATGCCTTAAATAAGAACATAAGTACTAGGAGCAGAAGGCCATTCGGCCCTTCTCCGCAATTCAATGAGATCATGTCTGATCTTTTGTGGACTCAGCTCCACTTTCCGGCCCAAACACCAGAACCCTTTATCTATCTTTATCTTGAAAACATTTAATGAAGGAGCCTTAACTGCTTCATTGGGCAAGAAATTCCATAGATTCACAATGTTTTGGGTGAAGAAGTTCCTCGTATGTTCAGTCCTAAATCTACTTCCCTTATTTTGAGGCTATGCCCCCTGGTTCTGCTTTCACCACCAGTGGAAACATCTATCCTATCTATTCCCTTCATAATTTTATATGTTTCTGTAAGATCCCCCCCCGCATCCTTCTAAATTCCAACGAGTACAGTACCAGTCTACTCAACCTCTCCTCGTAACCCAACCCCCTCAGCTCTGGGATTAACCTAGTGAATCTCCTCTGCACACCCTCCAGCGCCAGTACGTCCTTTCTCAGGCAAGGAGACCAAAACTGATATACTCATGTGCAATAAGAATTTCAGAACAGGAGCAATAAAATAACTGAAGAGGTGTCAAAAATAGTGACAATGGTGATGCACTGATGACGCAGTTGGAGAAGTCACTAACAATGGTATCAGAAAGCTCAGAGCCCTCATGTAAAAAGATAGCGGCCAAGGAATGGATCTTGCAAACCCCATTTCTCAGGTGGTTAAGAGTGCAACAGGCTGTCACCATGGCACAGTGGTTAGCACTGCTGCCTCACAGCACCAGGGACCCAGGTTCAATTCCGGCCTTGGGTGACTGTGTGGAGCTTGCACATTAACATAGAACATAGAACAATACAGCGCAGTACAGGCCCTTCGGCCCACAATGTTGCACCGAAACAAAAGCCATCTAACCTACACTATGCCATTATCATCCATATGTTTATCCAATAAACTTTTAAATGCCCTCAATGTTGGCGAGATGTTCTCCCCGTGTTCTCCCCGTGTCTGCGTGAGTTTCCTCTGGGTGCTCCGGTTTCCTCCCATAATCCAAAAATGTGCAGGTTAGGTGGATTGGCTAAATTGCCCCTTAGTGTCCAAAGGTGAGGTGGAGATACGGGGCCAGAACAGCGGGGTGAGCCTTGGAAGGGTGTTCTTTCAGAGGGTCGGTGCGAACATGATGGGCCAAATGGCCTCCTTCTGCACTGTAGGTATTGTATGATTCTATGATTCTCTAGTGGGTGATGAGAATTTGCTTGCCATGTGCAAGATGTGCGCCACCCACCATATTGGATTGGCTCCTCCCTTCTTCACCTCATAACACTGAAGCGCCAGCCCATGCACAGGAAATATGCCAAAATCCTTATTAATACATTAAAATTGAATTCTTCTCAAATAGGAGGAGGGTATGTATGCTAGGAACATAGGATTAGGAGGAAGCCATTCAGTCCTTTGAACCTGTTCTGCCAATGAATTAGATTATGGCTGATCTGTAACTTAACTCCATCAACCTGCTTTAGTTCTACAGCCTTGAATGTACTTGCCGATCAAAAATCTAAGAATCGCAATCTTAAATTCTCAACTGACCCAGCTTCAACAGTTTTTTGAAGGAGAGAGTTACAGATTTTTATAAATCTATGTGTGAAAGAGTTCTTCCTGACATCATCCCCGAGCTCCACTTTTAAAATTATGTGCCCTTGTTCAGGACTCATCTGCCAGAGTAAACAATATATCTATCCCATCAAATTCATGAGATGGATGTGCCTGCTTCTCATTGCAGAGTTTGTCTATCCTTGGCAGAAGCTCGGAGAGAACAGCAGCCCGGTCACAGCAGGAGCCCAGGAGCACCAGGAAAGCTGGAGCCCAGGGGATACAGGAGCCAGGAGAGAGCATGTGCCCGGGGAGAGCAGGAGCATGGAGATAGGAAGGGGTAGATCTGGAGAAACAGAGACGCACACTATGGTGAGAGTGGAATTATGCAAAGAGCAAAGCACGGAGAAAGCAGAACCCTGGATGGGGCAGGAAGCCAGAGGTAGCAGAGAAAGGAGAGTGAAAGAGCATATGGAGGGCAGCTCACACATCTGGTCTTCATAGGGAAGCACGGTAGCACAGTGGTTAGCACAGTTGCTTCATAGCACCAGGGTCCCAGGTTCAATTCCCGGCTTGCCTCACTATCTGTGCGGAGTCTGCACGTTGTTATGGGCCAGGGTCTAGAGAACCACAAAGTGTATCATGGAGTTCACCTGACCCACGATGTTTGATAAATTGTGGTTATGGTGAGCACTCTGCAGGTGTGATGCAACAGAGATCTACAGTACTTTTAAATTAAAACAATGTTTATTTATGAAACCAGTTAACACTTTATAAACCCACAGTAAACATCTTAACAACTATCAACACCGATAAATCCCCCAAAGAATACAGTACTCAAGAAGTAACTCTCAATCTTTCCTTGCAACATCCATAAGACAAATAGAACCCTTTGTACAGAAATACATCAGGTTTAACTTCACTACTGAGAACAGTTACCACGTTGAAATCACCAAATGAACATTCATAAGTTGGCAGAGATTCATACACATCTTGCTGTGACTGCAGCTTCTCCAAATCTAAAACAAAGCCAAACACACCCTGTAGCTGCAAGTCCAAAGCAAAAGTAAAAGCAGACAGTTGCCCAGCTCCACCCACACTCTGACATCACTGATAAACACCCTTTTCTTAAAGATACATCCGCAACAGCTATTTTATGAACCCCCATTTCTTAAAGGTACTCTCACATGACATCTCTCCCCCAAGAAAAAAAAATCATCAACTTCAAGATGGTTTCAATTTTCATCATCTCACTTTCCTTTAAGAAATGTGGACAGTGAATAGACATTTATTTTTTAACAAAACAAAATACGGAAACATTTATAATAACATAGTAAGAAGTCTCACAACACCAGGTTAAAGTCCAACAGGTTTGTTTCAAATCACTAGCTTGCGGAGAACTGCTCCTTCCTCAGGTGAATGAGGAGGTATGTTCCAGAAACATATATATAGACAAAGTCAAAGATGCAAGACAATGCTTTGAATGCGAGCATTTGCAGGTAATTACGTCTTTACAGATCCAGAGATAGGGGTAACCCCAGGTTAAAGAGGTGTGAATTGTCTCAACCCAGGACAGTTGGTAGGATTTTGCAAGCCCAGGCCAGATAGTGGGGGATGAATGTAATGCGACATGAATCCCAGGTCCCGGTTGAAGTCGTATACATGTGTGCGGAACTTGGCTATACGTTTCTGCTTGGCGATTTTGCGTTTTCGCGCGTCCTGAAGGCCGCCTTGGAGAACGCTTACCCGGAGATCAGAGGCAGAATGCCCTTGACTGTTGAAGTGTTCCCCGACTGGAAGGGAACATTCCTGCCTGGCGATTGTCGTGCGATGTCCATTCATCCGTTGTCGCAGCGTCTGCATGGTCTCGCCAATATACCAGGCTTCGGGACATCCTTTCCTGCAGCGTATGAGGTGGACAACATTGGCCGAGTCGCACGAGTATGTACCGCATACCTGGTGGGTGGTGTTCTCACGTGTAATGGTGGTACCCATGTTGATGATCTGGGACGTCTTGCAGAGATTGCCATGACAGGGTTGTGTGGTGTCGTGGTCGCTGTTCTGAAGGCTGGGTATTTTACTGCAAACAATGGTTTGTTTGAGATTGCGTGGTTTTTTGAAGGGAAGTAGTGGGGGTGTGGGGATGACCTTGGCAAGATGTTCATCGTCATAGATGACGTGTTGAAGGCTGAGAAGATGTCGTAGTTTCTCCGCTCCGGGAAAGTACTGGACGACGAAGGGTATTCTGTCGGTTGTGTCCCGCGTCTGTCTTCTGAGGAGGTCGGTGCAGTTTATTGCTGTTGCGCGTTGGAACTGTCGATCGATGAGTCGAGCACCATATCCCGTTCGTCCGAGGGCATCTTTCAGCGTCTGTAGATGTCTGTTACGCTCCTCCTCGTCTGAGCAGATCCTGTGTATACAGAGGGCTTGTCGATAGGAGATTACCTCTTTAATGTGTTGAGGGTGGAAGGTGGAGGAGTGGAGCATCGTGAGGTTATCTGTGGGCTTGCGGTAAAGCAAAGTGTTCATGTGACCGTCCTTGATGGAGATGAGTGTGTCCAAGAATGCAACTGATTTTGGAGAGTAGTTCATGGTGAGTCTGATGGTGGGATGGAACTTATTGATGTCATCGTGTACTCGTTTCAGTGATTCTTCGCCGTGGGTCCAAAGGAAAAAAATGTAATTGATGTATCTGGTGTATAACATCGGTTGAAGGTCCTGTGCGGTGAGGAGGTCTTGTTCAAACTTGTGCACGAAGATGTTGGCATATTGAGGTGCGAAGTTGGTACCCATGGCTGTTCCGTGCGTCTGGATGAAGAACTTGTTGTCGAAGGTGAAGATGTTTTGATCCAGAATGAAGCGCATGAGTTGCAGAATTGCATCCGACGATTGGCAGTTGTCGGTGCTGAGTACTGAGGCAGTTGCAGCAATGCTGTCGCCATGGGGGATGCTGGTGTAGAGTGCCGAGACGTCCACTGTGACGAGGAATGTTCCTGGTTCAACTGGTCCATGGGTGCTGAGTTTCTGTAGGAATTCCATCGTGTCGCGACAGAAGCTGGGCGTTTCTTGTACGATGGGTTTCAAGATGCCCTCGATGTAGCCAGAGAGGTTCTCACACAGGGTCCCATTGCCTGATACGATAGGATGGCCTGGTGTCTTGGCCTTGTGTATTTTCGGGAGGCAGTAGAGATCTCCAACGCAGGGAGTACGTGGGATGAGAGCACATAGGGTGCTCTGAAGGTCTGGATCCAAGGTCTTGATAAGTCTATTGAGTTGGCGGGTGTGTTTCTTGGTCGGGTCTGTGGGTAACTGTCTGTAGTATTCCTGCTTGTTGAGTTGTCGGTACACTTCTTTGCAGTAGTCCGTTCTGTTCAGTATGACGGTGGCCCCTCCTTTGTCTGCTGGTTTTATGACGATGTTGCGGTTGGTCTTGAGAGCACGGATGGCGATGCGTTGTGCTTGGGTGACGTTCGGGGATGTCTTGTGAATGCGACTGATGAATCTGGCATTGACGCGACTCCTGATGGCTTGAGCATCAATGTCGAGTCTCGGCCAGCGGCCTTCCGGAGGGGTCCAATTCGACTCTTTCCTCTTCGGTTGCCGCACCACAGATTTCTCGGTCTGCTTTTTCGGTTCATTGGTTGACTCATTGGGTTCGCTGTCGGCCTCTTGTGGTCTGCGGAAGAACTCCCGGCACCTCATTCGCCTGATGAATTCCTCAGTGTCTGCTGCGAGACTGGTGGGGTCCATTTTGGTGGTGGTGCAGAAATTGAGCCCTCTGCTGAGGACTTCGATTTTGTCTCGTTGAAGGGTGTAGTCTGACAAGTTGACAATAAATTTCCCTGTATTGTTTTCTACTGTGGTACGGGGAGGCTTGGTTGCTGATGGTGGTGATGCCGAGTTTCTCAAGCTTCCTGTTCTTGGTGTGCATATAGGTGGCGTAGTATTGTTGTCTCATCTGTTTGGCGGTGTTACGCAGCTGGTCTGCTGCGTCCTGAGCACAAGTTGAGAATATGGGGCGGGATTCTCCGACCCCCCGCTGGGTCGGAGAATCGGCGGGGTGCGGCGTGAATCCCGGCCCCGCTGGCTGCCGAGTTCTCTGGCGCCGGGGATTTGGTGGGGGCGGGAATCACGGCGCGCCAGTCGGGGGCCGTTGGCAGCGGCCCCCTCCGGCGAATCTCCGGCCCACAATGGGCCGAGTTGCCGCCGTTTTAGGCCGGTCCTTCCGACGTAAATTACAACAGGTACTTACCGGAGAGAACTGGCTGCGGGGGCGGCCTCCGGGGTCCTTCGGGGGGCGCAGGGGGGTCTGGTCCTGGGAGGTGCCCCCACGGTGGCCTGGCCCACGATCGGAGCCCACCGATCTGCGGGCGGGCCTGTGCCGTGGGGGCACTCGATTCCTCCGCGTCGGCTGCTGTGGTCCTCCGCGATGACTGACGCGGAGATCAACCCCCCTGCGCATGCGCTGGGATGACACCAGCACACGCTGGCGCTCCCGCGTATGCGCCAACTCGCACGGGCTGGCGGAGACCCTTCGGCGCCGGTTGCAGTGGTACCAAGCCCCTTCCGCGCCGGCCGGCGGGGCACAAACCACTCCGCCGCCGGCCTAGCCCCTGAAGGTGCGGAGGATTCCACACCTTCCGGGCGGCCCGACGCCGGAATGGTTCACGCCACTCCTTCGCGCCTGAGTTGCCCGCCCTGCCGATTTTCGCAGAATCCCGCCCATGGATTCTATCTTTGTTTTCAGGTTGCGGCGTCTGCTGTAGAGCTGGTGTACGAGGTGGTGGAGGAGTGTGGAAGAGGTGCAATGGGAGAGTCTCTCAGCGTAGTCAGTGTTGTAGATCGACTTGAGTGGGTTTGTGATCTTTCGCCCTTCCGGGATCTTGTCTACTTTCTTGCATCTTTGTAGAAACTTAATGTCAGCGTCTATATTCGCGATTTTCCTGGAGATCCTCTCCACTTTGAGCCGGCAGTTTGCGGTGTCGATGGTAGTCATGATGTGGAACTGCCAGCGTTGGACTGGGGTGAGCACAGTAAGATGTCTTACAACACGTGGTTAAAGTCCAATAGGTTTGTTTCAAATCACTAGCTTTCAGAAAGCTAGCCTGAAAGTCAATGATTTGAAATGTGTCTGGGGCGTTTTTCATGCCAAATGGCATAAGTTTGAATTGGTATATACCATCTGGAGTCACAAAAGCTGAAATCTCCTTCGTCCTTTCGGATAAAGGTACCTGCCAGTAACCTTTTAAGTAAATCCAGTTTGGAAATAAAAGCTGATTGTCCCACTTTCTCAATGCAATTCTCCAAACGTGTGATAGGATAAGAGTCCGTTCTTGTAACTGCATTCACCTTTCTATAGTCCACACACAACTGTTGGATACCGTCTGGTTTTGGTACCATCACGATGGGTGAGCTCCATTGGCTGCAACCCACTTCAATTATGCCATTTTTAAGCATAATTTCAATCTCTTTGTTACCCTGTGCCAATTTTAAAGGGTTAAGTCTATATGGATGCTGTTTAATTGGAACAGCATTTCCTACATCTACATCATATATAGCCATTCTAGTGCTTCCCAATTTATCTCCACAAACTTGCCCATGTGATATCAATAACTCTTTCAGGGCAGTCTGTTTTTCTTCTGGAAGGTAACTCAATAATTTATCCCAATTTTTAAGAACATCCTCGTTTTCCAATTTAATTTGTGGTATGTCAAATTCAAAATCATCTGTCTTTGGCTCGTCACTTTGAGTTAGAATCATTAAAACCTCCTCCGTTTGCTCTCCTTCCCTTTCAAAGTACCCTTTGATCATATTCACATGACATACCCAGTGAGTTTTCATTCTATCTGGCGTTCTTACCACATAATTCACCTCACTTAAATTCCTTTCAATCTGGTAAGGTCCACAAAACCTTGCTTTTAAAAGGTTCACCTACCACTGGTAACAATACTAAAACTTTATCTCCACTGGCAAAACTACGAACTTTGGATTTCTTGTCTGCTACCCGTTTCATCACATTTTGTGCAATTTTTAAATGTTGTCTAGCCAATTCCCCTGCTCTATTTAATCATTCTCTAACATTTGACACGCAATCCAATAATGTAAGTTCCGATTTCTCACTCACCAAATTTTCTTTAGTGAATTTAAGTGGTCCTCTTACCTTATGACCAAAATTTAGTTCAAAAGGACAGAATTTGGTTGACTCATTAGTTGCATCCGTAATTGCAAAGAGAACAAATGGAATTCCTTTATTACAATCCTCTGGATAACCGTGACAATAAGCCCTCAACATTATCCTTAATGCCTGATGCCACCTTTCTAACACTCCCTGCAATTCTGGGTGGTATGCAGTTGATTTAAATTGTTTTATTCCTAAGCTATCCATAACTTCTTTGAAGAACCTTGAGTTAAAATTTGATCCTTGATCCGATTGTATTTCTGTGGGTAGTCCATATCTAGTAAAGAATTTAATTAACTCCTCCACAATCTTTTTAGCTGTAATATTATGTACTGGAATGGCCTCTGGAAACCTAGTAGGCACATCCATTATAGTCAAAAGATACTGATTCCCACTATTGTTTTAGGAAGCGGACCTACGCAATCAATTAAGACCCTTGTAAAAGGTTCCTCAAATGCTGGAATGGGTATTAAGGCCGCTGGTTTTATCACTGCTTGAGGTTTCCCTATCACTTGACATGTGTGACATGAGCAACAAGATTTAACTACATCTTTACGTATTCCAGGCCAATAAAAATGTTTTGGGATTTTAGGCTGAGTTTTCCTTACTCACAAATGACCTCCCACTGGGACCTCATGTGCTGCTCACAACACCTCCTTTCTATACCCTACCGGCAATACTACTTGATGAACTTCTTCCCACTTTACACATGCCTGCATATGCAAAGGTCTCCATTTTCTCATCAAGACATCACTTTTATGGTAATAACACTCGGGTATACACTCAGATTCCTCTTCCGTGTACGCTTTCTGATACATCCATTTTATTTCTGTATATTTCTGTTGTATCTCCGCCAATTTTCCTGAACTAAAAATATCTGCCTCATCCTCCACCTGTTCTTGTACTTTTCCAACCATCTGATCAAAAATCATTTCAGATAATTGAACTTCAACTTTATCTTCACTCTTTGATTTCTCCTCGTGTCTTAACCTGCGCCTTTGCGACTTTGTTACTACACAATCCCAAAAAATCCCAGGATATTCGTCCTTCAACACTTCAGTTGTCTGATTTTCCACTGGCTTTATCAACCACAGTAGGCATCACTCCCACCTGCGATCCAGCTATATAATTACCTAAGATAAACTGTATTCCTGGACAAGATAGTTGCTATATTACTCCTACTATCACTTCACCACTCTTCACTGGACTGTCCAACCTTACCTTTTATAATGGAACACTACTCTTCTCTCCCTGAATTCCACATATTACCACTTTTTCTGGCAACATTATTCCCAAACTACATAACTCCTCATCTCTTACCATTAAAGATTGACTAGCTCCCGTATCTCTTGAAATTGTGACTTCTTTACCTGCTCCTTCTGGTACACATGAGTAAACTTTACCCACACAAGTACATTCTTTAAAGACGTCTGGCACCTTCTTATCAATCACCTTTTGATCAGGCTGTACAACCTTTTGCACCTCCTTTGCTTCACTTGGGCCTTCATTTACCACTTTAATACTGTCTTATCCTGTTTACCACATCAGCCTTCCCAGTGCTTTTCTTCAACCACCAACACGGTGACTTTATATGGCCTAGATTATTACAGTGAAAAGATTTGAAACTTTTCATGTCTCTTCCACCCTCCTGGATTTCCATTTTAATCTGAGATACACTCTCCTTATTATCTCCCATCAGATATCCTTTACTTCTACCACTCTTTTCCCCAGTTTCTATCACTCACAGGCTGAAACCAAGCTTTGATTTATGAACTAATTCATAATCATCTACCATTTCTGCTGCTAACCTCGCAGTTTTAATCCTCTGCTCTTCTACATGAGTTCTCACTACATCAGGAATTTAATTTTTAAACTCCCCCAAAAGTATAATTTCTCTGAGAGCTTCATACGTTTGGTCTATTTTCAAAGCCCTTGTCCACCTATCAAAATTACTCTGTTTGATCCTTTCAAACTCCATGTATGTTTGACCAGGTTCTTTCCATAAATTTCTAAACCTTTGTCTGTAAGCTTCATGCACTAGTTCAAATGCATCTACGATGGATTTTTTTCACCTCCTCATACGCCCAGATACCTCCTCTGAGTGATGCAAACACTTCACTAGCCCTACCTACCAGCTTTGGTTGAATCAGTAATACCCACACGTCCTGTGGCCATTTCATTTGTTTAGCTACCTTCTCAAATGAAATAAAAAAGGCTTCCACCTCTTTCTCATCAAACCTTGGCAATGCTTGGACATATTTAAATAGATCCCCACCAAGCCTTCGACTTTGACGCTCTTTCTCTTTATCCTCATCACTATCCGCAAACTACGTTACACTTTACATCCGCCAATTTTAACTGACTATCTTGTTTCATGGCCATTTTCCGAAGTTCAAACTCTCTCTGTCTTTCTTTTTCCTCTCTGTCTCTTTTCTTTTTCCCTGAACTATATTTCCCTTTCACTTTCTTTTTGTTCTTCTAGTGCTATTCTTTCTGTTTTCCTTTCTTCTCTCTCTTTTTCCTCTCTATCTCTTTCATATTCAAGCTGCTTTAATTCTGTCTCATGTTCCATTTTTAACTGAATTTTTGCCATTTCCAATGAGTCAGACTGTATCTCAGGCAATTTTAAATGCTTAGCCACCACCATAATTACCTCATCTTTTCACATTTTGTCAGGTAATGTTAACTGCAATGTTTTTGCCAAATCTAAATGCCTGGGCAGGATTCTCCGATGGTGAGACAGAGTGTCCGCGCCATCGTGAACACAACGGCGCGAATGGACCAACGGAAGCATCGATTCAGGCCCCGAAAAGAGGTCAGCAGCGGGGCAGCGAGAAACGCGGTGGGCGTGGCGCCAGAGCAGCGCCGTCATCACGCGGCGCCCGGATGACGTCGCGCCGCATCGTTTAATGTGCGCGATCCGCGCACAGGCCCCGACAGAGAGAGATGGCTGAGCCCCGCCGTGCCACTCACAGGTGCCGGGACAATGACCTGGAGGCATTGCTGGACGCAATTGAAGAGCACAGGGCGATCCTGTGCCCAAGACGTGGCCACCGGTACCCGGCCAGCATAGTCAAGTGCAGCTGGCGTGTAGTGGGCATCGCCGACAGTGCTATGGGGCACATCCACTGCTCTGGAGACCAGTGCCGCAAGAAGCTCTATGACCTAACAAGGGCTGTCAGGGTAAGTACCCCAAGAGTTCCCCCGGGCCACACCCCACCCCTCCCTCCCACCACTACGTGTCACGCGCCCCCTGCCCATGCAGGAGGGGGGGCACCACGTTGCACCCGACCCACACCCCCCTTGCGAGCTTCCATGGCGTGGTGCCCAGTCCCCCCCCCCCCAGTCATAATGTTGCCAACATCTGCGCGTCTTGCTCCTGACCGCCTAACTCTGATGCTTTCCCCCCCGCAGGCCAAGACACCCCACAACCATCGTGAGCATGCAAGAACCGGAGGGGGTTCACCTGTGCTGCACCCCCTCACCGTCCATGAGCAGAGGGCCCTGGACCTCGCTGGGGGTGCCGCCACCCGGGAGGTCGCGCAATGCTAGATCGGAAGTGCAGTACCAAGTGAGACTCCCTGCCTGGCTACACTCCCTCAGCCCCTCACCTCACCCACCCCCACACCTTCACACTGCCCCCTCCACCCTCTAACCCCCCCCACACTCCACCCCCTCACACTGCCCCCTTCATCCCCTAACCACCCCCTCACTCTCCACTCCCTCACACTGCCCCCTCCACCCACTACCCCCCCCCCCCCCCACACTCTCCACCCCCTCACACTGCCCCCTCCACCCCCTCACACCAGGCTCTGCATGTCTAACGATACATGCTTTATTATGTATTCGAGGGCCAACAGCCGCTCGTCCCGGAACATCTCGGGGAAGCCCCCGCCGTCCAGGTCCAAGTTCATCCACCCACAGGGATGCACGCCAGGGAGGGGAAGAAAGACGGACAGGAGGGCCCTCTTCTGAGGCCGGGGCACAGGAAGCGGACGACAGAAACGACACTGACGAACACAGGACGACAGTCAAGACACTGACGGCCATGAGACGGATTAAGAGAGGACAGACAGCCAGGACAGTACCAGCAGAGGACGGGGACTCTGGACAGTGACGTACAGAGGACGGCCAGACAGATGATGGACAGACCGGACACGGCACCTCACATGGGCCGGGAACAACGTCCATTGGTCCAAGGCTCGACCCAGGAGACCCCAGACCTGGGGTCCGATAAGGACATGGACCTTGCGTCACTGCTGTCATCCACACCCTCCACCATCGCAGATACACTCACCTCTGTTGGGCACATTAGTGATGAGGCTTCTCGGACACTGACTGGTGCACACCACACAGGCGAACCGGTACAGCAGGTGGAGGTAGGAGCAGCCGAGGGCTGGATGGTCGGAGGGCAGGCCAGGCCCAGCACCCAGCTGCTGCCCAGATGGTTCCCAGGTTCCTGGGCTTACCAGACCCACCCACAGACCCGATGTGTTTGGAAACACAGTGAGTGGACAACGGGATGACGGCCGCCTTCCAGCATCTGCAGACGCAGTTGGAGGAGTCCATCCGCATCCAGGAGCAGGGAATGGTGCCGGTCATGGCTGCCACCCAGGCAGACACTGCACGGGTGGCGTCCGCGGTGCCGCCGTGCTCCGGGGTCTGGCCGAGTCTTAGCAGGCCACGGCCCAATTCCAGCAGGCAATGGCCCAGTCCCAGCAGGCCATCGCTGAGATCATCAGCGGCCTTGCGCACGTGCTGGATGGCGTCGCACAAGCCCAGCGGGAGGTTGCACAGTCCCTGACAGGGATGGCGCACTTCCTGAACTCCATCGCTGCGAACATTCAGACCGTGGTCGATGCCACAGCGTGCCTCCAAGACTGGCAGCGCCAGGTGTCGGTGATGCCAATGCGCTCATCTCCGCTTGCACCACCGTCCCATAGTGAGGCCCGGGGGCCACCAGGCTCCCCGAGGGAGGAGGAGGTTCTGGGACCCGTCCCGGTGACTCCGGCAAGGGAGGGACAGGAACTCTTGGACTTCCCCTCTTCCGTCCCTGGTGCATCTAGTGGGCAGCGGGCAGAGCAGGGTGGCATGATGCCATCCAGCATGCCCGCCGAGCAGCCTGGCCCATCCAAGCCAAGCCGCCCCAGGAAACGCATGCCGACGGGGAGCCACATCGCAGGGCAGGAGTCTCAGCAGTCCACCTCCACTCCTGCTGTACCGTCTGGGGAAACACCAAGGCGTAGTGGTAGCAAAGCGTAAGACAAAGCAGTTAGACACGTAGTAAGTTGGCACAGGTGCAGGGCACAGCTTAGTTATAGGGGCAAGGGCACTTGTATGTGAATGTCACGATTAAAGTCACTGTTGCACCAAACCTAGATGCCTCTGTGCTCTGTCCGGTGTCTGAGGAGTCGTGAAGGGGACCGAGTGGCGCTGGGGTCGAAGTTCGGTACAACGGTGAGGCCGGGTGTGTGTTCTCACCCCCACCCCCTTAACACCCCGTCGTCCTCGGCACACTGACTCCAGCTACCCCACATGGCCGTGTGATGGAGTGTCCGTGACGCATACAGAGACCACCGAGGTGGAGGGTGTAGCTCTATGGCCATGTGTCAGACATTGTCTAATGATCCGGAGCTCACAGCTCATCGCAGAGCGGGTTGTCATCATTCAACATGGCACTGATCACACCCGCTGACACAAGCAACTGTGTGAGACCATCCCGTTGTGCCGCAGGTGTAAGGTGCTGTGAAAGTGGTGGTGTGGGAGCCAGGGTTGTTGGATGGTGCGGGAGGTGGGGGGTGCTGGGTGGTGCGTCCGGGCGGAACGGTGGTGCAAGTGCCTTGCTCAGCGATGCCCTCCCCCTAGTTCATGAAATGTGCGATGATCAACGCCTCGCGTGCTCGCTCGCCAAGCCGGTGGCGTCGTGCAGCCTCCCGGCCATATCCAGCCCCCATGTCGGTTCTGTGCCTCCCCCCCTCCCCATCCTCCTCCTCCTCCTCCTCATTTACAGATACACCACCCTCATCAAGCTCCCCCTGTGCCTCCTCCTCCAGGACATCGCCCCTCTGCTGGGCTATGTTGTGCAGCACGCAGCAGACAACAACTATGCAGCTGACCCTCTCTGAATGGTGCTGGAGGGCCCCTCCAGAGTGGTCCAGGCACCTGAAGTGCATCTTCAAGAGGCCAAAGCACCTCTGATTGCTGCATGGGCCTCATTGTAGCGGGTCTCAGCGTTGGTCTGCGGCCTCCGTATAGGCGTCATCAGCCACAACCACAACGGGTAACCCCTGTCGCCCAGCAACTAGCCCCTCAGCGGGGGAGGGGGGGGGCTGTCCCTCGAACATGTCGGGGATGTAAGATTGCGCCAGTATAAAGGCATCATGCACACTGTCGGGGTACTGGGCGCACACGTGCATGATCAGCATGCGGTGGTCGCAGACCACTTGAATGTTCATGGAGTAGGTGGACAGTCCAAATAGGGAAGGGGCGGTACTGGACCTGGTATTCGGGAATGAGCCCGGCCAGGTGGTAGATGTTTCAGTAGGGGAGCATTTCGGGAACAGTGACCACAATTCAGTAAGTTTTAAAGTGCTGGTGGACAAGGATAAGAGTGGTCCTAGGATGAATGTGCTAAATTGGGGGAAGGCTAATTATAACAATATTAGGCGGGAACTGAAGAACATAGATTGGGGGGCGGATGTTTGAGGGCAAATCAACATCTGACATGTGGGAGGCTTTCAAGTGTCAGTTGAAAGGAATTCAGGACCGGCATGTTCCTGTGAGGAAGAAGGATAAATACGGCAATTTTCGGGAACCTTGGATAACGAGAGATATTGTAGGCCTCGTCAAAAAGAAAAAGGAGGCATTTGTCAGGGCTAAAAGGCTGGGAACAGACAAAGCCTGTGTGGAATATGAGGAAAGTAGCAAGGAGTCAGGAGGGCTAGAAGGGGTCACGAAAAGTCATTGGCAAATAGAGTTAAGGAAAATCCCAAGGCTTTTTACACGTACATAAAAAGCAAGCAGGTAGCCAGGGAAAGGGTTGGCCCACTGAAGAATAGGCATGAGAATCTATGTGTGGAGCCAGAGGAAATGGGCGAGGTACTAAATGAATACTTTGCATCAGTATTCACCAAAGAGAAGAAATTGGTAGATGTTGAGTCTGGAGAAGGGTGTGTAGATAGCCTGGGTCACATTGAGATCCAAAAAGACGAGGTGTTGGGTGTCTTAAAAAATATTAAGGTAGATAAGTCCCCAGGGCCTGATGGGATCTACCCCAGAATACTGAAGGAGGCTGGAGAGGAAATTGCTGAGGTCTTGACAGAAATCTTTGGATCCTCACTGTCTTCAGGTGATGTCCCGGAGGACTGGAGAATAGCCAATGTAGTTCCTCTGTTTAAGAAGGGTAGCAAGGATAATCCAGGGAACTACAGGCCGGTGAGCCTTACTTCAGTGGTAGGGAAATTACTGGAGAGAATTCTTCGAGACAGGATCTACTCCCATTTGGAAACAAATGGACGTATTAGTGAGAGGCAGCATGGTTTTGTGAAGGGGACGTTGTGTCTCACTAACTTGATAGAGTTTTTCGAGGAGGTCACTAAGATGATTGATGCAGGTAGGGCAGTGGATGGTGTCTATATGGACTTCAGTAAGGCCTTTGACAAGGTCCCTCATGGTAGACTAGTACAAAAGGTGAAGTCACACGGGATCAGGGGTGAGCTGGCAAGGTGGATACAGAACTGGCTAGGTCATAGAAGGCAGAGAGTAGCAATGGAAGGATGCTTTTCTAATTGGAGGGCTGTGACCAGTGGTGTTCCACAGGGATCAGTGCTGGGACCTTTGCTGTTTGTAGTATATATAAATGATTTGGAGGAAAATGTAACTGGTCTGATTAGTAAGTTTGCAGACGACACAAAGGTTGGTGGAATTGCTGATAGCGATGAGGACTGTCAGAGGATACAGCAGGATTTAGATTGTTTGGAGACTTGGGTGGAGAGATGGCAGATGGAGTTTAATCCGGACAAATGTGAGGTAATGCATTTTGGAAGGTCTAATGCAGGTAGGGAATATACAGTGAATTGTAGAACCCTCAAGAGTATTGAAAGTCAGAGAGATCTAGGTGTACAGATCCACAGGTCACTGAAAGGGGCAACACAGGTGGAGAAGGTAGTCAAGAAGGCATACGGCATGCTTGACTTCATTGGCCGGGGCATTGAGTATAAGAATTGGCAAGTCATGTTGCAGCTGTGTAGGACCTTAGTTAGGCCATACTTCGAGTATAGTGTTCAATTCTGGTCGCCACACTACCAGAAGGATGTGGAGGCTTTAGAGAGGGTGCAGAAGAGATTTACCAGAATGTTGCCTGGTATGGAGGTCATTAGCTATGAGGAGCGGTTGAATAAACTCAGTTTGTTCTCACTGGAATGAAGGAGGTTGAGGGCCGACCTGGTAGAGGTCTACAAAATTATGAGGGGCAGAGACAGAGTGGATAGTCAGAGGCTTTTCCCCGGGGTAGCGGGGTCAATTACTAGGGGGCATAGGTTTAAGGTGAGAGGGGCAAGGTTTAGAGTCGATGTACGAGGCATGTTTTTTACGCAGAGGGTAGTGGGTGCCTGGAACTCGCTACCGGAGGAGGTGGTGGAAGCAGGGACGATAGGGACATTTAAGGGGCATCTTGACAAATTCATGAATAGGATGGGAATAGAGGGATATGGATCCAGGAAGTGTAGAAGATTGTAGTTTAGTCGGGCAGTATGGTCGGCACGGGCTTGGAGGGCCAAAGGGCCTGTTCCTGTGCTGTACATTTCTTTGTTCTTTTGTTTGTAGGTCAACTTTCTGTTCATTAACACGTCCCTGTTCTCCGATGGTGGACGCATGGCGACGTGCACCCCATCAATCACCCCCTGGACCATCGGTATCCTGGCCACGGAGGCGAATCCCGCTGCCCGGGCATCCTGGTGTGCGCGGTCCTCTGGAAACTGGATGTACCGGTCAGTGATGGCATATAGGGCGTTGGTTACAGCTCGGATGCACCGATGGCTGTGAAATACCGGATAGATCCCCGCTCGGCACCTGGAACCACCCCGACGCGTAGAGGTTGAGGGCTACCGTCACCTTGACGGTCACCGGGACAGCCTGGCCCCCGTTCCACGTGGTGCCAGGTGTTTCATGAGGTGGCATATATGTGCGACGGTCTCCCTACTCATTCGGAGTCTCCCCCTGCATGCCCTGTCCAGCAGGCCCTCGAATGACATGCGGTGACGGTACTCTCGAGGCCTCATGGGGCACCTCTGGTGCCTTGGCACCACCACCTGCTCCTCCTCCTCCCCCTGCACCCCATCAAGATCAGAATCCTCGTCCTGTGCATCCCGGACGATGTGGCGGTTATCTTCCCCCTCCACCTCCTCCTGCACCTGAAGGGCAGGCGGGCCTGCAGCCTGAGCGGGTGGCACGGGGACCACTGCAGCCAGTCCCTCTGCTGCAGCCGCCGCTGCCACAGCGGCTCTGAGCCACCTGCGCCGACGCTGCCGAAGGGCCACCTGCAGGGCAGCGGCTCCCGCCACGGCAGCAAACATCGCTGGCTGGTGCGCAAACATGACGATCTGCAGGAGGCAAGGGGGGGAGGAGATACAACATGTTTAACGGTGGCGCTTTGACAACTCGACAGCCAGATGCCATGGGATACATGTGTTTCCCGGTTGCCTGGTGCCACTACAGACACACAGGCACCCTGACCCCTGCCCACAGTCTCCGTCCACCGCCCAGTTTACCCCATCCCTCCTCATTGCGCCACCGTGGGCTGGCCATGCCCTCTCGGGGGCTGGCTGTTGTGGCTCCTGTGTGTGTGGGGGGGGGAGGGGGCGCACCCACGGTGAAGGCGTGTGGCCGCGTGGGATAGCGGCGCCAGCGGCCTTTGCCCATCAGCATGACCTCAAGAGCAA
This sequence comes from Scyliorhinus torazame, assembly GCF_047496885.1. Lineage (NCBI taxonomy): Eukaryota > Metazoa > Chordata > Chondrichthyes > Carcharhiniformes > Scyliorhinidae > Scyliorhinus > Scyliorhinus torazame. Next base: position 122,619,669 of record NC_092709.1, read on the forward strand.
GCGTGTCTTCGCCACCGTCCTGCCATGGCAGGCCGGCTGGCATGTCGCTCCCGCGGAAAAGCCTCCCCACTGCCCCCCCCCTCCCCGAAACATGGAGGCCCCCTGCCCCGACCCCGAAACGCCCCCCCCGGACATGACTGCACCCATTCCCCCCTCCTCCCCCTTCCTCCTCCCCTCCCTCCTCCTTCCCCCTCCTCCCCCCCTCCTCTTCCCCCCTCCCTCTTCCTTCCCCCTCCCCCCCCCAAGCACAGTGGCATCCTTCCCCCACACTCTCCTCCTTCCCCCACCTCCTCCTCCCCCCCCCTCCCCCTGAGCATGGCGACATCCTTCCCCCACCACGTCCCCCTTCCCCCTTCCCCCACTCCCTCCTCCTTCCCCCCACCCCCCCGAGCATGGCTAAATCCTTCCCCCACCACGTCCTCCTTCCCCACTCCGTCCTCCTTCCCCCCACCCCCCGAGCATGGCGACATCCTTCCCCCACCACGTCCTCCTTCCCCACTCCCTCCTCCTTCCCCACCCCCCTCCCCCACCGAGCATGGCGGCACCCTTCCCCGTAACCCCTCCCCCCGCCAGCACCGGCCATGGACGCCACAACATGTTGCCTCCGAAAACGCCGGCCGCTCACCTCCTCTGCATAGTCAGCCAGCACGACTGGCTGACAAATTTATTTAGCAGGGGTGAACGGCGACGGCGTGACCTGAGGTCACGCGTCGGGACTTCGGCCCATCCGGGCCGCTGAGTAGCGGGGGGTCGGGAGAATCGCCGTACTTAGCACCTCGGGCGATTCTCCGGCGGGCGCGGCACCGACCTTGATGGTGCTGTTCTCGCAGGTTGGGAGAATGGCGTGATGGCGTCGGATCGCGTCGCGCGACAAATCGGCGCGAACGGCAATTCATTCGGCGGGATTCTCCTCTATCCGGCGGAGCGGGCCGTACAGGCGCTGAGGTGTGGCGTGACCCACTCCGGCGTCGGGCCACCCGGAAGGTGCAGAATCCTCCGTGCCTTCAGGGGCTAGGCTGGCGCCGGCGGGACGAAGGACCTCTGCCGCCGGTGCGAGTTGCCGCATGTGCGGGAGCGCCAGCCTGTGCTGGCGTCATCCCAGCGCATGCATAGGGGGGTTCTTCTTCGCGCCGGCCGGTACGGAAGGAAAGAGTGCCCCATGGCACAGGCTCGCCCGCGGATCGGTGGGACCCGACTGTGGGCCAGACCATCGTGGGTGCACCCCCCGGGGCCAGATCCCCCCGAGGACTCTGCAGGCCGCCCGCAGAGCCAGGTCCCGCCGGTATGGACCTGGTTTGATTTACGCCAGCAGGACCGGCCAAAAATGGGCGGCCACTCGGCCCATCGCGGGCAGGGGAATCACCGGGGTGGCCGCTGCCATCACCCGCCGACCGGTGTGGCGCGATTCCTGACCCCGCCAAAACCCCGGTGCCAGAGAATTCGGCAGCCGGCGTCAGGGCGGCAGAGCGGGATTCACGCTGCCACTCCGCCGGGTCAGAGAATCGGCGGATTGGCAGCGTGAATCCCGCTCCGCCGCCCCGGAGAATCCCACCCCCTGTTTTTAGTCTCTGTCCATAAGGTACTGCGTGTGACCGTCTCCACCCCCGAAAACGCCATTGTCCACAACACACTCCCTACTTAAACTAAAATACCACACCTGTAAAGCACCCACAATATGCTCACCCCTCATTGTCTTTAAGTTCACTAAGCCAATCCAATAGAGAGTCTTTGATCCCGGACGAGCCCCAAATTTGTTATAGGCCAAGGTTTAGAGAAACCCATAGTGTAACATGGAGTTCGCCTGACCCACAACATTTAATAGATGGTAGTTATATGGAGCACACGGGCCCACTCTGCAGGTGTGATGCAACAGAGATCTACAGTACTTTTAAATTGAAACAATGTTTATTTATAAAACCAGTTAACACTTTATAAACCACCAGTAAACATCTTAACAACTATCAACACCGATAAATCCCCCAAAGAATACAGGACTCGCAAAGTACCTCTTATTCGTTCCTTGCAACATCCATAAGACAAAAAGAACCCTTTGTACAGAAAGACATCAGGTTCAACTTCACTACTGAGAACAGTTACCACGCTGAAATCACCAAATGAACATTCATAAGTTGGCAGAGATTCATACACATCTTGCTGTGACTGCAGCTTCTCCAAATTTAAAACAAAATCAAACACACCCTGTAGCTGCAAGTCCAAAGCAAAAGTAAAAGCAAACAGCCCAACTCCATCCACACTCTGATATCACTCATAAACACCCATTTCTTAAAGGTACATCCACTACAGCTATTTTATAAACCCCCATTTCCTAAAGGTACTCTCATCTGACAACGTTCTCCCCGTGTCTGTGTGGGTTTCCTCCGGGTGCTCCGGTTTCATCCCACAATCCAAAAATGTGCAGGTTAGGTGGATTAGCCATGCTAAAGTGTCCAAAAAGTTTAGGTGGGGTTACTGGGTTACAGGGATAGGGTGGGGGTGTGGGGCTTAAGTGGGATGCTCTTTCCAAGAGCCGGTGCCGACCTGATGGGCTGAATGTCCTCTTTTTGCACTGTAAATTCTATGTTCTATGTTCATTCACTCATTTACTCTTGACCGCAGTGCCCTGGGAGGTTGCACACTTAGGCATTGGCTCTACCTGACGCATCGCCTGGACGATCCCTGCCGACCTCCAGTGTTCCGTCTGAAAATCATTGTCTAAAGTCACAATTCTGACTTGGTCTTCTAGGTGTTGGGGAGGTTTGTGGGAATTGAGCCTCTTGCAGCAGAATACCGCATGTCCGATCTGCTGTTGTAGCCATGGCAAGTCAATGGAACCATGGACGGTCAAGTGGAATTGGTTGAGTTTTCACGGTCAGTTATGACTCTAGGCTTTCCGACTGATCTCAGTTTTCCTAGGATTTCTTGGTTCCACACTTAATCATGTGATGACAGAAACATTTGCACCGCAGGCTGTTCCAAAAAGCTTCACTGTTCATTTTTGAAGGTTAGTCGCCATTGTAATGTCGGAAAAGCCATGGCCAATTTCTGACATTATTGGCTCAAAAATAGCAATTAAATAAATGACCAGATCATCTCTTTTGAATGTTGTTTGAGGGATAAATATTAGCCAGGATTCTAGGAGTCTTCCACTGTCATCTTTGAATATTACAACAGATCTTTTGCACGCAACTGAGAGGGCGGATGAGTCTCAGTTATACTTTTGAAAGACAGCACCTCCAGTACTCCATCAAGGGAAACTAGCAACAGCCAAATTCATTTCACCATGGTTGGTTCTGTTGCAGAGGGGAGGAGTAAAAAGTGTGGGAAAGTAATAGTTACAGGGGATTCGATTGTAAGAGGAATAGATAGGCATTTCTGTGGCCACACACCATGATGGTGTGTGGCCTCCCTGGTACTTGGGTCAAGGAAATCTAGGAGCATTTACAGGACATTCTGGAGAAGGAGGGTGAACAGCCAATGGTCGTGGTACACATTGGTACCAACGACATAGGAATAAAAAGGGATGAGGTCCTGAAAGCAGAATATCGGGAGTTAGGAAGAAAGTTGAGAAGTCGGACCTCAAAGATTGTGATCTCAGGATTATTGGCAGTGCTAGTCAGAGTAGAAATAGTAGAAAGCATCAGATTAATACGTGGCTGAAGAGATGGTGTGCGGTGGAGGGTTTCACATTCCTGGGGCATTGGGACTGGTTCTGGGGGAGGTGGGACCTATACAAACTGGGTGGGATACATCTGCGCAGCATTGGGACTGATGACCTTGGGGGGGTGGGGGGGTACTTGCTCGCACGGTTGGGGGGGGCGGGGGTTTAAAGTAATATGGCAGGGGGATGGGAACCAATGTAAGGATTCAGAGCAAGAACAATAGAAAAAGAAATGAGAAAAGTGACAGGCAGAGAAATCAAGGCCTGTATCAGATGATGGCACTGTAAAACTAGCCTTAAGGTTTTGTACCATGGAGCATTCAAAATAAAATAGATTATCATAGATTATCATAGAATTTGCAGTGCAGAAGGAGGCCATTCGGCCCATCGAGTCTGCATTGGCTCTTGGAAAGAGCACCCTACCCAAGGTCAACACCTCTGCCCTATCCCCATAACCCAGTAACCCCACCCAACACTAAGGGCAATTTTGGACACTAAGGGCAATTTATCATGGCCAATTCACCTAACCTGCACATCTTTGGACTGTGGGAGGAAACCGGAGCACCCGGAGGAAACCCACGCAGACACGGGGAGGACGTGCAGACTCCGCACAGACAGTGACCCAAGCCGGAATCGAACCTGGAACCCTGGAGCTGTGAAGCAATTGTGCTATCCACAATGCTACCGTGCTGCCCCAAATTAATTCGTTGTGCAGATAGATGTAAAGGAATATGATATTGTTGGTATTACGGATACATGGCTCCAAGGATGGGAACTATACATTGAGAAATATTCAGTTTTAAGGAAGGACAGACAGAAAGAAAAAGGTGGTGGAGCTGCATTGTTGATCAAAGAAGATATTGATACAATATTGAGGAAAGATATTAGTACGGATGATGTGGAATCTGACTGGGTTGACTTAAGAAACATCAAGGGGCAAAACACATTTGTAGGGTTGGTATACAGACAACTAAACTACATGGTAATGTTGGGAATAGCATTAGACAGGAAATCAGAGATGCATGTGATAAAGGAACATTGTGATAATGGGTGACTTTAATCTGAATATTGATTGGGTGACTCAAATTAATCACAGTACAATAGAGGAGGAATTTCTGGGGTGGGGTTCTCTGATCCTGAGGCTAATTGTTGGCGCTGTCGGAAACACGACCCCAGGATGAGCAATTCTGGCCCCGACAGGGTTCTGGAGCAGTTCGCGCTCCAGCTGCTGATCCGGCTGTGGAATGGGCCCTGGGGGATGCGCGCATGCGCAGTGGGTCCAGCACAAACCCGCGCATGCGCAGTCCCACCGGCGCGATTTCTGCACATGCACGGTGTCTCCCTTGCCCGCGACGGCCCCAACCCAACATGGCGCAGGAGTACAGGCGCCGGCACGGAAGGAAGGAGGCCGGGAGACAGCGAGGCCGATCGGTGGGTCCCGATCGCGGGCCAGGCCACACTGGAGGACCCCCCGGGGTCGGACCTCCCCTCCCCCCTACAGGCCGCCACCCGACCGTTCAACGCCGAGGTCCCGCTGGCTCAGGGCAGGTTAGAACGGTGGCGGCGGGGCTCGTTTTTTGTTTACAGCTGCTCGGCCCATCTGGGCCAGCGAATCACGGGGGGGCCACGTAGAGCTCCAATGGCACCGATTCTCTGCTCTGTGGAAAAACACGCCCCGGCGTCGAGGCGGCATGGTACGATTCACGCGGCCCCCGGCGATTCTCCGACCCTGCGTGGGGTCGGAGAAACCCGCCCCTAGTGTGTACACAGAATGGTTTTCTGGACCAATATGTTGAGGAGCCAACAAGGGAATAGGCCATCTTGGAGTGGGTGTTGTGCAATGTGAAAGGATTAGTTGGCAATCTCGTTGTGAGAGAATCCTTGGGGATGAGCGACCATTTCATGATAGAATTCTTTAGCAAGGTGAATAGTGAGTTAGTTGATTCTGAGACCAGGGTCTTGAACCTCAATAAAGGTATCTATGATGGTATGAAGCATGAGCTGGCTATGACAGACTGGGAAACATTACTGAAAAGTACCTTTAAGCAATGGGTGTTTATAAATGGGTGTGTATATAAATATCTGAGTGAGAGTACTTTTAAGGAATGGGTGTTTATTACTGCAGTGATGTCAGAGAGTGGGTGGAGCTGGGCTGTCTGTCAGCCTTTTACTTCCGTTTTAGGCTGTTTGCTGCAGTATGTGTTTTAGTTTCGTTTTCAGAGCTGGATAGCTGCATTCACAGCCAGAAGGGGAATTAGAGTGTCGCTCTGTGATCTAAAGACTGTAAATCGATCCTGGTGATTTGAAACTAATAACAGCAGTGACTTTAACCTGATGTGCTAAAAAGGTGTTTTAAGTCTGATGGATGTTAAAAGGAAAGCGTAAAGGATTACTTAGTGTTGTATTCTTTGGGGGTTGTATTTGAATTAATGGTTGCTAAGATGTTCACTGTAAGTTTTAAAAAGGTGAACTTGAGTTCATAGAATAAACTTGTTTTTCTCTAAAAAATACTTTTCCATTTCTGCTGGACCAGACCTGTAGAGTGGGCCATGTGCTCCCCATACCACAATCTATTAAAAGTTGTGGGTCAGGTGAACTCCATCATACACTTTGGGGTTCTCTAAATCCTGGCCCATAACAAATTGGGGGCTCGAGGGGGATAGAAATCTATCTATTGGATTGGCTTAGTGAATTAAAGACACTGAGGGGTGAGCATATTGTGATTGCTTTTCAGGTGTGGTATTCTAGTTTAAGTAGGGAGTATATTGTGGACAATGGCTCTTTCAGAGGCTCTGAAGTTTTTGGGGGTGGAGACGGTCACACGCAGTACCTTACGGACAGAGACTAAAAGCAGATTTGGCAAAAACATTGCAAATAACATTACCTGACAAAATGCAAAAAGATGAGGTAATTATGGCGGTAGCTAAACATTTAAAGTTGCCTCAGATACAGTTTGACTCATTGGAAATGGCAAAAATTCAGTTACAAATTAAACAAATGGAACATGAGAAATAATTAAGCAGCTTGAATACGAAAGACAGGGAGAGGAAAAAGAAAGAGCAAGAGAGAGAGAGGAAAAAGAGAGAGAAGGAAGGAAAACAGAAAGAATAGCCCTAGCAGAACAAAAAGAAAGAGAAAGGGAGATACAGATCAGGGAAAAAGATAAAGAGAGAGAGTTTGAACTTAAGAAAATGGCCATGAAACATGACAGTCAGTTAACTTTGGCAGACGTAAAGGGAAACGTACAGTTGGTGGATAGTGATGAGGATAGGCAGGAATGGAACCAATGCTAACACTGTTGGGGAGGTTTTAAACTAAAGTGGCAGGGGGGTGGGAACCAGTTTAGGAAGTTAGAGGTCAGTAAAGAGGCAGCAACTAAAGCCAGTAAGGTACTGAATAATAAACTCATTGTGACTAAGGGGAAGAGTAGACAGGGAAGAGATGATGAACGCAAAGGGACAGGTGGTCTGAGGTGCATTTGTTTTAATACGAGAAGTGCAGCAGATAAGACAGATGAACTTAGGGCTTGGATTAGTACCTGGGAATATGATGTTATTGGTAGTACTGAGACTTGGTTGAGGGAAGGGCAAGATTGGAAACAAAATATCCCAGGGTATAGATGCTTCAGGAGGGATAGATAGGGAGGTCAACGTGGTGGAGGAGTTTCATTACTGGTCAGAGATGATATCACAGCTGTGATTTAGGAGGGCACTATGGAGGATTTGAGCACTGAGGCAATATGAGTAGAGCTAAGAAATAGGAAGGGTGCAGTAACATTGTTAGGACTTTACTACAGGCCTCCCAAAAGCGAGCGTGAAGTAGAGGTACAAATATGTAGACAGATTATAGAAAAATGTAGGAGCAATAGTGATGGGAGATTTTTAACTTCCCCAACATGTAGTATTGGAGGCGTAGATGGAGCAGAATTTGGAAAGAGCATCCAGGAGAGTTTTTTAGAGCAGTATGTAAATAGTCCAACTCGGGAAGGGGCCATACTGGACCTGGTATTGGGCAATGATCCCGGCCAGGTGGTTGAAGTTTCAGTCGGTGATTACTTTGGGAATAGCGATCACAATTCCGTAAGTTTTAGAATACTCGTGCACAAAGACGAGAGTGGTCCTAAAGGAAGAGTGCTAAATTGGGGAACGGCCAAGTACAACAAAATTCGGCAGGGGCTAGGGAATGTGGATTGGGAGCAGCTGTTTAAGGGTAAATCCACATTTGAAATGTGGGTGCCTTTTAAGGAAAGGTTGATTAGAGTACAGGACAGACATGTCCCTGTCAAAATGAGGGATAGAAATGGCAAGATTAGGGAACCATGAATGACGGGTGGAATTGTGAGACTAGCTAAGATGAAAAAGGAAGCATACATAAGATCTAGGCGACTTAAAACTGATGAAGCTTTGGAGGAATATCGGGAAAGTAGGACAAATCTCAAACGCGCAATAAAGGGGGCTATCTTTGGCTAACAGGGTGAATGAAAATCCCAAAGCCTTTTATTCGTATATAAGGAGCAAGAGGGTAACTAGAGAAAGAATTGGCCCACTCAAAGACAATAGAGGGAATTTATGCATGGAGTCAGAGGAAATGGATGGATGTTGAGGTTAGGGATGGATGTTTAAATACTCTAGGTCAAGTTAGCATAAGGAAGGGGGACGTTTTGGGTATTCTAAAAGGCATTAAGGTGGACAAGTCCCAACCTGGTATGGGATCTATCCCAGGTTACTGAGGGAAGCGAGGGACGAAATAGCTGGGGCCTTAACAGACATCTTTGCAGCATCCTTGAGCACGGGTGAGATCCCGGAGGACTGGAGAATTGCTAATGTTGTCCCTTTGTTTAAGAAGGGTAGCAGGGATAATCCAGGAAATTATAGACCTGGGAGCTTGACGTCAGTGGTACGCAAACTGTTGGAGAAGATACTGAGGGATAGGATCTATTCACATTTGGAAGAAAATAGACTTATCAGTGATAGGCAGCATGATTTTGTGCAGGGAAGGTTATGACTTACAAACCAAATAGAATTCTTTGAGGAAGTGACAAAGTTAATTGATGAGGGAAGGGCTGTAGATGTCATATACGTGGACTTCAGGAAAGCGTTTGATAAAGTTTCCCATGGCAGGTTGATGGAAAAATTGAAATTGCATGGGGTTCAGGGTGTACTAGCTAGATGGATACAGAACTGGCTGGGCAGCAGGAGACAGAGAGTAGTGGTGGAAGGGAGTATCTCAAAATGGAGAAAGGTGACTAGTGGTGTTCCACAGGGATCCGTGCTCAGACCACTGTTGTTTGTGATATCCATAAATTATCTGGACGAAGGTATAGGTGGTCTGATTAGCAAGTTTACAGATGATACTAAGATTGGTGGAATTGCAGATGGCGAGGGGGACTATCAGAGAATACAGCAAAATATAGATAGATTGGAGAGTTGGGCAGAGAAATGGCAGATGGAGTTCAATCCAGCAAATGCGAGGTGATGCATTTTGGAAGATTCAATTCAAGAGCGGACTATACGGTCAATGGAAGAGTCCTGGGGAAAATTGTTGTACAGAGAGACCTGGGAGTTCAGGTCCATAATTGCCTGAAGTTCGATAGAGTGGTCAAGAAGGCATACAGCATGCTTGCCTTCATCGGACGGGGTATTCAATACAAGAGTCAGCAGGTCATGTTACAGTTGTATAGGACTTTGGTTAGGTCACATTTGGAATACTGCGTGCAGTTCTGGTCGCCACATTACCAGAAGGATGGGGATGCTTTAGAGAGAGTGCAGTCGAGGTTCACCAGGATGTTGCCTGGTATGGAGGGTGCTAGCTATGAAGAAAGGTTGAGTAGATTAGGATTGTTTTCATTGGGAAGACGGAGGTTGAGGGGGGACCTGATTGAGGTCTAAAAAATTATGAGAGGTATGGACAGGGTGGATAGCAACAAGCTTATTCCAAGAGTGGGGGTATCAATTACAAGGGGTCACGATTTCAAGGTGAGAGGGGGAAATTTTAAGGGAGATGTGCGTGGAAAGTTTTTTACGCAGAGCGTAGTAGGTGCCTGGAACACTTTGCCAGTGGAGGTGGTAGAGGCAGGCATGATAGCATCATTTAAGATGCATCTAGACAGATATATGAACGGGTGGGGAACAGAGGGAAGAAGATCCTTGGAAAATAGGTGACAGGTTTAGATAAAGGATCTGGATCGGAGCACGCTGGGAGGGCCGAAGGGCCTGTTCCTGTGCTGTAATATTCTTTGTTCTTTGATAGTGATAAAGAGCGTCAAAGTCGAAGGCTTGGTGGAAATCTATTTAAATATGTCCAAGCATTGCCAAGGTTTGATGAGAAGAAGATGGAAGCCTTTTTCATTTCATTTGAGAAGATAGCTAAACAAATGAAATGGCCACATGATTTAAACAAAGCTGGTAGGTAGGGCAAGTGAAGTGTTTGCATCACTACCAGAGGAGGTATCTGGGTCGTATGAGGAGGTGAAAAAATCCACCTTAGGTGCATATGAACTAGTGCCTGAAGCCTACAGACAAAGGTTTAGAAATTTAGGGAAAGAATTTGGTCAAACATACATGGAGTTTGAAAGGCTCAAACAGAGTAATTTTGACAGGTGGATAAAGGCTTTGAAAGTAGACCAAATGTATGAAGCTCTCAGAGAAATTATACTTTTGGAGGAGTTTAAAAATTCAATTCTTGATGTAATGAGAATTCATGTGGAAGAGCAGAAGGTTAAAACTGTGAGATTATCAGCAGAAATGACAGATGATTATGAATTAGTTCGTAAATCATCGCTTGGTTTCCAACATCAGTTTCAGCCTGTGAGAGATAGAAACTGGGGACATGAGAAATACTCATGGTAAAGGTAAAGGTGATCTGATGGGAGATGATAAGGAGAGTGTACCTCAGATTAAAAAAGAAATCTAGGAGAGTGGAAGAGACATGAAAAGTTTCAAATGTTTTCTCTGTAATCAACTACGCTATGTAAAGTCACAGTGTTGGTGGTTGAAGAAAAGCACTGGGAAGGCTGATGTGGTAAAACAGGATAAGACAGTGGGGATTGTGAAAGTGGTAAAGGAAAGCCCAAGTGAAGCGAAGGAGGTGCAAAGGATTGTACAGCCTGATCACGAGGTGATTGATAAGAAGGTGCCAGATCTCTTTCACAAATTTACTTGTGTGGGTAAACTTTACTCATGTGTATCAGGAGGAGCAGGTAAAGAAGTCACAAGTTTAAGAGATATGGGAGATAGTCAATCTTTAATGATAAGAGATGAGGAGTTATGCAATTTGGGAAGAATATTGCAAGAAAAAGTGGTAATATGTGGAATTCAGGGTGACAAAAGTAGTATTCCATTATATAAGGTAAGGTTGGAAAGTCCAGTGAACAGTGGTGAAGTGGTAGTAGGAGTAATAGAGAAACTATCTTGTCTAGGAATACAGTTTATCTTGGGTAATGATATAGCTGGATCGCAGGTGGGAATGATGCCTACGGTCGTTGATTCGCCAGTGGAAAATCAGACAACTGAAGTGTTGAAGGACGAATATATTGGGATTTTTCCGGATTGTGTAGTGACAAGGTCGCAAAGTCACAGGTTAAAACAAGAGGAGAAATCAAAGGCTGAAGATGAAGTTGAAGTGCAATTATCAGAAACGATTTTTGATCAGGTGGTTCAAAGGTGGATGAGGCGGATATTTTTAGTTCAGGAAAATTGGCAGAGTTACAATAAAAAGATATAGAAATAAAACGGATGTATCAGAAAACATACACGGAAGAGGAATCTGAGTGTATACCAGAGTGGTTATTACCGTAAAAGTGATGTCTTGATGAGAAAATGGAGACCTTTACATATGCAGGCAGATGAAAAGTGGACAGAAGTTCAGCAAGTAGTATTGCCGGTTGGATATACAAAGAACAAAGAACAAAGAAATGTAGAGCACAGGAACAGGCCCTTCGGCCCTCCAAACCCGTGCCGACCATGCTGCCCGACTAAACTACAATCTTCGACACTTCCTGGGTCCGTATCCCTCTATTCCCATCCTATTCATGTATTTGTCAAGATGCCCCTTAAATGTCACTATCGTCCCTGCTTCCACCACCTCCTCCGGTAGTGGGTTCCATGCACCCACTACCCTCTGTGTGAAAAACTTGCCTCGTACATCTACTCTAAACCTTGCCCCTCTCACCTTAAACCTATGCCCCTTAGTAATTGACCCCTCTACCCTGGGGAAAAGCCTCTGACTATCCACTCTGTCTATGTCCCTCATAATTTTGTAGACCTCTATCAGGTCGCCCCTCAACCTCCGTCGTTCCAGTGAGAACAAACGGAGTTTATTCAACCGCTCCTCATAGCTAATGCCCTCCATACCAGGCAACATTCTGGTAAATCTCTTCTGAACCCTCTCTAAAGCCTCCACATCCTTCTGGTAGTGTGTCGACCACAATTGAACACTATACTCCAAGTGTGGCCTAACTAAGGTTCTATGCAGCTGCAACATGACTTGCCAATTCTTATACTCAATGCCCCGGCCAATGAAGGCAAGCATGCCGCATGCCTTCTTGACTACCTTCTCCACCTGTGTTGCCCCTTTCAGTGACCTGTGGACCTGTACACCTAGATCTCTCTGACTTTCAATACTCGAGGGTTCTACCATTCACTGTATATTCTCTACCTGCATTAGACCTTCCAAAATGCATTACCTCACATTTGTCCGGATTAAACTCCATCTGCCATCTCTCCACCCAAGTCTCCAAACAATCTAAATCCTGCTGTATCCTCTGACAGTCCTCATCGCTATCCGTAATTTCACTAACCTTTGTGTCGTCTGCAAACTTACTACTCAGACAAGTTACATTTTCCTCCAAATCATTTATATATACTACAAATAGCAAAGGTCCCAGCACTGATCCCTGCGGAACACCACTGGTCACAGCCCTCCAATTAGAAAAACATCCTTCCATTGCTACTCTCTGCCTTCTATGACCTAGCCAGTTCTGTATCCACCTTGCCAGCTCACCCCTGATCCCGTGTGTCTTCACATTTTGTACTAGTCTACCATGAGGGACCTTGTCAAAGGCCTTACTGAAGTCCGTATAGACAACATCCACTGCCCTGCCTGCATCAATCATCTTTGTGACCTCCTCGAAAAACTCTATCCAGTTAGCGAGACACGACCTCCCCTTCACAAAACCATGCTGCCTGTCACTAATACGTCCATTTGCTTCCAAATGGGAGTAGATCCTGTCTCGAAGAATTCTCTCCAGTAATTTCCCTACCACTGAAGTAAGGCTCACCGACTTGTAGTTCCCTGGATTATCCTTGCTACTCTTCTTAAACAGAGGAACAACATTAGCTATTCTCCAATCCTCCGGGACATCACCTGAAGACAGTGAGGTTCCAAAGATTTCTGTCAAGGCCTCAGCAATTTCCTCTCCAGCCTCCTTCAGTATTCTGGGGTAGATCCCATCAGGCCCCGGGGACTTATCTACCTTAATAGGGTGGATGGAGGGAAGTTGTGTCCATTAACAGGGGAGACTAGGACCCGGGGGCACAGCCTTAGACTAAAAGGGAGTCACTTTAGAACAGAGATGAGGAGAAATTTCTTCAGCCAGAGAGTGGTGGGTCTGTGGAATTCATTAACACAGAGGGCAGTGGAGGGCGGGACGTTGAGTGTCTTTAAGACAGAAGTTGATAAATTCTTGATTTCTCGAGGAATTAAGGGCCATGGAGAGAGAGCGGGTAAATGGAGTTGAAATCAGCCATGATTGAATGGTGGAGTGGACTCGATGGGCCGAATTGCCTTACTTCCACTCCTATGTCTTACGGTCTTAATATTTTTTAAGACGCCCAACACCTCGTTTTTTTGGATCTCAATGTGACCCAGGCTATCAACACACCCTTCTCCACACTCAACATCTACCAATTACTTTTCTTTGGTGAATACTGAGGCAAAGTATTAATTTAATACCTCGCCCATTTCCTCTGGCTCCACACATAGATTCCCTTGCCTATCCTTCAATGGGCCAACCCTTTCCCTGGCTACCCTCTTGCTTTTTATTTGCGTGTAAAAAGCCTTGGGATTTTCCTTGACTCTATTTGCCAATGACGTTTCATAACCCCTTATAGCCCTCCTGACTCCTTCCTACGTTCCTTATATTCCACACAGGCTTCGTCTGTTCCCAGCCTTTTAGCCCTGATAAATGCCTCCTTTTTCTTTTTGACGAGGCCTACAATATCTCTCGTTCTCCAAGGTTCCCGAAAATTGCCGTATTTGTCCTTTTTCCTCACAGGAACATGCCGGTCCTGAATTCCTTTCAACTGACACTTGAAAGCCTCCCACATGTCAGATGTTGATTTGCCCTCAAACATCCGCCCCCAATCTAGGTTCTTCAGTTCCCGCCTAATATTGTTATAATTAGCCTTCCCCCAATCTAGTACATTCACCATAGGACCACTCTTATCCTTGTCCACCAGCACTTGAAAACTTACTGAATTGTGGTCACTGTTCCCGAAATGCTCCCCTACTGAAACTTCTACCACCTGGCCGGGCTCATTCCCCAATACCAGGTCCAGTACCGCCCCTTCCCTAGTTGGACTGTCTACATATTGTTTTAAGAAGCCCTCCTGGATGCTCCTTACAAACTCCGCCCCGTCTAAGCCCCTGGCACTAAGTGAGTCCCAGTCAATATTGGGGAAGTTGAAGTCTCCCATCACCACAACCCTGTTGTTTTTACTCTTTTCCAAAATCTGTCTACCTATCTGCTCCTCTATCTCCCGCTGGCTGTTGGGAGGCCTGTAGCAAGCCCCCAACATTGTGACTGCACCCTTCTTATTCCTGATCTCTACCCATATAGCCTCACTGCCCTCTGAGGTGTCCTCCCGTAGTACAGCTGTGATATCCTCCCTAACCAGTAGCGCAACTCCGCCACCCCTTTTACATCCCCTTCTATCCAGCCTGAAACATCTAAATCCTGGAACGTTTAGCTGCCAATCCTGCCCTTCCCTCAACCAGGTCTCTGTAATGGCAACAATATCATAGTTCCAAGTACTAATCCAAGCTCTAAGTTCATCTGCCTTACCCGTAATACTTCTTGCATTAAAAGATATGCACTTCAGGCCACCAGACCCGCTATGTTCAGCAACTTCTCCCTGTCTGCTCTGCCTCGGAGCCCCAATGTCCCTATTCCCTAGTTCTCCCTCAATGCTCTCACCTTCTGATCTATTGCTCCCGTGCCCACCCCTCTGCCATACTAGTTTAAACCCTCCTGTGTGACACTAGCAAACCTCGCGGCTATGATATTTATGCCTCTCCAGTTTAGATGCAGCCCGTCCTTCTTATCTAGGTCACACCTGCCCCGGAAGAGCTCCCAGTGGTCCAGATAATGGAAACCCTCCCTCCTACACCAGCTGTTTAGCCACGTGTTTAGCTGCTCTATCTTCCTATTTCTTGCCTCACTGGCACGTGGCACAGGGAGTAATCCCGAGATTACAACCCTAGAGGTTTTGTCTTTTAACTTTCTTCCTAGCTCCCTGAACTCCTGCTGCAGGACCTCATGCCCCTTCCTGCCTATGTCGTTAGTATCAATATGTACAATGACCTCTGCCTGTTTGCCCTCCCCCTTCAGGATGCCCTCTACCCGTTCGGAGACATCCTGGACCCTGGCACCAGGGAGGCAACATACCATCTGGAGTCTCTTTCACGTCCACAGAAGCACCTATCTGTGCCCCTGACTCTAGAGTCCTCTATTACTATTGCTCTTCTGCGCTTTGACCCTCCCTTCTGAACATCAGAGCCAGCCGTGGTGCCACTGCTCTGGCTGCTGCTGTTTTTCCCTGATAGGCTATCCCCCCTGACAGTACCCAAAAGGGTATACCTGTTCGAGAGGGGGACAACCACAGGGGATTCCTGCACTGACTGCCTGCCCTTTCTGGTGGTCACCCATTTCTCTGCTTGAACCTTGGGTGTGACCACATTTATATAACTACTATCTATGATGCTTTCCGCAACCTCCATGCTCCTAAGTGCATCCAATTGCTGCTCCAACCGAACCATGCGATCTGTAAGGAGCTCCAGTTGGGTGCACTTTCTGCAGATGAAGCCATCCGGGACGCTGGAAGCCTCCCGGACCTGCCACATCTCACAGCCAGAGCACTGCACCCCTCTAACTGACATTACGTCAATTAATTAGTAAATTAAAGTTAAAAGTTAAAACATTTTTTAAAAAGTTACTGTTAACTATCTGTTAATATTTCTCCGGAGCGGAGAAACTACGACATCTTCTTCACAGCCTTCAACACGTCATTGATGAAGATGAACATCTTGCCAAGGTCATCCCCACACCCCCACTACTTGCCTTCAAACAACCGTGCAACCTCAAACAAACCATTGTTTGCAGCAAACTACCCAGTCTTCAGAACAGTGACCACGACACCACACAACCCTGCCATGGCAATCTCTGCAAGACGTACCAGCTCATCGACATGGATACCACCTTTACACGTGAGAACACCACCCACCAGGTACGCGGTACATACTCGTGCGACTCGGCCAACGTTGTCTACCTCATACGCTGCAGGAAACGATGTCCCGAAGCGTGGTACATTGGCGAGACCACACAGACGCTGCGACAACGAATGGACGGACATCGCGCGACAATCACCAGGCAGGAATGTTCCCTTCCAGTCGGGGAACACTTCAGCAGTCAAGGGCATTCAGCCTCTGATCTCCGGGTAAGCGTTCTCCAAGGCGGCCTTCAGGACGCGCGACAACGCAGAATCGCCAAACAGAAACTTATAGCCAAGTTCCGCACACATTAGTGTGGCCTCAACCGGGACCTGGGATTCATGTCGCATTACATTCATCCCCCACCATCTGGCCTGCAAAATCCTACCAACTGTCCTGGCTTGACACAATTCACACCTCTTTAACCTGGGGTTACCCCTATCTCTGGATCTGTAAAGATTTAATCACCTGCTAATGCTCGCAATCCAAGCATTGTCTGGCATCTTTGAATTTGTCTATATATATGTTTCTGGAACATACCTCTTCATTCACCTGAGGAAGGAGCAGCGCTCCGAAAGCTAGTGACATTGAAACAAACCTGTTGGACTTTAACCTGGTGTTACCTTCTGAGGGTCTCATGTTCTCAGGTTCTCGCCCTGCTGATTAAAAGTTACAGGCCAGAAGAAAGAGAGCGAACAAAACAGTAGGGAAAAAGCACCTTCTCCCACTCTTCACCAAATTACCTCACTGCACCAAATTACCAAGTTTCAAATTCTCACTCTGTCTGTGTCTCACTCACTCAGGCTGTGTCTCTTTGACCAGCGCAATGCTTACTAAGTACGCTTTCTGTCTGTCTTTTATGCAGACTTTAGGATGACTCACACTACTTAAAAACTTCAAAGAGAAGAATACAATGTGTACCTTTGTGCCCCTAAACAGGCCTCAGGTGGCTGCCAGATAACTGCCTCTCAGCAATTAGGGTGGGGGCAGCTTCAGCCAATCAGACACTAACCTACACTGCACTTTTAACTGAAAAACAACAGAATGAGATTTCTCACTTACCTTTCCTGGTTACCTCACTGCACCAAATTACCAAGTTTCAAATTCTCACTCTGTCTGTGTCTCACTCACTCAGGCTGTGTCTCTTTGACCAGCACAACGCTTACTAAGTGTGCTTTCTGTCTGTCTTTTATACAGACTTTAGGAGGTGTTGCGAGTTGCACATGAGGTACCAGTGGGAGGTCATTTAGGAATCTCAAGCTAAAATCCAGAAACATTTTTTATTGGCCTTGACTACATAAAGATGTTGTTACATTTGGTCAATCATGTCACACATGTCAAGTGATAGGGAACCCTCAAGCAGTGATAAAGCCAGTGCCCTTAATACCCATTCCAGCATTTGAGGAGCCTTTTACAAGGATCCTAATTGATTGCGTAGCACCGCTTCCTAAAACAAAAAGTGGGAATCAATATCTTTTAAACTAGTATGGCAGGGGGGTGGGCACGGGAGCAATAGGTCAGAAGGTGAGAGCGTTGAGGGAGAACTAGGGAATAGGGACAGTGTGGCTCTGAGGCAGAGCAGACGGGGAGAAGTTGCTGAACACAGCGGGTCTGGTGGCCTGAAGTGCATATGTTTTAATGCAAGGAGCATTACGGGTAAGGCAGATGAACTTAGAGCTTGGATTACTACTTGGAACTATGATGTTGTTGCCATTACAGAGACCTGGTTGAGGGAAGGGCAGGATTGGCAGCTAAACGTTCCAGGATTTAGATGTTTCAGGCGGGATAGAGGGGGATGTAAAAGGGGAGGCGGAGTTGCGCTACTTGTTCAGGAGAGTATCACAGCTATACAGCGAGAGGACACCTCAGAGGGCAGTGAGGCTATATGGGTAGAGATCAGGAATAAGAAGGGTGCAGTCACAATGTTGGGGGTATACTACAGGCCTCCCAACAGCCAGCGGGAGATGGAGGAGCAGATAGGTAGACAGATTTTGGAAAAGAGTAAAAACAACAGGGTTGTGGTGATGGGAGACTTCAACTTCCCCAATATTGACTGGGACTCACTTAGTGCCAGGGGCTTAGACGGGGCAGAGTTTGTAAGGAGCATCCAGGAGGGCTTCTTAAAACAATATGTAAACAGTCCAACTAGGGAAGAGGCGGTACTGGACCTGGTATTGGGGAATGAGCCCGGCCAGGTGGTAGATGTTTCAGTAGGGGAGCATTTCGGTAACAGTGACCACAATTCAGTAAGTTTTAAAGTACTGGTGGACAAGGATAAGAGTGGTCCGAGGATGAATGTGCTAAATTTGGGGAAGGCTAATTATAACAATATTAGGCGGGAACTGAAGAACATAGATTGGGGGCGGATGTTTGAGGGCAAATCAACATCTGACATGTGGGAGGCTTTCAAGTGTCAGTTGATAGGAATACAGGACAGGCATGTTCCTGTGAGGAAGAAAGACAAATACGGCAATTTTCGGGAACCTTGGATGACGAATGATATTGTAGGCCTCGTCAAAAAGAAAAAGGAGGCATTTGTCAGGGCTAAAAGGCTGGGAACAGACGAAGCCTGTGTGGCATATAAGGAAAGTAGGAAGGAACTTAAGCAGGGAGTCAGGAGGGCTAGAAGGGGTCATGAAAAGTCATTGGCAAATAGGGTTAAGGAAAATCCCAAGGCTTTTTACACTTACATAAAAAGCAAGAGGGTAGCCAGGGAAAGGGTTGGCCCACTGAAGGATAGGCAAGGGAATCTATGTGTGGAGCCAGAGGAAATGGGCGAGGTACTAAATGAATACTTTGCATCAGTATTCACCAAAGAGAAGGAATTGGTAGATGTTGAGTCTGGAGAAGGGGGTGTAGATAGCCTGGGTCACATTGTGATCCAAAAAGACGAGGTGTTGGGTGTCTTAAAAAATATTAAGGTAGATAAGTCCCCAGGGCCGGATGGGATCTACCCCAGAATACTGAAGGAGGCTGGAGAGGAAATTGCTGAGGCCTTGACAGAAATCTTTGGATCCTCGCTGTCTTCAGGGGATGTCCCGGAGGACTGGAGAATAGCCAATGTTGTTCCTCTGTTTAAGAAGGGTGGCAGGGATAATCCCGGGAACTACAGGCCGGTGAGCCTTACTTCAGTGGTAGGGAAATTACTGGAGAGAATTCTTCGAGACAGGATCTACTCCCATTTGGAAGCAAATGGACGTATTAGTGAGAGGCAGCACGGTTTTGTGAAGGGGAGGTCGTGTCTCACTAACTTGATAGAGTTTTTCGAGGAGGTCACTAGGATGATTGATGCAGGTAGGGCAGTAGATGTTGTCTATATGGACTTCAGTAAGGCCTTTGACAAGGTCCCTCATGGTAGACTAGTACAAAAGGTGAAGTCACACGGGATCAGGGGTGAACTGGCAAGGTGGATACAGAACTGGCTAGGCCATAGAAGGCAGAGGGTAGCAATGGAGGGATGCTTTTCTAATTGGAGGGCTGTGACCAGTGGTGTTCCACAGGGATCAGTGCTGGGACCTTTGCTCTTTGTAGTATATATAAATGATTTGGAGGAAAATGTAACTGGTCTGATTAGTAAGTTTGCAGACGACACAAAGGTTGGTGGAATTGCGGATAGCGATGAGGACTGTCTGAGGATACAGCAGGATTTAGATTGTCTGGAGACTTGGGCGGAGAGATGGCAGATGGAGTTTAACCTGGACAAATGTGAGGTAATGCATTTTGGAAGGGCTAATGCAGGTAGGGAATATACAGTGAATGGTAGAACCCTCAAGAGTATTGAAAGTCAAAGAGATCTAGGAGTACAGGTCCACAGGTCATTGAAAGGGGCTACACAGGTGGAGAAGGTAGTCAAGAAGGCATACGGCATGCTTGCCTTCATTGGCCGGGGCATTGAGTATAAGAATTGGCAAGTCATGTTGCAGCTGTATAGAACCTTAGTTAGGCCACACTTGGAGTATAGTGTTCAATTCTGGTCGCCACACTACCAGAAGGATGTGGAGGCTTTAGAGAGGGTGCAGAAGAGATTTACCAGAATGTTGCCTGGTATGGAGGGCATAAGCTATGAGGAGCGATTGAATAAACTCGGTTTGTTCTCACTGGAACGAAGGAGGTTGAGGGGCGACCTGATAGAGGTATACAAAATTATGAGGGGCATAGACAGAGTGGATAGTCAGAGGCTTTTCCCCAGGGTAGAGGGGTCAATTACTAGGGGGCATAGGTTTAAGGTGAGAGGGGCAAAGTTTAGAGTAGATGTACGAGGCAAGTTTTTTACGCAGAGGGTAGTGGGTGCCTGGAACTCACTACCGGAGGAGGTAGTGGAGGCAGGGACGATAGGGACATTTAAGGGGCATCTTGACAAATATATGAATAGGATGGGAATAGAAGGATACGGACCCAGGAAGTGTAGAAGATTGTAGTTTAGTCGGGCAGTATGGTCGGCACGGGCTTGGAGGGCCGAAGGGCCTGTTCCTGTGCTGTACATTTCTTTGTTCTTTGTTCTTTGACTATAACAGATGTTTCTCCTAGGTTCCCAGACGCCATTCCAGTACGTAATATTACAGCTAAAAAAATTGTGGAGGAGTTACTTAAATTCTTTACTAGATATGGACTACCCACAGAAATACAATCGGATTAAGGATCAAATTTTAATTCAAGGTTCTTCAAAGAAGTTATGGATAGCTTAGGAATAAAACAATTTAAATCAACTGCGTATCATCCAGAATCGCAGGGAGCGTTAGAAAGGTGGCATCAGACATGAAAGACAATGTTGAGGGCTTATTGTCAAGATTATCCAGAGGATTGGTATAAAGGAATTCCATTCCTATTGTTTGCAATTAGGGATGCACCAAATGAGTCAACCAAATTTAGTCCTTTTGAACTAATTTTTGGTCATGAGGTAAGAGGACCACTTAAATTGATTAAGGAAAGATTGGTGAGTGAGAAATCAGATCTTACATTATTGGATTATGTGTCACATTTTAGGGAACGATTAAATAGAGCAGGTGAATTGGCTAAACAACATTTAAAAGTTGCACAAAATGTGATGAAATGGGTAGCGGACAATAAATCCGAAGTCCGTAGTTTGGCCAGTGGAGATAAAGTTTTAGTGTTGTTACCAGTGGTAGGTGAACCTTTAAAAGCAAGGTTTTGTGGACCTTATCAGATTGAAAGGAAATTAAGTAAGGTGAATTATGTGGTAAAAACACCAGATAGAAGGAAAACTCAACCGAGTGTGTCATGTGAATATGCTTAAAAGGTACTTTGAAAGGGAAGGAGAGAAAAAGGAGGAGGTTTTAATGATTCTAACTCAAAGTGACGAACCAAATCCAGATGACTGTGAATTTGGCATACCTCAAATTAAATTGGAAAATGAGGATGTTCTTAAAAATTGGGATAAATTGTTGAGTTACCTTCCAGAGGAAAAACAAACTGACCTGAAAGAGTTATTGATATCACATGGGCAAGTTTGTGGATATAAATTGGAAGTACTAAAATGGCTACACATGATGTCGATGTGGGAAATGCTGTTCCAAACAAACAACATCCATATGGACTTAACCCTTTAAAATCAGCACTTCTTAACAAAGAGATTGAGAGTATGCTTAAAAATAGCATAATTGAAGTGGGTTGCAGCCAATGGAGCTCACCCATAGTGATGGTACCTAAAGCAGATGGTACCCAACGGTTGTGTGTGTGGACTATAGAAAGGTTAATGCAGTTACAAGAACGGACACTTATCCTATCCCACGTTTGGAGGATTGCATTGAGAAAGTGGTACAATCAGCTTTTATTTCCAAACTGGATTTACTTAAAGGTACCTTTATCCGAAAGGGCAAAGGAGATTTCAGCTTTTGTGACTCCAGATGGTATATACCAATTCAAAGTTATGCCATTTGGCATGAAAAACGCATCAGCCACATTTCAATGGTTAACTAACAATGTTGTTTCAGGATTACCCAATTGTGCGGTATACATCGACGATCCTGTAATTTTCAGCCAGACATGGAAAGAACATTTAAAACATCTGATGGAGTTATTGATCGATTTCAGAAGGCGGGTTTGGTGATAAACCTAGCCAAAAGTGAATTTGGAAAAGCCCAAGTCACTTTCCTTGGCTATACAATCGGACAGGGTCGAATGGTCACACGGGATGTGAAACCAACAGTTATTGAGGAGTTTCCAATACCCTCAAGACAAAGGGAAATAATGTGATTTCTTGGCATGAGTGGATTTGATCGAACATTTCTGCAAAGGTTTTGTAGCGTGGTTGCTCCACTGGTGGACTTGCTGAAGAAACGTCGAAAATTTCAATGGACAGCGGACTTTCAACAGGCATTTGACTGCCTGAAAGCTGTGATAACCAATGCTCCTGTGTTGGAGAATTACATGGGATTCTGTGATCGGATTGAACTAAAGTATCTGACTTTGACGAGACATGCCGAGACGTAGAGAAATGGACGGATCGTGCAGAAACCTTCTTGTTCAAAGAGACTGTCAATCGAGAAGGATTTTAGTTGGTGGAAGAAGAACAAAAATGGACTATATTATTATATCTGTTTGCATGTGGGTTTTTTTTAAACAGAAAAGTATATTTACTGCAAGCATTTCTTAACGGATCGTGAAAAGGTGAAAAATGAAACCATCTTGAAGTTGATGGGTTTTTTTTTCTTGGGAGGAGATGTGCTTCTTGGGAGCACCTGATGTGCTTCTGGTAAAAGGTCGTAAAAGGTGTTTTAAGTCTTATGGATGTTGAAAGGAAAGCTTAAAGGATTACTTAGTGCTGTATTCTTTGGGAGTTGTATTTGAATTAATGGTTGCTAAGATGTTCACTGTGTGTTTTAAAAAGGTTAACTTGAGTTCATAGAATAAACATTGTTTTGCTTTAAAAGATACGTTTCCATTTCTGCTGGACCACACCTGTAGAGTGGGCCATGTGCTCCCCATACCACAATCTATTAAAAGTTGTGGGTCAGGTGAACTCCATGATACACTTTGGGGTTCTCTGAACCCTGGCCCATAACAAAGGACAGTGGTCAGGAAATGGCAGGCATTCTAGGAACAAATAGGTGAACTCCAAATGTTGTTTATTCCTATTTGGTGCAAGAATAGAAAACCATTTGGACAGGCTGATTCCTGGAATGGAGGGGCTGTCATATGAGGAGACAAAATTGATTAGGATTATATTCATTGAAGTTTAGAAGAGAGAGAGGGGATCGTATAGAAACTTACAAAATTCTAACAGGATTAGACAGGGTAGATTCAGAAAGAATGTTGGAGGAGTCCAGAACTAGAGGTCATATTTCAGGAAAAGGGGTGAACCTTTTAGGAGTGAGGTGAGGAGAAATTTCTTCAACCAGAGGGTGATGAACCTGTGGAACTCACTCCCACAGAAAGTAATTGAGGCTAAAACATTGCGAAGGTTCAGGGAGGAATGAGATATAGTTCTTGGGGCAAAAGGGATCAAGGGATATGGGGAGAAGCGCGATCAGGGTGTTGAACTTGATGATCAGCCATGATCATAATGAATGGCAGAGCAGGATCAAATGCCGAATGCCTCCTCCTGCTTCTATTTTCTATGTAAGATTTTCTGTAATACTGTATTGAACTCTTAGCCTGAATGATATGCTCAAATCTCTGGAGCTGTGCTTGAAAGCATAACTTTGTGACTCAGAAGCAAAATTGTTACCATTAAGCCATAACTAGCTGCTTTCATGCCGAGAGTAGCTACCCTCATCATCTCTGCCATTTAACTCCTCTGTCGATGACTAATTCAAATCTTTGATGAGATGGGTGAAGGAGCCTGAGTGGTGATCTTGTCGTGGTGTATAAGATCATGAGAGGCATGGATGGGGTGAATGCAATCAGTCTTTTTCCCAGGGTTGGGGAATCGAGAACTGGACGGCATAGATTTAAGTTAAGAGGGGAAAGAGGGGAACCTGAGGAGCAACTTTTCTACAGAGGGTGGGACGTATGTGGAATGAGCTACCGAAGGAAGTGATTGAGGCAGGAACATTGACAACATTTTAAAAGGCATTTGGACAGATATATGGATCGGAAAGGTTTAGAGGGATGTGGACCAAATGCAGGCAAACAGGGTGAGCTCAGATGGGCATTTTGGTTGGCATGGACCAGTTTGGGCCAAAACGCCTGTCTCCGTGCCGCAGATTGTATGATTCTATGGGCAGTCAGAAGGTTCTGGCATAACCTAATTGTGTATCAGTGCACAGATTACTGGTGTCATTTGAGGGCACGATTGAAGACTGCTTCCACTTTGCTAATTACAAAAAGGAGGCTGATAGGATGGCAATCAATCAGGATAGATTTACCTGTTTTTTATGGATATGACATATATGAACAATTCTTACACATTGTAAAGTAGATGTCATAGTTGGATTGGAATATCAAATCATTTATGTAATAATCTTGGACATATAGTTAGATTTGAAATTTCTTGCTTTTTATGTATTTGCAATAACTTTCACTCTATGAATGCAACATGGTTAAGATTGACAGTAACACATTCCACTGGATGGATTTCATAAGCGTCAAAACTTCACTTCTCATTTTTCATGTACATTTTGCACCAGCACATATTTGGAGGTCTAATAAGATATCACATTTATCTTTATGGGAAGAAATAGTCTCACAATATCTGACTGCAATGAAGAAATAACTGAAAATGTTGCTGATTTTAGATCCATGATACCAGAATCCTGAATCAGCAGTAGGTATATATAAATGACACATCTCATAATGTTGACACAAGGGATTTAATTCATACTTGTCATTCAGTCAATTTCCAGTGTATTTCACTGCGTGGCACATGACATGGCACTGAAATTGGCGAGGCAGGAGATGTAATAAAAAGAGACTGTGTGTTTTTCTGATGCAGACCCAACTCAAGCTGGAAATTTACAGAAAATATCTCTGTAAAACATATTATTGACGATTGGTATTCAAAACTGATAGCATATAATAAACTTTTTGAATGTTTAGGAAAATATAACTGGTTAGAAACAAGACAGTAAAATGTGAAAGAATGTATTTAAATTGTTCTGATGTGGGAGAATGATAAAAATGAAATCATTTGGTCTCCTCATATGAATTTTCTTAAAGTAATTAGCATTTATACCTGTACTGTTTATGCAATGTTTACTGTGCATTAAAATAAATCTGAATTGAAGTGAATATGGGAGTCATCCTTAAAAGGATAATTAAAACCCATTACTCTGGGTCATTCAAAGAAAGGTTGTGCTTGGAGCCAGAGATAAAAGAGACAGAAAGAAAAAAATGAAAATGTTTAGTTTTTTAACTCCAACAATAATTAAAACTGAAGGAATGGGCTGGACTTTCCTGGATTATTCATGATCCTGACATTGGGATGATTTCCAGGTTGGGAACCCAGAAGTGGCTGTGGCAGGATAATGGACGTAATGGGTGGGATTCTCTCACCCTGTGGCCGGGCCGGAGAATTGCTGAAGAGCGCAAATCATCACAATTGGTGCCAGCGCGGTCGGGGGCCGCTCTACTTGCCCCCCCCCCCCCCGGCGATTCTCGGCCGGGGGGTGCCTCCGCTGTGGCCTGGCCTGCGATCGGGGCCTACAGATCGGCAGACTGGCCTCTCGGGCTGGGGACCTCTTTTGTTCTGCGCCGGCTCCTGTAGCCCTTTGCCATGTTGCGTCGGGGCCGACGCGGAGAAGGGAGCCACTGCTCATGCGCGCATTGGCGCCGGTTCCACTGCTCATGCGCGCATTGGCGCCGGTTCCACTGCTCATGCGCGCATTGGCGCCGGTTCCACTGCACATGTGCGCATTTGCACCGGTTCATGCGCAGACCCGCGGTGCCCATCTGATGCCGGGAATCGGCAACTGGAGCGGCGTGGGTCACTCCAGTGCCGTGCTGGCCCCCTGTAGGGGTCAGAATTGCTGCTCCTGAAGGCATATTGATGCTGTCAAGAAACGCGACGGCGTTTACGATGGTGTCAACACTCCCACCCAATGTTTCTGGAGGCATCCAATTAAGGGGCAGCACGGTAGCCTTGTGGATAGCACAATTGCTTCACAGCTCCAGGGTCCCAGGTTCGATTTCAGCTTGGGTCACTGTCTGTGCGGAGTCTGCACATCCTCCCCGTGTGTGCGTGGGTTTCCTCCGGGTGCTCCGGTTTCCTCCCACAGTCCAAAGATGTGCGGGTTAGGTGGATTGGCCATGATAAATTGCCCATAGTGTCCAAAATTGCCCTTCGTGTTGGGTGGGGTTACTGGGTTATGGGGATAGGGTGGCGGTGTTGACCTTGGGTAGGGTGCTCTTTCCAAGAGCCGGTGCAGACTCGATGGACGGAATGGCCTCCTTCTGCACTGTAAATTCTATGTAAGAAGCTGTCACCAGGAGCCGTGTCCAATTAGAGATGCTGGCTGGGTTTCAGAGTCAGGAGGGTATAAGCTGTGTCACAGTGGGCAACACACTTGATGCTTACTCGCAAGGTTCTGGATTCATGTCCCACTCCAGGAGTTGAGCTCAGAAGACCAAAGTCAGGAGCTCCATTCAGGAGAGCCTGTGTATAGGGCCACCAGACCCTTCTGCTATGGGGACAATGTTGCACCATCAGCAGGAGAGGTTCTCAATGTAAGAGAAGAGGCTGCTATTGCAGCAGGACAACAATTAGCAGAGGCATCAGCCTCCATGAAATAGCTGCAAGGGCGTGCCTGCTGCCTGGAGATAATGACATTTGTGAATTACTGCTGGGAAATAAATTTCAATCCTGAAATGAGTCACAGCTCAGACCTCCAGCATCAAAGCCACTGACTAACAATTTGCAAGATCCTAATATATTGTTGGGGAAGGCGAAAGGTTTGGGGGATGAGTGGGGTGGGGGGTTGCCCTGTCCATTGTTGACAAAATTACACAAGTGGCAAAATACCCCTCAATTAGCTGCTTAATGAGCTTAGTTGACTGCCCGTAGCTTCTGGCAGTCATCCCATAGAATCCCTACAGTGAAGAAGGAGGCCATTCAGCCCACCAACCTTTCAAATGAACACTCTACCCATGTCCACTCGCCCTATCCACGTACCCCAACCTGCACATCCGTGGACACTAAGGGACCGTTTATCTTGGGAAACCCACCTAACCTGCACATCTTTGGACTGTGGGAGGACACTGGAGCACCGGGAAGGAAACACACGCTGACACGCGAAGAAAGTGCAAACTCCGCACAGATAGTCGGGAATCGAACCTGGGACCCTGGTGCTGAGGCAGCAGTGCTAACCACTGTGCCACCGTGCTGCCAGTCGGTCCTATGTGAAATTTCTGCCACCTTGAAACCTGCCTCCACCTCTCTGGCAAAATACAGCTCACTAAGACTTGTAAAAGTTGATTTTCGTGCCAGAGAGACTATTTGGCAGCAATTAAGACTTATCACAGTGTTTGAAAGGGTATTTGCATTGCAATGGACAAACCCTAATTTATTTTGGCAAGTTTAGTTTATATTCATGAGGTAGGTACAGGAACCTCACGCTATTCCGTACATTTGATTAGCAAACCAGATCGTGAGGTGCCATGTTTTGGGAAAATTATGTGCTGACATCACACCTTGGACAACAAGTTCCACTTGCAGTGTTTAATTTTGCATGTGTAGACACCAGAATTCCACAAAAATCAAAACCTGGCCCAAAGTGCATTGTAGCGTTCTGGCAGGAAAGGACAACAAAATTAGGTTTTTTCTGTGAAGCAATAAATCAAACAGGTGCTTTTATTGCAGGCAAAACAATGGCCGCGATTTAACAAAAAAAAACAGAGTCCCATTGTGGGCTGGTTTACCAGGATGTTTATCGCGCCGGGAATGACCCTGTTATCAAATGGGACTCTGTTATTTTGGGGGGCTTCAGTGGGGAAGGCGCCACCGAGGCCGCACTCATCTTCATTCCCTACACTGAGGAGCTTCACATCCCCTGACCCCCACCCACTGGCAATGTCATCCCCCGCACAGATGGGTATTATATCACATCCCCAAAGTAAGGACATCTCGCTCTGGGAACATTGAGAGACCCCTTTCAGGCCTCATCACGCCCCCTTTCAGGACCTCCAGCCTTCACCCCCCCCCAAAATAAAAGCTTTAGGAGGTGTCATAATATGCACCCATGCACATCATGAGGTAAAAACAGGCAGTGACAGACACCCAGGTGAATCAATCAACATACAGAACAGAACACAACCAATCACCAGACAGAACACTAGAGGGGGGCTACCAACTATAAAACACACGAGGCATCAGCACTCTGCCTCTTTCCACTGGTGACAACTGTAGTGACAGTTAGGGTGTATATATCAGTCAGCACCTTCTACACGTGGCTCAGAGATAGCCTGTTCTAGTTAGTTAGAGTTAGTACATTTAGAGTAGTAGAGAGTCAACCCACAGACAGCTGTTTGCATTGTTACAGAAGTTCCAATAAATCGTATTGAACCAACGCCTATGTTTGGTGTATGCTTTACAGTTCATCTGCATCGTGTTGCAGTCCGTGTTACCCCAGGGTAAATAACACGACAGGAGGCCCCTTCATACCAGCCCTTCACCCCCACCCACCTTTCATACCCCCTTCATATTGACCTTTGGTCTAAGGTGCATGTATCCCTTTATTCTTTCTTGAAATGTGGGTGTCGCTGACAAGGCCAGCATTTGTTGCCCATCCCTAATTGCACTTTAACTGAGTGACTTGCTAGGCCTTTTCAGAGGGCAGTTAAGACTCAACCACATTGCTGTGCACCTGAAGTCACACCTGAGCCAGAACAGATAGAGATGGCAGATTTTCTTTCCTGAAGGACATTAGTGAACCAAGTGCATTTTTAAAACAAGCAATTATATTTTCATGATCACTGTTACTGAGACTAGCTTCTAATTTCATATTTTATTAATTTAATTTAAATTCCACCAGCTGACATGGTGGGATTTGAACCAATATCCCCAAAACAGAGGCCTTGTCCTCTGGATTACTGGTCCATGATATTATGACAAATTCTCCCTCTCAGTGATGAAGGGAACAATCAGTAACATGGTGAATGTTTCCAGAGGATTGAATGATGGGTCCTCCCCTTGCCATGGATTGGACAGACTCTGCTCCATATTCTGGCTTTCAAATGATTGGTGGGCAGCCGAGATGCACTCTCAGTGATATAGTCACTGGCCACATCAGCCTGCGCCGCAGAGGTGAGGATCCACTGCCCCTTCACCCAGATGACCTGTCTCATTTTAGACAAAATGATCATTCCCTCTCACTGACCACATGTCCATTGATTCGCAGGATCTCCATCTGATGTGGCCAGGCCAGCAGGGTCCTCGGCGCCATGAGAGAGCAGTGCTAGCCACTGCACCACCATGCTGTCCAGCCATCACAGCTTTCATTCGTACCTTCTACCAACACAGAGACGCACACAGCGGTGGACAACATTAGTGGACAGGGTGAGTACAATCTGGTGAGCACCACCCAGTTGCTGATGCACTTTAGGTGGAGGCAGGAACATCCAAGGGATTTAACAGTCGGAGGTCTGCAGGACCCCAGGACTCAGCTGGATCCCAGTCAGAAGCGGACTCTAAATAAGGTTCTTCCAGAGCTGATGCAGATAATAGGTCAGAGCCTGGCACCTTGGCACTGTCACCCAGGAGCCTTGGCACTGGCATGGTGGCACTTCCAGGGTGCCGAGGTGGCACTGCCAGGCTGGTAGGGGTACTCAGAGTGCCAGGTTGGCATTGCCAATGTGCACGGGTTCCAGGCTTCCCATGCCAGGGGATGAGCCCAGATGTGCCCTGTCCTTATGATGTGGGGTGAGGGGTGGCTCATGGACCCCCTAATCGGTAAGTTGAGGGGTTCTGGAGGTTGCAGCGGGTGGTTGAGTGATTGGGGCAGCATTTAAAAATGGTGGGCTAAGTGCAGCCTCGGGTCGGGGCTTTTCTGTAGAGGCCCGGAAAAGAAGTCACGTTTGGTAGCAGGGTTGTTCTCGGCACTGCAGGCTTGAGAAACAAGGCTATTCGCGCCCAAAATGGCACTCTTTATTTTGTCAAATCACCCCCATTACAATTGTAAACAGCTCAAAACTGCACAATGTGATGGAAATATATTTGTTACACAAATTGGACTAAGGTAAGATGCTAGAAAGTCTTGTGCTTTGTTCAAAATGGAAACAAAATGTATTATCAATATTTAAAACTCATTTTAGATTACACAATCTGTCAGATTTTAAAAACAAGACGCTGGCTCTGTTGGTCATAATTACATTTATTTCACAGAGCTGCTGGTTTAAAGGGCTTTATTTTTGGATTGTGTCAGATTTACTTGGGTTGATTGAAATTAATCTCCAACAATTGTTTAAATTGGGTTTTTAATGAGCTACAAATTGGGGCTACCAAATTCAAGCATTGTCTCAGTGAAATTAATCCCATTTGGTTTTTGTTTGGTCATGTGGGGGTGGGGGGGGGGGGGGGGGGGGAAACACTTTGCTGCCATTTATTTTGTTTTGGTAGCTGGATATCCCTGTTTGCGATCATTTTTTTTTTAACATTGATGTCATTATCGATGTCAGTGCATTCAATTTCCTGGTCTATCTAAAGAATGTGAAGAAATGTTTACATGGTGCCATCAGATACCATCTCATATGACCTTGCGCTGCAGACTTCCCAGAATTCCTCGCGATGTCTTCTTGACCGTAAATACCTGGCAGCCCTAATTTGTGGCTTTTTAAATTTCCCGTAGGTTTGCTTCCCAGAAAAAAAAACTCAAGAACCTGATCCTTAGATTTATTGATTCCACTTTTCCAATACTGCAGCTGCTTAGTAAGTAAATACATTTAATAGGAAAAGGAATGCTTCAACAGATAGAAACTGACAGGGACAATTGGGAAATAATATTTATCGCCATTGTGTTTATTTCTATTATTATTGGTTTCTATTTTTGAAGAACAATATGTAAGAATGTTTGATTTTTTTGATAAAAGGTCAACTATATTTACCCAAGTGGGTCACAGAAAGAAAGACAAGCATCCCTTTAGTTTGGGTCTATCAATTGGCTGTCTTTCACTAAGTGACCAGATACCAAAAAAGATGAATAGTCCATGTGACATTTATACTTACATACTCTCTAGTATCCTCTTGAATCATTTTCATTGATCCACAATATCAAAAGATACAGGGCTGGGTTCTCCCAAAATGGGGCTAAGTGGAGTTTCATGACAGTAAGAAGTCTTACAACACCAGGTTAAAGTCCAACAGGTTTGTTACAAACACTAGCTTTCGGAGCGCTGCTCCATCCTCAGGTGAGTTTCATGATGGCATCATCGGGCCCCCAGGTGGAGCCATTCAACGGCCCACAAGGCGTTAGCATGCGTGGAATGTGAAACGCGTGATGGAGCGGCCGCCGATTCGCCGGTTTCGTCATTGTCGCGACGCCGTGGCTCGAATTAAAATTTTTCCCCACACACACAGTGTCGCAGGCAAGATGGCGCCACACAGAGCAGCGCAGAGCAGCGCTGCAATTTAGGGACGGGGAGCTAGAAACCCTCCTGGATGCCGTGGAGGAGAGGAGGCTAGTGTTGTACCCCGGGCCGGGCCGCAGGACAGCAGGCACCATTGTTCGCCGTGCGTGGGCACAGGTGCCAATGCCGTCAGCGCCGTCGGGGCGATGGCCCGGACAGCAGACCAGTGCAGAAAGAAGCTGCACGTCCTCCTCAGGGCAGCCAGGGTGAGTACCCAGCACTGTGCCCCTGGCACCAACCCCCCTAACCCCAACACACATGTGACACCCCCCCCACCCCCATCCCACACTCACCCTGACCCACATGGCTGCACCGTCCCATGCCAGCCGCAATGGCCGGGACCGGAGGGGCACCACCAGAACTGCGTCCCCTCACCCTGGCCAAGCCACTCGGCATTGTTGCCGGGCTGGAGGAGAGGGAGGACGCCAATGCGGAGGTCGGAGGCGCGCCATCAAGTGAGACCCACCTGCCTGGTTGCGGCTCCTCATGACTCATGTGTGCCCACCCCTCACCCCGCACACCAACAGCCCTCACGACCTCACACCTTACCCATGTCCGCCTGTCTAACCATACATGCTGTCTTGTGTCTTACAGGACCAGTCAGCGATGCGCCCTGCCCATCCGGGGACTCCGCCCCCAGCCAGTGCCAGGTCCTGTGCCTCCCAGGAACCCAAGCACGGACGGTGAGAGCAGCCGGAAGACCAGCCCTCTGCCTGAGACTACCCAGGACACCTCGGCCCAGGGGACAGAAACACAGGGGACAGACATACAGGGGACCACGACCCAGGAAACCCCGGACTTCAGGTCCGAAGATGACATTGACCTTCCATCACTGCGATCTCCTACACCATCCACCATCTCAGAGACTATCAGCTCGGTTGGGCAATTTTGTGGAGAGGCTTCTGAGACACTCACTGGTGAGCACCACACAGTCGCACCGGTACAGCAGGTGGAGCTAGGAGTAGCCGAGCGGCCGGACGGTCGGAGGGCAGCTCGGCCCCAGCAACCAGCTGCCGCCCAGACGGGTCCCGGGCTCCTGGAATATCTATTCCCACCCATAGTTCAGGTGCAGTCAGAGACCCAGGGACCAGAGGAGGGGATGACAGACGGCATTCAGCACCTGCAGGGACAGGTGGAGGAGTCCAACCGCCTGCATGAGCAGGGAGTGGTGCCGGTCATGTGTGCCAAACAGGCCGAAACCGCACAGGTGGCGTCCACGGTGGAGGCAATGGTGGCGACGGTATCAATCATGGGTCAGGCTTTGCAAGGCCTGGGGCATTCCGTGCAGGTGTGGCCCAGGATAGGGCTGCCCTCTCACAGGCAGCCATGTGGCAGAGCCAGCTGCAGATTGCAGCGGCGCTCCTCAGTGTGGCCCAGTCACAGCAAGACATGGCTGAGAGCATCGGCACCACTGCCCAGGTGCTGGCCGGCGTCGCTCAGACCCAGAGGGAGATGGCCCAGTCCCAGAGCGAGGTGGTCCAGTCCCAGAGCGAGGTGGCCCAGTCCCAGACAGGGATGGCACACACCTTGTGCTCCATGGTCGTAAACATACAGACCCTGGTCAATACCAGAGCGGGCATCCAGGACTGGCCGCGCCAGATGTCGAGGGGGCATCCGGGTTTGGCTCCGCTCGCACCCCCATTACTAGGAGAAGCCCGGGGGCCATTGGGCACCCCGAGGGAAGAGGAGGTGCTGGGTCACGTGCCAGTGACTCCTGCAGGGGAGGTCCAGAACACCGCAGCATCTCGGACCCCCCCCCCCTCCTGTCCCTGGTGCATCCAGTGGACAGCGGGCAGAACAGGGTGGCATCATGCCACCCGGGACTTCCGAGGAGCAACTGGGCCCATCCAGGCCAGGCCGCTTCAGGAAACGTGCGCCAACAGGGTTGGAGTCACAGCAGTCCACCTCCACTCCTGCTGTACCGTCTGGGGAACCACCTAGGCGTAGTGTTAGGGCCCGTAAGGCCAGAAAGGTAGACACCAGTTAAATTGGCACGGGTGCAGGACAGTTTAGTTATAGGGGCTAGGGCGCAGACTATATATACCTCTTCACATTAAACACATATTTTCACCGTTGAACGCCGTGTCTGATGGGTGTGGGGGTGGGGCGTTCAGTGGTCACCACTGTGGGTGAGGGGTGGTGGACGAGTGAAGCCAAGCGGGTGAGCCATGCAGTCCCCCCTCCCCCGACTGTCCCCATCACCCTGTCCCCAGCTATTCGACAGGCATGTGATGGACTGGCCAGCTTACATACAGGGATCACCCAAGTGGAGGGTCCTACTGTGGGCATGAGTCAGACATTGTCTAACAATGTGGAGAACGGAGCTCATCGCAGAGCAGGGTGCCTTCATCCTCCATCCCATGGACCAGACCCACTGTCACTGTCAACCCAGTGCCCCCAGGTCATTGTGCCGCAAGTATATATAACGGAAGGGGGCATGCATGCGGGTGGGTTGGTGGTGTGGGGTGTGGTATTGGGGTGTCCGTGACCTTGCCGAACAAACCCAACCCCCCTTGTTGGTGAAACGTGCGTCGACTAACGTGTCCCATGCTCGCTGGTCCTGGCGATGGCGTAGTACAGCCTCCCATGCATGGACGGCCCCCATGTCCCGCCCATTGTCCCCCTCCCCCTCATCCTCCTTGTCTGGAGAGGCTTGCTTTGCTCCTCATCGTCCTCTGGCACATCGCCCCTCTGCTGGGCTACATTGTGGACACAGCAGACCACAATGATGCAGCCGACCCTCCTGGCCTCGTACTGGAGGGCCCCTCCGGAGCGGTCCAGGCACCTGAAGCACATCTTCAGGACCCCAAAGCATCTCTCCACCACACTCCTTGTCACTTTGTGGCCTCCGTATAGGCATCATCAGCCACGGATAACCCCTGTCGCCCAGCAACCTGCATTGCTGCCGGATTGGTGGTAGGGTGGGGCTGGGGGGGCGTCCCTCAAACATGCTGGGTATCACAGATTGGGCCGACACAAACGAGTCATGCACATTGCCTGGGTACAGGGCGCAGACGGGCAGGATCCTCATCTGTTGGTCACAGACCACCTGAATGTTCATTGAGTGGCACCCCTTCCTGTTCGTGAACAATGTCCTGTTATGCACCAGTGGCCGCAGGGCGACATGCACCCCATCGATGACCCCCTGGAACCGGGCCATCCTGGTGACGGCAGCGAAGCCCGCTGCCCGGGCACCCTGGTGGGCACGGTCCACAGGGAACTGGATATACCGGTCCGCAAGGGTATACAGGGCGTCGGT
Source organism: Scyliorhinus torazame (assembly GCF_047496885.1). Lineage (NCBI taxonomy): Eukaryota > Metazoa > Chordata > Chondrichthyes > Carcharhiniformes > Scyliorhinidae > Scyliorhinus > Scyliorhinus torazame. Next base: position 122,654,588 of record NC_092709.1, read on the forward strand.
GACGGCACGGATGCACCTGTGCGTCGATGCCTGTGAGATGCCGGACAGGTCTCCACTCAGTGACTGGAACGACCTTGTCGCATAGAGGTTCAGGGATGACTGTCACCTTGACGGCCACCAGTAACGGGTGTCCTCCCCCACTCGCATGCGGTGCCAGATGTGCCATCATGTGGCAGATGTGTCGGACAGTCTCCTGGCTCATCCGCAGTCTCCTCCTGCAGGCCGGTCCGGGAGTTCCTCAAAGGACATGTGGCGCCGGTACACGCGGGACCTCATCAGGCACCTCCTTGGCACCACCTCCACCTCCTCCTCCTCCTCCTCAGCCTGTTGGGCGGCTGGCCCCCCAGCATGAGCGGCTGCCACCTGCCCCTCTGCAGCATGCTCCTCTGCTGCAGCCTCCGCCGCCTCTCTGAGGCACCTGCACTGACGCTGCCATACGGCTGCATGCAGGACAGCGGCTTCCGCCATGGCGGCCAACATCGCTGGATGGTTCCCAAACATTATGATCTTCAGGGGGTGAGGGAAGAAAATGTTACCATGCGCATGGACCCGTGCACAACCAGGTGCCATGCGCTACATAGTCACCCTGGTTGGCACCGCTCGTCCCAGACATGCATGCCCCCCACTCCAGCCCCGTCAGTGCCCCCACTCCTGCTGCCTGTCCCTGCTGCCAGGGCCACCATTTCATGGCACTGCACTCACTGGAGAGTGCCATCGGTGTGGCCCTGGGTGCTCCCCCCGGTTTGTGTCGCCGGGTGAGTGGGGTGGCGGCACCCACCCATATGGCCATTAACCCTGCGTTCACCCAGTGCCCTGGGTTGGTGGCCAACAAGATGGCTGCCGTAATGGGGCTCAGTGCGTGGGCACCGCCTTGTCATGCTGGGGGCTCCCCAACTGCCCGGCCTGTCCTGCCCCCTTCTCCTCCCCTCCCCCTCCCCTGGCAAGGCCCCCCCCCCCAGAAAGCACGGCCGGTGTCTATTCCTGGAGCCCGCAGTCCCCCCCACGCCAAGTCCTACCCCCACCGCCGCTTCAGCCAACATGTCGGCTTCACAAATTTTTATAGGTGGTTAGAACCGTACGTTCAGCGCAATGTCTTGGAGAATCCAGCCCACAACGCTTCACCAAAGGGTGGGTAAGTAAGTTTGCCGATGACACAAAGGTTGGTGGAGTTGTAGATAGTGTTGAGGGCTGTTGCACGTTACAACAGGACATTGACAGAAGCAGAGCTGGGCTGAGAAGTGGCAGATGGAGTTCAACCCAGATAAGTGTAAAGTGATTAATTTTGGAAGGTGGCATTTGAATGCTGAATACGGGGTTAAAGGCAGGATTCTTGGAAGTGTGGAGGAACAGATGGATCTTGGGGTCCATGTACATCGATCCCTCAAAGTTGCCACCCCGGTTAATAGGGTTGTTAAAAAGGCGTATGGTATATTGGCTTTCATTAACAGGGGGATTGAGTTTAAGAGCCGCAAGGTTTTGCTGCAGCTTTATAAAACCCTGGTTAGACCACACTTGGAATATTGTGCCCAGTTCTGGTCGCCTCATTATAGGAAGGATGTGGATGCTTTGGAGAGGGTACAGAGGAGATTTACCAGGATGCTGCCTGGACTGGAGGGCATGTCTTATGAAGAAAGGTTGAGGGAGCTCAGATTTTCTCACTGGAGCGAAGAAGGAAGAGCGGTGACTTGATAGAGATGTACAAGGTGATGAGAGGCATGGATATGTTGAGTGGATAGCCAGAGACTTTTCCCCAGGGCGGAAATGGCTGTCACAAGAGGACATAATTTTAAGGTGATTGGAGGAAGGTATAGGGGAGGTGTCAGAGGTGGGTTCTTTATACAGGGAGTTGTGGGTGCGTGGAATGCACTGCCAGCAGAGGTGGTGGAGTCAGAGTCATTAGGGACATTTAAGCAACTCTTGGGCCGGCACACGGACAGCAGCAAATTGAAGCGGTGTAGGTTAGGTTGATCTTAGATCAGGATAAGTGGTCGGCACAACATCATGGGCCAAAGGGCCTGTACTGTGCTCTACTGTTCTATGTTCTATGTTCTATTACAGTTCAGAACGTGGGGCGTCATTCTCCGACCCCCCGCCGAGTCGGAGAATGGCCGTTGGCTGCCGTGAATCCCGCCCCCGCCCCCGCCGAAGTCTCCGGTACCGGAGATTGGGCGGGGGCGGGAATCGGGCCGCGCCGGTTGGCGGGACCCCCCGCTGGATTCTCCGGCCCGGATGGGCCGAAGTCCCGCCCAGGAATTGCCTGTCCCGCTGGCGTAAATCAAAGCTGGTATTTACCGGCGGGACCAGGCGGCGTGGGCGGGCTCCGGGGTCCTGGGGGGGGCGCGGGGCGATCTGACCCCGGTGGCCTGGCCCGCGATCGGGGCCCACCGATCCGCGGGCGGGCCTGTGCCTTGGGGGCACTCTTTCCCTTCCGCCTCCGCTACGGCCTCCACCATGGCGGAGGCGGAAGAGACTCTCCCCACTGCGCATGCGCGAGAAACTGACAGCGGCCGCTGACGCTCCCGCGCATGCGCCGGGAAACTGACAGCGGCCGCTGACGCTCCCGCGCATGCGCCGCATTTCCGCGCCAGCTGGCGGGGCAACAAACGCCATTTCCGCCAGCTGGCGGGGCGGAAATCCCTCTGGCGGCGGCCTAGCCCCTCAATGTTGGGGCTAGGCCGCCAAAGATGCGGAGCATTCCGCACCTTTGGGCCGGCGCGATGCCCGTCTGATTGGCGCCGTCTTTGGCGCCAGTCGGCGGACATCCCGCTGTTGGGGGAGAATTTCGCCCCAGATACTCCATGAGTGCCAAGGACCATTCTAAGACAAGGAAGGATGTAAAGGAAATTTTTGTGCTGGCTTCCACTATTGTGTTCACAGTTCAAAGGTACTTCTTGGAAATAGACATGGCTCAGCATAGAACCTGCCGAGAGAGGCTGTGTTTTGATATATATCAAAGAAACGCGTGAGGAAGCTCTGCTTTATAAGGGAGCAGTTGGCTGCCTCTGTGGAACATTAAGAGCAGTTCCTTCAGCTGCAAAGCCTTGTATTCAGCAGCACATGGACTCTATATTCCATAGAGGGTCCTTTTGTAATCCACCATTTTAATGACTACTGTCCACTATTATCATAAAAAGTTCCGACATTCTTAAATATAATTTTACAAAAATGGAGCTAGTTAATACTAAAACTAAACAGTGGCAATAGATATTACTTTGAATAATCCCCACCAGTTTCTATCTCTTAAAAACATATTTTCATGCTAAATAAATCATGTCCCCAGCATATCAAAAGGAAACTTCCAACTTCTAATTGATCACTGGATTCTCCAAAGTGTAGGGGACTTTGAATAGAAGCCAATGAGTGCAACCCAACATTTACCTGTAATATGTAGCGATAGGAAAGGTTATTATTCATTACATGTGAGCATCCTTTTCATCGATCAATTCTGGATCATGAATGTCAATGAAGGTCATGATGGAAAATGTTTATAATGCCATTGTCCTTCAGGACCTGAACTTGCATGATACCTTCATCAGCGTGTGGCAAGGAATCTGAGGATGTAACAAGCAGAGTGGGTAAAGAGGAACCAATAGATGTAGTGTATTTGGACTTCCAAAAGATATTCAATGAGGTGCCACATAAAACATTACTACACAGGATAAGAGCTCATGGTGTTGAGCTCAAGAGCTCAGCACAAAATAATAGTGCATCAGTACAGAAAGTAATTAGGAAGGAAAATGGAATATCGACTAACTGTACAGGGCATTGGTGAGACACATCTAGAATACTGTGTACATTTTTGGTCGAGGGGACTAGGGAACACAGTTTCAAAATATGCATTTAAGTTGGAGATGAGGAGGAATTTCTTCTCTGAGTGTTGCTGAGTAGGAAAAATGACTGACATTGTGCCGTGAACAGGGTTACAGAATTATGTATGTGAAAACTGCAGCTCTCTGCAGAATGAAGTTCGTGGGAACAGACAGAACAACGGTTAGCAACTGAACACTGATAACACTTTGTTTTGGAACAGCTAAAGCAAGGCTTTCTCAAGGACGCTTGAGGTCTATATGCTACAGGATTGTTTATATGAATGAACTATAAACTAAGAACTGAAACCTTATTTTTAAAAAAGCAGGGCCTTCCATACTCAGCAGCGATAACCTGGGACCAATATTCGCAAGCCATGACCCTGAATCTGGGAACTCAGAGCAGCGAACACCCCTCCAGAGCGAGCCTGGCCAAGTTCTCTCTATTGAGTAGTATTTTTAGTTCAAGTTGGGAGTCTTGAAACTCACGTAACTATTTAAATATGCATAGCGTGTTATATAGAAAGCTGTTGTGAGGACTTATTTCTCTGTTTCGTCCATTGACGCCAGCAGAGAGCAGCAACTGAGTCGATTAATCTTTCTAATTGTCGACCCCAGCCAACAGTGAAGGTTGAATCCTTGATAACATTGAAGTTCAAGTTAGACAGATTTTTGATCTACAATAAGACATAGGAGCGGAAGTAAGGCCATTCGGCCCATCCACTTGCTCCTTTTCTTCTGTTTATCTAGGGATAGAGATGAACAGATCATCAAAACGCAGTACAGCAATTGAAAATGCGAACAAAACTTTGGAATTATTTCTGGTATATAGAATCCAAAAGTAGCAAATTGTGCTAAACTTGGATAGAGCCCTAGTCAGGCTGCACACCTGACTACTGTGCACAGGTCAGGCGAATGAGAAAAAAGTAATGGGAGCAGTGAAGAAAATGTACAAAAAAGATTTACAGGGAATTTACAAGAACTGAGAGATCACAGCTATTGGAAAGGTTTGAACCTTTTCTTAAAGTGACTTGATCGAGGTCTTTAAAATTCTGAATGGGTTCGGCAAGCTAGATGAGGGGAGAATGTTTCCACATGTGGGAGAAAGCAAAATGAAGGACCGTAAAAATAAGTTTGTTGCTAATAAATCTCAATAGGGAAACCAGGAAGAATGCCTTTACTCAGTATGTGGTTAGAATGTGGAACTCACTACACATGGAAGTTTTTGAAGCAAATAGCTTTGATATTTTCAAAAGGAAATTAGATGAGTACACGAATGAAAGGGGAACAGAAACATATGCTGAAAGGCTCAGATAAGACAGATGGAAAGGGAGATTTGTGTGGAGTATAAATACAGGACAGAGCAGTGGGTCTGAAGGCCTGTTATAGGGCTATACATTCTCTGTAATTAAATGAATGGTAACAAGGCATACCCACTAAAGCCATGGCTGATAGTGCCCTATCTAGAAAGGTGCATCCGTGCACAAGTGCACACACTGCAATTACCAGTGAGATGCTGAAATCATGATCAGCAAATATCAATGTTGAGTTGACCCTATCCCACAGGGAATGGGAGTGCATCTCACCCAAATTCCAAAAATTCCGCACCATCTTTCCACCCACCTCCATCAAGGTAAACTTAGAAAAGGATTCCAGATTCACAAAGCTCAGGGCAGCAGCAGCCTGTCAGAGCGGAGTCATGTGGATCGTGCACAGAGCCAGAGGAGTCAGGATTCTGAGAGGTAGTGAGCTGAGGCATGTTATGGTCAAATGCTGCACACACATCAGCATGCTGAAGATGCAGTACTGCCAGAGTGACAATGCCTGAACACCACACCACAATGGGCCCCCTCCTTTTCTTTGTATAACCCCATACTCCTCCTATTCTGTTATTGCTATTGCAGATTCTGCAACCCACACCTCACCATCCTCTACAACACCAAGCTCCTCAGGCAGCTGTGAACTGATAGGAAAGAAGAATGCAATGCTACAGTAATAAAGCATATTCATCTGCAACTTCACAGAAGTTTCACCTCCGCAATCAAAGCGAGATACGGAAAAGGGCAAATTGCTACAAGTGCTCAGATGCTCCACTCGTGTCCTCCTCTAATTTCCTTTTCCAACCCTGCAACCCAGAAATAGCTTTTAAATGTAGCTGAAGAACAAATCTAACATCATGCACCTTGTTTCCTTCCAATAGTAAGAACAACTTGATTATATAGTGCTGTTCGCACGATAAATGTCACAAGGCACTTCACAGCAGTGGGTCAATTTGACGCTGGACACGAAGGAGATATTTAGATTAATAAATCTTGGTTAGAGATGGGTTTTGAGGAACACTGTTAAAAACGAGAAAGTGGAAGAGAAAAGAGTAGCTTTAAGCAGGAATTCCTCGGGTTCAGCCAACTGGAGGGATGGCCACTGTCAAAGTCAATATTTTCCCGCTTCTGTAGTAGAAAGATTCAACACACTCGTTAAGACAGAATAACAAACTTTTATTTTCGAAACAACTGCATGCAGTAATGGCTGAAACTTGAAGTCAGAGAGCAGTCAACAAAACTGCTGAGTCTTTCACAAGTTCCGCGCTTTCGTGGAGAATTAGCTCAATATTTATACATTATCATTATCAAGATTGTGTGACAACAGTATAGTCAGGCGTTTGATCGGAAATACAAACGGAAGCATAGAACAGACCATGTTTGGTCATATCACTCATACCATTATTTAGTCCTTGGAGGGAACATTGAAAGGTCGGAATAGACTTGTTTCTTCCTAAGCTTATCTTGTTTTAATTCCTACGGCCCTGGGTTATGAAGAGTTAGTTTTATCAGGAGTTGCCGAGGTCCGGTGTTTTGGAATGGCTCGACCTTCGCTGATCTTTTCAGACTTCAAGTTATGCAGAGTTGGCCTTATCAGTCTTTCAGTCTGAAATGGTTAGGGCAGCATTCTTTACATGGGCCTGGTGAGCTGGAATGAGTAGTTTCAGCCTTTCTTACATTGTATCAAACCTTTTGACCAGTCTTCCCATTGACCAGTTTTCCCATCATGCCATTACTTAATTCGTACCATATCACACCACCAATGACAGTGATCAGAATTAACAATCTGCAAGAGGCCAAATTTGTAATGTGTTCAAAGCTCAGAGAGCTTTACGTCTGGAGGATTTGCAAGCATAGGGAAGGCCATGGTCATGGTCAAGGCCATGGAAGGATTTAAAAACCAGGAACAATTTTAAAGGCAAAATATTACTGGCTCAGGAGCCAATATAGGTCAGCAAGCACAAGAATAATAGGTGAAGGAGACTTGATGCAAGTTAAGATATGAACAGCAGAGTTGTGGATGAGTTCAAGCTTATGTAGGGCTGGAAGTGTGGATGGGTGGTTGGTGTTGGTGTTGGGGAAGTGTACTGATTGATCATCTCCCACCTCCAAGAAGATAAAAAGGTTGTATTTTTTTAAAAAGGCTGTCCCGCTGTGATAATATGCTGCAGGTGTCCTTAACAAGCAGAGAGTCGGACTTCCACCCGACAGGGGAAGGGAATCTCGTCCTGGGGAGTTGCTGGCCAATTCTCAGTCTCAGCAGCATCAGAACTGAGTAGTGGATGTTGCTGGGGCTGCAAGCAGTTCCACAAAGAAGCATCATTGGATGCTGGAGACAGGTAAGACCCAAGCTTTTTGGGCGGGAGAATTGGACACCCTCGGTAAGGGAGATGGGGGGAGCAGGTTTTGAAGACCAAACGTGGAGGCACAAAGTGATCTTGGAGAGGGTGGTGATGACCCTGATGACACCCCCCCCCCACCCCCACTCCCAAGAAAAAGGCTGTAACCCCCTTCATTCCTGCTTTTTCACTAATTTGGGGAAAAACAGCCTTCCCACTCGTGCCCACATTCCAACAAAGAACAAAGAACAAAGAAATGTACAGCACAGGAACAGGCCCTTCGGCCCTCCAAGCCCGTGCCGACCATACTGCCCGACTAAACTACAATCTTCTACACTTCCTGAGTCCGTATCCTTCTATTCCCATCCTATTCATATATTTGTCAAGATGCCCCTTAAATGTCCCTATCGTCCCTGCTTCCACTACCTCTTCCGGTAGTGAGTTCCAGGCACCCACTACCCTCTGCGTAAAAAGCTTGCCTCGTACATCTACTCTAAACTTTGCCCCTCTCACCTTAAACCTATGCCCCCTAGTAATTGACCCCTCTACCCTGGGGAAAAGCCTCTGACTATCCACTCTGTCTATGCCCCTCATAATTTTGTATACCTCTATCAGGTCGCCCCTCAACCTCCTTCGTTCCAGTGAGAACAAACCGAGTTTATTCAATCGCTCCTCATAGCTTATGCCCTCCATACCAGGCAACATTCTGGTAAATCTCTTCTGCACCCTCTCTAAAGCCTCCACATCCTTCTGGTAGTGTGGCGACCAGAATTGAACACTATACTCCAAGTGTGGCCTAACTGAGGTTCTATACAGCTGCAACATGACTTGCCAATTCTTATACTCAATGCCCCGGCCAATGAAGGCAAGCATGCCGTATGCCTTCTTGACTACCTTCTCCACCTGTGTTGCCCCTTTCAATGACCTGTGGACCTGTACTCCTAGATCTCTTTGACTTTCAATACTCTTGAGGGTTCTACCATTCACTGTATATTCCCTACCTGCATTAGCCCTTCCAAAATGCATTACCTCACATTTGTCCGGATTAAACTCCATCTGCCATCTCTCCGCCCAAGTCTCCAGACCACCAACCTTTGTGTCGTCTGCAAACTTACTAATCAGACCAGTTACATTTTCCTCCAAATCATTTATATATACTACAAAGAGCAAAGGTCCCAGCACTGATCCCTGTGGAACACCACTGGTCACAGCCCTCCAATTAGAAAAGCATCCCTCCATTGCTACCCTCTGCCTTCTATGGCCTAGCCAGTTCTGTATCCACCTTGCCAGTTCACCCCTGATCCCGTGTGACTTCATCTTTTGTACTAGTCTACCATGAGGGACCTTGTCAAAGGCCTTACTGAAGTCCATATAGACAACATCTACTGCCCTACCTGCATCAATCATCTTAGTGACCTCCTCGAAAAACTCTATCAAGTTAGTGAGACACGACCTCCCCTTCACAAAACCGTGCTGCCTCTCACTAATACGTCCATTTGCTTCCAAATGGGAGTAGATCCTGTCTCGAAGAATTCTCTCCAGTAATTTCCCTACCACTGAAGTAAGGCTCACCGGCCTGTAGTTCCCGGGATTATCCTTGCTACCCTTCTTAAACAGAGGAACAACATTGGCTATTCTCCAGTCCTCCGGGACATCCCCTGAAGACAGCGAGGATCCAAAGATTTCTGTCAAGGCCTCAGCAATTTCCACTTCGCAGTGTACTAAGAACGTGTAGATTAATTGAGGAATGCAAGTGGCCAATAATTAATCTTAATAGCCCTAAGGGCAGGCAGGCTAGTGAGTAGCTTGCATTCAACCTATGGGGACTATGGGGACTGGGTCAGGGGTGGGTGAGAAGGCAGTGGGCTACCCACCCACACCCACAATATTTTAATGCCCATCTCTCCTTTTAAAACATGCCCACTGGAGGGCTGTAAAATCCAACCAGCGGGCTGGAAAACAGGAGGCCAAGCAGGAGAACATTGGAGGTTACAAAGTTATGAATAAGGTTTCAGCAGCTGATGAGCTGAGTGAGGCAGGGCAGAGATGCAGTATAAATATTCATTTATAACCCTACAAAGACCAGCATAAGTTTTGAAAATAGACCCTACAACAGCTTTATTTAAAGGGCCAGGTTCCAAAATTGCAGAGGTAGTTCTTGATTTTCTTTCCATTGCAAAATGTCTGGAAATACTCTGGAGTGTTTTTGGAAATGTGTGGTGAGTATTAGGATTTGCCAATGTCTGTTGCTCTACTCTCACAGAAAGGGATATAGGAGCAGGTGAACTTCCACACAAAGGTTGCAATGGGCAGTGGGGCAGCACTGGAAATGCCTCTGTGTTTGCAGGATGGCAGGGACCTGGGAACTATGTGATGCCCTCTGTCAAATTGGATCTCAACTCTTCTCTGCTCCTTGACAGAGACAGGCGACTGTCTGGCAGGCCAACCGATGTGTCCGGCATCTCAATATGCATGCCCATTCAGTAATCTCCTGCATATCACCCCATTAAGATCATAAGAACTAGAGGCAGGAGAGGGCCATCTGGCCCCTCGAGCCTGCTCCGCCATTCAATGAGATCATGGCTGATCTTTTGTGGACTCAGCTCCACTTTCCGGCCCCAACACCATAACTCTTAATCCACTTATTCTTAAAAAAATATTTATCTTTATCTTAAAAACATTTAATGAAGGAGCCTCAACTGCTTCATTGGGCAAGGAATTCCATAGATTCACAAGCCTTTGGGTGAAGAAGTTCCTCATAAGGTCAATCCTAAATTTACTTCCCCTTATTTTGAGACTATTCCCCCTAGTTATGCGTTCACCCGCCAGTGGAAGCAACCTGCCCGCATCTATCCTATCTATTCCCTTCATAATTTTATATGTTTCTATAAGATCCCCCTGCATCCCTCTAAATTCCAACGAGTACAGTTCCAGTGTACTCAACCTGTCCTCGTAATCTAACCCCTTCAGCTCTGAGATTAACCAAAAGAATCTCCTCTGCACATCTTCCAGCGCCAGTATATCCTTTCTCAGGTATGGAGACCAAAACTGAACACAATACTCCAGGTGTGGTCTCGCTAACACCTTATACAATTGCAGCATAACCTCCCTAGTCTTAAACTCCATCCCTCTAGCAATGAAGGACTAAACTCCATTTGCTTTCTTAATCACCTGCAAACCAACTTTTTGTGACTCATGCACGAGCGCACCCAGGTCTCGCTGCACAGCAGCATGTTTAAATATTTTATCATTTAAATAATAATCCCTTTTGCTATTATTCCTACCAAAATGGATAACCTCACATTTGTCAACATTGTATTCCATCTGCCAGACCCTAGCCCATTCACTTAACCTATCCAAATCCCTCTGCAGACTTCCTGCATCCTCTGCACTTTTTGCTTTACCACTCATCTTAGTGTCGTCTGCAAACTTGGACACATTGCACTTGGTCCCCAACTCAAAATTATTTTTGTAAATTGTGAACAATTGTGGGCCCAACACTGATCCCTGAGGGACACCACTAGCTACTGATTGCCAACCAGAGAAACACCCATTAATCCCCACTCTTTGCTTTCTATTAATTAACCAATCCTCTATCCATGCTACTACTTTACCCTTAATGCCATGCATCTTTATCTTATGCAGCAACCTTTTATGTGGCACCTTGTCAAAAGCTTTCTGGAAATCCAGATATACCACATCCATTGGCTCCCCGTTATCTACCGCACTGGTAATGATCTCAAAAAATTCCACTAAATTGGTTAGGCATGACCTGCCCTTTATGAACCCATGCTGCATCTGCCCAATGGGAAAATTTCCATCCAGATGCCTCGCTATTTCTTTCTTGATGATAGATTCCAGCATCTTCCCCACGACCGAAGTTAAGCTAACTGGCCTATAATTACCCACTTTCTGCCTCCCTCCTTTTTTAAACAGTTGTGTCACGTTTGCTAATTTCCAATTCGCCGGGACCACCCCACAGTCTAGTGAATTTTGGTGAATTATCACTAGTGCATTTGCAATTTCCCTAGCCATCTCTTTTAGCACTCTGGGATGCATTCCATCAGGGCCAGGAGACTTGTCTACCTTTAGCCCCATTAGCTTGCCCATCACTACCTCCTTGGTGATAACAATCACGTGTCATAGCCTCATTTCCATCAGTCACTGACATGTTATTTATGTCTTCCACTGTGAAGACCGACCCAAAAAACCTGTTCAGTTTCTCAGCCATTTCTTCATCTCTCATTATTAAATCTCCCTTCTCATCCTCTAAAGGACCAACATTTACCTCAGCTACTCTTTTTTGTTTTATATATTTGTAGAAATCTGTTTTTATATTCTGAGCAAGTTTACTCTCATAACCTATCTTACTCTTCTTTATAGCTTTTTTAGTAGCTTTCTGTTGCCCCCTAAAGATTTCCCAGTCCTCTAATCTCCCACTAATCTTTGCCACTTTGTATGCGTTTTCCTTCAGTTTGATATTCTCCCTTATTTCCTTAGATATCCATGTTCGATTTACCCTCTTTCTACCGTCCTTCCTTTTTGTTGGTATAAACCTTTGCTGAGCACTGTGAAAAATTGCTTGGAAGATTCTCCACTGCTCCTCAACTTTTTCACCATAAAGTCTTTGCTCCCAGTCTACCTTAGCTAGCTCTTCTCTCATCCCATTGCAATCTCCTTTGTTTAAGCACAAAACACGAATGAAATGAAAATGAAAATCGCTTATCGTCACAAGTAGGCTTCAATGAAGTTAGCTGTAAGTATGTAGAGGCAGCAATAAGTAGTTGTGAGGCTGGCATCATTGGTAGGGATGTAAGGGTGAGATTGAGTGGAGTGTCTGAATGTTAGGCACGAGTCTTGCGTGCTGAGGAGTCCTGCTGAGTGAGTGATGGACATCATAAAGTCGTACAGCAAAGAAAAGGCCCTTCAGCCTATCGCAGCTGCGCTGGTCAAAAACAACCAACTCAACAACAACTACCAATCCCATCCAAACAACAACTAATCCCATTTTCAAGCATTTGCCCCATGTATGCCCTGGCATCGCAAGTGCACATCTAAATACTTCTTAAATGTTATGAGGGTCTCATTCAATCATTCAGATAATATGACAAATCAAATTCTCGGGTTGCTCACCACAATCTGAATAGTCACTCACAGTCAGGTTGCAAAGCACAGCCCCGCACCCAAAAAACTATTTAATTTCAAGCCCTGAATTATTCTCATGGTGTCAATTTTCTGATCACTTCTGTGATTCATAGCTTTCATTCATATTGTGCTGATATTTACTCCGAACCACTTCATGCAATAGCATTAGCCTGTGTTATGAACCCTGCTGACATAACTTTGAAGTGTCTCAACATCCCGAAGGAGAACCAGAAACACTGGTTCTAAGTGGTGTATTTTTGTTTGGAAATATGTGAGGAACAATATATAATCCAGTGAGGAACCAGTCCAGACATTGTGGCAACAATTAACAAAGAATATTTATTAAGGTAAAAGAGAAAAAATTACATGACCAAAGACTAATATATCTGAACTTACAGATAGGAAAAACCGAGCACGCCGTGTTATCTGAAGTTACCTCTTGTTCCCAAAATAACCCCATATTTCCTGAACCCGGAGACACCCCATTCCCAAACAGCATCCAATTTTTGTAACTCTTAGGTTAAATCCAGTTAATAGTAACCACCCAATACCGCTTCGGTGACCAAGTCTGGGAAAACATCTTTTCCTGGTTTAGCGAAGACACAAAACTGCATTTGTTAGAGGCTCTATATGTAAGGTAGAACAGGTCTCTCTGGCTCAGATCACAGATGGAACTACTTGTCGGATGGAAACCTAGCCTGCCTCTTCAATGAAGGACCCAATAGTTATGCTGTTCAATTTTTTTGATAGTCCTGTCTTTGGATCCTGCTGTCTACCTCATTCAAATTCCTAGCCTTGAAAAGTTAACATTTAAAAAGCCCCACTGATCAGTAGACAGTAGCCAGAATTCTCTGGCCGTTTGTTGGCGGTGGGTTTCTTTGCACCCGTCGGCAACGCACCCCCGCCAGTGCGTCTCCTGGCAGCGTGGGGTAGCATCAATGGGAATTCCCATTGACAGAGATGGGAGCAGAGAATCCTGCCACCAGCAAATTGCGCGCACTTCTCGCCACCGAGAAACAGGCAGCTGGGAGATCGGAGAATCCCTCCCATTGCCATTCACACCTCAATGTCTCTAGTCTCCTGGTAATCTTGTTACTGGGCAAATCGCACCTCATAATTTCTGTTGATGCTTGCCGATCCTGTTCCTTGTTTGATATTTTGTTTCATCTTGTGGTAAACCACTGTTAGTGTATTATATGTATTGTGATAAACTGATACTGTACTACATATATTGTGGTTAAACCTCTGCCTGCTGGCTCCACCTGTGGCTCCTCCCCTCGGGCTCAGTATAAAGGTGGCTGACCTCCGGTTCTGCCCCAGTTCGGGATCAGTGGCCAGGAAGCTTCCTGTTTAGCTTATTAAAGCCACAGTTTCATTCACTACTCCTCTTGCGTTAATTGATGGCACATCAATTTAATAAGCTAAACAGGAAGCCTCCTGTTTAGCCTCCCAAAATGCTACTTTTGCGGCCAGGGTAAGCACCCCAGACAACGCTGCCCTGCACGGAACACAATTTGCAATGGGTGTGGGAGGAAGGGCCACTTCGCCAAAGACTGCCAGGCCCGACCTTTCCTTAAAGTTCCTAGGCCCAGCAGCACTGCCTGTTGCCTGTCGGGACCGTCCCCATCGGTCGCGCCACCCGCCATGTGCGATCAGTGGGGTCCGCCATCTTCGCCGCCATCTTTTATTCCACCCGTGACCCAGGGGGCCGCCATCTTTGATGCCACCTCCAATGCCACCCACCACGCGCGACCCATGGGAGCCGCCATTTTGGAACATCTCCGCCGCCTCACAGGATCCCCGCTCACCCGGTCGTGCGCTGGCCACCGCTACCTCCGACTGGGCCACCCACCACCTTCCGAAGCTCGCCTCCATCACACTCAACCAGTCTCAACCTCATCATCTCACAAAATCTGCGATGACCGCCGGATCAACGGGCACGAGGCGGCCTGCCTCTTCGACTCCGGGAGCACAGACAGTTTTATCCACCCAGATACGGTAAGGCGCTGCTCCCTCCCAATTTTACCCGTGACCCAGAAAATCTCCCTGGCTTCCGGATCATATTCCGTAGGAATCCGGGGGTACAGAGTCGCGACCGTCTCGGTACAGGGCGTAGAGTACACTAACTAAAAGCTCAACGTTTTCCCCCATCTCTGTGCTGCCCTATTACTGGCGCTCGACTTTCAGTGCCACCTCCAAAGCCTTACCTTAAAGTTCGGTGGACCCCTGCTCCCCCTCACTGTCTGTAGCCTTGCGATCCTTAAGGTCGCCCCACCCTCGCTCTTTGCTAACCTCACGCCAGACTGTAAGACCGTCGCCACTAGGAGCAGACAATACAGTGCCTGGGACAACGCCTTTATCAGGTCGGAGGTCCAGCGACTCCTACGAGAGGGGATCATTGAGGCTAGTACCAGCCCCTGGAGAGCCCAAGTGGTGGTCGTCAAGACTGCGGAGAAGCACCGGATGGTCATCGACTGCAGTCAGATGATCAACCAGTACACGCAGCTCGATGCGTATCCCCTCCCCCGCATATCTGAAATGGTCAATCAGGTTGCGAAGTATCACGTCTTCTCCACTGTTGACTTGAAGTCCGCGTACCACCAGCTCCCTATCCGCCCATAGGACAGCCAATACACTGCCTTCGAGGCAGATGACCGCCTCTACTACTTCCTCAGGGTTCCCTTCGGTGTCACCAATGGGGTCTCGGTCTTCCAGCGAGAAATGGACCGATTGGTTGGCCAGTATAGGCTAAGGGCCACGTTCCTGTACCTAGATAATGTCACCATCTGCGGCCATGCCCAGTTGGACCATGACGCAAACCTTCGGCATTTCCTCAACACCACTAAGCTGCTTAACCTCACACACAATAAGGAAAAATGCGTTTTCCGCACAACCCGCCTAGCCATCCTTGGCTACGTTGTGGAACACGGAGTCCTAGGGCCCGACCCCGACCGCCCCCTCCTGGACCAAGGCCCTGAAGAACTGCTGGGGTTCTTCTCTTATTACGCCCAGTGGGTCCCCAATTATGCAGACAAGGCCCGTCCACTCATTAAATTCACCACTTTTCCCCTGACTGCTGAGGCCCGACTGGCCTTCAACCGCATCAAGGCAGATATTGCCAAAGCCGCGATGTACGCTGTGGACGAGTCCATTCCGTTCCAGGTGGAGAGCGATACGTCGGACTTTGCTCTGGCCGCTACCCTCAACCAGGCGGGAAGGCCCGTGGCTTTCTTCTCCCGTACCCTCCATGCCTCCGAAATTCAGCACTCCTCTGTCGAAAAGGAAGTCCAAGCCATTGTGGAAGCTGTGCGACATTGATGGCATGACCTGGCCAGCAGGCAATTCACTCTCCTCACTGACCAATGGTCGGTTCCCATCATGTTTAATAATACATAGCGGGGCAAGATCAAGAACGATACGATTCTGAGGTGGAGGATCAAACTCTCCACCTACAACTACGATATCCTGTACCGGCTTGGGAAGCTCAATGAGCCCCCAGATGCCCTATCCACGGT
The DNA here is from genome assembly GCF_047496885.1 of Scyliorhinus torazame. NCBI lineage: Eukaryota > Metazoa > Chordata > Chondrichthyes > Carcharhiniformes > Scyliorhinidae > Scyliorhinus > Scyliorhinus torazame. Next base: position 122,670,712 of record NC_092709.1, read on the forward strand.
ACATGTGCCAGCGCACAAGTAGACTGACTTCGGGCCCTCCACAATGACCTCTGTCACCCGGGGGTCAACTGTTTTTTTCATTTTATCAAGGCTCACAACCTGCCTTACTCCAGCGAGGAGGTCAGGACCGTGACCAGGATCTGCCAGGTCTGCGCGGAGTGCAAACCGCACTTCTATCAGCCCGATAGAGCACACCTGGTAAAGGCCTCTCGCCCCTTTGAGCGCCTCAGCATCGACTTCAAAGGGCCCCTCCCCTCCACTGACCGTAATGTGTACTTCCTCAACGTTGTTGATGAGTACTCCAGATTCCCCTTTGCCATCCCATGCCCTGACATGACCTCTGCCACCGTCATCAAGGCCCTGCACAGTCTTTTCACCTTGTTCGGGTTCCCCACCTACATCCATAGCGATCGGGGTTCCTCCTTCATGAGCGACGAGTTGAGTCAGTTCCTGCTCAGCAAGGGCATCGCCTCCAGCAGGACGACCAGCTACAACCCCTGGAGAAACGGACAGGTAGAGAGGGAGAACGCGACGGTCTGGAAGGCCGTCCTTCTGGCCCTATAGTCTAGCAGTTTCCCAATCCCCCGCTGGCAGGAGGTCCTTCCCGATGCGCTCCACTCCATCCGGTCGCTCCTGTGCACTGCCACCAATGAGACCCCTCACGAACCTATGTTTGCCTTCCCTAGGAAGTCCACCTCAGGGGTCTCGCTCCCATCCTGGCCTAGTCGCAGGGCCCGTCCTCCTCCGGAAGCATGCGAGGGGTCATAACTCGGATCCCCTCGTCGAGAAAGTCCTGCTCCTCCATGCCAACCCACACTATGCCTACATGGCACATCATGACGGGCGGCAGGACATGGTCTCCCTCTGGGATTTGGCACCTGCAGGTTCCCCAGCGACCATCACCACCACCCCCGATCCTACACCGTCTCCCTCCACCACTACCCGGCTACTTCGAGATTAGGCACCCGCAGGCCCACCGGGGACCATCACCACCATCCCCGCCCCTACACTGCACACCCCCTCCACCGACTCAACTACTGGGCGAAGAAGAAGACAACACGCTCCTGGACGCGCAGGTCTCGGCACCAGTGCACACACCACACTGAGGTGATCATGGCGGAAGGTCAAAGCCCCCGACAGACTCGACCTTTAAGTCCACTTCAGCCCCCGCTGGACTCTTTTTTTAACAGGGGGTGAATGTGGTAAACCACTGTTAGTGTATTATATGTATTGTGGTAAACTGTTACTGTACTACATGTATTGTGGTAAACCACTGCCTGATGGCTCCATCTGTGGCTCCTCCCCTCGGGCTCAGTATAAAGGTGGCTGACCTCCGGCCCTGCCCCAGTTCGGGATCAGTGGCCAGGAAGCTTCCTGTTTAGCTTATTAAAGCCACAGTTTCATTCACTACTCATCTTGTGTTAATTGATGGCACGTCTCATCTCAAGTTCACTGTTAATGTTGTTAACTTCACACCTTCCTGACACCTGGAGTGTAAGAATATTACCTCTTGTGATCTGAATCGGATGAAGATATCCGTCCTCACATGCAATTCTGTAGTCATTCACCAGGCCACATAAAATTCATTAAGAAGTTTTATTTTACAGACAACAAGTAAATGGACAAAGTGACAGTTATAATCCTAATTACTTCATGGAACTTCAAATCCCCCCATGACTGAAAAAATATTGAACCACACCTCTCTTTCTAACATTCATGGGTTATTTTAATTTATCCTGCCAAACCATATTGTTCTGATCGACTCTTGATCTTAACTGGAGAAAATTTCCTTTCTATGAATTGGGCTTCCTTCACAGATCTAACTGGACCGAAATGACCTAGTTTAGGTTTCGCTTTTATTTAGTTACTATGTACCATGGAATGTAAATGGAGAAATCCCTCTGACTTATTTCTTATTTAATAAGTCAACAACAGGCTCGTTAATAAATTTATAAACTTATCCTGCCCTCCAGGAATGTGGATTTTTGACACACTTGATACTCGTCATCCCAATAATAGTAGAAATGAAAACAGCAAATGCTGGATTAACTCAGCTGTCTGACAGAATCTGTGGAGTGAAACAGTTAACGGTTGGAACTTTCCTGCCTTCACACCAGCGGGATTTTCCTGTCCTCCGACAGTGCATCCCCACTGCAGGTTTCCTGGCAGCCAGGAGTGCATTCAATGGGAAACCCTGTTGACAATGATAGGACCAGACAATCCCAGTGTTGGCCAATGGCAGGCTGCCTCCACCACTGCGAAACATGTGGGAAATCCTGCCCAACATTTCAGATGTAAGTGATCCTTCGTAGATGTGGGGCGGGATTCTCCGACCCTCCACCGGATCGGAGAATCACCGGGGGTCGGCGTGAATCCTGCCCCCGCCGGCTGCCGAATACTCCGGCCCCCCATAAATCCCACTGACGTGAATCACGCCACCCACCTCGGAGAATGGTGAGGACCGGCGCAACGCTATGGGCCCCGGGGCTGCCCGAATTCCCCGCCCCACGATAGGCCGAGCAGCCGCCCAATTTAGGCCGGTCCCACCGTTCATAAATTAGAGCTGGTACATACCGGCGGGATCTGGCTCTGTGGGGAGCCTCCTGGGTCCTCGGAGGTAGGGTGCGGGGGGGATCTGGCCCCAGGGTACGCACACACGGTGGCCTGGTCCGCGATCAGGGCCCACTGATCCGTGGGCGGGCCTGTGCCGTGGGGGCACTCAATTCCTCCGCACCACCCGCTGTAACGGTCCATGATGGCCAGCGTGGAGATGAAACCCCTGCGCATGCGCTGGAATGACGCCAGCACACGCTGGCGCTCCCGCGCATGCGCCAATTCGCGCATGCGCCAACTCGCTCCGGCTGGCAGAGACCCTTCGGTGCCGGTTGGCGTGGCGCCAAGCCCCTTCCGCACCTGCCGGCACGGCGCAAACCACTCTGGCGCCAGCCTAGCCCCTGAAGGTGTGGAGGATTCAGCACCTTTGGGGCGGCCTGACGCCGGAGTGGTTCACGCTACTCCTTCGCACCGGAGTTGCCCGCCCTGCCGGTTTCCTTAAAATCCCGCCCGTGGTATATTAAATACCTGGCTTATTAACAGATAAAGCACACAGTGGCTGCAGCAGTTTCTCACAAGTGGAATTTTAAAATCCGAGCAACTTAAATGTAAATTCTAAAGAAATCCTGGAGAAAAAGGTGAACAATGGGTGCAATGCCACGCTGGACCGGAAAGAGGCAACTTGCCATATGGTGTCTGTGTTGGCCACAAAATGAGCCATCCACCCTAATTGCACTTTCGACCATTTGGTCCGTAGCCCTGCAGGGTACCGAATTTCAGATGCCTATCCAGACACCTTTAAATGAGTTGAGGGTTTCTGTTTCTCCTTCCTTTTCAGGCAGGAACGTTCAGCCCCCTCCAACCTAAAACTGCCTTCTTTACATGTGTGGTTTAGACAATGGCTAAAGCAGGCGGATGTTTCCGCCTGTGTAAATCTAAGTCATAAGGCATACATATGACTCTGTTTGATATTTGGAAATACAAATGGGTGGACCATGTGTTTGCATGTTAGATACAGTTGTTACACTTGTTCTGGATGAGGACTACTGAACAAATGGACCTACAGGGACAGCTGGAGTCCACTCACAAAACGGCCCAGGAACTATCCGTTTCCATCTTGGGCGCAGGAAAATAAAACTCCACACAAAATAACTGGCCTGGTGCTAGTCCATGAGAGTGTGCCTGACCCCTCCCCTAAGCCTCGATTGTTTGCTGGCTCAGGAGGAGAGCGATAAAATTCCCATCGCCCCAATGTCAACAAGCTGCAGTGGGTTTTCCTGTTGCCCACAGCCCATCACCAGAATCTAAGCAAAGTTCAAATGTCTGAATTACTTTGGTTTCCTGCCCAGAAAGGCAGGTGGCAGGGGTAGTGATTTTCCTGTGGTTAAAATAGACCCGAGAATGTTTTCTTGGGAGTGCAGATGTGCATTTGATTAATGTGAGGAATTTAAAATAGCTTGAACTTCTTGAAAAAAGTAAAATTAAGAAAGAATAAATATATTATAAATTTCAATACGACAAAGGCTGAATATATTATGTGCAGTTAAAATATGGGCGTTTTGTCCACTTAAATGAGACGGTTAATTTTACTTAGATGAAGAATAATGATTTGTTGTCTCCCAAAAGCATCGCCAATTCAATTGAGCTTTGAGTAAAATTGTTTCAAATGGGATAACGTGCATTTGATACTCAAGTGACTAAATTGACTTTGTCTCCTCATAATAACAAGGATAAATTAAATTTTCTTTTGGAGCTGTTAAAAAATGCAAATGTTGTGGAGTTGACAGCACATTGCTGAGTTCCCTATTTCTTATTAAGTAGGGACGTGTGAAGCCATATGCAACACCGAGTATTTGGAGCATTATCATTGTGGCAGATGTTTTTTTCCATTATATGTTGTAAAGAATTAAAAGCTTGCTACTGATGTTTTCTTTTATTGAATTTCTGCTTATCTGTCTGCAAGATACTAATTTTCAGGTTCACTGTTCAGAATACAATCTAACCCTTCCTGATAACTCCAGAACATCTGGTTAGACTAGTGCCACCTGGGACCATTATGTGAGAGTCAAAGGAACAAAGTCTGTCTAACTTCTTTCAGTGTACCAATTTTTTGAAAGTTGAACAAAAACCCAAACCAGTGTAGAATTACTATTCTGAAAAAATAGAAGAGTGATTTGTCTATCAAACACAAAGGCTACAATTACAGACGTTTCATAGGTAGAAGTTAAAAAAAACATTGGCAGTTGTCTTAGAAAAAACACTGAATTATGCATGGAAACATTGAAGTTTAAATAAGACCTGTGGGTTTTAAAACACAGAATAATATAGTGCCAAAGAGCCCCTTTGGCCCATCGAGTCAGCACCAATGCACGAAAAAGACTTGACCTATCTACCTAACCTCATTTGCATCAGCACTTGGTCCATAGTCTTGAATGTTATGACGGGCCAAGTGCTCATTCAGGTACTTTTTTAAAGGATGTAAGGCAACCCGCCTCTACCATGGTATCAGAGGTGAGGTGGTCAGATGGATACAAAACTGGCTCGGTCACAGAAGGCAAAGGGTAGCAGTAGAAGGGTATTTTTCTGAATGGAAGGTTGTGACTAGTGGTGGTCAACAGGTGCTGGGGCCTCTGTTGTTTGTGGTGTACATAAACAATTTGGAGGAAAATGTAGCCGGTTTGATTAGTAAGCTCGCGGATGACACCAAGGTTGATGGAATGGCAGATAGTATTGAGGATTTTCAGAAGATACAGCAGGACATAGATAGGTTGGAGACTTGGGCAGAGAAATGGCAAATGGAGTTTAATCCAGATAAATGTGAGGTAATGCATTTTGATAGGTCGAACATAGAGGGAGAATATACCGTAAATGGTAAAATTCTTAGGAATATAGAAAGTCAGAGAGATCTGGACGTGCAAGTCCACAGATCTTTGAAGGTGGCAACACAAGTGGACAAGGTAGTCAAGAAAGCATAGGGAATTCTTTCTTCCATTGGACAGGGCATTGAGTATAAAAAATGGCAAGTCATGCTACAGTTGGTACGGCCGCACTTGGAATATTGCGCACAATTCTGATCGCCACACTACCAGAAGGATGTGGAGGCTTTGGAAAGGGTGCAGAGAAAGTTTACCAGGATGTTGCCTGGTCTGGAGGCTGTTAGCTATGTGGAGAGGCTGAATAGACTCGGACTGTTTTCATTAGAAAGACGGAGGTTGAGGGGTGACCTGATAGAGGTCTACAAGATTATGTGGGGCATGGATTAAGTGGATGGATAGGCACTCTTTCCCATGGTGAAGGGGTCAGTCACCAGGGGGCATAGGTTTAAGGTCCGTGGGGCGAAGTTTAGAGATGCGCGAAGCAGGTTTTTTATGCAGAGGGTGGTGAGTGCCTGGAACGCGTTGCCAGGGCGGGTTGTGGAAGCAGATACATTAACGGCATTCAAAAGGCATCTTGATAAACATAGGATAGGATGGGTATAGAGGGATACGGCACAAGGAAGTGCTGAGGGTTTTGGCAACGTTTGGTATCATGACCGGTACAGGCTTGGAGGGCCGAAGAGCCTGTTCCTGTGCTGTATTGTTCTTTGTTCACCCTCCCAAGCAGTGCATTCCAGACCATCACCACCCTCTGGGTAAATTTGGGTCAGAGCCCCTGCAATTTCTTCTCCCGCCTCCCACAGAATCCTGGGACACAATTCATCTGGACCTAGATTTGTCCACTTTTAAGCCCGCCAAAACCTCCAAAACCTTGTCACTCCCGATGACAATTTGCTCAAGAACCTCAGTCTCCGAGTTCCATATTGACCTCCTCATTCTCTTGGGTGACGACAGGTGTGAAGTATTCACTCAATACCCTACCAATGTCCTCCTGCTTCACCCACAGATTTCCCTCTTGGTCCCTAATGGGCCCTACTCTTTCCCTGGTTATCCTATATTGATATACTTATAGAATATCTTGGGATTTTCCCTGCTTTTATCAGCCAGTGCTTTCTCATATCCTCTCCTTGATCTCTTAATTGCTTTCTTAAGCTCCATCCTGCACTTTCTGTACTCCACTAATGCCGCAGTTGATTTTCTCCCCTTGTACACTGTAAAAGCCTCTCTTTTCCTTCTTATCTTATCCTGAATGTCTCTGGTCATCCATGGTTTTCTGGGCTCCCTCCTATTACCCTAGAGGAAACATGTTGAGCCTGTATCCTCCCCATTTCATAGATCATAGAATTTTCAGTGCAGAAGGAGGCCATTCGGCCCATCGAGTCTGCACCGGCTCTTGGAAAGAGCACCCTACCAAAGGTCAACACCTCCACCCTATCCCCATAACCCAGTAACCCCACCCAACACTAAGGGCAATTTTGGACACTAAGGACAATTTATCATGGCCAATCCACCTAACCTGCACATCTTTTGGACGGTGGGAGGAAACCGGAGCACCCGGAGGAAACCCACGCACACACGGGGAGGATGTGCAGACTCCGCACAGACAGTGACCCAAGCCGGAATCGAACCTGGGACCCTGGAGCTGTGAAGCAATTGTGCTATCCACAAGGCTACCGTGCTGCCCCTTCAAAATTTCCTTTTTGAATGTCCCCCATTGCTCTTCTGTAGATTTCCCCACAAGTAACTCTTTGTCTACCTCGGTCAGATCCTGCCTTATTTTATTAAAATCCACTCTCCCCTATCCAAAATCTTTCCTGTTTCTTTGTCCATAACAAACTTAAATTGTACTATGTTGTGGTTGCTATCAACAAAATGCTCCCCCCCAACACATCCACCAACTGTCTGGCTTATTTCCCCAGAATTAGGTCCAGCACTGCAACCTCCCTTGTTGGACTCTCTACATATGGAGCTAAAGAAGTTCTCCTGTGTGCATTTTAAGATCTCCACTCCATCTAAGCCCTTAACATGATGACTATCCCAATTAATGTTGGGGAAAGTGAAATCACCTAATATAATTACCCTGTTGTTATTTTTACACACGTCTGCAAATTGCACACATATTTGCTCCTCAATTTCCAGCTATCTGGGGGTCTAAAATAAACACCTAGCAATGTGGCTGTCCCTTTGGCTTTGCTCAGCTCTATCCACAAAGCTTCATTTGATGCCCCCTCCAAGATATTATCTCTTGTTCCTCCAGTAACAGACTCCTCAACTACTAATGCAATGCCTCCTCCTCTTTTACCCCCTCCTCTGTCCTACCTGAAGATTCTATATCCTGGGGTGTTGAGCTGCCAGTCCTGACCCTCCCTCAATCACGTCTTTGTAATAGCTGCTATGTCACAATTCCACGTGTCAATCATGCCCTTAACTCATCCGTTTTACCTGTAATACACCTGGCATTAAAGTAGAAGCCATTGAACCTTGTCTTGCTCTATTGAAGCTTACGACTGCTGTGTTCGCTCTGACTTGATTGCTTTTCTGTGTTATGCTGCGTCCCTATTCTGCCAACAGTCTGCATCCCCTCCCTCTGCCAAATTAATTTAAACTCCTCCTAACAGCACTAGCAAACCCGCCAGAAAGAATGTTAGTCCGGCTGGTTTCAGGTGGTGGATAGGGTGCATATGACTCAAGAGAGAATGAGTGGGTCCTTTCAGAGGGTAGCAGATGAGTGTGAGAGGTGTGGGTGGGGACCAGTGAATCACGCACACATGTTTTGGGGTTGTGAAGAATTGGGAACATACTGTGTGGGAGTGTTCGCGGTCTTAGCCAGGATAGTGGAGGAGGAGGTGGACACGGACCCTTTGGTGGCGATATTTGGGGTTTTAGAGAAGCTGGAGCTCATGGAGAGGAGGAAGGCCAATGTCCTAGCCTTCACCCCTCTGATTGCGTGGTGGTCGGCATCGCCACCGGGGGTAGCGGCTTGGTTGGATAACCTGCATGACTTCCTGCAATTAGAGAAGGTACAGTATGAGTTAAGGGGCTCTTCAGGGAGATGAAGAAAGGTGGGGGATGTTTGTGACCGTGTTTGAGCGGCTGTTCGTCTCGGGGGGGGGGGGGGGGGGGGGGGGGTGAAAAAGAGGGAAGTCTGTGCAGACTGTATAGTTGATTGCTGGGAAGTATGTTTCCCGGGGTGTTTATTCGCTGTAACCTGTTTTGATACATGTTTGTAATCAAATATATTTTAAATCATCCATATGTTTATCCAATAAACTTTTAAATGCCCTCAATGTTGGCGAATTCACTACTGTTGCAGGTAGGGCATTCCACGGCATCACTACTCTTTGCGTAAAGAACCTACCTCTGACCTCTGTCCTATATCTATTACCCCTCAGTTTAAAGCTATGTCCCCTCGTGCCAGCCATTTCCATCTGCGGGAGAAGGCTCTCACTGTCCACCCTATCTAACCCCCTGATCATTTTGTATGCCTCTATTAAGTCTCCACTTAACCTTCTTCTCTCCAACGAAAACAACCTCAAGTCCATCAGCCTTTCCTCATAAGATTTTCCCTCCATACCAGGCAACATCCTGGTAAATCTCCTCTGCACCTGCTCCAAAGCCTCCACGTCCTTCCTATAATGCGGTGACCAGAACTGTACGCAATACTCCAAATGCGGCCGAACCAGAATTTTGTACAGCTGCAACATGACCTCCTGACTCCGGAACTCAATCCCTCTACCAATAAAGGCCAACACTCCATAGGCCTTCTTCACAACCCTATCAACCTGGGTGGCAACTTTCAGGGATCTATGTACATAGACACCTAGATCCCTCTGCTCATCCACACTTTCAAGAACTTTACCATTAGCCAAATATTCCGCATTCCTGTTATTCCTTCCATAGTGAATCACCTCACACTTCTCTACATTAAACTCCATTTGCCACCTCTCAGCCCAGCTCTGCAGCTTATCTATATCCCTCTGTAACCTGCTACATCCTTCCACACTGTCGACAACACCACCGACTTTAGTGTCGTCTGCAAATTTACTCACCCACCCTTCTGCGCCTTCCTCTAGGTCATTGATAAAAATGACAAACAGCAACGCCCCCAGAACAGATCCTTGTGGTACGCCACTTGTAACTGAACTCCATTCTGAACATTTCCCATCAACCACCACCCTCTGTCTTCTTTCAGCTAGCCAATTTCTGATCCACATTTCTAAATCACCCTCAATCCCCAGCCTTCGTATTTTCTGCAATTGCCTACCGTGGGGAACCTTATCAAACGCTTTACTGAAATCCATATACACCACATCAACTGCTCTCAGTCACAAAACTCTCACTTTAACACTCTAATGCAAAATACAAGATAAATCTGGCTAATTATGTATATTCAGTCACTAGCTGAATTGCTGGTGAGTGATACAAAGAGGGAGACAATGAAAGCATACCCAGTTTCCACACAAATATACATGAAACATACCAAAACCAATCAGAAACGAATTGCCATCTCCTGTGGAGACAAAGGGAGATAATGGGAGATGAATATCACCTTAGCAGGAATGATACTGTGAGCAGTGTTCCAGATAGATTTGTGGGTTTTGCTTGCCGGGAATATACAAAGACTGGGATAAAAGTCAGCTGCAAAGCTTGGTCAGTTGTAGGCTAGTGTTAGGGTGTCACGGTGTGTGTGACACAAGCAGTAAACCAGTCAGCAGAAAACCCCAGTGAAGGTTTTGCAGGTATCTCTCACTCTGATTGTTGAAGCAAGCAAAGTCAGCCAAGCCACAGCTGAAAAGGAAATGGGGCAGCTTCTCAGCCAAATTAAAGAACATTGGAATCTCAAAACTGACTATTCACCTGCTGAAGTGAGCACGACTCAAATCACAAATTGCATTGGCCGTAACTGATGGACAAGTCGAGAACTGTTTTGTGTATGTTTTTTACCTACTTACTTGGGATTCAATTCTCATTTCTAATCTGCATGAATGTTTCTGTCTGCATTGTAACATTTTCTTGTGTTTAGTAATTAATAAACTCATTCTTTCTTTAACTCAAAGAACGCCTGGTTAAATTCACTCAATTTAAAACATAAATATTGGGACTGAGAAAAGATGTCCTCAAAGAGAGGGATCATTTTTTGTTACATAAATCTTGCTGCGACCAGCCAAGGGGGTTGAATAAAGTTCATCCCTCCTCACCTGGGGCATAACGATTTGGGGGCATCCCAGCTGGAAGTTAACAAAATGGGGCACTTGTAAGTTTAATCATTTGAAGGCTCGTGCTCAGATAGTTCACATAGAGGGAGGATCCTAACAAATTGAGACATCGTGGGCGGGATTCTCCGACCCCCCCGCCGGGTCGGAGAATCGCCGGGGGCTGGCGTGAATCCTGCCCCCGCCGGTTGCCGAATTCTCCGGCACCGGATATTCGGCGGGGGCGGGAATCGCGCCATGCCGGTTGGCGGGCCTCTCACTGGCGATTCTCCGGCCCGGATGGGCCGAAGTCCCACTGCTGGAATGCCTGTCCCACCGGCGAGAATCAAACCACCTCTCTTACCGGTGGGACAAGGTTTTCACCATGGCGGAGGTGGAAGAGACCCCCTCCACTGCGCATGCGAGGGGATGCCGTGAGCGGCCGCTGACGCTCCCGCGCATGCGCCGCCCGGCAAAGTCAATTTCGCGCCAGCTGGCGGGGCACCAAAGGCCTTTCCAGCCAGCTGGCGGGGCGGAAATCAGTCCGGCGCGGGCCTAGCCCCTCAAGGTGAGGGCTCGGCCCCTCAAGATGCGGAGACCTCCGCACCTTTGGGGCGGCACGATGCCAGACTGATTTGCGTTGTTTTTGGCGCCGGTCGGCGGACATCGCGCCGATTGCGGAGAATCCCGCCCCTGATCCAGGTTAGCAAATTTGTGGGAAATTCAAGTAGGCCATGCCGTGGGGAGTGGATGTTTATGTGGGAGTTAAAATGGGTAAAAGGCAGCCCAGAATCTGTTTATCCTTTCATGGGATTTCGGGGTCGCAGGCAAGGCCAGCATTTGTTGCCCAGCCTTAATTTCCCTTGAACTGAGTGGCATTATTTTAAGAATCAAACACATTGCGGATCTGGAGTCACATGTCAGCCAGAACAGGTGAGGATACCAGATTGTCGTCCCTCAAGGAAATTAGTAAACCAGATGGGATTTTACAACAATCGACAAAGGTGATTCCATAATCAACATTTGGACTTTTCATTTCAGATTTTTACTTAATTCAAATTTCACCATCTGCGGTGGTGTGATTCAAACCGGGGTCCTCAGAGCTTACCCTGGATGTCTGGATTACTAGTCCAGTGACAATACCACTATGCCAATGTCTCCCCATTAATATAAAGTAAATAATTTCAGTTATAATCTTGTGACTGGTCAGTTAGGGTGATGACTGAGTATTTAAATTAATTATGAAGAAAGAAGAAAAGCACAGAACAGAAAGTAAGGTCAAGCACAGCACATAAGCATAAAAGTAACAAAAACAACACACAAGTGTTGCCCAGAAGGCAGCATTTGTTTTCCTGGTATTTTAAATGAAATGTTGTGCAATGAAAATCAAGCTCCACCATAGTTTAACTCATTATTTAAATTGCGATGGAAGCAGGCATTGCCCACAAATTATTCACAATTGGGAATTTCCACTAATTGCACAAATTCACAGGCTTATCAGGTGTCTCTCAGAAGGACACAATTAGGCAGATTTTAATAAATTTTAAATATAAATATTTACAAATTTGGTAACAAATTGACCACTATACATTAATATAACAAGCAACTAGATTTGTAAGTTAATTTTAGTGCTTTAAAATCACATTACTCACACATGTTCAACTAAAGACTGATTAAAATGCTTATTCTTTTGTGAGTAACCCAATTTCAGCTGTAATCATCAAACTGTACCAGGTCACCACTCAGAAAAATACAAGTGATTTTTACTCCACATTAGCCGTCAACGAGAATGGTAACGCAAATGCACAATACGGTCAGAATCGGCAAACGTGATTTTTGGCGGCAAAATCACGTTTTCCAATCTTCCAGGCATCTCGCTGATAACATAACAAAAATCGTGTCACGGAAGGTTGGGAACTTCATTTAAATGCATTAACATATCATTAACGAGCCCTCCCGTCGGGACTTCCCCACTCACTAAATATTTATCGGTCACCGGCATGATGTCACTCTGGCACGATTTACAACAGATGTATAAAAATGAGAACCTTCCTGACATGATATTCAGATAAACATCATGGTGCAAACACACATACACACTGATGGACAGATCAACGGACCAATCAACACACACGCAACATCACAGCCAATCACAAGCAAGAGCACACGCACTATAAAACAGGGAACGCCACAGTTCCCGCTCTTTCCAGCAGGAGACAGCTCGGGGCACAGAGCTCACAGCAAGCCACTCAGCCATACACCATGTGCTGAGTGCCTCTCTAAGATAGTGCCAGGGCTGGATCCACAAGTTAAAGGGTAAAGAACGAACCACAGTCATATGTTTACAGATGTTGTTATTGATAGTAATAAAACAGAGTTGTACCATCTGCAACCGTGTTGGTTCGTCTGTATAGCAGAATACCCAACACGACATAGTACCAGGATTGGAACCCAGCTACTGTGAGACCTACCTACACATCTTCAGGAATCCGCCATCCTGCGCCATGGACACCATCAGCCCGCCGCAGCCACTCCAAATCGCTGGAAACCTCGGGGTCAACTGGAAGCTGTTTAAACAGCGCTTCCAGTTCTTCCTGGAAGCCACAGAAAGGGAGAATGCTTCGGACACCAGAAAAATCACCCACCTCCTCTCCACAGCAGGGCAACACGCCGTCCACATCTACAACTCCCTGGTGTTCACGGACGGTGAGGACAAGGCGAAGTACAAGACGGTCCTTCTTAAACTCGAGCAGCACTTCAGCGTCGAGGTGAACGAGAGTTTTGAGAGGTATCTTTTCCAGCAGCGCCTGCAGGGTAAGGATGAGCATTTTCAATCTTTCCTGACACACCTCCGTATCCTCGCGCAGTCCTGCGGTTATGAGGCCACCTCCGATTCCATGATTCGGGGCCAGATAGCTTTTGGGGTCACCTCGGGCACCCTACGCCAGCAGCTCCTCGAGATTAAGAGCCTCACCTTAGCCAACGCCATCGAAGCCTGCGTCCTCCATGAAAACGCGACCAGCCGGTACTCCCAATTCCAGGCGGCCGAATCGGCATGGCAGGGGTCCTACGAGGCCGAGCGGGTCCAGTCGATAGAGTTCCTCCCGGCCCGCGGCCCGGACGAGGGCGCCCATTTTGCACGCTTTCCGCGGCCTCCCGCGCTTGTACGCGCCAAAAGAGACGTCGACGCAGAGGGATACGACGCGCAGGCGCGCTCTACGCAGGACCGAACTGCGCATGCGCGATGGCGCAACGAACGCCATGACGTCACGATGTGCGGCAACTGCGAATCCGCACATTTAAAGCGGCAATGTCCAGCAAAGAATCGACAATGCGTCCTCTGTGGCAAGATGGGCCACTACGCTGCCTGCTGTCGAGCAGCTCAGCCTGCCAATGCTCCCCAATTCCGCCAGCCTCCCAGGGACGTGCGGGCCATTCAGCCTCCATACACCGAGTCATGCCCTGACGATGTACAGACCGGTGATACCGACGACTGGGAAGCCTTCTGCGTCGCGGTCATTGACAGGAACCGGATGTCCCCAAGCAGGACCCACCAGCTGATGCCAGTGAACAGCATTAATCCGGGTGATGAATGGTGTGCTACCCTAATGGTCAACCGATCACCAATCACATTCCGTTTAGACACTGGTGCCTCCGCCAACCTTATTGCATGGTCAGCCTTCTACGCTTTGAAGGTCAGACCACCGATTCGGCCATCCCGCTGTCAGATGGTCGATTACAGCGGAAATGTTATCCTGGGCATGGGATCCTGCCAGCTCGAGGTCAGACACAATGCATACACAGCCACACTGTCCTATGAGATAGTTGGATCATCGAAGGACTCCCTGCTAGGCGCACAGGCGTGCAAGGTTCTCGACCTCGTTCAGCGGGTACACACTCTTTCTCCAGAAGGCACGTCCGACTTCCCGGATGCAGAATTTAGGGCACAGCTCCACTCGCTGCTCGCCCACAACCAGGAGGCTTTCGAGGGCATGGGCACACTGCTCTACACTTACAGAATACGGCTCAAACCGGACGCCACCCCGGTCATTCATGCACCGCATAAGTCCCAGCACCACTCAAAGACCACCTCAAGCAGCAGCTGAAGGATCTCCAGGACCAAGGAGTGCTTTCCCGGGTCACGGAGCCGACGCCATGGGTCAGCTCCATGGTGTGTGTTAAAAAGCCCTCTGGCAAACTCAGGATCTGCATCGACCCGAAAGACCTGAACAACAACATCATGAGGGAACACTATCACATTCCCAAATGGGAAGAGATCACGAGCGAAATAGCCTGGGCTAAAATCTTTACAAAGCTTGATGCCTCAAAGGGTTTTTGGCAGATTCAACTGGATCAGTTCAGCAGGAAGCTGTGCACCTTCAACACTCCCTTTGGCAGGTACTGCTACAACAGAATGCCGTTTGGCATCATCTCGGCATCCGAGGTATTTCACAGAATCATGGAACAGATGATGGAGGGCATCAAAGGGGTGCGCTTCTATGTTGACGACGTCATAATCTGGTCCACCACACCACAGGAGCATATCAGTCGTCTCCAGCGTGTCTTTGCTCGGATACGAGAACACGGCTGCGCCTCAACCAAGCTGTTGCTCTTTCTAGCTTTAGTCTATTTGCTCTGTTTAGGTCACCTTTGCTCATGAGTCGCCAGGTATCTTTATGATACCGCCACGTGGTTCAAGTTCAGGTTATGATTAATAACACAGCACACCGCTTAGTAAGGATTAAAACAACGTTCATTTATTATATACAACAAGCAATATTAATACCCTAATACTACTATTTATATAATAAACCTATCACTATTGGCCAATACTTAACTTAGGAAGAGCCCACCAGGTCAGGGAAACGAATGGCTTGTCCAATCAAATCTGGCCCGCGGGATTCAAAAGGCTGCTACAGGTAGGTGGCTAGGTGTCTCTATCGGATAGCGATCACTGGATTCAAACTTACAGTTGCCGGTTGCTGGTCTTGCGAAGGTCTCGAGCAGGCAAAGAGGAGAGAGAGAGAGATCTGAACTTGGACCTTCACTTTTATAGGGCCCAGGGGCTTCCCACCTCCCGGGGCGGCCCTTGACCCTGAGTCCCAAGTGATTGGATTCTGTCCCCAGTCTCTGGGGTCGATGTGTCCAATGGTGAGGCGATTCCTCGATCGGGGGGTGGTCGCTCACCTGTCTTTGTTTCGGCCACTGCAGGCGCCGACAGGTCTGGCCCGGTATTCAATTGCTAATATGTTGCAATTGTTCCCGGGGATAGCCGATTTAACTGTGGATGTCTGAGTAGATTAGGTGTAAACAGTCCTGAATGCAACTGCGGATACCTGGGTTGAAGGGCTGTTGATAGCCCTGAGTATCGATCTGGGCTACGTTCCCAGAGCTGAATATGCAAACCTGTCTGCAGCTGCCTGCTTGTGTCTTTCTGGCTGCTTTTCCCAGCAGTCTTTCGGGTTAGCCATTTTAAACTGGGTTTTGGCCAGATTAATCGGAACGCAGCTATTTTACATGGCTACAAAGCCAAGTGTTCTTTTGGCCAAACTGTGCTAAAGTTTCTGGGGGACCACACATCCCTGTCAGGAGTGCGTCCGGATGCAGACAACGTGAGCGCCATTACAGCCATGCCGCATCCGGCAGACAAGAAGGCAGTGCTACGCTTTCTCGGGATGGTCAACTTCCTGGGGAAGTTCATTCCCAACCTTGCCTCCCACACAATGGCCCTTCACCACCTAGTGAAGAAGACCACAGAGTTCCAGTGACTGCCTGCACACCAGAAGGAATGGGAGGAGCTCAAGATTAAGCTCACCACAGCCCCGGTATTGGCGTTCTTCGACACCCCTCGAGATACGAAGATCTCGACTGATGCCAGCCAGTCCGGCACTGGGGCGGTACTCCTGCAACAGGACGACATTTCATCATGGGCCCCGGTCGCCTATGCCTCGCGGGCCATGACCCCCACAGAACAGCGCTATGTGCAGATCAAGGAGGAGTGCCTGGGTTTGTTAACCGGCATAGATAAGTTCCACGACTACGTGTATGGTCTCCCTCAGTTGACCGTGGAAACCGACCATTGCCCCCTGGTCAGCATCATACAAAAGGACCTGAATGAGATGACCCCTCGCCTCCAGTGCATTTTGCTCATGCTCCGGAGGTACGACTTCCAACTGGTCTGCACCCCGGGAAAGAACCTCATCATCGCGGATGCCCTGTCCAGATCAGTGTGCACACCGCCCGATTCGGAGGGGTTCGTATGTCAGGTCGAAGCGCATGTGGCCTTCACATTGGCCAATCTGTCAGCTAATGATACAAGTCTGGACTTCCGGGTGCGGCGATGACCAGCTAAGTCCCACGTTTTCGCACCTCCCGTTGAAACGGACTTTTGGGCTCTTATTAAGAGCCCCAACGGCAATTTGTAACGGCCAAAATCATTGTGCGGTGAAATAGGAGGGAATCCCCCGTATAAATATGGATAAAAGAGAGGATAGAGTCCGGATTGCAGTGGATCCACTGGAGCAGCGGTTCGAAGCAAGATGGCGTTGGAAGGTGGCTGTTCGGTATGGGGCCCGGAGCAACAAGAGTTCCTGCGGCGCTGTGTGGAAGAGCTGAAGAAGGAGGTGTTGGCCCCGATGCTACAGGCGATTGAAGGGCTAAAGGAGGCGCAGAGGACCCAGGTGTTGGAGCTTCGGGCCGTGAAGGCAAAGGCTGCGGAGAATGAGGATGAAATACAGGGCCTGGTAGTAAAGACAGCGACGCACGAGGCACAGCACAAAAGGTGTGTGGAGAGGTTGGAAGCCCTGGAGAATAACTCGAGGAGGAAGAATTTAAGAGTCTTGGGTCTTCCCAAAGGCATAGAGGGGGCGGACGTCGGGGCATATGTGAGCACGATGCTTCACTTGCTAATGGGATCGGAGGCCCCGACGGGCCCTTTGGAGGTGGAGGGAGCTTACCGAGTTCTGGCGCGAAGACCAAAGGCAGGAGAAATACCTCGAGCCATAGTGGTGAGGTTTCACCGCTACAATGACAGAGAGATGGTTCTAAGATGGGCGAAGAAAACTCGGAGCTGCAGGTGGGAGAACGCGGTGATCCACGTGTACCAGGATTGGAGTGCGGAGTGGCGAGAAGGAGGGCAAGTTTCAACCGGGCCAAGGCGGTGCTCCACAAAAAGAAGGTTAAATTTGGAATGTTGCAGCCGGCGAGACTGTGGGTCACACACCAAGGGAAGCACCACTACATTGAGACGGCAGAAGAGGCGTGGACATTCATTGTGGACGAGAAGCTGGAATAGTCTGGCGAGAGAAAAAGCTTCTGTAATAAAGTGGTGGGGTGATTATGTGGGACGAGGAAGGGGAAGGGCGGGGGGGGGGGGGGGGGGGGGAATTTTTTCAATTTTGTAACTTTTCTCTTTTCCCCTCGTTGGGGGGGGGGGGGGGGGGGAGTATGGGGAACTGTGGGCGCCGGTGGGAAGGAAAGGGGAAGGAGAAGGGAGCCGCGCCATCAGGGGCGGGGCCGAGTGGGAAACGCGGGCTTTGCTCCCGCGCTATGGTAATTGTGGCGGGAATGGGGACGCAGGAAGGAGGGGGCCTCGCACAATGAGGGGCCGAGGACAAACGGGGGAAGCCGAGGTCAGCCAGAGTTTGCTGACTTCTGGGAGCAACATGGGGGGTGCAACTACGCTAGAAAGGGATCTAGCGGAGGGGGGGGGGAGGGAGTTAACTGGGTTGCTGCTGCTAAGGGGAAGGGGGAGCTGTTATGGGGTGGGGTGGTCGGGAAGGGAAAGCACCGTCGGTGGGATATACGGGTACGTGGGAACCGGGTGAGGAGCTGGGTTAGTAAAGCGGATGGCTAGTCGACATGGGGGGGGGGGGGGGGGGGGGGTGTCGCGGGGGGGGGGGGGGGGGTGGTAAAGAGCCCCCCAGCCCGGCTGATCATGTGGAACGTGAGAGGGCTGAATGGGCCGATTAAAAGGGCACGGGTTCTCGCACACCTAAAGAACTTAAAGGCAGATGTGGTCATGTTGCAGGAGACGCACTTGAAACTGGCAGATGAGGTCAGACTACGTAAAGGATGGGTGGGGCAGGTGTTCCATTCGGGCTTAGATGTGAAGAATAGGGGGGTGGCTATCTTTTAGTGGGGAAACGGGTACAGTTTGAGGCAAAGACCATAGTGGCGGACAGTGGGGGTAGATATGTGATGGTGAGTGGCAGATTGCAAGGGGAGGCGGTGGTTCTGGTGAACGTATACGCCCTGAACTGGGATGATGCAAACTTCATGAAGCGCATGCTGGGGCGTATCCCGGACCTAGAGGCGGGAAAGCTGGTAATGGGGGGAGACTTCAATACGGTGCTTGATCCAGGGCTGGACCGGTCTAGGTCTAAGACCGGGAGGAGGCCGGCAGCGGCCAAGGTGCTCAAGGACTTCATGGAGCAGATGGGAGGAGTAGACCCCTGGAGATTTATTAGGCCTAGGAGTAAGGAGTTTTCATTTTTCTCCTATGTTCACAAGATAGACTTTTTTGTCCTGGGAAGGGGACTGATTCCGAAGGTGACAGGGAAGGAGTACATGGCCACAGCCATTTTGGATCACGCTCCACATTAGGTAGATCTGGAGATAGGAGAGGAAAAGGAGCAGCACCCACTCTGGAGATTGGATATGGGGTTGTTGGCGGATGAGGGGGTATGTGTAAGGGTGAGGGGGTGTATCAAAAGGTACCTGGAGGTTAATGATAACGGAGAGTTCCAGGTGGGAGTGGTCTGGGAGGTGCTGAAGGCGGTGGTCAGAGGGGAACTGATATCCATAAGGGCCCATAAAGGGAAGCAAGAGAGCAAAGAAAGGGAGCGACTGCTGAGAGAACTTCTGAGGGTAGACAGGCAATATGCAGAGGCTCCGGAGGAGGGACTGTACAGGGAAAGACAAAGGCTACATATGGAATTTGACCTGCTGACCACGGGCAAGGCAGAAGCACAGTGGAGGAGGGCACAGGGAGTACAATATGAGTATGGAGAGAAGGCGAGCCGGTTACTGGCCCAACAACTGAGGAAGAGGGGAGTGGCGAGGGAGATAGGTGGGATGAGGAAGGTGAGATGGAACGGGGAGCGGAGAGGGTGAACGGGGTGTTTAAGGCATGCTACGAGAGGCTGTATAAGGCTCAGCCCCCGGAAGGGAAGGAGGGAATGATGCATTTCCTAGATCGGCTGGAATTCCCGAAGGTGGAGGAGCAGGAGAGGGCGGGACTGGGAGCACGGATTGAGGTGGAGGAGGTGGCAAAGGGGATTGGGAGCATGCAGGCGGGGAAGGCCCCGGGACCGGATGGGTTCCTGGTGGAATTTTATAGGAAATACATGGACCTACTGGCCCCGCTTTTGACGAGAACCTTTAATGAGGCCAGGGAAAGGGGGAAGTTGCCCCCGACTATGTCGGAGGCGACAATATCGTTACTCTTAAAGAAGGAAAAAGACCCACTGCAGTGCGGGTCTTACAGGCCTATTTCCCTCCTGAACGTGGATGCGAAGCTCCTGGCCAAGGTGATGGCGACAAGGATAGAGGATTGTGTCCCGCGGGTGGTCCACGAGGATCAAACTGGGTTCGTTAAGGGGAGACAGCTGAACACGAATATACGGAGGCTGCTAGGGGTGATGATGATGCCCCCACCGGAGGGGGAGGCGGAGATAGTGGTGGCGATGGACGCTGAGAAAGCATTTGACAGAGTGGAGTGGGACTACTTATGGGAAGTGTTGAAGAGATTTGGTTTTGGAGAGGGGTTTATTGGCTGGGTACAGCTGCTATATAGGGCCCCGGTGGCAAGTGTGATCACGAACAGGCAGAGGTTCGACTACTTCCGTCTTTATAGAGGGACAAGGCAGGGGTGTCCCCTGTCCCCGTTACTGTTTGCATTGGCAAT
This sequence comes from Scyliorhinus torazame, assembly GCF_047496885.1. Classification (NCBI taxonomy): domain Eukaryota; kingdom Metazoa; phylum Chordata; class Chondrichthyes; order Carcharhiniformes; family Scyliorhinidae; genus Scyliorhinus; species Scyliorhinus torazame. Next base: position 122,691,240 of record NC_092709.1, read on the forward strand.
TGAGCTGCTGGCTATAGCACTGAGGGGCTCTAGGAAGTGGAGGGGAGTACTCAGGGGAGGAGAAGAACACCGGGTATCATTATATGCAGATGATCTATTGCTGTATGTTGCGGACCCAGTGGAGGGGATGCCTGAGATAATGCGGACACTCAGGGAGTTTGGGGAATTTTCGGGGTACAAATTGAATATGGGGAAGAGTGAGTTGTTTGTGGTGCATCCGGGGGAGCAGAGCAGGGGAATAGATGATTTACCGCTGAGGAAGGTAACAAGAGATTTCCGGTACTTAGGAATTCAGATAGCCAGGAGTTGGGGAACCTTACATAGGCTTAATCTAACACGATTGGTGGAACAGATGGAGGAGGATTTTAAGAGATGGGACATGGTGCCCCTGTCACTGGTGGGTAGGGTGCAGGCGGTCAAAATGGTAGTCCTCCCGAGATTCCTTTTTGTGTTTCAGTGCCTCCCGGTGATGGTCACGAAAGCTTTTTTCAAGAAAATCGAGAAAAGTGTCATGAGTTTTGTGTGGGCTGGGAAGACCGCGAGAGTGAGGAGGGTTTTTTTGCAGTGTAGCAGGGATAGGGGGGGACTGGCACTACCGAGCTTAAGTGATTATTATTGGGCCGCCAATATCTCAATGGTGTGTAAGTGGATGGGAGAAGGGGAGGGAGCGGCGTGGAAGAGACTGGAAATGGCGTCCTGTAAAGGAACCAGCCTACAAGCATTGGCGACGGCGCCATTGCCGTTCTCCCTAAAGAAATACACCACAAGTCCAGTGGTGGTGGCAACGCTGAAAATTTTGGGGCAGTGGAGACGGCATAAGGGAATGACGGGTGCCTCGGTGCGGTCCCCGATAAGGAATAATCATAGGTTTGTCCCGGGGAGAATATATGGGGGATTTAGAACATGGCAGAGAGCAGAGATTGTGCAACTGAGGGATCTGTTCCTAGACAGGACATTTGCGAGTCTGGGAGCGCTGACGGAAAAATACGGGTTGCCCCAGGGGAATGCATTTCGGTATATGCAATTGAGGGCTTTTGCGAGGCAACAGGTGAGGGAATTTCCGCAGCTCCCGACGCAGGAGATTCAGGATAGAGTGATTTTGGGGACATGGGTGGGGGATGGTAGGGTGTCAGATATATACAGGGAAATGAGAGACGAGGGGGAGATCATGGTGGATGAGCTGAAGGGAAAATGGGAAGAAGAGCTGGGGAAAGAGATCGAAGAGGGGCTGTGGGCAGATGCCCTACGCAGGGTAAACTCTTCGTCCTCGTGTGCCAGGCTTAGCCTGATACAATTCAAGGTCTTGCACAGGGCGCACATGACCGGAGCAAGGCTCAGTAAATTTTTTGGGGTAGAGGATAGGTGCGGGAGATGCGCGCGAAGCCCAGCGAACCACACCCACATGTTTTGGTCATGCTCGGCACTGCATGGGTTCTGGGTGGGGGGGGGCAAATGTGCTTTCGAAGGTGGTGGGGGTCCGGGTCGAGCCAAGCTTGGGGTTGGCTATATTTGGGGTTGCAGAAGAGCCGGGAGTGCAGGAGGCGAGAGAGGCTGATGTTTTGGCCTTTGCATCCCTAGTAGCCCAGCGAAGGACATTGTTAATGTGGAAGGAAGCTAAACCCCTGGGCGTGGAGGCCTGGATAAACGACGTGGCAGGGTTTATAAAACTGGAACGGATAAAGTTCACTCTAAGAGGTCCGGCTCAAGGGTTCACCAGGCGGTGGCAACCGTTCATTGACTATCTCGCAGAACGATAAAGGAACTGGGAAAGTTATTTATTTATTTGTTAAAAAACGGTCATTATTATTTATATTGTTTTATTGTTGTAAAAAGGGAAAAATCTTTGTACTGTTTTGTTTGGCCGAAAAAAAATTTGAATAAAATATATTTTTAAAAAATGATACAAGTCTGGCCCATATTCGCCGGGCGACTGCGGCTGACCCCCTTCTACAACGTGTGATGCGCCACATGACGGGAAGGTGGCTCAAAGGACAGTGCCCACAATTCTACAATGTCCAGGACGACTTGGCCGTCATTGACGGTGTCCTCCTAAAGTTGGACCGGATTGTGATTCCACACAGCGTGCACAGGCTGGTCCTCGAACAATTACACGAAGGCCATCTCGGGGTTGAGAAATGCAGGCGGAGCCTGAGAAGCTCTGTACTGGCCGGGCATCAGCGATGACATTGCCAACATGGTGCTCAACTGCCCCACCTACCAAAGGTTTCAGCCGGTGCAACCCCCTGAGACGCTTCAGCCCCATGAGTTGGTAACGTCCCCCTGGGCGAAGGTGGGTGTGGACCTTTTTCATGCGCTCGGCAGGGACTATGTCATCTTATAGATTACTTTTTGAATTATCCAGAGGTCATACGCCTGCACGATTTGACATCGTCCGCTGTCATCAGGGCATGCAAAGAAACCTTCGCTCGCCATGGCATTCCGCTTACTGTCATGTCGGACAATGGCCCTGTTTTGCAAGCCAAGAATGGTCTTCTTTTGCGGCTTCGTATGGCTTCACACATGTGACGTCCAGCCCTCTGCATCCCCAGTCAAATGGCAAGGCGGAAAAGGGCGTCCATATCATCAAGCAGCTCCTCTGCAAGGCTGCTGATGCCGGATCGGATTTCTGCTTAGCCCTGCTGGTCTATCGATCGGCCCCACTATCCACTGGCCTCTCAACAGCCTAGCTGTTGATGGGTCGCGCCCTCAGGACCACTGTGCCATCCTTTCTTGTTCCTACACCCGACCATGCTCCAGTACTGCAAAGGATGCGACAGCAGCGTGCTCAGCAGAAGGTGGCACATGACACTCGGGAAACTGATCTTCCTGCCGTGGAGCCTGGAGACAACATCCGCATCCACCGACCAGTGGGTGGCTGGTCGGCAACTGCCTAAGTTCTCCGACGCGTGACTCCCCGCTCGTTCCTGGTTCGCATGCCTGATGGCTCCATTCGCCGGCATAAATCGCCGGGCTCTTCATCTGCTTCCGCGCTCGCTACGTGATCATACACCGGTGCCACGCCCTCCTGTTGTTCCTGATGTCGACTTCGTGGAGCTTCCTGCCACTATGCCTATTCCTATGTCACCTGTGGCCAGCCCTATTCCTCAGCCGGTGGATCCTGACCCACCCTTGAGGCGGTCAACCTGAATTCATCGCCCACCTACTAGGCTGGACTTATGAGCCTGTTTGAACATTGGACTCACTGAAGTATTATGCCACAATGTTAATATGTTTCTCTTTTTGTCGTTACAGGAGTTCGTTTTTGATGTTTGATGATTACACTTGTTTTGTTTATGGTACAACCTCGTTGCTATGTTGCACCTGACACCTTCCTATGTATATAGTTTAGCCTCATGTACATATTGTAGATATTGCACATACACATTCAGCTGCACTCAGTACACATCTATATGTATTACCACATAGGCACATATTCTTGTAAAAAAGGGTGGATGTCATGATATTCAGATAAACATCATGGTGCAAACACACATACACACTGATGGACAGATCAACAGACCAATCAACATACACGCAAAATCACAGCCAATCACAAGCAAGAGCACATGCACTATAAAACTGGGAACACCACAGTTCCCGCTCTTTCCAGCAGGAGACAGCTCGGGGCACAGAGCTCACAGCAAGCCACTCAGCCATGCACCATGTGCTGAGTGCCTCTCTAAGATAGTGTTAGGGCTGGGTCCACAAGTTAAAGGATAAAGAACAAACCACAGTCATATGTTTACAGATGTTGTTATTGATAGTAATAAAACAGAGTTGTACCATCTGCAACCGTGTTGGTTCGGCTGTATAGCAGAACACCCAACACAACACTTCCAACCTCACCTCCGAAGGGGATAGCGGAGGTATGCGCTCATCTTGCCATCATGCTCCAGGGAGCTAATTGCAGAGGGGGAACCGGAGAGGACACAGGGGACCCAGGCAAGTGCAGCTTGGTTCTTTATGTTCTGCAGAATAATTGGCGGTTTAGCCCCACCCTCCTTGCCCGTTGGGCTTCACAGGGGCTGGGCTGTTTTATTGACCCCTTGAATCACATTTTGGTTTGATGTTTTAAGTCTCATTTGTGATTTGCATTTATTTTATGTAGTATCCCTTTAAGGGACTATACTTTTAATTTGCCCCTCAGTTCATTAGATTTTGTTTACTTTTGTCTTTGTGTTAAACAAAATAGTTGGAGGTTTAGCCCACCTTCCATGCCCATTGGGCTTCGCAGGGGCTGGCACGCCGTATTGACCCCTTTAATCACACTTTGATTTGATGTTTTAAGTCTCATTGGTGATTCGCACTTTGTTAAAGGCAGTTTCCCTTTAAGGGATTGTCCCTTTAATGTGTTCCTCAGTTTACTTAATTTAGTTTACTTGGTTAATTGTATTGACCCAAAAGAGTTGGAAGTTTAGCCCCCAAGTGTTGAACCACAAGGCTCATATTCATGGCCTGTAACATCCGGCTAGTGGCGGGAAGCCATGGGCTGCCGATTCAAACGTAAAAATGCTCACTTACCTGTGCTCAGATATCGGGTCCAAACTTCCTCTTGGTGTGGCAGCTTGGGCCTCCAGAGCCCCACACTGCACAGGCTCCAGTGCAGCGCAGGAGATTGCAGCCTCACTCCTTATGACATGAATAGCTTGGGAATGCCCATTGAGAACAGGCATTTAAACAGCAGATTTATATTCAAGACAAAAGACAACATATTTAACAAGTGTTTTATACGTATGTAGATATTTAAAAACATTTTTTTTGCTCTCTCTTTTGAGGTACTGCTGTTGTTGTTGATTCTTTTAAAGTAATTTTTAATTTTATCTTTTAATGAGTAAAGGTGACTATTTATAAGTGAACATAGGTTTGGTTACTTGTTTTAAATCTGTGAAATATTTAAATCTGCACTACATTATTATATTACTTTACATGTGGCATGCTGAAAAATGTTGCATGTTTTAATTTAGATTATGGTCATATGATTTTTAAAATGCCCCAGGACATTTTGCTGTAACATGCTTGTCACATCTGATGTTATTTTGATTTCAGATTGTAAAATCACTACAGTGCAGAAGAAAGTCATTCGGCCCATCGGGCCTGCACCAACATGCCGACACAGCACACTACCCATGCCCCCGCCCTATCCCTATAACCCCAACTAACCTTTGGACACTAAGGGGCAATCTAGCAAGGCCAATCTATCTAACGTGTACATCTTTGGACGGTGGGAGGAAACCGAAGCACCCAGAGGAAATGACGGTGGCACGGTTGCACAGTGAATAGCACTGCTGCCTCACAGCTCCAGGGACCCTGGTTAAATTCCTGCCTTGGTCTGTGTGGACTTTGTATATCCTCCCAGTGTTTGCATTGGGTTCCTCCGGGTGCTCCGGCTTCCTCCCACAGTCCAAAGATACATAGGTAAGGTGGGCTGGCCATGCTAAATTGCCCAGTATTGTCCAGGAATGTACAGATTTAGATTCCGAGGGTCGGGCGGGGGAGTGTGCCTAGGTAGGGTGTGTTATGGGTTGCAGCAGGAGTCATGAGGAGGCAGACTTAACCTAGCTGCACAAAGAAGGTCATTCATGTTCTTTCGGCACTGTAACCCTGTCCACTGATGGAGTGAGCTGGCACTCACTGTCACAGCCACAGCCTACCAGATGGGGTTGATGATCTTGCTTGCTGGACGTTTGCCTGATGGCAGGTGTCATGATATTCAGGTAAATATCATAGCACAAACATACATACATACTGATGGACAGATCAACGGACCAATCAACACACACACAACACCACAGCCAATCACAGGCAAGAGCATACACAGTACAAAACAGGGAACACGACACTTCCTGAGCATTCCAGCAGGAGACAGCTCAGGGCACAGACATCCACCATGTGCTGAGTGCCACTACAAGATAGTATTTGGAATAGGTCCACAGATTCTAGGGTTATGATCGAACTTCAGTAACCAGTTTACCACTGTAAATAAATGTTAGCAATAAAACTGAGCTGTACCATTCGCAACCGTGTTGGTTTGTCTGTGTAGCAGAGTACCCAACACATCAGCATGTCACTCCTCTGCTTGCCACCATCCAGAAGTTGATGTGGGCTCCCTCCATGAAACATGGTGCAGTGGTCCTGGCAGCCATCCCTCTGACTGGACTTGGAAAGGCATTTAAAAAGAGTGCCCCCCTGATTGTAGAGATTAAGTTTTCCCTGGGTGTGCAAATCAGAGGCAAGTCGCCATGAGCGCGGCGTAGAAATGTTGCCCGATAGAGCTCATTCACTGCTGCGTTATGCTTGTCAATATGCAAATGTTTATGAGTACAAACTTGAGTGGAAAAACATTTCTCAAAACTATCAGAATATTGTCATTGTGTCCAATGTGGAATTTCCAGGCAATTTGGGTAGAAAAAGCAATTAGGATCCTCTCGCAGAGATTCAGAAAATCATACGCTCGAGATAGAAGCACGCCTTGTAACAAAAGATTCTGAAATTACAGTGATAACTGAAACATGCGTCACTCCTGGAGACAGGAGTGCTTTCAATGCTGGAGAGATAGTAATAGTCAGAGTGATGATGGGTGGCCTTTTTATCTTTGAGATCATTTGAAAGAAAAGATAATTTGAAAGTAAAGAAATTGGAACTCATTTCACAGAAGAGGGCACACAATTTTGTTTTTCCTTTTCGCTGAATGAAGAAAGGGTATTTACTAACAATTATTAAATTCAGCTTCCCGCCTGCTGATCGTGGCTTTTCTCCAGCCCCTGCAACAGTCAGTGAGCTGCCTCCACCCCTGTAATCACCAACCTGAAGTCTTGCCCTGTGATTGTAATTGCTAGGATTGTCTTCAAGAATCCCCAGCTCAGGCTTCCTGGCAATGTTTCCCCACCCAGCAACGAGTCAGCTTGTTTGGTTTCCTGGTCAGAAATGGAAAAAAAATAGAAGGATATCCTGCCATTAAAACACCACGATCACTGCATCTGTGGTGTTGCTGGCCTTCCCCATACTTTGGCACACCCTCCTGCACGCCATTTTGCCTCCCTACAAATAAATTAATAATAGGAGTAGGAATTTGCATTGGGCAAATAATAGGAATTGTGAAAGAAAGTCTCAGATGCCTAGATACATCAAAGGGTATCCTTCCAAATGCTCCTAACACGGTCTCAAAATTGTTGTAGCCTATTTCAAATTTCCGACCATGAAGGACATTCCATGTGATCATAGATCATAGAATTTACAGTGCAGAAGTAGCCATTCGGCCCATCGAGTCTGCACCAGCTCTTGGAAAGAGCAGCCTACCCATGGTCAACACCTCCACCCTATCCCCATAACCTAGTAACCCCACCCAACACTAAGGGCAATTTTGGACACTAAGGGCAATTTATCATGGCCAGTCCACCTAACCTGCACATCTTTGAACTGTGGGAAGAAACCGGATCACCCGGAGGAAACCCACACACACACGGGGAGAACATGCAGACTCCGCACAGACAGCGACCCAAGCCGGAATCGAACCTGGGACCCTGGAGCTGTGAAGCAATTGTGCTATCCACAATGCCAAAGATGTGCAGGTTAGGTGGATTGGCCATGGTAAATTGCCCTTAGTGTCCAAAATTGCCCTTAGTGTTGGGTGGGGTTTACTTGGTTATGGGGATAGGGTGGAGGTGTTGACCTTGCGTAAGGCGCTCTTTCCAAGAGCCAGTGCAGACTCGATGGGCCGAATGGCCTCCTTCTGCACTGTAAATTCTATCTATCTATGAATGCCACCGTGCTGCCCCGTGATGTTCCAGTGGAGGAGGAGAGAGATGTAGATGATGACACCACAGAGATTAAATATCAGCCACAGGAAGGCAAGCAATAGAAGCAATAGCTACAGCAGCTCGAGAGCAAGGGAAGGCTCCAGCAAGCACACCAACCTCACCACTCCAGCCTGGGACATTGCTGGCAATCTTGCCCGAAGTATAATGCATTGCAGGAAGAGGATGAATGATCGCATCTGCCCTGCCAAGGCATGTCCACTCAGTTCCCTCCTCCATCAAACTCTTAATCATGGCAGCATGAACTCAAATGGCTACTCTCTTCATGGACCTCATGCGTCCATTAGCAGGGGACACATATATTCTGGCATTTTCATATCACCACCGTCCCATCTGTCATGTTGCTCACACACCATCCTCTGGTTCTTCTGGAGAGGGCTCACCTCTTTGCATAACCAGATAGTGAAGGGCACAGCAGACTCCAAACATAGGGGGAACCCTCTCTGGTGCATGTTGCAGAGAATAAATTGAGTGGAGCCTTCATAATTCTTGTGCTCTGTTCTGTAAGGGAGCTTGGAGAGCTGCAAACAGCATTGTACCTCTCCTCAGCGTAATAATAATAATCACTTATTGTCACAAGTAGGTTTCAATGAAATTACTGTGAAAAGCCCCTAGTCGCCAAATACCAGCGCCTGTTCGAGGAGGCCGGTATGGGAATCGAACCCACGCTGCTGGTCTTGTTCTGCATTACAAGCCAGCTGTTTAGCTCACTGTGCTAAACCAGCCCCATGAGTCTGAGGGCAACACACTAGAGTCATCAGCCAGTGTTTAAGTGGGTAGCCCTATCCACCAGAACCATCCCTGCAGACGTACTGGATCCAGTCAATGTCGTGGTGGACATTCTCACAATGTCCCCAAGTCCTTCCTCTAACCTTCCCTTGCACAGCCCTATTACAAACTAAGATTTATTTGAACTAAGGTTGATGGAGTTCACTTGTTTGCAATAACTCCCCAATTGTAAATCATATCAGGTTTTACAAACTTAACAACATAGCTAAGAAGTACACTTTAAGTGGTGAATTCAGTAAATGTATTGACCATTAAAAAGCTAACAAGTCAGGAAGATAAAAAGCAAAGTGTCAATCAACAGCAATTAGCTACAGGAGGAGAAAGCTCAGCTTTCACAACAGACTTCTCACCACCCTGCTCAGACCAGGACATGAAGTGAAAGCACTGAAAATGCAGAGAACATGCTAAACACAATCCCCAATATGGCTTCTTGAGAATTTTTTTTGTACCTTAAGATTTTAAAGTCAATATTAGTCAATTGTTGGAAAATAGCCAATTGGTCGCTAATTTTTCATAACGAAATTAGTTTTTTTTAGCTAATTATGCAAGTTGTCTTCGGTTTATGACAATAGCTTCCCCTAAAGTGATATTGTCATGTCAGAGTACCTTTAAGAAATGGATGTTTATAAATGGGTGTGTATATAAATATCTGTAGTGAGAGTACCTTTAAGAAATGGTGTTAAGAAAAAAAAAACAATTCGAGAAATGGGTGTTTATTACTGCAGTGATGTCAGAGAGTGGGTGGAGCTGGGCTGTCTGTCAGCGTTTTACTTTCGTTTGAGACTTTTCGCTGCAGGGTGCGTTTGGTTTCATTTTAGTTTTGGAGAAGCTGCAACCACAGCAGGATGTGTATGAATCTCTGCAAGCTTATGAGTGTTCATTTGCTGATTTCAACGTGGTAACTGTTCTCAGTAGTGAAGTTAAACCTGAGGTGCTTCTGTTAAAGGTTTTGTTTTTTTAAGTCTTATGGATGTTAAAAGGAAAGCTTAAAGGGTTATTTAGTGTTGTAGGCTTTGGGGGTTGTATTTGAATTAATGGTTGCTAAGATGTTCACTGTATGTTTTAAAAAGGTTAACTTAAGTTCAGAGAATAAACATTGCTTTGCTTTAAAAAAATACTTTTCAATTTCTGCTGTACCACGCCTGTAGAGTGGGCCGCGTGCTCCCCATACCACAATCTATTAAAAGTTGTGGGTCAGGTGAACTCCATGATACACTTTGGGGTTCTCGAAACCCTGGCCCATAACAATATCTCTTGACCGGGATTCTCCAACCCAACGCCGGGTCGGAGAATCGCCGGGGTGGGGGGGGCGCGAGAATCATGTCACGCCGCCCCGACGCCGGCCCGCTGATTCTCCGACGCCGATTCTTGGGTGCTCACGGGAGCGCCGCCGCGCCGGTCGGGGACAATTGAAAGAGGCCCACCCCGGCGATTCGTCGAGCCTCGAGGGGCCGAGTGCATGCCAAGTTTGTTCGAGTCCCGCCGGCATGCGTTATGTATGGTCTCACCTGGGAGGACCTCGGAGTTCTGGTTGTGGGGGTCGTCCTGGTGGGGGGCTGGGGGGGCGGGGCGGGGGATCCGATCCCGGGGGATGCCTCTACGGTGGTCTGGCCCGCGATCGGGGCCTACCGATCATAGGGTGGGCTAGTTCCGTGGGGGGGGCCTATGTTCCTCCACGCCAGGCCCCTGTGGGGCTCCGCCATATTGCCCGGGGGCCGGCACGGAGACGGGAACCCATGCGCATGCGCAGACTCGCGCCAGCCGTGGCACGCATGGGCGGATTCGCGCCAGCCGTGGCGCGCTGGCTTTCGGGCGCCAGAGCTGCGGACACCAATCCGGCGCCATACTAGCCCCATAGGAAGGGGTGAATTTCTGCCACTTGACCCGTTGACGCCCGAGTGGCTTGCGCCGCTTTTCACGCCGCATCAGATCTTGGCCGTGGGTTTGGAGAATCCAGGCCCTTATCTTGAGTTAGTGGCTTCTGTCAATTTAGCATGAAATAAGATATTTATTCAGATTACTTAATGATAGTCACACTAAAGCAATTGATCTTGAAATGACCAACAGCCCTCCTTGCACATTGCCCCACACATGTTCATCAGTTATCCCCCTCAACTGTAACCCACCCATGTCGAACCTTTGTCCATTAGAGTGGAGGCCCTATGTGTTCCAGGTCACAATGCTGCCATAAAACTTAGAATGGAGCTGGAGGGATTCAGTGCCACAAGAGATATAGCAGGTAGGCCATGCATGAGTCACGTTTTTGGTGCTATGCATACGCATAGCAATGTACATAGTTATGCATATGACCTCTGACCAAAAGGTGGTGATAGAGATCCACTATGTGACTCCAGAGATCCAGCAGTTGGTAGTAAGTCATACTAGAGACAGTCGCATTAGAAGCAGCTCAAGAAGAATTCACAGAATTCACTTATTCCTTACCGTTTGTATTATAGTTAATTTGTTATTTTTCCACGTGTTCATTTTGTTAACGAACTATCTTACTGGTCAAAGAACTAGATGGTGATATGGGATGAGAGAAGAGATAGCTAAGGTAGACTGGGAGCAAAGACTTTATGGTGAAACAGTTGAGGAACAGTGGAGAACCTTCCAAGCGATTTTTCACAGTGCTCAGCAAAGGTTTATGCCAACTAAAAGGAAGGACGGTAGAAAGAGGGAAAATTGACCGTGGATATCTAAGGACATAAGGGCATATCAAATTGAAGGAAAAAGCATACAAAGTGGCAAAATTAGTGGAAGACTAGAACACTGGGAAATCTTTACAGGGCAACAGAAAGCGACTAAAAAAGCTATAAAGAAGAGTAAGATAGATTATGAGAGTAAACTTGCTCAGAATATAAAAATAGATAGTAAAAGTTTCTACAAATATATAAAACAAAAAAGAGTGGCTGAGGTAAATTTTGGTCCTTTAGAGGATGAGAAGGGAGATTTAATAATGGGAGATGAGGAAATGGCTGAGGAACTGAACATGTTTATTGGGTCGGTCTTCACAGTGGAAGACACAAATAACATGCCAATGACTGATGGAAATGAGGCTATGACAGGTGAGGACCTTGAGATGATTGTTATCACTAAGGAGGTAGTGATGGGCAAGCTAATGGGGCTAAAGGTAGACAAGTCTCCGGCCCTGATGAAGTGCATTCCAGAGTGCTAAAAGAGATTGGCTAGGGAAATTGCAAATGCACTCGTGATAATTTACCAAAATTCACTAGACTCTGGGGTGGTCCCGGCGGATTGGAAATTAGCAAACGTGACACCACTGTTTATAAAAGGAGGTAGGCAGAAAGCGGGTAATTATAGGCCAATTAGCTTAACTTCGGTAGTAGGGAAGATACTGGAATCTATCATCAAGGAAGAAATAGCGAGGCATCTGGATAGAAATTGTCCCATTGGGCAGACGCAGCATGGGTTCATAAAGGGCAGGTTGTGCCTAACTAATTCAGTGGAATTTTTTGAGGACATTACCAGTGCGGTAGACAATGTGGAACCAATCGATGTGGTATATCTGGATTTCCAGAAAGCTTTTGACAAGGTGCCACACAAAAGGTTGCTGCATAAGGTAAAGATGCATGGCATTCAGGGTAAAGTAGTAGCATGGATAGAGGATTGGTTAATTAATAGAAAGCAAAGAGTGGGGATTAATGGGTGTTTCTCTGGTTGGCAATCAGTAGCTAGTGGTGTCCCTCAGGGATCAGTGTTGGACCCACAATTGTTCACAATTTCATTGCAAGAGGTTTCGAGTTTAGAAGCAGGGATGTGTTGCTGCAATTGTACAGTACCTTGGTGAGGCCACACTTGGAGTATTGTGTGCAGTTTTAGTCTCCTTCTCTGAGGAAGGATGTTCTTGCTCTCGAGGGAGTGCAGCGAAGGTTTACCAGACTGATTCCAGGGATGGCGGGACTGTCATATGAGAAGAGATTGACTAGGTTGGGATTGTTCTCACTGGAGTTCAGAAGAATGAGGGGGATCTGAGAGACTGATAAAATTCTAACAGGACTAGACAGGGTAGATGCAGAGAAGATGTTACCAATGATAAGTGTGTCCAGAACCAGGGGTCACAGCCTGAGGATTCAGTATGGGTAAACCATTTCGGACAGATATAAGGAGACATTTCTTCACACAAAGAGTGGTGAGCCTATGGAATTCATTACCACAGGAAGTAGTTGATGCTAAAACTTTGAATATATTCAAGAGGCAGCTGGATATAGCACTTGGGGAGAATGGGATCAAAGGCTATGGGGAGAAAGCAGGATTAGGCTATTGAGTTGGGTGATCAGCCATGGTTGTGATGAATGGTGGAGCAGGCTCGAAGGGCCAAAAGGCCTCCTCCTGCTCCCATCTTCTATGTATCTATGTATCATTAGACTTTTAATTCCAGATTTTTATTGAATTCAAGTTCCATCAACTGCCCTGGTGGCATTCGAACCCAGGTCCCCAGAGCATTATCCTGGATCTCTGGATTGCTAGTCCAGTGACTACTACTATGCCACTGCAATAACTATATACAATAGATAACTCCCCAAAAATAACTATATACATTGCTATGCATATCACCACATCCCCCTCACTTTAAAAATGTGAATGTTTAACAAATATAACTGTGCTTTACAAAACAGGATATGCATAAAAATTTCAAACGTGTCCCATGTACACAGTTCATTACATGTTCAGTCTTTCAGGTTATCAACATCTTCTTGTTAGTCTCCTGAACCTTGACCGAATACGTGATCTTGTTTCATCTTTCGAAAGACCAGGGACTGGATCCTCCGTTTCAGGGGCTCAGTTCTAGCTCAAACGGAGAATTCACAGGAGTTCCACGATGAAAAAATCAACGCCGAACCCACACTGATTCTGGGACTGATGAGGCGCTAGCAGCGGTGCCAGGTGAAACTCCCGGCTTCCGCACCGTAAACGGCCAGAGAATGGCCGCGTCCCTGGCTTAAGACCTGCGCATGGCTTAAGACCAGCAGCGGTCACGCCGCACAACATGGCACCGGCCGCACGTGGATCCAACCCACCATCCGTGACCCCACAGGCCACCCCGTGGCCACCCCTCACCAGTCCACCTAGCCCTTGCGGAAGCCCCCCAGCCAATGGCACGGACCCCGGCACTGGGCACAGTCCGTAGCCACCACGCCGGGTTCCCAATTGCTGAGATCACACCTGTCCCGCGCCGTCGGGAAGTCAGCCCATCGGGGGCGGAGCATCGCGGGAGGGTGTGCCGATGACGCGCCAACGGAGTTGCAATGACGCGTGGCACGATGATGCTATTTCTGAGCATGGCTGACCAACGTCAAACTAGCACCGTCCCCGATCTGGGCGTCAGAGCCCATTCTCTGCCCGATTACGATATCAGCATCGGGCAACGAAGAATCCAGCCCCAGTTTTCTGGCTAGTTTTTACGTCACCAGCTCTTTCAGCCTTTTGAAGTGATGCCTCCTATTCCTTATGTGTTCTTGTATATTGGCCTAATTGCCGTTGCTTGTGTGTTCATGTCTTCACTGTTGCGGCTGCTAACCAGTCGACCAACTGTGTCCTCGACTCTTCTCTTACCCTTCCTTCTCTCTTTTATAATCGTCTCTTTCCTTCTCCTTTTCTTCTTAGCTTTAATGGCATCATCCGTGAAGTTGGCGCAGTTCATACGGAGAGCATCATTCTTGCTACTGATCTCGGCGAAGGGAATCTGGATCCCTTGCTGCAATGGCTGCTTCTGGATCTTCTGCTCTAATAGCTGTCTCTGGATCATCTGCTGTGAAAGCTGTTTCTGGCTCTTCTGTCACAATAGGTCATTCTGGAGCCTTTGCTGGATTGAGGAGTTTTAGTGGATCCATGGTGCTTGCGTTTAAACGCTGTACCGTACGCCCATCAATTGGTGATGCACCTAATGTCAGCATGCGTTTGGACTGATTTGAAGTTGCAGGCAAATGTGCGACTTCAGGAATGATCTATAACCCTTGCATTCTCTTAGCTGGAACAATTTCCTCAACATTAGACATTACTTCTTCAATCTGTGTTTTAGTCTCAAGTAGTGGCTCATCCTCATCCGATATAACAATACATGCTTTTTCTGTTTTTGTAGAACTGCACAAAAATGTAACCATCTGTTCGTGCTGCAAGTTTTCTGATGGACTGATCCCAAGAACTTGGGAATCCAGTGCAGGAACTATTCCATGGGCATAGGATAATTCATCATACTGCTCTGGAGCTAATTTCTTCAAAATGGGGATTATTTCTTCAGTTACCAGTTAATTTGCTGTCAGCTAATTTGTCTGCTGTTTATTCTCACTTTCAGCCTCTGCACATCCATCTTAGAGCTTTCACACTCAACGTTGTCCTACACATATTGGATGCTACTTGTTATCACCTCGTCACTAATGCCAAATAGACTAATACACTTTCATAGTCCTCCTCTTCTAGCTCATCATCTGATTCTTCAATTTCCTCATCGTAATCATCATCATTTTAATTATCATCATCATAATCATCTGCAATAGGTTCTCCTGTAGTACAACATTGCTTGTGGAATTATATGTTCATGCAAGAAGTGACCAATTTCAATGTCAGCAGCGAGTCTTGCTGCAGAATCTTCATCCAGCTCTCCATGCTCTGGAGCTTCAAGAGGACTAAACAAATTGAAGAAAGAGTAATTTGGTACAGTTTTCACAACTGTTCTACCAGTGCCCTGACCCTTGTACTTCTGCTTCATTTTAATGGTTTTCAATGTGACGTTTGTTCCTTTCTTCCAGTCGATCTGGAACCCTGTCCATCACGCGATTTCTGGTTCATCAAAGAAGAAAACGTCTGTCTCATCAGGCGGTGGCTCTATCTGGTATGTATTTGTCACTGCTTCATTTGTGAAATACTCATTTGGCTCAAACTTAAACTCCAGAGTAAAACTCATTGGCTGTCCAGGATCTGAAAATGGCACCTTTAAATCTTGTAAATGCTGTAAGATAGGCTCATCATGCTCCTGTATTATGTGTCATGTGAGAGTACCTTTAAGAAATGGGTGTTTAAAAAATGTACCTTTAAGAAATTGTTGTTTATCAGTCATGTCAGAGTGTGGGTGGAGCTGGGCTGTCTGTCAGATTTTTACTTTCGTTTTAGGCTGTTTGCTGCAGGGTTTGTTTTAGTTTCGTTTTCAGCATTGGAGCTGAAGCCAGACAAAGCAGGCGTACTGCTGTTCTCTCTGCCATGAAAAGACTATCTCTTGATCATTTGGTGAATTCAGAATTATAAATATTCTCAGTAGTGAATGTGAACCTAATGTGCTTCTGTCAAAAGCTGTTTCTTGTGTTTTCTGGATGTTGTTTGGGAAGTTCTTAAGGATTACTTCGTGTTGTATTCTTTGGGGGTTGTATTTGAATTCATGGTTGCTGAGATGTTCATTGTATGTTTTAAAAAGGTTAACATGAGTTCATAGAATAAACATTGTTTTGCTTTAAAAAATACTTTTCCATTTCTGATGTACCACACCTGTAGAGTGGGCCGTGTGCTCCCCATACCACAATC
Organism: Scyliorhinus torazame; assembly: GCF_047496885.1. Taxonomy (NCBI): domain Eukaryota; kingdom Metazoa; phylum Chordata; class Chondrichthyes; order Carcharhiniformes; family Scyliorhinidae; genus Scyliorhinus; species Scyliorhinus torazame. Next base: position 122,707,376 of record NC_092709.1, read on the forward strand.
TATTAAAAGTTGTGGGTCAGGTGAACTCCATGATACACTTTGGGGTTCTCGAAACCCTGGCCCATAACATATGCCACTGAGCCCATCCACATTTGTGAAGGCTGTCAACCAGAATTCTGGAATTCTTTTTGGCTCCTCCTTCTCTTCATCTGGTTTATCTTCCTCTACTTTGTCTTTTGCTTTTATCTCAGGGATAACTGCTCCACGTCATCTCGTTGCCAGTTGCAATGATCCTCTGTCGTAGCGCCGTCTGGAATGTACAGCCGCTCAACTAGGGTCAGTGCCTTACATGCTTCCGCTTCTATGATGGACTCATGTTCCGTACCCACAGTGCAAAATGGTATGATGTGAGTTCTGTTGTATATCATGCTTCAAGCTCACATGCTCCTAATGTCGCAAGCTCATTCCCGTTGTAGTCTTTCAGTAGTCTTGTTTGATTGACGACTTTCGATTTAAACTGCAGCCCGTTCAAAAATCGGACAAATTGTAAGGTGGGCCATCGCTCCTGTGTCGAGCTTGCATTTGATCAATGTATCATTGAGCATCAATGGAATTGTCAATCTGTCTTCTATGGTATCAGCATCACAACCACTATTGCTGCAACTGGTAAGTAAGACTTCTTCTCTTTGCATATTCGGACTCATTGTGTCCTCAGTCAAAATCAGATCAACGAAAAACAGGTCTTCAATGCACATCCATCAATCACGTTGACTGATCCTGTTTGCTCCACTGTTGGATGTGAAAAACATTGCCTTGCACTTGTTCTGCCACATTTGGAACACACCATCCCAAATGCTGGACATTGCCCTGGCAAATGTAAATTGCCGCATCGCTGGGATAAAATGGCGGACCCGGTCGGCTGCTTAAAATGGCCACCTGCACTGAGACCACGTTTCTTATAATAATATGCTCTTATTATACGCTTACCATCACTAAGCTTATGGTGCTGGCATCTACTTCCAGATTGGTGCCAAAATGTTTCAGATTGAACGTTCTAATCCGCTGTGCAGCTAGCTCACTCACATGAGAAGTCTTGATAGTGTTTTCTAGTTGAAGCTCTTCTTCCCTCCATAGCCTCTCGTGTACCTTGTTATTGATAACCCGAACACTATCTGATCGCGGGTCATCAACGACTTTTAAGTAGTAAACTTGCACAAATGCACCTTCAACCGTAAGTCGGTTAGAAAACTTATCAAAAGATCTGCCTGCCTTCTGAGTACACATGTGAAAGATATACCGCTCAAACGTTTAATTTTTCCTCGGGGAGCAATGATGATCAAAGTACTTTATTACTTCACTGAAGCTCTAGCTGTCAGCCTCGCTGTTGAACGCAAAGGTATTATAAATTTCTATAGCTTGAGTACCTGCTACCATGAGCAGCAACACGATAGGTCTCTTGCAGGCTGTGTCTGCAGGCCAACGGCTGCAACATTGAGTTTGAATTGCTGCTTAAAAACACGACAATTCTCATCTACATTACCGGTGAATTGTTGCTGGTGAGGTGCCTTCAATTGTTCGACACTCTTGGTGCCATGTTATGTTTTGTGTTGTGTCCATGGTAAAGATGCACACAGATCATAAGAACATAAGAACTAGGAGCAGGAGTAGGCCATCCAGCCCCTCGAGCCTGCTCCGCCATTCAATGAGATCATGGCTGATCTTTTGTGGACTCAGCTCCACTTTCCGGCCGGAACACCATAACCTTAATCCCTTTATTCTTCAAAAAACTATCTATTTTGTCTTAAAAACATTGAATAAAGGAGCCTCAACTTCTTCACTGGTCAAGGAATTCCATAGATTCACAACCCTTTGGGTGAAGAGGATCCTCCTAAACTCAGTCCTAAATCTACTTCCCCTTATTTTGAGGCTATGCCCCCTAGTTCTGCTTTCACCCGCCAGTGGAAACAACCTGCCCTCATCTATCCTATCTATTCCCTTCATAATTTTATATGTTTCTATAAGATCCCCCACACCCTTCTAAATTCCAACGAGTACAGTCCCAGTCTACTCAACCTCTCCTTGTAATCCAACCCCTTCAGCTCTGAGATTAACCGAATGAATCTCCTCTGCACACCCTCCAGCGCCAGTAAGTCCTTTCTCAGGTAGGGAGACCAAAACTGAACACATTACAATTGCAGCATAACCTCCCTAGTCTTAAACTCCATCCCCCTAGCAATGAAGGACAAAACTCCATTTGCCTTCTTAATCACCTGTTGCACCTCTAAAATGTGACTCATGCACTAGCACATCCAGGTCTCTCTGCACAGCAGCATATTTTAATATTTTATCATTTAAATAATAATCCCTTTTGCTGTTATTCCTACCTGGTGCTTGGATGTGGCGACTCTGGCGACCTACTGCTCCCCAGACCTGGAATACCTGACCATGAAGTGCCGCCCATATTATCTTCCACGTGAGTTCACTTCAGCCATTATCACAGAGGTCTACATCGCACCCCAGGCAGTAGTGAGGAAGGAACTGGACGAACTATACACAGTAATAAACAACTACGAAACAGAACACCCGGAGGCCTTGTTCATCGTGGCCGGAGACTTCAACAAGGCCAACCTCAAGATTGTACTGCCAAAATTCCACCTGCACATCTCCTGTCCCACCAGGGGCGACAACACTCTTGACCACTGCTACCCAAAAATCAAGGGCGCCTACCGTTCCATCACCCGACCGCACTTTGGGAAATCAGACCATAAGACAGTGCTCCTTCTCCCGGCATACAAGCAGAAACTCAAGCGGGAGAATCCAGCTAAGAAGGTTGTGCAGTGCTGGCCCGAGGAGACAGAAGAGCTCTTATGTGACTGCTTAGAGACAGTGGACTGGTCCATATTTAAGAACTCAGCGACCAACTTAAATGAGTATGCCACCACCGTCACAGATTTTATTAGCAAATGTGTGGACGACTGCGTGCCAAAGAAAGCAGTACGTGCGTTCCCCAACCGGAAACCATGGCTCAATCGCGAGATTGACTCCCTACTGAAGGACAGATCTGAGGCGTTCAAGGCAGATGACCCTGACCTATACAAGAAATCCAGGGACAACCTCCGCAAAGCCACCCGGAATGCCAAGAGAGAATATCAAACCAAGCTAGAGTCACAGACAGACTCTCGGCGGTTGTAGCAAGGACTAAACAACGTAACGGGCTACAAAGCGAAGCCGAACAGTATCTCTGGCAGCAGCGCACCCATCCCCGATGAACTCAATGCATTCGATGCGCGGTTCGAGCAGGTAACCAACGATCCGCTGGCGAGTGCCCCAGTAGCCCATAATTCACCCATACCCACCATCACAGCTTCCGAAGTCAGATTGGCCTTCCTGAAAGTGAACCCTTGGAAGGAGACGGGCCCAGACGGGATCCCTGGTCGTGCACTCAGAGCCTGCGCGGACCAGCTGGCAAAGGTATTCACGGACATCTTTAACCTGTCCCTACTCCACTCCGAGGTCCCCACCTGCTTCAAGAAGACCACCATCATACCGGTACCAAAGAAGAACCAGGCAACGTGCCTCAATGACTACCGACCAGTGGCCCTGACTTCAGTTGTTCTGAAGTGCTTCGAGAGGTTGATCATGAAGCGCATCACCTCCATACTCCCAGAACACCTTGATCCACTGCAATTCGCATACCGCTGCAACCGGTCCACATCAGACACCATTTCCCTGGCCCTACACTCATCCCTAGAGCATCTCAAAAACAAGGAATCCTACATTAGACTCCTATTTATTGACTACAGCTCTGCCTTCAACACCATAATCCCAGCCAAGCTCATATCAAAGCTCCAAAACCTAGGACTTGGCTCCCCACTCTGCAACTGGATCCTCGATTTTCTGACCAACAGACCACAATCAGTAAGAATGAACAACAACACCTCCTCTACAATAGTCCTCAACACCGGCGCCCCGCAAGGCTGCGTACTTAGCCCCCTACTCTACTCCCTGTACACACACGACTGCGTGGCAAAACTTGGTTCCAACTCCATCTACAAGTTTGCTGACGATATGACCATAGTGGGCCGGATCTCGAATAACGATGAGTCAGAATACAGGAGGGAGATAGGGAACCTAGTGGAGTGGTGTAGTGACAACAATCTCTCCCTCAATGCCAGCAAAACTAAAGAGCTGGTAATTGACTTCAGGAAGCAAAGTACTGTACACACCCCTGTCAGCATCAACGGGGCCGAGGTGGAGATGGTTAGCAGTTTCAAATTCCTAGGGGTGCACATCTCCAAACATCTGTCCTGGTCCACCCACGTCGATGCTACCACCAAGAAAGCACAACAGCGCCTATACTTCCTCAGGAAACTAAGGAAATTCGGCATGTCCACATTGACTCTTACCAACTTTTACAGATGCACCATAGAAAGCATCCTATCAGGCTGCATCACAGCCTGGTATGGCAACTGCTCGGCCCAGGACCGCAAGAATCTTCAGAGAGTCGTGAACACCGCCCAGTCCATCACACGAACCTGCCTCCCATCCATTGACTCCATCTACACCTCCCGCTGCCTGGGGAAAGCGGGCAGTATAATCAAAGATCCCTCCCACCCGGCTTACTCACTCTTCCAACTTCTTCCATCAGGCAGGAGATACAGAAGTCTGAGAACACACACGAACAGACTCAAAAACAGCTTCTTCCCCACTGTCACCAGACTCCTAAATGACCCTCTTATGGACTGATTTCATTAACACTACACCCTGTATGCTTCATCCAATGCCAGTGCTTATGTAGTTATATTGTATATGTTGTGTTGCCCTATTATGTATTTTCTTTTATTCCCTTTTCTTCTCATGTACTTAATGATCTGTTGAGCTGCTCGCAGAAAAACACTTTTCACTGTATCTCGGTACACGTGACAATAAACAAATCCAATCCAATCCAATCCAATTTACCGGCTGCTGAACCTGCATGCTTGACTTCAGCGACTGGTGCACAAGGACACCCAGGTCCCACTGCACACTCCCCTCTCCCAATTTACAACTATTCAGGTAGTAATCTGCCGTCCTGTTTTTGCTTCCAAAATGAGTAACCTCACACTTGTCCAAGTTATACTGCATCTGTCATTGGTTTGCCCACTCGCCCAACCTGTCCAGATCTTGCTGTAAGATCCCTGCATCCTCATCCTAATTCACCCTCCCACCTAATTTGGTATCATCTGCAAACTTCTCATGACACAGCACCCAGTCTAAGATGGCCTGCTCTCTGGTTGGTTCCTCCACATATTGGACAAGAAAACCATCCCGTATACACTCCAGGAATTCCTCCTCTACGGCATTGTGGCTAATTTGATTTGCCCAATCTATGTGAAGATTAAAATCACCAATGATCACCGATATTCCCTTATTAGATGCATCACTAATTTCTTGTTTAAGGCCATTCCCAACCTCACAAGTGCAGTTTGGGGGTCTGTATATAACACCCACTAATGTTTTTAATCCCTTGGTATTTCTCACCTCTACCCATACAGATTCCACATTGTCAGAGCTAATATCCTTTCTCACCATTGTGTTCATTTCCTCTTTTACCAGCAGTGCCACGCCAGCACCTTTTCTTTTATGCCTGTCCTACCTAAATACTGAGAACCCTGGGACATTCAGGTCCCATCCCTGTTCACGCCCTGCAGCCATGTCTCCATAATCCCAATTATATCATACCCATTTATATCTATCTGCACGATTAGTTCATCCACTTTATTGCAAATGTTCCGTGCATTAAGGCACAGAGCCTTTAAGTTTGTCTTTTTCACAATGCTTGTCTTGCTCCCAATATTTTTCTCTACATCGGATCTCTACAGTACAGAAGGATGGTCATGAAACCATTGTCAATTGTCGTAAAAACCCATTAATGTCCTTTTGGGAAGGAAATCTGTCCTCCTTAACTGGCCTGGCCTACATGTGAGTACAGGCCCACAGCAATGTAGTTGACTCTTAAATGCTCACAGGGATGGGCAATAAATGCTGGCAGCGATACCCACATCCCATGAAAGAATAAAGAATAAATAAGCCGACCGCCGACCAGAAGGTAGAAATAGAGATCCACCATGTGACTCCAGAAATCTGGCAGTTGGTAGTAAGACGTACTAGAGGTCAGTCGCATTGGAAGTAGCTCCATGAGAAATCACATAATTCATTTATTCATTGTCGTTTGTATTATAGTTCGTTAGTTATATTTCCACATGTTCATTTTGTTAATAAACTATCTTACTAGTCAAAGAGCTAGATGTTCTAAAACATAGAAAAATTCAGCACAGAACAGGCCCTTCGGCCCACGATGTTGTGCCGAACCTTTGTCCTAGATTAATCATAGATTATCATAGAATTTACAGTGCAGAAGGAGGCCATTCAGCCCATTGAGTCTGCACCGGCTCTTGGAAAGAGCACCCTACCCAAGGTTAACACCTCCACCCAACACTAAGGGCAATTTTGGACACTAAGGGCAATTTATCATGGCCAATCCACCTAACCTGCACATCTTTGGACTGTGGGAGGAAACCAGAGCACCCGGAGGAAACCCACACACACACGGGGAGGATGTGCAGACTGCGCACAGACAGTGACCCAAGCCGGAATCGAACCTGGGACCCTGGAGCTGTGAAGCAATTGTGCTATCCACAATGCTACCGTTCTGCCCTTAAGAACAAATTAATCTACACTATACCATTCTACCGTAATCTATATACCTATCCAATAGCTGCTTGAAGGTCCCTAATGTTTCCGACTCAACTACTTCCACAGGCAGTGCATTCCATGCCCCCACTACTCTCTGGGTCAAGAACCTACCTCTGACATCCCCCCTATATCTTCCACCAATCACCTTAAATTTATGTCCCCTTGTAATGGCTTGTTCCACCCGGGGAAAAAGTCTCTGACTGTCTACTCTATCTATTCCCGTAATCATCTTATAAACTTCTATCAAGTCGCCCCTCATCCTTCTCCGTTCTAATGAGAAAAGGCCTAGCACCCTCAACCTTTCCTCATAAGACCTACTCTCCATTCCAGGCAACATCCTGGTAAATTTCCTTTGCACCTTTTCCAAAGCTTCCACATCCTTCCTCAAATGAGGCGACCAGAACTGTACACAGTACTCCAAATGTGGCTGTACCAAAGTTTTGTACAGATGCATCATCACCTCACGGCTCTTAAATTCAATCCCTCTGTTAATGAACGCTGGCACACCATAGGCCTTCTTTACAGCTCTATCCACTTGAGTGGCAACTTTCAAAGATGTATCAACAAAGACCCCAAGATCTCTCTGCTCCTCCACATTGCCAAGAACTCTACCGTTAAACCTGTATTCCGCATTCATATTTGTCCTTCCAAAATGGACAGCCTCACACTTTTCAGGGTTAAACTCCATTTGCCACTTCTCAGCCCAGCTCTGCATCCTATCTATGTCTCTTTGCAGCCGACAACAGCCCTCCTCACTATCCACAACTCCACCAATCTGCAAATTTACTATCTGCAAATATCATCTGCAAATTTACTAACCCACCCTTCAACTCCCTCATGCAAGTCATTAATGAAAATCACAAACAGCAGAGGACCCAGAACTGATCCCTGTGGTACGCCACTGGTAACTGGGATTCAGGCTGAATATTTGCCATCCACCACCACTCTCTGACTTCTATCGGTTAGCCAGTTTGTTATCCAACTGGCCAAATTTCCCACTATCCCATGCCTCCTTACTTTCTGCATAAGCCGACCATGGGGAAGCTTATCAAATGCCTTATTAAAATCCATGCACACTACATCCACTGCTTTACCTTCATCCACATGCTTGGTCACTTCCTCAAAGAATTCAATAAGACTTGTAAGGCAAGACTTACCGCTCACAAATCCGTGCTGATTATTCCTAATCAAGCAGTGTCTTTCCAGATGCTCAGAAATCCTATCCTTCAGTACCCTTTCCATTACTTTGGAACTCCCTTTTTTGAACAGGGGCACGACATTCGCCACTCTCCAATCCCCTGGTACCACCCCTGTTGACAGTGAGGACGAAAAGATCATTGCCAACGGCTCTGCAATTTCATCTCTTGCTTCCTTGGATATCCTTGGATATATCCCGTCAGGCCCGGGAGATTTGTCTATCCTCAGGTTTTTCAAAATGCCCAACACATCTTCCTTCTTAACAAGTATTTCCTCGAGCTTACCAGTCTGTTTCACACTGTCCTCTCCAACAATATGGCCCCTCTCATTTGTAAATACAGAGGAAAGTACTCGTTCAAGACCTCTCCTATCTCTTCAGACTCAATACACAATCTCCCGCTACTGTCCTTGATGGGACCTACCCTCATTGCTTCACAGCTCCAGGATCCCAGGTTCGATTCCCCACTGGGTCACTGTCTGTGTGGAGTCTGCACGTTCTCCACATGTCTGCGTGGGTTTCCTCCGGGTGCTCCGGTTTCCTCCCACAGTCCAAAGATGTGCAGGTTAGGTGGATTGGCCAAGCTAAATTGCTCTTAGTGTCCAAAATTGCCCTTAGTGCTGGGTGGGGTTACTGGGTTATGGGGATAGGGTGGAGGTGTGGACTTGGTAGGGTGCTCTTTCCAAGAGCCGGTGCAGACTCGATGGCCCGAATGGCCTCCTTCTGCACTGTAAATTCTATGTATATGTGTAAAAGGCCTTGGGGTTTTCCTTGATCCTACCCGCCAAAGATTGTTCATGGCCTCTCTTAGCTCTCCTAAACCCTTTCTTCAGTTCCCTCCTGGCTATCTTGTACCCCTCCAGCACCCTGTCTGAACCTTGTTTCCTCAGCCTTACATAAGTCTCCTTTTTCCTCTTAACAAGACATTCAAACTCTCTTGTCAACCATGGTTCCCTCACTCGACCATTTCTCCCCTGCCTGACACGGACATACATATCAAGGTTCTGTGTGCATCTTTACCACGGCCACAACACAGAACTTAACAACGTTGACATCTCAAGTGATCAGAGGTCTGCCTTGTGCGCCTCCCTCTTTTCATGTGGGTTTTGAGGCCGACGTGAATTCCTGCTGGCATGATGCAAGGGGCGGGATTCTCCCCTACCTGGCGGGGCGGGGGTTCCCGGCGGGATGGAGTGGCTTGAAACACTCAGGTGTCGGGCCGCCCCAAAGGTGCGGATTTCTCCGCACGTTTATGGGCCAAGCCCTCACCTTGAGGGGCTAGCCCCGCGCCTGACGATGTTTGGCGCGCCGCAAGCCAGCGGGAAAGACCTTTGGCGCCACGCCAGCCAGGGCCGAAAGGGCTTCGCCGGGCGGCGGAAGTCCGCGCATGCGTGGGAGCGTCAGCGGCTGCTGACATCATCCCCGCACATGCACGGGGGTGGGGGTGTCCGTTACGCATCGGCCTTGGTGAAGACTATGGCCGAGGAGGAGGGAAAAGAGTGCCCCCACGGCACAGGCCCGCCCGCGGATCGGTGGGCCCCGATCGCGGGCCAGGCCACCGTGGGGGCACCCCCCGGGACCAGATCGTCCCCAGGACCCCGGAGCCCGCCCACACTGCCTCGTCCCGCCGGGAAGAGAGGTGGTTTGATCCTCACTCGCGGGACAGGCATTCCAGCAGCGGGGCTTCGGCCCATCGCGGGCCGGAGAATCGCGGGGGAGGGGGAGGGGGGGCGCGCCGATCGGCGGGGGCGGGAATCGCGCCCCCGCCAAATATCCGGTGCCGGAGAATTCGGCAACCGGCGGGGGCGGGATTCACGGCAGCCCCCGGGGATTCTCCTACCCGGCAGGGTGTCGGAGAATCCCACCCAAGGCCTGACGAGATTTTGGTGAGAAGCCGTTTCAATGAGCTCATGAGATTTAATTAAGTGTAAATGACGTTTACAACATAGCAGGAGAACCAACCTGCCATTAGCCCACCAGCAGGAGAATATCTTTTTTTTAAAATATATTTTATTCAAATTCTTTGGCCAAACAAAATACAAAGGTTTTCCTTTTTACAACAATAAAACAGTATAAATAACAGTGGCCGTTTTAACAAATAAATAAATAATATATAAACTAAATGGCAACTACCATATCAAAAATAATAACTCTCCAAAAATAAAATCAAACAATCCAATATACATAGCCTAATACAAATATCTATACAAAAACACCCCTGAAGACCCACCCGGGCCCTCCTCCCCGCAACCCCCCCTCCCCCCTGGGTTGCTGCTGTTACCTTCCCATTTCCTTTATCGTTCTGCGAGGTATTCGACGAACGGTTGCCACCGCCTGGTGAACCCTTGAGCCGAACCCCTTAGTGCGAACTTTATCCGTTCTAGTTTTATAAACCCTGCCATGTCATTTATCCAGGTCTCCACGCCCGGGGGTTTGGCTTCCTTCCACATAAGCAATATCCTTCGCCGGGCTACTCGGGACGCAAAGGCAAGACATCAGCCTCTTTCGCCTCCTGCACTCCCGGCTCTTCTGCAACCCCGAATATAGCCAGCCCCCAGCCTGGCTCGGCCCGGACCCCCACCACCTTCGAAAGCACCTTTGCCACCCCCACCCAGAACCCCTGCAGTGCCGGACATGACCAAAACATGTGGGTGTGGTTTGCTGGGCTTCTCGAGCATCTCCCACACCTATCCTCTAACCCGAAAAATTTACTGAGCCTTGCTCCGGTCATATGCGCCCTGTGTAAAACCTTGAATTGTATCAGGCTTAGCCTGGCGCACGAGGACGACGAGTTTACCCTACGTAGGGCATCAGCCCACAGCCCCTCCTCAATCTCTTCCCCCAGCTCTTCTTCCCATTTCCCCTTCAGCTCTTCCACCATGATCTCCCCCTCGTCCCTCATCTCCCTGTATATATCCGACACCCTACCATCCCCCACCCATGTCCCTGAGATCACTCTATCTTGAATCTCCTGCATCGGGAGCTGCGGGAATTCCCTCACCTGCTGCCTCGCAAAAGCCCTCAATTGCATGTATCGAAATGCATTCCCTTGGGGCAACCCATATTTTTCCGTCAGCGCTCCCAGACTCGCAAACGTCCCGTCTACGGACAGATCTCTCAGTTGCACAACCCCAGCTCTCTGCCATGCTCCAAATCCCCCATCCATTCTCCCCGGGACAAACCTATGGTTATTTCTTATCGGGGACCGCACCGAGGCTCCCGTCCTTCCCCTGTGTCGTCTCCACTGCCCCTAAATTTTTAGTGTTGCCACCACCACTGGACTTGTGGTGTATTTCTTTGGGGAGATCGGCAACGGTGCCGTCACCGTTGCTTGTAGGCTGGTTCCTTTGCAGGACGCCATCTCCAATCTCTTCCACGCCGCTCCCTCCCCTTCTCCCATCCACTTACACACCATTGAGATATTGGCGGCCCAGTAGTATTCACTTCGGCTCGGTAGTGCCAGCCCCCCCCTTTCCCTGCTACGTTGCAAGAACCCTCTCCTCACTCTCGGGGTCTTCCCAGCCCACACAAAACTCATGACACTCTTCTCAATTCTCTTGAAAAAAGCCTTCGTGACCATCACCGGGAGGCACTGAAACACAAAAAGAAATCTTGGGAGGACTACCATTTTGACCGCCTGCACCCTCCCCACCAGGGACAGGGGCACCATGTCCCATCTCTTAAAATCCTCCTCCATCTGTTCCACCAATCTTGTTAAATTAAGCCTTTGTAAGGTTCCCCAACTCCTGGCTATCTGAATCCCTAAGTAACGAAAATCTCTTGTTACCTTCCTCAGCGGTAAGTCATCTATTCCCCTGCTCTGCTCCCCCGGATGCACCACAAACAACTCAATCTTACCCATATTCAATTTGTACCCCGAAAATTCCCCAAACTCCCTGAGTGTCTGCATTATCTCAGGCATCCCCTCCACTGGGTCCGCAACATACAGTAATAAATCATCTGCATACAAGGATACCCGGTGTTCTTCTCCTCCCCTGAGTACTCCCCTCAACTTCCTGGAGCCCCTCAGTGCTATGGCCAGGGGCTCAATTGCCAATGCAAACAGTAACGGAGACAGGGGACACCCCTGCCTCGTCCCTCTATGAAGACGGAAGTAGTCACACCTTTGTCTGTTCGTGACCACGCTTGCCACCGGGGCCCTATACAGCAGCTGCACCCATCCGATATACCCTTCTCCAAAACCAAATCTCCTCAGCACCTCCCACAGATAATCCCACTCCACTCTGTCGAATGCTTTCTCGGCGTCCATCGCCACCACTATCTCCGCCTCCCCCTCTGGTGGGGGCATCATCATTACCCCTAGCAACCTCCGTATGTTCGTGTTCAGCTGTCTCCCCTTAACGAACCCAGTTTGATCCTCGTGGACCACCCCCGGGACACAGTCCTCTATCCTCGTCGCCATCACCTTGGCCAGGAGCTTAGCATCTACATTTAAAAGGGAAATGGGCCTGTAGGACCCACACTGCAGCGGGTCTTTTTCCTTCTTCAAAAGGAGCAATATCGTTGCCTCCGACATAGTCGGGGGCAGCTGCCCCCTTTCCCTGGCCTCATTAAAGGTTCTCGTCAAAAGCGGGGGCAGTAGGTCCATATACTTCCTATAAAATTCCACCGGGAATCCGTCCGGTCCCGGGGCCTTCCCCGCCTGCATGCTCCCAATCCCTTTTACCATCTCCTCCATCTCAATCTGTGCTCCCAGTCCTGCCCTCTCCTGCTCCTCCACCTTAGGGAATTCCAGCTGATCCAAGAAACACATCATTCCCTCCTTCCCTTCCGGGGGCTGAGTCTTATATAACCTCTCATAAAATGCCTTGAACACCCCATTCACTCTCTCTGCTCCCCGTTCCATCTCTCCCTCCTCATCTCTCACCCACCTATCTCCCTCGCTGCTCCCCTCTTCCTCAATTGGTGGGCCAGTAGCTGACTCGCCTTCTCTCCATACTCATACTGTACACCCTGTGCCCTCCTCCACTGTGCCTCTGCCTTACCCGTGGTCAGTAGGTCAAATTCCACATGTAGCCTTTGTCTTTTCCTGTACAGTCCCTCCTCCGGTGCCTCCGCATATTGCCTGTCCACCCTCAAAAGTTCTTTCAGCAATCGCTCCCTTTCTTTACCCTCTTGCTTCCCTTTATGTGCCCTTATGGATATCAGTTCCCCTCTAACCACCACATTCAACACCTCCCAGACCACTCCCACCTGAACCTCTCCATTGTCATTAAGCTCCAAGTACCTTTCGATGCACCCCCTCACCCTTAAACATACCCCCTCATCCGCCAATAAGCCCATATCCATTCTCCAGAGTGGGTGCTGTTCTTTTTCCTCTCCTACCTCCAGGTATACCCAATGTGGAGCGTGGTCCGAAATGGCTATGGCCGTATATTCCGTCCCTGTCACGTTCGGAATCAGTGCCCTTCCCAAGACAAAAAAGTTTATCCGTGAGTATACTTTGTAAACATGGGAGAAAAATGAGAACTCCTTACTCCTAGGCCTACTAAATCTCCAGGGGTCTACCCCTCCCATCTGCTCCATGAAGTCCTTGAGCACCCTGGCCGCTGCCGGCCTCCTCCCGGTCCTGGACCTCGGCCGGTCCAGCCCTGGATCAAGCACCGTATTGAAGTCTCCCCCCATTACCAACTTTCCCGCCTCCAGGTCCGGGATACGTCCCAACATACGCCTCATAAAATTTGCATCATCCCAGTTCGGGCCGTATACATTCACCAGAACCACCGCCTCCCCTTGCAATCTGCCACTCACCATCACATATCTACCCCCACTATCCGCCACTCTGGTCTTTGCCTCAAACATTACCCGTTTCCCCACTAAGATAGCCACCCCTCTGTTCTTCGCATCTAAACCCTAATGAAACATCTGCCCCACCCATCCTTTACGTAGTCTGACCTGGTCTATCAGTTTCAGATGCGTCTCCTGCAACATAACCACATCTGCCTTTAATTTATTTAGGTGTGCCAGTACCCGTGCCCTTTTAATCGGCCCGTTCAGCCCGCTCACATTCCACGTGATCAGCCGGGTTGGGGGGCTCTTTACCCCCCCCCCCCTTGTCGACTAGCCATCCCCTTTTTTAACCCAGCTCCTCACCCAGTTCCCACGTACCCGTATATCCCCCCGACGGCGCCCTCCCGCCTCGACCACCCCATCCCATAACAGCTCCCCCTTCTCCTTAGCAGCAGCAACCCAGTTACCCCCCCCCCCGCTCCGCTAGATCCCCCTCTAGCGTAGTTGCACCCCCCATGTTGCTTCCAGAAGTCAGCGAACTCTGGCTGACCTCGGCTTCCCCCCTTGTCCTCGGGCCCCACTGTGCGAGGCCCCCTCCTTCCTGTGTCCCTGTTCACGCCATAATTACCATAGCGCGGGAACAAAGCCCGCGTTTCCCACTCAGCCCCACCCCTAATGGCCGGCGCCCACAGTTCCTCATACTCCCCCCGCCCCCCAACATGGGGAAGAGAGAAAAGTTAAAGGATCGCAAAATTAACAAATTGAAAAATCATCCCCCCCCCCTTTTTCTCGCCCCACATAATCACCCCACCACTTTGTCCCAAAAGTTCCTTCTCTCGCCAGACCACTCCAGCTTCTCGTCCACAATGAATGTCCACACCTCTTCTGCCGTCCCAAAGCAGTGGTGCTTCCCCTGGTGCGTGACCCACAATCTCGCCGGTTGCAACATTCCAAACTGGATCTTCTTTTTCACTCCAGTCCTGGTATACACGGATCACCGCGTTCTCCCACCTACAGCTCCGAGTTTTCTTCGCCCATCTGAGGACCGTCTCTCTGTCATTGTAGCGGAGAAACCTCACCACTATAGCTCGAGGTATTTCTCCAGCCTTCGGTCTTCGCGCCAGAACTCGATAAGCTCCCTCCACCTCCAAAGGGCCTGTCGGGGCCTCCGATCCCATTAGCGAGTGAAGCATCATGCTCACATATGTTCCGACGTCCGCCCCTTCTGCGCCTTCGGGAAGACCCAGAACTCTTAAATTCTTCCTCCTCGAATTATTCTCCAGTACTTCCAACCTTTCCACACACCTTTTGTGCTGTGCCTCGTGCGTCTCTGTCTTCACCACCAGGCCCTGTATTTCGTCTTCATTTTCAGCAGCCTTTGCCTTCACGACCCGAAGCTCCAGCTCTTGGGTCCTCTGCTCCTCCTTTAGCCCTTCAATCGCCTGTAATGTCGGCGCCAACAGCTGCTTCTTCAACTCCTTTTTCAGCTCTTCCACACAGCGCTGCAGGAACTCTTGTTGGTCCGGGCCCCATAACAAATGACCACCTTCCGACGCCATCTTGCTTTGAGCTTCCCTTCCTTGCCTCTGCTCCAGAGGATCCTCCGCAATCCGGCCGCTATCCTCTCCCTTATCCATGCGTGTCCAGGGGAATTCCCTTCTGGTTTACCGCACAGTGTTTTTGGCCATTTAAATTGCCGTTGGGGCTCCTATTAAGGGCCCAAAAGTCCGTTCCAACGGGAGCTGCCGAAACGTGCGACTTAGCTGGTCATCGCCGCACCCGGAAGTCGGCAGGAGAATTTCAATTGTTTTTATGCCGACAGTTTTCCGACTTTTCAGCTCCTGCCGAATTCTCCACTCCTGCCCTCCAACAGACCCACCACAGGGATTGGCAGAATTCCATCCATTAAATAGTTACCTTTGCCGTGATTTTGTGCCTGCGTTCGTTGTGAGCACAAACAGCAATGTGGACACAAGATCTCACGTACCTCTGAAAATGAAAATCTCACTGGCAAGATTACTGAATCATAGGATCCCTACAGTACAGACCATTTGGCCCATCAAGTCTACACTGACCCTCTGAACGAGCACACTACTGAGGCCCAAAACCCACATTATCCTTGTAACTTCACCTCGGATCAATTTAGCATGGCAATCCATCTGACCTGCACATTTTTGGACTGTGGGAAGAAACCAGAGCACCCAAAGGAAACCCTCGCAGACACGGGGAGAAAGTTCAAACTCTACACAGACACCCGAGGTTGGAATTGAACCCGAGTCCCTGGCGCTGTGAAGCAGCAGTGCTAACCACGGTCTCATTTTCTAATTTCCTCGCCACAAGAAGGCAGGGACCACATTTCAAAAAATGTTGACATAATTAGCAGGCATCCCGCAGTATCATCCCCCCACATTTGGAAATCCCGCCCTTGCTAGCAATCTGTGTAAATAACAGATAATTCCGCTCTTTGCACTTGTATTTACCAGGGAAACAGAACAGATGGCCATGGCATTGGATGATGAGATTAGAAACAAATGATAACTGCATTTAAAAAAAGGCGAAGCAGTAAATAATCATATCAAACTTCAAGAGGATCTAACCCCTGGTATGGATGATGTACGTCCATGCATTTTAAATGAATGAAAGAAAGAGATGACAGAAGCACTACTGCACACACTTAATAATTCTTTAGTGAAAAGAGTTGTGATAGAGGATTGGTGAATAGCTAATGTAATTGCTAAATCTAAGAAAGGAAATAGAACATTTCAAGGGAACAAAAGATCAGTCACTTTAGTCTTGGTGTTCAGAAAAATAATGGAATCGCTACTAAGGGAGGGAATAGAAGGATATTTAGAAAAGGAAAGAAATGTACCAATGAATCGCCAACATAGCTTTCAAATGCTTGACCAATATGATTGAATTCTCTGAAGTGGTAACAGAGAGAACAGACAAAGGTAATACAGTGAGCGGGATTTTCCGACCATTCCCACCACAGGTTCTTCCAGTCTCGCCAATGGCGACCCCCTCACTCACGGAGGGTGCGAACAACGGGAATCCCCATTGACAGCGGGGTGAGGGGTGGAAAATCCCACCCTGTATAATTAGATCTAAAAGCCTTTGATGGGACACCACACAATCTGAGGATGACTGACCCAACTTACAATAATATATTGACAATAGGCAATAAACTGGCAAATTCATTTCAACATTGTGAGGTATTACATTTTACAATAATATATTGACAATGGCAAATTCTTTTTTTTCTTGTGGATTTTTTTTTTAAATTTAGAGTATCCAATTCATTTTTTCCAATTAAGGGGCAATTTAGTGTGGCCAATCCACCTACCTGCACAACTTTGAGTTGTGGGGGCGAAACCCACCCAAACACGGGGAGAATGTGCAAACACCACACGGACAGTGACCCAGAGCCGGGATCAAACCTGGGACCTCAGCGCCGTGAGGCAGCTGTGCTAACTACTAGGCCATTGTACTGCCCCAACTGGCAAATTCATTTTGACATTGTGAGGTATACATTTTACAATAATATATTGACATTGGGCAATAAACTGGCAAATTCATTTCAACATTGATATGTGTGATGCATTTTGGCAATAAAATAACATCACTTAGAAAATAAGAACCTAAAAGAATCAGAAGAGCAAAAGAATTTGTTGGTACAAATACAAAATCATTCCAGTGGCACGAGTAATAAAGGTCTTGAAAATGAAAACCAAGCACTCGGGTTTATTTCTTGAGTGATAGAATTGGAAAGATAGGAAGTTAAACTAAAATTGTATTGAATCCTTACCAGAACAAACCTACAGTGCTGCATACAATTCTGGTTGCCATATTATAAAAAGAAGCACTGGAGAATGCCAAAAATATTTACAAGGATAACACCTGCAACGTTATACTTAACAGGAGGGACAGAACAGAGTCTTTTTCCTCTTGAAAAGGGAAGAATGACCTCATAAGCTCTTTAACATTAGGAAAACGTTGATCGAGTGTACACAGAGAATGTTTCCACTTGTGGGGAAAAGCAAACATAAAGACCATTAATATAAGATAGTCACCAAGAAAATAATGGAAATGCGGAGAAAGCTCTTAACTCAGAGCGGTGAAAATGTGGAACTCACTGCCACGGGGTCACGGTGAGTATAGGTGTTTTTAAGGGAAGACCAGAAGAGAGGAAAGGGAATAGAGAGTTATACTGATAGAATTTGATGGGAAAAGGAACGGGTTGGCAGGAGTGGCTCGAGTGTAGCCTGAGTGTCCGTCCCCTGCATCTGACTGTCCTGTCTGTCCGTCCCCTGTGTCGGACTGTCCTGTCTGTCCGTCCCCTGCATCTGACTGTCCTGTCCGTCCGCCCCCTGTGTCTGACTGTCCTGTCTGTCCGTCCCCTGTGTCGGACTGTCCTGTCCGTCCGCCCCGTGTCTGACTGTCCTGTCTGTCCGTCCCCTGTGTCGGACTGTCCTGTCTGTCCGTCCCCTGCATCTGACTGTCCTGTCCGTCCGCCCCCTGTGTCTGACTGTCCTGTCTGTCCGTCCCCTGTGTCGGACTGTCCTGTCCGTCCGCCCCCTGTGTCTGACTGTCCTGTCTGTCCGTCCCCTGTGTCGGACTGTCCTGTCCGTCCGCCCCCTGTGTCTGACTGTCCTGTCTGTCCGTCCCCTGCATCTGTCTGTCCTGTCTTGGGGCCCCCCAAGATGCGGAGAATTCAGCACCTTTGGGGCGGCGCAATGCCGGACTGATACGCGCCGTTATTGGCGCCGGTCGACGGACATCGCGCCGATTGCGGAGAATCCCGCCAGTGTTCTCTGTGCATGATTAGTTAAGCCTGGCTGTGGTGACTGAGGGAGAGAAACCAAACTGTAGGCATACATCTGGAAACATGTACGCAGACATTTTAAAGCATTGAATAAAATTCTACCCAGAAATATAACTGTTCAGAGTGTCACATCTGTGCATATCGCCAAGGTATAGGAAAAACATTTCCGGCCAGAAATTTTCCGTGCCAGAAACTAACTAAACCAGGATGGAATTGGTGGTGTTCTATAACAACAAAATTGTTGTCCTCGGCCTCCCCCGCATCCTCGTCATTGGACAAGGCCTGGCGTTCATCCTCCTCCTCCAACATGTCACCCCTCTGCTGTGTGATATTGTGGAGGACACAGCAGCCACCACGATGTGGGAGGCCCTCCTAGCGCTATACTGGAGTGCTCTCCAGAGCAGACCAGGCACCTACACTGCAGGATGCCGAAGCACCACTCGAGCACGTCCCTGGTCAATGCATTGACGTCACCGAAGCGGGTATCTGCTTTGGTCTGTGGCTCCGGATAGGCGTCATCGCCATTTCTACAGTGGGGGGCATCTCAAAAAGGCTGGGAACCATCTTGTGTGCCAGGATGAAGGAATCGTGCACACTGCCTGGGAATTGGGCGCAGACGTGCATGATGCGCAGCTCATGGTCACACACCAGTTGCATGATCATTGAGTGGAATCCCTTTCAGTTTGTGAAGGGTGGCCTGTCATGGGCCGGTACCCATAGGGCGACATGCATCCCGATCACACCCTGGACCCGGGGCAGCTCGGTGATGCCTGAGCATCCTGCTGGGCTCGGTCCGCATTGAATTTGATATATTGTGCGACCTGGCTTCTAGGGCCTCCGTATTGGCGCAGATGCACCTGTGCACTGAGCTCTGAGAGATTCTGGACAGGTTCCCATTCAGCACCAGGAAGGGCCTGTTGGGTAGAAGTTCAGGGCGACCATCACCATGACGGCCACGGGAGCAGGCATCCTCCCCCATACCCCTGTCGTGCCAGGTGCACCATGATCTGGCTGATTTGCTGCACTGTCCCCCTGCTCAGCCGGGGTCTTCGATGGCGCACCCGGTCCGGCAGGTCCTCGAACGACAACCGTTGCCGGTACACATGAGGCTCATGCAGTGCCTCCCTTGCACCACCTCCGCCTCGGCCTGTTGGGCGGTCGGCTCTCCATCCTCAATGGCAGCCTCCTGTTCCTCTGGGGCAGGCTCCACTGCTGCAACATCCCCCTCGAGCAGCCCCAACTCATACAGCTGCAGTGCATCCCCCAGGGCGGCATCAAATTGGATGAAGGCCACCATTCCTGGTTGAATTTCAAAGTCCCTGCCCCCGCATGCCCCCCCAATCCCCCTCCCCCATCTCCACACCCAGCCCTGGCCGTTCCCCTGGCACTCTGCCACAGCACCCCGGGCTCACCGGTGCACGGCACCATGGGAACCTCTGCCCTGGCACCCGTCCCTGCTGCCAGGGGTACCATTGGCTTGCGCTACACATGCCAGCTGTACCCTCCCCATCCCCTGTCTGACGTGCTCCTGTAGGGGCTACTGTGGCCACTGTCCTTGAGTGGACCGCGGGCTGCCCCATCGGCAGCTGGGGGGCTGGGGGTGTGGTGGCTGGGGTGTGGGGGGTCATGGGGTGGGGGCAGCGCAGACACAGAGGGAGGTGGTGCAGTCACTGGCTGATGTGACACAGACCCTCAGTGTGGTGGCACAATCGCAGCGTGATGTGGTGCAGTCCCAGATGGAGATGGTCCACTCCCTGCAAGCATGCAGACTCTGGTCAAGACAAGAGTGTGTCTCCATGATTGGCAGCGCCAGGTTGCAAGGGTGCCTCGGGGGAGAGATGTTGCATGGAGTAGCCCAGGGGTATCAGGCACCCCGAGGGAGGAGGAGATGATGGGGCCCGTGCCAGTGGCTCCTGCAGGGGAGGTGCTGGAACACTGCAGCACCTCATACTACCCCTCCTCCCTGGTGCATCTGGTGAGCAGCAGGTAGAAGAGGGCAGCACCATGCCACCTGGGACACCCAAACAATAACCGGCCCATCCAGGCCCAGTCACCCCAAAAAATGGCCGGCAACGGAGATCCAGGTTGCAGGGCGGAAATAAGAGCAGGCAGCCTCATCGCCGACTGTAACATCTGGGAATCCACGGAGACATGGCGTTAAGGCCCGTAACGGCAGAAAGTTAGACACGTTAAGTGTCTGGCAGATGGATGTGAGGGGTGGGCAGGACTGAGCTGGCCAGAGAGAGAGCACAGGGAGGGGGGGGGGGGAAATGGGCAGATGTTGTGGGTGTCCCCCTCCCCACCGACCGTCCACACCACCGACACCCCAGGGGTCCGATGGCACCATGAGATGGAATGGCCAGCTCGCATGAAGGGATCACCCAAGTGGATGGTGGAAAGTGCTCTTGTGGGCAGGAGGCAGACATTGTAAAATGATGCAGAGCACCAGAGCTCAGCGCAGAGCGGGTTGTCATCATCCTCCATGCAATGCACAAGACCCGTTGTTACTGCCAATCCAAGACCCCCCCCCCACAAAAGGGGTTGAATGCGGGGGGACTGGGGTGATGTGGGTGTGGGATGGGGTGTCTGTGAACCTGGAGGTGGTCAAAGCTTCCTGTGTGCTTTGGACCTGGTGCTCGCGTCATGCGGCCAAAGTACTGCTTGATCACAGCCCTGGTCATGGCAGGGGCTTTGTTAGAGTGGGTCTCTGAGTCGGTCTGTGGCCTTCCGATAGGTGTCATCAGCCACGATTGCAGCGTATAAGCCCTGTCACCCAGGAGCCAACCCTCCAGCTGGGGAGGGGCCTTGAAGAGCCCGGGACTCGTTGAGTGTGCCAAAATGAAGGCGTTGTGCACACTGCCTGGGTATCGGGTGCAGATGGGAATGATGCGCAGCTGATGGTCATATATCAGCTGCACATTCATTGAGTGGTACCCCTTTTGGTTTGTGTAGAGTGGCCTGTCATTTGCTGGTGCTCATAGGGTGACGTGCCTCCCGTTGATCACCCCCTGGACCCGGGGTATGTCGGCGATGGTGGCAAACACTGCTGCTTGGGCATCCTGGTGGGCTTCGTCCACATTGAAATGGATGTATTGTGCAGACTGGGCATATAGGGCCTCCATTACAGCGCGGATGCACCAGTGCATTGAAGTCTGTGAAATCCCGGACGGGTCCCCACTCGGCAATTGGAAGGACCCCATAGCGAAAAAGTTCAGGGCGACCTTCACCTTGACAGCCATAGGGAACGGGTGTCCTCCCCCATACCCCCACAGTGCCAGGTGCGCCATGGTCTGACAGATATGTCGCACTGTCTCCCTGCTGAGGTCTAGAACAGCTACCACCTAGGTTTCAGTATCTTCTTAAATATGTTTGTTCTCTTTGAACTCTCCATTGACTCACGCAAGTCTCTTTAGAAATGCTTTCTCCCAGAATTTATTAACTTCATTTATTTCCTTTAGTTTTTAGAATTTAAATGAAAAGTAAACTCACCCTATCCAGACTTTACCCATGATGTTTCTTTTACACCCTGCATATCTTCTCCATTGAACCACAATAACCCATTCAAATCCGCTCCTGCTCTGTAAAACATCCTTACTAAATTAACTTTTGTAAAGATCTGTTTGAAGTACTCCTAGCTCACAGCCATAGCAAACCCAAAGTTTACATAATAATAATAGCTTGTCACAAGTAGGCTTCAATGAAGTTACTGTGAAAAGCCCCTAGTCACCACATTCCGGCGCTTTGGGGGGGGGACATCCTCATAGTCATTCTGTCTGCTGCTTCAATTACCACTCACACATCCCAATAACTTTTGTAAAGATCTGTTTGAAGTACTCCTAGCTCACAGCCATAGCAAACCCAAAGTTTAGATCCTCACAGTCACTCTGTCTCCTGCTTCAATTACCACTCACACATCCCAATAGTTTAAAAAAAAGACAAGAATATTAGCAATATTGCAATTTGGGGGTTTTTCCTGACAAGTATCCAGACTCGACCCTGGTTTGTCTCCACAGTATTGAAATAGCAGGCCCAGTTCCGTTTCTGTTAGCTGGTAACCATGAGGATGCAAATGCAGGGGAATGCAGTGATGGTAATCCTGTTGAATGTCATGGGGCTGTCATGTGAGAGTACCCTTCAAGAAATGCGTGTTTAAGAAATGGACGTATAAGACATGGAGCTGTTCATGTTACTGGAATGATGTCAGAGTGTGGGTGGAGCTAAGCTCCACTTCTGCTTTTTAGTTTCAGTTTGAGAAGAGCTTGGGTGTGTCTGTGTTTTTTAGGGAGCTACATCTGAAGTCTGCCATCCAAAGATTATCATAATCATTTGGTGAATTCAGAATTGTAAATGATTTCAGTGTTGAACCTAAACCCCAATGTGCTTCTGTTGAGAGGTTTGTTAAGTTTTTGGATGTTAAAAGAACAGCATACAGATTATGTTGTATAGTGTTGTATTCTTTGGGGGGTGTATTTGATTTACTGGTTGCTAAGATGTCCACTGTTTTAGAAAGGTTAACTTGAGTTCATAGAATAAACATTATTTTGTTTTAAAAACCACTCGTCCATTTTCTGCTGTACCACACCTGTAGAGAGGGCCGTGTGCTCCCCATACCACAATCTATTAAAAGATGGGTCAGGTGAACTCCATGATACACTTTGGGGTTCTCTAAACCCTGGCCCATAACAATTGGGGGCTCGAGGGGGATAAAAGTCTATCTATTGGATTGGCTTAGTAAACTTAAAGACAGTGAGGGGTGAGCATATTGTGGTTGCTTTTCAGGTGTGGTATTTCAGTTTAAGTGGGGAGTGTGTTGTGGACAATCGCTCTTTCAGAGGCTCAGAAGTTTTTGGGGGTGGAGACGGTCACACGCAGTACCTTACGGACAGAGACTAAAAGCAGACTGTTAGATTTGGCAAAAACATTGCAGTTAACATATCCTGACAAAATGCGAAAAGATGAGGTAATTAAGGCTAAGCATTTAAAGTTGCCTGAGATACAGTTTGACTCATTGGAAATGGCAAAAATTCTGTTGTAAATTAAACAAATGGAACATGAGAAAGAATTAAAGCAGCTTGAATACGAAAGAGAGAGAGAGGAAAAAGAAAAGGAGAGAGAAGAAAGGAGAAAATAAAGAACAGCCCAAGCAGAACAAAAAAGAAAGAAAGGGCGTTACAGATCAGGGAAAAAGATAAAGAGAGAGAGTTTGAACATCAGAAAATGGCCATGAAACATAACGGTCAGTTAAAATTGGGAGACGTAAAGGGAAAAGTACATTTGGATGACAGTGATGAGGACAATGACAAAGAGCGTCAAAGTCGAAGGCTTGGTGGGAATCTATTTAAATATGCCCAAGCTTTGCCACGGTTTGACAAGAAGGAGGTACAAGCCTTTTTCATTTATTTAGAGAAGGTAGCTAAACAAATGAAATGGCCACAGGACATGTGGGTATTACTGATTCAAACAAAGCTGGTAGGTAGAGCTAGTGAAGTGTTTGCGTCACTACCAGAGGAGGTATATGAGTCATATGAGGAGGTGAAAAAATCCATCTTAGGTGCATATGAAGCCGACAGACAAAGGTTTAGAAATTTAAGGAAATAATTTGGTCCAACATACATGGAGTTTGAAAGGCTCAAACAGAATAATTTTGATAGGTGAATAAGGGCTTTGAAAATAGACCAAACGTATGAAGCTCTGAGAGAAATTATTCCTTTGGAGGAGTTTAAAAATACAATTCCTGATGTAGTGAGAACTCATGTGAAAGAGCAGAGGGTCAAAACTGCAGGATTAGCAGCAGAAATGGCAATTGGGTATAACATAAGAACATAAGAACTAGGAGCAGGAGTAGGCCATCTGGCCCCTCGAGTCTGCTCCACCATTCAATCAGATCATGGCTGATCTTTTGTGGACTCAGCTCCACTTTCCGGCCCGAACACCATAACCATTAATCCCTTTATTCTTCAAAAAACTATCTATCTTTATCTTAAAAACATTTAATGAAGGAGCCTCTACTGCTTCACTGGGCAAGGAATTCCATAGATTCACAACCCTTTGGGTGAAGAAGTTCCTCCTAAACTCAGTCCTAAATCTACTTCCCCTGTTTTGAGGCCATGCCCCCTAGTTCTGCTTTCACCCGCCAGTGGAAACAACCTGCCTGCATCTATCCTATCTATTCCCTTCATAATCTTATATGTTTCTATAAGATCCCCCCTCATCCTTCTAAATTCCAACGAGTACAGTCCCAGTCTACTCAACCTCTCCTCGTAATCCAAACCCTTCAGCTCTGGGATTAACCTAGTGAATCTCCTCTGCACACCCTCCATTGCCAGTACGTCCTTTCTCGAGTAAGGAGACCAAAACTGAGCACAATACTCCAGGTGTGGCCTCACTAACACCTTATACAATTGCAGCAGAACCTCCCAAGTCTTAAACTCCATCCCTCTAGCAATGAAGGACAACATTCCATTTGCCTTCTTCATCACCTGTTGCACCTGAAAACCAACTTTTTGCGACTCATGCACTAGCACACCCAGGTCTCTCTGCACAGCAGCATGTTTTAATATTTTATCATTTAAATAATAATCCTTTTTGCTGTTATTCCTACCAAAATGGATAACCTCACATTTGTCAACATTGTATTCCATCTGCCAGACCCAAGCCCATTCACTTAGCCTATCTAAATCCCTCTGCAGACTTCCAGTATCCTCTGCACTTTTTGCTTTAACACTTATCTCAGTGTTGTCTGCAAACTTGGACACATTGCCCTTGGTCCCCAACTCCAAATCATCTATGTAAATTGTGAACAGTTGTGGGCCCAACACTGATCCCTGACGGATACCACTAGCTACTGATTGCCAACCAGAGAAACACCCATTAATCCCCACTCTTTGCTTTCTATTAATTAACCAATCCTCTATCCATGCTACTACTTTCCCCTTAATGCCATGCATCTTTATCTTATGCAACAACCTTTTGTGTGGCACCTTGTCAAAGGCTTTCTGGAAATCCAGATATACCACATCCATTGGCTCCCCGTTATCTACCGCACTGCTAATGTCCTCAAAAAATTTCACTAAATTAGTTAGGCACGACCTGCCCTTTATGAACCCATGCTGCGTCTGTCCAATGGGACAATTTCCATCCAGATGCCTCGCTATTTCTTCCTTGATGATAGATTCCAGCATCTTCCCTACTACCGAAGTTAAGCTCACTGGCCTATAATTACCCGTTTTCTGCCTACCTCTTTTTTTAAACAGTGGTGTCACGTTTGCTAATTTCCAATCCGCCGGGACCACCCCAGAGTCTAGTGAATTTTGGTAAATTATCACTAGTGCATTTGCAATTTCCCTAGCCATCTCTTTTAGCACTCTGGGATGCATTCCATCAGGTCCAGGAGACTTGTCTACCTTTAGCCCCATTAGCTTGCCCATCACTACCTCCTTGGTGATAACAATCCTCTCAAGGTCCTCACCTGTCATAGCCTCATTTCCATCAGTCACTGGCATGTTATTTGTGTCTTCCACTGTGAAGACCGACCCAAAAAACCTGTTCAGTTCCTCATCTCTCATTATTAAATCTCCCTTCTCATCCTCTAAAGGACCAATATTTACCTTAGCCACTCTTTTTTGTTTTATGTATTTGGAGAAACCTTTACTATCTGTTTTTACTCTCATAATCTATCTTACTCTTCTTTATAGCTTTTTTAGTAGCTTTCTGTTGCCCCCTAAAGATTTCCCAGTCCTCTAGTCTCCCACTGATCTTTGCTACATTGTATGTTTTTTCCTTCAATTTTATACTCGCCCTTATTTCCTTAGATATCCACGGTCGATTTTCCCTCTTTTTATCGTCCTTCCTTTTTGTTGGTATAAACCTTTGCTGAGCACTGTGAAAAATCACTTGGAAGGTTCTCCACTGTTCCTCAACTGTTTCACTATAAAGTCTTTGCTCCCAGTCTACCTTAGCTAGTTCTTCTCTTATCCCATTGTAATCTCCTTTGTTTAAGCACAAAACACTAGTGCTTCATTTTACCTTCTCACCCTCCATCTGTATTTTAAATTCCACCATATTGTGATCGCTCCTTCCGAGAGGATCCCTAACTATGAGACCCTGAATCAATCCTGTCTCATTACACAGGACCAGATCTAGGACCGCTTGTTCCCTCGTAGGTTCCATTACATACTGTTCGAGGAAACTATCGCGGATACATTCTATAAACTCTTCCTCAAGGCTGCCTTGACCGACCTGGTTAAACCAATCAACATGTAGATTAAAATCCCCCATGATAACTGCTGTACCATTTCTACATGCATCTGTTATTTCTTTGTTTATTGCCTGCCCCACCATAATGTTACTATTTGGTGGCCTATAGATTACTTTTTTGCCTTACTAATCCTGATTTTCACCCAAATGGATTCAACCTTATCCTCCATAGCACCGATGTCATCCCTTACTGTTGCCCAGATGTCATCCTTAAATAACAGAGCTACACCACCTCCCATACCATCCGCTCTGTCCTTCCGAAAAGTTTGATACCCTCGGATATTTAACTCCCAGTCGTGACCATCCTTTAACCATGTTTCAGTAATGGCCACTTAATCATAGTCATTCACGATGATTTGCGCCATCAACTCATTTACCTTATTCCGAATACTACGAGCATTCAGGTAAAGTACACTTATGTTGGCTTTTTTACCTCTGTTCTGAATCTTAACACCTCGATCAGTAACCTCTCCTAAGTTATATTTCCTCTTAACCTTTCTCCTAATTTTCCTTGTCGTCGAACCCATATATTCCTGTAACAACCTGCAGCGTCGCTTACCATTAATGTTTTCACTTCCCGTTTTATTTCTTTTAGTATTCCTGGTCCTATTCACTGAGCTCCCTTCAGTCACTGTACCTTGTACTGTCGCCCTTTTTATTTTTGACTATGGCTTCTCTGCCTTACACTTTCCCCCTTACTGCCTTTTATTTCTGTCCCTGTTTTACTACCTTCCAACTTCCTGCATCGGTTCCCATCCCCCTGCCACATTAGTTTAAACTCTCCCCAACAGCTCTAGCAAACACCCCCCCTAGGACATTGGTTCCAGTCCTGCCCAGGTGCAGACCGTCCGGTTTGTACTGGTCCCACCTCCCCCAGAACCGGTTCCAATGTCCCAGGAATTTGAATCCCTCCCTCTTGCACCATCTCTCAAGCCACGTATTCATCCTCTCTATCCTGACATTCCTACTCTGACTAGCTCGTGGCACTGGTAGCAATCCTGAGATTACTACCTTTGAGGTCCTACTTCTAAGTTTAACTCCTAGCTCCCTAAATTCAGCTTGTAGGACCTCGTCCCGTTTTTTACCTGTATCGTTGGTGCCTATGTGCACCACGACAGCTGGCTGTTCACCCTCCCCCCCCCCCGGAATGTCCTGCAGCCGCTCCGAGACATCCTTGACCCTTGCACCAGGGAGGCAACATACCATCCTGGACTCTCGATTGCGTCTGCAGGACCACCTGTCTATTCCCCTTACAATTGAGTCCCCTATCACTATAGCCCTGCCATTCTTCTTCCTGCCCAGCTGCGCAGCAGAGCCAGCCACGGTGCCATGAACCTTGCTGCTGCTGCCTTCCCCTGGTGAGCCATCTCTTTCAACAGTATCCAAAGCGGTATATCTGTTTTGCAGGGAGATGACCGCAGAGGACACCTGCACTGCCGTCCTACTCTTGCTCTGTCTTTTGGTCACCCATTTTCTATCTCCCTCAGTACCTTTCACCTGCGGTGTGACCAACTCGCTAAACGTGCTATCCACGACGTCCTCAGCATCGCGGATGCTCCAAAGTGAGTCCATCGCAGCTCCAGAGCCGTCAAGCAGTCTAACAGGAGCTGCAGCTGGACACACCTCTTGCACGTGAAGGAGCCAGGGGCAGTGGACGTGTACCTGAGCTCCCACATCGCACACGAGGAGCATGACACGGGTCTGAGATCTCCTGCCATGTCTTAAACCTTCGGTTAACTTCAACAATTACAATTTCCCACCAAGAAATATAAATAAATAAATAAACAACGAAGAAAAACATAAATAAATATACCAATGAAAAGAAACAGGAAAACAGAAACACTACTTACCAGTCACAAAAAGCACTTCCTCCCCACCCAGCTTCGAATTCCCACCTAGATTCAAATTCTCAAACTCACTCTTTGCTGTCTCACTCTGGCTGTCTTCTCTCTGTCTCACTGGGAGAACTCACTGGAAGTGAGTTTACAAGTGGCTCTTTTTAAACTGTCCTGAATTGACTCCCCTCCCCCACCTGCTTTTAGATCAAAGTAGATTAAAGTGATTTAGTTCATAAATCGAAGCTTGGTTTCCGACATCCATTTCAGCCTGTGAGGAATAGAAACTGGGGACATGAGAAATACTCAAGTGGTAAAGGTAAAGGTGATCTGATGGGAGATAATAAGGAGAGTGTACCTCAGACTAAAAAAGAAATCCAGGAGGGTGGAAGAGACATAGAACATAGAACATAGAACAATACAGCGCAGTACAGGCCCTTCGGCCCACGATGTTGCACCGAAACAAAAGCCATCTAACCTACACTATGCCATTATCATCCATATGTTTATCCAATAAACTTTTAAATGCCCTCAATGTTGGCGAGTTCACTACTGTAGCAGGTAGGGCATTCCACGGCCTCACTACTCTTTGCGTAAAGAACCTACCTCTGACCTCTGTCCTATATCTATTACCCCTCAGTTTAAAGTTATGTCCCCTCGTGCCAGCCATATCCATCCGCGGGAGAAGGCTCTCACTGTCCACCCTATCCAACCCCCTGATCATTTTGTATGCCTCTATTAAGTCTCCTCTTAACCTTCTTCTCTCCAACGAAAACAACCTCAAGTCCGTCAGCCTTTCCTCATAAGATTTTCCCTCCATACCAGGCAACATCCTGGTAAATCTCCTCTGCACCCGCTCCAAAGCCTCCACGTCCTTCCTATAATGCGGTGACCAGAACTGTACACAATACTCCAAATGAGGCCGTACCAGAGTTCTGTACAGCTGCAACATGACCTCCCGACTCCGGAACTCAATCCCTCTACCAATAAAGGCCAACACTCCATAGGCCTTCTTCACAACCCTATCAACCTGGGTGGCAACTTTCAGGGATCTATGTACATGGACACCTAGATCCCTCTGCTCATCCACACTTTCAAGAACTTTACCATTAGCCAAATATTCCGCATTCCTGTTATTCCTTCCAAAGTGAATCACCTCACACTTCTCTACATTAAACTCCATTTGCCACCTCTCAGCCCAGCTCTGCAGCTTATCTATATCCCTCTAACCTGCTACATCCTTCCACACTATCGACAACACCACCGACTTTAGTATCGTCTGCAAATTAACTCACCCACCCTTCTGCGCCTTCCTCTTGGTCATTGATAAAAATGACAAACAGCAACGGCCCCAGAACAGATCCTTGTGGTACTCCACTTGTGACTGTACTCCATTCTGAACATTTCCCATCAACCACCACCCTCTGTCTTCTTTCAGCTAGCCAATTTCTGATCCACATCTCTAAATCACCCTCAATCCCCAGCCTCCGTATTTTTTGCAATAGCCTACCGTGGGGAACCTTATCAAACGCTTTGCTGAAATCCATATACACCACATCAACTGCTCTACCCTCGTCTACCTGTTCAGTCACCTTCTCAAAGAACTCAATAAGGTTTGTGAGGCATGACCTACCCTTCACAAAGCCATGCTGACTATCCCTGATCATATTATTCCTATCTAGATGATTATAAATCTTGTCCCTTATAATCCCCTCCAAGACTTTACCCACTACAGACGTGAGGCTCACCGGTCTATAGTTGCCGGGGTTGTCTCTGCTCCCCTTTTTGAACAAAGGGACCACATTTGCTGTCCTCCAGTCCTCTGGCACTATTCCTGTAGCCAATGATGACATAAAAATCAAAGCCAAAGGTCCAGCAATCTCTTCCCTGGCCTCCCATAGAATCCTAGGATAAATCCCATCAGGTCCCGGGGACTTATCTATTTTCAGCCTGTCCAGAATTGCCAACACCTCTTCCCTACATACCTCAATGCCATCTATTCTATTAGCCTGGGGCTCAGCATTCTCCTCCACAACATTATCTTTTTCCTGAGTGAATACTGACGAAAAATATTCATTTAGTATCTCGCCTATCTCTTCAGACTCCACACACAATTTCCCATCCCTGTCCTTGACTGGTCCTACTCTTTCCCTAGTCATTCGCTTATTCCTGACATACCTATAGAAAGCTTTTGGGTTTTCCTTGATCCTTCCTGCCAAATACTTCTCATGTCCCCTCCTTGCTCGTCTTAGCTCTCTCTTTAGATCCTTCCTCGCTACCTTGTAACTATCCATCACCCCAACCGAAACTTCACACTTCATCTTCACATAGGCCTTCTTCTTCCTCTTAACAAGAGATTCCACTTCCTTGGTAAACCACGGTTCCCTCGCTCGACGACTTCCTCCCTGTCTGACCGGTACATACTTATCAAGAACACGCAGTAGCTGATCCTTGAACAAGCCCCACTTATCCAGTGTGCCCAACACTTGCAGCCTACTTCTTCACCTTATCCCCCCCAAGTCACGTCTAATGGCATCATAATTGCCCTTTCCCCAGCTATAACTCTTGCCCTGCGGTGTATACTTATCCCTTTCCATCATTAACGTAAACGTCACCGAATTGTGGTCACTGTCCCCAAAGTGCTCTCCTACCTCCAAATCCAACACCTGGCCTGGTTCATTACCCAAAACCAAATCCAACGTGGCCTCGCCTCTTGTTGGCCTGTCAACATATTGTTTCAGGAAACCCTCCTGCACACACTGTACAAAAAATGACCTATTGTACTCGAACTATATATTTTCCAGTCAATATTTGGAAAGTTAAAGTCTCCCATAATAACTACCCTGTTACTTTCGCTCATATCCAGAATCATCTTCGCCATCCTTTCCTCTACATCCCTAGAACTATTAGGAGGCCTATAAAAAACTCCCAACAGGGTGACCTCTCCTTTCCTGTTTCTAACTTCAGCCAATACTACCTCGGAAGAAGAGTCCCCATCTAGCATCCTCTCCGCCACCGTAATACTGCTCTTGACTAGCAGCGCCACACCTCCCCCTCTTTTGCCTCCTTCTCTGAGCTTACTAAAACACCTAAACCCCGGAACCTGCAACATCCATTCCTGTCCCTGCTCTATCCATGTCTCCGAAATGGCCACAACATCGAAGTCCCAGGTACCAACCCACGCTGCCAGTTCCCCTACCTTGTTTCGTATACTCCTGGCATTGAAGTAGACACACTTCAAACCACCTACCTGAACGCTGGCCCCCTCCTGCGACGTCAAATCTGTGCTCCTGACCTCTATACTCTCATTCTCCCTTACCCTAAAACTACAATCCAGGTTCCCATGCCCCTGCTGCATTAGTTTAAACCCCCCCAAAGAGCACTAACAAATCTCCCCCCCAGGATATTTGTGCCCCTCAGGTTCAGATGTAGACCATCCTGTCTGTAGAGGTCCCACCTTCCCCAGAAAGAGCCCCAGTTATCCAAAAATCTGAAACCCTCCCACCTGCACCATCCCTGTAGCCACGTGTTTAAATGCTCTCTCTCCCTATTCCTCATCTCACTATCACGTGGCACGGGCAACAACCCAGAGATAACAACTCTGTTTGTTCTAGTTCTGAGCTTCCATCCTAGCTCCCTGAAAGCCTGCCTGACATCCTTGTCCCCTTTCCTACCTATGTCGTTGGTGCCAATGTGGACCACGACTTGGGGCTGCTCCCCCTCCCCCCTAAGGACCCGGAAAACACGATCCGAGACATCACGTACCCTTGCACCTGGGAGGCAACATACCAAACGTGAGTCTCTCACGCTCCCACAAAATCTCCTATCTGTGCCCCTGACTATAGAGTCCCCAATTACTAATGCTCTGCTCCTCTCCCCCTTCCCTTGAAACATGAAAAGTTTCAAATGTTTTCACTGTAATAAACTAGGCCATGTAAAGTCACAGTGTTGGTGGTTCAAGAAAAGCACTGGGAAGGCTGATGTGGTAAAACAAGTGGGAAAAGAAAACCCAAGTGAAGTGAAGGAAGTGCAAAAGATTGTACAGCCTGATCAATAGGTGATTTATAAGGAGGTGCCAGATGTCTTGATTGTCAAGATTATCCAGAGGATTGGGATAAAGGAATTCCATTCGTACTGTTTGCAATTAGGGATGCACCTAAAGAGTCAACCAAATTTAGTCCTTTTGAACTAATTTTTGGTCATGAGGTAAGAGGACCACTTAAATTAATGAAGGAAAAATTGGTGGGTGAGAAATCGGAAATTACATTATTGGATTATGTGTCAACTTTTAGGGAACAATTAAATAGAGCAGGTGAACTGTCTTGACAACATTTGAAAGTTGCACAAAATGACAAGAAATCCAAAGTTTGTAGTTTTGCCAGTGGAGATAAAGTTTTAGTGTGGTTGCCAGTAGTAGATGAACCTTTAAAAGCTAGGTTTTCTGGACCTTATCAGATTGAAAGGAAATTAAATGAGGTGAAATATGTGGTAAAAATATGTGGGGGCAGCACGGTAGCATTGTGGAAAGCACAATTGCTTCACAACTCCAGGGTCCCAAGTTCGATTCCGGCTTGGGTCACTGTCTGTGCAGAGTCTGCACATCCTCCCTGTGTGTGCGTGGGTTTCCTCCGGGTGCTCCGGTTTCCTCCCGCAGTCCAAAGATGTGCAGGTTAGGTGGATTAGCCATGATAAATTGCCCTCAGTGTCCAAAATTGCCCTTAGTGTTGGGTGGGGTTACTGGGTTATGGGGATCGGGTGGAGGTGTTGACCTTGGGTAGGGTGCTCTTTCCAAGAGCCAGTGCAGTCTCGATGGGACGAACGGCCTCCTTCTGCACTGTAAATTCTATGTTCTATGTTAATAGAAGGAAGAATCACCTACTGTGTCATGTGAATATGCTTAAAAGGTACTTTGAAAGGGAAGGAGAGAAAAAGGAGGATGTTTTAATGATTCTCACTCAAAGTGACGAATCAAATCCAGATGACTTGGAATTTGACATACCTCAAATTAAATTGGAAAATTAGGATGTTCTTAATAATTGGGATTATTTGTTGCGTTATCTTCCAGAGGAAAAACAAATTGACCTGAAAGAGTTATTGATATCACATGGGCAAGTTTGTGGCGATAAATTGGGAAGTACTAAAATGGCTATACATGATGTAGATGTGGGAAATGCTGTTCCAATCAAACAACTTCCATATAGACTTAACTCTTTAAAATTGGCACAGGTAAACAAAGAGATTGAGAGTATGCTTAAAAATTGCATAATTGAAGTGGGTTGCAGCCAATGGAGCTCACCCAGAGTGATGGTGCCTAAACAGACGGTACCCAACGGTTGTGTGTGGACTATAGAAAGGTTAATGCAGTTACAAGAACGGACTCTTATCCTCTCCCTCGTTTGGAGGATTGCATTGAGAAAGGGGGACAATCAGTTTTTATTTCCAAATTGGATTTACTTAAAGGTTAATGGCAGGTACCTTTATCCGAAAGGGCGAAGGAGATTTCAGCTTTTGTGACTCCAGATGGTATATACCAATTCAAAGTTATGCCATTTGGCATGAAAAATGCCCCAGCCACATTTCAACGGTTAACTAACAAAGTTGTTTCAGGATTACCCAATTGTGCGGTATACATCGACGATCTGGTAATTTTCAGCCAGACATGGAAAGAACATTTAGAACATCTGATGGAGTTATTCGATCGACTTCAGGAGGCGGGTTTGGTGATAAACCTAGCCAAAAGTGAATTTGGGAAAGCCCGAATCACTTTCCTTGAGGGGTTTTCGATATCCTCGAGACAAAGGGAAATAATGCGATTTCTTGGCATGAGTGGATTTGATCGATCATTTGTGCAAACGTTTTGTAGCATGATTGCTCCACAGATGGACTTGCTGAAGGACCGTCGCAAAGTTCAATGGACAGCGGACTTTCAACAGGCGTTTGACTGCCTGAAAACTGTGATAACCAATGTTCCTGTGTTGGAGAATTGCAAGGGACTCTAAGATCAGATTGAACTAAATTACCTGACTTTAAAGAGAAATGCCGAGTCGTAGAGAAATGGATGGATCGTGCAGAGACTTTCTTGTTCAAAGCGACTGTCAATCGAGATGAATTTCAGTTGGAGGAAGAAGGAAAAAAATGTACCTGTTTGTGTGTGTTGTTTTTTTGAAACGAGAAGTATATTTACTGTGTGCATTTCTTAAAGGATGGTGAAAAGGTGAAAAATGAAACCATCTTGAAGTTGATGGTTTATGATTTTTTTCTTGGGGGGAGGTGTCATGTGAGAATACCCTTTAAGAAATGGGTGTTTAAGAAATGTACCTTTAAGAAATGGAGCTGCTCATGTTACTGGAGTGATAAGCAGGGGCTGTTTAGCACAGGGCTAAATCGCTGGCTTTGAAAGCAGACCAAGGCAGGCCAGCAGCACGGTTAAATTCCCGTACCAGCCTCCCCGAACAGGCACCGGAATGTGGCGACCACGGGCTTTTCACAGTAACTTCATTTGAAGCCTACTTGTGACAATAAGCGATTTTCATTTTCATTTATCATTTCAGAGTGTAGATGGAGTTGAGCTCCACTTCTGCTTTTTAGTTTCAGTTTGCGAAGAGCTTGGGTGTGGCTGTGTTTTTCAGAGAGCTGCATCTGAAGTCTGCCATCCAAAGACTATCTTAATCATTTGGTGAATTCAGAATTATAAATGATTTCAGTATTGAATGTAAACCCCGCTTCTGTTTAGAGGTTTGTTAAGTTTTTGGATTTTAAATGAACAGCATACAGATTACTTCGTGTTGTATTCTTTGGGGGGTGTTTCAAAGATTTACTGGTTGCTAAGATGTTCACTGTTTGTTTTAGAAAGGTTAACTTGAGTTCATAAAATAAACATTGTTTTCTTTCAAAAACCACTGGTCCATTTTCTGCTGTACCATACCTGTAGAGTAAGCCATGTGCTCCCCATACCACAATCTATTAAAAGTTGTGGGTCAGGTGAACTCCATGATACACTTTGGGGTTTTCTCAACCCTGGTTTATAACAGGATGATGGTTAGATACTCTCTTGTTGGAGATGATCATTGCCGAGATCATTGCCTGATACTTGTGTGGAAAAATGCTACTTTCTGCTTGTCAGCCGAAGCCTGAATACTGTTAAGGTTTTGCTGCATGCAGATACACCCTGCTTACTGAACTCCTTATCTGAGGAGTTGCAAATGGAAATGAATATTGTGGAATAATCAGCAAAAGTCCCCACTTCTGACTTTATTACGGAAGGAAAGTCATTGATAAAGCAGCTGAAGATGGTTGTCCCAGGACACTACCCTAAGGAACTACTGCAACAACATCCTGTGAATGGTATGATTGATCTCCACCAGGAGCAGCACGGTGGCGCAGAGGGTTAGACCTGCTGCCTCACGGCGGCGAGGTCCCAGGTTCGATCCCGGCTCTGGGTCACTGTCCGTGTGGAGTTTGCACATTCTCCCCGTGTTTGCATGGATTTCGCCCCCACAACTCAAAGATGTGCAGGCTAGGAGGATTGGCCACACTAAATTGTCCTTTAATTGGAAAAATTGAATTGGTTACTCTAAATTTATAAAAGATAAAAATGATTGATCTGCACCAACCAGAAACACTTTCGTTTGTGCTATGCATAACTCCAACCAGTGGAGATTTCCCCCCTGATTCCCACTGACTAGTTTTTCTGGGGCTCTTTGATGCCATACTCTGTCAAATGCCTGGCTTGGTGTCAAGTGCAGTTACTCTCACTTCACCTCTGGATTTCAGCTCTTTTGTCCAAGGCTGTCATGAATTCTGGAACCTGGCAGAACTCAAAACTGAATATCATTGAGCAACCTATTGGTGTGCAAGTGTCTCTTGATAGCAGTGTTGATTACACCTTACATGACTTTCTGATGACTGAGGGTAAACTGATGGGGTGTTAATTGATCAGATTGAATTTGTACTGCTTTGCATAGACAAGAGATACCAGGGCAATTTTCCATTTCTTCAGGTTGTGGTGACATTTGTACACCTTGGCTAGTTCCAGAGCACACATCTTCAGCACCACATGTTGTCAGGGTCAATATACTTTGTTGCATGCAGCACAATCAGCCATTTCTTGGGGTGGCACAATGTTTAGCATTGCTGCCTCACAGCGTCAGGGATCCGGGTTGGATTCTGACCTTCGGTGACTTTTTGTGTAGAGTCTGCACATCTCCCCGTATCTGCATGGGCACCCTCCAGGTGCTCCAGTTTCCTTCCACACTCCAATGATGTGCAGAGTTGGTGGATTGGCCATGCTAAATTGGCACTTAGTGTCCAAAGGTTAGGTGGGGTTACGGGGATAGGTTCGGAGAGTGGGCCTGGGTGGGATGCTCTTTTGGAAGTTTAGTGCAGTCTTGATGGGCCAAATGGCCTCCCTCTACACTCTAGGTATTCCATGATTCTATATCACATGGATTGAATGTAATTGGTTGAGTTGCATAACAAATGGGTGATCCACGTCTGCTGGAAAGACAATAAAGTCTAGTCTATTATTTTCTTTCATTAGTGCAACAAAAATGTATGTAAATCTGACAGGCTAAAATTAATAAAACATGTGCCACTTACAAAGTTATTGCAAATCAAATATACTTGCTGTTCCTTCAGTAATAATTCTAACATGAGAAGTAGCAAACTGGGAAATGAATATAGCAAAGTGTGACAATGGTGCACTGAAGGTTTATTGTAATTTAATCCATTATTAGAGTCTGCATTCCATGTTCCTGGAGGTGATCATGAAGGGGCTTGAATACAGAAGTGTGTCTACACAATAAAAGGGTCAATCAAAGTGGTCTTTCTTGAAAATTTATGACTTGAAGTTTAAGTGAAAAGAATGATGAATAATGAAGTAGCATTTGAGAGGTGCGGTGCAGAATTAAATCTTTAGAAATCAAATTTGGCATGCTAATTAATCATGAGCTGTTGCCTGATCACGATTCTGATTAAAATAAGTGCCTTTCAGTAATAAGTGCCTTTCAGTAATAAGACGATGCACTTCAAATGCATTTGGATTACTTGGCTTTGAAGATTAACAGAATGAAGAGCTGTCATTTTTTAAGCCCTGAGGTTCTAATACTTAGTATCATTAACTGATAGAAAGGTAGGTGATAGAAATGATATAGATGATAAAGCATTTTCTTTTCACTGCATTGCCTTGTTATGATGTTTATGAGACTGGACAACCTTGTTACTTAATCTGGGCCTGAAGGTACCTGAGTGGCGAGGGGTAGTGTTTTTCTTGTCACTTTCCTGATAAGTGGACATCCATCCTGATATACAGACTAACTTCATAAAGAAGCTTTAGGTATTTACACAAGTAAACCATGAGCACACAGCTAGGACTAACAATGATGTAGTACCTAAATGACACGGTATACGAGCGAAAAATTGTTCTCCTGTATTAAAGGTTTACTAATCCTTGACTCCAAGAATTGAATACAGCAGACAATTTATATCACTATGGCTGACTTTGTCCCCAGTGGGAATTGTGAAGCAAGCGGCTGAGATGGACAGCAAACCATCCTACCCTGACTCGCGTGAGGTCTGGGGCGGCGCAAAAGCTGCAGGGACTACTGCTCAAATCAGACAGCAAACATTAACAGGTCAAATAGGTGGGAGTGGGGTTTTGTGCAGCAGGGGGCCACTGCCAGGCAGTCAAAGATTGGTCATGTAAGTGAGTGTATGAGGGCTCAGGAGAGTCTGGCAGTTGGGGGAAGTGGCACAGGTCACAGGTCTTACTCTTCTGGCTCCAGTTTTGCCACCGGTTTAGTTTGGTGGGGACAGCAGAAAGGAAAAATATAACCAATCCCATTTCTACCCTCCTTCAGTTCTCAAGAGGAGTCATATTCGACTTGAAACACTGGACACAATTCAGTGACCGTGTTGCACCCAGCGTGGATCAGGGTGTGCCAGGTGAATAGCGGGAAAGGCCAAAATCAAGATTTATGCCGGGCGAGAACTACTTTGTAATTCCCCGGCCTGCTCCCAATGGCGAGTTCCAATGACAACTCCTGGGAATTACCTGACCCTCGATCGGCAAGTCACACTGGCGTCGTTACTGCTCCTTTTCAAAAACATGAAGCAGGAGGGGAGTAGCCATTTCCATTTTGCAACAAGCAGCTCAAGGTGGGGGGGGGGACCTCTCAAGGGGATTCAACTCAGTAAGGGAGCTGAGGTGTTCCAGGTAGGGGGATGCCCCTGGGCCGGGGGAGGGGGGGGGGGGTGCTTTGTGCCTGTGAGGTCTTCAAGCCATCTTTAAATATTATGGAGACCCATAACAGGGGCAACCCCAGCTGCAGCTTTTCTGTGCCACCAGTTAAAGAATAGAACCCTGCTGGAGTTTCTATCCTGAAAGTCAATTTTATTCCCTTTGACCGTCTAGCTTCACAGCTGAAGGTTATTTCAAATGATGATTTAGCCTTGTTAGTTGTGAGAGTACTTCACACTCCTCAACTCTGAAGTGCCTCCTTTAAGGCACATGTGCCATGTCTCAGAGGGTGATAAGTGCACTGCATGTCCAGAACAATTTGATGCCTGAACAGTGCACTTGAACTCTAGTAGCATCAGCACCGTAGAGGCAGCTGTCAACAATCAAGCACGAAAAAGCAGGACTTCACCTCTGAGAATCTTATTGTGGCCAAAGGGTAAATGTGTGGCTGAACGGAGGGCAGATGAGCCCGGCTTCCCTAATGTTCGTGGCAGAGGTCTGGGGTCTGGAGTCTAGGGGCCCCTGATGTGGCTGGGATGAGTGTGCAGAGCAAGGTTTACCAGCACAACTGGCTTGTTGGATGGCACTCTGAGAGAAGGTGGGGCACATAAAGGGGAGGCTTGGGGGATTTGAGGGTCCCAGGGTGGCAGCCTTAACTGATTGTCGGTCTTTCTCCTTCTCCAGTTCCTTAAAGATAAAATGATATCTGTTCAAGTTGATCCCGCAGAGGCTGCCCTCGCTGTGCTGGTGGCAGCCAAGGTGGGCTGACGTAGAAGATGTCAACACTGGTTGGAGGTGGTCCCCTTGTGCAAGGGACTGCAGCACACCCTGAAGACCCGGCTGCCTATCAGGCTGCGGAGGAACCCAGAGGGCGAGGCCAGCGACGGCACAAGGTGGGCAGGGGTCGTTGGTCACTCAGTGAGCTGTTGGACACCATGTGCTGTATAAGACTCCACCTCTGCAGAGAAACATTACCAAATCTCTGCCACGGCCTCCCAGACATGGCCTACCGTGGGAGAGGAGGACACTCGCTCCCCGTGGCCATGAAAGTCACTGCAGCCCTGAACCTTTATGCCACTGGCTCTTTCCAGAGAGCAAACAGGGGCTTACGTGGCATTTCACAATTGTAAGTCCAATGGTGTATCCGGGATGTATGCCCGGGCATCAGAATTTATCACCTTTGAGCTGGACCAGGCCCACCAAGATGCCTGGCTGCTGGGTTTGCTGCAACTGCCGGGATGCCCCAGGTTCAGGGGGCCATCGATGGCATACATGTCTTCCTGCACATACCGGACATCGGGGAGCCCCGATATTAACAGGAAGGGGTTCCAATACCTGAAGGTTCAACTCAAGTGCGATCAATTCAGGATCGTGCACGTGTGTGTGCTTGCTACCCAGGGAAGGTGCATGTCAACTACGTCCACTGGGGCACTGGTAGATTCCGATTGTCTTTGAAGACCACCCCAGGATAACGGGTTGGCTCATGGGGACAATGGATACCCACTGAGTTCGTGGCTGATGACGCCAGTGCGGAGGCCAGATACCACATTGGAGACCGGTTATAATCAGGCCCACATTGCCACCCGTGCTGTTGTTGAGCAGTGCATAGGACTGCGCATGGTGCGGTTCCGATGCCTAGACCGCTCTGGTAGTGCCTTGCTGTATACCCCCTGAAAGGTCATCCACTTTGTGATGGTCTGCTGTGCCGTTCACAACCTGGTACTGCAGTGAGGCGACATGCTGGAGGAGGAGGAGGAGGAACAGGACAAGATGTAGGGACAGTGGCAAAGTGGTTAGCACTGTTGCCTCACAGTGCCAGGGACCCGGGTTCAATTCCAGCCTTGGGTGACTATGTGCAATTTGCACATTCTCCATGTGTGCGTGGGTTTCCTCCAGGTGCTCTGGTTTCCTCCCACAGTCCAAAGATGTGCAGGTTAGTAGGATTGGACATTGGTAAATTGCCCCTAGTGTCCAAAGGTTAGATGGGGTTACCGGGATAGGGCAGGGGAGTGGGTCTTGGTAGGGTGCTCTTTCAGAGGGTCAATTCAAACTCAATGCCAAAAGGCCTCCATCTGCACTGTTGAGATTTTATGACCTGCGGCCTCGTCTGAGAAGGAGAAAGAGGAGGGGCAGGACTAGGAGAGGCTTGAGGACGAGCATGAGGAGGAGCCAGCAGATGGAGGACAAGTGGCGGCAAGTGTGCAACACGCAAGGAGGACCGGGGAGGCCCTTATTATTTCCAGATTCTCAGAGCATGAGGCTGTGTATGTCAGCTCAACCCCACCCCCTCATTTCTCTCCCTCCCCCCTTTCCCTCCCCACGCCACCATATTCGTCCCTCACTCCTCTCCCCCCAATTTACCTCCATTTGTCCCCCATTTCACCCCCCCCCCCCTCTTAACACCGCCTGCTTCACGACCACCCTGTTCCCCCTTTCAAAGATCTGTGTAACATCACTCCAGGGTGATGGCCAGTATTGGTACTGTCAGCGGGTCACTATACAGGACAGGGAGTGTAGATCACTCACTGTGAGGATAGGTCTGTACTCCTCAGTTTCTGCTAAAGTCTGTTTTTATAACAAGTCAGCCTGCAAGGTTACACTTTGTTGAACATTATTTCCCAATCTTCAAAAATGTTCACATCACTTCCATTTCATTCCAATTTTGCAAAAAACTGAATATGGTTGTTTTTTTTTCTCTCTGGAACGAAGGAGGTTGAGGGGCGACCTGATAGAGGTATACAAAATTATGAGGGGCATAGACAGAGTGGATAGTCAGAGGCTTTTCCCCAGGGTAGAGGGGTCAATTACTAGGGGGCATAGGTTTAAGGTGAGAGGGGCAAGGTTTAGAGTAGATGTACGAGGCAAGTTTTTTACGCAGAGGGTAGTGGGTGCCTGGAACTCGCTACCGGAGGAGGTAGTGGAAGCAGGGACGATAGGGACATTTAAGGGGCATCTTGACAAATATATGAATAGGATGGGAATAGAAGGATACGGACCCAGGAAGTGTAGAAGATTGTAGTTTAGTCGGGCAGTATGGTCGGCGCGGGCTTGGAGGGCCGAAGGGCCTGTTCCTGTGCTGTACATTTCTTTGTTCTTTGTTCTTTGTTGGTGTGAAAGACATTGAGGTTGTCATGCATGTAGTGAGATGTCATGCTGTTTTGGGGATGTGTGAGACTCCAAATTCATGGACATCGCAAAATTATAAAACTCTTCTGCGCCTTTAAATAACTGAACATCACCACTGCCAGACAGACTGATTCAGTTCATTTTTTGACCATTAGCCAAGGGCTGGAGATTGAATATATGGATGAGAGCAATGATGAACATTATGGAGCCCAAAATGAATAGTAACTAGGCAACATGGTGTGTAGGAATTCCTCATAGATAAGTAGCAACAACTTGGGAGCGAACAGAGCCCAATGGACCAGAACTCGCAATGGCCAGAGACCAGAGCAAAGGATTTGGGAGAGGTATGGCATGGGTTTGGGGTTGGGGCAGTGAGGACTGGGAGCAGTGCAGGGAGCAGGCCAGTGGCAGATAGGACTCTCTGGAGAGAGCAGCAGAGTGAGCGATGTCATCACTCATTCAGGTGCAAATCAGTACTGGCATAAACTGACAGGTGCTTACCAAGGAAATCAGTGACAGGGGATGCCGTGCATCTCGCCAGTGGACAGTGAAAGCTGAGTGCGCATGTATATCTATTCCTGTCATCTGGTCGATCAGCATCAGGAATCAGCATGTTTGAATATACCCCTGCTCCAATACAGGATACACATCTAGGTCTACCATTTCTACTTCTATCATTCTGGCAAGGTGAAATAACCTGTTGTGTTCTTCTCTTCCCAGCCCAAATTACAGAGATTCAGTTCACAAGAGAGATCAGAATTTTTCTGCTCTGAACTTCAACCTAATGTGGACGATTCTGGTGCTGTTCTTTAATAACAGGAAGAGGCACAACTGTCTTTGAATCAATCCAGGGCGTATTCTGTTGCCTGATGAATGAATTTAGTTCCCATTAATTTTCATTTTGACCATTTATGACTCCATTGCACAAAACCGCTTATACTTCAATTCTAATTTACAAAGGTAATCGACAAACTTGGTCAAACAGGACAGAATGTTGAAATGTGTATAACATGGAAAATTCACTGTTATTGAGCTATGGTTGTTTTGATATTCACATTGTGAATTGTGGAGGTTTCGACCATGGATCTGGCCAATACAGTACTTGACCTGAATGTACTATGCATGTCAATTGTTAGTCTTTTTAATCAAAGTCAATCGTCCATAACATCCTGTGAGCGTCGCAAAGCCACAGGCTGACGATTTTGAGAGAGAAATATGTGCACTTACCTGCACTCCGATGATGCTTCAACACTTCCTTTCTCTTCGGCAGCCTGAGGCCTCCAGCGTGGAACAGGAGAAGTGCAGCCCTTCCCCCTTATGACGCAGCTAGCTCGGGAATGCCCATTGAGGGCAAGCATTTAAACAATAGATTTAGATAGAAAACAACAGTTTTTAAAGGTATGTAGATATCTTTAAAAGTTTTTTTTGTTGCTTTCTTTTAAACAGATATTACTATTGTTGTTAACTCTTTTAAAATAATTTTAAATTCTTTTTATGATTAAAGGTGATTATTTATAAGTGAACATAGGTTTAGTTATTTGCTTTAAATCTGCACTATATTATTATATAACTTTACATGTGGCAGGCTTAAAAATATTT
Source organism: Scyliorhinus torazame (assembly GCF_047496885.1). Taxonomy (NCBI): domain Eukaryota; kingdom Metazoa; phylum Chordata; class Chondrichthyes; order Carcharhiniformes; family Scyliorhinidae; genus Scyliorhinus; species Scyliorhinus torazame. The sequence goes on from NC_092709.1 coordinate 122,750,872, forward strand.
GTATCTTTTATTTTAGATTATGGTCATAAGATTTTTATATTGCCCCAGGGCTTTTTGCTGTCACTGTCCTTGTAACGACTGAGTTTTTTGGACTAGTGTTTGTAGAATCACTGCAGTGCAGAAGAAAGACATTCGGCCCATCAAGTCTGCATTGACACTCTGAAAGAGCACCCTGCCCATGCCCAGCCCTATCCTTGTTACTCCAGCTAACTTTTCAACACCAAGGGGAAGGGGAAATTTAGCATGGCCAATCAGTTTAACCTGCACATCTTTGGAATGTGGGAGGACAAAGGTTCGGCACAACATCATGGGCCGAAGGGCCTGTTCTGTGCTGTATTTTCTATGAAACCAAAGCATTCAAATGTAGTGATCTGTATATCTGTGCATACATCTGCACATACACCAGGGACTGCAGCACAGATGTGACAGCCACAGCATCATTAGAGGGAGCATCAGAGACGGGTATAAAGGGTCGAGCCCAAGGCAGGATCCGCCTCTTTGAGAAGCACAGAGCGAGTGAGCAGCAGCGCACAGGGATAGCTTAGCATTGGCAGTTTACCTTAGTTTCACTGGTGATACCTCTTGACTGTTTTACATCTAGTTGAGCTCTGGAAGCAGAACAAACCGTTTGAATAAAGTGTTTGTGTTAACTGTAAGTCTACAGTCTTTATTCAGACTTAGAGAATAACATATAGTACCAGGAGTGGTTTCAGCAAGCCAGCTAGACACCAGCAAGAAAAGAGAACTTAAACCAGACATTCGACCAAGGAGGGCCTCGCAACATTCGGACCCTTCAGATACCAATTGGCACAATGGACCCAATCCAAAGCCTGCTCAAGACCACTGGTAATACGCATTCCAATTGGAAACTTTTCATACAACAGTTCAAAATATATCTAGAAGCTAAGGATCTAACCTCAGCGCCTGATGCCAGGAAGATAGCCTTGCTCTTATCCCTGGCAGGTCCTCAGGCATTAGAAATATATAATTCCTTTACCTACCTGGAAGGGGAGGACAAGGGCAAGCTGGAAATAATCATCAAAAAATTTGAAACCCACTGTCAATCTGAAGTCAATGAGATATTTGAAAGATTCAAGTTCACCAGGCGTTTACAAAAAGCAGGAGAATCTTTCAGCAGTTTTGTAACTGATTTAAAATCCTGCAACTTTGAAAACATCCATGACTCCCTCATCAGAGACCAGATAGTTAATGGTATATCTGATGAGGGACTTAGAAAATCCTTATTAAAACGAAAAGACCTAACCCTAGAAACAGCCATGCAAAGATGCTCTACTTATGAAAAAAGTAAAGAAGAATATGAGGAGTTAATTTACCGGGACCAAGGCCTTCATCACGAGGTCGAGCCCATCAAAATGGTGGCCCAGGCGTCCAGAAGGCGCTCCTCCAGCGGCAATCCCGCGCGCGCGAACCTGAATGCAGGCCACACGCATGCGCAGTTCTCCCGAAGATTTGACACGGATGAAAGGCCTACTGCGCATGCGCGAGTGTGGAGGGACAGCGTCATGACGTGTCCCCGCTGCGGACATGCCCACTTAAAAGGGCAATGTCCAGCTTCTGGAAAACAATGTTTAAAGTGTGGCAAATACAACCACTTTGCCTCACAGTGCAGAGCTGCACTGCAAATGAAGACAACAAGACAGAAACACATGAACTTCAACGTAAAAAGCATAGACTCAATGGAGCACAAAAAAAAACAATGATGAGTATTCATCGGATGAGGACAACCTCGCTTGCGATAACTCGCTTGTCGTGGACACGATCGAGACAATTGAGGAACATGACGCAACAATCGCCCCGCCTCACCCGGTCAACAGCATTGATTCCAGCAGTGAGTGGACTGCGACTGTGCAAGTCAATGACTTTCCATTAGTCTTCAGTCTTGACACTCGGGCCTCAGCTAACCTCCTCACTAATAAGGATCTCCATTCGATTCCAGGAGACCATGAAATAATACCCGCTGCATGTCGGCTGAAGGACTACAACGGCAATCAGATTGCCTCAAAGGGATCGTGCCATCTCCGGGTGGACAACAGGACGATACGCAAGCAGCTACGATTCGAGATTGTAGACGACAATAAATCATCACTGTTAGGCGCTCAGGCCTGCAAAGACATGCGGCTGGTGCCACACATTTACATGCACACCCAGGATCCATAAAGCCTGGAAGCTAAAATCCACAGCATGCTACAAGAATACCCCAACGTATTCAAAGGCATGGGCACCCTACCCTGTCAATACAAAATCATGCTGAAGACAGATGCCAAACCCATCAGTCAGCCACCCAGGAAGGTTCCAACTCCACTGCGCGAGAAGTTGAAAGCGGAACTCAACAGACTGCAGTCACAAGGCGTAATATCGCGAATCACACAGCCGACTGACTGGGTTAGCTCCATTGTCTGTGTTAAGAAGCCTTTCATATTGAAAACAGTGCGAGAGCTGAGTGAGCCGGGACATTGAAAACAGCGCGAGAGGTGAGTGAGCCGGGACATTGAAAACAGCGCGGGAGAATTAAAAAGCGCGGGAGCTGCGAGTCGGAGCGGAGATTTTAAAAGATCGCGGCCTAGTTTCGGGAGCCGTTCGGAGGAGGAGGAGCAGTCTCTGACAGGGATAGAACCTGAGAACATCTAAGACCCTCAGAAGGTAAGTAAGTGATTTTTACTCATTTTTACTTTTATACATTTTTCAAATTGTGTGTGTCGGGGGGGGAAACTGAAGTGACATCACAGAAAAGCTGTGACCTGAGTGGCTGGTTGGGAATCTACACTAAATTAAAAAATTAAGCATTGGTAACTAATTAAACATAATTACTTCATTATATTTTAGAGGGGTATCTAAGCCAGAGATCGGAGAGTACGATATTTAGCTTTCGCATTTATATTAGAAATCTAGTGCTAGGAAACAGATAGTTAACAGTAACTGTAAAAACATTTTTAAAATATTTTAACATTTTAAATTTTTTTTTAAATTTTAATTAATTGACGCAATGTCAGTTAGAGGGGTGCAGTGCTCTGACTGTGAGATGTGGCAGGTCTGGGAGGCTTCCAGCATCCCAGGTGGCTACATCTGCAGAAAATGCACCTAACTGGAGCTCCTCACAGACCGCATGGTTCGGTTGGAGCAGCAATTGGATGCACTTAGGAGCATGCAGGTGGTGGAAAGCGTCATAGATCGCAGTTATATAAATGTGGTCACACCCAAGGTGCAGGCAGAGAAATGGGTGACCACCAGAAAGGGCAGGCAGTCAGGGCAGGAATCCCCTGTGGTTGTCCCCCTCGCGAACAGGTACCCTTTGGATACTGTCAGGAGGGATAGCCTATCAGGGGAAAACAGCAGCAGCCAAAGCAGTGGCACCACGGCTGGCTCTGATGTTCAGAAGGGAGGGTCAAAGCGCAGAAGAGCAATAGTAATAGGGGACGCTATAGTCAGGGGCACAGATAGGCGCTTCTGTGGACGTGAAAGAGACTCCAGGATGGTATGTTGCCTCCCTGGTGCCAGGGTCCAGGATGTCTCCGAACGGGTAGAGGGCATCCTGAAGGGGGAGGGCAAAAAGGCAGAGGTTGTTGTACATATTGGTACTAACGACATAGGCAGGAAGGGGCATGAGGTCCTGCAGCAGGAGTTCAGGGAGCTAGGCAGAAAGTTAAAAGACAGGACCTCTAGGGTTGTAATCTCGTGCCAGTGAGGCTAGAAATAGGAAGATAGAGCAGCTAAACACGTGGCTAAACAGCTGGTGTAGGAGGGAGGGTTTCCGTTATCTTAACCACTGGAAGCTCTTCCGGGGCAGGTGTGACCTATATAAGAAGGACGACTTGCATCTAAACCGGAGAGGCATAAATATCCTGGCCGCAAGGTTTGCTAGTGTCACACGGGAGGGGGGTGGGCACGGGAGCAATAGGTCAGAAGGTGAGAGCATTGAGGGAGAACTAGGGAATAGGGACAGTGGGGCTCTGAGGCAGAGCAGACAGGGAGAAGTTGCGGGATGACACCTCAGAGGGCAGTGAGGCTATATGGGTAGAGATCAGGAATAAGAAGGGTGCAGTCACAATGTTGGGGGTTTACTACAGCCCTCCCAACAGCCAGCGGGAGATAGAGGAGCAGATAGGTAGACAGATTTTGGAAAAGAGTAAAAACAACAGGGCTGTGGTGATGGGAGACTTCAACTTCCCCAATATTGACTGGGATTCACTTAGTGCCAGGGGCTTAGACGGGGCAGAGTTTGTAAGGAGCATCCAGGAGGGCTTCTTAAAACAATATGTAGACAGTCCAACTAGGGAAGGGGCGGTACTGGACCTGGTATTGGGGAATGAGCTCGGCCAGGTGGTAGATGTTTCAGTAGGGGAGCATTTCGGTAACAGTGACCACAATTCAGTAAGTTTTAAAGTACTGGTGGACAAGGATAAGAGTGGTCCGAGGATGAATGTGCTAAATTGGGGGAAGGCTAATTATAACAATATTAGATGGGAACTGAAGAACATAGATTGGGGGTGGATGTTTGAGGGCAAATCAACATCTGACATGTGGGAGGCTTTCAAGTGTCAGTTGAAAGGAATTCAGGACCGGCATGTTCCTGTGAGGAAGAAGGATAAATACGGCAATTTTCGGGAACCTTGGATCATGAGAGATATTGTAGGCCTCGTCAAAAAGAAAAAGGAGGCTAAAAGGCTGGGAACAGACGAAGCCTGCGTGGAATATAAGGGAAGTAGGAAGGAACTTAAGCAAGGAGTCAGGAGGGCTAGAAGGGGTCACGAAAAGTCATTGGCAAATAGGGTGAAGGAAAATCCCAAGGCTTTTTACACGCACATAAAAAGCAAGAGGGTAGCCAGGGAAAGGGTTGGCCCACTGAAGGATAGGCAAGGGAATCTATGTGTGGAGCCAGAGGAAATGGGCGAGGTACTAAATGAATACTTTGCATCAGTATTCACCAAAGAGAAGAAATTGGTAGATGTTGAGTCTGGAGAAGGGTGTGTAGATAGCCTGGGTCACATTGAGATCCAAAAAGACGAGGTGTTGGTTGTCTTAAAAAATATTAAGGTATTTAAGTCCCCAGGGCCTGCTGGGATCTACCCCAGAATACTGAAGGAGGCTGGAGGGAAATTGCTGAGGCCTTGACAGAAATCCTTGGATCCTCACTGTCTTCAGGGGATGTCCAGGAGGACTGGAGAATAGCCAATGTTGTTCCTCTGTTTAAGAAGGGTAGCAAGGATAATCCAGAGAACTACAGGCCGGTGAGCCTTACTTCAGTGGTAGAGAAATTACTGGAGAGAATTCTTCGAGACAGGATCTACTCCCACATGGAAGCAAATGGACGTATTAGTGAGAGGCAGCATGGTTTTGTGAAGGGGAGGTTGTGTCTCACGAACTTGATAGAGTTTTTCGAGGAGGCCACTAAGATGATTGATGCAGGTAGGGCATTGGATGTTGTCTATATGGACTTCAGTAAGGCCTTTGACAAGGTCCCTCATGGTAGACTAGTACAAAAGGTGAAGTCACACGGGATCAGGGGTGTGCTGGCAAGGTGGATACAGAACTGGCTAGGTCATAGAAGGCAGAGAGTAGCAATGGAAGGATGCTTTTCTAATTGGAGGGTTTGACCAGTGGGGTTCCACAGGGATCAGTGCAGGGACCTTTGCTGTTTGTAGTATATATAAATGATTTGGAGGAAAATGTAACTTGTCTGATTAGTAAGTTTGCAGACGACACAAAGGTTGGTGGAATTGCGGCTAGCGATGAGGACTGTCAGAGGATACAGAAGGATTTAGATTGTTTGCAGACTTGGGTGGAGAGATGGCAGATGGAGTTTAATCCGGACAAATGTGAGGTAATGCATTTTGGAAGGTCTCATGCAGGTAGGGAATATACAGTGAATGGTAGAACCCTCAAGAGTATTGAAAGTCAAAGAGATCTAGGAGTACAGGTCGACAGGTCACTGAAAGGGGCAACACAGGTGGAGAAGGTGGTTAAGAAGGCATACGGCATGCTTGCCTTCATTGGCCGGGGCATTGAGTATAAGAATTGGCAAGTCATGTTGCAGCTGTATAGAACCTTAGTTAGGCCACACTTGGAGTATAGTGTTCAATTCTGGTTGCCACACTACCAGAAGGATGTGGAGGCTTTAGAGAGGGTGCAGAAGAGATTTACCAGAATGTTGCCTGGTATGGAGGGCATTAGCTATGAGGAGCGGTTGAATAAACTCGGTTTGTTCTCACTGGAACGAAGGAGGTTGAGGGGCGACCTGATAGAGGTCTACAAAATTATGAGGGGCATAGACAGAGTGGATAGTCAGAGGCTTTTCCCCAGGGTAGAGGGTTCAATTACTCGGGGGCATAGGTTTAAGGTGAGAGGGGCAAGGTTTAGAGTAGATGTATGAGGCAAGATTTTTACGCAGAGGGTAGTGGGTGCCTGGAACTCGCTACCGGAGGAGGTGGTGGAAGCAGGGACGATGGTGACATTTAAGGGGCATCTTGACAAAGACATGAATAGGATGGGAATAGAGGGATACGGACCCAGGAAGTGTAGAAGATTGTAGTTTAGTCGGGCAGTTGCGAATCATGCAGGATGTTATTATTTCCCAAGAAGAAACAAATAATTCACCAGGAATAGAGGTTACCTCTGTCAACCAAATATATGAGTGAGAGAATGAGGTTTGTGATTGTACGAGTCAATCATTTTGTGAGGTGATGTTGATTAACAAAAATCAATCCGATTTTTTTCCAACTGCTGGTTGCGCATGAACGTTTGACAGAATCTTTATTAAGTGAGCTCATGATTTCTGAGAATGACAGTTATTAATAAATTTTAACCTTTTTAAGATTTAGCATTTTCATCTAAAGATATTGGGCGGAATTCTCCCTCGGCCGATGCTGAAATCGGGAAAGGCCATTGGGCGGAGAATCGGCCGAGAAGCCAAAATCGTGCCGGGCGCCAGGCACATGCCAGATTGCCGTGCTTTGGTTCCTCGCCAGCGGCGTCAATACGTTCTATTCCTCATGTGCAGTAAATGCCATTTGCATATCATTTGCGGGCCTGACCTGGTACTCTCCAGATCCTTGCGATGCTCTGCTTCCGCAAGGAGGAATTCCCATCAGCATAGGTCACTTGTGGTTAAAACAATTGGGAAACGGGCGCCGCGGCTGATGAGCAAGAGAGACCAGGGAGCACATGCAGAGGCATGACCGTAGGCTGACGATCCTGCCGCTGGAAAGGCTGGCTGGGGCGGAGGGGGGGTGGGTGGGTGAGGGGGAGGGGGGGCTCTGCCAGGCCCGGGGTGGGTGACGGGGGTTGACCAGGACATTTCTTGGGATGTGGGCGTCGCCAACTGGGTCAGCATTTGTTGGCCCATCCCGATTGCCCTTGAACTGAGCAGCTTGCTAGATCAGTGTTTTTCAAACTTTTTTTCCGGGGACCCATTTTTGCCAACCGGGCAACCTTCGGGACCCAACCCGGCCGACTTTCGCGACCCACGCCGGCCGACCTTCGCGACCCACGCCGGCCAACCTTCGCGACCCACACCGGCCGACCTGTGCAACCCACCATTTTCTCTTACCTTGTTTGTTGCTGACAAAAATGGAGGAAATGTTTTTGGGTCCCTTTGGCCCCAATGGTCCCTTTGTCCCTTTGGCCCCCCGAACTTGAAAGAAAAAGGCTGCGACCATATTTTTAAAAATGTGGCCGCACTGCGCATGTGTGTCCGATGATCGGTGCGCATGCGCAGTGCGGCCGAATATTTTTAATCTGTTCCTGGCCATTTTGAAGGCTGCTTGCAGCTGGCATTATTAAAAGCCAGTTGCTGCAGCTGTTGCACGCGGATTTGCACGATCGGAAGCACCGCGACGGACGGCTCCGTGACACCTGCCAGTGACCCACCCGCGGGACGCGCCCCTGAGTTTGCCAATGCCTGTGCTAGATCATTTCAGAGGGGGGCAGCTATGAGTCAACCACATTGCTGTGATGGCCTGGATTGACATGTAGACCAGACTGGGTAAGTGTGGCAGATTTCCATCCCTGACGGACATAAGAGAACCAGATGTTTTTTTATCGTTATCGGCAACGGTTTCATGTTCATCATCAGACTTTTAATTCCAGATTTGTATTGAATTCAAATGTAACCATCTACCATGGTGGATCTAAAAAACAACCGCAGTAAAGATCAAGAGGAAGGTTCGAGGGCAGGTAGAAGGAGAAAGAAGTTGAACCGTGATGTCACAGCCTGCAGGTAAGGGATTGGCTGGTGACTGGTAAGTAGTTTTTCTTTTATTTTCCCTCAGGTGTTATCGTGCGGGGCGCAGAAGTTGCTGTGTGAGTGCTTGCTGAGAAGGGGAGTGAATAACAGGTAAGCTCTTTCTTTCTTTTTCTTATGTTATCTAGAGGGGATGGCAGGGAAGGTAGTGCAATGTTCCTCCTGCAAAATGTTTGAGGTGAGGGACGCCGTCAGTGTCCGTGCTGATTTCATCTGTGGGAAGCGCAACCAGCTCCTCAGAAACTGCGTTAGGGAACTGGAGCTGGAGCTGGATGAACTTCGGATCATTCGGGAGGCAGAGGTGGTTATAGATAGAAGGTTCAGGGATGTAGTTACTCCGCAGAATAAAGATAGATGGGTGACGGCGAGAAGGGCTGGGAGGAAGCAGTCAGTACAGGGTTCCCCTGTGGCCGTTCCCCTTAGTAACAAGTATACCGCTTTGGATACTGTTGGGGGGTGGGACTTACCAGGGGTAAACCAGGGGTCTCTGGCACAGAATCTGTCCCTGTTGCTCAGAAGGGAAGGGGGGAGAGGAGTAGCGCATTAGTCATTGGAGACTCCATAGTTAGGGGGATAGATAGGAGATTCTGTGGGAACGAGAGAGACTCGCGGTTGGTGTGTTGCCTCCCAGGTGCCAGGGAGCGTGATGTCTCGGATCGTTTTTTCGGAATCCTTAAGGGGGAGGGAGAGCAGCCCCAAGTCATGGTCCACATAGGTACCAACGACATAGGTAGGAAAAGGGATAGGGATGTAAGGCAGGAATTCAGGGAGCTAGGGTGGAAACTTAGATCTAGGACAAACAGAGTTATTATCTCTGGGTTGCTACCCGTGCCACGTGATAACGAGACGACACGTGGCTACAGGGATGGTGCAGGAGGGAGGGTTTCAGATTTCTGGATAATTGGGGCTCATTCTGGGGTCGGTGGGACCTCTACAAACGTGATGGACTACACCTGGACCAGAGGGGTACCAATATCCTGGGGGCAAAATTTGCTAATGCTCTTCAGGAGGGTTTAAACTAGTTCAGCAGAGACTTGGGATCCTGAATTGTAGCTCCAGTATACAGGAGGTTGAGAGAAGTGAGGTCATGAGTGAGGTTTCAAAGTTGCAGGAGTGTAGCTGCAGGCAGGAAGGTGGTTCAAAGTGTGTCTTCTTCAATGCCAGGAGCATCCTGAATAAGGTGGGTGAACTTGTGGCATGGGTTGGTACCTGGGACTTCGATGTTGTGGCTATTTCGGAGACATGGATAGAGCAGGAACAGGAATGGTTGTTGCAGGTGCCGGGTTTAGATATTTCAGTAAGCTCAGGAAAGGTGGTAAAAGAGGGGGAGGAGTCAAGGACAGTATTACGGTGACAGAAAGGACGTTTGATGAGGACTCGTCCACTGAGGTAGTATGGGCTGAGGTTAGAAACAGGAAAGGAGAGGTCACCCTGTTAGGGGTTTTCTATAGGCCTCCGAAAAGTTCAAGAGATGTCGAGGAAAGGATTGCAAAGATGATTCTGGATAGGAGCGAAAGCAACAGGGTAGTTGTTATGGGGGACTTTAACTTTCCAAATATTGACTGGAAACGCTATAGTTCGAGTACTTTAGATGGGTCCGTTTTTGTCCAATGTGTGCAGGAGGGTTTCCTGACACAGTATGTAAATAAGCCAACGAGAGGCGAGGCCATATTGGATTTGGTACTGGGTAATGAACCAGGACAGGTGTTAGATTTGGAGGTAGGTGAGCACTTTGGTGATAGTGACCACAATTCGATTACGTTTACTTTTGTGATGGAAAGGGATAGGTATATACAGAGGGGCAAGAGTTATATCTGGGGGAAAGGCTGAAGCGATGATCATTATGATGCGATGAGGCAAGACTTAGGATGCATCGGGTGGAGAGGAAAACTGCAGGTGATGGGCACAATGGAAATGTGGAGCTTGTTCAAGGCACAGCTACTGCGTGTCCTTGATAAGTATGTGCCTGTCAGGCAGGGAGGAAGTAGTCGAGCAAGGGAACCATTGTTTGCTAAAGCAGTCAAAACACTTGTCAAGAGGAAGAAGGAGGCTTATGTAAAAATGAGACATGAAGGTTCAGTTTGGGCGCTCGAGAGTTACAAGTTAGCTAGGAAGGACCTAAAGAGAGAGCTAAGAAGAGCCAGGAGGGGACATGAGACGTCTTTGGCAGGTAGGATCAAGGATAACCCTAAAGCTTTCGATAGATATGTCAGGAATAAAAGAATGACAAGGGTAAGAGTAGGACCAGTCAAGGACAGTAGTGGGAAGTTGTGCTTGGAGTCAGAGGAGATAGGAGAGGTGCTAAATGAATATTTTTTGTCAGTATTCACACAGGAAAAAGACAATGTTGTTGAGGAGAATACTGAGATTCAGGCTACTAGACTAGAAGGGCTTGAGGTTCATAAGGAGGAGGTGTTAGCACTTCTGGAAAGTGTGAAAATAGATAAGTCCCCTGGGCCGGATGGGATTTATCCTAGGATTCTCTGGGAAGCAAGGTGTAGCCACTTAAAATGGCCAACTCCCGATTCAAAATGGCGAACGGCAAAGGCTGATGGGAAAGTCAGCCAACAGGACAAAAAAGAGCAGCTGCAGGTTGACTGTGTATTTACCTCTGGAAAGGCCAGACAAGATCGATACCAGCAACCATCAGCATAACAAAACACCAGGCATCTGCATACTAATGAGCAATCCCCGGGAACAATAAGCAACATTTAGACACATAAAGCCAAACCAGACTCTTCGGCGCCAGCAGAAGTCTACACAAAAGGAGGTGAACGACCACCTCAAGACTACCCATCGATCAGGGAATCGCTCCAGCATTGGAGACAATCGTACCAAGTGACGGGGACAAAGTCCAATCACTTGGAACCAGGTACAGGGTCCGCCCCAAAAGGCGGGAAGCCCCTGGGGACTATAAGAATTGAGCCCCAAGTTCAAGGCGCTCTCTTCCAGCCCTCTTCCACCTCTCTTCAACCGCTTGCAGCTTTCTTAACTCTTCAACAGCCGCTCAAAATTGTAAGTCTTACTTCAATGCTCGCTACGAGATAGGCGCTCCTAGCTACCAATCTTTACCAACTTCGAATCCCGCAGGCTCAGAACCCGAACGAAAGGCCATTCATTTCCCTGACCTGGTGGGCCAGTTCTAAGGTAAGTATAGGCCTGTTAGTTGTAAGAAGTAGCTTAGACGTAGAATTTATGCATGAATAGCGATTACTGTGTATAATGTGCTTTGATTTAAATCTTACTCAGCGGCATATTGGATTATTGATCATTACTCGGACTTGAACCACGTGGCGGTATCATAAAGATACCTGGCGAGTCAAGAGCAAAGGTGATAAAACAGAGCAATTAATCTAAGGCAAAGTTAGCAACATTATTTGGCGACATCCTGATGGGACCCGATCTAGAAGTGGAAAACCACTCCGGGAGAACCCAGACTTTGAATTAGAAGTCCAATTGGAAACAGAAAACCACAAGTGTTCAAGCAGTTCTGATCAATACTCATAATTCGGAAGTGTGTGTATGCATGCGTAACTAACAGATGAGGTAAAACTGATAAATTTTTTGTTGTGACAAAACTGTCGGAAGTTTGTATATCGGAAAGTAGCGAAAGCCGTACCCGTACTTACAGCATCGCCTTAATACCCCTGTCCCAAATTTGAAGAGCAGCATTCGGATAGGAAAGTTGGCAATGCAGGCAATGCAGCGCCTAATGAACCCAGAGGAATTTGCGGTCGCAGCGACCAGCAGCAGTAGAGTGGGACAATGTCCTATTTGGGAGGAAGAAATCAGGAAATATCTCAAAGGGAAAGGATGGCCCCTTTGGAATGAATTCTGTGACAACGAGGAATCAGGCCCCGGGAGTATAGGACATACTTGGTGGGAGAACCTGAGCGAGATCCACAAAAAGAGCTTAGGGAAAGCTCGCAAGCCGATGGCAATCATATCCTGCTTGGCACAATTGCGAGGCACAGAGGAGGTCATTAGGACGCTCTGGAAAGAAGTTGAGGGCATACGTCGAATGAGTAAGGTCGATGTAAGCGAGGTAGAAAAGGAGAATTTAGAATTGAGAAGGAGGTTGGCAGCAAAAGATGTAGAGGTGAAGGATGCCAAAAGGGCACACCAGTCTTGTCTGGCGCATTTAAGCAGCTTCCAGTCTCAAGATGAAAACGCCTATCAGGACACGCAACGTGCAGTCCTGGTACGAGAAGAAACGGAAAAACAGGGAGAGGCATTACAGAAACAGTGTAGTGACCTCAAGGCAGCATTAAGAGCACTCCATGCTGTCACCACAGAGCAAAGACAAAGCACGCTAGATCACGCCGGAAGCAGATTGCAGAGCTGCAATCGCTGCTTTCTGTTCAGAAAGGTTTCCAGGAAACCTTTGGAGAAAAATTAGATCAGGAAGATGGCCCTGATTGGGAAGAATTGAATGAAACAGCGCAGAGATATGTTCGGGGAACATGTGCGCAGGGAAAGCTAACAAAAAAGGAAAGTGTCCCAACCCCCCACACAGCAGATAATTCAAGCTCCAATGAACCCAGTAACCACCCAGCGAACAGCCACATCGGACGATGCAGAATTTCTCTACTCCACCCGTTAACAGTGACTCAGTTATGGGATGCGTGCGATAAGATCACACCGTTCTCCCCCATCTCAGACCCCCACCATTTCTTTGCCACAGTTAAGCATCAGGCGACCATGTACGGCCTGGATGAGTGAGAGCATGTAAAGCTCACGGTTTTAAGTTTAGACCCTTCAGTAGCAGCAGCCCTTCCCGACCCACAGAATGTAGGAGGAGGCACCCTTGCAGAAATGCATACCGCGATCCTGGATGCGATCGGGTATAACCGGGGTGACCCCGTAGATGGCCTCAACAAATGTAGGCAAAAGAAATCCGAGCACCCCACAGCGTTTGCTGGATGCCTGTGGATCCACTTTGCAGCAGTCTTTGGAGACTTAGACCGTGCCCATTTGTCCCCAGACAACATGGCCAAATGGACCCGCACCCTTATCTCCCATGCCACAGAAACAGGACAGAAAGCTTGCGCGAGTTATGATCCCTCAGAGGAGGCCCATAACGAGAAGTGAGTAGTGAAAAGATTGTCCCGCGCTTGGAAGCAATCTATACAAAGTAATCCCGCAGTTAAGAATACCGAGGAAAAGCAGGCCGGCGCAGTTATGCAGGCAGTAAAAACAACACACCACAACACCGCATGGGTGAATGAGAGAAAGAACAGTCCCCCACCCAAGTCACAGGTGTGTTACAACTGCGGACAGTTGGGACACTTCGCAAGAGAGTGCAATGCCCCTAAAAAGCCACAGAGAGCCCAGCAGACGGGCACTCTGAGTAAGAAAAAGACAGAGACCATTCATAATGCTAGCGCCCGTTCAGATCAGACGGACTTGACCGGAAAGGACTCACGGTGAACGGGCTCCCCCAGTTGGGTTTGTGGCACCTTTTGGGACAGGTCCGGACGACCGGTAGTTGCAGCGAAAATTCGGGGACAGCCCATCAACTTTCTCTGTGACACAGGAGGTTCCCGCACCACAATAAATTCCTCCACCATGTTCCAAAAGGACACGTGGCCCACGACAGCCACCATCACCCTCAGCGGCTTTACAGGCCACTCACAGCAGGGACACATCACAGCCCCTGTACCCATTCAAATCGGTACCATCACCACCAAGCACCCCGTAGTTTTAGTTAACCTGCCCCACACAGCAGAACACATTCTGGGAATCGACTTCATGAATTCCCATAATCTCTCATTCGATCCAGTCAACCAGTGTGTCTGGAAGATAGCAAAATCCGCAAGAGCCCCCGCAACGCTCAACATAGGAGAGTACGCAAACAAAATTAGCGCAGTAGGCGAATTTTGGTTCAACCCGACCACGCTTTGGGCAGTTCTGCAAAAGAACAGGGCAGCATTCGCAACCCACAAGCACAACTGTGGACGGATGACTGGCTCCGTACAAATAACAGGACCTGACCCTAGACCCCCAAAACAGTATGGATTTCCCCAAGAGGCAGAGGGAGAAACCTCCAAGGTAATAGAAAGCTTATTAGAGCAGGGAGTTCTTAGATCAGTAGCCTCCACTAATAATGCCCCGACTTGGCCAGTGAGAAAGCCCGATAGATCATGGTGACTGACCATCGATTACCGGGAACTCAACAACGTCTGGCAGCCCCCACAGTAGCAACAAGTCCCGAGACCATGCTCAAGCAGGGACTCAATTCCCGATTCTTTACGGTTTTGGACGTCAGTAATGGATTCTGGTCCATTCCATTGGCAAAGGCGTGCCAGTATAAATTTGCCTTCACCTTTAAAGCACAGCAGTACACGTGAACATGCCTGCCACAAGGATTCCACAACTCCCCCTCCATTTTCCACTGACAGCTGGCAAATGGTTTAGCCAAACATTCTCACCCCGAATGTCTGGTACAGTATGTAGACGACCTACTACTGCAGACAGACACCAAGGAGGAGCACATCGAGCTTCTGTCCAAACTCCTGGAACTCTTACACTCAATTGGTTGTAAAGTTAACCCCAAAAAGGCCCAGATTTTGGAAGATAAAGTGATATATTTGGGAACAATTATCACACATGCTAAATGCGAGATCAAGCATAAAAGGATTGACTCGATTACTAAATTGCCCCTTCCCCAGAATGTTTCAGCCCTCCGGTCATTTTTAGGACTGGTTGGCTACTGCCGAAACCACATTGACGGTTTCGCCAGCAAGGCCTCCTAAAGAATTCTCAGACCTCCTAAAGAAAGGAGCCCCCTGGGAATGGCTTCTGCAGCATACGGATGCTGTGGACTCTTTCAAACAGGCACTCATAGCAGCCGCCGCACTACAAGTTCCAGACCCGCTTTCCCCTTACGCCATAGAGGTAGTGACGACAGACCGCACCCTTTCAGCCATGCTCCTCCAGGAACGGCACGACCAGTTAAGGCCCGTAGCTTACGCCTCCAGAATTTTAGATGCTGTGGAGCAGGGATTTTCAGCCTGTGAGAGGCACCTGCTCGCAGTATTTTGGGTAGTGCAGTATTTTTCATATATTACTGGACTGAACCCCATCACAATCCTCACCAAACACACCCCCACCCAACGTTTACTGGACGGACGACTCAAGGACGGCACAGCAAGCCAGATTAGAGCAGCGAGATGGACCCTTCTCTTGCAGGGATGGGGCATCACTGTTAAAAGGACAAAGACGCACACCTATTTAGCCGACAACTTACAGTACCCCGGAACCCCCCATGAATGCGAGATTATCTCTCCACACCACAAACCTTTATTGCTAAAAAACTCCCCCCAGAAAGATAGGTAGTTCATCCCAGAGCCCCCAGCACACGGACACGTGTGAGCCCATAAAGATCTATGTGGACGGATCTTCCACAGTCTTGGATGGGAAGCGCATAACAGGTTGCGGTATCTCTGTCGAGCACGCGCAGGGACGCGCCCTTGAGGAAATATCGTTAAAACTTCCAGGCCACTTAGGCCCGCAGGCAGCAGAGCTCGTGGCCATCGCGTATATAGTGGAACACCCAGATTCCTTCCCCAGCCCAGCAGACATATACTCGGACAGCTTCTATGTCTGCAACAGCCTCACGGAATTTCTGCCCCTGTGGAAAGCAAGAGGATTTGTTTCCGCAGTCGGGAAAACCCTCCCCTCAACCCCATTGCTCCGTCATATTTTACAGAGAGCCCAGAACAGGACTTTTGGGATAATCAAAGGCTGCAGTCACCATCGTTCCTCCCCCCCTGGAAATGTGAAAGCCGACGCACTGGCCAAAGCAGGTTCCAGACGTGGACATTTTTGGCAACCTCCCGAAAGCGCACCAGTGAGTGCAGTTCAGGTCTCACAGACAAAGATCGAGGATCTAGTAGAGGCCCAGAAGCAGGACAGCAATCTCAGGGAGATTGTAAAAGGAAACTATCCAGCACCCTATGAGAGGTGCAAAAATGCACTGACCACACATGACGATGTGGTGTTAAAAGACACCCTTTATGTGGTTCCTGAACAGGACAGGAATCAACTGATTTGTTTGTTCCATGACGGTCATGGACATCAGGGAATCGATCCCACTACAGCCCATCTCAAGCAGCTTTGTTGGTGGCCTAATTTAAAGGATGATGTAAACCATTACATCGAGACTTGTCTTATCTGTGCCCAGAAGAATCCGGACAGATATGACAAAAAGGCTCAACTCAGCCACACCCGACCCGCTAATGGCCCCTGGACTAACCTCCAGATTGATTTTATAGGACCATTGCCCCCTTGCAGGAATGGCTATAAATATGTACTTGTGGTAATTGACACATTTACAAAATGGGTGGAAGCATTCCCAGCCCGCACAAACACTGCAAAAAACACAGCCAAGATTTTGACCCACCATATCTTTACAAGATGGGGACTCCCCCGCAGCATTGAATCAGACCAAGGTTCCCATTTTATGGGACGTGTCATGCAGAACGTCCTCACGATATTTGGCATGACCCAAAAATTCCACATAGCATACCACCCACAGTCGAGTGGTATCGTGGAGCGCATGAATCGGACCCTAAAATCCACCCTCAGAAAAATGGTCCAGCAGAACAACACCACTTGGGACTCAGTTCTCCCTTTTGCACTGATGTTTATACGTAACACAATTTCTACTTCCACAGGTTACACCCCACACACCCTCATGACCGGACGCCCCATGAAAGGCACAGATTATTTGTTAGGTTTAGACTTGACCAGCCCCGAAGTGACGGCCCTCACACACGAGAAAGCAGTACAGCAACTAGTTCAAAATGTTAAAACGGCTTAGCTAGCAGCCGCAGTAAAATTGGGCACCAGAAAGAAACAGAGCAGGGCTTGTTTCGACAAGACAGTGCATGCGACTGAGTACAGTATAGGACAACAAGTTATGCTCTCTGTGTATAACCCCAGCACATTCCTGTCACCAAAATACTCGGGTCGATACTCCATTGCGGATAAAGTAAGCCCTTCCGTGTATAAAATATAATATCCCAACGGTAAGACTGCGTGGTTCCATATAAACCAGCTGAAGGCATATGGAACACAGTCGAACTACGCACACCACGTCATACTCGACGCAGCACACCACACCCCGCCCACAGCCAACGTAACCCTACCATCCCCCAACACGTCCAGCCCAGCCACGGACTCGACCTCGACTCCACCTCCGAAATATACACTCCGCCCCAGAATGCCCACAGATTGCAGCAGCAGAGACAGCGACTGTGACTCGGACGATAGCCACAGCACGCCTCCCTACTATCCCATGCAACAGGCCCCACACCCAGCGATTCCAACTACGATCCAAGTGATCCCTTCATGATCACTTTCCTCAACAAACCCCACCACCGACCACCGAACTACACTGACGACCCGGATTTTGTCCCCACACAACTAGACACCAACTATTGGCGCCGAGATAACTCGTTCCGACTCGTCCGCAACGATGAGAGCGACCCTTTCAGCCCTGATACACTCAAGAGTTTGGGGCCCGTGAAAAGATGACGACCTTGGGTCTGACTCCCACACCGAGATCCCCTTTGCGACCCTGTTCGCAACCGAGAACTGAGGTGTCCAGATGATGTTTTAAAAGGAACCGCTTGGGAGAAGTGGTGTCCTTTCTGATGGAACCGGAAGAATGTTTTATGTTGTTTGTAAGTTTGTTAAATGTTGTATGTCCGACAGGAGAATTTTTTTTCTCACTGCCCCACGCCTATTCGGCCGAAACCTCTGAGGACTTGCCTACAGAGACTCACTTTTGCCAGACACAAGGTCAGCGGAACTAGCTTGTCTGCAGAGATGGGTTAAGGAACCAGACGCCCGTTCGTAACTGCCCTTCTGATTCGAAGGAAAGAACCACTACGGTAGCCCCACCACGATGACTACATTTCTTGCCCGTTCTTGTCGGTTGCTCAGGCAGTGGAGAAACGGCTTGAGACCCGCCCTGCCTGGGAACCCCCCTCTGGTCAACTATGCTCGGGTAGAGAGACACGGCATTGGTAGCCGTCCTACCCAGGGACTCCATCCAACGCTTACCCGTCGCGGCCCATACGCACCTCATTTTGGCACTTTTCATCAAAAAGTTTTGTTTTGTTTTAGGTAACCTTTAGGTTGCCAACCACATGCATTTACATCCTGAAACATTTGGATGATAAATCGCGCAGTCTGCGAGACGGCTCGCACTGGTTCATTATTTGGAAGTGTGTCTTGCCCTAAAATTCGGTTTTTGAAAAAAAAAATGAGTGAGTCACACATAGTGACCAATTATAAAGGGAGTAATTGGCACTAAAGGACAGACACACTACCGTACAAGATATTAAACAAAGGTAGTTACAGACACTATGCTTGTTTCTGCAGAACTCCAGAAGCTCCAGGACCGGAGAAGAGAAGAAAGAAAAGGAAAGAGAAGAGCCATGAGGACTTCCTTCACATGGATCAGCATCATCTTTATCGACTTTTGGTTGCGCGTGAACGCGAACCACATGACTTCAAGCCCCCCAGCCGTTAATGTTTCATTTCCCCGCAATACCCAGAGCACAGTAACCAGCGACACCACATCATCTTGGTGTGCCAGGTTCATAACCTGGTACTCCCTGTCCTATGTAATAGAAACCTTACTGGTATTAGCGATACTTTGCTGCATCGTGCAGACTATGCGTCTACGGAAATGGAGAAGGAGAGCCTACCGCGCTCGAACCCCGGTATATAGGATCAGATCACCTCTTTTCAGATACGACCAGACCCCCGACCCCCGCGGTCCATAATAAAGAGCAATCACTTGCGTTTATTGTAAATAAAGAAATGTAAAGAACTGTTCATGAGCAGATTGTACGATCCTGATCTTGACTGCCAAGCCAGGAAGACTGATGTATAAAATGCTATGATTTTGTTTGTATGGTTGAGGAAGTTAGGATGATGAAATGTTTCAGTGAGTGTAGTGTATTAAGGATAGTTAGAGGTTCCCAGTTTATTGTTTTGTAATGCATGTCCCTGTTTGACATAGCGCCCTTAGAATTGTTAGGTAAAATTTTTTTGCATAGCTATGGTCAGTGCAGAGGCCATAAAGGAAGTGCCCCCCCCAGATCAGGGAATGGAAAGCAACATAGTTATGTGATCCTTCACGCTTAGCGTTAGGATCACAAGGAGGGTTTGTAGCCACTTAAAATGGCCAACTCCCGATTCAAAATGGCGAACGGCAAAGGCTGATGGGAAAGTCAGCCAACAGGACAAAAAAGAGCAGCTGCAGGTTGACTGTGTATTTACCTCTGGAAAGGCCAGACAAGATCGATACCAGCAACCATCAGCATAACAAAACACCAGCCATCTGCATACTAATGAGCAATCCCCGGGAACAATAAGCAACATTTAGACACGTAAAGCAAAACCAGACTCTTCGGTGCCAGCAGAAGCCTACACAAAGGGAGGTGAACGACCATCTCAAGACCGCCCATCGATCAGGGAACCGCTCCAGAATTGGAGAAAATCGAACCAAGTGATGGGGACAAAGTCCAATCACTTGGAACCAGGTACAGGGTCCGCCCCGAAAGGCGGGAAGCCCCTGGGGACTATAAGAATTGAGCCTCAAGTTCAAGGCGCTCTCTTCCAGCCCTCTTCCATCTCTCTTCAACCGCTTGCAGCTTTCTTCACTCTTCAACAGCCGCTCAAAATTGTAAGTCTTACTTCAACGCTCGCTACGAGATAGGCGCTCCTAGCTATCAATCTGTACCAACTTCGAATCCCGCAGGCTCAGAACCCGAACGAAAGGTGGATGAGGGTAAAGCAGTTGATGTGGTGTATATGGATTTCAGGAAAGCGTTTGATAAGGTTCCCCACGGTAGGCTACTGCAGAAAATACGGAGGCATGGGATTCAGGGTGATTTAGCAGTTTGGATCAGAAATTGGCTAGCTGGAAGAAGACAAAGGGTGGTGGTTGATGGGAAATTTTCAGACTGGAGTCCAGTTACTAGTGGTATACCACAAGGATCTGTTTTGGGGCCACTGCTGTTTGTCATTTTTATAAATGACCTGGAGGAGGGCGTAGAAGGATGGGTGAGTAAATTTGCAGATGACACTAAAGTCGTGTGGACAGTGCGGAAGGATGTTACAAGTTACAGAGGGACATAGATAAGCTGCAGCGGTGGGCTGAGATGTGGCAGATGGAGTTTAATGCAGAAAAGTGTGAGGTGATTCATTTTGGAAGGAATAACAGGAAGACAGAGTACTGGGCTAATGGTAAGATTCTTGGCAGTGTGGATGAGCAGAGATCTCGGTGTCCATGTACATAGATC
The DNA here is from genome assembly GCF_047496885.1 of Scyliorhinus torazame. NCBI lineage: Eukaryota > Metazoa > Chordata > Chondrichthyes > Carcharhiniformes > Scyliorhinidae > Scyliorhinus > Scyliorhinus torazame. The sequence continues at coordinate 122,771,452 of NC_092709.1, forward strand.
TCTGAAAGTTGCCACCCAGGTTGAGAGGGTTGTTAAGAAGGTGTATGGTGTGTTAGCTTTTATTGGTAGAGGGATTGAGTTTCGGAGCCATGAGGTCATGTTGCAGCTGTACAAAACTCTGGTGCGGCCGCATTTGGAGTATTGCATGCAATTCTGGTCGCCGCATTATAGGAAGGATGTGGAAGCATTGGAAAGGGTGCAGAGGAGATTTACCAGAATGTTGCCTGGTATGGAGGGAAAATCTTATGAGGAAAGGCTGAGGGACTTGAGGCTGTTTTCGTTACAGACAAGAAGGTTAAGAGGTGACTTAATTGAGGCATACGATGATCAGAGGATTGGATAGAGTGGACAGTGAGAGCCTTTTTCCTTGGATGGTGATGTCTAGCATGAGGGGACATAGCTTCAAATTGCGAGGAGATAGATATAACACAGATGTCAGAGGTAGGTTCTTTACTCCGAGAGTAGTAAGGGTGTGGAATGCCCTGCCTGCAACAGTAGTGGACTCGCCAACACTGAGGGCATTCAAATGGTCATTGGATAGACACATGGACGATAAGGGAAGTGTGTAGATGGGCTTTAGAGTGGTTTCACAGGTCGGCGTAACATCGAGGGCCGAAGGGCCTGTACTGCGCTGTAATATTCTATGTGCTATGTTCTAATTTGAACCCGGGATCCCAAAGCATTACCGTGGGTCTCTGGGTTATTAGTCCCGTCCATACCACGATACCACCGCCTCACAGATGGGGCATGGGGTTGTGGTGACTCCCCAAGGGACCGAGAAATCCAGGAACGGACCGCTATTGCCAAGGCCACATGGGTGCCCCCGCTACATAACTCCCCGCACTCCCCCAACCAGCCGCCACCTACCAGTAGTGCAGCACGTGGCCCACCCAAGGCAGTGGCCACAGTAGCCCCTGCAGGAGAGCACCGGAAGGGGACGCAGAGCATTCTGCTGACATGGGCAGTGCCAGCCAATGGTACACCTGGCAGCAGGGAAGGGTGCCAGAGCCATAGGCCCCCACGGTGTGGGGGGAAATGTGAGGGCAGGGCTGCAGTGCAGGCCAGGGCCACCATGTAGCCCGGTGGACCTGATTGGGCACGGGGGTCTGCACTATGCCAACATGTCTGACCTTGACCCCCTGCAGACAAAAGATTTAGGAATTCAACAGGAATGTAAGCCTTCATCCTAGTCGCCGCAGTCCTGGGGCTGTACAAGCAGGAACTGCTCGAGGGGATTCTGCAGGGTGGAGCCTGCCCCAGAGGAACAGGAGGCAGCCGGTCAGGATGGAGAGCTGGCACTCAACAGGCCGAGGAGGAGGTGCAAGGAAGGCACCGCATGAGGCCTCGTATGTGCCAACAGTGCCTGTCATTCAAGGACCTGCTGGACTCCGGCTGTGCAGGGGACAGTGCGACATATCTGCGAGATCATGGCATACCTGGCACCGTGGGGCAATGGGGGAGGACACCCGCTCCCGGTTACCGTCAAGGTGACGGTCGCCCTGAAAATTTACGCCACAGGGTCATTCCAGGCGCCGAGTGGAGACATCTCCTGGCACATTTACGGTTCCTGACACATTCAAGGTGCATCCTTAGATAAGCAGTTGGCTCCTGGGTGACAAAGGTTATCCGTTGCAGTTGATGACGCCTATCTGGAAGGAGACTCGCTACAATGACGCCCATGCCTCGACTAGAGGCATGTACGAGTGGTGCTTCGGCATCCTGAAGATGCAGATGCCTGGTCCGCTCTGGAGGGGCCCTCCAGTAGAGCGCTAGGAAAGTCTCCCACATCGTGGTGGCCTGCTGTATCCTCCACAACATCGCTCAGCAGAGCAATATTGTGGAGGACATTTCTGCAGGAGGGGGATAAACGGCAAATGCCATCCGTAGAGGAGGATATATGGGAGGGAGAGGGAGGGCAGGGTGTGGCGCCCGAGCAGGCATAGGAGGCAAGGAAGAGCCGGCAAGTACGTGTGAGCCAGAGCCGGCAAGTACAGTTTGCTCCAATTGCCTCCAGGCTCACTGACCAGGGGGCCTGACCAGCGGCACGAACATCCCATCCCATCCCCACAACCCCCACACCTGACTACCCCCTTCCATGAACACCCTCCCTGTGCAACCACCGACACCCCCCCCCACCCCACCCCACCCCATGCAACCCCTCCGGCGATTCGTACCTGCCTCACTACGGGGCACAGGTCCTGGGTCGGGAGTATCGGTGGGTCTGGCCCATGGGATGCAGGATGATGATGACCTGGTCTGGGGTGAGCTCTGGTTCTCGGCATCAATGTCTGACCCCTGCCTACGGTCGCACTTTCCACTGTCCACCTGGGTGATCCCTGCATGTGACGTGGCCATTCCATTCCATGCACCCGTCAAATCCTCGGGGTGGCAGATCTGGGGACGGTGCGGGGGGGGGGGGGGGGGGGGGGGGGGAGGTTTCAGCTCAAAACCAAAAGCCTGTAATGTTGCAGACCAGAATTAAAAAAGAGAAACACGGAACAGACAAAGACTTAGCTAGTTCCTTGCACCATCCAACACTTCAAACAGAATGTAAGAAAGTCTCACCTTTGCCATTTAGCTCTTCACCAAAGTACAACAAAATGCTCTCAGTTCTTGGCTAGCAGGGATGTGCAGATGGACAATGAGAGGGAAAATGGAGAAAGAGTACATGGAAGTGGGAATCCTCGTCAAGGTGTTCCCACTTCTCATCCCTTTCCCCTCCACGCTCCTGCATCACTTCAGGCAGAGTCCCACTACTCTTCTTTGCCCCAATGGCCATGTCTGTCTCTGCACATGTGGGTCAGTCTTTAGCAGGGCCCTCACAGACTCCAAAACTCAGAGGACACCCACCATGGCTTTCTCTGCTGCCAGAGCAGGGGTTAAAGCAGCCAGTCCCTAGCTCTGCTGACGCCATAGGGTAGGAGTAATAAAAAGTGAAAGATGTGGTAATGATGCAGGCTAGTGATCTAACCATGCAGGAAATTCTCTGGGGGACATGGGTTCAAATCCCACCATCATATGGCATAATTTAATGCACGGCACAGCGATTAGCACTGCTGCCTCACAGCACCAAGCACCTGGGTTTGCTTGCGGCCTTTGGTGACTGTGTGGAGTTTGCAGGTTTTCCCCGTGTCTGTTTGTGTTCCCTTCAAGTGTTTTGGTTCCCTCCCACAGTCCAAAGATGTGCATATTAGGTGGATTGGCCACGCTAAATTGCCCCTGAATGTTCAAATGTTAGGTGGGGTTATGGAGATAGGGTGGGGGAGTGGGCCTAGGTTAGGGAGTTCTTTCGGAGGGTCGGTGAAGATTCGATGGGTCAAATGGCCTCCTTCTGCACTGTAAATTCTGTGACTTAGTTGCACAAGTTGCAAAAACACACTTTAACGTTTTAACAATGCCAATATTACATTGGCTACCGAAATTCCAATGGATCAATATTTTCTTTCAACTCTCCATTGTCCCCCTGTCTCCAATGTTGCATTCCAAATTCCAAATTAACATTAGTCTTCAGGGGAATGGTATGATCACGGTGGGGGATGAGCAAAGTGTGTAAATGCGATGGAAGTATTTATGACAGTGGGAATGACTTGTGTTGTGGGAGGGTGAGTGTAATAAGTTGAAGGAGGCAGAAGTCCTTTCATCAGAATTCCTTTTATTTACAAAACAGCGGAACAGCCAGGTGCATTCTGCTTGCTGTCTACACTGGGAGTGCAGAGGATCTGTCACTCCCTGTTATATACAGAGAAAGGCGATCCCTGATTGGGTCACTAAACAGGGAACTCATATTCTAATTGGCCAATCTCAAAGGCCTGGCCTGAGTCATTACAGTGAGGACGATATGAAAGTGTGCCATATGACTTCACGCATTCAGTTTATCTGAAGCATGCCTGTATGAGCTTGTCCCAGTTTTCTCGAGCAGCTAGGTATAATGCTGCAGGAATTATGGCCACATAAGGAGTACAGTGTACAGTTTTGGTCGCCTCATTTTAGGAAGGATGTGGAAGCTTTGGAAAAGGTGCAAAGAAGATTTACCAGGATGTTGCCTGGAATGGAGAGTAGGTCTTACGAGGAAAGGTTGAGGGTGCTAGGCCTTTTCTCATTAGAACGGAGAAGGATGAGGGGCGACTTGATAGAGGTTTATAAGATGATCAGGGGAATAGATAGAGTAGACAGTCAGAGACTTTTTCCCCGGGTGGAACAAACCATTACAAGGGGACATAAATTTAAGGTGAAAGGTGGAAGATATAGGAGGGATATCAGAGGTAGGTTCTTTACCCAGAGAGTAGTGGGGGCATGGAATGCACTGCCTGTGGAAGTAGTTGAGTCGGAAACATTAGGGACCTTCAAGCAGCTATTGGATAGGTACATGGATTACGGTAAAATGATATAGTGTAGATTTATTTGTTCTCAAGGGCAGCACGGTAGCATTGTGGTTAGCACAATTGTTTCACAGCTCCAGGGTCCCAGGTTCGATTCCGGCTTGGGTCACTGTCTGTGCGGAGTCTGCACGTCCTCCCCGTGTCTGCGTGGGTTTCCTCCGGGTGCTCCGGTTTCCTCCCACAGTCCAAAGATGTGCGGGTTAGGTGAATTGGCCATGATAAATTGCCCTTAATGTCCAAATTGCCCTTGGTGTTGGGTGGAGGTGTTGAGTTTGGGTAGGGTGCTCTTTCCAAGAGCCGGTGCAGACTCAAAGGGCCGAATGGCCTCCTTCTGCACTGTAAATTCAATGATAATCTATGATAAATCTAGGACAAAGGTTCGGCAACATCGTGGGACGAAGGGCCTGTTCTGTGCTGTATTTTCTATGTTCTATGTTCTATAAGGCTCCTCTTTCTGCTCTTGCGATTCCAGCCCTCTCTTCAGCATGATGAGGAAATAGAAAGTTTAAACTTTCAGCTTGATGTCATCATTGACCTGAAACATTAACTGTTTTTCTCCACACAGAAGTTGCCTGACTTTCTGAGTATTTGCAGAATTTCCTATTTCCAGTTCAGATTTCAAGCAACGGCAGCATTTTGCTTTTGTGTTAATAACTAAACAAAACATTTCTCTTGATTGCTAGATTGCATTTACCAGAAAACAAGATGAACTATTTTCATAAGTGATGCGTGATCAATTACACTCAAGATGAAGTGATTTCATAACTGAAGGCTTTCATCTACTAGAACTTGTTCCCCAGCAGCTTCTGTACAGAAAGTGAAGGCTGCTGGGACGGCACAGTTTCTTATACTCCGCCTGACAGGGCAGAGCTACGTAACAACAGCCAATGGTAGACTCCAGGGTCTAACCAATGGTCATCAGCCTCTTAGGTACCGCAATCCCTGGTACTAACACATTTACCCCCTGTTAAAAAAGAGTCCGGCGGTGGTGGTGGCCAGTGTAACAGTCATCTTTAACATGGTATGATCAGGTATGGAGGTACCGTGCTGTCGAGGATATTGACAAAGTTCACAGTTAAAGTCACAGCGAAGCAATCAGTCAATCGGGTGGCCTGGTTGTCCTTCTGGAGCGTCTGGGCTTCGGTGGTGATTCTGGTGGGGGTCTGGTGGTTGCGACTCCGGGAGCGTGGTTTCGGCCTCCCTGGCAGCTTCGTCACCCCTAGGCGGCGCTGTTGGAGCAAAAGGTTGACACCTGTAGGTGGCGTCGGTGGGTGGGCGGGCCTAGGCAGGAGCGGCCGGAGTACTGACCCTCCAGTGAGGTGCTGTGGGAGGGGGGGGTGGCAATGGTTCGGGTGCGCGTGGGGTTCCGGCGGGCACAAGGTCCCCACAAGGAGACTGTATCTTGCCGGCTGTCAGGGAACGCCACGTAGGGGTACTGGCGGTTAGCGTGCAGCAGGCGGACCCTCTCGACCAACGGGTCCGACTTGTGTGCCCGCACGTGCTTCCGAAGCAGGATGGGTCCGGGTGTCGCTAGCCAGGTTGGGAGCGAGGTCCCGGAGGAGGACTTCCTGGGGAAAACAAGGAGACGTTCATGAGGTGTCTGATTTGTGGTTGTACAGAGCAGCGACCGGATGGCGTGGAGGGCCATCGGGAGGACTTCTTGCCAGCGGGAGACTGGGAGATTCCTGGACCGTAGGGCCAGTAGAACAGTCTTCCAGACCGTTCCGTTCTCCCTCTCCACCTGTCCGTTTCCCCGGGGGTTGTAACTGGTCGTCCTGCTCGAGGCGATGCCCTTGCTGCGCAGGAATTGACACAGTTCGCCGCTCATAAAGGAGGACCCCTATCACTGTGTATGTATGCGGGGAAACCGAACAGTGTAAAGATACCCTGGAGGTCCTTGATGACGGTGGTTGTGGTCATGTCTGGGCAGGGGATGGCGAATGGGAACCGGGAGTACTCGTCAATCACGTTCAAAATACGTGTTGCTGTCGGTGGAGGGGAGGGGGCCTTTGAAATCCATGCTGAGGCGTTCAAAGGGACAGGAAGCCTTTATCAGGTGCGCCCTCTCTGGGCGGTAGAAGTGCGGTTTGCACTCTGCGCAGATTTGGCAATCCCTGGTGACTGTCCTGACCTCCTCGATGGAGTAGGGTAGGTTGCGGGTCTTGATGAAGTGGAAGAAACGAGTGACCCCCGGGTGGCAGAGGTCCTCGTGGAGGGCTCGGAGGCGGTCCACTTGTGCAGTGGCACAAGTGCCGCGGGACAGGGCATCAGAAGGCTCGTTTAGCTTCCCTGGACGGTACAAGATCTCGTAGTGCAAGTATCCTCCACCGCAAGATCTTGTCGTTTTTAATCTTGCCCCGCTGTGCATTATCGAACATGAAGGCAACCGACCGTTGGTCCGTGAGGAGAGTGAATCGCCTGCTGGCCAGGTAATGCCTTCAATGTCGAACAGCTTCTACTATGGCTTGTGCCTCTTTTTCGATCGAGGAATGATGAATTTCAGAAGAATGGAGGGTACGGAGACGAAGGCCACAGGCCTGCCCGCTTGGTTGAGGGTGGCCACCAGAGCTACGTCGGACGCATCGCTCTCGACCTGGAAGGGGAGGGACTCGTCAATGGCGTGCATCGTGGCCTTTGCAATGTCTGCTTTGATGCGGCTGAAGGCCTGGCGGGCTTCCGTCGACAGGGGGAAGGTTGTGGACTGGATTAAGGGTCGGGCTTTGTCTGCGAAGTTGGGGACCCACTACGCATAATAGCTGAAAAACCCGAGGCAGCACTTCAGGGCCTTGGGGCAGTCAGGGAGGGGGAACTCCATAAGGGGGCGCATGCACTCAGGGTCGGGGCCTATAACTCCATTTTGCACCACGTAGCCTAGAATGGCTAGACGGTCGGTGCTAAACTTGCAGTTATCCTTATTGTATGTCAGGTTAAGGGTTTGCGCGGTCTGGAGAAATTTGCGGAGGTTGGTGTCGTGGTCCTGCTGGTCATGGCCACAGATGGTGATGTTATCCAGATACGGGAACGTTGCGCGTAAGCCGTACCGGTCAACCATTCTGTCCATCTCTCGCTGGAAGACCGAGACCCCATTAGTGACACCAAAGGGAACTCTTAAAAATTGATAGAGCCGCCCATCTGCTTCGAAGGCAGTGTACTTGCGGTCACTATTACGGAGGGGTCGCTGGTGGTAGGCGGACTTGAGATCCACCGTGGAGAAGACCTTGTATTGTGCGATACTGTTTACCAGGTCGGCTATAAGGGGGAGAGGGTACGCGTCCAGCTGCGTAAACCTGTTGATGGTCTGGCTGTAGTCAATTACCATCCTATGCTTCTCCCCGGTCTTTACCACCACTACTTGAGCTCTCCAGGGACTGTTGCTTGCTTCGATGACCCCTTCCTCCAGCAGCCTTTGGATCTCTGACCTGATGAGGGTCTGGTCCTGGGCACTGTACCGCCTGCTCCTGGTGGCGACGGGTTTGCAATCCGGGGTGAGGTTCGCAAACAGGGAAGGCGGGTCGACCTTCAGGGTCGGTAGGCTGCAGACAGTACGGGGAGGTATAGGGCCGCTGAATTTAAAGGTCAGGCTTTGCAAATGACATTGGAAGTCCAGCCCCAGGAGTGTCGCCGCGCAGAGGTGCGGCAGGACATACAGGCGGAAATTGTCGAATTTCCTGCCTTGGACAGTGAGGTTCGCTAGGCAGAACCCCTTTATCTCCACCGAGTGTGACCCAGAGGCCAGGGAGATCCTTTGGTTTACAGGGTGGGTTACAAGTGAACAGCGCCTTACTGTGTCGGGGTGAACAAAGCTTTCCGTGCTCCCAGAGTCAATCAGGCAGGACGTCTCGAGGCCGTTGATGAAGACTGTTGTTGTAGCTGTTGCGAGTGTCTGGGGTCGACTTTGGTCCAGTGTCACCGAGGCCAGATGAAGCAGTTGCGAGTTCTGATCGGGCTGAGTCTAGTCGGCCGTGCTGGGGGCCTAGGGCCCCATCCAAGATGGCGTCGGCGATGGACAAAATGGCGGCGCCCATCCGTCCAGCGTCGTGTCCGGGGGGCAAGATGGCCACGCCCGTGGGTCGCATGTGGCCCTAGGATAGGGGGGTGGCGGTGAGCGCTGGCTGGTCGGGGCCTGAAGCCGCGGCGGTCCGGAGTCGCTGGAGACCGCGGCCACGGCGTGGACCTGGCAGACCCCCACAAAGTGGCCTTTCTTGTCGCATCCTTTGCAGGTGGCGGTGCGGGCCGGGCAGCGCGGGCGGGGATGATTCGCCTGCTCGCAGAAGAAATAGCGGGGCCCGGCGGCGTTAGCGGGCCGTCTCATAGCGCAGGCCTGCAGGGTCAGTGGGAATGTCTGTGGGGCTGCCGCTGTGGGGTGCCATGCAGCCCAGGGGGCCGCCGCGTGGTCGGGCGCATCGGACTGCGCGTTTTTGTAGGTAACGCCCATGGACCCTGCCAGGGCCCGTGCCTCTCTAAGTCCCAGGGTGTTCCTTTCTAGGAGTCTTCGGCGGATATCTGAGGAGCTCATACCTGCTACAAAAGCATCCCTGATTAAAGGTTCCGTGTGCTCGCTCCCCGAAACTTGCAGGCTGCCAAGTTTTGGCCCAGCACCAGTAGCGCCCGGTAGAAATCTTCCAACGATTCCCCGGGGCTTTGCCGTCTAGTTGCAAGCAGGTGACGTGCGTAGACCTGATTTACAGGGCGGATATAATGTCCTTCTAACAGTTCGATCGCGGCATCATAGTTCTCCGCCTCCTCGATAAGGGTGTAGATCCCAGGGCTGACCCTTGAGCACAGGAGATGCATTTTCTGTCATTCTGTGGGGGTGCATCCGGCCCTCTCGAGGTAGCCTTTAAAGCACGCCAGCCAGTGTTTAAATATTGCAGCCGAGTTCTCCGCGTGGGGGCTGAGTTGAAGGCACTCCGGTTTGATTCGGTGATCCATCCTTCCAGCTTAAGTCAAGTAGATTAAATTGATGCGCGATCAATTACACTCAAGACAAAGTGATTTCATAACTGAAGGCTTTAATCTACTAGATCTTGTTCCCCAGCAGCTTTGGTACAGAAAGTGAAGGCTGCTGGGACGGCACCGTCTCTTATACTCCGCCTGGCAGGGTGGAGCTACGTAACAACAGCCAATGGTAGACTCCTGGGTCTAACCAATGGTCATCAGCCTCTTAGGTACCTCAGTACCTGGTACTACCACAATAAATATTCACACAAATACGTAAAAATAGGCATGCTGCATGGGGCAGAAATAAAAACAAATTCTCAACTTAGACATTCTAGTGGATGAAAACAAGTAGACAAAATTCTATTTTAATAACATATTTAATGCACTTTAAATATGTTGTTAAATATAAATGAAGTGTTCAAATTATTTAATTAGTGTGAAACAAAGGCATGAATTGTCATTCTTAAAATTTCTTAGAATTACTTCATAAGTGACTTACTGTTGATTTTACATATCTTTAAATTATGCTTTTGGAATTATGATAGTTATGCTCACTACCTCCAAAATGCTGAGGCTACAGTTTCTGATCTATGTTTTTAATAGGTTTTCGTCATCATGGTACACACGTCAGGCTATAACAATGTATTGTGATTATTGTCAGCAATGATTTGCTTTTCCTCTTCATTAAAGTTGGAGTCTGAATACGAAATCTCCATTCTGATTATTAATAAGGTGCTGCAGGATATAATTGCATGTATTTGTAACAGTTCCTGTGCCAGTATTTCAACAATTTGAATTAAAATAGGAATTACTAATTCGTTTTTTGCCTGGAATAATTAGTGATGTGACTCACTACAAAAGTTTTCTTTAAGTTTCTTTAATTGCTAATGAAAATATTTCATTTCTTCTGGTGTTTATTCTATTCCTTGTAAATTTGAAGAGTTTTCTTGAAGTGACCTTGTGAAAGCCATTATTAAAACAGTACACTAAATAATTGATGATAAGTGACCTTTACCTCACATTCTGACAGAAAATCTCTACATTTAAATGGCAGTGCAGAAGATGAAAAAGAGAAAATCTTCTGACTTATGTCCCACTGTTAATGAAATTGGTGGCAATTTACTTTTAAAATTTAAATTATTGTTAGACAGAAAGGTCATGGATAGAAATGCCATTTGAGAATCACACTAGCACCTAATTTACAGCATTATTTGCATTCTAAAATATATATACTTGACATTTAAGAGAAATTGAAATTGTTTTAAGTGAGATACATAAACACAAACCCATTAAGAGTTAGTTGCTTAAGATGCTATTTTTAAACAGAGTTAGTAGTGGAGTGAAACCTGCCATTGCCAATAAATTTTAAAATATATGTACAATATAACGAGACATTTCGCAGATATAAATGAAACCAATACCTCAAAATGGAAAACAGGTATCATTTCCATGATTTGCTATTACACCAATTATAATGTCATGGTTGAAAACAGTGATCTAGTGACATCAGGTGCCATCAATTGGTATCCTTTTCTGTAATAATTAATCAATCAATTGAACTGAAGCAAATTGTGCAGCGTTGCTGATGAGATGGTGTAAGGTGCTAGTATTTGAACAAAGATTTTAATTAGGACAATGATGTTACAGCACAATTTTTTTAAAATAGGTACAAAGTCTTTTGAGACAGAGCATGCTAGTTGCAAGCTGCATGGGGATACATTATATTATGTGCCAACCCTATTTGTCAGGCAGGCAGCATTTTGTTCACTGCATGAATCTATTGACACATAGTGGTTGCTAACTGGCTTGCTGCTGCAGGTGTTTAATTGCCTGAGACAATTGCTTGCCTGCGAAATAAAGCACTTAATGATAACGTCCTCCTTGCTCCAGATGGAGGTGTGAATGAGGACTTGCCACAAAGATAGCTGGGTTGTTCTTTGTATTTCCACTGAAAGTCCAAACTGTTTCACTGATTAATATCCGGGAATAGCAAATTACAAATTAATTTTTCGATTATGTTGCAGGCAGATTTTAGAAATAACGGTGTTTACATATTGAGCTGCTATTATAGATTCAGTAGTGTTAAGGGCGATTTTCTGAAGCATCATTCAGAGACCTCGAATGGGGGCTTGGATGTCTTGGAAACAATTAAGATTATCTGGAGATTTTGTCATCAAAGAGTGACTGGCAGCAATGTGCTGGACAAGTGTGAGATTCACTTATTGGTGGTGAAGATGAGTGAGGGTAACATCCATATTTTGAAATGTCAATGTTTGGTGGTTTCCCGTATTAACATAGAACATAGAAAATACAGCACAGAACAGGCCCTTTGGCCCACGATGTTGTGCCGAACCTTTGTCCAAGATTAATCATAAATTATCATAGAATTTACAGTGCAGAAGGAAGCCATTCGGCCCTACGAGTCTGCACCGGCTCTTGGAAAGAGCACCCTACCCAAGGTCAACACCTCCACCCTATCCCAGTAACCCCACCCAACACTAAGGGCAATTTTGGACACTAAGGGCAATTTATCATGGCCAATCCACCTAACCTGCACATCTTTGGACTGTGGGAGGAAACCGGAGGACCCGGAGGAAACCCACACACACACAGGGAGGATGTGCAGACTGCGCACAGACAGTGACCCAAGCCGGAATCGAACCTGGGACCCTGGAGCTGTGAAGCAATTGTGCTATCCACAATGCTACCGTGCTGCCCTGAAGAACAAATTAATCTACACTGTAGCATTCTACTGTAATCCATGTACCTATCCAATAACTGCTTGAAGGTCCCTCATGTTTCCGACTCAACTACTTCCACAGGCAGTGCATTCCATGCCCCCACTACTCTCTGGGTAAAGAACCTACCTCTGACATCCCCCCTATATCTTCCACCTTTCACCTTAAATTTATGTCCCCTTGTAATGGTTTGTTCCACCTGGGGAAAAAGTCTCTGACTGTCTACTCTATCTATTCCCTTGATCATCTTATCAACCTCTATCAAGTCGCCCCTCATCCTTCTCCGTTCTAATGAGAAAAGGCCTAGCACCCTCAACCTTTCCTCGTAAGACCTACTCTCCATTCCAGGCAACATCCTGGTAAATCTCCTTTGCACCTTTTCCAAAGCTTCCACATCCTTCCTAAAATGAAGCGACCAGAACTGTACACAGTACTCCAAATGTGGCCTTACCAAAGTTTTGTACAGCTGCATCATCACCTCTCGGCTCTTAAATTCAATCCCTCTGTTAATGAACGCTAGCACACCATATGCCTTCTTCACAGCTCTATCCACTTGAGTGGCAACTTTAAAAGATGTATGAACATAGACCCCAAGATCTCTCTGCTCCTCCACATTGCCAAGAAATCTACCGTTAACCCTGTATTTCGCATCATATTTGTCCTTCCAAAATGGACAACCTCACACTTTTCAGGGTTAAACTCTATCTGCAACTTGTCAGCCCAGCACTGCACCCTATCTATGTATCTTTGCAGCCGACAACAGCCCTCCTCACTATCCACAATTCCACCAATCTTCGTATCTTCTGCAAATTTACTGACCCACCCTCCAACTCCCTCATCCAAGTCATTAATGAAAATCACAAACAGCAGAGGACCCAGAACTGATCCCTGTGGTACGCCACTGGTAACTGGGTTCCAGGCTGAATATTTGCCATCCACCACCACTCTCTGACTTCTATCGGTTAGCCAGTCCATTATCCAACTGGCCAAATTTCCCACTCTCCCATGCCTCCTTACTTTCTGCATAAGCCTACCATGGGGAACCTTATCAAATGCCTTACGAAAATCCATGTACACTACATCCACTGCTTCACCTTCGTCCACATGCTTGGTCACCTCCTCAAAGAATTTAATAAGACTTGTAAGGCAAGACCTACCCCTCACAAATCCGTGCTGACGATCCCTAATCAAGCAGTGTCTTTCCAGGTGCTCAGAAATCCTATCCTTCAGTACCCTTTCCATTACTTTGCCTACCACCGAAGTAAGACTAACTGGCCTGTGATTCCCAGGGTTATCCCGAGTCCCTTTTTTGAACAGGGGCACGACATTCGCGACTCTCCAATCCCCTGGTACCACCCGTGTTGACAATGAGGACGAAAAGATCATTGCCAACGGCTCTGCAATTTCATCTCTTGCTTCCCATAGAATCCTTGGATATATCCCATCAGGCCTGGGGGACTTGTCTATCCTCAAGTTTTTCAAAATGCCCAACACATCTTCCTTCCTAACAAGTATTTCCTCGAGCTTACCAGTCTGTTTCACACTGTCCTCTTCAACAATATGGCCCCTCTCATTTGTAAATACAGAAGAAAAGCACTCATTCAAGACCTCTCCTATCTCTTCAGACTCAATACACAATCTCCCGCTACTGTCCTTGATCGGACCTACCCTCGCTCTAATCATTCTCATATTTCTCACATACGTCTAAAAGGCTTTGGGGTTTTCCCTGATCCTACCAGCCAAAGAGTGTTCATGGCCTCTCTTAGCTCTCCTCCTCCCTTTCTTCAGTTCCCTCCTGGCTATCTTGTATCCCTCCAGCGCCCTGTCTGAACCTTGTTGCCTCAGCCTTACAAAAGTCTCCTTTTTCGTCTTAACAAGACATTGAACCTCTCTTGTCAAACATGGTTCCCTCACTCGACCATCGCTTCCCTGCCTGACAGGGGCATACATATCAAGGACACGTAGTACCTGTTCCTTGAACAAGTTCCACATTTCACTTGTGTCCTTCCCTGACAGCCTATGTTCCCAACTTATGCACTTCAATTCTTGTCTGACAACATCGTATTTACCCTTCCCCCAATTGTAAACCTTGCCCTGTTGCACGTACCTATCCCTCTCCATTACTAAAGTGAAAGTCACAGAATTGTGGTCACTATCTCCAAAATGCTCCCCCACTAACAAATCTATCATTTGCCCTGGTTCATTACCAAGTACTAAATCCAATATGGCCTCCCCTCTGGTCGGACAATCTACATACTGTGTTAGAAAAGCTTCCTGGACACACTGCACAAACACCACCCCATCCAAACTGTTTGATCTAAAGAGTTTCCACTCAATGTTTGGGAAGTTGAAGTCACCCATGACTACTACCCTGTGACTTCTGCACCTTTCCAAAATCTGTTTCCCAATCCGTTCCTCCACATCTCTGCTACTATTGGGGGCCTATAGAAAACTCCAAACAAGGTGACTGCTCCTTTCCTATTTCTGACTTCAAGCCATACTACCTCAGTAGGCAGATACTCCTCCAACTGCCTTTCTGCAGCTGTTATACTAACTCTAATTAACAATGCCACCCCCCCACCTCTTTTACCACCCTCCCTAATATTATTGAAACATCTATAACCAGGGTCCTCCAACAACCATTTCTGCCCCTCTTCTACCAAAGTTTCAGTGATTAAATTCTTGATTTCTCGAGGAATTAAGGGCTCTGGAGAGAGAGCGGGTAAATGGAGTTGAAATCAGCAATGATTGAATGGCGGAGTGGACTCGATGGGCCGAATGGCCTTACTTCCGCTCCTATGTCTTATGGTCTTCTGGTCTTATGGCCACCACATCGTAGTCCCAAGTACCGATCCATGCCTTCAGTTCACCCACCTTATTCCTGATGCTTCTTGCATTGAAGTGTACACACTTCAATCCATCTCCGTGCCTGCAAGTACTCTCCTTTGTCAGTGTTCCCTTCCCCACTGCCTCACTACATGCTTTGGAGTCCTGAATATCGGCTACCTTAGTTGCTGGACTACAAACCCGGTTCCCATTCCCCTGCCAAATTAGTTTAAACCCTCCCGAAGAGTACTAGAAAACCTCCCTCCCAGGATATTGGTGCCCCTCTGGTTCAGATCAAAGAACAAAGAAATGTACAGCACAGGAACAGGCCCTTCGGCCCTCCAAGCCCGTGCCGACCATACTGCCCGACTAAACTACAATCTTCTACACTTCCTGGGTCCGTATCCTTCTATTCCCATCCTATTCATATATTTGTCAAGATGCCCCTTAAATGTCCCTATCGTCCCTGCTTCCACTACCTCCTCCGGTAGTGAGTTCCAGGCACCCACTACCCAGATGCAACCCGTCCTGCTTGTACAGGTCCCACCTTCCCCAGAATGCGTTCCAATTATCCAAATACCTGAAGCCATCCCTCCTACACCATTCCTGCAGCCACATGTTCAACTGCACTCTCTCCCTATTCTTAGCCTCGCTATCACGTGGCACCGGCAACAAACCAGAGATGACAACTCTGTCTGTCCTGGCTTTTAACTTCCAGCCTAACTCCCTAAACTCGATTATTAACTCCACACCCCTTTTCCTACCTACGTCGTTGGTACCAATGTGCACCACGACCTCTGGCTGCTCCCCCTCCCCCTTAAGGATCCTGAAGACACGATCCGAGACATCCCTGGCCCTGGCACCCGGGAGGCAACATACCTTCCAGGAGTCTCGCTCGCGACCACAGAATCTCCTATCTATTTCCCTAATCATTGAATCTCCTACTACTATTGCTTTTCGATTCTCCCCTCTTCCCTTCTGAGCCCCAGAGCCAGACTCAGTGCCAGAGACCTGGCCGCTAGGGCCTTCCCCCGGTAGGTCATCCCCCCAACAGCATCCAAAATGGTATACTTGTTTTGAAGGGGAACGGCCACGAGGGATCCCTGCACAGTCTGCCTGTTTGTTTTCTTTCCCCTGACTGTAACCCAGCTACTCTTGTCCTGTACCTTGGGTGTGGTTACCTCCCTGTAACTCTTCTCTATCACCCCTGCTGCCTCCCGGATGATCCGAAGTTCATCCAGCTCCAGCTTCAGTTCCCTAACACGGTCTTTGAGGAGCTGGAGTTGGACGCACTTCCCGCAGGTGTAGTCAGCGGGGACACCGGTGGTATCCCTCACCACCCACATCCTACAGGAGGAGCATGCAACTGGCCTAGCCTCCATCCCCTCTTACCTTACAGAATATAGCTGCCCTGTGGACCAACTAAACCTCCTCCCTCCGACTCTGCTCCCAGTCAGCTGCACTCTCTGTAAACTCCTGGCTCCCTTCTCGCTCTTTGTGGAAATGTAGGAAATGAAATGAAAGGAGCACCTTACTCCCTCCTCACCTAACTCCCTCAATCACCAACTCTCACTATAGCACTCAAATGCACCAAATTCAGCACTCCCTCAGTCACCAAACTCTCACTGTAGCACTCAAATGCACCAAATTCGGGACTCAATGCAAACAATGTCTGCACGGTAGGGAATCACTTTTATACTGTGAATCTAGCCTCTGAAAACTGGCCTAATCCAATTAACTAATTAGCAAGCTCCATTTGCAAGTACCTACAAGTAGAACCTTTGTTTAATGCTGATTGAAAATTCACCTTCTTTTAAACCAAACAGCAACTTTTAAGTTAATTAACTAAATAAAAGAAAGACTAGACTTTAGAGAAAAATGAAGCCTTTATATCCCTCAGTCACCAAACTCTCACTATAGCACTCAAATGCACCAAATTCAGCACTCAGTGCAAACAAAGTATTGCTGTAACTTGTTCAAATCTTGCATATGAACAGATTGTTACTGATTTAAATTTTAAATGAATAGAATGAAACCGTTTCCTAAATTTACTTAGTATTAACGATTTTTTTGTTTCTGTACATAATTTATATGGTGTATGCAATATTTGGGTTTTTATTAAGCACTGTTCCTGTTGTAATGTAGGGAAGCATATTCCAAAATGCAATGAGCAAAATGACCAGGCTACCTTTTTGAGGTACAAATGTTGGCCAGGGCACGAGAAGAACCCTCCCTGCTCTACCTCATAGTGCCATGGGAGTTTTTGCAATGCCGGAGTGGAAAGAGACCATCTCAATTTCATCTATAATCCAGAAAATAGTGTTGCAGCTCATGCAGCCAGCTTAAATTATATCCTTAAAGTCACAAGAATGGAGCAAGATGCAATGACCTTCCAACTTGGATATAAGAATACTACCCTTAAACCAAGGTTGACCTTGGAGCTGTACCCTTGAATGCTGCCAGTTTTTCTTTCTCCTGCCTCTGAAATGTTTTGCTCTTGGTTTCCCTCTATCCATTGGTTTAGCAAAGAATGTTTAAAACAATCCACTCTAACTAAATTGGTTGAATAGGAGTTGAGTTCGGCTAAATGGCAAACGTAGCATGCTGTGCAGATAAAATGGGCGCCATACCATTGATAAGTCAGAGTTATAGAATGCTACTACTTTTTGGAGAAATTTTGGTGAATTAATTAATTAATATGAGGGTCCATGAACAGACCCACCCTCAATGATGGCAGAGTTCATGGGAGTGTTAAGTTGTGGCCATTTTGACCCAACGCAACTATGCCCATGTTCGTGTTCCAAGTAAATTTTCCACCAGAATTCATCTTACCCTAACAACCATATTCCTTTCTCTCTTATCTGCTAATCTAGATTCCTTTAAATTCAACTATACTATTTACCACAGCTACTCCTTTTGGGAGCATGTTCCACATTCTTAGGACTGCAGTGATTCAAGAAGAAGTTCACCCAGTACCAGTACCTTTGCAAGGATATTAAAAGTTATGGAACCAAGGCTGGTTAATGGAGTTGCAAAGCAGATGAGCCAGGGAAATAACCGGACAACAGATAAAGTTGGCTGAGTGACTGGAACCAGACAATAATAGTGAACAGTTGCTGGAGGAAAGTTTTTGGACTGGTTTATGGCCAATGTCACTCTGCACAACGAGAGGCCAAGGTGGGTGGTCAGTGGGGTGCATAGTAAGATGGTCACGGTAATGGCGGTCTGTGCCTGGATACAGCACCAGTCCACTCTATGTCCTACCTCCTCTCTGTCCTTCATCAGCCAACAGTCCTGTTTCATGCTCTTTAAAAGCACAAGTGAACAGCACTGTCGGGGAAACGGTCCATCGGAGGAAGAGAATCGGGGAGGAGAATACTGGGTCGGGCCCGCTAAATATATACAAACAGTGTTTACTGTATGTGCGTTCGAGTACTGATGCCGCTGTCACCAGGGGAAGGCAGTAGTAGCCAGGTTCATGGCACCGTGGCTGGCTCTGCTGCACAGAAGGGCAAGAAAAAGACTGGCAGGGCTATAGTCATAGGGGATTCAATCGTAAGGGGAGTAGACAAGCATTTCTGTGGTCGAAAACTAGACTCCCGAATGGTATGTTACCTCCCAGATGCACGGGTCAGGGATGTCTCAGATCGGCAGCAGGACATACTGAAGGGGGAGGGTGAACAGCCAGTTGTCGTGGTGCATATAGGTATCAATGGTATAGGTAAAAAACGGGATGAGGTCCTACAATCAGAATTTAGGAAGTTAGAAGATAAGTTAAAAAGTAGGACCTCAAAGGTAGTAATCTCAGGATTGCTACCAGTGCCACGAGCCAGTCAGAGTAGAAATTCAAGAATAGTCAGAATGAATACGTGGCTTGAGAGATGGTGCAGGAGGGAGGGGTTCAGATTTTTGGGACATTGGAACCGGTTCTGGGGGTGGTGGGACCATTACAAATCAGATGGTCTACACCTGGGGAGGACTGGAACCTAACACCGTTGGGGAGGTTTTAAACTGATGTGCAGGGGGATGGGAACCAGATTAGGAAGTTAGAGGTCAGTAAAGAGGCAGCAACTAAAGCCAGTAAGGTACTAGATAATAAACTCAATGTGACTAAGGGGAAGAGTAAACAGGGAAGAGATGATGAACGCAAAAGGACAGGTGGTCTGAGGTGCATTTGTTTCAATGTGAAAAGTGTAGCAGGTAAGGCAGATGAACTTAGGGCTTGGATTAATACCTGGGAATATGACATTGATATTACTGAGACTTGGTTGAGGGAAGGGCAGGACTGGCAACTAAATATCCCAGGGTATAGATGCTTCAGGGGGGATAGAGAGGGAGGTAAAAGGGGTGGAGGAGTTGCATTACTGGTCAGAGATGATATCACAGCTGTGATTTAGGAGGGCACGATGGAGGATTCGAGCACTGAGGCAATATGGGTAGAGCTAAGAAATAGGAAGGGTGCAGTAACATTGTTGGGACTTTACTACAGGCCTCCCAAAAGCAAGCGTGAAGTAGAGGTACAAATATGTAGACAGATTATAGAAAAATGTAGGACCAATAGGGTGGTCGTGATGGGAGATTTTAACTTCCCCAAAATTGAATGGGACTCATGTAGTGTTGGAGGCGTAAATGGAGCAGAATTTGTAAGGAGCATCCAGGAGAGTTTTTTAGAGCAGTATGTAAATAGTCCAACTCGTGAAGGGGCCATACTGGACCTGGTATTGGGGAACGATCCCGGCAGGTGGTTGAAGTTTCAGTCAGTGATTACTTTGGGAATAGCGATCACAATTCCGTAAGTTTTAGAATACTCATGGACAAAGACGAGAGTGGTCATAAAGGAAGAGTGCTAAATTGTGGAAAGGCCAAGTATATCAAAATTCGGCAGGAGCTAGGGAATGTGGATTGGGAGCAGCTGTTTAAGGGTAAATCCACATTTGAAATGTGGAAGTCTTTTAAGGAAAGGTTGATTAGAGTGCAGGACAGACATGTCCCTGTCAAAATGAGGGATAGAAATGGCAAGATTAGGGAACCATGGATGATGGGTGGAATTGTGAGACTAGCTAAGATGAAAAAGGAAGCATACATAAGATCGAGGTGACTTAAAACTGACGATGATTTGGAGGAATATCGGGAAAGTAGGACAAATCTCAAACGTGCAATAAAGAGGGCTAAAAGGGGTCATGAAATATCTTTGGCTAACAGGGTTACGGAAAATCCCAAAGCCTTTTATTCGTATATAAGGAGCAAGAGGGTAACTAGAGAAAGGATTTGCCCACTCAAAGACAAAAGAGGGAATTTATGAGTGGAGTCAAAGGAAATGGGTGAGATTCTTAATGAGTACTTTGCATCGGTATTCAACAAGGAGAGGGACATGACGGATGTTGAGGCTAGGGATGGATGTTTAAATACTCTAAGTCAAGTCGGCATAAGGAAGGGGGAAGATGTGGGTATTCTAAAAGGTGGACAAGTCCCCAGGTCCGGATGGGATCTATCCCAGGTTAATGAGGGAAGCGAGGGACGAAATAGCTGGGGCCTTAACAGATATCTTTGCAGCATCCTTGAGCACGGGTGAGGTCCCGGAGGACAGGTGAATTGCTAATGTTGTCCCTTTGTTTAAGAAGGGGAGAATGGATAATCCAGGGAATTATAGACCTGTGAGCTTGATGTCAGTGGTAGGCAAACTGTTGGAGAAGATACTGAGGGATAGGATCTATTCACATTTGGAAGAAAATAGACTTATCAGTGATAGGCAGCATGGTTTTGTGCAGGGAAGGTCATGTCTTACAAACCTAATAGAATTCTTTGAGGAAGTGACAAAGTTAATTGATGAGAAAAGGGCTGTAGATGTCATATACATGGACTTCAGTAAGGCATTTGATAAAGTTTCCCATTGCAGGTTGATGGAAAAGGTGAAGTCGTATGGGGTTCAGGGTGTACTAGCTAGATGGATAAAGAACTGGCTTGGCAACAGGAAACAGAGAGTAGTGGTGGAAGGGAGTGTCTCAAAATGGAGAAAGGTGACTCGTGGTGTTCCACAGGGATCCGTGCTCGGACCACTGTTGTTTGTGATATACATAAATGATCTGGACGAAGGTATAGGTGGTCTGATTAGCAAGTTTGCAGATGATATTAAGATTGGTGGAGTTGCAGATAGTGAGGAGGACAGTCAGAGAATACAGCAAAATATAGATAGATTGGAGAGTTGGGCAGAGAAATTGCAGATGGAGTTCAATCCAGGCAAATGCGAGGTGATGCATTTTGGAAGATCTAATTCAAGAGCGGACGATACGGTCAATGGAAGAGTCCTGGGGAAAACTAATGTACAGAGAGATCTGGGAGTTCAGGTCCATTGTTCCCTGAAGGTGGCAACGCAGGCTGATAGAGTGGTCAAGAAGGCATAGAGCATGCTTGCCTTCATCGGACGGGGTTTTGTGTTAAAGAATCGGCAGGTCATGTTACAGTTGTATAGGACTTTGGTTCGGCCACATTTGGAATACTGTGTGCAGTTCTGGTCGCCACATTACCAGAAGGATGTGGATGCTTTAGAGAGGGTGCAGAGGAGGTTCACTGGGATGTTGCCTGGTATGGAGGGTGCTAGCTACGAAGAAAGGTTCAGTAGATTAGGATTGTTTTCGTTGGAAAGACGGAGGTTGAGGGGGGACCTGATTGAGGTCTACAAAATTATGAGAGGTATGGACAGGGTGGATCGCAACAAGCTTTTTCCAAGAGTGGGGTGTCAATTACAAGGGGTCACGATTTCAAGGTGAGAGGGGGAAAGTTTAAGGGAGATGTGCGTGGAAAGTTTTTTACGCAGCGGGTGGTGGGTACCTGGAACGCTTTGCCCGCAGAGGTGGTAGAGGCGGGCACGATAGCATCATTTAAGATGCATGAAGACAGATATATGAACGGGCAGGGAACAGTGGGAAGTAGATCCTTGGAAAATAGAAGACAGGTTTAGATAAAGGATCTGGATCGGCGCAGGATGGGAGGGCTGAAGGGCCTGTTCCCGTGCTGTAATTTGCTTTGTTCTTTATTCTTTGTTCTTTGTCAAGGTGTCGGAGTATTGCGATTTGGGGCCATATCAGCGCCCACCGTGATTTTCGCGTCTGAACCTATTCTTCGCCCAATTAGGTTTCGCGATTTCTGCGACAGCAAATGGAGAATCCCACCCGAGAGTGCTTCATATTTAATATTTGTTATACTTCTTGTACAAAGGGCAGCACAGTGGTGCAATGGGTTAACCCTGTTGCCTCATGGCGCCGAGGTCCCAGGTTCGATTCCGGCTCTGGGTCACTGTCCGTGTGGAGTTTGCACATTCTCCCCATGTTTGTGTGGGTTTCACCCCCACAACACAAAGATGTGCAGGTTAGGTGGATTGACCACACTAAATTGTCCCTTAATTGGAAAAAAATTGATTGGGTACTCTAAATTTATTTTAAAAATACTTCTTGTACAATAGAAGGGCTTGTTTGAGTTGCTTCTGTGACATGAGTCTCCAGTGCAGCCGTGAATTGTGGTATCCCGAAATACATACACATAGCAATTTATAGACAATGCAACAATATATAACAAAATCTAAGAGACTTGTGAATTGATACATTTTTGGAGGAAGACAAAGGAGAGACAATATAAAATGACAGATGTAATTCTTTTAGTGAGTTCAGACAGAAACATCTGGGGGGATATGTACACTTTGTTGAAGGTGGCAGGGGAGGTTAAGAAAGTGGCTTAAAAAGCCAACAGTATCCTGGGCTTTGAAATATAAGCACAAAGTGCAAAGACAAGGAAGCTCTGATGAACCCTTATCAACCTCTGGTTTGACCTTAACTCAACTAGTGGGGGAAATTTTCTGATTGCATTGCGCCCAGCACAAATCTCCCTACATCGGGAAAATTGTGCGAGACGTCAAAAATGGGAATTGTTTGCGATCTTCCTGGGCCCTTTCCGCTGGTGCGAACCAGATCTCACCCATAAAGGGCGAGAGCTGATTCAGATGAATTTGACTGAAGTTCAATCTAATTAATGAGATTGAAGTCAGATCTTCCTTCCTCCCAGAAGGTTCCCCCCTCCCCCAGTGGGATGTTAGCCAGGCGCGAATCACTACTGGTACTTTAAAGTGGGGAGCAGGTGCCATGGACACCGATGGGGAGCAAAGAATTGAGTGCTGCTCAGCAGTTACTTCCAGGGCAACAACAAGTCAGCTGATGCCGTGTTATGGAGGGCGGGGGGGGGCGGGGGGGCGGAGGCGGTTAGAGGTCAGCCTTCAAGGGAGCTGAGCCCTAGGGGGGCCTCAGGACTTCAGGTCGGAGGTCTCCTCTAGGATGTGGATCGCCTTCTCTCTACTTGCTGAAAAACATTTGCAATATTTAATTTCAAAGCCATTGAGTCTGCACTGGCCCTCCAGAAGAGCATTCTACTATTCCCATGCCCTATTCCTGTAACCCCACGCATTGATCATGGCCATTCTACCTAACCTGCAATCCTTGGACTATGGGAAGAAACCAGAGCACCCAGAGGAAACCCAGGCAGACATGGGGAAATGTGCAACTCCACACAGTCATCCAAGACTGCAATTGAACCCGGTTCGCTGGCGCTGTGAGGTAGCATGCCTGCCACTGTGCCATCCATTGAGTCCCATCTTTTTATGTCTAAGCTCAGGATTTTTACAAAGGGATTTTTTCCTATCTCGTCTGAACTGCATGCCTTTCCTGGAAACTAGTCTTCACCATTCAAGCAGGTGGGCCCAGGGTTCCTTAATGAGGGCCTTCTCCCAGCCGCAGTTATTCTCTGTTTGAGCGCCAGTCAGCTGAGCACTATCTTTCACATGTTTCTGCCAAAGACCTTAGGGACCAGGGCTCCTGATCTGGACAGGAGGAAATCTAAATACTGAAGACTGCCAGCCCATGGAGCTGCATGTTACTCCGAGAGAGAGAAGGCAGGACGGTCATAATAAGGGTGGGGAAGGGAGGAATCCTTGACTCCTTGTTGAGCTTTAAGTCATAGGTCATGCATTGACTGCCCGAATGCATTGAATATTATGGCATGACATGAATAAGATCACGAGATGTGCAGGCCTGAGTATCCATGATGCATATTGGTCTGGTCCAGATGGGATGCCGTTGACGACTATGAGGTGGCACAGGCAGTTCCCGTGGTCATTGAAGCAATCATATGTTATGGCCAGCAGCTAATTGAGGTGGTGCATGTTACTGGAGACAGAGTATGGTTGTCAGCCTCCAGAATCATGAGGACAATGGGTGTTGGGAAGGATTGAGGATCCCGGAATAAATAACCTTAGCGACTGTGTGTCTCTCCTTCTCCCACTCCTCCCAGAGTAATGATAGACTTTGGAACAAGGTCAGTCGAGCTGGCAATTACTCTTACCAATGCAATAGCAGTGGACAGATGTCGCCGACTGCAGCAAGGCCAACTCAGGCTGGAGCCTACGTGAGAGCAACAAGGGGCCGCTGGTCAGAGTCAAGACCCTGCCATTCATCAGGCCGAGGAGGGGGCCAGAATGCAACAGTGAAGATGACCTCATGTGTACAGAACTCGCATGTCCTACAATGAGCTGTCTGACACCTTGTAGCCCTGAAGACTCCACCTCATGAAGGATACAGTGTGGCACTTGTGCCAAGTCCTCATAGTGTTGTCATCATGTGGAGGAGGAGGAGGATGGCGGTGAAGGTCACGGCAGAGCAAAACCATTTTGCCACCCAGTTCGAGCGGGGACTTGTGTGGCAATTCACAATCATCAGCCCATAAGTGCATCCAGGCGGTCACAGATGCTCTGCATGTCCGGGAAGTTTACTACATTCATTTTGACCTGGACCAGACCCACCAAGATACCTCATCTGCAGGATTTGCCACCATCACCAGAATGCCCCAGGTCCAGATGACCATCGACAGCTCCTTGAGAGCACAGTGGCATCAGGGAATTCCCTTCATAAACCGGAATTGCTTCAACTCCCTGAATGTCCAAATCGTGTGTGTCACTGCCTCAACATAATGCATGCGCCGGGTGGCATGGTGGCGCAGTGGTTAGCACTGCTGCCTACGATGCTGAGGACCCGGGTTATATCCCGGCCCCAGGTCACTATCTGTGTGGAGGTTGCACATTCTCCCTGTGTCTTGCATGGGTTTCACCCCCACAACCCAAAGATATGCAGGTTAGGTAGATTGGCCACGCTAAATTGCCCCTTAATTGGAAAAAAAATGATTGGGTACTCTAAATTTATAAAAAGAAGAAAACAAAAACGCATGCATGTGTGTGCACACTATCCCGGAAGTGTGCATGACAGCTATATTCTGGGATGCTTTGTGATCTCCAGAATCTTCAAGGACCTCGTCAGGCTGCTGGTTTGGTCCGTGATGAACAAGGAATACCCACTGAGGTTATGGCTGACCACGTGAGTGTGGAGGCCCGTGAGCGAGACCTGTTATAATAAGGCCCACGCTGCCACCTGGACTGTCATTGAGCAGTGCATAGGCTTCCTAATGATGTAGTTCTGCTACCTGGACCACTCTGGTGGGTTTTAAAAAATTTGTTCATGGGATGTGTGTCGCTGGCCGGGCCAGCATTTGTTGTCCATTCCTGAGGAAAGTCAGCCACGTTACTGTGGGTCAGGGGTCACATGGTAAGGATGACAGAGTTCCTTCCCTAAAGGACATTTGTGAACCAGATGGGTTTTTACAATAAATGACAATGGTTTCATGGCCATTATTAGGCTTTTAATTCCAAACTTTTTTATTGAATTCAAATTTCAACATCTGCCCTGGTGGGATTTGAATCCATGTCCCCCAGAGCATTACCCTGGGTCTCTGGATTACTAGTCCAGTGACAATGCCAGTACGCCACTGCCACTTTTCAGTACAGTTGCCAGAGGGTCCCCCGCCTCGTTGTGGTGTGCTGTGCTCTCTACAACCAGGCATAGCATCAGGGCAATATTATGGAGGACAAATGTGTGGCTTCTTCTGAGGGGGAGGCGGACCAGGAGGGAGTGGAGAACGAGGCTGAGCAGGACCCTGAGTATGGAGGACAAGCAGCAGCAAGGGTCCAACATGCCAGGAGGACAAGGGAGGCCCTCCTCGCCTCCTTGATTAGTCAATTAAGAGGTGTGGTGTCTGGCAGCTCAACAACTGTCCCATCGCCCCATTCCCTCCCAAAACCTTCAAATTCTCCCCGTTTTCTCCCCCCTCGAAACCTCCCCCCCCTCGAAACTTCCCCCCCCCCTCATCCTTCCTCCCTCGCAGAACTCTTTTTTCCCCACATTCTTCCTCTCTCCCAGCACCCCTTTCTCCCCATACTTCCCCCAGAACCCTTTCCTTTCTCCCCTCACCCCCCTTCCAGAACCCTTTTCCCTATTCAGGAGAATCATTGTCCCTCTCCCCCTCCAAGGATCTCATTGATATCACACTAGGGTGATGGGCCTGGGTCAGCAGTGTCACCCAGTCACTTGTCAAGATAGGGGGGTGATGATGACTTGCTGTGAGGAAAACTGTAATGCTCCTCTTGTTCTGCTTAAGTCTGACTCTATCTACTGACTTTTCTTACTGCATACAGGCTCCCGGGCACATGTGAGTGTGGGTTGGGTGACACATTTGTTTGGCCACACACTCTGGGGGGGGGGGGGGAGAATGGGGATTGCAGGGGTCCACAGGGGGAGGGGGAGGATAGAGGCCTAGGGTTCAGTGAGTGATGAGGTTGTCATTCCAGGGTGTCTGTCTCTGTGAGTCTCCAGGGCTCTCACTGTTGGGATTGGTGGAGGGCCTGTAAGAGGATCTGAGTACACATGGGGAGATAAATGGCATGTGGGAAAGGGGTCAAAGACTGAAGAGTTGCAGCGATTATTCTTTAATGGTGCTTGTTTACAGTTACAATTATCTACTCCGTACCTATGGCATCTGTCTTCACCCGTGCCCACTCTGTGCTCCTATAATGTCTTAAACCTTGCATGGCCTAGCGCTATGTCAAGGTGTCTCCCTAGGATGGACATCAGAAGTGGAGGCGGCCTACTGTCTTTCGCGCCCTGAAGCCTGAGATAGCCTTGGTGGGCATCGCCTGGGCGGCCTGGATCTGGAGGGACCAGGCCAACGTTTTGGTGTCATCAGTGTCGTCGTGCCACCCTGTTCTTCCCACTGCCCTAAAATTCACGAGTGTCAGGAAGGCGGTGACTCCAGGTGGCCTGGCCTCATCATGTGCAAGAACAAAAATATGGTTCATTGAAAGCGAGAAACAAGGGTCTAGGCAGCACTTGAAACAGTTTTGTGGAACCTCACATCTGTGGCACAGGCCTACTTTGCTGTCACTCACCTGTGTTTCTGCACTATCTCCATCGCTCTCTTTTCATAGGGGGTAAGGAGATGCAACTTGGCATTCCTCCACCTGTCTTATCCCTCCTTTTATTGTGGGCTATCGTCTCCTGTGGGAACACAAAGAGGAGATTGGAAGCCAGACGGCTGGTGGTGGTGGGGGTTGGGCGTTTACAGCAGGTTGCATATGTGAGCAAGGTGCCTAGACAGGAGGGGGTCATGATGATACGGGAATTGAGGAAGGTTTGAGGATTTGCTGGGGGCTGGAAGATGTCAGGAAGTGGATTAATGTTGACATTCCCAATGGGACAGGAGGAGACAGCCGGTCACTGACCCTTGCAGCTCCTTGTATGAAGCATTAATTTTCTTACGGCATTGGATGTCGGCCCTCCGTGTCGGGCTGTTGGCGCTGACTGCAGCTACCATCGCATCCCAGGCTGGATTTGCCTCGCTGCTTCTGGGTCCTCTGCCCACTCTGGGGTCCAGGGTGCCCCACCTCTCCTCCATGGCATTCAGAAGCCTGTTCAGGTCTCCCTCCAGGGAGTGACTTATCATAGAATCTACAATGCAGAAGGAGGCCATTCGGCCCATCGTGTCTGCACCAGCCCTCGGAAAGAGCACCCTACTTAAGCCCACACCTCCACCCAATTCCTGTAACCCAGTAACCCCAACTAACCTTTTGGTTTTGGACACTAAGGGTAATTTATTATGACCAATCCACCTAACCTGCACATCTTTGTACTGTGGGAGGAAACCGGAGCACCCGGAGGAAACCCACGCAGACACGGGGAGAACGTGCAGACTCCACACGGACAGTGACCCAATCCAGGAATCGAACCTGGGACCATGGCTCTGTGAAGCAACTGTGCTAACCACTACGCTACCATGCTGCCTGACTTGACTTGGAGTGTTTCCATGCAGGTCCCTCTTATTAACAGTTCACAGTTGAGCCCCAGTTCAGGCAATTCTGCAGACTGGGACTCCAAATCAGTGTGATTCATGCAGAGTTTCATTTATTGCGCCTAGTGTGGGTTGCAATCAGAATCGTACGGATTTTTTACACCCAAAATGACACTTTGACATTTTTTGGGAAAACTTCAGCCAGCATGTTCAATTCTAATAATAATCAGCATAATTGTTATTATTGTCGCAAGTAGGCTTACGTTAACACTGCAATGAAGTTACTGTGGAAAGCCCCTAGTTGCCACACTCCGGCGCCTGTTCGGGTACACGGAAGGAGAAATCAGAATATCCAAATAATCTAACAGCACGTCTTTCGGGACTTGTGGGAGGAAACCGGAGCACCCGGAGGAAACCCACGCAGACACAGGGAGAACGTGTAGACTCGACACACACAGTGACCCAAGCCTGGAATCAAACCTGGGACCCTGGCGCTGTGCAGCAACAGTGCTAGCCACTGCGCTACCGTGCTGCCACAGTTTAGACAGGATGTGAAGACATCAGAGGGAGTCAGACAAAGAATGACAAGAATGGTTCCCAGGCTGAGGGATTTCAGATGTGCTGAAACACTGGAAAAGCTGGAGTTGTTGTTTTTTTTAGGGAACAGAAGGTTGAACGGAGATTCGATTTGAGAGGCTGGTTTAGCTCAGTGGGCTAGACAGCTGGTTTGTCGAACAAGGCAAATAGCGTGGGTTCAATTCCCGTACCAGCTGAGAATTCTGAATTCTCCCTCTGTGTACCCGAACAGGCGCCGGAATGTGGCGACTAGGGGCTTTTCACAGTAACTTAATTGCAGTGTTAATGTAAGCCTATTTGTGACAATAAAGGTTATTTATTTATTATTTATTATAGATGTTCAAAAGCATGAGGAAGAAACTGTTATCATTGGTTGAAGAGTCAATAATAATAATAATCTTGATTATTGTCACAAGTAGGCATACATTAACACTGCAATGATGTTAACAAGTCATTAACAAGACAAGATGTGGGGTGAAGAAAAATGAGAATATCAGGAAGAAGCTTTTTTGCATAACCAGTGGTTAAAATTTGGATTGCCTGAAAGAATGCGATTAATTGTGGTTAATTGTGGTTTTCAAAAGGGAATTGGGTAAGTACCGAGGAGTAATGGAGAAAGGGGGAGTGGGACTAGCTGAGGTACTCTTGCAGAAAGCTGGTACAGATGATGGGCTGAATGGTGACCTCCTTCTGTCCTGCAAAAATTCTATCATATTTTAATATTGAATGGCCTCCTCCAGTTCCCTATGTAGGTT
Source organism: Scyliorhinus torazame (assembly GCF_047496885.1). Lineage (NCBI taxonomy): Eukaryota > Metazoa > Chordata > Chondrichthyes > Carcharhiniformes > Scyliorhinidae > Scyliorhinus > Scyliorhinus torazame. The sequence continues at coordinate 122,800,879 of NC_092709.1, forward strand.
CAGTTGAAAATCAATGGCAGCATCTCCTTTTCTGTTTTACCTCCCCTTTCTGCCAGGCGGTTGGCCAGATTAACAGGCTAGCTTGGTTGTGTGTGTAAATCCAGGCGTGGAAGGTCACATTTTGAGATTGTCATGGCAATCAGGAGTCGGGCGATCGGGAAACGGGGCAGGTGTGACCTATATAAGAAGGACAGGTTGCATCTAAACTGGAGAGGCATAAATATCCTGGCCGCGAGGTTTGCTAGTGTCACACGGGAGGGTTTAAACTAGTATGGCAGAGGGGTGGGCACGGGAGCAATAGGTCAGAAGGTGAGAGCATTGAGGGAGAACTAGGGAATAGGGACAGTGGGGCTCTGAGGCAGAGCAGACACGGAGAAGTTGCTGAACACAGCGGGTCTGGTGGTCTGAAGTGCATATATTTTAATGCAAGAAGTATTACGGGTAAGGCAGATGAACTTAGAGCTTGGATTAGTACTTGGAACTATGATGTTGTTGCCATTACAGAGACCTGGTTGAGGGAAGGGCAGGATTGGCAGCTAAACGTTCCAGGATTTAGATGTTTCAGGGGGGATAGAGGGGGATGTAAAAGGGGAGGCGGAGTTGCGCTACTGGTTCGGGAGAATATCACAGCTGTACTGCGGGAGGACACCTCAGAGGGCAGTGAGGCTATATGGGTAGGGATCAGGAATAAGAAGGGTGCAGTCACAATGTTGGGGGTTTACTACAGGCCTCCCAACAGCCAGCGGGAGATAGAGGAGCAGATAGGTAGACAGATTTTGGAAAAGAGTAAAAGCAACAGGGTTGTGGTGATGGGAGACTTCAACTTCCCCAATATTGACTGGGACTCACTTAGTGCCAGGGGCTTAGACGGGGCAGAGTTTGTAAGGAGCATCCAGGAGGGCTTCTTAAAACAATATGTAGACAGTCCAACTAGGGAAGGGGCGGTAATGGACCTGGTATTGGGGAATGAGCCCGGACAGGTGGTAGAAGTTGCAGTAGGAAAGCATTTCGGGAACAGTGACCACAATTCAGTAAGTTTTAAAGTGCTGGTGGACAAGGATAAGAGTGGACCTAGGATGAATGTGCTAAATTGGGGGAAGGCTAATTATAACAATATTAGGCGGGAACTGAAGAACATAGATTGGGGGCGGATGTTTGAGGGCAAATCAACATCTGACATGTGGGAGGCTTTCAAGTGTCAGTTGAAAGGAATTCAGGACCGGCATGTTCCTGTGAGGAAGAAGGATAAATACGGCAATTTTCGGGAACCTTGGATAACGAGAGATATTGTAGGCCTCGTCAAAAAGAAAAATGAGGCATTCGTCAGAGATAAAAGGCTGGGAACAGACGAAGTCTGTGTGGAATATAAGGAAAGTAGGAAGGGACTTAAGCAAGGAGTAAGGAGGGCTAGAAGGGGACACGAAAAGTCATTGGCAAATAGGGTTAAGGAAAATCCCAAGGCTTTTTACACGTACATAAAAAGCAAGAGGGTAGCCAGGGAAAGGGTTGGCCCACTGAAGGATAGGCAAGGGAATCTATGTGTGGAGCCAGAGGAAATGGGCGAGGTACTAAATGAATACTTTGCATCAGTATTCACCAAAGAGAAGAAATTGGTAGATGTTGAGTCTGGAGAAGGGTGTGTCGATAGCCTGGGTCACATTGTGATCCAAAAAGACGAGGTGTTGGGTGTCTTAAAAAATATTAAGGTAGATAAGTCCCCAGGGCCTGATGGGATCTGCACCAGAATACTGAAGGAGGCTGGAGAGGAAATTGCTGAGGCCTTGACAGAAATCTTTGGATCCTCACTGCCTTCAGGTGATGTCCCGGAGGACTGGAGAATAGCCAATGTTGTTCCTCTGTTTAAGAAGGGTAGCAAGGATAACCCAGGGAGCTACAGGCCGGTGAGCCTTACTTCAGTGGTAGGGAAATTACTGGAGAGAATTCTTCGAGACAGGATCTACTCCCATTTGGAAGCAAATGGATGTATTAGTGAGAGGCAGCATGGTTTTGTGAAGGGGAGGTCGTGTCTCACTAATTTGATAGAGTTTTTCGAGGAGGTCACTAAGATGATTGATGCAGGTAGGGCAGTGGATGGTGTCTATATGGACTTTAGTAAGGCCTTTGACAAGGTCCCTCATGGTAGACTAGTACAAAAGGTGAAGTCACACGGGATCAGGGGTGAGCTGGCAAGGTGGATACAGAACTGGCTAGGTCATAGAAGGCAGAGAGTAGCAATGGAAGGATGCTTTTCTAATTGGAGGGCTGTGACCAGTGGTGTTCCACAGGGATCAGTGCTGGGACCTTTGCTGTTTGTAGTATATATAAATGATTTGGAGGAAAATGTAACTGGTCTGATTAGTAAGTTTGCAGACGACACAAATGTTTGTGGAATTGCGGATAGCGATGAGGACTGTCAGAGGATACAGCAGGATTTAGATTGTTTGGAGACTTGGGCGGAGAGATGGCAGATGGAGTTTAGTCCGGACAAATGTGAGGTAATGCATTTTGGAAGGTCTAATGCAGGTAGGGAATATACAGTGAATGGTAGAACCCTCAAGAGTATTGAAAATTAAAGAGATCTAGGAGTACAGGTCCACAGGTCACTGAAAGGGGCAGCACAGGTGGAGAAGGTTGTCAATAAGGCATACGGCATGCTTGCCTTCATTGGCCGGGGCATTGAGTATAAGAATTGGCAAGTCATGTTGCAGCTGTATAGAACCTTAGTTAGGCCACACTTGGAGTATAGTGTTCAATTCTGGTTGCCACACTACCAGAAGGATGTGGAGGCTTTAGAGAGGGTGCAGAAGAGATTTACCAGAATGTTGCCTGGTATGGAGGGCATTAGCTATGAGGAGCGGTTGAATAAACTCGGTTTGTTCTCACTGGAACGAAGGAGGTTGAGGGGTGACCTGATAGGGGTCTACAAAATTATGAGGGGCATAGACAGAGTGGATAGTCAGAGGCTTTCCCCCGGGGTAGAGGGGTCAATTACTAGAGGGCATAGGTTTAAGGTGAGAGGGGCAAGGTTTAGAGTAGATGTACGAGGCAAGTTTTTTACACAGAGGGTAGTGGGTGCCTGGAACTCGCTACCGGAGGAGGTGGTGGAATCAGGGATGATAGTGACATTTAAGGGGCATCTTGACAAATACATGAATAGGATGGGAATAGAGTGATACGGACCCAGGAAGTGTAGAAGATTGTAGTTTAGTCAGGCAGCATGGTTGGCACGGGCTTGGAGGGCCGAAGTCCCTGTTCCTGTGCTGTACATTTCTTTTTCTTTGTTCTTTGTTCTTTGAAACATCTTGGGTTGATGGTGATGGGTGGGAGGGTTTGACTGACAATTTAGAGGGAGGGGGGAAGGCGGTGAGATCACAGGGGTGGGGGAGGTGGAGTGCTGGTAATGGGGATGGAAGAGAAGCTAGGAAACCTCAGAGGTTGGGTCTGGAGGGCTTTGGCTGATCCTGGCAGTTAGCTATCTTGATGGGTTGGGGGTGTTATGGGCCAGGGTTTAGAGAACCCCAAAGTGTATCATGGAGTTCACCTGACCCACAACTTTTAATAGATTGTGGTTATGGGGAGCACACGGGCCCACTCTGCAGGTGTGATGCAACAGAACTCTACAGTACTTTTAAGTTAAAACAATATTTATTTATGAAATCAGTTAACACTTTATAAACCCACAGTAAACATCTTCACAACTATCAACACCAACCCTCCCCACAGATACAATATTCTATAAGTAAATCTTAATCTTTCCTTATTAACATCCATAAGACAAAGCCCCCTTTTAACACAGAGATCAGGTTTAAATTCACTACTGAGAGCAGTTATCACTTTTAAACCAGCAAGTGATTTGAAGACATTCCTTTCATGCAGAAAGAGATCAGAATTACACCTGGTTTTGCTGGATGGAGCTTCCAATCTGCAAAACGAAACTAAACCCACCCTGTATCTGCAAGTCCAAAACGAAAGTAAAAGCAGACAGACAGCCTAGCTCCAGCCACTCTCTGACATCATTGCAGCTCTCTACTAGACACCTATTTCTTGAAGGTACACCCACTACAGCTATTTTATAAAAAACACCCATTTCTTAAAGGCACTCTCGCATGACACCTGCCCCCAAGAAAAAAAATAAACCATCAACTTCAAGATGGTTTCATTTTTCACCTTTTCACTATCCTTTAAGAAATATGAACAGTGAATATACATTTCATTTTTAACAAAACAAAACACACAAAAATTCATAATAACATTGTCCATTTTAGTTTCTCTTCCTCCACCGAACCTGCTTCTGTTAATCACATTCGTGACACAGCATCGGCTATCACGTTTTCTCATCCTGCCACATGTACTATTTCTAAATGAAATGGCTGGAACAATAAACTCCACCAAAACAGCCTTGCATTGTTATTCAGGAATCGCTCCAAAAACAGCAAAGGATTATGATCAGTATATATAATGGTGTCAGACGGATTGCTGGTCACATAAATGTGAAAATGTTGCAAAGCCAGCACCAAACTCAAAGTCACCTTCTGAATCGTTGAATACTTTTTCTGGTGAGAATTCAATTTCTTCGAAAAATAACCAATAGGCTGCTCTAGTGCTTCATCATCGTCTTGTAGAAGCACCACGCCTACGCCCACATCACTCACATCAACAGCCACTTTGAATGGTTTTGTATAATTTGGGATGGCTAACACAGGAGCAGTGGTCAACACAGCCTTCAGGCCGTCAAATGCCTGTTGACACTCGGCTGTCCACTTAAATTTGCTACGTTTCTTTAGCAAGTCCATCAGTGGAGAACCACACAACTGAATCCACTCATGCCAAGAAATCGCATTATTTCCCTTCGTGTCAAGGGTATTGGAAACTCCCCAATAACTTTTGTTTTCACATCCCGTGGGACCATTCGGCCCTGTCTGATTGTATGGCCAAGGAAAGTGACTTGGGCCTTTCCAAATTCACTTTTGGCTAGGTTTACCACCAAACACGCCTCCTAAAGTCGATCAAATAACTTCATCAGATGGTTTAAATGCTCTCTCCATGCCTGGCTGAAAATTACCAAATCGTCAATGTATTGGGTAATCCTGAAACAACGTTGTTAGTTAATCGTTAAAATGTGGTTGGGGCGTTTTTCATGCCAAATGGCATAACTTTGAGTTGGTCTATGCCATTTGGAGTTACAAAAGCTGAAATCCCCTTCGCCCTTTCGGATAAAGGTACCTGCCAGTAACCTTTAAGTAAATCCAATTTGGAAATAAAAGCTGATTGCCCCACTTTCTGAATGCAATCCTCCAAACGTGAGGTAGGATAAGAGTCCGTTCTTGTAACTGCATTAACCTTTCTATAGTCCACACATAACCGTTGGATACCATCCGGTTTTGGTACCATCAGTATGGGTGAGCTCCATTAGCTGCAAGCCACTTCAATTATGCCATTTGTAAGGATACTTTCAATCGCTTTGTTAACCTGTGCCGATTTTAAAGGGTTAAGTCTATATGGATGTTGTTTAATTGGAACAGCATTTCCCACACCTACATCATGTTTAGTCATTTTAGTCCTTCCCAATTTATCTCCACAAACTTGCCCCTGTGCTATCAATAACTCTTTCAGGTCAGTCCGTTTTTCCTCTAGAAGGTAACTCAACAATTTATCCCCATTTTTAAGAACACCCTCGTTTCCAATTTAATTTGAGGTATGTCAAATTCAAAGTCATCTGGATTTGGTTTGTCACTTTGAGTTAAAATCACTAAAACCTCCTCCTCTTTCTCTTCTTCCCTTTCAAAGTACCTTTTAAGCATATTCACATGACACACTCAGTGAGTTTTCCAACTATCCGGCATTCGTACTACATAATTCACCTCAGTTAATTTCCTTTCAATCTGATAAGGGCCACAAAACCTTGCTTTTAAAGGTTCATCTACCACTGGTAACAATACTAAAATGTTATCTCCACTGGCAAAACTACAAACTTTGGATTTGTTCTGCTACCCATTTCATCACATTTTGTGCAACTTTTAAATGTTGTCTAGCCAATTTTCCTGTTCCATTAAATCGTTCCCTAAAATTTGACACGTAATCGAATAATGTAAGTTCTGATTTCTCACTCACCAATTTTTCCTTAATCGATTTAAGTGGTCCTCTTACCTCATGACCAAAAATTAGTTCAAAACGACTGAATTTGGTTGACTCATTAGGTGCATCCCTAATTGCAAACATTACGAATGGAATTCATTTATCCCAATCCTCTGGATAATCTTGACAATAAGCCCTCAACATTGTCTTTAATGTCTGATGCCACCTTTCTAACACTCCCTGCGATTCTGGATGGTACGCAGTTGATTTAAATTGTTTTATTCCTAAGCTATCCATAACTTCTTTGAATGACCTTGAGGTAAAATTTGATGCTTGATCCGATTGTATTTCTGTGGGTAGTCCATATCTAGTAAAGAATTTAAGTAACTCCTCCACCATCGTTTTAGCTGTAATATTGTGTACTGGAATGGCCTCTGGAAACCTAGTAGACACATCCATTATAGTCAAAAGATACTGATTCCCACTTTTTGTTTTAGGAAGCGGTCGAACACAATCAATTGAGACCCTTGTAAAAGATTACTCAAATGCTGTAATGGGTATTAAGGGCACTAGTTTTATCACTGCTTGAGGTTTCCCTATCACTTGACATGTGTGATATGATCGACAAAACTTAACTACATCCTTATGTAGTCCAGGCCAATAAAAATGGTTTTGTATTTTAGCTTGAGTTTTCCTTACTCCCAAATGACCTCCCACTGGTACCTCATGTGCTACTCACAAAACCTCCTTTCTATACCCTACCGGCAACATTACTTGTTGAACTTCTGCCCACTTTTCATCTGCCTGCATATGTAAAGGTCTCCATTTCCTCATCAAGACATCATTTTTATGGTAATAAAACTCCGGTATGCACTCAGATTCCTCTCCCGTGTAAGCTTTCTGATACATCCGTTTTATTTCTATATCTTTCTGTTGTAACTCTGCCAATTTTCCTGAACTAAAAATATCCGCCTCATCCTCCATCTGTTCTTGTTCTTTTTCAACCATCTGATCAAAAATTGTTTCTGATAATCGAACTTCAACTTTGTCTTCACTCTTTGATTTCTCCTCTTGTCTTAACCTGTGACTTTGCGACCTTGTTACTACACAATCCAGAACAATCCCTAGATATCCATCCTTCAACACTTCAGTTGTCTGATTTTCCACATGCTTATCAACCACAGTAGGCATCACTCCCACCTGCGATCCAGTTATATCATTACCCAAGATAAACTGTATTCCTGGACAAGATAGTTTCTCAATTACTCCTACTACCACTTCAGCACTCTTCACTGGACTTTCCAACCTTACCTTATATAATGGAACACTCCTTTTCTCACCCTGAATTCCACATATTATCACCTTTTCTGGCAACATTCTTCCCAAACTACATAACTCCTGATCTCTTACCATTAAAGATTGACTAGCTCCTGTATCTCTTAAAATTGTGACTTCTTTCCCTGCTCCTTCTGATACACATGAGCAAACGTTACCCACACAAGTAAATTATTTAAAGAGATCGGGCACCTTCTTATCAATCACCTCTTGATCAGGCTGTACAATCTTTTGCAGCTCCTTCACTTCACTTGGGCTTTTGTTTACCACTTTAACAAACCGCACTGTCTTATCCTGCTTCACCACATCAGCCTTTCCAGTGCTTTTCTTTAACCACCAACACTGTGACTTGACATGCTCTAGTTTATTACAGTGAAAACATTTGAAACTTTTCCTTTCTCTTCCACCCTCCTGGATTTCCTTTTAATCTGCGGTACACTCTCCTTATTATCTCCCATCAGATCTCCTGTACCTCTACCAAAGAACAAAGAACAAAGAAAACTACAGCACAGGAACAGGCCCTTCAGCCCTCCAAGCTTGTGCCGGCCATGCTGCTTGTCTAAACTAAAATCTTCTACACTTCCGGGATCCGTATCCCTCTATTCCCATCCTATTCATGTATTTGTCAACATGCCCCTTAAACATCGCTATCGTCTCTGCTTCCACCACCTCCTCCGGCAGCGTGTTCCAGGCACCCACTACCCTCTGTGTAAAAAAACGTGCCTCGTACATCACCTCTAAACCTTGCCCCTCACACCTTAAACCTATGCCCCTTAGTAATTCACGGGCAGCACGGTAGCCTTGTGGATAGCACAATTGCTTCACAGCTCCAGGGTCCCAGGTTCGATTCCGGCTTGGGTCACTGTCTGTGCGGAGTCTGCACATCCTCCCCGTGTGTGCGTGGGTTTCCTCCGGGTGCTCCGGTTTCCTCCCACAGTCCAAAGATGTGCAGGTTAGGTGGATTGGCCATGATAAATTGCCCTTAGTGTCCAAAATTGCCCTTAGTGATGGGTGGGGTTACTGGGTTATGTGGATAGTGTGGAGGTGTTGACCTTGGGTAGGGTGCTCTTTCCAAGAGCCGGTGCAGACTCGATGGGCCGAATGGCCTCCTTCTGCACTGTAAATTCTATGATAATCTATGATAATTGACCCCTCTACCCTTGGAAAAAGCTTCTGACTATCCACTCTGTTTATGCCCCTCATAATTTTGTAGACCTCTATCAGGTCGCTCCTCAACCTCCTTCATTCCAGTGAGAACAAACCAAGTTTATTCAACCTCTCCTCATAGCTAATGCCCTCCATATCAGGCAACATCCTGGTAAATCTCTTCTGCACCCTCTCTAAAGCCTCCACATCCTTCTGGTAGTATGGCGACCAGAATTGAACACTATACTCCAAGTGTGGCCTAACTAAGGTTCTATACAGCTGCAACATGACTTGCCAATTTTTATACTCAATGGCCTGGCCAATGAAGGCAAGCATGCTATATGCCTTCTTGACTACCTTCTCCACCTGTGTTGCCCCTTTCAGTGACCTGTGGACCTGTACACCTAGATCTCTCTGACTGTCAATACTCTTGAGGGTTCTACCATTCACTGTATATTCCCTACCTGCATTAGACCTTCCAAAATGCATTACCTCACATTTGTCCGGATTAAACTCCATCTGCCATCTCTCCACCCATGTCGCCGAGCGATCTAAATCCTGCTGTATCCTCCGACAGTCCTCATCACTATCCGCAATTCGACCAACCTTTGTGTCGTCTGCAAACTTACGAATCAGACCAGTTACATTTTCCTCCAAATCATTTATATATACTACGAACAGCAAAGGTCCCAGCACTGATCCCTGTGGAATACCACTAGTCACAGCCCTCCAATCAGAAAAGCACCCTTCCACTGCTGCTCTCTGCCTTTTTGAGTATTTCACAGGCCAAAACTGATGTCGGAAACCAAGCTTTGGTTTATGAACTAATTCATAATCATCTGCCATTTCTGCTGCTATCCTCACAGTTTTAACCCTCTGCTCTTCCGCATCAGTTCTCACTACATCAGGAATTGAATTTTTAAACTCCTCCAAAAGAATAATTTCTCTGAGAGCTTCACACATTTGGTCTATTTTCAAAGCCCTTAACCACCTATCCAAATTACTCTGCTTTATCCTTTCAAACTCCATGTATATTTGACCAGCTTCTTTCCTGAAATTTCTAAACCTTTGTCTGTAGACTTCAGGCACGAGTTCATATGCACCTAAAATTGATTTTTTTTCACCTCCTCATAAGGCCCAGATACCTCCTCCGGTAGTGATGCAAACACTTGACTAGCCCTACCTACCAGCTTTATTTGAAGCAGTAATACCCACATGTCCGGTGGCCATTTCATTTGTTTAGCCACCTTCTCAAATGAACTGAAAAAGGCTTCTACCTCCTTTTCGTCAAACCTAGGCAATGCTTGGACATAATAAATAGATTCTAACCAACTCTTCGACTTTGACGCTCTTTCTCACTATCCTCATCACTATCATCCAACTGTACGTTTCCCTTTTCGGCTGCCAATTTTAACTGACTGTCATGTTTCATGGCCATTTTCTGAAGGCCAAACTCTCTCTCTTTTTCCCTTTCCTCTCTATCTTTTTCTTTTTCCTCTCTGTCTCTTTCTCTTTTTATTTTTCCCTGATCTGTACCTCCCTTTCTCTTTCGTTTTGTTCTGCTAGGGCTATTCTTTCTTTTTCTCTCATTGCGTATTCAAGCTGCTTTAATTCTTTTTCATGTTCAAGTTGGTTAATCTGCAACTGGATATTCGCCAGTTCCAATGAGTCAGACTGTATCTCAGGCAATTTTTAATGCTCAGTTACCGTGGTAAGTACCTCACCTTTTGGATTTTGTCAGGTAATGTTAACTGCAATGTTTTTGCCAAATCTAAAACCTGTTTATAGTCTCTGTCAATAAGGTACTGCGTTTGACCGTCTCCACACCCAAAAACTCCAGAGTCTCTGAAAGAGCCATTGTCAACAACACACTCCCTACTTTAACTGGAACACCACACCTGAAAAGCACCCACAATATGCTCACCCCTCACTGTCTTTAAGTTCACTAAGCCAATCCAATAGATAGACTTTTATCCCGGACGAGCCCCCAATTTGTTAGGGCCAGGGTTTAGAGAACCGCAAAGTGTATTATGGAGTTCGCCTGACCCACAACTTTTAATAGATTGTGGTTATGGGGAGCACACGGGCCCACTCTGCAGGTGTGATACAACAGAACTCTACAGTACTTTTAAATTAAAACAATGTTTATTTATGAAACCAGTTAACAATTTATAAAGCCACAGTAAACATCTTCACAACTATCAACACCAATCTTCCCCACAGATACAATATTCTATAAGAAAACCTTAATCTTTCATTATTAAGAGCCATAAGACAAAGCCCCCTTTTAACACAGAGATCAGGTTCAAATTCACTACTGAGAGCTGTTATCACTTTTAAACCAGCAAGTGATTTGAAGACATTCCTTTCATGCAGAAAGAGATCAGAATTACTCCTGGTTTTGCTGGATGCAGCTTCCAATCTGCAAAATGAAACTAAACCCACCCTGCAGCTGCAAGTCCAAAGCGAAAGTAAAAGCAGACAGACAGCCCAGCTCTACCCACTCTCTGACATCACTGCAGCTCTTTATTAACACCCATTTCTTAAAGGTACAGCCACTACAGTTATTTTATAAAAAACAGCCATTTCTTCAAGGTACTCTCACATGACAGGGGGAAATCACTTTTGCTCCTGGCATACTTGCAATGCTGGATAAGCACCTTAGTTTTTCGTATCCAGCAGCTCCTGTCTCCCTTCAGCTACAGATTCCTGAACTCTGGGATAACCAACCTACAATTCAAGCCACTGACAAAATATCAGAAAATGAGCCTAATTAAAATATTATAATTATGGACGCACCACAAGTAACACAGAAAGAATTATATAAAATATAAGGGAGTAGGTTATCAGTTCCCGGCTACAGAAAGCAGAGGGAACTCATTGACTGATCCACAGAGACAGCAAGTTTATTTCATCCCCAAAAGTAGGTACATATGTGACATGTTGGACCAAAAACAGAAAATACTGGACAATCTCAACAGGTCTGACAGCATCTGTGGAGAGAGAACGGAGCTAACGTTTTGAGTTTGGATGACTCTTTGTCAGAGCGAGAGAGAACTGGAAATAGGATCAGATTTCTACTGTTATGTTGGATGGGGGTACGTGGAGCAGTGGGGCTGGATAGAGGGCCAGCCAGGGTGGAGGCTAAGAAAGGTACTGATTGTGGCACATTAAGAGATCAGAATGTGTTCATGACAGAACAAAGGTAAGTAGTCTGTCAAAGGGCAACTGGAAACAGGGAACAGATGGCTCAAGTGGGGTGGGGGAGGAGGAGGGGAGACAGTGGTGAGAGAAAAACAGTACAATGGAAGAAATGAAAATAAATTGATTGAAATAAAAATAGGAGTGAAGATGGAGGAGACAGAGTTCAAGGTCTGAAGTTGTTGAACTCAATGTTACGTCTGGAAGGCCTTTGATATACCTGCTCTGAAGATGAGGTGCTGCTCCTGCAGTTTACGTTGGGCTTCACCACCATTGACCACCATTTACATTCCCTTTGTCTTTTTGCCCATGACACCTTTGTCAATGTTGCTGGCCATCTACTCAGCCCCACTGCTCCATGCTACCCTCCCCCTCACCACAACAGTGTAAATCTCATTAGCTCCCTAAAGATGCATGGCATTAAGGGCAAAGTAGTAGCATGGATAGAGGATTGGTTAATTAATAGAAAGCAAATAGTGGGGATTAGTGGGTGTTTCTCTGGTTGGCAATCAGTAGCTAGTGGTGTCCCTCAGGGATCAGTGTTGGGCCCACAATTGTTCACAATTTACATAGATGATTTGGAGTTGGGGACCAAGTGCAATGTGTCCAAATTTGCAGACGACACAAAGAGAAGTGGTAAAGCAAAAAGTGCAGAGGATACCGGACGTCTGCAGAGGGATTTCAATAGGTTAAGTGGATGGGCTAGGGTCTGGCAGATGGAATACAATGTTGACAAATGTGAGGTTTTCCATTTTGGTCGGAATAACAGCAAAAGGGATTATTATTGAAATGATAAAATATTAAAACATGCTGCTGTGCAGAGAGACCTGGGTGTGCTAGTGCATGAGTCGTAAAAAGTTGGTTTACAGGTGCAACAGGTGATTAAGAAGGCAAATGGAGTTTTCTCCTTCATTGCTAGAGGGATGGAGTTTAAGACTAGGGAGGTTATGCTGCAATTGTATAAGGTGTTAGTGAGGCCACACCTGGAGTATTGTGTTCAGTTTTGGTCTCCTTACCTGAGAAAGGACATACTGGCACTGGAGGGTGTGCAGAGGTGATTCACTCGGTTAATCCCAGAGCTGAAGGGGTTGGATTATGAGAAGAGGTGGAGTAGACTAGGACTGTACTCGTTGGAATTTAGAAGGATGCGGGGGGATCTTATAGAAACATATAAAATTATGAAGGGAATAGATAGGATAGATGCAGGCAGGTTGTTTCCACTGATGGGTGAAAGAAGAACTAGGGGGCATAGCCTCAAAATAAGGGGAAGTAGATTTTGGACTGAGCTTAGGAGGAACTTCTTCACCGAAAGGGTTGTGAATCTATGGAATTTGTTGCCCAGTAAAGCAACTGAGGCTCCTTCATTGAATGTTTTTAGGATAAAGAGAGATAGTTTTTTGAAGAATAAATGAATTAAGGGTTATGGTGTTCGGGCCGGAAAGTGGAGCTGAGTCCACAAAAGATCAGCCATGATCTCATTGAATGGCTGAACAGGCTTGAGGGGCCAGATGGCCTACTCCTGCTCCTAGTTCTTATGTTCTTATGTTCTCTCTCCACAGATGCTGTCAGACCTCTTGAGATTGTCCAGTATTTTAAGACCATTGGACATAGGAGCAGAATGAGGCCACTCGGCCCATCGACTCTGCTCTGCCATTCAATCATGGCTGATATTTTCTCATCCCCATTCTCCCCATAACCCCTGATCCCTTTTTCTGTTTTTGTTTCAGATCCCAGCCTCCACTTTGCATGGAGTTCAGTTTTGCAAATTTGCATGTTTGATCCTCTTTCTTTTATCATTGAGGGTTATGGTTAAATCTCCCCCCTTTTGTCTTTATTTTTAGTTCTTGCACAGAATGTGGGATTTTTTCGATAGGCCAGCATTTGTTGCCCATCCCTAATTTCCCTTGAGAAGATGTTGTTGAACCAGCTTCTTGAACTGCAGCCCATGTGGTGTTGGTACAACTGCACCGCTGTCCAGGGTGCAGTTTCAGGATTTTGAGGCAGCAACAGTGAAGGAATAATTTCATTGTATTTAAATACTACAGACAGGTGACACTTGAAATTCATTACACAGGGATGTTTAGCACTGTAGTATTTAAGTTCTTGATTTGCTGCAATCTTTGAAACCTACTTTAGCCCTTTGAATCTCAATAATTGTGCTTATTATTTTTACTTGAATATTAGCAAGATTATAGAGTGTGTACTTCCTTGCGGCTGCCATCTTAGGTCACTTTCCTGGCACTGTTAGTACTGGCAGCCATTTCATTACATGACATAACGCAGTTCACAAACATCATGTTTTCAATTGGAGAGCCGAATGGAATAGATGTGTCTACTGAGACCTCTTTCAAAAAAACAGAACTTCAAAGATGATAAGGTAACCGTAATGCATCAGTTTATAGACTTGTCTAAATTCTGGAAAAAATTTTAGGTTTGGATTAAAGATGGTTCAAGGGGTGATTATTAAAGCTTGCGTTACTCTATTGATTCGTTCATTTGGAGCGAAACTAGCTGGAGGGCAAATGAATGAATACAGCATTAATAAAGTCTTGCATTATCACTTTTCATTTACTTTGTATTGATTACCTGTCAGGGACAGGCTCTGTATTATGAATTGAAATTGGTGTTGAGTAGCCATTAGATTTATAGGTTTTAGAAGAGGAATGTAACTATCCTGAAAGGTAATTGGACAGCAAGCCTTAAGTTTCTTCACACATGTAATCTGATGAGTTTATTAAATTAATTCTGAACATTAAAGAATTATAGAAACAGTGAAGTACCCTATGGTTAGATATTGTGAAATGATATGCAAATACAATGAAGTTGAAATTATTTTCTTTTTTCCTCTATGGCAGCATCCTAGCATTGAATCATTATTTGACAACTGATAGAAATAGAAAAGCATATATCCATTCCTATCTCATTTATTTTTCTGGGAAGGTGTATTTTATTGCAGTTGGACTTGAGCTGAAGCAGCATTTTAGGCAATAGATTTCTTATTTTCCTAGGGAAATATTAATCTTTTGGAGTGGAAAAGGACTCAATACAATGAGGCCATGAAGCTAAAGTTCACTCAGGATTTTTATTTTCCCCCTGCATTTTCAGCTTGATACAAATTGGAAGAGAAATATTTTAAAATGTCTTAATGTTAAGTTAATATTTGATGTTATTACAACTGAAAGATTACAACTTTAGATATGAATGATCTGTGACTTTCTGCTTGAGAAAAACAATATTTTGGATGCCAACTCTTTCAAGTGTATGGTTTCAAAAGGGACATGGACAGGGTGGATCGGGAGCAGCTGTTCCTGTGAGTTGAAAGGTCAGTTACGAGGGGACACGAGTTCAAGATCGGGGCAGGAGGTTTAGGGGAGATTTGAGGAAAAACCTTTTTATCCAAAGGGCGGCGGCGGTCTGGAATGCAATGCCTCGGAGGGTGGTAGAGGCGGGTTGCCTCGCCTCCTTTAAAAAGCACCTGGAGGGCAGCACGGTGGCGCATTGGGTTAGACCTGCTGCCTCACGGCGCCGAGGTCCCAGGTTCGATCCCGGCTCTGCGTCACTGCTGTGTGGAATTTGCACATTCTCCCCGTGTTTGCGTGGGTTTCGCCCCTACAACCCAAAGATGTGCAAGGTAGGTCGATTGAACATGCTAAATTGCCCCTTAATTGGAGAAAAATGAATTGGGTACACTAAATTTGTTTTTTTTTAAAGCACCTGGAAGGGCAGCACGGTGGCGCAGTGCTGCATCACGGCGCCGAGGATCTGGGTTCGATCCCGACCCCGGTCACTGTCGTGTGGAGTTTGCACATTCTCCCCGTGTCTGCGTGGGTCTCACCCCCACAACCCAAAGATGTGCAGGGTTGGTGGATTGGGCACACTAAATTGCCCCTTAATTGGAAAAAAGAATTAAGTACTTTAAATTTATTTTTAGAAAAGTATCTGGATGAGCACTTGGCACCTCATAACATTCAAGGCTATGGGCCAAGCAATGGCAATTTGGAATAGGTAGGCAGGTCAGGTGTTTTTCATGCGTGGATGCAGACTTGATGGACTGAATGGCCTCTTCTGTGCTGTATTATTCTGTGATTTTGATTCTGTGAATTGGATAAGTAATTGAAGGGGAAAAAATTACAAGGCTAAAGAAAAGAATGTGGGACTAATTGGATAGTTCTTTCAAAATGCTGACACAGGCATTATGGGCTGAATGGCTTTTTTTTGCCATTCTGGCTGTTGCCATTACACAGGAAATGTATGTAATAGTCAGCCTGGCAGTCTGTCAGTGACCCACCTTCTGCATTTGTATGTAACTAACTAGCTGACCCAGTCCTGTGCACATCTCTGGCAGAACCCTGGGAAGATCCCAACACAATCTGCAGGATGGGCAGCAGTGGTAACTTTGCCAGTCACTGGTAAGATTTGTCCAATTGCTCCCTTGGAGAGCAGAACTTGGTGATGATATCAGCCATCCCTGCCATGACAGTCTCAAACTGAAGGAACATTGCTATTCCATGAAGTCAAGAAAATTGCAAGCCTCTGCTTGTAAATCCTGTGCCATGAGTAAGGTTCCATGTGATTTTTACCCCATGTGCACCTCTCTCTCCTGTAAATGAGCTGATCCTACCACAGCATGTCGTTGTTGCCATGGATGTTGTTGGTTATCCTTTTCCCATACGCTGTCAAACATATCCAATGTGCCTCTCATCCTGATTTTAACAGTTTGAAGGTCTTTGGAGGAGTAAACGGCAGCTACAAAAGCAGTTTCTGCTATGCGTGTGACTGACGGAACTGAGACACTAACTGCAATAATTGAGCTTCAGTTTCAGGTGGTCCGGTTGCCAAGGGTTAACATTTTTCCCATAGTTTTCCTGCGTTCTTTTTAAACGAGATGTATAACATCTGTTTTTTGGTCTATCCTTATAGTTGGCACAGCAGCTGCTTCAAGTCAGTTGTAAATAGCTGTGGGAGAGCAGACCAGTGATGGTTCTGCCTTTGATTTTCTGTCGTCTGATCTAGTTTTCTCACATGAACTCCCATGAATATACTGATTAGATTATGATCTTAGCAACGTTGTAGATCAAACCAACATCTCCCAGTGGCAAGCAACAGCATGTTAGTTCTCCAGCATGCCACTCTCTTATTTCACCCCAGCAGCTGTGTTCAAATATTCCACATTAAGAGTTATGGAAGGGCAAAGTCATTTCATTTATTAATAATTAAGATTGACTTTGGAAGTTTTGTAAATCCTGACATTGTTACAGGTTATTTCTGGAATCAGACTGCATGTTCTTGCTCTAATAATCAAACACTGAATTTCAAAGAATGGATGCAATAATTCATTATTTGATCGATTCCACGTATCATGGTTGATAGTTAAACTCAGTGCAGGGTAACTAATATATTATATCATTCTCTGTAAAGATTAACCCCCTTCTCATGGTTCAGATGGTAACTCCACATCTTCCGTCTTCAATTATTTTCCACAAATTGTATACATCAGTAAAACTATTGATATTTTTGCAAATGTTGTGCATTATCCCACTTACCATTAAACTTCGGTCATGTCTTGTCAACGAGTGAAGACATTTCAATTTTTGACAACTTACCCCAGACTTAACCATCTTTTACATTTCCATAGAATCATAGAATTTACAGTGCAGAAGAAGGCCATTTCGCCCATCGAGTCTGCACCGGCCCTTGGAAAGAGCACCCTACTAAAGCCCACGTCTCCACCCTATCCCCGTACAAGACAGAGGACATATTAATGGCAGGAGAAGGTGCAAATAATTAGTTTAGATAAAGATTAGTTTTAATGAGCGAATAAAGATCAATGCAGTTAGATAGGTAACTGCTTTTGTTCAATTAGCAGATTTCAGGTGGGTTGACAGTGGGAGTCACTGCAACCGGTTACCATGTCCATGAGCTGGAATAGGGGATAAAAGAATTCCCAGGTCCCTCGCTACACACTATGGCTCAGTGATTAGCACTGCTGTCTCACAGCTTCAGGGTCGCAAGATCAATTCCAGCCTCGGATGACTGTCTGTGTGGAGTTTGCACTTTCTCCTCTTGTATGGGTGGGTTTCCTTTGGGTGCTCCGGTTTCTTCCCACAGTTCAAAGATGTTCAGGTTATCTGGATTGGTCATGCTAAATTGCCCCTTATTAAACAAAAAGTTAGGTGGGGGTACAGCCGACATTATTAAATCCCTCCAGAACGGTCCAGGCACCTGAATCGCATCTTCAGGATGCCGAAGCACCGCTCGATCGCACTCCTAGTCACTGCATGGGTGTCGGTTGTGTTGTGCTTGGTCCCTTGTACTTTATGAAGTAACTCACCAAACACTTCAATTTGCCCAAACCAAGATCCGTTTATTGTGTCTCGTATGGTAGGATGGCAATCTAATACAGGGCACAATGTCATGGAGCCTTGCTACTCATCTGGAACTTACACCTTTTGCTGACCAATTACATGTACGTCTTATTACCCTCTGTATCTTGTTCTCCAGGTGGCCGGATGCACCTCCCTTTATATACAGGACCCAGGTCACTTGACCTTGG
The DNA here is from genome assembly GCF_047496885.1 of Scyliorhinus torazame. Taxonomy (NCBI): domain Eukaryota; kingdom Metazoa; phylum Chordata; class Chondrichthyes; order Carcharhiniformes; family Scyliorhinidae; genus Scyliorhinus; species Scyliorhinus torazame. The sequence continues at coordinate 122,819,189 of NC_092709.1, forward strand.
TCTTGAGACAGCATGATGAGTCTGTACTGCCACCTGCTGTTTGGAGGTCACATACCATCCAACTATGATGTGGCCCATAAGCATATCATCACAGGTTGTAGAGGGTTGTCATGTCTATCTGTGTCCTTCGGATAGGTATCATCAAGCACGACTACAGTGGATAACATCTGTTGCCCAGTAGCCAACCTTCCAGCCAGGGGGTGGCAGCATCTCGAACATATCAGGAATCGTCGAGTGTGCCAGGATGAAGGGCGCAGATGTGCATGATGAGCAGTTGATGGTCCTATATCAGCTGTTCATTCATCAAAGTGGAACCCCTTTCGGTTGGTGTAGAGTGGCCTGTATTCTGCAAATGCTCGTAGGGGGACATGCATCCCCTCGATCACCCTCTGGACCTGAGGCATCTTGGCGATGGTGGTGAGCCCCGCTACACAGGCATCCTGGTGGGCTCGGTCCACATTGAAATAGATGTATTGAGCCAACTGGGCATACAGGGCCTCCGCGGATGTGCCTTTGCACCAAAATCTGTGAGATCCCGGACAGGCCATTTGCCGCCTGGAAGGAGCCCGCCGCACAAAGTTTTCGGGTGACCTTGACAGCCACTGGGACCTCCTCGGTGCTAGGTGTGTCATGATCTGATGATCTGACAGATATGTCGCACTGTCTCCCTGCTTAGCTGGTGTCTTCGACGGCATGTCCTCGAATGACAGGTGCTTCTGGCATACATGAGGTCTCATGTGGCACCTCCTTTGTACCTCCACCTCCTTGGCCTGTTCGGCAGCTGGCTCTCCATCCTGGGTGGCTGCCTCCTGTTCTTCTGCCCACTCAGCCGCTTCCTCCCCTTCGACCAGCTCCAGCTCGTTCGGCCGCAGGGCATTCCCCCAGGGCTGCGGTGACTAGGAAGAAGGCCACCATTGCTGGTTAAATTCCAATATCCATTGTGTGCAGGGGGTGAAAGGCTGACACATTAGCAAGGTGCATACCACCGTGCCTAACTAGCTCCACCGGGCTTGAGTGGGCTGCATGATGCCCCATTGGTGGGTGGCGGAGAGTGGTGTGGGGGGATGGGGGCATCCATACGGCAGTGTCACTCTGTAGAACCAGGGCCAAGGTGGGTGGTCAGTGGGGTGCGCAACAAGATGGCTGCCTTGCAGGCCGCAGCAATGGCGGTCCATGACTGGACACCACCCAGTCCCATGGGGGGTCACCCCGGCCACAGGACCCATTCCTGGTCCCCCCCCCAACAGCCCAGGAAGTGCACCCCCCACCCTAGCCAGCATGGCTAGTGTCCGATCCGGCAACCCACGGTCACGCCTCTCCGTGTACTACCTTCTCTTGCTCTATCATCAGCCACATAGCCGGTTTCACAATTTTTAAATGCACAATGCCATAGGGAACTCGGCCCATCAGAGGCGGAGAATTGTGGAGGCCCTGGAGAATACCGGGATGGGCCCACGAATGATATGCAAATAGTGTTTACTGTACGTGCATTCCGGACTGCATTGACGCCGTTGCCGAGGTGACGGAGAATTGCGATTTGGCATCAAATCGCCGTCCACCACGATTTTGGCGTTGGAACTGATTGTCCGCCCAAACGCTTTCCCGATTTCACCGTCAGCCAACGCAGAATCCCACACTTCGTCTTTTCAATCTGAGCGTGGTGTTCTGCCTGCATTCCAGTGCAGTAAACCACATAGACTCTTGGGCACTTGCTGTTCTGTCTCTCCTGGATCCTGGCAGATTACCTATATTAGTATGCTTGCAGGGATATCTCAGAAACGCTTTCCTTCTCAAAGCCCATCTCCATGAAAATGTGATTTAAATGGGCCTTGTATCCATGCAGAAATACTGATTAGCTATTCTTTAGACCCCAATTTTATACTATCTTGGAAGTAATTGGACAATGTAAAACATTACGCTTTACAAGCCAACATTTTCAACACCTTCCCGCAACTTTGGAGACGAGCAGTCTGACTACTGTAAATATGGATGCTGCTGGTATTTTCTCCAAGTGTGAATGCCTTACACCTTCCTTACAACAAATAAAATGCGGCCTCGCTTTAATCTTTAACAGTCACACTAGTCAGCCTTGTTGTTAGGCAGGCAGCAGAACAGGTCACATAACTCCCTTCATCCTAAATCAATCCCAAAACATACGTCTTTTAAACCTAATTTTTATACACTTAAAGCAATGTTGCAACCCTTGCTTTCATTTTTGCCTGCATAATATTTAGTGGCAGTACAAATGAGATGGAGAGGTTCCCTCCAACTTTATGATTCAACATTGGAAATCTGGTGGAGGGAATTGTTAACCCTAACCCTAACCCTAATGTTCCCCAACAGCCTTAGGAGTATCCTCAAGGCTGCCATTACGGCATGCAGAAGAGGCTGACAGGGTCTGTGTTGCTGGAATCATCCTCAGGACATGACGTCAAAGTAGACAGAAGTAAGGGCAGCACAGTGGCACAGTGGGTTAGCCCTGATGCCTCACGGCACCGAAGTCTCAGGTTCGATCCCGGCTTGGGTCACTGTCTGTGTGGAGTTTGCACATTCTTCCCATGTTTGCGTGGGTCTCGCCCTCACAACCCAAAAAGATGTGCCGGGTAGGTGGATTGGCCACGCTAAATTGTCCCTTAATTGGAAAAGTTGAACTGGGTACTCTAAATTTATTAACAAAAAAAGTAGACAGAAATTTATTGATGTCACAAAACCAGCAACATCAGTGGAGCTCTTCACCTGTCCAACCTTCTCACAGCCTATGGTAAAACGACTCTTCCATTTTCCCCTACACCTCACTATTTTCAAATATCAGGAGAAATGTATAAAGGAAGCTTAGTTCTTATTGTATCTGCAGGACAGCACTATACTTTCAAGTATATTCCTGATGGGTTGCTGTATTTGTGTTCCCATTTTGTAAAATATCGAGAGTTGGTACACACTGCAATTAGCCTGGTCTAAAGTTTGGTTAGCGCTGGAAAGAATAAGCTGTTCTTTCATTGCCTGGCTAGAAATGTAATAGATCTACTAAAGAGAGAACTGAACAGAGGCAGACGCAAAACTCTTGCTTAACGGTTAACTGTTGCAATGTTTAGAAAGCAGGGAGCGATAATTGTCCTGTAAACATTTCAAATTGCATCTAAGTGGATTTAAAATTGCCTAGGAGGCCCCAAAAATGCTCTGGGCACTTCAGGTTTGAAGTTTCGCTGGCTTTGCACTGGAAGCGATTCGGTGGCCTCGTTGCGCCCTACTTAGAGGCCTCTCACGGATTTCGCAACATTTGAAACGTCACGCAAGATTAAATGGAATCTCGCAAGATATCGCAATCTGGATCTCACTCTTGCTAGGTGAGATCCAGATATGTATTTTTAAATTAGCCATTAGGCTCATTTAAATATGCGTTCACCAGATTCACCTGAGGCCTGAAATTCTCCAGTCGTGCCTGGGAGACCTTGCCAGGGCGCCGTTTAGTATTGGTCCACAAAAATGTGGACCAGGTGTAATGATATTTGAGGGTCTCCCAGGCCAGTGCAGCACCTGGGTGGTCGGGGACAGGGCACGGTGGCACCCTGGTACTCCCTCTGGCACCTGGGCATTTTGGCACTGCCAACATTCCTGAGTGGCACTTCCAGGCTGGCAGTGCCCAGTTGCCAGGTTGCCCGTGTGTGGGGTCGGGCACAGGGACATCTTACCCGTAAGAAGTGGAGTAAGGAAGGGCTTGAGGACCCAGGAGGAGATACGTTGGGTGAACTGGGGGGTCCAGAGGACACTGTGGGACTGTGGGCAGAACCTGAAGATTTACAATGGCTTAACAAAGATTAAAAGTTCTTGCATTTTTACTGGACAGGTTGGCAAAAGACTCACTTTTAAAAGCACATAAATGGTAAAAGAGATATAACTGATTAGACACAATCTTCATTTTTAAACAAACATTTGACCTGTACTTCTCATGAATTTTAAATATGTTGCATCCCCACCTCAAATCGTTAATTCGTTATCGCAAGTACAGGTTAATATGCATTACAATAAGGTACAATGTAAATCTATGCAAATAATTTTGATCTTTAATCATTTGATTTCTTTTCTTTTTCAGTTTGTTTTCCCATCTACTCTCTCTTCCAATAATGTCCACTCATAATGCACAAGTGTTGACTATAAGCATTTTTCAAGTTCGGCTGGAGATTCTTTGAAAGAAGTCCTGATTAGAAGATATTTTGTTTGAGCCAAAAATGTACTGTCAAAGTGATGGTAAGAAAGAAGGAAGATTAGATTAATGTTTTCTTAAGACAATAATGTAAACATCATTTCCGACTTCACCCCTAGACTGCCACTGGCAGGCAATTTTACATCACTCTTGCTTTTCTTCTCAATTGAAGAAAACTGTGACACTCTGGAAAATGAGTGGCGAATTTGCTACCAACCCATTTTGTGCTACTTCTGAAACCCGGTGTTCACTATTGGGCCTGGAGCGTGGCGACTCTCTGAGATCTCTCCCTAACACATCCTCTTTTTACTTATCTTATAATCGTTCTAATCTTTTAAAATTTAATTCTAAAACTAACATCATTACTAACCTTTCTTTTTTATCTTACCTTGCAGGTTTGAACATCCTCCGAGGCCTGTGGAGACCTTTTGACCCGACTCGACCTGGCCTGGCTGCACTCCAGATTGCCCCCTCCAGACGCAATCACCTACATTCCACAAGGTCACACTTCTCTTATCAGATCCCGGGACCATCCAGCTGCAGTCGCCGAGCGAGGAAGCAGGTGTGACTGAAGCAACATGGTTTCAAGACTCCTCTCCCCAGCATACTCCTGGCAAACAACCTGGAAGCGGATGAGGCCCAAACCGGAAGTGTGGCCACGAACTCGATTTGGACCCGACGCGGACCTTGGAGCACCCAACCCAGCCTAAGTACCGACGCCAGCCCCCGGACCGCCCAACCCAGTCGCCGGAGCTCCCGACCCGGCCCCCGACCACGAGACCCACCCAACACGACCCGCAGAGGCCCGCCCAGCGACCCGACCCGGAGAGGCCCACCCAGCAACCCCACCTATCTGGAGATGGAGGAAATAAAAATCTACGTGAAGGCCCGACCGGGTCTACTCCAAGACCCGACCCCAGGAGCACCCAAGGAGGGAACAGAACACAGGACCCAGCCCAACCTGCCTCAGGAAGCCCCTGCCTGCGACCCAGGAACCCCGAAACGGCAAAGACCTCTTGCGAGGACCCAAATGCACCGCAAGGTATTCGTGCTCGCAGAACGCCGGGATCCGACCAGATCGCAAACATGCCCCACAGCAACCCCACTACCTCAACCAGCACCCAGGACCCTGCCAGATGTGACCCCGGAAACGTAACCAGCAGCCTGGTCCCCGCCAGCACCCCGGCCACTGCCAGACGTAATCACCTACCTTCCACAACGTCAGACTTCTCTTATCAGATCCCAGGACCATCCAGCCACAGCCGCCGACCAAGGAAGCAGGTGAGGCTGAAGCAACGCGGTTTCAAGACTCCTCTCCCCAGCATACTCCTGGCAAATGTACAAGCGATCAAAAAGAAGCTGGATGTATGCAACGCCAGACTTACCTCTCAGAGGGAAGTAAGAGACTGCGGTGTACTCTGTTTCACAGAGACATGGCTCACCTCCGCCTCACCGGACTATGCCATACAACCTGAAGGATTCTCAATTCATCGGGCGGACTACACCGCGTCATCAGGCAAAGCGAAGTGTGGAGGGGTTTGCCTCCTCATCAGCTCCTCCTGATGCTTAGATGTGGCGACCCTGGTGACATACTGCTCCTCGGACCTGGAATACCTGACCGTGAAGTGCCGCCCATATTATCTTCCACGTGAGTTCACTTCAGCCATGATCACAGCAGTCTACATCCCACCCCAAGCAGAAGTGAGGAAGGTGCTGGACGAACTATACACAGTAATAAACAACTACGAAACAGAACACCCGGAGGCCTTGTTCATCGTGGCCGGATACTTCAACAAGGCCAACCTCAAGAGTGTACTGCCAAAATTCCACCAGCACATCTCCTGTCCCACCAGGGACGACAACAATCTTGACCACTGCTACTCAAAAATCAAGGGCGCCTACCGTTCCAACCCCCGACCGCACTTTGGGAAATTAGACCATAAGACGGTGCTCCTTCTCCCGGCATACAGGCAGAAACTCAAGCAGGAGAATCCAGCTGAGAAGGTTGTGCAGTGCTGGTCCGAGGAGACAGAAGAGCTCTTACGTGACTGCTTAGAGACAGTGGACTGGTCCATATTTAAGAACTCAATGACCAACTTAAATGAGTATGCCACCACCGTCACAGACTTCATCAGCAAATGTGTGGACGACTGCGTGCCAAAGAAAGCAGTACGTGCGTTCCCCAACCGGAAACCATGGCTCAATCGCGAGATTGACTCCCTACTGAAGGACAGATCTGAGGCGTTCAAGGCAGACGACCTTGACCAATACAAGAAATCCAGGTACGACCTCCGCAAAGCCATCCGAGATGCCAAGAGAGAATATCAAACCAAGCTAGAGTCACAGAAAGACTCGGCGGTTGTGGCAAGGACTAAACAACATAACGGGCTCCAAACGAAGCCGAGCAGTATCTCCGGCAGCAGCACACTCCTCGCCGATGAACTCAATGCATTCTATGCTCGATTCGGGCAGGAAACCAACGATCCACTGTCAACTGCCCCAGCAGCCCAAAATACACCCATACCCACTATCACAGCTTCCGAAGTCAGATCGGCCTTTCTGAAAATGAACCCTCGGAAGGCGACGGGTCTGGACAGGATCCCTGGCCGTGCACTCAGAGCCTGCGCAGACCAGCTGGCAGATGTGTTCGTGGACATCTTTAACCAGTCCCTACTCCGCTCTGAGGTCCCCACCTGCTTCAAGAAGACCACCATCATTGGTGCCAAAGAAGAATCAGGCAATGAGCCTCAATGACTACCGTCCGGTGGCCCTGACTTCAGTTGCAATGAAGTGCTTCGAGAGGTTGGTCATGAAGCGCATCTCCCCATACTCCCAGAATGCCTTGATCCACTGCAATTCGTATACCGCCACAACCAATCCACAGCAGATGCCATCTCCCTGGCCCTACACTCGTCCCTAGAGCATCTCGACAACAAGTACTCCCACATCAGACTCCTATTTATTGACTACAGCTCCGCCTTCAGCACCATAATCCCAGCCAAGCTCAGATCAAAGCTCCAAAACCTAGGACTTGGCTCCTCAGTCTGCAACTGGATCCTCGATTTTCTGACCCACAGACCAAAATCAGTAAGAATAAACAACAACACCTCCTCCACAATAGTCCCCAATACCGGGGCCCCGCAAGGCTGCGTACTTAGCCCCCTACTATACTCCCTGTACACACACGACTATGTGGCAAAATTTGGTTCCAACTCCATCCACAAGTTTGCTGACGATAAGACCATAGTGGACCGGATCTCAAATAACGACGAGTCAGAATACAGGAGGGAGATAGAGAACCTAGTGGAGTGGTGCAGCATCAACAATCTATCCCTCAATGCCAGCAAAACTAAAGAGCTGGTCCTTGACTTTAGGAAGCAAAGTACTGTACACACCCCTGTCAACATCAATGGGGCCAAGGTGGAGATGGTTAGCAGCTTCCAATTCCTAGGGGTACACATCTCCAAAAATCTGTCCTGGTCCACCCATGTCGACGCTACCACCAAGAAAGCACAACAGCGTCTATACTTCCTCAGGAAACTAAGGAAATTCGGCATGTCCGCATTAACTCTTACCAACTTTCACAGATGTACCATAGAAAGCATCGATAGGCTGCATAACAGCCTAGTCTGGCAATTGCTCGGCCCAAGACCACAAGAAACTTTAGAGAGTCGTGAACACAGCCCAATCCATCACACGAACCTGCCTCCCATCCATTGACTCCATCTACACCTCCCGCTGCCTGGGGAAAGCGGGCAGCATAATCAAAGACCCCTCCCACCCGCTTACTCACTCTTCCAACTTCTTCCACCGGGCAGGAGATACAGAAGTCTGAGAACACGCACAAACATACTCGAAAATCACTTCCTCCCCGCTGTTACCAGAGACCTAAACGACCATCTTATGGACTGACCTGATTACCACTACACCCCTGTGTGCGTCGCCCGATGCCGGTATTTATGTATTTACATTGTGTACCTTGTGTTGCCCTATTGTGGATTTTCTTTTATTTTCTTTTATTATCATGTTCTTAATGATCTGATGAGCTGCACGCAGAAAAATACTTTTCACTGTACCCCTGTACTCGTGACAATAAACAAAATCCAAATCCAAAATCCCTCTATGACTCTCTGGTTCTGTCTGCGTCTCATGTACAGCCTAAAGTAGTGGAATGTTGTCATTACTCCAGCTGCTTCCGAGGACTAGCTGAAGAAACTCAAAATGCAGAATGACATTAACATCCTGCTGGAGATGAAGGGCAAGGAGATGAAAGAGGCTTACGGTCAGCAAAGGAAGGCTGCTGCCAGAGCCGTGGAACAAATAAATTATTGTCACTGGCCTATTTAAAATTACTGTAACCTGGTGCTGAATTGGAATAATTCTGAGATCAAAGTGTAAATGGGGAGTGATTCAGAAACTAATTTTAGCAAACTGTGAGTGGGAAACATATATTAGAAGAAGGGACAAATAAAAGCGCATGTAAGGCATTTTCCTCAAGACGTCTAGCCAAACATGTACATCATGCGGATCCCAAGAATTGACATTAGACTGCGCTGAATTCCCTGGCATTAAAATATTCCCCCCACCTGTGGTTGAGAGGGCACTCAACCAGGTCCAATCCTTTTCCCGCACCTCTGCTCTTACCACTCCTCTCCGCCCCCGAGCCTTGAGTAGGTCCCTCTGATCCTCACTTTTCACCCCACCAACCTTTGCATTCAAAGGGTTATGCTCCACCATTCCCACCAATTCCAGCACAAAACACATCCCCTCCACCCCGGGCCACCATCAGCATTCTGCAGGGACTGCTCCCTCTGTTACACCTGGTCCACTCAACCATCACCCCCAACTCCTCGTTCCCTTCCCATCGTACCTTCCCTTGCAATCACAGAAGGTGCAACACCTGCCCCTTTACCTTGTTTCTCTTCACTGTCCCAGGCCCTAAACATTCCTTTCAGGTCATAGAGAGTTATAGAGATTAACAGCATGGAAACAGGCCCTTCTGCCTAACTTCACCATGTTGCCCAGTTTTTACCACTAAGCTAGTCCCAATTGCCCACATTTGACCTATATTCCTCCATACCCATCTTATCCATGTAACTGTATAAAAGCTTTTTAAAAGACAAAATTAAACCCGCTTCTACTACTGCCTCTGGCAGCTCGTTCCAGACGTTCGCCACCCTCTGTGTGAAACAATTGCCCCACTGGACCATTTTGTATCTTACCCCTCTCAACTTAAACCTCTGCCCTCTAATTTTAGACTCCCCTATCTTTGGGAAAAGATGTTGACTATCTACCTTATCTATGCCCCTCATTATTTTATAGATCTCTATAAGATCACCCATGAACGTTCTATGCTCCAGGGGAAATAAGTTCCAGTCTATCCAGCCTCTCATTATAACCCAGTCAAGTCCCAGTAGCATCCTAGTAAATCTTTTCTGCACTCTTTCTAATTTAATAATATCCTTTCTATAATAGGGTGACCAGAACTGTACACAGTATTCCAAATGTGTCCTTACTAATGTCTTGTACAACTTCAACAAGACGTCCCAACTCCTGTATTCAATATTCTGACCAATGAAACCAAGCATGCCGAATTCCTTCTTCACCACCCTGTCCACCTGTGACTCTACTTTCAAGGAGCTGTGAGCCTGTGCTCCTAGATCTCTTTGTTCTATAACTCTCCCCAATGCGCTACCATTAACTGAGTCGGTCCTGCCCCAATTCGTTTTACCAAAATGCATCACCTCACATTTATCTAAATTAAACTCCATCTGCCATTCATTGGCCCACTGACCCAATTGATCAAGATCATGTTGCAATCCAAGAAAATCTTCTTCACTGTTCACTATGAAGCAGCATTTCACTCGCATCTCCTCCAGTTTGGTTTACTGTATTCGCTGCTGCCAATGCTGCTTCCTTTACATCGGGGAGACTAAACACAGGCTGGGTGACTGCTTTGATGAAGGCCTTTATTCAGTCTACAAACATGACCAACATTTCTATCGCTTGTCATTGCAACTCAGCATCTTGCTCAACGTGAAGCCCAATGCAAACTGGATGAATAGCATCTCATCTTCCGATTAGGCATGTTACAGCCTTCAGGACTCAGCATTGAGTTTAACAACTTCAGACGGTTAGCTTTTTTCTACATTTGACCCCTTTTGTTTATCCAAAACAGTTTTTGACCAATGCGAAATCCCCCATCATTTCCTCTATTGGGCTAGCTGTCACTTGTTCTTCAGTTTTGTTTCTATTGACACATTCTGCTGTAAGACCTTTATGCCACAATCAGCAGCTTCTCTTGCCCTTCACACTGCCATTAACACTTCCTCTGTCTCGTGCCATCTTTGTTTCCAGGACACTGCTGCATTCGCCTTTAATCTCATTAATTAATGCAAATTAAGATTAATAATATGCTCGTCATTTGTGGATGAGATCAGGATTTGCCATCGGGAGTGGGCCAGGTGAATCACAAAATGGTTCGTGCCTGACGCAAATCTCGATTTCCCCCTCTCCCACTATTCACCTGCCCAGGACCGTGCCAGACCCAATGCGGTTGCTGAATCGCACCCACAGACTCGAAACGTTAATTCTATTTTCTCACTCCACAGATTCTGCCAGACCTGCTGAGTTCTTCCAGCATTTTCTGTTTTTGGGTGCAAATCACCCAAAAAATGATTAAGGGGGTGATTCAGCGGACCTTAAACTATGGGTGGGATTCTCCGGCCGCGTCAGCCCTGTGACCGGAGGTCAATGGACATCTCCATTGTTTACCCTTGGTGATCTTGCGGCGGGCGGGGCCCAGCCTTAATTTTGCTTTCAGATACGTTTGGTGAGAATCACCTCGCTATTCAATGGCATTTTGCCATTAGCTTTGGCCTCAGAGTGTTTCTTCCAGCTGAGGGGCACAACAGGGCCTCTGAATCTTTTTAAAATTTTATTTTTATGGAATATGGGCTTCGCTGACTAGGTTAGCATTTGTTTTTCATCCTTTATTTCCCCGAAGGTGGTGGTGAGCTACCTTCTTGAACCGCTGCCGTCATGTGGTATAGGTACATCCATAGTGCTGTTAGGGAGGGAGTTCCATGATTTTGACCTCGCAACGGTGAAGGCATTGTGATATATTTCCAAGTTAGAAATGATAAGTGACTTCCAAGTTAGGATGGTGAGGAACTTCCAAGTGGCGATGTTCCCATGTATCTACTGCCCTTGACCTTCTAGATGGTAATGGTCGTGGGTTTGGAAGATGCTGCCTAAGGAGCCTTGGTGAGTTCTTGCAGTGCATCTTGTAGATGGTACACACGGCTGCCACTGTTCGTCAGAGGAGGAGGGAGTGTATACTTGTGGAAGAACTGCCAATCAAGCAGACTGCTTGGTCCTGGATGGTGTTGAGCTTCTTGAGTGATGTTTTAGCTGCACTCATCCAGGCAAGTTGAGGGTATTCCATTACACTCCTGATCTGTGCCTTGTAGATGGTGGACAGGCTTTGGGGGGTCAGCGGGTGAATTACTCTACTGTAGGATTCAGAGCTTTGACCTGCCCTGGTAGACACAGTAATAATATGTCTAGTCCGGTTCAGTGTCTGATCAATGGTTACCCCCAGGATGTTGATAGTCAGGGATTCAGCGATGGGAACGCCATTGAATGTCAAGGGACAATGGTTTGGTTTGATTCTCTCTTATTGGAATTGGTCATTGCCTGACACTTGTGTGGCATGAATGTTACTTACCATTTGTCAACCAAGCCTGGATATTGTCCAGATCTTGCTGCATTTTCACATGGAATGCTTCAGCATCTCAGGAGTCACAAATGTGCTGAACATTGTGCAATCACCAGTGAACACCTCCACACCTGACCTTATGATGAAAGGGTGGTCATTGATGAAGCAGCTGAAGATGGTTGGGCCTAGGACCACTACCCTGAGGAAGTCCTGCAGTGATGTCCCAGGACTGAGATGACAGACCTCCAACAACCACAACCATCTTCCTTTGTGCAGGTATGACTCCAACCAGCGGAGAGTTTTCCTCCTGATTCCCATTGATTCCAGTTTAGCTCGGGCTCCTTGATGCCATACTCGGTCAAATGCTGCCTTGATGTCAAGAGCTGTCACTCTCACCTCACCTCTGGAGTTCATTTCTTTTGTTCATGATTGAACAACAAAGAACAAAGAACAAAGAAATGTACAGCACAGGAACAGGCCCTTCGGCCCTCCAAGCCCGTGCCGACCATACTGCCCGACTAAACTACAATCTTCTACACTTCCTGGGTCCGTATCCTTCTATTCCCATCCTATTCATATATTTGTCAAGATGCCCCTTAAATGTCCCTATCGTCCCTGCCTCCACTACCTCCTCCGGTAGTGAGTTCCAGGCACCCACTACCCTCTGCGTAAAAAACTTGCCTCGTACATCTACTCTAAACTTTGCCCCTCTCACCTTAAACCTATGCCCCCTAGTAATTGACCCCTCTACCCTGGGGAAAAGCCTCTGACTATCCACTCTGTCTATGCCCCTCATAATTTTGTATACCTCTATCAGGTCGCCCCTCAACCTCCTTCGTTCCAGTGAGAACAAATCGAGTTTATTCAATCGCTCCTCATAGCTTATGCCCTCCATACCAGGCAACATTCTGGTAAATCTCTTCTGCACCCTCTCTAAAGCCTCCACATCCTTCTGGTAGTGTGGCGACCAGAATTGAACACTATACTCCAAGTGTGGCCTAACTAAGGTTCTATACAGCTGCAACATGACTTGCCAATTCTTATACTCAATGCCCCGGCCAATGAAGGCAAGCATGCCGTATGCCTTCTTGACTACCTTCTCCACCTGTGTAGCCCCTTTCAGTGATCTGTGGACCTGTACTCCTAGATCTCTTTGACTTTCAATACTCTTGAGGGTTCTACCATTCACTGTATATTCCCTACCTGCATTAGCCCTTCCAAAATGCATTACCTCACATTTGTCCAGGTTAAACTCCATCTGCCATCTCTCCGCCCAAGTCTCCAGACAATCTAAATCCTGCTGTATCCTCAGACAGTCCTCATCGCTATCCGCAATTCCACCAACCTTTGTGTCGTCTGCAAACTTACTAATCAGACCAGTTACATTTTCCTCCAAATCATTTATATATACTACAAAGAGCAAAGGTCCCAGCACTGATCCCTGTGGAACACCACTGGTCACAGCCCTCCAATTAGAAAAGCATCCCTCCATTGCTACCCTCTGCCTTCTATGGCCTAGCCAGTTCTGTATCCACCTTGCCAGTTCACCCCTGATCCCGTGTGACTTCACCTTTTGTACTAGTCTACCATGAGGGACCTTGTCAAAGGCCTTACTGAAGTCCATATAGACAACATCTACTGCCCTACCTGCATCAATCATCTTAGTGACCTCCTCGAAAAACTCTATCAAGTTAGTGAGACACGACCTCCCCTTCACAAAACCGTGCTGCCTCTCACTAATACGTCCATTTGCTTCCAAATGGGAGTAGATCCTGTCTCGAAGAATTCTCTCCAGTAATTTCCCTACCACTGAAGTAAGGCTCACCGGCCTGTAGTTCCCGGGATTATCCCTGCCACCCTTCTTAAACAGAGGAACAACATTGGCTATTCTCCAGTCCTCCGGGACATCCCCTGAAGACAGCGAGGATCCAAAGATTTCTGTCAAGGCCTCAGCAATTTCCTCTCCAGCCTCCTTCAGTATTCTGGGGTAGATCCCATCCGGCCCTGGGGACTTATCTACCTTAATATTTTTTAAGACACCCAACACCTCGTCTTTTTGGATCACAATGTGACCCAGGCTATCTACACCCCCTTCTCCAGACTCAACATCTACCAATTCCTTCTCTTTGGTGAATACTGATGCAAAGTATTCATTTAGTACCTCGCCCATTTCCTCTGGCTCCACACATAGATTCCCTTGCCTATCCTTCAGTGGGCCAACCCTTTCCCTGGCTACCCTCTTGCTTTTTATGTAAGTGTAAAAAGCCTTGGGATTTTCCTTAACCCTATTTGCCAATGACTTTTTATGACCCCTTCTAGCCCTCCTGACTCCTTGCTTAAGTTCCTTCCTACTTTCCTTATATGCCACACAGGCTTCGTCTGTTCCCAGCCTTTTAGCCCTGACAAATGCCTCCTTTTTCTTTTTGACGAGGCCTACAATATCACTCGTCATCCAAGGTTCCCGAAAATTGCCGTATTTATCTTTCTTCCTCACAGGAACATGCCTGTCCTGTATTCCTTTCAACTGACACTTGAAAGCCTCCCACATGTCAGATGTTGATTTGCCCTCAAACATCCGCCCCCAATCTAATGTCTTCAGTTCCCGCCTAATATTGTTATAATTAGCCTTCCCCCAATTTAGCACATTCATCCTCGGACCACTCTTATCCTTGTCCACCAGTACTTTAAAACTTACTGAATTGTGGTCACTGTTACCGAAATGCTCCCCTACTGAAACATCTACCACCTGGCCGGGCTCATTCCCCAATACCAGGTCCAGTACCGCCCCTTCCCTAGTTGGACTGTTTACATATTGTTTTAAGAAGCCCTCCTGGATGCTCCTTACAAACTCTGCCCCGTCTAAGCCCCTGGCACTAAGTGAGTCCCAGTCAATATTGGGGAAGTTGAAGTCTCCCATCACCACAACCCTGTTGTTTTTACTCTTTTCCAAAATCTGTCTACCTATCTGCTCCTCTATCTCCCGCTGGCTGTTGGGAGGCCTGTAGTATACCCCCAACATTGTGACTGCACCCTTCTTATTCCTGATCTCTACCCATATAGCCTCACTGCCCTCTGAGGTGTCCTCTCGCTGTATAGCTGTGATACTCTCCTGAACAAGTAGCGCAACTCCGCCTCCCCTTTTACATCCCCCTCTATCCCGCCTGAAACATCTAAATCCTGGAACGTTTAGCTGCCAATCCTGCCCTTCCCTCAACCAGGTCTCTGTAATGGCAACAACATCATAGTTCCAAGTAGTAATCCAAGCTCTAAGTTCATCTGCCTTACCCGTAATGCTCCTTGCATTAAAACATATGCACTTCAGGCCACCAGACCCGCTGTGTTCAGCAACTTCTCCCCGTCTGCGCTGCCTCAGAGCCACACTGTCCCTATTCCCTAGTTCTCCCTCAATGCTCTCACCTTCTGACCTATTGCTCCCGTGCCCACCCCCCTGCCATACTAGTTTAAACCCTCCCGTGTGACACTAGCAAACCTCGCGGCCAGGATATTTATGCCTCTCCGGTTTAGATGCAACCCGTCCATCTTATACAGGTCACACCTGCCCCGGAAGAGCTCCCAGTGGTCCAGATAACAGAAACCCTCCCTCCTACACCAGCTGTTTAGCCACGTGTTTGTCTGCTCTATCTTCCTATTTCTAGCCTCACTGGCACGTGGCACAGGGAGTAATCCCGAGATTACAACCCTCGAGGTCCTGTCTTTTAACTTTCTGCCTAGCTCCCTGAACTCCTGCTGCAGGACCTCATGCCCCTTCCTGCCTATGTCGTTAGTACCAATATGTACAACGACCTCTGCCTGTTTGCCCTCCCCCTTCAGGATTCCCTCTACCCGTTCGGAGACATCCTGGACCCTGGCACCAGGGAGGCAACATACCATCCTGGAGTCTCTTTCACGTCCACAGAAGCGCCTATCTGTGCCCCTGACTATAGAGTCCCCTATAACTATTACTCTTCTGCGCTTTGACCCTCCCTTCTGAACATCAGAGCCAGCCGTGGTGCCACTGCTCTGGCTGCTGCTGTTTTCCCCTGATAGGCTATCCCCCCCGACAGTATCCAAAGGGGTATATCTGTTCGAGAGGGGGACAACCACAGGGGATTCCTGCACTGACTGCCTGCCCTTTCTGGTGGTCACCCATTTCTCTGCCTGCACCTTGGGTGTGACCACACTTACATAACTGCGATCTATGACGCTTTCCGCCACCTGCATGCTCCTAAGTGCATCCAATTGCTGCTCCAACCGAACCATGCGGTCTGTGAGGAGCTGCAGTTGGGTGCACTTTCTGCAGATGAAGCCATCCGGGACGCTGGAAGCCTCCCGGACCTGCCACATCTCACAGTCAGAGCACAGCACCCCTCTAACTGACATTGCGTCAATTAATTAAAATTAAAATTTGTCTTTTTTTTTAATAAATACTTTTTTTAAATTTCAAAGTTACTGTCAACTATCTGTTTCCTAGCACTAGATTTCTAATAGAAATGCGATAGCTAACTATAATATTCTCCGATCTCTGGCTTAGATATCCTCTAAATTATAATTAAGTTATTATGTTTAATTAGTTCCCAAATACTCAAAAAAATTTAGGTTAGAATCCCAACCAGCCACTCAGGTCACAGCTTTTCTGTGATGTCACTTCAGTTTCCCCCCGACACACACAATTTGAAAAACAGGTATAAAAGTAAGAATCACTTGCTTACCTTCTGAGATGTTCTCAGGTTCTCTCGCTGACAGAGACTGCTCCTCCACCTCCAATCCTTGACCTGCACAATGCTAATAATATAATAATATAATATGGCACTTAGCTTACACCAATGGGTCTTATTATTAGGTTAGAGGAGGAGGGCGGGTGGGAGACACTACACGTGTAGTGTCTCGGGTTTCCTCTCCACCAGAATTTATTGGTTGGGGGGGGGGGACTTGCCAGAGGTCGAACTTCCGGTTCCCGCCGAAATCCAAAGGGCTGCTCCTGTAAAGGTAAGGCTTTTAAACTAACTACTCACCTCCCAGAAGGCCCCTGCGCACCGCTGCCGCCGAAATCCAAAGGGCTGCTCCTGTAAAGGTAAGTGCTTTTAAATTCACTACTCACCTCCAAGAAGGCCCCTGCGCACCGCTGCCGCCGAAATCCAAAGGGCTGCTCCTGTAAAGGTAAGTGCTTTTAAATTCACTACTCACCCCCAAGAAGGCCCCTGCGCACCGCTGCCGCCGAAATCCAAAGGGCTGCTCCTGTAAAGGTAAGGCTTTTAAACTAACTACTCACCTCCCAGAAGGCCCCTGCGCACCGCTGCCGCCGAAATCCAAAGGGCTGCTCCTGTAAAGGTAAGTGCTTTTAAATTCACTACTCACCTCCAAGAAGGCCCCTGCGCACCGCTGCCGCCGAAATCCAAAGGGCTGCTCCTGTAAAGGTAAGTGCTTTTAAATTCACTACTCACCCCCAAGAAGGCCCCTGCGCACCGCTGCCGCCGAAATCCAAAGGGCTGCTCCTGTAAAGGTAAGGCTTTTAAACTAACTACTCACCGCCCAGAAGGCCCATGGCTGTAATGACATTAGGAGCTGAGTGACCCAGGCAGAACACAAACTGAACATCTATGAGCAGATTATTGCTAAGTAAATACTGATTGAAAGCACTGTTGATGATAACTACTTCCATCACTTTACTGATGATTGACAGTAGACTAATATGGGGTAATTGGCCGGGTTGGATTTGTCCTGCTTTTTGTGTACAGGACATAACTGGGCAATTTTCCACATTGCCAGGTAAATGTCAGTGTTGTAGCTGTACTGGAACAGCTTGGCTGGGGAAATGGCAAGTTCTGGAGAACAAGTCTTCATTACTATTGCTGGGATATTTTCAGGGCCTAGTCTATGCAGTATCCAGTACCTTCAGCCATTTCTCAATGCCACGTGGGTTGAATGGAATTGGGTGAAGAACTGACATCTGTAGTGATGGGACCTCCAATGGATCATCCACTCGGCACTTCCGCCTGAAAATTATCGTGAATGCTTCTGCCTTATCTTTCGCTCTGATGTGCTGGGCTCCTCCATCATTGAGGATGGGAATATTTGTGGAGTCTCCTTCTTCAGTGAGTTGTTTAATTGTCCACCACCATTCACGCTGGATGTGGCAGGACTACAGAACTTAGGCCTGATCCATTGGTTGTGGGATCGCATGGTTCTGCCTCTGACTTGCTGCTTATGCTGTTTGGCATGCAAGTTGTTGTAATTTCACCAGGTTGACACCTCATTTTTCGGTATGCCTGGTGCTGATGCTGGTATGTCCATCTGCACTCTTCATTGAAACAGGTTGATCACCTGACTTGTTGGTAATGGTAAAGTGGGGGGGGTATGCCGGCCATGAGGTTACAGATTGTGGCTGAGTGCAATTCTGCTGGTTGCCCAGTCTTGATTGGTAGATCTGTTCTGAATCCATACTATTTTGCAAGGCGGTAGTGCCAAGCAATAAGGTTCACATATCCTCAATGTGAAGACGGGACTTAGTCTCCACAAGTACTTTGTGGTGGTCACTCCTACCGATACTGTCATGGACAGATGCATCTGGCAGCAGGCAGGTTGGTGAGGATGAGGTCAAATATGTATTTTCCTCTTGTTAGTCCCCTTATCACCAGTCTAGCAGCTATGTCCTTTAGAGCTCAGTCAGTAGTGGTGCCACAGAGTCACTCTTGATGATAGACATTGAAGCCCCTACCCAGAGTACATTCTGCGCCCTTGCCACCCTCAGTGCTTCCTCCAAGTGTGGCTCACCGTGGAGAAATACTGATTCATCAGCTGAAGGTGGCACATGGTACATGGTAATCAGCAGGAGGTTTCTTTGCCCATGTTTGGCCTGAATAGCATCGATGTTGAGGACTCCCAGGGCAAATCCCTCCTGAAGGAATACCACTGTGCCACCGCCACCTCTGCCGGTGTGGCAGGGCATACCCAGGGATGGTGATGGTGGTGTCTGGGACATTATCTGTAAGATATGATTCCGTGCGTATGATTGCGTCAGGCTGTTACGTGACTAGTCTGTGAGACAGCTCTCCCAATTTTGGTACAAACCCAGATGTTAATAAGCATGACTTTTCAGAGTCGGCTGGGCTGGGTTTGCCATTGTCGTTTCCAGTGGCTAGGTCAATGCCGGGTGCTCTGTCCGGTTTCATTTCTTTTTATTGACTTTGTAGTGGTTTTGATACAACAGTCAACCACATTGCTGTGGATCTGGGGTAGGCAAGACCAGGTAAGGACGACAGATTTCCTTCCCTAAAATACATTAGTGAATCAGCTGGGTTTTTACAACAATCGACAATGGTTTCATGATCACCTTTAATTCCAGACTTTTTTATTGAATTCAAATTTCACCATCTGCCATGGCAGGATTTGAACCTGGATCCCCAGAACATGACTCTGGGTCTCTAGATTACTAGTTCAGCAATAATACCACTGCATCACTGCCTCCCCGCAATGTAGGAAGAAGACGAATGACCTCCAATAATCTGCAAGGTTACTTGGCACCCCCCACCCCATGGCACCCACCAGAGCAACCCCTTCATGTCTAGGCACGATGCCCACACATACCACCTGCTATTGACCCCTACCTGACACATCAAGCGTGCGGATCACAATGTCCTCTCTTTGTCCCCACAGGAGAAGATAAACGATAATAAACAGGAAAGTTATGTGCCCTGGAGATCGCAGGGTTGCCCAAGGAGAAAGCAGTGACCGACAGCGAGGTTGGCCTGTACCAAAGAAGCGAGGATCCTCTGTCCCGTCACCCAGCTGACCTGTCTCAAGTGAGTTGGTGATGTTTTGATGTCCCACAAAATTATCTTTCCTTTTCACTGATCACATGAGGCTGGGCCATCCGGAGTTGTGCAGTGTGTGCAAATGTTTCTCTTCCTCTTCAGTGGCAGGGATATAAAAGATGAAGATGTTACGCTTCCAGGAGAACTGGGGCCTAGACAGGTCCATAGACCCTTGGAGCACATTGGTTTGCTTCCCATTCAGCAGCAAAGCAGTTGCTGTGATTTGGACGTCTTGGGGTAATTTCCACTTGCCAGGCAAAATGCGGACCAGGCACCAAATAGACTTCCCATCAGTTTTCGAAATTCGGCCCAGGGATAAGAGGCCGGAGTCACCATGAAGGATGGGGTTATTGGTTCATTTGGAGGGACAGAGGATAGGAAACTGGCGTCAAAGCACCGCCACCCCCGATTTTGGCGTTGGAAGGGATTCTCCGCCCGATCGCCGATTACGCAATGTAGGAAGAAGACAAATGACTCCCAATGATCTGCAAGGGTACTTGGCACCCCCCACCCTCGGGCATCCACCAGACAACAGAGAATACCGCCGCAAGTTTTCCCGCCGGAGTAGAATTATTCCTGATCTTTGCTGTTGCTAGGAATGGCGCTAGGATTGATTCACTCTGCTGTGTCATGCTGATTTATGCGTGGCGGGGAACACCCGAGATTCCATTCCAAATCCCGCTATTGAGCTGCCATTTTCAGTTGGCAGCTCAATACCTAGGTCCCCCCCACAATACAAATCCTGCCCGTCCCTGCTAAGAAATAGCAGCATACTCCTTCCCACCATCACGGGAATTACGGGTCACCCCGCCTCCCCCACAGCAAGCATGCATGAGGGTGACACAACACCCACTGCCCCCCCATCAGGCCCCCAACAGAGACACCCACATCAGAGATCCCATACCAGAGACTCTCATCCAACACCCCCACATCAGAGACTCTCAGATGAGAGACAGCACCATCAGAGATAGCGCATCAGAGATCCCCATGTGAGAGAACCCTATATCAGAGATTCCTATATCAGAGACCACCCCATCACCGCACCGATGCCTGGAAGCTATAGAGCAGTCCAGGCAGTAACAATGAAAAATCACTACTTTTTTACTCCCAGCCCTTTGCCTCAGACAGAAGTGTAGAAAGCAGCAGCTGTCACTTCATAAAAAGCTTGAACACATCACTAGGTTTTAAGCCCCCTTGAATCCTTTGATCTGCAAGGCTTCTATTCATTTTCAAGGAGAATTAGCTTTCAGTAGGCTGTAACTGACAGGATAATAGCTTCCAGTCGGCCAGGTGTCTGGATTATTTATTTTCATTTCCTTTTACTCTTGAATGCATCACACATACCCTGTTGTGAAGCTGACCATAATGTTTATAAACATCAAGATGATAAGGGGCCCAGGTTCAATTCCGGCCTTGGGTGACTGTCTGTGTAAAGTTTGCACTTACTCCCAGTGACTGCGTCAGTTTCCTCCGGTGCACCGGTTTCCTCCCACATCCAAGGATGCACAATCTAGGGGGATGGCTATGATAAATTGCGTTTTGTGTCCCAATAAAGGTTAGACAGGGTTACTGGGATAGGGTAGGGTATTTGGCTAGATAGGGTGCTCATTCAGAGGGTCAGTGCATACTCGATGGGTCAAATGGCCTCCTTCTGCACCATAGGGATTCCATGATAAGTACTTTCACTTCCTCTTTCTCTCAGCAGGAAGAACCTAATTTATTTTGATGTGATAAGAACCCGTCAATCATAGCTAGATGTTTATCAACATATGGAGGTCTTAGATATGGTGGTCTCTGACATGGCAGTCTCTGATATGGGGGTCTCTGATATGGGGGTTTCAGATATGGGGTGTCAGATATGGGGACTTGATGGAGTGGTCTGATGGAGGAGTCTCTGATGGTGGTCTGATGGAAGGTCTGATGGGGCATCTAATTGGGAATGGCAATGTTAAATACCTACCCCCTTGACCCAAATTACTTAACTGTCACTGATGTGGTCCATGAGCTGTCAATCACAGTCAGATGTTTAGATGTGGTTGGTTTCACAGCAGGCTACTTGAAATACACTCAAGCATGAAGGGAAATGAGATTAAACAATCCAGACAGCTAGGTGTGTGCAAGCTGTCAATCACTGATGTGAATGAAAGAATTCCAGATGGAAGGTCTGAGGGGGTTTAAACGCAGTTGATGTGGTTTTCTCTTTCTGGGAATTGACAGGTGCTGCTTCCTCTGCGTGAGCCAGCAGGTGTATTGCACAAATGAGTTTTAAAGCATGATTTTGTTTTTCACTGTCTCTGTCTGGATTGTTCTCTGGCTTCCAGCCAGAGGCTGGTTTAGCACAGAGCTAAAGAGCTGGCTTTTAAAGCAGACCAAGGCAGGTTAGCAGCATTGTTCAATTCCTGGACCAGCCTCCCCGAACAGGCGCCGGAATGTGGCGACTAGGGGCTTTTCACAGTAACTTCATTTGAAGCCTACTTGTAACAATAAGCAATTTTCATTTCAGGGGTCTACGTAATGGGGAGCTACCAGGCAGGGGTCTTTGTAATGGGGGGCTACCAGGCAAGGATTTCTCTGTCGGGGTTGTCGCTGGTGGGGATCTCACTTATGGGGGGCTTATTGTGGGGTCTCTCTTATGGGGGGTTTATTGTGGGGTCTCTCTTATGGGACGCTCTTGTGGGGTCTCTCTTATCGAGGTATCTGGTGGAGGTCTTTGTAATGGGGGATTTGGTGGGTGTCAGTTGCGGGGGGGGGGAGTCACTGTGGGGGGGGGGGTGACCCAGAAAATCCCATGGTGGGGAGGGGTGGAATTACATTGCAGGGGGTGAGGAGTGGGAGGGTGCCTGCCAGATCTCGCTATCAAGCCACCCCCACCATCGGAATCCCTTACAATCCCAGCCTTTCATAAATTTCCATGGCAAGGGATAATGACTCACCTCTGATCTGCGCTCCTAATGTGAGTGCAAATCAGAGGTGATTCACCTCCGGCGGGAAAACATAGTCTGCCAAATGGAAAAGTCCGGCCCTGATATGGAAACCGTCATATTTAAACTTGCTCAGAATATAAAAACAGATAATACAAGTTTCTACAAATATATAAAACAAAAAAGAATGGTAACGTAAATATTGGTCCTTTAGAGGATGAGAAGGGAGATTTAATAATGGGAGATGAGGAAATGGCTGAGGAATTGAACAGGTCTTTTGGGTCGGTCTTCACATTGGAAGACACAAATAACATGCCAGTGACTGATAGAAATGAGGCTATGACAGGTGAGTACCTTGAGATGATTGTTATCGCTAAGGAGGTAGTGATGGGCAAGCTAATGGGGCTAAAGGTAGACAAGACTCCTGGCCTTGATGGAATGCATCCCAGAGTGCTAAAAGAGATGGCTAGGGAAATTGCAAATGCACTAGTGATAATTTACCAAAATTCACTAGACTGTGGGGTGGTCCCGGCGGATTGGAAATTAGCAAACGTGACACGACTGTTTAAAAAAGGAGGTAGGCAGAAAGCGGGTAATTATAGGCCAGTTAGCTTAACTTCGGTAGTCGGGAAGATGCTGGAATCTATCAGCAAGGGAGAAATAGCGAGGCATCTGGATGGGAATTGTCCCATTGGGCAGACGCAGCATGGGTTCATAAAGGGCAGGTCGTGCCTCACTAATTTAGTGGAATTTTTTGAGGACATTACCAGAACGGTAGATAACGGGGAGCCAATGGATGTGGTATATCTGGATTTCCAGAAAGCCTTTGACAAGGTGCCAGACAAAAGGTTGCTGCATAAGATAAAGATGCATGGAATTAAGGGGAAAGTAGTAGCATGGATAGAGGATTGGTGAACTAATAGAAAGCAAAGAGTGGAGATTCATGGGTGTTTCTCTGGTTGGCAATCAGTAGCTAGTGGTGTCCCTGAGGGATTAGTGTTGGGCCCACAATTGTTCACAATTTACATAGATGATTTGGAGTTGGGGACCAAGGGCAATGTGTCCAAATCTGCAGAGGGATTTCGATAGGTTAAGTGAATGGGCTAGGGTCTGGCAGATGGAATACAATGTTGAGAAATGTGAGATTATCCATTTTGGTAGGAATAACAGCAAAAGGGATTATTATTTAAATGATAAAATATTAAAACATACTGCTGTGCAGAGAGACCTGGGTGTGCTTGTGCATGAGTCGCAAAAAGTTGGTTTTCAGGTGCAACAGGTGATTAAGAAGGCACATGGAATTTTGTCCTTCATTGCTAGAGGGATGGAGTTTAAGACTAGGGAGGTTATGCTGCAATTGTATAAGGTGTTAGTGAGGCCACACCTGGAGTATTGTGTTCAGTTTTGGTCTCTTTACCTGAGAAAGGATGTACTGGCACTGGAGGGTGTGCAGAGGAGACTCACTAGGTTAATCCCAGAGTTGAAGGTGTTGGATTACAAGGAGAGGTTGAGTAGGCTGGGACTGTACTCATTGGAATTTAGAAGGATGCGGGGGGATCTTCTAGAAACATATAAAATTATGAAGGGAATGGTTAGGATATAGGATAAATGCGGGCAGGTTGTTTCCACTGGCGGATGAAAGCCTCAGTATAAGGGGAAGTAGATTTAGGATTGAGTTTAGGAGGAACATCTTCACCCAAAGGGTTGTGAATCTATGGAATTCCTTGCCCAGTGAAGCAGTTGAGGCTCCTTCATTAAATGTTTTTGAGATAAAGATAGATGGTTTTTTGAAGAATAAAGGGATTAAGGGTTATGGTGTTCGGGCCGGAAAGTGGAGCTGAGTCCGTCATTGAATGACCGAGCAGACTCGAGGGGCCATATGGCCTACTCCTGCTCCTAGTTCTTAAGTTCTTATCATAATTATTCAAGCATTTCTGAGTAAATGTATGAGCCACAGACATTTTAAAGAAAGTGGTTGCATTCTAAAATTCTTCTCCAAGAAAGACGATGCAAATATCTGACAATAACTGAAACATGTCTGAAAACAACATCCACTTGGATTGCACCTTTAGCAGGCGCATCTCTGCTTGAGGTGTGCAAGATTGAACAGTTAATTATTGTTTTCCCCTCATAACAAACCTTGGGATAAAATCTAAGACGTTTGAAAATTGTTTGAGTGCAAAATCCATTTGTAGGAGCAAGAAGAATGTTGAATTCCCCAATCACTTTAATATAAACTGACTGGAGATGGACCTTCTTCTTGTGCCATCTGAGCTGGTATTACTTTCTGAGTGAATGCTTTCAATGTTACATGTCTCCCCTTCTCCCGAACCTCTCTCAACTTGAGTGCTATTAATGTTTAAATTATGTAAAATGATAGATTCAAACAATTTCTTCAAACATCTTGGAGAAATCACAGCAGTTATTTAAAAAGTAGTGGCTGGCTTTCCGCAGAATCAAGGACGGCAGGTTCAGAAATCTCCCAGTGCTGCCATCCAATCAGAAGCCGGCAGCTCTATTGAATGGCATAGACACCAGCAGCAGTGGGATGGGTCCCTTAAATGGGCCATTAATTGCCCACTTAAGGGGCTCAATTGGCAGAGGGGCAGGATTGCCATCCATCAGACTTTTCCTAATGGATTTAGCACTTGTGCCTTCAGCTTCCTAGGCCCAAATCTCTGGAATTCGTTCTCAAAATCTATTTGCAATTCTGTCTCTCACTTGTCCTTTAAGGCACTACTTAAAACTATCGCATTGAGGAAGCTTTTGATCATCTGTCCTGATATCCTTGTGTTGTTTCCTCCTCATTTTATTTGATAATCCCTTAATATATTATCAAATTATGTATGTGGTTGTTGTTTTTTGCTTGTTAAAGCGCAAATAGTGTAGAAGTATAGCATCCAGCCATTTGAACTTCTGAGTCTGTGCCAGCTTTTCAAAAAAGTGATTCAATCAGCCTCACTCGTCATTCACCATAGCCTAGCAATTTATTCCTTTTCATGGACATAACTAATTCCCGATTAAAAGTTACTATTGAACCAGCTTGCATGAGCAGAATCTGCTGCTCTCTCTGGTGGTGTATTTTGAAACAGTTAAGGCATTTACTTAGATAGAGTGGTGGTGTACCCATATCCTGCCACCTTCCACCTCCATCAGAGTTACGTTCTGGGTGGGAAAGGCTCATAGTTGACCTCCAATTGCCTGAGAAATTATACGGAAATCAAATCCAAAATGCCATTAGTTATATCAAGAAAGGGGAGTATTGTGATGCGATGAGTAGTATCCCCAGGTGTGAGACAGAATGAGACAATATTCATTCCAGGGCTCGATGACAACAGAAGGTCATTCATATTGGTGTTCATAATGACTATCAACCTGTACATCCATTTGGAATGCCTATGGCAGGTGGTAAGAGTGGGAGAATTTCCTGGCCAACCATCTGCAGAAGGCATCAGAAAACCACGACAGTATCTTGCCAAGCAGAACTAAGGACCAACACAGAAGTCCATGGTCGCCAAAGCCCATCCAGGGTGGAGAGAGATATCAAGGAAAATAATTTTTTTTAACCGTCAGCACAGAACTAACAGAATGGAGTTTCACAGATAATTTGACAGCACCACAAAATGTCTGCAGCAGCCATTTTTGGTTGTTTGAAAACACTGCGAGAATGTGGAGAAGATGGTTCATGAGTTCTGGGCAAAGGGTTCTACTCGGGTAGAATTATCTACTGTGCAATTATGGAGGATCTTTTTTTAAAATAAACATTTTTTTGAGGTATTTTTGGTATAATAACAACAAAATAAACAACATACATGAAACCATAAACCTAGTGCAAAAACCATTTACCTCTCGTACAGGTCCCACCCTTATTGACCCCCTACACTAATCTAGACTATTCTCCCCCCCCCCCCCACCCCCGGTCTGCTGATGATTAATTTCCCACAAAGAAGTCGACGAACGGTTGAATGGTTGCCACCTCCAGGTGAACCCTAACAGTCACCCTCTCAAGGCGAACTTGATTTTCTCCAAACAGAGAAAGCTAGCCATGTCCGATAACCAGGTCTCTGACTTCGGGGCTTTGAGTCCCTCCATGCTAATAGTATCCGTCTCTGGGCTAACGGAAGCAAAGGCCAGAACGTCTGCCTCTTTCTCTTCCTGGATTCCCGGGTCTTCTAACACCCCGAAAATCTTCACTCCTGGACTCAGCGCCACCCTTGTTTCTAACACCGTGGACATGACGTCAGCAAACCCCTGCCAGAATCCCCTAAGCTTTGGACATGTCCAAAACATGTGGACATGGTTCGCCAGTCCTCCCGCACATTTTGTGCACCTGTCCTCCACCCCAAAGAATCTGCTCATCCGGGCCACTGTCATGTGAGCACGGTGAATAACCTTAAATTGTATCAGGCTGAGCCTGGCACATGTTGCAGACGCGTTGACTCTACCCAAAGCATCCGCATCGGGCAGCATGGTAGCATTGTGGATAGCACAATTGCTTCACAGCTCCAGGGTCCCAGGTTCGATTCCGGCTTGGGTCACTGTCTGTGCGGAGTCTGCACGTCCTCCCCGTGTGTGCGTGGGTTTCCTCCGGGTGCTCCTCCCACAGTCCAAAGAGTGCAGGTTAGGTGGATTGGCCGTGATAAATTGCCCTTAGTGTCCAAAATTGCCCTTAGTGTTGGATGGGGTTGCTGGGTTGTGAGGATAGGGTGGAGGTGTTGACCTTGGGTAGGGTGCTCTTTCCAGGAGCCGGTGCAGACTCGATGGGCTGAATGGCCTCCTTCTGCACTGTAAGTTCTATGATGAGACCATCCTCTATCCCATCTCCCAGCTCCTCCTCCCACTTGCGCTTGAGCTCCTCGGTCTGTGTCTCCTCTGATCCCATAAGCTCCTTATAAATGTCCGAGACGCTCCCTTCTCCCACCCACCCTTTGGAAACTACCCTGTCCTGAATCCCCCTTAGCGGTAGGAGTGGGAAGGTTGACACCTGTTTACGTAGGATGTCCCGCACCTGCAGACACCTGAATTTGTTTCCCCACGCCAACCCAAACTTTTCCTCCAACGCCCTCATACCCAGAAAGCTCCCCTCTATAAACATATCCCCCATTCTCTTAATCCCCGCTCTCCGCCATAACCGGAACCCCCCGTCCATACTCCCCGGGGCAAACCGGTGATTATCACAGATTGGGGCCCAAACCGATGCTCCCACTGCTCCCACATACCGCTCCACTGGCCCCAAACTCTCAGAGCCGCCACCACCACTAGACTGGTGGGGTACCGTGCAGGCGGGAACGGCAGAGGCGCAGTTATCAACGCCCCCAAACTGGTGCCCTTACATGAAGCCGCCTCCATGCGCACCCATGCCGACCCCTCCCCCACCACCCACTTACTGATCATGGCTATATTAGCCGCCCAGTTGCTAAAATTTGGCAGCGCCAGTCTGCGCTCTCCCCGACACCGCTCAAACATTACCTTCCTTACTCGCGGGGTCTTGCCCGCCCAGATGAAGCCTGTGATCACTCTGTTGGCCCGCTTAAAAAAGGGGAGACACTGAAATACAAAGAGGAATCTCAGGAGGACCGTCATCTTCACCGTTTGCACCCTCCCAGCCAGAGACAACGGAAGCGCGTCCCATCTCTGAAAATCGTCCTTCATTTGGTCCACCAGCCGGGCCAGATTCAATTTATGCAACAGGTCCCATTCCCGCGCCACCTGGATGCCTAGGTAACTAAAGCTTCCCTTTACTAACCTAAACGGCAGCTCTCCCAGTCGCCTCTCCTGTCCCCTCGCCTGGACCACAAACATCTCACTCTTTCCCATATTAAACTTATACCCTGAAAACCAGCCAAATTCCCGTAGAGTCCTCATGATTTCTTCCATCCCCTCTATTGGGTCCTAAACATATAGAAGCAGGTCATTCACATAGAGCGAAACCCTGTGCTCCACCTCCCCCCACCCCCGGATCAGTCCTCTCCAGAGCAATTGCCAACGGCTCTATAGCCAGCGCAAACAACAGTGGGGAGAGGGGGCATCTCTGTCTCGTCTCCCGGTGCAGTCTAAAATAGTCCAATGTTGTCCTATTCATCCGTACACTTGCCACAGGAGCCTGACCCAGTCAATAAAGCCCCGCCTGAATCCGAACCGTCCCAATATCTCCCACAGATAGTCCCATTCTACCCGATCAAAAGCCTTTTCTGCATCCATTGCGATCACTCCCTCCACCTCCCTACCTTCCAGGGGCATCATGATCACATTTAACAGCTTTCTTACATTGGCCACCAACTGCCTGCCCTTAACAAACCCCGTCTGGTCCTCCCCAATCCTCAATCCTGGAGGACAAGGTTTTGGCCAGCAACTTGGCATCTACATTCAATAGGGAGATCGGCCTGTAGGACCCACACAGCTCCGGGTTCTTGTCCCGCTTAAGAATCAGCGAAATCGTTGCCTGTGACATCATCGGGCGCAACACCCCTCTTTCCCTTGCCTCATTGAACATCCACAACAACACCAGCCCCAATATCCCCGAGAACGTTTTATAAAACTCCACTGGGTACCCGTCCGGACCCGGGGCCTTACCTGCCTGCATGGCCTTCAAGACCTCCACTACCTCTTCCAGCCCAATTGGGGCTCCCAGCCCTTCGACCTGCTCCCCATCCACCTTGGGGAAATTCAGCTCCTCCAAGAAGTGCCTCATCCCCTCCTGTCCCGCAGGGGGTTCCGACCTGTACAGCCTGCTGTAGAAATCCCTAAACGCCTTATTCACCCCTACTGAATCACCAACCAACTTCCCATCTCCTTCATTTACTTTCCCTCTCTCCCTGGCTGCCTCCCTCTTCCTAAGCTGCTGTGCAAGCATTCTGCTGGCCTTCTCTCCATGTTCATAGATCGCCCCCCTCGCCTTTCTCAGCTGCTCTACCCCCTCCACGTGGCCAGCAAGCTAAACTCCGCCTGTAACCTCCGCTGTTCCCTCAAAAGCCCTGCCTCTGGGGTCTCTGCATACCTCCTATCAATCTGTAGTATCTCCTTTACCAGTCGGTCCGTCTCTGCCCTGTCCACCTTCTCCCTATGGGCCCTGTTCGAGATCAGCTCCCTCCTGACCATCGCCTTCAGTGCTTCCCACACCACCACTGCTGAAATTTCCCCCGTGTCATTAACCTGCAGGTAGTTCTGAATACATTTCCTCAGCCGCTCGCACACCCCTTCATCTGCCAAAAGTCCCACGTCCAACCTCCAGTACGGGCGCTGGTTACTGTCTTTACTAACCTGCATGTCAACCCAGTGCGGAGCATGGTCTCAGATTGTGATCGCCGAGTACCCCGTGTCCACCATCCCAGCCAGCAAGGCTCTGCTCAAAATAAAGGAATCAATCCGGGAGTACACTTTATGCACGTGTGAGTAGAAGGAGAACTCCTTCACGCTCGGCTGCCCAAATCTCCATGGGTTCACACCCCCATCAGCTCCATGAACCCTCTTAGTTCCTTTGCCATTGCTGGCACCCTGCCCGTTTTCGAGCTTGACCGGTCCAAGCCAGGGTCCATAACTGTGCTGAAGTCCCCTCCCATGACCAACCTGTGCG
The DNA here is from genome assembly GCF_047496885.1 of Scyliorhinus torazame. Lineage (NCBI taxonomy): Eukaryota > Metazoa > Chordata > Chondrichthyes > Carcharhiniformes > Scyliorhinidae > Scyliorhinus > Scyliorhinus torazame. The sequence goes on from NC_092709.1 coordinate 122,849,415, forward strand.
AATCCAGGTCCGGTATCTTCCCCAGCATCCTCTTTATAAACTCCACATCATCCCAATTTGGCGCATACACATTTACTGATACCACCTATACCCCCTCCAGTTTCCCACTGACCATAATGTACCGACATCCCACATCCGAGACTACTCTCCCCGCCTCAAACACCACCCGCTTATTGATCAGGATCGCGATCCCTCTAGTCTTTGAACTAGTCCCAAGTGGAAGACCTGACTAACCCAGCCTTTCCTCAGTCTAACCTGGTCCGTTACTCTTTGGTGCGTTTCCTGCAACATTACCACGTCTGCCTTCAGTCCCCTAAGATGCGCGAACACGTGCCCTTTTGACCGGCCCATTTAACCCTCAAACATTCCAGGTGATCAGCCTAGTTGGGGGGCTCATTGCCCCCACCCCTCCGCTAGTCAGCCATACCTTCTTTTAGGCCCGCCTCCAGCCCGTGCTCCGCACCTCCACTGGTCCATCCCCAGGCAGCCCCCGCTCCCAACCTCCTCTCTGTCCCTCAGCCCAAGTCCCTACCTTGTCAGCAGAACATTCACCCCACTCCCCCTGGTAACAACACCCTGTAACCCAATCCCTTTATTAAACCAAACGCATGCATACTCCCCACTGCGCTTCCGAGAGCTAGCTCGCCCAGCTAGCTTGGTGGCCCCCATCCCCGGCACCAGATAGTCTCCCACCTATTGTTCCCCCCACCCCCAACCCCCGCTCATACAAACAAACTCCAACATCAAACAATCCCCACACAATTGCCCAAGAGAAAAACACCAAGATCAAAACAAGCACACCTCCCTCCTCCAACAGTGCAAATGAAAACCTTAACTCACTCAGCTCTACCGCTGGTTCCAAATCAATGCAAACGGCATCACAAACATCTTCCATGAAACGCAAAACGAGAAACTTTTTACCAAAAACAAAGAAACAAAAAGAAAAAACACAAACATGAACGTTGCAGCCAAGTTCAAAAGTTCTCAATCCATCACCAGCTTTTGCTGCAGATGCGGGCCCCCTCACTTCCGGGTCGGAAGCCACGCCGTGCTCTATGGGGGATTCGGACTGGGGGAAAGGAGACCCCCCAATTGGCCACGCGCCCGACCCTTAACCCTTACATGAACATTTCCCGGCCGTCTATAAGGCCCACCTTTGCCTCCGATCCGCCCGCCCCCAACCAGGGCGGCCACGGCCTGAGTCCGCAGCCACCACGCGAGTATCCCGACCGACTGGTGCACACGCCGTCGGGACTTGGGCCGGTCGGGTGTGGAGGATGGCAGAGCGGGCCTCTGGCAATGGCCCCAGGCGGCGCGGCGTACTCCCTGAGAACGCTGCTGTTCGGGGCCCGCTGAATCGGTGAACCGGCGCCGGTCCCGATTTCTTGCTGGATAATGGATTCTCCGCCCCCACATCACCTGCGGTTTCAGCGCGAGCGTGCAGAGAATCCAGCCCAGTATATTTCCAATCTTCAGCTGGTTACCCAGTAATGCCAAGGCCACGCCACTGGATTGAGACTTCTTGAAAAAGGAAGAGTGATGGACAGCAAACACATTAAAATGATAAAGTTATGGTTGTGTGTTTGCTTTTTTTGCAGTAAGGCTCAGTAAGGTCACATATTTCACAAAAATAGTGGCTGTCATTGGATAATAGATTAAATTTGATAGATCTGTCACCAAATAAATAGAGTGGTCCTGGAATGGAACATTGAACCCTTCACCTGTATTTGCAGTTATGTTTTTCACACTTGTTTGTTTTAATATGTATAGTTCAACATGTAAGGAGCATGTGCAGAGAGCTGATAAGCCTGTAATGCTTTCCGAGCAAGAGTATGGGTTGGAGACTGAGCAAAATGTTATTGTAGAAGGTTTTAGCAATGCTGACTTTTGAAAAATGATCAGTAATTCAAGTTGCTTCCTTTCTTTAAAGCTTGATTAATCCAAGCTATTTGCTACTTCCCAGAATGTGCCAGAGGATATAGCAGTTTTGTACAAGCTGTTTTTATGTTATGCATTGTTGGCTTATCTATGATTAAATTTCTCGGATTGTACGAGAGCAGCAACGTCTCCATAGAGAAACACAGAAACTGTCCGCATCATCTTAAAACATCAGAGGGCAAACCAAGAATTATAATTATCTCAAATCCCTCATGATCGAGGTGGAGCGGGGGGAAGGGGGGTGGAGTTGGGAGCCAGGGGGGAAGGTGGAGGAACTACTGGGGAACATTTTACGCTACTCGAGCGAGCATGCTTCCAACCCAGAAATCTGTGACATCGCGCGAGAAGACGTTGGGCGTGCACCCTCGCCCCAATGCGCACTCGCGCGATATTTTGGTCAGCGGCACGAGCGCGCAATCGGATGTGTGGCCGCCGACAATTGAGAAGCTCATTGAAACGATTAAAACTTCAATTGACCTTGATTTTATGTTGTCCGTGTGATTTTTAGGTCGGCGCACTGGAATCACGGGCAGGCGATCCAATTGTTTTTGCTGGTTTATCATCCAAGGGCAGAATGAAAGGGGGCAGGAGCAAAGTCTGAGCTGGAATGAGTTAGTGAGAGTTTGGTGAGAGCTTAGACTTGTGAACATTTTCAATGCTTTCATTAGAGGTTTGCATGTCTTGCTGGAAGTTTTCAGGACATCTCAGTCTTGTCACATCACAGACGTTTTCAACCCTGTGGTACCTCAGTGCACGGGGCAACATTTACATCTTAGCAGATGGGTAGCATTTACTCAGCAAGGAGCACCTCCTTCTTTGAGAAAGACAGGGGTCAAAGATAGAGGGGGCCAGCTGGTCGCATGCATAGCCTCAGAGGAGAGGGGCACACACACTGGGTAGTGAGGGAAAGCAGGGAGGGCAAGAAGAATATCCCCACAAGAGACCACACTGTCCAGCTGACAGGGTGTACAGGCAGCAATCCAACTACCTCAAATGACAGGTCCAGTGCTGCAAGAGGATTCAGCTTTCAGGAGTAACCATCTCGTCCAATTGTCAGATAATTGGGCCGGAGATGGCTTCAAATTGTATGGCTGGAATACCCACTGCCTGTGGCTCTTACGGACATCCAGTATCTGCAGCCTAATTGACGTCTCCAGAGGCTCATCACCTACCATGGGCTCAGGACTGCCTGGGCTGCTAACAGTCCTCCAACTGGCATTCCCTGCCTCCATCAACTGCTCAAGTGAGCGTGATAAGCCCTCACTATTTTGTACTATAACTGAGCCGACATGCTATTGCCCAGTGACGTGCCAGTATCTGTGCTGGTGCTGCGAGGGGTGATACAGGTGCATCTGACATCGGCGCCTACTCCGGTGTCAATGGAGGGTCTTAGGTTTCTGGCTGGCTCTGGTAGATGGCTCAGCTGAGGGATGAAAACAACCATTCAGGACTATTTGTCATCATACAGTCAAAGGCTATGATATAAGGCTGGGTATGAGTGATATCAATGGCTCATTGATTGGTGCATCACTGAAGGTCTTATGAGGGATGAGCCTCCCATACTTTCTTTTCTCTCAGCTTGTCACGCTTCTGCCCACTGGGCTCTTACCTTCCTCAAAGACACCAGCCTCTCTGCGATCTGAGGATCTCCCTCCCCACTCACATTCGAGCTGTAGGGCTCCCAGATTGTGGCTGATGAGGATTGCCAGGATAGCCACCCCACCACCAGGGGCAGATCGCTCAGTGTTGCTATGGCGACATCTCTCCTGTAACTAATGTTATGGACCAGGGTTTAGAGAACTCCAAAGTGTATCACGGAGTTCACCTGACCCACAACTTTTAATAGATTGTGGTTATGGGGCGCACACGGGCTTACTTTACAGGTGTGATGCACCAGAGGCCCACAGTACTTTTAAATTAAAACAATGTTTATTTATGAAACCAGTTAACACTTTATAAACCCACAGTAAACATCTTAACAGCTCTCAACCCCAATCCTCCCACAGATACAATATTCTATGAGTAAACCTTAATCTTTCCTTATTGACATGCATCAGACAAAAGACCCTTTTTTAACACAGAGATCAGGTTTAAATTCACTACTGAGAGCAGTCAGCACTTTGAAATCACCCAATTGATCTGGAGACTGTCTTTAGATTGCAGAGAGATCCTTATACAGCTGCTTGTTTTGCCTGCAGCTATCCAGCTCTCAAAACGAAACTAAACACACTCTGTAATAAACAGCCTAAAATGAAAATGAAGCAGACAGACAGCCCAGCTCCACCCACGCTCGAACATCACTGATAAACACCCATTTCTTAAAGGTACATCCACTACAGATATTTTTATAAACACCCATTTCTTAAACACCCATTTCTTAAAGTTACTTTCACATGACACTAAGTGCAGAGCTCCATTCAGTATTCAACCTCCTCCCTCCACCTCCAGCATAATACCATGCTTCACCCCACCCCCTTCAACCCCACAAGGCATGTGGACGTTCCAACAGCTTTAAACACGCAACTCTTTGATGGACCCAGGATTCAGATCTTCTCTCCAGCCATAACACACATGGTCAAAGGTGTGTTCTGAGACTCTCTGATTCCTACATCTAGTGCAACTGTGGACGGGCACTATTCCTCAGACCCCCATACTGGACAATACCCATTCAGAACTCACTCTTGTTGAGCATAGAGGATCATTGAACCTCTTCTGGCATTATATCCACATGCACCAGGCCAGTTTGTGCCCCCTGACGTCAGCTGCAACCTCTGCCCAGGCCTTCTTGGTGAGGTGGCGTGGCTTCCTCCTTCCATCCCCGGCATGTGGATGTCCTTCCTGGCTGCCACCACAAGTGCCTGATACTCATCCGCCAGCAGTGTCTTCCTGATGCTGTTAATGCTGACTCCATTTGCCTCCTCTGATGTCTTCAACGGCCTCTGGCATCCGCCTTTGAACCTCTCGCTGGGCCGCCATTGGACCCGGTGCCTGCCACGTTCCTGCCGGCCCTGCAGACCATGGATTGGATTCTCCAATTTTGGGACTATGTCCCCACGCCGGCGTCAAAACATATTGAGTTTTACTCCTGAAAATCCTGGATTAAAGGGACACAAATGACCAGCCCTGCAGGGGGCTAGCAGGGACCCAGTGTAAATCTCACAGCTTTTGCTGCAGATATGGGCCTCCGCACTTCCGGATCAGAAGTCATGCATGCGCATGGCGGCGGCCTCCAGTGGCCGCGCCGTGCTCGTGGTGGACTTGGACCGTGGAGGTAGACCCACAAAGGAGGCCCCCTAATCGGCCATGCGTCCGACCCTCAACCCCTGCACGAACATTCCCCGGCTGCCTATAAGGCCCCCCCTGGCCTCCAATCCGCCCAATCCGACCAGGGCAGCCGCAGCCGGCTAGACCAGGTTAGTTCCATGCTGTCGTGACTTCGGCTGGTCGGCGGCGGAGGATGTTGGAGTGGGCCTCTGGCAATAGCCCCAGCGGCGTGGCGTACTCCCCGGTAACGCTGCTTTTCGGTGCTTGGAGAATCGCCGAACAGGCAGAAATCCCGATTTCCACGTCAAACTGGATTCTCTGCCCTGGCGCCAGCCGCGATTTTGCCGCCAGGGTGAACATAGAACATACAGTTCAGAAGGAGGCCATTCGGCCCATCCAGTCTGCACCGACCCACTTAAGCCCTCACTTCCACCCTATCCCCGTAACCCAATAACCCCTCCATGGGTACGGAGAATCCAGCCCCATATCCGGATGCATTTATCGCTGGCCGCCATTTAGGTGGCAAGGCAGTGTAATATTTCATTCGTTAATTGAGAGTGACTGGAAGTGGCTGCATTTCATGGTCCCATCTGCCATGCCCACATGTCATGTGTAAAATTCTGGTCATTGTTTCAATATCTTGTCACTGGAAATTTAAAATGACCTGATTTTAAAAATTTCTTCTGTAACTATTTTGTCTCTTTCAAAATCTATTTTATCTTCCCTCGCTTTATTTCTCCTTCTGTAGCTCATTTCATATTGAACTCATTTTAATTTACACCTCCCTCTTGTCAGCAAACTTCACTATCCATTAACCTGAGTACTTGAAGAGACATTCTGTTGTTTGCCCTCTTCTCTCAAACCCCAGGTGCTCGATTTCTCTCTCTGTGATTATTAGAACCCACATGAGACTTATGGGGAGGGAGCAATCACCATCCCCATGAGTCTCGCTGAAAAGGAGGTGGGGAGCCAAGATTGATCATGGTTGAGTTCTATACAAAGTCGGCCAAGGATGGAACTGATCAACGGACCCAGTTGGGGTCTGATGTTTATTGTAAATACCTTTTAAGTTACAATAAACCAAAATTGCTTTTCACTGAACCTGGTTTGGACTCTTTATGGTCAACAACAGTGATGTTATCAGCTCGCAGTTTGAATAACTTGCTCCACGAAGAGAATTACAAAGCTCACTGCAAATGACCAGGCTCGCTCATAGCAGACAAAATTAGATTTATTCCCGCACCAATTTGGCCTGTTAGAATGAACGTTTAAATAAATACATACTGTAGAAAAGCTGTAAGTTGATGCTCCATATTATTTGATTTTTCAGCTCGCTCAAAGGGACCAAGCAAAGAATTACTCTGATTCACAAGGAAATACCCGAATGAAAAGTGGACATTGTTGAAGGATAACTTCATTTTGCAACTGTTCTGCACTTAGGTTTGACTGAGAAACATTTGATTCAGCTACTGAGTCGAAAAACAAACATGAACATGCTTCCATTTGCCAGAGTGAATGTTGCTATCCTTAATGAGCACAATAGCTTACAAAAAAATGCTTAGTGCTTTAGGATGCTTTCAGACACTGGAGTCGAGCTTCCACTTTATTACAATTGGGCATAAATTATGCTTGAGATTTTATGAGTAGTTTCAAGTCTCCACTACAATCATTTGCATAATCACCCATGAAAAGAGAGTTATTAGGTACACCATAGAATCCCAACAGCGCAGAAGGAGGCCACTAGGTCCATCGAGTCTGCACCAAACCTCTGAAAGAGCATTGCACCCAGGTCCACCCACCTGCTCTATCCACATAACCCCACCCGACCTGCACATCCTTGGACACCAATGGGCAAATTAGCATGGCCAATCCCACCTAACCTGCACATCCTTGAACTGTGGGAGGAATCGAGAGCACCCAGAGGAACCCACGCAGACACAGGGAGAAAGTGCAAACTCCACAAGGACAGTCACCCGAGGCTGGAATTGAACCCAGGTCCCTATAGAATCATAGAATGGTTACAGCATTCGACCCATCTTGTCCATGCCAGCCCGAGGTCACGCTGTTGCCCTTCCTAATCTCACCTTCCTGCACCCTGTCCATAGCTCTGTAGCTTACAGCACTTAAGGTGAAGATCCAGTACCTTTTAAAAGTGTTTAGGGTCTCTACATCCACACCAACCCGGGCAGTAAATTCCAGACTCCCACCACCTACCCACTGTAAAAATAAAATGTCCTCATGTCCCCTCGACACCTTCTGCCTCTTATCTTGAATCTATGTCCCCTGGTTTTAGAATTCTCCACCAAGGGAAACAATTTTATCCTGTCCACTCTATTTCTTCCCCTCATAATTCTGTACACCTCAATTATGTCACCCCTCAGCTTTCTTTGTTCCAAGGAAAATAGCCCCAACTATCCAATCTCTCCTCGGAGCTCCACTTTTCTAGCTCTGGCAGCATTCTTGTAAACCTCCTCTGCACTCTCTCCAGAGCAATAAATCCTTCCTGTAATGTGGTGATAAGAACTGCACACAATGGGCTTGATTCTCCGGCCTTGTTGCGCTCTCGGTCAAGCGTAACGAGGCCGGTGAATAGCGGGAGAGGTCAAAAACATGATCCGCACCAGGTGCCAAACAGTTTAAGATGCAACCGTCCCGCTCCGAGAGGTGAAATCGGGATCTCACCGTGGTGTGGCAAGAAATCAAGTATTACCACTTAAGCCTTATTTCCATACAATTAACATGAGCTACCCCATATCCAACGGCCTCCCATCATTCAGCGGCATCCCCAGTAAGTGGTCACGTTGGTGCCCATTAGTACTCCTTTTTAAATACGTGAACCTGGCAGAAGGACTTCTGTGGGGAGCCGAGGAGTTCAATAGCCATCTTTGCTCAAAGGGAAAAAACCCGTGGCATGCGTTTGCCACCCCCCGTGCTCAGCGGGGGTGGGGGACCCTCGGCTGGGGTGGACCGCCAATGGGGGGGGGACTGGAGGGGGGTAACCGAAGGGCAATCGCTCACAGCAACACCATGCCAACCCTGGATCATTTTGACCCATTCCGGCAGTCATGGTAAAGTGAACACTTCTCAGATGCCAAGTGGATTTCTGTGGGTGGGCAGGCCATGTAGCTTGTGGGAGTCATTGCCTAGCATCCCAATCAAACCCTGATGCCTGGACACTATACTTGAACACTGCAGGACCCAACACAACACACAAAACATCCGAACAACCAGAGGTTGGGTTACAGCTAGGTCCAAAAGACAGTCCATATTACGGAAGAAAGTGACAGGGGCTTCCTCCCCACCCACTCCCTGCTCCCCCCGTGCCCTCAGTGATCTGGCCCTCCCAGCTTTACCACTACGCAGGATGCCCTCCGGCCCCAGAGGACATCCACCAGGGGCATCGAAGGCCATGGGACAAGATAGGCAGCTGCCAGCCTCCATCTTGGATGTGCATCAGATGAGTCAATGTCAGGGGAGGGGGCCGGGGGGGGGAATTCAGAAGTGCTGAAGTTTCCAACACCTCCCGCATGGGAAGCACCAGCATGGACACCATCACTACCTCTGCCCTCGGGATGCTCAATGGCCCCGTGCTACTCTCTGGGCTGAAGGTGAGACCGGAGGCTCCACTGTCACCTGCCGCTGTCAGTCCAGGAGGCCAGCCAGCCCTCGTCGCAACCAGAGTCTCGATGCTCTCAACCATGGAGGACTGAGACTGTGCCACATTCCTCTACAAGTGAGGCATGACCCTCACTGCTTCGGTCATGTCCCTCTGTGACTGGCCGAGGTCAGTCAGTGCCATGTAGCATGCTCTCGCCACCCTCAGTCTTTGTGGATGGGCCTAGTTCTGCAGCGCCGCAGCAATGTACATGTGGGCCTGGAACATGGCTGCCTGTGACCAGGCACCCTTGTCCTGAGCCTCAGCCAGCGACTGCAGTGTGACAAAAGCCTTGAACGTCTTGACCCATGTTTGTGAATTTTTGCCCCAAGGCTTCCACTGCGAACAGCCATTCAGTGTTGGCCTGGGTATCATGCATTGTTGGCACGATCTCCTGCCCCTGAAGGCGATTGGACTCCTCCAGCTGCACCTGCTGGTGCTGGGAAGTTGCTGACACCCCTTCGTAGAAACTGGCTCTGTGCCTGCATCTCCGTGAGTGACGGGGTCACACTTTCCAGATGTGTGATACCTGTCCGGACAATCGCTGGTTCCTGGGCAGCTTCCACTCCCTCGGGAGTCCCTACCTCCGCCTGATGTGCTGCAGCATGTGTGACATGTGCACCAAAAGATGACCCACAGCCTGCTCACTAAAATGTCCCCTCAAGGTGATAGTCTCTGCGATGGTGAAGGGTGCAGGTGAAAGCAGTGTGAGAAGTCTGTATCTCGCCTGGACTAGTGCTCCGCGGTGTTCTGCGAGGTACCCCAGGTGGGCCGGCATGGTCTATTGGTGATCCTGCAAAGCACAAGACAAGACACATGGTGACACCTTGGGAAGGACTGGCCTGGGGAAGAGGGGTGGCTCACTTGCTATTGGGACATCACTCTACATTGGGAGTTCACTTGGTTGTGGCATGCCGACCTCCGCCTCGGAGATAGCCCTCTCCTGCACCCCCCCGGCTAATTCCATCACCCTCTGCTCGGCGGGTTGACAGCCCTGAAGACCGGGATGCCCCCTCTGGTCTTCTCCTGCTATCTTCTGTTACGGCCCACCTTTTCCTAAGGGACACATAAAGTACATGGTAAGACACATGGAAGTGAGGTACAGGGGAGGGGTCTGTTGCTAATGGCATGTGTGTGCAAGACACCTGGCCAAACTGGACAGCAGAGGTTTGGGGATTTGGTGCAGGGTGGGATGTTAGGGCAATGCAGGTAGGTGGGTTTTGATTGGCCTCGATAGGAATGGGTAGGTGATGTGAGGAGTGAGGGACAGGAGTGATGCCAGGGGAACAGAGGTAGTGGCTCACCCGAGCTGCCCTAAGGAGGTTGTTCATCTTCTTCTGACATTTTGTGCCAGTCAGCCTGGTGAGGCTCACAGCACTGACCACCTCGGCCATCTCCACCCAGGCCCGGTTGACAACCGTGGGCTGGAGCCCTCTGTGGATCCTGTAGAAGAGGGTGTCCTGCCTCTCCTCAACCACATCCAACATTCTTTCGAGCTCCGACTCGGAGGGGCGTGTGCTGCTCCCCGCGGAGCCATTGTCTTGGCTGGAATGTGTTGCGATACAGCCCTGAATGTGCTAAAATGACTGAATACAGGCACGATGGGAAGTTTTTGGTCAACTTGAAATAAGATATAATCAAAGGTCTTTTGGACATGACCTATTAATGGAAAGTTTGCAATGCACAGATCGAAAGTTTGCAAAATGCAAGAAACAGGAACTCTGAGCTGACACTTGTGACTACAATATCTGAATATTGGAGAACAATGTCTGGACATCATTTGGCACTCTAAACAGAACACGAGTTTGACCTTTCTGTTACACAGGTCGGATGAGTATAAGAATCAAGCATTAAAGGCTTTTCTTTCAGCGATGACCTATAGGAACAGCCATGCACATGCGGTGCCCTGGGTGAAGTCCCAGTGAACAGAACAGGACTCTGAGAAGAATTTGGCCAATTCAGTTCAAAGGGATAATATCTACTTATACCTGAAGCTGTGAGTCTTGAGGAAAATTGTGATCATTTGTATAGCATAAGATTTAAATACATAGTGTATTGATGCAAATTTAGTGTTAAATCATAAGTTCAGTGTCGAGTGTTTGTTTAATATGTGACTGTTTGACCTCTTGTGAGAATACAGAGACCAGGGGCGAAATTCTCCGGTATCGGCGCGATGTCCGCTGACTGGCACCCAGAACGGCGCAAATCAGGCGGGTATCGCGCCGCCCCAAAGGTGCGGAATGCTCCGCATCTTTGGGGGCCGAGTCCCAACCTTAAGGGGCTAGGCCGGCGCTGGACGAATTTCCGCCCCGCCAGCTGGCGGAAAAGGCCTTTGGTGCCCCGCCAGCTGGCGCGGAAATGACATCTCCGGGCGGCGCATGCACGGGAGCGTTAGCGGCCGCTGACGGCATGCGCAGTGGAGGGAGTCTCTTCCGCCTCCGCCATGGTGGAGACCGTGGCGAAGGCGGAAGGGAAAGAGTGCCCCCACGGCACAGGCCCGCCCGCGGATCGGTGGGCCCCGATCGCGGGCCAGGCCACCGTGGGGGCACCCCCCGGGGCTCGATCGCCCCGCACCCCCCCCAAGGACCCCGGAGCCCGGCCACGCCGCCTTGTCCCGCCGGTAAGGTAGGTGGTTTAATCTACGCCGGCGGGACAGGCATTTTAGCGGCGGGACTTCGGCCCATCCGGGCCGGAGAATCGCGGGGGGGGGGGGGCTGAATATCCGGTGCCGGAGAATTCGGCAACCGGCGGGGGCGGGATTCACGCCAGCCCCCGGCGAGTCTCCGACCCGGTGGGGGGTCGGAGAATCTCGCCCAGACATCAACAAATGAGAATGTGTGGGGAGTGACGTGCTTATAAGCTTGTCAAGCTCTCCAGCACCAATTCCGGCCCCAGCAAATCCGACGCCGGCGGGAATGAGAATTGCTCCAGATTCATGTGGGCCGAGTGCTGTCCTGAATTGCTCCACAAATACCGCCTCCAATGGGAACATGAACCGCACGCAATTCAGTCCCGGCATCAACACTAGTCTTCCAAACTGAGAATTTCACCCGGGGTATCGGTCTGACCCTAGGAAGATTTTTCTTCTGAAAGTATAAATGTTATAACTATAGTATTCCCATTGGCTCTATAATTTCTGAAATTGGTCATGTGGTCACACAGCATCAGTTACCACATTTCAGTAATGCCGAGTAGAAAATGTTTGCAATTTAAATGTCAGAGCTATTATGCAAACACTGTCGCTAACACTGATGTAAATGGTCATCCTGCTGGGTTTAATTTCCAAAATTGTTTTTGAAGTTTTCACAAAGCAAATGCTTATGGTCAGGTGACAGGTATGAACAGTTGTCAAGGCAATACTCCCCACAGTAACCTGAAGGGGATGATGATTTATTAAATTAGTTATGTTGATTACAATGTATGGACACATTTCATTGAAACTCAAAAGGTCATAGAATTTATTATAGAATTTACAGTGCAGAAGGAGGCCATTCGTCCCATCGAGTCTGCACCGGCTCTTGGAAAGAGCACCCTACCCAAGGTCACTCACCCACTAAGGGCAATTTTGGACACTAAGGGCAATTTATCACGGCCAATCCACCTAACCTGTACATCTTTGGACTGTGGGAAGAAACCGGAGCACCCGGAGGAAACCCACGCAGACACGGGGAGGATGCGCAGTCTCCGCACAGTCTTCACTGGATGATGTACAGGTACTTAATGATTTCTGAGAGAAAATCTGCTTTCTGTTCATTTTGACAAAATTATTGGATGGCATGGCCAACATTAATATGAGTGACTTAGAGTGTTTGTATTAATACTTTCACGAATCGTTAAGGGGGTGAAGAACGCTTGACATCATCAGCCTCATTCAAATTAGATTTTGCTTTACTTTCATTCATATCTTATTGATGATTGAGCGATTAATGAGATCCATAATTAAATGAACTTGTGCAAATGGTGGCTCTAATTTTCTGCTAGGACTGTTCCCATCACCAGTTGTGTTAATTGCAGGATCCCCAAATAAATGGCTTCAGTCGTTATAAGCAACCATTTTGCTGGCAGTTTTGCAAAGTAATAAGGAAATTCAAAGCTGACTGCTTGATTAAAGAAGGGCGTGTGGTTATGTTGAGCCTATTCCAATTTTTAGATATGCCAAAATACATTCCCACCCATGAGCTAGTTTTGGAGTGCAGCCATTCATAGGAAATAATAATGGATGGATGGGGCAGCTTAATCTTTTTGTTTTATTGGATTCAGCACCTGATAATTCCTAATTAGAAGGAGAGACACAAATAATTGTGCACGCTCTCTCGTTCAATCACAAATCAAAGGATGGTGATCTGTATGATGGTAATATCTGTCACATAATAGTAATATTAATGCCACACGATAGTAATTTTAACACAATACTAACACCACATTGTCGTGTTGGGTGTTCCGATATACAAACGAACCAACACGGTTGTAGATGGTACAACTCTGTTTTATTTTTCTGTATAATAACAACTGTTAACTTCTGGCTGTGGTTCGTACTTCACCAGTTAACCTGTGGACCCAGCCCTAGCACTATCTTAGAGAGGCACTCAGCACATGGTGTATGTCTGAGTGGCACGCTGTGAGCTCTGGGCTCTGAGCTATCTCCTGGTGGAATGAGCGGGGACTGTGGTGTTCCCTGTTTTATAGCTCTCACTGGTGATTGGCTGTGATGTTGTGTGTGTGTTGATTGGTCCGTTTACCTGTCCATCAGTGTGTGTGTGTGATTGCACCATGATATGTTAATATGGATATCATGACATCCCCCCTTTTCACAAGAATATGTGCCTACATAATAATAAATATTGGTGTGTACTGAGGGTGGTTGAGTATGTGTGTGCAATATTTACAACATGTACATGAGGCTAAACTATATACATAGGAAGGTGTCAGGTGCAACATAGCAACAAGGTTGTACCACAAACAAAACAAGTGCAATCATCAAATATCGAAAGAGAACTCCTGGAACGACAAAAGGAGAAACACATTAACATTGTTGCACACCAATTCAGTGAGTCCAATGTGCAAACAGGCTCATAAGTCCAGCCTAGTAGGTGGGCGACGAATTCGGGTTGACCGCCTCAAGGGTGGGTCAGGATCCACCGGCTGAGGAATGGGCCTGGCCACGGGCGATAGAGGAATAGGCAGAGTGGCATGAAGCTCCACGAAGTCGACATCAGCGACAACAGGAGGTCGTGGCACCGGTGCATGATCACGTAGCGAGCGCGGAAGCAACCAAAGGGCCCGCCGAGTACACCGGCGAATGGCGCCATCAGGCATGCGAACCAGGAACGAGCGGGGAGCCACGCGGCAAAGAACCTCGGCAGTTGCCGACCAGCCACCCTCTGGTAGGTGTATGCGGACGCTGTCTCCAGGCGCCAGGGCAGGAAGATCAGTTGCCCAAGTGTCATGTGCCACCTTCTGCTGAGCACGCTGCTGTCACATCCTTTGCAGTACTGGAGCATGGTCGGGTTTAGGAACATGAATGGACGGCACAGTGGTCCTGAGGGCGCGACCCATCAACAGCTGGGCTGGCGAGAGGCCCGTGGACAGTGGGGCCGAGCGATAGGCCAGCAGGGCTAAACAGAAGTCAGATCCGGCATCAGCAGCCTTGCAGAGGAGCTGCTTCACGATATGGACGCCCTTTTCCACCTTGCCATTTGACTGGGGATGCAGAGGGCTGGATGTCACATGTGTGAAGCCATATGAAGCGGCAAAAGAAGACCATTCTTGGCTCGCAAAACAGGGCCCATTGTCCGACATGACGGTAAGCGGAATGCCATGGCGAGCGAAGGTTTCTTTACATGCTCTGATTACAGCTGATGATGTCAAGTCGTGCAGACGTATGACCTCCGGATAATTGTAAAAATAGTCAATTATGATGACGTAGTCCCTGCCGAGCGCATGAAAAAGGTCCACACCCACCTTCGCCCAGGGGGACGTTACCAACTCATGGGGCTGAAGCGTCTCAGGGGGTTGCGCGGCTGAAACCTTTGGCAGGTGGGGCAGTTGAGCACCATGTTGGCGATGTCGTCGCTGATACCCGGCCAGTACGCAGCTTCTCGGGCCCTCCGCCTGCACTTTTCAACCCCAAGATGGCCTTTGTGCAATCGTTCGAGGACCAGCCTGTGCATGCTGTGTGGGATCACAATCCTGTCCAACTTTAGGAGGACACCATCAATGACGGCCAAGTCGTCCCGGACATTGTAGAATTGTGGGCACTGCCCCTTGAGCCACCCTTCCGACATGTGGCGCATCACACGTTGTAGAAGGGGGTCAGCCGCAGTATCACGGCGAATATGGTAGACTTGTATCAGTAGCTGACAGGTTGGCCAATGTGAAGGCTACATATGCGTCGACCTGACAGACGAACCCCTCCGATTCGGGCGGTGTGCTCACTGCTCTGGATAGGGCATCCGCGATGATGAGGTCCTTTCCCGGGGTGTAGACCAGTTGGAAGTCGTACCTCCGGAGCTTGAGCAGAATGCGCTGGAGGCGAGGGGTCATCTCATTGAGGTCCTTTTGTATGATGCCGACCAAGGGGCGATGGTCGGTTTCCACGGTGAACTGAGGAAGACCATACACATAGTCGTGGAACTTGTCTATGCCGGTTAACAAACCCAGGCACTACTTCTCAATCTGCACATAGCGCTGTTCTGTGGGGGTCATGGCCCGCGAGGCATAGGCGACCGGGGCCCATGATGCAGTGTCGTCCCGTTGCAGGAGTACCGCCCCAATGCCGGACTGGCTGGCATCAGTCGAGATCTTTGTATCTCGAGTAGTGTCGAAGAATGCCAATACCGGGGCGGTGGTGAGCTTGATCTTGAGCCCCTCACATTCCTTCTGGTGTGCGGGCAGCCACTGGAAATCCATGGTCTTCTTCACCAGGTAGCGAAGAGCCGTTGTGTGTGAGGCAAGGTTGGGAATAAACTTCCCCAGGAAGTTGACCATCCCAAGAAAGCATAGCACTGCCTTCTTGTCTGCCGGCTGCGGCATGGCTGCAATAGCTGTCACTTTGTCTGCATCCGGATGCACCCCTGACCGGGATATGTGGTCCCCCAGAAACTTTAGCTCAGTTTGGCCAAAAGAACACTTGGCTCAGTTGAGGTGCAGGCCGTGTTCTCTTATCCGAGCAAAGACGCGCTGGAGACGACTGATGTGCTCCCGTGGTGTGGTGGACCAGATGATGACGTTGTCAACATCGACGCGCACCCCTTCGATGCCCTCCATCATCTATTCCATGATTCAATGAAACACCTTGGATGCCGAGATGATGCCAAACGGCATCCTATTGTAGCAGTATCTGCCAAAGGGAGTGTTGAAGGTGCACAGCTTCCTTCTGGACTGATCCAGCTAAATCTGCCAAAAACCATTTGAGGCATCAAGCTTGGTAAAAATTTTAGCCCGGGCCATTTCGCTCGTGATTTCTTCCCGTTTGGGTATGGGGTAGTGTTCCCTCATGATGTTATTGTTCAGGTCTTTCAGGTCGATGCAGATCCGGAGTTCGCCAAAGGGCTTTTTTATGCACACCATGGAGCTGACCCATGGTGTGGGCTCCGTGACCCAGGAAAGCACTCCTTGGTCCTGGAGATCCTGCAGCTGCTGCTTGAGGCGGTCCTTGAGTGGTGCTGGGACTCTACGAGGTGCGTGAATGACCGGGGTGGCGTCCGGTTTGAGCCGTATTCTGTAAGTGTAGGGCAGTGTGCCCATGCCCTTGAAAACCTCCTGGTTGTGGGCGAGGAGCGAGTGGAGCTGTGCCCTAAAGTCTGCATCCGGGAAATCGGACGTGCCTTAGGGAGACAGAGTGTGTACCCGCTGAACGAGGTGGAGGATCTTGCACGCCTGTGCACCTAGCAGAGAGTCCTACGAGGATCCAACTATCTCGAAAGACAGTGTGGCTGTGTATGAATTGTGTGCAACCTCGAGCTGGCAAGACCCCATGGCCGGGATAACATTACCGTTGTAATCGACTAACTGACAGCGGGATGGCCGAATCGGTGGTTTGACCTTCAAGGTGTAGAAGGCTGACCATGCAATGAGATTGGGGGAGGCACCAGTATCTAAACGGAATGTGATTGGTGATCGGTTGACCGTTAGGGTGGCACACCATTCATCGGATTAACGCTGTGCACTGGCATCGGCTGGTGGGTCCTACTGGGGACATCCGATTTCTGTCTATTACCGCAACGCGGAAGGCTTCCCGGTCGTCGGTATCACCGGTCTGTACGTCGTCAGGGTATGACTCAGTGTATGGAGGCTGAATGGCCCGCACGTCCCTGCGAGGCTGGCAGAATTGCAGAGCGTTGGCAGGTTGAGCTGCTCGACAGCAGGCCCATCTTGCCACAGCGGAGGCATTGTCGAGTTTTGGCTGGACATTGCCGCTTTAAGTGTGCAGATCCACAGTTGCCGCAAGTCATGGCGTTTGTTGCGGCACCGTGCATGCGCAGTTCGGTCCTGCGTAGAGCGCGCCTGCGCGTCACGTCCCTCTGCGTCGACATCCCCTCTTTTGGCGCGTACAAGCGCGGGAGGCCTCGGAAAGCGGGCGAAATGGCCGCCCTCGTCCGTGCCGCGGGCCGGGAGGAACTCGATCGACTGGACCCGCTCGGCCTCGTAGGACCCCTGCCGTGCCGATTCGGCTGCCTGGAATTGGGAGTACCGGCTGGTCGCGTTTTCGTGGAGGACGCAGGTTCCGATGGCAGTGGCTAGGGTGCGGCTCATTATTTTGAGGAGCTGCTGGCGTAGGGTGCCCGAGGTGATCCCAAAAACTATCTGGTCCAGAATCATGGAAATGGAGGTGGCCTCATAGCCGCAGGACTGCGCGAGGATACGGAGGTGTGTCAAAAAGCTTGAAAAGGCTCATCCTTACCCTGCAGGCGCTGCTGGAAGAGGTACCTCTTGAAGCTCTCATTCACTTTGACGCTGAAGTGTTGCTCAAGTTTTAGAAGGACCGTCTTGTACTTCGTCTTGTCCCCGCCTTCCGCGAATGCCAGGGAGTTGTAGATGTGGATGGCGTGTTGCCCTGCCGTGGAGCGGTGGAGGGTGATCTTCCTGGTGTCCGATGCATTCTCCCTGTCTGTGGCTTCTAGGAAGAGCTGGAAGCGCTGTTTAAACAGCTTCCAGTTGACGCCAAGATTTCCAGCGATTTGGAGCGGCTGCGGTGGGCTGATGGTGTCTATTGAGCAGGATGGCGGATCTCTGAAGATGTGCAGGTAGGTCTCACAGTTGCTGGGGAGTTTCCAAACCTGGTATCATGTCGTGTTGGGTGTTCCGATATACAAACGAACCAACACGGTTGTAGATGGCACAACTCTGTTTTATTATTCTGTACAATAATAACTATTAACTTCTGGCTGTGGTTCGTACTTCACCAGTTAACCTGTGGACCCAGCCCGAGCACTATCTTAGAGAGGCACTCAGCACATGGTGTATGTCTGAGTGGCACGTTGTGAGCTCTGTGCTCTGAGCTATCTCCTGGTAGAATGAGTGGGAACTGTGGTGTTCCCTGTTTTATAGTGCGTGTGCTCTCACTGGTGATTGGCTGTGATGTTGCGTGTGTGTTGATTGGTCCGTCGACCTGTCCATCAGTGTGTGTGTGTGATTGCACCATGATATTTTAATATGGATATCATGACACACATGATAGTAATATTAATACACAACAGAGGGCGGCACGGTGATGCAGTGGTTAGCACTGCTGCCTCACAGCCCCGGGGACCCGGGTTCGATCCTGGCCCCGGGTCACTAACGGTGTGGAGTTTGAAGGTTTCCCCTTGTCTGTGTGGGTCTCACCCCCACAATCCAAAAATGTGCAGGGTAGGTGGATTGGCCACGCTAAATTGTGCCTTAATTGGAAATTTTCACAAAAAATGCAAAGTAAATTCTTAAAAAATCAACACACATACAGTGATATCTGCCGAGGTGTTCACATTTAAAAAGGAAATTTAATAGGCTAGTAAATTGTTCATGTTGGTGAGGTAAGAGGACAATTAACTCAATTATTGGGGGTTTAATCCAATTAACTCCAACCAAGTAGAAATTACCAACTTATTTGCATGGTGGATTTACCTTGATTCTTTCAGTTATGCATTTGGAGCAGGCCTTAATTTAATGTTTAATTATGAGCAGCTCACATATTTAGAATTCTTTTCACTGGAGAAAAAATTAAGAAGGACCATGATGCAAGTACCTTAAATGCTAAAAGGCATGAATAGTGAAGGTACTATTAATTTATTTAACTCACTCAGGAAAAAGATAATGTTGTGGAGGAGAATGCTGAGCCCCAGGCTAATAGAATAGATGGCATTGAGGTACGTAGGGAAGAGGTGTTGGCAATTCTGGACAGGCTGAAAATAGATAAGTCCCCGGGACCTGATGGGATTTATCCTAGGATTCTCTGGGAGGCCAGGGAAGAGATTGCTGGACCTTTGGCTTTGATTTTTATGTCATCATTGGCTACAGGAATAGTGCCAGAGGACTGGAGGACAGCAAATGTGGTCCCTTTGTTCAAAAAGGGGAGCAGAGACAACCCCGGCAACTATAGACCGGTGAGCCTCACGTCTGTAGTGGGTAAAGTCTTGGAGGGGATTATAAGAGACAAGATTTATAATCATCTAGATAGGAATAATATGGTCAGGGATAGTCAGCATGGCTTTGTGAAGGGTAGGTCATGCCTCACAAACCTTATTGAGTTCTTTGAGAAGGTGACTGAACAGGTAGATGAGGGTAGAGCAGTTGATGTGGTGTATATGGATTTCAGCAAAGCGTTTGATAAGGTTCCCCATGGTAGGCTATTGCAAAAAATACGGAGGCTGGGGGTTGAGGGTGATTTAGAGATGTGGATCAGAAATTGGCTAGCTGAAAGAAGACAGAGGGTGGTGGTTGATGGGAAATGTTCAGAATGGAGTACAGTCACAAGTGGAGTACCACAAGGATCTGTTCTGGGGCCGTTGCTGTTTGTCATTTTTATCAATGACCTAGAGGAAGGCACAGAAGGGTGGGTGAGTAAATTTGCAGACGATACTAAAGTCGGTGGTGTTGTCGATAGTGTGGAAGGATGTAGCAGGTTACAGAGGGATATAGATAAGCTGCAGAGCTGGGCTGAGAGGTGGCAAATGGAGTTTAATGTAGAGAAGTGTGAGGTGATTCACTTTGGAAGGAATAACAGGAATGCGGAATATTTGGCTAATGGTAAAGTTCTTGAAAGTGTGGCTGAGCAGAGGGATCTAGGTGTCCATGTACATAGATCCCTGAAAGTTGCCACCCAGGTTGATAGGGTTGTGAAGAAGGCCTATGGAGTGTTGGCCTTTATTGGTAGAGGGATTGAGTTCCGGAGTCGGGAGGTCATGTTGCAGCTGTACAGAACTCTGGTCCGGCCGCATTTGGAGTATTGCGTACAGTTCTGGTCACCGCATTATAGGAAGGACGTGGAGGCTTTGGAGCGGGTGCAGAGGAGATTTACCAGGATGTTGCCTGGTATGGAGGGAAAATCTTATGAGGAAAGGCTGACGGACTTGAGGTTGTTTTCGTTGGAGAGAAGAAGGTTAAGAGGAGACTTAATAGAGGCATACAAAATGATCAGGGGGTTGGATAGGGTGGACAGTGAGAGCCTTCTCCCGCGGATGGATATGGCTGGCACGAGGGGACATAACTTTAAACTGAGGGGTAATAGATATAGGACAGAGGTCAGAGGTAGGTTCTTTACGCAAAGAGTAGTGAGGCCGTGGAATGCCCTACCTGCTACAGTAGTGAACTCGCCAACATTGAGGGCATTTAAAAGTTTATTGGATAAACATATGGATGATAATGGCATAGTGTAGGTTAGATGGCTTTTGTTTCGGTGCAACATCGTGGGCCGAAGGGCCTGTACTGCGCTGTATTGTTCTATGTTCTATGTTCTATGTTCTATTGAGGGCATTTAAAAGTTTATTGGATAAACATATGGATGATAATGGCATAGTGTAGGTTAGATGGCTTTTGTTTCGGTGCAACATCGTGGGCCGAAGGGCCTGTACTGCGCTGTATTGTTCTATGTTCTATGTTCTATGTTAACATGTGGCCACAGAGCGAGAGGATATAGAATCATAGAATTTACATTGAAGAAGAGGCCCTTTGGCCCATCGAGTATGCACCGACCCTTGGAAAGAGGACCCCACTTAAGCCTATCACATCCCCGTAACCCAGAAACGCCATCTAACCTTTTTTGGACACTAAGGACAATTTATCATGGCCAATCCACCTAACCCGCACATCTTTGGTCTGTGGGAGGAAACCGGAGCACCCGGAGGAAACCCACGCAGACACGGGGAGGATGTGCAGACTCCGCACAGACCGTGACCCAAGCCGGAATCGAACCTGGGACCCTGGAGCTGTGAAGAAACTGTGCTAACCACTGTGGTACTGTGCTGCCCATATGTGTACAACTTTGACAAGTCTGTATGAAACTAGAATTTGGAAATACCTCAATCCCCACAAAGTACGGAAGAACACAAGAAATAGGAGCAGGGGTAGAGCATTAGGCCCGTTGAGCCTGCTCCGCCATTCAATATGATCATGGCTGTTTTGGGGCTTCAACTCCTTTCTCCTGCCCACTCCTCATATCCCTTAATTCCCTGAGAGACCAAAAATCTCTCCATCCCAGCCTTAAATATGTTCAACAATGAAACATCCACAAATCTCTTGGGTAGTGAATTCCAAAGATTCACAACCCTTTGAGTGAAGTACCTACTCCTCACCACAGCCCTAAAAAGTGGCCCCTTAAACGATTGCCATGTTGGCGGCATGGTTGCACTGTGGTTGGCACTGTTGCTTCATAACGCCAGGGACGACAGGTTAAACAGTTTGGGCTTATACTCGCTGGAGTTTAGAAGGATGAGAGGGCATCTGATCGGCCTTGGTCAAAGTGAGTGGGGGGGGGGGGTAATTTGAGTTGGGGGTGTTTCTCAGCCCCGTGGTTGTGCCATGCCCCATGTGTGTGCCATGCCACCCCCTGGATCAACGGGGGCATTTCCAGTTACTGCCTGTTTGTCCAACCGACCACCCATAACTCCCACTGACTGTGGGGCCTCAGATCGTAGCATAACATTTGAGCATTGTTCAACCCTCTCACTTTAACTTACGTTCCTAAAGTTGCAGGAACCGTAGCGAAATGATGGTGGTATCTGTAAACGTGGCTACATAGTTCATTGTACTAAAATTGCAAATAAGGATGTTCTTGACTACTTTTGGTGCGCTATCGTTCATGGGGCATGGGCAGAAACCAGACCCCAAAACGTAGGCTTCGCAATAGTCTGACACAAGCAAGAATCTGAAAGATGGTTCCTGAAGGATCTCTCTCTCAAAGCAGTTTATCTAAGACATCTCTTCACCGCAAATATTCCTGGGTTGGCTAAATGGTTTCAAAAGTGGATTTTGACCTGAGATATGTTTTGCTTGAGTGGAGATAAAAGATATCAGTTAGGATTTAGTGTTTCATTATCATTTTTAAGCATTATTCAGCAGGTAAATACGGGTAATGATGTTGAAGCTCTTTTAATCCTGTGTTTGCAATAAAGTTTGTTTAAAAAAAAAAAATTGCTTATTGTCACAAGTAGGCTTCAATGAAGTTACTGTGAAAAGCCCCTAGCCGCCACATTCCAGCGCCTGTTCGGGGAGGCCAGTACAGGAATTGAACTCGCGCTGCTGGCCTTGTTCTGCATTATAAGCCAGCTGTTTAGCCCATTGTGCTAAACCAGCCCCTATAATAATAACCTTTTATTGTCACAAGTATGAAGTTTCTGTGAAAAGCCCCTAGTCGCCACATTCCGGCGCCTGTTCGGGTAAGCTCGTACAGGAATTGAACCCGCGCTGCTGGCCTTGTTTTGCATCACAAACCAGCTATCTAGCCCACTGAGCTAAACCAGACATTTTAATATACTAGATCCATATTTGTGTGTTGTACATCTGGGCCAGCATTTATTTCCCATCCCTAATTGCCCTTGAGGGGGCAGTTAAGAGTCAACCAAAAAATTATGGTTGTATATGTAAGCGTGGTTACATAGTTTACAACAAATAAGGATGTTTTTGACTACTTTTGGTGGGTATCCGTTCATGGGCATGGGCATTGTAGGCTGTGCCAGCATTTATTGCCCATTCGTAATTGCCCTTGAGGGGGCATTTAAGAGTCAGCCGCATTGCTGTGGCTTTGGAATCACATGTAGGCCAGACCAGGTAAGGATGGCAGATTTCCTTCCCTAAAGGACATTAGTGAAGCAGATTGGTTTTTACAACAATCGTCATCATTAGACTTTTAAGGGCAGCACGGTGGTGCAGTGGTTAGCACTGCTGCCTCACGGCACCGAGGTCCTAGGTTCAATCCCGGCTCTGGATCGCTGTCCGTGTGGAGTTTGCACATTCTTGCATGGGTTTCATCCCCCCAACCCAGACATGTGCAGGGTAGGTGGATTGGCCACGCTAAATTGCCCCTTAATTGAAAAAATGAATTGGTATTCTAATTTTTTTAAAAAATCATTAGACTTTTAATTCCAGATATTTTGTTGAGTTTAAATTCCATCACCTGCCATGGGTGATTCGAATCCCAGTCCCCAAATCAACACCCTGGGTCTCTGGATTACTAGTCCAGCGACAATACTACTCCCCAGGTGACAGTGATAAATCAGGAAGAAAATTTAATTTTGTTTTCTTCTTGGACCTTTTGTGTATCTTTGCATTTCTGAGGAGATGAATAACTGTTAAAGACAGTACGAAGTCTTACAACACCAGGTTAAAGTCCAACAGGTTTGTTTCGATGTCACTAGCTTTCGGAGCGCTGCTCCTTCCTCAGGTGAATGAAGAGGTCTGTTCCAGAAACACATATATAGACAAATTCAAAGATGCCAAACAATGCTTGGAATGCGAGCATTAGCAGGTGATTAAATCTTTACAGACCCAGAGATGGGGTAACCCCAGGTTAAAGAGGTGTGAATTGTACCAAGCCAGGACAGTTGGTAGGATTTCGCAGGCCAGATGGTGGGGGATGAATGTAATGCGACATGAATCCCAGGTCCCGGTTGAGGCCGCACTCATGTGTGCGGAACTTGGCTATAAGTTTCTGCTCGGCGATTCTGCGTTGTCGCGGGTCCTGAAGGCCGCCTTGGAGAACGCTTACCCGGAGATCAGAGGCTGAATGCCCTTGACTGCTGAAGTGTTCCCCGACTGGAAGGGAACATTCCTGCCTGGTGATTGTTGCGCGATGTCCGTTCATTCGTTGTCGCAGCGTCTGCATGGTCTCGCCAATGTACCAGGCTGTCATTGACTCGTACATGTCGTATCTGACATAGTCGTTCTTAGTAGTGTTATCAGCTGCCGAGAAAGAAATGTCAACTTCTCATACTTAAGTGGCAAAAAGCTCAGTATTATGAATCTTTATTTGACATTTTAAGTTTAGCTGTGAAAGAAAAGGTTGTTGCTGTATAAAGGCATGTTGGACAGTTGTCAACAACAAATATAATTTGGAGAAGTGTGAAAGGTCTGCTGATTCGCCATCACCCAATTAATGCTTTGATTTGCAGGAGTTACGACAAATATTTAGTTAATCTATTTTCATTTTGGATTTTAATTGGTTCTGGCTCTTAATAAAAGGGTCACCTGGACTCGAAACATTGCTCTTTTCTCTCCCTACAGATGCTGCCAGACCTGCGGAGATTTTCCAGCATTGTCTCTTTGGGTTCTGGCTCTTAGTTTGGAGCCATTCATATGGCCAATTCTATGATCTATATTGAAACAAAACAATCAGAACTGTTGTCAAATAAACAGCTTTTAGTCAAAGAAAAATAAAGTGCTGGATTCTCCGTTTCTAAGGCTAAGTGTGGAGGATCTGTGGAATTTTACGTGAAAAAATTGGCGGCGTCCCCTCACCGATACTGCGACTGATGAGGGACTAGCAGCCACGCTATGCAAAACTCCCAGCTCCCACACTATAAACGGCAGGAGAATGGCCGGGTCTGTGGCTGAACTTTTGCACGGCAACTACCTGCAGTGGGCGCACCGTAAAACATGGCGCCCGCCGTGCGCGAACCCGTCCTGCCATATAGTGGCATCCGGCCATCCCCTGGCAACCCCCCACCAGTCCCCCACCCCTCATGAAAGCCTCCCCCAACCGGCAGCACGGCTCCCGTCGGCTGTGATGGCGCTGGACACAGTCTGCAGCCGCCACGCCGGGTTCCCGAGCGCTAAGGCCACACGTCAACTGCGCAGTCGGGAACTCGGACCATCGGGGGCGGAGCATCGGGGAGGGCCTTCAGGTGATGCACTCAGGCCGTCCTAACAGCGGGCGATGAGATGACGCCATTTCGAAGGGGGTGGAGGATACAAAACCTGCGCCATACAGGCACCGCCCAGATTATATGTCAAAAGGGATTCTCCACCCGATTGCCGATCTTGGGTGGGATTCTCCGATGCTGAAATAATAACAATAATCTTTATTGTCACAAGTAGGTTTACATTAACACTGCAATGAAGTTCCTGTGAAAAGCCCCGAGTCGCCACTTTCTGGTGCCTGTTCGGCTACATGGAAGGAGAATTCAGAATGTCCAAATTAGCTAACAGCGCGGGTGGGATTCTCTAGGACGTGAACCTCTGAACCGGGTAAAACTGCCCAAACGCAGCAAGCGCCGCGCGGCCTGGAGAATTGTGCGAGATGGACCGACGTGTGATTCTCTGGCCCCCAACGATACTGCAGCCCGGTTCTAACATAATAATAATAATCGCTTATTGTCACAAGTAGGCTTCAATGAAGTTACTGAGAAAAGTCCCTAGTCGCCACACTCTGGCGCCTGTTCGAGGAGGCCGGTACGGGAATTGAACCCGCTCTGCTGGCCTTGCTCTGCATTGCTAGCCATCTCTTTAGCCCACTGTGCTAAACCAGCTACTGTGGTTATGCCCCACATGGTTTACAAAAGCGTCAACCAGTCGTGCTATGTGATGCTGCTGTCGGAGATGGTCGGAGTCGGCGTGGAGGGACCTCAGGATGGCGAGACGTCACGGCCGTGGCTGCGGGTGGGGGATGTGGGAGCCCCCAGGTTCGGAGTGGGTGGTGCGGGGGGCTGAGCTGGGCCAGACAGCTGCAGCAGACGGGAATGGCCCCCCATGACAGGGCGGAGCCAATGTCACGGACGCCATGACGGCGGCCACGCAGATGGGCACCCACCTCGGGCGCTGGCTCAGCCCAGGCTTCCTGGCCGTCGGGATGGGTGCCAGACCCCCCCATCCACGGGCCCAACCCCCACCCAGCTGGCGGCACCCACCAGCGGGTAGATCCAGAGCCGCACCCACGGCAGCCCCCGGTGAGGGCAGTGCCATCAAACGGTGGCCCTGGCAGGAGGGACGGGTGGCAGGTCTCAGGGGACTGAGTGGGCGGGCGGGGGTGGGGGGCATGCGTGGCTGGGGCGCAAGCTGCCAACCGAGGCAACCATGGAGCCCATGGAGCCTGGTTGTGGAGGGGGGAATGCGCAATGATGAAACTTTGTTGACCTTCTACCTCCACCCCCAGCAGATCGCAATGTTTGGGCATCTTCCAGCATTGTTGGCTGCCGTGGTGGGGGCCGCTGCCCTGCATGAAGCCCTGTGGGAGCTGGAGCGGGGCATGAGAGGGAGGCGGCGGAGGCTGCAGCAGAGGAACGGGCCGCAGAGGGGCAGGTGCCAGCTGTTCATACTGTAGGGCTGCCCGTCCGACAGGCACAGGAAGAGGAAGAGGAGGAGGGGGGGGGGGGGGGGGGGGTGGGTGGGGGGGGGGGGGGGAGAGGAGGCAGTGCCATGGCCATGGAGGCGCCCGATGAGGCCTCATGTAGAACAAAGAACAAAGAAAAGCACAGCACAGGAACAGGCCCTTCGGCCCTCCAAGCCTGTGCCGACCATGCTGCCTGTCTAAACTAAAATCTTCTACACTTCCTGGGTCCGTATCACTCTATTCCCATCCTATTCATGTGTTTGTCAAGATGCCCCTTCAATGTCACTATCGTCGCTGCTTACACCACCTCCTCCGGCATCGAGTTCCAGGCACCCACTACCCTCTGTGTAAAAAAACTTGCCTCGTACATCTCCTCTACACCTTGCCCCTCGCACCTTAAACCTATGTCCCCTAGTAATTGACCCTTTTACCTTGGGAAAAAGCCTCTGACTATCCACTCTGTCTATGCCCCTCATAATTTTGTAGACCTCGAGAAGGTCGTCCCTCAACCTCCATCGTTCCAGTGAGAACAAACAGAGTTTATTCAACCGCTCCTCATAGCTAATGCCCTCCATACCAGGCAACATTCTGGTAAATCTCTTCTGCACCCTCTCTAAAGCCTCCACATCCTTCTGGTAGTGTGGCGACCAGAATTGAACACTATACTCCAAGTGTGGCCTAACTAAGGTTCTTTCCAGCTGCAACATGACTTGCCAATTCTTACACTCAATGCCCCGGCCAATGAAGGCAAGTATGCCATATGACTTCTTGACTACCTTCTCCACCTGTGTTGCCCTTTCAGTGACCTGTGGACCTGTACACCGAGATCTCTCTGACTTTCAATACACTTGAGGGTTCTACCATTCACTGTATATTCCCTACCTGCATTAGACCTTCCAAAATGCATTACCTCACATTTGTCCGGATTAAACTCCATCTGCTATCTCTCCGCCCAAGTCTCCAAACGATCTAAATCCTGCTGTATCCTCTGACAATCCTCATCGCTATCGCAATTCCACCAACCTTTGTGCCGTCTGCAAACTTCCTCATCAGACCCGTTACATTTTCCTCCAAATCATTTATATATACTACGAACAGCAAAGGTCCCAGCACTGATCCCTGCGGAATACCATTAGTCACAGCCCTCCAATTAGAAAAACACACTTCCATTGCTACTCTCTGCCTTCTATGACCTAGCCAGTTCTGTATCCACCTTGCCAGCTCACCCCTGATCCCGTGTGACTTCACCTTTTGTACTAGTCTACCATGAGGGACCTTGTCAAAGGCCTGACTGAAGTCCATATAGACAACATCCACTGCCCTACCTGCATCAATCATCTTAGTGCCCTCCTCGAAAAACTCTATCAACTCCCCTTCACAAAACCATGCTGCCTCTCGCTAAAACGTCCATTTGCTTCCAAATGGGAGTAGATCCTGTTTCGAAGAATTCTCTCCAGTAATTCCCCTACCACTGACGTAAGGCTCACCGGCATGTAGGTCCCTCGATTATCCTTACTACCCTTCTTAAACAGAGGAACAACATTGGCTATTCTCCAGTCCTCCGGGACATCCCCTGAAGACAGTGAGGATCCAAAGATTTCTGTCAAGGCCTCAGCAATTTCCGCTCTTGCCTCCTTCAGTATTCTGGGGTAGATCCCATCAGGCCCTGGGGACTTATCTACCTTAATATTTTTCAAGACGCCCAACACCTCGTCTTTTTGGATCTCAATGTGACCCAGGCTATCTACACACCCTTCTCCAGACTCAACATCCACCAATTCCTTCTCTTTGGTGAATACTGATGCAAAGTATTCATTTAGTACCTCACCCATTTCCTCTGGCTCCACACATAGATTCCCTTGCCTATCCTTCAGTGGACCAACCCTTTCCTTGGCTACCCTCTTGCTTTTTATGTATGTGTAGAAAACCTTGGGATTTTCCTTAAACCTATTTGCCAATGACTTTTCATGACCCCTTCTAGCCCTCCTGACTTCCTGCTTAATTTCCTTCCTACTTTCCTTATATTCCACACAGGCTTCGTTTGTTCCCAACTTTCTAGCCCTGACAAATGCCTCCTTTTCCTTCTTGACGAGGCCTACAATATCTCTCGTTATCCAAGGTTCCCGAAATTTGCCGTATTTATCTTTCTTCTGCACAGGAACATGCCGGTCCTGAATTCCTTTCAACTGACATTTGAAAGCCTCCCACATGTCAGATGTTGATTTATCCTCAAACATCCGCCCCCAATCTAGGTTCTTTAGTTCCCATCTAATATTGTTATAATTAGCCTTCCCCCAATTTAGCACATTCATCCTAGGACCACTCTTATCCTTGTCCACCAGCACTTTAAAACTTACTGAATTGTGGTCACTGTTCCCGAAATGCTCCCCTACTGAAACTTTTACCACCTGGCTGGGATCATTCTCCAATACCAGGTCCAATACAGCCCCTTCCCTAGTTGGACTGTCTACATATTGTTTTAAGAAGCCCTCCTGGGTGCTCCTTACAAACTCTGCCCCGTCTAAGACCCTAGCACTAAGTGAGTCCCAGTCAATATTGGGGAAGTTGAAGTCTCCCATCACCACAACCCTGTTGTTTTTACTCTTTTCCAAAATCTGTCTACCTATCTGCTCCTCTATCTCCCGCTGGCTGTTGGGAGGCCTGTAGTAAACCCCAACATTGTGACTGCACCCTTCTAACTGTTCACAATTTACATAGATGATTTGGAGTTGGGGACCAAGGGCAATGTGTCCAAGTTTGCAGACGACACTAAGATAAGTGGTAAAGCAAAAAGTGCAGAGGATACTGGAAGTCTGCAGAGGGATTTGGTTAGGCTAAGTGAATGGGCTAGGGTCTGGCAGATGGAATACAATGTTGACAAATGTGAGGTTATCCATTTCGGTAGGAATAACAGCAAAAGGGATTTTTCTTTAAATGATAAAATATTAAAACATGCTGCTGTGCAGAGCGACCTGGGTATGCTAGTGCATGAGTCGCAAAAAGTTGGTTTACAGGTGCAACAGTTGATTAAGAAGGCAAATGGAATTTTGTCCTTCATTGCTAGAGGGATGGAGTTTAAGACTAGGGAGGTTCTGCTGCAATTGTATAAGGTGTTAGCGAGGCTACACCTGGGGTATTGTGTTCAGTTTTGGTCTCCTTACTTGAGAAAGGATGTACTGGCACTGGAGGGTGTGCAGAGAAGATTCACTAGGTTAATCCCAGAGCTGAAGGGGTTGGATTACGAGGAGAGGTTGAGTAGACTGGGACTGTACTCGTTGGAATTTAGAAGGATGAGGGGGGATCTTATAGAAACATATAAGATTATGAAGGGAATAGACAGGATAGATGCGGGCAGGTTGTTTCCACTGGCGGGTGAAAGCAGAACTAGGGGGCATAGCCTCAAAATAAGGGGAAGTAGATTTAGGACTGAGTTTAGGAGAAACTTCTTCACCCAAAGGGTTGTGAATCTATGGAATTCCTTGCCCAGTGAAGCAGTAGAGGCTCCTTCATTAAATGTTTTTAAGATAAAGATAGATAGTTTTTTGAAGAATAAAGGGATTAAGGGTTATGGTGTTCGGGCGGAAAGTGGAGCTGAGTCCACAAAAGATCAGCCATGATCTCATTGAATGGTGGAGCAGGCTCGAGGGGCCAGATGGCCTACTCCTGCTCCTAGTTCTTATGTTCTTATTCCTGATCTCTACGCCTCGCTGCCCTCTGAGGTGTCCTCATATTCTCCCTAACCAGTAGCGCAACTCTGCCACCCCTTTTACATCCCCCTCTATCCCGCCTGAAACATCTAAATCCTGGTTTAGCTGCCAATCCTGTCCTTCCCTCAACCAGGTCTCTGTAATGGCAACAACATCTTAGTTCCAAGTATTAATCCAAGCTCTAAGTTCATCTGCCTCACCCGTAATTCTTCTTGCATTAAAACAGATGCACTTCAGGCCACCAGACCCGCTGTTTTCAGCATCATCTCCCTGTCTGCTCTTCCTCAGAGCCATACTGGCCCTATTCCCTAGTTCTCCCTCAATGCTTTCACCTTCTGACCTATTGCGTCGGTACCCACCTCCCTGCCATACTAGTTTAAACCCTCCCGTGTGACACTAGCAAATCTCGAGACCAGGATATTTATGCCTCTCCAGTTTAGATGCAACCCGTCCTTCTTATTCAGGTCACACCTGCCCCGGAAGAGCTCCCAGTGGTCCAGATACGGAAACCCTCCCTCCTACAGCAGCATGTCCTTCCAGGATCTCCCGGACAGGAGGAGACACCGAATGTGCCGGGAAACCATCGCCCATATCTGCCACCTGATGGCACACCTGGCACTGGGGGTGGACATCCTTTCCCGGTGGCCGTCAAGTTGACGGTCACCCTCAACTTCTACGCGACGGGGTCGTTCCAGTCGGCAAGTGACTGATGCCTTGTATGACATCGCGGACATCCAGTTTCCTGTGGACCGTGCCCACCAGGACGACCGGGCAGCGGGCTACGCCGCGGTCGGCAGAATACCCATCGTACAGTGGGCGATCGATGAGCTGCATGTCACCATGCGGCCACCATCGGATAACAGGGCGATGCTCATGAACAGGAAGGGGTCCTACTCCATGAACGTGCAGGTGGTCTGTGACCACCAAATGAGGATCCTGCACGTCTGCGCCCGGTACACGGGCAGTGTACATGACTCGTTCATATTGGCACAATCGTTCATCCCTGGCATGTTCGAGGGAACCCCCCCCCCACTCCCCCGGGCTGCGGGGCCCGTGCTGAAGATGCACTTCAGGTGCCTGGACTGCTCTGGTGGGGCCCTCCAGTACCCACCGGAGAGGGTCGGCCGCATCGTTGTGGTCTGCTGTGTCCTGCACAATATAGACCAGGAGAGGGGCCGGAGGAGGAGCGATAGGGGAGGGGGAGGAGGAGGATCACGACGAAGGGCACGTCTCTCCTGATGTGGAGGATGGGGGGGGGGAGGGGCAATGTATGGGGCATGGGGGCTGGACAGGGACAGGAGGCTGCCCAACGCCACCAGCTGGGCCAGCGGGCACGGGGGGAGTTGATAGTCGCACGTTTCATCTACTGGGGTGGGGGGGTATTGCTGAGCATGGGCACGGACACCACAGTACAGCACCAGCGACAAAACAACAAAGAACAAAGAAATGTACAGCACAGGAACAGGCCCTTCGGCCCTCCAAGCCCGTGCCGACCATACTGCCCGACTAAACTACAATCTTCTACACTTCCTGGGTCCGTATCCTTCTATTCCCATCCTATTCATATATTTGTCAAGATGCCCCTTAAATGTCCCTATCGTCCCTGCTTCCACTACCTCCTCCGGTAGCGAGTTCCAGGTACCCACTACCCTCTGCGTAAAAAACTTGCCTCGTACATCTACTCTCAACCTTGCCCCTCTCACCTTAAACCTATGCCCCCTAGTAATTGACCCCTCTACCCTGGGGAAAAGCCTCTGACTATCCACTCTGTCTATGCCCCTCATAATTTTGTATACCTCTATCAGGTCGCCCCTCAACCTCCTTCGTTCCAGTGAGAACAAACCGAGTTTATTCAACCGCTCCTCATAGCTTATGCCCTCCATACCAGGCAACATTCTGGTAAATCTCTTCTGCACCCTCTCTAAAGCCTCCACATCCTTCTGGTAGTGTGGCGACCAGAATTGAACACTATACTCCAAGTGTGGCCTAACTAAGGTTCTATACAGCTGCAACATGACTTGCCAATTCTTATACTCAATGCCCCGGCCAATGAAGGCCAGCATGCCGTATGCCTTCTTGACTACCTTCTCCACCTGTGTTGCCCCTTTCAATGACCTGTGGACCTGTACTCCTAGATCTCTTTGACTTTCAATACTCTTGAGGGTTCCACCATTCACTGTATATTCCCTACCTGCATTAGACCTTCCAAAATGCATTACCTCACATTTGTCCGGATTAAACTCCATCTGCCATCTCTCCGCCCAAGTCTCCAGACAATCTAAATCCTGCTGTATCCTCAGACAGACCACTCTCACCTCCCCCACCACCGCATCACCCTCACCTCCCCCACCACCGCATCGCCCTCACCTCCCCCACCACCGCATCACCCTCACCTCCCCCACCACCGCATCACCCTCACCTACCCCACCACCGCATCGCCCTCACCTCCCCCACCACCGCATCACCCTCACCTCCCCCACCACCGCATCACCCTCACCTACCCCACCACCGCATCGCCCTCACCTCCCCCACCACCGCATCACCCTCACCTCCCCCACCACCGCATCACCTGTATGCACACCACCCTACCATGACACATCACACAGTCGCCAGTGAAAGCAGGTCTGGTCCATCGCATGGAAGATGATGACAGCCCGCTCTGCGATGAGCTCTGAGCTCCACATTATTAGACAATGTCTGATTCATGGCCACAGTAACACCCTCCACCTGGGTGGCCCCTCGCTGGGGGCAGGGTTGCGTGAGTGACCCGGGTCGGCGGGGGGAGGGGGGGAGGAGCAGTGGGGGGTGGGGGGGGGGGGAGAGTGGGGGCTGGCACACGTCACACTCACTGGAGCTCAACGTTCCATCACCCCTCCCCACAGTGGCACTCAGTTCCCACCCCAACCCGCACGCATCGGACAGAGCACACAGGCAGCTTTCATAGGTGTTACAGTGTGTTTAATGAGATAAATTCTGTACATGTGCCCTAGCCGCTATAACTAATCTGTGCCCTGCACCCGTGCCAACTTGCTAAGTATCAACCTTTCTGGCCTTACTACGTCTCGGTGTTTCGCCAGACGGTGCTGCAGAAGTGGAGGTGGACTGCTGTGACTCCTGCCCTGTGACTAGGGGCCCCATTGGCGCTCGTTTCCTGGGCGGCCCGGCCTGGATGGGCCAGGCTACGCCTCGGGCGACCGGGATGGCATGCTGCCACCCTGTTCTGCCCGCTGCACCCCAGATGCACCAGGGTCGGTAGGGGGAGAGTCATAGGTGCCACGGTGTTCCGGGACCTCTGCTGCAGGGGGATCCGGAACTGGCCCCAGCACCTCCTCCTCCTGCGGGGTACCCGATGGCCCCCGGGCTTCTCCATGGGACGGGGGCGCGACCGGATCCAGCACCCGAGGCACCCCTGGCATCTGGCGCTGCCAGTCCTGGAGGCCCACTCTGGTATTGATCAGGGTCTGCAGGTTTGCAGCCATAGAGCTCAGGGAGTTGGCCATCCCTGTCTGGGTCTGTGCAATGCTGGCCAGCATCTGGTAATAGTGCCAATGCTCTCAACGATGGCCTGCTGAGACTGGGCCACGGTGCTGAGCGCTGCAGCAATCTGCAGCTGGCTCTGGCTCATGACTGCCTGTGAGAGGGCAGCCCTGTCCTGGGCAATGGACGCCACGTCCGCAGGCCTTGCATACTCCGAACCATGCCCAACACCATTGCCCCCATTGCCTCCACCGCAGACGCCACCCATGCGGTGTCGGCCTGGGTGCCCGGCATGACCGGCACCACTCCCTGTTCGTGCACGCGGATGCACTCCTCCACCTGCGTCTGCAGGTGCTGGAAACCGGTCATCATCCCCTTCCCATGACCCTGGGTCCGTGACTGCATCGGGTCACTGGTGGGTGTGGGTATTCCAGGAACCTGGGACCCATCTGGGCAGCAGCTGGTTGGTGAGACCGGGCTGCCCTCCGACAGTCCAGCCCCTCGGCTGCTCCTACCTCCACCTGATGTGCCAGGGCGACTGTGTGGTGCGCACCAGTGAGTGTTCCAGAAGCCTCATCACTAAAGAGCCCAACCGAGATGATAGTCTCTGCGATGGTGGAGGTTGTAGGAGATAGCAATGGCGTAAAGTCGATGTCCTCAACGGACCCGAAGTCCGGGGTCCCGTGGGTTGTGGTGTCAGGTCTGTCTGTCCCCTGTGTGCTGGTCCCCTGGGTCATGGTGTCGTGGCTCGACTGGGCCGGAGGGCTGTGTTGTGCTGCCCTCCCCGTTGCTGCTTGAGCCCCTGGGAGGTGGCCGCCCTGGCACTGGCTGGGGGCGGGGTGCGCTTGATGTGCCAGGTTGATCGCCGGGTGGTCCTGCAAGACACAATACAGCATGTATGGTTAGACCGGGTCAATTGAGGGGTGGAGTCAGGGGGTGGATTGCGGGATGGGGTGAGGGGCAGGGTGAGGGGCAGAGTGAGGTGTGGAGTGAGGGGCGGAGTGAGGTGTAGAGTGAGGGGCGGGGGGAAGGGTGGGGTGAGGGGTGGAGTGAAGAGCGGGGTGAGGGGCGGGGTGAGGGGTGGTGTGAGGGGCGGTGTGAGGGGCGGGGTGAAGGACAGAGAGGGGGACGGAGTGAGAGGCATGGTGAGGGGTGGGGTGAGGTGAGGGATGGTGTGAGGGGGTGGATTGCGGGGTGGGGTGAGGGGTTGGGGCCAGTCAGGGGGGTCACACTTGGTGGTGCACCCCCGATCTCAACATGGGCAACTTCCCGGTTCACGGGTCCACCAGCAACGCCCAGTGCCCTCTGTTCATACACAGTGAGGGGGTGCAATTCAGGTGCACCCCCTCCGGTTTTCTCCCGCTCTCTAGGGTTGTGGGCGCTCTTCTTCTGTTGTCCTGGTGGGGTGGGAGGGGGGGTGGGGGGCTCTCCAACATCAGCCGTGTTAGGCGGTTCAACGTATGCAGCCCAGCAGTTGGGTCAATGTTAGCATAGGTGCACAGGGCACCTGGCCCATGTGGCTGGCATGGGTGGGTGCAACCATGTGGGTCACAGCAGGGGTTGTAGCATCCCCCTGGGGATGGGGGGGGCGGTGTGACATGTGTGGGTGTTAGGGGGGTTGGTGCTATGGGCACATTGTTGGATACCCTGGCTGCCCTGAGTAGGTCATTCAGCTTCTTGCGACACTGCTCGCCTGCCCTGGGTGTCATCCCAACGGCACTGACGGCCTCGCCCACCACCCTCCACATACGCCGGACCATGTTGCGTGCGGTCCTGTGGCCGAGTCCGGGGTACTGAAGCTCCCTCCTCTGCTAGACGGCATCCAGGAGGGTGTCGTGGTCGCCATCCTGGAACCTTGGAACTGCGCGGTGGGCGGCCATATTGCAAGCATCGGCTGTGTGGTGGAGGGCCGCGTCTATTTCAGCATGCGTCTCTGATGCTGGTCTGGGGCCCCTCCCCTCTGCTGGCCCCTTGTGGGCCGCAGAATCGCTGGGCTACTGGGCGTGTTGACGCCGGCGTCAACATTTAGCCGGCGTTTTAGAGAATCCCGCCCCACGTCTTTCGGGACTTGTGGGAGGAAATCCGAAGCACCCGGAGGGAACCCACGCAGACACAGAGAGAATGTGCAGACTCCACACAGACAGTGACCCAAGTCGGGATTCGAACCTGGGGTCCTAGCACTGTGAAGCAGCAGTTCTAACCACTGTGCCACCGTGCCGCCCATTAGCAGGAGGACACCTGCTCCTGGTGGCCATCAGGTTAACGGTGGCCCTAAACTGGCTCATTCCAGGACTTGAGCAGGGAGGGACCTGTGCAGGATATCGCAACCATCCATGCACTGGTGCATCAGAGATGTAGCGAATGCCCTATGCACCCGGGCAGCTACCGACATCCACTTTAACCTGTACTCGGTCCACCAGGATGCCTGGGCTGCACGATTCCCGTAGGTAGACGTGCCATGTCGCAGGTGGGTGTTTTTGCCTGGCATCCCAATCAGACTGTGAGGCCTGGACACTTTGCCTGAACATTGGAGTCGTCAACACCACCTGGCAGCAGCCAACAATCAAACAGCCAAGAGCTGGGCCTCAGCACTCTGGATATCCCTGCAACTAGAGGGTGGGTGTTGGGATCGGGGAGGGAAACTGAGCCGGTCCAAGTAATGTTCCCGGCGGGGATCTGGGGTCCAGAGTCTGGGGTCTGGTGCTTAGGAGCCCCTGCTGTGGCCAGGGGTGCAAGTGCAGGGCAGGCTCCCCAGCATAACAGGCTCGGTGGATGGCACCCTGAGAGATGGCAGGGAATGTAAGGGTGGGGGAAGCTTGGGAGATCCCCTGGAATGGAAACAATAACTGATTCTCAGACTCTCACCCTCTCCAATTTTTTACAGATATCACATTATGGACGGTATCGTGGACTCCGTAACAGCTGCTCTCTTGGTGCTGGGACAGGCCAGGCGGCCAGACACCAGTTAAGGCAGCGAAGGCAACATTGACGGAGGCTCGAGGAGGCATCCATGTGCAGGGGCCCGCCCCACACCCAGAGAACCCGATCGCCTATCAGACCCAGAGGCACCCAGAGGGGGAGGCTGGCGTCGACACAAGGTGTAGAGGCATTGCTAGCCATTTGAAAAGATGATGGACAACGTGTGAGAATCAGCCTAAATAAGGAGATGGTGTGGCACCTCTGTCATGTCCTGGTGGATTTGGCACCATGTGCAGGAGGAGGTTACCCGCTCCTGGCGGCCATGAAGGACACCGCGGCCCTGAACATCTATGCCTTGGGTTCATTCCAGGGCTCAAGCGGGGACTCAAGCGCTATTTCCCAACCTACTGCCCACAAGTACATCCGTGAAGTCACGAATGTCCTGTTTTCCGTGTAGCTGACTGTATAAACTTTAACCTGGATCAAGTCCATCAAGATGCCAAGGCAGCAGCCATCGCCGGATGCCCCTGGTCCAGGGGCTAATAGATGGCATGCATGTCGCCTTGCTACGGGCAGTCCAGGAGCACCCTTCATTAATAGGAAGAGGTTCCACTCCCTGAACATTCAACTTGTGTGCGACCACCACCTAAAGATCATGCACATGTGTGCACGCTTCCCAGGAAGTGTGCGTGACAGCTACTTCCTGAGGCATCTGGAGATCCCTGGCGTCTTCGAGGGCCATCCCAGGATGACGGGTTGGCTCTTGGGTGGGAAGGTCTTGGATAATGATGCCAGTATGGAGGTCAGAGGTCAATGCAGAGACCCGATATAGTGAGGGCAGGTGGCCACCTGGACTCTCATTGAGCAGTCCATCAGATGCTGAAAATGCAGTTCTGTTGCCTTGTCCGCTTTGTGGGGGTCTGCTGTACCCTCCACAACCAGGTACAACAGATGGCGACGTGCTGGAGGTGGAGGAGGAGGGACATGAGGGCTCATGTGAGGAGGAGGATGAGGAGAAGTCCAACAAGGAGGGGCTGGAGGATGAATCGGGGCAGGACCCGCGGGAGCGGCCGGAGGTTACAGGACAGGCGGTGTTGGCGGCGAGGGTCTGGCATCCCCGGAGGACCAAGGAAGGCCTCATCCTCGCCCGCATAGGATGGGGCTTCATCCTTCATTTTACCCCCTTCCCACCCACCGTACCCCTCCCACCCATACTCCCCCCTGACCCACTTCCTCCTCCCCCGCAACCATGCCCACCCCCACCCACCTCAGGCCCCCCAATCGCCCTGTCTCATCCACCCAGGGTCTGTGTACCATCACTCCAGGGTGATGGGCCTGTGTTGGCACTAGCTGTGGCTCAATATGTAAGGCAGGAGAGTGGTGATAACAGAATCAGAATCACAGAATAATACAGCACAGAAGAGGCCCTTCTGCCCATCAAGTCTGCACCGACACATGAAAAATACCTGACCTGCCTACCTAATCCCATTTGCCAACATTTGGCCAATAACCTTGAATGTTATGACGTGCCAAATGCTCTTCCAGGTACTTTTTAAAGGATGTGCGGCAACCCGCCCAGGCACTGCATTCCAGACAGTCATCACCCTCTTGGTAAAACCGCTTTTCCTCAAATTCCCCCTAAACCTCCTGCCTTCACTTTGAACTTGTGTCCTCGCGTTACTGACCCTTCAACTAAGACAAACAGCTGCTCCCTATCCACCCTGTCCATGTCCCTCATAATCTTGTTCACCTCGATCAGGTCATCCCTCAGTCTTCTATGCTCCAGCGAAAACAACCCAAGCCTATCCAACCTCTCTTTATAACGTAAATGTTCCATCCCAGGCAACATCCTGGTGAATCGCCTCGGCACCCCCAGTGCAATCACATCCTTCCTATGATGTGGCGACCAGAATTGCACACAATACTTCAGCTGTGGCTTCACCAAAGCTCTATACAACTCCAACATGACCTCCCTGCTCTTGTAATCTATGCCTCGATTGATAAAGGCAAGGGTCTCATATGCCTTTTTCACCACCCTATTAACCTGCCTTCAGAGATCTGTGGACAAACACGCCAAGGTCCCTTTGTTCCTCAGAACTTTCCAGTGTCATGCCATTCATTGAATACTTCCTTGTCAAATTAACCCGTTTCAGGGTTAAATTCCATCTGCCTCATTTCTGCCCATTTGACCATTCCGTCTATATCTTCCGGTAACCCAAAACACTCAACCTCACTGTTTTTTAACAAACAATTTTAATGAGGTATTTTTTGGCATTACAAACAACAACAGTATAACAACTGTCCTGTCAGATGTCGCCGATAACTGTTGCCTTTTTTACATAAGAACAAAAGAACTAGGAACAGGAGTAGGCCATCTGGCCCCTCGAGCCTGCTCCGCCATTTAATGAGATCATGGCTGATCTTTGTGGACTCAGCTCCACTCTCCGGCCTGTACACCATATCCCCAAATCCCTTTATTCTTTAGAAAGGTATCTATCTTTTTCTTAAAAAAGTTTAACGAAGGAGCCTCAACTGCTTCACTGGGCAAGGAACTCCAGAGATTCACAACCCTTTGGGTGAAGAAGTTCCTCCGACACTCCATCCTAAATCTACTTCCCCTTATTTTGAAGCTATGCCCCCTAGTTCTGCTTTCCCCGACCAGTGGAAACAACCTGCCCGCATCTATCATATCTATTCCCTTCATAATTTTATATGTTTCAATAAGATCCCCCCCGCATTCTTCTAAACTCCAATGAGTACAGTCCCAGTCTACTCAACCTCTCATTGCTATAAATATGGCAATCAATAAGGTTGCCCTTCTTTCTTTAGATATCAATATTATATTGCTTACAGAGTTGCCAGGTATCGAATGATACCGCCACAAGGTTCTACCGGGTATCGATCAAAGGGCCAAACACCGGTTAGTTAGTTCAAGATCAATGTTACTTTATTTGCACACAAGATTAACTTACACATGCAACATAAACACTACTAGTTAAACAACACCTGACAACTATGACAACCTGTACTTAACTTCAGGTACCCGGCTTAGGTCAGAGGAACAGTCGCCTTTGTTCGAATCTGGATCTACTGGGTCTGTAGAAGTAACTGCTGCTCAGCTGGGCTCACCCGTCTGGTAGCGGGCGTTGAACACAAACTTGCTTC
This sequence comes from Scyliorhinus torazame, assembly GCF_047496885.1. Lineage (NCBI taxonomy): Eukaryota > Metazoa > Chordata > Chondrichthyes > Carcharhiniformes > Scyliorhinidae > Scyliorhinus > Scyliorhinus torazame. The sequence goes on from NC_092709.1 coordinate 122,889,277, forward strand.
TGGTGGTGCTACAATTGGAGATGGACATTGCCGGAGTGCCAGGTCCAAAAGAGGTCGAACACATGGCGGTGCCTCTCTTTATCCTTGGGGAATTTTGCGCTCTTTTGGGCCGTCCTTAGGTTTGGACCCCATTAATTGGGCAGTTCTCGATCACTGTCTTCAATCTGAGCCAATAAAGGGGCGGGTTCCTTGATGGCTGGGCGTGTCCTAAGCGGTCATTGACCCTGTTGTTTATGCTTCCTGAGTAAAGGGAGTGGCGCCGAAATGTCTGGGATTGTATCGGTTACCTGAGTATCAGTCCTTTGTCTTACGGAGATGGGCCATCAAAATGCTAATCGGTTGGGGGTTTCAATGCTATCTGGATTCTTTGCTCACAAATATACATTCAGGCTTTGTGCCTGCCTGAATCTTACATTGTCCACATTTCCCTTTAGGTTTTGCGAACATCCATGTTTCTTGTCGTAAGTGGCCAACGCAGATGGCTACAGTGATACTTTGATAATCATTCCTTCAAGGTTCGATTCATGCGTTCCACTTGTCCTGGTGATTGTGGGTGGTAAGGACAATGCAGCTCCCACTGGATGTTTAATAATCTAAAAATGTATTTGCAAACCGCTCCGGTGAAATGAGTTCCTTTATCTGAGTATATGCTGACTGGTGCTCCCCATCGAGGGATATAGTCTTTACATAAGACTTTAGCAGTGTGGCTTGCTGCAGCTTTTATGGCTGGAATGGCTTCTACCCAGCTGGAAAATTTGTCCACTATTACTAGGACTTCAGAGTATCCTTGACACGATGGAAAAGTGATGTAATCAACTTGTGTGTGTTGAAATGGTCCCAATGGGGCAGGGATTTTTAACTGAGGCATGGATGTCATAGGCCCTGAATTGTTTTTTTTGACAAGTGACACAACGGTCTGCTACTATCTGAGCATGTTTCTTAAAGCCTCGACCCAACCAACTTCTTTGGAATCGAGCCTGTGGTGTTGGGTGCTCTGGTGCACAAATGAGCCAACACAGTTGTATGTGGTACAACTCTATTTTATTATAACTCTTATAATACAGTTCGTTCTGGATACTCTGCACGTGCTGTCTCCCTGAGTGTGTTTGGCAATAGATGTGTCCTGGTTCTCCTCTGCAGCTAATACTGACCACCGGGGGTCGTGTCTGTGCTTTTATATCTTTCTGTCATTGGTTGTGGTGTTGTGTGTTCTGATTTGTCTGTTGGTGTGTCTATCATGATGTGTGTGTTTGAATATCATGACATCCCCCCTTTTTACAAAGATAAGTGCCTACGTGGTTATAAATATAATTGTGTCGTGAGTGCATCTAAGAGTGTGTGTGTGTGTTGTGTACAGCGTGTGTTTATGACGTAACTATTTACATGGGGCGATGTCGGGTGCGTCACACTAACAAGGTTGTACCATAACAAAACTTGGATGCGAGAGAAGAAAAAAAAAAAACTTGAACATTGGTCCGGTCAGACGATATCTGGAACAATAAACAACAACAGGTTATAATACAGAAGTGTTTGACTTTTTGAACGTATGAACAGCGTTATAAGTCCAGTCTAATAGGTGACCGCCTCAAGAATGGGCTGGTCCTCAAGCCGGTTCAGCTGTGGAGATTTGGGGTCACACTGGTTCACCTTGGACTGTTGGAGGTGATGCTGTTGCCGAAGTCTCTACTTTACCATTTGTTGTACTTCGTGCAGTGCTTGGTTTTTTCATTCGTGCAAATATAACATTCAACATCTTTGTTAGTGGTGCCCTGGCTGTGGTTTGGTTCTGGTGGCGATGGAAGGGGCATGATCCGTGGCATCTCCACGAAGTCATCCTTGGGAACCAGTGGAGGATCCGGCGTGTGCGTACGGTGCAGTTGCGAGCGTGGAAGGCGGCACAAAGCCCGCTGATTGCGCCTACGCACCAATCCATCCGCCCTGCATGCCAGGAACAAGGTGGAGTCTGTTTTCTTTTTATGTTTGTGGTGGACGGCATCTTGTAGCCGATGGGTCGTTGCCATCGAAGTAGCACCATCACTAATATCATGCAAGGCGATGACTGTGCCAGATGTGGAAGTTGGCCGAGACCGTGTACGCTGGTTCCGGCCACCTGCTGTGCCGGAAGGGCGACTCCGCAGAGAAACGTCGAAGCATGTCGCCTTGGAGAGAGAATTGTTGCTCGCATCAACGTCTGGCGATGGCGCGAATTGGTGTGTCCATCTTGGACCGCCGGTGCTGGTTGCCACTGCCGACCCAGTGGGACTGCCATGCGATCCATTCCCTGTCGCCGTGGCATCTGCCGTCACCCTGAGCGTGCCATCACCGAGGCCGCGACACCGCCCGTCCGGAGCAAGGTCTGGCATGCGCAAATCAGAGTCGGCGCTTGGCTGCTCCCCATCTGGAGTCCGGTCTGCCTTCCGTCGATGCCCCCCGTCCGGAGTCCCAACAGGTTCACTGGAGGCAGCCGAGATTCCCTGAAGCTGCACTTCTGGAGTCGGAACATGCAGGAATGCACCAACCAGTGGAGAGGCTCGAGCCATCGAGGGTGGAAGCGGTGCGCCGCCACCGCAGTCGTCAGTGGTCCCACCGTGATCGTCGAGTGCCTCGGTACGCACTAGGCGAGGTCTGTCACCTTGCACCTTTTGCATGGGAAGTGGGATGCTGTCGTCACTCGTCTCACATCCCGTGGATAGATCGTCATTAGCAGCTTGCTGTTCACTAGGGTTGGGTAAATTGTCAGAGTTTTCATCTGGTGGTGCACACCATGTCGGTGGACTGTCATTGTCTTGCCATTGTCCTTCATTTGGGCTTTTCTTCTTTGGAACTTTAAATCTTCCCCCAGACATTGCAGAACCTTGTTTATTACCCCCAAATTCTCCCATATGTATGGTCTCGAATATAGGATCCACTGTTTCTATCGACATTGTACCATTTTCCAAAGAACATTCCGTTTCACTTTTCTTCTCAGGTACCTCATATGTAACTTTGTTTAATGTACATGCCTTCATGGTCTCTGGGTCTGATTTTGCTGGGACTGGCATGGTCACAGTCTCTCTTTTACTGTTCTCAATTGCCCACATTATACTCCCCATACATAACTGCTTAATCACTGGGGTTAGTGTGGTACAATGGATAATCGGGTCGACCTTATCTGCATCTTCACCATTAGTGGAAAGCACACTTGGTTCACTTGAAACTGCTGTGGGTTTTAAATTCGTTATCTGGCTACTCGATGTCGGTGTCCTCAGGATTCTTGCTCCAATGTTCTGCTCAATAATCAGTGGAGTGTGTATAGGTTCAATGCAATTAATGTTCCCCTCAAGGTTTGAAGAGTCATTACTGACTAACTGCTGGTCTCCGAAGTTGGGATTTTGCGGCATTGTGTTGAAGGGAGACATTTGTCCCTGCTGTAGATATGATTCAGGTTGTGTTATTTCCATTACCTGAGGATCAATGTCTTGTCCATTTTTTCGATCCGTACTAAAACACTGGCAATTCTCAGTCTGCTCCTTGCAAGTTAAACATTCAATTAATTTCGTTAGCAAATCCTCAGCATCCTTCTGTGGCCGTGCAGCATTATTAATCTCTGTTCGGCTACAATGATCCTGAAGGTCAGCACATAAACCTTTTTTCTTCGGGCTTGGACGAGGCAATTCCTTTGGCTTGACTTCAGTTGGGCTTGAACAGTCTTCAGCGCTGTGCCCTTCATTGTAGCATGAGAGACCGTCATGGTCATGCTGCTGTGTAGTGGAGCATGGTAGGCTGTTATAGCCTTCTTGCTGTTCACGTGAGCATGGCAGACTTGCATCGTCTGCCGCTGGTTGGTCAGGAGAGGTTGCTAGACCCTCATGGTCTTGTTCCTGCAAGGACTGCGCTCTGGAGTCTTGCGTTCCTTCCATCGTGGAGTCCGTCCACGAGCTCTCTGTGGAGGCTTGTGACACTGGAGTCACTTCTTGTTCGTGCAAGGACTGCGCTCTGGAGTCTTGCGTTGCTTCTATCGTGGAGGCTGTCCACGAGCTCTCTGTGGAGGCTTGTGACACTGGAGTCACTTCTTGTTCGTGCAAGGACTGCGCTCTGGAGTCTTGCGTTGCTTCTATCGTGGAGGCTGTCCACGAGCTCTCTGTGGAGGCTTGTGACACTGGAGTCACTTCTTGTCCGTGCAAGGACTGCGCTCTGGAGTCTTGCATTTCTGCAATTGTGGAGTCTGTCCACGAGCTTGCTGTGGAAGCTTGTGACACTGGAGTCACTTCTGGTTCATGCGAGGACTGCACTCTGGAGTCTTGCATGTCTTCTTTCATAGAGTCGGGAACGTTGAGCGGGACGTGGACCACGCTCTGTGTGGCAGCAGGGCACTCTCCGTGTGCTTGCACCGCTCCCTGTCTGTTAATGTCAGGCTGCAGCATCATCCGGTACTGATAAGTTGGAACGTCATATCTGCTGGATTGAAGATCCTCAAATCCGAAAAATGAATCCGCATCTGCGTCGGATTCAATGTGGGGGCCGCCAATGTGCAACACGAAAGGTTCGTCCGAGTCATAGTCATATAGGACCACGGAGCTATCATTGGGCTCGCGAGGTCCGGAAACACTGTAAAAATCGTCATCGAAGTATTCAAGGTCGGAATCATCGGCTTGTGCGTAGGTAACTGCTTGTCGGAGGGTTCTTCGGAGGTCAAATTCATCTCCTGGGTCAATTTGCGGCACTGTGCTGTCATTCCAGGTGAGGGAAGGTTGTTTTACAGCTTTAACAGATTTTTTGTTTTTTTGATTTGGGACGTTTCCCTTTTAAATTGGATTTGGGACATTTCCCTTTTAAATTGGTGCAGTCTGGGGCCTCTGACATCCTGACGCTCGGTATGTAGCACGTAGGAAGCGACTGCGCATGCTCAGATCGCTGTTCCTTTACCGATGGCCGTTTTCTTGACTGCGCATGCGCAAACGAAACTTCCGGTTCTGCGCACTTCTCGCGCAACTGTGCTAGCGTTATACCTTTAGCAAGATGGCCGCCGACCTCGACCCAGCCTTCTCTCAGGCCCGGGATTTCGGGCTCCGGGATCCCAGCCACGAGGTGAGTACTGCAGCTTTTCTTACCTTTAAGTGCCCATTGGATTGCGTATTCTTCACAGTACTTGGAGAATTTGCCCAGGACTGCCTGGTAATCGTACCTTTGCTGCCTCCTGAAGAACCTGAACCTTCTGAATATTTCTCTTGCCCTTGCACCGGCGACGGTGAGGAGAAATTCAATTTTTTCCCTATCATCCAGGTCTTTGAGTTCAGCTGCCACCAGGAACAATTCGAAATTTTGCCGGAATCGCCGCCAGTTTTCGTGGAGGTCGCCGTGGCACTGGAGCGCCTGCGGAACCGGGAGCTCGTACATCATGCCTGGGCACTGCTGGTTGTCTGTGTACACTGAGGTATACCGGCAGGTATCGATCCACTCCTGTACCATGTGGTGTTGGGTGCTCTGGTGCACAGATGAGCCAACACAGTTGTATGTGGTACAACTCTATTTTATTATAACTCTTATAATACAGTTCGTTCTGGATACTCTGCACGTGCTGTCTCCCTGAGTGTGTTTGGCAATAGATGTGTCCTGGTTCTCCTCTGCAGCTAATACTGACCACCGGGGGTCGTGTCTGTGCTTTTATATCTTTCTGTCATTGGTTGTGGTGTTGTGTGTTCTGATTTGTCTGTTGGTGTGTCTATCATGATGTGTGTGTTTGAATATCATGACAGAGCCATCATCTGATTGAGGAGCTATGATCCCATGAACGGATTTACTGAGCTAAATAAGGCATTAGTGACTGTGGTGCGACTGGTTTATTAGTCTCAGCATGTCTCCAAATGTCATCCTACAAAAATTGACACCTGCTTCCATCCAGGTCCATTTTTCTTCCTGTGGACTATCTTTTTGCATTTTGCATAAATGTTGTATCAGGCTGTATGCTCCTAGTCGACAGATTGGTTTTAACTTTTCTGAAGAATTGCATAATGAAGCAGCTTCTTTTGCTGTTCGATCTGCAAAGGCATTTCCCTGTGCTTCTGAGGTGCCTTCTTTGGTATGGGCCTTACATTTTAAAATAGCTACTTCTTTTGGCAACTGTAAAGTTTCTAATAGATTCCGTACCTCATCTCCATCTTGAATAGGTGTCCCTACAGCAGTGAGGAACCGTCTTTTCTTCCATATTTGACCAAAATCATGAGCTACTCCAAAGCCACATCTCGAGTCTGTATAAATGTTAGCTGTTTGATCCTTTGCCACCTGATATGCTTCAGCTGGTTGTGCTGAGGTTCCTGAGGGTAATTTTCCTTTTGCCTTAACAATATACAGACTTGTGACTGCCCATCCTACCTTTTGAATACCCTTTTCCACGAAAGAGGACCCGGCTGTAAATAATATTAGATCTGGGTCCTGTAGGGCAGCACGGTGGTGCAGTGGGTTAGCCCTGCAGCCTCACAGCGCCGAGGCCCCAGGTTTGATCCCGGCTCTGGGTCACTGTCTGTGTGCAGTTTGCACGTTCTCCCCGTGTTTGCGTGGGTTTCGCCCCCACAATCCAAAGATGTGCAGGGTAGGTGGATTGGCCATGTTAAAATGTCCCTTAATTGGAAAAAAATAAATTGGGTATTCTAAATTTATTTTTTTAAAAGATCTGGGTTCTGTAATGGTTCTTTCTCGACTTGACGCGCCTCCTCCATCTCCTCCGTTGTCTCAATACAGTCATGCTCTTCTTCACCCCCCTTTTGTTCCCCAGGGAGCGGGAGTAAGGATGATGGGTTTGCTGGGCTTGCTTTTTGAATATAAAGGTTGGCTGCTTCCAAAATTGTTGTCCATTTGCCCCACCTGGCTGAGGTGACATTTGTGACTCTAGAACATAGAACATAGAACATAGAACAATACAGCGCAGTACAGGCCCTTCGGCCCACGATGTTGCACCGAAACAAAAGCCATCTAACCTACACTATGCCATTATCATCCATATGTTTATCCAATAAACTTTTAAATGCCCTCAATGTTGGCGAGTTCACTACTGTAGCAGGTAGGGCATTCCACGGCCTCACTACTCTTTGCGTAAAGAACCTACCTCTGACCTCTGTCCTATATCTATTACCCCTCAGTTTAAAGTTATGTCCCCTCGTGCCAGCCATATCCATCCGCGGGAGAAGGCTCTCACTGTCCACCCTATCCAACCCCCTGATCATTTTGTATGCAATAAGACTCTATTTATTGAAAGTCATGCATAAACCATGTGAGGGAATTTAAAGATTAATTTTTGGTCCAGAACAATGCCTGCAGTTGCTGTTGCAGCTTTACATGTGGCTTCCACAGCTCTCAGACAACTACCCCATCCAAGGGATACTGGGTCCACTCTTCCTGAATAGTACCCAATTGGTCTCTGCTGATCCCCATCATCCTGTGTTAAAATTGCTGTCATGTATCCTTCTTTTTCATGAACAAATAGGGTGAATGGTTTTCCACTATTCGGAATGCCTAAGGCTGGTGCTGAACACAAGGCTTGCTTTAATCCTTGAAGGCGCTTTCCTGTTCTGTTGGAAGAGTAATTTCCTCTTTTGATTGTCAGCTTCCCTTTAATATATCAAAGAGAGATTGTGCCAACTGAGTATCTGAGTCAATCCAAATTCTATTGAAGTTACATAATCCCAAAAATGATCTTAGTTCTTCAATATTGGTGGGGTTTTTTGCAATTTGAATTGCTTCTGTTCTATCTTGGGTCAGTTCTCTTTTGCCTTTTGAAATTTTCTGATCTGAATAGACTACTTCATTCTGAGCAATTTGTGCTTTGGCCATGTTGACTTTATGACCCCTTTTACTGAGATGGTTTAACCACATATGCAAATCCTTTTTATGATCTTCTTCCTTAATCGTGGTGTGGTAGTATGTATTGGGGGTCATGTGGGACTGGAAGCCCTAATGTCATTGGCTGACAGATCCCGGGTCCTGGTTGGCCGTTGACCTCATACTCCGCCCTGAAGGCGAAGTATAAGAAGCCGGTGCCTTCCCCCGCATGCCAGTTTACTATCGGGCTGCTGGGGAACAGACACGCTTAATAAAGCCTCATCGACTTCACTCTATTTGTCTCACGGAGTCTTTGTGAGCCACAATTTATTAAGCGTGCCTAAAAAGGACTATGGAGCTCAGGATCATTCCAGAATGCCTGAGGATCAGCCCCCACGCAGTGAATGCGGCAGCAGCCTTCAAACACTGGCAGACTTGCTTCGAGGCCTACCTCAGACCGACCACTGGCCGGGTCTCAGACGAACAAAAACTGCAGGTCCTGCACTCGAGGGTGAGCACGGAGATTTTCACCCTCATTGAAGACACCGACGATTTCCAGACGGCGTTCGCAGCACTGAAAAGTCTCTATGTCCGCCCAGTTAACCAAATCTACGCTCGCTACCAGCTCGCGACGAGACGGCAAGCTCCCGAAGAATCGATGGACGAGTTCTACGCCGCGCAACCCGCGCCTATGGCCCCGACCGCGCGGCAGGCCATTGGGCCCCGTACGTACCCGTCGCGGCAAAAACCCCCCCCCCGGACACCCCACAGGCTTGCGCAGTCCAAACGCCGAGTCGCACCGGGGGCGCCCGCTGTTATTTCTGCGGCCAGGCGAACCACCCCCGACAGCGCTGTCCGGCCCGCGCAGCCATCTGCAAAAGCTGCGGGAAAAAGGGCCACTATGCGGTTGTGTGCCGATCCCGCGAGGTCGCCGCCGTCCCGGGGCCACAGGTAGCCCTACAGGCAGTCTATGCCTCCCAACCCCCCCAGCACGCCATGTGCGACCGGAAGGCGCAGCCGCTCTGGGTCCCGACCACCGCGGCCCCGGGAGAACTGGGAGCCCTGCACGCCGCCTACGCTCCCCAACCCCCCTTCCCGCAGTCCATGTACGACCCGCCGCCGGCGCTCCCGATTAGGGTGCCGGCCAACACTCTCCACGGAGAGGAATGGGTCTTTCGCGTCCCAAACGCCACCCTCACCCCCCTCCCGCGCCCCACGCCTGACCCGCCGGCTCCGCCGACTTGGGCCCCGACCACCGCTGTCCCCGGTGAGGGAACTCCGCGCGGTCCTAGCGCGCGCCGCCCCACGCCTGTCCTGCCGGCACCGCCGACCTGGGCCCTCACCCCCGTCCCGCGCCCCACGCCTGACCCGCCGACCTGGGCCCTCACCCCCGTCCCGCGCCCCACGCCTGACCCACCGACCTGGGCCCTCACCCCCGTCCCACGCCCCACGCCTGTCCCGCCGGCGCCGCCGACCTGGGCCCTCACCCCGCGCCCCACGCCTGTCCCGCCGGCGCCGCCGACCTGGGCCCTCACCCCCATCCCGCGCCCCACGCCTGACCCGCCGGCGCAACTTACTTGGGCCCCGACCGCCGCTGTCCCCGGTGAGGGAGCTCCTCGCGTTCCTTGCGCTCGCGGCCCCACAACTGACCCGCCGGCGCCGCCGACCTGGGCCCTCACCCCCGTCCCGCGCCCCACGCCTGACCCACCGGCGCAACTTACCTGGGCCCCGACCACCGCTGTCCCCGGCGAGGGAGCTCCGCGCGGTCCTAGCGCCCGCGGCCCTGGCGCTCGCAGAGAGGGAGCTCCGCGCGGTCCTAGCGCCCGCAGCCCTGGCGCTCGCAGTGAGGGAACTCCGCGCGGTCCTAGCGCCCGCAGCCCTGGCGCTCGCAGTAAAGGAACTCCGCGCGGTCCTATCGCTCCCCAGACATAGTCACCCTAACGGTACAGGGGAGGGAATTCAAAAACTACAAACTTAACGTCCTTCCCCAACTCTGTGCCCCCACCTTGCTGGGCTTAGACTTCCAATGTAACCTACAGAGCCTTACGTTTAAATTCGGCGGCCCCATACCCCCACTCACTATCTGCGGCCTCGCTACCCTCAAGGTGCAACCCCCGTCCTTGTTTGCGAACCTCACCCCGGATTGCAAACCCGTCGCCACTAGGAGCAGACGGTACAGCGCCCAGGACCGGACCTTCATTCGGTCCGAAGTCCAGCGGCTACTAAAGGAGGGCATAATCCAGGCCAGCAATAGTCCCTGGAGAGCGCAGGTGGTAGTAGTGAAGACAGGGGAGAAACAAAGGATGGTCATTGACTATAGCCAGACCATCAACAGGTACACACAACTAGACGCATACCCTCTCCCCCGCATATCCGACATGGTCAATCGGATTGCCCAGTATAAAGTCTTCTCCACCGTGGACCTCAAGTCCGCCTACCATCAGCTCCCCATCCGCCCAAGTGACCGCAAGTACACAGCCTTCGAGGCAGACGGGCGATTATACCATTTCCTACGGGTCCCTTTTGGCGTCACAAACGGGGTCTCGGTCTTCCAACGGGAGATGGACCGAATGGTTGATCAACATGGGTTACGGGCCACGTTCCCGTACCTCGACAATGTAACCATCTGCGGCCACGATCAGCAGGACCACGACGCCAACCTCCAAAAATTCCTCCAGACCGCCAAAGCCTTGAACCTCACGTACAACGAGGACAAGTGCGTTTTTAGCACCGATCGGCTAGCCATTCTGGGCTACATAGTGCGCAATGGGATAATAGGCCCCGACCCCGAACGTATGCGCGCACTCATGGAATTTCCCCTCCCGCACTGCCCAAAAGCCCTGAAACGCTGCCTGGGGTTCTTTTCGTACTACGCCCAGTGGGTCCCCCAGTACGCAGACAAGGCCCGCCCCCTAATACAGACCACGACCTTCCCTCTGTCGACAGAGGCTTGCCAGGCCTTCAGCCGCATCAAAGCGGACATCGCAAAGGCCACGATGCGCGCCATCGATGAGTCCCTCCCCTTCCAGGTCGAGAGCGACGCCTCCGACGTAGCTCTAGCGGCTACCCTTAACCAAGCGGGCAGACCCGTGGCCTTTTTCTCCCGAACCCTCCACGCCTCAGAAATCCGCCACTCCTCAGTGGAAAAGGAAGCCCAAGCCATAGTGGAAGCTGTGCGACATTGGAGGCATTACCTGGCCGGCAGGAGATTCACTCTCCTCACTGACCAACGGTCGGTAGCCTTCATGTTCGATAATGCACAGCGGGGCAAGATTAAAAATGACAAGATCTTAAGGTGGAGGATCGAGCTCTCCACCTTTAACGATGAGATCTTGTACCGGCCCGGAAAGCTGAACGAGCCGTCCGATGCCCTATCCCGCGGCACATGTGCCAACGCACAAGTTAACCGCCTCCAAACCCTCCACGAGGACCTCTGCCACCCGGGGGTCACTCGGTTTTACCACTTCATCAAGTCCCGCAATCTCCCATACTCTTTAGAAGAGGTCCGTACAGTCACAAGGGACTGCCACATCTGCGCGGAATGCAAGCCGCATTTTTTCAGGCCAGATGGAGCGCACCTGATTAAGGCTTCCCGCCCCTTTGAACGCCTCAGTCTCGATTTCAAAGGGCCCCTCCCCTCCACCGACCGCAACGCATATTTCCTTAATGTAGTGGACGAATACTCCCGCTTCCCTTTTGCCATTCCCTGCTCCAACATGACCGCGGCCACAGTCATTAAAGCCCTGAACAGCATCTTCACGCTGTTCGGTTACCCCGCATACGTCCACAGCGACAGGGGGTCCTCTTTCATGAGTGACGAGCTGCGCCAGTTCCTGCTCAGCAAGGGCATAGCCTCAAGCAGGACGACCAGCTACAACCCCCGGGGGAACGGGCAAGTAGAAAGGGAGAACGGCATGGTCTGGAAGGCCGTCCTACTGGCCCTACGGTCCAGGGATCTCCCAGTTTCACGGTGGCAGGAGGTCCTCCCGGACGCTCTCCATTCCATCCGGTCGTTATTACGTACAAGCACTAATCAAACGCCGCACGAGCGTCTCCTTGTCTTCCCTAGGAGGTCCTCCTCTGGAACGTCGCTGCCAACCTGGCTGGCGGCCCCAGGACCCATCCTGCTCCGAAAGCATGTGCGGGCACATAAGGCGGACCCGTTGGTCGAAAGGGTTCACCTCCTCCACGCAAACCCCCAGTACGCCTACGTGGAGTACCCCGACGGCCGACAGGACACGGTCTCCCTGCGGGATCTGGCGCCCGCCGGCACCACGCACACCCCCCCGACACCCAACCGCCCCCCTTCCTGCCACCGCCGCACCCCGCGACCGCCCCCTTCCCAGGAGGATCAGTCCCCCTCCCCTTTGCACCGACAGCTGAAACCATGCGGCTCCCGGAGGCGACAACGCTGGTACAAGCACCACCACCACCGCCGGAGCCGAGGCGATCGACACGGACGACCAGACCGCCCGACCGACTCGTGGCGTCGATGTAAAACAAAGATGGACTGTTCAATGAACATTTTGTTTTTCCTATACCCTCTGTAAATAGTTGTAACGGACGATACTGTCCAATACTGTACTACCATGTAACTGTTCTATCCTCCCAGGACCAGCCCTGTAAACCCTTACCACCATACGAAGCATCACCCCGCCGGGTTCATTTTTGACAAGGGGTGAATGTGGTAGTATGTATTGGGGGTCATGTGGGACTGGAAGCCCTAATGTCATTGGCTGACAGATCCCGGGTCCTGGTTGGCCGTTGACCTCATACTCCGCCCTGAAGGCGAAGTATAAGAAGCCGGTGCCTTCCCCCGCAGGCCAGTTTACTATCGGGCTGCTGGGGAACAGACACGCTTAATAAAGCCTCATCGACTTCACTCATTTCGTCTCATGGAGTCTTTGTGCGCTACACGTGGCTAACAGAATGTCATCTACATACTGGATAATGATAGAGGGCATCTCAGGTAATTCCCTCAAATTATTTTGCAATGCCATATGGAACAGTAGGACTGTTGTGAAAACCTTGTTGTAATCTTGTCCATGTGTACTGCTGCTGTTGAATACTAAATACAAACCAAGGTGCTATTGGTACTGACCAGAAGCCATTAGCCAAATCAGTAACCGAGAACCATTCAAGTTCTGGCGTCAGAGCATTGAATACAGTCGAGAGTTCGGCTACCAAAGGAGCTTTTTTATCAATTCACTGATGTGCTTTTCGGTAATCAACAGTCAAAAACCATGGCCGGGATTCTCCGCGCATGGTCGGAGAATCGTCGGGGCGGCGTGAGAATCCTGCCACGCCGACTCCGGGACGCGATTCTCCACGGACCGGAGAATCGCCCGCCAGCCGTGTGGCGCCGGTCAAGGGCCGCTGTAAAAGCCCCCAGCGGCAATTCTCCAGCGCTCGATGGGCCGAATTCCAATGAGTCCCGCCGGCTTGGTTCTAATCTGACACCCACCCGGCGGGAGCTCGGATTCACGGCAGTGCTGGCGGTCCTGAGGGGTGCGGGGGGAAACCGGACTCTGGGGGGGCCTCAGCAGTGGGCAGGTCCACGATTGGGGACCACCGATCAGCAGGCCATTGCGATCGGAAGAGGACCTACCTTCCATGGAGAATGGAGAATCACCCCGGACTTTCTAGGAAAAAGTCCTGAGTGATTCTAGCCCGATTTCCGGTGGGCGTGGGGTCATAGACCCCAAAAAGGGAGAATCCCGCCACATGTGCTGTTGCGTTTTCTTCTTTTACTCTTTTACTCTGTCCTTTCTGTGGCTTTGTTCCAATTATAGCAATTAGTCAGTTTGCCCTTCTTTTTATGCTATCTATATTCTAATGCTTAGAGTCACCAGTTATCAAATGATACCACCACAAGGTTCAACCGGCTATCGATCAAAGAGCCAGTTAGTTAGTTCAAGGTCAATGGTACTTTATTTACACACAATTAGTCATGCAACATAAACACTACTAGTTAAGTACAAATATCGTCTAAGACAACATGTACTTAACTTGGGGCACCTGACTAAGGTCAGAAAACAGTGGCCGCTGTTCAATTCTGGATCTATCGGGTTCAAAGGAATAACTGCTGCTCAGCTAGGCTCATCCGTCTGGTAGCGAGCGTTGAACTGAGAACATAGAACATAGAACATTGCAGCGCAGTACAGGCCCTTCGGCCCTCGATGTTGCGCCGGCCTGTGAAACCACTCTAAACCCCATCTACACTATTCCCTTATCGTCCATATGTCTATCCAATGACCATTTGAATGCCCTTAGTGTTGGCGAGTCCACTACTGTTGCAGGCAGGGCATTCCATGCCCTTACTACTCTCTGAGTAAAGAACCTACCTCTGACATCTGTCTCATATCTATCTCCCCTCAATTTAAAGCTATGTCCTCTCGTGCTAGACATCATCATCCGAGGAAAAAGGCTCTCACTGTCCTCCCTATCCAATCCTCTGATCACCTTGTATGCCTCAATTAAGTCACCTCTTAACTTTCTTCTCTCTAACAAAAACAGCCTCAAGTCCCTCAGCCTTTCCTCATAAGATCTTCCCTCCATACCAGGCAACATTCTGGTAAATCTCCTCTGCACCCTTTCCAATGCTTCCACATCCTTCCTATAATGCGGCGACCAGAATTGCATACAATACTCCAAATGCGGCCGCACCAGAGTTTTGTACAGCTGCAACATGACCTCATGGCTCCGAAACTCAATCCCTCTACCAATAAAAGCTAACACACCGTACGCCTTCTTAACAACCCTCTCAACCTGAGTGGCAACTTTCAGGGATCTATGTACATGGACACCGAGATGTCTCTGCTCATCCACACTGCCAAGAATCTTACCATTATCCCAGTACTCTGTCTTCCTGTTATTCCTTCCAAAATGAATCACCTCATACTTTTCTGCATTAAACTCCATTTGCCACCTCTCAGCCCAGCTCTGCAGCTTATCTACGTCCCTCTGTAACTTGTAACATCCTTCTGCACTGTCCACAACTCCACGTACTTTAGTGTCATCTGCAAATTTACTCCCCCCATCCTTCTACGCCCTCCTCCAGGTCATTTATAAAAATAAAAACAGCAGTGGCCCCAAAACAGATCCTTGTGGTACACCACTAGTAACTGGACTCCAGTCTGAACATTTTGCATCAACCACCACCCTTTGTCTTCTTCCAGCTAGCCAATTTCTGATCCAAACTGTTAAATCACCCTGAATCCCATGCCTCCGTATTTTCTGCAGTAGACTACCGTGGGGAACCCCACAGTCTTTCTGAACCTTTCGCTATAACAAATTCTGCGGTTGTTGTTTCGTTAATAAAGCTTAGTTTTCTGTGTATGAATGTTAGTGATATGAAGTGACTTCAACTTGTTTCTGGTGTTGCTGCAATTGGAGATGGCTGTGACCGGGGTACCAGGTCCAAGAGAGGACGAACATGTGGCAAACTCTTCTTCTTACACTTTGGGGTTTTCGCGCTCTTTTGGGCGGTCCTTCAGTTAGGGCCCCAGTAATTGGGTGATCCCTGATCACTCCATTCGATTCCTAACCAATAAGTGGGCGGGGATCTGGATGGCTGGGCATGTCCCAATCGGTCACTGACCCCGTTGTTTACGCTTCCCTTGAACAGGGAGTGGTGCTGTAATGTCTGGGACTGTACCGGTCGCTCGAGTACCAGTCCTTTGTCTTGGTGCAGATGGGCCATCAAATGCTAATCAGCCCCATTAAAATGCTAATTGGTCGGAGTTTTGATACCGCCTGGACTTCTTGCTTGCAAATATGCATTTCAAGCTCTGAGCCTGCCTGAGTCTTGGCTTGTCCATTTTACCCGCTAGGCTTTGCGGGTTTCTCTGTACCTAGTTGGAAGTGGCCATCCCAGATGGCTACTCTCCGTCCTCTTGATCCTCAACGCGAAGCGTGAAGGATCACAATACTGGGTCTTCTTTATTCTCTGAAATGCCGGGTACCCTCAGCCAAGGATAGGTTCTACCCTACTCTGTCCTATGTGTCAAAAATATTTACCTAAATTTCCCTAATACAACACATACTTAAAAATTCCTAAGGGGACATTTAACATTCAATAAAAAGGGGAACCTCTAACTGTCTCTAACCAGACTACACTCATGCTGCTATTTAACAGTCAAAGAACTTATCTTACAATACAAAAATCCAATAGCAGCATCACATTTCTTCTTATTACTAACATTTATACACAGAAAAATAAGCTTTATTAACGAAACAACAACCACGGAATTTATTATAGAGAAAGGTTCAGAAAGAGTGTGGGGTTTGCTGGAGTCCGAGGAAAAGGGCTTTAAAGGTGTATACTGGAGGACGGGAGGCTCTCCTCCTCTATTTCCGCAATCTGATTGTCTGGATGACACTGCACAATATGGCTATCACTAGTAAGGCTTCCACTGTGCAGGACAGGGAATAGCACTTAACGAGATTCTCACACCATGTAGGGGTATCGGTGACTGGGGCTATGTGCTGTGTAGTGTCCGGGCTGGGGGTGATGTGTTGGGTAGTCATGTTCGGGCTTGTGTGGTGAGGGATGTGGAGGTAGGTAACAGGATTTCCTTCATCATTGAGTATCTTCGGATCTTTCTAAGGGAACAAGCATAATATTTGTGATAATCTTGTTGTTTAATGTCTCGTTTGTCTGTCTGTTTCTCCTTAACGTCAATTTCCCATTAGAATCGTCACCATTTGTGACTCCCTCATTTTATTATTTTTTTTTAACATCCATTTGCGGAGACAAGACATCCGAAAAAAAATTCTGTCACAGTGCGAGCGCTCTCGCAGCCTGTGTTTGATGGGCTGAGTGGGCGGACAATTTCTCCGTCCTCTGCGAACTCGTTTTTCCAACCAAGTGATCCTAACATGTAAATAGTATGTGGGGTATAGCATCCAAAGGGTTGCCGGTGAGAGCAAAAGTTGTGGCGAAATGCATTCTTTAAACCACAGGAAAGAAAAAGAACAGCAAAAGAGTTTCGAAAACAATTCTCCGAATGGGGTGGTGCGTATGATCCGCGGCAGTGCAAGAATGGGTGGAATCCCTGGGTAGGGCGGTGACCAGTGCCGTTACTCCGCTACCCGTGCTTGGCTGATCAAATGTATAGGGTGTCCTCAGGCAGGGTGGGGATAAGTGCCGTTACTCCACTGAGTGACCTTCCAAGAGTGGTAAGAATTTGTAAATATATGGGCTCCAGCAAACTTGTTTCTTTAACTGCCATGTGAGGTCAGAAGAGTAGTTATGACTGTATCAAGAAAGTGCCCGTAAGGCCGACACACAAAATCGTACAAGAGTGAACGTACAACATTTAAAAACAAACCAAGCACAAAAGCGGGCAGGTTCCATCAGAGTACAGGACACCATAAATCTCAATCGGTTCCTTTCTCTCATCATCTGGACACCTCAAGGTTCCATTCCAAAAAGGGTTTCAAAGGGGTTACCATGGTGGGAGTCAGACTTGGAGTCATCACCGTCTCCCGGGTGCAAAATTTGTTCATGGAGTTTGCGTGCTAACGTGGCGTGTGCCAATATGGGGTCCATTTCGTCATTCCTTGTCAGACAACAGGAATTATCACGGTGCCAGTGTTTCATGTTCCGTAGGGCGATCAGGGCACGGGGGCTGTTGCTATCGTCGGGTGGTGGGTCAGGTTCCGGTGTGGACAAATAAATTGTCTCAAATGGGCTGAACATAGCCTGGTCGGTGTCTCTGGGGCTGTAATGACTGGGGCCTGGCCTGTTTGTCCAGTGTTCGGTGTTCTCAGGGGCTTCAGTTGTGCTGTCGCTGTCGCTAGCAGCCGAATCAAGCGTCAGGGTGAAATTTGATTCTGGGGGTAGCGTTAAGGTTGTGTCTATGGAGTTGATGCTGCTGCTGGGGGAGGGGGGATTGGGTTGTCAGTGGGCGGGTCCTCATTGTCTGCCATCACCAATGTGAGGTGGTGCGAGTGGCTGCACTGCGTTCCATAAACCTTAAGCTGGTTTATATGGAACCATCCTGATTTTCCTTTCGGATACGTGATTTTATAAACTGAGGGGCTTACTTTGTCCGAGATTGAATAGGGTCCTGCAAATTTAGGGGAGAGGAATGAGCTGGGGTTGTATAAGGTGATCATTACTTGCTGTCCGACTGTATACTCCGTCGGGTGTACTGTCTTATCAAAGCAGGCCTTACTCTGCTTTCATTTAGCGCCTAGTTGAACTGCTGCAGCGAGCTGTGCTGCTTTAATATTTTCTACCATGTGCTGGACTGCTTTCTCATGGGTCAGGGCGGTGACTGCGGGGCTGGCCAATTCAAGTCCAAATAAGTATTCGGTACCCTTCATGGGCCGTCCGGTCATGAGGGGTATATCCTGTTGAGCTCGACACTCATAGAAACATAGAATTTACAGTGCAGAAGGAGGCCATTCAGCCCATCAAGTCTGCCCCGGCTCTTGGAAAGAGCACTCTACCCAAGGTCCACACTTCCACCATATCCCCACAACCCAGTAACCCCACCCAACACTAAGGACAATTTTAGACACTAACGGCAATTTAGCTTGGCCAATCCACCTAACCTGCACGTCTTTGGACTGTGGGAGGAAACCGGAGCACCCGGAGGAAACCCACGCACACATGGGGAGAACGGCAGACTCCGCACAGACAGTGACCCAAGCCGGGAATCGGACCTGCGACCCTGGAGCTGTGAAGCAATTGTGCTAACCACAATGCTACCGTGCTGCCCAAATGTGTTCCTAATAAACATCAGTGCGAATGGGAGCCCTGTGTCCCATGTTGTATTGTGCTGCTGCACCATTTTTCTACGTGTGGCCTTTAGTGGCCAATTCATGCGTTCCACAATGCCGCTGGACTGCGGGTGATAGGCAATGTGGAACTTTTGATTAATACCAATAATTGTCATGACATTTTTCATGACCCTGCCTGTAAAGTGCGAACCTTGGTCCGACCCAATACTACAGGGGAGTCTCCATCTTGTAAAAATTTGCTCGGTTAAGCTCTTTGCCGTGGCCTTGGCTGTATTTGTCCCTGAGGGGAAAGCTTTGACCCATTTCGTAAATGTGTCGATTGCCACTAACACATATTTGTATCCATTTCTACAGGGGGGAGGGGACCAATATAATCTAATTGAAGGTTTGTCCACGGGCCATTTACAGGGCGGGTGTGTCCTAGCTGGGCTTTTTTCACGTTCCTATCTGGATTGTTCTGTGCACAAATCAAGCAGTTTTCAACGTAATGAGATACGTCAGCTTTCAAATCAGGCCACCAGCAGAGGGGTCTGAGTTGGGCAAGGGTGGATTCAAGGGTGGACCCTTGGTGTCCATGTCCGTCATGGAACTTACAAATTATCTCATTCCTGTCCTGGGTGGGGACTACATAAATGCCGTCTTTTAAAACGATTCCCTCATGGAACTTTTCATAGGGAATTGGGAAGCTTCCTTTTAAAATTTCCTTTAATGCCTCGTCTTCGTTCTGTGCCTGGGCTAAGTCTTGGATGTTGGTCTGTGAGACCTGAACTGCGTTTACTGGGGCACTCTCGGGGGGTTGCCAAAAGTGGCCCTGTCGTGAGCCTGCCTTCACTAGGGCGTCTGCTTTCATGGGGGGGGGGAAACGACGGTGACTTCTTACTTTGACTATGCTATATTTCCTGCCTTTCGCTGTCTGGAGGATATGTTTGAGTAATGGGGCTGAGGATAGAGGATTTCCGTTGGCGGAAATAAACCCTGTAGATTCCCACAGGGGTAGGAATTCTGTTAGGCTGTTACAGACGTACAAACTGTCTGAATATATGTCTGCAGGGGTCGGGAACGAATCGGGGTGCTGGACAATGTAAGCGATGGCTGCTAACTTTGCTCCCTGTGAACCTAAGTGTCCAGGCAACTTTAAAGCAATTTCTTCTAAAGCGCATCCCTGCACGTCCTCTACATAAACACCACAGCCTGTTATCCTTTTTCCCTCAATGACTGTGGAGGACCCATCTACATAAATCCTCAATGCTTTGTCTGTGGGCTGGGTCGTCTGTGGTCGGATGCCTGTCTTTTTTGGTACTTACTTGGGAACAAAGGGGCCTATGCTGTGCTTGGGGGCTATGCTCTCACACTCATGTGGGGTTCCTGCATAGTGCAAATTATCGGCCAGAAACCTGTGCGTTTTTGTCCGTTTTACAGTAATAGAACAAAGAACAAAGAACAAAGAAATGTACAGCACAGGAACAGGCCCTTCGGCCCTCCAAGCCCATGCCGACCATACTGCCCGACTAAACTACAATCTTCTACACTTCCTGGGTCCGTATCCTTCTATTCCCATCCTATTCATATATTTGTCAAGATGCCCCTTAAATGTCCCTATCGTCCCTGCTTCCACTACCTCCTCCGGTAGTGAGTTCCAGGCACCCACTACCCTCTGCGTAAAAAACTTGCCTCGTACATCTACTCTAAACTTTGCCCCTCTCACCTTAAACCTATGCCCCCTAGTAATTGACCCCTCTACCCTGGGGAAAAGCCTCTGACTATCCACTCTGTCTATGCCCCTCATAATTTTGTATACCTCTATCAGGTCGCCCCTCAACCTCCTTCGTTCCAGTGAGAACAAACCGAGTTTATTCAATCGCTCCTCATAGCTTATGCCCTCCATACCAGGCAACATTCTGGTAAATCTCTTCTGCACCCTCTCTAAAGCCTCCACATCCTTCTGGTAGTGTGGCGACCAGAATTGAACATTATACTCCAAGTGTGGCCTAACTAAGGTTCTATACAGCTGCAACATGACTTGCCAATTCTTATACTCAATGCCCCGGCCAATGAAGGCAAGCATGCCGTATGCCTTCTTGACTACCTTCTCCACCTGTGTAGCCCCTTTCAGTGATCTGTGGACCTGTACTCCTAGATCTCTTTGACTTTCAATACTCTTGAGGGTTCTACCATTCACTGTATATTCCCTACCTGCATTAGCCCTTCCAAAATGCATTACCTCACATTTGTCCAGGTTAAACTCCATCTGCCATCTCTCCGCCCAAGTCTCCAGACAATCTAAATCCTGCTGTATCCTCAGACAGTCCTCATCGCTATCCGCAATTCCACCAACCTTTGTGTCGTCTGCAAACTTACTAATCAGACCAGTTACATTTTCCTCCAAATCATTTATATATACTACAAAGAGCAAAGGTCCCAGCACTGATCCCTGTGGAACACCACTGGTCACAGCCCTCCAATTAGAAAAGCATCCCTCCATTGCTACCCTCTGCCTTCTATGGTCTAGCCAGTTCTGTATCCACCTTGCCAGTTCACCCCTGATCCCGTGTGACTTCACCTTTTGTACTAGTCTACCATGAGGGACCTTGTCAAAGGCCTTACTGAAGTCCATATAGACAACATCTACTGCCCTACCTGCATCAATCATCTTAGTGACCTCCTCGAAAAACTCTATCAAGTTAGTGAGACACGACCTCCCCTTCACAAAACCGTGCTGCCTCTCACTAATACGTCCATTTGCTTCCAAATGGGAGTAGATCCTGTCTCGAAGAATTCTCTCCAGTAATTTCCCTACCACTGAAGTAAGGCTCACCAGCCTGTAGTTCCCGGGATTATCCCTGCCACCCTTCTTAAACAGAGGAACAACATTGGCTATTCTCCAGTCCTCCGGGACATCCCCTGAAGGCAGCGAGGATCCAAAGATTTCTGTCAAGGCCTCAGCAATTTCCTCTCCAGCCTCCTTCAGTATTCTGGGGTAGATCCCATCCGGCCCTGGGGACTTATCTACCTTAATATTTTTTAAGACACCCAACACCTCGTCTTTTTGGATCACAATGTGACCCAGGCTATCTACACCCCCTTCTCCAGACTCAACATCTACCAATTCCTTCTCTTTGGTGAATACTGATGCAAAGTATTCATTTAGTACCTCGCCCATTTCCTCTGGCTCCACACATAGATTCCCTTGCCTATCCTTCAGTGGGCCAACCCTTTCCCTGGCTACCCTCTTGCTTTTTATGTACGTGTAAAAAGCCTTGGGATTTTCCTTAACCCTATTTGCCAATGACTTTTCATGACCCCTTCTAGCCCTCCTGACTCCTTGCTTAAGTTCCTTCCTACTTTCCTTATATGCCACACAGGCTTCGTCTGTTCCCAGCCTTTTAGCCCTGACAAATGCCTCCTTTTTCTTTTTGACGAGGCCTACAATATCACTCGTCATCCAAGGTTCCCGAAAATTGCCGTATTTATCTTTCTTCCTCACAGGAACATGCCTGTCCTGTATTCCTTTCAACTGACACTTGAAAGCCTCCCACATGTCAGATGTTGATTTGCCCTCAAACATCCGCCCCCAATCTATGTTCTTCAGTTCCCGCCTAATATTGTTATAATTAGCCTTCCCCCAATTTAGCACATTCATCCTCGGACCACTCTTATCCTTGTCCACCAGTACTTTAAAACTTACTGAATTGTGGTCACTGTTACCGAAATGCTCCCCTACTGAAACATCTACCACCTGGCCGGGCTCATTCCCAAATACCAGGTCCAGTACCGCCCCTTCCCTAGTTGGACTGTTTACATATTGTATTAAGAAGCCCTCCTGGATGCTCCTTACAAACTCTGCCCCGTCTAAGCCCCTGGCACTAAGTGAGTCCCAGTCAATATTGGGGAAGTTGAAGTCTCCCATCACCACAACCCTGTTGTTTTTACTCTTTTCCAAAATCTGTCTACCTATCTGCTCCTCTATCTCCCGCTGGCTGTTGGGAGGCCTGTAGTATACCCCCAACATTGTGACTGCACCCTTCTTATTCCTGATCTCTACCCATATAGCCTCACTGCCCTCTGAGGTGTCCTCTCGCTGTATAGCTGTGATACTCTCCCGAACAAGTAGCGCAACTCCGCCTCCCCTTTTACATCCCCCTCTATCCCGCCTGAAACATCTAAATCCTGGAACGTTTAGCTGCCAATCCTGCCCTTCCCTCAACCAGGTCTCTGTAATGGCAACAACATCATAGTTCCAAGTAGTAATCCAAGCTCTAAGTTCATCTGCCTTACCCGTAATGCTCCTTGCATTAAAACATATGCACTTCAGGCCACCAGACCCGCTGTGTTCAGCAACTTCTCCCCGTCTGCTCTGCCTCAGAGCCACACTGTCCCTATTCCCTAGTTCTCCCTCAATGCTCTCACCTTCTGACCTATTGCTCCCGTGCCCACCCCCCTGCCATACTAGTTTAAACCCTCCCGTGTGACACTAGCAAACCTCGCGGCCAGGATATTTATGCCTCTCCGGTTTAGATGCAACCCGTCCATCTTATACAGGTCACACCTGCCCCGGAAGAGCTCCCAGTGGTCCAGATAACAGAAACCCTCCCTCCTACACCAGCTGTTTAGCCACGTGTTTGTCTGCTCTATCTTCCTATTTCTAGCCTCACTGGCACGTGGCACAGGGAGTAATCCCGAGATTACAACCCTCGAGGTCCTGTCTTTTAACTTTCTGCCTAGCTCCCTGAACTCCTGCTGCAGGACCTCATGCCCCTTCCTGCCTATGTCGTTAGTACCAATATGTACAACGACCTCTGCCTGTTTGCCCTCCCCCTTCAGGATTCCCTCTACCCGTTCGGAGACATCCTGGACCCTGGCACCAGGGAGGCAACATACCATCCTGGAGTCTCTTTCACGTCCACAGAAGCGCCTATCTGTGCCCCTGACTATAGAGTCCCCTATTACTATTACTCTTCTGCGCTTTGACCCTCCCTTCTGAACATCAGAGCCAGCCGTGGTGCCACTGCTCTGGCTGCTGCTGTTTTCCCCTGATAGGCTATCCCCCCCGACAGTATCCAAAGGGGTATATCTGTTCGAGAGGGGGACAACCACAGGGGATTCCTGCACTGACTGCCTGCCCTTTCTGGTGGTCACCCATTTCTCTGCCTGCACCTTGGGTGTGACCACATTTACATAACTGCGATCTATGACGCTTTCCACCACCTGCATGCTCCTAAGTGCATCCAATTGCTGCTCCAACCGAACTATGCGGTCTGTGAGGAGCTGCAGTTGGGTGCACTTTCTGCAGATGAAGCCATCCGGGACGCTGGAAGCCTCCCGGACCTGCCACATCTCACAGTCAGAGCACAGCACCCCTCTAACTGACATTGCGTCAATTAATTAAAATTAAAATTTGTCTTTTTTTTTTAAATACTTTTTTTTTTTTAAATTGCAAAGTTACTGTCAACTATCTGTTTCCTAGCACTAGATTTCTAATAGAAATGCGATAGCTAACTATAATATTCTCCGATCTCTGGCTTAGATATCCTCTAAATTATAATTAAGTTATTATGTTTAATTAGTTCCCAAATACTCAAAAAAATTTAGGTTAGAATCCCAACCAGCCACTCAGGTCACAGCTTTTCTGTGATGTCACTTCAGTTTCCCCCCGACACACACAATTTGAAAAAAAGGTATAAAAGTAAAAATCACTTGCTTACCTTCTGAGATGTTCTCAGGTTCTCTCGCTGACAGAGACTGCTCCTCCACCTCCAATCCTTGACCTGCACAATGCTAATAATATAATATAATAATATGGCACTTACCTTACACCAATGGGTCTTATTATTAGGTGAGAGGAGGAGGGTGGGTGGGAGACACTACACGTGTAGTGTCTCGGGTTTACTCTCCACCTGAATTTATTGGTTGGGGGGGGGGGGGGGGACTTGCCAGAGGTCGAACTTCCGGTTCCCGCCGAAATCCAAAGGGCTGCTCCTGTAAAGGTAAGTGGTTTTAAAGTCGCTACTCACCTCCAAGAAGGCCCCTGCGCACCGCTGCCGCCGAAATCCAAAGGGCTGCTCCTGTAAAGGTAAGGTTTTTAAATACACTACTCACCTCCCAGAAGGCCCCTGCGCACCGCTGCCGCCGAAATCCAAAGGGCTGCTCCTGTAAAGGTAAGTGGTTTTAAAGTCGCTACTCACCTCCAAGAAGGCCCCTGCGCACCGCTGCCGCCGAAATCCAAAGGGCTGCTCCTGTAAAGGTAAGTGGTTTTAAAGTCGCTACTCACCTCCAAGAAGGCCCCTGCGCACCGCTGCCGCCGAAATCCAAAGGGCTGCTCCTGTAAAGGTAAGTGGTTTTAAAGTCGCTACTCACCTCCCAGAAGGCCCCTGCGCACCGCTGCCGCCGAAATCCAAAGGGCTGCTCCTGTAAAGGTAAGTGGTTTTAAAGTCGCTACTCACCTCCAAGAAGGCCCCTGCGCACCGCTGCCGCCGAAATCCAAAGGGCTGCTCCTGTAAAGGTAAGGTTTTTAAATACACTACTCACCTCCCAGAAGGCCCCTGCGCACCGCTGCCGCCGAAATCCAAAGGGCTGCTCCTGTAAAGGTAAGTGGTTTTAAAGTCGCTACTCACCTCCAAGAAGGCCCCTTCGCACCGCTGCCGCCGAAATCCAAAGGGCTGCTCCTGTAAAGGTAAGTGGTTTTAAAGTCGCTACTCACCTCCAAGAAGGCCCCTGCGCACCGCTGCCGCCGAAATCCAAAGGGCTGCTCCTGTAAAGGTAAGTGGTTTTAAAGTCGCTACTCACCTCCCAGAAGGCCCCTGCGCACCGCTGCCGCCGAAATCCAAAGGGCTGCTCCTGTAAAGGTAAGTGGTTTTAAAGTCGCTACTCACCTCCAAGAAGGCCCCTGCGCACCGCTGACGCCGAAATCCAAAGGGCTGCTCCTGTAAAGGTAAGGTTTTTAAATACACTACTCACCTCCCAGAAGGCCCCTGTGCACCGCTGCCGCCGAAATCCAATGTTGTATCTTTGTAGGAGTAGGGTCCATCGGCGCTGCTCGAATTTGGCTTACTGTGCCGTCTTTTAATCTGCCGTCCGGACTTACAATTGCAGCTATGCAGAGCTAAGTTGCACGTTCGGCAGTTCCCGCTAGAAACTGACTTTTGGGCTCTTTTTAGAGCCCGTAACGGCGCTTGCTCGACGTTTCCCGGTGTGGGAAGGAGATAGCAACATTCCCCCAATAGTGTATGGTTTGGATCAGGAGTGGGGCGATCAAAAAAGTGGTAGTGAAGCAAAAGAAGGTGCGAGGGAGGAAGACCAAGATGGCGGCGGGTGGAGACCAGGCAGCGTGGATGCAATGGGTGCAGGAGCAGCAGGAGCTCCTCTAGTGCTGCTTTAGGGAGCTGAAAGCGGATATGCTGGAGCCGATGAAGGCGTCAATCGATAAGCTGCTGGAGACCCAGACAGCCCAAGGGGCGGCGATACGGGAGGTCCGGCAAAAGGTCTCTGAGAGTGAAGATGAGATCCTAGGCCGAGCGGTGAAGGTGGAGGCGCACGAGGCGCTCCATAAAAAATGGCAGGAGAGGTTCGAGGAGATGGAGAACCGGTCCAGGCGGAAGAATCTGCGGATCCTGGGCCTCCCGGAGGGACTGGAGGGGTCGGACGTGGGGGTCGACGTGGTCACCATGCTGAATTTGTTGATGGGAGTGGGGTCCTTCCAGGGGCCCCTGGAGCTGGAGGGGGCCCACCGAGTGCTGGCGAGGTGGCCCAAGACCAACGAGCCGCCGGGGGCGGTGCTGGTGCGGTTCCACCGGTTTGCTGATTGGGAATGCGTGCTAAGGTGGGCCAAGAAGGAGCGGAGCAGCAGGCGGGAGAACGCGGAGGTGCGGATCTACCAAGATTGGAGCGCGGAGGTGGCGAAGAAGAGGGCCGGGTACAATCGGGCGAAGGCAGTACTACACAGGAGGGGGGTGAAGTTCGGTATGCTGCAGCCGGCGCGTCTGTGGGTCACCTATAAGGATCAACACCACTATTTTGAGTCCCCGGAGGAGGCGTGGGCCTTTGTCCAGGCCGAAAAATTGGACTTGGACTGAGGGTCAGGGGCGGGGGCCACGGTGAAGGGATGGTTGGGGTCTGTTGAGTTGTATTTTGAGGGGGGGTTCTTTGTTCATTGTTGGTTCTTTGTTTTTAGGGGGTTGATTGGGCGCAGTTTCGGTTGGGTCCACCGGGTGGGCTCTTGGAGTGGGGTAAGTAAACGGCTTGGGGGGTTGATGGCCGGCACGGGGGATGGGGCCCCACGGGGAGGGGGTGAGGCCTGAGTTGGGGGCTAGGGGACCGGGCCTGAAAAGGGAGTTGCGCCAGAGGAGGCGGGGCCGGGCAAGTGGAAAGCGCAGGCTTTTTCCCGCTAAGGGATGAAGGAGGCTGGGCTGGAGCTGGGAAGCGCAGGCTTTTTCCCGTGCTGGGAGTGGAAGGGGGAGGGGGAGAGCCTGCTGGTCGGCAATGGGAGGAGAGGGGAAGTTCCACACTGGAAGGGGTCGAGGGAGTGGCAGGAGTGGCCGGGGTCAGCTGACTTACGGGAGTGCAATGGGGGGCGCAATGCAGTTAGCGGGGGACCTAGCTGGGGGGGCGGGGGGAAACCGGGTTGCTGCTTGACTGGCCAAGGGGGAGCTGGAGTCGGTAGAGGAGGTCGGGGCGGGGGTCTGCCGCTGTGGGGAACGGGCTGTGCGGGGGGCGCGGGCATGTGGCTGGCCGAGGAGGGGTTATGGCTAGTCGGCGAGGAGGGAGCGGGTAGCCACCTGATCCGGCTGATAACCTGGAACGTAAGGGGACTGAACGGGCCGGTCAAACGGGCCCGGGTGTTCGCGCACCTGAAGGCAGATGTGGCCATGCTTCAGGAGACGCACCCGAGGGTGGCGGATCAGGTAAGGTTGAGAAAGGGGTGGGTAGGTCAGGTGTTTTATTAGGGGTTGAATGCAAAAAACCGGGGGGTGGCGATCTTGGTGGGGAAGAGAGTGTCGTTCGAGGCGTCGAGCATTGTGGCAAACAATGGCGGTAGGTATGTGATGGTAAGTGGCAAGCTGCAGGAGGAGCAGGTGGTGTTGTCAACATATACGCCCCAAATTGGGACGATGCGGGCTTCATGCGGCGTATGTTGGGCCGGATTCCGGACCTGGAGACAGGGAGCCTGATAATGGGGGGGGGGGGATTTCAATACTGGTTCGTTTTTCTTGAGTGGGCGTGTATATTTGCTTTTGTGTTGATGATGGTTGTTAATTTATTATTTATGTATACGGGGAAAAGATCTTTTCTTTCTGTATTTTGTTGTTGATATTTTGTGAAAATTTGAATAAAAATTATTTTTTTTTAAAAAAACTGCCGTCCAATAAAAGCTGTGTCGGGGCGTGCTCCATCAAAATGGTCACTGGGTTGAGTCCGGTTATGTACGAGAAGTACTGTACCGCCCAGAAAACTGCTAACAGGTGCCTTTCGCAGGCTGAAAATCCCTGTTCCACTGGATCTAAGACTTGCGAGGCATAGGCTAGGGGTCCTCGACGATCGTGCCTTTCCTGCAGGAGTACGGCCGAAGAGTTCGGTCGGTGGTCGCTACCTCTACCGTGTATGGGGAGTGTGAGTCTGGGGTTTGCAGAGCGGGGGCTGTGCTCAGGGCGCGTTTCAATGCGTTCATGGCATCCGTGTGCTGTGGAAGCCATTTCCATGGGGCCTGTTTCTTTAGGAGCTCGGAAAGTGGGGCTGCTTTTGTGGCGAATCCGTCTATGTGGTTTCTACAATATCCAAACAGTCCTAAAAAATGACCGGAGTGGTGTAACGTTTTGGGGCAAGGGCAATTTGACAATGGAATCTATGCGTTTGTGTTCTATCTCACTCTTCCCATGCGTGATAACCGCACCTAAATATGTGACTTTTTCCTGGAGGATTTGGGCTTTCTTGGGGTTAATTTTGCATCCAATTGTTGTGAATTGTTCTAATAATTCTGAAAGAAGCGAAATGTGCTCTTCCTTGGTGTCAGTCTGTAGGAGCAAGTCGTCCACATACTGAACAAGACATTCAGGGCGGGAAAATTTAGATAAGCCGTTTGCCAATTGTCTGTGAAAGATGGAGGGGGTGTTGTGGAAGGCACGTCCACGTGTCTGCTGTCCCTGGAAAGTGAATGCAAATTTATACTAGCATGCTTTGTCCAGTGGTATGGACCAAAAGCCATTGCTGATGTCCAGTGCCGTAAAAAATTTCAACTGGAGTCCCTATCTCAACATGGTTTCGGGGCTTACGGCAATGGTGAGGGCTGCTAAGGGAGTCACTTTGTTCAACTCTCTGTAGTCGATGGTCAGTCGCCATGAACCATCAGGTTTTCTTACTGGCCAAATCGGGGCATTGTTTGTCAATGCTACGGGTCGAATCACTCCTTGATTCAATAACATTTGGATTACCTTGGCTATCTCTCCCTCGGCTTGCTGGGGGAAGTTGTACTGTTTCTGGGGTTTAGGATCGGGACCTGAAATGTTTATTACTCCTGGGATTTTGCTGCAGTCGTGCTTGTGCTGGGCAAACGCTGCTTTATGTCTTTTCAATACCTCTCTAACCGCTTTGTCTGTGGTAATGGTTTGTGGATCAAACCAGTACTCTCCTACTGAGCTGATTCTATAGGCATAATCTCCTACTGTGAGCATGGCAGGGGCTCGCACTGCTCTAGCCATCTTCCATATACATCAGTTGACTGGGTCGAATGAAAGTTTGTGTGTACTCATGAAATCTATGTCTAGGATCTGTTCTGCTGCCTGGGGTAAATCTACTAAAACGACCAAGTGTTTTGTTTGAATATTGCCAATCTGTACGTCCACAGGGGCTGTGATGTGTTCCTGCTGGAGGTGACCTGTAAAGCCACTAAGGGTAAGCTGTCCGTAGTGGGCCATATCTCTTTCTGGTACATGATGGAGGAGTTTAACGTGGTTCGGGACCCTCCTTTGTCCCAAAGGAACTCTATGGGGTGTCCTCGGACTGTGCCTGCAACTACCGGTCTTCTGGACGTATCCCAAAGGGTATTGCAGACCCACGTCGGGGAGCCCGAACACCGTCAATTGGTGCCGTTCATGGCCGAATTATCTGGTCGGGCGCTAACACTGTGGATGGGTCTGGCATAGTTTCTGGGGGGGGCGGGGGGGGGGGGTTATTCCTTTGCTGCTTCGGGGGGGGGGGGGGCATTGCATTCTCGGGCATAGTGTCCTTCATCTCCACAATTATAACATTCTTGTGTCTTGGGGTGCTGCGCTGTACCTCTGCCTTCATTTACCCATGCAGACAGACAGCCCAGCTCCACCCACACTCTGACATCACTGATAAACACCCATTTATTAAAGGTACATCCACTACAGATATTTTTATAAACACCCATTTCTTAAAGGGACTCTCACATGACACCTCCCCCCAAGAAACCCCCCCCCCCATTAATTTCAAGATGGTTTCATTTTTCACCTTTTCACTTTCCTTTAAGAAATATGCACAGTGAATATACATTTCTTTTTCAACAAAACAAAACACACAAACATTTATAATAACACAGTCCATTTTAGTTCTTCTTCCTCCAACT
Source organism: Scyliorhinus torazame (assembly GCF_047496885.1). Taxonomy (NCBI): domain Eukaryota; kingdom Metazoa; phylum Chordata; class Chondrichthyes; order Carcharhiniformes; family Scyliorhinidae; genus Scyliorhinus; species Scyliorhinus torazame. The sequence goes on from NC_092709.1 coordinate 122,919,401, forward strand.
AGCATCCTTCTCGATTGACAATCTCTTTGAACAAGAAGGTCTTTGCACGATGCATCCATTTCTCTACGCCTAGGCATTTCTCTTTAAATTCAGATACTTTAGTTCAATCGGATCACAGAGTCCCTTGTAATTCTCCAACACAGGAGCATTGGTTATCACAGCCTTTAGGCCTTCAAATGCCTGTTGAAACTCCGCTGTCCACTGAAATTTCCGACGTTTCTTCAGCAAGTCCATCAGTGGAACAACCACGCTACAAAAATATGGCACGGATGTTCGATCAAATCCACTCATGTCAAGAAATCACATTTATTTCCCTTTGTGTCGAGGGTATTGGAAACTCCCCAATAACTTTTGTTTTCACATCCCGTGGGACCATTCGACCCTGTCGATTGTATGGCCCAGTGTTCCAAATTCACTTTTAGCTAGGTTTACCACCAAACCCACCTCCTGAAGTCGATCAAATAACTCCATCAGACGTTTAAAATGTTCTTTCCATGTCTGGCTGAAAATTGGCAGATCGTCGATGTATACCGCACAATTGGGTAATCCTGAAACAACTTTGTTAGTTAACGGTTGAAATGTGGCTGGGGCGTTTTTCATGCCAAATGGCATAACTTTGAATTGGTATATACCATCTGGAGTCACAAAAGCTGAAATTTCCTTCACCCTTTCAGATAAAGGTACCTGCCAGTAACCTTTAAGTAAATCCAGTTTGGAGATAAAAGCTGATTGTCCCATTTTCTCAATGCAATCCTCCAAACGTGGGATAGGATAAGAGTCCATTCTTGTAACTGCATTAACCTTTCTATAGTCCACAAACAACTGTTGGGTACCGAAGGTTTTGGTACCACCACGATGGGTGAGCTCCATTGGCTGCAACCCACTTCAAGTATGCAATTTTAAATCATACTTTCAATCTCTTTGTTAACCTGTGCCAATTTTAAAGGGTTAAGTCTATATGGATGTTGTTTGATTGGAACAGCATTTCCCACATCTACATCATGTATAGCCATTTTAGTGCTTCCCAACTTATCTCCACAATCTTGCCCATGTGATATCAATAACTCTTTCAGGTCAGTCCATTTTTCCTCTGGAAGGTAACTCAACAATTTATCCCAATTTTTAAGAATATCCTCATTTTCCAATTTAATTTGAGGTATGTCAAATTCAAAATCATCTGGATTTTGTTCGTCACTTTGAGTTAGAATCATTAAAACCTCCTCCGTTTGCTCTCCTTCCCTTTCAAAGTACCTTATAAGCATATTCACATGACATACTCGTTGAGTTTTTCTTCTTTTTGGCGTTCTTACCATATAATTCACCCCACTTAATTTCCTTTCAATCTGATAATGCCAACAAAACCTTGCTTTTAAAGGTTCACCTAAGACTGGTAACAACACTAAAACTTTATCTCCACTGGCAAAACTACGGATTTCTTGTCCGCTACCCGTTTCGTCACATGTTGTGCAATTTTTAAATGCTGTCTAGCCATTTCACCTGCTATTTAATCGTTCCCTAAAATTTGTCTATAATCCAATAATGTAAGTGCCGATTTCTCACTCACCATTTTTTTCTTAATCAATTGAAGTGGTCCTCTTACCTCCAAAAATTAGTTCAAAAGAACTGAATTTGGTTGAATCATTAGATGCATCCCTAATTGCAAACAGTACGAATGGAATTCCTTTATCCCAATCCTTTGGATAATCATGACAATAAGCCCTCAACATTGTCTTTAATGGCTGCTGCCACCATTCTAACGCTCCCTGTGATTCTGGATGGTACGCAGTTGATTTAAATTGTTTTATTGCAAAGCTATCCATAACTTCATTGAATAACCTGGAGGTAAAATTTGATCCTTGATCCGATTGTATTTTTGTGGGTAGTCCATATCTAGTAAAGAATTGAAGTAACTCCTCCACAATCTTTTTAGCTGTAATATTGCATACGGGAATGGCCTCTGGAAACCTAGTAGACACATCCTTTATAGTCAAAAGATATTGGTTCTCACTTTCGTTTTAGGAAGCGATCCTACGCAATCAATTAAGACCCTTGTAAAAGGTTCCTCAAATGCTGGAATGGGTATTAAGGGCACTGGTTTTATCACTGCTTGACGTTTTTCTATCACTTGACAGGTATGACAAGATCAACAATATTTAACTACAATAAAAATGTTTTTGTACTTCAGCTTGAGTTTTCCTTACTCCCAAATGACCTCCCACTGGTCCCTCATGTGCTACTCACAACACCTCCTTTCTATACCCTACCGGTAATACTACTTGATGAACTTCTGCCCACTTTTCATCCGCCTGCATAAGGTCTCCATTTTCTCATCAAGACATCATTTTTACGGTAATAATACTCCGGTATACACTGAGATTCCTCTTTCGCGTATGCTTTCTGATACATCTGTTTTATTTCTATATCTTTCTGTTGTAACTCTGCCAATTTTCCTGAACTAAAAATATCCGCCTCATCCTCCACCTGTTCTTGTTCTTCTTCAACTATCTGATCAAAAATCATTTCTGATAATTGCACTTCAACTTCATCTTCACTCTTTGATTTCTCCTCTTGTCTTAACCTGTGACGTTGCGACCTTGTTACCACACAATCTGGAAAAATCCCAGGATATTCATTCTTGAACACTTCAGTTGTCTGATTTTCCACTGGCTTATCAACCACAGTACGCATGGCTCCCACTTGCGATCCAGCTATATCATTACCCAAGATAAACTGTATTCCTGGACAAAATAGTTTCCCAATTATTCCTACTACCACTTCACCACTCTTCACTGGACTTTCCAACCTTACCTTATATAATGGAACACTACTGTTCTCACCCTGAATTCCACATATTACCACCTTTTCTGGCAACATTCTTCCCAAACTACATAACTCCTTATCTTTTACCATTAAAGATTGACTAGCTCCCGTATATCTTAAAATTATAACTTCTTTACCTGCTCCTCCTGGTACACATGAGTAAACTTTACCCACACACGCAAATTCTTTGAAAAGATCTGGCACCTTCTTATCAATCACCTCTTGATCAGGCTGTCCAACCTTTTGCACCTTCTTTGCTTCACTTGGGCTTTCCTTTACCACTTTAACAAACCCCACTATCTTATCTTGTTTTACCACATCAGCCTTCCCAGTGCTTTTCTTCAATCACCAACACTGTGACTTTTCATGCCCTAGTTTATTACGGTGAAAACATTTGAATCTTTTCATTTCTTTTCACCCTCCTGGATTTCTTTTTTAAATTGAGGTACTCGCTCCTTATCTCCCATCAGATCTCCTTTATCTCTACCACTTGAGTATTTCTCATGTCCCCAGTTTCTATCCCTTACAGGCTGAAACTGATGTCGGAAACCAAGCTTTGATTTATGAAATAATTGATAATCATCTGCCATTTCTGCTGCTAACCTTGCCGTTTTAACCCTCTGCTCTTCCACATGACTTCTCACTACATCAGGAATTGAATTTTTAAACTCCTCCAAAAGTATAATTTCTCTGAGAGCTTCATACATTTGGTCTATTTTCAAAGCCCTTAACCACCTATCAAAATTACTCTGTTTGATCGTTTCAAACTCCATGTATGTTTGACCAGGTACAATCCTTAAATTTCTCAACCTTTGTCTGTCAGCTTCAGGCACTAGTTCATATGCACCTAAGATGGATTTTTTCACCTCCTCATACGTCCCAGATACCTCCTCCGATAGTGATGCAAACACTTCACTAGCCCTACCTACTAGGTTTGTTTGAATCAGTAATACCCACATGTCCTGTGGCTATTTCATTTGTTTAGCTACCTTCTCAAATGCATTGAAAAAGGCTTCTACCTCCTTCTCATCAAACCTTGGCACAAACGAAACTAAACAAACCCTGTAGCTACAAGCCCAAAGTGAAAGTAAGAGCAGACAGACAGCCCAGCTCCACCCACACTCTGACATCACTGTAAACACCCATTTCTTAAAGGTACATCCACTACAGATATGGCTATAAACATCCATTTCTTAAAGGTACTCTCACATGACAGAAGCCATTGTGCTAACCACTATGCTACCGTGCATCCCGTGCATAATACATGGCATTTTGTTCTGTTTGAACTGTTTCTCCTTTAGGTTGCGTCTCTGTTTGAAAAACATGGATTTTAAAATCTAAATCTCTATCAATTTGAGCACATCGAGTTACTAATGCCATATAAGTGTTTATCCCTTGATCCCAATCAGGGAATACTAGTTTTAATGCATTGGAGATATCTATTTTTAAACCAGCAAGGAATGCAGACTTGGGGCAGACGATAGCACAAGTGGAAAGCACTGTGGCTTCACAGCGTAGGATCCCAGGTTCGATTTCCCACTGGGTCACTGTCTGTGCGGAGTCTGAACGTTCTCCCTGTGTCAGCGTGGGTTTCCTCTGGCTGGTCCGGTTTCCTCCCACAGTCCAAATGCATGCAGGTTAGGTGGATTGGCCATGATAAATTGCCCTTAGTGACCAAAAAGGTTTGATGGGGTTATTGGGTTCCAGGGATAGGGTGGAAGTGAGGGCTTAAGTGGGTCGGTGCAGACTCGATGGGCCGAATGGCTTCCTTCTGCACTGTATGTTCTATGTTCTAATAGTCCCAAAGTGCTGTCATCCCACGACTCCAGTGGCAACTCCATTCCTGATTGTTGTGTCCACACTTTCATAAATCTCTGTTCATAGTTGGAAATATCCTCAGATTTGTTTTGTCGACAATCAGCAATTTTAGTCCAATCAGTTCTCGTTGGATTATATTTTATCTATCATGCACTAATTGTTCATCACCCCTAATGCTGTTTTGACTTCTCTAACAAGTTGGTCACTTTCTCGTTTGTGGGCTGCTACAGTCAGAACTTGAACGCCATCTAATGGATGGAGATTGTAAATCTGTCTCAAACTCTCGATCCCCTCCCATGTTGCCATTCTTTGGGTTAGATAATTCTTTCGACCACCGATCAATCCTATCTGGGTCAGCAGGTTTATGGACTATACGTTGATTATATTGGGCCCGAGTTATCCTGCTGTCTCCTTCTTCAGTGACTGCTTCTATTGTCCCAGTTTTCTACTGCTTTCACTTTAAGGGAGCTCGCCGAACATCTCTTTTTTTAGCTTTGGATCTTTTGTGCCCCTCAAGCATTTCCCTGTTGAATTATGCTTCAGAATCATCAGACTCCGATGATTCCATTAAAAAGGGATTTGTAGACATGCATGTTTTTTTCTTTCTTGAGACAACATGTTTAAAATCAGGGACGGTCCGAGTTATTTCACTGATACGTAGGGGTGTGGTTTCTGTGAAGTGACATACTGTTGGTTTGTGGGTGTGTGAGATTTATCAAAAGATGTTCTCTTGCATTCAAACATTCTACTGATGATCTATTTTTAAACTCTCGAATCGTATTCAAGAGGTTTGCTATCTCTAGTTTGAATCCAGCATTTCCATCAATAATTCATTTTTTTCTTATATTAGCCCATTTTTCACGAGGTTTAGATCAGTGTTCTTCAAACTTTTTTTCCAGGGACCCATTTTTACCAACCGGCCAACCTTCGTGACCCACGCCGGCCGACCTTCGTGACCCACGCCGGCCGACCTTCGTGACCCACGCTGGCCGACCTGCGCGACCCACCATTTCCCTTACCATGTTTGCTGCTGACAAAAATGGAGCAAATGGTTCCCGGTCCCTTTGGCCCTCGTACACGCTCCTCCAATGGAACCTGTTGGATGATTTCCGGTGTAGGAAAGTATGGATTCTCCATCTGTCCAATGTTCTGCATTGTTTTCCTGTAAAATTTTATCTTAAAACCCCCCCCCCGAACTTGTAAAAAAAAAATTTTTTTTAATAAATTAAAAAAATAAAAATTGAATGAATAAAATAAATGAATAAAATGAATGAAACCCCCCCGAACTACTAAACAAAAAGCTGCGACCGTTTAAACAAAAAATGGGCCTCACTGCGCATGCATGCCAGATCATCGGTTTTTTAACATGTTTGCGGCTATTTTGAAGGCCGCTTGCAGCTGGCATTATTTAACAGCCAGCTGCTGCGGTTGTTGCGCACAGATTTGCGCGATTGGGAGCGCCACGACGGACGGTTCCGCAACCCTTCCGACACCCACCCGCGACCCCCGAGTTTGACAATGCCTGCCTTAGAATCATGTATTTTTAAAATTGTTTGTTCAATGTTCTTGCTGACCTTGGGCAAATCAAGGCATTGTTTTATGTAAATCTTCGCTGTCTGAAATGTGTCTTCTCAATAAATTTCTGTTGGACCCTGCATGCTATCAGAATTCCCCATGTTCCAATCACACCGGACACAAAGAAAACTTAAGGGAGCACTCGTTCTCTACACGGTCACAGATATCTTACCTCGTCTCCGTTCCTCTGTGTCCGGTCCTCCTGAAAGATATCTCCTTTTGTTGGCTCGCCAGTAAGGTTCGTCTCATCTCTCGTTCATAGATAAGTCAGTCCGGTTGAATGAATGGAAGCAAATTTTTTATTTCTTAAAAATGCATTTTGGTACATTCACACAAAATTAACTGGAAAATGCTTTCTCTGTGTCTCTCAAAGTGCCTTTGAACAAGTAGAAGCTAAAACTTCAAGATAAAAGTGATCTCAGATTTTAAAAGACATTTCAACAAAGGCCTCTGTTGAAATGTTTATTCTCCGACGACTATTATAATAATTTTCAACAAAGGCCTCTGTTGAAATGTTTATTCTCCGACGACTATTATAATAATTTTTAATCAGTAAGACGGATCACATTCTTAAGGGAATCCTTATCTAGAATTAGCCCCTTTCTTAGTTTCATTGGTTCTAGTTATCAGCTGAGACCGCCTTGATTTGTTCAGGAAAGTGTCAGCCACTTAACAGGCGATTGGTTAATTAGACATTATTCAATTATCCCAAGTTAATTAAGTGTCCCATGACTTCAGTCCCATGTTCAAACTCCCTACGTCACATCTGGTCTCAGCTATGATACTGTTTCAATCTTGTTGAATGTACCTTCATATCAGATAATGTCAGAACTTGTAGTTCATTATTTGTAACATTTGATAAAGCCATAGACAGTATTCATAATTATAACTTACTCATACTATTTCATATTATTTCTACAAATTCAGCAATTTTCAGGAATCTTTTTAGCTAATATTTTTAAGGACCCCCCCCTCTATAATTGCTGAATCCAACAGCCTGCCAACTACAGAAGCAAAGCATAAGTAGCAATGCGAGTGGCCAAATGTCAAGGTAGGGCTGGGTTGAAAACATGCCTTTGTTCTCTGAGACGTTGTCTCATTTGTTGTCTTGCAGTTTCAGCCCTCTAATCTCACTCCTCAGCCTCACCCACCCCTGTTGGCCCATGTCAATTAATGTCTCCCATCCACCTCAAATAACATTTATGCCCTGATGCTAACTCACCTAGTGTCAACATGGGCAGACCTCAGGAATCAAGTGGAGAAGAAATAAAATAAAGATCTAAATATCTAAAACTGGTCTCATTGTAGACAGTAACAAACTCCCACTCATGAAAACATATTCAAAGTGTTTTTAAAAAACAATTCAAGTGTTTAATCCCTTAAAAAACAAATGTCTATCCACTCCCGACATCAAAATACAACTAATCCTTTTAAAGGCTCTTTAAACTGTCACTCAAATTGTGAACTCTGAACTCCAGCTGAGATCATTCGAGCATTTCAAAAGCAACCAGGCTTTCATCAAGAAGCCTTCGGACAAAGAACTATTACAACTGCTAGAACTGATGCCTCAGCACCTGGATTGTGCAGTGTAGCAGTGTTTTCTTAATTCTCACTGCTACTTCCAGCCTGTTTTGCTTTAATTTTTAAAGGTGTGGGGGTTTAAATAACTTCAGAACAGGACATTTATACAGATCTTGGTTAGAATTTAGCAGCCCCTCCTGCTGGCAGGACCTTCCATTCTTGCAGAAGTCGGAGAACATTTGAATGACTCACTGCATTATTTGGCCCATTCTCTTCATGATAGGGCTGTAAAATTTCACCCCTTATCTGCTTTACGAGAGTCTTTAAATCTACTCCATAAATCCATGATTTTCACACTGGGGTTTGGCAAAAGACAAAAATGGGGTCTGTTTGAACTCGGCACTGAGTTCGACATTCCCTTATATGTGAGGCACACCCTATTCCCTTGTCTTTACTGGAAGAAATTGGATCGGTCAGAAATGGGCTGGAATTTCCAAATCCGGATCCCACCTGTTGCTCATTTTAGCCTTAGTTTAATTGCTCTTATTCTGTCACCTTTGCTCTTGAGACGCCAGGTATCTTTCTGATACCGCCACGTGGTTCAAGTCCGAGAAATGATTAATAATCCAACACACCGCTTAGTAAGAGTTAAATCAACGCTCATTTATTATTTCCAGCAATTAATACTTATACATTAATTCTACTTCTAAGCTACTTCCTACAACTAACAGGCCAATACTTAACTTTGGAAATGGCCCACCAGGTCAGGGAAACAAATGGCCTTTCGAATGGGTTCTGAGCCTGCGGGATTCAAAAGCTGGTACAGGTCGATAGTCAGGAGTGCCTATCTGGTAGCGATCGTTGGAGTAAAACTTACGTTCTCTTGCAGAAGGGTCTCGAAGGGTGCGAAGAGGAGAAGAAGGGTCGATTTGAACTTGGCCTCTATTCTTATAGTCCCCAGGGGCTTCCCGCCTCTCGGGGCGGACCTTGTACCTGGTTCCAAGTGATTGGACTTGATCCCAATCACTTGGTTCGATATTCTCCAATGCTGGAGCGATTCCTTGATCGAGGGGTGGTCGTTTACCTCTCTTTGTGTCAGCTCCTGCTGGCGCCGAAAGGTCTGGGTTGGCTTTGTGTGTCTATTTTGTATCAATTGTTCCCGGGGATTGCTGATTAATATGCAGATGGCTGGGGTGTTGTTATGTTGATGGCTGCAGGTATCGATTCGGTCTGGCTTCCCCAGAGACGAATACACTGTTTTACCTGCAGCTGTCTATTTGAGTCCTGTTGGCTGATTTTCCCATCAGCCTCTTCCGTTCACCATTTTAAAATCGGGGTTTGGCCATTCTAATCGGGATTCAGCCATTTTACATGGCTACACAACCATCACTTTTGAAGGTCTGCAGATGTGGGAAGACTCTGGAAAAACACAGCCTTCAGGTTCAAAACAAGGGAAAAAGTGTGAAAACAAACAAGGGAAAATTGTAATTTTATGGATGCAACTTAACAGTATGTCATCTGGTATTCAGTACGAAACAAGTTGAATAATAATATAAAATCGGGATAGCATCAATTTGCCCATTTAACACAAACACTCTCTTATCTATTAAATAACACTGCAGCTGCTGCTATTTGCCTTACAGCCAAGAAATCCTTCCAATTAAGTCATTGCTGGCACCCACCGCCATTCACACACTCGATATTTAATTGGAGTAAATTTGCAAAGGTACCCTGCTATGTACAACTAACAGAAGACTCCTAATAGCTGTTATCTCAGTAGGTTTCACTTTGCCTGATGGTTATTACCAGAGCAGATGGTGGAGGAAAGTGACTCCTGCTGCAGTGATGTTCACTGCTGGAACATTAGAAAGCAGCTTCACACTGACTTCATAAAGCCCGCCTCTGTCTTAAGAGCTGCTGCCTCTATTTTTATCACAGTGTACCAATATTAACCTGAGCAAAAATGTTCCTTGCCTTGCTCACGTTCTGTGTGCTGCTTCACAAAATATATGAATGTTCATCTCAACTGCGTGTGAACATCCCTGGGCCTACAGATTGCCTGTTGCAGAACTGCCCGATTTCAGTTACATTGATTTCAATTGGATTAAACTGGACAGGTTCGGCAAAAGGATCTAAGAAGGTTAATTAAGTGGCCAGACATTTGGCAGACTGGGTACAATGTGGGAACATTTGAACTTGTCTGTTTTAGCAGGGGGAATAGAAAATTCAGGACAAAGAGAGAGTGACTGCTTAAATCTGCTGTACAGAGGGAACTGGATGTCCTGGTACATGAATCACACAATGTTCTCCCCATGTCTTGCATGGGTTTCCTCCAGGTAGGTCGGGTTATGATGTTCGAGTGAAGATGTGGTCTGAGGTTAGGTTGCTCTTTTGGAGGGTCTGTGCAGACTCGATGGGCTGAATGGCCTTCATCAGCAGTGCGGGGAATATATGATTCTTAATAAAACCAAATTACTGCAGATGCTGGGACGTGAAACAAAAAGTGGTGGACAATCTCATCAGATCTGACAGCATCTGTGGAGAGAGAATGGAGCTAACATTTCGAGGCTGGATGACTGTGAAAGCTAGAGAAAAATAGGATGAGGTTTATACTGTGGGGCAGGGGGTGGTGTAGGGCAATGGGGCCGGATAGAAAGCCAGCTATAAGTGGAGATTGACAAAGATCTCATGAACAAAAAAACAAAGGAAGTGAAAATGGTGGTGAGATGGAGGCAATCGCTGAGGAAGGAAATATGGCTTTTAAAGCCAAACCACAAATGTGACAATGTAACAATGTAAGCACAGCCACCAGTAAGTAAGATACAAGTGTAAATGTCTGGCATAAAATGCTGGTATGAAATGCAGAGATGGCACATTTAGGAGTCACAACTCAGGATTACTAAACCAATGGAGAACAAGGCAGGGGGGTTGGGTGTTACCAAACACGTGGATGTTTAAGAAAGCTTGACCTTCAGTGTGCTGTTTTCTTTGTTTGTTCCTTTTTTTTATATATATGAATTTGCACCAACTACGATTTGCAATAAACTCAATCTCAACCTATCACCGGACTTCAACTCTTATTAGAAAGTAAGAGTTCCCACAGCGAGTTTTGGTAAACAATGGTTTGCCTTTTCACACAGGTCCCAGATACTCTGTAGAGGCCATTGTTCTGTAAGTGCAAGTCTAACAAATGCTGTTTGTCATTTGTTTGCGATGTCATTTGTTTGTGGTCCAGAACAAAATCTGATTTGGTTTGTTTGCAGGAACTGAACTCATCAATATCCACACATTCATTCAGACTTTACAGAAAGAATCATGAGATAATGATCTTTGCTGATTATGCCCCTTATATAAGATTTGTTAACTCATTACAAACAGGAAATTGCAACTCCTGTGCTGTATCTTTTGCTGCCCATATCCTAATTCATTGGTCTAGATTGGCTACCAAGCCTGGAACGTTTTAATTTTCTTTTACATTGATGTACAAATCTCTTCATGCTTCTGGAACCTCCACCAACAATACAACACTCCATGATCTCAGCATTATTCCAACACTGATCACTTGTGCATGCCCACTACCTTCCCTCTGCCATTGACAGCTGTACATTCAATGATCCAAGCCCTCAGCACCGGAACCCCCTTCCTAAACCCCTCCATCTCTCTGTCCTGCACGTTGCTCCTTAAAATCTATATCTGTTTGACTTTGATTGAAATATTGTTACATAGCCGCACAAGTTGAGTTTTGAAAGGAAATATAAGTGAGGGTACAAAAGACTCACTGGTGGTGCGAGAGTCAATTGCTGCTCACCACCTATCACAGAGGGAGCATATGGGAATGGAGAGGATTGATTAAGGGTTTGTGGAAGAGAGTTGGAGAAGAGAATGCAAATGCTGAGAGAGTAGTTTTTTTTAAAAAAAATTATGGGATGTGGGTATCGCTGGTTAGGCCAACACAGTAGCACGGCAGCACGGTAGCATAGTGGTTAGCACAATTGCTTCACAGCTCCAGGATCCCAGGTTCGATTCCCGGCTGGGTCACTGTCTGTGCGGAGTCTGCACGTTCTCCCCGTGTCTGCGTGGGTTTCCTCCGGGTGCTCTGGTTACCTCCCACAGTCGAAAGATGTGCAGGTTAGGTGGATTGGCCATGCTAAATTGCCCTTAGTGTCCAAAATTGCCCTTAAAGCTGGTTGAGTGGGGTTACTGGGTTATGGGGATAGGATGGTGTTGGCTTGAGTAGGGTGCTCTTTCCAAGAGCCAGTGCATACTCGATGGGCCGAATGGCCTCCTTCTGCACTGTAAATTCTATGATTCTATGAACATTTATTGCCCATCCCTAGTTGCCCTTCAGAAGGTGCTGGTGAGTTGTCTTCTTGAATCCTGCAGTCCTTGAAGTGTAGGAGCAGCCATTGTGCTATTAGGAAGTTGCCCCAGCAACAGTGAAGGAACGACGATATATTTCAAAGTCAGGGTGGTGAGTGACTTGGAGGGGAACCTCAAGGAGATTAGGTTCCCAGGTATGCTCTTGTCCTTCTAGATGGTAATGGTCATTGGTTTGGAAGATGATGTCCCAGGAACCTTGGTGAGTTACTGCAATGCATCTTGTAGATGGTGCACATGACAGACATCATCGATGTTGGAGGGTTTGAATGTTTGTAGAAGGGGTAGCAATCAAGTGGGCTGCTTTATCTTGGATGTGTCAAGCTTCGAGTGTTGTTGGAGCTGTACTCACCCAGCCAAGTGGTGAGTATTCCATCAAGCCCCTGACTTGCGCCTTGTAGATGGTGTACAAGCTTTGGGGGGTCAGGAGGTGAGTTACTCACCATCGGATTCCTAGGCTTCAAAGTACTTGAACAGGAGATAGTGAGGGAATGAAATGCGTTAGACTGGGGGCAGGATTTAGGTAGTGTTACAGATGCCTGGTCAGCTCTCAACGGTGGCTAAGATACTGGACCAGATGCCATAACCTTTTAAAGTTTTAATGCAGATAAATCGATTCGTTCCAGGAGTGATAATATACAAAATTGGGCCTGATTATTTTATAAACAAACTTTATTCAAAGAGAAGAAAACAAAACAATATTTAAACTTTTACTTCAGTTTTCTCACTAACAGATTACATGCGGTTTCTTAACCTTAACACACTAGTTCCCATTTGAAAACACCGTAACAGAACATGCAGCTCTCATGTCATTTTCACAAGCAGTCAAAGGCAATGCTTCTATTTACGAAGCAATTTTCCTTCTGGTAGGGACATTGATTCTGAACTCTATTCCAAAACTGCCTCAGTGACAACTTTCATGACCTCTCTAGGTCGGTTTCCTCAGCCTTCCCCTGTAACTGTTGAAAACAACATTTATTTCTCTCTCTCTCCAGGCTGTGCCCAATCCCTCAAACAAAGGTTCTCTTGGGTTTCCAAGCATTATCTTGACTGACTGCCCATTCCCGTTTATACAGAAGAACAGAGCTGTGCCATTTATATGCAACTAACCTTCCATTCACAGACTCATAGGTCATCAGACTCTGTGATGGGCTAATGGCTTGTCAAGCAAGGTACATCATCCAGCTCAACAATTACCATGGATTGGTCTTGTAATAAACTTTCTATTGTGCATTGCAATAACGCACATGCAGATGGGGAGCCAGATATATTGGTACAAGCCTTTGTTGGTGTTTATGGTCAAAAATTCCCTGGAATTTAAGTCACCCAATCTATATGTCGATTAAAGTCACCCATAATCACAGATGTTCCTTTATCACATGCATCTCTGATTTCCTGTCTAATACTGTTCCCAACATTACCACTGCAGTTTGGTGGTCTGTACACCAACTCTACGGATGTTTTTGCTCCTTTATGTTTCTTAGCTCGAGCCAGACAGATTCCACATCATCTGTACTGATATCTTTCTTCACTATTGCATCAATATCATCTTAAATTAACAATGCAACTTCACCTTTCTTTTCTGTCTGTCTTTCCGACAAACTGAGTAACTCTTGATGTTTACTTCCCATCCTTAGTCACCTTGAAGCCATGTTTCCATAATCCCATCCATATCATATCCCTTAACATCTATCTGCGCAATTAATTCATCCATTTTATTTTGAATGCTCCACACGTTCAGGTATAAAACCTTGGGCGGCACAGTGGGGCAATGGTTAGCACTGCATCCTACGGCGCTGAGGACCCAGGTTCGCTCCCAGCCCTGGGTCACTGTCTGTCTGGAGTTTCCACATTCTCCCTGTGTCTGCGTGGGTTTCACCTCCACAACCCAAAGATGTGCAGGTTAGGTGGATTGGACATGCTAAATTGCCCCTTAATTGGAAAAAAAATAATTGGGTACTCTAAATATTTTTTTAAAGGTACAAAACCTTAAGACTAGTCCTTTTCACGTAACTTGTCCCACCCTTACTATTATTTACAGTGATAATATCTGATACAGGCCTTTGATTTCCCTGCCTATCCCTTTCCTTATTCTCCTCTCTGTCTTTTTCTCTTGTTCTTGATTCCTCTGCTCTGAAGCCTTACATGGGTTCCCATCTCCCTGCATATTAGTTCAAACCCTCCCCAACCACTTGAGCAAGTACCCCCCACCCCCTCCTCCCCCTCCCCAGGTCATCAGTCCCAGTCCTGCCCAGGTGTAACCCGTCCAGTTTGTACAGGCCCCACCTCCCCCAGAACCTGTCGCAATGCCCCAGGAATCTGAAAGACTTCCCCCCACAACATTTCTTCAACCACGTATTCATCTTATACATCCTGCTATTTCTACTCTATTTCTATTGACTAGCACCAGGCACTGGTAATAATCCTGAGATCACTACCGTTGAGGTCCAATTACTCAACTTTCTTCCTAACTCCCTATATTCTGCTTTCAGGACCTCATTCCTTTTTTTTAACCTATGTTGTTGGTACCAATGTACACCAAAACCACTGGCTGTCACTGAGAGGCCATTCCCTTCAACAGTATCGAAAATGTATCTCTGTTTTGCAGGGGAATGGCCACAGGAGATTCCTGCACTGTCTGCTTACCTCTCTTGCTTTGCCTGATGGTCACCCATTCCCTTCCTGCCTTTGGAGTCTCATCCTGGGGTGTGACCACTTTTCTATACATGCTATCCACAACACTCTCCACCTCATGGATGCTCCACAGTGTCCCATAAGACCATAAGACATAGGAGCAGAATTAGGCCACTCGGCCCATCAAGTCTGCTCCACCACTCAATCATGGCTGATATTTTTTCATCCGCATTCTCCTGCCTTCTCCCCATAACCCCTGATCCCCTTAATAATCATGAACCTATCTATCTCTGTCTTAAAGACACTCAGTGAATTGGCCTCCACAGCCTTCTGCGGCAAAGAGTTCCACAGATTCACCTCCCTCCGGCTGAAGAAATTCCTCCTCATCCCTGTTTTAAAGGATCGTCCCTTTAGTCTGAGATGGTGTCCTCTGGTTCTAGTTTTTCCAACAAGTAGAAACATCCTCTCCACGTCCACTCTATCCAGGCCTCTCAGTATCTTGTAAGCTTCAATAAGATCCCTCCTCATCCTTCTAAATTCCAACGAGTACAGACTCAGAGTCCTCAAACCTTCCTCATATGACAAGTTCTTCATTCCAGGGATCATTCTTGTGAACCTCCTCTGGACCCTTTTCAAGGCCAGCACATCCTTCCTTAGATACGGGGCCCAAAACTGCTCACAATACTCCAAATGGTGTCTGACCAGAGCCTTATACAGCCTCAGAAGCACATCCCTGGTCTTGCATTCTCGCCCTCTTGACATGAATGCTAACATTGCATTTGCCTTCTTAACTGCCGACTGAACCTGCACATTAACTTTAAGAGAATTGTGAACAAGGACTCCCAAGTCCCTTTGTACTTCTGATTTCCGAAGCATTTCCCCATTTAGAAAATAGTCTATGCCTAAATTCCTCCTTCCAAAGTGTATAACCTCACACTTTTCCACATTGTATTTCATTTGCCACTTCATTGCCCACTCTCCTAGCTTGTCCAAGTCCTTCTGCAGCCCCCTTGCTTCCTTAAAACTACCTGTCCCTCTACAGATCTTTGTATCATCTGCAAACTTAGCAACAGTGCCTTCAGTACCTTCTTCCAGATCATTAATGTATATTGTGAAAAGTTGTGGTCCCAGCACAGATACCTGAGGCTCACCACTAGTCACCAGCTGCCATCCTGAAAAAGACCCCTTTGTCCCCACGCTCTGCCTTCTGCCAGTCAGCCAATCCTCTATCCATGCCAGGATCTTTCCCTGAACACCATGGGCTTTTAACTTATTTCACAGTCTCCTATGCGGCACCTTGTCAAAGGCCTTCTGGAAATCTAAATAAATCACGTCCACTGGATCTTCTTTGTCTAACTTCCTTGTTACCTCCTCAAAGAACTCTGACAGATTTGTCAGACACGACCTCCCTTTGACAAAGCCGTGCTGACTCAGTCCTATTTTATCATGCACTTCCAAGTACTTCGCGATCTCATCTTTAATAACAGACTCTAAAATCTTACCAATGACTGAAGTCAGGATAACCGGCCTATAATTTCTCGTCTTCTGCCTCCCTCCCTTCTTAAACAGTGGTGTCACATTAGCCACCTTCCAGTCCTCTGGGACCGTTCCTGCCTCCAGTGATTCCTGAAAGATCATCACTAATGCCTCCACAATTTCCTCAGCTATCTCTTTTGTGACCCTGGGGTGTAGTCCATCCGGCCCAGGTGACTTATCCACCTTCAGACCTTTCAGTTTCCCCAGAACCTTCTCCTTAGTAATGGTCACTGCACTCACCTATGCCTAGTGGTTCTCCTGGAGCTCTGGCATCCCACTGGTGTCTTCCAGTCGCCTCTGAAGACAGGCTTCCAGCATCTGTAGCTAGAGTCACTTCCTGTACACATGCTGGCCCTGGGCACTGGAAATGTTCCCAGCCTCCCACACGCAGCAAGACGAACAAACTAAGGCTTTGCCATGATTTACCCTTTTAAGTTAAAGCTTGCAAAGATGCTTGATATTAGATTAAATCAAATTCTCTGTGGCCCTTCTTTGTTTGTCCTCATTACTACTAATTAGAGCCCTTACAGATTCTGAACCACAAAACTTATTTTCAAACTGTAATTGATAAAAGTTATCAAGAGTTATCGGTCTTACCCACTACGTACCAATCAGCTCTCTTTCTGGTAGCCTCAACTGCAGCCGGGCAGGACCACTCTCTGAAGATTGCAAAGTTACAAAGCAAGGAGAAAAAGCAAAGAGCATCACTTCCCATTCTACACGGAATTCCCACTCTGCTTCAAATCCCAAGTTTAAAACTTAAAGCTCACTGTGCCTGTGGCTTCACTCCGGATGTGGCCTCTCTCCCATTGCTGGTGCGCAAAGCTCACTGTGAGTGCGCGTTGAAGCTCTTTACTTAAATAGAGCTGAGACTGTCTGAGATAACTCGCACACCAGTTAAGCTTCAAATGACATAATCAACACCTCTTCTCTCCTAATCAGGCTGTAGGAGGTTGACAGAGAAATGCCACTCAGCTATTTGGGGTAGCTCCTTATTAACCCTTATTAATCTTTTAAAGAGGCAACTAAACTTATAGAAAAGGAATCGACTTAGCAATCAATCCCCACTCTGCTTCAAATTCCCAAGTTTAAAGTTTAAAGCTCTCTCTCCCTGTGGCCTCACTCCAGGTGTTGCCTCTCTTCCACTGCTCGTACTCAATGAAAAAGCATAGTACATGCTTGAGATAAAAGCTACCATGTTCCAGGACTCCAAACACCTAACTGACAGGGAACCCACACTCCGCTCCTCGGGTGCGCTCGCTTTGGCCCCATTAGCAGATTTGGTCATGTGACCCTCTGGGAACTTGACCCCTTAAAGGGACATGATACCACACAAAGTTTTCAATTAGGGAACAGATCTATCCACAAACTCAGTGGTAGCTTGCAAATATCCAGAAGCAGGCGCCTGCAAATGTTTAATAGTATGTACTATTTGCAGCACTAGCCACTGGAAATCATGGAATCATAGAATCCCTACAGTGCAGCAGGAGGCCAGGAGGCCCATTGAGTCTGCACTGATCCTCCGAAAGAGCACCCACCTAGGCCCATGCCCGCACCCATCCCTGTAATCGAGCAACCCCACATAAACATTTTGGACACTAAGAGGCAATTTAGCTTCGCCAATTCTTCAATCCTGCACACCTTTGGACTGTGGGAGGAAACCGGAGCACCCGGAGGAAACCCACGCAGACACGGAGAGAATGTGAAAACCCCATGCAGTCACCCAAGGCCAGAATTGAACCCAGGTTACTGGCGCTGTGAGGCAGCAGTACTAACCACTGTGCCATTGTGCTGTTCTAAATAGTTTAATTATTTAATAAAACAGCAGTATTAATAAAAGCAGTATTAATAAGCTGTGATTAATAAACAGCAGTGTCTTGAGTGTCACCATCATTCGTCAAAGAACCAATAACATTCGGTCAATGAATCAATTTCTACTCCTCTCAAAAATACACTATTAATCGCTTCTCAGTCTTTGGGTTAAGGTGAGCGTGAGGTCAGGTGCAATGCCTGGATCTGATATGTCTCTCTTGTGGGGACCATGAATTGGATTCAATTTGAATTGCTTTTTAGAGCAGGTAAGGAACTGGATTAGGGTTTGCCCCTGTCCACATTCTGAGCTCTGGCTTTATAACTCTAAAATAGGTATTTACACAATTAAAAATGTTAACTTGCAATCATAATATCACTGCCAAGCTGTGTCACATTCGGAACAGATTTTTACTGTGCATTGAACAAGCAAAGTACCGTGTGCAGTTAAAACTAATATATGAGAGCAGACAAATCTGTAGTTGTAAAGACATGGATCAAAGAAAAGCTTTCAGATCTGACACACACACTTTTAAAAAGAAATTACCTTTCTCTCTCTCTCTCTCCCTATATATATATGTTTATATCAACACCACCAACCCTCATCCCACTACCTCCCCTAAATCCCAAAAGTACTCCTTGCCTACATAGTATTGTTTCTGCTGTAAAATGTTCACGGTTTTCATCAATTCTTAAACATCCATGCCTTAGAGTAAGTGAAGACATTACTCACATGTGGAGAAAATGTCTTCAGGGAGGCTGGGGAAGGAAAAGCTTCCTGAACATTTTAAGTACATCAAATATTTAGAGGGCATTTGGGCTTCAATAGCTCCAAGTTAAAACATTTTTGAAGAACTATTTTCTTTTTAATTTTAAATCCCCATAATTTTGAATAGAGAGCAGTTATATAATTCTGGCCACCAGTGCATTTCTGTGAAATGGTGGATATAAAAGCTTCAGATAAATTTAAAAGCTTAAAACTGCATGATTGACTTGGTGGCAGAGTGGATTGAAGTGGCAATGTGTCACAGAATGGAATATTGAGTCCACATTGCTAAGTTTCTGATTGGAGTTGTGGTGCTATGGAGAGATGGAGAACAGAGGTCAATGGAATAGAAATCAGGTGATATCCACAGTGGGCAGGTGTTTGTGATTCTGCTGAGCGGGCGGGAAGACGGACTTACTTGAAAGCTAACAGACCCTGAAAGTACTGACAGAGAGGCTTGGATACTGGAAAGGCTATGGGCCCCTACAATATTCCAGCAATAGTACTGAAGACTTCTGCTCCGGAACTTGCCGCACCCCTGTACCTTTCCAGCACAGCTCCAACACTGGCATCTACCTGGCAATGTGGAAAATTGGTCAGGTATGTCCTGTAAGGGTAGAACCCTCTTGAGGGTAGAACCCTCAAGAGTATTGAAAGTCAAAGAGATCTAGGAGTACAGGTCCACAGGTCATTGAAAGGGGCAACACAGGTGGAGAAGGTAGTCAAGAAGGCATATGGCATGCTTGCCTTCATTGGCCGGGGCATTGAGTATAAGGATTGGCAAGTCATGTTGCAGCTGTATAGAATCTTAGTTAGGCCACACTTGGAGTATAGTGTTCAATTCTGGTTGCCACACTACCAGAAGGATGTGGAGGCTTTAGAGAGGGTGCAGACGAGATTTACCAGAATGTTGCCTGGTATGGAGGGCATTAGCTATGAGGAGCGGTTGAATAAACTCGGTTTGTTCTCACTGGAACGAAGGAGGTTGAGGGGAGACCTGATGGAGGTCTACAAAATTATGAGGGGCATAGACAGAGTGGATAGTCAGAGGCTTTTCCCCAGGGTAGAGGGGTCAATTACTAGGGGGCATAGGTTTAAGGTGAGAGGGGAAAGATTTAGAGTAGATGTACGAGGCAAGTTTTTTACGCAGAGGGTAGTTTGTGCCTGGAACTCGCTACCGGAGGAGGTGGTGGAAGCCGGGACGATAGTGACATTTAAGGGGCATCTTGACAAATACATGAATAGGATGGGAATAGAGGGATACGGACCCAGGAAGTGTAGAAGATTGTTGTTTAGTCGGGCAGCGTGGTCGGCACGGGCTTGGAGGGCCGAAGGGCCTGTTCCTGTGCTGTACATTTCTTTGTTCTTTGTTCTTTGTAACACAAGAAACAGGACAAATCCAACCCAGGCAATTACCGACCTATCAGTCTACTCACAATCATCAGTAAAATGATGGAAGGAGTCATCAACAGTGCTATCAAGCGGCACTTACTCAGTAATAATCTGCTCACAGATGCTCAGGTGCTCAGTTTCGGTTCCGCCAGGGCCACTTCTGACCTCATTACAACCTTGGCTCAACATGGATAAAGGAGCTGAATGCCAGAGTTGAGGTGAGAGCGACTGCCCTTGACATCAAGGCTGCATTTGATTAAGTGTGACATTAAAGAGCCTGCACTCCAAAACTGGAGTCAGTGGGAACCAAGGAGAAAACTGTCTGCTGGTTGGGGTCATACCTGGCACAAACAAAGAGGGTTTTGGTGGATGTCAGTTCCAGGACATCACTGCAGGAGTTCCTCAGGGGAGCATCCTTGGCCCAACTATCTTCAGCTGCTTCATCAATGACCTTCCTTCCTTTTATCATCAGGTCTGTAGTGGGGATGTACTCTGACAATTGCACAATGTACAGCTTCATTCATGAGTGCTCAGATGCTGAAGCAGTCCATGTCCAATTGCAGTAAGACCTGGAAAATATCCAGTCTTAGGCTGACAAGTGGCAAATGTATGAATATCACCCAGTTACAGTGGAGGAATTGGTTTAATGGTTGTACATGAAAGTAATTACTGTTTGGGGAGATGGATTACCATTGTGTAAAATTCTGTTTGTGCCTCAATTAAGTGGCACGGTGGCACAGTGGTTAGCTTTGTTGCTTCACAGTCCCAGCTTCGATTCCTGGCCTGGGTCACCGTCTGTGCGGAGTCTGCACATTCTCCCAGTGTTTGCGTGGGTTTCCCCCGGGTTTTCCAGTTTCCTCCCACAAGCCCCGCAAAACATGCTGTTAGGTGATTTGGATATTCTGAATTCTCCTTCCGTGTACCCCAACAGGCTGTTTAGCACAGGGCTAAATCACTGGCTTTGAAAGCAGATCAAGGCATGCCAGCAGCACGGTTCAATTCCCGTAACAGCCTCCCCGAACAGGCGCTGGAATGTGGCGACTAGGGGCTTTTCACAGTAACTTCATTGGAAGCCTACTTGTGACAATAAGTGATTTTCATTTCATTTTCATGTGGCGACTAGTGAATTTTCACAGTAACTTGCAGTGTTAATGTAAGCCTACTTGTGACAATAAAGATTATTATTATAAGCAGAGTGCATTATGAAGGCGTGGTTGCAAATTTGTTTCTTTTGAACAGTGAAGATGCATGATGCCCAGAGTGCTGTGATCAGGTCCTTGAACTGGTGTTCAGTTCTGGAAGGAGAGAATTGTCAGTGGGTGCCAATGGTGAACATGTTGGGAGGTTTTCTTCCATGGGCATCCAGCATTCTATTTTATTTCATTGAGAAGGGTTTGCAGATTAGATTCCATGAAATTGTGAGATCTTTTTCTCAACTTACGTGACATACTCTTGTCAGATGCAGGCAAATAAGGGAGATGTTGTACTGTATTAGACATTCTTGTATTGTGGCACAAACACAGCTATTGGACATCCAGTCAGGTTACTAAGTGTTATGGGCCAGGGTTTAGAGAACCCCAAAGTGTATCATGGAGTTCACCTGACCCATAACTTTTAATAGATTGTGTTTTAGGGAGCACATGGTCCACTCTACAGGTGTGGTCCAGCAGAAATCGAGAAGTATTTTTTAAAGCAAAACAATGTTTTTTCTGTGAACTCAGGTAAACCTTTTTAAAATATACAGTGAACATCTTAGCAACCATCAATTCAAATACAACCCCCAAAGAATACAACCCTAAGCAATCCTTAATAACTTCCCAAACAACATCCAGAAGACAAAAGAAACACCTTTTAACAGAAGCACATTAGGTTTACATTCACTACGGAGAACATT
The DNA here is from genome assembly GCF_047496885.1 of Scyliorhinus torazame. Taxonomy (NCBI): domain Eukaryota; kingdom Metazoa; phylum Chordata; class Chondrichthyes; order Carcharhiniformes; family Scyliorhinidae; genus Scyliorhinus; species Scyliorhinus torazame. The sequence continues at coordinate 122,941,543 of NC_092709.1, forward strand.
TATAATTCTGAATTCACCAAATGATCAAGAGATAGTCTTTTCATGGCAGAGAGATCAACAGTACATCTGCTTTGTCTGGCTTCAGCTCCAACACTGAAAACGAAACTAAAACACACCCGGCAGCAAACAGCCTAAAATGAAAGTAAAAAGCTGACAGACGGCCCAGCTCCACCCACACTCTGACATCACTGATAAACATCCATTTCTTAAAGGTACATTTCTTAAACACCCATTTCTTAAAGGTACTCTCACATGACACCTCCCCCCAAGAAAAAATAAATAAACCATCAACTTCAAGATGGTTTCATTTTTCAACATTTCACTATCCGTGAAGAAATGCACACAGTAAATATACTTTTTGTTTAAAAAAGAACACACGCAAACAGGAATAATAATATAGTCCTTTTTTTTTCTTCTTCCTCCAACTGGAATCCTTCTCGATTGACAGTATCTTTGAACAAGAAGGTCTCTGCACGATCCATCCATTTCTCTATGCCTTGGCATTTCTCTTTAAAGTCAGATACTTTAGTTCAATCTGATCACAGAGTTCCTTGTAATTCTCTAACACAGGAGCATTGGTTATCACAGCTTTCAGGCAGCCAAATGTCTGTTGAAAGTCCGCTGTCCATTGAAATTTTCGACATTCCTTCAGCAAGTCCATCAGTGGAGCAATCACGCTACAAAACATTTGCACAAATGTTCGATCAAATCCACTCATGCCAAGAAATCGCATTATTTCCCTTCGTCTTGAGGGTATTGAAAACTGCTCAATAACTGTTGGTTTCACATCCTGTGTGACCATTCGACCCTGTCCGATTGTATGGCCAAGGAAAGTGACTTGAGCTTTTCCAAATTCACCTTTGGCTAGCTTTATCACCAAACCCGCCTCCTGAAGTCGACCAAATAACTCCATCAGATGTTTCAAATGTTCTGTCCAAGTCTGGCTGAAAATTATCAGATCGCCGATGTATACCGCACAATTGGGTAATCCTGAAACAACTTTGTTAGTTAACCGTTGAAATGTGGCTGGGGCGTTTTTCATGCCAAATGGCATAATTTTGAATTGGTATATACCATCTGGAGTCACAAAAGCTGAAATTTCCTTCGCCCTTTTGGATAAAGGTACCTGCCAGTAAATCCAGTTTAGAAATAAAAGCTGATTGTCCCACATTCTCAATGCAATCCTCCAAACGTGGGATAGGATAAGAGTCCGTTCTTGTAACTGCATTAATCTTTCTATAGTCACACACTATAGTTGGGTACCGTCTGTTTTTGGTACCATCACTATGGGTGAGCTCCATTGGTTGCTTCAATTATGCCATTTTCAAGCATACTCTCAATCTCTTTCTTAATCTGTGTCAATTTTAAAGGGTTAAGTCTGTCTGGATATTGTTTGATTGGAACAGCATTTCCCACATCTACATCACGTATAGCCATTTTAGTACTTCCCAATTTATCTCTACAAACTTGCCCATGTGATATCAATAACTCTTTCAGGTCAGTTCGTTTTTCCTCTGGAAGGAAACTCAACAATTTATCCCAATTTTTAAGAACATCCTTGTTTTCCAATTTAATTTGAAGAATGTCAAATTCACAGTCATCTGGATTTGGTTTGTCACTTTGAGTTAGAATCATTAAAACCACCTCCTTTTTCTCTCCTTCCCTTTCAAAGTACCTTTTAAGCATATTCACATGACACATTCGGTGAATCTTCCTTCTATCTGGTGTTTTTACCACATAATTCACCTCACTTAATTTCCTTTCAATCTGATAAGGTCCACAAAACCTTGCTTTTAAAGGTTCACCTATCACTGGTAACAACACAAAACTTTATCTCCACTTGCAAACTACGAACTTTGGATTTCTTGTCCGCTACCCGTTTCATCACATTTTGTGCAACTTTTAAATGTTGTCTAGCCAATTCACCTGCTCTATTTAATCGTTCCCTAAAATTTTGACACGTAATCCAATAATGTAAGTTTTAATTTCTCACTCACCAATTTTTCCTTAATCAATTTAAGTGGTCCTCTTATCTCATGACCAAAAATTAGTTCAAAAGGATTGAATTTGGTTGACTCATTCGGTGCATCCCTAAATGCAAAAGTACGAATGGAATTCCTTTATCCCAATCCTCTGGATAATCTTGACAATAAGCCCTCAACAGTGTCTTTAATGTCTGATGCCACCTTTCTAACGCCCCCTGCGATTCTGGATGGTACGCAGTTGATTTAAATTGTTTAATTCCTAAGCTATCCATAACTTCTTTGAATAACCTTGAGGTAAAATGTGATCCTTGATCCACAAGTAGGAGAATTGTTAACTGTTCAATAAATATGTTAAATCTATCTCCCAAGTCTGAATCTTCCTTTGTCAGAGTGTACATCAAGGAAGCAGCTTATGCTACGTGAAGAAGCATAACACAACAATGTGCGAGGCAGATTTTTTACGCAGAGTGGTGAGTGTCTGGAACGTGTGGGAGGTTGTGGAAGCAGATACATTAACGGCGTTCAAAAGGCAAATTGTTTTACACTTAAGCTATCCATAACCTCATTGAATAAGTTCGAGGTAAAATTTAATCCATGATCCCATTGTATTTCTGTGGGTAATGCATACCTAGTAAAAATTTAAGTAACTCCTCCACAATCTTTTTAACTGTAATATTACGTACTGGAATGGCCTCTGGAAACCAAGTAGACACATCCATTATAGTCAAAAGATATTGATTTCCACTTTTCATTTTAGGAAGCGTTCCTACGCAATCTATTAGGACCCTTGTAAAAGGCTCCTCAAATGCTGGAAAGGGTATTATGGGTGCTGGTATTATCACTGCTTGATGTTTCCCTATCACGTGACATGTGTGACATGAGTGACAACATTTAACTACATCTTTATGTAGTCCAGGCCAATAATAATGTTTCTGGATTTTAGCTTGAGTTTTCCTTATTCCCAAATGACCTCCCACTGGTACCTCATGTGCTACACGCAACACCTCCTTTCTATACCCTACCGGCAATACTACTTGATGAACTTCTGCCCACTTTTCATCCGCCTGCCTGTGTAAAGGTCGACATTTTTTCATCAAGACATTACTTTTACGGTAAAAACTCTGGTATACACTCAGATTCCTCTTCCGTGTATGCTTTCTGATACATCCGTTTTATTTCTACATCTTTCTGCTGTTACTCCGCCAATTTTCCTGAACTAAAAATATCTGCCTCATCCTCCACCTGTTCTTGTTCTTTTTCAACCATCTGATCAAAAATCGTTTCTGATAATTGCACTTCAACTTCATCTTCACTCTTTGATTTCTCCTCTTGTCTTAACATGTGACTTTGCAACCTTGTTACTACACAATCCGTAAAAATCCCAGGATATTTGTCCTTCAACACTTCTGTTGTCTGATTATGCACTGGCTTATCAACCACAGTAGGCATCACTCCCACCTGCGATCCAGCTATATCATTACCCAAGATAAACTGTATTCCTGGACAAGATAGTTTCTCTATTACTCCGACTACCACTTCACCATTCTACACTGGACTTTCCAACCTTACCTTATATAATGGAACACTACTCCTTTCACCCTGAATTCCACATATTACCACCTTTTTTGGCAACGTTCTTTCCAAACTACATAACTCCTCATCTCTTACCATTAAAGATTGACTAGCTCCCGGATCTCTTAAAATTGTGACTTCTTTCCCTGCTCCTCCTGATACACATGAGTAAACTTTACCCACACAAGTAGATTCTTTAAAGAGATCTGGCACCTTCTTACCAATCACCTCTTGATCAGGCTGTACAATCTTTTGCACCTCCTTCGCTTCACTTGAGCTTTCCTTTACCATTTTCACAAACCCCACTCTCTTATTCTGTTTTACCACATCAGCCTTCCCAGTGCTTTTCTTCAACCACCAACACTGTGACTTTACATGGCCTAGTTTATTAGAGTGAAAACATTTGAAACTTTTCATGTCACTTCCACTCTCCAGGATTTATTTTTTAATCTGAGGTACACTCTCCTCATTATCTCCCATTAGATCACCTTTACTTTTACCACTTGAGTATTTCTCATGTCCCCAGTTTCTATTCCTCACAGGCTGAAACTGATGTCAGAAACAAAGGTTTGATTTATGAACAATTCATAATCATCTGCCATTTCTGCTGCTAACCTGGCAGCTTTAACCCTCTGCTCTTCCACATGAGTTCTCACTACATCAGGAATTGAATTTTTAAACTCCTCGAAAAGCATAGTTTCTCGGAGAGCCTCATACATTTGGTCTATTTTCAAAGCTCTTATCCCCCTATCAAAATTACTCTGTTTGATCCTTTCAAACACTATGTATGTTTGACCAAATTCTTTCCTTAAATTTCTAAATCTTTGTCTGTAGGCTTCAGGCACTAGTTCATATGCACCTAAAATGGATTTTTTTCACCTCCTCATACGTCCCAGATACCTCCTCCAATAGTGATGCAAACACTTCACTAGCCCTACCTATCAGCTTTGTTTGAATCAGTAATACCCACATGTCCTGTGGCATATCATTTGTTTAGCTACCTTCTCAAATGAAATGAAAAAGGCTTCTACCTCCTTCTTGTCAAACCTTGGCAATGCTTGGACATATTTAAATAGATTCCCACCAAGCCTTCGACTTTGATGCTCTTTCTCACTATCCTCATCACTATCATCCAACTGTACATTTCCCTTTACGTCTGCCAATTTTAACTGACTGTCATGTTTCATGGCTATTTTCTGAAGTTCAAACTCTCTCTCTTTATCTTTTTCCCTGATCTGTATCTCCCATTCTCTTTCCTTTTGTTCTGCTAGGTCTATTCTTTATCTTCTCCTTTTTTCTCTCTCCTTTTCTTTTTCCTCTCTCTCTCTTTCTTTTTCCTCTCTATCTCTTTCTCTTTCTTTTACCGCTCTCTCTCTTTCTTTTTCTTTTCCGCGCTCTCTCTTTCTTTTTCCTCTCTTTCATATTCAAGATGCTTTAAATCTTTCTCATGTTCCATTTGTTTAATTTGTAACTGAATTTTTGCCATTTCCAATGAGTCAAACTGTATCTCGGGCAACTTTAAATGCTTAGCCACCGCCATAATTACCTCATCTTTTCTCATATTGTCAGGTAATGTTAACTGCAATGTTTTTGCCAAATCCAACAGCCTGTCCGTAAGGTACTGCATGTGACCGTCTCCACCCCCAAAAACTTCAGAGCCTCTGAAAGAGCCATTGTCCACAACACACTCCCCATTTAAACTAAAATACCACACCAGATAAGCAACCACAATATGCTCACCCCTCACTTTAGTCTTTAAGTTCACTAAGCCAATCCAATAGATAGACGTTTATTCCCCTCGAGCCCCCAATTTGTTATGGGCTAGGGTTTAGACAACCTCAAAGTGTATCATGGAGTTCACCTGACCCACAACTTTTAATAGAATGTGGTATGGGGAGCACATGGCCCACTCTACAGGTGTGGTACAGCAGAAATCGAAAAGTATTTTTTAAAGCAAAACAATGTTTATTCTATGAATTCAAGTTAACCTTTTTAAAACATACAGTGATCATCTTTGCAACCATCAATTCAAATACAACCCCCAAAGAATACAACACTAATCGATCCTTAATGACTTCCCAAACAACATCCAGAAGACAAAAGAAACACCTTTTAACAGAAGCACATTAGGTTTACATTCACTACGGGGAACATTTATAATTCTGAATTCACCAAATGATCAAGAGATAGTCTTTTCATGGCAGAGAGATCAACAGTACACCTGCTTTGTCTGGCTTCAGGTCCAATACTGAAAACAAGACTAAAACACACCCTGCAGCAAACAGCCTAAAACAAAAGTAAAAAGCTGACAGACAGCCCAGCTCCACCCACCCTCTGATATCACTGATAAACACCCATTTCTTAAAGGTATATTTCTTAAATACCCATTTCTTAAAGGTACTCTCACATGACACTAACTCTCACCTGATTGACTCAAGCACTACTGCAGTCAAAGTTGCATTTTAAAAAAAAGTTAGAGTACCTAATTCATTTTTTCCAATTAAGGGGCAATTTGATGTGGCCAATCCACCTGGCCTGCACATCTTTGGGTTGTGGGGGTGAAACCCCTGCAAACACGGGGAGAATGTGCAAACTCCACACGGACAGTGACCCAGAGCCGGGATCGAACCTGGGACCGCGGCGCCGTGAGACAGCAGTGCTAACCACTGCGCCACTGTGCTGCCCCAAAGTTGCATTTTTCATGGCTTCACTTTTAATTTCTTTGTTTCCTAACACATCTTTAGACAAAGTTTATGTGAACCACAATTGCAATGAATATGCAAATGCCTCTACAGTCTGTCGGCAAGTGCAACATATTTTACATTGCCATGTATTTCGATTAACTGAATTGTCCTTTTTAGCTAGAATGATAAGCTGAATTGTAGAAGTGACCATCTTATAGATTAAAGCTCCTCTTTTATTCAAAAATTTAGGGCCCGATTCAGCAACTCTGTTGCGCCGCCCCGGATCAGGGTGGAACTGGTGAATCACGCGCGAGCCCCAAATCGCGAGTCACCTGACTTGCTGCATCCGCTGTAATCTGCACCTCGACCTCACTGGGCAAGGTCCAGATCTCAATATTTAAATGAACCGTAACCCAGCGCCCGGTACTCGCTGATCGTGCTTGGGAGTCGTTGCCAGTGCGCTGTTTAGTGTTGGTCCACACAAACATGGACCAGTCGCAACGGCACCTGGGAGTTCTCCGGACCATTGGAGACCCCTCGGATGGTCAGGGACAGGGCAGGGTCACACCCTGGCACTCCCCAAGCACCTAAGCACATTGGCACTGCCAACCTGGCATCCTGCAGTTCCACCTGGGTTCTCTGGCAGTGCTGCCTTGGTACAGAGAAGGTTCCAAGTGTGCTGCCAGGATGCTGGGTTTGCGGTGCCTGGGTGCCCGGCTGCCTTGTTGGCACTCCCAGGGGCCGAGCCGAGTGCGGCCTTTGCAGGGTAATCGGAGGGTAGTGGAGTTTCCCGGGGGACTCCACTCGGTTGGGGGCGGGGGGTCAAAAGAGTGGGTGTGGGTACCAGAGCAGGTCAAAGACTCAAAATCCTACTGCGAGTAACTGACCTCATTACCCCAAAGCCTGTTTACTATTTACAAGGCACAAGTCAGGAGTGTAATGGAATATTCTCCACTTGCCTGAATGAGTGCAGCTCAGAAGCTTGACACCATCCAGGACTTAGCAGCCTTCTTGATTGCTCTTCCTTCCACAAACATTCAAACCATCCACTGATGAACAGTGGCAGCCGTGGACAAGATACACTGCAGTAACTCATCAAGGTTCCTTAGACAGCACCTTCCAAACCCACGAGCACTACCATCTGGAAGGACAAGAGCAACAGATACCTCGGAACTCAACCCAACCACCTGGAGGTTGGTTCACCTCCAAGTCACTCAGCACCCTGACTTAGAAACAAATCACTGTTCCTACACTGTCGCTGGGGCAAACTCCTGGAACTCCCTCCCTAACAGCACAGCGGGTGTACCTACACCTCAAGGACTGCAGCGGTTCAAGAAGGCAGCTCGCCACCACCTTCTGAATGGGCAATAAATTCTGGTCTAACCATAAACGCCCACATTCCGTAAAGGAATTAAAAAAAAACTGCACCTGCAGGTGCTGGATGCGCGCCGACAATCCCTCTTGTAGTCCCTGGCTCTGCGATTGCATCTCCGTTCCAGTAGTCCAAAACCCATCTGGAAGGGAGTCACTCCCTGGGTCGGGTCGGCCTCCAACTGTCCGCACCCTCGGGGGTTTCTACTTACACCTGATGTACCGGAGCAGCTGTGTGGTTCACACCTGAGGGTGTCCCATAGCCTCTTAACTAAAGTGCCCAACTGAGATGAGTGTCTCTGAGATGGTGGAGGGTGTTGGAGACAGCTGTGACGGTTGTGGTGGTGAGGGTGGTGGAACATAGAACATAGAACATAGAAAAATACAGCACAGAACAGGTCCTTCGGCCCACGATGTTGTGCCGAACCTTTGTCCTAGATTAATCATAGGTTATCATTGAATTTAAAGTGCAGAAGGAGGCCATTCGGCCCATTGAGTCTGCACCGGCTCTTGGAAAGAGCACCCTACCCAAGGTCAACACCTCTACCCAACACTAAGGGCAATTTTGGACACTAAGGGCAATTTATCATGGCCAATCCATCTAACCTGCACATCCTTGGACTGTGGGAGGAAACCGGAGCACCCGGAGGAAACCCATGCACACACGGGGAGGATGTGCAGACTCCGCACAGACAGTGACCCAAGCCGGAACCGAACCTGGGACCCTGGAGCTGTGAAGCAATTGTGCTATCCACAATGCTACCGTGCTGCCCTTAAGAACAAATTAATCTACACTATATCATTCTATCGTAATCCATGTACCTATCCAACAGCTGCTTGATGGTGGTGTAGGGGTGAAGGGGGGCTGAGGGTGAGGGTGGTGTGGGGGTGAGGGTGGTGAGGATGTTTTGGGAGTGTAGGTGGGGTGGGGGTGATGGTGGGGGTGAGGGTGAGAGTGATGTGGGGATGAGGGTGGTGAGGATGGTTTGGGGGTATTGGTGGGGTTGGGGTGATGATGGGGGTGAGGGTGGTGTGGGGGTGATGGTGGAGGTGAGGGTGGGGATGAAGGTGGTGTGGGGTTGATGGTGGAGGTGAGGTGGGGATGAGGGTAGTGTGGGCTGGCGTGGGGGGGGGTTGACACACATGTCATAGGAACCTTAACTAAGCGGGATCTCATTTCCTCGCCCACAGCCCATCGCCACCCTGACGAGCTCCCTTTCCTCTGGGCCACCGACCACGTCCAGGGCCCTCTGCTCAGCAGCGGTGAGGGGCCGCAGGTTCGGCGGTCCCCCTCCAGATTTCTCCCACTCTCAGCGGTTATGGGCGGCCTTCTCCTGGTGAGGGAGAAACAGAAAATGATAGTCCGACGCATGCAGCCCAGGTGGTGGGTAGTTAAGGCCATAAGACATAGGAGCGGAAGTAAGGCCATTCGGCCCATCGAGTCCACTCCACTGTTCAATCATGGCTGATTTCAACTCCTTTTACCCGCTCTCTCCATAGCCCTTAATTCCTCGAGAAATCAAGAATTTATCAACTTCTGTCTTAAAGACACTCAATGTCCCGGCCTCCACTGCCCTCTGTGGCAATGAATTCCACAGACCCACCACTCTCTGGCTGAAGAAATGTCTCCTCATCTCTGTTCTGAAGTGACTCCCTTTTATTCTAAGGCTGTGCCCCCGGGTCCTAGTCTCTCCTGCTAATGGAAACAACTTCCCTACGTCCACCCTATGTAAGCCATTCATTATCTTGTAAGTTTCTATTAGATCTCCCCTCAACCTCCTAAACTCTAATGAATATAATCCCAGGATCCTCAGACGTTCAGCGTATGTTAGGCCGACCATTCCTGGGATCATCCGTATGAATCTCCGCTGGACCCGCTCCAGTGCCAGTATGTCCTTCCTGAGGTGTGGGGCACAAAATTGCTCACAGTATTCTAAATGGGGCCTAACTAATGCTTTATAAAGCTTCAGAAGTACATCCCTGCTTTTATATTTCAAGCCTCTTGAGATAAATGACAACATTGCATTTGCTTTCTTAATTACGGACTCAACCTGCAAGTTTACCTTTAGAGAATCCTGGACTAGGACTCCCAAGTCCCTTTGCACTTCAGCATTATGAATTTTGTCACCGTTTAGAAAATAGTCCATGCCTCTATTCTTTTTTCCAAAGTGCAAGACCTCGCACTTGCCCACGTTGAATTTCATCAGCCATTTCTTGGACCACTCTCCTAAACTGTCTAAATCTTTCTGCAGCCTCCCTACCTCCTCCATACTACCTGCCCCTCCACCTATCTTTGTATCATCGGCAAACTTAGCCAGAATGCCCCCAATCCCATCATCTAGATCGTTAATATATAAAGAGAACAGCTGTGGTCCCAACATTGAACCCTGTGGGACACCACTCGTCACCGGTTGCCATTCCGAAAAAGAACCTTTTATCCCAACTCTCTGCCTTCTGCCTGACAGCCAATCGTCAATGGCAGCCATGGCAGCCGTTATGGGTTCCAGCGATTGGTGCAGGGTGTGGGTTGGCCTGCCCTCCAGGTGATGGGGGTGGGGTGGGGGCTTGGGTTATGGGTGTGTGGGATGGAGTTGGTGCTAGGGGCATGATACTGCCTACTCACCCTGAGGTGTTTGTGCAGTTTTGTCCGGCACTTCAGGCTGTCTAAACGGTGTTGCTGATGGCGCTGACCACCTCTGCCACCTGCGCCGAGACACGGTGAACGGTGGTGGTTGGCAGTGATATACCGTCAATTACGATGAGACGAGAATGGCGAAACAATCGAGGCTTTATTGCACAAGATGTTTATCATCGAATTATAGAATTTACAGTGCAGAAGGAGGTCATTCAGCCCATCGAGTCTGCACTGGCTCTTGGAAAGAGCACCCTACCCAAGGTCAACACCTCCACCCTATCCCCATAACCCAGTCACCTCACCCAACACTAAGGGCAATTTTGGACACTAAGGGCAATTTATCATGGCCAATCCACCTAACCTGCACATTTTTGGACTGTGGGAGGAAACCGGAGCACCCGGAGGAAACCCACGCAGACACGGGGAGGATGTGCAGACTCTGCACAGACAGTGACCCAAGCCGGAATTGAACCTGAGACCCTGGAGCTGTGAAGCAATTGTGCTATCCACAATGCTACCGTGCTGCCCTCCTGCAGCTGGAACCAGAATGGGAGCAGCGCAGGAGAGCATGCACTTTTATACGTCGCCTGCTGGGCGGAGCCAGCAGGCTGGGATTTACTGTGGTACCTTTAATACAGTGGCAGTACCGTAATACATGCAAAGTGTTTAAAAGAAAGTCCGGCGGGGGTGAAGAAAACATTACAGATGTAGTCTGTCGGGGTCTCTGACCCTTCGCTGCGATCGCCCCAGTCCTGGTGATGGTGTGGGCACCGATGTGGTCACCTGCGATTCCTGGAGCGTGTTGTCTTCTCCTTCATCACCCCTTAGTGGATCCAGTGGGGGGACGGATCCTGCTGGGATGGGGGCTGCGGTGAGGTTCGCTGGTGGGAGGGTGGGTGGCACAGGGGTGAACAAGGCAACCGGGGGGGGGGAGTGGTATCAAGTTGGGGGTTGTGGGTGGGGACCCAGTGGGTGCCAGGTCCCAGAGGGAGACTGTGTCCTGTCGCCCGTCGGGATGTGTCATGTTGGCGTACTGCGGGTTTGCATGGAGGAGGTGGACCTTTTCAACCAAGGGATCCAATATATGGTTCCACACGTGCTTCCGGAGGAGGACGGGTCCAGGAACTGTCAGCCAGGACGGGAGCGAGACCCCGGAGGTGGACGTCGTAGGGAAGACAAAGACACGCTCGTGAGGGATCTCATTAGTAGCGGTGCACAAGAGCAACCGGATGGAGTGGAGCGCGTCGGGGAGGACCTCCTGCCAGCGGGAGACTGGGAGATATCTAGACTGAAGGGCCAGCAGGACGGCCTTCCAGACCGTCCTGTTCTCCCTCTCCACCTGCTCGTTTCCCCGGGGGTTGTAGCTGGTCGTCCTGTTCAAGGCGATGCCCTTGCTGAGCAGGAACTGACGCAGCTCATCACTCATGAAAGAGGATCCCCGATCCCTCTGGATGTAGGTGGGGAAACTGAACAGAGTGAAGATGCTGTGCAGGCTCTTGATGACCGTGGCAGAAGTCATGTCGGGGCATGGGATGGTGAAAGGGAACCGGGAGTACTCATCAATTACATTGAGGATGTACACGTTGCGATCGGTGGAGGGGAGGGGCCCTTTGAAGTCCATGCTGATGGAAGAACCGGGTGACCCCCGGGTGGCAGAGGTCATTGTGGAGAGCCCGGAGCCGGTCCACTTGTGCGCTGACACATGTACATGACAGGGCATCTGGGGGCTCATTGAGCTTCCCGGGGCGATAGAAGATCTCATAGTTATAGGTGGAGAGCTCGATTCTCCACCTCAAGATCTTGTCATTTTTGATCTTGCCCCGCTGCGTATTGTTAAACATGAAGGCAACTGACCGTTGGTCAGTGCGGAGAGTGAATCTCCTGCCGGCCAGGTAATGCACAGCTTCCACAGATGGCCGCCTCTATCATTTCCTTAGAGTCCCCTTCAGCGTCACCAATGGGGTCTCGGTTTTCCAGCGAGAGATGGACCGAATAGTTGACTAGTACGGGCTGTAGGCCACCTTCCTATACCTAGATAATGTCACCATCTGCGGCCATGACCAGCAGGACCGTGACACAAACCTCCAAAAATTCCTCCATATCGCCAAACTCCTTACCCTCACCTACAATAAGGAGAAATGCGTGTTCTGCACCAACTGCTTAGCCATCCTTGGCTACGTAGTGCAAAATGGAGTGCTAGGGCCCTACCCCGACCACATGCGCCCCCTCCTGGAACTCCCACTCCCCTACTGCCTCAAGGCCCTGAAACGATGCCTGGGGTTTTTCTCATATTACGCCCAGTGGGTCCCTAATTATGCTGACAAGGCCCGCCCACTCATCAAGTCCACAGTTTTTCCCCTGACGGCTGAGGCCCGCCAGGCCTTCAACCATATCAAGGCGGACATCGCCAAGGCCACGATGCACGCTGGGATTTACTGTGGTACCTGTAATTCAGTGGCAGTACCGTAATACATGCAATGTGTTACCAGTGGTGTTTACCACAGGCAGCCTCTGTCCCGGGCTGGGGTACAGGGTGGCCTGCCTCTCCTCCACCACATTCAGGAGGCCTCGAGCTCGGCATCAGTGAATCTTGGCGCCACTCTCTTCTCTGCCATCTTGTTGGCTGAGATGGTGTGTGTGGGAGGGTGAAGTGTGTATCGGCGGCTGCAGCTTGTCAGCTGACTGAGTGACAGTCGCGAAACCGACGAATCCTGCACCATTTCTCATTGGAATCCACGTGGCGCCGGTGCTGGCCCCTTAACAGCAGCTGAATCGATCCAGGTGCAGCGCCAGTTTTGCTGTTGTGGATATTCACGAATCCTGCGCCGGTGTCAGGCTCAGGAACAGAGAATTCTGCCGATTGTCTTATTCATGCACGACAGTTTATAGAGTTAGTTCATCTGGCATTTAATCAATTTATGGCACTTGGGAAAACATGGTAGCTGAAGTACATGTTAATTTTACTCACAGCTGGATGAAGGGTAAATGTTATGGGGCCATGTTCCCAGTGGAGATCCTTGCTCAATGGTGTTGTGTTCTGTGACCTTGCCATTGCAATGATGAGTTAACAAGAACAATGATTAATTGATGAACCCGTGGAAAGATAACAAACAGAATATTATATAGACAAAGTTACTATGTGAGTTCCGTGAACTCTCTTGGACTGTCCTGTTATATGCCTTACTACCGACTGGCAAGTGTCTCACGTCACATGAACAATGTCTGACGCTACCAGCTGGTTGGAGGACGCATTGCTAAATATGTACAATACTATTCACAGGCATATCACCACATCCCCTTTTCTTTGGAGATATTAACATTTCTATACATAAACATGATTTGTATTATTGTTTAAACACATCTGGTGTGTATATACAGATTCAACTGTGCTTCCATTAACATGATATGCCTGCTGAGTGTGTCCTTTGTGCACTGCTCATTCTGCCTCTCCGACAGGATCACCCCGCTGATCGTCTGAGCTCTTGCCAGTTTTCCAACGTCACATTTGCTTCTGGAAAACGGGTTTCCATGCCGATCTTTTATGCCTTAGCCTTTTGACATGATGAGTCCTGAAGACCGGTGTCCTTGCTGGCCATGCCTGCATCATCAGCGTCTTTCGTGTCTTCAGACAATGCTTTTTGCTGCTGCGTTGTTGTGTACTCTCTGTCCTGTTGGCCACATTGCCGATGTCTTCTTGCTTGGTGTCATTGGTGGGACTCATGGTATCCCCCACTCTCCTTCTCTACCTCTTTTTGTTTTGAGAGTGATTTTGTGACTGATTTTGTGACTGCTCCTCTTTTTCCACTTGGCTTTGGTGGCATCCAGCTTATCGCTGGGGTGTGCCATGGGAGCGGTTGTTTGTGGATCATCTGCTGAGATGTCTAGCGTTGGCGTGCCTCTGAGGGATTGCACGACATGGTCGCTTCTGTACCTTCAGGAGCCGGATGCAGAGCCTCGCTCTCTGGTGTCTGTGTTGTATTGCACTCTAGTGTCTGGCTTGGATCCACATCCCCAACGTTGGGTGCTGTACCTGCATCCTGTGTTTGAGCCCATAGCGATGGCTTTCATTTTCATTTCCTTGTCACTTGAAATTACAATGCATAAGTCATCTTTTCCTGAATAACCAAGTAATGGCTCAACCTCATCTTGTAATATAATATACGTATCATCCGTCATCGTGGAACTGCACACAGATACAGCCACGCCTGGTGACATGGCATAAGTATCATCTATCATTGAGGAGCTACATATGGATACAGCCATGTGCTCCTCTAACTCATCTTTCGGTGGAGTGGCTTCGAGTATTGGGGAGTCCACTACCAGAACCATTTTGAAGGCTTGAGATGATTCACTGGATGCCTCTAGAGCCAGTTCCTCCAGAATGGGTATTATGATGGACGCAGCCCGCGGACCCGGACCGTCAAAAATAGTCCCCCACTTCGTCCGCTCACGTGCCTCAGTACATCCCCCCGAATGAAACCCCCCTCGCCCCCAGATCGGCCCTCCCCCCAACTGCGGGGCGCCGGACTGAGTCCGCAGCCGCCACGCTAAGTTCATGACGGGTGAGACCATGAGAGTCCCATGCCGTCGGGAACTCGGGCCGGTGGGGGACGGAGCATCGTGGGGAGGGCCTCATTCAATGTAAGGAAAGTGTGAATACAGCGTGCGGCGTACTCAGCGGGTGGAGCATTGCGAAAGTGGCGCTGCCCCCGATTTTGGCTTCATCGGGGATTCTCCGCCCCCTTGCCTAACGCGATTTTGGCATCGGGGATCGGAGAATCGAGCCCACAGTGTTTGTAAATATCATCGTAGTCCTCATCAGAGGAGTCAGTATCATCTGCAAAGGCTTCCCTGTAAAGTACGACATTGCACATGTTATTATGTGTTCACGGAGCAGGCGATCAATTTCAAAGTCAGCAGCGAGTCTTGCTGCAGAACTTTTATTTAACAGTCCATGCTGTGGAACTTCAGGACAACTGAAGAAATTGAAGACAGAGTAACTTGATAATTTTCGTAACTGTTTTACGAGTACTCCAACCCCTTATGCTTCGACTTCGCTTTAATGGTTTTCAGTGTGACATTTTTTTCTTTCTTCCAGTCGATCTGGCACCCTGTGCATCCCATGATTTCTGGTTTGTCAAAGAATGAGAATTCAGGCTTGTCAGGCCATGATTCCAGCTGGTATACTTTCATAATTACGTCATTTGTAAAATACTCATTTGGCTGAAACTTAAACTCCTGAGTGAAGCTCATTGGCTGTTCAAGCTCTGAACATTTAATGTTTACATCTTGTAGATACTTTAATATAGGCTCATCATCTTCTTGAAGACTGTTAACCAGGTGGTTCTTCCATCTCTTCATCTGATTTGTCGTCCTCCGCCTGGACTTTCGCTGGTTTCTCATTAACTACCTGCACCAGCATATCTCGTTGAGAGTATCAGTAATCATCTGGCCACTCGCTGTCTGGAACATACAGACGCTAAACTAGGTTCAGGGCCTCACACACGTCTGCTCCTGTGGTGGACTTGCCTTCCGTGTCCACAATAAAAAATGGTGACCTGTAAGTTGTGTCATGCACGCATAATTCGAGTTCACATACACCCAGCATCTCAATCTCCTTCTCACCGTAGTGTATTGGCAGTCTCGGTTGATCGACAACTTTCGGTTTAACGTGCAGCACGTGCAAATCAGACAGACTGAGGAGGTTGCCCATCGTTCCCATGTCGAGGTCACATTTTATCAACGTGTCGTTCATCAACACTCAAGTTGTTTATCTGCTTTCAATGGCATCAGATTTGTCATTACTATCGTCACGACTTTTCACTTTTTATGGTCGGACTTCGTTAAAATGAGATCAATGAAGAAATTTTCTTCCGGGGTCATCTCATCAACTGCATTGACTGATCTGATTTGGTCCACCATAGGGCACAAAAAACATTGTTTCACAAAATTATTTGCACGGCCACACCTTGAGCAACCTTTCCCATATGCTGGACATTGCCGTGCTGGACATTGCATGTTGATATCCACATTTCTGGCACAAGATGGTGGCTCCGGTCGGCTGCTTAAAATGGCAGCCCGCACTGAGACCATGTTTCTTATTGAACTGCGTCACAGTGCTAATGCCGCTGGCATCTTCATCCATGTTGGCAAACTGAGTGTACTGATCTGCTGTGCAGCCAGCTTACATGCATGGCAAATTTTAATCACATTTTCCAATTTCAGGTCTTCTTCCCGTAACAATCTCTCACGGAGTTTATCATTCAATATCCCAAACACTATTTGGTCGCGGATCATCGATGACTTTAGATTACTGAAATTACAGGATTGCGCCTTCAGCCTCATCGGTTACAAGCTGTCAAAAGATTTGCCTGGTTTCTGGGTACGTGTACAACAAATGTATCTATCAAATGTTTCTTTTTTTTTTCAGAGAGCAATGCTGATCAAAGTACTTTATCACCTCATCGTAGCTCTTGCTTTCTTCTTTGCTATCAAAAGCAAATGTACTGTAGATTTTGATTGCTTGATTACCATGAGCAGCAATGCAATGTGCCTCTCGTCAGGCTGTGCCTGCAGGCCAAGGGCTGAAACATAGAGTTTAAGCTGCTGTTTGAAAGCGCAGGTTTTCGTCTATGTCACCCAAGACATGAAGTTGGTGGGGTGCCTTTAAACCTTCAATCTCTAACTTCACTGTTGTTTGTTGCATTGAGTTGCCAATGGTCGTAGTTCACCAGGTCAGCAGAAGAATCTTCTCTTTCTCGTTCTTCGGCCTGTTTTGCCTCATCTTTCCTGTTGTTACCCTTAAATGTTCAGCACCCCTGGTACCATATTGTGTTCTGTGACCTTGGCATTGCGATGATGCACACAGAACATTTGGTGAAGTAACTAGAATAATGATTTATTGATGAACACGTGGAAAGATAACACACAGAAAAGTATACATAGTTACTATGTGGGTTCCGTGAACTCTCTTGGAACTACCCTATAGTGCAACTGTCCTGTGGTGCACCTTACTGCCAACTGACGAGTGTCTCACATCACGTGACCGATGTCTGATGCCACCAGCTGTTTGTAGATTGCATTGCTAACTGTGTACAATACTGTTCACAGGCATACCACCATAAATGGGTGCACAGATTAGAGAACTAGGTTTTGAGGTCAGATCAGATTGCTGATCCACTCATTTTTCTGGTCATTCAGATTAGCCATCAGGAAAGCAGGAGCACTGCAGATTAGTTGTCTTGACCTCCATGCTCTATTCTCTCATCTCTGTTCTGGATATGGTTGGATATATGCTGGGAGTGCTGCCTCACAACACATAGCATTGAATCATTTAATCTTGCCGGATTATGGTGAGTGGGTTTCAACACTCAGCCAGACTGTGATTCGAAATTCCAGATGGTACGAGTGCACAAGGTTTCAAAGGGTGCCAAAAGATTGATTGGTGGAATCACAGCATACCCCTTTATCACAGTGGGGGGCAGCACGGTAGTAGGGGGCAGCACGGTAGCATGGTGGTTAGCACAATTGCTTCACAGCTCCAGGGTCCCAGGTTCGATTCCCCGCTGGGTCATTGTCTGTGCGGAGTTTGCACATCCTCCCCGTGTCTGCGTGGGTTTCCTTCGGGTGCTCCGGTTTCCTCCCACAGTCCAAAGATGTGCAGGTTAGATGGATTGGTCATGCTAAATTGCCCTTAGTGTCCAAAATTGCCCTTAGTGCTGGGTGAGGTTACTGGGTTATGGGGATAGGGTGGAGGTGTGGACTTAGGTAGGGTGCTCTTTCCAAGAGCCGGTACAGACTCGATGGGCAAAATGTCCTCCTTCTGCACTGTAAATTCTATGTATTCTATGTAAAAAAAAAAAATCTCTTCTATTATGATTTTCAGAAATGAATTACTAGTACCATTCCCTGTACCACTTAAAGGACTTTGCAATAACATACTAATAAATATTATTGTAAATATTTTTTGTTTGCATCTCCTTTACTAAAGACTGACTCATGTTGGATACGAGTATAAAAAGCTGTTTGGTAGCTTGTTAATGTGAACCTGGACAGTGACAACCACAAGGGCAACTTTCAACTTCAACTTTTGGATGGTATGAATTGTCAGAGTGAATCTGATTTATTTTAATGGAAACTAAAATATACAGGCAGTTTCCATAATGTAACAGGTAGTAATGATGAACATTATTAGCTATGGAGGGCATCTCAGCTGAACCCTGATAATGTATTCATCCAATGTTCCCACATGTACACCTTCTAGCAGAGATTATGACAATATGATCAGAAGCAGAATCCCTGTTCGTTCTTCACCCCGTCCAGGAAAGGCTGAGGGCTATTGTTGCACTCTAACTGCTGTGACCTTGTTCCTTTATGGAACTGACCAATAGTTGAAACATTACTCTCTTTCACAGTGCTGGATAATATTGTACCAACACAGTTTAGTCGCAGAACCAAAATAGTATATAAACGTGGTAAGGAAGATTTTCTTCTGAATTGAACTGGGGTGCAAGAGTTGCTATAGCTCAGTGTGAACAAAGATTCCATGATGATTTATACGTGGCCCTTCTCATCCTGATTTTCCTTTGTATACTGTGCTTTGGGATTAATTTGCATTCCAAGTAAAATAAGAGGAATTTCTGTCCCTATAACTCCCTTCAATGTGATTAACCAAATCATCTCCATCTCACTATCTTATCAGTTTCCCACAACTAAATTTCCACATATGCAGCATAAAATGTGAATATAATGCTGAGAAACATGTATTTTTAATGTTTGCGAGTAGTAGTGATTATGTTCACATATGGGAGACAGTAAGGATCGGTTGTCTAACAAGACAGATGAATTGGGAAGAAACCCAATCAATATTGTAACAGTAACCAAGTGGAGGGCGAAAGTTGAAGATGTTATAATGAGGCGTACTGTACATCTTCCATTCTTTTCCCAGATCTTTCTAATAAGGAGCAGATCAAATCCTGATAGCCAACAAAGAACCTAAATCTCTTCTACAGCATTAATACCATACCATGTGCCATCACTAAAGCTCTGCAGCTCATAATACAGAAACATTTTCCACAAAAATCAATGCCTATGACACAGACCAGTAAATTCCACAGTAATGGGTACAATTAAGATGTAACACAACATGGACAATTTCCAGAACAAGGCACAGATACTGTGCATCAGAAGTGTGACAAATAACACTGAACGATTCCCACCTCCAAATAAAAATAATTATGTACTTTAGATATGTCACTTACAGTTTTGAGTTAATAGGGAGCTCAGCTCTAATGATACTATACATGTCTCAACGTTGATAGAAATCATGGAAAAAGGTAACCAGTTAGACTATTACTCTTCCTGGATAAAGTATGTTGTGAATGTATGAAAGATGTTTGCAATCAAAATCAGGAGAAGTGAGAAATAATAAATATGAGAGTCAGTTTTATCATTCTGGTAGATTTTCTTTCTGTTTTCCTTGCACGGAAAAGGGCATCCCATTTGTAAGATTTCAGGCTTTTGAGCATAAAACCTTTCTAATTAAAAACTAATTTCTAACACTGATCCTCAGTTGTGCTTAACCTGCAAGGTATAAATAACTGGTAATTATGAATCAAGTAGAATTTAGTAAACAAGATTTTACATACACTTAACACAAAGCAGTGAAGACAATATAAAAGTTCCACATCTCCTCGGTGACTTGAGCATTGCCAACATGGGCAATTTCTTTCTCTTCCCTGAATGTGAAGTGATGTTGAACTGTGTCCAGAACAGTCACACCCCAGACGCCAGGATAACACTTTGCCAGCAAACTATAATTTCTAACTTTCTTCCTTCTTACTCCTCTTCCCTTATTTGGAAATAGTCCAAATCCACCTCTTCCATTGGCTCAGGATGTGAATCATCTTCTGTTCCCTCACCTCTGTAACTAGAGCCGGATAGACTAAAGACACGTGTTCATTACTTTCCACTGGGCTCCACAGAGTTTACATTCCATTGCGAACAAATAATCTAGTGTTATTTCTTTTCTTTAATATATAAATTTAGAGTGCCCAATTCATTTTTTCCAAAGAAAGGGCAATTTAGCGTGGCCAATCCACCTAACCTGCACATCTTTGGGTTGTGGGGGCAAAACCCATGCAAGCACAGGGAGAATGTGCAAACTCCACACGGACAGTGACCGAGAGCCGGGATCGAACCTGGGACCTCGGCGCCGTGAAGCAGCAGTGCTAACCACTGCACCACAGAGCTGTCCCTCCTCTAGTGTTATAACCTGCCTGATTACTACAGGCTGGTGACTAATGGCAATTCCACAATCTTTAGTGAGTATGAGCTTCCCCAATGAGGGGAAGCCCCCCCCCCGGGCAGAGAAATCATTAGCAGAGTCACCTGCATAAATAGTGCTGGCCAGTGTGGAACCAGCTAGAGAGGAGTGAGCAGTGGTGGAGCACTGCTGCTGTTGTATATCTGTAATTGTAAATAAAGTTATTTCTTCCGATTCTACAAACTCGTGCTGGATTTTTCGTGGCCCTCACAAAACTGGCGACGAGGGTTAAAGTGGATAGCTGTCTATGGTGCTGAAGCCACCTCCCTGGATTTTTGTTGGATACAGGTTGGAAGTTTTTTTTCTGTTGCACCATGCCTCTTTATGGACGTTTGGATGTCTTTGATGCTGCGCTGGAAAGTTGGAACTGGTAGGCCTCGTCAAAAAGAAAAAGGAGGCATTTGTCAGGGCTAAAAGGCTGGGAACAGACGAAGCCTGTGTGGCATATAAGGAAAGTAGGAAGGAACTTAAGCAGGGAGTCAGGAGGGCTAGAAGGGGTCATGAAAAGTCATTGGCAAATAGGGTTAAGGAAAATCCCAAGGCTTTTTACACTTACATAAAAAGCAAGAGGGTAGCCAGGGAAAGGGTTGGCCCACTGAAGGATAGGCAAGGGAATCTATGTGTGGAGCCAGAGGAAATGGGCGAGGTGCTAAATGAATACTTTGCATCAGTATTCACCAAAGAGAAGGAATTGGTAGATGTTGAGTCTGGAGAAGGGGGTGTAGATAGCCTGGGTCACATTGTGATCCAAAAAGACGAGGTGTTGGGTGTCTTAAAAAATATTAAGGTAGATAAGTCCCCAGGGCCGGATGGGATCTACCCCAGAATACTGAAGGAGGCTGGAGAGGAAATTGCTGAGGCCTTGACAGAAATCTTTGGATCCTCGCTGTCTTCAGGGGATGTCCCGGAGGACTGGAGAATAGCCAATTTTGTTCCTCTGTTTAAGAAGGGTGGCAGGGATAATCCCGGGAACTACAGGCCGGTGAGCCTTACTTCAGTGGTAGGGAAATTACTGGAGAGAATTCTTCGAGACAGGATCTACTCCCATTTGGAAGCAAATGGATGTATTAGTGAGAGGCAGCATGGTTTTGTGAAGGGGAGGTCGTGTCTCACTAACTTGATAGAGTTTTTCGAGGAGGTCACTAAGATGATTGATGCAGGTAGGGCAGTAGATGTTGTCTATATGGACTTCAGTAAGGCCTTTGACAAGGTCCCTCATGGTAGACTAGTACAAAAGGTGAAGTCACACGGGATCAGGGGTGAACTGGCAAGGTGGATACAGAACTGGCTAGGCCATAGAAGGCAGAGGGTAGCAATGGAGGGATGCTTTTCTAATTGGAGGGCTGTGACCAGTGGTGTTCCACAGGGATCAGTGCTGGGACCTTTGCTCTTTGTAGTATATATAAATGATTTGGAGGAAAATGTAACTGGTCTGATTAGTAAGTTTGCAGACGACACAAAGGTTGGTGGAATTGCGGATAGCGATGAGGACTGTCTGAGGATACAGCAGGATTTAGATTGTCTGGAGACTTGGGCGGAGAGATGGCAGATGGAGTTTAACCTGGACAAATGTGAGGTAATGCATTTTGGAAGGGCTAATGCAGGTAGGGAATATACAGTGAATGGTAGAACCCTCAAGAGTATTGAAAGTCAAAGAGATCTAGGAGTACAGGTCCACAGATCACTGAAAGGGGCTACACAGGTGGAGAAGGTAGTCAAGAAGGCATACGGCATGCTTGCCTTCATTGGCCGGGGCATTGAGTATAAGAATTGGCAAGTCATGTTGCAGCTGTATAGAACCTTAGTTAGGCCACACTTGGAGTATAGTGTTCAATTCTGGTCGCCACACTACCAGAAGGATGTGGAGGCTTTAGAGAGGGTGCAGAAGAGATTTACCAGAATGTTGCCTGGTATGGAGGGCATAAGCTATGAGGAGCGATTGAATAAACTCGGTTTGTTCTCACTGGAACGAAGGAGGTTGAGGGGCGACCTGATAGAGGTATACAAAATTATGAGGGGCATAGACAGAGTGGATAGTCAGAGGCTTTTCCCCAGGGTAGAGGGGTCAATTACTAGGGGGCATAGGTTTAAGGTGAGAGGGGCAAAGTTTAGAGTAGATGTACGAGGCAAGTTTTTTACGCAGAGGGTAGTGGGTGCCTGGAACTCACTACCGGAGGAGGTAGTGGAGGCAGGGACGATAGGGACATTTAAGGGGCATCTTGACAAATATATGAATAGGATGGGAATAGAAGGATACGGACCCAGGAAGTGTAGAAGATTGTAGTTTAGTCGGGCAGTATGGTCGGCACGGGCTTGGAGGGCCGAAGGGCCTGTTCCTGTGCTGTACATTTCTTTGTTCTTTTGTTCTTTGTTGGTACGCACACGGATGCGTTACTATTTCTGGGTGAATAACATCATCACAAACGAGCGGCAGGTGGTCATTTTCCTCACCGCCTGTGGCCCGCATACATTTGGGGTGATTAGGATCCTCACGTACCCAGCTGCGCCGGACACCAAGACATTTAATGAACTTGTGACCTTGGTGGGGCAATATTTTAACCCAACCCCGTCCACGATAGTCCAGCATTACCGGTTTAATACAGCAGAGAGGACCCCTGGAGAATCCCTTGCTGAGTTTCTATCCAGGCTACTCAGGATTGCGGCGTACTGTAGAGACTTTGCCAGAAATGTTACGCGATCATTTGGTTTGCGGTATTAACAACGCGGCCACCCAGAGGAAGTTGTTAGCCGAGCCGACATTGACTTTTCAACAGGCCATTCAGATAGTATTGCCCCGAGAGAGCGCAGAACGGGGAGTGCAGGAGCCAGAGGGAATGGAGGTGCATGCCTTGGGGCGCAACCCCTTCCGTCCAAAAGCATCTCCTGCACCCCTGCCATACCTTGGGTGAGGCAATGTCCAGATCGACGCCAGTGGCTGCCGTACGTTCCTCCCAGAAGCGAGCCTTCTCCAGAACTGATGGATGAGGAATCATGTCAGTGTCGGACCTGTGGGCACCGGCCCCGTCGCAGACGCCAGTCCTGGGAGCACCTGAGGTGCCATCATTCTGGCAGAAATGGGCCAGCCCAGGGGCCGTAACAACTGCCTGCAGCTGCATTGTGTGGCAGCTCCCTGTGTGGCCCCCAAAAAAGTGACAGTACAGGTCAATGGGTCACCCATTTGAGATGGAGTTGGACACAGGCGCAATGGTCTCGATTGCCTAGACGACATTTGACCACATCAAGCAGGGTATATAGACCCTTACATGAACTGATACACAAGCCAGGTTGGCCACCTACACGGGGGAACCATTGGACATTGTTGGAACTACGATGAACCCTGTTGTTTATGGACACCAGGAGGAGCGTTTCCCGCTTATCGTGGTGCGCGGCCACGGGCCCAGCCTGTTGGGTCGGGACTGGTTACACCATTTGCGGCTGCAGTGACAGCACATCCTTCAAACAGGTTCTGGAGAGTTGACGGAGGTACTAGGACGGTACCCAATGTATTACAGCCCGGTTTGGGGAAGATAAAAGGGGCCGTAGCTCGTATCCAGATTGAACCAGGAGCCACGCCGTGCTATTTCAGGATGCGCCCAGTGCCTTATGCCTTGCTCGAGAAGGTAGAAGGGGAGCTCGCTCATTTGGAATCCTTGGGTATTATCAGACCCATCCGTTTCACTGATTGGGCAGCACTGATTGTACCTGTAATGAAGCCAGATGCCACGGTTCGCTTGTACGGCGACTATAAACTTACAGTGAATACGGCTTCTCGGCTCGACCGATATCCGATGCCCCGAAAAGAAGATCTCTACCCGAAGCTTGCAGGCGGACATTCGTTCACAAAATTAAATATGAGTCACGCCTACCTGGAGCTGGACCCTGCCATATGTAACTATTAATGCACACAGGGACCTGTATGAATATACACGGTTACCCTTTAGAATATCACCTGCCTGCGTTATCTTTCCACGTGCCATGGAGGGCATCATGAGAGGTTTACCACGTGTCGCTGTGTACTTAGATGACGTTTTGATTACAGAGGCGTTGGAGCAGGAACATTTGGAAAATTTGGAGGCTGTCCTTAGACGCTTCTCAGAGGCTGGAGTCGTTTGTGTCTTGCAGGCGAAGGGAGTGGTCTACCTGGGTTATCGGGTGGACAGCGAAGGTTTGCACCCCATCGCAGAGAAGGTGCGCGCGATTCAACAGGCCCCTGCCCCGACTGACACTTTGCATTCTTTTCTCAACCTCGTAAACTATTACGGGAAGTTCCTCCCCAATCTGGCAACTACGCACCTTCTGTTAAAGAAGAATCACACCTAGGTTTAGGGTCAGCCGCAAGAAATCGCTTTCCGGAGTGTAAAACAGCAATTGTCATCGTCCGGGTTACTAACCCACTATGATCCTGAAAAGCCTTTGCTCATCACGTGTGATGACTCCTATATGGTATTGGGGCTACCCTGTCCCACAAGATGGAGAACAGAGCCGAGCGGCCAATAGCTTTCGCCTCCTGCACATTGACTGCAGCGGAGGGGCTGGTTTAGCACAGGGCTAAATTGCTGGCTTTTAAAGCGGACCAAGGCAGGCCAGCAGCATGGTTCAATTCCCGTACCAGCCTCCCTGAACAGGCGTCGGAATGTGGCGACTAGGGGCTTTTCACAGTAACTTCATTTGAAGCCTACTTGTGACAATAAGCGATTTTCATTTCATTTTCATTTTTTTCAGAAGATAGGCGCAGATCGAGAAGGAGGGCCTGGCGGTGGTCATTGCGGTAAAATGCTTCCACCAGTATGTTTATGGCCGCCACTTCACTATTGTGACTGATCATAAGCCTCTGCTTGGACTTTTCCGAGAGAATAAGACGATTTCACTATTGCTTCCGCACGGATCCTGCGCTGGGCTTTGTGCTTGCTGCCTACGAATATTCTCCAGAGCATAAACCAGGGACCCAGATAGCAAATGCCGATGCACTGAGCTGACTGCCTTTGTTGACCGGCCCCATGTCGACCCCCACGACCGGTGAGGTGGTTGCAATCGTAAATTTTATGGACTCCTTAACTGTCATGACATCGCAGATCCGTGAGTGGACCCAGATGGATCCAGTCCTGTCAAAGGTTCGGCACATAGTTCTGTATGGTGGGCAGCACAGACAGCCCCCAGATGAGTTGCAGGCATTTTCCTCCAAGCTGTCAGAGTTTAGCGTGGAAGACGGTATCCTCTTGTGGGGGCGGTCGTCCCAGAAAATGGACAGGAGCTGATACTAAAGGACTTGAACAATGGGCATCCAGGTGTGACCAAAATGAAAATGTTGACCCGGAGTTATGTTTGGTGGCCAGGCCTCTACGCCAACATTGAGAAGATGGCCCAAAACTACTCCATTTGCCAAGAGCATCAGAAGCTTCCGCCGGCTGCGCCCCTACATCACTGGGAATGGCCAGCGCGGCCTTGGCCCCGCTTGCATGTGGATTTCGAGGGCCCTTTTCAAGGATCAATGTTCCTTTTATTAATCAATGCCCAATATAAATGGCTAGAGGTGCATAAGATTGTAGGCACAACGTCCTGGGCAAAGATCGAGAAGATGGGTTTGTTTTTCTGTATGCATGGCCTCCCCGAGGTGCTCGTCACGGACAACAGCACTCCTTTCACAAGTGAGGAGTTTGCGAGGTTCATGAAGATGCACGGCATACGCCATATCTGCACTGCTCTATACCACCCGGCTTTCAATGAGCTGGCGGAGCGCACAGTGTAGACGTTCCAACGGGGCCTAAAGAAACAGTCTTCCAGGTCTATAGACACTAGACTGGCTCGTTTTTTTGTTTTTGTATAGGACCACTCCACATGCGGTGACTGGGGTAGCTACCGTGGAACTCCTAATGAGCCGAGACTTCGCACCCGCTTTAGCATGGTTTTCCAGGACATTGGCGCAAAAGTACACCGCACTCAAGAACAGGAGGGGCACAGCCTTTGGTGGCATCGGCCAATTCACCAGTTTGCACCTGGTGACCTGGTGTTCGATCGAAAGTTTGCTGGTGGTGCCCAGTGAGTCCCTGCCATGATCTTTCGCCGAATGGGCCCTATCTCTTACCAGGTGCAAACCCAGGGTGATCTCCAGCGCAAGCATGTAGACCACATTCGGCCCAGAAGGCCGCCTTTTCCAAAATTTCCCCGCCCTCAGAGCTCACTTCTACAGCTGCAGAAACCAGACACAGTGGAGAATAATCCTCACAATCTTCCTCTGACGCAGGTCGGTGCAGAACAGATAGGGTGTTGAGATGACAGAGGCAGTGGATTCCGACTCCAAGATGGAGACACAGGACGCCTCCGAGGAACCAGCAGAGAGGAGTGAGCATGGACATGGAGAAATAGAGAACATGGAGAAATACAGCACAGAACAGGCCCTTCGGCCCACGTTGTTGTGCCGAACCTTTGTCCTAAATTAAGCAGTGGTGGAGTACTGCTGCTGTTGTCTATATGTAATTATAAATAAAGTTATTTCTTTCGATTCTACAAACTCATGCTGGATTCTTCGTGGCCCTCACATCTAGATACAGAACAGTTACAAATAAAGTCACATCCTGTTGTCAACACATTTTGACCCAAGCCCCACATATACTAAAACAATTAAGAACTAATGTTAAAAACACTTCCTATCATAATATCAGAAAATAAAGCTTTTCTTCTAGTGCAGATCAATTAAAGCAATGCGTGAATTGTTTTAACATAA
This sequence comes from Scyliorhinus torazame, assembly GCF_047496885.1. Taxonomy (NCBI): domain Eukaryota; kingdom Metazoa; phylum Chordata; class Chondrichthyes; order Carcharhiniformes; family Scyliorhinidae; genus Scyliorhinus; species Scyliorhinus torazame. The sequence goes on from NC_092709.1 coordinate 122,968,835, forward strand.
CAACAAGCTACTTTCAGCCATTTCTTCAGAGATGCTGAATACAGGCTCACAGGCACTAGTTAGCAGTCAATTTCACTCAAACAATTACCTCATATTGCCACACAACTAGCATAAATTGAAATGGAACCACTATGAAAAGTGGCTCCAGAATAAAATCTATAGATGTTACAGATCCTAAACAAACAGTAGAGTTATCTTGACTTGAAAATAAATCAGAAATCATGTGGAATGCATTGACATAACCAAACTTGCCAGGCAGAAAGCCAATAGAATTGAGTTGAATGAAATGCCCAGTCAAATATTAGTCTTCATTGACTTAAATAGCGAACACTTCTCCATGGATCATCACCTTGATGTGGTTGAGAGGCTTGTTGTTCTGATGATTCCTTGAACAATGCTGTTGGGAGATGATTGCTCCTGGTAAGGTCACCCATGGTTGCAAGGTTGGGAGAAGGTGGGCCAGACAAAGTGTGGTTCAAAAGTCCTCAATGACAAAACAGTGAAGGAAGATTGGTGTCTCACTGGCTATGATTGCAAAGAGGGCTGCAGTGACAAGGTGGGCCTGGTCATAAGGGTTCAACATGTCACCAAGCTCTGACTACAGAACCATTAGGATGGTGTGGACCATGTATTTGGGCACCTGCGTCTGTGATTGAGAAGTCCTCCTCAGGATATCCTCTGGTCACCCCAAACAGGGAGGGACAAGAAAATGTGCCCAAAAAAATAGGGATCCCACTTTCTCCCGCCTGGGGAATCATGCCCTGCAGAATCATCAGCTTTGTGGTCAAAGAAAGAAAACTTCAAATTTTGCAACTTTAAATGCTAGAACACTCATGGATAATCTCAAGTGACTGGATATACTGCTAGAACTCTCCAATTGTACAAATGAAAGATCATTACACTTCACCTACAGCTAAGCCATAATCTGTGCTTATGCCCTGACCCGTGACTCAGATGAAGATATGAAGGAAAAATACTATATTAACCTTAATGAAGTTCTCACTGTCAAAAGAAGAAAAGATCATCTGTCTGGGTGACTTTGCTGCCAGGGTTGGCCATAATTTCACTATCTGAATTGATCCATTCGGAAAAATATGGTGGGAAAAGCCAATGCAAATAGTGTCCTCCTGCTGACAAAATACTCAGCATGATCTCATTATAACAAGCAGTCTTCTACCAAAAGGAGAAATACAAAACCACATGAAGGCATCCTAGATCAAAGCACTGACACCTCCAGTATTATATCATTGTTGGATTAAATATCTAAGTAATATAATCTTTATTATTGTCACAAGTAGGCTTTCATTAACACTGCAATGAAGTTACTGTGAAAAGCCCCTGGTCGCCACATTCCGGCGCCTGTTCAGGCACACTGAGGAAGAATTCAGAATGTCCAATTCACCTAACAAGCACGTCTTTCGGGACTTGTGGGAGGGAAGCGGATCACCCGGAGAAAACCCACGCAGACACGGCGAGAACATGCAGACTCCGCACAGATAGTGACCGAAGCGAGAATCGAACTTGGGACCCTGGTGCTGTGAAGCAACCGTGCTAACCACTGTGCTATAATGCTGCCACGGTATGTCAGTGATGGCTATATCACTCGATTCATATGGGCGACTGATGTCATCGGGACCATGGGTCTCACCACACCCTCAGTGAGACCCACCTTCCTGGGGACGATCAGCTAATGGAGCCAGCATGGCGATACAACTGACAATGGAAAAGGAAAGCTGTTCATAGACTTGATCAAGCAGTGATGAATATTTACTCAGCAACAAGATATTGCAAGGTCCAAAATTCCAAGAAAAATAAAATCATTGTCTCAGTCTGAAAGCAGGCCAACATAAGATTGGAATTCCAAATGCAGCTCATGACCAATCTTGAAAATCATCACACATCAAACTCAGTTTGAGAAAAGTGGGATTAATAAAGCCAGCTGTACTAGATTTGTGTGTTCAGACCATTGGCTTTGAACATTGTTGCCACCATGACTGGTTTGACAAAAACAATCCCAAAGCATCTGACCGCCTGGAACAAAAAAGCAATCTTCATTCCCAGGAAAATAACCCAAGGTCAAAGTCAGGAACGTAGCATTCAATTCATCAATGCCGGAAAGATTATTTTGAACAAATTCTCGACAGTAAATTCACAGTGGCAGCAAATACTCCAGGCTGTCCCCCAATGCCCTGCAGTAGAATCCATCGGTGAACCATCATTGGATGTAACAATGAATGAAGCAAATGAAAAACAACAAAGTTTGCAATTGAGTTCTTCAAAGTTGGTGGACTTTTGCTCACAGCTGCAGAGGTGGACCGCTAGTGGCCTGCAGTAGGGCAGGAAGATGCCTACAAGATTTTGCGTGGTTCATACCCTCAGCCGCTGAAGAACCTGGATTCTCCCCTACCTGGCGGGGCGGGGGGTCCCGGCGGGATGGAGTGGCGGGAACCACTCCAGCGTCGGGCGGCCCCAACGGTGCGGATTTCTCCGCACTTTAGGGACCAAGCCCTCAACTTTAGGGGCTAGCCCCGCGCCGGAGTGGTTGGCGCGACGCCGGCCGGCAGGAAAGGCCTTTGGCGCCACGCCAGCCGGGTCCGAAAGGACTTCGCCGGGCGGTGGAAGTCAGCGCATGCGCGGGAGCGTCAGCAGCTGCTGACGTCATCCCCGCGCATGTGCGGGTGGGGGTGTCTCTTACGTATCTGCCATGGTGAAGGCTGTGGCCAAGGCGAAGAGAAAAGAGTGCCCCCACGGCACAGGCCTGCCCGCGTATCGGTGGGCCCCGATCGTGGGCCAGGCCACCGTGGGCCCCACCCCCCAGGACCCCGGAGCCCCTCCCACACCGCCTAGTTCTGCCGGGAAGAGAGGTGGTTTGATTCTCGCCGGCGGGAGTGGCATTCCAGCAGCAGGACTTCGGCCCATCGCGGGCCGGAGAATCGCTGGGGGGGGGGGGGGGGGGGCGCTGACCGGAGCAGTGCAATTCCGGCCCCAGCCGAATATCCGGTGCCGGAGAATTTGACAGCCGGCGGGGGCGGGATCCATGCCAGCCCACGGCGATTCTCCAACCTGGTGGGGGTGTCGGAGAATCCCGCCCAGTGGGGGCTCCCTATTGGCAGGACTGGAAGGCAGGAAAATTCCGCCCAAAACATTAAATTATTTGCACTAGAGGATTTAAAAACATTTTCAGAGGTTTTATGTCATAGGAGTGCACTCTGAAACTTAGTCAGTTTGAAACACTTTACACAGAGGTAGGAAGGTTTGTTTCAGTGTACGAATGAGACCACATCTGGAATTCTGTGCGCAATGTTGGTCTCCTTATTTAAGAAAGGACGGAAACTCATTGCAAGCAGTTCAGAGAAGGTTTACCAGACTAATGCCAATACTGGGTGGGGTGTCTTATGAGGAAAGATTGGACAGGCTAAGATTGTATCCAGAAGAGGAAGAGGTAACTTGATTGAAACATACCCATAGAATCCATAGAATCCCTACAGTGCAGAAGGAGGCCATTTGGCCCATCGAGTGTGCACTGCCTTCTGAAAGAGCACCCTACCTAGGATCACTCCTCCGCCCTATCCCTGTAACACCACTTAACCTGTACATCCCTGGACACTACGGGCAATTTATCATGGCCAATCCACCTAACCTGCACATCTTTCGATGGTGGGAGGAAATCGGAGCACCCGGAGGAAACCCACGCAGACAGAGAGAGCATGCAAACTTCCCTGCACGGGACCCGCCATGGGACTGGAGTGTCCAGGCGCACACCGCTATTGCCACATCCTGCATGGCAGCCATCTTTCTGCGCACACCACTGACCACCCATCGTGACCTGTGATTCTGCAGAGTGACACCATGCGTGCCCCACCAGCCCCACACTCCACCCTCCAACTTATCAACCCCCCCCACCCCCTCAGCCGGCCATCAGCCGCTGGGGGTGCATCACGTGGCCCACCCAAGGGCAACGTCAGACACGGGCCATGGAGCATACCAGTGGCAGGGACAGCGCTAGCCGACGGTACCCTTAGTAGCAGGGTTGGGTGCCGGGGTTAGAAGCCGTTATCGTGCCAGGTGAAGGCAGTGTGAGGGCTACATCGGCCAGCACCATGGTAAAGCCCTCGATGCTCTCAGCCATGGCGTACTATGACTAGGCCACGCTCTGGAGCTCCGCTGCAATGTCCAGGTGACTGGTACATGGCTGCCTATGATAGGGCAGCCCTATCCTGGGCCTCGGCCACCACCTGCACAGAGTGCTCCAGGCCTTGGACATTCTAATCCATGGCCGAAACCTTTGTCCCCAAGGCCTCCACCACAGACACCACCAGGGCAGTGTTGGCCTTTGTGGCATGGATGGCTGGCACCATCGTTTGTTCCTGCATGTGGCTGGACTCCACCAACTGCACCTGCAGGTGCTGAATACTTGCCGACAAACCCTCATGCTGTCCTTGGCTCTGCGACTGCAACTCCAGAATGATCAATGGAACCATCCGTATCAGAAGTCCGAAAGCTGTTTGGATGGCAGCTAGTCCCTGCGGTTGGTCCACCCTCCGACCGTCCTCTCCCCTTAGGATTACCTCCACGTGCTGAGTGTGGTGTGCATCAGATAGTGCCCAGAGGCCTCTTCACTAAAGTGCCCAGTACTTTAGGTGAGTGTCTCTTAGATGGTGGAGGGTGTGGTCGGAAATCATTGTCATTCAGGGCTTAGAACCTCCACATGACTTATAACATTTACGTTGAATTTGGCTAGGATGAGCACAAGAGCCTTCACTTCAGCTGTGATTCATCAGACTTCCTAAGCGCTTTTATCAAAATAAAGTTTATTGTAAGAATGTAGTTAACATATATAAAGCTTATCACGAATTAGGTATCAATTAAAAACATGAACAAAAACACACAACAGCTACAGTAATCTATGTATATAACTCTTAATGAATCCCCCTTAGCTGTTCCAATTCAATACAAAATCCAATAAAACCAAAACCCCTTTCAAGGGCAATACCCAGCACCCTGTAATCTCATTTGAATGGGACTAGTCCTTTCCCTGAGATTCTGGTCCAGTTTCCAAACAGCAGAGTCAAAACTCCTTCCGGAAAGCAACTCTATCTTTAAGGTTACCATGGCAGCTTGCCTCACCCAATGTGCTTTCAGTTCACTGGAACAGCTTTAAAAAAAAAACAGAGAAGACCGGGAAACACTGCTTCTTTCTTCTGCAGTCCAACGCAACAAACCGAAACTGAAACCAAAACACTAAACCCCCTCTCACCTGACACCACAGCTCAGCTCCACCCCCAAATGACATCACTGAAGCCATGTTGCAAGCCATGTGGCCAAACAAAACCTTTCTTAAAGTGACACTCACATGACATCTCCCCAGAAGAAATAAAAATAAACATTCGATTTCAAAGATGGTTTCATTTTTCAAACCTTTTCACTTGGACATTGCTAACACTTGACAATAAACATACATACATTTTACAAAATCAAAACAGGCAAACATTTACAGTAATATAGTCCATCAGTTCTTTGTCTTCCATCATCCAACCTTTTTCTCTTCATCACATTTGTGACAAAGCATTGGCTGTCACGTTTTCCCGTCCTGCCACATGTATAAGTTATAAATTAAAAGTCTATAATAATAGACTCCATCAAAACAGTCTGGCATTTTTATTCTTGAATTTCTCCAACAATGTCGACGGATTATGATCAGTTTATATAATTGTTTCAGACGAATTGCTGGTAACATGAATGTTAAAATGTTGCAAATCCAGCACCAAGCTCAAAGTCTCCATTTCAATTGTTGAATACTTCCTCTGGTGATCATTTAATTTTTTGGAAAAATACCCAATAGGCCACTCTATTCCTTTGTCATCTTCTTGCAAGAGAACGGCACCTACGCCTACATCACTCGCATCGATAGCCACCTTGAATGGTTTTGTGTAATCCAACACAGGTGCAGTGGTTAACACAGCCTTCAGGCCTTCAAATGCCTTTTGACATGCCTCCTTCCACTGACATTTGTTACTACGCTTCTTCAGCAAGTCTTACAACACCAGGTTAAAGTCCAACAGGTTTGTTTCGATGTCACTAGCTTTCGGAGCGATTTAATCACCTGCTAATGGTCGCATTCCAAGCATTGTTTGGCATCTTTGAATTTGTCTATATATGTGTTTCTGGAACAGACCTCTCCATTCACCTGAGGAAGGAGCAGCGCTCCTAAAGCTAGTGACATCGAAACAAACCTGTTGGACTTTAACCTGGTGTTGTAAGACTTTGTACTCAGCAAGTCTGTCATTGGAGCAACCATGCTGCTAAAATTCGGCACAAATATACGGTAAAAACCACTCAGGCCAAGAAATTTCATTATTTCCCTTTGTGTCGAGGGTATTGGGAACTCCCCAATAATTTTTGCTTTCACATCCCATGGGACCATTTGTCCATGTCCAGTTGTATGGCTACGGAATGTGATTTGGGCTTTTCCAAAGTCACATTTGGCTAGGATTACCACCAGAACCGCCTCCTGAAGTCGATCGAATAACTCCATCAGATGCTTCAAATGATCTTTCCATGTCTGATTAAAAATCACCAGATCGCCTATGCACACCGCACAATTGGGTGATCCTGAAATGACTTTGTTAGTTAACCATTGAAATGTGGCTGGGCGTTTTTCATGCCAAATGGCTTAACTTTAAATTAATACAAACCATTTGGAGTCACAAAAGCTGAAATCTCCTTCGCCCTTTCAGATATAGGTATAGGCCAGTAACTTCTGAGTAAATCCAATTTGGAGATAAACGTTGATTGTTTCATCTTCTCAATGCAGGCCTCCAGCAGTGGGATAGTATAAGAGTCTGTTTTTGTAACTGCATTAATTTTTCTACAGTCCACACACAATCGTTGGGTACCATCCGGTTTCGGTACCATCACTATGGGTGAGCTCCACTCACTGCAATCCCTTCAATTACGGACGTTCAAGCATACTTTCAATTTCCTTTTGAACCTGTGGCAATTTTAGAGTTAAGTCTATGTGGATGTTGTTGAATCGGAACAGCATTTCCCACATCTACATCATGTATTACCATTTTAGTACTTCCCAACTTATTTCCACAAACTTGCCCATGTGATGTTAATAACTCTTTCAGGTCAGTTTGTTTTCCCTCTGGAAGGTAACTCAATAATTTGTCCCAATTTTTAAGAACATCCTCGTTATCCAAATTAATTTGAGGAATGTCAAATTCAGAGTCATCTGGATTTGGTTCTTCACTTTGAGTCCTAATCACAAAAATTTCCTCCTTTGGCCCTCGTTCCTTTAAAAATACCTTTTCAGCGTATTCACATGACACACTCGGTGAGTTTTCCTTCTGTCTGTCGTTCTTACCAAATAATTCACCTCACTTTCAATCAGATAAGGTCCACAAAACCTTGCTTTTAGAAGTTCACCTACCACTGGTAACAATACTAAAACTTTATCTCCACTGGCAAAACTATGAACTAGGAGGTTTTTTGTCCACTTCCTGTTTCATCAATGCTGTGCAACTTTTAAATGTTGCCTAGCCAATTCACCTGCTCTATTTAACCGTTCCATAAAATTTGACACGTAATCCAATAATGTAGTTTCAGAATCCTCACTCACAATTTCTCCTTAATCAATTTAAGTGGTCCTCTTACCTCATGAATAAAAATCAGTTCAAAGGGACTGAATTTGGTTGACTCCTCAAGTGCGTCCCTAATTTCAAACAGAACAAATGGAATTCCTTCATCCGAATCCTCTGGATAATCTTGACAATAAGCCCTCAACGTTGTCTTTAATGTTTGATGCCACCATTCTCTCGCTCCCTGCGATTCTGGATGGTACACTGTTGATTTAAATTTGTTTCAACGCCAGAGGTATAGCGGGTTAGGCAGATGAACTTAGAGCACTTATTAGTACTTGGAAATGCGATGTTGTGGCTATCACAGAAACATGGGTAAAGGAAGGACAGGATTGGCAGCTGAACGTTGGAGGGTATAGATGCTTCAGGAGAGATAGAGGGGAATGTAAATGGGGTGGGAGAGTAGCATTACTGGTTAAGGAAAATATTATAGCCGTACTGCGGGAGGACACCTTGGAGTGCTCATTCAATGAGGCAATCTGGGGAGAGCTGAGGAACAGGAAGTGGGCAATCACAATGTTGGGCGTTTATTACAGGCCCCCCAACTGCCAGCGAGAGATAGAGGAGCAGATAGGTAGAGAGATTTTGGATAGGTGCAAAAGTAACAGGGTTGGTGTCGTAGGGGATTTTAAGTTCGCCTAAATTGACTGGGACTCACTGAGTGCTAGGGATTTGCATGGGGCAGAATTTGTAAGATGTATCCAGGAAGTCTTTTTGATGCAATATGTAGATAATCCAACTAGGGAAGGGGCAGTACTGGACCTGGTATTGGGGAATGAGCCTGGACAGGTGGTTGAGGTTTCAATAGGGGAAAATTTCAGGAGTAGTGACCACAATTCTGCAAGTTATGTGGTATTTTTGGACAGGGATGAGGGTAACCCTTACGTTAAGATGCTAAACTGGGGAAAGGCAAATTACGATAACATTAGAGAGGAATTGAAGAATTTGGATTGGGTGTGGCTGTTGGATAGTAAATCAACATCGGACATGTGGGAGTCTTTCAAGCGACAGTTGATTAAGATTCAGGAAAGTCACATTCCTGAGAGAATGAAGGATAAGTATGGGAAATTTAGGGAGCCTTCGATAACGAGGGATATTGTGAACCTCGTCAAAAAGAAAAAGGAGACTCTTGTACAGTCTAGAAATTTGGGACAGTCAAAACCCTTGAGGAGGATAAAGAAAGTAGGAAGGTACTGAAACGGGAAATTAGGAGGGCTATGAGGGGTCATGGAAATTCCTTGGCAAATAGGATTAAGGTGAATCCCAAAGCTTTTTATTCATATGTGAAAAGAAAGAGGGCGGCCAGGGAAAGGATTGGACCACTTAAGGACAGTGGGAGGGATCTATGTGGTGAGCCAGAGGAAATGGGTGGGGTATTAAATGAATACTTTGCAACAGTGTTCACCAAAGAAAGGGACTTTGCGGGAGATGATTCTTGGGTAGGGTGTGTGGACAGTCTGAATCATGTTAACATCGAAAAGGGGGAGGTATTGAGTATTTTAAAAGATATTGGGGGTGTTCTCCCAGCCCGGACCGGGCCACGCTGCCCCGATGCCGGCACGCGATTTTCCACAGAGCAGAGAATCAGCGCCATTGGCGCCAGCATGGTTGGCGCGGCGCCGGTTGCAGGCCGCTCTATGCAGCTCCCCCCCCGCGATTCTCCAGCCCGGATGGACCGAGCAGCCGTGAAAAAAAAACTGAGTCCCGCCGCCGTCGTTCTAACCTGCTCTGAGCCGGTGGGACCTCGGCGTTGAAGGGCTGGGTGGTGGCCTGTGGGGAGGTCGGGGGGTCCGACCCCGGGGGGGGCCTTTGATGTGGCCTGGCCCGCGATTGGGGCCCACTGATCGGCGGGCTGGCCTCTCGAGCTGGGGGCCTCCTTTCCTACGCGCCGGCCCCTGTAGCCTTGCGCCATGTTGATTCGGGGTCGGCGCGTTGAAAGAGTTCACTACGCATGCGCGCATTGGCGCCGGCACCACTGCGCGTGCACGGATCCCGCGGCGCACAGATCACACTGGGATCGGCAGCTGGAGCGGCGCGAACTGCTCCAGCGCCATGCTGGCCCTCTATAGGGGCCGGAATTAGTTCTGGCAGCGGCCCATTCACGTCGTCGTAAAACGCGACGGCGTTTACTACGGCGTGGACAATCTGCCACGGGATTAGAGAATCCGGCCCATTAAGATAGAAAAGTCTCCTGTGCTGGATGGGATTTACCCCAGAATACTGAGGGAAGCAAGGGAGGAAATTGATGGGGTCTTGACTGACATCTTTGTATCCTCATTGGACACAGGTGAGTCCCAGAGGACTGGAGAATAGCTAATGTGGTACCGCTGTTTAAGAAAGATAGCAGGGATAATCCTGGAAACAATAGGCCGGTGAGCCTCACGTAGGTAAATTATTGGAAAGAATTCTCAGGGACAGGATTTATACCCATTTGGAAACAACTGGACTCATTAGCGATAGACAGCATGGTTTTGTGAAGGGGAGGTCGTGCATCACTAACTTGATCGAGTTTTTTGAGGAAGTGACAAAGATGACTGATGAGGGGAGGGCGGTGGATGTTGTTCACATGGACTTCAGTAAAGCATTTGACAAGGTGCCTCATGGCAGACTGGTAGAAAAGGTGAAGTCACAAGGGATCAGAGGTGAGATGGTAAGATGGATACAGAACTGGCTCGGTCACAGAAGGCAAAGGGTAGCAATAGAAGGGTATTTCTCTGAATGGAAGGTTGTGACTAGTGGTGTTCCACAGAGATCAGTGCTGGGGCCTTTGTTGTTTGTAGTGGACATAAACGATTTGGAGGAAAATGTAGCCGGTCTGATTAGTAAGTTCGCGGATGACATCAAGGTTGGTGGAGTGGCAGATAGTGTTGCTGATTGTCAGAAGATACAGCAGGACATAGATAGGTTGGAGACTTAGGCGGAGAAGAGGCAAATGGAGTTTAATCCAGACAAATGTGAGGTAATGCATTTTGGTAGGAATAACATAGAAGGGAAATATACCGTAAATGGCAAAACTCGTAGGAATATAAAAAATCAGAGCGATCTGGGAGTGTAGGTCCACAGATCTTTGAAGGTGACGACAAAGGTGGACAGGGTAGTCAAGAATGCATATGTAATGTTTGCCTTCATTGGACGGGGCATCGAGTATAAAAACTGGCAAGTCATGCTACAGTTGTATAGAACCTTGATAAGGCTACAATTGGAATATGGCGCACCATTCTGGTTGCCACACTACCAGAAGGATGCGGGGGCTTTGGAGAGGGTGCAGAGGAGGTTTACCAGGATGTTGCCTGGTCTGGAGGGTGTTAGCTATGTGGAGAGGCTGAATAGACTCAGACTGTTTTCATGAGAAAGACAGAGGTTGAGGGGTGACCTGATAGAGGACTACAAGATTATGAGGGGCTTGGATAGAGTGGATGGGCTGGCACTCTTTCCCAGGGTGAAGGGGTCAGTCACCAGGGGGCATAGGTTTAAGGTCTATGGGACAAAGTTTAGAGGAGATGTGTGTGGTGATATGCATCACTGTAAATACACAAGGTGTTAATGTAGATACACTAGGACTAAATAAACACTAGAGGGAGCACCAGAGACATCATGACACACAGACATTCAACCAATAGGTCAGTAAGATAGGACACAACCAATGGGCAGTCAAGACACACCCAGAGGTGACACTACCACAAGGGGGCTACCCATATAAAAGGACAGGGCACACATGCTCTTCCTCTTTCCATAGGCGACACTCAGAGACATAGGGGCAGATCAGGACGCATCACACCCACTGTATGGATTAGAGCAGACTGGTTAGTTAGATTGAGTTACTATAGTTAGATTAACAGGAGAATTCTGCGAGGAAAACACAAGGGAGAATGGTAAAAGGGGTGCCAATACTCACCACGAGGCGAAGGTAGGCTTGCAAATGCAGAAAACGGCAGTTTTGATTGGCAGCCATCTTGGGAAAGGAACCGCACATGTGCAGTTCCCCAAAAGAAGCGTGCCGGCAAAACAGTGTTTTGCACATGCGCGAGAACCCACACATGCACAGTTGCGAAAAGAGTGCACAGAAGAGGAAAGTCCGTGTGTGCACACGCTCTACGCCACCAGCGTCATGACAGCAGAGGTTCCGGACCACGCCCACTTAAAAGGGGCCAGTAAAAAAAAATTAAAGCTGGAAAACACAATTCTTTCACCTGGAGTTACAGCACAATGCCTGCACTTTGACCAGTCGCTGAAACTAACCTCCGCAGAACCCTGCAACAAGCAGTTAGCACTGCCCAAAGTAATGATTTAGTCCTTGACGACTACGACTCAAACATTGATCACTTCTTTGGACATCGCGAGCACAATGACAGCTCTGACACAAAAAGTGATGATATGGTCCTTGAAGACTGAGACTCAGACGAAGATTTCATCTTTGGAGATGGCGACCCCAGTACCAAATCCGAACCGCAATGTGATGTGTTCTACAGTGAAGAATCCGACACAGATATGGACGAGTTCTTCGGATTTGAGGATCTTCAGCCCAGCATATATGACATCCCGACTCGTGAGTGCAGGATTATGCTGTGGTCTGATGCCAAGAGACAGAGAGCGGCCTGCTGCTGCACAGAGAGTGGTCCACGCACCACGAAGGGTCCCAGCCTCCACACAAGCAGTGATGACAGTCTCCACAGCAAGACCAGTGCACGATTCCACACAGGGAATGCTGCAAAACTCCACAGAGAGAGTGACACAAGCCTCCACAGCGATCTCGTTGAGAGACTCCATGATGAAAGTTACGCAAGACTCCAGAGCGCAGTCCTTGCATGAACAAGACCATGAAGGTCTAGCAACCTCAAGTGAACAGCAAGCAGACTATGACAGTCTACCACGCTCAAGTGCACAGCAAGAAGACTATGACAGTCTACCACGCTCAAGTGAACGACATGAAGACACTCAGGCTCTACCCACTGTATGTGCGACAAGTGACGACGGCATCCCACTTCCCATACCAAACAACAAAGAACAAAGAACAAAGAAATGTACAGCACAGGAACAGGCCCTTCGGCCCTCCAAGCCCGTGCCGACCATGCTGCCCGACTAAACTACAATCTTCTACACTTCCTGGGTCCGTATCTTCTATTCCCATCCTATTCATATATTCGTCAAGATGCCCCTTAAATGTCCCTATCGTCCTTGCTTCCGCTACCTCCTCCGGTAGCGAGTTCCAGGCACCCACTACCCTCTGCGTAAAAAACTTGCCTCGTACATCTACTCTAAACCTTGCCCCTCTCACCTTAAACCTATGCCCCCTAGTAATTGACCCCTCTACCCTGGGGAAAAGCCTCTGACTATCCACTCTGTCTATGCCCCTCATAATTTTGTATACCTCTATCAGGTCTCCACTCAACCTCCTTCGTTCCAGTGAGAACAAACCGAGTTTATTCAACCGCTCCTCATAGCTAATGCCCTCCATACCAGGCAACATTCTGGTGAATCTCTTCTGCACCCTCTCTAAAGCCTCCACATCCTTCTGGTAGTGTGGCGACCAGAATTGAACACTATACTCCAAGTGTGGCCTAACTAAGGTTCTATACAGCTGCAACATGACTTGCCAATTCTTATACTCAATGCCCCGGCCAATGAAGGCAAGCATGCCGCATGTCTTCTTGACTACCTTCTCCACCTGTGTTGCCCCTTTCAGTGACCTGTGGACCTGTACTCCTAGATCTCTTTGACTTTCAATACTCTTGAGGGTTCTACCATTCACTGTATATTCCCTACCTGCATTAGACCTTCCAAAATGCATTACCTCACATTTGTCCGGATTAAACTCCATCTGCCATCTCTCCGCCCAAGTCTCCAGACAATCTAAATCCTGCTGTATCCTCCGACAGTCCTCATCGCTATCCGCAATTCCACCAACCTTTGTGTCGTCTGCAAACTTACTAATCAGACCAGTTACATTTTCCTCCAAATCATTTATATATACTACAAAGAGCAAAGGTCCCAGCACTGATCCCTGTGGAACACCACTGGTCACAGCCCTCCAATTAGAAAAGCATCCCTCCATTGCTACTCTCTGCCTTCTATGGCCTAGCCAGTTCTGTATCCACCTTGCCAGCTCACCCCTGATCCCGTGTGACTTCACCTTTTGTACTAGTCTACCATGAGGGACCTTGTCAAAGGCCTTACTGAAGTCCATATAGACAACATCTACTGCCCTACCTGCATCAATCATCTTAGTGACCTCCTCGAAAAACTCTATCAAGTTAGTGAGACACGACCTCCCCTTCACAAAACCGTGCTGCCTCTCACTAATACGTCCATTTGCTTCCAAATGGGAGTAGATCCTGTCTCGAAGAATTCTCTCCAGTAATTTCCCTACCACTGAAGTAAGGCTCACCGGCCTGCAGTTCCCAGGATTATCCTTGCTACCCTTCTTAAACAGAGGAACAACATTGGCTATTCTCCAGTCCTCCGGGACATCCCCTGAAGACAGCGAGGATCCAAAGATTTCTGTCAAGGCCTCAGCAATTTCCTCTCCAGCCTCCTTCAGTATTCTGGGGTAGATCCCATCAGGCCCTGGGGACTTATCTACCTTCATATTTTTTAAGACACCCAACACCTCGTCTTTTTGGATCACAATGCGACCCAGGCTATCTACACCCCCTTCTCCAGACTCAACATCTACCAATTCCTTCTCTTTGGTGAATACTGATGCAAAGTATTCATTTAGTACCTCGCCCATTTCCTCTGGCTCCACACATAGATTCCCTTGCCTATCCTTCAGTGGGCCAACCCTTTCCCTGGCTACCCTCTTGCTTTTTATGTACGTGTAAAAAGCCTTGGGATTTTCCTTAACCCTGTTTGCCAATGACTTTTCGTGACCCCTTCTAGCCCTTCTGACTCCTTGCTTAAGTTCCTTCCTACTTTCCTTATTTTCCACGCAGGCTTCGTCTGTTCCCAGCCTTTTAGCCCTGACAAATGCCTCCTTTTTCTTTTTGACGAGGCCTACAATATCACTCGTCATCCAAGGTTCCCGAAAATTGCCGTATTTATCTTTCTTCCTCACAGGAACATGCCGGTCCTGTATTCCTTTCAACTGCCACTTGAAAGCCTCCCACATGTCAGATGTTGATTTGCCCTCAAACATCCGCCCCCAATCTATGTTCTTCAGTTCCCGCCTAATATTGTTATAATTAGCCTTCCCCCAATTTAGCACATTCATCCTCGGACCACTCTTATCCTTGTCCACCAGTAGTTTAAAACTTACTGAATTGTGGTCACTGTTACCGAAATGCTCCCCTACTGAAACATCTACCACCTGGCCGGGCTCATTCCCCAATACCAGGTCCAGTACCGCCCCTTCCCTAGTTGGACTGTCTTAATATTGTTTTAAGAAGCCCTCCTGGATGGTCCTTACAGACTCCGCCCCGTCTAAGCCCCTGGCACTAAGTGAGTCCCAGTCAATATTGGGGAAGTTGAAGTCTCCCATCACCACAACCCTGTTGTTTTTACTCTTTTCCAAAATCTGTCTACCTATCTGCTCCTCTATCTCCCGCTGGCTGTTGGGAGGCCTGTAGTATACCCCCAACATTGTGACTGCACCCTTCTTATTCCTGATCTCTACCCATATAGCCTCACTGCCCTCTGAGGTGTCCTCTCGCAGTACAGCTGTGATATTCTCCCGAACAAGTAGCGCAACTCCACCTCCCCTTTTACATCCCCCTCTATCCCGCCTGAAACATCTAAATCCTGGAATGTTTAGCTGCCAATCCTGCCCTTCCCTCACCCAGGTCTCTGTAATGGCAACAACATCATAGTTCCAAGTACTAATCCAAGCTCTAAGTTCATCTGCCTTACCCGTAATGCTCCTTGCATTAAAACATATGCACTTCAGGCCACCAGACCCGCTGTGTTCAGCAACTTCTCCCTGTCTGCTCTGCCTCAGAGCCCCACTGTCCCTATTCCCTAGTTCTCCCTCAATGCTCTCACCTTCTGACCTATTGCTCCCGTGCCCACCCCTCTGCCATACTAGTTTACCAGATGTGCAACGTGACAGATCTCAGCTAGTGTGTACAGAGGCACTCGACAATCACAGTGAGACTACTGGTGACTCCGCTGACACCATGTTAATTCAAACTTCATCCGCTGTAGCCTCTCCACAAGCAAATGAATTCCTGAATGTTTTGACTCCAGACGGGGAGCATCACAAAACCTCAGAAGATTCAAGTGAACCTGAAATGTCTCCGGACGGGGAGCATCACGAAACCTCAGCTGACACAGGTGAACCAGAAAGGGCTCCAGACGGGGAGCATCGACAAGCCAAAGCTGATTCAAGTAAGCCGGACATGACTCCAGACGGGGAGCACCACGTACTCAGTGACGGCACGCTCAAGGAAGTAGCGGATGCCACAAAGGACGCTGACATGAGTAACTGTGTGAAGGACTCGTATTATCCACAGAGGGTGGTCGTTGAGCGCAACAAACACAACAACATAATTGGATTGGATTGGATTGGATTTGTTTATTGTCACGTGTTCCGAGGTACAGTGAAAAGTATTTTTCTGCGAGCAGCTCAACAGATCATTAAATACATGAGAAGAAAAGGGAATTAAAAATAATACATAATAGTGCAACACAACATATACAATGTAACTACATAAGCACTGGCATCGGATGAAGCATACAGGGTGTAGTGTTAATGAAGTCAGTCCATAAGAGGGTCATTTAGGAGTCTGGTGACAGTGGGGAAGAAGCTGTTTATGAGTCTGTTCATGCGTGTTCTCAGACTTATGTATCTCCTGCCCGATGGAAGAAGTTGGAAGAGTGAGTAAGCCGGGTGGGAGGGATCTTTGACAACAAATCCAACAACGATGACAACATCGAGCAGCGTACCAGGGGCAACAACGTCAACAACAAGCACGTCAAAAACAACAACAAGGAACTACGACTGGTATGACATGGTACAACTCTGCAAATGCGGGACACTGTTACTGCTCAGCTCAGTACAATGACATACCATGGCAGGACAACACAGATTACATACATCGCTATCACAAGCATCGAAAGAAAAAACGAGTCCAAATCAGACAACAAAGTGATTTGACCACTTCTTGGTTCCTTAAGCACAGGGACACTGACGGCATTCACAAGGAGATGCCACCATCAACATCACCACCTCACCAACAAAACAAGAAAGCCACTGAACCATATTAATTCATGAACTTTGGACTCATACATATTATTTGGACTTATTGTGTAATCATCACTCATCATGATTTGTACATGTCATCACTTATCCACCTATTTTGTTCAATTTTCTTTAACACGGTACAGAAAATATGTAACACGAAGAAAGGGGGATGTGGTGATATGCATCACTGTAAATACACAAGAGGTTAATGTAGATACATTAGGACACTGTAAATACACAAGGGGTTAATGTAGATAAACTAGGACTAAATAAACACGAGAGGGAGTACCAGAGACATTATGACACACAGACATTCAACCAATAGGTCAGTAACATAGGACACGACCAATGGGCAGTCAAGACACATCCAGAGGTGACACTACTACAAGGGGGCTGCCCATATAAAAGGACAGGGCACGCATGCTCTTCCTCTTTCCATAGGCAACACTCAGAGACACAGGGGCAGATCAGGAAGCATCACACCCACCGTATGGATTAGAGCAGACTGGTTAGTTAGATTGAGTTAATATAGTTAGATTAGCAAGAGAATCGAACGCAAGAAGGAGAATTGTTAACTGTTCAATAAATGTGTTAAATCTATGTCCCAAGTCTGAATCTTCCTTTGTCAGAGTGTACATCAAGGAAGCAGCTTATGCTACGTGAAGAAGCATAACACAACAATGTGCGAGGCAGGTTTTTTACGTAGAGGGTGGTGAGTGTCTGGAACGTGTGGAAGGTTGTGGAAGCAGATACATTAACGGCGTTCAAAAGGCAAATTGTTTTACACTTAAGCTATCCATAACCTCATTGAATAACTTCGAGGTAAAATTTAATCCATGATCCCATTGTATTTCTGTGGGTAATGCATACCTAGTAAAAATTTAAGTAACTCCTCCACAATCTTTTTAGCTGTAATATTGCGTACTAGAATGGCCTCTGGAAACCTAGTTGACACATCCATTATAGTCAAAAAATATTGATTTCCACTTTTCGTTTTAGAAAGCAGTTCTACGCAATCAATTAAGACCCTTGTAAAAGGTTCCTCAAATGCTGGAATGGGTATTAAGGGTGCTAATTTTATCACCGCTTGAGGTTTCCGTAACACTTGGCCTGTGTAACATGATTGACAAAGTTTAACTACATCTTTATGTAGTCCAGGCCAATAAAAATGTTTTTGTATTTTAGCTTGAGATTTCATTACTCCCAAATGACGTCCTACTGGTACCTCATGTTCTACTCGCAACACCCCCTTTCTATACCCAACCGGCAATACTACTTGATGAACTTCTGCCCACTATTCATCCACCTGCATATGTATCGGTCTCCATTTTCTCATTAAGACATAATTTTTAAGGTAATAACATTCTAGTATACACTCAGATTCCTCTTCCGTGTATGCTTTCTGATACATCTGTTTTATTTCTATATCTTTCTGTTGTAACTCTGCCAACTATCCTGAACTAAAAATATCCGCCTCATCCTCCACCTGTTCTTGTTCTTTTCCAACCATCTGATCAAAAATCGTTTCTGATATTTGAATTTCAACTTTATCTTCACTCTTTGATTTCTCCTCTTGTCTCAACCTGTGACTTTGCGACCTTGTTACTATACAATCAGGAAAAATCCCAGGGTATTTGTGCTTCAACAACTCAGTTGTTTGATTTCCACCAGCTTACCAACCACAGTGGGCATCACTCCCACCTGCGATCCAACTATATCATTACCCAAGATAAACTGTATTTCTGGGCAAGCTAATTTCTCTATTACTCCTATTGCTACTTCATCACTCTTCAATGGACTCTCCAACCTTAACTTATATAATTGAACACTACTCTTCTCATCCTGAATTCCACATATTACCACCTTTTCTGGCAATATTCCTCCCAAACTACATAACTCTCTTGCCATCAAAGATTGACTTGCTTCCGTATCTCTTAAAATTTTGACTTCTCTACCTACTCCACCTGGTACACATGAGTAAACTTTACCCACACAAGTAAATTCTTTAAAGAGATCTGGCACCTTCTTATCAATCAGGCTGTACAATCTTTTACACCTCCTTGACTTCAATTGGGCTATCCTTTACCACTTTAACAAACCCCACTGGCTTATCCTGTTTTACTACATCGGCCTTCCCAGTGCTATTCTTAAACCCCCAACACTGTGACTTTACATGGCCTAGTTTATTACAGTAAAATTATCTGAAACTTTTCATTTCTCTTCCAACCTCCTGGATTTCTTCTTAAATCTGAGGTACACTATCCTTATTATCGACCATTAGATCTCCTTTAATATAATCACCAGAGTATTTCACGTTTCCCCAGTTTCGATTCCTCATAGGCTGAAACTGATGTCGGAAACCAAACACTGATTTATGAACTAATTCATAGTCATCTGCCATTTCTGCTGCTAATCTCGCAGTAATAATCCTCTGCTCTTCCACATGAGTTCTCACTACATCAGGAATTGAATTTTTAAACTACTCCAAAATGATAATTTCTCTAAGAGCTTCTTACGTTTGGTCTAATTTCAAAGCCCTTATCCACCTATCAAAATTACTCTATTTGATCCTTTCAAACTCTATGTATGCTTGACCCGGTTCTTTCCTTAAATCTCTAAACCTTTATCTGTAGGCTTCAGGCACTAGTTCATATGCACCTGAGATGGATTTTTTCACCTCCCCATATTTCCCAGGTACCTCCTCTGATAGTAGTGCAAACACGTCACTAGGTCTACCTACCAGCTTTATTTGAATGAGTAATGCCCACATGATCTGTGGCCATGTCATTTGTTTAGCCACCTTCTCAAATGAAATGAAAAAGGCTTCTATATCCTTCTCATCAAACCTTGGCAATACTTGGACATATTTAAATAGATTCCCACCAAGCCTTCACCTTTGAAGCTCTTGCTCTTTCTCATCACTATCCTCAGACTGTACTTTTGTCTTTACCTCCACCAATTTTAACTGACTTTCACTTTTCATGGCCAGTTTCTGAAGTTCAAAGTCTCTCTCTTTTTCTTTTTCCTCTCTCTCCTTTTCTTTTTCACTGACATGTACCTCTCTTACTCTCGCTTTTTGTTCTGCTAGGACTATTCTTTCTTATTCCTTTTCCTCTCTCTCCTTTTCTTTTTCCCTCATTCCGAATTCAAGCTGCTTTAATTATTTTTCATTTTCAAGCTGTCTCATCTGTAATTGAATTCTTGCCATTTTCAATGATACTGACTGTACCTCAGTCAATTTTAAATGCTCAGCTACCGCCGCAATTACTTTTCCTTTCCGTACTCTGTCAGGTAATGTTAACTGTAATATTTTTGCCAATTCTAAAAGCCTTGTTTTAGTCACCGTTTGCAAGGTACTTTGCGTGACCTTCTCCAGCCCCCAAAACGTCTAAGCCTCTAAAAGAGCCAATGTCCACAACACACTCCCTATTTAGCTTGAATACACCTGACAAGCAAACACAAATATGCTCACCCCCACATTGTCTATAGGTTCACTAAGCCAACCCAATCACAAAATATCGACTTTTATCCATCAAGCCCCCAATTTGTTATGGGCTAGGGTTTAGAAACTCCAAAGTGTATTATGAAGTTCACCTGACCCATAACTTTTATGTTGAATTTGGCTAGGATGAGCACAAGATCTTTCACTTCAGGTGTGATTCATCAGACTTTCGAGGCACTTTTATCAAAACAAAGTTTATTATAAGGGCAACACGGTAGCACAGTGGTTAACACAGTTGCTTCACAAATCCAGGGTCCCAGGTCCGATTCCCAGCTTGGGTCACTGTCTATGCAGAGTCTGCACGTTCTCCCCATGTCTGCCAGGGTTTCCCCGGGTGCTCCAGTTTCCTCCCACAGTCCAAAGATGTGCAGGTTAGGTGGATTGGTCATGATAAATTTCCCTTAGTGTCCAAACAAAAGGTTGGGTGGGGTTTCTTTTTTACAGGGATAGGCTGGAGGTGTGGGCTTAGGTAGGGTGCTCTTTCCAAGGCCGTGCAGACTCATTGGCGGAATGGCCTCCTTCTGCACTGTAAATTCTATGATTCTATGATAAGAATGTAGTTAACATATATAAAACAGTTAAAAATATAAATAAAACATGCAACATTTACAGTAATCTATTTATATAACTCTTAATGAATCCACTTAGTAGCTGTTCCAATTCAATGCAAAATCCAATAAACCAAAACCTTTTCAAGGGTGTGGCCCAGCACTGTAATCTCACTTGAGTGGAACTGGTCCTTTCCCTGAGATTCTGGTCCAGTTTCCAAACAGCAGAGTCAAAACTCCTTCCGAAAGCAACTCTATCTTTAAAGTTACCATGGCAGCTTGCCTCACCCAATGTGCTTTCAGTTCACTGGAACAGATTTAAAACAAAAACAGAGAAAACCGGGAAACACTGCTTCTTTCTTCTGCAGTCCAACGCAACAAACCGAAACTGAAACCAAAACACTAAACCCCCTCTCACCTGACACCACAGCCCAGCACCACCCACAAATGACATCAGTGAAGCCGTGCTGCAAGCCATGTGGCCAAACAAAACCTTTCTTAAAGGGGCACTCACATGGCAATCCCCAGACTCGAGCTCTGGGGTGTCTCAGGATGTGGGTTGAGGGCTCCAGTCCGTGTCGATGTCATCGCCGTTGCTGGTCACCTGGGGTAGTGGCTGTGGGCAGGGGGCGGGGGGCACCAAAAGGGTCTGCGCCATCATCAGCAGCTCCTGTAAGACACAAGACAGGGTGCATGAACTGGGGGGGAATGGAGTTCATGGTGGTGTATGGGGAGAGGGGATGGGTGGGGAGGATGGAGGGCGATGGTTGCGACGGAGAGGGATGTGACACATGCAGCCCAGAGGGTGAGTTCCTGGTGGCTTCAGTGGCCAGGGCACCCAGCCATGGCGGCCGGTATGGGTGCCAGCACGTGGTACAGGGTGGCGGTTCAGCCACCCTCAAGCTGCAGCTTGTCAGCCTCCTGAGTATCAATCCTAAACCCGGCAAATCCGGCACCGCCTTCCATTGGAATGGATTGTGTTGCACGTGGTGCCGGTGCTAGCCACTTATTGATCGTTGAATTGGTCCAGGTGCGGCGCCAGTTTTGCTGCTGTTGAACTTCACGAATTCTGACCCGGTGTCAACACTTAGTCTCAGGAACGGTGAATCAGGCCCAATGTTTCTTTGTGTGGGGAGGAACAGAACTAGAGGCCGTAAATATGAGATAATCACCAAGAAATGCAAAAGGAAATTCAGAAGAAACGTCTTTACCCAAAGCGTGGCAAGGATGTGAAACTATTGGTAACCAGGAATGTTTGAGGTGAATGGCATAGAGCTAGACAATTATTTGAGGGGGGTCTTAAGATAAGAAAAGATGGTAGGAGATTGTTGAGCCAAATATCTTGTTTCTATAATGTGTGACCAGTGTAATCCTTTATGACTACTTGATGAGTTACCAGGTGGAAATAGAAGTTCAAGCAATCTGTTGTTCTGAAGGTGGCATTGACTAACAGACTGAACAGAAACCAGTAATGGATTACTAATGTGTACCATGTATCAATCCATCATCAAAATATGAGATAGGGATGCAAACATGTTCCTCACACTGATATATTGATGGCCTGTGCGATCACAAGGTCAAAAGATATTAAATACATGAAGAGTACATGTGCCTTGAACGTTGCTGAATATTTGATGAATCACCTTCTACAACCATGAAACCTGACTCTTTAAATACAATTCCACCAGAAAATAACAAAAGAATTAAGATTCCTAAGTGGTATCAGTTAGCTTCAAAATCACTATACGTGTAACACATTAAACAATGGACTCAGATGGGAAATCAAATGCTGTCCTTCCTAAGGATAGAAAGTGATGTATGCTCAGGGTAACTTTGAATGTTGCCACATAAAGGGAATTGAAGTAACACCACAATTGATTTTTTTTTTATTCATTGATGTGGCGCGACGTTTATTATCCATCGCAGACAGCATTGAGAGTCATTCACATTGCTGTGGATCTGAAGGCACATGTAGGCCAGACCAGGTAAGGACAACAGATTTCCTTCCCTAAAGGACATTAGTGCAGTCAACATCGTCTACATGGACTTTGGCAAGGCCTTTGACAAGGTACCACATGGTAGGATGTTGCATAAGGTTAAATCTCACGGGATCCAGGATGAGGAGGCCAATTGGACACAAAATCGGTTTGGCGACAAAGGGTTTTGTACAGTGTTATTTTTCAAACTAGAGGCCTGTGACCAGTGGTGTGCCTCAGGGATCAGTACTGGGTCCACGGTTATTTGTCATTAATATTAATGATTTGGATCAGAATTTAGGAGGCATAGAACATAGAACATAGAACAATACAGCGCAGTACAGGCCCTTCGGCCCACGATGTTGCACCGAAACAAAAGCCATCTAACCTACACTATGCCATTATCATCCATATGTTTATCCAATAAACTTTTAAATGCCCTCAATGTTGGCGAGTTCACTACTGTAGCAGGTAGGGCATTCCACGGCCTCACTACTCTTTGCGTAAAGAACCTACCTCTGACCTCTGTCCTATATCTATTACCCCTCAGTTTAAAGTTATGTCCCCTCGTGCCAGCCATATCCATCCGCGGGAGAAGGCTCTCACTGTCCACCCTATCCAACCCCCTGATCATTTTGTATGCCTCTATTAAGTCTCCTCTTAACCTTCTTCTCTCCAACGAAAACAACCTCAAGTCCGTCAGCCTTTCCTCATAAGATTTCCCCTCCATACCAGGCAACATCCTGGTAAATCTCCTCTGCACCCGCTCCAAAGCCTCCACGTCCTTCCTATAATGCGGTGACCAGAACTGTACGCAATACTCCAAATGCGGCCGGACCAGAGTTCTGTACAGCTGCAACATGACCTCCCGACTCCGGAACTCAATCCCTCTACCAATAAAGGCCAACACTCCATAGGCCTTCTTCACAACCCTATCAACCTGGGTGGCAACTTTCAGGGATCTATGTACATGGACACCTAGATCTCTCTGCTCAGCCACACTTCCAAGAACTTTACCATTAGCCAAATATTCCGCATTCCTGTTATTCCTTCCAAAGTGAATCACCTCACACTTCTCTACATTAAACTCCATTTGCCACCTCTCAGCCCAGCTCTGCAGCTTATCTATATCCCTCTGTAACCTGCTACATCCTTCCACACTATCGACAACACCACCGACTTTAGTATCGTCTGCAAATTTACTCACCCACCCTTCTGCGCCTTCCTCCAGGTCATTGATAAAAATGACAAACAGCAACGGCCCCAGAACAGATCCTTGTGGTACTCCACTTGTGACTGTACTCCATTCTGAACATTTCCCATCAACCACCACCCTCTGTCTTCTTTCAGCTAGCCAATTTCTGATCCACATCTCTAAATCACCCTCAATCCCCAGCCTCCGTATTTTTTGCAATAGCCTACCGTGGGGAACCTTATCAAACGCTTTGCTGAAATCCATATACACCACATCAACTGCTCTACCCTCGTCTACCTATTCAGTCACCTTCTCAAATAACTCAATAAGGTTTGTGAGGCATGACCTACCCTTCACAAAGCCATGCTGACTATCCCTGATCATATTATTCCTATCTAGATGATTATAAATCTTGTCCCTTATAATCCCCTCCAAGACTTTACCCACTACAGACGTGAGGCTCACCGGTCTATAGTTGCCGGGGTTGTCTCTGCTCCCCTTTTTGAACAAAGGGACCACATTTGCTGTCCTCCAGTCCTCTGGCACTATTCCTGTAGCCAATGATGACATAAAAATCAAAGCCAAAGGTCCAGCAATCTCTTCCCTGGCCTCCCATAGAATCCTAGGATAAATCCCATCAGGTCCCGGGGACTTATCTATTTTCAGCCTGTCCAGAATTGCCAACACCTCTTCCCTACGTACCTCAATGCCATCTATTCTATTAGCCTGTGGCTCAGCATTCTCCTCCACAACATTATCTTTTTCCTGAGTGAATACTGACGAAAAATATTCATTTAGTATCTCGCCTATCTCTTCAGACTCCACACACAATTTCCCATCCCTGTCCTTGACTGGTCCTACTCTTTCCCTAGTCATTCGCTTATTCCTGACATACCTATAGAAAGCTTTTGGGTTTTCCTTGATCCTTCCTGCCAAATACTTCTCATGTCCCCTCCTTGCTCGTCTTAGCTCTCTCTTTAGATCCTTCCTCGCTACCTTGTAACTATCCATCGCCCCAACCGAAACTTCACACTTCATCTTCACATAGGCCTTCTTCTTCCTCTTAACAAGAGATTCCACTTCCTTGGTAAACCACGGTTCCCTCGCTCGACGCCTTCCTCCCTGTCTGACCGGTACATACTTATCAAGAACACGCAGTAGCTGATCCTTGAACAAGCCCCACTTATCCAGTGTGCCCAACACTTGCAGCCTACTTCTCCACCTTATCCCCCCCAAGTCACGTCTAATGGCATCATAATTGCCCTTCCCCCAGCTATAACTCTTGCCCTGCGGTGTATACTTATCCCTTTCCATCATTAACGTAAACGTCACCGAATTGTGGTCACTGTCCCCAAAGTGCTCTCCTACCTCCAAATCCAACACCTGGCCTGGTTCATTACCCAAAACCAAATCCAACGTGGCCTCGCCTCTTGTTGGCCTGTCAACATATTGTTTCAGGAAACCCTCAAAGAACAAACAAAGAACAAAGAAATGTACAGCACAGGAACAGGCCCTTCGGCCCTCCAAGCCCGTGCCGACCATACTGCCCGACTAAACTACAATCTTCTACACTTCCTGGGTCCGTATCCTTCTATTCCCATCCTATTCATATATTTGTCAAGATGCCCCTTAAATGTCCCTATCGTCCCTGCCTCCACTACCTCCTCCGGTAGTGAGTTCCAGGCACCCACTACCCTCTGCGTAAAAAACTTGCCTCGTACATCTACTCTAAACTTTGCCCCTCTCACCTTAAACCTATGCCCCCTAGTAATTGACCCCTCTACCCTGGGGAAAAGCCTCTGACTATCCACTCTGTCTATGCCCCTCATAATTTTGTATACCTCTATCAGGTCGCCCCTCAACCTCCTTCGTTCCAGTGAGAACAAACCGAGTTTATTCAATCGCTCCTCATAGCTTATGCCCTCCATACCAGGCAACATTCTGGTAAATCTCTTCTGCACCCTCTCTAAAGCCTCCACATCCTTCTGGTAGTGTGGCGACCAGAATTGAACACTATACTCCAAGTGTGGCCTAACTAAGGTTCTATACAGCTGCAACATGACTTGCCAATTCTTATACTCAATCCTGCACACACTGTACAAAAAACGACCCATCTATTGTACTCGAACTATATATTTTCCAGTCAATATTTGGAAAGTTTAAGTCTCCCATAATAACTACCCTGTTACTTTAGCTCATATCCAGAATCATCTTCGCCATCCTTTCCTCTACATCCCTAGAACTATTAGGAGGCCTATAAAAAACTCCCAACAGGGTGACCTCTCCTTTCCTGTTTCTAACTTCAGCCAATACTACCTCGGAAGAAGAGTCCCCATCTAGCATCCTCTCCGCCATCGTAATACTGCTCTTGACTAGCAGCGCCACACCTCCCCCTCTTTTGCCTCCTTCTCTGAGCTTACTAAAACACCTAAACCCCGGAACCTGCAACATCCATTCCTGTCCCTGCTCTATCCATGTCTCAAGTTTGGTTAGTAAGTTTGCAGATGACACCAAGATTGGTGGTATAGTGGACAGTGAAGAATGTTTTCTTGGATTGCAACGGGATCTTGATCAATTGGACCAGCGGGCCGATTAATGGCAGATGGAGTTTAATTTAGATAAACGTGGAAGTATGCATTTTGTTAGATCAAATCGGAGTAGGACCTACTCAGTTAATGGTCGGGAGTTGGGGAGAGTTATAGAACAAAGAGATCTAGGAGTACAGGTTCATAGCTCCTTGAAAATTGAGTCACAGGTGGACGGGGTGGTGAATAAGGCATTAGGCATGCTTGGTTTCATTGGTCAGAGCATTGAATACAGGAGTTGGGACGTCTTGTTGAAGTTGTACAAGACATTAGTAAGGCCACACTTGAAATACTGTGTACAGTTCTGGTCACCCTATCATAGAAAGGATATTATTAAACTAGAAAGAGTGCAGAAAAGATTTGCGACCGGGACTTGATGGTTTGAATTATAAGGAGAGGCTGGATAGACTGGGACCTTTTCCCCGGAGCGTAGGAGGTTTAGGGGTGATCTTATAGAAGTTTATAAAATAATGTGGGGCACAGATAAGGTAGATAGTCAACATCTTTTCCCAAAGGTAGGGGAGTCTTAAACTAGAGGGAATAGGTTTAAGGTGAGAGGGGAGAGATTCAGAAGGGTCCAGAGGGGTAATTCTTTCACACAGAGGGTGGTGAGTATCTGGAACGAGCTGCCAGAGGCAGTAGTAGAAGTGGGTACAATATTGTCTTTTAAAAAGCATATAGACAGTTATGTGGGTAAGATGGGTACAGAGGGATATGGGCCAAATGAGAGCAATTGGGACGAGCTTAGTCGTAAAACTGAGCAGCAGGGACAAATTGGGCCAAAGGGCCTGTTTCCATGCTGTAAACCTCTATGACTCCATGACTCTGGTGCACCAGTTGGGTCTTTTCAACAATCAACAATAGTTTGATGATCACTTTTAGACATCTAATTCCAGACTTTTTTTTTGTGACTTCAAATTTCACCATCTGCCATTGCGAGATTCGAACTCGGGTCCCCAGAGCATGACTCTAGGGGTGGAATTCTCCAACCCACCGCCGGGGTTGAGAATCCCCGAGGGCGGCATGTATTCTCCGGCGTCGATTTTCGGACGGGGATGGGGTTCACGCCATGCCGGTCGGGGGCCGTTGGCTGCGGCCCCCCCCCGGCAATTCTCCGGGCCCCGATGGGTCGAGCTGGCGTCGGTTTTTGGCCAGACCCGCCGGCGTGGATTAGACATGGTCCCACATAAGACCATAAGACCATAAGACATAGGAGCGGAAGTAAGGCCATTCGGCCCATCGAGTCCACTGCACCATTCAATCATGGCTGATTTCAACTCCATTTATCCGCTCTCTCTCCATAGCCCTTAATTCCTCGAGAAATCAAGAATTTATCAACTTCTGTCTTAAAGACCCTCAACGTCCCGGCCTCCACCGTCCTCTGTGGCAATGAATTCCACAGACCCACCACTCTCTGGCTGAAGAAATTTCTCCTCATCTCTGTTCTAAAGTGACTCCCTTTTATTCTAAGGCTGTGCCCCCGGGTCCTAGTCTCCCCTGCTAATGGAAACAACTTCCCTACGTCCACCCTATCTAAGCCATTCATTATCTTGTAAGTTTCTATTAGATCTCCCCTCAACCTCCTAAAATCCAATGAATATAATCCCAGGATCCTCAGACGTTCATCGTATGTTAGGCCTACCATTCCTGGGATCATCCGTGTGAATCTCCGCTGGACCCGCTCCAGTGCCAGTATGTCCTTCCTGAGGTGTGGGGCCCAAAATTGCTCACAGTATTCTAAATGGGGCCTAACCAATGCTTTATAAAGCTTCAGAAGTACATCCCTGCTTTTAAATTCCAAGCCTCTTGAGATAAATGACAACATTGCATTTGCTTTCTTAATTACGGACTCAACCTGCAAGTTTACCTTTAGAGAATCCTGGACTAGGACTCCCAAGTCCCTTTGCACTTCAGCATTATGAATTTTGTCACCGTTTAGAAAATAGTCCATGCCTCTATTCTTTTTCCAAAGTGCAAGACCTCGCACTTGCCCACGTTGAATTTCATCAGCCACTCTCCTAAACTGTCTAAATTTTTCTGCAGCCTCCCCACCTCCTCCATACTACCTGCCCCTCTACCTATCTTTGTATCATTGGCAAACTTAGCCAAAATGCCCCCAGTCCCGTCATCTAGGTCGCTAATAAAGAGAACAGCTGTGGCCCTAACACTGAACCCTGCGGGACACCACTCGTCACCGGTTGCCATTCCGAAAAAGAACCATTTATCCCAACTCTCTGCCTTCTGCCTGACAGCCAATCGTCAATCCATGTTAGTACCTTGCCTCGAATACCATGGGCCCTTATTTTACTCAGCAGTCTCCCGTGAGGCACCTTATCAAAGGCCTTTTGGAAGTCAAGATAGATAACACCATTGGCTCTCCTTGGTCTAACCTATTTGTTATCCCTTCAAAGAACTCTAACAGGTTTGTCAGGCACGACCTCCCCTTACTAAATCCATGCTGACTTGTCCGAATCCGACCCTGCACTTCCAAGAATTGAGAAATCTCATCCTTAACGATGGATTCTAGAATCTTGCCAACAACCGAGGTTAAGCTAATTGGCGTTTAATTTTCCATCTTTTTCCTTGTTCCCTTCTTGAACAGGGGGGTTACAAGATCATAACTAACGCCTCCACTATTTCTTCAGCTATCTCCTTTAGAACTCTAGGATGTAGCCCACCTGGACCCGGAGATTTATCAATTTTTCGACCTCTTAGTTTCTCTCGCACATTCTCCTTTGTGATGGCCACCATATTCAATTCTGTCCCCTGACTCTCCTGAATTTCATAGATTTCATAGAATTTACAGTGCAGAAGGAGGCCATTCAGCCCATCGAGTCTGCCCCGGCTCTTGGAAAGAGCACCCCACCCAAGCCCACACCTCCACCCTATCCCCATAACCCAGTAACCCCACCCAACACTAAGGGCAATTTTGGACACTCAGGGCAGTTTATCATGGCCAATCCACCTAACCTGCACGTCTTTGGACTGTGGGAGGAAACCAGAGCACCCGGAGGAAACCCACGCACACACGGGGAGAACGTGCAGACTCCGCACAGACAGTGACCCAAGCCGGGAATCGAACCTGGGACCCTGGAGCTGTGAAGCAATTATGCTAACCACTATGCTACCGTGCTGCCCATCTGAATTGTTGGGATATTACTCATGTCTTTAACTGTGAAGACTGACACAAAGTACTTATTTAGTTCCTCAGCTATTTCCTTGTCTCCCATCACTAGATTACCAGCGTCATTTTGGAGCGGCCCAATGTCTACTTTTGCCTCCCGTTTGTTTTTAAAGTATTTAAAGAAACTTTTATTATCATTCCTAATGTTACTGGCTAGCCTACCTTCATAATTGATCCTCTCTTTCCTTATTTCTCTCTTTGTTATCCTCTGTTGGTTTTTGTAGCCTTCCCAATCTTCTGACTTCCCACTATTCTTTGCCACATTATAGGCTTTCTCTTTTGCTTTGATGCATTCCCTAACTTCCTTTGTCAGCCATGGCTGCCTAATCCCCCCTCTGATAACCTCTGTACTGTGTCCTCAATTACTCCCAGAAACTCCTGCCATTGCTGTTCTACTGTCTTTCCCACTAGGCTCTGCTCCCAGTCGATTTTCGTCAGTTCCTCCCTCATGCCCCTGTAGTTACCTTTATTTCACTGTAACACCTTTACATCTGATTCTACCTTCTTTCTTTCAAATTGGAGATTGAATTCTACCATATTATGATCACTGCCTCCTAAGTGTTCCCTTACTTTAAGATCTTTAATCAAGTTTGGCTCATTACATAACACTAAGTCCAGAATGGCCTGTTCCCTCGTGGGCTCCGGCACAAGCTGTTCCAAAAAACCCTCCTGTAAACATTCAATTAATTCCCTTTCCTTGGGTCCACTGGCAGCATTATTTACCCAGTCCACCTGCATATTGAAGTCCCCCATGATCAAGAACAAAGAACAAAGAAATGTACAGCACAGGAACAGGCCCTTCGGCCCTCCAAGCCCGTGCCGACCATACTGCCCGACTAAACTACAATCTTCTACACTTCCTGGGTCCGTATCCTTCTATTCCCATCCTATTCATATATTTGTCAAGATGCCCCTTAAATGTCCCTATCGTCCCTGCCTCCACTACCTCCTCCGGTAGTGAGTTCCAGGCACCCACTACCCTCTGCGTAAAAAACTTGCCTCGTACATCTACTCTAAACTTTGCCCCTCTCACCTTAAACCTATGCCCCCTAGTAATTGACCCCTCTACCCTGGGGAAAAGCCTCTGACTATCCACTCTGTCTATGCCCCTCATAATTTTGTATACCTCTATCAGGTCGCCCCTCAACCTCCTTCGTTCCAGTGAGAACAAACCGAGTTTATTCAAGCGCTCCTCATAGCTTATGCCCTCCATACCAGGCAACATTCTGGTAAATCTCTTCTGCACCCTCTCTAAAGCCTCCACATCCTTCTGGTAGTGTGGCGACCAGAATTGAACACTATACTCCAAGTGTGGCCTAACTAAGGTTCTATACAGCTGCAACATGACTTGCCAATTCTTATACTCAATGCCCCGGCCAATGAAGGCAAGCATGCCGTATGCCTTCTTGACTACCTTCTCCACCTGTGTAGCCCCTTTCAGTGATCTGTGGACCTGTACTCCTAGATCTCTTTGACTTTCAATACTCTTGAGGGTTCTACCATTCACTGTATATTCCCTACCTGCATTAGCCCTTCCAAAATGCATTACCTCACATTTGTCCAGGTTAAACTCCATCTGCCATCTCTCCGCCCAAGTCTCCAGACAATCTAAATCCTGCTGTATCCTCAGACAGTCCTCATCGCTATCCGCAATTCCACCAACCTTTGTGTCGTCTGCAAACTTACTAATCAGACCAGTTACATTTTCCTCCAAATCATTTATATATACTACAAAGAGCAAAGGTCCCAGCACTGATCCCTGTGGAACACCACTGGTCACAGCCCTCCAATTAGAAAAGCATCCCTCCATTGCTACCCTCTGCCTTCTATGGCCTAGCCAGTTCTGTATCCACCTTGCCAGTTCACCCCTGATCCCGTGTGACTTCACCTTTTGTACTAGTCTACCATGAGGGACCTTGTCAAAGGCCTTACTGAAGTCCATATAGACAACATCTACTGCCCTACCTGCATCAATCATCTTAGTGACCTCCTCGAAAAACTCTATCAAGTTAGTGAGACACGACCTCCCCTTCACAAAACCGTGCTGCCTCTCACTAATACGTCCATTTGCTTCCAAATGGGATTAGATCCTGTCTCGAAGAATTTTCTCCAGTAATTTCCCTACCACTGAAGTAAGGCTCACCGGCCTGTAGTTCCCGGGATTATCCCTGCCACCCTTCTTAAACAGAGGAACAACATTGGCTATTCTCCAGTCCTCCGGGACATCCCCTGAAGACAGCGAGGATCCAAAGATTTCTGTCAAGGCCTCAGCAATTTCCTCTCCAGCCTCCTTCAGTATTCTGGGGTAGATCCCATCCGGCCCTGGGGACTTATCTACCTTAATATTTTTTAAGACACCCAACACCTCGTCTTTTTGGATCACAATGTGACCCAGGCTATCTACACCCCCTTCTCCAGACTCAACATCTACCAATTCCTTCTCTTTGGTGAATACTGATGCAAAGTATTCATTTAGTACCTCGCCCATTTCCTCTGGCTCCACACATAGATTCCCTTGCCTATCCTTCAGTGGGCCAACCCTTTCCCTGGCTACCCTCTTGCTTTTTATGTAAGTGTAAAAAGCCTTGGGATTTTCCTTAACCCTATTTGCCAATGACTTTTCATGACCCCTTCTAGCCCTCCTGACTCCTTGCTTAAGTTCCTTCCTACTTTCCTTATATGCCACACAGGCTTCGTCTGTTCCCAGCCTTTTAGCCCTGACAAATGCCTCCTTTTTCTTTTTGACGAGGCCTACAATATCACTCGTCATCCAAGGTTCCCGAAAATTGCCATATTTATCTTTCTTCCTCACAGGAACATGCCTGTCCTGTATTCCTTTCAACTGACACTTGAAAGCCTCCCACATGTCAGATGTTGATTTGCCCTCAAACATCCGCCCCCAATCTATGTTCTTCAGTTCCCGTCTAATATTGTTATAATTAGCCTTCCCCCAATTTAGCACATTCATCCTCGGACCACTCTTATCCTTGTCCACCAGTACTTTAAAACTTACTGAATTGTGGTCACTGTTACCGAAATGCTCCCCTACTGAAACATCTACCACCTGGCCGGGCTCATTCCCCAATACCAGGTCCAGTACCGCCCCTTCCCTAGTTGGACTGTTTACATATTGTTTTAAGAAGCCCTCCTGGATGCTCCTTACAAACTCTGCCCCGTCTAAGCCCCTGGCACTAAGTGAGTCCCAGTCAATATTGGGGAAGTTGAAGTCTCCCATCACCACAACCCTGTTGTTTTTACTCTTTTCCAAAATCTGTCTACCTATCTGCTCCTCTATCTCCTGCTGGCTGTTGGGAGGCCTGTAGTATACCCCCAACATTGTGACTGCACCCTTCTTATTCCTGATCTCTCCCCATATAGCCTCACTGCCCTCTGAGGTGTCCTCTCGCTGTATAGCTGTGATACTCTCCTGAACAAGTAGCGCAACTCCGCCTCCCCTTTTACATCCCCCTCTATCCCGCCTGAAACATCTAAATCCTGGAACATTTAGCTGCCAATCCTGCCCTTCCCTCAACCAGGTCTCTGTAATGGCAACAACATCATAGTTCCAAGTAGTAATCCAAGCTCTAAGTTCATCTGCCTTACCCGTAATGCTCCTTGCATTAAAACATATGCACTTCAGGCCACCAGACCCGCTGTGTTCAGCAACTTCTCCCCGTCTGCTCTGCCTCAGAGCCACACTGTCCCTATTCCCTAGTTCTCCCTCAATGCTCTCACCTTCTGACCTATTGCTCCCGTGCCCACCCCCCTGCCATACTATTTTAAACCCTCCCGTGTGACACTAGCAAATCTCGCGGCCAGGATATTTATGCCTCTCCGGTTTAGATCACTGTGACCTTGCCTTTCTGACATGCACTTTCTATTTCGTGGTGCATTTTGTGCCCCTGGTCCTGACCACTGTTAGGAGGCCTGTACATAACTCCCATTATGGATTTTTTGCCTTTGTGGTTCCTCAACTCTACCCACACAGACTCCACATCATCTGACCCTATGTCGTTTAGTGCTATTGATTTAATTTCATTCCTAATGAACAAGGCAACCCTGCCCCCTCTGCCCACCTCTCTGTCTTTTCGATAGGTTGTGAATCCCTGGATGTTTAAATACCAGTACTGAACCCCCTGCAACCACATCTCTGTGATGCCTACCACATCATACCTGCCAGTCACAATCTGGGCCACAAGCTCATCTACCTTATTCCATACACTGCCACATTTAAATATAGCACCTTTAATTCTCTATTGACCGTCCCTTTTTTTTTTAGTGTGGTGGACCTTGGTTTACTGAGCCTTTCCATCCACTGTGTCATATTTTGTGGGATGGGGACTATCGTAACCTCGCCTGAGTTCTGTCTTTTTGTGCTTTTTTGTATTCCTAAGCAGCTACGCTTCCCACTGATTACATCACCTCTTGGTTCCCTGACTTTCCCTTCCCCCCCCAATCTCTAGTTTAAAGTCCTATTGACCACCCTATTTACTCTTTTTGCCAGAGCACTGGTCCCAGCTCGGTTCAGGTGGAGACCATCCCAACGGTATAGGTCCCCCCCTGTCCCAGAACTGATGTCAGTGTCCCATGAAAAGGAACCCCTCTTTCCCACACCACTCTTTCAGCCACGTGTTAACTTCCCTTATTCTTGCCTCCCTATGCCAATTTGCATGTGGCTCGGGCAGTAATCTGGAGATTATGACCCTTGAGGACCTGTTTTTTAATTTGAATCCTAGCTCTTTATAATCTCTAAACAGGTCCTCTTTTCTAGACTTGCCGATGTTGTTGGTACCGACATGGACCACAACAACTGGATCCTCCCCCTCCCTCTCCAGTATCCTTACAAGCCGGTCAGAGATGTCCCGCTCCCTAGCACCGGTAAGGCAACATACCATGCGGGACTCTTTATTCTGCTCACAAAGGATACTATCTATCCCCCGATAATAGAATCCCCTACAACTACAACTTGCCTATTTACTCCCTCCCCTTGAATGGCCTGCTGAACCATGGTGCCTTGGTCAGCTGACTCATCCTTCCTGCAACCCTGTTCGCCATCCACACAGGGAGCAAGTGCCTCTTACCTGTTGGACAGGGTCAAGGGCTGAGGCTCCTGAGTTCCTGACTTCTGGTTCCCTTCACCTGCCTGACTTGCTGTCACACCCTGCTGTCCCTGGCCACTGGCAGGATTTAAACTACTTACTCTGACAGGTGTGACTGCCTCCTGAAACACAGTGTCCAGGTAAGTCTCCCCCTCCCGGATGTGCCTCAGTGTTTGAAGCTCAGACTCCAGCTCATCAACTCTGAGCCGGAGCTCTTCGAGCAGCCAACACTTACTGCAGATGTGGTCGCTGCAGCTCGCAATGGGATCTGCCAGCTCCCACATCAAGCAGCTCAAGCACATCACCTGACCAGCCATCATTAATTAATTAATTAGTTTAATTTAAGTTTACAAGTTTAGCAGTGTTTTTTTTTTCAAATTTGGGGCAGATTTGCTATCAACCAATCAGATCACAGCTTCCCTTTGACGTCACTTTTGGAGAAAAAAAACCCGGAAAACAGGAAGTTACCGTTAGGTTTTTATACTCACAGAGACTGCTCCTCCTCCTCCGAACGGCTCCCAAGATTAGGCCCGAAGAAAGAGAGAGAACAAAACAGTAGGAAAAAAGCACCTTCTCCCACTCTTCACCGAATTACCTCACTGCACCAAATTACCAAATTCTCACTCTGTCTGTGTCTCACTCACTCAGGCTGTGTCTCCTTGACCAGCGCAATGCTTACTAAGTGCGCTTTCTGTCTGTCTTTTATACAGACTTTAGGATGACTCACACTAAAACGTCAAAGAGAAGAAAACAATGTGTACCTTTGTGCCCCTTAACAGGCCTCAGGTGACTGCCAGATAACTGCCTCTCAGCAATTAGGGTGGGGGCAGCTTCAGCCAATCAGACACTGATCTACACTGCATTTTAACTGAAAAACAGATTAACCACTTACCTTTCCTGGTTACCTCACTGCACCAAATTACCAAATTCTCACTCTGTCTGTGTCTCACTCACTCAGGCTGTGTCTCCTTGACCAGTGCAATGCTGGGACATGGCGGGACCTGGCTGGTATGTTGGCTGGGGTGGTCCTCGGGGGGGGGGGGGGATCCGATCCTTGGGGAGGCCCCCACGGTGGCCTGGCCCGCAGTCGGAACCCACCGATCTGCGGGCGGGCCTGTGCCGTGGGGGCACTCCTTTCTTCTGCACAGGCCCCTGTAGGGCTCCGCCATGGCCGGCACGGACAAGACTGCTGCCCATGCGCCAGAATACGCCGGTGGTTCCGCGCATACACGGGATCACGGCAGCCCTTTGGCGCATGCGTGGACCCGCGCAGTCCCTTCAGCGCCGGCTGGCGTGGCACCAACCCCTCCAGCGTGCACCTAGCCAGTATGCGGAGGATTCCGCTGCTTCCGGTCAGCCCGACATCACAGTGGTTCGCGCCATTTTTGATGCCGGCGTCAGGCCATCATGACGATTCCGGAGAATCCCACTTTTGGTCTCTGAATTGCCAATCCAGCGACAATACCACTCCGCCACTTCTTCATGTTGTAGATTGCAAAATATGTCGAGAAAACAATATATAAGAAAAAGAACAGGTAGATGAACACTAAGATCAAGGATCATGAGTGGAGGTAGAAAGTTGAACCGATAAAATAAGATGCTGGGTGACATGACAAAATATAATTTAACAATCAAAGTTTAACACCATTCACCAAGGAGTCCTGTGAGGAAGGTGTAGTTGGGGGTAGGGGGGAGTCTTTTCGAATGGAGTGATCCAAAGCAAAAGTTCCCTGTAATTATTTTTGGAGTGTGCAGGTTATTTAATAAAGTGGGTGGCCTCTCTAAAGTATTTTACCCAGTCGTGCAAGAGCAGTAAGATAAAGGCACACACACACACTTGTGTGTGGCCTGTACCGGGATGGTCAGGTAGTAGCATGATCATATAGTTTACAGGAAACATTGCTGCTGGACTGACAGCTGTCCAGCAATAGATCTAAGGTGAGAACTGTTGGCTATTAACACTCATGTCTGACAAGAGGAGAAGGGATAGTCCCCATACTTCAGCCATCTCTCAGCCCTGATCAATGCATGGATCCTTCTTCCCTGCCCTGTCTCCCAGATTGAAGTCCCCATCACAGCCCTTCCCATTGTCCCTCAGACGTTTGACCACCACTGTAGCTCCTCCCCTCACAATCTCTGCTTACAGTTGCTGCTGTGTTTTCACTGCCATGGACCATTCTGCAGCTCCCCACCTTCAAACACCACTGCACCTTGAGCTCCATTCGCAGCTAGACTATCCATTTGGCCAGTTGTCAAGCAGGACTTTGTAGCAAATATTTTAAATTAAGTCCTGTTGTTACATAGAAATATCAAAAAATGAGCAAGCCATCCGGCCAGGGTGAGTAGGTAGCACCGTGCCCCTGGCACTAACCCCCATCTCACACATCCGAAACTCCCCCCAATCAGGAGGACAACGGAACCCCGCCTGCCGGCAGTCTGCTCGCACCCCAGCCTGCACCACATGCCAAGACCCATACTGCCTGCCATGTCTGGGTGCTCTGTTCACAAAGGCCACCAGCTGCCCACCCCCTGTGCTGCCCGCATTCGACTGCCTAACACTGTGCATTTTCAGTGTTCCCCCCGCCACAACCCAAGGAAAGGCAGTACATAACCACAGGGAGAGAGAGAAGACTGGAGGGAGTCCGCCGGACCACCAGCGCTTCAACGTCGCAGATGGGCGGGCACTGGATCTGATCAGTGGGCCTGGGGAGAGGGCAGTCGCCGAGGCGGAGATCAGCATTGGGAATCCAAGTGAGCCCCCACTGAGATGCAGTGTCCCTCTGGCACGTGTGACACAACACTTCATGACCCCAACCCACCACCTCCCCCACACCACACCACCTCCCCCAAACCACTCCAACTCCAGCACCCCACCTCCCCCACACTACCCCTACCCTAGCACCCCACTGGTGGAGCTGGGGTGGAGGGAGGGGTTGGGGGGCTATGGCGGGGTGGAAGTGAGATAGATGGAGAGGTTGGGGTGGGGGGTGGGATGGGTTCACCCATATGGCCGGTGCCGCACTATACAACCACAGGCCATGGTGGACAGTCAGTGGGGTGGCAAGGTGGCAAGTTGGCTACCATAAATCCTGAAAATACAATCCTCACCGATTCAATCTCTCTTCACACGTCAGTCCTGCCATCCCAGGAATCTGTCTGGTAAAGCTTTGCTGCACTCCTTCCAGAGCAAGAACATCCTTCCTCAGATAAGGAGACCACAACTACGCACAATATTCTAAGTGTGGTCTCACTAAGGCCCTGTAAAATTGCAGCAAGACATCTTTGCTCCTGTACTTGAATTCTCTCGCAATGAAGGCCAGCATACCATTTGCCTTATTTACCTGCACCAGCATGCTTACTTTCAGTGACTGGTGTACAAGGACATCCAGGTCTCATTGCACGTTGCCTCGCCTAATTTATGACCATAATGGCCATTCGGATAATAGTTTGCTTTCTCCAAATTATATTGCATCTTCCATTCATTTGCCCACTCACTCAACTTGTCCAAATCACACTGAAGGAGCTCTGCATCCTCCTCACAGCTCATCCTCCCACCCAAATTGGTGTCATCTGCAAACTTGGAGATATTACATTTTGTTCCCTCATCTAAATCATTAATATTTAATGTGATTAGCTGGGACCCTAGCGCCGACCCCTGCGGTACCCCACGAGTCACTGCCTGTCAAGTTGTAAAAGATCCATTTATTCTACTCTTTTTTCCCTGTCTGCCAACCAGTTTTCTACCCCTCTCTATACACTACCTTTAATCCCATGCATTTCAAATTTATACATTAATCTCTTGTGCAGAACTTTGTTAAAAGCCTTCTGAAAGTCGTAATATACCGTATTCACTGGCTCTCCCTTGTCAATTCTACTCGTTACATCCTCAAAGAATTCCAGTAAATTTGTGAAGATTGATTTCCCTTCATAAATCCATGCTGGCTCTGTCCGATCCTTCCACTGTTTTCCAAGTGCTCAGCTGTAAAACCTTTGATAATGGATTCTTGAATTTTCCCCATTACTGACTGATCTATAATTCCCTGACTTCTTTCTGCCTCCCCTTGTAAATAGTGGCTTTTAAATAAAACATTAGCTACCCTCCAAGCTGCAGGAGCCAATCCAGAGTCTATATCCTCGAAGGTGACCACCAATGCATCCATTATTTTTAGAGCCAGTTCCTTCAGTACTCTGGGATGTAGATTATCAGGGCCTGGGGATTTATCAGCCTTCAATCCCACCAATTTCCTCAACACAATTTCTCTACTAATATTGATCTCCTCCAGTTCCTCACTCCCACTAAATCCTGCGCTCCCCAACATTCGTGGCATCTGATTTATGTCCTCATTTGTGTGGCAGAGCTGCAACATTTTTGCCACACTGCTGTCCTCCTCGGAGCCCTCCCCATTCATTTTTAACTATAGTGTTAATGATCTTGTTGGGTTTTCACAGACTTTCCACTGTAACTGTCAGAAGACTGAAAAGTGCCTCAACTAAAAGGTGTGGAGCTGGTTGCATTTCTTCAATATCTGGAAGTTCATGACTTGCCTTACAAGAAATTGATCCTCAGCCAGTTCTTCACAAGCCAAATACTATTGAGGAGGACAGAGCTGGAGCAGAGAATCCATGGGCTGGGTGTTTATTTTCATACCAGAATCAGTAGTCAAATCAGTAGTATTTACTAAGAATAGAACTCGTCTGAGTAGAGTCTGCACGTTCTCCCTGTGTCTGCGTGGGTTTCCTCCAGGTGCTCCGGTTTCCTCCCACAAATCCCGAAAGACGTGCTTGTTCAGTGAATTGGACATTCTGAATCCTCCTTCAGTGGATCCGAACAGGCTCCGGAATGTGGCGACTAGGGGTTTTTCTCAGTAACTTTATTGCAGTGTTAATATAAGCCTACTTGTGACAATAATAAAGATTATTATTATTGTCAATTGTCATTTCCTGTAATAACAACTGAAAGTAAATGAAAAGCTCATAAATCAGTAAAATAAACAAAATACTTGAATAGCTACGTCAAGACATTAGGCACAAACTTGTAGGGCTGGATTCCCCGATTTTGCGGCTACGTGCCGACACCGGCATGGGAACTGTGATGTTTTATGATGCCAAAATCAATTTTATGGCACCAATCCCTCACCGATTCAGGGACCGGTGAGGGGCTAGCAGCGGCGGCAGGTAAAAATCCCGGCTCCCGTGCCAAAAGCGGCGGAAGAATGGCCGGGTCCATGACCACGCATGCGCACGTCGATGACCTGCAGTGGTCACATCGTACAACATGGCGCCGCCGTGCACGGATCCAACCTGCCAAATACTGCGCCACAGGACAAACCTCGGCCACACCTCACCAGTCCCCCCCCGCACTCACGGAAGGCCCCCCCGGCCATAGCATGGCTCCCAGCCGAATGTGGCACCGCTGGACACAGTCCGGGTTCCCGACCACTCAGACCACACATCCCCCGCGCAGTCGGGAACTTGACCCATCGGCGAGCCAACACCATTCCAACGGCATGCAGCGTGCGACGCGGTGATGCCATTTTGTCCCCCGATTTGGGCGTCGGAAGGGATTCTCCGCCTGATTGCCGATTACGATCCCACCCATGGTTGATACATGTTACATATCGGTGCCCACAACGACATGTCCTCCAAATGCTGCTTACACTGGCTCCACACCCGTAATGCCAAAACAACCACTGGCCCTCACGGAGTGCCTGACCAGTGAGAAAGGAAGGGGCGGCAACAACAGTGCCCTCAAACGCGGCTCCTATATGATGCCGCCTCCCCCCCCACCCCCCCCACCCCCCCCCCCCCCACCCCCCACCCCCGATACTGACCCCTCCTTGACCGCCCATTTTCTCACCACTGCGATATTCGCCGCCTAATAATAATTCATCAAATCTGGCAACGCCAGCATCCCCTCCCCCTCGCCTCCAACAAAACTCTCCTCACCAGCGGGGTCTTTCCCACCCAAACAAACCCCTAAATTATACCGTTCCGACAAGCATATTTTTTTAGTGACTTCCTTTTCAAAACAAAGCACTATCATCAATCACTATTTGGTGGTGGTTGGTCTTGGCAAATAATAAAATATATGTGTTTGGATTTTGAATTGGAGTCTGTCTCAATTCCTTCAATCCCTCACCAACGAGCTCTAGCCAAGTCACTCTATTAAAATACTCCTTACCATAAATCCGGTGTCGAGAACTGAGGGAAATCCCTGGGCGATTCGAACCCGCTCACTCAGGAAAGGCTGCCAGGTACAGGTGGGCAGAGGTTTTCCTTTCCTCTCTCTCTTGGGGGCGCTGCTCAGGTGAAGCAGGCGCAGGTGGTAGCGAATCCACCGGTGAGAGAGAGGATCAACCGGGCAGTGGTGGGGCTTGGACGACAGGGTGCCAAGCCTGGTAGAAGCCCACGGGGGTGGAGGTAAAAGGGGATCCCGCTACATACTGGATAGGTTTTGAGGGGATGGGGAGGTCAGCACTTGGGAGTTGGGATGTTGGCCTTGGGGGTGGGGGCAGAAGAAGGATGTCGGGCCTGGCTGCGAGGGGGGGATTTCAGCAGTTGGGCGGGGGGGTGGGGGGGTCAGCAGTCGCTGTGGTGGGGAAGGAGTTGAGAGTAGGGCCTTGGGAGAGGGAGTTCCTTTGTGTTGGTAGGGAGATGCTTCCATGGGGGTGGTGAGTCATGTGTGGGAAGGCGGCAAGTATTATCGGAAGGTGGAGTGAGTTCCGCGGGGGGGGATAATTTCGCCTGGAGCAGGAAAAGCTCTATGGGTGTTGGAAGTGTTGTGTATGTGTGTGTGTGGGGGGGTGGGGGGGGGGGGTTGTCAGGTGTGGGGGATTCCCATGGGGTTGGGGAGAATCACATGGGGAATAGCCTCAGGGGGGAAGTCCCATCATGGGGGAATGTACCTTGGGAATTTGGGAGTCAGGGGGTCCCTTAGGGGTGGAAGTCAGCGGTTGGGGGGGCTCTCTTGGATAGTCGACCACAGGGAAACACAGTGGGAGGTCAGTATGGGTGTGTACAATAGTTCCTTAGAAGCTAAATGTGGTTTTAATTCTTCTAACTTTTTCTGGATAACTACTGATGGAGCACAGTCGTAACCGTTCATAATCTGCGACTTAAATTGCGTTTTCGGATGCTTCCCAGTGCAGGGAATTGGCCATTGGAAGTTTTCACTTCCCAAGTAATACCATGCAATCCTTACATGGGAATGTCTGCGAGGCGTTACACAATGCATGCCACAGTATTTCATGATGAAATGTGAAGTAGATACCACCATTTACACACCTTTCAAATGATTCCCAGGTTCAAAACTTCGCTCACCCATGGTTCATGATGCCTTTGGTCTGGTGTGATGCACAGCTCTTAACAAAGATCACAATCCTCCCACAAAATTGCAGAAGTTCAGAAATACTCCAATATGGGCAGCATGGTGGCACAGTGGTTAGTACTGCTGCCTCACGGCGCCGAGGTCCCAGGTTCGATCCCGGCTCAGGGTCACTGTACGTGTGGAGTTTGCACATTTTCCCCGCGTTTGCGTGGGTTTTGCCCCCACAACCCAAAAAGATGTGCAGGCTCGGTGGATTGGCCACACTAAATTGCCCCTTAATTGGAAAAAATTAATTGGGCACTTTATTTAAATTCATTTAAAAAAAAGAAATACCCCAATACGCAATGGTGGTGGCAACATCAGGACAGCAAAGTGAGGGCTCCTGACCCATCTCCTCATCCTGTGCCAGTGAAAGTTTCCAGAACAAAGAATCGAGGTCCTGTTATATCCCACACGGGTCGTACTGGGTAGGGATGACCTACTACCCCGTGAAGCTTGCAGAATAGGAGTTCTTCTGATAAAGGGGCGGGGGACCCTTAACAAAGTTCATGTGCATTTGTATAAATAGAGCCGGCCAGTCAGGCACAGACTAGGGAAGACCCAGTAGGGAACCACTGGAGCTGTATATAATAGTTAACGTGATAAATAAAAGATTTGTTTTTCTCTACAACTCGGTGTGGTCTCCTTCTGTTGCCCCTTACAAAAGGTTCCAACTGCCATTCCTAAAACCCATCCAGTGCACTTTGGCCTCACATTGGGACAGGAAAATCTGGCGCCATTATCTGGAGTTCCTGGGAGACTGGGTCAGTGTGTTCAGTACACCCCCTCAGTTGAAACATGGCAGCCTCCAAAATGAGGACCCCTCTGATGAAAGGAAGTTGCCTGTGACCCTAGGAAAAGGGGCATTTTCTTAAAAATAAATGGTATGAGCAGCATTAGTTCTTTACACAGGGACCAACTTGGCAGTTTTGGGGGCCAAAGAGTTATAGGGCATCCCATACCAACCAGCCAGTCCCTGGCTCCTTAACAATACTGACAAAAGAGAAAACTACAAGAAGTAGACAATAGAAAGTAAAATAAAGTCTGGAGGCTAGACGTAACAGGACAGTCAACCTTTTGGGAAAGTGATAGACTTGCCTGTACTACACCCCAGACACAAGAGAAGTTCTTATCGCTGAAACAAATTTGGGATGTCTGGAGCTTAAGAGGACCTGACAAATGTGGGTACATTTGGTTTATTGGACTTCAAAAGTCCTGCCTGATAACCCCTCATGTAATGAATCTTAATACCCTCACTGTGAGATCCTTCTTACTAATTCTTGAATATGATCTGTCCAAAGCCAGCAGTTGATCTCCATCGACAACAATTCTCCACTAATCAGTGTTCTCATCACTGACCTTCACAAGCAGTTAGATTTCAAT
This sequence comes from Scyliorhinus torazame, assembly GCF_047496885.1. Lineage (NCBI taxonomy): Eukaryota > Metazoa > Chordata > Chondrichthyes > Carcharhiniformes > Scyliorhinidae > Scyliorhinus > Scyliorhinus torazame. The sequence goes on from NC_092709.1 coordinate 123,012,494, forward strand.
AAGATAAATCACAGATTTGTAATTCAAAGCTGCTGGAGCATTTAATTTCCATAAAATAGCTTGTAAATCATTCAAAATATGGACTTTTCATAAATCCACTGGGATCAAGGCAGTTATTAGGATGCACATGGTTGCATAACTGAACAAAGTCTCCTCTGTTTAGAAGCGTATAGACTAAAACTATCCACCTCCTCTTTCTGTGCAAAAAGAATATTGAAAAATGCTGGCCCTGCACCACAGGTTCATTAACAACTTAAAGGAGAGAAAACTTGACGATTTGGTAGAAAACCTTCATCGGAAGTGTTATGGTGAAGAAAGCACATTCAAATGGTTAACTGTTTTTTCCTGATTGAATGACTGATGCATGGGTTTAATATCAGTTTTACAGATTGGATAGTTTATTATACTTTCAATTCCACCTTAAGATTCTTGTAAATAAATGTAAACAATTTTAAAATGAACCAATTAGTTTTACGCATCAGAACATGGATTTCCTTGCAACTGCCCTACATTCTCAGAGCTGAAGAACCATAGAGTCATAGATGTTTACAGCATGGAAACAGGCCCTTCGGCCCAGCTTGTCCATGCCGCCCTGTTGCTATCTCTAAGCTCGTCCCACTTGCCCACATTAGGCCCATATCCTTCTATACCCACCCTGTCTATGTAACTGCTTTTTAAAGCACAAAATTGTACCCGCCCCTACCACTGGCAGCCCATTCTAGATGCTCACCACCCTCTGTGTGAAGAAATTCCCCTCTGGTGTCTTTTGGATCTCTCCCCTCTCACCTTAAACCAATGCCCGCTAGTTCTAGACTCCTCTATCTTTGGGAAAAGAGGATACTCCATTCCCCGACACCGATATTATAATCGGCGATTGGGCGGAGAATGCCATTTGATGCCGAAAAGGGGGGGCAGCGCCTGTTTGACGCAGGATTCCTATGCTCCGCCCGCTCCAAAACAGCATCATCGCAGCGCATGCCGCACGCCGTTGGGACGGCCTCAGCGTGTCACCTGAAGGCCTTCCCCCGATGCCCCACCCCCGATGGAGCAAGTTCCCAACTGCGCGGTTGACATGTGGTCTCAGCCATGCGGGAACCCAGCGTGGCGGCTGCGGATTGTGTCCAGCGCCACCACAGTCGGACGGGAGCTGTGCTGCTAGTAGGGAGGGGGCTTCCACGAGGGCAGAGCGGACTGGTGGGGGATGGTCAGGGGGTGGCCAAAGGGGCACTATCTGGCAGGTCGGGTCCGTGCACGGCCAGCGCCATGTTTTAGGGCGCAACCGCTGCAGGTTGCTGACATGCGCATGCGTGGCCACAGACCCGGCCATTCTCCGGCCGTTTATTTCGTGGAGGCCGCTGTGCTAGCCCCTCACCGGCCGCAGGATCGGTGAGGGGGTGGCACCAATCTTTTTCCATGTAAAACGCCACAGATCCTGAGCACCTAGCCTCAGAAACAGAGAATGCAGCCCGCCGACTATCTACCTTATCTATGCTCCTCATTATTTTATAGACCACTATAAGTTTATCCCTAAGCCTCCTTTGCTCCAGGGAAAAAAATCCCAACCTCTCTTTATAACTCAGACCATCAAGTCCTAGTAGCATCCTTGTAAATCTCTTCTGCACTTTTTCTAGTTTAACAATATCCTTCCTACAATAGGATGACCAGAACTGAACACAGTATTCCATGTGTGATCTTAGAACATAGAACATACAGTGCAGAAGGAGGCCATTTGGCCCATCGAGTCTGCACCAACTCACTTAAGCCCTCACTTCCATCCTATCCCCGTAACCCAATAACCCCTCCTAACCTTTTTCATCACTAAGGGCAATTTACCATGGCCAATCCACCTAACCTGCACGTCTTTGGACTGTAGGAGGAAACCGGAGCACCCGGAGGAAACCCACGCAAACATGGGGAGAATGTGCAGACTCCGCACAGACAGTGACCCAGCAGGGAATCGAACCTGGGACTCTGGCACTGTGAAGCCAGAGTGCTATCCACTTGTGCTACCATGCTGCCAGATATCTGCCAGGTAAGGTATCTTACTGATGTACCTTCAATCCACAGAGAGGCAGCGAGAGCGAGTGAACATATTATTATTAGTCATGAACTTGCTTTATTAGTCATGAACTTGCCTAGCCAGAGTCAGTAGTACAGATGAATGCTGCCCACAAGAGGCCAGCCTATATATTCCCCAGTGTGGGCGGAGCCAGAGGCGGAGCCATACTGAGGTTACAGTACAGTACCTGGAAGCAGTTCATATCACCACTTCCAGGTCATCGGTCACATGTTATGGTATTATGCATGCATTATGGTGAATACATTCACCATATTCACCCCCTTTAAAAACTCAAGTCCGGCAGGGGTGATGGTGGTATCCATGTCGATGATCTGGCATGCCTTGCAGAGATTGCTATGGCAGGGCATGGATACCACCATTACACGTGAGAACACCACCCACCAGGTATGCGGTACATACTCGTGCGACCCGGCCAGCGTTGTCTACCTCATACGCTGCAGGAAAGGATGTCCCGAAGCCTGGTACATTGGCGAGACCATGCAGACGCTGCGACAACGAATGAACGGACATCGCGCGACAATCACCAGGAAGGCATGTTCCCTTCCAGTCGGGGAACAATTCAGCAGTCAAGGGCATTCAGCCTCTGATCTCCGGGTAAGCGTACTCCAAGGCGGCCTTCAGGACGCGCGTCAACGCAGAATCGCCGAGCAGAAACTTATAGCCAAGTTCCGCACACATGAGTGCGGCCTCAACCGGGACCTGGGATTCATGTCGCATTACATTCATCCCCCACCATCTGGCCTGCGAAATCCTGCCAACTGTCCTGGCTTGACACAATTCACACCTCTTTAACCTGGGGTTACCCCATCTCTGGCTCTGTAAAGATTTAATCACCTGCTAAAGCTCGTTGTCCAAGCACTGTCTGGCATCTTTGAATCTGTCTATATATATGTTTCTGGAACATACCTCTTCATTCACCTGAGGAAGGAGCAACGCTCCGAAGGCTAGTGACATCGAAACAAACCTGTTGGACTTTAACCTGGTGTTGTAAGACTTCTTACTGTGCTCAACCCAATCCAACGCCGGCATCTACACATCATTATTAATATAGCTCAGTGCTGTATTATGTTGTGTATTTAAAAAGTGAATCATCAGGGGAGCAAATTAAAATGAAGATGTATTATCATATCTGCACCTTCAGGCAAAAGCCTTGTCTTGCTATTAGAGTTACTGCCTGGAAAATCAAATGTTGCAGACAATTCATACCTATAATTGTTGGTTGTTTCAATAGATGGGATATGTGGCAGAGTTTTAGTTCAATATTAAGATTAAGTTCTTTTACCGAGCACAAGCCTTTGTACAGTATTTCACAATAATTCCAAAAGGCAATCATGCATGGTATGGTTTGTCTGCAATCTTTGCATGATCACATGGAATTTAATTACAAGGCTTTTTTACTCAAGGAGGTTGAGAAATGGCTTGGAATGCAGAAGATTAGCATACTGAGATTTTGTTTTAAAAAGAACAAGAGCAACTTTTTCTGAATTATTATATCCTACGGTTGATGCTTATCAAAAAAAAATGCTCTGATGCATAAACTGGTTTGTGGGCTCCAATAAGATGCATGAAGATTACTCTTTAAGATACAGATTTGGTCAGAGGACAGAGCTTTTAAACCTTTAAATTGCCATGCTTTCATGTTGTGGAATGATAATAAAGCAATGCAGGTGATTCTGATGTCTTGGTTTATTCTGCTTGTCATCTTTTCACTTCATTCCCACCTCAGTATGGGCCAGATAGAAAACAGGTCACAAATTGTGTGCTGTAGTCTGATCCCATCCTTCACTTCCATTGCTGCCTGAGAGAATTGATTATCAGGTCTGCTACCTGCGCAATGAGTGGAATAATGGGTGTCGGTTTTTTTCTTGTTGTTGAGGGCAACTTTTGTTTGCTGTAATCTTAATGGTAATTGATCTAAGTTTGACCTCTATCTCTTGCAGCACCTCGTAAGTCGTTGGTTATCAAAACATCATGTTGTACCCTCAATAACGACGCTATAGAGTAAAACGGCAAAGAAGGCTTTAATAAGCTAAGAACTAGCCTCGTGCCGAGACGGGTGCTTATTGGGTGTCGCCTGCAACTTATATACAACTCCCAGGTGGGCGGAGCCAGAGGCAGAGTCCTCCAGGGTTCCAAGCCCGGTCTTAAAAGGGACATCACCTTACATGATGATAAGGGACAGCAATACAATAACCGTTCATCATATTCACCCCCTGTTTAAAAAAACGAAGTTCGGCAGTCGTGAAGTGGAAATCCCAAGTCCATTCGTTTCAGCGGCCTAATCGTCCTCATCGACCTCCTCAGCTCGGGCGGTGGTGCAGCGGACACGGACGTCTTAGTTGAGGGCACGTCCGGGAGCACGGTGGTCAGAGCCTTGGTCCGGGTCAGGGTAGGGGATCGGGGTGCAGGGGAAATAGCTGGGGCTGGGGATGGCGGTGCCGGCGCGGCGGGGTGTGTGGGGGGGGGCACTAGGGGGCACGCTCGGTCGGCATCCACCGATGTGGAGTGGGACCGGGGGAGGGGAGTAGTGGGGTCCGGATCCCGCAGCTGAGCCGTGAGGGAGGGGGCGTCTGTAGTGGGGGAGCCAGCGGGTGCCAGATCCCGGAGGGAAACCGTATCTTGCCTGCCGTCGGGGTACTCGACGAAGGCGTATCAGGGGTTTGCATGTAGTAATCGGACCCCCTCGACCAGGGGGTCCGTTTTATGGCTCCAAACATGCCTCCAGAGCAGAACAGGTCCCGGAGCCATTCAGCCAAGGTGAAAGCGAGACCCCGGAGGTGGACTTCCTGGGGAAGACAAACAAGCGGTTGTGAGGGGTCTCATTCATGGCCGTGCAGAGGAGCGACCTAATGGAGTGTAGGGCATTGGGTAGGACCTCCTGCCAGCGGGTGGTTGGGATACTTCTCGACCGTAGGGCCAGAAGGACAGCCTTCCAAACTGTCTCGTTCTCCCTCTCCACCTGCCCATTTCCCCGCGGGTTTTAACTGGTCGTTCTGCTCGATGCGATGCCTTTGCTGACGCAGTTCATCGCTCATGAACGATGTACCCCGGTCGCTGTGGATATAAGCGGGTAAGCCAAACAGGGTGAAGATGCTGTGCGGTGCCTTTATCACAGTGGCTGAGGTCATGTCGGGACAGGGGACGGCGAATGGGAAGCGGGAGAACTCGTCGATGACGGTGAAGAAGTAGGCATTGCGGTTGGTGGATGGGAGGGGGCCCTTGAAGTCCACACTTAGTCACTCAAAGGGCCCTGAGGCCTTCACGTGAGAGCCTTGTCTGGCCGGTAGAAGTGCAGAATGCACTCCGCGCAGATTTGGCAAGCCCTGGTCATGGCCTTGACCTCCTCGGTTGAGTAAGGTAGGTTGCGGGACTTGATAAAGTGGACGAGCCAGGTAACCCCCGGGTGACAGAGGTCATTGTGGATGGCTTGCTGGCGGTCCTCCTGCGCGTTGGCACACGTGCCTCGGGACAGGGTATCTGGGGGCTCGTTGAGCTTCCCTGGACGATATTTGATACGTACGTGTAGGTGGAGAGTTCGATCCTCCACCTTAGATTGGATTGGATTTGTTTATTGTCACGTGTACCGAGGTACAGTGAAAAGTATTTTTCTGCAAGCAGCTCAACAGATCATTAAGTATATGGGAAGAAAAGGGAATAAAAGAAAATACATAATAGGGCAACACACCATATACAATGTAACTACATAAGCACTGGCATCAGATGAAGCAGACAGGGTGTAGTGTTAAGGAGGTCAGTCCATAAGAGGGTCATTTAGGAGTCTGGTGACAGTGGGGAAGAAGCTGTTTTTGAGTCTGTTCTGTGCGTGTTCTCAGACTTCTGTATCTCCTGCCCGATGGAAGAAGTTGGAAGAGTGAGTAAGCCGGGTGGGAGGGATCTTTGTTTATGCTGCCCGCTTTCCCCAGGCAGCGGGAAGTATAGATGGAGTCAATGGATGGGAGGCAGGTTTGTGTGATGGACTGGGCGGTGTTCACGACTCTCTGAAGTTTCTTGCAGTCCTGGGCCGAGCGGTTGTCATACCAGGCCGTGATGCAGCCCGATAGGATGCTTTCTATGGTGCATCTGTAAAAGTTAGTAAGGGTTAATGTGGACATGCCGAATTTCCTTAGTTTCCTGAGGAAGTATAGGCGCTGTTGTGCTTTCTTGGTGGTAGCGTCGACATGGGTGGACCAGGACAGATTTTTGGAGATGTTTTATCGTTTTCGTCAAAATTTTATCGTTTTTTTATTTTGCCCCGTTGTTCGTTATCAAACATGAAGGCTACCGTTGGTCGGTGACGAGGGTGAACCTCCTACCGGCTAGGTAGTGCCTCCAGTGCCGCGCAGCCTCCACAATGGCTTGTGCCTCCTTCTTGACTGCAGAGTGCCGAATCTCGGAGGCGGTGAGGGCCTGGGAGAAGAACGCTACTGGTCTGCCTGCCTGGTTGAGGATAGCAGGGATAGTTTCGTCCACCGTGTGCATCGCGGCCTTGATGATTTCGGCCTTGATGCGGCTGAAGGCCGATCGGGCCTCAACTGACAGGGGAAATATTGTGGTCTTTATGAGTGGGCGGGCTTTGTCCGCATATTTGGGGACCCACTGGAAGTAATAGGAGAAAAGCCCCAAGCACCGTTTGAGGGCCTTGAGGCGGCGGGGGAGGGGAAGTTCCTTAAATGCGGTCAGGGTCGGGACCTAGGACCCCGTTTTCCATGACATATCCGAGGATGGCTAGCCGGGTTGTGTGGAAAACGCATTTTTCCTTGTTATAGGTCAGGTTGAGGGCTCGGGCGGTCTGAAGGAACTTTTCGAGGTTCGCATCATGGTCCTGCTGATCATGGCCGCAGATGGTGACGTTGTCCAAGTACGGGTATGTAGCCTGCAAGCCGTACTGGTCCACCATTTGGTCCATCGCCCTCTGGAAGACGGAGACCCCATTTGTGACGCCGAAGGCGACTCTGAGGAAGTGGAAAAGCCGGCTGGCTGCTTCGAAGGCAGTATAGGGACGGTCTTTCGGTCGGATAGGGAGCTGGTGGTAGGCGGATTTGAGATCGACTGTGGAAACTATCCGGTATTGGGCGATCCGATTTACCATTTCTGCTATGCGAGGAAGGGGGTACGCATCGAGCAGCGTGAAGCGGTTTATGGTCTGGCTATAATCCACGACCATCCGTTTCTTTTTCCCGGAACGGACTACCACCACTTATGTTCTCCAGGGGCTGTTGCTAGCCTCAATGACCCCCTCTCCCAGTAAACGCTGGACCTCTGACTTGATAAAAGTCATGTCGTGGGCACTGTACCGCCGGCTCCTGGTGGCGATGGGCTTACAGTCGGGAGTGAGGTTCGCGAATAGAGAGGGGGGTGCGACTTTCAGTTTCGCAAGGCTGCATACCGTGTCCGCCGAATTTCAGTGTCAGGCTTCGGTGGCTGCACTGGAAATCCAGCCCGAGCAACCGGGGGGGCACAGAGGTGAGGGAGGATATACAGTTTGAAACGGGTGTATTCGGCGCCCTGGATCGAGAGATCCGCAAGACAATACCCCTTGATTTGGACCGAGTGGGACCCGGATGCGAGGGTTATGGTTTGGGACACAGGTTGGGTGTGCAAGGAGAAGCGCCTTACTGTTTCTGGATGAATAAAGCTCTCCGTGCTCCCAGAGTCGAAAAGGCATGGAGTGTCGTGCCCGTCGACCTGGACCTGCATCATAGAGTTCTGCAGATGTTTTGGCCGTGTTTGGTCGAGGGTGATCGCTCCCAGTTGCGGGCAGTCCAAGGCCTCAGCTGAGTCGGATTCGTAAAATGGTCACAGCCGTCGGTCGCACGTGTCGGGTCGATAAGATGGCCGCCACCAAGATAGTCGCCCCCATGATTCGCACGAGGCAGATGACGCGTCAGAAAGGGGGGTGTCGGGTCGGTGCGCAGCCGCGTTGCGAGGTCTTCGGGCCTGTGAGCCTGATTTTTGGGTCTGCTGTATTTGTGTTTCTGGCCCTTGGGTCTGGCCAGGCAGACCCTCGCAAAATGCCCCTTCTTCCTGCAGTCGCTGCAGATGGCAGAGCGGGCTGGGCACAGAAATAGTACTGTGTGCCCCCGGTCTGGGCGGGTCGCAATGTGGTACAGGTCTGTAATGTGGCCGAGTCAGGGGAAGTCCGAGAGTGGCTTGCAGGGTCTGCGGGGTACGTGCCTAAATTATGTCGGGCCACTTCCGGCGAGGTGGCGAGCGTTAGCGTGTCCTGGAGGTCTTTTGCCCCGTTTTCGAGTAGTCGCTGCCGGATGTAGGTCGAGCGGATGCCGGACACGAAAGCGTCTCTGATGTGCAGGTTCATATGGGTTTGCCCCGTCACATCCTGATGACCACAGTTCCTGGCGAGCGCGGTGAGTTTTTCTACGAATTTGTCTAGCGTTTCCCCTGAGTGCTGCCGGCAGGTAGAGAGCAGATGCCGGATTTGTACTCGTTGATGGGTTTGACAAACCGCTTGCATAGTATCTCGACTGCCTCTTCATAGGTAGTCGCCTTTTAGAGCGTGGCGGAGATTCTGTGACTCACCCGGGCGTGGAGTAGGCGCAGCTTGCATGGCCCCAGGATGGGAGTCTCTGAGGAGTCCAGGTAGGCCTCGAAGCATCGGAGCCAGTATTTAAAAATTTGCTTTGCCTCCGGTGTCTTTGCTTCCACATTGAGCTTCTCTTGTTTTAGGCCTGCATCCATCCTGATGTAGTTTAGCTTATTAAATTGTTGTACCCTCAATACCGATGCTAGAGAGTAAAACGGTAAAGAAGGCTTTAATAAGCTAAGAACTAGCCTGGTGCCGAGATGGGTGCTAACTGGGTGCCGCCTGCAAGGTGGCCCCTAATATACGACTCCCAGGTGGGCGGAGCCAGAGGCGGAGTCCCCCAGGGTTCCATGCCCAGTCTTATAGGGGACATCACCTTACATGATGATAAGGGTACAGTAATACAATAACCATTCATCACACATCATCTGAAGAGTTTGACTGAAAAAACCACGTTTAAAGTATGTGGACATAAATTCTCATGTCCATTACCTTATTTCACGATCCACTGGTGCATGTTTGCCATAATGATAAATGTTTTCCATTCTGTCAAGAATTGTGTTGGAAGGGTGTTAAATTGGTTCAGGGATGTTAAGTCTGCTACACCCTTATTACATAAACCTTTTTTTCCCAGATGTAACAGCAGCAGCACTGCAAATTAGCAGTGATCCGTAGCATGCTCTTACAATGTAGGGTTAAGGACAAGTCTTTTGACTTGCAGGCACAATTTTCTTTCTCTCCGATTTATTTCCACACGCCACAGCATTCATCATCATTATGGTAAGTCATTTCAGTTGGTGGTCATGGAATGAAACACCTCACTGTACCATCTCCTTGTCAGTTCCATCAAACGGCGCTAATTCAGATTCAGACAGGCAATGCTAGGAGATCGATGCCTTGGCAACAACATATCTTCATCACAAGTAGAAACTGTTCTCTGGAGATGTGGTACAGTTACTTTTTTGGGAGGACGAGGTTTGTGAATGCTATTTTGTTTAAACGTGGTGAAAACTAAGTGAATGCAATTGCGTTACTTACTGTTATTTCACAGTTACTAAGAGCCCCAAAGAATACTGACATAGTAAAGTTTAGCACCTGATATCTAGTGAGATTTGAATGTAATAAGTTAGTGTCATGCCTGTACAGCACAAATCGGTGAATTTAGTTGATTCTATGAAGGTGCGAGTTAGAGTTGTCTATCTTGTGAATTGATTGCTGCAATAGTGTACTGGGCACTTTGCATTCGGTAGATCATGAGTCTCTTAATCTCAAGGTCATGGGTTCAAACCCCATGTTGGGGCCAGCATGGTGCACCACAGCGCCAGGGACACAGGTTATTTTTCAACCTCAGGTAACTGTGGATTTGTATATTCTCCCCGTGTACGCGTGGGTTTCCTCCGGGTGCTCTGGATTCCTCCCACAGTCCAAAGACGTGCACGTTAGGTGGTTTGGCCATGCTAAATTGTCTCTTAGGGTGAGGTTGCAAGAATAGGGTGGGGGATTGGGCCTAGGTAGGGTGGCCTTTCAAATGGTTTGTGCCGACTCAATGGGCCAAATGGCCTCCTTCTGCACTGTGAGGATTCTATGATTGGAATTTCTATAATACAACGCAAAATCAATAATAAAATTGAAAAATATAAGAATTTAGTTGATCCATTAATAAAGGCAGCTCTGGACTGAGCGTGCTAATTCTCACCTCACTACCATTCATTAATTGCTGCATTCTCCTTGTTTCTATTCAGATATTTATTTATTTTTAAACGCATTTTATTCAAACTTGTATCAAAGTGGTTACAGCAAATAAAAACTCCGGGAAACATTCTTCCCAACAATCAACTATACAGTTTATACAGATTTTCCTCCTTTTTCACACCTCCCTCGCCATCAGCCCCCCCCCCCCACCCCCCCTGCGACGAACAGCTCCTCAAACATGGTCACAAACACCCCCACCTTTTCTCAAACTCCCCTGCTGAGCCCCTTAACTCATATTTTATCTTCTCTAACCGCAGGAAGTCATAAGAACATAAGAACATAAGAACTAGGAACAGGAGTAGGCCATCTGGCCCCTCGAGCCTGCTCCGCCATTTAATGAGATCATGGCTGATCTTTGTGGACTCAGCTCCACTCTCCGGCCCGTACACCATATCCCCAAATCCCTTTATTCTTTAGAAAGGTATCTATCTTTTTCTTAAAAACGTTTAAAGAAGGAGCCTCAACTGCTTCACTGGGCAAGGAATTCCAGAGATTCACAACCCTTTGGGTGAAGAAGTTCCTCCTACACTCCGTCCTGAATCTACTTCCCCTTATTTTGAGGCTATGCCCCCTAGTTCTGCTTTCCCCGACCAGTGGAAACAACCTGCCCGCATCTATCCTATCTATTCCCTTCATAATTTTATATGTTTCAATAAGATCCCCCACATCCTTCTAAACTCCAGTGAGTACAGTCCCAGTCTACACAACCTCTCGTCATAATCTAATCCCCTCAACTCTGGGATCAACCTAGTGAATCTCATCTGCACTCCCTCCAGTGCCAATATGTCCTTTCTCAGGTAAGGAGACCAAAACTGAACACAATACTCCAGATGCGGCCTCACCAACACCCGATACAATTGCAGCATAACCTCCCTGGTCTTGAACTCCATCCCTCTAGCAATGAAAGACAAAACTCGATTAGCCTTCTTAATCACCTGTTGCACCTGCACACCAACTTTTTGCGAGTCGTGCACCAGCACACCCAGGTTCCGTTTAAATAATAATCCATTCTGCTGTTATTCCTCCCAAAATGGATAGCCTCACACTTGGCAACATTGAATTCCATCTGCCAGACCCTAACCCATTCACCTAACCTATCCAAATCCTTCTGCAGACTTCCGGTATCCTCTGCACATTTTGCTTTACCACTCATCTTAGTGTCGTCTGCAAACTTTGACACATTGCACTTGGACCCCACTCCAAATCGTCTATGTAAATTATGAACAACTGCGGGCCCAACACTGATCCTTGAGGGACCCCACTAGTTACAGGTTGCCAACCAGAGAAACACCCATTTATCCCCACTCTTTGCTTTCTGGTAGTTAACCAATCCTCTACCCATGCTACCACTTTACCCTCAATGCCATGCAGCTTTAGTTTATGCAGCAAACTTTTGTGCGGCACCTTGTCAAAAGCTTTCTGGAAATCCAGATATACCACATCTATTGGCTCCCCGTTATCTACTGCACTGGTAACGTCCTCAAAAAATTCTACCAAATTAGTCAGACACGACCTACCCTTTGTGAACCCATGCTGCGTCTGCCCAATGAGACAATTTCCCTCCAGGTGCCCCGCTATTTCCTCCTTAATGATAGATTCCAGCATTTTTCCTACAACCGAAGTTAAGCTAACCGGCCTATAATTACCCGCTTTCTGCCGACCTCCTTTTTTAAACAGTGGTGCCACGTTTGCTACTTTCCAATCCTCTGGGACCACCCCAGAGTCTAGGAATTTTGATAAATTATCACTAGTGCGTTCACAATTTCCCTAGCCATCTCTTTTAACACTCTGGGATGCATCCCATCAGGGCCAGGAGACTTGTCTACCTTTAGCCCCATTAGCTTGCCCAATACTGCCTCCTTAGTGATTACAATCATCTCAAGGTCCTCACCTATCATATCTTTATTTCCATCAGTCACTGGCATGTTATTTGTGTCCTCCACTGTGAAGACTGACCCAAAAAACCTGTTCAGCTCCTCAGCCATTTCCCCGTCTCCTATTATTAAATCTCCCTTCTCATCTTCCAATGGACCAATATTTACCTTAGCCACTCTTTTTGGTCTTATATATTTGTAGAAGCTTTTACTATCTGCTTTTATGTTCTGAGCCAGTTTACTTTCATAGTCTACTTTCCTCTTTATAGCTTTTTTAGTAGCTTTCTGTTGTCCCCTAAAGACTTCCCAGTCCTCTAGTCTCCCACTAATATTTGCCACTTTGTATGTTTTTTTCCTTCAATTTGATACTCTCCCTCACCTCCTTAGTATACGAAACAAGGTAGGGGAACTGGCAGCGTGGGTTGGTACCTGGGACTTCGATGTTGTGGCCATTTCGGAGACATGGATAGAGCAGGGACAGGAATGGATGTTGCAGGTTCCGGGGTTTAGGTGTTTTAGTAAGCTCAGAGAAGGAGGCAAAAGAGGGGGAGGTGTGGCGCTGCTAGTCAAGAGCAGTATTACGGTGGCGGAGAGGATGCTAGATGGGGACTCTTCTGCCGAGGTAGTATGGGCTGAAGTTAGAAACAGGAAAGGAGAGGTCACCCTGTTGGGAGTTTTTTATAGGCCTCCTAATAGTTCTAGGGATGTAGAGGAAAGGATGGCGAAGATGATTCTGGATATGAGCGAAAGTAACAGGGTAGTTATTATGGGAGATTTTAACTTTCCAAATATTGACTGGAAAAGATATAGTTCGAGTACAATAGATGGGTCGTTTTTTGTACAGTGTGTGCAGGAGGGTTTCCTGAAACAATATGTTGACAGGCCAACAAGAGGCGAGGCCACGTTGGATTTGGTTTTGGGTAATGAACCAGGCCAGGTATTGGATTTGGAGGTAGGAGAGCACTTTGGGGACAGTGACCACAATTCGGTGACGTTTACGTTAATGATGGAAAGGGATAAGTATACACCGCAGGGCAAGAGTTACAGCTGGGGGAAGGGCAATTATGATGCCATTAGACGTGACTTGGGGGGGGTAAGGTGGAGAAGTAGGCTGCAAGTGTTGGGCACACTGGATAAGTGGGGCTTGTTCAAGGATCAGCTACTGCGTGTTCTTGATAAGTATGTACCGGTCAGACAGGGAGGAAGGCGTCGAGCGAGGGAACCGTGGTTTACCAAGGAAGTGGAATCTCTTGTTAAGAGGAAGAAGGAGGCCTATGTGAAGATGAAGTGTGAAGTTTCGGTTGGGGCGATGGATAGTTACAAGGTAGCGAGGAAGGATCTAAAGAGAGAGCTAAGACGAGCAAGGAGGGGACATGAGAAGTATTTGGCAGGAAGGATCAAGGAAAACCCAAAAGCTTTCTATAGGTATGTCAGGAATAAGCGAATGACTAGGGAAAGAGTAGGACCAGTCAAGGACAGGGATGGGAAATTGTGTGTGGAGTCTGAAGAGATAGGCGAGATACTAAATGAATATTTTTCGTCAGTATTCACTCAGGAAAAAGATAATGTTGTGGAGGAGAATGCTGAGCCCCAGGCTAATAGAATAGATGGCATTGAGGTACGTAGGGAAGAGGTGTTGGCAATTCTGGACAGGCTGAAAATAGATAAGTCCCCGGGACCTGATGGGATTTATCCTAGGATTCTATGGGAGGCCAGGGAAGAGATTGCTGGACCTTTGGCTTTGATTTTTATGTCATCATTGGCTACAGGAATAGTGCCAGAGGACTGGAGGACAGCAAATGTGGTCCCTTTGTTCAAAAAGGGGAGAAGAGACAACCCCGGCAACTATAGGCCGGTGAGCCTCACGTCTGTAGTGGGTAAAGTCATGGAGGGGATTATAAGAGACAAGATTTATAATCATCTAGATAGGAATAATATGATCAGGGATAGTCAGCATGGCTTTGTGAAGGGTAGGTCATGCCTCACAAACCTTATTGAGTTCTTTGAGAAGGTGACTGAACAGGTAGACGAGGGTAGAGCAGTTGATGTGGTGTATATGGATTTCAGTAAAGCGTTTGATAAGGTTCCCCACGGTAGGCTATTGCAAAAAATACGGAGGCTGGGGATTGAGGGTGATTTAGAGATGTGGATCAGAAATTGGCTAGCTGAAAGAAGACAGAGGGTGGTGGTTGATGGGAAATGTTCAGAATGGAGTACAGTCACAAGTGGAGTACCACAAGGATCTGTTCTGGGGCCGTTGCTGTTTGTCATTTTTATCAATGACCTAGAGGAAGGCGCAGAAGGGTGGGTGAGTAAATTTGCAGACGATACTAAAGTCGGTGGTGTTGTCGATAGTGTGGAAGGATGTAGCAGATTACAGAGGGATATAGATAAGCTGCAGAGCTGGGCCGAGAGGTGGCAAATGGAGTTTAACGTAGAGAAGTGTGAGGTGATTCACTTTGGAAGGAATAACAGGAATGCGGAATATTTGGCTAATGGTAAAGTTCTTGAAAGTGTGGATGAGCAGAGGGATCTAGGTGTCCATGTACATAGATCCCTGAAAGTTGCCACCCAGGTTGATAGGGTTGTGAAGAAGGCCTATGGAGTGTTGGCCTTTATTGGTAGAGGGATTGAGTTCCGGAGTCGGGAGGTCATGTTGCAGCTGTACAGAACTCTGGTACGCCCGCATTTGGAGTATTGCGTACAGTTCTGGTCACCGCATTATAGGAAGGATGTGGAGGCTTTGGAGCGGGTGCAGAGGAGATTTACCAGGATGTTGCCTGGTATGGAGGGAAAATCTTATGAGGAAAGGCTGATGGACTTGAGGTTGTTTTCGTTGGAGAGAAGAAGGTTAAGAGGAGACTTAATAGAGGCATACAAAATGATCAGGGGGTTGGATAGGGTGGACAGTGAGAGCCTTCTCCCGCGGATGGATATGGCTAGCACGAGGGGACATAGCCTTAAACTGAGGGGTAATAGATATAGGACAGAGGTCAGAGGTAGGTTCTTTACGCAAAGAGTAGTGAGGCCGTGGAATGCCCTACCTGCTACAGTGGTGAACTCGCCAACATTGAGGGCATTTAAAAGTTTATTGGATAAACATATGGATGATAATGGCATAGTGTAGGTTGGATGGCTTTTGTTTCGGTGCAACATCGTGGGCCGAAGGGCCTGTACTGCGCTGTATTGTTCTATGTTCTATGTTCTATATCCACGGTCGATTTTTCCTCTTTCTACCGTCTTTCTTTTTTGTTGGTATGAACCTTTTCTGAACACTGAAAGATCGCTCGGAAGATTCTCCACTGTTCCTCAACTGCTTCACCATGAAGTCTTTGCTCCCAGTCTACCCTAGTTCTTCTCTCATCCCATTGTAATCGCCTTTGTATAAGCACAAAACACGAGTGTTTGATTTTACCTTGTCATCCTCCAACTGTATTTAAATTCCACCATATTGTGGTCACTCCTTCCAAGAGGATCCCGAACTATGAGATCATTAATCAATCCTGCCTCATTACACAGTACCAGATCTAGGACCGCTTGTTCCCTTGTAGGCTCCATTACATACTGTTCCAGGAAATTATCCCGGGCACATTCTATAAACTCCTCCTCAAGGCTGTCATTACCAACCTGGTTAAACCAATCGATATGCAGATTAAAATCTCCCATGATAACCGCTGTACCATTTCTACATGCATCCGTTATTTCTTTGCTTATTGCCTGCCCTGCCATCCTGTTACTATTTGGTGGCCTATAGACTACTCCTATCAGTGACCTTTTCACCTTACTATTCCTGATTTCCACCCAAATTGATTCAACCTTGTCCTCCATAGCATCAATATCATCCCTTACTATTGCCCGGATGCCATCCTTAAACAACAAAGCTACACCACCGCCCTTACCATCCATTCTATCCTTTCGTATAGTCTGATACCCTTGGATATTTAACTCCCAGTCGTGACCATCTTTTAACCATGTTTCAGTAATAGCCACTAAATCATAGTCATTCACGATGATTTGCGCCATCAACTCATTTACCTTATTTCGTATACTACGAGCATTCAGGTAAAGTACACTTATGCTGTTTTTTATGCCTTTGTTATGAATCCTAACACCTTGATCAGTAACTTTTCGCAATTTATTTTTCCTCTTACCCTTTCTCCTAATTTTCCTTGTCTTTGAACCCATATCTCTACATAATAACCTGTCACATAACCTGCTGCCTTGATCTCCATTAACCATTATACTGTCCATAGCTTTACACTTCCCCCCCCAACTTGCTAGTTTAAAGTCCTTGTGACCAACCTATTTATCTTATTCGCTGGAACACTGGTCCCAGAATGGTTCAGGTGAAGACCGTCCCAACGGTACAGGTCCCTCCTGCCCCAGTACTGATGCCAATGCCCCATGAAATGGAATCCCTCTTTCCCGCACCACTCCTTTAGCCACGTGTTAACTTCCCTAATTTTCTCAACCCTATGCCAATTGGCACGTGGCTCGGGTAGTAGTCCAGAGATTATAACCCTGGAGGACCTGTTCTTTAATTTAGTCCCTAGTGTTTGATAATCCCCAAACAGGTCCTCTTTCCTAGTCTTACCTATGTTGTTAGTCCCAACGTGGACCACAACAACTGGATCCTCCCCCTCCCTCTCCAAAATCCTTTCAAACCGATCAGAGATGTCCCTCACCCTGCCACCGGGCAGGCAACATACCATGCGGGACTCACGATCTGGCTTACAAAGGACGCCATCAATCCCCCTAATTATAGAATCCCCAACAACTACCACTTGTCTTTTTGCTCCCCCCTCTTGAATGGCTTCCTGTACCACGGTGCAGTGGTCAGTCAACGCATCCTCCCTACAGCCCTCTTCCTCATCCACACAGGGAGCAAGTACCTCATACCTGTTGGACAAAGTCAAGGGCTGAGGCTCCTCAACTGCATGGTAGCCTTGTGGATAGCACAATAGCTCCAGGGTCCCAGGTTCGATTCCGGCTTGGGTCACTGTCTGTGCGGAGTCTGCCCATCCTCCCCGTGTGTGCGTGGGTTTCCTCTGGGTGCTCCGGTTTCCTCCCACAGTCCAAAGATGTGCAGGTTAGGTGGATTGGCCATGATAAATTGCCCTTAGTGTCCAAAATTGCCCTTAGTGTTGGGTGGGGTTTCTGGGATATGGGGATAGGGTGGCGGTGTTGACCTTGGGTAGGGTGCTCTTTCCAAGAGCCGGTGCAGACTCGATGGGCAGAATGGCCTCCTTCTGCACTGTAAATTCTATGATAATCTATGATAAACTCCTAAACTCAGGATCCCCCTACCTGCCTCCCTTGCAGTCACACCACTCTGTCCCTGACCACTGTCCGAATTTACAGAACTTATTCTACCGGGTGTGACTGCCTCCTGAAACAAAGCGTCCCCAGGTAATGTTCCCTCTCCCTGGTGTGCCGCAGTGTATGCAGCTCGGTCTCCAGTTCATCAATTCTGAGCCGAAGTTCCTCAAGCAGCCAACACTTGCTGCAGATGTGGTCACTGACGGTCTCAATGGGATCCAGCAGTTCCATCATCATACAGCAACAGCACATCACCTGTCCAGTCATATTCAATTAGTTAATTAATTTAAATAATAATTTTTATTTTTTATTTTTTTATAGAACCTCAAAGATAACCCCGAACACCAACAAAAACCCAGCCCACTCTCGCCACTCACCCGAACTCAGTCACTCACCTAAACTCAGATGCACGCTGTTCCAATCAGCACTCAGTCACTCACCTAAACTCAGATGCACTCTGTTCCAATCAGCACTCAGTCACTCACCTAAACTCAGATACACTCTGTTCCAATCAGCACTCAGTCACTCACCTAAACTCAGATGCACTCTGTTCCAATCAGCACTCAGTCACTCACCTAAACTCAGATGCACTCTGTTCCAATCAGCACTCCGTGACTAAAGACACTCCTGCCACACCTTTTGTGCACTCACCTCTCCCAGCTCTGTCCCGGCACTCTCCTCTCGCGCTGTTTTCGCTGTCCCGGCTCTCTCTCCTCACGCACTTTTAAAATCTCCCGGCTCTCTCCTCCCGCACTGTTTTTGCTGTCCCGGCTCTCTCTCCTCTCGTGCTGTTTTCGCTGTCCCGGCTCTCTCTCCACCCGTGCTTTTTAAATCTCCCGGCTCTCTCCTTCCGCGCTGTTTTTGCTGTCCCGGCTCTCTCTCCTCTTGCGTTGTTTTCGCTGTCCCGGCTCTCTCGCCACCCGCGCTTTTTAAATCTCCCGGCTCTCTCCTCCCGTGCAGTTCCCGCTGTCCCGGCTCTCTCTCCTCTCGTGCTGTTTTCGCTGTCATGGCTCTCTCTCCTTCCGCGCTTTTTAAATCTCCCGGCTCTCTCCTCCCGCGCTGTTTTCGCTGTCCCGGCTCTCTCTCCTCTCGCGCTGTTTTCGCTGCCCCGGCTTTCTCTCCACCCGCGCTTTTTAAATCTCCCGGCTCTCTCCTCCCGCGCAGTTTTCGCTGTCCCGGCTCTCTCTCCTCTCGCGCTTTTAAAATCTCCTGGCTCTCTCCTCCTGCGCTGTTTTCGCTGTCACGGCTTTCTCTCCTCCCACGCTTTTTAAATCTCCCGGCTCTCTCCACCCGCGCTGTTTTCGCTGTCCCGGCTCTCTCCTCCCGCGCTGTTTTCGCTGTCACGGCTCTCTCTCCTCCCACGCTTTTTAAATCTCTCGGCTCTCTCCTCCCGTGCTGTTTTCGCTGTCCTGGCTCTCTCTCCTCTCGCGCTGTTTTAGCTGTCCCGGCTCTCTCTCCTCCCGCGCTTTTAAAATCTCCCGGCTCTCTCCTCCCGCACTGTTTTCGCTGTCCCGGCTCTCTCTCCTCTCGCGCTGTTTTCGCTGCCTGGCTCTCTCTCCTCCCGCGCTTTTTAAATCTCCCGGCCCTCTCCTCCCGCACTGTTTTCGCTGTCCCGGCTCTCTCTCCTCTCGCGCTGTTTTTGCTGTCATACAAGTCATCCAACCATGCTGCTACCCCTGGCCGCGATGCCGACTGCCACTCTAGCAAAATTTGTCGCCGTGCAATCAGAGAGGCGAAGGCCATGACATCGGCCTTCCTCCTCTCCATGAGCTCCGGCTTCTCTGAAACCCCAAGTATCGTCACCATGGATATATATAAGCCTATACTTAGCTTCGGAATTGGCCCACCAGGTCAGGGGAACAAATGGCCTTTCGTTCAGGTCCTTCAGGAGGAGAGAGAGCCGGGACAGCGAAAACAGAATCCTGAGTCTGCAGGATTCAAAAGTTGGTATGGACTTGTAGCTCGGAGCGCCTATCTCGTAGCGAACGTTGACTGGAGACTTACTTGGTTATTGCAGCAGCTTAGACAGGTCACTCTCACGGGTTGATTCAAGTTGCTGAGTGACCCTGCCAAAGAAGGACGATTTGAACTTGGGGGCTTTACTTTATAGTCCCCAGGGGCTTCCCGCCCTTTGAGGCGGACCCCGTACCTGGTTCCAAATGATTGGACTGCGTTCCGATCATTTGGATTGATCTCTCCAATACTGGAGGTGTTCCCTGATCGCTGGGCAGTCCCTAAATGCTTGTTGGCCTTCCTTTGTCTTGGCTCCTGCTGGCGCCGAGGAGTCTGGCTTGGCCTTATTCACCTGAAATGTTTCCATTGTGCCTGGGAATCGCTCATTACTATGCAGATGGCTGCTGGATTCAGTGCTGTCTGGTTTTTGCAAGTTTCAATACACAATGGGCGCGATTCTCCGCTCCGCGCCGGTTTGGAGAATCGCCTGGGTCGCCAGATTTTCCCGCCACACCGGTCCGACGCCCTCCTGCGATTCCCGGAAGCGGCCAGATCGGCACAATCGCGTTTTGCGCAGTCCAGTGAATCGCCCGAGACAGCCAAAATGGCGATTCACCGGTACCCCAGCGATTCTCAGTGCCGGATGGGCCGAGCGGCCAGACCAAAACGGCAGGTTCCCCCCGGCGCCGTCCACACCTGGTCGCTGCTGTTGGGAACAGCGTGGGAACGCTAGGGGGGTGGCCTGCGGGGGGTGGGGGAGGGGATCCTGCACCGGGGGTGGCCTCAAATGGGGTCTGGCTCACGATCGGTGACCACCGATCGTCGGGCCGGCCTCTCTGAAGGAGGACCTCCTCTCTTCCGCATACCCGCAAGATCTGTCAGACATCTTCTTGCGGGGCGGACTCGGCGGGTGACGCCAGTTATGCGGCACCGGCCGCGTCATGTATGCGGCGCCGCCTTTACGCGGCACCAAGGCCTGGCATGCGTAAATGACGCGGCGCCACTCCTAGCCCATTAACGGGTCCTGAATCGGTCGGGATAGGGGCCGTTTCGCGCCGTCGTGAACCTCGACGGCATTCACGACGGCGCGAACACTCTGTCTCCATTTCAGGGAATCGCGCCCATGATTTCTGCACTTGCTTAATTTTGCCTGTATTGGCTGAATTTCCCTTCAGTCTTTGTGGTTCTCCATTTTAAGTC
The DNA here is from genome assembly GCF_047496885.1 of Scyliorhinus torazame. NCBI lineage: Eukaryota > Metazoa > Chordata > Chondrichthyes > Carcharhiniformes > Scyliorhinidae > Scyliorhinus > Scyliorhinus torazame. Next base: position 123,033,213 of record NC_092709.1, read on the forward strand.
GGGAAGTGGCCGACCCAGGTGGCTACAGAGGGTAACACCGAGGTTGAAAAGAAAAAATTAAGTTGCATTGATATAGTGTCCTCAGATGTTTTAAACACCTTCCAGCTAAGACAATTTCCAGCCAAGATAGTGGGCAAACTTAAAGGGCATGGTATTTGGGGTAATATATTGGCATGGATTGAGAATTGGTTAGCAGGCATACTATAGAGGGTGGGATAAAATGAGCCTTCTTTGAAGTGGCAGGCGGTGACTAGTGGTGTCCCACAGTGCTTGGCCCCAGCTATTCACAATATATATAAGTAGCGTAGATGTGGGAAACAAATGTAATATTTCAAAGTTTGCTGATGTCATAAAAACTTGGTGGGAATGTGAGTGGTGAGGAGGATGTTAAGAGGCTTCAAGGTGATTTATTTAATTTGAGTGAGTGGGCAAATGCATGTTAGATACAGCATAACGTGGATAAATGTGATGTTATCCACTTCAGACAGAGAAACAGATTGGCAGAGTATTATTTAAATAGTGATAGATTGGAGAATGTTTATGTACAAAAGGACTTAGGTGCCCCAGTACACCAGTCACTAAAAGCAAGTAAGTAGGTGCAGCAAGCAGTTGGGAAGGCAAAGACATCTTGCCCTTCATTGCAAGAGGGCTTGAGTCCAGGAGCAAGGATGTCTCACTGCAGCTGTACAGGCCTCCGTGAGACACACCTGGAGCACTGCATGCAGTTTTGGTCTCTGTATATAAGAAAGGATATACTTGCCATAGAGGGAGTGCAGCGAAGGTTCACAAGACTGATTCCTGGAAGGCAGGGGGCGGGATTCTCTGACCCCGGGGCTGGGTCGGAGAATCGCCGCGACCGTCGCGAATCGCGCCATGCTGCCCCAACGGCAGGTCGCGATTCTCCGCCCGGGATGGGCCGAGCAGCCGTAACGGAAAACCGGAGATCCGCTGGCGCCATTCTAACCTGGTCTTACCCGGTGGGACCTCGGCGAGTAAGGGTCCGGGAGCAGCCTGTGCGGGGGGAGGGGGGGTCCGAACCGGGTGGGGGGGGGCTCCGGTGTGACCTGGCCCTCGATCGGGACCCACCAATCGGCGGGCCAGCCTCTCGGGCTGGGGGCCTCCTTTGTTCCGCGCCGGCCCCTGTAGCCATAAGCCATGTTGCGTCAGGGCCGGCGCGGAGAAGGGAGACACTGCGAATGCGCGGAAATTGCGCCGGTCCCACCGCGCATGCGCGGACCGGTGACGCTCATCTGACGCCGGGATCGGCAGCTGGAGCGCCGTGGGTTGCTCCAGTGCCGTGCTGGCCCCCTGTAGGGGCCAGAATTGCTGATCCTGAGGCCATGTTGACGCCATCGTGAAACGCGATGGCGTTTAAGACGGTGTCAACACTTAACCTCAGGATCAGAGAATCCTGCCCAGGATTGTCATGTGTGGAGAGATTGGGTTGACTGGATCTGCATTCACTGGAATTTCAAAGATTGAGAGGGGATCTAATTGAAACATGTAAAATTCTGACAGGACGGTAGCATAGTGTTTAGCACAATTGCTTCACAGCTCCAGGGTCCCAGGTTCGATTCCCGGCTTGGGTCACTGTCTGTGCGGAGTCTGCACGTTCTCCCCGTGTGTGCGTGGGTTTCCTCCGGGTGCTTCGGTTTCCTCCCACATTCCAAAGACGTGCAGGGTAGGTGGATTGGCCATGATAAATTGCCCTTAGTGTCCAAAATTGCCCTTAGTGTTGGGTGGGGTTACTGGATTATGGGGATAGGGTGGTGGTGTGGGCTTTGGTAGGGTGCTCTTTCCAAGAGCCGTTGCAGACTTGATGGGCCAAATGGCCTCCTTCTGCACTGTAAATTCTCTGATCTATGACTGATGCAGGAATGTTGTTTCCTCTGGCTGGGTGTTCTAGAACAAGGGGACACAGTGTCAGGATACAGGATAGGGCTTTTATGACTGAGATAGGGAGAAACTTCTTCACTCAGAGGGCGGTGAACCTGTGGGATTCTCTACCACAGAAGTCTGTGGAGGCCAAGTTTCTGAATATGTGTAGGAAGGATTGTCAAGAAGTCTGGGAAGAGCGCAGGAGTATGGTGTTGAGATACAGGATCAGACATGATTGTATTGAATGGCAGAGCAGGTTCAGAGGGCCAAACGACCCACTTCTGCTCTTACTTTCTACATTCCTACAATTTCTGAAATGTAGCTTGGGATTTTTTGGAGCCGACAGGAGTCTCGCCCACTGGTCGGAGAACCTGTATGGAACCCTCCTCAGTTCCATGGGGAAGGCCTTACAGAACCACGTGCCCTTCAGGCACATAAGTGGCCGCGGTAAGGCCTTTCCCGAGATCGAGGACCCTCATGGCAGAAGTCCTGCAGACTGAGACCTGTCAGCCAATTAGAGGCTGGCAATTTCTCACACTGTAAGCTCCAGCAGGAACGCTGGCTAGTGGCAGAAATGCGCCCATCAGCAACTCAGCGTCATCATGGGATCCCAGACCAAAGATCAGTGAAGGCGAACAAGGAGGTGGGTGGGGGTTGTGACTAGCGGGTGCGGAGCATTCAGGAGGCAGTGCTTTCAATAGACACGTATCTGCCCAATGCCAGTTTCCTTAATTAGAACCTGATAGTGAGGGACCCCACCCCTCCCACGCCCCTGGGAGGCCACTGGCACCAGGTAGAGTTTCGGTGACCTTCTGAGGGGGGTGGGAGACCTGTGTGTCCTTAATTTAATCCCTGAGCTATTCCTATACTGTGGTGGATCACGGATATTGGGTGTAAATTGTTTAATTAATGCGCCTGATTGACATCCTGCTATCTGTGGACGAGAATCTTGTCTGCCTCCAATTTAATTGGGTTAGATTTTGCTGCTGCCAGGAGACTCATCCAGCCTGTAGTCACTGTTTCAGAAAGCAACCTTAACAACCAATGTGTGCATGAACAGAAACTGTACAACAGAAAATAAATGTTTTAAAACCATTGGTGTGATCTTGGTGTTGGCTGACAGAAATATTGTGACCAGGGTACCATGCTGTTGGATATTTTGCATTCACCTTATCTGCAGATCAGGTTGGCCTAAGATAAGAATCAGTAAGAAGTCTTACACCACAAAGTTAAAGTCCAACAGGTTTGTTTCGAATCACTAGCTTTCGGAACGCAGCTCCTTCCTCAGGTGAATGAAGAGGTGGGTTCCAGAAACACATGTACAGACAAAGTTAAGGATGCAAGACGATACTTTGAATGTGAGTCTCTGCAGGTAATTAAGTCTTTACATGTCCAGATGGAGCGACTGGAGAGAGGGATAATCACAGGTTAAAGAGGTGTGAATTGTCACAGTGCTCAGCAAAGTTTTATACCAACCAAAAGGAAGGACGGTAGAAAGAGGGAAAATCGCCTCCTTCTGCACTGTAAATTCTATGATAATCTATGATATCTAAGGACATAAGGGAGAGTATCAAATTGAAGGAAAAAGCATAAAAAGTGGCAAAGATTCGTGGGAGACTGGAGGACTGGGAAATATTTAGGGGGCAACAGAATACTACTAAAAAAGCTATAAAGAAGAGTAAGATAGACTATGAGAGTAAACTTGCTCAGAATATAAAAACAGATAGTAAAAGTTTCTACAAATATATAAAACAAAAAAGAGTGGCGAAGGTAAATATTGGTCCTTTAGAGGGTGAGAAGGGAGATTTAATAATGGGAGATGAGGAAATGGCTGAGGAACTGAACAGGTTTTTTGGGTCGGTCTTCACAGAGGAAGACACAAATACCATGCCAGTGACTGATGGAAATGAGGCTATGACAGGTGAGGACCTTGAGAGGATTGTTATCACCGAGGAGGTAGTGATGGAAAAGCTAATGGGGCTGAAGGTAGACAAGTCTCTTGGACCTGATGGAATGCATCCCAGAGTGCTAAAAGAGATGGCTAGGGAAATTGCAAAAGCACTAGTGATAATTTACCAAAATTCACTAGACTCTGGGGTGGTCCCGGCGGATTGGTAATTAGCAAACGTGACACCACTGTTTAAAAAAGGAGGTAGGCAGAAAGCGGGTAATTATAGGCCAGTGAGCTTAACTTTGGTAGTAGGGAAGATGCTGGAATCTATCATTAAGCAAGCAATAGCGAGGCATCTGGATGGAAATTGTCCCATTGGGCAGACACAGCATGGGTTCATAAAGGGCAGGTCGTGTCTAACTAATTTAGTGGAATTTTTTGAGAACATTAACAGTGCGGTAGATAACGGGGAGCCAATGGATGTGGTATATCTGGATTTCCAGAAAGCCTTTGACAAGGTGCCACACAAAAGGTTGCTGCATAAGATAAAGATGCACGGCATTAAGGGGAAAGTAGTAGCATGGATAGAGGATTGGTTAATTAATAGAAAGCAAAGAGTGGGGATTAATGGGTGTTTCTCTGGTTGGCAATCAGTAGCTAGTGGTGTCCCTCAGGGATCAGTGTTGGGCCCACAACTGTTCACAATTTACATAGATGATTTGGAGTTGGGGACCAAGGGCAATGTGTCCAAGTTTGCAGACGACACTAAGATAAGTGGTAAAGCAAAAAGTGCAGAGGATACTGGAAGTCTGCAGAGGGATTTGGATAGGCTAAGTGAATGGGCTAGTGTCTGGCAGATGGAATACAATGTTGACAAATGTGAGGTTATCCATTTTGGTAGGAATAACAGCAAAAGGGTTTATTATTTAAATGATAAAATATTAAAACATGCTGCTGTGCAGAGAGACCTAGGTGTGCTAGTGCATGAGTCGCAAAAAGTTGGTTTACAGGTGCAACAGGTGATTAAGAAGGCAAATGGAGTTTTGTCCTTCATTGCTAGAGGGGTGGAGTTTAAGACTAGGGAGGTTATGCTACAATTGTATAAGGTGTTACTGAGGCCACACCTGGAATATTGTGTTCAGTTTTGTTCTCCTTACCTGAGAAAGGACGTACTGGCACTGGAGGGTGTGCAGAGGAGATTCACTAGGTTAATCCCAGAGCTGAAGGGGTTGGATTCTGAGGAGAGGTTGAGTAGACTGGGTCTGTACCCGTTGGGATTTTGAAGGATGCGGGGGGATCTTATAGAAACATATAAAACATGAAGGGAATAGATAGGATAGATGCGGGCAGGTTGTTTCCACTGGCGGGTGAAAGCAGAGCTAGGGGGCATAGCCTCAAAATAAGGGAAGTAGATTTTGGACTGAGTTTAGGAGGAACTTCTTCACCCAAAGGGTTGTGAATCTATGGAATTCCTTGCACAGTGAAGCAGTAGAGGCTCCTTCATTAAATGTTTTTAAGATAAAGATAGATATTTTTTGAAGATTAAAGGGATTAAGGGTTATGGTGTTCAGGTCGGAAAGTGGAGCTGAGTCCACAAAAGATCAGCCATGATTTCATTGAATGGCGGAGCAGGCTTGATGGCCTACTCCTGCTCCTAGTTCTTATGTTCTTATGTCTCAAGCCAGGACAGTTGGTAGGATTTTGCCAGCCCAGGCCAGATGAGGGGGGTGCGGGTGGGGGGGTGGGGGGGTGAATGTAATGCGACATGAATCCAAGGTCCCGGTTGAGGCCGTACTCATGTGTGCAGAACTTAGCTATCAGATTCTGCTCGGCGATTTTGCGTAGTCACGCATCCTGATGGCCGCCTTGGAGAACGTTGACCCGAAGATTAGAGGCTGAATGCCTTTGACTGCTGAAGTGTTCCCCGACTGGAAGGAAACATTCCTGCCTGGCGATTGTCGCGCGATGTCCGTTCATCCGTTGTCTGTATGGTCTCGCCAATGTACCACGCTTCGGGACATCCTTTCCTGCAGCGTATGAGGTAGACAATGTTGGCCGAGTAGCACGAGTATGTAATGCATTCCTGGTGGGTGGTGTTCTCACCTGTAATGGTGGTACCCATGTCGATGATCTTACGTTTTAAAAGCCTATAGATTCTAGAAGGGAAGTAAGATGGTGGTAAGGCATTCCACAGGTTCGTGGCATTGGGAAAGAAAAAAAATAATGCCAAGCTTCTGGATTTCAGTGGGGCAATATTCGTGAAAGGACATTGTATTTGCAGGTAGAAACTCGAGAGGAATGGTCAGAAAGTACTGCCTTTAACAATATTTTGCAGAAGTTGGGAGATGTAATAGAAGGTAGAAAGATATATTTTTTTATTGTGACTCCTGATGCGCTGGAAAAGCCTCCAGATAGAAATTCAAATTTTCAGCACACCAGGGTACTTGCATTTTATCTATGACTCAGAATCGTCAGGCAAAAAGAAGTGTTAAGTTCTGAGGGGAAAACTGAGTTTCTTGGATACACTTTTCGCACCACAGTAGACATTGCAATTCCCACTTGAGGTGATGTCAAAGGTCGCAATAGGTGGAAGCAGATTAAATGTGGACATAGTTGGGACATAAGAAATATGAGGAAATAGACTTTGATTTCTCCCTTGCTAATGTGTTTTATATGAAATTGTAAATGTTCAGAAACCCAACATGGGTTGGGTTCCACTTATACTTTCAATAAAAATTGAAAAAAACAGTGAAAACTAACTGGTAGTGATTTAACCTAAGACTCACTACGCCTCAGGCGAGGATAGGACTGGGAAGGCGAGGCCTTCATGAATAACCTTAGTCGGTATGGGAATTGAATCGGTGCTGTTGGCATCTTCCACATCATGAATCAGCCTTCCAGCCAACTTCGCTAACCAACCCCCCGATATGTAAGTGTGCGATAAAAGAATAATCAACTGTTGGAAATATCACTGTGCCCAGTTCTGTCTTCACCTGACATCCGCACGCAAGCATTTCAAGCATAGCGGCACAGTAGCACAGTGGTTCGCACAGTTGCTTCACAGCTCCAGGGTCCCAGGTTCGATTCCCAGCTTGGGTCACTGTCTGTGTGGAGTCTGCACGTTCTCCCTGTTTCTGCGTGGGTTTCCTCCGGGTGCTCCGGTTTCCTCCCACAAGCCCTGAAAGACATGCTTGTTAGGTGAATTGGACATTCTGAATTCTCCCTCTGTGTACCCGAACAGGCTCCGGAGTGTGGCGACTAGGGGCTTTTCACAGTAACTTCAATGAAATTCAATAAAGAAATGATGAGTACAATGGAAAACATAGGGCAGTTACCTTTAGGAGAAAACCTCCCCTAAATTTATCAAATTAAAGAATTAAATTGCTCATACATATTTACATATCGATGATGGATTATTTTATCCTGAAGTCTTAAGAATAGGAGGCATCAAAAATTTAAACTTTTGAAAGAGTATCTTTTATATTATTAAAATTAATAGTTCTCTTTAATTATTTACATTCTGCCATTCTTATTTTGTCCATTAGGAGATATGAGTTAGCCAAGGATAGTTTCTGTGACAATGCAGCAGCACTCTGCACAGCACCTTCTCCTGATGGTATATGGCCAAGATTACAAACTCACTGGGGCTAATTATGCAGTTCCTGTTGTAAGGGCCCATCCTGATCATTTCCTTATTTCCCCTTTCTTTATTTCTACTGGTATCATTTTGATCCTTGGATGTTTAATGAACATGTATTTTTAATTTGAGGTGGGGAAATGAGGAATTCAAAAATTACAAAATAGAACACTCTGCTAGATTTGGGCAGCAAAACCCAGACTTTGTGACATCCAAAAGATGGGGTGGGACTTAGGTCGATTGGTTGGCTGGTGACCAATGAATTGGCCAAAAGGCCGTATTCTGCTCTTGCTCTCTCTCTCTCTCCCTCGTGCTTTCTCCAGAAATGCTGTGAGTTGCTGTATTTCTGAAAACACAGAGACCTGAATGAATCTGCAGTGTAAACCGTTATAGACTGGAAAGGAGGAATCTCAAGTGAAAGCTTTGAAGGGAAGTGTGCTAAAAACAACCACCTGTAACAAAGACTCTTATCGTTTACTTTAACTTATTATTTTCACCCCTCTCTTCCCCTCTGTGTTTGTTTGCCTTGTGTGTTTGGCATGGAGGGTGGGGGACAAGTTAAAGTGGGGGATGACAAATTAGATGATAGTTAAGAAATTGCACTTGTTGCATATTACATTATAGTTCTTGCCATTAATAAAAAGTAATTGTGTTTAAAGTTACAAGCCTGGTGACTAATTATTGGGCAGCCAACAGCCAACGACTTGGCGTAGTTTTCTGAGAATTATTTGTTTATTAAATTGTGTTGTGACTCCGGGTCAAGGGGGGCTGGAAATGTTCGCACCCTAGCCCAGCTTGTCGTAACAGTATGTGCAACACCATTGGTTCTCAAGAATTTAATAATGCTACACCTGAATGATCTGACCTGGGTCCATAATGTGTGGGAAGTGCAAACATTTCTCCCAATCTATTGTGAAAGGTAAACTGGGAGAGGAAATAAGTTGAGGTAAAAGTTCTTGTACACAATCGATATTGCCACCTGCGCAAGAAAGGAACTCATTTGGAAGTGAGGGAGGCAGCAGAACAGTGGAATCCAATGCCTAATAAAATGGACCTTCACAGCCACCAGGTAAACAGCGGACAAACTGCGTTTCCTTACTGAAAGTACAGTAGTGCTCAAATATTTTTTCTGGTCCCATCACAATAATTGTTTGCTATGAATGCCGAGTTACTGGAGTACTACTCAGTTGCATGTGTCTTCAGTCTCAGTTAATTAAATTCCAGAGTGTTAATTAGCCTTGCGATTGTGTAAATGATCTGCATACTGGCCGTAATAATCTACAAAAGCATTATTTGCTGAAACATTGGATGTAGAATAGGCCTCTTACCAGTTAAGTGAGGATCCATGGGGACTTCCGGTTGCGGCGATGACCAGCTAAGCCACACGTTTCGGCACCTCCCGTTTCAACTGACTTTTGGGCTCTTATCGGGAGCCCCAACTGAAATTTTTTACGGCCAAACCCAGTGTGAGGTGACAAAGGAAGAAGTCCCCCCGGGTGTGGATGGAAAGGAGCGACAGCAGTGTCCGGATTGCGGAGGATCCTCTGGAGCAGCGGCAGGGAAGAGAAGGGAGAAGCAAGATGGCGGCCGAGGGAGCCCAGATGGGATGGGGCCCGGAACAGCAGGAGTTCCTCCGACGATGTGTGGAGGAGCTCAAGAAAGAAGTTCTGGCGCCGATGTTACTGGCAATCGAGGGATTGAAGGAAACACAAAAGGTCCAGGCGATGGAACTCCGTGGAGTGAAGGCAAAGGCAGCCGAGAACGAAGACGTGATACAGGGCCTGGTGGTAAAAACGGAGACGCACGAGGCACTACATAAGAGGTGCATAGAAAGGCTGGAAGCCCTGGAGAACAGCTCGAGGAGGAAGAATCTAAGGATTTTAGGTCTCCCTGAAAGGACAGAGGGGGCTGATGCTGGGGCGTATGTGAGTACGATGCTCCATACTCTAATGGGAGCTGAGGCCCCAACGGGCCCCCTGGAAGTGGAGGGAGCGTACCGGGTCCTCGTGAGAAGACCAAAGGCAGGGGAAACACCACGAGAAATAGTGGTGAGGTTCCACCGCTACAGGGACAGGGAGATGGTCCTGAGTTGGCTAAGAGGACACGGAGCAGCAAGTGGGAGAATGCGGTGATACGCGTATATCAAGATTGGAGTGCGGAGGTGGCGAGAAAGAGGGCGAGTTTCAATCGGGCCAAGGAGGTGCTCCATAGGAAGAAAGTCATATTTGGGATGCTGCAGCCGGCAAGAATGTGGGTCACACACCAGGGCAAACACCACTACTTCGAGACGGCGGAGGAGGCATGGACATTCATTCAGGAAGAGAAATTGGACTAGACTTGAGAAATTGATGTCTGGAGAGAGGCAGCGAGGCGGTGGCACAGAAATGTAAAGTGGGGAGAGGGAGGGCTAATATGTAAGAATGTTGGACGGGGAATTTTTTTCTCCCCCCCCCCCCCTCTCCCTGAGGGGGGGGACACGAAGGAATGTGGGCGCTGGTGGAGAAGGGGAATGAGGGAACTGCGCCATTCGGGGCGGGGCCGAGAGGGAAGCGCGGGTTTTTTCCCGCGCTATGGAAATTGTGGCGGGAAAAGGGTGCAGGAAGGAAGGGAGCCTCACACGCAGGGAGGTCAAAGGATAAACGGGGGAAGCCGAGGTCAGCCAGAGTTAGCTGACTCCCGGAAGCAATATGGGGGGGAGCAATCAAGCTAGAGGGGAATCTAGCGGGGGGGGGGGGGGATTAACTGGGTTGCTGCTGCTGAGGGTAAGGGGGAGCTGATACGAGACGAGGTGGTCGGGACGGGAGGGTGCCGTCTGGGGGACAGACGGGAGGGTGGGACCTGGGTGAGGAGCTGGCTTAAAAAAGGGGATGGCTAGTCGACGGGGGGCGGGGGGGGGGTAAATGGCCCCCCCAACCCGACTGATCACGTGGAATGTGAGAGGTTTAAATGGGCCGATTAAGAGGGCAAGGGTGTTTGCGCACTTAAAGAGACTGAAGGCGGACGTGGTTATGCTCCAGGAGACGCACCTGAAATTGGTGGATCAGGTTAGACTGAGGAAAGGATGGGTGGGACAGGTATTCCACTCAGGGTTAGATGCGAAAAACAGAGGGGTGGCAATACTGGTGGGGAAACGGGTATCGTTCGAGGCTAAGACCATAGTGGTGGATAGTGGGGGCAGGTACGTGATGGTGAGTGGCAGACTGCAAAGGGAGGCGGTGGTGCTGGTGAACGTATACGCCCCGAACTGGGATGACGCGGGATTCATGAAGCGAATGCTGGGACGTATCCCGGACCTGGAGGCGGGAAGCTTGGTAATGGGGGGGGGATTTTAACACAGTGCTGGACCCAGGGCTGGACCGGTCCAGATCCAGGACCGGGAGAAGGCCGGCAGCGGCCAAGGTGCTTAAGGGATTTGTGGAGCAGATGGGAGGGGTAGATCCATGGAGATTTGCTAGTCCGATGGGGAAAGAGTTTTCCTTCTTCTCCCACGTCCATAAAGTATACTCCCGGATATACTTTTTTGTCTTGGGAAGGGCGCTGATCCCGAAAGTGGCAGGAACGGAGTACTCGGCTATAGCCGTTTCAGATCACGCCCCACATTGGGTGGATCTGGATCTAGGAGAGGAGAAGGAGCAGTGCCCACTTTGGAGATTAGACATGGGACTACTGGCGGATGAGGGGATATGCGGAAGGGTGAGGGGATGCATTGAAAGATACCTGGAGATTAATGATGGTGGGGAGGTCCAGGTGGGGGTAGTATGGGAAGCACTGAAGGCGGTGGTTAGAGGAGAGCTGATTTCCATTAGAGCCCACAAGAGGAAACAAGAGGGTAAAGAAAGAGAGAGATTGGTTGGGGAAATTCTGAGGGTGGATAGGCAGTATGCGGAGGCCCCGGATGAAGGGCTATACAAGGAAAGACGAAGACTACAGACGGAGTTTGACCTGCTGGCCACGGTTAAGGCGGAGACGCAGTTGAGGAAGGCACAGGGAATACAATATGAATATGGGGAAAAGGCGAGTCGGCTGCTGGCCCAACAACTTCGAAAGAGGGGGTCGGCGAGAGAGATCGAAGGAGTTAGGGATGAAACGGGAAAGGTGGAGCAGAGAGCAGCGAAAGTGAACGAGGTGTTCAAGACATTTTATGAGAGGTTGCATAAGTCCCAGCCCCCGGACGGGAAAGAGGGAATGATACACCTTTTGGACCAGCTGGAGTTCCCGAGGGTGGAGGAGCTGTAGATGGCATGTCTTGGGGCGCAGATTGAGGTAGAGGGCGTGATCAAAGGAATTGGGAATATGCAAGCAGGGAAGGCCCCGGGACCAGATGGGTTCCCGGTGGAATTTTACAGGAAGTTTCTGGACCTGCTGGCCCCGCTTCCGGCGAGAACCTTCAATGAGGCTAAGGAAAGGGGGACATTACCCCCGACAATGTCGGAGGCGACGATATCGTTAATTCTGAAACGAGATAAAGACCCGCTGCAGTGCGGGTCATACAGGCCCATCTCCCTCCTAAACGTAGATGCCAAGCTGCTGGCCAAAGTGATGGCGACAAGGATAGAGGAGTGCGTCCCAGGGGTGGTACATGACGACCAGACAGGGTTTGTTAAAGGGAGACAATTGAACGCCAATATACAAAGGTTGCTGGGGGTGATGATGATGCCCCCACCGGAGGGGGAGGCAGAGATAGTGGTGGCGATGGATGCAGAGAAGGCATTCGATAGAGTGGAGTGGAACTATTTGTGGGAGGTGCTGAAGAGATTTGGGTTCGGGGAGGGGTTCATTAGATGGGTTAGACTCCTGTACGGGGCCCCGGTGGCAAGCGTTGTTACAAATAGGCAAAGATCGAGTTACTTCCGATTACATAGGGGTACAAGACAGGGTTGCCCCCTGTCCCCGTTACTGTTCGCATTGGCAATTGAGCCATTGGCCATAGCGCTGAGGGACTCTAAGAAGTGGAGGGGGGTGCTTAGAGGGGTGGAGGAACATCGAGTGTCACTGTATGCAGACGATTTACTGCTATATGTGGTGGACCCAGTAGAGGGGATGCCAGAGATAATGCAGATACTCAGGGAGTTTAGAGACTTCTCGGGATATAAATTAAATATGGGAAAGAGCAAACTTTTTGTGATGCACCCCGGGGAACAGGGCAGGGGGATAGATGCTCTGCCGCTGAGGAGAGTGACAGGAAATTTTCGATACCTGGGGATTCAGGTGGCCAGGAACTGGGGAACCCTACACAAACTTAACCTGACGCGACTGGTAGAGCAGATGGAGGAGGACTTTAGGAGGTGGGATATGGTGCCCCTGTCATTGGCGGGCAGAGTACAGGCGGTCAAGATGGTGGTCCTCCCGAGGTTTCTTTTCGTGTTTCAGTGCCTCCCCATCCTGATTACTAAGGCCCTTTTAAAAAAAATAGATAGGAGCATTACGAGCTATGTATGGGCGGGAAAGACCCCGATGGTAAAGAGGGGGTTCCTGCAGCGTAGTAGGGACAGAGGGGGATTGGCACTGCCGAGTCTGAGTGACTACTATTGGGTCGCTAATGTGTCGATGGTTTGTAAGTGGATGAGGGAAGAGGAAGGTACGGCGTGGAAAAGGCTGGAGATGGTGTCCGGTAAGGGAACAAGCCTGAAAGCGCTGGCAACGGCGCCGCTACCGTTCTCCCCGAAAAGGTACACCACAAACCCAATGGTGGTGGCGACCTTGATGATCTGGGGGCAGTGGAGACGACACAGGGGAGTAATGGGTGCCTCGGTGTGGTCCCCGATACGGAATAACCACAGGTTCGTCCCGGGGAGGATAGATGGGGGATTTCAATGTTGGCAGCGAGCAGGAATTAGGAAGCTGAAGGACCTGTTTGTGGACGGGACGTTTGCGAGTTTGGGAGCATTGGAAGAAAAATATAAGTTGCCACCAGGGAACGCTTTCCAATACATGCAAGTGAGGGCATTAACGAGGCAACAGGTGAGGGAATTTCCGCAGCTCCCGACGCAAGGGATCCAGGATAGAGTGATTTCGGGGGCATGGTTTGGAGAAGGTAAAGTGTCGGAAATATACAGGGAGATGAGAGACGAGGGGGAGACGATGGTAGAGGAGCTGAAGGGAAAATGGGAAGAGGAGCTGGGGGAAGAGATTGAGGAGGGGCTGTGGGCAGATGCCCTAAGCAGGGTAAATTCCTCGTCCTCATGTGCCAGGCTTAGCCTGATTCAATTTAAGGTTCTACACAGGGCGCATATGACGGGAACAAGACTGAGCAGGTTTTTTGGGGTGGAGGATAGGTGTGGGAGGTGCTCGGGAAGCTCGGCGAACCACACCCACATGTTCTAGTCATGTCCGGCACTGCATGAGTTCTGGGAGGGTGTGGCAAGAGTGGTCTCAAAGGTGGTGGGGGTCCGGGTCAAACCAAGCTGGGGGTTAGCTATATTTGGGGTTGCAGAAGAGCCGGGAGTGCAGGAGTCGAAAGAGGCCGACTTTCTGGCCTTTGCGTCCCTAGTAGCCCGGCGCAGGATTCTACTCATGTGGAAAGAAGCAAAGCCCCCGGGCTTGGAGGCCTGGATAAACGGCATGGCAGGGTTCATAAGACTGGAGCGAATAAAATATGCGTTAAGAGGATCGGCTCAGGGGTTCACCAGGTGGTGGCAACCGTTCCTTGACTATCTCGTGGAACGATAATGGAAAAACAGAAAAGACAGCAGCAGCAACCCGGGGGGGGGGGGGGGGCATTATCCCGTGTTTTTGTTTTTTGCCAGTTGTTGATATTTGCTTTTTGTTTATCTCTTTTTTTTTCATTTGTTGTTAGTTTAATATATTATTTAAATAACGTTTAATGCATATTCCTTTATTAAGTTGTAAAAACGGAAAATCTCTGTCTGAAAAATGTCAATAAAATATATATTTTTTTTAAAAGTGAGGATCCATGGGCGGGATTCTCCCATGCATCGGCTAAGGGTTGACGCTGCCGTCAAAACGGGAGTGTTGCACGGCGGCGTCAATGGTCATTTCGGGGCCCCATTCTCCGGTCCACACGGGGGCTATTTTGGGAGCGGCGGGAAGCGTGGGGGCGCGGCCTCAGAGTAGTGTCAGAGACGCGGTGCCACACAATCCATGTGGCACCGTGGCGCACATAAGGCGACGCGAGCGCACAGACCGCCGACAGGGTAAGATGGCGCCACGCCGAGCAGCGCCTCGGTTTACGGACCACAACATGGAGACGCTTCTAGATCGCAGCCAACATGGTCCGACGTCTGTTGAGGGAGGTGGGCGTGGCCGTCAGTGCCATCGTGGTGACACCCAGGACTGGAGAGCAGTGTCACAAAAAGTTGGACGACCTACTCAGGGCAGCCAGGGTGAGTACCCAGCAATGTGCCCATGGCACCAATCCCCCTACCCCCACACATGTGACACCCACCCCCTCCCCAGGGGGATGGTACAACCACCGCTGTGACCCACATGGCTGCAGCCACCCATGCAAGCTGCGTTGGCCGTGTGCCCTGTGCACCCATGCCAACATAGACCCAACTGCCAGGCTGCATGCAGCGGACCGCCTTAACACTGCCATTATTTGTGTGCCCCCCCCCCCAGGAGAAGAGTGTCCATGGCCAACGAGAGCGGGCCCAAACCAGAGGGGATGAACGTGACTGGCGGCCCTTCACTGTGCACGAGAAAAGAGCACTGGGCAGAGCTGGTGCACCCGAGGACCGGGAGATTGCGAATGCCGAGATCGGGGACGCGCCACCAAGTGAGATCCCCCCCTGCCTGGTCCCTTTCCCCTCAGCACTCTCCCCTCAGCACTCTCCCCTCAGCACTCTCCCCTCAGCACTCTCCCCTCAGCACTCTCACCTCAGCACTTTCCCCTCAGCGCACTACCCCCAGCACTCTCCCCCCCACACTCTCCCCTCGGCACTCTCCCCTCAGCACTCTCCCCTCAGCACTCCCCCCTCAGCACTCTCCCCTCGGCACTCTCCCCTCAGCACTCTCCCCTCAGCACTCTCCCCTCGGCACTCTCCCCTCAGCACTCCCCCCTCAGCACTCTCCCCTCAGCACTCCCCCCTCAGCACTCTCCCCCCCAGCACTCTCCCCTCAGCACTCTCCCCTCAGCACTCCCCCCTCAGCACTCCCCCCTCAGCCCTCTCCCCTCAGCACTCTCCCCACAGCACTCCCCCCTCAGCACTCCCCCCTCAGCACTCTCCCCCCAGCACTCTCCCCCCAGCACTCCCCCCCCAGCACTCTCCCCCCAGCACTCTCCCCCTCAGCACTCCCCCCCCAGCACTCTCCCCCCAGCACTCCCCCCTCAGCACTCCCCCCTCAGCACTCTCCCCTCAGCACTTCCCCCTCAGCACTTCCCCCTCAGCACTCCCCCCTCAGCACTCTCCCCCCAGCACTCTCCCCCCAGCACTCTCCCCCCAGCACTCTCCCCCTCAGCACTCCCCCCTCAGCACTCTCCCCCCCACACTCCCCCCTCAGCACTCTCCCCTCAGCACTCTCCCCCCAGCACTCTCCCCCCAGCACTCTCCCCCTCAGCAGTCACCCCTCAGCACTCTCCCCTCAGCACTCCCCCCTCAGCACTCCCCCCTCAGCACTCTCCCCCCAGCACTCTCCCCCTCAGCACTCCCCCCTCAGCACTCCCCCCTCAGCACTCTCCCCCCAGCACTCTCCCCCTCAGCACTCCCCCCTCAGCACTCCCCCCTCAGCACTCTCCCCTCAGCACTCTCCCCTCAGCACTTCCCCCTCAGCACTCTCCCCTCAGCGCACTACCCCCAGCACTCTCCCCCCTCAGCACTCTCCCCTCAGCACTCCCCCCTCAGCACTCTCCCCTCAGCACTCTCCCCCACACTCTCCCCTCAGCACTCCCCCCTCAGCACTCTCCCCTCAGCACTCCCCACTCAGCACTCCCCCCTCAGCTCTCTCCCCTCAGCACTCTCCCCCCAGCACTCTCCCCCCCACACTCTCCCCTCAGCACTCTCCCCTGAGCACTCTCCCCTCAGCACTCTCCCCTCAGCACTCTCCCCTCCGCACTCTCCCCTCAGCACTCTCCGCTCAGCACTCCCCCCTCAGCACTCTCCCCTCAACACTCTCCCCTCAGCACTCTCCCCTGAGCACTCTCCCCTCAGCATTCTCCCGTCAGCACTCCCCCCTCAGCACTCTCCCCCCCACACTCTCCCCTCAGCACTCTCCCATCAGCACTCTCCCCTCAGCACTCCCCACTCAGCACTCCCCCCTCAGCTCTCTCCCCTCAGCACTCTCCCCCCAGCACTCTCCCCCCCACACTCTCCCCTCAGCACTCTCCCCTGAGCACTCTCCCCTCAGCACTCTCCCCTCAGCACTTCCCCCTCAGCACTCTCCCCTCAGCACTCTCCCCTCAGCACTCTCCCCTCAGCACTCTCCCCCCAGCACTCTCCCCCACACTCTCCCCTCAGCACTCTCCCCGCCACACTCTCCCCTTCGCATTCCCCCCTCAGCACTCTCCCCTCAGCACTCTCCCCTCAGCACACCCCCCTCAGCACTCTCCCCTCAGCACTCTCCCCTCAACACTCTCCCCCCAGCACTCTCCCCCCCACACTCTCCCCTCAGCACTCTCCCCTCAGCACTCTCCCCACAGCACTCTCCCCGCCACACTCTCCCCTTCGCATTCCCCCCTCAGCACTCTCCCCTCAGCACTCTCCCCTCAGCACCCCCCCTCAGCACTCTCCCCTCAGCACTCTCCCCCCAGCACTCTCCCCTCAGCACTCTCCCCTCAGCACTCTCCCCTCAGCACTTCCCCCTCAGCACTCTCCCCTCAGCACTCTCCCCTCAGCATTCCCCACTCAGCACTCCCCCCTCAGATCGCTCCCCTCAGCACTCTCCCCCCAGCACTTTCCCCCCCACACTCTCCCATCAGCACTCTCCCCTGAGCACTCTCCCCTCAGCACTCCCCCCACAGCACTCTCCCCTCAGCACTCTCCCCTCAGCACTCCCCCCTCAGCACTCTCCCCTCAGCATTCTCCCCCCAGCACTCTCCCCCACACTCTCCCCTCAGCACTCTCCCCGCCACACTCTCCCCTTCGCATTCCCCCCTCAGCACTCTCCCCTCAGCACTCTCGCTCAGCACACCCCCCTCAGCACTCTCCCCTCAGCACTTTCCCCCCAGCACTCTCCCCTCAGCACTCTCCCCTCAACACTCTCCCCCCAGCACTCTCCCCCCCACACTCTCCCCTCAGCACTCTCCCCTCAGCACTCTCCCCCCAGCACTCTCCCCTCAGCACTCTCCCCCCAGCACTCTCCCCTCAGCACTCTCCCCTCAGCACTCTCCCCCCACACTCTCCGCTCAGCACTTTCCCCTCAGCGCACTACCCCCAGCACTCTCCCCCCCACACTTTCCTCTCAGCACTCTCCCCTCAGCACTCTCCGCTCAACACTCTCCCCCCAGCACTCTCCCCCCCACACTCTCCCCTCAGCACTCTCCCCTCAGCACTCTCCCCCCAGCACTCTCCCCCCCACACTCTCCGCTCAGCAGTCTCCGCCCCGCACTCTCCCCTCAGCACTTTCCCCTCAGCGCACTACCCCCAGCACTCTCCCCCCCACACTTTCCTCTCAGCACTCTCCCCTCAGCATTCTCTCCTCAGCACTCCCCCCTCAGCACTCTCCCCTCAGCACTACCCCCAGCACTCTCCCCCCCACACTCTCCCCTCAGCACTCTCCCCTCAGCACTCTCCCCTCAGCATTCTCCCCCCAGCACTCTCCCCCCCGCACTCTCCCCTCAGCAATCTCCCCTCAGCACTCCCCCTCAGCACTCTCCCCTCAGCACTCTCCCCCCCAGCACTCTCCCCTCAGCACTCTCCCCTCAGCACTCTCCCCCCCAGCACTCTCCCCTCAGCACTCTCCCCTCAGCACTCTCCCCCCAGCACTCTCCCCCCCCGCACTCTCCCCTCAGCACTCTCCCCTCAGCACTCTCCCCCCAGCACTCTCCCCTCAGCACTCTCCCCCCAGCACTCTCCCCCCCGCACTCTCCCCTCAGCACTCCCCCCTCAGCACTCTCCCCTCAGCACTCTCCCCTCAGCACTCTCCCCCCCAGCACTCTCCCCTCAGCACACCCCCCTCAGCACTCTCCCCTCAGCACTCTCCCCCCAGCACTCTCCCCTCAGCACTCTCCCCTCAACACTCTCCCCCCCGCACTCTCCCCCCCACACTCTCCCCTCAGCCCTCTCCCCTCAGCACTCTCCCCCCAGCACTCTCCCCGCCACACTCTCCCCTTGGCATTCCCCCCTCAGCACTCTCCCCTCAGCACTCCCCTCAGCACACCCCCCTCAGCACTCTCCCCTCAGCACTCTCCCCCCAGCACTCTCCCCTCAGCACTCTCCCCTCAGCACTCTCCCCTCAGCACTTCCCCCTCAGCACTCTCCCCTCAGCACTCTCCCCTCAGCATTCCCCACTCAGCACTCCCCCCTCAGATCTCTCCCCTCAGCACTCTCCCCCCAGCACTCTCCCCCCCACACTCTCCCATCAGCATTCTCCCCTGAGCACTCTCCCCTCAGCACTCCCCCCTCAGCACTCTCCCCTCAGCACTCTCCCCTCAGCACTCCCCCCCTCAGCACTCTCCCCTCAGCATTCTCCCCCCAGCACTCTCCCCCACACTCTCCCCTCAGCACTCTCCCCGCCACACTCTCCCCTTCGCATTCCCCCCTCAGCACTCTCCCCTCAGCACTCTCCCCTCAGCACACCCCCCTTCAGCACTCTCCCCTCAGCACTCTCCCCCCAGCACTCTCCCCCCAGCACTCTCCCCCCCACACTCTCCCCTCAGCACTCTCCCCTCAGCACGCTCCCCCCAGCACTCTCCCCCCCACACTCTCCGCTCAGCAGTCTCCGCCCCGCACTCTCCCCTCAGCACTTTCCCCTCAGCGCACTACCCCCAGCACTCTCCCCCCCACACTTTCCTCTCAGCACTCTCCCCTCAGCACTCTCCCCTCAACACTCTCCCCCCAGCACTCTCCCCCCCACACTCTCCCCTCAGCACTCTCCCCTCAGCACTCTCCCCCCAGCACTCTCCCCCCCACACTCTCCGCTCAGCAGTCTCCGCCCCGCACTCTCCCCTCAGCACATTCCCCTCAGCGCACTACCCCCAGCACTCTCCCCCCCACACTTTCCTCTCAGCACTCTCCCCTCAGCATTCTCTCCTCAGCACTCCCCCCTCAGCACTCTCCCCTCAGCACTACCCCCAGCACTCTCCCCCCCACACTCTCCCCTCAGCACTCTCCCCTCAGCACTCTCCCCTCAGAATTCTCCCCCCAGCACTCTCCCCCCTGCACTCTCCCCTCAGCAGTCTCCCCTCAGCACTCCCCCTCAGCACTCTCCCCTCAGCACTCTCCCCCCCAGCACTCTCCCCTCAGCACTCTCCCCTCAGCACTCTCCCCCCCAGCACTCTCCCCTCAGCACTCTCCCCTCAGCACTCTCCCCCCAGCACTCTCCCCCCCGCACTTTCCCCTCAGCACTCCCCCCTCAGCACTCCCCCCTCAGCACTCTCCCCTCAGCATTCTCCCCCCAGCACTCTCCCCCCCGCACTCTCCCCTCAGCACTCTCCCCTCAGCACTCCCCCTCAGCACTCTCCCCTCAGCACTCTCCCCTCAGCACTCTCCCCTCAGCACTCTCCCCCCCAGCACTCTCCCCTCAGCACTCTCCCCTCAGCACTCTCCCCCCAGCACTCTCCCCTCAGCACTCTCCCCCCAGCACTCTCCCCCCCGCACTCTCCCCTCAGCACTCCCCCCTCAGCACTCTCCCCTCAGCACTCTCCCCTCAGCACTCTCCCCCCCCAGCACTCTCCCCTCAGCACTCTCCCCTCAGCACTCTCCCCCCAGCACTCTCCCCTAAGCACTCTCCCCTCAGCACTCTCCCCTCAGCACTCTCCCCCCAGCACTCTCCCCTCAGCACTCTCCCCTCAGCACTCCCCCCTCAGCACTCTCCCCTCAGCATTCTCCCCTCAGCACTCCCCCCCTCAGCACTCTCCCCTCAGCATTCTCCCCCCAGCACTCTCCCCCACACTCTCCCCTCAGCACTCTCCCCGCCACACTCTCCCTTCGCATTCCCCCCTCAGCACTCTCCCCTCAGCACTCTCCCCTCAGCACACCCCCCTCAGCACTCTCCCCATGAGCACTCTCCCCCCAGCACTCTCCCCTCAGCACTCTCCCCTCAACACTCTCCCCCCAGCACTCTCCCCCCCACACTCTCCCCTCAGCACTCTCCCCTCAGCACTCTCCCCTCAGCATTCCCCACTCAGCACTCCCCCCTCAGATCTCTCCCCTCAGCACTCTCCCCCCAGCACTCTCCCCCCCACACTCTCCCATCAGCACTCTCCCCTGAGCACTCTCCCCTCAGCACTCCCCCCTCAGCACTCTCCCCTCAGCACTCTCCCCTCAGCACTCCCCCCCTCAGCACTCTCCCCTCAGCATTCTCCCCCCAGCACTCTCCCCCACACTCTCCCCTCAGCACTCTCCCCGCCACACTCTCCCCTTCGCATTCCCCCCTCAGCACTCTCCCCTCAGCACTCTCCCCTCAGCACCCCCCCCTCAGCACTCTCCCCTCAGCACTCTCCCCCCAGCACTCTCCCCTCAGCACTCTCCCCTCAACACTCTCCCCCCAGCACTCTCCCCCCCACACTCTCCCCTCAGCACTCTCCCCTCAGCACTCTCCCCCCCAGCACTCTCCCCCCCACACTCTCCGCTCAGCAGTCTCCGCCCCGCACTCTCCCCTCAGCACTTTCCCCTCAGCGCACTACCCCCAGCACTCTCCCCCCCACACTTTCCTCTCAGCACTCTCCCCTCAGCACTCTCCCCTCAACACTCTCCCCCCAGCACTCTCCCCCCCACACTCTCCCCTCAGCACTCTCCCCTCAGCACTCTCCCCCCAGCACTCTCCCCCCCACACTCTCCGCTCAGCAGTCTCCGCCCCGCACTCTCCACTCAGCACTTTCCCCTCAGCGCACTACCCCCAGCACTCTCCCCCCCACACTTTCCTCTCAGCACTCTCCCCTCAGCATTCTCTCCTCAGCACTCCCCCCTCAGCACTCTCCCCTCAGCACTACCCCCAGCACTCTCCCCCCCACACTCTCCCCTCAGCACTCTCCCCTCAGCACTCTCCCCTCAGCATTCTCCCCCCAGCACTCTCCCCCCCGCACTCTCCCCTCAGCAGTCTCCCCTCAGCACTCCCCCTCAGCACTCTCCCCTCAGCACTCTCCCCCCCAGCACTCTCCCCTCAGCACTCTCCCCTCAGCACTCTCCCCCCCAGCACTCTCCCCTCAGCACTCTCCCCTCAGCACTCTCCCCCCAGCACTCTCCCCCCCGCACTCTCCCCTCAGCAATCCCCCCTCAGCACTCCCCCCTCAGCACTCTCCCCTCAGCATTCTCCCCCCAACACTCTCCCCCCCGCACTCTCCCCTCAGCACTCTCCCCTCAGCACTCCCCCTCAGCACTCTCCCCTCAGCACTCTCCCCTCAGCACTCTCCCCCCCAGCACTCTCCCCTCAGCACTCTCCCCTCAGCACTCTCCCCCCAGCACTCTCCCCTCAGCACTCTCCCCCCAGCACTCTCCCCCCCGCACTCTCCCCTCAGCACTCCCCCCTCAGCACTCTCCCCTCAGCACTCTCCCCTCAGCACTCTCCCCCCAGCACTCTCCCCTCAGCACTCTCCCCCCAGCACTCTCCCCCCCCCGCACTCTCCCCTCAGCACTCTCCCCTCAGCACTTCCCCCCCCAGCACTCTCCCCTCAGCACTCTCCCCTCTGCACTCTCCCCCCAGCACTCTCCCCCCCGCACTCTCCCCTCAGCACTCCCCCCTCAGCACTCTCCCCTCAGCACTCTCCCCTGAGCACTCTCCCCCCAGCACTCTCCCCTCAGCACTCTCCCCCCAGCACTCTCCCCCCCGCACTCTCCCCTCAGCACTCTCCCCTCAGCACTCTCCCCCCAGCACTCTCCCCCCCGCACTCTCCCCTCAGCACTCTCCCCTCAGCACTCTCCCCCCCAGCACTCTCCCCTCAGCACTCTCCCCTCAGCACTCTCCCCCCAGCACTCTCCCCTCAGCACTCTCCCCCCAGCACTCTCCCCTCAGCACTCCCCCCTCAGCACTCCCCCCTCAGCACTCTCCCCCTCACACTCTCCCCTCAGCACTCCCCACTCAGCACTCTCCCCCAGCACTCTCCCCCCCACACTCTCCCCCAGCACTCTCCCCCACACACTCTCCCCTCAGCACTGTCCCGTCAGCACTCCCCCCTCACCCCGTACCGCGACCCACACCCCCTCCACCTGCCTAACCATGATGGTGTATTGTGTGTCGCAGGGCCACACGGTGACCGACCCGGAGCACTTGGCAGACACCGCCTGCGCCCAGCGCCTGGACGGCCAGCCGACGCAGATCAACCGGGCGCACCTGGCAGACACCGCCCGCGGGAAGCGCCTGGGCGGGCAGCCGATGCAGGTCAACCGGGCCCATCAGGCTTACACCGCCTCCGGCCAGCACCTGGGCGGGCAGCCCACAGGGACTCTAGCAGCGATGGGGAGGGCAGCTCCAACAACAGCCCTCCGGCCCAGTCCAGCGACGACACGTCAACACAGGACACCAGCACACAGAGGACATGTTATGGAAGAGGCCTTTTCAGAACCCCAAAATGTATCATCGAGTTCAACCAACCTCTCCCTTTAATGGATTTGTTGCTTTTCCTAGCACACGGCTTTTTCCCTAGGTGTGGGATTACAATTCTGGACACGTGGGTTTTTAAACACAAAACACTTATTATTCCATGAACTCAACTTAATATCTGAAATAAACATTGGATCTCTTAACACCCCTTACTTCAAAGATAACTCAGAAAATATTGCAACAGTAAATAATTCCTCAAAATGTTCCTTCAAACCTCCAAGAGACTTAACACCTTTAAACAAAATCACATTGGGTGAAAAGCTTTACTATTATGAGTTTAAATCACCCAAATGATCCAGAGATAGTCTTTCATGTCAGAGAGCCAGCTCCCTGCAAACACAGACACTCCCAACCTCTTTTCAAACTTGCAGCTCTCTGGAAACACACAGACACACACAAGCTGCTTTTTAAACTGCAAAACTAAACTGCAAAATGGCTGACCTGACCTCAGCTCCACCCACTCTCTGACGTCACTGTTTTCTTAAAGGTACATTGCTTAAACATCCATGTCTTAAAGGTACTCTCCCATGACAACAGACAGACACAACGACAGGACACCAGCACACAGGGGACAGACAGACACGGGACAGACAGACAGACATGGGCACGGGAGCAATAGGTCAGAAGGTGAGAGCATTGAGGGAGAACTAGGGAATAGGGACAGTGGGGCTCTGAGGCAGAGCAGACAGGGAAAAGTTGCTGAACACAGTGGGTCTGGTGGCCTGAAGTGCATATGTTTAAATGCAAGACGTATTACGGGTAAGGCAGATGAACTTAGAGCTTGGATTAGTACTTGGAACTATGATGTTGTTGCCATTACAGAGACCTGGTTGAGGGAAGGGCAGGATTGGCAGCTAAACGTTCCAGGATTTAGATGTTTCAGGCAGGATTGAGGGGGATGTAAAAGGGGTGGCGGAGTTGCGCTACTGGTTAGGGAGAATATCACAGCTGTACTGCGGGAGGACACCTCAGAGGGCAGTGAGGCTATATGGGTAGAGATCAGGAATAAGAAGGGTGCAGTCACAATGTTGGGGGTTTACTACAGGCCTCCCAACAGCCAGCGGGAGATAGAGGAGCAGATAGGTAAACCGATTTTGGAAAAGAGTAAAAATAACAGGGTTGTGGTGATGGGAGACTTCAACCTCCCCAATACTGACTGGGACTCACTTAGTGCCAGGGGCTTAGACGGGGCGGAGTTTGTAAGGAGCATCCAGGAGGGCTTCTTAAAACAATATGTGGGCAGTCCAACTAGGGAAGGGGCGGTACTGGACTTGGTATTGGGGAATGAGCCCGGCCAGGGGGTAGATGTTTCAGTAGGGGAGCATTTCGGGAACAGTGACCACAATTCAGTAAGTTTTAAAGTGCTGGTGGACAAGGATAAGAGTGGTGCTAGGATGAATGTGCTAAATTGAGGGAAGGCTAATTATAACAATATTAGGTGGGAACTGAAGAACATAGATTGGGGGCGGATGTTTGAGGGCAAATCAACATCTGACATGTGGGAGGCTTTCAAGTGTCAGTTGAAAGGAATTCGTGACCGGCATGTTCCTGTGAGGAAGAAGGATAAATACGGCAATTTTCGGGAACCTTGGATAACGAGAGATATTGCAGGCCTCGTCAAAAAGAAAAAGGAGGCATTTGTCAGGGCTAAAAGGCTGGGAACAGACGAAGCCTGTGTGGAATATAAGGAAAGTAGGAAGGAACTTAAGCAAGGAGTCAGGAGGGCTAGAAGGGGTCACGAAAAGTCATTGGCAAATAGGGTTAAGGAAAATCCCAAGGCTTTTTACACGTACATAAAAAGCAAGAGGGTAGCCAGGGAAAGGGTTGGCCCACTGAAGGATAGGCGAGGGAATCTATGTGTGGAGCCAGAGGAAATGGGCGAGGTACTAAATGAATACTTTGCACCAAAGAGAAGAAATTGGTAGATGTTGAGTCTGGAGAAGGGTGTGTAGATAACCTGGGTCACATTGAGATCAAAAAAGACGAGGTGTTGGGTGTCTTAAAAAATATTAAGGTAGATAAGTCCCCAGGGCCTGATGGGATCTACCCCAGAATACTGGAGGAGGCTGGAGAGGAAATTGCTGAGGCCTTGACAGAAATCTTTGGATCCTCACTATCTTCAGGTGATGTCCCGGAGGACTGGAGAATAGCCAATGTTGTTCCTCTGTTTAAGAAGGGCAGCAAGGATAATCCAGGGAACTACAGGCCGCCTTTACTTCAGTGGTAGGGAAATTACTGGAGAGAATTCTTCGAGACAGGATCTACTCCCATTTGGAAGCAAATGGACGTATTAGTGAGAGGCAGCATGGTTTTGTGAAGGGGAGGTCGTGTCTCACTAACTTGATAGAGTTTTTCGAGGAGGTCACTCAGATGATTGATGCAGGTAGGGCAGTGGATGTTGTCTATATGGACTTCAGTAAGGCCTTTGACAAGGTCCCTCATGGTAGACTAGGTGCAAAAGGTGAAGTCACACGGGATCAGGGGTGAGCTGGCAAGGTGGATACAGAACTGGCTAGGTCATAGAAGGCAGAGAGTAGCAATGGAAGGATGCTTTTCTAATTGGAGGGCTATGACCAGTGGTGTTCCACAGGGATCAGTGCTGGGACCTTTGCTGTTTGGAGTATATATAAATGATTTGGAGGAAAATGTAACTGGTCTGATTAGTAAGTTTGCAGACGACACAAAGGTTGGTGGAATTGCCGATAGCGATGAGGACTGTCAGAGGATACAGCAGGATTTAGATTGTTTGGAGACTTGGGCGGAGAGATGGCAGATGGAGTTTAATCCGGACAAATGTGAGGTCATGCATTTTGGAAGGTCTAATGCAGGTAGGGAATATACAGTGAATGGTAGAACCCTCAAGAGTATTGAAAGTCAAAGAGATCTAGGAATACAGGTCCACAGGTCACTGAAAGGGGCAACACAGGTGGAGAAGGTAGTCAAGAAGGCATACGGCATGCTGGCCTTCATTGGCCGGGGCATTGAGTATAAGAATTGGCAAGTCATGTTGCAGCTGTATAGAACCTTAGTTAGGCCACACTTGGAGTATAGTGTTCAATTCTGGTCGCCACACTACCAGAAGGATGTGGAGGCTTTAGAGAGGGTGCAGAAGAGATTTACCAGGATGTTGCCTGGTATGGAGGGCATTAGCTATGAGGAGCGGTTGAATAAACTCGGTTTGTTCTCACTGGAACGAAGGAGGTTGAGGGGCGACCTGATAGAGGTCTACAAAATTATGAGGGGCATAGACAGAGTGGATAGTCAGAGGCTTTTCCCCGGGGAAGAGGGGTCAATTACTAGGGGGTATAGGTTTAAGATGAGAGGGGCAAGGTTTAGAGTAGATGTACGAGGCAAGTTTTTTACGCAGAGGGTAGTGGGTGCCTGGAACTCGCTACCGGAGGAGGTGGTGGAAGCAGGGACGATAGTGACATTTAAGGGGCATCTTGACAAATACATGAATAGGATGGGAATAGAGGGATACGGACCCAGGAAGTGTAGAAGATTGCAGTTTAGTCAGGCAGCATGGTCGGCACGGGCTTGGAGGGCCGAAGGGCCTGTTCCTGTGCTGTACATTTCTTTGTTCTTTGTTCTTTGACATGACGACACAGGACACCAGCACACGGAGGACTGACAGAAATGAAAGAACACAACATGACACCAACACGGAGGGGACGGACAGACAGGACACCGCACCCCAGGGGACCCCTGACTACAGGTCCGATGAAGACACTGAGGTTGCATCACAACTGTCTCTTACACCCTCCACCATCGCAGAGACTCTCACCTCGGTTGGCCATTTTTGTGATGAGGCTTCTGGGATACTAACTGGTGCACACCACACAGCCCCTCCAGTACCGCAGGTGAGGTGGAGATAGGAGCATCCGAGGGGCCGGACGGTCGGAGGGCATGGATGTTTAAGCAATGGCCCTTTAAGAAAACAGACGGGTCCCGGGTTCCTGGAATTCCCTCACCCATCCATAGTCAGGGACCCAGGAATGTGAAAAGGGGGTGACAACCAGTTTCCAGCACCTGCAGACGCAGGTGGAGGAGTGCATCCGTGTCCAGGAGCAGGAAATGGTGCCAGTCATGAGTGCAACACAGGCCAACACCGCACGGGTGGTATCCACGGTGGAGGCAATGGTGGCGACGGTGTCGGGCATGGGACTGAGTTTGCAAGGGCTATCTGTGCACGAGGCCTCCGCGGCCCAGAACAGGGCTGCCCTCTCACAGACAGCCATGAGCCAGAGCTAGCTGAACATTGCAGAGACACTCAACAACTTGGCCTGGAATCAGCAGGCCATGGCCCAGTCTCAGCAGGCCATCACTGAGAGCATCAGCGCCATTGCCTGGGTGATGGCCGTCATTGTACAGAGTCAGACAGGGATCGTGAACTCCCTGAGATCCTTCAGACCCTGGTCGATACCAGTGCGGGCATCCAGGACTGGCAACGCCAGGTGACGGGGGTGCCGCGGGTGTTGGATCCACTCGCACCCCCTTCCCATGGAGAGCCTCGGGGGCCACCGGGCACCCCTGCAGGTGAGGTCCCGGAACTCCTCACCACCTCGGACTCCACCCCTGCCGTCCCTGGTGCATCTGGTGGGTAGCAGGCAGAACAGGGTGGCACCGCACGATCCCAATCGCCCGGGGTGCAGCCTGGCCCATCCAGGCTGGGCCGCCCCAGGAAACAGCCGCCAAAGGGGACTCTAGTCACAGGGCAAGGGCACAGGAGCCCACCTCCAGTTCTGCTGTACTGTCTGGGGGAACACCCAGACGTAGTAATAGGGCCTCTAAGGCCAGAAATGTAGACACTGAGTAAGTTGGCAAGGGTGCAGGGCACGAATAGTTAAATGGGCTAGGGCACATGTACAGGACGTCCGTTATAAACACCTTTCACACCTATGTACGCTGCCTCTGTCCTCTGTGCTCTGTCCGATGCGTGCGGGGGTGGGGCGGGGACTGTGTGCCAGTCTGGGTGAGGGGTGCTGCGATGGAATGTTGAGCTCCGGTGAGTGTGACGTGCGGCCCTGCGCCTCCACCCGCCCGCCCCCCCACCCCCTCCCCCCCCGCACGGTTCTCCCACGCCACCTGCCCCAGCCATTCGACAGGGCCATGAAATGCAATGTCTAGGCCGCATGCAGGTGGAGGGTCTTGATGTGGCCATGAGTCAGCACGGTAGCATAGTGGTTAGCACAATTGCTTCACAGCTCCAGGGTCCCAGGTTCGATTCCGGCTTGGGTCACTGTCTGTACGGAGTCTGCACATCCTCCCCGTGTGTGCGTGGGTTTCCTCCGGGTGCTCCGGCTTCCTCCCACAGTCCAAAGATGGGTAGGTGGATTGGCCATGATAAATTGCCCTTAGTGTCCAAAATTGCCCTTAGTGTTGGGTGGGGTTACTGGGTTATGGGGATAGGGTGGAGGTGTAGCCTTGGGTAGGGTGCTCTTTCCGGGAGCTGGTGCAGACTCGATGGGCCGAGTGGCCTCCTTCTGCACTGTAAATTCTATGAGTCAGACATTGTCGAACGATGTATGGCTCGTATCCCATCGCAGAGCGGGTTGTCATCATCCTTGCACTGTCATCCGTGTGACCTCCATCCCGTTGTGCCGCAGGTGAATGTGTCATGGAGGGGTGGTATGCAAGTGGGTGATGTGGTGGTGGGAGAGGTGAGGGTGGTCGGTGGTGGGGGGAGGTGCTGAACTCTGTTGTCTGTGCCCATGCCTATCAATCCTACCACCCACCGTGGTCGCTGAAACGTGTGGCTATCAGCGCCTCCCATGCTTGCTGGCCCAGCCGGCGGCATTGGGCAGCCTCTCGTTGTCGTCCATCCCCCATGTTCAGTGCATCGGCCCCACCCTCACCATCACCCTCATCTGGAAAGGAGTACCCCTCATCCTGATCCTTCCCTTCCTCCTCCTCCAGCACATTGCCCCTCTGCTGGGCTATGTTGTGCAGGACGCAGCAGACCACAACGATGCGGCCGACACTCATCGATGGGTACTGGAGGGCCCCTCCAGAGTGATCCAGGCACCTGAAGCGCATCTTGAGCAGCCCAAAGCACCTCTCGACCATACCCCTGATCGCACTATGGGCATCATTGTAGCGGTGTTCCGCGGCGGTCTGTGGCCTCCGTATAGGCGTCATCAGCCATGACCGCAACGGATAACCCCTGTCGCCCAGCAACCAGCCCCCGCAGGGGGTATCCCTCGAACATGCCAGGGATGAACGATTGGGCCAATATAAAAGAGTCATGCACGCTGCCAGGGTACCTGGCGCAGACGTGCATGATTGTCACCCTGTGGTCACAGACCACCTGCACGTTCATTGAGTACGTAACCTTCCTGTTCATGCACATGCCCCTTTCATCCAATGTGGGCAATCGATCGCCCCCTGGACCACGGATATCCGAGCAACAGCGGTGAACCCCGCTGCGCAGGCATCCTGGTGGGCGCGGTCCACAGGGAACTGTATGTATCAGTCGTACAGGGCGTCAGTGAAGGCCCGGGTGCACCTGTGCACCGATGGCTGCAAGATGCCAGACAGGTCTCCACTCAGCGACTGGAACGATCCCATCGCAAAGAGGTTAAGGGTGACCGTCACCTTGACGGCCACCGGGAGGGCATGTCCACCCCCCGTCCCACAATGTGCCAGGTGTGCATAAGATGGCAGGTGTGGACACCGGCCTCCCGGCTCATCCGGAGTCTCCTCATGCACGCCCTGTCCGGGAAGTCCTCGAAGGACATGAGGTGCCGGTAAACACGTGGCCTCATCGGACTCCTCCGTGGTCGTGGAACACCCTCCTCCTCTGTTGCTAACTTTTGGTTAGTTCAATTGGCTCTGTTTTATAACCGTTGCTCTCGAGTCGCCAGGTATCTTTATGATACCGCCACGAGGTTCAAGTCCAAGTACTGATCAATAACTCAATACACCGATTAGTAAGATTCAAATCAAAGCACATTTATTATACACAGTAATCGCTACTCATGCACAAATTCTACGTCTAAGCTACTTCTACGACTGACAGGCCTATACTTAGCTTCGGACTGGCCCACCAGGTCAGGGGAACAAATGGCCTTTTGTTCGGGTTCTGAGTCTGCGGGATTCAAAGTTGATACGGATTGGTAGCTAGGAGTGCCTATCTCGTAGCGAGCGTTGACTTAAGACGTACTGGATCTCGGCGGCAGTTGAACCGGCCACGGTCAAGGTTGGTTCGCGTTGCTGAGAGACCGGGTCAAGAAGAACGATTTGAGGTGGGGGCTTAACTTTATAGTGCCCAGGGGCTTCCCGCCTTTCGGGGCGTTCCGTGTACCTGGTTCCAGGTGATTGGACTTTGTTCCAATCGCTTGGTTCGATTTCTCCAATGCTGGAGCGGTTCCCTGATCGATGGGCGGTCTTGAGGTGGCCGTTAACCTCTTTTGTGTTGCCTCCTGCTGGCGCCGGGGAGTCTGGCTTAGCTTTGTTTGTCCCAAATGTTGCGATTGTTCCCAGGGATTGCTTCTTAGTAGGTAGATGGCTGCTACATTATTATGCAGATGGCTGCTTGTATCGATGCTGTCTGGGCTTTTGCAGAGTTTAATACACAGTAAACTTGCACCTGTTGGTTTCTGCCTGTGTTGGCTGAATTTCCCTGCAGCCTTTGCTGTTCTCCATTTTACATCAGGAGTTGGCCAACCCAGGTGGATACACCTCCTCCTCCTCCTTGGAATCCTCGTGCTGTGGCTCCCCCACGTCGTGGTGCTCCTCCTGCGCCTCTCGGGCATGTGGCCCTGCGGCCTGGACGGAATGCACGTGCCCCACTGCGGCCCGCTCCTCTTCAGCAGGTCCACCACCTCCCTCTCACGCGTCTGCTCCAGCTCCCACTGGGCCTCATGCAGGGCAGCGGCCCCTGCCATGATGGCCAACAACGCTGGGAGATGGTCTGAGGTAAGTACCATATTTTTATTATATTATTATTATTTTTTATAAAAATTTAATTTAGTTGTTAGCCAGATCTTGGTAGAAAGTTAGAGGAATGGCAGGGAAGGGAGTGCAATGTTCCTCCTGCAGGATGTTTGAGGTGAGGGATGCAGTTAGTGTCCCTGCTGATTTTACCTGCAGGAAGTGCTGCCATCTCCAGCTCCTCCAAGACCGAGTTAGGGAACTGGAGCTGGAGTTGGAAGAACTTTGGATCATTCGGGAGGCAGAAGGGGTCATAGATAGCAGCTTCAGGGAATTAGTTACACCAAAGATTGGAGATAGGTGGGTAACTGTAAGAGGGACTGGGAAAAAACAGTCAGTGCAGGGATCCCCTGCGGTCGTTCCCCTGAGAAACAAGTATACCGCTTTGGATACTTGTGGGGGGGACGACTTACCAGGGGTAAGCCATGGGGTACGGGCCTCTGGCACGGAGTCTGTCCCTGTTGCTCAGAAGGGAAGGGGGGAGAGGAGCAGAGCATTAGTAATTGGGGACTCTATAGTCAGGGGCACAGATAGGAGATTTTGTGGGAGCGTGAGAGACTCACGTTTGGTATGTTGCCTCCCAGGTGCAAGGGTACGTGATGTCTCGGATCGTGTTTTCCGGGTCCTTAGGGGGGAGGGGGAGCAGCCCCAAGTCGTGGTCCACATTGGCACCAACGACATAGGTAGGAAAGGGGACAAGGATGTCAGGCAGGCTTTCAGGGAGCTAGGATGGAAGCTCAGAACTAGAACAAACAGAGTTGTTATCTCTGGGTTGTTGCCCGTGCCACGTGATAGTGAGATGAGGAATAGGGAGAGAGAGCATTTAAACACGTGGCTACAGGGATGGTGCAGGCGGGAGGGTTTCAGATTTTTGGATAACTGGGGCTCTTTCTGGGGAAGGTGGGACCTCTACAGACAGGATGGTCTACATCTGAACCTGAGGGGCACAAATATCCTGGGGGGGAGATTTGTTAGTGCTCTTTGGGGGGGTTTAAACTAATGCAGCAGGGGCATGGGATCCTGGATTGTAGTTTTAGGGTAAGGGAGAATGAGAGTATAGAGGTCAGGAGCACAGATTTGACGGCGCAGGAGGGGGCCAGCGTTCAGGTAGGTGGTTTGAAGTGTGTCTACTTCAATGCCAGGAGTATACAAAACAAGGTAGGGGAACTGGCAGCGTGGGTTGGTACCTGGGACTTCGATGTTGTGGCCATTTCGGAGACATGGATAGAGCAGGGACAGGAATGGATGTTGCAGGTTCCGGGGTTTAGGTGTTTTAGTAAGCTCAGAGAAGGAGGCAAAAGAGGGGGAGGTGTGGCGCTGCTAGTCAAGAGCAGTATTACGGTGGCGGAGAGGATGCTAGATGGGGACTCTTCTTCCGAGGTAGTATTGGCTGAAGTTAGAAACAGGAAAGGAGAGGTCACCCTGTTGGGAGTTTTTTATAGGCCTCCTAATAGTTCTAGGGATGTAGAGGAAAGGATGGCGAAGATGATTCTGGATATGAGCGAAAGTAACAGGGTAGTTATTATGGGAGACTTTAACTTTCCAAATATTGACTGGAAAATATATAGTTCGAGTACAATAGATGGGTCGTTTTTTGTACAGTGTGTGCAGGAGGGTTTCCTGAAACAATATGTTGACAGGCCAACAAGAGGCGAGGCCACGTTGGATTTGGTTTTGGGTAATGAACCAGGCCAGGTGTTGGATTTGGAGGTAGGAGAGAACTTTGGGGACAGTGACCACAATTCGGTGACGTTTACATTAATGATGGAAAGGGATAAGTATACACCGCAGGGCAAGAGTTATAGCTGGGGGAAGGGCAATTAGACGTGACTTGGGGGGGATAAGGTGGAGAAGTAGGCTGCAAGTGTTGGGCACACTGGATAAGTGGGGCTTGTTCAAGGATCAGCTACTGCGTGTTCTTGATAAGTATGTACCGGTCAGACAGGGAGGAAGGCGTCGAGCGAGGGAACCGTGGTTTACCAAGGAAGTGGAATCTCTTGTTAAGAGGAAGAAGAAGGCCTATGTGAAGATGAAGTGTGAAGTTTCGGTTGGGGCGATGGATAGTTACAAGGTAGCGAGGAAGGATCTAAAGAGAGAGCTAAGACGAGCAAGGAGGGGACATGAGAAGTATTTGGCAGGAAGGATCAAGGAAAACCCAAAAGCTTTCTATAGGTATGTCAGGAATAAGCGAATGACTAGGGAAAGAGTAGGACCAGTCAAGGACAGGGATGGGAAATTGTGTGTGGAGTCTGAAGAGATAGGCGAGATACTAAATGAATATTTTTCGTCAGTATTCACTCAGGAAAAAGATAATGTTGTGGAGGAGAATGCTGAGCCCCAGGCTAATAGAATAGATGGCATTGAGGTACGTAGGGAAGAGGTGTTGGCAATTCTGGACAGGCTGAAAATAGATAAGTCCCCGGGACCTGATGGGATTTATCCTAGGATTCTATGGGAGGCCAGGGAAGAGATTGCTGGACCTTTGGCTTTGATTTTTATGTCATCATTGGCTACAGGAATAGTGCCAGAGGACTGGAGGACAGCAAATGTGGTCCCTTTGTTCAAAAAGGGGAGCAGAGACAACCCCGGCAACTATAGACCGGTGAGCCTCACGTCTGTAGTGGGTAAAGTCTTGGAGGGGATTATAAGGGACAAGATTTATAATCATCTAGATAGGAATAATATGATCAGGGATAGTCAGCATGGCTTTGTGAAGGGTAGGTCATGCCTCACAAACCTTATTGAGTTCTTTGAGAAGGTGACTGAACAGGTAGACGAGGGTAGAGCAGTTGATGTGGTGTATATGGATTTCAGCAAAGCGTTTGATAAGGTTCCCCACGGTAGGCTATTGCAAAAAATACGGAGGCTGGGGATTGAGGGTGATTTAGAGATGTGGATCAGAAATTGGCTAGCTGAAAGAAGACAGAGGGTGGTGGTTGATGGGAAATGTTCAGAATGGAGTACAGTCACAAGTGGAGTACCACAAGGATCTGTTCTGGGGCCGTTGCTGTTTGTCATTTTTATCAATGACCTAGAGGAAGGCGCAGAAGGGTGGGTGAGTAAATTTGCAGACGATACTAAAGTCGGTGGTGTTGTCGATAGTGTGGAAGGATGTAGCAGGTTACAGAGGGATATAGATAATCTGCAGAGCTGGGC
Source organism: Scyliorhinus torazame (assembly GCF_047496885.1). Taxonomy (NCBI): domain Eukaryota; kingdom Metazoa; phylum Chordata; class Chondrichthyes; order Carcharhiniformes; family Scyliorhinidae; genus Scyliorhinus; species Scyliorhinus torazame. The sequence continues at coordinate 123,067,361 of NC_092709.1, forward strand.
TGAGAGGTGGCAAATGGAGTTTAATGTAGAGAAGTGTGAGGTGATTCACTTTGGAAGGAATAACAGGAATGCGGAATATTTGGCTAATGGTAAAGTTCTTGAAAGTGTGGCTGAGCAGAGGGATCTAGGTGTCCATGTACATAGATCCCTGAAAGTTGCCACCCAGGTTGATAGGGTTGTGAAGAAGGCCTATGGAGTGTTGGCCTTTATTGGTAGAGGGATTGAGTTCCAGAGTCGGGAGGTCATGTTGCAGCTGTACAGAACTCTGGTCCGGCCGCATTTGGAGTATTGCGTACAGTTCTGGTCACCGCATTATAGGAAGGACGTGGAGGCTTTGGAGCGGGTGCAGAGGAGATTTACCAGGATGTTGCCTGGTATGGAGGGAAAATCTTATGAGGAAAGGCTGACGGACTTGAGGTTGTTTTCGTTGGAGAGAAGAAGGTTAAGAGGAGACTTAATAGAGGCATACAAAATGATCAGGGGGTTGGATAGGGTGGACAGTGAGAGCCTTCTCCCGCGGATGGATATGGCTGGCACGAGGGGACATAACTTTAAACTGAGGGGTAATAGATATAGGACAGAGGTCAGAGGTAGGTTCTTTACGCAAAGAGTAGTGAGGCCGTGGAATGCCCTACCTGCTACAGTAGTGAACTCGCCAACATTGAGGGCATTTAAAAGTTTATTGGATAAACATATGGATGATAATGGCATAGTGTAGGTTAGATGGCTTTTGTTTCGGTGCAACATCGTGGGCCGAAGGGCCTGTACTGCGCTGTATTGTTCTATGTTCTATGTTCTATGGCTAAATATTGTACGATCTGCAGGGTGTGGGTGTAGACAAAGTTTCATCATTGGCATACCCCTCTCCACAACCAGGTGCCATGGGCTACATGGCCGGACCCGGTTGCCAGCACGCGCCCCACCCCGCCCCCTTGGTGCCCTGACACTAGTCAGGCGTCGCCCCTGCCAGGGCCACCGTCTGGTGGCACTGCCCCCACCGGGGGCTGCCTTGTGTGCTGCCCTGGACCTACCCGCTGGTGGGTGACACCAGCTGGGGGGGGGCATGGAGGGGTCTGGCACACGTGAGGATGGCCGAGACGCCTGAGCCGCAACAGTGAACGGGTTGGGTGGACGTCCGCGTGTCCGCCGTCATGGCATCTGGGCCATTTGATCCGCCCTGCCATGGAGGGCCGTGGCCACCCGCAGCCTTTGTCGCCCCCACCGCTCCTTCACCAACCCCCCATCCCCCAGCAGCGTCTGTGTGGAACCCCCCCCACGCCCTGGGTGGGCCTCCCCACACCGCCCGCAGCCACGCCCGTGCCGCTTCCCCTCACGGGTTCCCACCTCCAATGCCGTCAACCACCCCCACCCCCCCACCCCCCCGGCGGGCCTCCCCACACCGCCCGCAGCCACGGCCGTGTCGCTCCCCCTCACGGGTTCCCACCTCCAATGCCGTCAACCACCCCCACCCCCCCGGGGGGCCTCCCCCACACCGCCCACAGCCACGGCTGTGCCGCTCCCAACGCCGTCAACCACCTCCTCCCGCAGTGTCAGCCAGCACGACTGGTTGACGCTTTTGTATACCATATCAAAACGGCGCCGGCGTGACATCCAGTCACACCAGCGGAACTTCGGCCCATCCGGCCCGGAGAATCACTGGGCCATCGGAGAATCGCCGCTCCGATCCCTTGCCACGATTCTCTGTGCGGCGGGGCGCCATGCACGCGCGCCGGGTTTTTACCGCATCGGAGAATTGCATCTCGGCGTCGGAACGGCGTGGTGCGATTCGTGCAGCCCCCCCCCCCCCCCCCGAACTGGTGCTGGCTCAGAGAATCCCGCCCCATGTTCCAGTGCACATCAGTACAAGAACGCAGAAATAATATAATTGGTTTTGTGATGTTGAAACATTTTAAAGCCTACTCCCAATCAAAAATACAGAAAGATCACCTTCAGAATTGTGTCTAATGTGGAAGGGCCCTCCTGTTTTTTCCTGTCTGTTCCCTTAGTTTCCCTTTCTTTTATGTCTTCAATTACTATTTTGTTCCATGGCTGATTAATGGACCTGTGACTTTAACGCAAAACATTCGAACAGGGGATTGCAGCAGAAGGAGAGATCAGTGATGACTCACTTTGATTGACTTGGCTCAAGGCCAATGAATTAGCTGAAAATACTGTGCTTTACCCGGTAACCAATGGTGATTGGTTCGGATCTCAATGAGACGTTATTCAGAGACAAGGATGATTTCAGTTTTGGTCTGAAGCCTGGAAGAAGCAGCTCTAAGTATCTCTCTCTCTAAAACTCCAGTGTAAGAGCTCTTCCCTCTCCCCAGTAAGACTAGATGTCATTGTCTCGAGACTGTAAATGATCGAAGCCAAACCACAGACTGGAAACCAGATTTGATGTGAGAAAAAGGGCCTAAGAAACAGGTCTGAAGGTGAACCTTCGAGTTGAAGGCTCAGTTTAATAAAAGCTGACGTGTCTCTCCAGGAGAAAACCTACATCCAGTGAGTATTAAATGAATTACTCTGCAAGAAGACCATCACCAACTGTAAACCAGAAGCTTTGATCAACCAGCGAGATATGAGGAAAATCTGCTCCAAAGAACTCATGGTCTGAAGCAAGGACTTGTATCTTTTGCCCTTAACTCTTATTAATTTACTCCTGTCCACCCCTCTCTGTTGTCTGTCCTGTGTGTGTGGGTAGAGGGCCAGACAGTTAAAATAGGTAGTAAGTTAGCTCGCTTGTTATCCAGCTGACATTATTGCATTTCTGTAAATAAACATTAATCATGTTTCAACTTACAAACCTGGTGACTGTAAATATTGGGCAGCGAAGAGCCAATGATTGCAGGAATTTTTATACACATTATTGGTTAATTCACTTGTGTTGGGACTCCAAAACCTGTGGGGCTGGTCTGGGATCTTTGGAACAGTAGACGCGAAGATGGGTTACAGCATAAACTAAAATGAGACAGTAATGTTTGTAGTGTGTAACAGCTCTGGAAGCTGCGAAGCATTTTCTTCAACTGGACAGCTTATCTGTGGCTTATTTAAAAGAGCTTCACAAAGACACGCTAGACGAACTGGTAGGTGAATTATGAATAGAGGTACCAGCTGGAACTAGGCAAAGATAATTGAAGCGATTGTTTAATATTTAAATTTGAAAGAAATGCAAGAAACCCAGCCTGGGTTTGGGCAACAATCAGTAGAATTAGCTAAAATCCTGCTATCAATGAAACAAATGGAAGTGCAGCAAGAGCAAAAAGAAGGAAATGAGGAAGTTGGAATGAAAGAAAGGCTACCAGTTTAAGGAACTAGAAATGAGTGGGGAGCTGCCACACTAGAATGGAACCCAGTAGCGATATGTTGAAATTTACGCAGGCCCTCCAAAAATTCAAAGAGAAGGAAGTACATAGAACATAGAACATAGAAAATACAGCACAGAACAGGCCCTTCGGCCCACGATGTTGTGCCGAACCTTTGTCCTAGATTAATCATAGATTATCATTGAATTTACAGTGCAGAAGGAGGCCATTCGGCCCTTTGAGTCTGCACCGGCTCTTGGAAAGAGCACCCTACCCAAACTCAACACCTCCACCCAACACCAAGGGCAATTTGGACATTAAGGGCAATTTATCATTGGCCAATTCACCTAACCCGCACATCTTTGGACTGTGGGAGGAAACCGGAGCACCCGGAGGAAACCCACGCAGACACGGGGAGGACGTGCAGACTCCGCACAGACAATGACCCAAGCCGGAATCGAACCTGGGACCATGGAGCTGTGAAGCAATTGTGCTATCCACAATGCTACCGTGCTGCCCTTAAGAACAAATAAATCTACAAGTAGAAATGTTTTTAGGGCTTTTGCGGAAATAGCAATCCAAAAGGAGTGGCCAAGAGGAGTGGCAATTATGGCTGACAATTATGAGCTCATCCATAAATTTAAAGCTTTGTTCCATTACCCCCACAATTTTGAAAAGGATAGGAAATAGAAGAGTTAAAGGAAGACAGGTAGCCAAGATAAGGAATGGATAGCTGGGAGTGCTCTGAGATCTTCTTCTTAGACCAGGAAAGAAGGCACTGAGGGCACGGAGGTGAGACTTGGAAGCCGAGGTGTCACCATTGTAACAAGGTGGGACACGTTCATTCAGCATGTTGGAAATTGCAAGGAAAGCCCATGGGAATTGTGGGGGTTCATAAGGAGGGTTCTGAAAAGGGAACAAAGATGGAGAATACGGGGCAGATTGTAGTGTTAACTGGACTTAAGAGACTTGAGGGAAACACCGCTGTGGGATGGGGAATGAGGTAGGTGAGAGTTTTGCCGGATTTTTGCCGAAGGGGAATTCACTCCGTTTTCCTCAACTGATGTAGCCAAACCTATAATAATTTGAAGGGACACAAGGGCTACTCAAACTCTGGTATTGGAGAAGGATTTAGTTCTCCCTCCAGAGAGCTCAATGTCAGATTAAGTATTAGTGAGTGGGATAAGACCATAAGACATAGGAGCAGAATTAGGACACTCGGCCCATCGAGTCTGCTCTGCCATTCTATCATGGCTGATATTATCTCATCCCCATTCTCCTGTCTTCTCCCCATAACCCCTGGATCCCCTTATTAATCAAAAGCCTATCTATCTGTCTTAAAGACACTCAGTGATTTGGCCTCTACAGCCTTTTGCGGCAAAGAGTTCCATAGATTCACCACCCTCTGGTTGAAGAAATTCCTCCTCCTCTCGTTTTAAAGGATCGTCCCTTTAGGCTGAGTCCTCTGGTGTCCTCTGGTTCTAGTTTACCCTGCAAGTGGAAATATCCTCTCCACATCCACTCTATCCAGGCCTCGCAGTATCCTGTAAGTTTCAATAAGATCCCCCCCTCATCCTTATAAACTCTAACGAGTGCAGACCCAGAGTCCTCAACCGTTCCTCATATGACAAGTTCTTCATTCCAGGGATCATTCTTGTGAACCTCCTCCGGACCCTTTCCAAGGCCAGCACATCCTTCCTTAGGTATGGGGCCCAAAACTGCTCACAATATTCCAAATGGGGTCTGACCAGAGCCTTATACATCCTCAGAAGTACATCCCTGGTCTTGTATTCTAGCCCTCTTGACATGAATGCTAATATTGCATTTGCCTTCTTAATTGCCGACTGAACCTGCACGTTAACCTTAAGAGATCATGAACAAGGACTCCCAAGTCCCTTTGTGCTTCTGATTTCCTAAGCATTTTCCCATTTAGAAAATAGCCTATGCCTAAATTCCTCCTTCCAAAATGCATAACCTCACACTTTTCCACATTGTATTTCATTTGCCACATCATTGCTCACTCTCCTAGCCTGTCAAAATCCTTTTGCAGCCCCCTTGCTTCCTCAATACTACCTGTCCCTCTACCGATCTTTGTATCATCTGCAAACTTAGCAACAGTGCCTTCAGTTCCTTCTTCCAGATGATTAATGTGTATCGTGAAAAGTTGTGGGCCCAGCACCGACTCCTGAGGCACACCATTAGTCACCGGCTGCCATCCTGAAAAAGACCCTTTATCCCCACTCTCTGCCTTCTGCCAGTCAGCCAATCCTCTATCCATTCCAGGATCTTACCCTTAACACCATGGGCTTTTAACTTTTTTAACAGTCTCCTATGCGGCACCTTGTCAAAGGCTTTCTGGAAATCTAAATAAATAGGTGTATCCGAGTTCCATTGTATAAAGTGCAATTGGAGTGCGGTTTACTGTCATGTCCAGTACAAAACAAAGAACAAAGAAATGTACAGCACAGGGACAGGCCCTTCGGCCCTCCAAGCCCGTGCCGACCATGCTGTCCGACTAAACTACAATCTTCTACAGTTCCTGGGTCCGTATCCCTCTATTCCCATCCTATTCATGTATTTGTCAAGATGCCCCTTAAATGTCACTATAGTCCCTTCTTCCACCACCTCCTCCGGTAGCGAGTTCCAGGCACCCACTACCCTCTGCGTAAAAAACTTGCCTCGTACATCTACTCTAAACCTTGCCCCTCTCACCTTAAACCTATGCCCCCTAGTAATTGACCCCTCTACCCCTGGGAAAAGCCTCTGACTATCCACTCTGTCTATGCCCCTCATAATTTTGTAGACTTCTATCAGGTCGCCCCTCAACCTCCTTCGTTCCAGTGAGAACAAACCGAGTTTATTCAACCGCTCCTCATAGCTAATGCCTTCCATACCAGGCAACATTCTGGTAAATCTCTTCTGCACCCTTTCTAAAGCCTCCACATCCTTCTGGTAGTGTGGCGACCAGAATTGAACACTATACTCCAAGTGTGGCCTAACTAAGGTTCTATACAGCTGCAACATGACTTGCCAATTCTTATACTCAATGCCCCGGCCAATGAAGACAGGCATGCCGTATGCCTTCTTGACTACCTTCTCCACCTGTGTTGCCACTTTCAGTGACCTGAGGACCTGTACTCCTAGATCTCTTTGACTTTCAATACTCTTGAGGGTTCTACCATTCACTGTATATTCCCTACCTGCATTAGACCTTCCAAAATGCATGACCTCACATTTGTCCGGATTAAACTCCATCTGCCATCTCTCCGCCCAAGTCTCCAAACAATCTAAATCCTGCTGTATCCTCTGACAGTCCTCATCGCTATCCGCAATTCCACCAACCTTTGTGTCGTCTGCAAACTTACTAATCAGACCAGTTACATTTTCCTCCAAGTCATTTATATATACTACAAACAGCAAAGGTCCCAGCACTGATTCCTGTGGAACACCACTGGTCACAGCCCTCCAATTAGAAAAACATCCTTCCATTGCTACTCTCTGCCTTCTATGACCTAGCCAGTTCTGTATCCACCTTGCCAGCTCACCCCTGATCCCGTGTGACTTCACCTTTTGTACTAGTCTACCATGAGGGACCTTGTCAAAGGCCTTACTGAAGTCCATATAGACAACATCTACTGCCCTACCTGCATCAATCATCTGAGTGACCTCCTCGAAAAACTCTATCAAGTTAGTGAGACACGACCTCTCCGTCACAAAACCATGCTGCCTCTCATTAATACGTCCATTTGCTTCCAAATGGGAGTAGATCCTGTCTCGAAGAATTCTCTCCAGTAATTTCCCTACCACTGAAGTAAGGCTCACCGGCGTGTAGTTCCCTGGATTATCCTTGCTACCCTTCTTAAACAGAGGAACAACATTGGCTATTCTCCAGTCCTCCGGGACATCCCCTGAAGACAGTGAGGATCCAAAGATTTCTGTCAAGGCCTCAGCAATTTCCTCTCCAGCCTCCTTCAGTATTCTGGGGTAGATCCCATCAGGCCCTGGGGACTTATCTACCTTAATATTTTTTAAGACACCCAACACCTCGTCTTTTTGGATCTCAATGTGACCCAGGCTATCTACACACCCTTCTCCAGACTCAACATCTACCAATTTCTTCTCTTTGGTGAATACTGATGCAAAGTATTCATTTAGTACCTCGCCCATTTCCTCTGGCTCCACACATAGATTCCCTTGCCTATCCTTCAGTGGGTCAACCCTTTCCCTGGCTACCCTCTTGCTTTTTATGTACGTGTAAAAAGCCTTGGGATTTTCCTTAACCCTATTTGCAATGACTTTTCATGACCCCGTCTAGCCCTCCTGACTCCTTGCTTAAGTTCCTTCCTACTTTCCTTATATTCCACGCAGGCTTCGTCTGTTCCCAGCCTTTTAGCCCTGACAAATGCCTCCTTTTTCTTTTTGACGAGGCCTACAATATCTCTCGTTATCCAAGGTTCCCGAAAATTGCCGTATTTATCCTTCTTCCTCACAGGAACATGCCGGTCCTGAATTCCTTTCAACTGACATAGAACATAGAACATAGAACGTACAGTACAGAAGGAGGCCATTTGGCCCATCGAGTCTGCACCGACTCACTTAAGCCCTCACTTCCATCCTATCCCCATAACCCAATAACTCCGACAACCTTTATTGGACACTAAGGGCATTTATCACGGCCAATCCACCTAACCTGCACGTCTTTGGACTGTGGGAGGAAACCGGAGCACCCGGAGGAAACCCACGCACACACGGGGAGAACGTGCAGACTCCGCACAGACAGTGACCCAGCATGGAATCGAACCTGGGACCCTGGCGCTGTGAAGCCACAGTGCTAGCCACGTGTGCTACCGTGCTGCCTGACACTTGAAAGCCTCCCACATGTCAGATGTTGATTTGCCCTCAAACATCCGCCCCCAATCTATGTTCTTCATTTCCCGCCTAATATTGTTATAATTAGCCTTCCCCCGATTTAGCACATTCATCCTAGGACCACTCTTATCCTTGTCCACCAGTAGTTGTTGGAGTGGGTAAGGAATTCCCAGTGGAAGGTGTAGACCAAATTTTGTGGAAAGATTTGACAGGAGTGAAAGTGGTGGCTTCACCCGTGATTACAGGGAGTCTGAGGGAAGTACTGCAGTTAGCACATGAGATGCCAATGGTAGGGCATGTGAGAATTAGGAAAACCCATTGGACAGTAAATGACTAAAATAAATAAATGTTGAAAGATGTTGATCACATATCAAATGACTGTGGTAGTGCACCAGATTCTGAGAATTCTCAGACCGAAGGCGACCATAAGAAAAAAGAGTCCATGTTTGGTGACAGGGGTGAAGAGTCAGGTGAGAGTTTTGACTTCGACTTTGGCTCCAATTATGAAATAATGATAAACAGTTGTTCCTGAATAGACCTGTCATGAATTGATGTTCAGCACTTGGCAAGTGATTCTTCCAAAACTTCGTAAAGAAAATGGCAAATCAGAAGGAGAAAGTGAATTTGTCTTTTCTAAAAGTAGTTTGTTGCACCTCTTTCAGTAAACCCATTGCCATTCACTTCAGGTGCAAATATTTCCCATAGCAGCCTGATTTGAAGGAAAATATATATGATATCATGACATTAGTTAGTTAGGAAAAGGATAGTCAGGACTGTAAAGTGATACCAAGTGAACGGCTGGTTAACCCTCATCCTCAAAATGAAATGTCCATTTCCCGATGTTTCATTCTTTTGAGCACAGTACGAAGTCTTACAACACCAGGTTAAAGTCCAATAGGTTTGTTTCGATGTCACTAGCTCGACAGTTCCAACGCGCCACAGCGAAAAACCGCACCGACCTCCTCAGAAGACAAACATGGGACACAACTGACAGAATACCCTTCGTCGTCCAGTACTACCCCGGAGCGGAGAAACTACGTCATCTTCTTCACAGCCTTCAACACGTCATTGATGACAATGAACATCTTGCCAAGGTCATCCCCACACCCCCACTACTTGCCTTCAAACAACCGAGCAACCTCAAACAAACCATTGTTTGCAGCAAACTACCCAGTCTTCAGAAGAGTGACCACGACACTATACAACCCTGCCATGGCAATCTCTGCAGGACGTGCCAGATCATCGACATGGATACCACTATTACACGTGAGCACACCACCCACCAGGTACGCGGTACATACTCGTGCGACTCGGCCAACGTTGTCTACCTCATACGCTGCAGGAAAGGATGTCCCGAAGCGTGATACATTGGCGAGACCATGCAGACGCTGCGACAACGAATGAATGGACATCACGCAACAATCACCAGGCAGGAATGTTCCCTTCCAGTCGGGGAACACTTCAGCAGTCAAGGGCATTCAGCCTCTGATCTCCGGGTAAGCGTTCTCCAAGGCGGCCTTCAGGACGCACGACAACGCAGATTGGCCAAGCAGAAGCTTATAGCCAAGTTCCGCACACATGAGTGCGGCCTCAACCGGGACCTGGGATTCATGTCGCATTACATTCATCCCCCACCATCTGGCCTGCGAAATCCTACCAACTGTCCTGGCTTGATACAATTCACACCTCTTTAACCTGGGGTTACCCCATCTCTGGATCTGTAAAGATTTAATCACCTGCTAATGGTCGCATTCCAAGCATTGTTTGGCATCTTTGAATTTGTCTATATGTATGTTTCTGGAACATACCTCTTCATTCACTTGAGGAAGGAGCAGCGCTCCGAAAGCTAGTGACATCGAAACAAACCTGTAAGACTTCGTACTGTGCTCACCCCAGTCCAACGCCGGCATCTCCACATCATTCTTTTGAGGGGGGAGAGTATGCAAGGGCCCTCCCATTTGTTCTTGTCTATTCCATTATTTTCCCTTTCTTTTATTTTTGCAAATACCAATTTGATTCATGGATGATTAATGGACCTGTGAGTTTAAGGCTTGTTCATGGCCTGTGCCTTCGAGCAGAGGATTGCAGCAGCAGGAAAGATCAGGGATTGACTTGGCTAGCTGCCTATGAACTGGCTCAAATGGCTGTGCTTTGCCCGGTAACCAGTAGTGATTGGTTCTGATCTCACTGAGATGTTTTTCAGAGGAACACTGATTTTTTAGTTTAACTTTAGGTTCTGAAACCTGGAAGGACCAGCTTTAAGTCTCCCTCTATTTCTAAAACTCCAGTGTAAGAGCTCTTCTTTTTCCCATAAAGATTGGATGTTTTCTCTCAAGACTGTAAAGGATTGAAGTGAAAGCATGGGCTCGATGCCGGTTTTGATATGAGACAAGGGGCCTCTTGAAAGAAACAGGCCTGAAGGTGAACCTTTGAGTTGAAGGCCCAGTTTAATAAAAGAAAATGTGTTTCTCCAGGTGAAAGCCTACTGCTTGTGAATACTGAACAAATGACTCTGCAATTAGACCATCAACAACTGTAAACCAGAGGCTTTGATCAATCAGTGGGATGTGAAGAAATCCTGCTGCAAGTAACTCATAATCTGAAGGAAGTACTCTTATCTTCTGCCCTTAACCCTTATTATTTTACCACTTTCCATCCCTCCATGTTTGTCTGCCTTGTGTATGTGAACAGAGGGTAGGACAGCTAAAGGGGGCAGCAGGTTAACTTGCTTGTTATCCTGCTGAAATTACTGCACATTTCATCTTTATTTCTGTTATAAATAAACAGTAATTGTGCTTCAACTTACAAACCTGATGACTGTAATTATTGGGCAGCCAAGGGCCAAAGATTTCGGGGATTGCTAGATAAATTATTGGTTAAATTACTTGTTTTGTAACTCCGAGGCCTGTGGGGCTGGAATTGACTGCGCTCCAGCCCAGGGTGTCGTAACAAATGTTATTTCATTATGAATTGTATTTAAAATGATAACTTTATTTATTAAATCCGCCTAAAATAAAAAGATTGATAAGATAGTTTAATTTAATATCTCGGCTTTAAAGTTATAATCTGGACAATAACAGCTTGCATTTACATAGGGCCTTTCTTTCCTCCCAACCCCCTCCTCATCCAGATTTTCAAGGACGTTGTAATTGAGCAGGTGAGAGAGGAAGTGAAATGCTCAATGATGTTTTTAGATGATATTGATGAGAATTCGACTGAGTGTCTGGCGAGCTGGAGTAAAACCCTGGATCAGGGGTATGAAGATCAGTAGACCAAAGACCCAACATAGGGACTGTTGTTTTGAGCCTAGGGCAAAGGATCGGCAGGATTTGGAGAAATTGAGTTATTTCAAATACTTGGGATCGGTGTTGGCAGAATATTGAAGTGTGGAAATGGAAAAGAAGCAACAGATTATCCCTAGTTGGAGTAACTGGAAGAAGTGCAGTGGAGTGTTATGTGATGCGGGAACAATCAATGATTTAAAATTAAAATTTGATGGGCACTTGAAGGAAATCAAGTTACTGGGCCACAGGGACTTAGCTGACTGACTGTATTTCTCTGTGGGCAGCTGCATGGGCTGAATGGGCAGAATGACCTCCCTCTGTGCTGTAAATGAATGACTCTTTGGTGGAAAAGTATCTCTGAAACTGAAAGGAAGAATCTCCAAGAAAATTATGAGACCAGTCTTGTTCTATAGTGCAAAAATTTGGCAAACATCAAGAAAAGAGGAATAATGACTGAATCCGTAGAATCCCTACAATGCAGAGGCCATTTAGCCCATCGAGTCTGCACCGACCTCCAAAAGAGCACACTATCTCGGCCAATTCAATCGCCTTATCCTCTTAACCCCATACATTCATCATGGCCAATCCACCTAACCTGCACATCTTTGGACTGTGGGAGGAAACCGGAGCACCCAGAGGAAACCCATGCAGGCACATGAAGAATGTACAAACTCCACACAGTCACCCAAGGCCGGAATCAAACTCACGTCCCTGGCACTGTGAGGCAACAGTGCTAACCATTGTCCCACCATGCCACTGTTGAATACTATTGAGTTGTGGATGAATGTCTGAAGTGATGGAAAGGGACAAGATCAGTAACCAGCACATCGAGGATTTTAGGAGGGGTGTCAGTGAAGATAATGGGAGCATTGAGGAAAGTAGCTGATCAGAGATTGAAATGGTATGGTCACCTGTTGAGGAGGGAGAGAGGAAATATATTGAAGAGAGTGATGGAGGTGGAACTGCCAGGAAGAAGGTAAAGGCTTAAGACAAGATGGAAATGTACAGTGATGAGAGATTTAAAGGCAGCGGGCTTGGAAGAGGAGTGAGTGACTGACTGGAGGAGATCAAGAAGAGTGATCGCCCGATATTGTGACAGCTCCAAGTAAGATGAGAGATAACAAAACACAAGGTTCTATAGAGGGCTTTAAACTATTTAGTAAAAACTAGTAAACTAGTAAAAACAATAGTATAAACTATTGCCTCAATAAGCTTCAAAGGGTGAACGTCAAGGACATTCAATGAAATTCCTTTCTCTGTTTTTTTTACGTAGGTTGTTTGAAGACTCTATTAATTTAACAATCAAACGCGTTAAGTGTTTGTTTGCATTCCGTGTTGTAATTTAAGGTTGTGGATTATTAAACTGTGGAAAATCATTACCATTCTTACAAGCAATTTTGAAAAAGAAGGCAATAATTGGTTGTAATGTGATAAGCACCAATTTCTACAGCTGTGTTGTCCACATTGTGGATCATTCAACACTTCCACTTTAACTACAGATGGAAGTGCCCAACAAAGTCATATAATTACGATTTCAAATTGCTGCTTAATCAGATTTATATCTTCCTACGGAAAAATCCAGCTGTGTGCTCTCTTGCTTTTGAAAATTCTGTGCAATTATAGTGTGCAAACTGGGAATCACAGAATAACAGATTGGAAAGGGGATAAAGGTTCATTTTTAGCTTGCAGCTAGTGTTTGCAGTTCACTCGCTCTGTGAAAATTTCCACACGACATATTTCTTCATCTTGTGATTATTCTATGGCTGACAGTGATGATTTCATAGTCAAGAAATGTGATCATTAACCAGTGAAGTACAGACTGTATTTAATTATTATGTAGAAAGCTGCACATAATATGCATCAGTGTTTTGAATGGATTACAGTAAGAAGTCTTACAACACTAGGTTAAAGTCCAACAGGTTTGGTTGAATCACTAGCTTTCGGTGTGCAGCTCGTTCATCGCCCCAGTCCAACGCCACTTGAATGGATCATTCAGACAATTTTGAAGATTGTGGTATCAATCGGAGATTATGAATGTTCTTTGACTTGTATGTGATGAAAGTTGATGAAGTGTGTCAAGAATTCATTGGATATCATTGGATTTTATGTCTAAAGGCATTTGTCGATAAACATTTCCTCATACCAAAGGTGCATTTTTTCTCATCACTAAAATTGAGACATTGTACATGGTCAATCAGATCATGAGTAATGGTGAGTAAATCAGTCAAATTCCATTTTTATTTATGAGGTGGTGATCTAATTCCATGGGCTAAATATTACTTGGGCCTATTGCTCCCCACACACATCGTCCACCCCTCACCCCCAGCTGAAAATTCAATCATGAGACAACTACGGCAAGAATACGCTGGAGGACAACTTAACAAGTGTCACAAAGCACATTGATCTTATCTGTGAGGGTATCCTAACTTGGAACACTGGTTCGTGAGGGTGTAGTTTTATTTTGTTTTGGATTAAGGAGAATTGTAAAACCCCAGTGAGAATAAATGGGCCAGTTGTCATGTAACAATTGTTAAAGCCTATTGATTAAAGTGAAGAAAAGATATAAACACACAGACAGGACCACTCTACTTTCATGAAATTTAGATGTATGAATTACTAAACACATACAATTTGTATAGAACATACTCCTTGTTTCAAAATATATCTATGATACCCGAACTCCCCAAACAACATCCAAATTAAATAACCAGTTTATAGTTACCGCACAATACAGGGATGAGAATCGAGTCTGGGATGCGTCTTTTCCTGATCCAGCGAAGATATTTAAAACTTCCATTACATGAAGGTTTTCTGTACTGTCTTGATTCTATGACTTGGAGGCTTGTTTAATGTAAACTAGGCTGCACGCTAAAAACTTTGGCCTACAAGCTTGGCGGCTGGAAATCGGTTTGTCTGCTTTCTGATGCTGCTAGATGTTAACCGTCTCTCTCGCTTCTGATCTTCAAGCCAATTATACCTTTGATTATGCTTTCTGTGAATTTGACTGCCTATCAACTATCTTGACTGTACATGAACATATTTATACCTCATTGACCTTCCCAATCATCGATAAATTATTACGACACTCTGGGCTAATGCTTGGACAATTCCAGCCCCACTTGGCCCGGAGTCGCAACACAGGTAAATTAAATTTTATATTAATACCCGTGGCTTTAATGATCTGGACGAAGGAACTGAAGGCACTGTTGCTAAGTGTGCAGATGATACAAAGATCTGTAGAAGGACAGGTAGTATTGAGGAAGCAGGCGGTTCTGCAGAAGGACTTGGACAGGCTCGGAGAGTGGGCAAAGAATGTGGAAAAGTGTGAGGTTATGCACTTTGGAAGGAGAAATGGAGGCTTTGAATATTTTCTAAATTGGGAGATGATTTAGGAAATCAGAAGCACAAAGGGACTTGGGAGTCCTTGTTCACAATTCTCTTAAGGTTAACGTGCAGGTCCAGTCGACAGTTAGGAAGGCAAATGCAATGTTAGCATTCATGTCGAGAGGGCTAGAGTACAAGACCAGGGATGTACTTCTGAGGCTATATAAGGCTCTGGTCAGACCCCATTTAGAGTATTGTGAGCAGTTTTTGTCGTGTTGGGTGTCCTGATACACAAATGAGCCAACACGGCTGTAGATGGTACAACTTGATTTTATTATATTAAGTAACAAATGCAACTAACTATAGGCTTGGGTACGTTCGCTACCAGCTAACCTATGGACCTAGCCCTATCATTAATTGTTTATGTCTGAGTGTCACGCTGCAAGCTCTGTGTCCCGAGCTGTCTCCTACCAGAATGAGCGGGAACTCTCGTGTTCCCCCTTTTATAGTGCGTGTGCTCTTACTAGTGATTGGCTGCGATGTTGTGTGTGTGCTGGTTGGTCCAAATGCCTGTCCATCAGTGTGTATGTGATTGCACCATGATATGCTGATCTGGATATCATGACAGTTTTGTGCCCCGTATCTAAGGAAGGATGAGCTGGCCTTGGAAAGGGTCCAGAAGAAGTTCACAAGAATGATCTCTGGAATGAAGAGCTTGTTGTATGAGGAACGGTTGAGGACTCTGGGTTCTGTACTCGTTGGAGTTTATAAGGATGAAGGAGAATCTTACCGAAACTTACAGGATACTGCGAGGCCTGGATCGAGTGAGCATGGAGAGAATATTTCCACTTGTAGGAGAAACCAGAAGCAGAGGACACAATCACAGACTAAAGGGACGAACCTTTAAAACAGAGATGAGGAGGAATTTCTTCAGCCAGAGGATAGTGAATCTGTGGAACTCTTTGCCGCAGAATGCTGTGGAGGCCAAATCACTGGGTGTCTTTAAGACAGAGATAAATAGGTTCTTGATTAATAAGGGGATCGGGGTTATGGGGAGAAGGCAAGAGAATGGGGATGAGAAAAATATCAGCCATGATTGAATGGCGGAGCAGACTCAATGGGCCGAGTGGCCTAATTCTGCTCCTATGTCTTATGGTCTTATGATCTCATGGCTTTGGTTGAGTTAAATTGATTATAGTCACCAGGTTTGTAAAGTTTAAACCTAAGTAACCTCTTTATAATTAACAGTAATTACACTTAAATAGGCAAAAATACAACTGGTTATCTAATATCCTCGAACAGGCGCCAGAATGTGGTGACTCAGGGCTTTTCACAGTAACTTCATGAAACCCACTTGTGACAATAAGCGATTATTATATTATTATAATATCTGATTCCAATCCCTCCTTTGTAACTACCCGACCCCCACCCCACGCCACGCACAGGCAAACAACACAAAGGGAAAAGGGTAGTTGAGAGGTAAAGTAAATATTAATAAAATCAAAGGATAAAGGATCTTTCACCAAAAGAGAAAATGCTGGAAAATCTCAGCAGGTCTGGCAGCATCTGTAGAGAGAGAAAAGAGCTAATGTTTCTAGTCCAGGTGACCTTTTGTCAAAGCTAAAAGACGTAGAAAGTGGGAGATATTTATACTGTGGAGTGAGAATGAAAGATGAGTCAGAGCAACAGAAATCAAGGGAACGGAGTGCTATTAGTCACAGAATCCAAGGGAAAAGAGTGCTAGTGGCTGTCCCAAGAGAGAACAAAAGGTGTGAAAGGCCAAACAGCAGAGAAACTAAAATCAGAGGGTAAGCAGTGACAATTATAGATGTGGGGGAGGGGGAACATGGGTGGGAAAGAGGGGAAGGGGGAAGCAAAGGTAAGGAAAGGGGGATACGATAGGGGGAATATATGTAAAGAAAGATAAGAAAGAAAGAAATGGTAAAAGGTAGTTCGAATGTTTTCTCCCCTTTGCTTCCCCCTAAGCCGTTATATGGAAGAAATGGGATTAAGTTGAGTTGGGATATTTTGGTCATGGAGGGATCAGAGAGTGGAGGGTGGTTGGAGAGGCAGGATCTGGAGGCCATGTGGGAGGAGAAATTACAAAGGGTTATAACATCTTGAAGATATGTTCCCGATGGGCACAGGACACACACCAAAGGAGATACGTACTTTTTGACTTTTCATCTGAGATGGTGAAGTAGAAGTAGCAGACTGGCTTCCTACCCGGAAGGCCAAAAACAGTTCAGATCAGTATTCTTAGTTCCCCATTTTACTGTTTTTTTCTTACATTATGTATTATCACAGTGAAGGGGTGGGTGCAGAAGCATGTTCTTAACTGGCCATTAATTGGCCAATTAATCTCCTAAACTTGCCTAATAACAGGTTGGTTGATTACTTACTCACCCACCACAGTTAAAGGGAGCAAGTCTGTGGTAAGTAGAAATGTGAGGGTCTAGCCACCTGTCACATTTTACATCCCCCCCTGCCCCCCACAACTGCAAATATGCAAGATGGAGCATGAAAATGTCACTCCATGCTTCTCTCAATTTGCCATCAATACTGGAAAAAGCAGCATTCTTAATTAAAAGACACAGAGAAATGTTAGAGCAATCTCTCATTTATTGAAATGTCTTTCCATCGCATTTACTTGCAGACATCCAAATGCATTTATTGGTTTCTCCATTCAGTATGTCTATTAGGTATTTTGAAAGTCGGCTTATTATTTGTCTGGTGATTTTAATATGTTCCATCATGTGATAGTTAAATGACTTGTTTGATGACTTCCAGGGTCAGATTTAAAGACGTTCGAAGGACCCCAGAGACCCTTAAAAAGGGTGAGATGACCTCATTTCTAACAGAAACAATTTCAGCCAACAAGGGAAAAGTAGTGGGGCGTGATTCACATATCGGGTGTTGCCTTTTCTGTGGCTCTGCTGTAACTATGGCAATCAGTGAGGATGCCCTCCTTCCTTTGGATATCAATATTCTAATGCTCATAGTCGCCAGGTATCAAATTAAACCACCACAAGGTTCAACCGGCTATCGATCAAAGAGCCAAACACCAGTTAGTTAGTTCAAGGTCAAGGGTACTTTATTTTCACACAATTAGTCATGCAACATAAACACTACTAGTTAAACTACACCTATCGACTAAGACAACCTGTACTTAACTTCAGGCACCCGGCTTAGGTCAGAGGAACAGTGGCCGTTGTTCGATTCTGGATCTATTGGGTCTGTCGGAGTAACTGCTGCTCAGCTAGGCTCATCCGTCTGGTAGCGAGCGTTGAACTTGGACTTGCTTCTGGTGTTGCTGCACTTGGAGATGGTCGTTGCCGGGGCACCAGGTCCAAGAGAGGACGAACATATGGTGGACTCTCTTCTTATGCTTGGGGGTTTTCAGGCTTTTTTGGGCGGTTCTTCAGTTTGGACCACACTAATTGGGTGATCCCTGATCACTGTGTTCGATTTCTAACCAATAAATGATGGCTGACCCTGTTGTTTACGCTTCCCCAGTACAGGGAGTGGCGCCGAAATGTCTGGGACTGTACCGGTCGCTCAAGTACCAGTCCTTTGTTTGGTGGAGATGGGCCATCAAATGCTAATTGGTCGGAGTTTCGATACCGTCTGGACTCCTTGCTTGCAAATATACATTTCAGGCTCTGAGCCTGCCTGAGTCTTGCTTTGTCCATTTTACCCGCCATGCTTTGCGAGCTTCTCTGTTCCTGGTTGTAAGTGGCCATCCCAGATGGCTACAGGGGGAAACCCAAACTCAGTTCTGAGTTCAAATAGACAATGTTTTGGTGATTGCTAGGGCCTTAGCCCACAGTGTGGTCGTTAAACTCTGATGGAATGGATGCTCTTGAAGAATAGATAAGTTCTAATTCACTGTTATGATAAAAAAATTCTTTAAAATCCCCCACTCATTAAATGCGAAAAAAAACAAGCTAAAGCTATCAATAAGAGTTTAAACCAAAATCTTCTACTGAACTCCTTTGATTGGCACGCCATGTATAATAATCTTTATTAGTGTCACAAGTAGGCTTGCATTAACACTGCAATGAAGTTACTGTGAAATCCCCTGGTCGCCACACTCCAGCGCCTGTTCGAGTACGCTGAGAGAGAATTCAGAATGCCCAATTCACCTAACAAGCACGTCTTTCGGGACTTTTGTGAGGAAACCGGAGCACCCGGAGGAAACCCACGCAGATACCGGGAGAATGTGCAGATTCCGCACAGGCAGTGACCCAAGCCAGGAATCGAATCCAGGTCCTTGGCACTGTGAAGCAACAGTGCGAACCACTGTGCTACTGTGCCGCCCACTTGTGTGTAACTGGTGTGATGGTGAGGGCTAAGGACCTTACAGCCTCTACAACTGAGACAAGGTCCCAGCGAACTGATACAGGCCTCCTGGCTGCCAGGTGCGGCGGGCCTGACTCACTACCCATCCTCCATGGAGCACAAATTTGATTACATGACCAGAAACTGAACTGGACTAGCCAGATAAATACTGTTGCTACAAGTGCAGGTCAGAATCTGGGAATCTCACAGCAAGTAACATCACCTCCTGACCCCCCCAAAGCCTGTCTACCATCACAGGACACAAATCAGGAGTGTGATGGAATACTCCGCAATTGTCTGGCTGAGATGCAACAACACTTAGGAAGCTTGACATCATCCAGAACAAAGCAACCCACTTGATTGGCACCCCTTCCACAAGCATTCAATCCTGCCAGCACCAATGATCAGTGACAGTGTGTGCTAGCACACAGCCCAAGGGTCCCAGGTTCGATTCCTGGCTTGGGTCACTGTCGTGGGGAGTCTGCATGTTCTCCTCGTGTCTGCCTGGGTTTCCTCTGGGTGCTCCGGTTTCCTCCCATAGTTCAATGATGTGCGGGTTAGATGGGTTGGCCATGCTAAAATTGCCCTTATGTCCAAAAAGGTTGGGTGGGGTTATTGGGTTACGGGGATAGGGTGGAGGTGTGGGCTTAAGTAGGGTGATCTTTCCAAGGGCCGGTGCAGACTCGATGGGCCGAATAGCCTCCTTCTGCACTGTAAATTCTATGATTCTAGTTACAAGATGCACTACAGGAACTCACCAAGGCTACTTAGGCGCTGCGCCTTCCAAACCCGTGGCTGCTATCATCTAGAAGGACAAGACCCCCACACCCCAACCCACCACCTGGAAGTTCTCCTTCAAGCACACAGCATCCTGACTTGGAAATATATCATTGTTCCTTCACTGTTGCTGTGTTAAACTCTTGGGACGCCCTTCCGAACAGAACTGTAGGTGTACCGACATGACAGGGATTGCAGAGGTTCAAGAAGGCAACTCACCACCATCATCTTCAGGGCAATTAGGGATAGGCAGTAAAAGCTGGCCTGGCCAACGATGCCCACGTCCCATAAATGAATGAAAGAAATACAGGTCAATTTCAAGTTGTCAGACGAGAACTAGTGGAATGTCACAAAGATCAGTGCTGACACCTCAGCTATTTACAATCAATATCAATGGCTTAGGCAAAGAGCCTGAGAGTATTAACCTAAGTTTGCTGGCAATACACTTCTAGGTGGGAATGCAAGGAGGACACAAAAAGCCTGCAAAGAGATATTGATAAGTTAAGTGAGCAAGTAACAAGGTGGCAGATGGAATGTAATGTGGGGGAATTGTGAAATATGAATAGAAAAGGAAGAAACTTTTGAATGTTAATGTTCAGAACTTATGTGTACTCATACAAGGAACACAAAGTTAGCATGCGTGAACAGTAAGCAATTAGGAACCACGTGTCATGTTGGCGTTTACTTCAAGGAGATAACTGTATAGGAATAAGATAACCCAAATATGGGCTGGAATCTCCGAAAACGAGACTAAGTGTTGACGCCGTCGTGAAAACGGTGGAGTTTCACGACGGCGTCATCGGGTTCCCAGGTCCCCAAGTGCTAGTCCCAAGGAGCTAACATGGGCGGATCGTGAAACTCAACACATTGTTAACGGACGGCGGCTGATTCGCCGGTCCCGTGATTGACGCCGTGGCTGGACTTAATCCATTCTCCCCCTCCCACACACACAGTGTCACAGGCAAGATGGCCGCGAGCAGAGCAGCACCATGATTCCAGGACGACGAATTGGAGGCCCTCTTTGACTCCGTGGAGGAGAGGAGACTGGTGTTGTACCCTGAGCCGGGACGGAGGTCAGCAGGCGCCATTGTTCAGCATGCCTGGGCGGAGTGGCAGCCGCCATCAGTGCCTTCGGGGTGGTGGCCCGGACTGCAGACAAGTGTAGGAAAAAAACTGCACGATCTCTTCAGAACAGCCAGGGTGAGTACCCATTGCTGTGCCCCTGGCACCAACCCCCCACACACATGTAACCCGCACCCCCTCCCATCCCGGGGTACGGTCGGCCCCCGCCCTGACCCACATGGCTGCACCCACCCATGCCAGCCGTAATGGCCGAGTGCCCTGGCCACTGATTGCTTCAGACAACCAATCCCTGGGCGGCATGCGTCGAACCATCTAATACTGTTGCTTTTTGTGTTTGCCCCCCCCCCCCCCACCCCCAGGGCAAGGCAGCGCATAACCGCCGAGAGCAGCAGAAGATCAGAGGGGGACCACCAGAACTGCAATCCCTCACTGAGCCCGAGCAGAGGGAAGTAGACATTGTCAGCGGGCCGGAGGAGAGCGAGGTCGCTGACGTGGAGGTCGGTGGTGCGCCACCAAGTGAGAACCCCTCAGGCCGGTTGCAGGTCCTCACGACAAATGTGTATCCACCCCACCCCCCCTTCACCCCACACCCCCTCACCCCACACCCCCCTCACCCCACATCCCCTTCACCTCCACACCCCAACCTCCCTCACTTCCACACCCCAACCCCCCTCACCCCTTCACCCCAACCCCCCTCACCCCAATCCAACACCCCAAACCCCCTGACCCCCGCACCCAACCCAACACCCCAAACCCCATGACCCCCTCACCCCAACCTCCCACACCCCAACCCCCCTCAACGCCTCGCCCCAACCCCCCTCAACCCCACACCCCAACCCAACACCTCAAACAACCTGACCCGCTCACCCCACACACCCCTCACCCCACATCCCCTTCAGCTTCACACCCCTACCCCCCTCACCCCTTCACCCCAACCCCCCTCACCCCCTCACCCCAACACCCCTCACCCCCTCATCCCAGCCCTCACCACCTCACACCTCACCCCCGTCCACTTGTCTAACCATACATGGTGTCTTGTGTCTTACTGGACCACCCGGGAATAGTCCCGACCCATCCGGGGCCCCCCACCTCCATCCAGTGCCAGGGCTGGTGCACCCCAGAGACCTGAGCACTGACAGGGAGAGCAGCCAGAACGCCAGCCCCTCTGCCCGAGATGACCCAGGGGTCCAATACCTAGGAGACAACCACCCAGGAGACTATTGCCCAGGGGACCCAGGATTTCGGGTTGGATGAGGACATTGACTTTCCGTCACTGCTATCTCCTACACCTTCCACCATCTCAGAGACTATCACCTCGGTTGGGCAGTTTAGCGATGAGGCTTCTGGGACACTCACTGGTGCGCACCACACAGTCGCTCCGGTACAGCAGGTGGAGGTAGGAGCAGCCAAGGGGCTGCACGGTCAGAGGGCAGGCCTGCCCCAGCAACCAGCTGCCGTCCAGACGGGTCCCGGGCTCCTGGAAGATCCAGTCCCACCCATATTGCAGATGCAGGCAGAGAAGAGATCCAGGGACTAGAGGAGGGGATGACGGCCGGATTCCAGCACCTGCAGGAGCAGGTGGAGGAGTCCAACCGCCTGCAGGAGCAGAGAGTGATGCCGGTCATGCGTGCCACCCAGGCTGAAACCGTACCGGTGGCGTCCGCAGTGGAGGCAATGGGGGTGACGGTGTCGGACTTGGGTCAGCGTGTGCAAGGCCTGGGGCATTCCGTGCAGGTGGGGGCCGTGGCCCAGGGCAGGGCTGCAGATTGCAGCGGTGCTCCTCAGTGTGGCCCAGTCACAGCAGGCCATCGCTGAGAGCATCGGCACCATTGCCCAGGTGCTGGCCGGCATTGCACAGACCCAG
The DNA here is from genome assembly GCF_047496885.1 of Scyliorhinus torazame. Lineage (NCBI taxonomy): Eukaryota > Metazoa > Chordata > Chondrichthyes > Carcharhiniformes > Scyliorhinidae > Scyliorhinus > Scyliorhinus torazame. The sequence goes on from NC_092709.1 coordinate 123,090,208, forward strand.
AGGGAGATGGCCCAGTTCCAGAGCGAGGTGGCCCAGTCCCAGACAGGGATGGCCCACTCCCTGTTCTCCATGGCCGTTAACATACAGACCCTTGTCGATACCAGAACGGGCATCCAGGACTGGCAGCGCCAGGTGATGGTGGGCCGAGGGAGGAGGAGGTGCTGGTGCCGTGCCGGTGACTCCCGCAGGGGAGGTCCCGGAACACCGCAGCACCTCGGATTCCCCCCCCCATCCTGAACCTGGTGCATCTGGTGGACAGCGGGCAGAACAGGGTGGCACCAGGCCACCTGGGACGTCTGAGCAGCAGCCGGGCCCATCCAGGCCAGGCTGCCCCAAGAGACATGCGCCAACGGGGACCCTCGTCGCAAGACAGGGGTCACAGCAGTCTGCCTCCACTCCTGCTGTACCATCTGGGGAACCACCTAGGCGTAGTGTTAGGGCCCGTAAGGCCAGAAAGCTGGACACCAGTTAAGTTGGCACGGGTGCAGGGCACAGTTTAGTTATAAGGGCTAGGGCACAGACTATATACCTCTTCACATTAAACACCTGTTAACACCGATGATACCTGCCTCTGTGTTCTGTCTGATGGGTGTGGGGGTGGGGCGGTCAGTGATGGCCACTGGGAGCAAGGGGTGGTGGACGTGTGAGGCCCAATAGGTGCAGCCCCCCCTCCCCCTCCCGTCTCCATCACACCATCCCCAGCGATTCGACAGGACCGTGTGATGGACTGGCCAGCCCGGATGTGGCGATCATCTAGGTGGAAGGTGCTACTGTGGGCATGAGTCAGACATTGTCAAACGATGTGCAGCACGGGGCTCATCGCAGAGAGTCCTGTCATTATCCTCCATCCCATGGATGAGACCCGCTGTCACTCCCAACCCAATGCCCCGGCTCTTAGAGCCGTAGGTATATATAACGGACAGGTGTGTGCATGCGGGTGTTTCGGTGGTGTGGGAGGTGAGGGGGTTCGGTGGTGGGGGATGTAAGTTTGTTCGGTGGTGTGGGAGGTGAGGGTGGTTCAGTGGTGTGGGAGGTGAGGGTGTTCGGTGGTGTGGGAGGTGAGGATGGGAGGTGGTGTGGGAGGTGAGGATGGGAGGTGGTGTGGGAGGTGAGGATGGGAGGTGGTGTGGGAGGTGAGGGTGGGAGGTGGTGTGGGAGATGAGGGTTTCAGGTGGTGTGGGAGGTGAGGGTGTTCGGTGGTGTGGGAGGTGAGGATGGGAGGTGGTGTGGGAGGTGAGGATGGGAGGTAGTGTGCGAGATGAGGGTTTCAGGTGGTGTGGGAGGTGAGTGTGTTCGGTGGTGTGGGAGGTAAGGATGGGAGGTGGTGTGGGAGATGAGGGTTTCAGGTGGTGTGGGAGGTGAGTGTGTTCGGTGGTGTGGGAGGTAAGGATGGGAGGTGGTGTGGGAGGTGAGGATGGGAGGTAGTGTGGGAGATGAGGGTTTCAGGTGGTGTGGGAGGTGAGAGTGTTCAGTGGTGTGGGAGGTGAGGATGGGAGGTGGTGTGTTAGATGAGGGTTTCAGGTGGTGTGGGAGGTGAGGGTGGGAGGTGGTGTGGGAGGTGGGGGTGTCAGGTGGTGTGGGAGGTGAGGGTGTCAGGTGGTGAAGGGGTGTGGTATACCTGCGGGGTCTGTGACCCTGCCAAGCAACCCCCCTCAGTTGGTGAAACGTGTATCGACCAAAACGTCCCGTGCTCGCTGGCCCTGCCGATGGCAGAGTGTGACCTACCGTGCATGGCTGGCCCCCATATCCGGCTCATTGTCCTGCTCCCCCTCATCCTCCTCTTCTGACAAGGCCTGCCCTTGCTCTTCATCCTCCTCCAGCACACCGCCCCTCTGCTGGGCTTTATTGTGCAGGACGCAGCAGACCACCACGATGCAATAGTGATAGGAGGCTCAATGGTTAGGGGAATAGATAGGAGATTCAGTGGTCGCGAACGAGACTCCGGGAAGGTATGTTGCCACCCGGGTGCCAGGGTCAGGGATGTCTCGGTTCGAGTCTACAGGATTCTTAAGGGGGAGGGGAAGCAACCAGAAGTTGTGGTGCACATAGGCACCAACGACATAGCTAAGAAAAGGGATGAGGATCTAAAAAGTGATTTTAGGGAGTTAGGTTGGAAGCTAAAGAGCAGGACAAGCAGAGTAGTGATCTCAGGATTGCTACCGGTGCCACATGCAAGTGAGGCAAGGAACAGAGAGCGAGTGCAGCTGAACATGTGGCTACAGGGCTGGTGCAGGAGGGAAGGCTTCAGATATGTGGATCATTGGGATATCTTCTGGGGAAGGTGGGACCTGTACATGAAGGACGGGTTGCACCTAAACTGAAGGGGCACCAATATCCTCGGTGGGAGGTTTGCTAGAGCTCTTCGGGAGGGTTTAAACTAGTTTGGCAGGGGGATGGGAACCAGAGCTATGGATCAGAGGATAGGTTAGCTGTTGAACAGGCAGTCATAGTATGCAGCAAGTCTGTAAGGAAGGATAGACAGTTGATAGGGCAAAGTTTCACTCAGTGGGATGGGTTAAAGTTCGTCTGTTTCAATGCAAGGAGTGTCAGGAATAAGGGAGATGAACGTAGAGCATGGATCAGTACTTGGAACTACGATGTTGTGGCCATTACAGAGACATGGATTTCACAGGGGCAGGAATGGTTGTTAGATGTTCCGGGGTATAGATGTTTTCAGAAGAATAGGGAGGGAGGTAAAAGAGGAGGGGGAGTGACACTGTTAATTAGGAAGTGCATCACAGCTACAGAAAATGAGGTACTTGAGGAGGGTTTGTCCATTGGGTCTGTATGGGTGGAAGTCAGAAACAAGAAAGGACCAGTCACTTTATTGGGAGTTTTCTATAAACCCCCCAATAGCAGCAGAGAGCTAGAGGAACAGATTGGGCTGCAGATCTTGGAAAAGTGCAGTTGTCATGGTGACTTCAACTTCCCTTCATGCCCCCTTCTAGCACTCCTCAATCCCATTTTTGAGTTCCTTTCTGGCTACCTTCATTAACAGAGGGATTGAATTTAAGAGCCGTGAGGTGATGATGCAGCTGTACAAAACTTTGGTAAGGCCACATTTGGAGTACTGTGTACAGTTCTGGTTGCCTCATTTTAGGAAGGATGTGGAAGCTTTGGAAAAGGTGTGTGGTAGTATGCATTAGGGGTCATGTGGGACTGTGAAGCCGTGATGTCATTGGCTGACAGATCCCGGGTCCTGGTTGGCCGTTGACCTCTAGCTCCGCCCTGAAGACGAAGTATAAGAACCAGGTGTCCTCCCCCGCAGGCAGTCTACTACTGAACTGCGGGGGAACAGTCACGCTTAATAAAGCCTCATCGACTTCACTCTATTCGTGTCTCGGAGTCTTTGTGCGCTACAAGGTGCAAAGAAGATTTACCAGGATGTTGCCTGGAATGGAGAGTAGGTCTTACGAGGAAAGGTTGAGGGTGCTAGGCCTTTTCTCATTAGAACGGGGAAGGATGAGGGGCGACTTGATAGAGGTTTATAAGATGATCAGGGGAATAGATAGAGTGGACCGTCAGAGACTTTTTCCCCGGGTGGAACAAACCATTACAAGGGGACATAAATTTAAGGTGAAAGGTGGAAGATATAGGAGGGATATCAGAGGTAGGTTCTTTACCCAGAGAGTAGTGGGGGCATGGAATGCACTGCCTGTGGAAGTAGTTGAGTCGGAAACATTAGGGACCTTCAAGCAGCTATTGGATAGGTACATGGATTACGGTAAAATGATATAGTGTAGGTTTATTTGTTCTTAAGGGCAGCACGGTAGCATTGTGGATAGTACAATTGCTTCACAGCTCCAGGGTCCCAGGTTCGATTCCGGCTTGGGTCACTGTCTGTGCGGAGTCTGCACGCACTCCCCGTGTCTGCATGGGTTTCCTCCGGGTGCTCCGGTTTCCTCCCACAGTCCAAAGATGTGCAGGTTCGGTGAATTGGCCAATGATAAATTGCCCTTAATGTCCAAAATTGCCCTTGGTGTTGGGTGGAGATGTTGAGTTTGGGTAGGGTGCTCTTTCCAAGAGCCGGTGCTCAAAGGGCCGAATGGCCTCCTTCTGCACTGTAAATTCAATGATAATCTATGATTAATCTAGGACAAAGGTTCGGCACAACATCGTGGGCCGAAGGGCCTGTTCTGTGCTGTATTTTCTATGTTCTATGTTCTATGTATCTTGTAACCCTCTAGAGCCGTGAGAGATCCTTGCTTCCTCAACCTTCCCTAATATTGACTGGAACCTCCTTAGTGCAAATGGTTTGGATGGTGCAGATTTTGTCAGGTGTGTACAGGAAGGATTCCTGACTCAATATGTCGATAGGCCGACTAGGGGGGAGACCATATTGGACTTGGTGCTCGGCAACGAACCAAGCCAGGTGTCAGATGTCTCGGTGGGAAAGCATTTCGGTGACAGTGACCACAACTCCTTGACCTTTACCATAGTCATGGAGAGGGATAGTAACACACAGTATGGGAAGGTATTTAATTGGGGAAGGGGAAATTATACTGCTATTAGACAGGAGCTGAGGAGCATAAAGTGGGAACAATTGTTCTTGGGGAAATGCACAACAGTAATGTGGGGGTTGTTTAAGGAGCACTTGCTGCGAGTGCTGGATAGTTTTGTCCCACTGAGACGAGGAAGGAATGGTAAGGTGAAGGAGCCTTGGATGACAAGAAAAGGTGAGCTTCTAGTCAAGAGGAAAAAGGAAGCTTACGTAAGGTTGAGGAAGCAAGGATCTGGCACGGCTCTAGAGGGTTACGAGGTAGCCAGGAAGGAACTCAAAAATGGATTGAGGAGTGCTAGCAGGGGGCATGAAAAATCCCTGGCGGGAAGGATTAGGGAAACCCCAAGGCGTTCTACACGAATGTGAGAAATAAGAGGACGATCAGAGTGAGATTAGGGCTGATCAGGGATCGTGGGGGGAACTTGTGCCTAGAGCCTGAAGATATGGGGGAGGCCCTAAATGAATACTTTGCTTCAGTATTCACTAGAGAGAGGGACCTTGTTACTCATGAGAACAGTGTGAACCAGGTTAATAGACTCAAACAGGTTGGTATTAAGAAGGAGGATGTGCTGGAAATGTTGAAAAGCATCAGGATAGATAAGTCCCCTGGGCCTGACGGGATATACCCAAGGTTACTATGGGAAGCTAGGGAGGAGATTGCTGCACCGTTGGCGATGATCTTTGCGTCCTCACTCTCCACTGGAGTAGTACCGGCGGATTGGAGGGAGGCGAATGTTGTTCCCCTGTTCAAGAAAGTGAATAGGGAAATCCCTGGGAATTACAGACCCATCAGTCTTACGTCTGTGGTGAGCAAAATATTGGAAAGCATTCTGAGAGATAGGATTTATGATTATTTTGAAAAACATAGTTTGATTAAAGATAGTCAGCATGGCTTTGTGAGGGGCAGGTCATGCCTCACAAGCCTCATTGAATTCTTTGATGATGTGACGAGACACATTGATGAAGGTCGGGCAGTAGATGCGGTGTATATGGATTTCAGTTCGGCATTTGATAAGGTTCCCCATGGTAGGCTCATTCAGAAAGTTAGGGGGCATGGGATACAGGGAAATTTGGCTGTCTGTATACAGAATTGGCTGGCCGAAAGAGGACAGCGAGTGGTAGTGGATGGAAAGTATTCCACCTGGAGGTCGGTGACCAGTGGAGTCCCGCAAGGATCTGTTCTGGGACCTCTGCTCTTTGTGGTTTTTATAAATGACTTGCATGAGGAAGTGGAAGGGTGGGTTAGTAAGTTTGCTGATGACACAAAGGTTGGTGGAGTTGTAGATCGTGTTGAGGGTTGTTGCAGGTTACAACAGGACATTGACAGGATGCAGAGCTGGGCTGGGAAATGGCAGATGGAGGTCAACCTTGATAAATGTGAAGTGATTAATTTTGGAAGGTCGAATTTGAATGCTGAATACAGGGTTAAAGGCAGGATTCTTGGAAGTGTGGAGGAACAGAGGGATCTTGGGGTCCACGTACATAGATCCCTCAAAGTTGCCACCCAGGTTGATAGGGTTGTTAGGAATGCATATGGTGTGTTGGCTTTCATTAACAGGGGGAGTGAGTTTAACAGCAGCGAGGTTTTGCTGCAGCTTTATAAAACTCTAGTTAGACCACACTTGGAATATTGTGTCCAGTTCTGGTTGCCTCATTATAGGAAGGATGTGGATGCTTTGGAGAGGGTACAGAGGAGATTTACCAGGATGCTGCCTGGACTGGAGGGCATGGAGGGGCTGGTTTAGCACACTGGGCTAAATCGCTGGCTTTTAAAGCAGACCAAGGCAGGTCAGCAGCATGGTTCGATTCCCGTACCAGCCTCCCCGAACAGGCGCCGGAATGTGGCGACTCGGGGCTTTTCACAGTCACTTCATTGAAGCCTACTCGTGACAATATGCGGTTTTCAAGAAAGGTTGAGGAAGCTAGGGCTTTTCTCACTGGAGCGAAGAAGGCAGAGAGGTGACTTGATAGGGGTGTACAAGGTGATGAGAGGCATGGATAGAGTGGATAGCCAGAGACTTTTCGCCAGGGTGGAAATGGCTGTCACGAGGGGACATAATTTTAAGGTGATTCGAGAAAGGTATAGGAGCGATGTCAGAGGTAGGTTCTTTACACAGAGAGTGGTGGGTGTGTGGAATGCCCTGCCAGCAGAGGGGGTGGAGTCAGAATCACTAGGGACATTTAAGCGACACTTAGACAGGCACATAGACAGCAGTAAATTGAAGGGGTGTAGGTTAGATTGATCGTGGATTAGGATAAATGGTTGGCACAACATCGTGGGCTGAAGGGCCTGTACTATGCTGTACTGTTCTATGTTCTATGATGCGGCCGACCCTCCTTGCCTCATACTGGAGGGCCCATCCAGAGTGGTCCAGGCACCTGAAACGCATCTTCAGGACCCCAAAGCACCTCTCGAACACACCCCTGGTCGCACAATGGGCACCATTGTAGCGGGTCTCCGCGTCGGTCTGTGGCCTTCATTATGGGCGTCATCAGTCACGACTGCAACAGGTAACCCCTGTTGCCCAGCAACCAGCCCCACAGCCGGGGGGGGGGGGGGGGGGATATCCCTCAAACATGCTGGGGATCACAGATTGCGCCAGCACGAACGAGTCATGCATACTGCCCGGGTACCGTGCGCAGACATGCAGGATCCTCATCTGGTGGTCATAGACCACCTGAACATTCATGGAGTGGTACCCCTTTCAGTTTGTGAACAGCGGCCTGTTGGTAAGATTTTAGAATCCATTATTAAAGATGAGTACTTGGAAGTGCATGATAAAATAGGACTGAGTCAGCACGGCTTCGTCAAAGGGAGGTCCTGTCTGAAAAATCTGTTAGAGGAACTAACAAGGAAGTTAGACAAAGGAGAACCAGTGGATGAGATTTATTTAGATTTCCAGAAGGCCTTTGACAAGGTGCCGCATAGGAGACTGTTAAATAAGTTAAGAGCCCATGGTGTTCAGGGTAAGATCCTGGCATGGATAGAGGGTTGGCTGACTGGCAGAAGGCAGAGAGTGGGGACAAAGGGGTCTTTTTCAGGATGGCAGCGGGTGACTAGTAGTGTGCCTCAGGGGTCGGTGCTGGGACCACAACTTTTCACAATATACATTAATGATCTGGAGGAAGAAACTGAAGGCACGGTTGCTAAGTTTGCAGATGATCCAAAGATCTGCAGAGAGACAGGTAGTATTGAGGAAGCAGGCGGGTTTTAGAAGGGTTTGGACAGGCTGGGAGAGTGGGAAAAGAAGTGACAGATGGAATACAATGTGGAAAAGTTGAGGTTATGCACTTTGGAAGGAGAAATGGAGGCATAGACTATTTTCTAAATGGGAAGGTGCTTCGGAAACCAGAAGCACAAAAGGACTTGGTAGTCCTTGTTCACGATTCTCTTAAGGTTAACGTGCAGGTTCAGTCGACAGTTAGGATGGCAAAGACAATGTTAGCATTCATGTCCAGAGGGCTAGAAAACAAGACCAGGGATATATCCTAAGGTTAAATAAGTCTCTAGTCAGGCCCCAGTTGGAGTATTGTGAACAGTTTTGAGCCCTGTATCTAAGGAAGGATGTGCTGGCCTTGGAAACCGTCCAGAGGAGGTTCACAACAAAGACCCCTGGAATGAAGAGCTTGTCATATGAGGAACGGTTGAGGACCCTGGATCTATACTCATTGGAGTTTAGAAGGATGAGGAGGGATCTTATTGAAACTTACAGAATACAGCATGGTCTGGATAGAGTGGACGTGGAGAGGATGTTTCCACTTGTAGGAAAAACTAGAAGCAGAGGACACATTCTCAGACTAAGGTGACAATCTTTTAAAACAGAGATGAGGAGGAATTTCTTCAGCCAGAGGGTGGTGAATCTGTGGAACTCTTTGCCGCAGAAGGCTGTGGAGGCCAAATCACGGAGTGTCTTTAAGACAGAGATAGAATGGTTTTTGATCAATAAGGCAATCAGGGGAGAAGGCAGGAGAATGGGAATGAGAAAAATATCAGCCATGAATGAATGGTGGAGCAGACTCGATCAGCCGATTGGCCTAATTCACCTCCTAAGACTTATGGTCTTATGGTCGATGCACAGGTGGCCGTAGGGTAACATGCACTCAACGATGACCCCCTGGACCCAGGGCATCCCAGTGGCTGCAGCGAAGCCCACTGCCCAGGGATGCCGGTGGGCGCAATCCACAGGGTACTGTATGTAGCGGTCTGCAAGGGCATACAGGGCGTCAGTGATGGCACGGATGCACCTGTGCGGCGATGCCTGTGAGATGCCGGCCAGGTCCTCACTCGGCGACTGGAACGACCCCGTCGCATAAAAGTTGAACGCCACTGTCACCTTGTCGGTCACCGGTATCGGGTGTTCTCCCCCAATCCCTTGCGGTGCCAGGTGTGCCACCATGTGGCAGATGTGTCGGACAATCTCCCGGCTCATCCGCAGTCTTCTCCTGCACGCCCGGTCCGGGAGGTCCTCAAAAGATCTGCGGTCGCGCTAGACACTTGGCCGCATCAGGTGCACCACCTCCTCCTCCTCCTCGGCATGTCGGGCGGGCGGCTCTCCATTGTGATCGGCTGCCACCTGACCCTCTGCAGCGCACTCCTCGGCTGCCGCCTTCTCTCTGAGCCGCCCTCGCTGATGCTGCCACAGGACTGCATGCAGGGCAGTGGCCCTCACCACGACGGCCAACATCGCTGATTGATTACCAAACATGATAATCTGCAGTGGGCGAGGGGAGAGAATGTTATCAAGGCGCATACACCCATGCACAACCAGGGACCATGGGCTACATAGTGGCCCCAGCTGTTACCGCGCGCCCCAGCCACACATGTCCTCTACCCCCGCACCCCGGCCCCATCGGTGCCCCTGGTCCTGGCGCCCGTCCTGCTGCCAGGGCCACCATTTGATGGCATTGCCCTCACTGGGGGCTGCCATCGGTGTGGCCCTGGGTGGTCCCCTCGGTGGGTGTCTCCGGTTGAGTGGGGTGGTCGAGGAGGGGGGGGCAGCACCTTCCCATGTGGCTGTTTTCTAGGTGTCCACCCAGGGTCCAGTGTGGGTGACCAACAAGGTGGCCGCCGTAATGGGGCTCGGTGTGTGGACACTGCCCTGTTATGTCGGGGGCTCCCAGCTGTTTAGCCTGTCCCCCACTTCCCTGCCCCTCCCCTGTCCCTGGCAGGTCCCCCCCCCCTCCCCCCCACCCCGCAGAGAGCACAGTCAGTGTCCGATATGGGAGCCCTCAGTTTCCTCATGCCAACTCCTACCTCTTCCCATAGCCGCCTCAGCCAGCCACGTTCACAAATGTTTATAGGTGGTTGGAAACATTCCATCGGGAATTCGGCCCATCCAGGCCACAGAATTGCTGAGGTCCTGGAGAATCGGTCGTCGGGGCAGCATGGTAGCAGAGTGGTTAGCACAGTTGCTTCACTGTTCCAGGGTCCCAGGTCTGATTCCCGGCTTGGGTCACTGTCAGTACATTCTCCTTGTGTCTGCGTGGGTTTTCTCTGGGTGCTCCGGTTTCCCCCCACAGTCCAAAGATGTGCAGGTCAGGTGGATTGGCCATGATAAATTGCCCTTAGGTTAGGTGGGGTTACTGGTTTACAGGGATAGGGTGGAGGCATGGGATTAAGTGGGGTGCTCTTTCCTAGAGCCAATGCAGACCCGATGGGCCAAATGGCCTCCTTCTGCACTGTAAATTCTATGATCTATGATAATGAGATGCATACTGTACGAGCAAGTTTGCAGATGATACTAAGATTGATGGAGTTGCAGATAGCGAGGGGGACTGTCAGAGAATACAACAAAATATAGATAGTTTGGAGAGTTAGGCAGAGAAATGGCAGATGGAGTTCAATCCAGGCAAATGCGAGGTGATGCATTTTGGAAGATCCAATTCAAGAGCGGACTATACGGTCAATGGAAGAGTCCTGGGGAAAATTGGTGTACAGAGAGATCTGGGAGTTCAGGTCCATTGTACCCAGAAGGTGGCAACGCAGGTCGATAGAGTGGTCAAGAAGGATTACAGCATGCTTGCCTTCATCGGACGGGGTATTGAGTACAAGAGTCGGCAGGTCACGTTACAGTTGTGTAGGACTTTGGTTAGGCCACATTTGGAATACTGCGTGCAGTTCTGGTCGCCACATTACCAGAAGGATGCGGATGCTTTAGAGAGGGTGCAGAGGAGGTTCACCAGGATGTTGCCTGGTATGGAGGGTGCCAGCTATGAAGAAAGGTTGAGTAGATTAGGATTGTTTTCATTGGAAAGACAGGGGTTGAGAGACCTGATTGAGGTCTACAAAATTATGAGAGGTATGGACAGGGTGGATAGCAACAAGCTTTTTTCAAGAGTGGGGGTGTCAATCACAAGGGGTCACAATTTCAAGGTGAGAGGGGAAAGTTTAAGGGATATGTGCGTGGAACGTTTTTTACGCAGAGGGTGGTGGGTACCTGGAACGCTTTGCCAGCAGAGGTGGTAGAGGCGGGCACGATAGCATCACATAAGATGCATCTAGACAGATATATGAATGGGCGGGGAACAAAGGGAAGTAGATCCTTGGAAAATCGGCGACATGTTTAGATAAAGGATCTGGATCGGCGCAGGCTGGGAGGGCCGAAGGGCCTGTTCCTGTGCTGTAGTTTTCTTTGGTCTTTGTTTCGGGCCGCGCGGCAGATGCCGCAATTTCGTCAAGTTGGGGGGGTCTGGAAATTCAAAATTAGCGCGAAACCAGCTTCAAGCCCGATTTCAGCGTCGGAGACGATTCTCCGGCTGATCGCGTTTCGCAATTTCAATCCAGCCCCTTGTGTATGGTCACTACATGTAAGGAAGAATATACCTACCTTCGAGGCGGCACTGTGAATGTTTACTAGATTGTTTCCTGAGATGAAGGTCTTAGTAAACTGAGTCTATAATGTCTGGGTCACAGCTCCAGAGTCCCAGGTTCGATTCCGGCTTGGGTCACTGTCTGTGCGGAGTCTGCACGTCCTCCCCGTGTGTGCGTGGGTTTCCTCCGGGTGCTGCGGTTTCCTCCCACAGTCCAAAGATGTGCAGGTTAGGTGGATTGGCCATGATAAATTGCCCTGAATGTCCAAAATTGCCCTTAGTGTTGGGTGGGGTTGCTGGGTTATGGGGATAGGGTGTGGAGGTGTTGACCTTGGGTAGGGTGCTCTTCTCCAGGAGCCGGTGCAGACTCAATGGGCCGAATGGCCTCCTTCTGCATTGTAGATTCTATGAAATTCTATGAGAGGATTCTGAAAAGATTTGACAGGACAGACACTGACAGGTATTTCCCTGGCTGGGGAATCTGGAACCTTGGGCACAGTTTCAGAATAAGAGCTGATCATTTAGGATTGAGGTGAGGGTTGTGAATCTTTGGAATTTTCATCCCCAGAGGATTGTAGGTGCTCCATTGTTGAATATATTAAAGGCCGAGACAGACAGATTTTTGGTCCCAAACATTTACGGGAATGGGAAGTGGGTGGGAAAGTGGAGTTGAGGCAAGTGGTCAAACTAATTGTATTGAATGGTGGAGCAGCCTTGAGGGTCCTTCTGATCTATTTTCGCTGCTATTTCTCATATCAGATTTGGGAGTCACATTTTTTTCTCTTTGTGTGACCATATTTATTCTGAAGAAGACCCATAAAAATCTTATAATCTTCATTAGTGTCACAAGTAGGCTTACATTAACACTGCAATGAAGTTACTGTGAAATTCCACCAGTCGCCACACTCGGCGCCTGTTCGGCTACACTGAGGGAGAATTCAGAATGTCCAATTCACCTAACAAGCACGTCTTTCAGGACTTGTGGGAGGAAATCGGAGGAAGCCCACGCAGACACGATGAGACGTGCAGACTCCGCACGGTGACCCAAGCCGGGAATCGAACCTGGGACCCTTGCATCGTGAAGCAACAGTGCTAACCACTGTGCTTACTGTGCCGCCCAAATATGGACTCAAAATGTTCACTCTGTTTCTCTCTCCACAGAATCTGCTGGACCTGCTGAGTTTTCTAGCATTTTCTGTTTTTATTTCAGATTTCCAGCATCTGCAATATTTTGTTTTGTATTTGTTCTGAACCCTTTGCCATCCTATTCTTTATTACCTCCAACTGTTCTGACACTGATTGACCTTCAAAAAGCTGCTTCCAGTCTATGTTTGCTAAATCTGCTGATAAAATTGAGCTACACCAGATGAGAATTTTTACTCTTAATCCATCTTTATCCTTTTCAATAACTATGCTAATCTAACTGAATTATGATCATTAGCGTCAAAATGTTCTCCTACTGATGCTGCATTCTTTGCAGTTTCCCAGTTTGGTTCCCTCACGCAGTTTAGAACTGCCCCTTCTCTTGTTGGGCTTTCAACATACTGACTACAAAAGTTCCTCTGCAGGCATTTTACAAATTATGTTCCCTCCAGTTCCTTTGCACCGATTCATAGAATCCCTACAGTGCAGAAAGAGGGCATTCAGCCCAACAAAGCTGCATAGACCCTCCAAAGGAGCCCCATAACCAGGCCCAATCCCCACCCAATCCCAGTAAGACCCCACCTAACCTTTGGACACAAAGAGGCAATTTAGCACAGCCAATCCACCCAACTGCACATCTTTGGACTGTGGGAGGAAACTGGAGCACCTGGAGGAAATCCACGCACACACGGGCAGGACGTGAAAACTCCATACAGACAGTCACCCGATGCCGGAATCAAACCCGAGTCCCTGTGCTGCGAGACAACAGTGCTAACCAATATGACAACTTGCTGCAACTGAACTGTGCCACCATACCGCATCTGTCCAAGATAAAGTGTTGCACCCAAAACTTCTTCTACATGCTGATGCGATGCTTCAGTTTCTGGGTTTATCTCACTTTTCAACAATGAGTTATTAGTCTTCTGATCTATAGTCATTGTTTCACACCTTGGTGCATATCAACTTAGTGGCTAAATAGCATAATTTCTGCCCCCAGAAATTTTAATTAGAGCTGAAATTCAAAATCAATTCTTGACTTATTATATAAAGTTGTGGTGGTATGTATTAGGGGTAATACGGTACACCACGTGTCGACAGGCTATTGGTGGAGGGATGCCAGGTCCTGATAGGATCTGCCACCTACTGGACTCCACCCAGAAATGCCGGTATAAGAACCCAGCTTTTCCCTCCATTTCCCTCAGCAGCTGCATTCTGTAACCACGCTGCTGGGGATAAAGTTCTGCTTAATAAAGCCTTCAATTGACATTACCTCAACCTGCCTCGCGTCATATTGACGGTGCTACAAATGTATTCAGTAGCATGATAGCAGGAAAGGGAATGAAGTTGGAGTACGGTTGCTGGATATCCTGACGCATCAATACTCAATGAGCTGTGAAAAGTGAGTTGTCCGACAAGAAATTGCTTCATTGTTATCATCCCCTAACTCAGCCTCAGAAACAAGGTTTTTGTTACAGTAATCAGAAAGTGAATCTGATGAATGATTTTCTAGTAGACGACTAGTTAAAAATGTATGGTCAGTGGTTTTATAATGGAAGGGAATCGACATTTCCATTAGCAAAATGATGAATGATGGAGGGTGGACATAAAATGTTATTACTCTTTTAAACAAAAAAAAACATACCTCCTGTGAATTTAGTCTGAGCACTTCATCATCACAGATTACTGCAAAGAGTTACAACTTATTTTCAGTTGATATCATTGTTGCAAGATGGCACATTGTTAAGAAAGATTTTGCACACAGATACACAGGGCAAATTTATACTTGGACAAATAAAAAGATTGAACTACCACCTCTTGTTTGTCTGAAGCCTTGGGCCATAGTAGCAGAAGTTGTACAATTGTAGGAATTATCGATCAAAGCACATAAACTATCTAAAGCTTTTACTTATAGATCCACAAATGTGTTAAAAATCTTCAGATTAGAAGTGAATGTGCCTGCCAGTAGGGGACTCTCTAATGGCAATAACATATACATTAACAACACTCTAATTGGGCTTGAGCTTGTTTAATTTAGGAACTGTCCATGCTCAGACAAATCCTGCTGTCCTTTATTCACAATTCTCACTGTTATGAATGACTGAATTGTTATCAGAGGCAATCTGAATTGCCATACATCAACGACATGGCAACATCCTTTAAGAAACCGGCTGATTAATACTGAAATCATGTACATTACAGATTCCATGGTATCTCTGTTCAATAGGAGTACAGGGCTCATCCATCTATTCAGTACTTTGATTTCTTTTTTATTAATGATAATAATAATAATCACTTATTGTCACAAGTAGGCTTCAGTGACGTTACTGTGAACAGCCCCTAGTCGCCACATTCCGGCGCCTGTTCGGGGAGGCTGGTACGAGAATTGAACCCACGCTGCTGGCATTGTTCTGTATTACAAGCCAGCTTTTGAATCAGGAAGCTGATTTCATTATTTTAAAAATTAAACTGCAAGTGAAAAGCCACACTCTGGAACACTGCTTTGTGTGCAGCTAAGTTTCAGTCCAATTTCTCCCAAATTAGCTCTTTAGACTCTGGGAGAATTGTTTCTAATTGTAATTTTCACGAGAAGATATCAGCTGTCTTTTACCAGTCCCAGAGCGACTGGTTGAGAGATGTGTGGGCCAGTATAATGCTGGGAAGATACATTGGAATGGCTCCCGAGTGCTGTCCAACCACTGGGGAAGTTTCCCAGCGGTGGGCCAGATGCCGGAATAGGTGTCCTCTGAATTGAGGTGGGCATGCAATTTAGACAATTAAAGGCCCAATTTAGGTTTTTCCCCCCATTAGTTGGCATTTTTAAAGCAGCCGAGTGATGCTGCAATCTGTAGCTTCGCGGGTGCGGCAGGGTTACACACTGGAATCAAAGACACTATAGCCCAGGGCGGGAGCCCACCCGAAATGATGCTCCGATTGTCTCTTGTTCTCTCGGAACTGTGTTAGCCTGATTTTATTTATTTTTAAAAATATTTTTATTAGAAACTTTTTCAGTAGAACAAAACAATACCACAATATAAGATAAAATACAATCAGCAGTCAACACATCCAAACCCCCGCCCGCAACTTATAAACTAAAACAAAAACCCCCTTAACAACTGACCGTGACTAATTCTTTGAAAAAAGACATGAATGGCTTTGGGGAGAAGGCAAGCGAATGGGGATGAGAAAAATATCAGCCATGATTGAATGGCAAAGCAGACTCGTTTGGCCGAGTGACCTAATTCTGCTCTTATGTCTAATGGTCTTTTGGCTGCCACATTAGGTAGGATGCTTCTACCAACCCCCTAATGGTGTACTAGAACTTCTCCAAATGTACAAATACCACGAGGGGCGGCATCTGGGGCAGTGGATAGTACTGGGACTGCGGCGCTGAGGACCCGGGTTCGAATCCCTGCCCTGGGTCACTGTCCGTGTGGAGTTTGCACATTCTCCCCATGTCTGCGTGGGTTTCACCCCCACAACCCAAAGATGGTCAGGTTAGGTGGATTGGCCACGCTAAATTGCCCTTAATTGGAAAAAAAATAATTGGGTCCTCCAAATTTATAAAAAGTAAAAATAAAAATAAGTATTCCATGAGGTCACTCAACAAGGCCGAGACTCTGGGTGGAATAGAACTCCTCTATCCAAGCAGAACTCGCCTCTGCCCTAGCAATGAGGCAGAGGGGAGGACATCCGCATTCGTCCCCGTCTGCAGCGCTGGCCGCCGTGGCACCAAAATGGTCACCAGTGGGCATGGCTCCAGCTCAACATTAAGAATCTCTGATTTGATGCTAAAAAGCGAGTCCCAAATGCTGAACAATTTGGGACATGACCAGGACATGGGTCGTACGATTAGCCAGCCCCCAAGAACACTGTTCACACCTGTCATCTACCCCTGAACAAAAAACAGTCTTCCTTGCCCTGTTCACCACCTTGAACTGGATCACACTAAGTCGAGCACAGGAGGTTGTGAAGTTGACCCAACAAAGAGCCTCGCTCCACACCTCCTCATCCAGAATACGACCCAGTTCATCCTCCTCTTTTAACTTCACATCATCTACCGGAGCAGATTCCATTAACTTGATCTGACCATAAATACCCGAGACACTCCCCTCACCAGATCCAACCAAAGATTGGTTGGTCCCTCTTCAACTGGGACAACAGGGAAAAGAGAGATCAGTCTTGCGCAAAAAATCATGGATATGGAAGAATCTGAATAAATTGGTCTCAGGGAGTTGAAATTTTTCCAACAGCTCCTCAGAACTTGTAGACCTTCTCTCCACGAACATGTCCGTAAATCTCTCCAGACCCTTTCCTCCCATGTCTTGAACGTCAAGTCTAAGCTTGCCGGCACAAAGAGTTGGTTACCACAGATAGGGACTAACAGTAACAACGAGCTTAATTTAAAGTGCCGTCTGAACTGCTTCCAGACCCTCAGGCTGGACACTCTCACAGGGGAGAACGGAAGTGCGGCAGTCACCAAAACACCAAAACTAGAGCCCCTACAAGAATTTGTCTCCATCTGTCCCCAAATGAATCCCGGATCCAATAATAAAATAATGAATAGGGCAGCGCCAACCCACCGATTGTCCAGCCACCTGGAGAAATGCTGTATAGATTCTTGGGGTCTTGCCCACCCAAACAAAAGAGGATAATAGCCTATTAACTATTGCACAAAAGAATTTAGGTAGCAAAATGGGAAGACACTGATCTCGAAACAACATCCTCAAGAGGGCATTCATTTTAATAGTCTGTGTGCTGCCCGCTATGGACAGGGAAAAGTTGTCCCACTTCTGCAAGTCAGACTTGACCCCATTCAACAGGTGAGCAAAAGTTAATTTATGGAGCGAGACCCAATCATGGGTTACTCAGATTCCCAGATAACGAAAGCTAGACCTAGCAAGGTGAAAAGGCATCATCCCTAGATTGGCTCCACTCCCCGGGGGCTAACTGAGAAATATTCACTCTTGTCCAGATTCAACTTATACTCAGAGAAGGAGCCAAACTCCCAAGTAGCTTCATTATCTCATCCACAGTGGAGACTGGATCTGTAATATGAAGAAGCAAATGATCTGCATACAATGACACCCAATGTTCTGTCCCTCAGGCTTATCCCCCTCCACTTAACAGAGGATCGTAACACTATGGCCACTGGTTCAATTCCCAAAGCAAACAGAAGCAGAGATAATGGATACCCTGCCTAGTACACCTACTTACGGAAAATACCCCAACCTTAACGCATTAGTGCAGGCACTAGCACTGGGGTCCCTATACAGCAAACAAATCCAAGAAAGGAATTTCGGCCCAAAATCAAACTCCCAGGAATCTCAAAAAGTTACCCCTACTCCACCCTATTGAATGCTTTGTTAGTGTCCATGGACCCAATCACCTCTGGTTCAGGCACAAGAAAGGGGGGAAGAACGACATACAACAGCTACTGTACATTGGCCGACAACTGCTGACCCTTAATGAAGCCTGCCTAGCCTTCCTCAATCACAAACACAAAGAACAAAGAACAAAGAAATGTACAGCACAGGAACAGGCCCTTCGGCCCTCCAAGCCCGTGCCGACCATACTGCCCGACTAAACTACAATCTTCTACACTTCCTGGGTCCGTATCCTTCTATTCCCATCCTATTCATATATTTGTCAAGATGCCCCTTAAATGTCCCTATCGTCCCTGCTTTCACTACCTCCTCCGGTAGCGAGTTCCAGGTACCCACTACCCTCTGCGTAAAAAACTTGCCTCGTACATCTACTCTAAACCTTGCCCCTCTCACCTTTAACCTATGCCCCCTAGTAAATGACCCCTCTACCCTGGGGAAAAGCCTCTGACTATCCACTCTGTCTATGCCCCTCATAATTTTGTATACCTCTATCAGGTCGCCCCTCAACCTCCTTCGTTCCAGTGAGAACAAACCGAGTTTATTCAATCGCTCCTCATAGCTTATGCCCTCCATACCAGGCAACATTCTGGTAAATCTCTTCTGCACCCTCTCTAAAGCCTCCACATCCTTCTGGTAGTGTGGCAACCAGAATTGAACACTATACTCCAAGTGTGGCCTAACTAAGGTTCTGTACAGCTGCAACATGACTTGCCAATTCTTATACTCAATGCCCCGGCCAATGAAGGCAAGCATGCCGTATGCCTTCTTGACTACCTTCTCCACCTGTGTTGCCCCTTTCACTGACCTGTGGACCTGTACTCCTAGATCTCTTTGACTTTCAATACTCTTGAGGGTTCTACCATTCACTGTATATTCCCTACCTGCATTAGACCTTCCAAAATGCATTACCTCACATTTGTCCGGATTAAACTCCATCTGCCATCTCTCCGCCCAAGTCTCCAAACAATCTAAATCCTGCTGTATCCTCAGACAGTCCTCATCGCTATCCGCAATTCCACCAACCTTTGTGTCGTCTGCACCTTTGGAAGGCAGGGCTTCACTGTAGTGCCAGCACATTTGCAAGCAGTTTAACATCTGCATTCAAGAGCAAAATGGGACTCTATGACCAACAGTTCGAGGGGTCCTTATCCTACTTCAAGATCAGGGAAGTAGAGGCATGTGCCAATGTAATGGGCAATGAACCCCAGGACAAGGAGTCATTAAATATGTACAATATTAATGGAATCAACTGACCCCCAAACGCCTTGTAAAACTCAATGGGAAATCCATCAGGACCGGGAGCTTTTCCAGACTGTGTTAACCCAATACATTTCATCATTTCCTCAGGACACATTGGGGATTCCAACTCCTCCCGTCTTGCTCCCTTCACCATCCAAAAACACTGTCATGGCCGAACCCTCCTCCAGGTGCTCTGGTCTATCTTTATAAAAAGTTTCAAAAACTGCATTGACTTTGGATGGGACAGAGACCAAACTACCAGCCAAGTCCTTTATTTTCACAATCTCCCAGGAAACAGCCTGATGCCTCAGCTGATGAGCTAAAAGACAACTGGCCTCCCCATGCTCATAAAATGCCCCACTCGAGGGCTGCAACTGTCTCACCACCCTACCTGTTGATAATAAATCGAACTGCATCTGTAGATTTTTCCTACTTGCAAGTAACTCCAGGGTAGGGGCAAGCGAGTACCGGTTGTCCACCTCTAGGATGGAGTCCACCAGCCTCTGCCGTTCCACCCCGCAGCCCTCTCCATGTGTGCTTTGTAGGCGATTATCTCCTTCCCTGATAACCATCTTAAGGACCTCCCACAGAGTAGGAGGCGAGATAGACTCACTTTTACTGAATCTCATATGCTCCCCAATAGCGGAGGGTATATGCTCGCAAAAACCATTATCTACCAACAGCGGCATACCCAACGCCCATGGCGTGCATTGTGGGGGACCTGACTCTCAAGCCAATCTATAAAATGTGGAGAATGGCCCGAAATTACAATCCCGAATATCCCGCCTTCTTCCGTGAGTAGGCCTGGTGGATATGGGAAAAAAGGAAAAGTCGTGATCTCCCGGGTGTAAAAATCACCATGGATCTGCCCGCCCCCAATCTGTTCCATAAAAGCCAACATTGCCCTTGCCATCCCAGAAAGAGCCAGTAATTTGGGCCTGTCCATCCATCCTCGGATCCAGAACACAATTTAAGTCCCCAGTATTAGTTGATGCAAGACCAAGTCAGGAATGGAGGGCAGCAACCTATTAGCAAAACTCGTATCATCCCAATTTAGAACATAAGAACATAAGAACTAGGAGCAGGAGTAGGCCATCTGGCCCCTCGAGCCTGCTCCACCATTCAATGAGATCATGGCTGATCTTTTGTGGACTCAGCTCCACTTTCCGGCCCGTACACCATAACCCTTAATCCCTTTATTCTTCAAAAAACTATCTATCTTTATCTTCAAAACATTTAATGAAGGAGCCTCTACTGCTTCACTGGGCAAGGAATTCCATAGATTCACAACCCTTTGGGTGAAGAAGTTCCTCCTAAACTCAGTCCTAAATCTACTTCCTCTTATTTTGAGGCTATGCCCCCTAGTTCTGCTTTCACCCGCCAGTGGAAACAACCTGCCCGCATCTATCCTATCTATTCCCTTCATAATCATATATGTTTCTATCAGATCCCCCCTCATCCTTCTAAATTCCAACGAGTACAGTCCCAGTCTACTCAACCTCTCCTCGTAATCCAAGCCCTTCAGATCTGGGATTAACCTAGTGAATCTCCTCTGCACACCCTTCAGTGCCAGTACGTCCTTTCTCAAGTAAGGAGACCAAAACTGAACACAATACTCCAGGTGTGGCCTCACTAACACCTTATACAATTACAGCAGAACCTCCCTAGTCTTAAACTCCATCCCACTAGCAATGTGGGACAAAATTCCATTTGCCTTCTAAATCACCTGTTGCACCTGTAAACCAACTTTTTGCGACTCATGCACTAGCACACCTAGGTCTCTCTGCACAGCAGCATGTTTTAATATTTTATCATTTAAATAATAAACCCTTTTGCTGTTATTCCTACCAAAATGGATAACCTCACATTTGTCAACATTGTATTCCATCTGCCAGACACTAGCCCATTCACTTAGCCTATCCAAATCCCTCTGCAGACTTCCAGTATCCTCTGCACTTTTTGCTTTACCACTTATCTTAGTGTCGTCTGCAAACTTGGACACATTGCCCTTGGTCCCCAACTCCAAATCATCTATGTAAATTGTGAACAGTTGTGGGCCCAACACTGATCCCTGAGGGACACCACTAGCTACTGATTGCCAACCAGAGAAACACCCATTAATCCCCACTCTTTGCTTTCTATTAATTAACCAATCCTCTATCCATGCTACTACTTTCCCCTTAATGCCGTGCATCTTTATCTTATGCAGCAACCTTTTGTGTGGCACCTTGTCAAAGGCTTTCTGGAAATCCAGATATACCACATCCATTGGCTCCCCGTTATCTACCGCACTGTTAATGTTCTCAAAAAATTCCACTAAATTAGTTAGACACGACCTGCCCTTTATGAACCCATGCTGTGTCTGCCCAATGGGACAATTTCCATCCAGATGCCTCGCTATTGCTTCCTTAATGATAGATTCCAGCATCTTCCCTACTACCAAAGTTAAGCTCACTGGCCTATAATTACCCGCTTTCTGCCTACCTCCTTTTTTAAACAGTGGTGTCATGTTTGCTAATTACCAATCCGCCGGTACCACCCCAGAGTCTAGTGAATTTTGGTAAATTATCACTAGTGCATTTGCAATTTCCCTAGCCATCTCTTTTAGCACTCTGGGATGCATTCCATCAGGACCAAGAGACTTGTCTACCTTCAGCCCCATTAGCTTTTCCATCACTACCTCCTCGGTGATAACAATCCTCTCAAGGTCCTCACCTGTCATAGCCTCATTTCCATCAGTCACTGGCATGTTATTTGTGTCTTCCACTGTGAAGACCGACCCAAAAAACCTGTTCAGTTCCTCAGCCATTTCCTCATCTCCCATTATTAAATCTCCCTTCTCATCCTCTAAAGGACCAATATTTACCTTAGCCACTCTTTTTTCTTTTATATATTTGTAGAAAATTTTACTATCTGTTTTTATATTCTGAGCAAGTTTACTCTCATAATCTATCTTACTCTTCTTTATAGCTTTTTTAGTAGCTTTCTGTTGCCCCCAAAAGATTTCCCAGTCCTCTAGTCTCCCACTGATCTTTGCTACTTTGTATGTTTTTTCCTTCAATTTGATACTCTCCCTTATTTCCTTAGATATCCACGGTCGATTTTCCCTCTTTTTACCGTCCTTCCTTTTTGTTGGTATAAACCTTTGCTGAGCACTGTGAAAAATCACTTGGAAGGTTCTCCACTGTTCCTCAACTGTTTCACCATAAAATCTTTGCTCCCAGTCTACCTTAGCTAGTTCTTCTCTCATACCATTGTAATCTCCTTTGTTTAAGCACAAAACACGAGTGCTTGATTTTACCTTCTCACTCTCCATCTGTATTTTAAATTCCACCATATTGTGATCGCTCCTTCTGAGAGGATCCCTACCTATGAGATCCTGAATCAATCCTGTCTCATTCCACAGGTACAGATCTAGGACTGCTTGTTCCATTCCATACTGTTCTAGGAAACCATCGCGGATACATTCTATAAACTCCTCCTCAAGGCTGCCTTGACCGACCTGGTTAAACCAATCAACATGTAGATTAAAATCCCCCATGATAACTGCTGTACCATTTCTACATGCATCAGTTATTTCTTTGTTTATTGCCTGCCCCACCATAATGTTACTATTTGGTGGCCTATAGATTACTCCTATCAGTGACTTTTTCGTCTTACTATTCCTGATTTCCACCCAAATGGATTCAACCTTATCCTCCATAGCACCGATGTCATCCCTTGCTGTTGCCCGGATGTCATCCTTAAATAACAGAGCTACACCACCTCCCTTACCATCCACTCTGTCCTTCCAAAAAGTTTGATACCCTCGGATATTTAACTCCCAGTCGTGACCATCCTTTATCCATGTTTCAGTAATGGCCACTAAATCATAGTCATTCACGATGATTTGCGCCATCAACTCATTTACCTTATTCCGAATACTACGAGCATTCAGGTAAAGTACACTTATGTTGGCTTTTTTACCTCTGTTCTGAATCTTAACACCTCGATCAGTAACCTCTCCTAAGTTATATTTCCTCTTAAGCGTTCTCCTAATTTTCCTTGTCGTTGAACCCATATCTTCATGTAACAACCTGCCGCGTCGCTTACTATTAATGTTTTCACTTCCCATTTGATTTCTTTCAGTATTCCTGGTACTATTCACTGAGCTTCCCTCAGTCACTGTACCTTGTACTGTCGCCCTTTTTATTTTTGACTATGGCTTCTCTGCCTTACACTTTCCCCCTTACTGCCTTTTATTTCTGTCCCTGTTTTACTACCTTCCAACTTCCTGCATCGGTTCCCATCCCCCTGCCACATTAGTTTAAACTCTCCCCCCCCCCCCCCTAGGACATCGGTTCCAGTCCTGCCCAGGTGCAGACCGTCTGGCTTGTACTGGTCCCACCTCCCCCAGAACCGGTTCCAATGTCCCAGGAATTTGAATCCCTCCCTCTTGCAGCATCTCTCGAGCCACGCATTCATCCTCTTTATCCTGATATTCCTACTCTGACTAGCTCGTGGCACTGGTAGCAATCCTGAGATTACTACCTTTGAGGTCCTACTTTTTAGTTTAACTCCTAGCTCCCTAAATTCAGCTTGTAGGACCTCATCCCATTTTTTACCTATATCGTTGGTGCCGATGTGCACCACAACAGCTACTGTTCACCCTCCCCCCCAGAATATCCTGCAGCCGCTCCGGGACATCCTTGACCCTTGCACCAGGGAGGCAACATACCATCCTGGAGTCTCGATTGCGTCCGCAGAACCGCCTGTCTATTGCCCTTACAATTGAGTCCCCTATCACTATAGCCCTGCCATTCTTCTTCCTGCCCAGCTGCGTAGCAGAGCCAGCCACGGTGCCATGAACCTGGCTGCTGCCTTCCCCTGGTGAGACATCTCCCTCAACAGTATCCAAAGCGGTATATCTGTTTTGCAGGGAGATGACCACTGAGGACACCTGCACTGCCTTCCTACTCTTGCTCTGTCTTTTGGTCACCCATTTTCTATCTCCCTCAGTACCTTTCACCTGCAGTGTGACCAACTCGCTAAACGTGCTATCCACGATGTCCTCAGCATCTCGGATGCTCCAAAGTGAGTCCATCCGCAGCTCCAGAGCCGTCAAGTGGTCTAACAGGAGCTGCAACTGGACGCACTTCATGCACGTGAAGGAGCCAGGGCAGTGGACGTGTCCCTGAGCTCCGACATCGCACACGAGGAGCATGACACGGGTCTGAGATCTCCTGCCATGTCTTAAACCTTCGGTTAACTTCAACAATTACAATTCCTCCCCCCCCCCCAAAAAATTAAATAAATAAATAAACAACGAAGAACAAAATAAATAAATATACCAATGAAAAGAAACAGAAAAACAGAAACACTACTTACCAGTCACTTACCAGGGATAAAAAGCACCTCCCCCCCCCCACCCATTTGAATTCCCACCTAGATTCAAATTCCCAAACTCACTCTTAGCTGTGTCTCACTCCTGGCTGTGTCTTCTCTGGCTCACTGGGAGAACTCACTGGGAGTGAGTTTACAAGTTGCTCTTTTTAAACTGTCCTGAATTGACTCCCCTCCCCCACCTGCTTTTAGATTAAGGTAGATTTAAGTTACTGACACTTAACTGCCAACCAGTTATGTGAGTGCGTGGGGCAGCCATTGTTAACCTATACTGCACAATACTAGCTTAATTTAAATTAATTTAAACTCCTGAAATTTAAAAGGAGCTGCCTTACTGATTTAATTCAATTCCCACCTAGATTCAAATTCCCAAACTCACTCTTAGCTGTGTCCCACTCCTGGCTGTGTCTTCTCTGGCTCACTGGGAGAACTCACTCACACTTTGGTGCATAAATGTTAACCAGAACCACTAAGGTGCCTGCCAGCGACTCACAAACAATCACTTACCTACCATTAGGATCTGCTACAGTTCCAGCAGCTGAAAATGTCATCTTTTATTGATCAGAATTGGCGCACCCCCCTCGCACCGCCCCCCCCTCCCGTTCCAGGCCCCACCATCAAAATCCGAATGAAATACTTGACTCACCACCCCTTCCACAAGCTGGCCTGGTCCCTCACCCGCAAATGGGTCTCCCGCAGAAACGCCACATCAGCACTCAAACTTTCAGGCCCGCAGATACCCTCAACTATTTCACTGGGCCATTATATCCCCTTGCATTCCAGGTGGCCAACCGAATTGAGGGCCTCATTCAACAATTTCTTGCAGACTTTCGGGCACCAGGCCCACCCAAGATGGCCATCAAACCATACAATAAGACAAAAGAAATAAGAATCAGTAGTCACCGTCAGCAAACTATCCCAACCCCTGACCCCCCACCCCCCAGCCCCCACCTCCCCGCCCCCAAACACGGGCAGCACGGTAGCATTGTGGATAGCACAATTGCTTCACAGCTCCATGGTCCCAGGTTCGATTCCGGCTTGGGTCACTGTCTGTGCGGAGTCTGCACATCCTCCCCGTGTCTGCGTGGGTTTCCTCCGGGTGCTTGGTTTCCTCCCATAGTCCAAAGATGTGCAGGTCAGGTGGATTGGCCATGATAAATTGCCCTTAGTGTCCAAATTTGCCCATAGTGTTGGGTGGGGTTACTGGGTTATGGGAATAGGGTGGAGGTGTTGACCTTGGGTAAGGTGCTCTTTCCAAGAGCCGGTGCAGACTCGATGGGCCGAATGGCCTACTTCTGCATTGTAAATTCTATGAAACAGAATCACACCCAAAAATATTTACACATAGCAAAGAACATAGAACATAGAACATTACAGCGCAGTACAGGCCCTTCGGTCCTCGATGTTGCGCCGACCTGTGAAACCACTCTAAAGCCCATCTACACTATTCCCTTATTGTCCATATGTCTATCCAATGACCATGTGAATCTCCTTAGTGTTGGCGAGTCCACTACTGTTGCAGGCAGGGCATTCCACGCACTTACTACTCTGTGAGTAAAGAACCTACCTCTGACATCTGTGTTATATCTATCTCCCCTCAATTTAAAGGTATGTCTCCTCGTGCTAGACATCACCATCCGAGGAAAAAGGCTCTCACTGTCCACCCGATTCAATCCTCTGATCATCTTGTATGCCTCAATTAAGTCACCTCTTAACCTTCTCCTCTCTAACGAAAACAGCCTCAAGTCCCTCAGCGTTTCCTCACAAGATCTTCCCTCCATACCAGGCAACATTCTAGTAAATCTCCTCTGCACCCTTTCCAATGCTTCCACATCCTTCCTATAATGCGGCGACCAGAATTGCACGCAATACTCCAAATGCGGCCGCACCAGAGTGTTGTATAGCTGCAACATAACCTCATGGCTCCTAACCTCAATCCCTCTACCAATAAAAGCTAACACACCGTACGCCTTCTTAACAACCCACTCAGCCTGGGTGGCAACTTTCAGGGGTCTATGTGCATGGACACCGAGACCTCTCTGCTCATCCACACTGCCAAGAATCTTACCATTAGCCCAGTACTCAGTCTTCCTGTTATTCCTTCCAAAATGAATCACCTCACACTTTTCTGCATTAAACTCCATTTGCCACCTGTCAGCCCAGAGCTGCAGCTTATCTATGCCCCTCTGTAACTTGTAACATCCTTCCGCACTGTCCACAACTCCACCGACTTTAGTGTCATCTGCAAATTTACTCACCCATCCTTCTACGCCCTCCTCCAGGTCATTTATAAAAATGGCAAACAGCAGTGGCCCCAAAACAGATCCTTGTGGTACACCACTAGTACCTGGACTCCAGTCTGAACATTTCCCATCAACCACCACCCTTTGTCTTCTTCCAGCTAGCCAATTTCTGATCCAAACTGCTAAATCACCCTGAATCCCATGCCTCCGTGTTTTCTGCAGTAGCCTACCATGGGGAACCTTATCAAACGCTTTACTGAAATTCATATACACCGCATCAACTGCTTTACCTCATCCACCTGTTTGGTCATCTTCTCAAAGAACTCAATGAGGTTTGTGAGGCATGACCTACCCTTCACAAAACTGTGTTGACTATCTCGAATCAAATTATTCCTTCCCAGATGATTATACATCCTATCTCTTATAAACCTTTCCAAGATTTTTCCCACAACAGAAGTAAGGCTCACTGGCCAATAGTTACCGGGGTTATCTCTACTCCCCTTCTTGAACAAGGGGACAACATTTGCTATCCTCCAGTCTTCTGGCACTATTCCTGTAGACAAAGATGACTTAAAGATCAAGGCCAAAGGCTCAGCAATCTCCTCCCTAGCTTCCCAGAGAATCCTAGGGTAAATCCCATCCGGCCCAGGTGACTTATCTATTTTCCCACTTTCCAGAATTGCTAACACCGCCTCCTTATGAACCTCAAGCCCTACTAGTCTAGTAGCCTGAATCTCAGTATTCTCCTCGACAACATTGTCTTTTTCCTGTTTGAATCCTGACGAAAAATATTCATTTAGCACCTCTCCTATCTCCTCGGACTCCATGCGCAACTTCCCACAACTACTCTTGACTGGCCCTACTCTTACCCTAGTCAGTCTTTTATTCCTGACATATCTAACAAAAGCTTTCGGGTTATCCTTGATCCTACCTGCCAAAGACTTCTCATGTCCCCTCCTGGCTCTTCTTAGCTCTCTCTTTAGGTCCTTCCTAGCTAACTTGTAACTCTCGAGTGCCCTAACTGAACCTTCATGTCTCATCTTTACATAAGTCTCCTTCTTCCTTTTGACAAGTGTTTCGACTGCTTTAGTAAACCACGGTTCCTTCACCCGACCACTTCCTCCCTGCCTGACAGGTACATATTTATCAAGGACACGCAGTAGCTGTTCCTTGAACAAGCTCCACATTTCCATTGTGCCCATCCCCTGCAGTTTTCCTCTCCATCCGATGTATCCTAAGTCTTGCCTCATCGCATCATAATTGCCTTTCCCCCAGATATAACTCTTGCCCTGCGGTATATACCTATACCTTTCCATCACTAAAGTAAACATAATCGACTTGTGGTCACTATCACCAAAGTGCTCACCTAACTCCAAATCTAACACCTATCCTGGTTCATTACCCAGTACCAAATCCAATATGGCCTCGCCTCTCGTTGGCCTATCTACATACCGTGTCAGGAAACCCTCCTGCACATATTGGACAAAAACGGACCCATCTAATGTACTCAAACTATAGCGTTTCCAGTCAATATTTGTAAAGTTAAAGTCCCCCATAACAACTACCCTGTTGCTTTCGGTCCTATCCAGAATCATCTTTGCAATCCTCTCCTCTACATCTCTGGAACTTTTCGGAGGCCTATAGAAAACCCCTAACAGGGTGATATCTCTTTCCTGTTTCTAACCTCAGCCCATACTACCTCAGTAGACGAGTCCTCATCAAACGTCTTTCATGCCATCGTAATACTGTCCTTGACTAACAATGCCACCCCTCCCCCTCTTTTACCACCTTCCCTGAGCTAACTGAAATATCTAAATCCCGGCACCTGCAACAACCATTCCTGTCCCTGCTCTATCCATGTCTCCGAAATGGCCACAACATCGCAGTCCCAGGTACCAACCCATGCCGCAAGTTCACCCACCTTATTCTGGATGCTCCTGGCATTGAAGAAGACACACTTTAAACCATCTTCCTGCCTGCCGGTACACTCCTGCAACTTTGAAACCCTACTCATGACCTCACTACTCTCAACCTCCTGTATACTGGAGCTACAATTCAGGTTCCCAAGCCCCTGCTGAACTAGTTTAAACCCTCCCGAAGAACATTCGCAAATTTCCCCCTCAGAATATTGGTACCCCTCTGGTCCAGATGCAGACCATCCCGTTTGTAGAGGTCCCACCGACCCGAGAATGAGCCCCAATTATCCAGAAATCTGAAAACCTCCCTCCTGCACCATCCCTGTAGCCACGTGTTCAACTCCCCTCTCTCCCTATTCCTCGTCTCACTATCACGTGGCACGGGTAACAACCCAGAGATAATAACTCTGCTTGTCCTAGATCTAAGTTTCCACCCTAGCTCCCTGAATTCCTGCCTTACATCCCCATCCCTTTTCCTACCTATGTCGTTGGTACCTATGTGGACCACGACTTGGGGCTGCTCCCCCTCCCCCTTAAGGATCCCGAAAACACGATCCGAGACATCACGCACCCTGGCACCTGGGAGGCAACACACCAACCGTGAGTCTCTCTCGTTCCCACAGAATCTCCTATCTATCCCCCTAACTATGGTGTCTCCAATGACTAATGCGCTACTCCTCTCCCCCCTTCCCTTCTGAGCAACAGGGACAGACTCTGTGCCAGAGACCTGTACCCCATGGCTTAACCCTGGTAAGTCCCCCCCCCCAACAGTATCCAAAGCGGTATACTTGTTACTAAGGGGAACGGCCACAGGGGATCCCTGTACTGACTGCTTCCCCCCAGCCCCTCTCACCGTCACCCATCGGAGTAACTACATCCCTGAAGCTTCTATCTATGACCACCTCTGCCTCCCGAATGATCCGTAGTTCATCCAACTCCAGCTCCAGTTCCCTCACGCAGTTTCTGAGGAGCTGGTTGTGCTTCCCACAGATGAAATCAGCAGGGACACTGACGGCGTCCCTCACCTCAAACATTCTGCAGGAGGCACATTGCACTACCTTCCCTGTCATCCCCGCTAGATAAAATAAGAAAGAAAGAAAGAGCTTACTTGTTATTCACTCCCCTTCTCAGCAAGCACTCACTCAGCAACCTCTGTGCCCCGCACGATAACCCCTGAGGGAAAATAAATAAAAACTGCTTACCAGTCACCAGCCAATCCCTTACCTGCAGGCTGTGACTTCACGGTTCAACTTTCCACTTCTACCTGTCCTCGAGTCTTCCTCTTGATCCTTACAGCGGTTGTTTTTTTTGGTTAGAGGAGGGGGTAGGGAGGGAAACACTGAAGAAGTGTTTCGGATTTAAGTGTCACTTGACAAGAGCTCCTCCACAAACCACCTCCAAGTTAGGGTGAGCACACGGACGTATGCAAATTTCCCCTGCAGCGGCCAATCAGCAGCTCCGCTCTACTGCTCTCTGCTGGATGCTTGACTTCACTTGAACAGCTAGGGTCTCTTGTTCAGGTACGCCTCCAAGTTAGGGTGAGCACACGGACGTATGCAAATTTCCCCTGCAACGGCCAATCAGCATCTCCGCTCTACTGCCCTCTGCTGGAGGCAAACCCAAACCTTTATATTGTACTCTTACTAACCCTAACCCAAACCTAATAAAAATACTCAGCCCATTATCCAAATCTAAACTGAGATAATGAGCTGCAGCTACCCCTCCCACTCCATCCCACTCCTGTTACCTAGCCAATAATACAGCCAACAAGGTGGCCCTCGCACAGTTGAGAAAAGTATTGACAGCAGCAAAAAAGTAGAACAAAACCCCTTGCATCCACATGCTCCAACAGGGTGCCAACATCACCCCACAACAATTATAACACAAAGACCATAAACCCCGCATGACCTTGAGTGCCTTACCCAAAACCAACCTTTGAAACCTATGTAAACATACATAACAAACCCAACATCCAAAAACCCCACATAAACCCCAATCAACTCGCACACCGCCCATGTTTTGTTACCAATGCTTCTGCATCCGCCTGCGTACCACAAAAATAGTCTTTCGACTCCAAAGGTTTTCTCAGCCTCGCCTTTTACACCATCCCAAATCATACTCCCTTCTTATATAAGGTGCCTTTTGCTTTATTAAATGCCACTTGCTTCCTCGATAGCTCAGCCCCAATACCCTGATATATCCTAATGGCGTGACCTTCCCATTTAGAATAACAACGATTTTTTGCCCATCTCAGGACCCGTTCCTTCTCTTGAAAACTATGGAACTTTACGATTAAAACCCCTGGCTGTTCGTCAGAACAAGGCTTCTGCTGGTGTTTCCGGAGCACTCGATACAGTTCATCAGGGGACATGAATCCACCCTCCCTCACCATTCTTCCGAACATCTTTGAAAAGTATTCTGTGGGGGTTGGGCCTTCCACTCCTTCTGGCAACTGCATGATTCTGATGTTCTGCCTCCTAGAATGATTCTCTAGATTGTCCACTTTGGCCTTCAGAGTTTTATGCACATTGGCCAAGTGCAACATTTCAGCTTCCAGAGCTGTGCCTTGCCTTGGCTCCCTTTATTGCGGCGCCATGCGCTTTTACCAACTCGTTGGTCTTTTCCAGCACCGTTGGAAACCAAGGCCTCCTCTATCAACCACTTCTGCTTCTCAAACGCAATTGCCAAGATGTCAGTAAGCACCTCTGCTGTTAATGGAGAGGACCAAGCCACAACACTACCCTCCCCTATTTTCTCCACTGAAGCGCTCCAAGAGGTTTCTGACTTCGTCAATGAATTTTCTTCTTCAGGTTTACTTACCTTGGTTCTTCTGGGAATTTCCCCAATGTGGGCCCCTTATAAAATCGAGCGTGTGAGATTTCAAGCAAGCATACCCCCAAAAACTGAAAATTCCGTACTCTGATGGGAGCTACCTCGTGCACGTCCTTGCTCTACATACCTCCCCGGGAAGTTTGTTTGCCTGATTTTATAAAAGATTTACTGCTCACCTTTCTGAGAATGCACCCTCCCATGCACCATTTTGAGGCACCCTCCCGTTTCTCTTGTTGCCTCAACAGTGATCTCCTGTCCATAAGACCATAAGATCATAATACAAAGGAGCAGAAGTAGGCCATTCAGCCCATCAAACCTGCTTCTCCATTCAATGAGATGGCTGATCTGATAATTCTCGTCTCCAAATTCCCACCTTACACTCAGAACATATTATTCCCTTTATGATTACAAATCTGTCTATCTTAGCCTTGAACATGCTTAACGCAGCCTCTACAGCTCTCTGCGTTAAAGAATTCCACAGCTTCAATACCCTCTGAGAGAAGAAATTCCTCCCCATCTGTCTGAAATGGGTGACCCCTTATTCTGATTTTATGCACTCTAGTCCTAGACTCTCCCACAAGGGGAAACAACCTCCCAGCATCTACCTTGTCAAGCCCCCTGAGAATCCTATATGTCTCAATGAGGCCATCTCTCATTTGGTCGAACATCCTGGGCTAGTGCGCGGTTAATTCCAGCCCCACCAACCGGAAGTCACAACACAAATGAATTAACCAATAATTCTTTTAAAAATACCCAAAATCTTTGGCCTTTGGCTCTCCAATAATTACAGTCACCAGGTAGTCAGTTTAAACACAATTACTATTTATTTGTAACTAGAACAAATATGAAATATGCAATGACTACAACTGCTTAAAGTCAAGCTAATCCCTGACTCTCCCTTTAACTGCCCAACTCAAGACAAATAAACAAAGAGGGTTGGAAAGGGGTAAAATAATAAGAATTAAGGTCAAAAGGTCATCTTTGCTTCAGATGATGAGTCCTTCAGTGCACTGTCTTCACAGATGAGCGTGGTTTAAAGTCTCAAGCTTATAGCCCAGAATGATCTTCCTTACAGTTAGCAATATCTTATTCACAGCTTTTCCGGGGGAACGTCAGACCAGCCTGTCCTGCAAAGAGCGTTATGAGATTCTGGTCTCTGCTCGCATCAGCCCTTTTCTTCAGAGAGAGGTGGTCTCACGGTGGCCTTTTGGTGAGAATTAACTGGATATTTCTGGGGTGAGTTAGTTATTTTCCTCCATCCAGCCTGCAGAATCAAAAGTGAAATGAAAAACAAGCCTTTTGACACTGATAAACATTCCAATGAGATAATATCCAATCTCCACCTGTTACCAGGCAGATCAAAGCCTTCTGGCCAATTCATTGGCCACCAGCCACATCAATCAGATCAAGTCATCACTGGGGCCAGCCAATCTCCAATCGGCAGTCTAATACAGCACTTCTGCTGGAATTAAAGGCACAGGCCACTTTCCTTAAAGACACATGCCCATATTTCATCCATGGATCAAAAATGTAAGGCAAAAATAAAATAAAGGGGAAATACGGGAATAAACAGGAACAAATAGGAAGGATCCTTACACATTCTTCTAAACTCCGATGAGCACCGGCCCAACCTACTCAATCATTCCTCATAAGAAAATCCTTCCATAACCAGGATCAATATGGTGACCATTCTCTGGGCTGCCTCTAATGCTAGTATATCCTTCCTTCGATAATGGGACCAAACAGTTCACTGTATTTCAGATGTGGTCTAACAAATGCTTTGTATAGTTTTTGCAAGACTTCCCAATATCAGATGATTATTTGTGTTTTTATTCATTATCTGAAGTCAGGCATTATTTTGAATAGGTTATTACTTCTGCTAAAATGGTGGACAACAGAATGTGATGTGTTCATCTGTTAAAATTGGTGACTATCCTTTCTAGGATTGCAATAATTCAATGTACACTGAATGTTAAAGTTTTACATAAGCCATGACAGTATTATTAAACTGCTATATCATATGGAGAGAGTATCTATTTTTTAAAAAGTGAGCTTGTAAAAAAGTGAAGATGTTGATAAATAACACATGTGGCAATGCATGTGTGAAATGATACAGCTCAAACCGAATGTTACATTGATATGCACGGCTCACAGAATAAAAGTGATAGGTTATTCTAAGTTTATCAACAGTGATAAGTCATGGCCCAGGTCTTCCAATCAGGATCGGAACCTTTATTTCCAACCCTAATCAGGCTAAAGAAAACCCTTCCTCTGAATTTCAGGCCAATCTTCCAATGAAAAATCCTGCAGAGCTGAATCATTGTAGCAAAACCCGGATGGGGCACCAGCTACTATCTTCTGTTAAGTAAAGAGTTTAGAAGTTCTAAAGCTTCTTTGAAAAGTTTTGGCGAGAATGTAAGTTGTTAGGGTGGCAGGTGGGCAGGTTGGCAGGGGGGGTAAGGGTTTAGGCGGATATGTGGGTAAAGTGGTTAGGGTGGCAAATGGGTGAGGTGGATAGGTTGGTGAGGTGAGCTAGGTGGCAGATGGGAGAGGTAGGTCAGTAATAGTCAGGTCAAATGAGTTTGGGAGGGGTTGTCAGATCAGTACGGAGGATAATTGTGGGGGAGGGAGATATGTGGTGGAGACTAATCTGGTTGGGTGAGGGGAAAGTCACTAAAATACATTTTTGCCACACATGGCATTCCAGACCTGCTTATTTCAGACAATGGTCCACAGTTTGCCAACAAATGTTTTAAGCTGACCACAGAGCCTATGCGCTGGATTCTCCAAAAATGGGGCTATGTCCCCACGCTGACGTAAAAACGCTGGTGTTTCACTCTTGACTTTCCTTAAAAAAGTCAAGAGCGATTCACTTACCCGCAGAGAGTTAGCAGGGCCCCAGAATACTCCTCGCAGCTCTGGCTGCGTATGTGGGCCCCCGTCTTTCTGCTCGGGAGTCCGCACATGCGCACGGCGGCAGCCGCGCTGTGTGTCATGGACGCAATGTAGGCCTCCCCTAAGATGGCGTGCACCCGCAGATCCAAGCCGCTCGATCGCTGCCCCGGCCGCCCATGAGCCCCCCCCACCCCCCCACCTCCCCCGGTGCTCGATCCCCACGACCCACCAGATCGGTAATACGTGGTTAGAACCACGCCGTTGGAAACTCGGCCAGTTTCGCCTGGAGAATCGCTGGGGGGCCCTCTGTCAATGGTCCCCCAGCCGCGTAATCCGCGCTCGAGCGGTTCTCCGGGGACTGGAGAATGGCGGGAGTGGCGCCGACCACAATTCCCGCGTAAACATCAATTCTCCGCCCCCGCGCCAAACGCGATTTCGGCGCGGGGCTGCGGAGAATCCCACCCAATGTGTTTGTTCACACAACTAGTTCACTGGAATACCAACAAATTAATAAGGAGGCCAAAAAAGGACTAAAGATGGTAAAGGTTTTGTGGTAGAAAAATGTCAGTATCAACTTAGCACTGTTTTAAAAAAATAAATTTAGAGTACCCAATTCATTTTTTCCAATTAAGGGGCAATTTAGCGTGGCCAATCCACCTAACCTGCACATCTTTGGGTTGTGGGGGCGAAACCCACGCAAACACGGGGAGAATGTGCAAACTCCACACGGACAATGACCCAGAGCTGGGATCGAACCTGGGACCTCGGTACAGTGAGACTGCAGTGCTAGCACTGCGTCACCGTGCTGCCCCAACTTAGCACTGTTGAGCTACCGTTTCACACCGCTGCAGACCTGTCACTGTGCAAACGTTTCATGGGAAGATGACTGCGGAATCAACTCCTTGCTCTTCCACACACGCTTATGCCATGCCTCAAGGCAGTAAATGTGCAGAGATTAAGGGAGAAGGAGAATAAGTATCATGCAAATCAACCCAGAAACAATAATCAATGTCATAAGTTACCAGAACACCAGGGGGGAAAACCAGTCTTGATTTGCCAAAATTGCACAGGCCACGGGCTGGATTCTCCCAAAACGGGACTATGCCCCCACGCCGGCGTAACAACACTGGAGTTTTACTCTAGAGATTCCTGCAAAAAATGTACAGCTAATTCAACGCCCTGCAGGGGGCTAGCAGGGACCTGGAGTAAAACTCGCAGCTTTAGCTGCGGATACAGGCCCCGCTCTTCCGGTTTGGAGTCCGCTCATGCGCACGGTGGCGGCTCCCAGCTGCCGCGCCGAGCTCCATGGAGGATAGGACCGCGGAGGCAGACTGAGAATTTTGGCCCACCCGATCGGCCACGCAGCTAAGGATCTGACCGGGCGGATCTTAACCCGGCCACCTATAAGCCCCCCACCCCCACCCCCCGGTCTCCGACCCCCCCACCCCCCACCAGAGCGGTTGCGGACTGAGTCCGCAGCTGACAGGCCAGCATTCCGACCAGCAATACCAGGTTAGTTCCACGGCGTCGGGAACTCGGTCGGTCGTGAGCAGAGGATCACTGGGCTGGCCTCTGTCAATGGCCCCCCAGCTGCACAGCGTACTCCGCGGTCACGCCGATTCTCGCGTCCTGGAGAATCGCAGGGCCCGTTTCGGCGTGAAATTGGATTCTCCGCGCCAAACACGATTTCGGAGTGGGACTGCGGATAATCCAGCCCCAGGTTTTAGAAAAAAACACTACCACCTGTGATCTTGTGGAGACTGAAAATGAGTGCAAAGAAACAGAAATGAACTTGTATGTACAAGAAAAAGACATTCAATGGAATAGACTAATTGCGCAGAAGATCAGGAAGACAATCTGAATGGCGGGCTGGTATCCTCTGATAATTCACATGCCACTCTATCGAGTTCGAGAGAGTACATGAAGAACTTGAACCCAATACGTCACAGAATCAGAGAACTGTCACAGTGCAGATGGAGACCATTTGGCCCATCATGTCTGCACTGTCTCTACAAAGGGGCATCTTGGCTTAGGCTATTCCCCTGTCTTTTTTTTGTATCCCTGCAGATTGTTTCTATTCAAGTAATTATCTAGTTTTTTCTTGAATGCCTCGATTGAACCTGCCTCTACCACATTTCCAGGCAGTGCATTCCAGACCCAAACCAGTCTTTGAGTGAAAAGGTTTTTTCTCACATTATATTTACATTGTTTGCCAATTACTTTAAATCTGTGCCGATTCATTCTTGATCTTTATATGAGCAAAAAAAGCTTCTCCCTCTCTACTCTGTGCATCCTCTAAGAGAGCTGAGATGAAGGTCAGGGAGATTGGTGAAACCAACATAATGGCTATTTTATGTGAATCAGGATTAAAGGGAGAGACTTCAGAGGGTGGATATGTAAGATGATGTAAATAATGTAAATTCTGCATTCAATGGAGACTGAAAGCTAGCACACTGGTGCAGCAGGTAATCAGGAAAGCTATTGGAAGGTTGGCCCTTATCTCAAGGGGGTTGGAGTGTAAGAGTAGGGACGTCTTGCTGCAACTGTGCACGATACTGCTGAGACTACATCTGGAGCAGTATTGTGAGCAATTTTGGTCACCGTATTTCAGGCAAGATATCGGGCACAATCTGACGGAAGAAACACAAAGTGCAGTAGTGGGCACGACTTCTTGGGTGCTTCCCGTAGGTCAATGTGGCAAGACTGTGGCTGATATATAACGTCAATCAAGGCTGGAAATGATCCCTCCACCGCGGGAGGTGGCCGTCTCGCCAGCTGATTCATCTGGGTCGCGGACGGCAGCTCCCCACTAACAAGGGGGAGCAGCACATAAATCATTCCCTCCCAAACACACTCCAGGCAGCACATAGCCATGCCGCCACAGAGACCTGTTCTACGCTTCAGGAATGCAGGCCTAGCCAGGCTGCTAGTTGCCACGGAGGTGAGACGGGACACCCTGTTCCCCAGAGGGGGTCGGAGGACCAGCCACTGGGCCACCACTGTCACCTGGGAGACAGTGACAGCAGCTGTCAGTTCTGGCAGCGTGACCAGGACGACCTCAATCCAGTGCAGGAAGAACACCAACGACCTCCATCGGGCTACATGGGTAGGTTGACACAGGTCACCTGACATCGGTCCCACCCGACACCCCCTCCCCCCCTCGGGTCGACGGCTGGCAGTCCACACAACATCGCCTCCCCTCAGCATAATACCGCGACTGTGCCCCAGCACACCCTGGCACCCACCAGCACAACTTTTCCATGACTAGTAGTGCCCAAACATTTTGCATGACATAGATACCTCCCCCCACACCCAATGCATGAGGCGTGCGGTTCACAATGCCCTCTTTTTGACCCCACATGAGAGGTTGGCACATAACTGTTGAGGAAAAGCCCAGATGGGCAGCGAGTACTCGCCCCCTATGAGGAACAGGCTCTGGAGATCGCGGGACTGACCTAGGATGGAGCAGCCACCAACAGCGAGGTTAACCTGCACCGCAGAGTTGAGAATTCACTGCCCCATCACCCAGATGACCTGTCTCAAGTGAGTTGTGCATATCAACAAAATGAAATTTCCCTCTCACTGAGCGCATGTTCTTTCTCTCGTAGGATCTCCACCAGATGGGGCCGGGCCATCCCCCTGCTTCCCTCCCCCCCCCCACCTCCCCCTATCCAACCCCTGCCACCCAAGAAAATACCTCAGAGATGCCACCATCGATGCATCACAGTTATCACCCTCACCCTCTGCCAGCGTAGAGACACACACCTCGTTGGGCAACATTAGTGGACAGGTTTCTGGGGCACAATCTGGTGAGCATAACACAGTTGCTGATGCACATCAGGTGGAGGCAGGAACACCCGAGGGAGTCAGCAGTCGGAGGTCTGCTGGATCTCAGGATGCACCTGGGTCCCAGTCAGATGCCGAGCTTGGACAAGCTTATCCCGGAGCTGATGCAGATGCTAGGACAGGGCCATGAGATACAGGAGGGAATGTCAGTGACACTCCGTCAAGGGCATAGTTGATTGGAGGAGTTCCAAAGGCTATGGACGTCAGAGATGGTGCCGTCAATGTGTGAAACCGAGCCAACACTGCTAGGGTGACGATCGCTGTGGAAAGCCTGGCGCACGACATCAGCGCCATAAATGGTGGTGTCCAAGGCATGGCTCAGTCAGTGATGATCATGGCCGAAGGCCTCAACAGCATGTCCCAGTCTCTGAGGGACATGTCTCAGATGCTGGTAGACATTGCTGAGGCATTGTGGAGCATGTCCCAGGTGCAGGTGGACATTGCCGAGGCATTCCAGAGCATGTCACAGTCACTGAGGAGCATCGCTGAGGGCGTCGACACCATGATGCAGTCAATAGAGAGGCATCAGGACCGGCAGGACCAGATGATGCAGTGACCTCTGGATCCCATTCCAACTGCCACTCTGCTCCATGGAGTTCCCCCAGGCCCCACGGGCACTGTCCAGGAGGAAGCACTGGAGGACAACTCAGAGCCTCCTAGCAGGGGATGTTGATGACAGTCTCTAGCTCTCCCAAGTCCCCCATTCCTTACCCCAGCATGTCTCTCGGTCAGCGGGCAGAACAGGGTGGCACAGCGATGCCAGCGTCACCAGTAAGGTGGCCGCCAATGGCATCAAAGGCCACAGGGCATGTAAAGCAGCATGCTGCCTCCTCCTCTGATGTGCATCCTGAGGACATGCCTAGACGTAATGGCAGAGCGCAGAAGATTCAGAAAATTGAGGATCACTGAGTGGATACTGGATGGAGAGAGGGCAAACCATAGGTAGCTTGGGACAATGAGGGTTTTGAATGTTTACAATCAAAATGTGTTACACCTGTTACATGTGAAGCCTCTGTCATGTTATCCGACATAGCGGGCCGGCCTGAACCCTCACCCCCTGTTGCTCTCTGCTCCCCCTCGACCCTCCCATCCCCCAGCACAGTGGCTCTAGATCAGGAGTCTCCGATGCACACCATGTGCAGGTGATGGGTGTGTGTGTGTGTGTGCTGTCTGCAGAAAGAAATGATGTGGAGATGCCGGCGTTGGACTTGGGTGAGCACAGTACGAAGTCTTACAACACCAGGTTAAAGTCCAACAGGTTTGTTTCGATGTCACTAGCTTTCGGAGCGCTGCTCCTTCCTCTTCATTCACCTGAGGAAGGAGCAGCGCTCCGAAAGCTAGTGACATCGAAACAAACCTGTTGGACTTTAACCTGGTGTTGTAAGACTTCGTACTGTGCAGAAAGAAAGGCGTCAGACAATGGCATAGATTGAGGAGCACCTGAGAATAACTCACAATGGGTTATTATCACCCTCCTGCCTTGTATATTGAGTCGCTGATAGTGCCAACACAGGCCAATCACCCTGAAGTGAAGTTACACAGAGCCTGAGAGAGTAGAACAGGATAGATGGAGGGGGAGCTGGGGGTAAATGTGTGGAAGGGTGGGGTATGGGCTGGCCAATGGAGGACGGGGTGATCAGTGGAAGGGGGCGAGGGCTGGGGGGGTGGAAGGGGCGGACTGGGAGGAAGGGGATTGGGGGGGTTAGGGTGTGAGATGATGGATAAAGCCTCGCCCTATGAGAAGCGAGCGAGGATGAGGGCCTCCCTGGCCCTCAGGGCATGCCGGATCCTTGCCATCTGTCCTCCTTCCCCTGGCTAGCCCTGGCTGAACCTCAAACCCCTCCGAATCCAGACCCTCCTTGTCAGCCTCCTCAGAAGAAGCCCTCTTCCTCCATCTCTAGCACGTTGCCCCACTGCTGTGCCAGGTTATGGAGGGCACAAGAGGAGCACCACAAAGTAGGAGACCCTCTGGGGGGTGTACTGCAGTGTAGCACCAGAGGTCCGGGCAGCGGAACAGCATTTTGAGCAGTCCGATGCATTGCTCAAGGACAGCACTGGTGGCAATGTGGACCTCGTTATTGCGGGTCTCCGTATTGGCCTCCAGCCTCCCCACTGCCATTATTGGCCAGGACATCTGCGGGTACGCCTTATCCGGACACGGTAGCACAGTGGGGGTGGAACTGTAGCACAATGGGGGCGGCAAGGTAGCACATTGGGTGTGGCACAGTAGGATCAGCCCAGGGTAGCACGGTTAGCACTGTCGCTTCACAGCTCCAGGGTCTCAGGTTCGATTCCTGGCTTGGGTCACTGTCTATATGGAGTCTGCACATTCTCCCCGTGTGTGTAGGTTACTCAGATATTTCGAAAAAAATGCGTGATTACAGGAGAATCACCAAAGTGCAGAAGGAGGCCCATCAAGTCTGCACTGACCCTCTGAAAGAGCACATGACATAGGTCCACAACCCTGCCCTATCCCTGCATTTAACCTGCACATCTTTGGATACTAAAAGGAAATTTAACATGGTCAATCCACCTAATCGACACATCTTTGGGCTGTGGGTGGAAACTGGAGCACCCGGAGGAAACCAACACAGACATGGGGAAAATGTGTAAACTCCACACAGACAGTGACCCAAGGCTGGAATTGAATCCGGGTCCCTGGCGCTGTGAGGCAGCAGTAATGGTATATATAACAGATTCCTTTTTCCCATTCTGCAACACAAGTCTTGTCTATTTTGACTCTATTTCCATTTCATGCATTAGTTATTAGGTGCAATCCACTTCTTTATTTTCTCTCTATTTAAATAACTGTTGATTCCCCCGTCCACCCCAATAGTTTACCATAAAACTACAGTTGGATTTTTTTGTAAGCATCATAAATAATAATCTCTTAACTATGCAATTGATATTCAGTTTGTCATTGCTCGTGGACGTGCTTATTCCCTGCAAAATCAGACTGTTTGCTTTTTGATGGCAATATTTTATTGACAGCTCTGTTTCTTTGTAGTTCAACTTGTGTGCTATCTGATTGGGTCACCAGAGACGTGTTAGTGAGTCCATGGCCCTATAATTGTTAGACATTGCTATCTGCTATAATGCAGAACTATAATTCAGCTTCCTTTCCACATCCTGTTGGTGCGTATTAAGTGACCCTATAAATGATAAAGGGGAGCATATGATTGCAAGCTTTAAGGCTAGTCTTGTATCTATTACTTACATGGCACCGATTCATTATGGACAATGTAAGTATTATTAGCTCAATGTGAGGATAAACAAGTGCTGTGATCAGCTGGTAGATGTGACAGTTCCCTCCCTTCGTTTCGCAAATACTGCTTGATTCAGTCTCAGGACATATGGGAACAGGAAATATATATTCATTAGTAAATAGTAATAAATTGAAAAGTGTGCCCTAATTACAAATTCTTGCATATATGAGTGTTATCTTCACCAGATGATGACTGTTGTACTGAACATTAAACATATACAGACGGGGCAAAATTCAGTTTAAGCAGTAAGCAAGCAAACTAGACAGTAGTCAGTTGGCTGCCCTGAACACTAACGGGCACTTGATCATGGCCAATCCACCTAATCTGAACATCTTTGGACTGTGGGAGGAAACCGGAGCTCCCAGAGGAAACCCACACAGAGACGGGGAGAATGTGCAAACTGTACACAGACCGTCACCCAAGACCGGAAACAAACCAGGTCCCTGACACTGTGAGGCAGCAGTGTCAACCACTGTATCGCCATGTGATCCTTTTGTGCTGTGGTGGTCAGCTCTTTGTGTGTAGTACCTGGTGTGGCTTAGATGCCCTACTGATCCCAAATGGAGGACATAAACATAAGAAATAGAAACAGGAGTAGGCCCTTCAGCCCCTTGAGCCATTCAATAGGATCATGGCTGATTTCAGAGTAACTATTGACCTAAAGATTATGACCTAAAAATGTCCAGGTCCTTTTTCTTGAAGAACATTCCATTTTTTTGCATGAACATGTGAGATATAGCAGAACTATGTCAACTAAGTAGAATTGCAAATAGAGACCAACACCAGTCGGTAACCAGGTACAGGCTCTTTAGGCAGGATGGTACCCTGGCAGTGCCACCCAGGTACCAACCTGGCACTGCCACTCTTTTTCTCCTTCAAGTATTCAGCCAATTCCTTTCTCAAGGCTATTATTCAACCTGTATTCACCGTCTTATCAGGCAGGCAATATGAAATTCTAAGTTTTCCCTCATGCCTCCTACAGTCCTTCTGCCAGTCACCTTAAATTTGTAGTCCTCTGGTTAGCAACACTTCAGCCATTAGAAATGGCTTCTCTTTATTTAATCCATCAAAACCCTTCATGATTTTAAACACCAATATCAAAGGTCCTCTTAGGTCAGAATTTTCCAGCCCCTCATGCTGGAAGGATCTTCTGGTCCCACCGATGTGAATGGGGATTTCAATGGCTCGCCTGTCGTTCTCTGAGGGGAATAATCCCAGATTCTCCAGTCTCTCCTCATAACTGGAATTCCTTATCCATGAATCTCTTTTACAGGCTCTCCAAACCTTCACACCATTTCTTAAAGTGGGTCCAGTG
Organism: Scyliorhinus torazame; assembly: GCF_047496885.1. NCBI lineage: Eukaryota > Metazoa > Chordata > Chondrichthyes > Carcharhiniformes > Scyliorhinidae > Scyliorhinus > Scyliorhinus torazame. The sequence goes on from NC_092709.1 coordinate 123,132,980, forward strand.
TTGAACATAGCACTCCAGCTAGATTTGAACTTGTGTTTTTTTTAAATCTATGCTGAGCTTAATTTATGGGCTGTCTCCACTATGCCACAATTTATAAAGCTCAGGATTCAATCTGCTATTGTGCAGCCTATCAGCACAGTGCAACACTCGTTCATTTTCTTTTTCCCCTCAGTTATTTTCAGCAGCTGCAAAATCTTGAAGAATCGTCTTCAGAGATGGGGACGCTTTCTGATGAGGACCATCAGCTGCTCCATAAATCTTCCAAGCCCCCTATACAAAATTACTACGTGCTACATTAAACAAAATGCTGCATAAGCTCACCAGGTCTGGCAGCATCAGTGGAGAGAGAAATAGTGTTAATGTTTCAAGTCCATATGACCCTTCTCGAGACCTGTTAAGGGATAGAAATGTAATGATTTATATAGTTGGAGATAGGGGTGGGTAGACTAGAAAGTCAAGGATAGGTCAGAGCTAAGGAGTGATTGATAAAGATGTCATGAACATAAGACAAAGGGGATGTCAATGATGGCATTAAGGACTGAAGAAGTGGCTGATAGTGGCACAATGGTAAGCTGGCGGAATGTGTGAAACGAGAACAAAAGTCAGTGCTGTAAGGATCTTTCTGTCCTTGTATGTTTTAATTTCCATTCATCTTTTTGCTATTTCAATTTTTGTACATGGATTTGTAATGCCTTTAAGACCAAGCAGCTTACTTTTAATTTAAAACAGAAAACTCCAGCAGGATGTTCTGACATCAGTGATGATCCGGACTGACTGGCTTGGCGGGTGACCAATGAGCTGTCCCCAAAAGCCGGGTACTTTTTGGAGACAGACAGTGATTGGTTCTGCTGTCTCTGGAATGTTCCTTAGTGAGACCAGGTTTTGCTTTAATTTTGATGTCAGAAGCCGGGAGGGCCAGACTGAACAGCAAGGACACCCAAGTCAAGCCACCAGTTTCAGGCAGTGTTCAGGTGTGTAAAACTCTTTAAACATCATGTGTGGGGAACTTTGTTCTTATCTCAGTAAGGCTATTGGTCATTCTGGAGTTGGAAATAAGTAAGAATTAAACAGGACTGAGGCTGTTCCTTTGAATGAAGGCCCAGGTAATAAAAGTTAAAATGACTCTCCCGAGGAAATCCTATTGTCTGGGAGTACTGGCTGAATGCAACTGCCAGAATACAATCTCTAAAACTACACTGGTGGCTTTGATACCTAAGCGCCCTGGGAGGAGAGCCTACTGCAAGGAGTACAACATCAGAAGCAGAAATTAACACTCAACTATCATTTCTTATGAATCCCCTTATTATTTTCACCCATTTCCCTCCCATGTGTGTCTGTCTTGTGTGTGTTTGGGTAGTGGGTGGAATGGTAAAAGGGGGAACTAGTAGATTAGCTGGCTGTTATTCATTGTAATTACTGCATATTTCAACTTGGTTTCTGCAACAAATAAACAGTTATTGTGTTAAACCTGCAAACCTGGTGGCAATAAGTTATTGAGCAGTCAAAGGGCCAAAGATTCTGCATGTTTTATGCAAATTATTGGTTAATTCACTTGTGTTGGGGCTCTGGGATCTCTGGGGATGGAATTGACTGCGTACTAGCCCAGCGTGTCATAACAGATTGGGGCTTATTTAGATTTATTGTCAAACTCTTGTATTGGAGAAGGATTTGGTTTTTCCTCCAGGGAGCTCAGTGAAATCTGATATAGTTGTGAATGGGATGGGTGGCTCCATTGTATAGAGTGCAATTGGAGTGTGCTTTAGTGCCAGGTCCCATAGTTGTTGGAGTGGTTAAGGAGTTCCCAGTGAAGGGATGGACTTATGTTTGGACAATGACTTAGCGGGAGTGAAAGTTGCAGCTTCACCCATGATTATAGAGAGTTTGAAGGAAGCACTGCAGTTATTATCTGAGTTGCCAATGGTAGAGCGTGTGGGAGTGAGGAAAACTTGTTGTCAGTGAATGACTCAAAGAAAGAGATGTTGACAACTGTTGATCACATATCAAATGACAGTGAATCAGATCCTGAGCATTCTCGGACTGAAGGTGACCATAAGAAAGAAGAGTGGGTAATCACCATTGGGGGTTCCAGCATTCTGTTGACAAGAGAGTGTCTTCTCACACCTCTGCCTGCCTGTTATTTCTGCCTCTCCTCTGCAGGCTCTTGGGCAGCACCAAGTTCACTTGGATAGCTGTCCCTCCTCCGCCTACTTCGCCTTTCCTCCTCCCTAGAGGAGCGAACTCCTCAAGACTGCACCATGTCCATGGGAAACAGCAAGTTCCAGATGCTCTACTGGAGTCTTCAAATATCACTATAGGCCTGCCTATAGATCTCCCCCCCTTCCTTCACAATCTCTCCTTTTAGCAGTGTGGTGATTGTCCCTTTCAGGGAAATAATGTAGAAGAGGGTCACCTGGATTGGGTGACCAGTTGGGACTCAGAGTGGGTAATGACCCTACGGAGCTGCTGAACTATTCTTATTAATGAATCCTTGTCATGGTCACTCATGAAGTCTGTGAAAGTGAATCTTTACATCTGGCAACAAGGATAATTATCATGACAGTGACTCTGGCCTGCCACCTGTGAGTATCCTGTTTTAATGGGATTTAAAAATAAAAATACTCACCAGAATGTCTCTCTTTGGGAGAAGTGACATATTTGAGATTTTATCAGGTCTTGAGGAATGTGGAATAAGAAAAGATGGACAGTTCCAGGATGGGCAAACAACAGAGAGAACATGGAAAGACCTCTGGATCAGAATTCACAAGAAGGATGAGTGAAATATAGAAACATACCTCCACTTATGTTGTAGACTAGGTGCAGACCGGGAGGTTCAGTGTATTAGAACAGCTGAGGGACAGATGCAGAAGAAATCAGAATTGGTGAGCAGAGTCAAAAGTTCTGAAAGAAACATACAGAGAAAAGCACAAGAGAAAATAATGCTGTGAAGCAAGAGCTGTGGCTTTAAGTTTAAAAAAAAGAACTTAAGGTGATAAAAAAGAGTTGCTGCAATTTTTTTTAAAAGGAACACACAGAAAACAATGCTTTAAGTTAAAAAAAAAAAAAGGCTGAAGTGAGCTGCTTAAACAGAGATGTCTCGGTCTTCCGGGTGCGGCTATGCAGAGCTAGGTCGCATATTCGGTAGCTCCCGCTTGGAACGGACTTTTTGGCTCTTTTGCAGGGCCCCCATGGCATTTGTTTGACATTTCCCGGTGTGGCAAGAGGACTGCAACACTCCCCTCACGGTCCCCCCCCAGGAGTGCTGTGTCTTTTGGCTGCCAGGCCCGGCAGAAGCAGTGGAAGATTTGGCTGCAACTGGATAAACAGCATTTGCAGCAGTTTGCAGCATGCAAACGGGGGAAGGGCAAGCTTAAAGCTGCAAACAGTCCTAAGGACCTTTATCAAAAGTGAATTCTAACAGCAGAGGGAACAACTGTGAAAAGATATCACCAGGGCCACTGAAGAAGGGGGGACGAGGCTTCCGGTGGCGGCCATGGAGGAGTAGGTCACGCATTCGGCAGCTCCCGTCTGGAACGGAAACTTAGACCTTTTTCAGGAGTTTCCACGGACATTTTGGGGCAGATTGGTGAAGCGAACACTGCCAAAAGGATTCCCTCTCGAGACTTTTGGGCTCTTTTCAGGGCCCCCAAGGGCACTTTTTCGCCGTTTCCCGGTGTGGGAAGGAGTTAATAATAGTTCCCCGTCAGTATATGGCTTTAACAAGGAGTGGGGTGACAAAAAAGGTGGTGGCGGACCAGAAGAAGGGAGGGAAGAAGGACAAAATGGATGCGGGCGGAGACCAGGCAGCGTGGAGGCAGTGGGCGGAGGAGCAACAGGAGGGTATCCAGCGCTGCCTCAGAGAGATTAAAAAGGACCTGCTAGAGCCGGTGAAGGCTTCTATTAATAAGCTGCTGGAGACACAGACGGCCCAGGGGGTGGCGATCCGAGAGGCTCAACGAAAGATCTCTGTCAATGAGGACGAGATCTTAGTCCTGGCGGTAAAGGTGGAGGCGCACGAGGCGCTCCACAAGAAATGGCAGGAGCGGTTCGAGGAGATGGAGAATCGGTCGAGGCAGAAGAATCTGCGGATTCTGGGCCTCCCGGAGGGTCTGGAGGGGCCGGGCGTGGGGGCCTATGTGGTCACCATGTTAAACTCGCTGATGGGAGCGGGGTCCTTCCAGGGGCCCCTGGAGCTGGAAGGGGCCCATAGAGTGTTGGCGAGGAGGCCCAAGGCTAACGAGCCTCCGCGGGCGGTGCTGGTGCAGTTCCATCGGTTCGTCAATCGGGAGTGTGTGCTCAGGTGGGCCAAGAAGGAGAGGAGCAGCAGGTGGGAGAACGCGGAGGTTCGGATATATCAGGACTGGACTGCGGAGGTGGCGAAGAGGAGGGCCGGGTACAATCGAGCGAAGGCGGTGCTGCACTGGAAGGGGGTGAAGTTTGGCATGTTGCAGCCGGCGCGATTGTGGGTTACCTACAAGGACCGGCACCATTATTTTGAGTCTCCGGAGGAGGCGAGGGCCTTTGTTCAGGTCGAGAAGCTGGACACAAACTGAGGATCGGGATGGGCGATTGGGGACTGCGGTGGATATGTTATGCCTATTTTTGGTTCGGGGGGGGTGGACCTTTGCATTGTTTTGGGTTTCTTTTTCTCTGTGTTTTTCTCTTTCGGGTTGGGGAGGGTGGATGGGGCGGGTTGGGCACTGTTTTGGTTGGTGGCGGGGCCTGGTAGGTGGAGAGCGCGGGATTTTTTTTCCCGCGCCGAAGACTGGGGGGGACGGGACCGGGGCGGGGAAGCGAGGATTGTTTCCCGCGCTTAGAACGGAAGGGGAGAGCCTGTGAATGGGGAGCGGGAGAGGAGGCTGTGCCACACAATGGGAGGAGTCAAAGGGAGGCGGGAGTGGCCGGGGTCAGCTGACTTGTGGAAGTGCAATGGGGGGAGTAAACCAGCTAGGATGGGTCCTAGCCGGGGGCGGGGGGGGGGGATTGAGTTGCTGCTACTAAGATCAAGGAGGAGCTGGAGCGTGTGGGGTGGGTCAAGACGGGCGTATGCCGCTGTGGGGAACGGGCCGGGTGTGGGGTGCGGGCGCGTGGCTGGCTGAGGAGGGGTCATGGCTAGTCGAATACCGAGTATTCAGCTATAGCCATTTCGGACCACGCCCCGCATTGGGTGGACTTGGAGATGGGGGAGGAGAGGGACCAGCGCCTGCTGTGGCACTTGGAGGTGGGGCTGTTGGCGGACGAGGAGGTGAGCGAGCGGGTCCGAGGAATTATAGAGAGGTACTTGGAGACCAACGACAACGGGGAGGTCCGAGTGGGGATGGTATGGGGATGGTATGAAGGCGGTGGTGAGGGGACAGCTGATCTCCATCAGGGCCCACAAGGAGCGGAGGGAGCGGGGGGAGAGGGAGAGGCTGGTGGGGGAGATGGTGAGGGTAGAGAGAAGGTATGCGGAAGAACCTGAGGAAGGATTGTTGAGGAAGAGGCGCAGCCTCCAGGCAAAATTCGACCTGGTGACCACCAGGAAGGCGGAGGTGCAGTGGAGGAAGGCCCAGGGGCCGGTCTACGAGTATGGGGAAAAGGCAAGCCGGATGCTGGCGCATCAGCTTCGGAAGCGGGACGCAGCTAGGGAGATCGGGGGAGGGAGTGTGGTGCGGAGTGGGGTTAGCATCAATGGGGCCTACAGGGACTTTTACGAGGAATTGTACCGATCCGAGCCCCCACGGGAGGAGGGAGTGATGGGTCGTTTCCTGGACCAATTGAGGTTTCCAAAGGTGGAAGAGGGACTGGAGGCGGGACTGGGGGGCCCGATTGGGCTGGAGGAGCTGATCAAAGGGATAGGAAGCATGCAGGCGGGGAAGGCACCGGGGCCGGACGGTTTCCCGGTCGAGGTCTATAAAAAAATATATGGACCTGTTGGGCCCGCTGTTAGTTAGGACCTTTAATGAGGCAAGGGAGGGGGGCGCTTTACCCCCGACGATGTCCTGGGCACTGATCTCCTTGATCCTGAAGCGGGACAAGGATCCCTGCAATGTGGGTCTTACAGACCGATTTCCTTGCTAAATGTAGATGCCAAGGTGCTGGCGAAGGTCTTAGCCACGAGGATTGAGGATTGTGTGCCGCAGATCATCCATGAAGACCAGACGGGGTTTGTGAAGGGGAGACAGTTGAACGCGAATGTGCGGAGGCTTTTGAACGTTATCATGATGCCGGCGCGGAAGGGGGAGGCGGAGATAGTGGTGGCGATGGACGCTGAGAAAGCCTTCGATAGGGTAGAGTGGGGGTACCTGTGGGAGGTGCTGAAGAGGTTCGGGTTTGGGGAGGGGTTTGTCAGGTGGGTTAGGCTGTTGTATGAGGTCCCGATGGCGAGTGTGGCCACAAATAGGAGGAGGTCCGAGTACTTTCGGTTGCACCGAGGGACAAGACAGGGGTGTCCCCTGTCCCCCCTGCTCTTCGCACTGGCGATTGAACCCCTGGCTATGGCACTAAGAGAGTCGAGGAACTGGAGGGGGTTGGTGCGGGGTGGGGAGGAGCACAGGGTGTCGCTTTATGCGGACAACCTGCTGCTGTATGTGGCGGACCCGGTGGGAGGAATGCCAGAGGTAATGAGGATGCTGAGGGAATTCGGGGAATTTTCGGGGTACAAGCTCCATATGGGGAAGAGCGAGCTGTTCGTAGTTCAGCTAGGGGACCAGGAGAGGGGGATTGGCGAGCTCCCACTAAAAAGGGCGGAGAGGAGTTTCAGATATTTGGGGGTCCAGGTGGCCAGGAGCTGGGGGGCCCTGCATAGGCTTAACTTTACACGGCTGGTGGAGCAAATGGAGGAGGAGTTCAAGAGGTGGGACGCGTTGTCGCTGTCCCTGGCGGGTAGGGTGCAGTCAATCAAAATGACGGTGCTCCCAAGGTTTTTGTTCCTGTTCCAGTGCCTCCCCGTGTTTATCCCGAAGGCTTTTTTCAGGCGGGTTAACAGGAGTATAATGGGGTTTGTGTGGGCGCGAGGGACTCCGAGGGTGAGAAGGGTGTTCCTGGAGCAGAGTAGAGATAGGGGGGGGCTGGCGCTGCCCAACCTCTGTGGGTACTACTGGGCCGCCAATGCGACAATGGTGCGCAAGTGGGTGATGGAGGGGGCTGCATGGAAGAGGCTGGAGACGGCGTCCTGTGTGGGTACGAGTCTGGGGGCGCTGGCAACGGCACCGCTGCCACTCCCTCCAACGAGGTATACCACGAGCCCGGAGGTGGTGGCGGCCCTCAAAATTTGGGGGCAGTGGAGGCGGCATAGGGGGGAAGTTAGGGCCTCGGCGTGGACCCCATTACGGGGGAACCACCGGTTCGCCCCAGGAAGAACAGGTGGAGGGTTTTCGGGGTGGCACCCGGCAGGCATACGAAAGTTAGGGGACCTGTTTGTGGACGGGAAGTTTGCGAGCTTGGGTGAGCTGGAGGAGAAGCACGGGCTCCCCCCGGGCAACACCTTCAGGTACTTACAGGTAAGGGCGTTTGCCAGACGGCAGGTGGTGGAATTCCCACGGCTACTGCCACACACAGTACAGGACAGGGTGCTCTCGGGAGGGTGGGTGGGATTGGGGAAGATCTCGGAAACTTACCAGGTGATGCAGGAGGAGGAGGAGGCCTCGGTGGTGGAGTTGAAAGGTAAGTGGGAGGAGGAGTTGGGAGAGGAGATCGAAGAGGGGACGTGGGCAGATGCCCTAGGGAGGGTGAACCCTTCCTCTTCATGCGCGAGGCTCAGCCTCATACAGTTTAAGGTGCTGCACAGGGCACACATGACCGGGACAAGGATGAGCAGGTTCTTTGGGGGTGAGGACAAGTGTGTTAGGTGCTCAGGCAGCCCAGCAAATCACACCCATATGTTCTGGGCATGCCCAGCACTGGAGGAATTTTGGAAGGGCGTAGCGAGGACGGTGTCGAGGGTGGTAGGATCCAGGGTCAAACCGTGCTGGGGGCTCGCAATATTTGGGGTGGCAGAGGAGCCGGGAATGCAGGAGGCGAAAGAGGCCGGAATTCTGGCCTTTGCGTCCCTGGTAGCCCGGCGAAGGATTCTCCTTCAGTGGAAAGATACGAGGCCCCCAAGTGTGGAATCCTGGATCAGCGATATGGCAGGGTTCATTAAATTGGAGAGGGTGAAATTCGCCTTGAGAGGGTCGGTACAAGGGTTCTTTAGGCGGTGGCAACCGTTCTTAGACTTTCTGGCAGAACGCTAGACATTGGTCAATGGCAGCAGCAGCTCGGGGGGTGGGGTGGGGGGGGGGGGGGGGGGTTATTTTATTTTTGTTTATGTTATTTACACTGGAAGGGTCTGAGGGGGTGTATACACCTGTTGTCTTAAGTCGGGGTGTTAATGTTAATTTATTATTTATGTACGGGGGGGTGGGGTTTGGGGGGTTGCTTTTTTAGATTGTGTTTTGTACTTAACCCTGTTGGGTTCTTTTTCCTTTCTCATTTTGTTATTGATATTTTATGAAAACCTTTAATAAAAATTATTTAAAAAAAACAGATGTCTCAACCTTTAAAAAAAAGAACGAATTGCGATAAAAAGGAAAAGAATTGCTGCTGTTAAAACATTTCAAAAGTTAAAAACATGGCTGGCAGGAGAAAGCAGTGCTGCAAATTTACGAGTAAAAAAAAAGAAAAAGCCAGGACACTTTGTACCTGCATTGATACAACTGTGGCAAAATAAACCTGCAAGGAAAGTCAACTGTATTCAAGCAACTACAGCCTGAGTGGGGAAAAAGATTGCCACACGGTCTTAAAGAGGCATTACCCTTAAAGAGGTACTACATTTTAAATGATAATACACTTAAAGTGACAACCACAAGGAGGAACAAATGGCCAGGAACAGGAAAATTAGAGAATACTCCAGGTGGAGGGCAACTCGAAAAAAAGGTCCATAGACAGCAAGTATCTCAGAGGAGACAACGATGACCTCATGGAGCCAACTGAAGACCTCAGTGAAGGCAATGAAGACCTCAAGGTAGAGGCCCAATGGAATACCATGCTCTAACGCCTCGACTCTCGTGTGAATGAGGTCCCACTGCATGCCGGCGGGGACATGCAAAATGTACAGTAGCATGCATTAACATCTCATTAACCGTCCGATCCAGTAGTCTCTGGCCTCCCGCAATGCTCCTCCTCCACCAGGCAGACGTGATGATGGTGCGGTTCATTTGTGGTATTTAAAATCGGAAAACAGGCTGCTGAGTGAGAGAGAGGAGGTTGGTAATATCCCCAAAAGCACAACAGTGGGCTGACAGCTGTGCTGCTGGCCGGGAGACGACCAAGGGATGGACCGTGGTGTTGGGGTGTCCTCCCGGGACTGAGGTGTCCAGGCATAAACTGCCATTGCTGCAGTATTAAAGGCAGCCATCTGGCTGCGCACCCCACTGACTGCCCATTATGGCCTGCAGGTACGCAGAGTGCCACCGGCCGTATGTTTGTCCCCACCATGCCACCCCCATAGGGACCCACAGACCCTAGCTGGACCATCAATGGGATGGACGTGGCCCAGCGCAGTCCTGGGCCCACCAGCTGTTGGCATATCCCAGTGCACCCATTCAAGACCCTGTCCCACTTCAGGGGCAGCAGGGGATTCGCGAAGCAACCGGCGGGTGAGCCCTGGGATCCAGCAGACCTCCGACTGCTGTTTCCCTTGGTTGTTCCTGCCACATCCTGATGTGCATCAGAAGCTGTGTGGTCCTCACCAGATTGTGCCCCAGAAGCCTGACAACTAATGTCGCCCACTGAGGTGTATCTCTCAGCACTGGTGGAAGGTGGGGATGACAGCTTTGATGCCTCGAAGATGATCTCCTTGGCGCTCTCCTCTGAGATGGACTCTTGGGGAGGTGGGGGTGGTGAGGGGAGAAACGACTCCGGAGGGCGCGGCCTTATCAGATGGAGATTCTGTGAGACAATGGACATGTGGTCAGTGAGAGCGAAGCATCACGTTGTCTGACATAAACAACTCACTTGTGACAGGTCTTCTGGGTGAAGGGGCAATAAATCCTCACCCCTGTGGCGCAGACTACTCTGTCAGTGACTGCTCTGACCTCACCCTCGGGGGGGGGGGGAGTTGGGAACTTGTGGCGTGGCACGAGGAACTGATGCCAGGAGAGAGATCGTAATTTACCCTTTAAGTTCGGTGGAGGTCGTTAGTCTTCTTCCAACATTGAACGATGTTCCTCTGTCACGGTGCCAGCACTGTCAGTTGCTGCCGCTTCCTCCCAGGCAGCACTGCTGACCCTGCTGACCCTGTTACTGGTCTTCCGACCCTCTCAGGGAAACAGGATGTTCCATCTTGTGGGGCTCATTTCCACACCAAGTGCTAGAACATAGAACATAGAACATACAGTGCAGAAGGAGGCCATTCGGCCCATCGAGTCTGCACCGACCCACTTAAGCCCTCACTTCCACCCTATCCCCGTAACCCAATAACCTGTTGAATATGAGCCGCGATCTTGCCAACGCAGCCATCGAGAAACACCACATCAATCGCTCCCAAAATGGCCATTAGAGATTTGTCCGTTAAATCACGCCCTTTATGTTTTTGCATTGTGATGATTGCCACCAAACCAATTTTATTCAACAGAATATAAATAAAGCATTTTTGAATTAGTGTGTCAAGAGTTTTCAAATTCAGTATGTTGTGAATTGTTTTTTTTCCCAAAATGTATTCTGCACAGAAGCAATCTGACAAAACGGCAGCTTAATCTGGATATCAGCATGAGCAGTATGAATGCATTTTACATAAATCCTTCAGTATATTAAATAACATGTCTTAGAATTAAACAAAAGGATTTTATTTTGATTTTTTATCAAAACCACTAATTTCTAGAGAAACATTCTATAAATGTGATTTGAAAAAAAAGGCCTCCTACCCTTTATGGGAGAGAAAACTCAAAACCACATTATTTATCTGCAAAATCATTTTGGAAAACTACATTTAAATGTTTCAAATCTTCACTTGCAGCTTATTTCATTTCAAATGTTCATCAAAACTAAGTAAAATAGTTTGGTTATTAAGAAATATTAAACTGGTGTAAGTATGGACATAAAAAGAATGACAATTTCAGGGTGTCTTGCAGGAACCTTTTGAAGCAAAGTATTATTGTTATTTCTTTTCACTGTTAGTCCATCCAAATAACACTTATGTGTTTCATTAACTCATAACATTGTTGATTGAGACCCTGCTCGATCGGCTTAGAAACACAGTAAAGACACCTGAATTTAGTACAACTCTACTTTATTCAGAAGATCTAGTTTAATACTGATTTCTGAGAATGTAGTACAGAGATGATTCAGAAGCACGACTGAAATCAAGCTCTTACCTGCACTAGTGAAGGAGCTGGCCAGTCTGCGATCACTCAATGTGGATGTCTTCTTCTCTGAGCCGGCAGGGTCCCTCTTCTGCGATAATTGCTCCTGGGCTGTTACTGACGATATGTTGTGATGTCCATTCTTTTATCCCGGTTTTGCTAGCACTGAATCATGATACACGCACACAAGCCTGACCTGAGTTCTATTGTCCCATCCAGAATTTAATCAAGATCCATTGTTCTCCGAAATACTCTTGTCTGACCAGCTGTTAGCCAATGATGGAAACGCATGGCCTCTTTATTTATGGTTCTTCCTGTTGCAATGTCTCGAAGTTAATGACATATTCGTAGCATGTCTTTTGACCTTTGGTATTAATATAATAAATGCTGTAATTGGGTAATCAAAGTTCTGTTTGGCGACAATGAGTTTCTGTGTAGACTTGTGTGGTCCGACAGACAGCTAACATTGATTCTGGCCAGGGCCTTATTTGGTAGATCCTGTTTTCGGCCTATGTGACCATTCCCCTCTTTCAGCCTGTCCCCAATACCACAGCATCATTATATTTCTATTAAATTCTCAATAATATGAATAAGAAAAATATAACTCCTGTCACTAAAAATTCCCTCCCTTGTTTCAAGAAAGATGTAATAATAATCAGATGAATTTTGCAACTGGGCCACCAGGACTTCCATTTTTAATTTGTGCAGGGACTGAAAAGACACACATCCATTCCCTGCAGCTTTATCCCATTTACATCGCAGCATGAACTAAGATAAAGATGTGGCAATCACTGAAAGATGCAAGCAGGGGTGAAACCGAGGAGATTCGCCAGATAGTAGAAATTCTAAATGATTACTTCATCAAAGCATTCACAAGGGAAAGCACTAACAATATGCCTTCCTCCAAACAACAGACTGCCAAGGTTTAGTGTTATAAAGGAGGTGAAATGCTAGACAAGCTGAAATGGCTAAAACCGGGGGCTGAATTCTCCGGCGGGATCCTCCGTTTCACTGGCAGCGCACTCACCCCTGGGGATTTCCTGGTAGCGTAGGGGTGCCCACAATGGGAAACCCCATTGGCCGGTTGGCAAGAAGGAGGATCCTGCTGCTGGCGGAGGTGTGTCGCACCGAAAACGGGTGCGGCGGGATGGAGAATCCCGCCCCAGGTATATTCCCAGGATTAGATATGTATCCCATTGTGTTGAAAGGGACTTGGGAAGAGATTTACAGGACAGCACCAATTACTATGATAGAGTCAATGAACATTGGGGAATTACCAATAACTTCAACACAGTTTGGTTTGGTATCCATATTCAAATGAGGGACCAAACAGATAGGGAGAACGACAGATCCATTACCTTGTATAATTCCAAGAAAAAAAATGGAATTGATTACCAGAAGTACATTTAGTGATTATCTATAAAACAACCGAGTAACCAAATATAGCTTTAGACAGGAAGATCCTTCTCACAAAATTCCTTGATTTCTTTGACGAAATGTCACCACTAGTGGAATTGATAAACCCGACAACATTGCATAATTAGATTTCCAAAAGACATTTACATAATCGTTTGTTAGTACAGAATGTGTTTATGGCTGAAAAAGGGTTTTTGTTTTGTACTCATCAGAACAGATTCACAAGAATGCACACATTTGCCCAAGCATGGCCCTGATGCGGAAGACCCCAAGGTGGGTCAAGGGGCCAGTGCATAACTGAGATTCCCCCCCCAAAGTCCATCGGAAGGCCCGACTGCCGCCCAATGCAAATTCTGTCCCCTTCCCCTGCTGATAAGTAGGGACATCCTCCCCCAACCACGAGAATAATGGGTTACTCCCCTACAGCACAAATGCATGCGGGTGATCCGACTCTCCCTCCACACCAACTCCCACACCGACCACCACAGCCCCCGAGCAGTCACTCCATTAGATCCTCCCATCAGTCATGCTCATCAGAGAGCCCCATCAGAGAGCCCCATCAGAGACCTCCATCAGTCACCCATCTGAAGTCTGAAGAGTAGTCCAGGCAGTACAGTGAAAGATCACTGTAGTTTCACCTGTCCTTCCCTAACATGTGCTGCCTCAGACAAAAGTGTTTAAAGCAGCAGATGTTACAAGTGTTAGAGGCTTCCTTGAAAGCCAAGTACATGTAAAAACACTTTAAATGCTTTGACAGCCTTTGAAATGTAAAACTCCCATTCAATTTAGAGCAATACATTTCACTTACCAGTGATTGACAGTTTTGTTAGTCCAGAGACAGATGGTTGATGGTTGTTTACCTATCTTTCCTTTCACGCTTGACTGCTCTCCATTACCCTGCTTTGGTGGTAGCCACAATGTTTATAAGCATTCTTTCTCAAAATGACGGCCAGGTACCTGGATTCCGATGGAATCAGGCAAGCTTTCTACCATGCATATATTTGTGTGGTTAAGGAGAGACGTTCGTACTGTTATGGGCCAAAGTGTATCATGGAGTTCACCTGATCCACAACTTTTAATAGATTGTGGTATGGGGAGCACACGGCCCACTCTACAGGTGTGGTACAGCAGAAATGGAAAAGTATTTTTTAATGCAAAACAATATTTATTCTATGAACTCAAGTTAACCTTTTTTAAAACATACAGTGAACATCTTAGCAACCATCAATTCAAATACAACCCCCAAAGAATACAACACTAAGTAATCCATAATAACTTCCCAAACAACATCCAGAAGACAAAAGAAACACCTTTTAACAGAAGCACATTAGGTTTACATTCATTACTGAGAACATTTATAATTCTGAATTCACCAAATGATCAAGAGATAGTCTTTTCATGGCAGAGAGATCAACAGTACACCTGCTCTGTCTGGCTTTAGCTCCAACACTGAAAACAAAACTAAAACACACCTTCCAGCAAACAGCCTAAAATGAAAGTAAAAAGCTGACAGACAGCACAGCTCCACCCACACTCTGACATCACTGCAGTAATATGAGCAGCCAAACATTTCTTACAGCGAAATTCTCATGTCACCTCCCCCCCCAAAAAAAAGATAAACCATCAACTTCAAGATGGTTTCATTTTTCACCTTTTCACTATCCTTTAAGAAATGCACACAGCAAATATACTTTTCTGTTTCAAAAAACAACACACGCAAACAGGTATAATAATATAGTCCATTTTTTCCTTTGTTCGTCTTCCTCCAACTGAAATCCATCTCGGTTGACAGTCTCTTTGAACAAGAAGGTCTCTGCACGATCCATCCATTTCTCTATGCCTCGGCATTTCTCTTTAAAGTCAGATACTTTAGTTCAATCTGATCACAGAGTCCCTCGTAATTCTCCAACACATAAGCATTGTTTATCACAGCTTTCAGGCAGTCAAATGCCTGTTGAAACTCTGCTGTCCATTGAAATGTTTGACGTTTCTTCAGCAAGTCCATCAGTGGAGCAATCACGCTACAAAACATTTGCACAAATGTTCGATCAAATTCACTCATGCCAAGAAATCGCATTATTTCCCTTCATCTTGAGGGTATCGGAAACTCCTCAATAACTGTTGGTTTCACATCCCGTGTGACCATTCGACTCTGTCCTATTGTATGGCCAAGGAAAGTGACTTGGGCTTTTCCAAATTCACTTTTGGCTGGGTTTATCATCAAACCCGCCTCCTGAAGTCCATCGAATAACTCCATCAGATGTTTTAAATGTTCTTTCCATGTCTGGCTGAAAATCACCAGAACATCGATGTATACCACACAATTGGGTAATCCTGAAACAAATTTGTTAGTTAACCGTTGAAATGTGGCTGGGGCGTTTTTCATGCCAAATGGCATAACTTTGAATTGGTATACACCATCTGGAGTCACAAAAGCTGAAAGCGGGCAGCATAAACAAGGACCTCCCCCACCTGGCTTAGTCATTCTTTCAACTTCTTCCATCAGGCAGGAGATACAAAAGTCTGAGAACATGCAGAACCGATTCAAAAACAGCTTCTTCCCCACTGAGTTTGGCTGATGATCGATAAATGAGAGTTTGGCTCAAGATGGATTGGAACTTTATGGGAAAAACAAAATGTTAGATAAAGCTTTGTGTGAAGAAATGTCAAGACAGCTTTTACAGGCTTCTGGTAGCAAAATGTATCACTTGTTTTTGAACCAGACAAATTGCAGTAACGGCCTTGGGAATGGGTGCACTAGGCTTAAAGATAATTATAATTGAGGGGGCTGAATTATAATTGAGCTGAGAGCACAGAGCGAGGGAGCTGCCCTCAGAAATGAACCAAAAATGTATAAATCCTGCTGTTATATGTATTGGCTTTGGCTTGCTGTTGTGACTCTCAAGAGATACAGTGGTCTTAGCCCCTGCAGAGAAATAAACATATGTTAAAGTAACAAGGTGTTCGACTGATCATTTAATCCGGACTGGCTGCAAAAGAATCCTCACTACCAGACTCCTAAAAAACTCTCTTATGGACTGATCTAATCACTTCACACATCTTCTCTACTGAGTAGTACCACACTCCTGTATGCTTCACCCGATGCCGGTGTATATGTATTTGCATTGTGTATTTTATGTTTGCCCTATTATGTATTTTCTTTTCATGTACGGAATGATCTGACTGAACTGCAAGCAGAACAATACTTTTCACTGTACCTTGGTACACGTTTTTCATGCCAAATGGCATAACTTTGAATTGGTGTATACCATCTGGAGTCACAAAAGCTGAAATCTCCTTCGCCCTTTCAGATAAAGGTACCTGCCAGTAGCATTTAAGTAAATCTAATTTGGAAATAAAAGCTGATTGTCCCACTTCAGAACAATAGAACATTACAGCGCAGTACAGGCCCTTCAGTTCTCGATGTTGCGCCGACCTGTGAAACCACTCCAAAATCTACACTATTCCAAAATGCCCTTAATGTTGGCAAGTCCACTACTGTTGCAGGCAGGGCATTCCATGCCCCTACTACCCTCTGAGTAAAGAACCTACCTCTGACATCTATCCTATCTCTATCTCCCCTCAATTTAAAGCTATGTCCCCTCGTGTTAGCCATCACCATCCGAGGAAAAAGACCCTCACTGTCCACCCTATCTAATCCTCTGATCATCTTGTATGCCTCTATTAAGTCACCTCTTAACCTTCTTCTCTCTAACGAAAACAGCCTCAAGTCTCTCAGCCTCTCCTCATAAGATCTTCCCTCCATACCAGGCAACATCCTGGTAAATCTCCTCTGCACCCGCTCCAATGCTTCCACGTCCTTCCTATAATGCGGTGACCAGAATTGCACGCAATACTCCAAATGCGGCCGCACCAGAGTTTTGTACAGCTGCAACATGACCTCATGGCTCCGAAACTCAATCCCTCTACCAATAAAAGCTGACACACCGTGCGCTTTCTTCACAACCCTATCAACCTGGGTGGCAACTTTCAGGGATCTATGTCCATGGGCATCGAGATCTCTCTGCTCATCCACACTACCAAGAATCTTACCATTAGCCCAGTACTCTGTATTCCTGTTACTCCTTCCAAAATGAATCACCTCACTCTTTTCTGCAATAAACTCCATTTGCCACTTCTCAGCCCAGCTCTGCAGCTTATCGATGTCCCTCTGTAACCTGCAACATGAAAAAAAAATGAGATGAAAATCGCTTATTGTCACAAGTAGGCTTCAAATGAAGTTACTGTGAAAAGCCCCTAGTCGCCACATTCCGGCATCCTTCTGCACTGTCCACAACCCCACCGACTTTAGTGTCATTTGCAAATTTACTCACCCACCCTTCTACACCCTCCTCCAGGTCATTTATAAAAATAACAAACATCAGTGGCCCCAAAGCAGATCCTTGTGGTACAACACTAGAAACTGAACTCCAGGCTGAACATTTCCCATCAACCACCACCCTCTGTCTTCTTACAGCTAGCCAATTTCTGAACCAAATCGCTAAATCACCCTCAATTCCATGCCTCCGTATTTTCTGCAATAGCCTACCATGGGGAACCTTACCAAATGCTTTACGGAAATCCATATACACCACCTCAACTGCTTTACCCTCGTCCACCTGTTTGGTCACCTTCGCAAAGAACTCAATAAGGTTTATGAGGCACGACCTACCCTTCACAAAACCCTGTTGACTATCCCTAATCAAATTATTCCTTTCTAGCTGATTATAAATCCTATCTCTTATAATCCTTTCCACGATTTTTCCCACAACAGAAGTAAGGTTCACTAGTCTATAGTTACCGGGTTTGTCTCTACTCCCCTTCTTGAACAAGGGGACAACATTTGCTATCCTCCAGTCTTCTGGCACTATTCCTGTAGACAATGATGATATAAAGATCAAAGCCAAAAGCTCTGAGATCTCCTCCCTAGCTTCCCAGTGAATCCTAGGTTAAATCCCATCCGGCCCAGGGGACTTATCTATTTTCACACTTTCCAGAATTGTTAACACCTCCTCCTTATGAATCTCAAACCCGTTTAGTCTAGTAGCCTGTATCTCAGTTTTCTCCTTGACAACATTGTCTTTTTCCTGTGTGAATACGGACGAAAAATATTCATTTAGCGCCTCACCTCTCTCCTGGGACTCCACGCACAACTTCCCACTACTGTCCTTGACTGGCCCTACTCTTACCCTAGTCATTCTTTTATTCCTGACGTACCTATAGAAAGCTTTAGGGTTTTCCTTGATCCTACCTGCCAAGGACTTCTCATGTCCTCTCCTGGCTCTTCTAAGCTCTCTATTTAGGTCTTTCCTGGCTAACTTGTAACTCTCAAGCGCCCTAACTGAACCTTCACGTCTCATCTTTACATAAGCCTCCTTCTTCCTCTTGACAAATGATTCAACTTTAGTAAGCCACGGTTCCCTTGCTCGACCAGTTCCTCCCTGCCTGACAGGTACATACTTATCAAGGACAAGCAGTAGCTGTTCCTTGAACAAGCTCCACATTTCAATTGTGCCCATCCCCTGCAGTTTCCTTCCCCATCCTATGCATTCTAAGTCTTGCCTCATCGCATCATAATTGCCTTTCCCCCAGATATAACTATACCTATCCCTTTCCATCGCTAAAGTAAACGTAACCGAATTGTGGTCACTATCACCAAAGTACTCACCTACCTCCAAATCTAACACCTGGCCTGGTTCATTGCCCAGTACCAAATCCAATGTGGCCTCGCCTCTTGTTGGCCTATCTACATACTGTGTCAGGAAACCCTCCTGCACACATTAGACAAAAACTGACCCATCTAAAGTACTCGAACTACAGAGTTTACAGTCAATATTTGGAAAGTTAAAGTCCCCCATAACAACTACCCTGTTACTTTCGCTCCTATCCAGAATCATCTTTGCAATCCTTTCCTCTACATCTCTGGAACCTTTTGGAGGCCTATAGAAAACTCCCAACAGGGTGACCTCTCCTTTCCTGTTTCTAACCTCAGCCCATACTACCTCAGTAGACGAGTCCTCATTAGACGTACTTTCTACCACCGTAATACTGTCCTTGACTAACAATGTTTCACCTCCCCCTCTTTTACCACCTTCCCTGAGCTTACTGAAACATCTAAACCCCGGAACATGCAACAACCATTCCTGTCCCTGCTCTATCCATGTCTCCGAAATGGCCACAACATCGAAGTCCCAGGTACCAACCCATGCTGCAAGATCACCCACCTTATTCCGTATGCTCCTGGCGTTGAAGTAGACACACTTCAAACTACCTTCCTGCCTGCCGGTACACTCCTGCGACCTTGAAACCTTACTCATGACCTCGCTACTCGCAACCTCCTGCACACTGGAGCTTCAATTCAGGTTCCCATCCCCCTGCTGAATTAGTTTAAACCCTCCCGAAGAGCATTAGCAAATTTCCCTCCCAGGATATTGGTACCCCTCTGGTTCAAGTGCAGAGCATCCCGTTTGAAGAGGTCCCACCTACCCCAGAATGAGCCCCAATTATCCAGGTATCTGAATCCCTCCCTCCTGCACCGTCCCTGTAGCCACGTATTCAACTGTTCTCTCTCCCTATTCCTTGTCTCGCTAGCACGTGGCACGGGTAACAACCCAGAGATAATATCTCTGTTTGTTCTAGCTCTAAGATTCCACCCTAGCTCCCTGAATACCTGCCTTACATCCCCATCCCTTTTCCTACCTATGTCGTTGGTGCCTATGTGGAGCACGACTTGGGGCTGCTCCCCCTCCCCCTTAAGGATCCCGAAAACACGATCCGAGAAATCACGGACCCTGGCACCTGGGAGGCAACACATCAACCGCGAGTCTCTCTCGTTCCCACAGAATATCCTATCTGTCCCCCTAACTATGGAGTCCCCAATGACTAATGCTCTACTCCTCTCCCCCCCTTCCCTTCTGAGCAACAGGAACGGACTCTATGCCAGAAACCTGTACCCCATGGCTTACCACTGATAAGTTGTTCCCCCCCCCCCACCAGTATCCAAGGCGGTATACTTGTTACTAAGGAGAATGACCACAGGGGAACCCTGTACTGACTGATTCCTCCAAGCCCCTCTCACCGACACCCATCTATCTTCATTCTTCAGAGTAACCACATCCCTGAAGCTTCTATCTATGACCACCTATGCCTCCCGAATGATCTGAAGTTCATCCAGCTCCAGTTCCAGTTCCCGAACGCGGTTTTTGAGGAGCTGGAGATGGGTGCACTTCCCACAGGAGAAATCAGCAGGGACACTGACAGTGTCCCTCACCTCAAACATTCTGCAGGAGGAACATTGCACTGCCTTCCCTGCCATCCCCTCTAGATAACTTGCTGATAAAACAAAAAAAGAAAGAAAGAAAGAGCTTACCTGATATTCACTCAACCCCTTAGGCTAGGGAAGGTGGCTCCTCTGCCGTGCTTTTAAATCTCCGGCTCCTCTCCCGCTTTTAAATCTCCGGCTCCTCCCCCGCTTTCTCAATGCAATCCTCCAAACGTGGGATAGGATTAGAGTCCGTCCTTGTAACTGCATTACTATTTCTATAGTCCACACACAACCGTTGGGTACCATCTGGTTTAGGTACCATCACTATGGGTGAGCTCCATTGGCTGCAACCCACTTCAATTATGCCTATTTTACCTGTTCCAATTTTAAAGGATAAAGTCTGTAAGAATGTTGTTTGATTGGAACAGCATTTCCCACATCTACATCATGTATAGCCATTTTAGTACTTCCCAATTTATCTCCACAAACTTGCCCATGTGATATCAATAACTCTTTCAGGTAAGTTTGTTTTTCCTCTGGAAGGTAACTCAACAATTTATCCCAATTTTTAAGAACATCCTCGTTTTCCAATTTAATTTGAGGTAAGTCAAATTCACAGTCATCTGGATTTGGTTCGCCACTTTGAGTAGAATCATTAAAA
Source organism: Scyliorhinus torazame (assembly GCF_047496885.1). NCBI lineage: Eukaryota > Metazoa > Chordata > Chondrichthyes > Carcharhiniformes > Scyliorhinidae > Scyliorhinus > Scyliorhinus torazame. The sequence continues at coordinate 123,153,639 of NC_092709.1, forward strand.
CCTCCTCCTATTTCTCTCCTTCCCTTTCAAAGTACCTTTTAAGCATATTCACATGACATACTCGGTGAGTCTTCCTTCTATCTGGTGTTTTTACCACATAATTCACCTCACTTAATTTCCTTTCAATCTGATAAGGTCCACAAAACCTAGCTTTTAAAGCCTACCACTGGTAACAACACTAAAACTTTATCTCCACTGGCAAAACTGTGATCTTTGGATTTCTTGTCCGCGATCCGTTTCATTTCATTTTGTGCAACTTTCAAATGTTGTCTCACCAATTCACCTGCTCTATTTAATCGTTCCCTAAAATTTGACACGTTATCCAATAATTTGATTTCTCACTCACCAATCTTTCCTTAATCAATTTAAGTGGTCCTCTTACCTCATGACCAAAAATAAGTTCAAAAGGACTGAATTTGGTTGACTCATTATGTGCATCCCTAAGTGCAAACAGTACAAATGGAATTTCTTTATCCCAATCCTCTGGATAATCTTGACAATAGGCCCTCAACATTGTCTTTAACATCTGATGCCACCTTTCTAACGCTCGCTGCGATTCTGGATGGTATGCAGTTGATATAAATTGTTTTATTCCTCAGCTATCCATAATTTCTTTGAATAACCTTGAGGTAAAATTTGATCCTTGATCCAATTGTATTTCTGTGGGTAGTCCATATCTAGTAGAGGATTGAAGTAACTCCTCCACAATCTTTTTAGCTGTAATATTACGTACGGAAATGGCCTCTGGAAACCTATTAGACACATCCATTATCATCAAAAGATATTGATTCCCACATTTTGTTTTAGGAAGCGGTCCTACGCAATCGATTAGGACCCTTGTAAAAGGTTCTTCAAATGCTGGAATGGGTATTAAGAGTGCTGGTTTTATCACTGCTTGAGGTTTCCCTATCACTTGATATATGTGACATGATTGACAAAATTTAACTACATCTTTATGTAGTCCAGGCCAATAAAAACGTTTCTGGATTTTAGCTTGAGTTTTCCTTATTGCCAAATGACCTCCCACTGGTACCTCATGTGCTACTCACAAAACCTCCTTTCTATACCCTACCAGCAATACTACTTGATGAACTTCTGCCCACTTTTCATCCGCCTGTATATGAAAAGGTCTCCATTTCCTCATCAAGACATCACTTTTACGGTAATAACACTCTGGTATACACTCAGATTCCTCTTCCGTGTATGCTTTCTGATAAATCCGTTTTATTTCTATATCTTTTTGTCGTAACTTCGCCAATTTTCCTGAACTAAAAATATCCATATCTCTATTACTCCTACTTCCACTTCACCACTGTTCACTGGACTTTCCAATCTTACCTTATATAATTGAACACTATTCTTCTCACCCTGAATTCCACATATTACCACCTTTTCTGGCAACGTTCTTCCCAAACTACATAACTTCTCATCTCTTATCATTAAAGATTGATTAGCTCTCGTATCTCTTAAACTTGTGACTTCTTTATCTGCTCCTCCTGATACACATGAGTAAACCTTACCCACACAAGTAAATTCTTCAAGAGATCTGGCACCTTTTCATCAATTACCTCTTGATCAGGCTCTACAATCTTTTGCACCTCCTTCGCTTCACTTGGGCTTTCCTTTACCACTTTAACAAACCCCACTATCTTATCTTGTTTTACCACATCAGCCTTCCCAGTGCTTTTCTTCAACCACCAACACTGTGGCTTTACATGGCCTAGTTTATTACAGGGAAAACATTTGAAACTTTTCATGTCTCTTCCACTCTCCAGGATTTCTTTTTTAATCTGAGGTACACTCTCCTTATTATCTCCCATCAGATCACCTTTACCTTTACCACTTGAGTATTTCTCATATCCCCAGTTTCTATCCCTCACAGGCTGAAACTGAGGTCAGAAACCAAGCTTTGATTTATGAACTAATTCATAATCATCTGCCATTTCTGCTGCTAACCTCGCAGCTTTAACCCTCTGCTCTTCCACATGAGTTCTCACTACATCAGGAATTGAATGTTTAAACTCCTCAAAACGTATAATTTCTCTGAGAGCTTCATACATTTGATCTATTTTCAAAGCCCTTACCCACCTGTCAAAATTACTCTGTTTGATCCTTTCAAACTCCATGTATGTTTGGCCAAATTCTTTCCTTAAATTTCTAAACCTTTGTTTGTAGGCTTCAGGCACTAATTCAAATGCACCGAAGATGGATTTTTTCACCTCGTCATATGTCCCAGATACCTCCTCCGGTAGTGATGCAAACATTTCACTCACCCTACCTACCAGCTTTGTTTGAATCAGTAATACCCATGTGTCGTGTGGCCATTTCATTTGTTTAGCCACCTTCTCAAATGAAATGATAAAGGCTTCCACCTCCTTCTCATCAAACCTTGGCAATGCTTGGACATATTTAAATAGATTCCCACCAAGCCTTCGACTTTGATGCTCTTTCTCACTATCCTCATCACTATCATCCAACTGTACATTTCTTTTTATGTCTGCCAATTCAACTGACTGTCATTTTTCATGGCCATTTTCTGAAGTTCAAACTCTCTCTCTTTATCTTTTTCCCTGATCTGTATCTCCCTTTCTCTTTCTTTTTGTTCTGCTAGGGCTATTGTTTCTTTTCTCCTTTCTTCTCTCTCCTCTTCTTTTTCCTCTCTATCTCTTTCTCTTTCCACTCTCTCTCTTTCTTTTTCCTCTCCTTCGTATTCAAGCTGCTTTAATTCTTTCTCATGTTCAAGTTGCTTAATCTGCAACTGGATCTTTGCCATTTCTAATGAGTCAGACTGTATCTCAGGCAACTTTAAATGCTTAGCCACCACCATAATTACCTCATCATTTCGCATTTTGTCAGGTAATGTTAACTGCAAGCCCATGTCTCTTGTTTTTGCCAAATCTAACAGTCTGCTTTTAGTCTCTGTCTGTAAGGTACTGTGTGTGACCGTCTGCACCCCCAAAAACTTCTGAGCCTCTGAAAGAGCCAGTGTCCACAGCGCACTCCTACTTAACTGAAATACCACACCTCAAAAGCAACCACAATATGCTCACACCTCACTGACTTTAAGGTCACAAAGCCAAACCAATAGGCAGACTTTTATCCCAGACGAGCCTCCAATTTGTTATGGGCCAGGGTTTAGAGAACCCCAAAGTGTAGCATGACGTTCACCTGACCCACAACTTTGAACAGATTGTGGTATGGGGAGCACCTGGGCAGCACGGTATTGTGGTTCGCACAGTTGCTTCACAGCTCCAGGTTCCCAGGATCGATTCCCGGCTTGGGTCACTGTCTGTGCAGAGTCTGAACGTTCTCCCCGTGTCTGTGTGGGTTTCCTCCGGGTGCTCCGGTTTCCTCCTACAGTCCAAGGATGTGCAGGTTAGGTGGATTGACCATGCTAAATTGCCCCTAGTGTCCAAAAAATGGTAAGTGTGGGTTACGGGGACAGGGTAGTTACGTGGGCTTCATTCGGGTGCTCTTTGTAAGGGCCGGTTCAGACTCGATGGGCCGAATTGCCTCCTTCTGCACTGTAAAAAAAAAAAAATTCTATGATCGCTGCTCCTATAGGCCAGATGACCCCTTCGTAAAACGCTCTGGCATTTACGATGGTGTCAACACTTAGCCCCATTATTAGAGAATCCTGCCCCTTACCTCTGTCTTTAATGAGTGACCCCTTATTTGTAAACAGTGACCCCTGGTTCTAGATTCTTCAACAAGAGGAAACATCCTCTCCACATCCACCCTGTCAAGACCCCTCAGGATCTTAATGGTTTTGTTCAAGTTGCCTCTAGGTCTTCTAAACTCAAGTGGATACAAGCCAAACCTTTCCAGCCTTTCCTCATAGGAGAACCTGTCATTTCTTGGTGTTAGACTCGTAATCCTCCTCTGATGCATCCGTCTTCAAATGCATCTACATCTTTCCACAAGAAAAGCAGTTGCTCTGTCAGACTGTTTTGATTTCATAGTGTGTCTTTATAATCTCTTATGCTGGAACAGCATGCCTACACTGGGGTTCTTTTCAGCCATTGAAGAAGCTGGCACACCTCAAAATTTAAAGTACAAGGGTTCCCCAATGAGGACTACCTTGCAGCCACCGTTTAATTCTCTGGATAGACGTTATGACCATGCCTGGAGGCTTTAAGGCCTTGAGAGCACCCGGGTGGTCAGTGACATGGTTGGACAGTGTCCTGACATGACCTCCTGGTACCCTGACAGTGCCAACCTGGGTTAAAAGGGGGGTCCTGATAAGGGGGTTATAGATAATGGGGCAGCCTTTCAAATTGGCGCCCTGATCTGTGAGGAGCTGGTTCTCCTGGCGAACTCAGCTCCCAGTGCAGTAAAACTGCCTAACTGTGGCCTTGATGGGACAAAACTCCCCGAGGCCCCCCAAAAAAGCAAAGTACCATTGAATAACGGGGTCAATCTCAGCACTGCAGCTACCGAGAACCACGCCACCAAATATGTCCGAAACCAGACGTAAATTTTTTCCGGGTGAATCACACCCAATGTCTGTGACTGGGGGAGGGAGGTAACGATGCCTCTGACTGAGGGGAGTGGGATTTGTGATGCCTCTGACTTGGTGGGGGGGTGAAATAATACCTCTACAAGGCAGGTGGGGGTGGTGGCAGGATGGGTGAATCTCACTCTTATATTCGTGAACTATGATAATAAACCTGACAACACCAGGTTAAATTCCAACAGGTTTGTTTCGAGTTACTAGCTTTCAGAGCACAGCTCCTTCCTCAGATGAATGAAGAGGTGGGTTCCACATGCACATATATCGACAAAGTCAATGATGCAAGATGATACTTTGAATGCGAGTATTTGCAGGTAATTAAGTCTTTACAGGTCCAGACGGTGCGACTGGAGAGAGGAATAAAATCAGGTTAAAGAGGTGTGAATTGTCTCAAGCCAGGACAGTCAGTAGGATTGAGACAATCAAAAAAATTACTAAATGTGGGTGGATTGCGATCTGGATTGCTCCCGCCGGGAATCGCATTGCTTTTCCCGCTGGAGTTGTGACATAGGGCACGATTCAGTGAACACATTGCACCAGGTGTGGATCTGTGTGTGCTGGGTGATTAACAGGAGAGGGCAAAATCGAGGTTCACGCCTGGGTGAACAATTTTACGATTCATCCGGCCCACTCCTAATGGCGAGTTCCAGATCACACACAAAAATGGCGTTAACCGTCATTTGCTTTCATTTCAATCTCATTAATGAGATCAAAGTCATTTGCAGCAGCCTCTCAGGAATTATCCAACTGCCTAGTGCGAAGTCACGGGGGTGTCGTTTAGTATTCTTTTTCAAAAAATGGAATCTGGCATAATGGCTACGGAGGGGAAGTGAGGAGGTGAGTAGCCATTTCCATTTACCAACATGCAGCTCAAGGGCACTGAAGCATCAAGGGGGTTGGACGTGGTCCGGCGGCTGAAACGTTCTAGGTCTGGGGTCACCTCTAGGCCGAGAGGTGTGTGCGGGCTTTACATCTGTGAGGCCTTCACGTCATCTTTAAATATTGCGGAGACACATAACAGGGGCAGCCACAGCTTCAGCCTGTCTGTCCAACAAACTCTTCCAGGACTGAGCTCTGCAAGTCAATTTCATTCCCTTGGACTGTGAACAGCCTCCAGCTTCACAGCTGAAGGATATTTCAATAGAAGAATCAACCTTGTTAGTTGTGACAGCACTTCACTCTCCTGTACTCTCAAGGACCTCCCCAAAAGCACAGGTGCCATGTCTCAGAGGATGATTAGGGGACTGGCGATCCAGCAACCTCTTATGCTTGAACAGTGGGTGGGATTCTCTGATCCTGAGGCCAAGTGTTGACGCCTTCGTAAACAGCGTCGCATGGCTTCAGGATCAGCAATTCTGGCCCCCACGCAGCCCTAGCTGCCGATCCCGGTGTCAACTGAGCGCCGTGGGATCCGCGCATGCATCGTGGCACCGGCTCCCTTCTCCGCGCCGGCCCTGACGCAACATAGCGTAGGGCTAAAGGGGCCGGCATGGAAGAAAGGAGGCCGGCCCGCCAATCGGTGGGCCCCGATCGTGGGCCAGGCCACAGCGGAGGCCCTCCCCCCGGGAAGTTGGAGTTTCAGTGGGAGCGGAGTGCAGAGGCTGCTGGTGGGTGAGTACTGTGATTTAAAGGAACTGACCTTACAGGAGCAGATCTTGGAGTTTCAGCGGGAGCGGAGCGCAGAGGCAGCTGGTAGGTGAGTATTTAAGTAAACACTTACCTGGTCCCGTTTTCGGTCCCTCTTTGCTGTTGCTTTTTTTAAAAATTTATTGTTTAAGGCGGGAACAGGAAGTTCGACCCGCGGACTTCTGGGAAGTCCCTCACCAATAAATTCTGGTGGAGAGGAAACCCGAGACACTACACGTGTAGTGTCTCACACCCGCCCTCCTCCTCTAACCTAATAATAAAACCCATTGGTGTGAGGTAAGTACCATATTGTATTATTATTATTATTTTTTTTAAAATTTAATTTAGTTGTTAGCCACATCTTGGTAGAAAGTTAGAGGGATGGCAGGGAAGGGAGTGCAATGTTCCTCCTGCAGGATGTTTGAGGTGAGGGATGCCGTTAGTGTCCCTGCTGATTTTACCTGCAGGAAGTGCTGCCATCTCCAGCTCCTCCAAGACCGAGTTCGGGAACTGGAGCTGGAGTTAGAAGAACTTCGGATCATTCGGGAGGCAGAGGGGGTCACAGATAGCAGCTTCAGGGAATTAGTTACACCAAAGATTGGAGATAGATGGGTAACTGTAAGAGGGACTGGGAAGAAGTAGTCAATGCAGGGATCCCCTGCAGTCGTTCCCCTGAGAAACAAGTATACCGCTTTGGATACTTGTGGGGGGGACGATTTACCAGGGGTAAGCCATGGGGTACGGGCCTCTGGCACGGAGTCTGTCCCTGTTGCTCAGAAGGGAAGGGGGGAGAGGAGCAGAGCATTAGTAATTGGGGACTCGATAGTCAGGGGCACAGATAGGAGATTTTGTGGGAGCGTGAGAGACTCACGTTTGGTATGTTGCCTCCCAGGTGCAAGGGTACGTGATGTCTCGGATCGTGTTTTCCGGGTCCTTAGGGGGGAGGGGGAGCAGCCCCAAGTCGTGGTCCACATTGACACTAACGACATAGGTAGGAAAGGGGACAAGGATGTCAGGCAGGCTTTCAGGGAGCTAGGATGGAATCTCAGAACTAGAAAAAACAGAGTTGTTATCTCTGGGTTGTTGCCCGTGCCACGTGATAGTGAGATGAGGAATAGGGAAAGAGAGCAATTAAACACGTGGCTACAGGAATGGTGCAGGCGGGAGGGATTCACATTTCTGGATAACTGGGGCTCTTTCTGGGGAAGGTGGGACCTCTACAGACAGGATGGTCTACATCTGAACCTGAGGGGCACAAATATCCTGGGGGGGAGATTTGTTAGTGCTCTTTGGGGAGGTTTAAACTAATGCAGCAGGGGCATGGGAACCTGGATTGTAGTTTTAGGGTAAGAGAGAATGAGAGTATAGAGGTTAGGAGCACAGATTTGACGGATAAGAGCGAAAGTAACAGGGTAGTTATTATGGGAGACTTTAACTTTCCAAATATTGACTGGAAAAGATATAGTTTGAGTACATTAGATGGGTCGTTTTTTGTACAGTGTGTGCAGGAGAGTTTCCTGACACAATATGTTGACAGGCCAACAAGAGGCGAGGCTACGTTGGATTTGGTTTTAGGAAATGAACCAGGCCAGGTGTTGGATTTGGAGGTAGGAGAGCACTTTGGGGACAGTGACCACAATTCGGTGACGTTTACGTTAATGATGGAAAGGGATAAGTATACACTGCAGGGCAAACGTTATAGCTGGGGGAAGGGCAATTATGATGCCATTAGACGTGACTTGGGGGGGATAGGGTGGAGATGTAGGCTGCAAGTGTTGGGCACACTGGATAAGTGGAGCTTGTTCAAGGATCAGCTACTGCGTGTTCTTGATAAGTATGTACCGGTCAGGCAGGGAGGAAGGCGTAGACCGAGGGAACCGTGGTTTACCAAAGAAGTGGAATCTCTTGTTAAGAGGAAGAAGGAGGCCTATGTGAAGATGAGGTGTGAAGTTTCAGTTGGGGCGATGGATAGTTACAAGGTAGCGAGGAAGGATCTAAAGAGAGAGCTAAGACGAGCAAGGAGGGGACATGAGAAGTATTTGGCAGGTAGGATCAAGGAAAACCCAAAAGCTTTCTGTAGGTATGTCAGGAACAAGCGAATGACTCGGGAAAGAGTAGGACCAGTCAAGGACAGGGATGGGAAGTTGTGTGTGGAGTCTGAAGAGATAGGCGAGATACTAAATGAATATTTTTCGTCAGTATTCACTCAGGAAAAAGATAATGTTGTGGAGGAGAATGCTGAGACCCAGGCTATTAGAATAGATGGCATTGAGGTACGTAGGGAAGAGGTGTTGGCAATTCTGGACAGGCTGAAAATAGATAAGTCCCCAGGGCCTGATGGGATTTATCCTAGGATTCTCTGGGAGGCCAGGGAAGAGATTGCTGGACCTTTGGCTTTGATTTTTATGTCATCATTGGCTACAGGAATAGTGCCAGAGGACTGAAGGATAGCAAATGTGGTCCCTTTGTTCAAAAAGGGGAGCAGAGACAACCCCGGCAACTATAGACCGGTGAGCCTCACGTCTGTAGTGGGTAAAGTCTTGGAGGGGATTATAAGAGACAAGATTTATAATCATCTAGATAGGAATAATATGATCAGGGATAGTCAACATGGCTTTGTGAAGGGTAGGTCATGCCTCACAAACCTTATCGAGTTCTTCGAGAAGGTGACTGAACAGGTAGACGAGGGTAGAGCAGTTGATGTGGTGTATATGGATTTCAGTAAAGCGTTTCATAAGGTTCCCCACGGTAGGCTATTGCAGAAAATACGGAGGCTGGGGATTGAGGGTGATTTAGAGATGTGGATCAGAAATTGGCTAGCTGAAAGAAGACAGAGAGTGGTGGTTGATGGGAAATGTTCAGAATGGAGTTCAGTTACAAGTGGCGTACCACAAGGATCTGTTCTGGGGCCGTTGCTGTTTGTCATTTTTATCAATGACCTAGAGGAAGGCGCAGAAGGGTGGGTGAGTAAATTTGCAGACGACACTAAAGTCGGTGGTGTTGTCGACAGTGGAAGGATGTAGCAGGTTATAGAGGGATATAGATAAGCTGCAGAGCTGGGCTGAGAGGTGGCAAATGGAGTTTAATGTAGAGAAGTGTGAGGTGATTCACTTTGGAAGGAATAACAGGAATGCGGAATATTTGGCTAATGGTAAAGTTCTTGGAAGTGTGGATGAACAGAGGGATCTAGGTGTCCATGTACATAGATCCCTGAAAGTTGCCACCCAGGTTGATAGGGTTGTGAAGAAGGCCTATGGAGTGTTGGCCTTTATTGGTAGAGGGATTGAGTTCCGGAGTCAGGAGGTCATGTTGCAGCTGTACAAAACTCTGGTTCGGCCGCATTTGGAGTATTGCGTACAGTTCTGGTCACCGCATTATAGGAAGGACGTGGAGGCTTTGGAGCGGGTGCAGAGGAGATTTACCAGGATGTTGCCTGGTATGGAGGGAAAATCTTATGAGGAAAGGCTGATGGACTTGAGGTTGTTTTCGTTGGAGAGAAGAATAACCTAAGGAGGAGACTTAATAGAGGCATACAAAATGATCAAGGGGTTAGATAGCATGGACAGTGAGAGCCTTCTCCCGCGGATGGAAATGGCTGGCACGAGGGGTAATAGATATAGGACAGAGGTCAGAGGTAGGTTCTTTACGCAAAGAGTAGTGAGGCCGTGGAATGCCCTACCTGCTACAGTAGTGAATTCGCCAACATTGAGGGCATTTAAAGGTTTATTGGATAAGCATATGGATGATAATGGCATAGTGTAGGTTAGATGGCTTTTGTTTCGGTGCAACATTGTGAGCCGAAGGGCCTGTACTGCGCTGTATCGTTCTATGTTCTATGTTCTATGTTCCATCCCCACAGGCCGCTCCCGGACCCTTCCACGTCGTGGTCCCGCTGGGTAAGACCACACGTGGACGGCGCCGGCGGGACTCGTTTTTTTTTGCTACGGCCGCTCGGCCCATCTCGGGCCGTGAATCGGCGGGGGGGGGGCTGCGTAGAGCGTAGAATCGGGTCCCGGCATCGGGGAGGCGTGGCGCGATTCACGCCGGTCGCGGCGATTCTCCGGCCTGGCCCCGGGCTGAGAGAATCCCGCCCAATGTGCTTGTACCAGAGGCAGCTGCGAACAATCAAACACGAAAGAGCAGGACTGCATCAGTGAAAAAGACTTCATCAGTCCAAAGATGTGCAGGTTAGGTGGATTGGCCATGCTAAATTGCCTTCAGTGTCCAAAAAGGTTAGATGGGGTTACTGGGTTATGGGGATAGGTTGGAGATGTGGGCTTAAATGGGGTGCTCTTTTCAAGGGCCGGTGCAGACTTGATGGGCCGAATGGCCTCCTTCTGCACTGTAAATTCTATGATTCTATATACGATCCTCTCGTGGCCAAAGGGTAAGTGCGTGGATGAGCAGAGGACAGCTGAGCACGTCCTCCCTAATGTTCGTGGCAGAAATCTGGGGTCTGGGGTTTAGGGCTCCTCATGTGTCCTGGGGTAAGTGCGCCGAGGAAGATTTTCCAGCACAATGGCTCATTGGATGGCACTTTGAGAGATGGAGGGACAGATATTATAAGGTTGGGGGAGACTTGGGGAATTTGAGGGTCCCGGGGTGGAAGCACTAACTGATTGTTGGTCTTTCTCCTTCTGAAATTTCTTCCGGATATAACAATGTTTGCTGTTGTCGATCCCGCAGAGGCTGCCCTCACTTTGCTGGTGGCAGCCAAAGCGGGCACATGCCATTGAAGGCAGTAGCAACAACGGAGGCTGGAGGCAGCACCCCATGTGACTTCACACCTTGAAGATCTGGCTGCCCATCAGACTGAGGAGGGACCCAGAAGGGGAGGGCAGCGACGGCCCAAGGTGTACAGGCTTCATTGGTCACTCCATGAGCTGATGGACACCATGTGCCGCAGAAGACTCCGTTTGAATAGGGATACAGTGTGGCACTCTCATAGACATGGCACCCCATGGAGGAGGAGGACAGCCGCTCCCGGTGGCCGTGAAGGTCACTAACCCTTTGTACCACCGGGTCATTCCAGGGCTCGAGCAGGAACTTCTGTGACATTTACTATCTTCACATGAGAGGTGACGGATGCCCTGGCATCAGATTATATCACTGTTGAACTGGACCAGACCCACCAAGACGCCCAGGCTTCAGGATTTGCTGCCATCACCAGGATGCCCCAGGTCAAGCGATGGCACGCATGTTGCCCTGTGAGCACTGGGGCATCAGTGAGTGCTCTTTAATACCAGGAAGGGGTTCACGGCATGAATGAAAGCTACATCCTGGGGCACTGGAAGATTCCCAGTGTCTTTGAGAATCACACTAGGATGATAGATTTGCTCTTGGGGGACAAGGGATAGCCGCTGAGGTCATGGCTGATAACGTTGGTGCAAAGGCCTGAGACCGAGGTGGAGACCCATTATAATGAGGCCCATGCTGCCACCCGTGCTGTCATTGAATGGTGCATCTGGCTGTTTAAAATGTGGTTCCAATGCTTTGACTGCCCTGGGGGTGCTTTGCAGTACACTATCCAGAGGGTCCATGGTTTGTGGTGGTCTGCTATGCCCTCCACAATCTGGCACAGCAGCACGGGACATATTGGAGGAGGAGGAGCAGGGGGAGGCAGAAGGACATGCAGCTTCATCTGAGGAGGAGGATGAGATGGTACAGGAGAGGCTGGAGAATGAGCTCGAGGAGGAGCCGGAGGACGGTGGCAATGGTCCAACATGCCAGGAGGACCAGGGAAGCCCTTATCATCTATGGGAGGCTGTGTCTGTCAGCTCACCACCTCCGATTTCCCTCCCCTTCATTTCTCCCCCATTTCCCCCTCCCTCTGATTCCCCTAACTTCTAATCCCGCTCCCCACCTAATCCCCTCTCCCCCTCACCCTCCCCTAATCACCCCCACCACAATCCCCCTCCCCTCCATTTCCCCTCCCTCCCCAACCATTCCCCTCCCCTAATCCACCCAACCCATTTCCCTCCCTCCGCCCATTCCTTACACCGCCCCTCCTGTTGCTAACTTTGCCTTTGTTTAATTGCTCTGTTTTATCACCTTTGCTCTTGAGTCGCCAGGTATCTTTATGATACCGCCAAGTGGTTCAAGTCCGAGTAATGATGAATAATCCAATACACCGATTAGTAAGATTTAAATCAAAGCACATTTATTATACACAGTAATCACTACTCATGTACAAATTCTACATCTAAGCTACTTCTACGACTGACAGGCCTATACTTAACTTGGAACTGGCCCACCAGGTCAGGGAAACAAATGGCCTTTCGTTCGGGTTCTGAGCCTGCGGGATTCGAAGTTGGTACAGATTGGTAGCTAGGAGTGCCTATCTCGTAGCGAGCGTTGAAGTAAGACTTACTGGATATCGGTGGCGGCTGAACCGGTCACTGTCAAGGGTTGGTTCGCGTTGCTGAGTGACCCGGTCAAGAAGAATGATTTGAACTTGGGCTTGATTCTTATAGTCCCCAGGGGCTTCCCGCCTTTCGGGGCGGACCCTGTACCTGGTTCCAAGTGATTGAACTTTGTCCCAATCACTTGGTTCGATTTCCTCCAATGCTGGAGCGGTTCCCTGATCGATGGGCGGTCTTGAGGTGGTCGTTCACCTCCCTTTGTGTTGGCTCCTGCTGGCGCCGAAGAGTTTGGTTTGGCTTTATGTGTCTAAATGTTGCTCATTGTTCCCGGGGATTGCTCATTAATATGCAGATGCCTGGTGTTTTGTTATGCTGATGGTTGCTGGTATCGATCTTGTCTGGCCTTTCCAGAGGTAAATACACACTCAACCTGCAGCTGCTCGTTTGTGTCCTGTTGGCTGACTTTCCCATCAGCCTTTGCCGTTCGCCATTTTAAATGGAGGCAGTGGAGGGAAAAATGGGGAGGGGGTGCAGGTCCACTGTGAAGATTAACATGACAGAGGCTTCACATGTAAGTGGTGGAACATGTTTTAATAGTGAACATTTCACTGTGACAGATTTTCAATCCTCCTAGATGCAGAACCTACTCATTGCTCCTCGCTCTTCTTGATCTTCTGTGGTCTGCTGATGCATCTAGGTGTGTCCCCAGGATGCACATCAGAGGTGGAGACAGCCTGCTGCTTTCCACATTCTAAGGACTTTGATGCCCTGGCTTAGGTCAGAGGAACAGTGGCCGCTGTCCAATTCTGGAACTATCGAGTCTGGAAAAGTAACTGCTGCTCAGCTAGGCTCATCCATCTGGTAGCGAGCGTTGAATTTGGACTTGCTTCTGGTGTTGCTGCGATTGGAAATGGTCATGGCCAGGGCGCCAGGTCCAAGAGAGGACGAACATATGGCGCACTCTCTTCTTATACTTGGGAGTTTTGCGCTCTTTTGGGCGGTCCTTCGGTTTGGGCCCTACTAATTGGGCGTGTCCCTGTTGTTTGCGTTTCCCTTGAACAGGGAGTGATGCCGAAATGTCTGGGACTGTACCGGTCGCTCGAGTACCAGTCCTTTGTTTTGGTGAAGATGGGCCATCAAATGCTAATAGGCCCCATCAAAATGCTAATTGGACGGAGTTTCGATACCGCCTGGACTTCTTGCTTGCAAATATGCATTTCAGGCTCTGAGCCTGCCTGAATCTTGCCTTGTCCATTTTACCCGCCAGGGTTTGCAAGTTTCTCTGTACCTAGTTGGAAGTGGCCATCCCAGATGGCTACACTCCATCCTCTTGATCCTCAACGTGAAGCGTGAAGGATCACAATACTGGGTCTTCTTTGTTCTCTGACATGCCGGGTTATCTCAACCAAGGACTGGTTCTACTCAACCCTGTCTTATGTGTCAAAAACATTTACCTAAATTTCCCTCATACAACACATATCTAAAAATTCCTAAGGGGACATTTAACATTCAATCCTATATTCCATTTTCCTTATAAATTAAAAAAGGGGACCTCTAACTGTCTCTAACCAGACTAAACTCATGCTGCAATTGAACAATCAAAGAACTTATCTTACAATACAAAAATCCAATAGCCGCATCACATTTCTCCTTATCACTAACATTCATACACAGAAAAATAACTTTATTAACAAAAACAACAACTGCGGAATTTTTTGAAAGAGAAAGGTACAGAAAGAGTGTGGGATTTGCTGGAGTCCGAGGAAAGGGGCTCTAAAGATGTATACTGGAGGGCGGGATGCTCTCCTCCTCCATTTCCGCAATCTGATTGTCTGGATGACACTGCACAATATGGCTATCACTAGTAAGGCTTCCATTGTGTATGACAGGGAGTACCATTAATGAGATTCTCACACCATGTGGGGGGTATCGGTGGCTGGGTGTATGTGTGGTGTAATGTCCGGGCTGGGGTGTTGTGTTGGGTAGTCGTGTTTGGGACCTGTGTGGTGAGGGAGGTAGAAGCTGGTAACGCGCGCTGATAACTGTACTGTTCCAGCGACGATCATGATGCCGATCATCAGGGTCGTCTTCATCTTGTTCAGACTTTTCTCCGTCTGTAAGTATCTTCGTATCTTCCTTGGGGAACAAGCATACTATCCGTAATTATCTTGTTGCTTAATATCTCATTTGTCAGTCTGTTTCTCCTTAACGTCAATTTCCCACTTAGAATCGTCACCATATGTGACTCCCTCATTTTTAAAAAAAAAACAATCATTTGGGAGACAAGGCATCCAAAAAAAAAATTCTGTCACAGTGCGAGCACTCTCGCAGCCTATGGTTGATGGGCTGAGTGGGCAGACAATTTCTCCGTCCCCTGCAAACTTGTTTTTCCAACCAAATGATTCTGACACAATGTTGGGGATTTACTACAGGCCTCCCAACAGCCAGTGGGAGATAGAGGAGCAGATAGGTAGACAGATTTTGGAAAAGAGTAAAAACAACAGGGTTGTGGTGATGGGAGACTTCAACGTCCCCAATATTGACTGGGACTCACTTAGTGCCAGGGGCACCAGCGGGGCAGAGTTTGTAAGGAGCATCCAGGAGGGCTTCTTAAAAAAATATGTAGACAGTCCAACTAGGGAAGGGGCGGTACTGGACCTGGTATTGGGGAATGAGCCCGGCCAGGTGGTAGATGTTTCAGTAGGGGAGCATTTCAGGAACAGTGACCACAATTCAGTAAGTTTTAAAGTACTGGCGGACAAGGATAAGAGAGGTCCTAGGATGAATGTGCTAAATTAGGGGAAGGCTAATTATAACAATATTAGGCGGGAACTGAAGAACATAGATTGGAGGCGGATGTTTGAGGGCAAATCAACATCTGACATGCGGGAGGCTTTCAAGTGTCAGTTGAAAGGAATTCAGGACCGGCATGTTCCTGTGAGGAAGAAGGATAAATACGGCAATTTTCGGGAACCTTGGATAACGAGAGATATTGTAGGCCTCGTCAAAAAGAAAAAGGAGGCATTTGTCAGGGCTAAAAGGCTGGGAACAGACGAAGCCTGCGTGGAATACAAGGAAAGTAGGAAGGAACTTAAGCAAGGAGTCAGGAGGGCTAGAAGGGGTCACGAAAAGTCATTGGCAAATAGGGTTAAGGAAAATCCCAAGGCTTTTTACACGTACATAAAAGCAAGAGGGTAGCCAGGGAAAGGGTTGGCCCACTGAAGGATAGGCAAGGGAATCTTTGTGTGGAGCCAGAGGAAATGGGCGAGGTACTAAATGAATACTTTGCATCAGTATTCACCAAAGAGAAGAAATTGGTAGATGTTGAGTCTGGAGAAGGGTGTGTAGATAGCCTGGGTCACATTGAGATCCAAAAAGACGAGGTGTTGGGTGTCTTAAAAAATATTAAGGTAGATAAGTCCCCAGGGCCTGATGGGATCTACCCCAGAATACTGAAGGAGGCTGGAGAGGAAATTGCTGAGGCCTTGACAGAAATCTTTGGATCCTCACCGTCTTCAGGGGATGTCCCCGAGGACTGGAGAATAGCCAATGTTGTTCCTCTGTTTAAGAAGGGTAGCAAGGATAATCCAGGGAACTACAGGCCGGTGATCCTTACTTCAGTGGTAGGGAACTTAGTGGTAGTGGATGTTGTCTATATGGACTTCAGTAAGGCCTTTGACAAGGTCCCTCATGGTAGACTAGTACAAAAGGTGAAGTCACACGGGATCAGGGGTGAGCTGGCAAGGTGGATACAGAACTGGCTAGGTCATAGAAGGCAGAGAGTAGCAATGGAAGGATGCTTTTCTAATTGGAGGGCTGTGACCAGTGGTGTTCCACAGGGATCAGTGCTGGGACCTTTGCTGTTTGTAGTATTTATAAATGATTTGGAGGAAAATGCAACTGGTCTGATTAGTAAGTTTGCAGACGACACAAAGGTTGGTGGAATTGCGGATAGCGATGAGGACTGTCAGAGGATACAGCAGAATTTAGATTGTTTGGAGACTTGGGGGGAGAGATGGCAGATGGCGTTTAATCCGGACAAATGTGAGGTCATGCATTTTGGAAGGTCTAATGCAGGTAGGGAATATACAGTGAATGGTAGAACCCTCAAGAGTATTGAAAGTCAAAGGGATCTAGGAGTACAGGTCCACAGGTCACTGAAAGGGGCAACACAGGTGGAGAAGGTAGTCAAGAAGGCATACGCATGCTTGCCTTCATTGGCCGGGGCATTGAGTATAAGAATTGGCAAGTCATGTTGCAGCTGTATAGAATCTTAGTTAGGCCACACTTGGAGTATAGTGTTCAATTCTGGTCGCCACACTACCAGAAGGATGTGGAGGCTTTAGAGAGGGTGCAGAAGAGATTTACCAGAATGTTGCCTGGTATGGAGAGCATTAGCTATGAGGAGCGGTTGAATAAACTCGGTTTGTTCTCACTGGAACGAAGGAGGTTGAGAGGCGACCTGATAGAGGTCTACAAAATTATGAGGGGCATAGACAGAGTGGATAGTCAGAGGCTTTTCCCCGGGGTAGAGGGGTCAATTACTAGGGGGCATAGGTTTAAGGTGAGAGGGGCAAGGTTTAGAGTAGATGTACGAGGCAAGTTTTTTACACAGAGGGTAGTGGGTGCCTGGAACTCGCTACCGGAGGAGGTGGTGGAAGCAGGGACGATAGTGACATTTAAGGGGCATCTTGACAAATACATGAATAGGATGGGAATAGAGGGATACGGACCCAGGAAGTGTAGAAGCTTGTAGTTTAGTCGGGCAGCATGGTCGGCATGGGCTTGGAGGGCCGAAGGGCCTGTTCCTGTGCTGTACATTTCTTTGTTCTTTGACATGTAAATAGTAGGTGGGGGGGATAGCAACCGAAGGGTCGCCAGAAAGGGGTTCCCATTTGCACTGATGTTTATTAGGAGCACAGTGTCGAGTTCGACAGGATATGCCCCCAGACCCTCATGACTGGACGACCCATGAAAAGTACCGAGTACTTAATTGGACTTGATTTGGCCAGCCCCGCAGTCACCGCCCTGACCCATGAGAAAGCAGTCCAGCACATGGTAGAAAATATTAAAGCAGCACAGCTTGCTGCAGCTGTTCGACTAGGCGCTAAACGAAAGCAGAATAAGGCTTGCTTTGATAAGACAGTATACCATTGAGTATACAGTCGGACAGCAAGTGATGATCACCTTATAAAACCCAATGCTCATTCCTCTCCCCTAAATTTACAGGACCCTATTCAATCTCGGACAAAGTAAGCCCCTCAGTTTATAAAATCAAGTATCCGAACGGAAAATCAGGATGGTTCCATGTAAATCAGCTTAAGGTTTATGGAACGCAGTGCAGCCACGTGGGTGCGTCGTAGATGGGCATTTTTCGCATATCAATCCGGGTTGTTCTGTGCACAAATCAAGCAATTTTCAACGTAATGGGATACGTCGGTTTTCAAATCAGGGGTCTGAGGTGGGCAGGGGTGGATTGAATCCCTTGCTGTCCATGTCCGTCAAGGAATTTACAAATTATCTCATTCCTGTCCTGGGTGGGGACTACATAAATGCCATCTTTTCAAACGATTCCCTCATGGATCATTAAAGAATTCCTAAACTTTTCGTAGGGAGATGGGAAGTTTCCTTTTAAAATTTCCTTCAATGCCTCGTCTTCCTTCAGTGCCTAGGCTAAGTCTTGGATGTTGGTCTGTGAGACCTGAACTGCGTTTACTGGGGCACTCTCGGGGGGTTGCCAAAAGTGGCCACGTCGTGAGCCTGCCTTCGCTAGGGCGTCAGCTTTCACGTTACCGGGTGGGGAGGAATGATGGTGACTTCTTACTTTAATTATGCCATATTTCCTGCCTTTCGCTGTCTGGAGGATATGTTTGAGCAATGGGGCTGAGGGAATTCTAGATTGGAATTTTAGATTAGAATTCTGTCAGGCTGTTGCAGACTGTCTGAATATATGTCTGCTGGGGCCGGGAACAAATCGGGGTGCTGGACAATGTAAGCGATGGCTGCTAACTCGGCTGCCTGCGAACCTAAGTGTCCAGGCAACTTTAAAGCAATTTCTTCTAAAGCGCGTCCCTGCACGTTCTCTGCATAAATCCCACATCCTGTGGTCCTTTTTCCGTCAAGGACTGTGGAGGAGCCATCTACATAAATTCTCAGTGCTTTGTCTGTGGGCTGGGTCGTCTGTGGTCGGATGCCTGTCTTTTTTGGTACCAACTTGGGAACAAAGGGGCCTGTGCTGTGCATGGGGGCCATGCTCTCGCACTCATGTGGGGTTCCTGCATAGTGCAAATTGTCAGCCAGAAACGTGCGCGTTTTTGTCCGTTTTACTGTAATGTCGCATCCTTGTAGGAGTAGGGTCCATCGCGCTGCTCGAATTTGGCTTACTGTACCGTCTTTTAGTCTGCCGTCCAATAAAAGCTGTGTCGGGTGTGCTCGGTCAAAATGGTTACTGGGTTGAGTCCGGTTATATACGAGAAGTACTGTACTGCCCAGAAAACTGCCAACAGGTGCCTTTCACAGGCTGAAAATCCCTGTTCCACTGGATCTAAGACTCGTGAGGCATAGGCTACGGGTCCTAAACGATCGTGCCTTTCCTGCAGGAGTCCGGCCGAAATGGTTCGGTCGGTGGTCGCTACCTCTATCGCGTATGGGGAGTGTGGATCTGGGACTTGCAGAGCAGGGGCTGTGCTCAGGGCGCGTTTCAACACATCCACGGCATCCGTGTGCTGTGGAAGCCATTTCAATGGGGCCTGTTTCTTTAGGAGCTCAGAAAGTGGGGCTGCTTTTGTGGTGAA
This sequence comes from Scyliorhinus torazame, assembly GCF_047496885.1. Taxonomy (NCBI): domain Eukaryota; kingdom Metazoa; phylum Chordata; class Chondrichthyes; order Carcharhiniformes; family Scyliorhinidae; genus Scyliorhinus; species Scyliorhinus torazame. Next base: position 123,172,934 of record NC_092709.1, read on the forward strand.
TCCATCAATGTGGTTTCTACAATATCCAACCAGTCCTAAAAATGACCGCAGTCTGGGGCAAGGGCAATTTTACAATGGAATCTATGCATTTATGTTCTATCTCATGCTTCCCATGCATGATGACCGTACCTAAATATGTGACTTTTTCCTGGAGGATTTGGGCTTCTTGGGGTTAATTTTGCATCCAATTGTTGTGAGTAATCCTAATAATTCGGAAAGAAGCGAAACGTGCTCCTCCTTGGTGTCAGTCTGTAGGAGCAAGTCGTCCACATACAGAACAAGGCACTCAGGGTGGGAAAATTTTGATAAGCCGTTTGCCAATTGTCTGTGAAAGATGGAGGGGGAGTGGTGGAAACCTTGTGGAAGGCACATCCACATGTACTGCTGTCCCTGGAAAGTGAACGCAAATTTATACTGGTATGCTTTGTCCAGTGGTATGGACCAAAAGCCATTACTGATGTCCAATACCGTGAAAAATTTTGACTGGAATCCCTGTTTCAACATGGTCTCGGGACTCATAGCAACGGTGGGGGCTGCTAATGGGGTTACTTTGTTCAATTCCCTGTAGTCGATGGTCAGTCACCATGAACCATCTGGTTTTCTTACTGGCCAAATCAGGGCATTGTTTGTCGACGCTACGGGTCGAATCACTCCTTGGTTTAATAAACTTTGGATTACCTTGGCTATCTCTCCCTCGGCTTGCTGGGGGAAGCCGTATTGTTTCTGGGGCTTAGGATCGGGACCTGCAATGTTAACCACTCCTGGGATTTTGCCGCAGTCGTGCTTGTGCTGGGCAAATGCTGCTTTATGTCTTTATGTTTTAGTAGATTTATCCCAGGCAGCAGAACAGATCCTAGACATAGATTTCATGAGTACACACAAACTTTCATTCGACCCAGTCAACTGATGTATATGGAAAATGGATAGAGCAGTGCGAGTACTGGCTTGATCCACAAACCATTACCACAGACAAAGCGGTTAGAGAGGTCTTGAAAAGACATAAAGCATCGTTTGCCCAGCACAAGCACGGCTGCGGCAAAATCCCAGGAGTGGTTAATATTGCAGGTCCCGATCCTAAGCCCCAGAAACAGTACGGCTTTGTCTGTGGTAATGGTTTGTGGATAAAACCAGTACTCTCCTACTGAGCTGATTCTGTGTGCATAATCTCCTACTGTGAGCGTGGCGGGGCTCACGCTGTACTAGCCATTTTCCATATACATCTATTAACTGGGTCGAACGAAAGGTTGTGCGTCCTCATGAAATCTCTGCCCAGGATGTGTTCTGCTGCCTGGGGTAAATCTACTAAAACGACCGAGTGTTTTGTTTGAATATTGCCATTCTGTACATCCACAGGGGCTGTGATGTGTCCCTGCTGGAGGTGACCTGTAACGCCACTAAGGGTAATGGCGTCCGTAGTGGGTCATATCTCTCTCTGGTACATGGTGGAGGAGTTTAACGTGGTTCGGGACCCTCCTGTGACCCAAAGGAACACTACGGTCTTCCGAACTTATCCCAAACAGACCCAAGTTGGGGAGCCTGAACACATTCAATCGGTGCCGTTTATGGCCGAATTATCTGGGTGGGTGCTAAAACTGTGGATGAATCTAGCATTGTTTCTAGGGGGGGCATTTGTGTGCTGATTCCTTTGCTGGTTCAAAGCCTGGGTTAAGGTGTGTGTCTGGCTGCTGCAGTAATGTTTTTAGAAAATACTTGTTTTAAAGGCAGCTAGACTTTGGAGCTACAGAGGTGCAATTAAAATATCATAAAATCAAGGTCACAATTCATTCCAGCCATGGATATTGTTTACCGATGTAGATCTAGAAATTTGTTATTGGAAAGAAGGTTTCCTGGAGGGGTAGATAATTGGAGACATTGGGTGGGATTCACCATCCCGCTGCACTAGTTTTCTGGTGCGGTACGCCCCCGCCGGCAGCAAGATTCTCCGTCCCATCAGCTGGCCAATGGGGTTTCCTATTGTGGGCAGCCCATGCCGTCAGAAATCCCCAGGCGTGGATGCGCTGCCGGCACAATGGAGAACCCCACCAGCGAGGGGGCATCACGGTGGCACAGTGGTTAGCATTGCTGCCTACGGCACTGAGGACCCGGGTTCGAATCCCGACCCTGGGTCACTGTCTGTGTGGCGTTTGCACATTCTCCCCGTGTCTGCATGGGTTTCGCCCCCACAACCCAAAGATGTGCAGATTAGGTGAATTGGCCACGCTAAATTGCCCCTTAATTGGAAAAAATAATTGGGTACTCTAAATTTATTATTTTTTAAAAAACATTTTTTTAAAGAGAATCCCACCAGCGGCGAATCCAGCCCATTGTGTTTAGCCTTAGTCAGATGGTCATGGCACAGTTAGTGGGATAGAGGTGATGTGTTTAATGGGAGGAGCCAGGGGCTGAAGCAGTCAGCAGTTCAGTTTAGTTTTGATCTGCCTGTGAACAGGCCAGCTGCTTTTTCCAAATGGTGGGATGTTAAACAGTAGTTTGACATAGGGAAGAATCAGCAAGCTGATTCCTGAAGGATCTCTCTCTCTCTCAAAGCAGTTTATCCAAGGCATTTCCATAAAGCAAGTATTCCTGGGTCTGTTAACTGTATTTAAAAGGGGGATTTGATCTGAGATGATTTTTGCTTGATTGGAGAGACAAAAATATTAGTTAAAAGTTAAAATATTTCCTGTTATTGTTAAGCATTGTTTAACCGGCAATTGTAAGTTTTTTTCTTGTATGATGTTTAAGTGATGTACTGCGTTAGTTATAAAGTTTGTTTTAATATACTATATCCCTATTTGTGCGTAGAATCACTCCTGGAAAACAGTATTCTTTCCTCACAGTCTTACAAATGAAATAAAATATTGGAGCCTCTGCCAGGTATCCGAGCAACTTTTGGGGTCTGGTCCAGGTCATAATACACAGTTGAAACACGTTGATGCTCAGGTTGTGAAAACTTTCCACACTTCCAGCACATAGGGCGTCACGGTGGTACAGTGGTTAGCACTGTTGCCTCACAGCACCACGAACCTGCGATCAATTCCAGCCATGGGTAACTGTGCGGAGTCTGTACGTCCGCCCCGTGTCTGCGTGGGTTTCCTCCACATGGTCCGGTTTCGTCCCACAGTTCAAAGTTATGCAGGTTAGGTGGACTGGCCATGCTAAATTGCTCTTAAGTGTCCAAAGGGTAGCTGGGGGTATGGGGATAGGGCGGGGGATTGGGCCTAGGAGAATGTAGTAGCATGGGCTTGAAATTACGAAAGTTTCAATGCTCAAAACTGTCAGGAAAAAAAAATTGTGTGCTTGTAGTTTTTCTTGTTGTGGCTAATGATTCCTTTAAATAGCACTGGAAATAGTCACCTCCGAAACTGTACCATCAATGATTTGTGGGCAGGTTGTGCATGTTCTCTGTGTACTGTTCAACGGAGAACATTAGGCTATGTTAATTAACAAAGCTGATTTATTAGCACTACTTTAAACTTGATTTGAACGTGTTCCTAAGTACAGAAGTTGCAAAAATAAACTATACTAGAACTATATCTACAGAACTCCACAATACACAACTACTCTCTCTCACACCTGAACACCTTCTCCCAGAAACAAGGGTTGTCACATGATCTACATGACTGCTCTTGAGCACCATCTGGTGGCAAGATGTATTTACATGAAATTGTTAACCCTTTATCTCCCGTACAATATCCAAATTGTTACAGTGCAGGGTTAGTGGCATTGATCAACATTAAAATTGTCCAGTTTATTGTCATTCAATATAATTGGCTGAAGTAGAATTCACTTAAACAAAGATCCATCCAAAATTCAGAGCAGGCTGACCTCCAATGCTAAGTCGTGGACTTATATTCTGTAATTTTGTCACATGACTACTGAATTTACTGATATAATTGAGGAGATAACGAGGAGAAAATCTTCCTCATAAGAGCTAAACTTTCTGTCCAGATTCCTTCTTATAAATGGATTTTAGGTTTCCCTGCAGTGGTAATGATTAAACACAAACACATTATTAGATCAATTTAACAATACTCCTTAGAAATGTGAATCCTCAGCAAAAGTTCCTGAGGCTTCTTTCTCAAGCATGAGCATTCACTGTGCCTTTGAAGCCTCTTCATGGCTTAGGTACCTGATTCAAGTTGCCTCAGATTGTCAGGTCTGATTATCAGGAGCATAACCTTGCAAGAAATTGGCAGTGGGGAAGAGACAGCAATTTATTCCAAAATTATCTTGACAATTGTTGACTAATCCACAGGGATCTTTCATTACAGATCTTTCCCTATTGATAGAGTAAGATTTGTTACTCATTTAATCGAAAACATACACACCAGAAACACTCACAATGAGCATGTGGCACTTACAATGGCAAAAGCAACCACACAATTCATGATAACTCACATGTAGCCTATCAACAATATCTTAAATGGAATTAATTTGCAGCTTTTTCCCAGGGTGGAAAAGTCAATTACTAGGGGACTTGGGTTTAAGGTGCGAAGAGCAAAGTTTAGAGTAGATGTGTGAGGTTTTACACAGAGGGTGGTGAGTGCCTGGAACGCCCTGTCGGGAGGTGGTGGAAGCAGATACAATAGCGACGTTTAAGAGGCGTCTTGACAAATGCATGAATAGGATGGGAATAGAGGGATACGGACCCCAGAAGTGCAGAAGGTTGTATTTAGACAGGCATCATGATCGGCACAGGCTTGGAGGGCTGAAGGGCCTGTTCCTGTGCTGCATTGTTCTTTGTGTCCGTGTATTGGAATTGACTGTAACTCTCTAAACTTTGAAGTGCATGGCATACATTCGCACTTTCTGCCTTTCTAGCAGCAACCTGATTTTAATTGAATTAATTTCTTGTTGCAAATCCAATACAAAAGATTGTTTTGTTTTGGGACTGTCTCTTTAGTCTGGGTAAAATGGAGAAATGAAGGTGGTCATACGATTGGATCTGAATTTTTCCCAGCAGGAAACTTGGCTGGTTTGGTTGTTAAAGGTTAAATGGGGTCCCATAATATTTTACTGCAAAGTAGATGGAAGATATTTCTACCTGTAGACTATGGCAAGAGGATCTGTGATGACAGACGTTACTTGGTGGGGTGGGGTTACTGGGATAGGGTGGAGGCGTGAGCTTAAGTAGGGTGCTCTTTCGAAGAGCCGGTGCAGACTCTATGGGCTGAATGGCCTCCGTCTGCACTGTAAATTCTATGATTCTATGACAGGGGTCAAAATGTTTGGCCTCCAAGTCTCACAGGTTTTTAAATGGTATAGATTTAAAGTGTATATTTAATTCAAAAATTAAATTAAATTTTGTGGTCAGAAATAGCTAATCAGCATTTTTACCTAGATACAAGGTCCATGTGATTGACAAAGTGGATGGGATTTCGAAGGAAAAGTCAATAGACATTCATTGTGATATCAAATTGCATGTTTTAGTAAGAGATCCCTAAATCTCAGACCTTTCAGTCTACAAAATCTGAGAGAAAAATCTTCAGAGACTTAAAGCGATGGAATGACACAAAGAACACAAAGGATAGCCGTACGGTTCAGTGCCACCTACCCCCCTGACTTCCTCATTGTAAGATGTGTGTAGTTCGGTATGCCCCTTGAAGATGTTCGGAGTCTTGTACAGTTTGACATCGGTTGTTCATTAGTATCACATAACTATGTACATATATATAGCACAATGTAGAAATTTTCTCGCCCAAATCCTATACACAAAAAAGCAGGATAAATCAAACCGGTCAATTACCACCCTATCAGTCTACACTCAGTCAGTAAAGGGATGGATACGGTCATCAACAGCGCTATCAAGCGGCACTTACTTAGCAATAAGCTGCTCACTGATGCTCAGTTTGGCTTCCGTCAGGGTCACCCAGCTCCTGACCTCATTACAACCTTGGTTCAAATATGGACAAAAAAGCTGAATGCTGGAGATGAGATGAGAGTGCCTGCCCTTGACATCAAGACTGCATTTTATAAAGTATGGCATCAAGGAGCCCTAGCAAAACTGGAGTCAATGGGAATCAGGGGGAAAACTCTCCACTGGTTGGAGTCATACCTGCACAAAGGTAGTTTGTAGTTGCTGGAAGTCAGTCATCTCAGCTCCAGGACATCACTGCAGGAGTTCCTCACAGCAGTCCTCGGCCCAACCATCTTCAGTTGCTTCATCAATGACCTTCCTTCCAACATAAGGTCAGATGTGGGGATGTTCACTGATGATTGAACAACGTTCAGCTCCGTTCACGACTGCTCAGACTCTGAAGCAGTCCACGTGCAAAGGCAGCAAGACTTGGACAATATTCAGGCTTGGGCTGACAAGTGGCAACTAACATTCATGCTACACAAGTGCCAGGCAATGACCATCTCCCTAAGAGAGAATCAAACCATTGCCTCTTGATATTTAATGGAATTACCATCACTGAATCCCCCACTATCAACATCCTGGGGTTACCATTGACAAGAAACTGAACTAGACTAGCCATATAAATACTGTGGCTACAAAAAAAGGTCAGAGGAAAGGAATCCTACAACAAGTAACTCACCTACTGACTCCCCAAAGCCTGTTCACCACCTACAAGGCACAAGACAGGAGTATGATGGCATACTCCCCACTTGCCTGGATGAGTGCAGCTCCAGCAACACTCAAGAAGCTCAACACCATCCAGGTCAAAGCAGCCTGCTTAATTGGCACCCCTTCCACAAGCATTCACTCCTTCCACCACCGGCACACAGTAGCCTTGCAGGAACAAGATGCATTGGAGGTGTCATAATATCCACTCATGTATATAATGAGATGCAGACAGGCAGGGATCGGCACATAGGATGACCATATACAACACAGCACAGCCAATCACCAGACAGGACACTACCACTACAAAGCCAGAGGGCACTAGGTTCCCCGTTCTCTCGGGACCCAGCTACCGAGACAGTCAGAGTCCACGAGCTAGCACAGAGCAAACACCATGCGGTGGCTAGTAAGTCTGGTCAGGCTACTACAAGGTCACTCGTCAGATCAGTATAGTGTCGGCCCACAGCTGAATATGTACAGCAGTTCATCTAGTTGAATAAAACAGTGTTGGATCTTGTCCTGTGTTAGACGTCTGTTTCTAACTTCCCTGCATCGAGTGCAGTCCACATCGAACCAACCTGCCTAACACATCAGGAGGCACACACCAGGGCTGCTTACATAGCACCTTCCAAACCCATGACTGTTACCATTTAGAAGGACAAGGAGAGCAGAAACCTGGGATTCTCACCACCTGGAAGTTCCCCTCCAAGCCACTCACTATCCTGACTTGGAATAATAGCGCTGTTCCTTCACTGTTGCTGGATCAAAATCCTGGAACTTACAGCTCTGTGGGTGCACTTCACCACATGGACTGCAGCAGTTCAAGAAGGCAGCTCACCACCACCTTCTCAAGGGCAATTAGCGATGGGCGACAAATACTGGCCTAGTCAGTGAGCCACATCCTGTAAAAATGAATTTAAGAAAAGGTCCTCCTGTTTGCCCCTACCACATGTGGGGCTGAAGTTAAAATTAGATCAGGCATGATCTTATTGAATAGCAGAGCAGACTCGGTGCTGAATGGCCTACTCTTGTTCCTAATTTGTATGTTCATACATCTCTATCCAGTCCAAGGCTTACCTCTGGACTCAGGTCATGTGTTCCTTTGCATCACAGTGTGGATAATACTGTGCCCGGTGCCACATAACCCATTCTGTGCAAGACCCTTATAGTATTCAAGGCTGTGTGAGAATGGAGGGAAGTCTCATTCCTTGCTGATCGGAAGCTGAGATCCTCCCAGAAAATCAAGAAAGCCTGAGTGAAGATCACAGTGGAGGTAAGCAGCTATGGCATGCAGCAAAGGTGACTGGCCTTGGTGCAAGAAGCGGGTCATTGACCTACTCCAAACCACAAGACGGAGTCTCAGTCAATTATGTGTATATTTGGGTTCCAGGGTGGGCAGGAAGTGAAGGGTCACCACTTGGGAAGTGACGAGGTGGATGGTTTCTCTTCTGGTAGATCCCATCAAAAGGGAGGAACGGACTCAAAATTCAGCTTGGATTCACACCACGGTATGCACCTCACCGAAATGTAAAGATAGCTGACAAGTGCACCCACGGCCACAGAACTGTTAGAGGCTAGGCCTATGCTGCACCACAGGCTGATGACAGGCCTCTGATGTTGGATGTACTGAATCTGCTGGAGTTGCAGGGACAAATGGGGAGAATCTGGTGGTGCTGCCTGAATGATTGAACAGATAGCACTGGCGATGGAGACATCCATCCACACCAGGTATTCTGTCATTGTTCAAGCGTGTGAGCGCATGGCTTTCTCCATGGAAAGGGTAGCAACTGTCATGGAGAGGTAGATCCAGCTGATCACTCAGTGAAGGCCATGTGTGAGTGCTAACTTTAGACCATGGCTGTGGCCATGAGTTCACTGCAGCAGGGGGGCCAGTCAGAGGTGGACACTTCCTCTGGACGTCCTTCCAGATGCACCTCCATCCACAGAAAGGAAAGGGATGCCATCTCGCAACGAGAAGCCAGAGGAGCTGCAGCTTGACCGATCTGAGGGGTCCCATCTGAGGGTTGACAGAAGCTGCCGACCCCTCTGCCAGTTTCTGGAACCCCTCTAATGGAAGCGGCCAGAGAGGTTTTTACACTGGTGCAGGAGCCCCTCAGTTTGTTGAGAGCCTCCAGGCCTTGGGCATCCAGAAGATGCCTGCCCCGACCATGACAGGTCACGGAGCAGGCGATCAGCAGCCTTCCTCTACCTCAGCTGCAGATGTTAGGGTTGCACCTCACTGCACCAAAGGGAAAGAAATTAAACTCAGCATTTAGACACTCCAGGGTGACCAGGTGTTCACATCTTGATATTAACATATTGCTACTTGTTTATGATTAAACTCTGTTTATGTTTTTACTGATCTGTTATTTGTTCATTGAAGGCTGCATCATGGCTGGCTGATGAATCACTTGGATGTCTATGTAGAGAAAGTGTCTACTGGTGAATGTCTCTCCGAGGAATAGAGCAGGTCACAGGCAGAGTTGGGCTAGAGGGTCACAGTATTCCAAGGAGACATGAATTTTGAGGGCACCAATGCATCCTAGAGAACAGCTGCCAAATCATGACAAAGATGGATGCTAGAAGCAGGTGAGGATAAGGGTTTTGTGGGCCTAGCTGGCACGTATCTCATTTTACTGGTCCCTGCTTTAAGGAGATGATGTAGCCTTCCAGCTAACTCAACCTCCTCTTCTTCATCATCCTTGTCCATTGAAGATTGTGCCTCTTTCATGGCCTCTGGGTGCAAGGTTTCACTCCTTTGCTGCACTAGATTTCATTCCTTTGCTGCACAATATACAACAAGTATCATTATTGACAACACCCTTGCTGGGTCATGCTGTAGAAATCCCCTGGAACAGACCAAGCAATGGAAACGCATTTCAAGCGTTGTCTGCTTAATGAAGCTCTGGTCCCTCAGCACCTAACTTACCCGAGGGACGACCCTCCCCTCTCAGCACTTCAAAGTTGAGCTGTCCCTTTAAGGCTGCTAATTGTAATATCTCACACATGTGGGATGGGAAGGATTATCGTCCCCATGAGCTCGTCCTCTACTCGGCTGAGCCACCTTCCCACTTTTCTGGACCCAGGTTGGAAGCAATTATTTCGCCTTGCCCCTGTTTGGGCGATTAGATGCATTTGCCCCGGTGTTAAAGACTGGAACTCGTGAGAAGAGCTGTGATTAGCATTGTACCTTTCCTTGGCCTCAATCTGAGGGTTCCCTACTGGCATCATTATCCAAGTGCAGAGGGCACACCATGTCACTGAGGATCCATCCCAGTAGCTGCAGATTTGACTGGAACAGATGTGGCCCCAGGGCCTGCTGAAGCATGCAGGCATCACCACTGCTGCCTGGAAATGGGGCACCAGCATGCAGAATGTACTTCCTGTGATGCCACAATATCTGGGTGCTGATTGAATAGTTAACCAGGATAAATACCATTGACTCTCAGATGGACCTTTTACAACCACACGTATAACACCCTGCGCTCGTGAAAACCAAACTATGGCAGCGACCTTTTTGCTAACCTGTTCAGGTCTGTGAATAGCATATAAATTCACCAGCTCTCTTTGTACAGCACATTGTTGATCTTTCAGATGCAGTGATGTGCTGCTGCCTGCAAGGTCCCACACAAGTCTCTGGTGGATCTTTGGAAGGCACCGACAGCATAGAAATTGAGTGCCATTGTCGCTTTGAGCACCACTGGCAAAGGGCAGCCATCTAATCCCATGTGATGCAGGTCATGATGCACTGCTCCATGACTGTCTCCCAGGAGAGGCGGGGCCTTCCCTGACACTACGACTCAGACACCAGAAGTAATTTATCCAGATCCTGTGCATACTGGGTCACCCTGCTGCGTGGCCTTGTGCTGCCTCCTTCCCAGCTGCAGATTGTATGTTCAGCTGAAGTATAGGGCAGACAATGGTGGGTCTGCACCAGAGAGTTATCTCTCTGTGTGTATCTCCTTCAGTACTTGGGTGCAGCAGGACTGAACGTATTGGGCGGCATTCCCCCCCCCCCCCCCCCCCACCCCCGCCAGATGGGAGAATCACCGGGGCGTCGCGCGAATCGCACCACGCCGCCCCGACACCCGCACGCGATTCTCTCTCCCCCCCCCCCCCCCCCGAAACCAGCGCCGCGCGAATCGCGCTGGGTCACTCGGAGAATCGCTGCAAACGGCGACCGGCCATTCTCCGGCCCAGATGGGCCGAGCGGCCACGCGTAAACGGCCTAATCTCGCCGGCACCGTCCACACCTGGTCGCTGCCGGCAGGTACTTGTCGCAAAGGCTTGGGCAGCGGCCTGTAGGGGGGGGGGGGGGGTGCGGGAGGGGGGTTCCGTTCCATTATTGGGAATCCCGCCCATTATTCTTAAGTTTGCTAGACACACGCTGCACTGCCAGGTCACCTTTGATGAGTTAATGAAGCTCTAGTCCCTCAGCTCCTACCTTCCCCGAGGGATGACCCTACCCTCTCAGCACGTCAAAACTGAGCTGTCCCTTTAAGGCTCCAATTTATAATATCTCTCATGGGAATTATGGGGTGGGGATGATTATCTTCCCTGTGGTTCTCGCGGAGTACGAACTCCCCCACTGGGGAGGGGGAACTCCATTTAGAATTGTATAACAGGTCGGCCAGTAAGGCAGCGACCAGCAAGAGACCCAGTAGGGATTGAACAGGACGTGTATATAATGTAATTGTAAATAAATCAAGTTCTTGGCTTTACTCGGTGTGGACTCCCCAGGCTGGATTCTTCGGCCGCGCCCGCTGCAAGATCGCCACAGTCGAGACACGGACCATGTAAAGATCCATTGACATTGGGCAGGAATTTCCAATCGCTGGCCGGGCACGACCAAAGAATCCCCCCCCCCCCCCCCCCCCACCCCCAGTGTCCTTATTAAACTATTTTTTCACCAAACACATGAACCTCACTCTATCCGCATCTCACCTCGGTGGAAGTCAGATCAACTTTTGCACTGAAAGTCAGCAATTTTCACCTGAGAACTGTCAGCTTTTATTGAACAGGTTTCTGTACGCACAGGATCCCTTTATGTCTTCCGTTAAATACGCAAGACAGCGTAACAGTCAGGTGAGAGATATGTAAATTATGCTTAGCAAGCTTCAAGGAGTTTATCAAGGTTGCCGCTGCTTCTCACTGTTGATCCAATATTCTGCCATTGAGAGTCCGATGAAAGTCCGTCCGTTCTTTTCTCCTGCTCCACCCGCCGTGTTTCCTGCTCCACAGGACTGCACTAAATTCCAGCTCAGAAATTCCGTAAGGTCAAAACCAATACATCCATTTTAAACTCCTGGGATGCAGGTTATTAGGTTCAAGAAATTTGTTGAATTGTTGACTCATTAATTTCTCCAGTATTATTATTTTACTAATACTAATTACATTATGTTCCTCTTTCTTGGTTCCCCATTATTTCAGAATGCTGTTTGGGACGTCTACTATGAGGACAGATCCATTAAATATTTGTTGAATATCTTTGCCTTTTCTTATTTCCATTTATAATTTCTCTTGACTCTGTCTCAAATGGGTCCACATTTACTTTTTATACATATCTCCTTTTCACATATTTAATGAAGCTTTTACAACTCTCTTGCGAGTTTACTTGCACATTTTCTTGTCACATATCTGAGTCATCCTTTGCTAAATTCTAAAATCCTCCCATTTCTCAGGCTTACTATTCTTTTTGGGAAGTTTATAATGATCTTCCTTATGTTACTTGTCTAGTTAGCCATGGTTGGACCATTTCTCCCATGAGGTTTTTATTCCATGGGGGAAGATATTCATTCATGTTGTGCCCAAAAGTGGGTCCTTAGTTTATTGTCTGTTAACAGTTCATCCTGATCCATTTGCTTGGTAGTTTTCATCACTGGTGGATTGCTGTTGCCAGGTGTACCTCAGCAGGGATGGGAATCAAACACATGCTTGGTGTTATTCTGAATGACACCATATTCATATAGCCAACTAGGCTAACTGGCCCCCAAGGAGTTATATTTGTTGCAAATTGCGAATTAATTCTTCAAATGTATGCCATTGTTAGTCATCATCATATTTTAATGTAATTTCCCAATCTACCTAGTTCAATTTGCCTCTACATTCCTGTGTGGCTTCCTTTGTTCAAATTTAAAATGTAAGGGTCCTTTACTAAAAGGTAATTAATTAATCGTATTTTAATTAAATAATGCTGAAATAAATGTTGCCATGATATCCTGATCGCTAAAATGATCCTGTATTCATTCCATGAGCTTGCCCTCAGTCCAATTGCTGTGAAGATCACAGGCCCCATGATTAATTGATTACTCTCCTTTCAGACACCTCTGTGGAGTTTAGTAAACTCAGTTGGATGGGTGGCTGGAGTGTGATTCCTATGACATGGGCTCAATTCCCATACTGACAGTGACAGTTCATGGAGACCTACCTCTTCACCTTGCTCCACACTTACAGAGTGGTGCCTCTCAAGCTGTATTTAACCAATAATGGAGAGGGATGCTTGTGATCCTTTGTAGACTATGACCAATTACCTTACCATGCACAACTCGAATCTCCTGATTTGTACTCTGCCTGACACTGCAAAAATGTTGGGGGACTTATAAACTACTCCATCAGTGCTTTCTGTCCTTGTTGTTTCATCGCTCCAGCCAAACTGATTGAACGAGCGGAATCTTCCAATAATCTGTCAGAGTGTCGGTTTCAGCAGGAAAACTGGGGTGTTGCTCTCCAGCTGCACAGCTGAGTTTTCTCTCCAGACTCTCTGGCACTCGCTGCACAGAAAATCTGGGAGCATGGTTTCTGACATTAGCCTGGTGGGGTGGGGCCTGATGGAGGCGACAACACCAGCTCCACAGAGTTGGGGTGTCATTTTTAAAGGATGCCTGATTTGCGTTAAAAAGACCCCCCCCCCCCCCCCCCCCCCCCCTATGGACAGTAAGAAGTCTTACAACACCAGGTTAAAGTCCAACAAGTTTGTTTCAAACACTAGCTTTCGGAGCACTGCTCCTTCCTCAGTGCTCAGGTGAAGGAGCAGGTGTCCTCTATGGACACAGGGAAGCCTTCCACAAGCATCGGGGCAACCCCCCCCCCCCTCCCCCATACACACGCACGACAAGCATCGGGTTGACTCACCCACACACACACACACACACACAAGGGGAGCTCCCCCAATGGGGCTCCCAGAGGACTTGCCCCTGGCAGTGCCAACCTGGCAGTGCCAACCTAGCAGTGCCAACAGCATATATTTGATTTCAAGCCCAGGTTCCCCCAATGTTCCACTGAAAGTGACAATTTATTTCATTGTGAAAATTCTAGTTGTCAGTGGGTTAAATTATATCACCACATGACAAACATGCTTGACCTTACAAAAGGGCTGCTGTTTTATGTTGAAATAATAAATTAAATTCTGGTATCTTTATACGAGATTAAGTGCTTTTTACTAGTCTTTTGGAGATTGCCTTCCGAAATCCTGACCAATTATAATTTGGCCCATTGGTTTGCAGTGACTCAATGGCCAAATTCTGTTTTTATTGCACAGGATTTTGAGGATCATGGCCTGTGATTGCATTCATTTATCTGCAAAAGTCACAAGCCTTATTTATCATGGGTATGAAAGATTCAGAATGAGTAATACTGGGGTAAACATGGATTTTCTGAGCTCTTGGACCAACGTACATGATGATCCCTTGTTATTAACATCACATCTGCGGTCTGTCAAATGTGAGCAAACATCTGGACCAACATTATTTTAACGCATTCATGCTCAACTCCCATTGATACTGCATAAGACAAGCAGTACAGCAATGGACCAGAATAGAACCATAGAATCATAGCACTATAGAAAAGTTCCAGCACAGAAGGAGGCCTTTTGGCCATCTTGTCCATGCCAACCTGAGGACACCCAACGCCCTTTCTAATCTCACCTCCCTGAACCCGGTCCATAGCCCTGTGGCTTACAGCACTTAAGATGCAGATTCAGGTACTTTTTAAAAGAGTTTAGGGTCTCTGCCACCAACACCAATTTGGGCAGCGAATTCCAGACTCCCACTACCCTCTGCATAAAAAAGGTTCTTCCTCATGTTCCCTCTTCACATTCTGCCACATATCTTGAATCTATGCCCCTGGTTCTAGAATTCTCCACCAAGGGAAGCAATTTTATCTTGTCCACTCTATCACTTCCCCTCATAATGTTGTACACTTCAATCATGTCACCCCTTAGCCTTCTTTATTCCAAAGGAAATAACCCCAACCTGTCCAATGTCTCCTCGTAGCTCCACTTTTCTAGCTCTGGCAACATTCTTGTAAACCTCCCCTGCACTCTCTCCAGAACAATGACATCCTTCCTGTAATGTGGCGACCAGATCTGCACACAATACTCCACTTGTGGCTGTGGTGATGTGCATCACTGTAAATACATGTAAGCTAGACAGACACTAGAGGGAGCACCAGAAACATCACACACACACACACTCAACCAATAGATAAGTTAGATAGGAGGCAACCAATGGACATTCACGATACACAAGGAGGTGACACAACCACCATTACACCAACCCATACATAAAGGACACCACACACATGATCAGCCCCTTTTGGCCAGTGGAGACAGTCAGTGCGGACTGACACAGGTTGATTCAATATTACACCCACCACGTGGAAGACAGCAGATGGTTAGTCAGTTAGGTAGCTATAATAGGATTAGCAGTAGTGTCGAACTCAAGTTATAAAAGTGTACATAGTGTAAATAAATGAGTTGAAGTTATTTACACGTCTCGACCTTCCTTGACAAATGCAACACAAGGAAGCCGCTTATGTTCCAAAGGAAACATAACAAAACAGTGGCCACAACAATGTTTTATATAATTCCAACATTAGATCCTTATTTTCTATTCTATACCTGTGCCAATGAAGGAGAGCGTTCCATAGGCTTTCTTTGCAACCTTGTTTGGTTGAACTGCCTTTAGGGACCTGTGTACTTGTACGCCATGATCTCTCACTTCATCTACCCCTCTAAGTATATTCCTATTTATTTTGTACTCGCTATAACTGTTTGACCTCTCTAAATGCATGACCCTACACTTCTGTATTAAATTTCACCTGCCACTTTATCGCCCACTACACCAATCCATCTATATCGTTTTGGAAATTATAGCTATCCTCCACACTGTCAACCACTCAACAATCTTTGTGTTATCTGCAAATTTCCCAATCGTGCTTCCCACGTTGACGTCCAAATCATTAATATATAACACAGTTATGCCACACCTGGAGTATAGTGTTCAATTCTGGTTGCCAGACTACCAGAAGAAAGTGAAGACTTTAGAGAGGGTGCATAAGAGATTTACCAGGATGTTGCCTGGTATGGAGAGCATTAGCTATGATGAGAGGTTGAATAAACTCGGTTTGTTCTCACTGGAACGACGGAGGTTGAGGGGCGACCTGATAGAGGTCTACAAAACTTTGAGGGGCATAGACAGAGTGGATAGTCAGAGGCTTTTCCCCAGGGTAGAGGGGTCAATTACTAGGGGGCATAGGTTTAAGGTGAGAGGGGCAAGGTTTAGAGTAGATGTACGAAGCAAGTTTTTTACACAGAGGGTAGTGGGTGCCTGGAACTCGCTACCGGAGGAGGTGGTGGAAGCAGGGACGATAGTGGCATTTAAGGGGCATCTTGACAAATACATGAATAGGATGGGAATAGAGATATACGGACCCAGGAAGTGTAGAAGATTGTAGTTTAGTCGGGCAGCATGGTCGGCACGGGCTTGGAGGGCCGAAGGGCCTGTTCCTGTGCTGTACATTTCTTTGTTCTTCTTCTTGAAAGGAGTGGGTGGATATGAAGGGGCCTCATAAAGGTTGGAGGAGTGAAGAGTGTGGCTCCTGAAAAGGGGGCCCCAAAGGGGTGGGTGGGAAGGCCTGAAAAGGGGGACCCACAGCAAACCTCAGCACGGTGACGTGGCCCACGATCGGGGCACACCTTCCACCTGCGCACGCCCCTGTAGGGCTCCGCCATGGCCGGCGCAGAGAAGTCATTTCCGCACCAGCTGGCGGGGCACCAAAGGCCTTTCCCGCCAGCTGGCTGGGCGGAAATCAGTCCGGCGCGGGCCTAGCCCCTCAAGGTTAGGGCTCGGCCGCTCAAGATGCGGAGGATTCCGCACCTTTGGGGCGGCGCGATGCCGGACTGATTTGCGCTGTTTTTGGCGCCGGACATCGCGCCGATTGCGGAGAATTGCAGATGAGGATTGAGGCAAGAAAATGGAATTGCTGGCCAAAAGCAGAGCAGAGGAGGTTCTTGGGTCCAGTCTCACGCACACATGTGGGGCGAAGCAAGCCGCCGGTGCTGAAGGTTCTTTACAAATCAAAAATCGATTACAACCATGAGTAAAGAAGAACAACAGTTCGAAAACTTGCCATTGAACTGGTAAAGTCTGGGTTGCACACAACCGTTGGGTACCATCTGGTTTAGGTACCATCACTATGGGTGAGCTCCATTGGCTGCAACCCACTTCAATTATGCCATTTTTAAGCATACTCTCAATCTCTTTGTTAACCTGTTCCAATTTTAAAGGGTAAAGTCTGTATGGATGTTCATAGACTTTACAGTGCAGAAGGAGACCGTTTGGCCCATCGAGTCTGCACCGGCTCTTGGAAAGAGCACCCTACTTAAACCCAAGCCTCCACCCTATCCCCATAACCCCTCCTAACCTTTTTGGACGTTAAGGGCAATTTAGCATGGCCAATCCACCTAACCTGCACGTCTTTGGACTGTGGGAGGAAACTGGAGCACCCGGAGGTACCCCAAGCAGACACGGTGAGAACGTGCAAACTCCACACAGTCAGTGACCCAGCGAGGAATCAAACCTGGGACCCTGGCACTGTGAAGCCACAGTGCTAGCCACTTGTGCTATCGTGCTTCCCTAACTTTTCTCAGTTCGGTAGAATATAAAACTTTTATGTTGCTGTGAAACTTAGTTCAACAAGCAAAACCAGGAGATAAATCGAACCAGTGAAGATTTTAGAAGGGAATTTCTCACCTAAACCATTGTAAATTGCAGAACAGTTATGGTCCCACCGCCGTAGTCAGGAAGAAGGTGAAAGTATTTTACAATTCGTAGTAACTTTAAGTTAGCAAAATACTACAGTTAGGTGCAACACTTAATGACACTCTTCGTGATAGACTCATTTGTGAACTCCACAGTGAAGCCATGCAGAGGAAGCTGCTTGCTATAAGCGACTTAAATCTCAAATCTGCTGTGGAAGCTGCCACATCCATGGAGTTGGCAACAAAAGAACCTTTATAGATAGGGGCTGGAGTGAAGATCCACAAAATGGATATCATAAGAACCAAGGCTGCAAGGATGCAACCATGTCACCGATGTATACAGGTTGGATACTCAGAGGGGGAATGCTGGAGTAGGGAAATATGTGCAAGAACTGGAGCAAAAAGGGCCATTTTACCAAGGCATCTTGGACTCAGAAACTCCACCCACACCAGGATATGCAAGAAAATAAATATCTAAACAGACTAGTTGTGTCTATAAATTAGTCGGTGACATTCAAGGCCACTCAGAAGCCGAAGATGAGCAACTTCAGGAGTTGAAATTAGACATCTTTTCAGTGTGGGGAAATCAACAATGTTTCTGGGCATTCCTAACACTTGAAGGGAATCAAATTAAAATGGAAGTGGATATGGGCACAGGCACAGCTGTATCATTAAACCCCTCAGACAATTTTTAATCAAAGGTTGAAGCATCTGCATTTAAAGCGGTCAAATGTGATCCTAAGGATGTCCACAGAAGAGGTTGTTTCATTAAAAGGATGCATCATGTTATAGGCCAGGGTTTAGAGAACCCCAAAGTGTATCATGGAGTTCACCTGACTCACAATTTTTAATAGATTGTGGTTATGATCTGCAGGTGTGATGCAACCGAACTCTCCAGTACTTTTACATTAAAACAATGTTTATTTGTGAAGCCAGTTAACACTTTATAAACCCACAGTAAACATCTTAACACCTATCAACACCAATAAATCCCCAAAGAATACAGTAACTCTTAATCTTTCCTTGCAACATCCATAAGACACAAAAAGAACCCTTTTTGCAGAAAGACATCAGGTTTAACTTCTCTACTGAGAACAGTTACCACTTTGAAATCACCAAATGAACATTCCCCAGCCTGCAGAGATTCACACACATCCTGCTGTGACTGCAGCTTCTCCAAAACTAAAATGAAGCCAAACACACCCTGTAGCAAAAAGCCTAAAGTGAAAGTAAAAACAGACAGACAGCCCAGCTCCACCCACACTCCGACATCACTGATAAACACCCATTTCTTAAAGGCACATCCACTACAGCTATTTTTATAAACACCCATTTCTTAAAGGTACTCTCACATGA
Organism: Scyliorhinus torazame; assembly: GCF_047496885.1. Taxonomy (NCBI): domain Eukaryota; kingdom Metazoa; phylum Chordata; class Chondrichthyes; order Carcharhiniformes; family Scyliorhinidae; genus Scyliorhinus; species Scyliorhinus torazame. Next base: position 123,191,893 of record NC_092709.1, read on the forward strand.
CAATGGTGAAAGTAGAAGTAAATGGACAAACAGCAGAATTACCACTTCACATTGTCCATGGAAATATTCCTGCTTTATTTGGTAGAGCATGGTTGTCGAAACTTGAACTCAACTCGGGAGCAATAAGTCAACTAGCGGAGCCCAGGAACAAACTAAAACAACTTTCTGGAGAAGTATGAGAAGATATTTGAAGATTTACTAGGCTTGATGACCGGAGTTGAAGTACAATTAAAGATTAAGCCAAACAGTACACCAAAATATCTCAAAGCTGGAACCATACCGTACGACATCAAAGCAAGAAACTTCAGAGAGTTGTGAACACCGCCCAGTCCATCACACGAATCTGCCTCCCATCCATTGACTCCATCTACACCTCCCACTGCCTGGGGAAAGCGGGCAGCATAATCAAAGACCCCTCCCACCCGGCTTACTCACTCTTCCAACTTCTTCCATCGGGCAGGAGATACAGAGGTCTGAGAACACGCACGAACAGGCTCAAAAAAAATTATTTCCCGCTGTTACCAGACTCCTAAATGACCCTCTTATGGACTGACTTCATTAACACTATACCCTATATGCTTCATCCGATGCCGGTGCTTATGTAGTTATATTGTATACCTTGTGTTGCCCTATTATGTATTTTCTTTTATTCCCTTTTCTTCCCATGTACTTAATGATCTGTTGAGCTGAAAAATACTTTTCACTGTACCTCAGAATTTGACAATAAACAAATCCAATCCAATCCAATCAGGCCGAAAGTCGCAAGAAGAACTAGAAAGGCTCGTCCAAACAGGAGTTGTTCAAGCAGTTGCTACCAGTGATTGGGTAACACCAATAGTTTCTGTACTGAAACTTGATAGCTCAGTGAGAATATGTGGTGATTTTAAAACAATTATTAACCCAGTTTGTGTGCAGATCACTATCCACTGCCCGTGATTGACGACGTATTTGCCAGACTGTCTAGAGGACAGAAATTCAGTAAAATTGATTTATCACAGGCATATTTACAAATTAATAAGGCTGCAGGATCACAGTCGCCACTCACTAACTCAAAAAGGTCTTTTTCATTACAGAAGGCTTCCTTTTGGAATAACATCTGCTCCTGCTCTTTTTCAATAGTTCATGGATCAAATTCTGAGTGGGCTAAATGGGGTGGAATTTTATTTAGATGACATTCTCTTTATCGGCTGGAGTGAACAGGAACACTTGAAGAACAGAGAAGACTGAGGGGGGACATGATTAAGATGCATAAAATTATGAGGGGCATAGATCGGGTAGACAGGAAGAAACATTTCCCCTTGATGGATGGAACAATGACCAGGGGGCATTGATTGAAGGTAAGGGGTAGGAAGTTTAGAGGGGGTGTGAGGAAATGTTTTTTCACCTCGAGGGTGGTGGGAGTCTAGAACTCATTGCCTGAAAGGGTGGTGGAGGCAGAGACACTCATAATATTTAAGATGTATTTTATTCGTATATAAGGAGCAAGAGGGTAACTAGGGAAAGGATTGGCCCACTCAATGACAAAAGAGGGAATTTATGCGTGGAGTCAGAGGAAATGGGTGAGATTCTTAATGAGTACTTTGCATTGGTATTCACCAAGGAGAGGGACATGACGGATGTTGAGGCTAGGGATGGATGTTTAAATACTCTAGGTCAAGTCGGCATAAGGAAGGGGGAAGTTTTGGGTATTCTAAAAGGCATTAAGGTGGACAAGTCCCCACGTCTGGATGGGATCTATCCCGGGTTACTGAGGAAAGCGAGGGACGAAATAGCTGGGGCCTTAACAGATATATTTGCAGCATCCTTGAGCATGGGTGAGGTCCTGGAGGACTGGATAATTGCTAATGTTGTCCCTTTGTTTAAGAATGGTAGCAGGGATAATCCAAGGAATTATAAACCTGTGAGCTTGAAATCAGTGGTAGACAAACTGTTGGAGAAGATACTGAGGGATAGGATCTATTCACATTTGGAAGAAAATAGGCTTATCAGTGATAGGCAGCATGGTTTTGCGCAGGGAAGGTCATGTCTTACAAACCTAATAGAATTCTTTGAGGAGGTGACAAAGTTAATTGATGAGGGAAGGGCTGTAGATGTCATATACATGGAATTCAGTAAGGCGTTTGATAAAGTTTCCCATGGCAGGTTGATGGAAAAAGTGAAGTCGTATGGGGTTCAGGGTGTACTAGCTGGATGGATAAAGAACTGGCTGGGCAACAGGAGACAGAGAGTAGTGGTGAAAGGGAGTGTCTCAAAAATGGAGAAAGGTGACTAGTGGTGTTCCACAGGGATCCGTGCTCGGACCACTGTTGTTTGTGATATACATAAATGATCTGGACGAAGGTATAGGTGGTCGGATTAGCAAGTTTGCAGATGATACAAAGATTGGTGGATTTACAGATAGCAAGGAGGACTATCAGAGAATACAGCAAAATATAGATAGATTGGAGAGTTGGGCAGAGAGATGGCAGAGTTCAATCCAGGCAAATGCGAGGTGATGCGTTTTGGAAGATCGAATTCAAGAGTGGACTATATGGTCAATGGAAGAGTCCTGGGGAAAATTGATGTACAGAGAGATCTGGGAGTTTCACCCTGAAGGTGGCAACGCAGGTCGATAGAGTGGTCAAGAAGGCATACAGCATGCTTGCCTTCATTGGACGGGGTGTTGAGTACAAGTGTTGGCAGGTCATGTTACAGTTATATTGGACTTTGGTTCGGCCACATTTGGAATACTGCGTGCAGTTCTGGTCGCCACATGTAGCCACCTGGGTTGGCCACTTCCCGACTTAAAATGGAGAACCGCAAAGACTAAAGGGAAATTCAGCCAACACAGGCAAAAATGAGCAAGTGCAGAAATCCTGTGTATTGGAACTTGCAAAAAAACAAGACAGCATTGAAACCAGCAGTCATCTGCATAGTAATGAGCGAATCTAAGGCACAATTGCAACACTTAAGGTGAAAAAGCCAAGCCAGGCTCCTTGGCGCCAGCAGGAGCCAAGACAAAGGAAGGCCAACGGACAGTTAGGTACCACCCAGCGATCAGGGAACAACTCCAGTGTTGGAGAAATCGATCCAAGTGATCGGAACGCAGTCCAATCATTTGGAACCAGGTATGGGGTCCGGAAGGGCGGGAAGCCCCTGGAGACTATAAAGTAAAGCCCCCAAGTTCAAATGGCAGGGTCACTCAACAACACAAATCAACCCCTGAGAATGAACTGCCCAGCTGCCGCACCAACCAAGTAAGTCTCCAGTCAACGCTTGCTACGAGATAGGCGCTCCTAGCTACCAGTCCATACCAGCTTTTGAATCCTGCAGACTCAGGACCTGAACAAAAGGCCATTTGTTCCCCTGACCTGTGGGCCAATTCCGAAGCTAAGTATAGGCCTTTTAGTGATAGAAATAGTCTAGAAAGTAGAGTTATATGCATAAGTAGTGAATTACTGTATATAATAAATGTGTTTTGATTTGAATCTTACTAATTGGTGTGTTGAGTTATTGATCAGTACTTGAACTTGAACCTCGTGACGGTATCATAAAGATACCTGGCGACTCTAGAGCAAAGGTTAAACAAACAGAGCAAATTACGAATTAAGAGCCAACCAAAAGTTAGCAACACACATTACCAGAAGGATGTGAATGCTTTAGAGAGGGTGCAGGGGAGGTTCACCAGGATGTTGCCTGGTATGGAGGGTGCTAGCTATGAAGAAAGGTTGAGTAGATTAGGATTGTTTTCGTTGGAAAGACGGAGGTTGAGCGGGGACCTAATTGAGGTCTACAAAATTATGAGAGGTATGGACAGGGTGGATAGCAACAAGCCTTTTCCAAATGTGGGGGTGTCAATTACAAGGGGTCACGATTTCAAGGTGAGAGGGGGAAAGTTTAAGGGAGATGTGCATGAAAAGTTTTTTACGCAGAGGGTGGTGGGTGCCTGGAATGCTTTGCCAGTGGAGGTGGTAGAGGCAGGCACAATAGCTTCATTTAAGATGCATCTCGACAGATATATGAATGGGCGGGGAACAGAGGGAAGTAGATTCTTGGAAAATAGGTGACACGTTTAGATAAAGGATCTGGATCGGCGCAGGCTGGGAGGGCCAAAGAGCCTGTTCCTGTGCTGTAATTTTCTTTGTTCTTTCTTTGTTCTTTGTATTTAGATGTGCACTTGCAATGCCAAGGCATACAAGGTCAAGGGCTGGAAAATGAGATTAGAATAGTTGATGGGCAGCAAGGTGGCACATGGGCGGCACGGTGACACAGTGGTTAGCAGTGCTGCCTGACTGCTCCACGAACCCAGGTCCAATTCCAGCCTCGGGTGACTGTGTGGAGTTTTCACTTTCTCCCCATGTCTGCATGAGTTTTCTCCGGGTGCTCCTGTTTCCGACCACAGTCCAAAGATGTGCAAATTAGGTTGATTGGCCAGGATAAATTGCCCCTTCGTGTCCAAAAACGTTGTACATATCTATATAGAGATAATGCATAAGTGGTTCTGTTGTAAAAATGTTAAGCAGTTGTCATTGTACTAAAGCAGTAAAGAGGGAGGGTTGTTATGTATCAGAGAAAACATCCCGGCTGGAGAGGTGTCACGTAATCTGTAGTGATGTCAGCAGTGAGTATTTGCACGGGCTTCAGTTCTCCATCTTAGATTGTATGAGCAACATCCCTAATGAAACCTCTCATCACGTTTGTAAGAATCCAAAGTGTGGCAATTCCATATCTTTTCTCCTTACGGCAAACTCAAAGATGTAACACTTTCCAATAAAGCTCTTGTTTGTTTGGTGTCTTTGTGGTCTGCAAGCCTATCCTTTAAAACTAGCACATCCTCTTTGTGTTGTTGCCTCATGCACCCTGGCGGGTTGCAGCGCGCTTGGGAAATCTGTGCACCTTGCTGGTAAAGCCAGAATCCAGGCTCAAAGTTGCACCTAATCAGATCTTTGCCAATTGACAGCATGGGAATTTCTCACTCACCTCTGAACTCACCCGAGACAAATTCGGAAGTGGGCGGAATTATGTTGGATTCACGGTCTCAATCCTTTTTCCAGGGATTTCAACTACACCCATGCCTTGCCTCTGTTCCCTTGTTAGAACTCTCCCAGAGAATAAACGTAAATTCTGATTTTGCACACCAATTATGGAAGTGTCAGGAAAATTGGATGGCATCTCTCATGGCATCAGATATTCCCAGGCCAATCTTTCTCTTTGCGCTGCTTGGCTAAACCCTTATGCCCAGGTGGCAAAGATGGAAATTTATCTCATGACTTCAGGCAAATTTAAAAACATTTCACTGTAATTCTATACTTACGTCAGTCACACTGACTAATTGCCCACTGTCTGAGATAGATACCATTAGTGCACTAGATCTCATATTTAAGTTGTACCTTCAGGCATGTTTTGGTATTTTCACAAGATAAATATGGATGAGGAAGGCAATTGCGGCTATCTGAGCTCATTTTTCCAGAAAGATGCTTTCATTGTAACAAATTGCTTCTTAAATAGTACACTATCCGACTGGGAATGTAAAATGCATCCTTTGTAAATCAATGTGGCTTATTGGAGATTTACCAAAATCAAAACCACAAATTAATGTGGGATTTGCACATCAGAGTGAGTTACATATTGGTCTATAATTTGTAATAGATATAACACTGCGCACTGTTATGAAGGAATAAATCGGACAGCAACATCTGGTGACTGCATATGTGTCCCAAAATGTGGGAATCTGGAAATTGCTGCCTGAGTTGCCTGGCTTCTCCAGAAGCTTCATGATAACTGATTCTCACCAAGAGGCTCAGCATTGAAACACATGGATGGCGTGAAGTTCCTGTACTTCATGATAGAATGAAACTAAACTCATTGGAAAACGTCATGGCTAGTTCACTCCAGTGCAAGCAATTTTGAAATAACTGTTCATTGGCCTCCCTTGCATGGAAAATGAATTTTTAATGTCTCGAGTGTAATTCCTGGAGAATTTAACTGTTGATGGTGATCTTATAAAATAAACATTTTCTAAAAAGTGTTTTTCTGTCTCTTTCTTTTTATCTCACCTTTAATCCTATATTTATTTCTCTCCCTTTATTTCACTTAATGTCCACAATTTGAATTAAACATAACTCAGTGCTCATAGTACATAACCTGCCCGCACCCGTTCAGACCAACACACAAATCTGGTGTACTTACCTCATCTGCATGACTGTTTCTGGCAGAGAAGATCCCAGAGTAGTGCAGCACGGTAGCATTGTGGATAGCACAATTGCTTCACAGCTCCAGGGTCCCAGGTTCGATTCCGGCTTGGGTCGCTGTCTGTGCGGAGTCTGCACATCCTCCCCGTGTGTGCGTGGGTTTCCTCCGGGTGCTCCGGTTTCCTCCCACAGTCCAAAGATGTGCAGGTTAGGTGGATTGGCCATGATAAATTGCCCTTGGTGTCCAAAATTGCCCTTAGTGTTGGGTGGGGTTACTGGGTTATGGGGATAGGGTGGAGGTGTTGACCTTGGGTAGGGTGCTCTTTCCAAGAGCCGGTGCAGACTCGATGGGCCGAATGGCCTCCTTCTGCACTGTAAATTCTATGATCTATGATCAATAGTGTTCTGTTTGGCACAGTTGCAAGGCACAGACACAGAGGAGGTCGTGAGGACGCTCCGCAGGCAGCTAGTTGAGAAAGAGGAGAAGAATGAGCGAAACTATAGTGAATGTGAAAAGATTAATGAGTAACTCCGGGAACAGTTGGCAGCTAATGATAAAGAGATGGCTGATGTCAAACGGGCACACCAATCTTGTTTAGTTCACCTTAGCAGCTTTCAGACCCAGTACGATAAAGCCGACCAAGATACACAGCGCGCAATTTTGGTACGAGAAGAGACAGAACAGCAGGTAGCACAGTTAACAAGACAATGCGCAGATTTAAAGGCAGCTTTACGAGCGCTCCATAGCTCCACTACAGAACAAAGACAGAGCACAGTAGATCACGCGAAATGTAGATGACAAATAGAGAAGTTACAGTCACTGCTGTCAGTGCAAAACGGATTCACAGATACCCTTGGACAATATTTAGATGAGGAGAACGGCCCCAATTGGCAAAAACTAAATGAAACCGCCCATAGATATGTGTAGAATACCAAAAATCACAATCGAGCCCCCCAGGCCCCGAAAAGGAAAGCACCCATACCACCGACTGCACAGGCAGCACACACCCACATGAATACAGTCACCACACAGCGCAAGTCATCGGATCGGGATGAGCCTGATTTTGTTTACACCACCCCACTAACCATCACCCAATTGAGAGATGCCTGCACCAAAATTGAACCATTCGAACCCACCGCAGACCCGCATAATTTCTTTGAGAGAGTACGCCAGCAAACGGTTAAGTACGATCTGGACGAAAGGGAGGAAGTTAAGCTTATAGTCATGAGCCTTGACCCGTCCGTTAGCTCAGCTTTACCAGAATCCCAGAATGTAGGAGGAGGAAGCCTACAAGAAATGAAAATGGCCATTTTAGATGTGATTAGGTACAACAAGGGAGATCCCATAGAAGTTTTGAACCGTTGTAGGCAAAAGAAGGGAGAGCATTCAACTGCATTCGCAGGTCGCCTTTGGATCTATTTTAAAGCAGCATTTGGGGATTTGAACCGCGCACACTTAGATAACGATGACACAACTAAATGGGCCCGCACTTTAGCCTCCCACGCCACAGAAGCAGGTCAAAAGGCTTGTGTAAATTACGACCCCACAGATGTCACACATAATGAAGTTTGAGTTTTAAAGTGACTCGCCAGAGCTTGGGAACAATCCCTACATTGGAAGGCAGATCAGGAAAAGGCAGAGGTGAATATGCACCCAGTCAGGACTAATCAGGACCCAGCATGTGTAAATGAGGGCAGACATGAAGGACAGCAACCCAGAGCACAGGCACCATGAGGTTGCTATAATTGTGGACACATGGGACATTACACCCGCGAATGCAGACAAAACCCCCCGAACCAGCAACGGCACCAGCAATCGAACGACCCACCTAGGAACAATGTTAGGCCCATACATAGCATTAGCACCCGAACAGATAACGCAGTAATTAACACCACAGATTGACGGTGTTTGGACTCCCCAACTTGGGTCTGCGACACACTCTGGGACAAACATCAGGCAGACCAGTAGTCACAGGCACAGTCCGGGGACATCCAGTAGAGTTCCTTTGGGACACAGGAGGGTCCCGCACCACTTTAAACTCCTCCACAATGTTCCAGCCCAACAAATGGACCACCATAGACACCATCACCCTTAGTAGATTTACAGGACATGTACAACAGGGATACATTACAGCCCCCGTAGATATTCAGATAGGAACCATAAACACCAGGCACCCCGTTGTTTTAGTCGCCTTGCCCCAAACAGCCGAGCACATTCTAGGAATTGACTTTAAGAGCTCCCACAACCTTTCCTTTGACCCTGTGAATAGGTGTGCATGGAAAATGGTCAAAACAGCGAGAGCCCCCGCTACGCTCACAGTAGGGGACTACGAACATAGGATTTGCTCAGTAGGAGATTATGGGTTTGATCCGCAAACAATTAGTACAGACCAGACAATTAGAGACATCCTCAGAAAACATAAAGCATCCTTCACCCAACACAAACACGATTGTGGGAAGATCCCAGGCATGGTCACAATTTCAGGTCCCGATCCCAAGCCCCAGAAGCAATACGGTTTCCCACAGCAAGCCGAGGGTGAGATTGCAAAAGTCATCAATAGCTTACTAGATCAAGGAGTAATTCAGCCCATAGCCTCAACAAACCATGCCCCAATTTGGCCCGTAAAGAAACCCGACGGTTCATGGAGATTGACCATCGACTACCGAGAGCTCAACAAGGTCACCCCATTAGCAGCCCCCACCGTTGCCACGAGTCCCGAAACCATGCTCAAGCAGGGAGTACAAGCAAAGTACTTTACAGTGCTGGACATTAGCAATGGCTTCTGGTCCATTCACTTAGATAAGGCCTGTCAATACAAGTTCGCGTTCACATTTCAAGGACAGCAGTATACGTGGACATCCCTCCCGCAAGGTTGCCACAACTCCCCCTCCATTTTTCACCGACAATTGGCCAACGGATTTTCCAAATTTTCCCGCTCCGAATGCCTTATTCAGTATGTGGACGACTTACTCCTGCAGACAGACATAAAGGAAGAGCATGTAAAGCTTCTTTCAGAATTGCTAGGTCTCTTACAATCAATTGGATGCAAGGTTAACCCGAAAAAAGCCCAGATCCTAAAAAAATGGTCTTTCATTTAGGCACCATTATCACCCACGGGAAGAGAGAGATTGAACACAAACGAATTGAGTCAATAGTTAAATTGCCCCCGCCCCACAATGTCACTGCATTCCGGTCATTCTTAGCATTAGTTGGATATTGTAGGAACCATATAGATGGTTTTGCCACAAAAGCAGCCCCACTCTCAGAGCTCCTAAAAAAGAACGCCCCATGGGAATGGCTTCCTCAGCACACAGGCACCATCGATGAATTAAAACGTGCCCGAGGCACAGCCCCCACTTTGTAAGTTCCAGACCCACACTCTCCCTACGCCATAGAAGTCGCGACCGCCAACCGAACCCTCTCAGCAGCACTCCTACAGGAAAGACATCACCACTTAGGACCCGTAGCCTATGCCTCACGAATTTTGGATCCCGTAGAGCAAGGATTTGCAGCCTGCGAATGGCACTTGCTTGCAGTCTTTTGGGCAGTGCAGTATTTTGCATGTATCACAGGCCTTAACTCAGTAACGATTTTAACCGAGCACACCCCAACGCAGCTATTGTTAGATGGTAGGTTAAAGGACGGTTCCGTCAGCCAGATTAGAGCAGCTCATTGGACACTGTTGTTACAAGGGCGGGACATTACTGTTAAACGTACAAAGACCCACCCATTTTTAGCAGACTACCTTCAGTATGCAGTGCCAGTTCATTGCAGCCAAACACCGCACAGGACCCTTTATTCCGAAGTCACGACACCCACGAACACAGAATCCCCAGACCACGGACAACGCTTTAAAAATTTATGTGGACGGTTCCTCCACCATTGAAAATGGAAAGAGAATAACTGGTTGTGGAATTTATGTGGAAGACGCACAAGGATGCACATTAGAGGAAATATCCCAGGAACTCAGACACACTCAGAGCTTGTGTGTGTATTTGCAACCCAGATAGCTAAATGCGATCGAGACCCCGCTCATTTGCATTGTAATGGCCCATTTCCCCAGAACAAAAGGACTGTACTCAGGTAACCGATACAGATGCAGACTAACCGGCGCCACTCCCTTTGCTAAGAAAGCCCAAACAGCCAAGGTCTATGATGGCTCAGGACACACCCAGCCATCAAGGCACCCGCCCCTTTATTGGCCAAAATCGAAGGCAGTGATCGAAGCCTGTCGAATTATTGGATCCAAAGCTAAGGACCACCCCAAAGTGCATGAAATCCCAGAGGGATAAAAAGAGACACAGCCATGTGTTCGAACTATCTTGGCCCTGGCCTACGCCTAAAACCAAGTGTAGCATTACGACCAGAAGACAAGTTCAAGACCAACGATCGCTACCAGACAGATGAGTCCAGCAGAAACGAAGCCACTTCTTCTACCCAGCCACGCAAGATCCGAACAAAGGCCTTGTTCATCTGCAAAGAGCCGGTTGCCCTGAAGTTAAGTATAGGTTATTGTAGTTGTTAGGTGTAGTTTAACTTGTCGTGTTTTATGTTGCGTGTCGAAGTAATCCTTGTGTGTAAATAAACTATCTTTGAACTTGAACTGACTAACTGGTTGTTTGGTCTTTGATCGATATCCGGTAAAGATTTGTGGTGGTATCATTTGATACCTGGCGACTCTGAGAAGCATCATTATCATTAATAACTGCCATATCTAGTTAATTCAGCAAACTTATTGGTGCCGATTGGTGGGATAGTATTCCACTCATTAAAAAGAGCAACATTATTGGCGTCTCCAGTGCCGATCGGCAACACTTCACACGGATGTGACCCAGAGCCGGGATCGAACCTGGGACCTTGGCGCCGTGAGGCAGCAGGGCTAACCCACTGCGCCACCGTGCTGCCCATATCTGCCAATTTTTTGTCCACGCGTTTGATCTGTCTATATGCTTTTGCAGATTCTCTAACTCCTCTTGACAATTTCCTTTCCTAACAATCTTGGTGTGTGGTAAAATGCACAATGGCCTGAATTTTAGGCCCAATACATAATTGCAGGATGGGTTGTACACCGCTATAAATAACAATGAGTCAAATACCCAGAGGCTTTGGTTATCGTGGCAAGGGACTTCAACCAGGCCAACATCAAAATTCACCAACACATCTCCTGTCCCACCAGGGGCCCCAACATCCTTAACCACTGCTACAAAACATCAAGGGCAACTACTGATCCATCCCCTGACTGCACTTTGTAAAATCGGACCACAAGACGGCGCTCCTTCTCCCGGCATATAAGCAGAAACTTAAGCGGGAGAATCCAGTTAAGAAGGTCGTAGAATGCTGGTTCTCGGGGTATAAACTGAATGTAGGGAAAAGGTTTTCCCAGTGAATGAGATGGGATGGCGGGCAAATTTAGGGGGGATACCTTTTACGGTAACGAGGGATAGGTTTAGGTATTTGGGGATTCAGGTAGCGAGAGAATGGACGGGGCTCCATAAGTGGAACTTAATGAAGCTGGTGGAGGAAGCTAGGGAGGATCTTAGGAGGTGGGATACACTGCAGTTGACTTTGGCGGGGAGGGCCCAAGTGGTGAAAATGAACATTCTGCCGACGTTCATGTTTATTTTTCAGGTTCTCACGATCTTTATATCAAAGTCCTTTTTTCGGAAATTGGACACAATTATTTCAGACTTTGTATGGGCGGGGAAGGTGCTGAGGGTCGGGAGGACCCTGCGACAGAGGCAGCATTATTATAGGGCGGCGAATGTGGGTAAGGTGCGGCGATGGTGGGAAGGAGAAGAGATAGAGTGGGTTAGGATGGAGGAGGAATCTTGTAAGGGGTCTTGTTTATGACCGTTCTTTAGGAGCTGTTCGTCGTGCGGGGCGGGGTGGGGGGGGGGGGGTGGTGAAAAAGGGGGGACATTTGTACAGACTGTATAGTTGATTGCTGGGATGTTAATGAGTTGTAACCTGTTATGATACATGTTTGCAATGAAATTAATTTGTTTTAAAAAGTAGAATCTCTGGCAACAGAGCACCCCTCCCTGATGAACTCAATGCCTTTGATGCCCATTTTGAGCAGGAAACCAACAAACTGTTGTCAACTGGCCAACATCCTCCGACGCACATATCTACCGTCACAGTCTCTGAAGTCAGATTGGCCTTCTTGAAATTGAACCCTCGGAAAGCAACGGGTCCTGACGGAGTCTCTGGTCATGCACTCAGATGACTTCGCGAACCAACTGGCGGGTGTGTTCGCGGACATCTTTAGCCTGTCCCTACTCCGGTCCGAGCTTCCCACCTGCTTCAAGACCACAATCATACTAGTGCCATAGAAGAACCAGGCAACGTGCCTCAACAACTACCGTTCGGTGGCCTTGACATCTATCATTATGAAGTGCTTCGAGAGATTGGTCATAAGACACATCAACTCCATACTCCCAGAATGCCTTGATCCACTGCAATACACATACCACCACAACCGTTCCACAGAAAACGCTATCTCTCTGGCCCTACACCCACCCCCGGAGAATCCTGGGTGACACAGTGGTTAACATTGCTGCCTCACAGCTCCAGGGACCCAGGTTCAATTCCGGCTTCGGGTAGCTGTCTGTGTGGAGTTTGCACTCTCTCCCCCTGCCTGCGTGGGTTTCCTCCGGGTGCTCCGGTTTCCTCCCACAGTCCAAAGATGTGCAGGTTAGTTGGATTGTCCATGCTAAATTGCCCCTGAGCATCCAAAAGGTGGGATTACTGGGTAAAGGGGATAGGGTGGAGGTGTGGGGTTACATAGGGTACTCTGGTGGCACAGTGGTTAGCATTTCTGCCTCACGGCGCCGAGGTCCCAGGTTCGATCCTGGCTCTGGATCACTGTCCGTGTGGAGTTTGCACATTCTCCCCATGTTTCCGTGGATTCGCCCCCACAATCCAAAAATATGTAGGATTGGACACACTAAATTTCCCCTTTTGGAATAAATTTTGGAAAATTGGAATTAATTTTGGAAAATTGGAATAAATGAATTGGGTACTCTAAATTTATAAAAAAAAGGTAGGGTGCTCTTTCCAAGGGCCGGTGCACACTCAATGGGCCAAATGGCCTCCTTCTGCACTGTAAATCTAAGGACTCTGACATCAGATTCCTATTCATTGACTACAGCTCTGCCTTCAATACCATAATCCCAGCCAAGCTCATGTCAAAACTCCAAAACCTAGGACTTAGCTCCTTCCTCTGCAACTGGATCCTCGATGTACTGACCCATAGACCACAATTAGTGAGGATAAACAACAACACCGCCTCCATGATAGTCCTCAATATCAGGGCCTTGCAAGGCTGCGTACTTAGTCCTCTACTATACTCCCTGTATACACACGATTGCGTGGCACAATTCAGCTCCAACTGCATCTACACATTTGCTGATGACATGACCGTAGTGGGTCGGGTCTCAAGTAACAATGAGTCCGAATACAGGAGGGAGATAGAGAACCTAGTTGCATGGTGCAGCGACAACAATCTCGCCCTCAATGTCAGCAAAATTAAGGAGCTAGTCATTGACTTCAAGAAGCGAAGTGCCGTATACACAGCTGTCCGTATCAATGGGCTGAGGAGGAGATGGTCAACAGCTTGAAATTCCTAGGTGCACATCACCAACAATCTCTCCTGGTCCACCCACGTCAACGCTGTGACCAAGAAAGCACAACAGCGCCTATACTTCCTCAGGAAACTAAGGAAATTCGGCATGTCCACATTGACTCTTACCAATTTTTACAGGTGCACAATAGAAAGCATCCTCTCTGGCTGCATCAGCGCCTGATATGGCAACTGCTCAGCACAAGACCATAAGAGACTACAGAGAATGGCGAACACAGCCCAGTCCATCAGACAAACCGTCTCCCATCCATTGACTCTTTCTGCACCTCCCTCTTGGGAAAGTGGACAGTACAATCAAAGAGCCCTCCCACCTGGGCTATTCTCTCTTCCAACCTCTTCCATCGGGCAGGAGATACAAAAGAACTGATTCAAAAACAGCTTCTTCTCTGCTGTTACCAGACTTCTGAATGACCCTCTTATGGACTGAACTGATCTCTTCACGCATCTTCTGTACTGTGTAGCACTACTCCATATGCTTCACCTGATGTTTGTGTCTATGTATTTACATTGTGTATTTATCGTATTCCCTATGTTTTTCATGTGTGGAACGATCTGCCTGGACTGTACGCAGAACAATAGTTTTCACTGTGCCTCGGTACACGTAACAATAAATCTAAATCTAAATCTAACTGCTTCTTGAAAACATAAAACATTTTAACCTCAACTGCCTCCTGTGATAATGGATTCCACCGACTGACCACTCTCCGGGTGAAGAAATTTCTCCTCACCTCTGTCCTAAAGAGCCTACCATATCTCCTCAGGCTGTGACCACTGGTTCTCGACACACCTTTTCTGTATCTACCCTATCCAGTCCTGTTAGAATTTTATAGGTTTCTATGAGATCCCCCCTCATTCTTCTGAACTCCAGTGTATACAATCCTAACCGATTCAATCTCTCCTCCTATGTCAGTTCCGCCATCCCAGGAATCAGTCTGGCAAACCTTTGCTCCGTTTCCTCTGGAGCAAGAACATCCTTCCTCAGAAAGGAAAGCAAAATTGCACACAATATTCCAGGGGCAGCCTCAGCAAGGCCCTGTATAATTGCAGCAAGACATCCCTGCTCCTGTACTCGAATCCTCTTGCTAGGAAAGCCAACATATCATTTGCCTTCTTTACCGCCTGCTGTACCTGCACGCAGACCTCCAGTGACTGGTGTACAAGGACACCCGCGTCTCGTTGCATATTCCCCTTCTCCTAATTTATGGCCATTCAGATAATAGTATGCCCTCTTGTTTTTGCTACCAAAGTGGATTATCTCGCATTTCTCCAAATTACACTGCATCTGCCATTCATTTGTCCACTCACTCAACTTTTCTAAATCACAGTGAAATATCTCTGCATCGTCGTCACAGCAGACCCCCACCTAAATCATTAAAATATATTGTGAATAGCTGGGGTCCCAGCACCGATCCCTGCAGTGCCCAATTAGTCACTGCCTGCCAATTTGAAAAAGATCCGTTCATTCCTACTCTTTGTCTCCTGTCTGCCAACCAGTTTTCTATCCACATCAATACACGACCCCTAATCCCATGCACTTTAATTTTACACACTAATCTCTTAGGTGTGACTTTGTCAAAAGCCTTCTGAAAGTCCAAATAACCCACCTCCACTGTCTCCCCCTCATAAACTTTAATAGTTACATCCTCGAAGAATTCCAGTAGATTTGTCAAGCATGATTTCCCCTTCATAAATGCTGACTCTGTCCAATCCTGCCACTGTTTTCTTAGTGCTTTGCTATAAAATCTTTGTTAATGGAGCCTAGAATTTTCCCCAGACTACGGCTATTGTTCGTCAGTGCTAGAGGAGTAAATGTTTGTGGATAGGGTACCAATCAACCTGGATGGTGTTGAGCTTCTTGAGTGTTGTTGGAGCTGCACTCATCCAGGCAAGTGGAGAGTATTTTTTACACTCCTGACTCAGGCCTTGTAGATAGAACATATAGAACATAGAACAATACAGCGCAGTACAGGCCCTTCGGCCCAGTATGTTGCACCGAAACAAAAGCCATCTAACCTACACTATGCCATTATCATCCATATGTTTATCCAATAAACTTTTAAATGCCCTCAATGTTGGCGAGTTCACTACTGTAGCAGGTAGGGCATTCCACGGCCTCACTACTCTTTGCGTAAAGAACCTACCTCTGACCTCTGTCCTATATCTATTACCCCTCAGTTTAAAGTTATGTCCCCTCGTGCCAGCCATATCCATCCGCGGGAGAAGGCTCTCACTGTCCACCCTATCCAACCCCCTGATCATTTTGTATGCCTCTATTAAGTCTCCTCTTAACCTTCTTCTCTCCAACGAAAACAACCTCAATTCCGTCAGCCTTTCCTCATAAGATTTTCCCTCCATACCAGGCAACATCCTGGTAAATCTCCTCTGCACCCGCTCCAAAGCCTCCACGTCCTTCCTATAATGCGGTGACCAGAACTGTACGCAATACTCCAAATGCGGCCGGACCAGAGTTCTGTACAGCTGCAACATGACCTCCCGACTCCGGAACTCAATCCCTCTACCAATAAAGGCCAACACTCCATAGGCCTTCTTCACAACCCTATCAACCTGGGTGGCAACTTTCAGGGATCTATGTACATGGACACCTAGATCCCTCTGCTCAGCCACACTTTCAAGAACTTTACCATTAGCCAAATATTCCGCATTCCTGTTATTCCTTCCAAAGTGAATCACCTCACACTTCTCTACATTAAACTCCATTTGCCACCTCTCAGCCCAGCTCTGCAGCTTATCTATATCCCTCTGTAACCTGCTACATCCTTCCACACTATCGACAACACCACCGACTTTAGTATCGTCTGCAAATTTACTCACCCACCCTTCTGCGCCTTCCTCTAGGTCATTGATAAAAATGACAAACAGCAACGGCCCCAGAACAGATCCTTGTGGTACTCCACTTGTGACTGTACTCCATTCTGAACATTTCCCATCAACCACCACCCTCTGTCTTCTTTCAGCTAGCCAATTTCTGATCCACATCTCTAAATCACCCTCAATCCCCAGCCTCCGTATTTTTTGCAATAGCCTACCGTGGGGAACCTTGATGGACAGGCTTTGGGAAGTTTGGGGGAGAGTTACTCGCCGCAGGATTCTTCGCCTATGACCTGTACTTGCAGCTGTAAGTATTTATATGGCTATATATATGATTGATATATAAGAAAGATTATAAATAAAGATTATTATGTTGTGTAGAGGAGCCATGTTGATCAACTTTTACCAAGTAAAACTAGTTTGCCAAAGAAAGAGTCAACCGAGAGTCTGCGATAAACTGTACCAAGTGAAGCCCAAAGTATTCCTGAGAACCTGACAACACGAGAGCAACCATGAAAGACAGTATCCCAGTTGAGGGCACTTCAACACCAAGTCAGCCTCTGAACACTAAAGGACAAAGAAGGAAGAACAGTACAGCACAGGAACAGGCCCTTCGGCCCTCCAAGCCTGCGCTGATCATGCTGCCTGTCTAACCTAAAACCTTCTACACTTCCGGGGTCTGTTTCTCTCTCTTCCCGTCCTATCTATGTATTTGTCAGGATGTCTCTTAAACGTCACTATCGTACCTGTTTCCACCACCTCCTCCGACAGCGAGTTCCAGGCACCCACTACCCTATGTGTAAAAAATTTGCCTCGTACATCTCATAGAATCATCGAATTCTCAGCGGAGAAGGAGGTCTTTCGGCCCATCTAGTCTACACCAGCCCCTGAAAGAGCACACTACCTAAGCTCACACCTCCACCCTATCCCCGTAACTCAGAAACCCCACCTAACCTTTGGACACTACGGGGCAATTTTAGTGTGGCCAATCCACCTAACCCACACCTCTTTGGACTATGGGAGGAAACCGGAGCACCAGGAGGAAACCCACGCAGACATGGGGAGAATGTGCAGACTCCGCACAGACAGTGACCCAAGCCGGGAATTGAACCTGGGTCCCTGGCGCTGTGAAGCAAAATACTATCCACTGTACTACCGTGCTGACGAGTTTGAACAATGTAAGAGAACGGTTCTGTCTGTGCTAAGATGAAGGCAGCTATCCACTTATCACTGGTGGTATAGTCCATTGCCAATACTTCTTGACCTTTCTCAAAAACATAGCGATTAGCCCTGTTCTCAAGTCGCAAAACATGACTTTGCTGTTTCTTCTCAATAATTTCTCTTACCTCAGGCAACTGCAGCAGATCAGATGCTGTACATGACTCACTTTTTACCATGAGTAATGCAGGAGAACTTTAGGTCGTTAGAATTTCTACTGCACAGAAGGAGGCCATTTGGCCCATCGAATCTGCACTGACCCTTCGAAAGAGTATCCTACCTACACTCTGTCCTTATCCCTGCAACCCAGTAGCCTCACCTAACATTTTGGACACTAAGGGGCAATTTGGTGAATGTATTATATTCATGTATGCCGCCAGGAACTGGCTTAGTCAGGGCAGCACGGTGGTGCAGTGGTTAGCATTGCTGCCTCATGGCACCAAAGTCCCAGGTTCGTCCCGGCACTGGGTCACTGTCCGTGTGGAATTTGCACATTCTCCTTGTGTTTGCATGGGTCTCGCCCCACAACGCAAAGATGTGCAGGTAGGTGGATTGGCTATGCTAAATTGCCCCTTAATTGGAAAAAATGAATTGGGTATTCTAAATTTATTTTTTAAAATGAATTGGCTTAGTTGTTGAGACAATGATCCCTGCTCACGAGTTACCTTCAATAAATACTTAATTGCCTGAACATACCTTTCAGCGAGCCCATTTGTGGCAAGATGATAAAGAGCAGATCGATGTGTTCGATTCCGTTCTCCTTTAAATGGGCTCACTATGGGACTTTATTCCCATTTAGTTAAATCCCACCCATCAGTTGTGGTATTTGAATTCATTTTAAATGAATTCTGGGCTCAATTCCAACATCGGTGACTGTCTGTGCGGAGTCTGCATGTTCTCCCCGTGTCTGCGTGGGTTTCCCCCGGGTGCTCCGGTTTCCTGCCACAGTTCAAAGATGTGCAAGTTAGGTGGATTTGTCATGCAAAATTGCCCCTTAAGTGTCCAAAGGATAGATGGGGTTACAGAGATAGGGCGGGGACATAGGTCTAGGTTGGGTTCTCTTTCTGAAGATCGGTGCAGACTCAATGGTTCAAATAGCCTTCTGCACTGTGTGGATTCTACATGTGCCACCCCTCTGTCACCAGCTTTAGTGCAGCAGTTTCTAGCTTCTTAATCCTTTTCAGATGTCTGTAGACGGAACAATGATCTTTCTATATAATTGTTTACTTCTCTGGGAGTCTGCTAGTGAGGTTTCAACTCCTCATCACCAGTTTTCTGTTTTTTTAAAGGATTGGCTTGCAGACCTCGAAGATACAAACAAGAGCTTTATTGGAAAGGTGTTTACTCTACAGGCTGTTTGGATAGACTTGCCATTTGCTGGCGCAAATGGCTAATGACGTCATCAAAACGTCACGTGATTGGAATCTTAAAGTGACCTTGTTCCAACTAGGAACAAACAAACATGAATACACAACAGAGGAGCCATTGTTAAATGAGATGGATTTGTTGGGATGGATTCAAAGAAAAAAATTGTTAAGTTGTATTTTGACAATAATTCTGTCAGCCTGAAACCACTATTTTAAGTGTCAATTTCAACTTTCTGGAGTTACGTTTTGTGATCACCCTTACACCCTTTCCCCCTCATGAAGACTTCATAGCATTCACCTGACAACTACTGTGCAACATGAATGGGTAAATACAAGAAAGTAGAGTATGAAAATGAGGGGTGCAAAGAAACTCTTCCAGTCATTGAATTAAATATCATTATAACTCCATTAACATTGCTCTGCACACAAAAATTAACTCTGTCTGATTTAGTTTCTCTTACTGCCTTGTGGTGGGACTCCAGTGGCTTCAGTTGAGATGCAGGCGGTTGTTCAGCAGCCTGAGGATCTGATAGCTGAGATTCCCATGGTTAATCTTCTCTGAGTTTTGGAGCTCCACTTGCACCGGCACCTATGCAGGAGCACACTCAGGCATTGGAACACAAGGCAGCATGTGAGCTCTGGTTGGGGAGTTGGGGCAAGGGCGATGAAGAGGGAGTACTTTGAGAATAGTCTCCACTGCCACATTCCCTTTCTCCATCTTCTCTCTCATGGCCCACTCACACTTCACTTCTGGTCAAGGGTAGAAGGGCACTTGGCTGCATGCCCGTGTGGCATTGGCCTGCTGAGTCACCTGATCACACACGACTCATGAAGCCTGTAAGACACTACCCTCATTTTCAGACACTGACGAGGACGATGGTGAGGATGATGGGTCACAGAGGTAAAGCTTTGCTCCATCCCAAGTAATGAGGAAGTTAGCAGGTGTAGGCTATTGATCTGGACAAGAATATAGCTTCCCACATCTGATTCTCCATGAGAGTGAATGCCAACGTTCCTGGTAATTTTTTGACAAAAACATAGGTGATTTTTAAAAAGTGTGCAGCTCCTTAAAACTTTCTCAGCAAGCAGGCTGTTGTGGTCATTTCATGGAGTCAACGTGTGCACGGCCTGCATGGGAACTTTTGATTTTCTTCACAGACACTTGGCCAGGTAGCTTAGAGGCAACACTGGTGGCCACTCTTTCCATGAAGGTGAACTTCAGCACAAATGCCTTAAACATCATGGCTGGGATTTTCTGGCTGGTCAAGCTGGCGGGATCTTCTTGTCCCGCTGGCTATGCACTCCCAGCGACAGGGGCTGCATTCCATGGTGGGACCGGTAGATCCTCCCTCCGGCCAATAATGGGCCATCAATGCTGCCGCAGGGGGCTGCAAAAAATCCCAGCCCATGACACTTATGCTTGGCATGGACTCCTCCAATCTCTCTCCAAGGGCACACATGTCCTCTTGAGAGAACCATACATATTTCCCATTGCTGCTCCACAGGTTCATTTTTTGTGGATGATCACAAGGTTCAAAACCTGTTTCCAGCTAAGAAGAGCTTGGAGTGCCCTGCACTCCCCGACAGGGAAACTCTACAGTGCTCGCTGCTCACATTTGATGTGTTCCTCATCATGTGAAACTTAATTATCTCTACTGCAGAACCCGCCAAGAATCAGAGATCGTAGAGGGTATGCATGGGTCATCTGATGGTGCTTACCTTCCTGTGAGGTCTTCTTGGCAGAGTCACTTATTATCCACTTCATCATTCGCTAATAGTTTGTGGGAGGCAAAGATACACATTAATGTTAACATTTAGAAAGGATAACAACTCAGCATCGTGTACTTTATGACAGTTCAGTTAGTTCTGACAGCCATTTAACATGGCTGATTACTGAATACTAAGACGTTGTGCATCATCTAATGCTGGCACCAGGTCACTGGGCTATCCCAATCTCTCCATCATCACACCTAATACCTGTGCCACTCTGCCAATCTCCAGGGCGGCCTCCTCCCTGGTGATGGTCAGGGGGACCATCAATGCAGGCCCATCCCTGTTTTTCTCCCTCTCCCTTGAAATGCACACTCCCTTCTGCAGAGTTATGAGTATGAGAAATGGAATTTGTGTTAAGGATGGAATTAAAACATTTTAGGAGGTGAGTATGAGGAATGGATGCAAGATAAGGTGAGAGTGAATGTGAGTGTTGTCTTTTCAGTATCATATTTGGATCAAACTGTGCCATGTAGCCTGTTGGATGATGATCTGTATTGCAGAGTTAGGTGGTCGTTTCCCTTTGTAAGAATGGGTTTTCAATGGTGTTCCTTGTGGCGTTGTATTGACAATACCTTGATTGGTGACCGAGGACTGGAGTCTGCATGCTGGTAACCCTGCAATCACTGGACCAGTGGTGTCCATAAAATATTGGGGCTGACCAGTGTAAGTTGTTGCAGCAACAGTTGATTGTAATAGATCCCAGGAACTGAATCTCGACACAATTGTACGTGATATCCAAATAGTATGAGCTGCATGAGCTGGCCCTGCCACAGGGCTGCATGCAGGCCAACATCGCTGGTTGGTTCCCAAACATTATGATTTGCAGGGGAGAAAATGTTACCATGGCACATAGACCCGTGCACAACCAGGTGCCATGGACTTCATGGTTTCCGCGGTTGGCTCCGTGCGCCCCAGCCACGCATGACCCCCACCCCCGCCCTGTCGGTGTCCCCGCTCCTGGCGCCCGTCCCTGCTGCCAGGGCCGTTTCATGGTACTGCCCTCACTGTTGGCTGCCGTCGGTGTGGCCCTAGGTGTTCCCCCCGGTGGGTCTACCTGGTTGAGTGGGGTGGCTGGGGAGGGGGGGCGGCACCTACCCATAAGGCCATTAACTCTTTGTTCACCCAGTGCCCAGGGTGGGTGGCCAACAAGATGGCCACCGTAATGGTGCTTGTTGCGTGGGCACCGCCCTGTCATGGTGGGGGCTCTCTGGCTGCTCGGCCTGTCCCCACCCCCTCCCCTCCCCTCCCTCGACCCTGGCAGGGCCCTCCCCCCCTCTCTGCAGAAATATGGCCGGTGTCCGTTTCACAAGCCCACGCGCAGTCCCCCCATGCCAACCCCTACCTCCTCCTGCAGCCACCTCAGCCAACACGCCAGTATCACAAATTTTTATAGGTGGTCGTTGGTGCATCATTGGTAAATTGGCCCATCCGGGCTGCAGAATCGCTGAGGCCCCGGAGAATCAGTCGTCGGGCGGATATTGAGATGCTCCGGCCGCGCAGTGGGCACCATGATATCGTCGTGTTGGGGGGTCCGGAGAATCCGAAATCGGCACGAAACCGGCGTCAAACCTGATTTGGGCATCGGAGCCGATTCTCTGGCCAATCACGTTTCACAAATTATTTTGGATTGAATTTTGGTTGAAGGACAGAAAACAGAGTGCAGGAATAAATGGGTCATTTTCTGGTTGGCAGCCTGTAACTTTGGAATATGAGAAAGATCAGTGCTTGGACCTCAAGTATGTACAATATAAATAAATAAACAATCTTTTTATTATCACAAGTAGGCTTACATTAACACTGCAATGAAGTTACTGTGACAAGTCCCTAGTTGCCACATTCTGACGCCTGTTCGGGTACACCGAGGGAGAATTCAGAATTCTCAGCCGATGCAGGAATTGAACCCATGCTACTGACCTCATTCTGCATCACAAACCAGCTGTCTAGCCCACTGATCTAAACCACCTTAGACAAGGAAGCAAGTATAATTGTCCAAGTTTACTGATGATACAACGTCAGGTGAGAATATAAGCAGTGAGGATAATGCAAAATGGTTACAAAAAGATTTTGACAGGTTAAGTGAGTGGACAAGAATGTACACATGTAATATGGAGGAATACAAAGTTACCATTTTGGTTGGAATAATAGTGGGTGGGATTCTCCGGCCTTCCAACTGCGGGTTTCCCGGTGATGGGAGGCGACACGCCATTCGCAGGCAGGCGGGGGTGCGCTGTCGGCAGAACCAGAGAATCCTGCAACCAGCGAGCAGCCGGGGAATTTCAGCCAGCATATTTCTTAGGGACAGGGAAATATTTGCAATCAGAGGAACATGGTGGTTTTTGTACATGAATCACGGAAAATTAACATGCAGAGACAGTTAGCTATTAGGAAGTCATAAAGTATATTAGCCTGCAATACAAAGGTATTGAAATATAAGAGTAAATAAGCATTACTGCAATTATATAGAGTCTGTTTAGACTACACCTAGACTACAGGGGTCAGATGGCCTACTCCTGCTCCTAGTTCTTATGTTCTTATGTGCACCTAAAGGGTGTGTGTACAGTTGTGTTTTCCTCATCTAAGAAAGGATATACTTGCCTTATAGAAAGTGCAAGGAAAATTCATGAGACTGGCTCCTGAGATTGTTTCAATGTGGAAGATTGAGTAGACTGGGCCTAAAATTTAGAACAGCAAGGTGAAGCTGAGGTGGAAGATCAGGCATGACATTGTTGAATGGTGGAGCAAGCGCAAAGAGCAGGGTGGTCTACTCCTGATCCTATTTCTGCTGTTCTTACATTATTTATTGTTTTTTCGCTTCCAGATCAGACTCAGGGCCTTATTTTCGCTGAGTGGGGTCAACACCAGAGGCCATTAGAAAGGGCAAACTGGAACGGATTCTGGGATTCCCTCCCCCATTCCTGATGTTTTGTCCAGTGTGAAATAAGGGTGCGGATAGAAAGATTGCACCCTGAACTCTTCAATTTGCCAGTCCCATTGAGAGAGTAGGGATCTGATAGACCCCCCCACCCCCTTGCCATCTACAATTTTTGTGGAGTCTGGCCAGTTTCTTGAGGATCTTGAGGATCCATGGTTCACCGCCCCTCAGAGAATCGTTAACAATAGTCTGCATTTGGAAACCGTTTGAAAGTTAAGTTAAAAAAAATTTGACCCATGCAGTCCATAAAAGCTCCATGCCCCTCCATGCTCTGCATTCCTCCTCCATGTCCCCATGTCATCTCAATGTACACCAGGTTCTTCCATGCCCTCCTTGCCCACTCACCCAGTATGCACTATGAAACCAATAGCCATTTAATTATACCTTGTATTACCTGAAACCGAAAATACTTTGAGGTACATTCAAACAAATGTACAATAAAGGCGTTTCAGGAAAGAAAATTCCGTAATTGATATTTCAAAAATATTTCAGAGAAAACTTTGAAAGTTATCAAAAACGTGTCTCGTTATGCACTCGAAAACGCTAACTGATACTGCAAGGAAAAATATAAAGCTATTACGTTTCAGGAGTCCCATTATTCCAATTGTTTCCAGTAGGGGTTATAGCTCAGTGGTAGAGCATTTGACTGCAGATCAAGAGGTCTCTGGTTCAAATCCCTTTTTTAAAATGGCATGAAAACCTCTGGAAAATCATGCAATATATAGAGGAGTATAATGCAGTAGAAATCAAGCTTCAGCTATACAGATCCTGGTTACATTATGCCTGAAATATTATGAGCAGTTCTGGGCAACATGCCTTAGGAAGGATATATTGGCCCTGGAGTGAGTGCAGCATGGATTTACCAAAATGATACCTGGATCCTAAGGGGTAAATTACGAGAAGACACAAGATGAGGAATTTAGAAGGAAAGCTGTGGTTTGATCAAAGTTTTCAGATATTAAGGCAAAAAATAAGGTAAGAATTTACAACCTTCGAAGATTTTCTTAAGTTGGGATCATAAGAGATCCCAACCCATCTGCTGAAGGCTGGTTATAGGGCCAGAGAGTGAGAGAGATTTACAGCACAAAAAGAGGGCCTTCGGTCTATCGTGTCTGCGATAATCGCTTCTTATGATCTACTCTATCTATGTTCCTCTGATTTCACGCTGATGTGTTCTGACCAGAAGTTGCCAATTAAAAGGTTGCCTCTGGGCGCAATGGCAGGTTGAACAGACACCTGGCAGGCCCAGTGGAAGGGGCTACAACATCATCCTGCCGAATGTTTGGATACATTTCTCTTGCCTTTCTCATGTTGCCTCTGATGTCATTCTGTATAAATAAAGGTTTTAGGGCAGTCATCATTTGACACACCACATGAGGCATGGTCTCCGAAATGTACAGCCGGGATTGGGGGATTTTGGAAACTGTAAGAGAGCAAACACACACAAAAAGGGGCTGAGATACCCTCAATTACAACTCAAGAGAGATGATTGGTAATACAAAGGCTTTAATTAACAGAGAACCAGACAGCTTTCAAGAAGTGAGCTCATTGCACACTACCCACTGAACATTACCTTATATATGGCTCCCTGGGGGGCAGAGCCAGAGGCGGAGTCCCCCAGGGTTCCAAAGCCGGCCTTAAAGGGATTATTATATTAAAGGTACAGTTGTCATTCATCACATTCACCCCCTGTTTTAAATAAAAACGCATAGTCCATCGGGGGTGAAGTGGAATTACATGTCCAGTCTTTTGGGTGGTCTTATTGTCCTCGTTGACCTTCTCAGCTCCAGCGGTGGTGCAGCGGACACGGTCATCTTCAGTAGGGGTATATCTGGGAGCACGGTGGTCTGAGCCTTTGCCCGTGTTGGAGCAGGGGGTGTATCCGGGGAGAATAGGGTGATTGATGCCGGTGCTGGCGGGGGGGGAAGGGGGCGCTAGGGAGGGGGTGCTGTCGAGTTCGGCAGCAGGTGCGGGAAGGGGAGAGTCGGTAGGGGGGGGGGGCGTCAGTGGGAGAGCCAGCGGGTGCCATGTCTCGCAGGGAAACTGTGTCTTGCCTTCCGTCGAGGAGCTCGACGTAGGCATATTGAGGGTTTGCATGCAGCAGCTGGACCCTCTCAACTAGAGAGTCCGTCTTATGGCTCCTCGCGTGCCTCCGGAGTAGAACTGGTCCCGGAGTCGTCAGCCAACGTGGAAGCGAGATCCCAGAGGTGGACTTCCTGGGGAAGACAAACAAATGATTGTGAGGGGTCTCGTTCGTGGCCGTGCAGAGGAGCGACCTAATGGAATGTAGGACATCGGGTAGGACCTCCTGCCAGCGGGTGGGTGGGAGACACCTTGACTGTAGGGCTAGAAGGACAGCCTTCCAAACTGTTGCGTTCTCCCTCTCCACCTGCTCGTTTCCCCGCGGGTTATAGCTGGTCGTTCTGCTCGAGGCGATGTCCTTGTTGAGCAGATACCGACGCAGCTCCTCGCTCATGAACGATGTACCCCGGTCGCTGTGGATATAGGCGAGGAAACCAAACAGGGTGAAGATGCTGTGCAGTGCCTTGATTACGGTGGCCAAGGTCATATTGGGGCAGGGGACAGCGAATGGGAAGCGGGTGAATTCGTCGATGACAGTGAGGAAATAAATGTTGCGGTTGGTGGACGGGAGGGGCCCTTTGAAGTCCACGCTTAGTCGCTCAAAGGGCCCAGAGGCTTTCACCAGGCGAGCCTTGACTGGTCGGTAGAAGTACGGTTTGCACTCCGCACAGATCTGGCAAGCCTGGGTCATGGCCTTGACCTCCTCGGTGGAGTAAGGTAGGTTGCGGGACTTGATGAAATGAGCAAGCCGGGTGACCCCCGGGTGACAGAGGTCATTGTGGATGGCCCGCAGACGGCCTTTCTGCGCGTTGGCGCACGTGCCGCGGGACAGGGCATCTGGGGACTCATTGAGCTTCCCCAGACGATATGTAATATCATACATATAGGTGGAGAGTTCGATCCTCCACCTCAAAATGATTTAATTTTTTATTTTGCCCCGTTGAGCGTTATCAAACATGAAGGCTAACGACCGTTGGTCGGTGACGAGGGCGAACCTCCTACCAGCTAGGTAGTGCCTTCAGTGCCGCACGGCCTCCACAATGGCTTGTGCCTCCTTCTCAACTGCAGAGTGCCGAATTTCGGAAGTTTGGGAGAAAAAAGCTACTGGCCTGCCTGCCTGATTGAGGGTAGCAGCCAGGGCGACGTCTGATGCATCGCTTTCTACCTGGAAGGGGATGGTTTCGTCCACCGCGTGCATGGCGACCTTGATGATATTGGCCTTGATACGACTGAAGGCCGACCGGTCCTCAGCTGTCAGGGGAAAAATCGTGGTCTTAATGAGTGGTCGGGCTTTGTCCGCATATCTGGGGACCACTGGGCGTAATAGGAAAAGAGCCCCAAGCACCGTTTGAGTGCCTTGAGGCTATGAGGAAGGGGAAGTTCCTTGGACCCGTTTTCCACGACGTAGCCGAGGTTGGCTAGTCTGGTTGTATGGAAAACGCATTTCTCTTTGTTGTATGTCAGCTTGATGGCCCGGGCGGTCTGGAGGAGCTTTCTCAGGTTTGCGTCGTGGTCCTGCTGGTCATGGCCGCAGATGGTGACATTGTCCAAGTACGTGTATGTAGCCCATAAGCCGTACTGGTCCACCATTTGATCCATCACCCTTTGAAAAACGGAGACCCCATTTGTGATATCATTCATCACAGGGGCAAAGAATAATTAAAGCTTCAGCCATCAGCTTTGAACAGGGCATCAGTTGCTGGGATGAGCCACTGTTTGTGCTTTATATAAATGATTTAGATATAAATGTAGGAGGGTTGATTAGTAAGTTTGCGGATGATACGAAAATTGGTGGAATTCAATCGGATAAGTGCGATTGGATTTGATTTGATTTGATTTATTATTGTCACATGTATTAGTATACAGTGAAAAGTATTGTTTCTTGCATGTTGTACAAACAATGCATGCCGTACATAGGGAAGGAAGGAGAGACTGCAGAATATAATGTTACAGTTATGGAAAGGTGTAGAGAAAAGATCAACTTAATACGAGGTAGGTCCATTCAAAAGTCTGATGGCAGTAGGGAAGAAGCTGTTCTTGAGTCGGTTGGTACGTGACCTCAAACTTTGGTATCTTTTTCCTGACGGGAGAAGGTGGAAGAGAGTATGTCCGGGGTGCGTGGGGTCCTTAATTATGCTGGCTGCCTTTCTGCGGCAGCGGGAATTATAGATAAAGTCAATGGATGGGAGGCTGGTTTGCATGATGGACTGGGCTACATTCACGACCTTTTGTAGTTTCCTGCGGTCTTGGGCAGAGCAGTCTCCATACCAAGCTGTGATACAACCAGAAAGAATGCTTTCCATGATACATCTGTAGAAGTTGGTGCGGGTCGTAGCTGACATACCAAATTTCCTTAGTCTTCTGAGAAAGTAGAGTCGTTGGTGGGCTTTCTTAACTATAGTGTCGGCATGTGGGGACCAGGACAGGCTGTTGGTGATCTGTACACCTAAAAACTTGAAGCTCTCGACCCTTTCTACTTCATTCCCATTGATGTAGACAGGGGCATGTTCTCCACTACGCTTCCTAAAGTCGATGATAATCTCCTTCGTTTTGTTGACATGAAGGAAGAGATTATTGTCGTCGCACCAGTTCACCAGATTCTCGATCTCATTCCTGTACTCTGTCTCGTCATTGTTTGAAATCTGACCCACTACGGTGGTGTCATCAACAAATTTGAAAATCGAGTTGGAGGGGAATTTGGCCACACAGTCATAGGTGTATAAGGAGTATCGTGGGGGGCTGAGGACACAGCCTTGTGGGGCACCGGTGTTGAGGATGAGCGTGGAGGAGGTGTTGTTGCCTATTCTTACTGATTGTGGCCTGTGGGTTAGAAAGTTCAGGATCCAGTCGCAGAGGGAGGAGCCGAGGCCAAGGCCACGGAGTTTGGAGATGAGTTTCGTAGGAATGATGGTGTTGAAGGCTGAGCTGTAGTCGGTAAATAGGAGTCTGATCTAGGTGTCTTTGTTATCTAGGTGTTCCAGAGTAGAGTGCAGGGCCATGGAGATGCCGTCTGCTGTGGACCTGTTGCAGCGGTAGGCAATCTGTAGTGGATCAAGGCAATCTGGGAGGCTGGAGTTGATTCGGGCCATGACTAATCTTTCGAAGCACTTCATGATGGTGGATGTCAGAGCCACTGGACGATAGTCATTAAGGCACGCTGCTTGACTTTTTTTTGGTACAGGGATGATGGTCGTCTTCTTGAAGCAGATAGGGACCTCAGATTGTTGTAAAGAGAGGTTGAAGATGTCTGCGAATACCCCCGCCAGCTGATCCGCGCAAGACCTGAATGCTCGTCCGGGTACCCCATCCGGGCCAGTGGCTTTCTGTGGGTTGACCTTCGAGAAAGCTGATCTGAGGTCTGCAGTGCTGATCTCAGATACAAGTTCATCCGCGGCTTCTGGGGTGGAGGGCTCGCTCTCGCTGACCTTTTGCTCAAAGCGTGTATAGAATGCGTTGAGCTCATCAGAGAGGGGTGCGTTGGAGCCGACGATTTTTCATGCCTTCATCTTGTAGCCTGTTATGTCTTGCAGACCTTGCCATAGACGGCGGGGATCCGTGTGGCTAGCCTGGGACTCGAGCTTGGTCCGGTACTGTCTTTTGGCATTTTGATGGATTTCTTTAGAACATATCTGGCTTTCTTGTAGATGTCAGTGTTGCCTGACTTGAACGCCTCAGACCTAGACTTCAGCGGGGTTCATCCAGGGTTTCCGGTTGGGCAACACGTGGATTTGCTTCTTTGGCACACAGCCTTCGACACACTTACTAATGAAGTCAGTTACTGTAGTGGCGTACTCGTTCAGGCTGGTCGCAGGGTTTTTAAATACTGACCAGTCCACTGACTCTTTTAAAAAAAAATTATTTTTATTAAGTCCACATACTCTAAGCAGTCCCGTAGGAGATCATCCGATTCCTCAGACCAACAATGCACGACTTTCTTTGATGGATTCTCCCGCTTCAGTTTTTGCTTTTAAGCAGGAGCACAGCCTTGTGGTGAGATTTCCCAAAGTGTGGGCGGGTGATAGAGCGGTACGGCATGTTTGATGTTTGTGTAGCTGTGGTCCAGGATGTTTGGGCTTCTGGTGGAACAGGTGACGTGTTGGTGCTAACTTGGTAGTACGCTCTTGAGCTTGGCCTGATTGAAGTCCTGATTGAAGCGAGGTGATGCACATAGGCAGGACAAACAAGGCAAGGGAATACATGATAAACATCAGGACCCTGGGAAGCACCGAAGATCAGAGGGACCTTGGTGTGCATATACACCGGTCCCTTAAGGTAGCAGAGCAGATGGATATTGTGGTTAACACAGAACACAGAACACAAATATACAGCACAGAACAGGCCCTTCTGCCCACAATGTTGTGCCGAACCTTTGTCCTGGATTAAGATCAAACTAATGATCTTCCAGCAGTGACTGATGGAAATGAGGCTATGACAGGTGAGGACCTTGAGAGGATTGTCATCACCAAGGAGGTAGTGATGGGCAAGCTAATGGGGCTAAAGGTGGACAAGTCTCCTGGACCTGATGGAATGCATCCCAGAGTGCTAAAAGAGATGGCTAGGGAAATTGCAAAAGCACTGGTGATAATTTACCAAAATTCACTAGACTCTGGGGTGGCCCCGGCGGATTGGAAATTAGCAAACGTGACACCACTGTTTAAAAAAGGAGGTATGCAGAAAGCGGGTAATTATAGGCCAGCGAGCTTAACTTCGGTAGTAGGGAAGATGCTGGAATCTATCATCAAGGAAGAAATAGCGAGGCATCTGGATGGAAATTGTCCCATTGGACAGACGCAGCATGGGTTCATAAAGGGCAGGTCGTGCCTAACTAATTTAGTGGAATTTTTTGAAGACATTAACAGTGCGGTAGATAACGGGGAGCCAATGGATGTGTTATATCTGGATTTCCAGAAAGCCTTTGACAAGGTGCCACACAAAAGGTTGTTGCATAAGATAAAGATGCATGGAATTAAGGGGAAAGTAGTAGCATGGATAGAGGATTGGTTAATTAATAGAAAGCAAAGAGTGGGGATTAATGGGTGTTTCTCTGGTTGGCAATCAGTAGCTAGTGGTGTCCCTCAGGGATCAGTGTTGGGCCCACAACTGTTCACAATTTACATAGATGATTTGGAGTTCGGGACCAAGGGCAATGTGTCCAAGTTTGCAGACGACACTAAGATAAGTGGTAAAGCAAAAAGTACAGAGGATACTGGAAGTCTGCAGAGGGATTTGGATAGGCTAAGTGAATGGGCTAGGGTCTGGCAGATGGAATACAATGTTGACAAATGTGAGGTTATCCATTTTGGTAGGAATAACAGCAAAAGGGATTATTATTTAAATGATAAAATATTAAAACATGCTGCTGTGCAGAGAGACCTGGGTGTGCTAGTGCATGAGTCACAAAAAGTTGGTTTTCAGGTGCAACAGGTGATTAAGAAGGCAAATGGAACTTTGTCCTTCATTGCTAGAGGGATGGAGTTTAAGGCTAGGGAGGTTCTGCTGCAATTGCATAAGGTGTTAGTGAGGCCACACCTGGAGTATTGTGTTCAGTTTTGGTCTCCTTACTTGAGAAAGGACGTACTGGCACTGGCGGGTGTGCAGAGGAGATTCACTAGGTTAATCCCAGAGCTGAAGGGGTTGGATTACGAGGAGAGGTTGAGTAGACTGGGACTGTACTCGTTGGAATTTAGAAGGATGAGGGGGGATCTTATAGAAACATATAAGATTATGAAGGGAATAGATAGGATAGATGCGGGCAGGTTGTTTCCACTGGCGGGTGAAAGCAGAACTAGGGGGCATAGCCTCAAAATAAGGGGAAGTAGATTTAGGACTGAGTTTAGGAGGAACTTCTTCACCCAAAGGGTTGTGAATCTATGGAATTCCTTGCCCAGTGAAGCAGTAGAGGTTCCTTCATTAAATGTTTTGAAGATAAAGATAGATAGTTTTTTGGAAGAATAAAGGGATTAAGGGTTATGGTGTTCGGGCCGGAAAGTGGAGCTGAGTCCACAAAAGATCAGCCATGATCTCATTGAATGGTGGAGCAGGCTCGAGGGGCCAGATGGCCTACTCCTGCTCCTAGTTCTTATGTTCTTATGTTCTTAATCTACACCCCATAATTCTACTGTAATCCATGTACCTATCCAATAGTCGCTTGAAGGTCCCTAATGTTTCCGACTATTTCCACAGGCAGTGCATTCCATGCTGGTTAAGAAGGCATATGGTATAAGACCCATTCTCCCCAAAACTTTCTAAGTTCATTTGTGGCGGGCATTTTAGGGAGTTTCCTGCTGGCTCTGCCAGCGAGTTCCCGATCACTATTCAATGACACTGAGTCGCGTTTTTGGGCCTTGGAGCGTTTCTCACCAGTTTAGGACACACTCAGTATTTGTTTTAGCACTGTGGAGCTGACCTTAGAGATCGGGCTGCCATTTTGAAAAGATTTCTAAGTGAGCTTTGTGGGTCCCCCACACTCCTCTCCCATTGGCAACGTCATAGCCCCCCACCCCCCTCCCCACACACACACACACACACACACACGCATGGACACTACACCACATCCCTCAAGTGAGGACACCCCACTCTGGTGTACCCAGGGGTCCTCCCACTTCTCTTCCTCCCCTAGTCACCCACAACTCCCCCTTCTCCTCCTCCTGTATCCACCCATAATCCTCCCTCATGCCTCCTCCTCCTCTTCCTCCCCCAACCCGTCCTCCTCCCCTTCCCTACTCCTCCCCACCTCTCCTTCTACGCCCCACCTTTATTCCTACACTTCTTCTCTCCTCCTCCTTCATCCCTCCTTCCCCCTCCTCCTGCCCCACACCTCCTTCCCCCTCCTCCTCCCACTTCTCCTTCCCCCTCCTCCTCCTCCCACTTCTCCTTCCCCCTCCTCCTCCCCCACACCTCCTTCCCACCCCTCCTCCTCCTCCTCATGCTCCCCACTCCTCCTCTTGAGGGTGGACTCATGGGGCTGGATTCTCGAAAAATGGGGCTATGTCCCCACGCCGGCGGAAAATCGCTGCCGTTCTACCCCAGACTTTCCTTGAAAGAATATACAACTATTTGTTGTTTGTTATTCACCTACGTGCAGGGGGCTGGCAGGGCCCCGGAGTGCTTCTCGCAGCTTTAGCTGCGGATTCGGGCCTCCGCACTTCCGTTTCCGAGTCCGCGCATACGCACGGCAGCAGCCTCCGGCGGCTGAGCGGAATGTGTGGCGGACTCAGCCGGCAGACCTGGACAAACAAACAAGGTCCCAACAATCTGCCCCGTGCCGCTCCATCTAACCCGCCCAATCACCGCCTCAGCTGCCCATAAGGCCCCCCCGGTACTTGATCCCCCATTCCCCACGAGGGCGGATGCGGACTGTATCTGCAACCGCTGCGCGAGAGTCCCTACTGGCCAGACCTGGGGCGTCATTCTCCGACCCCCCAGCGGGTCGGAGAATGGCCGTTGGCCGCCGTGAATCCCGCCCCCGCCGGTTGCCGAAGTCTCCGGTACCGGAGATTGGGCGGGGGCGGGAATCGGGCCGCACCGGTTGGCGGGCCCCCCGCTCGATTCTCTGGCCCGGATGGGCTGAAGTCCCACCGAGAAATTGCCTGTCCCGCCGGCGTAAATTAAAGTAGGTATTTACCGGCGGGACAAGGCGGCGTGGGCGGGCTCCGGGGTCCTGGGGGGGGCGTGGGGCCATCTGACCCCGGGGGGTGCCCCCACGGTGGCCTGGCCCGCGATCGGGGCCCACCGATCCGCGGGCGGGCCTGTGCCGTGGGGGCACTCTTTCCCTTCCGCCTCCGCAACGGTCTCCACCATGGCGGAGGCGGAAGAGACTCTCCCCACTGCGCATGCGCGGGAAACTGTCAGCGGCCGCTGACTCTCCTACGCATGCGCCGCCCGGAGATGTCATTTCCGCTCCAGCTGGCGGGGCAACAAACGCCGTTTCCGCCAGCTAGCGGGGCGGAAATCCCTCCGGCGTCGGCCTAGCCCCTCAATGTTGGGGCTCGGCCCCCAAAGATGCGGAGCATTCCGCACCTTCGGGGCGGCGCGATGCCTGTCTGATTGGCGCCATTTTGGGCGCCAGTCGGCGGACATCGCGCCGTTGGGGGAGAATTTCGCCCCATATTCTGTAACTGGCATTGCATTAAATTTATAATGTGTGATCCTCTCACAATCCAGACATAATTCCTGTTTTTCAAATAGGGCATTCATAGAGCAAATACTGTTGGTGAATAACAGCTCATGTGATTCTTCACTATTCTAACAGAGTTCTGTATGAAGTATGAATTATAAAAATTGCTGTGAAGGTCACATTGTGGCTATCAAAACAGAAAATGGAAGGACTGTAATTGTAACTTAATGCATAGAGAGCCCAAAGCAAAATAATGAAGCATCTATCAAAACAGTTGTTTGGTTGTAAAGCAAAGTCTCCAAAATTCATTACATTTCAAGACTATTTCAAATCTTTGGAAGTTAATGCTTTGGTATGTCACAGGAGTTCCATAAATAGTGTAACTGAATGACGAATTTCAAGAATGGGTGAAAAACTGAGGAGGAAGAATGAAATGTGATGGTTGCACGCACGATGGGTATAAATGATTCACGATGATAAAATAATACTGAGGGAAATATTTTGAAGGTATATGCCAATACTTTAAAGAACAGCAAATTACCATACTTGGCAGGTTTGCTAAACAGGCTGAATCATAATATCTGACTATTTTACAACAACACTGATTCTATTGAATCTGGAAAAACTGAATGTCAAACAGGCCAGCCAATACCATGGGCTGGATTCTCTGAAAATGAGACTGGGCGCGGGATTCTGTGATCCTGAGGCTAAGTGTTGACGCCGTCGTGAAAACCGTGGAATTTCACAACGGCGTCATCGTGCCCCCAGGTGGAGTTATTCAACAGCCCACAAGGGGCTAGCACGGGTGCATCGTGCAACACCCGACGGACCGGTGGCTGATTCGCCGGTTCCACCATTGACACGACACCGCGGCTGAACTTAATTATTCTCCCCCCCACACACAGCGTCGCAGGCAAGATGGCCGCCAGGAGAGCAGCGCCGCGATTTCGGGACGGTCCTGGACACCTTGGAGGAGAGGAGACTGGTGTTGTAACCCGGGCCGCAGGACAGCAGGCGCCATTGTTCGGCGTGCCTGGGCAGAGCTGGCAATCGCCGTCAGCACGGTCGGGGCGGTGTCCCGGACTGCAGACCAGTGCAGAAAGAAGCTGCACGAGCTCCTCAGGACAGCCAGGGTGAGTACCCAGCACTGTGCCCCTGGCACCAACCCCCCTAACCCCCGCACACATGTGACCCCCCACCCCCAGCGGAATGGTCCCACTTCCACCCTGACCCACATGGCTGCACCCCCACATGCCAGCCACAATGGTCGAGTGCCCTGTGCACTAATGCCATCAGAGACCCAATCCCTGGGCTGCATGCATCGGACCGTCTAACACTGTTGCTGTGTGTGTTTGTACCCCCCCCCATCCCATCCCCCCCCCCCCCCCCCCCGCCCTGGAGAAGTCCGAGCATAACCGCTGGGAGCGGGAGAAGACCGGAGGGGGGACCGGAAGACCTGCGTCCCCTCCTGTGGCCGAGGAGAGGGCACTCTCGGCCCATTGAGTCTGGAAAAATTGAATGTCAATGTCAAAACAGACCAGCCAATACCACGGGCTGGATTCTCCGATTCGTCGGTTCCGTCATTGACAAATTCATTGTCAGCGGCCTGGAGGAGAGGGAGGTCGGAGGCTCGCCACCAAGTGACACGCCCTGCCTGGTTGCGGGACCCCACAACCCACGTATGTCCACCCCTCACCCCCTCACCACATACCCCACACCCCGCCTCACCACACACCCCTCACGCCTCACACCAACCCCCCTCACCACCTCACGCCTCACCCCTGTGCGGCTGTCTAACCATACATGTTGTCTTGTGACTTAAGGGTTTAAACTAGTATGGCAGGGGGGTGGGTACGGGAGCAATAGGTCAGAAGGTGAGAGCATTGAGGGAGAACTAGGGAATAGGGACAGTGTGGCTCTGAGGCAGAGCAGACGGGGAAAAGTTGCTGAACACAGCGGGTCTGGTGGCCTGAAGTGCATATGTTTTAATGCAAGGAGCATTACGGGTAAGGCAGATGAACTTAGAGCTTGGATTACTACTTGGAACTATGATGTTATTGCCATTACAGAGACCTGGTTGAGGGAAGGGCAGGATTGGCAGCTAAACGTTCCAGGATTTAGATGTTTCAGGCGGGATAGAGGGGGATGTAAAAGGGGAGGCGGAGTTGCGCTACTTGTTCGGGAGAATATCACAGCTATACTGCGAGAGGACACCTCAGAGGGCAGTGAGGCTATATGGGTAGAGATCAGGAATAAGAAGGGTGCAGTCACAATGTTGGGGGTATACTACAGGCCTCCCAACAGCCAGCGGGAGATAGAGGAGCAGATAGGTAGACAGATTTTGGAAAAGAGTAAAAACAACAGGGTTGTGGTGATGGGAGACTTCAACTTCCCCAATATTGACTGGGACTCACTTAGTGCCAGGGGCTTAGACGGGGCGGAGTTTGTAAGGAGCATCCAGGAGGTCTTCTTAAAACAATATGTAAACAGTCCAACTAGGGAAGGGGCAGTACTGGACCTGGTATTGGGGAATGAGCCCGGCCAGGTGGTAGATGTTTCAGTAGGGGAGCATTTCGGTAACAGTGACCACAATTCATTAAGTTTTAAAGTACTGGTGGACAAGGATAAGAGTGGTCCGAGGATGAATGTACTAAATTGGAGGAAGGCTAATTATGACAATATTAGGCGGAAACTGAAGAACATAGATTGGGGGCGGATGTTTGAGGGCAAATCAACATCTGACATGTGGGAGGCTTTCAAGTGTCAGTTGAAAGGAATACAGGACAGGCATGTTCCTGTGAGGAAGAAAGATAAATACGGCAATTTTCGGGAACCTTGGATGACGAGTGATATTGTAGGCCTCGTCAAAAAGAAAAAGGAGGCATTTGTCAGGGCTAAAAGGCTGGGAACAGACGAAGCCTGTGTGGCATATAAGGAAAGTAGGAAGGAACTTAAGCAAGGAGTCAGGAGGGCTAGAAGGGGTCATGAAAAGTCATTGGCAAATAGGGTTAAGGAAAATCCCAAGGCTTTTTACACGTACATAAAAAGCAAGAGGGTAGCCAGGGAAAGGGTTGGCCCACTGAAGGATAGGCAAAGGAATCTATGTGTGGAGCCAGAGGAAATGGGCGAGGTACTAAATGAATACTTTGCATCAGTATTCACCAAAGAGAAGGAATTGGTAGATGTTGAGTCTGGAGAAGGGGGTGTAGATAGCCTGGGTCACATTGTCATCCAAAAAGACGAGGTGTTGGGTGTCTTAAAAAATATTAAGGTAGATAAGTCCCCAGGGCCTGATGGGATCTACCCCAGAATACTGAAGGAGGCTGGAGAGGAAATTGCTGAGGCCTTGACAGAAATCTTTGGATCCTCGCTGTCTTCAGGGGATGTCCCGGAGGACTGGAGAATAGCCAATGTTGTTCCTCTGTTTAAGAAGGGTAGCAAGGATAATCCCGGGAACTACAGGCCGGTGAGCCTTACTTCAGTGGTAGGGAAATTACTGGAGAGAATTCTTCGAGACAGGATCTACTCCCATTTGGAAGCAAATGGACGTATTAGTGAGAGGCAGCACGGTTTTGTGAAGGGGAGGTCGTGTCTCACTAACTTGATAGAGTTTTTCGAGGAGGTCACTAAGATGATTGATGCAGGTAGGGCAGTAGATGTTGTCTATATGGACTTCAGTAAGGCCTTTGACAAGGTCCCTCATGGTAGACTAGTATATAAGGTGAAGTCACACGGGATCAGGGGTGAACTGGCAAGGTGGATACAGAACTGGCTAGGCCATAGAAGGCAGAGGGTAGCAATGGAGGGATGCTTTTCTAATTGGAGGGCTGTGACCAGTGGTGTTCCACAGGGATCAGTGCTGGGACCTTTGCTCTTTGTAGTATATATAAATGATTTGGAGGAAAATGTAACTGGTCTGATTAGTAAGTTTGCAGACGACACAAAGGTTGGTGGAATTGCGGATAGCGATGAGGACTGTCTGAGGATACAGCAGGATTTAGATTGTCTGGAGACTTGGGCGGAGAGATGGCAGATGGAGTTTAATCCGGACAAATGTGAGGTAATGCATTTTGGAAGGGCTAATGCAGGTAGGGAATATACAGTGAATGGTAGAACCCTCAAGAGTATTGAAAGTCAAAGAGATCTAGGAGTACAGGTCCACAGGTCATTGAAAGGGGCAACACAGGTGGAGAAGGTAGTCAAGAAGGCATACGGCATGCTTGCCTTCATTGGCCGGGGCATTGAGTATAAGAATTGGCAAGTCATGTTGCAGCTGTATAGAACCTTAGTTAGGCCACACTTGGAGTATAGTGTTCAATTCTGGTCGCCACACTACCAGAAGGATGTGGAGGCTTTAGAGAGGGTGCAGAAGAGATTTACCAGAATGTTGCCTGGTATGGAGGGCATAAGCTATGAGGAGCGATTGAATAAACTCGGTTTGTTCTCACTGGAACGAAGGAGGTTGAGGGGCGACCTGATAGAGGTATACAAAATTATGAGGGGCATAGACAGAGTGGATAGTCAGAGGCTTTTCCCCAGGGTAGAGGGGTCAATTACTAGGGGGCATAGGTTTAAGGTGAGAGGGGCAAGGTTTAGAGTAGATGTACGAGGCAAGTTTTTTACGCAGAGGGTAGTGGGTGCCTGGAACTCACTACCGGAGGAGGTAGTGGAAGCAGGGACGATAGGGACATTTAAGGGGCATCTTGACAAATATATGAATAGGATGGGAATAGAAGGATACGGACCCAGGAAGTGTAGAAGATTGTAGTTTAGTCGGGCAGTATGGTCGGCACGGGCTTGGAGGGCCGAAGGGCCTGTTCCTGTGCTGTACATTTCTTTGTTTGTTCTTTGACCAGACCAGAGTTGGATCTGGCCCATCCGGGGCCCCCACCCCCAGCCAGTGCCAGAGCCGGTGCCTCCAGGAACCCAAGCACCGACAGGGAGAGTAGCCGGAACACCAGCCCAAGACGAGCCAGGAAACCACGACACACGGGATGACCACACAGGGGACAAACATCCAGGGGACAGACACACAGGAGACAGACACTCCAGGGACAGACACACAGGGGACAGACATCCAGGGACAGACACACAGGGACAAACACACGGGGGACAGACACACAGGGGACAGACACACAAGGGACAGACACACAGGGGACAAACACACAGGGGACAAACACACAGGGGACAAACACACAGGGGACAGACACAAGGGGACAAACACACAGGGAACAGACACACAGGGGACAGACACACAGGGGACAGACACCCAGGGACAGACACACAGGGACAAACACACAGGGGACAGACACAAGGGGACAAACACACAGGGGACAGACACACAGGGACAAACACACAGGCGACGAACAGACACAGGGGACAGACACACAGGGACAAACACACAGGGGACAAACACACAGGGGACAGACACACAGGGGACAGACACACAGGGGGCAAACATACAGGCGACAGACACACAGGGGATAGACACACAGGGACAAACATACAGGGACAAACACGCAGGGGGCAGACACACAGGGGACAGACACAGGGGACCACAACCCAGGAGACCCCCCGATTTCGGGTTGGATGAGGACATTGACTTTCCGTCACTGCTATCTCTCACACCCTCCACCATCTCAGAAACTATAAGCTCGGTTCGGCAAGTTACTGAGGAGGCTTCTGGGACACACATTGGTGCGCACCACACAGTCGCTCCGGTACAGTAGGTGGAGTTAGGAGCAGCCGAGCGGCCGGACGGTCGGAGGGTAGGCCTGCCCCAGCAACCAGCTGCCGTCCAGACGGGTCCCGGGCTCCTGGAAGATCCACTCCCATCCCTAGTTCAGGTGCAGGCAGAGACCCAGGGACTATAGGAGCGGATGGTGGCCGGATTCCAGCACCTGCAGACGCAGGTGAAGGCGTCTCTCTGCCTGCAGGGGCAGGGAGTGGTGCCAGTCATGCGTGCCGCCCAGGCCAAAATCGCACGGGTGGCATCCGCAGTGGAGGCAATGGGGGTGACGGTGTCGGACTTGGGTCAGCGTGTGCAAGGCCTAGGGCATTCCGTGCAGGTGGGGGCCGTGGCCCAGGGCAGGGCTGCAGATTGCAGCGGCGCTCCTCAGTGTGGCCCAGTCCCAGGCGGAGATGGCTGAGAGCATCGGCGGCATTGCCCAGGTGCTGGCCGGCATCACACAGACCCAGAGGGAGATGGCCCCGTCCCTGTGCTCCATGGCCACTAACATACAGACCTAGGTCGATACCAGAGCAGGTATCGAGGACTGGCAGCGCAGGTGTTGTGGGGGCCTCCGGATTTGGCTCCGCTCGCACCCCCGTCCTATGGAGAAGCCCGGGGGCCATTGGGCACCCCGAGGGAGGAAGAGGTGCTGGTGCCGTGCCGGTTACTCCTGCAGGGCAGGTCCCGAAACACCATAGCACCTCGGACTCCCCCTTCCTGTCCCTCGTGCATCTGGTGGGCAGCTGGAAAAACAGGATGGCACCACACCACCCGGGACGTCCGAGGAGCAGCCAGGCCCATCCAGGACCGATCGGCCCAGAAGACTCCCTTGTTGCAGGGCAGGAGTCACAGCAGTCCGCCTCCACCCCTGCTGTACCATCTGGGGAACCACCTAGGCGTAGTGATAGGGCCCGTAAAGCCAGAAAGTGAGACACCAGTTAAGTTGGAACGGGTGCAGGGCACAGTTTAGTTATAGGGGCTAGGACACAGGCTGTATATACCTCTTCACATTAAACACCAGGGGCGAAATTCTCCGTTATCGGCGCAAAGTCCGCCGATCGGCGCAAAAAACGGCGCAAATCCGACCTGCGTCACGCCGCAAAAATCGTCGCGAAGTCTCCGGCCCGAAATGGGCTAGCAGCGACGTGACGGGATCGGTGCTTGCTCACGTGGTTCACACCGTGCAGCGTCATACACGCCGCACGGCGTGACGGCTCATAAGGACGCACTGCTCCCCCCCCACCCGACCGGAACACTCGACCGGATGGCCGGCCGCCGCTCAGCCCCGAGGTTCCAGTCACGGGATGTGGAGGCGCTCCTGGACGCAGTGGAGCAGAGGAGGGAGGCCCTGTATCCCGGGCACGGCCGCAGGGTTGCCCCACGCCACAGCCGGCGTCTGTGGAGGGAGGTGGCAGAGGCCGTCACCGCTGCGGCCCTGACACCACGGACAGGCACCCAGTGCCACAAGAAGGTGAACGACCTCGTCAGAGCAGGCAGGGTGAGCCTCCCCCCCGCCCGATATCCATATCCCCCATCCTCCATATCCCCCCTCCCCCATATCCCCCCTCCCTCATATCCCCCCTCCCCCATATACCCCATATCCCCCTCCCCATATCCCCCCTCCCCATATCCCCCCTCCCCCACATCCCCCTCCCCCATATCCCCCCTCCCCCACATCCCCCCTCCCCATATCCCCCCTCCCCCACATCCCCACTCCCCCATATCCCCCCTCCCCATATCCCCCATATCCACCCTCCCCATATCCCCCTCCCCCATATCCCCCCTCCCCCATATCCCCCCTCCCCCATATCCCCCATATCCCCCTCCCCAGATCCCCCCTCCCCCATATCCCCCCTCCCCCATATCCCCCATATCCCCCCTCCCCATATCCCCCCTCCCCATATCCCCCATTACCCCTTCCCCCATATCCCCCCTCCCCCATATCCCCCCTCCCCATATCCCCCATATCCCCTCCCCATATCCCCCCTCCCCCATATCCCCCCTCCCCCATATCCCCCCACCCCCATATCCCCCCACCCCCATATCCCCAAGTGAATCCAGCCCTAACCTTAACCTCTGCAATATACGCGCAACCGATGGAGTGCATTCATATACCTGTCTAACACTGTTGCCTTTTACCCCTGCCACCACCCCCACACCGCCCCCCCCCCCCCCACAGGAGAAACACGCACACAACACCAGGGTGCATGTGAGGACTGGAGGAGGCCCCGCTGATGAGAGGCCACTGACCGAACACGAGGAAAGGGCCCTGGAACTGGCTGGCGGACCTGAGGACCGGGAGGTTGCTGATGCAAAGGTCGGGGGGCATACTAGCAAGTGAGCCACCGACAGCCCGTCCCCATATCCCCCCTCCTCTATATCCCCCTCCCCCATATCACCTGATCACTGCCTGCGTGTCTAACCATGCATGCTTCATTGTGTATCGCAGGAGCAAACGTCGAGGCACCCATCCCCGCAGATGCAGACCGCCCGCAGGATGCCCCTCGGAGGCCACGGGAGACGGAGAGACCCGGACCCTCCGGCATGCGACGCCCGCAGGATGCCCCTCGCACACCACGGGAGACGGAGAGACCCGAACCCTCCGGCATGCGACGCCCGCAGGATGCCCCTCGCACACCACGGGAGACGGAGAGATTGGGACCCTCTGGCATGCGACGCCCGCAGGATGCCCCTCGCACACCACGGGAGACGGAGAGACCCGGACCCTCCGGCATGCGACGCCCGCAGGATGCCCCTCGCACACCACGGGAGACGGAGAGACCCGGACCCTCCGGCATGCGACGCCCGCAGGATGCCCCTCGCACACCACGGGAGACGGAGAGACCCGGACCCTCCGGCATGCGACGCCCGCAGGATGCCCCTCGCACACCACGGGAGACGGAGAGACCCGGACCCTCCGGCATGCGACGCCCGCAGGATGTCCCTTGGAGACCACGGGAGACGGAGAGACCTGGAGCAACAGGGAGACGACGCCCCCGTCACGTGCGGGTGCGACGATGCAGGCGTGTGCCACCCAGCGACGAGAGGGGCAGCCACAGGCCCCCATCACAGCCGAGCCAGGGCACCACTCCCCAGGACACCACTACCCAGGACACCCCTACCCAGGACACCCCTACCCGGGACACCCCTACCCGGGACACCCCTAACCGGGACAGCACTACCCAGGAAGACGAAATGCCGGACAGTGACACAGATTGGATGGGTGGAGACGAACCCACACCCCAAAGTGCCATGGACTCAGAGTGGGACGAAGAGCACGACACAATGCCACTGC
The DNA here is from genome assembly GCF_047496885.1 of Scyliorhinus torazame. NCBI lineage: Eukaryota > Metazoa > Chordata > Chondrichthyes > Carcharhiniformes > Scyliorhinidae > Scyliorhinus > Scyliorhinus torazame. The sequence goes on from NC_092709.1 coordinate 123,235,049, forward strand.
TGTCACCAACACCCTCCACCATCGCAGAAACACTCACCTCGGTTGGGCACTTTAGCGATGAGGCATCTGGTACACTCAATGGTGCGCACAACACAGCCGTCCCGGTACAGCAGGTGGCAACGGGCAGGACAGGCTGGCAGCTCGCCATCCCAGTCGCCCGGGCCGCAGCCTGGCCCATCTAGGCCAGGACGCCCCAGGAAACTGCCGCCAAAGGGATCCCGTGTCAGAGGGCAGGAATCACAGGAGTCCACCTCCAGTTCTGCTGTACCGTCTGGGGAACCACGTAGACGTAGTCAAAGGGCCCGTAAGGCCAAACAATTAGACACTGAGTAAGTTGGCACGGGTGCAGGGCACAGATGAGTTTTAGGGGCTAGGGCACGTGCATGAACTCCTTTGGTTATTAAAGTCAATGTTACACCTACAGAAGCTGCCTTTGTGCTCTGTCCAAAGCGTGCGGGGGTGTCATGTACGTTGAGCGCAAGTGTGTGTGTGTGAGGGGTGGTCTTACCTCAGCCCCAGGTGAGTCTGCCCCTTCCCTCTGGGCCGCCATCAACATCCCCCCGGGCAGAGGACGGGACCGTGCGCTGAAGTGTCACAGCCGCATGCAGGGATGCTCCGGGTGGATGGTGGTACTGTGGCCATGGGTCAGACATAGTCCAACGATGTGGAGCCAGGAGCTCACCGCAGGGCGGGTTGTCATCATCCTCCATGGCCTGCAACAGACACGCGTCCACCCGCAACTGTGAGAGCCCGGCCGTTGTGCCGCAGGTGGATCGGCAATGGGGGGGGTGGTGTGCATGCGGGTGGGGTGGGTGGGGTTGGGGAGGGGGGTGAGGGTGCTGGGTGGGTGGATGGGTGGGGGGTGTGGGTGGTCGGCTGTTGCCATGGTGTGCGGACTGTGGCCGTACTACCCGATTCCCAAGCCTTCTAGTCAGTGAGGCGGGCGGCTATCAGCCTGTCCCGTGCCCGCTGGGCCAGCCGGTAACGGTGGACAGCCACCCGCCTGTGTCTAGCCCGTCTGCCCTGACCATTGCCCACATCCCCCTCATCTGGGGAGGACTGCGCCTCTTCCTGCTGCTCCTCCACTCCGCCCTCCTCTGCCTGCGGCACATCGCCCCTCTGCTGGGCTATATTGTGCAGGACGCAGCACACCACAATGATGCGGCCGACCCTATCTGACCGATACTGGTGGGCCCCCAGAGAGGTCCAGGCACCTGAAACGCATCTTCAGCACGCCAAAGCATCTCTCTATCACTCCGCTTGTCGCTACATGGGCATCATTGTAGCGGTTCTCCGCCTCATTGCGTGGCCTCTGTATAGGTGTCATCAGCCACGATCGCAATGGGTAGCCCCTGTCGCCCAGCAACCAGCCCCTCAACCGAGGATGGCGTCCCTCGTACATGCCGGTGATGGATGACCGCGACAACACGTATGAGTCGTGTACATTGCCTGGGTAACGGGCGCAGACGTGCAGGATCATCATGCGGTTGTCGCAGACCACCTGTATGTTCATCGAATAGGTCCCCTTCCTATTGGTGAACACGGCCCTGTTATCTGCAGGTGGCCGCACGGCGACGTGCATCCCATCAATCGCGCCCTGGACCATGGGGAACCCGGCCACAACAGAGAAGCCCACGGCCCGGGCATCTTGGCTGGCCCAGTCCACAGGGAAGCGGATGTAGCGGTGCGCCATGGCATATAGAGCATCTTTCACTGCCCGGATGCACCGATGCACCGATGTCTGCGATATGCTGGACAGGTCCCCACTCGGTGCCTGGAATGACCCTGTTGCATAAAGGTTCAGGGCCACCGTAACCTTGACGGACACGGGGAGAGGGTGTCCCCCGCCAGTGCCACGCGGTGACAGGTGTGCCAGCAGGTGGCAGATGTGTGCCACAGTTTCCCGCCTCATCCGGAGTCTCCTCCTGCATTTCCGGTCCGTGAGGTCCTGGTATGACTGCCGGGGCCGGTACACACGGGGTGCCCTCGAGTGCCTCCGTTGCCATGGGGCCGCGACGTCCTCCTCCCCCTCCTCATCCTGTCGGTCAGGTGCCCCTCCAGCCTGGGCGGCTGCCGCCTGCCCCTCTGCGGCAGCCTGCGCCGCCTCTGGCACGCTCCTCCTCCTCATCCAGGGCAACATAGACATTAGCGGCTGCCGCCTTGGCGGCCAACATCGCTGGCTGATCGGAAAACATGACGGCCTGGTGGTGGGGGGGGGGGGGGGGTGGGGTGGGGGGGGGAACGACAACATGTCATCATTGCCCATATCCCCTCCTCCCCCCAGCCAGGTGGACAGGGTCCAACTGTTGGAGGCTGGCACCTGGCCAGGTGGACCAATTCACTTGCCCTCGCACCCCCCTCCCCGGCACTCTGGGATGTACATTATCTGGACCTGGGAATTTATCAGCCTTCAATCCGATCAATTTCCTCAACATCATTTCTCTACTCATATTGGTCTCCTTAAGTTTCTCCCTTTCACTAAACCCTGCATTCCCCAACATTTCTGGTATCTGAATTGTGTCCTCATTTGTGAAGACAGGACCCAAGTATGATTTAGTTGCTCAGCCATTTCTTTGTCACCTATTACACATTCCCCTGTTTTTGACTGTAAGAGACCTACATGGGCAGCACGGAAGCACAAGTGGATAGCACTGTGGCTTCGCAGCGGCTGGGTCTCAGGTTCGATTCCCCTCTGGGTCGCTGTCTGTGCGGAGTCTGCACGTTCTTCCCGTGTCTGCGTGGGTTTCCTCCGGGTGCTCTGGTTTCCTCCTACAGTCCAAAGGCGTGCAGGTTAGGTGGATTGGCCATGCTAAATTGCCCTTTATGTCCAAAAAGATTAGGAGGAGTTATTGGGTTCCGGGGATAGGGTGGAAGTGAGGGCTTAAGTGGGTCGGTGCAGAGTTGATGGCCGAATGGCCTCCTTCTGCACTGTATGTTCAATGTTCTATGCCTCTTCACCAATCTTTTCCTCTTCACATACCTGTAGAAATACAATAGGTTTTTATGTTCCCTGCAAGCTTACTTTCGTACTCCATTTTCCCTTTCTTAATCAATCCGTTGGTCCTTCTTTGCTGAATACTAAACTGCTCCCAATCCTCAGACCTGTTGTTTTTCTTGGCCAATCTGTATACGTCTTTCTTGCATCGAATAATATCTCTAATTTTCGTTGTAAACCATGAATAGGGCACCATTCCCATTTTACTTTTGTGCCAGACATGAATAAACAATTGTTGCAGTGCTCTCATGCTCTGCTTGAATGTTTTCCATTGCCTATCCACTTTAAGTAACGTTCCTCAATCAATCAAAGCCAACACATGCCTCATATCATCATAATTTCCTTCTTTAAGATTCAGGACCCTCGGGCGAGATTCTCCGACCCCCCCGCCAGGTCCGAGAATCGCCGGGGGCAGGCGTGAATCCCGCCCCCGCTGGTTGCCGAAGTCTCCGGCACCAGAGATTCGGCGGGGGCGGGAATCACGGCGCGCCGGTTGGCGGGCCCCCCCCGCTCGATTCTCCGGCCCGGATGGGCCGAAGTCCAGCCGCTAAAATGCCTGTCCCGCCGGCGTAGATTAAACCACCTACCTTACCGGCGGGACAAGGCGGTGCGGGCGGGCTCCAGAGTCCTGGGGGGTGCCCCCACGGTGGCCTGGCCCGCGATCGGGGCCCACCGATCTGCGGGCGGGCCTGTGCCGTGGGGGCACTCTTTCCCTTCCGCCTCCACCACGGTCTCCACCATGGCGGAGGCAGAAGAGACTCCCTCCACTGCGCATCCGTGGGAAGTTGTCAGCGGCCGCTGACGCTCCCGGTCATGCGCCGCCCGGAGATGTCATTTCCGCGCCAGCTGGTGGGGCACCAAAGGCCTTTTCCGCCAGCTGGAGGGGCGGAAATTTGTCCGGCGCCGACCTAGCCCCTCAAGGTAGGGGCTCGGCCCCCAAAGATGTGGAGCATTCCGCACCTTTGCGGCGGCGCGATGCCCGTCTGATTTGCGCCGTTTTGGGCGCCAGTCGGCGGACATCGCGCCGTTTCTGGAGAATTTCGCCCCTCGTGGACCACCTGGATGAAAAATTCTATCATAGTATGGTCACTCACCCCAAGGGGTCTCACACAACTAGGTTGCCAATGATTCAATTCGCATTACACAGTACCCAGTCTAGAATTGCTTGTTCTCTAGTTGGTTACTCCAGAAAACCATCCCATATACACTCCAGGAATTCCTCTTCTACAATATTGTGGAATATGATTTGCCAAATCTATATGCAGATTAAAATCACCCATCATTTTAGATGTTACTTTATGGAATGCATCTCTAATTTCCTGTTTAGTGCCATTCCCAACATCACCACTGCAGTTTGGGGGTCTCAATATGAAGCCCACTAATGTTTTTTGCCCCTTGGTGTTTCCCAGCTCTATCAATACAGATTCCACATTGTCAGAGTTAATATCCTTCCTCACCAATATGTTAATTTTCTCTTTAACCAGCACTGCCATTCCACTGCCTTTTCCTTTTTGTTTGTCCTTCCTAAATACTGAATACCCCTGGACATTCAGTTCCCATCCCTAGTCACCCTGCAGCCATATCTCCTTAATCCTAATTATATCATACCCATTTACGTCTATTTGGGAGACTATGTTCTTCTGAAGATGAATTGCCTCGGTTTGGGCTCACACTGGGAGTGGCGTCCAGAGGGGATTCACCGACCCTCGTCATGCAAATTTATGCATGCCGGGGATTGTGAGGGATTCCAAAACAAATCCCACTATCGGGCCACCAATTTCAGCTGGCAAAAGCAATGTCCGGCAGGTGGCCCCCCTCCTCACTGGAACATAATTCTGCCCTTCCCCCCCCCCCCATTGGAATTGCTGGATCACACCCCCCCATCCACAACACTCACACATGAGAGTGACCTGACCACCCCTTCCCCCCATCCCCCAGACACCCATGCCAGAGATTCCACTAACCAGAGGATCCCTCATATCAAAGACCCCTTTTATTATTTGATCTGCAAGGCTGCTATGCACTACAAAGATAACAAGCTTTTACGAGAGTATAATTTGCAGCTTCGAAAAAGCCAGCTGTCTGGATTGTTCAATTTAATTTCCCTTCATGCTTGAATGGACCTCAAGGAACCTGCTGTGAAACTAACCACAATCTTTATAAACATGTAGCTATGATTGACAGCTCATGACCACATCAAAAGCAATTGAATACTTTTTGCTGAGAAAAAGGGGGAGTGAATCATCACTTAACTCCAAGATGTTTATAAACATTGATGTGATTTTTTTCACTGCTTTTGTTTGCACTGCTCTTTAGCTTCCAGGCAGGGGTGGCTGATGTGGGGGGGGGGAAACATCTCTGTTATGGGGTCCCTCTGTTATGAAGGCATCTCTGATATGGGGGGTCTCTGTTATGGGGGTTTCTGTTATGGGGGCACTCTGTTATGGAGGCATCTCTGATATGTGGGGTCTCTGTTATGGGGATCTCTGTTATGGGGGGCACTCTGTTATGGGTGCAGTGTTCTGGGGGGGAACTCTGTTATGGGGCACTCTGTTATGGGTGCAGTGTTCTGGGGGGGAACTCTGTTATGGGGCACTCTGTTATGAGGGCACTGTTATGGGGGGCACTTTGTTATGGGGCATCTCTGGTATAGGGGTCTCTGTTATGGGGGTCTCTGTTATGGGGGGCACTTTGTTATGGGGCATCTCTCTATGGGGGTCTCTGTTATGGGGGCACTCTGTTATGGAGGCATCTCTGATATGTGGGGTCTCTGTTATGGGGATCTCTGTTATGGGGGGCACTCTGTTATGGGTGCAGTGTTCTGGGGGGGAACTCTGTTATGGGGCACTCTGTTATGAGGGCACTGTTATGGGGGGCACTTTGTTATGGGGCATCTCTGGTATAGGGGTCTCTGTTATGGGGGTCTCTGTTATGGGGGGCACTTTGTTATGGGGCATCTCTCTATGGGGGTCTCTGTTATGGGGGCACTCTGTTATGGGGGCACTCTGTTATGGGGGCACTCTGTTATGAGGGCACTCTGTTATGGGGATCTCTGTTGTAAGGCATCTTTGATATTGGAGTCTCTCTTCTGGGGGGTCTCTGATATGGGGAGGCCTTTGTCATTGGGGTTTCTGGCTGGGGGGTCTATTGGGGGTCTCTGCTGGGAGTTTCTGCTGGGGGGTCTGGTGGGAGACTCTCTAGCGGTAGGGTTAGTGCGGGTGGAGTGTCTCTTCTGGAGGTTTCTGGCTGGGAGGTCTGGTGGCTGGGTCTGATGGGGGGGTCTGATGAGGGGTCTGGGGTGGGCAGGATTTACATTGTGGGGGGTAAACAAAAAGATCAGCCATGATCTCATTGAATGGTGGAGCAGGCTCGAGGGGCCAAATGGCCTACTCCTGCTCCTAGTTCTTATGTTCTTATGCATGGGGTTCGCCAATGGACTTCGGAGCACCTATCTTAAATACCTACCCTCATGGTGCTTCGTGATTGCACTGCGACAGGGCCACGCTGGGGAATACTTGTATCAATGCACGCCAGCATCAATCCCGGCCCAGAGGGCTGGAGAATCACAGATGCATGTAGAATTCGATGCCCAGCCCATTAATTTGACCTGAAAGGTACAGGGCTCCGAAAGCAAGTGATTCGAAACAAACCTGTTGGACTTAACCTGGTGTTGTAAGACTTCTTCCAATGTACCATGGGAGAGTTCCTAGCCCCTCCCCCGCATCCCCCAACACCCCACAGGGCACCCATAGCCCAATCACCACCGTACAAAAAATGGCAACTTCGCAGTGCCCCTTCCAACTTTCAGTGACACCTGGGCACCTTGGCACTGCCAGGGTCGCAGGCTGGCACTGCCAGGGTCGCAGGCTGGCACTGCCAGGGTGGCACCAGCAGTGCTAGGGTGTTACCCTGTCCAAAGGGCATGCACCTTGGGTGCATCCGATCTCTTGGGAGACCCCCATGAGTGCCGTTCCGTCTGGTCCCCGTTTGCGGAGACCAGCATGAATGGCACCCACCCAAAGTCTCTGAGGCAAAGGGAATAGATCCCAACGCCTCGGGTACCTTGGGAATCTGCACATTAAAGTTACACTTGCTGTCTTGCTCTAATATGCAGATTTGCCAAAAGGTGACCCTGCCCACAATGGACAGGATTCACATTGCAACAATGCGAGCTGTGTATATCCCAGGATTGGGGTCTCCCGGCTTCTACTTGCCATGCTGCACCGCGCCGAGCTGCTTGTTGGGCCCAGCGTGGTTGTTTGATCGGGCCCGATATTTCACCATTTTTAATGTGGGAAGCTGATATGGGGCTTAACCTATGATTTCTTGCTTATTTGATTTACTTCCATAACCAAAGGAGAAGGAATTAATATGGTTGACATGTTTGCCGATTGAATATTTTAAAACAGAAATATAATTATTATAAATTTATAAAACCAGCATCGCAAGGAAGCATAATAAAAATAAAACTATTGGAGGACTTTTTCTGTCAAAGTATCTTTCAGGCAGCGGCTTAATGTTGTACAGTGACAAATTGACTATTAACTGGTTTATCGACTAGTTTCCTTAATGACTGATTCTTTGAATTACACAAGGCATGGACTGGGTAATTAAGATTACCAAATTTATCAACTGTTCCTGTCAGTGAACTAGTGAGTATGTTTTTCCTCAAAAATGCCTGATTTTATTGATAAGTGCTTAGAATAAATTGCCACTCAGCTGAAGATTTTTTTTCCCGCATAAAATATTAGACTGCGGTTTCTTGATGTGTGGTCCCAATGGGCAAGGATCCATGCCTCGAGTGCTCATTCTTGAAGTAATCCTATACATCAGATATGAACAAATTTCGAATCTGCTGCTGTCAGAATTGCTCACAAAGCTTTTGGTAACATGTCAATGGACTAAGTTATTGTGATTTCTTACATGCCAACAAAGTCTCAATTTCAATGAGCTCATTAATGTTTTTGATAGGTACATGTCATTTTTAAGCACATTATTTCAAGATTGCATTTTTCCAAGTTGGAATGTTATTTCAGTATTTCATTTTGATTTTGCTGATAATTGTTCATATTGGATTTGCTAAGGAAGCCATTTACTGTCAGTTTTAGTTCCAAATGGATTTTGTTTGTTGAAATTTCATGCATTTTCCTTCTGCACACTGTTCAGATATTTATGATTTTTAATGGACACCTATGGCCCGGGTGAGATATCAGGGGTAATTTCCACTTTATTTCCCTGGGAAGTAACCTGGCCAAGCAGCTCACTTGCCTGTTGTACAACCTGTCTGATTTTCATTCCAGCGATTTCATTGGGATGTGAATTAGGTAGATTCTACAACAAGTAGGGTGATCCACTCCAACACATTACTGTCCAGGATGTGAAGGTAGAAATTATTCCCATTGTGTCTAGATTTTAGCCATGGCCTTCAATTTGTTACTTTATGTGACCTGATTTCTGTTTGTTATTTCTTTTAATCCAAATATTCTAAATCAGAACTGACAATCATGGTGAGCAATTTCAGCTTGCACTCTGACTGGCATAGAATTAATGGCACAGAAAGTGGCTAATCAAATGACTGGTCCCGGCTAGCTTTTAAGGTTCACATCAGCTTCCTCCCGCCTCTTTATATCCATCCCCATCACCATTTCTTTCTATCCCTTACTATTCAAATTGGTTCTTCTTAACTTCATCTGTACTATTAACATCAACTGCTCCCTGGAGTAGCAAGTTCCACATTTGTTGTAACCTGCACAAGATCCGCTGGTTGGAGCAATCAGTCTCCGCATGAGTCTCGCCGAGTATGATCTCCCCACTAAGTGGGTGGGAAGCCCGAGGGCATTCATGACTGAATTCTATATAAAGTCAGCCAGGGATGGAACCGACAGAGCAGACTCGGCTGGGATCTGATGTATATTGTAAATATAATTGCTTTGCAATAAAAATAGTTTTCTTTCATCTGCTCAATTCAGATTGGTCTGTGGCCTACAAAAACATTCTTAGAGCCACTCTATGGGTGAAGATGTTTGTCCTGCCTTCCCTATTGGATTAATTGGTGACTATATTATAGTCCCTAGTTTTGGTCTCCCCCAGAAGTAGAAAGATCTCGTTCTGCCTGATTAAACTGCTTCATAGTTTTGAAGATCTAACCTTCTATTTTCCAATAAGAGGTCTCCACACTCTTTGAAGCATCTGTGGTGAACTAGAGTCCTGTCTACTTATCCTACAGGACATGAATAAATCCTGACATGGACCAGAAGGACCAGGAATGGTTACACTGTCTTGGTGGGTAGAAGTTAATATCGCTGCAAATAAACCTTCCCATGTACTCATTCCCACTCTCAGGCATCTCATGTGAATACTTTTTGAATCTCATTAGGATTACCCTAGTTAAATATCTTTAAATAATATTAACATCACTATCAGATTCTTTGACTCAGTTATTGGCCATTATATTGACAGTTATATTTTATGACCTTAGTTACATAATTAAATGCATGAATCAATAGAGTTAGGTTTTGAATCTGGTCATTTAAAAGCTCTGAAGTGAGCTCTGGTAAGTGTGTGTTAAAAGTGTGTTAACCAGGATTCAGGGTAAACACATTCCTTTTAGAATGAAGGGCAAGGCTGGTAGAAGTAGGGAACCTTGGATGATTTGGGTTATTGAGGCCCTGGTCAAAAAGAAGAATGAGGCATGTGACATGCAGAGGCAGCTGGGATCAAGTGGATCCCTTGGAGAGTATAGAGGTTGTCGGAGTAGAGTTAAGAGAGAAATCAGGAGGGCATGAAGGGGACATGAGATTGCTTTGGCAGATAAGGCAAAGGAGAATCCAAAGTGCTTCTACAAATACATAAAGGGCAAAAGAGTAACTAGGGAGAGAGTAGGGCGTCTTAAGGATATACAAGGTCATCTACGTGCGGATCCACAAGAGTTGGGTGAGATCCTAAATGAATATTTCTCATCAGTATTTACTGTTGAGAAAGGTATGGATGTTAGGGAATTTGGGGAAATAAATAGTGATGTCTTGAGGTGTATCCCAAGATGTTGTGGGAGGCTAGGGAGGAAATTGCGGGTCCCTTAACAGAGATATTTGAATCTTCAACAGACACAGGTGAGGTGCCTGAAGATTGGAGGGGAGCAAATATTGTGCCTTTGTTTAAGAAGGGTCACAGGAAAAAGCCTGGGAACTACAGGCCGGTGAGCCTAACGTCTGTGGTGGGTAAGTTGTTAGAAGGTATTTTGAGAGATAGGATCGACAGGCATTTTGCGAGGCAAGGACTAATTAGGGACAGTCAGCATGGCTTTGTGAGTGGAAAATCATGTCTCACGAATTTGATTAGGCCATAAGACCATAAGACATAGGAGCAGAATTAGGCCACTCGGCCCATCGAGTCTGCTCCGCCATTCAATCATGGCTGATATTTTCTCATCCCCATTCTCCTGCCTTCTCCCCCTATCCCCTGATCCCCTTATTAATCAAGAACCTATCTATCTCTGTCTTAAAGATACTCAGTTATTTGGCCTCCACAACCTTCTGCGGCAAAGAGTTCCACAGATTCACCACCCTCTGGCTGAAGAAATTCCTCCTCATCTCTGTTTTAAAGGATCATCCCTTTAGTCTGAGATGCTTCAGTCTGCTTCTAGTTTTTCCCACAAGTAGAAACATCCTCTCCACGTCCACTCCATCCAGGCCTCGCGGTATCCCGTGAGTTTCAGTTTGAGTTTTTGAAGTGGTAACCAAGAAGGTAGATGAGGGCAGTGGAGCCGTCATTGTCTACATGGACTTTAGCAAGGCCTTTCAGAAGGTATCACACGGTAGGTGGTTACATAAGGTTAAATCTCACGGAATCCAGGGTGAGGTAGCCAATTGAATACAAAATGGGCTTGACGGCAGAAGACAAGGTATGGTTGTTTTCAAACTAGTGACCAGTGGTGTGCCTCAGGGATCAGTGCTGATCACTGTTATTTATATTAGTATTTGGATGAGAATTTAGGAGGCATAGTTAGTAAGTTTACAGATGACACCAAGATTGGTGGCATAGTGGACAGTGAAGAAGGTTATCTTGGATTGCAACGAGATCTTGATCAATCTCCAAAACTCTGTCCTGGTCCATCCATGTCGACGCTACCACTAAGAAAGCACAACAGCGCCTATACTTCCTCAGGAAACTAAGGAAATTCGGCATGTCCACATGAACTCTTACCAACTTTTACAGATGCACCATAGTATTACGGGCCAGGGTTTAGAGAACCCCAAAGTGTATCATGGAGTTCACCTGACTCACAACTTTAAATAGATTTTTGTTATGGGGAGCACAAAGGCCCACTTTACAGGTGTGGTGCAACAGAGAGCTAAAGTATGTTTAATCAAAAACAATGTTTATTCTATGAAGCCAGTTAACATTTTTAAACACACAGTAAACATCTTAGCAACTATCAACTCAAATACTCCCCCCAAATAATACACTACTCTATAAGTAACCCTTAATCTTTCCTTGCAACATCCATAAGACAAAAGACCCTTTTTACAGAAAGTCAGCAAGTTTAAATTCTCTACTGAGAGCAGTTGTCACTGTGAAATTAGCAAGTGATCTGAAGGCATTCTTTTCACACAGAGTGGGATCAGATATACACCTTGTTTCTCTGGATGCAGCTCTCAATCTGCAAATCGAAACCAAACACACCCTGTAGCTGCCAGCCCGAAGCAAAAGTAAAGCAGACAGACAGCCCAGCTCCACCCATACTCTGACATCACTGCAGCTTTTTGATAAACTCCATTTCTTAAAGGTATATCCACTAAACTTGACTTCCTCAGCTTTGTGGAATCCAGTTGGATAAACACCCATTTCATAGAATCATAAAATTTACAGTACAGAAGGGGGCCATTCAGCCCCTCGAGTCTGCACCGGCTCTTGGAAAGAGCATCCTACCCAGGCCCACATCTCCACCCTATCCCCATAATCCAGTAACCCCACCCAACACTAAGGGCAATTTTGGACACTAAGGGCAATTTAGCATGGCCAATCCACCTAACCTGCACATCTTTGGACTGTGGGAGGAAACCGGAGCACCCGGAGGAAACCCTCGCACACACGGGGAGGACATGCAGACTCCGCACAGACAGTGACCCAACCTGGGAATCGAACCTGGGACCCTGGAGCTGTGAAGCAATTGTGCTAACCACTATGCTACCGTGCTGTCACATGACAATAGAAAGCATCCTAGCTGGCTGTATCACAGCCTGGTATTGTAACTGCTCAGCCCAAGACCGCAAGAAACTTCAGAGAGTCATGAACACAGCCCAGTCCATCACACAAACCTGCCTCCCATCCATTGACTCTGTCTACACCTCCCGCTGCCTGGGGAAAGCGGGCAACATAATCAAAGACCCCTCCCACCCAGCCTACTCACTCTTCCAACTTCTTCCATCGGGCAGGAGATACAAAAGTCTGATAACACGCACAAATAGATTCAAAAACAGCTTCTTCCACTCTGTTACCAGACTCCTAAACGACCCTCTTATGGACTGACCTCATTAACACTACACCCCATCCGATGCCAGTGTTTATGTAGTTACATTGTGTACCTTGTGTTGCCCTATTATGTATTTTCTTTTATTTCCCTTTCTTTTCATGTACTTAATGATCTGTTGAGCTGCTTGCAGAAAAATACTTTTCACTGTACCTCGGTACAGTAAACAATAAACAAAATCCAAATTCAATTGGGCCAGTGAGCCGATGAATGGCAGATGGAGTTTAATTTAGATAAATGTGATGAGATGCATTTTGGTAGATCAAATGAGGGCAGGACCTACTCAGTTAATGGTAGGATGCTGGGGAGAGTTATAGAACAAAGAGATCGAGGAGTACAGGTTCATAGCTCCTTGAAAGTAGAGTCACAGGTGAACAGGGTGGTGAAGAAGGCATTTGGCATGCTTGGTTTCATTGGTCAGAACATTGACTGCAGGAGTTGGGACGTCTTGTTGAAGTTGGACAAGACAGTAGTAAGGCCACACTTGAAATACTGTGTACAGTTCTGGTCACCCTATTATAGAAAGGATATTATTAAACTAGAAAGAGTACGGAAAAGATTTACTCGGGTGCTACCGGGACTTTCTGGTTTGAGTTATAAAGAGAGGCTGGATAGACTGGGACTTTTTTCCCTGGAGTGTAGGAGGCTTAAGGGTGATCTTATAGAGGTCTATAAAATAATGAGGGGCGTAGATACGGTCATAGATAACATCAACATCTTTTCCCAAAGGTAGGGGAGTCTAAAACTAGAGGGAGGGCATTGGTTTACGGTGAGAGGGGAGAGATACAAAAGGGTCCAGAGGGGTAATATTTTCACACATTGAGTGGTGAGTATCTGGAATGAGCTGCCAGAGGAAGTCGTAAAAGCGGATACAATTTTGTCTTTTGAAAAGCATTCAGACAGTTACATGGGTAAGATGGGTACAGAGGAATATGGGCTAAATGCGGGCAATGTCACCAGAACAGTCAGATTTCACTGGTGGGAACGGCTGGAAACATTTTGGTCATAGTTCTGTTGTGAAAAACGCATTTTATTGAAAAGCTTGCCATGTGTTTCAAAGAACACAATTGACAACACAGGATTTATTTTCAGCTAGAACAGACAGAATAAGAAGAGGTATTTAAGAAGTTGGTAGAACTCAAAAGGAGAAACGTCATCCAATCTAGATGAGATGCATTCTATTTGAGGGAAGTAAGGATAGAGCAAAAGATAGATCTGTTCCAAACAAAAGGGAAGGGATAATCCTGGCTACTAAAAACAAGTCAGTAAAATGTCTGTGATAGGGACTAAATGTCAAAATAACATTAATGGTCATTTGCAAAAATAATAATCTTTATTATTGTCACAAGTAGGCTTATATAAACACTGCAATGAAGTTACTGTGAAAAGCCCCTAGATACCACACCATGGTGCCTGTTCGGGTACACAGAGGGAGAATTCAGAACGTCCAATTTACCTAACAGCACGTCTTTCAGGTCTTATGGGAGGAAACAGGAGCACCCGGAGGAAACCCACACGGACACGGGGAGAACGTGCAGACTCCGCATAGACAGTGTCCTAAGCTGGGAATCGAACCTGGGTTCCTGGTGCCGTGAAGCAACAGTTCTAACCACTGTGCTACCATGCTGCCCAAATAGTAAATTGCTTCATTTTAAATTCACAGTGTTGAATGATGGATGCAAGTGGGTATTACTGAACTAATAATCCAAAGGCTTAGAGAATTTTGAAATAATGGGCGCAGTTTAAAAAGAGTCCCATTTAGCAGTAGTTTCTCGCCTCTGCGACCCCGCTATTAAATGGAATTTGTTTTCTTCGGGCTTTGGCGAGGAACGCTCCGACGAGGCCGCACTTACATTCATTTTTAAATACCGCCCCAATCTCTCGGCCCCCACCGCGACCTCCAGTCCTTGATCCCCACCTCATAAGGGCAGAGCACCCAAGGGCCTGATCCCCAGCACGGGCAAACTGGCATCCTGGCACCTCACAAGATTTAATGGCATCGTCGTGTCACTGAGTCAGCCGCGATGAAGCCGTACGATCACACTCAATGGATCTGTTCACATTGGGAGGGGGAACAGTGATAAGGTTGGGAACCAGAAGTTAGCTTAGTCCTGGCTCATTTGCTCGACCACAGTATTAACATTCCACCACTGGGTTTCCCAACTATTTACATACTGCAGGAGTGGCGACAAACTTCTTCTGTCAAAGGAAACATTTCAGGAGCAATTTCTGGACGCGTTGCGCCCAGTGCTGATTCCACTATGTTGGGAGAATAGTGGGAGAGCCCTAAAATGGGAATCATGCCGGGCACCAAACAGTTTGTCATTTCACAGCCCCCCCCCCCCCCCCCACAGCTGGCATCATCAGGCTCTCAACTAGAAAGGACAAGAAACTGATCACACTTCATTTGTATAGTCATGAGAATGTCACTTTAAGAAATGGAGCTGCTCAAGTGGCTGCAGTGATGTTAGAGAGTGGGTGGAGCTGAGCTCTGGTTCTGCTTTTTAGTTTCACTTTGAGAAAAGCTTGGGTGTGTCTCTGTCGTTTTGGTTTCGATTTTCAGTGTGTTCCAGCTGAAGTCAGCCAAAGCAGCTGTACTGTTGATCTCTGCCATGAAGGACTATCTCTTAACCATTTGGTGAATTCAGAATTATAAATGTTTTCAGTAGTGAATGTAAACTCTGATGTGCTTCTGTTTAAAGTTTGTTAAGTTCTTTTGGGTGTAAAAGGACAGCATACAGATTACTTAGTGTTGTATTCTTTGGGGGGTGTATTTGATTTACTGGTTGCTAACTTGAGTTCAGAGAATAAACATTGTTTTGCTTTAAAAAAATACATTTCCATTTCTGTTGTACCACCCTGTAGAGAGGGCCGTGTGCTCCCCATAGCACAACCTATTAAACATTGTGGGTCAGGTGAACTCCATGATACACTTTGGGGTTCTCTAAACCCTGACCCATAACAGTATTCATTTTAATCTCATTAGCGAGATTAAAGTTGAATGCAGCGGAAGTCCAGGTGTCATCCCCCCCCCCACCCCTCCTAGCGGGAAGTCACGCAGACGTAATTTAGTACCGCTGTACAAAAATGGGAATGAGATGCCATGGAAACCGAGGGGGAGTCAGGACATGAGTAGCGCTCTCCACATACCTCCATGCAGATCAAGGTCACTGTGGTTGAGGCCACACTACTGTAGGGCGGGTGAGAGGTGGGTCCTTCAACGGGGCTAGGGTTGCTTGGGGGGATAAAGGGGGCCAGGTCGGGGATCGTCCATGGACCGGGGGGAAGGCGGGTCAGGGAGGTTTGCGTATATGAGGCACTCAAGGCACCTTTAAATCTTGTGAAGACCCATAACAGGGCCAAGCACAGCAACAGCCTTTCTGACCTGGCAAACTCTCACAGGATAGGGTCCTGCTGCAGCTTATCTCATTAAAATCCATTTCACCCCCCCCCCCCTTGAGGTTCCAATAGGGTCTGTGGCTTCACTGTTGCAGTCTGCTTTCTTTTCTACCTATGTTCATTGTTGTTGACATTCTATTTCACACTCCATTGACTGTAACCAGCCTCTAGGTTGACAGCTGAAGGCTATCTCAAATGAGGGTTTAGCCTTGTAAATTGTGATAGCACTTCCTGGTCCCTAAACTCTCCAGTGCCACCTCAAAAAAACAGGTGGCCTGTCTGGGAGAATGATTTGTGGATGTTCTGCAAACTTTGATTCCTGAACAGTAGCACAGTGGTTAGCACTGTTGCTTTGCAGCGCCAGGGACCGATTCCCGGCTTGGGTCACTGTCTGTGCGGAGTCTGCACGTTCTCCCTATGTCTGCGTGGGTTTCCTCCGGGTGGTCCAGATTCCTCCCACAAGTCCCGAAAAACGTGCTTGTTAAGTGAATTGGACATTCTGAATTCTCCCTCAATGTACCTGAACAAGTGCCTGAGTGTGGTGACTAGGGGATTTTCACAGTAATTGAATTGTAGTGTTAATGTAAGCCTACTTGTGACACTAGTAATAAAGACTAATAAAAGCATGCCTGTAATCTCGGAGCATCAGCACCATAGAGGCAGCTGCTAACAAACATTGAAGAGCAGGGGTTTACCACTGAGGACCCTCTCGCAACCAGTGCGTAGCACTGTTGCTTCACAGCTCCAGGGTCCCAGGTCCGATTCCCGGCTTGGGTCACTGTCTGTGCGAAGTCTGCATGTTTCATCGTGTCTGCGTGAGTTTCCTCCGGGTGCTCCGGTTTCCTCCCACAATCCAAAGATGTGCAGGTTAGGTGAATTGACCATGCTAAATTACCCTCAGTGTCCAAAAAGGGGGTGGGTGGGGTTGCTGGGTTGCGGGGAGGGTGGAGGTGTGGGCTTAGGTGGGGTGCTCTTTCCTAGGGCCGGTGCAGACTCGATGGGCCAAATGGCATCCTTCTGCACTGTAAATTCTATGAACCAAACGGTAACTATCTGGATGAGTGGAAGATAACTGAGTACAATGTCCCCAACATTGCTGGTAGAGGTCTGGGGCCTAGGGGCTCCTGATCTGGTTGGAGAGTGTGCAGAGCGAAGGTTGTCAGCACAACTGGCTCACTGGATGGCACTCTGAGAGAAGGTGGGACAGTCATGGTAAGGGTGAGGGAGGGTTGCAACACCAACTCCTGTTGGGCTTAAAAATACAGTGCAAGCTCTGGCAACCCAGGGGCTTTCAGTGTGGTGGCTTGACAGCAATAAGCAGCAGAATTCTCCATCGGCGGGATGCTCCGCTCCACCAGCAGCGCACTCACGCCCACGGATTTCCCGATGGCATGTGGGCTGCCCATAATGGGAAACTCAATTGGCCAGCTGCCGGGACGGAGGATCCCGCGACTGGCGGGGGAGCGCTGCACCAGAAAACTGGGTGTGGAGGGACAGAGAATCCCGCCCACGGTCTCTGGTTCCCAAGGCTGGGTATTGACCACACCTGGTTGTATCTTCCCTCTTTTGACTGTTAGATCTTGTGTCTCTCACAGTCCAGCGAGTCGGGCTGTTTGGCCATCATCATTTTTTTAAAAAGTATTTGTTCATGGGACGTGGGCATCAGGGGCTGTGGCAGCATTGAATACCCATCCTTACTTGCCCTTGAAGGGGCAGTTACAAATCAACCACATTGCTGTGGATCTGGAGTCACATGTTGACAAGACCAGGTAACGATGGCAGTTTTACTTACCTGAAGGACGTTATTGAAACAGATAGGTTTTTGATGACAATCCAAAATGGTTTCATGGTCATCATTAGGCATTTAATTCCAGATTTTTTTTTTATTTCGTTCAAGTTTCACCATCTGCAGTGGCAGGATTTCTACCTGGGTCTCCAGAGCATTTCTCTGGGTCTCTGATTTATTCGTCCAGTGATAATACCACGACTCCACCCCCTCCCCTCATTATGTCTCATCACTCTCGGATGCCACTGGTCCGGATCCTCCACCCCCTCCCCTCATTATGTCTCATCACTCTCGGATGCCCCTGGTCCGGATCTCAAACAACGTTGAGTCCGAATACAGGAGGGAGATATAGAACCTAGTGGAGTGGTGTAGCGACAACAATCTCTCCCTCAATGCCAGCAAAACTAAAGAGCCGGTAATTAACTTCAGGAAGCAAAGTACTGTACACACCCCTGTCAGCATCAACGGGGCCGAGGTGGAGATGGTTAACAGTTTCAAATTCCTAGGGGTGCACATCTCCAAAAATCTGTCCTGGTCCACCCACGCCGACGCTACCACTAAGAAAGCAAAACAGCGCCTATACTTCCTCAGGAAACTAAGGAAATTCGGCTTGTCCACATTGACTCTTACCAACTTTTACAGATGCACCATAGAACGCATCCTATCAGGCTGCATCACAGCCTGGTATGGCAACTGCTCGGCCCAGGACCGCAAGAAACTTCAGAGAGTTGTGAACACCGCCCAGTCCATCATACGAACCTGCCTCCCATCCATTGACTCCATCTACACCTCCCGCTGCCTGGGGAAAGCAGGCAGTATAATCAAAGATCCCTCCCACCCGGCTTACTCACTCTTCCAACTTCTTCCATCGGGCAGGAGATACAGAAGTCAGAAAACACGCACGAACAGACTCAAAAACAGCTTCTCCCCCACTGTCACCAGACTCCTAAATGACCCTCTTATGGACTGACCTCATTAACACTACACCCTGTATGCTTCATCTGATGCCAGTGCTTATGTAGTTACATTGTAAATGTTGTGTTGCCCTATTATGTATTTTCTTTTATTCCCTTTTCTTCTCATGTACTTAATGATCTGTTGAGCTGCTCGCAGAAAAATACTTTTCACTGTACCTCGATACACGTGACAATAAACAAATCTAATCCAATCCAATCCAATCTCAGCTACATAACTCTCCAAGTCCAGGGCAGGGAAAGACTCCCTCAAAGGCAAGGGCTGAGGATCACACGCCAGGCAACTTGCGTGATGACCAGGGGCACTGAGCACGGTGATGGGTGGTCAACTGCAAGGATCAGGGAACAACGGGTTGTAGGAAGGATTGGGGGATTTGAAGGTCCCGGGACGGAAGACCTAACTGACTGTTGTTCTCTCTCCTTCTCCACATCCTTCCAGATACAACGATGAATATTGGGATCAATCTTGCTGACTTGCTGTCGTCCTGACAGTCACAGCCGAGGTGGGCAGATGTAAGCCAACACAGGCTAGAGCTTGAACCACGTCGGCAGGGGGCCACCACACAACTTCAAGACCTGGCTGCCCATCAGGCTGAGCAGGGCTCAGAAGGCGATACAAACGTCGAGCAAGGTTGTGCAGGACTTGGTGTTCCTTCAATCAGCTGACGGACATTATGTGCCGTAGAAGACTGCATCTCAGCAGGGAGACACTGCGGCTCCTGCGCCACACCCTCACGGACATGGCACCATGTGGAGGAGGAAGACATCCACTCCTGATAGCCATGGAGGTCACACAGCTCTCAATTTCTGTGCCGCTGGGTCATTCCAGGGCTCAAGCGTTAACTGCATGACATCTCACAGTCTTAAGCCCCCAGGTGCACCCGGGAGGTTACGGATGCTCTGTCTGCCCAGTCATCCAAGTACATTGCCTTTGAAATGGACCAGAACCACCAAGATATCTGGGCTGCAGGATTCACTACCATCGCCGGGATGCCCCAGGTCTAGAGGGTCATCGGTGGCATGCATATCGCTCTGTGAGCACCGTGGCATCAGGGAGTGCCCTACATTAGCAGGAAGGGGTTCCACTCCCTGAATGTCCAATTCCTGTGCGACCACCGCCTGAGGATCATGCATGTGTATGCCCGCTACCCTGAAAGCGTGCATGATAGGGGCAGCACGGTAGCCTTGTGGATAGCACAATTGCTTCACAGCTCCAGGGTCCCAGGTTCGATTCCGGCTTGGGTCACTGTCTGTGCGGAGTCTGCACGTCTTCCCAGTGTGTGCGTGGGTTTCCTCCGGGTGCTCCGGTTTCCTCCCACAGTCCAAAGATGTGCAGGTTAGGTGGATTGGCCATGATAAATTGCCCTTAGTGTCCAAAATTGCCCTTAGTGTTGGGTGGGGTTACTGGGATATGGGGATAGGGTGGAGGTGTTGACTTTGGGTAGGGTGTTCTTTCCAAGAGCCGGTGCAGACTCGATGGGCCGAATGGCCTCCTTCTGCACTGTAAATTCTATGATAATCTATGATGACAGCTTCATCTTGGGGCACTAGGAGATCCTATGTGTCTTTGAGGACACCCCATGATGAGGGGTTGACCTGTGAGGCACAAAGGATACATAGCTGATGATGCAGTATGGAGGCGGAGTCCCGAAATGAGGCCCATGCTGCCACCAGTGCTGGCAATGAGCGGTACATCGGGTTGCTGAAAATGTGGTGCCTTGCAGAGGGTCTCCAGCTCCCAGAGGGTCTACTATACCTTCCATAACCTGGCACAGCAGTGGGGCGACATGCTGGACAAGGAAGAGGAACATACGGCCTGACCTGAGGGCAGGAGGATGAGCCCAAGGAGGACCCAGACGATGGACAGGCAGCAGCAAGAGATTTTGCGACATGATGGATCTGTGTTGGCACTGTCAGTTGGTCATTATTCAAGGCAGGAGGGTGCTGACCACTTGCTACGAGGAAAGCTGTGGTATTCATCAGCTTCTGAATAAGTCGGAGTACTTTTTTTTATTCGATCTGGGCTTCATTGGCTAGGCTGACATTTACTGTTGGACCATTTCAAGAGTCAATCACATTGCTGTGGATCTGGAGTCACATGTAGGCCAGACCAGGTAAGGATGGCAAATGTCCTACCCTAAAGAGCATTAGTGAACCAGGTCTTTTTTAAAACAATCGAAAACTGTCACCATTAGACTTTTAACCCCAGATTTTTATTGAATTCAAATTTCACCATCTGCCCTGGTGGGATTCAAACCTGGATCCCCAGAGCATGCCTCATGGTTTCTGGATTATTGGCCAGTGACAATACCTCTGCACCACCGCCTCCTACTATCTCTTTGCTGACAGCACGCTAACACCCAAAATCTTGATGGACTCTGCATCGAGGGCAATTTATTTTGGACCTTTGGAGAGGGTGGATTGGGGAGGAGTGTGCTTATGTGTCCAGTGGGTGATGGGCCTTGCTGTCCACGATGTCTGCCACTGTGGGTTTCCTTGGCTCTCTTGAGGTGCCTGTAGCAGGAAACACCTCCAGATGGGAAGAGAGACTCACCCTGTTCTAAAGATTAAAATGACAGAGGCATTACATGTTTCAGGTGTGAAATGTTTTACTGGTGAACATTTTGATGTGACAATTCTCCATTCTTCTAGCTATGAATACTGACCTCACTCGTGCCCACTCAGTACTCCTAAAACTGCTTAATCTTCTGTGGTCTAGTGCTACATCAAAGAGTGTCCTGAAGATGCACATCAGAGGTGGAGGTGGCCTGCTGCCTTCTGCAGCCTGTGACCTTTGATGCCCTTGGTGGTCATCCTCTGGAGGGCCTGGAGCTGCAGGGTTTAAGCCAACTTACCGGTGCCAGAGGTGTTGCTGTGCCACCCTGTTCTGCCCGCTGCCCTTGAGATGCATCGGTGTCAGGAGGGGAGAATTCAGAAGGACAGGAGACCACCTGAGTCTCCAGGTTGGCTCACGTGCTTCCTCCTCTCCCTCAGGGTGCTTGTAGGGCCCTGGGTTACTCCATGGGATGGAGGGGCATCTGGAGTGAGCTCCAGAAGCCTCTGAGCCATCTGGAGCTGCCAGTCCTGGATGCCCCTACCCCCATTATCTGCACCATGACATCAACATCTTCAGCGATGGTCCTCTGTGACTGGGCCAAGTTCTGGAGTACCTGGGCAATGTCCACCTGTGTCTGGGGCATGGGACAGGAATGGGAATCAATCAGTGAATGGGACAGGATGTCAAGGCCCTCAGCCATGGACATCAGAGACTGAGCCACGCCATGGACTCCACCGCCCATGGTTCGGACATTGAGCTCCAGGCTGTCACTGCAGTCACAAGTCTCGCAGGGTTTCCCTGGGTGCCACGCAATTCCGGCACCATCTCTTGCACCTTTGGGACTCCTCCAATTGACCTTCCAGTCACAGGAATATCGTTGACATCCTCTCCTGAATTTCACAGCTCTGGATTATCATCTGTAACAGCTCAGGGAGAACCTTGTTCAGAGGCCTGGTCTGGATTCTCCACCCCGCCACGCCACCTTTCAGCCTCGACCCGCTAGCGGGATTCTCCGTTATGCCGGCCGGTCAATGGGGTTTCCCATTTTGGGCAGCCCCACGCGGTCGGGAAACCGCCGGGCGCCGGCATAACGGAGAATCCCGCCGGCGGAGAATCCCGTCCCTGGTGTCTGGCTGCAGATTAGCTGAGTCCTGGGATCCAGAGAACCTCCAACTGCCCACTCATTTGGAAGTTCCTGCCTCCACCTGATGTGCATCAGCAGCTGTGTGATGCTCACCAGATCAGTGACCCAGAAGCCTGTCTGCAAATATCGCCCACCAAGGTGTGCGCCTCTGTGATGGCGGAAGGTGCAAGTGATAGCTGTGACATGTTATCGGTGTTCTCCACGGAGCTCACCTCTGAGGTGGTCTCTTGGGTGGAAGGGGTGGAGGGGAAGCGACTCTAGATGGCCCGTCTCATCAGATGGTGATCCTACAAGACAATAGCGAAAGTTCAGCGAAAGGGAAGGCTATTTGTCTGGGGCATCGACAACTCACTTTAGGCAGGCCGTGTGGATGAAGAGGCAGGAGATCTTCACTTCTCTGGCATAGGCCCAACCTCACTGTCAGTCAATTATCACTCCTCAGATAACCCCCAGATTTCCAGGGCCTTTCCTTATAGGGGCGAGGACTTGCAACTCTGGTATTCTGAACCCCTCTTGTTTCCCTTTTCCTCTTATTATGGACTATCTTCTCCTGTGAGGACAAATAAAAAGACCCCAGCAAATCCGATGCCAGCCGGGCCGGGAATTGATTGGGCTAAGTGTGGGCAGCATGGTGTCCAATTTGCATGACCTATATTTCTCCTGACCGTCAGTCATAGTGGGAGCGTGCAGTTCCCGCAACCGTACTTAGTCTCCAGGATGGAGAATCCAGCCCGTTATTTGAGTATGTTAGCATCTATTCAAAAACTATACTTAGGTCTTCTTCCTTCCCAAAATGAAAAAAGGGTCATATTTTTTTTTGACCAATCACGTACCTCTTGAAGAGAATTTTATTTCAATTGAAATGCCAAAGAGCATTGTTTGAAAATATCTTTTCTCTTTGCAACTGTATTTCAGAAATGAGTGTTTTACGCTTTTTTCAAAATGTTTTATTTTCCAGTAAGAATATTGGTTTATGTAATCGTTTTGCAGCTCGACAATGGAGCACTCCCTCATTATAAATCTTGCCTTTGACAGCGAATAGCTGACAGTGCTCTGGGAATACCGCTGAGGCATTTTGTTGTTGTTGTTTTGCAGCTTTCTGTTGCTGTTTATGAAAAGAAATTAAATTGAAATGCACTAGCAATAAATATAATTTGATTACCTTCACACTTATAATTCAAAGAAAAGTATGTTGATGCCAATAGGTTTCAAAGCAGATTAGAACTCCTTCCATTACCATTTGCAGTTGTTTAATAAAGGGAGCGCAATAATCAGGTTGGAAGTAATAAGGTTTAACTTACAGCAGAACATGGCATTAAATGTGATTTGATATTGGATTTGTATGGAGATAGTTGAAGCAGGTAATGGAAAATGAGTAAAGACTGGCGTGCAGCAAAGACTGTGGTTGTGGATGCAAATGACATGGTGCTTCAGCATAATCTGGTTAAGAGGTAAAAATCTGGCAATTTAGCTCAAATAAAAGTACTCTTCATTGGGAGGTTGCTGGTTTGAATCATCAGACCAAGGATTTGAGTTTATAATCTGTGCTGTGTGTGGCCAAATTCGGGATGAACTTGCCAAGGAAATTGACCATTCCCAGGAAGCGCAGTACTGCCTTCTTGTCCCCGGGGACTTTCATTGCCTCGATGGCTTTAATTTTGTCTGCGTCCGGGCGCACACCATGTCGCGAAATCTGATCGCCCAGGAACTTCAGCGTGGATGTCCCAAAACAGCACTTGGACCTGTTTAGCTTGAGGCCATGTACGCGTCGGAATACTTTATTGGGAATACGACCCACACTCCGTCGGATCCTTATCTTTTTTTAGTAACAGGGAAATCGATGCCTGCCCCAAGGTTTGCGGCAACACCTCCTTCCCTATCGCCTCCTCAAACATCCCCACCATCAGGGGTGCCAACCTATCCTTAAATATTTTATAATATTCCACCGGAAACCCATCCGGCCCTGCCACCTTCCCCGACTGCATCCTCCCAATCGCATCCTTTCTCTCCTGCTCCACTATTGCTCCTTCTAATGTAGCCCTGTCCCCCTCCCCTAGCCTCGGGTACTCCAACCCATCGAGAAATTCCTTCATCTCACGGTCTCCTCCGAGTGGCGCTGACTTGTACAACCTCTCATAAAACTCCTCAAAAAACTTGTTAATCAGCACTGGGGCCACCACCAACTTCCCTGCCCGATCCTTCACCTGAAGGATTTCCCTTGCCGCTGCCTCACTCCGAAGCTGACCTGCTAACATATCTCCATGTTCATAAACTGCACCCCTTGCTCGTCTCAGTTGGCGCACCGCCTTCCTGGTGGACAGTTGGTCGAAGCTCGCCTGTAGTTCCTTCCTCTTTTCCAGCTTCGCCGGGTCCCCATCCTCTGCATACCTCCAACATCTCATCTATTACCCCCTGCCGCTCCAACCTCTCCTCCTTATCCACCCTAGCCTTAAACAAAATTACCTCACCTCTCACCACCGCCTTTAGAGCCTCCCAGACGACTGCCTTCGACACCTCACCCGTACAATTGAAACCTACATATTCCTTAATTACATTTTCAATTTTCTCACAGAATACTTGGTTCCCCAAAAGCCCCACATCCAGTTTCCACCCCGGTCTCTGCGCTGCAGAGACTTGCTGCTGTATGTGTCGGAGCCAAGTGCGTCGATAGGAGGAATATTGGAGCTACTGCGGGTATTTGGGTCTTTCTCGGGGTACAAGTTGAACCTGGACAAGAGTGAGTACTTTGTGGTGTCTCGGCCGGGGGTGGGGGCAGGGGTGGGGGGGCTGCCATTCCGTAGAGCAGGGACTCATTTTAGGTATCTGGGGGTGCAGGTTGCCCGGGAGTGGGGGCCGCTTCGCAGGTACAACATCACTAGTTTGGTGGGGAGAGTGAAAGTCGATCTGGCAAGGTGGGACGGCCTTCCTCTGTCACTGGCGGGTCGGGTACAGACGGTTAAAATGAATGTGTTGCCGCGATTCCTGTTTATTTTTCAATGCCTACCGATTTTCCTGCCAAAGTCTTTTTTCAGGGAGATTGAGGGAAGGATTACCTCATTCATATGGGGAGGGAAGGTGGCCAGAGTGAGAAAGGTGCTGCTACAGAGGGGAAGGCAGGCAGGGGATTTGGGTCTCCCAAACCTGTTGTACTACTACTGGGCGGCGAATGTGGAGAAAGTGCGGAGCTGGGTCAGAGGGGTGGATTCTCAGTGGGTCAGAACGGAGGAGAGTTTGTGCAGGGGGGTCGGGGCTGAAGGCACTTGCAACAGCGCCGCTCCCGATAGCTCCGGGGAAATATTCAGGGAGTTCGGTAGTAATAGCTTCATTGAAAATCTGGAGGCAGTTTCGCCAACACTTCGGGTTGGGTTTAGGGTCAAGGGAAATGCCGATTCGGGGGAACCACAGATTTGAGCCAGGGAGGTGGGATGGAAGTTTTCGGAAATGGGAAGTGAGGTACCCTCAATAATGATGCTTAGAGATTAAACTGTAAAGAAGGCTTTATTAGACTAATAACTATACTACAGCTAGAGACGAGAGCTGACTGTTACACAGACCATGAGGCAGGCCTTTATGTCTGGCTCCCAGATGGGCGGAGCCAGAGGCGGAGTCCCCAGGGTTCCAAGCCCGGTCTTAAAGGGGACATCACCTTACATGATGAAAAGGCAGTAGCCGTTCATCACAGGAAGAGAAGGGGATTAAGACGCTAAAAGATTTGTTTCTTCGGGGTCGGTTTGCAGGATTGAGGGAGCTGGAAGCGAAGTATGGGCTAGAGCAGGGAGAAGTGTTTAGGTACATGCAGGTTCGGGATTTTGCCAGGAAGGAGATACAGAGCTTCCCAGAGGAACCGGCCTCCACATTGCTGGAGGAGGTGTTGACGACAAGGGGACTGGAGAAGGGGGCAGTGTCAGCGGTGTACGGAGCTTTTCTGGAAGAGGATAAGGCACCACTGGAAGGGATCAAAGCAAAGTGGGAGGAAGAGCTGGGAGAGGTTATAGAGGAGGGGGTCTGGTGTGAGGTGCTCCGGAGAGTGAATGCCTCCACCTCATGTGCGCGGTTGGGGCTGATACAGCTGAAGGTGGTATATAGAGCGCACCTCACGAGGGTGAGGATGAGCCGATTTTTTGAAGGAGTAGAGGATGTGCGGGGGGGGGGCCCGCGAATCACGTTCATATGTTTTGGTCCTGTCCAAAGCTAGGGGAGTACTGGAAGGAGGTGTTTAGGGTAATTGCCAAGGTGGTGCGTGTGAAACTGGACCCGGGTCCCCAGGAGGCCATATTCGAGGTGTCGGACCAGCCAGGGTTGGAAACAGGAGCGGAGGCAGATATCATAGCCTTCGCCACGTTGATCGCCCGAAGGCGGATCCTGCTGGGATGGAGAGCAGCCTCTCCACCCAGTGCCCTGGCGTGGCGGGGGGACCTGTTGGAATACTTGACCCTTGAGAAGGTTAAGTTCGAACTGAGGGGAAGCTCGGAGGGGTTCTACAAGTCATGGGCACTATTTATTATGCACTTTCAAGAACTGGATAACATCGAACATTAGTTGGGGGGGTGGGTGGGGGGGGAGGGGGGCTGTGTAGATTAAGGGTGACTTTGGGTAATCCCTGATTCCTTTGTGTCATTTGTTTATGTAAACATGTGGGCTGAGGTTTGGGGGTTGGTGGGCGGATGGGATCATTGTTATTATGGGGATTGACATACCTTGTTCATTATTGTTTATTGTTGACGGGTGTAAATGTGGGAGAAAATGTGAAAAAGGAGAATAAAAAAAAACTTAAAAAAAAAAAAACTGAGCACAGCACACCACTCATCGTCGGGATCCACACTGAGGATCGAGAGGCGTTGCGCAGGTGTGGTGGAGGCCAGCTCATGTGTGGTTATGATGCCCACCTGATATGGAGACTTGAGGTAGTCAGCATCAGGGTCCATTGGGCTGTCGGGATCAGTATCTGGCATGCCTTGTTGTATTGAGCGGATACTTCTGCGCCGCAGCTGGGATCGCTGGCTGCTGAGCGGTGGAGTGGATCGAGGGCTGCGTAGTGGCCAAGCTTGCCACACTGGAGACATCGGCGTCCTCTTACCGGACATTGCCGCTTTAAGTGGGCGGAGCACAATTTGGACACGTCATGACGCTGACACCAGCGCGATCTGTGCGCCATCGTGCATGCGCAGTGCAGTCGGCTGATGTACGTACCAGTGCAGTCGGGTTTGGTCTCGTCGTCCACTCAGTCGTGGCGCGCATGCGCAGGGATCCGGGAAAAGCGCGCAAAACGGCCACTCTCCTCGATGCTCAGGCCCTGCATCTGTGCAATGGCCTGCACCCTTTCTGCCTCATGGGAGGCCAGCTTTGCAGTTTTTGCCGCCCTGATGTGGGAATAACGATTCTTGGCATGCTCATGGACAACGCAGGTCCGAAAGCGACAGAGTCAACTGTTTGATTTTAAAGAGCTGCTGCCGCAGGGAGTTGGAGTGGATCCCGAAAACGACCTGACCCCGGATCATGGAATCAGCCATTGAGTCATAGTTACATGACTGCGCGAGGATGCAGAGATGGGTCAAGAAGGACTGAAAAGGTTCATCCTTACCCTGAAGCCTCTGCTGGAAAATGTACCGTTCAAAGCTCTCATTCACCTCAATGTCGCAGTGGCTGTCGAACTTCAGCAGGACTGTTTTGAATTTTGTTTTGTCTTCGCCGTTGGCGAACGTAAGTGAGTTGTAGATATGAATGGCGTGGTCCATCGCAGTGGAGAGAAATAGCACGATCTTCCTGGCATCCGATGCTGCCTCGAGGTCGGAGGCCTCGATGTACAAGAGGAACTTTTGCCTGAAGATTTTCCAGTTGGCGCCGAGGTTGCCGGAGATGCGGAGTTGCGGAGGAGGCTGGATGTTTTCCATTTTGCTGCCGATTCACTCGAGGTAGGTCCGTCAAGATTAATATCACTCTGGTACCATGATGTGTTAGGCAGGTTGGTTCGATGTGGACTGCACTCGATGCAGGGAAGTTAGAAACAGACGTCTAACACAGGAGAAGATCCAACACTGTTTTATTCAACTAGATGAACTGCTGTACATATTCAGCTGTGGGCCGACACTATACTGATCTGACGAGTGACCTTGTAGTAGCCTGACCAGACTTACTAGCTACCGCATGGTGTTTGTGCTTGCTAGCTCGTGGACTCTTACTGTCTCAGTAGCTGGGTCCTGAGAGAGCGGGAAACCTAGTGCCCTCTGGCTTTGTAGTGGTAGTGTCCTGTCTGGTGATTGGCTGTGCTGTGTTGTATGCTTACTGGTCATCCTATGTGTCAATCACTGCCTGTCTGCATCTCATTACATACGAGTGGATATTATGTCAGATGCAACAACAAGCATTGTCATCTCAAACAGCTGCTCTTTGATTTAACATATATCTTATTTGGGAAAGTTACCTTTACTTAGTCTATCACAATGCAACCAACACATACATGTGACAAATAATGTAATTTTCCAGAACACTTTAAAAATTGTTACATGAGACTCAGAAACGTTTTGCAAAGGCATTATTTTAATGCTCTTCTGCCTGGCAGCATCTCATCACATTGTTTAAGATTGCAGGAAAAAGAATGTAAATCACATGAGAAATGTGACGAACAGGAGATGGACTATCCAACCCGCAGCCACGAACTAGATTTGAAGAAACAACCTGTGGAATAGCGGCATCTGCAGATTTATAGAAGCTTGAAGGATCTCTCGTTCTCATGGTCTATGTGATAAAATAAAATATTCCATGAAATAATAATTGTGGTTTTAGAATTCCATAGGGACTACAGAATGTACAGCATGACAAACTATTTCACCTTGTCCAGGACAGTGATGTCTAAAGTGATTACATTGCCTATCTGGAGAACACCATGCAAATTGAAGGACAGCAAAGCCACAGCCTTATTGGTATACCTTTGGTCCCTCCCATGTAATCGTGTTGCAATCTCATTGATGGCCTTCAGTGACAACAGCACAGTCTGAATGTAAAAGTTTATAGCTTGAATGCTCCTGGCTCTTTGTACACACAAATATATGTCATAATATCCACGTATGTATATAATGAAGAGCAGACAGGCAGTGATTGACACACAGGGTGACCAGTAAGCACACAACACAGTGCAGCCAATCACCAGACTGGACACCACCACTATAAAGCCAGAGGTCACTAGGTTTCCCACTCTCTCTGGGCCCAGCCACTGAGACAGTCAGAGTCCACGAGCTAGCACAGAGCAAACACCATGCGGTAGCTAGTAAGTCTGGTCAGGCTACTACAAGGTCTCCAGTCAGTTCAGTATAGTGTCGACCTACAGTTAAATATGTTAGTTCTATCGTTCAATAAAACCGTGTTGGATCTTCTGCAGTGTTAGAGGTCTGTTTCAGTCCACACCGAACCGACCTGCCTAACACATCATGGTATTACGGAGTGATACTGAAAATTGACGGACCTACCTCGAGTGAATCAGCATTGACCAGCAAGCAGCCATCCGGTGACATGGAAAACATCCAGCCTCCTTCGCAGCTCCGCATCTCCGGCAACCTCGGCGCAAATTGGAAGCTCTTCAAGCAAAAGTTCCTCTGGTACATCGAGGCTTCTGACCTCTAAGCAGCATCGAATGCCAGTCCACTCCGACTACCTTCGGCAGCAGCTGCTGAAAGTCAAACAGTTGACCCCCTCTGTCGCTATCGAGACGTGCGTTGTCCATGAGCATGCTAAGAATCGTTACTCCCATATCAGGGCGGCAGAAACTGCGAAGCTGGCCTCCCACGAGGCGGAACGGGTGCAGGCCATTGCACAAATGCAGGGCCTGAGCATCGAGGAGAGTGGCCGTTCTGCGTGCTTTTCCCAGTCCCTGCGCGTGCGCGCCACAACCGAGTGGACGACGAGCCCGACAACCCGACTGCACAGGTGCGTACGTCGACCAACCGCACTGCGCATGCGTGATGGCGCACGGAACGCGCTGATGTCGGCGTCATGACGTGTCCGAATTGTGGCTCTGCCCATTTAAAGCGGCAATGTCCGGCAAAAGGATGCCGGCGTCTACAGTGTGGCAAGCTTGGCCACTACGCAGCCCTTTGCAGATCTGCTCCACCGCTCAGCAGCCAGCGATCCCAGCTGCGGCGCAGAAGTGTCCGCTCAATACAACAAGGCATGCCAGATTACGATCCCGACAGCCCAACAGACCCTGATGCTGAGTGCCTCAAGCCCCCATACCGGGTGGGCATCATAACTACACATGCGCTGCCTTCCACCACACCTACGCAACGCATCTTGATCCTCGGTGTGGATCCCGATGACGCGTGGTCTGCTGTCCACACAGTGAACATGGCCCGCATCCGGTTCAAACTGGACATCGGTGCATTGGCAAACCTCATCTCGAAATCCGACCTCGTCACCATCCGCGCCAAACCAAGCATTCTTCCACCGGCCTGCCAACTCCTTGACTGCAATGGCAATGCCATAGCTGCCAGTGGCTCGTGTCAACTAGGGGTATCCAATAAGGCGATCAAGGCGACGCTGCGGTTTGAAATCGTCGGGCCTGACTGAGCATCTCTGCTCGGTGCTCGTGCCTGCAAGCTCCTGAACCTTGTTCAAAGTGTCCACATCATGTCATCACCACCGGCAACGGCCTCGCCCGAAGGAAACTTGCAAGCCGACATAGATGACATCATCACGCAGTACCACAGCGTGTTCGACGGAATGGGCACACTCCCATACCGATACAAAATCCTGCTCAAGCCGCACGCCACCCCTGTAATTCATGCATCACGCCGGGTGCCGGCGCCCCTCAAGGATCATCTGAAGAAGCAATTACAGGACCTCCAAGACCAGGGCATCATATCAAAGGTTACAGAGCCCACAGACTGGGTCAGCTCCATGGTCTGTTTCAAGAAGCCGTCAGGGGAGCTTTGCATTTGCATTGACCCTAAGGATCTAAACCGCAACATCTTGAGGGAGCATTACCCGATACCAAAACAAAAAGAGTTGACCAGTGAGATGGCTCGTCAAATTCTTTACTAAGCTCGACGCCTCCAAGGGTTTTTGGCAAATACGACTGGACGCGTCCAGTAGCAAGTTGTGCACGTTCAGCACCCTGTTTGGTCATTACTGCTACAACCGGATGCCTTTTGGCATCATATCTGCCTCCGAAGTATTTCATTGCATCATGGAACAGATGATGGAGGGGGTGCGAGTGTACGTTGACGATGCATTATCTGGTCCACAACCCCACAGGAACACATCGCTCGCCTCAAGCAGGTATTCCAAAGAATCCATGAACATGGTCTTCAGCTCAACTGGGCCAAGTGCTCATTTGGTCAATCAGAGATCAAATTCCGAGGTGACCACATCTCGCAGCAGGTCATACGGCCAGACACCAACAAGGTCTCGGCGATCAACGCCATGAAGTCCCCGGAGGACAAAAAGGCGGTCCTCCGCTTTCTCGGAATGGTCAAATTCCTCGGGAAATTCATTCCCAATATGGCATCCCACACCACGGCCCTCCGACATCTCGTCAAAAAGTCGACGGAATTCCAGTGGCTGCCCATGTATGAAGAGGAATGGCGCGAGCTCAAAGCAAAACTCACGACAGCCCCGGTCCTAGCGTTCTTCGACACAACCAAGGAAACCAAGATATCAACTGATGCCAGCCAGGACGGCATTGGGGCGGTGCTACTTCAGCGGGATGACTCCGCATCCTGGGCTCCAGTAGTGTATGCCTCCATGACGCTCACTGAGCAACGGTACGCCCAGATTGAGGAGTGTCTGGGCCTCCTAACAGGGATAGTCAAGTTCCACGACTATGTTTATGGCCTGCCAAAATTCACGGTAGAGACAGACCACAGGCCTCTAGTCCACATAATCCAGAAGGATTTAAACGACATGACACCTCGGTTACTGCGTATTCTTCTAAAGCTACGCCGCTATGACTTCGAACTGGTCTACACGCCAGGTAAAGAGCTGATCGTTGCAGATGTCCTGTCCAGGTCCATCACCACACCACATAAACAAAGTGACTTCATCTGCCACATAGGAGCCCAAGTGCAGTTGTGTGCCTCGAACCTTCCGGCCTCCAACGAACGGGTGGTCCAAATTCGTGAGGAGACAGCCAAGGATCCTCTGCTGCAGCGAGTGATGCAGCACCTCAGCAATGGCTGGCAGAAGGGACAATGTCCCCAGTTCTATAACATAAAAGACGACCTGACGGTGGTGGAGGGAATCCTTCTGAAACTCGACAGGATCGTAATTCCTCAGAGCATGTGGGCTATGGTGCTGGGCCAACTCCATGAGGGTCACCTTGGGGTCGAGAAATGCCGACGCAGAGCACGGGAGGAGGTCTATTGGCCGGGCATCAGCCAGGACATTGCCGACACAGTCCTCAATTGCCCTGCCTGTCAGCAGTTTCAGCCAGCTCAACCCAAAGAAACGTTGCAGCAGCACGAGATTGTGACCTCTCCGTGGTCCAAAGTCAGTGTAGATCTTTTCCACGCCAAGGGGCGTGACTACGTACTCTTGGTCGACTACTTCTCCAGTTACTCAGAAGTAGTGAAACTGTCCAACCTCACGTCGAAGGCGGTAATCAAAGCCTGCAAAGAAACGTTCGCCAGGCATGAGATACCGCTCACGGTAATGAGCGACAACGGTCCTTGCTTTTACAGCCAGGAATGGTCTGACTTTGCACAGTCCTACATCTTCCGTCATGTTACCTCAAGTCCCCATTACCCGCAGTCAAACGGGAAGGCCAAAAAAGGGGTCCATATTGTAAGGCGGCTGCTGTGCAAAGCTGCAGATTCAGGCTCCGATTTTAATCTGGCGATGCTGGCATACAGGGTGACCCCACTGTCCAGTGGATTGTCTCCAGCCCAGATGCTCATGAATCGCACTCTGAGAACCACAGTTCCAGCCATCCACGTTCCCGACCTTGACCACCTCACGGTCCTACAGAAAATGCAGCAGTCACGGGCCCAACAGAAAGCCACGTACGATGCCCATGCCACGGATCTGACCGAGCTGGCCCCAACTGATCATGTTCGCGTACCGTTGCCTGAGGGCGGCTGGTCAGCCACAGCTATTGTGCTCAAATAAGTGGCCCCAAGATCATTCCTTATCCGTATGGCTGATGGCTCCCTGCTACGGCGCAACAGACGGGCACTGCGAAGAGTTCCACGCCAGCTACCTGACCGGCATGCCCCGCTGCCTACGATGCCTCCTCCGGATGTACCCTACAACGAGGCCACCGATCTACCAGCAATTCTGCCGGTCCACGCGCCCACCGCGATGCCAGAGATCCCGCCTCTCCAAGCGCAGGCGGCTCCCAATCCACCTCTGCGGCGATCCACAAGAATTCGTCGCCCACCACAAAGACTAAATCTATAGACTGAGCTTTTGTACATTTTTGTGACTTCACCAATTGGACCTCTGTACATATCGTTTTGTTTGACATGTATCTGCACTATCACAACATTCCTATGTATATACATTCATTTAGACATCTTTCTGTATATAGTCAGGCACATATATACATATGTATGTATGTATGGAACCATCCACACCTTAGTATTTTTTTTTTTTTAAATGGTGAAGAGGTCATAATATCCACGCATGCATATAATGACAGGTGTGGTAGTACCAGGTATTGCGGTACCTGAGAGGCTGATGACCATTGGTTAGACCCTGGAGTCTACCATTGGCTGTATTGCATAGCTCCACCCTGAAGGCAGGGTATAAGTGATGGTGCCGTCCCAGCAGCCTTTACTTTCTGCATCAAAGCTGCTGGGGTAAAGGTTCTAGCAGATTAAAGCCTTCAGTTCTGGAATCACTTCGTCTTGAGTGTAATTGATTGCGCATCAATTTAATCTGCTACAACTTCAGTTGGAAGGATGGATCTCCGCATCAAACCGGAGTGCCTCCAGCTCAGCCCCCATGCGGATAACTCTGCTGCTATTTTTAAATACTGGCTGCCGTGCTTTAAGGGCTACCTCGACACGGCCGTAGACACCCCCACGGAAGGACAGAAGATGCATCTCCTGTGCTCCCGGGTCAACCCCGGGATCTACCCCCTTATCGAGGAGGCGGAGAACTATGCTGCCGCTATCGAACTGCTGGAAGGACATTACATCCACCCGGTAAACCAGGTCTACGCTCGTCACCTGCTTGCGACTAGGCGGCAAAGCCCCAAGGAAACGTTGGAACATTTCTACCGGGCGCTACTGGTGCTGGACTGAAACTGTGGCTGCCAGCAAGCACACAGAACTTTTAATCAGGGATGCTTTTGTTGCAGGTATGACCTCCCCCGATATCCGCCGAAGGCTCCTAGAAAGGGACACTCTGGGACTTAGAGGCACGGGTCCTGGCAGGGTCCATGGACGTTGCCTATAAAAATGCCCCCTGGGCTGCGTGGCACCCCGCAGCAGCAGCCCCTCAGGCCTTCCCCCTGACCCCGCAAGCCTGCGCGGTGAGACGGCCCGCTACCGCCGCCGGACCCCGCTGTTTCTTCTGCGGGCAGGCGAATCATCCCCGCCCGCGCTGCCCGGCCCCCACCGCCGCCTGAAAAGGGTACGGCAAAAAGGGCCACTTTGTGGGGGTCTGCCAGGCCCGCGCCGTGGCCGCGGTCTCCAGCGACTATGGTCCACCGTGGCAACCCTCCCTTCAGGCCCCGACCGGCCAGCACTCACCACTACCCCCCCCTATCCTAATGCCACGTGCGACCCACGGGCACGGCCATTTTGCCCCCCGGACTCCACGCTGGACGGGTGGGCGCCGCCATTTTGTCCATCGCCGACGCCATCTTCTTCATCCTCGGACACCATGTGCGACCCATGGGTGACGCCATCTCGGATGGGGCCCCAGGCCCCCAGCTCGGTCGACTACACGCTGCCCGATCAGAACTCGCAACTGCTTCATCTGGCCTCGGTAACACTGGACCAAAGTCGACCTCGGAGACTCGCAACGGCTACAACAACGATCCTCATCAACGGCCACGAGACGTCGTGCCTGATTGACTCTGGGAGCATGGAAAGCTTTGTTCACCCTGACACGGTAAGGCGCTGTTCACTTTTAACCCACCCTGTAAATCAAAGGATCTCCGTGGCCTCCGGGTCACACGCGGTGGAGATACAGGGGTTCCGCCTAGAGAACCTCACTGTCCAAGGCAGGAAATTCGACAATTTCAGCCTGTATGTCCTGCGGCACCTGTGCGCGGCTACCCTCCTGGGGCTGGACTTCCAATGCCATTTGCAAAGCCTGACTTTGAAATTCGGCGGCCCTATACCTCCCCTTACTGTCTGCGGCCTCGTGAAGGTCGACCCGCCTTCCCTGTTTGCGAACCTCACCCCAGATTGCAAACCCATCGCCACCAGGAGCAGACGGTACAGTGCCCAGGACCGGACCTTCATCAGTTCCGAGGTCCATAGGCTGCTGGGGGAAGGGGTCATCGAAGCGAGCACCAGTCCCTGGAGAGCTCAAGTAGTGGTGGTAAAGACCGGGGAGAAGCATAGGATGGTCATCGACTACAGCCAGACCATCAACAGGTTTACGCAGCTGGATGCGCACCCTCTCCCCCGTATAGCCTACCTGGTAAACAGGATCACACAATACAAGATCTTCTCCACAGTGGACCTCAAGTCCGCCTACCACCAGCTACCCCTCCGCACTAGTGACCGCAAGTACACTGCCTTCGAAGCAGATGAGCGGCTCTATCAATTTTTAAGAGTTCCCTTTGGTGTCACTAATGGGGTCTCGGTCTTCCAGCGAGAGATGGACCGAATGGTTGACCGGTACGGCTTATGCTCAACGCTCCAGTATCTGGATAACGTCACCATTTGCGGCCATGACCAGCAGGACCACGACACCAACCTCCGCAAATTCCTCCAGACCGCGAAAATCCTTAATCTGACATACAATAAGGATAAATGCGTGTTTAGCACCGACCGTCTAGCCATTCTAGGCTACGTAGTGCGAAGTGGAGTCATAGGCCCCGACCCTGAGTGCATGCGCCCCCTCATGGAGTTCCCCTCCCTCACTGCCCCAAGGCCCTGAAGCGCTGCCTTGGGTTCTTCAGCTATTATGCACAGTGGGTCCCCAATTACGCAGACAAAGCCCAACCCCTGATCAAGTCCACAACCTTCCCCCTGTCGACAGAGGCCTGCCAGGCCTTCAGCCGCATCAAAGCAGACATTGCGAAGGCCACGATGCGCGCCATCGACGAGTCCCTCCCCTTCCAGGTCGAGAGCGATGCGTCCGACGTAGCTCTGGCGGTCACCCTAAATCAAGCGGGCAGGCCTGTGCCTTTCTTCTCCCGTACCCTCTATGCTTCTGAAATTCGCCACTCCTCGGTCGAAAAGGAGGCCCAGGCCATAGTAGAAGCTGTGCGACACTGGAGGCATTATCTGGCCGGCAGGAGATTCACTCTCGTCACGGACCAACGTTGCCTTCATGTTCGATAATGCACAGTGGGGCAAGATTAAGAACGACAAGATCTTGCGGTGGAGGATAGACCTCTCCACCTACAATTACGAGATCTTGTACCGTCCGGGGAAGCTAAACGAGCCTCCTGATGCCCTGTCCCGCGACACATGTGCCACCGCACAAGTAGACCGCCTCCGATCCCTCCACGAGGAACTCTGCCACCCGGGGGTCACTCGCTTTTTCCATTTTATCAAGACCCGCAACCTGCCCTACTCCATCGAGGAGGTCAGGACAGTCGCCAGGGACTGTCAAATCTGCGCGGAGTGCAAACCGCACTTCTACCGGCCAGAGAGGGCACACCTGATAAAGGCTTCCCGTCCCTTTGAACGCCTCAGCATGGACTTCAAAGGCCCCCTCCCCTCCACCAACCGCAACACTTATTTCCTTAATGTGATTGATGAATACTCCCGGTTCCCATTCGCCATCCCCTGCCCAGACATGACCACAACCACCGTCATCAAGGCCCTCCAGCATATCTTTACACTGTTCGGTTTCCCCGCATACCGCATATATACACATGATTGGGGATCCTTCTTTATGAGCAATGAACTGCGTCAATTCCTGCTCAGCAAGGGCATCGCCTCGAGCAGGACGACAAGTTACAACCCCCGGGGAAACGGTCAGGGAGAGAGGGAGAACGGAACAGTCTGGAAGACCGTCTTGCTGGCCCGACGGTCCAGGATTCTCCAAGTCTCCTGCTGGCAGGAAGTCCTCCCGGTGGCCCTCCACGCCATCCAGTCACTGCTCTGTACAACCACAAATCAGACACCTCACGAACATCTCCTTGTTTTCCCCAGGAAGTCCTCCTCCGGGACCTCGCTCCCAACCTGGCTAACGACATCCTGCTTCGGAAACATGTGAGGGCGCACAAGTCGGACCCGTTGGTCGAGAGGGTCCACCTGCTGCAAACCAACCCCCAGTACGCCTACGTAGCGTTCCCTGACGGCCGGCAGGACACAGTCTCCCTTCGGGACCTGGCGCCCGCCGGAGCCCCACGCGCACCCAAGCCATTGCCCCCACCCCCGCTTCCCCCACAGCACCTCACTGGAGGGTCAGTACTCCCACCGCTCATGCCCAGGCCCGATCACCCACCGACGCCCCCTACAGGCGCCCCACCTCCCTGTCAATCTTTTGCCCCTACAGCGCCGCCTCGGGGTGACAAAGCTGCCAGGGAGTACGACACCACACTCCCGGAGTTGCAACCGCTGGGACCCCCGTCAGAATCACCGCCGAAGTCCAGATGCTCCAGAAGGACGACCAGGCCGCCTAATAGACTGATTGCTGCACTATAAACACTTTGTACATAACCTCGACATCACGGTACCTCCATACCTGGTCATACCATGCTAAAGGCGATTATTAACGCTGGCCACCACCCCGCCGGGCTCTTTTTTAACAGGGGGTGAATGTGGTAGTACCAGGTATTGCGGTACCTGAGAGGCTGATGACCTTGGTTAGACCCTGGAGTCTACCATTTGCTGTATTACGTAGCTCCGCCCTGAAGGTGGGGTATAAGAGATGGTGCCATCCCAGCAACCTTCACTTTCTGTATCGAAGCTGCTGGGGAAAAGGTTCTAGCAGATTAAAGCCTTCAGTTATGGAATCACTTCGTCTTGAGTGTAATTGATTGCGCATCAACAGGCAGTGATTGACACGCAGGATGACCAGTAAGCACACAGCACAATGCAGCCAATCACCAGACTGGACACCACCACTATAAAACCAGAGGGCACTAGGTTTCCCGCTCTCTCTGGGCCCAGCCACTGAGACAGTCAGAGTCCACGAGCTAGCACAGTGCAAAAACCATGCGGTAGCTAGTAAGTCTGGTCAGGCTCGTACAAGGTCTCCAGTCAGTTCAGTATAGTGTCGACCCACAGTTAAATATGTATGTTAGTTCTATCTTCAATAAAACCGTGTTGGATCTTCTACAGAGTTAGAGGTCTGATTCTCGCATCGTGCATCAAGTGCAGTCCACACCGAACCGACCTGCCTAACACATCAATATACTCAGACGTTTTCTCCTTCTTTCTCCTCCACCACTTCCACGGAACAAGTG
Organism: Scyliorhinus torazame; assembly: GCF_047496885.1. NCBI lineage: Eukaryota > Metazoa > Chordata > Chondrichthyes > Carcharhiniformes > Scyliorhinidae > Scyliorhinus > Scyliorhinus torazame. The sequence continues at coordinate 123,273,967 of NC_092709.1, forward strand.
TGATCAATACACTGCAGTGCAAGATTTATCCTCCTGATGGTGGATTTAATTTAGGTTGCAGGTGTCATAGTGAGAAGATAAATGTTACAAATATTGACATAAGGTGGTGCTGAAGGAACATTTAAGCTCACACTTTTGAGCAACGGAGTTGCAAACCATAACTTTTATTAAGCTTCTGGTGAACCTACTGCAATAAATATTCATATGCCACATTTTCCTATTTAGATAACATTATGATGTCATTGGCCCTTACTACCTGTCATGATATGCACTCATTCACATAATGAGATACAGACAGGCAGTGACAGACACCCAGTACAGCCAATCAACACACAGGACAGAACACAACCAATCACCAGGCAGAACACTATAAGGTGGTCTCCCATTATAAAACACACGAGGTATCAACACTCTGCCTCTTTCCACTGGTGACAACTGTAGTGATCGTCAGGGTGTATATATCAGTTAGCACCTTCTACAGGTGGCTCAGAGCTAGTCTGGTCTAGTTAGTTATCGTAAACACGCTTAGATTAGTAGAGTTTCAAACCTACAGCGAACTGTGTGCACTGCTTAACAAGTTCAATAATGCGTATTGAACTAACATCACAGTTTGGAGTCGACTTTCAAGTACAACTGCATCCAGTTGCAGTCAGTGTTAAAAAGCAACCCAAAATTCTTCCGCCAGCCTGCCAGCTCCTCGATTATAATGGCAATGCCGTAACTCCACTAGGATCTTGTCATCTATTCGTCTCCAACAAGACCATCAATGCCACACTGCGATTCGAAATCGTCAAGCCTGATAAGGCATCCCTGCTTGGTGCCCATGCATGCAAGCTACTCAACCTCGTACATCGAGTCCATCCCAGGTCTTCTTCCAATGTGGATCTTCAAGCTGACATTGATGACAACCTTGCTCAATATCCGGATATGTTTGATGGAATGGGCACTCTGCCATACTGCTGCAAGGTCCCACTCAGGCCTGATGCCACGCCTGGAAGCCATGCACCACGCCAGGTGCCGGTTCCTCTGAAGGAACATTTATAGGCACAGCTACAGGAGCTCCAAGACCAGGGCATCATCTCCAAAGTGACGGAACCAACTGACTGGGTCAGCTCGATGGTCTGTGTGAAGAAGTCCTCAGGGGAGTTGCAGATATGCATAGATCCCAAAGATCTTAACCAGAACATAATGCGGGAACACTACCCGATCCCGAAGCGGGAGGAACTGACCAGTGAGATGGCACACGCCAAATTCTTCACAAAGCGAGATGCATCGCGTATTTTCTGGCAGATACAACTGGACGAGTCCAGCAGGAAGCTCTGCACGTTCAACCATTTGGCAGGTACTGTTATAACGGTATGCTGTTCGGTTGTCTCAACCTCTGAAATCTTCCACAGGATCATGGAGCAGATGATGGACGGCATTGAGGGTGTGCGTGTCTACATAGATGATGTAATCATATGGTCCATGACCCCCGAGGAACACATATCACATCTCAAACAAGTTTTTCGACGTGTCTATGCAAACGGCCTCAAGCTGAACAAGGCCAAGTGCTCCTTTTGCATGTCAACCATCAAGTTCTTGGGCGACCAGATATCCGAGCAGGGTGTGCAACCAGATTCGGACAAGGTCAAGGCCATTAATACGCCGGAAGACAAGAAGGCGGTGCTACGTTTCCTCAGAATGGTGAACTTGGGAAAATTAATTCCCAACATGGCCTCACACACCACGGCTCTCAGGCATCTGGTGAAGAAGTCCACTGCATTCCAGTGGCTACCCACACGTCAAGCAGAGTGGCACGAGCTCAAAGCAAAACTCACCACTGCTCCGGTACTAGCGGTTTTTGACCCGGACAAGGAAACAAAATTCTCCATGGATGCAAGCCAGGATGGCATTGGTGCGGTGCTCCTCCAGAGGGATGACTCCTCGTCCTGGGCTCCAGTTGCTTTTGCGTCAAGGGCCATGACTCCTACTGAAGAGGTACGCCCAGATCGAAAAAGAGTACCTGGGCCTCCTAACCAGCATTGTAAAGTTCCATGACTACGTCTACAGTCTATCAACATTCACAGTGGAGACTGACCACCGACTTTTGGTCCATATCATTCAGAAGGACTTGAATGACATGACACCCAGGCTTCAGCGCATTCACCTTCGACTCCGAAGGTACGATTTTGAGTTAGAACACACACCAGGCAAGGAGCTAATAATTGCGGATGCCCTGTCCCGCTCCATCACTTCGCCCTGTGAAAAGGTTGACTTCATCCGCCAGATTGAGGCACAGGTGCAGCTGTTTGCCAGCAACCTTCCGGCCTCAGATGAGTGATCAGCATTCGTGAAGAGACTGCCAAAGACCCTCTTCTGCAGCGTGTAATGCACCACCTTGCAAATGGCTGGCAAAAAGGGCAATGTCCTCAGTTCTTTAATGTGAAGGATGACCTGACAGTCATCGAGGGGATCCTCCTCAAACTAGATCGTATTGTTATTCCTCATAGTCTGCAGAGCTTAGTGCTCAAACAAATCCACGAGGGACATCTTGGTGTCGAAAAGTGTAGGCACAGGGCCCGGCAGGCTATATATTGGCCTGGAATCAGCCAGGACATATCTAACATGGTCCTCAATTGTGCAACCTGCCAGCGTTTCCAGCCTGCTCAAACAAAAGAAACACTCCAGCAACACGAGAACGTGACCTCTCTGTGGTCCAAGGTGGGAATCGACCTTTTTCACGCCAATGGGTGTGACTATGTGCTCATCATAGATTACTTCTCAAATTACCCGGAAGTTGTGAAGCTGTCATACCTCATATCAAGGACAGTCATCAAGGCCTGCAAGGAATCATTTGCCAGGCATGGTATTCCACTCACTGTCATGAGTGACAATCGTCCCTGCTTCCACAGCAAAGAGTGGTCCAATTTCGCCAAGTCGTACCAATTCAACCACATTACCTCAAACCCACACTACCCGCAGTCCAACGGGAAGGTTGAGAAAGGGGTCCATATAGTGAAGTAACTGCTCTGCAAGGCTGTAGATTCTGCTTCTGACTTCAACCTTGCCCTGTTGGCGTACAGGGCAACCCCTCTGTCCACCAGTATTTCTCTGGCTCAACTCCTTATGAATAGAGACCTGCGGACGACTGTTCCAGCCATACACTTACCAGACCTGGATCACCTCCTAGTGCTGCAAAAGGTGCAGCAACACAGGAACCGGCAAAAGCTGACGTACGATGCTTATGCTACCGATTTACCTGTGCTCTCTCCGGAAGATGCTGTTCGGATCAAGCTACCTGATGGAAGCTGGTCAGCTCCAGCTGTTGTTGTGCGACAGGCTGCTCCCAGATCGTTTGCAGTTCGTATGGCTGATGTCACCATTGTCAGGCACAACAGAAGGGCACTGCGCAAAGTTGCCTGCCCACCACCAGATCCTACTTTTCTATATGTTGTTATGCCTCCTCCGGACACCTCGCACCACGAGGCCACCAATCTGGCAGCAATCCCGCCTGTCAAGGCGCCATTGTCCCCACCTCCACCTCTCTGGCAGTCGACAAGGATCAGACGCAAGCCCCAAAGATTGGACTTATAGACATTGCTCTTGTAAATTCTGTTCTGTATCTGCATGCCAGACACCTCTTATGTATATATTCATCCACTCGCTTTCATCCATTCGCCATTTAATGTAAATAGTTCTACATGTAAATACAGTGCCATATGCTCCAAGCAACCAACATTTTTTTTCAAAAAAAGGGGAGAAGTCATGATATGTACTCATGCACATAATGAGATACAGATAGGCAGTGACAGACACCCAGTACAGCCAATCAACACACAGGACAGAACACAACCAATCACCAGGCAGAACACCAGACGGTGGTCTCCCACTATAAAACACACGAGGCATCAACACTCTGCCTCTTTCCCCTGGTGACAACTGTAGTGACAGTCAGGGTGTATATATCAGTTAGCACCTTCTACACATGACTCAGAGCTAGTCTGGTTTAGTTAGTTATCGTAAGCATGCTTAGATTAGTAGAGTGTCAAACCCACAGCGAACTGTGTGCACTGCTTAACAAGTTCAATAAAGCGTATTGAACTAACATCACAGTTTGGAGTCGACTTTCAAGTACAACTGCATCCAGTTGCAGTCCGTGTTACCCCAAGGTGATTAACACGACACTACCATTCTTGTTATATGTGCCAGCATGAGAGAAGATACTCTTACATCCAGTAAAAAATGAATTTGCATGTGCATCTAGCCTGCAACAGACTAAGTAATATAAAAAACAGTACAGTGCTTTTGTATAATTTGTATTTTCAATTATCAAGGAAATTTTAATTCATAAAATTAATCTACCTAATTTTCTCAGTCCATTTTCTAGTTAGCATTTTTCTTTATTTCAGGTTCATTTCAGTCAATAATATCCACAGGCTAATTGTATTTGAGGCACCGTGTAAGAGGCACTCCCTGCTGAGCTGAGGCACAGTGATGATGACAAAGGCAGAAGAATGCACATTAATTCAAGTATATCTTCTGTAAGACTCCTTCCTGTTATTTTCTTTGTTCCCATTTTTAACATTTTATTTTATTATTTTTGGTGCGTGGACCTATAATCGGGACATGCATTTAAGCAGAAGGTAGTTGAAACAGCTAGTTTGCCAGGACACTGCCTTCCCAGGTTTTGTATTTTGGAAGGGAGGAGCCAGATTCTTCGGTACCAAATGGATTTTAGGAACCAGGTTTGGAGGGAGTCGGTTCGATTAATTAACTGGCAACTGGTGGATTTACCAAGGACTGTGTTCTGCCTGACAGTGGTCAGTGATTGGTTCCTGTGTTATGATTTCTGACAGAATGTGACAGAAGTGTTAAGACTTTGGAAATGAAAGGAACGTTCTCTCTCTGTCCTGCTTGCTGAAGTGAAAGAACTGCTCTATTGTTCTGAAAGCAGTGTTCTGGCACATTCTTTGCTGTAAACCTGAAACGATGTTGAGACTACAGAGAAAGTTGGCAACCTTGCCAGAGAAAACCATCTCAAGCTGAGAAAGAAGAAGTACCAAAATGAAAGTCTGAACATCAAAAAAGACTTTAACTGGAAGTCATCCCAGTTTATCAACGGTCCTTATTCTTTTACTTTTATTATTATTTTCTTTCCCTTTTTACATCCCTTTCCCTTCTGTGTTGTTTATGTGTGTGTTCGTGTGTGTGTAGAGAATGGGGCGAGTTAGGAAGGGATGGGTTGGGAAAGTGGTATGTAGGTAGTCAGTTACATTTTCTGTCCATTTAATTATAATACTGTTCACAATAAAACGTTACTTGAGTTATATTACATAGATTACATAGAACATACAGTGCAGAAGGAGGCCATTCGGCCCATCGAGTCTGCACCGACCCACATTAATCCCTCACTTCCACCTTATCCCCGCAACCCAATAACCCCTCCCAACCCTTATGGACACTACGGGTAATTTAGCATGGCCAATCCACCTAACCTGCACGTCTTTGGACTGTGGGAGGAAACCGGAGCACCCGGAGGAAACCCACGCGGACACGGGGAGAACGTGCAAACTCCGCACAGACAGTGACCCAGCGGGGAATCGAACCTGGGACCCTGGCGCTGTGAAGCCACAGTGCTAATCACTTGTGCTACCGTGCTGCCCTTATAAAGTTACAAACCTGGTGACGGTAGTTTATTGGGCTCAACCAAGGACCTTGGGTATTTTAAATAATTCTAATTTCGCCTCTGTGGCAACTCTGGGTCAAGTGGGACTGGAATTGACCGTGCACTAGCCCAGGGTAGCGTGCCAATTCAGCATGTGACCACCATGTGGGTGTATTTAGAATGCTCACTAAAAGCCTTTGAAAATATGGCTTTCATTCCCAATTTTCCTGAAAAGTTTTATATCCAGTAATTTGAATTTATCACAGAATCATAGAATTTACAGTGCAGAAAGTGGCCATTCGGCCCATCGAGTCTGCACCGGCCTTTGGAAAGAGCACCCTATCCCCATAACCCAGTAACCCCACCCAACTTTTTTGGACACTAAGGGCAATTTAGCAAGGCCAATCCACCTAACCTGCACATCTTTGGACTGAGGGAGGAAACCGGAACACACAGACACAGGGAGAACGTGCAGACTCGGCACAGACAGTGACCTAAGCTGGGAATCGAACCTGGGACCCTGGAACTGTGAAGCAACAGTGTTAACCACTGTGCTACCGCCACCCCAAGGACATAAATCACAGAGTGACAATTTATTACTTAAAGTGGAGTTATGAGACAGCTTGAATTAAATAGAGTACGTGCAGCAATAAAGCATAAACATTTGAAAACCAAGTTCTACAAATATTTAAACCATCAAATAGAGAAGATGATTTGAGTATCGTGATGTAGAGTTATCTCTTTGGAGGAAATGAGAAAATTGTACCAATATGCATTTTAAATTGCACTGACTAACAGTTCATGTTTCCATTAAAATTAAGCGGCAAAAACCCAAGTGGAAAATCTTGTATGAACCATCAATTCAATCAGTCTATGTAATGCAAATATAATAGTTTCTTCACTTTTTTACCATTCAAAATCTGTTGCATGTGCATCTAAGAACCTGAATGTAATTTGAAGAGACCTCCCTAATCTGTGGAAACTTGCAATTTATACCTGGGTGTTTGGCTAGTTTTGTGGGCCCTGTTGATAAAGACAAATTACATTTTAAACCAATGCAAAAGATCATGGAAAACACAAATGGTTTTGGATGCAATTCATGTATGTTTAAAATTCCCCATTCTTTTGTGCTCTTTTTACCCAGATTGTGCTGTCATTACCAGTGTAGATAAGCAAAAACTATAATCCAAAGTATTCAAGTGTTAAACGCTACATTAATTAACTGTCAGCCGGGGGGGAAATAATAATAATCCCAATTATGGTCTGATTGTTGACCTCTCCTCCTTTCAAAATGGCAGAGAAAAGAAAGAAAAACAACCAAATTAACTTAAGTCATGTCCACAAGCCATGTGTTACATGGTACCGGATGAAAAAAGTAGAAACATTGGCATTGTTTGTATCCTTTTTGTGGGCGTAATGCATGCCCTTAGAGCTCCAAAATGGTACACGTGGTATATACATACACTTCTGAGGCAAATCAGGTTAGATGTCATATTGGGGAGAGCATTTAGCACACATGCAATGAACGCCCACCAAAAGAATGCAGAGTGAGGGCAGCCTGTGGCACAGTGGTTAGCACTGGGACTGCGGCGCTGAGGACCTGGGTTCGAATCCTGGTCCTGGGTCACTGTCCGTGTGGAGTTTGCACATTCTCCCCATGTCTGTGTGGGTTTCACCCCCACAACCCAAAGTTGTGCAGGTTAGGTGGATTGGCCACACTAAATTGCCCCTTAATTGGAAAAGATAATAATTGGGTACTCTCAATTTTAAAAAAAGAATGCAGAGTATGCAGCTGGTGATGCACAATGGCACAGTGGTTAGAACTGCTGACTGACGGCACCAGGGACCCGGGTTTAATTCTGTCCAAGAGTGACTGTCTGTGTGGAGTTTGAACATTCTCCCAGTGTCTGCGCAGGTTTCCTCCGGGTGCTCCGGTTTCCTCTCACAGTCCAAAGATGTGCAGGTTAGGTGGATTGGCTATGGTAAAATTTCCCCTTTGTGTCCAAAGATGTTTGGGTTAGGTTAAGAGGTTATAAGAATAGGGCTGGGATGTGGGGTTGGCTGGAGTGTTCTTTCAGAGGGCCAGTGCGGACTCGAAGGGCTGAATGGCCTCCTTCTGCACTGTGGGGAATCTATGATTTTATGATTCTGGTAGCTGTTAAAATTCTTTAGTAGTTCCAAGTTGCAAAAAGCTGAAGGGAGTGGTGTGTTTGGTGCTGAAGGAGTTTTTGTGAACTTCAAGGCATCTTCACAAGCCAATTGTTTGTGGACATGGGTGTATTAGTAGACATTCCCCATTAAATACAGCATGACTGGGAGAATGAAGAGATCACATAGTAGAATTTACAGTGTAGAAGGAAGCCATTCGGTCTATCGAGTCTGCACGGCCCTTGGAAAGTGCACCCTACCCAAGCCCACGCCTCCACCCCATCCCCGCAACCCAGTAACCCCAGCTAAACGTTTGGACGCTAAGGGGTAATTTACATAGAACATGGAACAGTACAGCACAGTAGAGGCCTTTCAGCCCACGATGTTGTGCCGACCATTTATCCTGATCTAAGATCAACCTAACCTACACCCCTTCAATTTACTGCTGTCCATGTGCTTGTCTAAGAATCGCTCAAATGTCCCTAATGACTCTGACTCCACTCCCTCTGCTGGCAGTGCATTCCACACACCCACCACTCTCGGTGTAAAGAACCGACCTGACATCTCCCCTATACCTTCCTCCAATCACCTTAAAATTATATCCCCTCATGACAGCCATTTCCACCCTGGCGAAAAGTCTCTGGCTATCCACTCTATCCATGCCTCTCATCATCTTGTACACCTCTATCAAGTCACCTCTCTGCCTTCTTCACTCTAGTGAGAAAAGCCCTAACTCACTCAACCGTTCTTCATAAGACATGCCCTCCAGTCCAGGCAGCATCCTGGTAAATCTCCTCTGCACCCTCTCCAAGGCATCCACTTCCTTCCTATAATGAGGCGACCAGAACTGGACACAATATTCCAAGTGTGGTCCAACTAGGGTTTTATAAAGCTGCAGCAAAACCTCACGGCTCTTAAACTCAATCCCCCGTTAATGAAAGCCAACACACCATACGCCTTCTTGACAACCCTATCATCCTGGGTGGCAACTTTGAGGGATCCATGTACGTGGACCCCAAGTTCCCTCTGTTCCTCCACACTTCCGAGAAACCTGCCTTTAACCCTGTATTCAGCATTCAAATTCGACCTTCCCAAATGAATCACTTCAAGGTTGAACTCCATCTGCCACTTCTCAGCCCAGCTCTGCATCCTGTCAATGTCCTGGTGTAACCTGCAACAGCCCTCAACACTATCTACAACTCCCCCAACCTTCGTGTCATCAGCAAACTTACTAACCCACCCTTCCACTTCCTCATCCAAGTCATTTATGAAAACCACAAAGAGCAAAGGTCCCAGAACAGATCCTTGTGGGACACCACTGGTCACCGACCTCCAGGCGGAATACTTTCCATCCACTACCACTCGCTGTCTTCTTTCGGCCAGCCAATTCTGTATCCAGACAGCCATATTTCCCTGTATCCCATGCCCCCTGACTTTCTGAATGAGCTTACCATGAGGAACCTCATCAAATTTGATTGTGTCAGCCTTTTTAAACATTGACAGTTAAATGATTTGTTTTTACAATCATTTTTTTCTACACCAACTTTTCCATCAATATTTATATCGTGGAGTGAGAATGAAAGATTACAATATAAATATTTCCCACTTTCTCTGCCTGTTAGCTTTGACAAAGAGTCAGCGGACTCGAAACGTTAGCTCTTTTCTCTCCCTACAGAAGCTGCCATACTTGCTGAGACTTTCCAGCATTTTCTCTTTAGTTTCCGATTCCAGCATCCGCAGTAATTTGCTTTTATCCAGGGGACTTATCTTTCCTGATGCTTTTCAAAATTTCCAGCACATCTTCCTTCTTAATATCAACCTGTTTGAATCTAGTAACCTGGTTCACACTGTTCTGATGAACAACAAGGTTCCTTGTCAATACTGAAGCAAAATATTCATTGAGGGCCCCCCATTTCCTCAGACTCCAGGCACAAATTACCTCCACAATCCCTGATCGGCCCTACTCTCACTCTGATCATCCTCTTATTTCTCACACAAGTGTAGAACACCTTGGGGTTATCCCTAATCCTTCCCGCCAGGGCTTTTTCATGCCCCCTTCTAGCTCTCCTCAGTCCATTTTTGACTTCCTTCCTGGCAACCTTGTAACCCTCTACAGCCGGGCCAGATCCTTGCTTCCTCAACCTTACATAAGCTTCCTTCTTCCTCTTGACTAGAAGCTCCACTTCTCTTGTCATCCAAGGCTCCTTCACCTTACCATTCCTTCCTCGTCTCAGTGGGACAAAACTATCCAGCACTCGCAGCAAGTGCTCCTTAAACAATCCCACATTACTGTTGTGCATTTCCCCAAGAATAATTGTTCCCACTTTATGCTCCTCAGCTCCTGTCTAATAGCAGTATAATTTCCCCTCCCCCAATTAAATACCTTCCCATACTGTCTGTTCCTATCCCTCTCCATGACTATGGTAAAGGTCAAGGAGTTGTGGTCACTGTCACCAAAATGCTCTCCCACCGAGACACCTGACACCTGGCCTGGTTCGTTGCCGAGCACCAAGTCCAATATGGCCTCCCCCCTAGTCGGCCTATCTACATATTGAGTCAGGAATCCTTCCTGGACACACCTGACAAAATCTGCTCCATCCAAACCATTTGCACAAAAGGAGGTTCCAGTCAATATTAGGGAAGTTGAAGTCACCCATGACAACAACTCTGTTACTTCTGCACTTTTCCAAGATCTGCCGCCCAATCTGTTCCTCCATCTCTCTGCTGCTATTGGGAGGGTCTATATAAAACTCCCAATAAAGTGACTGCTCCTTTCTTGTTTTAGACTTCCATCCATACTGACTCAGTAGCCAAACCCTCCTTTTCTGCAGCTGTGGTGCACTCCCTAATTAACAGTGCCACTCCCCCTCCCCTTTTACCTCCCTCCCTATTCTTCTGAAAACATCTAAGCCCCGGAACATCTGACAACCATTCCTGCCCCTGTGAAATCCATGTCTCCGTAATGGCCACAACATCGTAGTTTCAAGTACTGATCCATGCTCTAAGTTCATCTCCCTTATTCCGGACACTCCTTGCATTGAAACAGATGCACTTTAACCCATTCCACTGAGTGCAACTTTGCCCTATCAACTGTCTATCCTTCCTCACAGACTTGCTGCATACTATTTCTGCCTGTTCAACAGTTACCCTATACTCTGATCCATAGTTCTGGTTCCCACCCCCCTGCCAAACTAGTTTAAACCCTCCCAAAGAGCTCTAGCAAACCTCTCACCCAGGATATTGGTGCCCCTCCAGTTTAGGTGCAATCCATCCTTCATGTACAGGTTCCACCTTCCCCAGAAGATATCCCAATGATCCACATATCTGAAGTCTTCCCTCCTGCACCAGCCTTGTAGCCAGGTGTTCAGCTGCACTCGCTCTCTGTTCCTTGCCTCACTTGCACGTGGCACCGGTAGCAATCCCGTGATCACTACTCTGCTTGTCCTGCTCTTTAGCATCCAACCTAACTCCCTAAAATCTCTTTTTAGATCCTCATCCCTTTTCTTAGCTATGTCGTTGTTGCCTATGTGCACCATGACTTCTGGTTGCTCCCCCTCCCCCTTAAGAATCCTGTAGGCTCGAACCGAGACATACCTGGCCCTGGCATTCGGAAGGCACCGGTTATGGGCCAGGGTTTAGCGAACCCCAAAGTGTATCATGGAGTTCACCTGACCCACAACTTTTAATAGATTGTGGTATGGGGAGCACACGGCCCACTCTACAGGTGTGGTACAGCAGAAATAGAAAAGTACTTTTTAAAACAAAACAATGTTTATTTTATGAACTCAAGTTAACCTTTTTAAAACATATAGTGAACATCTTAGCAACCATCAATTCAAATACAACTCCCAAAGAATACAACACTAAGTAATCATTAATAACTTCGCAAACAACATCAGAAGACCAAAGAAACACCTTTCAACAGAAGCACCTTTAGGTTTACATTCACTACGGAGAACATTTATAATTCTGAATTCAGCAAATCATCAAGAGATAGTCTTTTCATGGCAGAGAGGTCAACAGTACACCTGCTCTGTCTGGCTTCAGCTCCAACACTGAAAGCAAAACTAAAACAGACACTGCAGCAAAAAGTCTAAAACAAAAATAAAAAGCTGACAGACAGCCCAGCTCCACCCACACTCTGACATCACTGCAGTAATATGAGCAGCCAAACATTTCTTAAAGCGACATTCACATGACACAACATACCTTCCGGGAGTCTCGTTTGCCACCACAGAATCTCCTACCCATGCCCCTAACCATTGAGTTTCCTGTCACTATTGCTTTTCTACTCTGCCCCCTTCCCTTCTGAGCCACAGAACCAGGCTCAGTGCCAGAGACCTGGCCGCTAGGGCCTTCCCCCAGTAGGTCATCCCCCCAAACAGCATCCAAAACGGCATACTTGTTTTGAAGGGGAACGGCCACGAGGGATCCCTGCACTGTCTGCCCCTTTGTTTTCCTTCCCCTGACTGTAACCCAGCTACTCTTTTCTTGTACCTTGGGTGTGGCTACCTTCCTGTAACTCTTCTCTATCCCCCCTCTGTCTCCTGGATGATCCAAAGTTCATCCAGCTTCAGCTCCATTTCCCTACCGCTGTCTCTGAGGAGCTGGATTTGGGTGTAGTCAGCGGGGACACCAGTGATATCCCTCACCACCCACATCCTCCAGAAGGAGCATGCAACTGCCCGAGCCTCCATCCCCTCTGATCTTATAGAACGTAGCTGCGCTGGGAACCAACTGGAATCTGGCACCTGACTCTGTTCCCAGTCAGCTGCAATCTCTGTAAACTCCCGGCTCCCTTCACACTCTTTGAGGAAGTGTAGGAAACGAAATGAAAGGAGAACCTTGGTCCCTCCTCACCTAACTCCCTCAGTCACCAAACTCTCACTCTCAAACTCAAATGCACCCAAATTCAGCACTCATTGCAAACAAGGTCAGCACTGTAAGCTGGCTCATCTTTATACTGTGTGACCAGCCTCTGAAAGCTGGCCTAATCCAATTAACTAATTAACAAGCTCCAGCTGCAAGTAGAACCTCTGTTTAAAGCTGATTGAAAATTCAACTTGTTCCAAACAGCAACTTTGAAGTGAATTAACCAAAGTAAGAACTTCAGCTTGGACTAAGGGCTCAAAGCTGCTTTGCTTCCTGTTGTTTCTGCCTCCTCCCCAACTCCCAAGCCTTACCTGCCACACCTTCTGTCCTCCCAGCCCTGTGTCTGTGGTGGGAGTGGGACCACCTGGGGCGTATTGCTGTAGGCCCCCTCCCGGGGTGAAGGCCCTGCTGCCTGTCTCTGTCCTCCCACCCCTCTACCTGAGGTGGGAGTGGGACCACCTGGGGCCTGGTGCTGTGCCCCCTTCCGGGATGAAGGCCCTGCTTCCTGTCCTCCCACCCCTTTGCTTGAGGTGGGAGTGGGACCATACAGGGCTGCAAGCCCTTCCTTCTGTCTTCCCACCCCTCTACCTGAGGTGGGAGTGGGACCACCTGGGGCCTACTGCTATAGGCCCCCACCCGGGGTGAAGGCCCTGCTGCCTGCTTCTGTCCTCCCACTCCTCTACCTGAGGTGGGAGTGGGACCATCCAGGGCTGCAGGCCCTGCCTTCTGTCCTCCAGTCCCTTCACCTGATGTGGGAGTGGGACCACATTGGGCCTATTGCTGCAGGCCCCCTCCTGGGGTGAAGGCCCTGCTTTCTGTCCTCCCACCCCTCTGCCTGAGGTGGGAGTGGGATCACCTGGGGCCTGGTGCTGTGCCCCCTCCTGGGGTGAAGACCCTGCCTCCTGCCCTCCCACCCCTCTACCTGAGGTGGGAGTGGGACCACCTGGGGCTGCTGTGAAAATGAAGGACTTTGTTTCGGGCCTCAACAGGGCTGAAGAGTGTCGTCCGCCCACCTTTTCACCACCTCTGGCGGGTGTGGGGCAGCTTGGGACATTATTTTAGGCCCCTCCAGGGCTGAAGAACGCTGCCCCGCTCTGCTGTTGCCCTGCAGCACCTTTCCCTTGTGGCATCTGCTGTTGTGGTATGACATCCATCACCCCCCCCCCCCACTACCCTGAACTCAGTTACATGGCCGTGCCGTACTGAGGTGGCCATGGCTAGCACCTCAGGGGCATCCTCCACTCTGCCAGGGGCAGGGTGGCCAAGAACCTATGAGGGGGCACCAGCCTCTCAACCTTTCACTGCCTCCACGGCCCCCTCGCCCATCCGCCTACTAACGGGGCAACTTGGGGTCAAATGTTATGCCCACGCCACCATGACCATCGAGGCATGCACTAGTGCAATGGCCAGGGTCGTCGGCCCCTCGGCCATTGTAGCCACCTCAAGCATGTACGGCAAGGCCGTGTTTTTCCTGTGGGCTGAGCAGGTGGTCCACCGTGTCCTGGAACGGGGGCTCACGGTGGGAGGGACACACGTGGCGGTGGACCTGCTGGAGGCCACCACCGAACGTGTCGTTTTATCCAACGTCCCGCCCTACCTCCCCACCGAGCTCCTCCTCCCCCATCTCAACCTACTGGGGGAGGTCCGGTCCGGGGTGGCGCCGCTGACGCTCGGTCTTCGGGCCCCCTCACTCCGCCATGTATACTCCTTCCGGCGTCAGGCTTTTGTCCGCCTGACCCGGGAGGAGGTCACGGAGGGAGGTTTCGTGGTCTCCCACCAAGGGGAGGACCATAACGTGTTCTGCTCTGCAGATGGCATGCGGTGCCATGCCTGCAGGGTGCTGGGGCATATTCGCCGGAACTGCCGCACCCTAACGGCCGCTGCCAACACCATCTCCAGGGTGACCGCGGCTGGCACTGCCCCCCTCTCCTCTAACACCTCTTTGTCTGCCCAGCAGCAGGCCCCTGACTACACCGCGGCTGCTGGCGGGGGGAGAGGGAGCCTCCGCTAGACCAGAGGCAGCCTAAAAAAGTACCGTGCGGAAGACGGCACGGCGGTCGGACCGGGCCCATCTACACCTTGGCCCCATCATAAGTACTGTCTCCGTGCCCGTCCCAACCAACTCAGAGGCCGCAGCCTCACCTCGGGATACTGTCACCGCCTCGCAACAACATGAGGGGCCCGGAGAGACCACCACACGGGCTCCGAAGGGCGGGGGGGAGCCTGTGTATGGTCCCGAGCTGGAGGCTGTTCCGGCCTCACCACAGTCCCAGGAGCTGGGTGATGCGGAGGGGGGGATGCTGCTGAGGGCCCTCCAGCGGTGGAGATCCCGCAATGCTGCCTGCCCGGGCTGGAAGAGGTGGTGGATCTCGCTACCCCTTCCCCGGGCGAGCGGGATTTTGTCCCCATCGCCCTGATGCCCAGCCCCGTTAAAAAGAAAGCCAGGGAGGACTCCAAGGCCACCGAGGCGTCCGAGCTGCCGTTGTCCCCTGAGCAGGGAGGTCCGGGGATGGGCGGAGACCTGACCCTCGAGGGCTCATTCCGCCCGGTGCAGTTTTATTCCACGGTCACCTCCTTTTGTTCATGGCCGGCGGCAGCCACCAGTGTTATTATATATTCGGGTCGTGGGTGGGCAACGGCGAGGAGGGCTTCCCGCTCACCACATCCAAGCACACGATGCCAGGGAGCCCAGGGGGAGGGGGAGCCTCCGCTTGACCAGCTACAGCCGAGAAAAGCAAAACGCACGGCGGTCAGACCGGGCCCTCCAAGACCTAGGCCTGGCCCCGGCGCTGTCCCCATGCCCATCCAGTCCAGCTCCGAGGCCGCAGCCTCATCTCAGGACGCCGCCTCCCTGGAACAACCGAGGGGCCCGGAGAAACCACCGACCAGGCTCCAGAGGGAGACTGGGATCCTGCGTCCGGCCCTGAGCTGGAGAACGTCTTATTGCCCCCTCCAGTCTCCGCCGCCCTGCAACAACCTGAGGGGCCGGAGAGACCATCGACCGGGCTCCGGAGGGCGGCAGTGACAATGTACATGGCCCCGAGGAGGAGGGGGATCCGACCTCCTCACAGTCCCAGGGGCGGGCGATGTGGAGGGTGGGGGATGCTGCTGAGGACTCTGGCGATAGAGGACGTGCAGCAAGCCAATCCCGCACCAACCCTCCCCGCAAGCGTCGCCTGTCCGGGCGGGAGAAGGTGGTGAATCTCGCTGCTCCCTGCCCAAGCGAGCGGGAGTGGGTGACTCCAGTGCTTGTTCCCACCCCCCTCACACCCAGTCCGATTATATATATTTTTTAAAAGAGTAAAGCCAGGGTGGCCCCCGAGGCGTTTGGGCTGCTGTCGTCCCCCGAGCAGGGAGGTGACCCCCGACGGCTCGTTCCGCCCCAGTTTTACTCCCCAGTCACCTCTTTTTGTTTGTCGCCGGAGGCCGGCGGCAGCCACCAGAGCCCCTACATACTGGGGTCGTGGGCAGGTGGCGGCGAGGTAGGCCCTCTATGCCCAAGCAGACGATGCCAGGAACCCCAAGATCCATCCCGGAGCTGTTTCCGGAGATCTTCCTGGACCTCTCTGTGGACCTGGCGGCGGGGCGGGGTTGGAGCCGCCACCGTCCACGGGCCCAGAACCGCAGGAGGAGCTTGCGAGGGACCCGCCTGAGGACGATCCTGGGGGTGGAATCGACCCGGGCCTATGGCTAGCCGATGGGCCCGTGATGCCCGCCACACTCCATGTGGCGGGTGACTCGGTCTCGGGTAGTGACCGCTCAGAGGAGGAAGGCTGCTTGGTGACGGGTGAGGAGGAGGATTTAGACGCTCTCTGCAGCGAGGCAGAGGGCGCCCTCACACCCGGAACCGAGTCTCCCTTCATCTCCTCGGGAAAACTCCGAGCAGTTTTGAAAACGCACCACGGTCACCAGGACTGTGTGCGGTTGGCCCTGGACAGCTGGGGAAATCTGGGGCTGCTCCTTGAGTCCGCTCACACCTATGCCAAAGAGGCGCGGAAATTCGATCAGGACCAGGGGGAGCAGCGCCAAGCTGTTCTGTTCCTCACAGGGCTCCTGAGGGAGTGGGGACGACGACGACCCTCTACGTCCACCGAGCACTGAGGTGATTGGTGAAGGAACTACAACTGACATGGAAGTAACCATAGCCAGCCTCAACATCAACGGCAGCAAGGATGCACATCACCGTTTCCAGTGCTTCTCTGTCCTTCGGGATGGAAAGTACTTCCTGCAGGAAACCCACGCCTTTCCTGGTGACGAAGCTCAGTGGACCGTGGAGTGGCACGGGGGAGTCTTCATCAGTCACTTGGCCCACGTTCGGGCGGGATGGTTCCACATTTTCAGCCGGAGATCTTGTTGCACTTAACGGTCCGCGACGGGGATGTGGTGCTTCACTTTGTGAATGTCTACGATCGCCTGGTCGTGCCGCAGCAGGCGACTTTCTACGAACAAGTGTCCATTCTTCCAGGCACTATCCCAGTGGGCAAGTGCATCGTCCTCGGAGGTGATTTTAATTGCACCCTCCAGGACAAGGACGGTCGTGGAGTCCAGCGCAGCTCGCCAGCAGTGGTGAAGTTGAGGGACATGGTTAGGTCCTTCGACTTAGTGGACTTCTGGCGGACTCTCCATCCTGAATTGTGGGTGTACACCTTGTGCACCCTCCATTCAGAGCGTCCAGAATCGACCATCTTTACATTTTCAAGATGTACTTGCCCAGCGTTCCGACGGCCTCTGTGGAGCAGGTGCCATGCTCGGATCACCACCTGGTGTGGGCGGGGCTCGTCTCATCCCGCGCTCCGACACGGTCCGCATACTGGCACTTTAAACAACCTGCTGCTGGAGGACGAGTGGTTCCTGGATTCATTTAGCCGTTTCTGGGGCGGCTCGAGAAGGAAGCGGGGTGGCTTCCCCTCCTTGAGGCTATGGTGGGCCTTGGGCAAGACTCACGTCCGTGCCTTCTGCCAGGGGTACACAAAGGGGTCTACGGCGAGGTGGAACACCACGAACGCCAAATTGGCTGAGGAAGTCTTCAATCTGGAGTCACGCCTTGCTCAGCCCGATGAGGACCCGGCCCTGAACAACAAAGAACAAAGAAAAGTACAGCACAGGAACAGGCCCTTCAGCCCTCCAAGCCCCTGCCGACCATGCTGCCCGACTAAACTACAATCTTCTACACTTCCTGGGTCCATATCCCTCTATTCCCATCCTATTCATGTATTTGTCAAGATGCCCCTTAAATGTCACTATCGTCCTTGCTTCCATCACCTCCTCCGGCAGCGAGATCCAGGCACTCACTACCCTCTGTGTAAAAAAAACTTGCCTCATACATGTACTCTAAACCTTGCCCCTCACACCTTAAACCTATGCCCTCTAGTAATTGACCCCTCTACCCTGGGGAAAAGCCTCTGACTATCCACTCTGTCTATGCCCCTCAATTTTGTAGACCTCTATTAGGTCGCCCCTCAACCTCCGTCGTTCCAGTGAGAACAAACCGAGTTTATTCACCCGCTCCTCTTAGCTAATGCCCTCCATACCAGGCAACATCCTGGTAAATCTCTACTGCACCCTCTCTAAAGCCTCCACATCCACCTGGTAGTGTGGCGACCAGAATTGAACACTATACTCCAAGTGTGGCCTAACTAAGGTTCAACATGACTTGCCAATTCTTATACTTAATGCCCTGGCCAATGAAGGCAAGCATGCCGTATGCCTTCTTGACTACCTTCTCCACCTGTGTTGCCCCTTTCAGTGACCTGTGGACCTGTGCACCTAGATCTCTCTGACTTTCAATACTCTTGAAATATATTCACGATATATTCCCTACCTGCATTAGACCTTCCAAAATGCATTACCTCACATTTGCCCGGATTAAACTCCATCTGCCATCTCTCCGCCCAAGTCTCCAAACAATGTAAATCCTGCTGTATCCTCTGACAGTCCTCATCGCTATCTGCAATTCCACCAACCTTTGTGTCGTCTGCAAACTTACTAATCAGACCAGTTACATTTTCCTCCAAATCATTTATATATACTACGAACAGCAAAGGTACCAGCACTGATCCCTGTGGAACACCACTGGTCGCAGCCCTCCAATTAGAAAAGCATCCTTCCATTCCTACTCTCTGCCTTCTATGACCTAGCCAGTTCTGTATCCACCTTGCCAGCTCACCCCTGATCCCGTGTGACTTCACCTTTTACCAGTCTACCATGGTACCAGTCTACCATGAGGGACCTTGTCAAAGGCGTTACTGAAGTCCATATAGACAACATCCACTGCCCTACCTGCATCAATCATGTTTGTAACCTCTTCGAAAAACTCTATCAAGTTAGTGAGACACGACCTCCCCTTCACAAAACCATGCTGCCTCTCACTAATACATCCATTTGCTTCCAAATGGGAGTAGATCCTGTCTCGAAGAATTCTCTCCAGTAATTTCCCTACCACTGAAGTAAGGCTCACCGGCCTGTAGAATCATAGAATCATAGAAGTTTACAGCATGGAAACAGGCCCTTCGGCCCAACCAGTCCATGCCGCCCAGTTTTTACCATTAAGCTAGTCCCAGTTGCCCGCACTTGGCCCATAACCCTCTATACCCATCTTACCCATGTAACTATCTAAATGCTTTTTAAAAATAGCATTTTTAGTAGTTCCCTGGATTATCCTTGCTACCCTTCTTAAACAAAGGAATAACATGGGCTATTCTCCAGTCCTCCGGGACATCACCTGTGAGGATCCAAAGATTTCTGTCAAGGCCTCAGCAATTTCCTCTCCAGCCTCCTTCAGTATCCTGGGGTAGATCCCATCAGGCCCTGGGGACTTATCTACCTTAATATTTTTCAAGGCGCCCAACACCTCGTCTTTTTGGATCTCAATGTGACCCAGGCTCCCTACACACCCTTCTCCAGACTCAACATCCACCAATTCCTTCTCTTTGGTGAATACTGATGAAAAGTATTCATTTAGTACCTCGCCCATTTCTTCTGGCTCCACACATAGATTCCCTTGCTTATACTTCAGTGGGCCAATCCTTTCCCTGGCTACCCTCTTGCTTTTTATGTACGTGTAAAAAGCCTTGGGATTTTCCTTAACCCTATTTGCCAATGACTTTTCATGACCCCTTCTAGCCCTCCTGACTCCTTGCTTAAGTTCCTTCCTACTTTTCTTATATTCCACACAGGCTTCGTCTGTTCCCAGCCTTCTAGCCCTGACAAATGCCTTTTTTTCTTTTTGACAAGGCCTACAATATCTCTCGTTAGCCAAGGTCCCTGAAATTTGCCGTATTAATCTTTCTTCCTCACAGGAACATGCCGGTCCTGAATTCCTTTCAACTGACACTTGAAAGCCTCCCACATGTCAGATGTTGATTTACCCTCAAACATCCACCCCCAATCTAGGTTCTTCAGTTCCCATCTAATATTGTTACAACTATCCTTCCCCCAATTTAGCACAATCACCCTAGGACCACTCTTATCCTTGTCCACCAGCACTTTAAAACTTACTGAATTGTGGTCACTGTTTCCGAAATGCTCCCCTACTGAAACTTTTACCACCTGGCCGGGCTCATTCCCCAATACCAGGTCCAGCCCCTTCCCTAGTTGGACTGTCTACATATTGTTTTAAGAAGCCCTCCTGGATGCTCCTTACAAACTCTGCCCCGTCTGTGCCCCTGGCACTAAGTGAGTCCCAATCAATATTGGGGAAGTTGAAGTCTCCCATCACAACAACCCTGTTGCTTTTAATCTTTTCCAAAATCTGTCTGCCTATCTGATCCTCTATCTCCCGTTGGCTGTTCGGAGGCTTGTAGTAAACCCCCAACATTGTGACTGCACCCTTCTTATTCCTGATTTCTACCCATATAGCCTCACTGCCCTCTGAGGTGTCCTACCATAGTACAGCTGTTATATTCTCCCTAGCCAGTAGCGCAACTCCACCATCCCTTTTACATCCCCGTCTATCCCGCCTGAAACATCTAAATTCTGGAACGTTTAGCTGCCAATCCTGTCCTCCCCTCAGCCAGGTCTCTGTAATGGCAACAACATAGTTCCAAGTACCAATCCAAGCTCTAAGTTCATCTGCCTTACCGTAATACTTCTTGCATTAAAACATATGCACTTCAGGCCACCAGACCTGCTGTGTTCAGTAACTTCTCCCTATCTGCTCTGCCTGAGAGCCATACTGGCCCTATTCCCTAGTTCTCCCTCAATGCTCTCACCTTGTGACCTATTGCTCCCGTGCCCACCCCCCTGCCATACTAGTTTAAACCCTCCCGTGTGACACTACCAAACCTCGCGGCCAGGATATTTATGCCTCTCCAGTTTAGATGCAACCTGTCCTTCTTGTACAGGTCACACCTGCCCGGAAGAGCTCCCAGTGGGCCAGATAATGGAAACCCTCCCTCCTAGAAATAGAAAGATAAAGCAGCTAAACATGTGGCTGTTTAGCCACATGTTTAGCTGCTTTATCTTTCTATTTCTAGCCTCACTGGCACGTGGCACAGGGAGTAATCCCGAGATTACAACCCTGGAGGTCCTGTCTTTTAAATTTCTGCCCAGCTCCCTGAACTCCTGCTGCAGGACCTCCTGCCCCTTCCTGCCTATGTCGTTAGTACCAATATGTACAATGACCTCTGCCTGTTTGCCCTACCCTTCAGGATGCCCACTACCCGTTCGGAGACATCCTGGACCCTGGCACCAGGTAGGCAACATACCATCCTGGAGTCTCTTTCACGTCCACAGAAGCGCCTATCTGTGCCCCTGACTATAGAGTCCCCTATGACTGGGGTTGGTGTACAGAGAGAAGAAGGGCGTGCTCCGGGACATGCAACTTGCCGGGTCCCGCGGTGCGTACGTGAGGTCGCGGATCCATCTCCTGACAGACATGGACCGCGGCTTCCCCTTCTTCTACTCGCTGGAATGAGGACACAGGGCACGTCGGCAGATTTCTACGCTGCTGGCCGATGACTGGTCCCTCGTCTCTGATCCGGAGGGGGTCAGGACCCTGATTAGGGACTTTTATTCTGACCTCTTCTCCCTGGATCCGTCCAGCGAGGACGTTTGCAGAGGACCTGCCGCAGGTCGGCCCGGTGGGCGCCGGGAAGCTCGATCAAACCATCAACCTCCAAGAACTAACCGGCGCCCTGGACAGCTTGTCACAGGTCAAAACCCCAGGATTGGACGGGCTGACCGTGGAGTTCTTCAGGGCGATTTGGGACGTCCTGGAGAGTGACTATGCGGGGGTCCTGGGGGAATGTATCGCGACCGGGGAGATGCCGCTTTCATGGCACAGTGCTGTCATTGCCCTGCTGCCCAAGAAGGGGGATCTCTGCCTACTTAAAAACTGGTGACCGGTCTCCCTCCTCAGCACTGACTACAAACTTTTTGCCTTGGCCCCCTGCTGGACCACATGATCCATCCTGAACAGTCCTACATGTCCCGGACCGCACCATTTACGATAACACCTATCTGGTCTGGGACATAATTCATTTTACCCAGAGGACTGGTATGTCGAGCGCCTTCCTGTCTCTTGACCAGGAGAAGGCGTTCGACAGGGTGGGGCATGAATATTTGCTTGGGACTCTGCAAGCTTTCGGGTCTGGGACGCACTTTGTTGCCCAGATCCGATTACTTTACGCTGCCTCAGAGAGTCTGATTAAGATTAACGGGTTCCTGACGGCGCCCCTTCACTTTGGGAGAGGAGTGCGTCAGCGCTGTCCTTTGTCCGGCCAACTTTATTCTCTGTGCGTGGAGCCTTTCCTGCGCCTCCTGTGAAGGAGGTTGTTGGGGCTGGTTCTGCATGAGCCGGACATGGAGGTGGTCCTCTCGGCTTACGCTGATGACGTGCTTCTCATGTTCACTGACGCCGGTGACCTGCGGAGGATGCGAGAGTGCCAGGCTGTGTACTCCGCCACGTCTTCTGCTAGGATCAACTGGGCTAAATGTTCCGAACTCCTGGTCGGTCCATGGCGGATGGATCCCCTCCCAGAGGAGCTCAGGACCTTCAGCTGGAGCCGGACCAACATCCTCTACTTGGGAGTCCATCTTTGCCCGGCAGTGGAAACCTGACCAGCGAACTGGCAGGAGCTGGAGACCATGGTCACCACTCGTCAGGGACACTGGGCAGGACTGCTCCGAGTGCAGTCCCACAGGGGTCGAGGTCTCATCATAAACCAGCTGATCGCCTCCATGCTGTGGTACCGGCTGGTCACTTTGACCCCTCCCCCTGACTTTGTCACACGCATCCAGAGAACCCTGCTTCGGTTCTTCTGGGACAAAGGATTGCACTGGGTCGCTGCGGAGGTCTTGAGTCTTCCAATTGTGGAGGGTGGTTTGGTGCTGGTTTGCCTTCGCACCCAGGTCGCGACAGTCCACCCTCAGACTCTGCAGGGTACCTGTATGTTGAGTCTCCTCCACGATGGTGTGCCCTGGCGACGTATTTCTTCCGGCAGGTGCACGGCCTGAACTACGACGTGCTGCTCCTGTTCGTTGACTGGAATGGTCTTCGGAACTCTTTGTTGGCACTGCCCGTCTTGTACCAGGACCTTCTCAAAGTCTGGAACACGGTCGGCACGCGCCGCAGCTCTCCCCCGTCAGGAGTAGTGGCTGTCGTAAGGGTGCCGCTGCTCAGGAATACGCACCTCCGCCAATATACATTCAGGTGGCTGGTGGAGCGGAGGGCTGTGGATGCTGGGGTGACCAGGATCGGGGACGTGCTGGGTGGCGGAGGGGCCGGTTGGATGACTCCCTACGAGCTTGCCAAGTGCGGAGCGGTGTCTGTCTGGTGCACGGCCAATGCTATCCAAGGCGTCAAAATGGTCGTGCTCGGCTCCGTGGGCACACTTGGACTCGAGACGGCGCGGTTGTGCAGTGGCATCCCGTCCTGCTCAGACAGAAATCCACATTGGTCCCGAACCCCGGAACCCCCCCCCCCCCCCCCCCCCCCTCCGGGTGCTGGTGTCCTACAACCCCGGCCGCCTCGCGGAAATACCCTTTGTGCCTTTTCGCACTGCGTGGAGGGGTTTCCTGTACGGCCTGCTGTTGCATACCTCCCACCTCCTTGTCCTCGCCCGCCACCCGGACATGCCTCGTTGCCGTTGAGTGGCAGAGGTCCCCACTGGAGGTCCCTCTGCAGTGGTGTCCTCCCCATAAAACTAGGGGACCTGGGGTGTATGGCAGTGCCGTACAACCATCGTTTAAACCACTTCTCACCTTTGCCAGAGACCTGCCACTTTTGCGGCCTGGTGGAGACCGTGGAGCGCATTTATGTTGTCTGTTCTAGGCTGCACTCCCTTTTTGGTTTCTTGACAGCGTTGTTGAGGTTTTCTTTGCACTTCAGCCCCACGCTCCTGATCTACAGACATCCGGTGCAGAGGGGGGTGGGGAGGGTGGAGGACCTCCTTGTGAACCTGCTCCTGGGCCTGGCCAAACTTGCCATTTATAGGTCCAGGCAATGGGTGACCGAGGGGGTCGTCCAGCCTGACTGTCTGCCCATCTTCTGCGGCCTCGATCGTGGCTGGGTGTCCCTGGAGAGGGAGCATGCGGTATCCACGGGCACAATCGAGGCCTTCCGTGCTCGGTGGGCACCGCAGGGGTTGGATTGCCTTATCGACCCCGATTTTCACACTTCAATTTGAAGGGTGTTTGATAAGTTTTTGTTTCCTTTCTCGTTCTTTTTGAGCTGTGCTCCACTCGTTGTTTTCATAGAATTTACAGTGCAGACAGAAGCCATTCGGCCCATCGAGTCTGCACCGGCTCTTGGAAAGAGCACCCTACCCAAGGTCAACACCTCCACCCTAGCCCCATAACCCAGTAACCCCACCCAACACTAAGGGCAATTTTGGACACTAAGGGCAATTTATCATGGCCAATCCACCTAACCTGCACATCTTTGGACTGTGGGAGGAAATCGGAGCACCCGGAGGAAACCCACGCACACACGGGGAGGATGTGCAGACTCCGCACAGACAGTGACCCAAGCCGGAATCGAACCTGGGACCCTGGAGCTGTGAAGCAATTGTGCTATCCACAATGCTTCGTAATGGAACCTACGAGGGAACAAGCGGTCCTAGATCTGGTCCTGTGTAATGAGACAGGATTGATTCAGGATCACATAGTTAGGGATCCTCTCGGAAGGAGCGATCACAATATGGTGGAATTTAAAATACAGATGGAGGGTGAGAAGGTAAAATCAAGCACTAGTGTTTTGTGCTTAAACAAAGGAGATTACAATGGGATGAGAGAAGAACTAGCTAAGGTAGACTGGGAGCAAAGACTTTATAGTGAAACAGTGGAGAACCTTCCAAGTGATTTTTCACAGTGCTCAGCTTATACCAACAAAAAGGAAGGACGGTAAAAAGAGGGAAAATCGACCATGGATATCTAAGGAAATAAGGGAGAGTATCAAATTGAAGGAAAAAACATACAAAGTAGCAAAGATCAGTGGGAGACTAGAGGACTGGGAAATCTTTAGTGGGCAACAGAAAGCTACTAAAAAAGCTATAAAGAAGAGTAAGATAGATTATGAGAGTAAACTTGCTCAGAATATAAAAACAGATAGTAAAAGTTTCTACAAATACATAAAACAAAAAAGAGTGGCTAAGGTAAATATTGGTCCTTTAGAGGATGAGAAGGGAGATTTAATAGTGGGAGATGAGGAAATGGCTGAGAAACTGAACAGGTTTTTTGGGTCGGTCTTCACAGTGGAAGACACAAATAACATGCCAGTGACTGATGGAAATGAGGCTATGACAGGTGAGGACCTTGAGAGGATTGTTATCACCAAGGAGGTAGTGATGGGCAAGCTAATGGGGCTAAAGGTAGACAAGTCTCCTGGACCAGATGGAATGCATCCCAGAGTGCTAAAAGAGATGGCTAGGGAAATTGCAAATGCACTAGTGATAATTTACCAAAATTCACTAGACTCTGGGGTGATCCCGGCGGATTGGAAATTAGCAAACGTGACACCACTGTTTAAAAAAGGAGGTAGGCAGAAAGCGGGTAATTATAGGCCAGTGAGCTTAACTTCGGTAGTAGGGAAGATGCTGGATCATCAAGGAAGAAATAGCAAGGCATCTGGATGGAAATTGTCCCATTGGGCAGACGCAGCATGGGTTCATAAAGGGCAGGTCGTGCCTAACTAATTTAGTGGAATTTTTTAAGGACATTAACAGTGCGATAGATAACGGGGAGCCAATGGATGTGGTATATCTGGATTTCTAGAAAGCCTTTGACAAGGTGCCACACAAAAGGTTGTTGCATAAGATAAAGATGCATGGCATTAAGGGGAAAGTAGTAGCATGGATAGAGGATTGGTTAATTAATAGAAAGCAAAGAGTGGGGATTAATGGGTGTTTCTCTGGTTGGCAATCAGTAGCAATCAGGGATCAGTGTTGGGCCCACAACTGTTCACAATTTACATAGATGATTTGGAGTTGGGGACCAAGGGCAATGTGTCCAAGTTTGCAGACGACACTAAGATAAGTGGTAAAGCAAAAAGTGCAGAGGATATTGGAAGTCTGCAGAGGGATTTGGATAGGCTAAGTGAATGGGCTAGGGTCTGGCAGATGGAATACAATGTTGACAAATGTGAGGTTATCCATTTTGGTAGGAATAACAGCAAAAGGGATTATTATTTAAATGATAAAATATGAAAACATGCTGCTGTGCAGAGAGACCTGCATGAGTCGCAAAAAGTTGGTTTTCAGGTGCAACAGGTGATTAAGAAGGCAAATGGAATTTTGTCCTTCATTGCTAGAGGGATGGAGTTTAAGACTAGGGAGGTTCTGCTGCAATTGTATAAGGTGTAGTGAGGCCACACCTGGAGTATTGTGTTCAGTTTTGGTCTCCTTACTTGAGAAAGGACGTACTGGCACTGGAGGGTGTGCAGAGGAGATTCACTAGGTTAATCCCAGACCTGAAGGGGTTGGATTACGAGGAGAGGTTGAGTAGACTGGGACTGTACTCGTTGGAATTTAGAAGGATGAGGGGGGATCTTATAGAAACATATAAGATTATGAAGGGAATAGATAGGATAGATGCGGGCAGGTTGTTTCCACTGGCAGGTAAAAGCAGAACTAGGGGGCATAGCCTGAAAATAAGGGAAGTAGATTTAGGACTGAGTTTATGAGGAACTTCTTCACCCAAAGGGTTGTGAATCTATGGAATTCCTTGCCCAGTGAAGCAGTAGAGGCTCCTTCATTAAATGTTTTTTAAGATAAAGATAGATCGTTTTTTCGAAGAATAAAGAGATTAAGGGTTATGGTGTTCGGGCCGGAAAGTGGAGCTGAGTCCACAAAAGATCAGCCATGATCTCATTGAATGGTGGAGCAGGCTCGAGGGGCCAGATGGCCTACTCCTGCTCCTAGTTCTTATGTTCTTATGCTACCGTGCTGCCCGAAGAGGGGCACTCCCCTCTTTTGTTTTATCCATAGGTTACTTTATGTTCTTTTGCTTGGTTGTCACACCCAGCGTGATCACGCCAGTGTCAGTGGCGGATGCTGGCTTAAATCCTGTTACGGGTAAATAAACGTACAGGTCAGCACTTCAAGAAAAAACCCCACAAAAAAAAATAAAAAAGACAAAACATATAAACATTTTTTTTTTAATTCCCCTGTCAAGTTAGAGTAGTGAGACCCTATAAAAGGTCTGAACACAAACAGCAACTTTTAAGTTAATTAACTAAATAAAAGAAAGATTAGACTTTATATAAAAATGAACCCTTTACATCCCTCAAACTCTCACTATAGCACTTAAATGCACCCAAATTCAGCACTCAGTGCAAAATTAGCATGGCCAATTCACCTAACTTGCATCTCTTTGGACTGTGGGCAGAAACTGGAGCACCCAGTGGAAACCCACGCAGACATGGGGAGAAAATGCAAACTCCACACAGGCAGTCGCCTGAGGTCGGAAATGAACCCGGGTCCCTGGAGCTGTGAAGCCGTGCCGCCCTGAAGTGCAGGACATGGAGCAGGTCAAGCTGTTGGAAGAGAGAGGTGAAGGAGGGGGTGAGATGCTCTCAGCAGGAGGCTGTATTCATCCAGAGTGTTGATGGAAAAATTCCCAAACTTGAATCGCAGCAAAGATTAATGTTTGAGACATATGTGCTTCGCCAAGGAGGTCATTGAAACCTACCACCTGCTGCAGCCACAATTGTAACCTCAGAACAGAGCAAGGACAGTGGCTGTGAAGGGGACATGATGTGGAGATGCCGGCATTGGACTGGGGTGAGCACAGTAAGAAGTCTTACAACACCAGGTTAAAGTCCAACAGGTTTGTTTCAAATACTAGCTTTCGGAGCACTGCTCCTTCCTCAGGTGAATGAAGAGGTATGTTCCAGAAACATATATATAGACAAATTCAAAGATGCAAGACAATGCTTGGAATGAGAGCATTTGCAAGTAATTAAGTCTTTACAGATCCAGAGATGGGGTAACCCCAGGTTAAAGAGGTGTGAATTGTCTCAAGCCAGGACAGTTGGTAGGATTTCGCAGGCCAGATGGTGGGGAGTGAATGTAATGCGACATGAATCCCAAGTCCCGGTTGAGGTCACACTCATGTGTGTGGAACTTGGCTATAAGTTTCTGCTCGGCGATTCTGCATTGTCGCGCGTCCTGAAGGCCGCCTTGGAGAACGCTTACCCGGAGATCAGAGGCTGAATGCCCTTGACTGCTGAAGTGTTCCCTGACTGGAAGGGAACATTTCTGCCTGGTGATTGTCGCGCGATGTCCATTCATTCGTTGTCGCAGCGTCTGCATGGTCTCGCCAATGTACCACGCTTCGGGACATCCTTTCCTGCAGCGTATTAGGTAGACAACGTTGGCCGAGTCGCACGAGTATGTACCGCGTATCTGGTGGGTGGTGTTCTCACGTGTAATGGTGGTACCCAGGTCGATGATCTGGCACGTCTGGCAGAGATTGCCATGGCAGGGTTGTGTGATGTCGTGGTCGCTGTTCTGAAGGCTGGGTAGTTTGCTGCAGACAATGATTTGTTTGAGGTTGCGCAGTTGTTTGAAGGGAAATAGTGGGGGTGGGATGACCTTGGCAAGATGTTCATCTTCATCGATGATGTGTTGAAGGCTGCAAAGAAGATTTCGTAGTTTCTCTGCTCCGGGAAAGTACTGGACGACGACATGTGAAGGGGACAGTCGCAAGCAACTTTTTATGATCTGACTCCTTCTATGCTGGACTTATAGATATTGGTGACTTTTTATGCTTTGCAGTCTACTATTACAGAAGGGGGGCCACTGAGACCCTCTACACAATGAGAGCTAAGCACATTTCATTCTCCTCGGCCAGAGGCAAGCAGACAGAACAAGAATGTGACTTTGCTCAGCTTGTAGGGTTCCCCATGGTGTAGGATGTTATTTTTTTCCAATCATGGGCAATTAGCGTGACCATCACCTGAGGAAGCAGCAGTGCTCTGAAACTTCATGATTCGAAAAAAACCTGTTGGACTTTAACCTGGTGTTGTCAGACTTCTTACTGGTTTTACCATGTAAACCATATCTTTGTGATAGCCGTACTGTAACCCCAATTCATCATTCACCAACATCCCCAAAATCATTCTCCTGTCACTGGCCATCACAGGGTTCGCTTGGCTACAATGCAACAATAAAATCCACCACAAAATAATTCCAAACCAAATTAATAGAATAAATCAGTCCACATTACATCCAAAAGTCTACTATAAACTCCTGTACATTCTCGGGTGCCTGTCTTCCATGTGCTTTTGCCCATTCCAGTACTCCTTTGCAGCGCTCTGCCAGTGCCTGCAGCATGGCTGAATGAAATTAAAATTGCTTATTGTATCGCTTATGGCTGATGGAAGGCTTTCAGTATTGGGGACTACAGAGGACAAAGCCCTTTGCCTAGACGGTCTGCTGTATACTGTACCATATCAGCATAGTTGGCACCAGTCTGGGGTGGCTGGCTGACAAGCAGCAACAAAGACATTGGCGGAATGGCAGATGTAGCTGGATAAATGCTGTCATCCTGAGCGAAGACAGCAAGATCGTACATCACAGAACTGCTGGCACTCCCCCAAGGTGGTACCTCAGCAATCCTGTCATCTGTTGGAGGACACAGTGCTGAACTGCTGTGATAACCTGCAAGCCCCTTTGCAGACTGTAATCCACAAACATGTTGGCAGCAGTCTGAGCTTGCATGGCAGTCCAGTGACAATATCACTATGCTACCGCCACCGTCTCCCACTGGGCCTCCATCCCCATTCATTTCAAATTGGCCCCGGCTGGTCCCTTTTATTTCATTGATTACTTGACAAATTACTTTTGATACCGGCTGCCATGTTGTCAGAGTCTACAGATCAAGCTATCTGCTGTGAGTCTTGTCCTTTATAAAGCACCAGAACTTCTTCCACCAGAACTTATATTTTTGCTTTGTATAAAAAGATAGTCATGTTCCAGATTTCAAAAACCCTGAAAATATATCATGATCTGTGCCTTCATCAAAATAGGCAATACGCCTGATTCTTATTAGCACAGATTTCAGGTGAATTTGCTACAGCTGATTACCCTTACAAACAGCTGAAATCAGTTTTGAAAGTGTGATCAATACATTGTACAAACATTGTAACACATTACTTAACAATAGACACTATTTATGTCAGCCACTATCGATTACAGCTAAATTGTGCCCAGGTACCTTTCTTCATTACCGTCTTATCTTGGACATAAGAAACAATGGTTACATTTGTGAGTGAATTAAACCATTGAAAAATGCCCATCATTTTCCTCTGCAATGTGATCTAAGGAGAAAAACCAAAGCAGGGAAAAGGTTTTTTTTTAAATGTGTGTCCTCAGCTTTGGTAAAAAGAGGAAAAAAAGGCCTGGGAGAAAATCGGCAGAAAGGTTAATGGAATTGCTCACAGCCAAAAGATCTTCAAAAGACTATCAGAGAAGATTGATGACCTGCAGAGGAAAGCAAAGAAAAAGCATTATATATCAAAAAGTCTGAAGTGTGTAGATGATAGTATGCCCCACTGGGCAAGGCCCATATCCCATGAAAGAATTTTAAAAAAGAAATTGGAGCTGTTCATCACTGAGTTCAGCAGTGGCTGAGATGAACCGAATAAGCATTTCTGATTACGGTGCTGCCACATATGTTGATAAATTCTTTCTCTGATGAATCTAAGACAAACCCAAATGCATTCAGATTAAGATGGCATTCAATATTTATCAATCCTCACATTTGTGTCAGCATGTCTGCCCAACATAAGGGGCGACGCTTGACATCAAATGTCAGAGACATTACAGGTTAATATTTCCATGTCTGCATGTGATGACTTTGGCCGGGTTCTCTGTTTTGGAGACTAAGAGCTGCCGCCGATAGCGAATGGTGATAAATGCACAATGCCACTAGGAGCGCCGGCGAGGAGCGATTCGTGTCATGCAAAGGGGCCAGCACGCAGCCGACGTGCAGCCCACCCGAGTCCCGGCCCCGCATGCGTATGATTCGTTGAGGTCAGGATTTTATTTCAGAGCTTGACAAGCTGGAGCAGGTTTTAAGTGCTCCACTCAGCACAGACTGTCATTCCAGCCAAGAATATGGCTTCTGAAAGACCTTCTCCAAGGTACTTGGATGCTGTATTGACCAAGTACTGGATGCCTTTGAGGAGAGAAGGGAGCCCTTCTTCCCCAGGATGGGATGGAGACTCAGTCCACAATCGTGAATGAGGCCTGGGCCATCCTCACCAAGACGACAGGCACGCCATGCCGTAAGAAGATCAACAATCTTCGAACAGCTCGGGTGAGTAACCACCTCTGTGCCCCTGGCATCACTCGTCCTTCACTGCTCACATCTGCCCCAATCCCCGAGAGGCCAACAACACTCGACCTGGCTGGATCTCCTTTACAACCCATGCTCCATGAACCCTCAGCACATGTATTGTCCTCTTTGGCCAGGGGTCTTGCATGCACACATGCCACCAGCTACAAACTCTCCATAAAACCCGCATTCCAGTGTCTCATTATGTCCTTTCTGTGATCCCAAGGATAAAGCTGGCCATAATCGCTGGGAACGCCAGAGGTCGGGAGGGGGCATCCAGCTATTCAGGACCATACTCCCTCTGAGGAAAGGGCCTTGCAACTTGTGGGACAGGTCGAGGAGAGGGCAGTGGCTGCAATGGAGCTCAGCATGTGCCAAACAAGTGAGAGTCCAATGCAACTCAGATGTCCCTATAGCAAGTGAGTCACCCCTCTCCCACAGGCCAGTCCTTCCCAAGATCTCACTCCATATCTTTTGTCTCCCAGGATCCCAATCAGATGAAGCCACACCATCCAGAGGTACTGCCCCCCCCCCCCCCCCCGCCCCCATCCAGATCCTCAGAACATCCCGGAGCACAACTCAAGGGAAAACACTGATGTTACGCCATTGCTTTCACCTACACCATCCACAATCACAGAAACTATCACCTCTGTGGGTAATGTGAGCGATCAGGCTCCTGGGTCTCCCTCTGGTGAGCACCACACACATGCTGCAGCACATCAGGTGGAGGCAGAGACTTTTGAGGGAATGGATGGTTGGAGGTGTTGCTCTGTTTCTCTGGTTCTAAATATGGCGGTCAATGTGGTCACCTTCCTTAATCCTAATTATGTTTGCTTTAGAGTCGCCAGATATCTCTCGATACCGCCACAAGGTTCAAAGAGCCAATACACCAGTTAGTTCAAAGCCAATACTATTTCTTCACACACAGTAATATCTACACATGCACAAAGTACTACAAACTAAACTATCTCTAACGCCAATGCCTATACTTAGCTTCGGGTGCCCACTCAGTCAGAGGAACAATGGCCGTTGTTTGGACCTGAGGCTGCTGGGGTCGAAGTGGTACAGGAGAACAGCTAAGGTTGTCCGTCTGGTAGTGAGCGTTGACCTTGGACTTACTTGCTTCTGGTGTAGCTGGTGGAAGGGCCTCTCCGCTGTGAGAGCCGAGTCCAAGAGAGCGATTCTCTCTCGGGGCCTTCTTCTTATACCCGAAGGGGTTTCGCGCGCTTTTGGGCGGGCATGGAACTTGGCCCCAATTAATTGGGCCATATCTTGATCACTCGTATTGATCTTGACCAATAAAGGGGTGGGTGCCCTGATGGCTGGGCGGGTCCTATGTGGCCGTTGATCTTGCTTTGTTTATGCTTTCGGTTTGGGGAACTGGCGCCGTGAGGTCTGGAGCTAGATCGGTTGCTTGAGTGTCTTTCCTTTGTTCCCGGAGATGGGCCATCAATATGCTAATAGACCTACAGTTTCAGTCCCGTCTGGAAGCTGCGGTTCCAATATACATACAGGCTCTGTGCCTGCTTGCTTTCTTAGCATTGTCCATAGTTCCCTCCAGTCTTTGCAAACATCCATTTTGTATTCTGGAAGTGGCCATCACAGATGGCTACAGAGGGCTGCCTGATCCCAGGAATGTTGCATTTCTGGAAAAGATGATCCCATCAGTAGTGCAGCTGCAGAAGCAGAGCCAGAATCTACAGGAGGGGGTGTCTCCAAAATTCCAGTGCCTTCAAATACAGCTGGGGGAGTTCAGCCACCTTCAGGCACAGGAAATGGTGCCGACAATGCGCAGCATCCAGGTCAACACTGAAAGGGTGGCAGCCGCTGTGGAAGTCCTAGGGAAAGACGGCAGAGCCATGATTTGAGTCGATTTCGGCGGCGGGAGAACAGCTGGTGAGTCAGTTTCAGCGGGAGCATTGCGGAAGGAGGTTGCTGGGAGGTAAGTTAACCTTTAAAAGCACTTGTCTTTGCAGGGGCAGGCCAGTCGATTTCGGCGGGAGTGGAGCTGGCTGGTTAGTCAATTTCAGCAGGAGCTGAGAATTTTTCTTTTTTTTTAAATTAGTTTTTTTAGGCGGGATCAGGAAGTCGACCCGCGGACGTCTGGGAAGACCCTCACCAATGAATTCTGGTGGAGAGGAAACCCGAGACACTACACGTGTAGTGTCTCCCACCCGCCCTCCTCCTCTAACCTAATAATAAAACCCATTGGTCTGAGGTAAGTACCATATTTTATTATATTATTTTTATTTTTTATAAAAATTTAATTTAGTTGTTAGCCAGATCTTGGTAGAAAGTTAGAGGAATGGCAGGGAAGGGAGTGCAATGTTCCTCCTGCAGGATGTTTGAGGTGAGGGATGCAGTTAGTGTCCCTGCTGATTTTACCTGCAGGAAGTGCTGCCATCTCCAGCTCCTCCAAGACCGAGTTAGGGAACTGGAGCTGGAGTTGGAAGAACTTCGGATCATTCGGGAGGCAGAAGGGGTCATAGATAGCAGCTTCAGGGAATTAGTTACACCAAAGATTGGAGATAGGTGGGTAACTGTAAGAGGGACTGGGAAAAAACAGTCAGTGCAGGGATCCCCTGCGGTCGTTCCCCTGAGAAACAAGTATACCGCTTTGGATACTTGTGGGGGGGACGACTTACCAGGGGTAAGCCATGGGGTACGGGCCTCTGGCACGGAGTCTGTCCCTGTTGCTCAGAAGGGAAGGGGGGAGAGGAGCAGAGCATTAGTAATTGGGGACTCTATAGTCAGGGGCACAGATAGGAGATTTTGTGGGAGCGTGAGAGACTCACGTTTGGTATGTTGCCTCCCAGGTGCAAGGGTACGTGATGTCTCGGATCGTGTTTTCCGGGTCCTTAGGGGGAGGGGGAGCAGCCCCAAGTCGTGGTCCACATTGGCACCAACGACATAGGTAGGAAAGGGGACAAGGATGTCAGGCAGGCTTTCAGGGAGCTAGGATGGAAGCTCAGAACTAGAACAAACAGAGTTGTTATCTCTGGGTTGTTGCCCGTGCCACGGGATAGTGAGATGAGGAATAGGGAGAGAGAGCATTTAAACACGTGGCTACAGGGATGGTGCAGGCGGGAGGGATTCAGATTTTTGGATAACTGGGGCTCTTTCTGGGGAAGGTGGGACCTCTACAGACAGGATGGTCTACATCTGAACCTGAGGGGCACAAATATCCTGGGGGGGAGATTTGTTAGTGCTCTTTGGGGGGGTTTAAACTAATGCAGCAGGGACATGGGAACCTGGATTGTAGTTTTAGGGTAAGGGAGAATGAGAGTATAGAGGTCAGGAGCACAGATTTGATGTCGCAGGAGGGGGCCAGTGTTCAGGTAGGTGGTTTGAAGTGTGTCTACTTCAATGCCAGGAGTATACGAAACAAGGTAGGGGAACTGGCAGCGTGGGTTGGTACCTGGGACTTCGATGTTGTGGCCATTTCGGAGACATGGATAGAGCAGGGACAGATATGGATGTTGCAGGTTCCGGGGTTTAGGTGTTTTAGTAAGCTCAGAGAAGGAGGCAAAAGAGGGGGAGGTGTGGCGCTGCTAGTCAAGAGCAGTATTACGGTGGCGGAGAGGATGCTAGATGGGGACTCTTCTTCCGAGGTAGTATGGGCTGAAGTTAGAAACAGGAAAGGAGAGGTCACCTTGTTGGGAGTTTTTTATAGGCCTCCTAATAGTTCTAGGGATGTAGAGGAAAGGATGGCGAAGATGATTCTAGATATGAGCGAAAGTAACAGGGTAGTTATTATGGGAGACTTTAACTTTCCAAATATTGACTGGAAAAGATATAGTTCGAGTACAATAGATGGGTCGTTTTTTGTACAGTGTGTGCAGGAGGGTTTCCTGAAACAATATGTTGACAGGCCAACAAGAGGCGAGGCCACGTTGGATTTGGTTTTGGGTAATGAACCAGGCCAGGTGTTGGATTTGGAGGTAGGAGAGCACTTTGGGGACAGTGACCACAATTCGGTGACGTTTACGTTAATGATGGAAAGGGATAAGTATACACCGCAGGGCAAGAGTTATAGCTGGGGGAAGGGCAATTATGATGCCATTAGACGTGACTTGGGGGGGATAAGGTGGAGAAGTAGGCTGCAAGTGTTGGGCACACTGGATAAGTGGGGCTTGTTCAAGGATCAGCTACTGCGTGTTCTTGATAAGTATGTACCGGTCAGACAGGGAGGAAGGCGTCGAGCGAGGGAACCGTGGTTTACCAAGGAAGTGGAATCTCTTGTTAAGAGGAAGAAGGAGGCCTATGTGAAGATGAAGTGTGAAGTTTCGGTTGGGGCGATGGATAGTTACAAGGTAGCGAGGAAGGATCTAAAGAGAGAGCTAAGACGAGCAAGGAGGGGACATGAGAAGTATTTGGCAGGAAGGATCAAGGAAAACCCAAAAGCTTTCTATAGGTATGTCAGGAATAAGCGAATGACTAGGGAAAGAGTAGGACCAGTCAAGGACAGGGATGGGAAATTGTGTGTGGAGTCTGAAGAGATAGGCGAGATACTAAATGAATATTTTTCGTCAGTATTCACTCAGGAAAAAGATAATGTTGTGGAGGAGAATGCTGAGCCCCAGGCTAATAGAATAGATGGCATTGAGGTACGTAGGGAAGAGGTGTTGGCAATTCTGGACAGGCTGAAAATAGATAAGTCCCCGGGACCTGATGGGATTTATCCTAGGATTCTATGGGAGGCCAGGGAAGAGATTGCTGGACCTTTGGCTTTGATTTTTATGTCATCATTGGCTACAGGAATAGTGCCAGAGGACTGGAGGACAGCAAATGTGGTCCCTTTGTTCAAAAAGGGGAGCAGAGACAACCCCGGCAACTATAGACCGGTGAGCCTCACGTCTGTAGTGGGTAAAGTCTTGGAGGGGATTATAAGAGACAAGATTTATAATCATCTAGATAGGAATAATATGATCAGGGATAGTCAGCATGGCTTTGTGAAGGGTAGGTCATGCCTCACAAACCTTATTGAGTTCTTTGAGAAGGTTACTGAACAGGTAGACGAGGGTAGAGCAGTTGATGTGGTGTATATGGATTTCAGCAAAGCATTTGATAAGGTTCCCCACGGTAGGCTATTGCAAAAAATACGGAGGCTGGGGATTGAGGGTGATTTAGAGATGTGGATCAGAAATTGGCTAGCTGAAAGAAGACAGAGGGTGGTGGTTGATGGGAAATGTTCAGAATGGAGTACAGTCACAAGTGGAGTACCACAAGGATCTGTTCTGGGGCCGTTGCTGTTTGTCATTTTTATCAATGACCTAGAGGAAGGCGCAGAAGGGTGGGTGAGTAAATTTGCAGACGATACTAAAGTCGGTGGTGTTGTCGATAGTGTGGAAGGATGTAGCAGGTTACAGAGGGATATAGATAAGCTGCAGAGCTGGGCTGAGAGGTGGCAAATGGAGTTTAATGTAGAGAAGTGTGAGGTGATTCACTTTAGAAGGAATAACAGGAATGCGGAATATTTGGCTAATGGTAAAGTTCTTGAAAGTGTGGATGAGCAGAGGGATCTAGGTGTCCATGTACATAGATCCCTGAAAGTTGCCACCCAGGTTGATAGGGTTGTGAAGAAGGCCTATGGAGTGTTGGCCTTTATTGGTAGAGGGATTGAGTTCCGGAGTCGGGAGGTCATGTTGCAGCTGTACAGAACTCTGGTACGGCCGCATTTGGAGTATTGCGTACAGTTCTGGTCACCGCATTATAGGAAGGATGTGGAGGCTTTGGAGCGGGTGCAGAGGAGATTTACCAGGATGTTGCCTGGTATGGAGGGAAAATCTTATGAGGAAAGGCTGATGGACTTGAGGTTGTTTTCGTTGGAGAGAAGAAGGTTAAGAGGAGACTTAATAGAGGCATACAAAATGATCAGGGGGTTGGATAGGGTCGACAGTGAGAGCCTTCTCACGCGGATGGATATGGCTGGCACGAGGGGACATAACTTTAAACTGAGGGGTAATAGATATAGGACAGAGGTCAGAGGTAGGTTCTTTACGCAAAGAGTAGTGAGGCCGTGGAATGCCCTACCTGCTACAGTAGTGAACTCGCCAACATTGAGGGCATTTAAAAGTTTATTGGATAAACATATGGATGATAATGGCATAGTGTAGGTTAGATGGCTTTTGTTTCGGTGCAACATCGTGGGCCGAAGGGCCTGTACTGCGCTGTATTGTTCTATGTTCTATGTTCTATGATGTCTGGATGTCCAAGGTTGGGGCATACTGTGCTGTCCATGGCTGAGGCACAGGACAGGAGAGCCCAGTCACAAGCAGGCGCAGGTGAACATTGCTGCAGCGCTCCTCAGCTTGGCCTATTCACAAAGGGTATGGATGAGGGCATCAAGACCATTAGCCGGGTGCTGACTGAACTTCACTAGTCACAGTGCGGCAGGTCACAGACACAGAGGGACATGACCAAGTCAGTGAGGGACATAGCTCACTTTCTGAGGAACATGGCCCAGTTTCAGTGCATCAAAGCTGGGGCATTGACACCATGATTCAGATGAGTGTGAGCCTCCAGGACCCGCAGTACCAGGTGACTGTAAGCCTTGTTGCCGACTAGCCAACCCCTCACCCAAGGGTGTGTCTTGAAGGTGTCAGGAACCGATGAGTGCGTCAGGATGTATGCGTTGTGCACATTGCCTTAATATCGGGCGTAGACACACATGATGTGCAGCTGGTGGCCGCATTCCTTCCAGAAGATGGCGCCGGAGCGAGGCGACTCCCTGCGAACTCTCCCCAACAGATCCACTTTTTACTTAACTGATACCCGTTCTAATCTTTTAAAATTTAATTCTAAGACGAACATTATTACTAACCTCTCTCTTTTATCTTTTCTTGAAGGCTTGAACATCCCCCCGACGCCCGGGGAGACCTTTTCACCTGACCCTACCTGACCTCCACGACCTGGAAGTGGATCAGGCCCAAACTGGAAGTGGAGCCCCAACCTTGATTTGGAGCCGACCCGGACCTCGGAGCTCCCAACCCCGCCTAACAACCAATGCCAGTCCCCGGATCGCCCAGCCCAGTCCCCAGAGCTCCCCACCCGACCCCCGACGACGACCCGGCCCAACTCGACGCCGAGAGACCTGCCCAGTGATCCGACCCGGAGAGGCCCACCCAGCAACCCGACCTACCTGGGGATGGATGAAAGAAAAATCCACGTGGAGGCCCGACCGGGCCTACTTCAAGACCCGACCCCAGGAGCGCCCAGGGAGGGAACAGACCACGGGACTCAGCCCAACCTGCCTCAGGAAGCCCCTGCCCACGACACAGGGCCCCCGAAATGACGGAGACGGCGCGCGAGGACCCGAACGCGCTGCAAGGTATTCACGTGCCTGCAGAATGCCGGGACCCATCCGGATCGCAAACATGCCCCCTTTGCAACCCCTCTACCTCAACCAGCGCCCGGGACCCTGCCAGATGCGACCCCGGAAACGTAACCAACGCCCTGGTCCCTGCCAGCGCCCTGGACCCTGCCAGACGCAACCACCTATCTTTCACAAGGTCAGACTTCTCCCATCGTATCCCAGGATCATCCAGCTGCAGCCGCCGAGCGAGGAAAAGGCAGTGGTCTGCAGATTAGACTGAAGGCTTGTTTCAAGGCAGTTCAAGACTGAAGGCAGTTTCAAGACCCCTCTCCCCAGCATACTCCTGGCAAACGTCCAAGCAATTGAAAACAAGCTGGATGAACTTAACGCCAGACTTACCTCTCAGAGGGAAGTCAGAGACTGCTGTGTGCTCTGTTTCACAGAGACATGGCTCACCCCTGCCTCACTGGACTGTGCCATACAACCTGAAGGCTTCTCAATTCACCGGCCTACCGCACCGTGTCATCAAGCAAAGTGAAGGGTGGAGGGGTTTGCCTCCTCATCAACTCCTTCTGGTGCTTGGATGTGGCGACCCTGGCGACCTACTGCTCCCCGGATCTGGAATACCTGACCGTGAAGTGCCGTCCATACTATCTTC
The DNA here is from genome assembly GCF_047496885.1 of Scyliorhinus torazame. Taxonomy (NCBI): domain Eukaryota; kingdom Metazoa; phylum Chordata; class Chondrichthyes; order Carcharhiniformes; family Scyliorhinidae; genus Scyliorhinus; species Scyliorhinus torazame. Next base: position 123,313,384 of record NC_092709.1, read on the forward strand.
CATGTGAGTTCACTTCAGCCATTATCACATCCCACCCCAGGCAGAAGTGAGGAAAGCCCTGGACGAATTGTACACAGTTATAAACTGGGAGTATAAACAGTTATAAACAGAACATCCGGAGGCCTTGTTCATCCTGGCCGGAGACTTCAACAAGGCCAACCTCAAGAGTGTACTGCCAAAATTCCACCAGCACATCTCCTGTCCCACCAGGGGCGGCAACACTCTTGACCACTGCTACTCAAAAATGGTTCCATCCCCCGACCGCACTTTGGGAAATCAGACCATAAGACGGTGCTCCTTCTCCCGGCATACAAGCAGAAACTCAAGCGGGAAAATCCAGCTAGGCAGGTCGTGCAGTGCTGGTCCGAGGAAATAGAAGAGCTCTTACGTGACTGTTTAGAGACAGTGGACTGGTCCATATTTAAGAACTCAGCGACCAACTTAAATGAGTATGCCACCACAGTCATAGACTTCATCAGCAAATGTGTGGACGACTGCATGCCAAAGAAAACAGTACGTACGTTCCCCAACCGGAAACCATGGCTCAATCACGAGATTGACTCCCAACTGAAGCACAGATCTGAGGCGTTCAAGTCAGACGACCCTGACCTATACAAGAAATCCAGGTACGACCTCTGCAAAGCCATCTCTAGATGCCAAGAGAGAATATCAAACCAAGCTAGAGCCACAGACAGACTCTCGGCGATTGTGGCAAGGACTAAATACACCCATACCCACCATCACAGCTTCCGAAGTCAGATCGGCCTTCCTGAAAGCGAACCTCCGGAAGGCGACGGGCCCGGACGGGATCCCTGGTCGTGCACTCAGAGCCTGCGTGGACCAGCTGGCAGAGGTATTAACCTGTCCCTACTCCACTCCGACGTCCCCACCTGCTTCAAGAAGACCACCGTTATACCGGTGCCAAAGAAGAACCAGGCAACGTGCCTCAATGACTACCATCCGGTGGCCCTGACTTCAGTCGTAACGAAGTGCTTCGAGACGTTGACCATGAAGCGCATCACCTCCATACTCCAAGAACACTGCAATTTGAATACCGTCGCAACCGGTCCACAGCAAACGCCATTTCCCTGGTCCTAAACTCATCCTTAGAGCATCTCGACAACTTGGACTCCTACACCAGACTCCTATTTACAGCTCCATCTTCAACACCATAACACCAGCCAAGCTCACATCAAAGCTACAAAACCTAGGATTTGGTTCCTCACTCTGCAACTGGATCCTCGATTTTCTGACCAGCAGACTGTGGTGTTGGGTGCTCTGAGGTACAGACGAACCAACACGGTTGCAATTGGTACAACGCAGTTTTATTCCAACTAGTTATTTACACATCTGACTTGGTACTCAGCACGTGGTGACTGTGTGAGTGTCTTGTTAATGAGGTCCTGGCCTTGTCCTGTCTCCAGATGGACTGACCAGGAGGTGTCGTGTTTCTTGTCTTATACTGTGTCTGCTCTTGTCTGTGATTGGCTGTCGTGTTATGTGTGCTAATTGGTCTGTTGGTCTGTCTATCATGATATGTGTGTTTGAATATCATGACACAGACCACAATCAGTAAGAATGAACATCACCTCCTTCACAATAGTCCTCAACACCGGGGCCCCGCAAGGCTGCGTACTTAGCCCCCTACTCTACTCCTTGTACACACACGGCTGTGTGGTAAAATGCGGTTCCAACTCCATCTACAAGTTTGTTGACGATACGACCATAGTGGACCGGATCTCGAATAACAACGTGTCAGAATACAGGAGGCCTCCCGCTGCCTGGGGAAAGTGGGCAGCATAATCAAAGACCCCTCCCACCCAGCTTACTCACTCTTCCAACTTCTTCCATCGGGCAGGAGATACAGAAGACTGAGAACACGGATGAACAGACTCAAAAACAGCTTCTTCCCCGCTGTTACCAGACTCCTAAATGAGCCTCTTATGGACTGACCACATTCACACTACACCCCTGTATGCTTCATCCGATGCCGGTGTTATGTAGTTACATTGTGTACCTTGTGTTGCCCTATTATGTATTTTCTTTTATTCCCTTTTCTTCCCATGTACTTAATGATCTGTTGAGCTGCTCGTAGAAAAATACTTTTCACTGTACCTGGGTACACGTGACAATAATCCAATCCAATCCGATCCAATCCAATACCAACTACACATTCAGGGAGTGGAACTGCTTTCTCAGAGCACCTCATGTCAACAGGTGCTTGGAGGTGTGACATGTGTACCATTGGTCACCCCGTGGACCTGGGGCATGCCAATGATGGCAGCCGCATGAGCATCCTGTTGGGCCTGGTCCAGGTTGATGTAGTCCGATGTCCGGACGATTGGAAATCTGTGACAGTATGGATGCACCTGTGTGTTGACATTTGCGAGATCTCACACAGGTCCCCTCTCAAGCCCTGGAATGAGCCAGTTGCACAGAAGTTGAGTGCCACCATCACCTTGACAGACATAGGGACAGGGTGTCCTCCTCCATACTCAAGTGGTACCAGGTGTGCCACCATCTGGCACAGCTGCCGCACAGTCTCTCTGGTGAGCCAAAGTCACATGTATTCCAGCAGCTCTTCAAAGGACAATGCCAATAGTATTCACGTGGCCTAATGCAGTGGTGCCTTCGCACTTTCTCCTCAGCCTGTTGGACTACTGGCACTTGAGCCTCACCGGCTGGCCCCTGCTCCTCGGGGCAAGCCGCTATCCTGTTTCTTCCAGTGGAATCTGCTCACTGAGTGAGCCTTGTGTACTCCTGCCAGAATGGTGGCAGCTGGTTGTATGGTGGAGATGTTCATACATTGCAGACATTCATCTCCAAGCTAAACTCCTGGTGTTTGGGCAGGTCCTACAGATGGGGGTGAGCACGTTTGCTGGGTTCTGAGCTGCAGTGTGATGTGGAGCCTGGGTTTACTCACAGGTTGTGACAGGGAGCTGGCCGTGTTTCCTGGTTGGGAACAGGATCAATGGTGTCAGGGATGCAGTGAACAGGCCGGGCTTGGAGAAAGCTCATGACCCTCGGGGGTAGGCTAGCGGAGAGTGTCACTGGTGAGGCTTTTACTCTGAGAGGGGCGATGTATCCGGAATGGTTCCAGTGGCACTGCTGCATGTCTTCTGTGTTTGGAGTGAGTTGCCAATCCCTTGCTTCCTTTGCTGTGGGGCTGCACTTCCTAGGAGTGCACTGAGTGTCAGCACCTGGTGGGCTGGCGACTGAGCATGGCCACACCCATCCCCTTGATAATACTGCTGGGATATGAGGGTGTCCAGTTGGGCAGGATGGATGGATTGCCACATGACCAGTCGCCCTCAGAGCATTTGCAGGATACCTTCAGTAGTCTCAACAGCCAGGAGCCTGTAAGATCTTGGCTTTGAGAATAGAGGATTGTGTGCCAGGGGTGATAGGGGAAGACCAGACGGGGTTTGTGAAGGAGAGGCAACTAACGGCCAATGTTAGAAGGCTGCTAAACCTGATTATGATGCCCTCCGAGGGAAGGGAGGTGGAGGTGGTGGTCGCCATGGATGTGGAGAAGGCCTTTGATCGGGTGGAGTGGGACTACCTGTGAGAGGTCCTGGGGCGGTTTGGTTTGGGCAGGGTTTTGTGGACGGGGTCCCATGGGAATGGCCAGGAAGACGCCGGGTCGGAGAATGGCCGGGGGTGGGGCACGAGAATCCCGCCACTCCACTCCGACGCTGCAACTACGATACTCCGACCCGGCCAAAACCACGCCAACGCGGAGTGCGCCGCGTGGGTCAGAGAATCGGCAGAAGTGGCGCGACGTGCTGGTCCCCAGGCCTGCAGCGAATCTCCGGCCCAGATAGGCCGAAGTCCCGTGAATCAAACATTCTTTTGAACGGTGTCAACCAGTCGTGCTGGCTGACATCGATGGAGGAGGTAGGGGTTGGCGTGGGGGGGACAGCAGGAGATGTCGCAGCGATGGGTGCGGGGGGTGCCGTTGTTGAGGGCGGAGGCCGCCCAGGGCTGGGGGGGCAGGGTGGTGTCATTGTTGGTGTCGGGGGGGGGGGGGTGGGTGGATGGGTGTCGGGGAGGGGTCGGGGTGGGGAGGGTGGGGAGTGTGAAATGAAATGAAAATGAAAATCGCTTATTGTCACAAGTAGGCTTCAAATGAAGTTACTGTGAAAAGCCCAGAGTCACCACATTTCGGCGCCTGTTCGGGGAGGCTGGTACGGGAATTGAACCGTGCTGCTGGCCTGCGTTCAAAGCTGGCGATTTTTCCCCATTCTAAACCTGCCCCGTAAGGGGAGGGGTCAGGGGTGGAGGGGGTGGGGAGTGTCGGGTAGGTTTAGGGTGGAGGTGGGGTGGTGGGATGTCGGGGTGGGCTCGGGGGCGAAGCCGGGGGTGAGGGGAGTCGGGGAGGGGTCGGCGTGGGGGGGGGGGGGGGGGCGTTATGCGTGGCTAGGTGGCAGCTGGCAAAGGTGGCGACCATTTAGCCCATGGCACCTGCTTGTGGAGGGGGGTATGTGCAATGATGAAATGTCGTCTACCCCCACCCCCTGCAGACTGTCATGTTTGGCCATCACCCAGCGATGTTGGCCGCTGTGGCGGGGGCCGCTGCCCTGCATGAAGCTCTATGGGAGCTGGAGCAGGGGCGTGCCAGGGAGGCGGCGGAGGCTGCCGCAGAGGAGCGTGCCAAAGAGAGACAGGAGGCAGCCGCCCAGGCTGGAGGTCCACCCGCCCGACAGGACGAGGAGGAGGAGGAGGCGGTGCCACGGCGACGGAGGCGCCCGATGAGGCCTCGTGTGTACCGGTGCCACAGGTCCTTCCAGGACCTCCCGGATAGGGGGTGCAGGAGGAGACTCTGGGTGAGACGGGAAACCGTCACCCATATCTGCCATCTGATAGCACACCTGGCACCGCGTGGGACTGGGGGTGGACTTCCTCTCCCGGTGGCCGTCAAGGTGACGGTCGCCCTGAACTGTTATGCCACGGGGTCGTTCCATTCGCCGAGTGGGAACCTGTCTGGCATCTCGCAGGCATCGGTGCACAGCTGCATCCGTGCAGTGACCGACGGCCTGTACGACATCGCGGAGCGCTACATTCAGTTCACTGTAGACCACGCCGACCAGGATGCCCGGGCAGCGAGCTTTGCCGCGGTTGCCAGGATTCCGATGGTCAAGGGGGCGCTCGATGGGGTGCACGTCGCCATGGGCCACCATCAGATAACAGGACCGTGTTCATGAATAGGAAGGGGACTTACTCCATGAACGTTCAGGTGGTCGATGATCACCGGCTGAGAATCTGCATGTCTGCGCCCGGTACCCGGGCAGTGTACATAACTCGTTCATATTGGCACAATCGTTCCTCCCCGCCATGTTCGAGGGACACCCCTCCCAGCTGAGGGGCTGGTTGCTGGGCGACAGGGTTTACCCGTTGCAGGTGTGGCTGATGACGCCGAGACGGAGGCTACAGACCGACGCGGAGCACCGCTACAATGATGATCATGCAGCAACCAAGGATGTGGTCAAGAGGTGCTTTGGGCTGCTGAAGATGCGCTTCAGGTGCCTGGATCGCTCTGGAGGGGCCCTCCAGTGCCCGTCGGAGCGGGTCGGCCACATCATTGTGGTCTGCTGCGTCCTGCAGAATATAGCCCAGCAGAGGGGCGATGTACTGGAGGCAGAGGAGGAGGAGGAGGAGGAGGAGGGGGAGGGGGGGAGCACGATGAAGGGCATGTCTTCCCAGATGAGGAGAATGTGGAGGGGGGAGGGGGGGGGGGGGCAATGTACGGGACATACGGGCTGGACAGAGACGAGTGGCTGTCCACTGATACCGGGTGGGCACGGGACGTGTTGATAGCCGCAATGTTCACAGACTAGGGGGGAGGATCAGCTGAGCATGGGCATGGACAGCACAGTACGGCACCACCCCAGCAACCCCAACCCTCCCACAAACGACCATCCTCACCCCGCCCACCACTCCTCCATTGCACATCCACCTGCGGCACAACGGGCAGGGTTCACACGGTCGCCAGTGGAAGCGGGTCTATTGCATGTCGTGGAGGATGATGACAACCCACTCTGCGATGAGCTCCGTGCTCTACATCATTAGACATGGCCACAGTAACACCCTCCATATGGGTGGTCCCTGCATGCGGCCTGGACACCACACGGACCCGTCGTCTGCCTGGGGGCGGGATGATGCCTGCGACCCCGGGGGGGTGGGGGGGCGCACGCCACACTCACCTGAGCTCCTCACACACTGGCACTCACCTCCCACCCCACCCCCGCACTCATCGGACAGAGCACAGAGGCAGCTTCCGAAGGTGTAAAAGTGAGTTTAATAACATACATTACATACACATGCCCTCGCCCCATAACTAGTCTGTGCCCTGCACCCATGCCAACTTACTCAGTGCCTACTTTTCTGGCTTTACGGGCCCTATGACTACGTCTAGGTGGTTCCCCAGACGGTACGGCAGAACTGGAGCCGGTCTGCTATGACTCCTGCCCTGTGACTAGGGTCCCCTTTGGCGGCCGTTTCCTGGGGTAGCCCTGTCTGGATGGGCCAGGGATGGCGTGCTGCCAGCCTGTTCTGCCCATTGCTCACCAGATGCACCTGTGACGGAAGGGGGGGGAGTCCGAAGGTGTCGTGGTGTTCCGGGACATCCCCTGCAAGGGGACCCGGAACAGACCCCAGCACCTACTCCTCCCTCGGGCTGCCTGATGGCTCCCGGGCTATCCATGGGAAGGGGCTGCGAGTGGATCCAACATCTGAGGCCCCCCCGACACCTGGCGCTGCCAGTCCTGGAGGCCCGCCCTGATATCGACAAGGGTCTGCAGGTTTGCAGCCATGGAGCTCAGGGAGTTGGCCATCCCTGTCTGTGTCTGGGGGACGCCGGCCAGCACCTGGGTGCTTTCAGCCATGGCCCGCTGAGACTGGGGCACGGTGGTGAGCGCCACTGCAATCTGCCGCTGGCGCTGGCTCATGGAAAGCCCCAGGCTTTGCATACTGCGATCCATGTCCAACACTGCCGCCCCCATTGCCTCCACCGCGGATGCCACCCGTGCGGTTTTGGTCTGGGTGGCACGCATGACCAACACAACTCCCTGCTCCTGCATGCGGTTGGACTCCTCCACCTGCGTCTGCAGGTGCTGGGAGCCGGCGGTCATCCCCTTCACTTGGGTCCCTGACTGTGTCGGGTCTATTGGTGGATGTGGTAACTCCAGGAACCCGGGACCCGTCTCGACGGCAGCTAGTTGCTGGGGCTGGTCTGCCCTCTGACCATCCAGCCCCTCGGCTGCTCCTACCTCCACCTGCTGTACCAAAACTTCTGTGTTGTGTGCACCAGTGAGTGTCCCAGAAGCCTCATCGCTAAGGTGACCAACTGAGGTGTGTGTCGCTGCGATGGTGGAGGGTGTAGGAGATAGCAGTGGCATTACGTGGAGGTGCTCATCGGACCCGAAGTCCAGGGTCCCCTGTGTGTGGGTGTCCTGGGTTGGTGTGTCCTGTGTGTCCGTGTCATCGGTGTAGGTCCCTGTGTGGGTGTCCTGTCCGTCCGTCCCCTGCGTGTGGGTGTCCTGGGTTGGTGTGTCCTGTGTGTCCGTGTCATCAGTGTATGTCCCCTGTGTCGTGGTGTCCCGCCTGTCTGTGCCCTGTGTCTCCATTCCCTGTGTTGTGGTGTTGTGACTCCAGGACGGGGGGCTGTTGCGACCAGGCCGTAAGTAGGTTTTCCCCTCAGATGGGGGGTTACCCCTTGAATATGTCAGAGATCGGCGTGTGCCAGGATGAAGGAATCGTGCACGCTGCCCACGCATTGGGTGCAGAGGTGTATGATGGTCACAGATCACCTGGACATTCATTGAGTGGTACCCCTTTTGGTTGGTGTAGAGCCACCTGTTGTCCGCAGTTGCCCGTAGGGCGACATGCATCCCGTCTTTCGCCTCCTGGACCCGGGGCATCCCAGCAAAGGTGGCGAACCATGCTGCCTGGGCATCCTGCTGGGCTCGGTCCACATCAAAATGGATTAATGATCCGCCTGGGCATATAGGGCCTCCGTAACAGTACAGATGCACCTGTGCACCGAGCTCTGTGAGATCCAGGGCAGCTCCCACTCATTGACTGGAAGGACCCGGTCGTGTAGAAGTTCAGGGCAATCATCAAATTGATGGTCACCGGTAGCAGGGGTCCTCCCCCATTACACGGAGCTGAGAATAGGAGTAGCAATCTTTGTGCACAACCAAAGAGACAGCGGCTGCTGGTCTTGCCACCCAAGTGCTCAGTGGGGGGTGGAGGCCTCTGGAGGGGTGGGTAACCATGGGAGGGTGGAGGGGAGGTGCTGGGGTGGGGGGCAATCAGGGGACAATCACTTGTGGCACCACCATGGGAGCCCTTGGATCCCAACCCCATGCTGGGGGCAACCTATGTCACTGTCCGTCTGTCCCATCGATGACCCCAGCGCGGCTGAAGGCAATTCGCTAATAGGGAACTGGCAATCATGGTTAAGTGAGCACTTGACACATGCCACGTGGGCCATGTAGCATGTAGTCATTGCCTAGCATTCCAATCAAACATTGATGCCTGGACATTGTGTGGGGTTCAACACCACACATGCAGGAGCCAACATCCGAACACCAGGGGATGGGACACAGCTCCCGGGAGATGATCACGGCCGGAGGCTGAGTTAGTGCCATGGGGAGGGGGGATTGCCTGGAGAGACAGGCAAAGTGTCCGGGGGTCAGCCCGCATTGTGGAGGAAAGTGACAGAGGCATCATAATGTGCAAAGAGTTGTTTAATTGGCTAAAAATTCAGCATTTCCAAGAATGCTGTCCCCTCCAAACCACCCGGACCCCAACCCTACCCCCTCCCCAACCTCTACCTGCCCCTACCCCCTACTCCGGTGCCCTCAGTGATCCTCTACGTGCCCGACCCACCTGTGGTGTTGGGTGCTCTGGTGCACAGATGAGCCAACACAGTTGTATGTGGTACAACTCTATTTTATTATAACTCTTATAATACAGTTCGTTCTGGATACTCTGCACGTGCTGTCTCCCTGAGTGTGTTTGGTAACAGATGTGTCCTGGTTCTCCTCTGCAGCTAATACTGACCACCGGGGGTCGTGTCTGTGCTTTTATATCTTTCTGTCATTGGTTGTGGTGTTGTGTGTTCTGATTTGTCTGTTGGTGTGTCTATCATGATGTGTGTGGTTGAATATCATGACATCCCCCCTTTTTACAAAGATATGTGCCTACGTGGTTATAAATATAATTGTGTCGTGAGTGCATCGAAGAGTATGTGTGTGTGTTATGTACAGCGTGTGTATATGACGTAACTATTTACATGGGGCGATGTCGGGTGCGTCACACTAACAAGGTTGTACCATAACAAAACTTGGATGCGAGAGAAAAAATAAACTTGAACATTGGTCTGGTCAGACGATATCTGGAACAATAAACAACAACAGGTTATAATACAGAAGTGTTTGACTTTTTGAACGTATGAACAGCATTATAAGTCCAGTCTAATGGGTGACCACCTCAAGAATGGGCTGGTCCTCAAGCCGGTTCAGCTGTGGAGATTTGGGGTCACGCTGGTTCACCTTGGACTGTTGGAGGTGATGCTGTTGCCGAAGTCTCTACTTTACCATTTGTTGTACTTCGTGCAGTGCTTGGTTTTTTCATTCGTGCAAATATAACATTCAACATCTTTGTTAGTGGTGCCTTGGCTGTGGTTTGGTTCTGGTGGCGATGGAAGGGGCATGATCCGTGGCATCTCCACAAAGTCATCCTTGGGAACCAGTGGAGGATCCGGCGTGTGCGTACGGTTCAGTTGCGAGCGTGGAAGGCGGCGCAAAGCTCGCTGATTGCGCCTACGCACCAATCCATCCGCCCTGCATGCCAGGAACAAGGTGGAGTCTTTTTCTTTTTATGTTTGTGGTGGACGGCATCTTGTAGCCGATGGGTCGTTGCCATCGAAGTAGCACCATCACTAATATCATGCAAGGCGATGACTGTGCCAGATGTGGAAGTTGGCCGAGACCGTGTACGCTGGTTCCGGCCACCTGCTGTGCCGGAAGGGCGACTCCGCAGAGAAACGTCGAAGCATGTCGCCTTGGAGAGAGAATTGTTGCTCGCATCAACGTCTGGCGATGGCGCGAATTGGTGTGTCCATCTTGGACCGCCGGTGCTGGTTGCCACTGCCGACCCAGTGGGACTGCCACGCGATCCATTCCCTGTCGCCGTGGCATCCGCCGTCACCCTGAGCGTGCCATCACCGAGGCCGCGACACCGCCCGTCCGGAGCAAGGTCTGGCGTGCGCGAATCAGAGTCGGCGCTTGGCTGCTCCCCATCTGGAGTCCGGTCTGCCTTCCGTCGATGCCCCCCGTCCGGAGTCCCAACAGGTTCACTGGAGGCAGCCGAGATTCCCTGAAGCTGCACTTCTGGAGTCGGAACATGCAGGAATGCACCAACCAGTGGAGAGGGTCGAGCCATCGAGGGTGGAAGCGGTGCGCTGCCACCGCAGTCGTCAGTGGTCCCACCGTGATCGTCGAGTGCCTCGGTACGCACTAGGCGAGGTCTGTCACCTTGCACCTTTTGCATGGGAAGTGGGATGCTGTCGTCACTCGTCTCACATCCCGTGGATAAATCCTCATTAGCAGCTTGCTGTTCACTAGGGTTGGGTAAATTGTCAGAGTTTTCATCTGGTGGTGCACACCATGTCGGTGGACTGTCATTGTCTTGCCGTTGTCCTTCATTTGGGCTTTTCTTCTTTGGAATTTTAAATCTTCCCCCAGACATTGCAGAACCTTGTTTATTACCCCCAAATTCTCCCATAGGTATGGTCTCGAATATAGGATCCAATGTTTCTATCGACATTGTACTATTTTCCAAAGAACATTCCGTTTCACTTTTCTTCTCAGGTGCCTCATATGTATCTTTGTCTAATGTACATGCCTTCATGGTCTCTGGGTCTGATTTTGCTGGGACTGGCATGGTCACAGTCTCTCTTTTACTGTTCTCAATTGCCCACATTATACTCCCCATACATAACTGCTTAATCACTGGGGTTAGTGTGGTACAATGGATAATCGGGTCGACCTTATCTGCATCTTCACCATTAGTGGAAAGCACACTTGGTTCACTTGAAACTGCTGTGGGTTTTAAATTCGTTATCTGGCTACTCGATGTCGGTGTCCTCAGGATTCTTGCTCCAATGTTCTGCTCAATAATCAGTGGAGCGTGTATAGGTTCAATGCAATTAATGTTCCCCTCAAGGTTTGAAGAGTCATTACTGACTAACTGCTGGTCTCCGAAGTTGGGATTTTGCGGTGTTGTGTTGAAGGGAGACATTTGTCCCTGCTGTAGATATGATTCAGGTTGTGTTATTTCCATTACCTGAGGATCAATGTCTTGTCCATTTTTTCGATCCGTACTAAAACACTGGCAATTCTCAGTCTGCTCCTTGCAAGTTAAACATTCAATTAATTTCGTTAGCAAATCCTCAGCATCCTTCTGTGGCCGTGCAGCATTATTAATCTCTGTTCGGCTATAATGATCCTGAAGGTCAGCGCATAAACCTTTTTTCTTCGGGCTTGGACGAGGCGATTCCTTTGGCTTGTCTTCAGTTGGGCTTGAACAGTCTTCAGCGCTGTGCCCTTCATTGTAGCATGAGAGACCGTCATGTTCATGCTGCTGTGTAGTGGAGCATGGTAGGCTGTTATAGCCTTCTTGCTGTTCACGTGAGCATGGCAGACTTGCATCGTCTGCCGCTGGTTGGTCAGGAGAGGTTGCTAGACCCTCGTGGTCTTGTTCCTGCAAGGACTGCGCTCTGGAGTCTTGCGTTCCTTCCATCGTGGAGTCCGTCCACGAGCTCTCTGTGGAGGCTTGTGACACTGGAGTCACTTCTTGTTCGTGCAAGGACTGCGCTCTGGAGTCTTGCGTTGCTTCTATCGTGGAGGCTGTCCACGAGCTCTCTGTGGAGGCTTGTGACACTGGAGTCACTTCTTGTTCGTGCAAGGACTGCGCTCTGGAGTCTTGCGTTGCTTCTATCGTGGAGGCTGTCCACGAGCTCTCTGTGGAGGCTTGTGACACTGGAGTCACTTCTTGTCCGTGCAAGGACTGCGCTCTGGAGTCTTGCATTTCTGCAATTGTGGAGTCTGTCCACGAGCTTGCTGTGGAAGCTTGTGACACTGGAGTCACTTCTGGTTCATGCGAGGACTGCACTCTGGAGTCTTGCATGTCTTCTTTCATAGAGTCGGGAACGTTGAGCGGGACGTGGACCACGCTCTGTGTGGCAGCAGGGCACTCTCCGTGTGCTTGCACCGCTCCCTGTCTGTTAATGTCAGGCTGCAGCATCATCCGGTACTGATAAGTTGGAACGTCATATCTGCTGGATTGAAGGTCCTCAAATCCGAAAAATGAATCCGCATCTGCGTCGGATTCAATGTGGGGGCCGCCAATGTGCAACACGAAAGGTTCGTCCGAGTCATAGTCATATAGGACCACGGAGCTATCATTGGGCTCGCGAGGTCCGGAAACACTGTAAAGATCGTCATCGAAGTATTCAAGGTCGGAATCATCGGCTTGTGCGTAGGTAACTGCTTGTCGGAGGGTTCTTCGGAGGTCAAATTAATCTCCTGGGTCAATTTGCGGCACTGTGCTGTCATTCCAGGTGAGGGAAGGTTGTTTTACAGCTTTAACAGATTTTTGTTTTTTTGATTTGGGACGTTTCCCTTTTAAATTGGATTTGGGACATTTCCCTTTTAAATTGGTGCAGTCTGGGGCCTCTGACATCCTGACGCTCGGTATGTAGCACGTAGGAAGCGACTGCGCATGCTCAGATCGCTGTTCCTTTACCGATGGCCGTTTTCTTGACTGCGCATGCGCAGCATCTCGCGCATGCGCAAACGAAACTTCCGGTTCTGCGCACTGCTCGCGCAACTGTGCTAGCGTTATACCTTTAGCAAGATGGCCGCCGACCTCGACCCAGCCTTCTCTCAGGCCCGGGATTTTGGCTTCTGGGAATTCGGGCTCCGGGATCCCAGCCACGAGGTGAGTACTGCAGCTTTTCTTACCTTTATTTGCCGATTGGATTGCGTTTTCTTCACAGTACTTGGAGAATTTGTCCAGGACTGCCTGGTAATCGTACCTTTGCTGCCTCCTGAAGAACCTGAACCGTGTGAATATTTCTCTTGCCCTTGCACCGGCGATGGTGAGGAGAAATTCAATTTTTTCGCTATCATCCAGGTCTTTGAGTTCAGCTGCCACCAGGAACAATTCGAACATTTGCCGGAATCGCCGCCAGTTTTCGCGGAGATCGCCGTAGCACTGGAACGGCTGCGGAACCGGGAGCTCTATCATTTTGCCTGGGCACTGCTGGTTGTCTGTGTACACTGAGGTATGCCGGCAGGTATCGATCCACTCCTGTACCATGTGGTGTTGGGTGCTCTGGTGCACAGATGAGCCAACACAGTTGTATGTGGTACAACTCTATTTTATTATAACTCTTATAATACAGTTCGTTCTGGATACTCTGCACGTGCTGTCTCCCTGAGTGTGTTTGGTAACAGATGTGTCCTGGTTCTCCTCTGCAGCTAATACTGACCACCGGGGGTCGTGTCTGTGCTTTTATATCTTTCTGTCATTGGTTGTGGTGTTGTGTGTTCTGATTTGTCTGTTGGTGTGTCTATCATGATGTGTGTGTTTGAATATCATGACACCACCTAGATCTAACTCGGCAAATCAGCTGGCGAACCGGCATTCGGTGCGGGAAGCACAATACCCCAGCCAGAGCCTTTGGAAATTTCCCAGAGGAAGACGGAATGGACAGCATTGACCTGGAATCCCCGTCGGACTCAGAGAGCATCAATTCCACCGGACATTTATGTATGCCATTCCCGAGCAACAGTGAGGATGAGCAGCCTTCAGTAGCCACTCCCTCAACTCCGAGACTATTTCTGAAACATTCCATTGTGAGAATGCAGTCTTGGTTTGCTGACAGATCAGCTCCTGAGTGGAAAGGATTGGAAACAAGACAAAGCCCTTCAGCCACCATCAACATCCTTCAACGCTCCGCAGTTCACGTAAGAACCCGAAGGCAGAGGTTGAAGCCAAGATACGCAGGTGGCTGGGAAGAGGACCAACGAATTAAGCCCATCACAGGCCGAGACTGGAACGGCGAAAAGCACAACAGGGAAGTTATTGCGAATTTTAACTTTAGAGCATTTGTATAAGTATTGTAAATTCTTTACCTTAGAACTAATGCTGAAATATTTAACACTGACAGAGAATGGTAACAGGTTGTTTTTCTTTGGCTTAGGCGAGTTTCTCCCCAGTCTAGCCCACACTTTAAATTTGTTCTGCTTAGGAAAACAGAACTCAGCGGTGAGACTGCTTCCTCAGAGATTGGGCCACCATTTTGAAAGGGTGCCCTGATCCTTTTAATGAGTTTGGGGCTTCGCCACTCCCCCCCACCAATAGAAAATGCCAACCCCTGCAAAAAAGGGCATTGCCCCCTCCCCCAATCCCGCGAAGTGATGTTATCCGTTAGTGGGTCGCTGATGGCTCACACTTTTCAGCACCCCCCCCCCACCCTACAACCCCATTTGGGCTCCTACATTTCATTACCCCCCACTTCACCACCCCTACCTTTATGAGGCCCTCTATACCCCCTCTTCACACCCCCACATTTCATATACCCACCTTGCCCCCTTGCCCCTTTTCATGGGCATGGCCCTCCTCATGCTCTGAACTTGATCAGTGGTAAAATGGCACCCGGGTACCCTGTCACTGTCATGATATTCAAGTGAACATCACAGCACATGTACACATACATAATGATAGACAGAGCAACGGACCAATTAGCACACATAACACGACAGCCAATCACAGACAAGAGCATGCATAGTACAAAACAAGAAACACGACACTTCCTGGGCAGTCCATCAGGAGACGGCACAGGGCAAGGACCTCAAAGCCAGACACTCACGCGGTCACCACGTGCTGAGTACCAAGTTTGTTATATAAATAGTTTAAAGGAATAAAACTGTGTTGTACCAATCGCAACCGTGTTGGTTCATCTGTATCTCAGAGCACCCAACACTTCATGGTACCAGAAGTGAATCAAAACCTACCCACAAATCTGTCATCCTGCGCCATTGACACCGTCAACACATCGCAGCCGTTGCAAGTCGCTGGGAACCTTGGCATAAATTGGACGCTGTTCAAGCAGCGCTTCGAACTCTTTATGGAAGCCAACGAAAAACAGGGCGCCTCGGACAAAAGGAAGATCGCCATCCTCCTCACCACCGCAGGTCAGCACGCCATCCATGTATACAACTCCCTGGTGTTCGCGGAAGGCGAGGACAAATCTAAATATGACACGGTCCTCCTCAAGCTCGACCAACACTTCAACGTTGAGGTCAACGAGAGCTTTGAGAGGTATGTCTTCCAGCAGCGCCTGCAAGGTAAGGATGAGCTCTTTCAGTCCTTCCTGACGCATCTCCGCATACTCTCGCAGTCCTGCGGTTACGACACCATCTCAGAGTCCATGATCCGGGACCAGATCGTTTTTGGGGTTGCCTCTGGCAGCCTACGCCAGCAGCTTCTAAAAATAAAAGACCTGACCTTAGCATCTGCAGTTGAAGCCTGTGTCCTGCACGAGAACGCGACTAGCCGCTATGCCCAATTTCAGGCGACCGAATCGGCGCGGAGGGGGGTCCTACGCGACCGGATCGGCGAGCCAGGTGCCCCACGAGGCTGAACAGGTCCAGGCGATCGAGTTTCTCCCGGCCCAAAACCTACGGCAACACTGAGGGACGTGATGCGCAGGCGCGCTCTACGCAAGACCGAACTGCGCATGCGTAGTGGCATAACGAACGCCATGACGTCACGACGTGCGGCAACTGTGGAGCTGCACATTTAAAAGGGCAAAGTCCCGCAAAAACCCGACAATGCCTACGCTGTGGCAAGGTGGGCCACTACGCTGCGTACTGTCGAGCGGCTCAACCTGTTGATCTTCCGCATCTCCGACAACCCAGCAGGAACGTGCGGACCATTCAGCCTCCACATTACGACATCCAAATCGATGACACAGATGACCAAGACGTCTTCCGGGTTGCGGTCATTGATGGGAACCGGGTCAACACAATCAATCCGGGTGATGAATGGTGTGCCACCCTGACGGTCGACCGCTCGCTGATCACTTTCCGCCTGGACACTGGCGCCTCCGCCAACCTCATAGCATGGTCCGCCTTCTACGCCATGAAGGTCAGACCACCAATCCGGCCGTCCCGGTGCAGGATGGTAGACTACAACGGGAACGTTATCCCGGCTATGGGATCCTGCCAGCTCCAGGTGACACACAACCCACACACTGCCAGACTCTTGTTCGAGGTAGTCGGCTCATCGAAGGACTCCCTGTTGGGCACACAGGCATGCAAGGCTCTCCACCTCGTGCAACTGGGAGTTAAATATCCAAGGGTATCAAACTATACGAAAGGATAGAATGGACGGTAAGGGCGGTGGTGTAGCTTTGTTGTTTAAGGATGGCATCCGGGCAATAGTAAGGGATGATATTGGTGCTATGGAGGACAAGGTTGAATCCATTTGGGTGGAAATCAGGAATAATAAGGCGAAAAGGTCACTGATAGGAGTAGTCTGTAGGCCACCAAATAGTAACAGGATGGTAGGGCAGGCAATAAGCAAAGAAATAATGGATGCATGTAGAAATGGTACAGCGGTTATCATGGGAGATTTTAATCTGCATGTTGATTTGTTTAACCAGGTTGGTAAAGGCAGCCTTGAGGAGGAGTTTATAGAATGTGTCCGGGATAATTTCCTGGAACAGTATGTAATGGAACTTACAAGGTGTGGTAGTATGTATTGGGGGTCATGTGGGACTGGAAGCCCTAGTGTCATTGGCTGACAGATCCCGGGTCCTGGTTGGCCGTTGACCTCAAGCTCCGCCCTGAAGGCGAAGTATAAGAAGCCGGTGCCTTCCCCGCAGGCCAGTTTACTATCGGGCTGCTGGGGAACAGACACGCTTAATAAAGCCTCATCGACTTCACTCTATTCGTCTCACGGAGTCTTTGTGCGCTACACAAGGGAACAAGCGGTCCTAGATCTGGTCCTGTGTAATGAGGCAGGATTGATTAATGATCTCATAGTTCGGGATCCTCTTGGAAGGAGCGACCACAATATGGTGGAATTAAAAAGACAGTTGGAGGATGACAAGGTTAAATCAAACACTGGTGTTTAGTGCTTAAACAAAGGCGATTACAATGGGATGATAGAAGAACTAGCTAAGGTAGACTGGGAGCAAAGGCTTCATGGTGAAGCAGTTGAGGAACAGTGGAGAACCTTCCGAGCGATCTTTCACAGTGTTCAGAAAAGGTTCATACCGACAAAAAAGAAAGACAGTAGAAAGGGGAAAAATCGACCGTGGATATCTAAGGAGGTGAGGGAGAGTATCAAATTGAAGGAAAAAACATACAAAGTGGCAAAAATTAGTGGGAGACTAGAGGACTGGGAAGTCTTTAGGGGACAACAGAAAGCTACTAAAAAAGCTATAAAGAAGAGTAAGGTAGACTATGAAAGTAAACTGGCTCAGAACATAAAATTAGATAGTAAAAGCGTCTACAAATATATAAGACAAAAAAGAGTGGCTAAGGTAAATATTGGTCATTTGGAAGATGAGAAGGGAGATTTAATAATAGGAGACGGGGAAATGGCTGAGGAGCTGAACAGGTTTTTTGGGTCAGTCTTCACAGTGGAAGACAGAAATAACATGCCAGTGTCTGATGGAAATAAAGATATGAGAGGTGAGGACCTTGAGATGATTGTAATCACTAAGGAGGCAGTATTGGGCAAGCTAATGGGGCTAAAGGTAGACAAGTCTCCTGGCCCTGATGGGATGCATCCCAGAGTGTGAAAAGAGATGGCTAGGGAAATTGTAAACGCACTAGTGATAATTTATCACAATTCACTAGACTCTGGGGTGGTCCCAGAGGATTGGAAAGTAGCAAACGTGACACCACTGTTTAAAAAAGGAGGTCGGCAGAAAGCGGGTAATTATAGGCCGGTAAGCGTAACTTCGGTTGTAGGGAAAATGCTGGAATCTATCATTAAGGAGGAAATAGCGGGGCACCTGGAGGGAAATTGTCCCATTGGGCAGACGCAGCATGGGTTCATAAAGGGTAGGTCGTGTCTGACTAATTTGGTAGAATTTTTTGAGGACGTTACCAGTGCAGTAGATAATGGGGAGCCAATGGATGTGGTATATCTGGATTTCCAGAAAGCTTTTGACACGGTGCCACACAAAAGGTTGCTGCATAAACTAACGATGCATGGCATTGAGGGTAAAGTGGAAGCATGGGTAGAGGATTGGTTAACTAACAGAAAGCAGAGAGTGGGGATAAATGGGTGTTTCTCTGGTTGGCAACCTGTAACTAGTGGGGTTCCTCAAGGATCAGTGTTGGGCCCGCAGTTGTTCACAATTTACATAGACGATTTAGAGTTGGCGACCAAGTGCAATGTGTCAAAGTTTGCAGACGACACTAAGATAAGTGGTAAAGCAAAATGTGCAGAGGATACCGGAAGTCTGCAGAAGGATTTGGATAGGTTAGGTGAATGGGCTAGGGTCTGGCAGATGGAATTCAATGTTGCCAAGTGTGAGGCTATCCATTTTGGGAGGAATAACAGCAGAATGGATTATTATTTAAACGGTAAGATGTTAAAACATGCTGCTGTGCAGAGGGACCTGGGTGTGCTGGTGCACGACTCGCAAAAAGTAGGTGTGCAGGTGCAACAGGTGATTAAGAAGGCTAATCGAGTTTTGTCTTTCGTTGCTAGAGGGATGGAGTTCAAGACTAGGGAGGTTATGCTGCAATTGTATAGGGTGTTGGTGAGGCCGCATCTGGAGTATTGTGTTCAGTTTTGGTCTCCTTACCTGAGAAAGGACATATTGGCACTGGAGGGAGTGCAGAGGAGATTCACTAGGTTGATGCCAGAGTTGAGGGGATTAGATTATGATGAGAGGTTGAGTAGACTGGGACTGTACTCATTGGAGTTTAGAAGGATGCGGGGGGATCTTATTGAAACATATAAAATTATGAAGGGAATAGATAGGATAGATGCGGGCAGGTTGTTTCCACTGGTCGGGGAAAGCAGAACTAGGGGGCATAGCCTCAAAATAAGGGGAAGTAGATTTACGACCGAGTTTAGGAGGAACTTGTTCACCCAAAGGGTTGTGAATCTCTGGAATTCCTTGCCCAGTGAAGCAGTTGAGGCTCCTTCTTTAAACGTTTTTAAGAAAAAGATAGATACCTTTCTAAAGAATAAAGGGATTTGGGGATATGGTGTACGGGCCGGAGAGTGGAGCTGAGTCCACAAAGATCAGCCATGATCTCATTAAATTGCGGAGCAGGCTCGAGGGAGCAGATGGCCTACTCCTGTTCCTAGTTCTTATGTTATGAGTCCACTCTCTCTCCAGACGTTACACCTGACTTCCCGGATGCAGAGTTCAATGCACAGCTCCAATCGCTCCTCGCCCACAACCAGGAGGCATTCGAGGGCATTGGAACACTGCCATACACCTACCGAATTTGCCTCAAACCGGACGCCATCCCGGTCATTCACGCACCTCGCAGGGTTCCTGCGCCACTTAAAGACCGCCTCAAGCAGCAGCTGCAGGATCTCCAGGACGAAGGGGTCCTATCCAGGGTCACGGAGCCCACGCCATGGGTCAGCTCCATGGTGTGTGTCAAGAAGCCCTCCGGCGAGCTCCGCATCTGTATAGACCCCAAAGACCTCAATAATAATATCATGAGGGAACTTTATCCCATACCCAAACGGGAGGAGATTACCAGTGAAATGGCCCAGGCAAAAATATTTACGAAACTGGATGCTTCTAAGGGATTTTGGAAGATCCAATTCGATCCCTCCAGCCAAAAGCTATGCACCTTCAACACCCCTTTCGGCAGGTTCTGCTACAACCGGATGCCATTTGGCATCATCTCGGCATCCGAGGTCTTTCATTGGATCATGGAGCAGATGATGGAAGGCATCGAAGGGGTACGCGTATATGTGGACGACGTCATCATCTGGTCCACCACACCACAAGAGCATATATATCGTCTCCAACGCGTTTTTGCCCGCATACGGGAAAACGGCCTGCGCCTCAACCGAGCCAAGTGTTCCTTTGGCCAGACCGAGTTGAAGTTCCTGAGGGACCATATCTCCCAGTCAGGGTCCGTCCGGATGCAGACAAGGTGAGCGCCATCAAAGCCATGCCGCAGCCGGCCGACAAGAAAGCAGTGCTACGCTTCCTTGGCATGGTCAACTTCCTGAGTAAGTTCAATCCCAACCTGGGCTCCCACATGACGGCTCTGCGTCACCTCGTCAAAAAGTCCACAGAGTTCCAGTGGCAACACACACACCAGCTGGAATGGGAGGAGTTCAAACTCAAACTCACCACTGCACCGGTATTGGCGTTCTTTGACACGACTCGTGCCACCAAAATCGCGACTGATGCCAGCCAATCCGGCATTGGAGCAGTGCTCCTGCAGCGGGATGACACGGCATCATGGGCTCCAGTTGCCTATGCATCGCGAGCCATGACCCCCACAGAGCAGCGCTACGCGCAGATCGAAAAGGAGCGCCTGGGCTTGCTAACCGGTTTAGACAAGTTCCATGATTATGTATATGGTCTTCCCCGGTTCACTGTCGAAACAGACCATCGCCCCCTGGTCAGCATTATAAACAAGGACCTGAACGAGATGACGCCTCGCCTCCAGCGCATCCTACTTAAACTCAGGAGGTACGACTTCCAACTGGTCTATACTCCAGGGAAGGAACTCATCGTTGCGGATGCCCTATCCAGAGCAGTGAGCACACCGCCACATGCGGAGGGGTTCGTATGTCAGGCCGAGGCGCAGGTGGCCTTCACATCGGCAAATCTGCCAGCTGACGACTCCAGTCTGGCCCGTATTCGGCGAGAGACCCCCTTCTACAGCGTGTGATGCGCCACATGACGGGAGGGTGGCTCAAAGGGCAGTGCCCGCAGTTCTACAATGTCCGAGACGACCTGGCCGTCATTGATGGCGTCCTTCTGAAGCTGGATTCCGCACAGCATGCGCAAGCTGGTTCTCGACCAACTACACGAAGGCCACTTGGGGGTCGAGAAGTGCAGACGGAGGGCCCGAGAGGCAGTATACTGGCCGGGCATCAGTGACGATATTGCCAACATGGTGCTCAACTGTACAACCTACCAAAGGTTTCAGCAGGCGCAACCTCCTGAAACGCTTCTGCCCCATGAGCTGGTGACGTCCCCCTGGGTGAAGGTGGGTGTGGACCTGTTTCAGGCGCTTGACAGGGACTATGTCATCATCGTTGACTACTTCTCCAACTACCCAGAAGTCATACGCCTGCACAATTTGACATCGTCTGCTGTCATCAGAGCCTGCAAAGACATCTTTGCTCGCCACGGCATTCCGATGACTGTCTTGTCGGACAATGGGCCCTGTTTCGCCAGCCAGGAATGGTCATTGTTTGCTGCCTCGTATGGCTTCACACACGTGACGTCCAGCCCTCTGTACCCCCAGTCAAATAGAAAGGCGGAGAAGGGCGTTCACATTGCCAAGCGGTTCCTCTGCAAGGCTGCTGCTGCCGGGTCTGACGTCTGCCTCGCCCTGCTGGCCTATCGCTCGGCCCCACTAGCCACTGGTCTCTCACCAGCACAGCTGCTGATGTGTCGCGCCCTCAGGACCACTGTGCCTTCCATCCTGGCACCAACAATAGACCATGCTCCGGTACTGCATAGGATGCAACTGCAGCGCGGTCGCCAGAAGAGGTCATATGACACACGGGCAACTGATCTTGCCGCCCTGGCCCCTGGAGACGACGTCCGCATCCACCTACCAGAAGGTGGCTGGTCAGCACCTGCCGAAGTTCTCCGACGCTTGGCTCCCCGCTCGTTCCTGGTACGCATGCCTGATGGATCGGTGCGTAGGTGCAATCGCCGGGCTCTTCGCCTACTTCCACGCTCGCTACAAGACCTTACACTGACGCCGTGTCCTCCTGTGGTTCCTGATAGCGACTTCGTGGAGCTGCCTGCTACCATGCCCCTTCCGTCTCCGCCCGTGGCCAGGCCCGCACCTCAGCCGGTGGTTCCCGACCCACCCTTGAGGCGGTCAACCCGAATTCGTCGCCCACTTACTAGACTGGACTTATGAGACTGTTTACACGTTGAACTCATGCAACCACTGTTTTAACATGTCTATGTTCTTCTCGTTACAGGCATTTGTTTTATCGTTCCACATTTCCACGTTTTTTTTTGTTATGGTACAACCTCGTTAGTATGTCACACCCGACATCGCCCCTTGTATATAGTTAAGCCCCATGTACATGCTGTAAATATTACACACACACACATTTAGCTGCACTCAGTACACATTTCTATTTATAACCACGTAGGCACATAATCTTATAAAAAAGGGGGATGTCATGATATTCAAGTGAATATCACAGCACCTACACACATACATGATGATAGACAGAGCAACGGGCCAATTAGCACACATAACACGACAGCCAATCACAGACAAGAGCATACACAGTACAAAACAAGAAACACGACACTTCCTGGGCAGTCCATCAGGAGGCAGCACAGGGCAAGGACCTGAAAGCCAGACACTCACACAGTCACCCCGTGCTAAGTACCAAGTTTGTTATATAAATAGTTTAAAGGAATAAAACTGCGATGTACCAATCGCAACTGTGTTGGTTTGTCTGTACCTCAGAGCACCCAACACTTCAGTCACTACCAGCCTGACACGCAGGGCAGAGTAATTGGTACACTGGCAGTGCCATTTTGGCATTACCAGGGTGCCTGGGTGCTAAGGGGAGTGCCATGGTGTTGCTCCAATGGCTCCCAAGAATGCCAATAACACGACTGATCCCTGCTGGTGGAAACCAGTACTAATCGGCAGCAGTTGGAGGCCTCGCTGGCCCGGCTGGTAACTTCTGGGCACCGGGCGAATGTGGCGGCAAGCTGGCGCACATATTAAAATGAGCCTATGGCGCATTCGTAATGAGGAACAAATAAATCGTCCATTGTGGCTCCCTCCAGGTTGCTCTACCTGCCTTTACCTGCCCCTCCCCCCTACTCCGGTGCCCTCAGTGATCCTCAACGTGCCCGGCCCTCCTAGCTCTAACTCGGCAAATCAGCTGGCGAACCGGCATTCGGTGCTGGAAGCACAATACCCCAGCTAGAGCCTTTGGAAATTTCCCAGAGGAAGACGGAATGGACAGCATTGACCTGGAATCCCCGTCGGACTCAGAGAGCATCAATTCCACCGGACATTTATGTATGCCATTCCCGAGCAACAGTGAGGATGAGCAGCCTTCAGTAGCCACTCCCTCAACTCCGAGACTATTTCTGAAACATTCCATTGTGAGAATGCAGTCTTGGTTTGCTGACAGATCAGCTCCTGAGTGGAAAGGATTGGAAACAAGACAAAGCCCTTCAGCCACCACGAACATCCTTCAACGCTCCGCAGTTCACGTAAGAACCCGAAGGCAGAGGTTGAAGCCAAGATACGCAGGCGGCTGGGAAGAGGACCAACGAATTAAGCACATCACAGGCCGAGACTGGAACGGCGAAAAGCCCAACAGGGAAGTTTTTGCGAATTTTAACTTTCAAAATTCTTTTCGAGCATTTGTATAAGTATTGTAAATGCTTTACTGTAGAACTAATGCTGAAACATTTGACATTGACAGAAAATGGTAACAGGTCATTTTTCTTTGGCTTCGGCGAGTTTCTCCCCAGTCTAGCCCACACATCAAATTTATTCTGCTTAGGAAAACAGAACTCGGCGGTGAGACTGCTTCCTCAGAGATTGGGCCGCCATTTTGAAAGGGTGCACTGATCCTTTTACTGAGTTTGCGGCTCCGCCACATCCCCCCACCGATAGAAAATGCCACCCCCTGCATAAATGGGCATTGCGCCTCCCCCCCCTCCCCCCCCCCCCCCCCCCCAAAGTGAGCATAATCCGTTAGTGGGTCGCTGATGGCTCCCACTTTTCAGCCCCCCACCCTACAGCCCCTTTCGGGCTCCCACATTTCATTACCCTCCACTTCACCACCCCTACCTTTATGAGGCCCTTTATATCCCCTCTTTACACCCCCACATTTCATACCCCCCCTTGCCCCCTTGCCCCTTTTCATGGGCATGGCCCTCCTCATGCTCTGAACTTTATCAGTGTTAAAATGGCACTTGGGTACCCTGTCACTACCAGCCTGACACATGGGGCAGTGTACCTGGTACTGGCAGTGCCATTTTGGCATTACCAGGGTGCCTGGGTGCTAAGGGGAGTGCCAGGGTGTTGCCATGACCCCCCTGGGTGATCCAATGGCTCCCAAGAATGCCAATACCCATCACGACTGGTCCCTGCTGGTGGAAACCAGTACTAATCGGTGCCAGTTGGAGGCCTCGCTGGCCCGGCTGGTGACTTCTGGGCACCGGCGTATGTGGCGTCATGCTGGTTGCTCATATTAAAATGAGCCTAATGGCGGATTCGTAATGATGAACAAAGAAATTGTCCATTGTGGCTCCCTCCAGGTTGCTCAGCAGTGAGGCTTGGTCCTCCATTCTCTCTACGTGTTGGTCTGTCGCAACAGAGGAGACCTCCCCTGCAGATCTGTCATTCCCATTACCACTGCTGCTGAGGCTAATGTCCTGCAGTTCACTTGGGTCTTCAATAGAACATAGAACATAGAACGATACAGCGCAATACAGGCCCTTCGGCCCACGATGTTGCACCGAAACAAAAGCCATCTAACCTACACTATGCCATTATCATCCATATGCTTATCCAATAAACTTTTAAATGCGCTCAATGTTGGTGAGTTCACTACTGTTGCAGGTAGGGCATTCCACGGCCTCACCACTCTTTGCGTAAAGAACCTACCTCTGACCTCTGTCCTATATCTATTACCCCTCAGTTTAAACCTATGTCCCCTCGTGCCAGCCATTTCCATCCGCGGGAGAAGGCTCTCACTGTCCACCCTATCTAACCCCCTGATCATTTTGTATGCCTCTATTAAGTCTCCTCTTAACCTTCTTCTCTCCAACGAAAACAACCTCAAGTCCATCAGCCTTTCCTCATAAGATTTTCCCTCCGTACCAGGCAACATCCTGGTAAATCTCCTCTGCACCCGCTCCAAAGCCTCCACGTCCTTCCTATAATGCGGTGACCAGAACTGTACGCAATACTCCAAATGCGGCCGTACCAGAGTTTTGGACAGCTGCAACATGACCTCCTGACTCCGGAACTCAATCCCTCTACCAATAAAGGCCAACACTCCATAGGCCTTCTTCACAACCCTATCAACCTGGGTGGCAACTTTCAGGGATCTATGTACATGGACACCTAGATCCCTCTGCTCATCCACACTTCCAAGAACGTTACCATTAGCCAAATATTCCGCATTCCTGTTATTCCTTCCAAAGTGAATCACCTCACACTTCTCTACATTAAACTCCATTTGCCACCTCTCAGCCCAGCTCTGCAGCTTATCTATGTCCGTCTGTAACCTGCTACATCCTTCCACACTGTCGACAACACCACCAACTTTAGTGTCGTCTGCAAATTTACTCACCCACCCTTCTGCGCCTTCCTCTAGGTCATTGATAAAAATGACAAACAGCAACTGCCCCAGAACAGATCCTTGTGGTACGCCACTGGTAACTGAACTCCATTCTGAACATTTCCCATCAACCACCACCCTCTGTCTTCTTTCAGCTAGCCAATTTCAGATCCACATCTCTAAATCACCCTCAATCCCCAGCCTCCGTATTTTCTGCAATAGCCTACCATGGGGAACCTCATCAAAGGCTTTACTGAAAACCATATGCACCACATCAACTGCTCTACCCTCGTCTACCTGTTCAGTCACCTTCTCAAAGAACTCGATAAGGTTTGTGAGGCATGACCTGCCCTTCACAAAGCCATGCTGACTATCCCTGATCATATTATTCCTATCTAGATGATTATAAATCTTGTCTCTTATAATCCCCTCCAAGACTTTACCCACTACAGACGTGAGGCCCACCGGTCTACAGTTGCCGGGGTTGTCTCTGCTCCCCTTTTTGAACAAAGGGACCACATTTGCTATCCTCCAGTCCTCTGGCACTATTCCTGTAGCCAATGATGACATACAAATCAAAGCCAAAGGTCCAGCAATCTCTTCCCTGGCCTCCCAGAGAATCCTAGGATAAATCCCATCAGGCCCCGGGGGCTTATCTATTTTCAGCCTGTCCAGAATTGCCAACACCTCTTCCCTACGTACCTCAATGCCATCTATTCTAATAGCCTGGAGCTCAGCATTCTCCTCCACAACATTATCTTTTTCCTGAGTGAATACTGATGAAAAATATTCATTTAGTATCTCGCCTATCTCTTCAGACTCCACACACAAGTTCCCATACCTGTCCTTGACAGGTCCTACTCTTACCCTAGTCATTCGCTTATTCCTGACATACCTATAGAAAGCTTTTGGGTTTTCCTTGATCCTACCTGCCAAATACTTCTCATGTCCCCTCCTTGCTCGTCTTAGCTCTCTCTTTAGATCCTTCCTCGCTACCTTGTAACTATCCATCGCCCCGACTGAAACTTCACACCTCATCTTCACACAGGCCTCCTTCTTCCTCTTAACAAGAGATTCCACTTCTTTGGTAAACCACGGTTCCCTCGCTCTATGCCTTCCTCCCTGCCTGACCGGTACGTACTTATCAAGAACACGCAGTAGCTGATCCTTGAACAAGCTCCACTTATCCAGTGTGCCCAACACTTGCAGCCTACTTCTCCAACTTATCCCCCCCAAGTCACGTCTAATGGCATCATAATTACCCTTCCCCCAGCTATAACTCTTGCACTGCGGTGTATACTTATCCCTTTCCATCACTAACGTAAACGTCACCGAATTGTGGTCACTGTCCCCAAAGTGCTCTCCTACCTCCAAATCCAACACCTGGCCTGGTTCATTACCCAAAACCAAATCCAACGTGGCCTCGCCTCTTGTTGGCCTGTCAACATATTGTGTCAGGAAACCCTCCTGCACACACTGTACAAAAAACGACCCATCTAATGTACTCGAACTATATCTTTTCCAGTCAATATTTGGAAAGTTAAAGTCTCCCATAATAACTACCCTGTTACTTTCGCTCTTATCCAGGATCATCCTCGCCATCCTTTCCTCTCCATCCCTAGAACTATTTGGAGGCCTATAGAAAACTCCCAACAGGGTGACCTCTCCTTTCCTGTTTCTAACCTCAGCCCATACTACCTCGGAAGATGAGACCCCATCTAGCATCCTCTCCGCCACCGTAATACTGCTCTTGACTAGCAGCGCCACACCTCCCCCTCTTTTGCCTCAATGTCATAAAGGTTCACAGGCGATTCTACCAATGCTTCAGGTGTGCTCTTTGACCACTCAAGCATCTTGCAGTCTCTCACACCTTTGTTGATCTCCAGTCCCAGTGAAACTCCAGGATCCTGCTGGCCATTCTGTACAATCGGTACCAGGATCGCCCTCCTCCACAGCAGCTGATTTTTTATATCTGACAGGAGGTTGTGGAGACTCAGCTCCTCTTCGTCTTCAATGTCAGATTGTTTGGTTCTAACTTTGATCTCCCACATTCTGGAGATGATTGAGCAGACCCAACGACAACTGAGGAATTTTGACCGTTGTCACGTTGTGCCCCGATCTCCACCGGGAACAATTTATTTAATTTCTAGCTCTTTTACTTCAGAAATTGTTGAAATGGAAACGGAATGAACTGCTCTGTGTATTATTCCATTTGCCCAACAATAAATGATCCACATTGTGACAATCATGGTCGAGTTGCAGTATTCAGTGTTGACTCTTAGGTATCATTTTCCATATGATCAGTTGGCAGTTTGAACACCAAATCAATGGTAAACATTCTGACAACAGCCAGTTAAACTGGGTAACTATGGAAACGGGTGATGTGGGATAACGTAAACAAATATGGTGGGTACTGTGGCAACACAAAACTCTGACACAAGAGCATCATACCTGACAGTGTGATGTCACAGGGACCCACAATTCACCAATTCAGAGAATCAAGTCAGGAAGCAAAGAACAAGGGGCAGAATTCTCTGTTTGAGAGGTGCTGATGGGGGTGTGATTGCCAGAGCCATTCAGGACATGCTAATGTGCCAGCACTCACACCACGTGGCACTCATGCAATTCGAAAGCAGGCCCCGAGATTCACGGATACACAGCTCAAGCTTTTGCTGTATGCCATGAAGGAAATGTGGGGCACCCTGTTCCCCGGGGTGGGAAGGAGGTTGTCACCCACAAATGTCAACTGGGCCTGGGCGGAGATGGCAGAGGCCGTGAGCGGTGATGGATCTCTGTGTCTATTCAGAGCCCTGGATATCCGTTATCCCTTCTCAGTTCCCAAATAACAGAGGTTATTTGGTTTTTGGCAAAGTCCACTTGTACTTTATTTGTCAGCTGTGCCACTGGTAAACTTATTTTCAATACAAAATTTAGGAAGTTTCCAACTAGCCCTGCAGCAAGCTAGTCAGATTGATTGTCTTTAGCGAATACAGTAGTTGAGTTTTCATTCAAATACAGATCATAGTAATTCTTCAAATCATAATACACAGGATAAAATGACTAAGTAATTTAAACAAAAGAAAGATGGTGATCAGCAAAAGCAAATAGAAATAGGTTTCAGAAATATAGATGGGGTGATCCCGGGATGAGTTTTATCCATCCCGGTAAGTGATTCTAAAGGAGTTTATTATCTAAAGGTCTCGCCTTCTTTTTCCTTCTGATTGGCTTGAACTAATTTATAATTTACTCAATTCGGCCAAAATGTCTGTCCATCAATTTAAGAGATATATGTATTTAAATGTATTGGCGCAGGTTTCCCATTCCATCGCTTGCCAATTTTCCAAATTATCCACACCTATTCTCGTTAAGACATTATCACCCGAGACTGCCTGTTACCATAGAAACGGGACTACATATTCTGGACAACAATGGGGCCTTTTAGCTAGTTGACGTCACTGACCTTGCAGCCTCAAGCAACTTGCAAATGCGAAATTGAAGTTTAAGACAGAAATTAAAGTGTATGATCTGGATTAACCCTGAGTGGATTCCCAGCTATTGTTGCTTAATATGATTATAGTTGACTTCCGGGTGCGGCGATGACCAGCTAAGTCGCACGTTTCGGCAGCTCCCGGTGGAACGGACTTTTGGGCTCTTAATAGGAGCCCCAACGGCAATTTTAACGGCTAAAAACACTGTGCGGTAAACCAGAATCCCCCCTGGACACGGATGGAAAAAGGAGAGGAAAGTGGCCGGATTGCGGTGGATCCTTTAGAGCAGCGGCAAGGAAGGCAAGCACAAACCAAGATGGCGTCGGAAGGTGGCAGTTTAATATGGGGCCCTGAACAACACGAGTTCTTGAAGCGCTGCGTGGAAGAACTTAACAAGGAGATGAAGAAGGAGCTGTTGGCCCCGATATTACAGGCGATTGAAGGGCTAAAGGATGAGCAAAAGACCCAAGAGCAGGAGCTTCGGGTCGTGAAGGCAAAGGCTGCCGAGAACGAGGACGATATACAAGGCCTGGTGGTGAAGATGCAGATGCACGAGGCACACCATAAAAGGTGTGTGGAAAGGCTGGAGGTGCTGGAGAATAATGCGAGGAGGAAGAATTTAAGGATTCTTGGTCTTCCCGAGGGTGCAGAGGGGGCGGACGTCGGGGCATATGTGAGCACGATGCTGCACTCGTTAATGGGATCGGAGGCCCCGACGGGTCCGTTGGAGGTGGAGGGAGCCTATCGAGTTATGGCGCGAAGACCGAGGGCTGGAGAAATTCCCCGAGCCATAGTGGTGAGATTTCTCCGATATAAAGACAGAGAGATGGTCCTCAGATGGGCAAAGAAAACTCGGAGCAGTAGGTGGGAGAACGCGGTGATCCTCGTATATCAAGATTGGAGTGCGGAGGTGGCGAGAAGGAGGGCGAGCTTTAATCGGGCCAAGGCGGTGCTTCATAAAAGGAAGGTCAAATTTGGAATGCTGCAGCCGGTAAGACTGTGGGTCACACATCAAGGGAAACATCACTACTTTGAAACGGCAGATGAGGCATGGACATTTATTGTCGAAGAGAAATTGGAATAAGTGGGTTATAAAAAAGAAAGTTTGAGACAAAGTGGTGGGGCGAATATGGGGGGGCGAAGAGGGGGAAAAAGGGGGGAGACATGATTTTTAAGTTGTTAATCCTGCGACCCTGTAACTTTTCTCTCTTCCCCATGTTATGGGGGAGGGAGGGAGGGAGGTGGAGGAGCTGGGGGCGTCGGCCATTGGGGGCGGGGCCAAAAGGGAAGCGCGGGCTTTGTTCCCGCGCTATGATAATTATGGCGGGAACAGGGAAGCAGTAAGGAGGGGGCGTCGCACAGTGCGAGCCAAGGTCACGGGGGGAAGCCGAGGTCGGCCAGAGTTTGCTGACTTCTGGGAGCAACATGGGGGGTGCAACTACGCTAGTAAGGGATCTAGCGGGGGGGGGGCTAACTGGGTTGCTGCTGCTGGGGAGAAGGGGGAGCTGGTATGGGGTGGGGTGGGCGGGGCGGGGGGGGCGCCGCCTGGGGGGGGGCACAGCTACGTGGGAACCGGGTGAGGCGCTGGATAAAAAAAGGGGATGGCTAGTCGACAAGGGGGGGGGTAAGGGGCCCCCCGGCCCGGCTGATCACGTGGAATGTGAGAGGGCTGAACGGGCCGATAAAGAGGGCACAGGTACTCGCACACCTAAAGAAACTTAAGGCAGATGTGGTTATGCTGCAGGAGACGCATTTGAAACTGATAGACCAGGTCAGACTACGCAAAGGATGGGTGGGGCAGGTGTTTCATTCGGGGCTAGATGCAAAAAACAGGGGGGTGGCCGTACTAGTGGGGAAGCGGGTAATGTTTGAGGCAAAGACCATAGTGGCGGATAGTGGGGGCAGATACGTGATGGTGAGTGGCAAATTACAAGGGGAGGCGGTGGTCTTAGTGAACGTATTATGCCCCGAACTGGGATGATGCCAACTTTATGAGGCGCATGCTAGGACGTATCCCGGACCTAGAGGCGGGGAAGCTGGTAATGGGTGGAGATTTTAACACGGTGCTGGAACCAGGGCTGGACAGATCAAGGTCCAGGACCGGAAGGAGGCCGGCAGCAGCTAGGGTGCTTAAGGACTTTATGGAGCAGATGGGAGGAGTAGACCCCTGGAGATTTAGTAGACCTAGGAGCAAGGAGTTTTCGTTTTTCTCCTATGTCCACAAAGTTTATTCACGGATAGACTTTTTTGTTTTGGGAAGGGCGCTGATCCCGAAGGTGACGGGGACGGAATATACGGCTATAGCTATTTCGGATCACGCTCCACATTGGGTGGACTTGGAGATAGGGGAGGAAAAAGAACAGCGTCCACCCTGGAGAATGGACATGGGACTATTGGCGGACGAGGGGGTGTGCTTAAGGGTGAGGGGGTGTATTGAAAGGTACTTGGAACTCAATGATAATGGGGAGGTCCAGGTGGGAGTGGTCTGGGAGGCGCTGAAGGCAGTGGTTAGAGGGGAGCTGATATCAATCAGGGCACATAAAGGAAAGCAGGAGGGTAGGGAACGGGAGCGGTTGCTGAAAGAACTTCTGAGGGTGGACAGGCAATATGCGGAGGCACCGGAGGAGGGACTGTACAGGGAAAGGCAAAGGCTACATGTAGAATTTGATTTGCTGACTACGGGTAATGCGGAGGCATAGTGGAGGAAGGCACAGGGTGTACAGTACGAATACGGGGAGAAGGCGAGCAGGTTGCTGGCCCACCAACTGAGGAAAAGGGGAGCAGCGAGGGAGATAGGTGGAGTGAGAGATGAGGAGGGAGAGATGGAGCGGGGAGCGGAGAAGGTGAATGGAGTGTTCAAGGCATTCTATGAAAGGTTATATGAAGCTCAGTCCCCGGATGGGAAGGAGAGAATGATATGTTTTTTGGACCAGCTGGAATTTCCTAATGTGGAGGAGCAGGAGAGGGTGGGACTGGGAGCACAGATTGAAACGGAGGAAGTAGTGAAAGGAATCCGGAGCATGCAGGCGGGGAAGGCCCCGGGACCAGACGGATTCCCAGTTGAATTCTATAGGAAATATGTGGACTTGCTGGCCCCGCTACTGATGAGAACCTTTAATGAGGCGAGGGAAAGGGGGCAGCTGCCCCCGACTAGGCAACGATATCGCTCCTCCTAAAGAAGGAAAAAGACCCGCTGCAATGCGTGTCCTATACGCCTATTTCCCTCCTGAATGTGGACGCTAAGAATCTGGCCAAGGTAATGGCAATGAGAATAGAGGATTGTGTCCCGGGGGTGGCCCATGAGGACCAAACTGGGTTTGTGAAGGGGAGACAGCTGAATACGAAGATACGGAGGCTGCTAGGGGTAATGATGATGCCCCCACCAGAGGGGGAAGCGGAGATAGTGGTGGCGATGGATGCCGAGAAATCATTTGATAGAGTGGAGTGGGACTATTTGTGGGAGGTGCTGAGGAGATTTGGCTTTGGAGATGGGTATATAAGATGGGTACAGCTGCTGTATAGGGCCCCGATGGGGAGCGTGGTCACGAATGGACGGGGGTCTGAATATTTTCGGCTCCATAGAGGGACGAGGCAGGGATGTCCTCTGTCCCCATTATTGTTTGCACTGGCGATTGAGCCCCTGGCAATAGCATTGAGGGGTTCCAGGAAGTGGAGGGGAGTACTCAGGGGAAGAGAAGAACACCGGGTATCTCTGTATGCGGATGATTTGTTGTTATATGTAGCGGACCCGGTGGAGGGGATGCCAGAGATAATGCGGACACTTGGGGAGTTTGGAGATTTCTCAGGGTATAAATTGAACATGGGGAAAAGTGAGTTGTTTGTGGTGCATCCAGGGGAGCAGAGCAGAGAAATAGAGGACTTACCGTTGCGGAAGGTAACAAGGGACTTTCGGTACTTGGGGATCCAGATAGCCAAGAATTGGGGTACATTGCATAGGCTAAATTTAACGCGGTTGGTGGAACAGATGGAGGAGGACTTTAAGAGATGGGACATGGTGTCCCTGTCACTGGCAGGGAGGGTGCAGGCGGTTAAAATGGTGGTCCTCCCGAGATTCCTTTTTGTGTTTTAGTGCCTCCCGGTGGTGGTCACGAAGGCTTTTTTCAAAAGAATTGAGAAGAGTATCATGAGTTTTGTGTGGGCCGGGAAGACCCCGAGAGTGAGGAGGGGATTTTTGCAGCGTAGTACGGACAGGGGGGGCTGGCACTACCGAGCCTAAGTGAGTACTACTGGGCCGCCAATATCTCAATGGTGTGTAAGTGGATGGGAGAAGAGGAGGGAGCGGCGTGGAAGAGATTGGAGAGGGCGTCCTGCAGGGGGACTAGCCTACAAGCTATGGTGATGGCGCCGTTGCCGTTCTCACCGAAGAAATACACCACAAGCCCGGTGGTGGTGGCCGCACTGAAAATCTGGGGGCAGTGGAGACGGCACAGGGGAAAGACGGGAGCCTCGGTGCGGTCCCCAATAAGAAATAACCATAGGTTTGTTCCGGGGAGAATGGATGGGGGATTTGGAGCATGGCAAAGAGCAGGGGAAACACAATTGAGAGATCTGTTCGTAGATGGGACGTTTGCGAGTCTGGGAGCGCTGACGGAAAAATATGGGTTGCCCCAAGGGAATGCATTTTGGTATATGCAACTGAGGGCTTTTGCGAGGCAACAGGTGAGGGAATTCCCGCAGCTCCCGACGCAGGAGGTGCAGGACAGAGTGATCTCAGAGACATGGGTGGGGGACGGTAAGGTGTCAGACATATATAGGGAAATGAGGGACAAGGGGGAGATCATGGTAGATGAGCTGAAAGGGAAATGGGAAGAAGAGCTGGGGGAGGAGATTGAG
Source organism: Scyliorhinus torazame (assembly GCF_047496885.1). NCBI lineage: Eukaryota > Metazoa > Chordata > Chondrichthyes > Carcharhiniformes > Scyliorhinidae > Scyliorhinus > Scyliorhinus torazame. The sequence goes on from NC_092709.1 coordinate 123,347,328, forward strand.
GAGTGGCTGTGGGCTGATGCCCTAAGTAGGGTAAACTCATCGTCCTCGTGTGCCAGGCTAAGCCTGATACAATTTAAGGTGTTACACAGGGCGCATATGACTGGAGCGCGGCTCAGTAAATTTTTTGGAGTAGAGGATAGGTGTGCGAGATGCTCGAGAAGCCCAGCGAATCATACCCACATGTTCTGGTCATGCCCGGCACTACAGGGGTTTTGGGTGGGGGTGGCAAAGGTGCTTTCGAAGGTGGTGGGGGCCCAGGTCGAACCAAGCTGGGGGTTGGCTATATTTGGGTTGCAGAAGAGCCGGGAGCGCAGGAGGCGAGAGAGGCTGATGTTTTGGCCTTTGTGTCCCTAGTAGCCCGGCGCAGGATATTGTTAATGTGGAAGGAAGCCAAGCCCCCGGGTGTGGAGACCTGGATAAATGACATGGCAGGGTTTATAAAGTTGGAACGGATTAAGTTCGTTCTAAGGGGGTCGGCTCAAGGGTTCACCAGGCAGTGGCAACCGTTCGTCGAATACCTCACAGAAAGATAGAGGGAATGGAAAAGAAGAAGACAGCAGCAGCAACCCAGGGGGGGGGGGGGGGGGGGAGGAATCAGAAGGACTCTCAGGGATGTTATTGTATATGTATAGGTATTTGGTATATGTAATTGTATATTGGATTGTTGGATTGTATTTTTGGAGAGTATTTATCTTGGATAAGGCAGTTGCCATTTAGTTTTATTTTTGATTTTGTTCATATATTATTTATTTACTTGTTTAAAACTGGCCATTGTTATAGAACATAGAACATAGAACAATACAGCGCAGTACAGGCCCTTCGGCCCACGATGTTGCACCGAAACAAAAGCCATCTAACCTACACTATGCCATTATCATCCATATGTTTATCCAATAAACTTTTAAATGCCCTCAATGTTGGCGAGTTCACTACTGTAGCAGGTAGGGCATTCCACGGCCTCACTACTCTTTGCGTATATTGTTTTATTGCTGTGTAAAGGAAACGCTATGTGCTGTTATGTTTGGCCAAAAAATCTTGAATAAAATATATATTTTTTAAAAAAATATGATTATAGTTAATTATTCTTAACGAGTTCACATCTAACTCTTTTGCCACTATCATTTTCCCTTACTCTCATGGTTAGAGCTGACTAGAAAAGTCAACTTCTATCAGAACCGAGGGTCCCACTACAAGGAAAGGATAGCAGTGCCATATGAAGCTGCATGACCTCCTCAGGGTGACCCGGATGAATAACTCACTTTCGCCCCCTGGAGCCAGCATTGTCTCACACACCCCAACCCCACACCCAGCACCGCAGTTATCCCCCCACATCCTTCCTTCCCCGCTGCATACAGACCCCAGTGTCATGTGAGCAGACCTTTAAGAAATGGGTGTTTATATATGGATGTGCATATAAATATCTGTAGTGACAGTACCTTTAAGAAATGGGTGTTTACTACTGCTGTGATGTCAGAGAGTGGTTGGAGCTGGGCTGTCTGTCAGCTTTTTACTATTGTTTTTGAGCAGGCTGCAGGGTGTGTTTTAGTTTCGTTTTCAGTGTAGGAGCTGAAGCTAGACCAAGCAGGTGTACTGCTGTTCTCTCTGCCATCAAAAGACTATCTCTTGATTATTTGGTGAATTCAGAATTATAAATGTTCTCATTAGTGAATGTAAACCTAATGTGCTTCTGTTGGAAGGTGTGTCTTCTGTCTTCTGAATGTTGTTTGGAAAGCTTCAAGGATTACTTAGTGTTGTATTCTTTGGGGGTTGTATTTGAATTAATGGTTGCGAAGATGTTCACTGTATGTTTTAAAAAGGTTAACTTGCGTTGTGTTTTGCTTTAAAAAATACTTTTCCATTTCTGCTGTACCACACCTGTAGAGTGGGCTGTGTACTCCCCATACCACAATCTATTAAAGTTGTGTGTCAGGTGAACTCGATGATACACTTTGGGGTTCTCTAAACCATGGCCTATAACAAATTGGTGGCTTGAGGGGGATAAAAGTCTATCTATTGGATTGGCTTAGTGAATTTAAAGACAGTGAGGGGTGAGCATATTGTGGTTGCTTATCAGGTGTGGTATTCCAGTTTAAGTGGGGTGTGTGTTGTGGACAATGCTCTTTCAGAGGCTGTGAACTTTTTGGGGGTGGAGACGGTCACATGCAGTACCTTACGGACAGAGACTAAAAGCAGACTGTTAGATTTGGCAAAAACATTGCAGTTGACATTACCTGAAAAAATGCAAAAAGGTGAGGTAATTATGGCGGTGGCTAAGCATTTAAAGTTGCCTGAGATACAGTTTGACTCATTGGAAATGGCAAAAATTCAGTTACAACTTAAACAAATGGAACATGAGAAAGAATTAAAGCAGCTTGAATACGAAAGAGGAAAAAGAAAGAGAAAGAAAGTGAAAGAGAGGGAAAAGAAAGAGAGAGAGTGAAAGAGAGGAAAAAGAAAGAGAAAAAGATTTAGAGGAAAAATAAAGAGAGAGAGAGGAAAAAGAAAAGGAGCGAGGAGAAAGGTGAAAAAGAAGAATAGCCCGAGCAGAACAAAAAGAAAGAGAAAGGGAGATACAGATAAGGGAAAAAGATAAAGAGAGTTTGAACTTCAGAAAATGGCCATGAAACATGACAGTCAGTTAAAATTGGCAGACGTAAAGGGAAACGTACAGTTGGATGATAGTGATGAGGACAGCGAGAAAGAGCTTCAAAGTCGAAGGCTTGGTGGGAATCTATCTAAATATGTCCAAGCATTGCCAAGGTTTACGAGAAGGAGGTGGAAGCCTTTTTCATTTCATTTGAGAATGAAACTAAACAAATGAAATGGCCACAGGAACAAAGCTGGTAGGTAGAGCCAGTGAAGTATTTGCATCGCTACCGGAGGAGGTATCTGGGACATATGAGGAGATGAAAAAATCCATCTTAGGCGCATATGAACTGGTGCCTGAAGCCTACAGACAAAGGTTTGGAAATTTAAGGAAAGAATTTGGTCAAACACACATGGCATTTGAAAGGCTCAAACAGAGTAATTTTGATAGGTGGATCAGGGCTTTGAAAATAGACCAAATGTATGAAGCTCTCAGAGAAATTATAATTTTGGAGGAGTTTAAATATTCAATTCCTGATGTAGTGAGAATTCATGTGGAAGAGCAGAGGGTTAAAACTGTGAGGTTAGCAGCAGAAATGGCAGATGATTATGAATTAGTTCATAAATCAAAGCTTTGTTTCCAACATCTGTTTCAGCCTGTGAGGGATAGAAACTGGGGACATGAGAAATACTCAAGTGGTAAAGGGAAAGATGATCTGATGGTAGATAATAAGGAGAGTGTACCTCAGATTAAAAAAGACATCCAGGAGGGTGGAAAAGAAATGAAAAGTTTCAAATGTTTTCACTGTAATAAACTAGGCCACGTAAAGTCACAGTGTTGGTGGTTGAAGAAAAGCACTGGGAAGGCTGATGTGGTAAAACATACCAGGATAAGACAGTGGGGTTTGTTAAAGTGGTAAATGAAGGCCCATGTGAAACGAAGGAGGTGCAAAAGATTGTACAGCCTGATCAATAGGTGATTGATAAGAAGGTGTCAGATCTCTTGAAAGAATTTACTTGTGTGGGTAAGGTTTACTCATGTGTATCAGGAGGAGCAAGTAAAGAAGTCACAATTTTAAGAGATACTGGAGCTAGTCAATCTTTAATGGTAAGAGATGAGGAGTTATGTAGTTTTGGAAGAATATTGCCAGAAAAGGTGGTAATATGTGGAATTCAGGGTGAGAGGAGTAGTGTTCCCTTATATAAGGTAAGGTTGGAAAGTCCAGTGAAGAGTGGTGAAGTGGTAGTAGGAGTAATAGAGAAACTATCTTGTCCAGGAATACAGTTTATCTTGGGTAATGATATAGCTGGATCGCAGGTGGGAGTGATGCCTACGGTGGTTGATAAGCCAGGGGAGAATCAGACAACTGAAGTGTTGAAGGATGAATATCCTGGGATTTTTCTGGATTGTGCAGTAACAAGGCTGCAAAGTCATAGGTTAAGACAAGAGGAGAAATCAAAGAGTGAAGATGATGTTGACGTGCAATTATCAGAAACGATTTTTGATCAGATGGTTGAAAAAGAACAAGAAAAGGGGGAGGATGAGGCGGATATTTTAGTTCAGGAAAATTGGCGGAGTTACAACAAAAAGATATAGAAATAAAACAGATGTATCAGAAAGCATATACGGAAGAGGAATCTGTGTGTATACCAAAGTGTTATTACCGTAAAAGTAATGTCTTGATGAGAAAATGGAGACCTTTACATATGCAGGTGGATGAAAAGTGGGCAGAAGTTCATCAAGTAGTATTGCCAGTAGGGTATAGAAAGGCGGTGTTGCGAGTTGCACATGAGGTACCAGTGGGATGTCATTTGGGAACAAGGAAAACTCAAGCTAAAATCCAAAAATATTTTTATAGGCCTGGACTACATAAAGATGTAGTTAAATTTTGTCAACCATGTCACACATGTCAAGTGATAGGGAAACCTCAAGCAGTGATAAAACCAGCACCCTTAATACCCATTTCAGCATTTGAGGAACCTTTTATAAGGGTCCTAATTGATTGCGTATAAAAGTGGGAATCAATATCTTTTGACTATAATGGATGTGTCTACTCGGTTTCCAGAGGCAATCCCCGTGCGTAATATTACTGCTAAAAAGATTGTGGAGGAATTATTTAGATTCTTTATTAGATATGGACTACACACAGAAATACAATGGGATAAAGGATCAAATTTTACCTCAAGATTATTCAAAGAAGTTATGGATAGCTTAGGAATACCATCCAGAATCGCAGGGAGCGTTAGAAAGGTGGCATCAGACATTAAAGACAATGTTGAGGGCGTATTGTCAAGATTATCCAGAGGATTGGGATAAAGGAATTCCATTCGTACTGTTTGCAATTAGGGATGCACCTAATGAGTCAACCAAATGTAGTCCTTTTGAACTAATTTTTAGTCATGAGGTAAGAAGACCACTTAAATCGATTAAGGAAAAATTGGTGAGTGAGAAATCGGAAATTACACTCTTGGATTACGTGTCAAATTTTAGGGAACGATTAAATAGAGCAGGTGAATTGGCTAGACAACATTTAAAATTTGCACGAAATGTGATGAAACAGGTAGCGGACAAGAAATCCAAAGTTCGTAGTTTTGCCAGTGGAGATAAAGTTTTAGTATTGTTACCAATGGTTGGTGAACCTTTAAAAGCTAGGTTTTGTGGACCTTATCAGATTGAAAGGAAATTAAGTGAGGTGAATTATGTGGTACAAACACCAGATGGAAGGAATACTCACCGAGTGTTATATGTGAATATGCTTAAAAGGTACTTTGAAAGGGAAGGAGAGAAAAAGGAGGAGGTTTTAATGATTCTAACTCAAAGTGACGAACCAAATCCAGATGACTGTGAATTTGACATACCTCAAATTAAATTGGAAAACGAGGATGATCTTGAAAATTGGGATAAATTGTTGAGTTACCTTCCAGAGGAAAAACAAACTGATCTGGAAGAGTTATTGATATCACATGGGCAATTTTGTGGAGATAAATTGGGAAGTACTAAAATGGCTATACATGATGTAGGAAAGGCTGTTCCAGGTTAACAAAGAGATTGAGAGTATGCTTAAAAATGGCATAATTGAAGTGGGTTCCAGCCAATGGAGCTCACCCATAGTGATGGTACCTAAGCCAGATGGTACCCAATGGTTGTGTGTGGACTATAGAAAGGTTAATGCAGTTACAAGAATGGACTCTTATCCTATCCCACGTTTGGAGGATTGCATTGAGAAAACGGGACAATCAGCTTTTATTTCCAAACTAGATTTACTTAAAGGTTACTGGCAGGTACCTTTATCCAAAAGGGCGAAGGAGATTTCAGCTTTTGTGACTCCAGATGGCATATACTTATTCAAAGTTGTGCCATTTGGCATGAAAAACGCCCCAGCCACATTTCAATGGTTAACTAACAAAGTTGTTGCAGGATCACCCAATTGTGTGGTATACATCGATGATCTGGTAATTTTCAGCCAGACATGTTAAGAACATTTAAAACATCTGATGAAGTTATTCGATCAACTTCAGGAGGCGGGTCTTGTGATAAACCTAACCAAAAGTGAATTTGGAAAAGCCCAAGTCACTTTCCTTGGCCATACAATCGGACAGGGTCGAATGGTCACACGGGATGTGAAACCAACAGTTATTGAGGAGTTTCCGAAACACTCAAGACGAAGGGAAGTAATGTGATTTCTTGGCATGAGTGGATTGGATCGAACATTTGTGCAAAAGTTTTGTAGCGTGATTACTCCACCGATGGATTGCTGAAGAAACATCGACAATTTCAGTGGACAGCGGACTTTCAACAGGCATTTGACTGCCTGAAAGCTGTGATAACCAATGCTCCTGTGTTGGAGAATTACAAGGGACTCCGTGATCAGATTAAACTAAGGTATCTGACTTTAAAGAGACATGCATAGGCATAGAGCAATGGATGGATCGTGCAGAGACCTTCTTGTTCAAAGAGGCTGTCAATCGAGATGGATTTCAGTTGGAGGAAGACGAACAAAAAAAAGATGGACTATATTATTATACCTGTTTGCGTGTGTTTTTTTTTAAACGAAAAAGTATATTTACTGTGTGCATTTCTGAAAGGATAGTGAAAAGGTGAAAAATGAAACCATCTTGAAATTGATGGGTTTTTTTTTCTGTTGGGGAGATGTCATGTGAGTGTACCTTTAAGAAATGGGTGTTTATAAATGGGTTTGTATATGAATATCTGTAGTGAGAGTACCTTTAAGAAATGGGTGTTTACTACTGCAGTGATGTCAGAGAGTGGGTGGAGCTGGGCTGTCTGTCAGCTTTTTACTTTCATTTTTGAGCAGGCTGCAGGATGTGTTTTAGTTTCGTTTTCAGTGTTGGAGCCCAAGCAGATGTACTGCTGTTCTCTCTGCCATGAAAAGACTATCTCTTGATCATTTGGTGAATTCTGAATTATAAATTTTCCCAGTAGTGAATGTAAACCTAATGTGCTTCTGTTGGAAGGTGTTTCTTCTGTCTTCTCGGATGTTGTTTGGGAAGCTTAAAGGATTACTTAGTGTTGTATTCTTTGGGGGTAGTATTTGAATTAATGGTTGGTAAGATGTTCACTGTATGTTTTAAAAAGGTTAGCTTGAGTTCATAGAATGAACATTGTTTTGCTTTAAAAATTACTTTTACATTTCTGCTGTACCACACCTGTAGAGTGGGCCGTGTGCTCCCCATACCACAATTTATTAAAAGTTGTGGGTCAGGTGAACTCCATGATACACTAAGGGTTCTCTAAAACCTGGCCCATAACACCAGGCAGAATGGAGGTCAGCATGGGACAACAAAGTGCGCCCCCAGTGCGTTGCCCCCAATGAGTTGGTTGGGCACTTTAGTGAAGAGGCTCCTGGGGCACTATCTGGTGTGCACAACGCACATGCTGTGGTACATTAGGTGAAATGAAAAATGAAATGAAAATTGCTCATTGTCACAAGTAGGCTTCAATGAAGTTACTGTGAAAAGCCCCTAGTCGCCACATTCCGGCGCCTGTTCGGGGAGGCTGGTACAGGAATTGAACCGTGCTGCTTGGTCTGCTTTAAAAGCCAGCATTTAGCCCAGTGTGCTAAACCAGCCCTTAGAGGTAGGAACCCCTGAGGGAGTGGACGTTTGGAGGACAGCCCCAGAGACTAGCTGCCATCCAGCTGGGTCTCGTGCTCCTGGAAAGGGCAGTTCCATCAATGTTGGAGATGCAGACGCAAAACCAGGGAATACATGAGGGGGCGTCAGCAACCATCCAGGAACTGCAAGTGCAGTTGGAGGTGTCCATCCACCTACAGGAGCACGAGACGGTGCTGACACTGCGTGGTACCCAGGCCAACAACGCATGGCTGGCGACCGCGGTGGAGTCCTTGAGTGTGAAGATAACGGCCATGTGTCACAATGTCCAAGGCCTGGGGCAGGCAGTGGCTGAGGCACTGGACAAGGCAACCATATTACAGGCAGCCATGTACCAGGGACACATGGACATTGCTGCAACGCTCCGCAGCTTGGCCCAGTCACAACGGCCATGGCTGTGGTCATCGAGAGCATTGGCTGGAGCTGGATGACCTGAGCCAGTGAGGGCGGGACCTGGCACGGTCACTGCGTGATGTGGCACAGTCCCAGGGGGCCTTGGCACAGTCCCTGTGCTCCATGGCGAGGAGCATTGAGACCTAGTTGAGACGAGAGTGGGCCTCCAGGACAGGCAATGGCAGGACCCCTGGATCTCACTCCAGTCATGCTCCATCCCAAGGTGTAGCCCAGGCATCATCGGGCTCCCCATGGGAGGAGGAGGTGTTGGGGCCAGTGTCCGTGCCTCTGGTAGGGTTGGTGCTGCAACACCACAGCATCTCTGAATCCCACCCACCTGTCCTTGGCTCATCCGATGGGCAGTGGGCATAATAGGGTGGCACTACGCCACCTGTGATACCCACAAATTGGCTGAGCCCGTCCAGGCCTAGTCACTTTAGAGGACGGCCACCAAAGGGGAGCCAGGTCACAGGGTGGGATACACAGCAGGCCGACTCCACATCTGATGGGCAGCACGGTAGCACAAGTGATTAGCACTGTGGCTTCACAACGCCATGGTCCCAGGTTCGATTCCCTGCTGGGTCACTGCCGGTACGGAGTCTGCACGTTCTCCCCGTGTCTGCGTGGGTTTCCTCCGGGTACTCCAGTTTCCTCCCACAGTCCAAAGATGTGCAGATTAGGTGGATTGGCCATGATAAATTGCCCTTAGTGACCAAAAAATGTTAGGAGGAGTTATAGGGTTACGGGGATAGGGTGGAAGTGAGGGTTTAAGTGGGTCGGTGCAGACTTGATGAACCGAATGGCCTCTTCTGCACTGTATGTTCTATGTTCTATGATGCAATGCCTGGGGACCCATCCAGACAGAGCATTAGGACACATAAGATTTGAAAGACAGCTAATTTGGCAGAGGTGCAGCTGGTGAATAGCGGGAGATGCAAAAAATGGAAACCGCGCCAGGCGCCAAACAGTTTGCAATGCAACCAGCCTGCTCCCGTAGGCGAATTTGGAATGTCGCCGTAGCATGGTGAGAAACCAATTATCACCACAATTTCCATACAATTAACAAGAGCCACCCGTCATCCAATGTCCTCTTGTCATTAACCAACCTCCCCAGCAAATGGTCACGCTGGCGCCGATTTGTGCTCCTTTTGAAAAACGTGAACTTGACAGAAGGGCATCTGTGGGGAGCCGATGAGGTGAGTCGCCAGCTTTGTTCAGAGGCAAATAGCCCTGGGGCATTGGGCATGCCGTCCCTGTGCTCGGTGGGGGATGGGGACCCTCGGACAGGGGTGGGCTGCAAGGGAAGGTGGGGGGCCATCCCAGGGGCAACCGCTCACTGTACCATCATGCCAATCCCTGGATCGTGTGTACCTGTTCCGGAGGCACAACTTGTCCCTGTCCGTCTGAGCCCGGACCACCCAGAACCCCCACCGACTGCCAGGGCCTCTGGTCTTCCAGCTGAAGGTTATTGCCAATAGGGAATTGGCAATCGGGGTTATGTGAGCACTTAGAGTCGTAGATATTGCAGCATGGAAAAAGGCCCTTCGGCCGAGCTGGTCCATGCCACCCAGTTTCTATCAATAAGCTGGTCCCACTTGCCTGCATTTGTCCCAAATCCCCCTATACCCACCCTGCCCATGTAACTGTCGAACTGCTTTTAAAAGGACAAAATTATACCCGCCTCTACCACTTCCTCTGGCAGCCTGTTCCAGATGTTCACCAATCTCTGTGTGAAGAAATTTCCCCTCTGGTCGCTTTTGTAACTCTCTCCTCTCTACTTAAACCTATGCCCTCTAGTTCTAGACTCCTCGACTTCACACAACTCAAGCATATTCCCATGGGTGGGCGGGCCTGTAGCATGTGGGAGTCATTGGCTATCATCGCAATCTGACCGCGATGCTTGGACAGTGTACCTGAACACCACACACACAACAGCCAACATTCAAACACAGAGGGGATGGGGAACAGCTCCGGGGACATGTCTACGGCCAGGGGGTGGATGAGTGCCATGGGGAGGGGGCCAGTCTGTGTGATGTTGTGAGCGGGTGTCCGGGGTACAGGGTCATGATATTCAGCTAAACATCATGGTGCAAACATATATAATGTGGAGATGCCGGCGTTGGACTGGGGTGAGCACAGTACAAAGTCTTACAACACCAGGTTAAAGTCCAACAGGTTTGTTTCAAACATATATACATACTGATGGACAGATCAACGGAACAATCAACACACACACAACACCACAGCCAATCACAGGCAAGAGCACACGCACTACAAAACAGGGAACACGACACTTCCCGCTCATCCCAGCAGGAGACAGCTCAGGGCACAGAGATCACAGCAAGCCACTCAGACATCCACCATGTGCTGAGTGCCACTCCAAGATAGTGTTAGGAATAGGTCCACAGATTGAAGTGTTATGATGGAATCTCAGTAACCAGTTTACCACTGTAAAAATATGTTAGTAAGAAAACTGAGTTGTACCATTGGCAATTGTGTTGGTTCGTCTGTGTAGCAGAGCACCCAACACATCATAGTACCAGGATTGGAACCCGGTAACTGTGGGACCTACCTACAAATCCTCAGGAATCTGCCATCCTGCATCATGGACACCGTCAGCACGCCGCAGCCGCTACAAGTCGCTGGAATCCTCGGCGTCAATTGGAAGCTGTTCAAACAGCGCTTCCAGCTCTTCCTGGAAGCCAACGAAAAGGAGAGCGCTTCGGACACCAGAAAAATCGCCCTCCTCCTCTCCATGGCAGGTCAACACACCATCCATGTCTACAACTCCCTGGTGTTCGCGGAAGGTGAGGACAAGACCATGTCCAAGATGGTCCTTCTCAAACTCGACCAACACTTCAGCGTCGAGGTAAACGAGAGTTTCAAGAGGTATCTCTTCCAGCAGTGCCTGCAGGGTAAGGATGAGCCCTTTCAATCTTTCCTTACACACCTCCGTATCCTCGCGCAGTCCTGCAGTTACCACACCACCTCCGATTCAATGATTCGGGACCAGATTGTTTTTGGGGTCACCTCGGGCACCCTACGCCAGCAGCTCCTCAAAATCAAAGGCCTCACCCTAGCCTCCGCAATCGAAGCCTGTGTCCTGCATGAAAACACGATCAGCCGCTATACCCAATTTCAGGCGGCCGAATCGGCGTGGCAGGGGTCCTACGCGGCCGGATCAGCAAGGCAGGCGTCCTACGGGGCCGAACGGGTCCAGGCGATCGAGTTCCTCCTGGACGAGGGCGGCCATTTCATGCGCTTTCCGAGGCCTCCCTCGTTTGTGCGCGCCAAAAAAGACGTCGACACAGAGGGACGTGATGCGCAGGCGTGCTCGACGCAAGACCGAACTGCGCATGCGCGGTGGCCCACAACGAACGCCATGACGTCACGACGTGCGGCAACTGCGGAGCCGTACATTTAAAGCGGCAATGTCCGGCAAGAAACCGACAATGCTTCCGCTGTGGCAAGATGGGCCACTACGCTGCCTGCTGTCGAGCGAGCTCAACCTGCCAATGTTCCCTAATTCCAACAACCTCGAAGGGACGTGCAGACCATTCAGCCTCCTTCCTTCGAGTCGTACCCAGACGATATCCAGACCAGTGACACAGACGACCGGGAAGCCTTCCGTGTTGCGGTTATTGATAGGAACCGGATGTCTCCAGGCAGGACCCACCAGCCGTTGCAAGTGAACATTGTCAATCCGGGCAATGAATGGTGTGCCACCCTAACGGTCAACCGATCACCGAAAACATTCCGTCTGGACACTGGCGCCTCCGCCAACCTCATAGCGTGGTCAGCCTTCTACGCCATGAAGGTCAGACCACCAATTCGGCCATCCCATTGCAAGATGGTTGACTACAATGGAAACGTTATCCTGGCTATGGGATCCTGCCAGCTCCAGGTGACACACGGCCACACTCTCATTCGAAATAGTCATCAAAGGACTCCCTGCTAGGCGCACAGGCATGCAAGGTTCTCCACCTCATGCAGCGGGTCCATGCTCTGTCTCCAGAAGGCACATCTGACTTCCCGGATGCAGAATTTAGGGCACAGCTTCAATCGCTCCTCGCCCACAACCAGGAGGCATTCGAGGGCATGGGCACACTGCCCTACACCTACAGAATACGGCTCAAACCGGACGCCACCCCGGTCATTCACGCACCTCGCAGGGTCCCAGTGCCACTCAAAGACCGCCTCAAGCAGCAGCTGCAGGATCTCCAGGACCAAGGGGTGCTATCCCAGGTCACGGAGCCCACGCCATGGGTCAGCTCCATGGTGTGTGTTAAGAAGCCCTCCGGCGAACTCCGGATCTGCATTGATCCAAAAGACCTCAACAACAACATAATGAGGAAGCACTACCCCATACCCAAACGGGAAGAGATCACGAGCGAAATGGACCGGGCTAAAATCTTTACAAAACTGGATGCCTCAAAGGGTTTTTGGTAGATCCAACTGGATCAGTCCAGCCGAAAGCTGTGCACCTTCGACACCCCTTTCGGCAGGTTCTGCTATAACAGAATGCCATTTGGCATCATCTCGGCATCCGAGGTATTTCACAGGAACATGGAACAGATGATGGAGGGCATCGAAGCGGTGCGCGTCTACGTGGACGACGTCATCATCTGGTCCACCACACCACAGGAGCACATCAATCATCTCCAGCGCGTCTTTGCGCGGATACGGGAAAACGGCCTGCGCCTCAACCGAGCCAAGTGTTCTTTCGGCCAAACCGATCTGAAGTTTCTGGGGGACCACATATCCCGGTCAGGGGTCCGTCCGGATGCAGACAAGGTGAGCGCCATTACAGCCATGCCGCAGCCGGCAGACAAGAAAGCAGTGCTACTCTTCCTAGGCATGGTCAACTTCCTGGGGAAGTTCATTCCCAACCTTGCCTCCCACACGATGGTTCTGCGCCACGTAGTCAAGAAGTCCACGGAGTTCCAGTGGCTGTCCGCACACCAGAAGGAATGGGAGGAGCTCAAAATTAAGCTCACCACAGCCCCGGTATTGGCGTTTTTCGACACATCTCGTGACACTAACATTTCGACTGATGCCAGCCAGTCCGGCATTGGGGCAGTACTCCTACAGCGGGATGACACTGCGTCATGGGCCCCGGTCACCTCTGCCTCGCGGGCCATGACCCCCACAGGACAGCGCTACGTGCAGATCGAAAAGGAGTGCCTGGGTTTGCTAACCGGAATAGACAAGTTCCATGACTACGTGTATGGTCTCTCCCAGTTTACCGTTGAGACTGACCATCGCCCCCTGGTCAGCATCATACATAAGGACCTGAACGCGATGACCCCTCGCCTCCAGCACATCCTACTCAAACTCAGGAGGTATGCCTTCCAGCTGGTCTACACCCCGGGAACGGACCTTATATTGCGGATGCCCTATCTAGAGCAGTGAGCACACCGCCTGATTCGGAGGGGTTCGTCTGTCAGGTCGAAGCGCAGGTGGTCTTCACATCGGCAAATCTGCCAGCTGACAACTCCAGTCTGGCCCGTATTCGCCGGGAGACTGAGGCTGACTCCCTTCTACAACGTGTGATGCGCCACATGATGGGAGGGTGGCTCAAAGGACAGTGCCCGCAGTTCTACAATGTCCGAGACATCTTGGCCGTCATTGATGGTGTCCTCCTAAAGCTGGACTGGATTGTGATTCCGCACAGCATGCACAAGCTGGTCCTCGACCAACTACACGAAGGCCATCTGGGGGTCAAGAAGTGCAGACGGAGGGCCCGGGAGGCGGTATACTGGCCGGGCATCAGTGATGACATTGCCAATATGGTGCTCAACTGCCCCACCTGCCAAAGGTTTCAGCCGGCGCAACCTCCTGAGACGCTTCAGCCCCATGAGCTGGTGACGTCCCCTTGGGCGAAGGTGGGTGTGGACCTTTTTCACGCGCTCAGCAGGGACTATGTAATCGTCATTGATTACTTTTCCAACTATCCAGAGGTCATACGCCTGCACGATTTGACATTGTCTGCTGTCAAAAGGGCCTGCAAAGACACCTTCGCTCGCCACGGCATTCCGATTACTGTCATGTCGGACAATGGGCCATGTTTTGCTAGCAAGGAATGGTCGTCCTTTGCTGCTTCGTATGGCTTCACACACGTGACGTCCAGCCCTCTGCACCCCCAGTCCAATGGAAAGGCGGAGAAGGGCGTTCACATCGTCAGGCGGCTCCTCTGCAAGGCTGCTGCTGCCGGATCGGATTTCTGCCTAGCCCTGCTGGCCTAGCGCTTGGCCCCACTAGCCACTGGCCTCTCACCAGCCCAGCTGTTGATGGGTCGTGCCCTCAGGACCAATGTGCCATCCATTCTGGTACCCACAACCAACCATGCTTCGATACTGCACAGGATGCAACAGCAGCGCGTTCGCCAGAAGATGGCATATGACACACGGGCAACTGATCTTCCCGCCCGGGCACCTGGAGGCGACGTCTGCATCCACCTACCAGAAGGTGGCTGGTCAGCACCTGCCGGAGTTCTCCGACGCGTGGCTCCCCGCTCGTTCCTGGTTTGCATGCCTGATGGATCTATTCACAGGCGCAATCGCCGGGCTCTTCGCCTACTTCCACACTCGCTACGGGAACTTACACCGGTACCATGCCCTCCTGTTGTTCCTGATGTCGACTTTGTGGAGCTTCCTGCCACCAAGCCCGTTCCATCGTCGCCCGTGGCCAGGCCCATTCCTCAGCCGGTGGATCCTGACCCACCCTTGAGGCGGTCAACCCGAATTTGTCGCCCACCTACTAGACTGGACTTATGAGCCTGTTTGTACATTGAACTCATAATACCACCGTGTAAATATGTTTCTGTTCTTCCTTGTCGCGGACGTCTGGGAAGACCCTCACCAATAAATTCTGGTGGAGAGGAAACCCGAGACACTACACGTGTAGTGTCTCCCACCCGCCCTCCTCTAACCTAATAATAAAACCCATTGGTCTGAGGTAAGTACCATATTTTATTATATTATTATTATTTTTTATAAAAAATGTAATTTAGTTGTTAGCCAGATCTTGGTAGAAAGTTAGAGGAATGGCAGGAATGGGAGTGCAATGTTCCTCCTGCAGGATGTTTGAGGTGAGGGATGCAGTTAGTGTCCCTGCTGATTTTACCTGCAGGAAGTGCTGCCATCTCCAGCTCCTCCAAGACCGAGTTAGGGAACTGGAGCTGGAGTTGGAAGAACTTCGGATCATTCGGGAGGCAGAAGGGGTCATAGATAGCAGCTTCAGGGAATTAGTTACACCAAAGATTGGAGATAGGTGGGTAACTGTAAGAGAGACTGGGAAAAAGCAGTCAGTGCAGGGATCCCCTGAGATCGTTCCCCTGAGAGACAAGTATACCGCTTTGGATACTTGTGGGGGGGACGACTTACCAGGGGTAAGCCATGGGGTACGGGCCTCTGGCACGGAGTCTGTCCCTGTTGCTCAGAAGGGAAGGGGGGAGAAGAGCAGAGCATTAGTAATTGGGGACTCTATAGTCAGGGGCACAGATAGGAGATTTAGTGGGAGCGTAGGGGCCTTCTGGGAGGTGAGTAGTTAGTTTAAAAGCTCTTACCTTTACAGGAGCAGCCCTTTGGATTTCGGCGGCAGCGGTGCGCAGGGGCCTTCTTGGAGGTGAGTAGTGAGTTTAAAAACCTTACCTTTACAGGAGCAGCCCTTTGGATTTCGGCGGCAGCGGTGCGCAGGGGCCTTCTTGGAGGTGAGTAGTGAGTTTAAAAACCTTACCTTTACAGGAGCAGCCCTTTGGATTTCGGCGGCAGCGGTGCGCAGGGGCCTTCTTGGAGGTGAGTAGTGAGTTTAAAAACCTTACCTTTACAGGAGCAGCCCTTTGGATTTCGGCGGCAGCGGTGCGCAGGGGCCTTCTTGGAGGTGAGTAGTGAGTTTAAAAACCTTACCTTTACAGGAGCAGCCCTTTGGATTTCGGTGGCAGCGGTGCGCAGGGGCCTTCTGGGAGGTGAGTAGTTAGTTTAAAAGCTCTTACCTTTACAGGAGCAGCCCTTTGGATTTCGGCGGGAACCGGAAGTTCGACCTCTGGCAAGTCCCCCCCCCCCCCCCCAATAAATTCTGGTGGAGAGGAAACCCGAGACACTACACGTGTAGTGTCTCCCACCCACCCTCCTCCTCTAACCTAATAATAAGACCCATTGGTGTAAGGTAAGTGCCATATTATATTATATATTATTAGCATTGTGCAGGCCAAGGATTGGAGGTGGAGGAGCAGTCTCTGTCAGCGAGAGAACCTGAGAACATCTCCGAAGGTAAGCAAGTGATTTTTACTTTTATACCTTTTTTCAAATTGTGTGTGTCGGGGGGGAAACTGAAGTGACATCACAGAAAAGCTGTGACCTGAGTGGCTGGTTGGGATTCTAACCTAAATTTTTTTGACTATTTGGGAACTAATTAAACATAATAACTTAATTATAATTTAGAGGATATCTAAGCCAGAGATCGGAGGATATTATAGTTAGCTATCGCATTTCTATTAGAAATCTAGTGCTAGGAAACAGATAGTTGACAGTAACTTTGTAATTTAAAAAAAAAAAGTATTTATAAAAAAAAAAGACAAATTTTAATTTTAATTAATTGACGCAATGTCAGTTAGAGGGGTGCTGTGCTCTGACTGTGAGATGTGGCAGGTCCGGGAGGCTTCCAGCGTCCTGGAAGGCTTCATCTGCAGAAAGTGCACCCAACTGCAGCTCCTCACAGACCGCATGGTTCGGTTGGAGCAGCAATTGGATGCACTTAGGAGCATGCAGGTGGCGGAAAGCGTCATAGATCGCAGTTATGTAAGTGTGGTCACACCCAAGGTGCAGGCAGAGAAATGGGTGACCACCAGAAAGGGCAGGCAGTCAGTGCAGGAATCCCCTGTGGTTGTCCCCCTCTCGAACAGATATACCCCTTTGGATACTGTCGGGGGGGATAGCCTATCAGGGGAAAACAGCAGCAGCCAGAGCAGTGGCACCACGGCTGGCTCTGATGTTCAGAAGGGAGGGTCAAAGCGCAGAAGAGTAATAGTTATAGGGGACTCTATAGTCAGGGGAACAGATAGGCGCTTCTGTGGACGTGAAAGAGACTCCAGGATGGTATGTTGCCTCCCTGGTGCCAGGGTCCAGGATGTCTCCGAACGGGTAGAGGGAATCCTGAAGGGGGAGGGCAAACAGGTAGAGGTCGTTGTACATATTGGTACTAACGACATAGGCAGGAAGGGGCATGAGGTCCTGCAGCAGGAGTTCAGGGAGCTAGGCAGAAAGTTAAAAGACAGGACCTCGAGGGTTGTAATCTCGGGATTACTCCCTGTGCCACGTGCCAGTGAGGCTAGAAATAGGAAGATAGAGCAGACAAACACGTGGCTAAACAGCTGGTGTAGGAGGGAGGGTTTCTGTTATCTGGACCACTGGGAGCTCTTCCGGGGCAGGTGTGACCTGTATAAGATGGACGGGTTGCATCTAAACCGGAGAGGCATAAATATCCTGGCCGCGAGATTTGCTAGTGTCACACGGGAGGGTTTAAACTAGTATGGCAGGGGGGTGGGCACGGGAGCAATAGGTCAGAAGGTGAGAGCGTTGAGGGAGAACTAGGGAATATGGACAGTGTGGCTCTGAGGCAGAGCAGACGGGGAGAAGTTGCTGAACACAGCGGGTCTGGTGGCCTGAAGTGCATATGTTTTAATGCAAGGAGCATTACGGGTAAGGCAGATGAACTTAGAGCTTGGATTACTACTTGGAACTATGATGTTGTTGCCATTACAGAGACCTGGTTGAGGGAAGGGCAGGATTGGCAGCTAAACGTTCCAGGATTTAGATGTTTCAGGCGGGATAGAGGGGGATGTAAAAGGGGAGGCGGAGTTGCGCTACTTGTTCAGGAGAGTATCACAGCTATACAGCGAGAGGACACCTCAGAGGGCAGTGAGGCTATATGGGTAGAGATCAGGAATAAGAAGGGTGCAGTCACAATGTTGGGGGTATACTACAGGCCTCCCAACAGCCAGCGGGAGATAGAGGAGCAGATAGGTAGACAGATTTTGGAAAAGAGTAAAAACAACAGGGTTGTGGTGATGGGAGACTTCAACTTCCCCAATATTGACTGGGACTCACTTAGTGCCAGGGGCTTAGACGGGGCAGAGTTTGTAAGGAGCATCCAGGAGGGCTTCTTAAAACAATATGTAAACAGTCCAACTAGGGAAGAGGCGGTACTGGACCTGGTATTGGGGAATGAGCCCGGCCAGGTGGTAGATGTTTCAGTAGGGGAGCATTTCGGTAACAGTGACCACAATTCAGTAAGTTTTAAAGTACTGGTGGACAAGGATAAGAGTGGTCCGAGGATGAATGTGCTAAATTGGGGGAAGGCTAATTATAACAATATTAGGCGGGAACTGAAGAACATAGATTGGGGGCGGATGTTTGAGGGCAAATCAACATCTGACATGTGGGAGGCTTTCAAGTGTCAGTTGATAGGAATACAGGACAGGCATGTTCCTGTGAGGAAGAAAGATAAATACGGCAATTTTCGGGAACCTTGGATGACGAATGATATTGTAGGCCTCGTCAAAAAGAAAAAGGAGGCATTTGTCAGGGCTAAAAGGCTGGGAACAGACGAAGCCTGTGTGGCATATAAGGAAAGTAGGAAGGAACTTAAGCAGGGAGTCAGGAGGGCTAGAAGGGGTCATGAAAAGTCAATGGCAAATAGGGTTAAGGAAAATCCCAAGGCTTTTTACACTTACATAAAAAGCAAGAGGGTAGCCAGGGAAAGGGTTGGCCCACTGAAGGATAGGCAAGGGAATCTATGTGTGGAGCCAGAGGAAATGGGCGAGGTACTAAATGAATACTTTGCATCAGTATTCACCAAAGAGAAGGAATTGGTAGATGTTGAGTCTGGAGAAGGGGGTGTAGATAGCCTGGGTCACATTGTGATCCAAAAAGACGAGGTGTTGGGTGTCTTAAAAAATATTAAGGTAGATAAGTCCCCAGGGCCGGATGGGATCTACCCCAGAATACTGAAGGAGGCTGGAGAGGAAATTGCTGAGGCCTTGACAGAAATCTTTGGATCCTCGCTGTCTTCAGGGGATGTCCCGGAGGACTGGAGAATAGCCAATGTTGTTCCTCTGTTTAAGAAGGGTGGCAGGGATAATCCCGGGAACTACAGGCCGGTGAGCCTTACTTCAGTGGTAGGGAAATTACTGGAGAGAATTCTTCGAGACAGGATCTACTCCCATTTGGAAGCAAATGGACGTATTAGTGAGAGGCAGCACGGTTTTGTGAAGGGGAGGTCGTGTCTCACTAACTTGATAGAGTTTTTCGAGGAGGTCACTAAGATGATTGATGCAGGTAGGGCAGTAGATGTTGTCTATATGGACTTCAGTAAGGCCTTTGACAAGGTCCCTCATGGTAGACTAGTACAAAAGGTGAAGTCACACGGGATCAGGGGTGAACTGGCAAGGTGGATACAGAACTGGCTAGGCCATAGAAGGCAGAGGGTAGCAATGGAGGGATGCTTTTCTAATTGGAGGGCTGTGACCAGTGGTGTTCCACAGGGATCAGTGCTGGGACCTTTGCTCTTTGTAGTATATATAAATGATTTGGAGGAAAATGTAACTGGTCTGATTAGTAAGTTTGCAGACGACACAAAGGTTGGTGGAATTGCGGATAGCGATGAGGACTGTCTGAGGATACAGCAGGATTTAGATTGTCTGGAGACTTGGGCGGAGAGATGGCAGATGGAGTTTAACCTGGACAAATGTGAGGTAATGCATTTTGGAAGGGCTAATGCAGGTAGGGAATATACAGTGAATGGTAGAACCCTCAAGAGTATTGAAAGTCAAAGAGATCTAGGAGTACAGGTCCACAGATCACTGAAAGGGGCTACACAGGTGGAGAAGGTAGTCAAGAAGGCATACGGCATGCTTGCCTTCATTGGCCGGAGCATTGAGTATAAGAATTGGCAAGTCATGTTGCAGCTGTATAGAACCTTAGTTAGGCCACACTTGGAGTATAGTGTTCAATTCTGGTCGCCACACTACCAGAAGGATGTGGAGGCTTTAGAGAGGGTGCAGAAGAGATTTACCAGAATGTTGCCTGGTATGGAGGGCATAAGCTATGAGGAGCGATTGAATAAACTCGGTTTGTTCTCACTGGAACGAAGGAGGTTGAGGGGCGACCTGATAGAGGTATACAAAATTATGAGGGGCATAGACAGAGTGGATAGTCAGAGGCTTTTCCCCAGGGTAGAGGGGTCAATTACTAGGGGGCATAGGTTTAAGGTGAGAGGGGCAAAGTTTAGAGTAGATGTACGAGGCAAGTTTTTTACGCAGAGGGTAGTGGGTGCCTGGAACTCACTACCGGAGGAGGTAGTGGAGGCAGGGACGATAGGGACATTTAAGGGGCATCTTGACAAATATATGAATAGGATGGGAATAGAAGGATACGGACCCAGGAAGTGTAGAAGATTGTAGTTTAGTCGGGCAGTATGGTCGGCACGGGCTTGGAGGGCCGAAGGGCCTGTTCCTGTGCTGTACATTTCTTTGTTCTTTGTTCTTTGAGAGACTCACGTTTGGTATGTTGCCTCCCAGGTGAAAGGGTACGTGATGTCTCGGATCGTGTTTTCCGGGTCCTTAGGGGGAGGGGGAGCAGCCCCAAGTCGTGGTCCACATTGGCACTAATGACATAGGTAGGAAAGGGGACAAGGATGTCAGGCAGACTTTCAGGGAGCTAGGATGGAAGCTCAGAACTAGAACAAACAGAGTTGTTATCTCTGGGTTGTTGCCCGTGCCACGTGATAGTGAGATGAGGAATAGGGAGAGAGAGCAATTAAACACGTGGCTACAGGGATGGTGCAGGCGGGAGGAATTCAGATTTCTGGATAACTGGGGCTCTTTCTGGGGAAGGTGGGACCTCTACAGACAGGATGGTCTACATCTGAACCTGAGGGGCACAAATATCCTGGGGGGGAGATTTGTTAGTGCTCTTTGGGGGGGTTTAAACTAATGCAGCAGGGGCATGGAAACCTG
Organism: Scyliorhinus torazame; assembly: GCF_047496885.1. Taxonomy (NCBI): domain Eukaryota; kingdom Metazoa; phylum Chordata; class Chondrichthyes; order Carcharhiniformes; family Scyliorhinidae; genus Scyliorhinus; species Scyliorhinus torazame. The sequence continues at coordinate 123,368,455 of NC_092709.1, forward strand.
GATTGTAGTTTTAGGGTAAGGGAGAATGAGAGTATAGAGGTCAGGAGCACAGATTTGACGTCGCAGGAGGGGGCCAGTGTTCAGGTAGGTGGTTTGAAGTGTGTCTACTTCAATGCCAGGAGTATACGAAACAAGGTAGGGGAACTGGCAGCATGGGTTGGTACCTGAGACTTCGATGTTGTGGCCATTTCGGAGACATGGATAGAGCAGGGACAGGAATGGATGTTGCAGGTTCCGGGGTTTAGGTGTTTTAGTAAGCTCAGAGAAGGAGGCAAAAGAGGGGGAGGTGTGGCGCTGCTAGTCAAGAGCAGTATTACGGTGGCGGAGAGGATGCTAGATGGGGACTCTTCTTCCGAGGTAGTATGGGCTGAAGTTAGAAACAGGAAAGGAGAGGTCACCCTGTTGGGAGTTTTTTATAGGCCTCCTAATAGTTCTAGGGATGTAGAGGAAAGGATGGCGAAGATGATTCTGGATAAGAGCGAAAGTAACAGGGTAGTTATTATGGGAGACTTTAACTTTCCAAATATTGACTGGAAAAGATATAGTTCGAGTACAATAGATGGGTCGTTTTTTGTACAGTGTGTGCAGGAGGGTTTCCTGAAACAATATGTTGACAGGCCAACAAGAGGCGAGGCCACGTTGGATTTGCTTTTGGGTAATGAACCAGGCCAGGTGTTGGATTTGGAGGTAGGAGAGCACTTTGGGGACAGTGACCACAATTCGGTGACGTTTACGTTAATGATGGAAAGGGATAAGTATACACCGCAGGGCATGAGTTATAGCTGGGGGAAGGGCAATTATGATGCCATTAGACGTGACTTGGGGGGGATAAGGTGGAGAAGTAGGCTGCAAGTGTTGGGCACACTGGATAAGTGGGGCTTGTTCAAGGATCAGCTACTGCGTGTTCTTGATAAGTATGTACCGGTCAGGCAGGGAGGAAGGCGACGAGCGAGGGAACCGTGGTTTACCAAGGAAGTGGAATCTCTTGTTAAGAGGAAGAAGGAGGCCTATGTGAAGATGAGGTGTGAAGTTTCAGTTGGGGCGATGGATCGTTACAAGGTAGCGAGGAAGGATCTAAAGAGAGAGCTAAGACGAGCAAGGAGGGGACATGAGAAGTATTTGGCAGGAAGGATCAAGGAAAACCCAAAAGCTTTCTATAGGTATGTCAGGAATAAGCGAATGACTAGGGAAAGAGTAGGACCAGTCAAGGACAAGGATGGGAAATTGTGTGTGGTGTCTGAAGAGATAGGCGAGATACTAAATGAATATTTTTTGTCAGTATTCACTCAGGAAAAAGATAATGTTGTGGAGGAGAATGCTGAGCCCCAGGCTAATAGAATAGATGGCATTGAGGTACGTAGGGAAGAGGTGTTGGCAATTCTGGACAGGCTGAAAATAGATAAGTCCCCGGGACCTGATGGGATTTATCCTAGGATTCTCTGGGAGGCCAGGGAAGAGATTGCTGGACCTTTGGCTTTGATTTTTATGTCATCATTGGCTACAGGAATAGTGCCAGAGGACTGGAGGACAGCAAATGTGGTCCCTTTGTTCAAAAAGGGGAGCAGAGACAACCCCGGCATCTATAGACCGGTGAGCCTCACGTCTGTAGTGGGTAAAGTCTTGGAGGGGATTATAAGAGACAAGATTTATAATCATCTAGCTAGGAATAATATGATCAGGGATAGTCAGCATGGCTTTGTGAAGGGTAGGTCATGCCTCACAAACCTTATTGAGTTCTTTGAGAAGGTGACTGAATAGATAGATGAGGGTAGAGCCGTTGATGTGGTGTATATAGATTTCAGCAAAGCGTTTGATAAGGTTCCCCACGGTAGACTATTGCAGAAAATACGGAGGCTGGGGATTGAGGGTGATTTAGAGATGTGGATCAGAAATTGGCTAGCTGAAAGAAGACAGAGGGTGGTGGTTGATGGGAAATGTTCAGAATGGAGTACAGTCACAAGTGGAGTACCACAAGGATCTGTTCTGGGGCCGTTGCTGTTTGTCATTTTTATCAATGACCTAGAGGAAGGCGCAGAAGGGTGGGTGAGTAAATTTGCAGACGATACTAAAGTCGGTGGTGTTGTCGATAGTGTGGAAGGATGTAGCAGGTTACAGAGGGATATAGATAAGCTGCAGAGCTGGGCTGAGAGGTGGCAAATGGAGTTTAATGTAGAGAAGTGTGAGGTGATTCACTTTGGAAGGAATAACAGGAATGCGGAATATTTGGCTAATGGTAAAGTTCTTGAAAGTGTGGATGAGCAGAGGGATCTAGGTGTCCATGTACATAGATCCCTGAAAGTTGCCACCCAGGTTGATAAGGTTGTGAAGCAGGCCTATGGAGTGTTGGCCTTTATTGGTAGAGGGATTGAGTTCCGGAGTCGGGAGGTCATGTGGCAGCTGTACAGAACTCTGGTACGGCCGCATTTGGAGTATTGCATACAGTTCTGGTCACCGCATTATAGGAAGGACGTGGAGGCTTTGGAGCGGGTGCAGAGGAGATTTACCAGGATGTTGCCTGGTATGGAGGGAAAATCTTATGAGGAAAGGCTGATGGACTTGAGGTTGTTTTCGTTGGAGAGAAGAAGGTTAAGAGGAGACTTAATAGAGGCATACAAAATGATCAGGGGGTTGGATAGGGTGGACAGTGAGAGCCTTCTCCCGCGGATGGAAATGGCTGGCACGAGGGGACATAACTTTAAACTGAGGGGTATTAGATATAGGACAGAGGTCAGAGGTAGGTTCTTTACGCAAAGAGTAGTGAGGCCGTGGAATGCCCCACCTGCTACAGTAGAGAACTCGCCAACATTGAGGGCATTTAAAAGTTTATTGGATAAACATATGGATGATAATGGCATAGTGTAGGTTAGATGGCTTTTGTTTCGGTGCAACATCGTGGGCCGAAGTGCCTGTACTGCGCTGTATTGTTCTATGTTCTATGTTCTATGTTACAGTAGTTTGTTTTGTCGTTCAACATTTCCCTGTCCTTTGTTTATGGTACAACCCCGTTGCTATGTAGCACCCGACATCGCTCCTTGCATATAGTTTAGTCTCATGTACATGCTGTAGATATTGCACACACACATTCAGCTGCACTCAGTACACATCTCTATTTCTCACCACATAGGCACATGTTCTTGTAAAAAAGGGGAATGTCATGATATTCAGGTAAACATCATAGCACATACATACATACATACTGATGGACAGATCAACGGATCAATCAACACACACACAACACCACAGCCAATCACAGGAAGAGCACACACACTACAAAACAGGGAACACAACACTTCCCGCTCATCCCAGCAGGAGACAGCTCAGGACACAGCTCACAGTAAGCCACTCAGACATCCACCATGTGCTGAGTGCCACTCCAAGATAGTGTTCGGAATAGGTCCACAGATTGAAGGGTTATGATCAAACCTCAGTAACCAGTTTACCACTGTAAATATATGTTCGTAATAAAACTGAGTTGTACCATTCGCAACCGTGTTGGTTCGTCTGTGTAGCAGAGTACCCAACACATCACTGAGGTTCACCGGTGCAGAGCTGAAGACACTGCTGGATGCTGTGGAGGAGAGGCAGGAAATCGTGTTCCCTGGGGTGAGAAGGAGGTTGCCACCCGTTGACATCAACCGGGCCTGGGCGCAGGTGGCAGAGGCCGTGAGCACCATGGCTCCACTGCCAGCACCACAGTGCAGGAAGAAGCAGCATGACAGCCAGGGTGAAGCACCAGCTCTGTGCCCCTGGCACTACCATCCCCCCCTCCACACCCATCACCCTCACCTCCCCACTATACAACCCCCAACAGGCGGACCGGCAGCAGTGCTGGGTGAGTCACAACCACCACCGTACCCATGGCACCAACCCCAATCCCACACACCCATAGCAATCCACTCGTCACCCCCCCTTTAAGAATCCGATCAAACCCTACCCGCCAGTACGCCGCTCGGACCCCACCCCACACCACATGCCAACATCCATTCTGCCCACCATGGCCGAGTGCTCTGCAGACACAGGCCACTGGTAGCTGACCCCTGTGCTTCCCCCGTCCGAGTGTCACACACTGTGCATTATCTGTCCCCCCAGGAGAAGGTGGCCCACGACCGCAGTGAATGGGAGAAGACCGGAGGGGGCCTCACTGTCGCAGAGCAGAGGGCGATGGACCAGGTTGGTGTGCTGGAGAGTGGGAAGTCGCGGAAGCTAAGGTTAGCATTGGAGATCCAAGTGAGCTCCCAATGTATTGTGATTAACCTGTGGCAGGTGTGTCACTCCTCCTACTTACACCACGCCAACCCACGATCCAACCATGGGCTGGACTCTCCGATTTTGAGACACCGGTGTTTTTTATGACAGAATAAACAGTGCAACAGCTACTTTAAATGGGCAACGTCGCCTGGACTGGCATGCAGAGCAGGAAGAAACTCCAAGACCTCCTCAGGGCAGCCAGGGTGAGTAGGCAGCGCTGTTTCCTCCTGGCAGCCGGAGGAAAGGCAGGTCGCTGAGGCGGATCTCGGCGGCGGGCTTGCAAGTGAGACCCTACTTAGTTGCGGATCCCCATGACACATGTGGGCCCCCCCATACCCCCCTCACCGCACAGAGCCCTACCCTCTCAACATACACCACCCTCAACCCACATCCCCCCACACCCTCAACCCACCCCCTCACCTCCCTTAACCCCCTCACCTCCTTCACCTCCCCACACCCCCCTCAGCCCCCCCCCCCTTCACTGCCCTCAACCCGCAACCCCCTCACCTCCCTCACTCCCCGCACCCCCCCAGTCCACCCACCCCCGAGCCACTGTCTAATCTTACATATCGTCTTGTGTCTTACAGGACCTGCCGGAGATCGGGCCGGTCCATCCGGAGTCCCTTGCTCCCAGCTAGTGCCAGAGTCGGTGCCCCCCGACAGCCAAGAACTGTCAGGGAGAGCAACCCCAACATCAACCCTCTGACCGAGAGCCAGGAGACCCCGGAGTTCGGGTCGGAGGAGGACACTGACTTCCCGTCACAGCTGTCTCCAACACCCTCCACCATCTCAGAAACTATCACCTTGGTTGGGCACATTACTGAAGAGGATCCTGGCATACTATCTGGTCAACACATTGCATCTGAAACAGGAGGCAGGAGCAGCCAAGGGGCTGGACGGTCAGAGGGCAGAGCGGCCCCAGGAACCAGCTGCCGTCCAGGCGGCTTCCGGAACATCCAGTCCCAGCCACAGTGCTGGTGCAGTCAGAGACCCAGGGACCACAAGAGATGACGGCGAGCATCCAGCACCTGCAGGTGGAGGTGAAGGAGTACATCCCCATGGAGCAGCAAGGGGTGGTGCCGGTCATGCATGCCACCCAGGCCGACACCGCAGGGGTGGCGTCCTTGGTGGAGGCAAAGGGGACGATGGTTTTGGCTATGGATCAGCATGTCCAAGGCCTGGGGCATTCTGTGCAGGCGGTGGCCGAGGTCCAGGATAGGGCTGCCCTCTCATAGGCAGCCATGTACCAGAGCCATCTGGAAATGGCAGCGGCGCTCCTCAGCATGGCCCAGTCACAGCAGACCATGGCTGGGAACATCGGCGGCATTGCTCAGTTTCTGACTAGATTGGCGCAGTTACTGGGCAGGGTGGCCCAGTCCCAGAGGGAGGTGGCCCAGTCACTGGCTGATGTGACACAGACTCACAGGGTGGTGCCACAGTCACAGTGTACTGTGGTGCAGTCCCAGACAGAGATGGTCCACTCCTTGTGCTCCATGGCCGCGAACGTGCAGACCATGGTCGAGACCAAAGCGGGCCTCCAGGACTGGCAACGTCAGGTGACATGGCGTGCCCTCAGATGGCTCTGCTTGTTCTCCTATCCCATAGAGTAGCCCGGGAGCCATCGGGCACCCCAAGGGAGGAGAAGGTGATGGGGCCCATGCCGGTGACTCCTGCAGGTGAGGTGCAAGAACAGCGCAGCACCTCAGACTCCCCCTCATGTCCCTGGTGCATCTGGTGGGCAGCGAGCAGAACAGGGTGGCACCATGCCACCCGGGAGACCCGAGCAGCGGCCATGCCCAGCTAGGCCGGGTCGCCCCAGGGGACGTAGCACCACGGGGATATGGGGGAGGACACCTGCTATCGGTGACCGTCAAGGTGATGATTGCCCTAAGCTTCTACACGACCAGGTCCTTGCAGTCAATGAGTGGGGGCTGTCCTGGATCTCACAGAGCTCGGTGCACAGGTGCATCCGTGCTGTTACGGAGGCCCTATATGCCCAGGCCGATCAATACATCCATTTCGATGTGGACCCAGCAGGATGCCCGGGCAGCTGGGTTTGCCACCTTGCTGGGATTCCCCGGGTCCAGGAGGCGATAGACGGAATGCATGTTGCCGTATGGGCACCTGCGGACAACAGGCTACTCTACACCAACCGAAAGGACGTTCAACATATGTCCAGGTGGTCTGTGAACATCACCTGTGCATCATACACCTCTGCGCCCGATACACGGGCAGCGTGAACGATTCCTTCATCCTGGCATATGGCAATCTCTGACAGAATTGAGGGGCATTCTCCCTGGCTGAGGGGCAAACCTACTTACGACCTACCTGCGCGGGATCCACTGGCTTTCAATTCAATGGCCTCTCTAGCGAATCCCCAGCCGGGTGCCGATCAGTGCTGGTCCATCGGAGACTCCAGGGTTGTCAGGGTAGGTGCAGGGTGGCCCCCTGGCCTTACCCCTGGTATGCGGGCACCTTCACACTGCCCAGCTGGCACCTCGGCGCTCCCACCCTGGAACTGTCAAGGTGCCAGAATGGCACTGCCAAGCCAGCAGGAGCACTGCGTGGGTGCCAGGGTGGCAGTGCAAGAGTGCCCAAGTGCCAGGATGGCACTGCCAAGGGCCAAGGTGCGAGGGGGGCCTGGCGCTTAAAATGACGGTGGGGGGAGGGTTTGAAGGGAGGGGGAGTGCAGGGCAGTTAAGTAGGAGCCTATGGGAAGTTGGGGGTGGGTGATGGATGGGGGTCCTGGAAGGGAGGGGGTCAAGTAAGGGTGCTTGGTGTGCCAGAAGAGGGAGGATCCCCAGGGACCACATAGAGGGGTGTCCTCACTTGGGAGTGTGGGGTAGTGTCCATGTGTGTGTGTGGGGGGGGGGGTGACATTGCCCATGGGTGGGTGTGTGGGGGACCCATAAGCTCACTTAGAGATCGGGCCACCCTTTCAAAATGGCGGGCCGATCACAGAGTTCAGCTCTCCAGTGACAACAAAAATTCTGGACACGATTTTCCAGCCTCGTTACGCCCGCGATCAAGCGTAACTAGGCCGGTAAACAGCGAGAGAGGTTAAAAACGGGAACCCCGCCAGGCGCCAAACAATTTGTGATGCAACCGGCCTGCTCCCGTAGGTGAATTCGGAATCCCGCCTTAGCATGGCGAGAAACCAATTATCACCACTTAAGGCCTATTTCCATACAATTAACGGGAGCCACCCATCACCCAATGGCCTCCTGTCATTCAGCGGCCTCCCCAGCAAGTCATATCACGCTGGCGCCCATTGATATTCCTTTTTCAAAACGTGAACCTGGTGGAAGGGCTTCCGTGCAGTGCTGAGAAGAGGAGCAGCAATATTTGAGCACAGGCAAAGAGACCGGGGGTGCTGATCGTGCCACCCCAGTGCTCGGCGAGGAGTGGGGGACCCTCGGCTGGGGGGTGGATGCCCCTCCGGAGGGGTGGGCAGCCATGGGAGGGTGGAGGGGAGGCACAGGGAGGAGGAAATCAGGAGGCAATCACTCGTGGCACCACCAAGGCAACCATGCTGGGGGCAACCTCTGACCCTGTTCATCTGTCATAACGATGATCCATAACCCCCACCGACTGCTGAGGCCTCTGGCTGCGCGGCTGAAGGCAATGTACTAATAGGGACCTGGCAATCATGGTTAAATGAGCAATTGCCACATGCCACGTTGGCCATGTAGCATGTGTGGTAGTCACCACTGTTGTATTATATTGTATATATGGTATTACGGTAAGGCCCCTGTACTACAGGTACGGGGGTAGATCCCTGCCTGCTGGCTCTGCCCAATAGGCAGATTATAAATGTGTGTGCTTTCCGAACAGCAGCCATGCAGCCATTTCGTAAGCTGCTGCAGGAGGCCACACATCTCTGTGTAATAAAGCCTCGATTACATTTTACTCTTGTCTCGTCGTAATTGATAGTGCATCAATTTATTACGCAGAGATTTTCAGAGATGGACCTCCGCATCAAGCCGGATCACCTGCAGCTGCATCCTCAAGCAGACAACGCCAAAAAGGACTTCCAACATTGGCAAGCTTGCTTTGAAGCTTACATCGGGTCTGCGCCAGACCCAATCTCAGACACACAGAAGCTTCAGATTCTGTACACGCGGCTGAGCTCCAACGTTTTTCCCCTCGTCCAGGACACGCCTACCTACGCAGAGGCCATGGCGCTACTGAAGGAGAACTGTGCTACCGGTTCAATAAATCAGATTGAACTAACTTCAAGATCTGGAGTATATTTTGGTTAAAGCTGCATCCAGTTGCAGCCTGTGTTATCCCAGACTACATAACACATCAGTTGCCCCCCCGCCGACAGCAACCGGGCCTGGGCGCAGGTGGCAGAGGCCACTGTCAGGACTGGGCAGTCGTGCAGGAAGAAGCTGCATGACAGCCAGACTGAATCACCAGCTCTGTGCCCCTGGCACTACCACCCCCCTCCCCACCCATCACCCTCACCTCCCCACTATGCAGCCCCCAACAGGCAGACCGGCAGCAGTGATGGGTGAGTCACAACCACCGCCGTACCCATGGCACCAACCCCAATCCCACACACCCGTAGCAAACCAGCCCCCGCCCCCCTTCAAGAACGCAATCGAACCCCACCGGCCTGTATGCCGCTCGCACCCCACCCCGAACCAGATGCCAACATTCACACTGCCCGCCATGGCCTCCTGGCTTCCCAGAGGAAAGGGAGGTTGCTGAGGCGGAGCTCGGCGGCGGGCGAGTAAGTGAGACCCTGCTTAGTTGCGGATCCCCATGACACATGTGTCCGTCCCCCCCACACCCCACTCACCCAAACCCCCTAAACCCATTCCCCCCCACCCCCTCAACCCTCCCCCTCAACCCACAATTCCCTCACCTCCCTCACCCACCCACTTCCCCCAAACCTCCTCCCCGCCCCCCCCCCCCCCCCCAACAGCCCACTGTCTAATCTTGCATGTCATCTTGTGTCTTACAGGACCTGCTGGAGGTGGGGCTGGTCCAACCGGAGCCCCTTGCCCCCAGCTAGTGCCAGCGTCAGTGCCCCCCGACAGCCAAGCACTGACGGGGAGAGCAGCCCCACCACCAACCATCCGCCCGAGACCCAGGAAACTCCAGAGTTCGGGTTGGAATAGGACACTGACTTTGCATCACAGCTGTCCCCTACACCCTCCACCATCCCAGAGACTATCGCCTCGGTGGGGCACATGTTATGGGCCAGAGTTTAGAGAACCCCAAAGTGTATCATGGAGTTCACCTGACCCACAACTTTTAATAGATTGTGGTTATGGGGAGCACACGGGCTTACTTTACAGGTGTGATGCACCAGAGATCTAAAGTACTTTTAAATTAAAACAATGTTTATTTATGAAACCAGTTAACACTTTATAAACCCACAGTAAACATCTTAACAACTATCAACACCAATCCTCCCCACAGATACAATATTCTATATGTAAACCTTAATCTTTCCTTGCAACATCCATAAAACAAAAGACCCCTTTTAACACAGAGATCAGGTTTAAATTCACTACTGAGAGCAGTCAGCACTTTGAAATCACCCAATTGATCTGGAGACAGTCTTTAGATTGCAGAGAGATCCTTATACAGCTGCTTGTTTTGCCTGCAGCTATCCAGCTCTCAAAATGAAACTAAAACACACTGTAGCTGCCTGCTCAAAAACGAAAGTGATAGACAGACAGCCCAGCTCCACCCACTCTTTGACATCACTGCAGCTATCCGACAAACATCCTTTTCTTAAAGGTACTCGCACATGGCACACATTAATGAAGAAGCTCCTGGGACCCTATCTGGTCCACACATTGCATCCGGTACAGCAGGTGGAGGTAGGAGCAGCCGAGGAGCCGGACGGTCGGTGGGCAGCCCGGCCCCAGGAACCAGCTGCCATCCAGATGGGTCCTGGGCTCCTGGAAGATCCAGTCCCAGCCACAGTGCAGGTGCAGTCAGAGACCCAGGGATCACAAGAGGGGACGCCGGTTTCCAGTACCTGCAGGTGGGGGAGACCGGGCGCGTTCAGGAGCAGGGTGTGGTGCCGGTCATGCGTGCAACCCAGGCCGAAACCGCAGGAGTGGCGTCCTTGGTGGAGCCTTTAGGGGAGATGGCTTCGGCTATGGACCAGCGTGTCCAAGGCCTGGGGCATTCTGTGCAGGCGGTGGCCGAGGCCCAGGACAGGGCTGCCCTCTCACAGGCAGCCATGTGCCAGAGTCACCTGGACATTGCAGTGGCGCACCTCACCATGGCCCAGGCACAGCATGCCTTGGCTGGGAATGTCGGTGGCATTGGCCAGGTGCTGGCCAGATTGGCGCAGTCACTGGGCAGGGTGGCCAAGTCCCAGAGGGAGGTGGCCCACTCCCAGAGGGAGGTGACCCAGTCCCAGAGGGAGGTGGTCCAGTCCCAGAGAGAGGTGGCCCAGTCCTAGAGAGGGGTGGCCTAGTCCCAGAGGGAGGTGGCCCAGTCACTGGCTGATGTGTCACAGACCCACAGGGTGGTGGCACAGTCGCAGCGTGATGTGGTGCAGTCCCAGCGAGAGATGGTCCACACCCTGTGCTCCGTGGCCGCGGGTGTGCGGACAGTGGTCGAGACCGGAGTGGGCCTCCAGGACTGGCAGCGCCTCCATCCCTCAGGGGATGGCTCAGCTTGTACCGCCGTCCCATGGAGAAACCAAGGGCCATCGGGCACCCCGAGGGAGGAGGAGGTGATGGGGCCAGTGCCGGTGACTCCCGCAGGTGAGGTGCCGGAAAGTGCAGCACCTCAGACTCCCCCTCTCCTGTTCCTGGTGCATCTGGTGGGCAGCGGTCAGAGCAGAGAAGCACCATGCCCCCCGGGAGACCCGAGCAGTGGCCAGGCCCATCTAGGCCAGGTCGCCCCAGGAGACGTGCGCCAACCCTTGCCGCAGGCCAGGAGCCACTGGAGGCCACCACCACTCCTGCTGTACCGTCTGGGGAACCACCTAAGCCTAGTGTTAGGGCCCGTGAGGCCAGAAGGTTTGACACCAGTTAAGTTGGCATGGGTGCAGGGTACGGTTCAGTCATAGGGGTTGGGGCACAGACTGTATATAATTCTCCACAATAAACACATATTAACACCGTTGAAACCTGTCTCGGTGAGTGTGGGTGCGGGCTGGTCCGGGCTATGGCGGGGGGGGGCGGTGGCTGTGGACCAGTGCAGCCCCGTGGGGGGACTGTGCCTCCCACCCTCCTGGTCATCTTCAGGATACCGAAGCACCGCTCAATCACACTCCTGGTCGCACTATGGGCAGCGTTGTAGCGGGTCTCTGCGTCGGTCTGTGGCCTCCAGATGGGTGTCATCAGCTACGGCTGCAGCAGGTAACCCCTGTCGCCCAGGAGCCAACCCCTCAGCCAGGGGTGGTGCCCCTCAAACATGTCACGAATCACCGAGTGTGCCAGGATGAAGGAGGCGTGCACACTGCCCGGATATCGGGTGCAGAGGTACACGATGCGCAGCTGATGGTCACAGACCAGCTGAATGTTCATTGAGTTTGCGGTTTGTGTACGCACCCGTTATCCGCCCTTAGGACAACATGCATCCCGTCTATCGCCCCCTGGCCCCGGGGCATCCTGGCGATGGCAGCGAACCCTGCTGCCTGGGCATCCTGGTGGGCTCAGTCCACATGGAACTGGATGTATTGAGGCATCTGGGCATATAGGGCGTCCGTGGCGACATGGATGCACCTGTGCGTCGAGACCTGTGAGATCCCGGACAGGTCTCCACTCGGCGACTGGAAGGACCCTGTGGCATAGAAGTTTAGGGCGACCGTCACCGGGAGCAGGTGTCCTCCCCCATCCCCCTCCGGTTCTGGGTGCACCGCAAATGGTGCGCAAAATGGAGAGTCCAGCCCCTGAGCTTTGCAATCTCTCACCATACAGATTATATGCTTTGTTTTATTCTTCCTCCCAAAATGGACAATTTCACATTTGTCAGCATCATTCAGCATTAGTTCAGTCTGCCAGATCTTTGCCCACTCACTTAAATATATCTTTTTGTAACATCCTCATGTCCTCGTCACAAATTACTATCCTACCTATCTTTGTGTTATCGGCATATTTGGCATGATTTGACATTCATTGTACTGCCTGATATATACAAGAAATGCTCTTCCGATGTAATGACCATCGCCTCTCTTTTTTAAAAAAATTGAGAGTGCCCAATTCATTTTTTCCAATTAAGGGGCAATTTAACATGGCCAATCCACCTACCCCGCACATCTTTTGGTTGTGGGGGCGAAACCCACGCAAACACGGGGAGAATGTGCAAACTCCACACGGACAGTGACCCAGAGCCGGCACTGAACCTGGGACCTCGGCGCCGTGAGGCAGCACTGCTACCATTGTGCCACCATGCTGCCCATCACCTCTCTTTCGAGCAGCATTTGGATCAAAATTCGCTCACTAGAGGGATGAAATTCACCTTGAATAAAAGATGATGCTTGCATTGTGTGTGTCAAACAATAGCTCTTTGGTATGTTACTCATGGCAGAACATTAGTACACTTTTGCTCATTGTCCAACATTTATTTAAGGATTGAACTAGATGAAAGAACAATGTGCAGATCTTGCATATTTTCATTTGAGGACTTGAAGCTGAATGTACAATTTTGCTCATGGTTGCTTTAAAATCAAATCACGCGATCAACAGCTGCTATAATGGTGGTATCAAATAGAGTTAGCCATGGTCCAGTGTTTTCCCGCAAACATTGTAAAGACGCAACTTGACCATTTTAGTCCATATGTGAAAAGGATATAATACGTTTTATTCAACTAGACAGTTGGATGAATACGACCAGATTATTCAGTTTATGCACAAATGCTGAGCTACTATTTCTGTCAATCCAAAGAAAGGAGCGAAAAGATCTGCTTTAACACTTCTTGTGAGCTCACTTCTATATATAATGCACACTGCATATGTGTCCTGGAGGAGCCTTCTTGTAAATTCAGACCTCACGCAGCAGCAGTTGCATGTAAGAGACTAATAGCAATTTGAAAGAGAGCCACCTGTTCTGGAGATTCTGATCACATTTCCCTGCAGAAGACCCAGTCCAATGTTAAACTATCACTCTGTTTCAGCACAGTGCATTATACAACCAGGTGATCTTTCAATTTCTCACTCTTGGTTCTCTGGAGTCTGGGTCTAAATACATTGACATGTGTCATTATTGTGTCTTGGACCTTTAGATCTCAACAGCATCAGTGGAATGCATATAAAATGCGATCCAGCTGTGCTTACTGCCAATCTGCCTGAGATGTCTCCAGCAGACTGAACTAATGCCGAATGATGCTCACTGGCAATTTTCTAAGTGAAACAAAAAGCTTTGCTGCATCATATTGCCTCATTGGGTAAAATCCACAGTTACAGTGACCCAGTTGCATACGAACATATGAATTAAGAGCAGGAGTAGGCCACTTGATCCTGCTCCGCCATTTAATAAGATCTTGGTTGATCCGATTGTAACTTCAACCCCACATTCCTGCCTACCCCCGATAAGTTTTCACCCCCTTGGTAATCCAGAATCTATCGAGCTCTGCCTGAAAAATATTCAAAGATTCTGCTTCCACTGGTTTTGAGGATGAGAGTTCCAGAGATCCTGAGCGAAAAATATTCTCCTAATTTCTGTCTTAAATGAGTGACTCCTCATTTTTAAACAATGACCCCTGGTTCTAGATTTTCCCACGAGGAAACATTCTCAACACATCCACCCTGTCAACACCTTTCAGAATCATAAAGGTTTCAATCAAGTCGCCTTTTATTCTTCTAAATTCCGTTGGATACAAACCTAACCTCTCCAATCTTTCAGAGGGTTGGTGTAGACTCAATGGGCCGAATGGCCTCCTTCTGCACTGTAGGAATTCTATGATTAGTCTAATAAACCTTCTCTGAACTGCTTCTAATACATTTACATCTTTCCTTAGTGACATGCTCTGCAAGGAGGGGAATGGAGCATTCCTGTTTGTGCTCCTAATTTATCTTTCAAATTTCAGCTGTCCCTTCAGAAGGATGATCACAAAGCAATCCAGCTGGGCTACGTTCAGCCCTGGCCAGCAACTGTTTAGTGTGCATCTTTGGTCTGCTATAACCTTGTGAGGATGTATGAATTTCAGATGTACTCTATTATTGGTATTTCGGACAGTATGAGTTAAAAGCCTGGGTTAGAGTGTGTTTGACTGCTACAGTCAAGTTTTTAAAAGACTCTGGGCGGGATTCTCCCCTACCCGGCGGGGTGGGCGGTCCCGGGGCCGAGGAGTGCCGTAAACCACTCCGGCGTCGGACCGCCCGGAAGGTGCGGGGTTGGCGCCACGCCAACCGCCGCGGAAGGGGCTTGGTGCCACGCCAATCGCCGCCGAAGGGCCTCCGCCCGGCCGGCGCGAGTTGGCACATGCGCGGGAGCGCCAGCGTGTGCTGGCGTCATCCCAGCGCATGCGCAGGGGGGTTCCTCTCCGCACCGGCCATGGCGGAGGTCCACAGCAGCCGGTGTGGAGGGAAAGAGTGCCCCCACGGCATAGGCCCGCCCGTGGATCGGTGGGCCCTGATTGCGAGCCAGGCCACCGTGGGGGTACCCCCTGGGGCCAGATCTCCCCGCGCCACCCCGAGGACCCCGGAGGCTGCCCACAGAGTCAGGTCCCGCCGGTAGGTACCAGGTCTAATTTACGCCGGAGAGACCAGTCTAAAACGGGTGGCCACTCAGCCCATCGTGGGCCGGAGAATCTCCGGGGGGGGGCGCTGCCAGCGGGCGCTGACTCGCGCGGCGCGATTCCCACCCCCGCCAAAACCCCGGAGCCGGAGAATTCGGCAGCCGGTGGGGGCAGTATTCATGCCGTCCCCCAGCGATTCTCCGGCCCGGCGGGGGGTTGGAGAATTCCACCCCCTGGGTTTGAAACATTGGAGCCATCATAAAAAGCTTGAGCTAATGGAATTTTGTTTTAATTAATGGGATTCCCTGTGGATTAATTAGATTTCAGTTTAGTAAACTGATGTCGTTCCTGGGCGGAGCTAACGTATCAGGCATTTTGCAGGAAAAGCAGGTGAGTGCAGTTCTGCGTGAAGGAAAAAGAGAGATCACAAGTCAGGCCATTTGCTCTCTGCAGCTCAATTAAAAGAGAATAACAGTCCTTAAAGTAATGCAGACTTGTTTGAGAGCAAGAGGCAGCTGAAACAAGCTGAGAAACATCTTCTGAAGACATACAGCCAGTGTTTCTGCGTGGGTCAGACAGAAGTCAGATCTTGTCTTTAAAGCAGTTTCAAAAGATCTCTCTTTCTCAGATAACACCTCCATAGTATTCATGTGTGCCATTGGTGGCTACGGTTGATTGAGAGCTGAGATGGCTTTTTCACTTGTTGTTTAAGTGGGAATAAAGATAGAAATGAAGGGCACTGTAAGTTATTTTCTAGCGTGATGTTGCAGATTTTAATACTGTGTTAGTAATAGTTTGTTTTAATGTATCACCTCCCAATTTCTTGGTGTATTCACTCCTGGAGCGAGATATCCTTTCCTCACAGTCTTACAAAATTAAAGTAAATTATTGGGGTTTCTGTCCAGAATCCTAGCCACTGTTGGAGTCTGGTCTGGGATCGCAATAGCTCTGTTTATTCTTCCTTAAATTCAGATGACAACACATTTACAATTACATATACCAGGAGCATATTCGTCTCCACTCAGATTGTGCATCATCCTCATTCGCCTGGATTCTGCATGAGTAAAAATTACAAAACTGTTAGCGTTCACTGTCACTACTTCTGGAATTCACAAATGTGCAGTTAAAGGCAGAAATTTCTTGAAGTTCAGGTGAGAAATAAAGAGTAAATGGCAGAAGCCCAATAAATGGCAAAACCCTTAAGAGTATTGACAGACAGAGGGATCTGGGTGTACTAGTCCACAGGGTACTGAAAGTGGCAACACAGGTGGAGAAGGTAGTCAAGAAGACATGCTTGCCTTCATCATCCGGGGCATTCAGCATAGAAATTGGCAAGTCATGCTGCAGTAATATAGAACCTTAGATAGGCCACATTGTAGTGTTCAATTCTGGTTAAAGGCTGATTAACTTACTTACCTTGCAGGTCAGCTGTTTAGTTCGGGAGTGAGAGCCGGGACCTTAGAAACAGCGCGGGAATTTGAAAAAGCGCGGGAGCTGCGAGGCAGAGGGGACCGTTTAAAAGGTCGCTGCGTGGGTGAGGTAAGTACTGATTAACAACTTACTTACCGTGCAGGCCAAGTCGATTTCAGCAGGAGCGGAGCAGGCTAGTCCATTTCAGCGGGGGCAGTGCGGAAGTGATTTCTGGGAGGTAAGTCTCTCCTTTAAATTTTTTTTTTTTTTTTTTTAATTTTAGTGTTTAAGGTGGGAACAGGAAGTCGACCCGCGGACTTCTGGGAAGACCCTCACCAATAAATTCTGGTGGAGAGGAAACCCGAGACACTACACGTGTAGTGTCTCCCACCCGCCCTCCTCCTCTAACCTAATAATAAAACCCTTTGGTGTGAGGTAAGTACCATATTTTATTATTGTTATTAATATATATATTTTTTTAATATAAAAAATGTAATTTAGTTGTTAGCCAGATCTTGGTAGAAAGTTAGAGGGATGGCAGGGAAGGGAGTGCAATGTTCCTCCTGCAGGATGTTTGAGGTGAGGGATGCCGTTAGTGTCCCTGCTGATTTTACCTGCAGGAAGTGCTGCCATCTCCAGCTCCTCCAAGACCGAGTTAGGGAACTGGAGCTGGAGTTGGAAGAACTTCGGATCATTCGGGAGGCAGAGGGGGTCATAGATAGCAGCTTCAGGGAATTAGTTACACCAAAGATTGGAGATAGATGGGTAACTGTAAGAGGGACTGGGAAAAAGCAGGCAGTGCAGGGATCCCCTGCTGTCGTTCCCCTGAGAAACAAGTATACCGCTTTGGATACTTGTGGGGGGGGGGGACTTACCAGGGGTAAGCCATGGGGTACGGGTTTCTGGCACGGAGTCTGTCCCTGTTGCTCAGAAGGGAAGGGGGGAGAGGAGCAGAGCATTAGTAATTGGGGACTCTATAGTCAGGGGCACAGATAGGAGATTTTGTGGGAGCGTGAGAGACTCACGTTTGGTATGTTGCCTCCCAGGTGCAAGGGTACGTGATGTCTCGGATCGTGTTTTCCGGGTCCTTAGGGGGAGGGGGAGCAGCCCCAAGTCGTGGTCCACATTGGCACCAACGACATAGGTAGGAAAGGGGACAAGGATGTCAGGCAGGCTTTCAGGGAGCTAGGATGGAAGCTCAGAACTAGAACAAACAGAGTTGTTATCTCTGGGTTGTTGCCCGTGCCACGTGATAGTGAGATGAGGAATAGGGAGAGAGAGCAATTAAACACGTGGCTACAGGGATGGTGCAGGCGGGAGGGATTCAGATTTCTGGATAACTGGGGCTCTTTCTGGGGAAGGTGGGACCTCTACAGACAGGATGGTCTACATCTGAATCTGCGGGGCACAAATATCCTGGGGGGGAGATTTGTTAGTGCTCTTTGGGGGGGGTTTAAACTAATGCAGCAGGGGCATGGGAACCTGGATTGTAGTTTTAGGGTAAGGGAGAATGAGAGTATAGAGGTCAGGAGCTCAGATTTGACGTCGCAGGAGGGGGCCAGTGTTCAGGTAGGTGGTTTGAAGTGTGTCTACTTCAATGCCAGGAGTATACGAAATAAGGTAGGGGAACTGGCAGCATGGGTTGGTACCTGGGACTTCGATGTTGTGGCCATTTCGGAGACATGGATAGAGCAGGGACAGGAATGGGTGTTGCAGGTTCCGGGGTTTAGGTGTTTTAGTAAGCTCAGAGAAGGAGGCAAAAGAGGGGGAGGTGTGGCGCTGCTAGTCAAGAGCAGTATTACGGTGGCGGAGAGGATGCTAGATGGGGACTCATCTTCCGAGGTAGTATGGGCTGAGGTTAGAAACAGGAAAGGAGAGGTCACCCTGTTGGGAGTTTTCTATAGGCTTCCAAATAGTTCTAGGGATGTAGAGGAAAGGATGGCGAGGATGATCCTGGATAAGAGCGAAAGTAACAGGGTAGTTATTATGGGAGACTTTAACTTTCCAAATATTGACTGGAAAAGATATAGTTCGAGTACATTAGATGGGTCGTTTTTTGTACAGTGTGTGCAGGAGGGTTTCCTGACACAGTTTGTTGACAGGCCAACAAGAGGCGAGGCCACATTGGATTTGGTTTTGGGTAATGAACCAGGCCAGGTGTTGGATTTGGAGGTAGGTGAGCACTTTGGGGACAGTGACCACAATTTGGTGACGTTTACGTTAAGGATGGAAAGGGCTAAGTATACACCGCAGGGCAAGAGTTATAGCTGGGGGAAGGGAAATTATGATGCCATTAGACGCGGCTTGGGGGGGATAAGGTGGAGAAGTAGGCTGCAAGTGTTGGACACACTGGATAAGTGGAGCTTGTTCAAGGATCAGTTACTGCGTGTTCTTGATAAGTATGTACCGGTCAGGCAGGGAGGAAGGTGCCGAGCGAGGGGACCGTGGTTTACCAAAGAAGTGGAATCTCTTGTTAAGAGGAAGAAGGAGGCCTATGTGAAGATGAGGTGTGAAGTTTCAGTTGGGGCGATGGATAGTTACAAGGTAGCGAGGAAGGATCTAAAGAGAGAGCTAAGACGAGCAAGGAGGGGACATGAGAAGTATTTGGCAGGAAGGATCAAGGAAAACCCAAAAGCTTTCTATAGGTATGTCAGGAATAAGCGAATGACTAGGGAAAGAGTAGGACCAGTCAAGGACAGGGATGGGAAGTTGTGTGTAGAGTCTGAAGAGATAGGCGAGATACTAAATGAATATTTTTCGTCAGTATTCACTCAGGAAAAAGATAATGTTGTGGAGGAGAATGCTGAGCCCCAGGCTATTAGAATAGATGGCATTGAGGTACGTAGGGAAGAGGTGTTGGCAATTCTGGACAGGCTGAAAATAGATAAGTCCCCGGGGCCTGATGGGATTTATCCTAGGATTCTCTGGGAAGCCAGGGAAGAGATTGCTGGGCCTTTGGCTTTGATTTTTATGTCATCATTGGCTACAGGAATAGTGCCAGAGGACTGGAGGATAGCAAATGTGGTCCCTTTGTTCAAAAAGGGGAGCAGAGACAACCCCGGCAACTATAGACCGGTGAGCCTCACGTCTGTAGTGGGTAAAGTCTTGGAGGGGATTATAAGAGACAAGATTTATAATCATCTAGATAGGAATAATATGATCAGGGATAGTCAGCATGGCTTTGTGAAGGGTAGGTCATGCCTCACAAACCTTATCGAGTTCTTTGAGAAGGTGACTGAACAGGTAGACGAGGGTAGAGCAGTTGATGTGGTGTATATGGATTTCAGCAAAGCGTTTGATAAGGTTCCCCACGGTAGGCTATTGCAGAAAATACGGAGGCTGGGGATTGAGGGTGATTTAGAGATGTGGATCAGAAATTGGCTAGCTGAAAGAAGACAGAGGGTGGTGGTTGATGGGAAATGTTCAGAATGGAGTTCAGTCACAAGTGGAGTACCACAAGGATCTGTTCTGGGGCCGTTGCTGTTTGTCATTTTTATCAATGACCTAGAGGAAGGCGCAGAAGGGTGGGTGAGTAAATTTGCAGACGATACTAAAGTCGGTGGTGTTGTCGATAGTGTGGAAGGATGTAGCGTACAGTTCTGGTCACCGCATTATAGGAAGGACGTGGAGGCTTTGGAGCGGGTGCAGAGGAGATTTACCAGGATGTTGCCTGGTATGGAGGGAAAATCTTATGAGGAAAGGCTGATGGACTTGAGGTTGTTTTCGTTGGAGAGAAGAAGGTTAAGAGGAGACTTAATAGAGGCATACAAAATGATAAGGGGGTTGGGTAGGGTGGTCAGTGAGAGCCTTCTCCCGCGGATGGAAATGGCTGGCACGAGGGGACATAACTTTAAACTGAGGGGTAATAGATGTAGGACAGAGGTCAGAGGTAGGTTCTTTACGCAAAGAGTAGTGAGGCCGTGGAATGCCCTACCTGCTACAGTAGTGAACTCGCCAACATTGAGGGCATTTAAAAGTTTATTGGATAAACATATGGATGATAATGGTATAGTGTAGGTTAGATGGCTTTTGTTTCGGTGCAACATCGTGGGCCGAAGGGCCTGTACTGCGCTGTATTGTTCTATGTTCTATGTTACCATGCTATCAAAAGGATGTTGAAGCTTTGGAGGGGGTACAGAAAAGGTTTAGCATGGTGTTGCCTGGTATGGAGTGCTTTAGCTGTGAGGAGAGGTTGGATAAACGCAGTTTGTTCTCACTGGAACGACAGAGTTTAGGGGCGACCTGAGAGAAATCCATAAAATTATCAGGCGCATGGACAGAGTGGATAGTCAGAAGCTTTTTCCCAGGGTGGAAGAGTCAATTACTAGGGGACATAGGTTTAAGGAGCGAGAGGCAAAGTTTAGAGGCGATGTGGGAGGGAAGTATTATTACACAGAGGGTAGTAGGTGCCTGGAACTCGCTGCTGGAGGAGGTGGTGGAAGGAAGCCGATACGATACTGATGTTTAAGGGGCATCTTGACAAATACATGAATAGGTTGGGAATAGAGGGATATGGAGCCCGGAAGTGTGGAAGGTTTTAGGTTAGACGGGCAGTCTGGTCAGTGCAGGCTTCGAGGGCCAAAGAGCCTGTTCCTGTGCTGTACATATTTTTGTTCTTTGTTCTTCGACACTTCACCATAGAATGGGTTGCGGTATCCCACAACCCCTGAAATCAATTAGAAATCAAAGAACTGATAAGAACTTCCATGATTATTATTAGTCTTGCTTCAAAAACCATTGAAAAGGTTACACCTGACCGAATGAGGTATAACTGGCTTTTTAACAGTGTGCAGAACAGTATAACTTCATAATTAATGCTGACAGAGAAAATGTCCTTCAAAAATGAATTTTATATTTGTGGAACATTGCATTTCTCCATTCTAATAAATTCACATTTGTAATTTAAAAGAAAAAGGTTTCTGTATAATATTTCAGCTTCTACCATAACCTCATCTGTATATCCCAATTATGTTGTTACCTGCAAAATTTTACCTAAAAGTGAAAAATTCAGTGCATTTTACTCCCTGGTTCACTGTCTACGAGGATACTTCAACATGATATTGGCTGCAAAATAAACTTGAAGGCAGCACTGTTATTAATTTCCTTGACTTAGCACCAGATTCAGACTGATGTTGAAAAATTGGAAATCCATGCCAAAGAACTTGGTAGACTTCCCTAGGTAGCTTTCTTCTAGGTCAGTGGCATGAATCATCACATCGTCAATAAGTGCAAAATCTGAGCCAATGTATATGGCTTCTTTTCCACGTGATTTAATGCATCGGCGCAATGCAACAGATTGCAATAAAAGTTGTTTCCAAAGGTTCACCTGACTGATTCTTAGGATGGGCATTCTCTCATGAGGAGAGATTGGAGAGGTTGAGCCTGTATCCATTGGAGTTTAGAAGAATAAGCGGATCTTATTGAAATATGTGAGATAATGAGGGAACTTCACAGGGCTAGTGCTGAGAAGCTGTTTCCTCTTATGGGAGATTCTAGAGGGCACAGTTTAAAAATAGGAGTGTCCCATTTGTGAGGGGACATTTTTTTCTCTCAGTAGTCCATTACTCTCTGAAATTCTACTCCCCAGAGAGCAGTGGAGTAAAGGCCATTGTCAGTGTGGGTAAATTAGATGGATTCTTGATTGACAAGGGATTCAAAGGCTATGGGATGTTGTTATCAGCTGGAAGGTAGTAAGTGCCACAGTAATCAAAGCTCAAAGGGAAACTTGGCAAGCTATCACAGCTTTTTGTATTTTTATCATAAGAAGATATGCTCACTGAAGTCAGAAGACAAAAATTCCAGTAACACTTTTGGAGATTTTAAATATTAAACTAAAACTTTTATTAAGAAAAGAAAAGAAAACTTAAACACACAATATTATATTTAAACAGTTAAAATTAGTCTCACAGAACATTTCCCCCAAAAGATTTCTTACTTGGTTAGATTCACAAATGAGTAACTCTTTAAGCAACAATCCATCAAAGATATTTAATCTATTAAAACAAATTCCAGTAATATTACCACAAGGCAAACCCACTTTTGCTGGAGGGGAGGTATGTCACAGGACTTTTCTCCTGCTCCCACTCTGCTGTGGAAATTCAATAAACTTTATAACAAAGCCCTGCTTTCTGAAAATAAAGTTTTGGGATCGCTGAATCTGTCTTACTTTGCACTTTCCACCTCTTCCATTTTGATTCCATTATCCTTCACCTTTTTTGAAATTTATCTTTCCCAAATTGAAAAAATCTTTGATGTTTCCCCCATTGTCACCACTTTCAGGTAAAGTAGAATTTAATAAATTTGCCTTATTTATTTATGATGTTTTGAAGTTGTAAACCCCTTTTTATTTCCTTTTGAAATTTAACAACTGAACGCAACAAACTTTATCTCCGAATGCTAATTTCTACCCTTGTCTTATTTGCTTATAGAAAGTTCAACTTGGCCATATTTATTCAAATACCTGCCTTCCACACCTAGACCTCTTTGATTTCCTCAACTCTGTAGGCACCCAGTTTAATTAAATTATGTTCACACACAGAGACAGCCACGAGCTTGTTTCACAGAATAAGACAATACACCTCAAAATTATTAAAATAAACGACATTTTATTCATAAATGTATGTAGGAAAGGAGAGTTGAAGCAACAATCAGATCAGTTGGCCTGAGGGGTTGAATGGCTCACTCCTACTCCTAATTCATATGTATGTATGTATGTGAAATATTGGCATTAATAAACTTGCAAAATGGATCTATAATTGGCTGGTATATTTAAATAAGCACGGAAGTCAAATTAAGCGAACATAGAACCTTGTTTTTGCCACACTTTGAATGTTGCATATAGTTGGTTTCCAAATCATGAAAAGGATATTGTCGGAGTCAGTTAACTCAGTTAGCTGGATGACTAGCGTGTGGTGCAGAATGATTCCAACGGTTCTTTCCCCATACTGTCTGTGGTAGTTCCTGAAGGCCTGCCTGCTTGCCATTCCCTTGTTTGATGCAGACTATACAATTAGTTGTCTCTAAAAAAGGGAAATGCCGATGGTCCCTTGTAAACTATGGCTTATTACCCTGATGTACTGGAGAAAATGCAAAACAAAAGATTCATGCAAAAAAAAAGATTCACGATGATGATAATTTACCAAAATTCACTAGACTCTGGGGTGGTCCCGATGGATTGGAAATTAGCAAATGTGACACCACAGTTTAAAAAAGGAGGTAGGCAGAAAGCGGGTAATTATAGGCCAATTAGCTGACCTTCGGCAGTAGGGAAGATGCTGGAATCTATCATCAAGGAAGAAATAGCGCGGCATCTGGTTGGAAATTGTCCCATTGTGCATATGCAGCATGGGTTCATAAAGGGCAGGTCGTGCCAAACTAATTTAGTGGAATTTTTTGAGGACATTAACAGTGCGGTAGATAACGGGGAACCAATGGATGTGGTATATCTGGATTTCCAGAAAGCTTTTGACAAGGTGCCACACAAAAGGTTGCTGCATAAGATAAAGATGCATGGCATTAAGGGTAAAGTAGCATGGATAGAGGATTGGTTAATTAATAGAAAGCAAAGAGTGGGGATTAAAGGGTGTTTCTCTGGTTGGCAATCAGTAGCTAGTGGTGTCCCTCAGGGATCAGTGTTGGGCCCACAATTGTTCACAATTTACATAGATGATTTGGAGTTGGCGACCAAGTGCAATGTGTCCAAGTTTGCAGACGACACTAAGGTGAGTGGTAAAGCAAAAAGTGCAGGGGATACCGAAGGTCTGCAGAGGATTTGGATAGGCTAAGTGAATGGGCTAGAGTCTGACAGATGGAATACAATGTTGACAAATGTGGGGTTATCCATTTTGGTAGGAATAACAGCAAAAGGGATTATTATCTAAATGATAAAATATTAAAACATGCTGCTGTGCAGAGAGACCTGGGTGTGCTAGTGCATGAGTCGCAAAAAGTTGGTTTACAGGTGAAACAGGTGATTAAGAAGGCAAATGGAGTTTTATACTTCATTGCTAGAGAGATGGAGTTTAAGACTAGGGAAGTTATGCTGCAATTGTATAAGGAGTTAGTGAGGCCACACCTGGAGTATTGTGTTCAGTTTTGGTCTCCTTACCTGAGAATGGACGTACTGGCGCTGGAGGGTGGGCAGAGGAGATTCACTAGGTTAATCCCAGAGCTGAAGGAGTTGGATTACAAGGTGAGGTTGAGTAGACTGGGACTGTACTCGTTGGAATTTAGAAGGATGCGGGGGGATCTTATAGAAACATATAAAATTATGAAGGGAATAGATAGGATAGATGTGGGCAGGTTGTTTCCACTGGCGGGTGATAGCAGAACTAGGGGGCATAGCCTCAAGATAAAGGGAAGTAGATTTAGGACTGAGTTTAGGAGGAACGTCTTCACCCAAAGGGTTTTGAATCTATGGAATTCCTTGCCCAGTGAAGCAGTAGAGGCTCCATCATTAAATGTTTTTCAGATAAAGATAGATAGTTTCTTGAAGAATAAAGGGATTAAGGGGTATGGTGTTCGGGCCAGAAAGTGGAGCTGAGTCCACAAAAGATCAGCCATGATCTCATTGAATTGCAGGCTCAAGGGGCCAGATGGCCTATAAGACCATAAGACATAGGAGTGGGAGTAAGGCCATTCGGCCCATCGAGTCCACTGCACCATTCATCATGGCTGATTTCAACTCCATTTACCCGCTCTCTCTCCATAGCCCTTAATTCCTCGAGAAATCAAGAATTTATCAACTTCTGTCTTAAAGACCCTCAACGTCCCGGCCTCCACCGTCCTCTGTGGCAATGAATTCCACAGACCCACCACACTCTAGCTGAAGAAATTTCTCCTCATCTCTGTTCTAAAGTGACTCCCTTTTATTCTAAGGCTGTGCCCCCGGGTCCTAGTCTCACCTGCTAATGGAAACAACTTCCCCACGTCCACCCTATCTAAGCCATTCATTATCTTGTAGGTTTCTATTAGATCTCCCCTCAACCTCCTAAACTCCAATGAATATAATCCCAGGATCCTCAGACGTTCATCGTATGTTAGGCCTACCATTCCTGGGATCATCCGTGTGAATCTCTGCTGGACCCGCTCCAGTGCCAGTATGTCCTTCCTGAGGTGTGGGGCCCAAAATTGCTCACAGTATTCTAAATGGGGCCTAACTAGTGCTTTATAAAGCTTCAGAAGTACATCCCTGCTTTTATATTCCAAGCCTCTTGAGATAAATGATAACATTGCATTTGCTTTCTTAATTACGGACTCAACCTGCAAGTTTACCTTTAGAGAATCCTGGACTAGGACTCCCAAGTCCCTTTGCACTTCAGCATTTTGAATTTAGTCACCGTTTAGAAAATAGTCCATGCCTCTATTCTTTTTTCCAAAGTGCAAGACCTCGCACTTGCCCACGTTGAATTTCATCAGCCATTTCTTGGACCACTCTCCTAAACTGTCTAAATCTTTCTGCAGCCTCCCCACCTCCTCAATACTACCGGCCCCTCCACCTATCTTTGCATCATCTCCAAACTTAGCCAGAATGCCCCCAGTCCCGTCATCTAGATCGTTAATATAGAAAGAGAACAGCTGTGGCCCCAACACTGAACCCTACGGGACACCACTCGTCACCGGTTGCCATTCTGAAAAATAACCTTTTATCCCAACTCTCTGCCTTCTGCCTGACAGCCAACTCTCTGCCTGTCAATCCATGTTAGTACCTTGCCTCGAATACCATGGGCCCTTATTTTACTCAGCAGTCTCCCGTGAGGCACCTTATCAAACGCCTTTTGGAAGTCAAGATAGATAACATCCATTGGCTCTCCTTGGTCTAACCTATTTGTTATCTCTTCAAAGAACTCTAACAGGTTTGTCAGGCATGATCTCCCCTTACTAAATCCATGCTGACTTGTCCTAATCCGACCCTGCACTTCCAAGAATTTAGAAATCTCATCCTTAACAATGGATTCTAGAATCTTGCCAACAACCGAGGTTAGGCTAATTGGCCTATAATTTTCCATCTTTTTTCTGGTTCCCTTCTTGAACAGTGGGGTTACAACAGCGATTTTCCAATCCTCTGGGACTTCCCCTGACTCCAGTGACTTTTAAAAGATCATAACTAACGCACCCACTATTTCTTCAGCTATCTCCTTTAGAACTCTAGGATGTAGCCCATCTGGACCCGGGGATTTATCAATTTTTAGACCTCTTAGTTTCTCTAGCACTTTCTCCTTTGTGATGGCTACCATATTCAACTCTGCCCCCTGACTCTCCTGAATTGTTGGGATATTACTCATGTCTTCTACTGTGAAGACTGACGCAAAGTACTTATTTAGTTCCTCAGCTATTTCCTTGTCTCCCATCACTAGATTACCAGCGTCATTTTGGAGCAGCCCAATGTCTACTTTTGCCTCCCGTTTGTTTTTAATGTATTTAAAGAAACTTTTACTATCATTCCTAATGTTACTGGCTCGCCTACCTTCATATTTAATCCTCTCTTTCCTTATTTCTCTCTTTGTTATCCTCTGTTTGTTTTTGTCACCTTCCCAACCTTCTGACTTCCCACTACTCTTTGCCACATTATAGGCTTTCTCTTTTGCTTTGATGCATTCCCTGACATCCTTTGTCAGCCATGGCTGCCTAATCCCCTCTCTGATAACCTTTCTTTTCTTTGGGATGAACCTCTGTACTGTGTCCTCAATTACACCCAGAAACTCCTGCCATTGCTGTTCTACTGTCTTTCCCACTAAGCTCTGCTCCCAGTCGATTTTCGTCAGTTCCTCCCTCACGCCCCTGTAGTTACCTTTATTTAACTGTAACACCTTTAAATCTGATTCTACCTTCTTTCTTTCAAATTGCAGACTGAATTCTACCACATTATGATCACTGCCTCCTAAATGTTCCCTTAATTTAAGATCTTTCATCAAGTCTGGCTCATTACATAACACTAAGTCCAGAATGGCCTGTTCCCTCGTGGGCTCCCTCACAAGCTGTTCCAAAAAGTCCTCCTGGAAACATTCAATGAATTCCCTTTCTTTGGGTCCACTGGCAACATTATTTACCCAGTCCACCTGCATATTGAAGTCCCCCATGATCACTGTGACCTTGCCTTTCTGACAAGCCCTTTCTATTTCGTGGTGCATTTTGTGCCCCTGGTCCTGACCACTGTTAGGAGGCCTGTACATAACTCCCATTATGGTTTTTTTGCCTTTGTGGTTCCTCAACTCTACCCACACAGACTCCACATCATCTGACCCTATGTCGTTTAGTGCTATTGATTTAATTTCATTCCTAATTAACAAGGCAACCCAGCCCCCTCTGCCACCTCTCTGTCTTTTCGATAGGTTGTGAATCCCTGGATGTTTAAATGCCAGCCCTGAACCCCCTGCAACCACGTCTCTGTGACGCCTACCACATCATACCTGCCAGTCACAATCTGGGCCACAAGCTCATCTACCTTGTTCCGTACACTGCGCGCATTTAAATATAGCACCTTTAATTCTCTATTGACCGTCCCTTTTTGTTTTCTTAGTGTGGTGGACCTTGGTTTACTGAGCCTTTCCATACACTGTGTCATATTTTGTGAGATGGGGACTATCGTAACCTCTCCTGAGTTCTGTCTTTTCGTGCTTTTTTGTATTCCTAAGCAGCTACGCTTCCCACTGATTACTTCACCTCTTGGTTCCCTGACTTTCCTTTCCCCCCAATCTCTAGTTTAAAGTCCTATTGACCACCCTATTTACTCTTTTCGTCAGAACACTGGTCCCAGCTCGGTTCAGGTGGAGACCATCCCAACGGTATAGGTCCCCCCTGTCCCAAACTGATGCCAGTGTCCCATGAAAAGGAACCCCTCTTTCCCACACCACTCTTTCAGCCACATGTTAACTTCCCTTATTCTTGCCTCCCTATGCCAATTTGCACGTGGCTCGGGCAGTAATCCGGAGATTATGACCTTTGAGGACCTGTTTTTTAATTTTAATCCTAGCTCTTTATAATCTCTTAACAGGTCCTCTTTCCGAGACTTGCCTATGTTGTTGGTACCAACATGGACCACAACAACTGGATCCTCCCCCTCCCTCTCCAGTACCTTTCAAGCCGGTCAGAGATGTCCCGCACCCTAGCACCGGGCAGGACTCTTTATCCTGCTCACAAAGGATACTATCTATCCCCCTGAGAATAGAATCGCCTACAACTGCAACTTGCCTATTTACTCCCTCCCCTTGAATGGCCTGCTGAACCATGGTGCCTTGGTCAGCTGACTCATCCTTCCTGCAGCCCTGTTCACCATCCACACAGGGAGCAAGTGCCTCGTACCTGTTGGACAGGGTCAAGGGCTGAGGCTCCTGAGTTCCTGACAGCTGGTTCCCTTGCCTGACTTGCAGTCACACCCTGCTGTCCCTGGCCACTGGCAGGATTTAAACTACTTACTCTGACAGGTGAGACTGCCTCCTGAAACAGTGTCCAGGTAAGTCTCCCCCTCCCGGATGTGCCTCAGTGTTTAAAGCTCAGATTCCAGCTCATCAACTCTGAGCCGGAGTTCTTCGAGCAGCCAACACTTACTGCAGATGTGGTCGCTGCAGCTCGCAATGGGATCTGCCAGCTCCCACATCAAGTAGCTCAAGCACATCACCTGACCAGCCATCTCTAATTAATTAATTTGTTTAATTTAAGTTGATGAGTTTAGCTGTATTTTTAAAAAAATTTGGGGCAGATTTTCTATCAACCAATCAGGTCACAGCTTTGGAAAAAAAAAAGTGGAAAACAGGAAGATACCGTTAGGTTTTTATACTCTCACAGAGACTGCTCCTCCTCCTCCGAATGGCTCCCGAAACTCGGCCCGAAGAAAGAGAGAGAACAAAACAGTAGGGAAAAAGCACCTTCTCCCACTCTGCACCGAATTACCTCACTGCACCAAATTACCAAGTTTCAAATTCCCACTCTGGATGTGTCTTACTCACTCAGGCTGTGTCTCTTTGACTTGCACAACGCTTACTGAGTCTTTCTGTCTGTCTTTTATACAGACTTCAGGATGACTCACAGTAAAACGTCAAAGAGAAGAATACAATGTGTACCTTTGTGCCCCTAAACAGGCCTCAGGTGACTGCCAGATAACTGCCTCTCAGCAATTAGGGTGGGGGCAGCTTCAGCCAATCAGACACTAATCTACACTGCATGTTTAACTGACAAACAGCAGAATTAGATTAACCACTTACCTTTCCTGGTTACCTCACTGCGCCAAATTACCAAGTTTCAAATTCCCACTCTGAATGTGTCGTACTCACTCAGGCTGTGTCTCTTTGACCTGCGCAACGCTTACTGAGTGCGCTTTCTGTCTGTCTTTTATACAGACTTCAGGATGACTCACACTAAACCTTCAAAGAGAAGAATACAATGTGTACCTTTGTGCCCCTAAACAGGCCTCAGGTGACTGCCAGATAACTGCCTCTCAGCAATTAAGGTGGGGGAGCTTCAGCCAATCAGACACTAATCTACACTGCACTTTTAACTGAAAAACAGCAGAATTAGATTAACCACTTACCTTTCCTGGTTACCTCACTGCACCAAATTACCAAGTTTTAAATTCCCACTCTGAATGTGTCGTACTCACTCAGGCTGTGTCTCTTTGACTTGCGCAACGCTTACTGAATGCGCTTTCTGTTTGTCTTTTATACAGACTTCAGGATGACTCACACTAAAACTTCAAAGAGAAGAATACAATGTGTACCTTTGTGCCCCTAAACAGGCCTCAGGTGACTGTCAGATAACTGCCTCTCAGCAATTAGGGTGGGGGCAGCTTCAGCCAATCAGACACTAATCTACACTGCACGTTTAACTGAAAAACAGCAGAATTAGATTAACCACTTACCTTTCCTGGTTACCTCACTGCACCAAATTACCAAGTTTCAAATTCCCAATCTGGATGTGTCTCACTCACTCAGGCTGTGTCTCTTTCACCTGCTCCTAGTTCTTATGTTCTTATGACTCTAGAATTGAGAAATTATAAGCATTAGGAACGAAAAGAGAATCAGGACTGACCTAATAGAGGTTTTTAAAATCATGAAAAGGTTCGATATGGTCAGACGTGAGAGAATATTTTCACTTATGGAGGAGGCTGAAACTAACTGCCACAAAAACGAGATAGCCACCAACAAAGTGCAATTAGGAAGTCACGAGAAACTTCCTTATCCAAAGGGAAGTAAGATTATGGAACTCGCTACTAGGAGTGATCATAGCAAATCACAGGGATTAATTTAAGAGACTGGTCGGTAAGTACATGAGGATGAAATGAACAGAGGATATGGTGATGAGGTTGGGAAGAGGCTCATGTGGAGCACAAACACCAAAAAACATCAGTTGGACTGTATGGTCCATTTCCATGCTGTATACTCAATGGTTACCATGAAACAAAAATATGGAGGTCGGACCCACATTTCAAGGCAAGGCCATGTGCTAATCGGCCATTGGCAGGAAAGCCTCCCACAATTAAGTTGGAGGTGGGAAGGGGCTAACGTGAGAAACTTGCCCACTCACCGTGAGATGCTAGTTAAACTCATCCATGAGCCATTTGACAATAATTGTCAGAGCACTCCAGAATTTTGTGGTGACTCATGGATTTCGTGGGAGATGCACGGCTTTCCCGTGCCTCCCTAAGGCCTCTCAACAAGCTCCGATAGCGGCCTTCCGGGCTATGGGGATTGTCCCTTGTCAGACATTTCGACAATGGTCCTTGGTGAAGTCTGTGGAGAATTCCTGCTGGTGCTGCTGGAAATGGAGAGCCGCAACCATATAATTCCTACAGCGCAGGAGGCCATTTGGCCCACTGAGTCTGCACTGATCCTCTGAAAGAACGCCCTATCTCGGCCCACTCCCGACCCTTTCCCTTGACCCCACCTAACCTGCACATCTTTTCACTGTGGGAGGAAATGGGAGCACCCAGGGCAAAACCATGCAGACGCGGGGAGAAAGTGCAAACTCCAGTCAACCAAGGCCGGAATTGAACCCAGTCCTTGGTGCTGTGAGGCAGCAGTGCTAACCAATTGTGCCACCCCAAAATTGACTTGCACTGCATTATACATCTTGAGATATAGCAGGATTTTCCCTAGATTTTCATGCCATTTTTAAAAAGGACGATAACGGGGCACCTGGATCAGTTCTCTGATTGTGATCTGAAGTGCTGGACAGGTACTTAATTTTGTCAGACCATCCCATGGAAGTGACACGGGGTTTTAACTGGTTCTCCAATCGATATGCAAGACCCCCATTGCCAACATTGAATCCAGCCCAATGTAACTTGACAATGATACCTGTGCTAATATTGAGTCAATTATCCAGTCACATTTTTTTGTCACAAGCCCTCTGCACCCTGGTTTAATGTAGTTATAGATATAAAGCTGTATTGTTGCCAAAAATGTTTCGCACAAAATATTACTTGATTCAATAAATATTTATGGTCTGTTTAAGGCACCCTTTCTCTGTAAAATAAATATGTATTGAATCCCATAATAGTTTGTGCTGCATATTTTTGACAATATATTTTTATATTTTCTAACAACAGTTAACCAGAATGTAGAGGTCTTGCTTACAGAATGTGTTCAGAATTTTTGAACTAGCTGGATACACTGTAATTGCCAGCTGTATGCGTGGATCACTATAATTAATCTGCAATCTTTGTCAGTCGCAGCTTTTTGATTTTGTAGGCCTGTTGAGCTATTTTTCCACTGTATTTGTCACTTAGATTTGAGTTGAAATTGCTGGAATTTTCTGAATCAGTTCAGGTTAAGAATGCAAAGATACTGAAACAAATTAATTTGACATCTATTGCACATTTTCATTGCCATTAGTGAGTTCCTCATGCATTAATTCACTTTCCTCAACTTGGTCTTTTTCGCCAAGTTTTAAGTCTATTTCTGGACATTGCTTGAAGCTCTCCTGATATATGACTCGATCTCACCCTGCTGTCTGATTGCCTCTCTTTCCTGTTTTGCTCTCTGGTCAGAGCTGGCTTGCTTCTCCATTCTGTAGATAAAGCTTTAATACCTTGCATCATTTATGTGTAATGTTTTGCCCTGTGGATCTGGGTTTTTCACGTATTTTCTCAAAGAAACAGAGTTCTGTAGTGCGCTACATTTAGCTAAATGGCTATTTCAGCAGTATTACGTTAAGTGCTTTGCAACTGGCCATTCAGTTTTGAATTAGTTATCAGTGTATGTTCTGGAAAATGAATGGAACAAAGTTTGGCAATCATGCATATGTGTGAAAACAAAAGGGCAAAACATTAGTCTCACACTCAATGCGATGCCAGGCTTGCGTTATCAGGGATGCCAGTCAGATGTTCCCTTTGACAGATGTGATGTGTTGGGTACTTTGCTACACAGACGAACCAACACGGTTCCGAATGGTACAACTCAGTTTTATTGCTAACATTTATTTACAGTGGTAAACTGGTTACTGAGGTTCGATCATAACCCTAGAGTCTGTGGACCTATTCCTAATACTATCTTGTAGTGGCACTCAGCACATGGTGGATGTCTGAGTGGCTTGCTATGAGCTCTGTGCCCTGAGCTGTCTCCTGCTGGAATGCTCCGGAAGTGTCGTGTTCCCTGTTTTGTACTGTGTATGCTCTTGCCTGTGGTGTTATGTGTGTGTTGATTGGTCCGTTGATCTGTCCATCAGTATGTATGTGCTATGATGTTTACCTGAATGTCATGACATCCCCCCTTTTGTACAAGAACATGTGCCTATGTGGTTATAAATAGAGATGTGTACTGAGTGCAGCTGAATGTGTGTGTGTGCAATATCTACAGCATGTACATGGGGCTAAACTATATACAAGGGGCGATGTCGGGTGCAACATAACAACAAGGTTGGACCATAAACAAAGAACGGGGAAATGTTGAACGACAAAAACAAACTCCTGTAACGACAAGGAAGAACAGAAACATATTAACACAGTGGTATTATGAGTTCAATGTACCAACTGGCTCATAAGTCCAGTCTAGTAGGTGGGCGGCGAATTCGGGTTGACCGCTAGGGTGGCACACCATTCATCACCCGGATTGACAGTGTTCACTTGCAACGGCTGGTGGGTCCTCGCTGGAGACATCCGGTTCCCATCAATGACGGCACCACGGAAGACGTCCTGGTCGTCTGTATCACTGGTCTGGATATCGTCTGGGCGCGACTCGCAGTAAGGAGGCTGAATGGTCCGCACGTCCCTGCGAGGTTGTCGGAATTGGGGAACATTGGCAGGTTGAGCTGCTCGACAGCAGGCAGCGTAGTGGCCCATCTTGCCACAGCGGAGGCATTGTCGGTTTCTTGCGGGACATTGCCGCTTTAAATGTGCGGATCCGCAGTTGCCGCACGTCGTGACGTCATGGCGTTCGTTGCGCCACCTCGCATGCGCAGTTCGGTCTTGCATCGAGCACGCCTGCGCATCACGTCCCTCTGTGTCGACGTCGTTTTGCCGCGCACAAATGCGGGAGGCCTCGAAAAGTGCGCGAAATGGCCGCCCTCGTCCTGGCCGCGGGCCGGGAGGAACTCGATCGCCTGGAACCATTCGGCCTCGTAGGATGCCTGCCTCGCCGATCCGGCCGCGTAGGACCCCTGCCACGCCGATTCGGCCACCTGAAATTGGGAGTAGCGGCTTGTCGCGTTTTCATGCAGGACACAGGCTTCGATTGCGGAGGCTAGGGTGAGGCCTTTTATTTTTAAGAGCTGCTGGCATAGGGTGCCCGAGGTGACCCCAAAAATGATCTGGTCCCGAATCATGGAATCGGAGGTGCAGTCGTAAGCACAGGACTGCGTGAGGATATGGAGATGCGTAAGGAAGGATTGAAAGGGCTCATCCTTACCCGACAGGCGCTGCTGGAAGAGATACCTCTCGAAACCCTCGTTTACCTCGACGCTGAAGTGTTGGTCGAGTTTGAGAAGGACCGTCTTGTACTTGGTCTTGTCCTCACGTGCCGCGAACACCACGGAGTTGTAGACATGGATGGCGTGTTGACCTGTCGTGGAGAGGAGGATGGCGATCTTTCTGGTGTCCGAAGCGCTCTCCTTTTCATTGGCTTCAAGGAAGAGCTGGAAGCGCTGTTTGAACAGCTTCCAATTAACGCCGAGGTTTCCAGTGACTTGTAGCGGCTGCGGTGTGCTGACGGTGTCCATGGCGCAGGATGGCAGATTCCGGAGGATCCGTAGGTAGGTCCCACAGTTACTCCTGGTACTATGATGTGTTGGGTACTCTGCTACACAGACGAACCAACACGGTTGCGAATGGTACAACTCAATTTTATTGCTAACATTTATTTACAGTGGTAAACTGGTAACTGAGGTTCGATCATAACCTTAGAATCTGTGGACCTATTCCTAATACTATCTTGTAGTGGCACTCAGCACATGGTGGATGTCTGAGTGGCTTGCTATGAGCTCTGTGCCCTGAGCTGTCGACTGCTGGAATGCTCCGGAAGTGTCGTGTTCCCTGTTTTGTACTGTGTATGCTCTTGCCTGTGATTGGCTGTGGTGTTGTGTGTGTGTTGATTGGTCTGTTGATCTGTCCATCAGTATGTATGTGCTATGATGTTTACCTGAATATCATGACAAGATGTTTCTCAAGTTTTAAAAGAAACAGTTTCATTGGATCTGCTATAACCTTGAGAATTTATCAAACAAGGTGGATGGGCTGATCCAATACACACTCAATTGGTTTCACTCCACTGTCAAGTTTCAAGGAAGATAGAACACAGTAACCTGTCAAACCTCTGCTTGGTATTCTAGGAGGGATTGTGACAGAATCATCTGCTTATGCTTTCTCTGATCCATCTAATTTTCTGCCTCCTGGTCAGTAGCACTGGAGATAGCCTTCACTGTAGGTTAATCCTAGCACAGAAGGCTCATCCATCAATGTGACTGTAGAAACTGAGGCCTTGGCGATAATAGCTAGATTCGTCAATGGCAGTGCAGATTAAGCAGATTCATTCAAGCCACTTGTCAGAAGCTAAACATTTTTGAAAGGTGAGGCCAAAGGCTCTAAAGACAAGGACAACCAATGTAAATCGGATAATTTTCCTGAGGATAAGCTTAATGGACTGTTTCAGTGGCTTTCGTTTCACACCTGGCCATTATCATTCCATTTTGTATTAAATGGAACAGATAAAATTGTGATGATGTGATTTTAATCCGAAAAGTTTAGACTGAAAATGTGCGAAAATGAAGTTCTTTCAAAATTACTTGATTTGCTGCAAAACTTAATGGTCAGCACTAAAAGTGTACTGCTTTAAAATTCCTGCATTGAAAAATTAACCATTACAAGTTATTCAACATATATGTCAATCTTTATTGAATCGTAATACATTCAAAACTTAGTTGAACATGCATTATATTGAGTTTTACACAAAATGCTACTTGGTTCAATCAGCCCATAATGTCTTTGCCATTTGACGTAATGTGCCTCTGCGTCTTCCAAAACTAATTCAAAACATCATAGATTTCATAGAATTTACAGTGCAGAAGGAGGCCATTTGGCCCATCGAGTCTGCACCGGCTCTTGGAAAGAGCACCCTACCCAAGCCCACACCACCCTATCCCCATAACCCAGTAACCCCACTCAACCAACACTAAGCCAATTTTGGACACTAAGGGCAATTTAGCATGGCCAATCCACCTAACCTGCACATCTTTGGACTGTGGGAGGAAACTGGAGCACCCGGAGGAAACCAATGCACACACGGGGAGAACGTGCAGACTCTGCACAGACAGTGATCCAGCCGGGAATCGAACCTGGGACCCTGGAGCTGTGAAGCAATTGCGCTAACCACTATGCTACCGTGCTGCTCCTTGTTCTGAGAGAGGAATGATGGCTACACCATCAAGAGAACACATCACTTTTCTTCAGATGGTTCCACAGAATGCTTTATTCCCACCTTAGAAAGCAAACAAGGATGAGTTAAATTTCTTAGCTGGACAGTAGTACCTTTGATAATGCGGCACTCCCTCAGTACTCCATTGAAATGAATGAGCATTTACACTGTATATTTTGAATTGATTAGTATTGAGGTGCATTGAGAATGCAAACATCTGCCTTGTATATATTTAGATGGTATTCAACAAAAGACAATTTGAATAAGAATATGGGTGGCACGGTAGCACAGTAGGTAGCACTGTTGCTTCACAGAGCCAGGGTCCCGGGTTTGATTCCTGCCTAGGGCCACTGTCTGTGTGGATTCTGCTTTTCTCCCCATCTCTGCATGGGTTTCCTCCGGGTGCTCCGGTTTCCTCCCATAAGTCCCCCCAAAAAACGTGCTGTTAGGTGATTTGGACATTCTGAATTCTCCCTCAGTGTACCCGAACAGGCGGCAGCTATAGTGTGACGACGAGGGGATTTTCACAATAACGTCATTGCAGTGTTAATGTAAGCCAATTGTGACTCTAATAAAGATTATTATTAAGACTACTTGCCCATTGTGTTTGAGTTGATAAGCGATGGTTAACTCTGCTGTTAAGGGTTTTGTGTGCAAAGACTGAATTCCAGACAAAGAGACTGACAGTGAGTTTGGCAGAGGCAGAAGAGATTTTCTGAGATTTGTATTACAAGCCGCAGGGGTCTTACGGGGTGCGAACAATTAACTTCCCCGTGGACCTTGCAGAATATGGGGCGAGATTCTCCACTCCCGCGCCGGTTGGGAGAATCGCCTGGGCCGCCAAGATTTCCCGGGACGCCGGTCCGACGCCCTCCCGCGATTCTCCCAAGCGGCAGGAACGGCCCCGTCGAGTTCCGCGTGCCGCAGGCCGGAGAATCGCCGGAGACACCCAAAATGGCAATTCTCCGGCAGCCCCGCTATTCTCAGGCCCGGATGGGCCGAGCGGCCAGGCCAAAACGACGGGTTCCCCCCGGCGCCGTCCACACCTGGTCGCTGCCGTCGTGAGCAGTGCGTGAACGCTGGGGGGGCGGCCTGCGGGGGGGGGGGGGGATCCTGCACCGGGGGGTACCTCAAATGTGGGGTGGCCCGCGATGGGTGCCCACCGATCGTCGGGCCGACCTCTTTGAAGGAGGACCTCCTTCCTTCCGCGGCCCCACAAGATCCGTCCGCCATCTTCTTGCGGGGCGCACCTAGAGAGGATGGCAACCACGCATGCGTGGGTTGGCGCCGGCCAACCCGCGGATGACGCCAGTTATGCGGCACCGGCCGCGTCATCTATGCGGCGCCGCCTTTACGCGGGCGACAAGGCCTGGCGTGTGTAGATGACGCGGCCCCGATCCTAGACCTTTGTCAGGGCCTGAATCGGTCGGGAAAGGGGCCGTTTCGCGCCGTCGTGAACCTCGACGGTGTTCACGACGGCGCAGCCACTTCGGCGTGGGAGTGGAGAATCCCGCCCATGATCTCCACTGTTAATGGGGTGGGGGACCTCTAAACAATGTATAGTTACAGGGTATATTAAGCCGGCCTGTTAGGCACCGGCAAGGCTGACCCAGTTGGGATCTACTGTGTGACGTATATAATACTGATTGGAAATAAACTAAGTTTCTTTGAATGACTCGGTGTGGACTCCTTCATTGCCTTATAAAACTTTGTCATTCATATTCCGCACTGATTTTTGTTTTATTGTGGAATGCTAGGCTTTGCACTATGTTTCTGGTGTAAATGCTTTTGTAATTCATATGGAATGTGGGCTCCACTGGCTAGACCAGCATTTATTGCCCATCACTAGTTGCTCTTGAACCGCTGTAGTCCTTGAAGTGTAGATACACCCACTGTGTTGTCAGGGAGGGGGATGCAGGATGTTGACCCAGCGACAATGAAGGAAAGGTGATATATTTCAAAGGTGAGTAACTTGGAAAGGAGCTTGCACGTGGTAGTTTTCCCATGTGGGTCCTGCCCTTGTCCTTCCAGATGGTAGTGGTTGTAGGTTTGGAAGGTACTGTCTAAGGGAACCTTGGCAAATTCCTGTCATGCATTATGTAGATGGTACACATGGCCGTCAATGTTTGTTGGTGGTGGAGGGATTGAATGTTTGTGGCAGGGGTAATCAAGCGGGCTGCTTTGTCCTGGATGGTGTTGAGTTTCTGGAGTGTTGTTGGAGCTGCTCTCATCCAGACAAGTAGGGAGTATTCCATTACACACCTTATTTGTGCCTTGCAGGTGATAGAACAATACAAAGGTCACAGCACAGAAGGAGGCCATTTGGCCCATCTTCTTCATGCCAGCCCGAGGACATCCAGGTGCCCTTTGTAATCCCACCTGCTGCACCCGGTCCATAGCCCTGTATCTTACAGCACTTAAGTTGTGGCATGGTGGCGTAGTGGCTAGCATTGCTGCCTCACGGCGTCGAGGTCCCGGGTTCAATCCCGGCCCCGGGTCACAGACTGTATGGAGGTTGCACATTCTCTCCGGGTCTGCGTGGGTCTCACCCCCACAACCCAGATATGTGCAGGCAAGGTGGATTGGCCACGCTAAATTGCCCCTTAATTGGAAAGAAAAGAATTGAGTACTCTTTATTTATTTTAAAAAGAAGCAAAAAGAAGAAAAGAAAAAGCTTACAGCACTTAAGTTGCAGATCCAGGTACTTTTTAAAAGAGATTAGGGTCTCTGCCTCCACCAGCAACTCGGGCAGCAAATTCCAGACTTCCACTAACCTCTGTGGAAAAGAGTTCTTCTTCATGTCCCATCTGTTTAGGATGGACAGGCTTTGAGGAGTTTGGAAGTGAGTTACTCACTGCCGTATTCCCAGTCTCTGAGCATGCTCTTGTGATATTTGTATAGCTGCACTGCTTCAATATCTGAAAATTGTTGGCGGAATAGAACACTGTGCCACCATCAGCGAAAATCCCCACTTCTGACCTTATAATGGATGGAAGGTCACTGCGTCCCCTGATGTCACAAAAGGATCTTGGCTGCCTCATATTTCTCATCTTCATGTCAGCCCACGGAAAATGCATTCAAGATACATTAATTGTTACTTTTCACATATTTGCTGATGGTACTCTGTGCTGCCTCACCATTACTTCCCTCGACTTCTCCACTGTTACCAAATTATCAGACCGCTCATCTGACGTTCAGTACTTGATAAACAGAATTTTCCTCCATATGAATACAGGGACGTTGGAAGATATTGGGCTGGATTCACCGTTTTTGAGTCTAGGTTTGGGGGATCTGTGGCATTTTACGTTACAAATATCGGTGCCGCCCCCTCGCCGATCCTGCGACGGCGAGGGGCTAGCAGTAGCACTGCGAAAAACTCCCGGTTCCCACGATATAAACAGCTGGAGAATGGCCAGGTCCATGGCCGCGTATGTGCACGGTGACTGTCGTGTTGGGTGTTCCGATACACAAACGAACCAACACGGTTGTAGATGTTACAACTCTGTTTTATTGTTCTGTACAATAATAACTATTAACTTCTGGCTGTGGTTCGTACTTCACCAGCTAACCTGTGGACCCAGCCCGAGCACTATCTTAGTGAGGCACTGAGCACATGAAATGAAATGAAATGAAAATCGCTTATTGTCACAAGTAGGCTTCAAATGAAGTTACTGTGAAAAGCCCCTAGTCGCCACATTCCGGCGCCTGTTCAGGGAGGCTGTTACGGGAATTGAACCGTGCTGCTGGCCTGCCTTGGTCTGCTTTCAAAGCCAGCGATGGTGTATGTCTGAGTGACACGCTGTGAGCTCTGTACTCTGAGCTATCTCCTGGTAGAATGAGCGGGAACTGTTTTATAGTGCGTGTGCTCTCACTGGTGATTGGCTGCGATGTTGTGTGTGCGTTGGTTAGGCCAACTCCTGTCCATCAGTGTGTGTGTGTGATTGCACCTTGATATGTTTCTGTGGATATCATGACAGTGACGACCTGTGAAAAAGGCCAGGAGTGGAGCAGAGTGAAGCAGGCTGGGAGTGTAGCAGGGTGAAGCAGGCTGGGAGTGGAACAGAGTGAAGCAGGCTGGGAGTGTAGCAGAGTGAAGCAAGCTGGGAGTGTAGCAGAGTGAAGCAGGCCGGGAGTATAGCAGTGAAGCAGGCCAGGTATCACCGGTCAGCACCTCGAAGGCAGTGTATTGGCGGTCCTCCGGGCGGATAGGGAGCTGGTGGTATGCAGACTTCAAGTCGTCTGTAGAGAAGACTCGATAATGCGCAATCTGATTGACCATGTCAAATATGTGAGGGAGGGGGTACGCATCGAGCTGCGTGTACCGATTAATGGTCTGACTATAGTCGATGACCATCCGGTGCTTCTCCCCAGTATTGACGACCACCACTTGGGCTCTCCAGGGGCTGTTACTAGCCTCAATGATCCCTTCTCGCAGGAGTCGCTGGACATCCGACCTGATGAAGGCCCTGTCCTGGGCACTGTAACGTCTGCTCCTGGTAGCGATGAGGTCCGGGGTGAGGTTTGCGTATAGGGAGGGTGGGGCGACCTTAAGGGTCGCGAGGCTACAGACGGTGAGGGGGGCAGGGGTCCGTTGAACTTTAAGGTAAGGCTCTGGAGCTGGCATTGGAAGTTGAGCCCCAGTAAAAGGGCAGCGCAGAGATGGGGGAGGACGTAGAGCCTAAAGCTGGTGTACTCTCGCCTTGCACAATGAGGGTAGCGACACAGTACCCACGGATATTCAGGGAGATCCGGAGGCCAGGGAGATTTTCTGGGTCGCAGGTAGGATGGGGAGGGAGCAGCGCCTTACCATGTCTGGGTGAATGAAGCTGTCTGTGCTCCCGGAGTCGAAGAGGCAGGCCGTCTCGTGCCCATTGATCCGGACGGTCATCGTGGACTTCACGAGGTGGTGTGGCCGGGACTGGTCAAGTGTGACGGAGGCGAGAGTCGGAAGGCAATCAGTAGGCCGGTCGGAGGTAGCGGTGGCCAGCGTACGGTTGGGTGAGCAGGGCTTCTGGGAGGCTGCGGAGTGGTCCGAAGATGGCGGCGCCCATGAGTCGCATGTGGCGGGGAGGTGCAAGGTGGCGTTCAAGATGGCGGCCCTCATGGGTCGCACGTGTCGGCCGAAATTAAAGATGGCGGTGCCTACAGGTCGCACATGGCGGGTGGCGCGGCAGCTGGGGGTGGCCCCGACAGGCAGCAGGCAGCGCTGCTGGGCTTAGAATATTTAGTGGGGGGGGTCGGGCCTGGCAGGCTTTTGCGAAGTGGCCCTTCTTCCCACAGCCGTTACAGGTTGCATTCCGTGCTGGGCATTGTTGTCGGGGGTGATTACTTTGGCCGCAGAAGTAGCACTTCGGGCCTCCGGCGTTGGCGGACCGCTGCGCGGCGCAGGCTTGCGTCGCACCCGGGTCAGCTGATGGCTGCGCCCACAAGGGTGCCACGCGGTCGGAGGTGTAGGCACCCATGTTCTGGGAGGCCAACTCCAATGAGTTGGAGAGTTGTACTGTCTCTGGGAGGCCGAGTGTCCCCCCTTTTAATAATCGCTGGCGGATATAGTTAGAGTTCATGCCCGCGACGTAGGCGTTCCTGATTAGCAGCTCCGCGTGCTGGGTAGCCGATATCACCCGGCAGTCAGAGTTCCGATGCGCAAGGCACACAGGAATTCCGCAAGTGATTCCCCAGGGCATTGGCGTCTCGTGGCGAGGAGGTGCCTAGCATATACCTGGTTAACGGATTTCACGTAATGTCCTTTTAGCAGCGTTATAGCTTCCGCGAACGAGGGGGCATCCCTGATGAGGTTAAAGACTCTTGGGCTCACCCGTGCGTGGAGGACCTGCTTCTTCTGGAGGTCTGTGAGGACTCCGTTGAAAGATGCGAGGTACGCCTCGAAGCAGCTTAGCCAGTGTTCAAAGGTCTCTGTAGCGTCGGCTGCTTGTGGGTCCAGTTGCAAGCGATCAGGCTTGAGGGAGGAGTTCATCTTGAGTGAAGAGTCCATCTTCAGAAGTTTAGTGTATCAAATTGATACACCATCAATAATAAACGACGAGTGATAAAAGTAACTGAAGCTTTAATACACTAAACAGCAAGCCTCCTGCCTCTGGACCCGAACTGGATCTGGAGGCGGAGACTTGCCACTTTTATACAGAAGCCTGAGGGGAGGAGCCACTGGTCGAGCCAGCCTGGACAAGCCCAGGCATGCACAATACAGCACCATGTACATAATATAATAACGGGGGAGGAGCCACAGGCGGAGCCAGCCTGGACAAGCCCAGGCATGTACAACACAGCACCATGCATATAATACAATAATGTGGTTTACCACATGAAGCAGGCCGGGAGTGCAGCAGAGTGAAGCAGGCCAGGAGTGCAGCAGAGTGAAGCAGTCCGGGAATGGAGTGGAGTGAAGCAGGCCAGGAGTGGAGCAAGCCCTTATGGCGTAGGCTGAGCAAGGTGCACTGTGACACATGGTGCGAATTAAGCAGGAGAGGGTGGCAGCAGAGTGAAATGGGCTGGGGTGGAATAGACTAACACTGGCCTTGGAGGGTGAACAGCCAGCTGTCATGGTGCACATAGGCACCAACGATATAGGTAAAAAATGGGATGATGTCCTACAAGCTGAATTCAGGGTCTTAGGAGTTAAACTAAAAAAGTAGGACCTCAAAGGTAGTAATCTCAGGATTGCTACCAGTGCCACGAGTTAGTCAGAGTAGGAATATCAGGATTGATAGGATGAATGCATGCATGGCTCGAGAGATGGTGCAAGAGGGAGGGATTCAAATTCCTGGGACATTGGAACTGGTTCTGGGGGAGGTGGGACCAGTACAAACCGGACGGTCTGCACCTGGGCAGGACTGGAACCGGTGTCCTAGGGGGGGTGTATGCTAGAGCTGTTGGGGAGGGTTTAAACTAATGTGGCAGGGGGATGGGAACCGATGCAGGAAGTTGGAATGTAGTAAAACAGGGACAGAAACAAAAGGCAGTAAGGAGGAAAGTGTAAGGCAGAGAAGCCATAGTCAAAAAACAAAAAGGGCGACAATACAAGGTACAGTGACTGAGGGGAGCTCAGTGAATAGGCCCAGTAATACTGAAAGGAATAAAACGGGAAGTAAAAACATTAATGGTAAGCGACGCGGCAGATTGTTACATGAAGATATGCATTCAACGACAAGGAAAATTAGGAGAAACGTTAAGAGGAAATATAACTTCGGAGAGGTTACTGATTGAGGTGTTAAGATTCAAAACAGAGGTAAAAAAGGCAACATAAGTGTACTTTACCTGAATGCTCGTAGTATTCAGAATAAGGTAAATGAGTTGATGGCGCAAATCATCATGAATGACTATGATTTTGTGGCCATTACTGAAACATGGTTAAAGGATGGTCGCGACTGGGAGTTAAATATCCGAGGGTATCAAACTATTCAGAATGACAGAATGGATGGTAAGGGAGGTGGTGTAGCTCTGTTATTTAAGGATGACATCCGGGCAATAGAAAGGGAAGACATCGGTGCTATGAGGATAAGGTTGAATCCATTTGCGTAGAAATCAGGAATAGTAAGGTGAAAAAGTCACTGATAGGAGTAGTCTATAGGTCACCAAATAGTAACATTATGGTGGGGCAGGCAATAAACAAAGAAATAACAGATGCATGTAGAAATGGTACAGCAGTTATCATGGGGGATTTTAATCTACATTTCGACTGGTTTAACCAGGTCGGTCAAGGCAGCCTTGAGGAGGAGTTTATGGAATGTATCCGCGACAGTTTCCTCGAACAGTATGTAACGGAACCTACGAGGGAACAAGCGGTCCTAGATCTGGTCCTGTGTAATGAGACAGGATTGATTAATGATCTCATAGTTCGGGATCCTCTCGGAAGGAGAGATTACAATGGGATGAGAGAAAAACTATCTAAGGTAGATTGGGAGCAAAGACTTTATGGTGAAACAGTTGAGGAACAGTGGAGAACCTTCCAAGCAATTTTTCACAGTGCTCAGCAAAGGTTTATACCAACAAAAAGGAAGGACGGTAGAAAGAGGGAAAATCAACCATGGATATCTAAGGAAATAAGGGAGAGTATCA
The DNA here is from genome assembly GCF_047496885.1 of Scyliorhinus torazame. Taxonomy (NCBI): domain Eukaryota; kingdom Metazoa; phylum Chordata; class Chondrichthyes; order Carcharhiniformes; family Scyliorhinidae; genus Scyliorhinus; species Scyliorhinus torazame. The sequence goes on from NC_092709.1 coordinate 123,412,684, forward strand.
AATTGAAGGAAAAAGCATACAAAGTCGCAAAGATTAATGGGAGACTAGAGGACAGGGAAATCTTTAGGGGGCAACAGAAAGCTACTAAAAAAGCTATAAAGAAGAGTAAGATAGATCATGAGAGTAAACCTGCTCAGATTATAAAAGCAGATAGTAAAAGTTTCTACAAATATATAAAACAAAAAAGAGTGGCGAAGATAAATATTGGTCCTTTAGAGGATGAGAAGGGAGATTTAATAATGGGAGATGAGGAAATGGCTGAGGAACTGAACAGGTTTTTTGGGTCGGTCTTCACAGTGGAAAACACAAATAACATGCCAGTGACTGATATAAATGAGGCTATGGCAGGTGAGGACCTTGAGAGGATTGTTATCACTAAGGAGGTAGTGATGGGCAAACTAATGGGGCTAAAGGAAGACAAGTCTCCTGGCCCTGATGGAATGCATCCCAGAGTGCTAAAAGAGATGTCTAGGGAAACTGCAAATGGACGAGTGATAATTTACCAAAATTCACTAGATTCTGGGGTTGGCCCAGCGGATTGGAAATTAGCAAACGTGCAAACGTGACACCACTGTTTAAAAAAGGAGGTAGGCAGAAAGCGGGTAATTATAGGCCAGTGAGCTTAGCTTCGGTAGGAGGGAAGATGCTGGAATTTGTCATCAAGGAAGAAATAGCGAGGCATCTGGATGGAAAATGTCCCATTGGGCAGACGCAGCATGGGTTCATAAACGGCAGGTCGTGCCCAACTAATTTAGTGGATTTTTTTGGGAACATTACCAGTGCGGTAGATAATGGGGAGCCAATGGATGTGGTATATCTGGATTTCCAGAAAGCCTTTGACAAGGTGCCACACAAAAGGTTGCTGCATAAGATAAAGATGCATGGCATTAAGGGGAAAGTAGGAGCATGGATAGAGGATTGGTTAATTTAGAGAAAGCAAAGAGTGGGGGTTAATGGGTGTTTCTCTGGTTGGCAATCAGTAGCTAGTGGTGTCCCTCAGGGATCAGTGTTGGGCCCACAATTGTTCACAATTTACATAGATGATTTGGAGTTGGGGACCAAGGGCAATGTGTCCAAGTTTGCAGACGACACTAAGATAAGTGGTAAAGCAAAAAGTACAGAAGATACTGGAAGTCTGCAGAGGGATTTGGAATGGGCTAGGGCCTGGCAGATGGAATACAATGTTGACAAATATGAGGTTATCCATTTTGGTAGGAATAACAGCAAAAGGGATTATTATTTAAATGATAAAATATTAAAACATGCTGCTGTGCAGAGAGACCTGGGTGTGCTAGTGCATGAGTCGCAAAACGTTGGTTGACAGGTGCAACAGGTGATTAAGAAGGCAAATGGAATTTTGTCCTTCATTGCTAGAGGGATGGAGTTTAAGACTAGGGAGGTTATGCTGCAATTGTATAAGGTGTTAGTGAGGCCACACCTGGAGTATTGTGTTCAGTTTTGGTCTCCTTACTTGAGAAAGGACGTACTGGCACTGGAGGGTGTGCAGAGGAGATTCACTCGGTTAATCCCAGAGCTGAAGGGGTTGGATTACGAGGAGAGGTTGAGTAGACTGGGACTGTACTCGTTGGAATTTAGAAGGATGAGGGGGGATCTCATAGAACCATAGAAATTATGAAGGGAATAGATAGGATAGATGCGGGCAGGTTGTTTCCACTGGCGGGTGAAAGCAGAACTAGAGGGCATAGCCTCAAAATAAGGGGAAGTAGATTTAGGACTGAGTTTAGGAGGAACCTCTTCACCCAAAGGGTTGTGAATCTATGGAATTGCTTGCCCAATGAGGCAGTAGAGGCTCCTTCATTAAATGGTTTTAAGATAATGATAGATAGTTTTTTGAAGAATAAAGGGATTAAGGGTTATGGTGTTTGGGCCGGAAAGTGGAGCTGAGTCCACAAAAGATCAGCCATGATCTCATTGAATGGCGGAGCAGGCTCGAGGGGCCAGATGGCCTACTCCTGCTCCTAGTTCTTATGTTCTTATTATGCAGGACAGTGTAAAGTAGGCTGGGAGTATGAAATAGGCCGGGAGAAGAGCAGTGTGAAACAAGCCAGGGTTGGACTGAGGTGTGATCTATGAGTCCGAATGGAAGAAAAGGCTTGGGTTGCATATACAGGGGGACAGACAGTTCACTTCCCCAAAAGCAAAGTCAGTATGGAGTTAAATACCCTGCCAGGGAAACGTCCATCCCTCACTGGTGAGGAAGTCCTGTCCGAGGGAGTTGCATTCCAACTGGTTTGACCAACAGCTTTCGTAATTACAGCCATTCCAAGAGTCAGAGGTTCAAGAAGATGATGCAAAGAATCCCAAATCCTGCAGAGGGTTTGGGCAGTTTTGGCGAGCAGGTGGGTAGGAAGAAATTGAGAGTACTATCCTAGTGGGGGCTGCCTCCTCAATGCACAACAAGCACCCCCCTAAAGGTGGTGTCCCTCGTTCCTTCTCGCTATTTTAAATTAAAAAGACAGATAATTCCATACATGAAAAAAATACACAATGTAAATATATAGGCACAAGCACCGGGTGAAGTATACAGAAGTGTAGTGCTACTCGGTAGAGAAGATGTGTGAAGAGATCAGATCAGTCCATCAGAGGGTCGTAACAGCGGAGAAGAAGTTGCTTTTTTAAAAAAAACTTAGAGTAGCCAGTTCAATTTTTTTTCTAACTATGGGACTAAATTGCATGGTCAATCAACCTACCCTGCACATCTTTGGGTTGTGGGGGCGAAACCCACGCAAACACAGAGAGAATGTGAAAACTCCACACGGACAGTGACCCAGAGCTGGGATCGAACCTGGGACCTCAGCGCCATGAGGCAGCAATGCTAACAACTGCGCCACCATGCTGCCGTGTAGAAGCTGCTTTTGAATCTGTTAGTGTGTTTTCTTAGACTTTTGTCTCCCCTGCCCAATGGAAGAAGTTGGAAGAAGTTGTCAATTGGCATCTGCCCTATTTTATATACCCCCCACCCCCAATGAAAACGCCCCTTGTGGGAGCACTTAAAATACAGCCCATGGTGTTACATGCGGTGTGTATACTTGTATTATAATGATCAACTGCAATGTTAATTGGTATAAAATGTTAAAAACACTAAAGATAATTTTATAATTTTATCATATAATTCCATTCATTGCTCAATTTCTAGGGGATAAAGTTCTGTTTAAATAACAAGGGATAGTAACATTGAAATGGTCTGAATTATTTTGGTAGAATAGAATCAAAGGTATTTAGAGAGAAGTTAAGACAAACATTTCATGTAACCTTCCTATAAAATAGAATGAGATCAGCACAACGAGAAGTGGCTGATTGGTGAGGAGCAGGTGAATCTTTATTTATTGAAGTTGCAAGTTTATGACTTTGATAAAGAGAGGCATGGCAGTCCTACTGAGTGCCCATCTGTGCTGAACAACCACATGTGCAGGAAATAACACCAGTCAGTGGAAGTCGCTCAAACTCCAGGTGTTGGAGCTTGAGCAGTAGCAGCTGTCATTGTGGTACATCCACAAGACTGGGCGATTTGGAAACAGAAAGCATGTAGATACGGTCACCCCACAGCTTATAGGTGTGCAGGCGGAAAGGGGGTGGGTGACTACCAGGCTGGCAAGGAAGACCAGGAAGGTAATGCAGCCATTCCCCAAGTCCATCTCTCACACTCGAGCCAGTTCTGAATACTGCTAAGAGTGATGGTTCCTCTGGAGATGTGCAACCAATGGCTGGTACAGAGAGAGGGAAACAGAAATATTAAAAAACAATAGTGATAGGGCATTTCATAGTTGGGGGCACAGACAGGTATTTCTGACACAGCAGACACAATTTCAGAATGGTACGCTGTCCTCCTGGCCAGAATCAAGGATGTTACGAAGCCACTGCTGGGTACTCTGAGAAGTAAGGTGAACATCCAATGATTGTGGTCCAGGCCGATGCCAACACCTGAGGATGAATGAGGAATGAGGTTATACAGACAGATTTAGAGAGCTAGGCAATGTAATGTTCTTGTTGGATGGCCTGATTTATATTACAAGAACACTTGTAGCTAAAGATATAAACGATTTATTAACATTAACTGTGGGTCAACTATGTACAAAACAACAGATGAATAAGAGTATTAAATTGCACAAGCAACCTGTCACTTCCAGCTCTCCAGTCAGTCTGAGGTCACCTGACTCTAACATTCATTATATGCTAATAAGACTCCCAGTAGTCAGTCAGTTAATGACAACATAACCATAATATCATCACAGGAAAGATACTAGCAAGCAGGATCACAGGTATTAATTTCCGCATTACACTTGGTGCCATGTATAGATGAGTATTGTAATATCTGAATTGAGCAAATGAATGCAGGAGGGAAGGATTTAGATTCCTTGACATTGATATCAGTCTTGGGGAAGATGTGGCCTGTACAGGCTGGACAGGTTGCAACTAAAGAGAGCAGGGATCAATTTCCTTGTGGGGTGTGGGAATCAGGAGGTAATGTTACAGAGGTACGCCAAGGTGAACAATGAATTGTGGGTGGCATGATGGCACAGTGGTTAGCTGACTCACAGCTCCAGGGTCCTGGGTTCAATACCGGCTTCTGGTGACTGTCTGTGTGGAGTTTGCACATTCTCCCCGTGTCTCCGTGGGTTTCCTCCGGGTGCTCCGGTTTCCTCCCACTGTTCAAAGATCTTTGTTCTCAAAGTTCTTTGAGAAGGTGACTGAACAGGTAGATGAGGGTAGAGCAGTTGATGTGGTGTATATGGATTTCAGCAAAGCGTTTGATAAGGATCCCCACGGTGGGCTATTGCAGAAAATACGGAGGCTGGGGATTGAGGGTGATTTAGAGATGTGGATCAGAAATTGGCTAGCTGAAAGAAGACAGAGGGTGGTGGTTGATGGGAAATGTTCAGAATGGAGTACAGTCACAAGTGGAGTACCACAAGGATCTGTTCTGGGGCCGTTGCTGTTTGTCATTTTTATCAATGACCTAGAGGAAGGCGCAGAAGGGTGGGTGAGTAAATTTGCAGACGATACTAAAGTCGGTGGTGTTGTCGATATTGTGGAAGGATGTAGCAGGTTACAGAGGGATATAGATAAGCTGCAGAGCTGGACTGAGAGGTGGCAAATGGAGTTTAATGTAGAGAAGTGTGAGGTGATTCACTTTGGAAGGAATAACAGGAATGCGGAATATTTGGCTAATGGTAAAGTTCTTGAAAGTGTGGATGAGCAGAGGGATCTAGGTGTCCATGTACATAGATCCCTGAAAGTTGCCACCCAGGTTGATAGGGTTGTGAAGAAGGCCTATGGAGTGTTGGCCTTTATTGGTAGAGGGATTGAGTTCCGGAGTCGGGAGGTCATGTTGCAGCTGTACAGAACTCTGGTCCGGCCGCATTTGGAGTATTGCGTACAGTTCTGGTCACCGCATTATAGGAAGGACGTGGAGGCTTTGGAGCGGGTGCAGAGGAGATTTACCAGGATGTTGCCTGGTATGGAGGGAAAACCTTATGAGGAAAGGCTGATGGACTTGAGGTTGTTTTCGTTAGAGAGAAGAAGGTTAAGAGGAGACTTAATAGAGGCATACAAAATGATCAGGGGGTTAGATAGGGTGGACAGTGGGAGCCTTCTCCCGCGGATGGAAATGGCTGGCACGAGGGGACATAGCTTTAAACTGAGGGGTAATAGATATAGGACAGAGGTCAGAGGTAGGTTCTTTACGCAAAGAGTAGTGAAGCCGTGGAATGCCCTACCTGCTACAGTAGTGAACTTGCCAACATTAAGGGCATTTAAAAGTTTATTGGATAAACATATGGATGATAATGGCATAGTGTAGGTTAGATGGCTTTTGTTTCGGTGCAACATCGTGGGCCGAAGGGCCTGTACTGCGCTGTATTGTTCTATGTTCTATGTTCTATGTGCAGGTTAGATGGATTGGCCATAATAAATTGCCCCATAGTGTCTAAAAGGTTAGGTGGGGTTACAGGGTTATGGGGGAGGTGTGGGCTTAAACGGGGTGCTCTTTTCAAGGGCCGGTGCAGACTTGATGGGCTGAATGGCCTCCTTCTGCACTGTACATTTTATGGTCATTCTATGAGAGAGACAGATAGGTAGAAAATATAGGATTCTCCATTCCTGAAACTAAGTGTTGACGCCGGGGCAGGATTTGTGGATTTCTGCGACAGCAAAACGGGCGCCGCACCTGGACTGATTCAGTGACAGATAAGGGGTTAGCCGACCGGCACCATGTGGAACACAATTGATTCCAGTTAGAAACGATGCCGGATTCGCCGGGTTCCCGATTGACACTCAGGATGCTGACAAGCTGCAGCCGCACTCACACACTTCACTCCCCACGCACACCATCCCAGCCAACAAGATGGCAGCAAGGCGTGCAGCGGCAAAATTCACAGACGTCGAGCTCGAGACCCTCATGAATGAGGTGGAAGAGAGGCAGGCCACCCTGCGCCCTGACCCGGGAAGGAGGCTGCTAGCTGCCGCCGTTCGCCATACCTGGGCGTAGGTGGCAGAGGCGGTCAGCAACACCAGCAACCCCATCTGGACCGGCCTGCAGTGTAGGAGGAAAGTGCACAACCTCCTAAGGGTGGCCAGGGTGAGTAGGCAGCACTGTGTCCCTGCCACCAACCCCCATCTCACACACCAGTAATCTTCCCCCCCCACCAGGAGTGCGGCAGATCCCCCACCCTGCACCACATGCCAGCACCCATACCGGCCACCATGGCTGGGTGCCCTGGCCACTGATATCAGCAGCTGCCCACTCCCTGGGCTCTATGTGTCGGACTGTCTAAGACGTTGATTTCTAATTCCCCCGTCCCAGGAGAGGGCTGCCTATAACCGCCGAAGCTGAAAAAAAATGAAAGGGGACCGCCGGACCTGCAGCCCCTCACTGTGGCAGTGGCCCAGAGGAAAAGGAATGTGCCGGGGTGGAGGTCGGACACGGGCGAGTAAGTGAGACCCCGCTTAGTTGCAGTTCCCCATGTTAGGCGTGTCAGCCCCCTCCAACACCACCCTCTCAACCCTCACGTCCTTCCCCCTTACCCACACACTATCCTCATCCCCATCCCTGCACCAGCCTCACTCCCACCCCCACACCATCCTTACCCCACACCACCCTCACCCCCACACCACCCTCAATCCCCCTCCCACCACGGCTGGTGATGGGGGTCCCCCGACCCTAGCCAGTGCCACAGTCCGAGCCCCCTCCCCCCCCGCCCCCGTTGCCGAGAAGCGGCGATGACAGCAGCACAGATGGGAGCCAGCGCCACGAGACCCAAGACACCACGGAGCTCAAGTCCGGAGATGATACAGATTTCCTGTCCCAGCTGTCTCCAACACCCTCCGCCATCCCAGAGATACTCACCTCGGTTGGGCACTGCAGTGGGGAGGCTCCTGGGACACCCTCTGGTGCGCAGCACACCCCTGCTCCAGTGCATCAGGTGGAGATAGGAATTCCCGAGATGGCAGACAGTTGGAGGTGGGCCGACCTCAAGGACTAGCTGTTGCCCAGATGGGCTCGGTGCTTGTGGAATGGACAGTCCCATCTATAGTGCAGATGCAGTCGCAGAGCCAGGGACCACATGAGGGGTTGTCGGCAAGCATCCTGCACCTGCAGGTGCAGGTGGAGGAGTCCAACCACGTAAGACGATAAGACCATAAGACATAGGAGCAGAATTAGGCCATTCGGCCCATTGAGTCTCTGCTCCGCCATTCAATCATGGCTGATATTTTTCTCATTCCCATTCTTCTGCCTCCTCCCCATAACCCCTGATCCCCTTATTAATCCAGAACCTATCTATCTCTGTCTTAAAGACACTCAGTGATTTGCCTCCACAGCCTTCTGCGGCATAGAGTTCCACAGATTCACTACCCTCTGGCTGAAGAATTTCCTCCTCATTCCTGTTTTAAAGGATTTCCCCTTCAGTCTGAGGCTGTGCCATCTGGTTCTAGTTTTTCCTACGAGTGGAAACATCTTCTCCATGTCCTCTCCATCCAGGCCTCTCGGTACCCTGAAAGTTTCAATAAGATCCCCCCTCATCCTTCTAAACTCCAAAGAGTACAGACCCAGAGTCCTCATCCGCTCCTCATGTGGCAAGCACTTCATTCCAGGGATCATTCTTGTGAACCTCCTCTGGACTCTTTCCAAGGCCAGCACATCCTTCCTTAGATACAGGGCCCAAAACTGCTCACAATACTCCAAATGGGGTCTGACCAGAGCCTTATATAGCCTCAGAAGTACATCCCTACTCTTGTATTATAGCCCTCTCGATATCAATGCTAACACATTGAATTGGCCTTTCTGTCTGCCGACTGAACCTGCACGTTAACCTTAAGAGAATCGTGAACAAGGACTCCAAAGTCCCTTTGTGCTTCTGATTTCTTAAGCCTTTTCCCATTTAGAAAATAGTCTATGTCTCCATTCTTCCACTCAAAGTGCATAACCTCACACTTTTCCACATTGTATTAATACAGTAGCAGGAGGTGGTGCCAGCTATGCGTGCCTTCCAGACCTACACCACACGGGTGGCGGCCGAGCTGGAGGCTTTGGGGGAGAGGGTTTTGGCTATAGATCAGCATATCCAAGGCTTGGCGCATTCTGTGCAATGGCTGGCCGAGGCCCGGACAGGACTGTCATCTCACCCTCCCCTCCCCCAGCCCCACCTCCGCCACCTTCGAACGCACTGTCTGATGGAATGGCTAGCTTGGATGCAGGTATCACACAGGTGGGCGGTGGGACGTACTACTGGGGTCAGATGAACGAGTACCAGCTCTCAGCGCAGAGCGGGTTGTCATCATCCACCATCCCATGGACCATACCTGCTGTTGCTGCCAACACAGTAAGTTGAACGCAATGTATCAAGGAGGAAGTTGCAGGCGGGGTGGTGGCTGGGAGGGAGAGGGGTGTGGGGGTGGGATGCAGTGCTTGTGCCCCTGGCCAGTACCACCGCTCCCCCCCCCCCCCAGATGATGAGCCTGGAGGCGATCAGAGCATCCTGCATGCGTTGGCCCTGGTGCACACGTTGTGTGGCCTCCCATGCCTGTCTGGGCCCCATGTCCTGCCCTTCCTTGTCCTCCCCTGCATCCTCTTCGACGTACGAGAAGTGGCATTCATCCTCCTCCTCCAGCACTTGGACCCCCTGTTGCGCGGTGTTGTGGAGGAAGCAGCAGGGTGTCACGATGTGGGTGATCTTCACGGCACTTTCGTGCAGGGCCCCTCCAGAGCAGCACAGGTACCTGAACCGCATTTTCAGGATGTCAAAGCATTGCATGATCACGCCCCTGGTGGCTGCATGGGCTTCGTTGTAACAGGTCTCTACATCTGTCTGTGGTCTCCGGATAGGCATCAGATTGATGGGTTACTGTACTAATAACCCCATGGAAATATGATGCTATGATAACGGAGATCAAACAAGGATGGGACTAGGTTTTATGAGTAGCAGAGCTGATTGGGACATGTGGGGTGTCATTTGAGAATACCTTTAAGAAATGGATGTTTAAGCAATGTACCTTTAAGAAATGGAGCTGATCATATTACTGGAGTTATGTCAGAGGGTGGGGGGGGGGGGGGGAGCTGAGCTCACTTCTGCTTTTTGAGTTTCAGTTTGAGAGAGCAGCTGGGAGTGTCTGTGTGTGTTTGCTGTGAGCTGCATGAAGAAACACAGAGCTGGTCTGTTGATTTCTGCAATCCAAAGACTATAAATATATTGAATGTAACCTAATGTGCTCCTATTTTGAAGGTTTGAAGTCTTTAGGATGTTTAAAGGAACAGTTTGAAGGATTATTTAGTGTTGTAGTCTTTTGGGGTTACCTTTGAAGTAATGGGTGTTAAGATAGTCAATGTTTGTTTTTAAAAGGTTAACTTGAGTTCATAGAATAAACATTGTTTTGTTTTAAAAACCACTTGTCCATTTCTGCTGTATCACACCTGGAGAGTACGCCGTGTGCTTCCCACACCACAATCTATTAAAAGTTGTGGGTCAGTTGAACTCCATTAAACACTTTGGGGTTCTGTAAATCTGGACCCATAACAATTGGGGGCTCGAGGGGGATAAAAGTCTATTGATTGGATTGGCTTAATGAACGTAAAGACAGTGAGGGGTGAGCATATTGTGGTTGCTTTTCTGGTGTGGTATTTTAGTTTAAGTGGGGAGTGTGTTGTGGACAATGGCTCTTTCAGAGGCTCGGAAGTTTTTGGGGGTGGAGACGGTCACACGCAGTACCTTACGGACAGAGACTAAAAGCAGACTGTTACATTTGGCAAAAGCATTGCAGTTAACATTGCCTAGCAAAATACGAAAAGATGAGGTACTTACCGCGGTAGCTGAGCATTTAAATTTGCCTGAGATACATTCTGACTCATTAGAAATGGCAAAGCTCCAGTTGCAGATTGAGCAATTTGAACATGAAAAAGAATTAAAGCAGCTTGAATATGCAATGAGAGAAAAAGAAAAGGAGAGAGAAGAAAGAAACAAAGAAAGAGATAGGGATAGAGAGGAAAAAGAAAAGGAGAGAGAAGAAAGAAACAAAGAAAGAGGTAGAGAGGAAAAGGAAAAAGAGAGTTTGAACTTCATAAAATGGCTATGAAGCATGAAAATCAGTTAAAATTGGCAGACACAAAGGGAAACACACAGTTGGATGAGATTGATGAGGATAGTGAGACAGAGCGTCATAGTCGAAGACGTGGTGGGAATCTATTTAAATATGTCCAAGCAATGTCAAGGTTTAAAGAGAAGGAGGTAGAAGACTTTTTCATTTCATTTGAGAAGGTAGCTAAACAAATGAAATGGCCACAGGACATGTGGGTATTATTGATTCAAACAAAGCTGGTAGGTAGAGCTAGTGAAGTGTTTGCATAAGTACCGGAGGAGGTATCTGGAGCATATGAGGAGGTGAAAAAATCCATCTTAGATGCATATGAGCTAGTGCCTGAAGCTTACAGACAAAGGTTTAGAAATTTAAGGAAAGAATTTGGTCAAACATACATGGAGTTTGAAAGGCTCAAACAGAGTAATTTTGATAGGTGGACAAGGGCTTTGAAAATAGACCAAACGTATGAAGCTCTCAGAGAAATTATACTTTTGGAGGAGTTTAAAAATTCAATTCCTGCTGTAGTGAGAACTCATGCGGAAGAGCAGAGGGTTAAAACTATGAGATTAGCAGCAGAAATGGCAGATGATTTTGAATTAGTTCATAAATCAAGGCTTGGTTTCTGACATCAGTTTCAGCCTGTGAGGGATAGAAACTGAGGACATGAGAAATACTCAAGTGGTAAAGGTAAAGGTGATCTGTTGGGAGATAATGAAGAGAGTGTACCTCAGCTTAAAAAAGAAATCCAGGAGGGTGGAAAAGAAATGAAAAGTTTCAAATGTTTCCACTGTAATAAACTAGGCCATGTAAAGTCACACTGTTGGTGGTTGAAGAAAAGCACTGATGTGGGAAAACAGAGTAAGACAGTGGGGTTTGTTAGAGTGGTAAAGGAAAGCCCAAGGGAAGCGAAGGAGGTGCAAACGATTGTACAGCCTGTTCAAGAAGTAATTGATAAGAAGGTGCCAGATGTCTTTAAAGAATTTACTTGTGTGTGTAAAGTTTACTCATGTGTATCAGGAGGAGCAGGTAAAGAAGTCACAATTTTAAGAGATACAGGAGCTAGTAAATCTTTAATGGTAAGAGATGAGGAATTAGAACATAGAACATAGAACAATACAGCGCAGTACAGGCCCTTCGGCCCACGATGTTGCACCGAAACAAAAGCCATCTAACCTACACTATGCCATTATCATCCATATGTTTATCCAATAAACTTTTAAATGCCCTCAATGTTGGCGAGTTCACTACTGTAGCAGGTAGGGCATTCCACGGCCTCACTACGCTTTGCGTAAAGAACCTACCTCTGACCTCTGTCCTATATCTATTACCCCTCAGTTTAAAGTTATGTCCCCTCGTGCCAGCCATATCCATCCGCGGGAGAAGGCTCTCACTGTCCACCCTATCCAACCCCCTGATCATTTTGTATGCCTCTATTAAGTCTCCTCTTAACCTTCTTCTCTCCAACGAAAACAACCTCAAGTCCGTCAGCCTTTCCTCATAAGATTTTCCCTCCATACCAGGCAACATCCTGGTAAATCTCCTCTGCACCCGCTCCAAAGCCTCCACGTCCTTCCTATAATGCGGTGACCAGAACTGTACGCAATACTCCAAATGCGGCCGGACCAGAGTTCTGTACAGCTGCAACATGACCTCCCGACTCCGGAACTCAATCCCTCTACCAATAAAGGCCAACACTCCATAGGCCTTCTTCACAACCCTATCAACCTGGGTGGCAACTTTCAGGGATCTATGTACATGGACACCTAGATCCCTCTGCTCATCCACACTTTCAAGAACTTTACCATTAGCCAAATATTCCGCATTCCTGTTATTCCTTCCAAAGTGAATCACCTCACACTTCTCTACATTAAACTCCATTTGCCACCTCTCAGCCCAGCTCTGCAGCTTATCTATATCCCTCTGTAACCTGCTACATCCTTCCACACTATCGACAACACCACTGACTTTAGTATCGTCTGCAAATTTACTCACCCACCCTTCTGTGCCTTCCTCTAGGTCATTGATAAAAATGACAAACAGCAACGGCCCCAGAACAGATCCTTGTGGTACTCCACTTGTGACTGTACTCCATTCTGAACATTTCCCATCAACCACCACCCTCTGTCTTCTTTCAGCTAGCCAATTTCTGATCCACATCTCTAAATCACCCTCAATCCCCAGCCTCCGTATTTTTTGCAATAGCCTACCGTGGGGAACCTTATCAAACGCTTTGCTGAAATCCATATACACCACATCAACTGCTCTACCCTCGTCTACCTGTTCAGTCACCTTCTCAAAGAACTCAATAAGGTTTGTGAGGCATGACCTACCCTTCACAAAGCCATGCTGACTATCCCTGATCATATTATTCCTATCTAGATGATTATAAATCTTGTCCCTTATAATCCCCTCCAAGACTTTACCCACTACAGACGTGAGGCTCACCGGTCTATAGTTGCCGGGGTTGTCTCTGCTCCCCTTTTTGAACAAAGGGACCACATTTGCTGTCCTCCAGTCCTCTGGCACTATTCCTGTAGCCAATGATGACATAAAAATCAAAGCCAAAGGTCCAGCAATCTCTTCCCTGGCCTCCCATAGAATCCTAGGATAAATCCCATCAGGTCCCGGGGACTTATCTATTTTCAGCCTGTCCAGAATTGCCAACACCTCTTCCCTACGTACCTCAATGCCATCTATTCTATTAGCCTGGGGCTCAGCATTCTCCTCCACAGCATTATCTTTTTCCTGAGTGAATACTGACGAAAAATATTCATTTAGTATCTCGCCTATCTCTTCAGACTCCACACACAATTTCCCATCCCTGTCCTTGACTGGTCCTACTCTTTCCCTAGTCATTCGCTTATTCCTGACATACCTATAGAAAGCTTTTGGGTTTTCCTTGATCCTTCCTGCCAAATACTTCTCATGTCCCCTCCTTGCTCGTCTTAGCTCTCTCTTTAGATCCTTCCTCGCTACCTTGTAACTATCCATCGCCCCAACCGAAACTTCACACTTCATCTTCACATAGGCCTTCTTCTTCCTCTTAACAAGAGATTCCACTTCCCTGGTAAACCACGGTTCCCTCGCTCGACGCCTTCCTCCCTGTCTGACCGTACATACTTATCAAGAACACGCAGTAGCTGATCCTTGAACAAGCCCCACTTATCCAGTGTGCCCAACACTTGCAGCCTACTTCTCCACCTTATCCCTCCCAAGTCACGTCGAATGGCATCATAATTGCCCTTCCCCCAGCTATAACTCTTGCCCTGCGGTGTATACTTATCCCTTTCCATCATTAACGTAAACGTCACCGAATTGTGGTCACTGTCCCCAAAGTGCTCTCCTACCTCCATATCCAACACCTGGCCTGGTTCATTACCCAAAAGCAAATCCAACGTGGCCTCGCCTCTTGTTGGCCTGTCAACATATTGTTTCAGGAAACCCTCCTGCACACACTGTACAAAAAACGACCCATCTATTGTACTCGAACTATATATTTTCCAGTCAATATTTGGAAAGTTAAAGTCTCCCGTAATAACTACCCTGTTACTTTCGCTCATATCCAGAATTATGTAGTTTGGGAAGAATGTTGCCAGAAAAGGTGGTAATATGTGGAATTCAGGGTGAGAGGAGTAGAGTTCCATTATCTAAGGTAAGGTTGGAAAGTCCAGTGAAGAGTGGTGACGTGGTAGTAGGAGTAATAGAGAAACTATCTTGTCCAGGAATACAGTTTATCTTGGGTAATGATATAGCTGGATCGCAGGTGGGGGTGATGCCTACTGTGGTTGATAAGCCAGTGGAAAATTAGACAACTGAAGAGTTGAAGGACGAATATCCTGGGATTTTTCCGGATTGTGTAGTAACAAGGTCGCAAAGTCACAGTTTAAGACAAGAGGAGAAATCAAAGAGTGAAGATGAAGTGGAAGTGCAATTATCAGAAACGATTTTTGATCAAATAGTTAAAAAAGGACAAGAACAGGTGGAGGATGAGGCGGATATTTTTAGCTCAGGAAAATTGGCGGAGTTACAACAGAAAGATGTGGAAATAAAACGGATATATCAGAAAGCATATACGGAAGAGGAATCTGAGAGTATACCAGAGTGTTATTACCATAAAAGTGATGTCTTGATGAGAAAATGGAGGCCTGTACATATGCAGGCGGATGAAAAGTGGGCAGAAGTTCATCAAGTAGTATTGCCGGTAGGGTATAGAAAGGAGGTGTTGTGAGTGGCACATGAGGTACCAGTGGGAGGTCATTTGGGGATAAGGAAAACTCAAGCTAAAATCCAGAAACATTTTTATTGGCCTGGACTACATAAAGATGCAGTTAAATTTTGTCAATCATGTCACACATGTCAAGTGATAGAGAAACCTCAAGCAGTGATAAAACCAGCACCCTTACTACCCATTCCAGCATTTGAGGAACCTTTACAAGGGTCCTAATTGATTGTGTAGGACCTTTTCCTAAAACAAAAAGTGGGAATCAATATCTTTTGACTACAATGGATGTTTCTACTTGGTTTCCAGAGACCATTCCAGTACGTAATATTACAATGAAAAGGATTGTGGAGGAGTTACTTAAATTCTTTACTGGATATGGACTACCCACAGAAATTGAATCGGGTCAAGGATCAAATTTTGCCTCAAAGTTATTCAAAGAAGTTATGGATAGCTTAGGAATGAAACAATTCAAATCAACTGCGTACCATCCAGAATCGCAGGGAGCGTTAGAAAGGTGGCATCAGCTTCCGGGTGCGGCGATGACCAGCTAAGTCGCACGTTTCGGCACCTCCCGTTTAAACGGACCTTTGGGCTCTTATCGGGAGCCCCAATGGAAATTTTCAAAGGCTAAACCCAGTGTGAGGCGACATAGGAAGGAGTCCCCCCGGGTGTGGATGGAAAGAAGTGATAGTAGTGGCCAGATTGTGGAGGATCCTCTGGAGCAGTGGCAGAGAAGGGAAGAGAGAAACAAGATGGCGGCTGAGGGAGCCCAGTTGGTATGGGGCCTGGAACAGCAGGAGTTCCTCCGGCGATGTGTGGAGGAGCTCAAGAAGGAGGTGCTGGCGCCGATGCTGCAGGCGATTGAGGGGCTGAAGGCCCAAGAGATGGAGCTCCATGGAGTGAAGGCAAAGGCTGCCGAAAATGAAGACGAGATACAGGGCTTGGTGGTGAAGACGGAGACGCACGAGGCGCTACACAAGAGGTGTATGGAGAGATTGGAAGCCCTGGAAAATAGCTCGAGGAGGAAGAACTTAAGGATTTTGGGTCTTCCCGAAGGGGCAGAGGGCGCGGACGTTGGGGCGTACGGGAGTGTGATGCTCCATACCTTAATGGGAGCTGAGGCCCCGATGGGCCCCCTGGAAGTGGAGGGAGCGTACCGGGTCCTCGTGAGAAGACCAAAGGCAGGGGAAATACCGCGAGCAATAGTGGTGAGAGTCCACCGCTACAAGGACAGGGAGATGGTCCTGAGATGGGCGAAGACGACACGGAGCAGCAGATGGGAGAACGCGGTGATCCGCGTCTACCAAGATTGGAGTGCGGAGGTGGTGAGAAGGAGGGCGAGTTTCAATCGGGCCTCAGGAAGAAAGTGAAATTCTGAATGTTGCAGCCGGCAAGACTGTGGGTTACACACCAGGGCAAACACCACTACTTCGAGACGGCAGAGGAGGCGTGGACATTCATTCAAGAGGAGAAGTGGGACTAGAATCATAGAATAGAATCATAGAAGTTTACAGCATGGAAACAGGCCCTTCGGCCCAACCAGTCCATGCCGCCCAGTTTTTACCATTAAGCTAGTCCCAGTTGCCCGCACTTGGCCCATAACCCTCTATACCCATCTTACCCATGTGACTATCTAAATGCTTTTTAAAAGACACAATTGTACCCGCCTCTACTACTACCTCCGGCAGCCCATTCCAGACACTCACTACCCTCTGAGTGAAGAAATTGCCCCTCTGGGCCCTTCTGAATCTCTCCCCGCTCACCTTAAACCTATGCACTCTAAATTTGGACTCCCCTACCTTTGGGAAAAGATGTTGACTATCTACCTTATCTATGCCCCTCATTATTTCATAGACCTCTATAAGTTCACCCCTAAGCCTCCTACGCTCCAGGGAAAAAGATTGACTAGATTTGGGAAAGGATGTTTGGAATGAAGTAGCGAGGTGGTGGCAAGAAATTGTAAATCAGATGGGGGAATTTTTTCCCCTCGAAGGGGGGGGAATCGAAGAAATGTGGGCGCCGGTGGGGAAGGGGATGGGGAAGGAGAGAGGGAGCTGCGCCATTAGGGGCGGGGCTGAGAGAGAAGCGCGGGCTCTGTTCCCGCGCTATGGAAACTGTGGCGGGAAAAGGGGGCGTAGGAACGAGGGGGCCTCACACGCAGGGAGGCTAAGGATAAACGGGGGAAGCCGAGGTCAGCCAGAGTTTGCTGACTCCGGGAAGCAATATGGGAGGTGCAATCAAGCTAGAGTGGGATCTAGCGGGGTGGGGGGGGGGGGGGTTGGGATTAACTGGGTTGCTGCTGCTGCTAAGGGGAAGGGGGAGCTGTTACGAGATGGGATGTTCGGGACGGGAGGGTGCCGTCTGGGGGACAAGCGGTTGCGTGGGAACCGGGTGAGGAGCTGGTTTAAAAAAGGGGATGGCTAGTCGACGAGGGGGGGGGTAAAGAGCCCCCCAACCCGGTTGATGACTTGGAACGTGAGAGGGTTGAATGGGCCGATTAAGAGGGCAAGGGTATTTGCGCACCTAAAGAAGCTAAAGGCAGACGTGGTTATGCTTCAGGAGACGCACCTGAAACTGACGGATCAGGTTAGATTAAGAAAAGGATGGGTGGGACAGGTATTCCACTCGGGCTTGGATGCGAAAAATAGAGGGGTGGCAATACTGGTGGGGAAAAGGGTATCGTTTGAGGCGAAGACCATAGTGGCGGACAGTGGGGGTAGGTACGTGATGGTGAGTGGCAGATTGCAAGGTGAAGCGGTGGTGCTGGTGAACGTATATGCCCCGAACTGGGATGATGCGAACTTTATGAAGCGTATGTTGGGGCGCATCCCGGACCTGGAGATGGGAAAGTTGGTAATGGGGGGGGGGGGGGGGGGGGACTTCAACACGGTGCTGGACTCAGGGCTCGACCGGTCCAGATCTAGGACCGGGAGGAGGCCGGCAGCGGCAAAGGTGCTTAAGGGCTTTATGGAGCAGATGGGAGGAGTGGATCCCTGGAGATTTACTTGACCGAGGAGTAAAGAGTTTTCCTTCTTCTCCCACGTCCATAGAGTGTACTCCCGGGTAGAGTTTTTTGTCCTGGGAAGGGTGCTGATCCCGAAAGTGGCAGGAGCGGAGTACTCAGCTATAGCCATTTCAGATCATGCCCCACATTGGGTAGATCTGGAACTAGGTGAGGAAAAGGAGCAACGCCCACTTTGGAGATTGGACATGGGACTGTTGGCGGACGAGGGGGTATGTGAAAGGGTGAGGGGATGTATTGAAAGATACCTAGAGGTTAATGATGATGGAGAGGTCCAGGTGGGAGTAATATGGGAGGCGCTGAAGGCGGTGGTGAGAGGGGAGCTGATCTCCATAAGGGCCCATAAGGGGAAACAAGAGGGTAAAGAAAGGGAGAGACTGATTGGGGAGATCTTGAGGGTGGATAGGCAATATGCAGAGGCTCCAGACGAAGGGCTATACAGGGAAAGACGGAGACTACACACGGACTTTGACTTGTTGACCACGGGTAAGGCGGAGACGCAGTGGAGGAAGGCACAGGGAGTACAGTATGAATACGGAGAGAAGGCGAGCCGACTGCTGGCCCAACAACTTAGGAAGAGGGGGGCGGCGAGAGAGATCGGAGGAGTTAGAGACGAGGAGGGAAGGATGGAACAGAGAGCGGAGAGGGTGAACGGGGTATTTAAGGTATTCTACGACAGGCTGTATAAGGCCCAACCCCCGGAAGGGAAAGAGGGAATGATGCATTTCCTAGACCAGTTGGAGTTCCCGAAGGTTGAGGAGCAGGAGAGGACAGGATTGGGAGCGCAGATTGAGGTAGAGGAGGTGGTAAAAGGAATCGGGAGCATGCCGGCAGGGAAGGCCCCGGGACCAGATGGGTTTTATTTTATAGGAAATATGTGGGCCTGCTGGCCCCACTCCTGACGAGAACCTTCAATGAGGCTAAGGAAAGGGGAACACTACCCCCGACGATGTCGGAGGCGACGATATCGCTGATCCTGAAAAGAGACAAAGACCCGCTGCAGTGCAGGTCATACAGGCCTATCTCCCTCCTGAACGTAGATGCCAAGTTATTGGCCAAAGTGATGGCGACAAGGATCGAGAACTGTGTCCCTGGGGTGGTGCATGGTGACCAAACAGGATTTGTCAAAGGGAGACAATTGAATACCAATATACGGAGGTTGTTAGGGGTGATGATGATGCCCCCACCGGAGGGGGAGGCGGAGATAGTGGTGGCTATGGATGCAGAGAAGGCATTTGATAGAGTGGAGTGGGACTATCTGTGGGAGGTACTGAAGAGATTTGGATTTGGAGAGGGGTTCATTAGATGGGTTCGGCTCCTATATGGGGCCCCGGTGGCAAGTGTGATTACGAACAGGCAACGATCCGACTACATCCGACTATGTAGGGGCACAAGACAGGGGTGCCCCCTGTCCCCGTTACTGTTTGTGTTGGCAATTGAGCCATTGGCCATAGCGCTGAGGGGCTCCAGGAAGTGGAGAGGGGTACTTAGAGGAGGAGAAGAACATCGGGTGTCATTATACGCGGATGGTCTGCTGTTATATGTCGCGGACCCAGTGGAGGGGATGCCTGAGATAATGCAGACACTCAGGGAGTTTGGAGAGTTTTCGGGATACAAACTGAATATGGGGAAGAGTGAACTGTTTGTGATGCACCCCGGGGAACAGGGCAGGGGAATAGACGAGCTGCTGCTGAGGAGGATAACAAGAAATTTCCGGTATTTAGGGATCCAGGTGGCCAGGGACTGGGGAACCTTGCATAAGCTTAACTTGACGCGACTGGTAGTGCAGATGGAGGAGGACTTTAAGAGGTGGGATATGGTGCCCCTGTCATTGGCGGGCAGGGTGCAGGCGGTTAAAATGGTGGTCCTCCCGAGGTTTCTTTTTGTGTTTCAGTGCCTCCCCATACTGATTACAAAGACCTTTTTTAAGAAGGTGGACAGGAGCATCATGAGCTTTGTGTGGGCCGGAAAGACCCCAAGGGTAAAGAGGGGTTCCTGCAGCGCAGTAGAGATAGAGTGGGATTGGCACTGCCGAGTCTGAGTGATTATTATTGGGCCGCTAACGTGTCTGCGATATGTAAGTGGATGAGGGAAGAAGAAGGAGCGGCGTGGAAAAGGCTGGAGATGGCGTCCTGTAGGGGAGCTAGCTTAAAAGCACTGGCAACGGCGCCGCTGCCGTTCTCCCCGAAAAGGTACACCACAAACCCAGTGGTGGTGGCGACTCTGAAGATTTGGGGGCAGTGAAGACGACATAGGGGAGTGACGGGGGCCTCAGTGTGGTCCCCGATAAGGAACAACCACAGGTTCGTCCCAGGAAGGATAGACGGAGGATTTCAATCTTGGCAGCGAGCAGGAATTGCGAGACTGAAGGACTTGTTCTTGGACGGGATGTTCGCGAGTCTGGGAGCACTAACAGAAAAATATAGGTTGCCACCTGGGAATGCCTTCCGATATATGCAAGTAAGGGCATTTGTGAGGCAACAGATAAGGGAATTTAACAGCTCCCGGCGCAAGGGATCCAGGACAGAGTGATTTCGGGGGCATGGGTGGGTGACGGTAAGGTGTCCGATATATACAGGGAAATGAGAGACGAGGGGGAGACGATGATAGAGGAACTGAAAGGAAAATGGGAGGAGGAACTGGGGGAAGAGATTGAGGAGGGGCTGTGGGCAGATGCCCTAAGTAGGGTAAATTCTTCGTCCTCGTGTGCCAGGCTCAGCCTGATCCAATTGAAGGTACTACACAGGGCGCATATAACAAAGAACAAAGAAATGTACAGCACAGGAACAGGCCCTTCGGCCCTCCAAGCCCGTGCCGACCATGCTGCCCGACTAAGCTACAATCTTCTACACTTCCTGGGTCTGTATCCCTCTATTCCCATCCTATTCATGTATTTGTCAAGATGCCCCTTAAATGTCACTATCGTCCCTGCTTCCACCACCTCCTCCGGTAGCGAGTTCCAGGCACCCACTACCCTCTGCGTAAAAAACTTGCCTAGTACATCTACTCTAAACCTTGCCCCTCTCACCTTAAACCTATGCCCCCTAGTAATTGACCCCTCTACCCTGGGGAAAAGCCTCTGACTATCCACTCTGTCTATGCCCCTCATAATTTTGTAGACCTCTATCAGGTCTCCCCTCAACCTCCTTCGTTCCAGTGAGAACAAACCAAGTTTATTCAACCGCTCCTCATAGCTAATGCCCTCCATACCAGGCAACATTCTGGTAAATCTCTTCTGCACCCTCTCTAAAGCCTCCACATCCTTCTGCTGTGTGGCGACCAGAAGTGAACACTATACTCCAAGTGTGGCCTAACTAGGGTTCTATGCAGCTGCAACATGACTTGCCAATTCTTATACTCAATGCCCCGGCCAATGAAGGCAAGCATGCCGTATGCCTTCTTGACTACCTTCTCCACCTGTGTTGCCCCTTTCAACAAACAAAGAACAAAGAACAAAGAAATGTACAGCACAGGAACAGGCCCTTCGGCCCTCCAAGCCCGTGCCGACCATACTGCCCGACTAAACTACAATCTTCTACACTTCCTGGGTCCGTATCCTTCTATTCCCATCCTATTCATATATTTGTCAAGATGCCCCTTAAATGTCCCTATCGTCCCTGCCTCCACTACCTCCTCCGGTAGTGAGTTCCAGGCACCCACTACCCTCTGCGTAAAAAACTTGCCTCGTACATCTACTCTAAACTTTGCCCCTCTCACCTTAAACCTATGCCCCCTAGTAATTGACCCCTCTACCCTGGGGAAAAGCCTCTGACTATCCACTCTGTCTATGCCCCTCATAATTTTGTATACCTCTATCAGGTCGCCCCTCAACCTCCTTCGTTCCAGTGAGAAAATGACCTGTGGACCTGTACTCCTAGATCTCTTTGACTTTCAATACTCTTGAGGGTTCTACCATTCACTGTATATTCCCTACCTGCATTAGACCTTCCAAAATGCATTACCTCACATTTGTCCGGATTAAACTCCATCTGCCATCTCTCCGCCCAAGTCTCCAAACAATCTAAATCCTGCTGTATCCTCTGACAGTCCTCATCGCTATCCGCAATTCCACCAACCTTTGTGTCGTCTGCAAACTTACTAATCAGACCAGTTACATTTTCCTCCAAATCATTTATATATACTACAAACAGCAAAGGTCCCAGCACTGATCCCTGTGGAACACCACTGGTCACAGCCCTCCAATTAGAAAAGCATCCTTCCATTGCTACTCTCTGCCTTCTATGACCTAGCCAGTTCTGTATCCACCTTGCTAGCTCACCCCCGATCCCGTGTGGCTTCACCTTTTGTATTAGTCTACCATGAGGGACCTTGTCAAAGGCCTTACTGAAGTCCATATAGACAACATCCACTGCCCTACCTGCATCAATCACCTTAGTGACCTCCTCGAAAAACTCTATCAAGTTAGTGAGACACGACCTCCCCTTCACAAAACCATGCTGCCTCTCACTAATCCGTCCATTTGCTTCCAAATGGGAGTAGATCCTGTCTCGAAGAATTCTCTCCAGTAATTTCCCTACCACTGAAGCAAGGCTCACCGGCCTTACTTATTAACCCTGGATTATCCTTGCTACCCTTCTTAAACAGAGGAACAACATTGGCTATTCTCCAGTCCTCCGGGACATCCCCTGAAGACAGTGAGGATCCAAAGATTTCTGTCAAGGCCTCAGCAATTTCCTCTCCAGCCTCCTTCAGTATTCTGGGGTAGATCCCATCAGGCCCTGGGAGCAAGATTGAGCAGGTTTTTTGGGGTGGAGGATAGGTGCGGGAGGTGCACGGGAAGCCCGGCGAACCACACCCACATGTTTTGGTCATGTCCGGTATTACACGGGTTCTGGGTTGGTGTGGCAAAAGTGATTTCAAAGCTGATGGGGGTCCGGGTCGAACCAAGCTGGGGGTTGGCTATATTCGGGGTTGCAGATGAGCCGGGAGTGCAGGAGGCGAGAGAGGCTGATGTTTTGGCCTTTGCGTCCCTAGTAGCCCGGCGAAGGATTCTACTTATGTGGAAGGAAACTAAACCCCCGGGCGTGGAGGCCTGGATAAACGACATGGCAGGGTTCATAAAATTGGAGCGGATAAAGTACGCACTAAGAGGTTCGGCTCAGGGGTTCACCAGGCGGTGGGAACCGTTCCTTGACTATCTTGCAGAACGATAAGGGAAAATCGGAAAGACAACAGCAGCAACCCAGGGGGAAGGGGGGGAAGGGGGGGGGAGGGGGAGGGGGGGGGGGTGCATTCGGGTCTTTGGGTTTTTTTTTTTTGGGTGTTGTTACATAATTGTTGTTCATATTTATCTTTTCAATGTTACTATTTCTTTTTGTTTTTTATGTGTGTTGGCACTTGCCGTTAGTTAATATATTATTTTAAAAACGATCAATGTATATACTGTTACAAAGTTGTAAAAATGGAAAATTTTTGGTTGATCGAAAAACTTTAATAAAATATATATTTTTTAAAAAAGAAAGGTGGCATCAGACATTAAAGACAATGTTGAGGGCTTATTGTCAAGATAATCCAGAGGATTGGGATAAAGGAATTCCACTCGTACTGTTTGCAATTAGGGATGCACCTAATGACCTGAAAGAGTTATTGATATCACATGGGCCAGTTTGTGTAGATAAACTGGGAAGTACTAAAATGGCTGTACATGATGTAGGTGTGGGAAAGGATGTTCCGATCAAACAACATCCATACAGACTTAACCCTTCAAAATTGGCACAGGTTAACAAAGAGATTGAGAGTATGCTTAAAAATGGCATAATTGAAGTGGGTTGCAGCCAATGGAGCTCACCCATAGTGATGGGACTATAGAAAGGTGAATGCAGTTACAAGAACGGACTCTTATCCTATCCCACGTTCCTGGGGCAATATTTTGTGTTCACCACACACGTGCTGCGGTACATCAGGCGGAGGTAGGAGCCCCCAAGAGGGTGGACGGCCGGAGGGAGGGCTGGCCCCAGGGACTAGCTGCCGTCCTGATGGGTTTCAGGCTTCTGGAAAGGGTGGCCCCATCGATAGTGGAGATGCAGTCACAGGAGCCAGAGACTGCATGAGCGGTTTTCAGCAACCACCAAGGGCCTGCAGGTGCAGCTGGAGGAGTTCAACCGGCTGCAAGGGCAGGATGTGGTGCCGGCCATGCATGCCATCCAGGTCAACACCACGCGGATGGCACCTCAGTGGAGTCCATGGGGGCGAGGGTTTTGCCTATCGATCAGCATGCCAAGGCTTGGGGCACTCTGTGCAGGATTGCCGTCTCACAGGCAGCCATGTGCCAGAGCCTCCTGGAAATTGCAGAGGCGCTCCTGAGCTTGGCCCAGTCACAGCAGGTCATGTCAGAGAATGTCGGCGGCATTGCCCAGGTGCTGGCCAATATGGCACAGGCACAGAGGGAGATAGCGCAGTCGCTACCTAGTGTGACACAGCCCAAGAAGGTGGTAGCACAGTTACAACGTGATGTGGCGCAGTCCCAGGTGGAGGTGGCTCACTCCCTGTGCTCCATGGCTGCGAACATTCAGACCCTGGTCAAGACGAGAGCGGGTCTCCAGGTTTGGCAGCGGAAGGTGGCGGGGGACCCTCAGGGGATAGCTGCACTCACACCCCATGGAATAGCCCAGGGGCCATCGAGCATCCGGAGGGAGGAGAAGGTGATGGGGCCCGTGCCGGTGACTCCATCAATGGAGATGCCAGAACACTGCAGCACCTCGGCACCCCCATCCGGCCATTGGTGCACCTGGTGGGCAGCAGGCAGAACAGGACAGCACCATGCCACCTGGGACACCCGAGCAACAACAGGGCCCATCCAGGCCTGATCACCCCAGAAGACGCCTCCAAGTCTTCCCAGGTCGCAGGCCGGGAATCACAGCAGGCCGCCTCCACTTGTTTTTAAAATTTAGAGTAGCCAATTATTTTTCTTTTCCAATTAAGGGGCAATTTAGCGTGGCCAATCCATTTAACCTGCACATTTTTGGGTTGTGGGGGCAGACTTGCGGAGAATATGCAAACTCCACACGGACAGTGAGGCCGCCTCCACTTTTGATGTACCGTCTCGGGATCCACACCCTGTGATGCAGCAGGTATGTATGACAGAGGGGGTTGCAGTCAGGGCATCACCACCTGCTCCTGCACGTGGTTGGACTCCTCCAACTGCAGGAGCTGGATGCTCGCCGACAACTCCTCGTGCAGTCCCCGGTTCTGCCACTGCACAATCGTTGGGACTGTCCGTTCCAGAAGCCCAAAATCTGTCTTGACAGCAGCTGGTCCGCTCGGGAGTTCCTACCTCCATCTGATGTGTCGGAGCAGCGGGGTGGTGCGCACCAGATAGTGTCCCAGGAGCCTCTTCACTCGAGTGCCCAACTGAGGTGAGTGTCTCTGGGATGGTGGAGGGTGCCATCCCGGACTCAAGCTCTGGGGTTTCTTGGCTCTCTTGTGAGGGCTGCCGTCTGTGCTGCTGTCGTCATCACTGCTCGGCACAAGGCGGGGGGGGCTCAGGTTGTTGCACTGGCTGGGGGCAGGGGCCACTAGATGGACCCGCCCCATCACTAACAGGTCCTGCAAGGCACAAGACAAGGCACATGTTTATAGAGCAGGCCGGGGGGAAGTGGGAGTGGGGATGGTGGGGATAAGGGTGGTATGGGGGTGAGGGTAGGGGTGAGGGTGGGGTGAGGCTGGTGTCGGGGTGGGGGGGTTGGGCTGAGGGTGGTGTGCAGCTGAGAGTGGTGTGGGGGTGAGGGTGGTGTGGGGGTGAGGGTAGTGTGGGGGTGGCGGGGTGTGCGGGTGAGGGTGGTGTGGGGGTGAGGATGGTGTGGGGGTGAGGATGGTGTGGGGGTGGGGGTGAGGTGGGGGGGTGGAGGTGAAGGTGGTGTGGGGGTGTGGGGGTGAGGGTGGTGTGGGGGTGAGGGTGGTGTGGGGGGAGGGTGGGGGTGAGGGTGGTGCAGGGGTGAGATTGGTGTGGGGGTGAGGGTGATGTGGGGGTGAGGTTGGTGTGTGGATGGGGTGGTGCAGGGGTGGGGGTGGTGTGTGGGTGAGAGTGGTGTGGGGTGAGGGTGGTGTGAGGGTGAGGATGGTGTGGGGGTGAGGGTGGTGTGGGGGTGGGGGGTGAGGGTGGTGTGGGGGGTGTGGGTGAAGGTGGTGTGGGGGTGAGGGTGGTGTGGGGCTGAGGGTGGTGTGGGGGTGAGGGTGGTGTCAGGGTGAGGGTGGTGTGGGGCTGAGGGTGGTGTGGGGGTGAGGGTGGTGTGGGGGTGAGGGTGGTGTGGGGATGATGGTGGTGTGGGGATGAGGGTGGTGTGGGGGTGAGGATGGTGTGGGGGTGAGGGTGGTGTTGGTGTGGGGGGTGTGGGTGGTGTGGGGGTGTGGGTGTTGTGGGGGTGAGGGTGGTGTGGCTGTGAGGGTGGTGTGGGGGTGAGGGTGGGGATGAGGGTGGTGCAGGGGTGGGGGTGGTGTGTGGGTGAGAGTGGTGTGGGGTGAGGCTGGTATGGAGGTGAGGGTGGTGTGGGGGTGAGGGTGGTGTGGGGGTGAGGGTGGTGTGGGGGTGAGGGTAGGGGTGAGGGTGGGGGTGAGGGTGGTGTGGGAGTGAGGGTGGGGGTGAGGGTGGTTTGGGGTGTCAGGGTGAGGGTGGTGTGGTGGTGTGGGGGTGAGGGTGGTGTGGGGGTGAGGGTGGTGTGGGGGTGAGGGTGGTGTGTGGGTATGGGATGAGGGTGGTGTGGGTGGTGGGGGTGGTGTCAGGGTGGGGGGTGGGGGTGAGGGTGGCGTGGGGGTCGTGTTGGGGGGGGTGACACATGTGCCATGGGGAACCACAACGCAGTGGGGTCTCACTTCCTCGCCCGCGACCAATCTCCAGCCCGGTGACTTCCCTTTCTTCTGGGCTGCCAACCACATCCAGTGCCCCCTGCTTGGCCACGGCTAGGGGCCGCACGTCCGGTAGTTTCCCTCAAGTTTTCCCCCGCTCCTGGCGGTTACGGGCAGCCTTTTCCTAGCTGGGGGTTGGGGTGGAGTTTAAACAGAAAACGACAGTGTTAGACAGTTAGACACATGCAGCCCAGGGTGTGGGTAGCTGGTGGCCTCAGTGGCCAGGGCACCCGGCCATGGCGGCCTGTATGGGTGCCGGCATGTGGTGCAGGTTGGGGGTCCGGACCTCTGGGGGGAGGTCAGATTAAGGGTATGATGGAAATGGCTGAGTCCAGATTTGGAGGGGGGGGGGGTGGGGGGGGGCCATTGTGTGTAACTTGGAGGCCTCGGAGGTTGAAATGCTCAGTGGGTGGATCCTTGGTGCTCTTTGCACCCAGGTGACAAGGATTTTCGTTTTTCTCCCATTTTCATCAGGTAAACTCGCGGATCGATTTCTTTGTGGTGGATAGATCTCTCCTCCTTTCAATGGTGGAGGCTGAGTACTCACTGGTTGTGATTTCGAACCATACCCCACACTTTGTGGGTTTGACGCTCGAGTCAGTCAGGTCCCTCCCAGCATCCGCCACAGAGGTTGGCACAACATCTTTTGCGAAAGAAATTTCATGAACGCATGTTCACTGCCATTGGGGATTACATGAAATGTAATAAAACTGATTCCATCGCACCTTCCATGCACTTAACGTGGTTCTGAGGCGTGAGATTATCTCCTTTAAAGCACACTTGGTGAAGATCGCGAGGGCAGAGCAACAGAAGCCGGTGGTCTTCATTCTTGAGGTGGACCACCAGGACTCACTTTCCGCTACCTCGGAGTTGTTGGTAAGTAGGCAAAAGCTGCAGACATAATTCCAGCTTTTATCGATAGACAGAGCGGTGTTTCAGCTGCAGGCTCGAGGGGCATGTTTCATAAACATGGGGAGAAGGACAATCGTCTTTTGGTTCACCAGCTTAAGCAGCAGGTAGCTTCCTGGGAACTCATACACCTATGCAACGTGAGCGAGAGCCTGGTTTCCGCCTTTCCTCAGGCTAATGCAGCTTTTGAATCGTTCTATCGGGATCTTTATAGATCGGAGCCTCCGATGGAAGAATTGATCATGACTGATTGTTTTGACAGCTTATCCATCCCAGCGGTGGAGGAAGAGAAGAGTGATGAGTTAGAATCCCTGTTGAACCCAGCTGAAATTATAAAATGTATGGTTTGATGCAGACTGGCATGTGCCCTGGTCCGGATGGCTTTCCTATAAATTCTATACGAAGTTCATGGAGAAGTTGTTGCCTTTAATTCTGGACATGTTTAATGATTCCTTATCCCGGGGTTCATTGTCCTCTACCCTCACACAGGCCTCTATCTCCTTGATTCTCAAGAAGTACAAAGACCCGACGGCACGGTGGCGCAGTGGTTTTAACAATAATTAATGATCTTTATTGTCACAAGTAGACTTACATTAACACTGCAATGAAGTTACTGTGAAAAGCCCTAGTCGCCACATTCCGGCACCTGTTCGGGAATGTCCAAATTACCGAACAGCACGTCTTTCGGGACTTGTGGGAGGAAACTGCAGCACCCGGAGGATAACCACGCAGACACGGGGAGAGTGTGCAGACTCCGCACAGTCAGTGACCCAAGCCGGGAATCGGCCTGCCCCCGACCATAGTGAGTCTGCAGCTGCCTCGCGAATTTCCCGAACGGCTGGGACCACATTAGATCCATGCCGTTGGGACTTCGGCCGGTTGGGGGTGGAGAATTGCGGGGCGAGCTTCTGTCAATGGCCGCAGGTAGGGGATACACGGCGCGGCACACTTCCCGGGTCTGCTGCGTTCCGCGGGCCGGAGAATTGAGGAACCAGCGATTGTCCTGATTCCATGCTCGGAACTGGATTCTCTGCCCCGGCGCCGGATGCGATTTTGGCGTCTGGGTGCGGAGAATCCAGCCCCACATGTCCCCCCATCCCACCCCCACCCCTCGACTGTTCGGGGTGCGGAGAATCCTGCCCCACACGTCCCCCATCCCACCCCCACCCCTCGACTGTTCCCTCTTCTATGTTACGTTCCACACTGAACCCCTATTCCCATCAGTGAGTGACACCAGGTGCTTCCATCCTCAACGCCTGGCCCTGTTGACAAGGGTACCGATGCCTGCCATAACCTGGGTCAGTGATAGGCACTGCGGCCTCTGTCCTGTTTCCCAAATGGGGTCCACTGTGGGTGTCCTCACTGGATGGACCGTGTGTTAACCTGCCAGCAGGGCGGCAGCTAGTTTTGTGGTGGAGAGGGTTACCATGTCCCACCAACTGCCTCCATGCTAAAGGCTTGTGTGTGGGCAAGTCCTACAGATGGGGTCGAGCAAGGGTCGGGCGCATGGCCGATCGGGGGCACTATTTACGTGGTCCAGCTCCGGGGTCTGAGTCCGCCATGGAGCACGGCGCGGCCGCTGGAGGCCGCCGCCGTGCCCAAGCCGCGACCTCTGACCCGGAAGTGTGGCGGCCCGTATTTGCAGCTGGTGCTGCGAGCTTCACGATGGAACTCGATGCTAGCCCCCTGCAGGGCTGTGAATATGTGGCCTTTTGACCCCAATTTTCATGACGGCATAGTCCCTGAAACAGAGAATCCAGCCTGTGGCGAGTGGAGCTGAAGTGCAACTCAGGGTCACCATGTAGCCTGTTGGATTTGGATGGGGAAGGGAATATTCATCTTGCTAACATATCTTCTCTTTTCCTCCCCTGCAGAGAATAAATGTTGAAGTACAGCCAGGAATGCTTGCAACCTACCTGGCCACAGCTGCCCTTGCAGATGCACAGAGGCTGCAGGCACAGGCACTACTCGGGGATGACCCTGCAGGATGTGATGTTATGCATAAGCAATCATGTAAATATTAACAGATACGACCTCCAATCAGCAGGTGGCAGTAAGAGCAGTAGCTATCAGACAATTTATAATAGTAATATAACAGTTAGTAGATTTTGATATTTTTCTTATTGTTATCTGACCCAAGTTATTGTTTAACAATAAACATTCAACTAGTCTAGTGCACTAATTCCGTCCGGCCAAGCACTAGAACGTAATATGGTACCAGGATTGGTTCTGAATATCTAAAAAGACCAAGATAACAGAGAAAAGAAGAAGAACATTTCTACTAACCACAAAGAGTACTGACAAGGTATTATAATAATAATCTTTATTGGCCCAAGTAGGCTTACATTAACACCGCAATGAAGTTACTGTGAAAAGGCCCTATTCACCACATTCCGACACCTGTTCAGGTACACGGGGGGAGAATTCAGAATGTCCAAATTACCTAACAGCACGTCTCTCGGGACTTGTGGGAGGAAACTGGAGCAGCCAGAGGAAACCCACGCAGACACGGGGAGAACGTGCAGACTCCGCGCAGAAAGTGATCCAAGCCGGGGATCGAACCTGGGACCCTAGCGCTGTGAAGCAACAGTGCTAACCACTGTGCAACCATGCCGCCCAGCTCAAAGCACTAATAGTCATCAAATTCAATGATGGAAGATTTGAAGGCACCACACCAGCTTTGAGTCACTGGTAATGTCGATGCGAATTGCTGTACTTTTAAACAGCAAGTCACACACTACATGGCAGTTCACGGACTTCAGTCACAGCCTGATGATCGGAGAATAGCATTACCGCTCACCTTAGCAGGTCCATGGGCGATAGAAATCTTTAATACCTTCACATTTGATAGTGACGCTGATAAGAATAATTTTGACAAAGTTAAAAAAAATCCGATCGACACTACCCCCAAAAAGTATAAAACGTTTGAATGGTACGTTTTCGAACGCGCACACAACAGGCAACCGAATCGTTCAACAGCTTCTCAGCAGACTTGAGGTTAAAGGCTTAGACATGTAACTTTGCAACATTGCATGAGTCCTTGATCAGACTCGCCGGGGGGCGGCGTGAATCCCGCCCCCGCCGGCTTGCGAATTCTCCGGCGCCGGGGATTTGGTGGGGGCGGGCATCGCACCGCGCTGGTCGGTGGCCGCTGGTAGCGGCACCCCCCGGCAATTCTCCGGCCCACGATGGGCCGATTGGCCGCCCGTTCTAGGCCGGTCCCACCGGCATAAATTAAAACAGGTAACTACCGGCGGGACCTGGCTGCGCGGGCGGCCTCTGGGGTCCTCAGGAGGGCGCGGCGGGATCTGGCCCCGGGAGGTGCCCCCACGGTGGCCTGGCCTGCGATCGGGGCCCACTCATCCGCGGGCGGGCCTTTGCCGTGGGGGCACTCTACTCCTCCGCGTCGGCTGCTGTGGACCTCCGCGATGACCGACGCGGAGATGAACCCCTTCTGTGCAGGTGCTGGGATAAAGCCAGCGCGCGCTGGCGCTCCCGCGCATGCGCCAACTCGCATGCCGGTTGATGTGGCGGCAAGCCCCATCCGCGCCGGCCAGCATGGCGCAAACCACTCCGGCGCCGGCCTAGCCCCTGAAGGTGCGGAGGATTCCGCACCTTCAGGGGCAGCCCAACGCCGTAGTGGTTCACGCCATTCCTTCGCGCCGGAGTTGCCCGCCCCGTCAATTCCCGCAGAATCCCATCCCAGATTATGTTCGGTATATGCAATGACAAAGTTTGTGAAAGATTGTTGAGGGACAATGAACTCCAAACCGAAGATACCATTAAAATTTGCCTTGGCAGCGAGCTAGCTGCACAGCAGATTAGCACCCTAAACGTAAAGAATTTTGGCACAAAAATCGGAAATGCAGCCGCCGCCATCAATGCTGTGACACACCTGAAGGCAAAACATGGTCTCAACAGCGGTGGCCATTTTAAAGGTATACCACCATTTTGTGCAAATGATGCAGCAACAAGCTTTTGCAAAAGCAATGTCAGCATTCGGAAAAGTGTGCACTAATTACAAATCCAAGAATTATTTTGCAAAATAATGTTTTTCGACTCAAAAAATCAGGTGCTGGATTCTCCGTTTGGGAGACTAGGGGCGGGATTCTGCCCTACTATGCGTGGCGGGGGGTCCCGGCAGGACGGAGTGGCGTGAACCACTCCGGCGTCGGGCTGCCCCAAAGGTGTGGAATCCTCCGCACCTATAAGGGCGAGGCCCACACCTTTAGGGGCTAGGCCCGCCCCGAGTGGTTGGCGCCCAGCCGGCTGGCGTGGAGGCCTTTGGCGCAATGCCAGCCGGGGCGGGAGGGACTCCGTCGGCCAGCGGCTGCTGACGTCATCCCCGCGCATGCGGGGATTCGCCTACGTAGGGTTCACCTACGCATCGGCCATGGCAGAGGCTGATGGTTGGCGCGTAGGAAAAGAGTGCCCCCACGGCACAGGCCCGCCCGCGGATCGGTGGGCCCCAATTGCCGGCCAGGCCACTGTGGGGGCACCCCACGGGGCCAGATCGCCCCGCGCACCCCCCCCCAGGACCCCGGAGCCCGGTTCAATTTACGCCGGCGGGACTGGCATAGAGGCAGAGGGAATCGCCGGGGGTGCCCGCCTGCCGACGCGGCACGATTCCCGCCTCCGCCGAATCTCCGGTGCCGGAGAATTCGGCGGCCGGTGGGGGCAGGATTCACGCCGCCCCCCGGCGATTCTCCGACCCGGCGTCAAAACTGTGGTGTTTTATGCCAGGAAAACTGGCACAAAACGGCCACCGTTTTTTCTGGGGGATAGCAGGGAGACAGCATAGACCTCTCAACTCTAGCTGCCGATACGGCCCTGTTCATTTCCGGCTCCATGGCTGCGCATGCGGACAGCGGCATGCTTCATGGTGGACTTAGCACGCGGATCCGAACTGCAAAAGTAGTGCCCCCCCCCTTCGGCAGCTCGCGCACCCCGACCACCCACACCAGCCCCGAATAAAGCCCACGATCGGCCCTCCCCCGACTGTGGCAGCGCCAGACTGAGTCCACAGCCGCCACGCTAAGTTCACGACGGGTGAGACCATGAGAGTCCCACGCCGCCGTAAACTCGGCCGGCCGGGGATGGAGCATCGCAGGGTGGGCCTCAGGTCCCTAAGGCCGTGAATACTTGGCGCGGCGTATTTCTAGAGTATGCCGCTTTTCAGGGGGCGGAGAATCTGATATTGGCGTCAAAACGGATTCTCCGCCCCATCACCGAATGCGATTTTGGCGTCAGGGAGCAGAAAATCGAGCCCCAGAAGTACAAAAATCAATAAATGTGATTGAAGAAATAAATTGGGAAGACATTTTTTATTGATGTGATACCGAGTGAAGATAAGCATTATAACGGGATGCAAGCTGAAAAGTCTTCGAAGCAAAACTGCAGTAAAGCAATGCAAATATAATTGTTCATAGAAATAACTGGACAGATAATGATTAATAAAACATGAGTCAATATTGAACTTGACACGGGAGTGAGAGTTAATGATATAAGCTTATCAGATAGGCAAGAAATGAAAGTTAAACTGCACATTTTGAATAAAATGGTATTTTTGAAGGATTATAACAGTAAAAGAATCAACACTCTAGGAATATGCGAACTAGATGTCAGTGTGAAGAATAAAATGCACACAGTGAAGTTTTCCATTGTGGAAGCTGAGTGCGAATCACTACTGGGAGTGGAAGCCTGTGAAGCACTTGAATTGGTAAAAAGAGTATACATCACTGTCTGTGCTGTAACCACGCAAAGCACATCAATGGAATCAATCATTAAAGCATTTCCTGAAATATTTCAAGGATTTGGAGATTTGCCATTCACTTTTCGGATCCATCTGAAAAAGAATGTGCAACCAGTCATACATGCACCAAGGAGAGTACCAGCACCATTAAAGGATCGACTGAAAGGTGAACTGGAGAAGATGACAAATCTGGGGGTGATTGTGGTAGTCACCACTGTTGTATTATATTGTATATACTGCACTGCATACAAGGGTATTACAGTAAGGCCCCTGTACTACAGGTACGGGGGTAGATCCCTGCCTGCTGGCTCCACCCAGTAGGCGGAGTATAAATGTGTGTGCTCTCCGAACTGCAGCCATTTTGGCAGCAGCTGTACGAGGCCACACATCTCTGTGTAATAAAGCCTCGATTACATTCTACTCTCGTCTCATCGTAATTGATAGTGCATCAATTTATTACACAGAGATTTTACAAAGCTGGATCTCCGCATCAAGCCAACATCTTCACGCACAAGTTTGAACAAGACATCCTCACCGCACAGGACCTTCAACCTACGTTATACACCAGATACATCAATGACATTTTTTTCCTTTGGACCCAAGGCGAAGAATCACTGAAACGACTACACGATACCATCCATAAGTTCCATCCCACCATCAGACTCACCATGGACTACACTCCAGAATCGGTTGCATTCTTAAACACACTCATCTACATCAAGGACGATCACCGCAAGCCAACAGATAACCTCATGATGCTCCACTTCTCCAGCTTCTAACCTAAACACATTAAAGAAGCCATCCGCTATGGACAAGCCCTCCGTATATACAGGAGCTGCTCAGATGAGGAGGAACATAGTGGCCATCTACGGACGCTGAAAGATGCCCTCGTACGAACGGGATATGGTGCTCGACTCATCGATCAACAGTTCCAACGCGCCACAGCAAAAAACCACACTGACCTCATCAGAAGACAAACATGGGACACAACCGACAGAGTACCCTTCGTCGTACAGTACTTCCCCGGTGCAGAGAAACTACGACATCGTCTTCGCAGCCTTCAACACGTCATCGATGAAGATGAACATCTTGCCAAGGCCATCCCCACACCCCCACTACTTGCCTTCAAACAACCACGCAACCTCAAACAGACCATTGTTTGCAGCAAACTACTCAGCCTTCAGGAGAACAGCGACCATGACACAACACAACCCTGCCATGGCAACCTCTGAAAGATGTGCCAGATCATCGACATGGGTACCACCATTACACGTGAGAACATCACCCATCAGGTACGCGGTACATACTCATGCGACTTGGCCAATGTTGTCTACCCCATACACTGCAGGAAAGGATGTCCTGAGGCGTGGTACATTGGTGAGACTATGCAGACGCTGCGACAATGGATGAGAGGACATCGCGCGACAATCGCCAGGCAGGTTTGCTCCCTTCCAGTCGGGGAACATTTCAGCAGTCAAGGGCATTCAGCCTCTGATCTTCGGGTAAACGTTCTCCAAGGCGGCCTTCAGGACACGTGACAATGCCAAATCGCCGAGCAGAAACTTATAGCCAAGTTCCGCACACATGAGTACGTCCTCAACCGAGACCTTGGATTCATGTCGCATTAC
The DNA here is from genome assembly GCF_047496885.1 of Scyliorhinus torazame. Classification (NCBI taxonomy): domain Eukaryota; kingdom Metazoa; phylum Chordata; class Chondrichthyes; order Carcharhiniformes; family Scyliorhinidae; genus Scyliorhinus; species Scyliorhinus torazame. The sequence continues at coordinate 123,447,669 of NC_092709.1, forward strand.
ATTCACCCCCCACCAGCTGGCCTGGGCTTGCAAAATCCTACCAACTGTCCTGGCTTGAGACAATTCACACCTCCTTAACCTGTGATTATCCCTCTCTCCAATCGCTCCATCTGGATCTGTAAAGACTTAATTACCTGCAAAGACTCACATTCAAAGTATCGTATTGCAACATTGACTTTGTCTATATATATGTTTCTGAAACCCACCTCTTCATTCACCTGAGGAAGGAGCTGTGCTTCGAAAGCTAGTGATTCGAAACAAACCTGTTGGACTTTAACCTGGTGTTGTAAGACTTCTTACTGTGCCCGCCCCAGTCCAACACCAGCATCTCCACATCATGTGTCTTCGAGCTAAGAGTACTCCCCTTCCAGTCTAACTTCCACTGCGACCTGCAGTGCTGGGTCAGGAAAGTTGGTGAAAGTAAACAAGTCTTCTTACTCTAGGTAACACTAGGTAAACTGAAGTATTTCAGGAAGACGGCTAAGATCACTTTCTCAAGGACGATTAGAGGTGGGCAACAAATGCTCACAATTCCATGATAAAAGTAGTATTGTTTTGTTATAAATGTAAGTAATGGTGCAAATTGCTAAATACGGAGCCTGCTATGCTGGATTTTCTACATTACCATAGCGACTACACATGAAAGGACTTCAATGGCTGGAAAGTGCTTTGGGAAATCCTGAGGCCATGAAAGGTGGTATGTAAATGAAAGGTTTTTTTGAAGGGAAAATGGTAGTAAATGAGCCAAGCTGCTTCATACAATTAGCCTCTGCAAGGATAATTTTACAAGGCTGTACAATTGATAGTCTACAATACTCAGCTGCATCACCGATCATAGAAACATTTGGACAATGGCATGTGCCCGAATTTCCAAAATTTGCTGCCAAAAGCTTCTAGCTGTTAAGCACTGGCCTGTGCAATTACTCCTTATAATTTTTTCCCTGCTGGAATATACGTCACCGAAAGTAAAGCGTGAACAATTATAAAGGAAGATTAGATCAAGCGGAACGAAACTGTTTACTCTCACAAAACCACCAACATTATAATAGACGCACAGGCTTTATTGGATCAGCATAACAGACGAGGTACAAGACAACCATTCTGAGTTACAACTTATTTACTCAAGCGACATGAGCAAGAACCATAAGAAAATGTTATTTAAGACTCTGCACCTAATTTTCACACATGAAAGGACTCGACAAAAGCACTTGCAATGTTTTTCTTTTATACACTTAGATTTACAGCAGTAGTAAGCACAACAGGATCTCCGGTGCATATAAATGTATTATAGATACAAAGAAGGGCAATATTCATATGAGTTAGGCATCCAGCAATAATGCAATGGCTGGATTCTAGAAATGTGTTGAGATATCTGACAGTGGAAGAATCTTTGTTTATGAGCATGAATCATGCTATAATTATAATATAAAACGCAAAGACAGAAATAGGTCTTGCCTGCAGTGTTGGGAAATTTTTTATGTCATAACAGCTTCATCTAGATTAAGGAGTTCACAGTAATTGAAACTTAAGTGATGCATTTTTCTCAATTGCTCCATTGCATGGAGAAATTTCTTCATAATATATTGAATCGTTAATTTCCATGTGGAAGCATTGATTAGAAGCGCCAAATAGAACGGCTCAGTAGGGATGTGCATTGTGTCTTTTGGTACTGAGTCATACAAACAAGAAAGGTCCAATGCTTAATTTCTGGTTTGTGCTGAGTGGATCTCTGATTCAGAATGCTGTAGTTGTTTCACACGGGTGTAATTTTCATTTTCACTGCCAGGGATAAACTTTAGGAATTAAGTTCTCTGGACTTTCAAGGCTGGTTAAAGATAGGTCAACCTTCCCGATGAAGAATGTCGGGAAGCCCTTTTGCATTCATTAGCATCTCACGTTTGCTCATTACAAGACTACCTTGCCAGAATAAATAAGTTTTTCACCAGTGGGAAATTGGAATGGTCATTTTCATAACTGCATGCAAGAGCAATGCATCTGGCAAGTTTCACAACTTCCATGACTTTAAGGTTAGTAGATGCCATTTTTGCCCTCATGGAGACAGCCCTCATAATTTGGCCTGTATTGGGTGCCACTAACACAATCGCAAAGGTGGAAAGTGGGGTTAGGGTGCAAAGGTGGAGCGGAGGCTGGACCTGGGAGGCAGGCTAATGGAAAAAGTGAAGGAGGGCGTCTGGATGCCCCTTAAATATGGTGCCTGGACTTTTGAGCCAATGAGCTAACAGCAGGGAGGTGACTTCTTGCCCACCCCACCATGAAATTCACCGTGCTCCACACAGATGAGTAAGTCATAGTGCGTATTCAACCGCACTTCTAAACCCCCTCCCTACCAGTGGGAATCACTCGCATTTCTACCACCGAACATAGATATCAGAGCTGAAAATTCCTCCCTTCCCTTCCAAAACATGCTGCATTAAAAAAAGGTATCTGTGAAGAAAATTACTGAAGAATCATGAAGGTGGAGACAGAAAAGCTGGGCCATGGAATATTAAGCACAGAAGGGGGCCCTTTCGCTCATTTTTGTCTGTGTTGTTTTGTCATCCATCAAAAGAAAGAAAAGCATCTTATATTTAAGAACCTTTCATGATCTTAGGGCATCCCAAGATTCTTCACAGTGATTGAAAAACTTTCCACTTATCGGGCGGAGTTTACCAGCTGGTCATGATTGCGGGATACTCCGGTCCCAACAACAGCGCACGAGTTTCCCGCTGATGAAGGGTGCAGTAAACAGGAAATCCCGCTGATTTGGGCGGGACCAGAAAATCCCGCTGGCGGGCTGCCTCCGCCAGCGAAAAACACGGGGCGGTTTGGTCGGTAAATCCCGGCATTCATCTCAGTTGTAAAATATGGAAGCACAACAACAAATTTCCACACAAGGTTCCAAGAATGATCTGATTGTCCAGCATTTTCTGTTTTTATTTCAGATTACAGCAACCGCAGTAATTTGCTTTTATCCAAGTATGGTCTGTAGCTTTTGAATACTAATTTATGGAAAAGACACAAGAGCCATGGAGAACACAAGTGATAAGTGTAGTTATGAGGGCTTGAGATAATTTGACAGTGAATTTCTACAGGGGTATTTCTGCCTTCCATAGTTTTTGTGGAGGAGGCACAGAAAGCCTGGAAAAACAGTGCATGCACCATTAACAACCTTTACAATAGGATTTCTGTAGGTTTTCCTTCAAAGCTATAAGAAACAAGCTGAAGATTCCGAACAGAATTTCACCATTGCGACTCTTTCTGCTGAATCAGATAATGTTACCGAGGTATTTATTGGATTGGATTGGATTTGTTTATTGTCATGTGACCGAGGTACAGTGAAAAGTATTTTTCTGCGAGCAGCTCAACAGATCATTAAGTACATGAGAAGAAAAGGGAATAAAAGAAAATACATAATAGGGCAACACAACATATACAATGTAACTACATAAGCACTGGCATCGGATGAAGCATACAGGGTGTAGTGTTAATGAAGTCAGTCCATAAGAGGGTCATTTAAGAGTCTGGTGACAGTGGGGAAGAAGCTGTTTTTGAGTCTGTTCATGCGTGTTCTCAGACTTCTGTATCTCCTGCCCGATGGAAGAAGTTGGAAGAGTGAATAAGCCGGGTGGGAGGGATCTTTGATCATGCTGCCCGCTTTCCCCAGGCAGCGGGAGGTGTAGATGGAGTCAATGGATGGGAGGCAGGTTTGTGTGATGGACTGGGCTGTGTTCACGACTCTCTGAAGTTTCTTGCGGTCCTGGGCCGAGCAGTTGCCATACCAGGCTGTGATGCAGCCTGATAGGATGCTTTCTATGGTGAAAGTTTTCAAAATTATGAGAAGTTCTGATCGTGATTTGTCTTTGTTGGAAAGTCAGCGACAATTAATCATAAATTCAATATTTTACCAGGGAGAGTAAGAAGGCTGATAGAAAAAAATGTATTTAGAATGTTAGCGGGAGAGAATCGCGCAGAAATCACTCAACGCTCAGTGCTGGTCCTCGCATGAAACGGTTTATTTCGCCGGCGGGGAGGTGGCGTCTGTTAAAGATCCAGACTGTCTCTCCACTGAACAAAGAAAAACATCCATTCTTATACATTTTTCTAAACAGCTACACAGCCCACTTCGGCCCACCTTGTCCAATAATATTGATTATAGATTACATACATTAGTTATACATCCAATTAAATTTGACATTACGTGAAGTGGGTCTTTGAATATCTGCCGGGACAGTTCCAGAGTCTATAGAATCCCGGAAGATGACCACCAATGCATCCACTATTTCCAGAGCCACCTCCTTAAGCACTCTGGGATGCAGATTCTCAGGCCCTAGGGATATATCCGCCATCAATGCCGTCAATTTTCTCAGCACCATTACTCAACTAATATTGATCTCCGTCAGTTCTTTCCTCTCACTGAACCTTTCATTCTTCAACATTTCTGGTACCTGGGACGGGATTCTCCACACCCTGCCGGGTTGTAGAATCACCAGCGGATGGTGTGAATCCCGCACCGTTGCTCCAACGCCGGCCGCCATATTGTCCGGCAGTCAAAGTATCGGGGCTGCTCCAAATCTCTGGCCTGGATGGACCGAAGTCCTGCCGACGTGACCACAGGTGTAAATCAGAAAACCTTTTTAACGGCATCAACCAGTCGTGCTGGCTGACGCCGGCGAGCGCAGAGGTAGGGGTCGGCGCGGGGCGGCCGCTGGAGAGAAGATGGCACGGCCGTAGGTGGGCGGAGGGAGGTCCCAGCTGCCGGTGGAGGGTCCTCCCCAGGGCCAAGGGTGCATGCCGGTGATCGTGGGTAGTGCCGGGGGTCGGGGGGGGGGGGGGGTGCTGGGGATGGGGAGTGCCGAGGAGGGTGAGTGCCGGGGAGGGGGGGTGTGCTGGGGATGAGGAGTGCCGAGGAGGGTGAGTGCCGGGAAGGGGGGGGGGTGCTGGGGATGGGGAGTGCCGAGGAGGGTGACTGCTGGGAAGGGGGGGACTGGGGATGGGGAGTGCTGGGGACGCTGAGTGCAGGGGAGGGGGGTTGCTGGGGATGGGGAGTGTCGGGGAGGGTGAGTGTCGGGGAGGGGGTGGCTGGGGATGGGGAGTGCCGGAGAGGTGGGGTGCTGGGGAGGAGGGGGGGTTTGCCTGGCCAGGTGCCAGGTGGCAACATTCACGACCATGCAACCCATGGCACCTGGCTGCGGAGGGGGGTATGGGCAATGATGATATGTTGTCTAACCCCACCCCACACCTCCTGCAGACCATTACGTTTGGGCATCACCCAGCGATGATGGGCGTCATGGCGGGAGCCGCCCTTCTACATGTTGCCCTGGGGGACGTGGAGCAGGAGTGTGCCAGGGAGGCGGCGGAGGCCGCCGCAGAGGAGCGTGCTGCAGAGAGGCAGGTGGCAGCCGCCCAGGCTGGAGGGCCGCACGCCCGACAGGACGAGTAGGAGGAGGAGGAGGTGGTGGTGCCACGGCAACTGAGGCGCCCGATGAGGCCCCGTGTGTACCGGCACCGCTCGTCGTTACAGGACCTCACGGATCAGGCATGCAGGAGGCGACTCAGGATGAGCCGGGATGAGCCATCTCATTGCACACCTGGCACCGCATGGGACTGCGGGAGGACACCCTCTCCCCTTGGCCGTCAAGGTTACGGTGGCCCTGAACTTTTACGCCATGGTGTCGTTCCAGTCACAGAGTGGGGACCTGTCCGGCATCTCGCAGGCATCGGTGCATCCGTGCAGTGACCGACGCCCAGTATGCCATCGCGGAGCCCTACATCCAGTTCCCTGTGGACCGGGCCCACCAGGATGCCCGGGCAGCGGGATTCGCAGCCGTGGCCAGGATGCCCATGGTCCAGGGGGCGATCGATGGGGTGCACGTCGCCGTGCGGCCACCAGCGGATAACAGGGCAGTGTTCACAAATAGGAAGGGGACCTACTCCATGAACATTCAGGTGGTCTGTGACCACCACATGAGGATCCTGCACGTCTGCGCCCGGTACATATTGGTTCATATTGGCCCAATCGTTCATCCCCGCCATGTCCGAGGGGCTGGTTGCTGGGTGACAGGGGTTACCCGGTGCGGTCGTGGCTGATGACACCTATACGGAGGCCACAGACGGACGCGGAGAACCGCGACAATGATGCCCAAGCAGCGACCAGAGGTGTGATCAAGAGGTGCTTTGGGCTGCTGAAGATGCGCTTCAGGTGCCTGGACAGCTCTGGAGGGGCCCTCCAGTATCCGTCAGATAGGGCCAGCCGCATTGTTGTGGTCTGCTGCGTCCTGCACAACATAGCCCAGCAGAGGGGCGATGTGCTTGAGGCAGAGGAGGGGGAGGAGCAACACGTCAAAGGGCAGGCCTCCCAGATGAGGGGGATGGGGGCAATGTACAGGACAGACGGGCTGGACATAGACGGGAGGCTGCCCACCGTTACCGGCTGGACCAGGGGGCACGGGATGGGTTGATAGCCGCACAGTTCACAGACTAGGGAGGTGTGGGAATTGCCGAGTATGGGCACAGACAGCACAGTACGGCAGCAGCCTAGCACCCTCACCCCACTGACCACCAATCACCCTCAACCCGCCCACCACCACATCGCCTACATGCACACCACTCCTCCATTGCACATCCACCTGTGGCACGACGGGCTGGGCTCTCACGGTCGCCAGTGGAAGCGTGTCTATTGCAGGCCATGGAGGATGATGACAACCCGCTCTGTGATGAGCTCCGGGCTCTACATCGTTAGACAATGACTGACTCATGGGCACAGTAACACCCTCCACCTGGAACGTCCCTGCATGCGGCCTTGGCACTGCAGCGCACGGTCCCATCGTCTGCCCGGGGGGGTGGCGAGGGCGACCCGGTGGAGGGGCACACTCACCTGAGCCCGACGTCATATCACTCCACACACACACACTGGCACTCACCTCCCACCCCACCCCCGCACGCATCGGACAGAGCACAGAGGCAGCTCCTGTAGGTGTGAAAGTGATTTTAATGACAAACGTTACATGCACGTGCCCTAGCCCCTGTAACTAGTCTGTGCCCTGCACCCGTGCCAACTTACTCAGTGTATTATTTTCTGGCCTTACGTCTAGACTACGTCTAGGTGGTTTTCCAGAGGGTGCAGCAGAACTGGAGGTGGACTCCTGTGATTCCTGCCCTGTGACTAGGGACCCTTTTGGCAGCCATTTCCTGGGGCGGCCCGGCCTGGATGGGCCAGGCAGCGCCTCAGGCGACTGGGATGGCGAGCCGCCAGCCTGTCCTGCCCGTTTCCCACCAGATGCACCTAGGACGGAAGGGGGGGGGGGGAGTCCAAGGTGTCGCGGAGTTCCGGGACCTCCCTGCAGGGGGACCCAGAATGGGCCCCAGCACCTCCTCCTCCCTCGGGGTGCCCGATGGCTCCCGGGCCTCTCCATGGGTCAGGGGTGCGAACGGATCCAGCAACTGACGCCCCCCCAGCACCTGGCGCTGTCAGCCCTGGTATCAACAAGGGTCTGCAAGTTTGCAGCCATGGAGCTCAGGGAGTTGGCCATCCCTGTCTGTGTCTGGGCGACGCCAGCCAGCACCTGGGCAATGGCGCCGATGATGCACGATCAATTGAAAAGACGAGAGTTGAATACAACTGAGGCATTATTGCTCTAAGATGTGTGGCCTCCCACAGCAGCTGGCGAAATGGCTGCTGCACGGAGGACACACATATTTATACTCCGCCTACCGGGCGGAGCCAGCAGGCAGGGACTACCGTCGAACCTGTAGTACAGGTCCTACCATACATCACCTAATATAGGTGCAACAGCGGTTTACCACATTCATCCCCTGTTAATATTGAGTCCGGCGGGGGTGGTGGAGAATTATATACACCGACTGAATTTTACATGTGCAATTTTGGTGAGGAAAAAAAATGGCTTTTGAAGTCCAGTGGACCAGTTAGAGATTCAACCGGTCCCGGGCCTTGATGTTCCTCTGGGAGCGACGCAGTGGTGGCGGTGATGCCAATGCTGGTCTGGCCTTCGGTGACTCCGGGAGCATCTGGGGGCTCGTTGAGCTTGCCGGGGCGATACAGAATCTGATCATTGTATGTGGAGAGCTCGATCCTCCACCTCAACATCTTATCATTCTTGATCTTGCCCCGCTGTGTGTTATTGAACATGAAGGCTACCAACCGCTGGTCAGTGAGGAGAGTGAATCTCCTGCTGGCCAGGTAATGTCACCAATGCCGCACAGCTTCAACGATAGCGTGGGCCTCTTTTTCGATGGGGGGGGTCCGATTTTCTGAGGCATGAAGGGTTTGGGAAAAGAATGCCACGGGTCTGCCTGCCTGATTGAGCGTGGCGGCCAGGGCGACGTCTGATGCGTCGCTCTCCACTTGAAAGGGCAGCGTCTCGTCTACTGTGTGCATCCTGGCCTTGGCGATATCGGCTCTGATACGGGCGAAGGCATGTTGAGCCTCGGCCGTCAGGGGAAAATGGGTGGACTGTATGAGTGGGCGTGCCTTGTCTGAATAGTTTGGGACCCACTGGGCGTAGTATGAAAAGAACCCCAGGCAGCGTTTGAGGGCCTTGGGGCAGTGGGGGAGGGGGAGCTCCATGAGGGGGTGCATGCGGTCGGGATCGGGCCCCAGAACTCCGTTCTGGACCACATAGCCAAGGATGGCTAAGCGGTTCGTGCTGAACACGCACTTCTCCTTGTTCTAGGTGAGGTTTAGGAGAGTGGCGGTGTGGAGAAATTTGGCAAGGTTGGCATCGGGGTCCTGCTGATCATGGCCACAGATGATGACGTTGTCGAGGTACGGAAAGTTGGCCCGCAAACCCTACCGGTCGACCATTCGGCCCATCTCCCTTGGGAAGACCGAGACCCCATTGGTGACGCCGAAGGGAACCCTGAGGAAGTGATAGAGGCGACCGTCTGCCTCGAAGGCAGTGTACGGTCCGCTTTACGGATGGGGAGCTGGTGGTAGGTGGATTTGAGGTCTACCGTTGAGAAGACCCGGTACTGTGCAATCTGATTGACCACATCAGTTATGCGTGAGAGGGGGTACGCGTCGAGCTGCGTGTACCGATTGATGGTCTGGCTGTAGTCCACGACCATTCTGTGTTTCTCCCCAGTTTTAACTACTACCACTTGGGCTCTCCAGGGGCTGGTGCTGGCCTCGATGCTGCCTTCCCGAAGCAGCCGCTGGACTTCGGAACTGATGAAGGTCCTGTCCTGGGTGCTGTACCATCTGCTCCTGGTGGCGAGAGGTTTGCAATCCGGGGTTAGATTTGCGAAGAGGGAAGGTGGATCGACCTTTAGGGTCACGAGGCCACACACAGTAAGGGGTGGTAGGGACCCGCCGAATTTCAGGGTTAGGCTCTGGAGGTTACACTGGAAGTCCAGCCCGAGTAATAGGGCAGCGCAGAGATTAGGGAGGACGTAGAGGCGGAAGCCGCTGAATTCTACGCCCTGGTCCGTGTGTGTGACCGTACAGTACCCCCGGATCACAACGGAAGGGGATCCGGAGGCCAGGGAGATTCTTTGATTGGCAGGGTGTACCGCGAGGGAGGAGCGCCTTACCGTATCCGGGTGGATGAAGCTTTTGGTGCTACCGGAGTCCAGCAGGCAACAGGTCACGTGTCTATCGATTTTAATGCTGGTCGATGCGGTAGCCAGGTTGTGCGGACGAGTCTGGTCGATGGTCACTGAGGTGGGTCGTTGTTGGTCATGGTTGGTGTCGGATGATGGGGTGCCCGGGGGGCACGGGTCCTGGAACGCTGGTGATGCCCATGTGCCTTGGGGGAGACAAGATGGCGGCGCCTGAAGATCTTGGGGAGGACAAAATGGCAGCGCCCATGGGCCGCACGTGGCGGAGGTTGAAAAAGATGGTGGCGCCAATGTGCCGCACGTGTTGCGCGGAGGGGAAGATGGTGGCGCCCACTGGCCACGCTTGGTCGGAGGAGGAGAAGATGGCGGCGCCCACTGGCCGCACGTGTCCAGGGTGGTGAAGATGGCGGCACCCATTGCCCATAAACGAGGGGGGTGGGGGCAATAGCGGCGACTGCGCGGGCCTGGCACACCACAGATCGAGCGCGGCCCCCTCTGGAAGTCGCTGGCGTATGAGGTCCGGCCCAATCCCCGTAACAAAAGCGTCCCGCATAAGGATGTTTGAATGTTCCGTGGCCGTAACGGCCTGACCGTCACAGTCCCAGACTAGTGGGTTTAGGGCCCGCCAGAAGTCTCACCAGGGAGTTGAGAGCGAGTACGTGCCTGGAAAAGAGCGTGTTTATCTTCTGGGCGTAATTTCCTTTGAGTAGCGTCATGGCTTTGGCATAGTTTGGCGTGTCCTGGATCAGCGGAAAGACGTTGGAGCTCAACCTCGAGTACAGTATTTGTATTTTCTGAGCCTCCGGAACAGGGCTTGGTGCCTAGTTGGTGTATGCCTCGAAACAAGATAGCCAAGGCACAACTCTGCCACCGGCAGTTAAGATCACTAAAGATGTCACGGGGAGTATCAATGCCATCTTTAATAATTTTTAAAATAATCTTTATTATCATAAGTAGGCTTACATTAACACTGCAATGAAGTTACTGTGTAAAACCCCTAGTCGCCACATTCCGGCATCTGTTGGGGTACACTGAGGGAGAATTCAGAATGCCCAAATTACCTAACATCTTTTGGGACTTGTGGGAGGAAACTGGAGTAGCCGGAGGAAAACGACGCCGACACAGAGAGAACATGCAGACTCTGCACAGACAATGACCCAAGCCGGAAATCGAACCTGGGGCCCTGGTGCTGTGAAGCATCGGTGCTAACTACTGTGCTGGACATTTGTCCAGAGACAAATGGGGCGGGATTCTCAGTTTCTGGGACAAAGTGTTGACGCCAACGTAGAATCCGTGAACTTTTACGACAGAAAAACTGGCGCTGCACCTAGATCGATTCCACTACCGTTGAGGGGCTAACACTGGTGCCGCGTGGAACACAATCAATTCCAATGAAAACGGTGTGGGATTTGCCGGGTCGGTGATTGACACCCGATAGGCTGACACCTGCAGCTGCATACAAATTACACTCCCTACACACGCTTATCCCATTCAAAATGATGGCACTGGTTCTGCTGGAGTGTGCCCATACAGCTGATGGGTCATCTGGGGCCAGAGGGCACTCAGGGGGGTGCCCTGGGGAGACACCTATACGACCCATGGCACCAGGTTCAAAGTGGGCTGTTAACGGTGTGCGCAGCTGCACGGCTGCCTTGCTGGCTGCGGCAATGGTGCTCCGTGCCCGTCCACCCCGACCTCACAGCCTACCTCCTGGCCACCACCCACTAAACCCCCCAGCCCTGGCAGAAGCCCCCCAGCCAGCGGCACAACTTTCAGCAAATGATGGCGATGTTGGAAACCTTCCGTACCCCCTCTCTCTTCCTCAGCAGCCGCATCGCCAGTTTCACAATATTTAAAAGTACAAGCGAACCTCGCCATTGGGAACTTGGTTATCGGAGGCAGAGAATCGCGGAGAATACTGGGTCGGGCCTGCTAATGATATGCAAACGGTGCCTACTGTACATGTGGAGTGAAATGCATTGACGGTGTTTTCGAGGTGATGGAGAATCACGATTTGGCTTCAAATCGGTGCCTGCCGCGATTTTGCCGTCGGCTGACGGAGAATCCCACCTATGGTTCCTCAGAATGGAGAAAACCATTGAGAGAATACATGAAAAATTGAACTCTGAGTAACCTTGATGGTGGACTATTTCGAAAGGATCTTAATTCCAGGAGATAACTTTGAATCTAACCTGCCAACTGGAAACTGATGTAATTAAAACAAATATTGTGGATGCTGGAAATCTGAAATAAAAACATGAAAATGGTGGATAAACTCAACAGGTTTGGCAGCATCTGTGACGAGAGAAACAACATTTTAAAAAAAAATTTAGAGTACCAAATTAATTTTTTCCAATCAACGGGCAATTTAGCGTAGCCAATCCACCTACCTTGCACATCTTTGGGCTGTGGGGGCGAAACCCACGCAAACACGGGGAGAATGTGCAAACTCCACACGGACAGTGACCCAGAGCTGGGATCGAACCTGTGACCTCGGCGGCGTGAGGCAGCAGGGCTATCCCACCGCACCACCGTGCTGCCCTAGAGAGAAACAAAGTCCACATGACCCTGATGGAATTGGATGCCATTTCTTTCATGCACTGACTTCAATGAAATGTAAAATTGGATGGTTCCTTTAGTTAACTTTAATTTCACTGTATTTCATTCTTTAAGTGGTATCCAGGTCAGGAGGGAGTCTTGGTGCTCGAGCTCTGCTATGTGTATGTAGCACAGTCACCTATAGGCAAGCTTAAGTGCAGAGGCTTTTCCACTGGTTGTGGTGCTTACCAGTTTTTCTACTGCTTCCTCCTCTCGGGCATGCTGCAGTGCTGTGTGCAAGAAGGGTATTCGGAGTGGCAAACAAGATTACCCTCTGCACATTTAGCTCCATTTCACTGGCAAATATTTTACCCACATATGAAACCAGTTTCTTTTAAGATTTTCACCCTGAAACCTATTACTCACCCTTCCTTTTGGCAAGGCTAATATAAGTCAAAAAGCTTGTTGCCTTTTTTAAAATTAAAGTGATCATAGAATCCCTGGCTTGCAGCATCAGAGCTGATCAAGTTGAGTGGATCTATATACTGCTGAGCCCATTTCTCACCGAGTCCATGCTAAAATCCAAAATATGGTACTCGGATCAGGTTAGCACAGGAGAGAGACAAATACATAAGTAATTCTATTAAAATACACTCACTGCATGACTCCAGTAAATAGTTTAAAATTCATGTACTAGTCATTTCCTTGTATTATGATGACTATTTTGGTAGAAGTCTATAATTTTCATCAGTCATTAAGTTATTTACAAATTTGCCTGTAATTTATACATAATGTACACCATGTACTTATGACCATCTTACATAGTTTATACACTATACACTGATCCGGTTTTCACTCTGCTGTAAGTGTGGAAAGTAAAATAACAGAAAGGACCTCCCAGAATATCCACACAGATCTCACATGGGCAATTATCAGAGCTCCCAGTGAAATTGTGTCAATACCTAAAAACAGGTATTGGCCCCATTTCTCTGAGGATTTCAATAATCTCCCACTGAAACTACATTTGATGTCAGTGGAACCTGCAGGAATTCAGCCCCTTGAGATCTCTGAGAGTGGTATTCCAGTTCTTTGTGTTCATTTACTGATGTAATGATACCTTTTTACTCCAACAATGCATACAAATGTTGTTCTAAATATGAAATAATGGTCTGTCCATCTTGGAAATTACATTTGAGATCAAGCCGTGAAAGAGGCAGTTTTGCTTCACTTGCTGGGATTGTTCAATGAACTGAGAGAACAGCTTTATCAGCTAGTTGTGCATGGGGCTGTGGTGAGTTTAATTCCTCCTGTGCATTGTACTTACTTGGTAATCATAATTCCTAAAAAAAAAGCAAGCTGGAACGATAATGAATATCTATTACAGCACAATAATAAAAATCTAGCTTGTCACCAAAAAAATATGCAGAGTGAATAATATATCTCTGCATTTATTTATGCAACACAACAGTCCCTGAGGAAAAATTCAACAAGCCAATGAATGTTAAATGTCTGTACGATGTGTTTCTGCCCGTGATTCAGTATTGTGCATAGAGCAGTCAATCAGCGGTTACTGCACATCCATATTATTTATATCTTAAAAAAGGTGGGTGTAGAATTGACAACTGCCATCAATAATAAAACAATGAGATTTTCCTCTGGGCATTAGTGATTTTGGAGTATTACCATCAGAGGTAATATATTTCTTTACTCTGAAATTTGTCAGTAATTATGCTAGTGACATATTTACCACCAATTCATATTTTCCATTTTCAGTCACCAGTGAGATTATGAAACAATTGAGATGGTAATTAGGGGACATAACAAGAAAAAAGCTAACCCTTGAATATTTTCTCCACTGATCAAAGCACTTTTCTGACTGAGATCATGAATATTTTAAGTGAGTTATTGCTGCCATTTATTGCCTTCCACAATGAACCACTTTTAATAGCAAAAAAATTGGTATTCCCACTGTACAAACTTGGAAGTCGAAATTCATTGCTTTTTCCAGTCTGTCGACAAATTCTTTGGGTTTGAGTGTTGTGTGATATGCGAGGTGAGAGAATGTGTATGTCATACTGGTTGATCAGAAACTTTGCTGTGTGAATTTCTTGGTCAATTTGGAAACTCTAGTTATGGTGATGGGCTTCTACATCTGTCAGTTTCCCAAAGATTCAAATAACAAAGGATCACAGACAATCCAACTAGAGTCAGTCAATGTGAAACATTAGTGATCATACGGCACGGTGGCACAGTGGTTAACACTGCTGCCTCACAGCTCCAGAGACCCGGTCAATTGCAGCCTTGGGTGACTGTGCGGAGTTCGCATTTTCTCCCCGTGTCTGTGTGGGTTTTCTCCGGGTGCTCCGGTTTCCTCCCACAGTCCAGAGTTGTGCAGATTAGGAGGATTGGCCATGAAGATAAAGGGAACTGTTAGCGACATGTATGACCGACTGGTAGAAAGGGCTGACACCGTACTGGATGCAACAAGAAAGAAATGTAAGGAAGACCTGGGGATTGAAATAGGGTGGGAACTCTGGAGCGAAGCACTGCATAGGGTCAACTCACCTCCACGTGCGCAAGGCTCAGCCTGCGCAACTAAAAGTGGTACATGGAGCCCTCTTAACAAGAACTCGTATGAGTAGGTTCTTCCCGGAGGTGGAGGATAGGTGTGAACGGTGCCAAGGAGGCCCGGCCAACCACGCCCACATGTTCTGGTCTTGCCGCAGACTTGTGGGGTACTGGGCAGCCTTCTTCGAGGCAATGTCCTGTAGCCACCTGGGTTGGCCAACTCCCGACGTAAAATGGAGAACAGCAAAGGCTGCAGGGAAATTCAACCAACAGAGGCAGAAACTAGCAGGTGCTAGTTTACTGTGTATTAAACTCTGCAAAAGCCAAGACAGCATCGATACAAGCAGCCATCTGCATAATAATGTAGCAGCCATCTACATACTAATGAGCGATCACCGGGAAAAATCGAAACATTTGGGATTAACAAGGCCAAGCCAGACTCCCCGGTGCCAGCAGGAGCCAACACAAAGGAGGTGAACGAGCACCTCAAGACCGCCCATCGATCAGGGAATCGCTCCAGTGTTGAAGAAATCAAACCAAGCGATTGGAACGAAGTCCAATCACTTGGGACCAGGTACAGGGTCCGCCCCGAAAGGCGGGAAGCCCCTGGGGACTATAAAGTTAAGCCCCCAAGTTCAAATCGTCCGCCTTGACCGGGTCACTCAGCAACGCAAACCAACCCTTGACAGTGACCGGTTCAGCTGCCGCCAAGAGCCAGTAAGTCCTAAGTCAACGCTCGCTACGAGATAGGCACTCCTAGCTACCAGTCAGTACCAACTTTGAATCCCGCAGACTCAGAACCCGAACGAAAGGCCATTTGTTCCCCTGGCCTGGTGGGCCAGTCCGAAGCTAAGTATAGGCCTGTTAGTTGTAGAAGTAGCTTAGAAGTAGAATTTATGCATGAGTAGCGATTACTGTGTATAGTAAATGTGCTTTGATTTGAATCTTACTAATTGGTGTATTGAGTTATTGATCATTACTTGAACTTGAACCTCGTGGCGGTATCGTGGCGATACCTGGCGACTCGAGAGCAAAGGTTATAAAACAGAGCCAAGTGACCCAACCAAAGGTTAGCAACATATTACTGGCAACATCTGACGGGACCCGATCTAGAAGTGGCTTAACCACTCCGGGAGAACCCAAAAATTTGAATTAGAGATCCAATTGGGAACAGAAAACCACAAGTGTTCAAGCAGTTCTGATCAATCCTCATAATTCGGAAGTGTGTTAAATGCATGCGTAACTAACAGGGCGATAACGTAATACTGATAGATTTTTTGTTGCGACAAAACTGTCGGGAGTTTGTATTCCGGAAAATAGCGAAAGCCGTACCCGTACTTACAGCACCGCCTTAATACCCTTTGTTCCAAATTTTAAGAAAGTATTTAGAGAGGAAAGATGGCAATGCAACGCCTCATGAACCCAGAAGAATTTGCGGTCGCAGCGACCAGCAGCAGTAGAGTAGGACAATGTCCCGTTTGGGAAGAGGAAATCAGGAAGTACCTCAAAGGGAAAGGATGGCTCCTTTGGAGCGAATTCTGTAACAATGAGGAAACAGGTCCTGGGAGTATAGGACATACTTGGTGGGAGAACCTGAGTGAGATTCACATGAAGAGCTTAGGAAAAACTCTCAAGCCGATGGCAAGGGGCTGTTTAGCACAGGGCTAAATTGCTGGCTTTGAAAGCAGCCCAAGACAGGCCACCAGCACGGTTGAATTCCCGTAACAGCCTCCCCGAACAGGCGCTGGAATATGGCAACTAGGGGCTTTTCACAGTAACTTCATTGAAGCCTACTTGTGACAATAAGCGATTTTAATTTTAATTTTAATTTTCATTTTTCATTTTTTCAATCATGTCCTGCTTGGCACAATTGCGAGGCACAGAGGAGGTCATTAGGACGCTCCGGAAAGAGATAGAAGGCATACATCGAATGAGCAAGGTTGATGTCAGTGATGTAGAAAGAGAGAACGTAGAGTTAAGGAGGAAGTTGGCAGCAAAAGACGGAGAGGTGGATGATGCCAAGTGGGCACACCTGTCTTGTCTGGCGCACTTAAGCAGCTTCCAATCCCAGTACGAAAAGGCCTATCAGGACACGCAATGTGCAGTCCTGGTATGAGAGAAAACCGAGAAGCAGGTAGAGGCATTGCAGAGGTAGTGTAATGACCTGAAGGCAGCATTAAGAGCACTCCATGCTGCCACCACGGAGCAAAGACAAAGCTCACTAGACCACGCAAAGTGCCGGAAGCAGTTTGCAGAACTGCAATCTCTGCTTTCAGTTCAAAAAGGATTCCAGGAAACCTTTGGATCAAAGTTAGATGAGGAAGATGGCCCTGATTGGGAAGAGTTAAATGAGACAGCGCAGAGATATGTTCAGGGAACATGTGCGCAGGGAAAGCCCCAAAAGAGAAAAGAGCCCCAACCCCCCACAGAGCAGATAGTTCAGGCCCCAATGAACCCAGTCACCACCCACCGCACAGCCACATCGGACGACATAGAATTTTTGTACACCACCCCCTTAACAGTGACCCAATTACGCGTTGTGCGAGAAAATCACCCCGTTCCTCCCCACCACCTCTTTGTCAGAGTAAAGCAGCAGGCGACCATGTACGGTCTGGATGAGTGAGACCATGTAAAGCTCACAGTTCGGTCGTAGCAGCCCTTCCCGGCCCACAGAATGTAGGAGGAGGCACCCTTGCGATCGTATATAACCGGGGTGACCCCGCAGATGGCTTCAATAAATGCAGGCAAAAGAAAACCGAGCACCCCACAGCGTTTGCTGGGCGCCTGTGGATCCATTTTGCAGCAGTTTTTGGAGACTTAGACCGCGCCCATTTGTCCCCAGACAACATGGCCAAATGGACCCGCACCCTTATCTCCTATGCCACAGAAACAGGACAAAAAGCTTGTGTGAATTATGATCCCTCAGAGGAGGCTCATAATGAGAACTGGGTTGTAAAAAGATTGTCCCGTGCCTGGGAGCAGTCGGTACAAAACAAACCCGCAGTTAAAAATCCCGAAGAACAGCAGGCAGAAGCAGACATACAAGCAGTTAAAACACACCAGAAACCCTTCCACAAGGATTCCACAACTCCCCCTCCATTTTCCACCGACAGCTGGCAAATGGTTCAGCCAAATTTTCTCGCCCCGAATGTCTGGTCCAGTATGGAGACGACCTACTACTGCAGAGAGACACCAAGGAAGAGCACATCGAGCTTCTGTCCGAACTCCTGGAACTCCTACAAGCAATTGGATGTAAAGTTAACCCCAAAAAGGCCCAGATTTTGGAAAACAAGGTGATATATTTGGGTACAATTATCACGCACGGTAAACGCGAGATCGAGCATAAAAGGATTGACTCGATTGCTAAATTGCCCCTTCCCCAGAACGTTTCAGCCCTCCGGTCGTTTTTAGGACTGGTTGGCTACTGCCGAAACCATATTGCCGGTTTCGCCAGCAAGGCAGCACCCCTCTCAGACCTCCTAAAGAAAGGAGCCCCCTGGGAATGGCTTCCGCAGCATACGGATGCTGTGGACTCATTGAAAAGAGCACTCATGGCAGCCGCCGCACTACAAGTTCCAGACCCGCTTTCCCCTTACGCTATAGAGATAGCAAGCACAGACCGCACCCTTTCGGCCATGCTCCTTCAGGAACGGCATGAACAGTTAAGACTTACGTCACCAGAGTTTTCGATGCTGTGAAGCAGGGATTTTCAGCCTGCGAAAGGCACCTGCTCGCAGTTTTTTGGGCAGTACAGTATTTTTCTTACATAACCGGACTGAACCCCATCACAATCCTGATGGAACACACCCCCACCCAACTTTTACTGGACGGACGACTTAAGGACGGTACAGTTAGTCAGATAAGAGCAGCCAAATAGACCCTTCTTTTGCAGGGACGGGACATCACTGTTAAAAGGACAAAGACCCACACTTTTTTAGCCGATAACCCCCATGAATGTGAAATTATCTCTCCACACCACAACACAGGCCCCTTTATTGCTAAAATACCCCCCAGAAAGATATGTCGTTCAACCCAGAGCCCCAAGCACACAGACACGTGCAAACCCATAAGGATATATGTGGATGGATCTTCCACAATATTAGAAGAGAAGTGCATAACAGGATGCGGCATTTACGTAGAGGACGCACAGGGACGCGCCCTAGAAGAAATAGCAATAAAACTTCCAGGACACTTAGGCGCGCAGGTGGCAGAACCTGCGGCCATCGCATACATAGTGGAACACCCAGATTCCTTCCCCAGCTCAGCAGACATATATTCGGACAGCCTCTATGTCTGCAACAGCCTTACAGAATTCCTACCCCTGTGGAAAGCAAGAGGAGTTGTTTCCGCAGATGGAAAACCCCTCCCCTTAGCCCCATTGCTCCGTCACATTTTAGAGTGAGCACAGACAGGACTTTCGGAATCGTGAAAGTTCGAAGTCACCATCGTTCCTCCCCCACTCTGGAAATGTAAAAGCCGACACACTGGCTAAAGCAGGTTCCAGGCACGGATATTTTTGGACACCCCCCGAAAGCACACCAGTGAATGCATTTCAGGTCTCGCAGACTAATATCGATGATTTAGTGCAAGCCCAGAAGCAGGATAGCAATCTCAGGGCGATTTTGAAAGGAAACTATCCAGCACCCTATGAGAGATTTAAGAATACACTGACCACACATGACGGTGTGGTGTTAAAATTTTATGGTTCCTGAACAGGACAGGAATCAACTGATTTGTTTATTCCATGAGTCATGGACATCAGGGAATCGATCCCACTACAGCCCACCTCAGGCAGTACTGTTGGTGGCCGAGTTTAAAAGATGATGTAAATCACTCCATTGAGAATTGCCTTATCTGTGCCCAGAACAACCCGGACAGATACGCCAAAAAGGCTCAGCTCAGTCACACCTGACCCGTTAATGGCCCCTGGACTAACCTCCAGATTGATTATATAGGACCATTGCCCCTTTGCAGGAATGGTTATAAATATGTACTCGTGGTGATAGACACGTTTACCAAATGGGTGGAAGCATTCCCATCCAGAACAAACACGGCAAAGACCACAGCCAAGATTTTGACCCACCGCATCTTTATGAGATAGGGACTCCCCCACAGCATTGAATCCGACCAAGGTTCCCATTTTACGGGACGTGTCATGAAGAACGTCCTCATGAAACTTCCACATTGCATACCACCCCCAGTCGAGTGGTATTGTGGAGTGCATGAATCGGACCCTAAAATCAACCGTCAGATAAATGGTCCAGCAAAACAACACCACTTGGGACTCAGTCCTCCCTTTTGCGCTGATGTTTCTGCGAAATACGGTTTCCACATCCACAGGTTACACCCCACAAACTCTCATGACCGGACGCCCCATGAAAGGCACAGAATTTTTATTCGGATTATATTTGACCAGCCCCGAAGTGACGGCCCTCACACATGAGAAAGCAGTAGAACAATTAGTGGCGAATGTTAAAACAGCTCAGCTAGCAGCCGCAGTGAAATTGGGCACAAGAAAGAAACAGAGCAAGGCCTGTTTCGATAAGACAGTGCATCCGACTGAGTTCAGTGTAGGACAGCAAGTCATGCTCTCCATATACAACCCCAGCACATTCCTGTCACCAAAGTATTCGGGTCCGTACTCCATTGCGGACAAAGTAAGCCCTTCCGTCTACAAAATAAAGTACCCCAATGGAAAGACTGCGTGGTTCCATATCAATCAGATGAAGGCATATGGAACATAGTCTAACCACGCACACCCCGTCATGCTCGACGCAGCAGACCACGCCCCGCCCACAGCCAACGTAACCCTACCCTCCCCCAACACGTCCAGCCCAGCCACGGACTCAACCCCGACTCCACCCCCGAATTATAGACTCCGCCCCGGAACGCCCACAGGCTGCAGAAGCAGCGACAGCGACTGTGACTCAGACAATAGCCACAGCACGCCTCCCTACTATCCCTATGCAACAGGACTCACACCCAGCGAATCTGACCACGATTCGAGTGATCCCTTCATGATCACTTTCCTAAACAAACCCCACCACCAACCACCGACCTACAATGACGACCCCAATTTCGTCCCCACAGAACTAGACACGACCTTTTGGCACCAAGATAATTCGTACAGACTCGTCCGGAATGACGAGAGCGATCCCAGATCACACCATGCAGTCCTATCAGCCCTGATACACTCGAGAGTTTGGCATCCAGGAGAAGATGACGACTTTGAGTCTGACTCCCAAAACGAGAACCCCTTTGTGACCCTGTTCGCAACCGATAACTGAGGTGTCCAGATGATGTTTTAAAAAGGAACCGCTTGGGAGAAAACGGTGTCCTTTCTGATGGAACCTGCAGCATGTTTGATGTTGTTTGTACTTGTTCTGTTAAATCTTGTATGTTAGACCGGAAACATTTTTACACGGCCCCACGCCGCCACCCTTCTGACGCCCACTGGCAGTCAGAGAAACTAGTTTGGCCAGACGCTAGTTCAGAGGAACTAGTTTGTCCGCAGAGACTTGTTAAGGTCCCAGACGCCAGTTCAGAGGAACTCGTCTGTCGACAGATACACAGACCCCCGTTCATAACTGCCCTTCTGGTTCGAAGGAAGAACCAATACGGCAAACCCCCACGATGACTACATTTCTTGCCCGTTCTTGTCGGTTGCTCAGGCAGTGGAGAAACCGCATTGGGGCCCGCCCTGCCTGGGAACCCCCCTCTGGTCAGCTACGCTTGGGTAGGTCACACACGGCATTGGTCGCCGTCCTACCCGGGGACTCCAACCAAATCTTACCCGTTGCAGCCCATACGCACCTCATTTCGGCAAGTTTTGTTCAAAATGTTTGTTTTGTTTTCAGGTAACCCTTAGGTTGCCAACCCTCTGCTATTTACATCCTCAAACATTGGATGGTAAACCGCAGAGTCTGCGAGAAGGCTTGCACTGGTTCAATATTTGTAAGTGTGTCTTTTCCTGAAATTCGGTTTTTGGGGAAAAGAAAAAAATGAGGGAGTCACACATAGTGACCAATTATAAAGGGAGTAATTGGCACTAAAGAACAGACAGGCTATTATACGAGATATTAAAACAAGATAATAACAGACACTATGCTTGATCCCACAGAACTCCAGAAGCTCCAGGACCAGAGAAGAGAAGAGAAGAGAAGAGAGGTGAAAGAAGAAGAACCATGAGGACATCCTCCACGTGGCTCATCGCCATAATGGACATTTGGTTGCCCGCGAACGCGAACCCCCGACCTCAACGCCCCCAGCCGTTAATGATTCACTTCCCTACAGTACCCAGAGCGCAGTCACAAGCGACACCACACCATCTTGGTGCGACAGGTTTATAACCTGGTACTCCCTGTCCTACTTGATAGAATCCCTACTAGTATTGGCGATACTCTGCTGCATCGTGCAGACTATTCGTCTGAAAAAATGGAGAAAGAGAGCCTACCGTGCTCGCACCCCGGTATATAGGATAAGATCCCCCATTTTCGGATATGACCAGACCCCCGACCCCCGCGATCTATAATAAAGAGCATTTGTTTGCGTTTTTTTGTTGTGAATAAAGCCATGCTTCATGAGCGATTGTACAATCCTGAGCTTAAGTGCCAAGCCAGAAAAATGTGTATAATACTGCGATGATTTTGTTTGTATTGTTTAGGAAGTTAGTGTGATGGAATGTTTGAGTGAATGTAGTTTATTAAGGATAGTTAGAGGTTCTGATTTTCTTATTTTGTAATGCATGTCCCTGTTTGACATAGCGCCCCTCAGAATTGTCAGTTAAAATTTTTTTGCATAGTTATGGTCAGTGTAGAGGCCATAGAAGAGTGCTCGCCGGGTCAGGGAGTGAAGAACAACGCAGTTATGTGATCCTTCATGCTTCACGTTAGGATCACAAGGAGTGTGTGTAGCCACCTGGGTTGGCCAACTCCCGACGTAAAATGGAGAACAGCAAAGGCTGCAGGGAAATTCAGCCAACAGAGGCAGAAACTAGCAGGTGCAAGTTTACTGCGTATTAAACTCTGCAAAAGCCAAGACAGCATCGATACAAGCAGCCATCTGCGTAATAATGTAGCACCCATCTACATACTGATGAGCGATCCCCAGGAACTATCGAAACATTTGGGATAAATCAGGTCAAGCCAGACTCCTCGGCGCCAGCAGGAGCCAACACAAAAGAGGTTAACGGACACCTCAAGACCGCCCATCGATCAGAGAACCGCTCCAGTGTTGGAGAAATCGAACCAAGCGATTGGAACAAAGTCCAATCACTTGGAACCTGATTCAGGGTCCGCCCCAAAAGGCGGGAAGCCCCTGGGGACTATAAAGTTAAGCCCCCAAGTTCAAATCGTCCTTCTTGACCGGGTCACTCAGCAACGCGAACCAAGCCTTGACAATGACCGGTTCAGCAGCCGTCTTAAGTCAACGCTCGCTTCGAGATAGGCGCTCCTAGCTACCAGTCCGTACCAACTTTGAATGCTGCAGACTCAGAACCCCAATGAAAGGCCATTTGTTCCCCTGTCCTGGTGGGCCAGTCCGAAGCAAAGTATAGGCCTGTTAGTTGTAGAAGTAGCTTAGAAGTAGAATTTATGATTGAGTAGCGATTACTGTGTATAATAAATGTGCTTTGATTTGAATCTTACTAATTGGTGTATTGGGTGATTGATCATTACTTGAACTTGAACCTCATGGCGGTAACATAAAGATACGTGGCCTCTCAGAATCTCTCCAAATGGAGAAAATCAAATTCGCCATCCGAGGGTCAGACGACGGCTTCCACAGAACATGGGAGCCATTCACTCAATTGTTCCGGGACCTGTTTATGGCCAACGAACAAGCAAAAGAATAGCCAGGTGGCCAAGAATCAGGGGAAAGTAGCCGACGCGGGGGAGCGAGGGATAGACCGGGGGAGGGGGCAGGGGGGGAAGCTAAACCTAACAGAAAAGAAAGGCGAACTACAGGAGAAGGATCCGGGAGGAAGGGGGCAGAAGGGGTGGGGATAGGGGGAGGGAAGAGGGAGGAGACAGGGAACAATAGAGGGGAACCAGTGAGGTGGGGGGAGGCAAGGGAATGACAGCCGGAAGGAAGGCACGGGAAACATTAACAAACTTGGCATCTACAGGAGCAGAGAACAAGGAAAATCCGGGTGAAAGACGGGACGAACGGCTGAAACGAAGGTGATCGCGAGACGACAACAGCAGCGTAAACCGTCCGGGAGAGGCAAGCGACAACACCAACACCAGATCCATTCGCGTATTGCCCTCTGTAACTGTTCTGTAATTGTTTCCCCAGCGCCCAAATGTATATGTACCCCCCAGTTCACCCCCCCCCCCCACAAACAGATGCCTACTTATGTGCTAAAAACAATATTGCCAATTGTACAGAGGTGCTGTTGTTGAGCTAGCACATTTTACTCTACCAGTTATTTTATTCTAACTTTGTTTTGTTGTTGTGTGTTTTGTTTTTTGTGCGTGTTCCCTTCTCTTCTATGTATATATATATATATACGTATTCTATTTTGTGTACATAATGGTAACTATACTTTGTTCAAAAACCCAATAAACAACATTTATTTTAAAAAAACAATGGTCTGGGGTGGGCACAGTAAGAAGTTGTACAACACCAGGTTAAAGTCCAGCAGGTTTGTTTCGGATTACTAGCTTTATAAGCCATGGTCTTTTTGAATGATGGAGCAGGCTCGAGGGGCCAGATGGCCTACTCCATTCATGCCCAGACATCTCAGAACTTCTCTCCCCATGGATGATATTGAAAACTCCCCTATAGCTTTTGTATTCACATTCCATGGGGCTTTAGTGGTTCTTTTAACCATTATTCTTCTCTGTTGATAGTGTTTCTTTTTCATTTCTCTTTTGGTCATCAACCTAGGCCAAAGGAGTAGGCAGATGATCAGATCTCATGTCTCCTGTAATGATGCCACAAAGCCAACAAATCGGAAGTAGATAAGAGTGCCCTGTGGTGATTCACCATGTCATTCTGTTTCTTCCTCTCTTTATCAAAGTGACCAGCCTGCTCCTCACAATATCACTGCTGACAGTGTAGGATATCAGTAGTGAGCTCTTCCTCGAACACTCCATGGTTTAGTGGCTTTGTTTATGTGCTCCAAAATACTGGATAACTACATCATTCATCTTACATTAGTTCCTCGATTCACAGGAGTATTCAGTTTAGGTGGATTGGCCATTCTAAATTGTCCCTTACTGTCCAAACGTTAGATGGGGTTACTAGGACAGAGCAGGTGAGCGGGCCTAGGTGGGGTGCTCTTTCAGAGGGTCGGCGTAGGCTCGATGGGCTGAATGGCCTCCTTCTGCACTGTAAGGATTCTAAGATTGTGTACAAATGTTCAAGTATTTGGTATGTTTCCTATGACATGTGCACATTTCTGTACATGATGGCCCAGAAGACCTATGGCTGTATCAATATAGTCATCCAAAGAGTACAGCATGTTGTGACCTAGCAGCAAATCTCCTGGAACTATCATAGGCCCACATCCTAACATTCACGGGGTCAACTATGGAAGAATAGACTGAAAGATGACACAACATGGTGGAGAGCTCGCTCCACGATTTTTCAATGCTGCTCTGGAGGCCTTGGTTGGGGAGGTGTCAACTACACGCAAGCGGCCAGAAGCTCCTGGTGTCAAGAGCAAGCCCCAAGGACCTGGATGCGGTGCTGAAAGATGTCAAATCACCCCAATTAAGATCAGTGAATATATCCTTGCATGCCAAATTCCATGAACTGAAATAATGTTGAATGCTGTATCTCACCAGTTGGCTGTCTGGCCTCACAGACCATCAAAGCACCACACCTCGATCATTTATCTACTTTTAGTAATCACAACTGATACGAACATTCATAGCCTCACTTACCCTTACATGGTTAACAATGCTTCAAGCCACATACCACATCACAGAATTCACAAACACTTGCAACTATTCAACCATGATAGACATCAAATAGAAACACATTGCGCCATACTCATAGACACACTCCCCTATCTCTTGCAGGACATTTGGCACATAACTGGAGAAGCAGGAGCCAACCATAAATGATGGAATAGGAAAGTTTACATATCCTTATCCCCATGAAGGAGATGGTACTTGCGATCATTCGAGTAGCCATGATTGAGGTCATAGCCAGAAAAGGTGTTGAAACTATTGAAGATGCCGAATTTTCCATCTCACAACCCACTTCACCCTCATCCTACAATAACTAATGACTTGATCGGCTCATCTTGTACCTATTGCTTTCCCCTCTGCCCTCAACACAACATTACCCTGCATCTTTCACCTTTCAGATATCGAAGAACTGGAACCTGGTTAAGGTAGTGGTGGAAGAGTAGTAAGACAATGATGAAAGAGCAAGACTGTCACTTACTCTCACACTCGCAGTCAGATATTGACACTGCATGTATTTTTGAGAGTTGTTTAGAGGTAGATCTGGACCTGGTGAGACACCGAGCATGAGTGCTCTGCAGCTGGGGCAGGGAACAAGGTATATAGTAATTCCCAGCTTCCAGAAGGCAAAATTATACACATGTTCTGCTGTAGATCATTCAGATGAGATCTTTGATGGGACTGTCTACAGTAAAAGTCTTATAAATATAGGAATGCAGGAACATAGGAAGAAGGATAGGTCATTCAGCTCCTTGAGCCTGTTCCACCATTCAATGAAATAATTGCTAATCTGTGAGCTAATTCCATATAGCGCATTTTCCTAATTTAATACCTTTGGCTAACAAACAAAATCTATCAATCTCAATTTAAAAATTAACAGTTGATCTAGCATCAGTTGCATTTGCGGAATAGAGTTGTAAACTTCTACTACCCTTTTTGTTGAGAAGTGTTTCCTACAGCAGGATATAGATCGGTTGGATACTTGGCTGATGTGGGGGTAATGCATTTTGGAAGGTCTAATGAAGGTGGGAATTATACAGTAAATGGCAGAACCGTTAAGAGTATTGACAGGCAGAGGGATCTGGGTGTATGGCATGGGCAGCATGGTGGTTAGCACTGTTGCCTCACAGCACCAGGGGCCCGGGTTCAATTCTGGCCTCGGATGACTGTCTGTCTGGAGTTTGCACTTTCTCCTCGTGGCTGTCGAGCTATTAGTTTGCACTTTTCGATTCCTAAGTATCCTTCGTGAACCTTGGTTCTGATCATTTGCCTTAGCGTAGTTGGAATCATTATGTGATCTTGCCTAAGCAGGAATCTGTTGATGCTGCTTAGATCATCTTGAATGTTCCTATAACTGGAACAACTTCCTTTTATCCAACCATCTCTCATATAAAGCATCACACGCTGTAACGTGTCATCCTTGGTTGTTTCTTCTTTTATTAATTTCATTCTTTCATCGAGACAGGTAGATTTTCTTCTAATACGTTAGCTTGAGCTTCGATCACCAGGATTATGTCGTTTATCCCAGTATTTTCTTCAGTTGCACACGACAGTGCATCAGCTACCACAACGTATTTATCGGGTGTATATACAAGCTTGAAGTCATAATGTTGAAGTTTCATTATGATACTTTGTAGTCTCGGTGACATATCATTCAAATTCTTCTTGATGATTGATACAAGTGGACGATATCCGTTTCAACAGTAAAGGTCGGTAACTCGTACACATAGTCCATTCCTGTGAGAAGACTTAGACATTCTTTTCCTGTATGTGCATAGCGCTGTTCAGTTGGAGTCATCACTCTTGATGCATAGGCAATGGGTTGCCATTGCCCGTCAAACATTTTCTGAAGTAGCACAGCTCCTATGCCATCGTTGCTTGCATCTATTGATATCTTCATTTCACGCATTGGGTTGAAGAATGACAGTACTGGTGCAGGTATGAGTGCTATCTTCAGATCAGACCATTCTGTTTTATGTTCGTCCGTCCATGTGAACAGAACATTCTTTTTTATCAGCTCCAAGCTGTTGTTCTTGAGGATAAGTTTGGAATACACTTTCCAAGAAAGTTCACACCACATAGCAGTCTGAGAACCACTGTTTTATCCTTGGCGAAGACATCTTGTTAATTGCTGCAATGTTCTCGTTGTCTGGCTGCACACATTGAGGGGAAATCTGGTCACCCAAAAATGTGAGTTTGGATGTACTAAACTGGCATTTGGTCCTATTGAGCTTCAAGCCAAACGTGTCGATTTGTTGCATTACTTGCAGAGGCCTTGCATTATGTTCTTCCTGAGTTGCTGACTATATAATTATATCGTCACCGTAGACTCTGACACCTTCAATACCTTCAATCATTTGCTCCATTGCACAGTGGAATATTTCTGAGGCTGATATTATATCAAAAGTCATTGGGTTAAAACAATATTGTCCATAGGGACTTTTGAACACAACTTTCTGCTGGTTTCATCCAGTTTCAGCTGCCAAAACCCTCTAGAGGCATCTAGTTTAGAAAAGGTTTTGGTTTGTGCCATTTCACTTGTCATCTCTCCATGTTTTGGAATAGGGTAATGTTCCATTTTTATATTCTGATTGAGATTTTTCGGATCAATGCAGATTCTAAGATCTCCATTTATTTTTTTTGATGCATACCATTGAACTAACCCAGTCAGTGTGCTCTATCACTTTTGTGATGATTCCCAGTTGCTGCATTCGGTTGAGTTCCTGTTTCAGGTGTTCTCTCAAGGGAGCAGGTACCCTCCTTGGTGGGTGAATAACCGACTTGGCATTATCTTTCAGCTGTATTTTGTACTTGAATGGTAGAAATTTTTCAATTCTGGCATCAATTTGGTCTTGTGCATGGACTGAGATTTTGTCTGTGCTGTGAATTCTCTTCACCAGCTGCAGTAGCTCGCACACCTGCATACCTAGTAGTGACTATCGCTTCGGTCCCACTATCTCAAATTGTAAAGACATCTTCATGTCTTTAACTTGTACTGTGAGGTAACATGTTCCCATTGCATTAACAACATTGCCTCTATAGTCTCATAACTGACAATCATTGTCATGTACTTGAAGCTTTTGGTTCAATTGATTAAGTCCAATTAATCAAATTAGCATGAGCACCGGTATCCAATTTGAATTGAATGTCTGTTCCATTAATCTACAATGGAACTGTCCACTCAGCTTCAGTATTGACAATTGATATAGACTTTAAGTTTTCCGTTGAGGAAACAGCCTTTGGAATAGCATTAATATTTTCTCCAATACCGACAAAGAAAGTGTCTTCCAAGTCGTAATTATCTGGGGCAGTTTGATCACCTTAATTGCACATTTATTTGCATTTACTATTTGTCCAGTTCAATCTTTGGTAACTGAGCTTCTCTTTTCATACCATGGCAATGTAGTTCGATTCGGCACTGTGCAGCGAAATGATTCTGTTTGTGACACTTCATCTATACTTTCCCGAAGGCTGGGCATTTTTTCACTGGATGGGCGTGGCCACACCGTTTGCACGTCATAATGCTGGTTGCATCATGCGCAAAATGCCACTGTCTCTAGCGTTAATTTCTGTTGCCTGAGCAATCTTTCACACAGCTTTTCATTTTTTATACCGAATACAATCTGATCACGCAGAAGGGCATCTCATAATACTGAAAAATTACAGGTCTGTGCTTTGAACCTGAAATCTGTTACGAAATAGTCAATTGTTTCATCTGCTGTCTGGACTCTTTTTTGGAATATATAACATTTGAATGTTTCATTAATCTGCAGCTCAAAGTGTCTGTGGCACTTTTCTATAACCGTGTTACATTTCTTTTAGTCAACTTCATTCTCAAAGTGGAATGATTTAAATAATTCTAACAATTGTGGTCCAGCCATTGTGAAGAACAATGCAATCTTTGGCTGATCGCTGCGAGGTCTAAGACTGAGAGGTACAGTTCAAACTGTTGTTTAAAATTTCTCCAGTTTGAATCTACTTTACCCAATGTCCTGAACTGCTTTGGAGTCTGCAAATCCTCCATGAACCTTCGACTGGTCACTTTTCTTTTATGCGACTGGCTTCAACGAGGTCGTTGCGAGTGGAGTCTGGTTGAGATTTTTTTCTTTCGATCTTCACAAGTTTTTTTTCAGAGATTTTTCTTTCTCTATCTAAACCTTACTATACTACCTTAGGAACCAACCCTGGTACCATGAGATGTGCTCTGCTTTATTTAGCAGGATGTCTTGAATATGTAGTGTTGAACAAAGAACATCAAGCAAAGTAAATTTAAAAAGCTAACTTATTAACACTACTTAAACAAGATTTGAACAAATTCCTAGGTAAAACGTTACTAACTAAACTAGCGATATCTCTAACGATAGAACTCTCAATTATACAACTAATCTCTCTCACGCCTAAACACCTTCTCCCAGAATCTCAGGAGTCATATGATTATATGGCAGCTCTTTATCCCAATCTGATGGTGAGAAGTATTAACATGAAATTGTTAACCCTTTGTCTCCTTTACAATATACATATTTTACAGATACGATAATGACGTTTAAGGGGCAGCGTGACAAATAAATGAATAGGATGGGAATAGAGGGATATGGACCCTGGAAGTGTGCAAGATTTTAGGTTAGACGGGCATAGTCAGTGCAGGCTTAGCGGGCTGAAGGGTCTGTTCCTGAGCTGTACCTTGCTTTGTTCTTTGTAATGTCACTTCTGACATGCCTGGCTCCACTTTTTAGATTATTCTCTCTATTCCTAGGCTCCAAAATGAACAAAAATAGTCGGTGATTGTCCGTTCCTGAGACTAAGGGCCAGATTCTCCGATTCTGAGGCTAAGTGTGGAGGATCCGTGGCCTTTAACGTGGAAAAAATCGGCGGTGACCCTCACCAGTCGCAACATCGCCACGTAAAATGCCCGGCCTACACGAAATAGACGGCCGGAGAATAGACGGGCCCGAGATCATGCCGTACAACATAGCGCAGGCCGTGCGCGGACCCAACCTGCCAGATAATGCTCCCCTGGACACCCCCACCGGTTTCCCCTTCTCTCGAGGAAGTCCCCTCCGGCCAGCAGCACGGCTCCCGCCCGACTGAGGCGGCGCTGGAAACTGTCCGCAGCCGCCACGCCGGCTTCCCGCATGACTAGGATTGGATTTGTTTATTGTCATGTGTACCGAGGTACTGTGAAAAGTATTTTTCTGCGAGCAGCTCAACAGATCATTAAGTACATGCAATGAAAAGGAAATAAAAGAAAATACATAATAGGGCAACAGAAGATATACACTGTAACTACATAAGCACCGGCATCAAATGAAGCATACAGGGGTGTACTGTTAATGAGGTCAGTCCATAAGAGGGTCATTTAGGAGTCTGGTAACAGCGGGGAAGAAGCTGTTTTTGAATCTGTTCGTACGTGTTCTCAGACTTCTGTATCTCCTGCCCGATGGAAGAAGTTGGAAGAGTGAGTAAGCAGGGTGGGAGGGTTTTTTGATTATGCTGCCCACTTTCCTCAGGCAGCGGGAAGTGTAGATGGAGTCAATGGATGGGAGGCAGGTTCGTACCACACGTCCCCCGCACCATCGTGAACTCGGCCCATCGGAGAGGGTCTTCAGGTGACATCCTGCGCCACGATGACACTGTTTCGGAGGGGGCAGAGCATGCAAAACAAGCCCCACCCCCGTTCCATCGTAAAAATGGATTCTCTGCCCGATCGCCGATTACGAAATTGGCATCGCGAAATGGAGGCATCTCATCGTAAGCGTTCACGCCGGGGCAGGATTCATGGGCTTCCACGACCGACAAACTGCGGCTGCCCCTGGACCGATTCAGCAACTGTTAAGTGCCTAGCAATGGTGCCACATGGAACACAATCAATTCCAATGAGAAGCAGTGTGGGATTCTCCGATTTCGCGATTGACACTCAGGATGCTGACAATCTGCAGCCGCATATACACACTGCACTCCTCACACACACCATCCCAGCCAAGGAAATGCCCTGGAACTGCCCAACACAGGTTGACACTGCCAGGTTGACAGTACCAACTTGTGCTGAGGGCAGTCCAGGGGTGGACCTAGTCAGAACTCCACGAGGGAGGAGGAGGGGGAGAGGGCAGTGCACTGATGTGTGGTAGGGCGGCAAAGAGCAGACACGAGGGGAGGGAGGATTGGCAGGAAGGGGAGTGCCAGTGATGAATGTCAGGGTGGAATGTCAGTGAGGATTGTCGGGGTGGGGGAAGAGCCCCTAACCGTTAGGCTGCAGCTTTGATCTTTAAAGCCCTTTAAAGATGGCACACCATCTCTGTGGAGCCACTTGCAGGCTCTATGAGGCCCCGTCCTGCCAGAGTGATGGTGTAAATCACCCCACTCATCCTTTGTTTCTCTGAGAGTCTCAATATGTGGAGAGAAAACTGGTCTGTGCAACCGGAGACTTTTAGTTTTTAGTCTGAGCCTGACACTTTGTCAAACTGTGATGAGATTCCACCCATCATCTTGAAAATATTGACCAAATCATCCCTTAACCATCTAAATTTTAAGGAACATAATCCAAAATTGTTTAATCCCCCCCACATATAGTTAACCACTTGGAGTCCAAGTATTATTCTCGTAAATCTGCACTGCAATGCCATTAAAGCCAGGATATCCTTCCAAAGGTGTAATGCCCAGAACTATTCACAATACCCGGGCTCTCTATAACTGTAGTTTGACATTTTTATTCTATTCCTCTAGATTCCTCTTGATTCACAGCCTTGCCACCAATTACAAAGCACAAGTCAAGCATGTGATGAAGTACTCCTGAAAACACTCAAGAAGCTTGACACCATCCTGGACAAAGTAGCTCACTTGATTGACACTCCATCCATCATCTCAAACATTTGGTTGCTCTGCATTATGTGCACAGTGGCTGCAGTGTGTACCATTCACAGGATGCACTGCAACAACTCACCAAGGTTTCTTCAATAGCACCTTTCAACCAATGCTCCCTCCCAGAAGAATAAGAACAGCAGGTGCATGGGCAAATCACCAACTGCAGGTTCCACTCCAAGTCATATATCATGCTGACTTAGAAATATATCGGTGCTCCCTCGGTGAAAGTCCTGGAACTGCCTCCCTAACAGAATATGTACTCACACCACATGAACTGCATCAGTCCAAGATGGCAGCTCACCACCACCTTCTCAGGGATGGGCAATACATGCTAACCTTGACAGCAACACCCACAACCTATGATTGAAGGAAAGACAAATTCACAAATAACGGCCAGCATTGCATGAGCCATTTTGATTATTTTCTGTAACTGTTCATGATGCTTCCATGATCTGTGTACCTGGACTGCAAAGTTTCTGGATCTCCACACTGCATTGCTTGGTGTATTGTGATACCTACAAGAATGTCTTTTCATTTCATTTTTTCATTTCATTTCATTTCATTTCATGTCTGCTGTCACTGTCAAGATATTTGGAGGAGCCCAACACCAACATGGCCCAGAACCTTGTACAGAGTTTGGGATCCGTCCCTCATAGTGTGGAAATCTGTGAGCATAATTGGGAACCCAACCATGATGCAGTATTTTTTGACCTTGTCTCAGCTGCATTGCAGCACAAGCATAATATGCACAACCAATGTTCCTTAAAAATTACTTTTCCACATGTGGCAACCGAAACGTTCCAATGCAGACCGCACACAAGTTGGATTTAAGTTACCACATTTGTATGGCCATGCAAAAAAATATTGTCCGCGTTCTCAAAAAGAAAAATAGGGAGTGCATTGCACACAATATATGAGTGCTGCAGTGGAAGCTCAGGGGTCATGCAATCCCGGATTGTTGCTGTGCAGTCACAGGCTTCTGCTATCAAAGCTGCAGATACGAGTGTGCAAAGTGGGTTGCGGTGTCTCACAGCATTCTGTTTTTAACACATTGCCAGGATTGCTAAGGCACACCCTGGGGGAGTGGCAGTCCCTCAGTGGAGCCGAAACCTACTGCCCTCTCTGGGTGACATCATACATCCTGCCTGCACTGCCACTCCTTCAATCAATAGCCAAGGGCACGGTCAGCCAACCAACCCGTCATGGTACCAGCCATGTCAAGGTGATGCTGTCCAAAGCGGGACCTTATTGAACAGCTCAAGGTCAGCATGCAAGGCCATCTGCAAACTCCCCACTGAGCTCCAGAAATGTACACATGTGGCACTAACATAATGTTGGACCTGAAGCAGCACCTACAGTGCTGAATATATAACTGCACTTTTCAGTCTGCAAGAGTAAATCTCCTACTTAAAATGAATGGACAGAAAATCATGTGCAATTTCCTAAAATGTGCCCCCAGTGTATGCCTGTAGTGTAGGAGCATTTTAATGAGTTAGCTGCCTTCTAGAATCATAAATAACAAATATTTCTATGTACAGACAAAAATTACCCCAAACACTCAAATATTTACAATTCCTCATTTCCAAATATTTTAAAAGATTACGAAAAGCTTTAGAATGTTTCAGAAGACAGATTTCAAAAGGTGTTTTTCAATAGTATTATACGAAAACCCAATCACTATAAGCAAATTCTTTGACATTAATGGAAAGTCAAGTCCAACAGTGTGCAAAAACGGCTGTTCCAATTCAAACAGTTTCCCTCTGGGAAAATTAGGTTAAAACTACCCTTCTCGTTTTATTTTCTCGTCATCAGCAAATAGATCTCAATAACAGGTGTTCCTGCTGTTTACAGGTGCTGCTGTTCATTGTGCATGTTGTTTGGAAATTTCAATAAACACCATACTTGCCTGAAACAGGGGGTGAGATTCTCCATTTCTGAAGTGTTGACGCCGTCGCAGAATTGTGGACGTTCACAACAGCAAACCTGGTGCCACACCTGGACTGATTCAGCGAGGGACTAGCACCAACACTGTGTGGAACACAATCGATTCTAATGAGAAATGGTGCCAGATTCGCCGGTTCCACGATTGACACTCAGGAGGCTGCCAAGCTGCATCTGTATATTCACACTTCACTCCCCACACACACCAACCCAGCCAACAAGATGACAGTGAGGTGGGCAGCCCCAAGGTTCGCGGAAGCAGAGTTCGAGACCCTCTTGGATGCCGTGGAGGAGAGGAAGATAACCCTCTAGCCTGGCCCGGGAAGGAGGCTGCCAGACGCCACCAGTCGCTATGCCTGGGCTCAGGTGGCAGACGCTAACAGGCGCCATGGGCAACGTCATCTGGACCGGCCAGCAGTGCCGTAAAAAACTGCACAACCTCCTCAGGGCGGCCAGGGTAAGTAGGCAGCACTGTGGGCTTGACACCAACCCGTAACCCGACCTCCGCCTACCCCCCCCCCAACAACACCCGGAGGGCAGGCGAACCCCAACCCTGCACCACAAGCCGCCACCCATACCGGTGGCCATGACTGGGTGCCCTGGCCACTGAGGCCACCAGCTACCCACCCCCTGGGCTTCATGCGTCGGACTGTCTAACACTGTCGTTTTCTGTTTCCCCCAACCACCCTGCCCAAGAGAAGGCCACACACAACTTCCAGGAGCGGAAGAAGACAGGAGGGGGACGGCCGGACCTGCGGCTCCTCACCGTGCAGAGCAGAGGGGCCGGGTGGTGGTTGGCGGCCCAGAAGAAAGGGGGGTCACCGAAGCGGAGTTCGGCCGCGGGCGAGGAGGTGAGACGCCGCTTAGTTGTGGTTCCCCATGACACGTGTGTCAACCCCCACTAACACCACCCCCTCACCATCCTCACACCCACACCACCCTCACCCCTAACCTCACCCCCACACTACCCCAACACCACCCCCACTCTACACCAACCCCACCTTTACTACTTCCCAGCCTCATCCACGCGCTCACCGACCACTGACGAGGAGAGCAGCTCGGACACCAGCCCTCCAACCGAGACTCAGGTGACTCCGGAGCTCGGGTCGGAGGATGATACAGATTTCCCGTCACAGTTGTCTCCGACACCCTCCACCGTCCCAGGGCGCTCACTTCGGTTGGGCACTTAAGTGAAGAGGCTCCTGGGACACTCTCTGGTGCTCACCAAACACGTGCTCCGGTACAGCAGGTGGAGAGGGCGGACGTTTGGAGGGGATTGGCTGCTGTCGAGACAGGTTTCGGGCTTCTGGACAGACAGTTCCATCAATGGTGGAGATGCAGTCCCAGAGCCAGGGATTACATGAGGGGATGTCGGCGAGTATCCAGCACCTGCAGATCCAGCTGGAGGTGTCCAAACGTGTGCAGGAGCAGGAGGTGGTGCCGACCACGCGTGCTACCCAGGCCAACACCACACGGGTGGTGTCCGTGATGGAGGCATTGAGGGCAATAGTTTTGTCTATGGATCAGCATGTCCAAGGCCATGGGCACTCTGTGCAAGTGCTAAACGAGACCCAGGACAGGGCTGCCACCTCACAGGCCACCATGTGCCAGGGCCACCTGAACATCGCAGCGGCGCTCCTGAGCATTGCCCAGTCACAGCAGGCCATGGCTGGGAACATCTGCGGCATTGCCCAGGCGCTGGCCAGCATGGTGCAGACACTGGGCCAGGTGGCCCTGTCCCAGAGCGAGATGGCGCAGTCACTGGCTGATGTGTCACAAATCCAGAAGGTGGTGGCACAATCACTGCGTGATGTGGCGCAGTCCCAGACGGAGATGGTCTACACGTGAGCGTGGGGACCCTGGTCGAGACCAGAACGCGCCTCCAGGACTGGTAGCTTCAAGTTGGGGGAATCTCAGTGGATAGCTCCGCTCGCACTGCCATCATATGGAGTAGCCCTGGGGCCATTAGGGACCCCAAGGGAGGAGATGTTGTGGCCCGTGCTGGTGACTCCCGTGGGGAGGTACTGGGACAGCGATAGCACCACGGCCACCTCCCCCCGCCCCCCCCCGCCCCCCCCCCCCCGCCCCCCCGCCCCCCCCCCCCCCCCCCCCCCCCCAGGGCCCACACCCGACAGGTATGTATCATGAATTTGCAGGCGGGCGGTGGCTGGAAGAGGGGGAAATGGGGGTGGGATGTGCTGTCCGTGCCCCTGGCCAGTTTGCGCCCCCTGCCCTAGTCGGTGAACCTGAGGCAATCAGAGTGCCCCGTGCGCGTTGGACCTGGTGCACATTTTGTGCGGCCTCCCTGTCTGCCTGGGCCTCATGTCCTGCCCATCATCCCCCTTCATCGCATTCTCCTCATCGGATGAGACCTGCCGTTCATGCTCCTCTTCCAGCAAGTCGCCCCTCTGCTTCGCAATTTGTGGAGGGCGCAGCAGGCAGCTACGATGCGGGCCACCCTCCCAGCATCATACTGTAGAGTCCCTCCAGATCGGTCCTGGCACCTGAACCGCATCTTCAGGAGGCCGCAGCACCGCTCGATCATGCTCCTGGTTGCTGTATGGGCCCTGTTGTAGCAGGTCTCAGGGTTAGTGGTGGCCTCCGGACATGCACCGTCATCCAGAACCACAGAGTATAATCCCTGTCACCCAGGAGGCAACCCTCAGCGGTGGAGGGGGTCTCGAAAATGTCAGGAATCGTCGAATGTGCCAGGCTGAAGGTGTTGTGCACACTGCCTGGGTATCCGGTACAGACATGCATGATGCGCAGCTGATGGTCACATAGCAGCTGCACGTTCATCGAGTGGAACCCCTTTCAGTTTGTGTAGAGCGGCCTGTCATCTGCAGCTGCTCGGCATCGCGATTTTTAAAAACACAAGTGAACCGCGCCGTCGGGAACTCAGCCCATCGGAGGCAGAGAATTGCGGAGGCCCCAGAGAATACCGGGGTCAGGCCCGCTGTTGATATGCAAACTGTGTTTATTGTACGCGCTTTCTGGACCGCATTAATGCCACTGGCGAGGTGATGGAGAATTTCGATTTGGCGTCAAATTGGTGCCTGCCGCGATTTTGGCGTCGGAACAGATTCTCCGCCCAATTGTATTTCCCAATTTTGCCGTCGCCAACGGAGAATCCTGCAGCAGCTGCCAGGAAATTTGGCTGAGATCAATTGTAGCAGCATCAAAACCAACAAGCATTTGACAAATGTAATGTATTGAAATAGCAGAGATATTTCATATAGTTAGGATCAGACGCAGTGATAAGTACACCAATGAACTCCAAGAACATATATTTATATGGTGCCTTTAACATAATGAAACATTCCAAATCACTTCACAAAAGCATTATAAAAGAAAATACAACATGGGCGACATAATGAAATATTGGACTCGATTTGCCTCAGAGGCGGAAGAGGATTTGGAGGCAGCAAATCTGTGCTGCAGCACCTTGTGCCAGTTGCTTACCTGTTGCTGTCTTACCACAGCTTTTCAGGGGCTGGCTTTGCACATGTGGTGGTCACATCGTGACGGGTAGGCAATTAGGTAAATAAGCTGCCACTGAGAGGTCTTTTAAAACAATTTTATCAGAGGCTTATGGGCCCCCGCTGAGGCAGAATTTCATTCAAGTGTCACTGCATAGCAGGAAGCTCTTGACTGAAGTGGCAGGTATTGTACTCTGTAGAAAAGGGAAAAACAGCAAGAGGAGCTCTTGCATAGCCACTGACTTGCCATGGTGTCAGCTTGTTCAAACTTTTTTTCCCGGGACCCATTTACCAACCGACCGACCTTTGGGACCCATGCCGACCTTCGCAACCCACGTCGACCGACTTTCGCGCCCCACCATTATTGTTTACCTTAATGCGACAGGTGAGCCTGCTTGGTCCTCACGATCTCATTTGCTTTGTTATTCAATTTCTGCTAAGGACTTCAGCTGCATCCTTTGAAAAAAGTCAAGATGTTTGTCCTCGAACTCGCCATGCCATTCGTGAA
The DNA here is from genome assembly GCF_047496885.1 of Scyliorhinus torazame. NCBI lineage: Eukaryota > Metazoa > Chordata > Chondrichthyes > Carcharhiniformes > Scyliorhinidae > Scyliorhinus > Scyliorhinus torazame. The sequence continues at coordinate 123,486,053 of NC_092709.1, forward strand.
ATGCCACTGAAGTTTTGAGGGTTTTAAACTTTCATTTGCCAGTACTTACCCTGCATACAACACACATGGGCTGTGCATCCTGATTTCCGTTGGCAAAATTAGCAATGCCATACCTCAAGAAATCATCTTTATACTACATTGTTCCCAATTTCAGTTTCTTCTTAATTGCTCGTTCACCAGAGGCCCTGGAACTCTCTGCCATCGCTTCTGGCGGGAAGAAACCGGCAATTGCATTTAAAGACCGGTTGCGGATGACATTCTCAACTTAAATGCCAATCACTGTTGGCATTCTGAAAAGCCGTTGGCCGCTTCTCCCGCGATCAGGAAAGCTGCGACCCTTTGCACTGCAACCCACCCGCAGGTTGCGACCCTGAGTTTGAAAAACCCTGCGTAAGCAGTGCTCTAGGATTGAAAAGGTGGAATGGGAGCACGGGAAATGGAGCATAGCTCATACTCTGAGAGAATTCAGGCAGTTAAGGTCCTAGTAATTGAGGTTGTCTCTGGTCATTGGGCCATCTCCTTATTTTCAGGCTGGAACAGTTGGAAGGAGCAACGGCCCCAGCTGCAAGGACAGTCTCCTGATGTCCTTGCTTGCAGAGGCCGCAGATCAAAGGGGTAGGAGAAACCAGAAGGCAAATCCAGTGGAATTGAACCAGAGGAGAAACTTACTGAGCCTATCCAAGCAGCAGTGCCACTGATGACTGTGTCTACCTAGGCAGCTGGCGGCTAGTTTATTTGCCCTCCAGTTGGATGACCTTATGCCACAATACTCAGGAGTGATGCCCTATGCTAGCATCTGTCAAGATGACAGTGAGCTTGAACTTTCTCGTTTCAGGGGTCAGCAGCTGACCTCTGTGATATCTCACAATTGGCATCCCTCTGTGGCATTGCTCAGGTGATGGATGTACTTTTTCTTAAGCATCTGACTTTACCGCCTTCAAAAGAGATGTGACCAGTCAGGCACAAAAGGCTGTAATAGTGCTTCGAAGAGCCTGTTCCCTCAGGGCTGAAGCTGGCTACATCCAATTTGAGGTTTGGTAGACTCCCTTTTAATGTGGTCTGTCACTTCTCTCTTCCATCTTTTGATTGCAGAGCCCCCTCCCCCAGACATTGCAGAGGTCTTTCTTAAATTGGTGGAGCCCTGGCCACCTCAGTAAAATCTAGCCAAAAGCTGGGGCAAAGAGGTAGATTTGAATGGATGTCTTAAAGGAGAAATGATGTGGAGATGCCAGCGTTGGACTGGGGTGAGTACAGTAAAAAGTTTTACAACACCAGGTTAAAGTCCCACAGGTTTGTTTTGAATCACTAGCTTTCGGAGCACAGCTCTTTCCTCAGGCGAATGAAGAGGTGGGTTCCAGAAACATATATATAAGCAAAGTCAAAGGCGCAAGACGATATTTTGAATGCAAATCTTTGCAGGTAATTAAGTCTTTACAGGTCCAGACAGAGCAACTGGAGATAGGGGCAACCCCAGATTAAAGAAGTGTGAATTGTCTCAAGCCAGGACAGTTGGTAGGATTTCGCAAGCCCAGGCCAGATGGTGGGGGGTGAATGTAATGCGACATGAATCCAAGGTCCCGGTTGAGGCCGTACTCATGTGTACGGAACTTGGCTATAAGTTTCTGCCTACCGATTCTGCGTTGTCACGCGTCCTGAAGGGCGCCTTGGAGAATGCTTACCCGAAGATCAGGCTGAATGCGCTTGACTGCTGAAGTGTTCCCTGACTGGAAGAGAACATTCCTGCCGGGGAACAATTCAGCAGTCAAGGGCATTCAGCCTCTGATCTTCAGGTAAGCATTCTCCAAGGTGGCCTTCATATATATGTTTCTGGAACCCACCTCTTCATTTACCTCTAGTGATTCGAAACAAATCGGTTGGTCTTTAACCTGGTGTTGTAAGACTTCTTAAAGGACAAAAGCATGGGAGAGAGATGGAAAGGTATAGGGAGACAATTTCAAGTCTTAGGGCTGAGTTGACTAAAGACATGGGGCTGGATTCTCCGATTCTGAGACTAAGTGCTGACGGCGGCATGGGAATAGTGGCATTTACGACCAAAAAAATGGCGCAAAATGGACACCAATCCCCCGTCTAGTGGGGGGCTAGCAGGCACGCAGTGTAGAGCACCCGGGTCTAGCTGCGGATATGGCCGGAGAATTGCCGGGTCCGTGGCCGCGCACGGCGGCGATTGGCAACACGTGAAACACGTGGCTATCCTTGTGCGGACCCGGCCTGCCAAATAGCGCCCCCCTTTGGCCAGGCTTGCCACCCCCAGACCAACACCCACAGTGACCCCAGCCAAAGCCCTCCCATGCCCGCGGATCACGTCTCCCCCAACTGTGGCGGCGCTGGACTCAATCCGCAGCTGCCACGTCGAGTTCCCCCCAAAAATAGCATGAGAGACCCACGCCGTTGGGAACTCAGCCCATCGGGGGAGGAGTATTGGGGGGTAGGGTCTCAGGTAATGTACTGAGGCTGTTCATACGGCGTGCGCATGGAGTACGCTGTTTTGGAGGGTGCGGAGCATCACAAAAGCGGCGTTGCCTCCGATTAAAGCGCCAATGTGGAATTCTCCGGCTGATCACCGAACGCGATTTCGGCATAGGAGACCGGAGAATCCTGCCCAGGGCCACCAATGCCAGAAAGATTGAAATCAAGGACATTCAAGAGGTCAGACTTAGAGAAACACAGATACCTTGGAGTATTGTGAGGCTGAAGGATACTACAGTGATAGGGAGCAGCAAGGCCAGGGAGCAGCGAGGCCATGGAGGGATTTGAGTTATTTAAAATCAAGACATGGTTTGATAGGGAGTCAATATGGGTCAGCGAACACAGGGGTTATAAGTGAACTGGACTTGGTTAGGACATTGGCAGCAGCATTTTGGATGACCTCAAGTTTACAGAGGGTAGAATGTAGTCTTAGGTCACTGTCTCTGTGGAGGTTGTGTGTTCTCCCCGTGTCTGGATGGGCTTCGTCTGGGTGCTCAGGTTTCGTCCCACAGTCCAAAAGATGTGCAGGTTAGGTGGATTGGTCATGCCAAATTTGCCCCTTACTGTCCAAGAATGTGTATGTTAAGTGTGTTTGTTAGGTGGGGTTACGGGGATAGGGTGAGGGAGAGGGCCAGGGTGGGATGCTCTTTCAGAGGGTCAGTGCAGACCCAATAGGCTGAATGGCTCCGTCTGTGCTGTCGGGATTCTATGAGCTGACACAGGGTTGAAATCAGTCAATGAAAGGTGGTGCAATAAGCGATCTTAGTAATAGCACATATATATGACCAGAAGCTCATTTTGGTGTCAAATGGGGTCAAATATAACAGCAAGAATTGGAAGCAGACTGGTTTAGTCTCAGTTGCTAGTGGGAGGGATGGATTGGCACATGGACCAAAAACAATGGCTTCAGTCCCACCAATATTTAATTGGAGAACATTTTTGCTCATCCAGTACTGGATGTCGATAAGCAATCTGACAATTTAGCAACAAGTGGAGGAGCAGAGAGAGGTGATGGGTGTTATCAGCATATATGTAAAAACCAACAGTGTGCTTTTGGATGATGCCAAGAGGGAACATGCAGAAATACAAAGGGGGCAAGGATAGATCCTTCTGGAAGGCCAGAGGGACTGGTGTAGGGACAGGAAAGATGCTGCTGTAAGTGATTCTCTGGCTGTGATTAGATAAATAAGAATAGAACTAGAGTGAAAAGCTGGACAACAGTGGAGAGATGTTGGAGGAGGATAGTGTGGTCAACCAGTAAAAAAGCTGCAGGTCAAATAGGATGACAGTCAAATGGGATGTAATTTGTGACTCTGATAAAAGCTGTTTTGGTGCTGTGGTAGAGTCAGTAATCTGGTGGGGAGGACTCAAACATGGTGTTCTGGAAAAGGTGGACAGGAATTTGGGAAGTGACAACATATTCACGGACTTGAAGAAGAAAGAGAGATTGGAGATTGGGTGGTGTTACCAAGGACAGTGGGGTCAAAGGCTGATATTCTGAGGAGTGGAGTAATGACTGCAGATTTAAAAGAATGTGGGACAACACCTCGAGAGGGAAAGCTATTAACAACAGCAGCTCATAATGGGAACCAGGAGGGAAATTTGGATGATCAGCAGCTTTATGGGAATAGGTTTGAGGAAGCAGGAAATGGGTCGATTGGACAAGATGAGCTTGGAGAAGGCACGGGAGGAGATAGGAGAAAAATTAGAGAAAATGTGAGTTGAGGACTGAGGCAGAAGTTTGTCCAGGTGAACTTGGGGAAGTGAGGGAATGGCAGATGCAGCAAATAGGATTGTTTTGATCCTCGTGTCAAAGACATCCAAGCAAAATATTAGAAGCACGGTCTCCTCTTCATAAGCTTTCTAAATCCTTTAAATTTGACTTAACCATAAACCTCCTTAATGTTGTGTGATGTCATCATTGGACACACCTGAGTTTGCAGGTAAAGTTGTGAATAGTGGTACAAATTATGTTAGGCCAGAATGTGTCCATTTATGTTGGTGCTCCACCTGTCATTATATTGGGTGGGTTCTGGGGCGGCATGTGGCACAGTGGTCAGCACTGGGACTGCAGCGGGGGGAGTTCGAATTCCGGCCCTGGGTTACTGTCCGTGTGGAGTTTGCACATTCTCCCCATGTCTGCGTTGGCTTCACCCTCAAAACCCAAAGATGTGCAGGTTAGGTGGATTGGCCATACTAAATGACCTCTTAATTGGAGAAAAAAATAAATTGATACTTTAAATTTATAAAAAAATTATTGAGTGGGCTCTTGGATGGGCAGTTGGAGAGCCCAAAGTGTAAGTCAGTTTGAAAGTGCCAATCAGTTTGCTATGATGCAGATAAAGACCAATTTTTAATTTTGAGGTTCAAAGAGGTGGGAAGACTCGTTGTGAATTGAGCAATCTGACAATTGGTCCTTAAAGAGTCCACCAGAGGATTGCCAAAAAACAACATGAAAACATGAGAAACCAAATGTTTCTCCTGGCACCACAAAAGTATGCTGGGCCAATGCTGGGCTGCGGGCATTCCCTCCACAGGATTGCCTTCCTCTCCTTACCACAGCCCACCCCCAAAACCTCACATCCAGACTTGTCAGCTGGCTCTACAAGTCTGTGCTTCCCAACCAGCAAATTCCAGCAGGAAAGCCACAGAAACAAGGCTTCGGCCTGAGGAAAATTGGACAAACTGTAAAACAGGATGCCAATTCACTAGCATTTGGTTTTCATTCTGCAAGATACCACCTAAGATGAATTTTTACATCAATGTTACTACAAATATTTTTTAAAGAATGATCTCTGAAATTATCACACAGTAAACCACTTCTGTTTTGGATCAAAGTGGTTGCCCACCAACGAGACCAACTATGCAATTAGATGGGTGTTGGGCACATTTGGGTAGGTTAAACATTTGATCATGCAATATGTCTCTGCTCCACAGACTGTGAGGAGGGTCACTGTTTCTCTGTCCCCGCCAGCACTGGCATTAAGTCAAAAGAAATACGGCATCCATTCAATATACTGGTTTAGTCACCTGTCTCAGCAGCAAACGCTCCCAATTTTCCAATTCGTAGCATACCTGCAGCCTGATGTGGGGCCTCCTGCAGTATGGTTGAGGTGGGCTGGGTCTGAAAGGAATAGCACATCTTGCAGCTCCACTTCACCCTCGTCGCCAGTGTAACGTCCCAGGCGAACGACCGCTTGGAAGCGATGCCAGTTTATTTACCTATTCAAATACACTCCTGCTCCCTGAAGTCTCCCACACCATGCTCACACTTGTGGGCTGGGGTATTTATGCCCTAGGGTCCCCTAGGTTAAGGGTGTAGCTCCACTTCCTCATCTGGGGGCGATCATAGTCAGGTGAGGCTATTGGGCACCTGATGGTGCAGACCCCATGACCTTGGGCTGGGTTATAACTGAGAGTGAGGTGTGAAGAGTACAAGATTTTGGTAGCAAATCTTTAGAATTCTCCCTGAAACCTGTCCCTCTCATGAAGGTTGAGAGATAGATTTTAGGACCAGATTATATTTTGATTGGGCTTTGTTTTCAGGCACAATTGAAATTAATTTAAGTCAATCTGGATCAAGGTTGGGTCTTGGTAAATTCTTCTTCGCTTTGCGCTGGACTTCATCAATGGCAAAGTTTAGATTTAAACAGGCGAGTGAGAAAGGTGGGTAGAAATCACTACCATAATTTCTTTACACAATTTTTGCTCGCCAGAATATTGCTCCCACACAGAAAAGTCATCTGTAAAGTTATCTCACTAAATGGAGCAGGGTATTGGGGGGAGCAATCTGCTAGATTATATGGTTTATATGGTTACTAAATGGTAACTGAGAGCAATTGATGCAATTTTGCTTATGCTGTAGACTGGATTTATTCCTCACAATCAGTTCATTTGCAAAAGAGTCGAAACAGTGTGGAGCTTTCAACACAGCACTGACAGACATGAGTGGTGTTAATCCCTACATTACTGATGCAGCTGTAAGTTACAAAAACTGAAATTGGAATATAATCGAGTCACATGCAATAATCCTGCAGCTGGATAACTTGTTGGCATTCATGCTTGGTACTCCAAATGAAGAATGGCCATTTGGAGTATTGCAGACAGGAATAAAAAGTAATCAAAAGAGCAGATAAAATATTGGCCTTTATCTCAAGAGGAAGGAAAGGGAACGAAATTATGCTTCGGATGTACAGAACCTTGGTCAGACACCAGCTGACCAACCTACGTACATTTCTAGACACAGAAACTCAGGAAGGATGCATTGGTTTTGAAGAGGATGAAGCTCACATTCACAAGACAGGTACTGGGTCGTTAAAGGTTTAAATTGTGATGGAACATTGTATAAGCGTGGCTTGTATCCGCTCAAGAATGGAAAGTAGAGGCGTGTGTGGTGATATGTCTGTGAATAATATTGCATACACTCAGCAATGCAACCTCCCATCAGCAGGCGGCGCCAGGCATCAGTCATGTGACATCCGGCTATCATCAGAAGGTTGTAAAGTGTCCACCAGGCCAATCGCATATAACGGTACTTCCAGGAGAGTCTATGTAACTCAATCAGTAACTTAGTCTTTATAGCATTCTGATTGTTACCTTACCACGTGTACATCAATAAATCATCATTCTCGTTAAGTCACCAGCAGTTCTGTATGAATCATTGCAAAGACAAAGTAATGGAATGCAACAGGGTGGTCTGGTCAAATTGTCTAAAATGGTAAAAGGATTTCATATGGTAGATACTGAAATTGTTTATTCTGGTGGGGGAATCCCGAACAAAGGTGCACAATCTGAAACCAAATAGAGCCTGTATTCTGTAGGGCGCATACCTTCACCGTGCTGTGTTAACGTGACGCTATTGCAATTAACGTTGAAGTCTTCCTTGATGTTTTTCCCTGCCACTTGATGCTTTGTACCTACAAAACTGAAAAAAAACATATTTTTATTAAGGGCATACAGCTCACGGAGGAGATCCCAGTCCAATCCGAATCCAAAAACCTGCTCTGAAAACTCTGCTCATATTGTGACAGCTGTGAGAAATTCCACCACAGTCGTCAAGGCAATCTACAACATTCTAAAACAATCAGATTCTAAGAAAAAGTCAATGGCCCATGACTTCCTCTGCGGTTCGCGACTTAAGTCGTTAGTGCGCACATGCCCGACATGACGACCCAGAAGTATGGGCATACAGGCATGGGCACTGGAAGCACATAGCGTTTACAGTCCTGGACTTTTTTTTTTAACTGCTTGAAGGCCTGTGCTTTGCTGGAGCAGCTGAATGAAAATTCCAGCCACAACACTAACTTGGACCACTTACCCGGATATTAGATGAATTTTTTCATTTACACTGAAAATTCTTGATCTAGCAGAAGCAGGAGACATTGAGAGACATTTTCTTGATAGGTTAATGCTTTAAATTATTAGTGTTTAGCATTTATAAATATGTTTAAAATGTAAATAAAATGAAAGAAAGATATATATTATTGAACTTTGGTTTGTCTTGAGGCTGTTAATTCCATTAAAAATATACTTTATTGCCTAAAGTGAGTTTGTTGTCACAGAAAGTGAAATAATGATTTTTTTTAAACTTTGGTTTGCATGAGGATGTTAATTCCATTAAAGGAGCTATAATGGATAGAATGAGGCAGTCATTCGCCAATGAGTATGATTGTCCACCTAAGGTACTCAGTGATACCAGTCACATGTTCTGTGAGTCCTTGCGTGGCTGATGAGCCCGATCCTATAGCCATATCTTCAATCACTCACTTCAATCAATCACTCAAGAGTTTCCAAAAGGTGGGATTGGTCCTTAGACGCTAAGTCGCGGATATTACTTTATCAGGTTCCTTTTCCAGGCCTCCCCTTGCTGTTGAATGTTCTCAAAGAATTGTGACCCTTCAACCACTTGGTTCCTCCAAGTAGGTCTCTTCTGAGAAAGGTCTCCCAGGCTTTGATGTCTATCTTCCATTTCTTGAGGTAAGTGTACAAGATGTCTTTGAAGAGCCAATAGGCGTTTCCAAGCTGGCCGTATCATAAGGGCTGGGGTGCACTCCTCCTGCGTCGCGTTGGAGCCTGCGCAGACCAGGGTGCAGGAGGTCCCAGGCTGACAAAGAGAAAGGAAGGTTGAGCGCATCATCGGAGCGCAGGTAAGTGCGCACATTTCTCTTTTAAAATTGGCGACCTGTGGCATCCTGCTGGTAGCAACTTACAGGCCAATGCGTCCTAACATGCATCCATGTTAATGGATCCTTTAAAAAATTCCAGAATCTGGATCCATATTTTCACCAAAAATGTGTTGGCCTTCCCTATCCAGATACTAAGTTTAGCTGAAATCCATCCATTAGTTTTTGACACATATCATTTGCAGAAAAACACCTTCAGTGGCAGGGGTAATTGGAACGAAACCAAATATGAGTGAAATTGGGAAGCTTTTATCTTCTGCACAAAAAGGAACATCCTCCTCCAGAGTGCACATACTGAGTCAACATAAATGTTCAAGACTGGAGATCAATAGATTTTTGTTCCGGGAATGAAAGGATTATCAACTGAAGGCGGGTAAATAGAATTGAGGCACAGATCAGCCATGATTGAATGACAGAACAGACCCAAGGGGCTGAATGGCCTATTCCTGTTCCTCTGAGATATAAAGTGCTTCTTTAAAAAAATAGCTGCAGTAATATTGGCTTTAGCAGGAGACTCGCCACTGCAGATGATAGCTTTAGTGTCTTGCCCCGAGACAGCTAATTTTTCTGTGTCAGCACAGTGCAGCAGTTTTTTATCAACTGCCTAGAACAGACATCCCGTCCTTTTATTCCTTCAGAGTCCCAGAATTATCTTGCTGAACACATTCATCTTATGCTTCTAATTCAATAGAAAACAACACCTCCATGCTGTAATCATATTGAACAAATAATGAAGTATTAATTGATGGTAAATTCCTCAGACAGGTAGCTTGGACATGCAGATAAAGGGGAAAAAAGGTAAGAGCAGGTTTTAGATTTATTTTCCTCTTTGCAAACAAATCTTTCTTTAATTATAAACAGTGACAGAACTAAAACTTATTGATTGATTTTGTCATTATTCTTTGTTTGAAAATAAAAAGTACTGTTGAGAAGTAACTTTGTGAGATAGCTTTATGTGTGAATGACAATTCAGTATTAGCATGGTAAGATTGTTTAGCTGGGAAGAGGTGAAGTGCAGGCATTTCATATGCTTTTAGCCTGGCATTGATTCATGCTTCTGAAAGATGTTCTGAGATCCTTCTATCATATTTCACTTATAATCTTTCAAGTATTTCCTATTATTTTTTTTAAGCTTCTATCTAATAATAGCATGCTGAGGTTGGGATAATGTACTCTAATTGTATCATTGAATGAGATTTTAATATGTTTAGCTAGATTTAAAATATGAATGCATGTCCCAGATTGGATTTTTTTCCTCATTGTATTCTATCTGGATATTTCACAATATGCTGTAATTAGGTAGAAAATTCAAAAATGAAGTACCAGAACAGGCTGACATCCTTCTTGCAGCTCACTCACTCAGAATGCCCAGAGAAACAAAATGCATGTATTTTTATGAAAACTGAAAGCATTTTTAGCTTTGGCCATTGTTAATAATTATCTTATTTTAATAAATTGAATAACAGTCTGAACCCTATCAATTATCAGGAGAAAGCAATGAATGTCCAGAATAGGAATTTTCATACTTTTCCATCTGTTCTTGTCTACTACATTTCTATGACACACCTTGAAACGTTTCTCTATATTAAAGGTATTCTATGTAAATGCAAGTTCTCTTTTTTATCATTGAGGAACTTCTCTAAACATTGATAAGCTTACAAGGATCCTTATTCCCAACTTCTGAAAGAGAATGGAGGGCGTAATTGAAATTTCAATTGAACAGAAAGTCATGATAAAATTGGCGATCTATTCACACTATACCCATTGTACACTACCGCCTAAGTTCAGTATCAATCCCAGGACCAGTTAGTTACCCCATGAAAAACTGTTGCAGAATATATATCAACAATGAACAATGGCAATAAAGCACGTGTTAATCAACAACTCAGAGATCTCATAATTTCATGGACACTCTGGGGTATAGGACCCCAGTTTTGAAGACAGTTTATTTGACTAAATGAAGAAGTTGAATTGGAATAGAAACCAATCAGTTTCTCAAATGTGACTTTGGAATGAGAGAAGATGCATTGGGGTGTCTACTTTTAAAGGACTGTTAACAAGCAACTTTCAATTGTATTGAAATGTAAAAATCTATATTTTTACAGTACATACACACAAAAGGCTATCTCAGAGTGTTTTACAGGGGAATAGAGTGGAGGAGAACAAAATGGCTCAGGAGCAAAGTCATGGGCCAGAATTTCACGCTCCCCCGCCGATGGGCTTTTGGGTGGGCGCGGGAAGAGAGGGAGCGGGGAATTGAAGGAACAGGATTCGCTCTGGGTTCCCACCTACCCCAACCATGCAGTGATTTCATAGAATCATAGAATTCAGTGCAGGCGGAGGCCATTCGGCCCATCGAGACTGCACTGGCCCTTGGAAAGAGCACCCGACTTAAGCCCACAACTTCACCCTATCCCCGTAACCCAGTAACCCCACTTAACCTTTGGGACACTAAGGGGCAATTTTGCATGACCAATCCACCTATCCTGCACATCTTTGGACTATGGGAGGAAACCGGAGCACCCGGAGGAAACCCACGCAGACATGGGGAGAATGTGCAAACTTCACACAGTCACCCAAGCTGGGGATTGAATCTGGGACCCTGGAGCTGTGAAGCAACAGTGCAAAGAACTGTGCTACCGTGCCCCCATTTTGCGAAGGGGTGAGCAAAACCTCAGGCTGAAAGCCCGCCCTTGTCCCAGTAGAGGTTATCAAGTTGCCAGTTATTGGCCACTTGAGGGCTGTTTCCTGCCCAGCATCAATTGTTAAGCTTGCAGGAGGATTGACCTTGCATGAGGGAAACCCGGAAAAATCAAGGGAATAGATCTCGGGTGGCGAGTGGGGATGGGGGAGGGCGTCCAACTTCAGAAGTTTGGTATTCCTCCCTTAAGGTATAATGGCTCCCAGATCTCCCTCCCCACCTGGCCTCTCTCTCTCTCGAAAAATAGTCCGATCACCCCATTCAGGCTGCCCCAGGCCTTCCCTGCCCTGGGACCCCTTGAACTTACCATGGTCTACAGCGGCTGGACTTAGTCTCAGGCATCCCCATGCACTTGCTCTTCATTCCACTGCAGCTCTTTTCGCTACCGGGAAGGGAGAACTACCGGCCAATCAGATTAACCGACAGCTCTCTAGGTCAGGATTTCCTCCCGAATGAGGGGCAGCAGCCATTTAATGCTTGTGTGGCATTTTTGTAGGGCATTCAAAGTTGGCGGGGATGTGTTAAAAGCCAATTGTCTGGATGGAGTGAAGCAAAGAATTCAGGCCATGGTTTTTGAAGGTGAGGAAATAAGGCGCTGGATAGGTTCTGAGAAAGGGAGTTCAAGAGGATAAGAGGAAGATGATTGAAGGAGCAGTCAGAAATGGTGAAACAGGAGGAGCAGCAAACAGGAAGTACATTGTTATTAGAGGATAAGAAGGTGGCTACGTGGATGTCGTGCTGGAGGAGATCATGGAAGTAGAGAGGGCCAAGGGCGGGTAAGAATTTGAAGGTAGAAGGTCGTTCTTCAGCAAGATATGAGGTTTTCTGAGATCAGGAGTTTTGAAAATCTAGGCTTTAACGTGCAAGAGAAAGAGGGCTGCATCTCTGGTTGACTTGTAGTTAATGAATAACAGAAGCAGTGAGAGCATTGGAAAATTTCAGTCATAAGTTGATTAAAAAGGGGTTTTGGTGAAGTGAAAGAGGTGTGTGATGTGGCAGAGGTGAAAGATACTGACCTTGGTAATAGATTGAATGTGCGAGATGAAACTGAGTGTGGAGTCGAGCAACATACTGAAATTCTACTCTATTTATTGTGTGCTGCAAAAAGATACTTTGAACTCGTAAAAAGGCTGTCAGATGTGTAATACTATCTGAAAAGAAGCAAAAAAAGTTATCAGTTAAAATATATGAATCACTTATAAATACTAATCCAGGGCAGTACGGTGGCGCAGTGGGTTAGTCCTGCTATCTCACGGCGCCGAGGTCCCAGGTTCGATCCCGGCTCTGGGTCACTGTCCGTGTGGAGTTTGCACATTCTCCCCGTGTTTGCGTGGGTTTCGCCCCCACAACCCAAAGATGTGCAGGGTAGGTGAATTGGTGAATTGGCCATGCTAAATTGCCCCTTAATTGGAGAAAAACCATTGGGTACTCTAAATTTAAAAAAATAAATAAATAAATACTAATCCAAAATACTTCTTGAAAGTTAATAGTTACTGTATTTAACCACCGCAGTGCCTTTTAGGCCATAGCTAACTATTTTTTAACTGAACACTGAATTCCATTAATCCAGAACAAGCTTTAATTTTGGTCAACAGATTTGTAACCGTTGGAAACCAGGTCAATCCTGAACTAAATTTTCTGAGCAAACTTGTCAGGGATTAAAGAGGGAGTTCCCATGACACTTCTTCATAAAGCAAGCAGAAGGTTTGCTTTCGCTATTCCCTGTACAGTGAGCTGCTGCATAATGGGTAGCTGCTTGTTGATGAGGAAAGGCTCTGGATCAAAGTGAATTAAAAGGCCATGTGAACCAATAAACTGAAGTATTTTTAGGATTGCTTGTTACAAAATAACACATATATATTGGCTGATTAGCTCTTATTTGATGCACAAATGAGCAAGCCAAGCACATCTGTACATGTCATTTTATCTATACTTTCTACATGCTCCACGCCTGAAATCCACAGTGTGGCATCGGAAGGTGCCTTGATAAAGTTTGTCAAAGCTGCCTTCTGGTTCAGGAAAATAGTGGGTTCTGGTAGTGAAAGTTAAAGAAGGGACAACGATAAGGGACTGGATTCTCCGCTTCCCAGCCATGTATTTCTTGGCTGCGTATCGTTCAGTGGCAGCGGGATTCTATCTCCCCGCCGCTTGTCAATGGGATTTCCCATTGACACTGCTCCACGTCGCTGGAAAACCCGGTGGCGAGGGTGCGCGTCCAACGGGACAAGTGAATCCCGACACCCGGAGAATTCTGGCCAAGATGTAAATGTTGAAGGGAAAAAGCAGCACAGCCCATTGTCTCCACCAAGTCTGGCTCCTATAATTAGGTTTCTCTCATTTTTAAATACAAATATACACTTTTACAAGGTAAGTAAAAACGAAATAAAAGTTGTCATAATGCCACTCACCAAATTAAATTCCTGTAAAGAATTACACTCAAGTAAATTCAAGAGCAACGTGATAAAACCAGAATTTGATTTTGTTGGAAAAGTTGGCTTTTACATGGATAAGGAAAATAGTGCAACTATATTTTGAAAAATCACAGCAGTTTAAAGGTTAGGTTACTGCTAAAATGTATGAGGATTGAAGGTACATTCCAGGAGCAATTTTAGAATTGTATTCCGAGCGCGTTTAGAACAAAATAAACCCAATTCATTTTTTCCAATTAAGGGGCAATTTAGCGTGGCCAATCCACCTACCCTGCACATCTTTGGGCCGTGGGGATGAAACCCACGCAAACACGGGGAGATTGCACAAACTCCACATGGACAGTGACCCAGAGCCGGGATCGAACTTGGGACCTCGGTGCCGTGAGGCAGCAGTGCTAACCACTGCGCCACCATGCTGCCCCTCCGAGTGCATATTTAAGAAGTTTGTTCCTGATTTTTCTTTTGGTGGTGCTATGTTCCACTTTTGCATATAATCTTTTCAAACAATATGTTCCTAAAATGTATTATTAGAAAATAAATGTATGTGCACATATGAATGAGAAACAAAGGATATTTGGAAAGGCATTCACGTCTTTTGGTACACAAAGTGCATATTGGCCTCAACAATAGTCTTATTAAAGCTTCAGAATGAAGCTGTCCATTTAATACAAAGGCTGGAGGAGATGTTATTATGTTGGATTGCTTATAATGGTGAGGAATTGAGTTTTGCATAGAGAGGTTCTGATAGGTCCACTTTGGTTACGTCTGGCAGCAGCCTGTCACTGTAAATGAAAGTCCTGCAGTGAAGAGAATTCAAACAGCTAGCAGCATGTAAAAGTTTTCACTGGCCTGGGGGCCATTAGTTAGAAGCTGCTGAGACACTGCATGCATGGTTCTACCAGCTGTTGGCACTGGATGTCTGGTGACTGTTTGGAGAGGAAGAAAAAAAACCCTGTTTGGTGAGGTGCCATGTTACTATAACTGGAGGCACCTTTAATACTGAAAGCTCTGATAAGCAAGAGACCTCATAATCAGAAGGTAGGAAGCCAGCATGGGTGGACTGCAATGCCTTCCAGCAGTGAACCCTGTCTTCAAAAAAATAAACTCTATATGTTTCTAATCCTTTAGATACTGTAACAACAATTTCAAAATCACTGTTCACTTTCTGAAAGGTCTGTTGCACTTACATTGCTTTGTTAAATAAATTTGAAGAGTCCTTTTAAGTAGAATATGAACGGCACGTTTTGCTGTAAGTGTTAAATAATCATTAACCTTAAGGACATGAAAAATAAACTACATATGCAGTTACATGATGATGCTTCAGGTATTGGCTGCATGTCTATTATATCTATTATCAAATAGCATACGTGTACATATATATTTTTAATGCCATAGTGAATTTATGTTATGAACTGGAAATTATTGTAGATGATAAATAAAGTTCAGATCATTTCTATATTGATAAATTTATTAAAGCAAGCTAATTACCTCAGCATTGTTCACCTCTGACCAATTAAATACATTCAGATTCCAGTGGTCTCTGAGTTGCTTGCACTAATTCATATAGATGTCCATTCGAAAGGGAATGTAGCGTATTCTATTTTTAAATCTTTGATCTGTTGTAATTGAGAACATAATGGAGCCTCAGAAAATGTCTTAAATATCTTAAGAAAAACAATTACGATAATGCATTTTTGTTCAATATCAGATGACATAGGTGTGTCTTGTTGTTCGTGGTGTAATCACTAACTCCATGGTGAAAGCATGCACATGTACCTTTAGAATTTCCTTGGTACATATTACTGTACACTGGTTGTATTTATAATTTAATCAAATGACACAAAAATCTGGTAGTTTCTAATGTACGGAAATTACATTATAATCCAGTCGATATGTGATGTGGGTTAAGATTAATATGAGACTCTGTTGCTCAAATCAGCTGCTCATTGTGGTGTATAAAAAGATGCTTCACTTGATCCTAGCTGTCAGTCCTTTGAGAGACTCAAAAGCAAGTGAATTAAAGGAAGGAGTTAACTGTAAATTGTTGGTAGGTGGATCTAAGGCAATAGGGTTTAGGGAGCTGCATGGAGCATAGCTGTGAAATCAATGAGCAACTAAGGTTGGTTCTTCCGTTGCAAAGAAACTAGCTTGCATGCCTAAAAGCAATCTAGCTTTCTCAGTGAAAATTTGTTCCTGAGTCTTATTTAGTTTACATAAAATGCAGATAAGCAAGTGACTTCTAGGGCTGTCTACTTCATGATAGCTGCCTGGAACAAAGGGAGCTTTGCGGTCTCAATGAACAGATGCTTAAAGAAGATGAAAGTGCTGAATATTTCTGTGGGGAGAAAGGGTTTGTTATTTGGACTTTTGTAAGAAAAGATAAGCTGACAACAGAATAATGCGTGCAGTATTTCTGCTTTCAGTGGTTGTTCAAAGGATTTTTTAAAAATGAAAACGACTCAGGGTGGCATAACTCAAATTGCTTGAAATTCATGTAAGACATTTTGACTGGCAATGAGCAGGATTTATGCAGAAAGAATCCATCAGTTCTTTATTTTTAAATTTCTCTTTCTTTTCCTTCAGTGCAGCATGGCCTTCAATTGTTCAGCTTCCATTATAGTTCAGCCTCTCTAACATATTTAATCCAGAGAAAGGTGCAGTAGATAAAATATTCATGTTATGTAGTCTGCATTTTTAAAGAATGTTCTTTCTGGTTGGTACCACTGATGTGCTTTGTCTTGGCATCGCAGTAGCTATGCTGACATGCTGCATGATGTAAATTGCCTTCATTCATTTCAATGTTCGGGATTTTGTGTGATCTTTTCCTTGTCACTGGGTTGCAAGCAAAGCTGTGACAGTGATGGAATTGGCCAGGAAGGAGCTGCAGGTGTTTATCATTTCGTGTATCTGTACAGAGAGCGACAGCTGCTGTTATAGGAGAGGACAAAATCAAAGTAAGTCAGCGGAAGGATGTTAAGATGAAGAGAAGCAAAAGACTGTCTTGCCTTACAGGATGCAGTTATATACTCATTTCACTTTTCAGAAGCTGCTTAAAGGATTTATCTTGCTAATGTATTATATTAGCTCTTAGAGGTTGTTGTATGTTTCATATATATATTCTGCATGTCAGAGCTGTTATTTTATAATTTTCCTATGCTGACTGCTTTGACAGGAAAAGGAAACCAGGAGGTGGCAGCAAAGAGCCAGTCTAACTGAGACATCTTCGGAGTCTGGTTACATTCATTGGAGCTGAACTCTTCACGAAGAATAACGTCTGGTAATTACAAAAAGTTCTTTTTCATAACGAATTTCTATAATGGTACATCAGGTTACAGCAGTAAATTTAGACTGAATTGCAAATGCATATATTGTGCTAGAATTATCTGCAAGGCGTGGACGTTTGTGAATGTGGAAGAAGGGGCCACACTAATTGCAAGTGATAGTGATTTACCCTGAGCAACAGAAAGACATTATAAATTAAAATAATGAAGTCCCTGGTGTTGAAAGGAATAAGTGGGGCTGGCTTGCAGGATGCGTGGATAAATTAAATTTCCAGCAGAAAATTTTAATGTGCTAATTATGTTAGCATGTAAATAGTTGGAATGACGCTCCCTGCTGTAGTGCTAACCACTCTTTTTGAGCAAAGTCAAAGCACTGACCTTCTATTATTAGGCAATAATATGTTGTGAAATATATCCCATCTGCCTTGTTTATGTGTAACCAATGTCAGACATTTGAATGTATCATCTGCTGCCATGCGTTGATTATAGGGATGGTTTCAAAAGCTAACATCTAAAATAAATTCCATACAACTACCAAAAGTACTTCAGATTTCTGCAGCATATCTTTCGCTATTGATGTTGTGTACTAGCAGAAGCTAAATGACAATGAAATAGGAATAATCTCCAACACAAATATGAGTATTTTGTTTGTGCGTATTAAGGTATTTGTTCATTTTATTCATCAAATTTGTTGCCTTTTGGGACAAAATTAGCTGATCGGCAACATAAAATCAGGAGAGTGAGCTGGAGAAGGATGTAGTGGTTTGTTCAATAATAGACATCTTTTAAGTGCAGAGGTTCTGGAAGCGTAATTTGCAACAAACATAATTCCAATTTTGTCTGAATCAAGAGCTCCAGCAAATTCAGGACGATTCAACGCGTGGAGAAAATGTTGGGTTGCTTTGAATTTGCATTCAAGCTCAGCATCCTTTTCCTCCAACAAATAAGGGATCAGATCAATGGGAAAGTGTTCACAGCCACAAGACTATCTCATTCGAACAACTGCCAAACACGGCATTTTCGTGACAATAATATACATTGCAGTTCAGTGATATGGTAATGGTCAAAGAAAAACTTTTATTTGCAAAGTTTATATGAGATTTCATGCCATGATATCATGCAGATAAATAAGCAGCGACTGAATTATGTGAGGTCCTGTCTCAAGAGAGCTGCCAGCTATTCAGAAGCTTTCCGGAACTTTGGGACAGAGGTATGTGGCATTGGATCCCGCACCGGCAGCTGGGACCTCCCTCCGCCCACCTACGGCCGTGCCATCTTCTCTCCGGCGGCCGCCCCGCGCCGACCCCTACCTCTGCGCTCGCCGGCGTCAGCCAGCACGACTGGTTGATGCCGTTAAAAAGGTTTTCTGATTTACACCTGTGGTCACGTCGGCGGGACTTCGGTCCATCCAGGCCAGAGATTTGGAGCAGCCCCGATACTTTGACTGCCGGACAATATGGCGGCTGGCGTTGGAGCAACGGTGCGGGATTCACACCATCCGCCGGTGATTCTCCGACCCGGCAGGGTGTGGAGAATCCCGTCCCAGATACCAGGGGCGAAATTCTCCGTTATCGGCGGAAAGTAAATAGTTGGAATGACGCTCCCTGCTGTAGTGCTAACCACTCTTTTTGAGCAAAGTCAAAGCATACGTCAGTGCCACGCGGTGACAGGTGTGCCAGCAGGTGGCAGATGTGTGCCACGGTTTCCCGGCTCATCCGGAGTCTCCTCCTGCATTCCCGGTCCGTGAGGTCCTGGTATGACTGCCGGGGCCGGTACACATGGGGCGCCCTCGGGTGCCTCCGTTGCCGTGGGGCCGCGACGTCCTCCTCCCCTCCTCGTCCTGTCGGTCAGGTGTCCCTCCAGCCTGGGCGGCTGCCGCCTGCCCCTCTGCGGCAGCCTGCGCCGCCTCTCTGGCACGCTCCTCCTCCTCCTCCTCCTCCTCCTCCTCATCCAGGGCAACATAGACATGAGCGGCTGCCACCACGGCGGCCAACATCGCTGGATGATCTGAAAACATGACGGCCTGGTGGGGGGGAGGGGAACGACGACATGTCATCATTGCCCATATCCCCTCGTCCCCCCAGCCAGGTGGCATGGACCGCATGGGTCCAACTGTTGGAGGCTGGCACCTGGCCAGGTGGACCAACTCACTTGCCCTCCCATCCCCCTCCTCGGCACGGACCCCCCCCCCCCCAACCTCCACCCTAGCACGGACCCCCCCCCAACCTCTACCCCGGCACGGACCCCCCCCAACCTCCACCCCAGCACGGACCCCCCCCCCAACCTCCACCCCAGCACGGACCCCCCCTCAACCTCCACCCCAGCACGGACCCCCCCCCTCAACCTCCACCCCGGCACGGCACGCACCCCCCCCCCCAACCTCCACCCCAGCACGGACCCCCCCCAACCTCCACCCAAGCACGGACCCCCCCCCAACCCCCAACCTCCACCCCGGCACGGACCCTCCCCCCAACCTCCACCCCGGCACGGACCCCCTCCCGGCACTCCCCCTGAGCCCAGCCTACTCTAACCACCCCCCCCCCCCGCCGCACACACACACACACAACCCGAGACACACCTCTCCTCAGGCAATCAGACTGCGGCCACGCCATTGCCTGCCCAGAGCCAACCCCCCAGGCCGTCACTCACCTCCACGCTGGTCGGCGTGAGCCTGGAGCACCGGGTCACGCCGATGAAAAGGAGGTTTGATTCACGTCGATGTGAACGGTCATCACGTCGACGGGACTTGGGCCCATCCGGAAGGGAGAATATCGGCAGGCCGAAAATCGGCTGCCTTGCGCAGACCCGTGACATTCTCCGCGGCAGCGGTGCCATTAACGCCCCGCCGACTTTTCTCCCTTCGGAGACTTCGGCGGGGGCGGGGGCGGGATTCACGGCGGCCAACGGCCATTCTCCGACCCTCTGGGGTGCGGAGAATGACGCCCCAGATCTCTCCTGTCGCTGGTTAAATCCTGGTAGCAGAGGGATGAAGCCCTTAAGTGGGAATTAATTGCCCATTTAAGTGCCTCAATTGGCTACCAGTGGAGATGGGCTTCCTGATGTCATCCCCCTGCTAGTATAATTGCAGTGGGATTAGGGACTGGTAGATAGGTGGATATAATGAGCACCTGCCTTCAAACACAGCAGCAGAAGAGTGTAAAATTCCTGCCGAAGAATCATCTTCAGTTGAATAATGTCCAAAATTGACTCATTTATACTAAGGAAGATTTCATGCAGGGCCTGTTTGCATTCGTAATATAAGCAAAATCCATGCAGAATCAGCTAAATCAACTTATTTTCAATATAGGTGAGTCACACTTATATGGTGGCACAATGGTTAGCACTGCCGCCACACAGCACCAGGAACCTGGGTTCAACTCCTGCCTTGGGTGACTGCCTGTGTGGCGTTTTCGCTTTCTCCCTGTCTGCATGGGTTTCCTCCGGGTGCTCCAGTTTCCTCCCACAGTCCAAAGTTGTGCAGGTCAGGTAGATTAGCCATGATAAATTTCCCATAGTGTCCAAAATGTTCGTTGGGGTTACTGCGTTATGGGTTGGGGTGGGTGCGTGGGCCTGGATAGGGTGCTCTTTCAGGGGGTTGGTGCAGACCTGGGGCAGGGTTCTCCACCCCGCCGCGCCACATTTCTGCCCCGACTGACCGGCGAGATTCTCCGTTACACCAGCCGATCAACGGGGTTTCCCATTGTGGGGCAGCCCCACGCCATCGGGAAACTCCTGGGTGCCGGCATAATGGAGAATCACGCCGGCGGAGAATCCCGGCCCTGATGGCTGAATGTCCTCCTTCTGAACTGTAGTGATTCTATGATACACAGGGGAGGTCTTGTGGTACAATGGTAAGATCCCGCCCTCTGAGTCAGAAGCTTCTGGTCAAAGGGTCATTTCTGGACTTGATAACCAGGGAAGATGTTTTCATAACATGACCAAACAGGTTGAATGTCAATCCTCTTGAAATCTATTACCTCCCTCCTCACAATTCATAATGGGCCTGATTTACCGACCAACTCGCTGTGTTTTAATCAGCGGAAAAGGCGGCCCACCAGCGGAATCTACCAGTCCTGCCATTGTCAACAGGATTTACCGTTGACTGCACCCCTCGTCGCCAGGAAATCCATGCGCCAGCGTGGGATCAGAATATCCCACCGGTATGAACGGCTAGTAATTGCCGCCCAAAATTTCCAAGTTTGTGTCAGAAGCAGATTTTGAAATAGAGCCCAGTACATGAAAGTCTGGGGCTGGGGTTTTCTCTGCCGCATCATGGTGTGCTTTCCTGCAGCGGAGGCAGCTCAACATTAGCCGGCGGTGGGATCATCTGATCCTGCCAAAGTCAATGGTCATTTGTGTTGGTCGCTGGGGAACCCACCGCTGGGAGTTACCTTCGGTTGGGCTGGAAAGTCCCATTTTAGATCATTTAGATCAAAAAAGCAGGGGTCCTAGTACTAACCCCAAGGGAACACCTCTGCAATCCTTTATCCAATCTGGAACAGAACCAATGACAACCAGTTACTTGGCTGACTTCCTATTGTGCTGCCATTTTCCCTTTTATTCAATGGACTTCAACTTTACTGGCAAGTCCATTAAATGACATTTTAACAAATGCCTTTTGGAAGTCTATGCGTGCTACACCAACACTTAATCCTCATTAACCCTCTCTGTTATCTCATCAAAAAAACTCAATAATATTAATTAAACACAATTTGCTTTTAATAAATCCATGTTAGGTTTCCTTATTTAATCCACACTTTTCTAAGTGACTTAATTTTGTCCCTGCCTATTCCTTCTAAAGTTTCTCACGACTAAAATCAAACTGCCTGTCCTGGGTGCTCCTTGCCCCTCTTCTGTCCTCTCCATCAAGACCCTCATCCAACCACTTGGACCTCACCTCCTAAACCCACTCTCCCTTCGCCACGCCTCCACACCTCCCCCCCTCCCCCCGGCAACACACACACCACCATCCTAACCCTGCACTTAGTTGAACGCTGGGACTTTGAATCTGGGGACTGCATATAGTCCAGTCTTGACAACTGCTGAGCCTACAGAACTATCAGCCAGTTGGATTGGCAAGCAGTTCGCTAAGGCAGCACTTCCATCCGAGTGACTGTACCTGTACTGTCTCATCTTTAAATATTTGCGTGCCAATCTTTCATTCCAATTTACCCCAGGACAGGTCCATTCTTTTTGTTTATGAAGGAGCAATTCAGTTTGGCCAATCCACCTACCCTGCATATCTTTGGGTTGTGGGGGTGAGACCTACGCAGACCACGGGGAGAATGTGCACACTCCACATGGACAGTGACCCGGTGTCGGATCAAATCCGGTGGGATGATATGCATAAAGCAATTCTGTATATAAATTACGCATGACCTCCGACCACCAGGTGGCAGTGTAAATCTACCACGTGACTCTGTCTCTGGGGAGTTGGGAGTAAGTCGTGTTGGTGCATAGACGTATTTTGCAGTAGCTCTAGAATAGTTAATTAGTGTTAGCAGTTTGTTATTTATTTATTCCAGTTATCTTTATCACACAGTAGTTTCATAATACATTATTTAAACTAGATGTCCTGTAGTGCATCCTTCATATCGGCCAGTCTACAGAACATGACACCTGGGTCCTTGGTGCCGTAAGTGGGCAGTGCTAACCACTGTGCCATCATGCCACCCTAGGGACAGATCCATTCTTAATCCACTCACATTGTCCCATCTTCAATTAAGTATTTTTATTTTAGATTGCACATAGTCTCTTTCCATAGTGAACCTAAATGTTATAGTATTGTGATCACTGTTCTCTGAATGTTCCCTCACGGACACTTGACCCAGCTGACCCACATCATTCCATAGCACCGATTCCAGTAATGTCTCCTTCCTGATTGGGTCAGAAACATACAGCTCAAGAAAATTGTTTGAACATACTTCAGAGACATCGATAAGACAATTTTGGGTTACACCATGTAAAATTTGCTCCAAAAGAATTTTTACCTCAAAAATGTTTCTTAGAAGAACTGTTAAGCCTCAATATTTCATGTAGCCAATCTACTTGTCTGGAGGAATGACTAGACCAGGTGAGGTACAGTGAAAAGTATTGTATTGCATAGTCCAGAAAGATCATTCCCTACATGAGAAAAAAAAAACCAAATAGGGCATACATAAGTACACAATGTAAATACATAGACACATGGGAATATAAATGAGATCTAACTGCTAATTGCTCAGGCTAGGTCATTTTTGTTAATATTCTTGGTCGACTGTGCAGAACGGATGGCAATATGTTTCTTGAGTAATGGTTGCCAGATGTCACAAAGGCCACATGTCTTGGATGACATGCATGCACTGTAAACATTATTTGAATCTTGTTTCAACCCCTCTTGGTCTGACTCCACCAAATGCCTGACTATTACTTAAGTTAGTTCTCTCCCAATCCTTTGTGCACTTTATTTCTCTTTCTGGTGTTGCATCCTGTTTCCCAACCAATCCTCCCCGATAGTGATAGCATGTCACCCCGCAAAGATCAAGGACCTTGAGGCTGGCTCTGCTGAGGTGGGAAGCCAGACCAATGCTTCCTGTATGGGTCCAACCTTCCCCCAGAACCTATCACAATGTTCGAGGAATCTCTAGCTTTCTTCCCTCAGCCATCTCACTCCACACACATTCATCTGCTCGATTCTCCTCTTTCTCAGGTGCGTAACACCCAGATGAATCCGGAGGTTGCTACCTTTTGAGTTACTGCTTGCGAGTCTCCTTCCAGCTCCCTCGAACCTGCTTGCATGGCCTTATTTCTTTCCCTCATTGTGTCTTTGGTATTGACACAGACCATGACCACTGGCTGTTCTCCATCCCGTCAGTGTGCTCTGCAGCCACTCAGTGACATCATTGACTTGGCATAAGGAAGGCAACAAGGTACCCCCTTGGAATCATATCTGGGGGTCACAGAAATGGCTGTCTATTCCCCTAGCTATAGAATCACCTGTCACTACTGCTGTTGCAATTTTCTGCCTGCTTCAGGATCCCCCCCCCCCTCCCCCCGCCACTCCCCCACCCCACTCCATCCTCTGTAGAACTGAACAACCAATGGTGCCATTGTCTTTGCTGTGGCTGAATGCGCCCCAGATCAACCGTGCCTTTCATCAGTATTCATAGTTAAATCCATTTGGAGAGTGATATGCCCTCAGGCTGCTCCTGCACTCCCTGTGTGGTCCTGCTAGTTGGTCTGGCGGACATCCATTCCCTTTCTACCTATATGCCATTACGTTGTGGGGATGACTCACATGAAAGGTCGGGAATCTTCCGCCGACAGGTCCTAACAAACAAGGATCTGGTGAACATTCCCCGTTGGGGGCGCACAGTTAAGTATAGCCCCCAGAGGGAAGAGGGGAATTCCCAGCAGTTCCCTGGCAGTTCTCCCTGGCACTTCCCAAGCAGTGTTAAGTAATCGGATAAGAGACATTCCAATTAATTGTCTCATTTATGTTAAGTATCCAATAATTGACACTGATGTGTAAAGGGGCTTCAAATGGCCTTTGTGTCAGGTGATGTGATGTTAGAGTTTTGTGCAGAGTCTGTTGAAGTGAAATGAAGGCGTTGGTGAAAAGGAGCAAAACTTTTGACTCTTTATTCAACAGCAGCTAAACATCTAACAAGCCGTGCCAGAGAGCAGTGTGAAGGAGCAGAGCCAGTGGGTCTTCCGTTTGGGAAGTCCATGGGAGAAGTTCTTGGAGGGGAATCATGTGTCTATGGTCTGGGTTCTTTTTAAATGTATTTATTTTTAGATTGGGGCACCCTTTAACCTTGTTTTTCTAAGTGTTCAAAATACGGCAGGAAACCCGGGCAAGACAGCAGGCTTTTCCCATCGGAGGCAACACTTTGAAAAAAAAATCAAAATAGAATCATAGAAAAGATACAGCATAGAAGGAGGCCATTCGCCCTATCTTGTCCATATAGCCTGAGGACCCCCAGGTGCCCTTTCTTATCCCACCTTCCTGCACCCGGTCCACAGCCCTGTAACGTAGGGCACTTAAGGTGCAGATCCAGGTATTTTTCAATAGAGTTTAGTGTCTCTGCCTCCACCACCAGCCCAGGCAGTAAATTCCAGACTCCCACTAGTCTCTGCGCAAAAAAGTTCTTCTTCATGTCCCGACTACACCTTCTGCCTCTTATCTTGAATATATGTCCCCTGGTTCTAGAATTCTCTACCAAAGGAAACAATTTTATCCTGTCCACTCTATCTCTTCCCCTCATAATTTTATGCACCTCAATTAAGGGACCCCTCAGCCTTTTTTGTTCCAAGGTAAATATCCCCAACCTATCCAATCTCTCCTCGTAGACTCACTTTTCTCGCACTGGCAACATTAATATTGACAAAATATTTCATCTTTTGTCTTTAAAACTAAAATAAGATTTAAAAACTGATTTAATTATTTTAGTTCATTATCTTAGATCATTACCTCAATACTTGCCTTTGATACTGATCTTATAATAATAGTAATCTTTATTATTGTCACAAGTAGGCTTACATTAACACTGCAATGAAGTTACTGTGAAAAAGCCCTAGTCGCCACATTCAGGTGCCTGTTCGGGTACACGGAGGGATAATTCAGAATGTCCAATTCACCTAACAGCACATCTTTCAGGACGTATTGGAGGAAACCGGAGCACGGAGGAAACCCACGCAGGCACGGGGAGAACATGCAGGCTCCTCACAGACAGTGACCCAAGCCGGGAATCGAACCTGCCATTGTGAAGCAATAGTACTAACCACTGTGCTACCATGCCGCCACGGTTCCCTTGAGTTCTGCCACTCTTTCCTCTCTGCACTGACTCTGACCCCACGCTTTCCATTCCTGCCTGTGCTCCTCCCGGTCTGAGGCCTGCTCTGTTGCAGCTTGCCAGCTTTCATCAAGCTTCAACTGCAGTAGCTTAGGAAGGCTCTTCAAATTGTGCTCTTTGCCCTGGACATGTACAGCCATCAGTAGATGTTTTAAAAAAATTAAATTTCCGAAAAAAATGACTTGTGTGCACCAATTAAACTATTAAATGCTGCAAGTGTTTCAGTTTTTAAAAAAGTCATGCCAACAATAATAAGTCGGGTTATTCAGACTGAGGACTTGAAACTGACAAACAAAACATATATTTTTGATCATAAATCCATTTTCACTGTATGAATTAAACTACAGCAGGCAACCACTCTTACATGTATCAAGGAATACCTCTTAATGGAAAAAAGGTGGTTAAGTTCCATTATACTACCTGATTGCACTGAAAATTTTATGTTTATGATAATGCAAATGCATTTTACCCAAACAGAACAATTTGAAGAGCATTTCAGATGCAATGTTTCAATTGCACCCAAAGTTGAAACTCCACTCCATTGTAAACCTCCAAATAATTAAATCAAATATAACTTCTTTAAAATAAAACTAGAATAAACTGAACAAACTCAAAGAGGATAAAGCTCCTGGTCTGAATGAATTGCATTCCACACATTTTAAAACAATCTTGAAGAGATATCAGAGGCATCATTACTCATTTAATATGTCATTAGAAAAAGTGTGGTGTGAGAGAAATGACAGATAGCTAATGTAATTCCTATATTTATGAAGGAGAACAGAACATGTCCAGGGAATTATATACCAGTCTGGTTAACATCAGTGGTAGGAAGAATACTCAAATACGTAGGAAATGAGAGAATAGAAGAACATCTAGAAATGATAAATAAAATAATGAACAGTTAGCATGGATTTCAAAAGGGAACATCTAGCCTCACCAATGTATTGATTTTTTTTTGAGTAGGGAACAGAAAGAGTAGTCAATGGTCATGCAGTAGCTGTAATTTGTCTGGATTTTCAAAAGGCCTTCGAAAAGGTGTTGAATAATAGACGACTGAATAAGGTTAGTTGTTAAAAAGTGGCAGAATGGATAACTAGCTGGCAGTGATGCTCAACAAGGATCAGAGCTGGGACCACTGCTGTTCACAATCTACATGAAGAATTTGGACTTTGGAATCAAAAACACTGGGCGGGATTCTGTGATCCTGAGGCTAAGTGTTGACGCCGTCGGAAATGTCGTTGGGTTTCTCGATGGCGTCAGCACGGCCTCAGGATCAGCAATTCTGGCCCCTACAAGCGGCCAGCACAGCACTGGAGCGACCCACGCCGCTCCAGCTGCTGATCCCAGCGTGCATTGGGCACTGCGGGGTCCGCGCATACACAGTGGCACCAGCGCCAACGCACACATGCGCAGTGCCTCCCTTCTCTGTGCCGGCCCCAACGTAACATGGCTCAGGGCTACATGGGCCGGCACAGAAGAAAGGAGGCCCCCAGCCAGAGAGGTCGGCCCACCGATCGGTTGCCCTCGATCACGGCCAGGCCACATTGGAGGCCGCCCTGGGGTTGGGACCCCTCCCCTCCCACAGGCCGCCCCTGGACCCTTCCACGCCGAGGTCCCGCCGGCTGAGCAGGTGTGAACGGCGCCAGCGGGACTCGGGTTTTTTGCAACGGCCGCTCGGCCCATCCCGGGCCGAGAATCGACTGGGGGGCAGCGTAGAGCGGCCCCCGACCGGCGCCACGCCAACCACGCCGGCGCGAATGGAGCGGGAATCGCATCCCGGCGTCGGGGCGCAATTCGCGTGGTCACGGGGATTCTCTGGCCCGGCCCTGGGCTGAGAGAATCCCGCTCACAATTTCTAAATTTGCAGATAATAATTGGAGGGATAGTCAGTTCTGAGGAGGACTGCAATAAATTACAAGACAACATCAATAAACGTGAGAATGAGACAATAATTGGCAAATGAAATTCAGCACAGATGAATTTGAGGTAGTCCATTTTGGCAAGAAGAATCGGGAGTTCATTTAATACTTGGAAGGTGCAAGTCTTTTTTTTTAAATTTAGAGTACCCAATTCATTTTTCCAATGATGGGGCAATTTAGCGTGTTCAATCCACCTATCGTGCACATCTTTGGATTGTGGGGGTGAAATCCACGCAAACACGGGGAGAATGTGCAAACTCCACACGGACAGTGACCCAGAGCCGGGATCGAACCTGGGACCTCGGTGCCGTGAGGCAGCAGGGCTAACCCACTGGGCAACCGTGCTGCCCTGGAAGGTCCAAGTCTTGACGAGTTGGAGGAACAAGGATGTTTCGGAGTACACATACACCAATTACTAAAAGGTACATCTCAGGTTAGCAAGGCCAAAGAAAAACACACCATGGACTAGGTTTTATTTCTCGAAGGAGAATAGATGAGTAGCCAAGTTAGTCTAAACCTGTTTTGAACCTTGGTTAGACCACACGTAAGAGTGTGTGCAGTTCTGGTTGCTGTATTATAGAAAGGATATAGAAGCACTGGAGAGGGTGCAGAGAAGGTTTGGATCGTATCAGAATTGACTCTTCATTAGGAAAGGATTGAAAGGCTGGGTCTCTTGAAAAAAGAAGCTTGAGGGGTGGACTAGTGGAGGTATTTAAAGTTATGAAAGGTTTTGATAAAATGTATAGAGAAAGAATGGATAAACATTGGATAGAAAAGGAATGTTTCCTATTGTGGGGAGGGCATAAATAGCCCCCTCGAGATATGATAATCGTCAAGAAATCCAAAAGTGAATTCAGAAAAAAGCCTCATCATCCAATGATTGGCAAGACTGTGGAACTCGCTAAGACATGAAGTGGTTGGAAGTGAGTAATACAGATACATAAGGGAATGGAAACTAAACAAGCTTATGAGGAAGAAAGGAATAGATGGTTATGATAGCAGTTTTAGATGAGAAAATATAGGAGGCAACTTGAGTGGAGCATAAACACTAACATAGACAGGATGGGTCGAATGGCCTGTTTCTATGCTTTATATCTGATGTGATTTTAAGTACGTAAACTTTTCATTAAGAGCCAGATGGTTTGTTTAATGATTTTAAAAACTGCCAGTGGATGGCATATAATTATTATGTTACAAAACTACTAATCCAGAGACTTTGGTTCATGATCCAAAGACATGAGTTCAAATTCCAAGTTATCAAGTGGAGAATTTAAATTCAGTTAATAAATCTGGAATTAAAAAGTTAGTATCGATAACAGTCATTAAAGAAACACCTGTCTGGTTCACTAATGTCCTTTAGGGATCAAAAACGTGCCTAATCTGCGTCTGCTAAACGAGGCTGCCTATCTGAGGAGGGCAAAACAAAATTTGGTGCCACCAACTGCAATAACATTGAGACAGCCTGAAGAGATTTTTGATAATTGGCTCCTTTTAAAATTCATGTACTACAATTGATCACTCTGCAAACACTGGAGGTAAATGCTGAGCTTTTTACTTTTAAACACCAATTAATTCCCGAGTGCCCAAATAGCCTATTTTCAGCTTTCAACAGAAGTGTAGTTGTTTCTATTACTCCATTGCCGTGAAATCTCTCCTGTAGCAAAACTGAGACAGTACTCCGAAACGGCAACACAGGGCAGAACCAGCTTCTTATCACAAGCTTGATCAGAGGAGACTGCCAGCAAAGATCTGGGGTGAAATTCTCCGGAAACGGCGCGATGTCCACCGACTGGCGACCAAAACGGCGCAAATCAGACGGGCATCGCGCCGCCCCAAAGGTGCGGAATGCTCCGCATATTTGGGGGCCGAGCCCCAACCTCAAGGGGCTAGGTCGGCGCTGGATGAATTTCCGCCCCGCCAGCTGGCGGAAAAGGGGCAAAATTCTCCGGAAACGGCGCGATGTCCGCCGACTGGCTCCCAAAACGGCGCAAATCAGACGGGCATCGCGCCGCCCCAAAGGTGCGGAATGCTCCGCATCTTTGGGGGCCGAGCCCCAACCTTAAGG
The DNA here is from genome assembly GCF_047496885.1 of Scyliorhinus torazame. Classification (NCBI taxonomy): domain Eukaryota; kingdom Metazoa; phylum Chordata; class Chondrichthyes; order Carcharhiniformes; family Scyliorhinidae; genus Scyliorhinus; species Scyliorhinus torazame. The sequence continues at coordinate 123,515,951 of NC_092709.1, forward strand.
GGCTAGGTCGGCGCCGGATGAATTTCTGCCCCGCCAGCTGGCGGAAAAGGCCTTTGGTGCCCCGCCAGCTGGCGCGGAAATGACATCTTCGGGCGGCGCATGCGCGGGAGCGTCAGCGGCCGCTGACAGCATCCCCGCGCATGCGCAGTGGACGGAGTCTCTTCTGCCTTCGCCATGGTGGAGACCGTGGCTGAGGCGGAAGGAAAAGAGTGCCCCCACGGCACAGGCCCGCCCGCGGATCGGTGAGCCCCGACCGCGGGCCAGGCCACCGTGGGGGCACCCCCGGGGCCAGATCGCCCCACGCCCCCCCCAGGACCCCGGAGCCCGCCCGCGCCGCCTTGTCCCGCCGATAAGGTAGGTGGTTTAATTTAGCGGCGGGACTTCGGCCCATCCGGGCCGGAAAATCGCGCGGGGGGGGGCCCGTCAACCGGCGCGGCGCGATTCCCACCCCCGCCGAATATCCAGTACCGGAGACTTCGGCAACCGGCGGGGGCGGGATTCACGCCAGCCCCCGGCAATTCTCCGACCCGGCAGGGGGTCGGAGAATTTCGCCCAAGGCCTTTGGTGCCCCGCCAGCTGGCGCAGAAATGGCATCTCCGGGCGGCGCATGCGCGGGAGCGTCAGCGGCCGCTGACAGCATTCCCGCGCATGCGCAGTGGAAGGGGTCTCTTCTGCCTCCGCCATGGTGGAGACCGTGGCGGAGGCAGAAGGGAAAGAGTGCCCCCACGGCACAGGCCCGCCCGCGGATCGGTGGGCCCCGATCGCGGGCCAGGCCACCGTGGGGCACCCCCCGGGGCCAGATCGCCCCCCCCAGGACCCCGGAGCCCGCCCGGGCCGCCTTGTCCCGCCGGTAAGGTAGGTGGTTTAATTTACGCCGGCGGGACAGGCATTTTAACGGCGGGACTTCAGCCCATCCGGGCTGGAGAATCGCGCAGGGGGGCCCGCCAACCGGCCGGCGCGATTCCCGCCCCCGCCGAATCTCCGGTGCCGGAGACTTCGGCAACCGGCAGGGGCGGGATTCACGCCAGCCCCCGGAGATTCTCCGACCCGGCGGGGGGTTGGAGAATCTCGCCCCAGTACAGGATGCAAAATGGTGCACAAGTAGAGCAAATGTTGATTCTCTCAGCTTTTCAAAAGTCACAATTGATGCTCGATCAATAACTCCTGAAGCGAAATTGGAGACAATTGAAGGCTTTATTACACTAGATGTTTCCCCCAGTAGCGCAGGTACAGAAAGCAGATGTTGGGGCGACACGGGCTCTTATACTTCGCCTTACTGGGCGAAACCAGCAGGCAGGCTTAACCAATGAAAACAGTACCTCCTACACCAATGGTCTTACAGCATTACAGAGTACCGTAATACCTCAATACCGACTACCACAACAATTTAACCAATTTTTGATTGAAAAGGCTTTTATTATAAGGTCCGGAAAGGAGTACACACCGAACCAAACAGGTTGGATCAAAAGGAAAAAGGTTGAATGCAACAGAACAAGAGTGCAGAGCAGTTACTCTACTACAGGAGCCAGCTCACAGTTCATAGCCCTCCGGTTTTATACAGGATGTAGAAAGAGGCACCTCCTCCATCCTTCAACCGCCACCCCACTCCCCCCACCCCGCTCTCCCCCGCCTCAGTGGGGGAATGCACATTCCCCATACTCCTTTGGGAATATAAATTCCCCCACTCTCAAGAACTGCTTAAGTTTTCATTAGTGTCCCATGACCTGCTTAACCCCAGATTATGACATTCCTCCTGCCCCGAAGTCTGTGGTGACACCGTCGCACACGCGGCCGGGCCAGGATGGGGAGGCAGGAGGCCCCCTACCATCGGGCGTCGAACGGATTGGTGGAGCAGGGTGCGTCTCTTCCACCCAGACCGGCGGGGAATGTCGGGCGCGTGTGGCGTCGGCGGGGGAGGCACCGGCGTCCCCGGCACTGGGGACGATGATGAGTCCATCTCCGAATCAGAGGAGTCCGACTGGGAGTCAGGTGGAACGGTATGGCTGCCATATGGTACAGCGGGGTTGGAGACATTGCAGGTGTCCAACAGGGCCCTTGCGGCTGCCAGGCACCTGGCTCTAAGGTGGTCCACGTGGCACTTCACTTGTTCGTTCCAGCACTTGCAAATGACACGAGGTCGGCCCAGTCCGCGATAGAACAACGCCCTTAAGCGATCGGCCACCCTGAGAGTAGTTATGGATGTAAATCTCGTCCCCTGGGACAAAAACACAAAACGGGCGCTTGGCCTGTAGAACTGCGGTCTGAAGATCCTTGCACACTTTCGCCCACACGTCGGGCAACAGCAATCTGCTCAACGTTGACCCATCAGAAGCTCCGCAGCGGCAATCCCGGTAACTGCATGGGGCAGGGGGAGTTAGACCAGTAAGCAAAGAGAAATTGGGCCAACCTATGATCCAGTGCCCTGTTTCCTCAAACCCTGCCTCTGGGTGCCCGAAATTCCCCGCTGGTCTGGACGGAAAAGGCACACCCCATGGCAACCCATTCGACGCCCGATGGTAGGGGGCCATTCTGACATGGCGGACTCCATTGGAGCACAAGAAGGCCGAGAAATCTTGGCTCATGAATGAGAGCCCAGTATCGGACACGAGGACCTGCAGAATCCTGAGGGTGGAGAAGGAGTGGCGTATGTTCTCGATCGTCATTGCCATGGCGATAAACGGCATTCAGTGGACCTCCATCCACGTGGACCATTGATTAGCAGAAAAAATATTGAGCCCAGAAAGTGACCGGCAAAATCAACATGCAGCAGGCCCAAGGATGGCCAGGCCATGCCCAAGGGTGCAGGGGCGCAGTGGCAGGTAGCCACTGTTGTTCCTGACAGACATCACACTAGCGGGCTACCATCTCGATGTTTGCATCCATACCAGGCCACCAGATGTAGCTCCAAGCCAACATCTTCATCTGCAAGGCCCCGGGGTGGCCATTATGGAGGTCATTTAAAACTAATGACCGACCCTTCTCCTGGATCGCAAACCAGGCTCCCCAGAGTAAGACCCCATCTCCCACATTTAATTCAGTCAACTTGGTGGCGAAGGCATTCAGCTCCCCAGATAACTGACTTGCAGTGCTGCCAATGAGGATGACGTTTCTCACCTTTGCCAAGGCGGGATCCATTTGCGTCCATTCGTGGATACGTAAGACCGTGATAGGAAGAGCATCCATAAAACTTAATACCGTTGATAATCTGTCGACATAGTGGGGAGGCACTGACTGCAATGGCAACAGCAGGTGACTCAGTGTGTTGGCGTGGGATATCTGGATCCCAGGTGATGGCCGAACGTGTATTCATAGGCTGCTAGTAGAATTGCCCAACGTTGGATTCTAGCCGAGGCTATTGGCATAATGGCCTTATTTTCTCTAAAAAGGCCCAGAGGTTTGTTTTCAGTGATCAATAAGAAATGGCGTCTGTACACATAATGATGGAATTTCTTGGCGTAGATCACCGCCAAGCCTTCTTTCTTAATGTGGGAATAGCGGCGCTTGGCCACCAACAAAGTCCTGGAAGCAAAGGCACTAGGCCACTCTGAGCCATCTGGCATTTGATGCGTCAACACCGCTTCGATCCCATATGGGGAGGCGTCACAGGTAACGATCAAAGGTGCCTCTATATTCGCCGAAGGCAGCTTTCTGGTCAGGGCCCCAATATCATTTGAAGTTTTTCCATAAAAGACAATGTAGAGTGGCCAGAATAGCAGCCAGGTGTGGAATTAATTTTCCAGGATATTTAACGAGGCCTACGAACGACCTGAGAGTCATGGCATAGGTGGAGTCAGAGCCATTTGGATGGCCTTCACTATGTCCGCCACGGGGTATAGGCGCTATCTACTCGGTATCCCAGGTAGACCACTTCGCGTGAATGAAACCATTTCTCTTGAGCACTGCCTCCAGATTTTTCAGGTGTTCCTCTTCCGAGACATCGGTTTACCAAAACGGCCACCTGCGGCAATGCATGCAGCACGCTTTCAATGGTGTGCTCAAAAATGGCGCATGTAGAAGACACCCCAAAAGGCAAATGCATATATTCAAATAGGCCCCGTTGGGTGTTGATGGTGACATAACACCGCGAGGCCTCATCCAATGGCAGCTGCAGGAGTCCACACCGAGCTGAACAGCTTGAATCAAAGAGAAAAAGGTTTAATGCAACAGGACAAGAGTACAGTGCAGTTACTCTACTACAGGAGCCTGTTCACAGTTCATGGCCCTCCGGTTTTATACAGGATGTAGAAGGGGGCGCCCCGCACCCCCAGTGGGGGAGTTGGGAATATCAATCCCCCAGTCTTGTAGGTGTCCCATGGCCTGCTTAACTCCAGGTTATGACAGCTTTCATCACCCAATAGTCTGTGACTATTACTGACATGGTCCGGCTGGAAGGTTGCACTGATTTCTTGTCCTAACTCTTTGAAAATTAAAGTAGACGTACAGGTCACACGGTAACCATTGTACTGTAATGCTGTTCATCATGAGGGAGTTCTTGTGGTATTTAAATGCAAAGAAACCTTCAGACCTGCATGTTGTACATTGTGTGATTCTGGGTGCTGGCATTTGAGGTTTTGTGTTCATAATTTCAAAGACTATTTATATTTCTGCAATTTTTCTGGAAACGTATTTTAGTTTTCTGTGAACCATTTCTTTCTTTCCATTCTTCTTTCTGCCATCTGATTTTCACTGATTTTGGAGAAGTCAGAGACACTTCCACAGACAAACAAGGGGCAAACTTGGACAGGTTTCACCAGCAACAAAAACGTTCAAGTTCAGGAGTTATGCCCTTGTCCCAAGGCAATTTGCGATACGCCCCTTGTCATATTGGCTCAAATGATATTCAGGTATTCCTGGAGCTGGTGCTAGCAGACATTAGGCCTCTTTCAGTGCAAAGGAGGGTCTAACTCTTGTTTGAAGATTCCGCTCCAAAACAAATCAGATTCTATGGGGAGATGGTGCTAAATATGCTACGCTTAGTTTTTCAGGTTCCATCTGTGCCCTAATTAGTTGCAACTAATATAAAGGTCATTATTTTCTTCTTTTTAATGTATCTTATTGCAGAACCACGATGAAAAGGAAAGCTCCTGGTTTCACCACCAAAGGAAGCTGCTGCATACCTCCGCTCACCCTTCTTGTTCATCACCCTAGTCCAGAGCACATTGCTACATTCTCTTCAAAATAAAAACAACTTCATTTTATACGCTAGAAATTGCTATAAAAGGACTTTTTTTCCACAAGCTTAGCAAAACCAGAGTTTTGTAGTCCTGGCATTATGCCACTAAACTTTAATTATATTTCAAGAGCAAATCAAAACTGGAAATACAAATCAATCTGCCAAGTCAAAGGCTATCCTTTCAAATATGAGAGGCCTGAAAATATATGATTCCAGCTCTACCGCTATTACCATAGTAAAGATGGAACTTCCAACTGCTAGGCTATGCACCAGGACCCATCTGAATTTATGGGATCAAGGATGTTTACATAAAGTGATGGGTGAAAATTAGCAGCGGGAATTGACTGCTACTTGGAGTATTTGTAAGTTTGAACAGGAATGCCTCATGGAAAAATCTGCCCAAAAAGGCTGGTGTCTGGAAACTTGCAAACTTTAGTGGAGACCATTTTTGTTATTCAAACGCATCATTGTGAAAAGCTGATGAGTGAGCCATCTCCATTTGGAGGAAAGATAAATCATGTCGTTGTTCTTGCATATGCCTAAGAGGCTGGCTCAGAATGGTTTTGGAGGAAATTATGGGCAAGTTATTTGCCCAACATCTCAGCTACACTTGATGAAGAACCCAAGAGACCAAGAAAGAAAATCAAGGATTTAATATCCATGAAGAAAAGTCCCACTGAAATTCACCTATAAAATTATTATAGTCAATGACTCTTTAATATCATGTTATTTATACTATTGATCTGCCGCCGTCAATTTTTAGATGGGGATTTTTGAATATATGGTAATCCAATGGCAGATTTCACAAATTAAGATTGCAGGAATTCAAAGCAGTGGCCCCACAGAATTTCCTACCTATTATAATGATGAGTGAATTTGTAAAACCTAATTTTAATGCACAAAAAGATTCTGTAGGGCCTTTTAACCTCTGTGCAAATCTGATAAACATACTGAGTTTGTAAGTGTACAAGTGCCCATTCGTTCAATTATTTTGATTCCAATAGAACTGCCTATCAAGTGTGGAGTATGAATTCATAAAATCTACTCTGTAGTGTCTCAGCTCTCCAACATAGTCTTCCTTGACCTATTGAGCATAAATGTATATATTTCAGAAAATAAATCGAAATCATTACCAGAGTTTGAACGGGCGACATATAAATTGATGCTTAGCTACTGATAATGGACAACATAGAATAAAAATTAGTGATTCACATTCTACCATTAAATCAGTTGCAAGAACTAAGGAATATTGCCTGTAGGTTTATAATTAGCTAGTAGAAATAACTACTGTAGATAATAACTCACAAGTGGAGAGAAAATTCAATACCTTTTCCTGGACAATCAGTTTAAAGACCATGGGCGAAATTCTCCGGAAACGGCGCGATGTCCGCCGACTGGCGCCAAAAACGGCGCAAATAAGTCGGGCATCGCGCCGCCCCAAAGGTGCGGAATGCTCCGCATCTTTGGGGGCCGTGCCCCAACCTTAAGGGGCTAGGTCGGCGTCGGACGAATTTCCGCCCCGCCAGCTGGCGGAAAAGGCCTTTGGTGCCCCGCCAGCTGGTGCGGAAATGACATCTCCGGGCGGCGCATGCGCGGGAGCGTTAGCGGCCGCTGATGGCATTCCCGCACATGCGCATTGGAAGGGTGGAGACCATGGCGGAGGCGGAAGGGAAAGAGTGCCCCCACGGCACAGGCCCGCCCGCGGATCGGTGGTCCCCGATCGCGGGCCAGGCCACCGTGGGGGCACCCCCCGGGGCCAGATCGCCCCGTGCCCCCCCAGGACCCCGGAGCCCGCCCGCGCCGCCTTGTCCCGCCGGTAAGGTAGGTGGTTTAATCTACGCCGGCGGGACAGGCATTTTAGCGGCGGGACTTCGGCCCATCCGGGCCGGAGAATCGCGCGGGGGGAGCCGCCAACCGGCGCGTCGCGATCCCCGCCCACGCCGAATATCCGGGGCGGGATTCTCCACTCCCACGCCGAAGTGGCTGCGCCATCGTGAATGCCGTCGAGGTTCACGACGGCGCGGAACGGCCCCGGTCCCGACCGATTCAGGCCCTGACAATGGGCCAGTATCGGGGCGCGTCATCTGCACACGCCAGGCCTTGTCGCCCGTGTAAAAGCGGCGCCGCATAGATGACGCGGCCGGCGCCGCATAACAGACGTCATCCACGCATGCGCGGGTTGACCGGCGCCAACCCGCGCATGCCTGGTTGCCGTCCTCTCTAAGTCCGCCCCGCAAAAAGATGGGGGACGGATCTTGCGGGGCCGCGGAAGGAATGAGGTCCTCCTTCAGAGAGGACGGCCCGACGATTGGTGGGCACCGATCGCGGGCCACCCCACATTCCAGGTGAAGCCCGGTGCAGGATCCCCCCTTGCCCCCACACAGACCGCCCCCCCCCCCCCAGCGTTCACGCACTGGCCACGACTGCAGCGACCAGGTGTGGACGGCGCCGGGGGAACCCGCCATTTTGGCCTGGCCGCTCGGCCCATCCGGACCTGAGAATAGCGGGGGTGCCGGAGAATCGCCATTTTGGGTGTCTCCGGTGATTCTCCGGCCTGCGGCCCGCGAAACTCGACCGGGCCATTCCCGCCGCTTGGGAGAATCGCGGGAGGGCGTCGGACTGGCGTCCCCGGATATTTTGGGGGCCCACGCGATTCTCCCAACCGGCGTGGGGTCGGAGAATCTCGCCCCAGGTATTAGATTTCTGATGTGTTTGGGCATCAATGCCAGCAAGCACTAGCAAGGATACGGGGTGACATTCTCCGACCACCCGCTGGGTCGGAGAATCGCCGGGGGCTGGCGTGAATCCTGCCCCCGCCGGTTGCCGAAATCTCCGGCACCGGATATTCGGCGGGGCGGGATGGGCCGAAGTCCCGCCGATAAATTGCCTGTCCCGCCGGCGTAAATTAAATCACCTACCTTACCGGCGGGACAAGGTGGCGTGGGCGGGCTCCAGGGTCTGGGGGGGGGCGCGGGGCGATCTGACCCCGGGGGGTGCCCCCACGGTGGCCTGCCCCGCGATCGGGGCCCACCGATCCGCAGGCGGGCCTGTGCCGTGGGGGCACTCTTTCCCTTCCGCCTCCGCCACGGTCTCCACCATGGCGGAGGTGGAAGAGACTCCCTCCACTGCGCATGCGTGGGAAACTGTCAGCGGCCGCTGACGCTCCCGCGCATGCGCCGCCCGGAGATGTCATTTCCACGCCAGCTGGCGGGGCAACAAAGGCCGTTTCCGCCAGCTGGCGGGGCGGAAATTCCTCCGGCGCCGGCCTAGCCCCTCAATGTTGGGGCTCGGCCACCAAAGATGCGGAGCATTCTGCATCTTTGGGGCGGCGCGATGCCCGTCTGATTGGTGCCGTTTTGGGCGCCAGTCGGCGGACATCGCGCCGTTTCCGGAGAATTTCGCCCACGATCAGATTTACCAGGGTGGCGGGGAAATTGGATGTGGGTGGGGATGTAAAGCAAGTGGAATTGTATTTGTGACCTGGGCCAGGATTCTCTGTTTCAGAGGCTTAAGGGCACGAACCAGCGGTCAAATGTTAAAGTCCGCTTTTGGGTTTGTTTGGCTGGTTGTTTCTCAGCGGCTGCAGTGCCGACAAACGCTCCGCTCTTTAACCCCACTTTGCCGTTTGTTCTGGCCTCGGGGAGTTTCTCCCCACCAAGGCCACACTTTGTTGATTTTAGTTGAGAAATGGCTGCTTGCTGATCAGGGCTCCATTTCTACCGGCAGCCTCCATCTCCGTCCACCCCTTTTAGACCCCCTTCCCAGTTTATCGAACCCCACCCCTCATGCCCCAGGACCCTTAGACCCCTTCAATGGGCAATGCCCCCCCCTCCGGTGCCCGACCACTGGCACTGCCAGACAGGCACCAGGCACCCTCGCTGTGCCACCCAGGCACCCTCGCTGTGCCACGCAGGCACCCTGCCAGTCAGGCTGGCACTGCCAAGGTGCCCAGATGACAGGGGAGTGCCAGGATACTATCCTGCCAAGTCCCCGACCACTCGTGGGTTTCTAACGGTCTGCGAGACTCCCTGAGGTGCCATTACAACTGGTTCACATTTGTGTGAAACAGCACTAGACAGTGCCCAGGCAAGGCTGCACCATTAGGCTTTTTAAAATATGCAGATCTGGATCTTGCCCAGTGAGGACATGGCACAGAGCCCGATTTGGGGCTCTCGCGCAACTCACCTGTTGCATCCGGATCAATGCCGGATTTTTTTTTGCTGGATTGAGTTGGATCCATAGTGCTTGCGCTCGAATGCTATACTGTACGCCCATCAACTGGTGATGCATCTAATGTCAGCATGCTTTTGGATGCGTTTGAAACTGCAGGCAAATGTGCGACTTCATGATCTGTAAATCCTCGCATTCCGGTATCTTAGCTGGATCAATGTCCTCTACATTAGACATTACTTCTTCACTTTGTGTTTTAGCCTCAATTAGTGGCTCACCCTCATCTGATATAACAATACATGCTCCATCTTTTGCTGGGGAACTGCACAAAGATGTATCCATCTGTTCTTTCTGCAAGTATTTTGATGGACTATCCTCGAGTACTTGGGAATCCAGTGCAAGAACTATTCCGTGGGCATAGGGTAATTCATCGTACTGCTCTGGAGCCAATTTCTCCAAAATGGGAATTATTTCTTCAGTTACCAGTTGGTTGTTTACAGTTGATTTGTTGTCAGCTAATTTGTCTGCTGTTTATTCTCATTTTCAGCCTCTGCACAGTCCATCTGAGAGCTTTCACACTCATCATTGTCCTGCACAGATTGGGTGCTACTTGTTATCACCATAATGCCAAATAAACTAAATAAACTTTAATAGTCTTCCTCCTCAGGCTAATCATCTGATTCTTCATCTTTTTTCTCTTCCTCTACCGTGACTTTTTCTTTAATTTCATCTGATAACTCCTCCACTTCATCTCGTTGCCATTTGCATTCATTCTTTGTCGTAGTGCTGTCTGGAATGTACAGCCGCTCAACTAGCTCCAATGCCTCACACCCTTCCGCTCCAATGTTGGACTCTCGTGCCATGTCCACAATGGAAAATGGTATGGTACGAAGTATGTTGTGTACCCATGCTTCGAGCTCACATGCGCCTAACTTGGAGATTTAATTACCGTTATAATCTCTTAATAGCACCGTTCTGGTAACTATTTGTGGCTGAATTTGTAGCTTTTTTACATCAGGTTAATGAGGTTGGCTCTCGCACCAGTGTCAAGCTTGACTGGTATTACTGTGCCATTTATGTTTATTGGCAACGTCCATTTATCTGTATAATTATCTGCCTTCAATACACTATTGCTGCAGATTGGTACAGATATACGTCCGTTCGATATACTTTGAGTCTCCTCGTCTTTTCAGGAGATCACGTCTGCAAAGAAAGTGTTTTCTAGACACATCTCATCAATGGCACTGATACTCTTTGTTTGTTCAGGCCTTTTTCTTGTATAACAATGGGCTGCAAAATGATTCCTGCCATTACAGATGGCTCATGTTTTTCCATAAGCAGGGCATTGCAATGGCATATGCCGTTTGCCACATCGCGGACACAAAATGGAGGATCGGATTGGCCGCTCAAAATGACCGCCCGCACTGGAAGCAAGTTTCTTATTCAGCTATGTCACCACACTAATGGCGTCTGCCACCTCTTCTGCCTTCATGCCGAAACTACGGAGATTCAGAGCCTGACATATTTGAACAACACTTTCAAATTTCAGGTCTACTCTCCGGTGTAGCCGCTCATGTATTTTATTATTGGAACTTCCAAACACTATCTACTCTCGTATCATTGATGTGTGAAGTGTGCCGAAGTTGTATGACTGCGCTTTGAATCGCAAGTCAGTGAGGAAGCCAACGAATGCCTCTCCTGTATTCTGGGTGTGCATACGGAATTTATAGCACTCAAAGGTTTTGTTTTTTGGGGAGAAGCAATGCTGACAATCTTTTAACCACTTTTTCAAAGCTTTTGCCGTCAGCCTCATCTTCAAATGCAAATGTATTGAAGATCTCAATTGCTTGGGGATCTGTCACAGTGAGCAACAAGAAATATACCTCTCATCAGGCTGTCCAAGGGCTGCAACATACAGTTTAAACTGCTGCTTAAACACCCTCCAATTTCCGTCTACATTACCAGTAAATCAAAGCTGTTGGGTGCCTTGATACCTTCCATTCCAGGCTTCGAAGTTTTACCGTGGGTTTAGCACAATATGCCAGTAGCTTGCAAGGTTAGTCACAATGATTTGTTTCCTTTCTTATCCTGCAGAGTTATCTTCCGTGGTTCGAATTTTCTTGTCCAGAATCTTCAAGTTCTGGTTAAACCCCACACCTGGTACCATGCCATGTTCTGCAGACTGCTCGAAGTGAATGATGAACTACTACATGTAGTTTAAAATAATTCTCTCTTCTGACCATAAGAACACTGATGCCCACCTGAGATATTAATTGAGTTAGAGAAAAGCCTGTAACCTCATCCCAAAATGGCATCCTCCGCTCTCTTCCCTATGACAATATGAAACATATTTACCTTGTACCTAGGTAGAAATACTAATTATGTCCTTGACAGCCCAACTCCCTTTCATCTTAGAAGTAAATGGATGGTTTACAGTATAACTGTTTACAACCTCGCATTTTCAACACCTTTCTGGGTCTTTGGGAGTCTCAGATTCTGCTCATTGTAATTTCAGAGATGGCTGCAATTGTCTCGAAGACGAAATACCTTGCACCTTCTCAATAAAGCAATCCAAGTCTTCCTTTGATCTCGAACAGTAAAAATGCCTAGGCTTACTGTGATCAGACCGTAGAGCAGGTCAGATGACCCCCTTCATTTATCCTAAATTTAAAGATAAGGTCCCAAAATATATACTTATAAACTTCACAAATGTAATACTGTGGGAGTTAGTTAGAATATAGTGAGTGTTGGTTGATAGCCGATACCCAGGAATGGATAGAAAAGTTCAAGAAGAAAGGGGAAGTGTCAGAGATGGTCCACATGAAAGTGAGAGAAGGGTGGAAACTGAAAGGAAAGTCGCTGAAAAGTTCTAGTTCTGAGTGAAACCAGGAAACAGCACTGACACAGTCATCAATGTATCTCTGTGTCATTGTTACTTGTCCTCTTATATAGGAATCCAGGGGGGATGATTTTCTCTATTTATTACTGGCAGTAAGATTTTAAGTACAGACATCAAATACATTTTTAAAATTCACACAAAAAGTTGCTACAATTTTCAGAAGCTCTGTTTTCAAATTGCAGGTTCACTAAAAAGGAACACAGATTGGAGAATTCAGGGCACGTTGAATCAGGCATGCTGAAATTCACATCCAGTTCGCCGATACTTTGGTGTAATTTTTTAGATCGTTGATGCATCCTATCAACATAGCTTTATCTTTCTTCAGTGTGTTCTAGGCTAGCCAATATTTTATTCTGTAATTTAAAAAGGAGGGGAACTTCAATGAGACCGTGATGCACGATCAATGACTACTATAGTGAGGTTGTAGTCCAACTGAAGGCTTTAATTAACATACATAGAATCTACAGTGCAGAAGGAGGCCATTCGGCCCATCGAGACTGCACCAGCTCTTGGAAAGAGCACCCTTCCCAAGGTCAACACCTCCACCCGATCCCCATAACCCAGTAACCCCACACAACACTAAGGGCAATTTTGGACACTAAGGGCAATTTATCATGGCCAATCCACCTAACCTGCACATCTTTGGACTGTGGGAGGAAACCGGAGCACCCGGAGGAAACCCACGCACACACGGGGAGGATGTGCAGACTCCGCACAGACAGTGACCCAAGCCAGAATCGAACTTGGGACCCTGGAGCTGTGAAGCAATTGTGCTATCCACAATGCTACCGTGCTGCCTTAATAAACTAGATGTTTCCCCCAGCAGCTCAAGTACAGAAATAAGACTGCTGGGGTGGCACGGGCTCTTATACCCCGCCTTGCAGGGTGGAGCTACCATACAGCTTGACCAATGGGAAACATGCATTATCTACCAATGGTGTTCCAGCATTACTAGGTACCGTAATACTTCTACACAGCCTACCACATTCACCCCCTGTTAAAAAAGAGTCCGGCGGGGGTGATGGCTTGGTATTACAACATGGTAACGTGGTAGAAGTTATAGTTATGGAGGTACCGTAATACCTCCGTACAGCGTTTTGTCTTATTATTGTCATTATTTACAATTTCACAATTCAGTCAATCGGGGGACCTGGTCGTCCTCTGTGATCATCAAAGCTTTGGTGGTGACGCCGGTGGAGGCTCGGGCATCTGTGACTGCGGGAGCGTGGCTTCGATCTCTGTGGCAGCTTCAACATCCCTAGGCGGCGCTGGTGGGGAAGCCGATTGACCTGAGAAGGGAGCGTCTGCGGTGTGCGTCGGTTGGCGGGGGCGCCTAGACGGGGCCGGCGGAAGAACCGATCATCCTGGGAAGGGTTCGGCTGTAAGGTGCACCGGTGGGAGGGAAGGTGGGACTGGTGGCGCGGGTGTGTGTGGGGATCTGGAGGGCGCCAGGTCTCGTAGGGAGACCGTATCTTGTCAGCCATTGGGGTACGCCACGTAGGCGTACTGGGGGTTAGCGTGGAGAAGATAGACCCTGTCGACCAATGGGTCCGACTTGTGCGCCTGCATGTGTTTTTGGAGCAGGATGGGTCCGGGACCTGCCAGCCAGGTTGGGAGCGAGGTCCCAGAGGAGGACATCCTGGGGAAGACAAGGAGACGTTCGTGAGGTGTTTGGTTGGTCGTGGTACACAGCAGTGACCGGATGGAATGAAGGGCATCCGGGAGGACCTCCTGCCAGCGGGAGACTGGGAGATTCCTGGACCCTAGGGCCAGTAGGACGGTCTTCCAGACCGTTCCGTTCTCCCTCTCTACCTATCCTTTACCCCGGGGGTTTGTAACTGGTCGTCCTGCTCGAGGCGATGCCCTTGCTGAGCAGGAATTGACGCAGTTCGTCGCTCATAAAGGAGGACCCCCTATCACTCTGTATATAAGCGGGGAACCCGAACAGCGTAAAGATGCTATGGAGGGCTTTGATGATGGTGGTTGCGGTCATGTCGGGGCAGGGGATGGCGAATAGGAACCGGGAGTACTCGTCAATCACGTTTAGGAAGTACGTGTTGCGGTCAGTGGAGGGGAGGGGGCCTTTGAAGTCCATACTGAGGCGTTCAAAGGGACGGGAAGCCTTTATCAGGTGCGCTTTCTCTGGCCGGTAGAAGTGCGGTTTGACTTTTCGACTGAGGAGTGGCGGATTTCGGAAGCATGGAGGGTACGTGAGAAGAAGGCCACTGGTCTACCCGCTTGGTTGAGGGTGGCCACCAGAGCTATGTCGGACGCGTCACTCTCGACCTGGAAGGGGAGGGACTCGCCGATGGTGTGCATTGTGGCCTTTGCAATGTCTGCTTTGATGCAGCTGAAGGCCTGGCGGTCCTCTATCAACAGGGGAAAATCTGTGTATTGGATCAGGGGACAGGCCTTGTCCGCATAGTTGGGGACCCACTGGGCATAGTAAGAAAAAAAGCCTAGGCAGAGCTTCAGGGCCTTGGAGCAGTGAGGGGGAACTCCATAAGGGGGCGCATGCGTTCAGGGTCGGGGCTGATAACTCCATTTCGCACTATGTAGCCGAGGATGGCTAGACGGTCGGTGCTAAACGCGCATTTATCCTTGTTATACGTAAGGTTAAGGATTGTTGCGGTCTGGAGGAATTTTCGGAGGTTGGTGTTGTGGTCCTGCTGGTCGTGGCCGCAGATGGTGACATTATCGAGATAAGGGAATGTTGCCCGTAAACCGTACCGGTCAACCATTCGGTTCATCTCACGCTGGAAGACGGAGACCCCGTTAGTGACACCGAAGGGAACCCTTAAAAAGTAGTAGAGCCGCCCATCTGCCTCGAAGGCAGTGTACTTGCGGGCACTAGTGCGGATGGGGAACTGGCGGTAGGCGGACTTAAGATCCACCGTGGAGAAGACCTTGTATTGCGCGATCCTGTTTACCAGGTCGGATGTGCGAGGGAGAGGGAGGGGGTACGCGTCCAGCTGCGTAAACCTGTTGATGGTCAGACTAGTCGATGACCATCTTATGCTTCTCCCCGGTCTTTACCACCACTACTTGAGCTCTCCAGGGACTGTTACTAGCTTCAATGACTCCTGCCCTCAGTATCCTTTGGACGTCTGACCTAATAAAGATCCGATCCTGGCCACTGTACCGTCTGATCCTGGTGGCAACGGGTTTGCAATCCCGGGTGAGGTTCGCAAACAGGGAAGGCGGATCGACCTTGAGGGTCGTGAGCCTGCAGACAGTGAGAGGGGGTATAGGGCCGCCGCATTTGAAAGTTAGACTTTGGAGGTTGCACTGGACGTCTAACCCTCGGAGTGTGGCCGCTCAGAGGTGGGGAAGGACGTAGAGTCGGTAATCTTTGAACTCCCTTCCCTGGACCGTGAGGTTTGCTACACCAAACCCCTTTATCTCTACTGAGTGGGAACCGGAAGCCAGGGAGATTTCTTGATTAACGGGGTGGACGGGGAGAGAACAACGACTTACTGTGTCGCGGTGTATGAAGCTCTCCGTCCTCCCAGAGTCGATTAAGCAGGGCGTCTCGTGCCAGTTGATTAGTACCGTTGTAGCAGTTGAGAGTGTTCGAGGCCGAGACTGGTCCAGGGTCACCAAGGCTAATCGCGGCAGCAGCTGGGTGTCCTCACCGGACAGTGTGTGGTCAGCCGAGCTGGGGTCCTGGGAGTCCATCCAAGATGGCGGCGCCCACTGATCGCACATGGCTGTGGGTGCACAAAATGGCGGCACCCATCTATCACACGTGGCATCAGCGGGACAAGATGGCGGCACCCGGAGGCCCTGGGGGAGGAAGATGGCGGCGCTCGCTGGCCGCACAGGGTCCATCGAGAGGGTTGTGGTGGTGGCCCACATTCGCTTCTGGAGACCGCAGCGACCGCCCGGGCCTGGCATAACGCCACGAAATGGCCGTTTTTGCCACACCATTTACATGTGGACGAACGGGCTGGGCAGCGCTGTCGGGGGTGTTTGGCTTGCCCACAAAAATAGCAGCGGGCCCCCCCGGGGTTGCCGGGTCGTCTTGCAGTGCACGCTTGTGGGAGGATGTGGGATGCCTTGGAGTCGGCTGCAGGGGGGTTCCACCCTGCCCAGGGGGCTGCCGCGCAGTCTGGGGCGTAGGCGCGGGCGTTTCGGGAGGCCACATCCAGGGAGCCGGCAAGGGCCCATGCCTCCTTGAGGTCTAGAGTCTCTTTCTCCAGCAAACGCTGGTGGATCTGAGAGGACAGCATACCCGCAACGAAAGCATCCCGAATCAACAGTTCAGTGTGGTCGTTTGCTGAAACTTGCGGGCAGCTGCAGTTTCTCCCCAACACCAGGAGCGCACGGTAGAATTCTTCCAATGACTCACCAGGAATTTATCGCCTCGTCGCTAGTAGATGCCAGGCGTAGACCTGATTTACAGGGCGAATGTAGTGTCCTTTCAGCAACTCCATCGCGGCACCGAAGTCGTCCGTGTCCTTGATGAGGGTGTAGACTTCTGGGCTCACCCTTGAGTGCAGGATCTGCAGTTGCTGTTCTCCTGTGGGTGTGTTTTCTGCTATTCCGAGGTAGCCATTGAAGCATGCCAGCCAGTGCTTGAAAGTCGCCACCGAGTTTATTGCGTGGGGCTGAGTTGCAGACACTGCGGCTTGATTCGGAGCTCCATTCTTTAAATCTAGCTTATTAAATTGATGCACGATCAATGACTACTAAAGTGAGGTTGTAGTCCAACTGAAGGCTTTAATAAGCTAAATGATTCCCCCAGCAGTTAGGGACAGAATGAAGGCTGCTGGGGCGGCACGGGCTCATATACCCCGCTTTGCAGGGCAAATACCATACAGCTTGACCAATGGGAAACATACATTATCTACCAATGGTGTTCCAGCATTACCAGGTACCGTAATACTTCTACACATACAACCACAGACCGCTAATCATTTTAAGTAATGTTATTGAAGGACAATTACCCTTCCTCTGTTCAGGAAACAAAAGGGTTGAAATGGAACCTCTTGTTCATTTAATGTGTCTGAAATAACTACAACAAAGTCTTCTTTCAGGAACCATTGTGCTGCAGTCAAATAATGCCCCAAAACCGACTTAGATCATTTTTCAGGCATCCCTGGAGTCCACCATATGTATAGAAGGAGTCTAAAGTCTATTTTTGGGTCCCTTTGGGAAATTGGATCATGCAGACCGAGTGCAGACATACTCCCTTTTCAATTATTCAATAGCGGCTGCCAACAAAAGAGAGGATTTTACAAAACAAATCCTATCGTCATTTCCATGCATTCAGTGGAAGTAGAAGGTTTCTCAGTATCTCAATCATCTTACCCACCATGATGTTGCTCCACTTGCTCCTAGCAGTTTACCAGTGAGGCCACTGATGATGAGGCAGGTGACTGGATATTTATTTCCTTCAAGTGGGAAATTGCCTGTGGACAGCCGCTTAGACCAAATTGGGACCATTATCCTGGTGAATCTGGTGATAGCGTAAGGTGCCTACTAGAGGTTTCAGGTAAGAAGTGATATATGAATCTAAAGAGGATGTCAAAGGCCATCAAGCAATGTAGTGACTCAGGTAAAGATAAACGGAGTGTGACAGGAAGGGGCAGAGGGTTTAACAGTGATAGTACATCAGTGATTACTTTATTTATTTTTTTATAAATTGAGAGTCCACAATTCTTTCTTTTTCCAATTAAGGACCAATTTAGCATGGCCAATCCACCTACCCTGCACATCTTTGGGTTGTGGGGGTGAGACCCACGCAGACACGGGGAGAATGTGCAAACTCCACGCGGACAGTGACCCAGGGCTGGGATCGAACCCGGGTCCTTGGTGTCGTGAGGCAGCAGTCCTAATCACTGTGCCACCGGCGCATCAGTGATTTTGGTCAAATTAGGGAAAAATGGAAATAGAGTTAGATTTAAAGATGCTTGATCTGATTGCATTCATAACATGATAGGTAGATTAATGACACAAATAGAGATATATGGGGATGGCAGAGATATCCTTGCATGATGTCACAGGTTAGGGACTGAACATCCCAAGGCTCTTAGCATTTGGAAAAGACAGGCAACTGGAAATGAAGACTAAGGCTGAAATCATCTGGAGGTGCAGGGGTTCTTGGCCACCAGCTGGAGAGTGGGCCGTGTAGCCTCATTTCAGGAGGGCCCATCACATTAAGTGTCACTGGACCACACAACTGGACAGCAGTGGGCCTTTCACAGGATCAAGGGCCTGAGAGCTGCCTGCCAATCAGAGGTCAGCAGCTTTATTGAAGACCAGGGGAACCAGAAGGTGGTGGTGGCTGCTGCCTGTATGACACCCTGGATCTCAGGCCTTAGCTGAGTGAGTGGGGGAAAAGTGGGGGTGGGATAGCAAGGGGATTGGGTGGTTCCCCCCTCCTCCTAATTCTAGCTCCCTTGTTCAGGCACCGAGTGCCTTTGAACAAAGGTTGCTTTCCTCATGCTGCTGGGTTGATAACAGCATTAATTGGCTACTTAAGGGTATTAATTGGTTAACTGATTAAAGTGGTGTTTGTAACAACGGTGATGCAATAATTGTGGGAGACTTTTTTTAAATGATAATGTGTGATGTGGCATTTATTGCCCATTCCTAGTTGCTCTTGAACTGAGTGTCTTGCTAGGCCATTTCAGAGGGCATTTAAAAATCAACCGTGCCTGGTCTAAAGGATGGCAGATTTCCTTTCCTCAAGGACATGAGTGATAGGCTTTTGCAACAATCGGCAATGGTTTAAACTTTTAATTCCAGATTTTTACTGAATTCAAATTTCATCATCTCCTCTGGTAGGTTTCGAACCCTGGTCTGCAGAGTATTACCCTGGGTCTCGGGATTACTAGTCCACCATCACTTCCCTTTAATTTCCACATAGATTGGGCAAATCAAATTGGCAAAAGTCGTTTGGAGTAAACGTTCATGGAATGCATTTTAGCAGCTTCCAAGATAAATACATTGTGGAACAGACCAGTGAAGAGACTATTTTAGATCTTGTCTTGTGTAATAAGACACAGTTAATTAATAATCTCATGGTAAGGAATGTTATGGGGAAGAGTGCTCATAATAAAATAGAATTTTATGCTGAGTTCAAGAATGAAATACTTAAGTCAGCAACTAATTATACAACAATATTTGCTGTGATATCTAAAGTAGTTTGGCAAATTAGATTACAAGGTATGATGATAGATGAACAATTGCAAACATTCTTTGGAATATTTCATAATTGTCAGTGAATATGCGTTTAATTAAGAAATAAAAATAAACTTCACAGGAAAAAGGATCCATCCATGGCTAAGTAAAGAGATTAAGGACAATAATACTGATTGGATTAAAAGAAGAGGCTTTTAATGTTCCTAAGAGGAGTATTACACCTGAGGTTTTGGAAAGTTTTATCAACTAGCAAAGGATGATGCAAAGAAAAATAAAGGAAGCGTAGATAGAATATAAAAATAAACTAGCTGTTTATAAAATTTGGTAGAAAAAATTTGAATGCGGATTACAGGGTCAACGGCAGGGTTCTGAGGAATGTGGAGGAACAGAGAGATCTTGGGGTTCATGTCCACAGATCTCTGAAGGTTGCCACTCAAGTGGATAGAGCCGTGAAGAAGGCTTATAGTGTGTTAGCGTTTATTAACAGGGGGCTTGAGTTTAAGAGCCGCGGGGTTATGCTGCAACTGTACATGACCCTGTTGAGACCACATTTGGAGTATTGTGTGCAGTTCTGGTCACCTCACTATAGGAAGGATGTGGAAGCATTGGAAAGGGTGCAAAGGAGATTTACCAGGATGCTGCCTGGTTTGCAGGATAGGTCTTATGAGGAAAGGTTGAGGGAGCTAGGGTTTTCTCTTTGGAGGGAGGAGGATGAGAGGCGACTTAATAGAGGTTCATAAGATAATGAGGGGGATAGATAGAGTGGACGTTCAGAGACTATTTCCTCAGGAGGATGTCGCTGTTACAAGGGGGCATAACTATAAGATTCAGGGTGGGAGATATAGGAGGGATGTCCGAGGTAGGTTCTTTACTCAGAGAGCGGGTAGGGTGTGGAATGGACTGCCTGCTGTAATAGTGGAGTCGGACACTTTAGGAACTTTCAAGCACATGGAGCACACCAGAATGATAGGGAGTGGGATAGCTTGATCTTGGTTTCGGACAATGCTCGGCACAACATTGAAGGCCGAAGGGCCTGTTCTGTGCTGTACTGTTCTATTACTAGTATAAAATAAAATTATAATGGGGAATAAAGATATAGCAGAGACATTAAACAATTTTTTTGAAATCTGTCTTCACAGTGAAATTATACGTCTCAGAAATAAGGTGGAACTAAGGATCTAATAGGAGTGAGAAACATAGTTAATAGACCAAACAACAGAGAAGTTACTCAGACTAAAATCCAACAAATCCCCCGGACCTAATGACCTACATTCTTGGCTTTAATAAAAGTTCTCTTCGGAAATAATCAATGAACTGATTATGATCAATCAAAATTCATTCCATTCTGGAAAAGTCCCAGTGGATTTGAAGTCAGCAAATGTAGCACTGCTAATTAAGAATAATGGGGAGAGATAATAGAGAATGGACCAACTAGCCAGATATCAGCCACCAAGAATATGTTCGGATCCATTATTATGGAAATGACAACAGGGCACTGACAAAATCATAATATAATTAGGCAAAGCCAACATAGTTTAATGAAAGGAAAATCCTGTTTGACAAGTCTAATAGAGTTTTTCGAGGATCTAACTGTGGTGCATTTGAATTTTCATCAGGGTACTGTATGAAATCTCTTACTCGGATGAGGGGTCATAGGATTGGGGTGATATATCAGCATGGATAGAGAAGAAAATAATACACTAGGAATAAACAAGTCATGTACAAGTCGTGTACAGAGAGGCAAACTAGTGGGTGCCTCAAGCATCAGTAATTGAGCCTCTGCTATTAACAATCTACGTTTCCGGCATTGGTTGAAGAGACTGAGAGTATTTTATCTAGATTTGCTGAGAAAGTGGGCTGTGAGGAGGACACAAAGGGTGGAATTTTCCACAAGTATTCCCTGATGAAAAGCTGGGACTGGTAGTGGACTAGGAACCTGTTGAACTCCCCTGTGAACTTTGCAGTGTTCTTTAGCTAAGCCATGACATCTGTATCCCACCTTCAGGTTCCCTAGCCAATCAAAAAAGATGGGCAGAAGCATGCACAGAATTATCAAATAAAGTATTTCAAATTAAACAGACTCCAGCAGGGACCAGAAGACTTTAGTAACCACAGGAGAGGAGACCTGGAAAGTCAGCAGCAGAAATTTACCTAAGGACGTATTTACTGGCATTGGATTAAAGTTCAACAGGTTTGTTTTGAATCACTAGCTTTCGGAGCGCAGCTCCTTCATCAGGTGAGGAAACATTCACCTGAGGAAGGAGCTGCGCTCCGAAAGCTAGTGATTCGAAACAAACCTGTTGGACTCTATCCCGGTGTTGTAAGACTTCTTACTGTGCCCACCCCAGTCCAACGCCAGCATCTCCACATCATAACTGGCATTGGAGGCAGTCCAGAGAAGCTTAATTTGATTGATCCTGGGTATGGAGGGATTTTCATATGAGGAGAGGTTGAGCAGGTTGGGACTGAACACATTGCAGTTTAGAAGAAAGAGAGGCAACTTTGTTGGGACAGACAGAATTCTCAGGGGGCTTGACAGGGTAGATGCTGAGAGGTGTTTCCCCTGGTGGGAGAGCCTAGAGCCAGAGGGTATAATCTCAGATAAGGGGTCGCCCATTTAAGACAGAAGTGAGGAGGAATTTCTTCACTTAGAGGTTCGTGAATCTATGGAATTCTTTTACTGCAGAGAGCTGTAGAGGCTGGGTCTTTATGTATGTTCAAGGCTTTGATTTATATTCAGTAAAGGAATTGAGGGTTATGGGGGTAATACAGGAAAGTATCATTTCAGATCAGTCATGATCTCATTGAATGGCAGAGAGAGCTCGATGGGTCGAATAGCCTATTTCTGCTCCAATGTCATACGACTAGAAGTGTGTTTTCTCCTACTTGGATAAGGACTTCCAGAGAGCATGACAAGTAGGGGACACAACACATACCAAGTTCAACATTCTGATTTGCCCAGTATTCCCCTGCACAGCTCTCCTCAGGGCAATTGACCATGCAGCTGTACCCGTTTTTCACTCTGCAGACACCTCACGAGTCCATCCAAAGAACCAACGCTCACACTCACCCATACCTCACAGTCATCCTTCACAAATGGGGCGAGATTCTCCGACCCCCTGCCGGGTCAGAGAATCGCCGGGGGCTGGCGTGAATCCCACCCCTGCCTGTTGCCGAGTTCGCCACCACCGGATATTCGCCGGGGGGCGGGAATCGCGCCGCGCCGGTTGGCGGGCCACCCACTGCGATTCTCCAGCCCGGATGGGCCGAAGTCCCGCTGCTAAAATGCCTGTCCCGCCGGCGTAGATTAAACCACCCACCTTACCGGCGGGACAAGGCGGCGCGGGCGGGCTCCGGGGTCCTGGGGGGTGCGTGGGGCGATCTGGCCCCAGGGGGTGCCCCTACAGTGGCCTGGCCCGCGATTGGGGCCCACCAATCCGCGGGCGGGTGTGCCGTGGGGGCACTCTTTCCCTTCCGCCTTCGCCACGGTCTCCACCATGGCGGAGGCGGAAGAGACTCGCTCCACTGCGCATGCGCGGGAATGCTGTCAGCGGCCGCTGACGCTCCCGCGCATGCGCCGCCCGGAGATGTCATTTCCGCGCCAGCTGGCGGGGCACCAAAGGCCTTTTCCGCCATCTGGCGGGGTGGAAATTTGTCCGTCGCGGGCCTAGCCCCTTAAGGTTGGGGCTCGGCCCCCAAAGATGCGGAGCATTCCGCACCTTTGGGGCGGCGCGATGCCCGACTGATTTGCGCCGTTTTGGGCGCCAGTCGGCGGACATCGCGCCATTTCCGGAGGATTCTGCCCCATGGGTGCAATTCTCCCATCGGGAGACTAAGTCCCGATGCCGGAGTGAAAACCGGAGTGTTTCACTCCGGCGTCGGAAGCCGTTCCCAGCCCCCTATTCTCCTGCCCCCGGGGGGCTAGGAGCGGCGCGCGTAAGGGCGGCGCGTAAATGACGCGACCGACGCCGCGTAAATGACTTCACCCGCGCATGCGCGGATTGGCCAGCGCCAACCCGCGTATGCGCGGCTGCCGTCCTCCCCGCGGCCGCCCCGCAAGAAGATGGCGGATCGATCTTGCGAGGCAGCAGAGGAAAGGAGGTCCTCCTTCAGAGAGGCTGGCCCGCCGATCGGTGGGCACCGATCGTGGGCCAGACCCCTTTTGAGACCCCCCCCGGTGCAGGAACCCACCTCGCCCCCCACAGACTGCCCCCCCAGCGTTCCCGCGCTGTTCCCGACGGCAGCGACCTGGGGCGAAATTCTCCGGAAATGGCGTGATGTCCGCCAACTGGCGCCCAAAACAGCGCAAATCAGTCAGGCATCGCACCGCCCCAAAGGTGCGGAATGCTCCGCATCTTTGGGAGCCGAGCCCCAACCTTAAGGGGCTAGGCCCGCGACGGACGAATTTCCGCACCACCAGCTGGCGGAAAAGGCCTTTGGTGCCCAGCCAGCTGGCGCGAAAATGACATCTCCGGGCGGCGCATGCGCGGGAGCGTTAGCGGCCGCTGACGGCATTCCCGCGCATGCGCAGTGGAGGGAGTCTCTTCCGCCTCCGCCGTGGTGGAGACCGTGGAGAAGGCGGAAGGGAAAGAGTGCCCCCATGGCACAGGCCCGCCCGCGGATCGGTGGGCCCCGATCGCGGGCCAGGCCACCGTGGGGGCACCCCTTGGGGCCAGATCGCCCCACGCCCCCCCCCCCCATGACCCCCCGCGCCGCCTTGCCCCGCCGATAAGGTAGGTAGTTTAATCTACACCGGCGGGACAGGCATTTTAGCGGCGGGACTTCGGCCCATCCGGGCCGGAGAATTGCGGGGGGGGGCCCGCCAACCGGCGCGGCGCGATTCCCGCCCCCGCCGAATCTCCGGTAGTGGAGAATTCGGCAACCGTCGGGGGAGGGATTCACGCCAGCCCCCGGCGATTCTCCGACCCGGCAGGGGGTCGGAGAATCTCGCCCATGATGCCTGGACAGAGCAACACTAAGTAATGTCTCGACAGAGCCATGGCAAGTAAAGCTTGGGAAACAACATCACTGAAAGGGCTCTCTGAGAAAGAATGCTGTGAGCAGCACTCTCTCACCTAGGCACAGCTACAGCGGTCTCACTGTTTGAATGCTTTCTAGCCTTTCATTGAAGAAGCACTCCTCACTGTGCACTCACCTGGTTGACCCTGGCGACTTGGTAACAGATCGCAAAATAGATGTGCTGGTTGTTAATGCGTAAATAGTTGGTTAAAATGGTAACGATTGGAATGTTTAAGTAACTTACCAAACAGCTCCAAGGACTGGAGCCTTCAAATACATCACCATGTAGCATTTTTCCCATCACTTCTGTGTTTTGTGATGTGGAGATATTCGATTGCTAAAATGACTAAAAGCTTGCCAAAACAAAGGGTGGGATTCTCTGATCCTGAGACTAAGTGTTGACGCCCTCGTAAATGCCGTCGCGTTTTACGAAGCGTCAACAAGCCCCTAGGAGCAGCGATCCTGCGCCGCACAGGTGGCCAGCATGGCACTGGAGCGCTTCACGCAGCTCCAGCTGCCGATACCGGCATCAGAACGGGTGCCGCGGGTCCCCGCATTCGCGCTACGGCCGGCTGTAATTCACGCATGCGCGCTAGTTGCCTTCTCTGTGTCAGCCCCGCCGCAAAATGGCAGAGAGCAACAGGGGCCCGGCGCGGAGGAACATAGGCCCCCACCAGGAGACGTCCGCCCACCGATCGGTAGGCCCCGATCGCGAGCCAGGCCACCGTGGAGGCCACTCCCCCGGGTCGGATCCCCCCTACCCCCACCAGGCCGACCCCCGCAACATGAATGCCGAAATCCCACCGGGTAGGACCACACATGAACGGAGCCGACGGGACTCGGTCTAACACGGCCCATCGTGCGTGGAGAATCGCCGGGGGGGGGGCGCTCCGGCGCCACGCCGTCCGCACCGGCGCCAATGGTGCCGATTCTCCGGTTACCGGAGAATCGGTGGACCGACGTCGGGTGAATCGCGCCACCCCCCTGCCGCTTCTCCGCCACGGCCCGGGATCGGAGAATCCCGCCCAAAATATCTGTCCCGCAACACACAGAAGGTCCTGATTATCTTTGTGAGAACAGCAAAAAGCAGCAAGACAAAATTTCAAAAATGGCTGAAAACATAACATGCGGGCAAGGCTCTTCATATCCGTTTGTGGATCCAGGTCGGTCTACAACAACTTTCAAAGCCCACTCAGACTGAATAGGATCATCAGTTCCATTCATCAAGGATCAGATAATTGTTTTCCTGACTGGTTGCCTGCACTTTATGTCTGAAAAGATTGTGCAATTGACATCTACAACAACAACTTAAATTTGTATAGTGCATTTAACATGGTGGAATGTTCCACGGTACTTCACAGGAGCAGTATCAAACTAAACTTGACACTAAGCCACTAAGGAGATGTTAGCTCAGTTGATTTAAATGCTTGGCCAAAGATATAGGGTGCAATATAGGGAAAGAAGAGTTCCATTTTGGTTGCGTTTGTGGTGTGCTTTTTGGCACCTGCCGGGAACGACCCCGCTATCAAACGGGACTCTTTTTTCATGGCCTCGGCGAGGAATATCCCTCTGCGGCCACACTTACCTCGCTTCCTGCACTAACGTGCTTTTTAAAATGCCAGCGCAACCTCCAACCCCTCCCGCCACCTCCGGCATCCCCAACGCGCCCTCAAGATCACCCTCAGCTTACCTGTTAAGAGAGCCTCGACCCCCCCCCCCCCCCGCCCCTCACCCCATCTGATAAGGGCAGGACATCCCCAGACCCAATCCCTGGCAGGAACAACCTGGCAGCCGGGCACCATAGCCTGTTGGCACTGTCCCTGCTAGCCTTGCAGTGCCACCCAGGCACCCTGGTAGTGCCACTCACACACCCTGGAAGTACCAGGGTGGCACTGCCACAGTGACCAGATGGCAGTGCCAAAGTGCCAAGTTGGCACTGTCAGGGTGCCCAGGTGGCATCGGAAGAGCCAGGGTATCACCCTGCCCAGATCTCAACCACCGGAGGCCTCCAATGGCCTGGCAGACCCCCCCCCCCAAAGGCACGACCATTCATTTCCGGATCTCGGGAGCATCGGGCGCTGACATATATAATTGAGCAAACTGCTCAATTAAATATGTAAATCTGGATCACGCCCAGCGAGGTCAAGATCCAGATTTCAACATCATATTACATCTCATGAGGCATTTCGAGTGTCGCTAAACTCGTGAGATTTAACAGCTCGTCACGTCACCGATTCGGGCGCGACAAGACAGTTTGACCATGCCCATAGGCTTTTCATCTTAAAGGAGGAAAGAGTTACAGAGACACAGAGTGGTTTAGGGAAGAATTCCAGTGCTTAGAGGCTATACAGTTAAAGGCACAGCCATCTATAGTGGGGCAATTAAAATCAGGGATGCTGAAGAGGCCAGGATTAAATGAGCACAAATTTCTTTAAGTGTTATGGAGGTGAAGGACATTAAAGAGAGGCCCATGGAGGGAATAGTATATTGGCTGCAAAGCTTTGGATGGCTCAGATTTATAACGGGTACAATGTAGGAGACTGCCCAGGACTGCATTGAAATAGTCAGGTCTAGAGATAACAAAGTCAAGGACGAGGGATTTAGCAGAAGGAAGAGGTGCAATCTGTTGATGTTACAGAGATGGGAATATGCAGACTTAGCGACAACGTATTGGCAGCAAAGCAAACATGATTCTTGCCCTCACCCTCCTCCCATTTGATCCTCTGTCAGACTTTACACTTGCCAATAGGTAGAAGTTTCACATTGCATCCACGTAATCTTCCATATCAGGAAATATTATCCACCACTTCTGAGGAGCACTTTTTATTTCCCACCTTATATCCCAGAGAGGATGGTATGTCATGTAAATGCTTAGAGGTCAATTCAAGAAACTCCATGGGCAGCACAGTAGCACAAGTGGATAGCACTCTGGCTTCACAACGCCAGGGTCCCAGGTTCGATTCCCTGCTGGGTCACTGTCTGTGCGGAGTCTGCACGTTCTCCGTGTCTGCGTGGGTTTCCTCCGGGTACTCCGGTTTCTTCCTACAGTGCAAAGATGTGCAGGTTAGGTGGATTGGCCATGATAAATTGCCCTTAGTGACCAAAACGGTTAGGAGGTGTTATTGGGTTATGGGGATAGGGTGGAAATGAGGGCTTAAGTGGGTCGGTGCAGACTCGATGGGCCGAATGGCCTCCTTCTGCACTGTATGGTCTATGTTCTAGTCTATATTCTGGCTCCGGGACAAATGTTTGGTTGGGTTCCATTTTGGGTATGAATTCCCTTAGCATGCAGTTCCCAGGTATTATTAGCCATGTCCCATCCTTAGCATTGTTTGGCATTGTTAGGTGCTGTCATTACGTGCCATGACTCTAACCCTGCATTTCTTCTCCCATGTAATACTTGTTGTAGCTCCATTCAGGAGTACCTAACATGATGTAGCTCCATCTCTAGGATATAGAAGAAAGAGTGGGTCACATTTTCATGTGGTGATAGGATGGTTGAATTGGGGAACTCATTGTCTCCTTAAAAAGGCTCCCACTCACCATGCTTTTATTCCAGAGAGACGGGGCGGTGTAGACTTGGACCCGCCACTCCAGAAGCAGTTTAGAGGCAAGCAGGTGCCAAGATTGGCTACAAAGAACAAAGAACAAAGAAATGTACAGCACAGGAACAGGCCCTTCGGCCCTCTAAGCCCGTGCCGACCATGCTGCCCGACTAAACTACAATCTTCTACACTTCCTGGGTCCGTATCCCTCTATTCCCATCCTATTCATGTATTTGTCAAGATGCCCCTTAAATGTCACTATCGTCCCTTCTAGTTAGAAGACCCGCCTCAGTTTTCCGGGACTTCAGGCCAGTTTCATTGAAGGCCGTCTAGCCTTAACTGCTCTCTGCCCCTCACACTTACCAATCCCTATGCCCCTTCATACCACCTCCATTGCCCATCATATTTGATATGCAAACTCCATGCCGCTTCCATATCCCTTCATCTAACAGGCTAATGGAGCTCTCATCAACACTTGTTACTGAAAATAACTTGAATTCATGAAACCCATTAAAAAACCAACAGATGGTGAATCTTTTGCTAAAACAAACAAATATTTACTTCACTAACCATGTCAAAAACAGCTAACCATTAAAATCTCTTGAAATTGTCAATCAAAATGTCTATACACACTGTGATAAGTGTTTATGTAACATTTGAAACTAAGCCAAGCATTCACAGTGGGCTCAGATTTCATAAAAAACTTGGACAATCAGAACAATGGCATCTATTAAAATTGAAAAACAAGTAGCTAATGAGTTGCTTATTCTAAGCTCGACCTGAGGCCTGATGATACATGTCATCCAGTGAAAGCTGCAGACTTCTTTCAATTTTAACGCTCTGGGGATTGAAGTCACTTCAGATCATGGCACTTTAATAGACTGGATTCTCCCAAAATGGAACTATGTCCCCACGTAAAAACGCTGGTGTTTCACTCTCAAGGTTCCTCGGAAAAAGATGAGCTGATTCACTGACCTGCAGGGGACTAGCAGGGACCTAGAGTAGTTCACGCAGCTTTAGCTGTAGATACGGGCCCCCACACTTCTGGTTTTGAGTCCGCGCATGTGCACGGTGGTGGATGAAGAATATAAGCCCCCCCGATCGGCCGCGCGCCCGAAGGTCTGACTGCCCCGATGTGTCCCCAGCCGCCTATAAGGCCACCCCCGGTGTCCGATCCCCCCGAGTCCGCAGCCGCCACGCAAGCTTCTCGAATGGTAATAGATGGTTAGAACCACGCCGTCGGGAACTCGGCCGGTTGGGAGCGGAGGATTGCTGGGCGGGCCTCTGGCAATGGCCCCCCATTGTACTCCGTGAGTACTCCGTGAACACGCTGATTCTCGGGTTCCGGAGAATCGCCGGACTAGCACCGGCCCGATTTCGGCATGAAATTGGATTCTCCGCCCCCGCACCAAACGCGATTTCACCCTTAAGTCCATCCTTCACAAGCGTATTTTTCTGCTCCTTAAAATTTAACTGTGGGTTAAGGAATTTGGAACAACGATCATTTGTTTTATTTGTACTTAGCAGTCAAATCAAATGGCCCTGCTGAGTTTGGGTTTCCCCGTTGTTCAATCTGTGCCCCGCCATTCCACCTGTCAGCATAAATAGAATCTGCTGGAAATTGAGGTGGGATTTCTGCATTCAGGTCCCACCCGCCATTTTTAAAGATCTTCCCGCTTCGTGAAAATCCAAGGCAAGAAGCTCAAACTGTTCCTGAGGGATTGCCAATAATAATTCCTGATTTTTAAATTGTTATCAATACAACATGTGGTTATCAACTTTATGTGCGTGTGCAAGTGAGCAAAGAGATGTAGGGAAAAGTACAACTATCTAGACTTGTAAAGCACTTCTTCCAGTTAACATGCAGAATGTTTCTAAGGATTTGTCTTTAATCTGATAAGATGGTTAATATCTGCTCCTCCCAAGTGCATAATATTTGGATTTAAAACATGAGCACTTATCAGAAATGTGTTTCTGAGGGGCTGTTTAGCACAGGGCTAAATCGCTGGCTTTGAAAGCAGACCAAGGCAGGCCAGCAGCACGGTTCAATTCCCGTAACAGCCTCCCCGAACAGGCGCCGGAATGTGGCGACTAGGGGCTTTTCACAGTAACTTCATTTGAAGCCTACTTGTGACAATAAGCGATTTTCATTTTCATTTCATTTTCATTTTCATGTTGTTGAATATTTAGTTCCCTGTTAATGTTTCATTGTACACCAGTGTTAGTTCTGTATTCATTTCAAGATCTCCTTGGCAAATTAGTATGCATGTGCTCCAACCCAAACTTTGCTGATCTGCAAATTGCCACTTTGCAGGATATTGAATTACAGGGGCTGTAAATTATCTCCAAACACTGAGAAAACCACACAGCATTGAAAATGACCATATATTTTGATATGATCAAAGTACCACACCTAATGCAGAAAACACAACCAAGGATGAGATGCATTAGAAAACACCAACTGAGCATTTTCCGTCTGCAAACATCTTACTTAGGCCTGACAGATGTTGTGCTCTTTTACATTTAAAGGTCACATTTGTGTCATGGCTCCTTTCCGATGATTTGAAGATATATATCTGGCATGAATCTGATGTTCATGTTAATGTGACGTGTCTCAAGTGACTGTCCTTATTGTCAGAAGCAAGATTCTTTACACCTTTTGTGTGAAGGTAACCCATCATTAAAAGAAGGTCAAACACCATTATGGCCAAATAATGAGGCTTTCCAAATGCTTTGCAACTTGATGTCTACATGAGATCAAGCCTGAATCCAGCACAGATAATGCTATCCAGATGCAATAAATCTGTGCCAGCATATTGTACTTATTTATCCAACAACGCTTTGAACTATGAATTCATGTGTGCTTGGTGCTCTAAATCCACAATGGCATTTTGACGGCACCTTTTCACAGCACTTAATTTTCAAATGTATTAAAATAAAGTCAGTATTGGAGCAGGATCTGACCAAAAGTTATAAATTCCGCTAAGTTCGATCATCAGTATATTATTTAGAAAATTTGCTTTGTGGAGTGTATGTTTTATTGAAAATGCGTGAGTATCAGCATTATAGTATCTGGTACTCTTTCCAGTGGTGTTCCAATAAGAATTATCAATATTGAAGATGTCACACTCGGTAACTCACAAAAGTTGTTCTTTAATAATTAATTTTTTAACCCGGTGACTGTGTCATTGGTCACTGAGCTCCCAGGACCTGCATTCTGCTTTCTTTATCACAGTTGTTTTCTCGCTAGCTGAAACTTCTAGGCCTGGAATTTATTCCTCCATCTGGGTTGTTACAAAGGAGGTTGAAATTAAAAAATTGTGGGAATTCCGGAATTCCTGCCCCCATTCCCCAGGATAAAGTCGGGGGTAGAGGCCACAGTCAGGAATCCCACCCTTGCCTGCTCCATTGCAGGGGTGGGAATTTTAGAGCCCTCCCATCCCCCCCAATATTTTCATGGAGGCAGGGCCCATTTTGGTTGGAGACATGGGGCGGGATTCTCCGACCCCCCGCCGGGTCGGAGAATCGCCGGGGGCTGGCGTGAATCCCGCCCCCGCTGGTTGCCGAATTCTCTGGCACCGGAGATTCGGCGGGGGCGGGAAGCGCGCCGCGCCGGTTGGCTGGCCCCCCCCCCCCCGGCGATTCTCCGGCCCGGATGGGCCGAAGTCCTGCTGCTGGAATGCCTGTCCTGCCGGCGTGGATTAAACCACCTCTCTTACCAGCGGGACAAGGCGGCGCGGGCGGGCTCCGGGGTCCTGGGGAGGTGGAGGCGGAAGAGACCCCCTCCACTGCGCATGCAATGTCATTTCCGCGCCAGCTGGCGGGGCACCAAAAGCCTTTCCCGCCAGCTGGCGGGGCGGAAATCAGTCCGGCGCAGGCCTAGCCCCTCAAGGTTAGGGCTCGGCCGCTCAAGATGCAGAGGATTCCGCACCTTTGGGGCGGC
Source organism: Scyliorhinus torazame (assembly GCF_047496885.1). Classification (NCBI taxonomy): domain Eukaryota; kingdom Metazoa; phylum Chordata; class Chondrichthyes; order Carcharhiniformes; family Scyliorhinidae; genus Scyliorhinus; species Scyliorhinus torazame. The sequence continues at coordinate 123,547,849 of NC_092709.1, forward strand.
GCGATGCTGGACTGATTTGCGCCGTTTTTGGCGCCGGTCGGCGGACATCGCGCCGATTACGGAGAATTTCGCCCATGGTTCAGAGGAGTCGTGAACCATGAGGGAAGCCTAGTATGGGACGGGATTCTCCGCAAATCGGCGGGGCGGGCCACTCCGGCGCCAAGGAGTGGCGTGAACCACTCCGGCGCCGGGCCGCCCCAAAGGTGCGGAATCCTCTGCACCTTCAGGGGCTAGGCTAGACCCGGAGTGTTTGGTGCCATGCCAGCCGGCGCGGAAGGGCTTGGCACCATGCCAACCGGCACCAAAGGGCCTCCGCCGGCCAGTGAGAGTTGGCGCATGTGCGGGAGTGCCAGCGTGTGCTGGTGTCATCCCAGTGCATGCGCAGGGGGGTTCTTTTCCGCACAAGCCATGGCGGAGGTTGACAGCGGCTGGTGCAGAGGGAAAGAGTGCCCCCATGGCACAGGCCCGCCCCTGGATCGGTGGGCCCCGATCGCGGACTAGGCCACCGTGGGGGCACCCGTGGGGGCACCCCCCGGGGCCAGATCCCCCCGCGCCTCCCCCCCCCCCCACGGAGGACTCTGTACGCTGCCCATGGAGCCCGGTCCCACCGGTAAGGATCTGTTGTGACTTACGCCGGTGGGACCGGCCGAAAACGGGCAGCCACTCGGCCCATCGCGGGCCGGAGAATCGCCGGGAGGGGGCCGCTGCCAGCAGCCCCCGACCGACGCGGCATGATTCCCGCCCCCACCAAAACCCCGGCACCGGAGAATTCGGCAGCAGGCGGGGGCGGGATTCACGCCATTCCCCCGTCGATTCTCCGACCCGGCGGTGGGTGGAGTCAGGAATCTGTTGACAGAGGTTCCAAAGGTGTTGACAACTTCACGATTCATAATGTAATTAGATATTGTAAGTTAAATATGTGTTTAATAAGTGAGAAGATAGGGCTTTCTTTAAAAATTGCACACAGCATTGCTTCAAAAAAGCATTAATATATTCAGTCCATCCATCTGTTGAACCTTTTGAAGCACCAAAGAAGATGGCTACCCACTCCACTGTTGCAAAAGGTTTTAACACCTTATAGTGTTATAGTTTTTGGTACTCCTTGCAGTGGTGTTCCAATAAGAATTATCAATATTGAAGATAAAAGTTTTTTTTGACACAACTGTGCTTTGGAATCCCATTATAAATGTGTGGCTGAGTTCCAAACCCAAATGGATTCAGCTCAGCAGGTGTTGTTGATACAGCTATCAAAGAGGTTGTTAACATTATTTGTAGCATGTTTTATGAGCAGTTAATAGGATTGAGTTTTTGAAGAGGATTTCAAATGGCTGTTTGTTTATTTTGAAAGTTTTATGAGCATGTAAGATTAACGTTTCCAAATGATATTTTAATCACTATGTATTTGATGGACAGCGTCTTTTTTCTTTATTTTGTCAGTTTGTGAGCTTCTGAAATGTTGTTATGGAGCTTGTGAGTTCTGTTCATTATGGATACTGAGTGAAGGGTATGGGGGAATATGAGGCGGTGGGTAGGTAGGGATGAGGGTTTCTCACACTCATTGGCAGAAGTGGGCTACTCTTCCAATCAACAGACGCATGCCTTCCAACCTGCCATCCTTAGCAGCTTCCCACTTCCATTCTATCTCGAGCCTGCTTCCAGAGGCCACATCCCTTACACCAGTCCTTTTCTGCCACGTACCATGAATATTGCATAGGCAGGCACTGCCAGGCAGGGGGTAGAATAAACAAAGGAAAATGGGCTGATTTGTAATTTATTTCTGGAAGATGAAAATTCAGGCTCTAGTATACAAAATAATAATTTCAAAAAACTAATGTATTAGAAAAGTAATTATTTCACCATAATAAGAGTACATTTGTTTCATTTGAATTACTATTTATATATTTGAATGCACTCTCAGTTTTTATTTGTATATTTCAGCTTTTAAAGCTCGTATTTAATACGTTTGCCCAGAGTTCTGACACTTGAGCTAAATTTAGGTTTTGCCTTCAGAGCAGGTGCAATGTACACCATTTCCCAGGATGTCTCAGTACCAGTTAGCTAGCTGTACTAATGATTATTTCTTTTTTAACATGAGGAGCTTCTACCCAATAGCTTTCCTTGAAATCATTTTGAGAAACAATGCAACAGAATTTGAAAAGGTGGCGAGGTAGGGGAGTTAAAGGGAGTTGGGAAAGCACTGATGAGGGAGTTGCAGAGAGCCAAGTTTTCCACAAAACTCCCATCTGCTAAATGCATCATTCTTTTAAAGGGAAATTTACGACCCCACCCCCAGACTTAGGGTGCCATATTCCCACTGCATTGCATCCGGCACCAATTCCATTACGCCGGGTGCATAGTGGGGAAGAGGAAAACAGGTTTTGCGCCAGATGCTGAAATGCATGTGCACACCTGACCTACTGCGTCTGACGTGTTCTAGATCATGTCCTCCCTTGGCACAATTTGGATGAGCATATTTAAGTAAGTCATTAGGCTCATTTAAGTACATGCAGCCTGTTAGCATCTGCAGTCTCCCAGCTCCTGGTATTCACCAGTGACACCAGCTAGGCCTCACACCGGCCCGAATTAGTATTGGTCTACAGCAACGGCAACTAGGCGTGATGGCTAGCCACTGCCTTAGCACTGCCTCTGGAACCCAAGCAGTGCTAACCTTCCTGGACTAGTCACTGGACTAGTAAACCAGAGACCCAGGGTAATGCTCTGGGGATCCAGGTTCAAATGGCAGATGATGAAATTTGAATTCAATAAAAATCTGGAATTAACAGTCTAATGATGACCATGAAACCATTGGCGATTGTTGTAAAAAAAACCATCTGGTCATTAATGTCCTTTAGGGAAGGAAATCTGCCGTCCTTACCTGGTCTGGCCTACATGTGACTCCAGACCCACAGCAATGTGGTTGACTCTTAACTGCCCCCTCAAGGGCAATTAGAGCAATAAATGCTGGCACAGCCTGTGACAGCCACATCCCATGAAAGAATTTTAAAAATGACCCAGTTGCCTACGGACAACAGTCCATCTGGTCTTCCTGGATAATAGTATGAGGTCCTGGCCCGTGTCTGCTGGGCCCTGATTGGCTATAGAGGCTCCGTTTCAACTGGCAGTGGATTATCAGGATGGGCACTGGGGGGTTATATGAAGTCCTGGGGAAGTACTCGGGAGTTATTCATGAGGGCCTGGGTAAAAGCAAAGGTGTCATGGCCAAGATACTCGTAAACCCTGAGGCCCAACTAACGTGCTTCAAGGTCCGCCTAATTCTCCAAGCATTGCTGACAATGGTACAGGACGAACACAACCACTGGAATACCTATGAAATCCTTGGGGTGGCACGGCGGGACACTGGTTAGCACTGCTGTCTTTCAGCACCAGGACCAGGTTCAATTCTGGCCATGGGTGACTGTGTGAGATTTGCACGTTCTCCCAGTGTCTGCCTGGGTTTCCTCCGGGTGCTCCAGTTTCCCCTCACAGTCCGGTTAGGTGGACTGGCCATGCTAAATTGCCCCCGAGTGTCCAAAGATGTGTAGGTTAGGTGGGGATATGGGGATAGGGCAGGGGAGTAGGCCTAGGTAAGGTGCTCTTTCAAAAGGTTGGTGTAGACATGACGGGTCGAATGGCCTCCTTCTGCACTGTAGGAATCCTTTGATTCCATGAATCATCCAGCTAGTATATTTTGCAGGTTGGGCAGCGTCTGTAGTCCCAAAATTGAAACCAGTCAAAACCGTCCATCTATGCGGGGATTACAAGCTAACAGTGAACAAGGCCTCACGTTTGGACTGATGCCGCGAGTAGAGGATGTCTATGCAAAGTCGGCTGGAGGACACTCTTTATCTAAACTCGATATGAGTCATGTGTACCTCCAATTGGAGCTAGACGGGGGTTCCAGAAAATTTGTGACATTGATACTCACAAAGGCCTCTATGAATATACAAGGTTGCCGTTCAGAGTGTCTTCGGCTGGCGCTATTTTCCAGAGAGTCATGGAGAACATCCTCCAAGGACTACAGTCTACTTTGATGACGTCCTGGTCATCGGAGCCATTGAAAAGGAGCACCTGAGCAATTTGGAGGAAGACCTTCGCCGTTTTCTGAGCCATGCATCTGCCTTGAGAGGAAAATGAGTTTTCAATGCCAAAGAGGTCATGTACTTAATGTATTGTGACAACTGAGATGACCTGTACCCAGTAGAGAAGGTGCAAGAAATCAAACAAATCCACATATCAGAGAATGTGAGCGAATTGCAGTCATTCTTAGGACTGGTGAATTATTATGGGAAATATATCCCATATCAGGGGTTATGGGGAGTAGGCAGGAGAATGGGGATGAGTAAATATCAGCCATGATTGAATGGCGGAGCAGACTCGATGGGTTGAGTGGCCTAATTCTGCTCCTATGTCTTATGGTCATATAACCTGGCGACTGTCCTCGCACTACTGCACACACTCTTGAAGAAACATCAAGAATGGGCGTGGAGTGTGCCGCAAGAAGAAACCTTTACTAGGATGAAGCGGCCGTTGTCAGGATCAGGGTGCTTGACACATTCCGACCCCTCAAAACCCCATTTGGTCACTTGTGATGCCTCTCCGCATGGAATCGGGATGGTGCTATCCCACCGCATGGACGACAGGTCAGACATAGCGATAGCCCATGCATCGCAGACTATGCCCAGAATGAGAAAGAAGGGCTGGTCGTCATCTTTGCAGTGAAGATGTCTAATGGCATTGGTTCACCATCAGAATGGACCACAGGCCATTTCTTGGGTTGTTTAAAGAGGACAAGCCATACAGGCAATTAAAGTGAATGTGTTGCCACAATTTTTGTTTATTTTTCAGTGTCTACCAATCTTCCTGCCAAAGGCATTTTTCAAGGAGGTTAAAAAGATTATTACCTCATTTATATGGTGGGGGGGGGCGAGATGGCTATGGTTAGGAAGGTGTTGTTGCAGCGAGGACGGCAGTCAGGGGGGTTGGGTCTCCTGAATTTACTCTATTATTACTGGGAGGCGAATGCTGAGACGGTGAGGAGCTGGGTTAGAGGAGGGGAGATTCCCAGTGGGTTAGAATGGAGGACAGTCTGTGTAGGGGGTTGGGGTTGAAGGCTTTGGCGACAGTGCCACTCCCGATGGCTCCGGGGAAATACTCAGGGAGTCCGATAGTAGTAGCGACATTGAAAATCTGGAGGCAGTTGCGCCAGCACTTTAGGCTGAGGGTGGGGCCAAGGGAAATGCCAATTCGGGGGAATCATAGATTTGGGCCAGGGAAGTGGGATGGCAGTTTTCAGAGATGGGAGGAGAAAGGATTCAGGGCATGAAAGGATTTGTTTCTGGGGGGCCTGTTTGAGGGGCTGGAGGAGCTGGGGGCGAAATATGGGTTGGGGCAGGAGTAAATGTTTAGGTATATGTAGGTCCGAGATTTTGCGAAGGAGATACAAAGCTTTCCGGTGGCGCCGGCCCCCACACTATTGGAGGAGGTGCTGACGACAGGAGGGATGGAGATGTCGGCATTTTATGGGGCGAGTCTGGGAGAAGAGAAGGCACCACTGGAGGGCATTAAGACAAAGTGGAAGAGTTGGGGGAAGGCAAGGAGGTGGGGTTGAGGTGCTTCGGAGAGTGAATGCTTCAACTTCGTGTGCGAGGTTTGGGCTGATACAGCTGAAGGTGGCGTATAGGGCGCACCTCACAAAGGCGAGGATGAGCCGACTCTTTGAGGGGGTATAGGATGTTTGTGAACATTGTGGGGGGAAGGGGAGGGGCGCAATCACGTTCATATGTTTTGTCCTGTCCAAAGCTGGAGGAGTATTGGAGGGAGGTCTTCAGGGTAATTTCGAAGATAGCACATATGAAGCTTGAACCATTTGCCCTGGAAGCCATATTCAGGGTATCGGATTGGCCGGGGTTGGAAGTGGGTGCGGAGGCAGACGGTTTGGCCTTCGCCTAGTTGATCGTCTGAAGGCTAAACTGTCAGTTTCTCCACCCTGTGCCCTGGCGTGGTGAGGGGTCGGTTGTAGTTTTTAACACTCGAGAAAGTGAAGTTTGAGTTGAGGGGAAGGATGGAAGGGTTCTACAATTCATGGCCTTTGTTTATTATGCACTTTCAGGAGTTGGACGACATCGAACACAAGAGGGGGGGGGGGGGGGGGGCGTTGGGGAGGGGGGCGTGGTTTGGACTGTGTATGGTGTTGGTGACTATGTATGGGGTGATGGTGGATTCCTGATTCCTTTTCTTTGATGTTTGGATTTAAACTATTCAGGGTTGTTTGGGGGTTGGTGGGAGGAAGGGATTATTGACCAGGAGATTGACATTGAATTTGTTACCGCTGATTGTTTATTGATGGGTGTAAATTGGATGAAAGTGTGAAAAAGGAGAATAAAAATATTTTTTTAAAAAGAGAACAATCCGACTCTGCCAGTAGCATCTGCCCGGTTACCAGCAATGGCCCTATTGTTTGCGGCGTATGAGTACATGTACGCAGATCACAAATCCGGACCTCTGAGCCAGCTCTCGTTGCCGACACGCCCCCCTCATCTCCACCAAGAACTGATGAGGTCCTGTCGATCTTAAACTTTATGGATACCTTGCCGGTTATCACCGCACAAATACACGATTGAATATAGAAGGATTCAGTATTGGCAAAGTTACCGCCATGTCGTCCTACTCTGAGTAGCTGCGGACTTTTGAGACTAAGCAGCAAAAGCTCAGCGTGGAGGATGACATACTTTGTGGGGAACTCGCATTGTGATCCCAAGCCAGGGCAGACAGGCCAACTCCAAGATCTACACAATGGACACCCAGGGGTGTCAAAGTTGAAAATGTCAGCAAGGAACTACATATGGTGGTCAGATCGAACAACTGGCCCCGCAATGCAACAGGTGACAGGAGCATCAGAACCTCCTGCTGGCTGCAGCACTCCAGCCATGGGAATGGCCAGGCCAGGTTTACCTGCACCTGCATGCACATTTTGCTGGGCCTTTTCAATGTTCTTGCTGAAAGAGGATACCTACTCTAAATGGTGAGACATCCAACAAATGTCGTCCACCGCTTCAAAGGCTGCTGTCAAGATGCTACGACTCTCATTTAGTACCCATGGCACCCCAGAGGTATCAGTCACGGACAACGGTACCCGTTCACCAGCGTGGAGTTTGCAAGCTTTACGAAGAAACACGGGGTGAAGCATATCCGGACAGCCCCATACCATCCATCCCCAAATGGTCTGGCTGAACGAGCAGTACTGACCTTTAAGAAGGGTATGAGGAAACAGGCCATGGGATCTGTGGCGACAAGGCTGGCGCATTTTTTGTTCAGCTATCGGACCGTATGTCACGTTATGACCGGAGTTGCATTGGCTGAATGGTTGATGGGCCGGAGGCTGAGAAACCGTTTTATTCTTACATTCCCCGATATTAGTAGGAAAGTAGAAAGGAGTCAAGACCTTCAGAGGCGGTACCGAAGCAGATGGATGCAGGCCAGACGTTTCCGGCCGGGGGACGCAGCATGCATCCGAAACTTCGGAGACGGTGCCTGGAGGATTCCAGGGATCATGGTGAAAGAGATTGGATTGTATCATACTCGATAAAGACATGAGAATGGACAATGCGGAAGCACCTAGGCCACTTCCGGAGCAGGGGGTCAGTGGCAGGACACACACCACCGGAGGAACAGTCTTGCAGCCCCGTTGGCCCAGCACAAGTGGGCCTGGGGACATCACCCCTTCGGGGCTCCGACGAGATGCGTGAAGTGGAGGATGCAGGATCCAACATGGAAATTCAGGTAGTGGACATGTTAATTTCCCGAAATAAAAGGAAGGAGCCGACATCTCAGGATGGTCCTGGCTGGGTCTTGGGACTGTTGCTTAGTTGCTGTTTTTCCTAGCTGTGAAAATAGGAAATAAACTACTTCTGACCCACTTTTTCGAGGCTCCTTATTAACTACAATAGGGTGGGTTGGCTATCAGGCATCAGGGGAGGGTGGAGTGGCACCAGTGTAACTTGGGGTCGGGGGAGGTTGGAGAAGTGGGATGAGAGATGCTGATGCTTGGCCTCATTTCAGAGCTGGTGATGACATTCTAGGAAATGGCAAAAGAGAAAATAGCAATGAGTGGATATGTGAGCACCCAAGAAACAAGAGACAACTAAAAGGACAAATTCAGACATTATGGCTGGAATTCTACAGCTGTTGGGATTCTCTGTTCCTACCGGCAGCGCACATCTGCCCACACGTTTCCCATCCCAGCGGCATGGGGTGGCTTCAATGGGAAATCCATTGAAGCAGTGGGACAAGCAGTGGGAGTAGAGAATCCCGCCGGCAGGGGGCCAGAGAATCCAGCTCCATTGGTGGGGCTTTCTGCTCCCACCGAAGTCAGTGAACTTTTGAATGGCGCTCTACATTTTCCGAGGCCCCTCTGTGACAGGGCCATAAAGTTCAGTCCCATAGGTCCAAAAGGAAACAAACACTTGTTAGCCAGCATTCAAAGGTGCTAACTGCCCAGCCAGAACGTAGGCTGCTTTGGTGGAGATTTACCTTAATTCCAATTGATATAAGCCAATTTACACATGAATGAACTATAACAGCTGGATGCTGACAGCCAGGGTGTGCAATCCCGTTATGTCCTGATCTGGGAGGGTTGCTGATCCAGGTAAGGTGAAATACTAACCAACCAATGAGTTTTTCAGAGAAGGTGTAAATTAGTATGACAGAGTAATGCAGGGCATTAACTGAGGGAGACAATGAAGAGGATTTGGACAGGGATGTATCACAGGCCTTCAGGGAAAGCTTGATGGGTGATCATTAACAGTTCTATACTAAAAAAAAAGGCATCTGTGTGCTCTTCCCAGGGGGCACAAGAAATGGTTTGGATATTTCATTTTCTTTGGCAATTACTGCTTCTGCTCCCTTGTCACAGGCACAGCATTAGATTAAATTACATTTAGTGCGTGGGAGTCAGTCATGTAACATTAATTCAGAAACAAAGAACTGGCAGAACATTTAATTACAGTGGAATCCCCTATTGCAGCACCACCTACAGGCAAACCTGGTACTACAACTGTATGTTGCCACATTTAAAATGAAATTGTCATTGACAGAGACTGAATGGAATTATAAATACATTTTGAAGTGGAATGCTACAATGCACCCAATAATTTTAATATATAATAAATGATACATTTTAACAATAGATATAGTAATGTGGCACAGTGCCAACCGAGCAGTGCTAACCTGTGCCAAGGGGCAGGGCCGAGGTGGCCCATCAGGGGAGCCATGGGGAGGGTTCCCGTTATGTGTGGTGGGGGGATAGCGCAGAGGACATTGAGGGGGAACATGCAGGGGGGGCAGGGGGGCACCGGTGATACTACCAAGGTGGGGGTGGGGCAGAGCCCCCAATGGTTAGGGCAGGAATCTAACTTCAGGCATAGTAGATAAGGGGACAACTATGAGAAGCAGGGCAGTCAACGCAAGGCTGAGGGTGTTGCCTAAGTGCATGCAGTTTATGAAACAAGGTAAATGAGCTTGTAGCACACATTGGAATTGGCAGGCACAATGTTATGGGCATCACAGAAATGAAATTAAATCAATAAAACGATATAGGGCGCGATAGGATAAATGCCCCGTCCGGGACGTAGCCAGCTCGCCACGCCTCGCGAGATTGATGAAACGGATCTCGTGTGATGTCACGCTCTGAATCCTGCCCATTGTAGGGGATCAGTATTTGGCAAATCTGCATATTAGAGTGAATAGCTAGTCTCACTCTAATATGCACTCACCTGATCTACTCAAGGAGACCTTAGTCTTTCAGGACTGGTCCCCACAGATTTTGCCAGTTTTCTACTCAATTAAGACATCCTTGTTCCTCACTCATGTCCTCTTGCAATGAAGGCCAACATATAATTTGCCTTCCTAACTGCTTTCTGCACCAACTTAGAAAACATCAGCATGCGGCACGATGACACAGTGGTTAACACTGCTGCTTCACAGCACCAGGGGCCTAGGTTCAATTCTGGCCTTGGGACGATGTCTGTGTGGAGTTTACATGTTTTGCCCATGTCTGTATGGGTTTCCTCCAGGTGCTCTGGTTTCCTCCCAAGGTGAGGTGGATTGGCTGTCGTGTTATGTAATTTGGAATAACACAAGCTGCCACTTGATGCAGTTTTGAGTACAAGATGCTCCAGACTTTGAAGTGAGTTCAATGTGTTTTATTGAACTATTAGCACAATTCTCAATGAGTTCCGACTTTCTGCTAATATAAATGTAGTAACTCAGTCTAACTGAACCAGCCTTGCTCTGAGCCACATGCTGGGGTGTGATGCTGAGGATACACCCTGTCTCACTCTGTAGATGTTGGTCTGTGGAAAGAGTGCCTCATCCCTTTTATAGTGAGATACCACCCCTGAGTGTTCTGACTGCTCACTGAATGTGTCCTATTCTATGTGTTCATTAGCTGCCTGTTTGCATATCATGACATCTCCCCTTTCTTTTATGTTTTGTTGGCGTATGTGAATGTATTTACATGTGAATGAGTCTGTCTAACGTGACTGACGGAGGACAACAGAACAGAGCAAACAAAACAAATGTTCACAAGTCCAGTCTCTGAGGCTTGCGTCTGATCCTGGCCGACCGCCGGAGAGGTGGTGGAGGGGACAACGGCGCCTTGACAGGTGGGATGGAAGCCTGACTGGTGGCCTCGTGGTGCGAGGTATCAGGAGGTGGCAATTCAACATATGGAAATGGAGGAGAAAGTGGTTGTGGACAGGCAACTTTACGCAGTACCCGTCGATCCCTTCGCACGGTGGAGCCATCATCCATACGTACAACATAAGAGCGGGGCGCGGCCTGTCGAACAACGACAGCCGAGGCAGACCACCCACCATCCGGTATCTGGATCCTGACGGTGTCTGCCGGGGATAGCTCAGCCAGATCGGTGGCATGGCCATCATAGCCCTGCTTTTGACGGTCTCTGAGCTGCTGCATCTTCTGCATCACCGGGAGGTGATCCAGGTTGGGCAGGTGTATGGCTGGAAGCGTCGTCCGCAGGTCCCTGTTCATCAGGAGTTGAGCCGGCGACATGCCAGTGGACAATGGAGTCGCCCGGTACGCGAGCAGCGCAAGGTGTATGTCGGAAGCAGAGTCCGCGACCTTGCAGATGAGCTGTTTCACAATGTGCACCCCTTTCTCGACTTTTCCATTGGACTGCGGATAGTGCGGACTGGAGGTGACATGCTGGAAATTGTATGACCTGGCAAACGTGGACCATTCTCGACTGGTAAAGCACGGGCCATTGTTGCTCATGACGGTGATTGGGATTCCATGCCTTGAGAATGTCTCCTTACAGGCTTTGATGATGGTCCGAGAGGTGAGGTCCGGGAGCTTCAGCACCTCAGGGTAATTCAAGAAATAGTCGATGATCAATACGTAGTCACGATCATTTGCATGAAAGAGGTCGATGCCAACCTTGGACCACGGAGAGGTCACTATGTCATGCTGTTGGAGCATCTCCTTGCTCTGCGCTGGCAGGAACCGCTGACAGGTAGCACAGTTCAGGACCATGTTCATGTTGTCCTGGCTGATGCCGGGCCAGTAGACAGCTTGCCGGGCTCTGCGTCTGCACTTCTCAACGCCCGGGTGTCTCTCATGAATCTGGCGCAGCACCAAGCTCTGGAAACTGAGCGGAATGACAATCCTGTCCAGCTTGAGGAGGATACCATCAATCACCGTCAGGTCGTCCTTCACATTGTAAAATTGTGGGCACTGCCCTTTCTGCCAGCCATTGGTGAGGTCGTGGATGATGCGCTGCAAGAGGGGGTCCTTGGCTGCCTCATCACGGATAAGAACTACCTTCTCATCTGTCACCACGAGAGTGCTATCCCACAGCTGCACCTGCGATTCGATGTGCTGGATGATCTCCAGCGGCTCACTGGGTGAGGTGACGGAGCGGGACAATGCATCAGTGATGATGAGCTCCTTGCCAGGTGTGTACACCAAGTTGAAGTCATACCTCCTAAGTTTAAGCAGGATTCTCTGCAACCGAGGTGTCATGTCGTTCAGGTCCTTGTGGATGATGTGGACCAGAGGCCTATGATCCGTCTCGACAATGAATGTCGGCAGGCCGTAGACATAATCATGAAATTTGAGGATGCCGGTGAGAAGACCCAAGCACTCCTTCTCAATCTGTGCGTATCTGGTTTCAGTGGGAGTCCTCGCCCTTGATGCGTAGGCTACTGGTGTCCAGGATGATGAGTCATCTCGTTGAAGCAACACCGCACCGATGCCATCCTGACTCGATTCTGTGGATATCTTTGTCTCCCGGTCCGGGTCGAAGAATGCCAGGACTGGTGCAGTGGGGAGCTTGGATTTCAGCTCCAGCCACTCTGTCTGGTGTGCCGCCTTCCATTCAAAGGCAGTTGATTTTTTCACCAGGTTGCGTAGGGCCGTGGTGTGTGTGGCCATGTTTGGAATGAACTTGCCCAGAAAATTGACCATACCCAAGAAGCGCAGCACCGCCTTTTTGTCCTCGGGAACTTCATCGCCTCGATGGCCTTAATTTTGCCTGTGTCTGGGCACACACCATGCTGTGAGATCTGGTCGCCTAGGAACTTGAGCGTCGATGTGCCAAAACAACCTTTGGACCTGTGTAACTTTAGGCCGTTGGCATGTACACGGTGGAATACCTTCTGGAGGCGGGACATATGTTCTTCAGAGGTCGTGGACCACATGATGATGTCGTCCACGTACACACGAACCCTTTCAATGCCTTCCATCATCTGCTCCATGATGCGGTGGAATATCTCTGATGCCGAGATGATGCCAAATGGCATGCGATTGTAGCAGCATCTGCCAAAAGGTGTGTTCAAGGTGCAGAGCTTTCTGCTGGACTCTTCCAGCTGGATTTGACAAAATCCCTGTAATGTATCCAATTTCATGAAGAAGCGCGCGTGTGCCATCTCACTCGTGAGTTCCTCCCGCTTCGGGATGGGGTAGTGTTCCCACATGATATTCTTATTGAGATCCTTGGGATCAATGCAGATGCGCAGGTCCCCGAAGGCTTCTTTACGCACACCATCGAGCTGACCCAGTCAGTCGGTTCGATGACCTTGGATATGATGCCTTGTTGCTGAAGATCCTTGAGCTGTGCCTTCAGGCGCTCTCTCAGTGGAGCAGGGACTCGTTGTGGTGCGTGGACCACTGGCTTGGCATCAGGCCGTGGCAGAATCTTGTATCGATACGGCAGCGTGCCCATCCCGTTGAACACATCTGGATACTGGGCGAGGATGCCGTCGATGCCGGCCTGAAGATCCACATGGGAGGATGTCGTAGTGTAAACCTTTGAATGAGGTTCAGCTGCCTCCAGGCGTGCGCACCTAGTAGGGATGCCCTGTCCGGCTTAACAATTTCACAGCGTAACCGTGCTTGTGTGTGTCAGTTGGATATGTGCAGATGGCAGGATCCCAGTGCCGTGATGGCATTCCCGTTGTAATCCAGGAGCTTGCAGGCAGCTGGAAGGACCGTGGGGGGCTTCTTAATGCGTCTGAAGTCTGCCTGTGAGAGGAGGTTGGCAGAGGCACCTGTGTCCAGCTTGAACTGGATGGGGCAGTGATCGACCTTCATCACTGCTCGCCATCCGTCCTCGGAATCTACAGCTAGGATCGATTGGACTTGCGATGTGTCTTATGTGGCATATTCACACTTTGTAATAATGCCCACACGATAGGCGTTGTCCAGGCATTCAGCATCTGGATCCGTTGCACTGCCGGGATCAGAATCATGTAGGCGTTGTTGCACACCTCGGATGCACCGTTGTCGGAATTGGGAGTGCTAGCTCCTGACTGGTGGTGCAGATCTGCACAGGGCTGCATAGTGGCCTGGCTTCCCACAGGTTAAACAGCGTCTGCCTCTTGCAGGGCAGTGTTTCTTTAAATGGGCGGTGCCACAGTTGGGACACATCATGACATCAGCGTCCTGCCGCTCCGTGCATCGTTGCACATGAGCAGTGCGGGTTTCGGCCGCTTCGTTATCCCGTTCGCATCGCGAATGCGTCGGGCCCCGGGAAGAGCACACAAAATGGCCGCTTTCGTCAATGTTGAGGCGCTGCATCCGGGAGATGGCCTGCACACTCTCCGCCTCGTGGGAGGCTAGTTTATAATTTTCTGCCGTTTTGTACTGGGAACAGTGGTCATGCACTGTGCATATTTCAATCGCGACCGGCAGGGTCATATGCTTGATCTTCAGTAACTGCTCTCTCAGAGGATCAGCGTGAACTCCAAAAACGATTTGGTCTCTGACCATGGAGTCAGTGATATCACCGAAGTTGCAGGATTGCGCTAGCAGTCTAAGGTTAGTTAAATATGAGTTGAAGGATTTGTCTTTACCTTGCAATCGCTGCTTGAATATATAGCGCTCGAAGATTTTGTTGGTGTCCACCTCACAGTGGCTGTCAAACTTGTCCATGATGGTCTGAAACTTTGTCTTGTCCTGGTCTTTGGCAAAGTGAAAGGGATTGAATATTTCCAAGACGTGATCACCCGCTGTGGTGAGGAAACAAGCTATCTTCCATGCATCAGACGCACCATTGAGGTCTGATGCTTCGACGTAAAGCTGGGATTTCTGCTTGAATGTCCGCCAGTTGACACTGAGATTTCCGGAGGTCCTGAGCTGGTGAGGAGCCTGAATCTTTTCCATTGTGCCGGTAGACATACGCTGGTCATCACTGATCTTGCTGAGTTGAACTAACTAGATTGAACAGACTCCTGGTATCATGTCGTGTTATGTAATTTGGAATAACACAAGCTGCAACTTGATGTAGTTTTGAGTAAAAGATGCTCCAGACATTGAAGTGAGTTCAATGTGTTTCATTGAACTATCAGCACAGTTCTCAATGAGTTCGACTCTCTGCCAGGAGTTTAAACAGAGCGTGAGAGGAGCCAGGGGTTTAAACAGAGCGTGAGAGGAGCCAGGAGTTTAAAAAGAGCGGGAGAGGAGCCGGACCTGCGAGGGGCCTTCTCAAGACTCGAGAGCTGTCACGCAGTGTGCTGAGTGTGATAAAAATTTCAAAACTGATGTTACAGGAAAGCAGTAAGATGATTGGTTGGGTGCCCGGGTGGCACTGCCAGGGATCGGTCCCGGACCTGGGGTTGCCCTGCCCTTATGAGGTGGGGTGAGGGGGGGCTTGAGGACCCCATAACCTGTATATTGGTGTTGGGAAGGTCCAGAGATTGTCTCTTCCAGCAAATGAAGATAAGCGTGGCCTTGCCGAGACCAAAAAAGAGTCCCGTTTGATAGCAGGGTCATTCTCGGCACTGCAGATGCTGCTAAATGTGCCCAAAATGGGATTTATTTATTTTTTCCTGTTAAGTTGAGCCCACTATTTGTCTCTATTTTTCAGCAATACTTATGTTCCGTACTACCAAATAACAAAATGAAATTTATTGCATTTTAATAATTCTGTCCGAGACGGAAGCGGCCACTTTGGGTCGTTGCTGCTGAGGAGACAGGAGTCATCGCAGAGCAGACTTCGGCATGTTTTAATGAGGAGATGGTGTCAAAGTCTCTAGATCCTTTCCATTAGTCCTTCCATGGGCATTTAATTCTCTTTTTTTAAGCACCTTTCTGACACAGATGAGAAATGGTGCCTGGAATAGCTGCAGCTGGCGTGCAGCCCAAATGGAGAGATTTACCTGCAAATCTCTGAATCTCTTGGTCCAGAGCTGCAAGAACGGCTCTGTTTAATTCTGAAATGTTCACTGATATTTGTCTTTTTATGTAAATGCTGATTTGTTAAAACGAGAGGAGGGACTAATGCACAATAGCCAGAGTCAAAGAAAATGTTACTTAATTTGCTAAATGAAAATGTTATCTGCTTTTAGGTTTTATGCGTAACTGACAGTTTTGCAGGAATTCATGTTTTTCTCAAATGAGGATGGCCTCTTTTTAAATTTTGAATACATGTCTTGGGTGTTAAAAGAGCAGATGAATCCATAGTTGGATTATTTTGCTACACCACAAGCTCAGAGGCTTCCCCTGGTCTGTCACAAATAGAACAAAGAACAAAGAAAAGAACAGCCCTCAGGAATAAGCCCTTCCTCCCTCCAAGCCTGTGCTGATCATAAGAACATAAGAACTAGGAACAGGAGTAGGCCATCTGGCCCCTCGAGCCTGCTCCGCCATTTAATGAGATCATGGCTGATCTTTGTGGACTCAGCTCCACTCTCCGGCCCGTACACCATATCCCCGTATCCCTTTATTCTTTAGAAAGGTATCTATCTTTTTCTTAAAAACGTTTAAAGAAGGAGCCTCAACTGCTTCACTGGGCAAGGAATTCCAAAGATTCAAAACCCTTTGGGTGAAGAAGTTCCTCCTACACTCCATCCTAAATCTACTTCCCCTTATTTTGAGGCTATGCCCCCTAGTTCTGCTTTCCCCGACCAGTGGAAACAACCTTCCCGCATCTATCCTATCTATTCCCTTCATAATTTTATATGTTTCAATAAGATCCCCCCGCATCCTTCTAAACTCCAATGAGTACAGTCCCAGTCTACTCAACCTCTCGTCATAATCTAATCCCCTCAACTCTGGGATCAACCTAGTGAATCTCCTCTGCACTCCCTCCAGTGCCAATATGTCCTTTCTCAGGTAAGGAGACCAAAACTGAACATAATACTCCAGATGCGGCCTCACCAACACCCTATACAATTGCAGCATAACCTCCCTAGTCTTGAACTCCATCCCTCTAGCAACGAAAGACAAAACTCGATTAGCCTTCTTAATCACCTGTTGCACCTGCACACCAACTTTTTGCGACTCGTGCACCAGCACACCCAGGTCCCTCTGCACAGCAGCATGTTTTAACATCTTACCGTTTAAATAATAATCCATTCTGCTGTTATTCCTCCCAAAATGGAAAATGGATAGCCTCACACTTGGCAACATTGAATTCCATCTGCCAGACCCTTGCCCATTCACCTAACCTATCCAAATCCTTCTGCAGACTTCTGGTAATCTCTGCACTTTTTGCTTTACCACTCATCTTAGTATCATCTGCAAACTTTGACACATTGCACTTGGTCCCCAACTCCAAATCGTCTATGTAAATTGTGAACAACTGCGGGCCCAACACTGATCCTTGAGGGACCCCACTAGTTACAGGTTGCCAACCAGAGAAACACCCATTTATCCCCACTCTCTGCTTTCTATTAGTTAACCAATCCTCTACCCATGCTACCACTTTACCCTCAATGCCGTGCATCTTTAGTTTATGCAGCAACCTTTTGTGTGGCACCTTGTCAAAAGCTTTCTGGAAATCCAGATATACCACATCCATTGGCTCCCCGTTGTCTACTTCACTGGTAACGTCCTCAAAAAATTCTACCAAATTATTCAGACACGACCTACCCTTTGTGAACCCATGCTGGGTCTGCCCAATGGGACAATTTCCCTCCAGGTGCCCCGCTATTTCCTCCTTAATGATAGATTCCAGCATTTTCCTTACAACCGAAGTTAAGCTTACCGGCCTATAATTTCCCACTTTCTGCCGACCTCCTTTTTTAAACAGTGGTGTCACGTTTGCTACTTTCCAATCCTCTGGGACCACCCCAGAGTCTAGTGAATTTTGATAAATTATCACTAGTGCGTTTACAATTTCCCTAGCCATCTCTTTTAACACTCTGGGATGCATCCCGTCAGGGCCAGGAGACTTGTTAACCTTTAGCCCCATTAGCTTGCCCAATACTGCCTCCTTAGTGATTACAATCATCTCAAGGTCCTCACCTATCATATCTTTATTTCCATCAGTCACTGGCATGTTATTTGTGTCCTCCACTGTGAAGACTGACCCAAAAAACCTGTTCAGCTCCTCAGCCATTTCCCCGTCTCCTATTATTGAATTTCCCTTCTCATCTTCCAAAGGACCAATATTTACCTTAGCCACTCTTTTTTGTCTTATATATTTGTAGAAGCTTTTACTATCTGCTTTTATGTTCTGAGCCAGTTTACTTTCATAGTCTACCTTACTCTTCTTTATAGCTTTTTTAGTAGCTTTCTGTTGTCCCCTAAAGACTTCCCAGTCCTCTAGTCTCCCACTAATTTTGCCACTTTGTATGTTTTTTCCTTCAATTTGATACTCTCCCTCACCTCCTTAGATATCCACGGTCGATTTTTCCCCTTTCTACCGTCTTTCTTTTTTGTCGGTATGAACCTTTTCTGAACACTGTGAAAGATCGCTCAGAAGGTTCTCCACTGTTCAACTGCTTCACCATGAAGTCTTTGCTCCCAGTCTACCTTAGCTAGTTCTTCTCTCATCCCATTGTAATTGCCTTTGTTTAAGCACAAAACACTAGTGTTTGATTTTACCTTGTCATCCTCCAACTGTATTTTAAATTCCACCATATTGTGGTCGCTCCTTCCAAGAGGATCCCGAACTATGAGATCATTAATCAATCCTGGCTCATTACACAGGACAAGATCTAGGACCGCTTGTTCCCTTGTAGGTTCCATTACATACTGTTCCAGGAAATCATCCCGGGCACATTCTATAAACTCCTCCTCAAGGCTGCCTTTACCAACCTGGTTAAACCAATCGATATGCAGATTAAAATCTCCCATGATAACCGCTGTACCATTTCTACATGCATCCGTTATTTCTTTGCTTATTGCCTGCCCTACCATCCTTTTACTATTTGGTGGCCTATAGACTACTCCTATCAGTGACCTTTTCGCCTTACTGTTCCTGATTTCCACCCAAATGGATTCAACCTTGTCCTCCATAGCACCAATATCATCCCTTACTATTGCCCGGATGCCATCCTTAAACAACAAAGCTACACCACTGCCCTTACCGTCCATTCTATCCTTTCGTATAGTCTGATACCCTTGGATATTTAACTCCCAGTCGTGACCATCTTTTAACCATGTTTCAGTAATGGCCACTAAATCATAGTCATTCACGATGATTTGCGCCATCAACTCATTTACCTTATTTCGTATACTACGAGCATTCAGGTAAAGTAAACTTATGCTGTTTTTATGTCTTTGTTATGAATCCTAACACCTTGATCAGTAACTATTCGCAAATTATTTTTCCTCTTACCCTTTCTCCTAATTTTCCTTGTCTTTGAACCCACATCTCTACATAAGAACCTGTCACGTAACCTGCTGCCTTGATCTCCATTAACCATTAAACCATAGCTTTACACTTCCCTTCCCCCCAACTTGCTAGTTTAATGTCCTTGTGAACAACCTATTTATCCTATTCGCTATGATGCCCAAACTTAAAAAAACCCTTCTGCCCTGACTCAATCCATATCCCTCGATTTCCTCCCTATTCATGTATCCATCCAGATGCCTCTTAAATGTTGCTAATGTGCCTGCTCCCACCACATCCTCTGGCAGTGCATTCCAGGCACCCACCACTCTGCATGAAAAACTTACTCAGCATATCTCCCTTAAACTTTCCCCCTCTCACCCTGAACATAAGATCATAAGAACTAGGCGCAGGAGTAAGCCATCTGGCTCTTCGAGCCTGCTCTGCCATTCAATGAGATCATGGCTGATCTTTTGTGGACTCAGCTCCACTTTCCCGCCCGAACACCATCCTCCTTTATTCCTTTATTCTTCAAAAAACTATCTATCTTTATCTTTAAAACATTGAATGAAGGAGCCTCAACTGCTTCACTGGAGAGGGAATTCCATGGATTCACAACCCTTTGGGTGAAGAAGTTCCTCCTAAGCTCAGTCCTAAATCTACTTCTGCTTAATTTGAGGCTATGGCCCCTAGTTCTGCTTTCACCCGCCAGTAGAAACAGCCTCCTCGCATCGATCCTATCTATTCCCTTCATAATGTTATATGTTTCTATAAGATCCCTCCTCATCCTTCTAAATTCCAACAAGTACAGTCCCTCCTCAATCTCTCCTCGTAATCCAACCCCCTCAACTCTGCAATTAAGCTAGTGAATCTCCTTTGCACATCCTCCAGCACCAGTGCGTTCTTTCTCAGGTAAGGATCCCAAAACTGAACACAATACCCCAAGTGTGGCCTCACTAACACCTTATACAGTTGCAGCATACATCCCTCTAGAAATGAAGGACAAAACTCCATTCGCCTTCTTAATCACCTGTTGCACCTGTAAACCAACTTTTTGTGACTCATGCACTAGGACACCCAGGTCCCTCTGCACCGCAGCATGTTTTAATATTTTATCATTTAAATAATAATCCCTTTTGCTGTTATTCCTACCAAAATGGATAGCCTCACATTTGTCAACATTGTATTCCATCTGCCAGACCCTAGCCCATTCACTTAACCTATCCAAATCCCTCTGCAGACTTCCAGTATCCTCTCCACTTTTTGCTGAACCTGTGCCCCCTTGTAATTGACCCTCTACCCTTGGAAAAAGCCTCTAACTATTCACCCTGTCTATGCCTCACATAATTTTGTAGACCTCTATCAGGCCTCCATCTTTCCAGTGAAAACAATCCTAGTTTATTCAACCCCTCTCATAGCCAATATCCTTGAGACCAGGCAACATCCTGGTGAACCTTCTTTGCGCTCTCTCCAAAGCTTCCACATCCTTCTGATAATATGGTGACATTGCTGCATGCAATACTCCAAATGCGGCCTAACCAAGGTTTTATCTAACTGCTATATGATTTCCCAACTCCTGTACTCAATGCCCCAGCTGATGAAGGCAAGCATACCATATGACTTCTTAATCACCTTGACCATTGTGTTGTCACTTTTAGGGAACTGTGGACCTTCATGCCCAGATCCCTCTGTATATTAATGTTCCTCAGGGTTCTGTCACTTACAGTATAATTCAAACCTAGATTTGATCCTCCAAAATGCATCACCTCGCATTTGTCCGGATTAAACTCCATCTGCCATTTCTGTGCCCAAGTCTCCAATCTATCTGTATCCTGTTGTATCCTCTGACAATCCTCGGCACTATCAGCAACTCCGCCAATCTTTGTGTCATCCGCAAACTTACTAATCATCCAACCACATTTTCCTCCAGATCATTTATATATACAACAAACAACAGAGGTCCCTGTACTGATCCGTGTGGAACACCACTAGTTACAGATCTCCATTCTCAAAAACACCCTTCCACTGCTACTCTCTGTCTTCGATAACCAAGCCAGTTCTCTATCCATCTAGCCAGCCCACCCCAAATCCCATGTAATTTTAGTTTTTGTACCAGTCTGCCATGTCCTTCTGATAATGGAGATCTGACCTTATCAAACGCCTTGCTAAAATCCATATAAACTACATCCAGAGCCCCTCCCTCATCAATTTTCTTTGTCACCTCTTCAAAAAATTCAATCACATATCACAATTTACTGTACTGTAACTGCACAACCCAATGCTGCCCTCACTTTTCTGGAACCAATCTAATTGATTCCCAGTGAAAAACATGTTCGTCATTTGCTCCTTAAGGTTTGTCAATCAGACATCTACCAGTAGCTTAGATTGAGATAGTGATCTGAATTTTTCAAACAATGATACACGTCACAAGAAAATCATACAGCCTTAACTGAAGAGCTGGATTGTTTCCCCTTACCCAGGAACTGCCATACAAATTATGTATACCCTGTGAATTTGCAGCCTATCTGAGGTGAACCAAGCATGGAGAACATAGGAACATAGGAATTAGGAGCAGAAGTAGGAAATTCAGCCCTTCGAGCCTGCTCTGCCATTCAATCAGAGAGCTCTTCCTGGTCTCAAATCCTCCTCCCTACCTGTTCCCCATATCCCTTTAACCCATTTTTAAATTCAGAAATATATCTATCTCCTTCTTGAAACCATTTAATGATTCAAACTCCTCCGCACTATGGGGCACCGAGTTCACCACCCTTTGCGAGAAGTAGTTCCTCCTCATCTCAGTTCTAAATCAACTGCTTCTCAACCTGTATCCGTGACCTCTCATTCTAGATTGCCCCACAAAGGGGAACATTTGGTCTACGTTTACTTTATCAATGCCTTTTAGTATTTTATATATCTCAATCAGACCCCCTCTCATTCTTTTAAAGTGTAGCGAGTATGAGCCCAAACTGTTTAATTTCTCCTCATAAGTCAAAGCTTTCATCCCCGAAATCAATCTCGTCTACCTCCTCTCAACTGTCTCAAATGCCATCACATCCTTCCTCAAATAAGGAGACCGAAACCAGACACAATACTCCAGACGTGGTCTCACCAACACTTTATCCAATTGCAACAACACTTCTCTACTTTTATACTCCAGTCCCTTTGTAATAAATGATAAAATTGCATTTTTTATTACATGCTTTACCTGCATACTGATTTTTTGCGATTCATCAACAAAGACACCCGGATCCCTCTGACCAGATGCATTTTTAATCTGCTTTCCATTCGATAATAATTTGTCTTTCTATTGTTTTAGCCAAAATGGATAACCTCACACTTATCCACATTGAACTCCATCTGCCACGTTTTGGCCCATTCTCCCAGCCTATCTATATCCATCTGCAAACACTTTGTTTTATCTTCACTGCCTGCTTTCCCACCTATTTTAGTACCATCTGCAAATTTTGCTATATTACACTCTGTCCCTGCTTGCAGATCATTTGCATAGATTATCAACAGTTTAGGTCAGGGGACTGACCCCTGTGACATCCCGCTAGTTACAGTTCGCCAGCCAGAGAAGGACCCATTTATCCCAACCCTCTGCTTTCTGACAGTCAGCCAATACTCAATCCAATCTAGTACTCTACTCTCAATCCCCTGCCATCTCACTTTTTTTGCGGCACCTTGTCAAATGCCTTCTGGAAGTCTGGCTAAACCACGTCCACAGGTTCCGCATCATCCACCTTGCGTGTTGCATCCTAAAAGAACTCAAGGAAGTTTGTCAAGCATGACTTAGCCTTCATACAACCATGCTGATGCTGGTGAATTGAGCTTTGTCTTTCTAAATGTTCAGTTACCTCCTCCTGAATGATTGATTCCAGCAACTTCCCCACCACAGTGGACAAGCTAACCGGCCGATCGTTTCCTACTCATTGCGTCTCTCCCTTTTTGATTAGGGGCATCACATTAGTGTGTTTCCAATTCACCGGGACCTTTCCTGAATCCAGGGAATTTTGAAATATCATAACCAATACATCCACTGGACGTGATTCTCACAAAAGGGAACAAACACCCCTCACGAGCACATTTAGCCGCGTGTTTCCTGGTGCTTGCAGTGCGGGGAAACACATGGTTATTCAACGGGACTCGTGTTAAATAAGGGGTCTGAATGGGAAATGCCCGGCTGAGGCCGCAAATAGCCCCATTTTGTAAAGTGAGGAGCTCCACTTGCTGGAACTCCCCATTGTAGCGAGTGATCTCCAAGGCCCCCAAAACAATCCCCAACCTCTTTCCCAGACTGAACGCACTAATGAAGTGTCCCCAGAAGCCCCCCCAACACCCACGCTGGGCAACCCCGGCCCGATTGCAGACCCCAAGAAAATGCCAGCTTAGAGTGCCCATGCCAGTGGCCAGGCTGGCACCCAGATGGCACTGCCAAAGTACCAGGCTGGCACTGCCAGGGTACCCAGATGGAACTAGCAATGCCAGGGCACTACCGTGTCCAAAGGGCATGCAGCTGGGGGTTTCCGATCGCTTGGGAGACCCCTGTGAGTGCTGTTCCGTCTGGTCCCCATTTGTGGGGACCAATGCTGAACAGCGCTCACCCATGGTCTGTGAGGCGAAGGGTTGAATCCTAAAGCCTCAGGTACCTCAGCAATCTGCGCATTAGAGTGAGGCTCACTGCTTCGCTCGAATGTGCTGATTTGCCAAAAGGTTATCCCACCCATTATGGGCAGGGTTCACATCACAACATCGCGTGAGATTGCATTGAATCTGGCAAGGCGTTGTGAGCCAGGTAGATCCCGGGGGGACAGGGTCTCCTGCCTTTCATTAGCCACGCTGTGCCACGGCGAGCTGCTTTTCCAGCGCAGCATGGCCATTGGGTCGCACCCATTACCTCTGCTGCCACCTCCTTTAATAGCCTAGTGTGCAGGCCATCAGATCCCGGAGAGTTATGTACCTTTAATCCAATTAGTTTATTCAATACCATTTCCCCAGCGATGGTTATTGCACCATGTTCCTTTGCATTAACTTCATTTTTTGGAAAACCTTTATTATCCATTATTGTGAAGACAGAGACAAAATATTGGTTCTGTGCTTCCAATATCTCAGTGTTCCCCATTAATATCTCCCCATATCGTCCTCTAAATGTCCAACATTTACTTTTGCTATTCTCTTTCGTGATTTGTAAAGACATTGCAGGAGTAATGAAACAGGCTTAAGTGAGTCAACACCCTGTTTTGCATTACTCCCAATTTTTAGTTTCTTATGTTTATTTTGATGAGGCTGTAGCCATCTGGGATGGCCACTTCCAACTAGGTACAGAGAAACTCGCAAAGCCTAGCGGGCAAAATGGACAAGCCAAGACTCAGGCAGGCTCAGAGCCTGAAATGCATATTCGTAAGCAAGAAGTCCAGACAGTATCGAAACTCCGTCCAATTAGC
This sequence comes from Scyliorhinus torazame, assembly GCF_047496885.1. Lineage (NCBI taxonomy): Eukaryota > Metazoa > Chordata > Chondrichthyes > Carcharhiniformes > Scyliorhinidae > Scyliorhinus > Scyliorhinus torazame. The sequence goes on from NC_092709.1 coordinate 123,572,368, forward strand.
ATTTTAATGGGGCCGATTAGCATTTGATGGCCCATCTTCACCGAGACAAAGGACTGGTACTCGAGCAACCGGGACAGTCCCAGACATTTCGGCGCCACTCCCTGTTCAAGGGAAATGCAAACAACGGGGTCAGTGACCGCTTGGGACACGCCCAGCCATCCAGATCCCCGCCCACTTATTGGTTAGGAATCGAACAGAGTGATCAGGGATCACCCAAATAGTGGGGCCCAAACCGAAGGACCGCCCAAAAGAGCGCGAAAACCCCCAAGTATAAGAAGAAGAGTCCGCCATATATTCGCTCTCTCTTGGTCCTGGTACCCCGGTCACGGCCATCTCCAAGTGCAGCAACACCAGAAGCAAGTACAAGTTCAACGCTCGCTACCAGACGGATGAGCCCAGCTGAGCAGCAGTTACTCCTTCAGACTCGATAGATCCAGAATCGAACAGCGGCCACTGTTCTCTGACGTAAGCCAGGTGTCCGAAGTTAAGTACAGGTTGTCTTAGTCGATAAACACATAGTGTTTATGTTGCATGACTAATTGTATGTAAATAAAATACCCTTGACCTTGAACTAACTAACTGGTGTTTGGCTCTTTGATCGATAGCCGGACGAAACTTGTGGTGATATCACTTGATACCTGGCGACACTAAGCATTAGGACATAAATAACATAGAAAGAAGGGCAAATTCACTGATTGCCATAATTGGAACAGAGCCACAGAAAGGACAGAGAAAAGAGTATAGGAAAGAAAAGGCAACAAGGCTCACGATTCTCAAGCCTCTGATACATAATGTAGTATGATATCAGAATTGTGTTGACTTACTTTCGGGCATAATGAAATTTTAGATTGCTCGGGGGATTGTAAACAGGTTGCAATTCAGCTCCAGCAGGAGAACACAGTCGCCGAAACGGAAAATCCTGCCCATTATTTCAGGTAAATGATTGCAGCCAGCAGAGAGAAGAAATCTTTATGAATATCACTGGAATGAGTACAAAATCTCAAGTCACCAAATTCAACAGGTAAAAGGACAATACTAATTCACTTTGCTAGCCAGTCAGCATATTTTGTTTTATATTTAGATAACATGAAATCCATTCCCTAATCCAATTGTGTCCGGTTTGTTCTACTTAATCTACAGATTAATTGGAGTAACAGATGTAATGGTAAGGCCATCATACCTATTACTGAATGCAGCTACAGTATGTTAAAAAGAAATATGCTAGCTAAAAAGAGTGATACTTCATGATTGCACTTCTAATTAACCAATGAATTTATATAAATGATGTATTGTACTTGAAGTAATTCATCATGGCATGCAAATATCAGCGATTTTACCCAGTGACTGTAAATGAAAGCTTTGTCTTCTTTTGATACTTATTATTCGGTGGGAATCATGGTGCATTGATGAGAATTGGTAGCCTGTAATTGGCAGCCAAATCTTTCACTTCGCTTCTGCAGTTGTGTTGCGATTATTTTCATTTTTGTGTTAATTTTTCATCTTTCAGTGGTCCCTGTGGTCATAAATTTCGTCCAGCCTCTCCATCAGTTTTAATTATAGTAATTATTCTCTACAATTAACATTTTTAAAATTTGAAATGCATTTACATTTCCTTCCATTATTTCAGGACACAGAGGACTTTAGTTTCAAATCAGTGTTCATGCACAGGCTGGAGTGGAATGATTTAAAAAACTCGAAGTTGGACTGCTATATTGTACGAATGTATGAAATTCCTTTTTGTCCCATTTAACAATGGTATTAACCTATTTTGAAATACATGTGTTAATGTCTTCCCATAAAAATATTGAATAGAGGAATTTAATGCAAATGCATTAAGTGGTTCTGCAATATTTTTGAACAGCACTGTTCGGACTTAAGTGTTTAAGTTGTATCTGATGCTCATTTGACATAACCCCATCCACCTACCCTACCTAGCCCATGTCCTAATGCTTTTCAGTTTTGGGACTCTGATTTCCTGTTCTTTAAAATGATGCAATTCGGTGTACAAGGCTCCATGTTCACAGTGTCAGTATGTGTACGCAAAGAAAAAAATATTTGCATCCATATAGCGACTTTCATGATTACCAGACATCTCAAAGCGCTTTTCAGCCAATGAAGTACTTCTGAAGTATAGTCACTGTTGTAATGTCAGAAATGCGCCAGCGGAAATCCTGCCGCCACGGGAATCATCACGGGCGGGATGGAAAATTCGATAGACAGCAAAATGTCTGTTCACCTTGGGTGGAAATTTCCAGTCCTGGGGTGGGTGTGACTGGAAAATCCCACCCATCAACTTTCATTGAGCAAGCGCCTCACAAACAGCAATCTGGCAATGACCAGATCATTTTTTTTTGTGATGTTGATTAAGAGGTAAGCATTGACCAGGTCAATGGGCCTTAGCTCTTCTTCAACAAAAGAGTGCTGCTTTTACATCCGCCCAAGCAAGAAGATGGGGCCTTGGTTTTATAACTCATCCAAAGGGTAGCACCTCTGACAGTAATCCTTCCACACTGCACTGGAGTATTAGCCTTGATTTTCAGGCTTAAGTCTTGGAGTGTGGCTCAAATCGAGAGGCGAGAATACCACAAACTGAACCACAGTTTAGACTTGGCATATACATAGAACATTTTAGAAATTGGTAAAGTCCAGCAAGCCTGTGCTTTTTGTTTGATTTTAATGCTGACTGTGCATTTGTTTGGACCCCTCTTTCTCTGCTCACAACCAGGTGCCTTTTGGTGTCATTTATGCTGATTGTGCTCATGGATTTGCTTTGTTAACTTATTCCATTATCAATTATCTTTTGTGTGAAATAGCTCCATCTGAATTTGCCACTTCCAATTTCTTGATTTGTACTACAGATCATTTTTGTCAGTATTTATTTTATTTATTACATTTTTTCCAACTGAGGGGCAATTTAACGTGACCAATCCACCTACCTGCACATCTTTGGGTTGTGGGGGTGAGACCCACACAGACACGAGGAGAATGTGCAAGCTCCACACGGAAAGTGACCTGGGACCAGGATCAAACCTGGGTCCTTAGCGCCATAAGGCAGCAGTGCTGATCACTGTGCCATCGCCTCTTTGTCAGTGTTGACAACTTCTCTGCTGTTTTGTTCTGTTCATTATTTTCATTTCTTCCATTTGGCCAACCTCGGAGGTTGAGGGGGGACCTGATTGAGGTCTACAAAATTATGAGAGGTATGGACAGGGTGGATAGCAACAAGCTTTTTCCAAGAGTGGGGGTGTCAATTACAAGGGGTCATGATTTCATGGTGAGAGGGGGAAAGTTTAAGGGAGATGTGCGTGGAAAGCTTTTTACGCAGAGGGTAGTGGGTGCCTGGAACACTTTGCCATCGGAGGTGGTAGAGGCGGGCACGATAGCATCATTTAAGATGCATCTAGGCAGATATATGAACGGGTGGGGAACAGAGGGAAGTAGATCATTGGAAAATAAAAGACAGGTTTAGATAAAGGATCTGGATCGGCGCAGGCTGGGAGGGCCGAAGGGCCTTTTTCTGTGCTGTAATTTTCTTTGTTCTTTGTTCTTAAGTTGCCTTTTTTCCAAAGAGAAGAAAGAGAGTGCAAGCAGAAAATGAATTTGTTTACACACCTGAATAAATATTTATATGCAAGCAAGCTAATATTGCAGAGAATAATCCAATAAAGATAAGAGATGGAGAGTGAAGGGACATCTTTAGATTCAGATTCTTCAAACAAACAATAATAATAATGGAATTTACGCTAGTGCTGTGTTTGACAATTGTATTTGTGCAGTCATTCTACCAGTTTAGCAGGTAATTCCCCAGCAGTTCCCTACTAACAGTATTATCAGTGTGCCATCACCCATTGAGTGCAATTCCAGGAAAAGATCTGCCACCACCTTCCCAGTGATGGGCAAAAAATCTGCCCTTGACAGTATCACATGAATACTAAGATCGAATAAATAACAGCAATATGTTTACCTCTATGTTTCAGTTCTTTGGGTTGTCTTAATAAATTAGTAATGATTTTAGATGCAATCTGGATTTAGTTTCACACTTTAGTACTTTGGGCCTCATTTAACCGCAAGCTGGTGAATTATATTCCCTTGCACTCTCACAAAGTAGTTAGTGATTATGGGTACTGCATAACTTGCCATCCTTGGTCAAGGTTACTTAAGACACTCAATATATGTTGAGGCCAAGCCAGATCCAACAGAGTTACTGGCAAAAGTGACAATGTTTATTTCTTATTGTTTAAAAGAAAATACTGCAACTCAGTTCATGTGTTCCAACAAAACAATAGATTAAAGGGTTGAAAGATAATTATTAACATCTTCTGCAGGAATGTTAAATTGTACTCCCCATATTCAGACCGTAAAATCCTCTGTTGTATACTTGGGTATGGATTGTGATTTTTAAATCAATTATACCAGAGTTTATAACTTTTGAGTAGCATTTTGCTGCCCACTGCTGTTTTCTGTGGATTGTTATTCAAGAGGTCATTACTTTGATGAAAAGGACTTGTCTTATTTATTGCTTTTCTCTCTTTAATGGCATATTCTTGAGAAAAAAAATCATTCTTTAAAGCCATGTAAGTGATCGATGTTGTCTGTGAAAAAGTAGATAGACCCCTCCGCATCTATTTGGGTTTTTTCCAGTGTGTGAAAATTATTTACAGGCTGAGTGAGCTTTTAAAAGGTGGATATTTTTTTCAAGGATAGATTTTTTAAAAAAGAGTGTAGAATAATACATCGGAGACATTTGTATTTAACATTCTTAACACTGACCTGCTATCTTCTCCTTTCCATTAAATTTTGCTACAATCTTGGTGAGTGACACGTGATTATTTTTCCCAATGATTTTGACAGAATATAGTGGATAAAGTGGTTCAGTTCCAACGTGGATTCAATGTGATCAGGTTGGTTCAAATCAATCCAACTTCTTTTTTACATCACAGAGCTGCTATTAATGCAAACTCTGACTACAGTAGTGGAGTTGGAGTATAAATTAAATAGCAGCAGTGCCCTGTTGGCTTGGAGTCCTACTGTTCATCACACTTTCATGGTATATGTAAAAGGCAACATGCAAAAATGAAGTCAGAATTCTGACTTTTTAAAAACATAGCTTTGCTTAAATGTTTGAAGTTGCTCTTGTGTTGCTAGCCCACAAATAAAAATAGTTCTGCACCATAAAGGGATTATAAGGGGATGGGCTTTCTCCTTGGAGACAGGAAACAGGAGCCAGATCTTTCTTTGTTTTGGAAACTTGCCACCGGTGGGAAATTGAATTTCGGATTTTCCCGGGAGTAAACTCTCAATTGAGATGGAGTCAGGTATGCTCTCCGATTAAAGCTAATGGGAGCATGAATTGAGTCGGGTTTCAAATAACAATGGCAGTCACCCCTGAGGTTGTTGCTTGTTCGAAGGAAGAACGTTTTTAAAAATTCATTTATGCAATGTGGACGTGGTTGGCTAGGTGATGGTAAGCTGCCTTCTTGAACTTGTGTAGTCTGTGTGGTATGGGTATAACCACTGTGCAGAGAGGGAATGAGTTCCAGGAGTTTCACCCAGCGACGCTGAAGGAATGGCGATATAATTCCAAGTCAGGATGAATGTGACCTGGAGGGAAAATTGAATACAATGTTTTTCCATGCTTCTGCTGCCCTTGTCCTTGTCGATGGTAGTGACCGTGGATTTGGATGGAGCCTTTGTGAATTCCTGCCGTGCATATGTTTGTACCAAAGCTTTTGCCAAAGCTTGCCACTGCACCACAAGGACCTGAGATGGCACAGGGAATCCAGAAGTGTGCCTGAGCTGACTGTTCCAGACACTGAATCCCAGAACCCAGTGCCCACAATGCTCCATCAGTTGTCAGTTTGATATTTTATCTGGCATTAATAAGAAAGCATCTATCATCTAGGTGATTGACTGGTGTGCAGTGATATGCTGCAGAGGACCACAGCTGACAAGAGCACAGATGTTTTTGACCATCTACCTAGAGTGTCACAGCCTCCTTGCCATTGGTACTCTGATGCACGATCAATAACCTCAGAAAGTGTCTTCGCTTCTGCCTGTAGATCCTGTGCTCAGTCTGGTCTCTCCTTTTCCCGTGTGCCCTTCTTCCCTCTCTTCTGGCCTCCTGCTGCCCAATTTTTAGCTCTTCCTGCGCAGGCTGCTACTCCTCAACTGCAATGACCTGGACCTGAAGGGTAGCCATTTCTAGCCACTGCTTTCCTAGTGATCAGATGAAGTCCAAACAGCCTAGCCCACTGCTCCAATGCCCATGTGATGCTAGGCAATATCAAAAGGTAATAATTAAGGTAATAATCCCCGTATTACTACCTCAGCCATAAGTTAATTGGCACAGTCAATAAAATGAAAAAGATAAATGCGTGGCTCCAAGGTTGTTGTGTGAGTACTGGGTTAACTTTCATGGGACATTGCTATCAGTACTGGCGAAGGAGGAAGCTGTTCTGATGGGACAGTCTTCACCTAAATCATGCTGGGACCAGAGTCCTTGCGAAACGGTTGTAGATAGGGCTTTAAACTAAATAGTTGGGCGGGGGGGCAGGGGGCGGGGGCGGGGGTAGGGTGCCGTTGTATAGACAATTAGAAAATCAAAGTTAAAGGTCAAGTTGGAGTGCAGGTTAATGATGAGGTGGATTGCTGGCAGAAAATAAAAGTGGGGGACAGAACATGCAAAATTAATATTGCACCAAAGAATCAGACAAGGGGCAAAATTCTCCGTAATCAGCATGATGTCCGCCGACCAGCGCCAAAAATGTGGCAAATCAGTCCGGCGTTGCGCCGCCCCAAAGGTGCGGAATCATCCGCATCTTGAGCGTCCGAGCCGTAACCTTGAGAGGCTAGGCCCGTGCCGGATTGATTTCCGCCCCGCCAGCTGGCGGGAAAGGCCTTTGGTGCCCCGCGCGGAAATGACATTGCCGGGCAGCGCATGCGCGGGAGCGTTAGCGGCCGCTCACGGCATCCCCGCGCATGCGCAGTGGAAGGGGTCTCTTCCGCCTCCGCCATGGTGGAGACCATGGTGAAGGCGGAAGGAAAAGAGTGCCCCCACGGCACAGGCCCGCCCGCGGATCGGTGGGCCCCGATCACGGGCCAGGCCACAGTGGGGGCACCCCCCGGGGCCAGATCACCCCGCGCCCCCCCAGGACCCCGGAGCCCGCCCGCGCCGCCTTGTCCCGCCGGTAAGAGAGGTGGTTTAATCCACGCTGGCGGGACAGGCATTCTAGCAGCGGGACTTCGGCACATCCGGGCCGGAGAATCGGTGGGGGGGGCCCGCCGAATCTCCGGTGCTGGAGAATTCGGCAACCGGCGGGGGCGGGATTCATGCCCGCCCCCGGCGATTCTCCGACCCGGCGGGGGGTCGGAGTATCTCGCCCCAGATTAGGGAAATTTGAAAACAGAAGAAACTTTTTTTTTTTAAGAGATTTTTTTTAAATTTCCAATTAAGAGACAATTTAGTTTGGCCAATCCACCTACCCTGCACATCTTTGGGTTGTGGGGATGAGACCCATGCAGACACGGGGAGAGTGTGCAAACTCCACACAAACAGTGACCCGGGATCGAACCCTGGTCCTCTGCGCCATGAGGCAACAGTGCTAACCACTGCGCCACCCTGTCGCCGATAATAGAAGGAATTTAAAGGCTTTGTCTGAATGCACAAAGCATTTTGAACAAAATTAATGAGTTAACAGTACAAATAGAGACATAGATTGCTGAGATGTGGTTACAAGGAGACCAGGTATGAGAATTGAATATCCAAGGGTACTCAGTATTTCGGAAGGATAGACATAATATAGACATAATAATATAGGCACTGGAGATCAAGACATGCAATCAGACAGGGTAGAAATAAGAAATAACAAAGGGAAGAAGTCCCTTGTGGGAATAATTTGTAGATCCCCAAATAGTAGTTGCACAGTGGGCACAGTATAATCCAGAAATATTGGAGGATTGTAAGAAAGGTACGATAATAATCACGGGTAATTTGAAAAAAAATTCCCATTCAGGGGAACTTTAGTGTGGCCAGTCCACATACCCTGCACATCTTTGGGTTGTGGGGGTGAGACCCACACAGACATGAGAATGTGCAAACTCAACATGGACAGTGATCCAGGGCCAGGAACTAACTAGGATGCTTTATATGGTGCATCTGTAAAAATCGGTAAGAGTCAATGTGGACATGCCACATTTCCTTAGTTTCCTGAGTAAGTATGAAATGAAAAATGAAATGAAAATCACTTATTGTCACAAGTAGGCTTCAAATGAAGTTACTGTGACAAGCCCCTGGTCGCCACATTCCGGCGCTTGTTCGGGGAGGCTGGTACCGGAATCGAACCGTGCTGCTGGCCTGCCTTAGTCTGCTTTCAAAGCCAGCGATTTAGCCCTGTGCTAAACCAGCCCCTAAGTATAGGCGCTTTTTTGGTCGTGCATGATGTGGGTGGACCAGGGCAGATATTTAGTGATGCGCACAGCTCGGAATTTGAAGGTGTCAACCATCTCCAGCTCGGCACCATTGATGCAAACAAAGGTGTGTACGATACTTTGCTTGCTGAAGTCAATGACCAGCTCTTCAGTTTTGCTGATGTTGAAGGATAGATTGTTGTCATTACACCATTCCACTAGGTTCTCAATCTCCCACCTGTACTCTGACTCATCGTTGTTCGAGATCCGACCCACTACGACCGTGTCATCAGCAAACCTGTAGACAGAGTTGGAGCCAAATTTTGCCACACAGTTGTGTGTTTATAGGGAGTATAGTAAGGGGCTAAGTACGCAGCCTTGTGGGGCCCCGGTATTGACAACTATTATGGAGAATGTGTTGTTGTTTATCCTTACTGATTGTGGTCTGTGGGTCAGGATGTCGAGGATCCAGTTGCAGAAGGAGGAGCCAAGTCCTAGGTTTTGTAATTTTCATATGAGCATGGCTAGGACTTAGCTGTAGTCAATGTAGTCTGACGTAGGAGTCCTTATTGTAGAGATACTTCAATAATGAATGTAGGGCAGGGAGATGGCGTACGATGTGGACCGGTTGTGGTGGTCTGCGAATTGCAGTAAAGGCATTCTGGGAGTCTAGTGATATCATGGTTGTGCTGTAATTCACCGATTAACCACTCGGAGTTTCTTTGGTATATAAGTGAATGTTAGAGTCAGATGACCACTCAGGCTGGCTGGAGGAAGCTGGAGAGAGGTTGCTTGTTCTTGATCTTACTGTTATTCATCTGTTCTTTTGTATGTAGTTTACCCACAGTTAATTTTAATAAATAGTTTGTAGCTTCTTGTAATATAAATCTGGCCATCCGACAAGAACATTACAGGGAATATGGAGTTGATGTATCTCATGACGAACCTCTCGAAGCACTTCATAATGATAGATGTCAAGGTTGCCTGGTTCTTCTTTGGCACCGGTATGATGTTGATCATCTTGAAGCAAGTGGGAACTTCGGAACGGAGTAGGAAGCGATTGAAGATGTCCGTGAACACACCCGGCAGTTGGTCTGCGCAGTATCTGAGTGCACGACCAGGGACTCCATCAGGACCCGTCGCTTACCGAGGGTTCACTTTCAAGAAGGCCGATCTGACTTCAGAAGCTGTGACAGTGGGTATGGGTGTGTCTGAGGCTGCTGGGACAGTTGACAGCGGTTTGACGGTTTCCTGCTCAAACTGAGCATCGAATGCAATAGTTCATCGGAAAACTTTTAAAGATCAACAAAGGGTTAGTAATAAAAAGAGCAAAGGTAAATTATGAAAGAAAACTAGCAAAATATAAAAAAAGGACTGCAAAAGCTTCTATAAGTATATAAACGTGAAGAGAGTGTCTTCAGTTAATATTGGTCCCTTGGTGGATGAGACCGGGGAGTTTTTAAAAAACATTTTTATTCACCTCCTTTTTCACATTTTCTCCCAAACAATAATAAACCCACCAACAATAAACAATAATCAGTAATGATTATAATGTCAATCCCCATATCAATAACAACAATCCCATCCTCCCACCAAACTCCCAAACATTAGCCCGCATGTTAACATAAACAAATTACAAAAAGGAATCAAGAATCACCCATAGTCACCATTAACACAAACTGCCCCCTTCCCCCCAACACTCCCACCACTCCCAACTAATGTTCGATGTTATCCAGTTCTTGAAAGTGCATAATGAATAACACCCATGAATTGTAGAACCCCTCCATCCTTCCCCTCGGTTCAAACTTAACCTTCTCAAGAGTCAAGAATTCCAACAGGTGCCCCCGCCACGCTAGGGCACAGGGTGGAGAGGTTGCTCTCCATCCCATCAGGATCTGCCTTCGGGCGATCAACGAGGTGAAGGCTACAACATCTGCCTCCGCACCCATTTCCACCCCCCGGCTGGTCCAACATCCCAAATATGGGCCTCCCGAGGGCCCGGGTCCAGTTTCATGTGCACCACTTTAGATATTACCCTAAAAACCTCCTTTCCGTAATCCTCCAATTTTGGACAGGACCAAGACATATGAACGTGATTTGCGGGGGCCTCCCGACAACGTTCACACACATCTTCTATCCCTTCAAAGAGCTGGCTCATCCTCACCCTTGTGAGGTGTGCTCCATATACCACCTTCAGCTGTATCAGCCCCAGCCTTGCGCACGATATGGAGGCGTTCACTCTCTGAAGCACCTCACACCAGAACCCATCCTCCATACCCTCTCCCAACTCTTCCTCCCACTTTGCTTTGATCCCTTCCAGTGGTGCATTCTCCTCCTCCAAAATAGCCCCACAAACCACCGACACTACCCCCTTCTCCAGTCCCCCTGTCGGCAACACCTCCTCCAGCAATGTGGAGGCCAGCTCCACCGGGAAGTTCTGTATCTCCTTTATGGCAAAATCTTGAACCTGCATGTATCTAAACATTTCCCCCTGCTCCAGCCCATACTTTGCTCCCAGCTCCTTCAATCCTGCAAACCGATCCCCAAGAAACAAATCTTTTCGTGTCTTAATCCCCTACCCCTCTCATTTCCTAAAATTTTCGTCTCACTTCCCTGGCTCAATTCTGTGGTTCTCCTGAATCGGCCTTTCCCTTGACTCTGTCCCCAACCCGAAGTGTTGGCGAAACTGCTTACAAATTCTCAATGAAGCTATTATTACCTGACTCCCTGAGTATTTCCCCGGGGCCATCAGGAGAGACGCTGTTGCTAGCACCTTCAATCCCGACCCCCTGCACAAACACTTCACCATTCTGACCCACTGGGAATCAACCCCTCTGACCCAGCTACTCACCTTCTCCACATTCGCCGCCCAGTAATAATACATCAGGTTCGGAAGAACCAAACCCCCTGCCTGCCTTCCCCTCGGTGGAAGCACCTTTCTAACTCTGGCCACCTTCCCTCCCATATGATCGCGGCAACACCTTCATTTGAACCACCTGTACCCGACCCGCCAGTGACAGAGGGAGACCATCCCACCTTGCCAGATCAGCTTTCACTCTCCCCACTAAACTAGAAATGTTGTACCTACGGAGACCCCCCACTCCCGGGCAACGTGCACCCCCAGGTATCTAAAGTGAGTCCCTGCCCCACGGAATGGTAGTCCCCCCACTTCTGCCCCCACCCTGGCCAAGACACCACAAAATACTCACTCTTGTCTAGATTTAATTTGTACCCTGAGAAAGACCCAAATGTCAGAGACGCTAAATCAATATTTTGCCTCAGCTTTCATGGTGGAGGACACTAGTAACAGGTAATGAAGAGGTATGGAAAGAAGGAACTTCGAAAAATCACCATCGGTAGGGAAAAAGTACGAAACAAACTATTGGAATTGAAGGCAGCCATGTCGCTAGGACCTGGCGGTTTACATTCTAGGGTCTTGAAGGAAGTGGCAATGGAGATAGTGGATCAATTGATTATAATATTCCAAAAATCCCTGGATGCGGGAAAGAGTTCAGTGGATTGTAAAAATGCTAATATAATAATGTCATTCAAAATGGGAGGGAGGCAGAAAGTAGGAAACGATAGAACAGGTAGTTTAACATTTGTCATTGGGAAGTTGTTAGAATCCATTATTAAGAAAATAATAACGAGACATTTAGAAAGTCACAACGCAATCCATCAGAGTCAGCACAGTTTTATGAAGGGGTAAATAATGCTTGGCTAATTTGCTCGAGTTCTTTGAAGATGTAACAAGCCAAGTGGATAATAGACATTCTGTAGATGTAGTATATCTTGACTTCCAGAAGGCATTTGATAAGGTGCCACACAAAAGGTTAATACACAGGGTAGGATTACATGGGATTAGGGGTAATTTATGAGTTTCGTTAGAAGACTGGCTAACTGACAGAAGGCAGAGATTTGGGATGAGTCTTTTTCTGGTGGGCAAATGTAACTAGTGAACCACAGGGTTTGGTCCTTGGGCCCAACTATTTACAATATATATTAATGACTTGGATGTAGAGATAGAAGGTACTATAGCCACATTTGCAGATAACACTGAAATAGGTGGGATAGTTAGTAGCAATGAGGAAATAAGAAATTTACAAATGGATGTAGATAGGTTAGAACAAAGAACAAAGAAATGTACAGCACAGGAACAGGCCCTTCGGCCCTCCAAGCCCGTGCCGACCATACTGCCCGACTAAACTACAATCTTCTACACTTCCTGGGTCCGTATCCTTCTATTCCCATCCTATTCATATATTTGTCAAGATGCCCCTTAAATGTCCCTATCGTCCCTGCTTCCACTACCTCCTCCGGTAGTGAGTTCCAGGCACCCACTACCCTCTGCGTAAAAAACTTGCCTCGTACATCTACTCTAAACCTTGCCCCTCTCACCTTAAACCTATGCCCCCTAGTAATTGACCCCTCTACCCTGGGGAAAAGCCTCTGACTATCCACTCTGTCTATGCCCCTCATAATTTTGTATACCTCTATCAGGTCGCCCCTCAACCTCCTTCGTTCCAGTGAGAACAAACCGAGTTTATTCAATCGCTCCTCATAGCTTATGCCCTCCATACCAGGCAACATTCTGGTAAATCTCTTCTGCACCCTCTCTAAAGCCTCCACATCCTTCTGGTAGTGTGGCGACCAGAATTGAACACTATACTCCAAGTGTGGCCTAACTAAGGTTCTATACAGCTGCAACATGACTTGCCAAGTGGGTTAGGTGAGTGGGTCAAAATTTAGCAGATCGAGTTTAACGTGGATGAACATGAGATTATCCATTGTGATCGGAAAACTAGAAAGGCAAATTATTATCTAAATGGAGGGAAGCTTCAGAGTGATTCGTGCAGAGCGATCTGGGTGTCCTTATGAATGAATCTCAGAAATGTAGTATGCAGGTACAACAGGTAATAAGGAAGGCAAACGGAATTTTGGCCTTTATAGCTAAAGGGATAGAGTATAAAAGTGGAGAAGTTTGCTGAAATGTTATCAGGCATTGGTGAGACACACCTGGAGTATTGTGTGCAGATTTGGTCCCCTTATTTGAGGAGGGATGTAGTTGTATTAGAAGCAGTTCAGAGGAGGTTCACTAGATTGATTTCAGAGGTGAGGGGCTTGTCTTATGAAGAGAGATTGAGCAGCTTAAGCCTATACTCTCTTGAGTTTAGGAGAATGAGAGGAAATCTAATTGAGGTATATAAGATGATCAAAGGTATTGACAAAGTAGATGTAGAGCAGATGCTTCCTTTTGTGGGGCAATCTAAAATAAGAGGCCATAGTTTTAGGATAAGGGGTAACATAATTAAAACAGAGATGAGGAAAAATTATTTCTTGCAAAGGGTTGTGAATCTGTGGAATTCACTATTCCACAGTACAGAGGTTGCCAGAGCATTGAGTATATTTAAGGAGGAGATAGGCATATGTTCAATTAGTAATGGGTTGAATGGTTATGGAGCATAGGCAGGAAAATGGAGTTGAGGCCAAGAGGAGATCAGCCATGATGGTATTGACTGACGGAGCAGACTCAAGGGCCTGAATTGCATCCTCCTGCTCCTGGTTCTTTTGTTCTCAAAAAGGTGACAACCACTAAACTGGCAAAGTTCTTCGTTCAGGCTCCTCCATTGAATTCTATCTACAAAAGGCGGCATGGTAGCACAATGGTTAGCACAATTGTTTCACAGCTTCAGGGTCCCACGTTCGATTCCCTGCTTGGGTGACTTTCTGTGTGGAGCCTGCAAGTTCTCCCCATGTCTGTGTGGGTTTCCTCCGTATGCTCCGGTTTCCTCTCACAGTCCAACGATGCGCAGGTTAGGTGGATTGGCCATGCTAAATTGCTATTAGTGTCCAAAAAGGTAAAGTAGGATTACTGGGTTACGGGGATAGGGTGAAGGTGTGGGTTTAGGTAGGGTGCCCTTTCCAAGGGCCAGTGCAGACTCAATGGGCCAAATGGCCTCCTTCTGCACTGTAAGTTCTATGATTCTATGGTTCTTACAACTCATCTTTTGTTTGTACTGAGTGCTGAATTTGGTGCATTTGAGTGCTATACTGAGAGCTTGGTGACTGAGGGAGTATAAGGGTTCATTTTAATCTAAAGTCTAGTCTTTCTTTTATTTAGTTAATTAACTTAAAAGTTACTGTTTGGTTTAGAAGAAAGTGAATTTTCAATCAGCTTTAAGCAAAGGTTCTACTTGTAGGTACTTGCAGCTGGACCTTGTTAATTCGTTAATTGGATTAGGCCAGTTTTCAGAAACTCGATTCACAGTATAAAAGCGATCCAACTACAGTGCAGACTTTGTTTGCACTGAGTGCTGAATTTGGTGCATTTGAGTGCTATAGTGAGAGTTTGGTGACTGAGGGAGTATAAGGGTTCATTTTTATCTAAAGTCTAGTCTTTCTTTTATTTAGTTAATTAACTTAAAAGTTGCTGTTTGGTTTAGAAGAAGGTGAATTTTCAATCAGCTTGAAGCAAAAGTTCTACTTGTAGGTACTTGCAGCTGGAGCTTGTTAATTAGTCAATTGGATTAGGCCAGTTTTCAGAGGCTAGATTCACAGTATAAAAGTGATTCCCGACAGTGCAGACTTTGTTTGCACTGAGTGCTGAATTTGCTGCATTTGAGTGCTATAGTGAGAGTTTGGTGACTGAGGGAGTGCTGAATTTGCTGCATTTGAGTGCTCTAGTGAGAGTTTGGTGACTGAGGGAGTGCTGAATTTGGTGCATTTGAGTGCTATAGTGAGAGTTTGGTGACTGAGGGAGTGCTGAATTTGCTGCATTTGAGTGCTATAGTGAGAGTTTGGTGACTGAGGGAGTGCTGAATTTGGTGCATTTGAGTGCTATAGTGAGAGTTTGGTGACTGAGGGAGTTAGGTGAGGAGGGAGTAAGGTGCTCCTTTCATTTCGTTTCCTACATTTCTGCAAAGAGCGAGATGGGAACCAGGAGTTTACAGAGAGTGCAGCTGACTGGGAGCTGTCCAGTTGGTCCACAGGGCAGCTATGTTCTGTAACACAAGGCCAACACACCGGGCCGTCCTATCGTTTCAGGCAATGGGACCCGGTGTGAGAACCTCTCTGGCTACATCGAGGGCATCTTGAAACCCATCGTACAAGGTACGCCCAGCTTCTGTCGCGACACAACGGACTTCCTACAGAAACTCAGCACCCATGGACCAGTTGAACTAGGAACATTCCTCGTCACAATGGACGTCTCGGCACTCTACACCAGCATCCCCCATGACGACGGCTTTGCTGCAACAGCCTCAGTACTCAACACCGACAACTGCCAATCTCCAGACGCAATTCTGCAACTCATCCGCTTCATTCTGGATCACAACGTCTTCACATTTGACAACAATTCTTCATCCAGACACACGGAACTGCCATGGGGACCACATTCGCATCCCAATACGCTAACATCTTCATGCACATGTTTGAACAAGACCTACTCACTGCACAGGACCTTCAACCGACGTTATACACCAGATACATCGATGACATTTGTTTCCTTTGGACCCACGGCGAAGAATCACTGAAACGACTACACGATGACATCAATAAGTTCCATCCAACCACCAGACTCACCATGGACTACTCTCCAAAATCAGTTACATTCTTGGACACACTCGTCTCCATCAAGGACGGTCACCTCAGCACTTCGCTTTACCGCAAACCCACGGATAACCTCACGATGCTCCACTTCTCCAGCTTCCACCCTAAAGACATTAAAGAAGCCATCCCCTATGGACAAGCTCTCCGTATACACAGGATCTGTTCAGACGAGGAGGAACGTAACAGACATCTACAGACGTTGAAAGATGCCCTCGTACGAACGGGATATGCCGCTCGACTCATCGATCGACAGTTCCAACTCGCCACAGCAAGAAACCGCACCGACCTCCTCAGAAGACAAACATGGGACACAACCGACAGAATACCCTTCGTCGTCCAGTACTTTCACGGAGCGGAGAAACTACGGCATCTTCTTCACAGCCTTCAACACGTCATCAATGAAGATGAACATCTTGCCAAGGTCATCCCCACACCCCCACTACTTGCCTTCAAACAACCGCGCAACCTCAAACAAACCATTGTTTGCAGCAAACTACCCAGCCTTCAGAACAGTAACCACGACACCACACAACCCTGCCATGGCAATCTCTGCAAGACGTGCCAGATCATCGACATGGATACCACCATTACACGTGAGAACACCACCCACCAGGTACGCGGTACATACTCGTGCGACTCGGTCAACGTTGTCTACCTCATACGCTGCAGGAAAGGATGTCCCGAAGCGTGGTACATTGGCGAGACCATGCAGACGCTGCGACAACGAATGAACGGACATCGTGCGACAATCACCAGGCAGGAATGTTCCCTTCCAGTCGGGAACACTTCAGCAGTCAAGGGCATTCAGCTTCTGATCTCCGGGTAAGCGTTCTCCAAGGCGGCCTTCAGGACGCGCGACAACGCAGAATCGCCGAGCAGAAGCTTATAGCCAAGTTCCGCACACATGAGTGCGGCCTCAACCGGGACCTGGGATTCATGTCGCATTACATTCATCCCCCACCATCTGGCCTGCGAAATCCTACCGACTGTCCTGGCTTGACACAATTCACACCTCTTTAACCTGGGGTTACCCCATCTCTGGATCTGTAAAGATTTAATCACCTGCTAATGCTCGCATTCCAAGCATTGTCTGGCATCTTTGAATCTGTCTATATATATGTTTCTGGAACATATCTCTTCATTCACCTGAGGAAGGAGCAGCGCTCCGAAAGCTAGTGACATCGAAACAAACCTGTTGGACTTTAACCTGGTGTTGTAAAACTTCTTACTATGTTCTGTAAGGTAAGAGGGGATGGAGGCTAGGCCAGTTGCATGCTCCTCCTGTAGGATGTGGGTGGTGAGGGATACCACCGGTGTCCCCGCTGACTATAGCTGCGGGAAGTGCACCCATCTCCAGCTCCTCATTGACCATGTTAGGGAACTGGAGCTGGAGCTGGATGAACTTCGGATCATCCGGGAGGCAGAGGGGGTTATAGAGAAGAGTTACAGGGAGGTAACCACACCCAAGGTACAGGACAAGAGTAGCTGGGTTACAGTCAGGGGAAAGGAAACAAACAGGCAGACAGTTCAGGGATCCATCGTGGCCATTCCCCTTGAAAACAAGTATACCGGTTTGGATGCTGTTGGGGGAGATGACCTACCGGGGGAAGGCCCTCGCGGCCAGGTCTCTGGCATTGAGTCTGGCTCTTGGGCTCAGAAGGGAAGGGGGGAGAATAGAAAAGCAATAGTTGTTGGAAATTCAATGGTTAGGGGAATAGATAGGAAATTCTGTGGTTGCGAGCGAGACTCCCGGAAGGTCTGGCCTCCCGGGTGCCAAGGCCAGGAATGTCTTGGATCGTGTCTTCAGGATCCTTAAAGGGGAGGGGGAACAGCCAGAAGTCGTGGTGCACATTGGTACCAACGACGTAGGTAGGAAAAGGGGTGTGGAGGTAATAAACGAGTTTAGGGAGTTAGGCTGGAAGTTAAAAGCCAGGACAGACAGAGTTGTCATCTCTGGTTTGTTGCCGGTGCCACATGATAGCGAGGCTAGGAATAGGGAGAGAGTGCAGGTGAACACGTGGCTGCAGGAATGGTGTAGGAGGGAGGGCTTCAGGTATTTGGATAATTGCAGCGCATTCTGGGGAAGGTGGGGCCTGTAAAAGCAGGACGGGTTGCATCTGAACCAGAGGGGCACCAATATCCTGGGAGGGAGGTTTTCTAGTACTCTTCGGGAGGGTTTAAACTAATTTGGCAGGGGAATGGGAACCGGATTTGCAATCCAGCAACTAAGGTAGCCGATATTCAGGACGCCAAAGCATGTAGTGAGGCAGGGGGGAAGGGAACACTGACAAAGGAGAGTACTTGCAGGCACGGAGATCACTTGAAGTGTATATACTTCAACGCAAGAAGCATCAGGAATAAGGTGGGTGAACTTAAGGTATGGATCGGTACTTGGGACTACGATGTGGTGGCTATCACGGAAACTTGGATAGAAGAGGGGCAGAAATGGTTGTTGGAGGTCCCTGGTTATAGATGTTTCAACAAGATTAGGGAGGGTGGTAACAGAGGTGGGGGGATGGCATTGTTAATTAGAGATAGTATAACAACTGCTGAAAGACAGTTCGAGGAGTATCTGCCTACAGAGGTAGTATGGGTTGAAGTCAGAAATAGGAAAGGAGCAGTCATGTTGTTGGGAGTTTTCTATAGGCCCCCCAATAGTAGCAGAGATGTGGAGGAACAGATTGGGAAACAGATTTTGGAAAGGTGCAGAAGTCACAGGTTAGTAGGCATGGGTGACTTCAACTTCCCAAACATTGAGTGGAAAGTCTTTAGATCAAATAGTTTGGATGGGGTGGTGTTTGTGCAGTGTGCCCAGGAAGCTTTTCTAACACAGTATGTAGATTGTCCGACCAGAGGGGAGGCCATATTGGATTTGGTGCTTGTTAATGAACCAGGGCAAGTGATAGATTTGTTAGTGGGGGAGCATTTTGGAGATAGTGACCACAATTCTGTGACTTTCACTTTAATAATGGAGAGGGATAGGTGCGTGCAACAGGGCAAGGTTTACAATTGGGGGAAGGGTAAATACGATGTTGTCAGACAAGAATTGAAGTGCATAAGTTGGGAACATAGGCTGTCAGGGAAGGACACAAGTGAAATGTGGAACTTGTTCAAGGAACAGGTACTACATGTCCTTGATATGTATGTCCCTGTCAGGCAGGGAAGAGATGGTCGAGTGAGGGAACCATGGTTGACAAGAGAGGTTGAATGTCTAGTTAAGAGAAAGAAGGAGACTTATGTAAGGCTGAGGAAACAAGGTTAATACAGGGTGCTGGAAGGATACAAGATAGCCAGGAGGGAACTGAAGAAAGGGATTAGGAGAGCTAACAGAGGGCATGAAAAATCATTGGCGGGTAGGATCAAGGAAAACCCCAAGGCATTTTACACATATGTGAGAAATATCAGAATGACTAGAGCGAGGGTAGGTCCGATCAAGGACACTAGCGGGAGATTGTGTATTGAGTCTGAAGAGATAGGAGAGGTCTTGAACAAGTACATTTCTTCTGTATTTACAAATGAGAGGGGCCATATTGTTGTAGAGGACAGTGTGAAACAGACTGGTAAGCTCGAGGAAATACTTGTTAGGAAGGAAGATGTGTTGGGCATTTTGAAAACCTTGAGGAGGGACAAGTCCCCCGGGCCTGATGGGATATATCCAAGGATTCTATGGGAAGCAAGAGATTAAATTGCAGAGCCATTGGCAATGATCTTTTCGTCCTCATTGTCAACAGGGGTGGTACCAGGGGATTGGAGAGTGGCAAATGTCGTGCCCCTGTTCAAAAAAGGGAAGAGGGATAACGCTGGGAAATACAGGCCAGTTAGTCTTACTTCGGTGGTAGGCAAAGTAATGGAAAGGGTACTGAAGGATAGGATTTCTGAGCATCTGGAAAGTCACTGCTTGATTAGGGATAGTCAGCACGGATTTGTGAGGGGTAGGTCTTGCCTTACATGTCTTGTTGAATTCTTTGAGGAGGTGACCAAACATGTGGATGAAGGTAAAGCAGTGGATGTAGTGTACATGGATTTTAGTCAGACATTTGATAAAGTTCCCCGTGGTAGTCTTGTGCAGAAAGTAAGGAGGCATGGGATAGTGAGCAATTTGGCCAGTTGGATAACGAACTGGCTAACCGATAGAAGTCAGAGAGTGGTGCTGTATGGCAAATATTCAGCCTGGAGCCCAGTTACCATGGCGTACCGCAGGGATCAGTTCTGGGTCCTCTGCTGTTTGTGATTTTCATTAATGACTTGGATGAGGGAGTTGAAGGGTGGGTCAGTAAATTTGCCGACGATACGAAGATTGGTGGAGTTGTGGATAGTGAGGAGGGCTGTTGTCGGCTGCAAAGAGACATAGATAGGATGCAGAGCTGGGCTGAGAAGTGGCAGATGGAGTTTAACCCTGAAAAGTGTGAGGTTGTCCATTTTGGAAGGACAAATATGAATGCGGAATACATGGTTAACGGTAGAGTTCTTGGCAATGTGGAGGAGCAGACAGATCTTGGGGTCTAACTTCATACATCTTTGAAAGTTGCCACTCAAGTGGATAGAGCTGTGAAGAAGGCCCATGGTGTGCTAGCGTTCATTAAGAGAGGGGTTGAATTTAAGAACCGTGAGGTGATGATGCAGTTTTACAAAACCTTGGTAAGGCCACATTTGGAGTACTGTGTACAGTTCTGGTCACCTCATTTTGGAAAGGATGTGGAAGCTTTGGAAAAGGTGCAAAGGAGATTTACCAGGATGTTGCCTGGAATGGAGAGTAGGTCTTACGAGGAAAGGTTGAGGGTGCTAGGCCTTTTCTCATTAGAACGGAGAAGGATGAGGGGCGACTTGATAGAGGTTTATAAGATGATCAGGGGAATAGATAGAGTAGACAGTCAGAGACTTTTTCCCCAGGTGGAACAAACCATTACAAGGGGACATAAATTTAAGGTGAATGGTGGAAGATATAGGGGGGATGTCAGAGGTAGGTTCTTTACCCAGAGAGTAGTGGGGGCATGGAATGCACTGCCTGTGGAAGTAGTTGAGTCAGAAATATTAGGGACCTTCAAGTAGCTATTGGATAGGTACATGGATTACCGTAGAATGATATAGTGTAGATTAATTTGTTCTTAAGGGTAGCACGGTAGCATTGTGGATAGTAAAATTGCTTCACAGCTCCAGGGTCCCAGGTTTGATTCCGGCTTGGGTCACTGTCTGTGCGGAGTCTGCACATCCTCCCCGTGTGTGCGTGGGTTTCCTCCGGGTGCCTCCCACAGTCCAAAGATGTGCAGGTTAGCTGGATTGGCCATGATAAATTGCCCTTAGTGTCCAAAATTGCCCGTAGTGTTGGGTGGGGTTACTGGGTTATGGGGATCGGGTGGAGGTGTTGACTTTGGGTAGGGTGCTCTTTCCAAGAGCTGGTGCAGACTCGATGGGCCGAATGGCCTACTTCTGCACTGTAAATTCTATGATAATCTATGATTAATCTAGGACAGAGGTTCGGCACAACGTCGTGGGCCGAAGGGCCTGTTCTGTGCTGTATTTTTCTATGTTCTATGTTCTATGTTCTTCCTGCTTCCATAACATGCTCATTGCCTCCATGTAGCTGATCTGAAACCAAACAGTTGCTGGTCGCCTCTCCAAAAATCAGAAATGTTCCTGGAGTCAACAGGCTGGAGATAGACTTTTAATGGACCCACAATAATTGTAGTTGCCTACTTAATATGAGTGAGCCTGTTTTGCGGTATGGTTCCCTCTCCACCTCTTGGGAAAATGGGGTAGGGTGAAAAAGGAGTTGTAAGTCCTTTCCTTGTAACCATTTTTTTCACTGATCCCACACAATCCAGGATCAAAAGTTCTCCTGCTTGTGTCCTCAATCCAACCTAATCCCGTTCACCCATCACCACTCTACTCACTGACATGCATTTGCTCCTGGTTAAGCAATGTATTGATTTCCAAATTCTCAGGGCTGTTTCAAAATCCCTTCGGTTTCGGCCCTCTCTATGTTATTCTCTAAGTCTGAATAACGACTGTAGGCTTACAGTTAACACAAACACTTTGTTCAAAGGGTTCGTTCTGCTTCCAGAGCTCAACTAGATGTAAAACAGTCAAGTGGTATCACCAGTGAAACTAAGGTAAACTGCCTATGCTAAGCTATCCCTGTGCGCTGCTGCTCACTAGCTCTGTGCTTCTAAAAAAGGACTATCCTGCCTTGGGCCCGACCCTTTATACCCGTCTCTGATGCTGCCCTCTAGTGATGCTGTGGCTGTTACATCTGGCTGTAGTCCCTGGTGTATGTGCAGGATGTACATATCACTACATCTCCCCAAGTGGTGAGAATAAGCAAAGCTGCACACTGCGAAAATGGTAAAGTAATACAGAAACAATTGACAGTGTTATGAGTCCATCGTGAGAAATGTTCATATTTGTCTTGTGGGTGTGTTGAAGTAACGTAATCTAGCCAGTCGGGTGCCTTACGGCTTCTGCTGGAGCGTCTTAACGGTGGTGGTGGGGATGACGAGTTGATGTCATCAAGAGTACTGTCTGGCGTTGTGTGGCGAGGAACATCCTGTGGACTCATGGACTTGGTCAGGTCCAGTGTGGGAAACACCGACGTTGTAGGCCAAAGCATTAACAGATCCTGGCGGTTACGGCGAAAGAGTACTCCCGCCGACAACTTGACAATGTAGGACCGCGGTGCCTCCTGCCTGATCACCGTGGCTGGCTCAGACCATCCGCCCTCTGGGTCCCTGATCCTGAAGATGTCGCCCTTGTTCAGTGGCTTGAGTGGGATCACATGTTGATCGTAGTATTGTTTTTGTTCGGACCATAGTACCCGCATTTTGTCGAGTAGCAGAGCGTTATTGGGGTCTCGGAATTGAATCGCCGGTAGGATTGTCCGGATGTCCCTGCCGAAGAGCATCTGTGCTGGCAACAGTCCTGAGCTCAATGGGGTTGCTCGGTAGGATAACAGCGCTAGGTTGATGTCTGAGCGTGAATCTGTTGCTTTGCTAATAAGTCGTTTAACAATGTGGACACCCTTTTCCATTTTCCCATTTGACTGTGGGTAGCGCGGACTGGATGTTACATGCCGAAAGCTGTAGCGGTCTGAGAACTCTTTCCATTCCCAGCTCGCAAAGCAGGGACCATTATCTGACATCACCACACACGGGATTCCATGTTGCTCGAATGTCTCCTGGCACGCCTTGATGACAGATGAAGACGTGAGATCATGGAGTTTCAGTACCTCCGGATAGTTTGAGTTATAGTCCATGATCAAGACGTAATCACGCCCTGTGGCATGAAATAGGTCAATGCCCACTTTTGTCCACAGCGCCATTGTGAGTTTGTGTTGCTGCAGTGGGTCTTTACACTGTGCGGGTTGATGTCTTTGACAGGTGTCACATGTCATGACCATGTCCGTTATGTCTTGATTCATGACGGGCCAGTACAGAGCCTGTCGCGCTCGCCTTTTGCATTTCTCAATTCCTAGGTGGCCTTCATGAATCTTACGTTGCATCTCAGCGCGGAGTGTGGCCGGAATCACAATCTGCGCATTGCGTAGCAGCAGGCCATCAACTTCAATCAGTTCTGACTTGACATTCTGAAATTGTGGACATTGTCCCCTCGTCCAACCGTGCTGGAGTAGGTGCAGCACCCTCCGTAAGGTTGCGTCTTTCTGCGTCTCCTGTCAGATTAGGCAAAGCTTCTCATCCGAAGCAGGCAAATTCTCCCTGCATAACAGTGTTTGGGCCTCGATTTCTCTGACAGGGGCTGATGGTGCGTTGTCAGTGCCAATTGATCGGGACAGTGTGTCGGCAATGGCAAGGTCTCTTCCCGGGGTGTATACTGGGGTGAAATCATATCTTCGCAGCTTCATCATGATGTGCTGCAGACGAGGTGTCATGTCATTTAGATCCTTGTCTATGATATGGACCAACGGTCTGTGGTCGGTTTCCACTATGAATGTGGGCAGGCAGTACACAGTCATGGAACTTCAGAATCCCAGTGAGGAGTCCGAGACATTCTTTTTCGATCTGTGCATATCTGCACTCAGTTGCGGTCATGGTCCTGGACGCGTATGCCACCGGGACCCGGTCAGACTGGTCGTCCTGTTGGAGGAGAATGGCGCCAATCGTGTCCTGGCTGGCGTCAGTGGAGATCTTGGTGGGTCTGGTTGCGTGAAAGAAAGCAAGGGTTGGTGCCCTCATTAATTGCTGTTTGAGATCCAGCCAATCATTTTGGTGACGTTGTGTCCACTCAAACGCAGTGGTCTTTCGTAGGGGATTGCGTAAAGCTACCGTCCGTACGGACAGGTTTGGGATGAACCTGCCGAGGAAGTTGACGAAGCCCAGAAATCGTAGCACCGCCTTCTTGTCGTGTGGCGTCTTCATGGTCCATATTGCAGCGATTTTCGCCTCATCAGGGCTGACACCCTGAGATGATATGGTGTCACCCAAAAAGGTTACAGACTCCTTCGCAAATGTGCATTTTGCCTGGTTCAGTTTCAAACCGTATTTATGAATCCTCTGAAACACCTTCTTCAGACGACAGAGGTGTTCTTCTTCAGTGGTGGACCATACGATGATGTCATCCACATAGACTCTGACACCCTCGATGCCCACGGTCATTTGCTCCATTATCCTGTGGAAGATCTCTGACGCAGAGATAATGCGCTTGAAGCAGAAACGTCCAAATGGGGTGTTGAAAGTGCACAGTAATCTGCTCGAGTCATCGAGCTGTATCTGCCAAAACCCCTGTGAGACGTTGAGCTTGGTGAAGATACGAGCATTCACCATCTCAGGTGTGATCTCTTCATGCTTGGGGATGGGGTAGTGTTCCCTGCGAATGTTCTGGTTCAGGTCCTTCGGGTCTATGCATATGGGAAGATCTCCAGAAGGTTTCTTAACACAGACAATGGAGCTAACCCAGTTAGTCGGCAGTGTGACTCGCGATATTATGCCTTGTGACTCTAGTCTGTTGCGTTCCGCTTTCAACTTCTCCCACAGTGGAGTTGGAACCCTCCTGGGCGGCTGAATGACGAGTTTGACGTCTGTCTTCAGCATGATTTTGTGTTGGCAGGATAGGGTGCCCATGCCTTTGAATACGTTGGGGTATTCTTGTAGCATGCTGTGGATTTTAGCTTCCAGGCTTGATGGATCCTGGGTGTGCATGTAAATGCGTTGCAAGTCGCAGGTCTTTGCAGGCCTGAGCGCCGAACAGTGATGATTTATTGTTGTCTACAATCTCGAATCGTAGTGGCTTGCGTATCGTCTTGTTGTCCACCCGGAGATGTCACGATCTCTTTAAGGCGATCTGATTGCCGTTGTAGTCCTTCAGCCGACATGCAGCGGGTATTATTTCATGGTCTCCTGGAATCGAATGGAGATCCTTATTAGTGAGGAGGTTAGCTGAGGCCCCAGTGTCAAGCTTGAAGACTAATGGAAAGTCATTGACTTGCATAGTCGCAGTCCACTCACTGCTGGAATCAATGCTGTTGACCGGGTGAGGCGTGGCGATTGTTGCGTCATGTTTCTCAATTGTCTCGATCGTGTCCACGACAAGCGAGTTATCGCAAGCGAGGTTGTCCTCATCCAAGGAATACTCATGTGTTCATGTGTTTCTGTCTTGTTGTCTTCATTTGTAGTGCAGCTTTGCACTGTGAGGCAAAGTGGTTGTATTTGCCACACTTAAAACATTGTTTTCCAGAAGCTGGACATTGCCCTTTTAAGTGGGCGTGTCTGCAGCGGGGCCATGTCATGACGCTGTCCCTCCACGCTCATGCATGCACAGTAGGCCTTTCTTCTGTGTCAAATATTCGGGAAAACTGCGCATGTGTGTGGCCTGCATCCAGGTTCGCGTGCGCGGGATTGCCGCTAGAGGATTGCCTTCTGGAAGCCTGGGCCACCATTTTGACGGGCTTGTGGTGTAGGCCTTGGTCCCGGCAAGTAAACTCCTCATATTCTTCTTTACTTTTTTCATAAGTAGAGCATCTTTGCATGGCTGTTTCTAGGGTTAGCTCTTTTCGTTTTAATAAGGATTTTCTAAGTCCCTCATCAGATATACCATTGACTATCTGATCTCTGATGAGGGAGTCACAAGGTTTTCAAAGTTGCAGGATTGAGCTAGTAATTTTAAATCAGTTACAAAACTGCTGAAAGATTCTCCCAGTTTTTGTAAACGCCTGGTGAACTTGAATCTTTCAAATATCTCATTGACTTCAGATTGACAGTAAGTTTCACATTTTTTGATGATTATTTCCAGCTTGCCCTTGTCCTCCGCTTCCAGCTAGGTCAAGGAATTATATATTTCTAATGCCTGCTGCCCTGCCAGGGATAAGAGCAAGGCTATCTTCCTGGCATCAGACGCTGAGGTTAGATCCTTAGCTTCTAGATATATTTTGAACTGTTGTATAAAAAGTTTCCAATTGGGATGCATATTACCAGTGGTCTTGAGCAGGCGTGGAGGTTGGATTGGGTCCATCGTACCAATTGGTATCTGAAGGGTCCGAATGCTGCGAGGCCTTCCTTGGTCGAATGTCTGGTTTAAGTTCTCTTCTCTTGCTGGTGTCTAGCTAGCCTGCTGAAATCATTCCTGGTACTATATGTTATTCTCTAAGTCTGAATAAAGACTGTAGACTTACAGTTAACACAGACACTTTATTCAAAGGGTTTGTTCTGCTTCCAGAGCTCAACTAGATGTAAAACAGTCAAGAGGTATCACCAGTGAAACTAAGGTAAACTGCCTATGCTAAGCTATCCCTGTGCGCTGCTGCTCACTAGCTCTGTGCTTCTAAAAGAGGTGGACCCTGCCTTGGGCTCGACCCTTTATACCCGTCTCTGATGCTCTCTCTAGTGATGCTGTGGCTGATACATCTGTGCTGCAGTCCCTGGTGTATGTGCAGATGTATGTACAGATGTACAGATCACTACATTTACGTCTATGATTTCCCCACAACTCTCTAAGATACCTGTGCTCCTCAAATTCTGATCTCATTGCAATTATAATGATTCTGTTATTGGTCGCTTCCTCTCAGCTGCCTTGGCCCGAACCTCTGGACTTTTGTTCCACAATTTATTTTCTTCTCTAAGTTGTATTTCCCAGTCCTTAATCTGGATGAAGCAGAGATAGTACAGTAAAGCAAGGCACATGCGGCCTGCGTGCAGGTCTGCTGCCTCCATTTTCAGCGCTGCAGGCTTTCCCGAGGTGTGGGGAAGTGGGGGTGAGGGTGGGAATGTGAAGTTGCCTGCCTCTTCACGTGGATATGTTGAAGTCAATTGGGAGTTCGTTAAGAATAGCCTTCCATAGGTTAGATATTCACATGGGTGGTCAGCCATGAAAAGCTCTGTGAAACTGACTAGTTCCAGCCTGTTAGGAACATGGGTGACAACACTGAAAGAGTTTTTATGGGAAAAAGGTGCATAGAATCATAGACTTTACAATGCAGAAGGAGGCCATTCAGCCCATTAAGTCTGCACTAGCCCTTGGAAAGAGCGCCCTACTTAAGCCCACACCTCCATCCTATCCCCTAACCCAGTAACCCCACCTACCTTTTTTTGGGACACTAAGGGCAATTTAGCATGCATGTTCGGACAAAAGAAACCATTGAGTAGCAATGACATTTTAATGATCAACCTTTGCCTACTCTATCCCAGTTCAAGCTTCCCATTGGCCTTGACCACTTAAAAGCTGAACATCCTCTATTTTTTTGAAGATCAAATGTGTCTGGCAGCCACATCAGGAAATAATTGAATTCATGGATTAGAATTTTTGATAGTGCTGATTGGTATTTTTAATGAAGGGACACCGTTACTAATCTGCTGGAAAGAGAGGCATCCATCACCAAGTACAAACCGCACCACATGGGACATCAAATAACGGAAACTAATGGGCCAAAGCCGAGGATGGGACATGAATTAGTGGAAAATCAGTGAAGTCTGAATGAATAATATCAATCTGCCTGGTTTTGCCTAGATAAGCCAATCATTTCTAGTTTCATCGATTGCAACTTTAATTATTTATTCATTTACAATTGATTAGTTGAATGTTCTCTGAGATCAAAGTGAGCTGACTATCTAAAATGAGGTATTCCATTCTTGTGACCATGTAAATATCCCAGTAACAAATCAATGAAGTAGAGGAACACCTAAATGCTAACTGATTGTCATTGAAGCACAGTACACAGGGACATCTTGAGGAGAGAACCTCGAGGAGTATTATGTGATGTTGAAGAGCATTATTGTGAGGCACTGTCCCCAACCTGTTTGGTAAAACTGTAAACTTACAAACCTATCACTGATAGAGAATAAAATGTTGGGAGTAACTCTGAGCTTCGCCGGGGGTGCAAAACAGATGCCAAAATCTTGGCTGCCTGTTACTCCGATTTTCCTGAAAAGTGGAGTGTAAGGTATGTGGGTTGAGAACAGGTTGTTCAAAAGGGACTTGGATGGACTGAGTGGCAAAAAGCAATGAAATATGGAATTCAATATTAGGGTGTGAGGTCATCCACTTTGTATCTAAAAAAAATAATTTGGAATATTTTCTTAATGCTCCAAAAGCTAGTCATT
This sequence comes from Scyliorhinus torazame, assembly GCF_047496885.1. Lineage (NCBI taxonomy): Eukaryota > Metazoa > Chordata > Chondrichthyes > Carcharhiniformes > Scyliorhinidae > Scyliorhinus > Scyliorhinus torazame. Next base: position 123,600,924 of record NC_092709.1, read on the forward strand.
CAAAACAAACCTGTTGGACTTTAACCTGGCTTCTTATTGTTATTCTTGAAAAGTGTCCTATTGAGTGCAAGACAAAAATCTTTAACATGTCTGTTTTGCAGCTATACTCAAGTACTACTTAATTATTTCAGAAAAAAACGTAATAAATTCACTCAGAATCAACATTGCTAAAAAAATAGATGGAAGTATAGAATCTGGTCCACAATGCATTGATGAAAATCTTGTAAGCCCAAATAATTAAATCAAAATTTAAGTTATTCTGTCCCTATTAGCCAATGACCCGAATTTGAAATTAATAGAACAGCAGAAATCAATCTTCAAAACACTTGGAATCCTATGTAATAAAAATTGAATTTCATTTATTAGACCACTGTAAGTCAGTGGTTCTGTTGATAACAGTAAACCTGATAAAACAGCCATTTTCCTTGCAGTAAAATGTGTACTCAACCAGTTGCACATTTAACTGGGCTGCTATTGAAATCAATGGATAATATTTCAGTCAGTAATGTTTACAATAGCTGTAGTTTATCTTTTATTACTGATCACCTATTCTATGTTGCTGTGTAACAATTATTGGACAGGATTATTTTTAAATTGTTGGAAAAATAATTGCACCAGCTGGCTTCTTTTATTCTGGCTGAATTACTTCAGTGACACGTAAAAATGACACAATTGTCTAAATCCTGTATCTTAGTTTTCATAAGTTATAGTTTTCATCTATTTTCCTATTTCAGTTGTTGCAACAAACCCTCTCCATAATCTATTTTTTAACAGACTGTAGGAAGTTAGGTTTTGTGAACAATAACTTGGCACAATTTTGCAAGGTGATCTTCTCTGGCATGAAGCCGTGACCTATGTGATTGTAAAACTGGAAAACTGAGTGAAGAAATTAGTACATATGATCTGCAATATTCCCATTCTTCCCATACAGAGAGATGGTCACAACGCAGGCCAAGACTTCATAGGCGGGAAGGGAATGGGTGACCACCAGGCAGCACAAGAGGACTAGGCAGGCAGTGCAGGAATCTCCTGTGGCTCTTCCCCTAAGAAACAGATATATCACTTTGGATACCATTGGGAGGAATGGCCTCTCAGGGGAAAGCAGCAACAGCCAATTTCATTGCACCATGGTTGGCTCTGCGATATAGGGACAGAGTAAAACATGTGAGAATTATAGATAGGCATTTCTGTGGTCAGAAATGAGACTCCAGGATGGTATGTTGCCTCCCTGGTGCTAGGATTAGGACGTCTCTGAGTGCCTGCAGGACATTCTGTAGGGGGAGGGTGATCAGCCGGTGGTCGTGGTACACATTAGTACCAATGACAGAGGTAAAAAAAAGGGGGTGTGGTCCTAAAAGCCGAATATGGGGAGTTAGGACGATAGTTGAAAAGTAGGACCTCAAAGGTAGAGATCTCAGGATCACTGACTAAAGTATAAATAGCAAGATATATCGGATGAATACGTGGCTGGAAAGATGGTGCAAGGCGGAGGGCTTCAGATTCCTGGGACATTGGGACCGGTTCTGGGGGAAGTGGGACCAGTGCAAACTGGATGGGTTACACCTGGCCAGGACCGAGACTGATGTCCTAGGATGAGTGTTTGCTCGTGCAGTTGGGGAGGAGTTGTGAGGGACAGTCTAGTCTCGGATGCAGGTAAAAAATAGCAAGGGCAAGAACACATAGACCCCCTAACAGTAGCTACACTGGAAGAAAGAGTATAAACCAACAAATAATAGGAGCAGGTAAAAAGAATAGAGCAATAATTCTGGTTGACTTCAATTTTCATGTTGATTGGATTATTCAAGTTGGAAAGTGGTAGCTACGGCAACAAATTCATAGAGTGCATTAGGGATAGTTTCCGAGAACAATATGTCATGGATCCAACAAGGGAACAGACTATTTTGGATCTGGTAATGGGTAACGAGAGGTGTTTAATAAATGACCTCAGAGTAAAAGATCCCGTAGGAAGCAGTGATCATATCATGATAGAATTTAATATCCAGTTTGAGAGTGAAAAACTTGGTTCGGAAACAACTGTGTTTAACTTAAATGAATGGAATTACAATGGAGTTAGCTAAAATGGACTGGGCGGATGAGGGGGGAGCTGACTGGTGGTGATTTAACCTGAGGATCACCACACCTCAGGAGAGGAGCAAGGTTGAGAAGGTGGTGTCTTCATGAATAACCTCAGCCGGTACGGGAATTGAACCCTGGCTGCTGGCTTTGCTCTGCATCACAAACCAGCTGACCAGCCAACTGAGCTATACCAGAAAAACAGGCAGTGGCAGACACTTAAGGCGGTCATGATTCTCAGCAAAAATATATCCCAGTAAGGAGAAAAGGTTCTAAGAGAGGGATACATCAACCAGGGCTAACCAAATAAGTTAAAGAGTGTATTAAATTGAATGGAAAAGCATATCAGGAGGCAAAAGTCAGTGATTGACTGGGAAAAGTTTTGAATCCAGCAAAGGAAGCCAAACAAATAATAAAGAGGGAGACAATAAACTAAGAGCGCAAACTAGCGAGTAATATTAACTAACTGACAATAAGAACAAAGAACAAAGAAAAGTACAGCACAGGAACAGGCCCTTCGGCCCTCCAAGCCTGCGCCGACCATGCTGCCCGTCTAAACTAAAATCTTCGATGCTTCGGGGGTCCGTATCCCTCTATTCCCATCCTATTCATGTATTTGTCAAGATGCCCCTTAAACGTCACCATCGTCCCTGTTTCCACCACCTCCACCGGCAGCGAGTTCCAGGCACCCACTACCCTCTGTGTAAAAAAACTTGTCTCGTACATCTACTCTAAACCTTTCCCCTCGCACCTTAAATCTATGCCCGCTAGTAATTGACCCCTCTACCCTGGGAAAAAGTCTCTGACTATTCACCCTGTCTATGCCCCTCATAATTTTGTAGACATCTATCAGGTCGCCCCTCAACCTTCGTCGTTCCAGTGAGAACAAACCGAGTTTATTCAACCTCTCCTCATAGCTAATGCCCTCCATACCAGGCAACATCCTGGTAAATCTCTTCTGCACCCTCTCTAAAGCCTCCACATCCTTCTGGCAGTGTGGCGACCAGAATTGAACACTATACTCCAAGTGTGGCATAACTAAGGTTCTATACAGCTGCAACATGACTTGCCAATTTTTATACTCAATGTCCCAGCCAATGAAGGCAAGCCTTCTTGACTACCTTGACTACCTTATCCACCGGTGTTGCCCCTTTCAGTGACCTGTGGACCTGCACACCTAGATCTCTCTGACTGTCTCTTGAAGGTTCTACCATTCACTGTATATTCCCTACCTGCATTAGACCTTCCAAAATGCATTACCTCACATTTGTCCGGATTAAACTCCATCTGCCATCTCTCCGCCCACGTCTCCAAATAATCTAAATCTTGCTTCTTTAAATAGAGAGGAATATAAAAACTGACAATAAGAGCATCTTTAAATAGAGAAGAAGGAAGGGAGTGGTCAAAACAAACATAGGCCCTTTACAAAATTAATCTGGGGAGATACTTATGGAGAACAAGGAAATAGCAGCGGAGTTGAACAGATATTTTGCATCAGTCTTTACAATGGAAGATACTTTGGACGTCCCGTTAATACCAAAGAATACCGGGAGCAATTAAATACCATCACCAACATTAGGGAAGTAATATTAGACAAACTAATAGGGCAAAAGACAGACACGTTCCTGGCCTTGATCGCTTGTATCCTAGGATCCTAAAAGAAGTAGCTCCAGAGAGAGTGGCTGTATTGGTTGTAATTTTGCAAAACTCCTTGGATTCTGGAGACGTACAGGAGGATTGTAAAGCCGCCAATGTGACACCCCTATTCAAAAAGGGAGGGAGGCAAAAAGTGGGTAACTATAGACCGATTATCCTAATATTTATCGTTAAAAAACTGTTGGAAACAATTATTAAGGAAGTATTAGAAGCACATATGGAAAATCGTAATCAAATCAAGCTGAGTCAGCATGGCTTCATGAAAGAGAAATTGTGTCTGACTAATTTTTTTTGTGAGGAAGTATCACCCAGAGTGAATAGAGGGGAACCAGTAGATGTGTTATATTTTGACTTCCAGTACACATTTGACAAGATACCTCACAAAAGATAAAGCCATAAGATAAGAGTGCATATGTTGGATGTTGTATATTGTCATAGATAAAGAATAGACAGGAAACAGTGAGTGGGAATAAGGGGTTGTTTTTTAGGTTAGCAAACTGCAACCAGTGGGGTTCCACAGAGATCAGTGCTAGGACCGCAACTGTTTACAACATATATTAATGGCTTGGAGGAAAGAAGCGAATGTACTGTAGCCAAATTTGCAGATGATACAAAATAGGTGGAAAGACAAGATACGAGAGGGATACAAACAGTTTGCAAAGAGATGATAGGATAAGTAAGTGGGCAAAGCGTTGGTAAATGGCGTATCATGTGGGAAAATCTGAAGTTGTTCATTTTAAAGGAAGAACAAAAGAACAGAGCATAATTTAAATGGAGAAAAATTGCAGAAAGCTGCAACATAAAGGGACTTGGGGGTAAAAAACATAGAAAGCTAGTACACGGGTGCAGCAGGTAATCAGGAAGGCTAATGGAATGCTGGCCCTTATTTCAAGGGGGTTGGTGTATAAGAGTAGGGAAGTCTTGCTGCAACTGTACACATGGTACTGGTGAGACCTCATCTGGAGCAGTATTGTGAGCAGTTTTGGTCCCCTTATTTAAGGAAGGAAAGATATTGGGTGGGATCTCCATCCCCAGGATGCCCAGAATACATTCCCTGATGGGACAGAGAACCAAGTGTCGGGGGAAAATCGGATCGGCACCAGGCGTGATCCGAACACCATGCACACACAGACTGGCCGCATGAATGAGGTCCATGCCACATGCCAGCGGGATCTGTAAATAAATGCAAATGGGTTGTAATGACATGTTCGCATATATTTAGCAGGCCCAGTGCCCTACACTTGCCCTCCTGTGATTCTCCGGTCTCCATAGCTGGGAACCACATGCGTGAGGTTCACTTGTGGTCTCTACAAATATGGGGTGGACCTCGCAATAGACTAAGGGGGCAACTTCGTAACTGCAAGGTCCACCGCACCAGGGCCACAATGGTAGAGATCATTCGAGGCCCAACCACGAAAGCCCCACCCCGCACCGCACGCTTGAGATCGGAAAGCACTTGCATCTCTTTGATGTGGTCAGTGTTACAAACTTGAGGTTTCACCAGTTAGAACACTGAATCGTGAAAGGATATAAATGGATCAAAGCTTCTGATGGTTTTTATGAGCTGTCAATCACAGACCACTTCTGGAAAATTATGAATACCCTACAGATAGTGGATCTGTGGGAACCGTACACACACACAGCTGCTCTCCTTCGAGGAATGTACACATGGAGCTGCAAGGCAAGTATTACAGCTATATTGCTTCACACAAACCCTTTCTGGACTGCTCTCTAGCTTCCATACAAGGATCTCTTTCCTGGGGGGAGGGGGAGGTTGGCCTTTGTTTTTTTGGGGGGGGGTCTGTGGAGGGGGTTGCTTTTGGCAGGGGGTCATTGTGGGAGTCCTTCAATGTCAGAGGTCACTGGGGGGGGTCCCCATATTACTGGGAATCCTGTGGGGGTTCTCCCTATTACAGGGGTTCCTGTGGGGGATCCCCCATAAAGGGGTGCAGGGGCGCCCGTTTTCCCCCGTCGGAACAGATTTGCGGTGCGGAGGGGAGGCGGTGGTCGGACCTTGCTATGGGGCCGCCTGCTCAAGATGATGGCCCAATAGCAGGATTCGCTGGGAATCCCTCGTTTCCACGCCATGCATCAATTTGCATAGTGTGGAGCACTGAATTGCATTTCGCCTTACGACCATAAGCCGATTGGAAAACTGGTTCAATTCAGCTCTGGCAGGAGAACATAGTCTCCCAAATAGTGATTGCAGGCCATTATTTCATTCGAGACGGTTTAGAGAAGGTTCACTAGGATGATGCCGGGATGGAGGGATTGTCTTGTGAGCAAAGGTCAAACAGGGTGGGACTCTATTCACTGGAATTTAGAAGAATGGGAGACGATCTCATTGAAACATATCGGGTGAGATTCAGCGGCCTTGTTGCACTCGATGTGATGTCGGGCGATGCCATTGAATCTTGAAATGTTGCGATCTGGATCTTGCCGACACTGGGCGTGAACCAGATCAGCATTCTTATGGCTCATTTAAATATAAGTTTGCCGTATTCACCTTGCACCCTGGACTTAACAGCCATGCCTGGGAGACCTCGCCAGTGCTCCATGTAGTAATGGTCCACACAAACATGGACCAGGCGTGACAGCACTGGGAGGGATTCCCCAGGCCATTGGAGGCCACGGGTGGTCAGGGACAAGGCAGAGTGGCTCCCTGGCACTACCCCTGGAACCTACGTACATTTGCACTGTCAGCTGGGCACTCTGGCAGTATCAAATATGCACCCGAGGGTAGTGCCAGGGCTCCTAGGTGCCAGGTTGGCACTGTCAGGGATCAAGCCTGGCGGGCCTTCCTAAGTAGAGAGGGGGTGAGGGGGAATTCCCGAGGACCTCACTAAGGTTGTGGGGTGAGGACGGGGCGACTGAAAAGTGGGGTGGTGGTGGAGGTCGGGGCTGCCAGACAAAATGCCACTATGAGCTGCCAGGAGCCTTCTCTCAAGCAGGAAATCCCTCTAAGTGCGGCCATGGTAGAGAGATTCTTCCCGAGGCCAAAAAAAGGCAAAGTGACGTTGAATAGCGAGATGAGTAGGCGGCCCGATGCAGAGGTCCTGCGGCTGGCCCCTCACCTGCACAACACAAATCCTGCCCCCACACTGACCATTAGAGGCATCCTCTGCTCCCCCCAGCCCCCACACTATAATGGGAATTACAGCTCCCCACCCACAGCGCGCATGCACAAGGGTGACCCACCTCCCCATCAAACCCCCATCAGTTCCCCTCCAGAAGAGACCCCTCATAAGAGAGCCCCCAACAGAGACCCTACCAAGAAACCACTCCCAACAGAGACCACCCCCAACAGAGACCACCCCCATCAAGACCACCCAATTGGAGACCACCCCCTAGAGACCACCCCATCAGAGGTATCCCATCATACCCGTATCAGAGACCCACATCAGATCCCTCAACGACCCCCATATCAGAGACCCCTTCCTCACCATTCCAGAGACCCCTGCCAATATCTCATACACCCCATCAGTCACCCCTGCCTGGAAGATAAAGAGCAGTCTCCAAGCAGTAACAATGAAAAATCACTGCTTTTTCACTTTACAGACCCATCCACTGGCTGCCTCGGACAGAAGTGGAGAAAGCAGCAGCTTTTACTTCATGAAAGACAAAACACATCAAGACTTTAAATTCCCTCAGATACTTTGGTGTTCGCGGCTCATATTCACGTTCAAAGAAAAATAGCTTTTAGTAGGCTATAATTGGCAGGATAATAACTTCCAGACAGCTAGGTACCTGGATTTTCTATTTTCATCTTCCTTCATGCTTGAGTGCATCTTAAGCATCCTGCTAACCACAGAATGCTTATAAACATCTAGTTATGATTGCTAGGTCACCACCACATCAAAAGCAGTTAAGTGATTTCTGCTCAGAAACATCTCCTAGATGTTTATAAACATTGTAGTTAGCTTCACAGCTGGGGGATGGGGTAGGCAGGATTTGTGTGTGTGGGGGGGGAGGGGGCCCTCTGATTGACTTTGGGGGCACTTACTTTACATACATACCCCCTTGTTCACCGCGTCAGTACCATGCTTGAAAATACTTGCACCAATCCACCCCCATGGGAATCTTGGCTAAAAGTGCTAGAGTGTCGCGGAGGCATGATGATTCGGGCTTACAGCCTCTTAATTGGATGAAAATGACTTCAAATGACCTATTTGCATGCCGACATGGGGCATGTAACCCACTGCCATCGCTGGTGGACTGAGCATTGGAATGGGATCGGCACCATTTTTAGCCTGCTGCCCGATTCTCTGCTGCTTTGGAACCCCGCTACCAATGGTGGGTGGCAGAGAATCCACCCCCTTGTGTATATTTAAGGCTGAGATAGATTCTTGATCAGTAACGAACAAAGGTTGTGGGAAAAGGACGTTAAGTGGACGTGAGGAATGTTGGATCAGCCATGATCCTATTGAAATGGCAGAGCAGACCCGAAGGGCCAAATTGCTCACTCCTGTTCCTATTTCCTATTGTCTTATTGTTCAGTGTCTTACCTCATACAATTTAAAGAACAAAGAACAAAGAAATGTACAGCACAGGAACAGGCCCTTCGGCCCTCCAAGCCCGTGCCGACCATGCTGCCCGACTAAACTACAATCTTCTACACTTCCTGGGTCCGTATCCCTCTATTCCCATCCTATTCATGTATTTGTCAAGATGCCCCTTAAATGTCACTATTGTCCCTGCTTCCACCACCTCCTCCGGTAGCGAGTTCCAGGCACCCACTACCCTCTGCGTAAAAAACTTGCCTCGTACATCTACTCTAAACCTTGCCCCTCTCACCTTAAACCTATGCCCCCTAGTAATTGACCCCTCTACCCTGGGGAAAAGCCTCTGACTATCCACTCTGTCTATGCCCCTCATAATTTTGTAGACCTCTAAGAGGTCTCCCCTCAACCTCCTTCGTTCCAGTGAGAACAAACCGAGTTTATTCAACCGCTCCTCATAGCTAATGCCCTCCATACCAGGCAACATTCTGGTAAATCTCTTCTGCACCCTCTCTAAAGCCTCCACATCCTTCTGGTAGTGTGGCGACCAGAATTTTAGAAATGCATCAGAAATTTAGCTTATGTAACATGTAAATAATGAAAGCATTGCATGGTAAGAATCAATTGTCACTGGTGACTTAAACAAAACGTTCGACCCATCATGTCAATACAGGCAAAACATCAAAGCTGTCCAATCCTTCTTTTCCCATACCCTTCAATATTTTCTTTCTTCAAATCGTTATTTAATTCACCCTTAAATTTGTGAATGGTTCAGCTTTAATAGCCAATTATGGTGAATCGTTCTGTATTCCAACAAACATTCAAGTGCAAAAAAAGCCTCTAACCTTTCTCTTTACCTACCTCATGCTCAAATTTATGTTCCCTCGCCACTGTCTCACCTAATGGTTATTTAGCTTCTCAAATATTTTCAGAAATTTGAATGTTGGTTGATCATTTTGACTTTGGGTGATAAGGTAAAATGAGCAATAACGAATCAACTGCCCATTATTAATGTCTCCAAGTTTTAATTTATATCAATGGAAATGAAAACCAGGAGAAAGATGTAGCAGGTGGCTGACCTCTTATTTCATGCTTCCTATTTTTGTCTGAAGTTTAAATGATACCCGTTGTGTATTTGTCCCATTTAGATTTCCATATATTACTTTTTGGAAAACTGGTTGATGCCAGTCTTTATTCATAGATTTCATAGAATTTACAGTGCAGAAGGAGGCCATTCGGCCCATCGAGTCTGCACTGGCTCTTGGAAAGAGCAACCTACCCAAGGTCCACACCTCCACCCTATCCCCATAACCCAGCAACCCCACCCAACACTATGGGCAATTTTGGACACTCAGGGCAATTTAGCATAGCCAATCTACCTAACCTGCACATCTTTGGCAGGTTCAGTGGCATTCTGTAACCAGCCACCATCAGGTATTCAAGGGCAGCACAAGGTGGCATTCGTGTCAGTTATATCCCAACTGTAGGAAAGCCCCAGGTCTCTTTATGGCACTTTCTTCAATGTATAACTGAGATCAGAAGCTCAATATATGTTAATCTGACATCTTTTAGATCCTATGCCAGCCTTTGCTAATCGGTGAAATCCCCAACTTGCATCAGATCTTTTTCTTAATCAATAATGCATAACTAAACTTCCACTTCAGAACCAACTCAAGTGTTGATAAATATTCATTTGCCCAAGCGCCCAAAGTAGCTTTCAAGAGATTAGAAGCAAGACATGGCTGTTTGAGATTATAAAATGTTTGTGTCAAACACTTGTTATTCTGACAAAATATTATTGGCACAAATGACTGCAAGACTTTCTGCTCATGTCATTTATACTGCAAGGGGCTATGAGGGCTTGCAGCATTAAACTTAAGGATGCAAGGTAAAAAAAGAGCATACTTTTGGTGCACAGATGTAATACCTATGGCTAAGTTAAAGTTTCTTCTATGGTTATTCCATCACTGCTGTGAATGCAACGGTCCCACATCTTGTTAAAAAATATTTTTTATTAAAAACCTGGTGGAAGGTTATAAATGCATATTTTAGCCATCAATAAATCATTTGCAGATTCCAACTATGTAGACATATAAATATTGAGGCTTTTTCAAATCTTTTTATGGGATGTGGACATTGCTTGTTTGGCCAGCATTTATTGCCCATCCTAAATTGCCTGTGAGAAGGTAGTGGTGAGGCGTCATCCTGAATAGTTGCAGTCCATGTGGTGTTGGAACACCCACAGTGCTGTTTGGGAGGGAGTTCCAAGGCTTTGACTGACACAGCGACAGTGAAAGAATGGTAGCGACATAGTTACAAGTCAGGATGGTATGTAGCTTGGAGGGGTACTTGCATACAGTGGTGTTCCCATGTATCCGCTGCCCTTGTCCATCTAGATGGTAGAGCTCTTGAGTTTGGAAGGTGTTGTTAAAGGTGCCTTGGCGAGTTGTTGCAGCGAATCTTGTAGAATGTAGATGCTGCCATTGCACGCCACTGGTGGAGGGAGTGTATGTTTAAACAACAAATAAAAGGGTTGCTTTGCCTCGGATGGTGTTGAGCTTTGTGATGTTGTTGGAGCTGCATTCATCCAGGCAAGCGGAGAATATTCCATCACATTCCTAACTTGTGCCTTGTAGATGGTGGTCTATATTTGAGAAGTCAGGAGATGAGTTATTCACTGCAGAATTCTGAGTCTTGGGCCTGCTATTGTAGTGGTAATATTGATATGACTTGTTCAGATCAGTTTCTGGTCAATGATAAACCTGTCCAGGATGTTGATAGGGGGTGGGGGGCATTTAGTGATCGTAATGCGATTGAATGTCATGGGGAGATGGTTGGATTCCCTCTTGTTGGAGATATTCATTGCCTGGCACTGGTGTGGTGAATATTACTTGCCACTTGTCAGCCCAGACCTGAATGCTGACCAGGTCTCATTGCACATGGATATGGACTGTGCCAATATCTGAGGAATCATGATTGTCATTCACGAACATTTCCACTTCTGACCTTATGATGGAAGGAAAGTCATTGATGAAACAGATGAAGTGGTTGGGCCTATAACACAACCCTGAGGAACTCTTGTAGTGATGTCCTGGACTGAAACGATTGACTTCCAACAACCATAACCATCTTCTTTGGTGTTTGGTATAACTCCAACCAGTGGAGCATTTTCCCCCTGAATTCAATTGACTTCAGATTTACTAGGGCTTCTTAATGCCACACTTGGTCAAATGCTACCTTAATATCAAGGTCAGTCACTCTCACTTCGTCTGTGTTTCATAAACCTCTGCTGTATCACCAAAAGGGGCCCAATTTAATGGAAACAAACTCCACAGGGACCAGGATACATCAGGCCTCACCTAGCCTTTTAAGGACATTACTTCCACCACTTGCTTAGTTATCTGCACTAGAGAGGGAAAAGCTTCAATGTGTGGATTTCGCCAACTTCGCCTGAAGTCCCATCACAAACTAATAACCCAACCAAGAGAAACTGCCTTCTGATGCAAATAGGCCTTAACACCTATGGGGCATCCTCAGGTCATGAAGGCTGCTATATAAATACAAGTTTCCCCGCTTGGGTGACTGTCTGTAAGGCATCTGCACGTTCTCTCCGTCTCCGCGTGGGTTTTCTCCGGTGCCCCGGTTTCCTCTCTCAACTTCCGAAAGACTTGTTTGGGGAATTGGATATTCTGAATTCTCCCTCCGTGTACCCGAACAGGCGCTGGAATGTGGCGATTAGGGGATTTTCACAGTAACTTAATTGCAGTGTTAATGTAAGACTACTTGTGATAATAATAAAGATTATCAAAATCTTCCTCACTCTCTCTCTCACCCTCTCTTTCTCTCACCCTCTCTTTCTCTCACTCTCTCTTTCTCTCACTCTCTCTCAGGCTCTGTCCATTTGGATTTTAGTTACAACAGGTGAATAAACAACTGAATCCAAAGTCTTAATTACCAGTTTGGGTCACTGTCTCTGTGGAATCTGCACATTCTCCCTGTATCTGCGTGGGCTTCCTCTGGGTGCTCTGGTTTCCTCCCACAAGTCTCGAAAGACTTGTTTGGGGAATTGGATATTCTGAATTCTGCCTCTGTTTACCCGAACAGATGCCGGAATGTGACTTGGGACTTTTCACAGTAACTTCATTGCAATGTTAATGCAAGCCTACTTGTGACAATAAAGATTATTAATATTATCATTAAGTTCTTTCTTATCTGAATGCAAGTTGTTTTTGTAAAATAGCAAGACAAGGAGGTTAGGTCATCTTATTTCTAGAGAGGGTCCAGTGCCCTTCCCCCTTTCAGCCAGCAAACCATGCCACTATATTGCCTCTTCTGTTAACAGGTGTCCCAGATGTCAGAGCGCTGCTTAGGTTGTCCCATTCCTTGAACTTCAGTGGAATCTATATGGCGGAAGAATCCCGAAACCTGATGTTGAGCTTTCCCTGCAAAAGTTCAGGACTATGGTTTTTGTTAGAATAATATAATTAAAGTTTGTAATTTGTTAAGTTTTTTGACATAATACCAAGACTTAAAATACTGGATCCTGCAAAGGTACAGACAGGTCTCTTGTCCAATATAAAGCGTCACTCGAGCCTCTGGTATAACTGGAATTGAGTGAGGTATGTTTTGATGCACGCCCAAACATGGTGCAAAATCTTATCTGATATTTTCTTTGGCTGTATGAGCATTCGTTCCATGTGAAGGTGTATGTCATTTTACCATGTTTTCATGGCTTTATCCTGCTTTATCCTGTTCTTCATTTTCCAGTTTAGCCCTTCACCATTTCTCCTGGTAGAAACAGAGGCACCAAGTTTAATCTTGTCGTTTTCTGTATTCGTGTACACAGAAGTATTTTTGTTGCACTGTACCAGTTTTGAGGGTTTGTTGCGTTATTTGTAAAATGGAAAAGCTCAATTTAAAAAAATAATAAATTGTGCAATCAAGCAGCACTTACTTAACAATAACGTGCTCACTGACGCCCAGTTTGGGTTCCACCAGAGCCACTCAGGTCCTGACCTGATTATAGCCTTGGTTCAAACATGTAAAAAAGAGCTGAACGCTAAATGTAAGATTGACTTTGAGATTGACTTCCCCTGATATCAAGGTCATATTTGAATGAGTATGGCATTAAGGAGCCTGTGCAAAACTGGAGTCAATGGGAATTGCGGGGGAGATCTTCCACTGGTTGGAGTCAACCTAGCACAAGGAAGGTGGATTTGATTGTTGGAGGTTAGTCATCTCAGCTCCAGGGCAGGATTGCAGGAATTCCTCTGATGGTTGCACCTTAGGCCCAACCATCTTTAGCTGCTTCATCAATGATCTTCCTTCCATCATAATTGGGAATATCGCTAATGATTGCACAATGAAAATAGATATTGGACGACTGGAAAACGTGGCTGGAGAAGTAATAATAGGAAACAAAGAAATGGCAGATGAACTAAATAGTTACTTTGCATCAGTCTTCATGGTGGAAGACACCAGTGGGATGCCAGAGCTCCAGGAGAATCAGGGGGCAGAGGGGAGTGCAGTGGCCATCACTAAGGAGAAGGTTCTGGGGAAACTAAAAGGACCTTCACCTGGACCGGATACACTACATCCCAGGGTCCTCAAATAGATAGCTGAGGAGATTGTGGAGGCATTGGTGGTGATCTTTCAGGAATCACTGGAGGCAGGAAGGGTCCCAGAGGACAGGAAAGTGGCTAATGTAACACCACTGTTTAAGAAGGGAGGGAGGCAGAATATGGGAAATTATAGGCCGGTTAGCCTGGCTTTGGTCATTGGTAAGATTTTAGAGTCCGCTTTAAAGATGAGGTAGCAGAGTACTTGGAAGTGCATGGTAAAATAGGACAGAGTCAGCATGGCTTTGTCAAAGGGAGGTCATGTCTGTCACATCTGTTAGAGAGTTCTTTGAGGAGGTAACAAGGAAGTTAGTCAAAGGAGAACCAGTCGACGTGATTTATTTAGATTTCCAGAAGGCCTTTGACAAGGTGCCCACAGGAGATTGTTAAATAAGTTACGAGCCCATGGTGTAAGGGTAAGATCCTGGCATGTATAGAGGATTGTCTGACTGGCAGAAGGCAGAGAGTGGGGCTAAATGGGTCTTTTTCAGGATGGCAGCCGGTGACTAGTGATGTGCCTCAGGGGTCTGTGCTGGGACTACAACTTTTCACAATATACATTAATGATCTGGAAGAAGGAACTGAAGGCACTGTTGCTAAGTTTGCAGATGGTACAAAGATCTGTAGAGGGACAGGTAGTATTGAGGAAGCAAGGGGGCTGCAGAAGGATTTGGACAGGCTAGGACAGTGGGCAATGAAGTGACAAATGAAATACAATGTGGAAAAGTGTGAGGTTATGCACTTTGGAAGGAGGAATTTAGGCATAGACTATTTTCTAAATGGGGAAATGCTTAGGAAATCAGAAGCACAAAGGGACTTGGGAGTCCTTGTTCATAATTCTCTTAAGGTTAACGTGCAGGTTCGACAGTTAATAAGGCAAATGCAATGTTAGCTTTCATGTCAAGAGGACTAGAATACAAGACCAGGGATGTACTTCTGAGGCTGTATAAGGCTCTGGTCAGACCCCATTTGGAATATCGTGATGAGTTCTGGGCCCCGTATCCAAGGACGGATGTGCTGGCCTTGGAAAGGGTCCAGAGGAGGTTCACAAGAATGATCCCTGGAATGAACAGCTTGTCGTATGAGGAACGGTTGAGGACTCTGGGTCTGTACTCGTTTGAGTTTAGAAGGATGAGGAGGGATCTTATTGAAACTTACAGGATACTGCAAGACCTGGATAGAGTGGACTTGGAGCGGATGTTTCCACTTGTAGGAAAAACTAGAACCAGAGGACACCATCTCAGACTAAAGGGACGATCCTTTAAAACAGAGATGAGGAGGAATTTCTTCAGCCAGAGGGTGGTGACTCTGTGGAACACTTTGCAGCAGAAGGCTGTGGAGGCCAAATCACTGAGTGACTTTAAGACAGAGATAGCTAGGTTTTTGATTAATAAGGGGATCAGGGGTTATGGGGAGAAGGCAGGAGAATGGGGATGAGAAAAATATCAGCCATGATTGAATGGCGGAGCAGATTCGATGGGCCGAGTGGCTTAATTATGCTCCTATGTCTTATGACCTTATGGTCTATGTTCAGCACCATTCGCGACTCCTCAAATACTAAAACATCAAGGGGCAAAAATGTGAGTAGGGGTTGTATATTGATCCCCAAACTGTCGTGGTAATGTTGGGAATGGCATTAAACAGGAAATTAGAGATGCATGCAACAAAGGAACATCTGTAATTATGGATGATTTTAATCTGCATATAGATTGGGCAAATCAAGTTAGCCACAATACCTTGAAGAAGAATTCCCAGACTGTATACGGAATGTTTTTCTGAGTCAAGATGTTGAGGAACCAACTAGAAAATAGACCATTCTAGACTGGGCACTGTGTAATGACAACGGAATCATTGGCAATCTAATTGTTGGAGAACCCTTGGGGATGAGCAACCATAATCACAGAATCCCCTATAGTGCAGAAGGAGGCCATTTGGCCCATTGAGCCTGCACCAACCCTTCAAATGAGAACTCTACCCATGTACCCCCATCACCCAACTAGCACACCCCTTGACACTAAGGGGCAAGTTATCATGGCCAATCCACGGAATTTGCATTTCTTTGGACTGTGGGAGAAAACCCACGCAAACACGGGGAGAAAGTGCAAACTCCACACAGACAATGATCTGAGGCCAGAATTCAACCCGCGTCCTTGGTGCTGTGAGGCAGCAGTGCTAATCACTGTGCCGTCATGTCATAATCTTTCATCAAGATGGAGCATGACCCAGTTGATTCTGAGACTCAGGTCCTGAATCTTAATAAAGGGAACTACAATGATATGAGGCATGAGTTGCCTACGATCGATTGGGAAACGTTCCTAGAGGGATGACAGTGGATAGGCAATTGTAAACATTCAAGGAGCACATGGGAGAACTGCAACAATCATTTATTCCAGTCTGGCACAAAAGTAAAACAGGAACGGTGGCCAAACCATGGCTTACAAGGGAAATTAAAGAAACTATTTGATTTGATTCATGAAAGGAGCATATAAATTGGCCAGGAAAACAACAGGCCTGAGAATTAGGAGCAGTTTAGAATTAAGCAAAGGAAGACCAAGAGATTGATTAAGGAGGGGAAAATAGAATACAAGGTTAAGCTTGCGAGGAACATAAGAAACTGACTGTAAAGGTTTCTGTAGGTACGTGAAGAGACTAAACTAGTGAAGACACATATAGGTCTCTTGCAATCAGAAACTGGGGAATTTTAATGGGTGACAAAGAAATGGCTGGGCAACTAAATACATATTTTGGTCTGTCTTCACAAAGTAAAAGACAAATAAAATACCAGAAATGCTTGGAAATGCAGGGTTTAGCAATAGGGAGGAACTGAAGGTCAATATTAGTAGAGAAATGGTGTTGGGAAAATTGATGGGAATGAAGGCTGATAAATGCCCAGAGCCTGATAATCTGCATCACAAGAGTACTTAAGGAAGTGGCTCTAGAAATAGTGGATGCATTGGTGGTCATCTTCCAAGATTCCACAGGCTCTGGAACAGTTCCAGCAGTTTGGAAGGTGGCTAATGTCACTCCACTATTTAAAAGGGGAGGTAGAGAGAAAACAGGGAATTATTGACCAGTAAGTCTGACGTTGATAGGGGGTAAAATTCTCGAATTCCTTATCAAAGATTTTATAGCAAAGTACTTAGAAAACAGTGGCAGGATCAGACAGAGTCAGCATGAATTTATAAAAGGGAACTCATATTGGAATTCTTTGAGGATGGAACTAGTAAAATTCATGAGGGGGAGCCAGTGAATGTGGTTTATTTGGACTTTCCGAAGGTTTTTCACACACATATGTCACACATAGAGATTAGTATGTAAAATTAAAGCGCATGGGATTGGGGGCAGTATATTGAGATGGACAGGAGACTGGTTGGAAGCCGGGAACCAAAGAGTAGGAATTAACAGGTCTTTTTCCAAATGTCAGGCAGTGACTAGTGGGGTACTGCAGGAATCAGTGCTCGGACCACAACTATTCACAATATATATAATGATTTAGATGAAGGAATGAAATGTAATTCTCCAAATTTGCAGATGACACAAAGATGGGTGGGAGGGTCAGCTGTGTGCAGGATGCAGAGATCCTTCAATGTTATTTGGACAGGTTGAGTGAGTGGGCAAATGAATGGCAGATAGAATATAATTCAGATAAATGTTATCCATTTTGGTAGCAAAAATGAGAAGGCAGACTAAGGTAAATGGTATGTCGGCCTTTATAGCGAGAGGATTCGAGTACAGGAGCATGTCTTGCCACAACTATACAGGGCATTGGTGAGACTACACGTGGAATATTGTGTGCAGTTTTGGTCTCATTATCTGAGGAAGGATGTTCTTGCTCTAGAGGGAGTGCAGAGAGGGTTTGCCAGACTATTTCCTGGGATGGTGGGACTGAGAATGAGGAGAGATTGAGTCGGTTAGGATTGGATTCGCTTGAGTTCAGAAGAATGAGGGGGGATCTCATAGAAACCTATAAACTTCCAGGAGGACAAGACAGGGTCGATGCAAACAGTATGTTCCCGATGATAGGGGTGACCAGAAGTAGTGGGTCACAGTCTGAGGATATGGTGTAGACCATTCAGGACAGAGATGAGGAGACATTTCGTCACCTCGGGAGTGGTGAACCTTGTGGTGGTGGGTGCTCTGAGGTACAGACGAACCAACACGGTTGCGATTGGTACAACGCAGTTTTATTCCAACTAGTTATTTAAACATCTGACTTGGTACTCAGCACGTGGTGATTGTGTCAGTGTCTTGTTAATGAGGTCCTGGCCTTGTTCTGTCTCCAGATGGACAGGCCAGCAGGTGTCGTGTTTCTTGTCTTATACTGTGTCTGCTCTTGTCTGTGATTGGCTGTCGTGTTATGTGTGCTAATTGGTGTGTTGGTCTGTCTATCATGATGTGTGTGTTGTGATGTGTGTTTGAATATCATGACATCCCCCCTTTTTTTACAAGATTATGTGCCTACGTGGTTATAAATATAAATGTGTCCTGAGCAGCTAAAGGTGTGTGTGCGTGATATTTACAGCATGTACATGTGGCGTAACTATATACAAGGGGCGACATGCTAACGAGGTTGTACCATAACAAAAGAAGAAGAACGTTGAAATTTGGACCGATCAAACGAGGCCTGGAACGATAAAACAGTGACATGTTACAATACAGTAGTTGCTAAAATGTGACGTGTGAACAGTCTCATAAGTCCAGTCTAGTAGGTAGGCGACGAATTCGGGTTGACCGCCTCAAGGGTGGGTCGAGAACCACCGGCTGAGGTGCGAGCCTGGCCACGGACGGCGATAGAAGGGGCATGGTATATGGCAGCTCCACGAAGTCGCTATCAGGAACCAGTGGAGGACACGGCGTCTGTGTATGGTTCCGTTGCGAGCGTGGAAGTAGGCGAAGGGCTCGGCGATTGCGCCTACGCACGGATCCATCCGGCATGCGTACCAGGAACGAGCGGGGAGCCACGTGTCGGAGAACTTCAGCAGGTGCTGACCAGCCACTGTCTGGTAGGTGAATGCGGACGTTGTCTCCAGGGGCCAGGGAGGGAAGATCAGTTGCCCTTGTGTCGTACGATCTCTTCTGGCGATCGCGCTGCAGTTGCATCCTACGCAGTACCGGAGCATGGTCTATTGTTGGTGCCAGGATGGAAGGCACAGTGGTTCTGAGGGCGCGACCCATCAGCAGCTGTGCTGGCGAGAGACCCGTGGCTAGTGGGGCCGAGCGATAGGCCAGCAGGGCGAGGTGGAAGTCTGATCCGGCAGCAGCAGCCTTGCAGAGGAGCCGCTTGGCAATGTGAACACCCTTCTCCGCCTTTCCATTGGACTGGGGATGCAGAGGGCTGGACGTCACGTGTGTGAAGCCATACGAGGCCACAAAGGACGACCATTCATGGCTGGCAAAACAGGGCCCATTGTCCGACATGACAGTCATCGGAATGCCGTGGCGAGCAAAGGTGTCTTTGCAGGCCCTGATGACAGCAGACGACGTGAGATCGTGCAGGCGTATGACTTCTGGGTAATTGGAGAAGTAGTCCACTATGATAACATAGTCCATGCCAAGCGCGTGTAATAGGTCGACACCCACCTTCGCCCAGGGGGACGTCACCAGCTCATGGGGCAGAAGCGTCTCAGGAGGTTGCGCCGGCTGAAACCTTTGGCAGGTTGTACAGTTGATCACCATGTTGGCAATATCGTCACTGATGCCCGGCCAGTATACCGTCTCTCGGGCCCTCCGTCTGCACTTCTCGACCCCCAAGTAGCCTTTGTGTATTTGATTGAGAACCAGCTGGCGCATACTGTGCGGAATCACAATCCGGTCCAGCTTCAGAAGGATCCCATCAATGATGGCTAGGTCGTCTCGTACATTATAGAACTGCGGGCACTGCCCTTTGAGCTATCCTCCCGTCATGTGGCGCATCACTCGCTGTAAAAGGGGGTCGGCCGCTGTCTCTCGGCGGATGCGGGCCAGACTGGAGTCGTCAGCCGGCAGATTTGCCGCTGTCAAGGCCACCTGTGCCTCGACCTGACATATGAACCCCTCCGCATCTGGCGGTGTGATCACTGCTCTGGATAAGGTATCCGCCACGATGAGGTCCTTCCCTGGAGTGTAGACCAGTTGGAAGGCGTACCTCCTGAGTTTAAGTAGGATGCGCTGGAGGCGAGGGGTCATCTCGTTCAGGTCCTTGTTTATTATGCTGACCAGGGGGCGGTGGTCAGTTTCGACCGTGAACCATGGAAGACCATAGACGTAATCATGGAACTTGTCTAAACCGGTTAGCAAGCCCAGGCATTCTTTTTCGATTTGCGCGTAGCGCTGCTCTGTGGGGGTCATGGCCCGCGACGCATAGGCAACCGGGGCCCATGACGACGTGTCATCCCTCTGCAGGAGCACTGCTCCAATGCCGGATTGGCTGGCATCAGTTGAGATTTTGGTGGGACGAGACGTGTCGAAGAACGCCAACACTGGTGCCGTGGTGAGTTTGTGTTTGAGCTCCTCCCATTCCAGCTGGTGTGTGTGTTGCCACTGGAACTCTGTAGATTTTTTGACGAGGTGGCGCAGAGTCGTTGTGTGGGAGGCAAGGTTGGGAATGAATTTCCCTAGGAAGTTGACCATGCCAAGGAAGCGTAGGACAGCCTTCTTGTCGGCCGGCTGCGGCATGGCTGTGATGGCGCTCACCTTGTCTGCATCCGGACGGACCCCTGACGGGGAGATATGGTCCCCCAGGAACTTAAATTCGGTCTGGCCAAAGGCGCACTTGGCTCGGTTGAGGCGCAGGCTGTTTTCCCGTATGCGGGCAAAAACGCGTTGGAGACGATCTATGTGCTCCTGCGGTGTGATGGACCAGATGATGACATCGTCCACATATACGCGCACCCCTTCGATGCCTTCCATCATCTGCTCCCTGATTCTGTGGAAGACCTCGGATGCCGAGATGATGCCAAATGGCATCCAGTTGTAGCAGAATCTGCCGAAAGGGGTGTTGAAGGTACATAGCTTTCGGCTGGACGGGTCCAGTTGGATCTGCCAAAATCCTTTAGAAGCATCCAGTTTCGTGAATATCTTCGCTTGGGCCATTTCACTGGTGATCTCCTCCTGTTTGGGTATGGGATAATGTTCCAGCATAATGTTATTATTGAGGTCTTTGGGGTCTATACAGATGCTGAGCTCGCCAGAGGGCTTCTTGACACACACCATGGAGCTGACCCACGGCGTGGGCTCCGTGACCCTGGATATGGCCCCTTGGTCCTGGAGATCCTGCAGCTGCAGCTTGAGGCGGTCTTTAAGTGGCGCAGGAACCCTGCGAGGTGCGTGAACGACCGGGATGGCGTCCGGTTTGAGGCAAATTCGGTAGGTGTATGGCAGTGTTCCCATGCCTTTGAATGCTTCCTGGTTGTGGGCGAGGAGCGATTGGAGCTGTGCGTTGAACTCTGCATCCGGGAAGTCAGACGTGCCGTCTGGAGAGAGAGAGAGAATTTGTTGCACAAGGTGGAGAGCCTTACATGCCTGTGCGCCCAGCAGGGAGTCCTTCGATGAGCCAACTATCTCGAACAAGAGTGTGGCCGTGTGTGTTTTGTGTGTCACCTGGAGCTGGCAGGATCCCATGGCCGGGATAACGTTCCCGTTGTAGTCGACCATCTTGCACCAGGATGGCTGGATTGGAGGTCTGACCTTCTTGGCATAGAATGCTGACCATGCTATGAGGTTGGCGGAGGCGCCAGTGTCCAGGCGGAAAGTGATCGGCGATCGGTTGACCATCAGGGTGGCACTCCATTCATCGGCCGGATTGATGGTGTTGACCCGGTTCGCATCAATGACCGCAACCCGGAAGGCGTCTTGGTCATCTGTGTCGTCGGTTTGGATGTTGTGATGTGGAGGCTGGATGGTCCGCACGTGTCTGCGAGGTTGTCGGATATGTGCAAGATCCACAGGTTGAGCCGCTCGACAGTAGGCAGCGTAGTGGCCCATCTTGCCACAGCGTAGGCATTGTCGGGTTTTTGCAGGACATTGCCCTTTTAAATGTGCAGCTCCACAGTTGCCGCACGTCATGACATCATGGCGTTCGTTACGCCACTGCGCATGCGCAGTTTGGTCTTGCGTTGGGCGCGCCTGCGCAGCACGTCCCTCAGTGTTGCCGTAGGTTTTGGCGCGCACAAACGCGGGAGGCCTCGAAAACCGCGTGAAACGGCCGACCTCGTCCAGGCCGCGGGCCGGGAGAAACTCGATTGCCTGGATGCTTGCGGCCTCGTGGGCGGCCTGGTTTGCCGATTCGATCGCTTGGGACCCCCTCCGTGCCGATTCGGTCGCCTGAAATTGGGCATAGCGGCTGGTCGCATTTTCATGCAGGACACAGGCTTCAACTGTCGATGCTAAGGTCAGGCCTTTAATTTTTAGAAGCTGCTGGCGTAGGCCACTGGAGGCAACGCCAAAAACGATCTGGTCCAGGATCATGGACTCTGAGGTGGTGCCGTAACTGCAGGACTGCGCGAGTATGCGGAGGTGCGTCAGGAAGGGCTGAAAGAGCTCATCCTTACCTTGCAGGCGCTGCTGAAAGATATACCTCTCAAAGCTTTCATTGACCTCAACGTTGAAGTGCTGGTCGAGCTTGAGGAGGACCATGTCATATTTAGATTTGTTCTCGCCTTCCGCGAACACCAAGGAGTTGTATACATCGATGGCGTGCTGACCTGCGGTAGTGAGGAGCATGGCAATCTTTGTTTCGGCCGAGGCGCCCTGTTTTTCGTTGGCTCGCATGAACAGTTCGAATCGCTGCTTGAATTGGTGCCCAGGTTCCCAGCGACTTGCAACGGCTGCGGTTTGTTGTGGGTGTCCATGGCTCAGGATGGCAGATTTGCTGGTAAGTATCGATTCACTCACTGGTACCATGTGGTGTTGGGTGCTCTGAGGTACAGACGAACAATTGGTACAACGCAGTTTTATTCCAACTAGTTATTTACACATCTGACTTGGTACTCAGCACGTGGTGACTGTGTGAGTGTCTTGTTCATGAGGTCCTGGCCTTGTCCTGTCTCCAGATGGACTGGCCAGCAGGTGTCGTGTTTCTTGTCTTATACTGTGTCTGCTCTTGTCTGTGATTGGCTGTCGTGTTATGTGTGCTAATTGGTCTGTTGGTCTGTCTATCATGATGTGTGTGTTGTGATGTGTGTTTGAATATCATGACAAACCTGTGGAATTTGTTACCACAGAAAATAGTTGAGGCCAAAACATTGTATGTTTTCAAGAAGCAGTTAGAAAGAGCACTTGGGGTGAAGGGGATCAAAGGATATGGGGGAAAGCAGGATTAGGCAATTGAGCCATGATCATAATGAATGGTGGAGCAGGCTCGAAGGGCTGAATGACTCCCTCCCGCTCCTATTTTCTATGAACAGTCCACGTGCAAATGCAGCAACACCACGACAATATCCAGGCTTGGGCTGACAAGTGTCAAATAATATTTACACCACACAAGTGCCATGAAATGGCCATCACCAACAAGGGAGAATCTAACCATCTTCTCTTAACATTCAATGGCATTACCATCATGGAATCCCCCACAATCAACATCCTGGGAGGTTACCATTGACCAGAAACTGAACTGCACTCAGTGCTGTGGCTACAAGAGCAGATCGGAGGCTAGGAGTCTTATGGCAAATAACTCATTTTCTGACTCCACAAAGCCTTCAAGACGCACGTCAGGAGTGTGATGGAATACTCTCTCCTTGTCTGGATGAGTGCAGCTCCAAAAAAACTAAGAAGCTCGACACTTTCTTGGACAAAGCAGTCCACTTGATTGGCAGTCATGTGTACTATCTACAAGATGCACTGCAGGAATCAGCAAAGCTCCTTAGGCAACATCTTCCAAAGCCATGACCCCTACCATCTAAAAGGATGGGGCAGCAGATCACCAGTGGATTCCAAGGTAGCCAGGAAGGAACTCAAAAATGGACTTAGGAGAGCTAGAAGGGGGTTAAAAAAGCCTTGGCGGGAAGGATTAGGAAAAACCCCAAGGTGTTCTACACTTATGTGAGAAATAAGAGGATGATCAGAGTGAGAGTATGCCAATCAGGGATAGTGGAGGGAACTTGTGCCTAAAGTCTGAGGAGGTAGGGGAGGCCCTAAATTAATATTTTGCTTCAGTATTCACTAGAGAGAGGGACCTTGTTGTTCACTAGAACAGCGTGAACTAGATTAATAGACTCGAACAGGTTAATATTAAGGAGAATGTGCTGGAAGTGTTGAAAAGCATCAGGATAGATAAGTCCCCTGGGCCAGACAGGGTATAACCAAGGTTACTACGGGAAATGAGGGAGGAGATTGCTGCACCGTTGCCGATGATCTTTGCATCCTCACTCTCCACTGGAATAGTACCGGATGATTGGAGGGAGGTGACTGTTGTTCCCCTGTTCAAGAAAGGAATAGGGAAATCCCTGGGAATTATAGAGCAGTCAGTCTTACGTCTATGGTGAGCAAAATACTGGAAAGGATTCTGGGAGATAGGATCAATGATTATTTAGAAAAACATAGTTTCATTAAAGATAGTCAGCATGGCTTTGTGAGGGGCAAGTCATGCCTCACAAGCCTCGTTGAATCCTTTGAGGATGTGATGAGACACATAGATGAAGGTCAGGCAGTGAATGTGGTGTATATGGATTTCAGGAAAGCATTTCAGCAAAGCATTCAGGGCAGCACGGTAGCATTGTGGTTAGCACAATTGCTTCACAGCTCCAGGGTCCCAGGTTCGATTCCCGGCTTGGGTCTGTACGTTCTCCCCGTGTGTGCGTGGGTTTCCTCCAGATGCTCCGGTTTCCTCCCACAGTCCAAAGACGTGCAGGTTAGGTGGATTGGCCAAGCTAAATTGCCCTTAGTGTCCAAAACTGCACTTAGTGTTGGGTGGGGTTACTGGTTATGGGGATATGGTGGAAGTGTGGACCTTGGGTAGGGTGCTCTTTCCAAGAGCCGGTGCAGACTCAATGGGCCGAATGGGCTCCTTCTGCACTGTAAATTCTATGATTCTATGATTTGATAAGGTTCCCCATGGTAGACTAGTTCAGAAAGTCAGGGGGCAAGGGCTACAGGGAAATTTGGCTGTCTGGATACAGAATTCGCTGTCCGAAAGAAGACAGTGAGTGGTAGTGGATGGAAAATATTCCGCCTGGAGGTCGGTGACCAGTGGTGTCCCGCAGGTTCTGGGACCTCTGCTCTCTGTGGTTTTTATAATTGACTTGGATGAGGGAGTGGAAGGGTGAATTGTAAGTTTGCCGATGCCACGAAGGTTGGTGGAGTTGTAGATAGTGTTGAGGGCTGTTGCAGGTTACAACAGGACATTGACAGGATGCAGAGCTGGGCTGAGAAGTGGCAGATGGAGTTCAATCTTGATAAATGTGAAGTGATTCATTTTGGAAGGTTGAATTTGAATGCTGAATACAAGGTTCAACCTTGTGGAGGATTATTGGAAGTGTGGAGGAACAAAGGGATCTTGGGGTCCATGTACATAGACCCCTCAAAGTTGACACCCAGGTTGATAGGGTTGCTAAGAAGGCGTATGGTGTGTTGGCTTTCATTAACAGGGGGAGTGAGTTTAACAGCTGCGAGGTTTTGCTGCAGCTTTATAATATTATTATTAATAAACCCTGGTTAGACCACACATGGAATATGATGTCCAGTTCTGGATGCCTCATTATAGGAAGCAACCAAATGCTTTGGAGAGGGTGCAGAGGAGATTTACCAGGATGCTGCCTGGACTGGAGGGCATGTCTTATGAAGAAAGATTGAGGGAGCTAGGGCTTTTCTCACTGGAGCGAAGAAGGGAGAGAGGTGACTTGATAGAGGTGTACAAGGTGATGAGAGGCATGGATAGAGTGGATAGCCAGAGACTTTTCCCCAGGGTGGAGATGGCTGTCATGAGGGGACATAATTTTAAGGTGATTGGAGGAAGGTATAGGGGAGATGTCAGGGGTAGGTTCTTTACACAGAGAGTGGTGGTTGCGTGGAATGCACTGCCAGCAGAGGGAGTGGAGTCAGAGTCATTAGGGACATTTAAGTGACTCTTGGACAGGCAGAAGGACAGCAGGAAATTGAAGGGGTGGAGGTTGGTTGATCTTAGATTAGGATAAATGGTTGGTACATCGCGGGCCGAAGGGCATGTACTGTTCTATGTTCTATGCGTGGGATCTCCACCACCAGCAAGTTCTCTTCCAAGCCACTCACCATTCTGACTTGGAAATATATCACCATTCCTTCAGTCACTGGGTCAAAATCCTGGAACTCCCTCCCTAAAAGCACTGTTGATGTAGCCACACCACATGGACTGCAGAGGTTCAAGAAAGCAGCTCACCATCAGCTTCTGAAGGATAATTAGGGATGGACAATGAATGTTGACTTAGCCAACGTCAACCTCATTCCTTAAATGAATTGTTTTATAAATTCTGCTTTATTTGCCCTGTTTTCAGTTTTAGTTTTGAGGCGTACTGTGCCAGATTATTTATTTCCTCATTCAGTTTTCTTCCTCAGTGTTCAAAGGGAAATCTCAATGGCAGCTGAGAGAGCAAATGGAGAGCCTATTGAAAAGGGAAACTCACTGGATTAGAGACAAGCAGTTTTTAGTTTTTAAAAAAGGTAGGAGACACAGGTCAATCCATGGGGATTGTACCTTGTATAAGCAAGAGAATTGTAGGAGAGAACTAGAGGCTTACACAAGTGTGTTCATGAAGTAAAAGGTGTGGTGATGTTTGTTTTCAGTGATGAGCTTCTTAATAGTGTTTAATTCTTAATTCTTTGGCGTGTTTATTGGTTGACTAGGCGATGTGTTTTGACTGAAAGACTCATGTTGTTGTTTGGGTTGAGTACACTCAAAGGGATGGTGCAAGGACTTGCACTGGTGCTGAGAAGGACTGTTGGGACATGGCAGTGGTAATTATCTGAACTGCTCCAGGGTGAACTGCTCCAAAACCTCTTGCAGCTCGCAGGATAAGTGGGCTTTTGACTGGTTTCCTCTTTATTGTCTGTTTTTCCATCTTGTTATCACATAGCATTTTCTTGCTTTTATCGATGATTCCATTTTTGTCTAAATTGAGCTTTTTTTCCCATTTATAATTTTTCCATTTAATCTTCCCAGGACAAATGAACATATGAAATAACATTCTCTGATATTCATTCACTTCTTTAGTGTGTTGTGAGAGAGATCTTACTTTTTAAAAATACATAATAAGTCTTACAACACCAGGTTAAAATCCAACAGGTGTGTTTCAAGTCACTAGCTTTCAAAGCACTGCTCCTTCCTCAGGTCAGATGCCGGCGTTGGACTGGGGTGAGCACAGTACGAAGTCTTACAACACCAGGTTAAAGTCCAACAGGTTTGTTTCAAGTCACTAGCTTTTGAAGCACTGCTCCTTCCTCAGGTGAAAGGAGCTGTGCTCCGAAAGCTAGTGATTTGAAACAAACCTGTTGGACTTTAACTTGGTGTTGTAAGACTTCTTACTGTGCTCATCCCAGTCCAACGCCAGCATCGCCACATCATTTAAAAAAATAAATTTAGAGTACCCAATTCTTGTTTTTTTCCAATTAAGGGGCAATTTAGTGTGGCCAATCCACCTACCCTACAGATCTTTTTGGCTTGTCTTTTTCAAGCTTAGACATGTAGAACTAATTTGAGAATAGTTGCAGAAATCTCATTTGGCACAGATGGTTGAAAATCTGAAAAAGTGGTGAAATTTTCTACTCTTGGACTTTTAATGAACCACCTAATCAATGTACAAAATACATGCCAGCAGATATAGCATTAAGGCTTATTTTTTTCCAAGTTGAATTCATGAGTCATTAGGCATTGATTCATCAAAATAAATTGTAAAATAGTCTGTATCATGTGTTGCACTGTTGTATACTTGTCATCTTACGAGATTTTGGAAAATTAACCCTGTAAGAATTATTGTACATGACTTAATTACACAAGGCTTTCAATAATAATCTCATGTCACAAAATGATACCTAAAGAACCAAATCCTGCTGCTGCATGTTGTGTACTTAATAGAGACAACACAATACTGTATTTGTAAATTTGTAGAATATCTCATCAGGGTTCATGATTTTTAAATCATTCACTTTTTTTCCACATTAAACAACCATCTCCCATTGGAATGTTTTGACAAATAGTGGGTTGATGTTGGCTGATTTTGGATTACCGTGTTTGCTGCCTGTACAGATTTTCTGTAGTATAAGTGATATTAGATAAATAATAATATTCCCGTGTTCAGCAACCAGTAAGTAAACTTGTACCACTGCAATTTTATCTGTCAAATAAAATATATAGCATATACTAGAGGCTGGATTTTTTTGTTCTCAATTGGATCTTGAAGTATCGCCTCTATTTCCACCCTTGGCCATTTGCACGAGGCAGGGGGAGGAAGCGGGTTCTGGAACCCACCCACTGTAATTAGCAAGGTAATTGAGAACGTTGTGACCCCATCCCAGGTTAGTTGTTTAAAATTCATGGAGGCAGCTGGACTTTAGCAGCTGTTTGGTTTTGCACCTGCTACATCAATTGTGAATTATGGATTGGAGACGACGGCAAAGAATACAAAACGGTACACAAAATGACTTTGCATCCTTTATAGGTCATAATTAAATGGTGCAATACGTATTGTATCTATACTTAGTGAGGTGAGTTATTACAGTGCTCTGAAGAAATAGGAGTAGAAGTAGACATATTAAGGCCCATTGAGCTAGTCATGGTCGATCTTGGGCTTTAACTCCACTTTTCTGCCCTCTCTCCATAACCCCTTGATTCCCTGAGACACCAAAATCTGTCCATAATAATAATAATAATAATAGCTTATTGTCACAAGTAGGCTTCAATGAAGTTACTGCGAAAAACCCCTAGTGTTCGGGGAGGCCGGTACAGGAATTGAACCCGCGCTGCTGGCCTTGTTCTGCATTACAACCCAGCTGTTTAGCCCACTGTGCTAAATATAGTCAAAGATGGAATATCAATAGGCTTCTGAGGTAGGGAATTGCAAAGATTCACAACCCTTTGAATGAAGAAATTCCTGCGATCCCAGTCCTAAATAATTGTTCCTTTATCCTGCAACTCTGTGTTTTAGATTCACCAGCCAGTGGAGACAGCTTTTCAGTGCCAATCCGTCAAACACCTTTGTTTCAACGTGATTATCTCTCATACTGCTAAACTCCAGAGAATATAGGTCCAATTTACTCAGCTTCTCATCATAGAACAACCAGCTCATCGCAAGGAACAATCTAGTGAATTTTCACTCTACTCCCTCCAATCAAACAAAGAACAAAGAACAAAGAAATGTACAGCACAGGAACAGGCCCTTCGGCCCTCCAAGCCCGTGCCGACCATACTGCCCGACTAAACTACAATCTTCTACACTTCCTGGGTCCGTATCCTTCTATTCCCATCCTATTCATATATTTGTCAAGATGCCCCTTAAATGTCCCTATCGTCCCTGCCTCCACTACCTCCTCCGGTAGTGAGTTCCAGGCACCCACTACCCTCTGCGTAAAAAACTTGCCTCGTACATCTACTCTAAACTTTGCCCCTCTCACCTTAAACCTATGCCCCCTAGTAATTGACCCCTCTACCCTGGGGAAAAGCCTCTGACTATCCACTCTGTCTATGCCCCTCATAATTTTGTATACCTCTATCAGGTCGCCCCTCAACCTCCTTCGTTCCAGTGAGAACAAACCGAGTTTATTCAATCGCTCCTCATAGCTTATGCCCTCCATACCAGGCAACATTCTGGTAAATCTCTTCTGCACCCTCTCTAAAGCCTCCACATCCTTCTGGTAGTGTGGCGACCAGAATTGAACACTATACTCCAAGTGTGGCCTAACTAAGGTTCTATACAGCTGCAACATGACTTGCCAATTCTTATACTCAATGCCCCGGCCAATGAAGGCAAGCATGCCGTATGCCTTCTTGACTACCTTCTCCACCTGTGTAGCCCCTTTCAGTGATCTGTGGACCTGTACTCCTAGATCTCTTTGACTTTCAATACTCTTGAGGGTTCTACCATTCACTGTATATTCCCTACCTGCATTAGCCCTTCCAAAATGCATTACCTCACATTTGTCCAGGTTAAACTCCATCTGCCATCTCTCCGCCCAAGTCTCCAGACAATCTAAATCCTGCTGTATCCTCAGACAGTCCTCATCGCTATCCGCAATTCCACCAACCTTTGTGTCGTCTGCAAACTTACTAATCAGACCAGTTACATTTTCCTCCAAATCATTTATATATAATCAAAGTATATCCTTCCTTAAATGTGGAATCTAACGTCACAATCAAACCAAATTTGTTCTAAGTGTGGTAGCAAGCGGGGATCGCCGGGTCTTACCTTCAGCTGAGGCCGTTGCCGGTTTTTAACGTTAATTAGGGCAATTAATGATGTTCCACAGGCTTCATGCCGCAAATGACTGTCCGCCGGTTGATTCAACGGGGCCACGCCCAGCAGCTCCCCATTAACGAGGGGGAGCAGCATTTAAACTGATCCCCCAGAGCAAACCCCAGACAGCACGTAACCATGTAACAACACGCACAGCAGTTCCACGATTCGGGGATGTTGACCTGGCAAGACCGATTGACAAGGTAGAGTCCAGACAGGATACCCCATTCCCTGAGGGGGTCAGAGGGTAAGCCACAGGTCAGCCAGTACGGCCTAGGGAGGCAAATGGCAGCAGTTGTTAGCTCATGGAGTGTTACCAGGAGGACCCCCACCAAGTGCCGCAAGAAACTCAATGACCTACACTGGGCTGCACGGGTGAGTTTACATCAGTCCCCAGGCACCGGTCCCACCTGCTTACAACCCCCCCTTCCCCCCCGGCGACCTGCACCTGGCATTGTCCACCCTCCCCCCCACTCTCGGCGACATGCACCTGGCATTGCCCCCCCACCCTCCCCCCCGGAGCGCACACTGGCACCCACCAGCACAGTCCACCCATGTCCAGCAGTGGTGCATCTGCCCGTCCCCCACCATGCACCCCCCACCGCCAATGCTTGAATCCTGCAGCTCATGATTCCCCCTCTGTGTCCCTGCAGGAGAGGTTGGCCCAAAAACAGGTTCCTCGCTCCTACGAGGAATGGGCCCAGGATGTCGCGGGTGTGACCGATGTCATGATCGGCCTGCTCCGCAGACGTGAGTATCTACCGGCCCCCACCCAGATGACCTGTCACACATCACAGCATGAAGATCCTTCCCCTCACTGATCAAATGTCCATTCTACCGCAGGATCATTATTCTATGGCGCTGACCCATCGGTGGTTCCCCCCTTGGTGCCTCTCCCCCAAAGTGGTCCAAGAGTACACGTTGGAGGAGAGCTCCGAGCATGCCACCATCAATGCATCACGGTTGTCGTCCCCACCCACCCCCAGTGCAGAGACACCTACCTCGGTGAGCGAAAGTAGTGGACAGGCTTTTGGGGCACAATCTGGTGAGCACCACACAGTTGCAGATGCACAGCAGGTAGAGGCAGGAACGTCAGGGAAGACAGCAGTCGGAGGTCTGCTGGACCCCAGGACCTAGCTGAGGCCCAGTCAGATGCTGAGTCTCTGGACCAGGTTATCCCGAAGATGATGCAGACGCTAGGGTGTGCCCGTGAGATTCATAGGGGAATGTTAGCGACACCCAAAGGCGGAGTCCCAAAGGCAACGGGAGCAGGAGATGTCACCAGCAATATGCAGCACCGAGGCCAACACTAGTAGGGTGGTGACCTGGAGCATGACATCAGCACCATGAGTGGTGGTGTCCAAGGCGTAGCGCCTCGACAGCGTATCCGAGTTGCTGGGGAACATGTCCATGACACAGGTGAACCTTTCCGAGTCGCTGCGATGTATGTTCTAGTCACAGGTGGTGATTGCCAAGGTACTGCGGAGCACGTCCCAGTCTCAGTTGTGCATCGCTTCGCACCGTGTCCCAGATGCAGATGGACATTGGAGAGGCACTGCAGAGCATGTCCCACTTACAGAGGGACATTGCTGAGGGCATCTATACCATGGGGCAGACACTGGTAAGATGCCAGGGCTGGCAGACCAGATAATGCAGGGACATCCGGAACTCAATCCAGCTGCCCTCCTTCCCGAGGTGACACCCAGGGCCCGATGGGCACCAATTAGGAGGACGGAGTGTTGGAGGCTGACCCTGAGCCTCCCTACAGGGTGATGACAGCGTTCGGCAGCTCTCCTGAGTCCACCCCGCTGACTACGCGCGTCTCAAGGTCAGCATGCAGAACAGAGTGACAACGCATGTGCCACTGCCAAGTTGGAAGGGGCCTTCCAGCCCCAAGCCCTCCAGAGGATGGCCGCCGAGACATCAACGGCCACGGGATGTGGTAAGCAGCAGGCTGCCCCCATCTCTGATGTGAATCCTGGGGATATACCAAGATGTAGCGGTAGAGCATGGAGGGCTAAGCAGATAGAGGATCACTGAGAGTGTGCTGGAGAAGAGGAGGTCGCGGCACCTTTGGGAGCTAGGGTCTGTTGAGGCCACAATTGTTGACCATTAAAAAATGTTACATCCGAGACATGTGAAGCCTGAGTCACATTATTCATCACAGTAGACCTTCCTCCTCTCCCAACCCCCAGGGCCCAGCTACCAGACCTGGTCACAACCGCACCCCCCCCCTGCAAAAACATACCACCTGCAGGTGTTGGGTGTGTCCGTGCACTCATCTTCGAGGATTCTATAGACTCTGGAAGAGTTCCTGCCGATTGGATGGTAGTTAATGTAACTCCACTATTTAAAAAGGGAGGCAGAGAAAAAACAAGAAAGGATACACCAATAAGCCTGACGTGAGTGGAGGGAAGGGGGAATTCTAGAATCCTTTATGAAAGATTTTATACAGAGCACTCAGAAAACAGTGGCAGGATCAGAACGAGTTGGCATGTATTTATTAAAGGGAAGTCATGCTTGACAAATCGACTGGAAATCTTCACGGATGTAACTAGTAGAGTTGATGAGGGGGAACCAGTGGATGTGGTATATTTGGACTTTCAGAAGGTTTTTGACAAAGTCCCGCATAAAAGATTAGTTTGTAATAATAAAGCACATGGGATTAGGTGTAGTGTATTGAGATGGATAGAAAACTGATTGGCAGACAGGAAACAAAGAGCAGGAATTAACGGGTCTTTGTCAAATTGGCAGGCAATGACTAATGGGTTACCACAAGGATTGGTGCTAGGCCCCAGCGATTCACAATGTATATTAATGATTTAGATGATGGAACAAAA
The DNA here is from genome assembly GCF_047496885.1 of Scyliorhinus torazame. Taxonomy (NCBI): domain Eukaryota; kingdom Metazoa; phylum Chordata; class Chondrichthyes; order Carcharhiniformes; family Scyliorhinidae; genus Scyliorhinus; species Scyliorhinus torazame. The sequence continues at coordinate 123,634,004 of NC_092709.1, forward strand.
GGTAATATCTCCAAATTTGCAGATGATACCAGGTTGGGTGGGTGGGTGAACTGTGTGGAGGATGCAGAAATCCTTCAGAGCGATTTAGACAAGTTGAGTGGGTGAATGCATGGCAGATGCAGTACAATTTGGATAAATGTGAGGTTATCCACTTTGGTAACAAAAGCGAGAAGGCAGACTATTATGTGAATGGCCATAATGTGGAATGTGCAACAAGACCTGGGTGTCCTCGTACACCAGTCACTGAAGGTAAGCATGCACGTACAGCAAGCCCTAACAAAGGCAAATGATATGTTGGTCTTCATAACGAGAGGATTTGAGTACAGGAGTAGGGATGTCTAGCTGCAATTATAAAGGCTGTGGTGAGGCCACACCTGGAATATTGTGTACCGTTTTGGACTCCTTATCTGCAGAAAGATGTTCTTGCTCTAGAGGGACTGCAGTGAAGGTTTACCAGACTGATTCCTGGGTTTGCAGTGTTAAGTAATGGGTTAAGCGACATTCCAATTAGTTGTCTCATTTATGTTAAGTATCCAATAATTGACACAGGTATGTAAAGAGGCTACAGGTGGTCTTTGTGTCAGGTGATGTGAAGATAGAGTTTTGTGCAGTCTGTTGAAGTGCAATAAAGGTGTTTGTGAAAAGGAGAAGATCCTTTGACTCTTTATACAACAGCAGCTAAACGTCTAACAAATGGTAGCAGAGGGTGGCTGCTGTGCAAATGTGAAGGGTTGAAAGAAAGAACTTTTCCAGACCAAGGAGTGAGTGAGAAGAAAAAATAAAGATATATGGCTGAACCTAGGATAAATATGGCTGGATATGACTACAAAGAACAAAAGAACAAAGATATTTACAGCACAGGAACAGGCCCTTTGGCCCTTGGGCAGCACGGTAGCATTGTGGATAGCACAATTGCTTCACAGCTCCAGGGTCCCAGGTTCGATTCTGGCTTGGGTCACTGTCTGTGCGGAGTCTGCACATCCTCCCCGTGTGTGCGTGGGTTTCCTCCGGGTGCTCCGGTTTCCTCCCACAGTCCAAAGATGTGCACGTTAGGTGGATTGGCCAATATAAAATTGCCCTTAGTGTCCAAAATTGCCCTTAGTGTTGGGTGGGGTTTCTGGGTTATGGGGATAGGGTGGAGGTGTTGACCTTGGGTGGGGTGCTCTTTCCAAGAGCTGGTGCAGACTCGATGGGCCGAATGGCCTCCTTCTGCACTGTAAATTCTATGATAATCCAAGCCCGTGCCGACCATGCTGCCCGACTAAACTACAATCTTCTACACTTCCTGGGTCCGTATCCCTCTATTCCCATCCTATTCATGTATTTGTCAAGATGCCCCTTAAATGTCACTATCGTCCCTGCTTCCACCACCTCCTCCGGTAGCGAGTTCCAGGCACGCACTACCCTCTGCATAAAAAACTTGCCTCGTACATCTACTCTAAACCTTGCCCCTCTTACCTTAAACCTATGCCCCCTAGTAATTCACCCCTCTACCCTGGGGAAAAGCCTCTGACTATCCACTCTGTCTATGCCCCTCATAACTTTGTAGACCTCTATCAGGTCGCCCCTCAACCTCCGTCGTTCCAGTGAGAACAAACCGAGTTTATTCAACCGCTCCTCATAGCTAATGCCCTCCATACCAGGCAACATTCTGGTAAATCTCTTCTGCACCCTCTCTAAAGCCTCCACATCCTTCTGGCAGTGTGGCGACCAGAATTGAACACTGTACTCCAAGTGTGGCCTAACTAAGGTTCTATACAGCTGCAACATGACTTGCCAATTATTATACTCCATGCCCCGGCCAATGAAGGCAAGCATGCCGTATGCCTTCTTGACTACCTTCTCCACCTGTGTTACCCCTTTCAATGACCTGTGGACCTGTACTCCTAGATCTCTTTGACTTTCAATACTCTTGAGGGTTCTACCATTCACTGTATATTCCCTACCTGCATTCGACCTTCCAAAATGCATTACCTCACATTTGTCCGGATTAAACTCCATCTGCCATCTCTCCGCCCAAGTCTCCAAACAATCTAAATCCTGCTGTATCCTCTGACAGTCCTCATCGTTATCTGCAATTCCACTAACCTTTGTATCGTCTGCAAACTTACTAATCAGACCAGTTACATTTTCCTCCAAATCATTTATATATACTACAAAGAGCAAAGGTCCCAGCACTGATCCCTGTGGAACACCACTGGTCACAGCCCTCCAATTAGAAAAGCATCCTTCCATTGCTACTCTCTGCCTTCTATGACATAGCCAGTTCTGTATCCACCTTGCCAGCTCACCCCTGATCCCGTGTGACTTCACCTTTTGTACTAGTCTACCATGAGGGACCTTGTCAAAGGCTTTACTGAAGTCCATATAGACAACATCCACTGCCCTACCTGCATCAATCATCTTAGTGACCTCCTCGAAAAACTCTATCAAGTTAGTGAGACACGACCTCCCCTTCACAAAACCATGCTGCCTCTCACTAATACGTCCATTTGCTTCCAAATGGGAGTAGATCCTGTCTCGAAGAATTTTCTCCAGTAATTTCCCTACCACTGAAGTAAGGCTCACCGGCCTGTAGTTCCCTGGATTATCCTTGCTACCCTTCTTAAACAGAAGAACAACATTGGCTATTCTCCAGTCCTCCGGGACATCCCCTGAAGACAGTGAGGATCCAAAGATTTCTGTCAAGGCCTCAGCAATTTCCTCTCCAGCCTCCTTCAGTATTCTGGGGTAGATCCCATCAGGCCCTGGGGACTTATCTACCTTAATATTTTTTAAGACATCCAACACCTCGTCTTTTTGGATCTCAATGTGACCCAGGCTGTCTACACACCCTTCTCCAGACTCAACATCTACCAATTCCTTCTCTTTGGTGAATACTGATGCAAAGTATTCATTTAGTACCTCGCCCATTTCCTCTGGCTCCACACATAGATTCCCTTGCCTATCCTTCAGTGGGCCAACCCTTTCCCTGGCTACCCTCTTGCTTTTTATGTACGTGTAAAAAGCCTTGGGATTTTCCTTAACCCTATTTGCCAATGACTTTTCGTGACCCCTTCTAGCCCTTCTGACTCCTGGCTTAAGTTCCTTCCTACTTTCCTTATATTCCACGCAGGCTTCGTATGTTCCCAGCCTTTTAGCCCTGACAAATGCCTCCTTTTTCTTTTTGACGAGGCCTACAATATCTCTCGTTATCCAAGGTTCCCGAAAATTGCCGTATTTATCCTTCTTCCTCACAGGAACATGCCGGTCCTGAATTCCTTTCAACTGACACTTGAAAGCCTCCCACATGTCAGATGTTGATTACCCCCCCTTATTTTCTGAAAGGGGATCATACGACCAATGGAGAAGTGCAGTAGTTATGTGGACTAAGGTAACTGCCTTGGGAAAGAGAAAACAAGGTATGGCATTGTCTCTTTCTCTACCTTATGATAGTAAAATCCGAAGCAAAGTGCTTTCTGAGCTGGAATATGGAAGAGTTAGACTCAGAAGGTGGTCTGGAGACTCTATTACATTATATGGATAAGATTTATAAAAATGGATAACCTGTTAAATGCGTTTGAAGCATGGTCGGATTTTGATAGGTTCCGGAAAATAGAGGAATTCTCCATGGAAATCCTAATGGAATTTGGCAGACTATATAAAAAGGCTGCAGAAACACAACCTGGAATTTCAATAGTCTGTATTGGCATTTAAATTACTTGACTGTGCTAGAGTGAGCAACATGGATAGGCTCCTGGTTTTGACAGGAGTTCAGTTTGCGGACAAGGATCCCTTATTCGATCAGATGACAGAAGCTTTAAAAATAGTTTCTGGGCAAACATTCGATTCCGATGGCTCTGATGACCCAAATAGATCAATCTGCAATAAAGCAGACTATGGAAGATACACTACTAACAGGATGGCGAAATTGCTCAGCTACAAATAGGTTCCAAGATTATAGAAGGAGATCGGGATGCAGAAATTATGAAGACAGAAACCCAGTTAGAACCTACAATAGGAAGTTGAACCCCAGAAATGCCCGGGGTATGATAAATCGATGTTTTCGACGTGACTCTCAATACCATCATGCTTTCAACTGTCCAACACGTTATAATAGTGTTTGACGCGACACATGCCATGGAAGAGTCAGAAGAGGAAAAAGATATTGACCAGAAAGAAGGCATTGTCCTATTAACAAGCAGTTTTACGACGGTAATGAGGGTGTTGGTTGCAGAATCATTCAATTGTGCTGTATTGGACAGTGGCTGAACATCTACTGTGTGTGGAATTGACTGGTTAAAATGTTACTTGGACTCCTTGAATGCTGAAAATCGTAACAAGGTTAAGGAATTTGAAAGTTCCACAAGTTTCAGGTTTGGGGATGATAATACTCTGAAGTCATTGAAAAGAGTGGTGATCCCTTGCAATATTGCCGGAGTGTCATGTGAAAGTACCTTTAAGAAATGGATGTTTAAGAAATGTACCTTTAAGAAATGGGTGTTTACCAGTGATATCAGAGTGTGGGTGGAGCTGGGCTGTCTGTCAGCTTTTTACTTTCGTTTTAGGCTGTTTGCTGCAGGGTGTGTTTTAGTTTCGTTTTCAGTGTTGGATCTGAAGCCTGACAAAGCAGGTGTACTGCTGTTCTCATTGCCATGAAAAGACTATCTCTTGATCATTTGGTGAATTCAGAATTCTAAATGGTCTCAGTAGTGAATGTAAACCTGATGTGCTTCTGTTAAAAGGTGTTTCTTTTGTCTTCTGGATGTTGTTTGGGAAGTTATTAAGGATTACTGAGTGTATTCTTTGGGGTTGTATTTGAATTGATGGTTGCTAAGATGTTCACTGTATGTTTTAAAAAGGTTAACTTGAGTTCATAGAAATAACACTGTTTTGCTTTAAAAAAATACTTTTCCATTTCTGCTGTACCACACTGTAGAGTGGGCTGTGTGCTCCCCATACCACAATCGATTAAAAGTTGTGCGTCAGGTGAACTCCATGATACACTTTGGGGTTCTCTAAACCCTGGCCCATAACAGGAATGAATCATTTCATTAGCACGGATGTTGTATCAAGTGAGATACCTTTGCTTCTGAGCAGACCATCGATGAAGAAAGCACACGTGAAACTGGATATGGAACAGGATAAGGCAACAGTTTTTGGAAAGACGGTGGACTTACAATTTACACAGTCGGGTCACTATTGTATTCCATTACTGACAAATAATATTTCAAGTAGAGTGGTTAAGGATGTGCTAATGGCAGTTAAAAATGGGACTTTAGCTGATAAAAAGCATGTTGTATTTCAACTGCATAGGCAATTTGTACATCCGTCTCCTCGGAGGCTGAAAAAATTATTAAAGGATGCAGGGGTAAGGGATAAAGACTATACTAAACTGATAGAACAGGTTAGTGATCACTGTGAAGTTTGTAGGAAGTACAGAAGGACACCAGCACCACTGATAGTAACCCTGACTTTGGCCAGGGATTTTAACGACATTCTGGCCACGGACCTTAAGATCTGGGATAAAGCTAATAATATATTTATTTTGCATTTTGTCGATTTAGCAACCAGATTTAGTCAATCAACGAAGTAAAGAAAAGAGAGTAATTCTGGATCAAATCGTGGAAAAATGGATAGGGACAGGAATGTGACCACCGGCAAAATTCCTTACAGACGATGGGGAGAATTTGCTAATCTGAGTTTAGGGATATGTGGGAAAACGTGAATATCACAGTTATGAATACGGATGCGGAAAGCCCATTTAGTAGTGGTGTGTGTGAAAGAAACTATGTGGTAATAGATGACATGCTCCGGAAAATTTTGGCAGATATACCAACTGGAAGCTAAGTTCAGCTTTAGCATGGGTGGTACAGGCAAAGAATTCATTGCAGATGGTTGGGGGCTATCATCCCTATCAATTAGTGTTTGGTAGAAATCCTAAAATTCTGTCCATTTTAGATGACCAGCCTCCAGCTTGGGAAGGGACTACAAATAGCTCTGCCTTTGCTGAGCATTTAAATGCATTACATAGCAGTAGAAAAGCTTTTTTGGAAGCAGATGTCTCTGAAAGAATTCGCAGAGCTTTAAGACATAATGTACGACCATCGGATACCGTTTTTCAGCAAGGAGAGAAGAGAGACAATTTTCAGGAATGGAAAGGCCCAGGGAAGATCATGGGCATAGATGGCAAAACAATTATTTTGCAACATGGCAATCAAACTGTTAGGGTACATTCATCAAGGATAATGGGTACAGATTACAAATTTTCAAATTTAGACAGAGCAGACAGACATGACGAGGAACCAGAGTCATCTGGTACGCACGTGTTACAGAACTATGAGGACCAGTTAACTGATATAGACAGGGTTTCTGTAGAGGAACGCAACAATTCTGATGAATTAGAACAGGCCATTTTTCCAAAAGGACAACTGCCAAAAGTTGGTACAAAAGTGACATACTTGCCTGAAGGGTCTAGTCAATGGAAGGATGCAACTGTTATTAGTAGAGCAGGGAAGGTCACTGGAAAGTATAAACATTGGTTGAATGTACAGCATTCAGGGGAAGGAGTCAAGACAATGGATTGGGAACACGAAGTTCAAAAATGGAGGGCACAGAAATGCAGTGCCAGTTCAGATAGTACATCAGGTAGTGAACAGGTCCACAGGAAAAGGTCGAGAACTATTGAAAGGACATCCCACAGCAGAATAGATAGATCAAGCAGTAGCAGTACAGAACAAGGCCAGGCGGGAGAGGGGACATAGTTTATCAAGATCTCGGAACATGAGTCGGACTACAAATACTAATAGGAGTAGAAGCCCGCATGCACATGTGATTTCGGTGGCTTCCAATAAATTAGATGAAAAAGTTATCAAAGATGCCAAACAGCAAGAACTGCATAGTTGGAGTGAATTTGGGGTATACACGGAAGTACCTGATAGAGGACAAAGAGCTCTATCCCACAGATGGATTTGCATGGAAAAGGTTCTTCCGGATGGAACTAAGGCAAAGGCCAGGATTGTAGCAAGGGGATTTGAAGAAAACTTAGAAGATCAGGATTTAAGGGTAGATTCACCTACGGCAGGAAAGGTTATTTTAAAGATCATCTTGGCTCTATTAGCCACAAAGGCATGGGAATGCAAATCTATAGATATAAAAGCTGCCTTTTTGCAGGGACATCAACTCTAGAGAGACATTTTTCTCCTAAAGAGGCAGCTAACACAGAAGGGGTACTCTGGAAGTTGAACAAATGTGTATATGGATTGAATGATGCGTCTAGAGTCTGGTACTTTTCGGTAAGGTCAGTTTTGTTAAAGTTAGGCTGTTGCCAGTTGAAAGCAGATCCTGCAATGTTTTACTGGCACTATAAAGGAAATCTTTCTGGAATCTTTATGATGCATGTCGATGATTTTTTGTGGGGTGGGACTAGTGATTTTGAAGCTATTGTAATCTCTGGTTTGAGGAAAGAATTCAGGGTTGGAAGTCAGGCTTCCGGTGCATTTAAATATATTGGACTGGAAATCGGACAGAATAAGTTAGGGGCAACTTTATGTAGCAATCTTATTTGGAAAGCATCAGCCCAATAGCAATTAGTCGTGTCCGGGTTTCACAAAAAGACGCAATGGTTTCAAAGATGGAAAAAGAGCAACTGCGAAGTTTAATTGGGCAACTGAATTGGTTAGGTACACAGACTAGACTGGACGTGAGTTTTGATTTCTTATAGTTGAGTACAAAAATGAATGATCCCAACGTGGAAGACATAATAAGAGCAAATAAAGCGTTGGTCAAACTAAAAATGCAGGAGTGTGTTTTGAGGTTCCCAGTTTTAGGTGACCTTAAGCACTTGAAACTCATAGTTTATAGTGATGCGTCCTATGCAAATTTATGTGATGGAGTTTCAAGCGCAGGAGGTTTTATAATTTTCCTTTTGGGGAACAATGGTAAATGTTGCTCTCTTGTGTGGGAAACAAAGAAAATAAGGAGAGTGGTCAAAACCACTTTGGCTGCTGAGATGTTAAACCTTGTAGAGACGGTGGATATGGCCTTTTATATATCTCAGATATTGACAGAAATTTTGGGATTTGGGTAATACACCTATTGAATGTCACATTGACAATAATCCCTGTGGGAAAATGTGCACTCTACAAAAAGTGTCAATGAAAAAGGTTGAGGTAAAACATCGCAAGTTTGAAGCAGATGTTGGACAGAGGGGAAATAGCAAAAATTAAATGGGTCGACAGTAGCTATCAATTTTCTGTTTTACAAAAAGAGGGGCTAGTTCACAGAAACTTTTGGATATCGTTAATGAAGGGCGCCTGGCCCAGAATATGGGCCACCACCTCGAGCCTCTGTCGACACTGCTGCTGCCACCTTCCCTGGCATCTCACCGGCTGGCCTGCCAATGCCACCGCGAGGGTAACTTCCGAGTGGTCCAAGATATCATCCATAATGTAATATCTGTAAGGAATTGGAGTAAGAGGGTGTGAGACTGACAATCAGCTATGGCGTCTACCCCGGTACCATCAGATCCTCCAAGAATCCCCCATCCTCACATCCCCTGCCATTCCTCAGGGTGCCATCCAACACGCCCTGCACACACAGTCCCAGCCATTGCGGTTAACACACAAATATGGGCTAAGGATGGAGCTATAACAAGTAAAAGCCGCTGATTAGACATGGTACTGCATTAGGCAACATCTTAAATTATTTTCTTCAGTCTTCAAGTGGAATTTGAATCACATCCTCCTGAGAAAGAGATGAGCGTGCTACCAACTGAACTCACCTACCTTCTTAATTGCTTTATTTTCTAATTTACTCTTTACAACTTCAGTCAGTGCTGTCCTACACATTGGGCTTTATTCTATCATTTTAACTGCTCAATAATGAAGAAAAATAGCATCAAAAGATATTTTAATGAATGTTTTGTCACATGATTATGGTTACTGTGGTTCTGGATTTTGCAGTTCTAATGATGGTCAGTGTTTGCTGTTATTACTCTGTGAAACGGACAGAAACTCCCAGAATTCACACATGCACACATAGATTTGGAAATCCAAGAGGTTGCTCCCAGTTATACCCTGCTCCTCCACAGAATGTGTTTTTGAAGTCTTCAGAAATATAAATCAATTAAAATCATAATTCATATGAAGATTCACATTTTACTTTTTCTCACGGTATTCTCACTGTAAGAACACTTGGAAATATTGTGCCTTTATGAATGACATGTAACTGGACATTTAACAATGCTATCAGTCATTATTACTGATGAATAATCTCTCAGCCCCTGAAAAATTTGATTTTACATTTGTGGCATGTCAAATTTCTCCAGCCCGTGATAAAATCCACAGATCTTTAAAGTGATAAAAGACTCATGAAGTCTGTTTCTGATATTACAGCCTTCAACCTATTCCTATGTGTATGTCCCAGTCTTTGTTTTGCTTCCTTAAAATGATAAAAGGGCAGAAATCTTTTTTAAATAGGGAAATTTGAATTGAGGGCAGCACGGTAGCATAGTGGTTAGCGCAATTGCTTCACAGCTCCAGGGTCCCAGGTTCGATTCCGGCTTGGGTCACTGTCTGTGCGGAGTCTGCACATCCTCCCCGTGTGTGCGTGGGTTTCCTCCGGGTGCTCCGGTTTCCTCCCACAGTCCAAAGATGTGCAGGTTAGGTGGATTGGCCATGATAAATTGCCCTTAGTGTCCAAAATTGCCCTTCGTGTTGGGTGGGGTTACTGGGTTATGGGGATCGGGTGGAGGTGTTGACCTTGGGTAGGGTGCTCTTTCCAAGAGCTGGTGCAGACTCGATGGGCCGAATGGCCTCCTTCTGCACTGTAAATTCTGTAAAAAGTTACATATTAAAACCTGCTTATTATTTACTTGTATGCTATCTGTTTTAGGGAACTAAATTGGTATTACATACAGTTTCCTGGTGGGATGCTGCACACTTGAAGAATTCATAAAATGCAGAGGCTGCCATTATAACTAAACTCTCCCTCGGCTTCCCTGCCAGTCATCTGTGATTATCACCGAAAAGCTGCATAAAATCATATTGCTTCAAATTTCCCTATTTAAAAAAGATTTCTGTAACTAAAGGTTACCTACGGTTAAATTATTGGGATACATTTTTCATTGGGATTGCCCCAATCCTCCGCCATAACATTGGTGGAGGATTGATGGGAGCCCCAAGGTAACAGTGCAAACATCCATTTCCCTTGGGTTTCCTCTGATCTTATGCCGAGGTTGCAGTGAGAAATCAGAAAAGTCTCTGTGGAAATTCTAGCCAGTTGTATTTATTTTGGATGTTGGCATACAACAATTTGATTTGGAAGTCATAGTTCCAGTACTCTTTGATTTTTAATCATCTGCTAATAAGTTAGCCTGCTAATTTATTACATTTTGATTGTGTTTGGTCCTTGACAAAATAGGTGAAACAGAAATTGTATATCAGTGGTCAAAATCTTTTGTTAATGGAGAGGAAGATTTATCTAAACGCAGAGTGTCTGCTGGACCTTTTACAAATGACAGACAGGAAAATGAGCTTTAATTTTATAACATGAGAAAAAATACTTGAAACTCACATGCCTATTGACAAAGGACGGAATTCTCCTTTCCGGAAACTAAGGGCAGGGTTCTCTCAGCCTGGGGCCGGGTTGGAGAATCCCTGCGAACGGCGCGAATCACGCCACGCCGCCCCAACACGATTCTCCGCAGAGCAGAGAATCGGCGCCATTGCCGCTGGCGTGGTTGAGTGGCGCCAGTCGGGATGGGCCGAGTAACCGTCGTGAAAAGCCGAGTCCCGCCGGCGCCTTTCTCACCTGCTCTCAGCCGCAGGGAACTCGGCGTGGAAGGGTCAGGAGGGCAGCCTGTGGGGGAGGGAGGGTGGGTTCCGACCCCAGGAGAGCCTCCAATGTGGCCTGACCTGTGATCAGGGCCCACCGATCGGTGGGCCAGCCTCTCTGGCTGGGGACCTTTCTTCCGCGCCGGCCCCTGTGGCCCTGTGCCATGTTGCGTCGGGGCCGGCGCGTTGGAGGGAGCCACTGCGCATGCGCGCCTTGGCGCCGCTGCCACTGCGCATGCACAGACCCCGCAGCACCCAGTTCACACCGGGATCAGCAGCTGGAGTGGCATGAACCGTTCCAGTGCCGTGCTGGCCCCCTGCAGGGGCTCGAATTGCTGATCCTGAGGCCGTGTTGACGCCGTCGTGAAATGCAACGGCTTTTCCAACTAGCCTCAGGATCACAGAATCCCGCCCCAAGTGTTCCCGCCAGCGGAGAATTGGGACTGGCCCCCCTGGCGCTAAGAGGGTCACCCAGGTGGAGTCACAGTCCTTTGGTATGCAAATATATGCAGAGTAGCAAGTGCCATGGATTCACATCACTCTCCTGACCACTTCAAAGCAGCTAAGTGGCTTCACTTCCACTTTTCTACACAGAAAGAATTTAGCATTGTTGAAGTGGTCAGAAGCTGTCAGTTTATAAACACAGTGTGTTGAGGATCAATGAAAGGTACTTGAGATGCATTTAAGCCTGAAGGGAAAGATAAATAAACAAATCCACTAGTGGCTGTGTCTGAACCATTAAGCTGTCAATCACAGGCTAGTGAAAGATATTGCTCTGTGAAATTGAATGGATACTTAGCATTACAAAGAATCTGGAGATTTGAAGTCTTTTCAAATGTTGAAGGCTTTGCAGGAAGGTTCTGACAGTTCAAAAAGCTGCAGTTTGAATGGCATAGTGCTGAGGGAGCAGATTTTTGGAAAGTGTTCCTGCGTTAAGTCTTCACTGAATTGTCTGGACTGATCATCAGCTATCAGGCAGAGCAGTTTCGGATGAGGAGGATACTTTAGAGCTTAAAATGTCTGACCAGGATGAAGCTGTTGAAGAGAGATCTACCTATGATCACCATGCCAAGGTAATCTTCAGGTTGCCCAAGGCTGGAATGGTCAGTCCAGACATGGGATCCCCAACCCATGGTAGGGTCCCGGGGTCAAGCCCTCACCCACAGTCCGAGGTCACAAACCCCCAGAACTCTTGAGGAACCTCCTCTGCAGCCTTGGCAGTGACAGAGAGGCACATTAGCAATGGGATGACCCCTTAACACCCCTCGGGGTCCACTCAACAGGGCTACACTTGGCCATGCAGACACCAAAGCCTGCCCGGTGGATTTCCGGCTATTGAGGTTGGAGCAACACGTGGGGCGGAGAGAAATCGGGCTTCCAGCCTGTTAATTGCATACTGATGTATGCAAATCAGCAGTTTACATGTTACTGCCGGTGCGAGGGGAGTAGCCCTCCATGGATGGTGGCATGGGAGCGGAGACTGAGGACGGCTCTGTCGTCCGGCGCCAAGCCCGTTTTTAAGCCGATGCTCCATTCTCCGCTCGATTGGAATTCCCAATCGCGCAGCGGAAAATGGAGAATCCCAGCCAAAATCTTTAAATAGTGATGATGAATAAGCAGTCGTAGAAACATCGAAAATAGGAGCAGGAGGAGGCCATTCGACTCTTTGAGCCTGCTCCACCATTCATTATGAACATCCTACTCAATAGCCTAATCCCGCTCCCCACTGCCCCCCAAATCCCAAGTGATATATTTAACGGTTTATTCAAAACATACAATGTTCTGGCCTTAACAGCCACCTGTGGTAATGAATTCCACAGGCCGAACACTTTCTGGGTGAATATATCTCTATCCCAAATGGTCTCCGCATATCTTCAGACTGTGACCCCTGGTACTGGACACACATCATCGGAAACACCCTTTTGGCATCTACACTGTTTAGTCCCATTAGAACTTCACAGGTTTCTGTGAGATTTCCCCTCATTCTTCTGAACTCCAATGAATACAATCCTAACCGATTCAATCTCTCCTCATACGTCAGTCCTGCCATCCCGGGAATCAGTTTGGTAAATCTTCGCTGCACTCCCTCTATAGCTAGAACATCTTTCCTCAGATATCGAGACCATATGGAGTCTCAGACTGCTGCAAAGAAACTTGAGAGGAATGAATGTCACACCTTGACTTCAAATAAACTGGGTTTACAACTTATTCACAGTTTTTGAAGCACAAAAACAGGCTATTTGATCCAAAATAAATGGAACAGGGTTTTATGTAATTACTGAGGAGTAGAGAGGATGAGGCAATAAATTGCCTTGGTAATTATTTAAAGAGCAAGAGTTATTTGATGGTAAGTACACTCCAGATGAATGAGGAACTGAGTGGTTTGCTACCTTCAAGGATTTCAAAATATTTAAAAAAGAGTAATACACTAGAGTCCATGCAAGTGGAATAACTGAATCTCATAATGATGAACACTACAGAGAGCAGTTAGTTTTGACAACCCTTTTAGTGTTAGAGCTGCACTGTCATGATAATTTTCTCTCAATGTCTATTAAAAATATCCTGAAATGTGTCACAAAATGTGAGACATGAATGGATTGAATTTCCTCAGGGTTTCTCCCTTTCTGCCATTTTAACTTTGGTAGACATTCAATTGAAACTCCATTAGCATTGGAGGAGCAAGAGAAGTCCCAAAGCAATTCACTCCCTAGATGATATATAACTGTGATTTAATGTTCTGTCAGAATTCTCCCAAATGTCCTCCGTAGTTTTGATGGGAGACCAATGGAAATTCTGGAGAAATGCCACAGATGGGGATTTAAGATGTTTCTTCAGTGTTTCTGCTGACCTTCTGCAGAGTTACCAAGTTTTATTTTCAAAGGGAGCACAAGTATTCTCATGTCTGAAATTGATAAAGGTTCACTCTCCAATCAAGCAGGACAAAGCCTTGCTGGAAGTACATGCTGGAAAATCAGGTGTAGAGTTCATTATTTTCCATTTACTTTCCATAATTTAATTAAATAAAAGGGAAAATTGCATGCAACATGTGTTCTATTGTCCAGTAATGATTCTCAGTAGAAAATGATCCACACTCGGAACATGCAAATCAAAACCCTTGATCTCACATGTACAATGTACATGTATCGACAAGTCCTCGAATTAACTTATCTGCCACTCTTCTGACAGTGTTATGGTTGCAGAATAGGAGCAGTTGCAGAACAGGAGCAGTTCCAAAATATTTTAGACTCTGGTCTCTCAATGTAAAATATTAACAAAAGAGCCACACTTTGTCATCAATTTACACACGACTGGTTGGAATGTTTATTTCTACATTATTTAGGTGAGCTGTCTGAAAGATGGGAGTTTAAACTGATATTGAACATAACCAGACTGGGCAATACAGTGTTAATGTGAGGGTAAAGAAAGTTTAATCATTATTAGCAATGAAGTTACCATTCCAATTCCAAGCAATTTTTGAAAACAATTTGAAGGGAACAGCAACAGGACGACTCAATTTGCAAGATAGCATCAGAGACATTTGGAAGGATCAGAAAGCCAAAAGTGTTGTGCAAGCTCCTCCAGAAAACGCAATTGCTGAAAGTCACAGTGAAGCATACACCATATGGAGTCTCAGACTGCTGCAAAGAAACTTGAGAGGAATGAATGTCACACCTTGACTTCAAATAAACTGGGTTTACAACTTATTCACACAGTTTTTGCAGCACAAAAACAGGCTATTTGATCCAAAATAAATGGAACAGGGTTTAAGCTTCACACGAGTCTCTTGTCATTTTACTTCAGTTTGATGTGTTATGTATTCTGGGATAACACAGGCTGCAACTGGATGCAGCTTGAACCAAAAGATACTCCAGACCTTGAAGTTAGTTCAATCTGATTTATTGAACCAGTAGCACAGTTCTCTATGAGTTTGACTCTCTGCTAACATAAGTGTGGTTACTCTGTCTGACTGAACTAGATCAGCTCTTAGCCACGTGCTGGAGCTGTGATACTGTACATACACCCTGACTCACTCTGCAGATGTTCATCAGTGGAAAGAGGCAGAGTGTGAGTGCCTTGTGCCTTTTATAGTGAGATACCACCCGAGTGTCCTGCCTGCTCATTGGTCATGTCCTGTTCTCCGTGTTCATTAGCTGCCTGTCTGTGCCTGCCTGCAGATCATTATCTGCATGTCTGCATATCATGACACAGCTCACCCTTTCAATGGGAAATGCTGGGCGGGATTCTCCGACCCTCCGTGCCAGAATTGCGCCCGGCGCGGGTGCGGAGAATAGCCGTTCAAGCCAGAATTCTGTCACGGAGGCGCTGCCGCCATTCTCTGCGGACCCGCCAGCCCTGCGTGCGCAGTCGACGTGGCGCTGGTCGGGGGCTGTTGGAACAGGCCCCCGCGGCGATACTCCGCAGTCGACCAGCCGAACTCCCGCCGTCATGGTTTACATCCGGTGCCACCCAGATCGGACCCGTGGCCGCGGTGACGGTCCCGGTGGGGGGAATCTGACTCGGGGGGGGGGGGGGCCTCCGCGGTGGCCGGCCCATGATCGGGGGCCACCGATCGGCGGGCCATCGCGATCTGGGGGGGGGCCCTACCTTCCTCCGCGCGGGCCCGCTGTGGGGCTCTGCCATGTCGGCGGTGCCTGCGCTGTTAAGTAATGGGTTAAGAGACATTGCAATTAGTTGTCTCATTTATGTTAAGTATCCATTAATTGACACTGATATGTAAAGGGGCTTCAGGTGGCCTCTGTCAGGTGGTGTGTTGTTAAGAGTTTTGTGCAGATGCTGTGGAAGCGAAATAAATGGTGTTTGGTGAAAAGGAACAATAACTTTAGACTCTTCATTTCACAGCAACTAAAATGTCGAACATGCGCCGAGGTGGGACACCACACGCATGCGCGGACCCGCTTGCGACCGCCGTGCGCATGCGCAGCCTGGACATCAGGGCCCCGTCGGCAGCCTGGGCCGTGTGATGCATGCTGGGGCTCTGCTAGCCCCTGGAAAAAGTCCATAGTGATTCTTGCCCGTTTTACAGCGGGCGTGGGGACTTAGACCCCAAAAGGGAGAATCCCGCCCGTTACGTTTAAACACTTCAAGGTAAGTTCCATAGAGCCTGTCCTGCTGCACTGAATTTTTTCTGGCCTTTCCATTCAAGTTATTTTTATTGAGAACCGAGGGAGTATTTCAGCTGTGTTAGAGATTTATCTCGTAGTTGAAAATCAGTAGAGGCGGGGAGAGACAATTTGCAAACCTTACAATGACATTCAAATGAAATACAGATCTGGAAATAGTTTGAAGCCAACCTTGGACAAAGGGGCCCATTTTCAATAGCAGTCAATTTTCCAGATCCTCCCCCCACCATTAATTTGTCTCGAAATATTATTACTTTGAATCCTCCTCATTTATATGCGTGATGTCTCTTTATGTTGGCTTTACAGTGAATCAATGCAAAACAATTAGAATATCTGAAAAACTGAAGCTATAAAATGATGATCTGGGGTTCATTTTTGGTCTCATATCTTTTGCAGACAAATTGGAAGCTCAAAATCCAGCTATGTTACAGACATGTTATTGCAATTTTATGCAAGGTTATCTATTCTAGTACTTTAGTTTAAATCCCAATGCACAAGGGGAGAGCCTGTGGTGAAGTGGGTATCCATAGAATCCCAGCAGCAAATTGCAGCAACTCAGCAAGCATAAGGGTAAATGTCCTAGCTAGGTTTCTGGCACCAGAACAGGCACTGATTGAGGAGCTGGAGAGAATGCATTGTCTTCCTGAGGAAGGACCATTCTCGAATTGCATAACTGCCACTGCTATTGGCCTGCAGCCAATCACTGATCTCCAGGGGAACTGACTGTAGGAGTTCTATGATTTGATTGAAGATCCTATCCAATCAGTCCCCGAGCCTGTCAAAGGCTATGGTAGTGGTGAAGACCTGAGCCTGAATTACCCTGGTATGGACATAATTCAGAGACATGACTATTAGAGCGACAGACCTCTAAGAGGGCTGGATTATATTGAGATGACTACATGCTTCATAATTAATAATAATCTTTAGTGTCACAAGTAGGCTTACATTAACACTTCAATGAAGTTACCGTGAAAAGCCCCTAGTTGCCACATTCCGGCGCCTGTTCGCCTGAGGGAAAATTCAGAATGTCCAAATTACCTAATAGCACGTCTTTCGGGGCTTGTGGGCGGAAACTGGAGCACCCGGAGGAAACCCACGCAGACACAGGGAGAACGTGCAGACTCCGCACAGACAGTGACCCAAGCCGGGAATCGAATCTGGGACCCTGGCGCTGTGAAGCCACAGTGTTAACCATTAATCATAGAGTCATACAGCACAGAAAAGGTCCTTCGGCCCATCAAGTCTGCACCAGTCAGAAACAACCAGCTAACTATTCTAATCTCATTTTCCAGCACTTGGCCCATAGCCTTGGGATCGCAAGTGCATATCTAAATACCTCTTAAATGTTAGGAGGGTCTCAGTCTCTACCACCTTTTCAGGCAGCGAGTTCTAAACTCCCACCACCCTCTGGGCAAAAATGTTTTTCCTCACATTCCCTTTAAACCTCCTGGCCTCACCTTAAATCTATGCCCCTTGGTCATTGACCCCTCCGCCAAGGAGAAAAGTTTCTTCCCGTCTACTCTATCTTTGTCCCTCATAATTTTATACATCTCAATCATGTCCCCCCCCCCTCAGTCTCCTCTGCTCCAAGGAAAACATTCCAAGTTTATCCAATCTCTCTTCATAACTTACATTCCATAACTTATATTCCCTTGGTCCTCTGATCCTCGTGCTTCCCAGGGTCCTGTCGCTAATCATGTATTCCATTGTCTTGTTTGTCCTGCCCAAGTGCATCACCTCACACTTACCCAGATTGAATTCCATTTTGATCAGCCCTTCTGACCAGCCCATTTATATCCTCCTGTAATTAAAGGCTTTCCTCCTCACTATTTACCACCTCACTATTTACCACCTCACTAGTGTGTTGATGTTCTGCAGAATCTATCAACTAGCTGAAGGAAAGAGAAGCTCCTTCCTACCCTTCATTTGCTCCAAGAAAATAGGCTACCATGGGGGCATCATGCTCTCCACTACCTCAATAATACATTTTCTATCGTTTGCAGGCAACTAACCATTTTTAAAAGCTGGAAATGTGGTCAAGCTGCTTCAGCGAAAGGCAGACATAGCTTTTAAAGTGAAGGTGTAGGTTTTCCAAGTTTTCTTTCATATGTTCTTCGGATGTGTGTATCGCTGGCAAGGGCAGCATTGATTGTTCATCCCAAATAGCTGTTGAGAAGGTAATGATGAGCAACCTTCTTGTACCTACATCACATGGACTGCAGAAGTTTAAGAAGATAGTTCACCACCTGCTTACCAAGGGCAATTTGCGATGGCTAATAAATGTTGGCCTTTCCAGTGCCAACTACATCCCATAAACAAATAAAAAAGAAACCCTTAGAAAAGTATACCTTGTCGTTAAGAGCTTCAGTCTGCCTTGAAGTGGAGCAAACTCACCATATTTCCAACTTTTCAAAGTTGCAGATAGCCTACAGAATCGCAGAATCCCTACAATGCAGAAGGAGGCCATTTGGCCCATTGAGTCTGCACCGGACCTCCGAAAGGACACCCGACCTCGGCTGACTCCCACGTCCTATCTGCATAACCCCACCTAACCTGCACATCTTTGGACACTAAGGGGCAATTAAACATAGCCAATCCACCTAATCTGAACATCTTTAGACTGTGAGGAAACCGGAGCACCCGGAGGAAATCCCACAGATATGGGGAGAAGTGCAAACTCCACACAGACAGTCCCTCAAGGCAGGAATTGAACCCAGGTCCCTGGCGCTGCGAGGCAGCAGTGCTAACAAGTGTGCAACAGTGCTGCCCAATAAACTGTGAGATTATTGCTGACTGCTTGCCTGTTACAGTTAAATGAAGGACTAAAATCAATCAGGCTTCCCACTTTTGTCACCAGGTGGGTGGAGTGGGCATTTGAAGACCCCTCACCCAATCTATACATTGAAAAACTGATCTCAATTAAAGTATAAACAGTCATTTTATCTGGATTTACAATTTTCAGCGGTTTTATTTTTGACACATATTAAATATTCCCATTAAAAATTGATGGCTACATTGACAAACATTAAAGAAATTCACAAGTACTCGGACTGTAAGATGAAAAGTGCTTGGCCTTTAATTGCTAACCAGAATAGAACTTCACCTAATATCTTCCATTCATGTCATTTAAGAATGCAACTGTTATCAGACGTGTCTGAACTAGATGTCTCTTTTTTAGGTTTTTCTAGCAATTATATTGCTGAAGGTCCTTCTGAATAATGTTTTACCTTTTGCAAATCATTAAAAAAGGACTTCAACAGTGATAATTGCAGCTTTAGGATCAAACCCATGAAACCACATGCACTTCTCTGGCATGTGGAAAGAGATGAAAAAAGAATTGAAGTGTCAGTATTCTGAACTGGCTCAATTTAGTTCCAAATAGCAGTTTGCCCATAGCAATAAATCTGGCCAAATTATTGCTCTTAATAAGCACTAAATTGCTCTCTAAATGAAAAATGCAAAAGAGAATATGCACACTGATGTAGTCAAAACTATTTCTCAGTTTTGGGCTCAAGCATATTTTTTATAATATGGGAGGCGGATTTAATATGTGATATGCTCCACATGGCAATGTTTGATGCTTCCAAAATGTGGAAATATAAACTGGAAAACTCAGAAATATTGATGCATTTGCCCTTCTTGGACATGGAAAGGTGCCAAAATGAAATAATTACTTCCATGTGCAATTTCTTTAATTTTAACACTACATTTCACTTAACAATTATTAAACCTTCTTACACGTGTTTTTAAATTTACTGTCTGGTGTCATGCATCATGTCAACAGTTGACGTGGTGGGTAGGTACTCTGCTTTCAGCCTTCTTTCAAAGTGAATCTGTTTGAATCTTGATACTGCATCAGCTGGAAATTAGTCCTTAATTTAAATTGCATTAAAGAATAAAGGGCGGGATTCTCCAATAATGGGGCTATGTCCCCATGCCCGCGGGAAAACGGGCACGAATCGGACTTTTTTCTAGAAAGTCTGGGGTGATTCTCTGTTTTTAAGGGGGCTTGCAGGGCCCCGGAGTGCTCCACGCAGCTCCGGCTGCTGATTCGGGGCCCTGCACTTCCGGCCGCGGGTCTGCGCATGCGTGTGGTCAGCCCCACGCGACATGGTGGCCCCACAGTGGGCCGGCGACAAAGAAGTAGTCCCCCCCCCAAACCAGGTCGAAAGCGCCTGCTAATCGGTGGCCCCTGATCGCAGGCCTGGCTGTCCTGGAGGCCCCCCCGGTGACGGATCACCCCGCTACCCCACCAGGATGGCCACCGCAGCCGCGACTCCGAGTTCCTGCCGGGTGGAACCATATGTGAACCACACTGGCGGGAACTTGGCCGCTCGACCGCGCGCGCGCGACTGCTGCCGATTCTCCCGCCGCGATTGCAGCGCGGAGGCTCGGCGAATCCTGGCCAAAGTATTTTCAGATCAGGAAAACACTTTTTAGCTGCAAAATTCCAGGGAGCCCACATGTTGCATGTACGCTTCCAGTGCAGAGGTTCCACAGTGGTGTGCCATGAAGACTTCAGAAGTGAGCCGCAAAATAAGATTCAAAATGATTAAACATTAATGTAAATAAACTAAATCTGATCTTCGTTTTCAGTTCCGCAGTCAGCATCTCCAAGTCCCGATGAATCTCGGGCCTCCCACTTGCATTGCAGGCCTGGAATAGGCTGCACGTGCACTGTTTGGATTTTTTACATTGGACAGGCGCATGGGCGTTAGTCGCCATGCTGGGCGGGATTTTCTGATCAGACACCCCAGCAGGATATTCTGGTCCAGCTGATGCGACCCTCCACCGTGGGTTCCCCAGCAATGAAGGGTGTGAACAAGAGAAAACATTATTGATAGCGGCAGGACTGGAAGATCCCATCGCCAGCCAATGACAGGCCATCTCCACCACCACAAAACACACCAGGCAGGGTGGTGGGAGGAAAATCCTGCCCAGTATCTGAACAGTGTCTGATAGTGTGGTAGTCACCACTGTTTTATTATATTGTATATACTGCACTGCATACGAGGGTATTACGGTAAGGCCCCTGCACTACAGGTACTTTGAAGCAAGCTTGCTTTGAAGCATACATCGGAACTGCGACAGATCCAATCCCAGAAGCACAGAAGCTCCAGTTTCTGTACACGTGGCTGAGCTTCGATGTCTTTCGCCTCACCCAGGACGTGCCTACCTATGCAGAGGCCATGGCGCTAGTGAAGGAGAACTACGCTCAGCAGACCAACAAGATCTACGTCAGGCACCTCCTGTCCACGCGGCACCAACTTCCCGGTGAGTCTGTGGAAGATTTCTGGCGTGCTCTGCTCAGCCTGGTGAGAGACTGTGATTGCCAGGCCGTTTCGGCCGCTGAACATTCTAACCTACAACAAGGAGAAGTGTGTGTTCAGCACAAACCGATTAGCCATCCTCGGCTATGTGGTTCAGAACGGAGTTCTAGAGCCCGACCCCGATCGCATGCGCCCTCTCATGGAACTCCCCCTCCCCCTCTGCCCCCAGGCCCTCAAACGATGCCTGGGGTTCTTTTCGTACTACGCCCAGTGGGTCCCTAACTATGCGGACAAGGCCCCCAATCATCCACTCCACCGGTTTCCCACTGGCGGCCGAGGCTCACCAGGCCTTCAACCATATCAAGGTCGACAATGCCAAGTTGTCTCCGTGTCTCGTCGACACGCGGTCGACGAGACACTCCCCTTCCAAGTCAAGAGCGATGCATCAGACGTCGCTCTGGCCGCCACCCTCAACCAGGCAGGCAGGCCCGTGGCATTCTTTTCCCACACCCTCCATGCCTCCGAAATTCAGCACTCCACCATCGAAAAGGAGACCCAAGCTATCGTTGAAGCTGTGCGGCATTGGAGGCATTACCTGGCCGGCAGGAGATTCACTCTCCTCACTGACCAACGGTCGGTTGCCTTCATGTTTAACACACAGCGGGGTAAGATCAAAAATGATAAGATCTTGCAGTGGAGGTATCGAGCTCTCCACCTTTAATTCCGAGATTTTGTATCGCCCCGGTAAGCTCAACAAGCCCCCCGATGCCCTGTCCCTAGGTACATGTGCCAGCGCACAAGTGGGCCGACTCTGGACCCGGCACGACGATCTCTGTCACCCAGGGGTCACCCACCTTTATCACTTCATTAAGGCTCGCAATCTGCCCTATTCCATCGAGGAAGTCAGGGCTATCACCGGAGACTGCCAGGTCTGCGCGGAGTGTAAACCGCACTTCTATGCGCATCTGGTTAATACCTCCCGCTCCTTTGAACGCCTCAGCATGGACTTCAAAGGGTCCCTCCCCTCCACCGACCGCAACACGTATTTTCTCAATGTGGTTGATGAATATTCCAGATTCCCCTTCGCCATCCCATGCCCCTATATGACGTCTGCCACTGTCATCAAAGCCCTCAACACCATCTTCGCTCTGTTCGGTTTCCCTGCTTACGTCCACAGCGACCGGGGATCCTCATTTATGAGCGATGAGCTGTGCCAGTACCTGCTCAATAGGGGCATTGCCTCGAGCAGGACGACCAGCTACAACCCCCGGGGAAACAGGCAGGTGGAGCGGGAGAATGGGACGGTCTGAAAGGCTGTCCAGCTGGCCCTACGGTCCAGATATCTCCCGCCCTCTCGCTGGCAGGAGGTCCTCCCCGACGCACTTCACTCCATTCGGTCACTCCTGTGCACGGCGACTAACAAAACCTCCCACGAACATCTCTTTGCCTTCCCCAGAAAGTCCACCTCCGGGGTTTCACTCCCAACGTGGCTGGCAGCTCCACAAGGCGGACCCGTTGGTTGAGAGGGTACAGCTACTCCAAGCAAACCCACAGTACGCCTACATAGCGTACCCCGAGAACCGCCAAGACACAGTCTCCCTCAGGGACCTGGCACCAGCTGGGTCCTCACCCCCCCCACCCCCACCCCCCGTCCTGGCGCCACCCTCACTTCCCCTAGCGCACCCCACCACAGCCCCCGCTCCAGGACAATCCATCCTCCCCTTGGTCTCACCCGGGGATGAAGAGGATGTCGACACGCTCCTGGTGTCACCGATGACCAAGCCGACGCCTGACTCGCCACCAGCACTGCGGCGCTATCAACGACGGATCAAGGCGCCCGACTGTCTAAATTTGTAACCTTCTCTGAAATTTTAATGACAACCTGTATGTAAATAGTTTTCCATCACCCCCACTTGGCTCATTATTAACAGGGGGTGAATGTGGTAGTCACCACTGTTGTATTATATTGTATATACTGACAACAGACATATACACAAAAGCATAACAGCGCCTATACTTCCTCAGGAAACTAAGGAAATTCGGCATGTCCACATTAACCCTCAGCAACTTTTACAGATGCACCATCGAAAGCATCCTATCTGGCTGCATCACAGCCTGGTATGGCAACTGCTCGGTCCAAGACCGCAAGAAACTTCAGAGAGTCGTGAACACAGCCCAGAACATCACACAAACCTGCCTCCCATTCATTGACTCTATCTACACCTCCTGTGCCTGGGGAAAGCGAGCAGCGTAATCAAAACCCCCCCACCCGGCTTACTCACTCTTCCAACTTCTTCCATCGGGCAGGAGATACAAAAGTCTGAGAACACGCATGAACAGATTCAAAAACAGCTTCTTCCCCACTGTTAGCAGACTCCTAAATGACCCTCTTATGGACTGACTTCATTAACACTACACCCCTGTATGCTTCACCCGATGCCGGAGTTATGTAGTTACATTGTGTGCCTTGCGTTGCCCTATTATGTATTTTATTTTATTTCTTTTCATGTACTTAATGATCTGTTGAGCTGCTCGCAAAAAAGTATTTTTCACTGTACCTTGGTACACATGACAATAAACAACTCCAATCCTATCTATATTGTGCTTATCCTCCAATCCTCTCACTCTTTCCCTCTAAACAAGTAAGAGGCTGGCTGCTTGGGGCTAAGTTAAATGCTCTCACTTCCTCGTTTTCTCTGCAGAAAGCACTTTAATGCATTTGACGTGGCCAAGTGCTGTCAATCACTGCTTGATGTTCATAAACATTGCCGTCAGTTCCACAGCAAGCCACAAGCGATCCATCCCAGACGGAAGGGAAATGAAATTAAGCAATCCAGATAGCTAGCTGTTTGGAAGCTGTCAACCAATTTCTCAGTGATGTGAATACAAGCCTTGCAGATCAATGATCTGAGGGGGTTTAAACTGTGGTGATTTCGCTTTGTTGGAATTTATAGCAGCTGCTTTCTCTGTCTGAGGCAGCAGGTGGAGGGGACATGTGAGTTTTAATGCAATGATTTTTTTCACTGTTTCCATCTGGACTGCTCTCTAGCTTCCAGGCAGGGGTCTCTGTAATGGGGGATCTCTGTAAAGGGGGAGCTCTGTTATGGGGGGGCTCAGTTATGGGGAACTCATTGCCACAGACAGCTGTGGAGGCCAAGTCACTGAGCGCCTTTAAGACTCAGATAGGTTCTTGATTATAAGGGGATCAGAGGTTACGGTGAGAAGGGGATCAGAAACATATCAGCCATGATCATATGGTGGAGCAGACCCGATGGGCAGCATGACCCAATTCTTTTTTAAAAATATAAATTTAGAGTATCCAATTCTTTTTTTTTTTTTCCCAATTCACCTACCTTGCACATCTTTGGGTTGTGGGGGTGAAACCCACGCAAACACGGGGAGAATGTGCAAACTCCACACGGGTAGTGACCCAGAGCCGGGATCGAACATGGGACCTCAGCGCCGTGAGATTGCAGTGCTACCACTGTGCCACAGTGCTGTCCTCGCATGAACCAATTCTGCTCCTATATCTTATGGTATAACCAAATATTGCTGAAAAGGACATCCTGTCAAAGCTTTTTGTTTTGCCCTCATCAGGGCAATCTAAAAAAATCTAAGTGGAGACAACAGGCTGCCTTCTCCACTTCATAATGCTGGAAACAAGAATCGGGATCGAGCGGAGAATCACGCAAAATTGAAACATTACATTTTGCGCCCGCTGCCGAATCTGGCACTATGCTCCAATCGCTCGAAGGGGGCGATATCGAGGTTTGCGCCTCACGACGGCGGATCCATGCAACACTGTCACTTCCATGGATTTTAATATCATTAATCGCTTGGACACCATGCTGCACCTCTCTGCAACATACTGCCCCTCTTATGCGGACGTCTCGCTGGCACAAATTAGTGCGAGTATTTATAACCGAGGCCTGGGTGCGCCATGGTTATGGAGGGGGAGTGGGAGGCTTAAAAAACTTTCAAAAAGCCTCAAACATTGTCATGCTTGCTGGGGATGGCTGCCTGGGCCAGGGGTAATAGCGGGGGAAATGACCTAGTGCCAATGCATTCCCCTGGTGCTACGTATAGGCTCCTAGCTGCCCACACTGCTGAGTGCTGCCTGTGAATGCTCAGAGAGCCTCTGGTCATCTGGGAGCCCACCCAGGCTGCCCCTCTGGACACACTCATACCCCGGCTGTTTCATCAAGGGGCAGCACGGTAGCATAGTGGTTAGCACAATTGCTTCACAGCTCCAGGGTCCCAGGTTCGATTCCGGCTTGGGTCACTGTCTGTGCGGAGTCTGCACATCCTCCCCGTGTGTGCGTGGGTTTCCTCCGGGTGCTCCGGTTTCCTCCCACAGTCCAAAGATGTGCAGGTTAGGTGGATTGGCCATGATAAATTGCCCTTAGTGTCCAAAATTGCCCTTTGTGTTGGGTGGGATTACTGGGTTATGGGGATGGGGTAGAGGTGTTGACCTTGGGTGGGGTGCTCTTTCCAAGAGCCGGTGCAGACTCGATAGGCCGAATGGCCTCCTTCTGCACTGTAAAAAAAAAAATTATATGGGTGTGGGAAAGCTTAATCAGGGGTTCACTAAGTGTTGTCACTTCTCAGAAGCACTGCAGAGGAAGCAGAGGATCAGCAGAGCTCACCCCAACCCTACCAGACTCCTGAAATGACCCTCTTATGGACTGAACTGATCGCGCCACACATTATATCGACTGAGTAGTACTACACTTCCATATGTTTCACCCGATGTCAGTGTCTATGTATTTACATTGACTATTTATACATGTCCTTTGTTGTTTCATGCATGGAATGATCTGTCTGGACTGTACGCAGAGCAATATTTTTCACTATACCTCGGTAGACATGACAATAAACCCAAATCCACTCCAATCCATGGCCTTTGGAACATTCTCTGGTTCTGCCCCTCTCATGGCAGACACCTCATCAGTGACCCCTACCCCTCTGGATCACCACTGTCTCCTACTGGTGAGGCTGGCAACGGTGACTGCCTCTACCACCACCTCCCTGGCACTTTTCAGGAGGGTGGGCTTGAGTGGGCAGCTCACCGTGGTAAGAGGATGCCCCACCTCTCCTCACTGGCATAGAGCTGTGGGTCCACCTCAGGCTCCCAAACCCCTGGAGGGAGGGGGCACAGGTTTTCTCTGTCGTTGTGCAATGGAGCGCTTAAAACAGCTCCCGCTGTCAGGCTCTTTGGCGCTTTCTTTGGCCCAGCGGTTACAACGCCTGCTGGGCCAGGAATTGCTCTGAATTTGTGCCGGCAGAGTGCTGAGCTATTTGCATGTCCTGACTTGCTTACCGAATTGCACCCCCAAGGGAATTGCAAATTCAGTCCCAGCGGGAACACTTAGACCGGAATTTTCTAGTCATTGGGATTCTCTTTTCCCACTGGCAGTATGGGGTGGTTTAAATGGGAAATCCCATTGACAAGTGACAGGAATCCTGCCAGCAGGATATGTTGTGCAGCCGAGAATCACACGGCTGGGGGACCGGAGAATCCCGCTTTTTTCCCAAATGGAGAATTCCGGCCATGTTATGGTAAGTATAGCAAACCTGCGAAGAAAGAAACTGATGCTGGATGCATGTTTCTCAAAGCTTTCTATCATTGGGATTTTTCCCATGTCATTTCTTGGTCCATTGCAGACAAATTGATAGAGATTGATTTGCTGTGATTAGTCAACAGCCATGATTATTATTGGATCATAACACTACCAGACGGTAGCAAATGATCTAGATAGACCTTAATCTCCTTGGATCTAGCAATTACTATGTTTTCCAGCCAGCCTATAAAGCAAGTTGTGAATATAGAAGGCATTAGCTCAAATGAAAATGACTGCTGGATATTTTACATCATGCTTCTAATTTGCTAAAGTTGCCAATGATGAATTTAGCTAGAGGTCATAATTATTAAAGAGGTTGCCTATGTTTACACTCTTGTGAAATAATTAGCATTTATTGATTTTGAAAATAAATCATAAAAAAGGATTTTGCATGGATACATTTATGTAACGTAGTGTTGTAATTAGGAGGTTGAAAATCATGCCCTGTGGGTTCATGATCAACGCAGAAGATAGCAAACAGAAAGCCACAAGTGGGTTGCATTGAAATTAGAAACAGAGGATAATTTTTCTTTCAAAAATGGATACAGTGCTTTGATCTCCATGCCATACCGGCCACGTTGTGCCTGGCTCAGGAAGCAACGAGGCTCTTCGGCTTACTGACCTCATTACGGCTTGCAAGATCTGGATCCCACCCACAATGGGGGGATCCAAATTTGCATATTCAAGTGTGCAGTCGGGCTCACTTGGGAATGTTCGCGCCGGAGTTACCCAAGGCTCGGTATCTAACGCCCGCGCCCCGTAGATTCCAAGCGACGGCTTTTTAGCACTGGTCTCCACCAACATGGACCATTCATTCAGGCACTTGTCGGGGGGGGGGTGCAGAGTCTCCCTGGCACCCCAATGCCACCTGTCACTGTCAGCCTGGAACTCTGGCAGTGCCCCCTGAGCTCCTTGGCACTACCAGGGCGTCAGGCCGGCCATGCCAAGATGGCATCTTGCCGGCACTGGGGATCAGGCTAGGGGTGCCCTGCCCTTATGAAGAGGGTTGTGGGGGCTTGAGAACCCCCTCATTGGTAAGCTGGGGCATTGGGCGTTCCGGAGGCCGCAGTTGGGGGTTCAAAGATTGGGACTCCATTTTAAAATGGGCTCCCGATCTATTCCTGCACTGGCAAGCGTACCTCATTAGTGCAGGAAATGGGGCTAAGTGCTGCCTTGGCAGGGCATGCCTCGCCGAGGCCCGGAAATGAAGCAGAGTCCCATTTAGTGGCAGGGTCGTTCTCAGCACTACCAGTGCCGGGAAACACCCGACTTAACGTGCCCGAGACCGTGTTTCATTCCAGTTAAATCGTATCCAGCATTGGAAACAGCTTGGGCTGGATTCTCCGCCCCGCCACATTTCTGTTTCACCCCGACGGTGGGATGCTCCGTTACACCGGGCTGCCGGCAAAAACGGAGCATCCCGCCGGTGGAGAATCCAGCCCCTTGATCTTATAGGAAACATTTTTGGTCTTGAAATGGCCAGAACTATTTAATGTCACCCTGCCTCTTATTATTTTGCTCCATTCAAATGCAATTGGGGAGTTAACGGTGCAGTTGCTTTGAACTGAAAATGCATGGCATCATATCAGATCAGATATCAAATGCGTGGTAATAAAGAAGGATTTTGTGCTGTGGCGGTGATATCGATAGTGTAGCGATTATATTACTGTAATAGGAAGCCAGAGACTTGGGCTAATGATCCAGTAAATGTGAATTCAAATGAAATTCAACATTTTAAAAAATAACTATCAGTAAAAGTCATCATGAAATAGATCAGTTTGCCTTATCCACTGATTTATTAATGTTCCTTAAGGATGGATAACTGTCATATTTACCTAGTGTCTGAATTCAATACTTTACCATAGTTGACTCTCAGGGCCTGATCTGAGCACTGTGCAAGTGGGTGGATTTGAATGGGTTAAAAACATATCCTAATCAATATTCGTCTGAAGTGGTCCAGCAACTTACTTACTACAAACCTCTCTACTAAACTACAGTTGGATTGAATGACCCCATATGCAAAATACATAAACATGGACCATTACTTTAATACATTTTTTAATACAAAGAGTAAATTTCAGAATTTTTTCAGAGCCAAATAACTGATCAAAGAACAAGTGGAACACTTTGTAGAAAGGTCAGTGAACCTTATTTTTTGCAGGAATTAAATTCATGGTAATGGAGAAAAATTCCTCATGCTACTTAACATTAAATTTTAAAGATAGTTTTTGAACTTGCATTTAAGATTGTGCGATAGAAAATTAACAAAAGGAATCTTCCCCACTCCCCTGATGATAGATTAAAAATTGTACAACATGGTGCAAGAATTGTGTATTATTAAAATATTATACAGATTTGTAGGGTTAAGGATTCATTTTTTGATTTTGTGTGCCTGTTGGAGAACTTTGCGAATTATTCATTTACTGTAAATGATTTTTCAGCCATTTAAGTTAATAGTCATAAAATCATGTGCAGCACAGAATCCAAAATTCTAATTTTCTCTCTTGTGTGGGCAATGTTCCCCACTGGGAATGCACATTGGAAAATCATCCCTATAGTGTAGAATCTATTACCCATTGTCTGAATCTAGCTCACAATGAGTAATATTGAGTGCATAACTTAGTTTTTGGGTGAGTGAACAAGTTTAAAGTGTTAATCTTGTTCTGGTAGAATCTAGCTCAGTCGATAATAGCAGTAACTGAAAAGTGCTGAGTAAGTAGACAGAAGGTGGAATTTCCCCATTTTTATGCAGAGTGTGGCAGTGGGCAGGGAAAGCAGCATTTACTGGCAATGCTCTTCACCTTATTGCTCATAACTTAGTTAAAAAAACATGAAGGGGTGGGATGGACTCTCATTGCGGACCTTTGCTTTTAAAGATTGGGACACCATTTTTAAAGGGTATCCCAGTAGAAAAGTAGAATGGAACCCCACCCCCCAGCACTGCCCGGGCACTGCCCTGACACCGCCCAGGTAGTGCCAGGGAGCACTACCCAGTTATGACTCCTCACCTCAAGCAATGCACTCGCCTGAGCAAAGATAAATAGGAAAGTATGTTCTGAAGGGGACATATGGAGACAAGGATATAGATAGGAAAAGATCTGGCAAATGGAGTATAATGTGGGATTTTGGCAGGATGAATCACAAAGAATCAAGTTATTTAAATGGTGAGAGATTGCAGAGTTCTGAGATGTAGAGGGATCCAGGTGTCTCAACGCACGGGACTGC
The DNA here is from genome assembly GCF_047496885.1 of Scyliorhinus torazame. NCBI lineage: Eukaryota > Metazoa > Chordata > Chondrichthyes > Carcharhiniformes > Scyliorhinidae > Scyliorhinus > Scyliorhinus torazame. Next base: position 123,664,075 of record NC_092709.1, read on the forward strand.
AGCAGGCGCAGCACGTAATGAGCAAATCTAATAGAGTGTTCTTGGTTCTGGCAAAGGGAATTGAATACAAGAGTAAGGAAGTTAAGCTTCATTTATATAGGGCATTGGTGAGATCATATCTGGAGTACGGTGTTCAGTACTGCTTTCCTTAATGAAGGAAAGATGTAAATGCATTGGAGTGATGGTCACTGTCTGAAGGAGTCCCAGGCTGAAGATTATCATTGGAGCCCTGGAGGAAAGGTAGGCGAGGCCTGTTGGGAAGGCACCAGTGAGGGCAGGAGGGGGGACAGTTCAAAGAAAAGTCAGTGGTACTCTATTGAATATGAGCTTCCTAAATCACCACCACCAGGGCACAGGCATGCCCACCATGGTTTACATGGCACTTTGCTCGCATGGTATGATTTTCACCTACGGCTAGTTGAATGCCAGCTGCAGTGGAATGAAACCCTGAAGTAACCCTAAAGTGTTCCCAGGCGGGAAGGTTGTCCTTGACCCCACAGCTTCCATCCAATTATATGGGGTTATGGGCCAGGGTTTAGAAAACCACTGTAGCGCACAATGACTTACGAGAGAGACGAATAGAGATGAAGTCGATGAGGCTTTATTAAGCGTGCCTTGTTCCCCGCAGTTCAGCAACAGACTGGAGCTGCGGGGAGAAGCCCGTGTTCTTATACTCCGCCTTCAGGGCGGAGCTAGGGATCAACAGCCAACCAGGACCCGGGATCTGTCAGCCAATAGCATCACGGCTTCACAGTCCCACATGACCCCTAATGCATCCTACCACAACCACAAAATGTATCATGGAGTTCACCTGACCTACAACTTTTACTAGATTGTGGTATGGAGAGCACACGGCTCACTCTACAGGTGTGGTACAGCAGAAATGGAAAAGTATTTTTAAAGCAAAACAGTGTTTATTCTATCAACTCAAGTTAACCTTTTTAAAACATACAGTGAACATCTTAGCAACCATTAATTCAAATACAATCCCCAAAGAATACAACACTAAGTAATTCTTACTTTCCTTTTAATATTCATAAGGCTTAAAACGACACCTTTCAACAGAAGCACATCAGGTTAAAGTCACTACTGATCGCAGTTATTCATTTTAAATCACCAAAGGATCGATTTACATTCTTTAGATTACAGAGAGAGACTCTAATACACCTTCTGGCTGTGACTGCAGCTATCCAGCTCTGAAAACGAAACTAAAACACACCCTGCAGCAAACAGCCTAAAACGAAAATAAAAAGCTGACAGACAGCCCAGCTCCACCCACACTCTGACATCACTGATAAACACCCATTTCTTAAAGGTACATTTCTTAAACACCCATTTCTTAAAGGCACTCTCACATGACACCTCCCCCCAAGAAGAAAAAATAAACAATAAACTTCAAGATGGTTTAATTTTTCTCCTTTTCACTATCCTTTAAGAAATGCACACAGTAAATATACTTTTTCGTTTCAAAAAACAACACACGCAAACAGGTATAATAATATAGTCCATTTTTTCTTTGTTCTTCTTCCTCCAACTGAAATTGCTTCCGTTCATCACATTCGTGACAAAGCATCGGCTATCACGTTTTCTCGTCCTGCCACATGTACTATTTTTAAATGAAATGGCTGTAACAAACTCCAGCGAAACAGCCTTGCATTGTTATTCCGGAATCGCTCAAAAAATGTCAACGGATTATGATCAGTATATATAATTGTGTCAGATGGATTGCTGGTCACATAAATGTGATAATGTCGCAAAGCTAGCACCAAACTCACGTCTCCTTCTCAATCGTTGAATACTTTTGCTGGTGAGAATTCAATTTCTTTGAAAAATAACCAATAGGCTGCTCTAGCCCTTCATTGTGGTCTTTTAGAAGCACTGCACCTACACCCACATCACTCACATCAACAGCCACTTTGAATGTTTTCGTATAATTTGGGATGGCTAACACAGGAGCAGTGGTTAACACAGCCTTCAGGCCGTCAAATGCCTGTTGACACTCTGCTGTCCACTGGCATTTGTTACACTTCTTGAGCAAGTCTGTCGGTGGAGCGACCACACTGCTGAAATTCGGTACAAATTTCCGGTAAAATCCACTCATACCATGAAATCGCATTATTTTCCGTCATGTCGAGGGTATCTGAAACTCCCCAATAACTTTTGTTTTCACATCCCGTTGGACCATTTGACCCCGTCCGATTGTATGGCGAAGGAAAGTGACTTGGGCTTTTCCAAATTCACTTTTGGCTAGGTTTATCACCAAACCCGCCTCCTGAATTCGATCGAATAACTCCATCAGATGTTTTAAATGTTCTTTCCATGCCTGGCTGAAAATTACCAGATCGTCGATGTATACTGCACAACTGGGTAATCCTGAAACAACTTTGTTAGTTAACCATTGAAATGCCAAATGGCATAACTTTGAATTGGTACATACCATCTGGAGTCACAAAAGCTGAAATCTCCTTCGCCCTTTTGGATAAAGGTACCTGCCAGTAACCTTTAAGTAAATCCAGTTTGGAAATAAAAGCTGATTGTCCCACTTTCTCAATGCAATCCTGGGATAGGCTAAGAGACCGTTCTTGTAACTGCATTAACCTTTCTATAGTCCACACACAACCATTGGGTACCATCTGGTTTTGGTACCATCACTATGGGTGAGCTCCATTGGCTGCAACCCACTTCAATTATGCCATTTTTAAGCACACTCTCAATCTCTTTGTTAACCTGTGCCAATTTTAAAGGGTTACGTCTATATGGATGATGTTTGATTGGAACAGCATTTCCCACATCTACATCATGTATCGCCATTTTAGTACTTCCCAATTTATCTCTACAAACTCGCCCAGGTGATATCAATAACTCTTTCAAGTCAGTCCGTTTTTCCTCTGGAAGGTAACTCAACAATTTATCCCAATTTTTAAGAAAATCCTCGTTTTCCAATTTAATTTGAGGTATGTCAAATTCACAGTCATCTGGATTTGGTTCGTCACTTTGAGGTAGAATCATTAAAACCTCGTCCTTTTTCTCTCCTTCCCTTTCAAAGTACCTTTTAAGCATATTCACATGACACACTCGGTGAGTTTTTCTTCTATCCGGCGTTTTTACCACATAATTCACCTCACTTAATTTCCTTTCAATCTGATAAGGTCCACAAAACCTTGCTTTTAAAGGTTCACCTATCACTGGTAACAACACAAAACTTTATCTTCACAGGCAAAACTACGAACTTTGGATTTCTTGTCCACTACCCGTTTCATCACATTTTGTGCACCTTTTAAATGCTGTCTAGCCAATTCACCTGCTCTATTTAATCGTTCCCTAAAATTTGACACGTAATCCAATAAAGTAAGTTCTGATTTTTCACTCGCCAATTTTTCCTTATCAATTTAAGTGGTACTCTTACCTCATGACTAAAAATTTGTTCAAAAGGATTACATTTGGTGACTCATTAGGTGCATCCCTAATTGCAAACAGTACAAATGGAATTCCTTTATCCCAATCCTCTGAATAATCTTGACAATAAGCCCTCAACATTGTCTTTAATGTCTGATGCCACCTTTCTAACGCTCCCTGCGATTCTGGATGTTATGCATTTGATTTAAATTGTTTTATTCCTAAGCTATCCATAACTTCTTTGAATAACCCGGAGGTAAAATTCGATCCTTTATCTGACTGTATTTCTGTGGGTAGTCCATATCTAGTAAAGAATTTAAGTAACTCCTCCACAATCTTTTTAGCTGTAATATTACATACTGGAATGGCCACTGGAAACCTAGTAGACACATCCATTATAGTCAAAAGATATTGATTCCCACTTTTTGTTTTTGGAAGCGGTCCTACGCAATTAGTTAGGACCCTCGTAAAAGGTTCCTCAAATGCTGGAATGGGTATTAAGGGTGCTGGTTTTATCACTGCTTGAGGTTTCCCTATCACTTGACATGTGTGACATGATTGACAAAATTTAACTACATCTTTATGTGGTCCAGGCCAATAAAAATGTTTTTGTATTTTAGCTTGAGTTTTCCTTATTCCCAAATGACCTTCCATTGGTAGCTCATGTGCAACTTGCAACACCTCCTTTCTATACACTACCGGCAATACTACTTGATGAACTTCTGCCCACTTTTCATCCACCTGCATATGGAAAGTTCTCCATTTTCTCATCAAGACATCACTTTTATGGTAATAACACTTTGGTATACACGCAGATTCCTCTTCCGTATATGCTTTCTGATACATCATTTCTACATCTTTTTGTTGTAACTCCGCCAATTTTCCTGAACTCAAAATATCTGCCTCATCCTCCACCTGTTCTTGTTCTTTTTCAACCATCTGATCAAAAATTGTTTTTGATAATTGCACTTCAACTTTATCTTCACTCTCTGATTTCTCCTCTTGTCTTAACCTGTGACTTTGCGACCTTGTTACTACACAATCTGGAAAAAACCCAGGATATTCGTCCTTGAACACTTCAGTTGTCTGATTTTCCACTGGCTTATCAACCACAGTAGGCGTCACTCCCACCTGCGATCCAGCTATATCCTTACCCAAGATAAACTGTATTCCTGGACAAGATAGTTTCCCTATTACTCCTACTACCACTTCACCACTTTTCACTGGACTTTCCAACCTTACCTTATATAATGGAACCTTATATAAAGGAACACTACTCCTCTCATCCTGAATTCCACATATTACCACCTTTTCTGGCAATATTCCTCCCAGACTACATAACTCCTCATCTCTTACCAATAAAGATTGACTAGCTGCCGTATCTCTTAAAATTGTGACTTGATTACCTGCTCCTCCTGATACACGAGTAAACTTTACCCACACAAGTAAATTCTTTCAAGGGATCTAGCATCTTCTTATCAATCACCTCTTGATCAGGCTGTACAATCTTTTGCACCTCCTTCGCTTCACTTGGGCTTTCCTTTACCACTTTAACAAACCCCACTGTCTTATCTTGTTTTACCACATCAGCCTTCCCAGTGCTTTTCTTCAACCACCAACACTGTGACTTTACATGGCCTAGTTTATTATAGTGAAAACGTTTGAAATTTTTCATTTCTTTTCCACCCTCTTGGATTTCTTTTTTAATTTGAGGCACACTCTTCTTATTATCTCCCATCAGATCACCACTTGAGTATATCTCATGTCCCCAGTTTCTATCCCTCACAGGCTGAAACTGATGTCGGAAACCAAGGTTTGATTTATGAACTAATTCATAATCATCTGGCATGTCTGCTGCTAATCTCACAGTTTTATCCCTCTGTTCTTCCACGCCAGTTCTCCGTACATCAGGAATTGAATTTTTAAACTCCTCCAAAAGTATAATTTCTCTGAGAGCTTCAGATGTTTGGTCTATTTTCAAAGCCCTTATCCACCTATCAAAATTACTCTGTTTGAGCCTTTCAAACTCCATGTATGTTTGACCAAATTCTTTCCTTATGTTTCTAAACCTTTGTCTAGGCTTCAGGCACTAGTTCATATGCACCTAAGATGGATTTTTTCACCTCCTCATATGTCCCAGATACCTCCTCCAGTAGTGATGCAAACACTTCACTAGCCCTACCTACCAGCTTTGTTTGAATCAGTAATACCCACATGTCCTGTAGCCATTTCATTTGTTTAGCCACCTTCTCAAATGAACTGAAAAAGGTGTCTACCTCCTTCTCGTCAAACCTTGGCAATGCTTGGACATATTTAAATAGATTCCCACAAAGCCTTCGACTATGACGCTCTTTCTCACTATCCTCATCACTGTCATCCAACTGTACGTTTCCCTTTACGTCTGCCAATTTTAACTGACGTGTCATATTTCATGGCCATTTTCTGAAGTTCAAAGTCTCTCTCTTTATCTTTTCCTTGATCTGTATCTCCCTTACTCTTTTTTTTTGTTCTGCTAGGGCTATTCTTTCTGTTTTCCTTTCTTCTCTCTCTTTTTCCTCTCTCTCTATTTCTCTTTCCTCTCTCTCTCTCGTATTCAAGCTGCTTTAATTCTTTCTCATGTTCCATTTGTTTAATTTGTAACTGAATTTTTGCCATTTCCAATAAGTCAAACTGTATCTCAGGCAACTTTAAATGATTCGCCACCGCCATAATTATCTCATCTGTTCGCATTTTGTCAGGTAATGTTAACTGCAATGTTTTTGCCAAATCTAACAGTCTGCTTTTAGTCTCTGTCCGTAAGGTACTGTGTGTGACCGTCTCCACCCCCAAAAACATCAGAGCCTCTGAAAGAGCCATTGTCCACAACACACTCCCTATTTAAACTAAAATACCACACCTGAAAAGCACCTACAATATGCTCACCCCTCACTGTCTTTAAGTTCACAAAGCCAATCCAATAGATAGACTTTTATCCTGGACGGGCCCCAATTTGTTATGGGCCAGGGTTTAGAGAACCCCTAAGTGTATCATGGAGTTCACCTGGCCCACAACTTTTAAAAGATTGTTGTATGGGGAGCACACGGCTCACTCTGCAGGTGTGGTACAGCAGAAATGGAGAAGTATTTTTTAAAGCAAAACAATGTTTATTCTATGAACTCAAGTTAACCTTTTTAAAAAATACAGTGAACATCTTAGCAACCATTAATTCAAATACAATCCCCAAAGAATGCAACACTAAGTAATTCTTACTTTCCTTTCAACATTCATAAGACTTAAAACAAAACCTTTCAACAGAAGCACATCAGGTTAAAGTCACTACTGAGAGCAGTTATTAGTTTTAAATCACCAAAGGATCGATTTACATTCTTTAGATTACAGAGAGAGACTCTAATACACATTCTGGCTGTGACTGCAGCTATCCAGCTCTGAAAACGAAACTAAAACATGCAGCAAACAGCCTAACACGTAAGTAAAAAAGCTGACAGACAACCCAGCTCCACCCACACTCTGACATCACTGATAAACACCCATTTCTTAAAGGTACACTCACATGACAATGGCCACCCACCTCCAAGCCCATCTCAGAGGGCAGCATTAAATTCTGTTCTCAACCCTTTGTGGAATAAGGTGACCTCCAAACAAGTGAATATGGGCCTAAACCAGGCAAGTGGCCTGGATACCTGACAAACCTTTTCCAAAATCCCAGTTATTTTAGAAACCAATGGGGAATGTGGTTGGGATCAAGCGGAGGCTAACCCCTTCCTCATGGCACACAGTCACTGGAATTTCTGTCCAAATGTGAGGCAGTTTACCAGGACTTTGCCATGAATGAGGAATGCCCGATGTAATGGAAGATTGGGAAAGTTAGGACTGTTGCCTTTGCAACAAAGAAGGTTCACGAGTGACCTAGTACAGGTTTTCAAGATGATGAGGGGTAATTATTAGAGCTGAGAGAGAAAAGGTGTCCCTTCTGGCTAGTGGGACAATATCCAAAAGGGGGATGAGGAAAATATCTCCTAATCAGAATTGTCAGGATCTGGTACAATATACCTGAAAAGGTGCTAGAAGCTGTTCCATATATAATTTGAAGCAGCAATTGGATAGATTCCATAGGATTGAGAAACGTACGGTGTCACGGATAAAAAACAGGAATGTAGGAAGAGCCAGCATAGACACAGTGCATCAAATGACCTCCTGCACAGTATATTTCCAAGATTCTCCACCAATGCTCTCATGATACTCGCCTGACCATTGTTGATCAAGCTCCCACTCAGTGAACTGTACTTGTTCTAAGAAAGGACAATCAGATTATTTTGCAGGCATGCTCTTTGACCTGTCTAGTTTCCTGATATTTGCTGAACTCAAGTGATCCAGCACACATTGGTCCAGAACTTACAAAGTCATCACCCACTAAAAAACTCCATTCCACAGAAATGGAGTGTGGTGAATGTATTGCTATAATGGAGCATCAATAACCCCATTTAAATTCGTCACAGAATGTGCTCCCAAGCACTTGCACTATGCGAACGAACTGCAATTTCATTTTTAATTAGCATCAGCTGTGAAATCTCTTTTTGAGTTAGAATTTGAAATAAGAATAGATTCCAGGAACTAAGAAAGACTTTTAAAGTGTGATTAATCACACCATTAAGAATTCAGATGTTAAAATTAGCTGCATTTAGTTATCAATATTGTATTTGAAGTAAAATTACTTTCTGGGTCAGAATTAGCAGTAGTGACACTTTTGATGTTTAAGTCTTTATTGAGAAAATGTAGGGCGCGATTTAACCACCGCGTTGTGCTTGGCAAAGGCCAAAATCGAGATTCGCGCCGAGCATAAATCAGTTTGCTATCCCAACGACCCACTCCTGATGGCGAGTTCCGGGTCTTGCCCAATTATGGCGAGCATATCATTAACCCCAATTTGCATTAATTTCCATCTCATTAGTGAGATTGAAACCGAATGTAACGGCCCCCCAGGAATTAACGGCTCGCCGGTGAGAAATCACACGGGCTCCTTTTTAAAAATGTGAAGTTGCCGCAATGGCTGCTCAGGGGAACTGAAGGCGAGTAGACATTTCCATTTTCCAGCATGCAGCTCACAGCTGCTGCTCCAGTGCTCGTAGCAGGTAGGAGGCCCCTCAGGAGGGTTGGGGTGCTGAAGTGTTCCAGGTCGAAGGTCACCCTTGGGACAGTGGCGGGGGGGGGGATTTTCGTCCATGAGGCCTTCAAGCCATCATCCAATATCCCATACAGGAGCAACTACAGATGCTGTGGGTCTGTCCTACAAAAAGCTTCCAGGAAAAGTCCTGTTCTTGGTTACATGCTGACGGTCACTTTAAGTCCCATTGACTGTGAGCAGCCTCCAGAGTCATAGCTGAAGGCTATTGTTAATTGATGTGTTAAGTAAGTTGGTTCAACGTTGACTGCAACTGGATGCAGTGAAACTAGAAACAGGCTTCTGACACAGGAGATGCTCCAACACTGTTTTATTGAACTTCCTGATTGCTGTACATAGTCTGCTGTGAGTTGACACTCTATCAATCTAACCGATAACCTCCTACTGGCTTGACCAGACTAACTCTCTACCTCATGGTGATAGTGCTCACTGGCTTGTGCACTCTTACTATCTCAGTAGCTGTGTCCTGTAGAGAGAGGGAGAGTCTTAATGCCCTGTGTGCTTTATAGTGCTGGTGTCCTGTCTGGTGATTGGTTGTTCTGTGTCGTGTGTGTTCATTGGTTATCCTGTGTGTCAATCACTGCCTGTCTGCATCTCATTATATACATACATGAGTGGATATTATGACATCTCCCCTTTTTGAAGTAAATTTTGGAACGTGGCGATATATAGACATGCATGATTATATGCAAGTGGTGAGTGAATTAACCTATGTATATGGGAAAGTGTCTATCGTACAGATACAGAGCAAAGTGAACAAAATTTACAAGATTTAAGTCTATAGATTCAGTCTTTGTGGCAGGCTACAAATTCTTGTTGATCACCTCAGAGGTGGAGGGGGGGGGACGCCGGCACCTGGACAGGCGGGGTTGCTGCCATGTTGGTGGCCTCATGGAGAAGCGGGATCACTGCCAGATCGGTGGCCTCGTGTTGCGAGAGGTCCGGAGGAGGCATGATGACATGTGGAGAAGTGCGGCCAGGCGGTGGGCATGGAACTTTATGTAGCGCCCTTCTGTTGCGCCGTAGAATGGAGCCATCTGGTGATTGGTTGTTATGTGTCGTGTGTGTTCATTGGTTATCCTGTGTGTCAATAACTGCCTGTCTGCATCTCATTATATACATGAGTGGATATTATGACACTAATGGGGAATTGGTCTTGTTAATTGTGAGTGCCCTTCACAGCTGCAGGTTGTGTTTGCTGTTTGCTCCTACTGGTGGCTACAAATGCCTGGAGGCTTCTGTTGCAGTTTCCTTCCTTTTCTGTAGCCAGAAAGAAGGACAGTTAGAACATAGAACATAGAACAATACAGCGCAGTACAGGCCCTTCAGCCCACGATGTTGCACCGAAACAAAAGCCATCTAACCTACACTATGCCATTATCATCCATATGTTTATCCAATAAACTTTTAAATGCCCTCAATGTTGGCGAGTTCACTATTGTAGCAGGTAGGGCATTCCACGGCCTCACTACTCTTTGCGTAAAGAACCTACCTCTGACCTCTGTCCTATATCTATTACCCCTCAGTTTAAAGCTATGTCCCCTTGTGCCAGCCATTTCCATCCGCGGGAGAAGGCTCTCACTGTCCACCCTATCCAACCCCCTGATCATTTTGTATGCCTCTATTAAGTCTCCTCTTAACCTTCTTCTCTCCAACGAAAACAACCTCAAGTCCATCAGCCTTTCCTCATAAGATTTTCCCTCCATACCAGGCAACATCCTGGTAAATCTCCTCTGCACCCGCTCCAAAGCCTCCACGTCCTTCCTATAAAGCGGTGACCAGAACTGTACGCAATACTCCAAATGCGGCCGTACCAGAGTTCTGTACAGCTGCAACATGACCTCCTGACTCCGGAACTCAATCCCTCTACCAATAAAGGCCAACACTCGATAGGCCTTCTTCACAACCCTATCAACCTGGGTGGCAACTTTCAGGGATCTATGTACATGGACACCACATCCCTCTGCTCATCCACACTTTCAAGAACTTTACCAATTGCCAAATATTCCGCATTCCTGTTATTCCTTCCAAAGTGAATCACCTCACACTTCCCTACATTAAACTCCATGTGCCACCTCTCAGCCCAGCTCTGCAGCTTATCTATATCCCTCTGTAACCTGCTACATCCTTCCACACTATCGACAACACCACCGACTTTAGTATCGTCTGCAAATTTACTCACCCACCCTTCTGCGCCTTCCTCCAGTCATTGATAAAAATGACAAACAGCAACGGCCCCAGAACAGATCCTTGTGGTACTCCACTTGTGACTGAACTCCATTCTGAACATTTCCCATCAACCACCACCCTCTGTCTTCTTTCAGCTAGCCAATTTCTGATCCACATCTCTAAATCACCCTCAATCCCCAGCCTCCGTATTTTCTGCAATAGCCTAACGTGGGGAACCTTATCAAACGCTTTGCTAAAATCCATATACACATCAACTACTCTACCCTCGTCTACCTGTTCAGTCACCTTCTCAAAGAACTCGATAAGGTTTGTGAGGCATGACCTACCCTTCACAAAGCCATGCTGACTATCCCTGATCATATTATTCCTATCTAGATGATTATAAATCTTGTCTCTTATAATCCCCTCCAAGACTTTACCCACTACAGACATGAGGCTCACCGGTCTATAGTTGCCGGGGTTGTCTCTGCTCCCCTTTTTGAACAAAGGGACCACATTTGCTATCCTCCAGTCCTCTGGCACTATTCCTGTAGCCAATGATGACATAAAAATCAAAGCCAAAGGTCCAGCAATCTCTTCCCTGACCTCCCAGAGAATCCTAGGATAAATCCCATCAGGTCCCGGGGACTTACCTATTTTCAGCCTGTCCAGAATTGCCAACACCTCTTCCCTACGTACCTCAATGCCATCTAATCTATTAGCCTGGGGCTCAGCATTCTCCTCCACAACATTATCTTTTTCCTGAGTGAATAATGACGAAAAATATTCATTTAGTATCTCGCCTATCTCTTCAGACTCCACACACAACTTCCCATCCCTGTCCTTGACTGGTCCTACTCTTTCCCTAGTCATTCGCTTATTCCTGACATACCTATCAAAAGCTTTTGGGTTTTCCTTGATCCTTCCTGCCAAATACTTTGCATGTCCCCTCCTTGCTCGTCTTAGCTCTCTCTTTAGATCCTTCCTCGCTACCTTGTAACTATCCATCGCCCCAACTGAAACTTCACACCTCATCTTCACATAGGCCTCCTTCTTCCTCTTAACAAGAGATTCCACTTCTTTGGTAAACCACGGTTCCCTCGCTCGGCGCCTTCCTCCCTGCCTGACCAGTACATACTTATCAAGAACACGCAGTAGCTGATCCTTGAACAAGCTCCACTTATCCAGTGTGCCCAACACTTGCAGCCTACTTCTCCACCTTATCCCCCCCAAGTCACGTCTAATGGCATCATAATTGCCCTTCCCCCAGCTATAACTCTTGCCCTGCGGTGTATACTTATCCCTTTCCATCATTAACGTAAGCGTCACCGAATTGTGGTCACTGTCCCCAAAGTGCTCTCCTACCTCCAAATCCAACACCTGGCCTGGTTCATTACCCAAAACCAAATCCAACGTGGCCTCGCCTCTTGTTGGTCTGTCAACAAACTGTGTCAGGAAACCCTCCTGCACACACTGTACAAAAAACGACCCATCTAATGTACTCAAACGATATCTTTTCCAGTCAATATTTGGAAAGTTAAAGTCTCCCAAAATAACTACCCTGTTACTTTCGCTCTTATCCAGGATCATCCTCGCCATCCTTTCCTCTACATCCCTAGAACTATTTGGAGGCCTAGAGAAGACTCCCAACAGTGTGACCTCTCCTTTCATGTTTCTAACCTCAGCCCATACTACCTCGGAAGATGAGTCCCCATCTAGCATCCTCTCAGCCACCGTAATACTGCTCTTGACTAGCAGCGCCACACCTCCCCCTCTTTTGCCTCCTTCTCTGAGCTTACTAAAACACCTAAACCCCGGAACCTGCAACATCCATTCCTGTCCCTGCTCTATCCATGTCTCCGAAATGGCCAGAACATCGAAGTCCCAGGTACCAACCCATGCTGCCAGTTCCCCTACCTTATTTCGTATACTCCTGGCATTGAAGTAGACACACTTCAAACCACCTACCTGAACACTGGCCCCCTCCTGCGACGTCAAATCTGAGCTCCTGACCTTTATACTCTCATTCTCCCTTACCCTAAAACTACAATCCAGGTTCCCATGCCCCTGCTGCGTTGTTTCTAAGATACCTTGATCCTGGAACACCGGGCTCAAGGGGACGTATGAGTCCAGAAGGCAATCTGGTTTGATGCAAGATGACGCTGCAGGACCTGCTGCGTGACATTGATCCAAATGGACTACTGATGATGGCGTTAAAGAAATACTTTTGCAGACTGTTGATGCTTTTGTTGCTGGTGTGATGGGTGGTGTATGTAGCTGGCACATCACCGCAGTTTAAACACACTGGAAGTCAAGCATGTACAACTGTACCTTGAGCGCCAGTGGACTATGTGGATCCCAGGATTTGGTTCCGGTGAGATTGGGCCGATGGGAGGGCCTGCACAGTTGTGGCTCCTGGATGGCGAATGGCACTGATACGTTGAACAAGTCACACATTGATGGACAGATCGGATTGGATTATTGTCACGTGTACCAAGGTACAGTGAAAAGTATGTTTCTGCGAGCAGCTCAACAGATCATTAAGTACATGGGAAGAAAAGGGAATCAAAGAAAATACATAATAGGGCAACATCAAGGTATACAGCGTAACTAAATAAGCACCGGCATCGGATGAAGCATACAGGGTGTTGATGAGGTCAGTTCATAAGAGGGTCATTTAGGAGTCTGGTAACAGCGGGGAAGAAGCTGTTTTTGAGTCTGTTCGTGCATGTTCTCAGACTTCTGTATCTCCTGCCCAATGGAAGAAGATCTATTATAAAGGTCTGGACATGATAACATATTCTCAGCCTTGTCCTCTGTTTCTGTTGAGGAACCGGTGAGGAGTGAAACCCTGTGGTTGCTTTTTTTCTGAGTTGATATAGCTTTGTATTGGTACCAATATGGAATGGTGAGGTTTCCTTGAAGTTTAATGGTTAGTGTGATATGTGGAATGTTACGTAGTTGATTTTCAAAACTTTGTTACTGATTACATTGTTTTGTTATGTTTCCTTTGTAACATAAGCGGCTTCCTTGTGTTGCATTTGTCAAGGACGGTCGAGACGTGTAAATAACTTAAACTCATTGATTTACACTATGTACACTTTTATAACTTGAGTTCAACACTACTGCTAATCCTATTATAGCTACCTAACTGACTAACCATCTGCTGTCTTCCACGTGGTGGGTGTAATAATGAATCAACCCTGTGCCTCTCCTCACTGACTGTCTCCACCGGCCAAAGGGGGTTGATCATGTGTGTGATGTCCTTTATGTATGGGTTGGTGAAATGCCCCCCTGTGGTCGTGTCACCTCCTTGTGTATCGTGAATGTCCATTGGTCGCCTCCTATCTAACTCATCTATTGGTTGAGTGTGTGTGTGATGTTTCTGGTGCTCCCTTTAGTGTCTGTCTACCTTACATGTATTTACAGTGATGCACATCACCACATACATCACATTTCAATCAAACATTGAAGCCTGAACAGTTTGCCTGAACTCTGGAAGTGAGAGCACCACAGAGGGAGCAGCCAACAACCAAACACTCAAGAACTGGTTTCAGTGCTGGGGATATACTTGCGACCATAGGCTAAGTGTGTGGCTCAGGGAGGGGAGCTGAGCACAGCCTGGTGTCTAAGGGCCCCTGATGTGGTTAGGGGTGAGTGTGAAGAACAAGGTTTGCCAGCACAATTGGCTCGGTGAATGGCATTCAGAGAAGATGGGACACGTCAGGGTGGGGAGGCTTGGGTGATTTGAGGCTCCCAGGGTGGAAGTCCTAACTGATTGTCGGACTCTCTCCTTCTTCAATTCCTTACAGATATAACAATATGGGTGATTATGTCGGTCCTGCAGAGGCTGTCTTTGCGGTGCTAGTGGAAGCCCAGGCAGCCAGACCCAACACGGCCACCGAGAAGTAGCCCACCAATCGCGGCCAAAACGACACTTAGAAATGTTTCCGTTAAATCGTGCCTGTAATCACTGCTTAAATTGCTTCTCTTGTTATATTCAAGTTTATTGCTATTCAGAACATATCTATTGTGTATCGAGTCTTTCATGCATCACCTGGTAAGATCAACAAGTAACCCTAACATACTGAGAGCTGAAAATATGACATATGGGAGATGAGCAAGATGATAGTTTTCCTCTCTGTGGAATTCTATCCCTCCAGGTCATTGCTCCTTTCACCCTTTAGAAACTCCCAATTGCTACCTCACCTGTGAACATGCTCAAGATCGAAAATTCACATGAGATATGAAAAAGGAACATTCACGAGTGACTAGTCTTGCCGATTCCCAATGCCTCTCTCTGATGCATTTTGCTCTTTTTCTTCACTAGTCTCCCCTCTGCCCTATTTTGTTTTTCTTTTTGTTTTCCATTCTGGAATTCTGTTTATTGCTTTTCTGTCCCTATTTCACTTCCTTGCAGACTTCCACGTGAAAACAGTTATTTATGAGACGTGAGACAAACGTTTTGAGCACTAAAAATATTTCTTTGCTTGGTGACAGTTTAGGAAAATAATAATTTATTCACAGATAAAGCATAGGATAAGTTCTATCCTCAATGACTTCAAAATGTAAGAGTAATTATCTATTGAAGTGAAAACTAAGAATGACTGGGATGTGAAGGAAATTTTAATGTTCCTGGATATAATAGTAACAATGCAAGTTGTTAATGGACAACTTAAACATAACTAAAAAGGGTAAAGATTTTCTCTCTGCAATTTATTAACTTACATACAAACATACAAAATAAAGGTTGCGATTCTCCGGACAATTTTCGAAGTGTGGTAGTAAGCGGGAATTGCCATGAGCTTCCTGGTGCTCGGCCCAGCAAGGCTGCCAACACAATTCAATGTTAATTGGTCCACTTAACGAGGCCTCACGGCTTTCTCGCCGCAAATAAAGGCTCACCAGCTGAATTGCGGGACTGTCCTCCCAGTGTTGCTCTCATTAGCCTTAGTTTTATTAGCTCTAATTCGGTCACCTTTGCTCACGAGTCGCCAGGTATCTTTCTGATACCGCCACGTGACGTGGTTCAAGCTCTAGT
This sequence comes from Scyliorhinus torazame, assembly GCF_047496885.1. Lineage (NCBI taxonomy): Eukaryota > Metazoa > Chordata > Chondrichthyes > Carcharhiniformes > Scyliorhinidae > Scyliorhinus > Scyliorhinus torazame. The sequence goes on from NC_092709.1 coordinate 123,679,860, forward strand.
TATGATTAATAAGACAGCACACCGCTTAGTAAGAGTAAAATCAACGGTCATTTATTATATACAGCAATAAGTACTTATACAATAATCCTACTTTCTAGACTACTACCTACAACTACTGGCCAATACTTAACTTTTGGGAATGGCCCACCAGTTCAGGGAAACGAATGGCTGATCGAATTGGGTCTGGCCTGCGGGATTCAAAGGCTGATACAGGTCGATGGCTAGGAGTCTCTATCGGGTAGCGATCGATGGAGTCAAACTTACGGTTTCTGGTCGATGGTTCTTACGAAGGTTGAGAGCAAGAGAAGAAGGGAGAGAAGGGTCGATCTGAACTTGGCCCCTATCTTTATACTTCCCGGGGGCTTCCCGCCTCTCGGGGCAGACCTTGACCCTGGTCCCAAGTGATTGGACTTGTTCCCAATCACTGGGTTCGATAAGCTCCAATAATGGGGCGATTCCTTGATCGGGGGGTGGTCGTTCACCTTTCTTTGTCTCGGCCATTGCTGGTGCCGAGAGGTCTGGATCAGCATTCAATTGCTAATTTGTTGCAATTGTTCCCGGGGATCGCCGATTAAAGTGCAGATGGCTGGGTTGATGTGCTGCTAATTCATAGAATTTACAGTGCAGAAGGAGGCCGTTCGACCCATCGAGTCTGCACCGGCTCTTGGAAAGAGTACCCCACCCAAGGTCAACACCTCCACCCTATCCCCATAACCCAGTAACCCCACCCAACACTACGGGCAATTTTGGACACTAAGGGCAATTTGTCATGACCAATCCACCTAACCTGCACATCTTTGGACTGTGGGAGGAAACCGGAGCACCCGGAGGAAACCCACGCACACACGGGGAGGATGTGCAGACTCCGCACAGACAGTGACCCAAGCCGGAATTGAACCTGGGACCCTGGAGCTGTGAAGCAATTGTGCTATCCACAATGCTACCGTGCTGCCCACAAATGGTTGCAGGTTTCGATCTGGGCTGACTTCCCCAGAACCGAATACACTGTTCTGTCTGCAGCTGTGCGTTTGTGCCCTGTTGGCTGCTTTTCCCATCAGCCTTTTCGGTTAGCCATTTTACATCGGGTTTTGGCCAAATTAATCGGGAATCAGCCATTTTAGGTGGCTACACCAGTCTCACACAAACAAAGTTGAGCAGCATGCACTTGCTCAGCCAACTCGCAACAATGGCACTGAGAAGATCAGCCTCAAGATTCATGGACGCAATCTGGGGAGGTTGCTAGACACCCTGAAGATCAGGAGGGATGTTCTGTTCCCCTGAGAGTCCAGGAGAGTCAGCCACAAGGGAGCCAGAGCTGCCTGGGATGAGAGAGTATGACCAGGCCTCCAGTGTCGTAAGAAGGTCATCGACCTACACCGGGCAGCATTGCTGAGTAGACATCCCCCCCCCCCCCGCCCCCCCCCCCTCACTAGGGAGCATCCACCCCCCAACTCCCCATACAATCCCAACTCTCCCTCCACACCCTCCCCCTTCAACTCCCCCAACCTCCCTTCACACACACCCTTCCACCACTGTGAACCACGCGCGTGGCTAACGATGCACTCTCGGTGTTCTCCTCAGTAAAGCTTTCCCACAATCGTTGCGAGAGGGCCCAGACTGGCCAAGGGGTGCCAGACTTAAGAATCCTCACCTCCATCGAGGAGCAGGCCCTGGAGGTGACTGAGCTGGCCGAGGAAAGTGCAGTCACCCACGCAGAGGCTGGGGGCTGTCACAGAGGTGAGGGACCACCGGGCTCCACACAGAGGACCTATCAAATGTGAGTTGTTATTGCCTAACTGATTGACCCATCCCTCCCACTGACCACATGTCCATTCTCCCGCAGGTTCTCCAGCCAACAGTGCTGGCCCATCCCAGCGGCACCTGCTCCTGACTCCAAGGAGAACAACTCGGAAGAGAGCTCAGAGGATGGAACCGTAATAGTCTCGTCACAGCTGTCATCCCCACCCTCCACCAGCACAGATACACGCACCTCGGTGGGACATGTTAGTGGACAGGCTTCTGGGGCATAATCTGGTGAGCACCGCACCGCTGCTGATGCACATCAGGTGGAGGCAGGAAGCCACAGGTGAGACAGCAGTAAGTGGGCTGCTGGATTCCAAGACCCAGCTGGGTCCCACCTGATACTGAGCCTGTGGTATGTCGCCAGCAATGAATTGGATCAAGGCCAACACTGCTAGGGTGCCGACCACAGTGGAGAGGCTGGTGCATGACATCGGCACCATTAGCGAAGGTGTCGCGATTTCGGTGATGGCCATGGCCGAGGGTCTCGGCAGCATGTCCACCTCACTGGGGGATGTCACACAGTACCAGGCTGATCTTAATGAGGTTCTGTGGAACATGTCCCGCTCTCAGATGGCATGGCCGAGGAGCTGTGGAACTTGTCCCAGTCACAGGTGGGCATTGCCGAGGCGCTGCAGTTCAGTCCCAGTCACTGAGGAGCATCGCCGAGGGCTTATGGTGCTTACCATGTGTAACTGCCAGGGCTGGCAGAACCAGATGATGCAGGGGCAGCTGGGCTCAATCCAGCTGACCCTCCATCACAAGGTGAACCCCAGGATCCTAAGGGCACCGACTGGGAGTTGGCGCTGGGTGCCAACCCGGACCCGTCCCATAGGGTGGCAACGTTGGTCACCAGCTCCCCCGGGTTCCACCCTTCTGATGAAGGGTGTCTCGAAGTCAGTAGATGGGACAAGTGCGCTGGGACCCTCCGGCCTCAGAGCCCCCAGAGGACACCCTCCAGGGGCATCAAAGGCCACAGGACAAGGTAAGCAGTTGGCTGCGTCCACCTCCTGGGGAGGCACCCAGACACAGAGGTAGAGCTAGGAGGGCCAAGCATGTTGAGGATCCCTGAGGGCACCGGGAGAAGCGGCGGCACCATCGGGAGAGTGGGGGAATGTAAAACACATGAAACACCTTTGTGCACAACCATTATGATGTCTCTGTCACTTTCTTCTGTAATGCGGGCTGACCACCGAACTCTTTGGCCATCACTCGAGGCATCCCCCCATGGCACCCATCCACGCTCTGGCCATGGACATATCCCTGGAGCTGTGTCCCATCCCCTGGGTGTTCGGATGTTGGCTGTTGCATGTGTGGTGTTGTCTTCCACAGTGTTCAGGCACAGTGTCCGTGCATCAAAGTGTGATTGGGATGCAGGCAATGACTTCCACATGCTACCTGACCCGCCTAAACACAGGAATCAACTTGGCATGTGTGAAGTGCTCACTTAACCACGATTGCCTCCTCGGCTCTCCAGAAGCCCTTCTGCCAGGTTCAATTTTTCAAAAGGAATACTAATGAGCGCCAGCGTGACCACTTGCTGGGAGGCTGCAGAATGACAGGGGGCCGTTGGATACGGGGTGGCTCCTGTTAATTGTATGGAAATTCGGCTTAAGTGGTGATAATTGGTTTCTCACCACGCTATGGCGAGATCCCGATTTCACCTGCATCGTTGGTGCGGTTCTCGGTTTTGGCCTCTCGCGCTATTCACCGGCCTTGTTTTGCTTGAGCGAGAGCGTAACAAAACTGGAGAATCGCACCCAAAGTGTCAAAAAGCAGAGGTGGCTTTAAGGAATATTTGCATTGTTGTATATAGTAATAAGGTATAGATTTAAGAGAGATTAATGCAGTGTTTCTCTGTGTGAAAGTACAGTTATATGTATGTTCAACAAAAGCTGTTTGCATGTATGGGGTTTGGTTTCATTTCAAATTGTCTCTGTATTTTACTCACAGTTTACAACATGAAAAGCAAAATAGTGTGGAGACGGACTGATCTGTTATTCAGCAACCAGGGGCTACCTTTTAAGTTTTAGTTTTATCTGGATCCAAGGCAGATTAAATTTAAATAATCATTTGCAGAATGTGGGCGTCACTGGCCCAGCCCAAGTTGCCCTTCAAAAGGTGGTGGTGGTGAGCTGCCTCCTTGAACTGCTGAAGTCCCTGATGTGTAGTTACATCCACTGTGCTGTTAGGGAGGGGGTTCCAGGAGTTTGAACCAGCGACAGTGAAGGAACGATGATACATTCCAAGTCGGGGTGGTGAATGACTTAATAATAATAATTGTTATTGTCACAAGTAGGCTTACATTAACATTGCAAGGAAGTTACTGTGAAAAGCCCCTTGTCGCCACATTCCGCCGTCTCTTTGGGTACACAGAGGGAGAATTCAGAATGTCCAAATTACTTAACAGCACGTCTTTCGGGACTTGTGGGAGGAAACCGGAGCACCCGGAGGAAACCCACACAGACACGGGGAGAACATGCAGACTCCACACAGACAGTGACCCAAGCTGGGAATCGAAACTGGGACCCTGGAGCTGTGAAGCAACAGTGCTGCTCATCTGTGCTACCGTGCTGCCCATGGAGAAGAACTTCCAGGTAGTGGGGTTCCCAGGTATACGATGTTCTTGTCCTTCTAGATGGTAGTGGTCGTGGGTTTGGAAGGTGCGGCCTAAGGAACCTTGGTGAGTTACTGCCGTGAATCTTGTTGATGGTACACACGCGGTCACTGTTCATTGGTGGTGGAGCAATTGAATGTTTGTGGAAGGAGGAGCAATCAAGCGGGCTGCTTTGTCCTGGATGGTGTCAAGCTTCTTGAGTGTTGTTGGAACTGCACCCATCTAGGCAAGTGGAGAGTATTCCATTACACTCCTGGCTTGTGCCTTGTAGATGGTGGACAGGCTTTGGTGGTCAGGCGGTGAGTTAGTCTTTGTATGATTCCTAGTTTCTGACCTGTTCTTGTAGCCACCATATTTATTAGGCTAGTCCAGTTCATTTTCTGATCAATGGTAACCCCCAGGATGTTGATTGTGGGGGATTCAGCGATGGTGATGCCATTGAATGTCATGGGGCGATGGTTAGAGCCTCTCTTGTAGGAGATGGTCATTGCCTGGCACTTGTGTAGCGTGAATGTAACTTGCCATGTCTTAGCCAAAGCCTGAATGTTGTCCAGGTCTTGTTTCATTTGGACATCGACTGCTTCATTATTTGAGAAGTCGCAAATGGTGCTGAACTCCCCACTTCTGACTTATGATGGAAGGGAGGTCATTGATGAAACAGCTGAAGATGGTTGGGCCTTGGACATCACCCTGAGCATCTCCTGCAGTGATGTCCTGGAGCGGAGGTGATTGACCGACAACCACCACAATCATCTTCCTTTGAGCCAGGTACGAGTCCTACCAGCGGAGAGTTTTCCCCCTTATTCCCATTGACTCCAGTTTTGCAAGGGCTCTTTGATGCCAAACATAGTCAAATGCTGCCTTGATGTTAATAGCAGTCACCTCACCTCTGGCACTCAATTATTTTGTCTATGTTTGAACTAAAGCTGTAATGAAGTCAGGAGCTGAGTGACCCTGACGGAAACCAAATTGAGCGTCCGTGAGCAGGGTATTGCTGTGTAAGTGCCGCTTGATATCACTTTGCTGATGATGAAGAGTAGACCATTAGAGTGGTAATTGGCTGGGTTGGATTTGTCCTTTTTCTTGTGTACAGGACACATCTGGACAATTTTCCACATTGCCGGGTAGATGCCACTGTTGTAGCTATACTAGAATAACTTGGCTAGGGGTATGGCAAGTTCTGGACCACACGTCTTCAGGACTGTTGCTGGGACATTGTCAGGACATAGCCTTTGCAATGTCCAGTGCCTTCAGCCGCTTCTTGATATCACATGGGAGTGAATCGTATTGGCTGAAGACTGACATCTGTGATGCTGGGGAGCTCCGGAGGAGACTGCGGTCGCTCATCCACTTGGCACCTCTGGCTGAAGATTGTTGCGAATGCCTGAGCCTTGTCTTTCGCATATATGTGCTGGGCTCCTTCATCATTGAAGATGGGGATATTTGTGGAACTTCCTCCTCCAGTGAGTTGTTCAATTGTCCACCACCAGTCACTGCTGGATGTGGCAGGCTGCAGAGCTTAGATCTGATGCGTTTGTTGTGGAATCATTTAGCTCTGTCTATTACTTGCTGCTTATGCTGTTTGGCACACAAGTAGTCCTGTGTTGTAGCTTCACCAGGTTGACACCTCATTTTTCGATATGCTTGGTGTTGATCCTTGCATGCTCTCCTGCACTCTTCATTGAACCAAGGTTGATCCCCTGGCTTGGTGGTAATGGTAGGTTGGGGGATATGCCGGGCCATGAGGTAGCAGATTGCGGTTGAGTACAATTCTGCTGCTGCTGATGGCCCGCAGCGCCTCATGGATGCCCAGTCCTGTGTTGTTAGATCTGTACAAAGTCTATCCCACACAAGATGGAGGGTATCTTCAATGTGAAGATGGGACTTTGTCTCCATAAAACTGTGCGATGGTCACTTCTACTGATACTGTCATGGACAGATGCACCTGCAGCAGGCAGGTTGGTGAGGATGAGGTCAAGTATATTTTTCCTTCTTGTTGGTTCCCTCACCACCTGCTGCAATCCCAGTCTAGCAGCTATGTCCTTTAGGTCCTGGGCAGCTCAGTATATGGTGGTACTACCGAGCCACTCTTGGCGATGGACATCCAAGTCTGACACCCAGAGTATATTCTGTGCCCTTACCACCCTCAGTGTTTCCTCCAAGTGGTGTTCAACATGGAGGAGTACTGATTCATCAGCTGATTGTGGACAGTACGTGATAATCTGCAGGAGGCTTTCTTGCCCATTTTTAACTTGAAGCTATGAGACTTCATGAGGTCCAAAGTCGATGTTGATATGTGGGCTTCAGTAGGGTGCTCTTTGTAAGGGCCAGTGCAGACTTGATGGGCCGAATGGCCTCCTTCGGCACTGTAAATTCTTTGATTCTATGACATACCCAGGGAAGGTGATAGTGGTACCTGGGACATGGTAAGTATGATTCTGTGAGTATGACTCTGTCAGACTATTATTTGGCCAGTGTGAGGCAGTAAGGAGGACTTGCAGGGTCAACAGAGCTGGGTTCGCTGGTGGTCCTATGCCTAAGTCGATGCCTGGTGTTCGGTCAGGTTTCATTCCTTTTTTGTGTTTTTGTAGAGGTTGAATACAACTGAGTGGGTTGCTAGTCCATTTAAGAGTCAACCACGTTGGAGGCACATGTAGGCCAGACCAGGTCCTATCGGACATTAGTGAACCAGATGGGTCTTAACGGCAATGGTTTCATGGTCATCACTAGGCATTCAATTTCAGATATTTTAATGAGTTTAAATTCCATGGTGGGATTCGAACACGGGTTCCCAGATTAAAATCTGTGCACATTTGTGAAGGGTGAAGGAGTATTGTATTATAGTCAATCTTTTCGCATTCAATAAAGTGTTTTTTTTCCTGTTGTTAAAAGCTAATTAGTCTTCATATGGCTCTGTTCATCCTCTTTTCTAAAGAAGTAGTTACAGGCCGGAATTTTACGGCTGTTCACGCCAACGGGATTTTGTTTCCAATGACGGTGCACCGGTGCTGTGGGTTTCCCATCCAGTAGTAACATTAACTGTAACAAAATTAGGAGCAGAAGTAGGCCACTCGGCTACTTAAGCTTGTTCTGCCATTCAATAAGATCATGGATGATCTAATTTTAACCTGAACTTCACACTCCTGCCTATCTGAACCTTTTGCCCCTTTGTTATCAAGAATCTATCTATTTCTGCCCTAAAGACATCCAGACTCTGCCTATGACACATTTTGAGGAAGAGAATTACAAGGTCTCGCAACTTTGAGAGAAAACAAATCCCTCTCAATTTCGGCCTTAAATGGGCAACCCCCTAATTTTAAACAGTGGCCCCGAGTTCTAGGTTCCCCAACAAGAGGAAACATCTTCGTCATATCCACCCTGTCAAGCCCCCTCAGTTTCTTATAGGTTCGAATCAAGTCACCTCTTACTCTTCTAAACTCCAGCATTTACAAGTGTAACTCATCCTGCCTTAGCACCCCACCCCCATTCTAGGAATTAATCCAGCAAACCTTCTCGCTAATCTAGCAAACGGGCAGCATGGTAGCACAGTGGTTAGCACAGTGCCTCACAGCTCCAGGGTCCCAGGTTCGATTCCAGGATTGGGTCACTGTCTGTGCAGAGCTTGCACGTTCTCCCCGTGTGTGCGGGGGTTTCCTCCGTGTGCTCCGGTTTCCTCCACAGTCCAACCATGTGCAGGTTAGGTGGATTGGCCATGATAAATTGTCCTGAGTGTCGAAAAAGGTTAGGTGGGGTTACTGGGTTACGGGGATAGGGTGGAGGTGTGGGCTTAAGTAGGGTACTCTTTCCAAGGGCCGGTGCAGACTCGATGGGCCGAATGGCCTCCTTCTGCACTGTAAATTCTATGATTCTATGATTCTCCTAACTGTCTGGCAGATTTGGCAGTTCTCAGAGGTGGGGAATTCACCTGTAAGATGCTACGGACTCCAACAGCAACCAGTAAGTGCTTGAGAGGAGTCTAGAGCTAGAGGGCATAGGTTTAAGGTGAGAGGGGAGAGATACAAAAGATACCAGAGTGGAATTTTTTTCAGACAGGAGGTGGTGAGCATCTGAAATGCGCTGCCAGAGGCAGTGCTAGAGGCGGCTGCAATTCTTTCCTTTAAAAAACAGTTAGACAGTTACATGGGAAGGGTGGGTATAGAGGGATATGGGCCAAATGCGGGCAAGTGGGACTAGCTTAGTGATAGGAACTGGGTGGCATGGCCAAGCTGGGTCGAAGGGCCTGTTTCCATGCTGTAAACATCTATGACTCTATGATTGGCATTAAACTGGATCAGGGTAACCCAGACCGTCTGCAGTAGGGTTGCCACCACCTTCCTAGTTAGTGGACTGTTAAATTCTAACTGTATTTCCTTTGATTGATATGGCAGGATCTGACCAAACCAAATTTCAACATTTTTCTTTTTACTTATTGTCAGGATTTGGACATCATTTGCCTATTCTTAGATGTCCCAATGATGGTGAGCCATTTTGAAGCATAGTGGTTTCACACAACAGCTTGCTGGGTCATATCAAAGGACAATTAAAACTTAATCAAGTGAGGATGGGACTGAAGCCACATTTAAATTGTGCTAGGTAAGGGCAGCAGATTTCTTTTTTTTTGTTATAAATTTAGAGTACTCAATTAATTTTTTCAAATTAAGGGGCAATTTAGTGTGGCCAATCTGCCCAACCTGCACATCTTTGGGTTGTGGGGGTGAAACTCACGCAAACGCAAGGAGAATGTGCAAACTCCACACCGGACAGTGACCCAGAGCTGGGATCGAACCTGGGACCTCGACGCCGTGAGGCAGCAGTGCTAACCACTGCGCCATTGTGCAGGGCAGCAGATTTCTTTCCCTACAAAGTTGTAGCGCACAAAGACTCACGAGAGACGAATAGAGATGAAGTCGATAAGGCTTTATTAAGCGTGACTTGTTCCCCGCAGTTCAGCAACAGACTGGCCTGCGGGGGAGAACTCCTGGTTCTTATACTCCGCCTTCAGGGCGGAGCTAGAGATCAACAGCCAACCAGGACCCGGGATCTGTCAGCCAATGACATCACGGCTTCACAGTCCCACATGACCCCTAATGCATACTACCACATTCACCCCTTGTTAAAAATGAACCCGGCGGGGTGGTGCATCGCATGGTGGTAGGGGTTTACAAGGCTGGTCCTGGGAGGAAAAAAAAACTTTTGCATGTCATCACAGTGCCCTACACTGGGCGATGTACAGGGTTTTTTGTTTTGAACTATTTACAGTATTCGTAAGAGGGAAAAAGGGAAACAAATTCTCGTTAAAGTCCACAACATTCTAGTGTTACACCGATGCCACAAGTCGGTCGGGCGGTCTGGTCGTCCTTGTCGATCGCCTCAGCCCCGGTGGTGGTGGTGCTTGTTCCAGTGTTGTCGGCTCCGGGAGCTTTACGGTTTCTGCTTCAGCTTCACTTCTGGTCGGACCTGGGAGGAGGACCGATCCTCCCGGGAAGGGGGCTGTCGCGGGGTGCGCAGGTGGCAGGGAGGGGGTGATTGGTGTCGAGGGGGTGTGCGTGTTGCCGGCGGGCACCAGATCTCGCAGGGAGACCGTGTCCTGTCGGCCGTCGGGGTACGCCACGTGGGCGTACTGCGGGTTCGCGTGGAGGAGGTGAACCCTCTCGACCAACGGGTCCGACTTGTGCGCCCGCACATGTTTCCGGAGCAAGATGGGTCCTGGGGCCGCCAGCCAGGTCGGCAGCGACGTTCCAGTGGAGGACTTCCTGGGGAAGACAAGGAGGCGCTCATGAGGCGTTTGGTTAGTGGTGGTACACAGTAGCGACCGGATGGAGTGGAGGGCGTCCGGGAGGACCTCCTGCCACCGTGAAACTGGGAGATCCCTGGACCGTAGGGCCAGTAGGATGGTCTTCCAGACCGTGCCGTTCTCCCTCTCTACTTGCCCGTTCCCCCGGGGGTTGTAGCTGGTCGTCCTGCTCGAGGCTATACCCTTGCTGAGCAGGAACTGGCGCAGCTCGTCACTCATGAAGGAGGACCCCCCTGTCGCTATGGACGTATGCGGGGCAACCGAACAGTGTGAATATGGTGTTAAGGGCTTTAATGACTGTGGCCGCTGTCATGTCAGGGCAGGGGATGGCGAAGGGGAAACGGGAGTACTCGTCCACCACGTTCTGGAAGTATGTGTTGCGGTCGGTGGAGGGGAGGGGCCCTTTGAAATCCAGACTGAGGCATTCAAAGGGACAGGAGGCCTTGATCAGGTGCGCACTATCCGGCCTGAAAAAGTGCGGTTTGCACTCTGCGCAGATGTGGCAGTTCCTTGTGACTGTACGGACCTCCTCCACGGAGTAGGGGAGGTTGCGGGACTTCATAAAATGGTAGAACCGAGTGACCCCCGGGTGGCAGAGGTCCTCGTGGAGGGTTTGGAGACGGTTAATTTGTGCATTGGCACATGTGCCGCGGGATAGGGCATCGGACGGCTCGTTCAGCTTTCCGGGACGGTACAAGATCTCATAGTTGAAGGTGGAGAGCTCGATCCTCCACCTTAAGATCTTGTCATTTTTAATTTTGCCCCGCTGTGCATTATCGAACATGAAGGCTACCGACCGTTGGTCCGTGAGGAGAGTGAATCTCCTGCCGGCCAGGTAATGCCTCCAATGTCGCACAGCTTCCACTATGGCTTGGGCTTCCTTTTCCACTGAGGAGTGGCGGATTTCTGAGGCGTGGAGGGTTCGGGAGAAAAAGGCCACGGGTCTGCCCGCTTGGTTAAGGGTGGCCGCTAGAGCTACATCGGAGGCGTCGCTCTCGACCTGGAAGGGGAGGGACTCGTCGATGGCGCGCATCGTGGCCTTTGCGATATCCGCTTTGATGCGGCTGAAGGCCTGGCAAGCCTCTGTCGACAGAGGGAAGGTCGTGGTCTGTATTAGGAGGCGGGCCTTGTCTGCCTACTGGGGGACCCACTGGGCGTAATATGAAAAGAACCCCAGGCAGCGTTTTAGGGCTTTTGAGCAGTGTGGGAGGGGAAATTCCATGAGGGGGCGCATACGTTCGGGGTCGGGGCCTATTATCCCATTGCGCACTACATATCCCAAGATGGCTAGCCGGTTTGTGCTAAAAACGCACATGTCCTCGTTGTATGTGAGGTTCAAGGCTTTAGCGGTCTGGAGGAATTTTTGGAGGTTGGCGTCGTGGTCCTGCTGATCGTGGCCGCAGATGGTTACGTTGTCGAGATACGGGAACGTGGCCTGCAACCCGTGTTGATCAACCATTCGGTCCATCTCTCGTTGGAAGACCGAGACCCCGTTTGTGACGCCAAATGGGACCCTTAGGAAGTGGTATAATCGCCCGTCTGCCTCGAAGGCTGTGTACTTGCGGTCACTTGGGCGGATGGGGAGCTGATGGTAGGCGGACTTGAGGTCCACGGTGGAGAAGAACTTATATTGGGCAATCCGATTGACCATGTCGGATATGCGGGGGCGAGGGTACGCATCTAGCTGTGTGTACCTGTTGATGGTCTGGCTATAGTCTATGACCATCCTTTGCTTCTCCCCTGTCTTTACTACTACCATCTGTGCTCTCCAGGGACTATTGCTGGCCTGGATTATGCCTTCCTTCAGTAGCCGCTGGACTTCGGACCGAATGAATGTCCGGTCCTGGGCGCTGTACCGTCTGCTCCTAGTGGCGACGGGTTTGCAATCCGGGGTGAGGTTTGCAAACAAGGATGGGGGTTGCACCTTGAGGGTTGCAAGGCCGCAGATAGTGAGTGGGGGTATTGGGCCTCCGAATTTGAAGGTTAGGCTCTGTAGATTGCACTGGAAGTCTAATCCCAGTAATGTGGGGGCGCAGAGTTGGGGAAGGACGTAGAGCCTGTAGTTTTTGAACTCCCTCCCTTGCACCGTTAGGGTAACTATGCAGAAGCCTTTGATCTGTACGGAGTGGGATCCTGCAGCTAGGGAAATCTTTTGTGCACTGGGATGGATGGTCAAAGAACAGCGTCTTACCGTGTCGGGGTGGATAAAGCTCTCCGTGCTCCCGGAGTCGACCAGGCATGGTGTCTCGTGCCCGTTTATAAGCACCGTTGTCGTTGTCGTCTGGAGCGTCCGGGGCCGTGCTTGGTCCAGCGTCATTGAAGCCAGACGTGGTTGTAATGGTTGAGCGTCTTCTTCGAACCCCGTGGAGCCGTCGACACTGGGGTCCGTTGTTGCCGTCCAAGATGGCGTCGGGGGTGAACAAGATGGCTGCCCCCATACATCGCACATGGCTGGGGGGTCACAAGATGGCGGCGGGGGTGGACAAAATGGCCGCCCCCATGCGTCGCACAGGTCTGGGGTGGTCCAAGATGGCGGCGCCCTTCTTCCCCTCGTGGTGGGCAGGACCCAAAATGGCGGTGCCTGCGGGTCGCACATGGGGTGCTGGGGGGGTTGGGGAGCGTTAGGGACGCGCGGGGCTGCCTCTTCTCTGGGGACAGCGGTGGCCGGGACCCAAATTGGTAGCGCCGGAGGGTCATACATGGGGCACGGGGGGGGGGTTTGGGGAGCGTTAGAGACGCGCAGATCTCCCTCTTCTCCGGGGAGAGCGGTGGTCGGGACCCAAAGTGGTAGCGCCGGCGGGTCATACATGGGGCGCGGGGGGGGGGGGGCGGGCGGGGTCGGGGAGCGTAAACGGCGTGCAGGGCTCCCTGTTCTCCGGGGAGAGCGGTGGTCGGGACCCAGAGTGGTAGCGCCGGCGGGTCATACATGGGGCGCTGGGGGGGGTTGGGGAGCGTAAACGGCGTGCAGGGCTCCCTGTTCTCCCGGGACAGCGGCGACCTCGCGGGACCGGCACACAGCCGCGAAATGGCCCTTTTTCCCGCAGCTCTTACAGATCGCTGCGCGGGCCGGGCAGCGCTGCCGGGGGTGTTTCGCCTGGCTGCAGAAATAGCAGCGGGCTCCCCCGGAGCGGCTTGGCGTTTGAACCGCGCAAGCCTGTGGGGTGTCCGGGGGGGGGAGGTGGGTTTGTCGCGACGGGTGCGTACGGAGCCCAATGGGCTGCCGCGCGGTCGGGGCCGTAGGCGCGGGTATTTCGCGCGGCCACGTCTAGGGAGGCTGCTAGGGCCCGTGCCTCTGAGAGTCCTAGCGACTCTTTTTCTAGAAGACTTTGGCGGATTTGGGAGGAGTTCATACCTGCCACAAAAGCATCGCGCATTAACATGTCCGTGTGTTCGTTTGCGTTCACCGGCGGGCAGCTGCAGGCCCGTCCCAAAATTAGTAGCTCGGCGTAGAATTCATCTATCGATTCTCCGGGACTCTGCCGTCTCGTTGCGAGTTGATAGCGAGCGTAGATCTGGTTTACTGGGCGTGACTAAAGGACTATAGAGCTCAGGACCATCCCGGAATGCCTGAGGATCAGCCCCCACGCAGCAGCAGCTTTCAAGCACTGGCAGACTTGTTTCGAGGCCTACCTCAGAACGGCCACCGGCCGCCAGGTCACAGAAGACCAAAAACTACAGGTCCTGCACTCGAGGTTAAGCACGGAGATTTTCTCCCTCATCGAAGACGCAGAGGATTTCCAGACGGCGTTCGCAGCACTAAAAAGTCTACGACTGAACTGCGGGGGAACAGTCACACTTAATAAATTGTAGCGCACAAAGACTCCGAGAGACGAATAGAGTGAAGTCGATGAGGCTTTATTAAGCGTGACTGTTCCCCCGCAGTTCAGTAGTAGACTGCCTGCGGGGGAGGACTCCTGGTACTTATACTCCGCCTTCAGGGCGGAGCTAGAGGTCAACGTCCAACCAGGACCCGGGATCTGTCAGCCAATGACATCACGGCTTCACAGTCCCACGTGACCCCTAATGCATACTACCACATCCCTCGACTATATATTTTAAATGAAGTAAAATATGTCCTCACTGTTCTGCTTTGTCATGCCAAGCTCACATCAAAGCTCCAAAACCTAGGACTTGGTTCCCCACTCTGCAACTGGATCCTTGATTTTCTGACCAACAGACCACAATCAGTAAGAATGAACACCAACACCTCCTCCACAATAGTCCTCAACACCGGCGCCCCGCAAGGCTGCGTACTTAGCCCCCTACTCTACGCCCTGTACACACATGACTGCGTGGCAAAACTTGGTTCCAACTCCATCTACAAGTTTGCTGACGATACGACCATAGTGGGCCGGATCTCGAATAACGATGAGTCCGATTACAGGAGGGAGATAGAGAACCTAGTGTAGTGGTGTAGCGACAGCAATCTCTCCCTCAATGCCAGCAGAACTAAAGAGCTGGTAATTGACTTCAGGAAGCAAAGTACTGTACACACCCCTGTCAGCATCAACGGGGCCGAGGTGGAGATGGTTAGCAGTTTCAAATTCCTCGGGGTGCACATTCCCAAAAATCTGTCCTGGTCCACCCACGTCGACGCTACCACCAAGAAAGCACAACAGCGCCTATACTTCCTCAGGAAACTAAGGAAATTCGGCATGTCCACATGACTCTTACCAACTTTTACAGATGCACCATAGAAAGCATCCTATCAGGCTGCATCACAGCCTGGTATGGCAACTGCTCGGCCCAGGACCGCAAGAAACTTCAGAGAGTTGTGAACACCGCCCAGTCCATCACACGAACCTGCCTCCCATCCATTGACTCCATCTACGCCTCCCGCTGCCTGGGAAAAGCGGGCAGTATAATCAAAGATCCCTCCCACCCGGCTTACTCACTCTTCCAACTTCTTCCATCGGGCAGGAGATACAGAAGCCTGAGAACACGCACAAACAGACTCAAAAACAGCTTCTTCCCCACTGTCACCAGACTCATAGAACATAGAACGATACAGCGCAGTACAGGCCCTTCGGTCCACGATGTTGCACCGAAACTAAAGCCATCCAACCTACACTATGCCATTATCATCCATATGTTTATCCAATAAACCTTTAAATGCCCTCAATGTTGGCGAGTTCACTACTGTTGCAGGTAGGGCATTCCACGGCCTCACTACTCTTTGCGTCAGTATTCACTCAGGAAAAAGATAATGTTGTGGAGGAGAATGCTGAGCTCCAGGTAAATAGATTAGATGGCATTGAGGTACGTAGGGAAGAGGTGTTGGCAATTCTGGACAGGCTGAAAATAGATAAGTCCCCGGGACCTGATGGGATTTATCCTAGGATTCTCTGGGAGGCCAGGAAAGAGATTGCTGGTCCATTGGCTTTGATTTTTATGTCATCATTGGCTACAGGAAGAGTGCCAGAGGACTGGAGGATAGCAAATGTGGCTTTTGTTTTGGTGCAACATCGTGGGCCGAAGGGGCTGTACTGCGCTGTATTGTTCTACCATTCAAATCATGGATGATTTCAACTCCATTTACCCGCTCTCTCTCCATAGCCCTTAATTCCTCGAGAAATCAAGAATTTATCAATTTCTGTCTTAAAGACACTCAACGTCCCGGCCTCCCCCGCCCTCTGTGGCAATGAATTCCACAGACCCACCACTCTCTGGCTGAAGAGATTTCTCCTCATCTCTGTTCTAAAGTGACTCCCTTTTATTCTAAGGCTGTGCCCCCGGGTCCTAGTCTCCCCTGCTAATGGAAACAACTTCCCTACATCCACCCTATCTAAGCCATTCATTATCTTGTAAGTTTCTATTAGATCTCCCCTCAACCTCCTAAACTCCAATGAATATAATCCCAGGATCCTCAGACGTTCATCGTATGTTAGGCCTACCATTCCTGGGATCATCCGTGTGAATCTCCGCTGGACCCGCTCCAGTGCCAGTATGTCCTTCCTGAGGTGTGGGGCCCAAAATTGCTCACAGTATTCTAAATAGGGCCTAACTAATGCTTTATAAAGCTTCAGAAGTACATCCCTGCTTTTATATTCCAAGCCTCTTGAGATGAATGACAACATTGCATTTGCTTTCTTAATTACGGACTCAACCTGCAAGTTTACCTTTCGAGAATCCTGGACTAGGACTCCCAAGTCCCTTTGCACTTCAGCATTATGAATTTTGTCACCGTTTAGAAAATAGTCCATGCCTCTATTCTTTTTTCCAAAGTGCAAGACCTCGCACTTGCCCACGTTGAATTTCATCAGCCATTTCTTGGACCACTGTCCTAAACTGTCTAAATCTTTCTGCAGCCTCCCCACCTCCTCCATACTACCTGCCCCTCCACCTATCTTTGTATCATCGGCAAACTTAGCCAGAATGCCCCCAGTCCCGTCATCTAGATCGTTAATATATAAAGAGAACAGCTGTGGCCCCAACACTGAACCCTGCGGGACACCACTCGTCACCGGTTGCCATTCCGAAAAATAACCTTTTATCCCAACTCTCTGCCTTCTGCCTGACAGCCAATCGTCAATCCATGTTAGTACCTTGCCTCGAATACCATGGGCCCTTATTTTACTCAGCAGTCTCCTGTGAGGCACCTTATCAAAGGCCTTTTGGAAGTCAAGATAGATACCATCCATTGGCTCTCCTTGGTCTAACCTATTTGTTATCTCTTCAAAGAACTCTAACAGGTTTGTCAGGCACGACCTCCCCTTACTAAATCCATGCTGACTTGTCCTAATCTGACCCTGCACTTCCAAGAATTTAGAAATCTCATCCTTAACAATGGATTCTAGAATCTTGCCAACAACCGAGGTTAGGCTAATTGGCCTATAATTTTCCATCTTTTTCCTTGTTCCCTTCTTGAACAGGGGGGTTACAACAGCGATTTTCCAATCCTCTGGGACTTTCCCTGACTCCAGTGACTTTTGAAAGATCATAACTAATGCCTCCACTATTTCTTCAGCTATCTCCTTTAGAACTCTAGGATGTAGTCCATCTGGGCCTGGAGATTTATCAATTTTTAGACCTCTTAGTTTCTCTAGCACTTTCTCCTTTGTGATGGCTACCATATTCAACTCTGCCCCCTGACTCTCCGGAATTGTTGGGATATTACTCATGTCTTCTACTGTGAAGACTGACGCAAAGTACTTATTTAGTTCCTCAGCTATTTCCTTGTCTCCCATCACAAAATTACCAGCATCATTTTGGAGCGGCCCAACGTCAACTTTTGTCTCCCGTTTGTTTTTAATGTATTTAAAGAAACTTTTACTATCATTCCTAATGTTACTGGCTAGCCTACCTTCATATTTGATCCTCTTTCTCCTTATTTCTCTCTTTGTTATCCTCTGTTTGTTTTTGTAGCCTTCCCAATCTTCTGACTTCCCACTACTCTTTGCCACATTATAGGCTTTCTCTTTTGCTTTGATGCATTCCCTAACTTCCTTTGTCAGCCATGGCTGCCTAATCCCCCCTCTGATAACCTTTCTTTTCTTTGGGATGAACCTCTGTACTGTGTCCTCAATTACTCCCAGAAACTCCTGCCATTGCTGTTCTACTGTCTTTCCCACTAGGCTCTGCTCCCAGTCGATTTTTGTCAGTTCCTCCCTCATGCCCCTGTAGTTACCTTTATTTAACTGTAAAACCTTTACATCAGATTCTACCTTCTTTCTTTCAAATTGGAGATTGAATTCTACCATATTATGATCACTGCCTCCTAAGTGCTCCCTTACTTTAAGATCTTTAATCAAGTCTGGCTCATTACATAACACTAAGTCCAGAATGGCCTGTTCCCTTGTGGACTCCATCACAAGCTGTTCCAAAAAGCCCTCCTGTAAACATTCAATGAATTCCCTTTCCTTGGGTCCACTGGCAGCATTATTTACCCAGTCCACCTGCATATTGAAGTCCCCCATGATCACTGTGACCTTGCCTTTCTGACATGCACTTTCTATTTCGTGGTGCATTTTGTGCCCCTGGTCCTGACCACTGTTAGGAGGCCTGTACATAACTCCCATTATGTTTTTTTTGCCTTTGTGGTTCCTCAACTCTACCCACACAGACTCCACATCATCTGACCCTATGTCATTTAGTGCTATTGATTTAATTTCATTCCTAATTAACAAGGCAACCCCACCCCCTCTGCCCACCTCCCTGTCTTTTCGATAGGTTGTGAATCCCTGGATGTTTAAATGCCAGTCCTGAACCCCCTGCAACCATGTCTCTGTGATGCCTACCAAATCATACCTGCAAGTCACAATCTGGGCCACAAGCTCATCTACCTTGTTCCGTACACTGCGCGCATTTAAATATAGCACCTTTAATTCTCTATTGACCGTCCCTTTTAAGTCTCCTCTTAACCTCCTTCTCTCTAACGAAAACAACCTCAAGTCCATCAGCCTTTCCTCATAAGATTTTCCCTCCATACCAGGCAACATCCTGGTAAATCTCCTCTGCACCCGCTCCAAAGCCTCCACGTCCTTCCTATAATGCGGTGACCAGAACTGTACGCAATACTCCAAATGAGGCCGTACCAGAGTTTTGTACAGCTGCAACATGACCTCCTGACTCCGGAACTCAATCCCTCTACCAATAAAGGCCAAAACTCCATAGACCTTCTTCACAACCCTATCAACCTGGGTGGCAACTTTCAGGGATCTATGTACATGGACACCTAGATCCCTCTGCTCATCCACACTGCCAAGAACTTTACCATTAGCCAAATATTCCGCATTCCTGTTATTCCTTCCAAAATGAATCACCTCACACTTCTCTACATTAAACTCCATTTGCCACCTCTCAGCCCAGCTCTGCAGCTTATCTATATCCCTCTGTAATCTGCTACATCCTTCCACACTGTCGACAACACCACCGACTTTAGTATCGTCTGCAAATTTACTCACCCACCCTTCTGCGCCTTCCTCTAGGTCATTGATAAAAATGACAAACAGCAACGACCCCAGAACAGATCCTTGTGGTACACCACTTGTAACTGAACTCCATTCTGAACATTTCCCATCAACCACCACCCTCTGTCTTCTTTCAGCTAGCCAATTTCTGATCCACATCTCTAAATCACCCTCAATCCCCAGCCTCCGTATTTTCTGCAATAGCCTACCGTGGGGAACCTTATCAAACGCTTTACTGAAATCCATATACACCACATCAACTGCTCTACCCTCGTCTACCTGTTCAGTCACCTTCTCAAAGAACTCGATAAGGTTTGTGAGGCATGACCTACCCTTCACAAAGCCATGCTGACTATCCCTGATCATATTATTCCTATCTAGATGATTATAAATCTTGTCTCGTAATGACCCTCTTATGGACTGACTTCATTAACACTACACCCTGTATGCTTCATCCGATGCGTGGGTTTCCTCCAGGTGCTCCGGTTTCCTTCCACAGTCCAAAGATGTGCAGGTTAGGTGGATTGGCCATGATAAATTGCCCTTAGTGTTGGGTGGAGGTGTTGACTATGGGTAGGGTGCTCTTTCCAAGAGCCGGTGCAGACTCCATGGGCCGAATGGCCTCCTTCTGCGCTGTAAATTCAATGATCTATGATTAATCTAGGACAAAGATTCGGCACAACATCGTGGGCCGAAGGGCCTGTTCTGTGCTGTATTTTTCTATGTTCCCATGTACTTAATGATCTGTTGAGCTGCTGGCAGAAAAATACTTTTCACTGTACCTCGGTACACGTGACAATAAACAAATCCAATCCATGAACCTGCCATCAGCCACAGCATCAACGTTTTTGAAAATCCAAATGTATGACATTTACAATTTTATCCTTCTCTACTCTTTCCATTATTTAGTCAAAGCATATGATCAAGTTAGTTGTTTAGCATGATGCAGCCTTTCAGAATCTGAGGACTATTTTAAATTATATTTCCTTTCCCCATGTGCTCTTTAGCCACTTTTATAACAGATTGCAGTAAATTTCCTATCTCAAAAAGAAAGGGATTTTACAGACATCGGTGCCTCTGTCACCTCTTTCTAGTTTCCTCGGTTTTACCTGTTTGTTATGTTGCAGGACCAGCGTGTGTCTGAGGTGCCCGAATGCAGAATCACGCGGGTTAAAACATCGCTCCAGTGCCTCAACGTCAGCGCGCGCAGTAAAGTGGTGATTAAGGCAGCTGAAAACTAATTGATCCCAATTTTTCACTGGCGGCCTGTTCTGAGAACACGGACATGCCGGCGGCCATCCCGTGTTTCATGTTTCTCAATCCAGGGTTTGATAAAAGTGGACTGGAGCCTTGGCAGTGAGCAATTTAGGTGAGAGCTTGTTGTTGTTAATGTATTCCTGATAGTTTATAGCATGTTCTGTGTTTTCTACTGGACTCTGTATATTGCAAGCTTTTTTGTGAAGACTCTTTTTGTTTTACCAACTTCTTTGGAGGCTTTCTGTCGAGTGCATGGTTGAGTGCACCAGACATTGCCATCTGCACTTCTGCAAATGGGGATTGTAAACTCCACTGGTGGAGGATGGGGAGAGGATTAGAAAGCCTGAAAGGAGAGGAGGCCAGGTGTCCGCAGACAGCATCATGTGGGATGAGTGGTGCAACCGCCGGGCGTGCAGGATTAGCAGGGTGATATTTTGAATACCAGACCAAAAGCTATCCTGACACTGCAACTGGATAACTTTCTCAAATAGTACCTGGATCTTCCTAAAGAGTAACAATAAATCAAGATGGAAGGGTCTGTAGAAGACGGCAATGTCCTACAGCCGGGGTCTAGAGGCAGTGCTCCAGATACCGCAACCTGTCTGAGGTCCAGCATCGAGGAGCTCCGTATCTCTGGGGAAAGTCACCTGCATGTGCCAAATGTTTAGACTGGAGATCGCCTTCACATATGGAAGTGACCACCCAAGCCTGTGGCTCTAAAGGTCACAGCACTCAAAATGTTTGCGACTGGTTCTTTCCTGGGGTCATTGGGGGATCTATATTGCATGTCTCAATCTGCTCGCCACAGTTGCATCAAGCTGGTTACTGAGCTGTCTTCAGATGGGTCATCTCCTTCATTTATTTAGGGACCGAAGAAGCCAGCCAGGCTGAGCGGTTTTGCAGCAATTGCTGGGTTTCACTGCATCCAAGGTGGTGGCCATCAAGCTGCCAGTAGATGAGCTGAGTGCCTTCGTAAACAGAGGAGGGTTCCACTCACATAGTTTACGATCACAAGGCATAGATTCTCCAATACTGTGCAAGGTCCCTGGAAGTTCCCAAGATGCTTACATCCTGTACTTCCAGGTTCCAAGGATGTTCATGGCTCCAATTCAGTTGGATGGTTGGCTCGTGGGTGACAATGGCTATCCCTTGAAAAGGTGGTTCATGACGTCAATCCGGCACCCAAGCACAGAAGTAGGAGAGGTGTACAATTGTTAGCACAATTGCTTCACAGCTCCAGGGTCCCAGGTTCGATTCCGGCTTGGGTCACTGTCTGTGCGGAGTTTGCACGTTCTCCCCGTGTGTGCGTGGGTTTCCTCCGGGTTCTCCGGTTTCCTCCCACAGTCCAAAGATGTGCGGGTTAGGTGGATTGGCCATGCTAAATTGCCCATAGTGTCCAAAATTGCCCGTAGGGTGGGGTTACTGGGTTATGGGGATTAGGTGGGGTTACTGGGTTATGGGGATAGGGTGGAGGTTTGGACCTTCGGTATGGTGCTCTTTCCAAGAGCCGGTGCAGACTCGATGGGCCGAATGGCCTCCTTCTGCACTGTAAATTCTATGTCTATGTCTAATGGTGGTCATGCCTCCCAAGGGTAGCCATTGTTGAGTAGCACAAGTTAGCACAAGGTAGCACAAGTTGAGGTTCAGGTGCCTCGATTGTTCAGGGAGAGCCCTGTAATACCCTTCAGAGACCATGTCACTTGTAGTTGTCGGCTACGCTCTGCAAAATATGGCTCTGTCAAGGTGTGATCCATTGGAGGATGAAGCAGCTCCTCAGGCGACTGAGGATGACTCTAGTGATGGTTTTGATGAGGTGCTGGAGGATCTGCAAGGTGAAGATGTAGAGGCAGAAGTAAAGAAACTTCAGGGAGGCTTTTAAAGCACGTATTGAAACTCCGTCCAAGGGTGACATCTCCTTATTCATGAGAAATAATCCACGGTCATCACATACATAGTAAACCATAGTCAATCTCACCCCCACCACCCCCCCGCTAATGTTCAATGACATCCAATTCTTGAAAGTTGGATAAACAATGCCCATGAATTGTAGAACCCTTCCATCCTCCCCCTCAACTCAAACTTCACCTTCTCGAGTGTCAAAAATTCCAGCAGGTACCCCCCCCCCCCATCCCGAGGCACAAGGCGGAGAAGCTGACTTCCACCCCAACAGAACCCGCCTTTGGGTAATCAGCAAGGCAAAGGCTAAGACATCTGCCCCCATACCCGCCTGCAACCCAGGCTGGTCCGACACCCTGAATATGGCTTCTAGGAGCCCTGGTTTGAACCTCACATGCACCACCCCGAGGTGACCTTAAAGACCTCCCTCCAATACCTCTCCAGTTTGGGACCGGAACCAAACATGTGAACATGGTTTGCGGGGCTCCTCCCACAGCTCTCACATACATCCTTCACCCCCTCAAAGAGGCGGCTCGCCCTCGTGAGGTGCGCCCTACACATCACTTTCAACTGTATCAGCCCCAACCTCGCACACTAGGTTGAGGCGTTTACCCTCCAGCATTCCACACCACAGCCCGTCCTCTATACTTTCCCCCAACTCTTCCTCCCATTTCGCTTTAATCCACTCCAATGATACTTTGTCCTCCACCTAAAATCTCCGCATAAGCTTTTGGGAAGCTCTGAACCTCCTCCCTGGCAAAATCCCGGACCTGTAGATATCTAAATACCTCCCCCTGCCCCAGTCCATATTTCTCCCCAACTCCTCCAGCCTTGCAAAATGGCCCCACAGAAACAAATCCTTTAATACCCTAACTCCCCTCTCCTCCCATCTCCAAAATCTTCCATCCCACTTCCCTGGCTCAAACCTATGGTTCCCCCTAATCGGCATTTCTCTTGACCCCACTCATAAGGCCATCCAATGTTGAATACTTGTTTCCTAATTCATAGTGTCTTGAAACTCCTCCATGACAGAGAAAGTGGCATTCAGACCTTCAGAGATCTTTGCGAAATATTGTCACGCACTTGACGTCTGATCAGAGGCTCATCATCTGCCTTGGAATCAACATGGCCCTGGTCTCCAGCAGGCCTCCAAATGCTGGTACCTTTTTCACTCTGTGCCTCTGCCAGCAGAGGTTCTTGTGTGGATCTGCAGTACCCTCCCCAATGTACACTACAATCTGAGCTAACGATCTAATCCCCACCGATGTGCTTGTATCTGCACTGGTGCCTGATTCTGAGAGAGGGTGTGACGTGGGCGGATCAGGCTGTGGGTCTTCCAGTGGTGTTAACGGGGTGGTCCTCGGGGTCCCTGCAACCACTTGAGGACCACCAGGTCATTGGGAGCTGTATTTCTTATTATCCAAGAAAATTTACAATTGATTCCCAATAATGGATGCAAATCCTTAAAAGTCCCTTTCAAACACTGTTTAAAAACAATTATAGATTTCTTAGACATTTTAAAAACTTAGACATTTTCTTCACTGTCCTGCTTCCAGGCCAAAGGTCATCACAGAACCTAAAGTAATATGGTGTTGGATGTGTTTCTAATACTGTTTACTTGCATGAATTTGGTCGATTAAGTTGGATCTCTTCATTCTCCATTCTCAAAATGAGCACAACAACATCTAATAACTTCCCTGTCGTTTCTTAGAACTGGTCAAAAGACTTAACATTATTCCTTCAAATTAAATCAGCCTCTTTCTATCAATACATGATATCGCTAACATTAATTGAGTTATTATAGACTAATTTAAGGATCAGTAGATGTTAGCTTGTGCCCTTTTTTCAATTAAAATATAAATTTGCCCGGGAGTGCAGGAGGCGAAAGAGGCCGACGTTGTGGCCTTTGCGTCCCTAGTAGCCCTGCGTAGGATTCTACTCCTGTGGAAGGAGGCGAAACCCCCCCGGACTGGAGGCCTGGGTAAACGATATGGCGGGGTTCATAAAACTGGAGCGGATAAAGTTCGCCCTGAGAGGATCGGCTCAAGGGTTCACCAGGCGGTGGCAGCCATTCCTCGACTACCTAGGGGAACGTTAGAGGGAAGACAGATGACCAGCAGCAGCAACCCGGGGGGAAGGGGGGGGTGGAAGTTTTAGTTTATGTTACATGATTAGATTACCATGTTGATTAGCCATTTGTTTATTGTTAAACTTTCTTTACTGTTATGTTTGATCTGTAAAGGGAAAACATTTTGATCGAAAAAATTTCAATAAAACATATTTTAAAAAATATATATATAAATTTGCTGCTGACCCGTTTGGATAATAGGATTCATTCTGAAAAATGTAGCAGCTGCAATTGAAATGAAAAATGAAAATTGCTTTTTGTCACAAGTAGGCTTCAAATGAAGTTACTGTGAAAAGCCCCTAGTCGCCGCATTCTGGCGCCTGTTCGAGGTGGCTGGTACAGGAATCGAACCGTGCTGCTGGCCTGCCTTGGTCTGCTTTCAAAGCCAGCGATTCAGCCCTGTGCTAAACCAGCCACAGATTGATAATTGATAATGCAATTAATATTTAGGAATGGAGCAGCAGCTTTTTCTTGCTCGGATTATGTTAGGGAAAGAGTTGGGAGGGTGGCTAATAACTTAGAAAACCACTCGGGAGAGGGTGAGAGTTATCCCTAATCCCCACCCAGTCCTTAAAACATTCTCAAGGGAACTGGATTGATACAAGGCCTTTATTTGTACTGTGATAACTTTTGATATTGTTGCTCTCGCATCTATTCTGAGATGTTTTCACCCAGTCCATGGAAGCTTCAGCTTTTGGAATCCTAGGTTTTAGCGGACACTTTTTATTGTTCTGCTGTCACTTCTTAAAATCTTGAGCGCAGAAGACATGGTTGCAGCTACAACTACAGGCACAATTCAACCAGTTTCAGACACGTTTAGCAGGGTGTTTCTTGGCACTAAAGACCCCGCTTTCCAGTGACACTTGCCGGTTTCTTTGGCCTCAGTGAGGTACGCCCAATCAAGGCCTCACTTACTCATGAATCAGGGCACCATTTTTAAAGGTAGCCCTGATCTTTTGACCCCCCCCCCCCCTCAGTGACCTAACTGTGACCTCCAGATCTCCCCCCCCCCCCCCCCCCCCTCTCCCCCACTGCACCCAACTTGCCTCTTCTGGGGTCCTCGAGCCCCCCTCACCCCACACCCCACCTCTTATGGGCAAAGCACCCCCAAGCCCGACCCCTGGCACAGGCAACCTGGCATTTGGGCACCTTGGCACTGCCGGACTGGCACCCTGGAAGTGCCCTGCTACCCTGGCAGTGCCACCCGAGCACCTTAGCCTTGCCAAGGTGACACTGCCAGTGTGCCTGTGTGGCAATGCCAAGATACCAGCAGGAGAGTTAGGGTACCACCCTGTCCAATGCCTGACCTCCCAGAGGTTTCCAATCGCCTGGGAGATCCACCCACCCCCCAGGTGCTGTGATGACTGGTCCACGTTTGTGTGGACCAGTACTAAACAGCATCCTGGCAAGATCTCCCAGGTGCAGCCGGTGAATCCCAGGCCCCGGGAGATTTAGGAAAATGCATATTTAAATTAACCTAATGCATCATTTATAGAAACATATCTGGATCTCAAGACTCGCTGCGAGATTCAACAGCCTCATCGACACCAATTCAGGTGCTTACTACATCCTTGCATCTGGTTCAGTGATTATTTTACATCGGATTTTATAACTAGCAGTTTTCCTCTGTGAAATTTCCCCTTTATATTAGCTTTTCCAAATTATATCATTCTTACTGCCTGGTTAAGTAATTAATTTTACAGTGAAGGCGTAGGATTATTATTATTATGCTTTCCAGTATTCTGATCTTTAAAACCAACAGTCATGGAATACAAAATTGACAGCACAATTTCTAGGAATTTCCAGCTTTTTATGAGCGGAGTAAATATTTTTCATCGGGACATTCATATGCCTTCTTCATGAATAGACATTTACTAGAGATTCTGATTGGTGGCCAGTGGTGTGATTACAAATGCACTAATTGCTGATACTCTGCATTTCCAACATCGTATTTAATAGAATTTTCTAAAATACCAATCAAACTAATTATTAAGCAGCAAACTCATTAAAATAAGCTGGACAAGTATTTACTGTTTTTTCAGCGGGGTGGGGGAGGGGATCAGAAGCTAAGAAACATGCGGAGTCACATTTGAAGGCAGGTTTCATCCTGTTACATTGACAGTTATTCAGGATTATCTTGTCATTTTTCAACTAAATATAATGAGTAAAATGCAAATTGTTAAATTGCTAACACGGTATAATAATTTAACTATAATAGTATAACAAATGTCCACTTCTCAACAATGAATAAATCTGTAGAATGTTGAGCACAGGGATACTTAACAGGACAATAAAATAGCCATTTCTTAAATACTGGATAATGCACTTCCTTGGAAGGGAAAGTCACTCCTGGCACCTTGGGAATTAGGCAATTATTTTAAATATCTGTAACTATAAGGGGCCACCTATTATGCCATTAAATATAGCAAATCTACTAGAAAAATTATGCTTCGTTTAAATCCTTATGGCATCTTTGAGTGTTTGTTTAAACTTAAATTTGTTTGCTGTATTCTCTTTGAATTAAATGGAGTGGATTCTAACACTCAATGTTGGCAGACTAACGGGTGGGACTGGATCAGTCATCCATTATGTACCTGCCCAATTTACCTTTTCACTGACTTCTGGAACTGCTGGCACCTATTTTCCACAACCACCGGTAGTTAAACTTAATAGTCTGTCCCCCTCTCCCTGTTGCATTACATTAGAGCTGACTTTCGCTTCGCACAGTAGCAAGAATGGGAGTGGTGGATCAGTCAACCATTACAAAAACAGCAGTCAAGAGTTTTCTTTTTCTGGAATCTAATAATTATGGTGGACATTTGTCTTTATTTTTTTTAAATTTTATAAATTTTAGAGCGGCAGGGGTTGAGAGGTGACCTGATAAAGGTCTACAAGATTATGAGGGGCATGGATAGAGTGAATTGGCAGGCACTCTTTCCCAGGGTGGATGGGTCAGTCACCAGGAAGCATAGGGTTCAGGTCCTTCTTCATGAATAGGCAGGTTTTTCATACAGAGGGTGGCGAGTGCCTGGAACGTGTTGCCAGGGAATTTGTGGAAGCAGATACATTAACGGCGTTCAAAAGACATCTCGACAAATACATGGATAGGATGGGTGTAGAGGAAACGGCACAAGGAAGTGCTGAGGGTTTTGGCTAAGGGTGTTATCATGATCTGTACAGGCTTGGAGGTCCGAAGGGGCTGTTCCTGTGCTGTTTTGTTCTTTGTTCTTTGTAATGGACACACTGACAGAACCCTTGGGCTTGAAGGAATGGTCCATAAACTCAGGGCCAGTCATGTCTGCTCGTGGAGATCCAACATTGTATCCAATCCACTTGCGCTGTCTTCAGACCCCTAAGCATGAGAGTATTTGACAACCACAACATACGTGCTGATATTAAGATCTGTGTGAACAAAGCAGCCATCCTCCCAACTCTTTTCTCGGCATCAACACTGTCCGAGAAGGATTCTCTTCATCAGCTGGGAGAACAGGCATAGTAACATCGGCATCCTTGAAGGAGCCTAGAGCACCAGCATTGTGGCCATGATCATCCAAAACCAACTCCTCTGGGCCAGGCATGTGTTTAGGGTGTCAGAGTCTGATTGCTGAAGCAAATCTTGCCCAGCTCAAGGAAGGTACCTCAAAGACATCTTGAAGGCTTACCTCAAGAAATTGAGCACAGACGTCAACACCAGGGAGATCCTTGCTGAGAAGAAACCTACCTGGAGGAACCTCCTGATTTAAGGGACACAACCCTTCGAGAACAGTCGACGGCAAGAGGAGATATGGAAAAGCAACCTGAGAAAGGAATGCCAATGGTCTGGAGTCCAAGGATGGATCTCTCCTCTCAAAAACATCTGCCAAATGTGCAGTCGAAGATTCGGCTCGAGGATTGGGCTCATCAGTCATGCAAGGACGTACAGAACCCATGAGCAGTGACATGGAATTTCTTGGGTAGCCAATTACACTCATTAGCGAGTGGTCGCCAAAGACCTCAAAGGTGAATACTTGTTTCCTAATTCTTCTGTCTTTATTTTTTTTTAAATGCACCCAATTATATAATTCTTAGGCTTGAAGGAATGGTGCATAAACTCAGCCAACCTCCTCTGCACAGAATTATTATGGGGATTATAGAAGAGAGCGAGCATCCCATCAGCCCAAGGGAATGGTTTGTTCCTGATGGTGGAGATATTCATACAGAATAAACTCTGGCCTCATGGCTATGCTGCTGTGTCTTCAAGTAGCAGTTCAACATAATCACTTACTCGTACATGGTGCCTGATATTCCTCGCCTCCGGCCACAACCAACAGCTGCCGAGTAGAGCTGAAACTCTGGCGGAAATTCCAATCTCAAACCACCGCTGTCCATTTGGAAATTTCTGTTGGAGATGACGTCACGTAACTGCCTTCAATGTCGTGTTATTCTTGAAACCAATAGCTCATTGATTCAAATCGAGATGATCGTATAGACCTCTTTCCTTCACAGTGATACTCATGTTTGTCATTCTGCAGCTGGCAATTGGTTATTACCTCATCCTAACCTAAAAGCTGGAGTGAACAGTATTGATTTTTGACAGTAATTTGCTGTTGTCGTTCCAGTGAAATAGCTTTAACCTATTAATGAATTCACAGGAGCCCATAGCGACAATATTTACTGGTGTGAAAAGTGGCAGTTATGGGAGCACCTGCCATGAGCAGAAAGGTAGCAAAATAAATGGTTTCCTAACTGACATTAGTGTCAAACTAAAATGATGCAACAGCATGCCAGAAAGTAAACAAGTCGCATTGGCCCAGAAATGTAACTTGTTCAGCCTCTTAACCAGTTATATCCAAGAAAGAACGGGCGTGATTCTCCATCCCTCCAGACCCGTTTTCTGATGCAGTGCGTCCTTGCCGGCAGCGGGATCCTCAGCCCCGGCAGCTGGCTACCCACACGCCGTCGGGAAATCTGTGCACTGCGTGTGCTGCCAGCGAAGCGTGGGCTACCATTGACGGAGAATCCCGCCCTAGATCTTCTGGTTGTTCACACTGGCTGGATCTTCGGGTCCTGCCAATGGCAGACCCCAGCTGTGGGTTTCATACCTATGGGGGTGGATTCAGTTGGAAATCCTGTTGACAGCGATGGGAACAGAAGGTCCTGCTATTGGTCAACGGCGGGGGACTTCTCACCGCCGAGAAACTCCGCGTGGATGAGAGAAACTCTAGTCAACTGGATTTAGAAAGGGAAATAAAGAGGAAATAAAAAGATATTGGCTGAAGATATTGGGTCATAGTTTGTGGATAATGGGTAAACTTTTTAGGAATGAAGTGAGGAGAAATGTTTTTCACCCAGAGAGTGATCAATCTGTGGAATTCACCACCACAAAAAGTAGTTAAAACAAACACATTGTGCAATTTCTTAAAGGGATTAGATGTGGCTCTTAGGGCTAAAGGGATCAAGGGATATGGGGGGGAAGGCTGAATCACGGTATTGAACTTGATGATCAGCCATGATAATGAATGGCAGAGCAGGCTCGAAAGGCCTCCCCCTGCTATTGTCTATGCATGTATCTCTCTAAGAGACAGAAAAGTGAAAAATAAACTTACAATTTAAAACATCTCGAGGACCAATTTACTTTTTGCAGAGGTGATATCCCAAAGTTTCAGGTTCTCTTTCTAGTCTTCAATGCCAGGTCAGGACCATAAAGCACACCATTGACGGGTTCTTACCAACATGAATTACCAGCCCTAAATGGTTGTGGTGAGATTAATTCATATTTAAAGCACACAATTTCTTGTAACTCATTGGAAGATTGGTGTCGAGCACCCATGGTTGTGAGACTGATAATGAAGTGATACCAATTGTCCTGGAATTTGTTGTCATTTGCAACTCATTGTATATCTCTCAGAAATTGTTGTCTTTTAATGACTTGCTATGGGCAGGCCGAGTAAACTTACTAAATTGCCAGCAAATTTTGAGCCATTTTGTTTGAAGGAAGATGAAGTAAAGGAAGCACATCGGCTGTTAGAGGATGGGTTCTGTACACCAAGCAGGAGTATAAAGGATTATTTTCCATCAACAATAAACAGACAAACTTTAAGTTTGAATGAAATTGGATTCTCTGAAGATCGAATGGGGAGACTCCTTTGCTTTGTTTGCAGTGGAGCTGCTAGCCTAAAATGTGGGTTCAATCACATTTCCGACTCATTGCATTGAGCTGAAATGAAAGTCCTTTGTAGCTAGTGTCATGATATTCAGGTAAACATCATGGTGCAAACATACATACATACTGATGGACAGATCAACGGACCAATCAATACACACACAACACCACAGGCAAGAGCATACACACTATAAAACGGGGAACACAACATTTCCCAGCCATTTCAGCAGGAGACAGCTCAGGGCACAGACATTCACCATGTGCTGAGTGCTTCTGCAAGATAGTGTTAGGGCTAGGTCCACAGATTCAAGGGTAATGAACGAACCACAGTAACCAGTTTATCATTGTAAATATTGTTAGTAATAAAACTGAGTTGTACCATCTGCAACCGTGTTGGTTCGTCTATGGAGCAGAGAACACAACATGACATAGTACCACGAGTGGAACCCAGTATCTGTGAGACCTACCTACGCGTCCTCGGGAATCCGCCATCCTGTGCCATGGACACCGTCAGCACGCCGCAGCCGCTGCAGATCGTTGGAAACCTCGGTGTCCACTGGAAACTGTTTAGATGGCTGTAGGGTAGGGTTGAGCCTTTTCGGTCTTTCCTTGCACACCTCCGTGTCCTCGTGCAGCCCTGAAGTTGCGACACCACCTCCGATTCAATGATACGCCACCAGCTCCTCAAAATGAAAGGCCTCACCCTAATCTCCGCAGTCGAAGCCTGTGTCCTTCATGAAAACGCGACCAGCCGCAACACCCAATTTCAAGTGGCCAGATCGGCGCGGCAGGGGTCCTACGCTGCCGGATCGGCAGGGCAGGCGTCCTGCGAGGCCGAACGGGTCCAGGCGGTCGAGTTCCTCGCGGCCCGGACGAGGGCAGCCATTTCACGCGCTTTCCGCGGCCTCCCGCGTTTGTGCGTGCCAAGAGAGACGTCGGCGCAGAGGGACCGAACAGCGCATGCATGGTGGCGCAACGAACGCCATGGCGTCACGACATGCGGCAACCGCGGAGCCGCACATTTAAAGCGGCATTGTCCGGCAAAAAAACGACAATGCCTCCACTATGGCAAGATGGGCCACTACACTGCCTGCTGTCGAGCAGCTCAACCTGCCAATGCTCCCCAATTCCGACAACCTCGCAGGGACATGCGGACCAGTCAGCCTCCTTACTACGAGTCGTGCCCAGACGATATCCAGACCAGTGACCCAGACGATATCCAGACCAGTGACACAGATGACCGGGATGCCTTCCGTGTTGCGGTCATTGATAGGAACCAGATGTCTCCAGGCAGGACCTACCAGCCGATGCCAGTGAACTGTGTCAATCCGGGTGATGAATGGTGTGCCACCCTAACGGTCAACAGATCACCGATAACATTCCGTCTGGACACTGGTGTCTCCGCCAACCTTATAGCATGGTCAACCTTATAGCATGGTCAGCCTTCTACGCCTTGAAGGTCAGACCACCAATTCGGCCATCCCGTTGCAAGATGGTTGACTACAATGGGAATGTTATCCCGGCCATGGGATCCTGCCAGCTCCAGGTGACACACAACACATACACGGCCACACTGTCCTTCGAAATAGTCGAATCATCAAAGGGCTCCATGCTAGGCGCACAGGCATGCAAGGTTCTCCACCTCGTGCAGCGGGTCCATGCTCTGTCTCCAGAAGGCACATCTGACTTCCCGGATGCAGAATTTAGGGCACAGCTTCAATCGCTCCTCGCCCACAACCAGGAGGCATTCGAGGGCATAGGCACACTGCCCTACACCTACAGAATACGACTCAAACCAGACGCCACACCGGTCATTCACGCACGTCGCAGGGTTCTAGCGCCACTCAAAGACCCCCTCAAGCAGCAGCTGCAGGATCTCCAGGACCAAGGGGTACTATCCCGGGTCATGGAGCCCACGCCATGGGTCAGCTCCATGGTGTGTGTTAAGAAGCCCTCTGGCGAGCTCCGGATCTGCATTGATCCGAAAGACCTCAACAACAACATAATGAGGGAACACTACCCCATACCCAAATGGGAAGAGATCACGAGCGAAATGGCCCGGGCTAAAATCTTTACGAAGCTGGATGCCTCGAAGGGTTTTTGGCAGATCCAACTGGACCAGTCCAGCAGGAAGCTGTGCACCTTCAACACCTCTTTCGGCAGGTTCTGCTATAACAGAATGCCGTTTGGCATCATCTCGGCATCCGAGGTCTTTCACAGGATCATGGAACAGATGATGGAGGGCATCGAAGGGGTGCGTGTCTACGTTGACGACGTCATCATCTGGTCCACCACACCACAGGAGCATATCAATCGTCTCCGGCGCGTCTTTGCGCGGATACGGGAAAACGGCCTGCGCCTCAACCAAGCCAAGTGTTCTTTCGGCCAAAACGAGCTGAAGTTTCTGGGGGACCACATATCTCGGTCAGGGGTCTGTCCGGATGCAGACAAGGTGGCCGCTATTACAGCCATGCCGCAGCCGACAGACAAGAAAGCAGTGCTATGCTTCCTAGGCGTGGTCAACTTCCTGGGTAAGTTCATTCCCAACCTTGCCTCCCACACGACAGCTCTTCGCCACCTAGTCAAGAAGTCCACGGAGTTCCAGTGGCTGCCCGCACACCAGAAGAAAAGGGAGGAGCTCAAAATTAAGCTCACCACAGCCCCGGTATTGGCGTTTTTCGACACATCCCATGACACTAAAATTTCGACTGATGCCAGCCAGTCGGGCATTGGGGCGGTACTCCTACAGCGGGATGACACTGCGTCATGGGCCCCGGTCGCCTGTGCCTCGCGGGCCATGACCCCCACAGAACAGCGCTACGTGCAGATCGAAAAGGAGTGCCTGGGTTTGCTAACCGGAATAGACAGGTTCCATGGCTACGTGTATGGTCTCCCCCAGTTTGCCATTGAGACTGACCATCGCCCCCTGGTCAGCATCATACATAAGGACCTGAACGAGATGACCACCTCGCCTCCGGCGCATCCTACTCAAACTCGGGAGGTACGACTTCCAACTGGTCTACACCCCGGGAAAGGTCCTTATCATTGCAGATGCCCTATCTAGAGCAGTGAGCACACCGCCCGACTTGGAGGGGTTAGTCTGTCAGGTCGAAGCGCAGGTGGCCTTCACATTGGCAAATCTGCCAGCCGATGACTCCAGTCTGGCCCGTATTCGCCGGGAGACTGCGGCTGACCCCCTTCTACAGCGTGTGATGCGCCACATGACGGGAGGGTGGCTCAAAGGACAGTGCCCGCAGTTCTACAATGTCCGGGACGACTTGACCGTCATTGATGGTGTCCTCCTAAAGCTGGACTGGATTGTGATTCCACACAGCATGCACAAGCTGGTCCTCGACCAACTACACTAAGACCACCTGGGGGTCGAGAAGTGCAGACGGAGGGCCCGAGAGGCGGTATACTGGCCGGGCATCAGTGATGACATTGCCAATATGGTGCTCAACTGCCCCACCTGCCAAAGGTTTCAGCCGGCGCAACCTCCTGAGACGCTTCAGCCCCATGAGCTGGTGACGTCCCTCTGGGCGAAGGTGGGTGTGGACCTTTTTCACGCGCTCGGCAGGGACTATGTAATCGTCATTGATTACTTTTCAAACTATCCAGAGGTCATACGCCTGCACGATTTGATACCGTCCGCTGTCATAAGGGCCTGCAAAGACACCTTCGCTCGCCACGGCATTCCGATTCCTGTCATGTCGGACAATGGGCCCTGTTTTGCCAGCCAGGAATGGGCATCCGTTGCTGCTTCGTATGGCTTCACACACGTGACGTCCAGCCCTCTGCATCCCCAGTCCACTGGTAAGGCTGAGAAGGGCGTTCACATCGTCAAGCGGCTCCTCTGCAAGGCTGCTGCTGCCAGATCGGATTACTGCCTAGCCCTGCTAGCCTATCGCTCGGCCCCACTAGCCAACTAGCCCAGCTGTTGATGGGTTGCGCCCTCAGGCCCACTGTGCCATCCATTCTGGTCCCCACAACCAACCATGCTCCGGTACTGCACATGATGCAACAGCAGCCCGTTCGCCAGAAGATGGCATATGACACTGATCTTCCCGCCCTGGTGCCTGGAAACGACGTCCGCATCCACCTACCAGAAGGTGGCTGGTCAGCACCTGCCGAAGTTCTCTGAGGCGTGGCTCCCTGCTCGTTCCTGGTTCGCATGCCTGATGGCTCCATTCGCAGGCGCAATCGCCGGTCTCTTCGCCTACTTCCACGCTCGCTACGGGGACTTACACCGACACCGTGTCCTCCTGTTGTTCCTGATGTCGACTTCGTGGAGCTTCCTGCCACCATGCCCATTCCGTTGTCGCCCGTGGCCAGACCCATTCCTCAGCCTGACCCACCCTTGAGGCGGTCAACCCGAATTCGTCGCCCACCTACTAGACTGGACTTATGAGCCTGTTTGAACAATGAACTCACTGATGTATCATACCACTGTGTTAATATGTTTCTATTTTTCCTTGTCGTTACAAGAGTTCGTTTTGACGTTCAACATTTCCATGTCTTTTGTTTATGGTACAACCTCGTTGCTATGTCGCATCTGACATCGCCCCTTGTATGTAGTTTAGCCTCATGTACATGCTGTAGATATTGCACACACACATTCAGCTGCACTCAGTACACATCTCTATTTATAACCACATAGGCACATGCTCTTGTAAAAAAAAAAAAGGGGGGGATGTCATGATATTCAGGTAAACATCATGGTGCAAACATACATACTGATGGACAGATCAACGGACCAATCAATACACACACAACACTACAGCCAATCACAGGCAAGAGCATACACACTATAAAACGGGGAACACGACACTTCCCGGCCATTCCAGCAGGAGACAGCTCAGGGCACAGAGCTCACAGCAAGCGACTCAGACATTCACCATGTGCTGAGTGCTTCTCCAAGATAGTGTTAGGGCTAGGTCCACAGATTCAAGGGTAATGAACGAACCACAGTAACCAGTTTATCATTGTAAATATTGTTAGTAATAAAACTGAATTGTACCATCCGCAACTGCTTTGGTTCGTCTATGGAGCAGAGAACACAACACGACAGCTCGCAAAGTTTTCTCCCATAGCATATGTTTATTCAGTTTTGCAAACCAGTATGGATAATGCATTGTCCATATATATCTGATGTGTTTCTTGCCCCATCTCTCCCCCCTCCACCCTGCCCAATCCCATTTTATTGTGAAATTTTACCACTATAAATGATGTTGAAACTACAAAATCGATCAATTAATTTTCCACAAAAGCAGAATTATTATGCTGCTTTTGCAGAAGGTGTTATTCATGAGATTTGGTGCAGAGCCATGCTTTTGCCAGCATCACAGGCAGTTCTTATATGCTTATTTAATCTGCAAAGCACATGCTGTGACTTCAGTTCCGTATAAAAGTAGCATGTCAAGCAAATGGTATCATTCCAGCACATTTTTGAGAAGGAAGATTGTCCACCACCTGCCGCCGGGAGGGGAGTTCCCGATGGGGCGAAGAACCTCGCATCAGGCACAAAATGGCCACTGATACCGTTGTGATGCCCCGGTCCCCCACCGGCGGCGGCATCAAGGTTCATGCCCCACGCCAGCAGGAGGATGTAAATGGGTAATTTAAACCATTTGCATCCTATTAACAGTTTGGACACTAGATTCTCCATGCTTCCGTTATGCTGCAGCCCTCCTGGCCAGGATTCACGCAGGTGTGGATTGATGCAAGCATTTGGCCCTGACATGGTGGACCTTGCAGTGGGCCAAGGGGATAAATATTTACGGCAGTTGCTCCCAAAGTCCATCGGGGGGGCCCCACTCCACCCCATAACGCAAATCCTGCCCACACCATCCCAACCCTCCCGTCAGGCCCCCCAACAGAGACTCCTCCCATCAGAGACCCTGATTTGAACCTGACTACAATGTTTAAAAACATCTAGGAGTTAAGTGTATTCATTCCCTCTCTTTCTCAGCTGAAAGCACTGAACTGCTTTTGATGTGGTCAGGAGCTGTTAATCATAGGTAGATATTTATAAACATTGTAGTTAGATTCAATGCAATGTATCTAAAATACATTTGAGCATGAAAGGAAATAAAAGCAAACAATCCAGATACCTGGCTCTCTGGAAGCTATTAACCTCTCAATTGCAGCCTACTAAAAGCTATTTATCTTTGAAAATGAATAGAAACCTTGCAAATCAAAGTGTCTGGGGTGGGAGGGGGTGGGGTTAAAGCTTTGTGATGTGGTTTTGCCATTCTATGAAGTACCAGCTACTCCTTTCTACATCCCCGAATATACTGGACGAGAGTGTGAGCAATGGATCTTCATATCGTTATTGAACCTTTTGAATATCATCTGTTATGTTAACCCATGCTCCCAATCTCCCCTAACGGTGGAGAAGCATTGTATAGATTGCGTTAAACTACTAAACTGCCCCTTATACCCCCTGTCTGAGACAGCAGGTGTATGGGACAGATGAGTGAAAAAGAAGTAATTTTTATTTCTGCCTTGAATGCTCTTTAGCTTCCAGGCAGGGGTGACTGATGGTGCAGGTAGAGTCTCTTATATTGGGGGAGGTCTTTGCTGGGGGTCTCCAAGGGGGTGTTTGATGGGCATCTCTAGTAGAGGATGGCGTTGGGTCATCCTCATGCGTGGATGCTGTGAGGGGGGATGATGGCCCTACTTGTCGGGATGGTGGCAGGCGGATGCCCCTACTTGTCAGGGGGTGGGGGTAGGATCAGGCCCATGAGGCCTTCCCAGGTGGAGGAGGGTAAGGGGTTGTTCCTGGGACCGACCGGAGGTTAGTGGGGTGGGGGTCGAGAACGGGGGAGGGGGCGGGGGGGGGGGGGGGAGATCGAGGCAGCCAGACAAAATGGGATCGCCAGCAGGCCTCGACTAAGCGAAACTCTCTGAGACCAAAAAGTGGCAAAGTGCCGTTGAATGTGGGGTGTTACTTGCTGCTGCAGCTGCCACGTAACATCTCGCTACATGTGCTCAAAACCGTAAATAGACCCTTTTCTGATTAATCGCGCCCAGTGTAATTAAGTGTTGTATTTATATTTATCATCTTCCTTTTTGTTTTATTTTTCTATATTACTGGGACTAGTAGTTTAACGCACCCTATACAATGCTTCTCCACCGTTAGGGGAGATTGGGAGCATGGGTTAACATAACAGATGATATTCAAAGGGTTCAATAACGATATGAAGATCCATTGTTCACACTGTCGTCCAGTATCTCCGATGGTGTTGTTTCAAGTTGTAAGAGGGATAGTGTAACTATGCAAGCTAACTTTTGGGGAGAATATGAATAAGGAACTTTGGGAATTAGCCTGAATGTAGGTAAACATTTCTTCTCAATTTATAAATTGATGAATATACTTTTAAACGCTCTTCATTACATACAGAAATAAACAAAAGTGCGTGGTCATTATACATAATGAGCAAGAACTGCTGGAAGCTTTCCTTCAAAGCAGAATTATTCTGGAGTCAAACAGATGGTCAGAATGACCTTTTTACCTTCTGTAATTTGGGGGATGTGTGTGCACTTGGCACAAACAGCACAAATTTGAATGGAGAAGCTTCTTTTCCCAAGTTCACTTGGCAAACTGCATTTCATACCCGTGGTGTAAATACTGAATAAGTGGCCCGTTGACAACAAGCTAAGCAGAGACTCGTTTCCGGTGTGGGTCAAAGATCAACAGTTAAACTATGGTTGACTTCAGATATATCCATATTTGCTGAGTTAGATCCAAGTACAGAATTTCAGATCAGCCTAATTGCCATCCATTAATCTCAGTAGATAGAATTGCTTATTTATGTTTTCATTTAGTATACTCAGGCCATCGTGTCAGTCATCTTGAACACATAAATAGCCTTTTTGTAAAAAAGGTGTGTTATTTATTAAAGTATTTGAATGAGGATGCATTTGGAATGTCAATGGCGTAATTAATATGAGGTACAGATATTATAAATGTATGACTTATTTTTGATAAGTGATACAAGAAGAGACTGGTCCATGTGTAATGCCATTTGTTGGTCTGGAGTTTATGGTTCATGGTGGGGTGAAGGAGGCAGAATGGAAACTGAGTGGTCTTTTCACTCCCGCTCCCATTGTCTCTGATCATTCAATCAAGCGTCGGATGGTCAATTAATGACAGTCCAGGGGAATGGGGGCCAATTATAGATGCAAAGTGGGGTGGAGAGGTCTCTGGGCCCAATCAGCACTGTAGGCTGGGATGCCAATTGACAAAGGGAATTTCCACGAACAGGAGGTTGGTCACAACTAGAATTGTAAAGACCCTCCTGCTATCAGAATCTGTCTTTATAAGGCTCAAAAAGCATATTTAAAAAGTCATTAAAACACATAAAGACACTGCCACCTTCCCCAACAGATTCTGCTGGTGCATTCAACAATGGTCCCTGTGGCAGGCTTTTTCTACCGCACTTGTCACTTTGTTATAGCTGGCTCAAAGCCGTGGTTTGCTACTCCTGTTGCATGTGGGAATTCAGGCACATTTCCAGTGCCTGTGGCCAGCACATGTGCAGGAAGTGTCTCCAGCTGCAGCTCCTGGCAAGCTAAGTTTTGGAGCTGGAACGGCTGGGGACACTGGATCCATGAGGCAGATAGTGTCGTGGACGGCACGTATCGAGAGATGGTCACACCGTAGCTAAGAGTGTACAGTCAAGAAGGAAATGGCTGACCACCAGGCAGAGTAAGAGCACTAGAAAGGCAGGGCAGAAACCCCCTGTGACCATTCCCCTGCAAAACCGATATGCTGCTTTGGATACTGTTGGGAGAATGCTACTCCTGTTTCATGTGGGAATCTCGGGGGAATTCAGTCACAGTAAAATTCATTGTTGACTCTGATGCAAGGGAAAGGAGGGGGAAGTGGGGGAATGCAATAGTTTCAGGGGATTCTATTTGTAAGGGGAATAGATACATGACATTCTGGGAGGAAGGGTGAACAGCCAGTTGTCATGGTGCACATTGGTACCAGTGACATGAGTTTAAAAAAATGGGATGAAGCCCTAAAAGCTGAATATAGAGACTTGGGAGGTAAGTTGAAAAGTAGGACCTCAAAGGTGGTAATCTCAGGATTACTACAAGTGCCATGTGCTAGTCAAAGTAGAAATATCAGGATACATTGGATGAAAGATGGTGCAAGTGGGAGGATTTCAGATTCCTGGGACATTGGGACCAGTTCTGTGGGAAGTGGGGCCAGTACAAACTGGATGGGATACACCTGGGATAAAACTGGGACTGATGTCCAAGGGTGAATATTTGCTCATGTTGATGGGTGGGGCTTTAACTAGAATGGCAGGGGGTTGTGAACCCAAGCAGAGCGA
Organism: Scyliorhinus torazame; assembly: GCF_047496885.1. Lineage (NCBI taxonomy): Eukaryota > Metazoa > Chordata > Chondrichthyes > Carcharhiniformes > Scyliorhinidae > Scyliorhinus > Scyliorhinus torazame. The sequence goes on from NC_092709.1 coordinate 123,719,747, forward strand.
CAGGGGAAAGAGTAATAAGGACACTAATGAATGAAAGCACTGCAAAATGCAAAAACGGTAGACTGGGTAATCAAGAGTGAGAGGCAAATAGAGCCACAGTACAAAGAAAAGTTTCCATAATGGCCATGGGATCATATCCATTTACCTCGATGTGGACTGTAAGTTGATCGCCCTTATTTGAATGCATTGTGCTTCAAAATATAAAATTCCCTTATAAAAAATATAAAATTTTATCAAAATAAAAATGCCCTTTTTGCCATTTTCTCTGGAGAAAAACAGAGTGAAAAGAAATTGGGTCTTCCCTCTAGGATGACAAAATGAAACTGAAAGCTCCTTCGGTCTCTGAACCATTTCAGTGGGATCAGATCCAATCACCACCTGTTACCGGGTAGAGCAATGCCTTTTGGGCCAATCAATCAAACCGAGTCATCACTGAACTTTCCTGCTGCAGTAATCCTCTGCATTAATTAAAGGCACAGGCCACTTTCAGGCTCACTTTGTCTTAAAGTCACAGGTCCATTAATTATCCATGAATCAAATGCGTAACAGCAAAATAAAAGAAAGGGGAAAAGGGAATAAACAGGAGCAAACATGTAGGATTCTTAAATGAGGAATACAGAAACTGATGAGAGATTCTTTAAATATATGAAAAGGAAGAGAGAGGTCAAAGTGAACATAGGCCCCTTAGAAAATGAACCTGGGGAGATAATTTTGGGGAACAAGGAAATGGCATAGGAATTAAACTGCTGTTCAGTCTTTAGAGTGGAAGATACTTCGACCATCCCATTAATACTAAACAATATGGGGGAACAATTAAATACCATCACTAAAGAAGTAGTATTGACAAAGTAAGGGAGATAAGTCCCCTGGCCTTGATGGCTTACACCCGAGGATCCTAAAAGAAGTAGCTAGATATAGTGGATGCATTGGATGTAACTTTTCAAAAATCCTTAGATTCTGGAGAACTACCAGAGGATTGGAAAACTGTCAAAGTGACACCCCGATTCAAAAAGCGAGTGAGGCAAAAAGCGGGAAACTATCGACTGATTAGCCCAACATCTATAGTTGGAAAAATGTTTGAATCAATTATTAAGGAAATAATAGAAGCTCATTTGGAAAATCATAATCTATTCGAGCAGAGTCAGCATGGCTTCATGATTGGGAAATCATATCTGAGTAATTTATGAGAAATTTTTGAGAAAGTCTCAACCAGAATAGATATAGGGGAATAAGCAGATGTGTTGTATTTGGACTTCCAGAAGGTGTTTGACAAGGTACCTCATAAAAGGTGAAGTCATAAGATAAGAACCCATGGTGTTGGAGGTAGCATATTGGCATGAACAAAGAAATGGAGGTGGATAAGTGGTTCTTGTACAGTTTGGCGACCTGTAACCAGTGGGGTTCGACAGGGATCAGTGCTGGGACCGAAAATGTTTACAATATTTATTAATGACTTGGAGGACGGAAGCGAATGTACTGTAGCCAAATTTGCAGACAACACAAAAATAGGTGGAAAGGCAAGTTGCGAGAGGGATACAAATAGTTTGCAAAGAGATATTGATAGGTTAAGTAAGTGGGCAAAATTTTGGCAAATGGAATATAATGTGGGAAAATGTGAAATTGTTCATTTTGGAAGGGAGAATAAAAGAATGGAGCATAATTTAAATGGAGAAAAACTGCAGAAACCTTCAACACAAAAGAGTCTTGGAGATAATTGTGCATGAAACACAGAAAGTTAGCACACGGGTGCAGCTAGCAATCAGGAAGGCTCCTGGAATATTGGTCCTTATTTCAAGGGGGTTGGAGTATAAGAGTAAGGAAGTCTTGTTGCAACTGTACACGGTACTAGTGAGACCTCATCTGGAGTCCTGTGAGCAGTTTTGGTCCCCTTATTTATGGAAAGATATTTGGCTGGATCATCTTTCTGGGAGACTTGTTCCCGCCGGAACTGAATAGCGTGTAATTCCTATTGGGGGTGCTATTTGTTCGAGATTCAGGAAATGCAAATGTGCCAGCATTCTGCCTGCATGAATTGGAAACAGTTCCCTCCCCCGCTGCAGCGTAATCGCTGGGGCCGGATTTCATGCTGAAGAGTCTGACAAGGGGAACTGAGCCTGCCCATCCCCTTGATGATACTGCTGGCATATGAGGGTTTCTAGACGGCCCGTCTGGGTGGGCTCCCATGTTCACAGTGGCTCTCTGAGTATTTAGAGGGCACAGTCAGCAGTGTGAACAGCCAGGAGCCTGAAAGTAGTACCAGAGGACTGGATTTCAATCACATACTGCAGCAATGGTGGTCTGAGCCAAGTCACCCCCACCCTGAGGGGGACACTCCGAGTTCACGGACGTGGCACCCAGAGAGCCCCCCCACCCCCTCCACCAAGCCCATCAGGTTTTGAGAGGTTTTTTTTGAATAATCATTTTATTGAGTTATTCTTGGTATAGTAACAACAACAAAATAAACAATATACATGAAACCATAAACCTAGTGCAAAATTCATTTACCTCTCGTACAGGTCCCACCCTTATTGACCCCCTACTCTAATCTAAACTCCCCCCTCCCCCCCCCCCACCCCCCCGTCTGCTGACGATTAATGTCCCGCAAAGAAGTCGACGAACGGTTGCCACCTCCGGGTGAACCCTAACCGTGACGCTCTCCAGGTGAACTTGATTTTCCCCAAACAGGGAAAGCTAGCCATGTCTGATAGCCAGGTCTCCGACTTCGGGGGCTTTGAGTCCCTCTATGCTAATAGTATTCGTCTCCAGGCTACTAGGGAAGCAAAGGCCAGAACGTCTGCCTCTTTCTCCTCCCTGGATTCCTGGGTCTTCTGGCACCCCGAAAATCGCCACCTCTGGACTCAGCGCCACTCTTGTTTTTAACACCGTGGACATGACGTCCGCAAACCCCTGCCAAAATCCCCCGAGCTTTGGACATGTCCAAAACATGTGAACATGGTTCGCCAGTCCTCCCGCACATTTTGCGCACCTGTCCTCCACCAGAAAGAATCTGCTCATCCGGGCCACTGTCAGGTGAGCACGGTGAACAACCTTTAATTGTATCAGGCTGAGCCTGGCACATGTTGCGGACGTGTTGACTACTCAACGCATCTGCCCATAGACCATCCTCTATCTCACCTCCCAGCTCCTCCTCCCACTTGCACTTCAGCTCCTCGGTCTGCGTCTCCTCCGACCCCATAAGCCCCTTATAAATGTCCGAGACACTCCCTTCTCCTACCCACCCTCTGGAAACTACCCTGTCCTGAATCCCCCTTAGCTGTAGGAGCGGGAAGGTTGACACCTGTTTACGAAGGAAGTCTCGCACCTGCAGATACCTGAATTTGTTTCCCCTCGCCAACCCAAACTTTTCATCCAACGCCCTCATACCCGGAAAGCTCCCCTCTATGAACATATCCCCCATCCCCTCAATCCCCGCTCTCCGCCATAATCGGAACCCCCCGTCCATACTCCCCGGGGAAAACCGGTGATTATCACAGATTGGGTCCCAGACGGATGCTCCCACATGCCGCCTCCACTGGCCCCAAACTCTCAGGGCCGCCACCACCACTGGATTGGTGGAGTACCGTGCCAGCAGGAACGGCAGAGGCGCAGTTATCAACGGCCCCAAACTGGTGCCCTTATCTGAAGCCGCCTCCATTCGCTCCCATGCTGACCCGTCCCCCACCACCCACTTCCTGATCATGGCGATATTAACCGCCCAGTAATAGTTGCTAAAATTTGGCAGCGCCAGCCCACCCTCTCCCCGACTCCGCTCAAGCATTACCTTCCTTACTCGCGGGGTCTTGCCCGCCCAGACGAAGCCTGTGATCACTCTGTTGACCCGCTTAAAAAAGGACCGCAGAATAAAGATGGGTAGACACTGAAACACAAATAGAAATCTCAGGAGGACCGTCATCTTCACCGTTTGCACCCTCACAGCCAGAGACAACGGAAGCGTGACCCATCTCCGAAAAGCATCCTTCATTTGGTCCACCAGCCAGGCCAGATTCAATTTATGCAACAGGTCCCATTTCCGCGCCATCTGGATGCCTAGGTACCTAAAGCTTCCCTTTACTAACCGAAACGGCAGCTCTCCCAGTTGCCTCTCCTGTCCCCTCTCCTGGACCACAAACGTCTCACCCTTTCCCATATTAAGCTTATACGCTGAAAACGGTCCAAAGTCGCCTAGAGTCCTCATGACTTCTTCAATCCCCTCTATTGGGTCCGAAACATACAGAAGCAGGTCATCCGCAGAGAGCGAAACCCTGTGCTCCACCTCCCCCCACCCCCGGACCAGCCCTCTCCAGCCCCTCGAGGCTCTCCGAGCAATTGCCAACGGCTCTATAGCCAGTGCAAACAACAGTGGGGAGAGGGGGCATCCCTGTCTCATCCCCCAGTGCAGTCTAAAATAGTCCGATGCTGTCCTATTCATCCGTACACTTGCCACAGGAGCCTGACCCAGTCAATAAAGCCCCGCCCGAATCCGAACCGTCCCAGTATCTCCCACAGAAAGTCCCATTCTACCCGATCAAAAGCCTTTTCTGCATCCATTGCGATCACTCTCTCGACCTCCCTACCTTCCGGTGGCATCATGATCACATTTAACAGCCTTCTTACATTGGCCACCAACTGCCTGCCCTTAACAAACCATGTCTGGTCCTCCCCAATAACACCTGGAACACAATCCTCGATCCTGGAGGACATGATTTTGGCCAGCAACTTGAGATCTATATTCAACAGGGAGATCGGCCACACAGCTCCGGGTTCTTGTCCCACTTAAGAATCAGCAAAATCGTTGCCTGTGACATCGTCGGGGGAAACTCCCCTCTTTCCCTTGGCCCATTGAAGATCCTCAACAACATCGGCCCCAATATCCCCGAGAACGTTTTATAAAACTCCACTGGGTACCCGTCCGGACCCGGGGCCTTACCCGCCTGCATGGCCTTCAAGCCCTCCACTATCTCTTCCAGCCCAATTGGGGCCCCCAGCCCTTCTACCCGCTCCCCGTCCACCTTTGGGAAATTCAGCCCCTCCAAGTGCCTCATCCCCTCCGGTCCCGTAGGGGGTTCTGACTTGTACAGCCATCTGTAGAAATCCCTAAACGCCTTATTCACACCTACTGAATCACCAACCAGGTTCCCATCTCCGTCTTTTACTTTCCCTATCTCCCTAGCTGCCTCCCTCTTCATAAGCTGCTGTGCAAGCATTCTGCTGGCCTTCTCTCCATGTTCATAGATCGCCCCCCTCACCTTCCTCAGCTGCTCCACCGCCTTCCCTGTGGTCAGCAAGCTAAACTCCGCCTGTAAGGTAAATGAGTTGATGGCGCAAATCATCGTGAATGACTATGATTTAGTGGCCATTACTGAAACATGGTTAAACGATGGTCACGACTGGGAGTTAAATATCCGAGGGTATCAAACTTTTCGGAAGGACAGAGTGGATGGTAAGGGACGTGGTGTAGCTCTGTTATTTAAGGATGACATCCGGGCAACAGTAAGGGATGACATCGGTGCTATGGAGGATAAGGTTGAATCCATTTGGTTGGAAATCAGGAATAGTAAGGCGAAAAAGTCACTGATAGGAGTAATTTATAGGCCACCAAATAGTAACATTATGGTGGGGCAGTCAATAAACAAAGAAATAACAGATGTATGTAGAAATGGTACAGCAGTTATCATGGGGGATTTTAATCTACATGTCGATTGGTTTAACCAGGTAGGTCAAGGCAGCCTTGAGGAGGAGTTTATAGAATGTATCCGCGATAGTTTCCTCAAACAGTATGTAATGGAACCTACGAGGGAACAAGCGGTCCTAGATCTGGTCCTGTGTAATGAGACAGGATTGATTCAGGATCTCATAGTTAGGGATCCTCTCGGAAGGAGCGATCACAATATGGTGGAATTTAAAATACAGATGGAGGGTGAGAAGGTAAAATCAAGCACTAGTGTTTTGTGCTTAAACAAAGGAGATTACAATGGGATGAGAGAAGAACTAGCTAAGGTAGACTGGGAGCAAAGACTTTATGGTGAAACAGTTGAGGAACAGTGGAGAACCTTCCAAGTGATTTTTCACAGTGCCCAGCAAAGGTTTATACCAACAAAAAGGAAGGACGGTAAAAAGAGGGAAAATCGACCGTGGATATCTAAGGAAATAAGGGAGAGTATCAAATTGAAGGAAAAAACATACAAAGTAGCAAAGATCAGTGGGAGACTAGAGGACTGGGAAATCTTTAGGGGGCAACAGAAAGCTACTAAAAAAGCTATAAAGAAGAGTAAGATAGGTTATGAGCGTAAACTTGCTCAGAATATAAAAACAGATAGTAAAGGTTTCTACAAATACATAAAACAAAAAAGAGTGGCTAAGGTAAATATTGGTCCTTTAGAGGATGAGAAGGGAGATTTAATAATGGGAGATGAGGAAATGGCTGAGGAACTGAACAGGTTTTTTGGGTCGGTCTTCACAGTGGAAGACACAAATAACATGCCAGTGACTGATGGAAATGAGGCTATGACAGGTGAGGACCTTGAGAGGATTGATATCACCAAGGAGGTAGTGATGGGCAAGCTAATGGGGCTAAAGGGAGACAAGTCTCCTGGCCCTGATGGAATGCATCCCAGAGTGCTAAAAGAGATGGCTAGGGAAATTGCAAATGCACTAGTGATAATTTACCAAAATTCACTAGACTCTGGGGTGGTCCCGGCGGATTGGAAATTAGCAAACGTGACACCACTGTTTAAAAAAGGAGGTAGGCAGAAAGTGGGTAATTATAGGCCAGTGAGCTTAACTTCGGTAGTAGGGAAGATGCTGGAATCTATCATCAAGGAAGAAATAGCGAGGCATCTGGATGGAAATTGTCCCATTGGACAGACGCAGCATGGGTTCATAAAGGGCAGGTCGTGCCTAACTAATTTAGTGGAATTTTTTGAGGACATTAACAGTGCGGTAGATAACGGGGAGCCAATGGATGTGGTATATCTGGATTTCCAGAAAGCCTTTGACAAGGTGCCACACAAAAGGTTGTTGCATAAGATAAAGATGCATGGCATTAAGGGGAAAGTAGGAGCATGGATAGAGGATTGGTTAATTAATAGAAAACAAAGAGTGGGGATTAATGGGTGTTTCTCTGGTTGGCAATCAGTAGCTAGTGGTGTCCCTCCGGGATCAGTGTTGGGCCCACAACTGTTCACAATTTACATAGATGATTTGGAGTTGGGGACCAAGGGCAATGTGTCCAAGTTTGCAGACGACACTAAGATAAGTGGTAAAGCAAAAAGTGCAGAGGATACTGGAGGGGTTGGATTACGAGGAGAGGTTGAGTAGACTGGGACTGTACTCGTAGGAATTTAGAAGGATGAGGGGGGATCTTATAGAAACATATAAAATTATGAAGGGAATCGATAGGATAGATGCGGGCAGGTTGTTTCCACTGGCGGGTGAAAGCAGAACTAGGGGGCATAGCCTCAAAATAAGGGGAAGTAGATTTAGGACTGAGTTTAGGAGGAACTTCTTCACCCAAAGGGTTGTGAATCTATGGAATTCCTTGCCCAGTGAAGCAGTAGAGGCCCCTTCATTAAATGTTTTTAAGATAAAGATAGATAGTTTTTTGAAGAATAAAGGGATTAAGGGTTATGGTGTTCGGGCCGGAAAGTGGAGCTGAGTCCACAAAAGATCAGCCATGATCTCATTGAATGGCGGAGCAGGCTCGAGGGGCCAGATGGCCTACTCCTACTCCTAGTTCTTATGTTCTTATGTCACTGACTTGTTATGTTGTAGGTGGAACATAAGCGGCTTCCTTGTGGTGCACTTGACAAAGGAAGGTTCGGACGTGGAGATAACTTCAACACGTTTATTAACCTATTTACACTTCTATTACTCTGGTTCGATACTACTGCTAATCCTACTATAGCTACCCAGACTGACTAACCAGTTGCTGCAATCCACGTGGTGGGTGTAATATTGAATCAACCCCGTGTCTCTACTCACTGACGGTCTCCACTGGAAAGAGGCAGATCATGTGTGTGGTGTCCTTTATATATGGGTTGGTGTAATGCCCCCCTGTGGTCATGTCACCTGCTTGTGTATTGTGAATGTCCATTGGTCGCGTCCTATCTAACTGATCTATTGGTTGAGTGTGTGTGTGTGATGTTTCTGGTGCTCCCTCTAGTGTCTAGCTAGCCTACATGCATTTACATTGATGTACATCACCACAGTAACCTCCGCCGTTCCCTTAAAAACCCTGCCTCTGGGGTCTACACATACCTCCTATGAATCTGTAGTATCTCCTTTACCAGTCAGTCTGTCTCTGCCCTGTCCACCTTCTCCCTATGGGCCCGGATCGAGATCAACTGCCCCCTGACCACCGCCTTCAGTGCTTCCCACACCACCGCTGCTGAAATTTTCCCCGTGTCATATACCTGCAGGGAGCTCTGAATACATTTCCTCAGCCGCTCGCACACCCCTTCATCCGCCAAAATTCCCACATCCAACCCCCAGTGCGGGCGCTGGTTACTGTCTTTACTAACCTGCAGGTCAACCCAGTGCGGAGCATGGTCTGAGATTGTAATCACCGAGTACCGCGTGTCCACCACCCCAGCCAGCAAGGCCCTGCTCAAAATAAAGAAATTAATCCATGTGGTGAACCACTGTAATAGGAGATGTAAGGTAGGACCTGCACTACAGGTTCGCCGGTAGTTCCTGCTGGCTGGCTCCGCCCACGGAGAACTGTATAAATATGCATGACCTCCAGTGCCCTGCCATTTCGCCAGCTGCAGCAGGAGGCCACGCGTATCTGACTGTAATAAAGCCACAGTTGTACCCAACTCTTTTGTCTTTGTGCAATTGATCGTGCGTCAATTTATTACAGTCAGATTTTCCACTTAATGGATATCAGAATTAAGCTCCATTGCCTGCAGCTGGATCCCCACTCGCCCGATGCCAGAAAAGACTTTACTCACTGGCTAGCATGTTTTGAGGCCTACATCAAGGCTGCGGACCCCGAGCCAACGGAAGCTCAGAAGATAAACATCCTGTACTCCAGACTGAGCTCCAGCGTGTTCCCGTTGATCCAAGACGCCACGAATTGCACAAAAGCAATGGAACTCCTTAAGGAACACTACACGCAGAAGGCGAACACGCTCTTCGCCAGGCATGTACTCGCCACCCGCTCGCAACTACCTTGTGAGTCCATCGAAGACTTTTTTAAAAAATATATATTTTATTCAAGTTTTTTTGGCCAAACATAACAATACGTAGTGTTTCTTTTACATAACAATAAAGCAATATAAATAACCGTGGCCAGTTTTAGACAAATAAATAAGTAATATATAAACAAAAACAAAAAACAAAACTAAATGGCAACTGCCTTGTCCAAAATAAATACTCTCCAAAAATACAATCCAACAATCCAATATACAATAACATATACCAAATACCTATACATATACAATAACATCCCTGAGAGTCCGTCCGACTCCTCCCCCCCCCACCCATCGCCGCCCCCCCCCCCCCCTCCCGCCTGGGTTGCTGCTGTTATCTACTTCTTTTCCATTCCCTCTATCTTTCTGTGAGGTAGTCGTCGAACGGTTACCACTGCCTGGTGAACCCCTGAGCCGAACCCCTTAACACGAACTTAATCCGTTCTAACTTTATGAACCCTGCCATATCGTTTATCCAGGTCTCCACACCCGGGGTTTTGGCTTCCTTCCACATTAACAATATCCTGCGCCGGGCTACAAGGGACGCAAAGGCCAACACGTCAGCCTCTATCGCCTCCTGCACGCCCAGCTCTTCTGCAACCCCAAATATAGCCAACCCCCAGCTTGGTTCGACCCGGACCCCCACCACCTTTGAAAGCACCTTTGCCACCCCCACCCAGAACCCCTGTAGTGCCAGGCATGACCAGAACATGCGGGTGTGATTCGCTGGGCCTCTCGAGCATCTCGCACACCTATCCTCTACCCCAAAAAATTTACTAAGCCGTGCTCCAGTCATATGCGCCCTGTGTAACACCTTAAATTGTATCAGGCTTAGCCTGGCACACGAGGACGATGAGTTTACCCTACGTAGGGCATCCGCCCACAGCCCCTCCTCAATCTCCTCCCCCAGTTCTTCCCATTTCCCTTTCAGCTCATCTACCATGATCTCCCCCTCGTCCCTCATCTCCCTGTATATGTCCGCCACCTTACCGTCCCCCACCCATGTCTCTGAGATCACTCTATCCTGCACTTCCTGCGTCGGGAGCTGCGGGAATTCCCTCACCTGTTGCCTCGCAAAAGCCCTCAATTGCATATACCGAAATGCATTCCCTTGGGGCAACCCATATTTCTCCGTCAGCGCTCCCAGACTCGCAAACGTCCCATCTACTAATAGATCTCTTAATTGTACTACCCCAGCTCTTTGCCATGCTCCAAATCCCCCACCCATTCTCCCCGGAACGAACCTATGATTGTTTCTTATCGGGGACCGCACCGAAGCTCCCGTCCCTCCCCTATGCCGTCTCCACTGCCCCCAAATCTTCAATGTAGCAACCACCACCGGGCTTGTGGTGTATTTCTTTGGTGAGAACGGCACCGTCACCATTGCTTGCAGGCTAGTCCCCCTGCAGGACGCCCTCTCCAATCTCTTCCACGCCGCTCCCTCCCCTTCTCCCATCCACTTACACACCATTGAAACATTGGCGGCCCAATAGTACTCACTTAGGCTCGGTAGTGCCAGCCCCCCCCTGTCCCTACTACGCTGCAAGAATCCCCGCCTCACTCTCGGGGTCTTCCCGGCCCACACAAAACTCATAATGCTCTTCTCAATTCTTTTGAAAAAAGCCTTCGTGATCACCACCGGGAGGCACTGGAACACAAAAAGGAATCTCGGGAGGACCACCATTTTAACCGCCTGCACCCTACCTGCCAATGACAGGGACACCATGTCCCATCTCTTGAAATCCTCCTCCATCTGTTCCACCAGCCGTGTTAAATTAAGCCAATGTAATGTACCCCAATTCTTGGCTATCTGGATCCCCAGGTACCGGAAGTCCCTTGTTACCTTCCTCAACGGTAAATCCTCTATCTCTCTGCTCTGCTCCCCCGGATGCACCACAAATAACTCACTTTTCCCCATGTTCAGTTTATACCCTAAAAAATCCCCAAACTCCCCAAGTATCCGCATTATCTCTGGCATCCCCTCCGCCGGGTCCGCCACATATAGCAACAAATCGTCCGCATACAGAGATACCCGGTGTTCTTCTCCCCCCCACTAAGTACTCCCCTCCACTTCCTGGAACCCCTCAGTGCTATGGCCAGGGGTTCAATCGCCAATGCAAACAATAACGGGGACAGAGGACATCCCTGCCTCGTCCCTCTATGGAGCCGAAAATAGTCAGACCCCCGTCCATTCGTGACCACGTTCGCCATCGGGGCCCTATACAGCAACTGTACCCACCTGATATACCCGTCCCCAAAGCCAAATCTCCTCAACACCTCCCACAAATAATCCCACTCCACTCTATCAAATGCTTTCTCGACATCCATCGCCACCACTATCTCCGCTTCCCCCTCTGGTGGGGGCATCATCATTACCCCTAGCAGCCTCCGTATATTTGTATTTAGCTGTCTCCCCTTCACAAACCCAGTTTGGTCCTCATGGACCACCCCCGGGACACAATCCTCTATCCTCATTGCCATTACCTTGGCCAGAATCTTAGCATCCACATTCAGGAGGGAAATGGGCCTGTATGACCCGCATTGCAGCGGGTCTTTTTCCTTCTTTAGGAGGAGTGATATCGTTGCCTCTGACATAGTCGGGGGCAGCTGCCCCCTTTCCCTTGCCTCATTAAAGGTTCTCATCAGTAGCGGGGCCAGCAAGTCCAAATATTTCTTATAGAATTCAACTGGGAATCCGTCTGGTCCCGGGCCCGCCTGCATGCTTCCAATCCCTTTCACTACTTCCTCCGTCTCAATCTGTGCTCCCAGCCGCACTCTCTCCTGCTCCTCCACCTTAGGAAATTCCAGCTGATCCAGAAAGCACATCATTCTCTCCTTCCCGTCTGGGGGCTGCGCTTCATATAATCTTTCATAAAATGCCTTGAACACTCCATTCACTCTCTCCGCTCCCCGCTCCATCTCTCCCTCCTCATCTCTCACCCCCCCCTATCTCCCTCGCTGCTCCCCTTTTCCTCAGTTGGTGGGCCAGCAACCTGCTCGCCTTCTCCCCATATTCGTACTGTACACCCTGTGCCTTCCTCCATTGTGCCTCTGCATTACCCGTAGTCAACAAGTCAAATTCTACATGTAGCCTTTGCCTTTCCCTGTACAGTCCCTCCTCCGGTGCCTCCGCATATTGTCTGTCCACCCTCAGAAGTTCTTTCAACAACCGCTCCCTTTCCCTACCCTCCTGCTTTCCTTTATGTGCCCTAATAGATATCAGCTCCCCTCTAACCACTGCCTTCAGTGCCTCCCAGACCACTCTCACCTGTACCTCCCCATTATCATTAAGTTCCAAGTACCTTTCAATACACCCCCTCACCCTTAAACACACCCCCTCATCTGCCAATAATCCCATGTCCGTTCTCCAGGGTGGAAGCTGTTGTTTCTCTTCCCCTATCTCCAGGTCCACCCAGTGTGGAGCATGATCCGAGATGGCTATAGCCGTATACTCCGTCCCCGTCACCTTTGGGACCAGTGCCCTTCCCAAAACAAAAAAATCTATTCGTGAAAATACTTTATGTACGTAGGAGAAAAACGAAAACTCCTTACTCCTAGGTCTACAAAATCTCCAGGGATCTACTCCTCCCATCTGCACCATAAAATCCTTAAGCACCCTAGCTGCAGCCGGCCTCCTTCCGGTCCTGGACCTCGATCTGTCCAGCCCTGGGTCCAGCACCGTATTAAAGTCTCCACCCATTACCAACTTCCCCACCTCTAGGTCCGGGATTCGTCCTAACATACGCCTCATAAAATTGGCATCATCCCAGTTCGGGGCATACACGTTCACTAATACCACTGCCTCCCCTTGCAGTTTGCCACTCACCATCACGTATCTGCCCCCACTATCCGCCACTATAGTCTTTGCCTCAAACATTACCCGCTTCCCCACTAGTATGGCCACCCCCCTGTTTTTTGCATCTAGCCCCGAATGAAACACCTGCCCCACCCATCCTTTGCGAAGTCTAACCTGGTCTATCAGCTTCAGATGCGTCTCCTGAAGCATAACCACATCTGCCTTAAGTTTCTTTAGGTGTGCGAGTACCCGTGTCCTCTTAATCGGCCCGTTCAGCCCTCTCACATTCCACATGATCAACCGGGTTGGGGGGCTCTTCCCCCCCCCCCCCCCCCCCCCCCCCCTGACGACTAGCCATTTCCTTTTTCAATCCAGCTCCTCCCCCGGTTCCCACGTAGCTGTATCCCCCCCAGGCAGCGCCCCCCCCCTCCCATACCAGCTCCCCCTTCTCCCCAGCAGCAGCAACCCAGTTGACCCCCCCGCCCCCGCTAGATCCCAAGCTAGCGTAATTGCACCCCCCATGTTGCTCCCAGAAGTCAGCAAACTCTGGCCGACCTCGGCTTCCCCCCCGTGACCTCGGCTCACACTGTGCGAGGCCCCCTCCTTCCTGCTTCCCTGTTCCCGCCATAATTACCATAGCGCGGGAACAAAGCCCGCGCTTCCCCTTTTGGCCCTGCCCCCAATGGCTGGCGCCCTCAGCTCCTCATCCTCCCTCACCCCCTCCCCCACGACATGGGGAAGAGAGAGAAGTTACAGGGTCGCAGGTTTAACAACTTGGGAAGTCCTCTCTTCCCCCTTTTCCCCCCTTCATCCCACAAATTCACCCCCCCACTTTTGTCCCAAACGTTCTTTTTCTGGCCCGCTCACTCCAGCTTCTCCTCGACAATTAATGCCCACGCCTCGTCTGCCGTTTCGAAGTAGTGGTGTTTCCCTAGATGTGTGACCCACAGTCTTGCCGGTTGCAGCATTGCGAATTTGACCTTCCTTTAATGCAACACCACCTTGGCCCGATTAAAGCTTGCCCTCCTTCTCGCCACCTCCGCACTCCAATCTTGATATACGCGGATCACCGCATTCTCCCACCTACTGTTCCGAGTTTTCTTTGCCCATCTGAGGACCATCTCTCTGTCCTTGTATCGGAGAAATCTCACAACTATTGCTCGAGGAATTTCTCCAGCCCTCGGTCTTCGCGCCATAACCAGATAGGCTCCCTCCACCTCCAGCGGACCCGTCGGGGCCTCCGATCCCATTAACGAATGCAGCATCGTGCTCACATATGCCCTGACGTCCGCCCCTTCTACACCTTCGGGAAGACCAAGAATCCTTAAGTTCTTCCTCGTCGCATTATTCTCCAGCACCTCCAGCCTTTCCACACATCTTTTGTGTTGTGCCTCGTGGATCTCCGTTTTCACCACCAGGCCCTGTTTGTCGTCCTCATTCTCAGCAGCCTTTGCCTTCACGACCCGAAGCTCCTGTTCCTGGGTCTTTTGCTCCTCCTTTAGCCCCTCAATCGCTTGTAATATCGGGGCCAACAGCTCCTTCTTCATCTCCTTTTTGAGTTCATCTATGCAACGCCGCAGGAACTCATGTTGGTCAGGGCCCCATATTAAACTGCCTCCTTCCGACGCCATCTTGCTTTGTGCCTGCTTTCCTGGCCACTGCTCTTGAGGATCCACCGCAATCCGGCTACTTTCCCCTCTTTTTTCCATCCGTGTCCAGGGGGGATTCCCTTCTGGATTACCGCACAGTGTTAATTGCCGATGGGGCTCCTCTTAAGAGCCCAAAAGTCCGTTCCACCGGGAGCTGCCGAAACGTGCGACTTAGCTGGTCATCGCCGCACCCGGAAGTCCCCATCGAAGACTTCTGGCGGGCCCTAATTCCACTAGTCTGGGACTGTGACTGTCAGACCGTTACGGCCGCCGAACACACAAATCTCCTCATGCGCGATGCCTTCGTGACGGGGATTGCGTTGGACCACATCCGAGAATGATTACTGGAAGGGGCCATGCTCGAACTGGAGAAGACGAAAACCTTGGCGCTCTCCATGATGGTCGCATCCCGTAACGTACAATCGTACCCCTCCCGCCGCGCTGCCACCCTTCTACACATTCCTCCTGGACCCCGCTGACGACCACCTCAGCTGGGGCCCTGCCTTCACAATACGCCTGCGCCGCACGCCGATCCGCGCACCCCGGAGGTCCCCGCTGCTACTTCTGCGGCCAGCAGAAGCACCGCCGCCAACACTGCCCGGCCCGCACTGCAGTTTGTAAGCCTGCAGTAAAAAGGGCCACTTCGCAGCGGTGTGCCAGGCCCGCGCAGTCGCTGCGATCGCGCCCGCTATCGCCCCCTCCCCCATGCCAGACGCACAATGGGAGCTGCCATCTTCTGCCCCATGGGCACCGCCAACTTGTCCCGACCCCGCAATGTGCGCACCATGGATGCCGCCATCTTGTCCCCCACACGGTCTCCGGACATCCCGACATCGGAACCGCACACGCTCGCTACCCAAAGAATCCGATGGCTACCCGCAGCTCGCTTCGATGATGCTGGACCAATCTCGCCCACACAACCTGGCCACCGTGTCGACGACGGTTAAAATCAACGGCCACGCAACCTCGTGCCTGCTGGACTCCGGGAGCACCGAAAGCTTCGTTCACCCAGATACGGTAAGGCGCTGCTCCCTCGCGGTTCACCCTGCCAATCAAATGATCTCCCGAGCCTCAGGATCCCACTCCGTTCTGATCCGAGGTTTTTGTACAGTCACCCTCATGGTCCAGGGCATAGAATTTAGTAACTTCCGCCTCAATGTCCTTTCTTTTTATTAATAACAAAATGAAAAATGAACCCAACAGGGTTAAGTCTATGTCCTTCCTAATCTCTGCGCTGCACTCCTGTTGGGCCTGGACTTCCAGTACAATCTCCAGAGCCTCACCCTCAAATTCAGCGGGCCCTTACCCCCCCCTTACCGTTTGCGGTCTTGCGACCCTCAAGGTCGATCCCCCTTCCCTTTTTGCCAATCTAACTGCGGATTGCAAGCCCGTTGCCACTAGGAGCAGACGGTACAGCACCCAGGACAAGACCTTCATCAGGTCCGAAGTCCAGCGGCTGCTTAAGGAGGGTATTATCGAGGCCAGCAACAGCCCCTGGAGAGCCCAAGTGGTAGTGGTTAAAACTGGGGAGAAACACAGGATGGTCGTGGACTACAGCCAGACCATCAATCGGTACACGCAGCTCGACGCGTAACCCCTCCCACGCAAAACTGATATGGTCAATCAGATTGCGCAGTACCGGATCTTCTCAACAGTTGACCTGAAATCCTCCTACCACCAACTCCCCATCCGGAAGTCGGACCAGCCATACACGGCCTTCGAGGCGGACGGTTGCCTCTGCCACTTCCTTAGGGTCCCTTTCGATGTCACAAATGGGGTCTCGGTCTTCCAAAGAGAGATGGACCTAATGGTCGACCAGTACGGTTTGCGGGCCACCTTTCCGTACTTAGATAATGTCACCATCTGCGGCCATGACTAGCAGGACCACGATGCCAACCTCGATAAATTCCTCCGCACTGCCACTCTTCTCAACCTGACCGACAACAAAGAGAAGTGTGTGTTCACGACCCGGTTAGCCAATCTCAGCTATATAGTCCAAAACGGACTTCTCGGGCCCGACCCCGAGCGCATGTGCCCCCTCATGGAGTTTCCCTCCCCCACTGCCCCAAGGCCCTCAAACGCTGCCTGGGGGTCTTTTCCTACTATGCTCAGTGGGTCCCAAACTACACGGACAAGGCCCGCCCACTCATTCAGTCCACCCCCTTGCGGCCGAGGCACAACATGCTTTCGCCCGCATCAGAGCAGACATCGCCAAGGGCGGGATGCGCGCAGTGGACGAGTCACTGCCTTTCCAAGTAGAAAGCGACGCTTCAGACGTCGCCCTTGCCGCCACTCTAAACCAGGCAGGCAGACCCGTGGCATTCTTTTCCCGCACCCTTCATGCCTCGGAAATTCGACACTCATCCTTCGAAAAGGAGGCCCAAGCTATCGTTGAAGCTGTGCGGCATTGGAGGCATTACCTGGCTGGTAAGAGATTCACTCTCCTTACGGACCAAAGGTCAGTAGCCTTCATGTTCGATAACACACACCGGGGCAAGATCAAAAATGATAAAATCTTGCGGTGGAGAATCGAGCTCTCCACCGAGATCTTGTATCGCCCCGGTAAACGCAACGAGCCCCCAGACGCCCTCTCCCGAGGTACATGTGCCAGCGCACAAGTGGACCAACTCCGGGCCCTACACGGCAGTCTTTGTCACCCGGGGGTCACTCGATTGTACCATCTGGTCAATTCTCGCAATCTGCCCTACTCCGTCGAGGAAGTAAGGACAGTTACCAGGGACTGCCAGGTCCATGCGGAGTGCAAGCCGCACTTCTACCGACCAGACCGTACACGCCTGGTGAAGGATTCCCACCCCTTTGAACGCCTCAGCGTGGATTTCAAAGGGCCCCTCCCCTCCACCGACGGTAACACGTACATTCTCAGTGTGGTCGATGAGTACTCCAGATTCCCGTTCGCCATCCCATGCCCCGATATGACGTCTGCCACCGTCATCAAGGCCCTCAACACCATCTTCGCTCTGTTTAGTTTCCCCGCCTACATCCACAGTGACAGGGGATCCTCATTCATGAGCGATGAGCTACGTCAGTTCCTGCTCAGCAGGGGTATAGCCTCCAGCAGGATGACCAGCTACAACCCCCGGGGAAACGTGCAAGTAGAACGGGAGAATGGGACGGTTTGGAGGGCCGTTCAGCTGGCCTTACGGTCCAGGAACCTCCCAACCTCTCGCTGGCAGGGGGTCCTCCCTGACGCTCTGCACTCCATCCGGTCACTATTGTGCACCGCCACTAATAATACACCCCATGAACGTGTTTTTACCTTCCCCAGGAAGTCCACATCCGGGATGTCGCTCCCGACTTGGCTCGCTGCTCCAGGACCGGTCCTTCTCCGTAGGCACGTCCGACTCCACAAGGCGGAACCCTTGGTGGACAGGGTTCACCTGCTCCACACCAACCCTCAATATGTCTACGTTGAGTTCCCTGACGGCCGCCAAGATACTGTCTTACTCAGGGACCTGGCACCGTCAGGTTCCACCCCAACACCCCCCCCCACCTCGCCGCCAATATTGACCCCACCAGACCACCCCCCCCTCCCCTTTTCCTCACAAGAGGACGAAGAGGACTTCTGCACGCTCCCGGAGTTCCCCGATGACTGGCCAGCATCAGCACTGCCACCGCCGCCATCGGTGCCACCTCCACCACTGCCGGCACCGACTTCGCCGCCTCCGTTGCGCCGCTCCCAACGAAGCACCAAAGCACCGGACCGGCTGAACCTTTGACAGACTCCGGACCGTCAACATGGACTTTTCTTTCCCTACCACTGTACATAATTGCACTAATTGTATAGTCTCACGTCACCCCCGCCGGACTAATTTTTAACAGGGGGTGAATGTGGTGAACCACTGTAATAGGAGATGTAAGGTAAGACCTGCACTACAGGTTCGCCGGTAGCTCCTGCCGGCTGGCTCCGCCCACGGAGAACTGTATACATATGTATGACCTCCAGTGTCCTGCCATTTCGCCAGCTGCAGCAGGATGCCACGCATCTGACTGTAATAAAGCCACAGTTGTACCCAACTTTAGTCTTTGTGCAATTGACCGTGCATCAATCCGGGAATACACTTTATGCACGTGTGAGTAGAAGGAGAACTCCTTCACCCTTCACCCTCGGCTGCCCAAACCTCCATGGATCCATCCCCTCATCAGCTCCATGAACCCTCTTAGTTCCTTTGCCATTGCTGGCACCCAGCCCGTTTTTGAGCTTGACCGGTCCAAGCCAGGGTCCATAACTGTGTTGAAGTCCC
Organism: Scyliorhinus torazame; assembly: GCF_047496885.1. Taxonomy (NCBI): domain Eukaryota; kingdom Metazoa; phylum Chordata; class Chondrichthyes; order Carcharhiniformes; family Scyliorhinidae; genus Scyliorhinus; species Scyliorhinus torazame. The sequence goes on from NC_092709.1 coordinate 123,738,645, forward strand.
CTCCCATGACCAACCTGTGCGAGTCCAGGTCCGGTATCTTCCCCAGCATCCTCTTTATAAACTCCACATCATCCCAATTTGGCGCATACATATTTACCAATACCACCTGCACCCCCTCTAGCTTCCCACTGACCATAATGTACCGACATCCCACGTCTGAGACTACTCTACCCGCTTATTGATCAGGATCGCGACCCCTCTAGTCTTTGAATCTAGTCCTGAGTGAAAGACCTGGCTGACCCAGCCTTTCCTCAGTCTAACCTGGTCCATTACTCTAAGGTGCGTCTCCAACAACATTACCACGTCTGCCTTCAGTCCCCTAAGATGCGCGAACACACGTGCCCTTTTGACTGGCCCATTTAACCCTCGAACATTCCAGGTGATCAGCCTAGTTGTGGGACTCATTGCCCCCCCCCCCACTCCGCCGATCAGCCATCCCCTTTTTTAGGCCCGCCTCCAGCCTGTGCTCCGCGACTCCACTGGTCCATCCCCAGGCTGCCCCCGTCCCCAACCTCCTCTCTGTCCCTCAGCCCAAGTCCCTCCCTCGTCAGCAGAACATTCAAACCCCCTTCCCCCCCCTAGTAACAACACTCTGTAACCCAACCCCTTTACTAAACCAAACATATGCACCCCCCCCCCCCCCCCACTGCGCTTCTGAGAGCTAGCTCGCCCAACTAACTTGGTGGCCCCCATTTAGAGCTCCATGTCTGCTTGGCCCACTGTAGAATGAGCTCCTTATCCGAGAACATTTGGAATCTCACCACCATTGCCCTCGGGGAGTCTCCCATTCGCGGCTTCCTCACCTAATAATAAGACCCATTGGTGTGAGGTAAGTGCCATATTATATTATTATTATTTTTTAAATGTATTTATTTATTAACCAGAACTTGGTTCGAAGTTGGAGGGATGGCAGGGAAGGTAGTGCAATGTTCCTCCTGCAGGATGTTTGAGGTGAGGGATGCCGTTAATGTACCTGCTGATTTTACCTGCAGGAAGTGCAGCCATCTCCAGCTCCTCCAAGACCGAGTTAGGGAACTGGAGCTGGAGATGGATGAACTTCGGATCATTCGGGAGGCAGAGGGGGGTCACAGAGAGCAGCTTCAGGGAATTAGTTACACCAAAGATTGGAGATAGATGGGTAACTGTAAGAGGGACTGGGAGGAAGCAGTCAGTGCAGGGATCCCCAGCGGCCGTTCCCCTGAGTAACAAGTATACCGCTTTGGATATTTGTGGGGGGGGGGACTTACCAGGGGTAAGCCATGGGGTACGGGCCTCTGGCACGGAGTCTGTACCTGTTGCTCAGAAGGGAAAGGGGGAGAAGAGCAGAGCATTAGTAATTGGGGACTCGATAGTCAGGGGCACAGATAGGAGATTTTGTGGGAGCGAGAGAGACTCACGTTTGATATGTTCAGATTTCTGGATAACTGGGGCTCTTTCTGGGGAAGGTGGGACCTCTACAGACAGGATGGTCTACATCTGAACCTGACGGGCACAAATATCCTGGGGGGGAGATTTGTTAGTGCTCTTTGGGGGGGGTTTAAACTAATGCAGCAGGGCCATGGGCACCTGGATTGTAGTTTTAGGGTACGGGAGATTGAGAGTATAGAGGTCAGGAGCACAGATTTGACTTTGCAGGAGGGGACCAGTGTTCAGGTAGGTGGTTTGAAGTGTGTCTACTTCAATGCCAGGAGTATACGAAATAAGGTAGGGGAACTGGCAGCATGGGTTGGTACCTGGGACTTTGATGTTGTGGCCATTTCGGAGACATGGATAGAGCAGGGACAGGAATGGTTGTTGCAGGTTCCGGGGTTTAGGTGTTTTAGTAAGCTCAGAGAAGGAGGCAAAAGAGGGGGAGGTGTGGCGCTGCTAGTCAAGAACAGTATTACGGTGGCGGAGAGGATGCTAGATGGGGACTCTTCTTCCGAGGTAGTATGGGCTGAGGTTAGAAACAGGAAAGGAGAGGTCACCCTGTTGGGAGTTTTTTATAGGCCTCCTAATAGTTCTAGGGATGTAGAGGAAAGGATGGCGAAGATGATTCTGGATAAGAGCGAAAGTAACAGGGTAGTTATTATGGGAGACTTTAACTTTCCAAATATTGACTGGAAAATATATAGTTCGAGTACATTAGATGGGTCGTTTTTTGTACAATGTGTGCAGGAGGGTTTCCTGACACAGTATGTTGACAGGCCAACAAGAGGCGAGGCCACATTGGATTTGGTTTTGGGTAATGAACCAGGCCAGGTGTTAGATTTGGAGGTAGGAGAGCACTTTGGGGACAGTGACCACAATTCGGTGACGTTTACGTTAGTGATGGAAAGGGATAAGTATACCCCGCAGGGCAAGAGTTATAGCTGGGGGAAGGGCAATTATGATGCAATTAGACATGACTTGGGAGGGGTAGGTTGGAGAAGTAGGCTGCAAGTGTTGGGCACACTGGATATGTGGAGCTTGTTCAAGGAACAGCTACTGCGTGTTCTTGATAAGTACGTACCGGTCAGGCAGGGAGGAAGGCGTCGAGCGAGGGAACCGTGGTTTACCAAAGAAGTGGAATCTCTTGTTAAGAGGAAGGAGGCGGCCTATGTGAAGATGAGGTGTGAAGTTTCAGTTGGGGCGCTTGATAGTTACAAGGTAGCGAGAAAGGATCTAGAGAGAGAGCTAAGACGAGCAAGGAGGGGACATGAGAAGTATTTGGCAGGTAGGATCAAGGAAAACCCAAAAGCTTTCTATAGGTATGTCAGGAATAAAAGAATGACTAGGGTAAGAGTAGGGCCAGTCACGGACAGGGATGGGAAGTTGTGTGTGGAGTCTGAAGAGATAGGCGAGATACTAAATGAATATTTTTCGTCAGTATTCACTCAGGAAAAAGATAATGTTGTGGAGGAGAATGCTGAGCCCCAGGCTAATAGAATAGATGGCATTGAGGTACGTAGGGAAGAGGTGTTGGCAATTCTGGACAGGCTGAAAATAGATAAGTTCCCGGGGCCTGATGGGATTTATCCTAGGATTCTCTGGGAAGCCAGGGAAGAGATTGCTGAGCCTTTGGCTTTGATTTTTATGTCATCATTGGCTACAGGAATAGTGCCAGAGGACTGGAGGATAGCAAATGTGGTCCCTTTGTTCAAGAAGGGGAGTAGAGACAACCCCGGCAACTATAGACCGGTGAGCCTCACGTCTGTTGTGGGTAAAGTCTTGGAGGGGATTATAAGAGACGAGATTTATAATCATCTCAATAGGAATAATATGATTAGGGATAGTCAGCATGGCTTTGTGAAGGGTAGGTCATGCCTCACAAACATAGAACATAGAACAATACAACGCAGTACAGGCCCTTCGGCCCACGATGTTGCACCGAAACAAAAAGCCATCTAACCTACACTATACCATTATCATCCATATGTTTATCCAATAAACTTTTAAATGCCCTCAATGTTGGCGAGTTCACTACTGTAGCAGGTAGGGCATTCCACGGCCTCACTACTCTTTGCGTAAAGAACCTACCTCTGACCTCTGTCCTATATCTATTACCCCTCAGTTTAAAGCTATGTCCCCTCGTGCCAGCCATTTCCATCCACGGGAGAAGGCTCTCACTGTCCACCCTATCCAACCCCCTTATCATTTTGTATGCCTCTATTAAGTCTCCTCTTAACCTTCTTCTCTCCAACGAAAACAACCTCAAGTCCATTAGCCTTTCCTCATAAGATTTTCCCTCCATACCAGGCAACATCCTGGTAAATCTCCTCTGCACCCGCTCCAAAGCCTCCACGTCCTTCCTATAATGCGGTGACCAGAACTGTATGCAATACTCCAAATGCGGCCGTACCAGAGTTCTGTACAGCTGCAACATGACCTCCTGACTCCGGAATTCAATCCCTCTACCAATAAAGGCCAACACTCCATAGGCCTTCTTCACCACCCTATCAACCTGGGTGGCAACTTTCAGGGATCTATGTACATGGACACCTAGATCCCTCTGCTCATCCACACTTCCAAGAACTTTACCATTCGCCAAATATTCCGCATTCCTTCCAAAGTGAATCACCTCACACTTCTCTACATTAAACTCCATTTGCCACCTCTCAGCTTATCTATATCCCTCTGTAACCTGCTACTTCCTTCCACACTATCGACAACACCACCGATTTAGTATCGTCTGCAAATTTACTCACCCACCCTTCTGCGCCTTCCTCGAGGTCATTGATAAAAATGACAAACAGCAACGGCCCCAGAACAGATCCTTGTGGTACTCCACTTGTGACTGAACTCCATTCTGAACATTTCCCATCAACCACCACCCTCTGTCTTCTTTCAGCTAGCCAATTTCTGATCCACATCTCTAAATCACCCTCAATCCCCAGCCTCCGTATTTTCTGCAATAGCCTACCGTGGGGAACCTTATCAAACGCTTTGCTGAAATCCATATGCACCACATCAACTGCTCTACCCTCGTCTACCTGTTCAGTCACCTTATCGAGTTCTTTGAGAATGAATTGCATCAGCTGCTCCATAGACTGCTGGGTCGACAAGCCAGAAGTCCGAACCTCCGCCATGCTATCTTCTGTTGCGGCTACAGTCCAAGCCTTCTCTATCTTTTTGTTTCTGCCCTTACAAACACTTCTAATCCTTCTCTCCATGCACGGAAGTGGGAATTCAGTAAACAATTGCCACTAACATCCGTTTCACATTTCAAGTCCGGTAGAAAAACGGGAAAGGTCCAAAAGTCCGACCAGAGCAGGAGCCACCAAATGTGCAACTTACTCCTTCATAGCCGCCACCGGAAGTCCAGGTTTTGAGAGTTTTTTATAACCCTCTTGCTCCTCAACAGCATTGGCTCCACTTGTAAATACTGGAATCAATTTGCGCCCGCGTGAGTTCTGCCTGAGAGGTTTGGAGGGTTGGAGCATGCATTGTCCAACCCGCTAATGAGATCTAAATCCATGCATATGACTGCTATACATGACCCTGCCAGCGCTGGGTGCGAACGCCGCCAGTGGGGAAACGGAGCATGGTGTCGGAATCAACGCCCGGTGCAAATAGCAATTTAGAATTTTATAATGAGATATTCCGATGTTTCAATTTCTTCTTTTGTTTAAAGCTTTATTTTCGATCTTGTATTGAAAGAAATGGATACTTATTTTTTCCAGAAAACACTTTGTGTTATTTACGGGGAAGATATAATATGAAAATACCTAATGGCATGACAAGTAAATTATACAGATCAATATTGCCCCTGAACATTCAAGTAAAGTCGCCATAGTCCCAGATGACAATCGGCCTCTTTGAGGGGTAAGGCTGACTAGTGGTGCTTTAATCTCGGGTTCATCACACCTTGGGTGAGGGGCAAGGTTGAGAAGGTGGGCCATTGAGTAACCTTGGCTGGTATGGGAATTGAACCTATGCGGCTGGCCTTGTTCCAAGTCACTAACTAGGTGTCTACCCAACTGAGCTAATTCCAAGTCACTAACTAGGTGTCTACCCAACTGAGCTAAACTGGCCCCCCATTCTCATGAAAGCACCATTTTGCAGTAAGAAACCAATGCTTACAAATATATGAACATAAATTAATGTATTTAAATAAACATAAGTGTATTTAAATAAACATAAGTGTATCAGCATTGTGATTACTTTCTGAAATAGGCTCCCATTTTAATTTTCAATTGCATTCATTTCTCAAGTAATTTACAAATATTATGGTTATTATGGCATTGTTTTCTGAACCAATTGCTGTAATAATAATTTTACTGTACTTGTAGTTTGTAAGGGAAAGATTATCTGTGAGCTTTGCTGCTTAAGTTAACAAATCAAATCCAAACCTTTATCTTTAAAAAGGATACAGTCAGATAAGTACTATAAAATAAGACAAAATAAACAAGCGGACACTCTATTGAATAAAACAAGGTTCAGTTTGCGGGTATCTAGATACACATCCAACCTGGCCTTAATTTTAATTCTATATTGCACATTAAACTTAGGAATTGTTGGTCTCCTCAGCATTTTTAATTGGTTTCTTTTCTATCTTTATTCTGATTTGCTGTCACAAAGTGTCTGAGGCATTGTTACTACAAAGGCAATTTTGCTTCCATGCTGCATTAGTGATTGTATGTCAATCCATTTTTCTTCCATTCCCTGATACGATCTGAGAATAGTTTGAATGTAATTTGGGGGAAAATTGAACTTTTCAATATAAATTGTTCAGGCAATGAGAACAAATCATACAGTTAAAAAAAAAGACACTGATGCACAGTGATCTACAGAAAAGTCAGGGGTTATGGGGGCAGGGAGGAAAAGTAGACTTAAGGCCCCAGTCAGATCAACCATGCTTCAGGGCCTGAATGGCTTACTCCTACTTTTATTTCTTCTGATCATATAATTAGGGCAGCACGGTAGCACAGTGGTTAGCACAGTTGCTTCACCGCTCCAGTGACCCAGGTTCGATTCCCGGCTGGGAACACTGTCTGTGCAGTGTCTGCACGTTCTCCCCGTTTCTGCGTAGGTTTCTTCCGGGTGCTCCAGTTTCCTCCCATAGCCCAAAGATGTGCAGGTTAGGTGGATTGGCCATGCTAAATTGCCCTTGGTGTCCAAAAAGGTGGGGTTACTGGAGTATGGGGGTAGGGTAGAGGTGTGGGCTTAGGTAGAGTGCTCTTTCCAAGAGCCGGTGCAGACTCGATGGGCCGAATGGCCTCCTTCTGCACTGTAAATTCTATGATTCTATATACTTACTGCCGTTTTGTTGGTTTTCTCTCACTTCTCATTTGCATTTTAAAGGACTCCTGTCTTTTTTACCACAGCATGAGCTTTGAAAAGCGAAGGAAAGTTGCATTTACAATCACCATTTAAAGTTAGCTTTCCAGCGTGCTTGAGCATGTTAAATTCACTCATGACAATGTTGGATAAATAAACAATGACTACTTTACATAATAATGCAAGGAACCCCTAGGCCAAGTGCATAAGCCACGTCAGTAAGTTGTCTTCACTATACCATCTAAAATAATAATGCATTGAATTGCTGCCTTCATCCTGTATCATTTGTTTCTCTCTCCACTCTTTCTTTCACCTCTCTTTTCCTCGCACTGCTCCTTGCTTTTCATTCCCATTTTTACTGGCCTCTTGTTTTGACTATTGAATATCGCGTTTAATATTCATATTTTTCAGAATTAAACCTTTAGTTTTTGGAGCTCGACATATCTGTTTCAGAAATTGGTATGTGTCTGAAGTGAGTCCAATTCAAACGAGCTTGAAGTTATTTACAGTGAAAAGCTAACCTCTGTTTTGTCTTACATGGTAAAGTAAAAGAGTGCCAGCAATAAACAATAGGTTAAGATGCAGGCTGGCTTAGCTCAGACTGCTGGTTTGTGATGCAGAACAAGGCCAGCAGCGCGGGTTCAATTCCCGTACCAGCTTACCCGAACAGGCACCGGAATGTGGCGACTAGGGACTTTTCACAGTAACTTCATACTTGTGACAATAAAAGGTTATTATTATTATTTTAGCTTAATGGAGCCAGGCAGTCTCCCCTTCCCTCAATAAATATTTAATTTAATTATGTAGTTCCCAGATCAAAAGAAGGTGAAATCTGTTTGTAAACAAAAGAATTCCTTTGTAATACACAGCAAATTTGAAGAAGGGGCAATCACATCTGTCAGCAATATAAATTCTTCGTGTAGGTTGCAGAATCAAGGAGTTGCATTGAAGGGGATATAATTAGACTATATTTCTGTTTCAGAACATTACAAAGCATGCCGTGTTCTTATGCAGATGAACTGTGGGTTTTTAAAGTTATTTTGTTTAGGTCACCTGAGTGCTTGCTTACAATTTTGGTTTGCTGTAGAGTGCAGCTCACCGAGTTCAGAGAACCAAAAATCCCACCCAAAAATGGAGATCAATGTTAGTCATGCCTGTACTTCAACAGAGAAAATATTAATTTTATCAGGGGAATGCAGATAGGGGCTCAGTTGGAATCTATGAGGGGGAAAGAAGCTGCAGGACTTGCCTAGTTTGAAGCTAGAGGAAGAAATCTACAATGGTCCTCACTGAATCTTGGATCAGAAAGCAGTCAACCAAGCGAGTTTGGAAATCCTTGAGAAGGCAGTCAGGTATTTTCATCCAGTTAGGACAATGAGCTGAGGGGTCAACTGTCATGAGATCATTGAGAAAAAGTTGAACAGTCGGTTAGCCAAGAGATAATGGAAAGATCCCATAAACCTTATACCTTGGAGAAAACTTGAATGTTTGGAAGAATTCCAGAGGGTTGTGGCATACATTTATGTTGGTTCCTAAGAAGTGAATGAATCATAAAGATGCTTGTAATGTTTCGGGGATATCCTGGATGGGGGAGTGGAAAACAAAAGAACTGATTTCATAGCATAAGTAGTTATATACTGTTGTGCTAAGTTATTGGTGCTTACCTTTCTTCAATCTTTTCATAAAAAATTAAGTTTATTCTAAATAAATATGTGAAATCTTGTGGCATAGTTCTGTCACTTAATCATAGAATACAGTGCAGAAGGAGGCCATTTGGCCCATCAGGTCTGCACCGGCCCTTCAAATGAGCACTCTAACCATGTCCACTCCCCTATCCACCTTGCCCTATCCCGTAACCTAACCTGCACATCCCTGGACACTAAGGAACAATTTATCATGGTCAATTTAAATTTATCATGGTCAATCCACCTGACCACGTCTTTGAACTGTTGGAGGAGCACCTGGAGAAAACCCCTGCAGACATGGGGAGTTTGTACAAACTCCACACAGTCACCCAGGCCGGAATTGAACCCAGGTCCCGTGCGCTGTGAGGCAGCAGTGCTAACCACTGTGCCACTATGCTGCCCAGGGTGTTTGGATTTCTGTTTGTACATTAATGGCCTCTAACAAGATCATAACATAACAATTTCCCACTATTTCCTACAGCAATTACGGGAATGATTCAACCACTGCGTTGCCTCCAGCATGGATCCCGGCATGCCGGGTGAATAGCAGGATAGCCAAAGTTGAGATTCACGCCGGATACGATCCATTTTGAAATTCACCCGGCCCGCTCCCAATGGCGAGTTCCGGATCCCGCCCAAAAATGGCGAGAAGGTCATTAAGCCTAATTTGCAATAATTTCATTCTCATTAGTGAGATTAGCTTCTTGGGAGTCAACAGACTCCCCAGTGAAAAGTCACGCGGGCGTCGTTTAGTACTCCTTTGCAAAAATGGGAAGCTGGCGCAATGGTTGCAGAGGGGAATTAAGACCGGAGAGTGTTCCTTTCCAGTTACCGGCATGCAGCTCATGGGTACCGGAGCTGCTCCTTCAGTGCTTGGAGGTGAGGGGCGGGGGGGGGGGGGGGGGGGGTGGGGGAGGAGGTTGGATAACTCTGGATGGCCCGGCCTCAATGGATGGTAATCCTGCAAGACAATGGGCATGTGGTCAGTGAAAGGTAAGGATACTTTTCTGGTACATCAACAACTCACTTGAATCAGGTCATCTGGATGACGGGACAGGGGATTCTCAATTTTTGGTGCAGGCTGACTTCATCAGGCATTGCTCTCTCCGTGGGTAACCCCATGATCTCCAGGACCTGTTCCTCATCAGGATGAGTACTCTGATCTCTGGGAAACCCCCACCCCCCGTCTTCGCCCTTTCCCTCTTATTATGGGTTATCTTCTCCTGTGCGGCATTGTGAGCCGCATGCTTGACGGGTCGGGTGTTCTCTAGCAGGTGGCATGTGAGGGCACTGCACCTAGACATGATGGGTTGTGCTGGTGGGTGCGAGCGGGTTCTGAGGAACAAGCATGAAGATCAGATGTTCGGAGGATGAGAGGTGTCAGCCAATGGATTGGGGGTAGGAGAAGTAGGGTTTGGGAAATTGAGGGTGCAAGTCGAGACTGATACAGTGAGAGAGATGGTATCTTACCCTTGCAGCTCGTTGGAGGTCATTCCCTTCTTCCAACATTCGATGGCAGTCCTCCTGGTCGTGCTGACCAAACCCGCTCCCATTGCTAAACTTGGTGCTGGTCCTCTGATTCTCTAGAGGGAACGGTGCCCTGCCTCTCCTACAAGGCGCTGAGAAGACAGGCCACATTGGCATCCCCAAAGCAAGGAGCAGGTCTGTGCACTGCCATCCTCTTTTCTTGTTTGGGAGTGAGTGCTGAGGGAGCATTTAAAAGCAGTTCCCCTTTGCTAGTGGCAGCAGCTGAGGCATGAGTCTGGTGAATCAAATAGCGAGGGAGCCAGGAATGTCGAGATTCACGTGGGGGCTTTTTTTGAAACTATGTGTGGGTGAATACAGGCCGCAATCTTGCCAACGCGGCCATCGCAAAGCACCCCACCAAACGTGCTCAAAGTGATGCATAGAAATATTTTGGTTGAATTGTGGTGGGGGTGGGGGCTGGTGTGGTGGTGTTGGCAGGGAGCACTGGCCAGGCCACTTAAGAAACTATCACAACCATGCAAAAGACATTTCTTTAAAATGGTCTGTGAGCTAAGAATTTGTGCGCGAAGTGTGCATGCGTGTGTGTTGCCCTCTTTTAATTTGGGAATGGTTCAATGCAAAATGACCAGCTTTTAAGTTTGATTCTTAAACAAGAGAAAGGTTAGTTTGTATCAAAACTACAGTTGAAAGTTACTTGTGATATGCCATCAATGAACACACGAGTAGTGAAGGCTTTAATACACTAAACAGAAAGCCTCCTGGCCTCTGATCCAGAACTGGATCAGAGGCGGAGACCAGCCACCTTTATACATGAGCCCGAGGGGAGGAGCCACAGGCGGGGGCAGCAGGGACAAGCCCAGGCATGTAAATATACAACAGTACAATACAATATAGTGGTTTACCACATTCACCCCCTGTTAAAAAAAGAGTCTGGCGGGGGTGAAGTGGATGGGTTGAGTTATAGATCGAGTCTGTTGGGGTCTCTGCCTTTCCGCTGCAACCGCCTCAGTCCCAGCTGTGCTGTGGACACTGGTGTCGGATGAGGTGTCGAGGCCTGAATGTCCGGGAGCGTGTCGTCTTCTGCGTCTCGTAGTAGATGAGTAGCAATGGGGGGAGACGGTGTAGGGTCAGGGGTAGTGGTGATGGTCACTGGGGAACCTGCGCGTGCCAAATCCCAAAGGGAGACTGTCCTCCCGCCCGTCATGGTGTGCCAAGTAGGCATATTGGGGGTTAGCATGGAGGAGAAGTACTTTTTTGACCAGTCTATCTGACTTATGGCTCCTCGAATGCTTCCGGAGGAGGACGGGCCCTGGGTTCGTCAGCCAGCAAGACCCCTGAGGTCGACTTCCTGGGGAAAACAAACATCCTCTCATGAGGGGTCACATTGGTGGCGGTACACAGGAGCGACCGGATGGAGTGGAGCGCATCGGGAAGGACCTCCTGCCAGCAGGAGACTGGGAGATTTCTAGACCGTAGGGCCAGGAGGACGGCCTTCCAGACCGTCGCGTTCTCCCTCTCCACCTGTCCGTTGCCCCGGGGGCTGTAGCTGGTCGACCAGCTGGAGGCGATGCCCTTGCTGAGCAGGAACTGACGCAACTCGTCGCTCATGAAGAAGGAACCCTGATCGCTATGGATGTAGGTGGGGAACCCGAACAGGGTGAAAAGACTGTGCAGGGCCTTGATGATGGCGGAGGTCATGTCAGAGCATGGGATGGCAAAAGGGAATCTTGAGTATTCGTCAACAATATTGAGGAAGTACACGTTACGTTCAGTGGAGGGGAGGGGCCCTTTGAAGTCGATGCTGAGGCGCTCAAAGGGGCGAGAGGCCTTTACAAGGGCACCCTGTCTGGCCGATAGAAGTGCGATTTGCACTCCGCGCAGACCTGGCAGTCCCTGGTCACGGTCCTGGCCTCTGAGGCACGATCAATTTGACTTAAAGACGAAAGTTGAATCCAAACTGAGGCTTTATTGGTATCAGATGTGTGGCCTCCCACAGCAGCTGGCGAAATGGCTGCGAGCTGGAGGACATGCATATTTATACCCCGCCTCCTGGGCAGAGCCAACAGGCAGGGGCCACAGGCGAACCTGTAATGTAGGTTCTACCGTACAACCTCTAAGTACAACAGTGTTTACCACAACCTCCTCGATGGAGTAAGGCAGGTTGCGAGCCTTGATAAAATGAACAAAACGGGTGACAGAGGTCGTTGTGGAGGGCCCAAAGTCGGTCTACTTGTGCGCTGGCACATGTAGCGCGGGATAGGGCATCTGGGGGCTCATTGAGCTTCCCAGGTCGATACAAGATATCGTAATTATAGGTGGAGAGCTCGATCCTCCACCTCAGAATCTTGATTTTGCCCCGCTGTGTATTGTTAAATATGAAGGCAACCGACCGCTGGTCAGTGAGGAGAGTGAATCGCCTGCCGGCCAGGCAATGCCTCCAATGTGTCCAGCTTCTACAATGGCTTGGGCTTCCTTTTCGACGGAGGAGTGTCGGATCTCTGAGGCATGGAGGGTACGGGAGAAGAAAGCCACGGGCCTGCCTGCCTGGTTGAGGGTAGCGGCCAGAGCAAAATCCGTCGCATCGCTCTCCACCTGGAATGGAATGGACTCGTCCACAGCATGCATCGCGGCTTGGCAATATCTGCCTTGATGCGGTTGAAGGCCAGACGGGCCTCCACCGTCAGGGGAAAAATGGTGGATTTAATATGTGGACGGGCCTTGTCCGCATACATGGGGACCCACTGGGCATAGTAGGAGAAGAACCCCAGGCATCTCTTCAGGGCCTTGGGGCAGTGGGGGAGGGGGAGTTCCAGGAGTGGGAACATGCGGTCGGGGTCGGGCCCTCGGACTCCGTTTTCCACAACGTAGCCAAGGATGGCGAGGCGGGTTGTGCGGAAAACGCATTTTCCCTTATTGTAGGTGAGGTTCAGGAGTTTAGCAGTGTGGAAGAAGTACCGGATGTTTTCGTCACGGTCATAACCACAGATGGTGACATTATCTAAGTATGGGAACGTGGCCCGCAGCCCGTACTGGTCAACCATTCGATCCATTTCCTGTTCGAGACCCCATTGGTGACGCTGAAGGGGACTCTGAGGAAGTGGTAGAGGCGGCCATCTGCCTCGAAGGCAGTGTATTGACGGTCCTCCGGACGGATAGGGAGCTGGTGGTACCGCGGACTTCAAGTCAACTGTGGAGAAGACTCAATACTGCGCAATCTGATTGACCATGTCAGATATGCAGGGGAAGGGGTACACATTGAGCTGCGTGTACCGGTTGATGATTTGACTGTAGTTGATGACCATCCGGTGCTTCTCCCTAGTCTTGACGACCATCACTTGGGCTCTCCAGGGGATGTTACTAGCCTCAATTATCCCGTCTCATTGGAGTCGCTGGACCTCCGACCTGATACAGATCCTATCCCGGGCACTGTGTCGTCTGCTCCTAGTAGCGACGGGCTTACAGTCCGGGGTGAGGTTAGCGAACAGCGAGGGTGGGGCGACCTTAAGGGTTGCGAGGCTACAGACGGTGAGGGGGGGCAGGGGTCCGCCAAACTTTAAAGTAAGGCTTTGGAGGTGGCACTGGAAGTCGACCCCAGTAATAGGGCAGCGCAGAGATGGGGAAGGACGTAGAGTTTGAAGTTAGTGTACTCTACGCCTTGCACAGTAAGGGTCGCAACACAGTACCCTCAGATTTCTACTGCATGTGATCCGGAAGCCAGGGAGATTTTCGGGGTTGCGGGTAAGATTGAGAGGGAGCAGCGCCTTACCGTATCTGGATGTATGAAGCTGCCTGTGCTCCTGGAGTCGAAAAGACAGGCCGTCTCGTGCCCGTTGATCCGGACGGTCATCGTAGATTTAGTGAGGTGATGAGGCCGGGACTGGTCGAGCGTGATGGAGGCGAGCTGCAGAAGGTGATGGGTAGGCCAGTCGGAGGTAGCGGCGGCCAGCGTACGATCAGGTGAGCAGGGCTCCCGGGAGGCTGCGGAATGGTCCCAAGATGGCGGCCCCCATGGATCGCGCATGGTGGGTGGCATCAGAGATGGCGTTAAAGATGGCGGCTCCCATGGGTCGCACGTGGCGGCCAAAATCAAAGATGGCGCCACCCACGGGTCGCACATGGCGGATGGTGCGGCAGCTGGGTGCAGCCCCGACAAGCAGCAGGCAGCGCTGCTGGGCCTAGAAGCTTTAGGGAGAGATAGGGCCTGGCAGGCTTTCGCAAAGTGGCCCTTCGTCCCACACCCATTGCAAGTCGCGTTACGTGCAGGGCAGCGTTGTCTGGGATGATTACCCTGGCTGCAAAAGTAACACTTCGGGCTTCCATCGTTGGATGGGCTGCTGCGCGGCACAGGCTTGCGCCGCGCCCGGGTCGGATGATGGCGGCGTCCACGAGGGTGCCGCGCGGTCGGAGGTGTAGGCCTCCATGTTCTGGAAGGCCACCTCCAGCGTGTTTGAGAGCTGCACTGTCTCTTGGAGGCTGAGTGTACCCCCTTCTAGCAATCGCTGGCGGATGTAGTTTGATTTCATGCCTACGACATAAGCGTCCCTGACCAACAGCTTCGCGTGTTGGGTAGCCGATAGCGCCTTGCAGTCACGGTACCCGCAAGGCACGCAGGAATTCTGCTCGTGATTCCCCAGGGCATTGTCGTCTCGTAGCGAGAAGGTGCCTAGCATACACCTCGTTCACTGACTTAACATAGTGTCCCTTCAGCAGCATTATCGCCTCCGTATACGAGGGAGCGTCCCTGATGAGAAGAAAGACTTGCGGGCTCACCCGTGCATGGAGGATCTGCTTCTTTTGGAGGTCGGTGAAGTGTTCAGTGAAGGATCCGAGGTACGCTTCGAAGCAGCTCAGCCAGTGCTCGAATGTTGCAGAACATGGAACATTACAGCGCAGTACAGGCCCTTCGGCCCTAGATGTTGCGCCGACCTGTGAATCCAGTCTAAAGCCCATCTACACTATTCCCTTATCATCCATATGTCTAACCAATGACCATTTGAATATCCTTAGTGTTGGCGAGTCCACTACTGTTGCAGGGAGGGCATTTCGCGCCCTTACTACTCTCTGAGTAAAGAACCTACCTCTGACATCTGTCTTATATCTATCTCCCCTCAATTTAAAGGTATGTCCCCTCGTGCTAGACATCACCATCCGAGGAAAAAGGCTCTCGCTATCCACCCTATCCAATCCTCTGATCATCTTGTATGCCTCAATTAAGTCACCTCTTAACCTTCTTCTCTCTAACGAAAACAGCCTCAAGTCCCTCAGCCTTTCCTCATAAGATCTTCCCTCCATACCAGGCAACATTCTGGTAAATCTCCTCTGCACCCTTTCCAATGCTTCCACATCCTTCCTATAATGTGGCGACCAGAATTGCACGCAATACTCCAAATGCGGCCGCACCAGAGTGTTGTATAGCTGCAACATGACCTCATGGCTCCTAAACTCAATCCCTCTACCAATAAAAGCTAACACACCGTACGCCTTCTTAACAACCCTCTCAACTTGGATGGCAACTTTCAGGGATCTCTGTACATGGGCACCGAGATCTCTCTGCTCATCCACACTGCCAAGAATCTTACCATTAGCCCAGTGCTCAATCTTCCTGTTATTCCTTCCAAAATGAATCACCTCACACTTTTCTGCATTAAACTCCATTTGCCACCTCTCAGCCCAGCGCTGCAGCTTATCTATGTCCCTCTGTAAATTGTAACATCCTTCCGCACTGTCCACAACTCCACCGACTTTAGTGTCGTCTGCAAATTTACTCACTCATCCTTCTACGCCCTCTTCCAGGTCTCAACCTCTCCAGCTCTGCTCTGCTGCCCTCTGCTGCATGCTTGTCTTCACTTGAACAGCTAGGGTCTCTTGTTCAGGTACGCCTCCAAGTTAGGGTGAGCACACGGACGTATGCAAATTTCCCCTGCAACGGCCAATCAGCAGCTCCGCTCTGCTGCCCTCTGCTGGATGCTTGTCTTCACTTGAACAGCTAGGGTCTCTTGTTCAGGTACGCCTCCAAGTTAGGGTGAGCACAGGGACGTATGCAAATTTACCCTGCAACGGCCTATCAGCAGCTCCGCTCTGCTGCCCTCTGCTGGATGCTTGTCTTCATTTGAACAGCTAGGGTCTCTTGTTCAGGTACGCCTCCAAGTTAGGGTGAGCACACGGACGTATGCAAATTTCCCCTGCAACGGCCAATCAGCAGTTCCGCTCTGCTGCCCTCTGGTTCTGCCAGCATGACACTTGAAAAGTGACTATGGTCCCTTTTCAGCAGAACAACGATGATGTTTGGACATCTTCCTCTGTGAATCCTGGTGGCAGCTCTCAAGTGCTGTTCACAATTAGTCCAGCCCAGAGCTATGGCCTGGAACTGACTTTCTGAGGTCTTCTGGGCTCTCTACACTGCAACCAAAAATAACTTCTTACAGGCTTCATTATACAGTTCAAAGACACAAAAATGGCTAACATGTTAATTTAGACTAGTCTTTGTTCGAACAAGGCAAAGAAGTTAATTATATTTCTGTCTTGTCGGTAACAAATGAGTCCTGTGTTTTTGCACCTTTGGAAGATTCAATTGTGTTGCTCAAGGCATTCTTGAATTATTAATGACTCTTGGTGACTGATCCTGAGAGAACACATTTCGAGAAACTTTAAGCAATCATCTGTGGAGATAGCTGTTTGCTGTGTCATCTATCTCGAAAGGACTTTTAAAACTTAGAGAAGTTTTTTAAATGCAGGAACGTACTTTTAGCAAATTTCCTTAAAAAATCCACAATACCATAACTGCAAGGGGTGACAGAAATATAAATTTGGAAAAGGAGCAGGCTATTAAGAAAATACAGGGATCTGAAGGAAGGTGTATAAAGATAAACATTCAATCTGCATGTGTCTGAATTCTGGCTGTTCATTGGTTTATTGAAATTTTTGTCTCTTCTATCAGAGGTTTTGTTGGTTTATGTCAAGCCGCTCAATTATTGGGGTGCACTGGATGAGTTTGCAATATGGAGCAGAGGTAGAATCTGTGTTCAGATGTGCAAAGGCTTGGTTGGGTATGTTGGCAGTTTGGACAAGTGCTGGAAAGTTGCCCGGCTCGAATTTATTTATTTTTTGTGAACTTGAATAACTTTCTCATTTAGCAAATATTATTTTAGGCATAAGTAATCCATAATTTAGGTGGATGAGGAACTCTGTCTTAATAGCTGTAAATATCAATAATTTGTTGTGATGGAATGCTATGATGTAGAAAGTTGTGACTGGTGAAAAATGTTTTCTGTGATGTGTTTCTGGAATGAGGAAATTGAAACAAAAGTATTCAAGATCTATTATAAAGGAGAAAAACAGATCCATCATAACTAAAACAAAAAGGTAAATGAAAATTGACAGATCACAGAATTGTTATGGTGCAGAAGGACACCATTTGGCCCATCTTGTCTGCACCAGCTCTCCAATGAGCATCATGACTTTGTGCCATTCCCCTGCCTTTTCCCCGTATCCCTGCACATTGTTTTTATTCAAGTAATTATCTAATGTCCTCTTGAATACCTCGATTGAACCCTCCTCCACCATAACTCCAGGTAGTGGATTCCAGACCCAACTAACTCCAATGAAAAAGTTTCTTTCGCAAATCACTTTAAATCTGTGCCATATCGTTCTTGACCTTTTTACAAACAGGAGCAGTTTCTCCCTATCTATTCTGTCCAGCACTCCATGATTTGAAAATATCTATCAAATCTCCTATTAGCTTTCTTCCCTCCAAGGGGAACAGTCTCAACCTCTCCAATTTTTCCTCATAACTCTTGTAAACCTCTTCTGCACTCTCTCCAGTGTGTTCATAGGGCACTGGTGACATAGTGGTTAGCACTGCTGCCCCAAAGCTCCAGGGACCCTGGTTCAATTCCTGCCTTGGGTGACTGTCTGGGTGGAGTTGCATTTTGTCCCCGTGTCTGCATGGGTTCTCCGGTTTCCTCCCACAGTCCAAAGATGTACAGGTGAGGTTGATTGGCCATGCTTGTTGCCCCTTTGTGTCCAAAAGGTTAGGTGGGGTTACTGGATTATGGAGATAGGGTGGAGGTGTATGCTTAAGTAGGGTGCTCTTTACAAAGGCCAGTGCAGATTTCATAGATTTTATAGAATTTACAGTGCAGAAGGAGGCCATTCAGCCCATCGAGTCTGCACCGGCTCTTGGAAAGAGCACCCTACCCAAGATCCACACCTCCACCCTATCTCCATAACCCAGTAACCCCACCCAACACTAAGGGCAATTTAGAATGGCCAATCCACCTAACCTGCACATCTTTGGACTGTGGGAGGAAACCGGAGCACCCGGAGGAAACCCACGCAGACACTGGGAGGATGTGCAGACTCCGCACAGACAGTGACCCAAGCCGGATTCGAACCTGGGCCCTTGGAGCTGTGAGGCAATTGTGCTATCCACAATGCTACCGTGCTGCCCAGATGGGATGGACTGAATGGCCTCCTTCTGCACGGGAGGGATTTCATGATTCTATGATCTTGTAGTGTGATGCCCAAAACTGGACACAATATTCCAGCTGAGGTAGTGTCTTCTATAGTTCAGCAGAATCACCTTTCTCTTGTACTCTGCCCCTAATAGTGAAGCCCAGATTACAATAAGATTTATTAACAGCGCTCTCCACTTTTAATGATCTGTGCACATATACACCCAGGGACCTCTGCTCATGCACCCCTTTGAGCATTTTCCCCCTTATTTTATATTGTTTCTCCTTGTTCTTCCTACCAAAACACATCACCTCACACGTCTCTGCATGGACCTTCATCTGCCACCTGCCTGCCCACTCCACCAACTTGTGTCTGTCCTTTGTCCTTCAGTTCAATTCGGTTGTAGGTGACAGATTTAGTGCACTTGTCTGATATTTAAAAAAATATTGTAATTTATAAGTATGGCAAACGATTGCTATATTGGAGGCTAAAAGTCCTATGTTTAACCTCCCCACACTCCTCTACCCCTGCACCCAACAGTCATGGTGCAGGCAGTGAGTAAGATGGCTGTTGGCTTGAAATGTGTTCCTGATGAATCCCTACCCCTTATCAATTTTATTTATCTGTCTTCAGGCATAATAAGGCTCCCTGTCCCAGAGGAGCAGATGTCAAATTTAATTGGTAGCGGGCAGCAAGGTGGCGCAGTGGGTTAGCCCTGCAGCCTCAAGGCGCCGAGGTCCCAGGTTTGATCCGGCACTGTGTCATTGTCCGTTTGGAGTTTGCACATTCTCCCGTGTTTGCGTGTGTTTCGACCCCACAACCCAAAGATGTGCAGGGTAGGTGGATTGGCCACTTTAAATTGCCCCATAATTGGAAAAAATGAATTGGGTGCACTAAATTTATAAAAACAAAAATTTAATTGATAGCATCCTGACCAATGATGTCATAGGGACTGCGGTTAATTTCAACCACACATTCTCTGGCCAACCATAAACCACTGATAGCCGAAGGACACAGGTTCACACGATTCATTCTTTCAAAAAAAACATTTTGGCCATAAGGAGTAGGAGTGCTCTTCCAACAACCCCAAACAAGGTCTGAGTCAGAAGAGGTGTTGGGATGGAACTAGAGGTTAGAATTTCTTACGTGCGCGGACATCGGAGAAATATAAGAAATAGGAGCAGGCAGAGGCCATTTGGCCCCTTCGGTCTGTTCCACAAATCAATACTATCATGGCTGATTCATTCGTGACCTCAACTCCACTTTTCTCTCAGTTCCCCAGACCATTGACTCCCTTGTAGGTCAAAAATATGTCTAACTCAGCCTTGAATATATTTAATGATCCAGCGTCCAATGGGAGAGAGAATTCCAAAGATAACCTACCGTCCGAGATAAGAAACTCCTCCTCGGAATTAAATTATGATCACACCTGAACTTCAATGAGTATAGGCTCAATCGTGCCTCGTAAATCAACCTCTTCATCCTAGGAATCAACCTTGTGAATCTTCTGTGAACTGTCCCCAATGCAAATACATCCTTCCTTGAATAGACACCAAAATGATATGCAGTGTTCTAGGTGTAGGCACCAATGATTGTAGCAAGATTCCCTACTTTAATGCTCGATCCCTCTTGCAGCAAAGCCCAACTTCCACTTGCTATTCAAAATACTTGTATCTGAATGTTAGCATTTTGTGATTCATGCACAAGGACACCCAGATGCCTTTGTAATGCAGCATTCTGCGTTTAGATAATGTTCTGCTTTTCTATTCTTCCTGCCAAAGTGGAGCCTCAGGTTTTCCCACATGCCAATGTTTTCCCAATTAATTTATCTATATCCCTTTGAAGAGTCTTTGGATGAGATTTTTGTGGCAGCGGTGAGTGCCACCGGTAATGGGGAGACTGGAATTAAGTGTGATCTCTGCTCGAAAGGGCAATGACTCGCCGTGTGCAGTTATATGGCAGCCAGAGAATTAGTACAGTCGAAGGAAATGACCAATTGCATGGTGGAGGTGGGCCGGAGGTTGCTGACCCCAATGTTACCTCACGATGGCTGAAGGTATGGGTGCCATATTTGAATGGCAGTCGGACAGGTTTCCATACTCTCTGTAAGCCAGCAGCATCATTCTGCCTGTCTGCGAGTAGGATTTTGAACTTGAACTGCTGCTGCTTACTCCCCATCTGCCATTTTTGGATCCATGGAGCTGCAAGCCATCACTCTTCATGCTTCCTCAGTCACCCTTGACTTTCTGTCCATCACCCTCTACCCTCCCTCTATCATACTTGACCTGCCCTTGGTGACCTGTGAGTCTCCAAGCCTCTCCAATGACCTGTCCTTACTGACACTTAATCTCCACTCTATCATGCTTGTGCTGCCTTTAGTCACCTTCCTTCTCTCATCCAGCTGCATTGCTCTGTCCTCCACAAGCCACCATGATCTGATCTACCTCCCTCGGACAGCCATGCCTTGACCTCCCTGGATAGAAACCACCCAAGCTCAATGCAAAAGCTCAACCTCCTCTTCCCTCGCACAACAAACATTCACATCTTTGGCCACTAGGGCAATTTAGCCTGGCCAATCCACCTAACCTAACCTAAATTTGGTTACAATGCATTCTGTCTCTCCATAGTTGAGTCCCCTGCTGGCTAGTGGCACCCCACAATATGAAAATGGGCCATTTATCTCAACTCTCTCTTTCCTGTAGGTTAGCCAATCCTCTCTCCATGTTAATATATTTCCCCAAAACCATGTACTATTCTCAATTTGAGTAGCAACGCCTTTAGGAAATCCAAATACATTACATCTATTGGTCCCCTTTAAACACCCTCTGATGATGTTCTAGTAAATTTGTCAAACATGATTTCCCTTTCACAAGACCATGTTGACTCTGTTTGAATGTTTCCCTGCCCATGTTTGACTCTTCATTGGGTCCAGAGTCGATGTTGAGGACCCTTTCTGACTTCATATCACTGTGTCCCCTCACCTCTGAGTCTGTCCTGCCGCTGGGACAGTGCATACCCTGGGACGGTGATGATGGTGATTGGTATGATTTGGTGAATATGACTATGTTAGAATACACTGCCTGGGATGGTGGCAAGAGGTGGGTTGCCTCACAGCCTTTTAAAAAGTACCTGGATGAGCACTTGGCACGTCAGAACATTCAATGCTATGGACCAAGTGCTGGCAAATGGGATTGGGTAGATGGCCAGATGTTTTGCATGCTCTGGTGCAGACTTGATGGGCTGAAGGACCTCATCTGCACTATTATTCTGTAATTCTGATTCTGTTAGGCCAGTGTGTTTCAAACTTTTTTTCCGTGGACCCATTTTTACCAATCGGCTGACCTTCATGACCCACGCCGGCCGACCTTCGTGACCCACCATTTTCTCTTACCTTTAATGCGAGAGGTGAGCTTGCTTGGTCCTCATTTACTTGCTTGCTGCTGACAAAATGGAGGATTCGCAATCGCGCCCAAAGCATGTGACGTCAGCGTTCAGGGCATGTGACCTGCTCTCTGCCTTGCTTCAGGCAGGAAGATTGCATTGAATTTTTTTAAAAAAATCTTCTCCTGGGTCAGCGCGTTGACGTCAGGAGGAGGCGGTGCTTCTCGCTGGGCTCCGAGCATGCGCAATGATGAGCGGGCATGCATGCGCAGTGCAGCCGCATTTCTTAAGCTGGTCGCAGCCGGCATTGTTAAGAGCCGGCTGTTGCGCGTGAACTCCCGCGATCGGGAACACCGCGATGGGTGGCTCCCTGACCCTCCCGACATCTGCCCGCGACCCATGTGTTTAGCCTGTACTTTGCTATCGCTTGACTAGTCTGTGGGACAGATTTCCCAGTTTTGCACAAGTCCCCAGATGTTAGTAAGGAGGACTTTGCAGGGTTCACAGGACCTGGTGCACTTTTTGCCCTTTCTGGACCTAGGTCGATGCCAGGTGATCTGCCTGTTTTTATTCCTTTATGACTTTGTAGTGGTGAGGTACTTGAATGGCTTGCTGGATCATTTCAGAGGACAACCACATTGCTGTGGGTCTCGAGTCACATGTAGGCCAGACCAGGTTCCTTCCCTAAAGAGCACTTGCAAACCAGATTTTTATGACAATTATTTCATGGTCACAATCACTGACACTAGCTTTTAATTCCAGATTTATTAATGATTTTAATTTACATTTCACCAGCTGCCGTGGTGTGATTTGAACCCATACTCCCAGATCATTAGTCTGGGCTTCTGGATTACTAGTCCAGTAACATCACCACTATTCCACGTCTAAAAGGTACAGATTCTTGGTCCTCTTGGAGACTTCTAGTCTTGCTGCGGCTAGCAGAATCAATTAATGATATGTTTTGAATCACTTAAAGGAAGTCTCTGGAATGTCAGAACTTGTACTTGTATTTTAATAACATGACAGGTAAAGGATTGCGTTTTATTATCTCATTGACTTGATTTAATAAAGAATCCATTCATGGACTTTGGACAGTGACTTGAGGAGCTGTGGCCTCATGGACTGGCAGAGGATGATAGCAAGTGCAGAGGAATCCCTTCCGAGTGAAGAATCTCACTGGGTGCCTTGATGGTCTTTTGGGTGCAATTGATGGTGCCTGATGTGTAGGATCCAATGGTGTGAGCAAATCCTGTGTCCTTTTCCACTGAGTCCGCATCCATTTGAAATTGTGCACACTGTCTAGCTGTTACAAATAACGGATCAGTGACTTGCGTGATCCCTTAAAGGTTTATCGCTGATCCTAGGAAGGAGCTAAAGGCAAAGAAGCTGAAGGACTCGGTGACTTTAATGTCTACTGGTGGGGCATGGAGAGTACAACTGCAAAGTCTGAGGTCTTCTTCAATGTGGGTATCTGCCTAAATAGACAAAGGGCGCAGTCCTCCGGCCTTGTTGCACTCTCTCTCAGACGAAACAAAGCCGGTGAATAGCAGGAAAGGCTGAAAACAGGAACTGAGCCAGGCGTCAAACAGTTTGCGATGCAACTGGCCCGCTCCCGTAGGCAAAATTGGGATTTCGAGTAGCGTGACAAGAAACCAATTATCACCACTTAAGCCCTATTTCCATAGGGAGCCACGCCATATCCAACGGCCTCCCGTGATTCATCAGCCCGCTCCTCCCGGTCAGTGCCCATAGATTCCTGGGGTTCACGTTGGGATGGAGGGGCACCTGGTTCGAGCCCCAGCTGCTCCTGCATCATCTGGCTCTGCCAGCCCTGGTGGCTCCCCAATGTCTGCACCGTCGTGTTGACGTGCTTGGCAATGCTCCTCTGTGACTGGGACAAGCTCCGCAGCGCCACGGCCATTCCCACCTGAGAGCGGGACATGTCCCGCAGAACCTCTTCAAGGGCAGCCTGGTACTAGATCACATCCCTCAGAGAGGCAGCCATTCTGCCGAGACCCTCAGCCATGACCATCACCGACCGCGCTGTGCCTTGGACACCTTCACTGATGGTGCCGACGTCATGCATCAGGCTCTCCACTGCTGTCACCACCCTAGCAGTGTTGGCCTCGGTGCCACGCATTGCCGGTGACATCCCCTGCGACCGCAGCTCTGGGAGTCCTGCAATCGGCCATGGATCTGCTGGAGTGTTGCTGACATCTCCCTCTGAATGTCCTGACCGCTCCCTATCATCTCCATCAGCTCTGGGTATACCCCTTCCATAGGCTCAGCATCAGCTGGGTCCTGGGATCCAGCTGACTACAGCCTGCTGTGTCGCCTGGGGGGGGGTTCTGCTTCCACCTGATGTATATCAGCAGCAGTGCAGTGCTCACCATATTGTGCCCCAGTATCCTGACCACTAATATTTCCCACCGAGGTGCATGTATCTGCGCTGGTGGAGGTTGGGGATGACCGCTGTGACGTCTCGATCCTGTTTACCTCGGAATTCCCCTCGAGGTGGTCTCCTGGGAGGCTAGAGACGGGGCCACCCGGGATGGGCCGGCGTCGTTGGCTGGAGGACCTGTGGGAGAATGAACATGTGGCCAGTGGTAGGGATGGGACAGTCAGTAATGCAATAACACCTCGCCTTTGACTGGCTCTCTGGGTGGAGCCCGATGGTTCATCGCCTCTGCGGCATCCATCAGCCTCCGCATTAGTGACTGCTCTGTCCTCAGCCACCCCAGTCACCTCCAGGGCATGTTCTTCGGAGGTGAGGATTCGTAAGTCCGACACTCGACCGTCAGTCTGGGCCCTCTCCTGGTGGTTGTAGGAGAGCTTTTCCTGAGGAGATACAGAGGGCATAGTTAACCACACATGGTTCTGTGATGGGAGGGGGGGTTAAGGAAGGGTTGGGAGGTTCTGTGATGGGAGGGGGGGTTAAGGAAGGGTTGGGGGGTCTGAAGGGAGAGGAGGGGGTGAAGGGAGTGATGAGGGAGTGGATGCTCACGTGGAGGTGGAAAGGCCTCGGGGGAGGGGGAGGTTCATTGGTGTCTCTCACTCATGCTGCTCGGTGTAGAACGCTGACCTATTTCCGGCACTGGAGGCCAGCTCTCCTGGGCACACTCCCGGAGCTCACAGTCGCTGCCACCTCATCCCAGGAGCACTGGCTGACCCTCCGGGATCCTCAGGGGAACATGACATCTCTCCTGACCTCCACTGCGTCTAGGAGCCTCCCAGATCAGCATCCCTGAATCTTGGGGCCGGTCTCCTGGGCGCCATTGTTGAGAGCTGGCTGGGGTTGGCTGAGCAAGAGCTGCTTAAGTGCAGCTCGACCTTGTTAGCGGGGAGCTGGCGAGTGCGGTGCTGGCAAATTGGCTGGCGAGCCTTCATTTGCAGCGAAAGGTCCATGGGGCCTCGTTAGGTGGACCAATAAATGTTGAATAGCGTTGCAGGCCTCGCTGGGCTGAGCGCCGGAAACTAATGGCAGATCATGCTCGCTACCACACTTGGATATCTTTCTGGAGAATCGCACCCAAATTCTCCTGTGGCTGCATTTACATTGATTATCTGACATAGCCAGGTAGCTGCTTTTTTGGCAGCACAATGAGTTGATGCCCTGATTGTCTTCCTCTCCCTTGTTCCTCTCCTCTGCCCTCATCATGCCGGGGCTCTGAATGTACTTGTGAGGATATTGATCCTCCGTGCTACTGTTCCCTGTCTCTGAGTATCTAATCCTATTCTAACTGTTGTCTTGCTTGCGATGAGCTTCATTTACATCGATTGCTGTACCGATTCTCTGATGGCGGCATGGTCGCTGGAGGGTCACAATCCCTTGCATTTACCAATCACACATGGATCACTTGCTGCCCTTATTCTGGCCACTCGATGGCAACTGTTTGTCATTGACTGAGTGCCCCTTTCTGTCGTGTACCCGTTTATGGGTCTGTCTAATTGAATGCTGCGGCCACATCTTGACTTCCTTCTGTGTTGCTGCCTCCTTCTACTTGGAATGTCCCAGATATGTCATGGAACCCATGCCTCTCCACAAAAATTGCAAATTAGTCCCTTAAACTCATTAACAAGCCTTAACCATATCCCATCTTCCTCCCTGTCGAACAGAATTGCCGACTGTCAGAATGGCAATGGTGAACTGGCATGATAGCTGGTGACTCCATTTCAGCTACCATATTGGGGTGGAGATTTTGCTGCTAATCTGCCACCATAAAGCAGCTGTGTTAAAATAGGGAAGCGTATGAACCCATTCCATTTTAATTGTCCCTATGCTCCATTCCTGCCAATCAGTAAGAGTTAAAACTTCTGTTTCCTTCCCCCCCTTCCCCCATTGATTTAATTCCTATTATTGCCAGGATGTTGCCTGGTATGGAGGGCATTAGCTATGAGGAGAGGTTGAATAAACTCGGTTTGTTCTCACTGGAACGACGGAGGTTGAGGGATATGAGGGGCATAGACAGGGTGGATAGTCAGAGACTTTTTCCCAGGGTAGAGGGGTCAATTATTAGGGGGCATAGGTTTAAGGTGCGAGGGGCAAGGTTTAGAGCAAATGTACGAGGCAAGTCTTTTACACAGAGGGTAGTGGGTGCCTGGAACTCGCTGCCGGAGGAGGTGGTGGAAGCAGGGACGATAGTGACGTTTAAGGGGCATCTTGACAAATCCATGAACAGGATGGGAATAGAGGGATACGGATCCCGGAAGTGTGGAAGATTTTAGTTTAGACGGGCAGCATGGTCGGCACAGGCTTGGCGGGCTGAAGGGCCTGTTCCTATGCTGTACTTTTCTTTGTTCTTTGTTATTACACAGAAGCTGAATGTGTGTGTGTTCAATCATGTTGTGCCAAATGGCTTTAGCTTTTATCTAAGTAGCAACTTGATTATCTATGCCGTGCTTCCTCCACTGAGCTGAGCCTGCGTCTGTTGTATAAGTACCAAAATTTAATGTTCAAAAGTGTACAGATTGTATACTTTAGAGAATAACAGATGTCTGACAGTGTGTTGAAGATAGTAATTGTGTGTTGCAATTTCACAAATGCTCATAAACTACTCAGGCTTTGCTATTGTGATTTGCAACATTACCAGCTCTATTTATTTGAATTGATGCCTTCTACATTGCTGCTAGACATCTATAATCCTCCTATATACAAGTTACTTCCAAAATGTTAGTCTATCTTCAGATGCGGACAAACCTGCTGAAAGTTTCTTTTTCTGGTTTATTCCAGGTGTCAGATGTTATTTTAGGTCCCCAGTTGCTTCCTGTAAGACTAACTGAAATGGTGATCTGATTACAATATGTGTGAATCCCATTGGAGTGGATTAATCTATCTTTATCCTATTAGCTATTACTAAAATATTGTCTTGGTTCGTTTTACTG
Source organism: Scyliorhinus torazame (assembly GCF_047496885.1). NCBI lineage: Eukaryota > Metazoa > Chordata > Chondrichthyes > Carcharhiniformes > Scyliorhinidae > Scyliorhinus > Scyliorhinus torazame. The sequence goes on from NC_092709.1 coordinate 123,765,773, forward strand.
TTCTTGTTACCATTGTATAGACAGAACAATGTACAGCAAATTATTTGCAGGCAAGTAAAAACTCACCAATTAAACCAGTAGACCAAAATAAGCTCATTTGTCATCTGGTATCTAAAATGTCAGCATCACACTCCAGAGCATGTTTAATTGTATTTGCACATACCAAAGATTTTAGTCAATTTGGAGTTGCAGTGTCTGCTGTTGTTAATTTGGAACAACTCTATTTTCATATTAGGAATGGAACAGAAAAAGTGATAATTGGCAGAGGAGGATTAGCTCCTTTAAAAATAAATTCAGCCTTTATCAAAGTTGTCAATGTTGTAGATTTGAAGTTACCTTACATTTGGTAAAGCAGTTCTCGCGGTCTTGCATCATCGGTTGCACAAGCTGGAGTTATTGTCTATAATTGCAGTTGTTTTAACTATGTCTATGACCGTCTTTGTCACACTAGGAGTAGTTGTTCAAGAACCTGTGAACTATGTTCACCTCTGCAGTTGATTTTGGTCTAAGGATAGCTTAATATTTCAGAAATAAATTATACAGAATTACAAATGACTGGTGATATGTTAGAAGACATCCTTCACATAAATGGCGGCAGTCATGGTGCAAATTGCATGAAGTAAAAATCCTGATTTTATTTGCGTCCATTGGGACATGGGCATGCAGTGGACGTTTGCTGACAACCCAATGGTGACTCCGGAAAGTGGAAAGAGTTAACATGATGATGATCCAGGAGAGACTAGGACTCAAGGACAAATAAAAATAAGGCTCCCATCTGAGACAGAGATGAGGAGAAATATTTTCTCTCAGAAGGTCCTGAGTTTTTGAACTGCCTTCCCCAGGAGTCAGGATCCTTGAATATTCTTGAAGCAGAGGCTTATTGAATATTGAAGCAAACTTGAGGGGCTGAATGGCCTACTCCTGCTCCTAATTTGTATGTTCATGTGTTTATATGTAACACTATCTGATTGAAAAACAGAGACCTGAAGGGAGCAGAGGTTCCAATCTTGTGCGGAGTTCACTAGATTTACGTAGTAGCTATAAATGAAGAAATATGATTTTAGCAAACAACAGTCTCAAGCAGCTTACTTTGGGAGAACAGATACACCCAAAGAACCCCATCAACACCTCGAACACAAAACGAAGCAGAGGGTATGAACAGTTTTAGTCGTCGGACCCCTTTTATATTTGATCATCAGGCTGACAGTGCAAATTGCATCTTGGCATACAGGAGGGGGGAAATTCTGGCCCTGTTGCTACTTAAAGCCAACCTGCATTTGTTTTTTAAAAAATATTGTTACTCCATACAACGCACAAAATTCCATATACATGTAAAAACATTCAAATATAATATAAACAGTTTGTCTTTTTTTTTACAAACTAACTATAATAAACCCAAAGACCCCCTTAGCCCCCCCCCCCCCCCTCTCCAGTTGCTTGTCACAAACAGATATTTGAAGAAGGTACAAAGAACAAAGAAAAAATAAAATTACAGCACAGGAACCGGCCCTTCGGACCCTCCCAGCCTGTGCCGATCCAGATCCTTTATCTAAACCTGTCACCTATTTTCCATGGAGCTACTTCCCTCTGTTCCCCGCCCGTTCATATATCTGTCTAGATGCATCTTAAATGATGCTATTGTGCCCGCTTCTACCACCTCCGCTGGCAAAGCGTTCCAGGCACCCACCACCCTCTGTGTAAAAAACCTTCCACGCACATCTCCCTTAAACTTTCCCCCTCTCACCTTGAAATCGTGACCCCTTGTAATTGACACCCCCACGCTTGGAAAAAGCTTGTTGCTATCCACCCTGTCCATACCTCTCATAATTTTGTAGACCTCAATCAGGTCCCCTCTCAACCTCCGTCTTTCTAACGAAAACAATCCTAATCTAGTCAACCTTTCTTCATAGCTAGCACCCTCCATACCAGGCAACATCCTGGTGAACCTCCTCTGCACCCTCTCTAAAGCATCCATATCCTTCTGGTAATGTGGCGACCAGAACTGCACGCAGTAATCCAAATGTGGCGTAACCAAAGTCGTATACAACTGTAACATGACCTGTCTACTCTTGGACTCAATGCCCAGTCCGATGAAGGCAAGCATGCTGTATGCCTTCTTGACCACTCTATCGACCTGTGTTGCCACCTTCAGGGTACAATGGACCTGAACGCCCAGATCTCTCTGTAAATCATTTTCCCCCAGGACTCTTCCATTGATCGTATAGTCCGCTCTTGAATTAGATCTTCCAAAATGCATCACCTCGCATTTGCCTGGATTGAACTCCATCTGCCATTTCTCTGCCCAACTCTCCAATCTATCTATATTTTGCTGTATTCTCTGACAGTCCTCCTCGCTATCTGCAACTCCACCAATCTTAGTATCATCTGCAAACTTGCTAATCAAACCACCTATACCTTCGTCCAGATCGTTTATGTATATCACAAACAACAGTGGTCCCCGCATGGATCCCTGTGGAACACCACTAGTCACCTTTCTCCATTTTGAGACACTCCCTTCCACCACTACTCTCTGTCTCCTGTTGCCCAGCCAGTTCTTTATCCATCCAGCTAGTACACCCTGAACCCCATACGACTTCACTTTTTCCATCAACCTGCCATGGGAAACTTTATCAAACGCCTTACTGAAGTCCATGTGTATGACACCGACAGCCCTTCCCTCATCAATTAACAGTGTCACTTCCTCAAAGAATTCTATTAGGTTTGTAAGACATGACCTTCCCTGCACAAAACCATGCTGCCTATCACTGATCAGTCTATTTTCTTCCAAATGTGAATAGATCCTATCCCTCAGTATCTTCTCCAACAGTTTGCCTACCACTGACGTCAAGCTCACAGGTCTATAATTCGCTGGAGTATCCCTGCTGCCCTTCTTAAACAAAGGGACAATATTAGCAATTCTCCAGTCCTCCGGGACCTCACCCGTGCTCAAGGATGCTGCAAAGATATTTGTTAAGGCCCCAGCTATTTCTTCCCTCGCTTCCCTCAGTAACCTGGGATAGATCCCATCCGGACCTGGGGACTTGTCCACCTTAATGCCTTTTAGAATACCCCAAACTTCCCCCTTCCTTATGCCGACTTGACCTAGAGTATTTAAACATTCATCCTTAGCCTCAACATCCGTCATGTCCCTCTCCTTGGTGAATACCGATGCAAAGTACTCATTAAGAATCTCACCCATTTCCTCTGACTCCACGCATAAATTCCCTCTTTTGTCTTTTTGAATGGGCCAATCCTTTCTCTAGTTACCCTCTTGCTCCTTATATAAAAGGCTTTGGGATTTTCCTTAACCCTGTTCGCCAAAGATATTTCATGACCCCTTTTAGCCCTCTATATTGCGCGTTTGAGATTTGTCCTACTTTCTCGATATTGCTCCAAAGCTTCATCAGATTTAAGTCGCCTAGATCTTATGTATACTTCCTTTTTCATCTCAGCTAGTCTCACAATTCCACCCGTCATCCATGGTTCCCTAATCTTGCCATTTCTATCCCTCATTTTCACAGGGACATGTCTGTCCTGCACTCTTATCAATCTTTCCTTAAAAGACTCCCACATTTCAAATGTGGATTTGCCCTTAAAGAGCTGCTCCCAATCCATATTCCCTAGCTCCTGCCGAATTTTGTTATACTTGGCCTTTTCCCCAGTTTAGCACTCTTCCTTTAGGACGACTCTCGTCTTTGTCCATGAGTATTCTAAAACTTACGGAATTGTGATCGCTATTACCAAAGTAATCACCGACTGAAACTTTAACCACCTGGCCGGGATCATTCCCCCAATACCAGGTCCAGTATGGCCCCTTCCCGAGTTGGACTATTTACATACTGCTCTAAAAAACTCTCCTGGATGCTCCTTACAAATTCAGCTCCATCTACGCCTCCAACACTACATCAGTCCCATTCAATGTTGGGGAAGTTAAAATCATCCCATCACAACCACCCTATTGCTCCTACATCTTTCTATAATCTGTCTACATATTTGTACCTCTACTTCACACTCGCTTTTGGGAGGCCTGTAGTAAAGTCCCAACAATATTAGTGCACCTATTTCTTAGCTCTACCCATATTGCCTCAGTGCTCATATCCTCCATCGTGCCCTCCTTAATCATAGCTGTGATATCATCTCTGACCAGTAATGCAACTCCTCTACCCCTTTTACCTCCCTCTCTATCCCTCCTGAAGCATCTACACCCTGGGATATTTAGTTGCCAGTCTTGCCCTTCCCTCAACCAAGTCTCCGTAATACCAATAACATCATATTCCCAGGTACTAATCCAAGCCCTAAATTCATCTGCCTTACTTGCGACACTTCTCGCATTGGAACAAATGCACCTCAGACCACCTGTCCCTTTGCGTTCATCATCTCTTCCCTATCTACTCTTCCCCTTAGTCACATTGAGTTTATTATCTAGTACCTTACTGGCTTTAGTTGCTGCCTCTTTACTGACCTCTAACTTCCAAATCTGGTTCCCATCCCCCTGCCACATGAGTTTAAAACCTCCCCAACAGTGTTAGCAAAAGCACCCCCTAGGACATTGGTTCCAGTCCTGCCCAGGTGTAGACCATCCGATTTGTAAAGGTGATGAATAGCTTCCACCTGGATTAAAACCCTTCCTCTGACCCTCTAATGATATATATTTTCAGTTTACAAGGGCCGGTGCAGACTTGATGGGCCAAATGGCCTCCTTCTGCACTGTAAATTCTATGATTCTATAAGTCCGATACCCCAAATATTACTCGTGGTGGACATGGCACTAGCCTAATTCCCACAATCTCCAAGAACAAGCCCCAGAATTCAACCACTTTTGGGCAGGACCAGAAAATGTACGAGTGGTTCACTGGCCCCCTTGGACATCGTTCTCACACTTGTTATCTACACTGGGGAAGAACCCACTCATGCACGTTCTCGTCAGGTGCGCCCTATGAAATACTTTATCAGTCTCAGCCTGGCGCAAGAGGAAGTAGTTTACTCTCTACAAAATTTCCCTCCAGACCTGTCCCTTCAGCCCCAGGCCCAATTCCTCTTCCCTGTATTTTTTCTAGCGGAGCCTTTCCCATCTCCAGCAACTATCCATATATCTCAGATGACCTCTTCTCCCAACACATCACAAGATAAAATTCTGTCCATCAATGTGGGTCTTGGTAGCTGGGGGAACGAAGAGAGTCCTTTGGAGACAAAGTCCTGCAATTGCAAATACCTAAACTCGCTCACCCTCGGAAGCTGATCCTGGCCTGGTCTGGAAGGCATTAGCTATGAGGAGAGGTTGGATAAACTCGGATTATTTTCACTGGAACGGAGGTTGAGGGGCGACCTCATCAAAGCCGACAAAATTATGAGGAACATGGACAGAGTGGACATCGGGTGGAAAAGTCAATTACTAGGGGGCATAAGTTTAAGGTTCAAGGGGCAAAGTTTAGAGGAGATGTGCAAGGCAGGTTTTTTACATTACAGGGTAGTGGGTGCCTGGAACATGCTGCTGGGGGGGTGTTGGAAGCAGGTATGATAGCGATGTTTAAGGGGCATCGTGACAAATACATGAATAGGATGGGAATAGAGGGATACGGACCCGGAAGTGCAAAAGGTTTTAGTTTAGACAGGCAACATGATTGGCACAGGCTTGGAGAGCCGAAAGGCCCTTTGCTGTGCTGTGCTGTTCTTTGTTCTCCTCCAGTCCCAAGAGCCTACCCTCCAAAAGCAGATTCCTGTGCCTTCCCCCGATTGCATGGAACCAATACCCAATTCATTGCAGTGTCTCGATTGTACTGTTGGGGGCGGCAGCTATTTCTCGATTTGGGTAGTTTGGCAGCCATGGTGCAAGAGAGAGAGACACCGCGCGGCCACCCCACCCCCTCCGACCAGCTTGAAACTTGCCGACATTTTGTGAAGAAAGCAGTAATGGCTGAACGCTGTTTGCTGCTCTGTGGGTGGGTGGGCCGATGCAGGATCACGAGCTGACCTCTTCCCACAGCGTCTCTGCTGATCTCCCGCGACGGGCTCAAATTCTTTCTGGCCAATGAGGTACCCCTTGAAGCACCGCCGCCGCTGTAACATTGCAAACGCGGAGGCCAATATGCCCATAACGAGGTCCCCCAAACCTTTTCCTCCTACCGGAGCGGAATGGCAGTTAACACCGCTGCCTCATGACGCCAAGGACCCCGGTTCGATCCCGATTTGGGCCACTGTCTGTATGAAGTCTGCACATTCCCCCCCACCCCCCATGTCTGCATGGGTTTCCTCCAGGCCCTCCGGTTTCCTCCCACAAGTCGTGAAAGAGTGCTTGTTAGATGAATTGGACATTCTGAATTCTCCTTTGGTGTACTCGAGCAGGCGCCGGAATATGGCGACTAGGGGCTTTTCACAGTCACAGTATTGATGTGAGCCAATTGTGACAAGAATAAAGGTTATTATTAATACACTCTGTAACCTCCTCCAGCCCAAATGGCACCTCCAGCACTTTCATCTTTTTCACTATCAGGAAGTCCAACCTGTCCAAAACCTGTTCCATCACTGAACCCTCCTCTGGGGACTCAGACTTACGCAGCCCCTGGTAGAATGCCTCAAAGGCATCATTAATCTTGTCCGGAGCCGTCACCAGCCCTCACCCCTCGTCCTTAACCTGAGCTATCTCTCGTGCCGTTGCCTGCTCCCTCAGCCGTGAGCCAATAGATGACTGGCCTTATCACCTTACTCATAAAATGCTCCTCCTCAGCGACAAAGTTGGATCACTGCCTTCCCAATCGAGAGCAATTCAGTTTCAATTCGCAACCTTTCTCTCCGCTAAGAGCTCCATTGTCAGGGCTGTGGAGTATTGCCGATCCACCTCCAGAATTGAGTCAACCAACCTGTGCCTGTCTACTCTCCCAACCTTGTCCCAGTGAGCCTTGTACAAGATTACCTCCCCTCTGATCACCGCCTTCAGTCCTTCTCAGAATGTAGAGGACTTCTCATCCTGATTGAAATCTACATAGTTCCCCCTGGACGAAGTTGCCTCCTTACAGAACCCCTTGTCTACAAGGAGTGCTGTATTCAACTTCCACGGGGTGGTGGTTGGGGGGGGGGGGGGGGGAAATGAAGCTGGGCTCAACCCGTCTCTAGTCTCACACCCCCATATGTGGTGCATGGTCTGATATTACTATCGCAGTGTACTCTGCCCCCACCACCCCAGGGGGTACCGATTTTCCCACCAAACAAATATCTATTCGGGAATATACCCGATGCACGTACGAGAAGAAGGAGAACTCCCTCTAGCTCGGGTGACGAAACCTCCACGGATCCACGCCCCTTCATCTGCTCTGTAAATACTGCCAACGCTTTTGCCATCTCCGCAGATACAAAGGACTTCGGACTCGATGCGTCCACCCTCGGGTCCAATACGCAAATTAAGTATCCCCCCCATGATAAAATCATGAGAGTCAAGGTTGGGATGGCCGCCAATACCTTCTTAATAAAGTCTACATCATCCTTATTCGGAGCGTATATGTTTACTAACACTACCAGCACCTGCCAAAACCCCACTCACCAACACATATCGCCCACCTGCCCCCAGGGTCAGTCAAAATACTGGCTGCCGTGAAGGCAGCCCTCTTGTTATACGAGATCGCCACACCTCTCGATCTCGTATCAAAATTTGAATGGAACGCCTGCCCCACCCATCCCAAAGGCAGCATAGTGGTTAGCTCTGCTACCTCACAGCTCCAGGGACCTGGGGTTCAATTACGGCCTCGGGTGACTATCTGTGTGGAGCTTGCACTTTCTCCCTGTGTCTGCGTGGGTTTCTTCCAGGTGCTCCGGTTTCCTCCCACAGTCCAAAGATGTGCAGGTTAGGTGGATTGGCAATTATAATTGCCCCCTAGTGTCCGAAAGGTTAGCTGGGGTTACGAGGTTAAGGGGATAGTGTGGGGGCCTGACCCTAGAAAGGGCAACCCTTTTCAGAGGGTTGGTGTAGGCTTGATGGGCCGAATGGCCTCCTGAACTGGAGTGATTCTATGATTCCTCAGCTTCGTCTGGTCCCTAACCGTCAAATGCGACGACTGCAAGAAGATTACATCAGACCATTTTACTCCCTCATGATCCAGGTGACCATCCAGACACGGTGGTCTCGGATTCTCTCTTCCCCCCCCCCCCCCCGCCCCCACTTCCCCTCTTCCATCTATTAGGATCTGCCATATCCACCTGGTGAAGAGATCCAGCCGGACCCAGTCCTGCCTCGGTTCCAGGCCCACCCAAAGTTGCCGCCGTCTCTACCCTTGCCCAAATCCATCGACAAAGGAAGCTGAGTCATCAGCATTCTACCCCCGCGCCTGCATCCCCACTCCTCCTCTCTACTTGTCCACCATCCCTCCCTCTCCTCTTCGATCGGTTAACAAACCCACCCAAATCCAAAGAGCACCCTTCCCCTTCCTCACCCCCTAAACAAAGAAAACCCAGCCAACCCAGCTACCACACCCCACCAAGGGAGAGCGCAACGCGGCCGGAGAATCGCGGCCATAGAATTTACAGCATACAGTCAGTCCATTTGGCCTACCTAGTCTATACCAGTGCAGATGCTCCACCCTCGCATCCCTTTCCTCTAACCTTCGCAGTAGAACCAATTCTCCCTCGTGTTTATTGAGCTTTCCTTTAAAGGTTTTAAAGTTACAGGAGTGTGCAGGCAGGAAGGTGGTTTAAAGTGTGTCTTCTTCAATGCCACGAGCATCCGAAATAAGCTGGGTGAACTTGCAGCATGGGTTGGTACCTGGGACTTCTATGTTGTGGCCTTTTCGGAGACATGGGCAGAGCAGGGACAGGAATGGTTGTTGCAGGTGCCGGGTTTAGATATTTCGGTAAGCTCAGGAAAGGTGGTAAAAGAGGGGGAGGGGTAGCATTGTTAGTCAAGGACAGTATTACGGTGGCAGAAAGAACGTTTCATAGATCATAGAATTTACAGTGCAGAAGGAGGCCATTCGGCCCATCGAGTTTGATGAGGACTCGTCGACCAAGGTAGTATGGGCTGAGGTTAGAAAGGAAAGGAGAGGTCACCCTGTTAGGGGTTTTCTATAGTCCTTCGAAAAGTTCCAGAGATGTAGAGGAAAGGATAGCAAAGATGCTTCTGGATAAGATCGAAAGCAACAGGCTAGTTGTTATGGGGGACTTTAAATTTCCAAATATTGACTGGAAACGCGATAGTTCGAGTACTTTAGATGGGTCCGTTCTTGTCCAATGTGTGCAGGAGGGTTTCCTGACACAGTATGTAGATAGGCCAACGAGAGGCGAGGCCATATTGGATTTGGTACTGGGTGATGAACCAGGACAGGTGTTAGATTTGGAGGTAGGTGAGCACTTTGGTGATAGTGACCACAATTCGATTACGTTTACTTTAGTGATGGAAAGGGATAGGTATATACCGCAGGGCAAGAGTTATATCTGGGGGAAAGGCAATTATGATGCGATGAGGCAAGACTTAGGATGCACCGGATGGAGAGGAAAACTGCAGGGGATGGGCACAATGGAAATGTGGAGCTTGTTCAAGGAACAGCTACTGCGTGTCCTTGATAAGTATGTACCTGTCAGGCAGGGAGGAAGTGGTCGAGCAAGGGAACCGTGGTTTACTAAAGCAGTCAAAACACTTGTCAAGAGGAAGATTATCATAGATTATCATAGAATTTACAGTGCAAAAGAAGGCCATTCGGCCCATCGAGTCTGCACCGGCTCTTGGAAAGAGCACCCTACCAAGGTCAACAACTCCACCCTATCCCCATAACCCAGTTATGGGGCTTATGTAAAGATGAGACATGAAGGTTCAGTTAGGGCGCTAAAGAGTTACAAGTTAGCTAGGAAGGACCTAAAGAGAGAGCTAAGAAGAGCCAGGAGGAGACATGAGAAGTCTTTGGCAGGTAGGATCAAGCATAACCTTAAAGCTTTCTATAGATATGTCAGGAATAAAAGAATGACTAGGGTAATAGTAGGACCAGTCAAGGACAGTAGTGGAAAGTTGTGCTTGGAGTCCGAGGAGATAGGAGAGGTGCTAAATGAATATTTTTCGTCAGTATTCACACAGGAAAAAGACAATGTTGTCGATGAGAATACTGAGATTCAGGCTACTAGACTAGAAGGGCTTGAGGTTCGTAAGGAGGAGGTGTTAACAATTCTGGAAAGTGTGAAAAGAGATAAGTCCCCTGGGCCGGTTGGGATTTATCATAGGATTCTCTGGGAAGCTAGGGTGGAGATTGCTGAGCCTTTGGCTTTGATCTTTAAGTCATCTTTGTCTCCAGGAATAGTGCCAGAGGACTGGAGGATAGCAAATGTTGTCCCCTTGTTAAAGAAGGGGAGTAGAGACAACCCCGGTAACTACAGTGGGCAAAATCTTGGAAAGGTTTATAAGAGATAGGGTGTATAATCATCTGGAAAGGAATAATTTGATTCAACATAGTCAGCACGGTTTTGTGAAGGGTAGGTCATGCCTCACAAACCTGATTGAGTTCTTTGAGAAGGTGACCAAACAGGTGGATGAGGGTAAAGCAGTTGATGTGGTGTATATGGATTTCAGTAAAGCGTTTGCTACTGCAGAAAATACGCAAGCATGGGATTCAGGGAGATTTAGCAGTTTGGATCAGAAATTGGCTAGCTGGAAGAAGACAAAGGGTGGTGGTTCATGGGAAGTGTTCAGACTGAGTCCAGTTACTAATGGTGTACCACACAAAATTTGCAGATGACACCAAATTTGGTGGAGTCGGAAGGATGTTACAAGTTACAGAGGGCCATAGATAAGTGGCAGCGCTGGGCTGAGAGGTGGCAAATGGAATTTAATGCAGAACAGTGAGAGGTGATTCATTTTGGAAGGAATAACAGGAAGACAGAGTACTGGGCTAATGGCAAGATTCTTGGCAGTGTGGATGAGCAGAGAGATCTCAGTGTCCATGTACATAGATCCCTGAAAGTTGCCACCCAGGTTGAGAGGGTTGTTAAGAAGGCGTACGGTGTGTTAGCTTTTATTGGTAGAGGGATTACGTTTCGGAGCCATGAGGTCATGTTGCAGCTGTACAAAACTCTGGTGCGGCCGCATTTGGAGTATTGCGTGCAATTCTGGTCGCCGCATTATAGGAAGCATGTGGAAGCATTGGAAAGGGTGCAGAGGAGATTCACCAGAATGTTGCCTGGTATGGAGGGAAGATCATATGAGGAAAGGCTGAGGGACTTGAGGCTGTTTTCGTTACAGACAAGAAGGTGACTTAATTGAGGCATCCGATGATCAGAGGATTGGATAGAGTGGACAGTAAGAGCCTTTTTCCTCGGATGGTGATGTCTAGCACGAGGGGACATAGCTTTAAATTGAAGGGAGATAGATATAAGACAGATGTCAGAGGTAGGTTCTTTACTCAGAGAGTAGTAAGGGCGTGGAATGCCCTGCCTGCAACAGTAGTGGACTCGCCAACACTAAGGGCATTCAAATGGTCATTGGATAGACATATGGACGATAAGGCAATAGTGTAGATGGGCTTTAGAGTGGTTTCACAGGTCGGCGCAACATCGAGGGCCGAAGGGCCTGTACTGCGCTGTTATGTTCTATGAACCCATGCTTTCTTCTCAGCTATTCCATGTGTGTTCCATTTACTGCTCTTTTGGGAAATGAATTTGCCCTGAACTCCCTGTTCAACTTTTTTTTTAAACAAACATTTTATTAAGGCATTTATGGTTTTATAACAACAAAAGATACAAGTACAAATGTAAACATAATTCTGTGCGTAACACACCCCTCCATCTCCCACTGTTCCCACCTAAGCTAGACAAAAATACTGAACCCCCCCCTTATTGAATCTGCTAACAGTTTAGTTTTCTCCAAAGAACTCCCTATTCAACTTGATCATGACTATCTTTGTTGTAACCCCAATGGATTTCCCATGAGCCCAGAACGTGAACCTCCCCCTTAAGGGGGAATGAGACTTCCCCTTTAAGGGGGGATGAGACTTCCCCTCTACAAGGAGAGCCCCAGCTGTATAAAAATCCCAGCCTAGGTGCAGGTCAGGGAAGGAGACTCTTAGGGGAGTGGAGCAGTATGAGAATTGTATTGAAATAAACCTTGTTCGTAGTTTCTACTATCGTCTATGCATTCTACTTATCGCAGATTCAACAATCTTATATTTATGAACGCTAAGTTTTGACTTCTCCTTTAATGTAAACTTTTTTCTGTAAATCTACCCTTTCATACTCTTATAGATCTCTATCAGATTACCTCTCAGCTTTTTCTCTTCTAAAGGAAAGAGCTCCAGCCTGTTCAGAGGAGCTCTTTGGGGAGAGGGTGACCCAATAGTAGCATCACTGGATTATCTGGAGACCGAGGGTAATCCTCTGGGGACATTTTGAATCCTACCAGCGGAGATGGTGAAATTTGAATTGAATAAACATTTTGGAATTAAAATCTAACCACAAAACCATTGTTGACAGTTGTAAAAACCCATCTGGTTCACTAATGATCTTGAAGGAAGGAAATCTGCCATCTTTACCTGGTCCGGCTGACTTGTGACTCCAGACCTCTGTAATATGGTTGACTCTTAAATGTCCTCTAAATAAGGTGAATTAAGGATGGGCAATAAATTCAGGCCTAGCCAGCGATGCTGACGTCCGATGAACACTTTTTAAAAAAGTATTTCCTGATTGCTATTGTATCACTTCTTGAATCATCATTTTTTTGCATCTTCTCCAGTATTTCAATATCCTTTTTGTCTGGACACCGGACTGTGCATAGTGCACTTAAGTGAGACCGAATCAGGGTTCTTTCCATCTCACAGACAGATTCTTAAATGAATCAGTCTATCAGATTATGGGTGAAGAAAAATGCCAAAACATGTCAATGCCGGCGGTATCACTCTCGGGTCCTGGGTAAAAAGTACAAGCCGGGCTGGACACTGGATGTGCGGGCTGGGGTGGCGGGAGGGGGGCACAGGCTGAGTGAGCAGGGTGACCCCCCACGGGACTAGGACGGTGCCCAAGCACGGACCGGCCATCTTGCTGCACACCCCAGTGACCAACCATCTGGGCCCCTGGCTCTGCAGAGTGACAGCGACAGTATGGGTGCACCCATCCCCGCAGCCCAACACCCCCGGGCGCAACCCATGGCAACACCGACAGTAGCTCACTCAGGAGCTGCTGACACCACCTGTCATTCGAGAAGCTGCCGGATTGGGCATGCTGTCGAAGACTCCGGCTGAGCAGAAAGACAGTGCGACATATCTGTCAGATGTTGGCACACCTGGCACCACGGGAAATGGGTAGGGCACCCGGTCCTGGTGACTGATAAGGTGACGGACACCCTGAACTTTTACGCCACTGAGTCCTTCCAGGTGCCGAGTGGGTCCTGTCTGGGATCTCACAGACTTTGGTGCACAGGTGCAGCTACGCCGTCATGGATGCCCTATATGCCCAGTCGGCACAATACATCCATTTCAATATGGATGGAGCCCACCAGGATGCCGAGGCAGCGGGGTTGGCGGGGGGCCCCGGGTCCAGTGGGTGATCGACGGGATGCATGTCCCCCTACAAGCACCTGCAGATAACGGGCCATTCTACACCAACCGAAAGAGGTTCCACTCGATCAACTTGCAGCTGATATGTGACCATCGGCTGCGCATCTGCATCCGGTACCCAGGCAGTGTGCACAACGCCTTCATCCTCGCACACGCAACAATCCTGACATGTTTGAGACACCCCTGGCCCCCTGGTTGGGGAGGTGACTCCTGGGTGACAGGAGTTATCCACTGCAGCCAGGTCTGTGATTGAGCGGTGCTTCGTCACCCTGAAGATGCGGTTCAGGTGCCAGGACCACTTGGGCGGAGCCCTCCAGTATGATGCTGAGAGTGTCGCCCGCATCATGGCAGCCTGCTGCGTCCTCCACAACATCACGCAGCAGACGGCCGATGTGCTAGAAGATGAGGTAGAACAGCAGGCATCGTCCGATAGGAAGATGCGGGAGGACAAGGTTGGGTGGGAAATGGAGCCCGGGCAGCCACAGGAGGCCACACGATGTGGACGCCCTGATTGCCTCCAGGTTCACTGACTGGCGGGTGGGGGCGGTTGAGGTTACTGGCCAGGGGCATGGACATCATATCCTTCCCCCCAACCCCTACCCCACCCCGCCTGCAGCTCGCTCCAGTTGTGACGCTCTACAGAGTGCAGGCCCTGGGTTGACATTATCAGCCATGGGCTGCTGTCACTGGGCCTTGCTCAGGAGCGCAGCTGCAATTTCCAGGTGGCACTGATGGGTTGGAGGATGATGACGACCCGCTCTGCGATGAGCTGTGGTGCTCCACATCGTCTGGCAATGTCTGACTCCTGCCCACGGTAGCACTTTCCACCATCCACCTGGGCAATCTCTGTAGCGAGCTGACCATTCCAACACACAGTCCCATCGGATCCCTGGGGTGGCAGTGGTGGGGACAGTCGGGCGGGTGTGAAGCCTAGACCACCATAGGGTCTGCCCATTTCCGCCCCCTAAGCCCACCCCTCACACTCATCTGACAGAGCACCGAGGCAGGTTGTAATGTGGTAACAGGTGTTTCTTAATGTTAACAAATATTTACAGATTTGTGCCCTAGCCGCTATAACTAAACTCTGCCCTGCATCCATGCCAACTTAGCTGGTGTCTACTTTTCTGGCCTTATGGGCCCTAACGTTATGCCTAGGTGGTTCCCCAGATGGTACAGCAGGAGTTGAAGCGGCCTGCTGTGATACCTGCCCTGCGACGTGGGTCCCCGTTGGCGGGCGTCTTCTGGGCAACCGGGCCGAGACGGGCCCAGCTGCTAATCGGGTGTCCCGGGTGGCGTGGTCTGCCCATTCTGCTCGCTGCCCACCAGATACATCAGGGACAGGAGGGGGTGGGGGTTCCGAGGTGCTGCGGTGTTCCGGCACCTCCCCTGTGGAAGTCACCGCACAGGTCCTATCACTTCCTCCTCTCTTGGGGTGCCCGATGGCCCCTGTGCCACTTTGGTCTTGACCAGGGTCTGCACGCTCGTGACTATGGAGCACAGGGAGGGGACCATCTCCGTCTGGGAGTGGACCGCATCACGCTGCGACTGTGCCACCACCTTCTCCCTCTGGGACGGGGCCATCTCCCTCTGTATCTGTGCCACGCGGCCAGCTCCTGGGCAATGTCACCGATGTTTCCAGCCATGGGCTGCTGTCACTGGGCCATGCTCAGGAGCGCAGCTGCAATTTCCAGGTGGCTCTGATGGTCACCTGTGAGAGGGCAGCCCTGTCCTGAGCCTTGGCCAGTGCCTGCACAGAATGCCCCAGGCCTTGGACATGCTGATCCATCGCCAAATCCGTCGCCCCGAACGCCTCCACCGTGGATGCCACCCGTGCGGTGTTGGCCTGGGTGGCACGCGTGGTCGGCACCACCTCCTCTCCTGCATGCAGCTGGACTCCTCCAACTGCACCTGCGGGTGCTGGATGCTCGCCGCCACCCCTCATATAGTCCCTGTCTCTGTGACTGCATCTCTACAATTGATGGGACTGTCTGTTCCAGAAGCTCGAGACTTGTCTTGATGTCTGCCTCTTGAGAGTTCCTACCTCCACCTGCTGTACCAGGTCAACTGTGTGGTGAGCACCAGAGAGGGACCTCTTCACTAACTTGCCCACCGAGGTAAGTGTCTCTGGCATGGTGGAGGGTGTTGGAGATAGCTGTGATGGAAATCGCTGTCATCCTCCGAACCGAGCTCCGGGGTCTCCTGAGTCTCAGGTGGAGGGATGGTGTCTGAGCTGCTCTCAGCATTGTGGTGTTGGGTGCTCTGGTGCACAGATGAGCCAACACAGTTGTATGTGGTACAACTCTATTTTATTATAACTCTTATAATACAGTTCGTTCTGGATACTCTGCACGTGCTGTCTCCCTGAGTGTGTTTGGCAATAGATGTGTCCTGGTTCTCCTCTGCAGCTAATACTGACCACCGGGGGTCGTGTCTGTGCTTTTATATCTTTCTGTCATTGGTTGTGGTGTTGTGTGTTCTGATTTGTCTGTTGGTGTGTCTATCATGATGTGTGTGTTTGAATATCATGACAAGCATCACTGCTCGGCTCACGGGGGGGCTCTGGCTGAGGGCAGGCGATTCCAGTTGGACCCGCCCCCGTCCTCCGCTGTTCCAGTAAGACACGAGGCAAGATGCATGGTTAGACCCCAGGGATGAAGTGGTGGAGATGAGGTTGGGGGTGGTGGTGGTGTGGGTTGAGGGTAGTGGTGTGGGTGGTGTAGGGTAAGAGTGGTGTGGGGGGGGGGGGGTCTGGTACAGGTGTCATGGAGAGCAACAACTAAGCGGGGCGTCACTTCCTCGCCTGCGGCCGAGCTCCGCCTCGGTGACCTCCTTTTCTTCCGGGCCACGGACCATGTCCAGGGCCCTCTGCTCGGCCACAGTGAGGGTCCAGCGGTCCCCCTCCTGTCTTCTCCCGCTCCCATCCGATTGTGTGCGGCCTTCTCCTGGGGGGGAAGAAGCAGAAGACGACAGTGTAAGACAGTCTGATGCATGTGTGGTAAACCACTGTGTTCTTGTATTAAGGGTTGTACGGTAGAACCTGCACTACAGGTTCACCTGGGCCCCTGCATGCTAGCTCCGCCCAGGAGCCGGGTTATAAATATGAGTGGTCTCCAGCTCGCAGCCATTTCGTCAGCTTCTGTAGGAGGCCATACATCTGATACTAATAAAGCCTCAGTTTCAATTCAACTTCGTCTCCGGCCAAATTGATCGTGCCTCAGCATGCAACCCAGGGGCTGGGTGTGGTGAACACCACTAGTGGCATATTATATATGGAGGTTGAGGGGCGACCTGATAGAGGTATACAAAATTATGAGGGGCATAGACAGAGTGGATAGTCAGAGGCTTTTCCCCAGGGTAGAGGGGTCAATTACTAGGGGGCATAGGTTTAAGGTGAGAGGGGCAAGGTTTAGAGTAGATGTACGAGGCAAGTTTTTTACGCAGAGGGTAGTGGGTGCCTGGAACTCACTGCCGGAGGAGGTAGTGGAAGCAGGGACGATAGGGACATTTAAGGGGCATCTTGACAAATATATGAATAGGATGGGAATAGAAGGATACGGACCCAGGAAGTGTAGAAGATTGTAGTTTAGTCGGGCAGTATGGTCGGCACGGGCTTGGAGGGCCGAAGGGCCTGTTCCTGTGCTGTACATTTCTTTGTTCTTTGTTCTTTATATGTATTACGGCACTGCCCGTATATTAGAGGTATGATGGTAAATCTCTGCCTGCTGGCTCCGCCCGGCAGGCGGCGTATAAAAGTGTGCTCTCCTGCGCTGCAGCCATTCTGGTTCCAGCTACAGGAGGCACAACATCTTGTTCAATAAAGCATCGATTGTTCCACCATTCTCGTCCCGTGGTAATTGACGGTTCATCAATGGGCAACTGGTGGCCTAGTGGCCAGGACACCTGGCCATGGCGGCCGGTATGGGTGGTGACGTATGGTGCAGGGTGTGGTTTTGGCTGCTCTCCGGTTTGGGGGTGGTAGGGTTATGGGTGTGTGGGTCGGGGTTAGTGCCAGGGGCACCGTGCCACCTACTCACCCTGGCCACCCTGAGGAGGTCCTGCAGTTTTTTCCGGCACTGCTGTTTGGTCTGGACGGTGTTGCTGGCAGCGCTCACTGCCTCTGCCACCTGCGCCCATGCACGACCAATGACGGCAGCTGGCAGCCTCCTTCTTGAGCAGGGGTACAGGGTCACCCTGCTCTCCTCCACGGTATCATGTCAGAGAGGGTCTCCAGTTCAGCATCGGTAAACGGCAGGGCTGCTCTCCTTGCTGCCATCTTGTTGGCTGGGATGTTGTCTGTAAGGAGTGCAGTGTGAATATGCGGCTGCAGCTTGTCAACCCCGAGTGTCAATCGCGGAACTGGCGATTCCGGCACCGTTTCTCGTTGGAATCGATTGTGTTCCATGTGGCGGTGGTGCTAGCTCCTTAACAACAGCAGAATCGGTCCAAGTGTGGTGCCAGTTATCTGGTGTGAATGTCCACGTTGCATTGGTGTCAACACTTAGTCTCAGAAACGGAGAATCCCACCCTCTATATTTTAACTTAATGGTTTGTTTATGTTACTCAGAATATCATTACAATCAAATTATTAATTTATGTGCTGAGCACATGAGCTCAATATATGACTATTTTATGTCTCAATTCCAATAAGGGCGTTGACAAAATAAAAGAATGGCTGGTGAGAAAGAGTGAAAATAGTCATGAATCACAACTCCACTACATAATCCAAAAAATCACTTTCAGCAATATTTTTAGATGAATGCTTAATTGAGTGTAAGACTTGGCGAATGGTAACACCCTCACATCTAAGCCAGGAGGTTGTGGGTTCAAGTTCCACTCCAGGAATTGGAAATTAAATCTAAATCGACACTTCAGTGCCGTACTGAAGGAGTGCTTCCATTGGAGATGTTGTTTTTCTGGTGAAAGGTTAAACTGATGCACCAAATGTCCTCTTAGGTCAACGTAAAAAATTCTGTGCTTCTTCTTCTCCCCTCTGCTTCCTTCCTATTTCAACAGAGATAATGGGGGCGATTCTCCGAGCCCCGTGCCGGAGAATCGCCGCACCGCGCCATGACGCCCCGATGCTGGCGCGCGATTCTCCGAGATGCGGAGAATCGGCGCCATTTGCACTGGCGCGTTTGACACAGTGCCTGCTGCGAGCCGCTGGAATCGGCGGGGCCGCCGATTCTCTGGCGCCGAGCGGCCGCGCGGATACGACAGAGTCCCGCCGGCGCCGTTCACCCCTGGTTGCTGCCGGCGGGAACTCTGCGCAAAGGGTCGGGGGGGCAGCCTGTGGGGCGGGGAAAAGCGACCCTTCACAGGGGGGGCCTCCGATGGGGTCTGGCCCGTGATCGGGGCCCACCGATCGGCGGGCCAGCCTCTTTTCCCCCCCCCCCCCTCTACCCCGAGCCTACTTTGTTGCGCGCCATGTTGAGTCGGGGCCGGCGCACTGAAGAAGTCCCCCGCGCATGCGCAGGTTGGCGCGGTGCCCATTTGGCACCGGGAAGGGAGGCTGGAGCGGTGTGAACCGCTCCAGTGCCGTGCTGGCCCCCTGTGGGGCACAGAATCGGTCGTACCCGGGCCCGTTTCGCGCCGTCGTGAAAGGCGATGGCGTTCTCGACGGCGCGACCACTTGGTCTCCATTTTGGAGAATCGCCCCCAATAATCAAGTTGATAAAATATTTTAAGACGTTCAGTAAAAATGTTTTTTAAATGTATTTTTTTACATTTTTAACACTGTAACATTTTATCCATAAAACAAAACCTTGCAAACCAACAAGAACTGCATCCACCCCCCCACCCTTGCACGCACACTACCAATCCAATAACTCAAAGAATAACTCCTCCCCCCGAGCTCCACCTCTCTTCCCCTAGCAGCTGCTGGTAACCAACTATTTAAAGTGAATAAGCAGACCCCATCTCTCATGGAACTGCTCAATCCCCCCACCTCAAAGTAAACTTAACCTTCTCCAAATACAGGAACTCCATCAGGTCCCCAAGCCATACTGAGGCACTGGGCAGAGAGGCTGACCTGCCCCCCAGCAGGACCCTCCTGCGAGCAATCAGCGACGCGAAGGCTAAATCACTGCCTTCATTCCTGTCGCAGCTCCGGTAAGTCGGACACCTCAAATATGGCCCCCAAGGGACTGGGCTCAGAATCCAAGTGCAAAATCGAGGCCATGGTGCTGAAAAACGACCTCCACCTCTGACAGGACCAGAATGTATGTACACGGTTGGCAGGTCCCCTCCCACACTGCTGCTCACGTGTGTTCTCCACTCAAACACCCGGTTCATCCTCGACCATGTCAGTTGCACCCTGTGCACCTTCAACTGTATTAACACGAGCCTCACACACGAAGTTGAGGCATCCATCCTCCGTAGCACTTCATACCATAACCCTTCCTCCAATGCCACCCCCAGCTCCTCCTCCCACTTGGCCTTAACCCCCTCCGACCCTCCAACTCCTCGGGCAGTCCCATGATCCGTCGATTCTGCCGCTGTGACCTGTTCTCGACGTCCTCCACTTTGGCTCTTAGCCCTTTATTACTTTCCTCCAACTCCCACAGCTCCTCACCCATCAAGGTGAACATGGCGCTGAGCCGCCTCCACCCCCTTCAACACCTCTCCCTGCTCCCGCGTTGCCGTTAACACATTTCCAAGGGTCTCTTTTATTGGGGCCGATGTATCATGCACCAACTGTTTGAACGTTCCCATTATCTCCTTCTCATGCCGCTCAAAATGTTTGGCAAGCTGCCGCTCAAACTCCACCACCAACACCTCGGCCACGTGTCCAACGTAACGGGCGCAGCCCCACGCGGTGACCCAGCCCCAGCCATCTTTCTTCCCACAGAACTCCAGACCGAACTTGAGCTCTCAGGCGGACTAATGCCGTATTCTTCCTTTGGGTTTTCAACATCCTCTGACTAGTACAACTTTACTGGAGACTGCTAATGTAAAATTTCCCCTGAAAACTGGGTGAAAAGGGCCAAAAAACAGAAGCACTAGCGGAAGGCACTCAACGTGAGATCTCCGCCTCCATCTCGCCACTGGAAGTCCTCAATACTCTGAAATTAACAGATGAATGCCATGCAAAGACATTAAACATTCAAACGTTAGAGTCACAATTGTAGATTTTAGGCCAGAAAATACAACATGTTCAGGTGAAATTGTTGTAGCAATATTTTTTATGCCGAAGCCACCTTTTATTATTTCATTGACTGTAAAGTTCTTTGAGATGTCTCATTGCCATGAAAAATGCTATATAAATGCAAGTCAGTCTTTTCCTTAGAAAGGTACTTTCAATTATGTAGCACCTTTCCAAACCTCAGGACATCCCAAAACACTTTACAGCCATAGAAAGCATCCAATCGGGCTGCATCACAGCCTGGTATGGCAACTGCTCGGCCCAGGACTGCAAGAAACTTCAGAGTCGTGAACACCGCCCAGTCCATCACACGAACCTGCCTCCCATCCATTGACTCCATCTACACCTCCCGCTGCCTGGGGAAAGTGGGCTGCATAATCAAAGATCCCTCCCACCCGGCTTACTCACTCTTCCAACTTCTTCCATCGGGCAGGTGATACAGAAGTCTGAGAACACGCATGAACAGACTCAAAAACAGCTTCTTCCCAACTGGCACCAGACTCTTAAATGACCCTCTTATGGACTGACCTCATTAACACTACACCCTGTATGCTTCATCCGATGCCAGTGCTTATGTAGTTACATTGTATATGTTGTGTTGCCCTATTATGTATTTTCTTTTATTCCCTTTTCTTCTCATGTACTTAATGATCTGTTGAGCTGCTCGCAGAAAAATACTTTTCACTGTACCTCGATACACGTGACAATAAACAAATCCAATCCAATCCAATGTAGCACTTTTCAGGCTAGTCAGTGTTGTAATGAAAGTAATGTCATGTTTTTATACTGATATAAAGGCACCAATCACTCATAAGGGATTGTGTAAACACATTGTCGGTTTCTTTATGAGCTGCAAGGTCGCACATTGGCTAGCATTGTCGCTTCACAGCTTCAGGGTCCCAGGTTCGAATCCTGGCTTAGGTCACTGTTTGTCTGTGTAGAGTCTGCACATTCTCCCCATGACTCCCCATGGGTTTCTTATGGGTGATCTGGTTTCCTCCATAGTCCAAAGATGGCAGGTTAGGTGGATTGACCATGCTAAATTGAAAAATGAAAATCGCTTATTGTTACAAGTAGGCTTCAATGAAGTTACTGTGAAAAGCCCCTAGTTGCCACATTCCGGGGCCTGTTTGGGGAGGCTGGTACGGGAATTGAACCATCATGCTGGCCTGCCTTGGTCTGCTTTAAAAGCCAGCGATTTAGCCCAGTGAGCTAAACCAGCCCCTTAGTGTCCAAAAAAAAAGGATCAGTTGGGGTTACTGGGTTACGAGGATAGGTGTGGGCTAAAGTAGGGTGATATTTCCAAGGGCTGGTACAGATTCATGGGCCAATGGCCTCCTTCTACACTGTACATTCTATATGATTAGGGACATGAGAACACATTCACGTGGATGGAAAAAATGAAGACATCAGCAGCTGGGCTGTGTCTACTGTGTTCTGCTTACAGGCCAAAGTGAAAGTAAGACTGGGTTACATGGCACACTTCCCCTCCAGTGATGGTATGTTGCTATCCCTTAAAGACATATTACAAGGGGAAACACTGCTGCCAATTTGTGCACAGAAAGCTCCCACAAATAGTAAAGTGGTAATAAGCAGCTGATTTGTATTTTGTGATGTTGATTGAGGGATAAATATTGACTAGGGCACTGAGAAAAACTCTCCAGCTCTTCTTTGAACTCATGCATGGGCTCGTGTATATTCAATTGTAAGAGTTTTTCCTGTTTTTATTCCCTTATTTCCTCTTTCTTTTATTTTGCTGTTGCACATTTGATCTATGAATGATTGATGGACATCTCTCTTTAAGTCAAGCACCCTGTAAGACGCCTCTACCTTGAATTCAAACAGAAGAATTCGGGAAAACTGTGCTGGTTTAAACTGGTGATTGCAGAGTGGTCGGCATCAGTGAAGACTCAGTTTGATTGATTGGCTGGTGGCCAATGAATTGTTCTAAACGACTGTGTTCTGCCCAGTAACAGGTGGTGATTGGATCTCATCCCACTGGTATGTTTTTCGGGAGTCCCAAGGCGTGAGTTTGTTTTCAGTTTTGATTCTGGCAGCCCGCTGAAGAGACCCAACTAACTCTCTCGAAATGATTTAGCTGATTCTCTCCAGATGGACTTTGAGGGCTGACTCTCCCTCCGGCAAGCCTCTGGGTGTTGCTACAGAGGTCTGAAGACAAACTATGAGCTAACTGTTTGATGTGAAATAAAGTGTCTCCACAGAAAGATAAGAGACTTGAATGCAAACCTTGGACCGAGAGCAAAGTTGAACAGCAATAAAGTGTCTTACCAGAAAGTCTGTTGCCAGTTAGTACTGCATTTTCTAAACTATAGGGGTCCTGAATGAATGAATGCATCTACAAAGTAGACCATTACAGGCTGCAAACCAAGGACTCTAATCTGCAAGCTCGCTGTGAAGAAAGTGTGCTAAAAGAACCACCATCTGAAGCAAGGACTCTTATCTTTTGACTTTCATCCTTAATATTTTTCAACCCCCCCCCCCCGCCCCCGTTTTGTGTGTGTGGGGGGGGGTGGGGGGTAGAGGGTGGGACAGTTAAAGTGGGTAGTAGGTATTAGCTTGTCGTTAACCAGTTGTGTTTTCTGCATATTTCATGAAAGCTCTTGGTATAAATAAACAGTAATCGTGTTTACATTTACAAACCTGGTGACTGTAATTATTGGGCAGACAATGGCCAAAAACTTCAGGTATTTTTATAAGTATCATTGGTTAATTCGCTTGTGTTGTGACTCCAGGACATGTGGGGCTGCAATTGAATCGCAATGGCCCAGGGTGCTGCAACAATAACGCCTTTTATAATGTAGCACCCTCCCATTGCTGCACTGCAATTTCAGCTAAACTTTTTTGTGCTCATGTCTCTGGAGTGGAACTTAACCCCACAACCTCTGAGGCAAGTTATTACCAACTGAACTATGGCTGGTACAATTTTCAAACTAACACATACTAATGCATAAAGTTCAGGCTCTTTGTTTTACATTGTTAAGCTGCTGAGAATAATTATTGGAAATGTCTATTCATTGGATGCATTAAATTAAGACTTGAAAAGCTGATAAATCACATGTTGGCATTGGCAAGTACAGGCAATTATCCACGAGCAGTCCAAAGAGGCTTAATAGTTACACAGAGGACAATTCTGCTCTTAGCATTTAAAGCAATTATAGATCTCAGTTTATTATATTTAATTAACTAATTATCATGTAATGAACACAGGATGAAGAATTGATGTGGTCACTATTTGTGAGGTACGTTAAGTAGTAGAAGTCAGCGGCCTAAACTGGACAACCATTAGATGATGTGGACTATCAGCTGCAGTAGAATTGTTTATCATTACAGTTTGTAGCCTTCTCCGGTGGACAATTCTACAGTGTCCACAACTTCATCAGTAACAAAACAGCTCATACTCACCACCGCATATGACTGACATCCTGGCTCGGACTGATAAATGATAGGTAACCTCCATACCAAAGAAGTATCAGGTGATAACCATCTCCAACAAGGAAAGGCCTGAATGTAAACCTCTAACTGAAAACAAAGTTGAACAGCAATAAGGTGTCTTACCAGAAAGCCAGTTGCCTTTGAGTACTGCATTTTCTAAACTACAGGGGCCCTGCATGAAGGAATCTACAACAAAGACCATTACAGGCTGCAAACCAAGGACTATAATCTGCAGGCTTGCAGTGAAGAAAGTGTGCTAAAAGAACCACCATCTGAAGCAAAGACTCTTATCTTTTGACTTTCATCCTTAATATTTCCCCCCCTTCCTCCCTCTGTGTTTGTCTGTCATGTATGTGGATGTATCACTGGTAATTGTTTCATGGCGTCCCTAATTGTTTCATGGGTGCCGGGGTAGAGGAATGGAGGTTGGGTAGGCTATTGGAGTGGATGGAGGGTGGGTATGGCAATTTGGGGGTGACGATGGGTGGGGGAGTCGGGGCTGGTGGGGAGTTGGTTGGGCTGATGAGGATGTGGGCGAGGGAGGTGGGGTTGGAAATGAGGGGTGTATTTGGCAATAAGGGGTGAACTTGGGGAGGAAGAGATGATAAGTGCATTAAGATTAACAAGACAATGTCAACAGCACAGCTACAAGCAGTACAGAATGTGCATTCAACAAATGATTCATTTAATTCCTTAAAGCCGGTCAAGGCCACCTGCAATGCTGATATCAGAAATAAGTGGCAATTTCACCACTCGTGTAGATGGTTACAGCTCCACAAACAATCTAGAACCTCAACTCTATGCAAACTACAGGCCGGTGAGCCTTACTTCAGTGGTACAAAGAACAAAGAACAAAGAAATGTACAGCACAGGAACAGGCCCTTCGGCCCTCCAAGCCCGTGCCGACCATACTGCCCGACTAAACTACAATCTTCTACACTTCCTGGGTCCGTATCCTTCTATTCCCATCCTATTCATATATTTGTCAAGATGCCCCTTAAATGTCCCTATCGTCCCTGCTTCCACTACCTCCTCCGGTAGTGAGTTCCAGGCACCCACTACCCTCTGCGTAAAAAACTTGCCTCGTACATCTACTCTAAACTTTGCCCCTCTCACCTTAAACCTATGCCCCCTAGTAATTGACCCCTCTACCCTGGGGAAAAGCCTCTGACTATCCACTCTGTCTATGCCCCTCATAATTTTGTATACCTCTATCAGGTCGCCCCTCAACCTCCTTCGTTCCAGTGAGAACAAACCGAGTTTATTCAATCGCTCCTCATAGCTTATGCCCTCCATACCAGGCAACATTCTGGTAAATCTCTTCTGCACCCTCTCTAAAGCCTCCACATCCTTCTGGTAGTGTGGCGACCAGAATTGAACACTATACTCCAAGTGTGGCCTAACTAAGGTTCTATACAGCTGCAACATGACTTGCCAATTCTTATACTCAATGCCCCGGCCAATGAAGGCAAGCATGCCGTGTGCCTTCTTGACTACCTTCTCCACCTGTGTTGCCCCTTTCAGTGATCTGTGGACCTGTACTCTTAGATCTCTTTGACTTTCAATACTCTTGAGGGTTCTACCATTCACTGTATATTCCCTACCTGCATTAGCCCTTCCAAAATGCATTACCTCACATTTGTCCAGGTTAAACTCCATCTGCCATCTCTCCGCCCAAGTCTCCAGACAATCTAAATCCTGCTGTATCCTCAGACAGTCCTCATCGCTATCCGCAATTCCACCAACCTTTGTGTCGTCTGCAAACTTAGTAATCAGACCAGTTACATTTTCCTCCAAATCATTTATATATACTACAAAGAGCAAAGGTCCCAGCACTGATCCCTGTGGAACACCACTGGTCACAGCCCTCCAATTAGAAAAGCATCCCTCCATTGCTACCCTCTGCCTTCTATGGCCTAGCCAGTTCTGTATCCACCTTGCCACTTCACCCCTGATCCCGTGTGACTTCACCTTTTGTACTAGTCTACCATGAGGGACCTTGTCAAAGGCCTTACTGAAGTCCAGATAGACAGCATCCACTGCCCTACCTGCATCAATCATCTTAGTGACCTCCTCGAAAAACTCTATCAAGTTAGTGAGACACGACCTCCCCTTCACAAAACCGTGCTGCCTCTCACTAATACGTCCATTTGCTTCCAAATGGGAGTAGATCCTGTCTCGAAGAATTCTCTCCAGTAATTTCCCTACCACTGAAGTAAGGCTCACCGGCCTGTAGTTCCCGGGATTATCCTTGCTACCCTTCTTAAACAGAGGAACAACATTGGCTATTCTCCAGTCCTCCGGGACATCCCCTGAAGACAGCGAGGATCCAAAGATTTCTGTCAAGGCCTCAGCAATTTCCTCTCCAGCCTCCTTCAGTATTCTGGGGTAGATCCCATCTGGCCCTGGGGACTTATCTACCTTAATATTTTTTAAGACACCCAACACCTCGTCTTTTTGGATCACAATGTGACCCAGGCTATCTACACCCCCTTCTCCAGACTCAACATCTACCAATTCCTTCTCTTTGGTGAATACTGATGCAAAGTATTCATTTAGTACCTCGCCCATTTCCTCTGGCTCCACACATAGATTCCCTTGCCTATCCTTCAGTGGGCCAACCCTTTCCCTGGCTACCCTCTTGCTTTTTATGTACGTGTAAAAAGCCTTGGGATTTTCCTTAACCCTATTTGCCAATGACTTTTCATGACCCCTTCTAGCCCTCCTGACTCCTTGCTTAAGTTCCTTCCTACTTTCCTTATATGCCATACAGGCTTCGTCTGTTCCCAGCCTTTTAGCCCTGACAAATGCCTCCTTTTTCTTTTTGACGAGGCCTACAATATCACTCGTCATCCAAGGTTCCCGAAAATTGCCGTATTTATCTTTCTTCCTCACAGGAACATGCCTGTCCTGTATTCCTTTCAACTGACACTTGAAAGCCTCCCACATGTCAGATGTTGATTTGCCCTCAAACATCCGCCCCCAATCTATGTTCTTCAGTTCCCGCCTAATATTGTTATAATTAGCCTTCCCCCAATTTGGCACATTCATCCTCGGACCACTCTTATCCTTGTCCACCAGTACTTTAAAACTTACTGAATTGTGGTCACTGTTACCGAAATGCTCCCCTACTGAAACATCTACCACCTGGCCGGGCTCATTCCCAAATACCAGGTCCAGTACCGCCCCTTCCCTAGTTGGACTGTTTACATATTGTTTTAAGAAGCCCTCCTGGATGCTCCTTACAAACTCTGCCCCGTCTAAGCCCCTGGCACTAAGTGAGTCCCAGTCAATATTGGGGAAGTTGAAGTCTCCCATCACCACAACCCTGTTGTTTTTACTCTTTTCCAAAATCTGTCTACCTATCTGCTCCTCTATCTCCCGCTGGCTGTTGGGAGGCCTGTAGTATACCCCCAACATTGTGACTGCACCCTTCTTATTCCTGATCTCTACCCATATAGCCTCACTGCCCTCTGAGGTGTCCTCTCGCTGTATAGCTGTGATACTCTCCTGAACAAGTAGCGCAACTCCGCCTCCCCTTTTACATCCCCCTCTATCCCGCCTGAAACATCTAAATCCTGGAACGTTTAGCTGCCAATCCTGCCCTTCCCTCAACCAGGTCTCTGTAATGGCAACAACATCATAGTTCCAAGTAGTAATCCAAGCTCTAAGTTCATCTGCCTTACTCGTAATGCTCCTTGCATTAAAACATATGCACTTCAGGCCACCAGACCCGCTGTGTTCAGCAACTTCTCCCCGTCTGCTCTGCCTCAGAGCCACACTGTCCCTATTCCCTAGTTCTCCCTCAATGCTGTCACCTTCTGACCTATTGCTCCCGTGCCCACCCCCCTGCCATACTAGTAGGGAAATTACTGGAGAGAATTCTTCGAGACAGGATCTACTCCCATTTGGAAGCAAATGGACGTATTAGTGAGAGGCAGCATGGTTTTATGAAGGGGAGGTCGTGTCTCACTAACTTGATAGAGTTTTTTGAGGAGGTCACAAAGATGATTGATGCAGGTAGGGCAGTGGATGTTGTCTATATGGACTTCAGCAAGGCCTTTGACAAGGTCCCTCATGGTAGACTAGTACAAAAGGTGAAGACACACGGGATCAGGGGTGAGCTGGCAAGGTGGATACAGAACTGGCTAGGCC
This sequence comes from Scyliorhinus torazame, assembly GCF_047496885.1. NCBI lineage: Eukaryota > Metazoa > Chordata > Chondrichthyes > Carcharhiniformes > Scyliorhinidae > Scyliorhinus > Scyliorhinus torazame. Next base: position 123,794,036 of record NC_092709.1, read on the forward strand.
ATAGAAGGCAGAGAGTAGCAATGGAAGGATGCATTTCTTTTTTTTTTAAGAATATTTTATTGAAAGTTTTTGGTCAACCATCACAGTACATTGTGTATCCTTTACACAATAATATAACAGTATAAATAACAATGACCTGTTTTATAAACAAAGAATAAATAATATATAACAAAAACGAAAACTAAAACTAAATGGCAACTGCCTTGTCTCAGATAAACACTCTCCAAAAATATGGTTTAACAATCCAATATACAATTATTTATAGCAACGACCTATACATATTATACATATATATTAATAACCCTGAGACTCCTTCTGGTTCCTCCCCCCCCCCCCTCCCCCCTGGGCTGCTGCTGCTGCTGCCTTCTTCTTTTCCATTCCCTCTATCTTTCTGTGAGGTATTCGACGAACGGTTGCCACCGCCTGGTGAACCCTTGAGCCGATCCCCTTAGGACGAACTTAATCCGTTCCAGCTTTATAAACCCGGCCATGTCATTTATCCAGGTCTCCACCCCCGGGGGCTTGGCTTCCTTCCACATCAACAGTATCCTGCGCCGGGCTACTAGGGACGCAAAGGCCAAAACATCGGCCTCTCTCGCCTCCTGCACTCCCGGCTCTTGTGCAACCCCAAATATAGCCAACCCCCAGCTTGCTTCGACCTGGACCCCCACTACTTTCGAAAGCACCTTTGTCACCCCCACCCAGAACCCCTGTAGTGCCGGACATGACCAGAACATGTGGGTGTGATTCGCTGGGCTTCTCGAGCATCTCGCACACCTATCCTCTACCCCAAAAAATTTACTGAGCCGTGCTCCAATCATATGCGCCCTGTGTAACACCTTAAATTGAATCAGGCTGGCACACGAGGACGATGAGTTTACCCTACTTAGGGCATCCGCCCACAGCCCCTCCTCAATCTCCTCCCCCAGCTCTTCTTCCCATTTCCCTTTCAGCTCATCTACCATAATCTCCCCCTCGTCCCTCATTTCCCTATATATATCTGACACCTTACCGTCCCCCACACATGTCTTTGAGATTACTCTGTCCTGCACCTCATGCGTCGGGAGCTGCGGGAATTCCCTCACCTGCTGCCTCGCAAAAGCCCTCAGTTGCATATACCGGATTGCATTCCCTTGGGGCAACCCATATTTCTCGGTCAGCGCTCCCAGACTTGCGAACTTCCCATCCACAAACAGATCTTTCAGTTGCGTTACTCCTGCTCTTTGCCATATTCCAAATCCCCCATCCATTCTCCCCGGGGCAAACCTATGGTTGTTTCTTATCGGGGACCCCACCAAGGCTCCCGTCTTTCCCCTATGCCATCTCCACTGTCCCCAAATTTTCAAAGTCGCCACCACCACCGGGCTTGTGGTGTATTTCTTCGGTGAGAACGGCAATGGGGCCGTCACCATAGCTTGTAGGCTAGTCCCCCTACAGGACGCCCTCTCCAATCTCTTCCACGCCGCTCCCTCCTCTTCCCCCATCCACTTACTCACCATTGAGATATTGGCGGCCCAGTAGTACTCACTTAGGCTCGGTAGTGCCAGCCCCCCCCTATCCCTACTACGCTGTAAGAATCCCTTCCTCACTCTCGGGGTCTTCCCGGCCCCCACAAAACTCATGATACTCTTTTCGATCCTTTTGAAAAAAGCCTTCGTGATCACCACCGGGAGGCACTGAAACACAAAGAGGAATCTCGGGAGGACTACCATTTTAACTGCCTGCACCCTCCCTGCCAGTGACAGGGATACCATGTCCCATCTCTTGAAGTCCTCCTCCATTTGTTCCACCAATCGCGTTAAATTTAACCGATGCAATGTACCCCACTTCTTGGCGATCTGGATCCCCAAGTAACGAAAGTCCCTTGTTACCTTCCTCAGCGGAAAGTCCTCTATTTCTCTGCTCTGCTCCCCTGGATGCACCACAAACAACTCACTTTTCCCCATGTTCAGTTTATATCCTGAGAATTCTCCAAACTCCCGAAGTGTCCGCATTATCTCTGGCATCCCCTCCGCCGGGTCCGCTACATATAACAACAAATCATCCGCATACAGAGATACCCGGTGTTCTTCTCCTCCTCTAAGTACTCCCCTCCACTTCTTGGCACCCCTCAATGCTATTGCCAGGGGCTCAATCGCCAGTGCAAACAGTAATGGGGACAGAGGGCATCCCTGCCTTGTCCCTCTATGGAGCCGAAAGTATGCAGATCCCCGTCCATTTGTGACCACACTCGCCACTGGGGCCCTATACAACAGCTGCACCCATCCAACATACTCATCTCCAAAACCAAATCTCCTCAGCACCTCCCACAAATAATCCCACTCCACTCTATCAAATGCTTTCTCGGCATCCATCGCCACCACTATCTCCGCTTCCCCCTCTGGTGGGGGCATCATCATTACCCCTAGCAGCCTCCGTATATTCGTATTCAGCTGTCTCCCCTTCACAAACCCAGTTTGGTCCTCATGGACCACCCTCGGGACACAATCCTCTATCCTCACTGCCATTACCTTGGCCAGAATCTTAGCGTCTACATTTAGGAGGGAAATAGGTCTATAGGACCCGCATTGCAGCGGGTCCTTTTCCTTCTTTAGGAGAAGCGATATCATTGACTCAGACATAGTCGGGGGCAGCTGTCCCCTTTCCTTTGCCTCATTAAAGGTCCTCATCAGTAGCGGGGCGAGCAAGTCCACATATTTCCTGTAAAATTCAACTGGGAATCCATCCGGTCCCGGAGCCTTCCCCGCCTGCATGCTCCTAATTCCTTTCACTGCTTCCTCTATTTCAATCTGTGCTCCCAGTCCCACCCTTTCCTGCTCCTCCACCTTGGGAAATTCCAGCCGGTCCAGAAAGCCCATCATTCTCTCCCTCCCATCCGGGGGTTGAGCTTCGTATAATTTTTTATAAAATGCCTTGAACACTCCATTCACTCTCTCCGCTCCCCGCTCCATCTCTCCTTCCTCATCCCTCACTCCCCCTATTTCCCTCGCTGCTCCCCTTTTCCTCAATTGGTCGCCTTCTCACCATATTCGTACTGTACACACTGTGCCTTCCTCCACTGTGCCTCTGCAGTACCCGTTGTCAGCAAGTCAAATTCTACGTGTAGCCTTTGCCTTTCCCTGTACAGTCCCTCCTCCGGTGCCTCCGCATATTGCCGGTCCACCCTCCAAAGTTCTTGCAGCAACCGCTCCCGTTCCCTACTCTCCTGCTTTCCTTTATGTGCCCTTATTGATATCAGCTCCCCTCTAACCACTGCCTTCAGCGCCTCCCAGACCACTCCCACCTGCACCTCCCCATTGTCATTGAGTTCCAAGTACTTTTCAATGCACCCCCTCACCCTTAGACACACCCCCTCATCTGCCATTAGTCCCATGTCCATTCTCCAGGGTGGGCGCCCTTCTGTTTCCTCCCCTATTTCTAAGTCCACCCAATGTGGAGCGTGATCCGAAATGGCTATAGCCGTATACTCCGTTCCCCTCACCTTCGGGATCAACGCCCTTCCCAAAACAAGAAAGTCTATTCGCGAATAGACTTTGTGGACATAGGAGAAAAACAAAAACTCCTTACTCCTAGGCTTGCTAAATCTCCAAGGGTCTACTCCTCCCATCTGCTCCATAAAATCTTTAAGCACCTTGGCTGCTGCCGGCCTCCTTCCAGTCCTGGACCTCGACCTGTCCAGCCCTGGTTCCAACACCGTATTGAAATCGCCCCCCATTACCAACTTTCCCACCACTAGGTCCGGGATGCGTCCTAGCATACGCCTCATAAAATTGGCATCATCCCAGTTCGGGGCATATACGTTTACCAAAACCACCGTCTCCCCCTGTAGTTTGCCACTCACCATCACGTATCTGCCCCCGCTATCCGCCACTATAGTCTTTGCCTCAAACATTACCCGCTTCCCCATTAATATAGCCACCCCCCTGTTTTTCGCATCTCGCCCCGAATGGAACACCTGCCCTAGTCTCACCTGGTCTATCAGTTTCAAGTGCGTTTCCTGTAACATAACCACGTCTGCCTTAAGTTTCTTAAGGTGTGCGAGTACCCGTGCCCTCTTTATCGGCCCATTCAGCCCTCTCACGTTCCACGTGATCAGCCGGGTTGGGGGGGCTTTTTACCCCCCCCCCCTTGTCAATTAGCCATCCCCTTTTTCCAGCTCCTCACCCGGTTCCCACGCAGCTGTGTCCCCCCCAGGCGGTGCCCCCCCGCCCATCCCACCCCATACCAGCTCCCCCCTCTCCCCAGCAGCAGCAGCCCAATAATTCCCCCTCCCACCCCCCCCGCTAGATCCCCCACTAGCGTAGTTACACCCCCCATGTTGCTCCCAGAAGCCAGCAAACTCTGGCCGACCTCGGCTTCCCCCCCGTGACCTCGGCTCGCACCGTGCGATGCCCCCTCCTTCCTGCTTCCCTATTTCCGCCATGATTATCATAGCGCGGGAACCAAGCCCGCGCTTCCCCCTTGGCCCCGCCCCCAATGGCCAACGCCCCATCTCTTCCACCTCCTTTCCTCCCCCCACCACCTCCTGTGGAAGAGAGAAAAGTTACCACATCGCAGGATTAATAACATAAAACTCCTCTTTCCCCCCTTCTTCGCCCCCCATACTCGCCCCACCACTTTGTTTCAAAAGTTCTTTTTTTTAAATAACCCGCTCATTCCAATTTTTCTTCCACGATAAAAGTCCACGCCTCATCCGCCGTCTCAAAGTAGTGGTGCCTCCCTTGATATGTGACCCACAGTCTTGCCGGTTGCAGCATTCCGAATTTTATCTTCTTTTTGTGAAGCACCGCCTTCGCCCGATTAAAGCTCGCCCTCCTTCTTGCCACCTCCGCCCTCCAGTCTTGGTATACGCGGATCACCGCGTTCTCCCACTTACTGCTCCGAGTTTTCTTTGCCCATCTAAGGACCATCTCTCTGTCCTTAAAACGGAGGAATCTCACCATTATGGCTCTAGGAATTTCTCCTGCTCTCGGTCCTCGCGCCATCACTCGGTATGCTCCCTCCACCTCCAGCGGACCCGCCGGGGCCTCCGCTCCCATTAACGAGTGCAGCATCGTGCTCACGTATGCCCCGACGTCCGCTCCCTCCGCACCTTCAGGAAGGCCAAGAATCCTTAGGTTGTTCCTCCTCGCGTTGTTCTCCAGCGCCTCCAGCCTTTCCACACATCGTTTATGGTGTGCCTCGTGCATCGCCGTCTTCACCACCAGGCCCTGTATGTCGTCCTCATTCTCGGCAGCCTTTGCCTTCACGACCCGAAGCTCCCGCTCCTGGGTCTTTTGCTCCTCCTTTAGCCCTTCGATCGCCTGTAATATCGGGGCCAACAGCTCCTTCTTCATTTCCTTTTTGAGTTCTTCCACGCAGCGTTTCAAAAACTCGTGTTGTTCAGGGCCCCATATTAAACTGCCACCTTCCGACGCCATCTTGGTTTTTGCTTGCCTTCCTTGCCGCTGCTCTAAAGGATCCACCGCAATCCGGCCACCTTCCTCTCCTTTTTCCATCCGTATCCAGGGGGGATTCCCTTCTGGTTCACCGCACAGTACTTTTAGCCGTTAAAATTGCCGTTGTGGCTCTTATTAAGAGCCCAAAAGTCCGTTACACCGGGAGCTGCCGAAACGTGCGACTCAGCTGGTCATTGCCGCACCCGGAAGTCCGGAAGGATGCTTTTCTAATTGGAGGGCTGTGACCAGTGGTGTTCCACAGGGATCAGTGCTGGGACCTTTGCTGTTTGTAGTATATATAAATGATTTGGAGGAAAATGTAGAACTGGTATGATTAGTAAGTTTGCAGACGACACAAAGGTTGGTGGAATTGCGGATAGCGATGAGGAGTGTCAGAGGATACAGCAGGATTTAGATTGTTTGGAGACTTGGGCGGAGAGATGGCAGATGGAGTTTAATCCGGACAAATGTGAGGTAATGCATTTTGGAAGGTCTAATGCAGGTAGGGAATATACAGTGAATGGTAGAACCCTCAAGAGTATTGAAAGTCAAAGAGATCTAGGAGTACAGGTCCACAGGTCACTGAAAGGGGCAACACAGGTGGAGAAGGTAGTCAAGAAGGCATACGGCATGCTTGCCTTCATTGGCCGGGGCATTGAGTATAAGAATTGGCAAGTCATGTTGCAGCTGTATAGAACCTTAGTTAGGCCACACTTGGAGTATAGTGTTCAATTCTGGTCGCCACACTACCAGAAGGATGTGGAGGCTTTAGAGAGGGTGCAGAAGAGATTTACCAGAATGTTGCCTGGTATGGAGGGCATTAGCTATGAGGAGCGGTTGAATAAACTCGGTTTGTTCTCACTGGAACGAAGGAGGTTGAGGGGCGACCTGATAGAGGTCTACAAAATTATGAGGGGCATAGACAGAGTGGATAGTCAGAGGCTTTTCCCCAGGGTAGAGGGGTCAATTACTAGGGGGCATAGGTTTAAGGTGAGAGGGGCAAGGTTTAGAGTAGATGTACGAGGCAAGTTTTTTACACAGAGGGTAGTGGGTGCCTGGAACTCGCTACCGGAGGAGGTGGTGGAAGCAGGGATGATAGTGACATTTAAGGGGCATCTTGACAAATATATGAATAGGATGGGAATAGAGGGATACGGACCCAGGAAGTGTAGAAGATTGTAGTTTAGTCGGGCAGCATGGTCAGCACGGGCCTGGAGGGCCAAAGGGCCTGTTCCTGTGCTGTACGTTTCTTTGTTCTTTGTTCAAAGCAGAAAAGACCACTTAATCAGTGTCCTGACGCTGGACTCTATATTTTCCCCCTTACACCATCTGCAAATGAATAATATGCTGTACAGTATGCACATTCTGTACTGCTTGTAGCTGTACTGTTGACATCTGCATGCACATTGAAAGAGACGATACCCCCCCCCCCCCCCCCCCCCCCAAAAAGCGATTATGTTGGGGCAATCATGGTTGGTTAATAAATGTTGCCACGCCACCATATTAAAATGTTTTTTTAATGTTATTAATGAGGATTTTATTGTCAGTAGTTCTAATGAAATTATAATCCTAGCCAAAAGAGTCCATTTGTGCTTTTGTTAAAAAATCTGACTGAACTAATTGATGGTGTCAGTACATGGAGACTGCTTCAAATCTTCCCCCATGGGCATTTACTGTCTTCTTTGAAGATGTATAACACTTGTGAACAGACTTTGGAAAATCATTACTTATTTAGTTCCAATATGTTGAAAATACCTTCCAAAATAATTTATCATCGCTAATTTATAAATATCTAAATTGTAGGAGAATATATTCTTCAAGTTCAATACAATCTGGCATTAAAGCTCCATTTAACATCTTCTAATGGGGTGCAAATTGCCCACTGGTGTTATTTGGTTACTCTCTCTTGGGCAGGCCCTCAACATCAGGGATGACTTGCTTCCACTCCAAACAGTCCGATCCTTGATTTGCAGACTCTGCCACAGGTTTGGCAGGTGGTGCTTGACGAGGTGGGTGGGACGCTCTGGATTCTGCACTCTCTTTCCGCTGATTAAGATTGGCCTCTGCGAGCTGCACCTTATGACACTCGAGGTTAATGGAGCCTTTGCGGATTCTTTTCCTCCAGCTTGTCCGTTCTTAAGGCAAACGATTCATGTGTCAGTGGGGATGTTGCATTTATTTAGCGAGGCTTTCAGAGTGTCCATGTAGCGTTTCCTCTGAACTCCTAGTGATCATTTGCCATTGTGGAGCTCGGAGTAGAGCTCTTGCTTTGGGAGTCTCGTGTCGGGCATTCGGGCAATGTGGCCCACCCAGCACAGCTGGTTGAGCATGACCAGTGCCTTGACACTGGGGATATTGGCATGGGAGAGGACGCTCATCTTCGTACGCCTAACATGCCGGTGAATTTGCAGGATTTGCGGAGGCAGTGTTGGTGGTACCTCTCCAGGGATTTGAGTTGTCTGCTGTACATTGTCCATGTTTCTGATGTATACAGAAGGGTGGGGAACACAGCTGCTCTGCAGACCATGAGCTTGGTGCTGGCTTTGAGGTCTCGGTCTTCAAATACTCTGCTCCTCTGGAGTCTGAAGACTACACTGGCACATTGGAGTCGATGTTGGATTTTGTTATCAGTGTCTGCTCACACCGAGAAGAGGCTCCCAAGGTATGGGAAAGTATCTGCTTTGTCCAAGGATTCACCGTGGATCTTTATTGTTGGGGGCAGTTTTGTGTGGCAGGAGCGGTCTGGTCTGGTAGAGAACCTTTGTTTTCAGGCTGTTTAGTCGGAGGTCCATTCTCTCTTGGTGAATGCGTCGATGATGTTTGTAGCTCGGCCTCTGAATGTGCGCGCACACAGACGTGGTCTGTGTACTGTAGCTCGATGGCAAAGGTTGGGGTGGTCTTGGTTCTGGCCTGGAGGCGTCTGTGTGTGAACAGTTTCCCACTTTTCCTGGAGGTTAGTTTCACTCCAGCCTGCATCAGGGTGACAGGGTGGAGTGTTGCTGCAAGGGAGGTGGAAAGGATTGTTGGTGCGATGATGCAGCCCTATTTGACTCTGGTTTGCACAAGTATTGGGTCTGTGGTGGTTCTGTTGCTGAGGATCCTGGCCTGTATATCATCGTGGAACAGGCGGAAAATGGTAGCGAATTTCTGCTGGCAGCCAAATTTGAGGAGGGTGCTGCCCAATCCCTCACGGTTGACAGTCAAAGGCCTTTGTGAGATTGAAGAAGCTACTGTGGCACAGTGGTTAGTACTGCTGTCTCACAGTGCCAGGGACCCTGGTTCAATGCCGGCCTCGAGTGACTGTGGATTCTCCCCTTGTCAGCATGGGTTTCTTCCAGGTGCTCTGTCTTTCTCCCACAGTCCAATGATGTCCAAGTTAGGTGGATTGGCCTTGCTAAATTGCCCCTTGGTGTCTAAAAAGGTTATGTGGGATTATGGGGATGGGGTCGGGGCTTGGGTCCAGATATGGTATTCTTTCCAAGGGTCAGTGCAGACACGATGGGACAAATGGCCTCCTTCTGGATTATAAAAATTCTATAAAGGACATGTGCAGAGATTGATGCTGCTCCCTGCACTTTTCCTGAATTTGTTGCGCGCTGAATATCATGCCCATTGAGCCTCTTAATGGGTGGAAGCGCACTGAGACTCAGGGACGAGCTCTTCAGCAACTGGGAGAAGATGGCTGAGGAGTATTCTCGCGATGAATTTACCTGTGGCTGGGAGTAGGGAAATCCCTCTGTAATTTCTGCAGTTGGATCTGTCTCCTTTCTTGAAGGTGGTCATAATCCGGCATGCTTTCTTCCTTCCAGACGAGGGTGATGAGGTTGTGGATTCTTGTCAAGACTGCATATCCACCGCATGTTTGTATTTCAGCTGCGATTCCATCTTCTCCAAGGTCCTGTTGTTCTTCAGTTGTCGGATGGACTTTTTGACCTCACGGCAAGCTGGGGTATGCTGAGATGGTGGCGGGTAGCATGTTGCGGGATGGTGTCGAGGACGTTTGTGTCGAAGGCTGTGCCTTGGTTGACGAGGTCCTCTCTCCAGCAGGCATTGACTGCCTCTCTGTCTTTGATGAGCGCATCTCCTGTTTTTGGCTCCCAGTGGGATGGCCCCTGGGTACTTGGACCGTAGATGGTTTTGATTGTGATGAAGAAACCATGCACTTCATGGTTGGTGGCGAGTTGCTGAGTCTACTGTGCTATTTCCACCCACCATCTGTACTTTATGTTGTGGGTTCCTTGCTGCACCTGGGCCTTCAGTTGCCTGTAGGCTTGTTTCTTCTCACTCAAGTTTTGGTGGAGCTGCCAGTTCAGGAACGCCTTGCGCCTGTGGTCAAGGAGATCCTGGATCTCCTGATCATTCTCGTCGAACTAGTCTTGGTGTTTCTGGGCCAGAGCATGAGCGTCTCCTTGCAGGTGCTGAATATGGTGTTTTTTAAGGCAGATCAGGTGCTGTGGACGTTCTGCGGCTCTGGCTCATTGGTTGTCGCCAGGTTAGCTGTGAGCCGCTGGCTGAGTAGCTCTTTCTTCATGGGGTCTTTGAATCCAACGACGTTGAATCTCCTGAGGCAGAGTTTCTTCAGTCTGTGCCAGTTTGGGGCCTGGGTGGTGGAGATGGTAGAGCAGATTAGTCGGTCATCAGTCCAACCGTTGTCAGTTCTGGTCATGGCATGGATGTCTTTGTGGTCCATTGCCCATACGATGATGTAGTCTATTAGATGCCAGTGCTTGGAGCGAGGGTGTTGCTATGAAGTATTCTGCTTGTCCCTCTGGCGGAAGAGGGTATTTGTGATGACCAGGTCATGTTCTAAACATTTTGTCAGGAGGAGGACTTCTTTGACATTTCTTTTCCCCACACCTTTCCTGCCTTTCCAAAGCTTTGTGCCCTTCCCGACTCTAGCATTGAAGTCGCTGAGGAGAATCTGCTTGTCTCCCTTTGGGATGCAGAACAGCGATTAGTTGAGGCTGTAGTAAAATGCCTCTTTTGTCTTGTCCGTGCATCTAAGGTTGGGGCATAGGCACTGACGGTTTGGATGTGCTGTTTTTGGTGCAGTGTGAGCTGTCGGGTTATGAGCCGTTCGCTTACCCCACAGGGGGGTTCATTGAGATATCCGACCAACTATTTTTTTACAGCAAAGCCGACCCCATAGAGACAGCATTCTTCTGGTTTGTCTTCCCAGAAGAAGGAATATCCGCCACCTTGTTCTTTAAGCTGGCCGTCTCCTGCCAGTCACGTCTCGCGATATCAATGTTGTGGCATCGAATTCCCGGGGTACAATGGCAGCGCAACATCTGGCCTTATGCTATTGCTGTTGTCCATTATGGTCCTGACGTTCCAGGTCACTAAATTCATTTGGGTGGGTGGGATGGGGTTGGGGTGGAAGATGCCTGTGCGTGGATTCTTATAACGTGGGGTGGTCATTGCACACTCACCACCGCAAGGTCTTGGCCCAGTGGCAGGGAGATCCGATTCAACTGGAGACCAGGCTTTGCTGTCGGATGGTGACTAACACACACTCATCATCCTCCGCTCATCTGCCTGTCAGTGACGTTGCATTCGAAGCATGATATTTCATTGGGGCTGGTTTAGCACACTGGGCTAAATCGCTGGCTTTTCAAGCAGGCCAGCAGCACGGTTCAATTCCCGTCCGAGCCTCCCCGAACAGGCACCGGAATGTGGCGACTAGGGGCTTTTCACAGTAACTTCATTGAAGCCTACTTGTGACAATAAGCGATTTTCATTTTTCATTTCATTTTCATTTCATTGGTTATTATATAATTGCTGATACAAAATCTGATGGCAGGAATTTCCAGCCCTTTGCACTTACAGGATCTTCCAGTCCTGCCAAAGGCTACCCCCCAGAGTGGCGGGCAAGCCATGCAAAACCCCATTAAGTTTGACAGAAGATCCCAACAGTGGTCAATTGCAGCCGCCTCCACACGCTGCAGAAGGGGGCCCGGAAAATCCCAGCCAATGAGTATTTTACATTAGTATGACATCAGAACAAAAGTGAAGTACTTTCATCTAAATTTAAGGCTTCCTGCACTGAAGCTGATAAAAGATGAAAATATAGCTGCATTTAGAATGATGCCACCTTGACCTTGATATAAGTATTGCAAGTACTTCTGTGGCTGCATTGAGGGTAAGGTCTCAGAACTATGCACCAGTAAGTTCTGGGTTTGAGGTATATACTTCAAACAGCTGAACTCGGGAGAAGATCATGAGCTAAAAATGAGTTATGGCCTTATTTCAGGCACGGGGATCGCAATTCATGACCTGCCCACACTCATTCCTATTTTGGTAGGCAGCATGCAAACTTGGTGCTCCTTCCCCATTGGCCTGATTGTAGACTGGCCCAAACGAGGCCTGCACTCCTGACTGCTCAACAGAGAGCCAAGCGGTCTGCTTTGATATCATGTGATGCAACCAATTTGCTCCTCTTAAAAGAAGTCCTGCATTCACAAAAGGAAGCTGCCGTGATGAAAGGAGGCTACTGCTGGCTGTCTGCACAGACACCTGTGTTGTGTTATGTACTCTGGGATAACAACTCATGCAGCTTTGACCAAAAGATACTCCAGACTTTGAAGTAAGTTCAATGTAATTTATTGAACCATTAGCACAGTTCTCTACGAGTTCTGCTAATCTTGCTATAGTAACTCAGTCTAACAAACCAGTCTGCTGTAAGCCACGTGGTGGGTGTGATGCTTCTGATCTGCCGCTGTCCTACTCTCTTAAGTGTCGCCTGTGGAAACAGACAGAACATGTGTGCCCTGTCCTGATATATGGTTTGTGTGATGCCCCCTTGTGGTGGTATCACCTCTGGGTGTCTTGACTGTCCATTGGTCCTGTCCTATTCTGTGTTCATTAGCTGTATGTCTGCATGTCATGACGTCTCTGGTGCTCCCTCTCGTGTTGACTTCGTCATAGTGTATTTACATTAACCCCTTGTGTATTCACAGTGATAGAACATAGAACATAGAACGATACAGCGCAGTACAGGCCCTTCGGCCCACAATGTTGCACCGACATGGGAAGTCAAAAAACAAAAGCCATCTAACCTACACTATGCCATTATCATCCATATGCTTATCCAATAAACTTTTAAATGCCCTCAATGTTGGCGAGTTCACTACTGTTGCAGGTAGGGCATTCCACGGCCTCACCACTCTTTGCGTAAAGAACCTACCTCTGACCTCTGTCCTATATCTATTACCCCTCAGTTTAAGGCTATGTCCCCTCGTGCTAGCCATTTCCATCCGCGGGAGAAGGCTCTCACTGTCCACCCTATCTAACCCCCTGATCATTTTGTATGCCTCTATTAAGTCACCTCTTAACCTTCTTCTCTCTAATGAAAACAACCTCAAGTCCATCAGCCTTTCCTCATAAGATTTTCCCTCCATACCAGGCAACATCCTGGTAAATCTCCTCTGCACCCGCTCCAAAGCTTCCACGTCCTTCCTATAATGCGGTGACCAGAACTGTACGCAATACTCCAAATGCGGCCGTACCAGAGTTTTGTAATGCTGCAACATGACCTCATGACTCCGGAACTCAATCCCTCTACCAATAAAGGCCAACACTCCATAGGCCTTCTTCACAACCCTATCAACCTGGGTGGCAACTTTCAGGGATCTATGTACATGGACACCTAGATCCCTCTGCTCATCCACACTTCCAAGAACTTTACCATTAGCCAAATATTCCGCATTCCTGTTATTCCTTCCAAAGTGAATCAACTCACACTTCTCTACATTAAACTCCATTTGCCACCTCTCAGCCCAGCTCTGCAGCTTATCTATGTCCCTCTGTAACCTGCTACATCCTTCCGCACTGTCGACAACACCACCGACTTTAGTGCCGTCTGCAAATTTACTCACCCACCCTTCTGCGCCCTCCTCTAGGTCATTGATAAAAATGACAAACAGCAACGGCCCCAGAACAGATCCTTGTGGTACGCCACTTGTAACTGAACTCCATTCTGAACACTTCCCATCAACCACCACCCTCTGTCTTCTTTCAGCTAGCCAATTTCTGATCCACATCTCTAAATCACCCTCAATCCCCAGCCTCCGTATTTTCTGCAAAAGCCTACCGTGGGGAACCTTATCAAACGCTTTGCTGAAATCCATATACACCACATCAACTGCTCTACCCTCGTCTACCTGTTCAGTCACCTTCTCAAAGAACTCGATAAGGTTTGTGAGGCATGACCTACCCTTCACAAAGCCATGCTGACTATCCCTAATCATATTATTCCTATCTAGATGATTATAAATCTTGTCTCTTATAATCCCCTCCAAGACTTTACCCACAACAGACGTGAGGCTCACCGGTCTATAGTTGCCGGGGTTGTCTCTACTCCCCTTCTTGAACAAATGGACCAAATTTGCTATCCTCCAGTCCTCTGGCACTATTCCTGTAGCCAATGATGACATAAAAATCAAAGCCAAAGGCCCAGCAATCTCTTCCCTGGCTTCCCAGAGAATCCTAGGATAAATCCCATCAGGCCCCGGGGACTTATCTATTTTCAGCCTGTCCAGAATTGCCAACACCTCTTCCCTACGTAACTCAATGCCATCTATTCTAATAGCCTGGGTCTCAGCATTCTCCTCCACAACATTATCTTTTTCCTGAATGAATACTGACGAAAAATATTCATTTAGTATCTCGCCTATCTCTTCAGACTCCACACACAACTTCCCATCCCTGTCCTTGACTGGCCCTACTCTTACCCTAGTCATTCTTTTATTCCTGACATACCTAGAGAAGGCTTTTGGGTTTTCCTTGATCCTACCTGCCAAATACTTCTCATGTCCCCTTCTTGCTCGTCTTAGCTCTCTCTTTAGATCCTTCCTCGCTACCTTGTAACTATCAAGCGCCCCACCTGAAACTTCACTCCTCATCTTCACATAGGCCTCCTTCTTCCTCTTAACAAGAGATTCCACTTCTTTGGTAAACCACGGTTCCCTCGCTCGACGCCTTCCTCCCTGCCTGACCGGTACGTACTTATCAAGAACACGCAGTAGCTGTTCCTTAAACCAGCTCCACATATCCAGTGTGCCCAACACTTGCAGCCTACTTCTCCAACCTATCCCCCCCAAGTCATGTCTAATGGCATCATAATTGCCCTTCCCCCAGCTATAACTCTTGCCCTGCGGGGTATACTTATCCCTTTCCATCACTAACGTAAACATCACCGAATTGTGAGCACTGTCCCCAAAGTGCTCACCTACCTCCAAATCTAACACCTGGCCTGGTTCATTACCCAAAACCAAATCCAATGTGGCCTCTCCTCTTGTTGGCCTGTCAACATATTGTGTCAGGAAACCCTCCTGCACACATTGTACAAAAAACGACCCATCTAATGTACTCAAACTATATCTTTTCCAGTCAATATTTGGAAAGTTAAAGTCTCCCATAATAACTACCCTGTTACTTTCGCTCTTATCCAGAATCATCTTCGCCATCCTTTCCTCTACATCCCTAGAACTATTTGGAGGCCTATAGAAAACTCCCAACAGGGTGACCTCTCCTTTCCTGTTTCTAACCTCAGCCCATACTACCTCGGAAGAAGAGTCCCCATCTAGCATCCTCTCCGCCACCGTAATACTGTTCTTGACTAGCAGCGCCACACCGCCCCCTCGTTTGCCTCCTTCTCTGAGCTTACTAAAACACCTAAACCCCGGAACCTGCAACAACCATTCCTGTCCCTGCTCTCTCCATGTCTCCAAAATGGCCACA
Organism: Scyliorhinus torazame; assembly: GCF_047496885.1. Classification (NCBI taxonomy): domain Eukaryota; kingdom Metazoa; phylum Chordata; class Chondrichthyes; order Carcharhiniformes; family Scyliorhinidae; genus Scyliorhinus; species Scyliorhinus torazame. The sequence goes on from NC_092709.1 coordinate 123,809,215, forward strand.
ACATCAAAGTCCCAGGTACCAACCCATGCTGCCAGTTCCCCTACCTTATTTCGTATACACCTGGCATTGAAGTAGACACACTTCGAACCACCTACCTGAACACTGGCCCCCTTCTGCGAAGTCAAATCTGTGCTCCTGACCTCTATACTCTCAATCTCTCGTACCCTAAAACTACAATCCAGGTTCAAATGCCCCTGCTGTATTAGTTTAAACCCCCCCAAAGAGCACTAACAAATCTCCCCCCAGGATATTTGTGCCCCTCAGGTTCAGATGTAGACCATCCTGTCTGTAGAGGTCCCAGCTTCCCCAGAAAGAGCCCCAGTTATCCAGAAATCTGAATCCCTCCCGCCTGCACCATCCCTGTAGCCACGTGTTTAATTGCTCTCTCTCCCTATTCCTCATCTCATTATCACGTGGCACGGGCAACAACCCAGAGGTAACAACTCTGTTTGTTCTCGTTCTGAGCTTCCATCCTAGCTCCCTGAAAGCCTGCCTGACATCCTTGTCCCCTTTCCTACCTATGTCGTTAGTGCCAATGTGGACCACGACTTGGGGCTGCTCCCCCTCCCCTTTAAGGACCCGGATAACACGATCCGAGACATCATGTACCCTTGCACCTGGGAGGCAACTTACCAAACGTGAGTCTCTCTCGCTCCCACAAAATCTCCTATCTGTGCCCCTGACTATCGAGTCCCCAATTACTAATGCTCTGCTCCTCTCCCCCCTTCCCTTCTGAGCAACAGGGACAGACTCCGTGCCAGAGGCCCGTACCCCATGGCTTACCCCTAGTAAGTCCCCCCCCCCCCCCACAAGTATCCAAAGCGGTATACTTGTTACTCAGGGGAACGACCGCAGGGGATCCCTGCACTGACTGCTTCTTCCCAGTCCCTCTTACAGTTACCCATCTATCTCCAATCTTTGGTGTAACTAATTCCCTGAAGCTGCTATCTCTGACCCCCTCTGCCTGCCGAATGATCCGAAGTTCATCCAACTCCAGCTCCAGTTCCCTAACTCGGTCTTGGAGGAGGTGGAGATGGCTGCACTTCCTGCAGGTAAAATCAGCAGGGACACTAACAGCATCCCTCACCTCAAACATCCTGCAGGAGGAACATTGCACTACCTTCCCTGCCATCCCTCTAACCTCCAACCAAGATCTGGTTAATAAATAAATAAAAACATTTTAAAAAATATATAATAATAATATGGCACTTACCTCACACCAATGGATCTTATTATTAGGTTAGAGGAGGAGGGTGGTTGGGAGACACTACACGTGTAATGTCTCGGGTTTCCTCTCCACCAGAATTTATTGGTTGGGGGGGGGGGGGGTTGGGGGGCCTTCCCAGAAGTCCGCGGTCGAACCTCCGGTTCCTGCCTTATATTTAAAAAAAAACAGAAAAGAAGAACAGAAACGGGACCAGGTAAGTGTTTTTAAAGTAAAAAGTTACCTCCCCGAAGTCCCTTGCGCACCGCTCCCGCCGAAATCCAAAGTGCTGCTCCTGCAAAGCTAAGTGTTTTTAAAGTAAAAACCTACCTCCCAGAAGTCCCTTGCGCACCGCTCCCGCCGAAATCCAAATGCATATCACCACAACCTGCTGCTTAAATGAAGCAGTAGGGGAGGAAGAAAGAAGGGTGTTTGTTGTTGTTTGGCAAATAGCAAGCAAATATGTTGGGCCATGTCCCATGCATAAAATCTATGTAGGAGTCCTGCGAGAGATGGAGATCCTGCAAGATAATGGACATGTGGTCAGTGAGAGGAAAGGATCATTTTGTCTGACATGAACAACTCATTTGAGATAGGTCATCAGGGTAAAGCAACAGTGGAACCTCACCTTGTGGCACAGGCCAACCACACTGTTTGTGACTGCTCTTTCATCGGTCAACCCTGCGATCTACAGGGACCATTCCTCATGAGAGGGTGAGGGCTCGAATCTCTGGGACTCTGTCCCACATCACGGCCCTTTCCCGCTTATTATGGGCTATCTTCTCCTGCGGGGACAAAGAGAGGGCTTTGTGAGCCGCAGGCTTGATGGGTCAAGGCGGGTCTATAGCAGTTGCCATGTGTGGACACCGCACCTGGACATGAAGGGATTGTGCTGGTGGGTGCCAGTGGGTTCTGAGAAACGAGCATGAAGATCGGATGTGGGGAGGGTGCGAGGTGTCAGCCACTGATTTTTAGGGGGGTGGTACACAACTGATGGCAGGAGAGACATGATAACTTAGACTTTCAGCTTGGTGGATGTCATTGGTCTTCCTACAGCATTGGACCGAGGTGTTCCGTGTCATGCTAACTGCACTGACAGCTGCTGCCACTGCCTACCAGATGACATTGGTGGCTCGACTGCAGGTTCTTTGACCTTCTCATGGGAACAGGATGCTCTGCCTCACACCGGTGTCGAAAAGCCTAGCCAGGTTGGATCCCCAAGGCGAGGAGAAGGTCTGTGTACTGCCATGCTTGTGTGTTGACTGGGAGTGAGTGGGGAGGGAGTGTTTAAAAGTACCTTTCACTTGTTAACGGTGAGATGCCAAGGCATGAGTCTGGCGAATCAGAGGACAAGACAGCCAGTAATGGAGAGGAGCACATTGGGGCTCATTTTCAGCAATAAGTGCTGTTAAATAGGGGCCACGATCTCGCAAACGTGCGAAATTGCAAAACACCCCTCCAATTCCGCCCAAATTTACAGTTCGAAATTTTTCAGTGGAATCGTGCCATCGGTGAGCTGTCATGGTAGAGTCAGTGAGGCTGAAGCATGAATCATGGATCTGGATGTTGTGTAAATTGTAGATCGAAATGTGGTACAAATTGTAGGTCTGAGAATGGTCATCACTGTGTCTGGACTTCCTGTGATGTGACATCTGAAGTACCTTGCAGTAACTTGGGAAAGTGCACAAGGGTGAGGAGATGAGACCAACTCTCTCTTTGATCAGATAAAATGAAGAACTTAATTTTGCAGTAATAATAATGGTGAAGCTATCTATATTTGCCATTCTTATGGCGTTAATCAATCTGCAACTTTTAGTTTCTGCGCATTGGGAAGTTAAATTTTGGAAATCCAGAAGATGCTATCAGTGATACCATGCACCTCCACAGGGCTTGTGCAGCCGTTTCCAATACACACAACAAAATACCTGGCTTGACCTCGCTGTTCTTGTCCACTATGTCCGCACTAAAAGCAGCTGGAAAACTTCGGGTGGCACATTGGAAAATATGCCTGATTTGAGGGAATGTATGCTGAGAAGCCCAGGGAAACGCGAAGGACCATCGGCAGCAAGATAAATGGCGAGCATAATTTCTTCACCGCTGACTGCAAGCGTGGACAAAATAAGTTTTACTTAAATTATTTTTGTGTGCCTAAGAGGTTTCCAACTGCGACTTATTAGCCAAAAAAGTAGATTAATTTTCCATTATTCCCATGCAATAATTACTATTGGTTTAACATTCTGAGGGTAATATAATTTAATAAGGAAAATACTCTTTTACCTTATGTTTTAAAAAAAGAAGTTTGAGAATTTGTATACCATATCTCAATCACAAAATCCAAATCCTGTGATAAGTAAATTTACATGATGTTCATATCGATGGGGATCTATTAATTAAAATATTTTCCACATGGCTAGTAATTGGCTTTGATTGTCGTTCATCCTTGTCGTTGATGGCACTTGGACAAACTGCCCAAATGTCTTTTCAAGACTGTATTAAGATTATTTGTCACACCGTATGACCATCATTATTTTTGTTCTCCTTCATTCAAGAAGGAAGCATTAATTTCACTGTCCTGTTGTTCCTGGTTTATCAAATTGGAAGTGAAGGGAAACTAGAAAGGTAGACTTTTCTGCAAGTTGCACGCAATGTAGATGGATAGATTTGGCAGGAATATTATAGGGAAATCAGTAAGTGACAGATATAATAAATGAATTCTTTTATCAATTATCGTGAGTGATGACTGTGAATATATTACAGGTGCCGCCTACTAGCTCAGGAATTGCGATGCAGGAAATTGTTAGGAAATAGTTTTCCTAGTATATTTTCTATGCTGGGACTGAAAATTGGAAAGTAAGGCATAGAGGTCAGTGTGTCCGATACAATATTTTGCTAATTAATGTGAGCAGATTTCACACCCCAAATTTCTGATATTCACTTACAATTTCTAGATGCTCAGTGCTGGAGTGCTTATCAGAAAATCGAATCTATAAAGAAGTCAATAAAGTTTGAAATATGAAAAGGCTTATAGCACTAAGGGCTATATCTTACTCTTTTTCTTTACAAAAGGGATGAAACGCCCTGATCTTTTTCAAATTGAGTAGCTGCCAATTAAAATGGGAAGCATGCTTGATTTTATTTCAAGACATTTCTTGAAAACAAAATCCTTGTTGGGAATGAGAGAAGACTGGAAAAAGGTGATTAGAAACTGACCAAACCTGTATCAGGGTTTCACACATCTCAAGAAACTAAACAACCAAACTCCAGAAGTGGAGCATGGGTGTCTAACAAAGAATAAGTACAGTACGAAGTCTTACAACACCAGGTTAAAGTCCAACAGGTTTGTTTCGATGTGACTAGCTTTCGGAGCGCTGCTCCTTCCTCAGGTGAATGAAGAGGTATGTTCCGGAAACACATATAGACAAATTCAAAGATGCCAAACAATGTTTGGAATGCGACCATTAGCAGGTGATTAAATCTTTACAGATCCAGAGATGGGGTGACCCCAGGTTAAAGAGGTGTGAATTGCATCAAGCCAGGACAGTTGGTAGGATTTCGCAGGCCAGATGGTGGGGGATGGTCGGCCTCAACCGGGACCTGGGATTCATGTCGCATTACATTCATCCCCCACCATCTGGCCTGCGAAATCCTACCAACTGTCCTGGCTTGATGCAATTCACACCTCTTTAACCTGGGGTCACCCCATCTCTGGATCTGTAAAGATTTAATCACCTGCTAATGGTCGCATTCCAAGCATTGTTTGGCATCTTTGAATTTGTCTATATATGTGTTTCTGGAACATACCTCTTCATTCACCTGAGGAAGGAGCAGCGCTCCGAAAGCTAGTGACATCGAAACAAACCTGTTGGACTTTAACCTGGTGTTGTAAGACTTCGTACTGTGCTCACCCCAGTCCAACGCCGGCATCTCCACATCAAAGAATAAGTAGGCAATGCTTCCACGATTTCCCTTAAAAATGAAAATCAGGAGATATGTAGAATGTGCAGCTGCCTCAATATTATCTGTTTTACACTAAGTCAAAATTATTTATCTTCTTTCATTGAAATCATGATGTTGCAAACTGACCACAAGGCCATCTCTATGGGATGGGAACATGCTATCTCTTATAACATGATATTCCTTCTCTTGTTTGAAATGTTTATCAAACTTCCATTGCTCTAATTGAGACCGTTTTCTTACGCAGGCAGCAGATGGGGAGAAGTGGGACCAGTTTCCCTGCTGAATGAATGAGACATTGTGCTGAATTGAGTCCGGTTTCTCTGCTCAATGAATGTGACCACGTGCTACTGAAAGTTCCTTGCCGAACCAAGTGCATAATCATCAAAACCACCGGGGACACGTGAATTGCAACTGTCTCTTCATAGACAGGTTTGTGTAACTAATGAATTTTTAAAATTCTGTCTAGTTGGTGCACATATTATCCCTGAAAGCTACACGTAAAATAAATGAAGAAGCATGAAGTTTGACACCTGAAATACAAAGTAAGAAACTCCTGAGCTTTGGTGACTGGTCATATGCAAGATGGTCTGTGCACTCTTATCCTTTTGCCTGAGCCTTGGCTCAGGATTAATCATCTTGCCTGAATTAGAAATGCATGGCACTCCACACCTACAAGCGCATAATCAAGGCTGACACTTCAGTGCAACACTAAAGGATGGTTGTATTATTGGAAGCGCGATCTTATTGATGAGACATTAAACTGAGGCCTTGTCAACTCTCTCAAAATGTAAACGATCTCATGGCGGTATACAAAGCAAAGCAGAATGTTTCTCCTCGCATCTGTGTTAATTTTGTTCCTCCACCAGTATCAAATTGGATTTTTTTTCTCGAGTGCATATGAGCTATGAACAAATTCCCTCATTTCCTATATTGCCACAGTGTCTACAAGCCAAAAACAAATGTTTGACTGTGGAGTGCTGCACGACACCCTGCTTTTGTTTTAAAATATTCTTCCTCTTTTAATATTCCTAATAACACAGTTATTTTGGATAACCTGTGTTAGGAACCTAGTAACCGGATGTTATGTTACAATTTGATTATAAATAAATATATTAATTGATTTACGCACTTTGGCGGGTATTTTCCAGCTCGCTCCTCTGCCGCCTGTGATTTCACAGGAGGCGCTGCAGAAACCCTAGTGTATTTACCAAGAATTTTTTTTGCCACGGTTCTGGTGAAACTATATGCAGCAGAGCAGGCGTTGCTCTGAGGAAATTGCTCACTGATTTTGTCATGTTTGCCATTTAAAGGTTTGCTGGAGTGAAGATCCTGTAGGTTTTGCTTTAAAGAGTGAAATATATAGAACCATAGAACCACTACAGTGCAGAAGGAGGCCCTTCGGCCCATTGAGTCTGCATCAACCCTCTGAAAGAGCACGCTAACCAGGCTCCTGCCTTATCCATGCAACCCCACCTAACCCGCACATCCCTGGACATGAAGGGGCAATTCAGCACAGCCAATCTACCTAACCTGCACATTTTGGACTGTGGGAGGAAACCGGAGCACCCGGAGGAAACCCACACAGACACAGGGAGAAAGTGCAAACTTCACACAAGACAGTCACCCAAGGCTGGAATTGAACCCGGGTCCCTGGTGCTGTGAGGCAGCAGTGCTAACCACCGTGCCGCCCCATGAAAAAGAAAGAGCTGGTAGAAATACAAATGGACAAATGCAGTGGGAAATTTCACCTGTTAATGAAGGAATAACATAATTCTAAGGCGGAAGGAATAACAATTCTGAGGAGATCAGAAGGCCATAAGAAACAGGGGCAGGTGGAGGCCATGTTGACTTTGTTATTTCTATGTGAAACACAAGCTGTTTCCTGTATTGACCAAATGACCACACAACTAGTATATTAGTTCAAAAGACAGTTTATTAACAAACACAAGACTTATTTCATATGCAATGATACATGTGGCTATGCACTAAACTATATCTAATAACTAAGATGACCTATACTTAACTTTGGGATGACCGGCTCTGTGCGGGAGATAAGGCCTTTATCTGTGTCCACGTGGGTCGGTTGGAAGTCGTCAGGTTCGTCTCGGCTGGGCTCGTCCTTCAGGTAGCGATCGCGGGTCCTTGAACTTGGCTGGTTGATATGCTGCAATTGGTCACACAGAGGCCAGTCCAAAAGAGGCCGATCACTCGGTTTGCAGTTTTTATTTCCCAGGGTTTCCGCGCCCTTTGGGGGGTCCCTAACTCCAGATCCAATGGATCGAAAGGGTTTCGATCACCCTCATTGATCCTGGCCAATTAGGGGGCGGATACCTCGATAGCTAGGCGGGTCCTAGCTGTCATTGTCCCAAGCACGTATGCCTTTCAAAATAAGGGGAAGTGGCGCTGGTTAGTCTGCTACTGTTGCCGTTCCTTGATTCGAGTTCTATTGTCCTGGGGAAATGGTGATTGACCTTAAATAGGTGCATGTTTCTGTCAGGTCTGGCTTCTTTGCACAATACACAGGCTGTGTACTTGTTTGTGTCCCACGTTGACCACAATTCCCATGGTCCTTTGCAGGTGGCCATTTTAGATGGCTACATTCCATCCTCTTGATCCTGAACATGAAGCGTGGTGGATCACAGTATTGATCCCATGTCTGTTTTGTTGGTTTTGGTCACCCGTTGGTCAGCAAAGGTCATACTCTGCTCTGTCCTAAAGTCATTGCACAATCTCACTTAATTCATTATTACATACATTCATTAAATCAATTCACTACGAATGACTATGTCATTTCTAAAATTAGATTCATATAAAATATTTTAACTTAAATTCATATAAAGACAGTTGGTTTCTAACTAAACTTTCTGCACTACACTCATGCTGCTGCTTCTATATAAAGAACTTATTTACAACACAAAATTTAAAACAGCAGCACCACATTCCTTCTCCTTATCATATTTCATCAGTACAGAGGCACAAATGGTCCATTTTAGCAGTGGTTGTTACAGTTGATTGTAAGTTGTACACTATTATGATAGCTTTATTGAATTCCAAAGAAGGGGGCTCGAACTGTGGATATAGGGGGACGGGAGGCTTTTGCCTCCCATTTACGGAGTCGGAATGTGAGGATGACAATATATATTATCGCAATCAGGACAAGGTTCTCGACTATGTAGGAAAGTGGGTTCCATTTTGCAATGTCTTCCCACCAGGTGGGGGTTTCAGTCTCGATTTCTAACAGTTGCTGGGTGGTATCCTGACTGAGGTGGTCTGTTGTGTGCAGGTGTTTGGAACTGGCTTTTGTCCTAATCTAATTATGTTTATTACCAAGTTACCTTTAGTGGGTGTCCCGGGGCAAAATTGTCTGATTGCTAATCTGTTCCCTGCACTTCTCTTTAAACAGCCAATTTCGGGGCACCCTTCATTCGTAAGTTCCCACCAATCTCCTTTCCCAGTTGTGCTGATGTAACATTCTGATGTGCTCCTGTTGGGCTTTCTATACATTGCCCTTTGGTTATTACACCCAAATCGGATGCTTCTGTTGTGTCTGACCCATAGTGTCCCGTCCCTTCATTCCTCTGCATCTGGGGGTTTATACCACAAGCCGCCAGTTGCTCGGAGTTCAGTAAGTCCAGCGATGATCAATGTGAAGAATAGGTGTCCTGGATTCATCCTGCGGTGTGTCTGTTTTCTAGGGAATCAAGCATAGTGCCATGTTGTTATCGTTGGTTAATATCTGTATTAGTCTTTCTCTCTTAGTTCCAATTACCCTTTATGATTGTCACCATGTGTGACTCCCCATTTTATTTAAAAAAAAAACAACTTTTGAGAGGTACTAATCCAAGGTACTAATTCAAAATTCAAATAAATTCAAAACAGAGGTATAAAAGCCAATATAAGTGTACTTTACCTGAATGCTCGTAGTATTCGGAATAAGGTAAATGAGTTGATGGCGCAAATCATCGTGAATGACGATGATTTAGTGGCCATTACTGAAACTTGGTTGAAGGATGGTCACGACTGGGATTTAAATATCCAAGGATATCAAACTATTTGGAAGGACAGAGTGGATGGGAAGGGAGGTGGTGTAGCTCTGTTATTTAAAGATGACATCCGGGCAATAGTAAGGGATGACATCGGTGCTATGGAGGATAAGGTTGAATCCATTTGGGTGGAAATCAGGAATAGTCAGGCGCAAAAGTCTCTGATAGGAGTAGTGTATAGGCTACCAAATAGTAATATTATGGTGGGACAGACAATAAACAAAGAAATAACTGATGCATTTAGAAATGGTACAGCAGTTACCATGCGCAGGTCAAAGAGACACAGCCTGAGTGAGTAAGACACATCCAGAGTGGGAATTTGAAACTTGGTAATTTGGTGCAGTGAGGTAACCAGGAAAGGTAAGTGATAAATCTAATTCTGTTGTTTTTCAGTTAAAAGTGCAGTGTAGGTTAGTGTCTGATTGGCTGAAGCTGCCCCCACCCTAATTGCTGAGAGGCAGTGATCTGGCAGTCACCTGAGGCCTGTTTAGGGGCACAGAGGTACACATTGTATTCTTCTCTTTGTAGTTTAAGTAGTGTGAGTCATCCTGAAGTCCGTATAAAAGACAGACAGCGCACTCAGGAAGCGTTGCGCAGGTCAAAGAGACACAGCCTGAGTGAGTAACACACATCCAGAGTGGGAATTTGAAACTTGGTAATTTGGTGCAGTGAGGTAATTCGCTGCAGAGTGGGAGAAGGTGCTTTTTCCCTACTGTTTTGTTCTCTCTCTTTCTTCTGGCCTGTAACTTTTAATCTGCAGGGAGAGAACCAGAGAGCATCTAAGACCCTCAAAAGGTATGAAAGTGATTTTTACTCATTTTTACTTTTATTACATTTTCAAATTGTGTGTGTGTGTTTGGGGGGGGGGGGGGGGACTGAAGTGACATCACAGAAAAGCTGTGACCTGAGTGGCTGGTTGGGAATCTACACTAAATTAAAAAAATTAAGCATTGGTAACTAATTAAACATAATTACTTAATTATAATTTAGAGGAGTATTTAAGCCAGAGATCGGAGAGTACTATATTGAGCTTTCACATTTATAGTAGAAATCTAGTGCTAGGAAACAGATAGTTAACAGTAACTTTTTAAAACAAAATTTAACTTTTAACTTTAATTTACTAATTAATTGACGCAATGTCAGTTAAAGGGGTGCAGTGCTCTGACGGTGAGATGTGGCAGGTCCGGGAGGCTTCCAGCGTCCCGGATGGCTTCATCTGCAGAAAGTGCACCCAACTGGAGCTCCTCCCAGACCGCATGGTTCGGTTGGAGCAGCAATTGGATGCACTTAGGAGCATGCAGGTGGCGGAAAGCGTCATAGATAGCAGTAATATAAATGTGGTCACACCCAAGGTGCAGGCAGAGAAATGGGTGACCACCAGAAAGGGCAGGCAGTCAGTGCAGGAATCCCCTGTGGTTGTCCCCCTCTCGAACAGGTATACCCCTTTGGATACTGTCGGGGGGATAGCCTATCAGGGGAAAACAGCAGCAGCCAGAGCAGTGGCACCACGGCTGGCTCTGATGTTCAGAAGGGAGGGTTAAAGCGCAGAAGAGCAATAGCAATAGGGGACTCTATAGTCAGGGGCACAGATAGGCGCTTCTGTGGACGTGAAAGAGACTTCCAGGATGGTATGTTGCCTCCCTGGTGCCAGGGTCCAGGATGTCTCCGAACGGGTAGAGGGCATCCTGAAGGGGGAGGGCAAACAGGCAGAGGTCGTTGTACATATTGGTACTAACGACATAGGCAGGAAGGGGCATGAGGTCCTGCAGCGGGAGTTCAGGGACCTAGGAAGAAAGTTAAAAGACAGGACATCTAGGGTTGTAATCTCGGGATTACTCCCTGTGCCACGTGCCAGTGAGGCGAGAAATAGGAAGATAGGGCAGCTAAACACGTGGCTAAACAGCTGGTGTAGGAGGGAGGGTTTCCGTTATCTGGACCACTGGGAGCTCTTCCGGGGCAGGTGTGACCTATATAAGCAGGACGGGTTGCATCTAAACTGGAGAGGCATAAATATCCTGGCCGCGAGGTTTGCTAGTGTCACACGGGAGGGTTTAAACTAGTATGGAAGGGGGCTGGGCACGGGAGCAATAGGTCAGAAGGTGAGAGCATTGAGGGAGAACTAGGGAATAGGGCCAGTATGGCTCTCAGGCAGAGCAGATAGGGAGAAGTTGCTGAACACAGCAGGTCTGGTGGCCTGAAGTGCATATGTTTTAATGCAAGAAGTATTACGGGTAAGGCAGATAAACTTAGAGCTTGGATTAGTACTTGGAACTATGATGTTGTTCCCATTACAGAGATCTGGTTGAGGGAAGGGCAGGATTGGCAGCTATACGTTCCAGGATTTAGATGTTTCAGGCGGGATAGAGGGGGATGTAAAAGGGGTGGCGGAGTTGCGCTACTGGTTAGGGAGGATATCACAGCTGTACTACGAGAGGACACCTCAGAGGGCAGTGAGGCTATATGGGTAGAGATTAGGAATAATGAAATGAAAATTGCTTATTGTCACAAGTAGGCTTCAAATGAAGTTACTGTGAAAAGCCGCTAGTCGCCACATTCCGGCGACTGTTCGGGGAGGCTGGTACGGGAATAAGAAGGGTGCAGTCACAATGTTGGGGGTTTACTACAGGCCTCCCAACAGCCAACGGGAGATAGAGGAGCAGGTAGATACACAGATTTTGGAAAAGAGTAAAAACAACAGGGTTGAGGTGATTGGAGATTTCAACTTCCCCAATATTGACAGGGACTCACTTAGTGCCAGGGGCTTAGACGGGGCAGAGTTTGTAAGGAGCATCCAGGAGGGCTTCTTAAAACAATATGTAGACATTCCAACTAGGGAAGGGGCAGTACTGGACCTGGTATTGGGGAATGAGCCCGGCCAGGTGGTACAAGTTTCAGTAGAGGAGCATTTTGGGAACAGTGACCACAATTCAGTAAGTTTTAAAGTGCTGATGGACAAGGAAAAGAGTGGTCCTAGGGTGAATGTGCTAAATTGGGGGAAGGCTAATTATAACAATATTAGGCAGGAACTGAAGAACCTAGATTGGGGGCGGATGTTTGAGGGCAAATCAACATCTGACATGTGGGAGGCTTTCAAGTGTCAGTTGAATGGAATTCAGGACCGGCATGTTCCTGTGAGGAAGAAGGATAAATACGGTAATTTTCAGGAACCTTGGATAACGAGAGATATTGTAGGCCTCGTCAAAAAGAAAAAGGAAGCATTTGTCAGGGCTAAAAGGCTGGGAACAGACGAAGCCTGTGTGGAATATAAGGAAAGTAGGAAGCAACTTAAGCAAGGAGTCAGGAGGGCTAGAAGGGGTCATGAAAATCATTGGCAAATAGGGTTAAGGAAAATCCCAAGGCTTTTTACACTTACATAAAAAGCAAGAGGGTAGCCAGGGAAAGGGTTGGCCCACTGAAGGATGGGCAAGGGCATCTATGTGTGGAGCCAGAGGAAATGGGCGAGGTACTAAATGAATGCTTTGCATCAGTATTCACCAAAGAGAAGGAATTGGTAGATGTTGAGTCTGGAGATGGGTGTGTAGATAGCCTGGGTCACATTGAGATCCAAAAAGACGAGGTGTTGGGCGTCTTGAAAAATATTAATGTAGATAAGTCCCCAGGGCCAGATGGGATCTACCCCAGAATACTGAAGGAGGCTGGAGCGAAAATTGCTGAGGCCTTGACAGAAATCTTTGGATCCTCACTGTCTTCAGGTGATGTCCCGGAGGACTGGAGAATAGCCAATGTTGTTCCTCTGTTTAAGAAGGGTAGCAAGGATAATCCAGGGAACTACAGGCCGGTGAGCCTTACGTCAGTGGTAGGGAAATTACTGGAGAGAATTCTTTGAGACAGGATCTACTCCCATTTGGAAGCAAATGGATGTATTGGTGAGGGGCAGCATGGTTTTGTGAAGGGGAGGTCGTGTCTCACTAACTTGATAGAGTTTTTCGAGGAGGTCATAAAGATGATTGATGCAGGTAGGGCAGTGGATGCTGTCTATCTGGACTTCAGTAAGGCCTTTGACAAGGTCCCTCATGGTAGACTGGTACAAAGGGTGAAGTCGCACGGGATCAGGGGTGAGCTGGCAAGGTGGATGCAGAACTGGCTAGGTCATAGAAGGCAGAGAGTAGCAATGGAAGGATGCTTTTCTAATTGGAGGGCTGTGACCAGTGGTGTTCCACAGGGATCAGTGCTGGGACCTTTGCTGGTTGTAGTATATATAAATTATTTGGAGGAAAATGTAACTGGTCTGATTAGTAAGTTTGCAGACGACACAAAGGTTGGTGGAATTGCAGACAGCGATGAGGACTGTCAGAGGATACAGCAGGATTTAGATTGTTTGGATACTAGGGCGGAGAGATGGCAGATGGAGTTTAATCCGGACAAATGTGAGGTATTGCATTTTGGAAGGTCTAATGCAGGTAGGGAATTATACAGTGAATGGTAGAACCCTCAAAAGTATTGAAAGTCAGAGAGATCTAGGTGTACAGGTCCACAGGTCACTGAAAGGGGCAACACAGGTGGAGAAGGTAGTCAAGAAGGCATACGGCATGCTTGCCTTCATTGATCGGGGCATTGAGTATGAGAATTGGCAAGTCATGTTGCAGCTGTATAGAACCTTAATTAGGCCACACTTGGAGTATATTGCTCAATTCTGGTCACCACACTACCAGAAGGATGTGGAGGCTTTAGAGAGGGTGCAGAAGAGATTTACCAGAATGTTGCCTGGTATGGAGGGCATTAGCTATGAGGAGCGGTTGAATAAACTCGGTTTGTTCTCACTGGAACGACGAAGGTTGAGGGGCGACCTGATAGAGGTCTACAAAATTATGAGCGGCATCGACAGAGTGGATAGTCCGAGGCTTTTCCCCAGGATAGAGGGGTCAATTACTAGGGGGCATAGGTTTAAGGTGAGGGGGCAAGGTTTAGAGTAGATGTACGAGGCAAGTTTTTTACGCAGAGGGTAGTGGGTGCCTGGAACTCGCTACCGGAGGAGGTGGTGAAAGCAGGGACGATAGTGACATTTAAGGGGCATCTTGACAAATACATGAATAAGACGGGAATAGAGGGATACGGACCCAGGAAGTGTTGAAGATTGTAGTTTAGTCGGGCAGCATGGTCGGCACGGGCTTGGAGGGCCGAAGGGCCTGTTCCTTTGCTGTATATTTCTTTGTTCTTTGTCCATGTCGATTGGTTTAACCAGGTAGGTCAAGGCAGCCTTGTGGAGGGGTTTATAGAATGTATCCGTGATAGTTTCCTAAAATAGTATGTAATGGAACCTAGGAGGCAACAAGCGGTCCTAGATCTGGTCCTGTGTCATGAGACAGGATTGATTAATGATCTCATAGTTAGGGATCCTCTCGGAAGGAGCGATCACAATATGGTGGAATTTAAAATACAGATAGAGGGTGCTAAGGTAAAATCAAACACTAATGTTTTGTGCTTAAACAAAGGAGATTACAATGGGATGAGAGAAGAGCTAGATAAGGTAGAGCTAGCTGGGAGCAAAGACTTTATGGAGAAACAGTTGTAGAACAGTGGAGAACCTTCCATGCGATTTTTCACAGTGCTCCGCAAAGGTTTATACCAACAAAAAGAAAGATGATAGAAAGAGGGAAAATCGACCGTGGATATCTAAGGAAATAAGGGAGAGTATTAAATTTAAGGAAAAAGCATACAAAGTGGCAAATATTAGTGGGAGTCTGGAGGACTGGGAAATCTTTAGGGGGCAACAAAAAGCTACTTAAAAAGCTATAAAGAAGAGTAAGAGCGATCATGAGAGCAAACCTGCTCTGAATAGAAAAGCCGATAGTACAAGTTTCTACAAACATATAAAAGAAAAAAGAGTGGCTCAGGTAAATATTAGTCCTTTAGAGGATGAGAAGGGAGATTTAATAATGGGAGATGAGGAAATGGCTGAGGAACTGAACAGGTTTTTTGGGTCAGTCTTCACAGTAGAAGACACAAATAACATGCCAGTGACTGATATAAATGAGGCTATGACAGGTGAGGACCTTGAGATGATTGTTATCACTAAGGAGGCAGTATTGGGCAAGCTAATGGGGCTAAAGGTAGACACGTCTCCTGGCCCTGATGCAATGCATCCCAGAGTGCGAAAAGTGATGGCTTAGGAAATTGCAAATGCACTAGTGATAATTTCCCAAAATTCACAAGACTCTGGGGTGGTCCCGGCGGATTGGAAATTAGCAAACATGACACCACTGTTTAAAAAAAGGAGGTAGGCAGAAAGCGGGTAATTATAGGCCAGTGAGCTTAACTTCGGTAGTAGGGAAGATGCTGGAATCTATCATCAAGGAACAAATAGCGAGGCATCTGGATTGAAATTGTCCCATTGGGCAGATGCAGCATGGGTTCATAAAGGGCAGGTCGTGGCTAACTAATTCAGTGGAATTTTTTGAGGACATTACCAGAGCGGTAGATAATGGGGAGCCATTGGATGTGGTATATCTGGATTTCCAGAAAGCCTTTGACAAGGTGCCACACAAAAGGTTGCTGCATAAGATAAAGATGCATGGCATTAAGGGTAAAGCAGTAGCATGGATAGATGATTGGTTAATTCATACAAAGCAAAGAGTGGGGATTAATGAGTGTTTCTCTGGTTGGCAATCAGTAGCTAGTGGTTTCCCTCAGGGATCAGTGTTGAGCCCACAATTGTTCACAATTTAGAGAGATGATTTGGAGTTGGGGACCAAGGGCAATGTGACTAAGTTTGCAGACGACACTAAGATGAGTGGTAAAGCAAAAAGTGCAGAGGATACCGGAAGTCTGCAGAGGGATTTGGATAGGCTAAGTGAATGGGCTAGGGTCTGGCAGATGGAATACAATGTTTTTTTTTCATATATAAATTTAGAATACCCAATTCATTTTTTTCCAATTAAGGGGCAATTTAGCGTGGCCAATCCACCTACACTGCACATCTTTGGGTTGTGGGGGCGAAACCCACACAAACACGGGGAGATTGTGCAAACTCCACACAGTCAGTGACCCAGCGCCGGGACCAAACCTGGTACCTCGGTGCCGTGAGGCAGCAAGGCTAAACCTCTGCGCCACCGTGCTGCCCATGATGGAATACAATGTTGACAAATGTGAGGTTATCCATTTTGGTAGGAATAACAGCAAAAGGGATTATTATTTAAATGATAAAATATTAAAACATGCTGCTGTGCAGAGAGACCTGGGTGTGCTAGTGCAAGAGTCGCAAAAAGTTGGTTTAGAGATGCAACAGGTGATTAAGAAGGCAAATGAAATGTTGTCCTCCATTGCTAGAGGGATGGGGTTTAAGACTAGGGAGGTTATGCTGCACTTGTATAAGGTGTTAGTGGAGTATTGTGTTCAGTTTTGGTCTCCTTACCTGAGAAAGGGCGTACTGGCGCTGGAAGGTGTGCAGAGGAGATTCGCTAGGTTAATCCCAGAGCTGAAGGGGTTGGATTACGAAGAGAGGTTGAGTAAACTGGGACTGTACTCATTGGAATTTAGAAGGACGAGGGGGGGATCTTATAGTAACGTATAAAATTATGAAGGGAATAGATAGGATAGATGCGGGCAGGTTGTTTCCACAGGCGGGTGAAAGCAGAACTAGGGGTCATAGCCTCGAAATAAGGGGAAGTAGATTTAGGACTGAGTTTAGGAGGAACTTCTTCACTCAAAAGTTTGCGAATCTATGGAATTCCTTGCCCAGAGAAGCAGTTGAGGCTCCTTCATTGAATGTTTTTAAGATAAAGATAGATAGTTTTTTGAAGAATAATGGGATTAAGGGTTATGGTGTTCGGGCTGGAAAGTGGAGCTGAGTCCACAAAAGATCAGCCATGATCTCATTGAATGGTAGAGCAGGCTCGAGGGGCCAGATGGCCTACTCCTGCTCCTAGTTCTTATGTTCTTATGTAAGTGCCGCAATTCAATCATTCAAGGGTCTCACAGCTTGTGTGGTCGATGCTAGGAATGGGCGGATGCTTTTTTCGACCGGTCTCCATCTTTAGTAACAAACATGGGAGGTTGAGGCTTTGCTTAGCCAGCCGAATTTCAGGGCGGCCGGTTTTATAAAGGGGCAGCAGCAGTGATCAACAACCATTCTGTTTAAGTGTAAATTGCATTTGAAAGCGACCTGATGGGGTCTAAAGAATAGTGGAAAAAGTCATGGTTTATTCTGTGGAGCAAAAGGAAGATTCAAGACCTGCCCAAATCAGTGAAGTGCGTAGTAAACCATTTCAGGGATCGTGAAGGGAACATGAGGTGCGTGTGGGCCTCTGCGGGAGGAGAATGGGTGGGATCCCCGGGTAGGGCTGGGGTTAGTGCTGATACTCCACTACCCGAGCTTGAATTGACCGGATAATTCTGGAGCCCTCGGGTAGGGTGGGGATTGGTGCCGTTACTCCTTCCTTGGGTGACCGTAATGAGCGGGAAGAATTTGTAGTCGTATAAGATCCAACAAGTGTACATTTAACTGCCATTGATCAGTAGACCGTGTCTTATGGTTCTGTGAGAAGAAGAATTATAACTGTATAAAGAAATCTGGTGTCAGGCCGACAGTAATTAAAACCATGTATTGGAAAGGAAGATGAGGTGGAAAAAAAAAAGAAGACGGGTAGGCTCTATCAGGTATTTGGACACCTTAATTCTTAGCCAGTGTCCGGTTCTCATCATCTGGACACCTCAGATATTTGTGTGCATGAGTTCCATTAGATCATTTCCCAAAAGGGGCTCATCGCTTGAATCATCACCTTATCCTGGTTGCCAGACTCGTGTCTGCATATTTCGGGCGTTATCCGCATAGGCCTGTGGATGGTCCGATTCGTCATGTCTTACCAACCTGTAGGATTGTCATGGTGCCAAAGAGGAGTATCGGGGTGAGGTGTGACGGAGGGTAGTCGGGAACTGGTGTACTGGAAGTGGAAGCAATGTTGCTGGGGGTGGGCGGAGGATAAGTCGGTAGGTGGGGACGGTCATACAAGGGGTCGAATAGATCCAAGGCGTTGTGCCGGGGGCTAGGGTAGCTGACGGTGGAGTGATCACGCCAGTTGCCAGGGATGTTAGTCAAATCCAGGAGGCTCTCATCAGAGTCAAGATCGAGGTTGAAACCTGTGACTATGGGTGGAGTCGTGGGAAAGGTGTCGTCATGGGGGGGGCGGTTGGAGCAGGCGGCGGGCTGAATCGTCAGTGGGCAGAGTGTCATCCGCTCCCATTGTCAAGGTTAAGTGGTGGGCGAGGCTACGTTGTGATCTGTAGAGTTTGAGTTGGTTGATGTGGAACCAACCAGTCTTATCGTTGGGGTATGCTATTTTGTACACCGAGGGGCTTACTTTGTCTGTAATAGAGCAAGGGCCTGCAAATTTAGGGGATAGGAAGGAACTGGGGTTGTACAATGAGACCATAACTTGCTGGCCGACTGTGTATTCTATGGGGTGAACTTTTTTGTCAAAGCTAGCTTTACTCTGCATATTTCTAGCGCCTAGTCGGACAGCAGGAGCCAGTTGTGCTGCTTTAATGTTCTTTGTGACCTGTTGCATTGCTTTCTCGTGGGTCAGAGCGGTTGCTGCGTGATTTGTCAAATCGAGCCCTAATAAATATTCAATGCCTTTCATGGGTCTCCCTGTCATAAGGGTGTGGGGGGTGAAACCTGTGGAACTGGAAACTGTGCTCCTGATGAACATGAGAGCGAAGGGTAGTACTGTATCCCAAGTGGTGTTGTTCTGCTGTACCATTTTCCTAATGGTAATTTTTAAAGTGCGGTTCATGCGCTCTACCATACCGCTGGATTGGGGGTGGCATGCGATGTGGAATTTCTGTTTGATGCCGAAAATAGTCATTACGTTTTGCATTACCCTGCTGGTGAAGTGGGAACCTTGGTCTGACTCAATGCTGCATGGAAGATCGCAGCGTGTAAATATCTGATGGGTCAAAATTTTAGCGGTGGCCTTTGCAGTGTTTGAACGTGTGGGGAATGCTTCGACCCATTTTATAAATGTATCTATAACAACCAGCACGTATTTGAAACCATTTCTGCAGGGGGGAGGGGACCAATGTAATCGATTTGCAGATTTGTCTAGGGGCCGTCTGCAGGTCGGGTGTGTCTTAATTGTACCTTCTTTGCATAATGTTTGGGATTGTTCTGAGCGCAAATGAGGCAATTCTCAACATAATGTGTGACATCGCTTTTCAATTCGGGCCACCAACACAAAGGTCTTAAGGTCTTAAATGGGCAATGGTGGTGTCTATTCCCTGATGCCCATGTCTGTCATGGAATTGGTAAATTAACTGGTTTCTGTCTTGGGCGGGGACCACATAAATTCCGTCCTTTAAAACTATGCCGTCCTGTATTGTGAGTGTGTCCTTCCATTTATCATCGGGGGCTGGGTAGGTGCCGTTCAGTACCTGTTTAAGGGACATAGAACATAGAACATAGAAAATACAGCACAGAACAGGCCCTTCGGCCCACGATGTTGTGCCAAACCTTTGTCCTAGATTAATAATAGATTATCATTGAATTTACAGTGCAGAAGGAGGCCATTCGGCCCTTTGAGTCTGCACCGGCTCTTGGAAAGAGCACCCTACCCAAACTCAACACCTCCACCCAACACCAAGGGCAATTTTGGACACTAAGGGCAATTTATCATGGCCAATCCACCTAACCTGCACATCTTTGGACTGTGGGAGGAAACCGGAGGAAACCCACGAAGGCCTTGAGGTTTTCTTTGATCCTATCCGCCAAAGATTGTTCATGCCCTCTCTTAGCTCTCCTAATCCCTTTCTTCAGTCCCCTCTTGGCTATCTTGTATCCCTCCAATGCCCTGTCTGAACCTTGTTTCCTCAGCCTTACATAAGTCTCCTTTTTCCTCTTAACAAGACATTCAACCTCTCTTGTCAACCATGGTTCCCTCACTCGACCATCTCTTCCCTTCCTGACAGGGACATACATATCAAGGACACGTAGTACCTGTTCCTTGAACAAGTTCCACATTTCACTTGTGTCCTTCCCTGGCCGCCTATGTTCCCAACTTATGCACTTCAATTCTTGTCTGACAACATCGTATTTACCCTTTCCCCAATGGTAAACCTTGCCTGTTGCACGCACCTATCCCTCTCCATTACTAAAGTGAAAGTCACAGAATTGTGGTCACTATCTCCAAAATGCTCCCCCACTAACAAATCTATCACTTGCCCTGGTTCATTACCAAGTACTAAATCCAATATTGCCCCTCCTCTGGTCGGACAATCTGCATACTGTGTTAGAAAAGCTTCCTGGACACACTGCACAAACACCACCCCATCCAAGCTATTTGATCTAAAGAGTTTCCACTCAATGTTTGGGAAGTTAATGTCACCCATGACTACTACCCTGTGACTTCTGCACCTTTCCAAAATCTGTTTCCCAATCTGTTCCTCCACATCGCTGCTACTATTGGGGGGCCTATAGAAAACTCCTAACAAGGTGACTGCTCCTTTCCTATTTCTGACTTCAACCCATACTACCTCAGTAGGGTGATACTCCTCAAACTGCCTTTCTGCAGGGAGTCGTCTGTTTTCTATGCTTGGGATAAATCTTCAATATTGGTTTGGGAAACCTGGATTGAATGCATCTGTTCGCCTTCGGGTGGTTGCCAAAAGTGACCATTGCGTGATCCAACTTTAGCTAAGGTGTCTGCCTTGCGATTACCAGGTGGGGAGGTGTGGTGATGGCTCTTTATTGAATGATGCCGTATGTGCGGCCGGTGGCTTCTTTAAGAATGTGTTTCAGTACAGGGGTGGAGGGTAGGGGTTTTCTGTCGGCGGATACAAAACCTCGAGATTCCCATAGGGGGAGGAATTTGGTCGAACTGTTGCAAACATACAAGCTGTCTGAATGTCTGTCCACAAGCATTGGAAAAGTGTCCGGGTGATCAACTACATAGGCTATGGCTGCGAGTTCTGCTTGCGAACCTAAGTGGCCGGGCAATTTTAAAGATATCTCTTCTCGTGGGCATCCCTGTGAATCCTCCCATATAAATCCCGCATCCAGTGATTATTACACCATCCTCAACAGTGGAGGAGCCATCTACATAGATTTTAAATGTGTCCCCTGTGTCTTGAGAACCTTGTTTCTCACAGCCTGCACATGGTTGTAGTGGTGTTTGGCTGCAATAATCTGGCATTCATGTGGCGTCCCTGCGTATTGCAAATTGTCTGCCAAGAATGTATGGGTCTTGGTGCGTTTCACAGAGATGTCCCTGCCTTGTAGCAATACTGTCCAGCGAGCTGCTCTGAGCTGGCTAACAGAACCATCTTTTAGTCTGCCGTCTAAAAAAGTTGAGTGGGGGTGTGCTTGGTCAAGATCGTGACTGGGTTGAGGCCTGTAATATAACCAAAATACTGAACTGCCCAAAAGACTGCAAGCAAGTGTCATTCACAGGTGAAAAATCCTTGTTCTACGAGGTCTAAAACTCTAGATGTATAGCCTACCGGTCCTAATCGGTCATGTTGTTCCTGTAGGAGCACTGCTGAGAGGGTTTGGTTGGTGGTTGCTACTTCTATGGCATAGGGCATGTCAGGGTTGGGGACTTGTAAAGCGGGAGCTGTGCCTAGGGTGCGTTTTAAATCGTCAATCTCGTCTGTGTGCTATGGAAGCCAATTCCATGGGGTGTTCTTTTTCAGAAGCTCTGAGAGTGGGGCAGCCTTGGTGGCAAAACCATCCATGTAATTCCTACAGTATCCCACCTAGGAATGAACAGAATGCACTTACATAACGGAGCAGGGGCAATTTAACAATGGAGTCAATTTGCTTCTGTTCAATCTCTCGTTTGCCGTGAGTGATAATGGTGCCTAAATAGAGTACCTGTTCCCTCATTATCTGTGCCTTTTTGGGGTTTACCTTACATCCGATGGACTGGAGCAGGGTTAGTAATTTGGCTAACAGAGCCACATGCTCTTCCTTGGTATCAGTTTGCAGGAGCAGGTCGTCTACATACTGAACTAGGTATTCGGGGCGGGAGAATTTAGAGAGACCAGCAGCTAGCTGTCTGTGGAAAATGGAGGGGAAATTATGAAAGCCTTGGGGGAGACACATCCATGTGTACTGTTGGCCTTGAAAAGTGAACGCAAATTTATATTGGCAAGCTCGGTCTAGGGGAATGGACCAAAAACCATTGCTAATATCCAACATGGTGAAATACATGCTTGCACTCGCTGTTTTAGCATGGTCACATGACTCGTGGCAACAGCGGGGGCTGTTAAAACGATAACTTTATTTAATTCGCGATAGTCAATTGTGATTCGCCATGAGCCTTCTGGTTTCTTTACTGGTCAAATTGGGGCATTATTAGTGGAAGCTATGGGTCGAATCACTCCTTGTTTTAACAGACTGTTAATGACTTTTAAAATTTCGCTCTCAGCCTGTTGTGGGAATCCATACTGTTTCTGCGGTTTGGGATTACATAAGAACATAAGAACTAGGAGCAGGAGTAGGCCATCTGGCTCCTTGAGCCTGCTCCGCCATTCAATGAGATCATGGCTGATCTTTTTTGGACTCAGCTCCACTTTCCGGCCCGAACACCATATCCCTGAATCCCTTTATTCTTAAAAAAACTATCTATCTTTATCTTAAAAACATTTAATTAAGGAGCCTCAACTGCTTTACTGGGCAAGGAATTCCATAGATTCACAACCCTTTGGGTGAAGAAGTTTCTCCTATGCTCAGTCCTAAATCTACTTCCCCTAATTTGAGGCCAAGCCGCCTAGTTCTGCTTTCACCCACCAGTGGAAACAACCTGCCCGCATCTATCCTATCTATTCCCTTTAAAGTTTTATACGTTTCGATAACATCCCCCCGCATCCTCTAAATTCCAACGAGTACAGTCCCAGTCTACTCAAACTCTCCTCGTAATCCAACCCCTTCAGCTCTTGGATTAACCTAGTGAATCTCCTCTGCACACCCTCCAGCGCCAGTACGTCCTTTCTCCGGTAAGGAGACCAAAACTGAACACAATACTCCAGGTGTGGCCTCATTAACACCGTATACAATTGCAGAATAACCTCCCTAGTCTTAAATTCCATCCCTCTAGCAATGAAGGACAAATTCCATTTACCTTCTCAATCACATGTTGCACCTGTAAACCACCTTTTTGCGACTCATGCACTAGCACACCCAGGTCTCTCTGCACAGCGGCATGTTTTAATATTTTATCATTTAAATAATAATCCCTTTTGCTATTATTTCCATCAAAATGGATAACCTCACATTTGTCAACATTGTGTTCCATCTGCCAGACCCTAGCCCATTCACTTAACCTATCCAAATCCGTCTGCAGACTTCCGGTATCCTCTGCACTTTTTGCTTTACCACACATCTTAGTGTCGTCTGCAAACATGGACACATTGCATTCGGTCCCCAACACCAAATCATCTATGTAAATTGTGAACAATTGTGTGCCCAACACTGAACCCTGAGGGACACCACTAGCTACTGATTGCCAACCAGAGAAACACCCATTAATCCCCACTCTTTCCTTTCTATTAATTAATCAATCCTCTATCCATGCTACTACTTCACCGTTAATGCCATGCATCTTTATCTTATGCAGCAATCTTTTGTGTTGCACCTTGTCAAAAGCTTTCTGGAAATCCAGATATACCACATCCATTGGCTACCCGTTATCTACCGCACTGGTAATGCCCTCAAAAAATTCCACTAAATTAGTTAGGCACGACCTGCCCTTTATGAACCAATGCTGTGTCTGCCCAATGGGACAATTTCCATCCAGATGCCTAGCTATTTCATCCTTGATGATAGATTCCAGCATCTTCCCTACTACCGAAGTTAAGCTCACTGGCCTATAATTACCCGCTTTCTGCCTACCTCCTTTTTTGTTGCTAATTTGTTTGCTAATTTCCAATCCGCCGGGACCACCCCAGAGTCCAGTGAATTTTGGTAAATTATCATTAGAGCATTTGCAATTTCCCTAGCCATCTCTTTTAGCACTCTGGGATGCATTCCATCAGGGCCAGGAGACATGTCTACCTTTAGCCCCATTAGCTTGCCCCTCACTACTTCCTTAGTGATAACAATCATCTCAAGGTCCTCAGCTGTCATAGCCTCATTTCCATCAGTCACTGGCATGTTATTTGTGTCTTCCACTGTGAAGACCAACCCAAAAATCCTGTTCTGTTCCTCAGCCATTTCCTCATCTCCCATTATTAAATCTCCCTTCTCATCCTCTAAAGGACCAATATTTACCTTCGCCACTCTTTTTTCTTTTATATATTTGTAGAAAATTTTACTGTCCGTTTTTATATTCTGAGCAAGTTTACTCTCATAATCTATTTTACTCTTCTTTATCGTTGTTTTAGTAGCTTTCTGTTGCCCCCTAAAGATTTTCCAGTCCTCTAGTCTCCCACTAATCTTTGCCATTTTGTATGCTTTTTCCTTCAATTTGATACTCTCACTTATTTCCTTAGATATCCACGGTCGATTTTCCCTCTTTATACCGTCCTTCCTTTTTGTTGGCATAAACCTTTGCTGAGCACTGTGAAAAATTGCTTGGAATGTTCTCCACTGTTCCTCAACTGTTTCACCATAAAGTCTTTGCTCCCAGTCTACCGTAGCTAGCTCTTCTCGCATCCCATTGTAATCTCCTTTGTTGAAGCACAAAACACTTCTGCTTGATTTTACCTTCTCATCCTCCATCTGTATTTTAAATTCCACCATATTATGATTGCTCCTTCTGAGAGGATCCCTAACTATGAGATCATTAATCAATCCTGTCTCATTACACAGGACCAGATCTCGGACCGCTTATTCCCTCTTAGGTTCCATTACATACTGTTCCAGGAAACTATCGCAGATACATTCTATAAAATCCTCCTCTAGGCTGCCTTGACCGACCTGGTTAAACCAATCGACATGTAGATTAAAATCTCCCATGGTAACTGCTGTACCATTTCTACATGCATCAGTTATTTCTTTGTTTATTGCCTCCCCCGCCATAATGTTACTATTTGGTGGCCTATACACTACTCCTATCAGTGATGTTTTCGCCTTGCTATTCCTGATTTCCACCCAAATGGATTCAACCTTATCCTCCATAGCACCGATGTCATCCCTTACTATTGCCCGGATGTCATCCTTAAATAACAGAGCTACACCATCTCCTTTACCATCCACTCTGTCCTTCCGAATAGTTTGATACCCTTGGATATTTAACTCCCAGTCATGACCATCCTTTAACCATGTTTCAGTAATGGCCACTAAATCATAGTCATTCACGATGATTTGCGCCATCAACTCATTTACCTTATTCCGAAAACTACGAGCATTCAGGTAAAGTACACTTATGTTGGCATTTATACCTCTGTTTTGAATCTTAACACCTTGATCAGTAACCTCTCCTACGTTATTTTTCCTCTTAACGTTTCTCCTAATTTTCCTTGTCGTTGAACCCATATCTTCATGTAACAACCTGCCGCGTCACTTTCCATTTATGTTTTTACTTCCCTTTTATTCCTTTTAGTATTAATGGGCCTATTCACTGAGCTTCGCTCAGTCACTGTACCTTGTACCGTCTCCCTTTTTGGTTTTTGACTGTGGCTTCTCTTCCTTACACTTTCCTCCTTACTGCCTTTTGTATCTGCCCTTGTTTTACTACCTTACGACTTCCTGCATCGTTTCCCACCCCCTGCCACATTAGTTTAAACACTCCCCAACCGCTCTAGCAAATAGCCCCCCCGAGGACATCAGTTCCAGTCCTGTCCAGGTGTAACCCGTCCAGTTTGTACAGGTCCCATCTCCCCCAGAACCGGTCCCAATGCCCCAGGAATCTGAAACCCTCCCCCTGACACCATCCCTTCAGCCACATATTCATCCAATATATCCTGTCATTTCTACTCTGACTAGCACGTGGCACCGATAGTAATCCTGAGATCACTACATTCGAGGTCCGATTTCTTAACTTCCTTCCTAGCTCCCTGTATTCTATTGCACTGTCACACTTATCACCCCTCCCCTCTGCAGCAGAACCAACCGTGGTGCCACAAGTTTGGCTGTTGCTGTTTTCCCCTGAGAGGCCATTCCCCTCAACAGTGTCTAAAGCGGTATGTCTGTTCTGCAGGGGAAATGCCACAGTAGATTCCTGCACTACCTGCCTCACTCTCTTGCTCTGTCTGGTGGTCACCCATTCCTTTCCTGCCTGCGAAGCCTGAGCCTGCGGTGTGACACCTCTCTATACGTGCTATCCACGATGCTCTCCGACTCGCGGATGCTCCACAGTGTCTCCAGCCGCCGCTCCAGCTCTGAAACCCGAGCTTCCAGGAGCTGTAACTAGAGACACTTCCTGCACACATGCTGACCCTGGGGACTGGAACTGTCCCCAGCCTGCCACATGGAGCAAGAAGAACAGACCACGCCTTGGAGCTGTCCTGCCATGAATTTTTCCTTTAAATTAAACCTTCAAAATTAAACTTAAGATGTTTCTGTGTCAGATTACATCCAATCCCCGTGTACTATTTAATTAGCTTTATCCCTGAGTATTTATCTTGCATGATCTTACAACAAATTAAATAGTTATTTAATTGAAATTTAAAAAGTTATTTAATTAAAATTTAAAAAGTTATTTAAATCAACTTAAAAATAGTAATTTAAATCAGCACAAGATAGTTATTTAAGTGAGATATAAAATTTAAGAAATAGTAATTGAAATCAACTTAAAAATAGTAATTTGAATCAAATTAAAACTAGTAACTCCACAATTATTCAAATTTCGCCCAGTCTGCCTTTCAGCCAATCAGGTCACAGTCTCCTGTGACGTCACTTTACCGGCTTTTTTTTTCAATTTTGGAGCTGTCCTACCTGCAGCGCAGTGTCCCGTGCAGGTTCGCTCCTCTCTGCTCCTGGAAGGTAAGTGAAGGCCTTGAGCCTGGCGCTGCCTTTATCCTCTCCCCTGCAGCAGTGTCCTGCACAGGTCCGCTCCCCTCTGCGCCCAGAAGGTAAGTCTCTCTGCTCCCGGAAGGTAAGGGTTGGGTCCTGAGATTGTAACTGCTTGGAATCTGCCCACAATCGTGTTTGGCTGTGCAAAAGCACCTTTGTGTGTGGCTAGTACCTGTTTAATGGTCGCGTCTGTGCTAATTGCTGAAGGTTTAAACCAATAGTCCCCTACTGAGCAAATCCTGTTTTCGTTATTTCCTACTTAAAGCGTAGCGGGGGCTCTAAGCTGCTTTAGACATCTGCCAGACACATTTCTTTACGGGGTCAAAGAAGAGGTTATGAGAGTTCATGAAATCTGTACCTAGGATGTGTTCTGCGGTTGGGTGTCGGTCGACTAAAACAACAGGGTGTTTAATGGCTACACTTCCTATCTGGACAGGTATAAGGGCTGTAATGAATGCCTCTTGCATATGCCCTGTGAATCCACTGAGTGTAATGGTATCTATGGTTGGCCAGGGTGTTTTTTGGAACAGGTTTGAGGAGTTGAGTGTGGTTCGGGACCATCCTGTGTCCCAGAGAAAATCAACTGCATGTCCCCGGACTGTGCCTGTGACTATCGGTCTTCCGACATTATCCCAGCACGTGTCATGGACCCACATTGGAGACGCCGGACACCGTCAATCTAAGGAGTTATAAGTGAGGTTATCTGAGCGGGCGTTTACGGTATGCATGGAGCGAACGTTGCCTTTTAACTGTCATGGCTGGCGATCGTGGTCTGGCCTATTGTTTCTGTGTGGGGGGTTGGGCTGTTGGGGTCGTTGATTGTGTTGGGGTGTTTTGTCTGCAATCGCGGGCGAAATGTCCTACTTGTCCGCAATTGTAACGTGAACCTCGTGGTGCGTGGGTTGGGCCTTGTGCTCTGGGCTGCTATTCTCAGGGGTAGTGTTCCTCTCTTCTGCCCTTATTTGTCCATGCGGGTTCCTGGCTAGTTCTAACTGGGTACATCATGGCTTCTAATCCCTTCTGGTCCATCTGATCCTGTAGTGACTGTTCCCATGCCTAGATAGACATCTGAGTGCCCAAATCTCATTGTGTGTGTTATCTGCCGAGTCAAAATTTGCGCAAGCCCTTTTCCCTGCTTCAGTGGCATGCAAAACTAAAGTACGGGACCATTTTGTGATATCTTCCTCATCTAGGTGAGCGCAGTTTAAGTTTCCGTATCCTGCCTTGAAATGTATCCAGCGTCGACCGGCAAAGGCGGTCGGATGTTCCCCTTTCTTCTGTCAGCATTTATTTAGACCCTTTACTGGATCCCCTTTGTTGTATCCGATAGCTTCTAATATTGCGGCCTTCGTTTCCTCTAGGGTTCCTCCTCCTACGTTTTGAGGT
This sequence comes from Scyliorhinus torazame, assembly GCF_047496885.1. Lineage (NCBI taxonomy): Eukaryota > Metazoa > Chordata > Chondrichthyes > Carcharhiniformes > Scyliorhinidae > Scyliorhinus > Scyliorhinus torazame. Next base: position 123,837,713 of record NC_092709.1, read on the forward strand.
TCTGGCAAAGCCAATCGTACCGACTGGCTGAGGCTCATTACAATCAATTTTACTTCCTCCCTCTCATCTAATCCATACATAACCTTATGTTGGCGCACCTCCTCAAAGAAGCTATGCGGGTCTGCGGTGGGCTGAAATTGAGTAATTTTACTGCAAGCGTCCCTTAACAGTGTCACCGAAAGTGGTGTGGTGTAGGTGATATCTGAACCTGCTTGACCCCTTATCCTTCTTTCTGTAGTGACCGGATTCATGGGTGTCGGGGCAGTTGTGGGGGTTGGTGCGACCGGTGCTGCCGGTGCCTTTCTTTTTGGGATGCGTGCCGGTTGGTTTTGACTCTCCGTTCTTTCTACACACATGTGCGCGCTTTCATATAACTCTTCCCAATCTGCCATCTCTTCTTCATCTGTCTATCTGTCCTGAAGGTACACATAAAACCATTCTGAATGGAAAGTGACGACTGGAGCTTATCTATCTTTCGCTGGCATTTAGCGTGCAACGGTGCTCTGCCTTTGTTATTTAGTGGACTGATGGAGCGCTCTTAAAGCTGCCTGTAAATCGGCACACTTTTTTGTTAACTGAGTGACCTGGTGTTCAGTCTCCTCTCTTACCAAGACTGCGCGCTGTGTTTCTTGATAGGCCTTGCCGTATTGGGTTTGGAAGCTGCTAAGATGTACAATGCAAGACTGGTGGGCGCGTTTAACATCGGCTATTTCCCCGTCTTTAGCGGCTACCTTCTCCCGGAGTTCCTCAATAATTTTCTCACTTTCTTTACTGTTTCCCTCATTCTCCTCCTCCTTCTCTACAAACTGACTGCAGAGCGTTTCGACGACCTCCTCGGTGCCTCGCAACTGTGCCAAGCAGCACACTATTGCCATTGGCTTTTTGAACTTCACTGCGTTTTTTTATAGACCTCACACAAATTCTCCCACCAAGTTTGTCCTATCTTTCCTGGACCTGACTCCGTGTTTGCACAAAAATTCGACCAAAGGAGTCATCCTTTCCCCTTTAAATACTTCCTCCCATATGAGGAAATGCTCTGATTTGTCGACTACTGCGACCTCGGGTTGCTGCTGTGGATTCATCACCTTTAACATTTGCGCTGCCACCTCTTCTCTACTTATAATTTGGAGCAGGGGGAATAAGGAGCCGATCGAACAATGGGTACAGCTTATGGCTATATTCCTCTAGATTTGCATGCAAGTGTGGCGAGTTTACCTCATCCTTCGCTATTAGTTACGCATGCAGTTAGTGCACACTTCCGAAATTCGGTTATTTGGTCAATATGAAACTTTCTCTTGTGACTCGTTTTCTTTTCCCAATTTAATTCAAAGCTTTGAGATCTCTCGGAGCGACAAAGTCACTTATAGAATCATAGAAGTTTACAGCATGGAAACAGGCCCTTCGGCCCAACCAGTCCATGCCGCCCAGTTTTTACCATTAAGTTGCCCGCACGTGGCCCATAACCCTCTATACCCATCTTACCCATGTAACTATCTAAATGCTTTTTAAAAGACACAATTGTACCCCTCTACTACTACCTCTGGCAGCACATTCCAGACACTCACTACCCTCTGAGTGAAGAAATTGCCCCTCTGGGCCCTTCTGAATCTCTCCCCTCTCACCTTAAACCTATGCCCTCTAGTTTTAGACTCCCCTACCTTTGGGAAAAGATGTTGACTATCTACCTTATCTATGCCCCTCGTTATTTTATAGACCTCTATAAGATCACCCCTAAGCCTCCTCCGCTCCAGGGAAAAAAGTCCCAGTCTATCCAGCCTCTCCTTATAACTCGAACCATCAAGTCCCGGTAACATCCTAGTAAATCTTTTCTGCATTCTTTCTAGTTTAATAATATCCTTTCTATAATAGGGTGACCAGAACTGCACACAGTATTCCAAGTGTGACCTTACTAATGTCTTGTCCAACTTCAACAAGACGTCCCAACTCCTGTATTCAATGTTCTGACCAATGAAACCAAGCATGCCGAATGCCTTCTTCACCACCCTGTCCACCTGTGACTCCACCTTCAAGGAGCTATGAACCTGTACTCCTAGATCTCTTTGTTCTATGACTCTCCCCAACGCCATACCATTAACTGAGTAGGTCCTGGCCTGATTCGATCTGCCAAAATGCATCACCTCACATTTATCTAAATTAAACTCCATCTGCCATTCGTCGGCCCACTGGCCTAATTGATCAAGATCCCGTTGCAATCCTAGATAACCTTCTTCACTATCGACTGTGCCACCAATCTTGGTGTCATCTGCAAACTTACTAACCATGCCTCCTAAATTCTCATCCAAGTCATTAATATAAATCACAAATAACAGTGGACCTAGCACCGATCCCTGAGGTACACCACTGGTCACAGGCCTCCAGTTTGAAAAACAACCCTCTACAACCACCCTCTGTCTTCAGTCGTCCAGCCAATTTTGAATCCAATTGGCAACCTCACCCTGGATCCCGTGAGCTTTAACCTTCTGCAACAACCTACCATGCGGTACCTTGTCAAAGGCTTTGCTAAAGTCCATGTAGACAACGTCTACTGCACTGCCCTCATCTACCTTCTTGGTCACCCCCTCAAAAAACTCAATCAAATTTGTGAGACATGATTTTCCACGCACAAAGCTATGCTGACTGCCCCGAATCAGTCCTTGCCTCTCTAAATGCTTGTAGATCCTGTCTCTCAGAATACCTTCCAGCAACGTACCTACTACAGACGTTAGGCTCACCGGTCTGTAGTTCCCAGGCTTTTCCCTGCTGCCCTTCTTAAACAAGGGCACAACATTCGCCACTCCCCAATCTTCAGGCACCTCACCTGTGGCTGCCGATGATTCAAATATCTCTGTTAGGGGACCCGCAATTTCCTCCCTAGCCTCCCACAACATCCTGGGATACATTTCATCAGGTCCCGGGGATTTACCTACCTTGATGCGCTTTAAGACTTCCAGCACCTCCTCCTCTGTAATATGCACACTTCTCAAGACATCACTATTTATTTCCCTTAGTTTCCTAACATCCATGCCTTTCTCCACCGTGAATACCGATGAGAAATATTCATTCAGGATCTCACCCAACTCTTGTGGCTCTGCACATAGATGTCCTTGTTGATCCTTAAGAGGCCCTACTCTGTCCCGAGTTACTCTTTTTCCCTTTATGTATCTGTAGAAGCTCTTTGGATTCTCCTTTGCATTATTTGCCAAAGCAATTTCATGTCCCCTTTTTGCCCTCCTGATTTCCCTCTTAACTCTATTTCGACAATCTCTATGCTCTTCAAGGGATCCACTTGATCCACTACTTCTACCAGCCTTGCCCTTCACTCTAAAGGGAATGTGCTTACCCTGAACCCTGGTTAACACATTTTTAAAAGCCTCCCATTTACCAGCCGTCTCTTTGCCTGCCAACAGTCTCCCCCAATCTACCTCTGAAAGTTCCTCTCTGATACCATCAAAATTGGCCTTGCCCCAATTAAGAATTTTAACTCTTGGGCCAGACCTATCATTCTCCATAGCTATCTTAAAACTAATGGAGTTATGGTCACTTGTCCCAAAGTGATCCCTCACTAACACTTCTGTCACTTGCCCTTCCTTATTTCCCAAGACGAGGTCAAGTTTTGCCCCCTCTCTAGTCGGTCCATCCACATAATGAATGAGAAATTCCTCCTGAATACACTCAACAAATTTCCCTCCATCCAAGCCCCTAATGCTATGGCTGTCCCAGTCAATGTTGGGAAAGTTAAAGTCCCCTACTATTACCACCCTATTATTCTTGCAGCTATCTGTAATCTCCTTACATATTTGCTCCTCAATTTCCCGCTGACTATTTGGGGGCCTGTAGTACAGTCCTATCAAGGTGATCTCTCCCTTCTTATTTTTCAGTTCCACCCATGTAGACTCAGTGGGCGAACCCTCGGATATATCCCCTCTAAGTACTGCCGTGATGTTCTCCCTAATCAAAAACGCCACTCCCCCTCCTCTCTTACCTCCTGTTCTATCCTTTCTATAGCATCTGTACCCCGGAACATTGAGCTGCCAGTCCTGCCCCTCCCTTAGCCATGTTTCAGTCATAGCTATAATATCCCAGTCCCATGTGCCCATCCATGCCCTGAGTTCATCCGCTTTGCCCGTCAGGCCCCTTGCATTGAAATAAATGCAGTTTAATGTAGACTTTCCTTGCTCTCTGCCCTGCTTTCTCTGGTCATGCTTTACACACTCTCCCTTCCTGCCTTTTGTTTCCGTCCCCACTGACTTCCTACATTGGTTCCCATCCCCCTGCCACATTAGTTTAAACCCTCCCCAACTGCATTAGCAAACACCCCCCCGAGAACATTGGTTCCGGTCCCACCCAGATGCAGACCGTCCGATTTGTACAGGTCCCACCTCCCCCAGAACCGGTCCCAATGTCCCAGGAATTTGAAACCCTCCCTCTTGCACCATCTCTCAAGCCACGTATTCATCCTAGCTATCCTGTCATTCCTACTCTGACTATCACGTGGCAGTGGTAGCAATCCTGAGATTACTACCTTTGAGGTCCTACTTTTTAGTTTAACTCCTAACTCCCTAAATTCAGCTTGTAGGACCTCATCCCGTTTTGTACCTATATCGTTGGTGCCTATATGCACCACGACAGCTGGCTGTTCACCCTCCCCCTCCAGAATGCCCTGCAGCCACTCCGAGACATCCTTGACCCTTGCACCAGGGAGGCAACATACCAACCTGGATTCCCGTTTGCGTCCGCAGAAACGCCTGTCTATTCCCCTTACAATTGAATCCCCTATCACTATAGCTCTGCCACTCTTTTTCCCGTCCTTCTGTGCAGCAGAGCCAGCCACGGTGCCATGAACCTGGCTGCTGCCACCTTCCCCTGGTGAGCCATCTCCCCCAACAGTTTCCAAAACGGTAAATCTGTTTTGGAGGGAGATGACCGCAGGGGATCCCTGTACTGCCTTCCTACTCTTCCTCTGTCTGTTGGTCACCCATTCCCTATCTGCCTCAGTAATTTTAATCTGCGGTGTGACCAACTCACTAAATGTGCTATCCACAACTTCCTCAGCTCCAAAGTGAATCCATCCGCAGCTCCAGAGCCGTCAAGCGGTCTAACAGGAGCTGCAGTTGGACACACTTCTTGCAGATGAAGGAGTCAGGGACACCAGAAGGGTCCCTGACTTGCCACATCTCACAAGAGGAGCATGACACGGGTCTGAGCTCCCCTGCCATGACTTAAACCTGAACTTAAATTTGAACTACACTACACAGCTAAGAGAAAGTCAAAGAGAGAAAAATCACTTACCAGTCACAAACCAATCACTTACCTGCTGGTTGTGATGTAATTGCTCCCGAGACTCCCTCACAGGTCTGCTTCTCTGCACCTCCTTAAGATGAGCACCAAATTCCCTTAACTAGTTAATTAATCTACTTAATTAATTGGATTTATTTTTTTTATTTTTGGGGGGAAACTCAACCCCAAACACCAAACTCCAAAAAAACACAGCCCTCACTCACCTCTTACCCGAACTCAGCCTTACCCAAACTCAGATACACTCTGTTTGCTTCCAGCACTCCGTTTCTAAAGGCTCTTCAGCCACACCTTTTGTATCCTTCCTGATTTACAGTCAGCCAATAGGCCTGCTCCTGAAACTGATCTCCCGAAACTAACAGCTGACCTGCAAGGTAAGGAAGTTTTTAAACAGTATTTACCTCTGCCAGACCGCAAACTTTTATACACTCCGCTCTGACTCGCAGCTCCCGCGCTTTTAAAATCTCCCACGCTGTTTTCAATGTCCCGGCTCGCTCTCTCTCCCGCTCCCAGCTGACCTGCAAGGTAAGGAGGTTTTTAAACAGATAATCGAGGTCCCACTGGAGTCACCAATAAATGTTGACTTCTTTATTTCTATGTGAACCACAAGCTGTTTCGTTTATTGACCAAATGACCACACAACCAGTATATTAGTTCAAAAGACAGTTTATTAATAAACACAAGACTTATTTCTATATGAAATGATACACGCGGCTACGCACTAAACTATACCTAATAATTAAGATGACCTTTACTTAACTTCAGGGTGACTGGCTCTTTGCGGGAGATGAGGCGTTTATCTGTCTTCACGTGGGTCGGTTGGAAGTCGTCAGGTTCGTATCGGCTGGGCTCGTCCTTCAGGTAGCGATCATGGGGCCTTGTACTTGGCTGGTCGATATGCTGCAGTTGGTCGCACAGAGGCCGGTCCAAAAGAGGTTGATCTCTCGGTTTGCAGTTTTTCTTATTCCCCTGAGTTTTTGCGCCCTTTGGGGCGGTCCTAACTCCATATCCAATGGATCGATAGGGTTTCGATCACCCTCATTGATCCTGGCCAATTAGGGGGCAGATACCTCGATGGCTAGGCGGGTCCTAGCTGTCATTGTCCCAGGCACGTGTGCCTTTCCAAATAAGGGGAAGTGGCGCCGGTTAGTCTGCTACTATTGCTGTTCCTTGATTCGAGTTCTATTTTCCTGGGGGAAATGGTGATTGTCCTTTAATAGGTGCAAGTTTCTGTCAGGTCTGGCTTCTTTGGACAATACACAGAAGCTGTGTACTTGTCTGTGTCCCAAGTTGACCACAATTCCCATAGTCCTTTGCAGGTGGCCATTTTAGATGGCTACAGCCATCTCGTTCTTCAAGCCTGCTCTGTATTCAATACAATCATGCTTGGTTCCTCCACTCCACCTTCTCGCATTGTACCTCTCCGCTTGAATTCCCTTTGTGCCTGTCTTGAATATATTCAATGATTGTGCACCCACTAGTGTCTGGGTTAACGAATTCCAAAAGTTGCTTGATTTTAAATCTTTGCGACAGCCACAAATGCCTTTGGTTCATTGGTGTCATTTGTTCTCCTATAAACCATTTAAAAGTCTTACTTTAATGGGGATTGACAGACTCTTGACACACCGTACCTATTTACACATGAATATAAATTAGGACCATAGTAATCACATGGGCTAGCAAACCAACTGAATATTCCTGTCTTTCACATGGATGCTTCTTCAAGCTTTGCAACGCGAGACTGAAGACGCACTCAGTGAGGTGACATCTGATTTGAAACAATGAGCTATTTTATTTAACGGTGAAGATATAGGATAGCTGTTGTGACCAGAATTACTTGTTTCAAGTGGCATAACTTATTTTTTGTGAATTAAGACAAGCTATAAGAACTTTATGCTTTCCACAATACAGACCTGAGTAAAATCTCTTCCAACTATTCTCCTCTCAAATCTCTTCATTATAATAAATTCTATCGTTGCCTTTCCAGCTAAACATCTGACAGCCTTTCCAGCTCTCCTATTTCAAAATGCTTGTATGCCATTGTTCCAGAGTCTTATGCCCCCCCCACCCCTCCCCAAGGTGGGGTCTGTGGTTGGGAAGAGCAGGGGGAGTGCAAAATTATATAAACGGGATTCCCTTTAGAATTCCACCTGCCCCTACCTAAGCACATTTTACAATGGGGTGTACAGGGCCTCAGATAGGAAGCCTACCAATACCCAAAGTAAGGCCCTTAAGTAGCCACTTAACGGCTTTTTTATACCCAGCCTCATGGTAGGAAAGGGAAACAGAAAAGGTTCTGGCCCTTTATTGGGTGGAAAGGCAGACGATCGCCTCCATCAGAAAGCCCCTTTAGGTTGGAACGCCCTCCCCTCATGGACCAATGACCTCCAGGCACCCCCTTCCCCACCCTCCCCTCACCCAGCCTAGCCATTTACAGCATGATCACTCCCTTTATAACTTCCAGGGCAACCTCTACCGTCCCCGAGACTCCTGGGGCGTGATGGAGTGGCGAGAATCACTCCGGCGTCGGGCCGCCCCAAAGGTGCGGAGACCTCCGCACCTTTAGGGGCCAAACCCTCACCTTGAGGGGCTAGGCCCGTGCCGGAGCGGTTTCCGTTCCACCGGCTGGCGGGAAAGGCCTTTGGCGCCACGCCAGCCGGGGCCGAGAGGTCTTTGCCGGGCGACGCGGGTCCGCGCATGCACGGGAGCGTCAGCGGCTGCTGACGTCATCCCTGCGCAGGGGAGTGAAGACCATGGCGAAGGCGGAAGAAAAAGTGTGCCCCCACGGCACAGGCCCGCCCGCAGATCGGTGGGCCCCGATCGCGAACCAGGCCACCGTGGGGGCACCCCCCCGGGGCCAGATTGCCCCACGGCCCACCCCCCCCAGAACCCCGGAGCCCGCCCGCCCCGCCTTGTCCCGCCGTTCTAAAGTTGGTTTAATCCACGCTGGCGGGACAGGCATTCCAGCAGCGGGACTTCGGCCCATCGCGGGCCGGAGAATCAGCGGGGGTGGGCGCGATTCATGCCCCCGCCGGCGGGGGTGGGCGCGATTCCCGCCCCCGCCGAATCTCTTGTGGCGGAGACTTCGGGAGACGGCAGGGGCGGGATTCACGCCAGCCCCCGGTGATTCTCCGACCCGGCGGGGGGTCGGAGAATCCCGCCCCTGGTACTAATCGGTTCCCGGGATTTAGTCTCATGCACGGCACTGCAATTCCTCCTCTGGCCACTACAGCACTGTGCCTGGATGGGTTGGACAGCTGCCAGACAATCTCATAGACTTCCAAGGCATTACTTCCTTCCAAGTGCAGATCGAAGTCGTACCTACCGCAATCAATTCTCGTTTGAGTGCAAAATCGCAATGGGCCTGTCCGAGTCGGTGGGGTTGCATTTTCTTTTTGCAAAAATATACTTAATTCACAAAATATCTGAAAGAACATTACAAACATTTCAAAATGGCCATCACAGTAATAATATCCAGGTCATCTACATACATCATGTTACATACACTCTTGAGGGCACTCAAAGAAACATTACCATCATTTCAAAATGGTCATCAGAAATGGTTCAAAGGTATTTAAGTTGATTACACCCACCAGCTCTCCGGATGACGGCTGCCGAGCACTCGCTATTCTGAAAAGTCAGGCCTATGTCTCTTTCTCATCTCCCTCTTTCTAGATGGACAAGGATCAAGAGAATTTTCAACACAGTGGGGCAGAGTTTCTCCTTTGATGGCAATCGGCAATTCCGGGACAAACTGCACCTAAACATCTCATCTTTTTTGGAAAGTATTATATCTCCCCCTGAAGCTTCCACTCAATCTCATTTGCATCTCATTGAATGTAAAATCTGCCATGAACCTGAGCAATCGGGCAACATTTTAAAAATATTTGTCTTGAATCTTAATTTTTTTTTTAAATTCCCTGACAATTTAAGAGTAACAACTTGGCAAATTTTGATTAATGTTCAAATTGTTTCATCACAAAAAATTAGTATTTTAAATCGCAGGGTTAACCTAGCACCTGTGAGTAATCCAATGTTAAATGACTGAAAATGAGTTTAAAAATTATACAAAACTACTTTCTAATTATATTGAGGTATAGCAATCATTTTGTTAGTAACTTGAAAATCAAATTGATTTAAAATTGGGAGACAGTGGTTAGCACTGCTGCCTACGGCGCTGAGAACCCGGGTTTGATCCCAGCCTCGGGTCACTGTCCATGTGAAGTTTGCATGATCTCTCCGTGTCTGCGTGGGTTTCACCCCCACAACCCAAAGATGTGCAGGTTGGGTGGATTGGCCACACTAAATTGGCCCTTAATTGGAAAAAGAAAATAATTGGGGACTCTAAATTTAAAAAAATATATATCTTGTGCCGAAATGATCTAACTTTATTTTAGTCTCTTTGAGGGCAAGCATAGTGAATGGAAACTCTCAGTGAAGGTTTGTTCATCCTCGGGTACAGGCAGTTTTGGGCAGGGCCAGCTTCTCACATTTTTTTTTAAACTGGCACAAAAGATTACAGAAATTTGTTTTGCAGTGAGGGTAATTCATGCTTAAAATTTCATGACTTTGTGTGTTACTCATGTTGAATTTGTTTGAATTGAACTGCAAAAACCTGGAGACTCCAGGTCAGGTCAGTACATGTGAAACAACAAATTGTTTATCTTTTAGTCTCGATGGAGAACAGCTTCCTCGCCTATTAATCACCTGATACAGCGGAGCCTTTAAACATTACTTGCAAATATGCATTACTTGACAAAAAAAGAAAGTTAATTCTTTTCTGTGGAAAGTAGTCAAATGTATGAAACAAGACACCTAATTCTGCATTGTCACATTAAAGAATTAAAGTTAAGAACTTATTGATAACTTATCTGATAACACATCTGCTGCTGGTTTCTAGGTTAAAATACTATTTGAAACGAGCAATAAATGTGAAGAAAGAAAAGTTGAAAATTGCTTTCTTATAATTTCATGTTTTGTTTAAAATAAATATATGCAATAACGGATGTGTTTGTTTTGAAACTTGGCTCAAAGACTTTGTTGCATTTAATAATCTCTACCTGAACTATTATGTTCATAAACATCTGGTATTGGAAAGTATTGGAATCGTTTGTGCATATTTTGATGTTGGCAAAACACTTCTTTAAATTTATTATTTTTATGCTGTGCGATTTTATTATTTTTATACTGTGCGATTTTGGTCATTCTAATTAAATCAATGTTTTGGGTGAGGCATCAATCATTGTCAGCTCCAGGTCCCAATGTGCTGATTGAACATTCCCTACGAAAGATTATTTCATATGCACCAATCATCCTACATACTTTCAACAGCAGCATGTGTTCTAGTCATGCTTTTTCATTGGACAAAGCAATTGTAGCTCCCTCGTATCTTGTTGAAGTTGACGTTTACATCAGTTCTTTTTACTGCAGAAGGGTTAGCTGCGAGGAAAATTAATGAAAGATGCAAATGATCCGTGAAAAATAACAAAATCTCAGTTTAAGGCTGAAAGCAATTATGTGCTATTCATCCATAATATTGTTACCCTTTGAAATTTCAAAGAGTCAGCATCATCTGTTTCTGAGAATATTGTTCAGTGCCAAAAGCAACATATTACAGTCATTCCTACAGCCAGCCTGCTTTTGAAAGATGCAAAGCAAAAATACATAATGTTAAGGGAAATGTCAAATTTTCTGAACTTTTCATCAAAGAATATGCTGACAAACTTTTATTTCTTTGTGAAATCCACATTGACATCTTTACATCCATTTGTTGTAGCAATCAGGCACAGATAGCCAAGGAAATATAAAATAATTTGACTGTTCGGACTTTTGTGTTTAGGGAATCGTTCATTGGGAGAACATTCTTTTTGTTGTTTCAATTGGTTGGAGTTTTTACTATTAATTTTAACTAATACACAAGTATATTGCTTGTTGTTAGGAATTTGAAATCTTGTACACTTGGTTACTTTTTCGGTGATTTATACAGTCTTAGTTAAAAGTGCAGTTCAATTTGTTTGTTTGCAAAGGGTATATAACAAGCTATTTTACCCAGTAATTCGTAAAATTTCTTGTGGCAAAATGTTAAATGATGCATTGTGAAGTCTGTTTCTTTTGTACAGTTTTAAACCAGGGTCTTTATTCAAATTGTGAGTTGAAAACTTGCATCAGTGATGTCTACTTCATTTGATTATTGTCACCTTCAGCAAATTATTAATTATCTTTCACTGAGGCAAATAACTTAAATATTTCAAAAACATATTTGAGAAACAAGAAAGTGCAGTAACTTTTAATTTCATGAACAAACGAAGAACAAAATCTATTATATATTATGTAATAATTAGCCAGACTTTCTTCCACAATCCTGCATATCAAAGACCTAAATAATAATTGAATATTTAAAAGAAATTGTAAATACTAAGGTAATGTGATGAATTGAATGTCGTCAATTATATTTACTCCCAACATATTTAGTGGTATTACAATAATCACAGTTTAATAATGTAACATTTTAAATATTTAACGTTTCATTGTAATGAATACCCTACAGATTAATTCAGGATTGCAATTAAACATTTAGAGTCTGTAATTAGTGAATCAATCATTGCTCTTTCCTTACATATTTTGCCTTTATTTACTTTACTTTCCGCCTCATGTTACCTCGAGCTATTCATTGCAAAATCCTTGTGTTATAATTTGAGGGTGGGAAGCCACAGATGTTTCACGGATTTGACAGGACAAAAGGAAATCAAAAGCAAAATGCTGCAGATTCTGGTCAGCTATTTTAAAAACAGAAAATACGAGAAATACCCAGAAGGTTGGGGGCACCTGTTTGGAGAGAAATTTAGAGTTAATATTTTAAGAGAAATTTAGAGTTAATCATTAACTGGATGATGTTAGAAATGAACCACTTTTAAGCAAGTAGGAATCTGAGAAATATGGGTGGAAACAAGCAAAAGGCAAATATTTGTTACAGAGCAGAGAGTGAGAAAGATTAAATAACTAAAGTAATGATGGTTGTTATGATCTCCATAGAGAATGAAAAAAGAGCTGTTAATCACCGAAAGAATGATCTGACAAGTTTTAAATCTTCTTCTGTAATGACTATCGAACATTATTGACTCAACACCATTTTTGTGGACAACTTGGGCGGGATTCTCCGACCCCCCCGCCGGGTCGGAGAATCGCCGGGGGCTGGCGTGAATCCCGCCCCCGCCGGTTGCCGAATTCTCCGGCACCGGATATTCGGCGGGGGCGGGAATCGCGCCGCGCCGGTTGGCGGTCCGTCCCCCCCCCGGCGATTCTCCAGCCCGGACGGGCCGAAGTCCCGCTGCTGGAATGCCTGTCCCGCTGGGGTGGTTAAACCACCTCTCTTACTGGCGGGACAAGGCGGCGCGGGCGGGCTCCGGGGTCCTGGGGGGGGGGCGCTCTGGCCCCGGGGGGTGCCCCCACGGTGGCTTGGCCCACGATCGGGGCCCACCGATCCGCGGGTGGGCCTGTGCCGTGGGGGCGCTCTTTTCCTTCCGCCTTCGCCATGGTCTCCACCATGGCGAAGGCAGAAGAGATCCCCTCCACTGCGCATGCGCGGGGATGCCGTGAGCGACCGCTGATGCTCCCGCGCATGCGCCGCCCGGCAAAGTCAGTTTCGCGCCAGCTGGCAGGGCACCAAAGGCCTTTCCCGCCCGCCGGCGGGGCGGAAATCAGTCCGGCGCGGGCCTAGCTCTTCAAGGTTAGGGCTCAGCTGCTCAAGATGTGGAGGATTCCGCACCTTTGGGGCGGCGCAATGCCGGACTGATTTGCGCCGTTTTTGGCGCCGGTCAGCGGACATCGTGCCGATTGCGGAGAATTCCGCCCAACTTGACTTTAATTACAAAAATTATATTCCACTTCTAAACTTCATCCATCATATTTTTCATGGCAAACAGTTCACAGTTACTTCCAGCTTCCAATGGGTCCCATATCGTAATTTCTTCATAACTTCGAAGTGACCATCACCTGACACTTTCCCAAGTTTTCAGAGAGTTCCTTAAATCCAAAACCAACAGTGAAGCCTTTTCTGATGATTCTTCTAACTCCCGGCCATGCCAGAACAAATTTACCAGAATTCAGTAGAAGGCTGTAGGGTGGATCCCTTCGACCAAAGACTGTGTCACTCCTGTCAATCAAACCTTTCTCTCTGCTGACGAACAAAACTGCTGGCGTCTGTCAGTGATATTCACTGATTTATCATTGGGCTTGTAACTTGATCTCAAAAATGACTTTCTCTGCCCTCTTTCCCATGGAAATCTGAAACATATTAACCTTGCATCAATGTAGAAATGCTAATTAGCTATCCTTGATCCCACTTCCCTTTCACTTTGGAAGTAAATGTACTGTTTTCTGTACAACTGTTTACAACCCAGCACCAACAACACCTTTCTGGTTCTTCAGGAGACTCGGGAGTCCACTCATGATACTCACGATTCAGAAACTATCATCATTGCGTTCAACCATAAATGTCGCCCATTTTCTTCTCAATAAAGCAATCTAAACCTTTCTTCAGTCTTTAACAATCAAACCACCCAGGCTTACTGTTCTACAGGCTGCTGAACAGGTTACATGATTGCCTCTTCATTTACACTACATTTAAAGCTCCAATCCCAAAATATAATAATCTTATAAAACACAACTTTTTCACAATGCATGGATATGAAAAGGAGTTGAAATGGATCAAGAGGAGCGGTAAATGTTTGTAGCGGAATGGCAGATTGAACAAGAAGCATGGCAAATTGGAGTGGCCAGGGAATGTGGCCAAGGAAAAAAAGATCGACCACAGGTGGGGACCAAATTCCATATCCCCAATGGTAATTAACACCCCACAGCTCCTTCGCTCTTTGTAGCTCCAGTGCAGCCATCCTCCATTAGCAGCACCTTTTTCTGAGAGCAAATGAGTGGTGATTATGATCTAAATTGTTAAACTAAATATTAAGGCCAGAGGAATATAAATTGTCCAGTAGAAAGATAAGTTTATGTTCCATTATATTCTGTTAAACTACATTAAACAACACAAGTTTGAGAATAGAGGGGTTAGAATAGGAGTGAGATAAAGAATCAAAATTGCAAACATCCAGATGTTCAGGGTCAAATTTGTGGCATGGTTATCAGCCAACCTATGTTTGGTAAAATAGACTACATTGTGAGCAGTGAATACAGTATACTTAGCTGGAAGAAGTACAAGTAAATTGCCATTCCGCTCAGTATTTTTGGGCCTACATGAAAGGAAGGGAGAAAATTAAAAGGAAGTTGTAGCATCTCCGGCCCTTGAAATGGGAAGGTGTCGGGGTGATGAAAAACAACATTCCAGCAATCGTACTGAAGACTTGTACTCCAGAATTCCAGTTCAGCTACAACACTGGCATTTTCCTGGTAACATGGAAAATTGCCCAGGTATGTCATGCCCCCAAAAGCAGCACAAATACAACCTGACTAGTTACTGGCTCATTGGTCTACTCTTGATCATCAGCAAAGTGATGAAAGGTGTCATCAACAGTGCGATCAAGCAGCACTTACTCAGCAGGAACCTGCTCACTGACACTCCGTTCGGGTTTTGCCAGGGCCACTCAGCTCCTGCCCTCATCACAGCATTGGTCCAAGTGTGGACAAAACAGCTGAACTCCAGAGGTGAGGTGAGAGTGACTGCCCTTGACAACAAGGCAGCATTTTTTAAAAAATGTTTTCATTGAAGATTTTCTATTTATAAAAAAACTAACAACACACAAAATTGATATTACACAATACAATATTGCAAAAACCCAACCAACCATATAAATCCCATCGAAATGAAAATAACTCCCCCCCCCCCCCCCCCCCCCCCCATAAACTGAGCAACTGACGGTGACTAACTCTTTACACAAGGAAATGAATGACTGCCATCTCGGGTAAAACCAGTAAAGGCTTGGAGAGCCGTAGGGCTTGTTCCTGTACTGTATTGTTCTTTAACCCCTCAACCGATCCCCTGACAGTGTACTTGAGCTTCTCCAGATGCAAATATTCCATGAGGTCACCCAACCAGACCGAGGTGCTGTGCAGAGCAGAAGGCCTACACACCAGCAGAACTCGCCCCCAGGCCATTAATGAAGCAAAGGTGAGGGAATCTGCATTCACCCCCCGTTCTGCAGCCCCGGCGAATCTGACACCCTGAAAATGTCCACCAAAGGACAAGGCTCCAGATTTAAGAATTGCAGATATGTTGTCAAAGAAGGAGACCCAAAAGCTTACCAGCTCGTGATACGAACTGGACCCCGAGAACACCCTTCACATTTGTCTTCCACCCCCCCGGAAAGAAATCACTCATCCTTGCCTTAGTTAGGTGAGCCCTATGCACCACTTTAAGCTGGGTCAGGCTGTGCCGTGCACAGTAGGACATGGAGTTTACCCTGTGAAGGGCCTCGCTCCACAACTCCTCCTCTCACTTTGCCTTCATCCCATCCACCGGGGCTAACTCTACTGACAGGATCTGTGATAGATACATGAAATACTCCCCCAACCCCCCCGCCAAACTCTGCTAAAGATAGAATCCCTCTCAGCAGGGATGACGGCGGCGCCAAGGGAAATGATAGAAAGGCCTTTCGCAAAAAATTACGAACCTGCAGGTATCTGAATGAATTTGTCCCAGAGAGACGAAACATTGCCAACAGCTCCTCTAGACTAGAAAAACATCCCTCCACGAATCTCTTAATATCCTTCATTTAATTGATTTGCTTTATTGTCACATGTACCGAAGTACAGTGAAAAGTATTTTCCTGCGGCCAAGGGAACGTACACAGTACATACATAGTCGACCAAAAAAAGAATAATTGACAGAGTACATTGCCAAATGGTACATCGACAAACAAGGGGCCCCGGAACAAGGGGCCAAACAAAGCAAATACATGAGCAAGAGCATCATAGGACGTCTTACAGGGAACAGACCAGTCTAAGGGAGAGTCGTTGAGTCTAGTAGCTGTGAGAAAGAAGCTGTTCCTATGTCTGGATTTGCAGGTCTTAGACTTCTGTACCTTCTACCTGATGAAAGGGTCTGGAAGAAGGCAAAGCCTGGGTTGGAGGGGTGTTTGATAAAGCTGTCTGCCTTCCTTAGGCAGCGGGAGGTGTAGACAGAATCAATGTGCGAGTGGCAAGCTTGTGTGATGCGTTCGACCGAGTTCACCACACTGCAGTTTCTTGCAATCTTGGGCCGAGCAGTTGCCATACCAAGCTGTGATCCAGCTGGATAGGATGTTCTCTGTGGCATCTGTAGAAGTTTGAGAATCGATGCAGACGTGACGAATTTCTTTAGCTTCTCCTCCCATGACCTAAACATGAGTCGAAACTCGACGGCACAAATAGGTGATTATCATGAAACAGGCCTCCAGCAACATGGATCTAAGCTTAAAATGTTGCCTAAGTTGCTTCCATATCCTTCGAGTGGACACCATCACCGGGTTCAAAGAATTACTCACCAGGGAAAATGGCAATGGGGATGTTACCAGCGCAACTAAACTCGAGCCCTTGCACAAACCCACCTCCATTTGTCCCTATATGGAACTCTGATCACTGAACCACCACAACACCATCTCAATATTGGCTGCCCAATAATAAAAAAGCAAATTGGGCAACGCTAGACCCTCCCCGACTGCCTGTCCCTCTGAAGAAATGCCCTACGATTCCTTGCGGTCTTACTCAGCCACATAAAGGAGGCTGCCAACTTATTAACCCTAACAAAGAAGGATTTAGGTTGAAGAGTATGGAGACACTGAAAAAGCAATAAAAACCGCGGGAGAATATTCATTTTAATTCTCTGGACCCTGCCCGCTAAGGACAGGGGAAGGCCATCCCACTTTTGCAAGTCTGATTTAACCTTGCTCACCAGAGTAGAGTAGTTCAATTTATGGAGCAGAGCCCTATCATGGGCAACCCTGACACCCAGATAACGAAAGCTGGACCTGGCGAGACAAAAAGGTAACACCCACAGATTGGCTCCTCTCCCTGAGGGATTGACCGGAAAGTGTTCGCTCCTCTCAAGATTCAAATTGTACCCCGAGAAGGAGCTAAAGCACTCAGTAGCTTCATTATTTCATCCATAGTGGAGACTGGATCCGTAACATGAAGCAGCAGGTCGTCTGCATATGCCCAATGGTTCAATCGCTAAAGCAAACTAGAACGGAAACTGTGGACACCCCTGTCTTACAAAGAACAAAGAAATGTACAGCACAGGAACAGGCCCTTCGGCCCTCCAAGCCCGTGCCGACCATACTGCCCGACTAAACTACAATCTTCTACACTTCCTGGGTCCGTATCCTTCTATTCCCATCCTATTCATATATTTGTCAAGATGCCCCTTAAATGTCCCTATCGTCCCTGCTTCCACTACCTCCTCCGGTAGTGAGTTCCAGGCACCCACTACCCTCTGCGTAAAAAACTTGCCTCGTACATCTACTCTAAACCTTGCCCCTCTCACCTTAAACCTATGCCCCCTAGTAATTGACCCCTCTACCCTGGGGAAAAGCCTCTGACTATCCACTCTGTCTATGCCCCTCATAATTTTGTATACCTCTATCAGGTCGCCCCTCAACCTCCTTCGTTCCAGTGAGAACAAACCGAGTTTATTCAATCGCACCTCATAGCTTATGCCCTCCATACCAGGCAACATTCTGGTAAATCTCTTCTGCACCCTCTCTAAAGCCTCCACATCCTTCTGGTAGTGTGGCGACCAGAATTGAACACTATACTCCAAGTGTGGCCTAACTAAGGTTCTATACAGCTGCAACATGACTTGCCAATTCTTATACTCAATGCCCCGGCCAATGAAGGCAAGCATGCCGTATGCCTTCTTGACTACCTTCTCCACCTGTGTTGCCCCTTTCAATGACCTGTGGACCTGTACTCCTAGATCTCTTTGACTTTCAATATTCTTGAGGGTTCTACCATTCACTGTATAAATGTCTTGTACACTTATTGAATAAAAAGTACCCCAAATTCGAGGCATTGGAATGGACACTAGTCGTGGGGGCCCGAGACAATAACCAAACCCACAAAATGAACCTTTGCCTCATACCGAACCTCCCAAGGATCACACAAAGCTACCCCCACTCCACCCTATCAAATGCTTTCTCAACATCCATGGATACAATCATTTATGGCTCGGGCACAGGAGAGGGAGCAAAAAGCAATATTTAACAGCTGTCATATATTGCCCGACAATTGCCGACCCTTAACAAAGCCTGTCTGGTCTTCAGTAATTACCTCTGGGAGACAGGGGTCCAGTTGCAGCGCCAGCATCTTGATAAGTAGTTTGGCACCTATGTTCAGTAGCGATATGGTCAATACGACCTACATTCCTTGCGGTCCTTGTCCTTCTTCAGTATGAGAGATAGAAGCCTGCAAATGTGTGGCGGGCAAAGAACCCTGGGACAAGGAGTCATTGACCATGTCCACCATCAATGGGGGTCAACTGACCCGCAAACATTTCATAGAACTCGACAGGAAACCCATTGGGGCCGCGAGCTTTACCTGTTTGCATCAATCCAATACCTTTTAGTATCTCCTCATAGCTTAATGGGTTCTTAAACTCCTCCCATCTCTCTCTGTCCATCACCGGAAAGGACAGCCCAACGAAGAAAATTGACAGGTTGAACTCTCCTTTGCCTACAGGGCTCTGATCTGTAAAGGCTCTTACAAAATGCCTCAACCGCCGTATTAACTTTAACCAGGGTGGAGGCCAAGCTGCCACTCGAATTTCTAATCTGTATGATCTCCCAGGAAGTAAACCCTCCCCATCATCTTCCCAAACATCGGCAAAAAAGTATGCAGTAGGAGTCAGGCCTTCCATACCCTCCGGCAACCCCACGACGCTACCAGGGAGATCTCAGCCTCCAGCGAGGCAAATTGCTCCCTGTGCCTCGACGAAGTCTTCTCCTCGCCCTCTAACACCTCACCATGCTCCTTCAGTGTCTTAGCGGAGGGTGAATGCCTTAACCTTGTGTGCGAGGCTGGCGTTGATAGAGCTAAAGGTGCTACACAGAACGCACCTGACAAAGTCAAGGATGAGCTGGATGTTTGAGGGGTGGAGGACACTTATGAACGATGTGGGAGTTGGGGGGGCACCACGGTAGTGCAGTGGTTAGCACTTCTGCCTCACGGCGCCGAGGTCCCAGGTTCGATCCCAGCTCTCGTTCACTGTCCGTGTGGAGTTTGAACATTCTCACCGTGTTTGTGTAGGTTTCACCCCCACAACCCAAAGATGTGCAGGGTAGGTGGATTGGCCATGCTAAATTGCCCCTTAATTGGAAAAAATTAATTAGGTACTCTGAATGTATTTTTAAAAAATGAATGGTGTGGGACGGGTCCGACCAATCATGTTCGTATGTTATGGTCTCCTCGAAGCTGGAGAAATTTTGCGCATCGTTTTTCAGAACCATGTCGCCGATCCTGCATGTGGGTGTGGAGCCCAGTCCCCTGGGGGCCATATTTGGGGTGTTGGACTTGCCTGCTGACAGGAGCGGAGGCAGATGTTTTAGCGTTCACCTCGCTGATTGCTTGCAGGTGGATCCTGTTGGGGTGGAGGCCAGTTCCTCCACCCTGTGCCTCGGTATGGCTGGGGGGCTTGATGGAGTTCTTATACCTGGAGAAGGTGAAGTTCATTTTGAGGGGAGCAAGAGATGGGATTGTTTATTTATTTATTATTTTTTTGCATGTTTCCAATTGAGGGGCAATTTAGCGTGGATAATCCACTTCCCCTGCACATTTTTGGGTTGTGGGGGTGAGACCAATGCAGGCGCGGAGAGAATGTGCAAACTCCACACCCTGGGGCCGGGATGGAACCCGGGTCCTCAGTGCCGTGAGGCAGCAGTGCTAGAGATGGGTTTGTTTATGTTACACTTTAAAGAGCTGGCTACCATCAGCTGCTCTGAGGGTGGGGTGGGGGACGGAATGAGGGGGGGGGGGGGGGCTGCATTTGCATTCAGTTACTGGGGGAAGGGGTGGGGGTGTTTTGGGGTTTCTCGTTGTTTTACTTTGTGGTGTTGTTTTAAAATGTTAAAAATCAAATTAAAATATATATTTTTGAAAGTCTTGGCGGTTTTTTCCAATTTCGATTGGCTGGGACCCAGAGCACACTCGATCGGCTATCTGCGGCTCTCATACCTCACCCTCCACTGCTTCTCAAACTGCATATCGAATTCTGTTGATAACACGCCGGCAAAAATGTCCGTCGTTATTGAAGTGGCTGCAGTCACAGGAGCAGTCTCCGCCATTTGTTCCACAGAGAAGCCACACGAAGCCTCCCAGTCTGTCAATGAATTTCCATCCGCAGACTTCTTATTCCTAGCCTTTCTTGACATTTTTGTGATGCAGACACCCTGGGCGGGATTCTCCATCCCGCCACACCAGTTTCCTGGTGCGGCGCACCCCCGCGGGATTTTCCGTCCTGCCAGCTGGCAAATGGGATTTCCCATTGTGGACAGCCCCACGCCATTGAGAAATTCCTGAGCGTGGATGCGCTGCCAGCATAACAGAGAATCCCAACAGCAGAGAATCCAGCCCCTTTGTATTTTCAAGTAGATAGGTTTTTTCCACAGGAATTACCCCAGAAACCACACAAAAAGGCCGAAGACCAAGTACCCTGGTGGGGACTACCTTGTGCGTGCCTTACATGCCGCTGGAAGTCCAACACTGCATTTTACTGAATATGGCATCAAGAATCTCTAGAAAAACTGAAGTAACTAAGAATGGAGGGAAATAGCTCCACTGGTTGGTGTCATACTTGGCACAAAGGACAATGGTTGTGGTGGTTGGAGGCCAATCATATCAACTCCAGGGCATGACCAAGGAGTTCCTCAGGATACTGTCCGAGGCCAAATCATCTTGAGCTGCTTTATCAATGACTCTCTCTCAATCATAACATCAGAAGTGAAGATGTTCGCTGATGATTGCACAATGTTCATCATCCTTTGCGCCTCCTCAAATACTGAAGCAGTCCATGTCCAAACGCAGCAAGGTCTGGGCAATATTCCGGCCTGGCTGAAAAATAGCAAGTTAACGTTCGCGTCACACAAGTGCCAGACAATGACCATCTCCAACAAGAGAGAAACTAACCATCTTCCTTTGTCATTAAATGACATCTCAAGGGCAATTGGCTATGGGCAATAAACGTTGGCTTAGCCAGTGATGCATACAGCTAGTGAATCAAGAACTTTTTCTAAAATGTGAAAATTTGAAATCTAAAAAAACTTTAAAAGTTCAGAAAGTATAGTGGGCTTGAATTTCACCTCCGTAGGGGCTGACAGAGCACATTGTGCTTGTAAGTATATCTGGCTTGACCCATTGTGGGCCTTAAGATGGCACCCTTGTGGGCATTCCTGCTTATGCCAGAAGCTATCCTGACATCACACTGCTGGCTGATGTGCTTTTTTACGAACGTCTACTATTGTAATGTTTGGATCTGTGGTGTGTTGATTGAGATGTCGTAGTGACTCGAGGATTTGGCAGGGAGTGTTGCTGCAACCTCGGAGGGTGGCACGGTAGCACAAGTAGATAGCACTGTGGCTTCACAGCGCAAGGTCCCAGGTTCGATTCCCTGCTCTGTCACTGTCTGTGCGGAGTCTGCACGTTCTCCCCATGTCTGCGTGGGTTTCCTCCAGGTGCTCCGGTTTCCTCCCACAGTCCAAAGACGTGCAGGTTAGGTGGATTGGCCATGATGAATTGCCCTTAGTGACCAAAAAGGTTAGGAGGGTTATGGGAATAGGCTGGAAGTGAGGGCTTAAGTGGGTCGGTGCAGACTCGATAGGCCGAATAGCCTCCTTCGGCACTGTATGTTCTATGCTGATTAGGTCCACATAAAAGCTGTAACTAGTATGGGGGCTGCAGTTGCAGTATCTCTGGGTCTGCAGCTTGACAGGGAAATGGAGCAGTGACTACGGAGAGGGCCAACTCTGCATAATGCCCTTTGTCGAGTTGGGAGTTGGAAACCGCCCTGCACCTTGACAGTGGCTGGAAGCTGCCTGGCAGGCTAGCTAACGCATCCAGAATCTTGGGTGTGTATACCCACCAACGTTCTCCTGAATTCTGCCCCTTGAGGTCCAAAGCTGCAACATTAGGCCATAAGACCATAAGACATAGGAGCAAAATTAGGCCACTCGGCCCATCAAGTCTGTTCCGCCATTCAATCATGGCTGATGTTTTTCTCATCTCCATTCTCCTGGCTTCTCCCCATAACCCCTGATCCCCTTATTAATCAAGAACCTATCTATCTCTGTCTTAAAGACCCTCAGTGATTTGACCTCCACAGACTTCTGCAGCAAAGTGATCTACAGATTCTCCACCTTCTGGCTGAAGAAATTCCACCTCACCTCTGTTTTAAAGGATTGTCCCTTTAGTCTGAGATTGTGTCCTCTGCTTCTAGTTTTTCCTACAAGTGGAAACATCCTCTCCACGTCCATTCTATCCAGGCCTCGCAGCAGTGTCCTGTAAGTTTCAATAAGATCCCTCCCCCCTCATCCTTCTAAACTCCAACGAGTACAGACCCAGAGTCCTCAACCGTTCCTCATACGACAAGTTCTTCATTCCAGGGATCATTCTTGTGAACCTCCTCGGGACTCTTTCCAAGGCCAGCACATCCTTCCTTAGATACTGGGCTCAAAACTACTCACAAGACTCCAAATGGGGTCTGACCAGACATGAATGCTAACATTGCGTTTGCCTTCCTAACTGCTGACTGAACCTGCATGTTAACATTAAGCGGATTGTGAACAAAGACTCCCAAGTCCCTTTGTGCTTCTGATTTCCTAAGATTCCTCCTTCCAAAGTGCATAACCTCACACTTTTCCACGTTGTATTCCACCTTCTACTTCTTTGCCCACTCTCCTAGCCTGTCCAAGTCTTTCTGCAGCCCCCCTGCTTCCTCAATACTACCTGTCCTTCTACAGATCTTTGTATCATTGTCCTGCGCTGAACTGTAAAAAATGTACCAGATGTACCACTACATACAAATTCCCACTGTGCTTGCCTCAATGGTACGTGTCTGAGGTGATGACTGCAAATGCTAGCTCACGCATTGGTCCTCATTCATGGGTCCCTTTTTCTCCCATGGCTGCTGTGACTGAGCCGACAGCAGTTCCTGAGTGTCTGCATAGAGAAAATCAGAAGGGCAGGAAGGTTGGTGTGAGGGAAAGGGTGTAGAGTGTGGAGCAAGGGGGCTTTGTCACAACATCAGCAGATTACTCAACTTAATTTTATATCTATAAACAAGGTTAGTAACTATACATTATGACAGAGCTAATTTAAAGTACAAGATAAAAAGCCAGTGACTACCTTTGAAAAATTAAACTGTGTTGATCAATATTCTGAGTAATACAGCAACAGGGTAGGTTTGTGTTCACTCGTGTTAGGTTACATGTTTTGTAATAAGAGTGTCAAAATTAAAATAAATATTTCATGTCATGAAAAAAAATCCGATGACTGCAGCACTGATGCTTTAGGAGTCTGCACGCATGTTTGTACGCTGCAAAGCATGTGCCTCCGTACATGTTTTCTGGTTTCATAGATGGCATCTCCAGTCATACAGAAATTTCCGTTATTGTGTGCTCGAACAGTAATGAGCCCAGCCTGTAGAATAGCATGCTGTGAAGATTGTGTTTCTGTGGCATCATGTGGGTCTTCTTGATTCATGCTGAATGAACATAGCTGAGAGTAATGTGGAATGAATAAATGTTAAACAGTGTACCTGAAGCATTTATTTTCCAAAATGTTTCTATCATTAATAATCGTTCAAAACTGACCAATGTGTTTCTTTAAATATTTTTCCACAACAATATTTATGAATATTCAGATGCATGCAGTTTTGCATCAGAAATTGAGCAGATTTTTTTTGTAAATTATTAAGTTAAGAATGTTGTCCGTGGCATTTGAGAAAAACTTTGAGAATGTGACAATGTGAACAGTTTAAACTTGTTTAAACAGCTGCTGTTGATAACCCATCAGTGCTCAGTTGCTTGATGGGATTATATTTGAATCTAACTGTTAATATTTCTGTGGGCCTATTTATAAAGTACATGAGCATTTTTAAATTTGCATACAAGTCTGAAAACTGCTATTCCAAATGGTGTATTTTGAAAGGAAACCTTATGAGTGAATGGAATGGAATGCATAAAGAGTTTAATCCATTGGCAGATTTACGAGTAAGATTCTATAACTTACAAGACGATGAGACACTGCAGTCCTTTTAATTCTGTTCCACTCATCTTTTTAAAAGAGTATTACTACTAAGATATTTCTTGTTTAAGTCAATAGGTGGCAGGTACTGAGCAATGGAATCCTTTGAAACTCTTTTCACAGAAACAGTATGGAAACGGAGGGATTGGTTTGGAATGTTGCACAAATTTGTTTGGAATTCCTGATTTTCAATGCCTACTTCTCATTTTAAAGATAAGATGTGGGTAGCTGAAAGTTGACTATTGTCCCCAATATCTCAATGCACTGCCCTACCCAAATGTAAATCAATATTGAGTATCACAGGTGTTGTAATTGAAAACTTGTGCGATATACATTACATCCTTAAAACTCAAGGGCTAAAAATTCAATGAGGCCCGTTTGTGGTCACGGGAATATGTACATGGATTTTTTTTAAAAATAAATATTTTATTGAAAATTTTTGGTCAACCAACACAGTACACTGTGCATCCTTTACACAATATTATAACAACACAAATAACAATGACCTATTTTATAAACAAACAAAAAACAAATGAATAAATAACAAAAATGAAAACTAACCCTAATTGGCAACTGCCTTATCACAAGTAACACTCTCCAAAAATATAATTTAACAGTCCAATATATAATTATCTGTAGCAACGACCTATACATATTATACAGTATATATTAACAACCCTGAGAGTCCTTCTGGTTCCTCCTTCCCCCCCCCACCCCGATCCTGGGCTGCTGCTGCTGCCTTCTTTTTTCCATTCCATCTATCTTTCTGCGAGGTATTCGACGAACGGTTGCCACCGCCTGGTGAACCCTTGAGCCGACCCCCTTAGAACGAACTTAATCCGCTCTAGCTTTATAAACCCTGCCATGTCATTTATCCAGGTCTCCACCCCCGGGGGCTTGGCTTCTTTCCACATTAGCAATATCCTGCGCCGGGCTACTAGGGACGCAAAGGCCAAAACATCGGCCTCTCTCGCCTCCTGCACTCCCGGCTCTTGTGCAACCCCAAATATAGCCAACCCCCAGCTTGGTTCGACCCGGACCCCCACTACTTTTGAAAGCACCTTTGTCACCCCCATCCAAAACCCCTGTAGTGCCGGGCATGACCAAAACATATAGGTATGATTCGCTGGGCTTCTCGAGCACCTCGCACACCTATCCTCCACCCCAAAAAATTTACTGAGCCGTGCTCCAGTCATATGCGCCCTGTGAAATACCTTAAACTGAATCAGGCTTAGCCTGGCACACGAGGACGACGAGTTTACCCTGCTTAGGGCATCTGCCCACAGCCCCTCCTCGATCTCCTCCCCCAGCTCTTCTTCCCGTTTCCCTTTTATTCATCTACCATAGTCTCCCCTTCGTCCCTCATTTCCCGATATATATCTGACACCTTACCATCCCCCACCCATGTCTTTGAGATCATTCTGTCCTGCACCTCTTGTGTCGGGAGCTGCGGGAATTTCCTCACCTGTTGCCTCGCAAAAGCCCTCAGCTGCATAAACCTGAATGCATTCCCTTGGGGCAACCCATATTTCTCGGTCAGCGCTCCCAGACTCGCGAACTTCCCATCCACAAACAGATCTTTCAGTTGCGTTATTCCTGCTCTTTGCCACATTCCATATCCCCCATCCATTCCCCCCGGGGCAAACCTATGGTTGTTTCTTATCGGGGACCCCCCCAAGGCTCCAGTCTTTCCCCTATGCCGTCTCCACTGTCCCTAAATCTTCAGTGTAGCCACCACCACCGGGCTTGTGGTGTAGTTCCTCGGTGAGAACGGCAATGGGGCTGTCACCATAGCCTGTAGGCTAGTCCCCCTACAGAACGCCCTCTCTAATCTCTTCCACGCCGCTCCCTCCTCCTCTCCCATCCACTTACTCACCATTGAAATATTAGCGGCCCAATAATACTCACTTAGGCTCGGTAGTGCCAGCCCCCCCCTATCCCTGCTACGCTGTAAGAATCCCTTCCTCACTCTCGGGGTCTTCCCGGCCCACATAAAACCCATGATGCTCTTTTCAATCCTTTTAAAAAAAGCCTTCGTGATCACCACCGGGAGGCACTGAAACACAAAGAGGAATCTCAGGAGGACCACCATCTTAACCGCCTGCACCCTCCCTGCCAGTGACAGGGATACCATATCCCATCTCTTGAAATCCTCCTCCATTTGTTCCACCAACCGCGTTAAATTTAACCTATGCAATGTGCCCCAATTCTTGGCTATCTGGATCCCCAAGTAACGAAAGTCCCTTGTTACCTTCCTCAGCGGAAAGTCCTCTATTTCTCTGCTCTGCTCCCCTGGATGCACCACAAACAACTCACTTTTCCCCATGTTCAATTTATACCCTGAAAAATCCCCAAACTCCCCAAGTATCCGCATTATTTCTGGCATCCCCTCCGCCGGGTCTGCCACGTATAGTAGCAAATCGTCCGCATACAAAGATACCCGGTGTTCTTCTCCTCCTCTAAGTACTCCCCTCCACTTCTTGGAACCCCTCAACGCTATCGCCAGGGGCTCAATCGCCAGTGCAAACAATAATGGGGACAGAGGGCATCCCTGCCTTGTCCCTCTATGGAGCCGAAAATATGCAGATCCCCGTCCATTCGTGACCACGCTCGCCATCGGGGCCCTATACCACAGCTGCACCCATCTAACATACCCCTCTCCAAAACCAAATCTCCTCAACACCTCCCACAAATAATCCCACTCCACTCTATCAAATGCTTTCTCGGCATCCATCGCCACTACTATCTCCGTTTCCCCCTCTGATGGGGCCATCATCATTACCACTAACAGCCTCCGTATATTCGTGTTCAGATGTCTCCCCTTCACAAACCCAGTTGGTCCTCGTGGACCACCCCCGGGACACATTCCTCTATTCTCATTGCCATTACCTTGGCCAGGATCTTGGCATCTATATTTAGGAGGGAAATAGGTCTATAGGACCCGCATTGTAGTGGGTCCTTTTCCTTCTTTAAGAGAAGCGATTTCGTTGCTTCAGACATAGTCGGGGGCAGTTGTCCCCTTTCCTTTGCCTCATTAAAGGTCCTCGTCAATACCAGGGCGAGCAAATCCACATATTTTCTATAGAATTCGACTGGGAATCCATCCGGTCCCGGGGCCTTTCCCGCCTGCATGCTCCTAATTCCTTTCAACACTTCTTCTACCTCGATCTGTGCTCCCAGTCCCACCCTTTCCTGCTCTTCCACCTTGGGCAATTCCAGCCGATCCAAGAAGCCCATCATTCTCTCCCTCCCATCCGGGGGTTGAGCTTCATATAATTTTTTATAAAATGTCTTGAACACTCCATTCACTCTCTCCGCTCCCCGCTCCATCTCTCCTTCCTCATCCCTCACTCCCCCTATTTCCCTCGCTGCTCCCCTTTTCCTCAATTGGTGTGCCAGCAACCTTCTCCCCATATTCGTACTGTACACCCTGTGCCTTCCTCCATTGTGCCTCTGCAGTGCCCGTAGTCAGCAAGTCAAATTCTACATGTAGCCTTTGCCTTTCCCTGTACAGTCCCTCCTCCGGTGCTTCCGCATATTGTCTGTCCACCCTCAAAAGTTCTTGCAGCAACCGCTCCCGTTCCTTACTCTCCTGCTTCCCTTTATGTGCCCTTATTGATATCAGCTCCCCTCTAACCACCGCCTTCAACGCCTCCCAGACCACTCCCACCTAGACCTCCCCATTATCATTGAGTTCCAAGTACTTTTCAATGCACCCCCTCACCCTTAGCCACACCCCCTCATCTGCCATTAGTCCCATGTCCATTCTCCAGGGTGGGCGCCCTCCTGTTTCCTCCCCTATCTCCAAGTCTACCCAGTGTGAAGCGTGATCCGAAATGGCTATAGCCATATACTCCGTTCCCCTCACCTTCGGGATCAACGCCCTTCCCAGCACAAAAAAGTCTATTCGCGAGTAGACTTTATGGACATAGGAGAATAATGAGAACTCCTTACTCCTAGGTCTGCTAAATCTCCACGGGTCTACACCTCCCATCTGCTCCATAAAATCTTTAAGTACCTTGGCTGCTGCCGGCCTCCTTCCAGTCCTGGACTTCGACCTATCCAGCCCTGGTTCCAACACCGTATTAAAATCTCCCCCCATTATCAGCTTTCCCATCTCTAGGTCCGGAATGCGTCCTAGCATCCGCCTCATAAAATTGGCATCATCCCAGTTCGGGGCATATACGTTTACCAAAACCACCGTCTCCCCCTGTAGTTTGCCACTCACCATCACGTATCTACCCCCGTTATCCGCCACTATAGTCTTTGCCTCGAACATTACCCGCTTCCCCACTAATATAGCCACCCCCCTGTTTTTCGCATCTAGCCCCGAATGGAACACCTGCCCCACCCATCCTTTGCGTAGCCTAACCTGGTCTATCAGTTTCAGGTGCGTTTCCTGTAACATAACCACATCTGCTTTAAGTTTCTTAAGGTGTGCGAGTACCCATGCCCTCTTTATCGGCCCGTTCAGCCCTCTCACGTTCCACGTGATCAGCCGGGTTGGGGGGCTTCCTACCCCCCCCCCCTTGTCGATTAGCCATCCCCTTTTTCCAGCTCCTCACCCGGTTCCCACGCAGCTGTATCTCCCCCAGGCGGTGCCCCCCTGCCCATCCCCTCCCATACCAGCTCCCCCCTCTCCCCAGCAGCAGCAACCCAGTAATTCCCCCCTCCCACCCCCGCAAGTGTAATTACTCCCCCCATGTTGCTCCCAGAAGTCAGCAAACTCTGGCCGACCTCGGCTTCCCACCGTGACCTCGGCTCGCACCGTGCGACGCCCCCTCCTTCCTGCTTCTCTATTCCCGCCATGGTTATCATAGCGCGGGAACCAAGCCCGCGCTTCTCCCTTGGCCCCACCCCCAATGGCCAACGCCCCATCTCCTCCACCTCCCCTCCTCCCCCCATCACCTCCTGTGGAAGAGAGAAAAGTTACCACATCGCAGGATTAGTACATAAAACTCCTCTTTCCCCCCTTTTTAACCCCCCTCTTCGCCCCCCACATTCGCCCCACCACTTTGATCAAACGTTCTTTTTAATAACCCGCTCGTTCCAGTTTTTCTTCCACAATAAAAGTCCACGCTTCATCCGCCGTCTCAAAGTAGTGGTGCCTCCCTCGATATGTGACCCACAGTCTTGCCGGTTGCAGCATTCCAAATTTTATCTTCTTTTTATGAAGCACCGCCTTGGCCCGATTAAAGCTCGCCCTCCTTCTCGCCACCTCCGCACTCCAGTCTTGATAAACGCGGATCACCGCGTTCTCCCATTTACTGCTCCGAGTTTTCTTTGCCCATCTAAGGACTATTTCTCTATCCTTAAAACGGAGGAATCTCACCACTATGGCTCTGGGAATTTCTCCTGCTCTCGGTCCTCGCGCCATCACTCGGTATGCTCCCTCCACCTCCAACGGACCCGCCGGGGCCTCCGCTCCCATTAACGAGTGCGGCATCGTGCTCACATATGCCCCGACGTCTGCTCCCTCCGCACCTTCAGGAAGACCAAGAATCCTCAGGTTGTTCCTCCTTGCGTTGTTCTCCAGTGCCTCCAACCTTTCCACACATCGTTTCTGATGTGCCTCATGCGTCTCCGTCTTCACCACCAGGCCCTGTATGTCGTCCTCATTCTCGGCTGCCTTTGCCTTCACGACCCGAAGCTCCCGCTCCTGGGTCTTTTGTTCCTCCTTTAGCCCTTCGATCGCCTGTAGTATCGGGGCCAACAGCTCTTTCTTCATTTCCTTTTTGAGCTCTTCCACACAGCATTTCAAGAACTCTTGTTGTTCAGGGCCCCATGTTAAACTGCCACCTTCCGACGCCATCTTGGTTTTTGCTTGCCTTCCTTGCCGCTGTTCTAAAGAATCCACTGCAATCCGGCCACTTTCTCCTCCTTTTTTCATCCGTATCCAGGGGGGATTCCCTTCTGGTTTACCGCACAGTGTTTTTAGCCGTCAAAATTGCCGTTGGGGCTCCTATCATGAGCCCAAAAGTCCGTTTCACCGGGAGCTGCCGAAACATGCGACTCAGCTGGTCATCGCCTCACCCGGAAGTGCTCAATATGGACCTGGTTGATGTGATGCAGGCATGCCGCAAATTTTGATTGTGGCTTGCAGCCCAGAGCTGAATGCACTGCCAACTGGCTGCAAGCTCGAGGCCCAGCTGCTTACAAGGATAGAAAATATCACAGCTAGCCTGCACCTTTAAAACTTTCTGCAGCTCTGAAAGGGATGTCCAGGAGGTGGAAAGGAGAGAGGTAACGTTTCCACCTGGGGTCTGGAGGCCCACAAGGCGAGGAGAATAGGAGCAGGTATCCACTGAGGTCAATCCAAGCGGTC
Organism: Scyliorhinus torazame; assembly: GCF_047496885.1. NCBI lineage: Eukaryota > Metazoa > Chordata > Chondrichthyes > Carcharhiniformes > Scyliorhinidae > Scyliorhinus > Scyliorhinus torazame. Next base: position 123,868,554 of record NC_092709.1, read on the forward strand.
TGGCTCCACAGGCCTGGTTTCAGTGCCACAAAATGTCTAGTGATGGAGCATCGGTGGTCAAGGTCAGTGAATGCATCGCTCAGCCACCACACCACCAACATTGCTCAATGCACTACACCTCTATTTCTCACCGATTAGCAATTACACATCATACTTAACCTCCAGAGTCACCTCCTAACTCCTAGCAATACTGTAAAGCTCACACCCACATATGGCAGCTTTCTTACTTCTAGCTTTGCAGCTGTAATAGGCACATCATGCAAACACCTTGCAACACACTCATTGACTTTCTTCCTCTCTCTTGTATGGAAAAGTGACTCTCTTGTGGGGCAAGGTGAAACATAATAGGAGGGAGCACCAAAAACCCAGTGGCACACAGCTGCATCTTCTGAGTCCCTTGGAGCAGATGATGTTGCGAAGAATTGGACCAACAGTCATCGAGGCTTTTGCAACTGGCACCACCGAGAACATCCAGGATGATGGGATATTCCTGCCTTATGAGCCTTTTCAATCCCCAGTTCGTACACATCCTACACTCTGGCATGAAGGATAAGCTGCAGATGGTGTTATCATGGAGTTATCATGGGCCTCTTGTATTCCAACCAAACACACTTCATGCTCCTCAACCCTCCACTTTGCAGTGGCTCTGTGGTGCACCAACATGTTGTCCTCTCTCAGGAGTTCAGTTTTCATGCTTCGGCCGCTGCCACTTCCTGTGTCCTGTATAGGAAGATTTTTCAGCCAAAGCAGCTCAAGCTCTGGGTTTCAGAGTATGAGCAGAAGCTGACATTCCTGCCGTGCATCCATGTGGTTAAGAGTTTTGTAGATAGCACATTTATAGATGTTGTCACCCAACTAAACTTCACGAGCCGGGTGGGTAGGGTCAAGAACAGAAGAACTAGGAGCAGGAGTAGGCCATCTGACCCCTCGAGCCTGCTCCGCCATTCAATGAGAACATGGCTGATCTTTTTGTGGACTCAGCTCCACTTACCCGCCTGCTCACCATAACCCTTAATTCCTTTATTGTTCAAAAATCGATCTACCTTTGCCTTAAAAACATTCAACTGCTTCACAAGCCAGAAAATTCCACAGATTCACAACCTTTTGGGTGCAGAGGTTCCTCCTCAGCTCAGTCGTAAATCTGCTCCTCCTTATTTTGAGGCTGTGCCCCCTAGTTCTAGTTTTACCCGCCAGTGGAAACAACCTCCCTGCTTCTAACTTATTTATTCCCTTCATAATTTTATATGTTTCTATAAGATCCCCCCTCATTCTTCTAAATTCCGATGAGTATAGTCCCAGTCTATTTAGTCTCTCATCAGCCAATTCTCTCAACTCCGGAATCAACCTAGTGATCTCCTCTGCACCCCCTCTAGTGCCAATAGATCCTTTCTCAAGTAAGGAGACCAAAACTGTACACAGTACAAGTGTGACCTCACCAGCACCCTATACAGCTGCACCATAACCTCCCTGCTTTTAAACTCCATCCCTCTTGCAATAAAGGACAAAATTCGATTTGCCTTCTTAATTACCTGCTGCACCTGCAAACTAACTTTTTACGATTCATGCACCAGGACACCCAGCAACATGCTGCAATTTTTTACCATTTAAATATTAGTCCAATTTGCTGTTATTCCTACCAAAATGGATGACTTCACATTTACCAATTTTGTACTCCCATGTGCCAGGCCCTTGCCCACTCATTTAAATTATCTATATTCCTCTGCAGACTTTCAGTGTCCTCTGCACCCTTGGCTCTACAACTCCTCTGCCATCTGCTAACTTTGACACATTACACTTGGTCCCCAATTCCAGATCATCGATGTAAATTGTGAACCCAATATTGCGGTCCCAACATTGATCCCTGAGGCACACCACTAGCTACTGATCGCCAACCAGAAAACCACCCATTTATCCCCACTCTTGCTTTCTGTTAGTTAACCAATCCTCTATTCATGCTGATACATTACCCATAACACCAAGCACCTTTATCTTATGCAGAAGACTTTTGTGCGGCATCTTGACGAATGCCTTCTGGAAATCCAGATACACCACATCCCCTGGTTCCCTGTTGTTCACCGTGCTTGTAATGTCTTCAAAGAATTCTAGTAAATTAGTTAAACATGACTTGCATTTCATGAACCCATGCTGCCCCTGCCCAATGGAAGCAACGGAGGAAATTGCTGCACCTTGACTGGCATCTTTGTATCCTCATTAGCTAAAGGTGAGATCACAGAAGACTGTAGAATAGCTAATGTGGTACCGTGTTTAAGAAAGGTAGCAGGGATAATCCAAGAAACTATAGGCCGGTGAGCCTCACGTCTGTAGTAGGTAAATTATTGGAGAGAATTCTCAGGGACTGGATTTATACCCATTTGGAAACAAATGGACTCATTAGCGACAGACAGCATAGTTTTGTGAGGGGAGGTCGAGCCTCACTAACTTGATCGGGTTTTTTGAGGAGGTGGCAAAGATGACTGATATGGAGAGGGGTGGTGGATGTTGTTTACATGGACTTCAGCAAAGCCTTTGACAAGTGCCTCATGGCAGACTGGTACAAAAGGTGAAGTCACACAGAATCAGAGGTGAGGTGGTAGGATGGGTATAGAACTTGCTCGATCACCGGCAAAGGGCAGCAGTAGAAGGGTGTTTTTCTGAATGGAAGGTTGTGACTAGTGGTGTTCCACAAGAATCTGTGCTGGGGCCCTGTTGTTTGTAGCATACATAAACGTAGCTGGTCTGATTTAATAAGTTCGCAGATGACACCAAGATTGGCGATAATGATGAGGATTGTCAGAAGATACAGCAGGACATAGATAGGTTGGAAACTTGGGCAGAGAAATGGCGTTTAATCCAGACAAATGTGAGGTAATGCATTTTGGTAGGTCCAACATAGAGGAGAAATATACCATAAATGGCAAAACTCTTAGGAATATAGAAAGTCAGAGAGATCTGGGCATGCAGGTCCACAGATCTTTGAAAGTGGCACCCCAAGTGAACAAGGTAGTCAAGAAAGCAGACGGAATGCTTGCCTTCATTGGACAGGGCATCGAGTATAAAAACTGGCAAGTCATGCTATAGTTGTATAGAACCTTTTAAGGCCGCACATGGAATATTGCACACAATTCTGGTCACCACATTACCAGAAGGATATTGAGGCTTTGGAGAGGGTGCAGAGGAGGTTTACCAGGATGTTGCCTGGTCTGGAGGGTGTTAGCTATGTGGAGAGGCTGAATATTCTCTGACTGTTTTCATTAGAACAACAGAGGTTGAGGGGTGACCTGATAGAGATCTACAAGATTATTAGGGGCATGAAAAGGTACTCTTTCCTAAGGTGGAGGGGTCAGTCACCAGAGCATATAGGTTTAAGGTCCATGGGACAAAGTGTAGAGGAGATGTGCGACGCAGGTTTTTTACACATAGGGTGGTGAGTGCCTGGAACGCGTTGCCAGGAGAGGTTGTGGAAGCAGATACATTAACGGCATTCAAAAGGCATCTTGACAAACCCATTGATAGGATAGGTATAGAGGGATACGGCACTCGGAAGTGCTGAGGGTTTTGGCCACGGAGGAAATTGCTGCGCCTTAACTGACAACTTTGTGTCCTCATTAGTTATGACCGTCCAGGCTTGGAGGGCTGAAGGGCCTGTTCCTGTGTTGTATTGTTCTTTGTTCTTTATCAAGCTATTTCTTCCCTGATGATAGATTCAAGCATTTTCCCTACTGCAGATTTAAGCTAACCGGCCAAGAGTGACCCACGTTTTGCCTTCCTCATAGTGCGTCTGCCCAGTGGGACAATTTCGATCGAGATGTCTCACTATTTCTTCTTTGATGATAGATTCAAGCATTTTCCCCACTCCAAAAGTTAATAATAATAATAATCTTTATTCTCACCAGTAGGCTTATATCAACATTGCAATGAAGTTACCGTGAAAAGGCCCGAGTCGCCACATTCCGGTGTCTGTTCGGGTACACCGAGGGAGAATTCAGAATGCCCAAATTACCTAACAGCACGTCTTTCGGAGCTTGTGGGAGGAAACCGGAGCACCCGGAGGAAACCCACGCAGACACGGGGAGAACGTGCAGACTCCGCACAGACAGCGACCCATGCCGGGAATCGAACCTGGGACCCTGGCGCTGTGAAGCAACAGTGCTAACTACTGTGCCAGCATGCTGCCCCAAGCTAACCAGCCTATAGTTAACCGCCTTTTGTCGACCTCCTTTTTTAAACAATGGTGTTTTCCAATCTGTTGGAATCGCCCCAGAGTCCAGCAAATTTTGGTAAATTTCCTCGAGCGCATTTGCTATTTTCATCGCCATCTCTTTTCCCATGAATGGGATGCATTCCATCAGGGCCAGGAGACCTGGCTTCCTTGAGAATCATAGAATTTTCAGTGCAGAAGGAAGCAATTCGGCCCATCGAGACTGCACCGGCGCTTAGAAAGTGTACCCCACCCAAGCCCACGCCTCCACCCTGTCCCTATTACCCAGTAAACCAACCTAACCTTTTGGACACGAAGGGGTAAGTTAGCATGGCCAATCCACCTACCCTGCACATCTTTGGTCTGTGGGAGAAAACCAGAGCACCCGGTGAAAACCCACGCTGACATGGGGTGAAAGTGCAAACTCCACACAGTCACCCGAGGCCGGAATTGAACCCGGGACCCTGGAGTTGTGAGGCACCGAGGTCCCAGGTTCGATCCCGGCTCTGGGTCACTGTCCGTGTGGAGTTTGCAGATTCTCCCCGTGTTTGCGTGGGTTTCGCCCCCACAACCCAAAAATGTGCAGGCTAGGTGGATTGGCCACGCTAAATTGCTCCTTAATTGGAAAAAAATGAATTGGGTACTCTCAATTTATTTTAAAAATAAAAATATACTTGTAGGCAGACAGAAGCAGGGCCCATCGCTGAACCCGGGCCGATGCTATCGGCGGAATCACCCGCTCTTCCTTAAATAACCCCAACAAGGGCTTGTGGTCGGTATATACTGTGAACTCATGTTCATTAACAAACTGGTGGAATTATCTCGCCCTGAAAACGACGGCAAAACCTTCCTTCACTACCTGTCGGTAGTTCTGCTCAGCATCCGCGAGTGTGCGAGACTTAAAGGCTATTGGTCACTCCAAGCCGTCGGGCCTCTGATGTACCAGGACCACCCTGACGCCGTATGACGAGGTGTTACGCTTGAGGAGCAGAGGTTTGTCTGGGTCGGAGTGGGTCAACAACTGTGAGAGCAGCAGGGCGGTGGGCAGTTGACTGTGTACTCTACTTGTACTGATGTTGGTTTTGTGCTACTGTTGGGGGATTGTATGGTTATTGTTGTATTTTTGTCGTGTTTTGTTATTCATTTTTGCCAAGTGGCTGGGTGCTCGCCAATTGCGGCCCCTCCTGCTTCTGTGCACTGGGGATTGAGGGGTCCCTCCCAGTGCCAGTGAGGGGATGGGGTGTTCAGTCTCTCTCTCCTCAACCGTGCGCTGCCTGTCCTTTTCCGGTAGATTGTGCTGCTCGCGGGCGCCTTTCCACCTCTATGGGGCTGATGGTGGAGCCGGGGGGGGGGGGGGGGGGCAGGCAATGTGTGCTGGCGGCTTTGCGTTATAGTCAATTGTTTGTTGGGTTTCATGTGGCTGCTCTGTATATTGTCTTGTTTTTTTTTTGAAAAGGGAATTCTCTCTGTCTCTGTGTCTCTGTCTTTGTCTCTCTCTCTCTCCCGCCATGCCCTGTGTCGGTGTGTCCTTTTCCGTGGGCTGTGATGCTCATTTGGGCACCTTTCCACCGATGTGGGGCTACCGTTGGGGAGTGGGGGGGTGGGGTGGGGGCAGAGGTGGCCGTATGCATGCTTTGCAGCTGGTGGTTTGTTTAAAAGAACAGTGCCTCCTCTTGGGGAGAATGGGGGAATGTTCTCTCTTTCACACCACACTCAGCACTGGTGTGTCCTTTTCCGGTGGTCTGTGCTTCTAGTTTGGGCACCTTTCCACCAATGTAGGGCTACCATTGGGGCCGGGATGGTGGTGATGGTGGGTGTGTGCTGGCTTGAGAGCTGGAGGTTTTGTTTTTTGGTGTCTTGTTAATGCTTTTTGCATATTACTGATTTTCGTGACCTGTTTTTAGCGTGTTGCTGATTCTTTTTTATATTTGTCAGGGGGGAATTGGATGCAGTACCAGTTCTGTCCCTGTAGGTGATTGTAACAGCAAACTCACCAGGAGGAGACAACTGGTGTTCCAGAGTGGAGTTGGGTCTCTGGTAAGGCATCTGCCCTGAGAGGGGTTGAGAACCAGCGAGGGCGCTAAAAGCCACGTGCAGGTATCCTCTGGTTGGGATGAGCTCTGGTGATCCCCTCCTTGCTCTGCAGTGGTGCATTGCTTCTGAGGAGTGCCAACACCCAGTGCACCCTGCTTGAGCTTGGCCATGTCCCTCCCCTTGATGATACAGCTAGGGGATGAGGGTTTCCAGATGGGCAGGTTGAGTGGGCTCCCAGAGGCTCACTGAGCATTCAAAGAACAAAGGCAGCACTCAGCAGAAAGCCAGGGGGCTGTAAGGAGCACAAAAGGGGTGCATTTAAAAGACACAGGAGCAATGGCGGTCCAAGTCAGTGAACCCCGTTCTCGAGGGCGACACCCCGAGTCCACGGACTTGGCACCAAGCCACTTTCCGCTACTGCCCCAGCCCAGGCAGCCACTCCCCAGCAAGCCCGACAACGTTCGAGGGTTCTTCAGTCTTTTTAGCCTCCTTCTCTCTCTGCAGCCATGGCTCTCAGGCTTCGCTTGTCAATAATTGCACTAATTTGCGCCCGCGAGACTTTGCCGAAGAGGGGTAGAGTATCGCGGAAGGGTGGCGTATACTGAGTCCAACCCGCCATGATATTGAAATCACTGCAAATGATGCTTTTGCATGAATCTGCTGGCATGGACTGCAAACATCGGTATCGATGCCAGCGAGGGACCGGATTCGGCATGCTGCCTGAATCAGCGGTGGGCGGGAATATCAAATTTTCAATTATGCCCGATTCTCCACTCGATCATGATTCGTGCTTCCGATGTCGCGAAGTGGAGAATCGTGCCCAAGAGCTCAGTTAACAGTTTATACTATATGATCTGCTGCTCCACTGGAAGCAGAATGATACAGAATGTTTTACCCTATTCATTCTCATGAATTTTACAAGCTCTTATGATCAAGACTGAGCTGGGTTGTCAGACACAATTTCTCTGGGAACCCATAAACAAACCATGCAAAATATCTAAAGTTTTGCTAATTGTTGTAGATTCATCCGAAACCCTGTAACCCACTTAGAATAGCTATCTATCTCAATGCATAAGTGTTGCCCTTCAAATTCTGCAAAATGTATGTGCAGCTTCTGCCACACTATAGCTGCTGTTTCCATGGCTGAAAAGGGACCACTGATGGTATTTTTACCGCTTGACATATTCTGTACTGTTTCACTGTGTCTTCTATGTCCTTATATAGCCCTTACCACTAAAAATAGCTTCCCACGAGACAAGCTCATCTCTAAGTGTTGCATCATGAAGGCGACATAACAACTGCGATCTGCACCTTTCAGGAATTAGGACTCTGGCTCCCCACATAACATAATCTTACACCACTGACAGCTCATTCTTATGTCTTAAAAAATGGCTTCAAGATTGAACACAAAAGGTATTTATTAATTTGAATTGTACAGCAGCTGTAGCTAGCTCCCAAAATGTCTCTTTGCATCGGAGTCTCCCTCCGCACACTCTTCTGAGACCTGATTGGTCACACAGGCCATGTGACCCATACTCTGCTGTGTTGCCGTCAAAGGGACAATGATCACATCCCTCTCTAAAGTCCTTTATACAATCTTCAATAACTAATTCACTCAGTCCTAAATCTTAACTAATCATTATGTACGTGAGTCTTTGAGGGGTTTTCTGTTTCTTGTGGAATGGCGCAATTCTGCTGTTTGAGATGCTTCCACAGGATCGATGTTAACAGGAACTGCAATAACGGACACTTCTGGTACAAGAGATTCATCACTATTTGCTTCCACAGAGACATCGGGCGGGATTCACCGTTCCCCGATGCCAATCCCTTCTGACACCGAAATCGGAGTCTTTGATGCAGGTTTTGTATCCACCGCTCCCTGCGAAAGTGCGTCATCACATCGCACTCTGCATGCTGTTGGGACGGCATTGGTGCCTCACCTGAAGGGCCTCCCCCGATGCTCTGCCCCCGATGGGCCGAGCTCCCGACTGCGCGTGGTCTCAGCGGTTGGGAACCTTGCCTGGCAGCTGCGGACAGCGTCCAGCGCCACCACATTCGGGCAGAAGCTGTGCTGCTGGCCGGGGAGCTTCCGCGAGGGCTGGGGACTGGTTGGGGGTGGCCAGGGGGGCATTACCTGGCCGGTCGGTTCCACCATGTTTTTCTGCGTGATTGCTGCAGGTCGTCGCCGTGCTTATGCGCGGCATGGACTCGGCTATTCTCCAGCCTTTTATATCATGGGAGCCGGGAGTTTTATGCGGAGCGGTTGATAGCCCCATATTTGTCGCAAGATCTGTGAGGGGTTGCTGCATATTTTTTAACATAAAACGCCACAGATCCTCTGCACTTAGGCTCAAAACAGTGAATCCAGCCCATCAGTTATGTTGATAACACGTCGAGCAGGTACTTCGGTGCTTACGGTTCAAAAACATTTCTTGATGGTAATACTGACTGCTGGAGCGTCTCTCTACTCCTCAAGTGGTTCATGTGTTTATGAAAGATCCGTCCCTCCACGTCCACTTGGTATTAAAGGCGTCCGGTTCTAGAGACAATAATTCCAGAGATTGAACTTGATACACGACTGAAGTTTCTCACATATCCAGCTTCATTTATCATAAATGATTGTGCTGTACTATGTGAATCATGGCTTGCTTCCTGATTACTTTGGCTGGTTTTACCCTCCCTGGAAAATTTGGAAACACAAGGCTCAGTCCTGTTCTGAGACGATGTTTCATCATCTGTTCTGCTGGTGGAATTCCTGTTGCTGCATATGGAGTGATAGAACATAGAACATAGAACGATACAGCGCAGTACAGGCCCTTCGGCCCACGATGTTGCACCGAAACAAAAGCCATCTAACCTACACTATGCCATTATCATCCATATGCTTATCCAATAAACTTTTAAATGCCCTCAATGTTGGCGAGTTCACTACTGTTGCAGGTAGGGCATTCCACGGCCTCACCACTCTTTGCGTAAAGAACCTACCTCTGACCTCTGTCCTATATCTATTACCCCTCAGTTTAAAGCTATGTCCCCTCGTGCCAGCCATTTCCATCCGCGGGAGAAGGCTCTCACTGTCCACCCTATCTAACCCCCTGATCATTTTGTATGCCTCTATTAAGTCTCCTCTTAACCTTCTTCTCTCCAACGAAAACAACCTCAAGTCCATCAGCCTTTCCTCATAAGATTTTCCCTCCATACCAGGCAACATCCTGGTAAATCTCCTCTGCACCCGCTCCAAAGCCTCCACATCCTTCCTATAATGCGGTGACCAGAACTGTACGCAATACTCCAAATGTGGCCGTACCAGAGTTTTGTACAGCTGCAACATGACCTTGTGACTCCGGAACTCAATCCCTCTACCAATAAAGGCCAACACTCCATAGGCCTTCTTCACAACCCTATCAACCTGGGTGGCAACTTTCAGGGATCTATGTACATGGACACCTAGATCCCTCTGCTCATCCACACTTCCAAGAACTTTACCATTAGCCAAATATTCCGCATTCCTGTTATTCCTTCCAAAGTGAATCACCTCACACTTCTCTATATTAAACTCCATTTGCCACCTCTCAGCCCAGCTCTGCAGCTTATCTATGTCCCTCTGTAACCTGCTACATCCTTCCTCACTGTCGACAACAACACCGACTTTAGTATCGTCTGCAAATTTACTCACCCACCCTTCTGCGCCTTCCTCTAGGTCATTGATAAAAATGACAAACAGCAACGGCCCCAGAACAGATCCTTGTGGTACGCCACTTGTAACTGAACTCCATTCTGAACATTTCCCATCAACCACCACCCGCTGTCTTCTTTCAGCTAGCCAATTTCTGATCCACATCTCTAAATCACCCTCAATCCCCAGCCTCCGTATTTTCTGCAATAGCCTACCGTGGGAAACCTTATCAAACGCTTTACTGAAATCCATATACACCACTGCGCCGCGTAAATGCTCTACCCTCGTCTACCTGTTCAGTCACCTTCTCAAAGAACTCGATAAGGTTTGTGAGGCATGACCTACCCTTTACAAAGCCATGCTGACTATCCCTGATCATATTATTCCTATCTAGATGATTATAAATCTTGTCTCTTATAATCCCCTCCAAGACTTTACCCACAACAGACGTGAGGCTCACCGGTCTATAGTTGCCGGGGTTGTCTCTGCTCCCCTTTTTGAACAAAGGGACCACATTTGCTATCCTCCAGTCCTCTGGCACTATTCCTGTAGCCAATGATGACATAAAAATCAAAGCCAAAGGTCCAGCAATCTCTTCCCTGGCCTCCCAGAGAATCCTAGGATAAATCCCATCAGGCCCCGGGGACTTATCTATTCTCAGCCTGTCCAGAATTGCCAACACCTCTTCCCTACGTACCTCAATGCCATCTATTCTAATAGCCTGGGTCTCAGCATTCTCCTCCACAACATTATCTTTTTCCTGAGTGAATACTGACGAATAGCGATAGCTCAGGAGGAATCGTGAGATTTTGGTCTCCAAGGTACCTCCTGACCGTTTCCTTAGGCCAGGCTTGATGCTGGGTGGTAAGGTGCATTTCTAATGTGAATGCCGTTTTGGCTTCAACTTTGGTGAAGTTTTTGAACTCGGCACTTGTGAATACAGTTCCATCATGCTCTACTATTAATTCAAGGTAATCTGTGAGTTGAAAAGCACAGGCGTAATCTTTTGATAGGAGTCTGCAATGTAGGTGACTTCACCTCAAAAATGTGCATCGAACACGAGCAAAAACATTGTGCCCAGGAATGGACCAACATAATCCATATTGATTTGTATCTATGGCTGGCCAGGCCATTCCCAAGAATGCAGTGGGGCTGTCGATACCAGGCCACCACACATAACTCCTGGAAAGTACCTTTATTCTGGAGATGCCAGGATGAATGCTCTGTAATTCAGTTAGGAAGAGTTCCCTGCCTGGTACAGAAACAACTACTCCCCAGAGTATGATGCCATCCTGACAACTCAATTAATTCTTGCAAATAAAGAATGGTTTTATTCCCTCTGAAGCTGGCTCATTTACTCGTCTTATAAAAAGGGCTCACTTTGTAGGTAGACCAACTAGGGAAGGGGCTATATTGGACCTGGTATTGGGGAATGAGCCCAGCCAGGTGGTAGAAGTGTCAGTAGGGGAGCATTTCGGGAACAGTGACCACAATTCAGTAAGTTTTAAAGTGCTGGTGGACAAGGATAAGTGTGGTCCTAGGGTGAATGTGCTAAACTGGGGGAAGGCTAATTATACGATATTCGGCGAGAACTGAAGAACCTAGATTGGGGGTGGATGTTTGAGGGTAAATCAACATCTGACATGTGGGAGGCTTTCAAATGTCAGTTGAAAGGAATTCAGGACCGGCATGTTCCTGTGAGGAAGAAGGATAAATATGGCAAATTTCGGGAACCTTGGATAACGGGAGATATTGTAGATCTCGTCAAAAAGAAAAAGGAGGCATTTCTCAGGGCTAGAAGGCTGGGAACAGAAGAAGCCTGTATGGAATATAAGGAAAGTAGGAAGGAACTTAAGCAAGGAGTCAGGAGGGCTAGAAGGGGTCACGAAAAGTCTTTGGCAAATAGGGTTAAGGAAAATCCCAAGGCTTTTTACACGTACATAAAAAGCAAGAGGGTAGCCAGGGAAAGGGTTGGCCCACTGAAGGACAGGGGAGGGAATCTTTGTGGAGCCAGAGGAAATGGGCGAGGTACTAAATGAATACCTTGCATTAGTATTCACCAAAGAGAAGGAATTAGTGGATGTTGAGTCTGGAGAAGGGTATGTAGATAGCCTGGGTCACATTGCGTGCCAAAAAGACGAGGTGTTGGGCGTCTTGAATAATATTAAGGTGGCTAAGTCCCCAGGGTCTGATGGGATCTACCCCAGAATACTGAAAGAGGCAAGAGAGGAAATTGCTGAGGCCTTGCCAGAAATCTTTGGATCCTGACTCCCTTCAGGTGATGTTCCGGAGGATTGGAGAATAGCCAATGTTGTTGCTTTGTTTAAGAAGGGTAGCAAGGATAATCCAGGGAACGACATGCCGGTGAGCCTTACGTCAGTGGTAGGGAAATTACTGGAGAGAATTCTTCGAGACAGGATCTACTCCCATTTGGAAGCAAGTGGGCGTATTAGCGAGAGGCAGCACGGTTTTGTGAAGGGGAGGTCGTGTCTCACTAACTTGATAGAGTTTTTCAAGGAGGTCACAAAGATGATTGATGCAGGTCGGGCAGTGGATGTTGTCTATATGGACTTCAGTAAGGCCTTTGACAAGGTCCCTCATGGCAGACTGGTAAAAAAGGTAAAGTCACATGGGATCAGAGGCGAACTGGCAAGATGGATACAGAACTCGCTAGGTCATAGAAGGCAGAGAGTAGCAATGGAAGGGTGCTTTTCTGATTGGAGGGCTGAGACCAGTGGTGTTCCACAGGGATCAGTGCTGGGACCTTTGCTGTTCGTAGTATACATAAATGATTTGGAGGAAAATGTAACTGGTCTGATTAGTAAGTTTGCGGATGACACAAAGGTTGGTGGAATTGCAGACAGCGATGAGGAGTGTCAGAGGATACAGCAGGGTTTAGATCATTTGGAGACTTGGGCGGAGAGATGGCAGATGGAGTTTAATCTGGACAAATGTGAGGTGATGCATTTTGAAAGGTCTAATACAGGTAGGGAATATACAGTGAATGATAGACCCCTCAAGAGTCTTGACAGTCAGAGAGATCTAGGTGTACAGGTCCACAGGTCACTGAAAGGGGCAACACAGGTGGAGAAGTTAGTCAAGAAGACAAACGGCATGCTTGCCTTCATTAGCCGGGGCATTGAGTATAAGAATTGGCAAGTCATGTTGCAGCTGTATAGAACCTTAGTTAGGCCACACTTGGAGTATAGTGTTCAATTCTGGTCGCCACACTACCAGAAGGATGTGGAGGCTTTAGAGAGTGTGCAGAAGAGATTTACCAGGATGTTGCCTAGTATGGACGGCATTAGCTATGAGGAGAGATTGAATAAACTCGGTTTGTTCTCATTGGAACGACGGAAGTAAGGGGCGACCAGATAGAGGTCTACAAAATCATGAGGGGCATAGACAGAGTGGACAGGCAGCGACTTTTCCCAAGTAGAGCGGTCAATTACTAGGGGGCATAGGTTTAAGGTGCGAGGGGCAAGGTTTAGAGCAGATGTACGAGGCAAGTTTTCTACACAGAGGGTAGTGGGTACCTGGAACTCGCTGCCGGAGGAGGTGGTGGAAGCAGGGACGATAGTGACGTTTAAAGGGCGTCTTGACAAATACAAGAATAGGATGGGAATAGAGGGATACGGACCCCGAAAGTGCAGAAGTTTTTAGTTTAGGCGGGCAGCATGATCGGCGCGGGCTTGGAGGGCCGAAGGGCCTGTTCCTGTGCTGTACTTTTTTTGTTCTTTGTTCGGACAGAAGTGGATCTCGATTGGTCCAGTTCCTGATCTGCAACACCAAGCCTGGAAACGTGTCTAAAAAGGATTTGATAGCATGATGATTTCTTGTGGTACTGGAGTACAGGTGGTACTTTTTTGCAAGCGTATGTGGCTCAGAGGATGCACATTCGCTCTGTGTATCCCAGGTTGGTGCTTGAAAGTATATTCATAGGCGTCAGAATTAACACCCATTATTGAATTCTTGCTGAGTCGATCGGTGGAATGACCTTGTCCTCTTTGATGAGACCCCAGAGCGTTTTGTGGTCAGAAATAATGATAAAATGTCTACCATGTAAGTACTGGTGAAATTTCCTGCTGCTAAAAATTAATGATAGTTTTGTGAGTAGTATTTTCCGTCCTCCTGAGAGGTATCTGCGAGCCCTGTTGGCCTTCCAGAGCCGTCATCCATCTCATGGGACATGGGAAAACACTGCACCAACACCATATGGAGAGGCGTCGCAGTTTCATCAGTTCTTGAGATGGCTCGAAGTATACTAACAGGTTTGAGGAATGCAGCAATTGTTTCCTCTGTTCAAAGCTTCCTCCTGGGGAGCCTTCCAAGACCAACAATAGTGTTTCTTTAGCAGAATATGCAAGGGAGCCAATATTGTAAGTTAGGTTTAAAAAAAAGTCCATAGTTCAGGGAGAGTTGTGGGCTTAGTATCAAGGCTTGTTGTGGGGACTTCAGAAGGTGGCCATGGAGTGAGTGGTCACACATTTGGCAGTGCCCACTGGAGGCGTTTTTTTCAGTCCTTTTCCTTGGTTGCCAGGTGGATATTTTGAAGGGAAAAGGTGTAGAGGTGGAGAACGAAAGTAATACTCCACTGGTGAGGTCGGTGGATGGATTTGTGGACCAGAAGTGGGTTTAGAATAAAGGAGCTGCAAGAGCAAGAAAATCTTCATGCGAAAAGGGAAAGATGACAGAGTGCAAGGGGTCGGCCCTACCAGTCTAATTGGTAGACATTCTGAATGAAAAGTTCAGTCAGCAGAGGAGGGAGGCTCAGGAGGACCTGGTGGTAGACCCGCTGAAGGTGGGATTGAACGTGTGGAGCTGAGGCTGCAGACCCAGAGCCAGGCAATCCAGAACGTGGATTTCATAGAATTTACAGTGCAGAAGGAGGCCATTCAGCCCATCGAGTCTGCACCGGCTCTTGGAAAGAGCACCCTACCCAAGATCAACACCTCCACCCTATCCCCATAACCCAGTAACCCTACTCAACACTAAGGGCAATTTTGGACACTAAGGGCAATTTAGAATGGCCAATCCACCTAACCTGCACATCTTTGGACTGTGGGAGGAAACCGGAGCACCCGGAGGAAACCCACGGACACACGGGGAGGATGTGCAGACTCCGCACAGACAGTGACCCAAGCCGGAATCGAACCTGGGATCTTGGAGCTATGAAGCAATTGTGCTATCCACAATGCTACCGTGCTGCCCTGGAGGAGGCGGTGGGGGAGCACGAGGAGCAGCTCAACTCGTTGGAGGCCGGAATTGGGATATTCAGGGAGACCCAGAAGTGGTGTAGGAGATAGTGGAGGATTTGGAGTACCGCTCTCGAATGCAAAATTTGAGAATAGTGGGGATGCCAGAGGGCATCGAGGGATCGGACGCAGGCTGTTGTGTAGCAAAAATGTAGGAGCAGCTAATGGGCGAGGTGGCCTTTGACCAGCCCCTGGAGGTCTCTCAGGCGCATAGGGTGCTGATGAGGAAGCCGCAGGCGAATGAACCGCCGAGGGCGATGGTGGTGAGGCTACATCGGGGTTCCTGGATAAGGAAACGAGGTAGGCCAGGCAGACGAGGAGATGTACCTGGGAGCAAAGAGCTCCGGGTATGCCGGATAAGAGGAGAACTGGATTCAACCATGTCAAGTCTGCCCTCTTTAAGAAGGGGGTGAACTTCGGGATGTTGTACCTGGCCCACCTCTGGGTGACCCACAACGGCCACAAGTATTATTTTGGAACACTGGAAGAGGCAATGGAGTTCTTGAGAGACAATGAACTGGCAGGAGAGGGAGAGCATTGAACTTTGGAGGAAGTGTGAGGAGATGTTGGTTCTCTCTGTCTTTCTTTTTATATTGCTATGTTTATTTTTGGGTGATAGTTAGGGGAGAACCTCTTTTCTCTCAGGGGCCGTTTCTCTTTTTTGTAGGGTTCTTCAGTGGGATGTTGGAGTACCGTGGAGGGCGAGTGCACCTTTTTTCTCATTGTTATTGTTATTTGCCCTGTGGAAGTGTGCGAGCGGGGTGGGGAGGAGAATCAGTGGGGGAAGGTTGCTTTGTGTCATGGGCGGGGGCTGCCAGGCTTTCTGGGCGAGCTAGTTCATGGGAGTGCAGTGGAGGTTGAGCAGGTGGTCGGAGTGTTAGAGGGGGATGGGATTGTTGTTTTGTTTAGGAAAGGGGAGGAGGGGGACTGCTGACGGGGGTGGGGTTGATGATGTGCAATTAGGAGGAGGCTGGTGACGGTGGACAACTGAGGGCAAGCCTGAAGGGCCGCATGACGTGGGCTGGGGGCTGGCCCAAGAAGTGCTTATTGTTGATCGGCAGGGTGCTGAGGTGAGGTGAGGTGCCCCCCGACCAGGCTGGTCACATGGAATGTGAGGGGGCTGAATGGGCCGGTCAAATGATCGCAGGTGTTTGCTCACCCGAGGAGCTGAAAGGCGGAAGTAGCATTTTTACATGAAATGCATTTGAAGATCGGGGACCGGACTAGGCTAAGGAAAGGGTGGGTAGGGCAAGTCTTCCATTCAGGATTGGATATGAAGATGCGGGGGATGGCTGAGTTGATAAATATGCGGGTAGTGTTTGAGGTGCGGAATATAGTGGCAGACGCAGGCCGGGGGAGGGGGGGGGGGGGGGGGGAGGAGGTGGTGGAAGGTTCGAATTTGTGAGCGGGAAATTGCTATCCATTTCCTAACCATAGCGATGTTTGCCACCTGGTAGTAGTTCATTATATTCGGCAATGCCAGCACCCCCCCCCCCAACTTCTCCCCCGCTCCAGCAAAGCCCTTTTGACCTTGGGGTCTTCCCCACCCATACAAACCCCAAGATCAGTGCATTAACCTTCTTAAAGAATGGCTTTGGGACAAAGATCGGGAGGTTCTTAAATACACTTGAAAAATCTCAACCTAATTCAACTTGATTTCCTTAAGCCGATCATAGCCAAGAAGTCTTGGTCCTTCACTCGTCACCAGCTGGGTAGACTCAACTCAAATCTGATAAGCTAGGGAACATCCACAATACTACCTTGTTGCCAGACAGTGATATCTTGCCGCAGAGAGAGAGCCCGGCACCATTTCTTTCTGACTCCAACGATGCAAAAATTACAGATTGAATCAAGAGAATTTAGGGCATCATCAATGTTTTCGTGAACTTCATTTAAAACCTGGGATGGATATCATTTGATCCTGGAGACTTGCCAGTCAGTTTCATTACTGTTCTCTTGTGCCATGTGAGTGCCCCTTTAAGAAAAGGGACTTACCATATGACTTGTAGCACTTGTTCTACCACATGACTTGTAGCACGGCTTCAGTGATGTCATTTGTGGGTGGAGCTGGGCTGTGGCTGTCAGGTGAGAGGGGGTTTAGTGTTTTGGTTTCAGTTTTGGTTTGTTGCTTTGGACTGCAGAAGATAAGCAGGGTGCAATTCTCCCATTGGGAGATCAAGTCCCGCGCCGGAGTGAAAACCCGAGTGTTTCACTGCGTCGGTGCCCGCTCCCAGCCCCCTATTCTCCCGCCCCCGGGGGCTAGGAGCGGCGACGCGTCATTTACGCCTTGGCGCCGTGTAAAAGCGGCACCGCGTAAATGATGCGGCCGGCGCCGCGTAAATGATGTCACCCGTGCCTGCGCGGTTGCCGTCCTCCCTGAGGCTGCCCCGCAAGAAGATGTCGGATGGATCTTGCGGGGCGGCGGAGGAAAGGAGGTCCTCCTTCAGAGAGGCCGGCCTGCCGATCTGTAGGCACCGATAGTGGGCCAGACCCCTTTTGAGCCCCCCCCCCCCCCGGTGCAGGAACCCGTTGCAAACGGCGAGCGGCGATTCTCCCAGCGGCCAGACGTTATTCTCGCCATGCCGGTTGAGGGGGGGGGAGAGAATCACGTGTGGGTGCCGGGGCGGCGTGGCGGGACTCACGCGGCGCCCCGACGATTCTCCCACCCGGCGTGGCGGGGGGGGGGGGAAGAATTCTGCCCGCAGTGTTTCCCTATTTTCATTTTAAAGCTTTTCCAGTGAACTAAAGCACATTAGGTGTGGCCAACTGCCTTGGTAACATTAAAGATAGAGTTGCTTTCTGGAAGGAGTTTTGAATCTGCTGGACCAGAATCTCAGGGAAAGGACCAGTTCCACTCAAGTGAGATTACAGTGCTGGGCCACGCCCTTGAAAGGGGTTTTGGTTTATTGGATTTTGCATTGAATTGGAACAGCTACTAAGGGGGATTTATTAAGAGTTATATACATAGATTACTGTAGCTATTGTGTTTTCTTTCTGTTTGTAATTGATAAATCCTTACTGTGTTTTATGTCTGTTAACTACATTTGGATATATACTTTGTTTTAATAAAAGCACCTGGGAAGTTTGATGAATCACACCTGAGGTGAAGGCTCTTGTGCTCAACCTAGCCAAATTCAACATAAATGTTATCGGTCAGGTGAACTTCATAATATACTTTGGAGTTTCTAAACCTTGGCCCATAACACTTGCTTACATCAACTTTGTTGTGTTCTTGAGTCAGTAGCAGTTTCCTTGTGTGGTGAATGTAGGAATTTCAGATATATTGTATATTATGTATTTGGTGCAGTTGGGGTTAAAAGCCAGGGTGAGTGTGCGTATGACTGCTGCAGTGGTGTTATTAAAGAATCCTGGTTTGAAAGGTTTAGGGAACCAGAGGTGCAGTTAAGGCTTCGTAAAAAGCTTGGGCTAATGAAATTTTGTTTGGATTAAGGGGGATTCCTGTGGAGTTAATTAGACACATTGGGTGTCAGCTTGGTAAAATGATGTAACTAATGGGAGGAGCAGAGATACCTGGCATTTTGCAGAAAAGCAGATTTAGTTGATTTTTAGATTGGGATGTGAGCAGAAGTCGAGCATCTGCTCTTACCGCAGTTCAGTTAAAGATATGTCTGTAGACAGATTAGCAGTTTGATTCCAAGCAGTTCAGAAATGCATGGTCTGAAGGTGAGCTGGAACAGCTGCAAAGCAGTTCCTAAAGAAATACAGTCTGAGTTTCTGAAGGCTTCAGCTACAGATCCTGCATTGTTCTGACCGGGTGAGGTCTCTTTCTTTAAAGCGGTGTCAAAAGATTGTTCTTACAGTAATGTATCCAGAATCTCTGCACAGCAGGCATTTCTGAGTGCTAACTATATTTGAATGTGGATTGAGAGCTGAGATGCTTTTGTTTGAGTGGGAATAAAGATAGCAGTTATAGGTTATTGTGCCACTGTATTGATTAGCATTGTTTAAGAGGTAATTGTAAGCTATTTTTCTTTTGTGATGTTAAAGGTATTGTAATACTGTGTAATAAAGTTTGTTTTAATATACCATATCCCTATTTTGTGTGAAATCACTCCTGGAATGAGATATCCTTTTCCCACAGCATTACAAAATTAAAATAAAATATTGGGGTTTCATTCCAGTATCCTAGCCACTGTTGGGGCCTGGTCCAGTATCGTAATAAAATTGGGGGCTTGTCTAGGATCTTAAAATATGTATGAATGTTTGGCTTGGGATTATTGAACTTAAAAGTGTGTGTGAAACAGTTGCTTTCTTTCAGGTTTTGAAGTTTAAATGGGGAGTGACTGGAGATGTTCTTTCATTTGCAAATAGTTCCCTGGGTGTGGAAGAGTTTACTCGGGTTGGTTTACAAAGGGTGACTAAAACAAAACTTTTGGGTTTGGGGGAAAAGCTACAGTTGACTCTATCTGAAGGGGTGAGGAAGGTAGAGATAATGCAAACAATAGCTCAGCATTTAAATTTTCCAGAGACGTAGCCTGAATAATTTGAATTAGCTGGAATCCAATTGCAAATGAAACAATTACAGATGCAGGAAAAAGAAAAGGAGAGATTGGCAATGGCAGAAGCAAAGGAAGAAGAGAGGTATTTTCAAAAGGAAAAGGAAATGAGGAAGCTTGATGTAGAAATGGAAAGATTAGCAAGGGAAGAAAGGCTAAGGAAAAAGAGAAACAAAGGAAAAAGAGAGAAAATGTGAACTTCGGAAAGTCGGAACTGCAAAGATAACATCAACTGAAAATGTTGGAGTGTAAGGCAGAATCCGAGGAAAGTCGAGAGGAAGGATAAACACTTCCTAGCCAAAAGCCTAGTAAGGATATGTTTAAATATATCCGAGCACTGCCAAAGTTTGACGAGAAAGATGTGGAAGCCTTTTTTTAAATCTCATTTGAGAAATGGCTAAACAATTGAATTGGCCAAAGATCATGTGGATAGTGTTGGTTCAAATAAAGTTTGTAGGTAGAGCTAGTGAAATGTTTGCATCACTATCAGAGGACGTATCTTGGGATTATAATCAGGTGAGAAAAAACATATTAAATGCATATGATTTAGTGCCAGAAGCCTATAGACAGAAGTTTCGAAATCTAAGGAAAGAACCAGGTCAGGCATGTGTAGAATTCAGAAGAATTAAACAAAATAATTTTGATAGGTGCATAAGAGCATTAAAAATAGACCAAACATATGACTCTCTTCGGGATACAATTATTTTGGAAGAATTAAAGATTCACTTCCTACAGTAGTGAGAACTCGTGTAGAAGAGCAAAGGGTTAAAACTTTTAGACTGCCAGCAGGAATGGAGGATGATTTTGAAGTAGTTCACAAAGCAAAGTCTCGTTATGTGAAGGTTGGAACCGGGTAATGAGAAATTCACAGGTAGTCAATGCTCTAGTTGGTGATATGAAGGAGAGTTTGCCTCCGGTTCAAAAGAGCGGCACTGCTGCCTCACAGCTCCAGGGTCCCGGGTTCAATTCCAGCTTCGGGTGACTGTCTGTGTGGCGTTTGCACTTTCTCCCCTTGTCTGCATGGGTTTCCTCCGGGTGCTCCGGTTTCCTCCCACGGTCCAAAGATGTGCAGGTTAGGTGGATTGGCCATGATAAATTGCCCTTAGTGTTCAAAAGGATAGGTGGGGTTACTGGGTTAGGGGGATAGGGTGGAGGTATGTGCTTAAGTAGGGTGCTCCTTCCAAGTGCTGATGCAGACTCGATGGGCTGAATGACCTCCTTTTGCACCGTTGATTCTATGATAGTGGAAGAGCGAAGAAAACAAGTGCTTTTTTTGTAATAAAGTTGGACATGTAAAGTTTCAGTGTTGGTGGCTTAAGGAAAGTATTGGGAAGAAAGACTTGTTAAAACAAGATAAGCCAGTGGGGTTTATTAAAGTGGAAAGAAACATAGTTTGAGTGGAAAAGGTGCAACAATGTGTACAGGCTGTTCAGAGTTGGTGGATAAGTGGGTGCCAGGATCTTTTAAACATTTTATTTGTGTGGGTAACATTTACTTGTGTGTACCAGGTGGAGTACGTAAGGGGGTTAAGATATTAAGGGATACAGAAGCAAGTCAATCTTTAAGGGGGAGAGATAAGGAGATGTGTATTTCGAAAGGTGGTAATATGTGGAATTAGTGGTGGGACGTCTGGCATGCTGATCTTTTTTTCTACTGTAAATACTATCACAAATTAGTTAATTACCATCTCTACCATTTCCTTATTTTCATTGCCAACATCACCATTTTCAATTTTGAAAGCTCACGTTGCTTTGGACCGTGCTCATTTTAATGTAATCTGAAAATAATGTAGTTAATCTGGAAATGAGCCAGAGTATAGGGGTTTTGTTTTTAATTAAATTATCTAAAGAGGAATAAGTTTAATAGGTACTCAAACTCCGTAATGTGTGAGGACCTGCATGTCATCCAATAGAACACCATTTTATCTTTAATCATGGATAATTGACAGCGCTGACTTCAGGCATTTTGGGACTTGCTAAGTACTAGGGTGTTTTACAATACTTTGGAATTTCTGTTGAATTTTCCCAATTCTGCCATGTCAGCGGATAACTGTCAGTCGAACATCACACATTTAATATAGGTGTCCAGGGTTCAGAGTGATTTTTTTTGCCTTCATTCATTGGATAGCATGGTAGCACAAGTGGATAGCATTGTGGCTTCACAGCGCCAGGGTCCCAGGTTCGATTCCCTGCTGGGTCACTGTCTGTGCGGAGTCTGCACGTTCTCCCCGTGTGTGCGTGGGTTTCCTCCGGGTGCTCCGGTTTCCTCCCACAGACCAAAGACGTGCAAGTTAGGTGGATTGACCATGCTAAATTACCCTTAATGACCAAAAAGGTTAGGAGGGGTTATTGGGTTACGGGGATAGGGTGGAAGTGAGGGCTTAAGTGGGTCGGTGCAGACTCGATGGGCCGAATGGCCTCCTTCTGCACTGTATGTTCTATGGATGTGGGCATTGCTAGCAAGGCCAGTATTTGTTGCCCATTCTTAATTGTCCTTGAACTGAATGGCAGCTAAAAGTCAACCACGTTGCTGTGGGGTCTGGGATTAGGGGATTAACCAAAAGTGAATTGTTTGTTGAATAGAAACAGGAAGTAGTCCAACTGGCACCTAATGCCTATGTTCCTACTGTCAACTGTAACTTTGGTGGAAGATTGGTTGTACCTGCAGATAAATGGTACCAGCAAACATTCATGCCATTTCTCCTGGATCTCCTCTGATTTTCTGATGAAATTAAAATGGGAGATTAGGGAGCCACCATTCAACTTTCATCCCATACTCTTTATTTTTGAAATGAGATCCAAATTTTGTGGAGATTTAGATTACCATCTTCCTTATGTTTATTGAAAGACAAAGCTGCAACAGTCTGTAGAAAGAACCTATTAAACCTTTATGAGCTAATGTTAAGGTACAAACACGAAGGAGCACGGGTTGCCCCTATGAGAACCTGTGAACTGATGCAGACGATGGACTGGAAAAAAATAGCTGGTCCATCAATCCTGCCTCGCATTTACGATTACTGGACACTTTCAAACCTTCAGGAGCCAAGAAGCATGAAGAAACACTTTAATTGGTAGAAAAGTAGGAACAAATCAGAATTTGTTGAATTTGGAATCTTTGAATTTTATGACTTTGTTTCTCCCTCAATTGTATAGTCTCGGGGGTAACTGAACTTTGCAACTGTTTTGTCAAGTTGGACTGTGAACATGTGCAACTATATTTGATTTCTTTTTGCATTCCAAGTGAATTACAAGAATGACTACCAACCTAAATCAAGAGAAACAATGATCTTGGTCGCAACCTCAAATTAGTATAAAGTCACAATTAATTCCTTTACATCAAGCAGCTAAATATTAACAGATCGGATTGGAAGATAAATTGTACCCCCGACTCATTAATACTTATAAAGGCTCATAAAGACTTAACTTGTAGCTTGAGTGCCAGATTTTATTAAACTTGAAAAATAAATTGCCCTTCAATATCTGTTTAAATGTTTCTAAATTAGCAATTATATTAAATTTCTTTGGAAGAGATTTTCAATATAATGGAGCTACATTGGCAAGTGCTGATTTTTCAAAGTCTTATCACTACTGTTATGTATAGTGATATATTATTGAAATAAAGCAAAAAAGGGGCGATCCAACGGCCTCGTCGCGCCTGACCTAATGTCGGGACGAGGACGTTGAAACTCGCGAGAGGACTCCCGAGATTTGTGAAGCTCGAAACGTCTTGCGAGATTTGACAGAGTCTCGCGAGACGTGATGTGGATCTTGCTCTCATTGGGCGAGATGCAGATATGCATATTTAAATAAGCCATTAGGTTGATTTAAAAAGTTATTTGCAAACTCTGCTTAAGCACCCTGCAGAAGTCCCTTTATGAACCATTGTTTAGGCCATTCAAAGTCAAGGACCTATGGTTGGAGCATACAGATCACATGCTCCACCAAGTGATATCTCAAAATTACACCACCTGCCCTATTTGAATGGTGGTTTTACATAGAATTTACAGTGCAGAAGGAGGCCATTTGGCCCATCGAGTCTGCACCGGCTCTTGGAAAGAGCACCCTACACAAGGTCAACACCTCCACCCTATCCCCAGTAATCCCACCCAACACTAAGGGCAATTTTGGACACTAAGCCCAATTTTTCATGGCCAATTCACCTAACCTGCACATCTTTGGACTGTGGGAGGAAACCGGAGCACCCGGAGGAAACCCATGCACACACGGGGAGGATGTGCAGACTCCACACAGACAGTGACCCAAGCCGGAATCGAACCTGGGACCCTGGAGCTGTGAAGCAATTGTGCTATCCACAATGCTACCATGCTGCCCTTACAATGCTACCGTGCTGCCCTTGGTATGAGGCATCTCCATGTTTCTGACTGGTGCCTGAAGCACCAACTTAGGTCCCTACCAAAATGGTAGATTTTTCAATGTAAAAAACACAAGTAAATTAGAGGACTGAAAATAGGTTTAGGCTGAGGAGGCTTTATGGCCTCATCACATACATAAGGGTAGCAGATGGTGGGACGAGGAGGAGAGAGAAGTGTTGGAGGGCTAAGCATGAGATGATTG
The DNA here is from genome assembly GCF_047496885.1 of Scyliorhinus torazame. NCBI lineage: Eukaryota > Metazoa > Chordata > Chondrichthyes > Carcharhiniformes > Scyliorhinidae > Scyliorhinus > Scyliorhinus torazame. The sequence continues at coordinate 123,892,808 of NC_092709.1, forward strand.
ATAGAACAGTGGGCTGAAGTGGATAGTTCCATGCGGAAGAGGTAGGAGCAGCAATGAGATCAAACCTGTAAAGCTCAAAGCAAAATCTGTGATGGGACAAGAAAGTTCATGTTTCAGTGGAGGTAAGGTAAGAGTAACCATGAGAGTTGGGAGCAGAATGGTATTAGGAAGAAGAAAAATGAAGAGATAGGGGACTTAACAAAGTGAACGGCTGGTGAAAGTATGAGCAATGAGCCGAGGGAATGATAAGAGTGATGCTGTTGACTACAGACCACATTTTTCCTAAATTGTCACTGAAAATTAATATCTTTCACTCTGCCACATCAGAGCGCTCCTCCAATTATCTTCCGCGAAGGTGGAAGGAACAAAAAAGAATAATGAAATAATCAGAAAAGATTAAAGTGAAAAGTAAAACAGAATTAATTGTGGAGAAGCTTAGTGGAGAGGAAAGAATGAAAACACGACAAGCGAAAGAGATCATATCCTGCCTCTCTTGTGAAATGTGGGAGATCTTGCTTAAAAATATCAAAAATAATAAACTTTACGGGAGAAACATACATACAAATCTGCAAACTAAGTAGAGAAATGTTTGCTCTGCAAACTGTTCAGGAAAACATTAGTGGGTTCAAAATGAACTGACTTAAATATTGACACAACGGACGTTTTCCTGAGTCTTTCATGTATTCAAATGTTATTAAATAAATTGGCTGAAACATAATAGAAAATAATCCTTAACAGATGCAACTCTCAGAAAATACACAATGCCATTTGAACCAGTCTATTGCAGATATACAGATGGGCTGATGTTGCTTTTCTCATGTATAAGTCTTATCAGTTGCTTAAGAAGCTTCATGTGAAACGTAAAAGGACAAAAAACATTTTAACTTCATCAATTAGGTTAGATAAATAGATGCATTAACAGAAGATAAGAAATTTTGAAAAAAAGTGTTGTGCAATTTGAGAATGAAACAGCAACGGAATCTTACCAGAATTTGGGAAAGTGTCAGGCTGAGACAGAAAACTGGTGCGTAACTCTCCAGATGTACAGACCTTCTGTCCAAACCTTGAGCCTCTTAGACAGAAAAAAAACGAGTGGGCATGGTTTACACCATCATTCTGGCGGGCAGAGTTTCATAGAGCCAGAAACCGGCTCCAAAGAGATTGGGGTGCTACCTTGCAGTGCCAATCTATGCTGTAGGCCATGCCGCTGAACTCCCCGGGGAGTATACGCCCCAAGTCTGGCCAAACCTGTTGTAAACTTCGCTCATGTGACGTCATGTCGGCGAGGTTTGAATATTTAGTGAGGGGGTATCATGTGGCTGGGGAGGGGGTGCTAATAATATTTAAAATGAGGTTCATGCCATTTGTGAGCATAGACCTCATAATGTCGCCAGTGAGGGACGGGGAAAATCGGAAAATGCGATCTCTCCGATGAGAATCACGTTTCTTGATTCTCTCAGGATTTTTCACACCCGTCGCCAATCCTGCTATTGTGGGCTCAAATTTGCCAGCATTGCATTTACAAAAAAAGATACATAATGAAAATTATATATTCACTACCAATCCATCTATACAGTTATGAATTATTTGATATTGACAACTCTTGGTATTTTTGATGCACTATTCACCACCATTACTTTATTGTTTCAAAATTGTCCGAATATTTTGTTTATGCTTATTGCACACATATTGGAAAACAATTCAGATTATTATGCTCTGCCTTCATTACATCAAATGGACAGTCAATTTGGGTATTTTGACTTCTTCCGCCAATAAAGTTGGCGAAGTACAGATCGTGAGTGCAACGTTTGGGTAGCTTAAGGCCTCTTAATGTTCCATAATGTTGATCCCCAGCAATAGCATGTACTTCTGATGTAAAGTGCGGCAGAGGTTCAGACCTGATGCCCACCAGAAGTATGGAAAGCAAGAAGCTGATGGTCGAGATAAGCATGCGACTGCCATTTTGGTGTTCCAATCTTCAGAAAATGCTGTGCAAACTCTTTTGAGAAGACATTGCTCTTTTACTGCCTTTGTGAAGTGCAAATTTTTCAACCTGATATATATGAAATGATTATTTCTGTCACCTCTATGCATGCTTGTCTTTTTCTACTTCTTATTGCATCATTACAGGATTTATTTTAAATCGGTGCCTGTTTTCACACTGTGCTGAGGTTTTGTGCACAGCTATTATTCAGCATATCACCTCGCAGACATGCTGCATTCTTTCAATTGCAGTAGACCTGACAAAATTTGATTAAATTCTCGTTGGACATATTTCTAAACAAAACAGTCACACTTCCTTTCTCGCAGAATGCATTATAATCATATATTGATTCATTGCTTCAACCCATCAAGACTTCCTCTTCTGACTGATGGGCATTTTTGATGAACAGGCAGGACAGTTTCAGAGATGTATCAGGCATGAAATATTGGCAATGTGGTTTTCTGTTTCAAGCTCCTAGTTTTATTCAGACTGATGTGGCAGACTGTGGAATTTCTGCTTCTAATTAGAGAATTCTTTGTCCATTCATTAATGATAGCATCATAGGTCTAACGGGAACAAATCAGGGTTATTTGTTCCAAACTGTTTACAGAATTTATAAAATGGAAGTAAATATATCCCGTTGTCTGAACAAATCATAAGGCTGATTCTCTGCCTCACAACGCTGAAAACGCGAATTGCGACCTGGTAGCGAATCGGGCGCCTGGCAAAAATTGAGGTTCGCACCTGGCACCAATTTGGGAGCCATGCATCCCTCGCAGGTGGCGATAACGAAGTTTATGCCCCGCGCTAGTGGGCGCATGCAAAACCAGCGTTTGCATGCATTTAAATGTGATTAGCGGCTCGGACACTTAATGCTCTGTCCTACCGCGATGCTCCGCCCCTCTTAGGCGGACGTCTTGGGGACGCAGATTACGACAAGCATCTACAAACGGGGACTGGGCACCATGGCTGTGGAAGGGGAGTGGGAGGCTAAAAGGAAAAGCATTGAAAACTGTTGGGTGTGCTTGAGGATGGCTGCCCGTCTGGGGGAAGTAGCGAGGAGCGACTTAGTGCCGTGTCAATGGACTCGGGGTGTCTCATGCTGCTAAGTGCTACCTGTGTCCTTTGAATGCCCAGAAGCTCTCTGGTCATCTGGGAGCCTGCCCAGGCTGCCACTCTGGACATCCTCATACCCCAGCTGCAGCCATAAAGGGGATGGACGTGGCCATGCTCAAACAGGGACCCACCATGCGTTGGCAATTCTCAGAAGTGCAGCCCCACTTCAGAGGAAGCAGGAGTTCAACAGAGCTCATCCCAACCAGAGGAGTCCTGCATCCTAGCCTTTGGAGATTTCCCTCTGTTCTCTGCCTGTCTCAGGGCAGAAGTCTCACCAGTGACACCCACCTACCTGAATCATCAGCTCTCTCCTCCCGGTGAGGCTGGCAGCACTAACTCTGCCACCAGCCCGGGTGGTGTTCAGGGGCAAGTTTGAGTCTGCGGTACATCCTAAGGAAGATGGTGTCCCTCCACTCCTCACTGGCATGGAACTCTGGGTCCAGCAGGGTAGCACAGTGGGGAATACTTAAGCCCAATCTCCAGACAATTAACGGGAGCGACCCCCACCTCATGGCCTCCCCAGCAAGTGGCCACACAGGTGCCGATTTGTACTCCTTTTTAAAAACATGAAGCCGGTGGAAGCTGCTGCAGGGATCCGATGAGGTGAGTAGCCATCTTCACTCACGGGCAATGAGCCCGGAGGCACTGGGGTTGCTGCCCTGGTGCTTGGAGAGGGGTGGTGGAGGAGCCCCCATGGGCCAGCCTCGGTCGTGGTGTCCATCATCGGGAGGGGGCGGGGCCTGATGGCTGTCCATGGGCTGGGCTGAGGAGGGGTGGGGGAAGAGATGGGTGTCTCAGCACCTCTATGTCCGCCATGCCAACCCCTGGATCGTGTGGTCGTCTTCCGGGGGCCACCCCAGCCCCTGCTCACCTGCCCTACCAACCACCCAAAACTCCTACTGGCTGCATGGCTGACGGCTATTGCTAATAGGGAATTGACAATCATAGTTGAGTAAACACTTCACACCTCCCAAAAGGATCCCTGTGTGTAAGTGTGCCAATTAGCTTGTGGGAGTTATTGCCTAATGTTCCAATCAGAACGTGATGCTTGGACACTGTGCCTGAACACTGCGGGAGGCAACACCACGGACGCAGTGGCCAGCATCCGAACATCCAGGGGCTGGGCCCAAGCACTGGAGACATTACTGCGTCCAGAATATGGGAGTGTACACCAGGGAGGGGACCAGCGCCTGGTCCAGGCAATGTTCCGTGCGGGTGGCTTGGGTTCAGGGTGTGGGGTATGTGGGCAGAGCCCCCTGATGCGCTGGAGGTGCATTGGCAGGATGTACCAGCTTGGGAGGGGGGGGGGGGGGGAGAGGAGAGGAGGAGGTGGAGGAGGAGGAGGCATCCAGGACCTCTCTGTCCGTTGAGATGGGCCTGGGATTAGTGCTTGGCCTTCATTGTGGAAGAATGTGCCAGAGACATCATATTGGCCGAGGTCAACAATTTATATTATTTAACAAATGTATTCCTAACTGCCACAATCCCCGACGGTCCCGCACCCCTACCCCTCCACACACCCAACCCCTATTACCCCCTCTCCCCAGTGCCCTCTGTGATCTTCGGCTTGCCGTGCTGTACCTCTGCGTATAGGTGTCCCCAGGATACACATCAGAGGTGCTGGCAGCATGTTGCTTACCATGACCTGTGGCTTTCGATTCCCCTGGCAGGAATCCTCTGGGGCTGGAGGGCCCTGGCGCACTTGCTGGCAGCACATGCCTCACTTGGCCCATCGAGTCTGCTCCACCATTCAATCATGGCTGATATGTTTCTCATACCCAAACTCCTGCCTTCTCCCCATAACTCTGATTCCCTTATTAATCAAGAACCTATTCCTCCTCTCTGTCTCTTTCTCTCTCAAAGACATCCAATGACTTGCCCTCCACAGGCTTCTGCGGCAATGGGTTCCACAGAGTCACCATCCTCTGGCTGAAGAAATTCCTCTCATCTCTGTTTTAAAGGATTGTTCCTTCAGTCTGAGGCTGTGCTCTCAGGTTCTAGTTTCTCCCACTAGTGGAAATATCCTCTCCATGTCCACTCTATCTAGGCGCCTCAATATTCAGTAAGTTTCAATGGGATCCCCCCATTCTTCTAAACTCCCATCGCTCCTCATCTGACAAGTCCTTTATTCCGGGTATCATTCTTGTGAACCTCCTCTGGATCCTCTCCAAGGCCAGCACATCCTTCCTTAGATCCAGGGCCCAAAACTGCTCAAAATATTGCAAATTAGCTCTGACCAGAACCTTATACAGCCTCAACAGTGCATTCCTGCTCATGTATTCTAGCCCTCTCAACATGAATGCTAACATTGCATTTGCCTTTCTCACTGCTGACTGAACCTGCATGTTAACTTTGTGCTTCTGAAGCCGTTCCCCATTTAGAAAATAGTCCATGCCTCCATTCCACCTTCCAAAGTGCATAACCTCACACTTTTCTACATTGTATTCCATCTGCCACTTCTTTGCCCACTCTCCTAGCTTGTGCAAGTCCTTCTGCAACCACCCTGCTTACTCAATACTACCTGTTCCTCTACAGATCTGTGTATCATCTGCAAGCATGGCAACGATGCCCCCATTTCCTTATTTCAGATCATTAATGTATATTGTGAGTAGTTGTGGTCCCAACACTGACTGACCCCGGAAAACTCCACTGGTCACTGGCTGCCATCCTGAAAAAGACCCCTTTATCCCCACTTTCTGCCTTCTGCCAGTCAGCCAATCCTCTATCCATGCATGTACCTAGCACCATGGGCTCTTATCTTATTTAGCAGACTCCTGTATGGCACCTTGTCAAAGACTTCTGGAAATCGAAGTAGATCATGTCCACTGGTTTTCCTCGTTACCTCCTCAAGAATTCTAATTGATTTGTCAGACATGACCTTCCCTTGATGAATCATTGCTGACTCAGTCCTATTTTATTATGCCCTTCTAAATACTCTGCCTTAATAATAGACTCTAAAATATGACCAATGACCGAAGTCGGGCTAACCGGCCTATAATTTCCTGTCTTCTGCCTCCCTCTCTCCTTAAACAGGGGTGTTATGTTAACCATTTTCCAATCCTCTTGGACACTCCCTGCCTCCAATGATTCCTGAAAGATCACCACCAATGCCTCCACAATCTCCTCAGCTATCTCTTTCAGAACCCTGGGGTGTTGTCCATTCAGTCCGGGTGATTTATCCACCTTCAGACCTTTCGGTTTCCCCAGCACCTTCTCCTTAGTGATAGCCACTGCACTCACCTTTGCCCCCTAATTATCTTGAAGTTCTGTGACTCTCTTAAAGTTCCGACACATGTTTGCAGCAGTGTCAATGCCCTCAAGCGATGCTCCTCAGTGAGTGGGACATGCTCTGCAGCACCTCGGCTATGCCCACCTGAGAATGGGACATGTCCCGCAGTGCCACGGCTATGCCCACATGCAACTTGGAGACTTTCCCTCGTAACCGTGACATTCGTTGGAGGGCCTCAGAATGCCCACCTGAGACTTGAACATGCCATGCAGCACCTCATCAAGGTATGCCAGGTACTGGGTCACATTCCCCAGCAACTGGGACACGCTGTCGAGGTGCTCAGCCATGGCCATCACTGACTGAGCCATGCCTTGGACACCACCACTCATGCTGTCGATGTTGTGCATCAGGCTCTCCACTGCGGTCACAACTCGAGCAATGTTGGCCTTGGTGCTGGTCGACCTGGTCACGCTCCCCAAGCTGATGACCACTGCCACTTATTCCCCGGCAGCACTGGCTGCCCTGTGGCCGACCCTATGAGACCCTCGGGGAAGCAAGGTATCCCATTTGGCCTCTACTGCATCCTGTAATCTGCCTAGTTTGGCATCCCCGAATCATGGGGCTGGTCCTCTTGCTGACATGGCTGTGAGCTGTAAGGGGTTGACTGTGCAGGATCGGTTTAAGTGCTGCTCGCCCTTGTTAGCAAGTGGGCTGGCGAGTGTGATCACGCCGAATCAGCTGGCGGGACCATAATTTGTGGCGTCAAGTCCATTGGGCCTTGTTAAGTGGACCCATTAACGTTTAATAGCGGTGACAGCCTCGCTGGGTCGAGTGTCGGGAAGCACACGGCAGTTCCCTCTCGCTACCACAATTGGAAACATTTTGGTAAAATTGCACCCCCTGTTTTAATTCGGGAGATTGTATGTCACACCACAGGACAGATTGAGCACTTAAACTTATTTTATTGCGATAATAAGAGTACCATGCCTACCTGTTGCAGAATGCGTCAGGATGCTTTTTATTGAAGGCTCCAAGAGAGCAATTTGCAACTTCAGCACTGTTGATAATGGATTGGCTGCCCTTTCTACACCCTGCCCAATAGTCCGCTCGGAAAATGTTCACAGGAGTATGCCATTTAGCACCTGAACTTATTTCATCTTTCAATTCAATTGTACTTCAATTCCATTTTCCCACCTTTATTCCATATCACTTGATACCTTAACCTAACAAAAATCTATCAACCTCAGACTGTGTTTATTCAATTGACTTAATATTCACATCCATTTGAGGGAGAGTGTTTCAGATTTTTATCAAACTTTGTGAAAGTTTAGGTCCTGATTTCTCTCTGGAATAGCCCAGCACTAATTTTAAGATTATACTTTCATATTTAAGGTTATTTTCTCTTATTCTCAATCAATCGGAAATTGTTTCTTTGTATATGCCCTCATGAATCCCCCAATTAAAATATTGTTCTCAACCTTCGTATTCAAGGGAATACAGACCAGAGCCTAGATTTTCATCGTCAGGGTGGGTAGTGGTAGTCGGAACAATTCCTGACCTGACATGTCTGCCTTGGAGAAAGTGCCCATTAGGATGAGACTTTCATTACACGGGATTAGTGACAGGTGCAGGCTGGAGACAGACAGATAATCTCAGAAAAAAATTGGAGACTCCCAAAAGGACTGCCAGGTGCCTAGATGAGCATTTTTAAAGGTCTGTCTTGGTGCTGCAGGACTTTGTCCTGTTTAAAATAAAAACAGAAAGGCAATCCAGCCCTCACCTCCCACACCCCTTACCCTCAACAAATGCCCTATCCATGTTAGCTCTAGCTCCTCACACACCCTATGGCTCCTTATTCGTCCTATGCCAAACTCTGCTCTCCACTCACCCTCCATGGCCCCTCATGCCCCCTATGCCGAACTATGGCACTTCCATGCCCATTGACCCACCGTATACTTTCTAGAACCAGTGAATCGTATAATGTAATGTGGCCCGTGTTGAGAAAAACTTCAAAAAGGTCATTCATTGAGAACTTTCTCCCTATGTTTGAAACAAAAGTCTAAAGTACAAAGTTTAAATAACAGTCATTCATTCATAATTTGTCAGTGTTCAAATTTCCTACAGGGTAATAAAATGTCAATCCCCATACCCTTTAAAGTTTCAGTCGCTGAAATGCAAGCACTTTAAACCTCTTAACCTTGTGTAAATGAATAATGTGCAACTGACAGCAGAGAGCCAGTGCTTTAAATTTAAAGTTTTCTCTGGCACTCAGATATCCCAACAGACTAATGGATTTCTGAGTTCTGAGTGAAACTATATTATTCTTGGCTCTATCTCTCTCACTCTCCTTCTGCCTCTCTCTCACCTGTCTGTTTTGCTCTCACTGTCCGTCTCCCGTCTCTCTCTCATGCCTGTCTCTTTCTCTCCTCATTTCTGTTTCTCACCCTTTCTGTTTCTCTCCTGTCTCTATTGCTCTCTATCCTTCTGTCTCCCCATCCTTCTGTCATTCCCCTATCTCTTCTTCTGTCTCTCTTTTTATCTCGCTTACTCACCTGCTTGCCTTCTATCTCTTTCCTTCTGTTTCTTTCCTTCTCTAACCCAGAAGTTCAATTCACTGTTAGAAATCCTTCAATTAACAAGATTTCAAAATACTTTGGCCAACAAACATTTCACCTGAACTCTGTTTGCAAGAGGTTTTCTTGTCGGCAGCCAGCTTGTTCTCCTATCGAAAACCTAAATTGCTTGGACACATCCCTATAATTAACTTACATTGAGCTTTTTTCTCAGTTATTTATCTCCCAGGCAGCCTGGCCACATGATCACTGTGCTGATACCAGTTAAAGCCAGGTGCTTTTATCAGAGATCATTTGTTAGCGAAACCTAGTTCTCAAAGGTATTAGCCGTTTAGCTGCTGTTGTATAGAGTCAAAAATTCTACTCCTTTTCAGAAACACCTCTATTTTCCTTTAACCCAACTCTGTACAAAAACTCTATCATCACATCATATGCCCCAAAGGCTACCAGAAGCTTCTTTACATATCAGTGTCAATTACTGGATACTTAACATGAATAAGACATTTCATTGGAATATCTCTTAACCCATTCCTTAACAAAAAGGACCATCACCTCACCAGATTGTAGTTTTGTTTCTCCCAAAAGCACATGGGTCACACAATCTACCAACCCCATGGAAGGCTGAAATAAATACACTTGATGAAGCTCCAGCATTTGAGTCTAAACTGTGACTATTTTTAACTTGTGGGAACCAGAAGAGATAACGGGTTGGATTCTCCCAAAATGAGACAATGTCCCCACGCCGGCGTAAAAACGGTAGAGTTTTACTCCCGAAATTCCTTGAAAAAAGTTGGACAAATTCATAGCCCTGCAAGGGGCTAGCAGGGACTTGGAGTGAATCTCTCATCTTTTGCTGCAGATATGCGCCCCGCACGTCCGGGTCAGAGGCCGCGCATGCGCATGGCGGCCTCCAGCAGCCGCGCTGTGCTCCATGGTGGACCCGGACCATGGAGCCGGACAAAATAAATAAACCCCCGCACATTTAATCTCCAGCCGCCTATAAGGTCTTCCCTGGTCTCCAATCCGTCCGCCCTCGACTAGGGCGGCCGCGGACTGAGTCTGCAGCCACCATGCGAGCACCCCGACCAGCAATAGGCGGTTAGTTCCACGCCGTAGGGAACTCGGCCGGTCAGAGTGGAGGTTTGCTGAGCAGGCCTCTGGCAATGGGCCCCCGGCTGCACGGCGTACTCCGCAGTGATGCCGATTTCTGGTGCCCGGAGAATCGCCGGACCTGCGCTGGACCCGATTACAAACTGGATTCTCTGCACTGGCGCCAGCTGCGATTCGCGTCGGGCGCGGAGAATCCAGCCCAACATGTTGGTAAAGGAATGCATGTGAGTAAAAATGCAGTCATTTTAAATGAGTTTCAATGCTGCATTAGATTGAAAAACCAACTCAATTTAGTGCCAAAGAAAGAGAACACAGAAAATTTGAGTCTTGCAAAAATGAAATGGCCACTGCCACAGCAATACACATATATCATGATGAATTTTGGGGGCTGGTAAGGGGACATTTGCAAAGTTCAAACAAAATTTCAGATTGACAATCAGGAGCTTTCTAAAAGGCACTAGTGAAGAGCAAAGGTTCAATTGTATTTTTGTGGGCAGGAGAGAAAGAGTTAACTTTATTTAATAGCTGAGAGATGAATGAAGATGACAGCAGAAATCCAAACAAAATATTTCAAAAGTTCAGCACATATCTCCAGCCAAAGTCAAACCGTTGGATATATCGATAGGAATTTCAAAGCCTGAGGCAAGAATCAGGTGAGCCTGTTGACAATTTCCTAAAAGATTGAAAAATGCAGCATGAAATATTTAAGGACACAAATGAAAGGATGTTAGATCAGCTCACTTGGGGCTCTTCATATGCTAAAGTAGAAAGAGGGTTTTCTTGGAAAGAACAACTCACTCTATCACAGGCAGCAGGCACGTCAGAGCAAACAAAGCCCCAAACAGACCGATGAAGACATTAACGACTTTCGGTTAACTCAAGAAAATGGCAGCAGGGTTAAAGTAGTGAAATAGCTGCAAAAGAATGGACACCAGGCAAAGAACAAAGAACAAAGAAATGTACAGCACAGGAACAGGCCCTTCGGCCCTCCAAGCCCGTGCCGACCATGCTGCCCGACTAAACTATAATCTTCTACACTTCCTGGGTCCGTATCCTTCTATTCCCATCCTATTCATATATTTGTCAAGATGCCCCTTAAATGACCCTATCGTCCCTGCTTCCACTACCTCCTCCGGTAGCGAGTTCCAGGCACCCACTACCCTCTGCGTAAAAAAACTTGCCTCGTACATCTACTCTAAACCTTGCCCCTCTCACCTTAAACCTATGCCCCCTAGTAATTGACCCCTCTACCCTGGGGAAAAGCCTCTGACTATCAACTCTGTCTATGCCCCTCATAATTTTGTATACCTCTATCAGGTCGCCCCTCAACCTCCTTCGTTCCAGTGAGAACAAACCGAGTTTATTCAATCGCTCCTCATAGCTAATGCCCTCCATACCAGGCAACATTCTGGTAAATCTCTTCTGCACCCTCTCTAAAGCCTCCACATCCTTCTGGTAGTGTGGCGACCAGAATTGAACACTATACTCCAAGTGTGGCCTAACTAAGGTTCTATACAGCTGCAACATGACTTGCCAATTCTTATACTCAATGCCCCGGCCAATGAAGGCAAGCATGCCGTATGCCTTCTTGACTACCTTCTCCACCTGTGTTGCCCCTTTCAATGACCTGTGGACCTGTACTCCTAGATCTCTTTGACTTTCAATACTCTTGAGGGTTCTACCATTCACTGTATATTCCCTACCTGCATTAGACCTTCCAAAATGCATTACCTCACATTTGTCCGGATTAAATTCCATCTGCCATCTCTCCGCCCAAGTCTCCAGACAATCTAAATCCTGCTGTATCCTCCGACAGACCTCATCGCTATCCGCAATTCCACCAACCTTTGTGTCGTCTGCAAACTTACTAATCAGACCAGTTACATTTTCCTCCAAATCATTTATATATACTACAAAGAGCAAAGGTCCCAGCACTGATCCCTGTGGAACACCACTGGTCACAGCCCTCCAATTAGAAAAGCATCCCTCCATTGCTACTCTCTGCCTTCTATGGCCTAGCCAGTTCTGTATCCACCTTGCCAGCTCATCCCTGATCCCGTGTGACTTCACCTTTTGTACTAGTCTACCATGAGGGACCTTGTCAAAGGCCTTACTGAAGTCCATATAGACAACTATAAAGATATAGATGACCATGAGTTCACAGACAGGAGGAAATGTCCAGCATATGGATCTAATTGCAGAACTTATGGAAAATTCAATTAATGAAATTAAATGAAATGGCAAGAGATCTGTGTCGAAACAAAGAAGGGAGATGGCAAATAAGTTATCAGAGACAGAACAACAGGGCAAATGAGAAGTAAAAGAAGGAAAACATTCATACCTTCGAACATGGCAATGGATTTGAGAACACAATGGCATAAGAACCAAATACTTGAATGAACTGACTGGATGTGATAGTTTCCAGAAATAAGAAATTCACGGAAATGGTCAGGTTCGGAAGAGAGTGTGAAATAAGTCCACATCCGTGAGTCCCTCTCCATGAGGTTGGCCAACTGAGCGACTCGTATCTTCAAAGCCCTGAGGCCTGGTGGTGCACATGAGCTGAATGGGCTCTTCCATTATTAACCCTTGACTCTGCACTGTCTCGGGGAACTCTGAAAAATGGGAGTATTCTCCTACTCGCCCGTGATATGCTCTTCACCCAGTATCACCTTATCTATTCATGTGCCTTAATTCAGCATACAGCATTCCAGATTATCTTTACCCTCTCCACCAAGGTTGCCCAGCTTCCCTCCCCATGGTCAGAAACCCTACCAATATCCATTGCTCCCTCCTCCAAGGAGGTGATGATGTTTAGGAAGGACCATTTCATGGTCATTATGAGTCCCTTTTCTCCTGCACTCCATGTCTCTGTGGCCAATGCCAACATTATATTGACATAGGAAGCTGCATGTATCTTTATTGGAAAATCCTCAAAAGTCTTGTATTGAGCGTCTGGCCTTGCACTCATCTTGCCAGAGCAAATACGTTTATTGAAACTCTTCCTGAAACAGAATCAGTTCCTGTGGGCCACACTCTGCTCATAGTCTCTGCCACCTCAATCTGGGCCTCTGTGGCCTTCTAGAATTCTCTGGAATGAGCACATCTCTCCCCCCGCCCCCCACCCACCGCCCGCCTTTCACTGTCATAAGGAGGATTTCATTGCCAGCATTCACAAAGCGAGGGCTTTCCTGCCATTCAAACCAGTACACACTGAAAGCGCCGTCTTAAATTCATTCTAATTTTTGTTTGCATATAACCCGGGGCTCAGCCCAAATGTATTTAGAGGCATACCCAGCCAATTCCATGGACCATGCATGCTTTTGACAGCGGCTACTCCCTGAGTATACCACCACTGAACCAGGCAGTATCTAGATATAAACTATTGTGACTGAAGGTAAGGACTCCACACGTAGTCAGACAGGATAAAACTAGGTTTATTCTTCTACTCTCAAATACAATACTCCCTCACTCTCCACTCCCCATCAGGATTTTCTTCTCTAATCTGCTCCCAGGTCTGGAATTATATCCTGTGAGGGATCCTCCAATTGGGAGGAAGCTCTGCCCCCTTATCACCGAGGGAGTTCCTATTCCAACGTGTAGGAGGGGAATCTAACACAATGTAGGTTAAAGCCATTCTGGGGGTCGTAACACCCCTCCCCTTCCCAAGTCAGGAGAAATGTCCATGTCTCCCAGCAGCGGATCCCTCGATCGCTTGGGCAGTGGTCGGGTATCGAGTGGCTGCATAGCCGGCCCGGGAGGCATGTAGCGCACCAGGGAGCATAGTTTTCGCCAAGAGCGGTGACGTTGGGGCTCTTCGTCTGGTGAGGGCCCAGACCGTATAGGACACTGGTCCTGTTGCACGTACGACCACACCAGGGATCCATGAGGGTCCCTCCCCAAAATTTCAGACATAGACCACGCTGCCTGTCTCGAAGGTGCGGATCTTTGAGCCCTGACATGAATCTCTTCTGGAGCGGTTCAGGCGCTGACGGACCTGAGCCCTAACGTCCTGGAGGACTAGAATGAGGGGAGTCCAGACTCATCGCCCCATGAGTAATTCTGCTGGTGTGATCTTAGTCGTGGCATGTCGCTTTGTGCAGGAACTGAAAAGGAAATGTGCCAACCGTGTCTCCCAGGATCCTGCATGTATCTTTTTCATAGCCCACTTCAAAGGTTTGGACCGCCCATTCGGCCAACCCATTTGAGGCCAGGTGGTATGAGCAGTATGCACATGCCGGATGCCATTGGCAGCCGTGAACGACACAAACTCCTGGCTGGTGAATGCCGTTCTGTTGCCAGGACACCGGGCAACCTGTGCATGCTGAAGACATTCCGCAGTCTGTCGACGGTGTATCTCCAACCACTTAGCGTGGGCATCCATGAGTATGAGGAACGTGGCCCCCTGGAACGGTCCCGCAAAATCTATGTGGACCTGTGACCACCATGGCTACGCGGGCCACTCCCAGGTTTGCATCAGGGTTGCCAGCGGGACATTTTGGCACTCCTGGCATGGAGCACAGTTATAGGCCACCTTTTGATCTCAGAGACGAATCCGGGCCACCAAATATAACTGTGGGCCAGCATTTTGATTTTTGCCACCCCCGGATATGCGACCCTGCTCAGGAATGACCACTCGCGTCCGCCACAAAAGGACGCTGTCCTTGTTGCTCATCTCTGACAGCTTTACGGTCTAGGTCTTTAGCTTCTCCGGTAGCACCCTATGCTGTACCCAGTATTGGACCGTGTGCCGGACCCGACAATTTCAGATCCGTCTAGATCCATTCTTTTATGCGGGCTGCCGTCACCAGCAGGGTATCTAAGAAGTGACGGGCATCTAAAGAAGTGAAGGGCGACTATCACCTCCATGGCTGCTTCGGGTGCCGGCGGCATTGTGGAGTGGGGCAGACGGTTTAACGCGTCAGAGTGCGGAATACTCGTGCCAAGATGATGTTCCCGGCTATATTCGTAAATGACAGTGGCCATCGTTGGACCCGGGCAAATGTGATCAGTGTGATCACTGGTCCTCTTTAAACATTCCCAGCAGGGACTTGTGGTCTCTGTATGTCGTGAATGTAGGGCATTCAGTGCGTGAGGCATCGCACATGAGGAAATGGGAAGTAATTCTTCCAACGAGAGGTGCTTTTTGACTTCTTGGAAAACCTTCCGGTGCGAGGGGCCCCAGTACCATTGCTGTCCTTTCTTCAATAAGAAGTCTTACAACAGCAGGTTAAAGTCCAACAGGTTTGTTTTGAAGCACTAGCTTTCGGAGTGCAGCTCCTTCATCAGGTGAATGAAGAGGTGGGTTCCACAAACACATATATAGACAAATTCAGTGATATAAGATGATACTGGGGCCCCTCGCACCAGAAGGTTTCTTTACAGGTCCAGACAGTGCGATTGAGAGAGGGATAATCACAGGTTATAGAGGTGTGAATTGTCTCAAGCCAGGACAGTTGGTAAGATTGAGACTAGCTTGAGACAATTCACACCCCTATAACCTGTGATTATTCCTCTCTCAGTCACACCGTCTGGACCTGTAAAGACTTAATTATCTGCAAAGACTCCCATTCAAAGTATCATCTTGCATCATTGACTTTGTCTATATATGGGTTTGTGGAACCCACCTCTTCATTCATCTGTTGAAGGAGCTGCGCTCTGAAAGCTAGTGATTCGAAACAAGCCTATTGGACTTTAACCTGGTGTTGTTAGACTTCCCACTGTGCCCACCCCAGCCCAACGTCGGCATCTCTACATCTTTCTTCAATAGTTGGTGGAGCAAGTTGAGCAACATAGCCATCCGGGGAATGAATTTTCGGTAAGAGTTCCCCAGCCCTAGGAAAGAGCAGAGTTTCATGGGGTTACGAGGGATGAGGGCCTGGCGGATCGCCCATATCTTGTCCTCCACCAGATGGAGGCACCTGCAGTCTACCCGGTAGCTCAAATATGTGACCTCAGGCGCATGAAAAACACACCTCTCTCCGGAGGCGAACCCCGGCCAGAGAAAGGTGAGGTTCGCCATATGCTCCCTGTATCCGGTTCCAGTGATGAGGACGTCGTCCAGGTAAATGGCCACTCATAGTAACCCCTTTGGGGGTCGTAACATAAACTAATCTCATAGTATTGATGTTGGTCATTTAAGGCCCAAGCATATCTGATGGGTAACCTAGGCTAGTGAATGGACCGCATAAATGGCTCTCCTTCATCTCAGTGAGCCTCAGTATTTAAATCAGACTTGATCACTAATCATGACCCATGAATAAGATTAAATATATTTAATACACACCAAATATTTCATAAGTTATATTAACTGTTTAATCATTTATATATTAATAGAACTATCAACTTCAAATGGTAAAAAAAAATTGTATTTTCACTTTGGGCACGGCTCTCAGTCAGTGTTGTGTGCAATCACCTGCCCATTGCTTTACCCTGAGTGTGGGCTATGGTCAACAGAATGTTTCGTGGGCCGCACTCTGAACCTAGATGGGTCGCATGTGACCTCCAGACCACAGGTTGCCCACCAGCGCCCTAAATTATGGTGAACAACTCCTGTATCAGACCTTCTACTGCTTTAAGTCATATGGCAGATATTGTGCAACAAGTGGTTCCAGTTGGGACTTTGTACTAAACTTTTGTTCTCAGAATGTCAGTTGAGAATTTGCTAGCACTTTGTCAGTAGAGTGACATTAGAAAAATACAACCGTGTTGTGCACTCTATTTTTTGGCAGTCATCCAGGTTTTTGCATAAATTTATCAAAACTCTAAAGGGACCCATAAAATACCTGTGTTGTCCGCCAGAAGGAAACTGCTAAATCCTGCTTTCTGTACAGAGAGGCAATCCATAAAAACTTGCAAAAAAAATGGTTTGCTGCAAATCACTGCAACAGAGCTTCTTTGCCTAGCAGACGATCACAGATCACATGATGCTTGTAGGGGCGTTTTTTTTTTTTGTTTGTTGCTAGCATCGCTCAGCTGTGCCTGAGAGTAGGAGGTTTGGCAGCGTGGGACTTGTCAGCAATGAAGGATGTACCTAGTAAAACAACGTCTCTCATTTCACAGTCAAGTCTGTTTCTCTACCAGCCCAGCTGGTGTTACACTGAGCTGCAGCAAATGGAAACATCACAAGACTTTGTTAGCCTGAAGTATGGGGGCATCAGATGATGTAAGTGCTAATTCACTTTGATAGATTTCTCCTCATAGCAGCAATTCAGCTAAAGTTTGTTGCAGAAAGTCATGCCTGGTATTTAAATCTGATATTGCAAGCACGCACGTGCCATTTTTCACATGAATCAAAAATGTCTTAATACAGTCATCAGGATGCTGATTTTTATATCCTAATGGTTGTTGTCTTTGCTGTTGTAGGCATCTCCTGAAAAAAATAATTCAAGATTGCAACATTTTGTTTGCCTGGACTGACCAGCACACTGCTATAAACTGCCATTAGAACCTTCACAACACTGATTGTGGTGTCTGGTCACTGACTTTTCTGAAGTGTATGGAAGAGGAGAAGAGAGTAAAATGGAACAAAGATGTTTGATGAAAGAGACAAAACAAGAAGAAAGAATGGGTGTGGTTGCTTTCATGATTGAACAGTGCGTGGATGTGAATAGGAAAGGATCTTTCACTCATGTAACTGCTACTGAAACTGATAGTTGAAACTGGCATTACATTGCCTGTTGCTGCCTTTAATTTCAGTTTCAGACACAGCTGCCATAAGTTGATAAAACGGAAACTCAAATGTTAGATGAGTTGAACAGAAAGTATGAGAATATACTCCACATAGCAATAACGCTCCTCTGTCTTCCAGACATCTGCTGTACTTGTGGAATATTACATAAGCAGTTTGAAACTGAAAACAGTGAATTGCCAGTAATGTAAAACAATCTTACCCAGCAGTTTCAATACGTCATTTGGTTACGATTCCTACTCACATCCACCTGCTGTTTCACGTTTCTAATGATTCCATCCATTCTCTCCTCTGGTTTTAAATGCCTGTTTCTCCCATAAATAACTTCCAACCAATTTTTTTATTGCCTTTCTCTTTTCTGCACTTCAGTTGGGGGCCAGAAACCAGCTGCCATGGAGTCTTCCTTGTGAAAGCTCAAGCGGTGGAAAATTATTGAAATTTTGATAATGTTTTTAAATTTCATCAAGCAGTTATGAAGACAAAAGCATTCATATTCAGCCACAAAGAGCCTTTGTTCATATGTCATTGTTAAGTAATATCCTTGGTAAGGGGTAGCGTTCATCTTACAAAATGTGTGAATGCTGGTAATGAACTAATTACAGGTTCTATAATCATAGATTACCATTTGTAATCAGTATGCTTAAAAATATACCTTTTATTACTCCTTTATATTACGGATTACAGACAAGAAGACAGGATTGAAATTGGACTGGAATATTAGCAATAAATATATTAACACATTTTATTGAATTCTTCTGCTTTTTTATTGAAAGCATTAATCCATCAAAATATATAGGCTAATGCCTTCATTAAAATGGTCAATAAAGGAATTTCATACAAGTATGTTAATGTATTTGCTATTCATGTTCTACAGTGCAATTTCAGCCTGTACGTATCTGATTGTTGCACTCAAGCTGATCAGATCTCCAAACTATGATGCGCAGAGAATGTGAAATAGCTGATTGGGAAGTAAGAATCTTGAGCAGTCCCTCAGCATCAAGGATGACTTGCTTCCACTCTGGGGAGATGGGTCCTGCAGTGGTTGAATAGTCCAATCCTGGATCCGCAGTCTCTGCCACAGGTTTAGCAGGTGGTGTTTGCTGAGGTTGCTGGAACGCTCTGCATTCTGTGCTCTCCTTCTTCTGCTCTTTACGCTTGGCCTCCACGTGCTCCACCCTATGACGCTTGAGATGATTGGTGCCCTCATGGATGTTTTTTCTGCAGCTTGTGCGTCTAGGGCAAGCAATTCCCATGTATTGGTGGGGATGTTGCATTTATTTAGCGAGGCTTTCAGAGTGTCCCTGTAGCGTTTCCTCTGCCCTCCTAGTGATCGCTTGCCATTGTGGAGCTCGGAGTAGAGCACTTGTTTTGCGAGTCTTGTGTCGGGCATGCAGGCAATGTGGCCCACCCAGCACAGCTGGTCGAGCTTGACCAGTGCCTCGATACTGGGGACATTGGCCTGGGAGAGGACGCTCATGTTGGTACACCTATCCTGCCAGTGGATTTGCAGGATTTTTCAGAGGCAACATTGGTGATATCTCTCCAGGATTTGAAGTGAATAATAGATTACAGAATCACAGAAGTGTTACAGTGCAGAAGGAAGCCATTCAGCACATTGTGTTTGCATCGGCTTTCTGAATGAGCAATTCAGCCGGTGCAATCACCCGGCCTTCTCCCTGTAACACTGCCTATTGTTCACTTGCAGATCATTCATGCAAAGTCACTCATGTGTTTGTAGTATGCAGGTGCATCAGAATTCATGCTTGTTGATGAGGGCTTTCCACCAAGCAGTGTATTTGATTATGGAACTAGCAGAACACGCTGGAAAAAAGGGCAGGATTTTCCCCACGAGATTCACAACCCAGTCTTCAGGTGGTCAGAAGCTCACATTCTGTGGGGAACAGTCAATCAGCAGTGAGTTTCTCCAAATGAGCTAACTAGTGATAATGGGTGGGCTCTCAAAGCTAGAGGACAGGTGGAAGGCGCTCTGGCATTGAAGACACAGCAGGTTGCCTTTCCAGTAAGAAAGAGAAAGGGCTCTTCAAGATGCAACAACTCTCTCAACAACTTCTCCTTTAACTCATCCCATTTTCTCCAAATCAGAGATGTAGCAGTGGGTACCTGCATGGGCCCTAGCTACGCTTGCCTTTTTATGGGGTATGAGGAACATTCCTTGTTCCAGACCTACTCGGGTCCCCTTCCACAACTCCTTTACTGTTACATTGATGACTATTTTGGTGCCGCTTCATGCTCTCGTCCGGACCTGGAAAAATTCATAAACTTCACTTCCAATTTCCACTCCTTCATCACTTTCACCTGGTTCATCTCAGACACTTCCCTTCCCTTCCTTGTTCTTTCTGAATCCATTTCTGGCAATAGACAATCTACTAATATTCACGATAAGCCCACTGACTCATATAGCTATCTGGACAACAGCTCTTTGCACCCTACACCCTGTAAGGACTCCATCCCTTTCTCTCCGCTCCTTCGCCTCCGTCGTATTTGTTCCGATGATGCCACTTTCCAAAATGGTGCTTCGAAAATGTGTTCCTTCTTCCTCAACCGTGATTTCCCACCTACAGTTGTTGACAGGGCCCTCAAGAGTGTGCGGTCCATCTCCCGCGCTACGACCTTCGCCCCCACCCCCTTCCTCCCAGAACAAGGATAGAATCCCCCTTGTTCTCACATTTCACCCCACCAGCCCCCATATGCAAAGCATAATCCTCCGCCATATTCTCCAACTCAAGCGTGATGCCACCACCAAACACATCTTCCCTTTACTCCCTCTGTCAGCATTCCACAGAGACCGTGCCCTCCGAGATAATCTAGTCCACTCCTCCACCATACCCAACACCTCACCCATCATCCATGGGATCTTCTCATGCAATCGCAGAAGGTGTAATACCTGCCCCTTTACCTCGTCCATGCTTAACACCCAGACCCAAAACACTCAGTCCAGGTTAAGCAGCGTTTCACTTGCACCTCTTCCAATTTGGTCTATTGCATTCGCTGATCCCAATGTGGTCTCCTCTATATCGGAGAGACCAAACGCAGACTGGGCGATCGCTTTGCTGAGCACCTACGGTCTGTGTACATTCAGGACCCTTCCCGTTGCTTGCCATTTTAACACAATCCTGCTCCCATGTCCACATGTCTGTCCTTCACCTGCTGCAATGTCCCAGTGAAGCTCAACGCAAACTGGAGTAAGAACATCTCATCTTCTGGTTAGGCAGGCTACAGCCTTCCAGTCTCAACATCAAATTCAACACTTCAGATGATTAGCTCTACGCCACCTCGACCCATTTGTTTTCAGCCCATTTCTTTTAACTTTTTTACCATTTCTTTCTCTCTTGTCTTTCTTTATATAATATTCACCCCCCCCTCCCCCCCCCAGCTTATCCACCTTTTGTTACCCTTTCCCACCTTTGCTTCCCCCTTCCCCTCCCCTACATCTACATCTAGAACATAGAACATAGAACATTACAGCGCAGTACAGGCCCTTCGGCCCTCGATGTTGCGCCGACCTGTGAAACCACTCTAAAGCCCATCATATCAAAGCTCCAAAACCTAGGACTTGGCTCCCCACTCTGCAACTGGATCCTCGAATTTCTGACCAACAGACCACAATCAGTAAGAATGAACAACACTTCCTCCACAATAGTCCTCAACACCGGCGCCCCGCAAGGCTGCGTACTTAGCCCCCTACTCTACTTCCTGTACACCCACGACTGCGTGGCAAAACTTGGTTCCAACTCCATCTACAAGTTTGCTGACGATACGACCATAGTGGGCCGGATCTCGAATAACGATGAGTCAGAATACAGGAGGGAGATAGAGAACCTAGTGGAGTGGTGTAGCGACAACAATCTCTCTCTCAATGCCAGCAAAACTAAAGAGCTGGTAATTGACTTCAGGAAGCAAAGTACTGTACACACCCCTGTCAGCATCAACGGGGCCGAGGTGGAGATGGTTAGCAGTTTCAAATTCCTAGGGTGCACATCTCCAAAAATCTGTCCTGGTCCACCCACGTCGACGCTACCACCAAGAAAGCACAACAGCGCCAATACTTCCTCAGGAAACCAAGCAAATTCGGCATGTCCACATTGACTCTTACCAACTTTTACAGATGCACCATAGAAAGCATCCTATCGGGCTGCATCACAGCCTGGTATGGCAATTGCTCGGCCCAGGACCGCAAGAAATTTCAGAGAGTCGTGAACACCGCCCAGTCCAACACACAAACCTGCCTCCCATCCATTGACTCCATTTACACCTCCCGCTGCCTGGGGAAAGCGGGCAGTATAATCAAAGATCCCTCCCACCCGGCTTACTCACTCTTCCAACTTCTTCCATCGGGCAGGAGATACAGAAGTCTGAGAACATGCACGAACAGCCTCAAAAACAGCTTCTTCCCCACTGTCACCAGACTCCTAAATGACCCTCTTATGGACCGACTTCATTAACACTACACCCTATATGCTTCATCCGATGCCAGTGCTTATGTAGTTACATTGTGTATGTTGTGTTGCCCTATTTATTTTCTTTTATTCCCTTTTCTTCTCATGTACTTAATGATCTGTTGAGCTGCTTGCAGAAAAATACTTTTCATTGTACCTCGGTACACGTGACAATAAACAAATCCAATCCACACTATTCCCTTATCATCAATATGTCTATCCAATGACCATTTGAATGCCCTTACTGTTGGCGAGTCAACTACGGTTGCAGGCAGGGCATTCCACGCCCTTACTACTCTCTGAGTAAAGAACCTACCTCTGACATCTGTTCTGTATCTATCTCCCCTCAATTTAAAGCTATGTCCCTTCGTGCTGGACATCACCATCTGAGGAAAACGGCTCTCACTGTCCACCCTATCCAATCCTCTGATCATCTTGTATGCCTCAATTAAGTCACCTCTTAACCTTCTTCTCCCGAACGAAAACAGCCTCAAGTCCCTCAGCCTTTCCTCATAAGATCTTCCCTCCATACCAGGCAACATTCTGGTAAATCTCCTCTGCGCCCTTTCCAATGCTTCCACATCCTTCCTATAATGCGGCGACCAGATTTGCACACAATACTCCAAATGCGGCCGCACCAGAGTTTTGTACAGCTGCAACATGACCTCATGGCTCCGAAACTCAATCCCTCTACCAATAAAAGCTAACACACCGTACGCCTTCTTAACAACCCTCTCAACCTGGGTGGCAACTTTCAGGGATCTATGTACATGGACACCGAGATCTCTCTGCTCATCCACACTGCCAAGAATCTTACCATTAGCCCAGTACTCTCGCTTCCCGTTATTCCTTCCAAAATGAATCACCTCACACTTTTCTGCATTAAACTCTATTTTCCACCTCTCAGCCCAGCGCTGCAGCTTATTTATGTCCCTCTGTAACTTGTAACATCCTTCCGCACTGTCCACAAATCCACCGACTTTAGTGTCATCTGCACATTTACTCACCCATCCTTCTACGTCCTCCTCCAGGTCATTTATAAAAATGACAAACAGCAGTGGCCCCAAAACAGATCCTTGTGGTACACCACTAGTAACTGGACTCCAGTCTGAACATTTCCCATCAACCACCACCCTTTGTCTTCTTCCAGCTAGCCAATTTCTGATCCAAACTGCTAAATCACCCTGAATCCCATGCCTCCGTATTTTCTGCAGTAGCCTACCATGGGGAACCTTATCAAACGCTTTACTGAAATCCATATACTCCACATCAACTGCTTTACCCTGATCCACCTGCTTGGTCACCTTCTCAAAGAACTCAATAAGGTTTGTGAGGCACGACCTACCCTTCACAAAACCGTGTTGATTATCTCTAATCAAATTATTCCTTTCCAGATGATTATACAGCCTATCTCTTATAAACCTTTCCAAAATTTTGCCCACAACAGAAGTAAGGCTCACTGGTCTATAGTTTCTGGGGTTGTCTCTTGTTGAACAAGGGGACAACATTTGCTATCCTCCAGTCTTCTGGCACTATTCCTGTAGACAAAGATGACTTAAAGATCAAAGCCAAAGGCTCAGCAATTTCCTCCCTAGCTTCCCAGAGAATCCTAGGATAAATCCCATCCGGCCCAGGGGACTTATCTATTTTCACACTTTACAGAATTGCTAACACCTCCTCCTTCTGAACCTCAAGCTCTTCTAGTCTAGTAGCCTGAATGTCAGTATTCTCCTCAACAACATTGTCTTTTTCCTGTGTGAATACCGACGAAAAATATTCATTTAGCACCTCTCCTATCTCCTCGGACTCCAAGCACAACTTCCCACTACTGTCCTTGACTGGCACTACTCTTACCCCCTAGTCATTCATTTATTCCTGACATATCTATAGAAAGCTTTAGGGTTATCCTTGATCCGACCTGCCAAAGACTTCTCATGTCCCCATCTGGCTCCTCTTAACACTCTCTTTAGGTCCTTCCTAGCTAACTTGTAACTCTCGAGCGCCCTAACTGAACCTTCATGCCTCATCTTTACATAAGCCTCCTTCTTCCTCTTGACAAGTGTTTCGACTGCTTTAGTAAACCACGGTTCCCTTGCTCGACCACTACCTCCCTGCCTGACAGGTACATACTTATCAAGGACACGCAGTAGCTGTTCCTTGAACAAGCTCCACATTTCCATTGTGCCCATCCCCTGCAGTTTTCCACTCCATCTGATGCATCCTAGGTCTTTCCTCATCGCATCATAATTGCCTTTCCCCAGTTATAACTCTTGCCCTGTGGTATATACCGATCCCTTTCCATCACTAAAGTAAACTTAATCGAATTGTGGTCACTATCACCAAAGTGCTCACCTACCTCCAAATCTAACACCTGTCCTGGTTCATTACCCAGTACCAAATCCAATATGGCCTCTCCTCTTGTTGCTCTATCTACATACTGTGTCAGGAAAGACTCCTGCACACATTGGACAAAAATGGACCCATCTAAAGTACTCGAACTATAGCGTTTCCAGTCAATATTTGGAAAGTTAAAGTCCCCCATAACAACTACCCTGTTGCTTTCGCTCCTATCCAGAATCATCTTTGCAATCCTTTCCTCTACATCTCTGGAACTTTTCAGAGGCCTATAGAAAATCCCAACAGGGTGACCTCTCCTTTCCTGTTTCTAACCTCAGCCCATACTACCTCAGTAGACGAGTCCTCATCAAACGTCCTTTCTGCCACCGTAATACTGTCCTTGACTAACAATGCCATCCCTCCCCCTCTTTTACCACCTTCCCTGAGCTTACTGAAACATCTAAACCCTGGCACCTGCAACAACCATTCCTGTCCCTGCTCTATCCATGTCTCCAAAATGGCCACAACATCGAAGTCCCAGGTACCAACCCATGCCGCAAGTTCACCCACCTTATTCCAGATGCTCCTGGCATTGAAGAAGACCCACTTTAAACCACCTCCCTGCCTGCCGGTACACTCCTGCAACTTTGAAACCTTACTCATGACCTCACTACTCTCAACCTCCTCTATACTGGACCTACAATTCAGTTCCCCAAGCCCCTGCTGAACTAGTTTAAACCCTCCCGAAGAGCATTAGCAAATTTCCCCCCCCAAGATATTGGTATCCCTCTGGTCCAGGTGTAGACCACCCTTTTGTAGAGGTCCCACCGACCCCAGAATGAGCCCCAATTATCCAGAAATCTGAAACCCTCCCTCCTGCACCATCCCTGTAGCCACATGTTCAACTCCTCTCTCTTCCTGTTCCTCGTCTCGCTATAACGTGGCACGGGTAACAACCCAGAGATAATAACTCTGTTTGTCCTCGATCTAAGTTTCCACCCTAGCTCCCTGAATTCCTGCCTTACATCCCTATACCTTTTCCTACCTATGTCGTTGGTACCTATGTGGACCATGACTTGGGGCTGCTCCCCCTCCCCCATAAGGATCCCGAAAACACGATCCGAGACATCACGAGACACCCTGGCCACCTGGGAGGACACACACCAACCGCGAGTCTCTCTCGTTCCCACAGAATCTCCTATCTATCCCCCTAACTACGGAGTCTCCAATGACTAATGCTCCACTCCTCTCCCCCTTCCCTTCTGAGCAACAGGGACAGACTCTGTGTCAGAGACCTGGACCCCATGGCTTACCCCTGGCAAGTTTCCCCCCCCCCAACAGTATCCAAAGCGGTATACTTGTTACGAAGGGGAACGACCACAGGGGATCCCTGTACTGACTGCTTCCGCCCAGCCCCTCTCACCGTCACCCATCTATTTTTATTCTTCGGATGTAACTACATCCCTGAAGCTTCTATCTATGACCACCTTTGCCTCCCGAATGATCCGAAGTTCATCCAGCTCCATCTCCAGTTCCCTCATGCAGTTTCTGAGCAGCTGGGTGCACTTCCCACAGATGAAATCAGCAGGGACACTGACGGCGTCCCTCACCTCAAACATTCTGCTGGAGGAACATTGCAGTACCTTCCCTGCCATCCCCTCTCGATAAGAAAAGAAAAAGAAAGAAAGAGCTTACCTGTTATTCACGCCCCTTCTCAGCAAGCACTCACTCAGCAACCTCTGCATGATAACAACTGAGGGAAAATAAAAGAAAAACTACTTACCAGTCACCATCCAGTCCCTTACCTGCAGGCTGTGACATCACGGTTCAACTTCTTTCGACTTCTACCTGCCCCTGAGCCTTCCTCTTGACCTTTAAAGCAGTTGGGGTTTTTTTGGTTCGAGGAGGGGATATGGAGGGAATCACTGAAGAAGTGTTTCAGGTTTAAGTATCACTTGACAACAGCTCCTCCACAAACCACCTTCAATTTAGGGTGAGCACACGGACGTATGCAAATTTCCCCCGCAACAGCCAATCCGCAGCTCTGCTCTACTGCCCTCTGCTGGATGCTTGTCTTCACTTGAACAGCTAGGGTCTCTTGCTGAGGTACACCTTCAAGTTAGGGTGAGCACACGGACGTATGTAAATTTCCCCCACAACAGCCAATCAGCAGCTCTGCTCTACTGCCCTCTGCTGGATGCTTGTCTTCACTTGAACAGCTAGGGTCTCTTGCTGAGGTACACCACAAGTTAGGGTGAGCACACAGACGTATGCAAATTTCCCCCGCAACAGCCAATCAGCAGCTCTGCTCTACTGCCCTCTGCTCAAGTTTACCCTCTGATGTTAGTTTCTCTGCAGTTTGGCCTTTCACATCTTTTGTTCTCTATGGGGACTGCCATTAGCACCCTGTTTCCCTGGCTTTCTGTGGCTATGACTTATCTTTCATTCTCCCTTCACAGTATAAATAATTCACACTTTCTCTGCCTCTAGCTTTGACAAAGGGTCATCTGAACTCAAAACCATGATGTGGAGATGCCGGCGTTGGACTGGGATGAGCACAGTAAGGAGTCTTACAACACCAGGTTAAAGTCCCACAGGTTAAAGTCCAACTCACTTAAAGACTGAGCAGTGCTCTGAAAGCTAGTGATTCAAAACAAACCTGTTGCACTTTAACCTGGTGTTGTAAGACTTCTTACTGAACTCGAAATGTTAACTGTTTTCTCTCCCTACAGATGCTGCCAGACCTGCTGAGATTTTCCAGAATTTTCTTTTCCAGCATCCGCAGTAATTTGCTTTTATCTTCAAGATGTAAGTTCCTTTTCTCCAATTTAAAAAAAAAAAAAAAATTTTGCATAAACATTAGAATCAGCAGCCAGGCTGCAATTGCACAGTGGGAATGGCTTCAAAGCCTGCCTGGAGCACTGCGCATAGAATCCCTACATGATGCATAGAACATAGAAAATACAGCACAGAACAGGCCCTTCGGCCCATGATGTTGTGCCGGACCTTTGTCCTAGATTAATCATAGATTATCATTGAATTTACAGTGCAGAAGGAGGCCATTCGGCTCTTTGAGTCTGCACCGGCTCTTGGAAAGAGCACCCTACCCAAGGTCAACACCTCCACCCTATCCCCATAACCCAACACTAAGGGAAATTTTGGCCACTAAGGGCAATTTATCATGGCCAATCCACCTAACCTGCACATCTTTGGACTGTGGGAGGAAACCGGAGCACCTGGAGGAAACCCACGCAGACACTGGGAGGATGTGCAGACTCCGCACAGAGAGTGATCCAAGCCGGAATCGAACCTGGGACCCTGGAGTTGAGAAGCAATTGTGCTATCCACAATGCTACCGTGCTGCCCTTTTTTTATTTTTAAAAATTTATTCCAGCTTTTATTACATGATATCAAAATACAAGACTTTGTTCCGCCTTCCCCATTTGGTCTTTGTCAAGCCATGTTCCTATGATTGTGAAACCTGCCATTCCTGTGCAACACGGCTTGACGAAGACCAGATGGGGAAGGCGGAACAAAGTCTTGTATTTTGATATCATTATCCTGTAATAAAAGCTGGAATAAATTTTTTTAAAAAAAATACCCATCGAGTAATCACTGACCCTTTGAAACAGCACCTTGCCCCTTGGTTTGGCACCAAGACACCCTGCCCAGGCAACAGGCTGGTCGCCAACACCTCTGACAATAGGCCTTTAATCAACTCAATTGGCTGTTTTGGGAGCCTGGCCATGGAAAACTGACATGCTGACCACCAATATGAATTTTTGCATCTCCACCCCCATCTGCCTCTGTGTGTGCCCCCATTGGGGCCAACGATTCTCCCCAAAGTGTTTGATAGTTTTGCCAGAGATCCCATTCTTACCAGCAAGTAAACATAAAGGTGATTCTTGCTCTACTAGGGGCACAACTCGACCAATGAATATTAAAGACTTAAAATGTAACGGATCTGGGAAAAGACCAGAGAATTGGAGTTGGAATAGATTGGCCTGACTTGGATTGAGCATCAGTAGAGGTATGTTAAAACTAACAAGGGGGTATGCCATGTTAGATATAGTCAGGTGCAATTAACTGGATTTATTTAACAGTCTTAACAGTGCATGAATATTTGTCTAATAGCCTTCATGTATGATCAAATTCAATGTAGTGTTTGGAGTTGCTAAAGTTCTAGAGTTAGGTAAGGCTGACTTCAATGTGATGTGACAGAGACAGTCTAAAGTAAACTGGATAAACCTGTTAATCGGTAAACTGACAGAAGATCAGTGGATGTTCAAAGAAAAATTAAATATGATGTAGAACCCGTTCATACTCGAGGGGCTAAAATTTCCACTTGTCAAGAAACGGATTAGCGAGGAGGCAAGAGACAACATAAAACTTAAAACATACAAAAATGCAATCAGAACATAGATCTTGGCAAATGAGAAATATTCATAGTGAACGGTAACAATATAGATGGTAAGAGCTACGAGAAGAGAATGCGAAAATACACTTGCAAAAGAAATCAAGGTCAATGCAAACATTTTAAACGGTAAGATTTGGAAGAGGAGGGTGGTAGGAAACAATATGGGACCCTTGAAAACTGATAACTATGATATTATGAATGAAAATAAGGAAATGGCAGACATGTTGAATAACTCAGCACGGTAGCGCAAGTGGTTAGCACTGTGGCTTCACAGCACCAGGATCCCAGGTTTGATTCCCTGCTCGATACCTCCGAGTTGAAAACATTTGGGAATTAAGACGGTCCTCAAGACCCAGGAAACCCCCTGATGTTAACGCTATGGTGGACTGTTTGGGACTCTCCTCCCTTTTGTTTCCTCAGCCTTACATTGCATATATAATTATCGTACATAGCTTGTTTGTACATTCAGGGTCTTAAAGGATGTAGACCCCTTGAAAGGGGTCTACCCTTGCAGTCCAGGTGACTGGCTTGGCGCCTATCGTGCAGGAGCACGGGAACACCAATCAATGAAGGAAAAGCAAGGGGAGTGGGGAGAGTGAACTGGGAAGCGAGATTGTTAATATCCACGGGAGCAATAGGTCAGAAGGTGAGAGCATTGAGGGAGAACTAGGGAATAGGGACAGTGTGGCTCTGAGGCAGAGCAGACAGGGAGAAGTTGCTGAACACAGCGGGTCTGGTGGCCTGAAGTGCATATGTTTTAATGCAAGAAGTATTACGGGTAAGGCAGATGAACTTAGAGCTTGGATTAGTACTTGGAACTATGATGTTGTTGCCATTACAGAGACCTTGTTGAGGGAAGGGCAGGATTGGCAGCTAAACGTTCCAGGATTTAGATGTTTCAGGCGGGATAGGGGGTGATGTAAAAGGGGTGGCGGAGTTGCGCTACTGGTTAGGGAGGATATCACAGCTGTACTACGAGAGGACACATCAGAGGGCAGTGAGGCTATATGGGTAGAGATCAGGAATAAGAAGGGTGCAGTCACAATGTTGGGGGTTTACTACAGGCCTCCCAACAGCCAGCGGGAGATAGAGGAGCAGATAGGTAGACAGATTTTGGAAAAGAGTAAAAACAACAGGGTTGTGGTGATGGGAGACTTCAACTTCCCCAATATTGACTGGGACTCACTTAGTGCCAGGGACTTAGACGGGGCAGAGTTTGTAAGGAGCTTCCAGGACCCTTACGTCAGTGGTAAGGAAATTACTGGAGAGAATTCTTCGAGACAGGATCTACTCCCATTTGGAAGCAAATGGACGTATTAGTGAGAGGCAGCACGGTTTTGTGAAGGGGAGGTCGTGTCTCACTAACTTGATAGAGTTTTTCGAGGAGGTCACTAAGATGATTGATGCAGGTAGGGCAGTAGATGTTGTCTATATGGACTTCAGTAAGGCCTTTGACAAGGTCCCTCATGGTAGACTAGTACAAAAGGTGAAGTCACACGGGATCAGGGGTGAGCTGACAAGATGGATACAGAACTGGCTAGGCCATAGAAGGCAGAGGGTAGCAATGGAGGGATGCTTTTCTAATTGGAGGGCTGTGACCAGTGGTGTTCCACAGGGATCAGTGCTGGGACCTTTGCTCTTTGTAGTATATATAAATGATTTGGAGGAAAATGTAACTGGTCTGATTAGTAAGTTTGCAGACGACACAAAGGTTGGTGGAATTGCGGATAGCGATGAGGACTGTCTGAGGATACAGCAGGATTTAGATTGTCTGGAGACTTGGGCGGAGAGATGGCAGATGGAGTTTAATCCGGACAAATGTGAGGTAATGCATTTTGGAAGGTCTAATGCAGGTAGGGAATATACAGTGAATGGTAGAACCCTCAAGAGTATTGAAAGTCAAAGAGATCTAGGAGTACAGGTCCACAGGTCATTGAAAGGGGCAACACAGGTGGAGAAGGTAGTCAAGAAGGCATACAGCATGCTGGCCTTCATTGGCCGGGGCATTGAGTATAAGAATTGGCAAGTCATGTTGCAGCTGTATAGAACCTTAGTTAGGCCACACTTGGAGTAGAGTGTTCAATTCTGGTCGCCACACTACCAGAAGGATGTGGAGGCTTTAGAGAGGGTGCAGAAGAGATTTACCAGAATGTTGCCTGGTATGGAGGGCATAAGCTATGAGGAGCGGTTGAATAAACCCGGTTTGTTCTCACTGGAACGAAGGAGGTTGAGGGGCGACCTGATAGAGGTATACAAAATTATGAGGGGCATAGACAGAGTGGATAGTCAGAGGCTTTTCCCCAGGGTAGAGGGGTCAATTACTAGGGGGCATAGGTTTAAGGTGAGAGGGGCAAGGTTTAGAGTAGATGTACGAGGCAAGTTTTTTACGCAGAGGGTAGTGGGTACCTGGAACTCGCTACCGGAGGAGGTAGTGGAAGCAGGGACGATAGGGACATTTAAGGGGCATCTTGACAAATATATGAATAGGATGGGAATAGAAGGATACGGACCCAGGAAGTGTAGAAGATTGTAGTTTAGTCGGGCAGTATGGTCGGCACGGGCTTGGAAAGCTGAAGGGCCTGTTCCTGTGCTGTACATTTCTTTGTTCTTTGTTCTTTGTTCAGGAGGGCTTCTTAAAACAATATGTAGACAGTCCAACTAGGGAAAGGGCGGTACTGGACCTGGTATTGGGGAATGAGCCTGGCCAGGTGGTAGAAGTTTCAGTAGGGGAGGAATTTGGGAACAGTGACCTTCAGTAAGTTTTAAAGTGCCGGTGGACAAGGATAAGAGTGGTCCTAGGTCGAATGTGCTAAATTGGGGGAAGGCTAATTATAACAATATTAGGTGGGAACTGAAGAACATAGATTGGGGGCGGACGTTTGAGGGCAAATCAACATCTGACATGTGGGAGGCTTTCAAGTATCAGTTGAAAGGAATTCAGGATCGGCATGTTCCTGTGAGGAAGAAGGATAAATACGTCAATTTTCGTTAACCTTGGATAACGAGAGATATTGTAGGCCTCGTCAAAAACAAAAAGGAGGCATTTGTTCGGGCTAAAAGGCTGGGAACAGACGAAGCCTGTGTGGAATGTAACGAAAGTAGGAAGGAACTTAAGCAAGCAGTCAGGAGGGCTAGAAAGGGTCACGAAAAGTCATTGGCAAATAGGGTTAAGAAAAATCCCAAGGCTTTTTACACGTACATAAAAAGCAAGAGGGTAGCCAGGGAAAGGGTTGGTCCACTGAAGGATGGGCAAGGGAATCTATGTGTGGAGCCAGAGGAAATGGGCGGGGTACTAAATGAATACTTTGCATCGGTATTCACCAAAGAGAAGGAATTGGTAGATGTTGAGTCTGGAGAAGGGTTTGTAGATAGCCTGGGTAACATTGAGATCCAAAAAGATGAGGTGTTGGGCGTCTTAAAAAATATTAAGGTAGATAAGTCCCCAGGGCCTGATGGGATCTACCCCAGAATACTGAAGGAGGCTGGAGAGGAAATTGCTGAGGCCTTGACAGAAATCTTTGGATCCTCACTGTCTTCAGGTGATGTCCCGGAGGACTGGAGAATAGCCAATGTAGTTCCTCTGTTTAAGAAGGGTAGCAAGGATAATCCAGGGAACTACAGGCCGGTGAGCCTTACTTCAGTGGTAGGGAAATTACTGGAGAGAATTCTTCGAGACAGGATCTACTCCCATTTGGAAGCAAATGGACGTATTAGTGAGAGGCAGCATGGTTTTGTGATGGGGAGGTCATGTCTCACTAACTTGATAGAGTTTTTTGAGGAGGTCACAAAGATGATTGATGCAGGTAGGGCAGTGGATGTTGTCGATATGGACTTCAGTAAGGCCTTTGACAAGGTCCCTCATGGTAGACTAGAAAAAAAGCTGAAGTCACACGGGATCAGGGGTGAGCTGGCAAGGTGTGTACAGAACTGGCTAGGTCATAGAAGGCAGAGTGTAGCATTGGAAGGATGCTTTTCTAATTGGAGGGCTGTGACCAGTGGTGTTCCGCAGGGATCAGTGCTGGGACCTTTGCTGTTTGTAGTATATATAAATGATTTGGAGGAAAATGTAACTGGTCTGATTAGTAAGTTTGCAGACGACACTAAGGTTAGTGGAATTGCAGATAGCGATTGTGTCTGTCAGAGGATACAGCAGGATTTAGATTGTTTGGAGACTTGGGCGGAGAGATGGCAGATGGAGTTTAATCCGGACAAATGTGAGGTAATGCATTTTGGAAGATCTAATGCAGGTAGGGAATATACAGTGAATGGTGGAACCATCAAGAGTATTGAAAGTCAGAGAGATCTAGGTGTACAGGTCCACAGGTCACTGAAAGGGGCAACACAGGTGGAGAAGATAGTCAAGAAGGCATACGGCATGCTTGCCTTCATTGGCCGGGGCATTGAGTATAAGAATTGGCAAGTCATGTTGCAGCTGTATAGAACCTTAGTTAGGCCACACTTGGAGTATATTGCTCAATTCTGGTCACCACACTACCAGAAGGATGTGGAGGCTTTAGAGAGGGTGCAGAAGAGATTTACCAGAATGTTGCCTGGTATGGAGGGCATTAGCTATGAGGAGCGGTTGAATAAACTCGGTTTGTTCTCACTGGAACGACGGAGGTTGAGGGGCGACCTGATAGAGGTCTACAAAGTTATGAGGGGCATAGACAGAGTGGATAGTCAGAGGCTTTTCCCCAGGGCAGAGGGGTCAATTACTAGGGGGCATAGGTTTAAGGTAAGAGGGGCAAGGTTTAGAGTAGATGTATGAGACAAGTTTTTACACAGAGGGTAGTGGGTACCTGGAACCCGCTACCGGAGGAGGTGGTGGAAGCAGGGACGATCGTGACATTTAAGGGGCATCTTGACAAATATATGAATAGGATGGGAATAGAGGGATACGGACCCAGGAAGTGTAGAAGATTGTAGTTTAGTCGGGCAGCATGGTCGGCACGGGCTTGGAGGGCCGAAGGGCCTGCTCCTGTGCTGCACATTTCTTTGTTCTTTGTTTATATCAGATAAATCCGTACCTGTACTTAAGTTAGCCTTGTTTGTTGGCAATAATTCATTATTACCGTCTATCTGTTATCGCCTTGAGCCACCGCAGTTTACACCCTAAGTTTTTAAAATGAGAAAAGTCTTTCAAAATTCTCTTGATTCAGGTGCCTTGGAATATTGCACATGTCACTATGCTTTTTAAGAAAGTGGGGACAGGGAAACAAGGGAATTATGGACCAGTTAGCTGAACATCTGTTGTCAGGTAATTACTAAATCTATAATTAAGGATAAGGTGACTGAATGAACAGATCAGAGAGCGTCATGGATAAGTCAATGGATAAGACATGCGGAAACCAAAGTGATTGAATTTTTGGAAGTGGTGACTGAAGTAGTGGACAAGGGAATGTCTATGTATGCTCTTAATATGGAATGCCAGAAGGCATTTGATAAAGTCCCTCAGTAGACATTGTTCGCTAAAGTTGAAACCCATGGAATTGAATGCAAAT
Source organism: Scyliorhinus torazame (assembly GCF_047496885.1). Lineage (NCBI taxonomy): Eukaryota > Metazoa > Chordata > Chondrichthyes > Carcharhiniformes > Scyliorhinidae > Scyliorhinus > Scyliorhinus torazame. The sequence continues at coordinate 123,927,222 of NC_092709.1, forward strand.
TATTGACCGAGTTAGGAAATTGGCTGAAACCCAAGAGTCAGAATGTAGGGATAATGGACAAGTATCTCATTGATAGGATGTGATTAGTGGTGTCCCACAAGGATCTGTACTGGAGCCTCAACTATTTATTAACAATTTAGATGATGGGATAGAAAGCCATATGCTTAAATTTGCCATGGCACAAAGATAGATGACGTTGTATGTAATGTAGATGGAAGCATTACATTCCAAAACAAGATATTAATAGATTAAGTGATTGATTTGGCATCCTGCCATCTGTGAGAGATGACAGGAATGTATCCTCAGAACTTTGGTGAGGTCAGATGAGATCATCTGCTGCACTCCTTTTGATGCTGAACAGGGTAATTCTGGCAAAGCAAAGTTTGCCGCAAGTACCATTTGTTTTGAAGCTCCTGAAGCCTCGTGCAGAAGCTTACTGTGTTTTCTCAAAATCTTGGTACCGGTGTGAAAACCAGTGAGAATCCGACCGGGCGCTGATGGTGGGAAAACTCACCGAATATTCTGCCTCTTTAATAATCCCCTTCCCAGGGCAGCACGGTGGTGCAGTGGGTTAGCACTGCTGCCTCACGGCGCCGAGTTCCCAGGTTCGATCCCGGCTCTGGGTCACTGTTCGTGTGGAGTTTGCACATTCTCCCTGTGTTTGCGTGGGTTTCGCCCCCACAACCCAAAAGATGTGCAGGCTAGGTGGATTGGCCACGCTAAATTGCCCCTTAATTGGAAAAAATTAAGTGGGTACTCTAAGTTTATTTTTACAAAATAATCCCCTTCCCCACATGATTCATGCCACACTCATGGCTGCTTACTTCTGAATCACTAGTGGCTGCTTACCTCTGAATCACTTGCACTGGGAAAAGGCAATCCCTGCAATCAGTGGGGTGCTCCTTGTATATGTCTCCCCAGCACCCCCCTGCCCTTTTCCCAAGTCTAGTCAGGGGATGGTTGCCAGGAAGACAGTACCAAGATTTTCTGAGGGACCCCTTAACATACTTCTGGATGGTATATAGCAGAGGCGGGGCATCTTCTACATGCATTCCCGCAGACGTCCATCAACCAAGGTCACCGCCCTCACCAAGGAGGCAGTAGTCACAGTAGTGAGTGCTAGCTCGTTGCATAAGAAGATGGGGCAACAATGCCGGATAAAGATGAATGACCTTCATGCAACCAGGATAAGCCTGCCTCCTGATGTATACCACTGCACACCCAACACACCTCCACAGTGATCTCATTAGGTAACTAGGTCATGGATTCCCAACACTTCTCATGGCACCCCGCCCCCCCCCGTGCTCCCCTGGTAGATAATCACCCCTCATCCCCGCTCCCACTCATGTCCCACACATGTCAGATTTCATCACTATCTGAACTGGCAGCACTCCCACCTACTCTTTCCTCATTTGTCCCATTGCAAGACAAACTCTAGCACCAGCAGTGTGAGTTGGCATAGCCTGCTGGAATCATGCCCAAGCTGCAAACCCGCGATTCTCTGGCCTCCCTGGGTCATGTTTCTAGGCGGTGGGAGGAGGCTCACCTTTGGTCGGTGGTGGGATCTTCTGGTTTCTCATTGAATCAACCCACACTGTCATGGCGGAGGTGTGACATCGGCAGGACCTGAAGATCCCACCGGTGTGAATAGCCAGAAGATCTCTCCCTTTGGGTGCTGGAATTCTAAGCAGGAGTTGCTGCCAGCCCCCTGCCCAGCGAGGCAGGCAACGCTATTCAATGTTAATTGTTGCACTTAACGAGGCCTCATGGGCTTCTCGACGCAAATGAAGGCCTGCCAGCTGATTCGCCAGCACCGCCATCATCAGCCCCTCGCTGGTCGAGCAACGTTTGCTCAGCCAACCCCAGCCAACTTTCAACAATGGCGCCTAGGAGACCGGCCCCATGGTTCGGGGACGCTGACCTGGAGAGACTGTTAGACGCTGTGGAGGCAGGAAGGATGTCCTGTTCGCCCGAGGGTCCAGACAGGTTGAACATAGGGCAGCTCCAGGAATGTGACCAGGAGGACTGGCTTCCAGAGCAGGAAAAAGGTCAACGGTAGCATGAGTGAGTACACAACAACGCCCCTCTCCTGAGTCCTTTCCACCCCCCAACTCTCCACATGACCCCCAACCTTCCCACCCACCCCTCTATCTTCAGCCCTTCCTTCACACCCCACACACACCACCACTGTGAACCACTTGGGTGCCTAGCGATGCCCTCTGTGCCCACTCAGGAAAAGCTCTCCCACAATCGCCAGGAGAGGACCCAGACTAGCCGTGGTGTACCAGACATCAGACATCAGACACCTTCGCGGAGTGTGCCCTGGAGATGACCGGTGTGGCCGAGGACAGGGCGGTCACCAACGCGAGGGCTGGCAGATGCCGCAGAGGGGAGGGATCACTGGGCTCTAGTCGATTACCTGTCAAACATTACCATAGAATAGGATAGTCAGAGGCTTTTCCCCAGGGTAGAGGGGTCAATTACTAGGGGGCATAGGTTTAAGGTGAGAGGGGCAAGGTTTAGAGTAGATGTACGAGGCAAGTTTTTTACGCAGAGGGTAGTGGGTGCCTGGAACTCACTACCGGAGGAGGTAGTGGAAGCAGGGACGATAGGGACATTTAAGGGGCATCTTGACAAATATATGAATAGGATGGGAATAGAAGGATACGGACCCAGGAAGTGTAGAAGATTGTAGTTTAGTCGGGCAGTATGGTCGGCACGGGCTTGGAGGGCCGAAGGGCCTGTTCCTGTGCTGTACATTTCTTTGTTCTTTGTAATTTACAGTGCAGAAGGAGGCCATTCCGCCCATTGAGTCTACACCGGCTCTTGGAAAGAGCACCCTACCCAAGCCCACACCACCCTATCCCCATAACCCAGTAACCCCACTCAACCAACACTAAGGGCAATTTTGGACACTAAGGGCAATTTAGCATGGCCAATCCACCTAACCTGCACATCTTTGGACTGTGGGAGGAAACCGGAGCACCCGGAGGAAACCCACGCACACACGGGGAGAACGTGCAGACTCCGCACAGACAGTGACCCAGCCGAGAATCGAACCTGGGACCCTGGAGCTGTGAAGCAATTGCGCTAACCACTATGCTACCGTGCTGCCCTTGTTGCTTGGCAATAAACATGTGTTGTTATTGTCTGGCTGACTGACCCATCCCTCCCATTGACCATATGTCCATCCTCCAACTGACGGCGCCGTCCGCGGGTGGCCTCCTCTCCAGTCTCCCCTGAGACAACCTCGGAGGGGAGCTCAAGAGGTTGCCACCGTAATAGTCCCGCCACAGCTGTCCTTCCCACCCTCCACCAGCACAGATACACACACCTCGGTGTTAGTGGTCAGGGTTCTGGGTACAATCATATGAGCACCACACTGCTGCTGTTCTACATCAGGTGGAGGCAGGAAGCCCTGGGCAAGACAGAAGTCGGAGGACTGCTGGATCCCAGTACCCAGCTGGGTCCCAGCCTGATGCTGAGCCTCTGGAGGAGGTCATCCTGGATCTTCTGGAGACGTAGGGGTGCGGCTGGGATATTCCGAGGGAGATGTCAGCCCCAGCAGATCCATAGCTGCTTGGAGGAGTTCAAGAGGCTACGGGCGCAGGAGATGTCGCCGACACAGCGTGGCACTGAGGCGAAGACTGCTAGGGTAGAGAGCCGAGTGCACGATGTCAGCAGCATGAGTGAAGGTGTGAAGGTCTCACCATGGCTGAGGGTCTCAGCGGAATGTCCGCCTGGCTGAGGTATGTGAACCAGTACCAGGTTGAACTTGATGAGGTTCTGCGGGACATGTCCCACTCTCAGATGGGCATGGCCTAGGCGCTGCAGAGCATGTCCCAGTCACTGATTGCATTGCCGAGGGCGTCGACACGATGATGCAGACCATGGAGAACTGCCTGGGCTGACTGAGCCAGATGATGCAGGGGCAGCCGGGGCTCGAGCCAGCTGCCCCTCCATCCCAAGTTGAACCCCAGGGCCCTATGGGCACTGACCGGGAGGAGGAGGTGCCGAGTGCCAATCCGCATCCGTCCCCTGGAGTGGGGATAGTGGCCATCAGCTCCCCCGGGTTCCGCCCCTTTGATGAGGCCGCATCTCGCAGCCAACACCCGGGACAGGGCAGCACAGCTGTGCATGTGCCGCCAGTGCGCTGGGCCCTCCGGCTCCAGACTCCCCTGAGAATGCCCGCCAGGGGCATCGAAGGCTCAAGTTGAGGTAGGCTGGCTGCCTCCACCTCAGATGTGCATCCTGGGGACACATCTAGACGTAGCGGTAGAACTCGGAAGACAAAGTTCATCGATAATCTCTGAGGGCCTCATTCTTCCGCAATGCAGGCCGATCTGCGAACCATTGGCCCACCTTTCCAGGCATCCCCCCATCCCCCGGACACACCGCTTGCAGATGTTGCTTGTGAGTGAGCACTCAGCAGATAGGCACGGGTCGAATTATGGCATGGATTGAGGAATACTGATGCTCAGCTCTCTGCGGGTCATCATTACCCCCCTGCCCTTGCAAGTGACCCGCAGACAGTGCTGACACTGTCCTAGCACCCTGGAGTGATGTGACACAGACCCTGGGAGGTTGGGAAACGGGACTGGGGGGGTGACGGACCCCTTGTCCCCCGAGAGCTGGCCGCCCATCCTGGGGTGGTGCTCGAAGAGGCCGGGAGTGACTGACTGCCCCAGGATGTAGCACACTCCCCAGGAAGCGGGCATACATGTGCATTATCTTCATCTTTTGGTTGCACACAAGTTGGATGTTAAGGGAGTGGAATCCCTTTCTGTTAACCTAGGGCACTCCCAAATGGTGGTTGAGTGCAGGGCAACATGCGTGGCATCTAGTACCCCTGGACCTGGGGCACCCCAGCGATTGCGGAGAAACCTGTAGCTCGGGCATCTTGCTGGTCTTGCACCATGTCAAGGATTATGTAGTTTCCCGCCATGGCAAACTGGGCATATGTGACCTGTGGAATACACATGTGGGCTGTGGCCTGCGAGATACCACACAGGTCCCTGCCCGAGTCCTGGAATGATCCTGAGATGTAAACGTTCAGGACTGCAGTGACCTTAATGGCCACCGGGAGTGAGTGTCCTCCTCCATATGGAGCTGCGTCTGCGAGGACATGGCACAGGTGCCGCATCATCTCCTTGTTGAGGCGGACCCTCCTGCGGCACACGCTGTCCATCATCTGTTCAAATAAACAGCGATACCTATACACCCTGGGCCGTCGCAGGACTACCCCTCTGGGTCACTCCCTGGCCTGATTGGCGGCCGGGTTCTCAGGGTGTGCGGCGGTCCCGGCACATGGGGTGCAGCCTCGAGCATCTGCAGCCGCTGCTGCCGCTGCCTCCGGCGTCTGGTCACCCAGATTAGCAGCAGCACCACTAGGGAACGGTTTGGGTCCAATATCCCTGCCACAACATTCAATGTCTGTAAGAGGGTGTTAGAGACTGATAAACAGCGGTGGCTCCCACCCCAGGACCCTCTATTTCCCCCATTGATTTCCATCCACCCAGAGGCCCCAGCGCATGCACTCCGTCGCAGCGGGCCCCCCTCTCCGGACCCCAGATCTTGTACCCTGGACATCCACTCATGACATCGCCTGGACTGGCTGCTAGTCCCTTCTCTGAGGCACTCACCCACCCTCTGGCCATGGACATGTCCCCAGAGCTGTGTCGCATCTCCTGGGTGTCCGGATGTTGGCTGCTGTGTCGTGGTGTTGCCTCCCACAGTGTTCAGGCACAGTGTCCAAGCATTAATGTCTGATTGGGATCCTAGGCAATGACTCCCACATGCTACATGGCCCGCCCACCCATGGGAATCCACTCGGGTTGTGCGAAATGCCCACTTAACCAGCTGCCGATTCCCTATTAGCAATAGCCTTCAGCTGCACGGCCAGAGGCCTCGGCAGTCAGTGGGTGTTATGGATGGTCAGTGGGGCAGACGGGCAGGGACAAGGGCCCTCCTCCCATGGCGGCCCACCCCTGCGGAGGGTGCCATTCCAGCTGAGGACTGGTGTGGCAAGCCCACCGCCTCCGTGCTCTTTACCTGTGAGCAAAAATGCCTACTCACCTAATCGGATCCCCACGGAAGCCCTTCCGGCAGGTTCACATTTTTCAAAGGGAGTACTAATCGGCACCAGCATGACCTCCAGCTGGGGAGGCTGATGAATGACGGGAGGCCGTTGGATATGTGGTGGCCTGCGTTAATTGTATGGAAATGGGGCTTAAGAAATGATCATTTGTTTCTCACCACACTGCAGCGGGATCCTGATTTTGTCTACAGGAGCGAGCCGGTTGCATCGCAAATTGTTTGGCGCCTGGAGCAGTTCTCGTTTTCGACCTCTCCTGCTATTCATCAGCTTCGTTTCACTTGAGCGAGAGAGTAACGAGGCCGTAGAATCGCGCCCATTGTCTTTGAACTTATGGGAATTCATTCCCGTTGTCTCAGCGGAAAAGTAGAGGGTTCCAATGGTTCACTCTGCTGATGGCTGTTCAATGCACACATAAGGTATTATTAACTTCAATGGAGTGATTGATGCTTAGCCACCGAGGCTTACTGCTGGACTCTTGATTGGCATTTCATTGTTCCCAAATGACTTGATGGATTTTCTCGAGAATTTTGACTCAAAGTGTTTTGGAGATGACGTGTCTTTAAAAACTAAAATTACCAATGATTATGAGATGTTGGGTGCGATCCACTGGCCGTGTTGGGCTCTCGCTTGAACACGATGCGGCCGGTGAATGCCCGGACAACACTCTCGCGGGCTTCCCGGCAGTCTTCACGCCTTGCCAGATTCACCCAAGTCCCGCGAAGGGTCCGAGCCAGGATCCCGCCCACAAGGATGTGCCCGGAAGCAGGTTTGAAACCGACTTAGGCAAACCTACCTGATATCCATCGGCATCGTGGGATCCACCAGCCTCCCCAGCGAGGCCGCAGCCGGGTGCAGTTCAGCACTGGTCCACTCAAACATGGACCAGGCGGAACGGCACCCAGGAGTCTCCTGGGCTTTTGGAGACCCCTGAGTAGTCAGGGATCGTGCAGTGTGGCCCCTGGCCTCCCCCTCAAAAATGTGCACCTTGGCATGGGTGGCACTATCAAGTCAGCAGGAGCACTGCCCGGGTGCCAGGATGTCAGTGCATAGGTGCCCAGGTGCCAGGGTGGCATTGCCAAGGGTCAGGGTTCGAGGGGGACCATGCCGATGGAAGGAGGGGGGTTTTAAGGGTAGGGGTGTATAGGGCAGGTAAGTCGAGGCCTCTGGATGTTTTGGGGGGGGGGGGGTGACGTCGGGGGTCCCGGAAGGGTAGGGGCCTGTAAGTGGGCGGGGGGCCTGAAGAGGGGGGCCCCCAGGGACCCCATAGCAGGGTGTCCTCACTTGGTGGGGTGTGGCGTGGTGCCCATGTGTGTGGGGAGTGACATTGCCATGGGTGGGTGGTTTGGAGGACCCACAAGCTGACTTGAAGATCGGGACACCCTTTCAAAATGGCAGGCAAATCTCGGAGTTCAGATCCGTAGTGCTAAAAAAAAAGTTCTAGGTGTGGGCGAAACTGGAGAGAAAATCACTAGGGCCCAAAGAAGTGACTATGTGTCATTGAATAGCGGTGGGGAATTCGCTGGCAGAGCTGGTGGGAATTCCCTGAAAAACCCGCCACAAATGAACATAGAAATTATTTGGGAGAACAGCTCCCGTTCTCTTTGCTCAAGATATTGGCAAAGTATTGAATTGTTAGGAGTGTAATCTGGCCAGCTGTTCTGGCAATTTATTTGGGTGCATTTGTCATCGTGTTGTTGTGTTTGCTTAATATCATAATCACTTCTCAGTGGTGGGTAAATGTTTGGTTATGAGCGAAGTATATCATAGAATTTACAGTGCAGAAGGAGGCCATTCAGCCCATCGAGTCTGCATCGGCCCTTGGACAGAATACCCTACCCAAGCCCACACCTCCATCCGATCCCCGTAACCCCACCCCACCTTTTTGGACACTAAGGGCAATTTAGCATGGCCAATCCACCTAACCTGCACATCTTTGGACTGTGGGAGGAAACCGGAGCACCCGGAGGAAAACCACGCACACACGGGGAGAACGTGCAGACTCCACACAGACAGTGACCCAAGTCGGGAATCAAACTCGAGACCCTGGAGCTGTGAAGCAACTATGCTAACCACTGTGCTACCATGCTATATATTTCTACCTCATCAATAAAATTTTAATCTTTCAGCTTGACTCATTTCACTGGTATTCTTGATCATGCATTTGCTCTCATCTAGTACCTCCCTTAAATGTACTCAGTAACAGAATCAAATCTCATGAGTATCAGTCTAAGACATTGAATTCTCAGCTGTGTATTTGCATGGTCCTTTAGCTTTAGAAAAGAAACCAAAAGTTTGTGATCAATTTCAATTTTAAACCTGAATCCCATGATATAATTAGAGAACGTCTCGCAGGCCCATGTGGCTGCTCGTGCTTTTTTCCCCCACCTCTTCTCAGGGTCCGTGAAAGACCTTGAGGTGTAATAAACTGGTCATCTCTGCCCATCTAATTGAACTTGAAACAGCACTGCCCCCAAGCCTGTAGATGATGTGTCCGCTGCTACAATTGCTGGCAATTCAGGATTGTGGTGTACTAGAATCTCTGATGATATTAGCAAATTTTTGACCTTGTCAAATTAATTTAGCTGGTCCCTGTTCCAGCACTACTATTGACCTTGTCTCAACAGCTGACATAATGGCTCATTGATTTCCGTTCGGTTTGGTCGGAATTTATCTATTTCATTGACCATCCCAAGGAATCTTTATAGTTCTGTTATATTTTTAGTTATATTTTATATTCCCAAAGCTTGCTTGCACAGTGTTCCCAAATAATTTTATCAAAGTCTTTGCAAATTCATATTTGTAATTTACTGTCAAACTTGCTTCTTCTCGGACTTTGAGGGCTACTTTCTCTTGTCATTTTCTTCCTTCAATTAACCATGTATGAGAATGTCGTTCACATTGCATATTACTAATTTCCATGCCTTCCAGGGTCTCATGACATTGTTCTTTGTAATATCTTGGGTGCAAAAGAAATTCCGAATGGGATGAAAAAAGCAGTTAACAACCTGGATTCAGAGGCAACTCTTCTATGAAGCCACAGTTAGCATCTAATTTTGTGACCAGGATGCTTTTTATTGATTTGGCGGAACTTTTATTCTCTGATGTCACTGGGTGGATGTTGCACTCTACTGACTTGTTTAATTACATGCACGCAGATTCTTCTTGATCCATTAGGCTTTGGCACTATAACTATTCCAGGACATCACTTTGTCAGTACGGTAACCAGAGTGATGATCTCTTGTTGTAACGTGTATTCAGTCTTACTCTTGACTTTGTCTAAAAGTGGGCGAGGGTCCCACAGCATGGTTTTCTGCACAATAGTGAAGACTCTTGGTTCTTTACAGTGTGGGTGGAATATAATGTATGAAAGTGTGATGTTATTCACTTTGGTAGGAAGACTAAAAGAGCTGAATATTATTTAAATGGCGAAAGACTGCAGAAAATTGCAGTACAGGAAGATTTGGGAATCCTCGTGCAACAATCACCAAAATACAGATAGGTACAGATAGGCGGTTCTCTGGCAACGATAGAGGCTCACGGTTGGTGTGTTGCCTCCCGGATGCCAAGGTCCGTGATGTCTCTGATCGTGTTTTCAGGATCCTTAAGAAGGAGGGGAAGCAGCCACAAGTAGTGGTACACATCGGTACCAACGATATAGGTAGGAAAAGGGACGGGGATGTAAAACACGAATTCAGGGAGCTAGGGTGTGTGGTATGCTATATTAGGAGTATCACGGTACCTAGGTGGGATGTACCTTATACTGTAGTATGAGTGGTAGAACCTGCCTGCTGGTTCCGCCCAGTAGGCGGAGCATAAGAGTCTGTGTTTCACCCACGGCAGTCATTCTGTACTGGAGCTGCGGGGTAACGACTTGTTCATTAAAGCCTTCAATTGGACTACAATCTCGCTTCAGTAGTGATTGATCGTGCATCAATTTACTGAACAAGAATTGAAGAATGGCTATTCTCCGCATCAAGCCAGAGTGTCTACAAATCAACCCCCACGCAGCAAATGCAGCAGCAACTTTTAAACATTGGCTGGCATGTTTCAACGGGTACATCAAGACAGCCCCGACTACCCCCACGGAGGAACAGAAAATGCAAGTCCTCCACCCAAGGGTGAGCCCAGAAATGTACACGCTTATCGAAGACGCGGACGGTTTCGAGGACGCAATGCATTTGTTAAAAGAGCACTACGTCCGCACTGTGAATCAGGTATACGCTCGGCACATTTAGCTACCAGGTGGCAGTTCCCAGGGGAATCACTGGACGATTTTTACCGCGCATTGTTAGTGTTAGGTAGGAACTGGAACTGTCCACCAGTTTCAGCCAATGACCACACCGAACTCTTAACACGGAATGCTTTTGTTGCGGGCATGCTGCCCTCTAAAATCCACCAGCGACTGCTGGAAAACAACACGCTAGGGCTTAAAGAGGCACAGAAACTTGCGCACTCCCTAGATGTAGCCTCCCGCAATGCCCAGGCCTACGTTCCCGACTGCACGGTACCCGCATGGACAGGGTGGACCCGATCCGTGGCCGATTCCAAAGCACCCCTAAATTCCCCACAAGCTTGTGCAGTGCGGCAGCCAGGAAACCCCGAGGGGGGGGGGGGCTGATGCTATTTTGGCTGGCTAAACAAACACCCCCGGCAACGCTGCCCGGCTCGATCCGCAATCAGCAAGGGTTGCGGGAAGAAGGGGCATCTCGTGGCAGTATGCCAGGCCCGGTTGGCTGCCGCTGTCTCCACAGGCGAACCGGGCCCGCTGCCATTCCTCTCCTCACAGGCCATGTGCGATTCATGGGGGCAGCCAGCTTGGATGACGTCTCAGGACCCCGACTCGGCTGGCCATGTATTGCCTAATGAGATCTCCCAGCCGGCCATGTGCGATTCATGGGGGCATCCATCTTGGATGACGTCTCAGGACCCCGACTCGGGTGGTCGTGTATCGCCCGACGAGATCTCTCAGCTTCTGCCATCACTTGCCTCAGTGACACTGGATCAGTCTCGGCCCCGAACGCTTTCAATCGCTACAACGTCGCTACTCATCAATTGGCACAAGACATCCTGCTTGATCGACTCTGGGAGCACTCTGGTAAGACACTGCTCCCTCGCTGTACACCCGATTAAACAAAAGATCTCCCTGGCCTTTGGGTCCCACTCTGTGGAGATCCGGGGGTACTGCATAGCCAACCTCACGGTCCAGGGCATGCAGTTCAATAACTTCCGACTCTACATCCTCCCCCATCTCGGCGCTGCCACTCTCCTGGGACTGGACTTCCAGTGTAACCTGCAAAGTTTAACATTCAAATTCGACGGCTCCATACCCCCCCTCACTGTCTGCGGCCTCGCGACCCTCAAGGTCGACCCACCTTCCCTGTTTGCAAAACCTTACCCGTCGCCACCAGGAGCAGACGGTACAGTGTCCAGGACCGGACCTTCATTAGGTCGGAAGTCCAACGGTTACTAAAGGAAGGCATTATCGAGGCCAGCAACAGCCCCTGGAGAGCTCAAGTGGTGGTTGTAAAGACCGGGGAGAAACATAGGATGGTCATAGACTACAGTCAGACCATCAACAGGTATACGCAGCTCGACGTGTACCCTCTCCCCCGCATATCTGAAATGGTCAACCAGATAGCGCAATACAAGGTTTTCTCCACAGTAGACCTTAAATCAGCCTACCACCAGCTCCCCATTCGCCCGGACGACCGCAAGTAAATTGCATTCAAAGCAGATGGGCAGCTCTACCACTTTCTAAGGGTTCCCTTTGGTGTCACAAATGGGGTCTCGGTCTTGCAATGGGAGATGGACCGAATGGTTGACCGGTACGGTCTGTGGGCCACGTTCCCATACCTCAACAATGTCACCATCTGCGGCCACGACCAGCAGGACCATGACACCAACCTCCGCAATTTCCTCTATACCGCAAAAAACCTTAACTTAACCTATAACAAGGACAAATGCATGTTTCGCACCGATCGCCTAGCCATCCTCGGCTACGTAGTGCATGATGGAGTCATTGGCCCAGATCCCGAACGCATGCAACCCCTCATGGAGTTTCCCCTCCCCCACTGCCCCAAGGCCCTGAAACATTGCCTGGGCTTCTTTTCTTATTATGCCCAGTGGGTCCCCAATTATGCTGACAAGGCCCGCCCACTAATCCAATCCAATTTTTTTCCCCTATCGGCTGAGGCCCGCCAGGCTTTCAGTCGCATCAAAGCAGACATCGCCAGGGCGACGATGCATGCAATCGATGTGTCCCTCCCCTTCCAGGTCGAGAGCGACGCATCAGATGTAGCTCTGGCTGCCACCCTCAATCAGGCAGGCAGACCCGTGACCTTCTTTTCACGCATCAGAAAACCACCATTCCTCCGTCGAATGGAGGCCCAAGCCATCGTTGAAGCTGTGCGGCATTGGAGGCATTACCTGGCCGGCAGGAGATTCGCTCTCCTCACTGACCAATGGTCGGTAGCCTTCATGTTTGACAATGCACAGCGGGGCAAAATTGAGAATGATCAGATCTGATGGAGGACCGAGCTCTGCACCTATAATTACGAGATCTTGTATCGTCCCGGGAAGCTCCTGATGCCCTGTCCCGCGTGTACAATTGTGCCAGTGTACAATTAGACCGACTCCGGCCCCTCCACGACAATCTCTGCCACCCGGGGGTCACCCGGTTCTTCCACTTTGTTAAAACCCGCAACCTGCCCTACTCCATCGAGGAGGTCAGGGCCATAACCAGAAACTGCCAAATCTGCACGGAGTGCAAGCCGCACTTCTACAGGCCAGAGAAAGCGCACCTGGTGAAGGCTTCCCGCCCCTTTGAACGCCTCAGCGTGGATTTCAAAGGGCCCCTCCCCTCCAATGACCGCAACACGTATTTCTTAAACGTGATTGATGAGTACTCCCGGTTCCCTTTCGCCATACCCTGTCCCAACATGACGGCTGCCATCGTCATTAAAGGCCTCCACAGCATCTTTACCCTGTTCGGTTTCCCCACCTACATCCATAGCGATAGGGGATCCTCCTTCATGAGTGACGAGCTGCGTCAATTCCTGCTCAGCAAGGGCATTGCCTCCAGCAGGATGACCAGTTACAACCCCTGGGGAAACGGGCAGGGAGAGAGGGAGAATGGGACGGTCTGGAAGGCCGTCCTACTGGCCCTAGGGTCCATGAATCTCCCAGTGTCTCGATGGCAGGAGGTCCTCCCCGATGCACTTCACTCCATCCGATCACTACTGTGCACTACTACCAACGAAACACCTCATTAACGTCTCCTTGCCTGCCCTAGGAAGTCCTCCTCGGGGACCTCGCTCCCAACATGGCTGGCAGCCCCCGGACCCGTCCTACACCGCAAACACGTACGGGCCCACAAGTCGGACCCACTGATTGAGAGGGTACATCTCCTCCATGCTAACCCCCAGCACGCCTATGTGGCGCACCCCGACGGCCAACAAGACACGGTCTCCCTCCGGGATCTGGCCCCCGCTGGATCCCAACCCGCCCCCCCCCCCCCCCCCCCCCCCCCAACCCCAACCATTTTTTCACCGGCGCACACCACCGCAGCCCTCTTCCCAGGAGGATCCGTCCTCCCACTGGTCCCATCTGGATGCGATGAAGCTGAAGACGACACGCTCCCAGAGCCACGGATGCCCGAGCCGACGCCAACATCACCGCCGGGACTGCGACGATCGTAGAGGACGACCAGGGCCCCCGACTGGCTGATAGTTTCATTGTAAAATGAACTTGTAAATAATTGTCTGTAAATATGTGTATTGCATGTAAAGGCACCGCTATAACCTCTACCACTGTAAAAGCAAGGTCATCACCCCCGCCGGACTCTTTTTTTTTTTTTAAACAGGTAGGCTGTATTAGGGGTATCACGGTACCTAGGTGGGATGTACCTTATACTGTAGTATGAGTGGTAGAACCTGCCTGCTGGTTCCGCCCAGCAGGCGGAGCATAAGAGTCTGTGTTTCACCCACAGCAGTCATTCTGTACCAGAGCTGCTGGGGTAACTATTGTTCATTAAAGCCTTCAATTGGACTACAATCTCGCTTCAGTAGTCAATTGATCGTGCATCAGGGTGGAAGCTGAGAGCTAGGACAGACTGTGTTGTCATCTCTGGTTTGTTGCCAGTGCCACGTGCTAGCGAGGTGAGGAACAGGGGGAGAGTGCAGTTAAACACGTGGCTGCAGGGATGGTGTAGGAGGGAGGGTTTCAGTTGGATCATTGAGGAATAAAAGAAATGACGAAGGTGAAGTTAGGGCTGGTCAAGGACAGTAGTGGGAACGTGTGCATGAGTCTGAAGATATAGGAGAGGCCCTAAATGAATATTTTTCTTCAGTGTTCACAAAGGAGAAGGGCCATGTTGTTGAGGAGGATAGTACGATGTAGGCTGGAGGAGGTAGATATTCAGAAGGAATATGTGTTAGAAATTTTGAGAAGACTGAGGATAGATAAGTCCCCAGGGCCTGATGGGATATATCCTAGGATTCTTTGGGAGGCACGGGATGAGATTGCAGAGCCTTTGGCTTTGATCTTTATGTCCTCACTGTCTACAGGAATAGTGCCAGAAGACTGGAGAGAGGCGAATGTTGTCCCCTTGTTCAAGAAAGGGAATAGGTATAACCCTGGGAATTATAGGCCGATTAGTTTCACTTCAGGCATCTGTAAATTATTGGAAAGGGTCCTGAGGGATAGGATTTATTATCATTTGGAAAGATACAGCTTAATCCAGGATAGTCAGCATGGATTTGTATGGGGTAAGTCTTGCCTCATGTGGTGGTATGTATTAGGGGTCATGTGGGACTGTGAAGCCGTGATGCTATTGGCTGACAGATCCCGGGTCCTGGTTGGCTGCTGACTCCTGGCTCCGCCCTGAAGGCGGAGGATAAGAACCCGAGCTTCTCCCCGCCGCTTCATTCTGTTGCTGAACTGCTGGGGACAAGTCTCGCTTAATAAAGCCTCAATCGACTTCATCACTTCTCGTCTCTCTCATAAGTCATTGTGCGCTACAATTTATTAAGCGAGCTTAAAGGACTATGGAGCTCCGGATCGCCCCGGAATGCCTGCGGATCAGCCCACGCAGCGAACTCGGGGGCAGTATTTAAACACTGGCAAGCATGTTTTGAAGGCTACCTCCGAACGGCCCCCGGCCGGATCACAGAAGACCAGAAAATGCAGGTCCTGCATTCGAGGGTAAGCCCGGAAATTTACCCTCTCATAGAAGACGTAGAGGATTTCCCGACGGCGCTCGCATTACTGAAGAGCATCCACGTTCGCCCAGTGAACCAGGTCTACGCGCGCTACCAACTCGCAACGAGACGGCAAAGTCCCGGAGAATCGCTAGAAGAATTCTATGCCGCGCTGCTAATTTTGGGACGGGGCTGCAGCTGCCCGCCGGTGAACACGATCGAACACACGGACATGCTAATTCGCGATGCTTTTGTGGCAGGTATGAACTCTCCCCAAATCCACCAAAGACTTTTAGAAAGAGAGTCGTTAGGACTCTCAGAGGCACGGGCCATTGCAGCTTCCCTAGATGTGGCCTCGCAAAACGCCCGCGCCAACGGCCCCGACCGCGCGGCAGCCCCTTGGGCTCCGTGGACCCCCGTCGCGACAAACCCCCCCCCCCACAGGCTTGCGCGGTTAAAGCGCCAGACCATCCCGGGGGGGCCCGCTGCTATTTCTGCGGGCAAGTGAAACACCCCCGGCAGCGCTGCCCGGCCCGCGCAGCTATTTGTAAAAGCTGCGGCAAGAAGGGCCATTACGCGGCTGTGTGCCGGTCCCGGGGGGTCGGCGCAATCCGCGGAGAAGAACGAGCCCAGCATAGCCCAAACGCTCCCCAACCCCCCCAGCGCCCCATGTGCGACCCGCGGGTGCCGCCATTGTGGGTCCCGGGCACCACGAGGGGAGGATGGGCGCCGCCATCTTGTGACCCCCCAGCCACGTGCGATTCATGGGGGTGGACATTTTGTCTACCCCCGACCACGTGCGATCCATGGGGGTGGCCATTTTGTCCACCCCCGGCCGCGTGCGATTCATGGACGCCGCCATCTTGGATGACAACAAAGGACCCCAGCATCGACGGCTCCACGGGGTCCGAAGAAGACGCCGCGACACTACTACCACGACTGGCTTCGGTGACTCTGGATCAATCATGGCCCCAGACGCTCCAGACGACGACAACAACGGTGCTGATCAACGGACACGAGACATCATGCTTGACCGACTCCGGGAGCACCGAAAGTTTCATTCACCCAGACACGGTAAGACGCTGTTTTCTGACCATCCATCCAAGTACGAAAAGATTTCCCTAGCTGCAGGATCCCACTCCGGAGAGATCAAAGGGTTCTGCATCGCGAACCTAACGGTGCAAGGGAGGGAGTTTAAAAACTACAGGCTCTACGTCCTTCCCCAACTCTGCGCGCCCACATTACTGGGATTAGATTTCCAGTGTAACCTGCAGAGCCTAACATTTCAATTCGGCGGCCCAGTACCCCCACTCACTATCTGCGGCCTCGCAACTCTCAAGGTTGAACCGCCGTCCTTGTTTGCAAACCTCACCCCGGATTGCAAACCCGTCGCCACTAGGAGCAGACGGTACAGCGCCCAGGACCGGATATTTATTCGGTCTGAAGTCCAGCGGTTGCTGAAGGAAGGCATAATCCAGGCCAGCAATAGTCCCTGGAGAGCCCAGGTGGTAGTAGTAAAGACCGGGAAGAAGCAAAGGATGGTCATAGACTATAGCCAGACCATCAACAGGAACACACAGCTAGATGCGTACCCTCTCCCCCGCATATCCGACATGGTAAATCGGATTGCCCAGTATAAGGTTTTCTCCACCGTGAACCTCAAGTCCGCCTACCACCAGCTCCCCATCCGCCCAGGTGACCGCAAGTACACAGCCTTCGAGGCAGACGGGCGTCTATACCACTTCCTAAGGGTCCCATTTGGTGTCACGAACGGGGTCTCGGTCTTCCAACGGGAGATGGACCGAATGGTTGACCAACACGGGTTGCAGGCCACGTTCCCGTATCTCGACAACGTAACCATCTGCGGCCACGATCAGCAGGACCACGACGCCAACCTCCAAAAATTCCTCCAGACCGCTAACGCCCTGAACCTCACATACAAATGGAAAAGTGCGTTTTTAGCACAAACCGGTTGGCCATCCTGGGATACGTAGTGCGCAATGGGATAATAGGCCCCGACCCCGAACGCATGCGCCCCCTTATGGAATTTCCCCTCCCCACTGCTCCAAAGCCCTGAAACGTTGCCTGGGTTTCTTTTCATATTACGCCCAGTGGGTCCCCCAGTATGCAGACAAGGCCCGCCCGCTAATACAGACCACTACCTTCCCCCTGTCGACAGAGGCTCGCCAGGCCTTCAGCCGCATCAAAGCGGATATCGCAAAGGCCACGATGCGCGCCATCGACGAGTCCCTCCCCTTCCAGGTCGAGAGCGACGCATCCGACGTAGCTCTGGCGGCCACCCTTAACCAAGCGGGCAGACCCGTGGCCTTTTTCTCCCGAACCCTCCACGCCTCAGAAATCCGCCACTCCTCAGTGGAAAAGGAAGCCCAAGCCATAGTGGAAGCTGTGCGACATTGGAGGCATTACCTGGCCGGCAGGAGATTCACTCTCCTCACCGACCAACGGTCGGTAGCCTTCATGTTCGATAATGCACAGCGGGGCAAAATTTAAAATGACAAGATCTTAAGGTGGAGGTTCGAGCTCTCCACCTTCAACTACGAGATCTTGTACCGTCCCGGAAAGCTGAACGAGCCGTCCGATGCCCTATCCCGCGGCACATGTGCCAACGCACAAATAGACCGTCTCCAAGCCCTCCACGAGGACCTCTGCTACCCGGGGGTCACTCGGTTCTACCATTTCATAAAGTCCCGCAACCTCCCCTACTCTGTGGAGGAGGTCCGTACAGGCACCAGGAACTGCCACATCTGTGCAGAGTGCAAACCGCACTTTTTCAGGCCGGATAGAGCGCACCTGATCAAGGCTTCCCGCCCCTTTGAACGCCTCAGTTTGGATTTCAAAGGGCCCCTCCCCTCCACCGACCGCAACGCATACTTCCTGAACGTGGTGGACGAGTACTCTCGTTTCCCCTTCGCCATCCCCTGCCCCGACATGACAGCGGCCACAGTCATTAAAGCCCTTGGCACCATATTCACACTGTTCGGTTGCCCCGCATATATCCATAGCGACAGGGGGTCCTCCTTCATGAGTGACGAGCGGCGCCAGTTCCTGCTCAGCAAGGGCATAGCCTCGAGCAGGACTACCAGCTACAACCCCCGGGGGAACGGGCAAGTAGAGAGGGAGAACGGCACGGTCAGGAAGACCGTCCTGCTGGCCCTACGGTCCAGGGATCTCCCAGTTTCCCGGTGGCAGGAGGTACTCCCGGATGCTCTCCACTCCATCCGGTCGGTGCTGTGTACCACCACTAATCAAACGCCTCATGAGCGCCTCCTTGTCTTCCCCAGGAAGTCCTCCTCTGGAACGTCACTGCCGACCTGGCTGGCAGCCCCAGGACCTATCTTGCTCCGGAAACATGTGCGGGCGCACAAATCGGACCCGTTGGTCGAGAGGGTTCACCTTCTCCACGCGAACCAGCAGTATGCCTACGTGGCGTACCCCGACGGCCGACATGACAAGGTCTCCCTGCGGGACCTGGCGCCCGCCGGCAACACACACAAGCCCCCGACACCGATCATCCCCTCCCTACCACCGGCGCACCCCGCGACCTCCCCCTTCCCGGGAGGATCGGTCGTCCTCCCGTGCCCGCCCAGGAGTGAAACAGGAACGAACACCAAAACGCTCCCGGAGACGACAACGCCTGAACAAGCACCTGCACCACCATCGGGGCTGAGGCGATCGACGAGGAAGACCAGACCTCCCGCTCGACTCGTGGCGTCCGCATGACACCAAGAATGTTGTTGGATTGTAACAAAACAAATTTTTTTCTCTTACTAATATTGTAAATAGTTTCACAAACTTTGTACATAGCCCAGTGTAGGGCTAAAACTGTAGTAACATGTCCGAAATTTTCCTCCCAGGACCAGCCTTGTAAACCCCTACCACCATGCGAACCACCACCCCGCCGGGTTCATTTTTAACAAGGGGTGAATGTGGTGGTATGTATTAGTGGTCATGTGGGACTGTGAAGCCGTGATGCTATTGGCTGACAGATCCTGGGTCCTGGTTGGCTGCTGACTCCTGGCTCCGCCCTGAAGGCGGAGTATAAGAACCAGAGCTTCTCCCCGTCGCTTCATTCTGTTTGCTGAACTGCTGGGGACAAGTCTCGCTTAATAAAGCCTCAATCGACTTCATCACTTCTCGTCTCTCTCGTAAGTCATTGTGCGCTACACCTCACAAGTTTGATTGTATTCTTTGAGGAGGTAACTAAGTACATAGATGAAGGTAGAGCAGTTGATGTCGAATACATGGATTTTCGTAAGGCATTTGATAAGGTGCCCCATTTTCGGCTCATGCAGAAAGTAAGGAGGCATGGCATAGAGGGAAATTTGGCCAATTGGATCAGTAACTGGCTATCACATAGAAGACAGAGGGTGGTGGGAGATGGTAAATTTTCATCCTGGAGTACAGTCCCAACAGTGTACCACAGGGATCAGTGCTGGGTCCTCTGCTATTTGTGATTTTTATCAATTACTTGGATGATGGAGTTGAAGTTTGGGTTGGTAAATTTGGTGATGACACCAAGATTGGTGGAGTTGTGGATAATGTGGAGGGCTGTTGTAGGCTGCAAAGAGACATTGATAGGATGCAGAGCATTTATTAACAGGGGGATTGAGTTTAAGAACCGTGAGGTTATGCTGCAACCGTACAAAACCTTGGTTAGACCACATTTGGAATATTGTGTGCAGTTCTGGTCACCTCATTAGAGGAAGGATGTGGAAGCATTGGAAAGGGTGCAAAGGAGATTTACCAGAATGCTGCCTGGATTGGTGGGTGGGTCTTATGAGGAAAGGTTGAGGGAGCTAGGGCTTTTCTCATTGGAGCAAAGGAGGATGAGAGGTGACTTAATTGAGGTGTATAAGATGATGAGAGGGATAGATAGAGTGGACGTTCAGCGACTTTTTCCTCAGGTGGATGTAGCTGTTACAAGAGGGCATAACTATACGGTTCATGGTGGAAGATATAGGAGGGATGTCAGAGGTAGGTTCTTTACTCAGAGAGTGGTTGGGGCGTGGAACCCACTCCCAGCTATGGTAGTGGAGTCGGACACTTTAGGAACTTTCAAGCGGTTATTGGATAGGCATTTGGAGTGCACTAGAATGATTGGGAGTAGGTTGATTTGATCTTAGTTTCAGACTAGTTCGGCACAACATTGTGGGCCGAAGTGCCTGTACAGTTCTATGTTCTATGTTCTAAAATCTAGGATGCACGTTTAGTAGGTAATTGGGAAGGTAAAAGGAATGTTGGCCTTTATTTCAAAGGGAATGAAGTACACAAATTGGGAAGTCCTGCTAAAACTATACACATGGAGTCCTATGAGCAGTTTTGGTCCCATTATCATAGAATCATAGAATGCCTACAGTCTAGAAGGAGGCCATTCAGCCCATCACGTCTGCACTACCCTCCGAAAGAGCACCCAATCCAGGTCCCCTCCACCGCCACCCCACCTAACCTTTGGACACGAAGGGCAATTTTGGACACTAAGGGCAGTTTATCATGGCCATTCCACCTAACCTGCACACCTTTGGACTGTGGGAGGAAACTGGAGCACCCGGAGGAAACCCACGCAGACATGGGGAGACAGTACAAACTCCAGACAGACAGTCATCCAAGGCTGGAATTGAACCCAGGACCCTGGAGTTGTCATAGTATTTACAGTGCAGAAGGAGGCCATTCGGCCCATCGAGTCTGCACCAGCTCTTGGAAAGAGCACCCTACCCAAGGTCAACACCTCCACCCTATCCCCATAACCCAGTAACCCCACCCAACACTAAGGGCAATTTTGGACACTGAGGGCAATTTATCATGGCCAATCCACCTAACCTGCACATCTTTGGACTGTGGGAGGAAACCGGAGCACCCGGAGGAAACCCACGCACACACGGGGAGGATGTGCAGACTCCGCACAGACAGTGACCCAAGCCGGAATCGAACCTGGGACCCTGGAGCTGTGAAGCAATTGTGCGATCCACAATGCTACCGTGCTTGCCTACCTGAAGTTGTGAGGCATCAGTGCTAACCACTGTGTCACCATGCTGCATTTCTAAGGAAAGATACACCGGCATTGGAGGCAGCCCAGAGAAGGTTCACTAGGTTGATCTCGGTTATGGAGGGATTCTCTTATGAGGTTGGGCCTCTGCTCATTGGAGTTTAGAAGAATGAGAGGTGAACTCATCAAAACATGTAGGATTCTCAGGGGACTTGACAGGATTATGTTGAGGGGATGTTTCCTCTTGTGGGAGAGTGTAGGACCAGAGGACATAATCAAAGAGAAAGGGGTTGCCCATTTAAGACTGAGATGAGGAGGAATTATTTTCTCTTGAGGGTAGTGAATCTGTGGAATTCTTTACCACCGAGAACTGCAGAGGCTGGGTCATTATGTATGTTAAAGGCTGGGATAGACAAATTTTGAATCAATAAGGAAATCGCGAATTATGGGGTTAAGGCGGTAAAAGATCGAAGAGGATTGTATCAGATCAGCCAGGATCTCAATGAATGTTGGAGCAGACTTGATGGGCCGAGTGGCCTTACTTCTGCTTCTTCGTCTTATGACCTAATGTCCAGGGGTTCAGTAATTTCTTTGTCCTTGTACCATACTCTCGCCAGGATGGCAACTGGATGGACGATATCTGTTAGTTGACACTTTTAAGCCATTTTACTTCATCAAATAATACTGAAACATCTGCATTAGTTTCCATCTTGAAATCTGTGGGGCGACCATCAATATCTACTTTAATGCTCCAGTAATTACTTTCTATTTCAACAACTTCTCAGAAGGTTATTTGGTTTTTCTGTGGCTCTTCCATTTCTTGGATTTTGCTTGGTCTCTTTCATCTTATGAGCTATTGGAACTTTGGATCTGCAGACTATTTTAAAATGTCATAACTTTTCACAGTTGTTTGCTTAGCTTCCCCTGCTGAGTGTTCTTTCCCATTGTGTAACGTCTTCCCTCCGCACCAAACTCATCTCAAGGTAGCCGTTGATAGGCTTTTTTCAATTTTGCAGACTTTTGCTTCACTGCACTTTCTCTTTTTTTCGTCCAACAAATTGAATGGCTTCACTCTTTTTTTTTTCTCCAACGAGCGTCCTAATGGCAAAGTGGTTAGCACTGCTGCCTCACAAAGCCGTAGGCCCTGGTTCGATTCCGGCCTTGGGTGATTATATAGAGTTTCACATTCTCCCCGTCTCTGTGTGGGTTTCCTCCGGGTGCTCTGGTATCTTTGCACAGTCCGAATATGTGCAGGTTTGGTGGATTGGTCATACATACTAAATTGCCCTTAGTGTCCAAAAAGATGTGCTGGTTAGGTGTATTGGCTATGATCAATGCGTGGGGTTTATGGGGATAGGGTGGGGGAGTGGACCAAGATAAAGTGCTTTACTGGAAGGTTGGTGTAGGTTCGACGGGCCAAATGGCCTCCTTCTGCACTGTAGGGTTTCTATGGAAATCAGTTTTTCCAAGAACAACGGCTTTGTTTTACTTCGTAACCTGGGGCCATCGTGCTGTTTGTACTGTCTTTGTAAATGATCTCTCATTTGTAAATTATCTGATAGTTAATTTAAAACCCTAACCACAATATGATTGCATATTAATTAATTTCTGTGGAACCCATGGTCACAATTCTCATTGAGAATGTAGAGATTATTTATAAAGAAATCCATAGGATCATCCAGTTTTTGCCTTCTCTCGCTCAGTTATCAAATTTGTTCTAACACTATAAAGTATGAGTCAAATGCCTGGAAGACTTTCTTACACAAGCTCGAAGCCTCATTGATGCCCTGTCTTGCAGCAAAATCTATGCTATGGCCCCAACTGCGCAATGTACTGGTCTTTCTTATGCAAACCTGAAGCTGTTCTGTATCTGGAAAATCTCTCCCTCCAATTGTCCCAGTGTTAAGCTTGTTGTGAGCCTTTAGCGTTCCAGAATGGTTCTGGAAGTGGCAATGCAGACTCCATGCTTATCGTAAGCCATGGATCAACTGCTTCTGCAGCATGGCTTGCAGATTGTGATCTCTATTCACCACTTTCTAGACTGTGGTCTGCTTGGATCTGCAACATCCACAACCCTCCATTCTTGAAGAGCCTTCAAGTTATTTCCCTCCTGTCTTTTTCCATGGATTTGTAAGTTTTTCAGATCTGCAGCCCTCTCTTAAAGGTTTTCTGGGTCTTTATGCTTTGAGCACGACTGTTATGTTTTCTCTTGATTTGTGGGTCTAGATGATTTGGGCATCTATATGGGATTCCTTTATTGTTTGCCTGCTATCATTTTTTAATAAAGTTTTAAATTGGGTTTTGTATACAGGTATATACATTGCAAAGCAAAATACATAGGGTTTAGGAAATATAACAGGACAAGGGTGGGTAAGACCCACCCCTCTCTTCTATTCTCTCCTTTTACAGATCATCTAGCTCGGGTGGGGGCGGCGGGGGGGGGGGGGGGGGGGGGGGGGATACCTGGGCGGTGCCCCCTAATGCTTTTTACATTCTCTTGTGCAGTTGCATCGGTCATTGCTCATTTCTCCTTCCCATTTTTCCTCACGTTCTCTCGCCGTGCAGCAACAATGTTGTCTTCCCCTGTGCTCCACCCCCCTGTTGTTGTCTTATTTCTTCCCCCTTCTGGCTCCCCTTTTCTGTTCTCTTCCCCCCCCCCCCCCCGCCCCCCTTCTTCACTGCTGTCCCCCATTCTCACCTGCTGGGTGTTGCTCCCTCATCTTGTGCGCACCCCCCCCCCCCCCCCCTCCCAAGTCCTCTCTCGCATTCCTCTTTCTGTCTTGTCCTGGCTATTTTTCTCTGGCTCATGGCTCCTTATTTATTTATGCGGTTGGCCAGGCAACCAAGCAGAATTCTACGGCGGGCGATCAGAGAAGCAAAGGAAAGGGTGTCCGCCCTCCTCCCCATGAAGAAAGCTGGCTGGTCTGATACCCCGAAGACCGCCACTTTCGGGCATGGCTCCACCCTCATCCCCACCACTTTGGACATTGCCTGGAAAAAGGCTGTCCAGTACCAGCAAGTCTGGGGCAAGACCAGAACATGTGGGCGTGGTTGGCCACCTCTGGGAAGAACCTGCTCAGTCGGGTTCTGGTCAAGTGGGCTCTGTGTACCACTTTAGCTGTGTTAGGTTAAGCTTCGTGCATGAGCATGTGGAGTTGACCTTGCGCAGTGAACATAGAACATAGAACATTACAGCGCAGTACAGGCCCTTCGGCCCTCGATGTTGCGCCGACCTGTGAAACCACTCTAAAGCCCATCTACACTATTCCCTTATCGTCCATATGTCTATCCAATGACCATTTGAATGCCCTTAGTGCTGGCGAGTCCACTACTGTTGCAGGCAGAGAATTCCACGCCCTTACTAATCTCTGAGTAAAGAACCTACCTCTGACATCTGTCCTATATCTATCTCCCCTCGATTTAAAGCTATGTCCCCTCGTGCTAGACATCACCATCCGAGGAAAAAAGCTCTCACTGTCCACCCTATCCATTCCTCTGATCATCTTATATGCCTCAATTAAGTCACCTCTTAACCTTCTTCTCTATAACGAAAACAGCCTCAAGTCCCTCAGCCTTTCCTCATAAGATCTTCCCTCCATACCAGGCAACATTCTGGTAAATCTCCTCTGCACCCTTTCCAATGCTTCCACATCCTTTCTATAATGCGGCGACCAGAATTGCACGCAATATTCCAAATGCGGCCGCACCAGAGTTTTGTACAGCTGCAACATGACCTCATGGCCCCAAAACTCAAACCCTCTACCAATAAAAGATAACACACCGTACGTCTTCTTAACAACCCTCTCAACCTGGGTGGCAACTTTCAGGGATCTATGTACATGGACACCGAGATCTCTCTGCTCATCCACACTGCCAAGAATCTTACCATTAGCCCAGTACTCTGTCTTCCTGTTATTCCTTCCAAAATGAATCAACTCACACTTTTCTGCAATAAACTCCATTTGCCACCTCTCAGCCCAGCGCTGCAGCTTATCTATGTCCCTCTGGATCTTGTAACATCCTTCCGCACTGTCCACAACTCCATCGACTTTAGTGTCATCTGCAAATTTACTCACCCATCCGTCTACGCCCTCCTCCAGGTCATTTATAAAAATGACAAACAGCAGTGGCCCCAAAACAGATCCTTGTGGTATACCACTAGTAATTGGACTCCAGTCTGACCATTTCCCATCAACCACCACCCTTTGTCTTCTTCCAGCTCGCCAATTTCTGATCCAAACTGTGAAATCACCCTGCATCCCATGCCTCTGTATTTTCTGCAATAACCTACCGTGGGGAACCTTATCAAACGCTTTACTGAAATCCATATACACCACATCAACTGCTTTACTCTCAACCAGCTGTTTGGTCACCTTCTCAAAGAACTCAATAAGGTTTGTGAGGCACGACCTACCCTTCACAAAACCGTGTTGACTATCTCTAATCAAATTATTCCTTTCCAGATGATTATACATCCTATCTCTTGTAAACCTTTCCAAGATTTTGCCCACAACAGAAGTAAGGCTCACTGGTCTATAGTTACCGGGGTTGTCTCTACTCCCCTTCTTGAACAAGGGGACAACATTTGCTATCCTCCAGTCTTCTGGCACTATTCCTGTAGACAAAGATGACTTAAATATCAAAGCCAAAGGCTCAGCACTCTCCTCCCTAGCTTCCCAGAGAATCCTAGGATAAATCCCATCCGGCCCAGGGGACTTATCTCTTTTCACACTTTCCAGAATTGCTATCACCTCCTCCTTTTGAACCTCAAGCCCTTCTAGTCTAGTAGCCTGAATCTCAGTATTCTCCTCGACAACATTATCTTTTTCCTGTGTGAATACTGATGAAAAATATTCATTTAGCGCACCTCCTATCTCCTCGGACTCCATGCACAACTTCCCGCTACTGTCCTTGACCGGCCCTACTCTTACCCTAGTCATTCTTTGATTCCAAACATATCTATAGAGAGCTTTAGTGTTATCCTTGATCCTACCTGCCAAAGACTTCTCATGTCCCCTCCTGGCTCTTGTTAGCTCTCTCTTTAGGTCCTTCCTAGCTAACTTGTAACTCTCGAGCGCCCTAACTGAACCTTCATGTCTCATCTTTACATAAGCCTCCTTCTTCCTCTTGACAAGTGTTTCGACTGCTTTAGTAAACCACGGTTCCCTTGCTCGACCACTTCCTCCCTGCCTGACAGGTACATACTTATCAAGGACACGCAGTAGCTGTTCCTTGAACAAGCTCCACATTTCCATTGTGCCCATCCCTTGCAGTTTTCCTCTCCATCTGATGCATCCTAAGTCTTGACTCATCGCATCATAATTGCCTTTCCCCCAGATATAACTCTTGCCCTGCGGTTTATACCTATCCCTTTCCATCACTAAAGCAAACGTAATCGAATTGTGGTCACTATCACCAAAGTGCTCACCTACCTCCAAATCTAACACCTGTCCTGGTTCATTACCCAGTACCAAATCCAATATGGCCTCGCCTCTCGTTGGCCTATCTACATATTGCGTCAGGAAACCCTCCTGCACACATTTGACAAAATCGGACCCATCTAAAGTACTCGAACTATAGCGTTTCCAATCAATATTTGGAAAGTTAAAGTCCCCCATAACAACTACCCTGTTACTTTCGATCCTATCCAGAATCATCTTTGCAATCCTTTCCTCTACATCTCTGGAACGTTTTGGAGGCCTATAGAAAACCCCTAACAGAGTGACCTCTCCTTTCCTGTTTCTAACCTCAGCCCATACTACCTCAGTAGACGAGTCCTCATCAAACGCCCTTTCTGCCACCGTAATACTGTCCTTGACTAACAATGCCACCCCTCCCCCTCTTTTACCACCTTCTCTGAGCTTACTGAAATGTCTAAACCCCGGCACCTGCAACAACCATTCCTGTTCCTGCTCTATCCATGTCTCCGAAATGGCCACAACATCGAAGTCCCATGTACCAACCCATGCCGCAAGTTCACCCACCTTATTCCGGATGCTCCTGGCATTGAAGAAGACGCACTTTAAACCACCTTCCTGCCTGCCGGTACACTCCTGCAACTTTGAAACCTTACTCATGACCTCACTACTCTCAACCTCCTGTATACTGGACCTACAATTCAGGTTCCCAAGCCCCTGCTGAACTAGTTTAAACCCTCCCGAAAGAGCATTAGCAAATTTCCCCCCCAGGGTATTGGTACCCCTCTGGTCCAGGTGTAGACCATCCCATTTATAGAGGTCCCACCGACCCCAGAATGAGCCCCAATTATCCAGACATCTGAAACCCTCTCTCCTGCACCATCCCTGTAGCCACATGTTCAACTCCTCTCTCTCCCTATTCCTTGTCTCGCTAGCACGTGGCACGGGTAACAACCCAGAGATAATAACTCTGTTTGTCCTAGATCTAAGCTTCCACCCTAGCTCCCTAAATTCCTGCCTTACATCCCTATCCCTTTTCCTACCTATGTCGCTGGTACCTATGTGGACCACGACTTGGGGCTGCTCCCCTTCCCCCTTAAGGATCCCGAAAACACGATCCGAGACATCACGCACCCTGGCACCTGGGAGGCAATGCACCAACCGCGAGTCTCTCTCGTTCCCACAGAATCTCCTATCTATCCCCCTAACTATGGAGTCTCCAATTACTAATGCTCTGTGTAGCGCACATTGACTTACGAGAGAGACGAGAAGTGATGAAGTCGATTCAGGCTTTATTAAGCGAGACTTGTCCCCAGCAGTTCAGCAAACCGAATGAAGCGGCAGGGAGAAGCTCGGGTTCTTATACTCCGCCTTCAGGGCGGAGCCAGGAGTCAGAAGCCAACCAGGACCCGGGATCTGTCAGCCAATAGCATCACGGCTTCACAGTCCCACATGACCCCTAATACATACCACCACATTCACCCCTTGTTAAAAAGGAACCCGGCGGGGTGGTGGTTCGCATGGTGGTAGGGGTTTACAAGGCTGGCCCTGGAAGGAAAATTTTGGACATGTTACTACATTTTTAGCCCTACACTGGGCTACGTACAAGTTTGTGAAACTATTTACAATATTAGCAAGAAAAAAAATTTTTTTTTGTTACAATACAACAACATTCTTGGTGTCACGCGGATGCCACGATTCGAGCGGGCGGTCTGGTCTTCGTCGTCGATCGCCTCAGCCCCGGTGGTGGTGCAGGTGCTTGTTCAGGCATTGTCGTCTCCGGGAGCGTTTCGGTGTTTGTTCCTGTTTCACTCCTGGGCGGGCACGGGAGGAGGACCGATCCCCCCGGGAAGGGGCGGTCGCGGGGTGCGCCGGTGGCAGGGAGGGGATGATCGGTGTCGGGGGGTGTGTGTGTTGCCGGCGGGCGCCAGGTCCCGCAGGGAGACCGTGTCCTGTCGGCCGTCGGGGTACACCACGTAGGCGTACTGCGGGTTCGCGTGGAGAAGGTGAACCCTCTCGACCAACGGGTCCGATTTGTGCGCCCGCACATGTTTCCGGAGCAAGATGGGTCCTGGGGCCGCCAGCCAGGTCGGCAGCGACGTTCCGGAGGAGGACTTCCTGGGGAAGACAAGGAGGCGCTCATGAGGCGTTTGGTTAGTGGTGGTACACAGCAGTGACCGGATGGAGTGGAGAGCATCCGGGAGTACCTCCTGCCACCGGGAAACTGGGAGATCCCTGGACCGTAGCGCCAGCAGGACGGTCTTCCAGACCGTGCCGTTCTCCCTCTCTACTTGCCCGTTCCCCCGGGGGTTGTAGCTGGTCGTCCTGCTCGAGGCTATGCCCTTGCTGAGCAGGAAAAGGCGCAGCTCGTCACTCATGAAGGAGGACCCCCTGTCGCTATGGACATACGCGGGGCAACCGAACAGTGTGAATATGGTGCCAAGGGCTTTAATGACTGTACGGACCTCCTCCACAGAGTAGGGGAGGTTGCGGGACTTTATGAAATGGTAGAATCGAGTGACCCCCGGGTGGCAGAGGTCCTCGTGGAGGGCTTGGAGGCGGTCTATTTGTGCGTTGACACCGTTTGTGACACCGAATGGGACCCTTAGAAAGTGGTATAGACGCCCGTCTGCCTCGAAGGCTGTGTACTTGCGGTCACCTGGGCGGATGGGGAGCTGGTGGTAGGCGGACTTGAGGTCCATGGTGGAGAAAACCTTATACTGGGCAATCCGATTTACCATGTCGGACCTGTTGATGGTCTGGCTATAGTCTATGACCATCCTTTGCTTCTCCCCGGTCTTTACTACTACCACCTGGGCTCTCCAGGGACTATTGCTGGCCTGGATTATGCCTTCCTTCAGCAACCGCTGGACTTCAGACCGAATAAATATCCGGTCCTGGGCGCTGTACCGTCTGCTCCTAGTGGCGACGGGTTTGCAATCCGGGGTGAGGTTTGCAAACAAGGACGGCCTTGAGAGTTGCGAGGCCGCAGATAGTGGGGGTATTGGGCTGCCGAATTGAAATGTTAGGCTCTGCAGGTTACACTGGAAATCTAATCCCAGTAATGTGGGCGCGCAGAGTTGGGGAAGGACGTAGAGCCTGTAGTTCTTAAACTCCCTCCCTTGCACTGTTTGGTTCGCGATGCAGAACCCTTTGATCTCTACGGAGTGGGATCCTGCAGCGAGGGAAATCTTTTGCGTGCTTGGATGGATGGTCAGAAAACAGCGTCTTACCGTGTCTGGGTGAATAAAACTTTCAGTGCTCCCGGAGTCGATCAGGCATGGTGTCTCGTGTCCGTTGATCAGCACCGTTGTTGTCGTCGTCTGGAGCGTCTGGGGCCGTGATTGATCCAGAGTCACCGAAGCCAGTCATGGTAGTAGTGTCGCGGCGTCTTCTTCGGACCCCGTGGAGCCGTCGATGCTGGTCCTTTGTTGTCAACCAAGATGGTGGCGTCCATGAATCGCATGCGGCCGGGGGTGGACAAAATGGCCGCCCCCATGGATCGCATGTGGTCGGGGGTGGACAAAATGGCCGCCCCCATGAATCGCACGTGGCTGGTGGGTCACAAGATGGCGGTGCCCATCCTCCCCTCGTGGTGCCCGGGACACAAAATGGCGGCACCCGCGGGTCGCACATGGGGAGCTGGGGGGGGGTTGGGGAGCGTTTGGGATATGCTGGGCTCGTTCTTCTCCGGGGATTGCGGCGACCCCCCGGGACCGGCACACTGCCGTGTAATGGCCCTTCTTGCCGCAGCTTTTACAAATAGCTGCGCGGACCGGGCAGCGCTGCCGGGGGTGTTTCGCTTGCCCGCAGAAATAGCAGCGGGCCCCCCCGGGATGGTCTGGCGCTTTAACCGTGCAAGCCTGCGAGGGGGGGGTGGGTTTGTCGCGACGGGGGTCCACGGAGCCCAAGGGGCTGCTGCGCGGTCGGGGCCGTAGGCGCGGGCGTTTTGCGAGGCCACATCTAGGGAAGCTGCAAAGGGCCCGTGCCTCTGAGAGTCCTAGCGACTCTCTTTCTAAAAGTCTTTGGCGGATTTGGGGAGAGTTCATACCTGCCACAAAAGCATCGCAAATTAGCATGTCCGTGTGTTCGATCGCGTTCACCGGCGGGCAGCTGCAGCCCCGTCCCAAAATTAGTAGCGCGGCCTAGAATTCTTCTAGCGATTCTCCGGGACTTTGCCGTCTCGGTGCGAGTTGGTGGCGCGCGTAGACCTGGTTCACGGGCCGAACGTAGATGCCCTTCAGTAATGCGAGCGCCGTCGGGAAATCCTCTGCGTCTTCTATGAGAGGGTAAATTTCCGGGCTTACCCTCGAATGCAGGACCTGCATTTTCTGGTCTTCTGTGATCCGGCCGGGGGCCGTTCGGAGGTAGTTCGCTGCGTGGGCTGATCCGCAGGCATTCCGCGGTGATCTGGAGCTCCATAGTCTTTTAAGCTCTCTTAATAAATTGTAGCGCACAATGACTTACGAGAGACGAGAAGTGATGAAGTCGATTGAGGCTTTATTAAGCGAGACTTGTCCCCAGCAGTTCAGCAACAGAATGAAGCGGGGGGGAGAAGCTCGGGTTCTTATACTCCGCCTTCAGGGCAGAGCCAGGAGTCAGCAGCCAACCAGGACCCGGGATCTGTCAGCCAATAGCATCACGGCTTCACAGTCCCACATGACCCCTAATACATACCACCACACTCTGCTCCCCTCCCCCCTGCCCTTCTGAGCAACAGGGGCAGACTCTGTGCCAGAAACCTGTACCCCAGTGCTTCACTCCGGAATCCCCACCCTATTTCGAAACCCAAGTCTTCCTCCCATTTCCTCCTTCTTGCGTCCAGTTCGGTGTCGGCCCTCTCTAGCAGGCGTTTGTACATGTCACTGCCGTTCCCTCTGCCTAGGATGTCTGTGTCCAGTAGCTCTTCCAATAGTGTCTGTCATGGTGGTTGCAGGTATGCCCATTCTCTTTCTGTAGGAATTTTTAAGCTCCAGGTATCTTGAGTTTGTTGCCTTTAGCAAGTTGGCATCTCTCCATCAGTTCATCCAGCGTTGTGACCCTGCATAGGTCCCTGACTGTCAATGTCCCCCTGTCCTGTCTCCACATTTTGAAGGTGGCGTCGGTGAGTGCTGATGCGAACCTGTGATTGTTGCAGATGAAGGCTTTATTGGACATTTCGGTCAGTCCGAATTGCTGCCGTAGTTGGTTCCAAGTCTGGAGGGTGGCTATCACCACTGGACTGCTGGAGTGTTTCTTGGGCGGGGACGGGAGTTTCGCTCTGCCGAGGGCCCGGAGAGAGATCCCCTTGCAGGAGGCCTCCTCCCTGCGCACCTACTCGGCTTCTGGCTCCTTTATCCAACCCATCACTCTTTCTGCTATCGCTGCCCAGAATTGTAGGTTTGGGAGGGCTATCCCTCTACTAGATTTTGTTTTCTGTAGTACCTTTTTGTGAACCTAGCATTCTTTCTCTCTCTCTCTCTCTCTCTCTTCCCCCCTTTCCCCGCCCATAGAAACACCATGATTAATTTGGCCAGTGACTGTAAAAAGGACTTGGGGATATAGATCGGGATGGATTTTAGTAGGAAGAGGTACCTGGGCAGTACATTTGTTTTGATCGTCTGTACTCTCTCCGCGAGGGAGTGTGTTCCATCTGTGCAGGTCCTTTTTTACTTCCTCTGTCAGATTGGTCAGATTCCATTTGTGGATCCCCATCCAGTCATGAACACTTTGGATCCCCAGGTAGCGGAATTTGTGTTGGGCTTGTTTAAACTGCAGTCCCACCAGTGTTGCTCCTCCCCCTTGCGGGTTTACCGGGAAGATCTCTCTTTTGCTCATGTTGAGTGTATAGCCCAAGAAGGCACCAAACTCTTTCAGGAGCGCGATGATTCCGTCCATGCTGCTTTGTGGGTCTTAGATGTGGAGGAGCAGCTCATCCGCGTAAAGCGAGACTCTCTGCTCTCTGCCTCCCCTTTGGATCCCCCTCCGGTTCTTTGCTGTTCTGAGCATGATCGCTAGTGGTTCGATCACTAGGGCGAACAGCAGATGGTACAGCGGGTATCCCTGTCTGGTGGCCCTGTGCAGCTGGAAGTACTGGGAGCTGGTGCTGTTTGTCCGTAGGCTCGCCATGAGAGCATTGTACAGGAGCTTCATCCATGAGGTCAATCCTGTTCCGTGCCCAAACCGCTCCAGTACCTTTTTGAGGTACTTCACTCGACTCTGTCGAAGGACTTTTCTGCATCCAGGGAGACGATCACCTCTGGTGTTCTCTCCCCGGTTGGGGTTATTATCACGTTCAGCAGGTGTCTGATGTTCGATGTCAGCTCTCTAACTTTGACAAAGCCCATTTGATCCTCTGCGACCACCTCTGGTACGCAGTCTTCCAGCCTTTTGGCTAGGATCTTGGCGAATATTTTGGTGTCTCCGTTTAATAGCGAAATGGGACTGTATGAACCACATTCAGTTGGCTCTTTGTCTTTCTTAGGCATTAGCGAGATTGAGGCTCGTGCTAGTGTAGGTGGCAGTGTGCCCCTCACCAGCGAGTCTGTAAACATCTCCCACAGTTGCAGGGCCAGTGTTGTCGCAAATTCTTTGTAGAAGCCCACCGGGAACCTGTCTGGTCCTGATGCCTTCCCCGCCTGCATGGAGCTTATACTTTCCATGATCTATCCCAGTTCTAGCGGTGCTCCCACACCCCGTTTTCTGGCCTCCCCATGACTGGCATATCCAGTCCATCGAGGAACTGTTTCATCCCCAAGTCCTCTGTTGGGAACTCTGAGGTGTACAGTCCCCGGTAAAAGTCCTCGAAGGTTTTGTTAACCTTGTCTGGGTCTGTTTCCAGCGTGCCTCTGTTGTCCCTAATTTGCACGATCTCTCTAGTGGCTGCCTGCTTTCTCAGCTGGTGTACCAGCATAGGGTCCCCCCTGCCTGGTGGAGTTGGTGCACTGCTTTCCTCTTGCAAAGCAGGTCAAAGTCCATTTGCAGCTTTTTCCTCTCCGCGGGGCCTTGGAGTATTTACTGTCTACCTCCAGAATGGAGTCAATCAGTTGCTGCCTAGTCACTCTCTCCTCTCTGTCTCTTCAAGTTTAAAGGTGATAATTTTCCCTCTAATCATGGCCTTTAGCGCCTCCCAGAATGAAGATCTCCCGTTTTGGTTGTTTTTCGTAAATTGCGTTATGGCCTCATACCCTCTCGCTGAAAGCCTTGTCGGCCAGTCGGGCGGTGTCCAACCTCCATGTGGGACATTGGTTTGTCTGCTATCATACATATACTAACATGGACTGTTATTTGTATTAAAAAAAAACATTTTTATTTATTTACATATCTATATACATCTCTGTACTCTTCACAAGGTTGGACTTCTGCTTCCCACAAAACCTTAGTCTCACAGTCATGTAACATTCATCACAGTTACATCAGTAGATACATCATTATTGGGTGCTCTTGATGTTAAACCTTTACTCAACAAGCATCGTGCCATCATACAAAACTAGTTATATTCATCCTTGATTGATTCCTTAATCTCAAGGCTTTTGGGTCTTATCTCTTCGAGCGGCTTTGACATTCCAATCTTGTGTTTTCACATGCGCAAACTGTTCCCACAATCTTCAAAGTCTTATAGCTGCAGTAATCTTTTAAAAAATTGATATTAATTCTCAGAATCCCTCTTCGTAGATATCGTTAGCGACGGGCAATAAATACTGGCCTAGCCAGTGTGTCTTTGGCTGCTGAATTTCGAACATCAGCACTTCAAAGATAATTCATTGGGTATTGTTTCCATTCTATGCCTGTTTTCTAAGCTTTCCCACTCTACCGTGCTACCAAGAAAAGTTTTTAATAGAGTTAGATGTTAGCTTATAATAATTTTAGATTTTAACAGTTAGTATTCTGGTTAGTAACCTAATAGAATCGCAGAATTGTTATGATGCAGGAGAAGATCATTTGGCCCATCTTGTCTACACCGGCTCTCCTAACGAGCATCATGACTTACATTGCTTTACACCCAATGAATTACCTTTGAAGTGCTGATGTTCGCAATTCAGCAGCCAAAGGCTAACTGCATTCCCCAGTGACGAAAATTTGATAATGAGCTGTTTCGTGATTATGATTGAGCGATCACTATTGGTCAGGACATGAGATAGCTCCCCTGTTCTTCAAAATATTGAAGAACGGACATCGCGCAACAATCACCAGGCAGGAATGTTCCCTTCCAGTCGGGGAACACTTCAGCAGTCAAGGGCATTCAGCCTCTGATCTCCGGGTAAGCGTTCTCCAAGGCGGCCTTCAGGACCCGCGACAACGCAGAATCGCCGAGCAGAAACCTATAGCCAAGTTCCACACACATGAGTGCGGCCTCAACCGGGACCTGGGATTCATGTCGCATTACATTCATCCCCCACCATCTGGCCTGCGAAATCCTACCAACTGTCCTGGCTTGATACAATTCACACCTCTTTAACCTGGGGTTACCCCATCTCTGGATCTGTAAAGATTTAATCACCTGCTAATGCTCGCATTCCTAGCATTGTTTGGCATCTTTGAATTTGTCTATGTATGTGTTTCTGGAACAGACCTCTGCATTCACCTGAGGAAGGAGCAGCGCTCCGAAAGCTAGTGACATCGAAACAAACCTGTTGGACTTTAACCTGGTGTTGTAAGACTTCGTACTGTGCTTCAAAATATTGCCACAGAATATTTTGCATCCATCTGAGTGGGAAGACAAGACCTTGGTTTAATATTTTGTCTAAAATAAATGACCCATCCGATAGTTCAGCATCCTTCAGTGCTGCACTGGAAAGTCAGTTTAGATTTTCTGTGCTCAATTCTCTGGAGTAAGACTTAGGCCCATGACCCTGTTACTCAGACCCAAGAATGCTAGCATGAAGCCATGATTATTTTTAAGTTATGATGCATGAAGCGAGGTTGTAGTCCAACTGAAGGCTTTAATAAGCTAGATGTTTCCCCCAGCAGCTCAGGTACAGAATGAAGGCTGCTGGGGCGGCACGGGCTCTTATACCCCACCTTGCAGGGCAGAGCTACCATACAGCTTGACCAATAGGAAACATACAATATCTACCAATGGTGTTCCAGCATGACCAGGTACCGTAATACCTCAACACAGACTACCACATTCACCCCCTGTTAAGAAAGAGTCCGGCGGGGGTGGTGGCCTGATATTAGAACATGGTAAAGTGGTAGAAATTATAGTTATGGAGGTACCGTAATACCGCCGTTACAGCGTTTTGTAAATATTTACAATTCTATTTACTATTAACAATTTATGATTCGTAATTAACTATACACTTTAAAATGAAGCAATCAGTCGATCGGGGGCTCTGGTCGCCCTCTGTGATCGCCGAAGCTTCGGTGGTGACTCCGGTGGAGGCTCGGGCATCTGTGACTTCGGGGACGTGGCCTCGATCTCTGTGGCAGCTTTGACACCCCTAGACGGCGCTGGTGGGGAAAACGGTTGACCTGGGAAGGGAGGGTCTGTGGGGTGGGTGAGGGGGCCTAGACGGGGCCGGCGGAAGGACCGATCCTTCTGTAAGGTGCACTGGTGGGAGGGAGGGTGGGACTGGTGGCTGGCGTGTGCGTGGGGCTCTGGCGTGCGCCAGGTCTCGTAGGGAGACCGTATCTTGTCGGCCCTCGGGGTACGCCACGTAGGCGTACTGGGTGTTAGCGTGGAGAAGATGGGCTCTCTCGACCAACGGGTCCGACTTGTGCGCCCGCACGTGTTTACGGAGCAGGATGGGTCCGGGAGCTGCCAGCCAGATCGGGAGCAAGGTCCCAGAGGAGGACTCCCTGGGGAAGACAAGGAGAGTACGTGAGGTGTTTGGTTGGTTGCGGTACAAAGCGGTGACCGGATGGAGTGGAGGGCATCCGGGAGGACTTCCTGCCAGCGGGAGACTGGGAGATTCCTGGACCGTTGGGCCAGTAGGACGGTCTTCCAGACCGTTCCGTTCTCCCTCTCTACCTGTCCGTTACCCCGGGGGTTGTAACTGGTCGTCCTGCTTGAGACGATGCCCTTGCTGAGCAGGAATTGACGCAGTTCGTCGTTCATAACGGAGGACCCCCTATCACTATGTATGTAAGCGGGGAACCCGAACAGTGCAAAGATGCTATGGAGGGCCTTGATGACGGTGGTTGCGGTCATGTCAGGGCAGGGGATGGCGAATTTGAATCGGGAGTCCTCGTCAATCACGTTCAGGAAGTACGTGTTGCGGTCAGTGGAGGGGAGGGGGCCTTTGAAGTCCATGCTGAGGTGTTCAAAGGGACGGGAAGCCTTTATCAGGTGCGCTTTCTCTGGCCGGTAGAAGTGCGGTTTGCACTCCGCGCAGATTTGGCAGTCCCTGGTGGCTGTCCTGACCTCCTCGATGGAGTAGGGCAGGTTGTGGGTCTTGATAAAGTGGAAAAAGCGAGTGACCCCCGGGTGGCAGAGGTCCTCGTGGAGGGCTCGGAGTCGGTCCACTTGTGCGGTGACACATGTGCAGCGGGACAGGGCGTCCGGAGGCTCGTTTAGCTTCCCGGGATGATACAAGATCTCGTAGTTGTAGATGGAGAGTTCGATCCTCCACCGCAAGATCTTATCGTTTTTTATCTTGCCCCGCTGTGCATTACCGACCATGAAAGCA
The DNA here is from genome assembly GCF_047496885.1 of Scyliorhinus torazame. Taxonomy (NCBI): domain Eukaryota; kingdom Metazoa; phylum Chordata; class Chondrichthyes; order Carcharhiniformes; family Scyliorhinidae; genus Scyliorhinus; species Scyliorhinus torazame. Next base: position 123,964,547 of record NC_092709.1, read on the forward strand.
ACTGATCGTTGGTCAGTGAGGAGAGTGAATCTCCTGCTGGCCAGGTAATGCCTTCAATGTCGCATAGCTTCTACTATGGCCTGGGCCTCCTTTTCGACTGAGGAGTGCCGGATTTCGGAAGCATGGAGGGTACGTGAGAAGAAGGCCACGGGTCTGCCCGCTTGGTTGAGGGTGGCCGCCAGAACTACGTCAGCCGCGTCGCTCTCAACCTGGAATGCAATGTCTGCTTTGATGCGGCTGAAGGACTGGCGGGCCTCTATCGACAGGGGAAAAGCTGTGGTTTGGATCAGGGGATAGGCCTTGTCCCCATAGTTGGGGACCCACTGGGCATAGTAAGAGAAAAACCCTAGGCAGCGCTTCAGGGCCTTGGAGCAGTGAGGGAGGGGGAATTCCATAAAGGGGCGCATGCGTTCAGGGTCGGGGCCTATAACTCCATTTCGCACTACGTATGCCGAGGATGGCTAGGCAGTCGGTGCTAAACACGCATTTATCCTTGTTATATGTAAGGTTAAGGATCTTTGCGGTCTGGAGGAATTTTCGGAGGTTGGTGTCATGGTCCTGCTGGCCGTGGCCGCAGATGGTGTCATTATCGAGATACGGGAATGTTGCCCGTAAACCGTACCGGTCAACCATTCGGTCCATCTCGCGCTGGAAGACCGAGACCCTGTTGGTGACACCGAAGGGAACCCTTAAGAAGTGATGGAGCCGCCCATCTGCCTCGAAGGCAGTGTATATGCGGTCACTAGTGCGGATGGGGAGCTGGTGGTAGGCGGACTTAAGATCCACCGTGGAGAAGACCTTGTAATGCGCGATCCTGTTTACCAGGTCGGATATGCGGGGGAGAGGGTATGCGTCCAGCTACATAAAACTGTTGATGGTCTGACTGTAGTCGATGACCATCCTATGCTTCTCCCCGGTCTTGACCACCACTACTTGAGCTCTCCAGGGGCTGTTACTGGCTTCAATGACCCCTTCCCTCAGTAGCCTTTGGACCTCTGACCTAATAAAGATCTGGTCCTGGGCACTGTACCGTCTGCTACTGGTGGCGACGGGTTTGCAATCTGGGGTGAGGTTCGCAAACATGGAAGGCGGATCGACCTTGAGGGTCGCGAGGCCGCAGACTGAGGGGAGGTATAGGGCCGCCGAATTTGAAAGTTAGACTTTGGAGATTACGCTGCAAGTCTAAACCTAGGAGTGTGGCCGCGCAGAGGTGGGGAAGGACGTAGAGCCGGTAATTTTTAAACTCGCTTCCCTGGACTGTGAGGTTTGCTACAAAAAAAACCTTTATCTCTCCTGAGTGGGAACCGGAGGCCAGGGAGATTTTTTGATTAACGGGGTGGACGAGGAGAGAACAGCGCCTTACCGTGTCAGGGTGTATGAAGCTCTCTGTGCCTCCAGAGTCGATTAAGCAGGACGTCTCGTACCCGTTGATTAGTACTGTTGTTGTAGCAGTTGAGAGTGTTCGAGCCCGGTACTGATCCAGGGTCACCAAGGCCAATCTCAGCAGTTGAGTGTTCTCTCCGGGTGGTGTGCGATCAGACGAGCTGGGGTCCTGGGAGTACATCCAAGATGGCGGCTCTCATTGGTCGCACATGGCTGGGGGTGCACAAACTGGCAGCGCCCATCAATCGAACGTGGCGTCCACGGGACAAGATGGCCTCCATCCCGGGGGCAGCACATGGCCCTGGAGTAGAAAGGTGGCGGTGCCCGTTGACCGCATGGGGATCGTGGAGAGGTTTGTGGTGGCGGTCCGCATTCGCCGCCGGAGACCGCGGTGACCGCACGGGCCTGGCATGCCACCACGAAGTGGCCCTTTTTACCGCATCCCTTGCAGGTGGATGCAGGCTGGGCAGCGCTGCCGGAGGTGCTTGGCCTGCCCGCAAAAGTAGCAGCGGGGCCCCCCGGGGTTGCCAGGCCGCCTTGCAGCACAAGCTTGTGGGGGGATGGGGGATGTCTCCGGGTTGGCTGCGGAGGGGTTCCACGCTGCCCAGGGGGTTGCCGCGCGGTCGGGAACGTAAGCACGGGCGTTTCTGGAGGCCATATCAGGGGAGCCTACAAGGGCCCGTGCCTCCTTGAGACCTAGAGTGTCTTTTTCCAGCAATCGCTGGCGGATTTGGGGGGACAACATACCTGCCACGAAAGCATCCCGGATCAAGAGTTCTGTGTGGTCGCTCGCCGAAACTTGCGGGCAGCTGCAGTTTCTCCCCAACACCAGGAGCGCACGGTAGAATTCTTCCAGCGATTCCCCAGGGATTTGTCGCCTCGTTGCTAGCAGACAGATGTCGGGCGTAGACGTGGTTTACCGGGCGAATATCCTTTTAGCAGCTATATTGCTGCATCGAAGTCTTCCGCGTCCTCGATGATGGTGTAAATTTCCGGGCTCACCCTCGAGTGTAGGACTTGCGTTTTCTGTTCTCCCGTGGGTGTATTTTCAGCCGTTCCGAGATATCCTATAAAACACGCCAGCCAGTGCTTGAAGATTGCCGCTGAGTTGCAGACAGTCCGGCTTGATTCAGAGCTCCATCCTTTTAAATCTACCCCAGCCTGGGGGAAACATCTCGCTTATTAAATTGATGCACGATCAATGACCACTAAAACGAGGTTGTAGTCCAACTGAAGGCGTTAATAAGCGAGATGTGTCCCCCAGCAGCTCAGGAACAGAATGAAGGCTGCTGGGGCGGCACGGGCTCTTATACCCTGCCTTGCAGGGCGGAGCTGCCATACAGCTTGACCAATCAGAAACATACAATATCTACCAATGGTGTTCCAGCATTGTGTTCCAGCATTACCAGGTACCGTAATACCTCTACACAGACTACCACAAGTTAGTATTTTGATGTTTCCTTCATACCACTATTAATGGTCAAGCCTTCAGCTGCCTTCACTCTAAACTCTGAAATTCTCTCTCTAATGTCAACTGTTATTAGTTTGGAATATGTTGCAGTTTAAAAGACCTTATTCTATTTTTAGTTCATATCTGAGAAAATCCACTTGCTTATGCCATGCCCAATGCAGAGATGTCACGTTCTGAACATTCAGTCAAAACCTTTAAAAGGTAGACACAAACCGGTTAATAAAATGGGTACTTCATATCATTTTTTATTATTTATTCACGGGATGCGGTATTGCTGGCTAGGCCAGTATTTATTGCCCGTCGCTAATTGCCCTTGAGAAGCTGTTGGTGAGCAGCCTTCTTGAACCTCATGGTTTAAGTGCACCTACAGTGCTGTTAGGGAGGGAATTCCAGGATTTTGACAGTGACAGTGAAGGGTCAGTGATACATTTGTAAGTCAGAATGGTGAATGGCTCGAAGGGGAACTTCCAGGTGGTGTTTCCATGTGTCTGTTGACCTTATTCTTACGGATGGTAGTGGTCACGGGTTTGGAAGTTCCTGTCTAAGGAGCCTTGATGAGTTCCTGAAGTGCATCTTGTAGATGATACACACTGCTGCCACTGTGCGTCGGTGGTGGAGGGAGCGAATATTTGTGGATGGAGTGCCAATTGAGTGGGCTGTTTGCCCTTGATGGTGTCAAGCTTCTTGAGTAGTGTTGGAGCTCCCTCATCCACGCAAGTGGGCAGTATTCCATTTGTTATGGGCCAGAGCTTAGAAACTCCAGTGTGTATTATGAAGTTCACCTGACCTACAACTTTTATGTTGAATTTGGCTAGGATGAGCACAAGAGCCTTCATTTCAGATGTGATTCATCAGACTTCCGAGGCACTTTTATCAAAACAAAGTTTATTATAAGAATGTAGTTAACATATATAAAACAGTTGGCAAAAAGTTGTTCTCAATTACAAACATGAAAAAACACACAACAGCTACAGTAATCTATGTATATAACTCTTAATGAATCCCCCTTAGCTGTTCCAATTCAATACAAAAATCCAATAAACCCAAAACCCCTTTCAAGGGCAATACCCAGCACCCTGTAATCTCATTTTAATGGGACTTGTCCTTTCCCTGTGATTCTGGTCCAGTTTCCAAACAGCAGAGTCAAAACTCCTTCCGGAAAGCAACTCCATCTTTAAAGTTACCATGGCAGCTTGCCACGCCCAATGTGCCTTCAGTTCACTGGAACAGATTTAAAACAAAAACAGAGAAAACCCGGAAATACTGCTTCTTTCTTCTGCAGTCCAAAACAACAAACCGAAACTGAAACCAAAACACTAAACGCCCTCTCACCTGACAACCACAGCCCAGCTCCACCCACAAATGACATCACTGAAGCCATGCTGCAAGCCATGTGGCCAAACAAAGCCTTTCTTAAAGGGACACTCACATCACACATCACACTCGTGTTTTGTGGCAGGCTTTAGGCAGTCAGAGGTGATTTACTTGCTGCAGGATTCCTAGTCTCTGACCTGTTGTAACCACAGTATTTATCTGACTAGTTCAATTTAGTTTCTGGTCAATGGAAACTCCCAAAATGTTGATAGCAGGGGATTCAGAAATGGTATTGCCATTGAATGTCGAGGGACGATGGTTAGATTCTCTCTTGTTGGTAATGGTCGTTCCCTGGTATTTGTGTAGTGCAAATTTATTTGACACTTATCAGCCCAAGCTTGAGTTGTCCACTTCTTGATGAATTTGAACATAGACTGCTTCACTATCCGAGGAGCCGCGAATGGCACTGAACATTGTACAGACATCTGCAAACATCTCTACTTCTTATGATGGAAGGAAAGTCACTGATGAAGCAGCTGAAGTTGGCTGGATGTCGGACACTACCCTGAGGGACTCTTTAGTATTTTGTGGGACTGAGATGATTGATCGCCAAAACCACACCCATCTTCCTTTTATGCTAGGTATCACCAGCGGAGCGTTTTCCTCCTGATTCCCACTAACTCCAGTTTTGCGAGGGCGGCTTGAATCCACAGTTGGTGAAATGCGTTGATGTCAAGGGCAGTCACTCTCACCTCACCTCTGGAGTTCAGCTCTTTTGCCTATATTTGAACCAAGTCTGTGATGAGGTCAGGAGCTGAGTGGCTCTGGTGGAACCCAAACTGAGCATCACAAAGCAAGTTATTGCTGAGTAAGTGCCGCTTGAAAGCACTGGTGATGACCCCTTTCATCACGTTACTGAGAGTAGACTGATGGGACGGTAATTGGCAGCATTGGATATTTCTAGCACTTTGGGTACAGGACACACCATGGAAATGTTCCACCTGATAGATATCAGTGTTTTAGCAATACTGGAACAGTTTGGCTAGTGACACAGCAGGTTCTGGAGCACAAGCCTTTAGTACTATTGCTGGAAGATTGTCATGGCCCCTAGCATTTGCAGTATCTGATGCCTTCAACTGTTAAAGAGTCATAGAGGTTCACAGCACTAAAAAGGCCCTTCAGCTCATCACATCTGTGTCAGTCAAAAACAAGCACCCAACTATTCTAATCCCGTTTTCGAGCACTTAGCCCATAGACATGCATGCCTTGGCATCGCAAGTGCACATTTAAATAAGTCTTAAACATTATACTTAAATGTTCATTGATATCACGTGGAGTGAGTCGAATTGGATGAAAACCCGCATCTGTGATGCTAGGGATCTTCATAGGAGGCCTAGATAGACCATCCACTTGGCACCTCTGGCTGAAGATTGTTGCAATTGCTTCAGCTTTAACTTTTGCACTGGTGTTCTGGGCTCCCCAATTATTGAGGAGACTTCACCTTCAGTGGGTCCACTACCATTCACAACTGGATGTGGGAAGATTACAGAACTTAGATTTGATCTGTTGGTTGTGCAATTGCTTAGCAATGTCTCTTAAATGACCATAGTAATTTGAGATAGAGACGGTACCAAGTCTCAAGAGAATACCTAATTAAATATGGACATACACAGTCATCCTGGGAATTCACACATCTCTTTGTTTAGGAATGGGCCAACACAAGAGAACTATATAGACTGCCTGCCTCCAAACACAGTTTATGAGAATCAACGTGAACACCGCCCTTTATTTGAAAAAGGACTAAAGTGTGTAAAAAGTCATATGATGAGGGAGCTATGTGGTTGTCTGCTTTTAAAAATCAGCAAAATCTGTTTGCAGACAGGATGACAAAATCCTTAGAACTATCCACTCAGTCAATCTGTAAATCAGACTTGAAACAATTGTGAGACATCAGACAACCAGAATACTTCACCTATTCCAGTTTACAGTCACCTGAGAATGAACCTCTTGCCTAGCCAATGACAAGAAATATCATAACCTGCTGCTTTTTCCTTTACAGGACCCTCACTTTAACTTTATAACATGATACAAGCTAAGAAACTATAAGCCTACCATGTGGAAGTCCAGAGATCATAAATAAGAGAATGAGATAATTATAATCTGTAAAAGTACATCAACTTCACCTGTACCAAATCTTTGCCTGCAAGATTATGGGCTGGATTCGCCACACCCCAACGCCAAAACCGCGTCCGGCACCGGGGCGGAGAATCCACTTATGCGCATGGAATTGGGACTGGCGCCGGTTCCCCGATTCTCCGGGCCCCAAAAAGCAGCGTACCTGGGAGGTGTGCCGAGTGTCCCCTACCTGCGGCCATTGCTGGAGGCCTGCCCTGCCAATCTCCGCCCCCGATTGGCCGATGTCCCGACGGCATTGATCTAATGTGGTCCTGCCGTTTGGGATACTCACGTGGTGGCTGCGGATTCATTCCACGGCCGCTACGGGCGAGGGTGCGCCGGTTGGAGGGCAGGGGGGAGGCCTCAAACGGGAGCGGGCTATTTTTGGGCGGGCAGCCCGGGTCGGGCGCGTGGCCAATCGGGGCACTATTTAGGAGTTCCAGCTCCACGGTCTGAGTCCGCCACGGCGCATGGTGCGGTTGCTGGAGGCCACCGCCATACGCATGCACAGCCTCTGACCCGGACATGTGGGGGCCCGTAGCTAAAGCTGCTAGATTCACGGCGGGTCCCTGCTAGCCCCCTGCAGCCTTATGAATATGTGGCCTTTTCACGCCCGTTTCTCTAGCGTGAAAGGCCACAGGTGTTACGACGACGTGGGAACATAGTCCCTGAAATGGGGAATCCAGCCCGATATGTCTGAGAATGTATGTGTAAGATATTGTACTTAATTTGGTGTGTGTGAGAATAAATAACCTCTTTCTTTTAAACTCACAAAAGCTTGCTTATAATTAATTTTTAAATTGGAACCCACACAGCAACGATAAGGAAAGGCACACCTTTGCATCAAAACATACTGATCATCAACAATAAGAGAACACAAATTCTGTCTGCCATTTATCCTCGTTTGGAACACTATAGGACATTGCCCCTCTCCCCTCTCTGTATGCTTCATCCGATGCCAATGCTTATGTAGTTACATTGTATATGTTGTGTTGCCCTATTATGTATTTTCTGTTATTCCCTTTTCTTCTCATGTACTTAATGAACCTGCAGGAAGTGCTGCCATCTCCAGCTCCTCCAAGACTGAGTTAGGGAACTGGAGCTGGAGTTGGAAGAACTTCGGATCATTCGGGAGGCAGAAGGGGTCATAGATAGCAGCTTCAGGGAATTAGTTACACCAAAGATTGGAGATAGGTGGGTAACTGTAAGAGGGACTGGGAAAAAGCAGTCAGTGCAGGGATCCCCTGCGGTCGTTCCCCTGAGAAACAAGTATACCGCTTTAGATACTTGTGGGGGGGACGACTTACCAGGGGTAAGCCATGGGGTACGGGCCTCTGGCACGGAGTCTGTCCCTGTTGCTCAGAAGGGAAGGGGGGAGAGGAGCAGAGCATTAGTAATTGGGGACTCGATAGTCAGGGGCACAGATAGGAGATTTTGTGGGAGCGTGAGAGACTCACGTTTGGTATGTTGCCTCCCAGGTGCAAGGGTACGTGATGTCTCGGATCGTGTTTTCCGGGTCCTTAGGGGGGAGGGGGATAAGCCCCAAGTCGTGGTCCACATTGGCACTAACGACATAGGTAGGAAAGGGGACAAGGATGTCAGGCAGGCTTTCAGGGAGCTAGGATGGAAGCTCAGAGCTAGAACAAACAGAGTTGTTATCTCTGGGTTGTTGCCCGTGCCACGTGATAGTGAGATGAGGAATAGGGAGAGAGAGCATTTAAACACGTGGCTATAGGGATGGTGCAGGCGGGAGGGATTCAGATTTCTGGATAACTGGGGCTCTTTCTGGGGAAGGTGGGACCTCTACAGACAGGATGGTCTACATCTGAACCTGAGGGGCACAAATATCCTGGGGGGGAGATTTGTTAGCGCTCTTTGTTTAAACTAATGCAGCAGGGGCATGGGAACCTGGATTGTAGTTTTAGGGTAAGGGAGAATGAGAGTATAGAGGTCAGGAGCACAGATTTGACATCGCAGGAGGGGGCCAGTGTTCAGGTAGGTGGTTTGAAGTGTGTCTACTTCAATGCCAGGAGTATACGAAACAAGGTAGGGGAACTGGCAGCATGGGTTGGTACCTGGGACTTCGATGTTGTGGCCATTTCGGAGACATGGATAGAGCAGGGACAGGAATGGATGTTGCAGGTTCCGGGGTTTAGGTGTTTTAGTAAGCTCAGAGAAGGAGGCAAAAGAGGGGGAGGTGTGGCGCTGCTAGTCAAGAGCAGTATTACGGTGGCGGAGAGGATGCTAGATGGGGACTCTTCTTCTGAGGTAGTATGGGCTGAAGTTAGAAACAGGAAAGGAGAGGTCACCCTGTTGGGAGTTTTTTATAGGCCTCCTAATAGTTCTAGGGATGTAGAGGAAAGGATGGCGAAGATGATTCTGGATAAGAGCGAAAGTAACAGGGTAGTTATTATGGGAGACTTTAACTTTCCAAATATTGACTGGAAAAGATATAGTTCGAGTACAATAGATGGGTCGTTTTTTGTACAGTGTGTGCAGGAGGGTTTCCTGAAACAATATGTTGACAGGCCAACAAGAGGCGAGGCCACGTTGGATTTGGTTTTGGGTAATGAAGCAGGCCAGGTGTTGGATTTGGAGGTAGGAGAGCACTTTGGGGACAGTGACCACAATTCGGTGACGTTTACGTTAATGATGGAAAGGGATAAGTATACACCGCAGGGCAAGAGTTATAGCTGGGGGAAGGGCAATTATGATGCCATTAGACGTGACTTGGGGGAGATAAGGTGGAGAAGTAGGCTGCAAGTGTTGGGCACACTGGATAAGTGGGGCTTGTTCAAGGATCAGCTACTGCGTGTTCTTGATAAGTATGTACCGGTCAGGCAGGGAGGAAGGCATTGAGCGAGGGAACCGTGGTTTACCAAGGAAGTGGAATCTCTTGTTAAGAGGAAGAAGGAGGCCTATGTGAAGATGAGGGGCGTCATTCTCCGACCCCCCGCCGGGTCGGAGAATGGCCGTTGGCCGCCGTGAATCCCGCCCCCGCCCCCGCCGAAGTCTCCGCTCCCGGAGATTGGGCGGGGGCGGGAATCCAGCCGCGCCGGTTGGCGGGACCCCCCGCTGGATTCTCCGGCCCGGATGGGCCGAAGTCCCGCCCAGGAATTGCCTGTCCCGCCGACGTAAATCAAACCTGGTATTTACCGGCGGGACCAGGCGGCGTGGGCGGGCTCCGGGGTCCTGGGGGGGGGCGCGGGGCGATCTGACCCCGGGGGGTGCCCCCACGGTGGCCTGGCCCGCGATCGGGGCCCACCGATCCGCAGGCGGGCCTGTGCCGTGGGGGCACTCTTTCCCTTCTGCCTCCGCTACGGCCTCCACCATGGCGGAGGCGGAGGAGACTCTCCCCACTGCGCATGCGCGGGAAACTGACAGCGGCCGCTGACGCTCCCGCGCATGCGCGGGTAAACTGACAGCGGCCGCTGACGCTCCCGCGCATGCGCCGCATTTCCGCGCCAGCTGGCGGGGCAACAAACGGCATTTCCGCCAGCTGGCGGGGTGGAAATCCCTCCGGCGTCGGCCTAGCCCCTCAATGTTGGGGCTAGGCCGCCAAAGATGCGGAGACGTCCGCACCTTTTTGCCGGCGCGATGCCCGTCTGATTTGCGCCGGCTTTGGCGCCAGTCGGCGGGCATCCCGCCGTTGGGGGAGAATTTCGCCCCAGGTGTGAAGTTTCGGTTGGGGCGATGGATAGTTACAAGGTAGCGAGGAAGGATCTAAAGAGAGAGCTAAGACGAGCAAGGAGGGGACATGAGAAGTATTCGGCAGGAAGGATCAAGGAAAACCCAAAAGCTTTCTATAGGTATGTCAGGAATAAGCGAATGACTAGGGAAAGAGTAGGACCAGTCAAGGACAGGGATGGGAAATTGTGTGTGGAGTCTGAAGAGATAGGCGAGATACTAAATGAATATTTTTCGTCAGTATTCACTCAGGAAAAAGATAATGTTGTGGAGGAGAATGCTGAGCCCCAGGCTAATAGAATAGATGGCATTGAGGTACGTAGGGAAGAGGTGTTGGCAATTCTGGACAGGCTGAAAATAGATAAGTCCCCGGGACCTGATGGGATTTATCCTAGGATTCTCTGGGAGGCCAGGGAAGAGATTGCTGGACCTTTGGCTTTGATTTTTATGTCATCATTGGCTACAGGAATAGTGCCAGAGGACTGGAGGACAGCAAATGTGGTCCCTTTGTTCAAAAAGGGGAGCAGAGACAAGCCCGGCAACTATAGACCGGTGAGCCTCACGTCTGTAGTGGGTAAAGTCTTGGAGGGGATTATAAGAGACAAGATTTATAATCATCTAGATAGGAATAATATGATCAGGGATAGTCAGCATGGCTTTGTGAAGGGTAGGTCATGCCTCACAAACCTTATTGAGTTCTTTGAGAAGGTGACTGAACAGGTAGATGAGGGTAGAGCAGTTGATGTGGTGTTTATGGATTTCAGCAAAGCATTTGATAAGGTTCCCCACGGTAGGCTATTGCATAAAATACGGAGGCTGGGGATTGAGGGTGATTTAGAGATGTGGATCAGAAATTGGCTAGCTGAAAGAAGACAGAGGTTCTTGATGGGAAATGTTCAGAATGGAGTACAGTCACAAGTGGAGTACCACAAGGATCTGTTCTGGGGCCGTTGCTGTTTGTCATTTTTATCAATGACCTAGAGGAAGGCGCAGAAGGGTGGGTGAGTAAATTTGCAGACGATACTAAAGTCGGTGGTGTTGTCGACAGTGTGGAAGGATGTAGCAGGTTACAGATGGATATAGATAAGCTGCAGAGCTGGGCTGAGAGGTGGCAAATGGAGTTTAATGTAGAGAAGTGTGAGGTGATTCACTTTGGAAGGAATAACAGGAATGCGGAATATTTGGCTCATGGTAAAGTTCTTGAAAGTGTGGATGAGCAGAGGGATCTAGGTGTCCATGTACATAGATCCCTGAAAGTTGCCACCCAGGTTGATAGGGTTGTGAAGAAGGCCTATGGAGTGTTGGCCTTTATTGGTAGAGGGATTGAGTTCCGGAGTCAGGAGGTCATGTTACAGCTGTACAGAACTCTGGTATGGCCGCATTTGGAGTATTGCGTACAGTTCTGGTCACCGCATTATAGGAAGGACGTGGAGGCTTTGGAGCGGGTGCAGAGGAGATTTACCAGGATGTTGCCTGGTATGGAGGGAAAATCTTATGAGGAAAGGCTGATGGACTTGAGGTTGTTTTCGTTGGAGAGAAGAAGGTTAAGAGGAGACTTAATAGAGGCATACCAAATGATCAGGGGGTTGGATAGGGTGGGCAGTGAGAGCCTTCTCCCGCGGATGGAAATGGCTGGCACGAGGGGACATAACTTTAAACTGAGGGGTAATAGATATAGGACAGAGGTCAGAGGTAAGTTCTTTACGCAAAGAGTAGTGAGGCCGTGGAATGCCCTACCTGCTACAGTAATGAACTCGCCAACATTGAGGGCATTTAAAAGTTTATTGGATAAACATATGGATGATAATGGCATAGTGTAGGTTAGATGGCTTTTGTTTCGGTGCAACATCGTGGGCCGAAGGGCCTGTACTGCGCTGTATTGTTCTATGCTCTATGTTCTAACTGTTGAGCTGCTCGCAGAAAAATACTTTTCACTGTACCTCGGTACACGTGACAATAAACAAACCCAATCCAATCCCCTTGTTTAGTTTCTGCTGTTTTTCCTTTCTTCATTCTTCACTTCAGCAGTCTCTAATAACAAATTCCGAACCAATCATAATTTATCCTGAGCCTTGTTCAGTCTAATTAGGCTTTTTTATTAATGGCTTGTTTGTCATAATCTGAACCATCTATCTGCCCAAAAGCACCAGAAAGGGAAAACAATCCATGTCTGATGTACACGGGATGAGGGAGAAAGAGCAAAGAGAAAAGGAAATAAAACAAAGGAGATTCATAAGATAATGAGAGTGCCTAAAAATGAAAAAAAAAAGAAAAATTGAAGAGGGAATCATGAATGTATGAGGTAAGGTGACAGAAAGAGTGAAGTAAATAGCAGTTTTTAACATTTTGTGGTAAAATGAAAAACACAATTGCTGGAAATCTGAAATAAAACTAAATACTGGAAATGTACAGCAGATCCGTTAGCAACAGACTGGTGGATAGTAAGCTAACATATCTAAGATGGGATCATTCATTCATTTTTGAGTTATGAAGAAAGGATATATTTGAAGTAATAGTCTAGCTTTTCGCTTTTAGATGCTGACTAATAATCAGTGAATTTCCAGGATATTGACTTTTTATTTAAAGTACTAACCAATGTTTGCAAAATGAAGAGATTGATCTAATCTTTACATTATTGAAATCTTCAGTTTCTGCTAATACTTGGATACTCATTTCACCTTCCTTCACCAATTAATATCTATGTTTAATAATAAATCACATTAAATGATTCAAATTGATCAACTGGGATTATCTTTTACTATTCCATTTATTCCTGGAATGTAGGCATCATTGGCTAGACCAGCATTTATTGCCATTCCTGATCACCCTTGAGAAGGCAGTGATACATCTTGAACTACTGCAGTCCATGTGTTGCAGGAATATCCACAGTGCTGTTGGGAAGGGAGTTCCAGGATTTTAACCCAGTACCAGTAACGGCAAGACTATCTAGTTCCAAGTCAGGATAATGTGTGACTTGGAGGGGAATTTGCAGGTGGCGGTGTTCCCATGCATCTGCCGCCTTTGGCCTTAGGTGGTAGAGGTTGTGGGTTTGGAAGGTGCTGTCAAAGGAACTTGGGTAAGTTGATGCACTGCATCTTGTAGATGGTACACCCTGCTGCCACTGTGCATCGGTGATGGAGTGACTGAACGTTTAGGGTGATGGATGTGGGCCATTCAAGTGGGCTGTTGTCATGGAGCCGGCCCTGTCCTTGATCACTTTATCTTGCAACTGTATTTGTTAGCTGAATAAGAATGCTGTTTTAATCTATCTGTGTTCTGTTGAAACTATGTTTTGCATGCTGAATATGTGTTTTGAAATGACCTGAGGTTAGGAGTGAGTTTCAAAATGGTATTTAATAGACATGGGGCTTAATATTAAATGGCGATCTTTTACCTATAGAAAATAGCTGGCTTCTCCATTCAGCCCTTTTGATAAATCGAAAGAATAAGTGAGATATTATCACAAGATAAAAGACACTATTAATTCAATAGGATAGGTAAAAGCGCAAAAAATAACTCATTCATATTGTCATCGCAACTTTAAACAATAGATTGGATAAGCATTTCATTACAAGCATTTCAGCAATAATTATTATAATTCGTAAAGAACCTTTATTATAAAATAACAATTAATAAATTAATCAAATTTGATACTACTTATTCAGTTTTAATAAATTATACAATATGTTAATAATAGTCAAATAATTGATCGAGCAGTAACATTTCAACAATAATATCTCATTTTGAGTTCATCTAATGGGGGTGCAGTTGGGTTAGTGTGAATTATTCTGATATTTGTTCCCCTGCATTTAGCGATTAGTTCTTTGATGCACTTAACGCATTGGTATGTTATGTAAATTATGAATCCAGCTACACAAGAGAATAAGATTATTCTTGCTGTGGACATTCCAGTGTGTCCCAACCACTCGCAAAGTTTATCCCAGAGAGGGATAACTGGGGGTGGATCAAGTTTCTTGATTTCTTTTTGGATATGTGATGCGAGGTCTTTAACTTCTTTTGAGTTATCTGGAATGAAAGTGCAACACTCCGCACCAAACTGGGTGCAGGTGCCACCTTTTTCGGCCAGCACATAGTCAAGTGCCATTCGATTTTGTAATGCCACGGTTCGAATTGTTTGCATTTCGTCAGAAATTTTACCGAGGGCAGTGGCGGTGTAATCGGCTACGTTTTGTATGATGGTCGTTAGTTTAACGCAATTGAGTTTCTGGTCAAAGGTTACCCTCAGGATGTTGATTAATAGGGGATTCAGCAATCATCAGTAAAACTCCCCACTTTTGACCTCATGATGGAAGGGAGCTCATTAATGAGGCAGCTGAAGATGGTTGGGTCGAGGACACAACCCTGAGGAACTCCTGCAGTGATGTCCTGGAGCTGAGATGATTGACCTCCAACCACCACAACCATCTTTCTCTGTGCTAGGTATGATACTAACCAATTGAGAGTTTTTCTTCCTGTTTCCTATTAAATTCCACTTCTTTGATGCCACACACAGTCAAATGCTGCCTTGATGTCACGAGCAGTCGCTCACACCTCACCTCTTGAATTCAAGTCTGTAATGAGGTCAGGAGCTGAGCATTGGTGAGTAGGTTATTGATGAGTAAGTGCCGCTTGATAGCATTGTTTGTTTTTGTTTTTTTAATAAATTTAGAGTAGCCAATTATTTTTTCCAATTAAGGGGCAATTTAGCATGGCCAATCCACCTAACTTGCACATTTTGGGTGTGGGGGTGAAACACTGGGAGAACGTGCCAACTCCAAACGGACGGTGACCCAGGGGTGGGAGAACCCGGGTCCTCAGCGCCGTCGGCAGTAATGCTAACCACTGTGCTGCTTGATAGTATTGTTGATGATACTTTACATCACTTTGCTAATGATTGAGAGTAAATTGATGGAGCAGTAATTGGCCTGGTTGAATATATACTGTTTTTTATCGATTGGACACACCTGTGCAATTTTCCACATTGCTAGGTAGAAGCCAATGTTTTACCTGTACTGGAACAGCTTAGCTAAGGACACAGCTAGTTTTGGAGCACATGTTTTCAGTACTATTGCTGGAATATAGCCAGGGCATTTGCAATACGGCCTTTAGCCATTTCTTGATATCATGTAGAGTGAATTGAATTGGGTGAAGACTGGCATCTGTGATGCTGGGGACCTCAGGAAAAGGCTGTGATGGATTATCCATGTGGTACTTTAGCTGAAGATTGTTACAAACGCTTTAGCCCTGTCTTTTGCAATTCATTTTCTGTTGATCAACTGATCCTATCTGACAAGACGGTCATTAACCTGAATGTTAACTGTTTCTCTCTGCACAGATGTTGCCGGACTTGCTGAGTATTTCCAGCATTTTCTACGTTGATATCCCACTCTAAGAGTTCAAATTGTGGCAATTTATTTTGAAATGGAAGGGTATATTTACCTCTTGTGATACTTGGTACTTATGGTTACTATTTTTGGCTAGATATCACGGGGGAAGAATATATTCCCTCTGGTATTCCTAGTCTGGTGAGTAAAATGATAAATAAGGTATTGAAACCTATGGAGTGGTCATTAATAAAATGTTGGTTGCCCTTTGAGTTTGAAGAAGATGACGGGTGCATAGACTCAGTTTCGATGCACAGGGTAGATCGTTATGTAGTCCCAGACTGGCAACAAGAGTTGGAAATAGCTGGGGTATTGGAACTCAAATGTTCTGACATAGACACATGCTGCTTTATGATGTTGTTCACAGGCAGCAATCAGAGGTTGACATCGATCCTTTTGAAAGTGGCAGAAGCTCTACGGATCAAGGCTCTCCAGCGAGTTCCTTCTCACACTGATTCCTCCAGCTTATTAGGCTTGTTGCCACAACACTACAGAAACCCTGGTTTCTTTTGGCAGATGCTAGCTCTCCATACCATAGCTGTCTCAAAATGTGATGATCTTCCTTTCTAATTTCATTCCCTAGCCAATGAACTTCGGCTATCCAGAACATTGCCTCAAATCTTATTGTCTGGACTCGGTCTAAGATTTTGAAGTTTGTTATCTGGGCTTGCCAGTGGATTCCACGGATGGAGTGAAGTGCATGTATGTGAAATAGTTCTAACTGCCGCATGTGTTTGGAGTATAAAGTCCAAAACTCTCAACCATAGAGGATGGAGGGAATGACAAGAACTTTGTGCATCTTGATTTTTGTGGGTAGTCTAATACTGCAATGGTTTACTGCTCTGGTGCAAAGCCTATCAAGCACCTGGCTCATCTTGCTGATCCTAACATAATCAACCAAACTATCATTCCAGATAATGGTTCCAGGGTATTTGAAACTATCAACGTTCTTTAGCTTTGTATCATCGATGGAGATGTCTGGTTGAATAATGACGGAATTTGACAAGGGCTCGTATAGAACCTCAGCCTTTCCAAAACTGATGGTCAACCTAAACACCTTTGAAACTTCAAAATCTGTCAACTGTGATCTGCAAATCTCTCATCTTGTGAGCCATTAAGGCACAATCATTGGCCAAAAGGACTTCCTGGATGAGTTACTTAGAAATGTTGGTTTTTGCACTGAAACATTGTCGTCCAAAGATACAGCCATCAAGACTATATTGGAGATAAACTCTCTCTTCAAGATCTTGTTGAGATCTTTGACACCATGGCTAAGCACACAGGTAAAGAACAGATTAAAGAGGACTGGTGCTCGAGCGCACCCCTGTTTCACTCTGAGATCTCAAAGGGCGCTGATGATTCATCCTTCAAAAAGATCTGGCCTGTTGCTCTCAGCAAACTAGTTGAGGAATGTGGGATTGATAGTAGATGGTCTGGTCATCAATCTGCTGAAGGGGTCCATTCATCTGTCTCTTATATCTGCCTGATTTTTGTTCTAGCACCAGTCCTCTTTAAACTGTTCTTTACCTATGTCCTTAAATCATGGTGTCAAGGATCTCGAAGAAGGAATGCATCTCCAATATCATCCTGACGCCTCCTCTTAGACCAAATCCAGAAAATGATCTGGCCTGTCCTTCCAAGGTGAAACAGACGTATGACCTTTGTAAATTCCTTTGGGCAACCACACCATTACAGCATTATCCAGAGGGCCTCCCTGTTGACCTAGTCAAATGCCTTTGTGAGTTCAATGAAAATGAAGTAAAGGGCCATGTTCTGCTCAAAGCATTTTTCTTGGATTTGTCTCACAGTGAATATCGTATCCATTGTGCAATCTGGTCACAAACCACTGAGCTTCAGTAAGATCCATTTCTGTCACAACGACAAGCCTGTTGAGGATAGTGTGAGCAATGATCTTCCCTGCCTTCCAGAAGTGAAGTACTTCTGTAGTTGCCACACTCTGCTTTGGTGCCTTTATTTTTGTGACATTGGTTGTATTGTGTAAGTTATTTGGCATCTTTTCTTCATTCCATATGCACAAGAGGATATCAAGAAAGACCTCAAATCAAGGACTGCCACTTTTAAAATTTCCTCTGGGATTGCATCTTTTCCCGAAGCCTTGCCTGGGTTCATTTGCTTAATAATTTATTTGACCTCAGCAACAGAAGGAGATAAGTCAAGCTCATCAAGGATTGGTCGCTGAGGAATCTGGCTGCGGGCTGGAATTGATGGTAGATGGTATGCTCAGCAGGCTGAGTGATCCACCCATCTGTCTCTCATTTATGCCTGATTTCTGATTAAAGATGACCCATTGGTTGAGAGCAATGATCTGGAGCCTGTCCCAGAAGGTCCATGTAAAGATTTGATAGAACTGAAGATATTTTTTAAGTTGTGGGAATCTGTTGTAATTCTTCAATTTTCTTTTCCTACCATCTGTCTTGCATCACACACAGCTCTCTCTGAACAAAGGATCAACTGGACTCGAAAAGTTAGCTCTTTTCTCTCTCCACAGATGCTGCCAGACCTGCTGAGATTTTCCAGCATTTTCTCTTTGGTTTCAGATTCCAGCATCCACAGAAATTTGCTTTCAGCTCTCTGAACCTTACTCTTTAGCTGTCGAAACCTATCTCTTTTGGAGGCGAAGGTTCAATCATTCTGTCATTTCTTATTCCTTATGTCATGCTTTATTTTTGGCCCACAGGATTTGAGATTAAAGTACCCCAAAACATTGCCTGTCCTACAAACATCTGGCTAGTTTACTGCAGCTGCCAGATCACCCATTAAGCGGTTGAAGAACATCAAAATCAAAGAAACAAAAACGATTTATTGTTGGAGCTTGGAATGTCCTGATTTTACTGGACAAAAACAATGAAACAAAACCTGAAAGGAGAACAGCTCTCGTAGAAAAAGAACTAGCATGCTGTCAAATCAACACTGCAGCACTGAGTGAGACCAAGCTCACTGGTGAGGGCTCATGAAAGGAAGATGGATGTGGCAATGCTTTTTTCTGGAAGGAGAGTGAGGACAATATACATGGGTGTCAGCTTTGCGATCAGATCATCCTTTATGAATGCCATTACTACACTTCCTTTTGGGATCAACGAGCGCCTCATTTAAGTTGTGTTTTCCTTTCAACCGAACACACCACATGACAAATGCACCAGCTCTCAACAGCCCTGAGTACATGAAAGAACAGTTCTACGAGGTTCTGAATCAACTCCTGAAGTCCACGTCTGCCAATGATAAGCTCATGGCCCTGGGAGACTTTAATGCCCGGGTGTGGAAAGTCAGACATAACTGAGTTCTGGGTAATGACAGGGTTGGAAAACAGCAACGGCCTGTTAGTCCTGAGTAAATGTGCTGAGCACGATCTTTGCATTACAAACACAATCTTCAGACAAGCTGATAGTACAAGAATACTTGGGTTCATCCAAGATCAAAACTGTGGCACATGATCAACTGTATCATTGTGTGTCAGAGGGATCTCCAGGACATACGAATTACCCATGCAATGCGAGGTGCAGAATGTTGGACAGATCACAGACTAATCAGAGCAATTCTCAACTTGCCATTTTCCCTACCTCCTTGAGGCTAATTTGACTAGCATCGTTTGCTACAACCAGTTTCAGAACACCCTTGATCAAAAATTCAAAGCTGACATATCCCTAGTAGGAGACTGTGCGAAGAAGTGGAGCAAATTTAAAGACATTGGGTGGAGTTTTCTGGTCCCACCCGCCACCCGGGCTCACAGACCTTCAGATGGTCCATTAAGCTGTCCATCCCGCCTGGGATGATTCACATGGTGGGCGGGATCGGAAAATTTACCCCATTATCACTGAAACAGCAAACACTGTTCTTGGACTGAAGAAGCAAGTGGGTTGGTTCGAAGAAAATGACAAAATCATCATAAAATAGTCACTAAAAAAAAATAAGAATCTTTAAGTATTTGTATATGGCAACAATTAGAATGCAGAGGAGAATACTGAAAGAAATGACGATAGAAGTGGAAACTTGTGATGGAAATTGAACAAACTCAGTGGGCATGTGCACTGGTGGCAGAAAAGTGGAAAAAAGCTCATATTATTTTGATCTTTAACAAAAGGTCAGAAGCATAATCCTGAGAATTATAAGCTTTTAGTTTTGACAACTGTAGTGGGACGGGAAGAAAACCGGATTCTATTATAAGAAAAGTAATTTAAGAGCATCTGGTGAAAATAAAGGCAATAAATTCAGGCCAACGTGTAATTTTATGAAAGGTAGGTTGTGCCTAACAGATTTATTGGAATTCTTGACAATATAACCGAATTAGGGATGAAATTAACATGGCCAATATATACTTGATGAAGCACTCTATAGGACACCACTGGCTCGAATGAAAGCTTATAAGATCCAAACAAAAGTTGTAAATTTGTGAATCAGAAAAGGGAAATGTTGATTCCACAGTCCTACAGCCTGAGCGAACAAGAATGTGATTAGCACAGCGGCTGAGCTGATTTAGGACATCAGGCCTCATAACCACGTCTTTATGGCCTGAAATCCTGCACTGTTATCTTATAGTCAACAAAAAAATCCGACATGCACTTCTTCAAAGTCTTGGATTTGCTGCAATAATATTCAAATGAACACCAAGCATATCTAGGCAGAAATTGTGCTTGCTTTTCCCTTTGGGTACATAAGTTATAAATAAATTTGGAAGGGCTTCTTTCTAAGGTTTTCAGTAATATTGTGTACCGCTCTTGTTAAACATTCTTCCATGGGCAGAATCTTAACAGCAGGGTATTGCTATTATGCCTGCAAGGTGCCTATTCTGGCCACTGTACTTAATTGGATGGTGCTCCCAGAGGAGGCCTCTTAATAGGCCGTTTCCTGTAAGGTCATGCAGGCAGGTGATTATCAGTGGGATCAGGACATGCTTTTGTTTCCAACCTTAGAAACTTTCAAAGATATTAAAATTGCATCCTATATTTCTAAAATTCTAAACCATTCTATTCTGGGGACCCAGACTCAATGCTGAGCAAACCAAATAATCCAAAGATTGATGGAATTTCATCCTTGCGCCTCCTTCGGCAGCACGGTGGTGCAGTGGGTAGCACTGCTGCCTCGTGGCGCCGAGGTCCCAGGTTCAGTCCCGGCTCTGGGTCACTATCCGTGTGGAGTTTGCACATACTCCCCGTGTTTGCGAGGGTTTCGCCCCCATAGCCCAAAGATGTGCAGGGTAGGTGAATTGGCCACGCTAAATTGCCCCTTAATTGGAAAAAATGAATTGGGTACTCTAAATTTTAACAAAAAAAAAAATCCTTGATCCTCCTTTACATACTTGGTATGAGCTACTGATGCTGGCTGCACCTGAAAAGGCAGCAAGTGTGGGAGTAGACATCAATGTTGGGCCATCTCTCATGAAGGTCCCGAGATGGGACAGCACGGTGGCACAGTGGCTAGCACTGCTGCCTCACAGTGCCAGGGATCTGGGTTCGATTCTGACCTTGGAGTGGAGTTTGCGGGTGATGGTGTTGAGTTTGTACATTCTCCTCGTGTCTGCGTGGGTTTCTTCTGGATGCTCCGGTTTCCTCCCACAGTCCAAAGATGTGCAGACGAAGTGGATTTACCATGCTAAATTGCCCCTTCGTGTCCAACGGTTAGGTGAAATTACAGGGATAGGATGGGTGAGTGGGCCAAGGTAGTAGGGTGCTCTTACAGAAGGTCGGTGCACACGTGATGGGCCGAATGGCCTCTCTGCACTCCAGTGATTCTAAGATCAGGTGTTTGGAGGATGCTTTATGGTGGTTGAATGCAACTCCTATGGAGTAAGGGAACTTTCCTATTCCTGTTGGTTCCACAGGAGTCACAATTTGTTATTTTAAACTATAACTGACCTGCAATTGGCAGACTCATTTCTCATTGAGGGCCTTTGGCAGATAATATGCTCTTAATTTATATATATAAATAGCTTAACACATCCAACCAGGACTGTAGAAATTTAGCAATGAGACTTGTGAAAAATGGGCTCAGGTTGTAATGCTGTTAAATTGGTTCACTTTATAGTCTTTACACCTGAAAATGGGTGTAACCCCCCAATTTCCGTCCTTAAGCATTAACGTTTTCAATCTTCTTTCACAGTTTTTCTGTTTCTTTGACATTGGCCTCCTGACTATTTTCTCAGATTTACTGTCACTGAGCATTAATAAATATGTGTTTTCTCTTACTTAATGACGTGAGAGATTTCATTGTTCTTGTTCTGTAAATACAATTTACCCTTTCAGTCAGTTGCCCCCATGAATGTTTTCTTTGGCTACAATATATTCTCCTGCTTGACATATATTCTGTAGAATCCCAACAGAGAAGAAGGCGACCATTTGACCCGTTGAGTCTGCATTGGCCCTACGAAAAAGCACTCTACCTAGGCCCGTTCCCCGGCCCTATCCCTGTAATCCCATAACCCCATCTAACCTGCACATCTTTGGAATGTGGGAGGAATTTATTTGGAGAGCTTGGAGGAAATCCATACAGACATGGGGAGAATGTGCAAACTCCACGCAAGTAGTCACCTGAGGCTGGAATTGAGCCCGGGTCCCTCGCCCTGTGAGGCAGCTGTGCTAGCCACTGTGCCGCCCTAAACCTCTTTCATCTTTTCCCTCCTCACCCACCCCCAGCCAGGCTCTCTCCCCATTGCAAATGGATTAACCTAGAAAGCTAGCCAAAGATGATCAATGGCTTCAACACACTGTCACCACTGGCGAAAAAACTGACAACTGTTCAAAACCAACTCAACTCAAGGGAAGTCCGGGACATTGAACTTTGACCTTGGCCACTGCTTCCCAATGGTTGAATGGGTCGAATTATATTCTGATACTCAATGATTACAGTGTTTTGGCATATCACGTTCTGCAATATGGTAAAAAAAACATGATTTTGGTTTGTGACATTTGAAAACCAATTGGTTACACCAAGGGTACAGCGGAACATGAACTTGTTTCAGCAGTAGGGTTTCAACAAGGTAGATGCAGAAAAATGATTGCCCTCTGAAGTGGAGAACAAGGGGACACAAGCTTACAATTGGAAGTAGACTAACTCGTTATTAATTCAGGAAACAGACTTTAGCACAAGGGATTGTAGAAATCTAGAACTTTGTCCACCAGCTGTGGATGCTGGGTCAGTTGAAACTTTCAAGACAAAGATTATTTTTCCGTAAGGATATCAAGAGAGAGGGATCAAAGGCCAATATGAGTCAATGCTGGGTGACAGGAACCATTTTTGGTTACTTTAAAAACTGCCAGTGACTCATGGACCCACCATTTAATGCAGAGTCACCATGCAGAATCAGGCCGGATATGGGGGCGCAGAGTGGTATCACGATAGTGCCGAGGAGGAGCACTCTTCTTCCTGGTCCCACGCAAATCAAAATTTTAAACCTCTCAGGCCATGACTTCATCAGCCCACGATGATCGGCCATTCAACATCCAAAATAAGCTTCTGGTTCATATATTTCAACATCCACCAACCAGAAATAGATGAACAAGATGCTGATCCATTCAAATACCTGCATGAAAATTGATAGAGGTAGGTTTGAGTTTCAAAATGCTGGTTCTGGTGAACAGCTGATTCTCAAGTGCTGACTATTCATTTTAATCAAGCAAGAAATAGGCAGTCGCAGTTGTTAGGAAGACTTCCTTTTTTAAGTTGTAATGTCCAGGTATTTTTGCTGAATGCTACTTACTTTGCGGTGAGATGCTCTGCTGTGCAGGCTTTAAGGTTTAAGTAATCTGAATAATTTGCTTTGGGGAGACTGTTGCCATGTAATTTCTGTTCCATGTGCTTCTGTAGTGAACGGTTTACAGTATATGTTATTGATTTTATTCAGTCTCTCATAAGGATGCCTTATACTGGCACGGTTAAGATCTGGCACAGGCATGTTGCGGTGAATCGAAGATTAGCATCCCAATATATTTACCAGTCCTACAACCATATACATTTCTGTACCCTAATCCCAAATTTCCTGGTTAATTCTGTTCGTGAATCCATAGGGATGGATTTCAAGTGATTTATTAAATTGTCCAGTTATTTACATCTGTCGGTCTGTTGGAGACTCTCGTCCATGTTCATCCATATTGAAAGATATGCCCCATCATTTAAGACTGGGGTAGATATGGGGCTGGATTCTCCATTCCTGAGACTAAATGTTGAAGCCGGGGCAGGATTCGTGGACTTCCATGACGGCAAAACCGACGCCAAACCTTGACCGATTCAGCGACTGTGGAGGGGCTAGCACCGGCGCTACGTGGAACACAATCGATTTGAATGAATGACGGTGCGGGATTCGCGAGGTCCGTGATTGACACTCGGGAGGCTGACAAGCTTCAGCCGCATATTCACATTACAATCCCCAACAAGCTCATCCCAGCCAACAAGATGGCATTGGTTGAACTGGAGCGCACCCATACACCTGATGGGTTAGCTAGGGCCAGAGGGAACCTAGGGGAGTGGCCTGGGGGAACACCGATACAACCCGTGGTCCTAAGAGCACAGTGGGCAGTCAGCAGCATGCGCAAGCTGCATGGTTGCCTTGCAGACTGCAGCAATGGTGTACCGTGCCTGTCCACCCTGACCCGACAGCACACCTCCTGACCACCACCCCGCTATTCCTTCCCCCCCCCCCCCCCCAAGCCATGGCAGAAGCTCCCCCGGCCAGCGGCACAACTATCAGCAAACTATGGCGGTGTTGGTCCGTACCCCCTCTCTCTCCCTCATCAGCCACGACAGGGTTTCACGATTTTTGAAAGCACAAGTGAACCCCGCCGTCGGGAATTCAACCCACCGGAGGCGGAGAATCACGGAGGCCCCGGAGAATACTGGGTTGGGTCCGCTAATGATATGCAAATGCTGTTTACGGTATGGTTGTTCAGGAACGCATTGACACCGCTATGG
Organism: Scyliorhinus torazame; assembly: GCF_047496885.1. Classification (NCBI taxonomy): domain Eukaryota; kingdom Metazoa; phylum Chordata; class Chondrichthyes; order Carcharhiniformes; family Scyliorhinidae; genus Scyliorhinus; species Scyliorhinus torazame. The sequence goes on from NC_092709.1 coordinate 123,988,880, forward strand.
AGGCGACGGAGAATTTTGATTTGGCATGAAATCGCCACCCAAACTCGTCGACTGAGAATCCCACTCGTGAATCTTTGCTGTTGCTTAGAAAACTCGTGGTAATGCCATGGCAGCTCATTGTATACCCATCAATGTTCCATGACAATGTACTCAATGAAAGGAAAATCAAGTAGGTAGTTTAACAGACAGTTGATACACAACAAACAGCTGGTGATGCACGTTTCTTGGTTGTTGTTGCTACTGTACATAGGGTATATGATTTAATGTTTAAGCAACATTTTGTCAAATAGTTTTTGTAAATGACAAGTGTCTGAAATTTGTCACCTGTATCCTATTTGTCTTTGATTTTATTAAACCTCTATTTTTGAAAGGAAAAGTCTGATGTAATTAGTAATTGTGGAATCAAATTGGCCATTACTTGGAACAGAGCAAGCAATGTAGTCAAAATTGTTTCTAACGAGAATAAAAGCATTTTAAAATTTACATTTAGTTCATCCAGGTATTCAAACAAGTAGTTGCTTATTTGTTTAATTATTAATAACATGGGGCATCTTGACATTTTTGGGTTGCTTTTGTGCATTTCTTCTTATCACGTTTGTCGATACAAAAATTATTATCTGTTGCGCATCAGAAACTTTAATCTGATCTTGCTTTAGAATGATGAAAATATAGCTGTTTGTCGATTCTTGCTCTCTAGACTTTGAGTCCGAAGTTGTACATTCAACTTCTCCCACAGGCCTGACAGCACGAAGACAGTTTTCCGCTGCTGGGAATGCTGCCCTTTGGATGACCTGTTAAACTGAGGCAATGTCTGCCTGTCCATATGGATAAAGATCCAATGTTACTGTTGGAGCAAGAATTCAGATCTCATATTGTTCAGGTTGATATTGATCTCTTAATCGAAAGAATCTGGATTTGGAGTAGTTAAAATAAAATAAAAGAAGTGACTTTCCTCTCCAGGATCATGTGGGATTGGATGGAACCTGCTTAGTTATATCTATATGGAGATTGGTACCACACTGACATGTTGCCAACTGTAATTTTAGTTGAAGGCCTGTGTGGACAAGCCTTTTCGGTGAACTCAAACCCATTGGAAACGTCATGAAAGCCTGAAGAGCCTGAAAGCGAGTTAAGTTGTTTCAGATATTTTCAGGTTTCTTATTTAAACACAAGGCCAACGCAGCTGGTTGCCCTATCGTAGCAGGCAATGGGACCCTGTGCGAGAACGCGTCTGACTACATCGAGGGCATTTTGAAACCCATTGTACAAGAAATGCCCAGCTTCTGTCGTGATACGACGGACTTACAGAAACTCAGCACCCATGGACCAGTTGAACCTGGAACATTCCTCGTCACAATGGACGTCTCGGCACGCTACACCAGCATCCCCCATGACGACGGCATTGCTGCAACAGACTCAGTACTCAACACCGATAATTGTCAATCTCCAGATGCAATTATACTACTCATCCGCTTCATCCTGGAACACAATGTCTTCACCTACGACAACAAGTTCTTCATCCAGACACACGGAACAGCCATGGGGACCAAATTCACACCTCAATATGCCAACATCTTCATACACAGGTTTGAACATGACCTCCTCACCGCACAGGACCTTCAACCGATGTTATATACCAGATACATCGATGACATTCTTTTCCTTTGGACCCACGGTGAAGAATCACTGAAAGGGCTACACAATGACATCAATAAGTTCCATTCCACCATCAGACACACCATGAACTACTCTCCAGAATCAGTTGCATTCTTGGACACTCTCATCTCCATCAAGATTGGTCACCTCAGCACTCCGCTTTACCGCAAGCCCACGGATAACCTCACGATGCTCCACTTCTAGTTTCCACCCGAAACATTAAAGAAGCCATCCCCTATGGACAAGCCCACCATATACACAGGACCTGCTCAGATGAGGAGGAACGTAACAGACATCTACAGACGCTGAAAGATGCCCTTGTACGAACGGGATATGGCGCTCGACTCATTGATCGACAGTTCCTACTCGCCACAGCAAAAAACCGCACCAACCTCCTCAGAAGACAAACACGGGACACAACCAACAGAGTACCCTTCGTCATCCAGTACTTCCCTGGAGTAGAGAAACTTCGACATCTTTGCAGCCTTCAACACGTCATTGATGAAGACGAACATCTTGACAAGGCCATCCCCACACCTCCAGTACTTGCCTTCAAACAACCGTGCATCCTCAAGCAAACCATTGTTTGCAGCAAACTACCCACCATTAGGAGAACAGCAACCACGACACCACACAGCCCTGCCATGGCAATCTTTGCATGACGTGCCAGATTATCGACAGATCATTACACGTGAGAACACCACCCACCAGGTACGCGGTACATACTCGTGTGACTCGGCCAATGTTGTCTACCTCATACGCTGCAGGAAAGGATGCCCCGAAGCATGGTACATTGGCTAGACCATGCAGACACTGCGACAACGGATGAACGGACATCACGCGACAATTACCAGGCAGGAATGTTCCCTTCCAGTCGGGGAACACTTCAGCAGTCAAGGGCATTCAGCCTCTGATCTTTGGGTAAGCGTTCTCCAAGGCGGTCTTCAGGATGCACGACAACGCAGAATCGCTGAGCAGAAACTTATAGCCAAGTTCTGCACACATGAGTACGGCCTCAACCCGGATCTTGGATTCATGTGGCATTACATTCACCACCCACCATCTGGCCTAGGATTGCAAAATCCTACCAACTGTCCTGGCTTGAGGCAATTCACACCTCTTTAACCTGTGATTACCCCCTCTCCAGTCGCTCTGTCTGGACCTGTAAAGACTTAATTACCTGCAAAGACTCGCATTCAAAGTATCGTGTTGCATCATTGACTTTGTCTATATATGTGTTTCTTGAACCCACCTCTTCATTCACCTGAGGAAGGAGCTGCGCTCCGAAAGCTAGTGATTTGAAACAAACCTTTTGGACTTTAACCTGTTAGACTTCTTACTGTGCCCACCCCAGTCCAACGCTGGCATCTCCACATCTTTTTTAACCAGTAGGATCTGAATTGCTCCTCCCAAGGAAGTCTAAGGCCTATCACCTTAGTTCCTAGGGGTCCTGTGAGATTACCAAAAATCTTGCTCCTACCTGTCAGACAGATTGTGAGTTTAGTAGGGAGGCCAATATTAGATATAAATGAGAATTGTCCATAAAATGATTATTGATTTTTGAATTTGTCAACCAGCTCAAGGTGAGCACTCCTGCCGTCCCACCCCAACCCAAATACAAAACCCCATCCCGATTTAAAATCATTGTTTTTGGCAAAGGAGGTATTTATTCCACTTTGACTTGGTAATCAGTGGGTTTTTTGACAGTTGATTCTAGAGAATAAGTGTTTTTCACTCTTGTAATGTAAACACTACTGACAAGGCTAGCATTTATTGTCCATCCCAAATTGTCCTTGAGAAAGTGATGAGCCGCCATCTTAAACTGATGGAACTTTTCTTTAGCAGTTTTGTACAACTGAATGGCTTCCTCTGCCCCTTCAGAGAGCAGTTAAGTGTCATTCACATTGCTGTGGGTCAGATGTGGACAGCAGATTCCATCCCCTTAAGGGCTTCAGTAAACTAGATGGGTTTTTATTACAACCTGATAGTTTCAGAACGGGAGGTGGTGGTATAGTGGTATTGTTGCTGGACTAGTAATCCAGAGGTCCGGGGTAATCCTTTGGGGTCCAGGGTTCGAATCCCACCACAGCAGCTGGTGGAATTTGAATTTGATTTAAAAAATCAGAAATTAAAAGTCGAATAATGAGCATAAAAATTTTACTGATTGTCATAAAACCCATCTGGTTTACTAATATCCTTTAGGGAAGGAAATCTGCCATCCTTACCTGTTCTGGCCTACGTATGACTCAGACCCACAGCAACATGGTTGACTCTTAACTGCCGTCTGAAATGGCAGAGCAAGCCTCTCAGTTAGAGATGAGAAACAAATGTTGGCCCAGACACTGACCCCCACATCCCATGAAATAATTTTAAAAATTATGATTTTAGCATTTTATTCCAGGCCTATTAATTAATTGAATTTAAATTCCCTGAGCTGCATGGTGGAATTATTAGAGCATTAGCCCAGTAACGTTATTCCTATGCTGCCATCCTCCTCTGTTTTTACATGTCTATTTAGTCAAATTCATTTATGTTATCATTCTTGAGATGTTATCAAAAAATAATCTGGGTACTACAAATTTATTTGCACTGCCTTGTAATGCATGGTGCTTACTCATAGGAAACATAAACAAACCGAAGTCAGCCGTTTTGTACAACGCTTGTGGTATAAAAAGCAAGATCACATCAAATATCTCAGATGATGTCCTGAGGGGTGAGCTTGGAATTTGTTTTCTGAGAATATTCTGAGCCACAGTGTGTGCTGCCTCTTAGTAATGATCCCTAGTCTGTAATATTCTTTGGAGTGAATTTAATTAGAATTTTGAAGTTTCTTTTATTTAACTTTGAATGAGTTTTTACTTTTGCCAGCTGTGGATTTTATGGCAAATGACCTTTTCCTGAAATCGAATAATCTGAAGTGAAATAATTTAGCTTTTAAAATCATACTGCAAACTAATAGTGAAACCTATATATTTGTATATAAGGCTATCCAGTACACTGTGATAAAATATTATTCTATCGTTGCCTCTTCACACTCATTACAACCCATTTATCACCACCTTTTTGTTATACCATGAATAGAAGACTCAGAAAATAAGATAATGAGTAACAGAAAAAGCCCAGAAATCTGTCCTTTTTTGTTAGATCTACTCCACTTACTGACCACATTTCTCAATACTTTATCCCTTTAGAAACACATCTAACTGCCTCTTACACTCATTTATTCCATCCACTCCAATATTACATTATTCTATTGCTTGAAAAGGTTTCCTTTTTGCAGCCTTTCTGAAAATCGCTTATTGTCACAAGTAGGCTTCAAATGAAGTTACTGTGAAAAGCCCCTAGTCGCCACATTCCGGCGCCTGTTCGGGGAGGCTGGTACGGGAATTGAACCGCGCTGCTGGCCTGCCTTAGTCTGCTTTCAAAGCCAGCGATTTAGCCCTGTGCTAAACAGCCTTTCTAAATATTAACTCATGTCCTATATACTGTTGTTGGCTCTAACACCTAAAATATTATATATTGGGAGTTTGAACCAGCTTTTAAAGAACTATTCCAATCAGACTTTGTGAGATACCTCACCTTTCCAAGGCAATCTGTGGTAGACTGGACAGTGTTCAGGTGTCAGCCTTAGTCCCATTCATGAGTTTGTGCAATCATGAGTAATGGTTTGATCAGGGCAGTCAAATCTCCAGGATGGCTTTGATGTGCCCTATTTCAGCATCAAGCTTGCAAAGTGAGCAAATGGTTCCAGCCCTATTTATGATGATGCCAATAAAGCCAATCTTTTAGCATGTGGAACTGTTGGAATTCCAACCCGTATACTGATCAGTGAATAAGCTTGTAGTAGACGGTAGTAGAGCAATCACTGGCAGATTTCTCAACCAGCAGTTCAGGGAAATTGACCCATTTGGCTGCTCCATTTTCAAAGGTGAATTTGAGCATAGGGTGGAGCCCATTCAGGATGATTTTTATGTGCAATTGCCGATTCAAATATAGCAAAAAGTAGCATCTACATATGAAAATATGCAATGGGCATGATGTTTGCGAAAACTGGGCCTAGAAGGGATCCCAAGCAACACCAATATTTAGACATACATGATAAAATTGAACTCAACTGCACATGTTGCTGAGTTTATAAGTTCAGTGAATACTAATTCACACATAGTGACAGTTCTGGATCACCATTATATAGCACTGTAGTGTAATGCCTATGGTTTACTTGGGTGGTATATTGGAGAATGGACTAGCAACATCAAATTAGTACATGGACACGGAATGCTATTGATATGGAAGCCTTGTCTGGTCTTCACAAATGTGATGGAATCCTTCATGTATATATGGAAAACTTGATCAATTCTAATCTCCCCAACTATTTAACCAATTGATATTGTGCAGAAACAGTTATTGATAAGATAGAATATAAAAGGAAAAATAGAGTCCACTTTCCAATCAATCAGCACTCTCTTATGAATTATAAATTGTTGCTCCCTTTACATTTGGTATTCTTGTGAATTGTCCTGATGAGTGCAAGATGAAAAACTTCAACAACAACAATATACTTTATTATCTAAGTAACATTGGATACCCAAGGATGATTAAACTTTGAGGAGGTTTGATGGCATTACAAATTCTCAGATTTTAAAGTGGATGGTTTAGAACAATCAACTGGATACGGATATAAAATTACCACTTTATAAATATTCCCATGCATCCATTATTTTAAATTATATTTAGTCTAAATTGGTGCAGTGGACAATAGCAGTCAATATTTTCCATACAGCTAATGTACAATGTTGTTCACAGTGAAGGAAAAAAAATTGTAACAACTTTATCCAGTGATAATCTGCAATTACTTATCAGAAAATAGCAGTCTGGATATATTTTTGTTCAATCAATAATAATGTTCAGTCATTTACTTTCTGATCCATTTTTGTTGCTATTTTTGGCCTACATCTTCGTGGATAATGTTAGACTGCATGACAATATTCCCATCAGCAAATTATAGGCAAATTTCTTGAGAATCCAAACAGCATGGCCGGGATTCTCCGACCCCACGCTGGGTCGGAGAATCCCCGGGGGGGGCGCGCGAGAATCGCACCATGCCGCCCCGACGCTGACTCACCAATTCTCTGGCACCGATTTTCAGGCACCTGCGGGATCGCCGCCGCACCGGTCGGGGGCCATTGAAAGCGCCCCCCCCAACCCCCGGCGATTTTCCGGGACTCGACGGGCCGAGTGCCCGCCAAGTCCCACCGGTGTGGGTTACATATGGTCCCACCCGGTGGGACCTTGGAGTTCTGTCTGCGGGGGCCGTCCTGGTGGGGGGCGGGGGGGATCCAACTCTATGGTGGCCTGGCCCGCAATCGGGGCCTACTGATCGGCAGGCGGGCTGGTTCTTTGGGGGCCTATGTTCCTCCATGCCGGGCCCCTGTAGGGCTCCGCCATATTGCCTGGGAGCCGGCGCGGAGACGGGAACCCACATGCATGCGCGAACTCGCGTCGGCTGTGGCGTGCCGGTTTTCGGATGCCGGAGCTGCGGAGACCACTCCTGCGCCATACTAGCCCCTTGGGAAGGGGTGGATAGCGGCCAGTTCAGGCCCGTTGACGCCGGAGTGGCTTACGGCACTATTCACACCGGCGCCAGAACATGGCCGCAGGATTGGAGAATCCCGGTCCATATGTTTGGGCCAGGAATGGCCCTGGGCAGGAGTTTTGTTAATGGGAATTTCACCCCCCCCCACAACACCCTTCCGTAATCCTGCTCTGTCTTGGAGGAGTCTAGCGTCGAGTGCAACGACAACAATCTATCCCTCAATGCCATCAAAACTAAAGAGCTGGTCATTGACTTCAGGAAGCAAAGTACTGTACACACCCTTGTCTGCAGCAATGGGGCCGAGGTGGAGATGGTTAGCAGTTTCAAATTCCTAGGGGTACACATCTCCAAAAATCTCTCCTGGTCCACCCATGTCGACACTACCACCAAGAAAGCACAACAGTGCCTATACTTCCTCAGGAAACTAAGGAAATTCGGCATGTCCACATTAACTCTTACCAGCTTTTACAGATGCACCATGAAAAGCATCCTATCGGGCTGCATCACAGCCTGGTATGGCAACTACTCGGCCCAAGACCGCAAGAAACCTCAGCGAGGCGTGAACACCGCCCAGTCCATCACACAAACCTGCCTCCCATTCATTGACTCCATCTACACCTCCCGCTTTTGATTTTCCATTTACAAAGTAAATCCTTATTTCAGTTATATGCTCAATCATCAATTAGTTCCCTTTCAAAAATACTATGTTGGGATTGAACATGTGTTAAAATAATTAAGGTTTCATTAACGAGAACAGATGTTTTAGAAAACTGAAGAGAAATCTTTATATTGCTGGGGGGGTTTTCTGTCTTCCAATTTTAACTTAATCCTCCCTTCCAATTCCTGTATGGCACATTAGTGCCATTAATTCGATCAGAAAGGAGTGAGCCACAGCTATCAGCCGTGTGACCTGTGTTAGATTATTGGAAAGCATGGTCTGCTCCTTGGTTGATGTGATGTGACTCATTTGCTTTCCTTGCCGCATTCGCTGCCCTCTCAAGGGGTACAATTTACCAATGCACAGCTAGCAGCTTGGCCAAAAAACTGACAAAACCCATTGCAGTTCAGATGATCAGATTTGACTTCCAAATGGCCGTGGGATTCAAACCTGCCCCTTCTGGATTTTAAGGCACGCAGATTACTGTTACACTGGATGACTGCTTGACCAACCGTTTGTGCTACAATGAAAACAGAAAATGCTGGAAATACTTAGCAGGCCAGGCAGCACCTGTGGAAACAGAGTTAAAGATGTTTCAGGTCAATAACTGGACCAGGTGAGGGAAATAGCATTATACATTAGAAGCCAAAAATTAAGCTTCAAATGCGGGAAATCTGTAAAAAAAAAAAAAACAGTAAATGCTGGAAATATACAGCAGAGTGATAAATATCTGAAAGAAAAACAGTGGTCAATGTTTCCAGTAGGAGCATTCATCTGAACTGCTGCAGTTTATTTTCTGATGTAGAAATTTATCATCTGATCTACTGAAGGCTTGAAGGGATATAGGAATTGCTAGATGATGAAAGACCAGTATTCATTTAGTTTGTCTTCTATAATCTTGGTAGTCGTGATATCGGAGCTGTTGAATGATCATGAAAATTTGTCTATCAATATGTTTACAGCAGATGCAGAAATTACATGAGGAAAACCCTAGTTGGAGAGAGCTTTGGGAACCATCACTTCAGATTTATTTTTTCCACCTATGCATCCCACACGCGGCACATGCCCTTTTCTTTCCTGTTCACCCTGCACCAAGTACATTCTGTCAGCATCCATGATGATGCCTCATACTCCAGCCAGAAGGATCCAGACAAGCTAAGCCATGGATTTCTTCACAGCGCTCATTAGCACTGACAGTGGGTCCACACTTGCAGGGAAGGAATCAACTCTTTAAACCTTCTTCTTTCATTGCCATTAAACCTATCATCGATTGGTACAGACCTTCAAGCCAGTGGAGAAAATTGACTTTGATTGAATTGTAACTGGTGCCCTCCTCTTGCACACAAAGAGTTAACAGTTAGCTTTTAGCAGGGTCAATATCTTTGAACCTGGCCAATAATATTAAGAGCCAATATTTCTAAGTGCACTCACTCTACCTAGTACATAAAGTCAGACGATTAAAAATCAAAAATGTACACAAACATTTTATTACTTTTTTTTTAAAAATGAATCAATATTTGAGTGAAAATGGCTATGTTCTTACTCTTTTAAGCAATATTTCTGAGTCCCAGGAACATTAGGTGCCTTCACTTCATAACATTAAATTATTAAGTAAGTACTGATTACAGAATGTTCAACACGATAAGCCTCACTTCAGTAATATTGCACTTGGATTACTTCTGTTCTGCTGCTGCATGATTTTATTTTAATTAACTGTTAAGCTTTTACACTGATACTTTGTTAAATATTTAATACAGAGATTTCTGTTTGACAACCGCTGGATGGATCATTCAAATGCCGGAGATTATTGAGGTAGACATACTACAATTGACATCAGCATCTTTCAGCTCAATAGGTTGCTGTCTCTGCTTTAGATGGGTTCCATTTATTTGTCAAAAAGTGATATATATTTATAATATTATTCCTGAAATTTAATCTCATGATATTTTCCTCAACTGTAGAGGGGATTGTCAATGATTTAGAAAATAGCAGTGCTGGTGGAAAGAGAAATAGTAATTTGTGGGAGAGATTTGTTGAGCAATTTTGCAGATGTATGCTGATGCAGTTCTCTAGCTCAAAGTGGATTTAATTGTGTTTGTGTGAAATTACATTCACACATGAGGCGTGAACATAAAATAGTTATTTTTTCATGAATAAGTGTTGAAATAGGGTGCTATTAATTTTTAAATGTTAACTTTTATGATGTTACCATTATTTTTATTCAGGAATATGTTTTAAATGCACAAGCTACTGTGTCATAGTATGGTAAAAGTTCCTAAGATAGATGAGAGAATTGGTTTGGGTGAAGAGTCCTCAGCCCATTTTATTTAATTTGTCCAGATTATTGTTCACATTTTCTGTCTATTGTGGAACCAACTGATTTTAATATAAATCCAGCAATCCTCAGGGTGACTTTTAATTGCCAAGGGCTTGTGTCTAGGTTTGACTGAAGAACAGTCAACTTAAAAAAAATTAATTTACTGAATGCGGGCTTCGCCATTTATTGCCCATTCATAGTTGCCCTTCAGAAGGGGGTGGTGTGTTGCCTTCTTCAATGGCTGAAGTCTCTGAGGTGTAGGTACACCCATAGTGCCATTAGGGAGGGAATTCCAGGATTTTGACACAACGACAGTGAAGGAACAGCGATATATTTCCAAGTTGGGCTGGTGGATAACTTGGAAGGAGATCTCCAGAATGTGGGGTTCACAGATATTTGCTGCTCTTGTCCTTCTAGATAGCAGTGGTCCTGGGTTTGGAAAACGCTGCCTAAGGAACCTTGGTGAGTTCCTGCAGTGCATCTTGTAGATGGCACACATGGCTGCCACTTTTGTCGGTGGTGGAAGGATTGATTGTTGTGGACGGGCAAGCAGCTGCTTTGTCCTGGATGGTTTCGAGCGTCTTGAGTGTTATTGGAGCTGCACTAATCCAGGCAATTGGAGAGTATTCCATTACACTTCTGACTTGTGCCTTGTAGATGGTGCACAGGCTTTGGAGAGTGAGGAGATGAGTTACTCGTCTCAGGATTCCCCAGCCTTTGACCAGCTCTGGTAGCCACAGTGTTTATATGGCTGGTCCAGTTCAGTTTCTGGCCAATGGTAACCCCCAAGATGTTTAATGAGGGGGATTCAGTGATGGTAATGCCATTGAATGTCAAGCGGCGATAGTTAGATCCTCTCTTGTTGAAGATGGCCATTGTCTTATACTTGTGTGGCGCAAGTGTTTGCCACTTGTCAGTTCTTTGAGCCAAGGTCCACCTGATTCAATTTGTGTGACCTGTTTCTGTGCTACAAACTATGAATAATTCTTTATTTTGCTGATCAATTCCATGCAGAAGCCCATCAATTTGTAGTCACCAAAAAACAGCGAACTGCAGCCTGTCTGCCTCTCGGAGACTTGCCAGTTATATTCAAATGAGGACGAACCTGAACCTGGTTCGAGCTTCTGGACCATGAGTTGAGGGCTCAGTTACTTCATACCTGCTTTCGATAAAGATTGAAAAGCTACTGCGTTGACTGATGCACTTAGTTCACAATCCATTTCAAATGTTGATCGCTTTGCTTGTAAGAAAAAAGCTTGCTGCACCTGTGACTTTTATGCCTCACAACCCTGATCCCATGCTGTCTTATTCTGCTTCCCTGGTACATCCAAAAGTATTGTTCCAAATTTCCTGCCACTATCACATTAAAGGTATCTAAAATACCTTTTCAGACCAAAGCGCTTCAAAGCCATTCCACATAGATCCTCCCTCTGAGATGAGGGATCACCATTGTTGCTTTTGAGAATGTAAGAACAAAAGAAGTAAGAGCAGTAGACCATTCCTCATGTTAAGCCTGCTCTGCCATGCAATAAAAATCAGGACTGATCTTCAGCTTCAATACTACTTACTGGTTCCTCTTGCTTCCCTGGCAGATCAAAAATCTGACTGCCTCAGTCTTAAATATATTCAATGTTGGAGCAGCTCCAACCCCCTGGGATAGAGAATTAACCAAGGATTCACAATCCTTTCAATTAAGGAATTTCTCCTCATCTCATCTTTAATGATGACCCCTTTATCATGAGAATGTACCCTCCGTTTCTCTATATTACCTTTCATTGGATAAGCTCAGTATTGTGCCAACTACACCAAGTGCAGCCTGACAAGACTATTGTTTTACTTTTGCGTGACATGAAGTTTATAACTCAACTGATATTGTATTCTAATCCAACATCCTACTTTGTTTGTTGCCACTTCAGGTTATTAGGTATGGTGAACAAAAAATTGACTGACACGCCACCCAGGGAGTATATGTGTCTCCTATTTTTACTTCTAAAATGAAGCACCCTGCATTTGTTGACATTTCAATTCATGTACTGAAATGCCCCCTGTTTGTATGATGTTTGTATAAGGGTTGAAAATATAAAAGATCCCCTAACAAGGGTGCAATTGATTGCACTCCCATCCCCACCAATTTTCTATTGCAGAGATGGCCAAGGTCTTCAGTGCCTCTCCCCTCCTTCCCCCAGTCAACTAACCCTACTCATCTTCTGCTGAGATAGCCCAGGTCTTTAGAACATCTCTCCACCTTCCAGGGAGATTAGCTGAGATGTGAAGGGAAAATGAGAATGATCCCAAAGAATTGATTGGAGTCACAAATAAGGAAATTAATGGGACCAAATCAAACCAAGTCAACTTCAAATCAACTTTCAAGGAAAGCAGGAAATTCCAACTATATAGGGTGAAGTATTTTAACCAGACTTGGTTTACTAATCTCACTGTCCTTCCAATAGTTCGTTTTGCTTCTTGTTCATTTGCCATCCACTGATCTAGTCCCTTTTGAAATACACTCCCATCACCTTCCTTGTACTGTAAACATGGCTATCTTGGCAATAAATGTGTTGATAGTGCGGGTGATTGCTTTGATCACTTTATTTCCAATTGATCTCCAGTGTCATGCTTCCCAGGATTCCGGAACAAGCAGTCTTCTGTGTCCTTCTTGAGGACACAGTACAGAGGTTCATCCCAAAGAAAAGAAAGGTTATCAGAGGGGGGATTAGGCAGCCATGGCTGACAAAGGAAGTTAGGGAATGCATCAAAGCAAAAGAGAAAGCCTATAATGTGACAAAGAGTAGTGGGAAGACAGAAGATTGGGAAGGCTACAAAAACAAACAGAGGATAACAAAGAGAGAGATAAGGAAAGAGAGGATCAAATTTGAAGGTAGGCTAGCCAGTAACATTAGGAATGATAGTAAAAGTTTTTTAAAATACATTAAAAACAAACGGGAGGCAAAAGTTGACATTGGGCCGCTCCAAAATGACGCTGGTAATTTTGTGATGGGAGACAAGGAAATAGCTGAGGAACTGAATAAGTACTTTGCGTCAGTCTTCACAGTAGAGGACATGAGTAATATCCCAACAATTCCGGAGAGTCAGGGGGCAGAGTTGAATATGGTAGCCATCACAAAGGAGAAAGTGCTAGAGAAACTAAGAGGTCTAAAAATTGATAAATCTCCGGGCCCAGATGGGCTACATCCTAGAGTTCTAAAGGAGATAGCTGAATAAATAGTGGAGGCGTTAGTTATGATCTTTCAAAAGTAACTGGAGTCAGGGAAAGTCCCAGAGGATTGGAAAATCGCTGTTGTAACCCCCCTGTTCAAGAAGGGAACAAGGAAAAAGATGGAAAATTATAGGCCAATTAGCCTAACCTTGGTTGTTGGCAAGATTCTAGAATCCATTGTTAAGGATAAGATTTCTAAATTCTTGGAAGTGCAGGGTCGGATTAGGACAAGTCAGCATGGATTTAGTAAGGGGCCCGTGCCTGACAAACCTGTTAAGAGTTCTTTGAAGAGATAACAAATAGGTTAGACCAAGGAGAGCCAATGGATGTTATCTATCTTGACTTCCAAAAGGCCTTTGATAAGGTGCCTCACGGGAGACTGCTGAGTAAAATAAGGGCCCATGGTATTCGAGGCAAGGTACTAACATGGATTGACGATTGGCTGTCAGGCAGAAGGCAGAGAGTTGGGATAAAAGGTTATTTTTCGGAATGGCAACTGGTAACGAGTGGTGTCCCGCAGGGTTCAGTGTTGGGGCCACAGCTGTTCTCTTTATATATTAACGATCTAGATGACGGGACTGAGGGCATTCTGGCTAAGTTTGCCGATGATACAAAGATAGGTGGAGGGGCAGGTAGTATGGAGGAGGTGGGGAGGTTGCAGAAAGATTTAGACAGTTTAGGAGAGTGGTCCAAGAAATGGCTGATGAAATTCAACGTGGGCAAGTGCGAGGTCTTGCACTTTGGAAAAAAGAATAGAGGCGTGGACTATTTTCTAAACGGTGACAAAATTCATAATGCTTAAGTGCAAAGGGACTTGGGAGTCCTAGTCCAGGATTCTCTAAAGGTAAACTTGCAGGTTGAGTCCGTAATTAAGAAAGCAAATGCAATGTTGTCATTCATCTCAAGAGGCTTGGAATATAAAAGCAGGGATGTACTTCTGAAGCTTTATAAAGCATTAGTTAGGCCCCATTTAGAATACTGTGAGCAATTTTGGGCCCCACACCTCAGGAAGGACATACTGGCACTGGAGCGGGTCCAGCGGAGATTAACACGGATGATCCCAGGAATGGTAGGCCTAACATACGATGAACGTCTGAGGATCCTGGGATTATATTCATTGGAGTTTAGGAGGTTGAGGGGAGATCTAATAGAAACTTACAAGATAATGAATGGCTTAGATAGGGTGGATGTAGGGAAGTTGTTTCCATTAGCAGGCGAGACTAGGACCCGGGGGCACAGCCTTAGAATAAAAGGGAGTCACTTTAGAACAGAGATGAGGAGAAGTTTCTTCAGCCAGAGAGTGGTGGGTCTGTGCAATTCATTGCCACAGAGGGCGGTGGAGGCCGGGACGTTGAGTGTCTTTAAGACCGAAGTTGATCAATTCTTGATTTCTCGAGGAATTAAGGGCTATGGAGAGAGAGCGGGTAAATGGAGTTGAAATCAGCCATGATTGAATGGTGGAGTGGACTCGATGGGCCGAATGGCCTTACTTCCACTCCTATGTCTTGTGGTCCTTCTGATGTTGCAACTCTCAACGCCATATGGAAAGCCAGCTACGGGTAGAATAAAGGTCTTCATAGACACCCAGCCATGCCTTTATTCAATAAAAACAGAAAGTGACAGAAACAAAACCCAAGGATGAAACTGCTCTTGTTCTATCTGTTAGCAGTTAGTTACCATGACAAAGATAAAGATTTGACGTCAGCTACATTGTGCTTGAGTGAAGAATGATGTGCTCTGTGGGGATGGAGTGTGAGGAAAGCCAAAAGCTGACCAAAAACAAAATTGATGTTGAAAAGTAAGTAAACAGCTACATCACATATGAGAGCACACCAGGATGTACTAACTTACCTATTTGGTCAAATACTCTATCCTACAACAGGGAGGAATTTATTTGTTTTCATTGGCAATTTAGACATCTGGAAAATAAAGGTATACTTTCTAAAGGTTAACTGAGATGAATAAAATAAAAACACTTCCATTCATGTCATGTCTTTCCCAGTCATGCCTTTCCCAGTCTTACAACATCCCAATGCATTTTACAGCCAATGAGGTACTTTTTCAAATGTAGCCATAGTTGTAAATGCTTCAAGACAAAGAAATAACAGAACTCTTAAGTCATGGTTGAAATGCACACACTGGCTAACATTATTTGGGAAGTATGTTTTTGCTCGCAGGAGCTGAGTTTATGTATAAATGACACTGGTTGACTAACAGGGTGAAGAGTTATGTAACTCTACACTAGCAGAGAAAGCTTTTTTGGTGCTCTGGGTCCAATCATTATGGGTTCAGAGAAACTAACTCTGCAAAAGAATGCAAACAAGAGGTAAAGAGCACAGCATACTTTCACTGTACTTCTATCTGCATGATCTAGGGAAATGTTTTTCCTCTGAACCTCAGGGATAAGTCTTTAAGATGAAAACTAAAGCAGCTTGCTGGGAAGATGCAATTTATTTGGACTGAAGTCTACATCAGGATTTTCCAAAACATTTCTGGCCATGGAATCCTTTTGACCTCGCAAGTGTACTGATGGAACCCCTGAGAAACATTCTTATAATCTTGAAGAGTTAAACTCTAAATATTGATTGTTTTTATGCCATAGGTGCAAACATACAAAAACAAATTCATAAAAACTCTTCTATTTCTTATATGTATGCATTTATTATAATTCTAAAGTTCTATTCAACAAAGTACTTACCGTATTTTTGTCAGTTTTAATGAGAGGATTGATTCACAAATTTGTTTAATATTAGGAGAGTTGCTGGAGAGCTGGATTCTCATATCAGAAACATGCACACCTATATACTCATGCTATATACCCTCTCTCTCTTCCTTTCTCACATACACACTGGCCAGGATTTTACAGTGCCTGGCATGGAAGTGCACAGACTTGCACGAGAAGATGTTACGTACACATCCCCAAATTATTGCTCGTGCGATATTTCAGTCAACAGGCGTGAGCGCAAGTTGGATGCACGCCCACAGACAATTAACAAGGCAACTTAAATGGCTTAAACACCAACTAACAAGTATTTCTAGGTCAGCACATTGGCAACACGCGAAGGCGGACAATCTGTTTTTGTCAGTTTTTCAACCAAAGGCAGGATAAAAAGCGCCAGGAGTAAAGTGGTGGGAATTAATGAAAGTTTAGTGTGGGCTCATACGAGACTATTGTGAATATTTTAACTGCTTTCTCTTGATGTTCGTGCATATCGTCTGGAGTTTCCAGGACATTTCAGTCTTTTAACATCTCTCTGAGGTTTCCACCCTCAGTGCACCAGTCAGCCCTCAGGTGACATCCTCAGTGCACCAGTCAGCCCTATTGGCATATCGGCAGATGGGTATTGTTTACTCAGTGGGGAGCACATCCTCTAAAGAGGAGGAGAGGGGCCAAAGAGCGAGGAGGCCAGGTGATCACAAGCATCGCCTCAGAGGAGAGGCGCACAGACACTAGGTAGTAAGAGGAAGTGGGTAGGGCAAAGAGGATGTCCCCATAGAAGATGCAGCGATCCAAGTACCTCAACATGGGAGAGGTCCAGGGCACGATCGAACAAAACAACAACAGATTCCTGTTCTGGCAGAATTAGCGGCTGCATTCCCAGCTCTTGTAGTGGCGAGAACGACCCTGGAATCAAACGGCACTTTTTTTTGGGTTGCAGCGGTGAAGGCCCCGACAAGGCTACACTCAGTCGCATGTCCTGCATTGAGGAGCTCAAAAATGCACCCCACCTCATACAGACAGGGAACCCACGGGCAAAATGCCACACAGACACCTTGGCACTGGCACCCAGGTGACACTGCCAGTGTGACCAGGTGGCACTGCCAGTGTCACCAGGTGGTACTGTCAGGGTGGCAGTCCCATGGCATCCTGGTGGCATCAGCCATGCCAGGGTACCACCCTGCCCAGAGGCCAAAAAAGCAGGTATTTCCGATCGTCTGGGAGACCCCCGAGGTGCCGTTCCGCCTGGTCCACGTTTGTTGGGACAGTGCTAGGAAGCGACCAGCTGGGTCTCCTTGGTGAGGTTGGGAGATCCCAAGTGCCAGTGAGCTTGTATCCATCCTCAGAGATACCAGCCACTCTGTGACCTTCCTCACTCGCATTCTAGCTCCAAGGCTCTTAATTCAGGACTGGTGAGAATAGCCCCTGTGGATGTTCCCAATACCTTTGCACCCCCAAACATTCGATGTACCCAGGGCTTCTGATCATCTCTCTAGTCTTAACACGCAAGGGCTTAGGTGAGTTCTGAGATTCCTACACCCATGAGTGCAACTCAGGACAGGCACCATTCCATACGTCTCCACACTGGATCATGCCAACTTAATACTCACACCTGCTGAGCGCAGAAGATCATTGAACCTGTTACAGCGCTAAATCCATGTGCGGTTGACCAAGTGGTGCCAACTGACCTCAGCTTCGTGAGATGGAGAGGTCTCCTCTTGCCATCCTGTGGCATTAGGATGTTCCTCCTGGTACTCTCTGCCTCCACAAGAGCATGGAGGCAGTCATCCTTGGGCTTTCTGCCCACCTGAAGTGCCATCCCACCTGGAGTGTTTGGCGGGTGTTGTTGACATGTTACAAACCTCCCTCTGCCTCCTTGGATGTCCTCAGCAAACTCGAGCAGCCTCCTTTAAACATTATTTTGCCATTGGACCCGATGCCCGTCAGGCTCCCCTCTCCCACCAGCCTCGCGCACCCTATCCAGATGCAGTTCACGCTGGCGGGCACTTAATTGGCCAGCCAGCATAATATCGCGGTCTTTGCAGGATCTCAGGCAGAACCAGGAAACATGGTCATTTCTGGTCCCGCCCACTCACTCACTCCCACACTCCATCACTCCCGCACACACACACTCCTGCACACACTCACTTCTGCACTCACACTCTCACTCACTCACTCCCACACACACACATACACTCCCGCACTCCCACAATCCCTCACTCCTGCACACACTCCCACACTCACTCACTCCTGCACACACTCACTCCTGCACACACACTCCTGCACACACACACTCCCACACTCACTCACTCCTGCACACACTCACTCCCGCACACACTCACTCCCGCACACACTCACTCCCGCACACACTCACTCCCCCACACACTCACTCCCCCACACACTCACTCCCCCACACACTCGCCCCTCCCACACACTCGCCCCTCCCACACACTCACCCCCCCACACACTCACCCCCCTACACACTCACCCCCCCACACACTCACCCCCCCACACACTCACCCCCCACACACTCACCCCCCCACACACTCACCACCCCACACACTCACTCCCACATATATTCAGACACATGCATACTCCTTACTCCTCTCTCTTTCACACATACGCTCACCTCTTTCTTTCTCTCTCACACACACGCACTCGCCTCTCTCTCTCTCTGTCGCGCGCACACGCACACACACACACCTCTCTCTCACACACTCACATACACTCAGCTGTCTCCCTCGCTCCTTCCCTCACATTCACCTCTCTCCCTCTCACAGACTCACCCCTCTCCCTCTCTAACACACACACACATTCCTCGCTCTCAAACACACACACATACACACACGGTGAGCTGATGTCAAAGGGCACAGAAATAATTTGTCTTCATGAGTAGAATGGCCAACTGTTTTCATAGAATTTACAGTGCAGAAGGAGGCCATTCAGCCCATCGAGTCTGCACCGGCTCTGGGAAAGAGCACCCTACCCAAGGTCAACACCTCCACCCGATCCATATCCCCATAACCCAGTAACCCCACCCAACACTAAGGGCAATGTTGGACACTAAGGGCAATTTATCATGCCCAATCCACCTAACCTGCACATCTTTGGACTGTGGGAGGAAACCGGAGCACCCGGAGGAAACCCACGCACACACTGGGAGGATGTGCAGACTCCGCACAGACAGTGACCCAAGCCGGAATCGAACCTGGGACCCTGGAGCTGTGAAGCAATTGTGCAATCCACAATGCTACCGTGCTGCCCAAACTGTGTGGAACATCAAATGTTTATGCGGAAGGAAAAGGAAGAGTGAAGCTTTGTAGTTGTAAATGAGATCCGCATGGGTGTATGAAAAATTACACATTGTTTACCTTTGTTCGACCATTAACATATTCTGGTCTCTCAAAGTGCCACTATCAGCGACCTTCTTGGCCTCGATTACCACTATATACATTTCCTTCGTCTTTCTGTCCACAGCATCTTTGTCAATCTCCAACTATCAATGGCCCTCTATCCAGCCCCACTGCCCTCCCACTACAACCGTATAAATCTGCAACTGGATTCTCCGTCGGCAGGATCCACTGTTTTGTTGGCAGTGCACTCGCAGCCGCAGATTTCCCGACGGCGTAGAGGTGCCCACATTGGCCGGCTGCCGGGACGGAGAATCCCGCTACTGGTGGGTAACGCCGCACCAGAAAATGGGTGCGACGGGACAGAGATGTTTGCCCCTTATCTCTCATGATTTTGAACACCTCAGTAAAATCTCCCGACCCTTTCTTCTGTAAGGAGAAAGATCCCAACTTCTCCAATTTATCCCCTTAACTGAAGTCCCTCATCCCTGGTTCCATTCTCTTAAATCTTTTCCGAACTCACTCTGAACTCTTCACATCTTTTGTAATTTTGACACAATGCATTTGGTTACTCAGAAAATTTCCTTTGACAGGTTGGAAAAAAGTGCTGATTACCTGCGCTGAGCATTTTGCTTGTTTTCAACTCTGTGAAATAAACACAAACATCGTAGGAAAGCTTATTGAAACACCATTTTTTACATTGCTAATGTCGTTAAATAGGTAAATTGAATGTCAAAAACTCTCAATGGCAAGAATTTTCTTGATGTTTTCTCCTGCTATTCCATCAGTTATAGTGGCTGATTCAAGTACTTCCCACCACCCCCATCAAGGAACTAAAATGCAAACAAGAGGTGTATTGGGTGATGTGGAATAAAAGTTACTGATTTTTGAATTGGGTTTGTAAAGTAAGTGCAACGTGCCCACTTCTTGATTGAATAGAGGTTTGTTTGGATATCGGCGAGAAACCTACTCAGCAAAGTTGGGATTTTCTATTTGGATGCAGGCAGGTACTTAATGGCACAATCAGCATTCTTGGGATGCATTGCTAGGGTATTTTTGTTTTTAACTTGGCTACAAATTTTACTTCAGGCCGAGTTTCCCCGGGAGCTCAGGGAACTAAACAAGGGAACAGAGGGGAGTTTGAGCAGCCATTCAGATGGATGTTGAAATCTCTTATTGACCCATCTGAATAAAACTTAATTTATTGTAACTGCTATATCTAAGCTCCCTCTGACAAATGTCTGGCAGAGAGCCTTTTTTCAAATTGACAAGATCAAGAGATGCCTTGTATGTTTTTGTGAGCATACCAGAAAAGTAAGAGCATTGCTAAACTTGTCCGCGAAGACGTACTGTGGTGTGACCAGCATGTTCACATGTGGAAGGTTTATGGGCCAAAGGAGCTCATCATTCATTTACAGATGAGGGGAACTTAGAGAAGGAAGAACAGGAGGATGGCCATCCATCACCAGATCAGCTGCAAAGCTGGTGCCAGACATGCCATAATATCGCAAAGTTTAAAACAAAGCAATTTAAATCCCATGATCCAATCCAAAGAACAACACCAACATTCCTCCTTCCCTTTGCACTAAACAGTCCACCAACGCACATACACCCAATGGACCCCGGCACATATCAACATTCACAGCACGGTAGCACAATGGCTAGCACTTGCTTCACAGCGCCAGGGTCCCAGGTTCGATTCCCGGCTTGGGTTACTGTCTGTGCGGAGTCTGCACGTTCTCCCCGTGTCTGAGTGGGTTTCCTCCGGGTGCTCCGGTTTCCTCCCACAGTCCAAAGATATGCAGGTTAGGTAGTTTGGCCATGCTAAATTGCCCTTAGCGTCCAAAAAGGTTAGGTGGGGTTAATGGGTTATGGGGATAGGGTGCAGGTGTGGGTTTAAGTAGGGTGTTCTTTCCAAGGGCCGGCGCGCACTCGATGGGCAGAATGGCCTCCTTCTGCACTATAAATTCTATGATTCATCGTGAAACAAGTGAAGGGACAAACTCATCTTCTTGATGATGTTATGGGCTAAGTGTGGAAGTGGTGTTAATCCTTATTTAGAAAGGAACCTTAACAACATAACGTAATGTCAAACACTCATGAATTACAATTTAGTGTACATAACATTTTCCTGCACATCTAGGTGACTTTAGTAGAGGTCGAGGCTGCTCAGACCCCAGCTGGCAACTGAGATGTTTTAACCTATATCATCTGGATTTTAGATATCTTGGGGGCCCAGTAAAGACTGCTCCACCTGAACCTGTGCAGTGGCAAACTCGTCCATTGGGACCTAAGACACGATGTTGGTTACTGGTTATGGGATGAAAGGTGGATGAATGGGTGGAGAGGAACATGGGGTGCAAGAGGTCAATGCTTTGAATGGATTTCCAACTTTAATGTCCACTTCACCATCACCTTCTATATGCTGTCGCATACCAGACTGGTGGAGTGGTGATCCATCTTGAGGCCATGTGTTATCTGCAAAATTGCAGATTCCCCGATCAGTTTATTATTCAAATATTTTACCCCGGTGCCCTTAGTTGTGAGATGAACAAAGAACAGACCCAGTTTTACCAATCAACCCAAGTTTATTTTCAAACGCACAAAAAGTTATCCCCCCAAATTATCCCAACTATTATACGCCCAAGATTCTACCTGTACTGATGAACTGGACCAAGATGCGGGTCCAGTCCGCCTGAGTTCCAGTCATCCCGGGGCCCTCGCCTACGAAGAGTGGTCTTGCAAGCTGCTTCTGTCTGTCCTCTGGTCCGTCATTGAGTCTTCACCACTGCCTCTGTGTCAGGTCTTCGCTGGAGAGGGTCTCTGGGTATCCTGTTCTTATCCCCTTCTTTGCGCCTTTCTAGAAGTTTTTCTGGCCCTCAGCCAATGAGGTCATGGGGCAGGGTCGCAACACCCAATTGAGTTGCCGATTGCAATTCTGCAGGACACCAGGAATTTCCCCCACCAGCGGTCCATCTTCTAGTCTGCACGTAGCCTTATCCCATATAAGGTGGGGGTGGGAAATTTAGGTGCCTTCATCTGGGCAATCCATTTGAATTGGACCGATTATCTTCCGATGTCTTGTTCACCAGGCGGGCCCGGTTGTCTTTGCCGTTGTACAGTCAATTTGAGTTTGACTGCTTGACTTCCCATCAGGCCTGTCTGTGGTTCTGATTGTGATTTTGCATTGAACCTAAAATTCAGGCGTGAGCCATTTTGCCACACATGGATAACGCATCTGTGATCCTGTTTAGAATAGGAAGCATAGCAAACAGTACAGCAAACTCTCATGGGAGAGCGTAAGACCAGAAGGCATAGTTGCAAAATAAGGGAATGCTCATTTGAGATGAATTTGAGGAAGAATTGTTTCTGTCAAAAAGTGGTGAATCTTTGGAATTCTTCACCCCATTAAGCTGTGGAGGCCGAGTACTTGAACATTTCCACGGCTGAGATCGCTAGGTTTTTAATCAGTAGGAAAATTAAGAGTTGCGGAGATATGGCAGGAAATTGGACTCAGTGAGTGTCAGATCAGCCATGATCTTATTAATTGGTGGAGCAGGCTCGAAGGGCTGAATGGCCTAGTCCTGTTGCTATTTCTTAGGATCATATGGTATAAAGAAGCGTCCAAGGTCTGCCCGGGTATGGCCAAGGCTAGTGTAGACTCATTTGAGAGCTGTGCTTGAATATCCACGTAGCCACTCTCTCCATGACAGACATTGTCATGATCCCCTACGCCACTGTTCCCCTGATGATCCAGTTGGAATCTGTCATTCTCTCAGCTGTTGTGGACTATGTGAATGACCTGTCTGTCAGTGCCTGGTGAATTTATGTTTTAAATTTAGAGTACCCAATTATTTTTTTCCAATTAAGGGGCAATTTAACGTGGCCAATCAATCTAATCTGCACATCTTTTGGGTTGTGGTTGTGAAACCCACGCAGACACGGGCAGAATGTGCAAACTCCACATGGACAGCGACCCAGGGCCAGGATTTGAACCCGGGTCCTCAGCGCCGTAGTCCCAGTGCTAACCACTGCAACACGTGCCTCCCCAGTGCCTGGTGAATTTGCTTCACAGTGATAGCCGTGTCTCCAGGTGAACTCGCAAAGGTTTGCTCCGCCTGATGCAGTTTCTCCACAGGTTCCCTGACACCAATGTCTCCTTCATGATTATTTGTGGGATTTGAGCAACCAGGTGAAAATCCAACAAATTCTTTTAAGTTCACCCACTGCATGTAAGTATCTTGGTAGCAATGGTGCATGCCTTCAGGTCAATATAATATCCTTTACCGATTGCTCGTGTCCTATTTCCTTCCATTCTTCCCTGTTCTCCGTGTTTTAATTTGGGCATTTTCCACATGCTTTCACCCAATTCTGATGTTATTTTCTATGCTTCCATCCTTTTCTTTTGTCTGCCTCACTGTTACCAAATTTTGGAATCTTTCATAGAATTTCTTAGAATGTACAGTGCAGAAGGAGGCCATTCAGCCCATCGAGTCTGCACCGGCCCTTGGAAAGAGCAACCTACTTAAGCCCCACACATCCACCCTATCCCCGTAACCCAACCTAACCATTTTGAACACTAAAGGGCAATGTAGAATGGCCAATCCACCTAACCTGCATGTCTTTGGACTGAGAGAGGAAACCGGAGCACCTGGAGGAAACCCACGCACACACGGGGAGGATGTGCAGACTCCGCACAGACAGTGACCCAAGCCGGGAATCAAACCTGGGACCCTGGAGCTGTGAAGCAACTGTGCTAACCACTGTGCTACCGTGCTGCATTTTCATTACTTTGAAGCAGTTTTCAAAAACAGTTTTGCAATCATAGACCTGACCTTCGTAGATTAAGCTGAATGTGGCCAAACCAATCTTTTATTCGAAAATCACCCCAAACCTATATCTGCAATAACATACATGTTAATTGGTATGATGATAGAGAACAAGGCCATTTATTTCTGGTGCAGTAAGGATTACAGCAGCCCCAATTTTAGGTTCCACTGAATTAGAACATAGAACATTACAGCGCAGTACAGGCCCTGCGGCCCTCAATGTAGCGCCGATCTGTGAAACCACTCTAAAGCCCATCTACACTATTCCCTTATCGTCCATATGTCTATCCAATGACCATTTGAATGCCCTTAGTGTTGGCGAGTCCACTACTGTTGCAGGCAGGGCATTCCACGGCCTTACTACTCTCTGAGTAAAGAACCTACCTCTGACATCTGTCCGATATCTATCTCCCCTCAATTTAAAGCTATGTCCCCTCGTGCTAGACATCACCATCCAAGGAAAAAGGCTCTCAACCTTCTTAACCTTCTTCTCTCTAACAAAAACAGCCTCAAGCCCCTCAGCCTTTCCTCATAAGATCTTCCCTCCATACCAGGCAACATTCTGGTAAATCTCCTCTGCACCCTTTCCAATGCTTCCACATCCTTCCTATAATGTGGCGACCAGAATTGCACGCAATACTCCAAATGCGGCCGCACCAGAGTTTTGTACAGCTGCAACATGACCTCATGGCTCCGAAACTCAATCGCTCTACCAATAAAAGCTAACACACCGTACGCCTTCTTAACATCCCTCTCAACCTGGGTGGCAACTTTCATGGATTTATGTACATGGACACCAAGATCCCTCTGCTCATCCACACTGCCAAGAATCTTACCATTAGCCATTAGTGAAATTAATCCAGAATAATTTTGCTCCCAATTTCCTGCCAGGCTGAAGACATTCGACAGTCCAGGTTGTCTATGTATACTTGCAATCAGGTCAGAAACAGGATTTTTAGGTGTTCAGAGGGGCTGGTGAACCAAAGTATTTTTATGTACTATATAGAGTCATTGTAATCCTCAGAACAGTGTGACACCATCAGTGTGAGAGCACTCACCCATGGATTACATTCTATTCATACAGGTGCTGAACGTGGCTGCTGCACCGATCATCACATTTCCTAATGCATAAACGTCCGAAAAAACAAGTCCAACATTGGACAAAGGAAGCTCACCAGAAGAATTGAGAAGGCAATAAATCTACCTACCTCCCTGTATCATAGAAATGCTCCCTCTCTCACTTCATAACCCTTCCATTGATGTCAATGTGCTTGTATACCTATTGCATTCCTTTGGCTAATCTCTCTTTGTCACAGCTATCAAACTACTTCACAGGCTTTCAATCATCCGAGTTCCAATAATCCCCTCATAAACCAGCAGTTTATTTTCCCCGGCTGCCAAAAGTTAGACATTGGACTGAAGGATAGCCCCAATTTCACCGTCAGTTGTCCAGCAGGAATGCAGCAAATTTGAGGTGGATGGCCATTTCATGCTTGCCCCAATTTTACGTTCCATTGAATTAGTGAAATTAATCCAGAATAATTTTGCTTCCAATTTCCTGCCAGGTTGAAGACATTCGACAGCCCAGGTTGTCTATGTACACTTCCTGCAATCACAATTGGACTTCCTGCAGTTACTTTCTTTTCTCAAATTTTTCTACCTAGATTTAGAGTGGCTTCTGTATGTGTAAAGTTGTAACTCTGCTACAAAATCCTTTCTGAGCTTTTTTTCCATCAAGTCTTTCTCAATAGCTTTTATTTTAAAATTTAACTTTTAAATGTTCACAATTAACATTTCAAAATATTATTCATTTCACTGCAACATGACTACAGCTATCCATATTTCATAAAATAACTTTTCTTGCATTCATTCAAGTTTTCTTTTGAAGAATTTAGCACAGTCAAGGCTGAGACTTTATGGGGGTGTTCAGCTTGTGTACTACTACATCCCCGAATGGAGATGGTGAATAACAACTGCATGTGAGTAGGGCTGGGGGAGGCGGGGGGGGGGGGGGGGGGGGGGGGGGGGGGGTTCCCCTCTTACAAATCAAACGTAACATTACAGAAATTTTTAACAATACACAAATAACAAAACCTCATTATCTTTTGACCTAAACTAAACTAAAACCCCCACCTCCCCCCCTCCCCTCTCCCCCTCCCCCCCCCCTCCCCCCTGGGTTCCTGCTGCTGGTCATCTGTCTTCCCTCTAACGTTCCCCTAGGTAGTCGAGAAATGGCTGCCACCGCTTGGTGAACCCTTGAGCCGATCCTCTCAGGGCAAACTTTATCTGCTCCAGTTTAATGAACCCCACCATATCATTTACCCCGGCCTCCAGTCCGGGGGGTTTCGCCTCCTTCCACATGAGTAAGATCCTGCGCCGGGCTACTAGGGACACAAAGGCCACAACGTCGGCCTCTTTCGCCTCCTGCACTCCCAGCTCATCCACAACTCCAAATAGAGCTAACCCCCAGCCTGGTTTGACCCGGGCCTTCACCACCTTCGAAATCACTCCCGTCACTCCCTTCCAATACCCTTCCAGTGCCGGGCACGCCCAAAACATATGTGCGTGGTTTGCCGGGCTCCCGCCACACCTCCCACATTTGTCCTCCACTCCAAAGAACCTGCTCAATCTTGCTCCCGTTATGTGTGCTCTATGTAGCACCTTAAATTGAATCAGGCTAAGCCTGGCACATGAGGAAGAGGAATTTACCCTGCTGAGGGCATCAGCCCACATACCCTCCTCTATCTCCTCCCCTAGTTCTTCTTCCCACTTTCCTTTTAGTTCGCCCACCGACTCCTCCCCCTCTTCCCTCATCTCTCGGTAAATCTCTGACACCTTGCCCTCTCCGACCCACACCGCTGAAAGCACTCTGTCCTGTATCCCCTGTGTTGGGAGCAACGGAAATTCCCTCACCTGTTGTCTAGTAAACGCCCTCACCTGCATATATCTCAAGAAATTTCCCCGGGGCAACTTATACTTTTCCTCCAATGCTCCCAAGCTCGCAAAAGTCCCCTCTATAAATAAATCTCCCACCCTCCTAATTCCCAACTGGTACCAGCTCTGAAATCCTCCATCCATTCTTCCTGGGGCGAACCTATCGTTGTTCCTGATTGGGGACCCCACCAGGGCTCCCCGCACCCCTCTCTGTCGCCTCCACTGTCCCCAGATATTCAATGTTGCCGCCACCACCGGGTTCGTGGTAAACTTTTTAGGTGAGAATGGTAGCGGCGCCGTCACCAGCGCCTCTAAACTCGTCACTTTACAGGACTTTCTCTCCAGTCTTTTCCACGCCGCTCCCTCACCCTCCATCATCCATTTACGTATCATTGCCACATTGGCGGCCCAATAGTAATCGCCCAAGTTCGGTAGTGCCAATCCTCCTCTGTCCCTACTACGCTGAAGGAACCCCCTCCTTACTCTCGGAACTTTCCCTGCCCACACGAAGCTCGTGATGCTCCTGTCTATTTTATTAAAAAAGGTCTTGGTGATTAGCATAGGGAGACATTGAAATACAAATAAGAACCTTGGGAGGACCATCATCTTAATTGCTTGCACCCTGCCCGCCAGCGACAGAGGCTGCATGTCCCACCTCTTGAAGTTCTCCTCCATTTGTTCTACCAGCCATGTCAGATTAAGTCTGTGCAAGGTTCCCCAGCTCCTAGCGATCTGAATCCCCAGGTATCGGAAGTTTCTTTCCACTTTCCTTAGAGACAAGCCTTCTATCTCTCTACTCTGGTCCCCTGGATGTATCACAAATAATTCACTCTTCCTCATGTTTAGCCTATACCCCGAGAAATCCCCGAACCCCCTCAAACTTCGCATAACCTCTATCATCCCCCCCGCTGGGTCCGACACGTATAACAATAGGTCACCTGCGTATAACGAGACTCGGTGTTCTTCTCCCCGTCTAATCACCCCTCTCCATTTCCTGGAGTCTCTCAACGCCATGGCCAGAGGTTCAATTGCCAACGCGAACAACAGTGGAGACAGCGGGCATCCCTGTCTTGTTCCCCTATATAGTCGGAAATACTCCGATCTATGTCGACCTGTAACTACACTTGCCGTTGGAGCCCCATAAAGAAGTCTAACCCAGCTAATAAACCCGTTCCCGAACCCAAACCTCCTTAACACTTCCCATAAATACTCCCACTCCACCCTATCAAATGCCTTCTCTGCATCCATTGCCGCCACTATCGCTGCCTCCCCCTCCACTGGGGGCATCATTATCACCCCTAGTAGTCGTCGCACGTCAACATTCAGTTGTCTCCCTTTTACAAACCCTGTCTGGTCTTCGTGCACCACCCCCGGGACACAGTCCTCTATCCTCGATGCCAGTACCTTTGGCAACAATTTGGCGTCCACGTTCAATAATGAAATAGGTCTATAGGACCCGCACTGCAACGGATCTTTATCCCTCTTCAAAATTAACGATATCGTCGCCTCCGACATCGCGGGGGTAGAGTCCCCCCTTCCCTGGCCTCATTGAACGTCCTCACCATCAACGGGGCCAACAAGTCCACATATTTTCTGTAATATTCCACCGGGAACCCGTCTGGTCCCGGGGCCTTCCCTGCTTGCATGCTTCCCAGTCCCTTAATAACCTCGTCCACCCCAATCGGTGCCTCCAGGCCTACCACCTCCTGCTCCTCCACTTTCGGGAACCTCAATTGGTCCAGGAACTGCCGCATCCCCTCCTCTCCCTCTGGGGGTTGAGACCTATACAGTTCCTCATAGAAGGTCTTGAACACCTCATGTATCTTTCCTGCCCTTCGCACCGTGTCTCCCCTTTCGTCTCTAATTCCTCCTATCTCCCTCGCTGCTGCCCTCTTTCGCAATTGATGAGCCAACAGGCGACTAGCCTTTTCCCCATATTCGTACCTCCTCCCCTGTGCCTTCCTCCACAGTACCTCCGCCTTTCTGGTGGTCAGAAAGTCAAACTCCGTCTGGAGTCGTCTCCTCTCCCTGTACAATTCCTCCTCTGGGGTCTCTGCAAATTCCCTATCCACCCTTAAAATCTCCCCCAGTAATATTTCCCTTTCCTTGGCCTATGTTTTCCTCTTGTGGGCCCCAATGGAGATCAGCTCTCCTCTGACCACCGCTTTTAGTGCTTCCCATACCAGTCCCACAGGGACCTCGCCGTCGTCATTGACCTCCAGGTATCTCTCAATACACCCCCGCACTCTTGCACACACTCCCTCATCCGCCATCAGTCCCACATCTAATCGCCAGAGTGTTCTCTGCTCCCTTTCCTCTCCTAATTCCAGGTCCACCCAATATGGGGCATGATCCAAAACCGCTATGGCTGAGTACTCAGCTTCTTCCACCCTAGAGATCAACGACCTTCCCAAAACAAAAAAATCTATCCAGGAGTACACTTTATGGACATGAGAGAAGAAGGAGAACTCCCTCGCCCTAGGTCTAAGAAATCGCCAAGGATCCACTCCCCCCATTTGTTCCATAAACCCCTTAAGCACCTTGGCCGCTGCGGGCCTTCTTCCGGTCCTTGAGCTGGATCTATCTAGCCCCGGGTCCAGCACCGTATTAAAGTCCCCTCCTAAAATCAAGTTTCCTACCTCCAGGTCCGGTATATGCCCCAGCATCCGTCTCATAAATCCCGCATCGTCCCAGTTTGGGGCATACACATTAACCAACACGACCTCCATTCCCTCCAGCCTGCTACTCACCATTACTTATCTACCTCCGCTATCTGCTACGATGTTCTTTGCTTCAAATGCTACCCGTTTCCCCACCAAAATGGCCACCCCTCTATTCTTTGCGTCCAGTCCTGAGTGGAACACCTGTCCCACCCATCCTTTCCTTAGCCTAACTTGGTCCGCCACCTTTAGGTGCGTCTCTTGGAGCATAACCACGTCTGCCCTTAGTCCTTTCAAATGCGCGAGCACTCGGGCCCTTTTTATCGGTCCGTTCAGGCCTCTCACGTTCCACGTGATCAGCCTCACTAGGGGGCTACCTGCCCCCCTCCCGTGTTGACTAGCCATTACCTTCTCTAGGCCAGTCCCATATCCCGCCTCCGCGCTCCAGCTCGCTCCCCCAGCGTCGCACACCATCCCCGTCCACCCACTCTTTAGCCATTTCCTTTTGGATTTCCGCAGCAGCAACCTAGTTGTCCCCTCCCCTCCGCTAGATCTCTTTCTAGCGTGATTGCTTCCCCCATATTACTTCCGTAAGTCAGCTGACTTCAACTGACTCCGGCTACTCCTGCTCACTCCTCGACCCCCCCATGTGGGGAACTCCTATCCGCCTTGCGTCTGTCTTCCCGCCTTATTCTTTCTGGCGCGGGAACATCCCTTTACCTGACCCGCCTCTTATGGCGCAGCTCCCTTTCCCCTCCCCCTCCCCTTCCCCGTTCTCCAACTATGTCCCGTCTTTCCCCCCTCACCGGCGCCCACATTTCCCCAATGTCTCCCCCCTTCCCAATTTACTTCTCAATTAACTTCAACCATAACATTAACAATAACATTTCCTGCAGCATCAGTCCCTCGGTTCCGATCCAATTTCTCCTCTTTGATAAAGGTCCATGCTTCCTCCGCCGTCTCGAAATAATGGTGTCTCTCCTGATACGTGACCCATAGTCTTGCCGGCTGCAGCATCCCGAACTTCACCTTCCTTTTATGCAACACCTCTTTGGCTCGGTTAAAGCTCGCCCTCCTTCTCGCCACCTCCGCACTCCAATCCTGGTACACCCGTACCACTGCATTCTCCCATCTGCTACTCCGCACCTTTTTAGCCCATCTCAGGACCTCTTCTCTATCCTTAAGGCGGTAAAATCGCACGATTATCGCCCTGGGTGGTTCTCCAGCTTTTGGTCTTCTCGCCGGAATCCGATTTGCCCACTCCACCTCCAAGGGGCCCGTAGGGGCCTCAGCACCCATCAGTGAGCTCAGCATCGTACTTGCATACGCTCCACAGTCCACTCCTTCCACACCCTCAGGGAGACCCAGTATCCGAAGGTTCTTCCTTCGCGCTCCGTTTTCTAGTGCCTCGATCCTTTCGGTACACTTTTTATAAAGTGCCTTGTGCGTCTGTGTCTTAACCGCCAGGCCCAGGATCTCGTCCTCAATATCTATCACCTTCTGCTCCACCACGCGGAGCTCTGTCTCCTGGGTCTTTAGTGTCTCCTTGAGCCCCTCAATTGCCTGTAGCATCGGGGTCAGCACCTCCCTCTTCAGCAGCTCCACGCACCGTCTCACAATTTCATCCTGCTCAGACCCCCATGTCGCCTGCGCTTTCTTCGCCGCCATCTTGTACTTCTCTCTTTCTGACCCTTTGGTCGACGATTCCTCGCGCTGCAGCCGCCGCCGCCGGTTTTTTCCTCCTTCGTTGGGGGGGGGACTCCCTTCTCACACACCCCACACCGGGTTGTGTCGTCAAAAAATTCCCCGTTGGGGCTCTTAAAAGAGCCCGAAGGTCCGTCGGAGCTGGAGCCGCCGAAACGTGCGGCTAGCAAGGCATCACCGCAACCGGAAGACGTTCAACAGTTTCTATCTTAATAAAATAGTGTTGCACTATTACAAGTGTTGGTAGCCTGTCTGTGTTACTGCTGAAGTAAACGCAGTCTCCACAGATCCAGAGTACCCAACACATCATGGTACCAGTAGTTGAGGGATGTTAGAACTTCTTAGACCTACCTGCAAGTGATCTGCCTTCCACCAGCATACAGCCATCCTGCAAAAGGACAGCGTCCGCCCGCCGCCGATCCGCATCACCGGTAACCTAGGGGCCAACTGGAAGATATTCAAACATCGCTTCCAGCTCTACCTTGAAGCCACAGACCGGGAAGATGCCTCAGACACCAGGAAGATCGCTCTCTCCCTATCCACGGCCGAGCACCATGCCATCCACATTTTCAATTCTCTCACCTTTGCTGATGGTGAAGATAAATCAGAATTCAAGATGGTCCTCCTTATGTTTGACACTCACTGCGACATTGAGGTGAATGAACGTTTCGAGTGCTATGTATTCCAACAGCGTTTGCAGGATAAGGATGAACCTTTCAAGCCCTTTCTCGCCCACCTCTGCATCCTTGCGCAGTCCTGTAATTACGGGTCCACCTCCGACTCCATGATACGCGACCAGATCGTTTTCGGTGTTCAGTCGGACCCCCTACGCCAGCAGCTCCTCAAGGTAAAGCAGCTCAACCTAGCGATTGCCATCGAGACCTGCGTGCTACATGAACACGCCACTAGTCAGTATTCCCACATCCAAGCGGCTGGAGCAGAACGGGTCCAAGCAATCGAGCAACTCCAGGGCCTCAGCCTGGATGAAGGCGGCCATTTTGCACGCTTTTCGCGGATTCCGCGCTTGTGTGCACCGAACGAGGGGCGGCGACGTTGACGAAAGCACTACGCAGGCACGCACCACGTACAGTGGAGCAGCGAGCGTACTGGACCTACAACGTGCGGCAACTGTGGCTCCGCCCATTTAAAGCGGCAATGTCCTGCCAAATCCCGATGATGCCTGCAATGTGGCAAACTTGGCCACTATGCTGCTTTATACAGATCAGCTCAGCCTGCAAACTCTCGTCCCTCCAGCCAGCCTCGCAGGAATGTCCGGGCCATTCAACCCACGGTCATCGAGCCCGATTCGGACCTGCTACCCGATATCGATACCGAGGACCCGAAGGCGCCTTTCGAGTCGGTATCATTACAAAAAACAGGGTGTCTCCGAAGCAAAGAATCCAGCCTCTACCGGTATACGGCATTGATCCAGATGATGAGTGGTGTGCCACCCTTACGGTCAACCGGTCCCAAATATGATTCCGCCTGGACACTGGTGCCTCCGCCAATCTCGCTACATGGTCTGACCTCCAAAGCCTTTGTGTCAAACCAGCCATCCTGCCATCAGCCTGCCAGCTATTGGATTATAATGGCAATGCCATTGCTGCCAGCGGCTCATGCCAACTTGAAGTGACGCATAGGCCACGCAAAGCCATCCTTCCCTTTTGAAATCGTGGGCTCCTCGAAAGCCTCCTTGCTTGGCGCGCAGGCATGCAAGCTGTTGAACCTAGTCAGAGAGTTCACTCTCTCTCTCTGCTGACGCGCCTGCCTTTCAGGACATTGACTTCGGGGCGCAGCTCGACGCCATTATCAACCAGTACATCTTCGAGGGCATGGGCATGCTCCCGTACACCTGCAGGATTTTATTAAAACTGAATGCCACGCCTGTGGTGCACGCACCTCGCAGGGTCCCAGCACCCCTAAAGGACCGCCTCAAGCAGCAGCTGTAGGACCTCCAGGACCAAGGAGTGACTGGGTCAGTTCCATGGTATGTGTAAAAAAGCCTTCCGGCGAATTGAGACTTTGCATTGATCCCAAGGATCTCAATCGCAATATTATGAGAGAGCATTATCCAATTCCCAAGCGCGAAGAGCTCACATGCGAGATGGCTCGCGCCAAGCTCTTTACCAAACTCGATGCCTCAAAAGGATTCTGGCAAATCCAGCTCGATGAATCCAGCAGGAAACTCTGCATGTTTAACACCCCCTTTGGAAGATACTGTTGCAACAGGATGCCGTTTGGCATCATCTCTGCATCAGAAGTGTTCCATAGGATTATGGAACAAATGATGGAAGGTATTGAAGGTGTTCGCGTCTATGTCGATGACATAATCATCTGGTCCGCAGGAGCTGGAATACTCCAGTGCGTATTCAGACGTATACATGAGCATGGCCTCCGCCTCAACAGGGCCAAACACTCTTTTGGTCAGACAGAAATTAAGTTCCTCGGGGACCACATCTCCCAATTGGGCGTGCAGCCGGACGTGGACAAGGTAGCTGCCATCACAGCTATGAAAACACCAGAGGACAAGAAGGCGGTCCTCTGATTTCTGGGCATGGTCAGTTTTTTAGGGAAATTCATCGCTAACCTCGCCTCTCATACTACGGCTTTCAGGAACCTGGTCAGGAAGACGACAGACTTCCAATGGCTCCCCGCCCATGAGCGCGAATGGAGGGAACTTGAGGCAAAATTGACCACGGCCCCGGTCTTAGCCTTCTTTGATCCAGCAGAGGAGACCAAAATTTTGACCGATGCCAGTCAACCCGGCATTGGGGCAGTGCTCCTTCAACGTGATGAGGCCTCATCATGGGCCCCCGTTGCATATGCGTCACATTATTTATTGCCACAAACATACATTTTTTTATAAAAGGGGGGATGTCATAATATACACCAGTATATCATGGTGCAGACACACACACTGATGGACACACAGCAAGACCAATCAACACACACCGCAGCCAATCGCCAGTTAAAGCACACTCACTATAAAGACAGAGGATATCAGTTTTCCCGCTCATTCGGGATGCAGCCTCAGAAGGACAGAGCTTACAGCTTACAACACAGATCTTCACCATGTGCTGAGTGCATAGACTGGTTAGGACAGGCATAGGTCTTTAGTTTAATCTAACATCGTGTTAACCCACAGTGAAAGTATGTTCAACAGTTTCTAGCTTAATAAAATAGTGTTGCACTATTACAAGTGTTGGTAGCCTGTCTATGTTACTGCTGAGATAAACGCAGTCTCCACAGATCCAGAGTACCCAACACATCACCTGTGTGCAATGCAATGGGATTATCAACTACGTTTATTTAATATGAATGGTGGCTTTATTTTGCTTTCATTCTTTGGATTTTGCTGACTGTGAATGTTCTAGGAGAGATCGATCGCCACAAGCCTCTGGAGAGTTGGTCCAGATTGAAGCACTGACTATCGGTCCCTGCATTGCATACCATCCTAATAGCTCTATGTGCTTGTGCTTGCTTTGGTCTTTGTCAGATGATTGCATTCAGCCTTTGATTTCCATGCATCTTAGTGCAACAGCAAGTTGGCTAGAATAAGAAAACATAAAGTAGATCTCCTGTAGGATATTGATTTTTGGTTTGTTTTAGAGATCTTTGGTAATTGCTGCAGTGCCACAGACTGCAAATTAACTTGACTAATTATCAGGCAGATTTCCTGACGATTGTCAACGATTAGACAGGAGTGATTAGCAGCATCAATTAAGGAGGATAAAGTATTAGTGTAATTGAACGCCTGAGGTGTCTAATAGCATTGCTGCACTGTTAGTGATTACATTGTGTATCTGAATGTCCAGAGAATGACAGTACATTTTACTGTTGTAGATCACGAGGTTTTACTTATATTTTATCTTGGTATGTTAGGTAGAATATTACCACTTGCCTGATGATACTTATATATATTATCAATAAAGAGTGGTATTAAAAAACTACAGTATACATTTAAATATAGTTTTACACTTTGGTAATGATTTCATTTCATTTCATTAATGATATAATAAATCATTATGCTTTATATTTGCCTGAGATTTTAAAATTACTATAATACCAGACAGATAGGTTTATCTCTGACTTTGTATGTTTAATTTTCTTCTACCATAATCTCAATAACAATCCCACTATTAACTATGGGTGGAAGTTTCTCATTTTGTTTGCAATGTCGCAGCGGGCACGAAAAAAAGCAATGTGGAAGCCACGAGCCCCAAAGGCAGCTTACTCCGCTGCATTGTTAGTGACTAGGGAAATAAAAATAAAGGGGCTGTTCCCACGAAGTCACGCTGGTGGAGAGACCGTTCCATCAGCAACTTTGTTTTTAAAAGATCAAGAGCACGAGTTACCGGCCGCAGCCCGCTGGGATTGGGACTGGACACATCCGGAAAATTCTGTGAGTGGCCTCATCCGGGATTGCAGATGGTCATTACGCTTCGCGAGATCTCATCCTACCCACAATGGGCGAGACCCAGGACTGTTGACTTAACGATGCTGACGCCAGATCTAACCGGCTCCCATGATCTACCGGCCTCGCCAAGGAGATCCCAGTTGGGTGCTGTTTTAACACTGGTCTCCACAAATGGGGACCAGGCGGAATGGTACATTTGGGCGGGGGGGGGGGGGGGGTCTCCAGGTGATTAGAGGCCCCTAGCTGGTTGGTATCTGCGCAGGGTGGCACCCTGTCACTGCTGATGCCATTTGGGCACCACCAGCCAGGCAGTTCCTCCTGGGCACCCGGGTGCTAGCCGAGCACTGCCAAGGTGCTATGGTGACACTGCCAGGCTGGCAGTAGCACTGACCCAGTGCCAGGATGGCAGTGCCCAGGTAGCATTTTGCCTGCGCAGGGGATCGGACCTGGGGGTACCCTGTTCGAATGAGATGGGGTGCGAGGATCCCCAGCAGGCGAGCTGGGGCATGGGCGGATTCCGGGCGTCAAGTCAGGGGAGGTCGAAAGATCGAGAGGCCATTTTTAAATGGCATAGCCATTCCACCTACCCTGCACATCTTTTTGAGTTGTGGGGGGTGAAGCCCACGCAGACATGGGGAAAATGTACAAACTCCTCCACATGGCCAGTGACCTGGGACCACGATCGAACCCGGGTTCTCGGTGCCAAGAGTCAGCAGTGCTAACCACTGCGCCACCTGCCGCCCTCCCCAATACAAAATAGAACCATCCCACCACAGAACCCTCTACCCCCATGGAACACCCCACCACAGAACACCACATGGACCACACCATGGCACCAGCGGCAGTTCCGGGGGCAGTGTCAGGGCAGTTCCATGGTACTGCCTGGGCGTGACAACCCCCCCGCCCCCCACGAGTGATTTACTCACCTGCATGCTTCTGGCGAGTTCTGCTCCCAGGTGCATGTTTTGGAAGACCCGTCCAGCCCCACGCTGATGTGAGCGGACTGTCTACCAGGCAGAGGAGACTGTCTGGCTTGGAGCCCTGACAATTATATTTAAATGCGTTCAAATGGGGATCTTGTTGTTCAATGTTGGTATTCCCGGGGATTGGATCAATCGGAATGGAAAATCCCACTGGCGTAAACTTCTGGGATTTGCTACTCGTATAAACCTCCATGGGATTTCCCACTCCCATCGCTCATCCTGTCCTTCTGAAAATGGGTGCTGGAAATCCCCCCTCCCCCCCCCCCCCTTTCAATTTTGTGCATATTTTCATGTAACTCGTTTGTTGCTTTAGAATTTTATCAGCAAGGTGCCTTACAGTAAATGTCTTCCCTTGATTATAGAACAGCATAGGCGAGGGACTTCTGTTGGGGGCATGTAGGAGGAGGTCGCACGCTGGAGGGCGCCCGCTCGAGACTTGATTTCTTGGAGTTTGATGCCCGGTCCCAGGGGCAGTTTTTCATTAAATAAGTACAGGAAGACATAAAGAAGAAAAATGCCCAAAACCCAAAGAAAAACGGCCTTGAAAAAGAAAAACGGCCGTGAAAAAGGGGGATAATGAAGGTTTGCCGTTGAGTGGAAAGGTTGACTTAGGAACTGGAAGGAAGACGGGGGCTGGGTCGCCAGGTGAGGCCGCACTGCTCACGGCAGAAAGGATGACCGAGGTGATGGCCATGGAACTTGAAAAACAATTCACAAAGCACATGGAAGCGATGAGGAAGGTGGTGGAGGTATTGAAAGTGCTGGTGGAGGAGGCGGTTGCCCCGGTGAGGGCGGCGGTATCAAGCGCAGCGGCGGAGGTGCGGGAGCAAGGTGAGACACTGAAGGAAGTGGAAGAGGCATTGCCACAACACAGTGATCCACTCACCTCGATGGGTAAGGAGCTGCGGAGGGTGGTGGAGACCAACAAGGGTCTGCGAGCCAAAATGGAGGACCTGGAAAACAGATGATGGTTCTTTGGAGTTTGTGTGTTTATGCTGGGGTTGTGTGTTAAAAGGGATTTCTTTGTTTTCCTGTGACCGGGCAGGAGGGGAAGGGATGGGAGGGGAATGAGACCTGGGCGGGGGCCTCCACACTAGCTGGTTTAAGCCGGCCAGTGAACGGGAGTGAGGTGGTGGGAGGGGCTGCGGCCATCAGAGCCTGATAGAACAGATTTTGATGAGCCTAGCGGGGTGAAAAGCCGGGGGTTGGGGGAGTTTACAATTCATGGATGTCATTCATTGTACACTTTCGGCGATTGGATGGCCTTGAATATTAGCAGAGGGGGTGTTTGGGTGGGTGGACTATATATGCTAATGGTGACTATGGGCGATCCCTGATTCATTTTTTAAATTTGATGTTTATATTGTCATGTGGGCTGCTGATTGGGGGTTGGTGGGAGGATGTGATTGTTGTTGTTAAGAAGGGGATTGACCGTTTACTGTTTGCTGGTGGGTGTACATTTTGAAGAAAATGTGAAAAAGGAGAATAAAAACAAAAAAAAATAGAACAACATAGGCATGGGTTATAGTCTGCTGAGTGCATTTTGATTTTACTTTCATGAACAATTAGAAAACTATGTTGTAACCTCCAAAATTATATTTTCTAAGAACAAATGATTTGGGGAATATGGGGCGGGATTCTCCCAGCCCTGGGCTGGGCCGGAGAATCCCCGCGAACGGGCCACGCCGCCCCGACGCCGGCACGCGATTCTCCGCAGAGCAGAGAATCGGCGTGGTTGGCACGGCACTGGTCGTGGGCCGCTCTACGAGGCCGGCCTGCTGATTCTCCAGCCCGGATGGGCCAAGCGGCCGTAAGAAAAGAGCTGAGTTCTGCTGGTGCTGTTCTAACCTTCTCTGGGACGGCGGGACCTCGGCGTTGGAGTGTCGGGTGGCGGCCTGTGGGTGGGGAGGGGGTTCCGACCCCAGAGGCCTGGGGTGTGGCCTGGTCCACGATCGGGGCCCACCGATAGGCGGGCCGGCCTCTGTGGCTGGGGGCCTCCTTTCCGACGCGCCAGCCCCTGTAGTCCTGCGCCATGTTGCATCGGGGCCGGCACGTTAAAAGAGGCCACTGCGCGTGCGTGCGTTGGGGCCGGTGCCACTGCGCATGCCCTCATTGGCGCCGTGCAACTGCGCATGCGCGGATCCCACGGCGCACAGTTCGCACCGGGATCTACAGCTGGAGTAGCGCGAACCGCTCCGGCTCCGTGCTGGCCCCCTGTAGGGGCCAGAATTAGTCGTGGGAGCGGCCCATTCACGCCGTCGTAAAACGCGACGGCGTTTACGACGGCGTAGACACTCTGCCGCGGGATTGGAGAATCCCGCCCATGGTGTGACTGAATGTCTGGAGTGGAATAGCCTAAGTAGGAAACTAGCAGAACTCTCCAAGAAGTGACACAAGTTGCAATTCCTGTTTTTTTCTTTCAGTGTTCCATTAGTGTCTCGCTAGCATTATGATAGAGGATGGGAGAATCACTCTATGGAATTCATCCCGAGTGGCTTTTTATGTGAATGCTCATTGTTCCACATTTTTTCCTTAATTGAATTCAAAATTCACCATCTGCCGTGGTGGGAATTGAACCTGGTTTACCAAAGCATTCCACTGGGTATCCGGATTACTGATCCAAATGATAATAGGTCAACGCACTGACTCCCCTGCTCATTGTTCCATGTGCCCCACATAGTTAGGTTTTAATTGTTTCTGATTAGTTAAAAAGCATTTCAATAGATTATTCCACTTGAGTAGCAGTCTCCCAATTGGAACCTCAATTACTGACCATGTATCAGAAATGTGGACACACTTTGTGTATAATTTTGGAATGCCACATGCTGTGTGCACCCAGATTTTAGAATTGCTTTGACAGTTACCTTTCAGTAAAATAAAGTTAGAAAATTTCCTCTCTAACATTCTGGTCAGCAGACGTTTATTTTTGTCCATAGAGATGTTAATTCATATACAGGTTGAACATCTCTTGTCTGAAATTCCGAAAACCGAAAAATTCCGGTATCCGCAATTTTCTCGAGTGCGCTGCACATGCACAGCCCCCAATGCATGCAGTGCAAAAGGAGGCCATTCAGCCCATCGAGTCTGCAGCGAGCCTCTGAAATAGCACCCTACCAAGGCCCACGTAACACCACCTCCACATCAAGAGCAATTTAGCACGGACAATCCACTTTACCTGCACCTCTTTGGACTGTGGGAGGAAGCTGGAGCACCCGGAGGAAACCCACACAGACACAGGGAGGTCATGCAAACTCCACACAGTCACCCCAGGCAGGAATCAAACCCGAATCAAGCTCGCAGGCAAGATCTCATTTGCTGATTGGTGACTGAGCAAGGATCGGGCAAGAGGCCCGTGAGGGCGAGATCGAGATTACGACGTCTCGTGAGACTCCTTTAAATCATGCAAGGCATTTTGAGCATCGCAAATCTCGGGAGAGGCCTCTCGCAAGATTCAATTACCTCATCCTGACACCAAGTCGGGTGCAATGAGGCCAATAAATCGCACCCTATATCAATGATTTGGATGTGGGAATCAAATTTCATATTTACAAGTTTGCTGGTGACATAAACATAGTTGGGAATAAGAGTTGTGGGGGGGACGCAAAGAGAATTCAAGGGGATTTTAGACAGGCAAGTTAATGGCAATGGAATATAATGTGAGGTTATCTACTTTGGCAGGGAAAATCAGAGAGTATTTCTTAAATTGGGAGAGATTGGGAAGTGTTGATGTCCAAGACGACCTTGATGTCTTTCTTCATAAGTCACTGAAATTTAGCATGAAAGTGCAGCAAGAAAGAAAAATACAGCACAGGAACAGGCCCTCGGCCCTCCAAGCCTGTACCAGTCATGATACCACCCAGGGCCAAAACCCTCAGCACTTCCTAGTGCCGTATCCCTCTGTACCCATCCTATCCATATATTTGTTGAGTTGCCCTTTGAACGCCGTTAATGTATCTGCTTCCACAACCTCCCCTGGCAGCACGTTCCAGGCACTCACCACCCTCTGTGTAAAAAAACCTGCCTTGCACATCTCCTCTAAACGTAGCCCCACAGACCTTAAAACTATGCCCCCTAGTGACTGTCCCCTCCACCCAGGAGTGTCTGCCCATCAACTCTATTCATGCCTCTCATAATCTTGTAGACCTCTATCAGGTCACCCCTCAAACTCCACCATTCTAATGAAAATAATCTGAGTCTATTCAGCTTCTCACACATAGTTAACACCCTCCAGACCAGGCAACATCCTGGTAAACCTCCTCTGCACCCTCTCCAAAGCCTCCACATCCTCCTGGTAGTGTAGCAACCAGAATTGTGCGTAATATTCCAAGTGCGGCCTTGCCCAGGTTCTATACAACTGTAGCATGACTTGCCAATTTTTTATACTCAATGTCCCGTCCAAAGAAGGCAAGCATTCCATATGCTTTCCTGATTCCCTTGCCACTTGTGTTGCCGCTTTCAAAGATCTGTGGATCTGTAAGCCCAGACCTCTCTGATTTTCTATACTCTTAAGAGTTTTGCCATTTACTG
Organism: Scyliorhinus torazame; assembly: GCF_047496885.1. Lineage (NCBI taxonomy): Eukaryota > Metazoa > Chordata > Chondrichthyes > Carcharhiniformes > Scyliorhinidae > Scyliorhinus > Scyliorhinus torazame. The sequence continues at coordinate 124,030,444 of NC_092709.1, forward strand.
TATATTTCCACTCTATGTTAGACCTACCAAAATGTATTACCTCACATTTGTCCAGATTAAACTCCATTTTCCATTTCTCTGCCCAAGTCTCCAACCTATCTATGTCCTGCTGTATCCTCTGGCAATCCCCAACACTATCTGCCACTCCACCAACCTTGGTGTTATCCTCGAACTTATTAATCAGACCAGCAACATTTTCCTCCAAATCGTTTATGCATACCACAAACAACAGACACCCCAGCACTGATCCCTGTGGAACACCACGAGTCACAACCTTCCATTCAGAAGAACACCCTTCTACTGCTACCCTCTGCTTTCTGCTGTCTATTGCTAATGAGTCCATTTGTTTCCAAAAAGGTATAAATCGTGTCCCTGAGAATTCTCTCCAATAATTTACCTACTACCAACGTGAGACTCACCAGCCTAATATTTTCCTGATTATCCCTCCTACCTTTCTTAAACAGCGGTACCACATTAGCTATTCTCCAGTCCTCTGGTACCTCAACTGTAGCCAATGAAGATACAAAGATGTCAGTCAAGGCCCCAGCAATTTCCTCCCATGCTTCCCTCAGTATTCTGGGGTAAATCCCATCAGGCCCAGGGGAGTTATCTACCTTAATATATTTTAAAACACCCAATATCACCTTTCTGATGTCAACATGACCCAGACTATCCACCCTACCCAAGAATCATCTTCCACAATATCCTTTTCTTTGGAGAACACTGATGCAAAGTATTCATTTAGTGTCTCGCCCATTTCCTCTGGCTCAACATGTAGATTCACTCCACTGTCCTTAAGTTGCACAATCCTTTCCCTGGCCACCCTCGTGCTTTTTACATATGAATAAAAAGCTTTGGGATTCACCTTAATCCTACTTGCCAAGGACTTTCCCTGACCCCCTCCTAGCCCTCCTAATTTCCTGTTTAAGAACCTTCCTACTTTCTTTATACTCCTCAATGTTTTTGACTGTACCCACCCTTCTAGACCATACAAAAGCCTCCTTTTTCTTTTTGACGAGGTTCACAATATCCCTCGTTATCCTAGGCTCCCTAAACTTTCCATACTTGACCTTTGTTCTCTCAGGAGCATGACTTTCCTGAATCCTAATCAGCTGTTGCTTGAAAGACAGGGGCGGCATGTGGCACAGTGGTTCGCATTGCTGCCTACGGTGCTAAGGACCCAGGTTTGAATTCCGGCCCTGGGTCACTGTTTGTGTGGAATTTGCATGTTCTCCCCTTGTCTGCGTGAGTTTCACGCCTACAACCCAAAGATGTGCAGGGTAGGTGGATTGGCCATGCTAAATTGCCCTTTAATTGGAAAGAACAATAATTGGGCACTCTAAATTTACTTAAGAAAAACTGTTGCTTGAAAGACTCCCACATGTCCGATGTTGATTTTCCTCTCCAACAGCCGCATCCAATCCAAATTCTTCAATTCCTGTCTAATGTTATCGTAATTTGCCTTTCCCCAGTTTAGCACCCGAGGGTTACCCTCATCCCTATCCAAAAGTAACATAAACCCTATGGAATTATTGTCACTACTCCCAAAATATTCCCCTAATGAAACCTCAACCACCTGTCCAGGCTCATTCCCCAATACCAGGTCCAGTACTGCCCCTTCCCTAGTTAGACTATTTACATATTGCATCAAGAAGCCTTCCTGGATATACCTTACGAACTCTGCCCCATCCAAGCCCCTTGCACTAAGTGAGTCAATTTCAAAGTAAATGGTATGCTGGCTTTTACTGCAAGAGGATTTGAGTACATTAATAAATTGTCCTGTTGCAGTTGTATGAGTCTTGGTGAAACTACATTGGGAGTATTGTGCACAGTTTTAGTCTCCTTGTTGGAGGAAAAATATACTTGCCATATAAGGAGGGCATTGAAGGTTCACCAAACTGACTCTTGGGATGGTGGGATTGCCTTATGAGGAAAGATTGAGGAGGCTGGGCCTATATTCTTTAGAGTTTAGAAGAATGAGAGTTGATCTCATTGCAACTAACAAAATTCTTACAGGGCTCAACAGGAAGGATGTTTCTCTTAGTTGGGAGTTCTAGAACCAGGGGACACAATCTCAGAATAAGAGATAGGCCATTTGGAATTAAGATGGAGAGGAATTTCTTCACTCAGAAGGTGGTAAATTTTGTGGATTCTCTACTACACAAGGCTATGGAAACTCAGTCATTACATTCAAGACAGAGACCGATATATATTTCTAGACAATGAAGATTTCAAGGGATATGGAGATCGTGTGGAAAAATGGCACTGAGTAAAAAGATCAGCCATGATCTAACTGAATGGTGCAGCAAGTCGAAAAGTGTGGTCCAATGGCTATGCTGTGTCTGAAGAAAGTCAGCTCGACATGGCGCAGCATGGCTAATAGAAGCTTGGAGACCCCACTCCCGGGGTCTATCCGCCTCGCAACGTCTTGCGAGTTCCAATGCAGTCTTGCGAGACATTGCGATGTAAATCCCACACATTGTGAGCAAATCTGAATATTAGAGCAAAACATTTAGTCTCACTCAATGTGCAGTTTCCCAAGATACGAGAGGCTTTGGGATTCATCCCTTTCACCTCGGTGACCTCAGGCGAATGCCGTTCGGCACTGGTCCTCACGAACTGGGGTCACTTTGGAGGCCTCGGCAGTCGGGACGTCTTTTAAAATTGGCGTCCGATCTCTCGCTACTTTGGGGAGTTCAGCAAGTGGAGCTTTCCCAGTGTACAAAACAGGGCTGTGGGTGGCCTCTTATACAATGTGAAAAGCGTAGTATGGCCATATGTTTGTCGGCACTACGAGCTCCGGAAAACGGGTCTAAATGCGCTCGCAATGGGACTTTGTTCCCAATTGATTGAATCGTGTCTGAAGGGCCAAATTACCTAATCCTGCATGTATTTCCTTGTGTTCGTCTGTTCTTAAATATCCCACTGTTCCAAGATAGGACATTCACAAACTGTAGGTGCTCCCTGCTCTAAAGATGGCAGCAGGCACATGCGCGCGTCAGTTTGCGTACATATTTAGTGTTTTTAACTATTTTATTCCCTTTTTTCCCATGCTCCCTACCCCTTCTAGGGAGCAGGGTTAATATTGAGACCCAAACAACTCCCTCTTTCTCTCTCAATCTCTCTTTGATTCTCTCTCTTGAATTCTATATGAGTTCAATTCCATATTGTCTCGCTTGCTTGCACAAACAATTTTAGTCACGCTCATTTACCACAGCACTGCTCTGTGTCAAACATGAACTGTATCTGTTACCAGATGATTAAATGGGTGTAAATCCAATATTTGCTGTTACTGGAATGTAATTATAACAGCCACACCTGTTCGACTGAAGTGTAATTTTACAAGGACAAAATTATTTCTGTATCGGGTTGGGTAGTAGGGGAGTTGATAGGAGTTTGGGGAAGTGGTGACACAAACTTTCATCCTGGTCCACAAGGAAATTGAACAAAATATAAAAACCTACCTCCATGGCAATGTTATCTTTACCTGTGCAGATGCAACCTGAAGTTTCCTGTACAGGCCATGCAATTTAGAAATTTATTTTTGAGACGTCATAGCCGGCATTTATTGCCCATCCCTAATTTCCGTTGAGAAGGTGATGGCGGCGAGCTGCCTTCATGATCTGCTGCAGTCTGTGTGATGTGGGTACACCCACAGTGCTGTTAGTTCCTGGATTTTGATGCATAAGTCAGTCCCTTTAAGTTACTGTACGTGCGCGTCTGGGCAAAGAAAGGGCCTACAAATCAACTGCTCACTACAAAAACAAATTAGAGGGTACATCCCTCACTGGAGCCTTGAGCTGTTCTGGCTGTTGTTCCTGCTGGGTTTATCCCAGTTGAGGCCAGCGCTGCTCCTCCACTCAGGCCTAAAATGGAAATAATGGATTGGGCCCCATTGCTGGCTCTATCAGGTTACAGTGATGTAACCTGCGTATTTTGAGTGGCCTCCCCGGCTTAGCAATTTAAAATGGCAGTCGGCCAGATTTGGGTAGGAAAGGAGTAGGGGGATCTCCTGCTTTATCTCTTTGTTCTCTTGTCAGCAAAGGTGTTAAAATCAAGAGATCAGCAAGTCCTCAAGTCATTTCGAAAATAAAAACTCCTTTGTACTGTGCATGTGTGAATTGCGCACACCTGTCTTGGTTCTCTGTATACTCAATAAACGCCTCAGTAGATTTAAAGACTATTCATTCTTGCAAATTTCCTAAGTTATGCCACTTTTGCATCGTTGCATAATAGTTTTGGATGCGCATCTACATGAAAGTTATGTTTAGAGCCAGTTTAATTTTTTGATTCCCAGGTGCACTGATGTTAGAGAAACGAAACATCCCAAGAAAGTAAGACTCACTTAATGCAGTCAAGTGCAAAGCTATAAAATTAGAAAAGGTAGTTTGGTATATGCCTCTAAACATGGTAAAGCAGATTTCCATTCTTTGCACAGCTCAGTGCAAGGTGCAGATATCAATATAAACTTAAATTTTGCTAACTTTACATCACACCCTACAAATATAATTCACAGGCAGGGCCTGTTACATAAATGCACCTTGAATAACCTGGTATAAAAGAAGCACACACTGTTAGTTTACTTCATCGAACTATATTGCCTGCATTATAAGAATAATTTAACAAATCTATGGGGGCAATTTTCTCTATCGACAAAGGCACAAAATCTAGCAAGATTTGGAAAACAGGACGACGACGAGGTCTCATTTTCTGATTTTCCCTGCCACTCACCAGTGATTTAATGAGGTTACCTTCCAGAAAGGGTGGGAATCTCATTTCCATAAATTATAATAGTATTAAAGGGCTTCCCCAATATATATTCCCCCACAACAGAAATTCCCCCCTCACCGGTGTGATGTCACATCAAAGAGATTTACAACAGATTTTGAAAAATGAGAACCAGGCAAAGGGAACCTGCCGGGGCGCGAAGTTTAAGTATAGCCCCTAGGCGTGTGAGGAGGGCGAGGGACATGCCCAGGTAGTACCTTGGCACTGCCCCCTCGCAACCTCGTACCGCCTCCTGGAACTGCATTTTATAAAGGGCTCTCTGTAGGGCCAGCGTTACTGGCTCTAGCAGGCCCTGCCCCACCATCGTGCAGGTGTGGGCAATACCTCCAGATTTCTGTGCACTGAGCGTCCAACCAGAAATGTGCAACGGAGCTGGGACGCAAAGGCGTGGCCGGAGTAGAGATCTGAAGGTGATTGCTGCTTTGCCACAGATCTGGGCCATTGTCTCAGCAAACATGGCCAGAAATCTTAATGCAGCTGATTGCAGGGCTGCTATCATAAACTTTGTTGGACGTGTAGCAGAGACCTCGTTAACATACAGAACAAAGGTCTCTGCTGCTCCTCAGGGTTGGATTTTTGTCTTTGGGACAGGTTGCCGGTGTCAGGAAATTTCCCAGCTCAGCAGACATACCTCAACAGAAAGTGCCCCGCCGGACCTAATTCTTGCTTTGGAGGTGGTAGTGGTGGGTGGGTGGGGGGGGTGATGGGTTCAGGATGGAGAGTGGAATAATCTAGCCAGTCACCAAGTCAGGCTGTGTAAAGGGAGCACCTCATGGTTCTCTGGAACTGTTCTCAGTTTCATCAGACCCTCTAGCCCTCCTCCCTCACATCTCGCCCCATTCCCCAACCCGCTCATGCCAACTTGTGCATCCCACCCACCTGCCAAGTAATGGCACTTCCATGCCCATTCCCTCAGTATCAACTCTGTACAGAATCAATGAATCCTACCAAAAAAATGACATCTGCGGAACTGCTAAAAAAAAACGCCTTCGTAATTTTGTTTGAAAAGCTATAGTTGCTACAACCCCATAAAAGTATCAATCAACTAGGCCTTTAAAGTATCAATAGCAAAGTCTATAAGTATCTGACACCTCTTTATCTTGTGCATATAAATGCTGAGCCATTAATAAACGAGATAACAGAAAAAAATAGCATATTATAACGTCATAATGCTGTCAATCAGGCAACGTTTTCCCTTTTCAGGGATGTCTCAGATCGGCTGCAGGACATACTGAAGAGGGAGGGTGAACAGCCAGTTGTCGTGGTGCATATAGGCACCAACGATATAGGTAAAAAACGGGATGAGGTCCTACAATCAGAATTTAGGGAGTTAGGAGATAAGTTTAAAAAGTAGGACCTCAAAAGGTAGTAATCTCAGGATTGCTACCAGTGCCACGAGACAGTCAGGGTAGAAATTCAAGAATATTCAGAATGAATACGTGGCTTGAGAGATGGTGCAGGAGGGAGGGGGTTCAGATTTTTGGGACATTGGAACCGGTTCTGGGGCCAGTGGGACCATTACAAATCGGATGGTCTACACCTGGGCAGGACTGGAACCAATGTCCTAGGGGGTGCTTTTGCTCACACTGTTGGGGAGGTTTTAAACTAATGTGGCCGGAGGATGGGAAGCAGATTAGGAAGTTAGAAGTCAGTAAAGATGCAGCAACTAAAGCTAGTAAGGTATTAGATAATAAACTCAATGTGACTAAGGGGAAGAGTAGACAGGGAAGAGATGATGAACGCAAAGGGACAGGTGGTCTGAGGTGCATTTGTTTCAATGCGAGAAGTGTAGCAGGTAATGAAGATGAATTTAGGGCTTGGATTAGTACCTGGGAATATGATATTGGTATTCTGAGACTTGGTTGAGGGAAGGGCAAGACTGGCAACTAAATGTCCCAGGGTAAAGATGCTTCAGGAGGGATAGAGAGGGAGGTAAAAGGGTTGGAGGAGTTGGATTACTGGTCAGAGATGATATCACAGCTGTGATTAAGGAGGGCACGATGGAGGATTCGAGCACTGAGGCAATATGATAGAGCTAAGAAATAGGAAGGGTGCAGTAACCTTTTTGGGACTTTACTACAGGCCTCCCAAAAGTGAGCGTGAAGTAGAGGTACAAATATGTAGACAGATTATAGAAAAATGTAGGAGCAATAGGGTGGTTGTGATGGGAGATTTTAACTTCCCCAACATTGAATGGGACTCATGTAGTGTTGGAGGCGTAGATGGAGCAGAATTTGTAAGGAGCATCCAGGAGAGTTTTTTAGAGCAGTATGTAAATAGTCCAACTCGGGGAGGGGCCATACTGGACCTGGAATTGGGGAATGATCCCGGCCAGGTGGTTGAAGTTTCAGTTGGTGATTACCTTGGGAATAACGATCACAATTCCGTAAGTTTTAGAATACTCATGTACAAAGACGAGAGTGGTCCTAAAGGAAGAGTCCTAAATTGGGGAAAGGCCAAGTATAACAAAATTCGGCAGGAGCTAGGGAATGTGGATTGGGAGCAGCTGTTTAAGGGTAAATCCACATTTGAAATGTGGGAGTGTTTTAAGGAAAGGTTGATTAGAGTGCAGGACAGACATGTCCCTGTGAAAATGAGGGATAGAAATGGCAAGATTAGGGAACCATGGATGATGGGTGGAATTGTGAGACTAGCTAAGATGAAAAAGGAAGCATACATAAGATCTAGGCGACTTAAAACTGATGAAGCTTTGGTGGAATATCAGAAAAGAAGGACAAATCTCAAACGCGCAATAAAGAGGGCTAAAAGGGGTCATGAAATATCTTTGGCTAACAGGGTTAAGGAAAATCCCAAAGCCTTTTATTCGTATATATGGAGCAAGAGGGTAACTAGAGAAAGGATTGGCCCACTCAAAGACAAAAGAGAGAATTTGTGTGTGGAGTCAGAGGAAATGGGTGAGATTCTTAATGAGTACTTTGCATCGGTATTCACCAAGGAGAGGGACATGACGGATGTTGAGGCTAAGGATGGATGTTTAAATACTCTAGGTCAAGTCGGCATAAGGAAGGGGCAAATTTTGGGTATTCTAAAAGGCATTAAGGTGGACAAGTCCCCAGGTCCGGATGGGATCTATCCCAGGTTACTGAGGGAAGCGAGGGACAAAATAGCTGGGGCCTTAACAGATATCTTTGCAGCATCCTTGAGCACGGGTGAGGTCCCGGAGGACTGGAGAATTGCTAAAGTTGTCCCTTTGTTTAAAAAGGGTAGCAGGGATAATCAAGGGAATTATAGACCTGCGAGCTTGACGTCAGTGGTAGGCAAACTGTTGGAGAAGATACTACGGGATAGAATCTATTCACATTTGATTAAAATAGACTTATCAGTGATAGGCAGCATGGTTTTGTGCTGGGAAGGTCGTGTCTTACAAACCTAATAGAATTCTTTGAGGAAGTGACAAAGTTAATTGATGAGGGAAGGGCTGTAGATGTCATATACATGGACTTCAGTAAGGTGTTTGATAAAGTTTCCCATGGCAGGTTGATGGAAAAAGTGAAGTCGTATGGGGTTCAGGGTGTACTAGCTAGATGGATAAAGAACTAGCTGGGCAACAGGAGACAGAGAGTAGTGGTGGAAGGGAGTGTCTCAAAATGGAGAAAGGTGACTAGTGGTGTTCCACAGGGATCCGTGCTCGGACCACTGTTGTCTGTGATATACATAAATGATCTGGACGAAGGTATCGGTGGTCTGATTAGCAAGTTTGCAGATGATACTAAGATTGATGGAGTTGCAGATAGCGAGGAGGACCGTCAGAGAATACAGCAAAATATAGATAGATTGGAGAGTTGGGCAGAGAAATGGCAGATGGAGTTCAATCCAGGCAAATGCGAGGTGATGCATTTTGGAAGATCTAATTCAAGAGCGGACTATACGGTCAATGGAAGAGTCCTGGGGAAAATTGATGTACAGAGAGATCTGGGAGTTCGGGTCCATTGTACCCTGAAGGTACAATGCAGGTCGATAGAGTGGTCAAGAAGGCATACAGCATGCTTGCCTTCATTGGACGGGGTATTGAGTACAAGAGTCGGCAGGTCATGTTTCAGTTGTATAGGACATTGGTTAGGCCACATTTGGAATACTGCGTGCAGTTCTGGTTGCACATTACCAGAAGGATGTGGATGCTTTAGAGAGGGTGCAGAGGAGGTTCACCAGGATGTTGCCTGGTATGGGGGGGTGCTAGCTGTGAAGAAAGGTTGAGTAGGTTAGGATTGTTTTCGTTGGAAAGATGGAGGTTGAGGGGGGACCTGATTGAGGTCTACAAAATTATGAGAGGTATGGACAGGGTGGATAGCAACAAGCCTTTTCTCAGAGTGGGGGTGTCAATTACAAGGGTCGATTTCAAGGTGAGAGGGGGAAAGTTTAAGGGAGATGTGCGTGCAAAGTTTTTTACGCAGAGGGTGGTGGGTGCCTGGAACGCTTTGCCAGCGGAGGTGGTAGAGGCGGGCACCATAGCATCATTTAAGATGCATTTAGACAGATATATGAACGGGCAGGGAACAGAGGGAAGTAATCCTTGGAAAATAGGTGACAGGTTTAGATCGGCGCAGGCTGGGAGGGCCGAAGGGCCTGTTCCTGTGCTGTAATTTTCTTTGTTCTTTGTTCTCTGCACCTGTATCAACAGCATTTTATGAAAGTGAGCTCTCAGCTCTGAATGCATAATGAATCCATTTTCAGCTACATTAATAAAACTGTACCAGGTTACCACTCTCAACTGCATCGATGAATTTTTAAAAAAGTATTAGTGTAGAAAGCAATTAAGCTTCCCAATTGTGCTGGTTCAAGGAAGATTTGGCATTTGAGAAATGGAAATGAGTTTGGACAAACTCTTCAATCATAACTTTGCTTCAAAATAGTGCGAATTCCAGTTATCATTTGTGTCCAGATTGCTACTTGTATATAACGAGGAAACGCCATTCCAAATGCTTTGCTTTTTTTGGCGACCTTTTAATTTAGCTTGCAAAGTATCAACACAACATTATTTCCATTGAGTCACTGTATTTCTGGCATTGCCTCTATCAAGTTTGTGTTTCATGAATTTGATGAGAGACAATTCAAGTGATCTGCCATCTGCCATTTGAAGAAAGGGTGTTAAGATATCTAAAAGAAGAAAATAAGTCCCTTAATCCCACAAAGGAGGCAGGGAGGCAGCAGACCACTGTAAACAGCTTTATCACATTTCTTGTTCATTTCCAAGAATGAGCAGATCTGACAACACTAATCCAGTCTTGGAAATAATTCTGATTAACTACATTTCAAAGTGCACTCATGCAGGTTCCGAGCAAAGCAGGATCTACTGAGGTCCAACAAGTATTTGATTATCTATATCTTGCCTTCTTCTGATGACTTGCAAACCACTGCATCTTTTTCAAGGAATAATCAACAGCACTGAGTTGTTTTGCCAAATTGAAGCTGATTCCCAACCTCCTAAACTCTAGTCTCATTTGATCATTCCTAGTTTTGTTCTCATGTCTCTATTAATAATGGTCGAATGTATACCCCACATTAAGTCCAGATAATTATTGAATTATTTTCAGAAGAACAAAAGGAGTAGGTCATTAGGGCCTTTGATCCTGCGCTGCCTATCATTAAGATCATAGCTCATCTTCCACCACAACTGCACCTTTTCGCACTATCCCTATATCATTAGTGTCCAAAATATATCGGTTTTTGTCTTGAATTTCCTCTGCATTTGAAATATTTGTTTGATTGTCAGTTGCATGCTTCTTCTGTAACTAGTTTGTGAAAACATACCACATATATGTTTGCCTCTGCAGCATTTCTAGTTTGCCACCAATAACTTGTTAACAATGATGTGGAGATGCCGGCTTTGGACTGGGGTGGGCACAGTACGAAGTTTTACAACACCAGACTAAAGTTCAACAGGTTTGTTTCAAATCACTAGCTTTCGGAGTGCAACTCCTTCATCACCATTCACCTGAGGAAGGAGCAGTGCTCCGAAAGCTAGTGATTTGAAACAAACCTGTTGGACTTTAACATGGTGTTGTAAGACTTCTAACTTCTTAACAAATACAACATTGTATTGAAGTAGCAATAGAACACTCAGAATCCCCTAGAATGTTTTAAAAACAGATGTAGAGGAAAAGAAGAGAAGATTGGAAGATGAGGGCAATTTTAAACTCCAGTGGGTTTTAGATGTGTGTCGGAAGGAGGAGCAAAGACAAAATAGAAGAGCTCTATGTAACAGGACTGAGGTATTTTAATTTGCAAAGCTCAAATGTGCACCGCTGGTCAGCTGTTTTAAGAATTGAGGAGCATTAAGACAAAAGAAATTAACTAAAATAAAACAGGGAGATGTCTGAAGAGATGTTGAGATGCGAATCAGCATAACAGTGAGAAAAGCGAGTGTTTACCTAAGTGCCTGGAGGAAAATCATAGGGGTATAATGAACAATAACTTCAAAGTAGAGAGATAAGGAAATTGACACATATATGCCAAAAACCAACTTCACAGGGTGGATAACTCAAAGGGAAAAATGCATATCCCATAGCACAATGACAGTGGAAAAAGGGGAGACGGAGACAAATACAGACACAGATACCATTAGCCACAGCCAGCTGCACAATCAGTCTCCCGAAAAGAAGTTATTGCTAAACAGGCAGCCAGTTAAGATCATACCTCGAACCAAGCAGTACTTTATGCATGACTGTATTGTCCAACAACTAATTTTATAGTTAGAAATGAAGTCACCAGTAATACTATTCAAATCTGTAGACCTATGATTTAAAACGCACTGGGCGGGATTCTCTGTCCGCTGACGCCGGAATCGGGAAAATAATATAATCGCTTATTGTCATAGGCTTCAATGAAGTTACTGTGAAAAGCCCCTAGTCGCCACATTCCGGCCCCTGTTCGGGGAGGCCGGGAGGGGAATTGAACCCACGCTGCTGGCATTGTTCTACATTGCAAGCCAGCTATTTAGCCCACTCTGCTAAACCAGCCCCATGATAATGGAAAAGCGATTGGGCAGAGACATCACGGTGGATGTCGATTTCACGCCAAATTGCAATTCTCCGCCGTCTCGACAGCGGTGTCAATGCGTTCCAGGGCGCATGTACAGTAAACACCATTGGCATATCATTAGCAGGCCTGACCTGATATTCTCCGGGGCCTCCGTGACTCTCTGCCTCCAGTAGGTCAAGTTCCCGATGGCGAGGTTCACTTGTGCTTTTAAAAATCGTGAAAGAGGCGCCATGGCTGCTGAGGGAGAGAGAGGGAGTACGGAAAGTGTCCAACATCGCCAAAGTTTGCCGGCAGTTGTGCCCTTGGCCCGGGCCCCCCCATCTCTCTGGCCCCAGCTGACCCATCAGCCGTATGGGCACGCTCCAGCGCAACCAGTGCCATCTTGTTGGCTGGGATAAGTGTGTATATGCAGCTGCAGCTCGTCAGCCTCCTGAGTGTCAATTGCAAATCTGGCAGTGATTCATTGGAATCGATTGTGTTCCACGTGGCGCCAGTGCTAGCCCCTTGACAGTTGCTGAATCGGTCCAGGTGTGGCACCAGTTTTGCTCTTGTGGAATTCCACGAATACTGCTCTGGCGTCAACACTTAGGGGGCGATTCTCCGAGCTGGGCCGGAGAATCGGAGCTACCGTGCCATGACGCCACGACGCCGGTGCGATTCTCTGAGGTGCGGCGAATTTGCGGCGGCGCATTTGGCGCGGCACTGGCCGCGGGCCGCTTAATCGGCAGGGTCGCCGATTCTCCGGCCTAGATGGGACGAGCGGCCGCTCCGACACGACAGAGTCCTGCCGGCGCCGTTCACCTCTGGTCACTGCCGGCGGGAACTCTGTGGGAACACTCGGGGGGCAGACTGTGGGGGGGGGGGGGGGGCCTCCAATGGTGTCTGGCCCGCGATCGGGGCCCACCGATCGGCGGGCCGGTCTCTCTGTCAGCGGGCCTCCTTTGTCCGCCGGCAATGTTATATCCCTGCGCCATTTTTGTGCGGGGCGGCCTGGGGAAGGACAGCCACTGCGCATGCGCGTAGTGTCTTTTACGCGGCACTGGGTCTCCGAGGCCCCGCCCCCGAAAATCGTGCCACGCCCCTGCCAGCCCCATGGAGGCCCCAGAATGGAGTCTGGGAACGGGCGCCGACGCCGGAGTAAAACACTCCGGTTTTTACTCCGGCGTCAGCACTTAGACTCCCGTTGGGAGAATTCCGCCCTTAGTCTTATGAATGGAGAATCCAGCCTCTACCAAGTAGAGGTGCAGGTAATCTAGCCAGAAATTGGCAAATCTTTAAAAGAATGGCATTGAGCCATTTTCAAGATTACTTTACATCTCATTAAGAAATCAAACAATGTATGACCTACCACACTGATACCTCCATGAACAAGGAAGCATTGAAAATATTTGATGTTCGATACACATAGAGAGAAGATAGGTTTGGAGCTTATTTTTTGCAAGGCATGATCATTTTACACTTTAAACGTTAAATGAAGCCTGCAAGATTTTCTTTTCTTAAAAATAGACTGTAAATATCAAAGCAGACATCACGCCAGAGAAACCTGTCCAACTTGAGGTCATAAATGTAATACAGATGAAGTCCTTGTGGTATTAGGGGTCATGTGGGACTGTGAAGCCATGATGTCATTGGCTGACAGATCCCGGGTCCTGGTTGGACGTTGACCTCTAGCCATTTCCGCGAGGTCGCCGCTGTCCCGGGAGAACAGGGAGCCCTGCACGCCGTTTACGCTCCCCAACCACCCCAGCGCCCCATGTACGACCCGCAGGCGCAGCCACTCTGGGTCCCGACCACCGCTGTCCCGGGAGAACAGGGAGCCCTGCACGCCGCTTACGCTCCCCAACCCCCCCCCCCCCCCCGCGCCCCATGTATGACCCGCCGGCGCTACCACTTTGGGTCCCGACCACCGCTCTCCCCGGAGAAGAGGGAGCTCTGCGCATCTCTAACGCCCCCCAAACCCCCCCCCCGCGCCCCACGTATGACCCGCCGGCGCTACCAATTTGGGTCCCGACCACCGCTGTCCCCAGAGAAGAGGGAGCCCCGCGCGTTCCTAACGCTCCCCAACCCCTCCAGCGCCCCATGTGCGACCCGCAGACGCCGCCATTTTGGGTCCATGCCACCACGAGGGGAGGAAGGGCGCCGCCATCTTGGACCACCCCAGACCTGTACGACGCATGGGGGCGGCCATTTTGTCCACCCCCGCCGCCATCTTGTGACCCCCCAGCCATGTGCGATGCATGAGGGCAGCCATCTTGTTCACCCCCGACGCCATCTTGGACGGCAACAACGGACCCCAGTGTCGACGGCTCCACAGGGTTCGAAGAAGACGCTCAACCACTACAACCACGTCTCGCTTCAATGACGCTGGACCAAGCTCGGCCCCGGACACTCCAGACGACGACGACAACGGTGCTGATAAACGGGCACGAGACACCATGCCTAGTCGACTCCGGGAGCACGGAGAGCTTTATCCACCCCGACACAGTAAGACGCTGTTCTTTGACCATCCATCCCAGCGCACAAAAGATTTCCCTAGCTGCAGGATCCCACTCCGTACAGATCAAAGGCTTCTGCATAGTTACCCTAACGGTGCAAGGGAGGGAGTTCAAAATCTACAGGCTCTACATCCTTCCCCAACTCTGCGCCCCCACATTACTGGGATTAGACTTCCAGTGCAATCTACAGAGCCTAACCTTCAAATTCGGCGGTCCAATACCCCCACTCACTATCTGCGGCCTCGCAACCCTCAAGGTGCAACCCCCGTCCTTGTTTGCAAACCTCACCCCGGATTGCAAACCCATCGCCACTAGGAGCAGACGGTACAGCGCCCAGGACCGTACCTTCATTCGGTCCGAAGTCCAGCGGCTACTAAAGGAAGGCATAATCCAGGCCAGCAATAGTCCCTGGAGAGCACAGGTGGTAGTAGTAAAGACAGGGGAGAAGCAAAGGATGGTCATAGACTATAGCCAGACCATCAACAGGTACACACAACTAGACGCGTACCCTCTCCCCCGCATATCCGACATGGTCAATCGGATTGCCCAATATAAGGTCTTCTCCACTGTGGACCTCAAGTCCACCTACCATCAGCTCCCCATCCGCCCAAGTGACCGCAAGTACCCTAAATTGGGCCCATGAAAATCGCACGTCCTGAGCCATATTTTCCCAAGGCTGAGTCCTGCCACACACCTCGACAAGGAAAATGCAAAGAAAATATGTGGAAAGTAATCACATTTGGAATCATTTGAAAAATATGGCTCAGTTAATGCTTTCAGAAGGCTTCAGAGACTGATGTTACATTCTCAAAAGTACACATTTTATAGTGTCTCAAGTGAGATGAAGAAGTATTCCTGTGGACTTGTGCAAATCAAAATGTATTTTTAAGACCAAAAAGTTGGCAAAGATAAAGTTATATTAATTGATATATCCTCCTTTCCCGTTATCCTTTAGTGCCAGACAGGAATAAACAATTGTTGTAGTTCACCCATACACTCCACTGTCATCCCCTTAAGTAACGTTTTCAAATCTATCATAGCCAACTTGTGCCATTGTAGTTTCCTTTATTAAGATTGAGGACCTTAGTCTCCGAATCAACTACTTTACTCTCCCTTGATGAAAACTTTTAGCATATTATGGTCGCTCATCCACAAGGAGTCTCGCACAACTAGATAGCCAATGATTCCGTTCTCATTATACGGTACCCAGTCTAGGATGGCCTGCTCTCTAGTTGGTTCCTCAACATATTGGTCCAGAAAACCATCCCGGAGAGAGATAAAAAGCTTACCAGCATGGTGCAGTGACCAGTCTCTCTTAATGTCAACAAAACAAAGAAGCTAGTCATTGACTTTAGGAAGCAAGATGTAGTACACGCCTCTGACTATGAGATAGTTGACAGTTTCAAGATCAAGTGTGAATATTACCAACAATTTGTCCTGGTCTACCCATTTCGATATTACGATTAAGAAAGCGCAACAACACCTTTACTTCCTCAGGAAATTAAGGAAATTCAACCTGTCCATAATGACTCTTACCAATTTCTGTAGATGCACCATAGAAACCATTGTATCTGGTTGCATTACAGCTTGGTATGGCAACTGATCTGTCCAAGATCAACATAATCAAAGACACCTCCCATCCTGTTATTCTTTCTTTCAACTTCTTCTATCGAGGAGAAGATGCAAAAGCTTGAGAACTTGTTCTAACAAATTCTATAACCGCTTTTCCCCTGCTACTACTAGACTCTTGAATGGCCCGGCTATACATTAATCTTTCTATGCATTTTTCCTTTTCTACAGTTGCAATTATTTTTTGTATGTTGAACTTGTTTATATATGTATGGAGTGATCTGTCAGGTCTGTATGCAGAATAATACTTTTCACTGTACCTTGGTACATTTGACAGATTTTATCAATAAACAAATAAACCAATGCATCGCCGATGGTTGTCATTCAACCCCTTGATGATGCAGGCATCATCAGCGTACTAAACTCAGTGACAGAAGTTGGGGTGGAGGCGTCCGAGGATGAACAGTTTCCCCCTTGCCCGTAGGCTAACTTCATTCTGGTGGAGAGCTTCATAGTGATGTGGTGCAGTGTTGCAGCGAGGAAGATGGAGAAGAGTATTGGTGCAATAACGCAACCCTGCTTGATGGCAGCTTGCACTCATGTTAGATGTGTGGTGGATCACGGTTCGCATGTCATCTTGAAGCATGCGGAGAATGATGACAAATTTCTGTGGGCAGCCGAATTTGAGGAGGATGTTCCTCTATCACAGTTGACAGAGTCAAAGGCCTTTGCAAGGTCAAAGAAGGCCATGTACAAGAGTTGGTGCTGCTCCCTGCACTTTTCCTTGATTTGCTAGGCACTGAATATCACATACATTGTGCCTCTTGATGGATGGAAGCAGCATTAAGACTTGGGTAGGAGCTCTTCTGCCACTGGGAGGAGGTAGTTAAGGAGGATTCCTTCAATGACCTTTCCTTTGGCAGACAGTAGGGAAATCCCTATTTAATTTCCACAGTTGGATCTCGATTGAAGATGGTCACAATAGCGGTGTCTCTCAGATCTCCCAGCATGCTCTCTTCCTTCCAGACAATGGTGAGGCAGTCGTACATTCATGTCAAGAGTGCCGTTCCGCCGTAATTTAGTACTTAAGTGGGGATTCCATCTGCCTTGTTGTTTTTCAGTTGTTGGATTACGTTTTTGCCCTCACGGCAAGCTGACGTGCTGAGATGGTGGCGGATAGTGTTATGAGATGGGGCTGAAGGCATGTACATCAAGGGCTTCGTCTTGGTTGAGGAGATCCTCCAGGTAGTCTCTCCAGTGGGCATTGACTGCCTCTCTGTCATTGATGAGCACCTCTCCGTTTTTGATTCTCTGTGGGCTATGTCCCTGCCTACTCGGACTGAAAATGATTTAAACATTTTTTTAAAATAAATTTAGAATACCCAATTCATTTTTCTATTAAAGGGGCAATTTAGCATGGCCAATCCACCTAGCCTGCACATCTTTTGGGTTGTGGGGGCGAAACACACGCAATCACGGGGAGAATGTACAAACTCCACACGGACAGTAACCCAGGGCCGGGATCGAACCAGGGTCCTCAGCGCATAGACAGCAATGCTAACCACTGTGCCACCGTGCTGCCCTGAAATTGATTTTAATTACGCTGAAGAAGGCACACACATCGTAGTTGTTGGCGGGTTGGTGTGTATCCTGCGCTCTTTCCACTCACCATCTGTTTAGATTACAGGTTCTTTGTTGCACCTTGACCTTCAGTTGCCTGGGTCAGCTTGTTTCCCCTTGCTCGAAATTTGGTGGAGCTGTCAGTCAGAAAATGGAACAAAGAGCCAAATATTCTACAACAGAAAGTAGTGAAGTTAGAATTACAATGGTAAAGAAAGTTTCCTTATTATTCCCCAGTCGTCTGAAAATACTTGTCGGATTGTTAAGCAACATTGATTTGCAATTTGCAGTCAGTGGCAAAGCAACAATCATGTCCTTGACCACGTGGAGAGTTGCGCTGTGGGGTCTCATGATCTCTATAATGAGAGCATTACCTTTATTGTCACAAGTAGGCTTATATTAACACTTTAGTGTTAGAAGTTACTGTGAAACGCCCCTAGTCGCCACATTCCGCACCTGTTTGGGTACACAGAGGGAGATTTCAGAATGTCCAAATTACCTAATAGCACGTCTTTCGGGACATGTGGGAGGAAACTGGAGCATCCAGAGGAAACCCACGCAAATACGGTTTCCCAGCAGTGAGCTGCAGTGATGTCAACAAGTTAAGCAAGCTAATAATCATATTAAAGAACTTACATATACAGCAAACCAGGTGAAAGTACTAATAATCAGTTGGCTTTTGAGAAATTTGACAGAGAGCTTATTGAAGATTGGGACACTCTCACGAGGTTAAGATTGAAGTTGAACTATCATGAACAAACTTTCAAAAAGAATTATTAAAAAACTATTTTTAAAATATAATATTCGTAATAGTGAAATTTAACAACATTCTACAATTTATTTTGAGGGGGTCAGACTGGTTGTTTAGAAGTAGTTATTACTTACTCTTTACTGTATAAACTGAATTGCACCTCATTGAATGGGCTTGCTAACAATGGTATTAGAGCAAAAAGGGGGAAGTTCTCCCCAGGTCAATTAATTTCACTGAGTTCTGGCTTTGCCAAAGCACAGAGCTGTGAATGGCAATCTGCAAATTCAGAATGTTTGCATTAATCTGTAGTTTCATTAAATCCTGAACTTGGTGGCCAATTCAGAAGGATAGTGATCGTGAATACCTGATAATTCACCAGGAAAGTTCCATTATGTTTGCTAAAGCTGCTTTTGAACACAGGTTCATCTTTCTTAGCTTGCTACTAACATAACTTAATAGCAAACAACCTTTATTTTCTGATGACAGCCCTTCAGGATTTAAAATTCCCACGTCATGACCTCGAATAATATCCTTTCTTTCAACTAAATAGGGTCTCTCTTTACATTGCAGGCTCTTATTTTGGAAAATGATCTTAATTATTCTTCTCTGAATTCTCTCCATTGTATTAATGGATCCTTAACAGAATAATCAATATTAATCTTATTCCGTTTTAATACAGGCAAAACGACACATTGTAGTTTTTCATTAGATAATGTCAAAGACAGAGTCAAAGCAGATGAACTTCAGTCTCTTTAAACGATAAGTTAAAGGATTATTGTAACCTCAGAACATCTCATGAAATAATTAGGTTAAGGGAACTAAGACTGGAATTTACCCGATACACCACCCGTCTTTTAAGTGCTAACCAGGCTACTTAGGACCTGATATGTTGCACATATATTTCTGGATGTAAGTATGCTGCTCATACTGGTGAAAATGATTATGCTGGCATCAGCATCACATACTGAGGATGCCCCATATAATGTGCAATGTTTGCCAGGATCCCCCAAGGCAATATCAGAGGACACTTGGTGCCTTTCTATAGATGTTCCATATCTTTGTCCAGAATCTTTTCCCTGGAGTCTGCAGCCAGAAGGCACATACCCATTAAGAGGTGCTGACTCATGCCATTTTCTTGATCAGTATGCTACCAGAAAAACAGTCGTAGGGGACATTGCTGGATCTGGTTCTGCAGCATGATGTGGATCAAGTTCATATAGTTCCAGTGGGAGAATATTCAGACAATAGTGATCGTATTACCATAAGGTGTACATTAGCTATGAGAACGCACAAGGGGCAAACCACAAACAGAAAATAAAACACACTCACCCACTCTACATCCATATTCATTGAATACAACAATCCCGCCCATCAGGGGCTGGTTTAGCTCACTGGGCTAAATCGCTGGCTTTTAAAGCAGACCAAGGCAAGCCAGCAGCACGGTTCAATTCCTGTACCAGCATCCCCGAACAGGTGCCGGAATGTGGCGACTAGGGGCTTTTCACAGTGACTTCATTGAAGCCTACTCGTGACAATAAGCGATTTTCATTTTCATTCATTTCATTCATTCATGTGAACTCACATTCCCCAATTTAACATTTCCAAAGCTCAGTGTCCTCACACATCTCCCAGTCCATGTTGTCTCATACATTCACTCGCCTCCTCCAACATATCAAAATAATACTCTTGATTCTGGTGTGTGACCCACAGACAAGCAGGATACAACACCCCAAACTTCACCTCTTCCTTGTAGAGGACAGCCTTTATCCAAATATAACCAGCCCGCCACTTGGCCAGCTCCACACCCAGCTCCTGGTATATACTCAGCACATTTCCTTCCCAGGTGCACTTTTCCGTCTGCCTTTCCCATTTCATTATCTTCTCCTTGTCAGAAAATGATGCAACCTCACCATCATCACCCTCGGCAGCTGCCCCGCCGTCGGCCTCCGACTCAATGCCCTGTGCGCTCAAACCACCTCGAGTGGATGGTCAAAGACCCCCTCCTCCACAAACTTCTCCTGCATATTCGCCACATACTTTGTGGCCTGCATTCTTTCAATCCCCTCGGGCAACCCCATGATCCAGTGATTCTGCCTCCTGGAACAGTTCGAGGTACTCCACCTTCTCCCTCAACCTCTTTTGGCTTTCACCCACAAGCACCATCTCTGCCTTCAAAGACAGCAACCGGTCCTCATGCTCCCCCATCAACTTTTCCATCTTCTGGAGTGCCAGATCCTGCGCCTCCAGCCTCTGCTCAACTCTCCCGAAAGCCACCCTAAGTGGCTCCACCATCTTTGCTAGGTCCTCTGAGGCCTCCATCCTGTGCTGCTGGAACTTAGAGTTCAAAAGGTTCAGTAGACCACTGGGCAGGCAATGACGCCCCAGCACCCTCCGCCATTTTTCCTGTGTCGCACCTCGAATATACCCTCGATCAAGCTGTTGCCTCTTGTTACACTCCTCATCTGGTAAGCCATAGACCGGCCCCACCAGTGGAGTATTGCAATACCTCAGTGCTCATGCACCTCATAATACCAAACACCCCCTCAATCAGTTGGGGAAGGACAAAAAAAATTCTACCTCGAGCAGGAGCCACCACTGTGCGACCACTCACTCAATGGCCGCTATCGGAAGTCCCCCCACTTAACCATCTTATCTATCTTTCCAGCACCAAGGTCCCTCTCATCCTCTGTACTTCCTAAGGCCCCACCATTCATTGTATATTCTCTTACCTTGTTACTCCTCCCAAAATGCTCACACTTTTCAAGGTTAAATTCCAATTACTACTGTTTAGCCCATCTAACCAGCCCATCCTTATCACCCTGTAATTAAGGTTTTCCTCCTCATTATTTGCCACACCACCAATAAGTAGTGAGAAGGTAAAGAAGGAGAGATGTCGCCTGGGCCGGATGGGATTTACCCCAGAATACTGCGGGAATCAAGGGAGGAAATTGCTGGGGCCTTGACAGACACCTTTTGTATTCTCATTGGCTACAGGTGAGAGCCCAGAGGACTGGAGAACAGCTAATGTGGTACCACTTTTTAAGAAAGGTAGCAGGGATAATCCTGGAAACTATAGCCCGATGAGCTTCGCGTCTTGTAGGAGGCAAATTATTGGAGAGAATTCTCAGGGACAGGATTTTTACCCATTTGGAAACAAATGGACTCATCAGCGATAGATAGCATGGTTTTTGTGAAGGGAAGATTGTGCCTCACTAACTTGATCGAGTTTTTTGAGGAGGTGACGAAGATGATTGATGAGAGGAGGGCGGTTTAAAGCCTTTGACAAGGTTCCTCATTGTACCGGCGACCCCGAACAGATGCCGGAATGTGGCGGCTAGGGGCTTTTCACAGTAACTTAATTGAAGCCTACTTGTGACAATAAGCGATTAATCATAATAATAATAATTATTATTAATTATTATTATTATCATGGCAGACTGGTACAAAAGGTGAAGTCACATGGGGTCAGAGGTGAGGTGGTAAGATGGATACAGAACTGGCTCGTTAACAGAAGATGAAGGGTAGCTGTAGAAGGATGTTTTTCTGAATGGAAGATTGTGACTAGTGGCGTTACACAGGGATCTGTGCTGGGGGTTCTGTTGTTTGTAGTATACATTAACGATTTAGAGGAGAATGTAGCTGGCCTGATTAGTAAGTTTGCAGATGACGCCAAGGTTGGTGGAGTGGCAGATAGTGTTGCGGATTGTCAGAGGATACAGCAGGACATAGATAGGTTGGAGACTTGGGCAGAGAAGTGGCAAATGAAGTTTAATCCAGACAGATGTGAGGTAATGCATTTTGGTAGGTCTAATATAGAGGGGAAATGTATCACAAATGGCAAAACTCCTCGGAATATAGAAAGTCAGAGAGATCTGGGTGTGCAGGTCCACAGATCTTTGAAAGTGGCAACATAAATAGTCAAGAAAGCATACGGAATACTTGCCTTCATTGGACGGGGCATCAAGTATAAAAACTGGCAGGTCATGCTCAAGTTGTATAGAACCTTGGTAAGGCCGCACTTGGAATATTGCGCACAATTCTGGTACCACACCACCAGAATGATGTGGAGGTTTTGGAGAGGGTGCAGAGGAGGTTTACCAGAATGTTGCCTGGTATGAAGGGTGTTAACTAAGCAGAGAGGCTGAATCAACACAGACTATTTTCATTAGGAAGACTGAGGTTGAGGAGTGCCCTGATAGAGGTCTACAAGATTATTAGGGGCATGAAAAGAGTGGATGGGCAGGCACTCCTTCCCAGGGTGGAGGGGTCAGTCACCAGGGGGCATAGGTTTAAGGTCCGTGGGGCAAAGTTTAGAGGAGATGTGCGAGGCAGGTTTTTTACGCAGAGGGTGGTGAGTGCCTGGAACGCGATGCCAGTGGAGGTTGTTGAAACAGATACATTAACGGTGTTCAAAAGGCATCTTGACAAACATATGGATAGGTGGGTATAGAGGGATATGGCACAAGGAAGTGCTGAGGGATTTAACCAAGGTTGGTATCATGACCGGTACAGGCTTGGAGGGCCGGTACAGCCTTTGAGGGCCGAAGGGCCTGTTCCTGTGCTGTATTGTTCTCTGTTTGACGGGGCTACATTTAAAGAAAACAGATGGTTCTTGACAAACCTGTAGGAGGAACAATTATGTGGGAGAAAGTCAGTATATCGGTGTTATCTTACCACTACTGGTAATATGTTGTATTCTTTGCCGTTTCATAGAACATAGAACATAG
Source organism: Scyliorhinus torazame (assembly GCF_047496885.1). Taxonomy (NCBI): domain Eukaryota; kingdom Metazoa; phylum Chordata; class Chondrichthyes; order Carcharhiniformes; family Scyliorhinidae; genus Scyliorhinus; species Scyliorhinus torazame. The sequence continues at coordinate 124,053,393 of NC_092709.1, forward strand.
AAAATACAGCACAGAACAGGCCTTTCGGCCCACGATGTTGTGCCGAACCTTTGTCCTAGATTAATCATAGATTATCATTGAATCTACAGTGCAGAAGGAGGCCATTCGGCCCCCCAAGCCTGCACCAGCCCCCGGAAAGAGCACCCCACCCAAACCCAACACCTCCACCCAACACCAAGGGCAATTCGGACATTAAGGGCAATTTATCATTGGCCAATTCACCTAACCCGCACATCTTTGGACTGTGGGAGGAAACCGGAGCACCCGGAGGAAACCCACGCAGACACGGGGAGGACGTGCAGACTCCGCACAGACAATGACCCAAGCTGGAATCGAACCTGGGACCATGGATCTGTGAAGCAATTGTGCTATCCACAATGCTACCGTGCTGCCCTTAAGAATAAATAAATCTACACTATATCATTTTCCCGTAATCCATGTACCTATCCAACAGCTGCTTGAAGGTCCCTAATGTTTCCGACTCAACTACTTCCACAGGCAGTGCATTCCATGCCCCCACTACTCTCTGGGTAAAGAACCTACCTCTGATATCCCTCCTATATCTTCCACCTTTCACCTTTAAATTCCTCCTGGATAGCCAGATGTCGTGCTCTGTAGTGCTGACAAAGAATATACCAATCAGAAGATTGAATCAAACTAATTGATTATTACACTACTAATTAAATGAAGTTTGCACACTCTACTGAGTTATAGGTAATAAAAAATGATATTCAATCTGTACTAAAGTATTCAATCTACTAACTACTAAACTACACTATGACATGACCTCTGTTCAACTTTCACTCTGCACTCCATGTTCTCGTCAGCTTCTCCCATAATTCCTAGAGAGATTGTCTTACATAGTGAATTAGTAACACCCTCTAGTGTTTGGTATATACATAGATGCAATTATTAACCCTTCCCTATACTGACGATATACATATTACAATCGGCTGCCCTCAGTTTGAATTTTGTTGCATGATAATCAGCAGGGGGAGGATATTTATTTTCACTTAGAGAATAAATCTGCCAAGAAAAGAAGAAAGCAATGGCACAATAAAAATGAGACACAAAATGACAATATTACTCTTTGAAGTTACTTTTCCCCCTCAACAAGGAAATTTCACAACATACCCAGTAATCATTTTACAGAATCACACTCCAGGTGGGGCGCTTCACCTACCGGGAGCTTCACCTATCAGGAAAGTACATTATGCGCTAGATTATGTAGTTAGTATTGAAGAAATCAGCCTGTCTTTTTAACTCAAAAAATGTTGTGAAGAAAGATCGACGGCGCGATCTACCAGCCTCGTTACGCCCAAAATACAGCGCGATGTGGCCGATAGATGCCACGAGATTCCACTTCCGGGATCTACTTGGCTCGTCACGCCTCATGAGATCGTGCTAGATCTTACGAGACGTTGCCATGTGAACTCCACCCATTGTGGGTGGATCACGTTTTGCAAATCTGCATATCAGAGCGAGACAGTCTCACTCTAATATGCACTCCCATGATCTAACCAAAGCATTGGAACTAACCACTTTGTCTTTGAGATCTTGGGCGAGCAGTTCAGTGCTGGTCCCCACAAATGAGGACGAGACGGAACGACACCCATAGGAATCCTCCGTGGGATTGGAAGCCCCCAGGTGCTTGCCCTATGGGCTGGATTGCACTCTGGCATTGGTGCCACGCAAGCACCTTGGCACTGCCAGGCTGGGTGGTACCACCTGGGTGCCCACGCAATACTGCCAGCTGAGTGAGTTGTAGGTGACTTGGGGCCTTGGTGGGGTTCGGAGGCCACGTCGAGGGATCGTGAGATTGGGAAGCCTTTTAAAAATGGTATCCCAATCTTTTTCTGCATTCAGGTAGATCGCACCCCTAGCGATCAATGTGGTGCGGATTTCCCTTTCCCAACAGCAGCTTAATTCTGATCATAACTCAAGAGGCTCTCCAATTATTTAGCAGAAATGATGTCATTAAGTAGGGTAAGCAGCCAATCACAGTAAAGTATTCACACAGACAGCAAACCATAAAGTTAAATACAGATTAGGCGGGATCCTCCATTGGCTGACGCCGAAATCAGGAAATGCGATTGGGAGGAGAATAGGTTCCGACACCAAAATTGCAGCGGGTTCAATTTGATGCCAAATCGCAATTCTCTGTCACCTTGGCAGCAGCATCAATGTGGTCCCGAACGCACGTACAGTAAACACCATTTGCATCTCATTAGTGGACCTGACCTGGTTAACTCCGGGCGTCTACGTGGTTCTCCATCTACGATGGGCCAAGTTCCCAACGGAGCGGTTCATTTATGCTTTTAAAAATCGTGAAACCGGCATTATGTCTGCTGAGGGAAAAACGGGGGTATGGAAAGTGTCCAACATCACCATAGTTTACTGACAGTTGTGTCGCTGGCTGGAGGGAGTAGCGGGGGTTGGCCAGGAGGTGGGCTGTGGGCCAAAGGGCACGGAACACCGTTACCTCAGCCGGAAAGGCAGCTGCGCACGCCGCTGACAGCCCACTGTGAACCTAGGGCTAAAGGTCATATAGGTGTCCCCCCAGGACACCCCCCCAGGTGCCCTCTTGTCCCAGCCAATCCATCAGTGGGATCCCATCCAGCGTAACCAGTGCCATCTTGTTGGCTGGGATGAGTGTGTGTGAGGAGTGTAATGTGTATATGCGGCTGCAGCTTGACATCCTCCCAAGTGTCAATCAAGGACCCAGTGAATCCAACACCATTTTTCATTGGAATCGATTGTTCCATTGTTCCACAGCTCCTCCACAGTCACTGAATCGGTCCAGGTTCAGCACCAGTTTTGCTGTTGTGAAAGTCCACGAATCCTACTTAGTCTTGGGAACGGAGAATCCAGCGCATTATCATTTACTTTTAAATTTAAATGCTCTGACAACAAAATACACCTGATAGAGATAAAAGCTAAAATATCTTTAAAAAATAAAAATAGATTAATATTGATTGTAGATACTTGACATTCCACAAATACATTAGCTTTACTGGGCTAGTAAATATGTTTAGCAGTAATTATGAACTTAACACTATTTAAAAAATACTTGGACTCATTCAACAAGGTGTAACTTATCCAAGAGTTTTTACATTGAGGTTATTATCTTAAAAATGGGAGTTTTTGTTGATTCACTAATCACTTAAGGGATTACATTCTGTTAGGATGTTGAGGGAAGGGGGCCCCCAACTGTCCATTCTCTGGAGCGGCTGGCCAAAACTACTAAGAGAAGGGTCTGGTTTTCCATGTCATTCTGTGTATGTATACACTCCAGGAGTTGTCACCAGTTTCAGAGGAATTATGATCGTGATGCTGATGGTTTTGCTGTCATTATTATCGCAAAATTGAGTTCCAGGAGTTCAGTCATCTACTCATTACTTTTCTTCCATTCATTTTAATGGATAGAAAACCATAAGGGAACATTTTCTGAACCCCCAGTGTAACCTTCTGCGGATTTCCCATCAGGAGAATAATTTGTCAAATTATCTCTATTTGTAGCCCTCAAAAATCAGTCCCACACATCAGTAACAAAATGGATGAACCTCACTGGACTGAATGGCCTTTTCCTCATTCATGTTCTTTCTTGGATTCATAAGATGCTCTTACTTAAATCTTCACTTTCTTTGATTATGATTACCAGTTGCTCACAACAGCAATGAACACACTTCAAAAATAATTAATTGTGAGTGTAGTGCTTTGGACATGAACATATTATGATAAGGTTTTTAAAAATGATTTGTTCCATATTCAAAAATTGATCTGTTTCCACTTATTGATGAAGTTTATTTGAACCTTATTAACTGATTAAGATTATTATTGTGTAACAACACAAGTGACAAAAGCACTTCAGTTCAAATCTATAATTTTACTGTCCAGTGATTGTTCAGCATATTTCTAAGCGGCATTAATTCTTATTATAGTTTCTATCCAACAGGTCCTGTACATTATTGATTCGCCCTTCTGTTAATTCCCATTCTATTTTCCATTGTTATGGTGTATTTATGACTGAGTAATTTAATCCCCGTCTCACTTCCCATCAATTATTCATTGCCTGCTGTTCCTGTCTCTAATTCCAGTCCTGCCTCAAAGTTCTCTCTTCACGTTGGTAATGTGCAGTTTCCTTCTTTCCACGGATTTCCTTAGGTTTACCTGCTCTCTTTGTACTCTGTCACCATCATTGCACCTGCATGAGCCAAGAATTATGGCAGGAATGTCACGCCACTCCAGATCCCCCTCCACTTATGTAAGGCTGAGGAAACAAGGTTCAGACAGGGCGTTGGAGGGATACAAGATAGCCAGGAGGGAACTGAAGAAAGGGATTAGGAGAGCTAAGAGAGGGCATGAACAATCTTTGGCGGCTAGGATCAAGGAAAACCCCAAGGCCTTTTACACATATGTGAGAAATATGAGAATGACTAGAGCGAGGGTAGGTCCGATCAAGGACAGTAGCGGGAGATTGTGTATTGAGTCTGAAGAGATAGGAGAGGTCTTGAACGAGTACTTTTCTTCTGTATTTACAAATGAGAGGGGCCATATTGTTGGAGAGGACAGTGTGAAACAGACTGGTAAACTCGAGGAAATACTTGTTAGGAAGGAAGATGTGTTGGGCATTTTGAAAAACTTGAGAAAAACAAGTCCCCCGGGCCTGACGGGAAATATTCAAGGATTCTATGGGAAGCAAGAGATGAAATTGCAGAGCCGTTGGCAATGATCTTTTCGTCCTCACTGTCAACAGGGATGGTACCAGAGGATTGGAGAGTGGCGAATGTCGTGCTCCTGTTCAAAAAAGGGAAGAGGGATAACCCTGGGAATTACAGGCCAGTTAGTCTTACTTCGGTGGTAGGCAAAGTAATGGAAAGGGTACTGAAGGATAGGATTTCTGAGCATCTGGAAAGACACTGCTTGATTAGGGATAGTCAGCACGGATTTGTGAGGGGTAGGTCTTGCCTTACAAGTCTTATTGAATTCTTTGAGGAGGTGACCAAGCATGTGGATGAAGGTAAAGCAGTGGATGTAGTGTACATGGATTTTAGTAAGGCATTTGATAAGGTTCCCCATGGTAGGCTTCTGCAGAAAGTAAGGAGGCATGGGATAGTGGGAAATTTGGCCAGTTGGATAACGAACTGGCTAACCGATAGAAATCAGCGAGTGGTGGTAGATGGCGAATATTCAGCCTGGATCCCAGTTACCAGTGGCGTACCGCAGGGATCAGTTCTGGGTCCTCTGCTGTTTGTGATTTTCATTAATGACTTGGATGAGGGAGTTGAAGGGTGGGTCAGTAAATTTGCAGATGATACGAAGATTGGTGGAGTTGTGGATAGTGAGGAGGGTTGTTGTCAGCTGCAATAGGATGCAGAGCTGGGCTGAGAAGTGGCAGATGGAGTTTAACCCTGAAAAGTGTGAGGTTGTCCATTTTGGAAGGACAAATATGAATGCGGAATACAGGGTTAACGGTAGAGTTCTTGGCAATGTGGAGGAGCAGAGAGATCTTGGGGTCTATGTTCATACATCTTTGAAAGTTGCCACTCAAGTGGATAGAGCTGTAAAGAAGGCCTATGGTGTGCTAGCGTTCATTAACAGAGGGATTGAATTTAAGAGCCGAGAGGTGATGATGCAGCTGTACAAAACTTTGGTAAGGCCACATTTGGAGTACTGTGTACAGTTCTAGTCGCCTCATTTTAGGAAGGATGTGGAAGCTCTGGAAAAGGTGCAAAGAAGATTTACCAGGATGTTGCCTGGAATGGAGAGTAGGTCTTACGAGGAAAGGTTGAGGGTGCTAGGCCTTTTCTCATTAGGACGGAGAAGGATGAGGGGCGACTTGATAGAGGTTTATAAGATGATCAGGGGAATAGATAGAGTAGACAGTCAGAGACTTTTTCCCCGGGTGGAACAAACCATTACAAGGGGACATAAATTTAAGGTGAATGGTGGAAGATATAAGGGGGATGTCAGAGGTAGGTTCTTTACCCAGAGAGTAGTGGGGGCATGGAATGCACTGCCTGTGGAAGTAGTTGAGTCGGAAACATTAGGGACCTTCAAGCAGCTATTGGATAGGTACATGGATTACGGTAAAATGATATAGTGTAGATTTATTTGTTCTTAAGGGCAGCACGGTAGCATTGTGGATAGCACAATTGCTTCACAGCTCCAGGGTCCCAGGTTCGATTCCGGCTTGGGTCACTGTCTGTGTGGAGTCTGCACATCCTCCCCGTGTCTGCGTGGGTTTCCTCCGGGTGCTCCGGTTTCCTCCCACAGTCCAAAGATGTGCAGGTTAAGTGGATTGGCCATGATAAATTACCCTTAGTGTCCAAAATTGCCCTTAGTGTTGGGTGGAGGTGTTGACTTTGGGTAGGGTGCTCTTTCCAAGAGCCGGTGCAGGTTCGATGGGCCGAATGGCCTCCTGCACTGTAAATTCTATGATACTATGATAAACTTCCAATGCTATGCAACAAACATAATGGAAAGAATAACCTCTGTAATAAGTATTTTCCTTCACTCCCGCAACCCAGAAGTTTAAAAAAATGTGCTGGGGTGTGAGCAGGGGAGTGGGCCTAGGTAGGGCCTTCTTTCAGAGGGTTGGCGCAGATTCAATGGGCCAAAAGTCTCCTGTGCTGTAGGGTTTCTAATTCTAAATCAGTGCAAATTATTCATCATCACTGTTTATAACATACAAGAAATATTGTAGAGGTTGTTAAGAAAAGTCCTTCAATAATTATGTTTTTCTTTTAATGCTTAACCCCATTTGCCCAACCAATGTCGATAAAGTATGGAAGCAAAACACATTTTCATTGGTAAAATAAAACTAAGAGGCTATCCATTTCAAGTTTTTGAAGTGGAAATGTGGATTGGCGAACATAAAAAGATATTGGCTTGAAAGTTAGGATTTGCAGGGCGTGGGCCTGAAGTCAGGCCCAAAAGCCAGGGTAACCCTGTCATGGCCATTCATAAGACCCCCCCCCCCCCCCCCAAAAAAAAAACCAAAAGTTGTATTTTCAGCCATTAAGAAACGAATTAATTACTATTGGGGTTCCCACCCCTTTTAAGGATGCACACTCCGAGAACTGTTGTTCACCATGAGCAGAGACCACTCCTGGGACTGCACCCACAGTGAGGCTGCAATGGTAAAATGCCAAGAGTAATGGGAAGAGACCTATAATGGTCACCTAAGTGGGTCAGTTGGTTCCTGAGTGGGAGAACACCTTCCCTCAACTTCCATGGAAGAAGTCCTTCACTTTTACTGTTGCCACTAGAATACCAATGATGGCAAGAATTAGCTCCTCAATACATTCTGCCTCAGTCTTCAGGGTATGTGGCGGCCCCCTGCACATAGGGTGCCGCCTGGTCTTCCACCAGCACCAAAAGGGCATCCTCTGCGGAACTGACACCGCCAACCATTTTGGTATCTATAAGCAATTGGAGAAGGAGAAAGACCGTCAATCAGTTCGGGCTTACACCCCTGAACGCTCAAATCCACCAAGCCTCCCACCCTTACATGTCCTACTTTCTCTCAGAGTGACATCCAGTGAACTCAGTTGTGCTGGAAAACCTCACTCTGCACACTAACCATCGGACACATCATGAGCCCCTGGATCCCAGACCTCAAACCCCTGCCAGGAACATTAGGGAGACCGTGCTTAAGTGCCCTCCCCTGATTCACATACTCGCCCTTTGGCCACAAGGATATACCCAGTGTTGAAGCACAGCTCTCGAGTGTTTGATTGTTGGCTGCTGCCTCCATGATGCTGATGCTTCTAGAAGTCAAGCAAACTGTTCAGGTTTCAAAGTTTGACTGGCATATGTACACACGAGAAGCCACTTAATATTTTGTTGATTAAAATCAACTATGTAACATTCCACATTATCTCACTAACCATTAAATAACAAGGAAACATCACCGTTCCATATTGGTAGCAATACAAAGCTATATCAGCTCATTTTCGCATAAAAAGAGAAACACACGGTATCACCCCTCGCAGGTTCAGCAATGGAAATGGAGGATAAGCCTGAGAATGTGTTATCATGTCCTGAACTTTATCATAGAAATGATCTGTTCATCAACGTGTTACTTGTTCCACGTATCAGTGCTAATCTCCGTCCAGGAGCTGCAGCTGTGCAGGTCCTCCCACACAGACCAATCTCACCAGAACCAAATCCTGGCATCCACATATTCCACTGACACTTGAGGTACAGTTGAACATCTTTGACTTTGAGCATGTTTAACCGGCGTTGAAGTGCCAGTTACATGCAGCACTCGCCACACCAGCAACAAAAGAATCAGTAATCTGCAAAAGCAGGTGGCCCATTTGGATCACTGTCGCGCACCAGGTCCTGCAGCACCTTCTTGCTTCAAATTGGATTGCCTTCTGGACTCGTACATCCCCCTGATCCTGGTGTTCCAGCACCCAGGCATCTGAGAAAAGTTGTCCTTTCCGGTGACAGAAAAGAAAGCAAACAGCTACAGCAGCCTCCAGGCATTTGCAGATACCAGCAGGAGAAGCAAACACAACCTGCAAATATTTCAGTTTATTGACAGTATCAAAATACAGAAGACAATACAAATCACTTGGTATCCAGAACACTTTCAAACCGCTCCCCTAACCTACATCAGCAGAAAGGCTCACCAGTCCACCCCACTGGAAAAGGCCACTCCAACATCAAGCACAGCGGGAGAGAGAGAGAAAAACATTTCACCCCACCCAAGAGGGGAACAGTTCAGCCCAGAACAGGTCCGACACATTGTAAACAAAACCAAAAACAGAGCGACCACCGAAGGAGAAGGCAAAACAAGCAGGACGATAATAAAGTCACTAGCCGTCCACCAAGGATCAGAGCAAAAAACCAAAGGAACAACGCCACCAGCTGCCGAGGCAGTGCACCCCCCTCCCCGAAGGCACCAACAACAGACCCACAGCGAAGGAAAGGCGCAAAAGTATGTGAACATCAGTGTGTGCATAAAGAGTGCATAAAACCAGTGGGGTGGACTGGTGAGCCTTTCTGCTGATGTAGGTTAGGGGAGCGGTTTGAAAGTGTTCTGGATACCAAGTGATTTGTATGTGCATGCCTGTTAGAGTACATGATATGTGAAAATGAGCAGCACAGACCACCGGAAAGGGTCCCGCCGACACAAAGCACAGCCGAGGAAGGAGAGAGAACACCCCACCTATCTCCAGCACTGGTAATTTGCCAGGGGACCAGGCCATAGAAATGAGAGGTTTCGCAGGAGACAAGCACTCAGCTGCCAGAGAAAGAAAAGCAATATACTGCCAATGGCGGAAAAATTATTTGCAGGTCACGCCCCTACAGTGGACTTGGATTGGATTTGTTTATTGCCACGTGTACCGAGGTACAGTGAAAAGTATTTTTCTTCGAGCAGCTCAACAGATCATTAAGTACATGGGAAGAAAAGGGAAGAAAGGAAAATACATAATAGGGCAACACAAGGTATACAATGTAACTACATAAGCATTGGATGAAGAATACAGAGGTTAATCTTGACAAATATATGAATAGGATGGGAATGGAAGGATACGGACCCAGGAAGTGTAGAAGATTGTAGTTTAGTCGGGCAGCATGGTCGGCACGGGCTTGGAGGGCCGAAGGGCCTGTTCCTGTGCTGTACATTTCTTTGTTCTTTTGTTTGTTAATGAGGTCAGTCCATAAGAGGGTCATTTAGGAGTTTGGTGACAGTGGGGAAGAAGCTGTTTTTGAGTCTGTTCGTGCGTGTTCTCAGACTTCTGTATCTCCTGCCCGACGGAAGAAGTTGGAAGAGTGAGTAAGCCGGGTGGGAGGGATCTTTGATTATACTGCCCGCTTTCCCCAGGCAGCGGGAGGTGTAGATGGAGTCAGTGGATGGGAGGCAGGTTCATGTGATGGACTGGGCTGTGTTCACGAATCTCTGAAGTTTCTTGCGGTCCTGGGCCGAGCAGTTGCCATACCAGGCTGTGATGCAGCCAGATAGGATGCTTTCTATGGTGCATCTGTAAAAGTTGGTAAGAGTTAATGTGGACATGCCGAATTTCCTTAGTTTCCTGAGGAAATATAGGTGCTGTTGTGCTTTCTTGTTGGTAGCGTCGACGTGGGTGGACCATGATAGATTTTTGGAGATGTGCACCCCTAGGAATTTGAAACTGCTAACCATCTCCACCTCGGCCCCATTGATGCTGACAGGGGTGTGTACAGTACTTTGCTTCCTGAAGTCAATGACCAGCTCTTTAGTTTTGCTGGCATTGAGGGAGAGATTGTTGTCGCTGCACCATTCCACTCCCTCCTGTATTCTGACTCGTTGTAATTCGAGATCCGGCCCACTATGGTCGTATCGTCAGCAAACCTGTAGATGGAGTTGGAACCAAATTTTGCCACGCAGTCGTGTGTGTACAGGGAGTAGAGTAGGGGGCTATGTACGTACTTGTGAGGCCCCGGTATTGAGGACTATTGTGGAGTAGGTGTTGTTGCTCATTCTTACTGATTGTGGTCTGTGGGTCAGAACGTCAAGGATCCAGTTGCAGAGTGGGGAGCCAAGTCCTAGATTTTGGAGCTTTGATAGGAGCTTGGCTGGGATTATGGCAGAGCTGTAGTCAATAAATAGGAGTCTGATGTAGGAGTCCTTGTTGTCGAGATGCTCTAGGGTTGGGTGTAGGGCCAGGGAAATGGCGCTGCTGTGGACCGGTTGCGGCTGAACGCATATTGCAGTGGATCATGGCATTCTGGGAGTATGGAGGTGATGCGCTTCATGACCAACCTCTCGAAGCACTTCATTACGACTGAAGTCAGGGCCACCAGACGGGAGTCATCGAGGCACATTGCCTGGTTCTTCTTTGGCTCAGGTATGATGGTGGTCTTCTTGAAGCAGGTGGGGACCTCGGAGTGGAGTAGGGACAGGTTAAACATGTCCCCGAACACCTCTGCCAGCTGGTCTGCGCAGGCTCTGAGTGCACGACCAGGGATCCCGTCCGGGTCCGTCGCCTTCCAAGAGTTCACTTTCAGGAAGGCCGAACTGACTTTGGAAGCTGTGATGGTGGGTATGGGTGAGTTATGGGCTGCTGGGGCACTTGACAGCGGATTGTTGGTACCTGCTCGAACTGAGCATAGAACGCATTGAATTCATCGGGGAGGGGTGCGCTGCTGCCGGAGATACTGCTCGGCTTCGCTTTGTAGCCCGTTATGTTGTTTAGTCCTTGCCACAACCACCGAGAGTTTATCTGTGACTCTAGCTTGGTTCGATATTCTCTCGTGGCATCTCAGATGGTTTTGCGGAGGTCGTCTGGATGCGGTGGATTTCTTGTATAGGTCAGGGTCGTCTGACTTGAACGCCTCAGACCTGTCCTTCAGTAGGGAGTCAATCTTGTGATTGATCCATGGTTTCCGGTTGGGGAATGTGCGTACTGCTTTCTTTGGCACGCAATCGTTCACATATTTGCTGATGAAGTCTGTGACAGTGGTGGTATACTCATTTAAGTTGGTCGCTGAGTTATTAAATATGGACCAGTCCACTGTCTCTAAACAGTCACATAAGAGCTCTTCTGTTTCCTCGGACCAGCACTGCACGACCTTCTTAGCTGGATTCTCCCACTTGAGTTTCTGCTTGTATGCCGGGAGAAGGAGGACCGTCTTATGGTCTGATTTCCCAAAGTGTGGTCAAGGAATGGAACGGTAGGCGCCCTTGATTTTTGAGTAGCAGTGGTCAAGAGTGTTGTCACCCCTGGTGGGACAGGGGATGTGCTGGTGGAATTTTGGCAGTACACTCTTGAGGTTGGCCTTGTTGAAGCCTCCGGCCACGATGAACAAGGCCTCCGGGTGTTCTGTTTTGTAGTTGTTTATAACTGTGTACAGTTCGTCCAACGCCTTCTTCACTTCTGCCTGGGGTGGGCTGTGATAATGGCTAAAGTGAACTCACGTGGAAGATGTTATGAGCGGCACTTCACGGTCAGGTATTCCAGGTCCGGGGAGCAGTAGGTCACCAGGGTCGCCACATCCAAGCACCAGGAGGAGTTGGAATCATAGAATCATAGAAGTTTACAGCATGGAAACAGGCCCTTCGGCCCAACCAGTCCATGCCGCCCAGTTTTTACCATTAAGCTAGTCCCAGTTGCCCGCACTTGGCCCATAACCCTCTATACCCATCTTACCCATGTAACTATCTAAATGCTTTTTAAAAGACACAATTGTACCTGCCTCTACTACCACCTCTGGCAGCACATTCCAGACACTCACTACCCTCTGAGTGAAGAAATTGCCCCTCTGGGCCCTTCTGAATCTCTCCCCTCTCACCTTAAACCTATGCCCTCTAGTTTTAGACTCCCCTACCTTTGGGAAAAGATGTTGACTATCTACCTTATCTATGCCCCTCATTATTTTATAGACCTCTAAAAGATCACCCCTAAGCCTCCTACGCCCCAGGGAAAAAAGTCCCAGTCTATCCAGCCTCTCCTTATAACTCGAACCATCAAGTCCCGGTAACATCCTAGTAAATCTTTTCTGCACTCTTTCTAGTTTAATAATATCCTTTCTATAATAGGGTGATGAGGAGGCAAACCCCTCCACCCTTTGCTTTGCCTGATGACGCGGTGGGGTCCGCCCGGTGAATTGAGAAGCCTTCAGGTTGTATGGCAAAGTCCGGTGAGGCGGGGGTGAGCCATGACTCTGTAAAACAGAACACACAGCAGTCTCTTACTTACCTCTGAGAGGTAGATCCAGTACTAAGCTCATCCAGCTTGTTTTGAATCGCTTGGACATTTGCCAGGAGTATGCTGGGGGGCGGGGTCTTGAAACTGCGTTGCTTCAGTCGAACCTGCAGACCGCCGCGTTTCCCTCAGTTCCTTGGTCGGCGGCTGTGGCTGGATGGTCCCGGGATCCGATGGGAGAAATCTGACCTTGTGGAAGGTAGGTGGTTGCGTCTGGCGAGGTCCAGGGCGCTGGCAGGGACCAGGGCTCTGGTTATGTTTCCGGAGTCGCGCCTGGCAGAGTCCAAGGACCCGTAGAAATCCACTTGGTGAGCCAACCACTGGAAGGTTGCACCCGACATGGAGCAAAGCAGAGGAGGGAGAGAAAGCGAAAACCACTTTCCTCTCCAGCACAGGCAGCGCCTCATTCCATTGACCCCTAGGTCACAGAGGCAGGAGGGGCTGCAACCAGTGAAAAAAATAAACCGCAGTTCCATGGCATCCATCATACAATTCCATGCGGAAAACATTACGCGCATAAATATTCCAAGACTTAAAACATGAACCAAAATGTGATTAACGGGGTCAATAAGGCACAGCAGCCCCAGCAGAGCCCAAGTGGCATGCAAAGTCTCAAGGGTGCTGGTGGACACTGCATGGCTCCCTGTCCAGGGACACATGGCCGCAAATGTAGCCACAGAAGCGGGGCAGACAGTCGGGTCAGACAACCCCCTTTTTCGCCTGCTGTCTGGACCTTTTAATGGCAAGTTTGGCCAGGCCCAGGGGCAGGTTCCCAAGTTCCTCCTTTCCCGCCCCTCTATGCAGTGGATGCCCGTAGATCAGGAATGTGGGACTGAAGTGCAAACAAAACTGCAACAAACGTTTTTTTAAACATTTGAAAAGGGAGTGCAGTCTCTAGCAGCCCATACAAATATGGTCCATAGACTCCACAAATCGATACGATAGCACAGTGGTGGCACTGTTGCTTCACAGCTCCAGGGTCCCGAGTTCGATTCCCGGCTTGGATCACTGTCTGCACATCTTCCCCGTGTTTGCGTGGGTTTCCTCCGGGTGCTCCGTTACCTCCCACAAGTTCCGAAGGACGTGCTTGTCAGATGAATTAGACATTCTGAATTCTCTCTCAGAGTACCCGGACATGCTCCGGAGTGTGCTGACCAGGGGACTTTCACAGTCACTTCATTGCAGAGTTAATGTAAGCCTACTTGTGACACTAATAACGGGCCGCATGCCCGGCTATCTCAGTCGGAAGAGCACGAGTGTCTCAATATCAGGATTGTGCCCATGTTCGGCGTGACTGGTTTATGAGGCAAGCATGGTGGCACAATGGTTAGCACTGCTGTCTCACAGCTCCGGGTTCCGAGGTTCAATTCCGGTCTCGAGTGATTGTTTGTGTGGAGTTTGCACTTTCTCCCCGTTTCTGCCTGGGTTTCATCTGGGTGCTCCGGTTTCCTCCCACAGTCCAAGGATGTGTCATAATATACACCAGTATATCATGGTACAGACAGACACACTGATCGACACACCGCAAGACCAATCAACACACACAATACCGCAGCCAATCACCAGTTTGAGCACACTCACTATATAGACAGAGGGCATCAGAGTTCCCGCTCATTCGGGATGCAGCCTCAGAAGGACAGAGCTTACAGCTTACAGCACAGATCTTCGCCATGTGCTGAGTGCATAGACTGATTAGGACAGGCATAGGTCTTTAGTTTAATCTGACATCGTGTTAACCCACAGTGAAAGTATATTCAACAGTTTCTAACTTAATAAAATAGTGTACTATTTTAAGTATTGGTGGGGGATGTTAGAACTTCTTAGACCTACCTGCAAGTGATCTGCCTTCCACCAGCATACAGCCATCCTGCAAAATAGACAGCGTCCACCTGCCGCCGCCGCTCCGCATCACCGGTAACCTAGGGGCCAACTGGAAGATATTCAAACATCGCTTCCAGCTCTACCTTGAAGCCACAGACCGGGAAGCTGCCTCCGACACCAGGAAGATTACTCTCTTCCTATCCACAGCCGGGGAACATGCCATCCACATTTTCAATTCTCTCACCTTTGCTGATGGTGAAGATAAATCAAAATTCAAGACGGTCCTCCTTAAGTTTGACAGTCACTGCGACATCGAGGTGAATGAAAGTTTTGTGCGCTATATTCCAACAGCGTTCGCAGGGTAAGGATGAACCTTTCCAGTCCTTTCTCATTCACCTCCGCATCCTTGCGCAGTCCTGTAATTACGGGGCCCACCGCCGACTCCATGATGCGCGACCAGATCGTTTTCGGTGTTCAGTCGGACCCCCTACGCCAGCAGCTCCTCAAGGTAAAGCAGCTCACCCTAGCGATTGCCATCGAGACCTGCGTGCTACATGAACACGCCACTAGTCGGTATTCCCACATCCAAGCGGCTGAAATGGCGCGGCAAGGTCCCCACGAGGCAGAACGGGTCCAAGCAATCGAGGAACTCCAGGGCCCCAGCCTGGATGAGGGCGGCCATTTCGCGTGCTTTTCGCAGAGTCCCGCACTTGTGTGCACCGAACCAGGGGACGGCGACGTCGACGAACGTACTGCGCAGGCGCGCATGTGTTCCACTGATCCAGAGCACCCAACACATCAGGATGTGCAAGTTAGGTGGATTGGTCATGCTAAATTGCCCTTTAGTGTCCAAAAGGTTAGGTTGGATTACTGGGATAGGGTGGAGGTGTGGGAGTAAGTAGGGTGCTATTTCCAAGAGCCGGTGCTGACTCGATGTGCCCGAATGGCCTCCTTCTGCACTGCAAATTCTATGATCGATGATTCTAAATCCTCAAAAAGGGCAACCATTACTGTTCCTGGCACCAGGTAGTAATCCGGAGTGAAAACGATTGCTGATTTACTTCACCCTTTCTCTAGCCAAACACTGCTGAGACTAATTGCAACATTAACAATTGCTGAGTTCAGTTAATTCAGCACAGATTAGGAATGCAAACAGGGACACTCCTGATCTGTGTGGCTCAGTACTGCACCTGACAGTGTATTTACCCACTAAATTACTAGAGGAGCTCTTAAATTCCTGGTCTCGGAAGTCCTGTTGAAATATTCCCCTGTACGAAGTTAAGCTTTTTTTCAGGGAAGCATTATTTTGAATATATCGCTTTCTGGTTTGCATTTTTAATTGAAGCTATCTGCCTTTGCAGTTAGAAGAAATGAATTTTTCTCTGCACTGTTTGGCTGGCACTCCATCATACATTTTGAGACAGGTATTAAAGTTATGAACGGAATTAACATGCTTATTTTTAAAACATGAATATTTTACTTTCCACAAGTATTGATATAAATATTCAGTTTCTTATTTTTAATGTATTTTATGACAAACATGTATCAAAACAGGTTACAACACATAAACACCCCGGGAAACATACTTCCCAGCAATTAACTATGCAGACTGTACAAATATTGTTTCCTTTTTCACCCCCCCTGCGACGAACAGCTCCTCAAAGATGGTCACAAACATCCCCCACTTTCTCTCAAACCCCTCTGCAGAGCCCCTTAACTCATATTTTATCTTCTCCAACCGCAGGAAGTTGTACAGTCACTATTCCTGGTGGTGATGCCGACCTCCACTCCAGTAAAATTCGCCGCCGTGCAATCAGAGAGGCGAAGGCCACAACATCGGCCTTCCTCCTCTCCTTCTTCTCCGGCTTCTCTGAAACCCCAAATATCACCACCAAAGGGTCCGGGTCCACCTCCTTCTCCACTATCCTGACTAAGACCGCAAGCACTCTCGCCCAGAATCTTGCCAATTTTTCGCAACCCCGAAACATGTTCGCGAGATTCGCTGGTCCCCACCCACACCTCTCACACTCATCTGCTACTCCCTGAAAGAACCCACTAATTCTCGCCCGAGTCATATGCATCCTGTGCGCCACCTTAAACTGTATCAGGCTCATCCTTTCACACGAGAAAGTCACGTTTACCCTACGCAGTGCCTCGCTCCATATTCCCCAATTGATCTCCTCTCCCAACTCCCCTTCCCATTGCTCCTTGATCTTCACCACCCACTCACCTCCCTTCTCCCCCAGCCACTTGTATATATCCCCAATTCTTCTTTTCCCTTCCACATCAGGAAGACAGTGACAGTGAGGATGCAGTGAGCATCCACCAGAAGAATGCAGAGCAGGCAGATCATGGCATCAATCAGCATGCATGATTGACTTGACACCAGCAATGCAATTTTGGAACTCAAGACTCCAGCCAACATCCTCTCTTAACCACACAATTGAACACGCGTCCAATAGCATGAAGGACGCGCTCACCAATTGTGATGAATGTAGGAATTTCAGATATATTGTATTATATGTATTTGGTGCAGTAAGGGTTAAGAGCCAGGGTTAGTGTGCATATGATGCTGCAGTATTTTTTATAAAATCCTGGTTTGCAAGACAGCTAGACTTTTTGGGCGCCAGTGGTGCAATTAAAGCATTGTGAAAGCTTGCGCTAATGTACTTTCCATTGCTGTTTCGAGGTGCAAAGGTCTGAAGGGAATGGTGGGCAAGTGTTGAAGGGTGTTTTGCTGACTCAACTTGTTTTTACACAAACAAGTTGTTCCTAGTTCTGGGGGCAGAAACTGCCACAAAAGTGAAGGGAAGCTGGTTTTCACCAGGCAATCATATCTGCCCAGGGTAATCAGGGTGCAGTTCCCTTGTGTAAATCTCAGTGAGGAGCAATTTATGAGTTGCCTGCTTTTTGGTAAGGAATCTTGCCACCTGCTGCAGCCTCAGCAGAATGAGGACCACAATGCCATTCGCTGTGATGTTGACTGAGTCAGTGACGTTTTATATGCCTGGTGTGGGTTGCAGTTGGAGGTATTTTTAATATCATGAGGCTTGCTGTTGCACAAGGGAGGTGACTGAAGATTCCTATTCAAAGAGACCGAAATACATTTCATTCTCTCTTGCCAGAAACAAGCAGGTAGAACAAACAAACATTGGGCTTTGCTAGAATTGCAGGCTTCCCGTGATGCAGCGAACCATTGACAACATCCATACACTTTGCTCGTGTTGGATGTCAACTCTGTCCTAAATATGAAACCAAAAGAAATTCCACTCCCTCAACATCTGGTTGGTATGTGATCATAGACAGAGCATCAGAATCATGCACATCAATGTGTGGTAGCAGTGTGGGAAGCCTTCATGCCACAGCAGTCCATTATGCCAACTACATCTGAGCCACCATGGCAACCTGAAGGGTGACCACTGTATAAGTGTTATTGACTGACCATATGGCTGGTACACAAACCTATAAACACGTGGGCAGCATGCTAGATGAGAGGTGATAGAGCGCACCATTGGCAGGCTCAAACAATAGTTTGGCTGCTTGGACTCTTTTGGAGGAGCCCTGCAGTACTAAACAGTGTGGGTGTCAATACTTGTGATGATCTGTTGTATGCTGCACAACCTTGCCAGTTGTACAGCACACAACTGTAGAACAGGAGCATGAGGACGAGGTGGAAAAAGAAGAGGAAAAGGAAGAGAGGAGGCTACCAGACACATCCTTTCTGCCGCAGCTTGCTATGAAGACCCCAACCGACTGATATCGATAACTGCAATCCAATTCTCCATTCAACAACATTCCCTTCCCTCCATTCACTTACCATCACAATGTTAGTTTGGATACAATGCTGAAATAAACAGTCCAAACTAAACTTCTAAATGAAATAATTACCAGAAATCAACCAATCACGCATGTGCATTTTCATAGCACTTATCTTCCATCCTTGAAGGTTGGCTTAAGGCAACTCTGCACTTAGAAGGTCTGGCTGCAAACTGCACTAACAAGATAAGCTGCAGAGCTGGGCTGAGAGGTGGCAAATGGAGTTTAATGTAGAGAAGTGTGAGGTGATTCACTTTGGAAGGAATATCAGGAATGCGGAATATTTGGCTAATGGTAAAGTTCTTGAAAGTGTGGATGAGCAGAGGGATCTAGGTGTCCATGTACATAGATCCCTGAAAGTTGCCACCCAGGTTGATAGGGTTGTGAAGAAGACCTCTGGAGTGTTGGCCTTTATTGGTAGAGGGATTGAGTTCCGGAGTCATGAGGTCATGTTGCAGCTGTACAGAACTCTGGTACGGCCGCATTTGGAGTATTGCGTACAGTTCTGGTCACCGCATTATAGGAAGGACGTGGAAGCTTTGGAGCGGGTGCAGAGGAGATTTACCAGGATGTTGCCTGGTATGGAGGGAAAATCTTATGAGGAAAGGCTGATGGACTTGAGGTTGTTTTCGTTAGAGAGAAGAAGGTTAAGAGGAGACTTAATAGAGGCATACCAAATGATCAGGGGGTTGGATAGGGTGGACAGTGAGAGCCTTCTCCCGCGGATGGAAATGGCTGGCACGAGCGGACATAGCCTTAAACTGAGGGCAGTACGAAGTCTTACAACACCAGGTTAAAGTCCAACAGGTTTGTTTCGATGTCACTAGCTTTCGGAGCGCTGCTCCTTCCTCAGGTGAATGAAGAGGTCTGTTCCAGAAACACATATATAGACAAATTCAAAGATGCCAAACAATGCTAGGAATGCGAGCATTAGCAGGTGATTAAATCTTTACAGATCCGTAAGCGTAGACAGAAGCGTAACAGACATCTACAGACGTTGAAAGATGCCCTCGTACGAACGGGATATGGCACTCGACTCATCGATCGACAGTTCCAACGCGCCACAGTGAAAAACCGGACCGACCTCCTCAGAAGACAAACATGGGACACAACCGACAGAATACCCTTCGTCGTCCAGTACTTCCCCGGAGCGGAGAAACTACGTCATCTTCTTCACGGCCTTCAACACGTCATTGATGACGATGAACATCTTGCCAAGGTCATCCCCACACCCCCACTACTTGCCTTCAAACAACCGCGCAACCTCAAACGAACCATTGTTTGCAGCAAACTACCCAGTCTTCAGAACAGTGACCACGACACCACACAACCCTGTCATGGCAATCTCTGCAAGACGTGCCAGATCATCGACATGGATACCACTATTACACGTGAGAACACCACCCACCAGGTACGCGGTACATACTCGTGCGACTCGGCCAACATTGTCTACCTCATACGCTGCAGGAAAGGATGTCCCGAAGCGTGGTACATTGGCGAGACCATGCAGACGCTGCGACAACGAATGAACGGACATCGCGCAACAATCACCAGGCAGGAATGTTCCCTTCCAGTCGGGGAACACTTCAGCAGTCAAGAGCATTCAGCCTCTGATCTCCGGGTAAGCGTTCTCCAAGGCGGCCTTCAGGACCCGCGACAACGCAGAATCGCCGAGCAGAAACTTATAGCCAAGTTCCGCACACATGAGTGCGGCCTCAACCGGGACCTGGGATTCATGTCGCATTACATTCATCCCCCACCATCTGGCCTGCAAAATCCTACCAACTGTCCTGGCTTGGTACAATTCACACCTCTTTAACCTGGGGTTACCCCATCTCTGGATCTGTAAAGATTTAATCACCTGCTAATGCTCGCATTCCTAGCATTGTTTGGCATCTTTGAATTTGTCTATATATGTGTTTCTGGAACAGAACTCTTCATTCACCTGAGGAAGGAGCAGCGCTCCGAAAGCTAGTGACATCGAAACAAACCTGTTGGACTTTAACCTGGTGTTGTAAGACTTCGTACTGTGCTCACCCCAGTCCAACGCCGGCATCTCCACATCATTTAAACTGAGGGGTAATAGATACAGGACAGAGGTCAGAGGTAGGTTCTTTACGCAAAGAGTGGTGAGGCCGTGGAATGCCCTACCTGCAACAGTAGTGAACTCGCCAACATTGAGGGCATTTAAAAGTTTATTGGATAAGCATATGGATGATAATGGCATAGTGTAGGTTAGATGGCTTTTGTTTTTTGACTTCCCATGTCGGTGCAACATTGTGGGCCGAAGGGCCTGTACTGCGCTGTATCGTTCTATGTTCTATGTTCTAAGGCACGTGTCCAGGCTAGCTGACTGACGGGCAGTAGCAAGCACACTGAAAGACCAGTGGGGTCAGAGCATGGATGGTGTCACCCTGAAAGAGGACAGTTGGTTTGTGTTCCACATTGCCGCTGCTACTCCCCCAGAGCAATGCCTCAGCAATCCTACTATTCTGCTCAACTGCTGTGAGATGGTGCAAGTACCACTGCATACTCAAATCCACAGCCATGATTATAGTGGTCTGACCTTGCACGACAGAAAATTGATCTTCCATTACAGCAGGCACGGAGTGGCTGCTGCTTGTCCTGCAATGGAAAGCATGATATTGGCCATCAGTTGCTGCATTATGGTTGGGTACACAATTATGTGAATGGAGTTCCCATGCTAGAAAACATGAGATCCAAACTTTGCGCAAAATCCTGTGCCAAGCTGGTGCTGGACTCTTCCATATTTCTTGACATTGAATACAGGCTCTACCCTGCCAATGCACCAAGCATTTCTGATGAGCACATCCCTCTTCTTTAGGCTTCCTCACCAAAATCCTGATCTGATTCCTTTGCAACAATAGGCATATAATTCTTCACCCTCCAGTAAAATGGCACCTGTGCAGATTCAACAACTAATCTACCTTCTCAGGTACACAGGGTGCTGGCATCTGTGCTGATTACTGACTAAAAAAATCAAGTGATGATGCTGTATCTTCACCATCACTCTTTTCTTTGTGTCCCTTCACAGCCTGATCAAACTGCACAGTATCTGAAAGGAAAATAGCACAATGATAAGGTTTGGCATTTGGGAAGTGGGTAAAGTAAGATGTGGAAGCTTGCATCCCCACAGCTTATAAAAGAGAGTGAAGAATAAGAGGGAAGTGGGTTTCAAAATGGAGGCTTAAGTATAAAGTGATTGTCCCCCTTGATGCTTTCAGTCCTGCTGCTGGTCACAGCCTCCTCAGTGGGCATCTTTGGTAATAACCAACACTGTCTCCTCCATATGCGTTAGCCAGGCAGAGGTGTTGTCACCCTCCAGTTAACTCCTGCTGCCTCTGGTTGAGTGTCACCTTATACTGTAAGACACAAGAATCAAAGAAGTATGTCACAGTGGACAATGTGTGCAGTCTGTGAGATGGTGTGAAGTTTCAACCTGCACTGAGTTTTTGATGCTAAAGTGAAGCATATAATTGTTAGCTATAGTCTTGATTTATTTAAATTATTGATTGGTGAGTGATGCGCATGTGGTGATTTGAACAGTGACAGGTTATTGGTGCAGTTGGGAGGTTACATTTGCTGACCATGTCTGCACATGTGAAGTCATTGCATTTCCTGCAGATCATGGGCGGAATTCTCCGCAATCGGCGCGATGTCCGCCGACCGGCGCCAAAAACGGCGCGAATCAGTCCGGCATCGCGCCGCCCCATCTTGAGCAGCCGAGCCCCAACCTTGAGGGGCTAGGCCCATGCCAGACTGATTTCCGCCCCGCCAGCTGGCGAGAACTGCCTTTGGTGCCCCGCCAGCTGGCGCGGAAATGACTATGCTGGGCGGCGCATGCGCGGGAGCGTCAGCGGCCGCTCACGGCATCCCCACGCATGCGCAGTGGAGGGAGTCTCTTCCACCTCTGCCATGGTGGAGACCGTGGCGAAGGCGGAAGGAAAAGAGTGCCCCCACGGCACAGGCCCGCCCGCGGATAGGTGGGTCCCGATCGCGGGCCAGGCCACCCCGGGGCCAGATCGCCCCGCACCCCCCCCCCCCCCAGGACCCCGGAGCCCGCCCGCGCCACCTTGTCCCGCCGGTAAGAGAGGTGGTTTCATCCATGCCAGCGGGACAGGCATTCCAGCAGCGGGATTTCGGCCCATCTGGGCCGGAGAATCGCCTGGGGGGGCCCGCCAACCGGCGCGGCGCGATTCCCGCCCCCGCCGAATATCCGGTGCCGGAGAATTCAGCAACCGGCGGAGGTGGGATTCATGCCAGGGGGGCGGGGGGTCGGAGAATCCCGCCCCATGACTCCTAGTATTGAAAATCATGGAGATCAACTTGCCATTGGTCATAGAATTCCTGCAGTGCAAAAGGAAGCCAGTCGGCCCATCACATTTGCACCGACCCTCTGAAAGAGCCCCCACACTATCCCCATAAACCAATAACCCCACCTAACCTTTTGGACACTAGGGGCAATTTACTATGGCCAATTCACCTAACCTGCACATCTTTGGACTGTGGAAGGAAACCAGAGTACCCGGAAGAAACCCACGCACACACGGGGAGAATGTGGAAACTACACACGAACAGTCACCTGATGCGGGATTTGAACCCGGGTCGCTGGGGCTATGAGGCAGCAACCACTGTGGCACTGTGCCGCCACATGTTTCTGGAGGGCCTCCTTCTGCTCTACAATACAGAACATCTCTTTTCTTCTCCACCTGCTTCACCAAAACCAAGAGCAACTAAAATCTTTGGAGTCTTTGTTGTATCATTCCTCACTCTTTCCAACGTCACTTTCTCTCTGGATCATGACTCCCACCACCAGTTCCACCTGCATTGCATTCCCCTTTTAAGAGCTGCAGGCTTGCTTTAAATGGTGCCTGTCACTCACAACATTGGTCCCCCTGCTGATGTGTCCAAGCACTCAATAGTACTGTTAGCACTAGCTGTAGGCTGAGATCCTGGAAATGAGCGAGCAGTGTCAGGTTTGAGTGCTGTTTGCATTGAATATCCTTTGGGGGCTAGCTAATTTAGCACCTTTAAAATTTGAAGTAGAAACAAAGTGCTATAAAGAGTTTTCCTTGTGGTTTGTGATGCTGGAAAAAATATGTTTTTTTCGAGGTTTTGTCTCCATTATCACAGAGGACATCCGTGTGTCAGCTGTGCCATTCAGTCCTGCAAATTGAATGACAACAGAACATGGGAATAGTCATATAAGTGGGGTCTGAAGAAAATAGTTTCATTTATAGTTTAACATCTGTAGTTTTTGTGCGACAGTTAGCATTAGATGAGGCTTCTTTATCTTTGTAAATTCAGTACCCAGCAAAGATGATAAATAGATTTGCTTTATCAGATACAATGCAACCACTCTGCTGAATACCTTTTATATGTAATAACTAAACCATATTGCTCCTTGTGGCTTCATCTATTAATAGAACAGTTACTGTCTGCATCTCTGAATAGTATTGTCTACTGTGCCAAAGCATTGTACAAGGCTGATATCGATCTCTTACCGCAGCTTCATACACAAATTACACCATTGTTAATTGCTACATAAAACAACTACTGCACATCTCTTATTACACAAGCCATGTGTTCTAACATCATGGGTCTTAAAACAATGCAGATTAAATAATAAGACTTTTGGAAAAATTTAATTGAGGATTTTCGAGTACGAATTCGGATAATTGCTAAGCATTTAAAGACATTAGTCGTCATTGAGTGCTCATATTGCTCATAACGTTCAATTCTGCTGCAACATGTGTGGTGCATTCTGTGTATCTAGAAGGGTTGCTTTGTGGGATGTCCTAGGGAGACTAGAACAAAGAAAAGCATAGCACAGGAACAGGCCCTTCGGCCCTCCAAGTCTGTGCCGACCATGCTTCCCGTCTAACCTAAAACCTTCTACACTTCCGAGGTCTGTATCCCTCGATTCCCTCCTATTCATGTATTTGTCAAAACATCCCTCAAACATCATTTCAGAACCTCCTCCGGCAGCGAGTTCCAGCACCTACGAACCTCTGTGTAAAAAAAACTTCCCTCACACATATCCTCGAAACTTTGTCCGTCGCACCTTAAACCTCTTTCCTAGTAATTGACTCTTCCACCCTGAAAAAATAACTTCTGACTATCCACTCTGTCCATGCCCCTCATAACTTTGTAGACTTCTATCAGGTCTCCCCTCAACCTCTGTCATTCCAGTGAGAACAATCTGTGTTTATCCAACCTCCTCTCATAGCTAATGCCTTCCATACCAGACAACATCCTGGTAAACCTCCTCTGGGTCCACTCCAAAGCTTCCACATTCTTCTGGTAGCGTGGCGACCAGAATTGAACAGTAAATTCCAAGTGTGGCCTAACTAAGGTTCTATACAGCTGCAGCATGACTTGCCAATTTTTATACTCAATGCCCCGGCCATTGAAAGCAAACATGCCATATGCCTTCTTGACTGCCTTCTCGACCTGTGATGGCACTTTCAATGACATGTAGATTTGTAGACCCAGATCCCTCTAACTGTCAATACTCTTAAGGGTACTGACGTTTACTGTATATTTCCCACTGTATATTTCCCACCTGTATTAGACCTTCCAAAATGTATTACCTTACATTTTTCTGGATTAAACTCCATCTGCCACCTCTCCTGCCAAGTCTCCAACTGATCTATATCCTGCTGTATCCTTTGACAGTCCTCTTTGATATCTGCAATTCCACCAACCTTTGTGTTGTCTGCAAACCTACTAATCTAAAACTTACATTTACCTCCAAGTCATTTATATATACTACAAGCAGCAAAGACCCAGCACTGATCCCTGCGGAACACCACTAGTCACAGCCCTCTATTCAGAAAAGCAACTTTCCACTGCTACCCTCTATCTTTGACGGAGCCAGTTCTGTATCCATCTTGCCAGCTAACGTGTAACTCCACCTTTTGTCAGTCTGTCATGAGGGACCTTGTCACAGGCCTTACTAGTCCATGTAGACAACATCCACTGCCCTACCTTTGAGAATTTGTTTCCCTTCAGTCCGGATGAAATGATCAATCGAACACCAAGTCTCTTTAACATACGTTTATTCGCGGCCGGGGCTGCACCACCGTATTTCGGAGAGGTACAGTAGCAAGCCAAAGTTAATACATCCGACAGTAGCTTATGTACAATATATGACACTGTTTCTTTTCTGAGGACGGCCCCCTTAGAGGAGGCCTAAATTACAGCATTCTGTTGCTCTCAGCTTAGTTATAGTTATCTTTAGAATTAGGAACCATTCCCAAGGCTGCATCCTGTTACTGCAAACTGTCTGGTGCAAAAGCAGAAGCGATTACAAAGCCTTGACATTCCAGTTTACACAAAGCTCTATTTGACATTCCATTTTCCCATAGAGCTCTATTCTATCTTGAGCCAAACTCTCAATTAATCAGCTTCATCACTTCCTCCAAAATCTCGATCACGTTAGTGAGACACGACCTCCCTTTCACAAAACCATGATGCCTCTCGCTAATACGTCCACTTGATTCCAAATGGGAGAATATCCTGTCTCGAAGAATCTTTTCCAATAATTTGGCACTACCACCGGGGGAGGCAGACATTTTTAGCATAATTTTAATGCAATGATGGGTTGGGGTCAGGAGTGATGTAAAAAACGTTAACATCTCAAACTTGACTCCAACCTGACTCCAACACAGAAACATTAGGGTTTAACAGAGGTGCGATAGGTGGTGAGAGTCATCCCACTCTGATCAGGCAAGTTGAAAATTTGAACACCATAATGATGCCAGAAACCTCTTATTTCACTGATTTTACAGGTTTAGCTCGGGCCTCAGGAAACCCAGCATAGAGGAGGCAGGTACAACATCACGGAGTGCATAAGTGTACTTACAGCACTATTTGTGAGCCGGGAGGAATAGGGGTGCTTCCTTCCCAGTCTTCTAGGTCTATCAGCTTCCCTAGGCATGACAACCTCCCCACCCCATATTTATAGTGGAAGCCTTTTGGCCAGCTTTGGATCGCTTGCTGCCCAGCTGGGAATCGAGCCTCAAAATCGGGCAGGATCCTTTATAAAAAGAAAGACAAATGCTGGGATTTTTCTCTCCTATTCTCATAAGGTGGGTTTGGTGACAGGGAGCGGAATATATTACCAGAACTGCAAAGTCACATTTTACATTGGTACAGGGCTGGATTCTCCGCTGACGGGATTCTCCGTTGCGCCGGCAGTGCACCCACGCCCGGGAATGTTCCGACGGCTTGAGGCTGCCCACAGTGGGAAATCCCATTGGCCGGCTGGCGGGACGGAGAATCCCGCTGCTGGTGGGGGCGTGCCGCACCGAAAACTGATGCAGCGGGGCAGAGAATCCCACCCATTGCCTTTCCTTTCATTATATAGCTAGATCAAATTCCTGGAACTCCTTCCCTAACAGCACTCCACTTAGGGTGTACCTACACCACATGGACCTCAGTTGTTCAAGAAGGCAGCTATCCCCTCAAAGGCAATTAGGGATGGGTAATAAATATTGGCTTTGCTGGTGATGTTCACACCTCATGAATGAATAAGAAAAACTCATAGGATCTGAAAGGAGATAACTAAAAATGCGCTCAAACAGCACTCTGGTAAAAGGAACAGCAATTAATTTCAGCCGCATTCAATTTGTGCATACTTCAACAGTTTTTTAACCAGTGTATCCTTACAATAGATTTTATTGGCATCAGAAAAATTCTAAACTGCAAAGAATTTTGTTGCTATTGCTTAGTATATAATTGAGTGGAAGGGAGAAAACTGTCCTCTCAATGATCAAATGCATCCGCATTCAGAACAGTTGAAGTAAATCAAACCATTTCTGCTTTGCCATGATAAAGCTTTTAATCCACTCTAAATCAGGAAATAGATTTTAATTAGGACGCAGCTGTTTCCAGCGCTCTGTACATATTTTGTGATAACAATGTGCTATACTGCAAAACATATGTAGGCATCAAGCTTTTATGTTGAATGAAGCACATTTGTCCAATATTTAATTCATTTCTTTCAATTATTGCCATTGCCATCACGAGCCTACGCTGTTTGCATATCTCAAAATGATGGCTATACTAGTTTGGAAGGGAGAATTCAATAATTATACTGCTGACTACATTTTCAATCGATGAAAGTTTCTCATATCAACCATTATGCTATCTGAAACTTTGCTGGCCACTCTTTCCTTTCTCACTGATCCACCACAGATGTGACTCCAGGATGGCATGTTGCCTGCCCAGCACCAGGGTCAAGGATGTCACTGAGCACTTACAGGACATTCTTATGGGGCAGGGTGAACAGCCAGAGGTTGCCGCCCGCCTTGCTACCAACGAAATAGTGAGGAAGAAGGATGAGATCCTGAAAGCAGATTGTAGGGAGTTAGGAAATGGATTAGAAAGCCGGTCTTCAAAAGCAGGAATCTTAGGCTTTCTCCCAGTGCAATGTGCTAGTGAGTACAGAAATACAAAGGTAGAGCAAATGCCTGCATGGCTAGAGAGATGGTGCAGGAGCAACGACTTTAGATTTCCAAGGCATTTCTGGGTCATGTATGATGTAATTGCCATTAGAAGAGGAGTGGGGTCAGACTTTTAATAACGGATGAGATGATTACATTTGTGAGAGAGGATCTTATCAAGATGTGGAATCAGTTTGGGTGGAGTTAAGAAACCGCAAAGGGTGGCAAACATTTGTGGAAGATATTTAGAGGCCACCAAAGAGTAGTGGTAATGTAGACACGGCACAAATCAGGAAATGAAAAGTGCATGGAACAAGGAACCGTGGGAGGGGCGGAGGTACTTCAATCTAAATATAGACTGGGTAAACCAAATTAGCACTAATTCTGTGCAGGACAAATTCCTGGAACGTATAAAGGATCTTTTTCTAGAACAGTATGTTGAGGATCCAATTACGGAATGGCCCATTCTCGTATTATGCAGTGAGAAAGGGCTCATTAATAATTGTATTGTAAAGGGGCCTTTGGGGAAGAGCGACCATAACATAATGGAATTGTACATTACGTTTGAAAGGGATGACGTTCAATCCAAAACTAGGGTCTTTCTTAAATCCAAACAAAGGTAACTCTGAAAGCTGTCCAGTATGCTTCCAACCTGGGTTGGAGCATTCGTTGTGGCATTGTGAAATGCCCTCATACTGAAATGTAGGTTCCGCTCCTCTGGATAACATTGCTACAACCTGGCATCATTAGCTCTTAAAGGAGGCTGTTGGCTGTCCTAACATTGCTACTCCGTTACTGAGGAGTAGCAATACTTGCAGCTATAAGCCAGGAGAAATAATAAATGGTCAGGATACAGGTTTGGGCATCCTGCTTTGGAGTGGGGTGATATTCCACTCAAGAAAGGAATATGAGAATAGCCAAGCAGGAAGTACATAAAGGATGAATACTGATGCGCAATCAATTACTCTCAAGACAAAGTGATTCATAACTGAAGGCTTTAATCTGCTAGAACTCTTCCCCAGCAGCTTCGATACTGAAAATGAAGGCTGCTGGGATGGCACCGATTCTTATACTCCGCCTCTCAGGGCGGAGCTATGTACATCAGCTAATGGTAGACTCCTGGGTCTAACCAATGGTCATCCACCTCTCAGATACCGCAATACCTGGTACTACCACAAATACTCTCTCAAATCTTTGGTCAATGTGAAGAAGAAATTAATTGGATTCTGAAAATTTGCTCTGATTACGGATTAATGTTGGCCAGAAGTTGACTCTCCTCTGACTTGTTTCACCAAGTTATTTTACGGTCACCAGACAGAGAGGATGGGGCCTTAGTTTAATGTTTCGTCTGAAAAATGGCATCTCCAACAGGCAAGTCTCAGTCTAGGTTACGCACTCAAGACTCTTGAATGGGATTTGAGCCCACTGGCTTCTGACACAGTTGACTGAGCTACCACTGAGTCAAGGCTGATGTCTATCTGAGACAAAGTGTGACAAAGTATGATGCCTAAAATGTAACAGGAATGTTTAAAACCTTTTATCTAATGGTTGCTTCCTTGAATGCCAGTACATGTGTTATGGGGGCGATTGGAAAGAATAGCTCGGCTTAATTATAAAGGATTTCTTTGGAAGTGAATTATTTTGCTGTAATAGAATCATAGAATTGAATCATTGAAAAGTTACAGTACAGAAGGAGGCCATTCAGCCCATATTGTCTATGCCAGCCCGAGGACACCCAGGTGCCCTTTCTAATCCCACTTTCCTGTACCCGGTCCATAGCCCTGTATCTTACAGCAGTTAAGGTTTAGATCTTTGGTCAAATTACACTAAAAAAAAATCTATTTTCACTCATTGTTACTTCCTAATAACTGAAGAGTAATGGTACAAAGTATCTTCCATGATATATCAGGATGTGCTTTTGTTAAAATACTGGGAAAATGCTCTTATTTCCTCATGCATTGGTTTTTGGACTGGAACCTTGTTACATCACCGGCAGGGGAGTGATGAGACTCTGAAAATAAAATTCTCCCAATGGTGCGTTGGTTGGGGTGGGATGCTGATGAATACAATGGTGGAAATGTGGATGGAGGGTTGTGCATGGAGGGGGAGAACGGCGAGGGCTTACGATGGCAGGCAAAGGGGCAAGAGGGTTTATGAAGAAGGCGAAAAATGGAAGGTTGAGGGGAAGGAAGCTGAATCCTGACGAGGCTGCTTGAAAGACAACGGGGTCAAAGGGATACCACATAGTTTACTGGAAGGGGATGGACCCGCGAGGACCCAAACGCGCCGCAGGGTATTCCCGTGCCCGCAGAACGCCAGGACCCAACCCAATCGCAAACATGCCCCACCAGCAACCCCTCTACCTCAACCAGCGCCCGGGACCCTGCCAGACGCGACCCCGGAAACGTAACCAGCGTCCTGGTCCCCGCCAGCGTCTTGGACCCCACCAGACGCAACCACCTACTTTCTACAAGGTCAACCTTCTCCGATCGGATCCCGGGAACATCCAGCCGCAGACCAAGGAAGCGAGGGAAACGGGACGGTCTGCTGGTGAGATTGAAGCAACGCGGTTTCAAGACTCCTCTACCCAGCATACTCCTGGCAAATGTCCAAAAGAGCGAAAACAAGCTGGATGAACTTAACGCCAGACTTATCTCTCAGAGGGAAGTAAGAGACTGCTGTGTGCTCTGTTTCATAGAGACATGGCTTACCCTGCCTCATCGGACTGTGCCATACAACCTGAAGGCTTATCAATTCACCGGGCGGACCGCACGGCATCATCAGGCAAAGCAAAGGGTGGAGGGGTTTGCCTCCTCATCAAGTCCTCCTGGTGCTTGGCATGTGGCGAGCTACTGCTTCCCAGACCTGGAATACCTGACCGTGAAGTGCCGCCCATACTATTTTCCACGTGAGTTCACTTCAGCCATTATCACAGCGGTCTACATCCCACCCCAGGCAGAAGTGAAGAAGACGCTGGACGAACTGTACACAGTTATAAACAACTACGAAACAGAATACCCGGAGGCCTTGTTCATCATGGCCGGGGATTTCAACAAGGCCAACCTCGAGTGTACTGCCAAAATTCCACTAGTACATCTCCTGTCCCACCAGGGGCCACAACACTTTTGACCACTGCTACTCAAAAATCAAGGGCGCCTACCGTTCCATCCCCCGACCACACTTTGGGAAATCAGACCATGTTACGGAGCTCCTTCTCCCAGCATACAAGCAGAAACTCAAGCGGGAGAATCCAGCTAAGAAGGTCATGCAGTGTTGGTCCGAGGAAACAGAAGAGCTCCTACGTGACTGCTTAGAGGCAGTGGACTGGTCCATATTTAAGAACTCAGCGACCAACTTAAATGAGTATGCCACCAACGTCACAGACTTCATCAGCAAATGTATGGACGACTGCGTGCCAAAGAAAGCAGTACGTGCGTTCCCCAACCGGAAACCATGGCTCAATCGCGAGATTGACCCCTACTGAAGGACAGATCTGAGGCGTTCCAAGTCAGACGACCCTGACCTATACAAGAAATCCAGTTACGACCTCCGCAAAGCCATCCAAGATGCCGAGAGAGAATATGAAACTAGGCTAGAGTCACAGACAGACTCTCGGCGGTTGTGGCAAGGCCTAAACAACATAACGGGCAACAAAACAAAGCCGAGCAGTATCTCCGGCAGCAGCGCACCCCTCGCCGATGAATTCAGTGCATTCTATGCTCGGTTCAAGCAGGAAACCAACAATCCGCTGTCAAGTGCCCCAGCAGCCCATAACTCACCCATACCCACCATCACAGCTTCCGAAGCCAGATTGGCCTTCCTGAAACTGAACCCTCGGAAGGCGACAGGCCCAGACGGAATCCCTGGTCCTGCACTCAGAACCTGCGTGGACAAGCTGGCAGATGTGTTTGCGGACATCTTTAACCTGTCCCTTCTCCAATCCGAGGTCCCCACCTGCTTAAAGAAGACCGCCATCATACCGGTGCCAAAGAAGAGCCAGGCAACGTGCCTCAATGACTACCGTCTGGTGGCCCTGACTTCAGTCGTAATGAAGTGCTTCGAGAGGTTGGTCATGAAGCGCATCACCTCCATACTCCCAGAACGCCATGATCCACTGCAATTCGCATACCGCCGCAACCGGTCTACAGCAGATGCCATTTCCCTGGCCCTACACTCATCCCTAGAGCAACTCGACAACAAGGTCACCCACATCAGACTCCTATTCATTAACCACAGCTCCGTCTTCAACACCGTAATCCCAGCCAAGCTCATATCAAAGCTCCAAAACCTAGGACTTGGATCCTCAGTCTGCAACTGGATCCTTGACTTCCTGACCCACAGACCACAATCAGTAAGAATAAACAACAACACCTCCTCCACAATAATCCTCAATACTGTAGATGGTATACACTGCTGCCACTGTCTGTCAATGGTGGAGAGAGTGAATGTTTAAGGTGATTGCTGTGGTGCCAATCAAGCCAGTTGCTTTATTCTGGATGATTTCAAGCTTCTTGAGTGTTTTTGGAGGTGCACTCATCCAGGTAAATGGCTTTGGGGATTGGCTTTGGGGAATCAGGAGGTGAGTGAGCCACTGCAGAATTCCCAGCCCCTGACCTGTCTCTGTAACCACAGTATTTATATAGCTGGTCCAGTTCATTTTCAGGTCAATGGTATCCCCAGGATGTTGATAGTGGGGGATCTATCAGTCCAATACTAAATCGTGTCTATGCCTTGCTGCATATGGACACAGACTAGTTCAATATCTGAGGAGTTGCGTGCAGTCATCCCAATTCTGGCATTATGATGGAGGGAAATATAGAAACAAAACATAGAAAATAGGAGCAGGAGGATGATATTTGGCTCTTCGAGCCTGCTCCGCCATTCATTATGATCATGGCTGATCATCCAACTCAATAGCCTAATCCCGCTTTCCCCCATATCCTTTGATCCCCTTCGCCCTAAGTGCTACATCTAACTGGAAGCTTATTGATGAAGAAGCTGAAGATGATCTTCAGTGGAACTCTTGCAGTGATGTCTTGCGACTGATTTATTTATTTTTTAAAAATAATTTTTATTAAAGTTTTCACAAAATATCAACAACAAAATGTAAAAGGAACCCAATAGAATTAAATACCAAACAAAACAAAACAAAACCCAGTGCCCCCCTCCCCCCATACATAAATAATAAATTAACACCCGCCGAAACACATAGCCGAAACACAAAACAAAAATAAAATAGAACCCCCCCCCATCCCCCCCCCGGGGCTGCTGCTGCTGACCACTGTCTACCGTTCTGCCAGGAAGTCTAAGAACAGTTGCCACCGCCTGAAAAACCCTTGCACCGATCCCCTTAAGGCAAATTTCACCCTCTCCAATTTAATAAACCCCACCATATCGCTGATCCAGGATTCCACGCTTGGGGGCTTCGCATCTTTCCACTGAAGAAGAATCCTTCGCAGGGCTACCAGGGACGCAAAGGCCAGAATACCGGCCTCTTTCGCCTCCTGCACTCCCGGCTCCTCTGCAACCCCAAATATTGCGAGCCCCCAGTCTGGTTTGACCCTGGATCCTACCACCCTCGACACCGTCCCCTTCCAAAATTCCTCCAGCGTTGCGCATGCCCAGAACATACTGAGTGTGGTTTGCTGGGCTCCCTGAGCACCTAACACACCTCCTCACCCCCAAAAAACCGGCTCATCCTTGTCCCGGTCATGTGTGCCCTGTGCAGCACCTTAAACTGTATGAGGCTGAGTCTCGCCCACGAAGAGGAAGAGTTCACCCTCCCTAGGGCATCTGCCCACGTCCCCTCCTCGATCTCCTCCCCCAACTCCTCCTCCCACTTACCTTTCAGCTCCTCCACCGAGGCCTCCTCCACTTCCTGCATCACCTGGTATGTTGCCGAGATCATCCCCTCTCCAACCCACACCCCTGAGAGCACCCTGTCCCGTACCGTGCGTGGCGGCAGCGGCAGGAATTCCCACCACTTGCCCCTGGCAAATGCCCTTACCTGTAGATACCTACAGGTGTTTCCCGGGGGGGAGCCTGTACTTCTCCTCCAGCTCACCCAGGCTCGCGAACTTCCCATCCACAAACAGATCCCCCAACCTTCTTATCCCTGCCCTGTGCCACACCGAAAACCCTCCATCTATTCTCCTTGAGACAAACTGGTGGTTCCCCTGTATCAGGGTCCACTCCGAGGCCCCCACTTCCCCCCTGTGCCGCCTCCATTGCCCCAAAATTTTGAGGGAAGCCGCCACCACCGGGCCCGTGGGTACCTCCTTGGAGGGAGCTGCAGCGGCACCGTTGCCAGCGCCTCCAGACTCGTACCCTCACGAGACGCCGTCTCCAGCCTCTTCCATGCCGCCCCCCTCCCCCTCCATCACCCACTTGCGCACCATCACCGCATTGGCGGCCCAGTAGTACCCACAGAGGTTGGGCAGCGCCAGCCCCCCCCCCATCCCTACTCCGCTCCAGGAACACCCTTCTCACCCTTGGAGTCCCTCGCGCCCACACAAACACAGTTATGCTCCTTTGACCCGCCTAAAGAAGGCCTTCGGGATAAGAATGGGGAGGCACTGGAACAGGAACAAAAACCTTGGGAGTACCGTCATCTTGACTGACTGTACCCTACCCGCCAGGCAACGCATCCCACCTCTTCAACTCCTCCTCCATTTGCTCCACCAGCCTCGTGAAATTTAGTCTATGCAGGGCCCCCCAGCTCCTGGCCACCTGGGCCCCCAAATACCTGAAGCTCCTCTCCGCCCTTTTTAGTGAGAGCTCGCCAACCCCCCTTTCCTGGTCCCCTGGGTGAACCACAGACAACTCGCTCTTCCCCATGTTGAGCTTGTACCCTGAGAAACCCCCGAACTCCCTGAGGATCCTCATTACCTCCGGCATTCCCCCCACCGGGTCCGCCACATATAGCAGCAAGTCGTCCGCATAAAGCGACACCCTATGCTCCTCCCCACCCCGCACCAGCCCCCTCCAGTTCCTCGACTCCCTCAGTGCCATAGCCAGGGTTCAATCGCCAGTGCGAAGAGCAGGGGGGGGGGGACAGGGGACACCCCTGCCTCGTCCCTCGATGCAACCGAAAGTACTCAGACCTCTTCTTGTTCGTGGCCACACTCGCCATCGGGACCTCGTACAACAGCCTAACCCACCTGACGAACCCCTCCCGAAACCCGAACATCTTCAGCACCTCCCACAAGTACTCCCACTCTACTCTATCGAAGGCCTTCTCAGCGTCCATCGCCGCCACTCTGCGACTGATTTATTAACCGACAACAGCCACTGCCATCTTCCTTTGTGCCAGGTATGATTCCAACCATGGATAGTTTTCCTTGGATTCCCATTAACTCCAGTTTTGCTTAAGCTTATTGATGCCACACTCGGCCAACTGCTGCCTTGACGTCATGGACAGTCACTCTCACGCCTTGAGTTTAGCTCTTTTGTCCATGTTTGCACCAAGAAATTAATGAGGGCAGGAGCTGAACAACTGGCAGAATTCAAGCTGGGCATCAGTGAGCTGAGTAATCACTGCTTGATGGCACTGTCAAGGAAACATTGCTTCATTTTGCTGCTAATCGAGAATACAGTGATGGGGCAGTAATTGGCCATGTTGGTTTTGTCTTTTTTTTAACAGGACATACCTGGGCAATTTCCCACAATGCCGGGTAAATGCCAGTTTTGTAGCTGTGCTGGAACAACTTGGCTAGGGATGCGTCACGTTCTGCACCAAAAATCATCAGAACTAGTGCCAAAATATTGTCAGGTTACCCTTTACAGTATCCAATTCCCACAGCCATTTCTTGTTATGTGGAATGCATCAAATTGCCTGAAGATTGGCATCTATGATATTGGGGACCTCTGGAGGAGGTCGAGGTGGATCATCCACTTGGTGCTTCACTCTGAACATGGTTGTAAATGATTCAGCCTTGACATTTGCACTGATGTGCTGGGTTCCTCTATCACTGAAGATGGGGATCTTCGTGGAGCCGCCTCCTCATATTATTGTTTAATTCATGGACTGGTTGGGCCGAAGGGCCTGTTTCCATGCTGTAAACTTCTATGATTCTATGGGCAACTGGGACTAGCTTAATGGTAAAAACTGGGCGGCATGGACTGGTTGGGCCGAAGGGCCTGTTTCCATGCTGTAAACTTCTATGATTCTTCTATGAATTGCCTACCACCTGTTTTGTTATGTTTCCTTTGTAACATAAGCGGCTTCCTTGTGTTGCATTTGTCAAGGAAGGTTGAGACGTGTAAATAACTTCAACTCATTTATTTACACTATGTACACTTTTATAACTTGAGTTCGACACGACTGCTAATCCTATTGTAGCTACCTAAACTGACTGACCAGCTGCTGTCTTCCACGTGGTGGGTGTGATAATGAATCAACCCTGTGCCTCTCCTCACTGACTGTCTCCACTGGCCGAAGGGGCTGATCATGTGTGTGGTGTCCTTTATGTATGGGTTGGTGTAATGCCTCCCTGTGGTCGTGTCACCTCCTTGTGTATCGTGAATGTCCATTGGTCGCCTCCCATCTGACTTATCTATCGGTTGAGTGTGTGTGTATGATGTTTCTGGTGCTCCCTCTAGTGTCTGTCTAGCTTCCATGTATTTACAGTGATGCACCACCCACCCTTCATGGCTGGATGTGAGAGGACTGCAGAACTTCAACCTCACATGCTGTGTCTGCCATATGGTATGCAAGTAGTCCATCCTGTATTGAAGTTTCACCAGGCTATCACCTCATTTTTAGGTGTGCCTGGCACTGCTCCTGGCATGCCTCTTCATTGAATCAGATTTGATCCCCTGGCTTAATGGTGATTGTAGAGAGGGAAATATGCTGGGCATGAGGATACTGATTGTAATTGAATACAATGTTGCTACTGAGGGTCCACAGTTTTTTCACTTGTGTTGGTTCCCTCACCCACCTGCCACAGTTCCAGTCGAGCAGTTGTGCCTTTTAGCACTCAGCCAGCTCCATCAGCAGTGGTGTCAACAGACACCCTCGGTGATGGACATTTGTGGTAGCGTGGCCCCTTTTAAGAGACAAGCCCTCACGGTTCACAAGGCCCACGCAGGGCCTATCACGTGAACTCTGCCCAATGATTTTAATTTACCAAAATTCACTAGACTCTGGGGTGGTCCCGGCGGATTGGAAATTAGCAGCCGTGACACCACTGTTTAAAAAAGGAGATAGGCAGAAAGCGGGTAATTATAGGCCAGTTAGCTTAACTTCGATAGTAGGGAAAATGCTGGAATCTATCATCAAGGAAGAAATAGCGAGGCATCTGGATGGAAATTGTCCCATTTGACAGACGCAGCATGGGTTCATAAAGGGCAGGTTGTGCCTAACTAATTTTGTGAGATGTTTTGAGAACATTACAAGTGCAGTAGACAACGGGGAGCCAATGGATATGGTATATCTGGATTTCCAGAAAGCTTTTGACAAGGTGCCACACAAAAGGTTGCTGCATTAGATAAAGATGCACATCGTTAAGGGTAATGTAGTAGCATGGATAGAGGATTGGTTTATTAATAGAAAGCAAAGAGTGGGGATTAATAGGTGTTTCTCTGGTTGGCAATCAGTAGCTAGTGGTGTCCCTCAGGGATCAGTGTTGGGCCCACAATTGTTCACAATTTACATAGATGATTTGGAGTTGGGGACCAAGTGCAATGTGTCCATGATTGCAGACTACACTTAAATGAGTGGTAAACCAAAAAGTGCAGAGGATACTGGAAGGCTGCAGAAGGATTTGGATCGGCTAAGTGAATGGGCTAGGGTCTGGCGGATGGAATACAAAGTTGACAAATGTATCCATTTTGGTAGGAGTAACAGCAAAAGGGATTATTATTTAAATGATAAAATATTAAAACATGTTGCTGTGCAGAGGGACCTGGGTGTCCTAGTGCATGAGTCACAAAAAGCTGGTTTACAGGTGCAACAAGTGATTAAGAAGGCAAATAGAGTTTTGTCCTTCATTGCTAGAGGGATGGAGGTTTATTTGTTGTCAATAAGCCCATGTTCTGTTATATTGGAAGTCTCCCTAGTATTGCCTCGAGCCACCACATTGGCAACAAGTGTAAGCCAGATGGATCGTAAGTCCACAGTGGTTTAGAATTAGAAGGTGAAGGGAGAAACCTCCAAAACGAAGAGAAAAGTTGAAAGCGTCAACGGCTTTATAAAACAGTGATTGAAAATACCCATGATTGGAAAGCTCGATTCATTTGACTGTTTGACTGGAGCCAGTATATTGAGAGGCTTTGTTACTTCTTTCTATCAAATTAAATAACCGGGGAGAATAAACAGAAGGTTATCCTATTAACGGTGTTGCAACCTACAGCATGATAAGAAATTTGACGCCCTGGAGGTTCCCGACAGAAAGTCATTTGACCAGTTGGTGATGTTGTTCAGGGGCATTTCAATCCCGATACAGATACAAGTTTAATTTGGCTGTCAGGGACCCAGGAGAGACAATCTTCACCTTCTTTGCCAGACTTCCAAATGGCCGAGCATCGTGTGTTTGGTACAGCACCCGGTGACATGTTGCAGAACCGGTTAGAATGTGGTATTAATTACATAAATATGCAGAAGTAACTTCTAGCTGAAATGAAGATAACCACAGACAGGGTGATCAAAGTTGCTCAGGCAACCGAGTGCACCGAGAGGGGCATGTCAGATATTCAAAGCATGCAAGATGATGAGGTGACCACGTGTGGGGCAGTATGATTGCAAGGCATGCAGCCAGATTGACGGGCACAGAGGAAGTTCAGTCATGTTCCCAGTACAGGATCATAGTCAGTGGTCAGGGAAAAAAATGGGTCGTCAACCCAGAAATCAAGATGATTTCTACTGATGTGGGGGGAGACCACCCCAAGAAGTGTGCTGCAGCTGAAAGTTTATTTGTTTTTGGTGCAATAGGAAGTGCCAGATCCAGGCACGTTGCCACACCAAGCAAATAAAAAAAAGAAGTCATCACCCCAGTGATCAAAGTGGAGAGGAATTCCGATGAAGAACCTGAAACGCACAGAAAGTGAAAGTGAACAAAACAGCCCCAATTGATGTAGTCCTCTTGGTAAATGGAAGACCACTTAAGATGGAGGCTGACACCAGCGAGTCAGCCATGGTTGTTGAACAAACTTTCAAATATCTTTGAGGTTGTTGTCTATCCGGATGACGTACTAGTAATAGGAGCATCACGTGAAGAGCAACTAGAAAGCCGAGAAGAGGTGCTGAGAAGGTCTCAACATGCGGGAATCCGACTGAATTGCGAGAAGTGCACTTTTCAAGCCAGTGAGGTCATTTATCTAGGATTCGAAGTGGACTCAAAATGCCTGCACCCACTCGAAGACCATAAGGAAGATTCCGGCACCTAAGAACATGGCAGAATGAAACTACTGTGGTCATTTTATTCCCAACTGAGGAATGACATTGCGACAGTACACTTGCTCTTAAGAAAATACCAGTGTTTGCATTGGAAGGAACTGTCAGGATATGCAGACATGCAGATATTGATATACAGACAGGCACAGACAGGCATCTAATGAACCCAGAGAACAGGACATGACCAATGAGCAGGCAGGACACTCAGGGGTGGTATCTCACTATAAAAGGCCCAAGGCACTCACGCTTCGCCTCTTACCACTGATGAACATCTACAGAGTGAGTCCAGGTGTATTTACAGTATCACACCTCCAGCATGTGACTAAGAGCTAGTCTGGTTCAGTCAGAGTAACCACACTTAGGTTAGCAGAGAGTCGAACTCATGGAGAACTGTGCTACTGGTTCAATAAATCAGATTGAACAACTTCAAGACCTGGAGTATCTTTTGCTTAAATTGCAGCCCGTGTTATCCCAGAGTACATAACACATCTTGCTACCAGGAGACTGCTTAATCTAGGTCGTTTACCTCAGTCCATTCCGTGACGACCAGCGAATGTATCCCAGCACCGTGGAGAAGATTCAGGCTTCTCACCAGCTCAGGACCTCCGGCAATCTCACTGCCAACTGGCGGACATCCAAGCAAAATCTTCTGCTGTACATCGAAGCTTCAGACCTCGTGGGTGCGTCTGATGCAAGGAAGAATCGTGCTTCTCCTCTCAAAAGCGGGTGATCAAGCCATCGAACTCTTCAACTCTTTTCACTTCACCGAAGGCCAGGACACACAAAGTTTCAGACTATCTGGACAAGTTTGACAGTCACTGTGAAGTGGACACCAATGAAATCTTCGAGCGCTACATATTCAAGCAGCATCTACAAGGTAAAGATGAGGCTTTCAACCCCTTCTTGACTCGCCTCCGCCTGCTGGCGCTGTCCTGCAATTTTGGTGGTATTGCTGACTCCATGATCAGAGATCAAATCGTTTTTGGAGTTCACTCTGATCCTCTGAGAGAGCAGCTGCTGAAAATCAAGCATATGCCCCTGCCAGTCGCGATTTAAACATGCACAGTGCATGGGCACGCCAGGAATCGCTATGCCCATTACAGATCGGCTGAAAATGAGAAACTTGCCTACCATGAGACAGAGAGTGTGCAGGCCATCTCCCGGATGCAGCGCCTCAGCATTGATGAAAGCGGCCATTTTGCGCGCTTTTCCCGTGGCCCCACGCATGCGCAATCCGAACGGGATAATGAAGTGGCTGACACCCGCACTGCGCATGTGCGATGACACGTGGAGCGTCAGGACGCCGATGTCATGACGTGCTCGAACTGCGGCAACGCCCACTTAAAGAAACACTGCCCTGCAAGAGGCAGGTGATGTTTAAACTGCGGGAAGCCTGGACACTATATAGCCTTGTGCAGGTCTACACCACCAGTCAGGGGCCAATGCTCCCAATTCCGACGACGGCGTGTTCAGAATGTGCAACAATGAATACAGGATTCTGATCCTGGCAGCACAATGGATCCAGAGGAAGAATTCCTGGACTCCGCCTACTGTGTGGGCATCATTACCAAATGTGAATATGCCACATCCAACTCATCACAAATTCAATCCATCCTCGCTGTGGATTCTGCGGACGAATGGCGAGCGGTGATGCAGGTCAACCACAGCTCCATCCAGTTTAACCTGGACACACGTGCTTCTGCCAACCTCCTCACACAGGCAGATTTGAAACGCATCAAGAAGCCCCCCAAGGTCCTTCCAGCAGCCTGCAGGCTCCTGGACAACAACAGAAATGCCATCACGGCACTGGGATCCTGCCATGTACTCGTCTCCAACCGGAACACCCATGCACGGTTATGTTTTGAAATTGTCAAGCCAGACAGGGCATCCCTACTTGCCGCACATGCCTGCAAGCAGCTGAACCTCGTGCACAACGACATCCTCCAATGTGGCTCTTCAGGCCGGCATTGACGACATCGTCGCTCAGTATCCGGACATGTTCGACGGGATGGGCATGCTGCCATATCGATACAAGATTCTGCTACGACCTGATGCCAAGCCAGTGGTCCATGCACCACGCCGCGTCCCGGCTCTGCTGACAGAGCGCCTGAAGGCACAGCTCAAGGATCTTCAGCAACAGGGCACCACTGTGACCAGTGGTGTTCCACAGGGATCAGTGCTGGGACCTTTGCTCTTTGTAGTATATATAAATGATTTGGAGGAAAATGTAACTGGTCTGATTAAGTTTGCAGATGACACAAAGGTTGGTGGAATTGTGGATAGCAATGAGGACTGTCAGAGGATACAGCAGGATTTAGATTGTTTGGAGACATGGGCGGAGAGATGGCAGATGGAGTTTAATCCGGACAAATGTGAGGTAATGCATTTTGGAAGGTCTAATGCAGGTAGGGAATATACAGTGAATGGTAGAACCCTCAAGAGTATTGAAAGTCAAAGAGATCTAGGAGTACAGGTCCACAGGTCACTGAAAGGGGCAACACAGGTGGAGAAGGTAGTCAAGAAGGCATACGGCATGCTTGCCTTTATTGGCCGGGGCATTGAGTATAAGAATTGGCAAGTCATGTTGCAGCTGTATAGAACCTTAGTTAGGCCACACTTGGAGTATAGTAGTTGCCACACTACCAGAAGGATGCGGAGGCTTTAGAGAGGGTGCAGAAGAGATTTACCAGAATGTTGCCTGGTATGGAGGGCATTAGCTATGAGGAGCGGTTGAATAAACTTGGTTTGTTCTCACTGGAACGAAGGAGGTTGAGGGGCAACCTGATAGAGGTCTACAAAATTATGAGGGGCATAGGCAGAGTGGAGAGTCAGAGGATTTTCTCCGGGGTAGAGGGGTCAATTACTAGGGGGCATAGGTTTAAGGTGAGAGGGGCAAGGTTTAGAGTAGATGTATGAGGCAAGCTTTTTACGCAGAGGGTAGTGGGTGCCTGGAACTCGCTACCAGAGGAGGTGGTGGAAGCACGGACGATAGTGACATTTAAGGGGCATCTTGACAAATACATGAATAGGATGGGAATAGAGGGATACGGACCCAGGAAGTGTAGAAGATTGTAGTTTAGTCAGGCAGCATGGTCGGCACGGGCTTGGAGGGCCGAAGGGCCTGTTCCTGTGCTGTACATTTCTTTGTTCTTTGTTCTTTGTATTTCCATGGTAACCGAACCGACTGACTGGGTCAGCTCGATGCTATGTGTTAGAAAGCCTTCGGGAGACCTGCGCATCTGCATTGATCCGAAGGATCTCAATAAGAATATAATGCGTGAACACTAGCCCATCCCGAAGCGGGAAGAACTCAGTGAGTTGGCACATGCACGTTTTTTCACCAAGTTAGATGCGTCACATGGATTTTGGCAAATCCAGCTGGATGAGTCCAGAAGAAGGCTCTGCACCTTCAATGCACAGTTTGGCAGATACTGCTATAATCGCATGCCGCTTGCCATTGTCTCGGCATCGGAGATCTTCCATCGCATCATGGAGCAGATGATGGAGGCCATTGAAGGGGATCGTGTGTACGTGCACGACATCATCATATGGTCCACAACCCCTGAAGAGCATGTTTCCTGTCTCCAGCTGGTATTCCGCCGTGCCAATGGCCTGAAGCTGAACAGATCCTAATGTTGCTTTGGCATGTCGACACTCAGATTCCTAGGTGACCAGATCTCTCAGCAGGGCATGCACCCGACACAGACAAGGTCAAGGCCATCAAAGCCATGAAGGTCCCTGAAGACAAAACGGCGGTGTTGCGCTTCCTGGGCATGGTCAATTTTCTGGGCAAGTTCATCCCAAACCTGGCCTCACACACCACGTCCCTACAAAACCTGGTAAAAAAGTCCACTGCCTTTGAGTGGACGGCAGCACATCAGGCAGAGTGGTTGGAGCTGAAAACCAAGTTCACCACTGCACCCGTCTTGGCATTTTTCGACCCAGACAGGGACACAAAGATCTCGACCGATGCGAGCTAGGATGGCATCGGTGCGGTGCTGCTTCAACGCGATGACACTTCATCCTGGTCACTGGCAGCCTACACATCGAGGGCCATAACGCCCACCGAAAAAATGTATGCGCAAATAGAGAAGGAATGCCTTGCTCTTCGCACTGGCATTCTCAAGTTTCACGACTATGACTACGGCCTGCCGACATTCACTGTCGAGACGGATCACAGGCCTCTGGTCCACATTATCCACAAGGACCTGAACGACATGACGCCTCGGTTGCAGCGCATCCTCCTCAAACTCAGAAGGTACGACTTTGACTTAGTGTACATGCCTGGCAAGGAGCTTGATGCACGATCAATCATTACTGAAGCAAGATTGTAATCCAATTGAAGGCTTTAATGAACAAGTAGTTACCCCAGCAGCTCTGGTACAGAATGACTGCTGTGGGTGAAACACAGACTCTTATGCTCTGCCTGCTGGGCGGAACCAGCAGGCAGGTTCCACCACTCATACTACAGTATAAGGTACATCCCACCTAGGTACCACGATACCCCTAATATAGCCGACCACAGAGCTGATGCATTGTCCCACTCCATCGCATTGCCTAGAAAACCGCTGGAAATCATCCGGCAGATTGAATCACAGGTGCAGCTGTGTGCTAGCACCCCCCCGGCGTCTGATAAGAAGGTGGTTCGTATCCGCGAGGAGACAGCCAAAGACCCCCTCTTGCAGCGTGTCATGCACAACCTCGCCAATGGCTGGCAGAAAGGGCAGCGCGCTCAATTTTACAATGTAAAGGACGACCTGACGATGATTGATGGTATCCTCCTCAAGCTTGACCGGATTGTCATTCCACTCAGTCTCCAGAGCTTGGTGCTCCGCCAAATCCATGAGGGACACCTGGGCGTCGAGAAGTGCAGACGCAGAGCCAGGCAGGCTGTCTACTGGCCCGGTATTAGCCAGGACATCTCGAACATGGTCCTCAACTGTGCGACCTGTCAACGCTTCCAGCCAGTGCAGAGCAAGGAGACGCTCCAGCAGCATGAAATCGAGACCTCCCCGTGGTCCGAGGTTGGCATCGACCTCTTTCCTGCGAATGGTCATGAGTACGTGTTGATTATTGACTGTTTCTCCAATTACCCTGAAGTCGTGAAGCTCTCAGACCTCACATCTCGGACCGTCATCAAGGCCTGTAAGGAGACATTCTCCAGGCATGGTATCCCACGCACTGTCATGAGTGACAATGGCTCGTGCTTCAACAGCCACGAGTGGTCTATGTTTGCCAAATCATACTGTTTCAAACATGTCACTTCCAAC
Source organism: Scyliorhinus torazame (assembly GCF_047496885.1). Lineage (NCBI taxonomy): Eukaryota > Metazoa > Chordata > Chondrichthyes > Carcharhiniformes > Scyliorhinidae > Scyliorhinus > Scyliorhinus torazame. The sequence goes on from NC_092709.1 coordinate 124,097,863, forward strand.
CCACACTACCACAGTCCAATGGGAAGGTTGAAAAAGGGGTGCACATTGTGAAACAGCTCATCTGCAAGGCCACAGATTCTGCTTCTGACATCTACCTCGCGCTGCTTGCGTACAGGGCGACCCCACTGTCCACTGGCATGTTGCCGGCTCAACTCCTGATGAACCGGGACCTGCGGACGACACTTCCAGCCCAACCTGGATCACCTCCCGGTGCTGCAGAAGGTGCAGCAGCTCCGAAACCAGCAAAAGCAGGGCTATGATGCTCGTGCCACTGATTTTCCCGTGTTATCCTCGGCAGACACTGTCAGGATCAAGATACCAGATGGTGGCTGGTCTGCTCCAGCCATCGTTGTTCGACAGGCTGCGCCCCGCTCGTATGTTGTACGTATGGCTGATGGTTCTGTTGTGTGACGAAACAGACGGGCACTGCGCAAAGTTGCCTGCCCACAACCGCTTTCTTCTCCGTTTCCGTCCGTTGTTTTGCCACCTCCTGATACCTTGAATTACGAGGCCACCAGTCAGGCTTCCATCCCGCCTGTCAAGGCGCCGTCGTCCCCACCGCCACCTCTCCGGCGGTCGACAAGGATCAGACGCCAGCCCCAGAGACTGGATTTATGAACATTTGTTTTGTTTGCTATGTTCTGTTTTTTTACATGTAAATACGTTCACATATGCCACCGCTTGTAAATATGTTAATATATGCCACCACATCTAAGTACGTTTCCATATGCCAACAAAACATAAAATAAAAAGGGAGATGTCATGATATGCAGATAATGATATACAGACAGGCTGTGACCTCTGACATACCCGTCACCAGGGATGATGATGGTGGTGTCTGGGACATTATGTGTAAGGTATCATTCCATGACTAGCCTGTGGACACCTCTCCACATTTTGGCACAAGGCCCCAGATGTTAGTAAGGAGGATTTTGCAGAAGCGACAGAGTTCAGGTTTGCTGTTGTCATTTCCAGTATCTAGATCAATGCCAGGTGGCCCACCAAGTTTCATTCTTTTTAGACTTTGCAGCAGTTTGATACAATTGAGTGGCTTGCTCGACCAGTTCGGAGGGCATTTAAGATTCAACCATATTTGCCTAATTGCACCGAGGATGCTATTCGGCGCTGAGGACACTGGTTCAAACCTGGTCCCATGTCACTGTCCATGTGGAGTTTGCACATTCTCTCTGTGTCTGTGTGGGTCTCGCCCCCACAACCCAAAGATGTGCAGGGTAGGTGGATTGGCCACGCTAAATTGCCCCTTAATTGGAAAAAAAATAAATTTAAAAAATGATTCAACCATATTTCTGTGGGCCTGGAGTCACATATAGGCCAGCCCAGGAAAGGACATAAGTGAGGGAAACAGATGGGTTTCTAGAACAATCAATGATAGTTTCATGGTCACTGTTACTAAGATTGGGTTTTAGTTCCACATTTTATTAATTGAATTTAAATTCCCCCAGCTGCCTCGATGGGATTTGAACCTGTATCCATGAGTCTCTGGACCCAGTGACATTACGATTACACCACCATTTCCCCCTAACATGGATTCACGTTGTAATTGTGAGCAAAGAGTGATAAACACAGTGCCAAATACCCGCTCGCCTGGCCACGCAGGAAATGTGACATATAGAAGACCTTTCTCTGATGATGCTCATGGCTCACCGGGATCAAGTCTTCTCGGACTTGGCTTGCTTGTGGATGCATCTCAAAGAGGGTGGTAAACTCCATCTAAGGCTAAATACTGGCACAAGACTGATGATCACTAAGTATAATAAGGGAAAGTTGAAAGTTCAAAAGAACTTTGAAAACACAGTTCAAAAATGCGTGAAACCTACTAAGAAGTAAATGATTGGGGACCGCCCAGTCTGCCTAAACGATTCAACGTGACGGCGTGGGTCGGTATCATCACTCAGAGGATATCCTCATTGGCTCTCGTGTGGGCATGGCTGTTGCCTTCACCGGTGGTGCACCACAAATGACTCGGGGTCAGCTGAGAAGGTCAGTGAGGAAGGTGGCTCATCTCTCAGGTGGCGAGTGTTATTTCTCCCCCCCCCCCCCTCACACACCTCGGGGGGGAACCTGTTCCATTTCCTAAGGTCGAGGGAGGCTCAGATCAGACATGGCAACCCGCTGAGTTTAAGCATATTACTAAGCGGAGGAAAAGAATTGTACTGAACTTTGCACCATAGCAGTCCGAGAAACACAACAAACTGTGCCTGGCAGTATGGTTGCCAACACATGTCCACCTTTCCTGGAGCATTCCAGACTGGCTGTAATATGAAACAACTTCAAGACAATTAAGCATCCATGATAATTGCACCTTAATGAGGTGCAACTGCCAATGGAACAACTGATTCAGTCCGAAATAGCTTCCTTATAAGTTATATAAATTCTGCCTTTGTATTTGATTTCTCTGGTTGTGGAAAATTGTTTCTGCTTTTGCTCAGTGGTTGCCAATCATAATCCAGGGAAGCATGAGTGATAGGGGACTTGATCCCTCAGTCCTAAGGGAGGGTTTTAAAGACTTGAAACAGTGACTGACTCTTGTTTTTCCACAGAAAAGGAACAGGGAATGGAGTCTGATAATTCATTGTTAATTAAATGCATTCAGTCAATGTGCTGTTAACACCAAAACTAATTAAGAATGTGGATGTATCTCAAAGGTATTTGATCAGAAACTGAAATAGATTATTTTGGCACTGTGATGCATTGGAAAGATAACATTTGGAAAATTGCACAATCATGATTGCAACAGCATTGCTGAATTGGAGAAGAATTTGAAAATTTTGACAATTAAGTTATGAAAATAGTATGACAGAATTTTCATTGCTTTTCTCCCTTTATTCTAACCACTCTGCCGGCATACACAGCATTTTGGTCTTTCCTGCTCTAACAAGCCTTTTCATATTTGCTACCACTCCCCTGTTTAACAGCTCTGCTCCAATGGCTAGTATTTTGGCTTTCCATTCACCGGCCGCTGAAAGAAAGACATCACTTAACCCCAATCCACAGATCAGGGATGTCACTGCTGGTCCACTGCATATCAGGATTTTATCATCAGACAGTAAATCATTCCAAACATGCTTCATCCCTTCTCCTTCCCGTATTCTCTCCCTTTAAAATATTTGTCTTCATAACATATCCTTACCATCTTTTGTGAGGGCCACGAAGAATCTAGCACGAGTTTTAAGGATACAAAGTAATAACATTTATTTACAATAACACATACATATATATATATATATATATATATATATATAACAGCAGCAGCAACTTCCCTTGCTGCACACTCCTTCCTGCTGTTTCCAACTTGGCCAGCTTTATTTATACTTGGAGTTTACTAATGGTTTCTCCGCCCCCCTCATTGGGGAAGCTCGTACTCCCACAGGATTGTGGGATTGTCATTAGTCCCCAGCCAATGGTAAGTAGGCAGGTTATAACACCATCCTTTGTCCAACCTCCTCAATGCCCCTTCTGTCTCTCTCACACCCTCATATTCATATTTATTCCTCTCCATTGTCTCCATTCTCCTTCCCATCTAGCTCACTGTCCAGATTTCTGCACCGCTACTTCCCTTCCCTAATTTTCGTGTCTCCTCATTCATCATCCACATCACCATGGGTGGAATTCTCCCAAGTCCTCGCCGGCGGGTTCAATGGGGGGATGGGAAAAATATTAAGGCCTTGAAAAATATTACGGTACATAAGTCCCCAAGGCCTGATGGGATCTATCCCAGAATACTGAAGGAGGCTAGAGAGGAAATTGCTGAGGCCTTGACAGAAATCTTTGGTTCCTCACTGTCTTTAGGTGATGTCCCGGAGGACTGGAGAATAGCCAATGTTGTTCCTTTGTTTAAGAAGGGTAGCAAGGATAATCCAGGGAACTACAGGCCGGCGAGCCTTACATCAGTGGTAAGGAAATTACTGGAGAGAATTCTTCGAGACAGGATCTACTCCCATTTGGAAGCAAATGGACATATTATTGAGAGGCAGCATGGTTTTGTGAAAGGGAGGTTGTGTCTCAATAACTTGATAGAGTTTTTTGAAGAGGTCACAAAAGATGTTTGATGCAGGTAGGGCAGTGAATGTTGTCTATGTGGACTTCAGTAAGGCCTTTGACAAGGTCCCTCATGGTAGACTGGTACAAATTGAGGAGCAAATGTGTAAGGAGATTACAGATAGCTGCAAGAAAAATAGGGTGGTAATAGTAGGGGACTTTAACTTTCCCAACATTGACTGGGACAGCCATAGCATTAGGGGCTTGGATGGAGGGAAATTTGTTGAGTGTATTCAGGAGGAATTTCTCATTCAGTATGTGGATGGACCGACTAGAGAGGGGGCAAAACTTGACCTCGCCTTGGGAAATAAGGAAGGGCAAGTGACAGAAGTGTTAGTGAGGGATCACTTTGGGACAAGTGTCCATAACTCCATTAGTTTTAAGATAGCTATGGAGAATGATAGGTCTGGCCCAAGAGTTAAAATTCTTAATTGGGGCAAGGCATTTTGATGGTATCAGACAGGAACTTTCAGAGGTAGATTGGGGGAGACTGTTGGCAGGCAAAGGGACGGCTGGTAAATGGGAGGCTTTTAAAAATGTGTTAACCAGGGTGCAGGGTAAGCACATTCCCTTTAGAGTGAAGGGCAAGGCTGGTAGAAGTAGGGAACCCTGGATGACTCGAGATATTGAGACTCTGGTCAAAAAGAAGAAGGAGGCATATGACGTACATAAACAACTGGGATCAAGTGGATCCCTTGAAGAGTATAGAGATTGTCGAAATAGAGTTAAGAGGGAAATCAGGAGGGCAAAAAGGGGACATGAAATTGCTTTGGCAAATAATGCAAAGGAGAATCCAAAGAGATTCTACAGATACATAAAGGGAAAAAGAGTAACTAGGGACAGAGTAGGGCCTCTTAAGGATCAACAAGGACATCTATGTGCAGAGCCACAAGAGTTGGGTGAGATCCTGAATGAATATTTCTCATCGGTATTCACGGTGGAGAAAGGCATGGATGTTAGGAAACTAAGGGAAATAAATAGTGATGTCTTGAGAAGTGTGCATATTACAGAGGAGGAGGTGCTGGAAGTCTTAGCGCATCAAGGTAGATAAATCCCCGGGACCTGATGAAATGTATCCCAGGATGTTGAGGGAGGCTAGGGAGGAAATTGCGGGTCCCCTAACAGAGATATTTGAATCATCGGCAGCCACAGGTGAGGTGCCTGAAGATTGGAGAGTGGCGAATGTTGTGCCCTTGTTTAAGAAGGGCAGCAGGGAAAAGCCTGGGAACTACAGACCGGTGAGCCTAACGTCTGTAGTAGGTAAGTTGCTAGAAGGTATTCTGAGAGACATGATCTACAAGCATTTAGAGAGGCAAGGACTGATTCGGGGCAGTCAGCATGGCTTTGTGCGTGGAAAATCATGTCTCACAAATTTGATTGAGTTTTTTGAGGGGGTGACCAAGAAGGTAGATGAGGGCAGTGCAGTAGACGTTGTCTACATGGACTTTAGCAAAGCCTTTGACAAGGTACCGCATGGTAGGTTGTTGCAGAAGGTTAAAGCTCACGGGATCCAGGGTGAGGTTGCCAATTGGATTCAAAATTGGCTGGACGACAGAAGACAGAGGGTGGTTGTAGAGGGTTGTTTTTCAAACTGGAGGCCTGTGACCAGTGGTGTGCCTCAGGGATCGGTGCTGGGTCCACTGTTATTTGTGATTTATATTAATGATTTGGATGAGAATTTAGGAGGCATGGTTAGTAAGTTTGCAGATGACACCAAGATTGGTGGCACAGTGGATAGTGAAGAAGGTTATCTAGGATTGCAACGGAATCTTGATCAATTAGGCCAGTGGGCCGACGAATGGCAGATGGAGTTTAATTTAGATAAATGTGAGGTGATGCATTTTGGCAGATCGAATCAGGCCAGGACCTACTCAGTTAATGGTATGGCATTGGGGAGAGTTATAGAACAAAAAGATCTAGGAGTACAGGTTCATAGCTCCTTGAAGGTGGAGTCGCAGGTGGACAGGGTGATGAAGAAGGCATTCGGCATGCTTGGTTTCATTGGTCAGAACATTGAATACAGGAGTTGGGACGTCTTGTTGAAGTTGTACAAGACATTGGTACGGCCACACTTGGAATACTGTGTGCAGTTCCTGTCACCCTATTATAGAAAGGATATTATTAAACTAGAAAGAGTGCAGAAAAGATTTACTAGGATGTTGCCGGGACTTGATGGTTTGAGTTATAAGGAGAGGCTGGATAGACTGGGACTTTTTTCCCTGGAGCGTAGGAGGCTCAGGGGTGATCTTATAGAGGTCTATAAAGTAATGAGGGGCATAGATAAGGTAGATAGTCAACATCTTTTCCCAAAGGTAGGGGAGTCTAAAACTAGAGGGCATAGGTTTAAGGTGAGAGGGGAGAGTTTCAGAAGTGCCCAGAGGGGCAATTTCTTCACTCAGAGGGTCGTGAGTGTCTGGAATGGGCTGCCAGAGGTAATAATAGAAGCAGGTACAATTGTGTCTTTTAAAAAGCATTTAGATAGTTACATGGGTAAGATGGATATAGAGGGTTATGGGCCAAGTGCGGGCAACTGGGACTAGCTTAATGGTAAAAACTGGGCGGCATGGACTGGTTGGGCCGAAGGGCCTGTTTCTATGCTGTAAACTTCTATGATTCTATGAAAAGGTGAAGTCACACGGGATCAGCGGTGAGCTGGCAAGGTGGATACAGAACTAGCTAGGTCATAGAAGGCAGAGAGTAGCAATGGAAGGGTGCTTTTCTAATTGGAGGGCTGTGACTAGTGGTATTCCGCAGGGATCAGTGCTGGGACCTTTGCTGTTCGCAGTATATATAAATGATTTGGAGGAAAATGTAACTGGTCTGATTAGTAAGTTTGCAGATGACACAATGGTTGGTGGTATTGCGGATAGCGATGAGGACTGTCCGAGTATACAGCAGGATTTAGATCGTTTGGAGACTTGGGCGGAGAGATGGCAGATGGAGTTTAATCCGGACAAATGTGAGGTAATGTATTTTGGAAGGTCTAATGCAGATAGGGAATATACAGTGACTGGTAGAACCCTCAAGAGTATTGAAAGTCAGAGAGATCTAGGTGTACAGGTCCACAGGCAACACAGGTGGAGAAGGTAGTCAAGAAGGCATACGGCATGCTTGCCTTGATTGGCTGGGGCATTGAGTATAAGAATTGGCAAGTTATGTTGCAGCTGTATAGAACCTTAGTTAGGCCACACTTGGAGTATAGTGTTCAATTCTGGTTGCCACACTACCAGAAGGATGTGGAGGCTTTAGAGAGGATGCAGAAGAGATTTACCAGAATGGTGGCATTATGGAGGGCATTAGCTATGAGGAGCGGTTGAATAAACTCGGTTTGTTCTTACTGGAACGAAGGAGGTTGAGGGGCAACCTGATAGAGGTCTACAAAATTATGAGGGGCATAGACAGAGTGGATAGTCAGAGGCTTTTCCCCGGGGTAGAGGGGTCAATTACTAGGGGGCATAGGTTTAAGGTGAGAGGGGCAAGGTTTAGAGTAGATGTACGAGGCACGTTTTTTACGCAGAGGGTCGTGGGTGCCTGGAACTCGCTACCGGAAGAGGTAGTGGAAGCATGGATGATAGTGACATTTTAGGGGCATCTTGACAAATACATGAATAGGATGGGAATAGAGGGATACGGACCCAGGAAGTGTAGAAGATTGTAGTTTAGTCGGGCAGCATGGTCAGCACGGGCTTGGAGGGCCGAAGGGCCTGTTCCTGTGCTGTACATTTCTTGGTTCTTTGTTCTTTGTATATAGCTGGATCGCAGGTGGGAGTGCTGCCTACTGTGGTTTATAAACCAGTGGAAAATCAGTCAACTGAAGTGTTGAAGGATGAATATTCTGGGATTTCTCTGGATTGTGTAGTAACAAGGTTGCAAAGCCACAGTTTAAGACAAGAGTAGGGATGTGCAATTATCAGAAATGATTTTTGATCAGATGGTTGAAAAAGAACAAGAACAGATGGAGGATGAGGCGGATATTTTTAGTGAAGGAAAATTGGCCGAGTTACAACAGAAAGATGTAGAAATAAAATGGATACATCAGAAAGCATATACGGAAGAGGAATCTGAGAGTATACCAGAGAGTTATTACCGTAAAAATTATGTCTTGATGAGAAAATCGATACCTGTACATGAATGAATGAATGAAATGAAAATCGGTTATTGTCACAAGTAGACTTCAAATGAAGTTACTTTGAAACGCCCCTAGTCGCCACATTCCGGCGCCTGTTCGGGGAGGCTGTTACAGGAATTGAACCGTGCTGGTGGCCTGCGTTGGTCTGCTTTCGAAGCCAGCGATTTAGGCCTGTGCTAAACAGCCCCATATGCAGGCGGATGAAAAGTGGGCAGAAGTTCATCAAGTAGTATTGCCGGTAGGGTATAGAAAGGAGGTGTTGCGAGTAGCACATGAGGTACCAGTGGGAGGTCATTTGGGAATAAGGAAAACTCAAGCTAAAATCCAGAAACATTTTTATTGGCCTGGACTACATAAAGATGTATTTAAATTTTGTCAATCATGTCACACATGTCAAGTGATAGGGAAACCTCAAGCAGTGATAAAACCAGCACCCTTAATACCCATTCCAGCATTTGAGGAACCTTTTACAAGGGTCCTAATCGATTGTGTAGGACCGCTTCCTAAAACAAAAATATTGGAGAATTGCAAGGGACTCTGGTCAGATTGAACTAAATTATCTGATTCTAAAGAGAAATGCCGAGGAGTAGAGGAATGGATGGATCATGTAGAGACTTTGTTCAAAGAGACTGTCAATCGAGAAGGATTTCAGTTGGAGGAAGAAGAGCAAAGAAAAATGGACTATATTATTATACCTGTTTGCATGTGTTGTTTTTTTAAAAAAACGAAAAGGTATATTTGCTGTGCACATTTCTTAGTGGATGGTGAAAAATGAAACCATCTTGAAGTTGATGGTTTATTTTTTTTTCTTGGGGGGAGGTGTCATGTGAGGGTACCTTTAAGACATGGATGTTTAAGCAATGTACCTTTAAGAAAACAGTGATGACAGAGAGTGGGTGGGGCTGAGGTCAGGTCAGCCATTTTGCAGTTTGGTTTTGCATTTTAAAAAGTGCCTGGCTGGTTTTGTTGAGAGCAGTTTAAAAGTAGAAAGCCAGTTTGAGACAGCAGCTTGAGAAGTTCTGGTTTGCTGTGATCTACTTAGAAGGGAGAAAGCCAGGTTTGAGAAAGCAGTGTGGGTGTGTCTGTAGGTTTACAGAGAGCTGCATGAAGAAAGCAAGATGCTGGAGCTGAAGTCACCCAAGCTGATATATCTCTGCCTTTCTACAGAAAATATATATATCCTTTAACCTGATGTGATACTGTTTAAAGGTGTTAAGTCTCTTGGAAGTTTGAAGGAACATTTTAAGGAGTTATTTACTGTTGCAATATTTTCTGAGTTATCTTTGAAGTAAGGGGTGTTAAGAGATCCAATGTTTATTTCAGATGTTAAGTTGAGTTCATGGAATAAACAGTGTTTTGTGTTTAAAAACCCATGTGTCCATAATTGTAATCCCACACCTAGGGAAAAAGCCATGTGCTAGGAAAAGCAACAAATCCATTAAAGGGAGAGGTTGGTTGAACTCCATGATACATTTTGGGGTTCTGAAAACGCCTCGCCCATAACGATTTGAAAACTTAGCTGGAATCAACCTACATAGATGTTTTTGATTGGAACGGTGTTCTGCACAGCAATGTCATAGGTCGCTAAACCCATTCTACCTAGTTTATTCTCACAAATACATTATAGGATTGCAATAACTGTCCATTCACTCCGGCTCTTATCAGGGCGATGAATTCACCTCTGGTTTAAATTTTTCAGCACTTCCTCATTGTCCAAATGAATTTTCGGAAGTTATTGTCAGATTTTGACTCTTCATCTTCCCCCTGCTTCGTTACTGACAAGATCTCATGCTTGTTTTCACCTCCTCTAACCCAAGACTTCCTTAACATGTTCACGTGATACACTCTGTGTGATTTGCATCTATCTGAGGTGCATATCAGGTAGTTTACCTCACTTCATTTCTGTTCAATGTAATACGGCCCACTGAATCTAGCTTTTAGGGATTCACCTTACACAGGTAATAACACAAGCACTCTCTTTCCTGTTGTAAAACTCTGGGTCTGGGCCTTCGTATGAGCCCTTCATAGAACATAGAGTCCCTACAATGCTGAAGGAGGCCATTGGTCCTATCGAGACTGCACCGACCCTTGGAAAGAGCACCCTACTTAAGACTTACTTAAGCCCATGCCTCCAACCTATCCCAGTAACCCCACCTTATCTTTCGGACACTAAGGTGCAATTGATCATGGTCAATCCACCTCACCTGCATATCTTTGGACTGTGGGAGAGTAAGATTCGTCTTATCTCTCGCTCATAGATAAGTCAGTCCGGTTGAATGAAAGCAAAGTTTATTTATTAAAAACACATTTTGGTACATTCACACAAAATTAACTGGAAAATGCTTTTTCCCGTGTCCCTCGAAATGTTCTTGAGACACCAACATGTGAAAGCAAAAACTTCAAGATAAAAGTGACTTAAGATTTACAAAATATAAGTTATTTCAACAAAGGCCTTTAAAAGTAATGTTTATACTCCGACGGCTATAATTTCTCTGGTAATCAGTTTGACGGATCACATTCTTAAGGGAATCCTTATCTGGGTTTAGCCTCTTACTTGGTTTCATTGGTTCTTATTCTCAGCTGAGAGCCCCTTAATTTGTTCAGGAAAGAGTCAGTCATTTAACAGGCGATTGGTTAATAAGACATTAATCAATTACTCCAAATTAAATAACTGTCCCATGGAGTTTGTCCCATGTTCAAACTCCCTACGTCACGTCTGGCCTCCGTTATGATATTGTTTCAAGCTTGTCGAATTTACCTTCATATCATATCAGAACTTGCATTGCATTGTTCGTAACATTTGAGACAGTCATGGACAGTATTCAAACGATTATAACTTATTCATATTTTAAGAATAAGTTTAGCTAATATTTTGAAGGAGCCTTTCTAAATTGTTGAATCCAACAGGGAGGAAACCGGAGCACCCATTGGAAATCCATGCAGACAACAGAGTTGGTGCAAACTCCACATAGACAGCCACCTGAGGCCGGAATTGAACCCGGGTCCCTGGGGTTGTGAGGCAGCAGTGCTAACAACTGTGCCACTGTGGGCCCCTGTTTTTGTTCACTTCTGGGCTGTCTTAAAATGTTTTAATTTTGAGTCAAGCTGCTTCAACTCAATCAACCTCTTTGAATTGATCACTGGATCAGAGGCGAAGTGGTAAGATGGATACAGAACTGACTCGGTCACAGAAGGCAGAGGGTAGCAGTAGAAGGGTGTTTTTCTGAATGGAAGGTTGTGACTAGGGGCCTGTTCCTTTGCTGTATCGCTCTTTGTTCTTTGTTTCATTCTCCGTGCCTGTCTGATTCTCATTTAGCTTGCTAAAGATTGTATCAGATAACCTGATCTCTGGGTCTGTCTCATTCTCATTTAGCTTGTCAAAGATAGTATCAGATAACCTGACCTCATTGGCCTCATCCTGGGTTGGCAACCCCTCCCTATTTAGTCTTAATTTATGAGCCTCTGATGGTGTCACCACACAATCACAAAGATGAGGTGCTCTGATAGTAATTTCTCTGTGGCAGGATCACTATTAGCTGTTCAACCACAGTAGGCTTCACTACCATCTGCAATGCTGCTATATCATTCCCTAGAATTAATTGAGTGCCTGCTGTCATGATATGCAAACATGCAACCAATGAACACTCAGAATAGGGCACAACCAATAGGCAGTCAGGACACTCAGAGGTGGCATCACCACAAGGGGGCATTACATAAACACTATAAAAGGGATGAGGCACTCACACCCTGCCTCTTTCCACAGACAGACATCTGGAGAGTTAGGGTTGATCAGCAGCATCACACCACAGCACATGGCTTAGAGCAAGCTGGTACAGTTAGACTGAGTTACTACAGTTAGATTAGCAGAGAGACAAACTCATTTGAGAACTGTGTTAATAGTTCAATAAACAGGTTGAACTCATTTCAGAGTCTGGAGCATCCTTTAATTAAGACTGCATCAAGTAGCAGCCTGTGTTATCCGAAGCAGCATAACACAACATGATACCAGGAGTGACTGTTCAAACTATTTAGTTCAACTCCGCAAGATCCGTGACAACCAGCTACTGAATACAGGCACAATGGACAAGATTCAGGCTCCTCATCAGCTCAGGACCACCGGCAACCTTGGTGCCAACTGGCGATCATTCAAGCAGAAATTTCAACTATACGTGGAAGCATCCGACCTCAATGGCGCGACCGATGTGTGGAAGATAGTTCTTCTACTCACCACTGTGGGTGACCATGCGATAGAGATCTTCAACTCCTTTCACTTTTCCGAAGGGCAGGACAAAACAAAGTACCAAACCATCCTGGACAGATTCGACAGCCACTGCGAGGTGGACACCAACGCAATCTTCGAGCGCTACATCTATAAGCAGAGGATGCAAGGTAAAGACAAATCCTTCACCTACTATCAAACTAACCTTAGACTGATGGCACAATCCTGCAGCTTCGGTGATATCACTGACTCCATGATCAGAGACCAAATCGTTTTTGGAGTCTACTCTGATCCTCTGCGAGAGCAATTGTTGAAAATCAGGCACATGACCCTGCCAGTCGTGATTGAAATGTGTACTGTGCATGAGCACTCTAAAAATCGCTATTCACAGTACAAAACAGCAGGAAGTGAAAAACAAGCCTCCCACGAGGTAGAGAGTGTTCAGGCCATCTCCCGGATGCAGCGCCTCCACATTGATGAAAGCGGCCATTTTGCAAGCTCTTCCCGGGGCCCGATGCATGCGCAATGCGATCGGGAACACGAAGCGGCCGAAAACCGCACTGCGCAGGTGCAGAAGTCCGAGAACCGCACCGCGTATGCGCAACGACGCACTGAGCATCATGACGCCGACGTCATGACGTGAGCGGACTGTGGCACCGCCCATTTTTTAAAAAACCTGCTGTGCAAGAGGCAAACACTGTTTAAAATGTGGTAAACCAAACCACTATGCAGCCCTGTGCAGATCTGCACCACCAGTCAGGAGCCAGCGCTCCCAATTCCGACAGCAACGCATCAGAAGTGTGCAACACCGAATGCATGACTCTGATCCCGGCTGTGCGATGGATCCAGATGGTGAACACCTGGACAACAATTACCGAGTGGGCATTATTACGAAGTGCAAATACGCCACACCGGACACATCGCAAGTCCAATCATTCCTGGCCGTGGATTCCGAGGACGAATGGCATGCAGTGATGAAGGTCAACCACTGCCCCATCCAGTTCAAACTGGACACAGGTGCCTCCGCCAACCTGATTTCGCAGGTGGACTTCAAGAGAATCAAGAAGCCCCCCACAATCCTTCCAGCTGCCTGCAAACTCCTGGACTACAATGGAAATGCAATCAAGGCACTGGGGTCCTGCCATCTGCAGGTGTCCAACCGACACACTCAAGCAAGCTTACGCTTCGAGATTGTTGAACCAGACAGGGCGTCCCTACTAGGTGCGCTCGCCTGCAAGCAACTGAAATTCATTCAAAGGGTCTACACCACGACGCCCTCCCATTCGGATCTTCAGGCCAGTTTCGACGACATACTAACCCAGTACCCAGACGTATTTAGCGGGATGGGCACGCTGCCATATGAGTACAAGATTCTACTGCGGCCTGATGCCAAGCCAATGGTCCATGCACCACAACGAGTCCCTGAGCGAGCGCCTGAAGGCAGAGCTCACGAGTCTACAACAAAAAGGCATCATCTCCAAGGTCACTGGACCAATCGACTGGGTCAGCTCGATGGTCTGCGTAAAGAAGACTTCGGGGGACCTACGCATTTGCATTGACCCCAAGGATCTAAACAAAAACAGTATGCGGGAACATTACCCCATCCCGAAGAGGGAAGAAATCACGAGTGAGGTGGCACATGCACGCTTCTTCACAAAATTGGATGCATCCCAAGGATTTTGGCAAATCCAACTTGAAGAATCCAGCAGAAGGCTCTGCACCTTCAACACGCCTTTTGGCAGGGTCTGCTACAACCGAATGCCATTTGGCATCATCTCGGCATCAGAGATTTTCCATAGCATCAGATGATGGAGGGCATGGAAGGGGTTCGTGTCCACGTTGATGATATCATAATCTGGTCCACAACACCAGAGGAACATATGTCGTGACTCAAGAAGGCATTCTGACGCATACATGAGCTAAACAGGTCCAAGTGCAGTTTTGGGACATCCACGCTGAAGTTCCCGGGCGATCAGATTTCGCAACATGGTGTGCGCCTGGACACAGACAAAATTAAAGCAATTGAGGCAATGAAAGTCACCGCCTTGCCAAGAGCTACAATTTCAGGCACGTCACCTCCAGTCCGCACTATCCGCAGTCCAATGGCAAAGTCGAAAAAGGGGTGCACATCATTAAGCAGCTCATCCGCAAGGCCTCGGACTCCGCTTCCTACATACACCTTGCACTGCTTGCGTACCGGGCGGCTCTCTTGTCCACTGGCATGTCGCCAGCTCAACTGCTGATGAACAGGGACCTGCGGATGACGCTTAAAGCCATACACCTGCCCAACCTTGATCACCTCCCGGTGCTGCACAAGATGCAGCAGCTTCGCGACAGCCAGAAGCAGGGCTATGACGTACATGCCACCGATTTGGACGTGCTATCCCCGGCAGACACGGTCGGGATCAAGATACTGGATGATGTGTGGTCTGCTCCGGCTTTCGTTGTTCGACAGGCCGCGCCCAGATCCTATGTCATACGTATGGCTGATGGCTCCATTGTGCGAAGGAATCGTAGGGCACTGCGAAAAGTTGCTTACCCACAATCACTTTCCCCTCCATTTCCACATGTCAAATTGCCACCTCCAGACACCTCGAACCACAAGGCCACCAGTCGTGCCTCCCACTCGCCTGTCAAGACACCGTCATCCCCTCCACCACCTCTCCGGCGGTTGATGAGGATCAAACGCAAGCCTCAGAGACTGGACTTATGAGCATTTGTTTTGTTAGTTCTGTTCTGTATTCCTCAGTCAGTCACATTAGACAGACACATTCACATGTATATACATCTTTAAAAAAAAAATGGGGAGATGTCATGGTCTGCAAACATGCAACCAATGAACACTCCGAATAGGACACAACCAATGGGCAGTCAGGACACTCAGAGGTGGCACCACACAGGGGGCATTACATAAACACTATAAAAGGGATGAGGAACACACACCCTGCCTCTTTCCACAGACAGACATCTAGAGAGTTAGACAGGGTTAATCAGCAGCATCACACCCCCACCACGTGGCTGAGAGCAAGCTGGTACAGTTAGACTGAATTACTACAGTTAGATTAGCAGAGAGTTGAACTCATTTGAGAACTGTGTTAATAGTTCAACAAACACGTTGAACTCATTTCAGAGTTTGGAGCATCCTTTAATTAAGACTGTATCAAGTAGCAACCTGTGTTATCCAAAGCAGCATAACACATCACCTGCAATGGCTAAAATTATACCACGCCTACCACTACTTCCCCTGTCTTCAAGCTACTCTTAAGTTTATTTTTATTCAAGGGATTTATTTCTTTTTTGCCAAGAATGTTGCTCACCAAAACCTTTTCCTTTAATATCCCTTCTGGACAATAGATGTCCTTTTCCCGTTGTATTAGGGATTGACTCATGCCTGTATCTCATAAGATTTTGACATCTTTTCCCATTCTATCCTGTCCACATGGAAATAATTTAACCTGGCACACAAACTCTTTAAACACATCCGCCACCTCCTGATCACTCTGCCGCTGTGCAAGTCGTGCACATATGTTCGTACATATTATTTGCTTCTTTACTCTGTGTACAAATCCTACGTGCTTCTCCTGTTCTCCAGCCTCTGATTTCATAGTTCTCGTTTTAAAAGAACAAAGAATAAAGAAAATTACAGCACAGGAACAGGCCCTTCGGCCCTCCAAGCCTGCGCCGATTCAGATCCTTTATCTAAATCTGTCGCCTATTTTCCAAGGATCTATTTCCCTCTGTGCCCCGCCCGTTCAAATATCTGTCTAGATGTATCTTAAATTATGCCATTGTGCCCGCCTCTACCACCTCCGCTGGCAAAGCGTTCCAGGCACCCACCACCCTCTGCGTAAAAAACTTTCCACGCACATCTCCCTTCAACTTTCCCCCTCTCACCTTGAAATCGTGACCCCTTGTAAGTGATACCCCCACTCTTGGAAAAAGCTTGTTGCTATCCACCCTGTCCATACCTCTCATAATTATGTAGACCTCAATCAGGTCCCCCCTCAACCTCCGTCTTTCCAACGAAAACAATTCTAATCTACTCAACCTTTCTTCATAGCTAGCACCCTCCATACCAGGCAACATCCTGGTGAACCTCCTCTGCACCCTCTCTAAAGCATCCACATCCTTCTGGTAATGTGGCGACAAGAACTGCACGCAGTATTCCAAATGTGGCCTAACCAAAGTCCTATACAACTGTAACATGACCTTCCGACTCTTGTACTCAATACACCGTCCGATGAAGGCAAGCATGCTGTATGCCTCCTTGACCACTCTATCGACCTGCGTTGCCACCTTCAGGGTACAATGGACCTGAACTCCCAGATCTCTCTGTACATCAATTTTCCCCAGGATTCTTCCATTGACCGTATAGTCCGCTCTTGAATTAGATCTTCCAAAATGCATCACCTCGCATTTGCCTGGATTGAACTCCAACTGACATTTCTCTGCCCAACTCCCCAATCTATCTATATTTTGCTGTATTCTCTGACAGTCCTCCTCGCTATCTGCAACTCCACCAATCTAAGTATCATCTGCAAACTTGCTAATCAGACCACCTATACCTTCGTCCAGATCATTTATGTATATCACAAACAACAGTGGTCTTAGCACGGATCCCTGTGGAACACCACTAGTCACCTTTCTCCATTTTGAGACACTCCCTTCCACCACTACTCTCTGTCTTCTGTTGCCCAGCTAGTTCTTTATCCATCTAGCTCGTACACCCTGAACCCCATACGACTTCACTTTTTCCATCAACCTGCCATGAGCAACTTTATCAAACGCCTTACTGAAGTCCATGTATATGACATCTACAGCCCTTCCCTCATCAATTAACTTTGTCACTTCCTCAAAGAATTCTATTAGGTTTGTAAGACATGACCTTCCCTGCACAAAACCATGCTGCCTATCACTGATCAGTCTATTTTCTTCCAAATGTGAATAGATCCTATCCCTCAGTATCTTCTCCAACAGTTTGCCTACCATTGACGTCAAGCTCACAGGTCTATAATTCCCTGGATTATCCCTGCTACCCTTCTTAAACAAAGGGACAACATTAGCAATTCTCCAGTCCTCCGGGACCTCACCCGTGCTCAAGGATGTTGCAAAGATATCTGTTAAGGCCCCAGCTATTTCGTCCCTCGCTTCCATCAGTAACCTGGGATCGATCCCATCCGGACCTGGGGACTTGACCACCTTAATGCCTTTTAGAATACCTAAAACCTCCCCCTTATGCCAACTTGACCTAGAGTATTTAAACATCCATCCCTAGCCTCAACATCCGTCATGTCCCTCTCCTTGGTGAATACCGATGCTAAGTATTCATTAAGAATCTCACCCATTTCCCCTCACTCCACGCATAAAGATTAAGACTTGTAACACCAAGCAGCTTTCCGTATAATCCCCAGCATGCTGACTTTGTTTAACGCAATTTATTACAGTGAAAACATCAAACCTTTTTCACATCTCTCGCCCTCCAACAGACTCTGTCTTATCCTGAGGTGAAGCCTCCTTGGAGTTTCCAACTCTTGCTGGCCTTCCTCTCTCACACCTTCCTACTTTCTAGCATTTTCCAATTTGAAAGTGGGTCTCAAGAAAAGCTTTGGTCGATGTCGGAGTGAGGACAGAGTGACTGTGGGGAAGTAGTTCAGATTTAAATTGTTTGTGGCCCATAACAGCAGATTGCAGTTATAGTGCGGGACGCAGTGGTTGTTCAGTGCTTGCTGTGAAGGTGAGTGAATTTAAGAAAACTTACCGTTGGGGGTTTCCAACTGAATCCTGTCGGAGTGAGGACAGAGTGACTGCTGGGTAAGTAGTACAGATTTATATTGTTTGCGCGGGCCCATAACAGCTGATTGCTGTTATAGTGCGGGACGCAGTGGTTGCTGGTTAAGTGTTTTATTTTTACCTGTATTTAAGTTGGGCGGTTGCTAAACCTGAGACACTACACTTGTAGTGTCCCCCACCCTTCCACCTCCTCTAACCTAAGGGGGTGAGTGAATATCAGGTAAGTTTGTTCTTTTTTTGTCTTGTTTTTACCACAAGTTATCTAGGGGGGATGGCAGGGAAGGCAGTGCAATGTTCCTCCTGCAGAATGTTTGAGGTGAGGGACGCCGTCAGTGTCCCTGCTGATTTCACCTGTGGGAAGTGCACCCATCTCCAGCTACTCAGAAACCGCGTTAGGGAACTGGAGCTGGAGCTGGATTAACTTCAGATCATTCGGGAGACAGATGTGGTCATAGACTGTAGCTTCAGGGATGTAATTACTCCGAAGAATCAGGGTAGATGGGTGACGGTGAGAGGGCTGGGAGGAAGCAGTCAGTACAGGGATCCCCTGGGGTCGTTCCCCTTAGTAACAGGTATACCGCTTTGGATACTGGTGTGGGGGGGGGGGACTTACCAGGGGTAAGCCACGGTAACCGGATCTCCAGCACTGAGTCCGTCCCTGTGGCGCAGAAGGGAAGGGGGGAGAGCATGAGAGCAATAGTTATTGGGGACTCGATAGTTAGAGGGACATATAGACGGTTCTGTGGCAACGAAAGAGACTCACGGATGGTATGTTGCCTCCTGGGTGCCAGGATCCGTGACGTATCGGACCGTGTTTTCAGAATCCTTAAGGGGGAGGGGGAACAGTCACAAGTCGTGGTACACATCGGTACCAACGACATCGGTAAGAGTAGGGACGGGGATTTAAAACAGGAATTTAGGGAGCTAGGGTGGAAGCTGAGAGCCAGGACAAACCATGTTGTCATCTCTGGTTTGTTGCCGGTGCCACGTGCTAGCAAGTTGGGGAACAGGGAGAGAGTGCAGATAAACACGTGGCTGCAGGGATGGTGTAGGAGGGAGGGTTTCAGTTACGTGGATAATTGTAGCACATTCTGGGGAAGGTGGGACCTGTACAAACAGGACAGTTTGCACCTGAACCAGAGGGGCACCAATATCCTGGGAGGAAAATTTGCTACGGCTCTTCGGGGAGATTTGAATTAATTTGTCAGGGGGATGGGAAAACGAGCTGTAGCCCAGAAGCCAGTGTTGAGAGTAGTGAGGTACTGAGGAGGGTATCAATGTCGCAGGAGTGTACCGGCAGGCAGGAAAGTGGGTTGAAGTGTGTCTACTTTAATGCAAGGAGCATCCGGAAAACGGTAGGTGAACTTGGAGCGTGGATTGGTACTTGGAACTACGATGTTGTGGCCATTACGGAGACATGGTTAGAAAAGGGACAGGAATGGTTGTTGGAAGTTCGGTGTATAGATGTTTCAGTAAGAGTAGGGAAGGTGGTAAAAGAGGTGGAGGAGTTGCATTGTTAATCAAGGATAGTTGGGAGGAAAATTTGGCCAATTGGATAAGTAATTGACTATCACATAGAAGACAGAGGATGGAAAATTTTCAGACTGGTGACCAGTTACCAGCGGTGTACCACAGGGATCAGTGCTGGGTCGTCTTGCTATTTGTGATTTTTATAAATGACTTGGAGGAGGGGGCTGAAAGGTGGGTCAGTATTTTTGCTGA
This sequence comes from Scyliorhinus torazame, assembly GCF_047496885.1. NCBI lineage: Eukaryota > Metazoa > Chordata > Chondrichthyes > Carcharhiniformes > Scyliorhinidae > Scyliorhinus > Scyliorhinus torazame. The sequence continues at coordinate 124,117,782 of NC_092709.1, forward strand.
TGACACCAAGATTGGTGGCGTAGTGGATGATGTGGAGGGCTGTTGTAGGCTGCAAAGATACATTGATAGGATGCAGAGCTGCGCCGAAAAATAGCAGATGGAGTTTAACCCTGATAAGTGCGAGGTGATTCATTTTGGTAGGACAAATTTGAATGCGGATTACAGGGTCAACGGCAGGGTTCTGAGGAATGTGGAGGAACAGAGAGATCTTGGGGTTCATGTCCACAGATCTCTGAAGGTTGCCACTCGAGTGGATAGAGCCGTGAAGAAGGCCTATAGTGTGTTAGCGTTTATTAACAGGGGGCTTGAGTTTAAGAGCCGTGGGGTTATGCTGCAACTGTACATGACCCTGGTGAGACCATATTTGGAATAGTGTGTGCAGTTCTGGTCACCTCACTATCGGAGGGATGTGGAAGCATTGGAAAGGGTGCAAAGGAGATTTACCAGGATGCTGCCTGGTTTGGAGGGTAGGTCTTATGAAGAAAGGCTGAGGGAGCCAGGGCTTTTCTCTTTGGAGCAGAGGAGGATGAGAGGCGACTTAATGGAGGTTTATACGATGATGAGGGGGATAGATAGAGTGGACATTCAGAGACTAGTTCCTCGGGTGGATGTAGCTGTTACAAGGGGGCATAACTATAAGGTTCGGGGTGGGAGATATAGGAGGGATGTCCGAGGTAGGTTCTTTACTCAGAGAGTGGTTAGGGTGTGAAATGGACTGCCTGCTGTGATAATGGAGTTGGACACTTTAGGAACTTTCAAGCAGTTATTGGATAGGCACATGGAGCACATCACAATGACAGGGAGTGGGATAGCTTGATCTTGGTTTCGGACAAAGCTCGGCACAACATCGAGGGCTGAAGGGCCTGTTCTGTGCTGTACTGTTCTATGTTCTATGATGAACCAGCTCATAGTCATTCCTAAACTCCGTGGCTTGTTTGGCAGTTCTAACTTTCTGTTACATGCTAGCATCTGCATCTTTGTCTGTCTTGGGTGGGCGCTATGTAGCTCTCCCTGGCTGGAGGTGGATCGACTACTCGTGATCCCCACAGAATCACACCATCCTCGCAGGTCAACTCGCCTTGACGGGTGAAGTAGAGCCTTAGTTGCTCAGGCTTCTCAAGGTCATACCCAGTGTACATCATACTTTTAATCTTTGATACTGTGTCCAATTTCGGATGTGTCCAGCAGACACTGGCAGAGTATCTATAAGGCTCAAGGCCAGTCTGATCTCCTGGAGTACTGGTGGCAGTGGAATGCTCTTTGGCAGGGGTAGGTAACTTAATGCATCCGCATTGGAGATTTGCATGCTGGTCCGGTGCTGAAAAGAATAATTTTAAGGTCGCCAGCAGCAAGGCCCAACATTGCACCGTCGCCAAGGCGATGGGCAGCATGGGCCTGTCTTCCCTTAAAAAGACCAGTAGTGGCTTATGTTCGGTTACTATGTCAAACTGCTGTCCATACACATGTTGGTGGAAGTTCTTCACACCGTATGTAACTGATAAACCTCCTCTTCGATCCGGGCATAGTTACGTTCCGCTTCTGAAAGGCTCTTTGAGGCAAAGGTGATAGGACACAAAACTGCCTCTGTACCGTAAGGGACGCATCACATGTGGGTACAATTGGTTTCCCCGGGTCAAAATTCGCCAAGAGGTTTGTGAATAGCAAGGCTTGCTTCACCACTCGAAAGGTTTCCTCTTGGGGCTCCCTCCATTGCCACCACTGATGTAATGATGCCAATATTGTGGCTAAATTCAAAAATGAATCTTCCATAACAACTTACCATACCGAGGAAGGATTTGAGCTCACTGACATTTTTGGGCACAGGGACTTTGCCTTGAACTTTCTTTCAGAAGATGCAACCCTGTTGGATCAATGAAAATTCCTGGGAACGTCACTTCTGACACCTGGAAAGTACACTTTTCACATATGAGGTGGATCCCCACATCCTGAAACCTCTTTAATACTTCCTCCAGGCTAGACGTGTGATCTTCAGGGGTAGTACCGGTGACTAACACTTTGTCAAGGTAGCCTATCACCATTGGAATTCCCTGGAATATATTTTTCGTCGTACGTTGGAGAATAGCGCAGGTTAAAGCGATGTCAAATGGTAGTCTTATATAGTAAAAGAGGCCTTTGTGGGTATTTATTGTGGCAAACCTGAGTTCTTTGGCTAATTTTGGTTGCAGGTAGGTGTGTCTAAGGTTCAATTTTGAGTTAGTAAGGCTTAGCACAAGAGGTCCTTAGTCCGGGATATCGGGTACTATTTACCTGGGCAGCCTGATTTACATTAGCTTTTGGTCCGCACAAATTTTTATTGAATTATCTGGTTTGAGAAAAGGGACTTTTGGCGGTGCCCACTTGAAAAACCGGAGTGATCATGTAACATTGGCATAGATTGTAGATTAGCTAGCAAATAGGAAACAGAGAATTGGCATGAATGTCTTTTTCTGGTTGGCAGGATTTGCCCCAGGTTGCTAAATTTTCTGATGACACAAATATTGGTAGGAATGTAAATTGTGAAGAGGACATAAGGAGGCCACAAAGGGACGTCGATAGGTTAAGTGAATGGCAAAAAAAAACTTGGAAAAAAGAGTATATTGCGGGAAAATATGAAATTGTCCATTTTGGGAGAAAGAACAAAAAAAAACGTATTATCTAAATGGTGAGAGATTGTAGAGCTCTGAGGATCAGAGAGATCAGGGTGTCCTAGTGCATGAATAACAACAGGCTTGTAATTAGGAAAGCTAACAGAATGTTATCATTTATTGTGGGGGGGAATTGATTTCACAAGAAGGGAGGTTGTGCTTCAGCTGGACAGGGCATTGGTGAGACCACGGATGGGATTCTCCGGTCGCCGATGCCGAAATCGCGATCGGCCGGAGAATCCCCGTTTGCGCCAAAATCAGGGCGGCGCCATTTTTGCGATGCTCCGCCCCCTCAAAATAGGCGTACTCAAGTCGGGACGGCCTCAGGAAGTCACCTGAGGCTCTCCCCCCCCCCCCCCCCCCCCCGATGCTCAGCCTCCCGATGGGCCGGGTTCATGGTGGTGTGGAACACTTGTCCTTTTTTTTGTCGTGGACCCCGCGTGGCGGCTGCGGACTGAGTCCCGCATCACCACCGTTCGGTTGGAGCCGTTCCGCTGGCAGGGGGGCCTTCATCGGGGGCTGGGGGACTGGTGGGGGGGTGGTCCCGGGGTGACGAGGCTGGTTTCAGGGGGACAGTCTTTGGCAGGCCGGGTCCGAGCGGCCGGCGCCATGTTGCACGCCGTGGTTGCTGCAGGTCGCCGTTGTGCGCATGCGCGGCCATGGACCCGGTAATTCTCCGGCTGTAACTACAGATAAAGCCGGGGGTTTTATGCTGCACGGCTGCTAGCCCACTGCCAGGCGGAGGATCGGTGCAGCTTTGGCGCCATTTTGTCTGCCATATAACGGCACTGTTCCGACGTCAGCGTCAGCACTTGGTCTGCAAATCGGAGAATCCAGCCCCACATCTGGAGTATCGTGCACTGTATTGGTCTCCTTATTTAAGTAAATATGTAAATGCATATGAAACAGTTCAGAGAAGCTTTACTCGACTAATTCCAGGAATGGTTGAGCTGTCTTATAAGGAAAGGTTGGAGAGCTTATGTTTGTGTCCACTGGAGTTCAGAAGAGTAAGAGGCGACTTAATCGAAACCTTTGCGATCCTAAGGGGTATTGACAAGGTGGATGGGGAGAGAATGTTTCCTCTCGGAGAATCTTGAACTAGGGTGTGACTAATTAAAAATAAGGGGTCGCTCATTTAAGACGGAGATGAGGCAAATTGTTTTCTCTGATGATCGTGAGCCTCCGGAACACTGTTCATGAAAAAACAATGGAAGCGGAGACTTTGAATATTAAAGACAGAGCTTGATCGATTCTTGGTGAACAAGGAGGTGAAAGGATATCTGGGATAGGCAGGAATGTGAGGTTGGAGTTACAATCAGATTTAGCCATGATCTTAATGAGTGGCTCAAGGGAGGGAGTTTCCTGCTCCTAATTTATATGTTATGGGGCACACACACAGAGTTTGGATTGCAAAACCTACAGGGCCTGCGGACCTCCACAGCTAAAGGGTAGAACTTAAAGGATGGTGAACAATCAGCGCTCGTCATCCCAAGAGTTGGCACCTAACTCCTCGAACTCCCACTGCTATTTGATGCTCAGTTAAGCGTTGATTGGCAGGGAATGAATCATAAAATCATAGAATTTTACAGTGCAGAAGGAGGCCATTGGGCCCATTGAGTCTGCACTGTCCCCTGGAAAGAGCACTCGTCTTAAGCCCACGCCTCCACCCCCCCCCCCCCCCCCCCCCATCCCCGTAAACCAGTAGCCCACCTAACCTTTTTTTGACACTAAGGGGCAACTTAGCATGGCTAATCCACTTAACCCGCCCATCTTTGAACTGTGGGAAGAAACCGGAGCACCCGGAGCAAACCCACGCAGATACGAGGAGAAAGTGCAAACTCCACACAGACAGTCACATGAGGCCGGAATTGAACCCGGGTCCCTGGATCTGTGAGGCAGCAATGCTAGCCAGTGGGCCTTCGTGCCCCTCCCCCCCCCCCCTTGGAAGGAAGTCCTGGCCTTGAGAGCTGTCAATGAATCAGATTGGCTGACAACTCTCCAACCTGGCCAGGACAGAACTGCAGTGGTGGTACTGTCACGCTCTGGGACTGAATCCCGGGAACTTTGAAAAGTGAAGTCCTGGCGATCCTGGGGATTGGAGGTTAGGAGACCACAGGGGGTGGGTCAGGAGAGGGGAGCGATTGCAGCAGTAGGTTGGATGGAGGGTGTCCTGGAGTTCCAATGTCCCTTGGGTAGGAAATCCTAATTTTGAGGGGGCCTTCAGAGTGAGGCAACCACCCTCCCTGAGGGTGTCTGAGATGGGGAAAAGTTTAAGGGCTGGATTCTTCCAACCCCGCCCACGGCAAGAGCGCCACGGGCGAGACGCCGACAATGCAAAAATCCAATGATTTTAGGCAGGATTCTCTGGTCGTCAGGAGAATGCAGCCGGAGAATTCTGCCCAAAATGTCACTTTCCCACCCATACTACTCTAACCTAAATATTGAGTCAGCCTAAAATCTGAGACCCCCGACGGGGGGGGGGGGGGGGGGGGTGGGGGGGGGGGGGGGATCCCAGCCATTAGCTCTCCGTTCTCTCGCCGCAGATTGTCCATGAAAAACATTACCTCTGGCTCATTCAACAGGGATATGGGCCACACTCCTCTTGATCTTTATTGTTCTTCAGGATTAAAGAGGTGGAAGCTTGTGCCAGTGTGGCTGGTAGCACCTCCCGCAGCATTGAACATGCCCAGCAGATGCGGCCTCAGTTCTGTCGCAAGTTTTTTGTATCATTCCTCTGGGAATCCGTCCTGGCCTGGTGCTTCCCAGACTACATGGAACAAATGCAGTTCATATTTCCTCCAGCCCGAGCGGAGTCTCCAGCCCCTGCTCTTTCTCCCTCTACACCACTGGGAAGTCCAATCCATCTAAGAACTGTATCATAGCCGAGCCTTCCTCCAGAGGCTCTGACCTGTACAACCCCTGGTAAAGGTCTTGAATGCCCCATTGACCTTTCTGGATCAGAAACCAGTCCTCTGCCTGGATCCTTAACTTATACTATCTTCCGAGAGGCCGCCTGCCGTCTCACTGGTGAGCCAATAACCAGCAGGCCTTCCCCCACATGCTCAAATACCACCCCGCTCGCATGTCGTAGTTGGCAAACTGCTTACCCCATCAATATCAACTCAGACTCCATCTGGAGCTTCCTCCTCTCCGTCAACAATTCCACGTTTGGCGTAACAGTATTGCCGGTCCATTGCCAGAATTGCCTCTACCAGCCTTTGCCTCTCCAACCCTCACCAATTTGCCCCTGTGAGCTGTAATCAAAATAGGCTCTCTTCCCCCCCCCCCCCCCCCCCCCCCCCCCCCCTAATCACCACCTTTACTGCCTCCCAAAATGTGGCAGGTGAGACCCTCCTCACTCTTATTAGAATGGTCATAGTTTTTAATAGTACAGTATAAGTTGGCATGGAGATACTGCAATTAGACCTTCATCTTGAAAAGCTTCTGAAATTCTAACTTTTTATAATAGAAATATGAAAATATCAAATGCACAGGCCTTATAATTTGCAGTTTCAATTTATAGGACTGGACAGTACTAAGAATTGCTTCTGTGTTACCGTTTTGGAATAGAAGTTGTCCCCTTGTGGCTTTTAATTTATGACCCTTGTGTATTAATTATTTAATGCAGTTATGTCAATATTTCCAATTTCTCAGGCTCTGGTGCAAATGAGTGGATGTAAAGTACTAAAGTGAAAGCAAATTAAATTTTCCAATATTAAATCATTCTACGTCTAGGTACTTAGTGATAACAAAAATGAGTGATCTCTATCATGCTGAAATAATTGTCTATTTGATTTGCTGTTTGCCTGAATACCTAAACTACATTTTAAATTCCTGAAGTCCCCTTTCTGTAAATATTGCTTCATTAACTCTCTTTTGAAGAATAACTTTAGCAAATTCAGCTACAATGTTAAGCAGTAATTTTCCTGTTGTCAGCCTTTGAGTTTGGCTTGCTGCTAAATTTAGCCGCGATTGTGGATGCTACTTTGGACCCAAAATGTGCACACACACGTATTGTGGTGACTGTGCCAGATTCCCTTTTGGTAAGAGCGTTAATACGAGTGTAGGGACATGTGTTTGAAATATGTGGAGTAGGCAGATAGTGACGTCAATCAGCATGTGGCACATACGAATTAGGAGCAGTAATAGGTCACTCGGCCCCTCGAGCATGTTCTGCCATTCAATACGATGATGACTGATCTGACTTTAACCTAACTCCGCCTACCTCCAATAACCTTTCACCTCCTTGCTTATCAAGAGTCTATTCACCTCAGCCTTAAAAAGTCTGAGACTCTGCTTCCCACCACCTTTGAAGGAAGAGATTTCCAAAGACTCTCAACCCTCTGAGTGAAACAATTATCATCTTGGTCTTAAATGGGTTACCACTTATTTTTAATCAGTGACCCCTAGTCTAAATTCTCCCACAAGAAGAAACATCCTCTCCATATTCACCATCATCCTACCTCAACCTCGATAAGTAACAATGTGTCAAACATCTACATTTCATTAAGGAAGCCTTCACTGAAATCTGTCACCCACAACAGCCTAGACTGCAGTCTCAAGAGGCAAGAACAGCATTGCCAGCAGGTGTGAAGGTAACCAGAGTTATGAACTTTAATGCAACCAACTACTTTCAAGCAGCTGCTGCTGATATTTGCAATATCTCCCCAGTTTGTGATATGCCACTGTTTATTAATTTTTTTTTTGTAAATTTAGAGTACCCAATTCATTTTTTCCAATTCAGGGGCAATTTAATGTGGCTAATCCACCTAGCCTGCACATCTTTTGGGTCGTGGGGGCGAAACCCACTCATAACACAGGGAGAATGTGCAAACTCCACACGGACAGTGAGCCACAGCCGGGATCGTACCTGGGACCTCGGTGCCGTGAGGTGGCAATGCTAACCACTGTGCCACCGTGCTACCCCACTGTTAATTAAATGGCTCATTGATTCAATGGACGGAATTTTACACAAAAAGGTTGTAACACAAAGACAGGTGTGAACCCAACGCTATTCCGATCGAGATATTTCCGCACTGTTTAATTTTTTGGGAGGGGGGCGGGTGTGATTTTCACCAGCATTGAGAGGAGTGGGTCCGGCTCCGGGCGCCCCAATCTCAAAGTTTAGTCGCAGACCCCCCCCCCCTCACTCCCCGTCCCCACGGACATTGTAACCCCCACAGACAAGAGGAACGCTCACAACCCTTGATTACAGAGGGAGTGCCCACCTCCACCATTTAATGTTTGGGTCACCCCCCCCTCCAATCCTCGCCGACATCAGCCTCACCTACACAATCTCTGAAATCAGGCCCCCACCCCCTATGTGGCTAGACCCCTTTAGGCCCCACCCTGCATGGCACTCTGCCAACGTGACACTGTCAGGGCATTGCTAGGGCTGGAAAATCGCCCCCATAATCCACACTGTGTCAATGGGTAGGGAGGATGAAGGAGGACCATGGAAGTGGCATGATATCATGAAGATGATATGGGGAGCGTGCAGGTGGCATGGGAGCATGGAGGTGGCATGTCACCCAACCCATCCCGCCACACAGTCTGTCCCATCGTCCAGCGTGTCCCATGGCCCAGCCTATCTCACGGCCCATCCCATCCTGCTGGCCAACTCGTCCCACTGTTCAACCTGTCCCGCTGGTCAGCCTGACCCACCGCCCAGAAAATCTCACTGCACAATCTGACCCACCGCATCCCACCACCCAGCCCATTCCGCCACCCTGCTCGTCCCACCACCCTGTCCGTCCGGCCACTCAGTCCGTCCCGCCGCCCAGCCCGTTCCAGCGCCTCTGGCCACCCTGCCAGTCCCACCACCCAGCCCGTCCAACCACCCAGCCCATCCAGCCGCCCAGCCCGTCCCACCGCCCAGTCCGTCCGGCCACCCAGCCCGTTCCGCCGCCCAGCCCGTCCCACCACCCAGCCCATCCGGCCACCCAGCCCGTTCCACCACCCAGCCTGTCCCAGCACCTCCGGTCACCCAGTCCGTCCCGCTGCCCAGCCCATCCCAGAGCCTCCGGCCACCCTGCCAGTCCCACCGCCCAGTCCGTCCCATCACCCAGCCCGTCCCACCACCCAGCCCGTCCCACCACCCAGTGCCTCCGGCCACCCTGCCAGTCCCACCACCCAGTCCGTCCCATCACCCAGTCCATCCGGCCGTCCAGCCCGTCCCACCACCCAGCGCCTCCAGCCACCCAGTCCATCCAGCCCGTCCCACCACCCAGCGCCTCCGGCCACCCTGCCAGTCCCACCACCCAGTCGTCCCATCACCCAGTCTGTCCCGCCGCCAAGCCCGTCCCACCACCCAGCGCCTCCGGCCACCCTGCCTGTCCCACCACCCAGTCCATCTGGCCACCAAGCCCGTTCCACCACCCAGTCTGTCCCGCCGGCAGCCCCTTCCATCACCCAGGCCTCCGGCCACCCTGCCAGTCCCACAACCCAGTTCGTCCCAATACCCAGTCCATCCGGATACCCTGCCTGTCCCACCACCCAGCCTGTCCCACCACCCAGTCCATCCGGCCACCCTGCCAGTCCCACCACCCTGTCCGTCCCATTACCCAGTTTGAATCAAGTCAACTTTCTCGCTAGCAACTAGACTTAGTTTTCAAAATGGCAAACTCTGACCATAGAATGAGCAGTTTACAATTTCCCTTTAATTATGAGCACACTACAGATAATCAGTCATTAGTTTGTAGCCAGTCAGTTAATGAGGCTGCTGTTCTCAAGACTCAGAATTTACAGTGCAGAAAGAGGCCATTCGACCCATCGAGTCTGCGTTGTCTTCTCTTTGCTCTTCTTCCTGTTGACCAGAAGGACTAGTACTGATTGTTTTTGGGCTCTAGGTTTTGCATCTCCAGTGAGGCGTGGTGGAATGTTCCCTTCAAGCTAGGCGGGTACTTGATACTCAAATACACATTGTCTTATCTGCTTTGAAACAGCACCCTCTTCCTCTTCCTCCGTGGAGCATGTTCTTAGTGGTTTCCTCCCCACAATTCGCAATCTTTTGTGCATCCATTATATCATTGGTCCCCGTGAGTCTTGACCGTGATTTACAGTGGGCGGATTTTTCACCCCAAATTGCAAAGTGTCAATCACGGTGCAAAAACCAGTGTGATTTCCGTCAGACCCGGTGTTGTGATCCAGACTGAAATTTTTAGGTACTTAGAAACGTGAGGGCTGAAGTGTCTGATTTGCGCACTTTAATTAAGGGGGCAATGCATTTAAACAGCTGCACAGCACTCGTTCTCAATCAAGCCAGGAGGATGTCAGCGAGGAAGCCAGCTCCTCGATTCATGGAGGGGGCTCTCACCCTATGCTGGATGCCATGAAGGAGTGTACGGCAACAATATACCCCTCCAGTTGATGAAGGGATATCGTGGTACCATAGAGCGTGGAGAGCGACATGGGTATAGTCGATTGTCCCCTGCACCTGTGGCAGACCAGCTGTGTGCCCAGACCCGTAGCCCTCTCATCTGACCAGACCTGGTCCAGGTCAAAGTGGATGTAGTCCGCAGTCTGTGCATACAGTGGACATACTTATGGGTAGATGCCTGTGAAATACCACAGAGATCCTCCGTCGAGCCCTGGAAGGAACCCGTGACTCAGAAACTTCCAGCAGCTGTGCCCTTGATGGCCATAGAGAGCAGATGGCCTCCGCTGCCACATGGCAGCAAGTCCATAAAACATGGCACAGGTGCCACACAGTTTCCTTCGTAAGTCGGAGTCTTTGACAGCAGATGGTGTTGGACAGCTCCATGAAAGTAGACACTTGGTCTTTTTCGGCACCTTTGTGACCCCTGATCCTGCCCTGCGGCCATCTGGTCTTGTTCTGCAGGATCTTCCATGGAGCACGTTGCTGCTGGAGTCTGTGCTCCTCCAGCGCAATGATTGGTAAAATAGCCAGTTCCACAGGCTCCATCCCAATATTGCTCGGAATCCTGCGAGGGATGGGAGAGAGAGAGAGAGAGCGTCAGGTTGTTGTCGCAGCTGCTGACCATCATTACCACCTCGACGCATTGGACTTCCTGACCTGGAAGCAGTCAGTCCCAAAGCTTTGCCATTAGGAATTGCACACACAGTACACTCACAATCCTCCCATCTCCAGAACATGACTGGCCCCAGTCTTTGCTTCTGCCCACTTAGGCTCACCTGTAGCCTTCCATCTGGATGTTCCCTCCCTGAAGCTCACTACAAGTGGAGGTTATTACAGGAGGGTCCAGTGTTCCCTCATCCCGACTGGCGAAGGTGAACGGTTATGACAACCTTCTGGGTGCTGCTAGATTCTGATTGGCAGGCTTTGTGGTCCCAACAGAGAAGCAAGCTCATTACCTCTTGATCCCATGCCACCAAGCTTTGAGCCCTGCACCCTGAGTATTCATCCCATTCCGTGGGAACCTGACATTACTAAGGGCTAACTCTTGATGGCCAATTAGTGTCACAAGCATGAGTCTCTGGAATGTTAGAGAGCACATTTGCTTTCTGCTTTAGAGAGAACCAAAGCTAAAAGGCACCCTTCTTAATCAGGCTGCTTAATTCAGGGATCTCATGGCTATCATGCCTCAACACTTAAGCGACCTGGACAGCGATTCCCCCTGAGTGGGCACCATGTTGCTTTCCCCTTCAGAGTCTTATCTATCCAGCCTATTAGGTCAGGCTCCATGACTCTCATTACACCCCACCCCCCCCATCCTATGTGCCCAGACTCCCATGCCACAGACTGCAGACAAAGACAATACTGAAAAAGCATTCTTACACAACACAGAAATCAGAGTTGCACAGCACTGAAAGCAGACTCCTGGACCAACGACACCAACTGCAACCCCCCATCTCACCCGCAGGTACAGCCTCATACCTCCGACAGCTGCCCTCCTCCTTTTCTCACCGCCCCCCAACCCCAGAGCTGCCCAGCGGCCTCTGTCCACTTGGACTCCCTGGTGCTCAGTGGAGACAGTGGTGCTCACCTCCTTCTTCCCTCTCAGAAGTCATTGTTGTGTTTGGTCCTTTTTACCTTACGAAGGAATTCACCAAACACTTTGACTTGTCCAAACCAGAATCTTTTATTGAGTCTCGTGTGGTAAGATTGCAATCTGATACAGAGCACATCACCAGGGAGTCTGCTAACTACTCCTCTGGAACTTGCACCTAGCACTGACCATTCACATGTGTGTTTTATTACCCTCTCAATCTTTTTCTGCCGATGGCCAGATGTGTCTCCACTTATATGGGAGTCACAGGTCATATGACCTTGATCTCGCGACCGCATGGTGTGTCTGTACCGCCACCTGCTGATTGGAGGTCGAACATCATCCATCTATGATATAGCCCATAGGCATATCACCAAAGTCATGGCGCCTGGTTCTTGTTTTCAAAAAGCAGTAGTAGATCATGTTGGTGTGACATCACACCTGGTGAGTGGGAAGATTCAATGAGAGGTGAAGATGCAATGTTAAGACTGCTAAGTAGATGCGAATGGGTCAAATTCATGTTAATCAGGTTCGTGTTCATCCTGGGTGTGAAGCTGATTGCATCATCGGGGAAATTCTCGCTGGAACGAAGGAGGTTGAGGGGTGACCTGATAGAGGTCTACAAAATTATGAGGGGTATAGACAGAGTGGATAGTCAGAGGCTTTTCCCCGGGGTAGAGGGGTCAATTACTAGGGGGCATAGGTTTAAGGTGAGAGGGGCAAGGTTTAGAGTAGATGTACGAGGCAAGTTTTTTACGCAGAGGGTAGTGGGTGCCTGGAACTCGCTACCGGAGGAGGTGGTGGAAGCAGGGACGATAGGGACATTTAAGGGGCATCTTGACAAATACATGAATAGGATGGGAATAGAGGGATACGGACCCAAGAAGTGTAGAAGATTGTAGTTTAGTCGGGCAGCATGGTCGGCACGGGCTTGGAGGGCCGAAGGGCCTGTTCCTGTGCTGCACATTTCTTTGTTTGTTGAAAGCCCGAGAAGATCGTGTTCTGAAATCTTGCCAGCGCAAATCCCACTTTTGACCTCGCTAAATTTAGCGGCAATGACGGGATTTGTGCCTGTGACTAATCGACCCGCTATATTGCACCCCACTATATTGCACCCCGCTATATTGCATCCAGTAACTTGGTTTATCAATAGTTTCATGCTGTGGGCAAACCCATTGTACTGATCACAAAGTTGGTTGGCTTCTTGTCCCCACAGAATACACACCGTGCTGATCGTCGGAAACATCTTCTGTTCTGCTGTAGGCCTCCATGCAAGGCCTGCTGAACTTGCCACCCCATTCCCTGCTGTGCCGAGGCCAGTAGCAGTAGAAGCAGAAGCAGGTACATTGGCTGGATTCCTGAGTCTTAAGACCCTAGTTGGTCTCTTTGTGGTGGGATAAAAAGATGCCACACACTGAAGTCAGTTGGCCAAACCATGCCCACTTTTCATTGGTCAGATAGCGTCACAAACTCTGGCCAACTGATTAATTTTGTTTATCCATTGAGTAGGCAATATGATCCATGTTGTGCTGATAACACCAAGACATAGAAGTATATTACCATGCAAATTTGATCCGTCATTTTCATGGTGCCCCCTGGTTTTGACATGAAACTATCAGCATAATATTTATCTCTATTTTCAGTTGTGAATTAACATTTTTTATGGGTTACCATTGTGCAGATGTTTGTGATTCTTCCTCATCTTCAGGTTCAATGGGGGGTGTGGGGGAAGAGGGGGTTTGCGGGGAGTTGTGGGGAGGGGGTGCAGTTTAACAAGACATCTTTTTTTAAATTGTTATTCCTGAGTTTGCCAAGTTATAGAGTCATAGAGGATCTTGCTTTAAGTCATCAATGTGGCAATGTCTGCAGAATGCTCAGGCTTCTCAAAGATGGTAAACTCTCTCAGTATTGTGAGTCGTATTATTTCACTGAACAGCATTGTTGCATTGTGACAGTGTATTTATTCCACCGTATTGATTCTGGTACCCCGGGAAAAAGTGTTGCATCATTCAGCTGGACTTTGCAGGCAAACAAACTTCAAGTGTAATCATAGAATTTACAATAGAGAAGGAGGCAATTCGGCCCATCGAGTCTGCGCCGGCTCTTGGAAAGAGCACCCCACCCAAACCCACACCTCCACCCCATCCCCCTAACCCAGCAACCCCACCCAACACTAAGGGGAATTTTGGACACTAAGGGCAATTTATCATGGCCAATCCACCTAACCTGCACATCTTTGGACTGTGGAAGGAAACCGGAGCACCCGGAGGAAACCCATGCACACACGGGGAGAACGTGCAGTCTCCGCACAGACAGTGACCCAAGCCGGGAATCGAACCTGGGACCCAGGCGCTGTGAAGCAACTGTGCTAACTACTATGCCACCGTGCTGATCCTATAGACTTAGCACCTTTAGACAAGAATCATTAAATTTAGACAAGTTTCAACTCCGTAACAAAATAATTTATACAGATAGCAATGGCAGTTCCCATTTTGGAACATATTCCTCAATGCAAAATTGAAACTTCTGCCAGAAAAATTTCATAATCCCTTGTCTGGAAGTATCTGCCGTATCACCTCTGTTAATATGTAGTAGGGTAAAGGAATCAAAATATCAATATTTGAATAGTATAAATTGACAGATGCACCATAAATCACAGTGCTTAAAGTGATATGACTAAATTTAATTTAACAATACATTTAGAATAATGTAGGAATTGATGGTGTAGATAGAGAGAAATTTACTACGTTGGTTTCGGACCAAGGTATGTAACCTTCAAATCAGAACCACACCATTTTGAAGGGAAGTTAAGAGACATTTCTGGTCTGGAACTCTCTTCTACAAAAAGGCAATAAATATCAGATGAATTAATAATTTTAAATCTGATGTGAATACATTTTTGTGAGCCAAAGGTATGAAAAGATTAGGAACCAATGGTGAGTAAGTGGAGTTATAGGACACTAATAAGTCATGATCTCACTGAATAGCAGACCAGGCTTGAAGGATTTAATGGCCTATTCCTATTCCTATGTTGCTAGTATTAGAATTATTCGATGAGTATGGTCTCATCACTGACTTCTGTGATTAGTACCACAGATTCAAAGCCAATGAGGAAAATTATGCACAATGTTGATTCACCTTCGAAAATCCAACCTCAGCCCAAACTGTAAAAATTCAGCCTCAACAAGAACAGGAAAATGCAAAAACAAACATGGAACCCCAACATTTCAACATGCCCATCCTCAACACCCAGAAAAGTCAATTATACCACGCCCAGCCCGTGTTTCTTAACAAAACAGTTCGCCTCAACCAGGGCTTTGAGTAAATAGTCCTTTCCCTCAAAAGTCACTCCTAGCTGCGCCTGGCACACCACCCTGAACTGGACTCCACTTTTGTTCAGGCCGGTCTTGGCTTTGCCCTCTTCTTTGCCAGCCCCACTCCCACGTCTTGGTAAAACCTGATGGCAAGGCCTTCCCATTTGAAGTCACGATGCTCCCCCGCCCACCTCAGAACCCGCTCTTTCTCTTTGAAGCTATGGAACTTCACTATTACCACCCACAATTTGAATGTTTTGCCTCCTGGACCAATTCTCTAAATCATTTACCTTGCCGTTCAGTGATTTATTCGCTCAGCCACCAGAGACATCTGCGCTTCCAGTGAGGCAAGCTGATCACTATGTTTAGAAAGGGCCACTTCTATGTCTTTTATCGTGGCTCCATGGGCTTTCTTTGTTTTCCGGAAGACCTCCAACACAACCCGCCAGTGTTTTCAAATTCTTTTACAAGATACTCGAAAGCACCTAGACCATTAATGGAGTGGCCGGCGCCCCAGAGACTGCCTCCACCATTTTTTCTGCTGACGAGTTCTGAGAGGCCTCTGATTTTGCCGACTAACACCTACTGTCTGCCTTTTTTCCCCTGACTTTTCTGGTGATTTCGCCTATATAGGATCCCTATCCCATTAATTATGTGGGTTTTCAAAGGAAAGTACTCCCTGAAACAAAGAGAAAAGGGCAAAGAGAGCTGTACTCCAGTAGGAGCCACCTCATGTACGGCTTCCCCCTACATAACACCGCTGGAAGTCTGAGCTTCAAGCTATTGCAATTATCTTTTCTGGGAATCAGCATGCCAGAGGGGTTCAACAATTTTACTGATGCCCAGCAGTCAGGTCTCACACAGAGCCTTAGCCATGATGAGAGAGTACCAGGAGCAATGGCATGTTAAGAAAAATATGAGTACTGAAAATGCCTCTGCAGGTGATGTGGGGTAAAGGATTATGCAACCACTACATGTGGTGCCTGAAGTTACAAGGCTATCTACATGAACGAGCAAATAAGGTGGATCACTTCCATCCATACTGACTTTGGACATCGACATTCAATAACCTACTTCTTTCTCCACAGGACTGGATTATATACAGCATGCTGCGCACTGTGTGGTGAGCACAAAAAACAGAGGTCAACAATTGTTTTATATACCTTTTCTGTGGCTTTAATTCTTTCTATGGGAGTACTGCATCAAACTTTATAAAACCTTTCTTTATTGCAATGAAATAATAGTGGTAAAGATTTAATTGTTTTCTCTTCTCCATCTCTGAGTTAAATTTGACTCTGCAGGCGAGTAACAGGCTTCCCACGAGATTTGAGTCGCTCAAAACGCCTCGCATGATCTAACGAGAAGTTAGGCTCACTTAAGTATGTCGGAACCAGATTCTCCCAAGTCTCAGGAACGAAGGCCTGCACCTGGGAGACTTTGTCATGGCACCGTTTGGCACTGGTCCACACAAACGTGGACCAGGTGTAATGCCACACTGGGGGTCTGCCAGGCCATTTGAGGCCCCTGGGTGGTTGTGCTCTGGGCAGGGTGGTACCCTGGTACTCTTGCTGGCACACGTACCTTGGCACGGCTAGCCCGGCATCTTGGTGTTGACACCCCGGCATCCTCCCAGTGCCAGAATGGCACTGACAGGCTGGCAGGGACACAGCCAGAAGTTGCCCGGTGCCAGATGTTCCGTGCTGGGTATCAGGCCCGGGGATGCTCTGCCCTTATAAGGTGGGGTGAGGGAGGGAGCGGCTCAAGGACTCCTTTACAGGTACGTTGGGGCAGTGTGGGGCTCTCGAGGTTACGGTGGTGTGTTGAAAGAAAGGGACGGAATTTAAAAATGGCGCCCCGATTTCTTCCTGCGCTGACCAGCTGAGCAGAACCAGATGGATTTCTGGTGGAGTTTTATAAGTTTTCTGGACAATTGGTCCCGTTCAAGTTTCAATATGCTTTGGCCCAGGGCTCCCTCCCAATGACAATAGTACAGGCATCGATTTCCCTTTTCTGAAAGAAGGTAAGGATCCTGTGGAATGTGGGCCGTACCGTCCTACTGAATGTAGATCCCAAGGCATTGGCTAAGGTGCTAACGATGGGGTTAGAGCCTTGACTTCCTGAGGTGATAGGTGAAGGTCAGACCTACCTTTCTAAGGGCTGTCATCAAATGTCCGGCGACGGCTAAATGTAGTTCTCCCCCCATTGGCGGTGGTGTTTTTAGATGGCGAAAAAGCATTTGACAGAGTGGAATGGAAGTACCTGTTTACAGTTTTGGAGAAGTTTTGGCTTGGACCAAAGTTTGTTTCATGGATACGTCTATTGTATATGGTCCCGTCGGCTAGTGTACGTACCAATAATTTGAATTTGGGATACTATCAATTGCGTAGGGGAACGAGACAGGGGTGTCCGATGTCTCCCCTCCTATTTGCATTGGCAATTGAGCCCCTGGCTATGGTTTTGAGAGCTTCAAGAAAATGGAAGGGGATAATGTGCCTATATGCCGACCACTTGCTGATATATGTGACGAACCCAGTGCACACGATGGGGGCTATTACGGAGCTTCTGAAGAGGTTTGGCTATTTTTCGGGATACAAGTTGAATCTGGGTAAAAGTGAATATTTTCTGATGGACTCCACGGGGCGGGGTGCCAACCTTGGGGTGGGGGGGGGGCTTCGCTTTTGTTTGCAAGATCAAGCTTCGGATATTTGGGTGTCCGAGTGTCCTGGGACTGGGCACAGCCCTATTTATTGAAATATCCCAGTTTGGTGAGTAAGATAAAGTAGGATCTGCAAAGGTGGGATAACCTGCAGGGTCCAGTCTATCAAAATGAATATTCTGTTGCGTCTTCTGTACTTTTTTTAATGCTTTCCTCTCTTCCTACCTAAATCCTTTTTGAGAGGGTAAACAAGTTGTTAACATCTTTTATTTGGGTGGGCAAGACTCTGAAAATTCATCGGACAGTTTTACAGAGGGTCAGACAGTCCGGGAACCTTGCGCTGACTAATTAGCTTTTTTCATAGTATCATAGAATTTACAGTGCAGAAGGAGGCCATTCGGCCCATCGAGTCTGCACCGGCACTTGGAAAGAGCACCCTACCCAAGCCCACACCTCCACCCCATCCCCATAACCCAGCAACCCCACCCAACACTAAGGGCAATTTTGGACACGAAGGACAATTTAGCACGGCCAGTCCACCTAACCTGCATATCTTTGGACTGGGGGGGGAAACCGGAGCACCCGGAAGAAACCCACAAACCCACGGGGAGAACGTGGAGACTCCACACAGACAGTGTCCCAAGCCGGGAATCAAACCTGGGACCCTGGAGCTGTGAAGGAATTGTGCTAACCACTATGCTACAGTGCTGCCCCAATTTTATTATTGGGCGGCCAACATAGAAAAGGTGCTGGGATGGTATAGTAACCCGGAGGCCACTTGGGCACAGGTAGAGGCAAGATCATATAAAGGGGCTGTGTTGGATGTGCTGGTGACAGCTTCACTCCTGTTTTCACCTACAAAATATTCTATGAGCCCGGTGGTCGTGTCCACTTTAAGGGTATGGAGGCAGTTCAGACAGCAGTTTAGGCTTGAGTCAAAGTTGGCCCCTATTTGTACCAGTTATCTGTTTGAGCCGGCGAAGTTGGATGCCATGTTTGGGATGTGGGGAAGGGAGTGGTTAGAGAGGTTAGGAAACTTATTTTTGGAGGTTTTTTGTGCCAGCTTAGAGAAACTAACGGTGAAGCACGGGCTCTTGGGGTCGAACTCATTTAGATATCTCCAGGTTTGGAATTTAGTTTCTTTTACTTATGGGATCAGAGGAGGGTAACATATCGGAAATCTCTGGGTGTATCCTTTCAGGGCACAGCTAACCAAGGAGAGGATGAACAGTTTTTCCCGGAGGTGGACTATAGGTGTGTAGGGTGTTCCGGGGGATCAGCCAATCATACGCACATGTTCTAGTCCTGTTCCAAACTCGGGTGCTTTTGGTGTCCTTCAGTAGCACCATGTCGGTGATTCTTAATATCAAACTGGAATCCTACCTTTGGTTGCCATATATGTGTGTTGGACTCGCTGGGGCTACAGATGGGGCAGAGAGAAATATTGTTGTCTTCGCTCGTTGATTGCCCGGAGGTGAGTCCTGCTGGGGTGGAAGTCTCCAGCCTCACCAAGTGCCCAGGCATGGTTAGGAGATCTAATGGAGTTTTTGCACCTAAGAAGGTTAAGTACACTGTGAGGGAATCAGTCGAGGAGTTCTACCGGAAGCGATGGCTTTTCATTACTTACTTCAAGGAACTAATCACTGTCAGTAGCAAGGGGTGGGGGAGGAGGTATCGGGAGCTGGGGATTGGGGTGTGTGAAATTGTGCTCTCATTCGTATTTTTTCTTGTTAGATGTTTCGGGGGTTTCAGAAAAATTTGTATGTTTCTAAGATTTTGTAAATTGAAAAACTTTAATAAAACATTTTTTGTTTAAACTCAATTGTGGATGGGATCCAGACTGAAAATGAAAAATGAAATGAAAATCGCTTATTGTCACAAGTAGGCTTCAAATGAAGTTACTGTTAAAAGCCCCTAGTCGCCACATTCCGGCGCCTGTTCGGGGAGGCTGGTACGGGACTGCGATGTCTCGTGAGATCTCACGAGATCCCGCTGGACGTACAAACCATCTGGAATCCCTGAAGAGGTCTCTCGTGGGATCTACTGGCTGTGTCGTGTCCCGATTCTGGCAGGACACGGCTGGTAAATCGCGCCCTGTTTCTCTATCAGTATTCCAATCTGTAGCATTATTGAACTAAACAACTCTTCCTTGTCAGTTAACACAAAGATATCTTCATCATCCACCTGCATTTCTAAACTTTTCAAAATTAATAGACCTGAACTAAAAGCAAACATTGGCTGCTGGTAATTTCCTTTAAAGGTTTTGATTTGCAGGGGTGGGGGGGAGAACAGCTCCTAAATCATGTGAGACAAATGTCCTACAATAACAGTTTAGTTAAATTGTTAAAATAAATATTAATTAACGTTATTAAGGCCGACCAATAATGTTCAGATGCACTCTGGTCTTTGATATAAAGCACATCATTTATGCCCCCTAGACTGTTAAGTAAATGAGCCTAGGAACCCGCTGTATAAAAATACGACTAGCCTCAGCACAGAGCTTTCTTCATCAAGATGAATTACTGTAACAATAAAATATCTAAAGACTGCAGAAGGTACTGAAAGATTGAAGTACTTAACTGATCTGTGAAATATTTTTATGCCAACGAAACTGAAGATCGAAAGTGTACAGCCAACTGCTTTGTAAAATTGTGCATTTATTTTCACTGGACTGCTGCACTTTCTGCAATGCTGTAACCAGGTAACTAATTCATGCAAAGCTCTAGACTTAAGTACCATGCATTAATTTATCTTCATCTTTATTTCCTTGGTTAGGCAGTTGTAACAGGCAATTCAGGAAAGAGGACATATTCTTCTGCACTGGTACTCAGCAGCCTCTTTTAAACCAGAAGAGAATCTCACTGAGAGGTAGGTTCAGTTAATGCTTACTTAATTACAATGTATAAAAATGTTCAGTTGTATATTTATTAGGTCTTCATAATGGGGCCGTTTATAAGCTCACTGTATTGCTGAAAACATAATTGAAGAAGGCTGACTGAGGATAATTTTGACTTCGGAGTATGTAGTCCTGTAAAATGGGTGATACAAACTCGGTCATCCAATAAAACCTAGCGCTACAGAAATAAACGCAAGAAGAGTTGTTTATTAAATGACCACACTCGTATTATATCATCAGCCAAAGTAAGAATTACCGCTTCTGTGTTGTGAAGTCTTTGCAGACTTTGTATGATATAACTGTGCAACCATTAAGTGGAACATTGTGGGTTTTTTTCCATTATTCTTCTTTTCCAACAACTCTTTTTTTTAAAGGCACTAAGGATGACTTCCTTAGCCATCCATTCATTTCTCACTGGTGTGGGTACATCAGCAGAATGTTACAGTACCCATAAAGAATGATAACTTTTAAAATAGACATGAGTTTCCCATCACAGCCCCCTCTTGTGGTACCCAACATCACAGATGTCAGTCTTCAGCCAATTCAATTCACTCCCATGTGATACCAAGAAACGGCTGAAGGCATTGGATATTGCAAAGGCTATTGTCGCTGACAACATTCCAGCACTAGTACTGAAGATTTTTGCTCCAGACCAACTGCGCCTCTAGATAAGCTATTTCAATATGGCTACAACACTGGCATCTACCCAATAATGTGCAAAAGGAGTGGTGGCTGCAGTGTGTGCCGTATAAAAATGCACTGGAGCAACTCATCAAGGCTGCTTCAACAGCACCTCCAATCCATGACTTCTATCTATCACCTAGAAAGATAACGGCAGCAGTTGCACGAGAACACTACTTCCAGTAAATTCCCCTCCAAACCACACACCATCCTGACTTGGAACTATATCACCATTCCTTCCTTGTTGCTGGATCAAAATCCTGGGACTCCTTTTCCAGCAGTACTGCACCAGATGGACTGCAGCTCACCACCACCTTCTCGAGGGCAGGTAGGGATGGGAAATATGTTCTGGCCTTGCTAGTAATACCCACATCCCATGAAAGAATAAAAGAAAAGGAATCTGACAGAAAGCATCCCACAACAAGATTTCCTATTTTAAGGCTTCTACTGAAATGAGCAAAGTACAATGAATACAATGAACTATAAAAAGTGTACCCCCCTCCATTAACCAATTAACATAAATGAAAACCCCACACTATGATTATACATCACATTCTCAACCGATAAGGTTGTGCCCTCTCCAAAACCAAAAATTCCCGCCCAAGGTTAATGGAGCTTGAAATGGTCTGCCGAAGTTTCTGTCCCCTCTCAACAATTCCCATGAGAGGCGGGACCTGAAAATTTACCCCAAAGTCTCAAATTCCTCCCAGTGATTCAACAGACTCTCTACCACTTGCCCCACCTGGAAGAGTCTTCCAGTGTCCTTTTAAAGCCCTTTCAGTCAATATCAGGAGTTTGATCAATTCCAAAAGCACATTGCACCTTCTGACAGTTCCTGAGTCTGTAAATCTCTACAGTCCCAGCTCCTCAAACAGGAGATCGAGGGTGCAATTTAACCACTTCATTGTACCCATCGCAGATCTTGCGCGCCAGTTAAGTAGTGGGAAAAGCCAAAATTGAGATTTGTGCCAGGCGCAAATCAGTTTGCTATCTAACTGGCTCGCTCCCGATGGCAAGTTCCGAATCACGCCCAAATATGGCGAGCATATCATTAAACACAATTTGCATCAATTGCCATCTCATTAACGAGATTGAAGTTGAATGTAATGGCCTCCAGGTATTAACCAGCTCCCCAGCGAGAAATCAATTGGGCTATGTTCAGTACTCCTTTTTCAAAATGTGAAGCTAGCACAGTGGCTGCCAAGGGGAACTGAGGAAGTGAGTAGCCAATTCCATTTTACGGCATGCAGCCCAATGGCAGGTCGGGGGGGGGGGTGGCAGTGGCATTGGCATGGGGGACCTCTCAGGGTGGGTTAGACTTGGTTTGGGAGGCTGAAGCATTCCAGGTTGGGGTTGCCCCTGATCCCAGGGGGGTGCAGCAGGGGGGGGGGGGGGGGGGGGGGGGGTCGGTGAGGGGCTTTTCTTCTGTGAGGCCTTCAAGCCATGTTTCAATATTGTGGAGACCTATAACAGGAACAACTACAACTGCTGCCTGTCTGTCCTACCAAACACTTCCAGGACAGAGGCCTGTTCGTAGTTCTATGCTGATGGTCACTTTAACTCCCTTTTGAGTGTGTGCAGCCTCCAGCTTCACAACTGAAGGCTATTGCTCATGAGGAATTGACCTTGTTCGTTGTGAGAGAACTTTACAACTGCAGGTTGTGTTTGTCATTTGCTGCTGCTGCTGTCTCTGGATGCCTGGAGGCTGCTGTTGCTGTTTCCCTCCTTTTCTGTAGCTGGAAAGAAGGACATTTGTTTCTAAGATACCTGGGTTCTGGAACACCGGGCTCAGGGGGACATATGAGTCCAGAAGGCAATCCGGTTTGAAGCAAGGAGGCGCTGCGCGACATTGTTCCAAATGGGCCACCTGCTCACGCCGTTGAAGAAATGCTTTCGCAGGTTGCTGATGCTTTTATTGCTGGTGTAGTGAGTGCTGCATGTAACTGGCACGTCACCGCGGGTCAAACACGCTGGCAGTCAAGGATGTTCAACTGCACCTTGAGCGCCGGTAGAATATGTGGATGCCAGGATTTGGTTCTGATGAGATTGGGCTGTGTGGGAGGACCTGCACAGCTGCGGCTCCTGGATGGAGAATGGCACTGATACAGGTGACAAGTCACACATTGATGGACAGATCATTTCTATGACAAGGTTCTGGACATGATAAAAACATTCTCTGTTTCTGTTGAGGAACCTCCTTTGTTTTTTTTGTGAAAATGAGCTGATAAAGCTTTGTATTGGTGCCAATATGGAATTGTGATGTTTCCTTGTTATTTAATGGTGATTGTGATATGTGGAATGTTATGCAGTTGGTTTTCAAATCTTTTCAACTGTTGACCGTTTAATAAACAAAATGTTGTCAAGTGGTGCTGCAGGTTGTGTTTGTTGATTGTTCCTGCTGGTGGCTCCAAATGCCTGAAGGCCGTGTGTTTATTTGCTGCCACCTAAGGAAGTATGTATGGTGACCAGCTGCCAGTGAAGGAGAAGAGGTGCTCTCTTTTCTGGTATCGTCTGCGTCTGAGTGGCTTTCCGGTGTGACTTTCCACTGTTGAGAGTCTACTGTTTGGTGCTGCAGGATGGGTTGCATGATCCAAATGAGCAACTTGTTGAAGGTGTTGAAGAAAAACTTTTGCAGATAGTTGGTGACTTTATTGGACTGTTGACTGCTTATTTTGGTTTTCTTTGTATAAATGACCTGTTGTAGCTTTGTATTTGTCCCGATATTTTGTAACAAAAAGGTGCTTGTGTATGAATGGCATTGTGCCTTTTCCTTGTTAGTGTGATATATGGACTGTTAAGTAGTTTGTTCTCATCTTTTTATATGAAGCTATTGTTGACAATTTAATGAGAAAAATCTTCTCAAGCTGCTTCTCGTGGGTATGACCAAACAATGGTCATTGCATCGCATTTCAATCAAACTTTGAAACATGAACAGTTTGCTGAACCTCTCGAAGCATCAGCACCACGGAGGCAGCAGCCAACAATCAAACACTCAAGGGCTGGGCTTCAGCACTGGAGATATCCTCACAACCAAAGGCTAAGTGTGTGAATCAGGGGAGGGCACCTGAGCATGGTCTCCCTAATGTTCCAGGCAGAGGCCTGGGCTCTAGAGGATTCTGCTGCGGCCAGGGGTGAGTGTTAAGAGCGATGTTTTCCAGCCCACAGGCTTGGTAGGTGGCACTCTGAGAGAAGCATATGTGAGGCTGGGAGTGGCTGGGGGATTTGAGTGTCCCGGGATGGAAACCCTAATTTTGGAATTTGGAGGTCTGTGGATGTTCCAATGTTGAATATAATTTAAGGTTGAGATTGACAGATTATTTGTCTCTCAGGCAATCAAAAAATATGAGGAGTGGGTGGGTCAGTGGAGTTGAGGCAAATGAGCAGCCTTGCTCATGTTGCGTGGTAGAGTAGACTCGAGGGGCCATATAATCTACTCCTGCTCCTATTTCATATACTCTAGCAAAGGCATACTTTACAGAAGGGTAACCAGTCATCAGGAGGAGTTGTGTTTGTTTTATTTCCTCCTAACCAAAAATATTCTGTTTTGTTTTAGCCAGGCATCTATCAGCAGAAAAGGTTTTGTTTGTATGATGTTAAATGTGCACACTCTTCCTATAGTGACACATCCACTTACCTCAGTCCGGAGATCTACGAGGTAGACTGATGAGAGCCGATCGTTAGGACCCTTAAATGTACACAAGGTTGTTGTTGAAATGTAACCAGTCAAATCTGCACACTCTACTATTGCAAAGCACCGTTAACACTCTTGCTGTTTGTTCAACAGGCACCACACTATCTGTTACTGCATTAGTTTGCAGGAAATTCTGGTACTAAATTGGAAAAATTCCGTCTACCACTAAATGGTCTCTCCTCAGATGCAATTGTTGCTCCATGTTGGCTAGTAAAACATCAGTGCCTTGGGTTACTCTCATCTACCTGGTATTGAATTACCGAGTCTGTCAGAGAAGGCTGATTTAGTTCTTAACATCCAAAACCAGATAATTCATCGTTTTGCTTGCCTCACAGGAAGGTACTAGTCACTAGACAATCAACAAGCATAGCTTTGATCCCTTTACTGGGTGAACATCAGATGGCATGAATTTTTTGCAGAGCTACACAACTCCCCATGAAATGTATGAATAAAGTGCCGCCATCCCTTTGACCTTAGCTTGAATACATACCACACCTCACCAAATGGTGGTTCCATCAGTTTATGTAGCACCTACTCATCTCCACAATCTGACCATGGTGGGTAGATATCCTTAGATATGGTGAGTGTAGGTTTTAATATCTGATGTCTTCCAGCAGCTTTGGCCACAGTCTCCATTTTCTTACTGAGTATATACTTCTCCCTTCAGAATAATGAAAGGACCTGAGCAGGACTGCTTATAAGCTGTAGTCACCTTGCTGTTCTACATATCCAGATGCAGTGCAGCATAACAAGCTTAGTCATTGCCTACTGCTTTCTGTAGTTACAAATACGAGTGGTTTCAGTGCCCAAGCTAAATCTGAATCTGTCTCCAGTGACAGGTTAATGAAAGTTTCTGGTTTTCTCAACCAATGCCATGCTAGTGAGTTCAACTAAACTAGCAGAGAAGAGGAATTAAACCTGGAATCTTCCTGAAGGATAAAATTGTGTTGAGCAATTTAACATACAAGCACATGCATATGAAAATCCACATTCAACTGCAAAGCAGTATATTCAATTTTTTTACGGGAGAAATTTACTATAAGCTTGAACAGTCTCAGTACAGCAGGTGCACTAAAGGCATTTCCTGACCTCGTCTGCTAATTGTCATTGTCCTTTGTCATACTTCCATATTAAGTCCCATGGTAGGAATACCTGTCAGATAGAATTCTGTACTTTTGGTTGAAAATGGTTCAGTTTTAAATAGTGACAAGGGCTTAAATAGATGAATAAGAAAAATTAAATCAGGAGCATTTTATTACAAGTCTTACGGTACAATTCACATGTTCTCCAATATGCTGTGCCAACGGATACAGTTAACCACTCCAGTCAACAACAATATCAACAACAAGTTGCATTTGTCTCACATCTTTAATATAGAAAAAACACCACAAGATCGAGGGGCTTTCTGAGGAAGGGCTGAGGATGGCAATTATGAAATGGGGAGGGACCGTACGTTATGAGAGACTTCTACTTATAATATCTGCTTACGCAGGGGCCAGTGGATTTTCAATGTTGAGTGGGAATCGGCTTATGGGAGCAGGAGGTGGTTTTCCAGGACCAGACTAGCTCCAAAGGAGCATGGGAGAAGGATGTGAGAAAAGAGCAAGAACAAGGGGAGCCAGGAGGGAGGGAGAATTGGCTTGTGGGGATGAAAGACATGGAAGCAGCAGAACAGATGATATATACATTATACTCGAATAAGATAAATTTAGCAAGTCACATAATGGTCTCAATTTTATGTCACAGACATGCATGGGGAGGAGGAACTAGGGACAGGAAACCTGCTGCAGGACATTTAAAAAAAAAAAAAATTACTGTGGGTTTCCTGCCTGCTAACCTGCCTGGATGACAGAGGCTGGCTGCCTGTTGGGCAGGAAATCTTGCAGCACGAAGACAGCAGAGCAGCAGACTGGGGGGATTGCTTTTCGGGTTTGAAAAAGGGGATGGCAGATGCGATTGTGGGGTAGATGATAGTCAGGGGAGGGGGGATCTGATCCCGAGGGGGCAAGTGAACTGTTCCAATTGCAGGAGAACAACAGCTGTTAGCTAGGGGCTGAGGTGTCCAATCAAACACATGGGAGAGATTGACAGGGTTAGTTTGTTGGGCCTAGAGAAAACACTCCTCTTCCTCGTGCATGTTATTTTTTCCCCTTTCAAGATTCATAGAAGTTCCTCGTAAAATGATTTACTCTAATTGTCAACATCTGGTTACAAATATTGTCCGATATATATGCAGCACTGAGAACAGCAACTATATAATGCAATGTTAGTTTGTGGGCATTGGAGAGGTGATCCCAGAATTGCCATATTGGATTTGAAACATTAGGTTGGATTTTCTGGCTCTTCCCACCAGCAGGATCATCCGGTCCCATCAAGCCTCGCAAAACGCCGTAGACATCGGCGGGACCGGAAAATCCCGCCGCCGGCCAATGGTGAGCCACCTCCATTGCTAGAAAACAGGCCATGGCGGGCCAGAAAATCCCGTTAACACTGTTTCTCTCTCCACAGATACTGCAACACCTGCTGAGTTTTCAGCACTGTTTTTATGCCAGTATGTGTGACTCAAAGTTCTCTGAAACAACTATATCCCTTGTTCAATACTGTCAGAAAAGCGAAAAATGATTTAAGATACAATTGAAAGAATTTGTGCCTTCTCATGAATATTATTAGTACAGCAACATTCTTTCTGCTGTAGCAAAGTGCATCATTTTAACTTGCCCAAATAAATTACTGCCATAATATTATAGAGAAGAATATTCTGGTCATGTTAGGATTGCAAAATAGCCAGATTAAAATTCTGCAACTTGAAAAGAAGAGGCCAATATGAATGACATACAGTTGTTAAACTTAATATATCTGTCATGTGCAGATGGACAGTGCCTCTGTTTTGTTACATAAATCTTAGCTAAAAGGAACAAAGTAAAATCTCTTCACCTTTTAGGTCTGTAGATTGATGCTGCTGTAAGTCCTAATGATTCACAATAGGTGTACAGAACAATTACTTCCACCAACAGGAATGCCAGTTTGCGGATAATCCCCCTGGTGCTGGTCCCTCAAGAATATTGGTTTTATTTTAATTTATCTTTAAGTCCAAAAAGTCAAATATTTGTCTGATTCCCTGTTTGCATTTAAACATTGAACAGACTAGTTTTGATTCCAGCTGTTTTAACTATCATGTCCCCCAAAGGATAACCGCAAAATCTGAGAGACCAAGAATTCTTTACTTCTTTGCCTCTTATCATCCCTGCATATATTTCAGATTAACCTTCGTCCACCTTTAACTCGTCATTGCTGATGTGCTCTCTCTCTCTCTCTCTCTCTCTTCACACCCACCTCCTTTCCCCTGGCCTTACTATCTCTAAAACACATCCTCTTCTCTGATCACCCTTTTTTCCATGAGTTGGATGCATAAATCCCAGAATAATTCATTTAAATAAAATCCATATTCACTTATCGTTACTGGGAGAATTTTGGGGGCTGGTACACAAGTGAGAGAAGCAGCTCTGTCGTCCCCACACCTACTGTTTTGTGGTTCACCAGCTTAAAAAAAAAAATCAGAACCATGAGTTTGCCCAAAGTTCGGAATTAGGAGCACAGCAACTCAGCGAAACTATCCTGAAAGACTAGCTTTAAAAACAAGATGGAATTCCCGTTCCGATTTCTTTTTAAAGCTTGTTGTTCAGGTCTACAGTTCTGCCTTAGACTACTCAACACCGAATCTAGTCCCTGGGCCCTGGTGTTGTATACTGGAGAAACATAATTTTAAAATAGAATCACTTTTGAAGGGAGGACAAACACCCTCCTTAAAAGGATTCAATGTCTGAGCTGCCCCATGTGAGCAGATTGGTCGCCCGCTCTTTATCCTGTATCTGTTAAAAGCAGAAATGGATGGGTTTCAGATGGATTTGGCTGTTCTTTCAGAATTTTTACATTTTAAATCATCTACTCAAATTAAACCAACCCATTTTGGGACAGAGGGAGGGTTGTTAAAGTGACCTCAATGGGAAAGGGATTCCATTCATCCACACCTTTGAAGATTTTCAGCAGTAAAGATTTGTGGGACTACATGATGCCTATGCCATTGGAATATTCACACAGAAACCTTTACCTTTACCACACTCCCCTGCACCTAATTTCATTATATGCACTCCACCCAAAATATCCAATGTGCTTGAGTGCTGACCCAGGGACGTTTCTCCTTTCTGAACAGTGAATTCATAAATAGAGTGATTTCCATAGAATCCCTATAGTGCAGATGGAGGCCATTCGGGCCATCAGACCTGCAATGACCCTCTGAAAGAGAACCCTACCGAGCACTCCCCCACCCTATTCCCGTAACCCCACCTAGCCTGCACATCTTTGGACAATAAGGGGCAATTTTAGCATGGCCACTCCAACCAGCCTGCACATCATTCCCAGCTTTTTAAAGAACATTGGGGTAATATTTTGTTGTCTTCACATTGGTCATAGTTGGCAGAACAAATTGCCTGTCTCTGGTAAAAGATTGCCACAGCTGTGCTGAAGAATGTTGCCGGTTCATGCTCGGTCCCCCTCCTGATTCGATTCTGCCCGCCGATTCTCCTAATTTCCAATCACTTCCACATCCCTTGATTGCCTTCCCACCATTTCCAGTGCCTCATTGAGGGCTGATGCTGTTAACACAGCAGTTCAGAATACCAATTCACTGGTGGACTGACTAAGAGTTAATTGAATAATAATAGTGTTTAATTGTATGTGGCTAGTGGGCATCAACTGGTGATTCACTTGCGCTCCTTTGAATAAGAACTACTCAAACTGTGATAAGGAGGTGCACTGTATAACTCGGTAAATAAAACTAGTTGGCACTAGTTCTGGTCTTCGTTGCTGAATTTTCTGGAATTAAACATCAAGCATGTATTTGTTGCTTGCTGGTCTTATTTAAAAGAGGCTAGTGTGCCTTAGGCCTACCCGTTTCAATGCAGGGAACTTTCCATAAACCCAATTTGTGCCTGTAGGAAGCAACTTCTAGGCTGCAATGTTTTCAACCACGATGTGATAAGGTCAGATCAGATCTGACTAGAGCATCACAAACATTATTGTGAAACAGCAGGTCAGGCCAGGAAATGGAATGTTTCCTGGTTTGAGTCAAAGATGCAAACTGTTTTGACCTAGATTTGATTCCCAGATTTGAGTAACAAAAATGCTGCTAAAAGACAGCTCAAAAATATGTCTTTGCTGCAAACCAAACCCTCAAAACGATCCTTTGATTACTGAACAGAGGTGAACTAGTCTGAATTCCAACCAGTCAAAACTTTTATTGAACTAGTATGAGAGCCATTGAATGTTGCATTGCTGCAGTGGTACAGTGAGTATAGCAGAATTAAATGTTTTCGCATATGCACTGCTGTTGAATGAATTGCTCAATTTGTGTCTTGTCATAATGTCAGAATATTACTCGAAAATTCTTTAATAATTTAAGACACATGGTTAAAATAAAAGAGATGTAAATTGTTTGAGAATTGAGTAACTTTTGGCAGTCTCACATCGGAAACAGAAGACTGTGGCTTCCAACCCCTCTCCATAATTTAGCTTGACACTTCAGAGCAACACTGATGGAGTGCTGCATTGTTGGGTATCCAATTTGGGTAAGGCAGATTATTATTGAATGGATGTAAATTGGGAGAGGTGGATACTCAGCGAGATCTTTGTGTCCTTGTGCAACAGTTGCTGAAAGTAAGTATGCGAGTACAGCAGGCAGTAAAGAATGCAAATGATATGTAAGCCTTCATAGAGAGATGACTTGAGTATAGGAATAGGGATGTTTTACTGCAATTGGTGAGGCCATGCCTGGAGTATTGTGAACAATTTTTGTTTCCCTATCTGAGGAAGGATATTCTTGCTATGGAGGGAGTGCAGCGAAGATTTATCAGGCTGATTCCTGGGATGGCGGGACTGTCATATGAGGAGAGACTAAATCAGTTAGGATTATATTCTTTGGGGTTTACAAGGATTAGAGGGGATCTCATTGAAACTTGCAAAATTCTAACAGGATTCAACAGGATAGATTCAGAAAGAATGTTTCCAATGGTCGGCAAAGTCCAGAACTAGGGGTCATAGTTAGAGAATAAGGGGTAAATCTTTTAGGACTGAGGTGTGGAGAGATTTCTTCATCCAGACGGTGGTTAACCTGTGGAATTCACTATCACAGAAAGTAGTTGAGGCTAAAGCGTTGTGTAATTTCAAGAAGGAATTGTATAGAGCTCTTGGGGCTAAAGTGATCAAGGAATATGGAGGGAAGGTGGGATCAGGGTATTTAACTTGATCAGCCATGATCATAACGAATAGTGGAGCAAGTGCAAAGGGACAAATGGCCTGTTCCTGCTTATATTTCCTATGTATGTTTCTATGTAAGCACCAAGTGTGGCAAGCACAGAAGGTATATTGGGTTGGGGACTTCAATGTCCATCACAAAGAATGGCTTAGTAGCACCATTACTAGCTGAGCTGGCCAAGGCCTGAAAGACATGGCTACTAGATTGGGTCTGCAGCAGGTGAGAGAACCACAAGAGGGTAAAACCTACATGAACTCGTCCTCATCAATCTACCAGTCGCAGATGCATCTGACCATGACAGGATTGGTAGGAGTGACCATCACACAGACGTTATAGAGATGAAGTGCCGTCTTCACATTGAGGATACCCTCCATCGAACTGTGCGGCACCACCACCATCATAAATGGCATAGATTTTGAACTGTTCCAGCAACCCAAAATTGAGCATCTATGTGGGGCATCA
This sequence comes from Scyliorhinus torazame, assembly GCF_047496885.1. Taxonomy (NCBI): domain Eukaryota; kingdom Metazoa; phylum Chordata; class Chondrichthyes; order Carcharhiniformes; family Scyliorhinidae; genus Scyliorhinus; species Scyliorhinus torazame. The sequence goes on from NC_092709.1 coordinate 124,149,406, forward strand.
GTAGCTGCAGAATTGTATTCAATCACAATCTGTAACCTCATGCCGCGGCTTATCCCCTGGGGTCAACCCTGGTTCAAAGACTGGAGCTGTACCAGGCATATCTAAAAATGAGGCGTCAACCTGGTGGAGCTACAACACAAAATCTGTGTGCCAAACAATAAAAGCAGCATGCAACAGACAGAGCTAACTGATCCTACAAAAAAGGACCATATCTAAGCTCTGCAGTCCTGCTACATCCAGCCGTAGATGGTGGTGCACAATTAAACAACTCACTGGGTGAAGAGGTGCCACAAATATCCTCGCCCTAAATAATGGGGGAGTCCAGCATATCAGTGTAAAGACAAGGCATTTGCAACCATCTTCAGCCAGTGAGGCACTGCAGCCTCAAAGTGCCATGGACCCAGGTTCAATTCTGACCTTTGGTGACTGTCTGTGTGGATGTTTGCACATTCTCACTGTGTCGGCATAGGTTTCCTCCGGGTGCTCCGGTTTCCTCCCACAGTCCAAAAATGTGCAGGTTGGATGGATTGGCCATGCTAAATTGCCCCATAGAGTGTCCAAAAGGGAGTGGGCTAGATAAGGTGCCCTTTCGGAGGGTCATGCAGACTTGATGGGCCAATTCGCCGCCTTCTGTGCTGCAAGGATTCTATGATGCTAAGTGCCGAGTGGATGATGCATCTTTTCCTCCTTCAGAGGTTCCTAGCAGCACAGATCTCCTTGTCAACTAATTCAATTCAACCAATTTGATTCACTCCACGTGATATAAAGAAACAGCTGAAGACACAGGGTGCTGTGAAAACTATGGACCCTGACAACATTCCAACAACAGTACTGAAGACTTGTGCTCCTTCCTGTACTTGTTGTCCTCCTAGGAAAGCTGTCCCAGTACAACTACTACACTCCAATTGGGAGGAAGCTCTACCCCCTAGTCACCTGGGGAGTTCATACTCTGAGGCACATGCAGGCTGTGTTTCTCTGAGCACCTGCTGCTTCTGGTTGTAATCCTGCTTCCGGACCTGGTGTGTTCTTCTGCATGCTGGCTGCCTTTTCCGGACTTTGAAGCCTGGACTACGGCAAGGGAGAACGGTGCTACAACCGGTTGGATGGAGGGGAAGAGGAGCCTGTTGCTACTGCCAGTTGCTTGCAAGGAGGAGAGAGCTTGCTTGCCTGCCTGCAGCTGCCACGCCTGCGACTCATACATGTTACTGACTGCCTTTATGCCTATCAGCTGGGTTCTTATAGTTTCGACCCTCCTGCCCCTGCACACTGGGGTTGAGTGGTCCCTCCTGGTGAGAGGGAGGGGTGTTCCCTCTCCCTCTCCCTCTCTCTCTCAACCGTGCCCTGCCTGTCCTTTTCCGGTGGACTGTGCTGGCTAGGTCATAGAAGGCAGAGAGTAGCAATGGAAGGGTGCTTTTCTGATTGGAGGGCTATGACTAGTGGTGTTCCACAGGGTTCAGTGCTAGGACCTTTGCAGGATTTAGATCATTTGTAGACTAGGGCAGAGCGATGGCAGATGGAGTTTAATCTGGACAAATGTGAGGTAATGCATAGTCGGTGCAGGCTTGGAGGGCCGAAGGGCCTGTCCCTGTGCTGTACTTTTCTTTGTTCTTTGCTTGTGGGCGATTCCACCGGCGAGGGGCTGTTGATGAAGTCGGTGGGGGAGGGGAGCGTGCGCTGGCTTGAGTGCTGGCGGCTTTGCCTTGTACTTAATTGTTCTTGGGTTTCTTTCGGTTGTTCTGTAATTTGTCTTTTTTTTTCTCTCTTCCGCCATGTCCCGTAGCAGTGTGACATTTTCAGGTCGTCTGCGCTGCTCGTTTGGGCGCCTTTCCACCGATGTGGGGCTACCATTGGGGCGGGCCCAGGGGTGGACGGGAGGTGGCCGAATGCTGGCTTTGTCGCTGGTGGTTTGTTTAAAGGAACTGTTTTGGGTTGAACTGTGACCCCTCTTGGGAGGGGAGGGGTATTGGCGCCTTTCCGCCGATGTAGGGCTACTGTTTGGACCGGGGGTGATGGTGGTGGTTTATTTTTTTGGGTGTCTTGTAAATGCTTTCAGCAAGTTACTGATTTTTGGGATTGTTTTTAGAATGTTGCTGATTCTTTTGTGTTCTCGAGTTGTCCATAAACTAAAATATTTGTAGGAGGGGAATTGGATGTTATAATAGTTCCGTCCCTGTAGAGGACTATGCATGAATATAAATAGAGTAAACCACCCTCAACTATTCAAAGCAATATACCAAACAAACCAGCAATGCAGTAATTCAAAAGTTATAGGGCACAATTCACCAAAAGGGAACAAAGTCCCATAGTGAGCACGTTTAGCCATGTGTTTCTCGGTGCTCGCAGTGCCGAGAAACACATGGTTATTCAACACAACTCGCATTGTATAAGGGGCCTGAGCGGGGAATGGGCAGCCGAGGCTGCACATGGCCCCGTTTTGTACAAAGGGGAGCTCTGCTCGCCGGAACTCCCCAGTGTAGCGAGAGATTGGAATGCCATCCCTCGTTATCTCTGAGGCCCCCGAAGCGATCCCTGATCTCCCCGCCCTCATTTCCCCGCAGGGCACCACCATCCCAATCACGCACGGATGCAGAGAATACCAGCTTGGCACCTTGGTGCCACCAATGCCAGGTCACCACCCTGGTACCATCAGTGCCAGGTCACCACCCTGCCTAAACTGCTGGGGGCCTTCGATCCCCTGGGAGATCCCCATGAGTGCTATTCTATCTGGTCCCCATTTCTGGGGACCAATGCAGAATGCGCTCGCCTAAGGTCTTCAAGGCAAAGGGGATGAATCCCAAAGCACAGGTACCTCGGGAATCTGCACATTAGAGTGAGGCTAGCTGTCTCGCTCTAATATACAGATTTGCCAAAATGTGATCCCCGCCCACAATGGGCGGGATTAACATCGCATTACAAGCCGGGTTGATCCCGGGAGAGGGGTCTCCCAACTTTTATCGGCCATGCTGCGGTACGGAAAGCTGCTTTTCCAACGCAGCCTGGCCATTGTATCGTGCCCTTGCTCACCAGAAAAAACATACACATTGAGTCTAGACATTCACATTTGGAAGAAAGACATCTGTGGCCATTCTGCATCTCTCTTTATATGAGTCCACTTTGATGCCGTTGCATGTATTTTTTATGTCACTGTTGATTCAGAGCATACCTTACAAGATTTATTTGTTATGGTGGAAACTATTTCACCACCACTTACAAAGTATGCCCCAAGCTTTATTATCGTGACTGCTTGTGTGAAAAATGTGATAAGTTATTGCTATTCTTCATATTTTGCTTTCCCAATGTGCAGAGTGACAAGCTATGTTTCTGTCAATCATGCTTTACACCAACGCTACTGATCTGTTAAATTGTAGATATACTTGAAGTTTTTTTAAATATTTCTAATAATGGAGCATGCCATGCGTATTTTTACCTAGATTCAACTGCATTGCTCCTCTTGGCCAACTCCATGCAGGAAGTTTGCATCACTCCCCTATCACAAGACACCACTACAACAACAACTTGCATTAATATAGTGCCATTAACGTAGGTTAACAGGAGGGTGTCGCCAGGTTCAAAGCTGGGCATTCCCCGTTGCTGCACCCAGACGTCCAACACACCTTTGTCAAAAGTAAATTTTTGCTTCACATCAATTGTTGCCTCAGCACCAGGGACCCGGGTTAAATTCCGGTCTTGGGTGACTGTGTGGAGTTTGCACTTTCTCCCTGTGTCTGCGTGGGTTTCCTCCAACAGTCTGAAGATGTGCAGGTTAGGTGGATTGGCCATGATAAATTGCCCCTTAATGTCCAAGGATGTGTAAGTTAGGTGGTGTTACGGGGATAGGGCAGGGCAATGGGCCTAGATAAGGTGCTCTTTCAGAGGGTCGGTGCAGATTCAATAGGCCAAGTGGCCTCCTTCAGCACTTTAGGAATCCTATGCTTCTACGTTGAATTCAACACATTGGCTGCTGGGTTCATGGAACCATTGGAGGCTGCTGACGAAGGGAGTGATGGCTGACCAGATTTAGTGTAGGTTAAAATTGTATCAGCTTTATTTTTCTCTCCTAAATTACCTCCAAGGTCTCGATGGTCTCTTTGTTATATGACCAAATTGTATCAGCTGTAGCCTGGGCAAGGCACTAACTATCCAGATTCATCTTGGTTTTGATGGATTAAAACTGAATTGATTTTCGAATCTAACCCAGCATTCACATAATCTTCATTTAGTGTTGCTTGACACTATTTCTTTTTAATTTAGTGTGCCCAATTAATTTTTTTCCAATTAAGGGACAATTTGGCATGGCCAATCCACCTATCCTGCACATCTTTCACAAAGAGTCATCGGACTCGAAACGTTAGCTCTTTTCTCTCCCTACAGATGCTGCCAGACCTGCTGAGATTTTCCAGTATTTTCTCTTTCATTTCAGATTCCAGCATCTACAGTAATTTGATTTTAGCTTGCATATCTTTGGGTTGTGGGGGCGAAACCCACGCAAACACGGGGAGAATGTGCAAACTCCACACGGACAGTGACCCAGAGCCGGGATCGAACCTGGGACCTGGGCGCCGTGAGGCAGCAGGCTAACCACTGCACCACCATGCTGCCCTAGCTTGACATCATTGATCCAGAGTGAACAAAATGTCAACTAGCACACCTCAGTTTCTTTAGCAACTTTTATCTTACTTGCTGAATATATCTGCAATTGACAATACTGAACTTCACTTCCTGTTGATCTCCTAGACTAACACGGGAATAGAATATTCTACCATTCTTTACCTCATCTTGTAGCCTCCTTTTCCACTGCAAACACTGCTCTATTCCCATCTTAACCAAAGAACTGTCTAAATGCTTTTTAAAAGACAAAATTTTACCCGCCTCTACTACTGCCTCTGACAGATTGTTCCAGACACTTACCACCCTCTGTGCGAACAAATTGCCCCTCTGGACCCTTTTGTATCTCTCCCCTTTCACCTTAAACCTGTAAAGTCATAGCTCTCATTAGGTTGTTTATCTACTGCAGAATAGGGGTCCTGGTAAATTATAAAATTAATTTTATTTGCATTCTGCTACAGTTGTGAGGTTCAAACGGCTTATGTTTTGGAACTGTATCTTTAATTTAAGGTTAGAAAGGCGACCTGTTCTGAAGTCTGCCTGACTGCAAGCCTGTGTGGTTTCATTGTGAGAATCACAGAATTACACCGTGCAGAAGAGGCTCTTCGAATGAAGGGTTTGTATCGTTCCCTGAATGGACTGAAAAATATTCAGGCTCCAAACCTGGCAGTAAGATGGGGAGCTCACGCAATCATAAGCATTTACCGTGCTTGAGTAGCTGTGGTTAATGGTCATCGACATTGGTGTCCACCAATGTGCATGGTACTATGGGCAAATCTTCAGCATGTGCAAGACCTTCGCTGTTAAACATACTGGTACCTGACTGTCATTATGACGTGATTGTAGGGTAGGAGGGCTCAATGGTACTGGTATCAGATGTTTCTCTCTTTTACCTCCTTTACTTAGCTGGAATATTTAAATTGGGAAGCCAGTTTCCAGAGCTGCAGTTTGGTTCCATTCCCACTGCATTACTGTGTGATGATATACATAAAGCAAGTTTGTACATAATGTTATGCATGACCTCCGACCACTAGGTGACAGTGTAAACCCACCACATGACCCTGTGGCTGGGGATTTGGGAGTAGGCCATGCTGGAGCATAGACGTATTTAAGTAGCTCTACAATAGTTAATTAGTGTTAGTAGTTTATTATTTTAGTTAGCCTAGTTATCTTATCATGCAGTTGTTTCATAATAAATTATTTAAACTAGATGTTCTGTAGTTCATCAGGGAGTTAAATGGAACAATGCTAACAATTGGGTGTGTGCGGAATTTGTCAATCACAGCTGAGTAAAATGAATATCGAAGAGAAAGGAAGGCTTGCAGATCAAAGGTCAGTGAGGATTTAAACCCAGCTGACTGGTTTTCTATTTCCAGGAATTGACAGGTGCTGCTTCCTCTGCCTGAGCCAGCAGGCGTAATGCACAAGTAAGTTTTAAAGCAGTGATTTTTTTTTCACTGCCTCGATCTTGACTGCTCTCTAAGTCCAGACAGAAGTCTCTCTTCTGCGGGGGTGGAGTTCAAGTCAGGGATCTCTCTTCTGGGGAGTTTCAAGACAGGGGTTCTCTCTTCCAGGAGGTTGCTAGACATGGGCCTCTTCTTAAGGGGGGGTCTCTTTAATGAGAGGGGGGTGGAGGTCTCTTTAATGAGGGCATTTCTATGGGGGGTCTCTTTATTTAGAAGATCTCTGTGGAGGGTCTCTGGGGGAGTCTTTATTATAGCAAGTATCAGTGGAGGGTCTTTTTAATTAGGGTTTTTTTTTGGGGGGGGAGTCTCATTAATTAGGAGTTCTCTGGTGGAGGGTGACCCAGAAAACCCCGGGGATGGGGGTTGCTGAATTGAATTGTGCTATAGGAGAGTGCTGAATTGCATTGCAGGAGGCGGGCCCAGCTGCGGGATCTCACTATCGGGCCGCCCGCTTAAAATGGCAGCCTGATAACAGGATTCTCTAGGGAATCACTCGCTATGCAGCAATTTGCCTGGCTAAGGATTGGAATTTGCTTCCTGATTTGTGCTCCCAACATGAGCACAAATCAGATGCAATTCAGCTCCGGCGGGTGAACATAGTTTCCCAAATGGAGAATCCTGCCCATAAGTCAGGACCCAGCGTATCCTAGTCTTGACCTACTTCTATGCTGTTGTCTGGAAGATATCAGAACAGACAAGTAAATTTGACGACATTGTGTATTTTTCATGAATCTCTAATTGCGAGAAACATTGAGGAGGAACTTTGTCTTCTAATGGGTGAGACATCAAACAAGTGACCACTCTGTCCTTTGAAAGCTGGAATAGGGCAATCCAAACCATTTTCAGTTCAAGTCTTATTTAATTACTGCCTGTAAACTGTGCGCACTCAAATGTGATGTGCAGAGAATTAGACCGCTCCAATTCTCAGTTAGCTGGTAGGTCAGGCCCTTTTTGACTAGGGGGTTGACAATTTCCTGGAGGTTTTCAGTGATTGGGGTGTTGCTGCTGGGCTGGTCGGAGACCTACATTTTTAATGGGCCCCGGGCGCAATACTTCGGCTCTTTCCACCCCTACAAAAACAAAAATTAAAATTTTTCCAGCTGTTTTTGAGTGCTGCACTATCCAATGCCTTGAACAATTGAGCAGAGCAGGTGCACAGCATGCCCCAACCATTGGTACCTGAAAACTGCAATTGGCGATTTACAAGCAGCATAACATCCTGATTTCCACATTTTTGTGTTAATTATTTGACTGAGTACAACATAAAAACAATTTCTATTATTTTATTATTTTTTCCCTATTTCTATATTTTGTCATCTGTCCTATATTTTTTTTTCATACATCAAATTGCTCCTCTACTAATCACTCAGCACCAACATAGAATTCACAATTAAGATCCTTTGTAAGAGCAGTTTAAGGGACAAACTCGAGAGAATAATATTTTACCTGGCTGTGGATTTTGAAACATTTGCAAAGATTGCGCAGGAGTATCTTTCAACTTTGAATGAGTGAAAATCTAAAAGTGCACCTTCTGACACATTTTGTGCTACCAAATGAGAAACAATCACATCAAGGCGCCTGTCTGAATTTGATATTTTCACTTCAGTCATTCATTTAGCCCTTGGTAGCACTCTGCTAAACTGTACACAGCAAGCTCACAAAGTTAGCATTTTTCTCCATGAAACAAATGCTTACTTTTGTAAGGCCGCCCGCGACAAAAGAATTGTCTCGAAACCACACTAGACATTGATGGTGGCGTAGCAACATTTGTGGGTTTGTTTCCTCGCACATCAATCCCAGGCTTTTGTTCACTCATTCTGAGCTAACCAAGACATTGCTTTTTGTACAGACGCAGTTGTTTGCCAGATGTAGATAGCAGTGGTAGGAAATGAGGGAGTTGGTTACTGCATATGCCTGTTCATGCCTACCAGCCATCTTTCCTCCCACACTGATGTATGACACATGTACACAGGTCCTCCCACTCAACTGCACTCCCCCGTGTTCAACACTGTGCCCGTACAAGATAGTATGTGCTCTGATTGTTACTGAATTCTGAGAATATTTTCAGTGACAGTCTAAAGATGTTTTTGTCAAGTTACTGGATTTAATAAGACAAACTGTTCTGCAAATTATGGTATTGCTGCAAAATGTATAATGCAATATGTGGTAGCATAACAAAGAAGATATAACAATGTGATAATTTGACAATAGTGTGGTATATTGTGCTGTATTGAAAGACCATGGCCCTCGGGGCAGCATGGTGGCACAGTGGTTAGCACTGGTGCCTCATGGCACCGAGGTCCCAAGTTTGATCCCGGCTGTGGGTCACTGTCCGTGTGGAGTTTGCACATTCTCCCCGTGTTTGCGTGGGTTTCGCCCCCACAACCCAAAGATGTGCAGGGTAGCTGGATTGGCCACGCTAAATTGCCCCTAAATTGGAAAATATTAATTGGGTACTCAAAATCTTTTTTAAAAGAAAGCCATGGCCCAGAAATTCAATGGTGTCATGCCAATTTTTTAGATGCAAAGCAGATGCTTAGTCCTCAGTACTGGGGCCCCTACTATATAACTCCCGATACACACACGACTGTGTGGCAAAATATGGGTCCAACTCCATCGACAAGTTTGCTGATGACACAACATAGTGGGTCAGATCTCGAACAACGATGAGTCAGAATACAGGAGGGAGGTGGAGAACTTACTGGAGTGGTGTAATGACAACAATCTCTCCCTCAATGTCATCAAAACTAAAGAGCTGGTCATTGACCTCAGGAAGCAAAGTATTGTACACACCCCTGTCAGCATCAATGGTGCCAAGGAGGAGATGGTTGACAGCTTCAAATTCCTAGGTGTGCACATCACCAACAATCTGTCCTGGTCCACCCACATCAACACTATGACCAAGAAAGCACAAACAGCGTTGATAATTTCTCAGGAAACTAAAGGAAATTCGGCATGTCCACACTGACTCTTACCACCGTTTACAGGTGCACCATAGAAAGCATCCCATCTGGCTGCATCACAACCTGGTATGGCAACTGCTCGGCCCAAGACCGTAAGAAACTACAGAGAATCATGAACCCCACCCACTCCATCAGACAAATCCACCTTCCATCCATTGACTCTGTCCACACCTCCCGCTGCCTGAGAAAAGCGGGCAGCCGAATCAAAGACCCCTCCCACCCGGCTTACTCACTCTTCCAACTTCTTCCACTGGGCAGGAGATCCAAAAGTCTGAGAACACGCACGAACAGACTCAAAAACAGCTTCTTCCCCGCTGTTACCAGGCTCCTAAATGACCCTCTTATGGACTGACCTGATCTCTTCACACGTCTTCTCTACCGAGTAGTATTACACTCCTGTATGCTTCACCCGATCCTTGTGTCGATGTATTTACATTGTGTATTTTATGTTTGCCCTATTATGTATTTCCTTTTCATGTACGAATGATCTGTCTGAGCTGCACGCAGAACACTATACCTAGGTACACATGACAATAAACAAATCTAACCCAATAAGCATCCATTGGGACGTATATGCTTATTATGCTCTGGAAGTGCATTACCTGCCATAGGTGGCTAGAATACATTATGATTAAAATACAGGTGTTCAAATAGGTGACATGCACATGTTGTATGATGCCCCTCTGAATACTGCCTCAGTACTTGATCTCACCATGTATTAAACTCGCCAACAATATGTGGCACTGTTAGGCATATCGGACCTTTCAGCAGCATTGTAGAAATGGTCCGAACATTGCCAATAGTTTACTAATATCACCTTCAGTGTCGAACCACTCTTGTGAAGCACCTTGGGATGTTTTCATCAAAGGTGCTGTATAAATACAAATTGTTGTAGGTTGCAGAAGGTTTTTTTTTAGTTAGGGCATCATGATCGGCACAGGCTTGGAGGGCCGAAGGGCCTTGTCCTGTGTTGTACTTTTCTTTGTTCTTTGTTGGTTGCTGATTTGTCTTTGGAAGCTAGCGGTCAACCATCTGTGGATTTTGTGATCTGCTTTCTTGCTGGAAACCTAACTCCGATTGCTGAGAAGAATTTGCTGATGTTAGACTGTTTTTAACTGCTTTCTGGGCAGTTTTTCTGCAGTAATGAGTGGTCTTGTAGGTGAATTTGGGTCAGAAGAGGAGATGGAGCAGCAAGGAACCTAAAATAATGTAAATATATGTGTAGGTTTTAAATAATTTAGCTTTATGGAAATTAATTTTCAGATTTTTATTTAGAAGTTAACATTATCTTGCATCATTATTATAATCATATTGAGCAATTTTCATTGACCATCCTACTAATCAAGATAACCTTGATGCACTTGTATTTCCTCCACCTTAAAATCAACTGAGAATGGATTTGAACCACTTTGGCATTGATTCAAGTTGTGCACCACGTTGGTCTAGAACTGCTGACTTATGGACACAACAGCCAGAATTTCCGCTCCCATGTTGGGAGCACAGTATTGGGAAAACTCCTGATTCCACAAACCTGATTTGGGAGAAAGTGCCCTCGATGGTCAGATTTTCAGGTAAAAAGAGTTTTTCTAATTTTTCTTTTACTTTCAACTGGCTTTATTTAACTTACTGCCTTTACCTTTCTTGTGGCTGCAGATGAGAGTATTTGGCTGATTTTAACTATCTCCATCCGAAAATAATTTGTAGTTATTATCACTCCTTTTATACCGGCCATCCATCAGCAGCCACCTTGGGTAGCAACTGGCATAACGTTGTTGAAATTATTCGAAGTAAATTATGAGCGTTTGTATTGTGGGGCAAGGAAGACCAGAAATGCCTGTCATTACAGTAAAGCAGAGCTACAGAATGTCTTTGAAGTGTCTTTTCTGTCCTCCCCTGGAACGTTGTCTATTTGCGAATTGAGAAAACAGGACCTGGTGGGCGAGCCGATGTTTGATAATCCAGATTAGTCCAGTCCACCAAAGTTGGTTTTGCAGGAGTTTTGCCTAAATGCTTGTGGAACTGGTTTGACAGTCCTCCCATTGAATCTGGAGGGTGCAGCAGAGGCATTGCTAGCAGAATTTCTCTGTCGCTGATACACAGTCCAGTTCCACAGGAGTACAAGAGTATGGTGGAAACAAATGCTGACTACGTTGAAGTGTGGTAGCATTGATCTTAATCACCAAGAGGAGCTTGCTACCAATTGTTCGAAAGGCGACAACTTGCCCATCAAGCTGATCACACTTTGAGGCCCAACATCTTAATGATGAGGTAGAGTGGCAGCAGAGTAGAAAAGGAAAGGAAACAAATCCTACCTCTGGATCCCACAACCTGCATCACGTGTCCAAAGACCTGTGGATCGAGAATCAGGCTTTTGAGTCACATGACGACCAATGAATGAAACCTGCGACATAGATGCCATCCTCAAATTGAGAGAATGCCATCACAGCCGCTGATGGCATTGTCATACACCAAAATATACTGTGATATATTAAGACGTTTTAAAATACATAAAAATAATCTGCAATATAGTAGTGTATACAAATACTTACTGGAATATGCTGAAAGATAATAGAATGTACAGAAGAAAATAAGGACTTGTATGAATATCGTGCCTTTAACAACCTTGGGTACCAAAGTGCTTTGCAACAAATGAAGTACATTTGAAGTGTACTCTGTTGCAATGTAGGAAATGCAACATTAATTTGCAGACAGAAATATCTCAAACAGAAACTAGATAATATTGACCACTGGGGAGAATAACCCTTCTCTTCTTCAAAATATTACCATGGGATCTTTTACATCTGGACAGATAAGGACTTGGTTTAACCTCTCATTTTGAAATACTAAATTTTATTCAATCTAATTTGCAGAAAGATTGCAATATTTTGTTGTACATTCGAATGAACTGTAGTAAATTGCTATATGTTAAGATACCCTACAGTACGTTACATTACGGGGCAATTTTAAGCCTAGGTTCGCCGTCAGACAGAACAGTGACTCCAGCAGAAAATCCTGAAAGAATCGGGAAACGCAATTCTCTCCTGAGGGGTGTTGTGTTATGTACTCTGGGATAACACAGGCTGCAACTCGATGCAACTTTGACCAAAAGATACTCCAGACTTTGAAGTAAGTTCAATGTGATTTATTGAATGATTAGCACCGTTCTCTATGAGTTCGACTCTCCTGCTAATCTTGCTATAGTAACTCAGTCTAACCAACCAGTCTGCTCTAAGCCACGTGATGGGTGTGATGCTTCTGATCTGCCCCTGTCCAACTCTCTAAATGTCGCCTGTGGAAAGAGACAGAGCATGTGTGCCCAGTCCTTATATATGGGTTGTGTAATGCCCCCTTGTGGTAGTGTCACCTCTGGGTGTCTTGACTGCCCATTGTTCGTGTCCTATTCAATGTGTTCATTAGCTGTATGTCTGCATGTCATGACGTCTCTGATGCTCCCTCTAGTGTTAATTTAGTCATAGTGTATTTACATTAACCCCTTCTGTATTTACAGTGATGCATATCACCACATCCCCCTTTTTTCGTGTTACATATTTTCTGTACAGTGTAAAAGAAAAATTGAACAAAAACAGGTAAACAAGCGATGGCATGTACAATGAAAAATGAAATGAAATGAAAATGAAATGAAAATCGCTTATTGTCACAAGTAGGCTTCAAATGAAGTTACTGTGAAAAGCCCCTAGTCGCCACATTCCGGCGCCTGTTCGAGAAGGCTGTTACGGGAAGTTATGATGACGATACAAGATCAAAGAATAGTTATGATTGACAAATGCCAAATTTCTTTACCCGTCAGTCTGGCCTCAATAAAAGTTGAGATGGATTTACAGGTACAGCATTAGTTATTTTATTTGGCTTGCAAGCCTGATTCATCTCAGAGGCATAAGACACATCCAGTCTCCTACACCCCGGAAAGCGAATGAACAAAGAGACAAAGGGATCTCTGCAAATCAATTCAAATGGTATCAAGTTTCACATACACGATTCCCATAGGTCATCCTATACCCCTCCTGACTTGGTCAGACATTCTGATTGGCTCACTTCCAATCCCTTCCTCTGGCCCTATTACCCAGCATCCTTTTCTCCTCCTTTGGTGGACACACCTCTTCCTTGCTTTGCCATGCGGTCTGAAATCCTTTGTCTGTGAACTCACCAGAATGAGACTGGCCTACCTCTACATTACATTAACTAATATCTCTAAAGTAACTATTTTATATCACATTCGTCATGATGACATTGAGGATTATACAATACCAAATAATAGTTATGAGTCCAAAGTTCATGAATTTATACGGTTGAGTGGCTTTCTTGTGCTGTTATGGAAGTGTCGATGTTGATGTTGTCATTCCCTTGTGAACGCCGTCAGTGTCCTGGTGTTTACGTAACCAAGAAGTCATCAGGAGGTGTTCAAATGGTCAAATCACTTCATTGTCTGAGGCGGACTCTTTTTTTTAATGCTTGTGGATAGCAATTCTTGATGACCTCTTTCCTGAAAGCTGGTTTGCTTGTCCGTAGTGTAGCAAACGTGAATTGGTAAGATGCGGTGACATGCCATGGTATGTTTGCACTTTCGCCATTGTTCTGAGCTGAGCAATAACATTGTCCTTCATGGGCAGAGTTGTACCATGTCATACCAGTTGTTGTTCTATTGACGTGCTTGTTGTTGTGTTTGTTGCGCTCAATGACCACACCGAGTGGAGAATTTGAGTCCTTCACAAAGTTACTTGCATCAGTGTCCTTTATGGCATCTGCTGTTTTATTGAGCGTACCGTCTCTGATTCCTCGGCACTCCCCGTCTGGAGTCATGTCCGGTTCACTTGAATCATCTTTGGCTTGTTGATGCTCCCCGTCTGGAGCCCTTTCTGGTTCACCTGAATCACCTTTGGTTTCTTGATGCTCCCCGTCTGGAGTCATTTCAGGTTCTTGTGGAGAGGCTCGAGTAGATGAGGTTTGAATTAACATGGTGTCACTGGAGTCACTGGTAGCCTCACTTTGATTGTCGAGTGCCTCTGTCCATACTAGCTGAGACCTGTCAGTCTCGCTGAGATGTCGCACATCTTGTCTGGGAATTCTGAAGCGTTTGTCACTTGTCGCACATTCAGTGGGTAGATGTTCAGTGTCTTCTTGTCGGTTAGATGAGCTGGGTAGACTGTCAGAGTCTTCTTCTGATGGCTCAAATAATCTGGGTAGACTGTCATTGTCTTTTTGTTGTGCACTTGAGCGTGGCAGACTTGCATCGTCTGCTGCTAGTTGCTCAGATAAGGTTGCTAGACCTTCATGGTCTTGTTCATGCAAGGACTGCGCTCTGGAGTCTTGCGTTGCTTCCATCGTGGAGTCTGTCAACGAGCTCGCTGCGAAGGCTAGTATCATGCTCTCTGTGGAGTCTGGCATAGTTTCCTGTGTGGATTCGTGCAGTGGTCTCGCTGTGGAGTCGATCAGTGCGCTCTGAACGGAGTCGTGCAGTGGTCTCGTTGTGGAGTCTGTCATCGCTTTCTCTGCGGTGTCGGGGACTCTTTGTGGTGCGTGGACTACTCTCTTGGCGTCAGGCTGCTCTCTGTGGGCTTCTACCGCTCTCTGTCTCTTGGCGTCAGGCTGCAGCAGAATCCTGTACTCATGGGTCGGGATGTCGTCTATGCTGGGCTGAGGAGCCTCAAATCCGAAGAACTCGTCCATGACTGTTGGATGCTTCAATGTACAACACATCTCGTTGCGGTTCGGAATTAGTACTGAGGTCACCACGTCCAATGATAAAATCATCGTCTGAGTCATAGTCTTCAAGGACTAAATAATCTCTTAGGGCAGTGCTAACTGCTTGTTGCAGGGTTCTGCGGAGGTTACTTTCAGCTACTAGTCGCAGTTCAGGCATTGTGCTGTCGATCCAGATGAAAGAATTGGTGTTTTCTGGTTTTAAAATTTCTTTTCACTATTTTAGGACATTTCCCCTTTAAGTGCGCACGGTCCGGGGACTCTGGCATCATGACGCTTGTGACGTAGAGTGTAGGATTGCGCATGCGCAGATCGCTTTTCCTTCACTGTGCGCTCTTTTTGCAACTGCACATGCACGGCTTCTCGCGCAAGCGCAAAACACTGTTTCGCCGGTTCGCGTCTTCTCGGGAACTGCGCCTGTGCAGCTCCATGCGCAAGATGGCTGCCAATCAAAATTGCCATTTGTTTCTGTTGCAAGCCTACCTTTGCCTCGTGGTGAGTATAGGCGACAGTTTTACCGATTTCTGTTGTGTTCACCTCGCAGTAGTTTTCAAACATGTCCAGGACTGTCTGGAAGTCTCTCTTGTCCTGCCCTTTGGAGTACTTGAAGGAGTTGAAGATTTCTGTTGCATTTTCACCCACAATGGTGTGTAGAAGATCTATCTTCTCAACAATGGCCACGCCATCTAGGTCGGACGCTATCATGTAAATCTCAAATCTCTGCTTGAATGCACGCCAGTTGGCACTGAGATTGCCGTGGTACCTGAGTTGCTGAGGAACCGGAATCTCGATCATCTTGCCTGGATGCTGTTGCTAGTTGTCATGGATCTTGCTGAGTTGAACTAAATAGATTGAACAGGCACTACTGGTATCATGTTGTGTTATGTACTCTGAGATAACACAGGCTGCAACTCGATGCAGCTTTGACCAAAAGATACTCCAGACTTTGAAGTAAGTTCAATGTGATTTATTGAACCATTAGCACAGTTATCTGTGAGTTTGACTGTCCTGCTAATCTTGCTATAGCAACTCAGTCCAACTAACCAGTCTGCTCTAAGCCACGTGATGGGTGTGATGCTTCTGATCTGCCCCTGTCTTACTCTCTAAGTGTCGCCTGTGGAAAGAGACAGAGCATGTGTGCCCTGTCCTTATATATATGGGTTGTGTAATGCCCCCTTGTGGTAGTGTCACCTCTGGGTGTCTTGACTGCCCATTGGTCGTGTCCTATTCTATGTGTTCATTAGCTGTATGTCTGCATGTCATGACGTCTCTGGTGCTCCCTCTCGTGTTTACTTAGTCGTAGTGTATTTACATTAACCCCTTGTGTATTTACAGTGATGCACATCACCACAAGGGGAGGCTCAATAACTGGGTAGAAAAGTGGACTGTGCAGCTGGAGAGCTACACAACAGTTTTCAATCTGAACTGATATATTGGAAAATATGGTAAGGTTCTGACCTACATCAAAATATGTTGCAATATCTTACTGTACATGGGGAAAAATCTGAATAACCAACTAGAAATCTTTCTCTTTAAAGTGAAAAGTCTTTTGCATCTTTAAGAAATCTAGTCATTCAAGAGTTAAAAATTCAAACTCCTTTTGCTGTGTTTGCGTCGGGATGTGCTATGTTGGAGGCATGCGTAATTACTGGTGAAGTCCTTTTCTGATTCAGCCATAATTTTTCAAGGAATTGCTGATCATGCATTTTTCGCCCTAGCCTAAACTGACTTGTCAGCAGTCAGCTTCTTAGAGTGATAGAGTAGCTTGCTATTAAAGGAGTTTCTCAGGATTAGTCAAGACATTTATAATCACTAGTTGATCTCTTTAAGACTGGTTGCATGCATTGCATACAATGTGGTTTGATTTACTTGAGTTGTAAGAAATAAATGTTGATACAAACTATATTCAACCATTACTTAAGAATCCAGTACAATGGCCATTTTTACTCGTCTGCACTCATAGCAGAGAATCTCACTGTGTACCAGAAAATTACAGCCAGGCACTCACGACTTTCCAAAACATACTACCGGTGGGTATTGTATCTTCCTCATGTGCAAACGATATAATCACTCCGCTTAATGCAATGGGAGCTGTTACAAAAAACTGAAAGTCTAAATTCTCTATTGTGGTCAGCATTAATTGTCCAGTTGTTTGGCTCATTTTGAATTGATACAAAATGGCCTTGGTTTCAAATCAAATTGCTTTGCTGGGCCTATAATGGTATTTCATTGACTTTGAAAAATTAATCTAAAATTTACTTTCCCAGTTTCTGGCAGTAAAGAGGCAATTGTCTCGGTTTTTTACTTGTTAACATTAAATTATAACCAATCTTGTATGCAGAAAAGATAACTCTGTTTATAGAGTCAATTACATGTTCTCTATTGACTCTGTCATTATCTGATTATATATGATTTGAATTCAGATTTCTTTTTTTCTGGTGAAACAAATTGTGGCAATGTTCACAGTGATTTTTTTCAAAGGGCTGGCATTTTGGGACATAATGCTGGAAATAAGATCTGGGCACCTCTATTTTCATCGTTATTTATATTAATTTATGTCCATATGCTCATATCAATTTTCTAACCTTTTGATAGTGGTCTATTGAATTTGCATTTAGGGTGCGATATACCAGCCACGTTATGCCCAACGAAGCGCAACGTAGCCTGTAGATGCTGGGTGAGGCCTCCTGCGAGCTTCCCAGCAGGTCTACCCAGGTCGTGCGAGGTGGCACAACCAGAATCCTGCCCACAGTGGGCGTGACCAAGACGTGCGCTCTTAAGTAGGTTCAGCATACTCACTCAGGATCCACCGGCTTCCCAGCATCTAACGGTCTCCTCCCTGGTGATGAAAATAATTCTAAGCGTGCAATATAATGAAAAATAGCACAGCTATCATACCACCATTTACCAGCTCACAAGACACACTTCAGTGGCCGATAGTATTGGACAGGCTCTTGGGCCACATTCTGGCGAGCACCACACACCTGCTGATACACATCAGGTGGAGGCAGGAACACCCGTGCAAGACAGTAATCGGAGGTCTGCTGGTTTCCAGGCCCCAGATGAGTCCCTGGCCCCAGATGGGTCCCAGTCAAATGAAATGAAATGAAAAATGAAAATCGCTTATTGTCACAAGTAGGCTTCAATTAAGTTACTGTGAAAAGCCCCTAGTCGCCACATTCCGGCGCCTGTTCAGGGAGGCTGGTACGGGAATTGAACTGTGCTGCTGGCCTGCCTTGGTCTGCTTTCAAAGCCAGCGATTTAGCCCTGTGCTAAACAGCCCCTGAAATGCTGAGCTTCAAACCAGGTTTAGCCTGGGCTGATGCAAACGCTAGGGTGCGGCCGAGATATTCAGAAGAGGATGTTGGCATCGCTCCAGCAGGTCTATAACCAATTGGCAGAGTCCCTGAAGCTACAGGCACAGGAGATGGTGTCGGCAATGTGTGGTCAGAGGCCAATACTGCTAAGGTGCTGACCGCAGTGGAGAACCTGGTGCACAACATCAACAGCATTTGGAAGTGTCCAAGGTGTGTCTCAGTCAGTAACGGTCATGGCTGAGCACCTCGACAGCGTGTCCCACTGCTACTCATGCGCTGTGGAGTAGCAGGTGAGAATTGTGGGACAATCCAGAGCATGTCCCAGTCATGGAGCAGCATCGCCAAGGGCATCGATACTGTGCTGCAGACAATAATAATAATCTTTTGAGTAATGTCACAAGTAGGCTTACATGACACTGCAATGAAGTTATTATGAAAATCCTCTGATCGCCACATTCCGGAGCCTGTTTGTGTACACAGAGGGAGAGTTCAGAATGTCCACTTCACCTAACAGCACGTCTTTCGGAACTTGTGGGAAGAAACCGATGCACCCGGAGGAAACCCACGCAGACACTGGGAGAACGTGCAGATTCCACACAGACAGTAATCCAAGCCGGGAATTGAACCCAGGTCACTGGTGCTGTGAAGCAACAGTGCTAATCACTGTGCTACCGTGACATTGTGGAAGCCGCTGGGGCTGGCAGAGCAGATTGAAGCAGGAGCAGTCGGGGCAAGTGGGCCGAGGCCCTCCGAAGGGCTCCCAGAGGATGCCCGCTAGGGACATCGAAGGCCACTGGACGCGATAGGCAGCAGATGCCTCCACCTCTGATGTGCATCCTGGGGATACACATCGTTGTAGCGGTAAAGCTAAGAAGGCTAAGCAGGTCAAGGGTCACTGAGAGGGCATGGGGAGGATGCGATGGGAGCGGGGTTCGGGGAGGGGCTAGGAGCGGTGGGGCAGGTTAAGCTGCACCATCGAGGATTGGGGCAGTTGGGACACATATGTATCACATTAAAAAAGGTTGCACTTGAGAAACATGCCTCTGGCACTTTCTTCTGCAATGTGGGCCGCGCACCAATCCCTTGCCCCAGATATGGATGTCCTGGATGTCTTTTTCCATCCCCTGGCCCCAGGCACACTACGTGGGTGTGAGCGAGCACTCAGCAGACAGCCAGGAGTCAGATTATGACATAGATTGAGGAGCACGAGCTCTCAGCAGGTTATCATCATTCCCCTGACTTCAACTGTGGCCCTCTGACAGTGCCGACACAGTCCTCACCCTGGAGTGATGTTACACAGATCCTGGGAGGATGGAACAAGGTGGGGGAGAGGGATGGGGGGGGGGGGGAAAGGAGAGGGAGGGAGAAGGCTTAGTGATGGGGGAAGGCTGAGGGATGGGGGAGGAGGAGGGGGAGTGGACAGGAGGGGGTGCAATGATGGACTAAGCTGTGTCCTAAGCTGCGTCCTATGTGAAGTGGGAAAGGTTGAGGAACTCCCTGGCCCTCTGGAACCTCGCCGCTGCCACCTGTCCTCCAGCCGGTCCTGTGGGGCCTCTCCAGAATCATCCTCCAGCCCCGCCTGGTCTGGGGCCTCCTCGGAGGTGATCACATGTCCTTCTCCTCCACCTCCAGCACGTCGCCCCGCTGCTGCCAGGTTGCAGAGGGCACAGCAGACCACCACAAAGCGGGTGACCCTCTGGGCCTGGACTGCAGTGCACCACCACAGCGTTCGAGGCGTCGGAAACACCTGACCATTTTCTGAGAAGGCTTATAGATCAGAGGAGGCTGTTAGATAGGGGGTCGCTCCTGTTAATTGCATGGAGATTAAGTGGTGATTATTGGATTCTCGCTGTGCTACGGTGGATTTATGATTTCACCAATGGGAACGGGTCAGTTAATTTGCAAATTGATCGGCACCCAACACAGTTCTCGTTTTTGGCCACTCCCCCTTTATTTAATGGTTTCATTGCGCTCTTGCCTAAGTGCAACGCTGCCATTAAATTGCGCCCTAAGTGTGGGCTAGACCGGTGAGAAACTCCCCAGGGTCCAGAAAAGTGACTAAGTGTGGTTAGATAGAGGAGGGGAACTCGACGACAGAGCCAGCAGGAAACGTCCAGCAAAACCCGCCACAAATGACACTTAAGGCGTGATTCTCCCGCTCAAGCGAAACTAGGCCGGTGAATAGTGGGAGAGGCCAAAAATGAGAACAGCACTAGGTGTGAAACATTTTGCAGTGCAACCTGCCAGCTCCGGTTGATGAAATTGGGGTGCCGAGAAACCAATTATCACCACTTAAACCCCATTTCCATCCAATTAGCAAGAGCCACCCCATATCCAATGGCCTCCTGTCATTCAGCTGCCTCCCCAGCTGGTGTCAATTAGTACGCATGAACCTGGCGGAAGAGCTTCTGTGAGGACTATGGAGAGGAGTAGCCATCTTTGTTGACAGGCAAAGAGCCCGGGGTGCTGGGCTTGCCACCTCAGTGCATGGTAGGTCACCTTCCGCAGGGGTACGCCGCCTTGGAAGGGTGGGGGCTGCGCAGGGGGCGGGGCGCACCGGGGGGCAACCGCTCGTGGCACCACCATGCAAACCCTTAAATCGTGTTTATCCATTCTGGGGGCAACGCTTGTTCCTGCCCTTCTGCCCCACCAACTGCCAAGGCTGCTAGCCGCGCAGCTGAAGGCTATCGCTAACCAGGAATTGGCCATCGTGGTTTGGTGAGCATTTCACACAACCCAAGTGGATTCCCATGGGTGGGTGGGCCATGTAGCATGTGGGAGTCATTACCTGATGCTTGAACACTGCGGGAGGCAACATCACACATGCAGCAGTCAATATCTGAACAACCAGAGAATGGGACACAGCTCTGGGGACATGCACATGGCTGAAGTGGTTGAGTGCCACAGGGAGGGGGGGGAATGCCTGGGGAGATGGGCCAAGGGTTCGAAGATCAGCCAGCATTGCGGACCAAAGTGACAGAGGCATCACACTGGTTATGCACAAGGATGTTTATTGTGTTTAACAATTCCCCACCTTCCTGATGGTGCTTCCCCCTCATCTACCGTTTTTGGCCTCTCCCCCTTTATTTGGCCTCTGCCCCCTACCGTGGGCAGCACGGTAGCCTTGTGGATAGCACAATTGCTTCACAGCTCCAGGGTCCCAGGTTCGATTCTGGCTTGGGTCACTGTCTGTGCGGAGTCTGCACATCCTCCCCGTGTGTGCGTGGGTTTCCTCCGGGTGCTCCGGTTTCCTCCCACAGTCCAAAGATGTGCGGGTTAGGTGGATTGGCCATGATAAATTGCCCTTAGTGTCCAGAAATTGCCCTTAGAGTTGGGTGGGGTTACTGGGTTATGGGGATGGGGTGGCGGTGTTGACCTTGGGTGGGGTGCTCTTTCCAAGAGCCGGTGCAGACTCGATGGGCTGAATGGCCTCCTTCTGCACTGTAAATTCTATGATAATCTACCCCCAGACCCTCACCCCGTATCTACCCTCCTCCCTCCGTGATTCTCGATGTGGTTTTGCCCTCCTAGTTCTACCACTACGTCTCCCCAGGATGCACATCAGACATGGAGGCAGCCAGCTCCTTACCTCGTCTCGTGGCCTTCGATGTCCCTAGCGGGCTTTGTCTGGTGGCTCTGGTGTCGGAGGCACATCCGTGCCGCCCTGTCCCATGTGCTGGCTGTGAGACGTGGCCTCATCAGAGGGGTGGAATTTGGGGGAGCTGGTGGTCACCATCGCCACTCCATGGGACAGGTCCGGATTGGCACTCAGGGCCTCCTCGTCCTGCTCGGTGCCCGTAGGGCTCTAGGGTTCACCTTGGGACGGAGGGAATCCCGAACATCATCTTGCCTGGGTGCCGTTGCTGGTTGACACTGTTTGCTGAGTTGTAACTATATGGATTTAACGGTCACTCCTGTGTTCCATGTTTTGTTATGCTCTTGACGTAGCATAAGCTGCTTCCTTGATGACAAAGGAAGGTTCAGACTTGGAGATAGCTTTAACACATTTATTAAACTATCAACAATTCTTCAACTTGGATTCGACTCTACTGTTGATCCTGCTATAGCTACTCAGACTGATGAACCTGTCTGCTACAATCCATGTGGTGGGTGTGATGTGTTTCAAATCAACCCTGTGTACTCATTGAGTGTCTCCACTGGAAAGAGATTGAGCATGTGTGCTGTATCCTTTTATACGGGTTGGTGTAATACCCTCCTGTGGTAGTGTCACCTCTGTGGGAATCGTGAATGCCCATTGGTCGTGTCCTATCTTACTGACCTATTGGTTGACTGTCTGTGTGTCATGTCTCTGGTGCTCCCTTTAGTGTCTATCTAGTCTACGTGTATTTACATTAACCTCTTGTGTATTTACAGTGATGCATATCACCACAGGCCAGCTGGTTCAAGCCTTGGCTGCCCCTGCGTCATCTGGCTCTGTCAGCCTTGGCAGTTCCCCATGGTTCGCATCATCGTGTCGATGCCCTCGGCAATGCTCCCCAGTGACTGGGACATGCTCTGCAGCACCTCGGCAATGTCAACCTGCGACTGGGACAAGCTCCGCAGCGCGTCGGCCATGCCCATCTGAGAGCGGGACATGTCCCCATGTCCCCCAGAACCTCATCAAGGTCTGCCTGGTACTGGGTAACATCCCCCAGCGAGGCAGACATTCTGTCGAGACCTTCAGCCATGGCCATCACCAATTGCATCTTCAATAATGGTGCCGACGTCATGCACCAGGCTCTCCACTGCGGCTGTTACCCTAGCAGTGTTGGCCTCAGTGCCACACATTGCCGGTGACATCTCCTGCACCCGTAGCATTTGGGACCCCTCCAAGTGGCTATGACCTGCTGGAGTGTCACTGACATCTCCCTCTGAATGTCCCGGCGCTCCCGAACGTCTCCATAAGCTCCGGGTAACCATGTGCCGCAGGCTCAGAGTCAGGCTGGGACCCAGCCACCC
Organism: Scyliorhinus torazame; assembly: GCF_047496885.1. NCBI lineage: Eukaryota > Metazoa > Chordata > Chondrichthyes > Carcharhiniformes > Scyliorhinidae > Scyliorhinus > Scyliorhinus torazame. Next base: position 124,172,434 of record NC_092709.1, read on the forward strand.
GGCTGAGACCCAGCCACCCGGCTGGGTCTCTCTGTCTGCTGTCTCGCCTGGGGGTTCCTGCCTCAACCTGATGTACATCAGCAGCAGAGTGGTGCTCACCAGATTGTTCTCCAGAAGCCTGTCCACTAACATGTCCCACCGAGGTGCGTTTATCTGTGCTATTGGAGGTGGGGTTGACAGCTGTGCCGCAACTATAGCAGTGCCATCCTCAGAGCTCTCCTCTGAGGTGGTCTCCTGTGAGGCTGGAGAAGATGCCACCCGGAATGGGCCAGCGTCGTCGGCTAGAGGACCTGAGGGAGAATGGACATGTGGTCAGTGGGAGGGATGGGCCAGTCAGTAAGGCAATAACAACTCACCGAATGGAGCCCGGTGGTTCCTCACCTCTGCGGCGTCCTCCAGCCTCTGCTTAGTCCTCGGTCAATCCAGTCACCTCCAAAGCACGCTCCTCGAAGTTGGTGAGGATTCTTATGTCCGGCACGTCACCGCTAATCTGGGCTCTCTTCCAACGGTTGTGAGAGAGCTTTTCCTGAGGAGTCACAGAGAGGGCATCATTGCCACATGTGTGGTTCACAGTGGTGAGGGGTGGGTAAGGGGAGGGGGGTAGACGCTCCCGTATGGTGGGGGAGGGGGGGAGATCTCGAGAGGGGTGGCGGGGGGGGGAGTGCTATGGTGTCTACTCACTCATGTTGCCCGGTTTAGTTCATTGACCTTCTTCCTGCACTGGAGGCCATTCCTCCTGATCACAGAGCCGGCTCTCACAGCCGCCGCCACCTCATCCACACCAGCTACCCTATGGCTCACCCTCTGGGGAACAGGACATCCCTCCTGGCCTCCACTGCGCCTAGCAGCCTCCGCAGGTCACCATCCCCGAATCTTGGGGCTGGTCTCCTCGGTGCCATTGTTGTGAGCTGGCTGGCGTTGGCTGAGCAAGTGCAGCTGAAGTGCTGCTCGACCTTGTTAATGGGTCGGCAAGCGCGGTGCTGGCAAATCTGCTGGCGAGCCTTAATTGCGGCGAGAAGCCCGTGAGGACTCGTTAAGTGGACCGATTAACGTTGAATAGCGTTCCGGCCTAGCTGGGCCGAGCGCTGGGAAGCTCGCAGCAATTCCCGCTCGCTACCATACTTGGAAATCTTGCTGGAGAATCATACCCTTAGAAACTTTTCTGTTAGATCCCGCTCTTCATTTACATTGTAAACTGGTTTAAGTGGAAGTGGGCTGCTTGTGATCCGAATTCTCCAGTGCACTTTTAGAGCAAATTAGAAAATACAAGCAACTGTCTGTAAGCAGCCTCGTGCTTGCAGAATTCACCAGAGTTACTCTTTGTCATCTCATGTTGTTAGTTATGGAGCAGCCCTGATGGCAGAGGAAGATGTGTCAAAATCAGAGTTATATGAAAAAGCACTGCTGGCCTACTCCCAGAGTGAAGTATTTCCCCTAATGACCATTTATGTTTGATTTCAGTGGCCATTTTCCTTTGGAGGTACGGAGTTAAACTATCTGTGGTGTTCTGTGCCTCTGGGTATTGGTGAGCCACCTAAGTTTATATTTCAATGCTATCTTTGAAAGCCTCTGGAATCAGCATTGGAATGTAATAGAATAACTGGCACCTTGCTCAGCAGTCTATGGGAAGGGGCGTTTAAGGTAAATAGATTAAAGATAAGTTTATTTGATATTTTCATTACAGATGTGATCAAAGAACAAAGAAAAATTACAGCAAAGGAACAGGCCCTTCGGCCCTCCCAGCCTGCGCCTATCCAGATCCTCTATCTAAAACTGTCGCCTATTTTCTAAGGATCTGTATCCCTCTGCTCCCTGCCCATTCATGTATCTGTCTAGATACATCTTTTTTTAAAAAAAATAACTTTTATTAAAGGTTTTCATAAAATATCAATAACAAAATAGAAAGAAAAAAGAATCCAACAGGGTTAAATAATCTAAAAAAGCAACCCCCCCCCACCCTGTACATAAATAATAAATTAACATTAACACCCCGACTTAACACAACAGGTGTATACACCCCCTCAGACCCTCCAGTATAAATAACATAAACAAAAATAAAGTTCTCTCCCCCCCCCCCCCCCCGAACTGCTGCTGCCATTGACCAATGTCTATCGTTCTGCCAGAAAGTCTAAGAACGGTTGCCACCGCCTAAAGAACCCTCTCGAGGCGAATTTCACCCTCTCCAATTTAATGAACCCTGCCATATCGCTGATCCAGGATTCCACGCTTGGGGGCCTCGCATCTTTCCACTGAAGGAGAATCCTTCGCCGGGCTACCAGGGACGCAAAGGCCAGAATTCCGGCCCCTTTTGCCTCCTGCACTCACGGCTCCTCTGCCACCCCAAATATTGCGAGCCCCCAGCCCGGTCTGACCCAGGATCCTACCACCCTCAACACCGTCCTCGCTACGCCCTTCCAATATTCCTCCAGCGCTGGGCATGCCCAGAACATATGGGTGTGATTTGCTGGGCTCCCTGAGCACCTAACACACCTGTCCTCACCCCAAAGAACCGGCTCATCCTTGTCCCGGTCATGTGTGCCCTGTGCAGCACCTTAAACTGTCTGAGGCTGAGCCTCGCGCATGAAGAGGAAGAATTCACCCTCCCTAGGGCATCTGCCCACGTCCCCTGTTCGGTCTCCTCGCCCAACTCCTCCTCCCACTTACCTTTCAACTCCACCACCAAGGCCTCCTCCTCCTCCTGCATCACCTGGTAAGTTTCCGAGATCTTCCCCACTCCCACCCACCCCCCCGAGAGCACCCTGTCCTGTACTGTGTGTGGCTGTAGCCGTGGGAATTCCACCACCTGCCGCCTGGCAAACACCCTTACCTGTAAGTACCTGAAGGTGTTCTCCGGGGGGGAGCCCGTATTTCTCCTCCAGCTCACCGAAGCTCGCGAACTTTCCATCCACAAACAGGTCCCCCAACTTTCGTATCCCTGCCCTGTGCCACCCTGAAAACCCTCCACCTGTTCTTCCTGGGGCGAACCGGTGGTTCCCCCATAATGGGGTCCACGCCGATGCCCCAACTTCCCCCCTATGCCGTCTCCACTGCCCCCAAATTTTGAGGGCCGCCACTACCACCGGGCTCGTGGTATACCTCCTTGGAGGGAGCGGCAGCGGCGCCGTTGCCAGCGCCCCCAGATTCGTACCCACACAGGACGCCGTCTCCAGCCTATTCCATGCAGCCCCCTCCATCACCCACTTGCGCACCATCGTCGCATTGGCGGCCCAGTAGTGCCCACAGAGGTTGGGCAACACCAGCCCCCCCCATCTCTACTCTGCTTCAGGAACACCCTTCTCACCCTCCGAGTCCCTCGCGCCCACACAAACCCCATTATACTCATGTCAACCCGCCTGAAAAAAGCCTCCGGGATAAACACGGGGAAGCACTGGAACAGGAACAAAAACCTTGGGAGCACCGTCATTTTGATTGACTGCACCATACCCGCCAAGAACAGCGGCAACGCGTCCCACCTCTTGATCTCCTCCATTTGCTCCACCAGCCTTGTAAAGGTAAGCCTATGCAGGGCCCCCCAGCTCCTGGCCACCTGGACCCCCAAATATCTGAAGCTCCTCTCTGCCCTTTTTAGTGAGAGCTCGCCAATCCCCCTCTCCTGGTCCCCTAGCTGAACTACGAACAGCTCGCTCTTCCCCATATTGAGCTTGTACCCCGAAAAGTCCCCGAATTCCCGAAGGATCGTCATTACCTCTGGCATTTCTCCCACCGGGTCCGCCACATACAGCAGCAGGTCGTCCGCATAAAGCGACACCCTATGCTCCTCCCCACCCCACACCAACCCCCTCCAGTTCCTCGAATCTCTCAGTGCCATAGCCAGGGGTTCAAACGCCAGTGCGAAGAGCAGGGGGGACAGGGGGCACCCCTGTCTCGTCCCTCGGTGCAACCGAAAGTACTCGGACCTCCTCCTATTTGTGGCCACACTCGCCATCGGGACCTCATACAACAGCCTAACCCACCTGACAAACCCCTCCCCAAACCCGAACCGCTTCAGCACCTTCCACAGGTACCCTCACTCTACCCTATCAAAGGCTTTCTCAGCGTCCATCGCCACCACTATCTCCGCCTCCCTCTCCCTTGCCGGCATCATGATAACGTTCAAAAGCCTCCGCACATTCGCGTTCAACTGTCTCCCCTTCACAAACCCCGTCTGGTCTTCATGGATGATCTGCGGCACACAATCCTCAATCCTCGTGGCTAAGACCTTCGCCAGCACCTTTGCATCTACATTTAGCAAGGAAATCGGTCTGTAAGACCCACATTGCAGGGGATCCTGGTCCCGCTTCAGGATCAAGGAGATCAGTGCCCGGGACATCGTCGGGGGTAAAGCCGCCCCCCTCCCTTGCCTCATTAAAGGTCCTAACTAACAGCGGGCCCATCAGGTCCATATATTTTTTATAGAACACGACCGGGAAACCATCCGACCCCGGTGCCTTCCCCGCCTGCATGCTTCCTATCCCTTTGATCAGCTCCTCCACCCCAATCGGGGCCCCCAGTCCCGCCACCAGTCCCTCTTCCACCTTTGGAAACCTCAATTGGTCCAGGAAATGGCCCATCCCTCCCTCCTCCCGTGGGGGCTCGGATCGGTACAATTCCTCGTAGAAGTCCCTGAAGACCCCATTGATGCCAACCCCACTCCGCACCACGCTCGCTCTCCTGTCCTTAACTCCCCCGATCTCCCTAGCTGCGTCCCGCTTCTGAAGTTGATGCGCCAGCATCCGGCTTGCCTTTTCCCCATACTCGTAGACCGCCCCCTGGGCCTTCCTCCACTGCACCTCCGCCTTCCTAGTGGTCACCAGGTCGAATTTGGCCTGGAGGCTGCGCCTCTTCCTCAACAATCCTTCCTCAGGCTCTTCCGCATACCTCCTGTCTACCCTCACCATCTCCCCCACCAGCCTCTCCCTCTCCCCCCGCTCCCTCCGCTCCTTGTGGGCCCTAATGGAGATCAGCTCTCCCCTCACCACCGCCTTCAGTGCCTCCCATACCATCCCCACTCGGACCTTCCCGTTGTCGTTGGTCTCCAAGTACCTCTCTATACTTCCTCGGACCCACTCGCTCACCTCCTCATCTGCCAACAGCCCCACCTCCAAGCGCTACAGCGGGCGCTGGTCCCTCTCCTCCCCCATCTCCAAGTCCACCCAATGCGGGGCGTGGTCCGAAATGGCTATTGCCAAATACTCGGTATCATCTACTCTCGCTATCAGCGCCCTACTCAAAATGGAAAAAGTCGATTCGAGAATAAGCCTTATGGACATGTGAGAAGAATGAAAATTCACTAGCCCCAGGCCTTGCAAATCTCCAAGGGTCCACCCCTCCCATTTGGTCCATAAATCCCCTCAACACTCTAGCCGCCGCCGCCGGCTTCCTACCCATCTGAGACCTGGAGCGATCCAGTGCCGGATCCAACACCGTGTTAAAGTCTCCCCCCATTATCAGGCCCCCCACTTCCATGTCTGGGATCCGACCCAACATACGCCGCATAAAACCCGCATCGTCCCAGTTCGGAGCATACACATTGACCAGTACCACCCCCTCTCCCTGCAACTTACCACTTACCATTATGTACCGACCGCCATTATCTGCCACAATGCTTGAGGCCTCAAATGACACCTTCATTCCCACCAAGATCGCCACCCCTCGATTTTTGGCATCTAGCCCCGAGTGAAACATCTGACCTACCCACCCTTTCCTCAGTCTTACCTGGTCTGCCACCTTCAGATGTATCTCCTGGAGCATAACCACATTCGCCTTGAGCCCTTTCAGGTGCGCGAACACGCTTAATGGGTCTATTCAGTCCCCTTACATTCCAGGTTATCAGCCGGATCAGGGGGCTACCCGCCTCCCTCCCCCGCCGACTAGCCATGACCCCCTCCTCGGCCAGCCACGCGCCCACTCCCCACACCCGGCCCATTCCCCACAGCGGCATACCCCCGTCTCGGCCCCCCCACTCGCTCCAGCTCCTCCTTGACCTTAGCAGCAGCAAATCGATTCCCCCCCACCCCCCATCCCCCCCCCTGGCTAGGACCCATCCTAGCTGGTTTACTCCCCCCATTGCACTTCCGCAAGTCAGCTCACTCCTGCTGACCCCGGCCACTCCCGCCTCCCCTTCGACTCCTCCCATTGTGTGGCACACCCTCCTCTCCCGCTCCCCATGCACAGGCTTTCCCCCTCCCCCCTCCGTTCTAAGCGTGGGAAACAATCCTCGCTTCCCCGCCCCGGCCCCGCCCCCCCCCCCCCCCAGTCTTCGGCGCGGGAAAAAAGCCCGCGCTCTCCACCTACCAGGCCCCGCCACCAACCAAAACAGTGCCCAACCCGCCCCATCCACCCTCCCCAACCCGAAAGAGAAAAATACAGAGAAAAAGAAACCCAAAACAATGCAAAGACACCCCCCCCCCCCCAAACCAAAAATAGGCATAACATATCCACCACAGTCCCCAATCGCCCATCCCGACCCTCAGTCTGTGTCCAGCTTCTCGGCCTGAACAAAGGCCCTCGCCTCCTCCGGAGACTCAAAATAATGGTGCCGGTCCTTGTAGGTAACCCACAGTCGCGCCGGCTGCAACATGTCAAACTTCACCCCCTTCCTGTGCAGCACTGCCTTCGCTCGATTGTACCCGGCCCTCCTCTTCGCCACCTCCGCACTCCAGTCCTGGTATATCCGAACCTCCGCGTTCTCCCACCTGCTGCTCCTCTCCTTCTTGGCCCACCTGAGCACACACTCCCAATCGACGAACCGATGGAACTGCACCAGCACCGCCCGCGGAGGCTCGTTAGCCTTGGGCCTCCTCGCCAACACTCTATGGGCCCCTTCCAGCTCCAGGGGCCCCTGGAAGGACCCCGCTCCCATCAGCGAGTTCAATATGGTGACCACATAGGCCCTCACGTCCGGCCCCTCCGGGAGGCCCAGAATCCGCAGATTCTTCTGCCTCGACCGATTTTCCATCTCCTCGAACCGCTCCTACCATTTCTTGTGGAGCGCTCGTGCGCCTCCACCTTTATCGCCAGGGCTAAGATCTCGCCCTCATTGTCAGAGATCTTTTGTCGAGCCTCTCGGATCGCCACCCCGTGGGCCGTCTGTCTCCAGCAGCTTATCAATAGAAGCCTTCATCGGCTCTAGCAGGTCCGTTTTAATCTCTCTGAGGTAGCGCTGGATGCCCTCCTGTTGCTCCTCCGCCCACTGCCTCCACGCTGCCTGGTCTCCGCCCGCCGCCATTTTGTCCTTCTTCCCTCCCTTCTTCAGGTCCACCACCACCTTTTTTGTCGCCCCGCTCCTAGTTAAAGCCATATACTGACGGGGAGCTATTATTAACTCCTTCCCACACCGAGAAACGTCGAAAAAGTGCCCTTGGGGGCCCTGAAAAGAGCCCAAAAGTCCATTTTTGCGGGAGCCACCGAATGTGCGACTGAGCTCCGCATATCCGCAACCGGAAGTCTCGAGAGGGAATCCTTTTGGCAGTGTTCGCTTCACCAGTCTGCCCCAAAAAGTCTGTGGAAACTCCTGAAAAAGGTCTGAGAGTCCATTCCAGACGGGAGCTGCCGAATGCGCGACCTACTCCTCCATGGCCGCCACCGGAAGCCTCGTCCCCGCTTCTTCAATGGCCTTGGTAGATCTTTTCACAGTTGTTCTCTCTGCTGCTAGAATTCACCTTTAATAAAGGCCCTCAAGTCAGGTTGCAGCCTTTAAGCTTGCCCTTCCCCCGCCTGCATGCTGGAAGAGGCTTTGTTTATCCTGCAGTTACAGCCAAACCTTTTACTGTTTCTGCCGGGTCTGGTAACCAAGAGACATACCATTCCTGGGGGATACTGTCGGGGTAATGTTGCAGTCTTCTTCCCACACCGGGAAATGTCGAACAAATGCGAGTAGGGCCTGTAAAGAGCCCAAAAGTCCGTTCCAAGTGGGAGCTACCGAACATGCGACCTAGCTCTGCATAGCCACACCCGGAAGTCTCTAGATACATCTTAAATGACGCTATCGTGCCCACCTCTACCACCTTCGCCGGCAATGCGGTTCCAGGCACCCACCACCCTCTGCATAAAGAACTTTCCACGCGTATCTCCCATAAACTTTTCGCCTCTCACCTTGAACTCGTGACCCCTAGTAATTGAGTCCCTCACTCTGGGGAAGAAGATTCTTGCTATCCACACTGTCTATACCTCTCATGATTTTGTCGACCTCAATGAGGTCCCCCCTCAACCTCCGTCTTTCTAATGATCCTATTGACTGATGTGTTGGGTGTTCTGGATCACAAACAGGTCACCAACACTGGAAGTGGTGCAACTCTATTTTATTATAAGGTTATCTATATTAACATACTTGAACTGTGGGTAAATGCAATACCAGCTTTAATTGTTGACCCTTGCCTAGTCCTAACCAGGTGATGCCCTCAGCACATGGTGAATGTCTGTATTGCAGGCTGTGAGCTCTGTCCTCCTAGCTAGCTGCTCCTAGAATGAGCGGGATCTCTCCTGTCCCCTGTCTTTATAGTGTGTGTGCTCTCACTGGTGATTGGCTGCGGTGTTGTGTATGCTGATTGGTCCCACTGCATGTACATCAGTGTGTGTGTGTGTGTCTGCACCATGATATACTGGTGTATATTATGACAATGACTAAACCTGCTTTGGTGAGTTAAGGCCAATTTTAGCTCCCAGCAGGGAACTTGTGGAAGAGGACAGCAGTCTATCTGGGAGACTTGCTCAAGAGATCTGCAGATTTCCAGTGCTGCGATTTCATTAAGAATGATGGCTCTGAGAAGCTCTCCACTTTGTAGCAGGATGGAAAGGCTGGGGGGAGGTGAGCACCAAAAGAAGGCTGGTAACAGCAGGGTAAGTCCGAGAGGAGGGAGGGTGGGAGTTGTGAGGATCTTGCAATTATGGAGGAAAGAGAAGCCCAGGGCAACAGAGGCCTGAATTTTCCTTCTGCGAAATGAAGGAGCACCCTTTCTTCAGTGGCTTTACTGGTTCCCTGTCAACTTTATATGGTGTCAGGAATGGGTTAAACTGCAGTCCTAGTCAGCAAGAAATGGCCTTTTAAAAGTCTGTCCTCTCCTGTACTGCTGACTCTTGGATGGACTCATCTAACCTCTCTGGAGCACAGCAATGTGCAGAAAATTATTCTGCTTTATGCAAAAATGTTTGCTTTAATGAAAAATCTAATTATATGCATTGTTTTGTTTCTCTGTAAGGAATTTATATCCCATCGTAATGTGTTTCATAAGATTTGTTCAGTATGATAAAAACAAAACATTCCCTGGTGTATGTATGAATCAGAAGTGACAATCAAGTTCTATAATACAATAGATATGAAAATGTAAATATATGGCAAGATACTGGGTGAATTCTTGGCAGATTGCACTCAGAATATGGACATACATTTTAAATATACAGACGCTTTATCAAACACCTTGACATTGATAGACATTATTGTCAATGTTGGTTGATTGGAAATTTCAATCCTTCAGATGTATTTACCATTTCAGATGATGCATGCCAAAATATTTTTTTTTAAATCTCCCCTCTTTTGCCAACTGATTGCAGTTCTAGATTTTGCTTTTGTAAATGTGTTGATGTTTAAACTCTCAAACAATGTTCACTGGCGCACAGACTTTAGAGCGTTTGTAGAATTCTACACCATCAGTTAAACTGATAACAGTGCCCCTTGTAAAGGATAGCCCCAAGCAGTGGCATCGTGCATTGCCCCTCCTGTTGGTTGATTCACCAGCAAGACATTTGGATAGCTTTATAAGAATTCTCCATTCCTTGCTTTAGGAGTCTTAACAGTTTCTAACATTGCAACATACATTATTGATACTTTGACTAATGAATTAATGCCATGAAGAGATCTAAATATGAGATGATAATCTTAAATTGGACAAACTGCAAAATTGATAGCAAATGAAAGACAGCAAGGAGAGGAATGATGAATGAGTCATAACTGGGTCTTAGGATTCTAATTCACTGAGTGACCTCACTGCCCCCAATAACCATTCAATTGGGCTCAGTTAATGTTCTAATATGATGCCACTTCCCACTAATTATTTAGAAGTCCACCAAAATAGAAACAAAAAAGCAGCTGAAAAGAAACAGTGGGCGGGACTTTTCCGTGGGCTTTGGGACTCCAAAGCTGAGGCCAAACTTTGGTTTCAAACTCACCCGCAGCGAGACCATTGGAGCGACCTCCCAATTCAGTACTACGCACTCACCATCCTATTAAAGATGGTGGGCTGGTTCCCGATGCTGCCAGCCCACTGGGAGACGTGAGTGTTGCTGTGGCAGATCAGGATGAAGAAGGCACCTCAACATAGTGGCACTCTTGCTGTGCTGCACATCATTAATTATATAAGCAACATCTAGACCAGTAGAGGAAATTCTTTTTTTTTCATGCAGATTTCAGTGCTGCGATTTCATTAAGAATGATGGTTATGAGAAGCTCTCCACTTTGTAGCAGGATGGGAAGGCTGGGGGGAGGTGAGGTCTAGGCTTCAATAATGGGCTTTCGTTAATGCAGCCTTCTTTATGGCATGGAGTCTCCAGCTTTGATGGCCCCTGACTGGCCATAGGAAGCTACCTCCATTGAGCTGGGGGTCAGCAAGGGTGTGGGTGCTCTCTACCACAACTGGAAAGATGATGGAGAGGCTACAAAATCTCCCCTAATTCAGGGGCTAACAAATTTAATTGGCTGCCCGCCTCCATGAAGTGGATCCACATTCCAGCCGGTTCGTGAGAAATATGCAGTGGAAACTTGTCAGAAAGCTGTCCTGACGTGACTACCTCCATTTCACAGCCCCACCACCGCCTCTAAACCAGCCTGTCACCACATGGCTGGAAAAATTCAACCCAATAAATTGGAATGAAGAAAATAGTTTTCTAAAACCAAACACAAAAAATGACTCTTGAAAAATATTTGCAACATAGGATGATACTCATTCACATAGACATGGCATGCACCTATGGCATTGGGTTCCATCTAGGGTAAGAGTTTCCGAGCTTATTTTGCTGTACCCGCTTTTTGAATATTCTCTTGCACCTCTCTTGCTACAATGAAGTATTTTAAGCATTTGGCATAAAACAAGAAGATTTTATTTTCTTGGTCAGCATCGATGTGAGTAGCAAAAGTGATTGGACTGGTATTCCAAGTGAATGGGAGATTGACAAGAGCTGGAGTTGCTGGGTTAATAAAGATTCAACTCATTGTATCAAACCCTGAGACCTTAGTTGTGTTTCACCGGCGGGTTTACGGCTCCAGTTTGAGAAGCACCAGTCCAGCAACCAATGATTGTCAATGGGAGATTTAACGGAGGTTTTCAAAATATTGAGGGATTTTGATAGATGACGAAGGGATAAGTTGTTAGCAGTTGTGCATGGATAAGTCAGTGATGAATGGACACAGATAAAAGATAGCTGGTAGAATAAACAGAGGGAAAATAAGGAGAATTGATTTGAGGCAACGCCAAAATAACTCATCAACTATGAGTTGATGAGATCCTCTAAATGTTAATTGTAAATCAATTGAACATTAGTTTTACTCAAGTGATGGACATTAATTTGGATCTCATTTGTTATCATGTATGTTTGATCAGGCTGTAAGTGTGATTGTAGGTTGGAGATGCATGATATGTTATGTGCGTCTCTGTAAACAAAAAGCTGATAGTTATATTGCTGTGATCCCTGTAGAGGCAATAACTTGATGCATTTCTTAGTGACCAACTCAAAGGGTCACACAATCAGATTTCATATTTGAACACTTCTATTTTAACAAATTAACTAAAATCAATATAGACTGAGTATCACTTAGTCATTAATTTACCTATTAATTTCTGAACACAATTGAAAACCCACATCTGGATTCTCCATTCTGGAGCTTGCGTGTTCCTGCCAGCGGGAAATTGCTCCTAATGCGAGGAGCAGGGCCCAGTATGCAGGTCTCTCCCCTTCACCATGCTAATTTATGTATGAGAGAGCGCAATCCTGGTAGCAGGCTGACATTTTTAGCAGGTGTCCCGATACTGAGTTCGGTGGCCGGCTCCCTTCGCCCCTGCTGACAAACATCCTCTTCCCCCACAATGGGAATAACAGATCGCCCCCTCCCCACACAACTTGCACGCATGAGGTTGACAAGACCTTGCCCCCCGCCCCCATCGGAGATTCCCAACAAAGACCCTTATCAGCCACCGCTACCTGAAATCTGAAGAATAGCCAATGCAAATCTTTCATTTAATTTCACACAACAACACTTTGCATTAACCAGTGATTGACAGTGAAAGATAGCTTTTTAGGAGCTTTCTTTATTTATCTTTCCCTTCATGCTTACATTTTTATAATATTCGTTCATGGGACGTGGAGTTGCAGGTTGTGCCGGCATTTATTGTCCATCCCTAATTGCCCTTGAGGGGGCAGTTAAGAATTCACCACATCAGTCACATGTAAGCCAGAGCAGGTAAGGACAGCAGATTTGAGCATTACTCTGGGTCTCTGGTTTACTAGTCCAGTGACAATACCACTATACCACTGCCTCCCCATATGATATGATTCCCAGCTCCTGACCATATCAAAAGGAGCTAAATGCTTTTTGGTGAGAAAACGAAGAAGTGAAAGCACTTAACTCCTTTTGATGTGATGAGGAGCCATCAATCATAGTAAGACTGATTATTAACATTGTGGTTAGCATCAAAGCAGGATAATTGAGATGCATTCAAGCATGAAGGTAAATATAGAAATACAAGCCTCCTAAACAGCTGTGCCTGGGCCAATAAAACTGATGCCTATGGGAGGTGGAGGGTGGTTGGGGTGACCTGAACATATAGTGGTGGGGTAGGTTGCCCCTCTGACTTCAACAGTTGGGGGTGTTCCCCATGTCTGCTGGGTGTCCCAATGTCCATGGGATGGCAGGAGAGGGGTCTTTATGAGTTTGCCATTACTACTATCTAGCATTTGATCTACTGCATTCTGTTCCTCAGATTTTCTTCAGAATCTTCCATATTTCAATGCAATCACCTTGTATTCTTCTGAACTCCATACAATATAGACCCCATTTACTCAGCTTCTCATCAAAGTGCAGCACTCTCATCCCAGGGATCAGTCTAATGATCCTTTGCTGGACCATATCCATGCAAATATATCCTTAATTAAATATAGAAACCCAAAATATGTACAGAATTCCAGTTGTGGTCTCACCAAAGCCCCATTCAATTATAGCAAGATATTTTATTCTTGTTCTGCAGTCCCTTTGTGCATGCCTAAGTCCTATGAACATCAACATGTACAAGTTTCACGCCTTTTAAAAGTATTCTGCTTTTCTATTCTTACTAACGAATTGAATAACTTTTACACTTCCCCAAATTATTCCTAATACTGCATTTTGTGGCAGTAGTTCCAGCAGACACGGATGCAAAGGCAGTAGCTTGAATAATAGATTAAACCAGGGCTTCCCAAACTTTGGGGTGCGAGATGAAACTTTGGGTCACTAGTTCCAGGGTAGCAAGGGCTGGCATGGAGCTCAGACTGATTTCTGACAGTGGTGAGGTTCCTTTTAATGCTTGTATTTTTCTGTTGTTGGGCTCGATCTAATGGACTGCCCTCTGATGCCTTATTACTGCAGAAAAATGTCTGTGAATAGGTAGGCGGTTGCCATTTTGGGGGAACCCTTCCTATTCATCAACTCCTCCCATGCTCAGTTTTGGGCCTGCTTTTCATCACCTTTCCCCATGGTCAACTCTTGTTGCCCCCTGCTGCCTTCCCACTTGCACCAGTGCCTCCAGGCGGTCTGGGGTCACATTAAGCCAGAAGCATTAAAATGGCTCATGAGGCCACACCACTGAGGAAAGATTTTGGGAAGCACAAAATGAATGACCACAGACAGTTATGTAATAGAACTAGAAGTCCTCATGACTGGCGAGTGGTTGCATCAGCCAATCAACTTGAAGATAAAACAACGCGAGACAAAACAAAGGGAGCTGGATAATTGGAGAGATTTACGAGGTTATTCTGAGGTACCAGATGAGGACCAACCAGACTTTTCACACAGGAGTGTTTGTAGTGAAAAAGGCTTGCAGATTGGGCCTGGAATTGTCCGGCCATTCACCCTGTCGGGATCTTCCTGTGCCTCCGGCGAGATCTTCTGGTCCCGCCAACAGCGCACCCCACTGCGTGTTTCCTGGTGGCAAAGAGTGCATTCAGTCGGAAACCCCAATAACAACGGTGGGACCAGAAGGTCCCATTGCCAACCAAGGATGGGCCACTGCAAAAGATGCAGTGGGTAGCGTGGAAAATCCCACCCGGGACTTCTAAAGGTGACAGATTAACAGCAAGTAGTTTTAAAGAAAATATGGGTGTTGCAGGTGTTGAAGTGAATTCTCCTCCCACTGCTGGATGAGCAATCTAAAAAATCTTTTGTGTTTTATGACCACATATTCGTGAACGTGACGATCAATTGACATAAAATTGTATTTCTGCAGGGCAATAATTATCAGCAAGACGCTTATCTGAAACCACCTAAAATAGAATCTAAAACGTGTCTATGTCTTGTATGATGCTTCCAGTGCTGGTCCCTTTTGGTGAGGTTGCTTCTGCTGAAAATAGTTTACGTTTAACTAAAAGCACATCCCACAATGTTTTGTTGGTACGCCAAAGGAAAACTTGCAGACAACTTTGTGATGCATGTTGATTTCTCACTCATTGATCAAAATCCACAAAGTGTTGCTGCAGGCAAAATCTAAGCACATGATGACAAAGCAGATAGCAATAGTTTCAAATAAAGCAAAAATGTGATTTGAGATAGAATTGCATCACTGCAACCAATATTGTTATCAGAGAGCTGTGAGGAAGGATGCACATACTTGAATGTAAAAGATGCACCATTATTTCAAGTTAAACCACATTTGTTGAGCACAGGGCTAAATAGCTGGCTTTTAAAGCAGACCAAGACAGGCCAGCAGCGGGGGTTCAATTCCCGTACCACCCTCCCCGAACAGGTGCCGGAATGTGGAGACTAGGGGCTTTTCACAGTAACTTCATTTGAAGTCTACTTGTGACAATAAGCGATTTTCATTTGTAAAATCAAGGCAGAAGTTCAAAATGGCAAAGAGCAATTTTGGACTGACAGAATTTCTTTGCATAAAAGAGCTGAAGGTGAGCGAAGGGAACAGATTCTCAGCAGCAGTACACACTGCTGAGGATACTCTATAATGAGACTGCAGTACCACTACAGCAAAATTTTAAGGCAGCAATATGTGCTTGTGGTGTCCTTATTAACCAGTTTCCACCTAAATACATCGGGTGAGGTCTACCAGCCGGGTTACGCCCGAAAGGCAGAACGGCGCAACATGACCGGCAGATGCCGGGAGATCCCTCTTCCACGATCTACCCGGCACACCACGCCTTGTGAGATGTAGCAATGTGAATCCCGTCCAATGTGGGCAGGATCACTTTCTAGCAAATCTGCATATTGGAGTGAGACAGCTAGTCTCACTCTAATATTCACTCCCACAATCTACCCACGGCATGGGATCTAACCCTCACGCATTGGAGTGCAGTTCAGTGCTGGTCTCCACAAATAGGGACCAGATGGAACAGAACTCGTTGGGTCAGCCTGGCACATGGTAGCACCAGCCTGGAATCCTGGCAGTGCCACCTGGGTACCAGCCTGGCACTGCCAAGGAACCCAAGTGGAGCTGTCAGGGGCACTGCCACGGTACCAGGCTGGCAGTGCCAAGTTAGAATTTTTCCCATATCGGGGATTAGGCCCAGGGGTGTCCTGCGTGGGTGTTAGTGGGATGGGGCCGAGGACCCCCTTATGGGTGAGTTGTGACTTGCAGGGTGTTCGTTGGTCATTCCGATCTCACCCTGCACTGAGGAGTTCCGGCTGAGGCCCCCAATCTACCCGAATGGCCGTTCCATAGCGCCGTGTTTCTCAGCGATCTGAGTGCTGGGAAACACCTGGCTAATCGCACGCTACGGGACTCTGTTTCCAGTCGGGTAGATCACGCCCGTGGTTGCAGTCTGTTCCCATATTGAATTTTCCATGCTGTTTTCCATCACACTTCTTGGTTCATCCGGTGTCTTTTGAAAGACTGGGATTGACAGGTTTGTAAGCTGTCCGCCGATAGCTGGGTTACCAAATTTGTGAGACATTCTGATTGCTGTTGACAAATCGACATTGTACATTTTAGCTATTATTTTTTTACCTTGCTGCTTTCTGTGATTTCCTTTCATTCAGCAGTGCCATAACAGCATTCAAAGTATCGTCAGTATATATATGTATATATATGTTTCTGGAACCCACTTCTTCATTCACCTGATAAAGGAGCTCCGACAGCTAGTGATTCGAAACAAACCTGTTGGACTTTAACCTGGTGTTGTAAGACTTCTTAATGTGCTCACCCCAGTCCAACGCCAGCATCTCCACATCATGGCATTCTTGCTGCCAGCAGTTTTCACCTGCAGCTGAAAACAGTGCTGCTCATGACCATTCCTCTGGGCCTGCATTAGCTAAAATTGCCATTTTAAAAAATCAGGATTTGTCAACTGACCAATCCAGATTTTTTTTTTTTTTGTCAATTTGTAATCATCAGTCACAACTGCATAAATAAAGCAACCTACTTTTATACAGCGGAGCTTTGCAATGAGCCAAGCCTCTAATGGCTGTGTTGAAATTAAAGGAGGAAGATGCATTGCCATGGAGGAAGGTGAAGCAGATGTTTTGCAGTGATCTGCTTTTACGTTGTATGATTCTGCAATGAAGAAGAAGTCACTGAATTGTGCCACCTTGACCTTCAGGTGACATTCAGTATAAGCACAGTGCTGCTTGTTATGGTGAAAATGACCACTCATTGAATGATTATGGTTTTGGCTCATTCGGAATCATTACTAATGATACTTAATAGTCTTGTCATTTATCTGATGCATCAAGCAGGCCACGGCACCCTTGTTTGCTAAGACTAATGCATTTATCACTTTCTCAAATAGAGAAAGATGGAACCAACATTTAACTGTGTGTGTTTGGGCTCTCCAAAGTGAAAGGTTCCAAATAATAATCTTTGAGTCACATAAAATTCACTCAGTCAACATTCACGTGATCTTCTGCAACCACATATATGTTTGACTGAATGAAAGGAAGTCCATCTCTGCCGAGTTGCAGGAGTAGCTGCAACTGTAGAGGAGGTTTGATGATTGAGAGTGGGAAATGTGCTTTGAAGACTGTGGAAGTGATTGCATACTGTGGGCTAAGCACTAGGTGCATTCACAGTCCAGTTATCCCTTCGCTTCTGCCATTTCTTTTCTTGGGAGAATTCTTCAGTCGGGAGGTCTCCTTTCTTATTCATTCCCATCAGCTATGTACAGAGAAAAGAGCAATGATACAAATGGCCACTGTCTTCCAAGCTCATTATATTCTATCCTGACCCATAAATTGTCACTATCTTCAAGGCACCACTTGATAAAACGTTCAGGCTCTCATTACTAATCTGCAGCCAAGTTGATCTGTAAGTCAATCTCAAAGCAAAATGATGCCATTCTTATCAGAGTACAGCAGCCCATTACACTCACATTTATGCCCACCAACCCCAAAAGGAGTGTCAAAGCTCCCTTTGCATCGAAACATTGAGCTGGGAGCCTATTTGAATTATGTAAATTAGATATGCCTACAGGAATTGAACTGCACAGTCCATACTTTGAGTGCAAGCATGTTACACTGTGAATGCGGAGGCAACATTTACTTCTGACTTTGGAATTTGCTCTATTTAACAAGAGGTAAGTACGAAGTCTTACAACACCAGGTTAAAGTCCAACAGGTTTGTTTCGATGTCACTAGCTTTCGGAGCGCTGCTCCTTCCTCAGGTGAATGAGGAGGTATGTTCCAGAAACAAATATATAGACAAATTCAAAGCTGCCAGACAATGCTAGGAATGCGAGCATTAGCAGGTGATTAAATCTTTACAGATCCAGAGATGGGGTAACCTCAGTTTAAAGAGGTGTGAATTGTGTCAAGCCAGGACACATGAGTGCGGCCTCAACCGGGACCTGGGATTCATGTCGCATTACATTCATCCCCCATCATCTGGCCTGCAAAATCCTACCAACTGTCCTGGCTTGACACAATTCACACCTCTTTAATCTGAGGTTACCCCATCTCTGGGGTACTCTCTGCTGAAGTAAAGAGCATTTTTGTTCTAAAACCAGTGAGTACCTGGCACATCTTTACGATGTAGTTCAAATTATCTTGAATCTACAAAAAAGTAGACATCCTTACCTGAGAAAATCCTGTCAAGCTGAGAAGGAAGAAGCATCAAAGCACAAACCTGAACTCCTGAAAGACTTCAGCGTAGAACCAGCATCGTCCATAGGAGATCTTTTCTCCTTGTAACTTTATCATCATTCTTTCTTCCCTCTCCACCACCTTTCCCTCTATATTATCTGTTTGTGTGGATGTGTAGAGTGGGATGAGTTGGAAAGGGAGGGGTTGGGTCAGGGTATTAGGGAGTCAGTCACATTTCACCCTTTATAGGCCTACTTTGAAACTCAAGGAAACAGCAGAGACCCCTTCAGTGCAACTGGATCTTTTGTCACTTTCTGGGAATGTGATCCAACAGTTTGCCACCAATAATGATGTGGAATATCAATGTAACCTGCCAGGTGGAAATGTTAATTTTGTTGAAAGAATTCTTTCCATGCTGCTGTGTGTTTTTCCAGATCATGGCTAAAATATTTGGAACAGAGTGTTTAGTTATCTGTTCTTCTGATGTAATGTGTAACCTCCACCGTGAGCAGGTTTTATTAAAGATTTTGCATTTGTGAGTGATGTATTAATTTTCAATACTACCAACGAAAACTTTGCGGAGGGCAATAGTGTCACATAACAGCAATTGCCGACCAATATGTGAGAAATCGTTCTTTCCAGTGAAAAAGCTATAGCCTTTTTTTTCTGCTTATCTGTTTGCAATTACATTAAAGGTCAGTATAGCGAGCAGAAAAATAAATCTTATTTTTGAAGAAATGAAAGTGCTGAAATACTGCCTGTAAAAATTAGGACTCATCACTCTTGTACTGAAGTTCAGACTGTTCAGATTGTTACTCTTTCATGGAGCCAGAAAATAATGGAGGGGTAAATTAGATAGCCCCAGAAACAGACCTAGCCTTCTGTATAAATAGAGCTGACCAGTGTGGCACCGGCTAGAAAGAGAGAACTACTGGTGCTGTGTAAATATTGTTGTGAATCAAGTTACTTTTTATTTGACTCCACAAATTTGTGCTGGATTCTTTGTGGCCGTCACAAAACTTCCAATGCAGCAGCATGTAAACTTTGAGCTGTGTGCTCATTGATTGTAGAATGCAGGCAATGTCAAGCATGCTGTTTGCCTCAGCACGGGCCACACAGTCAACATCCTGGGGGTTACCATTGATCAGAAGCTGAACTGGACTCGCTATGTGTGGTGAATGTATTCATCATAATATAAGTTGTCTGTATAGTACTGTGGCCTATGGCCAGAGAATGGTAATATGATCTCCTTCCATGTATTGTACTGGAATCCTGGTGGGCTCCATCTCTGGCTCAGCAGATTCGGCCCATTGAGTCTGCACTGGCTCTTGGAAAGAGCGCCCTACCCAAGGTCCACACCTCCACCCTATCCCCATAACCCAGTAATCCCACCCAACACTAAGGGCAATTTTGGACACTAAGGGCAATTTACCATGGCCAATCCACCTAACCTGCACATCTTTGGACTGTGGGAGGAAACCGGAGCACCCGGAGGAAACCCACGCACACACGAGGAGGATGTGCAGACTCCGCACAGTGACCCAAGCCAGGAATCGAACCTGGGACCCTGGAGCTGTGAAGCAATTGTGCGATCCACAAAGTTACTGTGTTGCCCAGAGACAGTTAGTTAAGCCCGTGAACGATGTGTTCGCGCAGCACCTCCTCACTACCCGCCGTCAACGCGCCGGGGAATCGCTGGATGAGTATCTAGAGAACCTGACACTACTCGCAACTGTAGTTGCAACTGCAACTACAGGGATGTGAAGGCCGATGAGCACATGAAGCTGATGATCCGGGACACCTACGTGGCTGGGGTCCGGTCTAACTACGTCCGGCAGCGACTGCTGGAAAACGGGGCCACTGATCTACAGGACACGGTAAAAAAGCCACCTCATTAGAGGTGGCCTACCAGAGCCTCAGCGCGTTCCCGGCAGACCCAGCGAACCCCTCGTGGGCACCACAGACGCTGCCTTTACCAGACCCGACTACGTCCCAGGCCTGTGCCGCATGGCTGTCCGTTCAGCCCGGGGGACCATCTTGCTACTTCTGCGGTCAGGGCCAACACTCTCGGCAGCGTTGCCCAGCCCGCACCGCGACATTCAGCGACTGCGGCAAAGAGGGACATTTTGCCAGAGTCTGTCTGACCCGAACCAAAGCTCCGAAGTCAAAAGCTTACCAGGCCCGATCCACGGACTCACAGGCCCACAGACCCCGCAATGTGGCTACGTGCCTGCCGGTACCGCCCCCTTCAGACGCATCATCCGCCTCATGCAGCTCGTGGGGGGGGGGGGGGGGTTGCACCATCTTTAACTCAGCCCGACACGTGCGACCCATGGGGCGGCCATATTGGCAGCCATCATCAACACCAACTGACATGTGCGACCGATGGTGGCGTCCATCTTGGTTGCCATTTTCAACTCAGCCCGACACGTGCGACTCGTGGGGGCCGCCATCTTGTGACCCCCGATACCTCCGATCACGCAGACTACCCGCAGCTCGGCGCAGTCACCCTCGACCAGCCGCGGCCAAAACATCTGAAGAATTCGTTGATGGCCTTCCGGGTCAATGGGCGTGAGACCCCCTGCCTTTTTGACTCCGGGAGCACAGAGAGCTTCGTCCATCCCGACACGGTAAGGCGCTGCTCCCTCCACATCTACCCCTCGTACCAGACAATCTCCCTTGCCTCCGGATCCCATTCGGTACAGATCCGGGGGTACTGTGTCGCGAACCTCGCGATACAGGGCGCTGAGTATGCCCATTTTAAACTGTATGTCCTCCCTCACCTCTGCACCCCCGACTGCTTGGACTCAACTTCCAATGCAGTCACCGAAGCCTGACCCTAAGTTTCGGTGGACCCCGACCCCCTCTCACTGTATGTAGCCACGCGACCCTTAAGGTCACCCCTGTTCACTCTTTGCGAACCTCACCCCCGATTGTAAGCTCGTCCCCACCAGGAGCAGGCGGTACAGTGCACAAGGCATGATTTTTATCAAGTCGGAGGTCCAGCGACTCTTGAGGGAGTGGGTCATCGAGGCCAGCAACAGCCCCTGGAGAGCACAAGTGGTGGTTGTCAGCACCGGGGAAAAGAATCGGATGGTTGTGGACTACAGCCAGACCATAAACCGGTTCACGCAACCTGATGCGTACCCCCTCCCCCGCATAGCAGAGATGGTCAACCAGATCGCACAGTACCCGGTGTTCTCCACAGTAGATCTGAAGTCTGCCTACCACCAGCTCCCGATCCGCCTGGATGATCGCACTACACTGCTTTTGAAGCAGCCGGCCGACTCTTCCACTTCCTCAGGGTCCCTATCGGCGTCACTAATGGGGTCTCGGTCTTCCAGAAAACGATGGACCAAATGGTGGACCAGTATGGGCTGCGGGCTACATACCCGTACTTGGGTAATGTTACCATCTGCGGCCATGATCAGCAGGACCACGACGTCAACCTTCAGAGGTTCCTCCAGACCGCCCAATCCCTCAACCTCGCATATAACAAGGAGAAATGCATTTTCCGCACAACCCGGCTAGCCATCCTCAGCTATGTCATGGAAAACGGGGTCCTAGGGCCCTACCCCGACCGCATGCGCCCCCTCATGGAACTTCCCCTTCCCCTTCCCCACAGCCACAAGGCTCTCAAACGCTGCCTGGGGCAATTCTCCTATTACATCCAGTGGGCCCCCAACTATGCGGACAAAGCCCGCCCACTTATCAAAGCCACTATATTCCCCCTGACGGCTGAGGCCCGCTCGGCCTTCAGCCGCATCAAGGCCGATATCACTGAGGCCGCGATGCATGCGGTGGACGAGTCCGTCCCCTTCCAGGTAGAGAGCGATGTGTCAGACGTCGCCCTGGCCGCCACCCACAACCAGGCGGGCAGGCCAGTAGCCTTTTCTAGAATCCTCCATGCCTCCGAGATTCAACACTCCTCTGTCGAGAAGGAAGTGCAAGCCATTGTGGAAGAGGTGCGGCATTGGGGGCACTACCTAGCCGGTAGGAGGTTTACCCTCATCACCGACCAACGGTCGGTAGCCTTTATGTTCGACAATGCACAACGGGGCAAAATTAAAAAGGACAAAATCGTGAGGTGGAGGATCGAACTCTCCACCTATACTTACGATATCAAGTATCGTCCTGGGGAGCTCAACGAGCCCTCAGATGCCCTGTCCCGCGGCACATGCGCCAGCGCGCAAGATGACCGACCTCGGGCTATCCACAATGACCTCTGTCACCCGGGGGTCACTCAGCTTATCCACTTTATTAAGGCCCGCAATCTACCCCCTACTCCACCGAGGAGGTCAGGGCCATGACCAGTGCCACGAGGTAGTCAGAGTAGGAATGTCAGGATAGAGAGGATGAATGCGTGGCTCGAGAGATGGTGCAAGAGGGAGGGATTCAAATTCCTGGGACATTGGAACCGGTTCTGGGGGAGGTGGGACCAGTACAAACCGGACGGGCTGCACCTGGGCAGGACTGGAACCGATGTCCTAGGGGGGGGTGTTTGCTAGAGCTGTTGGGGAGAGTTTAAACTAATGTGGCAGGGGGATGGGAACCGATGCAGGAAGTTGGAAGGTAGTAAAACAGGGACAGAAATAAAAGGCTGTAATGAGGAAAGTGTAAGGCAGATAAGCCACAGTCAAAAATCAAAAAGGGCGACAGTACAAGGTACAGTGAATAGGACCAGGAATACTAAAAGAAATAAAACGGGAAGTGAAAACATTAATGGTAAGCGACGTGGCAGGTTGTTACATGAAGATATGGGTTCAACGACAAGGAAAATTAGGAGAAAGGTTAAGAGGAAATATAACTTAGGAGAGGTTACTGATCGAGGTGTTAAGATTCAGAACAGAGGTGAAAAAGCCAACATAAGTGTACTTTACCTGAATGCTCGTAGTATTCGGAATAAGGTAAATGAGTTGATGGCGCAAATCATCGTGAATGACTATGATTTAGTGGCCATTACTGAAACATGGTTAAAGGATGGTCACGACTGGGAGTTAAATATCCGAGGGTATCAAACTTTTCGGAAGGACAGAGTGGATAGTAAGGGAGGTGGTGTAGCTCTGTTATTTAAGGATGACATCCGGGCAACAGTAAGGGATGACATCGGTGCTATGGAGGATAAGGTTGAATCCATTTGGGTGGAAATCAGGAATAGTAAGGCGAAAAAGTCACTGATAGGAGTAATCTATAGGCCACCGAATAGTAACATTATGGTGGGGCAGGCAATAAACAAAGAAATAACAGATGCATGTAGAAATGGTACAGCAGTTATCATGGGGGATTTTAATCAACATGTTGATTGGTTTAACCAGGTCAGTCAAGGCAGCCTTGAGGAGGAGTTTATAGAATGTATCCGCGATAGTTTCCTAGAACAGTATGTAATGGAACCTACGAGGGAACAAGCGGTCCTAGATCTGGTCCTGTGTAATGAGACAGGATTGATTCAGGATCTCATAGTTAGGGATCCTCTCGGAAGGAGCGATCACAATATGGTGGAATTTAAAATACAGATGGAGGGTGAGAAGGTAAAATCAAGCACTAGTGTTTTGTGCTTAAACAAAGGAGATTACAATGGGATGAGAGAAGAACTAGCTAAGGTAGACTGGGAGCAAAGACTTTATGGTGAAACAGTTGAGGAACAGTGGAGAACCTTCCAAGTGATTTTTCACTGTGCTCAGCAAAGGTTTATACCAACAAAAAGGAAGGACGGTAAAAAGAGGGAAAATCGACCGTGGATATCTAAGGAAATAAGGGAGAGTATCAAATTGAAGGAACAAACATACAAAGTAGCAAAGATCAGTGGGAGACTAGAGGACTGGGAAATCTTTAGGGGGCAACAGAAAGCTACTAAAAAAGCTATAAAGAAGAGTAAGATAGATTATGAGAGTAAACTTGCTCAGAATATAAAAACAGATAGTAAAAGTTTCTGCAGATACATAAAACAAAAAAGAGTGGCTAAGGTAAATATTGGTCCTTTAGAGGATGAGAAGGGAGATTTAATAATGGGAGATGAGGAAATGGCTGAGGAACTGAACAGGTTTTTTGGGTCGGTCTTCACGGTGGAAGACACAAATAACGTGCCAGTGACTGATGGAAATGAGGCTATGACAGGTGAGGACCTTGAGAGGATTGTTATCACCAAGGAGGTAGTGATGGGCAAGCTAATGGTGCTAAAGGTAGACAAGTCTCCTGGACCTGATGGAATGCATCCCAGAGTGCTAAAAGAGATGGCTAGGGAAATTGCAAATGCACCAGTGATAATTGAACCAAAATTCACTAGACTCTGGGGTGGTCCCAGCGGATTGGAAATTAGCAAACGTGACACCACTGTTTAAAAAAGGAGGTAGGCAGAAAGCGGGTAATTATAGGCCAGTGAGCTTAACTTCGGTAGTAGGGAAGATGCTGGAATCTATCATCAAGGAAGAAATAGCGAGACATCTGGATGGAAATTGTCCCATTGGGCAGACGCAGCATGGGTTCATAAAGGTCAGGTCGTGCCTAACTAATTTAGTGGAATTTTTTGAGGACATTAACAGTGCGGTAGATAACGGGGAGCCAATGGATGTGGTATATCTGGATTTCCAGAAAGCCTTTGACAAGGTGCCACACAAAAGGTTGTTGCATAAGATAAAGATGCATGGCATTAAGGGGAAAGTAGTAGCATGGATAGAGGATTGGTTAATTAGTAGAAAGCAAAGAGTGGGGATTAATGGGTGTTTCTCTGGTTGGCAATCAGTAGCTAGTGGTGTCCCTCAGGGATCAGTGTTGGGCCCACAACTGTTCACAATTTACATAGATGATTTGGAGTTGGGGACCAAGGGCAATGTGTCAAAAGGGACAAAAAGTGCAGAGGATACTGGAAGTCTGCAGAGGGATTTGGATAGGCTAAGTTAATGGGCTAGGGTCTGGCAGATGGAATACAATGTTGACAAATGTGAGGTTATCCATTTTGGTAGGAATAACAGCAAAAGGGATTATTATTTAAATGAAAAAATATTAAAAGATGCTGCTGTGCAGAGAGACCTGGGTGTGCCAGTGCATGAGTCGCAAAAAGTTGGTTTACAGGTGCAACAAGTGATTAAGAAGGCAAATGGAATTTTGTCCTTCATTGCTAAAGGGATGGAGTTTAAGACTAGGGAGGTTCTGCTGCAATTGTGTATGGTGTTAGTGAGGCCACATCTGGAGTATTGTGTTCAGTTTTGGTCTCCTTACTTGAGAAAGGACGTACTGGCACTGGAGGGTGTGCAGAGGAGATTCACTCGGTTAATCCCAGAGCTGAAGGGGTTGGATTACGAGGAGAGGTTGAGTAGACTGTGACTGTACTCGTTGGAATTTAGAAGGATGAGGGGGGATCTTATAGAAACATATAAGATTATGAAGGGAATAGATCGGATAGATGCGGGCAGCTTGTTTCCACTGGCGGGTGAAAGCAGAACTAGGGGGCATAGCCTCAAAATAAGGGGAAGTAGATTTAGGACTGAGTTTAGGAGGAACTTCTTCACCCAAAGGGTTGTGAATCTATGCAATTCCTTGCCCAGTGAAGCAGTAGAGGCTCCTTCATTAAATGTTTTTAAGATAAAGATAGATAGTTTTTTGAAGAATAAAGGGATTCAGGGTTATGGTGTTCTGGTCGGAAAGTGGAGCTGAGTCCACAAAAGATCAGCCATGATCTCATTGAATGGTAGAGCAGGCTTTAGGGGCCAGATGGCCTACTCCTGCTCCTAGTTCTTATGTTCTTATTGCCAAGTCTGCGCAGGGTGCAAACCGCACTTCTACTGGCCAGACAAGGCCCATCTGGTAAAGGCCTCCCGGCTATGTTGAGCGCCTCAGTATTGACTTCAAAGGGCCCCTCCCTTCCACCAACCGCATTATATACTTCCTGACCGTCATTAATGTGTACTCCTACTTCCCCCTCACTACCCCATGTCCCGACATGACCTCGGCCACTGTTATAAAGGCACTGCACAGCATTTTCACCCTGTCCAGTTTCCCTGAATACGTCCACAGTGACCAGGGCACCTCTTTCATGAGCGATGAGCTGTGTCAGCACCTGCTCAGTAAGGGCATCGCCTTGAGCAGGACTACGAGCTACAACCCGCAGGGAAATGGGCAGGTGGAAAGGGAGAACACAAAGGTATGGAAGGCCGTTCATGTTGCCCTTCGGTCTAGAAGTCTCCAGATTCCCCGTTGGCAGGAGGTCCTCCCTGAAGTGCTCCACTCCATTAGATCGCTCCTCTGCACAGCCACGAACGAGACCCCTCACGACCGTTTGTTTGTCTTCCTTAGGAAGTCCAACTCCAGGGTCTCGCTTCCATCCTAGCTGACAACTCCGGGACCTGTCCTTCTCCGGAAGCATACGACGAGCCATAAGACCGACCCCCTGGTCGAGAGGGTCCAGCTGCTGCACGCCAACCCCCAATATGCCTAAGCCGCGCACCAAGACGGACGGCAAGGTACAGTCTCCCTCCGGGACCTGGCGCCCACTGGTTCCCATGTCAACGTGCCCCCCTCCCCTCCACCTACCGTCACCCCCTGAATCCCTAACTCCCCCCAGGGCTCCTGTACTGTCCCGCGCCTACACTGCCACCATCCACCACGCCCCTGCCTACCCCCACCCCTCAACCGTCGCCGACACGCCGGACCGAAGCTCCAGACAACACGCTCTCGGAGTCAACAACTACAACGCCCGGACCCGCCGCACCGCCAAGAGCTGAGGAGGTCCAAAAGAACAATCCGGCCTCCAGACAGACTGAACGTATGATGACCCCACTTCATCCTCGCTGGACTTCATTTTTAACAGGGGGTGAATGCGGTGAATATATTTACCATAATATCAGTTGTCTGTATAGTACTGTGGCCTATGGCTCGGGAATGGTAATATGATCTCCTTCCATGTATTGTACTGGAACCCTGGTGGGCTCTGCCCCTGGCTCCGCCCTCCCGCCCCCCCCAGGGCGGTATATAGACCTGCCGCCTGTGGGTGGCGTTCATTGTTACAGCAGTCACAGGCAGGCAAGTTCTTGGATAATAAAGCCTATGTTCACTCGTTCTCGTCGTCTTGTAGTGAATTGATGGTACATTACCATATTAATACTGCCACAAGCAGGGCAGGTCAAAGACTAGGAATCCTGCGGTGATTAATTCACCTCCTGACCTCTCTCTCTCTCCCCCCCCAAAAGGCTGTTCACCATCTTCAAGGCACAAGTCAGGAGTGTAATGGAATACTCTCCACTTGTCTGGATAAGTGCAGCTCCAACAACAATCAAGAAACGTGACGCCATCCAGGACAAAGCAGCCCTCTTGATTGCTCCCCCTTCCACAGACATTCAAACCCTCCACTACTGACGAACAGAGGCAACTGTGTGTACCATCTACAAGATGTACTGCAGAAACTCACCAAGGTTCCTTGGACAACACCTTCCAAACCCATGACCACTACCATCTAAAAGGACAAAAGCAGCAGGTACCCCACCACCTGGAGGTTCCCCTCCAAGTCACTCACCACCCTGACTTGGAAATATTTTGCCATTTTTTCAGTGTCGCTGGGGCAAAATCCCAGAACCCGCTCCCTAACAGCACTGTGGGTCTACCTACACCTCAAGACCTGCAGCAGTTCAAGAAGGCAAATTCATCACCACCTTCTGAAGGGAACTAGGGATGGCCAATTAAAGTTGGTCAAATGAGCGACGCCCATATCCTGTAAATTAATTTTTTTTAACTCAATTTTGCACGGCTAATGTTATTTAAAGCCAGCTTGCATCATTTAAAGTGGATCTACATTCTGGCTGCAGCAAGTATCTCGGAAAAAGAGGCTGGCATGAAGAAAACTGAAAAATGGCAACTCATGGGAGGTATCATCCTCCAAGCATCTCCAATGCACCAATGAGATCTTGGTGCAGGAGGTCCTCTCCGCACAGGAGACTGGGGGCTCTCCAGACACTGCAAAGACAGTGGAAGCAGGCAGCTGCCATGGTCAATGCAGCAGCATTAGCCCCGAGGAGGACCTCGATGCAGTGCTAAAAGAGGTTTAATGGCTTCATACCAATGGACAAAACTTCATCTTCATGTAGCATGATATTACAGATGAGCCATTAGCCTTACACACTGTTAATTCACTAGCACTCCTTCAATCACCTACCAATGCTCTCTCAACCACACTGATACATATGTTCATAGCTTCATCTCACCTCCATGTACTTAGCACTGCTGCAAGCTTCACACTCAATTCAAAGCTTTTATAGGTTACCCACTATTCTCCATGACAGGCACATCAGCCAAACCAATTGCACTACAGTCACTGCCACAGGATAATGTGGTGCATAACAGCAGGCAGCAGCACTAACTGGCAGTGAACAAGCATGGCTTCATCTCCTCACCGCTGTAGAGGAGACAGTGCTCACCATCATTGGAGCAGTGCTGACAGAGGTTGTGGCCAGAGGCTGGCCTGAAAGCATCAAACTATGCACATTCTCTTATCCTTTATCCCATGATCTCTTCTAATTTACATGGTGCAGATGGTGACATGCACCTCTTGCTTTCCCCCTGCCTCCCCACACCACAACCCTACCCCTGTGACTTCCTCCTTTCAGTTCACCAAGAACTGCAGCTTGGCTGAGCAGAAGTAGAAGAGAAAGAAGACTCATGATGAAGAAATCCCACCGTCTGATCTCACTCTCCAACTACTAAGTCAGACACTGACACTATACATACCTTAGCAGGTAGCATAGAGGCAGGATCTGTATCTGGTGAGACAATGGACGTGAGTAACCTGCAGCAGGGCAGAGGAAACGGGTAGCATAAGTGCCACTTCCCCAGAGGGCAAGGTTAGAAATGAGTTCTGCAACAAGGGCTTGGATGAGGACATTGGTGAGGTTAGCTTTCAAGGGGGAGGCACATTCTAGCTGCTGGGTATGGAAGCAGGAATTCTTGTTGTATTGTCGTCCCAACCATGGTGCAATGTCTGATGCCTGATATCTCAGCCTCAGTAGCATAAACTGAAGTCACCCAGTGAGCTGTGGTGAAAACTCAGTCTGCAAGTCATACAAGCTCAGTTTGTTGCCATGCAAGCTGACTGCTGCCATCATGGCTGTGCAGGGTACCAGTGCTCAAAAGGGTTTGCAAGATCTCTGAGCAATCGAGAAATCTATCGCCCGAAAGGTGACCAGGATTGCGGAGGCAATGCCCAGGGAAGTGGCAGTGGCTCCATGGAGTAAGAACCTGCTGTCCTCTCAGATTGACAAAATTAATTATCAGTGCCTTTGGTCTTGCTCATCAGCAAGCCAAGCCACACCTCTGTCGCCATATGTGATGCAATCCAATGTGAGGCCTTCTAGCTCCAGAGCTTCTTGAGGTCATTCTACAGTTCACTATAGGTGTCCACAGTGAAAGTCAGCAGACTTCTGTCATCCATACTGCATTAGGCCAAACAAAGGCACACAGAATATAGGCATAAAAAGGTGATTAAATACAGTGGTGATTAGTTAACTTTTGTATTGAACATTAAATGGTTTTACTGATAAGTTGAATTGGAATGTTTGTTTGTGGTGGTTTTTGTTTTGACATTGTGCCCAAGCAGACACTGTGATGGTCAGCAACAGGAGAAGGTAAGGTGCGAGATGATTGATGAATTGGAGTACCGCACTCTGGTGAATCAGTACTGGTCACCCTGCTTCCTGCTCCTCTTCCTCTTGTTCAGCTGCTTGCCTTGTATCTGATGGTGAAGGTTGTATCCCCAGGTTGGTATGGTTGTACAGGATGCAGCAGAGCAGAAAAAAACATGAAACACACCCTCCGGGCTCTTCCATGATGGTGCAGATTTCTCAAGTGAAGCTTAGACACCCCTACGTGCTCAATGTCTGCTTGATGACAATTCATGTGGCAACATGGCTCCTGTTACATGCATGTTGCCCATGGGTGTGTGGGTTGTGCGCTGGAGTATTGAGCTGGATAATCAGTGGATAATTACCCAAAAGCAACATTCTGATTTCATGGAATAGAATCCCTACAGCCATTCGGCCCATCAAGTCTGCACCAAAGTTCTGAAAGAGCACCCCACCCAAGCTGCCTCCGCCGTCCCACCCCCATAACCCTATCCAGCCTTTTGAACACTTAAGGGACAAATTTAGCATAGCCAATCCACCTAACCTACACATCTTTTTACTGTGGGAGGAAACTGGTGCACCCAGAGGAAACCCATGCAGTCACAGGGAGAATGTGCAAACCCCACACAGACAGTCACCTAAGGCAGGAACTGAATCTGAGTCCCGGTGCTGTAAAGCAGCAGTGTTAACCACTGTGCCACCGTACTGCCCATTGTCATGGTGACTCAAATGCTGATGATACAGTGGACTGCACAGAATAAAGGTTCATAGAATCATAGAAAAGTTACAGAACAGAAGAAGGCCATTCAGCCCATCTTACCCATGCCAGCCCAAGGACACCCAGGTGCTCTTTCTAATCCTACCTTCCTGCACCCTATCCATAAACCTGTATCTTACAGCAATTAAGGTGCAGATCCAGGTATTTTTAAAAAGAGTTTAGGGTCTCTGCTTCCACCACAAACTCGGCAGCAAATTCCAGACTCCCACTGGGTCCAGTGATTCATGACTGGGTCCAGGATTTCAAACATCGATCTGAATGATGCACTGGGTATGGTCACGCACCATGCAGTTTACATGTACTATGCATGTGCGGTCAATAGCCTCCTGTACTATGGGAAAACTTGCTATCTTGTTGAAGCTGCTCCTGCTTCTCTCTGAACACAGAGAATTAAATGTCTTCCCCTCTCTTTTTGCATATAAAGTATGATGTGGCGATGCCAGCGTTGGACTGGGGTGAGCACAGTAAGAAATCTTACAACACTAGATTAAAGTCCAATGTTTGTTTCACCTGAGGAAGGAGCTGCGCTCAGAAAGCTAGTGATTCAAAACAAACCTGTTGGACTGTAACCTGGTGTTGTAAGACTTCTTACCATATTCAGCATCAGTGATTTCCCTTATTCAAGACTGGATGGCAAACAACAAGACTTTGGAGACATCATCTGCTTTAGTCTGGAAGCATCCCATAGGAAGACCATGTCCATGGACATCGGTATAGCCACTGGAATACTGTTCCTGCAAGATGTGGTGGATTTCTTTCGTGAAAGCGAGACATTGCACAAATAGTTCTTCTCTGAGGTTGACGGAGGAGAATTTTTCCCTAAGGATCTGTGAAGGTGTTCTCTCCAGCTGAATCATTTTTTGCCCCCCCCCCCCCCCCCCTCCTCCTCCTCCTCCCTCTTCAAGCAACATGCCGTCCTCTTAATGCCTCTGATCATTCTCCCTATCATGCCACTGATTGAGGGATATAGCAGGTACCGCACCCACATCAGGGAGTCTCCACACAACCCTTAACTTAGATGCAAATCAAGGCCTTCCCATGCTCAGCCACCAACTGGTGCTTTAAATTTTAAATAGCAGTACAAACCCCAGAGCACTTCTACTAACTCATCAGCCAGTAGAAAAATATTAGCACCTAACTTCAAGGTGGTTGATGATTGCTTTAAATGGCACTGGTGCGGGAGACCATCCTGCTGCTGAACACATGATAAGCTGTGTAAGACTGAGAGAAACATTGAGATTGAAAATGGCATCACCAGAGACAAATGTGTTACAAAACTGACCACGGTCTTGACCTGCTTGCTTTGCAGACCTCCAGTGCAAATTCCCTGTGTCCATGCCAATGATCTACAAAAATGCAGTCCGGCACTGCGTGCATCAGAAGTTTATGCAATGTAGACACTATTTTGGACCTGACATTGTACATGATAAGCAAGTTTTGTGACAAAGATATTTAGAAATGCTACAGAACAGTGAATCCTTTGACAGAGTTCTAATTTCATTCTGAGCCCCTCAGTAAAATTACTGCCTTGTAAATTATTTTGGCTAAGATTAAGTGTAGTATCTGCTCTGCCTTTTGGCTCAGATCTGGTACGTCTCTCTTGTGGGGACCATGAATTGTATTCAATTTGAATTTGAATTGGTTTTTGGAGCAGGCAAGGAGCTGGATTAGGGGTTCGCCCCTGTCCACACTCTGAGCCCTGGCTTTGTAACTCAGAAAAAGTAAATCAGTCTCTAGTATCACTTCTTTTCTATCCTGACAGCTGCTTTTAACTGGAAATCAAAGTATCTTCCTAACTGGGAGGTACCGCTGATTAGTAATGAGCAAAATGCTCTGAAGAGTCTGGTGTATGTATGTGTGTGTTTGAGCAAAAAGCTTGGTAGCCGAAGCTTGTTGATGGAAATCTGATCTAATATTTATTGCAAAGTCTAGGGAGAAAACATTTACTTGTAACAAGAGGTGAATAAGAGCATTGAATCCATTTCAAGAATCCCTCTTGTCAGCATCTCTTTTAAACAATTAAGAATTGTCTTTGATATTATTTTTTCCATTGTTAGTCTTGTTAAATATGTTTTTATAAAGTGGTAATTGCTGGTGACATCATATGGGGAACTGGCTTGAAACAATGAATGACCTGACATTGTGGAGGAATTAAACTAGCATCTGTGATTCTAATGACAAACTCACTGATGCAACCCCAGGTTAATAGCGATCTGTACTGAGGTTAATGTAGCTCTCTCACAGTGCTGGGCACAGAATCTCCTCCAATGTTAAATGAAAACACAGACCGACACAAATAAATGAAAATAATATAAACATTAATATAAATATATGTAACTTGCAGATTTGTAAAATGAAGTAGGTGAAATTTGCTGAATGATAAAGTTCATTTGCCAGTGAACAATCTTTGTAGGATAACTTCAAACAGACTCCTTGAGGGCAGCACGGTGGCACAGTGGTTAGCATTGCTGCCTCACGGCACCGAGGTTCCAGGTTCGATCCCGGCTCTGGGTCACTGTCCGTGTGGAGTTTGCTCATTCTTCCCGTGTTTGCGTGGGTTTCGCCCCCACAACCCAAAGATGTGCAGGGTAGGTGGATTGGCCACGCTAAATTGCCCCTTAATTGGAAAAAGAAATTAATTGGGTACTCTAAATTTATAAAATAAAACAGGCAACAAACAATAAAATAAAAAATCTTTGGAACAAAAGGTTATAAACCCTAACATTTTTATCTTTGAATATTACATTAGTGAGCATGAATCATTAACTTGTCTTACATTAAGTTGCAAAAATACATGTTAAACCACATTGGTGATTACAGATAAATAGTTATTAAAGTCATTACAATTTCAGTCTATTCGGTGGTTTCCTCATTCTCGTTGATCTTCTCAGTGGTCTTCCAAATTCTCTTGATACGTTGTTGATAATGAAGGATTTGGAAAGTCAATGTTTTGGAAAATGATATCCTGAGAAATAATGTTTGGAGTTTGAAATAGAACATAGTTCTTTATTTGCAGTAATGCTTTCTATTTCTTCAAAACATTGTACCTTTTTCAGTTTGTGCCAAATATGATCTTGGTGCAATTTGTCTTAATACTTTAGTGACATTTGACCATCCATCATCAGGAGTTTGGATTTGAACGTAGTCTCCTTCTTTTAACATCGATAAAGGTTTTGTATGCTTGTCGTAGAAGTATTTTTGTTTCTATTTTTGTAACCTTCGGCGGTTATGTATTTCTTGATCATCCATATTCTGAATCGTGATTTCTGGTAATGCGGTACAAATTTTTCTTCCCATTAACATCTGGACAGGCGACAAACCTGATGACAGTGGAGTAGCTCTGTATATCAACAGTGCGAAAGATAAATCTTTGTTGTCATCTAGTGCTTTGCTGAATAGCTTCTTAACTATACCTATACCTTTCTCTGCTTAGCCATTGGATTGGGGGTACAGTGGGCTTGATGTGATATAGTTGAAATTATAATGTTCAGCAAATTGTGCCCACTCTCAGTTGGTGAAGCAAGGACCATTGTCAGAGACAACGTGTAACAGAATTCCATGGCGAGCAAAAGCAGATTTTGCTGCTCAGATTACAGATCGAGTCGTTGAATCATTAAGCGTAATAACCCCAGGATAGTTGGAATAATAGTCGAAAATTACTAGATAGTCTTGACCTTTAAAGTAGAATAGATCCACACCAACTTTGATCCATGGATTGGTGATGAGTTGATTTTCTTCCAAACTCTCTTTGCATTGAACAGATTGATGCATCTGACAAATGCTGTATTCCTGCACATGATTGTCCGCATCCTTGTTGATTCCAGGCCAGGACACAGATTGTCTTGCTCGTCTGCGGCATTTTTCAATACCTTGGTGACCCTCATGCATCTGTTCCAAGATACTTTGTCGGCGGCAGGACGGAGTAACTATTGTCTCCTTTGAGTAGAAATTTGTTAATTACTGTGAGGTCATCTTTGATACTGCGAAAATTGGAGCAACAGCCATTGGGCTATCCTTCTTTCAGGTATGTGATTATCCTTTAGAGTGTCAAGTCCTTTTTTGTTTCTTCTCTTATGATTTGTAGCTTATTGTCAGATACTGTTAGCATCTCAGCAACAAATGAAGTTATGCTTTCACAATGTGTACTATATCTCAAATCA
This sequence comes from Scyliorhinus torazame, assembly GCF_047496885.1. Classification (NCBI taxonomy): domain Eukaryota; kingdom Metazoa; phylum Chordata; class Chondrichthyes; order Carcharhiniformes; family Scyliorhinidae; genus Scyliorhinus; species Scyliorhinus torazame. Next base: position 124,207,237 of record NC_092709.1, read on the forward strand.
TGGTATCACTATTATTTGTAGCTCTTGATAAGGTATTAGCAACCACTATGTCTTTTCCTGCCGTATAGACTAGTGTTCTGTCTTCTAGCTTTCTCCTTAACGTCTCACCCACAAGGCTCAGAATCGATGCCTTATATAGTTCTGCATCTAGCACCCTCAGTGGTTGATTTGGACATAACATTTACCCTTACAGTTCTGTAAATTTATCATAATGTTACAGGATAGTGGGAGACCCAAAATACCTTCTTCAAGTGTTTACTGAAAAAACACATTGGCAGAGAAATTGGACTCTGCAGTGCCTATTTGCTAGACACAACATGGCCTCCTAATTCCAACATAGAGTAAGGGGATTTGCACAGGCAGATCTGCCAACCACCAGTAAGTAGAGCAGGCAGGTTGACAGATGCAACATTGATTTCATGCTGGTGCCGCCATTTTTGAACCTCAACTAAACTCAACTGCAGGAAGAACTCCCCACCCTGCATTATTTAACGGTATCATAAAGTACTTATTGGTCAGTTGCTGGTTCATTTCTTCTGGCTGCTGGTACAATTGCACTTCAGTTTGGAGATTTCCTATGCTTGCTAAAAGTTTGAATGGTCTGCAGGCGTGACTGGTGCTGAAATGGTTTTTGATCATTTAAAAGCCTGCACAAAAACAAATTACTTCCAGAAGTGGGTGGTTGGGGAATGCCATCCTCTTGGAATTGAGCAGCTGGGTGGATGAAGGGAGGTGAGAACCCTGTGAGAACTCAGCAAGTAATTGAAAAGGCAAAGATCATTGGCTTTCATTGCAAGGTGGATGGAGTATATAAATAGGGAAGTCTTGCTACAACTGTGCACTGCCAGGTAAGACTGCACCTTGAATATTGTGTGCAGTTTTGGTCACTTTACTTGAGGCACACACTTGCATTGGAGACAATTCAGAGAAGATTCGCTAGGCTGATTCCTGGGATGAAGGAGTTGTCTCATGAGGAAAAGTTGGGCTCATTGGACTTTAGAAGGATGTGATGTGGTCTTATTGAACCATATAACATTCAAAGGGGGCTTGACAGGGTCAACGTTGTGAGGATGTTTCTCTTCATATAGTAATCTTTAATTAAGAGGCACAGTTTTAAAATAAGGGGCCTCCCATTGAATGTGGAGATGAGAGACTCCATGATCTTATTGACAGGGTTGAGGGGCTGATTACCATACTCCAGCTCCCACGTCTTCTGTTCTTAGGGAGGTGAAAGTGACTGCCCTTGACATCAAAGCTTCATTTGATAGAGTCTGACATCAAAGAGTCCTGGCAAAATTGGAGTTAATGGGAATCATGAGGAAAACTCTTCACTGGTTGGAATCATACCTAGCATTAAGGAAGATGGCTGTAGCTGTTGGTGACCTATTATCTCAGTCCCAGAATATCATTGCAGAAGTTCCTCAGGCTGGTGGTCTATACCAGGGCTTTTCAAAGTGCAGGTCACAACCTGTGTGTGGGTCGTGGGCAGGTGTCAAGAAGGTCCGCGATTGGTCGCGGTGTTCCCGACAACAGGAGAAGCGCCCAATGGCCGCGACCAATTTTTAAGAATTCCGGCCATGGCCAGCATTTAACAATACTGACCGCGACCGGCTTTTAAGTTGAGAATGTCAGCCGTGAGGTACCGGTTTCCGGTCATGTGTGGATAATTTCCTTGCTCTGTTTGCTGATTGCCGTGCTCTCCACTCCGGCGCCATGTCTGTGGTGCTGAATGCGCTTAACAGTGACTCTCACATGGAGCTGAGCCAATACCGTGACCAGCACTTTCAGAGAAGCTATTATGAGCTGGACAAATTACTGAGATACAGCTGCACTCTCTATATTGGGAATCTGTCGTTTTACACTACCGAGGAACAGGTCTATGAGCTCTTCTCAAGATGCAGCCATGAGTTTGGACAAAATCAAGAAAATCTCATGCGGACTCTGTTTTGTGGAATATTACATACATAGTGATATTGAACAGTGCATGAGATTTTTTTTTTTAGGAACCATTTTAGTGAGGCATTTATAATTTTAACATTTTAACATATTAGCATTCTAAATAACAGAACGGTCCGACACACGGAAAAACCCCACAGTAACATACCCAACCTCCCCGCCCTAACTCCTAGCTACCCATATATTAGATCCGCTGCCCTTAGAATTTCATAGCATTTACAGGGCAGAAGGAGGCCATTCGGCCCATCGAGTCTGCACCGGCTCTTGGAAAGAGCACCCTACCGAAGCCCACACCTCCACCCTATCCCCATAACCCCTTAACCCAGTAACCACACCCAACACGAAGGGCAATTTTGGACACTAAGGACAATTTAACATGGCCAATCCACCTAACCTGCACATCCTTGAACTGTGGGAGGAAACCGGAGCATCCGGAGGAAACCCACGCACACACGGGGAGGACGTGCAGACTCCGCACAGACAGTGACCCAAGCCAGGAATCGAACGTGGGACCACTTATTCTCCACTTCCATGCCTCCCCTTTCCCCCCCACTCCCCTATTTCCCCCCCCCACTCCCTTATTTCCCCCCTCCCTTCTGCTGACGGACAGTTTTCCTTAAAGAAGTCGATGAACAGCTGCCACCACCGAGCGAACCCCTGTAATGAACCCCTGAAGGCGAGCTTAATCTTGTCTAGCCTGAGAAACCCTGCCATGTCACTGACCAACACCCCTGACTTTGGAGGCTCCGAGTCCCTCCATCCCAGCAAAATCCGTCTCCGGCCACCAGGGAGGCAAAGGCCAAAATGTCGGCCTTTCTCCCCCCCCCCCCTGGGCTCCTGGATCTTCCAACACTCCAAATATTGCCACCTCTAAACTCGGAGTCACCCTCCCTTCCAGGACCTCTGACACAACATCTGCGAATGCCTGCCAAAATCCCCCCAGCTTCGGACATACCTCACAGCCCCGATTGGGACCCCTTCCCACTCCATCAATTCCTTATATATTTCCGAAACCCTCCCCTCCCCAACTCCTGTTTTTGACATCCCCTTATCCTGTAGTCCTCTTAAAGGGAGACGAGGGAAGCTTGGAACCTGCCTCCGGACAAAGTCCCCTACCTGCAGGTACCGAAATCCGTACCTGCAGGTACCGAAATCCGTTCCCACCTGGCAACTCAAACTCCTCCTCTAGCTCCTCCAGGCTCGGGAAACCCTCCTCATTGAAGAGACCCTCAAATCGTGCATGAGATTTATTAATGGAACACGCTTAGATGATCGAATCATTAGAACAGATTGAGATACTGGCTTCAAGGAAGGCAGGCAGTTTGGGTGAGGTAAGTCTCGTGGTCAGCTGTGTGATGAATATGGACAGATTATGACGCTGGCAGAGGTGGAATCGGAAAACTAATCCAGATGCAGAGAGTCCCAGAATCAAGACAGAAATTTGAGACTTTCACTGATTATACATTTGAGATGATGGGGCAAGAATCTTCATAGAAACCTGGGATGGAAGAATGAAGCTGATAGTTACTGCCTATAGCTTTGTGCTGTTCATTCTTTCATCGACCCAATTAACTCTTTTGCACAGTTTCATAAAAGCACCCAATTTCTGAGCTGCAATTATTGTGTCCAATGTTGGTTCCTTCTGAAGTTGTAATTTTTTGTCACTCCTCATAAAAACGGATTAAAAACCTGAAAGGTAAAAAAGAATGCTGGCAATGGCTGAATCCTCCACAATAAACATCCTGGGGGTTACCATTGATCAAAAACTGAACCGGACTAGCCACATTAATACTGTGGCTACCAGAGCAGGTCAAGGGCTAGGAATCCTAAAGCGATTTGGTGGGTCACCTCCTGACCCACCAAAGCCTGTTCACCATCTACAAGGCACAAATCAGGAGTGTAATGGAATACTCTCCACTTGCCTGGATGAGTGCAAGTCCAGTACTCAAGAAGCTCAATACCATCGGGACAAAGCAGCCCACTTGATTGCTCCCCCTTCCACAAACATTCACACTCTCCACCACTGACAAACAGTGGCAATGTGTGAACCATCTACAAGATGCACTGCAGGATCTCACCAAGTTTCCTAAGGCAGCACCTTCCAAACCCACGATCATTAGCATCTAGAAGGACAAGAGCAACAGATACCTGGGAACCCCACCACCTGGAGGTTCCCCTCTAAATCACTCACGATCCTGACGTGGAAATCTATCGCCGTTCCTTCTCTGTCGCTGGGTCAAAATCCTGGAACTCCTCCCTAACATTACTGTGGGTGCACCTAAGCCTCAGGGACTGCAGCAGTTCAAGAAGGCAATACACCACCACCTTCTGAAGGGCAACTAGGGGTGGGCAATAATGCTGGCCAAACCAGCGACACGCACATCCTGTAAATGATTTTTTTTTAAAGTACTGAAGGAAGAGAAGGCCAGAGACACAAACAGGCTCGGATCTCACAACTGAATCTGCTGGATCGAGCTTCTCAAGAGAGTCCACGACAGGGCAAAGCAGTGTTAGTGTGAGCTGTATGCAGAGGTCCAAGGCCTCGGGCAAACAGCTAACTTAAGGAAGGAATTGGTAGATGTTGAGTCTGGAGACGGGTGTGTAGATGGTCTGGGTCACATTGAGATCCAAAAAGACGAAGTGTTGGGCGTTTTAAAAAAATATTACGGTAGATAAGTCCCCAGGGCCTGATGGGATCTACCCCAGAATACTGAAGGAGGCTGGAGAGGAAATTGCTGAGGCCTTGACGGAAATCTTTGGATCCTCACTGTCTTCAGGTGATGTCCTGGAGGACTGGAGAATAGCCAATGTTGTTCCTCTGTTTAAGAAGGGTAGCAAGGATAATCCAGGGAACTACAGGCCGGTGAGCCTTACTTCAGTGGTAGGGAAATTACTGGAGAGAATTCTTCGAGACAGGATCTACTCCCATTTGGAAGCAAATGGACGTATTAGTGAGAGGCAGCATGGTTTTGTGAAGGGGAGGTCATGTCTCACTAACTTGATAGAGTTTTTCGAGGAGGTCACAAAGATGATTGATGCAGGTAGGGCAGTGGATACTGTCCATATGGACTTCAGAAAGGCCTTTGTCAAGGTCCCTCATGGTAGACTAGTACAAAAGGTGAAGTCACATGGGATCAGGGGTGAGCTGGCAAGGTGGATACAGAACTGGCTAGGTCATAGAAGGCAGAGAGTAGCAATGAAAGGATGCTTTTATAATTGGAGGGCTGTGACCAGTGGTGTTCCGCGGGGATCAGTGCTGGGACCTTTGCTGTTTGTAGTATATATAAATGATTTGGAGGAAAATGTAACTGGTCTGATTAGTAAGTTTGCAGACGACACAAAGGTTGGTGGAATTGCAGAGAGCGATGAGGACTGTCAGAGGATACAGCAGGATTTAGATTGTTTGGAGACTTGGGCGGAGAGATGGCAGTGGAATTTAATCCGGACAAATGTGAGGTAATGCATTTTGGAAGGTCTAATGCAGGTCGGGAATATTCAGTGAATGGTAGAACCCTCAAGAGTATTGAAAGTCAGAGAGATCTAGGAGTACAGGTCCACAGGTCACTGAAAGGGGCAACACAGGTGGAGAAGGTAGTCAAGAAGGTATACGGCATGCTTGCCTTCATTGGCCGGGGCATTGAGTATAAGAATTGGCAAGTCATGTTGCAGCTGTATAGAACCTTAGTTAGGCCACACTTGGAGTGTAGTGTTCAATTCTGGTCGCCACACTACCAGAAGGATGTGGAGGCTTTAGAGAGGGTGCAGAAGAGATTTACCAGAATGTTGCCTGGTATGGAGGGCATTAGCTATGAGGAGCGGTTGAATAAACTTGGTTTGTTCTCACTGGAACGAAGGAGGTTGAGGGGCGACCTGATAGAGGTCTACAAAATTATGAGGGGCATCGACAGAGTGGATAGTCAGAGGCTTTTCCCCAGGGTAGAGGGGTCAATTACTAGGGGGCATAGTTTTAAGGTGAGAGGGGCAAGGTTTAGAGTAGATGTACGAGGCAAGTTTTTTACACAGAGGGTAGTGGGTGCCTGGAACTCGCTACCGGAGGAGGTGGTGGAAGCAGGGACGATAGTGACATTTAAGGGGCATCTTGACAAATATATGAATAGGATGGGAATAGAGGGATACGGACCCAGGAAGTGTAAAAGATTGTAGTTTAGTCGGGCAGCATGGTCGGCACGGGCTTGGAGGGCCGAATGGCCTGTTCCTGTGCTGTACATTTCTTTGTTCTTTGTTCTTTTGTTTGTTCTGAATAGAAACTAAAATCAGACGCAAATCAGTATAAAGATGATTTCCAGATATCAGAATATAATGCTCATGTGTTATATTCAGGGAAGTACTGACAAATAAAAGATTAAACTTTCAAAACCATTTTGGTTTTGCCAGACCCAAACCATCCTCATGCGCTGCAGGAAAGGATGTCCCGAAGTGTGGTACATTGGCGAGACCATGCAGACGCTGCGACAACGAATGAACGGACATCGCGCAACAATCACCAGGCAGGAATGTTCCCTTCCAGTCGGGGAACACTTCAGCAGTCAAGGGCATTCAGCCTCTGATCTCCGGGTAAGCGTTCTCCAAGGCGGCCTTCAGGACGCGCGACAACGCAGAATCGCCGAGCAGAAACTTATAGCCAAGTTCCGCACACATGAGTGCAGCCTCAACCGGGACCTGGGATTCATGTCGCATTACATTCATCCCCCACCATCTGGCCTGCAAAATCCTACCAACTGTCCTGGCTTGATGCAATTCACACCTCTTTAACCTGGGGTCACCCCATCTCTGGATCTGTAAAGATTTAATCACCTGCTAATGGTCGCATTCCAAGCAGTGTTTGGCATCTTTGAATTTGTCTATATATGTGTTTCTGGAACATACCTCTTCATTCACCTGAGGAAGGAGCAGCGCTCCGAAAGCTAGTGACATCGAAACAAACCTGTTGGACTTTAACCTGGTGTTGTAAGACTTCGTACTGTGCTCACCCTAGTCCAACGCTGGCATCTCCACATCATTTGAAGGCTAAGCATGGAAAATTCAAGGACAAACCTTTTGGTTTTTTCAAAGGATGCAGCGAGAGCTTAAATCATCAGCTTAAGTCCTTAGTAGAAATTTAACATTGAATGAAAAAGCAAGTGAGATTGAGAGGTCCAAGCAGGCTCACCTCCCACATTAAAGGTAAGTAAAACTGGTGTGGCGTAAAGGCGTGGGTCATGAAGCTTGGCTGGCATGGATCCTGGAGGTTGGCCAGTTGGTAAAAGTGGATCCCGGGAAAAAATGTTTGAAAAACACAGGTCTAGACCCAATCATTTTAGACAGTTTTATCAATGGCCTTCCCTCCATCATACTGTTGGAAGTGGGATGGTCACTGTGCAATGTTCAATACAATTCACAATTCCTCGGTTAATGAAGTAGCCCATAACAATATGCAGCAAGACCTCAACTCCATTCAGCCTTGAGCTTACAAGTGGCAACTAAAATTTGCACCACACAAGTCCCAGGCAATGACCATCTCTAACAAGAGAAAATCTCCCCATCGTTCCTTGACATTTAATGGCATTACCATCACAGAATCTCCCACTATCAACATCATGGGAGTTGCCATTGACCAGAAACTGAACTGAACTAGTCATATAAATACAGTGGTTACAGAGCAGATCAAAGGCTGGGAATTCTGTGGTGAGTAACTCACCACCTGACTCTCCAAAACCTGCCCGATCCACCTCAGGGGTGTCCCAATTGATCCATCAGTAGATCGAGAATATGAGCAGACCCCTGTATGGTTGAAAATAGTTTTTTAAAAAGGATTCCCCTACAAAAGGGAGCAATGGCATTTTGTTCACGGTCCCCAGCACTCGATGGCTCCCGCAGAATAAACACCAAATGTGTTTTCATGCTGTAGGACCTTCCAGTTTTCCACTGGACATTTAATTGAAGTTACCAAAATCCTTGGGGGATACTATTGGACCCGGCGCCTGACCCTTTCCCAACCCAGCCCACACTCTCAGGCCAACCGGAAGATGGGATTCAAGCTGGGCGGGTCTTGTCTTAATTAGCCAAGCATTATGAAATCTCATTGAAAAAGCGATGTTGCCTGGGACCAGATTGTACTTGACTTCCAGGCCTATTGATTTTGCACGCAATCCAAGTGTGACATTCAGGCCCTTTCCTCGTAAATTCTCTTCCCAACGGAACTGTGGGTCTACCTGCACCTGATGGACAACGGTTCAAGGAGACGGCTCACCATCACCTTCTCGAGGAAAATTGGGGTTGGACAACAAATGCTGGCCTTGCTGGCGATATCCATACCCGAAGAAAGTAAGGAAACACCTTCTAAAGCTTTCAACTTAGAAGAGATTTGAGACTGAACGAATGTTGGGATGAGAGGAGGAGAATTAGGTATGCAGACAACCACATCATCCATTAATTCAGCCCCACCAGTGGCCAGGCCTCATTGACGTCTCATATAACCTGGAGTGTATCATCTTTGCATATCTCCGAGGCATAAAATACCTTTCATGAAGTGCAGCCTTCTCCTTCAAGGGGGCTGAGAACATTCAGGCACACTTGTCCTCATGTTCTTCCTTACTAAGTGCATCTCTTGCAAGAAAGAGGAAAGTGTGTCAATGAATTTCCTGTAATATGTTTGGATGATGCTGCTGTTATGGTTGGATAGCTGACATTGTGCACAAACTGTGAATTGTGGGTGGGAAGATTGCAATACATGGCTAAATGTAACAATGTTGTATATCAGGTGGGTAACCCCCCTTCCCCTCCACTATCCATAAAATGTGGCATATTGGCATATGGTTGGAATCCAACATTTATGATGCTGGTCGGCCATTTTACAGAAATCAAGCGGTCACTGAAGTCAGAAATCTACCTAAGTTTTGAATTCAATCAATCACAACCTTGTTGAGGCAATTAACACGCCAATGCATCCAAAATTTAATAATATATTTTATTCTTGTCACAGGTAGGCTTACATTAACACTGCAATGAAGTTACTGTGAAAAGCCCCGAATCGCTACATTCCGTCACCTGTCCAAGTACACAGAGGGAGAATTCAGAATGTTCAATTCACCTGACAAGCAAGTATTTCGGGACTTGCGGGGGGGGAACCCGAGCACCCGGAGGAAGCCCACGCAGCCATAGGGAGAACATGCAGACTCCGCACAGACAGTGACCCCAAGCCGGGAATCAAACCCAGGTCCCTAGTGCTGTGAATCAACAGTGCTAACCACTGTGCTACCGTGCTGCCCATAAACTCCACGCAGACGGAGACCCGGGGCCGGGATTGAACCCGGGTCCTCAGCGCCCTAGGCACCAGTGCTAACCACTGCGCCACTTTAGACGGTCTTTTCAAATTTACGTTCTCTACACTGGCTGAACTGGCAAGTGTATATCTTGTCAGGGAGTGAAATTGGCACAGAGTACTTAGAAAGCTTCAAAACAGTTTGGGATATTTAAGCATCTTTCATTGATTTGCCATTGCAAGGGAGGGATCCCTTGACTGTCTTTCAGTTATGGATGAGCCTTGTAAGGCTGTTTCAAAACTGATATTCAAAAATGGATGATGTGGTCATCTCGTGTGTGACCACCAACAAAGACTTCTGCAGGTCTCTGCATGGTACCCTGGCAGTCATACCATGATTCTTACATCCTGAGACACTTCCAGGTGCCAAGACTCTTAATCCTGGCACTGAAATTGGATAAGTGGATTCTGGGCGACAAGGGCTATCCACTGAGGAGATGGCCCATGAACCCTGTGAGGAGTCAGGAATAGAAATTCTTTCCCCTTAATATATCTGTACGAAATTCCTTTAACCACTTTAAGGACCTTTAAACTAGCAGGCAAATAAATTATGTACAGAAGCACTTGTGCATATGCTAATGACTGTATAATTGACTGTATAATGCCAGAGATTGAATTTATGGTGGAGATATTGCAAATGCCATTGAGGTTGAGGGTCAAACCTGCAACGAGCAAGCATTTGTCAAGAGCTATTATCCTAAGGAGTGTCTTGCTCAGGGCTGGTCTCATAAGTAGTACAGCATTATGTATTATCCAGAGATGAGTGCAGGTCTCTGCCTGCAACTCCCCACACAGTAAGCTCCTAATTTTTAAATATGTTACTGTCGGTCGTTGATAACTAGGTACCAGACATTTCTCCTTAGGAAGAATCATTAATAATAAAATGGAGGATCAGTTGATTTGTGCATAGATCTATTTTAATAGAGGTCTTTCATTTGTCATCCAGCAGTTCAAGTAGTGCTGCCTCTTGATAACAATACTCAGCCTTCATTTTCTCAGAAAGCAAGAAAAACACAACATTGAATTCTACACCAGCCAGTAGTATCCCATGGCCAGTGAAGGATGGGGGAGAAGGTTTGCTGATGGCAACAGGTGAAGGATATGTGGTGTTGGGTGCTCTGGTGCACAGATGAGCCAACACAGTTGTATGTGGTACAACTCTATTTTATTTTAACTCTTATAATACAGTTCGTTCTGGATACTCTGCACGTGCTGTCTCCCTGAGTGTGTCGTGTAGTAGATCTGTCCTGGTCCTCCTCTGCAGCTAATACTGACCACCGGGGGTCGTGTCTGTGCTTTTATATCTTTCTGTCATTGGTTGTGGTGTTGTGTGTTCTGATTTGTCTGTTGGTGTGTCTATCATGATGTGTGTGTTTGAATATCATGACAGGATAGAAGGGCCTTGTGTCACACTGTGGGCGGCACGATGGCACAGCACTTAACAATACTGCCTCACAGCTCCCGGGACCCAGGTTCAATTCTGGCCTTGGGTGACTAATTGTGTGGAGTTTGCACTTTCTCCTTGTTTCTGGGTTTCCTCTGGGTGCTCCGGTTTCCTCCCACAGTCCAGAGATGTGCAAGTTAGGTGGATTGGCCATGCTAAATTGCCTCTCAGTGTCCAAAGGTTAGGTTGGGTTACTGGGATAGGGTGGAGGTGTGGGCATAAGTAGGGTTCCAAGGGCCTGTGTAGACTCGATGGGCCGAATGGCCTCCTTCTGCACTGTAAATTATATGATTCTATGATTAGAATGCAAATATGGAAGATTGTGAAAAGATTGGGTCATCTAAAGATAATGAGAAAACGTTGTACTTCTCAGGTGATGGTGCTAATTATAAAACAATACAGCCGTGCTTTCTCCAATGAGAAAGGCATCTGTCAAATCAATTTTTCGTGATCAGTGATTAATCCAACTATGGTCTAGTGGGCATCTAACTGGAGATTATAAAGTGTTTTTGTTTTATTTACTCTTGGGAAATGGGCACCATTATCAGTCGGAAACCACCTTCTTTATCCACTGCAATGCATATTGGGAAGATGCACCACAGTACTGTTTGCTGGAGAGTTGTAGGAATTTGACCCAGTGATTGTGAAAGGAATGCAATATATGTCCAAGTCAGGATGCCGTGTCACTTGTAGGTGTTGGCATTCTCATGCGTCTGCTGCCCTTGCCCTTTTCGGTGGGTTTGGGAGAACTTGTAACTAAATCTTCACCACAGGTATTGGACATGTGCAGTTCAATGTCAGAGGAGGAGAATTAGAAGTGAAGCAACAGCACGACCCATTCTCGTCCAGCTTTACACATTCTTCATGTTACTCATTAATGAAATGGTGATAATTTTGGGCTTCTAACTTTCATTGCTGCTGCTTCTGAGATTGAAATTCAAATGAAAAACACCATAACCAGCGGGAATGCTGCATTTTGTTTCGGCAAAAGGCAGCCCACTTCAACATTTTGCTGTACAGCACAAATAAAAACACATGGCAAACAAGCTTGTGATTTATAAAATCAATCCCTTCAGTAGTCTCACAGCTCATTCTGTATGCAGAACCTCTGCATTTTCCAAAGATAAATTAGCACCATATGCAAAGAGGCAGAGTGCACCACAGAAAGAGTAATCAAACAGCAAAATTAAAACGTCAGAAATGTCGAAATAATTGTGAACAGCAAAGTGAGCTGCCTATAATTATAAATAACGTCGCTGATGTAGCACATGTGCTTGCACAGAACATTAAAATGCTCAGGATACAGTTCCAGCTGGACATTTTACTGCAAAGATATCTAATATTTTTCCTTTAATAAGCACTAGGACACTTGCAAAACTGTGAGTAATTTGGAGTCTTTTTTTCATTAGCCGTGACCAACCCTTGCCAGATGACGAAGGCTCTTGTTTGTGCTCATTTCCCTGAATTTTGCTGGGATGCTGTGTTTGTTTAATAAAAACACAAACAGATGCCATATCCTGTCATCAGTGTGGCAACGCTGAAAGGTTTAATGTGACCAGTATGGATTGTATGCAGATCTTTGTCGTGTTGGCTTTTAATTCTGACAATTTGTAGATACAAATTACTGTTCTTGTATTAGTTATGAGTAAGGAGTGTATTACACTGAACCCGTTGACATAAACCCAGCCAATAAAATAGGAACAGAGTAGAATTCCAACATGTTTAATGTAGATGACTGGTTTGGTTTCATGAAAAGTCGACAGAATGAAATCACATTTTTAATTGGGGACATAGGTGAGCAACAATGTAACACCATTTTATTCCTGAGTTTGCTTTACATTTTGGAATTCTGACTCCTACCCAAACCTATCAGGAATGATGTGGTGACGGGAGAGCAGGTACCCAATTTTAGGTTGCTGGAGGCCACTGATGGGCATCCGAAGAAATGACCCCCCCACCCCGGCACTAAAGTAAGTTGGGTGATGCTGGAGGAAGGAAGAGTGAGGTGGGTTAAGATTTCTGCCCAACAAGAAAACACAAAAAAACCCTGAAAAATGCTGCTATTGGTGAGCCGCATCTAGCCAAGGATCCATCTAGGGGTTGTGAAAAAGTGCTCCCTGCACTGGAATATGACCCAAAGTTTGGCTGGGCCTCGCTCTCATCCGTTGAGGCTTTTTCCAATTCCTTGATGGTGTTCCCAATGGAATCCAATTGTCTCTTGTCCAGGGCCACCAGCATGGTGGTCAGGGCCTCCATGACCGACACCCTGACAGAAGCTTTAATGTCGGTCTTGATTTCCTCCTTGAGCTCCCTGAGCTCTCTAGTGAGGAACCTCTTCCATCCACCCTCCAGTGAGGGGAGCCCTATGTGTGATTTGCCGGTCCCCCTCATTCTGGTGTGGCTGGCACTTCTTTGCCTCTGGCGTCCGCCATCTTGACCGCTTGTTTCTCCTGGTTTCTGCCGTGTTTTAGAACATAGAACATAGAACATAGAACAATACAGTGCAGTACAGGCCCTTCGGCCCACGATGTTGCACCGAAACAAAAGCCATCTAACCTACACTATGCCATTATCATCCATATGTTTATCCAATAAACTTTTCAATGCCCTCAATGTTGGCGAGTTCACTACTGTAGCAGGTAGGGCATTCCACGGCCTCACTACTCTTTGCGTAAAGAACCTACCTCTGACCTCTGTCCTATATCTATTACCCCTCAGTTTAAAGTTATGTCCCCTCGTGCCAGCCATATCCATCTGCGGGAGAAGGCTCTCACTGTCCACCCTATCCAACCCCCTGATCATTTTGTATGCCTCTATTAAGTCTCCTCTTAACCTTCTTCTCTCCAACGAAAACAACCTCAAGTCCATCAGCCTTTCCTCATAAGATTTTCCCTCCATACCAGGCAACATCCTGGTAAATCTCCTCTGCACCCGCTCCAAAGCCTCCACGTCCTTCCTATAATGCGGTGACCAGAACTGTACGCAATACTCCAAATGCGGCCGTACCAGAGTTCTGTACAGCTGCAACATGACCTCCCGACTCCGGAACTCAATCCCTCTACCAATAAAGGCCAACACTCCATAGGCCTTCTTCACCACCCTATCAACCTGGGTGGCAACTTTCAGGGATCTATGTACATGGACACCTAGATCCCTCTGCTCATCCACACTTTTGCTTCTTTGCGGCCTTTGGAGCTACTGTTGCTCAGCATCATCTCTTGTAGGTAGGGTGAGGGGATACTTTTTTCCCTGTTATAGTGGGCTATTTTGAGTAAAAGAGTCTAATTTTGGGTTCTGAGGAGGAGAGCCATCTTTTGTGCGTCTGCTCACCACATCACCTCTACTGGAAGTCCCCCTCAACCTGATCTGATCTGACTACTCCCCCTGCCACCAACTAACCCCAAACCCTACCTACCATTAACCACCTTACTAACACCCAAACTAACCCAACTATCCCCAACCACACAACTAACAACCAACCCAGTCTGACAGCCTCCGAAAATCTAACTGCACCCCAACAATCTGGCCCAGCCTGACTACCCCCCAACAACCCAGCTAACACCCAATTCAATCCAACTATCCTCCAACTACATGGCCCAACATGACTATCCACCGACTAATACCCAACTAGCTGCGTCTACCCGACTAACGAGATTGAGAGTATAGAGGTCAGGAGCACAGAATTGACTTCGCAGGAGGGGGCCAGTGTTCAGGTAGGTGGTTTGAAGTGTGTCTACTTCAATGCCAGGAGTATACGAAATAAGGTAGGGGAACTGGCAGCATGGGTTGGTACCTGGGACTTCGATGTTGTGGCCATTTCGGAGACGTGGATAGAGCAGGGACAGGAATGGTTGTTGCAGGTTCCAGGGTTTAGGTGTTTTAGTAAGCTCAGAGAAGGAGGCAAAAGAGGGGGAGGTGTGGCGCTGCTAGTCAAAAACAGTATTACGGTGGCGGAGAGGATGCTAGATGGGGACTCTTCTTCCGAGGTAGTATGGGCTGAGGTTAGAAACAGGAAAGGAGAGGTCATCCTGTTGGGAGTTTTCTATAGGCCTCCAAATAGTTCTAGGGATGTAGAGGAAAGGATGGCGAAGATGGTTCTGGATAAGAGCGCAAGTAACAGGGTAGTTATTATGGGAGACTTTAACTTTCCAAATATTGAGTGGAAAAGATATCGTTCGAGCACATTAGATGGGTCGTTTTTTGTACAATGTGTGCAGGAGGGTTTCCTGACACAATATGTTGACAGGCCAACAAGAGGAGAGGCCACATTGGATTTGGTTTTGGGTAATGAACCAGGCCAGGTGTTAGATTTGGAGGTAGGTGAGCACTTTGGGGACAGTGACCACAATTCGGTGACGTTTACGTTAGTGATGGAAAGTGATGGATAAGTATACCCCGCAGGGCAAGAGTTATAGCTGGGGGAAGGGCAATTATGATGCCATTAGACATGACTTGGGGGGGATAGGTTGGAGAAGTAGGCTGCAAGTGTTGGGCACACTGGATATGTGGAGCTGGTTTAAGGAACAGCTACTGCGTGTTCTTGATAAGCATGTACCGGTCAGGCAGGGAGGAAGGCGTCGAGCGAGGGAACCGTGGTTTACCAAAGAAGTGGAATCTCTTGTTAAGAGGAAGAAGGAGGCCTATGTGAAGATGAGGAGTGAAGTTTCAGTTGGGGCGCTTGATAGTTACAAGGTAGCGAGGAAGGATCTAAAGAAAGAGCTAAGACGAGCAAAGAGGGGACATGAGAAGTATTTGGCAGGTAGGATCAAGGAAAACCCAAAAGCTTTCTATTGGTATGTCAGGAATAAAAGAATGACTAGGGTAAGAGTAGGGCCAGTCAAGGACAGGGATGGGAAGTTGTGTGTGGAGTCTGAAGAGATAGGCGAGATACTAAATGAATATTTTTCGTCAGTATTCACTCAGGAAAAAGAGAATGTTGTGGAGGAGAATGCTGAGACCCAGGCTAGTAGAATAGATGGCATTGAGGTACGTAGGGAAGAGGTGTTGGCAATTCTGGACAGGCTGAAAATAGATAAGTCCCCGGGGCCTGATGGGATTTATCCTAGGATTCTCTGGGAAGCCAGGGAAGAGATTGCTGGGCCTTTGGCTTTGATTTTTATGTCATCATTGGCTACAGGAATAGTGCCAGAGGACTGGAGGATAGCAAATGTGGTCCCTTTGTTCAAGAAGGGGAGTAGAGACAACCCCGGCAACTATAGACCGGTGAGCCTCACGTCTGTTGTGGGTAAAGTCTTGGAGGGGATTATAAGAGACAAGATTTATAATCATCAAGATAGGAATAATATGATTAGGGATAGTCAGCATGGCTTTGTGAAGGGTAGGTCATGCCTCACAAACCTTATCAAGTTCTTTGAGAAGGTGACTGAACAGGTAGACGAGGGTAGAGCAGTTGATGTGGTGTATATGGATTTCAGTAAAGCGTTTGATAAGGTTCCCCACGGTAGGCTATTGCAGAAAATACGGAGGCTGGGGATTGAGGGTGATTTAGAGATGTGGATCAGAAATTGGCTAGCTGAAAGAAGACAGAGGGTGGTGGTTGATGGGAAATGTTCAGAATGGAGTTCAGTTACAAGTGGCGTACCACAAGGATCTGTTCTGGGGTCGTTGCTGTTTGTCATTTTTATCAATGACCTAGAGGAGGACGCAGAAGGGTGGGTGAGTAAATTTGCAGACGACACTAAAGTCGGTGGTGTTGTCGACAGTGCGGAAGGATGTAGCAGGTTACAGAGGGACATAGATAAGCTGCAGAGCTGGGCTGAGAGGTGGCAAATGGAGTTTAATGTAGAGAAGTGTGAGGTGATTCACTTTGGAAGGAATAACAGGAATGCGGAATATTTGGCTAATGGTAAAGTTCTTGGAAGTGTGGATGAGCAGAGGGATCTAGGTGTCCATGTACATAGATCCCTGAAAGCTGCCACCCAGGTTGATAGGGTTCTGAAGAAGGCCTATGGAGTGTTGGCCTTTATTGGTAGAGGGATTGAGTTCCGGAGTCATGAGGTCATGTTGCAGCTGTACAAAACTCTGGTACTGCCGCATTTGGAGTATTGCGTACAGTTCTGGTCACCGCATTATAGGAAGGACGTGGAACCTTTGGAGCGGGTGCAGAGGAGATTTACCAGGATGTTGCCTGGTATGGAGGGAAAATCTTATGAGGAAAGGCTGATGGACTTGAGGTTGTTTTCATTAGAGAGAAGAAGGTTAAGAGGAGACTTAATAGAGGCATACAAAATGATCAGGGGGTTAGATAGGGTGGACAGTGAGAGCCTTCTCCCGCGGATGGAAATGGCTAGCACGAGGGGACATAGCCTTAAACTGAGAGGTAATAGATATAGGACAGAGGTCAGAGGTAGGTTCTTTACGCAAAGAGTGGTGAGGCCGTGGAATGCCCTACCTGCAACAGTAGTGAACTCGCCAACATTGAGGGCATTTAAAAGTTTATTGGATAAGCATATGGATGATAATGGCATAGTGTAGGTTAGATGGCTTTTGTTTTTTTGACTTCCCATGTCGGTGCAACATCTTGGGCCGAAGGGCCTGTACTGCGCTGTATCGTTCTATGTTCTATGTTTCACGCGCAACCCAACGCGACTAACCCCCAACCCAACCCGACTATCCCTGCAACCATCTGACTGTCCCTCTTACCACTGACTATCCTCTAACCAGCCAAATACCCCACAATTAAAATCTCAACCAACCCTCGCCGACCATACATGACTATTCCCATGACCAACAGACTAGCCCCCCCACTCTAAACAAACTAATCTCTGACCACCCAACTACTCCCCACAACCTGACAACCTCCTGACTACCCCCAACCACTTGACTACCTCCCCGACCGCCTGGTTTCCCACTGATCCCACCAAACTATCCTAGACACGGCTACACACTGACCACACCTCACCCTGACCTGACCATCTGGCTAACCCTGACCTAACTACCCCCATGATCTGACTACCCACTCACCCATTTCTCCATGTACCCATCTCATTAACCTTATCCACCTGCCCAACCACCTAGCCATTCACACTCAGTCACTCACTCATTCACCTATTCATCCACCCACTCGTTCACTCATCTATTCATTCACCAATAGATTGGACCTTTAAATACTTTCCAGAATTTGGCAGTTACTGTGCTGACCCTCATCATTTCTCGATCTGTGGATTTCTGTACTGAAGGAGCCCTTGCTCATCATGGAGCAGGAGTCTTGCCTTTTTAAACCTATCAAGGTGAGTGAAAGTTTTCTGTCAAATCAAATTTGGGAAGGGGTGGTTCTGACTCTGATTGGAAGATTTGAATCTCATACTATCCGAGGTTAAATTTGCAACAGGGTTCAAGTGAAGTTGATGCCTCATTTTGAATATTTCTAAAGCCTTTGACTGTCTGTGATACGGGCCGCGTATGCTTCCTAAAATCCAGGGGTTAAAATAACACCTGCAGTAGTGCAGCCCAAATCGGGAAGTAGGTTGGTACTCCGCCTCAATTTAAAATCCTAAACGTCTCATCCTTAACCAACATGGGCAGTCAAAGGATTAAAATGTGGGCTCAGTCATAACTGTGATATTTACACAAAGCTGAAAAACATCCAACAGCCTTCTTTGACAAACCCATTGGAATAATTTTAGTGTGTCAGTGCATGGGTTTGGGCGCAGGTGGAGAGTGCAATCCTGAAAAACAACACAACAGAGCATCAAGAAGCCATCTCGAACACCTGACTTCAGCACTAATGTACTTCAAGCACAGTTGGGGTGTATTTAAACTAGTGTGAGAGGGGGATGGGATCCCAGGAGTTGGACAGATGGGTCAAACTCAGATCAGGGAAATGGTACAACTTCAGCTGGTGATGCAGAAGATGTAGTGATAGACATGAAAGTACAGGAGAAGCAAAGTTTTAAAAGTGTCCAGCAAGGAAAATAATGGGGTTTAACTGTTTATACTTCAATACAAGGAGCATTACAAACAGGATAGATGCATTAAGAGCACAGATAGATACATGGCAGCAGGATGTCAATGCTGTAACGGGAATCTTGCTAAAGGAGGGACAAAATTGCAGCTCGATATCCCTGATTAAAGAGTCTTCAGACACAGTAGAGTGGGAGATACAAAAAAATGAGGGAGGAGTAGCACTAATGGTTAAGGATCTCCAATTGTGAGAAGGGATGATATACTAAACGGGTCACCAAACGAGGCTTTATAGGTTGCACTTAGGAATGAAAAAAAGGGCAGTCTCACTCCTGGGAGTATACTACAGACCCAAAATTGTGAAAGGGAGATAGAAGATCAAATATGTAGACAAATTTCTGCCTATAATAACAAGAGGGCAATAATAGGAGGAGACTTTAACTATCCCAATATCAACTGGGATTCAAACACTATAAGGAGAACTGAGGGAGAAAAATTCATAGTGTGTCCAGGAAACTTTTTTCAACCAATTAGTGACAAACCCAACAAAACAAAATGCAAATCTAGATCTAGTCTTGGGGAACGAAGAAGGGGAAGTGGATGAAGCGACAGTTGGTGACCATATTGGGGATAGTGATCACAATTCAGTTAGATTCAGTATTGGAAAGGGTCAGAGATAAAGCAGGAGTAGAATTTTTGAACTAGAGGAAGGCAAATTTTGCAGAATGAGAAAGGACTTGGCTGAGGGAGACTAGCCAGCTAATTTATCCTAGAGGATAAATCAGTGGAAAACCAGTGGGAAGCAAGAAAAAGTGAGATTCTAAATGTACAAAGTGGACAAGTCCCCTCCAAAAATAGAGTGGTATTTCCAAATCTAGACCCCTTGGTTGTCCAGAGGAGAAGATCAAACAGAAAAATAAAGCCTATGATAAGCATGAAGAACCAAGAACTGCAGATAGCCTAGACGAGAATAGGAAATGCAGGGACAAAGTCAAAAAGCAAATAAGGAAATCAAAGAGAGGGCATGAAAAAAGATTAGCAAGTAAAGTTAAAGATGTTTTACCAATATATTAATGGTAAAAGATTAGTTAAGGAAAACAATTATAGGCCAGTTAGTCTTACGTTGTTGGTGGGCAAATTAGTAGCATCAATCCTGAGAGATAGAATTAACTTTCACACAGAAAAGCATGGACTAGTCCGGGATAGTCAGCATGGATTTGTTAAAGGAAGGGTATTGCCTCGCAAATTTGATTGAATTATTTGAGGAAATGACACGAAGGGTCGATGAAGATAGTGCAGTGGATGTCATGTAAGTGCATTTTAGCAAGGCTTTTGGCAAAGGCCCACAGGCAGATTGGTCACAAAAGTGAAAGCCCATGAGATACTGGTCAATGTGGTCAACTAGATAAAAAGTTGGCTTTATAACAGGAAACAAAGAGTGTTGGTTGATGGCTGTCCTTGAAACTGGAACGTTGTTTCAAGTGGTGTTCCACATGGCTCGGTGTTGGGGCCCCTTACTGTTATATATTAATGATTTGGACATGACTCTGGGGGCACGATTGGGAAATTTGCAGACGAGACAAAGACTGACCGAATGGTGGACAGTGCAGAAGATAGTTATTACAGAATCACAGAATAATACAATGCAGAAGAGGCCCATCGAGTTTGCAACAACGCATGAAAGACATCTAACCTGCCTACCTAATTCTATTTGCCAGCACTTGGCCCATAGCCTTGAATGTTATGGTGTGCCAAGTGCTCACCCAGGTACTTTTTTAAAGGAAGTGAGGCAACCCGTCTATACCACCCCCACCCTCCCAGACAGTGCATTCCAGACTGTCAGCAACCTCTGGATAAAAACATTTTTCTCAAGTCTCCCCTAAACCTCCTGCCCCTTATATCTTGTGTCCCCTTGTAACTGACCCTTCAACTAAGGGGAACAGCTGCTCCCTATCCACCCTGTCCATGCCCCTCATAATCTTGTACACCTTGATCAGGTCGCCCCTTAGTCTTCTCTGCTCCAGCAAAAACAACCCAAACCTATCCAACCTCCCTTCATAACTTAAATGTTCCATCGCAGGCAAGATCCTGGTGAATCACCTCTGTACCCCCTTCAGTGCAATCACATCCTTCCAATAATATGGCAACCAGAATTGCACACACTGCTTCAGCTGTGGCCTCACGAAAGTTCTATAGAACTCCAACATGACATCCCTCTTTTTGTAATGTATGCTATAATCTCCAACATGGGTTGGTGGAGTGGGCGATTAAAGTGGCAAATGGAATTTAACACAAGAGTGTGAGGTCATGCATTTAGGGAAGTCAAATAGTTATTGGGAGTACACAATAAATAGGAGTAGATGAAGTGAGAGATCTTGACAAGTCCACAGGTCCCTAAGGCAGCAGTTCAAGTAGGCAAGATTGTAAAGAAAGCATATGGAATGCTCTCCTTCGTTGACAGAGATATAGAATATAAAAGTAAGAATATAATGTTAGAATTGTATAAAACACTGGTGTGGCCACAACTGGAGTATTGTGTGCAGATCTGGCCGCCTCATTACAGGAACGATATAATTGCTCTAGAGAGGGTACAGAGGAGGTTTACAAGAATGTTACCAGGGCTAGAAAAGTGTGTCTACGAGGAGAGATTGGGTAGGTTGGGGATATTTTCCTGGGAACAAAGAAGGCTGAGGGTGACTTAATTGTGGTGTACAAAATTATGAGGGGAAGAGTGGACAGGATAAAAATGTTTCCCTTGGTACGTACTCCTGTCAGTGAACGTTGATGGTGGAAGGAATGAATGGAGTTGGAGTATATGGTAGTTAAGCAGGGTGACTTGTCCTGAATGGTGTCAACCTCCTAAAGCATTGTTGAATCTAACCTGCTCCAGAGAATTCTGGAACCAGGGGACATAGATTCAAGATAAGAGGCAGAAGGTATAGAGGGGACATGAGGAATAACTTTTTTATGCAGATGGGAGTCTGGAATTTGCTGTCCAAGTTGCTGGTGGAGGCAGAGACCTTAAACCCTTTTAAAAAGTACCTGGATCTGCACCTTAAGTGCTGGAAGCTTCAGGGCTATGGAACGTGTGCCGGAAGGTTGGATTAGAAAGGGTATCTGGGTGTCCTCAGGCTGTAATGGACAAGATGGGATGAATGGCCTCCTTCAGAACTGTAAATGTTCTATGGTTCTAACCTCGTTGGGAGATGTAGTTGTCTTGGTCTATATGTTAAATACTCAATTTGAGTAATATGGATGTGGTTCCATGGGATCCTGAGGTTTCCTGGGACTCGTTGAAGAAAGCAAGGTGAGAACACAGTGACAATTGCAGGGAACTAAGACCTGAGAGAGAAATAAGTACTCACTATTCACAGCCAACTTTCCTCCCTGCTTGTTGCAAGGGGTTGTTCACAATATTTGCACGGAGACTTTAAACACCTTGGAAGTGTTAGCCATACCTTGGAACTCTTTTCAGATCTTTATGGGTGTTGCTTATACTATGTTACTTTGGGCCTCAGATGAGGATCACCATGATCATCAGGAGCAGCAACATCTTCTTGCCTACAGACTATTATTCTCAGATACTAATGCAATCCATGCCCGTATGCCTCAAGATCTGGACCCTATTCACCCTTAGGCTGATGACTAGCAAATAGCATACATGCTACACAAGTACCTGGCGTTGATCATCTCTAACAAAAGAGAATCTAACCTGCTCTCCTTGATAATTAGTGGCATTGCCTTTTGAATCCCCTGTTGGACTGTGGAGACCGGGGCAAGTCAAAGGCTGCCTATTCTGTGGCAAATAACTCATCACCTGACTCCCGAAAGCCTTTGTGCCATCTATAAGGCACAATTCAGGGGCACTGGTGGAGTATTCTGCTGGATAAGTGTAAATCCAACAATGCTTTAGCAGCTTTACACCATCCAGAACAAGTCACCTTGCTTAACTAGCATATACTAGTTTAATCATTAATTCCCTCCACTATCAACGTACACTGACAGGAGTTTGGCAGGAAGGATCAAGGAAAACCCAAAAGCTTTCTATAGGTATGTCAGGAATAAGCGAATGACTAGGGAAAGAGTAGGAGCAGTCAAGGACAGGGATGGGAAATTGTGTGTGGAGTCTGAAGAGATAGGCGAGATACTAAATGAATATTTTTCGTCAGTATTCACTCAGGAAAAAGATAATGTTGTGGAGGAGAATGCTGAGCCCCAGGCTAATAGAATAGATGGCATTGAGGTACGTAGGGAAGAGGTGTTGGCAATTCTGGACAGGCTGAAAATAGATAAGTCCCCGGGACCTGATGGGATTTATCCTAGGATTCTCTGGGAGGCCAGGGAAGAGATTGCTGGACCTTTGGCTTTGATTTTTATGTCATCATTGGCTACAGGAATAGTGCCAGAGGACTGGAGGACAGCAAATGTGGTCCCTTTGTTCAAAAAGGGGAGCAGAGACAACCCCGGCAACTATAGACCGGTGAGCCTCACGTCTGTAGTGGGTAAAGTCTTGGAGGGGATTATAAGAGACAAGATTTATAATCATCTAGATAGGAATAATATGATCAGGGATAGTCAGCATGGCTTTGTGAAGGGTAGGTCATGTCTCACAAACCTTATTGAGTTCTTTGAGAAGGTGACTGAACAGGTAGATGAGGATAGAGCAGTTGATGTGGTGTATATGGATTTCAGCAAAGCGTTTGATAAGGTTCCCCACGGTAGGCTATTGCAGAAAATACGGAGGCTGGGGATTGAGGGTGATTTAGAGATGTGGATCAGAAATTGGCTAGCTGAAAGAAGACAGAGGGTGGTGGTTGATGGGAAATGTTCAGAATGGAGTACAGTCACAAGTGGAGTACCACAAGGATCTGTTCTGGGGCCGTTGCTGTTTGTCATTTTTATCAATGACCTAAAGGAAGGCACAGAAGGGTGGGTGAGTAAATTTGCAGACGATACTAAAGTCGGTGGTGTTGTCGATAGTGTGGAAGGATGTAGCAGGTAACAGAGGGATATAGATAAGCTGCAGAGCTGGGCTGAGAGGTGGCAAATGGAGTTTAATGTAGAGAAGTGTGAGGTGATTCACTTTGGAAGGAATAACAGGAATGCGGAATATTTGGCTAATGATAAAGTTCTTGAAAGTGTGGATGAGCAGAGGGATCTAGGTGTCCATGTACATAGATTCCTGAAAGTTGCCAACCAGGTTGATAGGGTTGTGAAGAAGGCCTATGGAGTGTTGGCCTTTATTGGTAGAGGGATTGAGTTCCGGAGTCGGGAGGTCATGTTGCAGCTGTACAGAACTCTGGTACGGCCGCATTTGGAGTATTGCGTACAGTTCTGGTCACCGCATTATAGGAAGGACGTGGAGGCTTTGGAGCGGGTGCAGAGGAGATTTACCAGGATGTTGCCTGGTATGGAGGGAAAATCTTATGAGGAAAGGCTGATGGACTTGAGGTTGTTTTCATTAGAGAGAAGAAGGTTAAGAGGTGACTTAATAGAGGCATACAAAATGATCAGGGGGTTAGATAGGGTGGACAGTGAGAGCCTTCTCCCGCGGATGGAAATGGCTGGCACGAGGGGACATAACCTTAAACTGAGGGGTAATAGATATAGGACAGAGGTCAGAGGTAGGTTCTTTACGCAAAGAGTAGTGAGGCCGTGGAATGCCCTACCTGCTACAGTAGTGAACTCGCCAACATTGAGGGCATTTAAAAGTTTATTGATAAACATATGGATGATAATGGCATAGTGTAGGTTAGATGGCTTTTGTTTCGGTGCAACATCGTGGGCCGAAGGGCCTGTACTGCGCTGTATATGTTCTATGTACGTACCAGCTACAAGATACTGCAGTAACTCAGCAAGATCCCTTTGTCAGCACCTTCCAAACCCATGACCTCAACTAACTAGAAGAACAAGGACAACAGATGCATGGCAACACCACCATCCACTATCCAGATTGTATCAGAATTTTATTATTGTTCTTTTACAGTTACTGGGTCAAAATCCCTTCATAATAGTAAAAGTGAATACCTTCACTCCACAGAATTTGGTGGCTCAAGAAGGCAGCTCCCCAAGACCTTCTCAAAGGCAATTAGGAATGCTGACCTTGTGAGTGATACTCACGTTCCATGAATAAATGAATCTTTGTCGTTCCCTCCCCCAGAGGACTGTGAAAACTCAGTCATTGAATATTTTTAAAGTAGAGATTGATAGATTTCTAGATACAAAGGAATATGGGGATAGTGTGGGGAAGGCAGTGAAGTGGATTATTAGCAATGATCATATTGAATAGTGGAGCAGGCCTACTGTGTACCTATGTTCGTTATAAATAAAAGACGTGCAGCTCCACAGCAGATCAGCAGAGGGGTAAGCTCGGAGGAGACCCTACCCAGCATGCACACAGAAAATTATCCTGTTCAACATGTTGGAACACCAGTCAGCTCAGCGTCTCGCCTCAGCTGTTGACTGCTCGAACAAGACCTGCTGCCAACTGTACCTGGTGGCCACATTTTACCAATGGCTGTCAAAGTCATCATCATCCTTAACTTGTTTGTCTCTGGATCCTTCCAGGGCTATGCCAGAAACGTTGGCAGGATCCCACGGTCACCATGGTCGTCACCAACTACCTCTCTAACTGCTGCCAATAAAATCTAAGAATCTGAGCTGATACCTTGTCTGCATAAGTCCTGTGATGATTCACACTCGGGGGCAGAGGCTTCTTTGAGCAGCGAGTGTGCAGTCATCACAATGGATGACATGGATCACATCCCATTGGATATGTGAAGGCTCTATGGAACATGAAAGAAATGAATACTTTGAAAGTAAGAATGTTTGACGTTATCATTATACACCTGATTATATTTCAGTGGTTAATGAAATCAAATCAACATGAATGAATGTTGAGTTCGAAGTAGCTGTCTGATATTTAATTCTGTTAGTTAACTCCCATCTCCTCCAGCATCACCTCCGCTGTGGTTGTCAAGAGAGATGACTGGAGGGTCATCTCCTGATCTGTCCCTCCTTGGTGTCTTTGCTCGCTTCAATCTCTTCCCCTGCAAGGAGAGAAAGACAAGACCTATCAGTTCTAATCTCTGTCAACGTGAAATGCAAAACTCATACCAAGTTCTGTTCATATATCACCCCAGTGATTGCTAATCCACTTGGCTCCCAGTTAAGCAATGCCTCAATTTTAAAATTCTGATCCTTGTTTTCAAATTCCTCCATGGCCTCAATTTCCTCTAGCCACAAAACCCTCCAAGATAGCTAGGCTCATCAAAACCAGAAGCGGGATTCTCCGTCCCGCCGTATTCATTTTCTGATGCAGCGGGCCCCTGCTGGCAGTGGGATCCTCTGTCCCGGCAGCTGGCCAATTGTGGGCACTCCCACGCCGTCAGGAAATCCACAGGTGTGAGCGCACTGCCGGCGAAACGAAGGATCCCGCCGGCGGAGAATCCAGCTCCAGGTCCCTTGAGCATCCCTGACTTTAATAATTCCACAATTTGTCTGCGCCTTTATTTGCTTCAGCCCTAACATCTGGAATCCCCTGGCTCTCTGAAACATGTTAATGCAGTGGCTGTGTTAAAAAGCTAAAGAACAGATGTCCTTCACATACTTGTGAGTCTCTCACACTCTTATCATTGGGCCCTTTTCCGTCAGCCCATCTGCACATTAAAATCCAGGCCCTTCTGTTGAGAAGTTTAGTAACCATTATCCATAATTTATGGGCAACTTGCAAATGTAAGAGCAACTTGTAAATGCAAACAGTCATTTCTTTTCATTGTCAACTTTTGACAACTCGGTTAGCGGTTAATTTTTGCAGTTTCTGAACAGATTCCTCAATGTCGCTGATGAAATAGTAATTAAATCATCCCATGGCTATTACACCCTGTAATTCACAGAATTAATCAATGAAACAAGAAAACAAGTCAATAATCTTGTCGACAGTGCAAATTTAAGCTTGGAAATCACAGCAAAATCTTATATTTTCATCCAAGTACAAAATTTGTGTCATCCTGAAGGTGTTATATATGAAGACTTTATAATGCTGCTATAGAATAAAATGTAACTTTATTTGTATCTCTATTAAAAACAGAATTATTTGTGTGAGACACTCCAGCTTATGTAAGATAGCATCAAGTCTGGAATGTGTCTTGTAAAAGTGATAGCACAAATCCAGGGAGGTGCTACATAAAGGATATCACTAAGTCTGGAAGGGATGATATCTCAGAAAGTATATAGTCTGCAGTGTTTTATATGTAGAAAACATATACATTGCACAATATTAACACACAGGATAAAGACTGATATGTGTAGGCCTGAAAGATTCAAATAATATCATAAACTGGGACAGAATTTGCCAACCACCACCTTCTTTAAGCCCAGTCTCAGAAGAGTACCTTCCTGTGTACCACTGGGACCTCCCTCACTAAGTGGATAGTTTGGCTGAACGATCGATAGTTCTGGGGTATTTGCTTGTTTGATTTCGTTGAGCACATTCCAGGCTTATCTCAGTCGGCATACTGCAAAACAATGTTGGCAACAAATATTTCACCATAATAGTAATATTACAAGATTGCCAATTTTACCAAATTAGAAAGAGAGAACAAATTAAAGCTATATTGCCAACTCAATAAGTTGCCAATGAAATTTCAATCCTGGATAATGTTGGAATAACTACCAGAGAGAAAATACTTTTCACCATAATCACCTTGACCAGGTTCCTCATTTTAACTTGGACCCTAGCTATTCACAATACATATTAATGATGCAAGTGCAATTTTAAACAGCACATTAGTCACCAGTCAAGTCCATCAAGAGGTGTCATCACTGATGCCAGACCAAAGAGTTCATTCTGCTGGAGTGTCCTGTTTTTAAATTAAAGGTAAGCTGCTTGGTCTTTAAGACATTAACCATCATCCATGGACAAAAATTGGCAACAGCGAACAGGTTAATGAAGATTAAAAGGAGGAAAGGAGAACAGACAAGGATTAAACAGGAGGATCCTTACAAGAAGAGGGAACAAAGTGCAATGTCTTCAAATTTGCAGATGACACAAAGTTGGGTAGGAGGGTGATCTGTGAGGAGGAAGCAGAGGTCCTTCAGTGTGAAGTGAACAAGTTGTGTGAGTGGGCAAATGAATGGCAAATGCAGTATGATTTGGAGCAGTGTTTTTCAAACATTTTTTCCGGGGACCCATTTTTACCAACCGGCCACCCTTCGCGACCCACGCCGACCGACCTTCGCGACCCACGCCGGCCGACCTTCGCGACCCACGCCGGCCGACCTTCGCGACCCACGCCGGCCGACCTTCGCGACCCACGCCGGCCGACCTTGGCGACCCACGCCGGCCGACCTTCGCGACCCACGCCGGCCGACCTTCGCGACCCACGCCGGCCGACCTTCGCGACCCACGCCGGCCGACCTTCGCGACCCACGCCGGCCGACCTTCGCGACCCACGCCGGCCGACCTTCGCGACCCACGCCGGCCGACCTTCGCGACCCACGCCGGCCGACCTTCGCGGCCCACGCCGGCCGACCTTCACGGCCCACGCTGGCCGACCTTCGTGGCCCCCGCCGGCCGACCTTCGCGGCCCCCGCCGGCTGACCTTTGTGACCCATGCGGGCTGACCTGCGCGATCCACCGTTTTCAAAAATGGAGGCAATGGTTTTGGGTCCTTTTGGCCCCAATGGTCCCTTTGGCCCCCCGAACTTGTAAAAAAAGGCTGCGACCGTATTAAAAAAAAATGCGACCACACTGCGTATGCGTGCCCGATCATGTGCATAGTTTTGCGCATGCGCACCGATGATCGGGCACGCATGCACACTGTGGCCGCATTTATTTTAGATGCTCGTGGTCATTTTGAAGGCCGCTTGCAGCCAGCATAGTTAAAAGCCAGCTGCTGCGGCTGTTGTGCGCAGATTTGCGTGATCAGGAGCGCCGCAACGGACGGCTCCGCAACCGCCCCGACACCCGCCCCGCAACTCACTCGCGGGTCGCGCCCCCGAGTTTGACAATGCCTGATTTGGCAAAATGCGAGGTTATCCACTTCGGTAGCAAAAAACGGGAAGGCAGACTATGATCTGAATGGCCGTAAATTAATAGAGATGAGTGTGCAACGAGACTTCAGTGTCCTCATACACCAGTCACTGAAGTAAGCATGCAGGTGCAGCAGGCGATAAAGAAAATAAATTGTACGCTGGCCTTCATAATGATAGGATTAGAGTGCAAGAGCAGGGGTATCTTGTTGCAGGGCTTTGGTGAGGCCACACCTGGAATATTGTGTGCAGTTTTGGTCTCCATGTTCTTTCTATAGCATGAGTACAGCGAAGGTTTACCAGACTGATTCCTGGAATGGCGGGGACTGACATATGAGGAGAGATTGAATTGGTTAGGATTGCATTCTCTGGAGTTCAGAAGAATGAGGGGGATCTCAAAGAAACATTCTAACAGGACTAGACAGGGTAGATGCAAGTAGGATGTTCTCCATGATGGGGAGTGTCCAGAACCAGGGGTCAAGGTCTGAGGATACCGGGTAGATACTGGGGAGGCAATGGCGCAGTGGCGTAGTGGTATTATCACTGTACCAGCAATCCAGAGAACCAGGGTAATGCTCTGGGGACATGGGTTTGAATTCCACCACGGCAGATGGTGGAATTTGAATTCAATAAAAAGTCTAATAGCGACCATGAAACCATTGTCGATTGTTGTAAAAACCCATCTGGTTTCAGTAATGTCCTTTAGGGATGGAAACCTGCCTTCCTTCCCTGGTCTGGCCTAGAGGTGACTCCAGACCTACAGAAATGTGGTTGACTCTTAAATGCCCCAGGGCTGGGCAATTAATGCTGGCCCAGCCAACGATGCCCACATCCCATGAACTAATAAAGAAAAAAAAAATCAATGAGAGATGAGGAGAAATTTCTTAACTTTCAGAGAGTTGTGAGCCTGTTCAATTTGTTACCACAGAACATAGAACATTACAGCGCAGTACAGGCCCTTCAGCCCTCGATGTTGCGCTGACCTGTGAAACCACTCGAAAGCCCATCTACACTATTGCCTTATCGTCCATATGTCTATCCAATGACCATTTGAATGCCCTTAATGTTGGCGAGTCCACTACTGTTGCAGGCAGGGCATTCCACGCCCTTACTACTCTCTGAGTAAAGAACCTACCTCTGACATCTGTCTTATGTCTATCTCCACTCAATTTAAAGCTATGTCCCCTTGTGCTAGACATCACCATCCATGGAAAAAGGCTCTCACTGTCCACCCTATCTAATCCTCTGATCATCTTGTATGCCTCAATTAAGTCACCTCTTAACCTTCTTCTCTCCAATGAAAACAGCCTCAAGTCCCTCAGCCTTCCCTCATAAGACCTTCCCTCCATACAAGGCAACATTCTGGTAAATCTCCTCTGCACCCTTTCCAATGCTTCCACATCCTTCCTATAATGCGGTGACCAGAATTGCACGCAATACTCCAAATGCGGCCGCACCAGAGTTTTGTACAGCTGCAACATGACCTCATGGCTCCGAAACTCAATCCCTCTTCCAATAAAAGCTAACACACCTTACGCCTTCTTAACAACCCACTCAACCTGGGTGGCAACTTTCAGGGATCTATGAACATGGACACCGAGATCTCTCTGCTCATCCACACTACCAAGAATCTTACCATTAGCCCAGTACTCTGTCTTCCTGTTATTCCTTCTAAAATGAATCACCTCACACTTTTCTGCATTAAATTCCATTTGCCACCTCTCAGCCCAGCGCTGCAGCTTATCTATGTCCCTCTGTAACTTGTAACATCCTTCCGCACTGTCTACAACTCCACCGACTTTAGTGTCATCTGCAAATTTACTCACCCATCTTTCTATGCCCTCCTCCAGGTCATTTATAAAAATGACAAACAGCAGTGGCCCCAAAACAGATCCTTGTGGTACACCACTAGTAACTGGACTCCAGTCTGAACATTTCCCATCAACCACCACCCTTTGTCTTCTTCCAGCTAGCCAATTTCTGATCCAAACTGCTAAATCACCCTGAACTGCATGCCTCCGTATTTTCTGCTGTAGCCTACCGTGGGGAACCTTATCAAACGCTTTACTGAAATCCATATACACCACATCAACTGCTTTACCCTCATCCACCTGTTTGGTCACCTTCTCAAAGAACTCAATTAAGTTTGTGAGGCATGACCTACCCTTCACAAAACCATGTTGACTATCTCAAATCAAATTATTTCTTTCCAGATGATTATACATCCTATCTCTTATAAACCTTTCCAAGACTTTGCCCACAACAGAAGTAAGGCTCACTGGTCTATAGTTACCGGGGTTGTCTCTACTCCCCTTCTTGAACAAGGGGACAACATTTGCTGTCCTCCATTCTCCTGGCACTATTCCTGGAGACAAAGATGATTTAAAGATCAAAGTCAAAGGCTCAGCAATCTCCTCCCTAGCTTCCCAGAGAACCCTAGGATAAATCCCATTCGGCCCAGGGGACTTATCTATTTTCACACTTTCCAGAATTGCTAACACCTCCTCCTTATGAACCTCAAGCCCTTCTAGTCTAGTAGCCTGTATCTCAGTATTCTCCTTGACAACATTGTCCTTTTCCTGTGTGAAAGGAAAGCACGGTAGCATTGTGGATAGCACAATCGCTTCACAGCTCCAGGGTCCCAGGTCGATTCCGGCTTGGGTCACTGTCTGTGCGGAGTCTGCACATCCTCCCCGTGTGTGCGTGGGTTTCCTCCGGGTGCTCCGGTTTCCTCCCACAGTCCAAAGATGTGCGGGTTAGGTGGATTGGCCATGATAAATTGCCCTTGGTGTCCAAAATTGCCCTTAGTGTTGGGTAGGGTAACTGGGTTATGGGGATAGGGTGTAGGCGTTGACCTTGGGTAGGGTGCTCGTTTCAAGACCCGGTGCAGTCTCGATGGGCCGAATGGCCCCCTTCTGCACTGTAAATTCTATGATAAGTCTGAATACTGACAAAAAATATTCATTTAGCACCTCTCGTATCTCCTCGGACTCCACGCACAACTTCCCACTACGGTCCTTGACTGGCCCTACTCTTAGCCTAGTCATTTTTTATTACTGATATATCTATAGCAAGCTTTATGGTTGTCCTTGATCCTACCCGCCAAAGACTTCTCATGTCCCCTCCTGGCTCTTCTTAGCTTTCTCTTTAGGTCCTTCCTAGCTAACTTGTAACTCTCGAGCACCCGAACTGAACCTTCACGTCTCATCTTTACATAAGCCTCCTTCTTCCTCTTGACAAGTGTTTCAACTACTTTAGTAAACCACGGTTCCCTTGCTCGACCACATCCTCCCTGCCTGACAGGTACATACTTATCAAGGACACGCAGTAGCTGTTCCTCGAACAAACTCCATATTTCCATTGTGCCCATCCCCTGCAGTTTTCCTCTCCATCCAATGCATCCTAAGTCTTGCCTCATTGCATTATAATTGCCTTTCCCCCAGATATAACTCTTGCCCTGTGGTATATACATATTCCTTTCCATCACTAAAGTAAACGTAATCAAATTGTGGTCACTATCACCAAAGTG
The DNA here is from genome assembly GCF_047496885.1 of Scyliorhinus torazame. Taxonomy (NCBI): domain Eukaryota; kingdom Metazoa; phylum Chordata; class Chondrichthyes; order Carcharhiniformes; family Scyliorhinidae; genus Scyliorhinus; species Scyliorhinus torazame. The sequence continues at coordinate 124,239,442 of NC_092709.1, forward strand.
CTCACCTACCTCCAAATCTAACACCTGGCCTGGTTCATTACCCAGTACCAAATCCAATATGGCCTCGCCTCTTGTTGGCCTATCTACATATTGCGTCATGCCCCATCCTGCACACATTCGACAAAATCGGACCCATCTAAAGTACTCAAACTATAGTGTTTCCAGTCAATATTTGGAAAGTTAAAGTCCCCCATAACAACTACCCTGTTACTTTCGCTCCTATCCAGAATCATCTTTGCAATCCTTTCCTCTACATCTCTGGAACTTTTCGGAGGCTTATAGAAAACCCCTAACAGGGTGACCTCACCTTTCCTGTTTCTAACTTCAGCCCATACTACCTCAGTAGACGAGTCCTCATCAAACGTTCTTTCTGCCACCGTAATACTGTCCTTGACTAACAATGCCACCCTCCCCATCTTTTACCACCTCCCTGAGCTTACTGAAATATCTAAACCCCGACACCTGCAACAACCATTCCTGTCCCTGCTCTATCCATGTCTCCGAGATGGCCACAACATCGAGGTCCCAGGTACCAACCCATGCCGCAAGTTCACCCACCTTATTCCGGATGCTCCTGGCATTGAAGTAGACACACTTTAAACCACCTTCCTGTCTGCCGGTACACTCCTGCAACTTTGAAACCTTACTCATGACCTCACTACTCTCAACCTCCTGTATACTGGAGCTACAATTCAGGTTCCCAATCCCCTGTTGAACTAGTTTAAACCCTCCTGAAGAGCATTAGCAAATATCGCCCCCAGGATATTGGTATCCCTCTGGTCCAGGTGTAGACCATCCCATTTGTAGAGGTCCCACCTACCCCAGAATGAGCCCCAATTATCCAGGAATCTGAAACCCTCCGTCCTGTATCCACGTGTTCAACTGCTCTCTCTCCCTATTCCTCGTCTCGCTATCACGTGGCATAGGTAACAACCCAGAGATAATAACTCTGTTTGTCCTAGATCTAAGTTTCCACCCTAGCTCCCTGAATTCCTGCCTTACATCCCTGTCCGTTTTCCTACCTATGTCGTTGGTACCTATGTGAACCACGACTTGGGGCTGCTCCCCCTCCCCCTTAAGGATCCTGAAAACACGATCCGAGACATCGCGGACCCTGGCACCTGGGAGGCAACACACCAACCGCGAGTCTCTCTCGTTCCACAGTATCTCTTATCTATCCCCCTAACTATGGCGTCTCCATTGATCGGAAGTAGTTGAGGACAAAATATTATGGACAGGATTCTCAGTCGGATGACGCTGAAATCCGGAACGAGATCAAGTGGAGAATTGTGCGACAGCCAAAAACTGAGGTCTGCGCCAGGCGCCGCATAGAATGCCGTGCTCTTGTGCCTCGACAGCAGTGTGAATGCATTCTACGCCGCATGTACAGTAAATGCCATTGGCATATCACTAATGGGCCCATCCGGTATTATCCACGGCTCCCGTGATGCTCTGCTTCCGCCAGGAGGAATTACTGATGGCGATGTTCACTTGTGGGTTTAAAAATTGGGAAACCGGTGCAATGGCTGCTGAGGGAAAGAGCGGAGGTAGGTCATGTTCACAATGACGCGACTATGGGCTGCCGGTCCTGCCGCTGGCATGGCTGCAGAGGGGGAGGGGCATCTGCCAGGACCAGGGGGAGTAGCTGGGGTGACCAGGGGATATGCCGTGGTGTTGGGGTGTCTTCCAGGACCGGGGTGTACAGGCACAATCCACTGTTGCAGTGGCCAGCAAGATAGCCACTTTGCTGCGCATCTTCCTGACCGCTGAACGATTGCTGACAAGCCCTCATGGATCCCCTGCTCTGTGTCTGCATCTGCAGCTTCAATGGGAGCATGCCATTTGCCTTCTTGACGACCTTCTCCACCTGTGTTGCCCCTTTCAGTGACCTGTGGACCTGTACTCCTAGATCTCTCTGACTTTCAATACTCTTGAGGGTTCTACCATTCACTCTATATTCCTTACCTGTATTAGACCTTCCAAAATGCATTACCTCACATTTGTCCGGATTAAACTCCATCTGCCATCTCACCGCCCAAGTCTCCAAATGATCTAAATCCTGCAGTCCTCTGACAGTCCTCATTGCTCTCCGCAATTCCCCCAACCTTTGTGTTGTCCGCAAACTTACTAATCAGGCCAGTTACATTTTCCTCCAAATTATTTATATATACTACGAACAGCAAAGGTCCCAGCACTGATCCCTGCGGAACACCACTAGTCACAGCCCTCCAATTATAAAAGCATCCTTCCATTGCTACTCTCTGCCTTCTATGACCTAGCCAGTTCTGTATCCGTCTTGCCAGCTCACCCCTGATCCCGTGTGACTTCACCTTTTGTACGAGTCTGCCATGAGGGACCTTGTCAAAGGCCTTACTGAAGTCCATATAGACAACATCCACTACCCTACCTGCATTACAACACAGCCATGATATATGGCTTACATGTGACTACTGACCCACACAGCAATGTGGTTGACTCTTAGCTCCACCCCCACCACCACCACCATTGAAATGGCCTAGTACGCCACTCAGTTCAAGGGCAATTAGGGATGTGCAACAAATGCTGCCCACATCCCAAGAACAAATTTTTAACAAAGGCAGTCAGACGCGAGCAGCAAGGGGGGTGGGCAGCTTTGTGAACAGGGTGCCCAGCCATGGGTGTTGGCATGTGCTGCAGGGTAGGGTGCGAGCAGACTGCTGCCGTGTCCCTCGTCGTCCACCGCTGGGGGTTACCAGTATGGGGGCCGGGGGTTGGTGCTCCGTACACAATTCTGGTTACTCACCCTGGCATCTCTGAGGATGTTGTGCAGATTATTCCGACACTGCTGGCCGGTCCTGGCCGTGGGACCCACAGTGCTCATGGCTTCTGCCATCTACGCCTAGGCCCAGTGTACAGCAGCAGGTGGCAGCCTCCTTCCCACCCTGGGAAACAGGGTATACTGCCTCTCCTCCATAGCGCCCATCAGGGTCTCAAGCTCCGCATCTGTGAACCGGGTGCTGCTCTCCAGGTTGCCATCTTCTTAGCTGGAATTAGTGTGCGTGGGGAGTGGAGTGCATATATGTGGCTGCAACTTGTCAGCCTCTTGAGTGCCAATATTGACCCCAGCGAATCGGAAACTGTTTTTCATTGCAATTGCTCTCGTTCCACATGGCGTCGGTGCTCGCTCATTAACGGTCCTGAATTGCTCCAGGGCCGACGCCACGTCTGTGGTTGTAGGACACCATTGATTCAGTCCTAGCGTCATCACTTAGTCTCTGAAACAGAGAATCCAACCCTGTATGTTTTCAAAAGCATTTAGATAATATGGCACTTGGGGCAAAAAGGATAAAAGTATATGGGGGATGGGGGGATGGAATTAGGTTATTGAGTTGGATGATCAGCCATGACAATAATGAATGGCGGAGCAGGCTCAAAGGGCCGAATGGGCTCCTCCTCCTATTCTATGTTTCTATGAAAGCAGTATTCTGAACAACAGTCCCGATGCTTCTGCATTCTGCCATGGAGCATGTTATGTTTCTTGTCTTGTGCTACAAGATAACCAAAGATGTAGCGTTGACAAAGAACATAAAACTATATATTTAAATCAAAACTAATTTATTTTACCCTACTTAACTTGATTTGGTTTGAACACTCTACTGATCAACGGTTAACAAATAATAGTACTGAACCTGTGATACAGTAATTAACAATCTCTCTAATATATAAACTACACTCTAACTCAACTTCACACTAACCTTCTACATCGACTTCTCCAACAGCTTCTCCCAGCATGCCTAGAGACACAGACTTTTATAAGATCACTCAGTGATGGCATCTAGTGTTGATACACATGAACATCATCTTGCTAACCCTTTATTCTCCTTAGACTGTACATATCATTACAGAGGGGTCTAGTAATGTGCCAACCAGTAAGTGGAGGAACCAGAATATATCAAGTGTGGGTATTATTGCAGGATGAAGAGGAGCCTGCTGGATTGGCTGAGAGTTTTTAAAAATATGACAACTGGCACAAATCAGTTTTACAGTGTGTGCAGTTTAAGGTTGGGGTTGGGGAGAGGCAGCGTGGATGATGTGGGGTCCTAATGTGGCAGGAAAACGGGTGCTTGTGGTTCAGGATATGGCTGATTGAATGATTTCAGCAGCCATCAACAAAGCTTTTACCTTTTTGCTCATCAGTCTTTTAGTAAACCATGTTGCAAGTGGTGAAGGGGATCGGGGAGTGCAGAACATAATATTAGTTCCACCACCAAGTGTAAAGGACAACCAGAATTCTACAAGTAAAACAGCAATTTTTTGAGAGGTGAATGATAAAGAAGAATTTGTGTTAGTCTAATGCGTTTCCCAACCTTGAGCTGTTCCGAAATGCTTCACAAGAAATTAAGTGTTATTTTTCCAAGTGCTGGTGTGGTTGTTGTTGTGTTGGGTGCTCTGGATCCGTGGAACACGTACAGGTCACCAACACTTGAAATAGTGCAATACTATTTTATTGAATCATTAACTGTTGTAACACACACTGACTGTGGGTTAACACGATTCTAGCTTTAACTAAAGACCTTTGCCTTGTCCTAACCAGTCGATGCACTCAGCACAAGGTGAATGGCTGTGTTGCAGGCTGTGAGCTCTGTCCTCCTAGCTAGCTGCAGCTTGAATGAGCGGGAACTCTGATGCACCCTGTCTTTATAGTGCGTGTGCTCTAACTGGTGATTGGCTGCGGTGTTGTGTGTGTTGATTGGTCCCACTGTGTGTCCATCAGTGTGTGTGTGCACCATGATATACTGGTGTATATTATGACATCCCCCCTTTTATAAAAGAATGTACCTGTGTGGCAATAAATAGTGTATGGTGAGAATGTCCCTGACTACGTGTGTGCGAAATATTTACAGGACTATGTACATGAGAACTAAGCTATTTATATGGGAAGGTGCATTGTGCAGAAATACAGTATGTCACAAGAATAACGAGATGAACACTATATACAAACCATGCAAATGATCAAACGGAAGAACAGGGCAAATCAGAAAGTCCATGAGTCCACAAAGTTCGCAAATTAAGTCTCTGAAGTGGGCGACGAATTCTGGTTGACCGCCTCAAGGGTGGGTCGGGAGCCGCCGGCTGAGGAGCGGGCTGGACTGCATCAGAGTGAGGAGGTTGCAGAGTGACCGGGATCTCTGCATAGTCCATGGCAGGGTCAGCAGGAGGGCGAGGCGACAGTGGAGGATCACGTAGCGAGCGTGGAACGAGACGACGGGCGCGTCGATTGCGGCGTAGAATTGAGCCATCCGGTAGACGAACCAGGAACGAGCGGGGGCCACCTGCCGAAGGACCACAGCGGTTGCAGACCAGCCACCATCCGGAAGATGGATGCGGACATTGTCATCTGGAGCCAGAGCAGGGAGATCAGCTGCACGGGAGTCATGAGCCGCCTTGTGCTGTGCACGAGACAGCTGCATCCGTCGAAGGACCGGAACGTGGTCGAAGTCTGGAACATGAATGGACGGCACCGTCGTCCTCAGGGTGCGACCCATGAGCAACTGGGCTTGCGACAGGCCAGTGGACAGTGGGACGGAGCGATAGGCCAGCAAGGCGAGGTAGAAATCGGACCCAGCATCGGCAGCCTTGCAGAGGAGCCGTTTGACTATGTGGACGCGCATTGCCGTTGGATTGGGGGTACAGGGGACTGGATGTCACATGTGCAAAATTGTATCACCTTGCAAAGTTAGACCATTCCTGGCTTACGAAGCAGGGGCCATTGTCCGACATAACCATGAGTGGGATGCCGTGTCGAGCAAAGGTGTCCTTACAGGCACGGATGACTGCAGACGATGTGCTGTCGTGCAACCGTATCACCTCCGGGTAATTTGAAAAGTAGTCCACAATCAGGACATAGTCTCTACCCAGCACTTGGAACAGGTCGATGCCCACCTTGGTCCAAGGTGACGTGACCAACTCATGAGGCTGCAGGGTCTCACGTGGTTGGGCCGGCTGGAAGCGCTGACAAGTGGGGCAGTTGAGTACTGTGTTGGCTATGTCATCATTAATGCCAGGCCAGTACACTGCCTCTCGGGCCCGTCAGCGGCACTTTTCCACGCCAAGATGGCTCTCGTATAGTTCCAGGACGAGCTGGCGCATGCTATGCGGGATGACAATGCGGTCCAGTTTCAGAAGAACCCCGTCTACTACCGCCAGATCATCTCTGACGTTATAGAACTGAGGGCATTAGCCCTTGAGCCACCCGTCTGTTAGGTGGCGCATGACACGCTGTAGCAAAGGGTCAGCTGCCGTCTCGCGGCGAATTTGAACGAGGCGTTCATCCGTGGCAGGTAGATTGGAGGCCATGAAGGCCACATGGGCGTCAACCTGGCAGACGATTCCCGCTGGGTCACATGGAGTGTTGACTGCCCTGGAGAGAGCGTCGGCAATGATGAGGTCTTTGCCTGGGGTGGAAGTCGTATCGCCGGAGCTCGAGAAGAATACACTGGAGGCGAGGCGTCATGTCGTTCAAGTCTTTCTGTATTTTATTGACCAGCGAGCGATGGTCGGTCTCGACGGTGAATTGAGGAAGTCCGTACACATAATCGTGAAACTTAACCACACTGGTCAGAAGGCCCAGGCACTCCTTTTCTAGCTGCGCGTAGCGCTGATCTGTGGGGGTCATGGCGCGTGACGCATATGCAACGCGGGCCCATGATGAGGCCTCATCGCATTGCAGGAGCACTGCCCCAATGCCGGATTGGCTGGCATCGGTTGAAATTTTGGTCTCTTTTGCTGGATCAAAGAAAGCTAAGACCGGGGCCGTGGTGAGTTTGGTTTTGAGTGCTCTCCATTCGCGCTTGTGGGCAGGGAGCCATTGGAAGTCTGTCGTCTTCCTGACCAGGTTCTTGAGAGCCGTGGTATGAGAGGCGAGGTTAGGGATGAACTTCCCTAAAACGTTGGACATGCCCAGAAATTGGAGGACCGCCTTCTTGTCCTCTGGCGTTTTCATGGCTGTGATAGCAGCCACCTTGTCCGCATCCGGCCGCACACCCAACTGGGAGATGTGGTCCCCGAGGAACTTGAGTTCCGTCTGACCAAAAGAGCATTTGGCCCTGTTGAGGCGTAGGCCCTGCTCACGTATGCGTTTGAACATGCGCTGGAGGCGACTGACATGCTCCTGCGGGGTGGACCAAATGATTATGTCATCGACATAGACGTGAACACCTTCAATGCCTTCCATCATTTGTTCCATGATCCTATGGAACACTTCTGAAGCAGATATGATCCCAAACGGCATCCTGTTGTAACAATATCTGCCAAAGTGGGTATTGAATGTACACAGTTTCCTGCTGGATTTGTCGAGCTGGATTTGCCAGAATCCTTTTGAGGCATCGAGTTTGGTGAAGAGCTTGGCGTGAACCATCTTGCATGTGATTTCTTCGCGCTGGGGAATTAGATAATGCTCCCTCAAGATATTGCGATTTAGATCCTTGGGATCAATGCAAATTCTCAATTCTCCGGAAGGCTTTTTCACACATACCATGGAACTGACCCAGTCGGTTGGTTCCGTGACTCTGGAGATCACTTCTTGGTCCTGGAGGTCCTGCAGCTGCTGCTTGAGGCGGTCCTTGAGGAGTGCTGGGACCGTGTGAGGTGCGTGCACCACAGGCATGGCGTTCTGTTTCAATAAGATCTTGTAGGTATATGGGGGCGTGCCCATGCCTTCGAAGACGTCGTGGTGCTGGCCGATGATGGCATCGTGTTGCGCCCTGAGGTCAGTGTCCTGAAAGGCAGACGTGTCATCAGGAGAGAGACAGTGAACTCTCGGAACTCGGTTCAACATCTTGCATGCCTGCGCGCCAAGCAGGGAGGCTTTCGAGGAGCCCACGATTTCAAAAGGAAGGATGGCTTTGCGTGACCTGTGCGTCACTTCAAGTTGGCACGCACCGCTAGCAGCAATGACATTGCCATTGTAATCCAATAGCTGGTAGGCTGATGGAAGGGTGGCTGGCTTGACACGAAGGCTTTGGAAGTCCGACCGCGCAATGAGATTGGCGGAGGCACCAGTGTCCAGGCGGAATTGTATTTGGGACCGGTTGACCGTCAGGGTGGCACACCACTCATCGTCTGGATCGATGCTGTATACCGACAGCGGCTGGTGTCTTTGCTTCGGGGACAGCCTGTTTTTTGTCACAACACCGACTCGAAAAGACGCTCTCGGGTCCTCGGTGTCCCTGCTGTGTGGGAGGTCCGCATCGGACTCGGTGACCGTGGGCGGACATTCCTGTGAGGCTGGCTGAAGCGATATGAATTGGCAGGCTGAGCTGTTCGGCAGAAGGCAGCATAGTGGCCAAGTGTGCCACATCTTGGGCATTGTCGAGATTTGGCAGGGCATTGCCGTTTTAAATGGGTGGAGCCACAGTTGCCGCACGTCGTAGCGTCAGCACATTCGCTGCACCACCGCGCATGCGCGGTGTGGTTGTGCGTGGTGCTCACCTGCGCATTACGTTCTTCGACGTTGCCGCCCCCTCGTTTCGTGCGCAGAAGCGCGGGAGTCCGCGAAAAGCGTGCAAAATGGCCGCCCTCATCCAGGCTGAGGCTCTGGAGTTGCTCAGTCACTTGGACCCGTTCCGCCTCATGGGGACCTTGCCGCGCCGTTTCAGCCACTTGGATGTGGGAATACCGACTCGTGCCGTTTTCGTGTAAGACACGTCTCAATGGCGGTCGCTAGGGTGAGCTGCTTTATTTTGAGGAGCTGCTGTCGTAGGGTGTCCGGCTGAACGCCGAAAACGATCTGGTCGCCTATCATGGAGTCGGAGGTGGGCCCATAGCTGGCGGAAGGCAGATCACTTGCAGGTAGATCTAAGAAGTGCTAATATCCCTCAACACCTGGTATCATGTTGTGTTGAGTGCTCTGGATCCATGGAACACATACAGGTCACCAACACTTGAAATAGTGCAACACTATTTTATTGAATCATTAACTGTTGTAACATACTCTGACTGTGAGTTAACGCAATACTAGCTTTAACTAAAGACCTTTGCCTTGTCCTAACCAGTTGATGCACTCAGCACATGGTGAATGTCTGTGCTGCAGGCTGTGAGCTCTGTCCTACTAGGAAGCTGCAGCTCGAATGAGTGGGAACTCTGATGCCCCCTGTCTTTATAGTGCGTGTGCTCTCATTAGTGATTGGCTGCGGTATTGTGTGTGTTGATTGGTCCCACTGTGTGCCATCAGTGTGTGTCTGCACCATGATATACTGGTGTATATTATGACAGTTGTTATGTGAGGAAGTGCTGCAGCTTGTTTGCACACAACAGATCCCCCACAGAGCAATCAAATCAATGGCCAGATATTTCGCTCTGGCAATATTGTTGCGGGATCAGTCGTGGTTAGGATACTGGGAAACCATTCTTACTCCTCTTCAAATTATGCCGTATATCCAACCAAGAGATAAATCAGGCCCAAAACTTAACTTCTGATCCGAAAGACAGCATTTTCCAGCTGTTCTTGCCAGCGGGTTCTTCTGGTCCTGCTGATGGTGGAACCCCCCCCCACCCCCGATCTCCAAAATCACAGCAGTCCGTCAACAAAGAAGCAAAATGAGAACAGGTGCTTTGGTCAGTCAAGCCTACCCTTTCCAAAACGTCATGTTCCATTTGATCAATTGCAGACTCTACCCATATTATTTAATCTCCAAACGATAGTTTCTTCAAATAATCTTTCTGCCTATTGAAAACAATCAAACATAGTTCTAGAAGCCATGCGCGTTGACATGTTCATGATGCCAGCAGATGAGGAACCATCATGTTCTGTAGATGTTGCAACTATCGCTCTCTGTATTTATTTCCTTATTCCTAATCAGATATTTATCCTTCATTTTAAAAATAAGTCTCTCCACACTACGTTATTCTGCATAGTTGCTAACCTGCAAAACAAAAAAATTACAGTTTATGGTCTTACTTTGAGGCTTGTTGCACTATCTGAGCAAATAGCCATGACTTAAGTCATCCCTTCTCCCACTACTGATGGGTATCCACTTCATTTTCTGGAAAGCACCTTGGCATATTTTACAGTGTTAAAGATGTTACATATATTCCAGTTATGATTGTTGTTGTCGAGCTGAATATGCTTAAAGGGTCAAGATTTTCCTGAAAAAGGTTTGCCATTCTTTCTTTTTACTCAGCTGTGAGAAAAACTATAAAAACTGTCCATCATTTTTGGCAGGACACTATTCCATTCTATTTTCCTCTTTGTCTGATGCATTCACAAGCAGATAATTAATCGATTTGCAGAACACGTTTTCATGTAGCCAGTGCCCCCTCAAATAGGCAGAGTAAAGGCATGTACATAATTAGAATAAAGGAATGCAATTTCATCCAAATGTTTGAACAACGTCAGTGACAATAAGAAGCAAAGGACATTTAAGGCTGTGCATTGTGTTTTGTATAATGTCGTTTAAAGCTTAAAGACATTTGCAGGTTCCAGACAGCATGTACAACATTTTTTCAATAGATTTTTTTTCAATAATTGAATCCCTTGCATTGCCTACTCAAGCTAAATCATCTAATTGAATTATTTTTGTAAAAAATAAAATGAGAGAACCTAAAGGAAAATTTGTCCACTTTAAATGTGAATTGATGTTGTGGAAATTATGCCGAGAACTTTACACAGTTATCATCAAAGGGATTTGATTCTCTATCTCCAATAACATGTATACAGTTTGCATATTGTTTCAATTTTAATACTATGTACTATAAACATTAATTTGAAAGTTGACAGGAGATGGGATATTTTCTCTATTGTTTTGATCTACAGCTGTTGCCCTTTGTCCACAGTCTTTCTTTTATGACAGAGAGTCTTCATTCCACTTCCTTTTGTACTCTTTGTGTGCCCTATCAGTCAATGAGGAGCTGCAACGTAGTTGGCGGAATGAGGATCTCCTCTCTGCCAATGTCCCTTCATAATGAACCATGAAAAATACATTCAAGTCTCCTACAATGACATTCTCTCTGTCCTTCTAATATTGCCTCCCTCTCCTGAAGGTGATGCGATTAAACTAGTCAGATCCTTTCTGAACTCAGCACTTGAGTGCTTGGTGAAAATGTTTCTGCCTGAGCAACAAATTTTGCGCAGCCAAAGTATCTAAAATAAAGGCTTGAATTACTGCTGGGTCCAAATCAGGAAAATTGCCAACACTATGGGCTGGATTTTCAAGAAACCAGGGATTTGGGATCCAGTGCAGGCACAATTTCAAAATTACAGTCCTGGTAGTTGCCTTGGGATGCCAATGCCTCTGAGATAGTTGTAATTTTCAGAGGGCCACCATGGATGCAGGAATGGGAAGCCCACTCGTCAATAATTAATGAGTCACTAAGCTCTGAAAACTGGATTTATTTTCCTGTGATGCTGCATTGAAAATCCAGCCCCATAATTTTATAGTATATAATCATGAAGTTTTGAGAGAATGAAAATCATATTCACCTTGTTTATAAAGGATTGAAATGTTACTGAAAAAAAAAAGACATGCTGTCAAATACAAGAATACCAAATCTGAAAGGAACCAATAATTTGTACTGCATGAGAAGAGGGTGCTAATTGTTTGGCAATTGGATTCAAGTTGGGAGAGGTGCTGTCATGGAGAATGCACCAGAGAGCAGTTAATTGCCAAGTTTCCTCCTCATGCAATATAAATTGTTAAATTGTTGTTCCTTTTGATATTCGGTATTCTTGCAAATCTGCCCTGATGTGTGCGAGATGAAAAGCTTCAACAGCATGTCTCTTTTTTCAGCAGTGTTCAAGTTCTGTAATATCAAATGACTATAAAGAATTTAATTCCCAGAGGAGTAATGAACAATATAATTTGGGGAAAGCTAACACTCTGTGTCAACGAATGTGTATGTTGGATGATTTAAAATCACACTGCAACCAAAAGATCACTGAAGGTTGTGGTAAGAGACACATAGAATCCCTACAGGATGAGGCCATTCTGCTGATCTTATCAAAAGGGAGTCGGGGGAAGGCCCTTTTGTTCAATGTCAGTCGTGAACACCTGTACCATTGGCATATCTAGGAAACTAATTGTTCAGGGGAGATGCGGGTTTTTTGCCTCCCTAGAATACACATGGAAATGGTCTCACTGACTCCCTTCATAAGGCCACATTAAAATAATTTTCAAAACATTTTTCAGTGGCCCATCTCTCAATACCAGGCAGAAAGGAGGATGAGAGACAATAGGGAACTATAGGCCAGTTATCCTGATGTCAGCAAAATGCAATATTACGCAGGTCTTAACTATGGACCTAGAAAATCGTAGTGTGATCAGACAAAGTCCACATCATTTTACAAAAGGGAAATTGTGTTTGGCAAATTTATTAGAGATTTTTGAGGATATAACCAGTATGATAGAATTTTTGGTCTTCTGCTTTCATATTTGCAGATGTAGGGGCCTGTAAAATTGCACAGGTGACATTCTTACACTCCTCATCCACCCCTGATCTGCCTACAATTTTATGGGGGAGGGCGGGCAAGGCTTAGGGCAGACTTGAGTTCTGCTTCCTGCCCTTGATGGAAGCAGTTCAGGGGCAAGAAGGAAGCAAAGCAGATCACTCTGCTTGGGCATTGGGAGGAAAGGGTAGGGGGGGGCGGCCTCCCTCAAGGGGCCCCTTTCCACATCAGGCGCATGCGTTTCCATCAAATCCCCTACACCTCCCCAACCCTCCAGACTGTGACATCTCCTGAATTTACCTGGCCCTGGCTCTTGGACTCTGGTGATTGCTTGTAGTCCCAATCCTGGCCACTGCTGATGTTAGTGCTGCGGGGACTACAGAGCTGCCAGCCAATCAGATTAACTTGATTGAATGTAAATACATAGACATCGACATCGGGTGAAGCATACAGGAGTGTAGTACTACAGCAGTAAAGAAAATGCATAGAGAGATCAGTTCAGTCCATAAGAGGGTCATTCAGGAGTCTGGTAACAGCGGGGAAGAAGTTGCCTGCTATTTTATGGGGGTGACAGGCAAGGCTTAGGGCAGACAGTGACTTCAAGTGCCGCTTCCCGCCCTTGGTGGAAGCAGTTCAGGGGCAAGAAGGAAGCACAGCAGATCACTCTGCTTGGGCATTGGGTGGAAAGGGTAGGGGAGAGGGGATGGGGGGGGAGGGAGGGGGGCCTCCCTCAAGGGTCCCCTTTCCACATCAGGCGCATGCGTTTCCATCAAATCCCTTACACCTCCCCAACCCTCTGGGTCTCAACAGTCTCATCACTATGACATCTCCTGAACTTACCTGGTCCTGGCTCTTGAACTTAGAATATGGTGATTGCTTGTAGCCCCAGTCCTGGCCATTGCTGATGTTCATGCTGTGTGGACTATAGAGCTGCCAGCATTTGCCAACTTTCAAAAATCAGTAGAAAATTCACATGAATTCAACAAACTCAAGTCGCACCTCACTTGAAAATTATTGACGATTGCTGGTAGTCATGAGCGGGTCCTTCTGACAGGCTGTCATTAAAATTTGCCTAATCTGTATGCTCCAGCATATATTCCAAACCCCTGCATGAATGCCTTCCCCAGAATGCTGTCAAACATGAACCACAATAAAAGTGTGCATGTGTACTAAAATGGCAGCCATAGCATCAAAATTACAGGTGCGACAAAGCTAGAAATTGCAGGTTTTCTGAAGATTCCAGGGATGGCAGGACTGTCATATGAGGAGAGATTGACTAGGTTGGGATTGTTCTCGCTGGAGTTCAGAAGAATGAGGGGGGGATCTCATAGAGACCTATAAAATTCTAACAGGACTAGACAGGGTAGATGCAGGGAAGATGTTACCAATGATGGGTGTGTCCAGAACCAGGGGTCACAGTCTGAGGATTCAGGGTAAACCATTTCGGACAGAGATAAGGAGACATTTCTTCACCCAAAGAGTGGTGAGCCTGTGGAATTCATTACTACAGGAAGTAGTTGATGCTAAATCCTTGAATATATTCAAGAGGCGGCTAGATATAGTACTTGGGGAGAATGGGATCAAAGGCTGTGGGGAGAAAGCTGGATTAGGCAATTGAGTTGGATGATCAGCCGTGATCGTGATGAATGGTGGATCAGGCTTGAAGGGCCAAAAAGCCTCCTGCTCCTATCTTCTATACCCCACCTCCAGCCGAGGGGCCCCACCCCCCACCGAGCACTGGGGTGGCAAGCCCAGCATCCCCGGGCTCTTTCCCTGTGAGCAAAGATGGATACTCCCCTCCTCAGCTCCCCAGAGAAGCCATTCCGCCAGGTTCAAGTTATTCAAAAGGAGCACTAATCGGCACCAGTGTGACCACTTGCTGGGGAGGCTGCGGAATGACAGGAGGCCGTTGGATATGGTGTGGTTCTCGTTAATTGTATGGAAATGGGGCTTAAGTAGTGATAATTAGTTTATCGGCACGCTATGGTGCGATCCCGATTTCACCTGCAGGAGCGGGCCGGTTGCATCGCAAACTGTTTTGCGCCTGATACGGTTCCCGTTTTTGGCCTCTCCCACTATTCACCGGCCTCATTTCGCTTGAGCGAGAAAGTAACGAGGCCAGAAAATTGTACCTGAAATAGTCAACTCATGTTTCTATAGACACGATCTAAGGTAAAGATTTCTGGGCGAGATCTACTGGTCACGTTAAGCCCAAAAAGCAGCGCAAAGCGGCCGGTAGATGCCGGGAGATCCCACTTCCGGGATCTACCTGGCGCGCCACACCTCACGAGATCTAACGCGATCTCACAAGACGTTGTGATGTGAATCCCTCCCATTGTGGGCGGATCACTTTCTGGCAAATCTGCATGTATTCCCAAGATTTAACCAAGGCGTGGGATTAATCTCCCTTGCCTCGGAGAACTGCGGCGTGCGCCGTTCAGTGCTGGTCCCCATAAATAGGGACCCAACGAAATGGAACTCATGGGGATCTCCCAGGGGATTAGAGGCCAGGCCAGTCAGAAGCAGGTGCCTGCTCTTCGGGCAGGGCTGCACCCTGGCACTGGTGCCACCTGGGCATCCTGGCACTGGCAGCCTGGCACTGCCAAATTGCCATGCTGGCATTTTCCACGCATCAGGGATTGGCTCGGGGTTGGCCTGCGCGGATATTGGGCAAGGGGGGGGTGCAGGGGGCCCAGGAGCTCCTTATATGTGAGTTGAGGCTTGGGGGGTTTAAAAATGCTGTCCCGAGCTCTCCCTGCACTGAGGACTTCCGTGCTCCTCAGTGCAGTAAAAGGGGCTAAGTGCAGCCTTGGTCATGCGTTCCATGCTAAGGCCCCTGGATCTACCTGGATGGGCCTTAGATAGCGGGGTGTTTCTCCGAGCGCCGGGAAATACCCGGCAAATCACGCGCGACAGACTCTGTCCCCATTCGGGTAGATCATGCCGTCTAAGTGTCATTTCAGGCTGGTTTGGCTGGGAGTTCCCCCCCCCCCCCCCCCCCCCCGGCTCTGTCGGCGAAGTTACCCACCGCTATCTAACCACATTTCATCACATTTTCGGGCCCTGGGGAGGTTCTCTAAGGGCTAGCGCAAACTTAGAATTATTTTCATTGCTAGGGAGCTGGCCAGACTGGCTCCTCAGAGATCTGACCACCATTTTGAAAGGGTTCCCCGATTTCTAAGTGAGCTTGAGGGTCATCCACACTCTTCACCCACGCTCAATGTCACCCATCACATACATGGGCATTACCCTAAATTCTCCCCCCCCCCCCCCCACCCCCGCCAAGTGAGGACACCCTGCTTTGGTGTGGCTGAGGTCCCCCCCCTTTTTCAGACCTTCCCATGCCCCATTTCGGGTCTTCCCATCTTCCAGGATCCCCACCCTTCAACCCTCTAACCTTCTGGAGGACCCACCATACCCTCCCTTCACTCCCC
The DNA here is from genome assembly GCF_047496885.1 of Scyliorhinus torazame. Lineage (NCBI taxonomy): Eukaryota > Metazoa > Chordata > Chondrichthyes > Carcharhiniformes > Scyliorhinidae > Scyliorhinus > Scyliorhinus torazame. The sequence continues at coordinate 124,255,297 of NC_092709.1, forward strand.
TACCCAGCCATGATACCCCCCTCATCCCTCCTTTCTTGGGCATGTCCCCTCTCAGGCCCTGATCGTTGGCAGTGCACCCATAGCAGTGTCACCTGCTGCCAGGGGAGAGCTAGGGTTCCAACCTACCCAATCACTGACCACCCAGGGGACTCCAATGCCCCCCATTGCCATTCTGCCTGGTCCACGTTTGTGTGAACTAGTACTAAATGGCACCCAGCTGGTGTCTCCCTGGGAGGCTGGTAGACATCGGGAGCCCGTTAGATCCGGCGTCAGTGTGCTTAAGTAAGTTTGTGCAAGTCTGTGTCCCGCCCATTGTTGCGAGAACCTGTTCGCGACGCCATGCGAGACCTGCTTCAGTCTTGAGAGGTGTACCGGCCGTTGGGAAACCATAAGGCTTGGAGCAGAATTAGACCATTTGGCCCATTGAGTCTGTCCCGCCATTCAATCATAGCTGATATGTTTCTCATCCCCATTCTCCTGCCTTCTCCCACTGGTCCCCTCATTAATCAAGAACCTATCTAGCTCTGTCTTAGAGTGATTTGGCCTCCACACCCTTCTGCGGCAAAGAGTTCCACAAATTCACCGTCCTCTTGCTGAAGAAATTCCTCCACATCTCTGTTTTAAAGGATTGTCCCTTCAGTCTGAGGCTGTGCCCTCGGGTTCTAGTTTCTCCTACTAGTGGAAACATCCTATTCACGTTCACTCTATCCACGCCTCTCAGTATTCCGTTAGTTTCAATGAGCTCATCCTTCTAAATTTCATCAATACTGTAGTGATCTGCATATCTGTATGTACACAAGGGGTTAATGTATAGTCATGACAGCTAAGTGATCACTAGATGGCAGCAGCACTAGAAAGGGGTATAAAAGACAGACTCAATCCGAGTTCCTGCCTCTTCGTGTTTGTTGTAACTAGTGACCAGAGGTAGAGAGAGATAGCTCAGAGTGTAGGTGCAGTTAATCATAGTTTAATCTTATTCAATCTTGTTTATTTAATATTTAGTATAAGTATTGGAGAGGGAATGAACTCACAGTTTATTTGTTTAAGTTACTCAATAAATTATTTGCTTTAATTGGAAGACTATGAGTGTTAATCAACATCAAGTTTAAGAGCATCTTGGTAAGAAGCAAATGAGTAATATATATTACACCAAGTAATATAACAGATACAGATTCAGAGTCCTCAACCGTTCCTCGTATGACAAACCCTTCATTCCGGGGATCATTTTTGTGAACCTCCTCTGGACCCTCTCCAAGGCCTGCATATCGTTCCTTAGATTTTTTTCTATAAATTTAGAGTCCCCAATTCTTATTCCAATTAAAGGACACTTCACATATTTGGGTTGTGGGGGTGAGACCCACACAGACACGGAGAAAATGTGCAAGCTCCAGATGGTCAGTGACCAGGAGCCGGGATCGAATCAGCATTGGGTCCACAGCACTGTAGGCAGCAGTGCTAACCACTGCGCCATCGTGCTGCTCCTCATCCTTCCTTAGATACGGTGCCCAAAACTGCTCAATATTCCAAACAGGGTGTGACCAGAGCCTTATAATGCCTCAACAGTACAAGCCCGGGGGAGGCCTCTCTGGCATCTACCGGCCATGTCGCGCCCCGGCTCAGGGGAGATGATGGCCGATAGATTGTGCCCTATGTCTTTCATGAATTTCTCCCAAATAAACTTTTAAATTAAATAAAATCTTTCCACAATCTGGGATGGCACAATAGCACAGTAGCTAGCAATGCTGCCTCGTAGGGCTGGGGACCTGGGTTAGATTCGAACCTCAGGTGACTGTGCAGAGTTTGCACGTTCTCCCAGTTTCTGCGTGGGTTTCCTCTGGGTGCTCCAGTTTCCTCCCACAGTCCAACGATGTGCAGATTAGGGTGATTGGTTACACGTGGCTAGGGATTTGCAGGTTAGGTGTGGCGAGAGGGGTAGGACAGGGTGGGTTGGAGAATGGACCTAGATAGAGTGGTCTTTGTGGGCCGGTGCAGACCTGATGGCCTTTTTCTGCACTGTAGTTCCATGAAATTGCTGTTGCAAATGTGTGCACTACATGTGGGGCAAACTTATCAATTTTTTTAATTTTTCCCATTTTATGCTAAGTACAGTATTGTTTCAATTCTCTATTCATTAAACCTCATTTTAGAGGTTTGGTGAATTTCTTTGACTGCTGAGGACTTAAATGGCTGTTTAATTTTTTGCATGCAAACTTTCACTATATACTCAAGACACTGATATTTTATCTGCAGTGCCAAACCCAAAATTGCACTGCATCTTTTATTACCAGAAGTAGTTTAGTGGGATTTCACTGCCACAGCTGGGCCAGAAGAGTCGTACAAAAATTATTTGGCTGCCCAAACTCAATTCACTTAAGATATTTGGAGCAGCAAGAGGATATTTAATTAATTTATTTAGCTTGTATTGTGTTCAAACCAACATACCCAAGGACAATATACCATCAATCCAATACGCACCCCCTCCAATCCAATACTGCACCCCTTCCACTTAATTCAACAATAAAGGTATTTGATTGATGCCAAATGAATAGTGAAAAGTGCCTTAAGCCATGATAGCATTTTAGATCTGTATTAAGTTGAATAAGGTGACTTGCCAAACAGTTTACAAAACCACAGCAGTCTAGCTTTCAAGTGTCAAAAGTGCATTTACCACTGCGTGATCTGAGAAAAGGCGAAGGCTTTTAGCTTATTTGCTGAGGAAAATGTGTTGGAGTAACCAAATGTTATTTACACTGAGTATTTTACTGAGATGCCCACAGGGATATGTCCAACTCGCACATACTTCACAATATTGATTGTTCAACTATCTTCCAGTAAAGCAGAAATGTGATTTACAAAGTCTGCCTCGAGCAGACACTAGCTGTAGTTCTTTTGCTATAAGTTGTTTATATTAAGAAAATAAAACCACCAAACCCATACAATGTAACAATATGCAAGGAGTGTGCTGATGACTAAAGATAAAACTGTTGCAACCAAACAATAAGTGGGCTATTGCACTAACCATCAACAATAACAAAATGTCCCTGAATTAACAATACAAGGAATGGCATTAAAATTAGGTTTTCAGTTGAAAGACATAAAGTAAAAAAAAACAGAAATATATTTGTACCGTAACACATACACTTTCATTTCATTTTACAAAATGTCATCATTGGGTAAACATTTGAAAATCGTACGTTATGAAGGAAAGATTGCCCAGACATATGTTTCAAGAAACTGGTATGTTTTGGTGTTTCAATGATATTGTTAAACGGTTCGATCATAGAATCCCTACAGTTCAGAAGGAGGAAATTCGGCCCATCAAGTCTGCACCGACCCTTTGAATGAGCACTTTTGCCCACTCTCCTGTCCATTCTGCCTTATCCCCGTAACCCATAACCTAACCTGCAGATCCCTGATCAAGGGGCAATTTAGCATAGCCAATCCACCTAACCTGCACATCTTTTGACTGTGGGAGGAAACCAAAACACCCTGAGGAAACCTACATAGACATGGTGAGAACGTGCAAAGTCCACGCATACAGTCACCCAAGGCTGGAATTGACCCGGGTCCCTGCCGCTGTGAGGCAGCAGTGCTAACCACTGTTCCAGCTTTGCCAAATAATAATCTTTATTGTCACAAGTAGGCTTACATGAGGGTTACTTGAAAATCCCCTAGTCGCCACAATCCGGAGCCTGTTCGGGTACACTGAGGGAGAATTCAGAATGTCCAATTCATGGGCAGCAGTGGGTTAGCCCTACAGCCTCACAGCGCCGAGGTCCCAGGTTCGATCCCGGCTTTGGGTCACTGTCCGTGTGGAGTTTGCATATTCTCCCCGTGTTTCCGTGGGTTTCACCCCCACAACCCAAAAGATATGCAGCTTAGGTGAATTAGCCACGCTAAATTGCCCTTAATTGGAAAAAATGAATTGGGTACTCTAAATTTTTTTTAAAAGAATGTCAAATTCACCTAACAAGCATGTCTTAGGGACTTGCGGGAGGAAACCGGAACACCCGGAGGAAACCCACAAAGACACGGGGAGAACGTGCAGACTCCGCACAGACAGTGACACAATCGAGGAATCGAACCCGGGTCCCTGGCGCTGTAAGCAACAGTGCTAACCACTGTGCTACCATGCCGCCCATCTAAAACAGTGTTTTTCAAACTTATTTCCCGGGACCCACTTGCCATCCAGCTAATCTTTGCATCCCTTGCCAGCGCCAAAAGCACGTACATGGAGGATGCTTGATGTCAAGTGTATGTGCAGGGTACGTGACCTGCTCACTGCTGGTCTTTCTGGCCGGAAGACTACACACGGCGTAATTTTTTAAAATCTAAAAAGCGGCAACCGTTCTCAATTTAAAAGCAGGTAGCGGTCTTCTGTGCTTTTCCCACGATCAGGACCACCGCTGGAATGGCATGACCAATCGCTCCGCAACCCTCCCACGGTCCACCACCTGCACTTTGAAAACCCCTGATGTAAAACTCTCCAGCCAGGAATGTCAATATTCCATAGATAAAACATTCAGTTTGTCTTATTTCCGAGCCACATGCAATGAACTAAAACATAAATCACAGAATAGAAGAGGTTGAATGGCAGAACGTTTTTAAATTGTATGTTATGACCAGGTGAGCAGGAATTAACCTGCTCCCCTCTATACAGCTTCCTTGGTTGGTAACAATAAATGTATAAATTTTCTTTTAAATGCCTTTTCAAAATCCAAATATATTGAACCGGTTATGCAGTGATCAAAACAGAGCCAATAAAACAAGGTTTTCTTGAATAAAAGAACAAGCAAATATATTGACCACTAAACCAGGTAAAATTAAAACTAAAAAAATGAATTAATGCCTCACACAGAGAAGTTAAAAAGGGAAGTTAGAGTCCAATAAAAAAGGTAAAAGAATATATGGGTAAATGTCCTTTGATTTTCCTTGAGGCATAGATTTTAAACATTGCGGCTGATTTAGGTTAACTGGTTTCTTCGATGTGGTCAGATGTCGATGATATTGCAATTACTACGAGATCTAAGTTCATTAGTAGCTTGATGCCTGGTCAATTCTCAATTGTGGCAAAGAGATTGGACCAAAGCCAAAACTTTTTAAAGTTTTAAGACGGTACGGAAAAATCGATATGTTCCAGGAGTGATAATATAAGAAATAGAAGTTGGTAATTTTAAAAAAGCTAATTTCATTAAAACAAACAAAATTGAAACAGTATTTTAGCTTCAACCCTAACAATTGGATCTGTGGAATCCTGTGTATTCCCACTAACGAGTTTAAGTCTGAATGGGACAATAGAACTCGGGTAAGGTGTGGCCATGTCCCTCTGACTCCATGATAGTAGTTTTGTTCCCTCAGTCTTTTTAACCCCTAAATTGCCTGTTACATCTTCGATCCCATTTCTGGAGCCAAGTTCCTAATATCTCTCACATGTAACATTAATTGGATTGGATTTTGTTTATTGTCATGTGACCGAGGTACAGTGAAAAGTATTTTTCTGCGAGCAGCTCAATAGATCATTAAGTACATGAAAAGAAAAGGAAATAAAAGAAAATACAAAATAGGGCAACACAAGATACACAATGTAACGACATAACACCGGCATCAGGTGAAGCACACGGGTGTAGTGTTAATGAGGTCAGTACATAAGAGGGTTGTTTAGGAGTCTGGTGACAATGGGGAAGAAGCTGTTTTTGAATCTGTTTGTGTATGTTCTCAGACTTTTGTATCTCCTGCCCAATGGAAGAAGTTGGAAGAGTGAGTAAGCCGGGTGGGAGGGGTCCTTGATTATGCTGCCCGCTTTCCCCAGGCAACGGGAGGTGTAGATGGAGTCAATGGATGGGAGGCAGGTTTGTGTGATGAACTGGGCTGTGTTCAAGACTCTCTGAAGTTTCTTGCGGTCTTGGGCCGAGCAGTTGCCATACCAGACTGTGATGCAGCCAGATAGGATGGACATTAACTCTTACCAACTTTTACAGATGCACCATAGAAAACATCCCATCAGAAAGCATTGATTTTTTGAACCATCTGACACACATATTTTCCAAAAGAGTGGGAGGGAGCGACCACAGATTTTCAACCTGCTTTCCCTGCTGAAAACTTTCTTGACACTCCCTGTGTTATTTGCAATCTTTCTGCAGAGGCTGCAGACTAACCTGTTATACTTCATCCAGAGTACGAAGGCATTTCCATATCCAGCACTCTGCATTTTAGTGTCTCTTCCTGAGAGAGCTTCGATAGTTCTGAAGCTTTTTTTTTATCTTCACCTTGGAATGGGCCTTGCATTTTAAAGCATTTTGCTCTGTCTCAATTCAAATTACAAAGTTTGAATCGTAATTCCATATTGGTACTTTCCAGAAGTTGGTCACCTGGCACTGCCAGATGTCAGGTGAATTATGGCAGCCTTTTTTAGTCAGAGGACGTGATATAACAGGGGGGGCAAAAGGTCCTGTTTTGGGTGCATTTAGCGGCTGTTTCGCGGCGCCTGCACCTATTAAACGGGACTCTCTTTTTTTTACTTCGGCAAGGAAAGCCCTGACGAGACCGTACTTTCATTCGAGCTGAGCTTGTCAATGCAAGTGATTGGGGTGAACTGAAGTCATGATAGGCATTATCTAAATTCAAGTCTTTCTTTTATTCTTTTTTCTGCCTAAAGTTAATCAAGCAGGAATCTGAACTGTTTTTCTGTTATTTTCTCTCACAAACAACATAAGCCTGACAACCACACAGGGTTTTATGTGACAAAGGTTATGTCACATGAAACCTTTGATTATCTCAGCCAATTCGTAACCCCATAACCTTTATTTCTATTTCAACTAAGATATTTCTTCATTTTGTCTTTGAAAGACTTAATTTGATTACTTTTGCTGGGGCGCTGTTCCACACAGCTGTGGTAAACAAAATGTTTCTTCTAACCTCTAGCCTTATTTGAGGTTTGCTAATTTTAAACATGTGTTTTTGCTGAGCCAAGTACTTAGCTGCTATACGGACCTAAATTAACTTCAATCTTCCCTTCTCTAATAAAACTTGGTTCATTTTTGTCATGCTTTCTTCCTCCTCGCAAATAGACCAAAGTCCTTTTGAAGGTAGAATATGCAAACTACTGCAAAAATGGTTTGTGTGGAAAACAATTATTTTTTTTCCATTTATTATTTATTTTACTCTTGGTGGTTTACCTATGCAAATTGTCCAGTCCTTGTCATAGTACCAATGCTCAACAATAAAGGGAAATCTGAATGTTGTGCAATTGCTCTAAGGTGGACTTCCAGTAGAGGGTAGAAAAGGTATAACATTTCAATCAAATATTAACCTTCATTGATTGTTTTTAATCATCTTTAAATGGTGGTTTCCTTGTGCTGTAGGAAGACTCATTCGGTGAACTACCACAAAAGCTTTCCAATGACGTAGATATGTTTGGACTGGAAATCTAAAAATAAAAGTGAATCAAGGGTAACTGGTGCAGATCCTAATGGGAGTAGTCCAGTAAAGGCTGTCTCCAGTTAAAGTTATTCTGAAGTTAAATATCAGCGGCAAATGTGATTGAATGATAGCAACGAGAGTGGGTGGTAGCTTTCACAATTCAGTGGGAAGAAGTGAGGAGAGAATTCCTGAGGGTGTCTTATTTGTAAAATGTGTTCTGTCCATTCTTTCCGGACAGGATTTTTTTGTACAGAGGAAGAAAAGTAAATCAATTATAGAAAATGGAAAAAGATACTTAACTGTTTGGGAACAGGTAATTTCACATCAAGGATATCCTTCTGACAAAAAAAATAATTTACTTCTGCAAAGTAGAAAGTTTTCATTGGGAACTGTTCAGATTTAGATTTATTGTCACGTGTACCGAGGTACAGTGAAAGGTATTGTTCTGCGTACAGTCCAGGCAGATCGTTCCATACATTAAAAACATAGGACATACATAAATACACAATGTAGATACGTAGACAGAGGCATCGGGTGAGCACACCGAGTATAGTGCGACAACAGTGGAGCAGATGCGCGGAGAGATCAGTTCGGTCCATAAGAGGGTCATTTAGGAGGCTGGTAACAGCGGGGAAGACGCTGTTTTTGAACCTTGCATCTTTTGTCCGATGGAAAGGTTGGAAGAGCAAATAGCCCGGATGGGAGGGGTCTTTGATTATGCAGCCCACTTTCTCAAGGCAGGAAGAGGTGTAGGCAGAGTCAATGGATGGGAGGCGTGTTCATGTGATGGACTGGCTTTGTTCATGACTGTCTGTAGTTTCTTAAAGTCTTGCGCCGAGCAGTTGCCATACCAGGCTGTGATGCAGCCAGATAGGATGCTTTGTACGATGTACCTAAAAACTGGTAAGAGTCATTGTGGACATGCCGAATTTCCTTAGTTTCTTGAGGAAGTATAGGCGCTGTTGTGCTTTCTTGGTTGTAGCAGTGACGTGTGTGGACCAGGACAGATCGTTGGTGACATGCGCACCTAAGAATTTGAAGCTGTCAACCATCTCCACCTCAGCAGCAATGATGCAGATAGGGGTGTGTAAGACACTTCACTACCTGAAGTTGATGACCAGTTCTTTAGTTAATTCTGTTTTAGTATGTATTTCAGACATAAGTGATCAAACAAATCTCTGGTATAAAATGGCTTAAATTTGGTTTCCTTGCTTGATTGTGTTATAACCCCATGGAGGACACGGGTGTGACCTCCACAGAAAACAAACTTCCCCCGTAACCGGGCGGGGCTTCCCCTTTAACGAGGTTAGCCCACACAGTATAAAAACCCCGAACCGGGTGCAAGCCAGGAAGGGAGAAACTTCAGGAAGAGGAGTATTTGTGTATAATTAATAAAAGGGTATTCGTTGCATCCTACTTGCGTTTCATACCTATTCTCTCGGCGTGGATACTACAGATTTGTAACCTAATTAAAGCACGTGAGGGTAGATTTTGTCATTTGGGCATTCTGTATGCCCCCCCCCCACTCTGTATGCCCCCCCCCCACTCTGTATGCCCCCCCCACTCTGTATCCCCCCCCACTCTGTATGCCCCCCCCACTCTGTACGCCCCCCCCACTCTGTACACCCCCCACCCACTCTGTATCCCCCCCAATCTGTACGCCCCCCACTCTGTACGCCCCCCACTCTGTACGCCCCCCCCCACTCTGTACGCCTCCCCCACTCTGTACGCCTCCCCCACTCTGTACGCCTCCCCCACTCTGTACGCCTCCCCCACTCTGTACGCCTCCCCCACTCTGTACGCCTCCCCCACTCTGTACGCCTCCCCACTCTGTACGCCTCCCCACTCTGTACGCTTCCCCCACTCTGTACGCCTCCCCCACTCTGTACGCCTCCCCCACTCTGTACGCCCCCCCCACTCTGTACGCCCCCCCACTCTGTACGCACCCCTCCACTCTGTACACCCACCCCACTCTGTACGCCTCCTCACTCTGTTCGCCCCCCCACTCTGTACGCCCCCCCCACTCTGTACCCCCCCCCACTCTGTACGCCTCCCCCATCTGTACCCCCCCCACTATGTACCCCCCCACTCTGTACGCCTCCCCCATCTGTACCCCCCCCCACTCTGTACATCCCCCCACTCTATACGCCCCCCCCACTCTGTACGGCCCCCCACTCTGTACGCCCCCCCCCCACTCTGTACGCTTCCCCCACTCTGTACGCTTCCCCCACTCTGTACGCTTCCCCCACTCTGTACACCTCCCCCACTCTGTACGCCTCCCCCACTCTGTATGCCCCCCCCACTCTGTATGCCCCCCCCACTCTGTATGCCCCCCCCCACTCTGTATGCCTCCCCCACTCTGTATGCCCCCCCCACTCTGTATGCCCCCCCCACTCTGTATGCCCCCCCCACTCTGTATGCCCCCCCCCACTCTGTACGCCCCCCCCCACTCTGTACGCCCCCCCCCACTCTGTACGCCCCCCCCCACTCTGTACGCCCCCCCCCCACTCTGTACGCCCCCCCCACTCTGTACGCCCCCCCCCACTCTGTACGCCCCCCCCCACTCTGTACGCCCCCCCCACTCTGTACACCCACCCCACTCTGTACGGCCCCCCACTCTGAATGGATACCCCATTCTCTGCATGTGGCTTCTGTCACCCCAAAAGACAAGCAGAGTAAGTGTGTAATAATAGCCAATTAACCATGCATAACATTGTGGAGCAAAGAATCGGGCTCCTGCAACAATGGGCGCAATCCTCTTGTAAAATTTCCAAGTGTGGTAGCGAGCGGGAATTGCCACGAGCTCTCTGGCGCTCAGCCCAGTGAGATTGGCAACGCAATTCAACGTTATTTGGTCCACTTAACGTAACAAAGCAGCACGGGCTTCTCGCTGCAAATGAAGACTTGCCAGCTGATTTTTGGGTCCGCGCTCGCCAGACCCTCACTAACAAGATTGTGCAGTACTTGAGCTTACTTGCTCAGCAAACCCCAGTCAGCACGCAACAATGACACCCAGGTGACTGGCCCCAAGATTCGGAGATGCTGACCTGGGGAGGCTCCTACATGCAGCGGAGGCCAGGGGTGAATGTCCTGGTCCCCCCCCCCGGGGGTCCCTGAGGTTGAGCCACAAGGCAGCCAGTGCTGCCTGGGATGAAGTGGCAGCAGTTGTCAGCTCGAGCAAGGAGCTAGACCAGACAGCACGAGTGAGTAAACACCAGACCCCCCCCCCCACTCCCCATGTCTCCCACAGCCCTCTCTCTCCCCTCAACCCACCAACCTCTCCCTCACACCCCCTCTTCCACCACCGTGAACCACACGAGTGCCTAACGATGCCCTCCCTGTGTCTCCTCAGGAAAAACTCTCTGAGAATCGTCAGGAGAGGGCCCAGACTGGCGGAGGAGTGCGGACATAAGAATCCTCACCTCCTTCGAGGACCTGGAGGTGACGGCAGTGGCCAAGGACAGATCGGTCAGCCACGCAGAGGCTGCTGGCTGTCGCAGAGGTTAGGAACCATTGGGCTTCAGTGGGCTCCACCAGAAGGACCTGTCAAATGTGAGTTGTTATTGCCTCACTGACTGACCCATCCCTCCCAGTGACCACATGTCCAATCTCCCACAGGTCACCCGGCACCGGCCCATCCTGGGCGGCACCCTCTCCTGACTCCGAGGAAAACAGAGAGAGATCCGAGGATGCCACGCGGCACGGCTGTTATCCTCACCCTCCACCAGCGCAGATATACGCACCTCGGTGGGACATGCTAGTGGACAGGCTTCTAGGGCACTGTCTGGTGAACAGCATAATGCTGATGATACACATCAGGTGGAGGCAGGGATCACCAGGCGAGACAGCAGATCCCAGGACCCAGCTGGGTCCCAGCCTGGTGCTGAGCCTGTGGAACAGTTACCCAGAGCTAATGGAGACGATAGTGAGATGTCAGAGGTAGATGTCAGTGTCACTCCAGCAGATCCATAGCCATATGGAGGAGTCCCAGAGGCTAGGGGTGCAGGAGATGTCACCGGCAATGCATGGCACTGAGGCCAAGACTGCTAGGGTGGCAATGGCAGTGGAGAGCCTGGTGCACGATGTCAGCACCATTTGTGAAGGCGTCCAAGGAGTCGCACAGTCAGTGACGGTCATGGCTGAGGGCCTCGGCAGAATGTCCAACTCGCTGGGGGAGGGATGTCACCCAGTACCAGGTGATGAGGTTCTGTGGGACATATCCCGCTCTCAGATAGACATGGCCGAGGCGCTGTGGAGCTTGTCCGAGTCGCAGGTGGGCATAGCTGAGGTGCTGCAGAGCATGGCACAGTCACTGAGGGGCATCGCTGAGGGCATCGATACTATGGTGCAAACCATGAGGAGCCACCTGAGCTGGCAGAGCCAGATGATGCAGCAGCAGCCGGGTCTCAAACCAGCTGCCCCTCCATCCCAAGGTGAACTCCAGGTCCCTAAGGGCACCGATCGTGAGAAGGGGGCGCTGGGTCCAAGCCGGACCCGTCCCATGGAGTGGTGACAGTGGGCACCAGCTGCCTGAGTTCCACCCCTCTGATCTCGCACTCAGCACATGGGAAACGGTGGCACAGCTGTGCATGTGCCACTAACAAGTGAGCCGGGGCCCTCCGGCCCCAGAGGATGCCCGCAAGGGGCATCAAAGGCTTTGAGAAGAGGTATGCAGCTGGCTGCCTCCACCTTAGATGTGCATCCCGGGGAAATACCAAGACATAGTGGTAGAGCAAGCCGTGACCGGTTGCCTCACAGCACAGCCATCCCCCCCTCCCCCCCCCCCCCCCATAGCGATCCATCCCTGCGGAGGGTCCCCCACACCCAGCAGAGGGCCCCCCACCGAGTACTGGGGTGTCAAGCCCAGCAACCCCGGGCTCTTTGCCTGTGAGCAAAGATGGCTACTCACCACCTCGTCTCCCCAAGAAGCCATTCTGCCAGGTTCACGTTTTACAAAAGGAGTACTAATCAACGCCAGCGTGAGCACTTGCTGGGGAAGCCGCTGAATGATGGGAGGCCGTTGGATGTGGGGTCGCTCTTGTAAATTGTATGGAAATGGGGCTTAATCGGTTTCGCGCCACACTACAGGGAGATCCCGATTTCGCCTACGGGAGCGGGCCGGTTACATCGCAATTTGTTTGGCGCCTGGCGCGGATCTCATTTTTGGCCTCCCGCTATTTACTGGCCTTGTTACACTTGAGCAAGAGCGGCACCAGGCCGGAGAATTGCGCCCAACATTTCTACCGGCAAGACCACTTGGGGATTTTTCCAGGATGTACCAGTGAGGATCTCCCAGTTCATGGTGGTGTGTTGTGTCCTCCACAACCCTGGACACCATGAGGATGCAGCCATTATCTCCTGCCATCCAGAGGCCAGGTCCTGAGGAAAAGGAGTAAGATGACGAGGAAAACAAAGGGCAATATGGAGCCCATGTAAATGGATACAGCAAAAGTGAGCAGAATGTGATGTTCTGCTTCACTCAAAACAAATTTGCCACTTTCACATTTACTTTGGACTAGAACATCGCTTTGACCCATTCAACAATAAAAGCTCCCAAAAGAACCTTCACAAAGCATATTTATCCAACTACACATCCAAATGTACAGACAACAATGAATGATTCGCCTTGATGCATTTTTTAGTACCTGCATTGTGGGAGTCCTAGTCTGTCCAGGTTCTCCTACACAGTGCCAACCCAGTGGTTACAGCACAGCTGGTGGAAAGCTGATGACTTTCACTGGGTGGGGGTGCAATTCAGATGGTCTTGCGGGTTGACCTTGAGCAGCTCTGGGGCTAAAAGACCTGGAGGTGTGTGAAGACAGGCAGAGGTGGGTGCATTGCTGGCAGCAATAGTAACTGTGTGTTGGTGGGGTGGTGTACCTGATGTTGGTCAGGCGTCCCAAGGGCAAAGGAGTGCTCCTGGGTGAGGGTAGTGGTATGTGCATTGAGCGGAATGACGGGATAATGGTGGACTAGGTGGGAGATGTACTCTGATGATGCATTCACTCACTCTGGCCACCCAGATGAGGCTATTACGTAGTTTCCATATTATCGCCACATCAGTGGTGCAAATTCTGGGCTTTCACCTCCCAGACAACCTGTCTGCCCCCTCTTCAGGCTATTTCTCGATCGTTTCTTTTCCACCCAATTATAATAATCTTTTGCGTCACAAGTAGGCTTACATTAACACTGCAATGAAGTTACTGTGAAAACCCCCTTGTCACCATATTCCGGCGCCTGTTCAGATACACTGAGGGAGAATTCAGAATGTCCAATTTACCTAACAAGCGTGTCTTTCGGGACTTGTGGGAGGAAACCCACGCAAACACGGGTAGAACATGCAGACTCCGCACAGATAGTGACCCAAGCGGGAATCAAACTCAGGACCCTGGTGCTGTGAAGCAACAGTGCTAACCATTGTGCTACCATGCCGCCCATACCAGGATGCATTGCTCTCCTTCCCACACCTGGAAACAATCTCTGTGACCAGAGCACCCAATATGGTGCCGCTTACCCAAATAAACCTGTCCTTTGTCTGCTGCAAATACTTCCAGAGCTATAAGAAGATTTTCCAGGATTGCGATCTCCCTATGATAGGCAGAGAGTCTTTAAGAGAAGCGGGCCACCTGGAGCAAGTAATAACAACAATGCTGCCGGGGCCCCGCTGTACACAAAGGTCAGGCAGCATAGAGAGCAACGGAGCAGTGACAGAGCCACTTGACCTAATCCTGCTAATAATCACATGAAGTGGTCGATGAAAGTTCTGGTCTGCCCCCTCAATACCTGGTCAAGACCAAATTCTAGCCGAATAACTGTAACATTGGTGCAGTAAAACCACATCACATCAACACTCCGTCTGTTAGTACAAATGCAGTTTAAGATTAAACACTAAATACTGGAAAATTAAAGCAGATCGAGCAGCATCTGAAAGAGAAAATATAGGGTTAACATATCTGATGGGATTCTGCACTGCAGTTTATCCGTTCCGTTGAAGGATCCCACCTGATATGTTGACATCCCTTTTCTCTATCACAGAAACTGACTGTAAATTTCCAACAACTTTTTTAAAGTTCAGGTTCTGAGAATATGAAGACTATTTTCTTTATCTGTGCAAACCCAAGGTGCTTTGCCTTCAATTGTTGTGATTTTTGTCATTTCAGTGAGGCGTGACTACATGTTTTCATTATTTCACACAAACATTGTGTTCCCAAAGATAAAAGTGTGAGAACCAATATCATCCTGTACAAGATAAGTTGCATAAAAATCCTGAAACAAAATATGTAAAAAGCAAATAAAACCCACATACAATGCCAAACATGCAGTCTCTTTGGGAAAAAAAACAATCCACTGTCCTCCAAAATTTGACTTCAAAGGTGATAAGCCTCTGAATAATCTGCAAAAAAGTAATGCCGTGGAAACCATGATTTCTCAGATTGCTTTCATTGTTGGTGCACACATAAAGGTGAAATTACTGAAGGAAGCGGTTTTTGAAACTCAGGGCGCGATATAACGAAAAAAATAACACAGTCCCGTTCTGAGCGGGACAAGTGGCAGGACCCACCCCGCTAGCGAACAGCACTCTTTTTTTTCCCTCCAGGCCTCAATGAGGAACGTCCTCCGAGGCCGTGCTCAGTCGCATTTCCGGCACCGAGGAGCTCTGCTCGTCAGTGCAGGAAGAGATCGGGGCATCATTTTAAATGGCACCCCGATTTCACGTCCCGCCGATGCGATCCCAGACCCCCCGAAGTCCAACCCACCTGTTGGGGGTCCTTGAGCCACCTTATACAGGGAGTGCACCCTCGGGCCCAATCCCTGGCATCGGCAAAATGCCCCCGTGCACCTTGGCAGTGCCAGCCTGGCTGTGCCCCTGCCAGCCTGACGGTACCACCTGGGCACCCTGGCCAGTTAGATCCAACGTCGGCATAGTTAAGCGAGCTGCTAGGTGGGCGGGATCCCGATGGCGACGTATCATGAAATCTCATTAGATCTCGTGGGGCCTAATGTCTGTCGGGAATCCTGGAAGAAGCCACTCGCGGGATCTACGGACCACGTCCCATTTCGATTCTGATGGGACGCGGCCAATAAATCGAGCCGTAATCAAGTACATTGTCAGCATTCTGGATGTCACGTTTTTGAAAAATCACCCATGATATCCTCAGTCAGTTAAGTTAAGGTTAATGTGAAGGTCAGATAGCAGAACATTTCATCCAGCATTGGATCAATTTAGATGGATTTGTTGTGGATCAGTTTAATTTTAAGATTATTTTTATTTCGCTCAGGGGCACTACAACTCAAACCTCAGTAGCCAATTTAAGCTGAGCCAGTCTCTACGTAGCTTGGAAGCAATTTGAATTGATTTTACTAATGATGCAGAATGATTCACAGCAACATTCTTACCTTCTGTTGACATAATTCCAATTCAATAAACTGTTTTCAGAGCTGTTTCATACAGGAATGTATAACAGCTTGGTTGGATACAGCTGGAAGTAGCTGAGATACATCAGTCTGAGTAAAGAGGTTTTCTTTACACACCATTCGCTTTTCTAGCCTGCTAAACTTCAGAAATGTTTGCCTGAAGGTATACGAATCAAGATCATGGCACAGCACTGCTGACAAAAAGGAAGATTTTGAAGTACATAAAACTTGAATGGTTTAGCTTTACCATCGAAAGGGAGAATCTTGAGTATGAAACAAGATTACAAAGAGCAACTGACAATGAAGTGAAGTGCTGAGTATTTCAGACTAATGTTGAATGGCCTACCTAGTCCACTGACAGCTAATAATCTCAATAAAGGGAAGAGGAAAATCAGCCTCTGAACAACATTATCATTTTCCTCAGCTGTTGTCTCTAAAACATTTTACGTTTTCAAAAGTTCCAAATCAACCTTTGTCCATTTGACCCTTTCTGTCATTTAAAAATAAGACTGGTTCACTCTTTGTGTCTAGTTGTCTGGTAAATGGATGAAAATCTGCAAAATCCAATTTGGCAGAAAATGCAACAATTGAAATCACCTGATGATCACTTTCACAGTGTATGATGGCACATTCTTAAACTATTTAGAAAGGACTATTTGCAATTTTTTTTTTCGCAACGTGCATAAGTTGGAAGGCAGAACTAGAGGCTGGCAGTCAGATCCTCAGTGGCAGGAGTGCACTGAACTGCAACTCATCACAATCAGAAGTTCATAGAATCATATAACTTACAGTGCAGAAGGAGGCCATTCGGCCCATTGATTCTGTACTGGCCTTTGGAAAGTGCACCCTACTTCAGCCCACACCTCCACCCTATCTCCGTAACCCCACACTAAGGGGCAATTTAGCATGGCCAATCCACCTAACCTGCACATTTTTGGACTGTGGAAGGAAACCAGAGTACCCAGAGGAAACCCATGCAGACACGGGGAGAAAGTGTAAACTCCGCACAGTCACCCGAGGCTGGAATTGGACCTAGAACCCTGGAGCTGTGAGGCAGCAGTGCCAACAACCGTGTCACCATACCGCCCCCTTTGAAATCTCAAACTGGTCATAGCCAAGAAGAGCATTGCCAATGATTACATGCTGAACTTTGTAATAGCCTATCACAGCACAGCCAACTCAATGCTGCCGAATGAATACACCACTGTCAGCTTAACCATAACCAACCCACTATCTAGGTGGATGTATTTAAATAATAGAAAATACTTCTTTACCACTCTGAGTTTGCTTGTGGATAAAACAATGAAAGATTTAGGAGTGGATGAAGTATCTTTTCATGTGTGAGTCTTATAAGGATGCATCGCATTTGCTGCAAAGTTTAGTGTGTGCATCTGACCTGCTTGACGTTTGACTGCTGTAATGAAACTCAACAAAATTGGAGAGTAGGAGATTACATCAATCAATAAACTGGCTGCCAGCACTAAGCTGCATTTTGAAAACCATTTGTTGGGCAAGTTATTGGAGGGAAGGATGAACAGGCCAGATGTTTGTAGATTGAGAGTGAATAGATGTAGGGCTCTGCTGGCAGACAGCAGCTCTGATTTTTACATAGGGCTGAGGAGAGCGTGCTGTTGCAGAGGGAGGTGAGTGGATAAGATTTTGATATCAGAAACCTGAAAGTTCCTTTGCCATCCAGCAGAAAGTAACAGTAGGACAACTTAAATTTTTTCAAAACATTTCCTGCGAATCAGCCAGCCAGAATGATAGGATGGCTGCCTGTTGGGATGAAAAACACCCAGGAACAGATATCAGGTTAGCAGGAGATTTAGGGAGTGGAGTTGGGTTGGAGATCAGTGAGGTGACGGGGTGGGGGTGGGTGGAAAGGCAGCGAGGGGACCAGTCATGCAACAGGGGTGGATATCGGACATGGACATTGTTGGGGTGGAATCAGCTGATTGTAGGGGTTTGCAGGTCAATTGATTACAGCAATTCAATTCTGCTTCGGCTTTGTGTCAGCATCACACACGGACACCCTTATTCTGCCAACATTTCTGAATGCCTAGTGTCATGTGAGAGTACCTTTAAGAAATGGGAGTTTATAAATGGGTGTGTATATAAATATCTGTAATGAGAGTACCTTTAAGAAATGGATGTTTATTACTGCAGTGGTGTCAGAGTGGGTGGAGCTGGGCTGTCTGTCAGCTTTTTACTTTCGCTTTAGGCTTTTTGCTGCAGGGTGTGTTTGGTTTCGTTTTAGTTTTGGAGAAGCTGAAATCACAGCAGGATGTGTATGAATCTCTGCAAGCTTCTGAATGTTCTATGGGTTTTTTCAAAGTGGTAACTGCTCTCAGTCGTGAATTTAAATCTTAAAAGTTAAAAAGGGTCTTTTGTCTTATGGATGTTAATAAAGAAAGATTAAGAATAACTTGTAGAGTACTGTATTCTTTAGCGAATTTATTGGTGTTGATAGTTGTTAAGATGTTTACTGTGGGTTTATAAAGTGTTAACTGGTTTCATAAATAAACATTGTTTTAATTTAAAAGTACTTTAGATCTCTGTTTGCATCACAACCGCAGAGTAAGGCCGTATGCTCCACCTAACCACAATCTTATTAAAATTTGTGGGTCAGGTGAACTCCATAATACATTTTGGGGTTCTCTAAACCCTGGCCCATCACAAATTGGGGGCTCATGGGTGATAAAAGTCGATTGGGTTGGCTTTGTGAACTTAAAGACAGTGAGGGGTAACCATATTGTGGTTGCTTTTCAGGCGTGGTATTTCTGTTTAAGTAGGGATTGTGTTGTGGACAATGACTCTTTCAGAGGCTCTTAAGTTTTTGGGGGTGGAGATGGTCACACGCAGTACCTTACGGACAGAGACTAAAAACAGGCTTTTCGACCTGGCAAAATCATTGCAGTTAACATTACCTGACAAAATGTGAAAAGATGAGGTAATTATGGCGGTGGCTAAGCATTTAAAATTGCCTGATGGAAATGGCAAAAGTTCAGTTACAGATCATGCAACTGGAACATGACAAAGAATTAAAGCAGCTTGAATACGAAAGAGAGAGAGAGGAAAAAGAAAGAGAGAGAGAAGAAAGGAAAACAGAAAGAATAGCCCTAGCAGCACAAAAAGAAAGAGAAAGGAAGATACAGTTCAAGGAAAAAGAAAGAGAAAGAGAGACCCAGTTTAAGGAAAAAGAAAGAGAAAGGGAGATATAGTTCAAGGAAAAAGAAAGAGAGAGAGAGGAAAAAGAGAGAGAGAGTTTGAACTTCGGACAATGGCCATGAAACATGATCATCAGTTAAAATTGGCAGAGGTAGACTTCCGGGTGCGGCTATGCAGAGCTAGGTCGCATATTCGGTAGCTCCCGCTTGGAACGGACTTTTGGGCTCTTTTACAGGGCCCCCACGGCATTTGTTTGACATTTCCCGGTGTGGGAAGAAGACTGCAGCATTCCCCTGACAGTGTCCCCCAGGAATGTTATGTCTTTTGGCTACCAGACCCGGCAGAAACAATAAAAGATTTGACTTGAGCTGCAGGATTAGACAAAGGCCTCTTCCAGCATGCAGGCGGGGGAAGGGCAAGCTTAAAGCTGCAATCTGACTTGACTCTATCAAAGGTGAATTCTAGCAGCAGAGGGAACAACTGTGAAAAGATCTACCAAGGCCATTGAAGAAGCAGGGACGAGGCTTCCGGTGGCGGCCATGGAGGAGTAGGTCGCGCATTCGGCAGCTCCCGTCTGGAACCGACTCTCAGACCTTTTTCAGGAGTTTCCATAGACTTTTTGGGGCAGACTGGTGAAGCGAACACTGCCAAAAGGATTCCCTCTCGATTTCCGGTTGCGGCTATGCGGAGCTAAGCCGCACGATTCGGCAGCTCCCGCTACCACGGACTTTCGGGCTCGTTAGAGGAGCCCCAACGGAACTTTTTTTTTTTTGACGCAACCCGTGGGGAAGGGAAGAGAGAAGTCCCCCTCCAACTTCTATGAAAAGGACCAGAAGTGTAACGGCCAAAGGAGCGGCACTGGGGCAACGGGAGAAGCGAGGGAAAGAAAACAAAATGGCGGTGGCCAGGGACAAAGGGGAGCTACAGGAGCTCATCAAGCACTGCTTTGAGGAGCAGCGTGAGGAGATGCGCAAGGAGATGTTGGCGCCTATGCTTTCGGCAATTGAAGGACTCGGGATCACCCAGAAGGCCCACGAAGCTAAGATCCAGGAGGTACAGAAAAGAGTCAGTCAGAACGAGGATGAGCTCGTGGGCCTGGCGGTGAGAGTAGAGCAGAACGAGGCGCTACACAGGAGGTGGGCGGGAAGACTCGAAGACCTGGAGAACAGGGCGAGGAGAACGAATCCGCAAATCCT
The DNA here is from genome assembly GCF_047496885.1 of Scyliorhinus torazame. Classification (NCBI taxonomy): domain Eukaryota; kingdom Metazoa; phylum Chordata; class Chondrichthyes; order Carcharhiniformes; family Scyliorhinidae; genus Scyliorhinus; species Scyliorhinus torazame. The sequence continues at coordinate 124,275,495 of NC_092709.1, forward strand.
GGGTCTCCCTGAGGGAGTGGAGGGGGCTGATGCCGGGGCATACGCGAGCACGATGCTCGAGGCGATGATGGGCACGAAGGCCCCTTTGAGGCCACTGGAGTTGGACGGGGCACATCGGGTGCTGGCGAAGAAGCCCCAGGCAAATGAGCCGCCAAAGGCGATGGTGGTGAGGTTCCACCGGTTCACGGACAGAAAGTGGGTCCTGAGATGGGCCAAGAAGGAGTGGAGCAGTAAGTGGGACAATGCAGAGATACAAATATACCCGGACTGGAGCACGGAGATTGCAAAGTGGAGAGCGGGTTTCAACCGGGCCAAAGCGGCGTTGTACCGGAAAGAAGTGAAATTCGGAATGCTGCAGCCAGCGCGACTGTGGGTCACATACAAGGGCCAACACTATTACTTTGAAACGCCTGAAGAGGCATGGACCTTTGTACAAGCCGAAAAGTTGGACTCTAACTGAGGGTTTGTGAGGGTGGGGGGACTGTTTTGGGGTTTGATGTGTGATGGTTGTATATAGGGGTTCAATCACGCGCAGGAAATGTTACATGGGCTGGGGGAGAGAGACAAGGCCGCGACAGGAGCTGCACCAGAGGGGGCGGAGCGGGCTTTGGAAAGCGCGGGGTGTTTTCCCGCGCGCGGGAAGAAAGGAATGCATATGGATTGGGAGACTCCCACGCGGGGAGGTCAATGGGACGGCGGGGGAAGCCGGGGTCAGCTGGCGTCAGCTGACTTACGGCTGACTTACGGGAGTGACATGGGGGGAGCAAAAAAGCTAGACAGGTCTAGCGGGGGGAGGGGAGGGGGGGGAAGGGGGGGGAAAAGGGTTGGTGCTGCACTGGCCGAAAGGGAATGGGACACAGAAGAGGTGGTCCGTACGGGGGGTACCCCCCTCTGGGGGACTGGAGGGTGAGGGAGGCATGGACACGGGACTGGCCCAGAAAAGGAGATGGCTAGTCAGCGGGGCGTGGGGGGGGGGGTGAGAGCCCCTCCAATCCGGCTGATAACGTGGAATGTGAGGGGCCTGAATGGGCTGGTGAAGAGGGCTCGAGTGTTCGCGCACTTAAAGGGACTGAAGGCGGACGTGGCCATGCTCCAAGAGACACACCTAAAGGTGGCGGACCAGGTCAGGCTAAGAAAGGGATGGGTAGGACAGGTATTCCACTCGGGACTGCACCCGAAGAATAGAGGGGTGGCAATATTGGTGGGAAAGCGGGTGTCATTTGAGGCCAAGACTATTGTAGCGGACAATGGAGGGCGCTATGTAATGGTGAGCGGTGGGCTGCAAGGGACGTGGGTGGTGTTGGTAAACGTATACGCCCCAAACTGGGATGATGCAGGATTCATGAAGCGCATGTTGGGGCGTATTCCGACCTGGAGATAGGAGGCCTGATAATGGGAGGGGACTTCAATACAGTGTTGGATCCAGCACTGGACCGCTCCAAATCAAGGACTGGAAAGAGGCCGGCGGCGGCCAAGGTACTTGGGGGTTTATGGATCAGATGGGGGGAGTGGACCCATGGCGGTTTGCAAGGCCGCAGGCCAGGGAATTTTCTTTCTTCTCCCATGTACACAAAGTCTACTCCCGGATAGATTTCTTTGTTCTGGGTAGGGCGCTCATCCCGAGGGTGGAGGGGAAGGAGTATTCAGCTATAGCCGTTTCGGACCATGCCCCGCACTGGGTGGAACTGGAGCTGGGAGAGGAGAAGGACCAACGCCCGTTGTGGCGACTGGATGTGGGACTGCTGGCGGACGAGGTGGTGTGTGGGAAGGTGAGGGGGTGTATCGAAAGGTACTTGGAACCCAACGACAACGGGGAGGTGCGGGTGGGGGTGGTATGGGAGGCGTTGAAGGCGGTGATCAGGGGAGAGCTAATTTCCATTAGGGCTCATAGGGAGAAGACAGAGGGTATGGAAAGGGAGAGGTTAGTGGGGGAGATTTTGAGAGTGGACAGGAGATATGCAGAGGCCCCGGAGGAAAGATTACTTGGGGAAAGACGACGGCTCCAGACGGAGGTTGACCTCAGGGAAGGCAGAGGCACAGTGGAGGAAAGTGCAAGGGGCGACCTACGAGTATGGGGAAAAGGCTAGTCGGATGCTGGCACACCAGCTCCGTAAGAGGATGGCAGCGAGGGAAATAGGGGGAGTCAAAGATGGAAGGGGAGCCACGGTTCGGAGTGCGACGAAAATATTCAAGGCCTTTTATGAAGAGCTGTACAGATCCCAGCCCCCAGCGGGGGAAGAGGGGATGAGACGATTCCTAGATCAGCTGAGATTCCCGAGGGTGGAGGAGCAAGAGGTGGCTGGTTTGGGGGCACCAATTGGGTTGGAGGAGCTGAGCAAGGGTTTGGGGAGCATGCAGGTGGGGAAGGCCCCGGGACGGGACGGATTCCCGGTGGAGTTCTACAGGAAGTACGCAGACCTGTTGGCCCCGCTACTGGTGAGGACCTTTAATGAGGCAAGAGAGGAGGGGACCCTGCCCCTAACAATGTCGGAAGCGACAATTTCTTTGATCCTAAAGCGGGACAAGGACCCACTGCAATGTGGATCGTACAGGCCGATCTCGCTCCTCAATGTGGATGCAAAGTTGCTGGCAAAAGTGCTGGCCACGAGGATCGAGGACTGTGTCCCGGGGGTAATCCACGAGGACCAGACGGGATTTGTAAAGGGCAGGCAACTAAACACCAATGTGCGGCGGTTCTTAAACATGATAATGATGCCATCGGAGGAGGGAGAGGCGGAGATAGTGGCAGCTATGGATGCGGAGAAGGCCTTTGACCGAGTAGAGTGGGAGTACCTCTGGGAGGTGCTGCATAGGTTTGGGTTCGGGGTAGGGTTTATCAATTGGGTTAAGCTCCTTTACAGAGCCCCGATGGTGAGTGTAGTGACGAACAGGCGGAGGTCGGAGTACTTTCAACTGTACCGTGGGACGAGGCAGGGGTGTCCCCTGTCCCCCCTGTTGTTCGCATTGGTGATCGAACCATTGGCCATGTCATTGAGGGAGTCTAATGAATGGAGGGGGGTGGTCCGAGGGGGAGAAGAGCATCGGGTGTCGCTATATGCGGATGACCTGTTGCTGTACGTGGCGGATCCAATGGAGGGGATGGTGGAGGTCATGCAGACTCTAAGGGAGTTTGGGGAGTTTTCGGGCTATAAGCTCAATGTAGGGAAGAGTGAGCTCTTTGTATTACAGGCGGGGGACCAAGAAAGAGGGTTAGGGGACCTACCGCGGAGGAGGGCGGAGGGGAGCTTTCGGTATCTGGGGATCCAGATAGCCAGGATTTGGGGGACCCTACATAAACTGAATCTGACGAGGTTGGTGCAGCAAATGGAGGAGGATTTGAAAAGATGGGACATGTTACCGCTCTCGCTGGCGGGTAGAGTGCAGTCGGTCAAAATGGTGGTCCTTCCGAGGTTTCTGTTTGTGTTTCAGTGCCTTCCCATCGTGATCACTAGGGCCTTTTTTAAGAGAGTAGGCAGGCGTATTATGAGGTTTGTGTGGGCGAATAAGACCCCGAGAGTAAGGAGAGGGTTCCTGGAACGGAGTAGGGACCGAGGAGGGTTGGCGCTGCCAAACCCGGGGAGCTACTACTGGGCAGCAAATGTGGCGATGATCTGCAAGTGGGTTATGGAGGGAGAGGGGGCAGCATGGAAGAGGATGGAGATGCCGTCCTGTAAAGGAACGAGCCTGGGGGCGTTGGTGACGGCACCGCTGCCGCTCTCGCCGACAAAGTATCCCACAAGCCCGGCGGTGGCGGCAACGCTAAGGATCTGGGGCCAGTGGAGACTGCACCGGGGTGCAATGGGTGTATCGGCGGCCACCGGTTTGTCCCGGGGAAGATGGACGGGGGGTTCCAGAGCTGGCATCGGGCGGGGATTGGAAGAATGGGGGACCTGTTCATCGACGGGACGTTTGCGAGCCTAGAGGCACTGGAGGAGAAGTTCGAGTTACCCCCGGGAAATGCCTTTAGATATATGCAGGTGAGGGCTTTTGTGAGGCGACAGGTGAGGGAATTCCCATTGCTCCCGGCACAAGAAGTTCAAGATAGGGTGATCTCGGGTGTATGGGTCGGGGAGGACAAGGTGTCGGAAATACACCAGGAGTTGAAAGAAGAGGGGGAAGCGCTGGTAGAAGAGTTGAAGGGTAAATGGGAGGAGGAGCTGGGGGAGGAGATCGAGGAAGGTCTGTGGGCTGATGCCCTATGTAGGGTTAATTCCTCCTCCTCGTGTGCCAGGCTCAGCCTGATACAATTTAAGGTGGTCCACAGAGCGCACTTGACGGGGGCGAGGTTGAGTAGGTTCTTTGGGGTAGAGGACAGATGTGGAAGGTGCTCAGGGAGCCCGGCGAACCATGTCCATATGTTTTGGTCATGCCCGGCACTGGAGGGGTTCTGGAGAGGAGTGGCGGGAGCAATATCTCAGGTGGTGAAAGTCCGGGTCAAGCCAAGCTGGGGGCTAGCAATATTTTAAGTAGTGGACGAACCAGGAGTACAGGAGGCGAAAGAGGCCGGCATTCTGGCCTTTGCGTCCCTAGTAGCCCGGCGAAGGATCTTGCTAATGTGGAAGGAGGGGAAGCCCCCCCAGCCTGGAGGCCTGGATAAATGATATGGCTGGGTTCATAAAGTTGGAGAGGATTAAGTCCGCCTTGAGAGGGTCTGCGCAGGGGTTCTACAGGCGGTGGCAACCGTTCCTAGACTATCTCGCGGAGCGTTAGAGGAAGGTCGGTCAGCAGCAGCAGTAACCTTGGGTGGGGGGGGGGGGGAACGGGACGTCCTGGGAGGGGGGGGTGGGGGAGGGGGGACTGCCTGGGAGGGTGGATGAGCAAGAGATAACATGAAGGGTTGGGGAAACTGGCACGTACGGGTGAGGGCCAGTGTACAAAGCTGTGTAAATATATCATTTTGCCATGTATATATCTTGCTCTGCGCGATTTCTCGTTTTTTTTGTTACCGGGGGGGGGGGGGGGGGGGGGGGGGGGTGTGCTGTTGCTGTTATTGTTTGTAAGGGAGAAGAATTGTGTTTAAAAACTTTAATAAATATATTTTTTTAAAATTTAACTATTGGCAGACGTAAAGGGAAACATACAGTTGGAGGATAGTGATGAGGATAATGAGAAAGAGCGTCATAGTCGAAGGCTTGGTGGGGATCTATTTAAATATGTCCATGCAGTGCCAAGGTTTGATGAGAAGGAGGTAGAAGCCTTTTCATTTCATTTGAGAAGGTTGCTAAACAAATGAAATGGCCACAGGACATGTGGGTATCACTGATTCAAACAAAGCTGATAGGTAGGGCTAGTGAAGTGTTTGCATCACTTTCGGAGGAGGTATCTGGGACGTATGAGCAGGTGAAAAAATCCATCTTAGGTGCATATGAACTAGTGCCTGAAGCCGAGACAAAGGTTTAGAAATTTAAGGAAAGAATCTGGTCAAACATACGTGGAGTTTGAAAGGACTAAACAGAGTAATTTTGATAGGTGGCTCAGGGCTTTGAAAATAGATCAAATGTATGAAGCTCTCAGAGAAATTATACTTTTGGAGGAGTTTAAAATTTCAATTTCTGATGTAGTGAGAACTCATGTGGACGAGCAGAGGGTTAAAACTGCGAGATTAGAAGCAGAAATGGCAGATGATTATGAATCCGTTCATAAATCAAAGCTTGGTTTCCAACATCAGTTTCAGCCTATGAGGAACAGAAACTGGGGACATGAGAAATACTCAAGTGGTAAAAGTAAAGGTGATCCGATGGGAGATAATAAGGAGAGTGTACCTCAGATTAAATAAGAAATCCAGGAGGGTGGAAAAGAAATGAAACGTTTCAAATGTTTTCACTGTAATCAACCAGGCCATGTAAAGTCACAGTGTTGGTGGTTGAAGAAAAGCACTGGGAAGGCTGATGTGGTAAAACAGGATACGACTGTGGAGTTTGTTAAAGTGGTAAAGGAAAGCCGAAGTGAAAGCCCAAAGGAGGTGCAAAAGATTGTACAGCCTGATCAAGAGGTGATTGATAAGAAGGTGCCAGATCTCTTTAAAGAATTTACTTGTGTGCATAAAGTTTACTCATGTGTAGCAGGAGGAGCAGGTAAAAAAGTCACAATTTTAAGAGATACGGGAGCTAGTCAATCTTTAATGGCAAGAGATGAGGAGTTATGTAAAAGTTTGGGAAGAATGTTGCCAGAAAAGGTGGTAATATTGCCCTTAGTGTTGGGTGGGGTTACTGGGTTATGGGGATAGGGTGGAGGTGTGGGTTTGGGTAGGGTGCTCTTTCAAAGAGCTGGTGCAGACTCGATGGGCCGAATGGCCTCCTTCTGCACTGTAAATTCTATGTCTATGACATGTGGAATTCATGGTGAGAACAGTAGTGATGCATTATATAAGGTAAGGTTGGAAAGTCCAGTGAAGAGTGGTGTAGGAGTAATAGAGAAACTACCTTGTCCAGCAATACAGTTTATCTTGGGGAATGATAAAGTTGGATCACAGGTGGGAGTGATGCCTACTGTGGTTGATATGACAGTGGAAAATCAGACAACTGAAATGTTGAAGGATGAGTATCCTGTGATTCTTCCGGATTGTGTAGTAACAAGGTTGCAAAGTCACAGGTTAAGAGAAGAGGAGAAATCAAAGAGTGAAAATAAAGTTGAAGTGCAATTATCAGAAACAATTTTTCATCAGATGGTTGAAAAAGAACAAGAACAGGTGGAGGATGAGGTGGATATTTTTAGTTCAGGAAAATTGGCGGAACAGAAAGATGCAGAAACAAACCGGATGTATCAGAAAGCATACACGGAAGAGAAATCTGAGTGTATACCAGAATGTTATTACCATTAAAATGATGTCTTGATGAGAAAATTGAGACCTTTACATATGCAGCAGGATGAAAAGTGGGCAGAAGTTCATCAAGTAGTATTGCTGGTAGGGTATAGAAAGGAGGTGTTGCGAGTAGTGCATGAGGTACCAGTGGGAGTTCATTTGGGAATAACAAAAACTGAAGCTAAAATCCAAAAACATTTTTATTCGCCTGGACGACATAAAGATGCAGTTATATTTTGTCGATGATGTCACACATGTCAAGTGATAGGGAAACCACAAGCAGTGATAAAACCAGCACCCTTACTACCCATTCCAGCATTTGCGGAACCTTTTACAAGGGTCTCAATTGATTGCATAGGACCGCTTCCTAAAGCGAAAAGTGGGAATCAATATCTTATGACAATAATGGATGTGTCCACTAGGTTTTCAGAGGCCATTCCAGTACGCAATATTACTGCTAAAAAGATTATGGAAGAGTTACTTAAATTCTTTACTAGATATGGACTACTCACAGAAATACAATCGGATCAAGGGTCAAATTTTACCTCAAGGTTATTCAAAGTAGTTATGGATAGCTTAGGAATAAAATAATTTAAATCAACTGCGTACCATCCAGAATCCCAGGGAGCATTAGAAAGGTGGCATCAGACATTGAAGACAATGATGAGGGCTTATTGTCAAGATTATCCAGAGGATTGGGATGAAGGAAATCCATTCATACTGTTTGCAATTAGGGATGCACCTAATGAGTCAACCAAATTCAGTCCTTTTTAACTAATCTTTGGTCATGAGGTAAGAGGACCACTTAAATTGATTAAGGTAAAATTGGTGAGTGAGAAATCAGAACTTACATTATTGGATTACATGTCAAATTTTAGGGAATGATTAAATAGAGCAGGTGAATTGGCTAGACAGCATTTAAAAGTTGCACAAAATGTGATGAAACGGGTAGCGGACAAGAAATCCAAAGTTTGTAGTTTTGCCAGTGGAGATAAAGTTTTCGTATTGTTACCAGTGGTAGGTGAACCTTTAAAAGCAAGGTTTTGTGGGCCTTATCAGATTGAAAGGAAATTAAGTGAGTTGAATTATGTGGTAAGAACGCTGGATAGAAGGAAAACTCTCCGCGTGTGTCATGTGAATATGCTTAAAAGGTACTTTGAAAGGGAAGGTGAGAAAAAGGAGGTTTTCATGATTCTAACATAAAGTGACGAACCAAATCCAGATGACTGTGAATTTGACATACCTCAAATTAAATTGGAAAACAAGGATGTTCTTAAAAATTGGGATAAATTGTTGAGTTACCTGCCAGAGGAAAAACGGACTGACCTGAATGAGTTATTGATATCACATGGGCAAGTTTGTGGTGATGAATTGGGAAGAACTAAAATGGCTACATATGATGTAGTTGTGGGAAATGCGGATCCAATTAAACAACATCCATGGCACAGGCTAACAAAGAAATTGAGAGTATGCTTAAAAATAGCATAATTGAATTGGGTTGCAGCCAATGGAGCTCACCCATCGTAATGGTACCTAAACCAAATGGTTTGCACTGAGTGCTGAATTTGGTGCTTTTTGAGTGCGATAGTGAGAGTTTGGTGACCGAGGGAGTTAGGTGAGGAGGGAGTAAGGTGCTCCTTTCATTTTGTTTCCAACATTTCCGCAAAGAGTGCGAAGAGAGCCAGGAGTTTACAGGAAGTGTAGCTGACTGGGAGCAGAGTCGGAGGGCGGAGATCTAGTTAGTCCACACAGCAGCTATATTCTGTAAGGTAAGAGGGGATGGAGGCTAGGCCAGTTACATGCTCCTCCTGTAGGATGTGGGTGGTGAGGGATACCACCGGTGTCCCCACTGACTATACCTGCGGGAAGTGCACCCAACTTCAGCTCCTCAAAGACCGTGTTAGGGAACTGGAGCTGAAGCTGGATGAACTTCGGATCATCCGGGAGGCAGAGGGGGTGATTGAGAAGAGTTACAGGGAGGTAACCACACCCAAGGTACAGGACAAGAATAGCTGGGTTACAGTCAGGGGGAAAAAAACAAACAGGCAGACAGTGCAGGGATCCCTCGTGGCCGTTCCCCTTCAAAACAAGTATACCGTTTTGGATGCTGTTGGGGGGGATGACCTACCGGGGGAAGGCCCTAGCGGCCAGGTCTCTGGCACTGAGTCTGGCTCTGGGGCTCAGAAGGGAAGGGGGGAGAATAGAAAAGGAATAGTTGTAGGAGATTCAATGGTTAGGGGAATAGATAGGAGATTCTGTGGTCGCGAGCGAGACTCCCGGAAGGTATGTTGCCTCCCGGGTGCCAGGGCCAGGGATGTCTCGGATCGTGTCTTCAGGATCTTTAAGGGGGAGGGGGAGCAGCCAGAAGTCGTGGTGCACATTGGTACCAACGACATAGGTAGGAAAAGGGGTGTGGAGGTAATAAACAAGTTTAGGGAGTTAGGCTGGAAGTTGAAAGCCAGGACAGACAGAGTTGTCATCTCTGGTTTGTTGCCGGTGCCACGTGATAGCGAGGCTAGGAATAGGGAGAGAGTGCAGTTGAACACGTGGCTGCAGGAATGGTGTAGGAGGGAGGGCTTCAGGTATTTGGATAATTGGAGCGCATTCTGGGGAAGGTGGGACCTGTACAAGCAGGACGGGTTGCATCTGAACCAGAGGGGCACCAATATCCTGGGAGGGAGGTTTGCTAGTACTCTTCGGGAGGGTTTAAACTAATTTGGCAGGGGAATGGGAACCGGATTTGTAGTCCAGCAACTAAGGTAGCCGATATTCAGGACGCCAAAGCTTGTAATGAGGCAGTGGGGAAGGGAACACTGACAAAGGAGAGTATTTGCAGGCACGGAGATGGGTTGAAGTGTGTATACTTCAACGCAAGAAGCATCAGGAATAAGGTGGGTGAACTTAAGGCATGGATCGGTACTTGGGACTACGATGTGGTGGCCATCATGGAAACTTGGATAGAAGAGGGGCAGAAATGGTTGTTGGAGGTCCCTGGTTATAGATGTTTCAATAAGATTAGGGAGAGTGGTAAAAGAGGTGGGGGGGTGGCATTATTAATTAGAGATAGTATAACAGCTGCAGAAAGGCAGTTTGAGGAGTATCACCCTATTGAGGTAGTATGGGTTGAAGTCAGAAATAGGAAAGGAGCAGTCACCTTGTTAGGAGTTTTCTATAGGCACCCCAATAGTAGCAGAGATGTGGAGGAACAGATTGGGAAACAGATTTTGGAAAGGTGCAGAAGTCATAGGGTAGTAGTCATGGGCGACTTTAACTTCCCAAATATTGAGTGGAAACTCTTTAGATCAAATAGTTTGGATGGGGTGGTGTTTGTGCAGTGTGTCCAGGAAGCTTTTCTAACACAGTATGTAGATTGTCCAACCAGAGGAGGGGCAATATTGGATTTAGTACTGGGTAATGAACCAGGGCAAGTGATAGATTTGTTAGTGGGGGAGCATTTTGGAGATAGTGACCACAATTCTGTGACTTTCACTTTAGTAATGGAGAGGGATAGGTACGTGCAACAGGGCAAGGTTTACAATTGGGGGAAGGGTAAATACGATGTTGTCAGACAAGAATTGAAGTGCATAAGTTGGGAACATAGGCTGGCAGGGAAGGACACAAGTGAAATGTGGAACTTGTTCAAGGAACAGGTGCTACGTGTCCTTGATATGTATGTCCCTGTCAGGCAGGGAAGAGATGGTCGAGTGAGGGAACCATGGTTGACAAGAGAGGTTGAATGTCTTGTTAAGAGGAAAAAGGTGACTTATGTAAGGCTGAGGAAACAAGGTTCAGACAGGGCATTGGAGGGATACAAGATAGCCAGGAGGGAACTGAAGAAAGGGATTAGGAGAGCTAAGAGAGGGCATGAACAATTTTTGGCGGGTAGGATCAAGGAAAACCCCAAGGCCTTTTACACATATGTGAGAAATATGAGAATGACTAGAGCGAGGGTAGGTCCGATCAAGGACAGTAGCGGGAGATTGTGTATTGAGTCTGAAGAGATAGGAGAGGTCTTGAATGAGTACTTTTCTTCTGTATTTACAAATGAGAGGGGCGATATTGTTGGAGAGGACAGTGTGAAACAGATTGGTAAGCTCGAGGAAATACTTGTTAGGAAGGAAGATGTGTTGGGCATTTTGAAAAACTTGAGGATAGACAAGTCCCCCGGGCCTGACGGGATATATCCAAGGATTCTATGGGAAGCAAGAGATGAAATTGCAGAGCCGTTGGCAATTATCTTTTCGTCCTCACTGCCAACAGGGGTGGTACCAGGGGATTGGAGAGTGGCGAATGTCGTGCCCCTGTTCAAAAAAGGAACTAGGGATAACCCTGGGAATTACAGGCCAGTTAGTCTTACTTCGGTGGTAGGCAAAGTAATGGAAAGGGTACTGAAGGATAGGATTTCTGAGCATCTGGAAAGACACTGCTTGATTAGGGATAGTCAGCACGGATTTGTGAGGGGTAGGTCTTGCCTTACAAATCTTATTAAATTCTTTGAGGAGGTGACCAAGCATGTGGATGAAGGTAAAGCAGTGGATGTAGTGTACATGGATTTTAGTAAGGCATTTGATAAGGTTCCCCATGGTAGGCTTCTGCACAAAGTAAGGAGGCATGGGATAGTGGGAAATTTGGCCAGTTGGATAACGAACTGGCTAACCGATAGAAGTCAGAGAGTGGTGGTGGATGGCAAATATTCAGCCTGGATCCCAGTTACCAGTGGTGTACCGCAGGGATCAGTTCTGGGTCCTCTGCTGTTTGTGATTTTCATTAATGACTTGGATGAGGGAGTTGAAGGGTGGGTCAGTAAATTTGCAGACGATACGAAGATTGGTGGAGTTGTGGATAGTAAGGAGGGCTGTTGTCGGCTGCAAAGAGACATAGATAGGATGCAGAGCTGGGCTGAGAAGTGGCAGATGGAGTTTAACCCTGAAAAATGTGAGGTTGTCCATTTTGGAAGGACAAATATGAATGCGCAATACAGGGTTAACGGTAGAGTTCTTGGCATTGTGGAGGAGCAGAGAGACCTTGGGGTCTATGTTCATACATCTTTGAAAGTTGCCACTCAAGTGGATAGAGCTGTGAAGAAGGCCTATGGTGTGCTCGCGTTCATTAACAGAGGGATTGAATTTAAGAGCCATGAGGTAATGATGCAGCTGTACAAAACTTTGGTAAGGCCACATTTGGAGTACTGTGTACAGTTCTGGTCGCCTCATTTTAGGAAGGATGTGGAAGCTCTGGAAAAAGTGCAAAGAAGATTTACCAGGATGTTGCCTGGAATGGAGAGTAAGTCTTACGAGGAAAGGTTGAGGGTGCTCGGCCTTTTCTCATTAGAGCGGAGAAGGATGAGGGGCGACTTGATAGAGGTTTATAAGATGATCAGGGGAATAGATAGAGTAGACAGTCAGAGACTTTTTCCCCAGGTGGAACACACCATTACAAGGGGACATAAATTTAAGGTGAAAGGTGGAAGATATAGGAGGGATATCAGAGGTAGGTTCTTTACCCAGAGAGTAGTGGGGGCATGGAATGCACTGCCTGTGGAAGTAGTTGAGTCGGAAACATTAGGGACCTTCAAGCAGCTGTTGGATAGGTACATGGATTACGGGAAAATGATATAGTGTAGATTTATTTGTTCTTAAGGGCAGCACGGTAGCATTGTGGATAGCACAATTGCTTCACAGATCCATGGTCCCAGGTTCGATTCCAGCTTGGGTCATTGTCTGTGCGGAGTCTGCACGTCCTCCCCGTGTGTGCGTGGGTTTCCTCCGGGTGCTCCGGTTTCCTCCCACAGTCCAAAGATGTGCGGGTTAGGTGAATTGGCCAATGATAAATTGCCCTTAATGTCCAAATTGCCCTTGGTGTTGGGTGGAGGTGTTGAGTTTGGGTAGGGTGCTCTTTCCAAGAGCTGGTGCAGACTCAAAGGGCCGAATGGCCTCCTTCTGCACTGTAAATTCAATGATAATCTATGATTAATCTAGGACAAAGGTTCGGCACAACATCATGGGCCGAAGGGCCTGTTCTGTGCTGTATTTTCTATGCTCTATGTACCCAACGGTTGTGTGTGGACTATAGAAAGGTTAATGCAGTTACAAGAATGGACTCTTATCCTATCCCACATTTGGAGAATTACATTGAGAAAGTGGGACAATCAGCTTTTATTTCCAAACTGTATTTACTTAAAGGTTACTGGCAGGTCCCTTTAACCGAAATGGCGAAGGAAATTTCAGCTTTTGTGACTCCAGATGGCATATACCAATTCAAAGTTATGCCATTTGGCATGAAAAACGCCCCAGCCACATTTCAACGGTTAACTAACAAAGTTGTTTGAAGATTACCCAATTGTGCGGTACACATCGATGATCTGGTAATTTTCAGCCAGACATAGAACAGTACAGCACAGAACATGCCCTTTGGCCCTCGATGTTGTGCCGAGCTTTGTCCAAAACCAAGATCAAGCTACCCCACTCCCTGTCATTGTGATGTGCTCCATGTGCCTATCCAATAACCACTTGAAAGTTCCTAAAGTGTCCGAATCCACTATCACAGCAGGCAGTCCATTCCACACCCTAACCACTCTCTGAGTAAAGAACCTACCTCGGACATCCCTCCTATATCTCGCACCCGGAACCTTATAGTTATGCCCCCCTGTAACAGCTACATCCACCTGAGGAAATAGTCTCTGAACGTCCACTCTATCTATCCCCCTCATCATCTTATAAACCTCTATTAAGTCGCCTCTCATCCTCCTCTGCTCCAAAGAGAAAAGCCCTAGCTCCCTCAGCCTTTCTTCATAAGACCTACCCTCCAAACCAAGCAGCATCCTGGTAAATCTCCTTTGCACCCTTTCCAATGCTTCCACATCCTTCCGATAGTGAGGTGACCAGAACTGCACACACTATTCCAAATGTGGTCTCACCAGGGTCATGTATAGTTGCAGCATAACCCCACGGCTCTTAAACTCAAGCCCCCTGTTAATAAACGGTGACACACTATAGGCCTTCTTCATGGTTCTATCCACTTGAGTGGCAACCTTCAGAGATCTGTGGACATGAACCCCAAGATCTCTCTGTTCCTCCACATTCCTCAGAACCCTCCCGTTGACCCTGTAATCTGCATTCAAATTTTTCCTACCAAAATGAATGACCTCGCACTTATCAGGGTTAAACTCCATCTGCCATTTTTTGGCCCAGCTCTGCATCCTATCAATGTCTCTTTGCAGCCTACAACAGCCCTCCACCTCATCCACTACTCCACCAATCTTGGTGTCATCAGCAAATTTACTGACCCATTCTTCAGCCCTCTCCTCCAAGTCATTGATAAAAATCACAAATACCAGAGGACCCAGCTCTGATCCCTGTGGTACACCGCTGGTAACTGGTCTCCAGTCTGAAAATTTCCCATCCACCACCACTTCTTCTATGTGATAGCCAGTTACTTATTCAATTGGCCAAATTTAACTCTATCCCACACCTCCTTACTTTCTTCATGAGCAGACCATGGGGAACCTTATCAAACGCCTTACTAAAATCCATGTATACGACATCAACTGCTCGACCTTCATCTACACATTTAGTTACCTCCTCAAAGAATTCAATCAAATTTGTGAGGCAAGATTTACCATTCACGAATCCGTGTTGTCTAACCCGGATTAAGCTGCATCTTTCCAAATGGTCATAAATCCTATCCTTCAGATCCTTTTCCATTAACTTACCGACCACCGAAGTAAGACTAACCAGCCTATAATTAGCAGGGTCATTTCTATTCCCTTTCTTGAACAGAGGAACAACATTCGCCACTCTCCAGTCCTCTGGCACTATCCCCGTGGACAGTGAGGACCCAAAGATCAAAGCCAACGGCTCTGCAATCTCATCCCTTGCCTCCCAAAGAATCCTAGGATATATCCCATCTGGCCCAGGGGACTTGTCGACTCCAGGGTTTTTCAAAATTGCTAATACATCATCCCTCAGAACATCTACCTCCTCCAGCCTACCCGCCTGTATCACACTCTCATCCTCAAAAACATGGCCCGTCTCCTTGGTGAACACTGAAGAAAAGTACTCATTCAACGCCTCTCCTATCTCTTCTGACTCCATTCACAAGTTCCCACTACTGTCCTTGACCGGCCCTAACCTCACCCTGGTCATTCTTTTATTTCTCACATCAGAGTAAAAAGCCTTGGGGTTTTCCTTGATCCGACCCGCCAAGGACATCTCATGCCCTCTCCTAAGCCCTTTTTTTAGCTCATTCCTTGCTACCTTGTAACCCTCAAGCGACCCAACTGAACCTTGTTTCTCATCCTTACATACGCTTCCTTTTCCTCTTGACAAGACATTCAACCACTTTTGTGAACCATAGTTCCCTCACACGGCCATTTCCCCCCTGCCTGACAGGGACATACCTATCAAGGACACGCAGTATTTGCTCCTTGAACAAGCTCCACTTTTCATTTGTGCCTTTCCCTAACAGTTTCTGTTCCCATCTTATGCTCCCTAATTCTTGCCTAATTGCATCATAATTACCCCTCCCCCAATTATAAACCTTGCCCTTCCGTATGGCCCTATCCCTCGCCATTGCAATAGTGAAAGACACCAAATTGTGGTCACTATCTCCAAAGTGCTCTCCCACAAACAAATCTAACACTTGGCCCAGTTCATTACCCAGTACCAAATCCAATGTGGCCCCACCTCTTGTCGGCCTATCCACATATTGTGTCAGGAAACCCTCCTGCACACACTGTACAAAAACTGCCCCATCCGAACTGTTTGACCTATAGAGGTTCCAATCAATATTTGGAAAGTTAAAGTCAAACATGGGAAGAACAGTTAAAACATCTGATGGAGTTATTCAATCGACTTCAGGAGGCGGGTTTGGTGATAAACCTAGCCAAAAGTGAATTTGGAAAAGCCCAAGTCACTTTCCTTGGCCATACAATCTGACATGGTTGAATGGTCCCACGGGATATGAAAACAAAAGTACCGTGCTGTCATTAAACGGTACATCAGACTGCTGAAAATGCAGTTCTGATACCTGGACTGCCTTGGTAGTGCACTGCAGTACAGCTCCCAGAAGTGTCCCACTTTGTGCTGGTCTGCTTTGCCTTCCCCAACCTGGCGGGCAGCAGGGCAACATAATCGCCCAAAATGACACTTCAAAATGTTTCCGTTAACTCATGCCCAATAACTATTTTTCCTTATGGGTCCGGTTATCCCTCACTGAAGCAGACATGACCTGCTGATATGGCAGTCATGATAGTTAGAAACTTACAAATATTGAGATATCTAAAGATTGTTCAAGAAGATTTCAACTGATGAGGATGTGACTATTTCCTTTGGCAACTTGGTCGACTGAGATTGTCCTTGAGAAGAAAGATTGTTAATTCATATTCTTGGGAACAAATGGCCTTTGTAGTTTGTGTGCATGGCTACCTTGTGTTTTAACATTGCCAGAGGGCATCATGTACTTGTTTCTGTCAATTCCCATCAGTCTATTCCATAATTTACACAACATGGTCTGTCTATTTTTCTTCCTCCTTGCTGTGGTGATTTCTATTCAAAATCTTTGAGCAGAGATGTGACAATGGTATATTTCTCTACTGATTAATGCAGAATTGTGCAACACGTCTTTAGATTGCTTCAATCTTATTTATATCTCTCACCATGTAAGGATCCCACACACAACTTGATAAGAAATAACTCTGATATTTTTGTTGCAATATCAAAGATTCCTGCTCGGAAATCCAATACCATGTTCGTTTTGGATGATATTTGTGGAACTTGGAATCCTCGTTGAAGATTGCTTTAAAATAAATCATAGAATTTACAGTGCAGAAGGAGAACATTTAGCCCATCGAGTCTGCGCCAACCATCTCAAGAACACCCTACATAGGCCCACAACCTACCCTATCCCCATTACTTAATAACCCCACCTAACTTTTTGAACACTAGGGGTAATTTATGATGGCCAATCCCCCTAACCTGCACATCATTGGACTGTGGGGAGAAACCGGAGCATCCGGAGGAAACCCACACTGACACTGGCAGAACGTACAAACTCCACAGATCGAGTGATCCAAACCGGGAATTCAACCCGGGTCCCTGGCGGTGTGAAGCAGCAGTGCTAACCATTGTGCCACCATGGCACCTTAATCCCAGGTATGGCTGTGCATCTGCCTCTTTGTGAAATTGCTAACAGAACTTAAAGCTTTATGTTGGTGGATCCTCTTTGTTGGCGCGTGACATATCACTTTTTGGTGTTCAATGCCATGTCCCATTGATCTGGCCGCTTTTACAATTCCACAATATCATCTTGATATTATCTTAATTTTTTTTCTCGATTCATAAGCTAAAAGTTAGGGGCATAGACACTGTTTGCTGTAACTGGGATTGAGAGTCTTGAAGGTTATGTTGCCTAACTGGTGCTCAGGTTTAGCATATCCCATTTGGGCTGCAGGGGAACTTGGAGTGGGAGGGTAAAGATCCAGTTCTTGTGATCCACGTTGGTACCAACTGTCATAATATTCAGGTAAACATCATAGCGCATACATACTGATGGACAGATCAACGGACCAATCAACACACACACAACACCACAGCCAATCACAGGCAAGAGCAAACACAGTACAAAACAGGGAACACGACACTTCCTGAGCATTCCAGCAGGAGACAGCTCAGGACACAGAGCTCATAGCAAGCCATTCAGACATCTACCATGTGCTGAGTGCCACTACAAGATAGTATTAGGAATAGGTCCACAGATTCTAGGGTTATGATCGAACCTCAGTAACCAGTTTACCACTGTAAATACATGTTAGCAATAAAACTGAGTTGTACCATTCGCAACCGTGTTGGTTCGCCTGTGTAGCAGAGTACCCAACACACCATAGTACCAGGAGTACTGTGGGACCTACCTACGGATCCTCCGGATCTGCCATCCTGCGCCATGGACACCGTCAGCACACCGCAGCCGCTACAAGTCACTGGAAACCTCGGCGTTCATTGGAAGCTGTTCAAACAGCGCTTCCAGCTCTTCCTGGAAGCCAACGAAAAGGAGAGCGCTTCGGACACCAGAAAGATCGCCATCCTCCTCTCCACGGCAGGTCAACACACCATCCATGTCTACAACTCCCTGGTGTTCACGGAAGGTGAGGACAAGACCAAGTACAAGACGGTCCTTCTCAAACTCGAGGTCAACGAGAGCTTCGAGAGGTATCTCTTCCAGCAGCGCCTGCAGGGTCAGGATGAGCCCTTTCAATCCTTCCTTACGCATCTCCGTATCCTCGCGCAGTCCTGTGGTTACGACACCACCTCCGATTCCATGATTCGGGACCAGATCGTTTTTGGGGTCACCTCGGGTACCCTACGTCAGCAGCTCTTAAAAATAAAAGGCCTCACCCTAGCCTCTGCAATCGAAGCCTGTGTCCTGCATGAAAACACGACTAACCGCTACTCCCAATTTCAGGCGGCCGAATCGGCGCGGCAGGGGTCCTACGCGGCCGGAACGGCGAGGCAGGCGTCCTACGAGGCCGAACGGGTCCAAGCGATCGAGTTCCTCCCGGCCCCCGGCCCGGACGAGGGTGGCCATTTTGCACGCTTTTCGAGGCCTCCCGCGTTTGTGCGCGCCATAAACGACGTCGACACAGAGGGACGTGATGCGCAGGCGCGCTCGATGCAAGACCGAACTGCGCATGCGCGGTGGAGCAACGAACGCCATGACGTCACGACTTGCGGCAATTGCGGATCCGCACATTTAAAGCGGCAATGTCCCGCAAGAAACCGACAATGCCTCCGCTGTTGCAAGATGGGCCACTACGCTGCCTGCTGTCGAGCAGCTCAACCTGCCAATGTTTCCCAATTCCGACAACCTCGCAAGGACGTGCGGACCATTCAGCCTCCTTACTACGAGTCGTGCCCAGACGATATCTAGACCAGTGACACAGACGACCGGGACGCCTTCCGTGTTGCGGTCATTGATGGGAACCGGATGTCTCCAGCGAGGACCCACCAGCCGTTGCAAGTGAACACTGTCAATCCGGGTGATGAATGGTGTGCCACCCTAACGGTCAACCCAAATTCGTAGCCCACCTACTAGACTGGACTTTTGAGCCTGTTTGTACATTGAACTCATAATACCACTGTGTTAATATGTTTCTGTTCTTCCTTGTCGTTACAGGAGTTTGTTTTTGTCGTTCAACATTTCCCCGTTCTTTGTTTATGGTACAACCTCGTTGTTATGTCGCACCCGACATCGCCCCTTGTATATAGTTTAGCCCCATGTACATGCTGTAGATATTGCACACACACACATTCAGCTGCACTCAGTACACATCTCTATTTATAACCACATAGGCACATGTTCTTGTACAAAAGGGTCGATGTCATGATATTCAGGTAAACATCATAGCACATACATACTGATGGACAGATCAACGGACCAATCAACACACACACAACACCACAGCCAATCACAGGCAAGAGCATACACAGTACAAAACAGGGAACACGACACTTCCTGAGCATTCCAGCAGGAGACAGCTCAGGACACAGAGCTCATAGCAAGCCACTCAGACCATGTGCTGAGTGCCACTACAAGATAGTATTAGGAATAGGTCCACAGATTCTAGGGTTATGATCGAACCTCAGTAACCAGTTTACCACTGTAAATAAATGTTAGCAATAAAACTGAGTTGTACCATTCGCAACCGTGTTGATTCGTCTGTGTAGCAGAGTACCCAACACATCACCAACAACACAGGTAGAACAAGAATAGAGGCTCTGATGAAGGAAAATGAGCAGCTAGAGACTAAGTTAAAAAGCAGAACCAAAAAGGTAATAATCTCTGGATTATTACCTGATCCACAAGCTAATTGGCACAGGGTCAATCAGATTAAAGAGGTAAATGAGTGGCTCAAAGATTGGTGTGGGAAAAATGGGTTTGAATTCATGGGACATTGGTAGCAGTGCTGGGGAAGAGGGGACCTGTTCCAATGGGACGGTCTTCACCTGACCCATGCTGGGACCAGAGTCCTGGCGAATTGCATAACTAGGGCTGTAGCTAGGGCTTCAAACTAAATATTCGGGGGGAGGGTTCAGTTATATGGAAAATTAGAAAATCAAAGTTAAAGAAGAAGGTGTGAGTGCAGGTTAATGATCAGGACTTTCAACAAGTTAAGGGGGCCAAGGGCTCACGAGAGGTTAGTAAAGCTTCCTGAACTGTGTATGGTAGTGAGGAGGTTTTGTTACATGATGGTTGTATCGAGATGGTCGTATTTTGTGTTTTGTATAGAAAACGAAAGCACCTTGAATAAAAATATTTTTAAAATAGTAAAGTTTCCAGATCACGTAATAGAACAGAGAGTATAGAGAGCGGCAGGAATCTAACTTCAGGCACAGCAGAAGATAGGACTGCACAGTGGAACAGTGATTAGCACTGCTGCCTCACAGCTCCAGGGTCCTGGGTTCAATTCCGGCCTCGGGTGACTGTGTGGCATTTGCACGTTCTCCCCGTGTCTGCATGAGTTACCTCCGTGTGGTAGTCACCACTGATGTATATATTGTACATAGAGGATGTCGGTGTAGGTGCTTTACGGTAAGGCCCTGTACTAAAGGTACGGGGGTAGATCCCTGCCTACTGGCTCCGCCCAGTAGGCGGAGTATAAATATGTGTGCTCCTCGTACAGCAGCCATTTCGCCAGCTGCCATCGGAGGCCACACATCTTAGTGTAATAAAGCCTCGATTGCATCCAACTCTCGTCTTTGTGTAATTGATCATGCATCAATTTATTACACGAAGTTTCCAGAAGATGGACCTCCGCATCAAGCCGGATCGCGTGCAGCTGCATCCGCAATCAGACAACGCTAAAAAGGACTTTGAACATTGGCTAGCCTGTTTCGAACCATGCATCGGGTCTGCGCCAGACCCAATTCCAGAAGCTCAGAAGGTTCAGATCCTTTACACGCGGCTGAGCTCCAACGTCTTTACATTTATCCAGGACGTGCCGACGTACGCAGACGCCATGCAGCTACTGGTCGGGGCATGTTTAGCACAGGGCTAAATTGCTGGATTTGAAAGCAGACCAAGGGAGGCCAGCAGCACGGTTCAATTCCCGTACCAGCCTCCCCGAACAGATGCCGGAATGTGGCGACTAGGGGCTTTTCACAGTAACTTCATTTGAAGCCTACTTCTAACAATAAGCGATTTTCATTTCATTTTGGGCAGCACGGTGGCACAGTCGTTAGCACAATTGCTTCACAGATCCAGGGTCCCAGATTTGATTCCCGGCTTGGGTCACTGTCTGTGCGGAGTCTGCACGTTCTCCCTGTGTGTGCGTGGGTTTCCTCCAGGTGCTCCGGTTTCTTCCCACAGTCCAAAGATGTGAAGGTTAGGTGGATTAGCCATGCTAAATTGCCCTTCGTGTCCAAAATTGCCCTTAGTGTTGGGTGGGGTTACTGGGTTATGGGGATAGGGTGGAGGTGTGAGTTTGGGTAGGGTGCTCTTTCCAAAGAGCTGGTGCAGACTCGATGGGCCGAATGGCCTCCTGCTGCACTGTAAATTCTATGATACTGAAAGAAAACTATGCTCAGCGGACTAACACGCTCTACGCCAGGCACCTCCTCTCCACTCGTCGTCAACTTCCTGGTGAGTCAGTGGAAGATTTCTGGCGTGCCCTGATTCCTCTAGTTAGAGACTGTGACTGTCAGGCCGGTTCGGCCACGGAACACTCGATCTTGCTCATTAGAGACGCTTTTGTTACGAGGATAGGGTCCGATTACATCCGCCAGCGCCTCTTAAAAGGGGCCACGCTCGACCTCGCGGAAACCAAAAAGCTAGCGCTTTTGCTTACAGTTACTTCGCGCAACATCCAGGCCTACGCCCCCGACTGCGCGGCCCACCCCTCCTGTGCATCATGGACTCCGCAGACGGCCGCCCCGTCGTGGTCCCCACCAGCGACCGCTGTCAGCCAGCCCCACCATGCCTGTGCTGCACGGCAGCCAGTCAACCCCGGGGCCCCAAATGTTACTTCTGTGGGCAGTCCAAACACCCCCGACAGCGCTGCCCGGCCCTGAGTGCTGTGACAAGAAGGGGCACTTCACTGCGGTGTGCCAGGCTCGCTCAGTCACCGCTATTGTTCCAGCTCCCCCCACGTGCGGCCAGTGGGCGCCGCCATCTTCCCCTCCCCGGACAACGTGAGGCCCGTGGGCGCCGCCATCTTGTTTGACCCCCACCACGTGCGGCCCGTGGGCACCGCCATCTTGTTCTCCCCAGGATCGTCAGGCGCCGCCATCTCGTTTTCCCCACGTCACATGCAGCCCGTGGGCGCCACCATCTTATCAGGACCCATGCCCCCCGGGCACCTCATCTGGCCGCGCGCCGCCCGTAATCGCCGACGACCAGCCGCGTCTCACCTCGGTCACGATTGACCAGTCTCGCCCACACAACATGGCAACGGCTTCTACCAACGTGAAGATCGATGGGCATGAGATTTCCTGTCTGCTGGACTCTGGGAGCACCGAGAGCTTCATTCACCCCGATACGGTAAGGTGTTGCTCCCTCACGGTACACCCCGCTAGCCAGAGAATCTCCCTGGCCTCCGGTTCCCACTCCGTGGTGATCCGGGGGTACTGCATCGCCACTCTCACGGTCCAGGGCGTGGAGTGCAGCGGCTTCCACCTCTACCTCTGCGCTGCCCTGCTACTCGGCCTGGACTTCCAGTGCAACCTCCAGAGCCTAACACTGAAATTCGGCGTGCCCGTATCACCCCATACTGTATGCGGCCTCGCGACCCTAAAGGTCGACCCACCTTCCCTATTTGCAAACTTAACCTCGGATTGCAAACCCGTCGCCATGAGGGGCAGACGGTACAGCGCTCAGGACAGGACCTTCATCAGGTCCGAGGTCCAGCGACTGCTTCGGGAAGGCATCATCGAGGCCAGCAACAGCCCCTGGAGACCCAAGTGGTAGTTGTGAAAACTGGGGAGAAACACAGGATGGTCGTGGACTACAACCAGACCATCAATAGGTACACGCAGCTCGATGCGTACCCCCTCCCACGCATATCTGATATGGTCAATCAGGTTGCACAGTACTGGGTCTTCTCAACTGTGGACCTGAAACCCGCCTACCACCAGCTCCCCATCCGTAAGGCGGACCGCCCATACACTGCCTTTGAGGCAGATGGCCGCCTTTACCACTTTCTTAGTGTTCCCTTTCGCGTCACCAACGGGGTCCCGGTTTTCCAACGGGAAATGGACCGAATGGTTGCCGGTACGGGCTGCGGGCCACTTTCCCGTACCTGGACAATGTCACCATCTGCGGCCATGATCAGCAGGACCATGACGCCAACCGTGCCAAATTTCTCCTCACTGCCACTCTCCTCGACCTAACCTACAACAAGGAGAAGTGCGTGTTCAGCACGAACCGCTTAGCCATCCTCGGTTATATGGTTCAGAACGGAGTTCTGGGGCCCGATCGTGACCGCATGCGCCCCCTCATGGTACTCCCACTGCCCCAAGGCCCTCAAATGATGCCTGGGGTT
Organism: Scyliorhinus torazame; assembly: GCF_047496885.1. Lineage (NCBI taxonomy): Eukaryota > Metazoa > Chordata > Chondrichthyes > Carcharhiniformes > Scyliorhinidae > Scyliorhinus > Scyliorhinus torazame. Next base: position 124,298,828 of record NC_092709.1, read on the forward strand.
CTTTTCTTATTACGCCCAGTGGGTCCCAAACTATGCGGACAAGGCCCGCCCACTCATTCGATCCACTCTTTTTCCCTTAATGGGCGAGGCTCACCAGGCCTTCAACGTATCAAGGCCGACATTGCCAAGGCCGCGATGCACGCAGTCGACGAGATGTTACCATTCCAAATCGAGAGCGATGCATCAGACGTCGCTCGAGCCGCCACCCTCAACCAGGCAGGCAGGCCCGTGGTATTCTTTTCATGAACCCTACATGCCTCCGAAATTCGGCATTCCTCCGTCAAGAAAGAGGCCCAAGCCATTGTTGAACCTGTGCGGCATTGGAGGCATAACCTGGCCGGCAGGAGATTCACTCTCCTCACTGACCAACGGTCAGTGGCCTTTATGTTCAATAACACACAGCAGGGTAAGATCAAAAACGATAAAAGCTTGAGGTGGAGGATCGAGCTGTCCACCTACAACTACGAGATTTTGTATCACCCCGGTGAGCCCCGATGCCCTATCCCGAGGTACATGTGCCAGCGCACAGGTGGACCGACTCCAGACTCTGCACGACAACCTCTGTCACCCGGGGGTCACACATTTTTATCATTTCATCAAGGCCCGCAATCTGCCCTACTCCATCAAGGAAGTCAGGGCTATCACCAGAGACTGCCAGGCCTGCGCGGAGTGAAAACCGCACTCCTACCGGCCAGACCGTGCGTGCCTGGTGAAGGCCTCCCACCCCTTTGAACGCCTCAGCGTGGACTTCAAAGGGTCCCTTCCCTCCATCGACCATAACACGTACTTCCTCAGTGTGTAGATGAATATTCCAGATTCCCCTTCGCCATCCCATGCCTTGACATGACATCTCCCACCATCATCAAAGCCCTCAACACCATCTTCGCTCTGTTCGGCTTCCCCGCCTACGTCCACAGCGACAGGGGATCCTCATTCATGAGCGATGAGCTGCGTCAGTTCCTGCTCAACAGGGGTATCGCCTCGAGCAGGACGACCAGCTACAACCTCCAGGGAAACAGGCAGGTGGAGAGGGAGAATGGGACGGTCTGGAGGGCCGTCCAGCTGGCCCTACTGTCCAGAAACTCCTGGCCTCCCATTGACAGGAGGTTCTCCCCGACGCCCTGCACTCTCTTCGGTTGCTCCTGTGCACTGCGACTAATGAAACAGTCCATGAACGTCTCTTTGCCTTCCCTAGGAAGTCCACCTCCGGGGTGTCGCTCCCGACTTGGCTCGCAGCTCCAGGACCCGTACTCTTCCGTAAACACGTATGACTCCACAAGGCAGACCCGTTGGTTGAGAGGGTTCAGCTACTCCACACCAACCCACAGTATGCCTACGGAGCATACCCCAATGGCCGCCAAGATACAGTCTTCCTCAGGGACCTGGCACCAGCTGGTTCCGCACACTCACACCCCCCCTGGCCCGGCGCCACCCCCCCTCCCTCGGCGCATCTAGCCGCAACCCCCGCCCCAGGACAATCCATCCTCCCCCTGCCCACACCCGGGGATGAAGAGGACTTCGACACGGTACCGGAGCCACCGAAGACCAGACCGACAACGGAATCGCCACCAGCACTGCGGTGCTCCGAAAGGCAGATGAAGGCTCCGTACCGACTGAATCTGTAACATGACCTGGACTTTTAAAACATCACTCTATAGATAATTTTCCCCTCCACCCCGCTGGACTCAATTTTTTTTTCTCTCTGTACTTTAAAACGTCTACCTGTATATAATTCTCCACCACCCCCGCCGGACTCAATTTTAACAGGGGTAGTCACCACTATGGCATTGAGGTACGTAGATGGCATTGAGGTACGTAGGGAAGAGGTGTTGGCAATTCTGGACAGGCTGAAAATAGATAAGTCCCCGGGACCTGATGGGATTTATCCTAGGATTCTCTGGGAGGCCAGGGAAGAGATTGCTGGACCTTTGGCTTTGATTTTTATGTCATCATTGGCTACAGGAATAGTGCCAGAGGACTGGAGGACAGCAAATGTGGTCCCTTTGTTCAAAAAGGGGAGCAGAGACAACCCCGGCAACTATAGACCGGTGAGCCTCACGTCTGTAGTGGGTAAAGTCTTGGAGGGGATTATAAGAGACAAGATTTATAATCATCTAGATAGGAATAATATGATCAGGGATAGTCAGCATGGCTTTGTGAAGGGTAGGTCATGCCTCACAAACCTTATCGAGTTCTTTGAGAAGGTGACTGAACAGGTAGACGAGGGTAGAGCAGTTGATGTGGTGTATATGGATTTCAGCAAAGCATTTGATAAGGTTCCCCATGGTAGGCTATTGCAAAAAATACGGAGGATGGGGATTGAGGGTGATTTAGAGATGTGGATCAGAAATTGGCTAGCTGAAAGAAGACAGAGGGTGGTGGTTGATGGGAAATGTTCAGAATGGAGTACAGTCACAAGTGGAGTACCACAAGGATCTGTTCTGGGGCCGTTGCTGTTTGTCATTTTTATCAATGACCTAGAGGAAGGCGCAGAAGGGTGGGTGAGTAAATTTGCAGACGATACTAAAGTCGGTGGTGTTGTCGATAGTGTGGAAAGATGTAGCAGGTTACAGAGGGATATAGATAAGCTGCAGAGCTGGGCTGAGAGGTGGCAAATGGAGTTTAATGTAGAGAAGTGTGAGGTGATTCACTTTGGAAGGAATAACAGGAATGCGGAATATTTGGCTAATGGTAAAGTTCTTGAAAGTGTGGATGAGCAGAGGGATCTAGGTGTTCATGTACATAGATCCCTGAAAGTTGCCACCCAGGTTGATAGGGTTGTGAAGAAGGCCTATGGAGTGTTGGCCTTTATTGGTAGAGGGATTGAGTTCCGGAGTCAGGAGGTCATGTTGCAGCTGTACAGAACTCTGGTACGGCCGCATTTGGAGTATTGCGTACAGTTCTGGTCACCGCATTATAGGAAGGACGTGGAGGCTTTGGAGCGGGTGCAGAGGAGATTTACCAGGATGTTGCCTGGTATGGAGGGAAAATCTTATGAGGAAAGGCTGATGGACTTGAGGTTGTTTTCGTTGGAGAGAAGAAGGTTAAGAGGAGACTTAATAGAGGCATACAAAATGATCAGGGGGTTGGATAGGGTGGACAGTGAGAGCCTTCTCCCGTGGATGGATATGGCTGGCACGAGGGGACATAACTTTAAACTGAGGGGTAATAGATATAGGACAGAGGTCAGAGGTAGGTTCTTTACGCAAAGAGTAGTGAGGCCGTGGAATGCCCTACTGCTACAGTAGTGAACTCGCCAACATTGAGGGCATTTAAAAGTTTATTAGATAAACATATGGATGATAATGGCATAGTGTAGGTTAGATGGCTTTTGTTTCGGTGCAACATCGTGGGCCGAAGGGCCTGTACTGCGCTGTATTGTTCTATGTTCTAATGTATATATTGTACATAGAGGATGTCGGTGTAGGTGCTTTACGGTAAGGCCCTGCACTACAGGTACGGAGGTAGTTCCCTGCCTGCTGGCTCCGCCCAGTAGGCGGAGTGTAAATGGGTGCTGCTCGTACAGCAGCCATTTCGCCAGCTGTTGTAGGAGGCCACACATCTTAGTGTAATAAAGCCTTGATTGCATATAACTCTCGTCTTTGTGTAATTGATCGTGCATCACTCCGGGTGGTCCGGTTTCCTCCCACAGTCCAAAGATGTGCAGGTTAGGCGGATTGCCCATGGTAAATTGCCCCTTGGTGTCCAAAAGGTTAGGTGAGGTTACTGGGTTACAGGTATAGGGTGGCGACGTGGACTTAAATAGGGTGCTCTTTCCAAGGGCCGGTGCAGACTCGATGGGCTGAATGGCCTCCTTCTGCACTGTCCATTCTATGATTCTATGAACTATGAGAAGGGGGGCAGCCAATGCAGGACTGAGGAGGTTGTACCTAAATGCGCGCAACATACTAAACAAGGCAAATGAGCTTGTTGCGCACATTAAAATCGGTGGGTACGATGTTGTGGGCATCACAGACGTGGCTGCAAGGGGATCAGGGCTGGGATCGAAATATCCAAAGATATGTGTCCTATCGAAAGGACAGACATCTGGGCAGGGTTGCATTGCTAGTAAGGAATTAAATGAAACCAATAGAAAGAAGCAATATAGGACCAGTAGGTGCAGAATTTGTGTGGGTAGAGTTGAGGAATTGCAAACGAAAAAAGACCCTGATAGCAGTTATCTACAGGCAGTAGTCAGGATGTGGGGCAGAAAATAAATCAGGAAATAGAAAAGACATATAAGAAAGGCAATGTTACAGTTATCTTGGGGGACGTCCGATATGCAGGTGGACTGGGGACATCAGGTTGGTAGCGGATCCCAAGAAAAGGAATTTGTCTCTTTTTTTTAATTTTAGAGTACCCAATTCATTTTTTCCAATTAAGGGGCAATTTTAGAGTGGCCAATCCACCTAGCCTGCACATTTTTGGGTTGTGGGGGCGAAACCAACGCAAACACGGGGAGAATGTCCAAACTCCACACGAACAGTGACCCAGAGCCGGGATCGAACCTGGGACCTTGGCGCCGTGCTACTCACTGCACCACCGTGCTGCCAAGAAAAGAAATAAGGGATGGTTTTTTGGAGATTGAGGCAACCATGGCTGACAAGGGCATCTAAGCAAAAGAAAAATCATACAAGGTGATGTGGAGTAGTGGGAAGCCAGAGGATTCGGTTTTAAAAGCAAGCAGACGACAACTAAACAAGCAATAAGAATTAAGAAGATGAAATATGAATATAAGCTAGTTTGTAATATAAAAGATGATTGCAAGAGTTTTTTTTATAGATATAAAAGGTAAGAGAGAATCGACACTGGATCACTGGAAAATGAGGTTGGAGAAGTAGTAAAAGTGAACAAAGAAATAGAAGAGGACCTGAATAGGTACTTCGCATCAGTCCTCACAGTGGAAGATACCAGTGACATTCTAGAACTTCAATCAGTCAGGGGCAGAGGTGAGTGAAGTGACCATCATTAAGGTGAAGGTGCTGGGGAAACTGAAAAGTTTGAAGATGAATTATTATCCAGACCGGATGGACTACACCCCAGGGTTCTAAAAGAGATAGCTTAGGAGATTGTTCAGGCATTGTTGATGATCTTTCAGGAATCACTGGAGGCAGGGAGGGTCCCAGAGGACTGAAAAATGGCTAATGTATCTCCCCTGTTTAAGAAGAGGGAGGCAGAAGACGAGAAATTACAGGCCGGTTGGCCTGACTTGGGTCATTGGTAAGATTTTAGAGTCTGTTATTACGAATGAAATTGCTGAGTACTTGGAACTGCGAGGTAAAATACGATTGAGTCAGCACGGCTTTATCACAGGGAGGTCATGCCTGACAAATCTGTTAGAATGTTTTGAGGAGGTAACAAAGAAGTTAGACAAAGGAGAGCCAGTGGACATGATCTCTTTTGATTTCAAGAAGGCCTTTGACGAGGTGCTGTGCAGGAGGATGTAAAATAACATAAGGTATTAGGGGCATGGTACCGGCATGGATAGAAGATTGGTTGACTGGCAGAAGGCAGAGAGTGGGGATATGGGGGTCATTTTCAGGATGATAGCCAGTGACTAGGGGGTCAGTGTTGGGATCACAACTGTTTATGATATACATGCCGCCACGGTAGCGCAGTGGTTAATACTATTGCTTCACAGCACCTGGGACCCGGGTTCGATTCCTGGCTTGGGTCTCTGTCTGTGCGGAGTCTGCACGTTCTCCCTGTGTCTGTGTGGATTTCCTCCGGGTGCTCTGGTTTCCTCCCACAAGTCCCGAAAGACGTGCTTGTTAGGTGAATTAAACATTCTGAATTCTCCCTCTGTGTACCCGAACAGGTGCCGGAGTGTGGCAACTAGAGGATTTTCACAGTAACCTCATTGCAGTGTTAATGTAAGCCTACTTGTGACACTAATAAAGATTATTATTAATGATCTGGAAGAAGGAACTGAGGGAATTGTTCCTAGGTTTGCAGATGATGCAAAGATATGTATGTAGATGGACTGGTTGAGTGTTGAGGAAGTGAGGAGGCTGCAGAAGGACTTGGACAGGGTAGGACAGTGGGCAAAAAAGTAGCTAATGGAATACACTGTGAAAAGGTGTGATGTGCACTTTGGTAGAAAGAATAGAGGCATCGACTATTTTCTAAATGGGATAAGCCTTCGGAAATCAGAAGCACAAATGGAGGTGGGAGTCCTAGTTCAGGATTCTCTTTAGGTTAACGTGCAGGTTCAGTCGGCAGTTGGGAAGGCAAATGTAATTTTAGCATTCATGTCGAGAGGGCTAGAATACAAGAGCAGGGATGTATGATTGAGACTGTATAAGGCTCTGGGCAGACCCCATTTGGAGTATTGTTTTGGACCCCATATCCAAGGAAGGATGTGCTGCCCTTGGAGAGGATCTAGAGGAGGTTCACAAGAATGATCCCCAGAATGAAGGACTTGTCAAAGGAGGAGCAGTTGAGGACTTTGGATCTGTACTGTATGGAGTTTAGAGGAGGGATCTTATTGAAACTTATAGAATACTGAGAGGCCTAGATAGAGTGGACATGGAGAAGATGTCCACCTGAGGTCGGAATCGAACCTATGTCCCTGGCGCTGGGAGGCAGCAGTGCTAACCACTGTGCCACTGTGCCGCCCCTGGTATGGATGACATGAGTATTTGAGGCGGTTTGATTACGGATTAAAATCCAGTAATCTAGTAGGTCTGGAAAATGATTGTGCACAAGAGACTGGGCGGGAAGGTTGGGAATGATGTAACAAAAAGGAGAGAGAAAGAGAAAGGGAGAGAGAACTTGTTGCTAGGGGCTGGCGGCCTTCCAATTCGGAGGAATCTGGGTCCTCGGAAAATGTAATTGTGTAGGTACCTGGGGTTATGTGGATGGTCAGCAAGATCTTGGAGGGGAGAGGCTTTCCAAAGAAATTGAAATAGTCATCTACAGCATCACAAAACCTGGAGTGGGTCTGAGGAAGAACACTGGTGGTGGGTGGGCATCTCCAATGTTTCAGACCTGCTCCAGGCTTGAATTGCCTCATAGTATCACAGTTACATCTTCCGACATGCTTAAATTGTTCTGTCATTCACCGAGAGACACAATGGGCGGAATCTTATCAGATTTAGAGACAGTGGACTGGTCCATATTTAAGAACTCAGCGACCAACTTAAATGAGTATGCCACCACCGGCACAGACTTCATCAGCAAATGTGTGGATGACTGCGTGCCAAAGAAAGCAGTACGTACGTTCCCCAACCGGAAACCATGGCTCAATCGCGAGATTGACTCCCTACTGAAGGTCAGACGACCCTGACCTATACAAGAAATCCAGGTGCGACCTCCGCAAAGCCATCCGAGATGCCAAGAGAGAATATCAAACCAAGCTAGAATCACAGACGGTGATTGTGGCAAGGACTAAACAACATAACGGGCTACAAAGTGAAGCCGAGCAGTATCTCCGGCAGCAGCGCACCCCTCCCCGATGAACTCAATGCATTCTATGCTTGGGTCGAGCAGGTAACCAACAATCCGTTGTCGAGTGCCCCAGCAGCCCATAACTCACCCATACCCACCATCACAGCTTCCGAAGTCAGATCGGCCTTCCTGAAAGTGAACCCTCGGAAGGCAACGGGCCCAGTCGGGATCCCTGGTCGTGCACTCAGAGCCTGCGTGGACCAACTGGCAGAGGTGTTCGCGGACATCTTTAACCTGTCCTTATTCCACTCTGAGGTCCCCACCTGCTTCAAGAAGACCACCATCATACCTGAGCCAAAGAAGAACCAGGCAACGTGCCTCAATGACTACCGTCCGGTGGCCCTGACTTCAGTCGTAATGAAGTGCTTCGAGAGGTTGATCATGAAGCGCATCACCTCCATACTCCCAGAACGCCTTGATCCACTGCAATTCACATACCGTCGCAACCGATCCACAGCAGACGCCATTTCCCTGGCCCTGCACTCATCCCTAGTGCATCTTGACAACAAGGACTCCTACAGCAGACTCCTATTTATTGACTGCAGCTCTGCCTTCAACACCATAATCCCAGCCAAGCTCATATCAAAGCTCCAAAACCTAGGACTTGGCTCCCCACTCTGCAACTGGATCCTCGATTTTCTGACCAACAGACCACAATCAGTAGGAATGAACAACAACACCCCCTCCACAATAGTCCTCAATACCGGGGCCCTGCAAGGCTGCGTACTTAGCCCCCTACTCTACTCCCTGTACACACACGACTGCGTGGCAAAATTTGGTTCCAATTCCATCTACAAGTTTGCTGACGATACAACCATAGTGAGCCGGATCTCGAGTAACGACGCGTCAGAATACAGGAGGGAGATAGAGAACCTAGTGGAGTGGTGCAGCAACAACAATCTCTCCCTCAATGCCTGCAAAACTAAAGAGCTGGTCATTGAATTCAGGAAGCAAAGTACTGTACACACCCCTGTCAGCGTCAACGGGGCCGAGGTGGAGATGGTTAGCAGTTTCCAATTCTTAGGGGTGCTGGTCCACCCAGTTGACGCTACCACCAAGAAAGCACAACAGCACCTATACTTCCTCAGGAAACTTAAGGAAATTTGGCATGTCCACATTGACCCTTATCAACTTTTACAGATGCACCATAGAAAGCATCCTATCTGGCTGCATCACAGCCTGGTCTGTCAACTGCTCGGCCCTGGACGGCAAGAAACTTCAGCGAGTCGTGAACACCGCCCAGTCCATCACACGAACCTGCCTCCCATCCATTGACTCCATCTGCATGTCCCGCTGCCTGGGGAAAGCGAGCAGCATAATCAAAGCTCCCTCCCACCTGGCTTACTCACTCTTCCAACTTCTCCCATCGGGCAGGAGATACAGAAGTCTGAGAACACGCACGAACAGACTCAAAAACAGCTTCTTCCCCGCTTTTACCAGACTCCTAAATGACCCTCTTATGGACTGACCACATTCACACTACACCCCTGTATGCTTCATCCGATGCCGGTGTTATGTAGTTACATTGTATACCTTGTGTTGCCCTATTATGTATTTTCTTTTCTTCCCTTTTCTTCCCATGTACTTAATGATCTGTTGAGTTGCTCTCAGAAAAATACTTTTCACTGTATCTCGGTACACGTGCAATATACAAATCCAATCCAATCCAATTTTTGCAAGTGTCAGGCTCAGACAGAAAACTAGCGTGTAACTCTCCAGTTGCACAGGCTAGTTTTCTTGTGAAATCTTGGGCCTCTTAGTCAAAAAAAGAGTGGGTGTGGTTTATGCTGTCAGTCTGGCGGGGCCTCATAAAGCTGGAAGCAGGCTTCAAAGAGATTAGTGCTGCTCCTGAATGGCTCCTACCCACCATCATGGCGAAATTAGTGGCTCTCTTGTCCCGCCCTTCCGAAAATCCTTGCCGATGTTCTGCTTCCTCCCCCATCCCCTAACCCCACATCCACTAACAGCATTGAACTCTCCCACCAGCACAACAAATGTAAAGCCGGCATACCCCCCACCCCCGCAGCACAAAACAATGTACCTCTCTTCCCCCCCCCCCCCGCCCCTATTAGGGGATCTGACTAGGGCCTGCCCCTGCCACTGTCCCAGCACAGGTTGGTGCTGCCAGGTTAGCAAATTGTCAAGGAGACATGCCCCCCCCATACTTACCTCTGCATCCCCAGAGGGAGCCCCTTTACTGCCTCACACCTGGCCAATCCTGTTGTGTCACATCAGTGAAGTATGTATATTAGGTGAGAGAGAATCATGTTGAGAGGGGTCGCAAATAATATTTAAATCAATGCAAATGCATTCAAATGAGGTTAATGCCCTTTGTGGGCCTGAATCTTGTGACATTGCTGGCGAGGGGCAGGGAAAATCAGGAAATGTGATCTCTCTGGCGAGAATCTTGTTTCCCGATTGTCTCGGCATTATCTACCCACTCCGCCGATTCCGCAGATGGTGAGTGCAGATTCAAGATTGTGCCCAATGTAAGGGAGGTGGGATGGGAATTTTCAGAGATGGGAGGATAGGGGAGTTCGGGTATTAAAGGACTTGTTTCTGGGAGGCCGGCTTGTGAAGTAGGCGTAGCTGGGTGAGAAAAATAGGTTGGGGCAGGGGGCGATGTTTGGATGTATGCAGGTCCAAAATTTTACCAGGAAGGAGGTACAGAGCTATCCGATTGCACCAGCTCCCACACTGTTGGAAGAGATATTGATAACAGGGGCAATGGAGAAGGGGGTGGTGTCGGTGATTTATGGGGTTATTTTGGCAGAAGATAAAGTATCCCTGGATGGGATTAAGGCAAAGTGGGAGGAAGAGTTGGGGGAGGGCATGGAGGAGGGGTTGTGGTGTGAGGTGCTTTGGAGGGTGAATGCTTCAACTTCGTATGCGAGGTTGGGGCTGATACAGTTGAAAGTGGTGTATAGGGCGCACCTCACAAGGGCAAGGATGAGCTGACTGTTTGAGGGCGTGGAGGATATTTGTGAACGCTGTGAGGGTGCCCTGCAAATCACGTGCATATGTTTTTGGCATACCCAAAACTGGAGGGGTATTAGAGGGATGTCTTTAGGGTAATCTCAAGGGTGGTGCATGCGACACTCTAATAAGGTCCCCTAGAAGCCATATTCGGGGTTTTGGATCGGCCGAGGTTGGAAGCGGGTGCAGAGACAGATGTCTTGGCCTTCGCCGCGTTGATTGCCCAAAGGCGGATTCTGTTGGGGTGGAGGTTGGCTTCTACGCCCTGTGCCTCGGTGTGGTGGGGGATCTGCTGGAGTTCCAAACACTCGAGAAAGTAAAGTTTGAGTTGAGAGGGAGGTTGGAAGGATTCTATAACTCATGGGCCTTGTTCATCATGCATTTTCACAAATTGGATGACATCGAACATTGGAGGGGGGGCGTTTGGAATGTATAAATTAATGATGATTCTTTTTCATTGGTGTTTTGTATTCAAAATGTTGGGAGCTATTTGAGGGTGGGTGGGATGAGGGGATTGTATTTGTTGTTATTGCTAATTATTTGTTGTAAATATGATTGTGAAAAAGGAGAATAAAAATATTTATTAAAAAAGAGATTGTGTCCAATGTTTCACCACTTTTACCATCATTTTCTTGGCTCTATTGAGGTAGCAATTTTGTCTTACAAACAGAAATGCAATGTTTGGCTGACTAGACAATCAGATCAGATTGCAGCATGCACCCAATCAGTTGTAACCAAGCTGCAATGCACAGCTTCAAACTGGTAGTTCATTCCTATTATACATCCAATTGATGTCAATCCTATTGCAAAATGTATCCAATTAATGTCAATTTAGTTGTAATATATGTCCAATCGGTGGTATTTATTTGTATGTTTGTTTGCAATCTAGTAGTTTAATATAGCTGTATTCACAATCCCTACTGGTCTAGTGCATTTGAGTCCAAATGTGCCTTTATAGATTATGTAATGTGAAACCTAACATAGAAAATTCAAAACATCTGATAAGTACGGGAGTTGGCAGTCAATCGTCATTAGATCCATTTCTATGCTTATTTTGAAATCAGCTGGTCAAGTGATACAAGAAGGAGTTCAAAGTGGCTAAATAAGATACACATGATTGAAGAAAACTGTTTAGGTTTCAATGTGTACAGCATGTTTAAGTTATATTAAGCAGGAGCAGTGTTAACATCATTTATCTGCTCCAGGGTAAGGATACATCTGTGGAAAGTCCATCCACCATTAGACAAACAGAAAATGCAGGTATACAGTAAATATATTGTAATCCCCCCCCCCCCCCCCCCTTTGAATCACCACCTCAGGTCTCCTGCACCAGAGTACAAAACTCTGGTGCGGCCGCATTTGGAGTATTGCGTGCAATTCTGGTCGCCGCATTATAGGAAGGATGTGGAAACATTGGAAAGGGTGCAAAGGAGATTTACCAGAATGTTGCCTGGTATGGAGGGACGATCTTATGAGGAAAGGCTGAGGGACTTGAGGCTGTTTTCGTTAGAGAGAAGAAGGTTAAGAGGTGACTTAATTGAGGCATACAAGATGATCAGAGGATTGGATAGGGTGGCCAGTGAGAGCCTTTTTCCTCGGATGGCGATGTCTAGCACGAGGGGACACAGCTTTAAATTGAGGGGAGATAGATATAAGACAGATGTCAGAGGTAGGTTCTTTACTCAGAGAGTAGTAAGGGCGTGGAATGCCCTGCCTGCAACAGTAGTGCAACAGTAGCCAACACTAATGGCATTCAAAAAGAGAGTAGTAAGGGCGTGGAATGCCTGCCTGCAGCAGTAGTGGACTCGCCAACACTAAGGGCATTCAAATGGTCATTGGATAGACATATGGACGATCAGGGAATAGTATAGATGGGCTTTAGAGTGGTTTCACAGGTCAGCGCAACATCGAGGGACGAAGGGCCTGTACTGCGCTGTAATGTTCTATGTTCTATGAGGTTCTATATATATATATATATATATATATATAGATATTCCCCCACTCAATGACCAAGTTCATTGATCCTAGTGGCCAGTTGGGGAATACATCTGCATTTTCTGTCTGGATATGTTTTTTTCATATGATATTAAGTATTACATATTATGTAATATGCATGCATTCTGAATGCTTCTGAATTCTGCTACCGTTTTCAATTTAGTTCTAGGTGTTTACAAAAGCTTCAAAGTATAGGTAGGACACCTCCAACTAGCTGGTTGGTAGTTACATTGCTAAGATAGATAAATTATTTGAGTGTTACTCATTAGTACAAACATTAAATGAAGAAAGTAAGCTAAATTTGTCTGGCAGATTTAATGATCTCAAGGGTATTTATAATTTATTTTGCATTGTTTTATTTCTATTAAAATGGTAACATTTGCTCTTTATTATAAGCAGTGGGTTATATAAACAGAAGGATGGGATGGATGTCAATGGGGTGGTGGCTATAAAGTCGAGTACCATGGCATGTGCATTGTTATGAACATGCAGGCTGCCCCCTGCCGGTGGACTTTCCTATCCATATGTTTCCCCTCCCCCTGCCCTATCACTGCCTGACCGCAACTCCCCCCTTTCCCCATCATTGGGGCCTGCCCTGTCCGGCCTTAGCAAGAACCCACCAGCAGCTGGCAGTCCCCCCCGCCCCCCCCCCCCCACCGTCATTTACTTTATATTTGGTTGGATGCAATCCCCAGCATATGGCCACCTATCCCAGAGGCAGCAGTGGGATCAGAGAACCACATGCCAGCAGCTCTTGCAGACAGGATTTCCCCCATGGTCCCTACCTCATGTCTAATGGCCCCATACCTGTTAAATGGTTATGTCGTCAGCGGGTCAGGCAGAGACGGTCCCACCCTTGATTTTCACACTGGGGGACCCTGCACTCCCTATAAAAGTGCAGCCTAGTAAGGATCATTATCGATGTTAAAATAAAGGCTGTGGGATTTAGAACATAGGATCTCAATCCATTCTATAAATCATATTACAAATGTGCAAAGGACTTTAAAATCTTACAGATTTGCACTTGTCATGAGAATGTGGCTTTAAGAAATGGTTAGCTGCTCATGTTACTGCAGTAATGTCAGAGAGTGGGGGGAGCTGAGCTCTGCTTTTGCTTTTTGGTTTCACTTTGAGAAAAGCTTGGGTGTCTCTGTCTTTTTGTTTTTGTTTTTCAGTGTGTTGCAGCTGAAGTCAGACAAAGCAGCTGTACTGTTGATCTCTGCCATGAAGGACTATCTCTTGATCATTTGGTGAATTCAGAAGAATTATAAATGTTTTCAGTAGTGAATGTAAACTCTGATGTGCTTCTGTTTAAAGTTTGTTAAGTCTTCTGGATGTTAAAAGAACAGCATACAGATTACTTAGTGTTGTATTCTTTGGGGGGTGTATTTGATTTACTGGTTGCTAAGATGTCCACTGTTTTAGAAAGGTTAACTTGAGTTCATAGAATAAACATTGTTTTGTTTTTAAAAATACTTTCCCATTTCTGCTGTACCACACCTGTAGAGTGGGCCGTGTGCGCCCCATACCACAATCTATTAAAAGTTGTGGGTCAGGTGAACTCCATGATACACTTTGGGATTCTCTAAACCCTGACCCATAACACACTGCATGGATTTATTTTAAAACATTGCAATGATCCTGTGGAATTTGGAGACTTTTTGAATGAAATATTCCAAATTATCATTTACCCGAACACATTAAATCTCAGCTTGCTAAAAAAAATTATATTTTATTACTACGTGCTCCTTTTAATACTCGCATGTTTAATGGTTGTTAGGAGCTAATTTCATGTGAGGTCACTGACAAGTGCTTGGGTCCATGCTGAGATCAGTGTCGGTGAGCATGAGTGCACACGTTAGAGTTTGCATCCTGCTATACTCAAGGGAATCCCATTTCTTGAACCTGCATGAGGATAATTTTAGAAAATGTGGTGAGGTACAAACCTTCTATAATCTAATTGAAGAGAATGAGGACTTTATTGTGAATTAAAATTAGATTAGAGAGTGGGTACGGTAAGGTGAAGATGGCCCCCTTTAGAGCGATACCTTTTGTAATACTCTAGCCTGGGATTTACTGATCACACACATACTTAACAGATTTGTGTCAGATTTCTATCTCTTTTTTAATAAACCGGTTAACGTCTAGATCAACAAAACAGCGAAAGGAATTAGATTCCAGCATATTACGCCTTGGTACAAGAATATTGCTCTCAGTAATTTCAAGTGTTATGATCTTTGCAATGATTTATGCTTAAAACAATGTAACTTTACTGCAAGAGTGGCAATGTTAAGCCAGATAAGTCTGATTTTGGTTTGGCTGCATCACTTCCACTTCCACTCATCCAAGTTGGTTCAATATCCAATGTGCATGAAAGATCTTAAAACATGTATTGCACCTGTTCTGTGTCACTCTTAATACGAGTGTGCTCTGTGCTGATAAGCAGGTTTAATAGGTGGTCTTCCAAAATTCAGAGGCCTTGAAAATCTTAGTGTTAAGTTCCAGGAAAGAATGCAGGCACAGCCTCCTATGAGCTCAAGCTTATGCAAATCTTATCATGCCCTGATAGTTGTCAGGATCTCATCCAAACAGTACAGCCTAATTGGCATACATTTGTAGAATATTAAACTAAAGTTCCTGAGCATGATTTCACACTTAATATAGCAAGATACTTATGCCTGTTTTCAGGGTAATCTCCAAGATAATTGTTAGGCTGTCTGCCAAATATTTATTTTTATTTCCAATGTGAATAAATAACGTCATCTTTAGTTGTTTCCATTGAACTCCGATTTGTTGGCTACAAACTGGAACATTATGGGACAGATTCAACCGAACAAATGATGGCTGGTCATATTTAGTGTGAAGCTTGACTCTTAAAAGATTATTCGGATGAAAGAAAAGATCTTGTGGATCTCAAATTATTCCAACACAAACGTGACCTGGAATATTTATCGGAGTGCAGGTAACTCAATAAAAATATTGCCATAAAATGTGACTTAAAGTAATAATAATAATTGCTTATTGCCACAAGTAGGCTTCAATGAAGTTACTGTGAAAAGCCCCTCATCGCCACATTCTGGCACCTGTTCAGGAAGGCTGGTATGGGAATTGAATCCTCGCTGCTGGTCTTGTTCTGCATTACAAGCCAGCTGTTTAGCCCACTGTGCTAAACCAGCCCATGGTTTAGTGTAGACCTAAGCATGGAGATGGGGAGAGTAAAGTGCAGGAGAGCCATAGTTATAGGGGACTCTATAGTAAGGGGTACAGATAGGCGTTTCTGTGGACGTGAAAGAAACTCGCGATGGTATGTTGCCTCCCTGGTGCGAGGGTCAAGGATGTGTCTGAACGAACATAGGACATCCTGAAGGGGGAGGGTGAACAGCCAGAGATCGTAGTACATAAAGATACTAACGACATAGGCAGGAAGAGCAATAAGATCCCACAGAAGGAGTTTAGGAAGTTGGGCAGTAAACTAAATTGCAGAACCTCTCGAGTTGTAATCTCAGGATTACTCCCTGTGCCATGTGCCAGTGAGGCTAGAAATAGGAGGAAAATGCATCTAAAAACATGGATAAACTGGTACGTCAGGAGGGAGCGTTTCAGATTTCTGGATCATTGGGACCTCTTCCAGGGCAGGTGGGACCTGTACAAGAAGGACGGGTTACATCTAAACTAGAGGGGCACCAATATCCTGGTTGGGAGGTTTGCTAGAGTCATTCGGGAAGTTTGAAGCTAGAATGACAGGGGTTGGGAATCAGGGTGTTATCTTAGAAGGTGTAATAACTGAAGGGGAAATAAGGAACAAAAATAAAAGAACAACAACATCACCTTGTCTGCTCAAACGCAGTGGTCTGAAGTGCATTTGTTTCAACGCCAGAAGTTTGGCAGCTAAGGCAGATGAACTTAGAGCACTGATTAGTACTTGGAACTATGATGTTGTGACTGTGATGTTGTGGCTATCACAGAAATGTGGTTAAAGGAAGGACAGGATTGACAGCTGAACGATGGGGAATATAGATCCTTCAGGAAAGATAGAGGGGGAAGTAAAGGGGTGGGGGAGTTGCATTACTGGTTAAGGAAAATATTCTAGCCGTACTGCGAGAGGACATCTTGAAGGGCTCATACAATGAGGCAATCTGGATAGAGCTCAGGAAGGGGACAATCACAATGTTGGGGGCTTATTACAGGCCCCCCAACTGCCAGCGAGAGATAGAGGAGCCGATAGGTAGAGAGATTTTGGATAGGTGCAGAAGTAACAGGGTTGTTGTGGTAGGGGATTTTATCTTCCCCTATATTGTCTGGGACTCAATTAGTGCTAGGGGCTTAGATGGGGCAGAGTTTGTAAGGTGTACCAAGGAAGGCTACTTGATGCAATATGTAGATAGTCCAACTAGGGAAGGAGCAGTACTGGACCTGGTATTGGGGAATGAGCCTGGACAGGTGGTTGAGGTTTCCGTAGGTGAACATTTTGGGAGTAGTGACCACAATTCTGTATGTTTTAGAGTACCTTTGGACAGGGATGAAGGTCGGTTATGGTGCTAAACTGGGGAAAGGCAAATTACGATAACATTAGACAGGAATTGAAGAATTTGGATTGGTGCGGCTGTTGGAGGGTAAATCAACATCGGACATAGATTTCATAGAATTTACAGTGCAGAAGGAGGCCATTCGGCCCATCGAGTCTGCACCGGCTCCTGGAAAGAGCATCATACCCAAGGTCAACACCTCCACCCTATCCCCATAACCCAGTAACCCCACCCAACACTAAGGGCAATTTTGAACACTAAGGGCAATTTATCATGGCCAATCCACCTAACCCGCACATCTTTGGACTGTGGGAGGAAACCGGAGCACCCGGAGGAAACCCACGCACACACGGGGAGGATGTGCAGACTCCGCACAGACAGTGACCCAAGCCGGAATCGAACCTGGGACCCTGGAGCTGTGAAGCAATTGTGCTATCCACAAGGCTACCGTGCTGCCCATATGGGAATCTTTCAACTGATTGTTGATTAGGATTCAGAATTGTCATGTACCTGAGAGAACGAAGGATAGTCTGGAAAGCTAAGGGAGCCTGGAATAATGAGGGATATTGTGAACCTCGTCAAAAAGAAAAAGGCGGCTTTTGTATGGTCTAGAATGTGGGGACAGTCAACACCCTTGAGGTATATAAATAAAGTAGGAATGTACTTAAGTAGGAAATTAGGGGGGGTAGGAGGGGTCACGGAAAGTCCTTGGCAAGTAGGATTAAGGTGAATGCCAAAGCTTTTTAGTTCATATGTAAAAAGCAAGAGGGTGGCCAGGGAAAGGATTGAGCCACTTAAGGACGGTGGGGGGAATCTATATGTTGAGCAGAGGAAATGGGTGAGGTACTAAATGAGTATTTTTCATCAGTGTTCACCAAAGAAAGGATTTGCGGAAGATGATTCTTGGGTAGGATGTGTGGATAATTTGGGTCATGTTGATATCAAAAAGGAGGAGGTATTAAGTGTTTTAAAAGACATTAAGGTAGATAAGTCTCCTGGGTCGGATGGGATTTACCCCAGAATACTGAGGGAAGCAAGGCAGGAAATTGCTGGGGCCTTGACTGACATTTTTTTAACTTCATCGGTTGCAGGTTAGGTGCCAGAGGACTGAAGGATAGCTAATGTGGTACCGCTGTTTAAGAAAGGCAGCAGGGATAATCCAGGAAACTATAGGCCGGTGAGCCTCATGTCGGTAGTAGGTAAATTATTGGCGAGAATGCTCAGTGACAGGATTTATACGCATTTGGAAACAAATGGACTCATTAGCGACCGACAGCATGGTTTTGTGAAGGGGAGATTGTGCCTCACAAACGTGATCAACTTTTTGAGGAGGCAACAAAGATGATTGATATGGGGAGGGTGGTGGATGTTGTTTACATGGACTTCAGTAAAAACTTTGACAAGGTGCCTCATGGCACAAAAGGTGAAGTCACACAAGATCAGAGGTGAGGTGGCCAGATGTATACAGAACTGGTTTGGTCACAGAAGGCCAAGGGTAACAGTAGAATAGTGTTTATCTGAATGGAAGGTTGCGACTAGTGGTGTTCCACAGGAATCGGTGGTGGGGCCTTGTTGTTTGTAGTATACATAAACGATTTGGAGGAAAATGTAGCTGGTCTGATTAGTAAGTTCGCGGATGACACCAAGGTTGGTGGAGTGGCAAATAGTGTTGAGGATTGTCAGAGGATACAGCAGGACATAGATAAGTTGGAGACTTGGGCATAAAAATGGCAAATAGAGTTTAATCCAGACAAATGTGAGATAATGCATTTTGGTAGGTCTAACAGAGAGTGAAAATATACAGTAAATGGCAAAACTCGTAGGAATATAGGCAGTCAGGCAGCACGGTGGCGCAGTGGATAGCACTGCTGCCTCGCGGCGCCGAGGTCCCAGGTTCGATCCCGGCCCTGGGTCACTGTCCATGTGGAGTTTGCACATTCTCCCTGTGTTTGTGTGGGTTTCACCCCCACAATCCAAAGATGTGCAGTGTACATAGAAAATAGAACATACAGTGCAGAAGGAGGCCATTCGGCCCATCGAGTCTGCACCGACCCACACAATCCCTCACTTCCACCCCATCCCCGTAACCCAATAACCCCCTCCTAACCTTTTTGGACACTAAGGGCAATTTAACATGGCCAATCCATCTAACCTCCACGTCTTTGGACTGTGGGAGGAAACCGGAGACCCGGAGGAAATCCACGCAGACACGGGAAGAACGTGCAAACTCCGCGCAGACAGTGACCCAGCGGGTAGGTGGATTGGCCATTCCCCTTTAATTGGAAAAAAAGAATTGGATACTCTAAATTTATTGTAAAAAATTACAGGTCCACAGATCTTTGAAAGTGGCAACACAAGGAGACCAGGTCAAGAAAGCATGGGGATTGCTCGCCTTCCATGGACGGGCATCGAGTATAAAAACTGGCAAGTCATGCTACAGTTATCTGGAACATTGGTAAGGCCGCACCTGAAATATTGCACACAATTCTGGTCACCACACTATCAGAAGGATGTCGAGGCTTTGGGGAGGGTGCAGAGGAGGTTTGCAGGATGTTGCCTGGTCTGCGGAGAGGCTGAATAGACTTGGACTGTTCTCATTGGAACTATGAAGGTTGAGGGGTGACCTGATAGAGGTCTACAAGATTATGAGGGGCATGAATAGAGTGGACGGGCAGGCACTCTTTCCCAGGATGGAGGGGTCAGTCACTAGGGGGCATAGGTTTAAGGTCCGTGGGGCAAAGTTCAGAGGATATGTGCGAGGCAGGTTGTTTACGCAGCGGGTGGTGAGTGCCTGGAACGCGTTGCCAGGGGAGGTTGTGGAAGCAGATACATTAACGGCGTTCAAAAGGCATCTCGACAAATGTATGGATAGGATGGGTATAGAGGGATACGGCACAGGGAAGTGCTGAGGGTTTTGGCCAAGGGTGGTATCATGACTGGTACAGGCTTGGAGGGCCGAGGTCCTGTTCCTGTGCTGTATTGTTCTTTGTTCTTTGTTGTTCACAAGCAACGGCGATCTGGAAAGATCACCAAGAAAATCTCCCAAAAAAGGCTTTTTTAATTTCTTATTGTAACTGTGGATTTTATTGCAGATTCTTGCAAGTCCAGTTTCAAATGCCAGAGTGCAAAGTCAGCAGGGTGAGCTAAATCTTTCCAAGAAAAATACCACTTCTTTGATTCACTGGGAGATGGGGACTCCTTTGTTCAAAAGTACAAGTTGTGCACTGTTTCTGTCTTATGTCTCTGTGAACAGACACTTTGTATTTTGTTTCCTTTCATATTCCTTGTTTGGATATTTATTTGATGCCTTTAGTTATACTTGAGAGATTTCTGCTGTTTGTTTCTTACATTAATCGAATGTTCCCTTTCTCTTTTTATTGTTGTCATCTGGCGCGTCTTTTAGTCACTGGCGTGGCGTTGTAAGACAAATAAGATTTTACTCTCCAGTTGGGAGTCTCCCAGCTAATAAGGAGTTTTAGTTAACGGGTACTATATCAAAAGATTTTCTGCAGCTCATAACAATAGTTTTTAAAATGAGCTTAGAATTTGTGTTTAGTTTTGTTTTGTTAATTGTCGGCTTTAGGCTAAGTTATTGTTTATCACTGTTACATTTACTTTTAGGTATGGTTTGCACAGCTGTAATGGTGTTTTTGAAATGGGATGGGGATGGGGGAGTTTTAGTGTTAGTTTGCTGATTGTTTCTGTTGGTCTTCCTTTGTCTAGTCAGCTGACTTGACTCGCTGACCATCTTTTTGATGTATTTTAGTTGTGTCCCTTGTTAAATACTTCTTTTTGGGAATGGCTTGAGGGATGGTGGGATACTTCCAACCCGTCTGGCTACCTGGAACATTAGGTGTTTGAATGGCCCTGTAAAATGGTAAAGAGCTTTCGCTCATTGCAAGAGGCTAAACTCTGATATTGTCTTTTTGGAGAAAACTCATTTACATATCAAGGATCAGAACAGGCTGGGTAGGGCAAGTTTTTAATTCCAGGTTCAATAACAGGGCCAGGGTACGGCAATTCTAATTAATAGAAGAGTCCAGTTCCCCTGTTAGATTATGGCTGACCCCAATGATCAATGTGTTATTGTTTGTGGCTCCCTGTTGAACGCCCCAGTGGTTCTGGTCAATGGTTATGCCCTAACTGGGATGATGCGAATATCATTAACTCTGTTAGCTTCCCTCCCCAAGCTTCCCTCCCCAACCTCGGCTCACATCAGCTTATTTTAGGAGACGATCTAAACTGTGTTTTGGACCCTAAATTGGATCGTTCTAAACCTAACTCTTTTTCCCCGTCATGGATGGCCATGGCTTTGTCGTCTCTTATAGCTCAGATGGGTGGAGTAGATCCCTGGCACTTTTTGTACCCAAATGACGAGGCTTTTTTTCTTTCTTCACATGTCCACCATGTGTATTCCCGCATTGACTTTTTCATTTTAGATTGAACTCTCCCCTCATTCGGTAGTGAGATGGAGTACTCCACAATTGTCATTTATTTTTCTTTATGAATTATGAGTACCCAATTCATTTTTTTCCAATTAAGGGGCAATTTAGCATGGCCAACCCACCTACCTTCCACATCTTTGGGTTGTGGGGACGAAACCCAGCAAACACGGGGAGAATGTGCAAACTCCACACAGACAGTGACCCAGAGCCGGGATCGAACCTGGGACCTCGGCGTGTAAGGCAGCAATGCTAACCACTGTGCCACCGTGCTGCCCTCACAATTGTCATTTCTGACCAGGCCCCACATTTTGTTGATCTATTGCTGGAGTTCAGCTCCAATAAACTCCCACCCAGGAAACTGGATACTACTTTGCTGGCCGATAAAATATTTTGAGACCGCCTGTCCAACACTATTGACGACGATGTCAAATTAAATAGGTCCGACTCAATCTCCGTTCCATGTTGTGGGAGGCTCTTAAGGCTGACCTTAAGGGGGAAATTATATCTTATCAAGCATGCATGCTGAGGATGAAAAGGGTGGAGTAGCAGAGGCTGGTGGACTCCATTTTAAAGGTGACCACCAGTACTCACTCAATCCTACTCTAGAGCTATTTGCAAGCAGAAAAATGTTGCAGACACAATATGAGCTATACATCAGTTACATCGCTCCAGGGGCACTTTTTAATGAATATAGAGAGAAGCCTGCCATCTTCTGGCTCACCAATTTAAACATCAAGTGGGCTCCTGTGGGGTTCCCCATATTCTTAATCCTGCCAACCTCCCCAGGTCAATGCGGCTTTTAAACCCTATTATTATGACCCCCTCGGGTATAAATCGAAGGCCCTCGGACAAGTCGGTCATGTCCGATTTTCAGGACAGTCTGACCATCCCAGCTGACAAAGCAGTTAAGAGCTGTGAGTTGGACTCTCTGTTATACCCCGACAAGATTTTGAAAGATATTGGGCTGATGCAGACTGGCAAGACTCCTGGCCCAGATGGCTTTCTCATCAAATTTTATATGTTCTTGGAACAGCTTGCACCTTTGTTAATTGATATGTTTCATCACTCCCTTTCCAGAGGTTCTTTGCCTCACCCTCACTCAAGTCTCTATTTCCTTTCTCCTTAAGAGGGACAAAGACCCGACCAAGTGTGTATTAAACCGACCCGTCTCGCTTTTAAATGCAGTTGTTAAATTGCTCGCTAAGTTTCTGGCACTCCGGTTGGAACCTTGCCTCCTCAGTATAATTTTGGAGAATCAATCAGGCATTGTAAATGCCCGGCAATTATCGACAACAATATGTCGCCTTTTAAATGTTATTCTTTCCTTCTCCCTTGCACCCGAGCCTGAGGTGATAGTTTCTCTTCTTGCTGAGAAAGCATTTGACAGAGTGGAGTGAGAATATTTATTTCAGATTTTCGCGAGATTTGGAATTGGCCATAAATTTGCCCCTTGGATCCGCTTGTGATAAAATGTTCCTATGGTCAGCGTTCACCTGAACACTTTATAGAACATAGAACATTACAGCGCAGTACAGGCCCATCGGCCCTCGATGTTGCACCGACCTGTGAAACCACTCTAAAGCCCATCTACACTATTCCATTATTGTCCATATGTCTATCCAATGACAATTTGAATGCCCTTAATGTTGGCGAGTCCGCTACTGTTGCAGGCAGGGCATTCCACGCCCTTACTACTCTCTGAATAAAGAACCAACCTCTGACATCTGTCTTATATCTTTCTCCCCTCAATTTAAAGCTATGTCCCCTCGTGCTAGACATCACCATCCGAGGAAAAAGGCTCTCACTGTCCACTCTATCCAATCCTCTGATCACCTTGAATGCCACTATTAAGTCACTTCTTAACCTTCCTCTCTCCAACGAAAACAGCCTCAAGTCCCTCAGCCTTTCCTCATAAGATCGTCCCTCCATACCAGGCAAAATTCTGGTAAATCTCCTCTGCACCCTTTCCAATGCTTCCACATCCTTCCTATAATGCGGCGACCAGAATTGCACGCAATACTCCAAATGCGGCCGCACCAGAGGTTTGTACAGCTGCAACATGACCTCATGGCTCCGAAACTCAATCCCTCTACCAATAAAAGCTACCACACTGTACACCTTCTTAACAACCCTCTCAACCTGGGTGGCAACTTTCAGGGATCTATGTACATGGACACCGAGATCTCTCTGCTCATCCACACTGCCAAGGATCTTACCATTAGCCCAGTACTCTGTCTTCCTGTTATTCCTTCCAAAATGAATCACCTCACACTTTTCTGCATTAAACTCCATTTGCCACCTCTCAGCCCAGCGCTGCAGCTTATCTATGTCCCTCTGTAACTTGTAACATCCTTCCGCACTGTTCACAACTCCACCGAAATTAGTGTCATCTGCAAATTTACTCACCCATCGTGCTACGCCCACCTCCAGGTCATTTATAAAAATGATAAACAGCAGTGGCCCCAAAACAGATCCTTGTGGTATACCACTAGTAACTGGACTCCAGTCCGAACATTTCCCATCAACCACTACCCTTTGTCTTCTTCCAGCTAGCCAATTTCCGATCCAAACTTCTAAATCACCCTGAATCCCATGCCTCCGTATTTTCTGCAGTAACCTACCATGGGCAACCTTTTCAAATGCTTTACTGAAATCCATATACCCACCACATCAACTGCTTTACCCTCATCCACCTGTTTGGTCACATTCTCAAAGAACTCAATAAGGTTTGTGAGGCACGATCTACCTTCACAAAACCGTGTTGACTATCTCTAATCCAATTATTCCTTTCCAGATGATTATACATCCTATCTCTTATAAACCTTTCCAAGATTTTGCCCACAACAGAAGTAAGGCTCACTGGTCTATAGTTACCGGGGCTGTCTCTACTCCCCTTCTTGCACAAGGGGACAACATTTGCTGTCCTCCAGTCCTCGGGCACTATTCCTGGAGACAAAGATGACTTAAAGATCAAAGCCAAAGGCTCAGCAATCTCCTCCCTAGCTTCCCAGAGAATGCTAGGATAAATCCCATCTGGCCCAGGGGACTTATCTATTTTCACACTTTCCAGAATTGCTGACACCTCCTCCTTATGAACCTCAAGCACTTCTAGTCTAGTAGTCTGAATCTCAGTATTCTCCTCGACAACATTGACTTTTTCCTATGTGAATACTGATGAAAAATATTCATTTAGCACCTCTCCTATCTCCTCAGACTCCAAGCACAACTTCCCACTACTGTCCTTGACTGGCCCTACTCTTACCCTAGTCATTTGTTTATTCCTGACATATCTATAGAAAGCTTTAGGGTTATCCTTGATCCTACCTGCCAAAGACTTCTCATGTCCACTCCTGGCTCTTCTTAGCTCTCTCTCTAGGTCCTTCCGAGCTAACTTGTAACTCTCGAGCGCCCTAACTGAACCTTCATGTCTCATCTTTACATAAGCCTCCTTCTTCCTCTTGACAAGTGTTTCGACTGCTTTAGTAAACCACGGTTCCCTTGCTCAACCACTTCCTCCCTGCCTGGCAGGTACATACTTATCAAGGACACACAGTAGCTGTTCCTTGAACAAGCTCCACATTTCCATTGTGTCCATCCCCTGCAGCTTTCCTCTCCATCCGATGCATCCTAAGTCTTGCCTCATCGCATCATAATTGCCTTTCCCCCAGATATAACTCTTGCCCTGCGGTATATACCTGGCCCTTTCCATCACTAAAGTAAACGTAATCGAATTGTGGTCACTGTCACCAAAGTGGTCACCTACCTCCAAATCTAACACCTGTCCTGGTTCATTACCCAGTACCAAATCCAATATGGCCTCACCTCTCGTTGGTCTATCTGCATACTGTGTCAGGAAACACTCCTGCACACATTGGACAAAAACGGACCCATCTAAAGTACTCGAACTATAGCGTTTCCAGTCAATATTTGGAAAGTTAAAGTCCACCATAACAACTACCCTGTTGTTTTCGGTCCTATCCAGAATCATCTTTGCAATCCTTTCCTCTACATCTCTGGAGCTTTTCGGAGATAGAAAATCCCTAACAGGGTTACCTCTCCTTTCCTGTTTCTATCCTCAGCCCATACTACCTCAGTAGACGAGTCCTCATCAAACATCCTTTCTGCCACCCTAATACTGTCCTTGACTAACAATGCCACCCCTCCCCCTCTTTTACCACCTTCCCTGAGCTTACTGAAACATCTAAACCCCGGCACCTGCAATAACCATTCCTGTCCCTGCTCTATCCATGTCTCCAAAATGGCCACAACATTGAAGTCCCAGGTACCAACCCATGCCGCAAGTTCACCCACCATATTCTGGATGCTCCTGGCATTGATGAAGACACACTTTAAACCACCTTCCTGCCTGCCGGTACACTCCTGCAACTTTGAAACCTTACTCATGACCTCACTACTCTCAACCTCCTGTATACTGGACCTACAATTCAGGTTCCCAAGCCCCTGCTGAACTAGTTTAAACCCTCCCGAAGAGCATTAGCAAATTTCCCCCCCAGGATATTGGTACCCCTCTGGTCCAGGTGTAGACCATCCCTTTTGTAGAGCTCCCACCGACCCCAGAATGAGCCCCAATTAGCCAGAAATCTGAAACCCTCCCTCCTGCACCATCCCTGTAGCCACGTGTTCAACTCCTCTCTCTCCCTTTTCCTCGTCTCGCTATCACGTGGCATAGGTAACAACCCAGAGATAATAACTCTGTTTGTCCTAGATCTAAGTTTCCACCCTAGCTCCCTGAATTCCTGCCTTACATCCCTATCCCTTTTCCTACCTATGTCATTGGTACCTATGTGAACCACGACTTGGCGCAGCTCCCCCTCCCCTTAAGGATCCCAAAAACACGATCCGAGACATCACACGCCCTGGCACCTGGGAGGCAACACACCAACCGCGAGGCTCTCTTGTTCCCACAGAATCTCCTATCTATCTCCCTAACTATGGAGTCTCCAATGACTAATGCTCTACTCCTCTCCACCCTTCCCTTCTGAGCAACAGGGACAGACTCTGTGCCAGAGACCTGTACCCCATGGCTTACCCATGGTAAGCCCCCCCCCCCCCCCCCCCCAACAGTATCCAAAGAGGTATAGTTGTTACTAAGGGGAACGACCACAGGGGATCCCTGTACTGACTGCTTCCTCCCAGCCCGTCTCACCGTCACCCATCTATCTTTATTCTTCGGAGTAACTACATCCCTGAAGCTTCTATCTATGACCACCTCTGCCTCCCAAATGATCCGAAGTTCATCCAGCTCCAGCTCCAGTTCCCTAATGCGGTTTCTGAGGAGCTGGAGATGGGTGCATTTCCCACAGGTGAAATCAGCAGGGACACTGACGGCGTCCCTCACCTCAAACATTCTGCAGGAGGAACATTGCACTGCCTTCCCTGCCATCCCCTCGAGATAAAAAAAGAAAAAGAAAGAAAGAGCTTACTTGTTATTCACTCCCCTTCTCAGCAAGCACTCACTCAGCAACCTCTGCGCCCCGCACGATAATACCTGAGGGAAAATAAAAGAAAAACTACTTTGTCAGTCACCAGCCCATCCCTTACATGCAGGCTGTGACGTCATGGTTCAACTTCCGATTACTCCCGCAAGAATTGGGAAACTAGGCATGGCTGTCCACTTTCTCCACTCTTATTTGCCCGAGCAATAGAGCCGCTCTCCAAAGCCTTGAGGACCTCTAGTATTGTTTGTGATAAGAACAAAGGACAAAGAAAAATACAGCACAGGAAACAGGCCTTTTGGCCCCCCAAACCTGCGGTGACCGTGCTGCCTATCTAACCTAAAACCTTGTACATTTCTGGACTCCGTATCCCTCTATTCCCATCCTATTCATGTATTTGTCTAGATGCCCCTTAAATGTCACTACTATACCTGCTTCCACCTCCTCCTCCAGCAGGGAGTTCCAGGTACCCACTACCCTGTGTGTAAAAAAAAATCTATTCTAAACTTTGCCCCTTGCACCTTAAACCTATGTCCCCTAGTAATTGACCCTTCAACCCTTGAAAAAAACCTTCTGACTATCCACTCTGTCCATGCCCTTCGTAATTTTGTAGACTTATATCAGGTCACCCCTCAACCTCCAACGTTTCAGTGAGAACAAACCGAGTTCATCCAACCTATCCTCGTAGCTAATGCCTTCCATACCAGGCAACATCCTTGTAAACTTCTTCTGTACCCTCTCCATAGCCTCTACATCTTCCTGGTAGTCTGGCGACCAGAATTGAATACTATATTCCAAGTATGGCCTAACTAAGGTCCTATGCACCTTTTGTAAAAATTAATTTACAGGATGTGGGTGTCGCTGGTTAGGGCAGCATTTATTGCCCATCCCTAGTTGCCCTTCAGAAGGTGGTGCTGAGTTGCCTTCTTGAACCACTGCGGTCCTAAAGGTGTAGGTACATTCACTGTGCTGTTAGGGATGAGGTTCCAGAGTGTTGCCCGAGCGACAGTGAAGGAACGGAGATATATTTCCAAGTCAGGGTGGTGAGTGACTTGGAGGGGAACCTCCAGGTGGTTGGGTTCTCAGGTATCTGCTGCTCTTGTCCTTCCAGGTGGTCGTGGTCATGCATTTGGAAGTGCTGTCTAAGGAACCTTTGTGAGTTACTGCAGTGCATCTTGTAAATGGTACACACAGCTGCCACTGTTCGCCGGTGGTGTAGGGTTTGAATGTTTGTGAAAGGGGGAACAATCAAGTGGGCTGCTTTGTCCTAGATGTTGAGCTTCTTGAGTGTTGATGGAGCTGCACCCATCCTGGAAAATGGAGAGTATTCCATTACACTCCAGACTTGTGCCTTGTAGATGGTGACCAGACTTTGGGGGGGTCAAGAGGCGAGTTATTCGCCGTAGGATTCTTAGCCTTTGACCTGTCTTGGTCATCACAGTATTAATATGGCTAGTCCAGTTCAGTTACTGATTAATGGTGACTCCTAGGATGTTGATTGTGGGGGATTCAGTGATAGATCGTCTCTTGTAGGAGATGGTCATTGCCTGCCACTTGTGTGGAGTGAATGTAAGCTGCAGCATGACTTGCCAATTTTTATACTCAGTGCCCCAGCCGATGAAGACATGCATGCCGTATGCCTTCTTGACTACCTTCTCCACCTGTGTTGCCCCTTTCAATGACCTGTGGACTTGTACACGCATATCCCTCTGTCAAAACGCTCAAGGGTTCTGCCATTCACTGTATATTTCCCACCTGTGTTAGACCTTCCAAAATGGATTACCTCACATTTGTCTGGATTAAACTCCATCTGCCATCTCTCCGCCCAAGTCTCCAACCGATCCATATCCTGTTGTATCCTCTGACAGTCCTCATCGCTGTTCACAATTGCACCAACCTTTGTGTCGTTCGCAAACTTACTAATCAGACCAGGTACATTGTCCTCCAAATCATTTATATACTACAAACAGCAAAGGTCCCAGCACTGATCCCTGCGGAACGCCGATTGTCACAGCCCTCCAATCAGAAACGTAAAAGATGGGGTAGAAATTTGCATATCTCTTTATACAGATGACCTACTTTTATATATTACAGACCCAACTCCCTCCATCGGTGGCACAATGAAGACATTAAATACCTTTGGTTCCTTCTCTCGCTATAAATTTAATCTAGGCAAGAGTGAATATTTTCCGGTTAACCCCCCTGGAAGGCAAGCCCATTTAGGCATGTTACCTTTCCGCCTCTCTAATACACATTTTGTATGATGGCATCAAGATATCCCTTCTCTGCAAGTTCACCATCAGAATCAAGCGTACTATTATGGATTGACTCAAATGCTACCTGAGGACACTCAATGGTGAATTCAGCTTGGGTCGATTTGCTGTGAGTCTGTTTTGTGTTGGTGACATTGGCCAGCTGACATTGGCCAGCTTCACACCCCATGGTGGCTTTCTTATTAAGCAACCTATTAGTGTAACATCTTTCATTTTGAAATATGTGTTTGATGACAGTTTTAGGGGAGTACATTATCTCTTCAAATTGTTACTGTTATAGGGATAAAAACATAATTAAGCTCCAACAGATTTAACACAGAAAATATCAAAAGGACCAAAGATGAACAACCACATGAAATAACTTTTTAATAATTTTTGTCATTTTGAAAAATAAATCAGCTCATACTTGTCACATTATCGCACTGGGGAACAGAGCCATTTTTTTTGTGCTCCACAAGGTTAATTGTATTTTGAACTCACCAGAGTCCTTGTATCTACTGGGAGAAATGCCATTGTTGCTTTGCACATTTTGATTTTCTCGTCCAACGGTAACAGCTTCCTTGTTACAATAGCACAACATTACGGTTGTTGAAAACTGGAAATAAAAACAGAAAATGCTGTGAATACTCAGCAGGTCAGGCAGCATTTGCTAAGAGAGAGAAACAGTTAACATTTCAGATCATTGACACTTTATCAGAACTGGGAAATGTTAAGCTACGTAACAGGTTTAAGCAAGATGTAGAGGCCAGGAAAGTGAGGAAAAACAAAAGGGAAGGTCTGTGATAGGGTAGAAAGCAGGAGTAATGAAATGGCAAAATGATAGTGGCGCAAGGCAAAAGGAGATGGTAATGAGACAAGAAATGAAACAAAGATGGGTCTAGAGGAGCTGAAAATGACAAAAGCAGAATCATGACCAGCAACTCTTGTCCAAAAATAGGGGGGCATTTGTGATTCGCGACACACTCAACAAAATATTCTGTGTTGGTCATTTCTTCTATAATAATTTCTTACATAATTCAATAGACAGAGGAACAAACTTAAAAAGAACAAACATTGTCTTCCAGTCACGTACATTGTCGCAGAATCCTTAAGGAATTTCTCCAGCTGCATTGTTCAGGAACAGTTTCAATAAATGTTAACTAGATTTCAGTGGACACAGAAAAAGTTGGATCATTAGAGAGCATCAGTCAGAACCATTCTGACAAAGGGTTAGACACAATATATTAAAAGATTGACCTGCTGTGCATTACTGAGTCAAGGCAGTGCCTTTCTCTTAGCTTTCGAGTATGAGAGACAAGAAAATAGGAAAATGTCCTTGAACCCTTTAATAAGCACTGCATCTGGCATTAAAACTATTTTAAAAAGTGTCTGTAGTCAGTAGTTGAGCTGCTATTGGCCCTGTGTCCTTTGACTAAAGGAAAATCCTCCAGAGTTCCTATCTTGATTGATGAAAAATGAATGTGTTATTTTTAAATTTGTTCTTGGGATATGGGTGATGCAAGTGAGCCAGTTTATATCGTCCAAGCATAGTAATAATCAGCTACATAGTGTGAGACTGGAATCACCGCTGTGAGACAGCAGTGCTAACCACGGTGGCACAGTGGTTAGCATTGCTGCCACACAGCCCCAGGGATCCGGCTTCAATTCCGATTTTGGGTGACTGTGTGGAATTTGCACTTTCTCCCCGTGTCTGCATGGGTTTCCTCTGGGAGCTCCGGTTTCCTCCCACAGTCCAAGGTGTGCAGGTTAGGTGGATTGGCCATGCTAAATAATTGCCACGCAAAGCTCAGTGGATCAGTGGAGGACCCATGTTTATGAAATTTACTGAGTGTGTTAGGTTCTTGATTAATGAGGGCATCAGGGGTTATGGGGAGAAGGCAGGATAATGGGGATGAGAAAAATATCAGCCATGATTGAATGGCAGAGCAGACTCGATGAGCCTTGTGGCCTAATTCTGCTCCTATGTCCTATGGTCTTATGGACATGAGATACGTTTACCTCCAGTTGTTCCTGGCCCCCGAATCCAGACGCTTTGTAACCG
Organism: Scyliorhinus torazame; assembly: GCF_047496885.1. NCBI lineage: Eukaryota > Metazoa > Chordata > Chondrichthyes > Carcharhiniformes > Scyliorhinidae > Scyliorhinus > Scyliorhinus torazame. Next base: position 124,329,989 of record NC_092709.1, read on the forward strand.
TGAACACACACAGGAGGCTATATAAATACATCCCCTGCCTTTTTTGCGTTTCCTCCGCGTGTACAATATTCCAGCGAGTAATGGAGAACATCCTGTGAGGTCTACTATCTCGTGGCAGTCTATCTCGACGACGTCCTTATCACGGGCTCATCCAACCAGGAGCACCTAAAAACCCTGGCTGAGCTGCTGAGGCATTTTGAGGAAGTGGGCGTCGTCCTGCGGGGGAAGAAATGTGTCTTCAATGCCGCCTAAGTAACGTACCTCGGCTACCGCGTAGACAGCCATGGCTTCGACCCGGTGAAAGAAACGGTCCCGGCAATTTGGTATGCTCCCGTACCAGGTGGCCAAACTGAACTCGTGGGCCTGGTGAATTACCATGGCAAGTTCCTCCCAAACCTGGCCACCACCTTTCTACCCTCTACCATCTGTTCGAGAAGGGGCAACACTGGGAACGGGCCCGAGAACGGCAGGCAGCTTTCGCCAAAGTGAAACAACAGCCCTCCTCATCAAGACAACTAACACATCCCGATTACTTCATAGAATTTCATAGAATTTACAGTGCAGAAGGAGGCCATTCGGCCCTTCGAGTCTGCACCGGCTCTTGGAAAGAGCACCCTACCGAAGCCCACACCTCCACCCTATCCCCATAACCCCTTAACCCAGTAACCACACCCAACACTAAGGGCAATTTTGGACACTAAGGACAATTTAACATGGCCAATCCACCTAACCTGCACATCTTTGGACTGTGAGAGGAAACCGGAGCACCCGGAGGAAACCCACGCACACACTGGGAGGACGTGCAGACTCCGCACAGACAGTGACCCAAGCCAGGAATCGAACCTGGGACCCTGGAGCTGTGAAGCAATTGTGCTATCCACTATGCTACCGTATCGATTAGTCCTGTTGATCTGCGACGTTTCTCCGTACGGCGACGGGGCCGAACTGGTCCACACCATGGATGACGGATCTGAACATCCCATCGCACTCGCCTTAAGAACGTTAGCCGATGCAGAGAGGCAATATGCTCAGATCGAGGAGGAGGGTTTGGCTGTCATGTTTAGAGTCAAGAAATTTGTCTCTAATATGTTTATGGACATCGCTTCACCGTTGTCACGGACCACTAGCCCCTCCTAGGGCTCTTCAAGAACGATCGAGCAATTCCCTTCATTGAGTCAGTCCGCATCCAACGATGGGCATTGTTGCTCGCAGCTCATGACTGTGTTTGGAGCAGCACTCTTCAGGCCAAGATTCCCCACGCCGATGCATTAAGCCGACTGCCCCTGCCGACAAGGCAATATACATCAGCGGTAGCCGGTGAGATCATTGCCACCCAGTTTATGGACTTGTTACTGGTCATGGCATTTCACATCTGCAGGTGAATCCAGACTGACCCCCAGCTATCCTGCGTCCGCCACATGGTGTAGTATAGGGTTCAGCACAGGGCTTTATTGCAGGACCTGAAGGCCTACGCCACGAAGATGTTGGAGCTTAGCAGACAGGATGGTAGACATCGAGCGCGTAGCCCAGCCCTGCGTTCAGTGTCAGGCACACCAGACGTTGCCTGCCACAGCCCCGCTCCACCCCTGGGAATTGCCAGGTCATCCGTGATCTCGCCCCCATATAGGCTTTATGGGTCCCTATCAAGGGACAATGTTCCTTGTCCTCATCAATGCCTACTCCAAGTGGACGGAGGTTCTCAAGATACTGGCGACGACCGTCCGGACCACCATAGAGAAACTCAGGCACATTTTCAGCAGACACGGCATACCCGAAGTGCTGGTAACAGACAATGGTACAGCATTTACGAGTGTAGAATTTGCAGAATTCGTGTCCGCCAATGGAATGCGTCATGTGAGGACTGCCCCATACCACCCAGCTTCGAATGGTTTGGCCGAGCAGGCGGTGCAAACCTTTACGCTTAGAATGAAAAGGCAAGCATCGTGTTCCAGGGAGACCGGCTTACCCAGGTTCTTGTTTTGTTACCGGACCACCCTACATGCCACAACAGGAATTCCGCCGGCCGAGATGCTGATGGGTCACTGCCTCCACGCCCGTTTCTGAATATTCAATGGAAAGTGCTTCATTCTCAGGACCGAACCGAGGCAGACACAGGTTGCCACAGGCCACTGAGCAGGTTTGCCCCAGGAAATGCGGTACACATCCGGAACGTCGGCGCTTGGATACTGGGCGTCATGTGGCGAAAACCGGTCCGGTTTCCTACCAAATACAGACACGGCTGCGAGTCTAATCATCATGTGGACCATCTCTGAAGCCGCATGCCGGACACTCCAGGCATACCGGCCATTGATTCAGGCATCCCAGCCCCACTGTCCTCACATCACAGCTTCCCCTTGCTCTGACTCGGAAACCTGAGATGAACATTCTGCCACCACTGTAGGTGCCCCTGCCGGCTCTCGTGGCCGCACTAGTAATGCTGCCGTTGCCCAGATGTTCGTCTCGCAAACACCACTCCCCGGTCCGATATACGCCTCCTGACTCTGAGAGGTCTGCGCCTGAATGTCGTCCACAGGTGGAACGGATGATAGGCCCAGCGCACCTGCCCATGGAAGTGGACATTGCTCCGGACTTAGTGGGTGAGAAGTGTTATAAATCTACTGCCGGTCCCGTGATCAGGACCATAAGGTTTCCCATGACCTCCACAGAATACGGACTTCCCCTTTAAGTGGACTGGGCTTCACTTTAACAAGGAGAGCCGCAGCTACATAAAACCCCTGGCCTGGTTGCAGGTCAGGCAAGGAGACCTTTAGGGGAGTGAAGGAGGATTTGGGATGTATTGTGATCAACCTTGTTCGGTAATTTCTACTATCTTCTATGTGTCCTGCTTACCATGGATCCAACAGCATCCTTGCTCCAGACTCCATAATATAATAATAATCTTCATTGTCACAAGTAAGCTTACATTAACACTGCAATGAAGTTACTGTGAAAAGCCCATAGTTGCCACATTCCGGCGCCTGTTCGGGTACACGGGGAGAATTCGGAATGTCCAAATGACCTAACAGCACATCTTTCGGGACTTGTGGGAGGAAACCGGAGCACCCGGAGGAAACCCACGCAGACACGGGGAGAACATGCAGACTCCACACAGACAGTGACCCAAACTGGGAATCGAACCAAAGACTCTGCCGCTGTGAAGCAACAGAGCTAAACACTGTGCTACTGTGCATGCCAGAGGAAATAGCTTCTCTTTATCCTATGAAATCCTTTAATCATCTTGAACACTTCAACTAGAATACAAACCTTATCTATGCAAATTGTCCTAATAATTTACCCCTTAGAGCCCCCACGTAATTCTGGTCAATATGCATTGAGCAAATTCCAAATCTATTTTTCCTATTGTGTGGTGCCCAGAACTGTGTCCAACCAGAGCTTTATGTAACTATAATGTAACCTATATCTCTTTATATTACAATCTTCTTGAGAGAAAGGTTAACAGGCCATTACTCTTTTTAATTACTTTTTGTACATGTCCACTCGTTTTTAGTGATTTCTGTTCTTGAACTCCTAAATCTTCTCTGCTCCTAACAGTTCCTAGCTTCTCACCACTTAGAAAATATTCTGATCTATAACTCTTATGTCCAAAGTGAATGACCTCACATCTCTCTATATTGAACTCTATCTGCCAATTTTGTCCACTTATTTAATCTATCCATGTCACTTTGTGATTTTCTTGTTCCATCTGTATTATGTGTTGTGCCCGCCAACTTGATGCCACCGACAAATCTGATTATATATATCTCTATTCCTTCGAATAATGAAAAGTACAGCATAGGAACAGGCTCCTTGCCCCTCCAAGCCTGCGCCGACCATGCTGCCCGTCTAAACTAAAATCTTCTACACTTCGCGGTCCATATCCCTCTCTTCTCATCCTATTCATGCATTTGTCAAGACGCCCCTTAAACGTCATAATCATACCTGCTTCCACCACCTCCTCCAGCAGCGAGTTCCAGACACCCACTACCCTCTGCGTTTTTAAAAAACTTCCCTCACACATCTCCTCCAAACTTTGCCACTCGCACCTTAAACCTATGTCTCCTAGTAATTAACTCTTCCAAGAGGGCAGCACGGTGGCGCAGTGGTTTGCACTGCTGCCTCACGGCGCCGAGGTCCCAGGTTCGATCCCGGCTCTGGGTCACTGTCGGTGTGGAGTTTGCACATTCTCCCCGTGTTTGCATGGGTTTCGCCCCCACAATCCAAAGATGTGCAGGCTAGGTGGATTGGCCTTGCTAAATTGCCCCTTAATTGGAAAAAATGAATTGGGTACTCTAAATTTAAAAAAAACTCTTCCACCCTGGGAAAAAGCTTCTGACTATCCACTCTGTCCAAGACCTGCATAATTTAGTAGACCTCTGAGGTTTCAGTGAGAACAAACTGAGTGCATCCTTCAACTAAGTTGTTTATAAATATAATGAAAAGTTGAGCTCCAATGCCCTCTTGAGTGGGAACAGTTTTGCACTATTTACCTTGTCCATAACCCTCAGGATCTTCAATACTCTCTATCAGCCTTCTTCTCTACAAGGAAAACAGCCCCAACCTCTCCAGTCTATCCTCACAGTTACACTCCTTATCGCTGGAATTATTCTGGTGAATATTCTCTGTACTCTCTCAAATGGCTCCACATCTTTCCTCAAATATGATACCCAGAAATGGACACATGACTCCATTGAGACCTAATTAGTGTCTTGCGCAGGTTCAACATGATCTTGTTATTCTCAATGCCTCTATTTATAAAGCCTAAGATACTATATGCTTTATTAGTTGCTCTCTCAACATGCCCTGCCATCTTCAATGGGTTATGTACATATACACCAAGATCCTGCTGTTCCTGCACACCCTTTTGACGTTATTTTATATTGTTTTTCCATATTCTTCCGGCTAAAATAAATCACCCTATACTTCTCTGCATTGTACTTAATATGCCATTTGTCTGCGCTGTCCACTAATATGTCTATATCCTTTTGAAGTTCAAGACTATCTCATCACAATTGACAATGTTTCCAATCTTCGTATCATCTGCAAATTGTGAAATCATGCCCTCAACACCATTGTCTAGGTATTAATACATATCCGGCAGGGCAAGGTTCCCAACACTGACCCCTGGGGAACTCCACTGCAAACCTTCCTCCATTTTGAAAAACAACCATTTATCACTACTCTCTTTCCTGTCACTCAGCCAATTTTTTATCCAAACGCCTACTTTCTCTTTTATTCCATGATCCAGATTTTTGCTCACAAGCCGGTTGTGTGGCATGTATCAAATGCCCTGATAATCCATATACATCACACCAACTGTGCTGCTCTTATCAACCTTCTCTGTTATCGCCTCAAAAAACAGTCAGCATAGCTTTGTTAAGGAGAGGTCATGTCTGACCAACTTGATTGAATTTTTCAAAGAGGTGACCAGGTGTGTGGACGCGGCATATGCATTTGACGTCGTCTACTTGGACAGAGGGGTCCTACAGGATCAATGTTGGGGCCCTTGCTGTTTGTGGTTTATATGAATGATTTCAATATGAATGTTGGAGGGTTGATCAGTAGATTAACTAATGATCTGAAAATTGATGGGGTGGTAAATAGTGAGGAGGATAGCCTTAGATTACAAGAAGATATAGACAGGTTGGTCAGGTGGGCTTATCATTGGCAGATGGAATTCAATCCGGATAAGTGTGAGGCAATGCACTTGGGCAGGACAAACAAGGCAAGGGAATACATGATAAACGGCAGGACCCTGGGAAGCACCAAGGTCATGTCCACCCGTCCCTTAAGGTAGCAGAGCAGGTGGATACAGTGGTTAAGAAGGTATATGGTATACTTGCCTTTATTAGCCAAAGCACAGAGTTTAAGAGCAAGGAGGTTTTGCTGGAACTGTTTAAACATTGGTTAGGTCACAGCTAGAGTATTGTATTATGAGGGGCATAGATATAGTAGGCAGAAATAAACAGTTCCTCTTGGTGGAGGGATCAATGAACAGGGGACATAGATTTAAGGTAAGGGGCAGGAGGTTTAGAGAATATGTGAGAGAAACCTTTTTCACCCAGAGGGTGGTGGGAGTTTGGAACTCGCTGCCTGAAAGAGTGGCGGAGGCAGAGACCCCTATAACATTTAAGAAATATTTAGATGTGCACTTCTGATCCTAAGGCATACAAGGCTGTGCTTGAAAATGGGATTAGAATTTAGAGGTGGCTGTTTTTGACCAGTGTAGATGCGATTGGCCGAAGGGCCTCTTCTGTGCTGTAGGTTTCTATGACTCTAAAACTTCAACATGTTGGTTAAACATGGTTTTCCCTGAATGAATTCATGCTAACTTAATTAGTGGGCAGCATGGTAGCATAGTGGTTAGCACAGTTGCTTCACAGCTCCAGAGTCCCAGGTTCGATTCCTGTTTGGGTCATTGTCTGTGCGGAGTCTGCACAATCTCCCCGTGTCTGTGTGGGTTTCCTCCGGGTGCTCCGGTTTCCTCCCGCAGTCCAAAGATGTGCAAGTTAGGTGGATTGGCCACGTTAAATTGCCCTTAGTGTCCAAAAAGGTTAAATGGGGGTTGCTGGGTTACGGGGATAGGGTAGAATCGTGGGCTTGAGTAGGGTTCTCTTTATAAGGGCTGGTGCAGACTCGATGGGCTGAATGGCCTCCTTCTGCACTGTAAACTCTATGATTCTATGATCCTATACTTGTTTAACTGATTATTTTGTCCTGAACTGTAGTTACCTGAAGTTTCCCGACCACTGAAATCAAACTGACCCATGAGCTGTAAATTGCCAGCTTTGTCCTTGCCCTCCCTTTTTTCAACAAGGGTGTAACATTTGCAATTCTCCAGTTCTCTGGCACCATCCCTGTGTCTCAAAGACTGGAAGATTACTAGTGCTTCTGCATATTTCACCCTCACTTCCCTTGTTACTCTTGGATGTATCTCATCTGGACATGATGCCATATCTATTTTAAGTGAGGGTAACCTATTTAACAGCTCTTCCTTCTCAACTGTAAATTCCTCCAGTGTACCAGTTACCTCCTCTCTAAGCTTGGCCAGGGTAGCATCTTCTTCGTTTGTAAAGACAGATGCAATCTACTCATTTAATATCTCCACTATTTCTCCTCCCTCCATGCGCAAGTCCCCTTTTTATCCCTAATCGGCCCCACTCTTAACTTAACCACCCTTTTATCATTTACATGCCTAAAGAAGACCTTAGAATTTCCTTTTCTGTTAGCTGCCAGTCTCTTTATATACTCTCTCCTTGCTTTTCTTATTAGTTTTTTTCACTTCCCCTCTGGTCCATCTATATCCAGCCTAGTACTCCATTGTATTTTCTCTCTGACATCTATCGTACACATACTTCTTCCTTTTCAGCTTCACATCTATCTTTCTCTTGTCTCCCAGGACTCTGGATTTCTTTTTCTTACTTTCCCCTTTAAGGGAATATACCTGGACATTGCCTGCAATATATTTTCTTGTTCATTGTTCAGCCATTATCTATTCTGCCAACATTTTGATTCCAACTGACTCAACTGAGATGCATTCTCCTCTCATCGAAGTTGGATTAATTATCCCTGCTCTGCATTGTTCCTTGTCCTTTTCCATGACTAAACTAAACTTATGATACAATGGTCTCTGTCCCCATAATCCTGCCAAGTGGAGTACATAACTCATAATACTTACTTTCTGTCTCCTACCTCCTAACAATTCCTTATCCATGTAAATAGGTTGCTCCCAATTCCATGTCTTCTCATATTTTATTAGACGCTTATGTGGATCTTTATCAAATGCCTTCTGAAAGTCCATATGAATAACATCCAGAAATACTTCCTTATCAATCAATTAGTACCACCACAAAAAAAACAGGTTAATTTGACCTTTTATAAATGTCTGATGGTTGCCATATTTGTCCAAATGCTCAGTCACTTTGTATCTAATGATTATAGTAACATCTCTACCACAGCTGGTGCAATAATAGGCCGATAATCTCCTAGTTTAAAACATAAATATTTGCATTTATATCACACTTTTTATGACCGCAGGATATTTCAACAGCCGATGACATGCTTTTGATATGTCGCCAGTGTTGAAACACCGGGGGCGGGATTCTCCCAGCCCTGCGCCGGGCCGGAGAATCCCCACGAACGAGCCACACCACCCCGATGCCAGCACGTGATTCTCCGCAGTGCGAAGAATTGGCATAATTGGCACCGGTGCGGTTGGCGCAGCGCCGGTCATGGGCTGCTCTATGCGGCCGGCCCGCCGATTCTCCAGCCCGGATGGGCCGAGCAGCCGTAGGAAAAGAGCCGAGTCCCGCCGGCGCCGTTCTAACCTGTTCTGGGCTGGCGAGACCTCGGCGTGTAAGGGTCGGGTGGCGTGGGGGTCCGGCCCCGGGGGAGGGCCTCCGATGTGGCCTGTCCCGCGATCAGGACCCACCGATCGGCGGGCCGGCCTCTGTGGCTGTGGGCGTCCTTTCCTACGCGCCGGCCCCTGTAGCCCTGCGCCATGTTGCGTTGGAGCCGGCGCGTTGAAGGAGGCCACTGCGCATGCGTGCGTTGGCGCCGGCGCCACCGTGCATGTCTTTGTTGCTGCCGGCGCAACTGCACACGCGCGGATCCCGCGGCGCGGATCTGCAGCTGGAGGGGCACGAACCGCGACGGCGTTTACGATGACGTGGATACTCTGCCGCGGGATTGGAGAATCCCGCCCCGGAACTGTGGTAACCAATTAGCACAGGGTTTCACAAACAGCAAGGTGATAGGGAAACCAGATAATCTTTTATTGTGAGGTTTATTGAGGGGTAGATGTTGACCATGAGATTAATCCCCTGATCTTTTTTCAATACGTGCCATGGGATCTTTTATGTCCACCTGAGTTGATGGGGCCTCCCTGCTCTGGATTGTCAGTCTTGATATTTGTGTATATGTGCTCAAACCTTTGAGTGAAACCTGAACACAGAAGCTAGAATGTTGCCAACTGAACCACAACTCACAACTATTTTGTTTAGTTTATTTATCTCACCTTTCTTAAATAATAGGTTGATGCAGGCAATTTTCCGATCCAAGAGGACAGTTACTGAAATGAGAGTTTTGGGAGATAATGGTCCTGAACCTAGTGTGGGTCGCGTGGTCAGTGGGGTGATGGTGGTTGGGTGGTCAGTGGCGGGGTCGAGGGGTGTGTGTGTGGGGGGGGAATCTTTTCTTCTCTGGAGAAAAGAGCCCCATCCAGTTCAGCCTTTCCTGATCAGTGTATCCTCTCAGTTCTGCTGTCATCCTTGTGATTCATTTTTGCATCTTCCCCACTGTTTCTATATCCTTTTTATCATATGGAATCCAGAACTACTCTGCACAGTGTTCCATGTGTGGTCTAACCAAGGCTTGGTACAAGTACAACATAACTTCTCTGCTTTTGTTTTATTCCTATGAAAATCAACCCCAATGCTTTCTTTTTTAAGAGCTTTTTAACCTACAGTGCTATTTTTGGAGATTTATGACTGTGTACCCTTTGATTCCTTTCCTTTCCTACGTCATTTAGACTCTTATTAGCCAAGCAGCATTCAGCCTCTTTATTCTTCACACCAAAATGCATAATTATCGAGACTGAAATTCATTTGCTCACTCATTAATGTCCTGTTCTATTTTACCAGTCTTCCTGATGTGAACTGGACCTCCCACTTCAGTGACATCTGTAAATTTCAAAATTGTACTTCCAATTCTCAAACCTTAATCATTAAGTGACGAACAGTCATCTCAGCACCTATCCTGTAGAACACCACATCTCACTTTTCAGTCTGGATAGCTCTCCTTAATTCCCGCTGTTTTCTGTTTTGTAGCCTTCTTACTGTCTATTCTGCGACCTGTCCCCTGATCTCTTTAACCGTAGTCATGAATCTACTACCATGGGAATTCATCAAAGATGTTTTGAAAATCCAAATATGAAGAGCGCGATCTAACGGAGAAGCATGAAGTGCTGTAGCAAGCAAGAATTGGCGGGTGCTTACTGACAGCCTACCTGGCGAGACCTCGACCAGTATCTAACACCAATTAGCATTGATAATGATGCCCATGGGCTTCATGTTGGAAATGGCTGCCCAGACAAACTGATTCACCTGGACAGTCACCAACGCGAGCTCCCTGCGAGCTTGGCCTGCCACCCAGATGACCTGTAACACATTGTTCATGCCAGACATAATGATCTTTCTGTCTCACTGACCACATGTCCATTCTCCCACAGGATCTCCACCTGATGCTGCTGGCCCATCCTGGGTGCCCCCCCCCCCCCGGCCTTCCAACAGCACAAGCACATACCTCGTCACCCTCCACCTGTGCTGAGACACATACCTCAGTGGGAGAAAGTAGTGAACAGGGTTCTGGGGCACAATCTGGTGAGCACCACATAGTTGTAGATGCACATCAAGTGGAGGCAGGAACTTCCAGGTGGGACAGCAGTCAGTGGTCTGCTGGATTCTCGGACTCAGCTGGGTCCCAGTCTGTGCCAAGCCTCTGGACAAGGTTATCCCGGAGTTGATGCAGAACTAGGGGGCAGCTGTGCGATTCAGAGGCAGATGTCAGCGACACATCAGCAGGTCCATTGGAGGAATCACAAAGACTACAGGCGCAGGAGATGCGAAGCAATGCATGGCACCAAGGCCAGTGCTGCTAGAGTGGTGACCGCAGTGGAGAACCTGGAGCATGACTGCAGCAGAATGAGTCTTGGTGTCTAAGGCGTAACTCAGTCAATGACTGCCATGGGTGAAGGCCTCGATGGCATGTTTCGGTCACTGGGGGATGTGTCCCAGACACAGGTGGACCTTGCCTTGGCGCTGTGGAGCATGTCCTAGTCTCAGGTGGGCATTCCCAAGGTGTTCCAGAGCATGTCCCAGTCACTGAGGACCATGTTCCAGACACAGGTAGACATTGGTGAGGCACTGCAGAGTGCAGCCCAGTCATAGAGGGGCATCGCTGAGGGCGTCAACACCATGATGCAGAATGGAAAGTCACAAGGGCTGGCAGACCAGATGAGGTAGGGGCCACTGGAATTCACTGCAGCCGCCCCTCAATCCCAGGGTGACCCTTAGGGGGGAGCGCCAGAGCCCAAGCCAAAGCCTCCCTGCAAGGAGACGACAGCGGTCATCAGCTCTTCCGAGGCCTCCTGACTACGGCACCTATCAGGGATAGCGGGTGGAATAGGGTTATACGACAAGGCATGTGCCAACGGCCCTCCAGCCCCAGGGCCTCCAGAGGATGGCCACCAGGTGCTTCAACGGCTATAGGGTGTGGTGAGCAGCAGGCTGCCACCTCTTCTGATGTGCATCCTTGGGACACATTTGAATGTAGTGGCAGAGCAGGGAAGCTGAAGGAGATTGAGGATCACTGAGAAGGCACTGGGGAGGGGGAAGCTAGGGACAGTTAGGCTCATGATAGTACACCTTAACACATGTTACAATGTTACATCCGAGACATGTGAAGCCTCTGTCACAATTTTCTGCACCGCGGGCTGGACTGCACCCCCCCCCCCCCCCATTGCCCTCTGCCCTCTCCCAGCCCCCAGGCACGGTGGTCCGAGATCTAGGACACCCATCACGAGGCATACTACGTGCAGGTGTGGGTGTGATCACCCTGTGAGCAGACAGACAGGAGTCAGACTATGGCATAGATTGAGGAGCACCAGAGCTTTGCTTACGGTGGGTTATCATCACCCACCTGCCTTATACATTGAACCCGCTGACAGTGCCAATGCAGGCACATCAGCCTGGAGAGATGTAAAACACACTCTGGGAGGGTGGAACATTGTGGTTGGTGGGGCAGGTGGGAAAGTGAGTGGGAATGTTTGGGGGCAGGGAGAGGCAGATCGGGAGGGAGGATCCCTGGCGGGGTGTGTGAGGGTGATGGCGGGTAGGAAGGGGGGGAGGGGAGGAGATGACAGACAAAGACATGTCCTATGAGAAGCAGGCGAGGATGACGGCCTCCCTGGTCCTCCGGGCATGCCAGAACATCGCCGCCACCGCCTGTACTTGATCCTCCCGCGGGTCCACCCTGGACTCGTCCTCCATCTCCTCCTGATCCAGCTTCTGCTTGTCCAGTGCGCGCAAGACAACATGCGTGCCATCTGTTACCCCCTGGGCCTGGGGCGTCCCGCCAATGGCAGAGAATCCTGCTGCACGGGAATCTTGATGGGCTTGGGCAAAGTTTATACTCGGTTGCTCAGGCAAATACAGCATCCGTGGCTTCATGGATGCACTTATGGGCTGTAGGTTGATATATGCCACAAGTCCCCACTGAAGCCCTGGAATGAACCCAAGGCAGAAACCTTCAAGGCTGCGGTGACCTTGACAGCCACCGAGAGCAGGTACGCTCCTCATCCATGTGGTGCCAAGTCTACAAGATATGGCACAGGTGCCACACCTTCCCCTTGCGGAGGTGGAGCCTCCTGTGACACACGCTGTATGTCATCTCTTCGAACCACCAGCATTGCCTGTACACCATGTGCCATCGTTGGCCTCCCCCTTGTCATGATATGCAGACATGCAGATAATGAACACAGAGAACAGGACATGACCAATGAGCAGGCAGGACACTCAGGGGTGGTATCTCACTATAAAAGGCACGAGGCACTCACACTCCTCCTCTTCCCACTGATGAACATCTACAGAGTGAGTCAGGATGTATTTACAGTATCACACCTCCAGCACGTGACTAAGAGCTAATCTGGTTCAGTCAGACAGAGTAACCACACTTAGGTTAGCAGAGAGTCGAACTCATAGAGAACTGTGCTAACTGTGCTACTGGTTCAATAAATCAGATTGAACTAACTTCAAGGTCTGGAGTATCTTTTGGTTAAAGCTGCATCCAGTTGCAGCCTGTGTTATCCCACAGTACATATCACAACACCCCTAAGGGGCCCTCCCCGGCCTGATGAGCAGCCGGGTCTTCAGGGTGTGGGGCGGTCCCTTGCACATGGGCTGCCACCTCGAGCCTCTGTCGACACTGCTGCTGTTGCCTTCTCCGGCGTCTGGCCGCCTGGATTGCACCGTGAGGGAAGCTGCTACGGGGTCCATAATATCATCCATAATGTGATGTCTGAAAGGAATGGAAGAGGGTGAGAGACCAACAACCAGTTAGGGCTTCCACCCCAGGACTCTCCTGTCCCCCAATCTTCCAGCTCCCTTATATTCCCAGCCATTTCTCAGGATGCCATCCAATGAGTCAGTTGTGCTTGGAGGACCCCTCCTACACATGCACCCCGGCCACAGCAGGTGCCCTTGGGCACCATTCCCCGGACCCCAGATCCCTGCTGGGAACATCACTTAAACCAGGCGCAGGTTCCCTCCCCGATCCATACACCCATCCTCTGGTTGCGGGGATATCTCCAATGCTGAGGCCCAGCGCTTGGGTGTTTGATTGTTGGCTGTTGCCTCTGTGGTGTTGATGCCTCCAGTGTTCAGACAAAGTGTCCAAGTCTCACAGTCTAATAGGGATGCCAAGTAAAAATACCTGCCTGCGACATGGCACATCTACGCACGGGAGTCTTCTTGGGAGCTGTGAATTGCTTATGTAACTAGCAGTGTCTATTTCCTAATAGTGCTAGCTTTCAGCTGTGCAGCCAGAGGCCGCCACGGTCAGAGAGAATTAAAGTGACCTGTGCCATATTATCACGGACAGGCATCTGACTGGGGATGTTCGGTGGGACAGACAGGCTGGTGCTGAAATTGCTCCTGCTATGGGTATACACTGTCTGGGGGCATGGTAAGTTGGACCCGCGACTGCTGAGCCCCTCAACCCCAACCTAGGGACGATACCTCTTCCCACCCCACCGATGGCAGCCAATCCCCCCCGACAGTTCTACTCAACTCCTCCAATCCCGACAGCAGTCATTGCACGAGCTTCACACTTTAAATCGGTGTATTAAAGCGGAGTATCCCACTGGGGAGACGGTTAGATCACAGGAGGTCATTAGATAGGGGGTACATCCCAGTAACGCTATGGAGATTGGCCTTAATTGGTGATCAGTAGTTTCTTCCCCCATCTAGGCGGGAACCCGCCAACGGGAGTGAGCTGGTTAGATCGGTAACTGATTGGCGTCGAGCGCGGATCCCGATTTCGCCCTCTCCCGAGATCTAACCGATTCGCTCGGATCCGCGCCGGGCCCAACGTGGCTAGTAGATCGCGTCCATGATGTCTGTTACATTACTTCAGTTTACTCTTTCTGTCACTTTTTCAAAGAATCCAATAAGATTGGTCAAGGATAACCTTTCCTTTTGAAAATCATGCTGACTGCTCTTGATTATATTTTCAGTTTCTAGATTTCTTTCTGTCACATCCTTGAGGAAGAATTACATTACCTTTCTGACCAATGATGTTAAGCTAACATTCTCTGGAGTTATATCTCCCTTTTTGCACATAAGTCATATTAGCTGTCTGCTAATTTAAGTCACTCTTCCCTTTGCTAATCAGTTTGATTACCACTTTTCAATTTGATATATAATATTTGATTCTTCTTTTAACGTTGTGCTCACCTTGTTAGTTTCCCTGGTAAATACTGAAGAAAGCAATCCAGTTATTCAATACTTCAGTTATTTTGCTGTCATTACCTGTGAGTTCATCTTTCACATCCTGATTTTGTCATGTATCTGTAGAATGCTTTAGTATTTCTTTCATATCCATTTGTGATTTAATTTTGAAGTTCCTCTTTTTGCTTTGTAATTTTTTTAACTCATTTCAAATCTCATCATGATTGATTTTCAGTCCTCTCCTTCGAAGTTCACAACTTGGAGTACTTCTGTTTCAATGTTACCCTTACGTGTTTAACTGTAACTATATGCAGGATTGATCATAGACACTGCAGAAGGAAGCCATTCAGCCCATTGAGCCTGCACTGACCTTCTGAAAGAGCACCCTACCTAGGCCCAATCACCTCCCCCATCCCCGTAACCCACCTAACCTTTGGACACAAAGGGACAATTTAGCACGGCCAATCCACCTAACCTGCACATCTTTTGGATTGTGGGAGGAAACCTGGGCACCCGGAGAAAGTCCATGCAGCCATGGGGAGAAAGTGTAAACTCCACACAGACAGTCACCCGAGGCCGGAATCGAACCCAGGTGCTGTGAGGCAGCAGTGTTAACCCACTGCGCCATCGTGCGGCCCACAAATTTATCTCCGATTCCTCTCTGCTTGGACTTCTCACAGACCGGGTATGAATATTTTATAAAACATAAGGGAAGCAAAGCAGCATGCATTGCCCCGACAATATCCCTGGAGGGGTTTCCCATCCAGTACACAGCCCATCAATTTTGAAAAAATGTTTTCGCCTAGCTGCAGTAGGCTGCAGGGTGCCTACTGCCTCAGCAGTGGCCACCCTTTCTGTCGGCGCTACTGAGATGCTAGCCTTCTGATTGAGCTGGCAGCTCTCGGGTGACACTGATAATACTGTGTAGGATGGCACCCCCAACGGCAGCCACTTACTTATCTGCTTCCTATACAATTCAAATGGAAGGTACACAATTCTTCCATCGGGAGGCTAAGTCCCGCCGCCAGAGTGAAAACCGGAGTGTTTCACTCCGGCGCGGTGGCCATTCCCAGCCCCCTATTCTCCCGCCAACGTTGGGCTAGGAGCGGCGCCGCGTCATTACGCCGGGCCTTGGCGCCGCGTAAAAGTGGCGGCGCATAAAAGTGGCGCCGCGTAAATGACGCGACCACGCCGCGTAAATGACGTCACCCGCGCATGCGCTGGTTAGCCGGCGCCAACCCACGCATGCGTGGTTACCGGCCGCCCTGCAAGAAGATGTCCAATGGATCTTGCGGGGCAGCAGAGGAAAGGAGGTCCTCCTTCAGAGAGGCCGGCCCGCCGATTGGTGGGCACCGATCGCGGGCCAGACCCCTTTTGAGCCCCCCCCCCGGTGCAAGAACCCCCCTCGCCCCCCCCCACAGGCCGCCCCCCCAGCGTTCCTGCGCTGTTCCCGCCGGCAGCAACCAGGTGTGGATGACACCGGCGGGAACCTGTCGTGTTGGGCAGGCCGCTCGGCCCCTCCAGGCCGGAGAAGCTCCGCTCGCCCATTACCAACTGCAAGCGGCGATTCTCCCAGCGGCCAGCCGTGATTCGCGCAGCGCCGGTTTGGGCGGGGTGGGAGAATCGTGCCGGGGCAGCGTGGCCGGACTCTCGCAGCGCCTGGGCGATTCTCCCACCCGGCGTGGGGGGGGGGGGGAGAATTCCACCCAGGGTGTGAGTGTGTTTCGGTGACACTCCTTTCCAAACTAAGCTGGACTGTGCCCAACTGTAAAATTCAGCGCCAAACTCCTTAACTTCTGGAGTTAGCTTGAACTGCCCAGTGTATTATTGATAGTGTCACAATTCAAATACAATGCCATATTGATTTGATAATGGTCACTTCTATTAATTAAGTTTTATCACAACAAATTCACAAGCTTTCTATGGTGGAATTTGAACTCACCTATCTTCATTACTGGTCAAAGCTACTAGGATTACTTGGCTGAAATATTTGGCTCCTGGTTTCAGCACAATGGGAGCCAGCTGACAGAGGGTGGGAGCATGATGTGGGGGTAGGGGTGACAATATTGCTCTGTGTGTACGCCAGCAGCATACAGAGTGGGAATATCGGACCATCAGCCAGTGTCTAACACTAATTTCCATGCCAGACTTGCAATTTTGCACCTCACCTGTTAGGTATAGTATGTTTTGTCTTGTTTGATGTACTTTGCAAGTCAGTGCTTGTAGGATCGCAAGATCTATTTTATTCTCATTAGTTCAACTGCGACAGCAATAAAGAACAGTTGCAATGTTAAACAGCTCCTGTGTCTACTTGTGTACTGATTGACCTTGAAAGCTGCCAGGACCAAAAAACACAACATCGCACATCCTGTAAATGCCCTCTCTTAAACATATATCCAGCTGAAGATGTCCTGAGCCGCGCTGGGCATCCACTCTCCCATGCTACAGTATGGCTGGTTGCTGACCTTCAATGCGGGAGGCTACAAATGGCCTTGCATGAGACTCTGGGGCAGCTCTTGGACTTGAGGACCTAGCTTCATGCTGCGTCGCCTCAGCATGGGTGGCAACAGTCTGGGCTGGTTGGTTAATTAGCTGTCAGGCAACGGGAGTACAGAATGGAGTGTCCGTGGTGGGAGCAGGAATGCTGTCATCCTGAGAGAGGACTGTGGGTTCACGATCGAACCACTGCCAATTCATTGGGATGGCATCTCAGTAATCCTATTAATCTCATAATCCACTGGAGGACAGATTGCTGGACTGAGACCTGAAAGGCCACTTCGAGCACTGATATCCACATCTATGATGGTTGCAGGCTGAGCTCAACTGAGCCGAGTTTCTTCCAGGGCAACGAGCAGAGATTTCATGACCTTAGTCTGAGCTTCCAGTGCAGCATTAAGACATGGCCAAAATTTTGTCAGACTAACAGAGGTTTCGCCCATTGGTCAGAGACCTGGCAGGGAACCCCCCCACCCTTTAGTTCTGTGAGGAGCCCAAGGAATCAAGTGCCCTTCAGGCATTTAAGTGGCCACTCTTGGGCTTTTCCCATGATTGAGGACCCCAGCGAAGTCCAACCCGACGAGAGCTGTGGGCCAATCGGAGGTTGACAGCTGTCCACTGACATCAGCACCAGGGAGAGAGGTGACAGCTGGTGGCAAAGCTGGTGTCCAATATCATCATGGAAACCCAGATCAAAGGTGGTGTTGAGGCAGGATGGGGACCACATTGACGGGATGGGGCACATGGGCATTGGAGACATGGGATGGCCTTCAGCAATCAGCCCCACTTCCAGATGCCAGGGCAGGTTTCTGCGTCCCGCCGCACCAGACTTCTGATTCAGCACGCCGTTGAGATTCTTCATTTCACCGGCTGGTCAATTGGGTTTCTCATTGTGGGGTAGCCCCACACAGTCGGGTTACCCCCAGCTGCCAGCAAAACAGAGAATCCCGATGGCGGAGAATTCAGCCCCAGGTCTCTCAATCAGGCAGAGAGTGGATGACTATGAGGGAGCCTCCTGGGAGGCTGCTAGAAAATCTGGCAGGGTGTCTGGGCTGCCTTCCAAGGAAAGCTTCATACAACATGCCCCCAAATAAGTCCAGCCATTTTGGTGGCTTCTGCTTGTGCTGGAATGGTTGTTGGAACTGACCACCAAATGTTGCATCACTGCTGGGTCTGCAAGTGTATGGAACTGAGCACCAATTCTGTATTGGGAACGATGGATTGCTGACTCCTCCATGTTTCTGGACAGTGAAAAGAGACTCTCTGTCAGCTCTGCCAATGTACCAAGCATTTCTTGTGTGTACATGCACATCAGCTTTCCCTGTATGATCCAATTTACCACAGAGCAGAACTCACCTGCAACCTCGCTCTCCTGGGAGCTGACACAGGTGTTACCCCATCTCCCTGCCCTGCAGAACAACAGGGTAATATCTACATCCTGTACGTCATATAAGGTTGCAGGATGAAGATGAAGTGGATTTTCTGAAGCTGTAAAGACACTCTGCATGGCTTTAACTATGCTGGTTGCCATGCTCTCAGCCGATCAATGTGCACTTCTAAGCTGAGGACATGCAGCTATGTTGGTTCCTCACTGGCCCTTTTATGTACAAAGAACAAAGAAATGTACAGCACAGGAACAGGCCCTTCGGCCCTCCAAGCCCGTGCCGACCATGCTGCCCGACTAAATTACAATCTTGTAGTATCTTGTCCTGTAAAAGAGAGAGGAAAAAGTGTCAGTGGGTTTGTTGCAGTTTTTCTGTGGGGTGTACCTGTCATAGATGAACATCTGGAAGTATGTGGAAACTGTGCAATGTGGGGGATGAAGCTTTAGCACTGGTAAGTGTGGGAGGAATAAATAAAGCATGCAAATGTTAGACATGAGACCCTGCTCTCTTGAATTTGTTAATGGTGGTAATGGGGGTTTGGTACACTGAATAACTTGTTAAGTTGGCAATGTGGATGACAGAAAATTAATTCTAAACATGCATTCAGTAACCGTGGCCACTTGGATTCGGATTTGTTTATTGTTACGTGTACCAAGGTACAGTGAAAAGTATTGTTCTGTGTACAGTCCAGGCAGATCATTCCATACATAAGAAAAAAACATAGGGACACAATAAAAATACATAGACACAGGCATTGGGTGAAGCATGCAGGAGTGTAGTACTTTTTATCTGTTACTGTATTGAGGTTCTCAAGATCAGGCTTCTGGCATTGACCTCCATGGCTGTCTGCACCCACCACTTTTACAGTTTACATCTGGAGGGCCTCCTGAATTTCGGCAGTTAGATGACCTCAACTCCTTTCCAAGTCCTGAACTAAGGCCTCAGGTTCTACATCTGAGAAACTAGGATCTCTCTCGCTCTCTAACCTGCTGCCCAATTGCTGTAGTTTCTTCTTTTTCCGAAAGTCTTCCCTCACCAATTCTAGTGCCTGCTGCATCTGAAAAGTACCTCTCCTTCAAGAGATGCAGGCTGGCTTTAAGATACGCAGGTTAGCTTTAGTTAGTGCTAACCATGCACAGAGGCCCCGTGCAGTGTGTTTAGTGCTGGACAGTGTGTCACAATCGTGAAAATAAGCAGGCAGTACAAGGTTTGTATGTTGCCTGCATCACTTCTATTGGGTGCTGCATAATCACATTGTGATCCCAGGCCCCGTAAATTGACTGACCAAATGTTTCCAACTTGTGCGGTATCATAACCACTACACCATCTATCATCTTAACCAGGACTGGTGTGAAGGGCCCTGTGGACCATGAGAGCGAGTGTTAACTCAACAGTTGTGCTTTTAGCATTTATTGCATCAAGTTTTCCCCGCCATCGTGGCAGAGTGAGAAACCTCAAAACATCGACTTTGGTCTGATTCCGTGGAGTACAAGTTGTTGGCAAAATAAAACTCTTGAAAAGTAAGGTATATAATTTGTAGACCACCAGATATTATATAAATGTATCTTTAGTATGTCAGACTAAAGTATTCTGCTCCTTTTTTGCACATTATAAAACTAAAATGATTCAAGTATCAATTTAAAAACTCATGTGCTGGTGTCTAAAATGATTGATGATTTGTCATAAAATTCCATGCTGTGAATTTAACAATATTCAGAATCTGAAACATAGCTTTGACAAGAGGCAGTTCACAAAACTAGTATTTTTAGACTGAAAATGTGTTTATATTTTCAACATTGCGTGTAAGAATATGTGATGCTGGGTTTTTAAAGAATTTTCTTTGTGGTATAAAAATGTTATCCTTTCCAATCATGCCTACCATTCTATATGAAGTGATGGAACTTGGCGCTGAAGCACAAGAGTAATTTAGTATCAAGTACCAATTTTTAAAACGGAATGCCCAGTTTTTATTGTTCACTCTCAACAATGTTCTGTTACCTGAAAGCCACACAGAAAACCTAAAGTATACAGTTTGATTGTTTTTTTAGTTACTGAACTAGGATGTGGTAAACAATATTCTAAATTGACATGCTTTTGATTTTCACTTCCCTTGTGCAAATCTTTGTTTTCTGCTGGATTCTACTCTGTATTTACCTAATGGTTCAACTCATTTTAGGCTCACCTGTAAATGGATTCTTCCTACGTGCATTTGCAATTTCACTCCAAAAGACAAACAGAAGCAATCTTTTCCTGTAAGGCAAATTATGCAAAACGTATATATTAAAAAATATCTACTTTTGGATAATGTATTTTTGCACTTTAATGAAGGATGTTTATTTCCAAGAAAATAAACAAAAATGTATTTTACAAATGAACTCCGCATTACAATGCTTGGCCAAAAGTTTTTCTGCCACATTAATGTTTTAGCACGCACCAAATATATTTGTTCTGGTTAAGGTGAGATGAATGTAGAAGTTGTTATGTATTATATTTCATATTTGTGGCATCGATGTTTTAAAAAAATGTTTAAAATTTCTGGAGATTCCCTGGGGTGTATATAATTTATGAGGGAGCCCTAGAAAAGCAGATCATGGGACATTTTAGTAGGATACAGATGATGCAATTAATCGGTGGAGCCAGGTCTGTCTGTAGTTTTGCAGTCTGTTATAAGATTTTAAGTTGAACAGCAGTTTGCCATAGGACCCTGGTTTAGCACACTGGGCTAAATCGCTGACTTTTAAAGCAGACCAAGGCAGGCCAGCAGCACGGATCGATTCCCGTACCAGCCTCCCTGAACAGGCGCCGGAATGTGGCGACTAGGGGCTTTTCACAGTAACTTCATTGAAGCCTACTCGTGACAAGCAATTTTCATTTCATTCAGGATCCGAGTCTGACAATACAAAAGGATTTTCAGATTGCTCCTGAAATGGTCTCCCTCTCCAAAGGTCTGCATAGTAATCCTGGTTATTAACTTTATTTATGAGTGAATTTTAAACTGTATTGGGTCGTTTTGTTGGAATAGATATAGTTGCAAGTGTAGATAGTGAATTAAAGGTTTTTCCTTTAAGTAAGAACTGTTTAACTGATAATTATAAAGATATTTCTTAGATGTTAATGTGGTTCATTCTGTGTTTAAATTAAAGCTTGTTTTAACACAAATATAAAAGATACCTATTGGTCAGAGTTATCATTCCTGGGCTTCCTGGAAGTGTCCTTTCCTCACAGTTTTACAAATTGAAAAATTATTTGGGGTTCTGGTCTGGGACCCCTAACAGATGTTGAAGTCTGGTCCGGTATCCTAAAAAGGTGTTTTCAGATTGAAACATAAGACTGGATTTTTATGGAGTTGGGATGACTCCAGAGCTATTCAAAAATTGAAGGTGGAATCAGATTGCAGGACCTTGACCCCATTCCTGGTACCATCTGTTTTTGCCAGCACATGATTTGGGAGCAGGTTGTGAGCCTGTACTCCTGACATTGTTGGCTCCTTAGTGGGGAAAGGTATTTCCTGGCTCCCACAATTTTTGTGGAGTTGGGGAAGCTTCTCCAGGACCTGTGGTAAATGACCCCTCCGAGGATCCATATTATGGATTGAGAAAACTTTTGAAAAGTAAGTTTAAAAGAACTTAACCCATGCCCCCCATCCATTTCCCAGTCTGCCTCATAACCTCTATGCCAACTCGATGCCAACTTATGGCCCCCAAGCCACTCCCAATGGCATCAATATCAATTATCCATGCCAACTCAATTTCAACTTATGCCCCTTTCACCCAAACTGTACCATGAGGATTGGATTGGATTTGTTTATTGTCACGTGTACCGAGCTACAGTGAAAAGTATTTTTCTGCAACCATCTCAACAGATCATGAAGTACATGGGAAGAAAAGGGAATAAAAGAAAATACATAATAGGGCAACACAAGGTATACATGGAACTACATAAGCACCGGCATCGGATGAAGCATACAGGGGTGCAGTGTTAATGATGTCAGTCCATAAGAGGGTGTTTTAGGAGTCTGGTAACAGTGGGGGAAAAGCTGTTTTTGAGTCTGTTTGTGCGTGTTCTCAAACTTCTGTATCTCCTGCCCGATGGAAGAAGTTGGAAGAGTGAGTAAGCAGAGTGGGAGGGGTCTTTGATTATGCTGCCCGCTTACCCCAGGCAGCGGGAGGTGTAGATAGAGTCAATGGATGGGAGGCAGGTTCGTGTGATGGACTGGGCGGTGTTCACGACTCTCTGAAGTTTCTTGCGGTCCTGGGCCGAGCAGTTGCCACACCAGGCTGTGATGCAGCCAGATAGGATGCTTTCTATTCTGCATCTGTAAAAGTTGGTAAGAGTTAATGTGGACATGCCGAATTTCCTAAGTTTCCTGAGGAAGAGTATAGGCGCTGTTGTGCTTTCTTGTTGGTAGCGTCGACGTGGGTGGATCAGGACAGATTTTTGGAGATGGGCACCGCGAGGAATTTGAAACTGCTAACCATCTCCACCTCGGCTCCGTTGATGCTGACAGGGGTGGGTGGAGTCATGTGCATAACAAATGTGCCATATAATGTGTGGAACTGCTTGGAAAAACATTCATTTATTCCAAAATGCTCTTTCAAAAAAAACACTGTTCCTACAACCCTACAAAATGTCAATCTGACTATTAAAGTATAAATAACAGTGGCTTCAAATAAATCACACATATCTTGTCCAAATAAATTTTATTGACAAAAGAGCTCACAGAAAGAACAACTTATTGTAACTACTTAAACATATCAATCAAAAAAAGTCAATAATTCACTTCACTTGTAAAAAATAATTCCCTGCTGATCTAATGCTGATTGGTCTGCACTCTCAGCCCAGCATGCAAAATGAATACAGGTGGAAATCCAGATATCTGAGTATCTAAACTGTCTGCTTCGACATCGCCTGTCGCATAGTCACCTAGCGTTAGCTTCCAAGGTTGGTAGACCTGACTCTATCCCGCCCCTGTTTCTCGAGAGTGAAAATTAGATGATTTGGGGCCCTTTTAAAAAAAAAAGACGGATTTGCCAAGTTGGGAAATTTCCCAACTCCAGCTACCCACCTTGGCAGTGAAAATCCAGCGCATGGTTTCTCTGACACGCTCTTTGTTGTAACATTCACATTAAGTATCTGTTTACAATGCAAAAAGACCTCTATTTATGCTCTATGAAACTCTGTAACTTGCTCATATATACACCCCACAGGCAAAGTTCAATTTGGCTACTGATGACCTTGCTGTCATTTGAAGAGTACAAATAATCAAAACGGAAATCATCCATGGACTAGCTTTAAAGCTTAAAATAGCATTTTCAGTCCAAATTACCCCAATGTAATTGTAAAATTATGCTTATTTGTAATTTCTCCTACCTGTCAGAAGACAGCCAATTGGCAGCTTATCATACTTTGGATTTCCTGACCACACGAGAGCTACTTTATTGCTGAAGTTGAAACAGCTCTCCCATATTGGCCAAGGCTAGACTATTTCCCCATCATTAAATGCCAATAAGGCAAAGGGTCAGCCAAAATTCAAACTCTGGCTAGTGTTGAATGTTTTCATTGTAAGAGCGTTTTTCTCTGTTGTGGTATTTTGTTGGTAACAGCATAATAATTATGCACAGCTACTGCCCAACTATTAGTACGGCATTTTCTGCTATTTGCATGATAATTTGCAGCTGTCTCTGATTTAAGCCATCCAATGGAACATAAGATGGAATCCTGCAAATTAAATAGCTTAACAACCAGAAATGACCCTCTTGACCTTTTACTGACAACTGGCTTATTTTCCATTGTTGGTAACTGGAGTACATAATGAACCAAGAATTCATTAATTATAATTCACGCTTAATGTTTTAGTATAAAGGCAGATTAAAAGTTACGAGAATATTACAAACTTAGAATCCTGTATGTAAGGCAAAAGGACATTGAAATATCTGGTTGAAGTTGGCCAATATCTATAAAATCTAAAAATAATCTGAGATTGACGCAGGAGATTGCAAAAATCAACCGAATAACCTCAAATTAGTGACACAGATAAAAAATGGTCCAGTAAAGGTCTGTGAAACAAGGGCAAGGGTGACACTGTGCCAGAAAATCATTACTGAAGACAGGAGAATGAATCGTGGCCCATATTTTCAACCTATCAAGCAAGTAAAGATTACCTCAAAATTCTGTTTCATATAATATGTAAAAGTTTTCTCTGAAAATAATAAATACTAAAGCTAAATATTCTCCTTCTCTTTGCACCTAACAAAATGAACAAGACTTAATTTATTTTATTGATGCTTTCAGTTTCTTCATAGATTATCATAGAATTTACAGTGCAGAAGGAGGCCATTTGGCCCATCGAGTCTGCACCGGCTCTTGGAAAGAGCACCCTACCCAAAGTCAACACCTCCACCCTATCCCCATAACCCAGTAACCCCACCCAACACTAAGGGCAATTTTGGACACTAAGGGCAATTTATCATGGCCAATCCACCTAACCTGCACATCTTTGGACTGTGGGAGGAAACCGGAGCACCCGGAGGAAACCCACGCATACACGGGGAGGATGTGCAGACTCCGCGCAGACAGTGACCCAAGCCGGAATCGAACCTGGGACCCTGGAGCTGTGAAGCAATTGTGCTATCCACAATGCTACCGTGCTGCCCAGCACATTGTTCTTAAAACAATAATAGCTTCAAAACTATTAAGCAGCAGGGTAGCATATTGGCTAACACTGTGGCTCTGTGGCTTCACAGCTCCAGGGTCCCAGGTTT
The DNA here is from genome assembly GCF_047496885.1 of Scyliorhinus torazame. Classification (NCBI taxonomy): domain Eukaryota; kingdom Metazoa; phylum Chordata; class Chondrichthyes; order Carcharhiniformes; family Scyliorhinidae; genus Scyliorhinus; species Scyliorhinus torazame. The sequence goes on from NC_092709.1 coordinate 124,355,132, forward strand.
GATTCCTTGATGGGTCACTGTCTGTGCGGAGTCGGCACGTTCTCCACGTGTCTGCGTGGGTTTCCTCGGGGTGCTCCAGTTTCCTCCCACAGTCCAAAGATGTGCAGGTTAGGTGGATTGGCCATGCTAAATTACCCTTAGTGTCCAAAAAGGTTAGGAGGGGTTATTGGGTTACGGGGATAGGGTGGAAGTGAGGGCTTAAGTGGGGCGGTGCAGACTCGGTGGGCCAAATGGCCTCTTTCTGCACTTATGTTCTATGTACCATGTCACTACACCTTATCAAAAAATGAATTACCATTTCCGAATTTAAAAACATTTTAAAATAGGAATAAGACGTCCTGCAACTTCAATTCTGTTGTACATGCTGCATCTTTTTCCTGTTAGTTCGCTCTATGTTCGAGATAGATAATCAATATTGGTGCACACAATAACATTTCCACTCTTCGCAAGGATTGTTTGTGTTTAGTTAAATAATGTCATCAGAAAGAAAGAACAGAAGAACTAGAGACAGAAATCGGCCACACCAATCATTGAGCCTACTTCACCATTCAATAAATTTATGGCTAAACTTCAACATTATGACATCAGCTAAACTCTCTCGTCCTGTCTTCATGTTCTTCGATTCCTTTTGTGCTCAAGAATCTATCATAGACTCAGAAATTGCGAGCAAGGTTAAAGAATAGAAGGAGCTCATATGGCCTTTCAAGTGAATACCAATGTTGTGCAAGAGCAACTCAACTCGTCCAACTCCCCCATTCGAATCAAGGCTGGCAGAGGCAGAATGTTGGTCTTCCTTCCTTTAGTAAGAAGTCTTACAACACCAGGTTAAAGTCCAACAGGTTTGTTTCGAATCACTAGCTTTCGGAGCGCAGTTCCTTCCTCGGGTGAATCACTTTCACCCGCGGAAGGAGCTGTGCTCCGAAAGCTAGTGATTCAAAACAAACCTGTTGAACTTTAACCTGGTGTTGTAAGATTTCTTACTGTGCTCATCCCAGTCCAACGCCGGCATCTCCACACCATTCCTTCCTTTAGCAAGAGATGTGGGCTGGAAAGTGGATTTGAAGCAGAAGATCAGCCAGGATCACATTGAATGACAGAGCACACTCAAGGGCCACATGATTTACTTCTCCTGTTTGTTCTGTTCTTGCCTTAGATACTCACATCAATACTTACACTTGACATTTAAGTGATCAGTGGCTATGGGGGGGAAGGTTGGATCTGTGTATTGAACTTGATGATGATCAGCCATAATCATAATGAATGGTGCAGCAGGATCGAAGGGCAGAATGGACTCCCCCTGATTCTATTTTCTATGTTTCGACAATGGAATTAGTTCCCTGGGGCAGCCTGCTTTTGCAGTGGAACAATTGTGATGTACATTCTGCAAACTTGGGCCATGCAGATCCTGTAAATGTCCTGTGCTAACCACATATATTCAGCTGCTGGAAGGTTCCCCTCAGCAGCACCATATCGAAGGCCAGTCATCCAGCTTGTAGGCGATGTGCTTGTAGAAATAGTGTGCTGTGTTTTGGAGGAGGTTATTACAATGAGTTTCTCGATTTAAAAGGGAGCATTGCTACAACTAAGGGCAGAGGTGTGTGTCCTTTCCAAGGAAAGGCAGTAACAGTTCTTCCAGCTGCAGCTGCTGTGTCTCGGGGTTGTCAACGCGACAGAGGGTTGGAGCTGAGGCTGCAGAGAGGGGGTTTCTGTGTAGAGGGAGGAGGAAGGCTCTGCACTAAATGCCCTACCTATTAAGGGTTTGCAGGGAGCACTTTTCCTGCCTCCACCTCACCCAGGAAGATGCCTGACATCCACCAAGGAGTTGGTCACTGATTAATGCCAACCTCTTCAACAGGACCTGCAATATCACATTCACAGCTGGATGAGGACAGCATTTCAAGTGGCCATCAAAGTCACCATCACTCTCTACCTCTACACAACCAGACCCTGCTAGGCAGGAGCAGCTGACATTGCAAACATGTCCCAGTTTTCTGTCCATCGTTGCATCAGGGGGATGACGAAGACCCTGTATACGAGGAGAGGTTGTTCATCATTTTCTATCTTACTGAGGAGAAGCAGAATGAGTGAGAATATCGTTTTGCCAAGGCAGTGGGATTTCCAAGGGAGCGGGTGTGTGGCGGAAACCTTGGGTTAACATCCTTCGCGAATTACATATCTTTTTAAACGTTTTCACGTTTTCTCCCACATTTACACCCATCAACAATAAACAATAATCAATAAGATATGTCAATCCCCATAATAACAACGATCCCATCCGCCCACCAACCCCCAAACCTCAACCCGCCTGTTTACATAAACAAATGACAAAAAGGAATCAGGGATTACCCGTAGTCACCCTTAATCTACATGGCTCTCCACCCCCCCCCCCACCCCCCCAACCAACGCCATCCAGCCTCTAAGAGAGTACCGTACATGATACCCCAAAGTTGTACACCCCCCCCAAGTCTCCATCTCCTCCCGTCCAATGCCTCTTGTAAAACTCCTCCTCCCAACCTCGGTTCTCTCCCCCAACCTCGGTTCCCTCCCCCCAACTTTCCACCCCGGCTAGACCACTCGGACCCTGTTCTGTCAGGCTCCGATGGCCGCAGCCCCTCCCCCCACCTCACTCCCGTTCACTAGCCGGCTTAAACCGGCCAGCGTGGAGGCCCCCGCCCGGGCCCCTTTCCCCCTTGCCCGGTCCTAGGAAAGCCAAAAGATCCCCTTTTAGCACACAAACCCCGCATATCCACCTACACCCCAAAGAGCCCTCCTTTCGAGTGAAAGTCCCGTCCCTTCCCTTGTCCAAATATATGCAACATTGGCTCCTTTAGCCTCTACACCCACGCGCAGTGATACAAAAAAAAGAAGAAAATACAGTCATGAGGTTACATTCGCACATGACCATTCCTCAATTTGTCAGTTCTGCCACAGTCCTGCCTTCGTAAACTCCTCCGCTGCTTCCGCCGTTCCAAAATAAAAGTCCCTGAGCTTGTAAGTCACCCTCAGCTTCGCCTGATATACAATGCCGCACTGCACCTTGCCAATGTACAGTGCCCTCTTCATCCGGTTGAAGGCAGCCCGCCTCCTCGCCAGCTCCACCGTAAAGTCCTGGCATACACGTATACCAGCTCCAGCCCACTGCACCACCCACTTCTGCTTGGCCCAGCTCAGGACCTTCTCCTTCACACTGTACCTACGGAAGCACAGAGTCACTGCCCTTTGCGGCTTACTCGCCTTTGGTGCAGGTCTCCACGACCGATGAGCCCGATCCAGTTCATATCGGATGGGGTCCTCCCCCTCCCCCAGTAGTTTTGCCAGCATCACGACGAAATACTCAGTTGGCTTCGGTCCTTCAACTCCTTCGGGCAGCCCCACGACCCTCAGATTCTGTCACCTGGACCTGTTTTCCAGATCTTCCATTTTTCCTCGCAGATTCTTGTTCGTGTCCATCACCTTCCGCATCTCCTTCCCCATCGAGGCAAGTTGATCACCGTGCTGCAATACCGTCTCCTCCACTTCCTTCAGCGCCTCCCCTTGCTCTCGCACCTCCGCCACTGCGCTCGCCACCGCCCACTTCACCGGGGAAACCACCTCCTCCACCAGCACATTCAAAACCTCCCTCATCTCCTTCCTCACCGTCTCCATACATTTCTCAATCTGCGCCAACTGCTTTTGGAATTCCGCAGCCATAACCTAAGTTAGTTCAACAGTAAGGATATTGGTTGAATGGCAGAAATATGAAAATTAAAGAGGGACAGCAGATTTGTGATCCACCGAGCCAGTGCCCATTCATGCAAAGTAGTGCCCCACAACCTTATAGTATATTGGAGAATATAATAATATACCATAATCTTTATTAGTGTCATAAGTAGGTTTACATCAACACTGCAATGAAGTCAGTGTGAAAATACCCTAGTCGCCACACTCCGGCGCCTCTTTGGGTACACTGAGGAAGCATTCAAAATGTCCAAATCACCTAACAAGCACGTCTTTCGGGACTTGTGGGAGGAAACCGGAGCACCCGGGAGAAAACTACGCAGGCACGGGGAGAACTTGCAGGTACCGCGCAGACAGTGACCCAAGCCGGGAATCAAACCTGGATCCCTGGCGCTGTGAAGCAACGGTACTAACTACTGTACTACCGTGCCGCCCATATGGATTGATGAAATGCTGGAGAATCTACTGTCATAAAGGGAGGCACAGTGGCTAACACTGCTACCTCACAGAGCCAGGGACCCAGCTTCAATTCCAACCTTGGGTGACTGTCTATGTTGAGTTTTCACATTCTGTCCATGCCTGTGTGGGTTTCCTCCGAGTACTCCAGTTTCCTTCCGCAGTCCAAAGATGTGCAGGTTAGGTAGATTGGACATTCTAAAATGTCCCTTAGTGTCTAAAAGATTAGGTGGGGGGGGTCTTGCCTGGGTAGGGTGCTCTTCTCAGAGGGTCGGTGTAGACATGATTGGCAGAATGGCCTCCTTCTGCACTGCAGAGATTCTGTGATTCTGAGTGGCAGTCAGGCCTTCAACCTTCCACTGCAGTGCTGAGATATTTGGTGTCATCTCTGTGTACTATCGTGGAAACGGAGACTGCGAACATCAGTGCTGTCATGGAGTTGTCTTCCACTGCTGTGGTGGAAAGGATGGCATTCAAACTCTGTAGAAAATCAACTCCCCAGAGGTGATCTGCGTGGTCTGCCAATACACCAAGCATCTTGGTTTGCATGCTCATCAGCTTTTTCCTGTTGGTCACTCGTTCCATCAAAATCCTCTTTTGAGTGCCCTGTAGCAGAATATGCCTGCATCCTCACTCTCTCGGGAGCTGGCAAACAACTATCCAAACGTGACTGTAGCTCACTCATGGCCGATGACTCAACATGTTCAAATCCCAATTTTAAACTATCCACCAAAATGCACATGGTGCCGGCATCTGAGTTGGTGTCCACAAGGTTTCTCAAAGGTTTAGAACAGCTCTTTTCCTTCCTTCTGAGACTGCTGATGCTGTGATGGAACATGCAACAGTTCCTGCATGTCTGAAAGCAGAAAATCAAAAGGGGCGGGTTGAAGTGAGGGAGTACAGCAAGATGTCTATACAGAAACATGGAAAATAGAAGCAGGAGAAAGCCATTCAGTCCTTCAACCCTGCTCCGCCATTCATTATGATCATGGCTGATCCTCAAGTTCAATACCCTGATCCCACCTCCCCCCCCCCCACCATATTCCTTGATCCCTTTTGTCCCCAAAGCTATATCTAATTCTTTCTTGAAATTACATAACATTTTGGTCTCAACTATTTTTTGTGGTAGTGAATTCCATAAATTCACCACTCTCTGGGTGAAGAAATTTTTCCTCACCTCACTCTTAAAAGGTTTACCCCTTATCCTCAATATATGACCCCTAGTTCTGGACTCCCCCAACATCGGGAACATTGTTTCTGAATTTACATCTGGTACTTCAACATCTGATACTTCATGCCTTCTAAAAGTGTACAGTTGAGGTGAGATTCGAGAAAGGAGATAAGTCAGAAACTTGCCATCATCCTGAACGGTCTTAATGGCCTGTATCACCGCCTGCTCCATGATGCAGAACAGTATCTCCTTCAACAGGCTTAAATAATCCAGGCATTCCTGCCCCTCTCTGGTTCTTCTCTGCTGCCTATTGTTAGGGGCCACCATGTCTTTCAAGAGAGAGAAATTAACTTCAATGATTGAGTAGTGCTGTGTTTGAGTGAAAGCTGTCCTGACTGGTAGAGTGTGCTGCTAGGTGAGTGATGAGGCTCTCCTCTATTGATAGCATGCTGGTGTGGTATGTGAAGATGCACTCACTGATCTTGACCACAAACTTGTGGTCATTAAACCTCTTAAGGCACTGCAATCATGTCCTTGGGGCCAGACTTCATGAATTGGCATTGTTACATAGAACATAGAACGATACAGCACAGTACAGGCCCTTCGGCCCACGATGTTGCACCGAAACAAAAGCCATCTAACCTACACTATGCCATTATCATCCATATGTTTATCCAATAAACTTTTAAATGCCCTCAATGTTGGCGAGTTCACTACTGTTGCAGGTAGGGCATTCCACGGCCTCACCACTCTTTGCGTAAAGAACCTACCTCTGACCTCTGTCCTATATCTATTACCCCTCAGTTTAAAGCTATGTCCCCTCGTTCCAGCCATTTCCATCCACGGGAGAAGGCTCTCACTGTCCACCCTATCTAACCCCCTGATCATTTTGTATGCCTCTATTAAGTCTCCTCTTAACCTTCTCTCCAACGAAAACAACCTCAAGTCCATCAGCCTTTCCTCATAAGATTTTCCCTCCATACCAGGCAACATCCTGGTAAATCTCCTCTGCACCCGCTCCAAAGCCTCCACGTCCTTCCTATAATGCGGTGACCAGAACTGTACGCAATACTCCAAATGCGGCCGTACCAGAGTTTTGTACAGCTGCAACATCACCTCACACTTCTCTACATTAAACTCCATTTGCCACCTCTCAGCCCAGCTCTGCAGCTTATCTATATCCCTCTGTAAACTGCTACATCCTTCCACACTGCCGACAACACCACCGACTTTAGTATCGTCTGCAAATTTACTCACCCACCCTTCTGCGCCTTCCTCTAGGTCATTGATAAAAATGACAAACAGCAATGGCCCCAGAACAGATCCTTGTGGTACTCCACTTGTAACTGAACTCCATTCTGAACATTTCCCATCAACCACCACCCTCTGTCTTCTTTCAGCTAGCCAATTTCTGATCCACATCTCTAAATCACCCTCAATCCCCAGCCTCCGTATTTTCTGCAATAGCCTACCGTGGGGAACCTTATCAAACGCTTTACTGAAATCCATATCCATTTACCTCCCTGGCCACCTGCTCGCATTCTCTTCTGTTGCTTGAGGCCTCCTGACTCCCCGTGGATAAATGGCAGCTCTCCTCCTATCGTCCTCCTGAACTAAAGGACACCCTGAGAGTCCTCTCTCCCCACTGTTCTTCCATATGGGGTGCTTTTCCTTCTGGCCAATTACTACTGAGAAATAAGCAGCAGCACCTTCACAGTCAGAAAGGCAAGAGTTGCGCGTTGCTGAGCCCCCTGTTGAGTGTTCAGCCAGTCAGCAACACTCAGTAGGATGCTGCAATCATGGAAAAGAGGAAGCATCTTAAAGTTTACAAGCTTCATTAATGGAACCATGCATGTTTAGGATCATGAATTGCAGCCTCTGTGACCGAAGGCACCAGCAAATTAATTTTACCCACTCATTCCTAGTTTACATCTCAGAGAGCAAATATATTACTGATCAACAAGCTACTATCCTGTAAAACACTGGGTCCAGGAGTTGTTTTCCTTAGCCAAATGGGTGTTACTGGAAAGGTTCACACCATATTTCAACCTGATTAAACTATCCTTGTTCTTTGTCTTTGGTTCTTATCTATTTTCCTTATATTTATTCAGAGGTATTTACTGCTTCTATCGTCCACAAACTACAAGATTCAAAGGCAAAAAGAAGCACCTCCTTTCCGCTCTGCACGAAATTCCCATCCTCACCAAATCCCCAACTTCCCATTCCATTTCTGATGCATTCCATTCATGTTGTCATTTGTGGTTACACTTTGTACCTCAGCTTATTTATATGATAACCAATGATAATGAAGCCCAGTGATTTTCTACATCTCAGCTTCTAGACTATACAGGGAACAAAACTGCAATCCTGCGCACAGTCGGGAGCCTCATTCACATGGAGTGTTGGCTAGAGATTCAGATTTGTAATATTTTGGCCCTGTCTCCAACCTCTTCTTTTGAGCATTGAATTATTCCTAATGCATTAGATTTATTGTTAACGGTTTCTCCAGTGGAGAGAAAATGTAGCTGTCGCTTCAAATAGATGTACTGTGTTGTAGGTTGACTTATTGTTCGTCAAGCCTGCCGTTAATACTTAGTTTAATGAGTGTTTTAGTTGTGTAGTAATTAAAAACACCATGCTAATTATCTGCATAAAATGTGAATTTATGATAATTAATCTAAATATCATCATTTAGAAAATAACTATTCAGCTATAAGGAATAGACTATGGTAATATTAGCTAACAGCGCAATTATTACCTGAAGCTTGTCATAAAAAATCAGGAGAATTCATGTGTTGGAGTCACAATTTTATAAGGGTGATTTTCTTTTGAATCTGTTCCTTCTTCTGGTTTCATTTATTAGATAAGTTGTTACTTCTCTCCTCATATATGTATTTCTGCACTTTTATTTAGTTTTGTGTTCATTAACAAAAAATAATGGTTCATTATCATATGTACTTGCAATAAATGAATGATGGTCTTTTGGACTTCATTGGTTACCTTAGGGAATTGGAAAGAATTTCCTGAAATTGGCCACATTTTTATTTGCCTTGCCAGCATTACTAGTGATTGGAGAGCATGGAGCACACAACTGCACTATTTAATGCAAATGCAATCCTGATGGTATTTTCTTGTTTGTGCCATTTATTACTCTTATCAATGGCCATGTTGATAATACTGCAGGATTCCGGGAGGGCAAGGGGGCCGGGTTGGTGGGGGGGGGGGATGCAGTGAGCTGTGGTTCAATTTGAGGCCAGGCCGATTGCCCGTAGGCACAGATCAGAGGTGGCCACATGGGCTGCCTAATCCCAAAATGGGCTGGTTAAAAGGCTTGCCCATGTTCTCTGGGATTTTGTCCCAGTTATGTTGTTCAATATTAAGCCCACATCCCCTCCCCCCAACCCTCTTCTCATGCTCAAACCATGGTCTTCATCTATCCCCAAAATCCCCTAATACCCTCCATGGCAACCCATAGCCCCCATTCATCCTGATGATCCCTTTTAGCCCCTTTGTCTACTTAGTGCTAACTCATGTCAACTAATGACATTCTGTCCTCACCTAATGTCCTGATGTGCATTTTCCAGAAAATTTAATTGGAGGGCAATTGGAAGCAGGAACACTGATCAATTAATTTTTTTATCTCTTCAAAGTAATGGGAATACTGTGATGAATTCCCTCAGGAGAGAACAGGAACTGAACTTGAGTGATGTACTTGTAACCTATAACTCAGAGCGCCTCCATGTATTTCATGAATTCACTGAGGCAACAACATCAACAATTTGCATTTAAATCGTGCCTTTAACATAGTACAGTTTCCCACGATGCTTCACAGAATGTTTTTCAAACAAATAAATTGATGCCAAACCACAAAGGAGGGTGTAGGACAGTTGATCACAGGTTAGGTCTAAGAGCTAGGTTTTAAGAATTGTGTTAAAGTAGAAAAAGAGGGTTAGGGAGGGATTTCCAGAGTTTAGGGCAAAGACAAATGAAAGTATGGCAGCCAATATTTGGACAAAGGATGTCAGACATGTGCAAGAGACCAGAAATGAAAGAATCACATAATCTGTACAGTGCAATAGGAGGTCATTCAGCCCATCAATTCTGCATCGACCTTCTGAAAGAGCACCCTACCGTGGCTGCTCTTTACCCGTCCCCGTAACCCCACCTGACCTTTGCACGCTCAGGAGCAATTTAGCATGGCCAATCCAACTAAACTGCACATCTTTGCACTATGGAAGGAAATCGAAGCACTGAGTTATTGTAGGACTGGACAACCATAAGACATGGGAGCAGAATTAGGCCACTCGGCCCGCCGAGTCTGCTCCACCATTCAATCATGGCTGATATTTTCCTCATCCCCATTCTCCTGCCTTCTCCCCATAACCCCTGATCCCCTTATTAATCAAGGGAAATGTGAATTTGAGATGTTGATATGGTCTCAGTATGTGTTCAGGATACGGGTACCAGAGTTTTGCATTAGCTCAAATTTATGGAAGGTGGAAGATTAAAGACCAGCCAGGACAGCATCAGAATAGCTGAGCCTGGAGGTGACAGCTGGAGATTCACTTTGGCAGGGAAAAGGTGATGTCAAGGAAGTAGAAATGGGCAACCTTAGTGAAGGAGTGTCATGATACGCAGACATGCAGATAATGATATACAGACAGGCAGCTAATGAACACAGAGAACAGGACATGACCAATGAGCAGGCAGGACATTCAGGGGTGGTATCTCACTATAAAAGGCACGAGGTGCTCACACTCCGCCTCTTTCCACTGATGAACATCTACAGAGTGAGTCAGGGTGTATTTACAGTATCACACCTCCAGCACGTGGCTATGAGCTAGTCTGGTTCAGTCAGACAGAGTAACCACACTTAGGTTAGCAGAGAGTCGAACTCATAGAGAACTGTGCTAACTGTGCTACTGGTACAATAAATCAGATTGAACTAACTTCAAGGTCTGGAGTATCTTTTGGTTAAAGCTGCATCCAGTTGCAGCGTGTGTTATCCCAGAGTACATAACACAACATGCTACCAGGAGACTGCTTAAACTAGGTGGTTCACCTCAGTCCGTTCCGTGACGACCAGCGAATGTATCCCGGCACCATGGAGAAAATTCAGGCTCCTCACCAGCTCAGGACATCCGGCAATCTCAGTGCCAACTGACGGACATTCAAGCAAAAGTTTCTGCTGTACATCGAAGCTTCAGACCTCGTGGGTGCGTCTGATGCAAGGAAGATCGCGCTTCTCCTCTCAACAGCGGGTGATCAAGCCATTGAACTCTTCAACTCTTTTCACTTCACCGAAGGCCAGGACAAGACAAAGTTTCAGACCATCCTGGACAAGTTTGACAATCACTGTGAAGTGGACACCAATGAAATCTTCGAGCGCTACGTATTCAACAGCGTCTACAAGGTAAAGATGAATCTTTCAACTCCTTCTTAACTAACCTCCGCCTGCTAGCGCTGCCCTGCAACTTTGGTGATATTGCTGACTCCATGATCAGAGGCCAAATCGTTTTTGGAGTTCACTCTGATCGTCTGAGAGAGCAGCTACTGAAAATCAAGCATATGACCCTGCCAGTCGCAATTGGAACATGCACAGTGCACGAGCACGCCAAAAATCGCTATGCCTAGTACCAATCAGCTGAAAATGAGAAACTTGCCTCCCACGAGGCAGAGTTTGCGCAGGCAATCTCCCGGATCCAGCGCGTCAGCATTGATGAAAGCGGCCATTTTGTGCGCTTTTCCCGGGGCCCCACGCATGCTCGATGCAAACGGGATAACAAAGCGGCCGACACCCGCACTGTGCATGTGCGATGACGCGCGGAGCGTCAGGACGCTGATGTGATGACGTGCCCGAACTGCGGCAACGCCCACTTAAAGAAACACTGCCCTGCAAGAGACATGCGATGTTTAAACTGCGGGAAGCCTGGACACGATGCAGCCTTGTGCAGGTCTGCACCACCAGTCAGGGGCCAGCGTTCCCAATCAGGGGCCAGCGTTCCCAACTCCAACGACGGCACGTTCAGAGTGTGCAACAACGATTACAGAATTCTGATCCTGGCAACACAATGGATCCAGAGGAAGAATGTCTGGATTCTGCCTACTGTGTGGGCATCTTTACCAAATGTGAATGTGGTAATCACCACTGTTGTACATATTAGAAGATGTGTGGTAAGACCCTGTGCTACAGGTACGGGGGTAGTCCCTGCCTGCTGGCTCCGCCCAGTAGGCGGAGTATAAATATGTGCGCACCCTATACAGCAGCCATTTCGCCAGCTGCTGTAGGAGGCCACACATCTTAGAGTAATAAAGCCTCGGTTGTATTCAACTCCCGTCTCTGTGCAATTGATCGTGCATCAATTTATTACTCTAAGATTTTCAGAAGATGGACCTCCGCATCAAGCCGAATCGCCTGCAGCTGGATCCGCAATCAAGCGACGCCAAAAAGGACTTTCAACACTGGCTAGCTTGTTTCGAAGCTTACATCAGGTCTGCACCAGACCCAATCCCGGAAGCTCAGAAGATCCAGATACTCTATTCACGGCTGAGCTCCAACGTCTTTCCTCTTATCCAGGACGCGCTGAACTACGACGAAGCCATGGCGCTACTGAAAGAGAATTACGCCCAGCAGACGAACACGCTCTTCGCCAGACACGTACTCTCTACTCGCAGTCAACACCCTGGTGAGTCCGAAGAAGATTTCTGGCGTGCTTTAATTCCCCTGGTCAGAGACTGTCAGGCCGTCATGGTCACGGAACATTCGAACTTCCTCATGCGGGACGCCTTCGTTACGGGGATAGGGTCAGACCTCATACTCCAGCGACTTTTAGAGGGGAACACGCTCAACATCGCAGGAACAAAAAAACTGGCGCTATCGTGATGGTCACCTCGCGCAATATTCAGTCCTACACCCCCAGCCGCGCGGCCCACCCCTCCAACACATCGTGGACTCCGCAGACGGCCGCCTCACCGGGGGCCTCACGCAGCCAATACGCCTGTGCCATGCGCCAGCCATCCAACCCCGGGGGCCCCCGTTGTAACTTCTGCGGGCAACAGAAACACCCCCGCCAACGCTGCCCGGCCCGCACCGCCTTTTGCAAGGCCTGTGGCAAGAAGGGGCACTTCGATGCGGTGTGCCAGGCCCGCCCAGTCGCCGCTATTGCCCCCACCCCCCTCGCGTACGGACAATGGGCGCCGCCATCTTCGCCTCCCCGGACCACGCGCGGCCAATGGGCGCCGCCATGTTCTCCCCTTCTCGGATTACATGCGGCCTATGGGCGCCGCCATCTTTTTCAACCCCCACCACGTGCGGCCCGTGGGCGCCGCCATCCTGTCCACCCCAAGATCATCAGGCGCCGCCATCTTGTCTTCCCCATGGCACATGGGCACCACCATTGTTCCAGGATCCGTGCCCCCCGGGCACCCCATCGTTCAACACCAGCGACGACCAGCCACCACTCGCCTCGGTCACGATCGACCAGTCTCGCCCGCACAATCTAGCCACCGCTTTGACAAGCATGCAAATCGATGGGCACGAGACCTCTTGCCTGCTGTACTCCGGCATGACCAAAAGCTTCATCCATCCAGATACGGTAAGGCGCTGCTCCCTCGCGGTATACCCCGCCAATCAAAGAATCTCCCTGGCCTCCGGATCCCACTCCGTGGCGATCCGGGGTTACTGTATAGTCACACTCACGGTCCAGGGCATAGAATTCAGTGGCTTCCGCCTCTACGTCCTCCCCAACCTCTGCACTGCCCTGCTACTCGGCCTGGACTTCCAGTGTAACCTCCAGAGCCTAACTTTGAAATTCGGCGGGCCCTTACCACCCCTTATGTGTGCGGCCTCGCGACCCTAAAGGTGGACCCACCTTCCCTATTCGCAAACCTAACCCTGGATTGCAAACCCGTCGCCACCAGGAGCAGACGGTACAGCACCCAGGACAGGACCTTTTTCAGGTCCGAGGTCCAGCGACTGCTTCGGGAACATAGAATATAGAACGATACAGCGCAGTACAGGCCCTTCGGCCCACGATGTTGCACCGACATGGGAAGTCAAAAAACAAAAGCCATCTAACCTGCACTATGCCATTATCATCCATATGCTTATCCAATAAACTTTTAAATGCCCTCAATGTTGGCGAGTTCACTACTATTGCAGGTAGGGCATTCCACGGCCTCACCACTCTTTGCGTAAAGAACCTACCTCTGACCTCTGTCCTATATCTATTACCCCACAGTTTAAGGCTATGCCCCTCGTGCTAGCCATTTCCATCCGCGGGAGAAGGCTCTCACTGTCCACCCTATCTAACCTTCTGACCATTTTGTATGCCTCTATTAAGTCTCCTCTTAACCTTCTTCTCTCCAACGAAAACAACCTCAAGTCCATCATCCTTTCCTCATAAGATTTTCCCTCCATACCAGGCAACATCCTGGTAAATCTCCTCTGCACCCGTTCCAAAGCTTCCACGTCCTTCCTATAATGAGGTGACCAGAACTGTACGCAATACTCCAAATGCGGCCGTACCAGAGTTTTGTACAGCTGCAACATGACCTCATGACTCCGGAACTCAATTCCTCTACCAATAAAGGCCAACACACCATAGGCCTTCTTCACAACCCTATCAACCTGGGTGGCAACTTTCAGGGATCTAAGTACATGGACACCGAGATCCCTCTGCTCATCCACACTTCCAAAAATTTTACCATTAGCCAAATATTCCACATTCCTGTTATTCCTTCCAAAGTGAATCACCTCACACTTCTCTACATTAAACTCCATTTGCCACCTCTCAGCCCAGCTCTGCAGCTTATTTATGTCCCTCTGTAACCTGCAACATCCTTCCGCACTGTCGACAACACCACTGACTTTAGTGTCGTCTGCAAATTTACTCACCCACCCTTCTGCGCCCTCCTCTCGGTCATTTATAAAAATGACTAACAGCAACGGCCCCAAAACAGATCCTTGTGGTACGCCACTTGTAACTGAACTCCATTCTGAACATTTCCCACCAACCACCACCCTCTGTCTTCTTTCAGCTAGCCAATTTCTGATCCACATCTCTAAATCACCCTCAATCCCCAGCCTCCGTATTTTCTGCAATAGCCTACCGTGGGGAACCTTATCAAACGCTTTACTGAAATCCATATACATCACATCAACTGCTCTACCCTCGTCTACCTGTTCAGTCACCTTCTCAAAGAACTCGATAAGGTTTGTGAGGCATGACCTACCCTTCACAAAGCCATGCTGACTATCCCTAATCATATTATTCCTATCTAGATGATTATAAATCTTGTCTCTTATAATCCCCTCCAAGACTTTACCCACAACAGACGTGAGGCTCACCGGTCTATAGTTGCCGGGGTTGTCTCTACTCCCCTTCTTGAACAACGGGACCACATTTGCTGTCCTCCAGTCCTCTGGCACTATTCCTGTAGCCAATGATGACATAAAAATCAAAGCCAAAGGCTCAGCAATCTCTTCCCTGGCTTCCCAGAGAATCCTAGGATAAATCCCATCAGGCCCCGGGGACTTATCTATTTTCAGCCTGTCCAGAATTGCCAACACCTCTTCCCTACGTACCTCAATGCCATCTATTCTAATAGCCTGGGTCTCAGCATTCTCCTCCACAACATTCTCTTTTTCCTGAGTGAATACCGACGAAAAATATTCATTTAGTATCTCGCCTATCTCTTCAGACTCCACACACAACTTCTCATCCCTGTCCTTGACTGGCCCTACTCTTACCCGAGTCATTCTTTTATTCCTTACATACCTATAGAAAGCTTTTGAGTTTTCCTTGATCCTACCTGCCAAATACTTCTCATGTCCCCTCCTTGCTCGTCTTAGCTCTCTCTTTAGATCCTTCCTCGCTACCTTGTAACTATCAAGCGCCCCAACTGAAACTTCACACCTCATCTTCACATAGGCCTCCTTCTTCCTCTTAACAAGAGATTCCACTTCTTTGGTAAACCAGGGTTCCCTCGCTCGACGCCTTCCTCCCTGCCTGACCGGTACGTACTTATCAAGAACACGCAGTAGCTGTTCCTTGAACAAGCTCCACATATCCAGTGTGCCCAACACTTGCAGCCTACTTCTCCAACCTACCCCTCCCAAGTCATGTCTAATGGCATCATAATTGCCCTTCCCCCAGCTATAACTCTTGCCCTGCGGGGTATACTTATCCCTTTCCATCACTAACGTAAACGTCACCGAATTGTGGTCACTGTCCCCAAAGTGCTCACCTACCTCCAAATCTAACACCTGGCCTGGTTCATTACCCAAAACCAAGTCCAATTAGTCCCCATCTAGCATCCTCTCCGCCACCGTCATACTGTTCTTGACTAGCAGCGCCTCTTTTGCCTCCTTCTCTGAGCTTACTAAAACACCTTAACCCCGGAACCTGCAACATCCATTCCTGTCCCTGCTCTATCCATGTCTCCGAAATGGCCACAGCATCGAAGTCCCAGGTACCAACCCATGCTGCCAGTTCCCCTACCTTATTTCGTATACTCCTGGCATTGAAGTAGACTCACTTTAAACCACCTACCTGAACACTGGCCCCCTCCTGCAAAGTCAAGTCTGTGCTCCGGACCTCTCTTCTCTCAATCTCCCGTACCCTAAAACTACAATCCAGGTTCCCATGCCCCTGCTGCATTAGTTTAAACCCCCCCCAAAGAGCACTAACAAGGCATCATCGAGGCCTGCAACAGCCCCTGGAGAGCCCAAGTGGTAGTGGTGAAAACTGGGGAGAAACACAGAATGGTTGTGGACTACAGCCAGACCATCAATAGGTACACGCAGCTCGACGCGTACCCCCTCCGATGCATATCTGATATGGTCAATCAGATTGCACAGTACTGGGTCTTCTCAAATGTAGACCTCAAATCCACCTCCCACCAGCTCCCCATCTGTAAGGCGGACCACCCATACACTGCCTTCGAGGCAGATGGCTGCCTCTACCATTTCCTTAGGGTCCCCTTCGGCGTCACCAATGGGGTCTCTGTCTTCCAAATAGAGATGGACCGAATGGTCGACCGGTACAGGTTGCGAGCCATCTTCCCGTACTTAGACAATGTCACCATCTGCGGCCATGATCAGCAGGACCAAGATGCCAACCGTGCCAAATTTCTCCACACCGCCACTCTCCTAAACCTCACCTATAACCAGGAGAAGTGCGTATTCAGCACAAACCGCTTAGCCATCCTCAGCTATGTGGTCCAGAATGGAGTTCTGGGGCCCGATCCCGACCGCATGCGAGCTCCCCCTTCCCCACTGCCCCTCAAACGCTGCCTGGGGTTCTTTTCGTACTACGCTCAGTGGGTCCCATACTATGCGGACAAGGCCCGCCCACTCATCCAGTCCACCCTTTTCCCCCTGACGGCCGAGGCTCAACATGCCTTCAATCGCATTAGAGCCGATATCGCCAATGCACGCAGTAGAGTGACGCATCAGATGTTGCCCTAGCCGCCACGCTCAATCAGGCAGGCAGGCCCTTGGCATCCTTTTCACGAACCCTTCATGCCTCCAAAATTCGGCACTCCTCCGTCGAAAAAGAGGCCCAAGCCATTATTGAAGCTGTGCGGCATTGGAAGCATTACCTGGCTGGCAGGGGATTCACTCTCCTCACTGACCAACGGTCGGTAGCCTTCATGTTCAATAACACACAGCGGGGTAAGATCAAAAATGATAAAACCTTCAGGTGGAGGATCGAGCTTTCCACCTACAACTACGAGAACTGGGAGTCACACGGTTGTACCATTTCATAAAGGCCCGCAATCTGCCCTACTCCGTCGAGGAAGTCAGGGTAGTCACCAGGGACTGCCAGGTCTGTGCGGAGTGCAAACCGCACTTCTACCAGCCGGACCGCGCGCGCCTGGTGAAGTCCTCCCGCCCCTTTGAACGCCTCAGCGTGGATTTCAAAGGGCCCCTCTCCTCCACCGACCGTAACACGTATTTTCTCAGTGTGGTCGATGAATACTCCAGATTCCCCTTCGCCATCCCATGCCCCGACATGACGTCTGCCACCATCATCAAAGCCCTCAACACAATCATCGCTCTGTTCGGCTTCCCCACCTACATCCACAGTGACAGGGGATCCTCATTCATGAGTGATGAGCTGCGTCAGTTCCTGCTCAGCAGGGGTATCGCCTCCAGCAGGACGACCAGCAATAACCCCCCGGGAAATGGGCAGGTAGAGAGGGAGAACGGGACGGTCTGGAGGGCCGTCCAACTGGCCCTATGGTCCAGATATCGCCCGGCCTCCCGCTGACAGGAGGTCCTGCCCGATGCACTTCACTCCATTCGGTCGCTACTATGCACCGCCACTAACGACACACCCCATGAACGTCTCTTTGCCTTCCCCAGGAAGTCCACATCCGGGGTGTCGCTCCCGACTTGGCTCTCAGCTCCAGGACCCGTACTCCTCCGTAGGCACATTCGACTCCACAAGGTTGAAAGGGTACAGTTACTCCACTTTAACCCCCAGTATGCCTACGTAGCGTACCCCGACGGCCACCAGGATACTGTCTCCCTCAGGGACCTGGCACCAGCAGGTTCCACACGCGCACACCCCTCCGGCCCAGCTCCACCCCCCCTCCCCCGGTGCACTCAGCAGCAACCCCCCCAGGACCATCCGTCCTCCCCCTGCCCACGCCCGAGGATGAAGAGGATTTCGGCAGGCTCCCGGAGTCACCGAGGACCAGACCAACACAGGAATTGCCGCTACCACTGCGTCGCTCCCAAAGCCACATCAAGGCCCCGGACCGGCTAAATCTATAATTGGTTCGTGACTATCAAACCACCTTGTACTGGACTTCAAAAATAAGGTTTTTTTTCCGCTTCTGTATATTAAACTTGCTCTGTGTATAGTTCTCCACCACCCCCGCCGGACTCAATTTTAACAGGGGGTGAATGTGGTAATCACCACTGTTGTACATATTAGAAGATGTGTGGTAACACCCTGTACTACAGGTACGGGGGTAGTCCCTGCCTGCTGGCTCCGCCCAGTAGGCGGAGTATGAATATGTGTGCTCCCTGTACAGCAGCCATTTCACCAGCTGCTGTAGGAGGCCACACATCTTAGAGTAATAAAGCCTCAGTTGTATTCAACTCTTGTCTCTGTGCAATTGATCGTGCATCAGTGAATATGCCACATCCAACTCATCACAAATTCAATCCATCCTCGCTGTGGATTCTGCGGACGAATGGCGAGCGGTGATGCAGGTCAACCACTGCTCCATCCAAGCTGGAGACAGGTGCTTCTGCCAACCTCTTCTCACAGGCAGATTTCAAACGCATCAAGAAGCCCCCCCAAGGTCCTTCCAGCAGCCTGCAGGCTCCTGGACGACAATGGAAATGCCGTCACGGCACTGGGATCCTGCCGTCTACTCGTCTCCAACCGGAGCACCCATGCACGGTTACGTTTTGAAATTGTCAAGCCAGACAGGGCATCCCTACTTGGCGCGCATGCCTGCAAGCAGCTGAACCTCGTGTAGCGGGTTTACACAACAACATCCTCCAATGTGGATCTTCAGGCTTGCATTGACGATATCCTCGCTCAGTATCGGATGTGTTCGACGGGATGGGCATGCTGCCATTTCGATACAAGATTCTGCTACGACCTGATGCCAAGCCAGTGGTCCATGCACCACGCCGGGTCCCGGCTCCGCTGAGGGAGTGCCTGAAGGCACAGCTCAAGGATCTTCAGCAACACGGCATCATTTCCAAGGTAACCGAACCGACTGACTGGGTCAGCTCGATGCTATGTGTTAGAAAGCCTTCGGGAGACCTGCGCATCTGCATTGATTCCACGGATCTCAATAAGAATATAATGCGTGAATACTACCCCATCCCGAAACGGGAGGAACTCACCAGTGAGATGGCACACGCACGTTTTTTTCCCCAAGTTCGATGCGTCACATGGATTTTGGCAAATCCAGCTGGATAAGTCCAGCAGAAGGCTCTGCACCTTCAACACACCGTTTGGCAGTTACTGCTATAATCGCATGCCGTTTGGCATTGTCTCGGCATTGGAGATCGCATTATGGAGCAGATGATGGAGGGTATTGAAGGGGTTCGTGTGTACGTGGACGACATCATCATATGGTCCACGACTCCTGAAGAGCGTGTTTCCTGTCTCCGGCAGGTATTCCGCCGTGTCCATGCCAATGGTCTGAAGCTGAACAGGTCCAAATGTTGCTTTGGCATGTCGACACTCAAGTTCCTAGGTGACCAGATCTCTCAGACACAGACAAGGTCAAGGCCATCGAAGCCATGAAGGTCCTTGAAGACAAGAAGGCAGTGTTGCACTTCCTGAGCATGGGCAATTTTCTGGGCAAGTTCATCCCAAACCTGGCCTCACACACCACGGCCCTATGAAACCTGTTGAAAAAGTCCACTGCCTTTGAGTGGAAGGCAGCACATCAGACAGAGTTGTTGGAGTTGAAAGCCAAGCTCACCACTGCACCCGTCTTGGCATTTTTCGACCCAGACAGGGAGATGAAGATCTCGACAGATGCGAGCCAGGATGACATCGGTGAGGTGCTGCTTCAACGCGATGACACTTCATCCTGGGCACTGGTAGCCTACGCATCGAGGATCATGACGCCCACCGAAACAATGTATGCGCGAATAGAGAAGAAATGCCTGGGTCTTCTCACTGGCATTCTCAAGTTTCACGACTATGTCTACGGCCTGCCGACATTCACTGTTGAGACGGATCATAGGCCTCTGGTCCACATTATCCACAAGGACCTGAACGACATGACGCCTCAGTTGTAGCACATCCTCCTCAAACTCAGAAGGTACGACTTTGACTTAGTGTACATGCCTGGCAAGGAGCTCATCATCGCTGACGCATTGTCCCGCTCCATCACTTTGCCTAGTGAACCGCTGGAAATCATCCGGCAGATTGAATCACAGGTGCAGCTGTGTGCTAGCACCCTCCCGGTGTCTGATGAGAAGGTGGTTCGTATCCGCGAGGAGACCGCCAAAGACCCCCTCTTGCTGCGTGCCATGCACTACCTCGCCAATTGCTGGCAGAAAGGGCAGTGCCCTCAATTTTACAATATAAAGGACGACCTGACGATGATTGATGGTATCCTCCTCAAGCTGGACCGGATTGTCATTCCACTCCGTCTCCAGAGCTTGGTGCTTCGCCAAATCCATGAGGGACACTTGGGCGTCGAGAAGTGCAGACGCAGAGCCAGGCAGGCTGTATTCTGGCCTGGTATTAGCCAGGACATCTCGAACATGGTCCTCAACTGTGTGACCTGTCAACGCTTCCAGCCAGCTCAGAGCAAGGAGACGCTCCAGCAGCATGAAATCGAGACTTCCCCATGGTCCGAGGTTGGCATCGACCTCTTTCGTGCAAATGGTCGTGACTACGTGTTGATTATTGACTATTTCTCCAATTACCCTGAAGTCGTGAAACTCTCAGACCTCACATCTCGGACCGTCATCAAGGCCTGTAAGGAGATGTTCTCCAGGCATGGTATCTCACTCACTGCCATGAGTGACAATGGCCCATGCTTCAACAGCCACGAGTGGTCTATGTTTGCCAAGTCATACCATTTCAAACATGTCACTTCCAGCCCACACTATCCGCAGTCCAATGGGAAGGTTGAAAAAGGGGTGCACATTGTGAAACAGCTCATCTGCAAGGCCATGGATTCTGCTTCTGACATCTACCTCGCACTGCTTCCGTACAGGGCAATCCCACTGTCCACTGGCACGTCGCCGGCTCAACTCCTGATGAACAGGGACCTGCAGATGACACTTCCAGCCATACACTTGCCCAACCTGGATCACCTCCCGGTGCTGCAGAAGGTGCAGCAGCTCCGAAACCAGCAAAAGCAGGGCTATGATGCTCATGCCACCGATTTGCCTGTGTTATCCCCGGCAGACACTGTCAGGATCAAGATATTGGATGGTGGCTGGTCTGCTCCAGCTGTCGTTGTTCGACAGGCTGCGCCCCGCTTGTATGGTGTACGTATGGCTGATGGTTCTGTTGTGCGATGAAACAGATGGACACTGCGCAAAGTTGCCTCCCCGCCACTGCTTTCTTCTCCGTTTCCGTCCATTGTTTTACCACCTCCTGGTACCTCGAACTACGAGGCCACCAGTCAGGCTTCCATCCTGCCTGTCAAGGCGCCGTCGTCCCCACCACCACCTCTCCGGCGGTCGATAAGGATCAGAGACTGGACTTATGAACATTTGTTTTGTTTGCTATGTTCTGTTTTCTCACATTAAATACGTTCACATATGCCACCGCTTCTAAATATGTTCCTATATGCCACCACATGTATGTATGTTCCCATGTGCCAACAAAACATTTTTTTAAAAGGGGAGATGTCATGATATGTAGACATGCAGATAATGATATAAGGCAGGCACAGACAGGCAGCTAATGAACACGGAGAACAGGACATGACCAATGAGCAGGCAGGACACTCAGGGGTGGTATCTCACGATAAAAGGCACTCGGCACTCTTTCCACTGATGAACATCTACAGAGTGAGTCAGGGTGTATGTACAGTATCACACTTCCAGCACGTGGCTAAGAGCTAGTCTGGTTCAGTCAGACAGAGTAACCACACTTAGGTTAGCACAGAGCCGAACTCATAGAGAAAACCCCTTAACCTTACCTATAATAAGGAGAAATGCATTTTCCGCACAACCCGCCTAGCCATTCTTGGCTACGTTGTGGAAAATGGAGTCCTAGGGCTGACCCCGACCGCATGCGTCCCCTCCTGGAACTCCCCCTCCCTCACTGTCCCAAGGCTCTGAAGCGATGTCTGGGATTCTTCCCACATTACGCCCAGTGGGTCCCTAATTATGCGGACAAGGCCCGCCCACTTATCAAGTCCTCCACCTTCCCCCTGACGGCTGAGGCCCGCCGTGCCTTCAACCACATCAAGTCTGACATTGCCAAAGCCATGATGCACTCAGTCGATGAGTCCCTCCCATTCCAGGTAGAGACCGATGCATCGGACGTGGCTCTGGCCGCCACCCTCAACCAGGGGGGCAGACCCGTGGCTTTCTTCTCCCGTACCCGCCATGCCTCTGAAATTCGGCACTCCTCTGTCGAAAAGGAAGCCCAAGCCATTGTGGAAGCTGTGCGACACTGGAGGCATTACCTGGCCAGCAGGCGATTCACTCTCCTCACTGACCAACGGTCGGTTGCCTTCATGTTTAGTAACATACAGCGGGGCAAGATTAAGAACGACAAGATCTTGAGGTGGAGGATCGAAATCTCCACCTATAACTACAAGATCTTGTACCGACCGGGGAAGCTCAATGAGCCCCAGATGCCCTATCCCGAGGTACATTTGCCAGCGCACAAGTAGACCGGCTTCGAGCTCTCCACAACGACCTCTGTCACCCGGGCGTCACCCGGTTCTTCCACTTTATCAAGGCCTGCAAGCTGCCTTACTACATCGAGGAGGCCAGGACCGTGACCAGGGACTGCCAGGTCTGCGCGGAGTGCAAACCGCACTTCTACCGGCCGGACAGAGCGCACCTGGTGAAGGCCTCCCGCCCCTTTGAGCGCCTCAGCATCGATTTCAAAGGGCCCCTCCCCTCCACTGACCGCAACGTGTACTTCCTCGACATCATTGATGAGTGCTATCGTTTTCCCTTTGCCATCCTATGCCCTGACATGACCTCTGCCACTGTCATCAAGGCCCTACACAGTATCTTCACCTTGTTCGGTTTTCCCACCTACATCCACAGTGATCGGGGCTCCTCGTTCATGAGTGATGAGCTGCGTCAGTTCCTGCTCAGCAAAGGCATCACCTCGAGCAGGACGACCAGCTACAACCCCCTGGGGAACGGACAGGTGGAAAGGGATAATGCGACGGTCTGAAAGACCATACTGCTGGCCCTTCGGTCTAGTTGTCTCCCAGTCTCCCACTGGCAGGAGTTCCTCCCCAATGCGCTCCACTCCATCCGGTCCCTCCTGTGCACTGTCACTAATGAGACCCCTCAGGAACGTGTGTTTGCCTTCCCCAGGAAATCCACCTCCGGGGTCTCGCTCCCGACCTGGCTGACAGTTCCTGGGCCCGTCCTCCTCCGGAAGCATGCGAGCAGCCATAAATCAGACCCCCTCATCGAAAAAGTCCTCCTCCTCCTCCATGCAAACCCGTAGTACGCCTACGTGGCACACCATGTTGGGCGGCAGGACACAGTCTCCCTCCGGGACCTGGCACCTGCTGGTTCCCCATCTACCATCACCACCACCCCTGATCTGGTACCGTCTTCCCCCCCCCCCCCTCCGGTGGTGACCACCCCCGCCCCTGCACCATTTCCCACCCACCAGCGCTGATCACCGCCACCCCCCCGCGCGCCCCCCCCCCCCCCCCCCCCCACCGGCTCAACTACTGGGTGAAGAAGGAGAGGACAACATGCTCCCGGAGCCGCAGGTACCCACGTCGCCGCCCACACCACAGCCGGGGCTGAGGCGATCGCGGCGGAAGGTCCAAGCCCCCGACAGACTCAAACTGTAACTTTGCTTCACCCCCACTGGAATCTTTTTCAAACAGGGGGTAAATGTGGTAAACCACTGAACATACATTACATGTATTATGGCACACTGCCAGTGTACTCCAGTCATTACAGTAAATCCCGGCCTGCTGGCTCCACCCAGCAGGCTCTGTATAAAAGTGTATGCTCTCCTACACTGCCCCCATTCTTGGGTCCAGCTGCCGGAGGCTTTACATCTAGCACAATAAAGCCACAATAGTTCACCGTTCATCTTGTGGTCATTGATGGTACATAACTGTGCTACTGGTTCAATAAATCAGATTGAACTCACTTCAAGGTCTGGAGTATCTTTTGGTTAAAGCTGCATCCAGTTGCAGCCTGTGTTATCCCAGAGTACATAACACAACAGAGAGGTAGTGGGATCAGAAGTTCATCTCTGAGTCAAATAGGATGCTGAGGTTATGAACTATTTTAGCAACAATCAATGGATAGAGAGAGAGAATGGAATTGATGGTTGGGAATGGAATTTGTGGCAAAGGCCAAAATGTTTATGTTTAAATGGAGGGAATTTATGATCGTCGTGTCAGACAACCTGACAACACAGAATTAGTACCAGAGTCAGGAGAGAAGCATCAAAATAACACATGATTATCTTAAAGTGGGTGGTGGAGCCAGGAAATGTCCTGGTTCTGTGTGCCTGCCTAGGAAAAAAATGTGCCTCACCCCATGCAGTTAACAGTTTTTCACACCTTATCCATCCTCATGAGCATTTATCCACCATTAAGTCATGAAACATGCACTGAGTTGAGGGCATTTCTGGAGTGAACATCTGGGCTGCCTGTTCTGTGCACTGAGTTTCAATGGCCCAGCTGAGGGCAGGTTTTCTTCAGTGTGCACTTCACGTGACATTCACTTTCACCTTCACATGAAAATATCCAGCTCAAAATATCAGTTTTAGGCTGTATTCAGCTTTATTCTTATCAATAATGTAGGTGTTTCAGGACAACCTGCAGGAGTATAGCAAATATGTTTTAAAGAGTAGGGGAAAAAAGAGTAGTAAAACAGCTGTATTCTATAGGTTGGTGGCTGTGTAATAGTGCAGGTCAGTGAAAATCAGCATTCAGTGCATGCTTTATTCATTAGTGTGCTTTTGAAAGAAAGGTTCAGTTCATTGTGCTAGTTCACTGCACTTACTTGGGGCATGTCCATGCATATTTTAATGAATAAGCTGTCTTTGTTATGCATAATAAATCAGTAATTATTAAAAGGATGATGAAACCACATGTGGATTTACCCCTATTTTCTTTACAACAGTTCTACATCAAGTTGTAATTAGGCAGATGCATCTTGTTTATTAGGCTGCAATGCATAACGGAAATGCTCTGATGTTAGAGGGCAGGCTTGTATCCATGAAGAACTTCTTGAAGTGTGATTTTAATTAACAGGGTAAATTACTGAATGGTGAGAGTAAGGGTTCTTATCATATTTTTTGCTGGACACTCTTTCTCCCCCCCCCCCCCAACCAAGCAGCAATGATGCACATCTTATTATTTTTTATTTAGAACCAGATTATGAATGTTCATTGAACCTTAGTTTGAATTATTATTTTTGAAGACCGTTTAAATAATTTAATGAGCTCCACTGTTAAGTAGTTTTGCTTTTTTTAAAGATTGCTCCTTCCACATTTCATCCAGTGCTGTGAAATTGGTTATAATCTGTCTCAGGTGAAGTGAAAAGGAAACAAAAACTGACAGTGACAAATTATACTTTTCTCTGGACCGTTTTATACTGTAATGACTCCATGCTAACTGGATTGAGCAATAGTTTAGGTATTGTTCTCTTGCTATTGGGACTTGGATTTGAATCCCTTATTGGAATGGAAGCCCATTCAGTAAAATTATTTCAGACAGAAGTTCCAGCTGGTAATAGGCAAACAAACTCAAATTTCTCCTAGTTTGTGACTGCTGGGAGCAGAAACTCAGGTGCACAACATGTGTAATATTCTGACATTTGATATAAATGATCAGGAAACAGTGTGCAACATGCACCTGAATTTTCAATGTGCACCCAATGGGTGTGCCTTCCTGCCAGTACATCAAATTTACACCCAAGTGTGGACTTGTAAACTTTAATCGAATGGATGTCAATTACTCATTCATGTGATGACATTACCAAACCAAAATAGTCAATTCCACATAATCCTACCAAAAGATTATAATATGCATTTTAAATCTTTTCAGTGTAAATCTGTGATGGGTATACATATATTTTAAAGGTTGGGTGAAGTACATAAGCATAAACTGTCATTGAGGGTAACATCAGAAAGCCTCAAAATATTACATTGTTAATATGCTCCTCCTGTAGGATGTGGGTGGTGAGGGATACCACCGGTGTCCCCGCTGACTATACCTGCGGGAAGTGCACCCAACTCCAGCTCCTCAAAGACCGTGTTAGGGAACTGGAGCTGAAGCTGGATGAACTCCGGATCATCCGGGAGGCAGAGGGGGTGATAGAGAAGAGTTACAGGGAGGTAACCACACCCAAGGTACAGGACAAGAGTAGCTGGGTTACAGTCAGGGGAAAGAAAACAAACAGGCAGACAGTGCAGGGATCCCTTGTGGCCGCTCCGCTTCAAAACAAGTATACCGTTTTGGATGCTTTTGGGGGGGGATGACCTACCGGGGGAAGGCCCTAGCGGCCAGGTCTCTGGCACTGAGTCTGGCTCTGGGGCTCAGAAGGGAAGGGGGGAGAATAGAAAAGCAATAGTAGTAGGAGATTCAATGGTTAGGGGAATAGATAGGAGATTCTGTGGTCGCGAGCGAGACTCCCAGAAGGTATGTCCTCCCGGGGAGGGTAAGCAGCCAGAAGTCGTGGTGCACATTGGTACCAACAACGTAGGCAGGAAAAGGGGTGTGGAGGTAATAAACAAGTTTAGGGAGTTAGGCTGGAAGCTAAAAGCCAGGACAGACAGAGTTGTCATCTCTGGTTTGTTGCCGGTGCCACGTGATAGCGAGGCTAGGAATAGGGAGAGAGTGCAGCTGAACGCGTGGCTGCAGAAATGGTGTAGGAGGGAGGGCTTCAGGTATTTGGATAATTGGAGCGCATTCTGGGGAAGGTGGGACCTGTACAAGCAGGACGGGTTGCATCTGAACCAGAGGGGCACCAATATCCTGGGAGGGAGGTTTTCTAGTACTCTTCGGGAGGGTTTAAACTAATTTGGCAGGGGAATGGGAACCGGATTTGTAGTCCAGCAACTAAGCTAGCCGATATTCAGGACGCCAAAGCGTGCAGTGAGGCAGTGGGGAAGGGAACACTGACAAAGGAGAGTACTTGCAGGCACAGAGATGGGTTGAAGTGTGTATACTTCAACGCAAGAAGCATCAGGAATAAGGTGGGTGAACTTAAGGCATGGACCGGTACTTGGGACTACTATGTGGTGGCCATCATGGAAACTTGGATAGAAGAGGGGCAGAAATGGTTGTTGGAGGTCCCTGGTTATAGATGTTTCAATAAGATTAGGGAGGGTGGTAAAAAGAGGTAGGGGGGGGGGTGGCATTGTTAATTAGAGATAGTATAAAAGCTGCAGAAAGGAAGTTCGAGGAGTATCTGCCTACTGAGGTAGTATGGGTTGAAATCAGAAATAGGAAAGGAGCAGTCACCTTGTTAGGAGTTTTCTATAGGCCCCCCAATAGTAGCAGAGATGTGGAGGAACAGACTGGGAAACAGATTTTGGAAAGGTACCGAAGTCACAGGGTAGTAGTCATGGGTGACTTTAACTTCCCAAACATTGAGTGGAAACTCTTTAGATCAAATAGTTTGGATCGGGTGGTGTTTGTGCAGTGTGTCCAGGAAGCTTTTCTAACACAGTATGTAGATTGTCCGTCCAGAGGGGAGGCAATATTCGATTTGGTACTTGGTAATGAACCAGGGCAAGTGATAGATTTGTTAGTGGGGGAGCATTTTGGAGATAGTGACCACAATTCTGTGACTTTCACTTTAGTAATGGAGAGGGATAGGTGTGTGCCACAGGGCAAGGTTTACAATTGGGGGAAGGGTAAATATGATGTTGTCAGACAAGAATTGAAGTGCATAAGTTGGGAACATAGGCTGTCTGGGAAGGACACAAGTGAAATGTGGAACTTTTTCAAGGAACAGGTACTACGTGTCCTTGTTATGTATGTCCCTGTCAGGCAGGGAAGAGATGGTCGAGTGAGGGAACCATGGTTGACAAAAGAGGTTGAATGTCTTGTTGAGAGGAAAAAGGAGACTTCTGGAAGGCTGAGGAAACAAGGTTCAGACAGGGCGCTGGAGGGATACAAGATAGCCAGGAGGGAACTGAAGCAAGGGATTAGGAGAGCTAAGAGACGGCATGAACAATCTTTGGCGGGTAGGATCAAGGAAGACACCAAGGCCTTTTACACATATGTGAGAAATATGAGAATGACTAGAGTGAGGGTAGGTCCGATTAAGGACAGTAGCGGGAGATTGTGTATTGAGTCTGAAGAGATAGGAGAGGTCTTGAACGAGTAATTTTCTTCTGTATTTACAAATGAGAGGGGCCATATTGTTGGAGAGGACAGTGTGAAACAGACTGGTAAGCTCAAGGAAATACTTGTTAGGAAGGAAAATGTGTTGGGCATTTTGAAAAACTTGAGGACAGACAAGTCCCCCGGGCCTGACGGGATATATCCAAGGATTCTATGGGAAGCAAGAGAAGAAATTGCAGAGCCGTTGGCAATTATCTTTTCGTCCTCACTGTCAACAGGTGTAGTACCAGGGGATTGGAGAGTGGCGAATGTCGTGCCCCTGTTCAAAAAAGGGACTAGGGATAACCCTGGGAATTACAGGCCAGTTAGTCTTACTTCGGTGGTAGGCAAAGTAATGGAATGGGTACTGAAGGATAGGATTTCTGAGCATCTGGAAAGACACTGCTCGATTAGGGATAGTCAGCACGGATTTGTGAGGGGTAGGTCTTGCCTTACAAGTCTTATTGAATTCTTTGAGGAGGTGACCAAGCATGTGGATGAAGGTAAAGCAGTGGATGTAGTGTACATGGATTTTAGTAAGGCATTTGATAAGGTTACCCATGGTAGGCTTATGCAGAAAGTAAGGAGGCATGGGATAGTGGGAAATTTGGCTAGTTAGATAACAAACTGACTGACCGATAGAAGTCAGAGAGTGGTGGTGGATGGCAAATATTCAGATGGATCCCAGTTACCAGTGGCGTACTGCAGGGATCAGTTCTGGGTCCTCTGCTGTTTGTGATTTTCATTAATGACTTGGATGAGGGAGTTGAAGTGTGGGTCAGAAAATCTGCAGACGATACGAAGATTGGTGGAGTTGTGGATGGTGAGGAGGGCTGTTGTCAGCTGCAAAGAGACATCGATAGGATGCAGAGCTGGGCTGAGAAGTGGCAGATGGAGTTTAACCCTGAAAAATGTGAGGTTGTCCATTTTGGAAGGACAAATATGAATGCGGAATACAGGGTTAACGGTAGAGTTCTTGGCAATGTGGAGGAGCAGAGAGATCTTGGGATCTATGTTCATACATCTTTGAAAGTTGCCACTCAAGTTGATAGAGCTGTGAAGAAGGCCTATGGTGTGCTAGCGTTCATTAACAGAGGGATTGAATTTAAGAGCCGTGAGGTGATGATGCAGCTGTACAAAACTTTGGTAAGGCCACATTTGGAGTACTGTGTACAGTTCTGGTCGCCTCATTTTAGGAAGGATGTGGAAGCTTTGGAAAAGGTGCAAAGGAGATTTACCAGGATGTTGCCTGGAATGGAGAGTAGGTCTTACGAGGAAAGGTTGAGGGTGCTCGGCCTTTTCTCATTAGAACGGAGAAGGATGAGGGGCGACTTGATAGAGGTTTATAAGATGATCAGGGGAATAGATAGAGTAGACAGTCAGAGACTTTTTCCCCAGGTGGAACAAAGCATTACAAGGGGACATAAATTTAAGGTG
This sequence comes from Scyliorhinus torazame, assembly GCF_047496885.1. Taxonomy (NCBI): domain Eukaryota; kingdom Metazoa; phylum Chordata; class Chondrichthyes; order Carcharhiniformes; family Scyliorhinidae; genus Scyliorhinus; species Scyliorhinus torazame. The sequence continues at coordinate 124,384,926 of NC_092709.1, forward strand.
AATGGTGGAAGATATAGGGGGGATGTCAGAGGTAGGTTCTTTACCCAGAGAGTAGTGGGGGCATGAAATGCACTGCCTGTGGAAGTAGTTGAGTCGGAAACATTAGGGACCTTCAAGCAGCTATTGGATAGGTACATGGATTACGGTAGAATGATATAGTGTAGATTAATTTGTTCTTAAGGGCAGCACGGTAGCCTTGTGGATAGCACAATTGCTTCACAGCTCCAGGGTCCCAGGTTTGATTCCGGATTGGGTCACTGTCTGTGCGGAGTCTGCACATCCTCCCCGTGTGTGCGTGGGTTTCCTCCGGGTGCTCCGGTTTCCTCCCACAGTCCAAAGATGTGCAGGTTAGGTGGATTGGCCATGACAAATTGCCCTTACTGTCCAAAATTGCCCTTAGTATTGTGTGGAGGTGTTGACCTTGGGAAGGGTGCTCTTTCCAAGAGCCGGTGCAGACTCAATGGGCCGAATGGCCTCCTTCTGCACTGTAAATTCAATGATAATCTATGATTAATCTAGGAAAGGTTCGGCACAACATCGTGGGCCTGTTCTGTGCTGTATTTTTCAATGTTCTATGTTCTATGCTTCTAGTATTGATATTAAGCATGAGTGGTTAACAACTCAAAGAAGCCAAATTGCAACACGGGGTTAATTCTATGAACGTCAGGAGCTCAAATAAGGATTTATAAAGATCCTGTTTGTTCACGATACTCTTACATTTAATAGAAGAAACTAACTGTATGGACAAATATTTCTTTGATCAATTTGGAGCTGAAGAAAATTGAAAACCACATTTATGGATTGAGAAGTCTATATCCCGAGCCTGTGGGAACTTTGCCCGCATCAGTGCATATTGCAAATTCAGGCACAAAGAAGATTACAATGAATTGTATTAAAGAGAATGTGACAGCATAGATAAGTGGTTTGTCAAAATATAGAAGAGAGACATGGATAATGGAAAATTTTCATTCTAGATGGCCGTAAACAATGCCATTTCTCAAGAGGGGTGGCACGATGGTACAGAGATTGGCACTGCTGCCTCACAGCGCTAGGGATCCGGGTTCAATTCTGGCCTTGGGTAACCTATGTGTAGTTTGCACGTACTCCCTGCGTCTACATGAGTTTCCTACCACAGTCGAATATGTGCAGTTTATGTGGATTGACCATGCTAAATTGCACCTCAGTGTCCAAAGGTTAGGTGAGGTGAAGGGGATAGAGCGGGAGAGTTGGCCTGGGTGGGGTGCTCTTATGGAGGGTCAGTGCAGACTCAGTGGGCTAAATTGCCTCTGTCTGCATTCTGGGATTCTATGAAAGTACAGTGTTGGGACTATTGCTCTTAAAAATAAAAATTATCTGGACTTGGGCATAATGTATACCAAACTCTGTAGACCCATAGAAAGTAACATGGTTAACTGTGAAGAGGATTCTAAATAACTTTAGGAGACAGAGCAATAGATTGAACAAATAGATACCAAGAATGAATATGCTGTTGAACGAGAAAAAAACTTTCAGCAGTATAGGGGAGCACAGAGATTGAGACATGTTGTTACATAAATAATTTTTTCCACTGGACCAGGAAAGGTTAAACAGTCTAATAAAAATGTTCAAATTATTTTTGTCGGCCAGGAAGAACAGGTGATTTGATCAAATTTTTCATGATATTTAAGGGAATAGATAAGGTAGATAGAATCTATTTTGGTTGGTTACGGAGTTATAATGCAGAAATTAGAGTCTGAACTTTCACGAATGAAAATAGGAAACAACTCACATCTTGTATAAAGTACCTGGATGAGCACTTGGCACATCATAACATTCAAGGCTATGGGCCAAGCTCTGGCAAATGGGATTAGGTGGGTAGGTCAGGTGTTTTTCATGCGTCGGTGCAGTCCCGATGGGGCCTCTTTTATGCTGTATTATTCTGTGATTCTGTCATACAAGACGTCATAGAAGTTTGGAACCCTCTTCTGCAAACAGCTGTGATGAATGTAGAAATTGCTAAATATTACATTTTATATCTGTTGCAGTAATGTTTTTAAAAGCTTGGGTTAAGTTATATATTTGTTGCAGTAATATTATTAAATCACCTCGGTTAAGGTACCCTGACTGTGTGTCTGTAATTAAAGAGTCATAAAAGGTGAGGTAATGATTGATTCCAACCATTTGCTTGGTTACAGATAATGGGCTAATGGAATCATGTTTTGACTGCTGGAGATTCCCTGGAAATGTAGATTATTTATGAGGGAGTGGTATTTATCCTAGCTAAACAGGTCATGGAAGCTAGTGGGACACAGATGATTTAATTATTGGGAGGAGCCAGGTATATCTGTAGATTTGCAGTCTGCAGGATTTTAAGTTGAATAGAAGTTTATCCAAATGCTGTTAGGTTGAGCAGAGGTGAAGTGGATCGGCTCTTGACAGGAACTCTCTCCAAAAGTGTGTACATGTCTACACAGCTAAGCAAGCAAATCTGTTGTTAACTTTATTTATAAGTGGCATTTAAACTGTATTAGGTTGCTTAATACAATTAATGGTGGGTGTAGATAGTAAGTTGCCAAGTTTTTCTTTTTTATTTAAGAACTGTTTAACTGATAATTGTAAAGATATTTATTTGATGTTAATATGGTTAATTCAATGTTTAAATTAAGGTTTGTTTTAACATTCAGGATACCAACTAGTCAGAGGCATCGCTTATGGGGTGAAGCCTCCTTTCCTCACAGTTTTACATATTAAAAAAATTCTTTGGTGTTCTCATCCTGAATCCTAACATGTTAGGGTGAATTTACAATTTTAAATCTGTGATTGTTAGATTTTTGTTATCGAAAGAGACTAAGGGATTTGGGGAAAGAGGGAAACATGGACTTAAGTTGCTGGTTAGCCAGATTCTAATTGAATGGTGGAACAGGCTCGAGAGGATAATTGACCTACTCCTGTTCCAATATTCCTGGAAGGGTAGAACAAATAACCTGGTTGCTGCCGCATTGGGTCATCCCCATTCCATGCAAACAATAAATGCATACAGCCTGTGATAAATCCCAATTTTTGAGCACCACTGGAAAACTAGGAGGTAGTTGTACATCAACCATTACCCTGTTTAGTAGATGCTAGTTTATTAAGTTAATAGTATGCTCCCAAGAGTCTGGAAAATCCCAACCATAAGGCGTGATTTAATGCCCACAAAACAGAGTCCTATTTTGTACACGTATTACAGGGTCTTTCTCAACGCCTGCAGCGCTGAGAATGACCCTGCTATCAAACAAGACTTTGTTGTTTTTTGGGCCTCGGTGAGGAATGCCGGGCCCGGCGAGGTCGCACTTTCCTCACTTCCTGCATTGATGAGCTCAGCCTATCAGTGCAGGAAAAGATCGGGGTGCCATTTTTAAATGCCGCCCCGATCTCTCTACTCCGCCCTCAAATACCCCACCACAGCCTCCGTACCCCCCAACCTATCTCTTGTGGAGCCCTTGAGCCTCCCCTCACCGCACCTCTTAAGAGCAGGACACCCCCGGGCCCGATCCATGGCACGGGAAACCTGGGCACCTTGGCATTGCCAGCCTGGGACCCTGGCAGTGGCATTGACAGTACTGCCTGGGGTCCCGGGTAACAGTGCCAAAGGGCCAGGCTGGCAGTGCCAAGATGTCCAAGTGCCAGTGGGAGTGTCAGGGTACCAACCTGCCCAGAACCCGACCACCCGGGGGTCTCCGAAGTCCTAGGAGATCACCCAGGTGCGGTTACGCCTATGTGGACCAGTGCTAAATGGCGCTATGGCAAGGTCTTCCAGGCCTCTTGCGAGATTTAACTCCCCTGTCGCGTCACTGTGTAGGGCATGACTAGGCTGTTCGATCACACCCACAGTTTCTAACTGGAACAGACTAAGATATTATCCAAAACCTTCTCTCACATACAGTTGCAAAAAAAGGTTTCTTCCTCAATGTTGCTTATTTTTACCCTTCCGGTTTTTAGGATATTCTGAGATAATACTTACAAGTGAATGGTATGGTCCCAGTGCGTCCTCTGACCATGCACCCACATTGTGGTGTTTCAAACAACTCTGTACTACCAATCTTGTTTGATATTTTTCCCTTTATTGTGTTTGTTAGCATCTGAACTGGAGTTCAAAGCTCAATTTATTCTTGTTAGCAAATACTGCATGTGAGGTTATAGTCTACAGTTTTTCACATTTTTTTCTGAAAAAATTGTAGAACAAAAGCAAGACACAGAGTAGGTTACTAATGAATGAAATCATTGTGAAATAATCTTTCTACGTAATCGATATTCATTGATTATTTTGTTCCAACTAACAGAGCAGCATGAAAATCCTAAATACCAAGTAACCAAAACTTACTTCACTGTTTTTCTGATGATCTTTAAACCACATAAATTTATCTGTGATTGCTTGTGATTCACAGCAAGATCCGGCACACCCAGAAGCAAGGAAGTTGATTGTTCAGATGGTGCAATCATGTGACCACATTTCACCTGTAAACCGGAGTTGGAAACCTAAATATTACTATTAATAAATGAATAAGTGGGTGTCGAGAAAGTTGTATTTGCCAACCGGCCGACCTTCGCGGCCCACGCTGCCTTCTTGACACACCCCATGTTCACTTACCATTAATGTGAAAGGGGAGTCCGATTGGTCCTCACAATCTCACTTGAATCAAGTTCAGAGGAGGAGAGGACAATGTACATATCAGGTGTAGAATTCAGCCAGTTCCTTTGTGTCGTCTTCGTCGTCTTTATGAAAATGGAAAATCCAACCTCACACATGTAGGTCGTCGTGAAGGGCAACAGCAACAACATGCGTGTTTTACTCAGCACTAATACTCCTGTGAGATTCTAGTATAAAATGCTGACAGCCTCATGGGCTCTTGGCGTGTATTTAATGTGGTATCACAGCTCAGCTACAGCAGTGTAGTCTTTTAATTTAAGAGTCAGCTGTGAGTTAAAAACTGATTAGTGAGTAGTGAATTTAAAAACCCTTACCTGGTCCCGTAGCTGTTCTTTTCTGTTTTATTTGTTTTTATATAAGGCGGGAACCGGAAGTTCGACCCGCGGACCTCTGGGAAGTCCCCCCCGCCAACCAATAAATTCTGGTGGAGAGGAAACCCGAGACACCACACGTGTAGTGTCTCCCACCCGCCCTCCTCCTCTAACCTAATAATAAGACCCATTGGTGTGAGGTAAGTGCCATATTATATTATTAGCATTGTGCAGGTCAAGGTTCGGAGGTGGAGGAGCAGTCTCTGTCAGCGAGAGAACCTGAGAACATCTAAGACACTCAGAAGGTAAGAAGGTAAGTAAGTGATTTTTACTTATTTTTACTTTTATACCTTTTTTCAAATTGTGTGTGTCGGGGGGAAACTGAAGTGACATCACAGAAAAGCTGTGGCTAGTATTTGGTAACTAATTAAACATAATAACTTAATTATAATTTAGAGGGATATCTAAGCCAGAGATCGGAGAGTACTATAGTTAGCTATCGCATTTCTATTAGAAATCTAGTGCTAGGAAACCGATAGTTGACAGTAACTTTGAAATTTTTTTTTAAATATTTTTAAAAAAGACAAATTTTAATTTTAATTTTAATTAATTGACGCAATGTCAGTTAGAGGGGTGCTGTGCTCTGACTGTGAGATGTGGCAGGTCCGGGAGGCTTCCAGCCTCCCGGATGGCTTCATCTGCAGAAAGTGCACCCAACTGGAGCTCCTCACAGACCGCATGGTTCGGTTGGAGCAGCAATTGGATGCACTTAGGCGCATGCAGGTGGCGGAAAGCGTCATAGATCGCAGTTATGTAAATGTGGTCACACCCAAGGTGCAGGCAGAGAAATGGGTGACCACCAGAAAGGGCAGGCAGTCAGTGCAGGAATCCCCTGTGGTTGTCCCCCTCTCGAACAGATATACCCCTTTGGATACTGTCGGGGGGGATAGCCTATCAGGGGAAAACAGCAGCAGCCAGAGCAGTGGCACCACGGCTGGCTCTGATGTTCAGAAGGGAGGGTCAAAGCGCAGAAGAGTAATAGTAATAGGGGACTCTATAGTCAGGGGCACAGATAGGCGCTTCTGTGGACGTGAAAGAGACTCCAGGATGGTATGTTGCCTCCCTGGTGCCAGGGTCCAGGATGTCTCCGAACGGGTAGAGGGCATCCTGAACGGGGAGGGCAAACAGGCAGAGGTTGTTGTACATATTGGTACTAACGACATAGGCAGGAAGGGGCATGAGGTCCTGCAGCAGGAGTTCAGGGAGCTAGGCAGAAAGTTAAAAGACAGGAACTCGAGGGTTGTAATCTCGGGATTACTCCCTGTGCCACGTGCCAGTGAGGCTAGAAATAGGAAGATAGAGCAGCTAAACACGTGGCTAAACAGCTGGTGTAGGAGGGAGGGTTTCCATTATCTGGACCACTGGGAGCTCTTCCGGGGCAGGTGTGACCTGTATAAGATGGACGGGTTGCATCTAAACCGGAGAGGCATAAATATCCTGGCCGCGAGGTTTGCTAGTGTCACATGGGAGGGTTTAAACTAGTATGGCAGGGGGGTGGGCACGGGAGCAATAGGTCAGAAGGATAGAGCATTGAGGGAGAACTAGGGAATAGGGACAGTGTGGCTCTGAGGCAGAGCAGACAGGGAGAAGTTACTGAACACAGCGGGTCTGGTGGCCTGAAGTGCATATGTTTTAATGCAAGGAGCATTACGGGTAAGGCAGATGAACTTAGAGTTTGGATTAGTACTTGGAACTATGATGTTGTTGCCATTACAGAGACCTGGTTGAGGGAAGGGCAGGATTGGCAGCTAAACGTTCCAGGATTTAGATGTTTCAGGCGGGATAGAGGGGGATGTAAAAGGGGAGGTGGAGTTGCGCTACTTGTTCGGGAGAATATCACAGCTGTACTGCGAGAGGACACCTCAGAGGGCAGTGAGGCTATATGGGTAGAGATCAGGAATAAGAAGGGTGCAGTCACAATGTTGGGGGTATACTACAGGCCTCCCAACAGCCAGCGGGAGATAGAGGAGCAGATAGGTAGACAGATTTTGGAAAAGAGTAAAAACAACAGGGTTGTGGTGATGGGAGACTTCAACTTCCCCAATATTGACTGGGACTCACTTAGTGCCAGGGGCTTAGACGGGGCGGAGTTTGTAAGGAGCATCCAGGAGGGCTTCTTAAAACAATATGTAGACAGTCCAACTAGGGAAGGGGCGCTACTGGACCTGGTATTGGGGAATGAGCCCGGCCAGGTGGTAGATGTTTCAGTAGGGGAGCATTTCGGTAACAGTGACCACAATTCAGTAAGTTTTAAAGTACTGGTGGACAAGGATAAGAGTGGTCCGAGGATGAATGTGCTAAATTGGGGGAAGGCTAATTATAACAATATTAGGCGGGAACTGAAGAACATAGATTGGGGGCGGATGTTTGAGGGCAAATCAGCATCTGACATGTGGGAGGCTTTCAAGTGGCAGTTGAAAGGAATACAGGACCGGCATGTTCCTGTGAGGAAGAAAGATAAATACGGCAATTTTCGGGAACCTTGGATGACGAGTGATATTGTAGGCCTCGTCAAAAAGAAAAAGGAGGCATTTGTCAGGGCTAAAAGGCTGGGAACAGACGAAGCCTGCGTGGAATATAAGGAAAGTAGGAAGGAACTTAAGCAAGGAGTCAGGAGGGCTAGAAGGGGTCACGAAAAGTCATTGGCAAATAGGGTTAAGGAAAATCCCAAGGCTTTTTACACGTACATAAAAAGCAAGAGGGTAGCCAGGGAAAGGGTTGGCCCACTGAAGGATAGGCAAGGGAATCTATGTGTGGAGCCAGAGGAAATGGGCGAGGTACTAAATGAATACTTTGCCTCAGTATTCACCAAAGAGAAGGAATTGGTAGATGTTGAGTCTGGAGAAGGGGGTGTAGATAGCCTGGGTCACATTGTGATCCAAAAAGACGAGGTGTTGGGTGTCTTAAAAAATATTAAGGTAGATAAGTCCCCAGGGCCTGATGGGATCTACCCCAGAATACTGAAGGAGGCTGGAGAGGAAATTGCTGAGGCCTTGACAGAAATCTTTGGATCCTTGCTGTCTTCAGGGGATGTCCCGGAGGACTGGAGAATAGCCAATGTTGTTCCTCTGTTTAAGGGTAGCAAGGATAATCCCGGGAATTACAGGCCGGTGAGCCTTACTTCAGTGGTAGGGAAATTACTGGAGAGAATTCTTCGAGACAGGATCTACTCCCATTTGGAAGCAAATGGACGTATTAGTGAGAGGCAGCACGGTTTTGTGAAGGGGAGGTCGTGTCTCACTAACTTGATAGAGTTTTTCGAGGAGGTCACTAAGATGATTGATGCAGGTAGGGCAGTAGATGTTGTCTATATGGACTTCAGTAAGGCCTTTGACAAGGTCCCTCATGGTAGACTATTACAAAAGGTGAAGTCACACGGGATCAGGGGTGAGCTGGCAAGGTGGATACAGAACTGGCTAGGCCATAGAAGGCAGAGAGTAGCAATGGAGGGATGCTTTTCTAATTGGAGGGCTGTGACCAGTGGTGTTCACAGGGATCAGTGCTGGGACCTTTGCTCTTTGTAGTATACATAAATGATTTGGAGGAAAATGTAACTGGTCTGATTAGTAAGTTTGCAGAGACACAAAGGTTGGTGGAATTGCGGATAGCGATGAGGACTGTCGGAGGATACAGCAGGATTTAGATTGTCTGGAGACTTGGGCGGAGAGATGGCAGATGGAGTTTAATCCGGACAAATGTGAGGTAATGCATTTTGGAAGGTCTAATGCAGGTAGGGAATATACAGTGAATGGTAGAACCCTCAAGAGTATTGAAAGTCAAAGAGATCTAGGAGTACAGGTCCACAGGTCATTGAAAGGGGCAACACAGATGGAGAAGGTAGTCAAGAAGGCATACGGCATGCTTGCCTTCATTGGCCGGGGCATTGAGTATAAGAATTGGCAAGTCATGTTGCAGCTGTATAGAACCTTAGTTAGGCCACACTTGGAGTATAGTGTTCAATTCTGGTCGCCACACTACCAGAAGGATGTGGAGGCTTTAGAGAGGGTGCAGAAGAGATTTACCAGAATGTTGCCTGGTATGGAGGGCATTAGCTATGAGGAGCGGTTGAATAAACTCGGTTTGTTCTCACTGGAACGAAGGAGGTTGAGGGGCGACCTGATAAAGGTATACAAAATTATGAGGGGCATAGACAGAGTGGATAGTCAGAGGCTTTTCCCCAGGGTAGAGGGGTCAATTACTAGGGGGCATAGGTTTAAGGTGAGAGGGGCAAGGTTTAGAGTAGATGTACGAGGCAAGTTTTTTACGCAGAGGGTAGTGGGTGCCTGGAACTCGCTACCGGAGGAGGTAGTGGAAGCAGGGACGATAGGGACATTTAAGGGGCATCTTGACAAATATATGAATAGGATGGGAATAGAAGGATATGGACCCAGGAAGTGTAGAAGATTGTAGTTTAGTCGGGCAGCATGGTCGGCACGGGCTTGGAGGGCCGAAGGGCCTGTTCCTGTGCTGTACATTTCTTTGTTCTTTGTTCTTTGATTCTGGGGTCTCAACCTTTTATTTTTTCACCCACTACTTAAAAATCTGAAACATCTCTCCCTTTCCAGTACTCCCCTGCATTTTGCACACATGGGCTTTGCATCCTTATTTGTCACAATTGACAAAACCATACCTCAAGAAATCATCTTTATACTGCTATGTTCCCGAATTAGATTTTTTTTTGCAGACTGTTAACCAGTCTGAGTCTGGGAAATACATTTAAAGGTCCCACTCACGAGCCACAGCTGGGAAGGACTCTGCCTGCTCACCACAGGAACTCATATTCTACGAAGCCCATGGGAGATCAGTCAGCGATTCTCCTGTGCTCCTTGCTACAGAACTTTGTCTGCCATCATCCTATCAGTGGGAAAGGACTGCCCCTATTCATATGGAGAGGCATCACATGATACTACCAGTTCCCTCTTGGGGTAGTAATGAGCCAGGCTGTTTGATGATAGTAACTGCTGCTTCACCTGCGCAAAGACTTCATCCTGCGGCATATACAATGACCACGTCCTCTTCCAGGGAGCAGTCTCAGAGGATGGAGCATTGGAGTGGTGAGTATATAAACTTACCCCAGAGATTCGCGGCCTTGTTTTCCAGGGAGCAGTCTCGGAGAGCAGAGCATCAGTGCGGTGAATGTATGAACTTATCTCGGGGATTCACGGGATTGATTTCCAGGGAGCAGTCAGGCACCTCGGGGAATCGCGGCCTTTTCCAGGATGCAGTCAGGCACGTCGGCGATTCGCGGCCTTGTTTTCCAGGGTGCAGTCAGGCACGTCGGGGATTTGCGGCCTTGTTTTCCAGGGTGCAGTCAGGCACATCGGGGATTCGCGGCCTTGTTTTCCAGGGTGCAGTCAGGCACATCAGGGTATCGCGGCCTTGTTTTCCAGGATGCAGTCAGGCACCTCGGGGATTTGCGGCCTTTTTTTCCAGGGTGCAGTCAGGCACCTCGGGGATTCGCGGCCTTTTTTTCCAGGATGCAGTCAGGCACCTCGGGGATTCGCGGCCTTTTTTTCCAGGGTGCAGTCAGGCACCTCGGGGATTCGCGGCCTTTTTTTCCAGGGTGCAGTCAGGCACGTCGGGGATTTGCGGCCTTGTTTTCCAGGGTGCAGTCAGGCACATCGGGGATTCGCGGCCTTGTTTTCCAGGATGCAGTCAGGCACCTCGGGGATTCACGGCCTTTTTTTCCAGGATGCAGTCAGGCACGTCGGGGATTTGCGGCCTTGTTTTCCAGGATGCAGTCAGGCACCTCGGGGATTCGCGGCCTTGTTTTCCAGGGTGCTGTCAGGCACATCGTGGATTCGCGGCCTTGTTTTCCAGGGTGCAGTCAGACACGTCGGAGATTCGCTCGCGGCCTTGTTTTCCAGGATGCAGTCAGGCATGTCGGAGATTCACGGCCTTGTTTACCAGGGTGCTGACAGGCACCTCGGGGATTCGCGGCCTTGTTTTCCAGGGTGCAGTCAGGCATCTCCGGGTTTCGCGGCCTTGTTTTCCAGGATGCACTCAGCCATCTCGGGGATTCACGACCTTGTTTTCCAGGGTGCTGTCAGGAACCTCATGGATTTGCGGCCTTATTTGCCAGGGTGCAGTCAGACACGTCGGAGATTCGCTTGCGGCCTTGTTTTCCAGGGTGCAGTCAGGCACGCCGGAGATTCGCGGCCTTGTTTTCCAGGGTGCTGACAGGCACCTAGGGGATTCGCGGCCTTGTTTTCCAGGATGCAGTCAGCCACCTCCGGGATTCGCAGCCTTGTTTTCCAGGGTGCAGTCAGGCACGTCTGGGATTTGAGGCCTTGTTTTCCAGGGCGCAGTCAGACACATCGGGGATTCGCGGCCTTGTTTTCCAGGGTGCAGTCAGGCACGTCGGGGATTCGCGGCCTTGTTTTCTGGGGTCCAGTGAGGCACCTCGAGGATTAACGGCCTTGTTTTCTAGGGTGCAGTCAGGCATCTCTGGGGTTGACGGCCGTGTTCTCCGGGGTGCTGTCAGGCACATCGTGGATTCGTGGCCTTGTTTTCCAGGGTGCAGTCAGACACGTCGGAGATTCGCTCGCGGCCTTGTTTTCCAGGATGCAGTCAGGCATGTCGGAGATTCACGGCCTTGTTTACCAGGGTGCTGACAGGCACCTCGGGGATTCGCGGCCTTATTTTCCAGGGTGCAGTCAGGCATCTCCGGGTTTCGCGGCCTTGTTTTCCAGGATGCACTCAGCCATCTCGGGGATTCACGACCTTGTTTTCCAGGGTGCTGTCAGGAACCTCATGGATTTGCGGCCTTATTTGCCAGGGTGCAGTCAGACACGTCGGAGATTCGCTTGCGGCCTTGTTTTCCAGGGTGCAGTCAGGCACGCCGGAGATTCGCGGCCTTGTTTTCCAGGGTGCTGACAGGCACCTAGGGGATTCGCGGCCTTGTTTTCCAGGATGCAGTCAGCCACCTCCGGGATTCGCAGCCTTGTTTTCCAGGGTGCAGTCAGGCACGTCTGGGATTTGAGGCCTTGTTTTCCAGGGCGCAGTCAGACACGTCGGGGATTCGCGGCCTTGTTTTCCAGGGTGCAGTCAGGCACGTCGGGGATTCGCGGCCTTGTTTTCTGGGGTCCAGTGAGGCACCTCGAGGATTAACGGCCTTGTTTTCTAGGGTGCAGTCAGGCATCTCTGGGGTTCACGGCCGTGTTCTCCGGGGTGCTGTCAGGAACCTCATGGATTTGCGGCCTTATTTTCCAGGGTGCAGTCAGGCACCTCCGTGATTTGCGGCCTTGTTTTCCAGGGTGCAGTAAGGCACGTTTGGGATTCGAGGCCTTGTTTTCCAGGGTGCAGTCAGGCCCCTTGGAGAATCGCGGCCTTGTTTTCCAGTGTGCAGTCTGGCACCTCGGGGATTGACGGCCTTGTTCTCCGGGGTGCAGTCAGGCCCGTCAAGGATTTGCGGCCTTATTTTCCAGGGTGCAGTCAGGCACCTTGGGAATTCGCGGCCTTGTTCTCCGGGGTGCAGTCAGGCCCGTCAAGGATTTGCGGCCTTATTTTCCAGGGTGCAGTCAGGCACCTTGGGAATTCGCGGCCTTGTTTTCCAGGGTGCAGTCAGGCATCTCGGGAATTCGCGGCCTTGTTTTCCAGGGTGCAGTCAGGCATCTCGGGAATTCGCGGCCTTATTTTCCAGGGTGCAGTCAGGCACCTCGGGAATTCGCGGCCTTGTTTTCCAGGGTGCAGTCAGGCATCTCGGGAATTCGCGGCCTTGTTTTCCAGGGTGCAGTCAGGCATCTCGGGAATTCGCGGCCTTGTTTTCCAGGGTGCAGTCAGGCATCTCGGGAATTTGCGGCCTTGTTTTCCAGGGTGCAGTCAGGCACTCGGGGATTCGTGGCCTTGTTTTCCAGGATGCAGTCAGGCATCTCGGGAATTCGCGGCCTTGTTTTCCAGGGTGCAGTCAGGCACTCGGGGATTCGTGGCCTTGTTTTCCAGGATGCAGTCAGGCACTCGGGGTATCGCGGCCTTGTTTTCCAGGGTGCAGTCAGGCACTCGGGGAATCGCGGCCTTGTTTTCCAGGGTGCAGTCAGGCACTCGGGGTATCGCGGCCTTGTTTTCCAGGGTGCAGTCAGGCACTCGGGGTATCGCGGCCTTGTTTTCCAGGGTGCAGTCAGGCACTCGGGGTATCGCGGCCTTGTTTTCCAGGGTGCAGTCAGGCACTCGGGGTATCGCGGCCTTGTTTTCCAGGGTGCAGTCAGGCTCTCGGGGTATCGCGGCCTTTTTTTCCAGGGTGCAGCCAGGCACTCGGGGTATCGCGGCCTTGTTTTCCAGGGTGCAGTCAGGCACTCGGGGTATCGCGGCCTTTTTTTCCAGGGTGCAGTCAGGCACTCGGGGTATCGCGGCCTTGTTTTCCAGGGTGCAGTCAGGCACTTGGGGTATCGCGGCCTTTTTTTCCAGGGTGCAGTCAGGCACTCGGGGTATCGCGGCCTTTTTTTCCAGGGTGCAGTCAGGCACTCGGGGTATCGCGGCCTTGTTTTCCAGGGTGCAGTCAGGCACTCGGGGTATCGAGGCCTTGTTTTCAAGGTGCAGTCCGGCACCACTGAGCTGAAAAAAACTGAAGATGTGACGTCACAAGAAAGCTGTGATGTGATTGGCTGGTAAGAAATCTGTGCTAAATCTGAAATAGAACAGTACAAAACAAATTGATAAATTAATTAACCAAGTAGAGACGGCTGGGCAGGTAATGTGCTGTATGTTGCACGATGTGGGAGCTGTCAGATCCCATTACAAACCGCAGTGACTACATCTGCACCAAGTGTTTGTTGTTCGAGGAACTTCGGCTCAGAGTTGATGAGCTGGAGTCTGAGCTTCAAACACTGCGACATAACTGAGCGAGGGAGAGTTACCTGGATGCTTTGTATCAGGAGGCGGTCACACCCTGTCGGTTAAGTACCTCAAATTCGGTCAATGGTCAGGGACTGCAGGTGTCACTGCAAGTGAGGCAGGTAGAGGGATCCTGAATTCAGGAACAGAGGAGCCTCCGCTCTTGACCTTATCCAACAGGTCTGAGGTACTTGCTCCCTGTATGCGTGAGGAAAAGGGCTGTAGGGAGGATGAGCTAGCTGACCACTGCACCGTGGTAAAGGAGGCCATTTAAATGGGGGGGAGCAAAAATACAAGTGTTAGTTGTAGGGGATTCTATAATTAGGGGGATTGATAGCACCCTTTGTAAGTAGGGTCGAGAGTGCCGCATGGTATGTTGCCTGCCCGGTGTCAGGGGGAGGGCCATATCATAGAGTTATCATAGAATTTACAGTGCAGAAGGAGGCCATTCGGCCCGTCGAGTCTGCACCGGCTCTTGGAAAGAGCACCCTACCCAAGGTCAACACCTCCACCCTATCCCCATAACCCAGTAACCCCACCCAACACTCAGGGCAATTTTGGACACTGAGGGCAATTTCTCATGGCCAATCCACCTAACCTGCACATCTTTGGACTGTGGGAGGAAACCGGAGTACCCGGAGGAAACCCATGCACACAAGGGGAGGATGTGCAGACTCCGCACAGACAGTGACCCAAGCCGGAATCGAACCTGGGACCCTGGAGCTGTGAAGCAATTGTGCTATGCACAATGCTACCGTGCTACCATCTGACCGGATTGACAGGATATTGGAACGGGAGGGGGAGGATCCAGTTGCTGTTATCCAAGTTGTGACAAACAACATAGGCAAGACTCGGAAAGAGGACCTGTTGGGGGATAATTAGGCATTAGGAACTAAATTAAAAACGCAGGTCCTCAAGGGTCATAATCTCTGGATTACTACTCGAGCCACATGCGAATTGGCATAGGGATGAGAAAATAAGGGAGTAAACATGTGGCTAAAGGAGTGGTGCGGGAAAGAGGGGTTTAATTTCATGGGACGTTGGCATCAGTATTGGAACAGGAGGGATCTGTATTGTTGGGACAGTCTCCACCTGGGACCAGTGTTCTAGCAAAAAGGATAAATAGGGTAGTCTCAAGGGCTTTAAACTATCAAGTTGGGGGGGAAGGGAAGGGTATCACTACGGGAAGTAAAATGGTTAATGGAAGGCAAAGCAGCAGGTTAGCACGGGTGGCTTCAACTACATGAGAAAAGATAAAAGGAAGAAGAACTCAGGGGCTGTTATTAAGGGAGGTGTTAGGATTCAAAAAGATATTAAAACTAGCATAAAGGCACTTTGCCTGAATGCTCGTAGCATTCAAAACAAGATAAATGAGTTGACAACACAAATCATCGCAAATGAGTTTGATCTTGTGGCCGTTACAGATACATTTTTGCAAGATGGTCACGACTGGGTGTTAAATATCCAGGGGTATACGACTATTCGGAAGGACAGACAGGAAGGTAAGGGAGGTGGTGTAGCTCTGATATTTAAGGATGACATCAGGGCGGTAGTGAGAGATGGTATAGGTTCTAAAGAGAAAAAGGTTGAATCCATTTGGGTGGAAATTAGAAATACTAAGGAGAAAGGATTATGATAGACACAATCTAGGCCACCAAATAATAACATCATGGTGGGACGGGCATTAAACAAAGGAATAACTGATGCATGTAAAAATAGTACAGCAATTATCATGAGGGTTTTTAACCTGCATGTCGATTGATCAAAGCAGGTCAGTCAGGGCAGCCTTGAGGAAGTGTTCATAGAATGTATCCGTGATAGTTTCCTAGAACAGTATGTAATGGACCCTATGAGGGAGCAAGCTATTCTAGATCTTGTCCTGTGTAATGAGACAAGAATAGTTAATGATCTCATAGTTAGGGAACCTCTTGGAAGGATCGATCACAGTATGGTTGGATTTAAAATACAGATGGAGAGTGAGAAGATAAACTCCAATACCATTGCCTTGCGCTTAAACAAATGCGACTAAAATGGGATTAGGGAGGAGTTGGCTAGGGTAGATTGGGAGCAAAGACTTTGTGGTGGGACCATTGAGGAACAGTGGAGGACTTTCAAAGCGATTTTTCACCGTGCTCAGATAAATAATTAAATAAGGTGGATAGCAAATGTAAAGAAAAGGCGTACAAAGTGGCAAAGGTTAGTGAGAAACTACAGGATTGAGACATCTTTAAATGTAGTCCGGTTACCTTAACTTCTGTAGTGGGATAAATGCTTGAACCTATTGTTAAGGAAGAAATAGCCAGCCATCTGGATAGAAATTGTCCCATTGGGCAGACGCAGCATGGATTCATGAAAGGCAGGTCATGTTTGACTAATTTAGTGGAATTCTATGAGTACACTATGAGTGCGATGGACAACGGTGAACCGGTGGACGTGGTGTATCTGGATTTCCAGAAGGCATTCAACAAGGTGCCGCACAAAAGGCTGCTGCATAAGACAAAGGCGCATGGTGTTACGGGTAATGTACCAGCATGAATAGAGGATTGGTTAACTGACAGGAAGCAAAGAGTGGGGATAAATGGGTGTTTTTCTAGTTGTCGATCACTGGCTAGTGGTATGCCTCAGGGATCAGTGTTGGGTCCGCAATTGTTCACAATTTACATAGATTTGGAGTTGGGGACCAAATGTAATGTGTCAAAGTTCACAGATGGCACTAAGATGAGTGGTAGAGCCAAGTGTGCAGAGGACACTGGAAGTCTGCAGAGATATATAGATAGTTTAAGTGAGTGGGCAAGGACTGGCAGATGGAGTTCAATGTTGATAAATGTGAGGTCATCCATTTTAGTAGGAATATGAGCAAAATGGACTATTATGTAAATGGTAAAAAATTGCAGCATGTTGCTGTGCAGAGGAACCTGGGTGTCCTTATGCATGAATCGCAAAAAGTTGGTTTGCAGGTGCAACAAGTAATTAAATAGGCGAATGCAATGTTGTCCTTCATTGCTGGAGGGATGGAGTTTAAAAGCAGGGAGGTTATGGTCCAGCTGTATTGGGTGCTGGTGAGGTCACACCTGGAGAACTGTGTGCAGTTTTGGTCTCCTTACTTAGAAAAGGATGTACTGGCACTGGAGAGGATGTAGAGGAGATTCACTAGGTTGATTCCAGAGTTGAGAGGATTAGCTTATGAGGGGAGGCTAAGTAGACTGGGACTATACTCATTGGAATCTCGAAGAATGAGGGGGGATCTTATAGAAACATATAAAATTATAACTGGAATAAATAAGATAGATACAGGGAGGTTGTTTCCATTGGCGGGTGAAACTAGAACTAGGGGACATATCCTCAAAATAACAGGAGCAGATTTGGGACTGAGTTGAGGAGGAACTTCTTCACCCAAATGGGTCATCAAACTGTGGAATTCCCTGCCCAGTGAAGCAGTTGAGGCTGCCTTGTTAAATGTTTTTAAGGCAAAAATAGATAGATTTTTGAACAGTAAAGGAATAAAAGGTTAGTGAGCGGGCGGGTAAGTAGAGCTGAGTCCAAAAAAGATCAGCCATGATCTTATTGAATGGCCTGATGGCTTACTCCTGCTCCTAGTTCTTATGTTCTTATGTATTTTTAACAGTCCGTGCAGGGATGGCAATGAAGTGGCCAAGTTTGGGATAAATTTCCATAGTGGTTATGAGGCCTCGGAAAGATTTTAATTCTTTTGTATTTTGTGGGATTGGAGCCTCTTTGATGGCCTTAACTTAATCCTCCATGAGGTGTAGGGTTTTTTATCGACTCGGTACCCAAAGTAGATCACTTTGCCTGCCTAGAACATACATTTTTCTTGTTTGAGACAGACACATGCGTCAGAAAATCATCTCAAAACCCCCGCCAGGTTTGTTAGATACTCTTTTTCCATAGTTCCTGTGATTAGTACACTGTCTAAGGATATGGCTCATATCTAGTTTGGTGAAGGTTTGACCTCCTGCCAATTTGGCATTTAGATTTTCTAGACGTGGCATGGGATACTGATCTAAACGTGAGGCTTTATTAACCATTAGTTTATAGTCCCCGCAAAGGTTGACCGACTTGTTGAGCTTGAGGATATGGACTACGGGTGCAGCCCACTCTGTGAACTGCACTGGTCATGTTACCCAAAGCTCTCTAACCGCTCAAGTTCAGTCTTTATTTTAGTAAGTAAAGTGGATGGGACTGGCTGTGCCCCGAAATAATTGAGTAGAGCATCAGGGGTAACATAAATCTTTGCCCCCGTTCCCTTTATTCGACCAAGTTCTTCTTGGAATATCTCAGAATATTTGCAAATGATCCCATACAGTCTGCCGGTTCCTAGTTTAAAGATTTGTAGTCAGTCCAGACGGATCTTCTGGAGCCAGTCTCTGCTCAAGGGTTGGGTCCTGGTCCTCGTACAACTATGAGCGGGAGCCAGCCTGTCTGCTGCCCATAGGTAACCAGGGTTATAGAGGCCCCCATAATCTTCAAAGGTTCCTTTGCATATGTGGCCAAACTGGCCCTGGTGTCTCACAGGCCTCGGGGCAAGATGACCATCCGGAGACGGCAGAAGGTCTGATACCCGATGATGGAGAGGCAACTCCTGTATCCACCTCCCTTACTAGGGAATAGCTATTGACCAAAAGTGTTACTTTTATCAGGGCAGCCTTGGGTGTAATGATGCAGTTTAACTGCATTGTTTCGTCCTCTATGGGATGATAGGCTGGCAAGGCCTGGACCTGAGGTGGCTTTAGCTTTTGTCCTTGACGGCACGCGTACTGCTGATTCTGGCAGCTTAGCCTGGGTTGTGTGCTTTGGCCACACTTACAGCAGTGGATGCTTGTAGTCCTCATGGGAGGCTTCCCTGGTACTTCCGGTATTATCCAGCTTCCTTTTGAGATGCCAGAATATCTTGGCTGAATGTTGAGTTGGTTTTTGGTGAGGCACATGGGAGCCTTCACTGGGAATGCTGGCTTTTCTGTTTGAGGGTCCTCGTCCTCCCAGCCTGAGAATGTTACTGTCCATCATCCCTTGGAGTTCTTGGACCCTTTTCTCAGCATTCTCCAAGGTTTGTATAATTCTTTCGAATTTTGAAATCTAGGGTGGGTTCTGCCACCAATATTTTTTGTATCACAACATTATTGATCCCACACACTGGTCGGTCGTGTAGAATTTCAATCAGGGATGGGCCAAACTCGCAGCGTTCAGCCAGCTTTCTTAATCTAGCCAGGAATTCTGTCACAAGTTCCCCAAGGGCTTCCCAGCCATGTTGAACCGGTAACGCTGGAGGATTACGGCCAGCTTTGGGTCGTTATGGTTCTTTACTTGATCCACAAGCTCATCGAAGATTTTAGCGTCAGGGGCTGCAGGATAAATTAATGTTGAACGTTGGGACCCAGCATACGGTCAAAAGGATCACGCTGTGTCTGTCATCCCCTTCTATGCCGTTGGCGCGGAAGAAGTAGTGCATGCATTCACAAAACTGGGGCCAGTCCTCCACGTCTGCATCATAAAGCTTGAGTTTCCCAAACAAGGGCATTTCCAGGTATTTGCTTTTACTTTGTTTCTTACTGGAGGTGTCGTCAGGGAGTTTGGAAAAGTCTGCTCAGAATCCCATGCTTGATCCTCGTTGTCAATGTAATAATTCCAGGAGGTGCAGAGTGAAAGGCCAAACTGATTTATCTTAAACTGAAAATAAAGCTGCTATCGCGGCCACAAAATAAACATCTTGGCCCAGGACTATCGGCATCTGCCCGTTCGGGTTTGGGCGCTACATTTAAAGTTCCCGCTGATGGGCCCCAGCTGGGCAGGCCTCCATCAGCTCACCACGGGAACTCGTATTCTACAAACTCCATGGGGAGATCAATCAGCGATCCCCCGTGATCCTCGTGAGGGTAATCACAAGGTTTGAGCCTACCATGAGCTTTGATGGTATCAGCTCCTCTCTGGCCATGGCTTCAGCTATGAGTTCCAGTAGTAAAGAGTACTGAGGGAGATAGGAAATGGGTGACGACCAGACAGAGGAAGAGTAGGAAGGCAATGCAGGTGTCCCCTGCGGTCATCTCCCTCGTTTTGGATACTGTTGAGGGAAATGGCTCACGGGGGGAAGGCAGCAATAGCCAGTTTCATGGCACTGTGGCTGGCTCTGTTGCACAGGAAGGCAGGAAAAAGAGTGGTAGAGCTATAGTGATAGGGGATTTGATTGTAAGGGGAGTAGACAGGCGTTTCTGCGGATGCAAACGAGACTCCAGGAAGGTATGTTGCCTCCCGGGTGCAAGGGTCCTGGATGTCTCAGAGTGGCTGCAGGACATTCTAAAGGGGGAGGGTGAACAGCCAGCTGTCGTGGTGCATATAGGCACCAATGATTTAGGTAAAAAACAGGATGAGATCCAACATGCTGAATTTAGGGAGTTAGGAGATAAACTAAAAAGTAGGACCTCAAAGGAAGTAATCTCAGGATTGTTATCAGTGCCACGTGCTAGTCAGAGTAGGAATGACAGGATGAATGCGTGGCCTGAGAGATGGTGCAGGAGGGAGCGATTCAGATTGTTGGGACATTGGAACCGGTTCTGGGAGAGGTGGGACCATTACAAATCGGACGGTCTACACCTGGGCAGGACTGGAACCAATGTCATCGGGGGGTTGTTTGCTAGCGCGATTGGGGAGGGTTTAACCTAATGTGGCAGGGCGATGGGATGCAGGAAGTCAGAGAGTAGTAAAGAAGGGACAGAAACAAAAGCTAGTAAGGAGAAAAGTGGAAGGCAGAGAAACGGATTGAACTGCCTAGTATGGCAGGGGGATGGGAACCAGAGCAGTAGGTCAGCGGGAGAAATAACTGAAGGAGAGCTACAGACTAAGGTAGGTAAGATTAAGAGGAAGAGCAGGCAGGGAGTGGTTGGTCAACGGAGCAGGGCTGGTGGGCTGAAGTGCATTAGTTTCAATGCGAGGAGTATTTCAGGTAAGACAGATGAACTTAGAGCTTGGATTAGTACATGGAATTATTATGTTGCTATTACAGAAACTTGGTTGCCATGATGTGGAGATGCCAGCGTTGGACTGGGATGAGCACAGTAAGAAGTCTTACAACACCAGGTTAAAGGCCAACAGGTTTGTTTTGAAACACTAGCTTTCGGAGCACAGCTCCTTCCTCAGGTGAATCTGCATCTGTGCTCTGAAAGCTAGTGATTCAAAACAAACCTGTTGGACTTTAACCTGGTGTTGTAAGACTTCTTACTGTCCAGAAACTTGGTTGAAAGAGGGACAGGATTGGCAACTAAATATTCCATGATTTAGATGCTTCAAGCAGGTTAGAGGGGGATGCAGAAGGGGTGGGGAAGTTGCATTATTGGTTAAGGAGAATATCACAGCTGTGTTGAGGGAGGACACCTTGGAGGGTTCAGGCAGCGAGGCAATCTGGGTAGAGCTCAGGAATAGGAGGGGTGCTGTCACAATGTTGGGGGTTTACTACAGACCTGACAGCCAGCGGGAGATAGAGGAGCAGATATGCGGACAGATCTTGGAAAGATGCATAAACAATAGGGTTGTGGTGGGTGATTTTAACTTTCCCTATATTGACTGGAACACACTTACTGCTAGAGGCATGGATGGAGCAGAATTTGTAAGGAACGTCCAGGAGGGTTTCTTGAAACAATATGTAAATAGCCCAACTGAGGAAGGGGCCATATTAGTCCTGGTGCTGGGAAATGAGTCTGGTCAGGCGATCAAAGTTTCAGTAGATCTTTTTGGGAACAGTGATCATAATCTACAAATTTTAAGCTGCTTATGGAAAAGGACAAGAGTGGTCCTCACGTGAAGGTGTTAGACTGGGGGAAGGCTAATTACAACATCATTAGGCAGGATCTGGAGAGTGTTGACTCGGCGAGGCTGTATGAGGGACAATCAGCACCCGGCATGTGGGAGGCTTTCAAATGTCAGTTGAATCGAATTCAGGAACGGCATGTACCTGTGAGGATGAAAGATAAGGGTGGTAGGTATAGGGAACACTGGATAATGAGGAATATTATGAATCCTGTCAAAAAGAAAAAGGAATCGTTCATAAGGTCTAAAAGGCTTGGGACAGATGAAGCCCTTGAAGAACACAAAGCAATAGGAAGGAACTTAAAGTAGGAGTTAGGAAGGCTAAAAGGGGTCATGAAATGTCATTGGTAAACAGGATTAAGGAAAATCCTAAGGTGTTTTATACATATGTAAAGAGTAAGAGGGTAGCCAGAGAAAGGATTGGTCCATTCAAGGATATTGAGGGAATCTATGTATGGAACCAGAGGAAATGGGAGAGATACTAAATGAATACTTTGTGTCAGTATTCACCAAAGAGAAGGACTTGGTGGATGAGGAACCTAGGGTAGAGTGTGTAGATATTCTGAGTCATGTTGATATTAATAAAGAGGAAGTGTTGGGCATCTTAAAACGCATTAAAGTAGATACGTCCCCAGGGCCTGATGAGATCTACCCCAGAATACTGCGGAAGGCAAGGGAGGAAATTTCTGGGGCCTTGACAGTAATCTTTGTATCCTCATTGGCTTCAGGTGAAGTTCCAGAGGACTGGAGAGTAGCCAATGTTGTTCCATTGTTTAAGAACGGCAGCAGGGATAACCTAGGAAATTATAGGCCGGTGAGCCTTACATCAGTGGTAGGGAAACTATTGGAAAAGATTCTTAGAGATAAGATTTACTCACATTTGGAAACAAATGGACGTATTAGTGATGAACAGCATGGTTTTGTGAAGGGGAGGTCGTGCCTCACTAATTTGATCGAGTTTTTCGAGGAAGTGACAAAGATGATAGATGAGGGAAGGGCAGTAGATGTTGTATACATGAACTTCAGTAAAGCCTTTGACAAGGTATTTCATGGTAGACTGGTACAGTAGGTGAAGTCACATGGGATCAGAGGAGAGCTGGCAAGTTGGATACAGAACTGGCTTGAGCACAGAAGGCAGACGATAGCAGCAAAAGGGTGCTTTTCTGAATGGAAGGCCATGACTAGCGGCATTCTACAGGGATCTGGGGCGAAATTCTCCACCCCGCCCCGCCACATTTCTGCGCTGATCGGCCGGCGGGAGTCTCCGTAACGCCGGCCGGTCAATGGGGTTTCCCATTGTGGGGCAGCCCCACGCTGTCGGGAAACCCCCGGGCGCCGGCAGAACGGAGACTCCCGCCGGCGGAGAATGACGCCCCAGTTCTGGGACCTTTGTTGTTCGTGGAGTATATAAATGGTTTGGAAGAAATTGCAGCTGGTCTGATTAGTAAGTTCGCAGACGACACAAAAATTGGTGGAATTGCTGATAGTGAAGAGGATTGTCAGAGGATACAGCAGGATATAAATTGGTTGGAGTCTTGGGTGGAGAAATGGCAGATGGAGTTTAATCCGGACAAGTGTGAGGTAATGAACTTTGGAAGGTCCAATGCATGTAGGAATCACACAATAAATGGTAGAACTGTTGCGACTACTGATAGGCAGAGAGATCTGGGTATGCATGTCCACTGATCACTGAAAGTGGCAACGTATGTGGATAATGTGGTCAAGAAGGCACACGCCATGCTGGCCTTCGTCGGTCAGGGCATTGAATATAAAAATTGGCAAGTCATGTTGCAGCTGTACAGGACCTTGGTTAGGCCTCATTTGGAATATTGTGTATAATTCTGGGCGCCACACTACCAGGAGGATGAGGATGCTTTGGAGAGGGTACAGAAGCGGTTTACTAGGATGTTGCCTGGTATGGAGAGCATTAGATAAGAGGAGAGGTTAGATAAACTCTGACTGGAACGACGGAGGTTGAGAGGTGACATGATAGAGGTCTACAAGATTATGAGTGGCATGGACAGAGTGGATAGTCAGATGCTCTTTCCTCGGGTAGGAGAGTCAAATACCAGGGGACATAGGTTTAAAGTGCGTGGGGAAAAATTTTGATCAGATGTGCGAGGCAAGTTTTTTTACACAGAGGGTGATAAATAAATGGAACTCGCTGCCTGGGAGGTGGTGGGAGCAGGTACAATAATATAATTTAAGGGACATCTAGACAAATATATGAATAGGCTGGGAATGGAAGGATACGGACTCCGTAAGTGCAGACGGTTTCAGTTTAGGCAGGTACCATGGTGGCCGCAGGCTTGGAGGGCCGCAGGGCCTGTTCCTGTGCTGTATTCTTTGGTTCTTCTCGTGGCCAGCATAATTCCTTCCAGGGGGGTCAGATTATGTTGCCTCACCTGCCCCTCCAATTAACTGCTGTTGCCTACAATGTTACACCACCTTGTCCTACAAGGTAGATGTTTTCCAAGTTTGTGCTATAAGGTAATATTTCAAAGACCATGGCCGGGATTCTCAGGTATCCGGTGGGCGGGCCTTATCGGCGCCAAAGAGTGGCATGAACCACTCCAGCATCGGGCCGCCAGGAAGGTGCGGAACCCTGCACACCTTCAGGGCCTCCGCCGGCCGGCGCATGCGCAGGAGCGCCAGCTTGTTCCCAGAACCGCTGGTGTGATTCCTGCGCATGCGCAGGGGGTTTCTTCTCCGCGCCAACCATGGTGGAGCTTTACAGTGGCCGGCGCAGAGGGAAAGAGTGCCCCCATGTCACAGGCCCGCCTGCAGATCGGTGGGCCCCGATCGCGAGCCGGGCCATCGTGGGGGCCCCCCCCCCTGGGCCAGATCCCCCCGCGCGCCCCCCCCCGAGGACTCCGCAGGCCGCCCAGGTCCCGCCGGTAAGAACCTTGTGTAATTTACGGCGGTGGGGCTGGCCGAAAACGGGCGGCCGCTCGGCCCATCGCGGAGCGGAGAATTGCCGGGGGGGCCGCTGCCAACGGCCCCGACCGGCGCGGTGCGATTTCCGCCCCACCAAAAAAACGGCACCGGAGAACTCGGCAGCTGGCGGCGGGGCGTGATTCATGCCGACCCCCCGGCGATTCTCCGGCCCGGCGGGGGGTCGGAAGATCCCACCCCATATCCTTCCTGCATGACTGCCAGCATCTGCTCCATCCACATTGCACCTCTTTGTTAAGAGCTGCCAATTTACTTTAAGCAGTGCAGCTTTTATGTGGTGTTATCCACTCACGAGACTGGCTCCATTGCTAAATCATTCAGCTATAAACAGCTCAGTTAGGAAAACGATTTTAAACAGCAGGCAGCATGAAGCTGGATTGAAAGGGTTCCGTTTAATCACATATCGTACCCTTGAGGCACGATCAATTGAACAAAGACTAGAGTTGGATACAATTGAGGCTTTATTGCTCTAAGATGTGTGGCCTCCCACAGCAGCTGGCGAAATGGCTGCTGAATGGAGGACACGCATATTTATACTCCCGCCTACTGGGCGGAGCCAGCAGGCAGGGACTACCGGCGAACCTGTAGTACAGTTCCTACTTTACATCACCGAATACAGGTGTAACAGTGGTTTACCACAACCCTTATGACTATTTTGGTGGCCTATCAGTTCCTTCACTTTTTATAGTTTGATTCACCTCCTCCAGTAAATCCACTTCCTCTTTGAGGATGAAAAGTTAGGGAGGCAGAAAGTGAAGAAAATTATTGGAGCCCTGTTGGAAATTCTTACCCACTTTGTGTAAAAGTTTTTGTTTGATTGAAGAGGACCAATCAGCTCTCCTGGAAAATCTCTTGTCCTTCCATCCAAGCCACATAATGGCCTGGATTCTCAGTTTCACAATGCTGGAAAGGCGAATCACAAATGGATGGAGAATCACGGGTCATCCAAAAATAAAGGTTGCAGCTGGGGTCGATTCCAACACTATGCTCCCTCACTGGTATGTTTGCGCCCCGTGCCGGTGCTTCCATGCAAAACCATTATTTGCATAGATTTCCATATCATTAGCGACTTGGACACTTCATGCTCCATCCCTCCCGATGTTCCACCCTCTTATGGAGACGTCTCATGGGCGTGAATTAGTGCAAGTATTTACAAGTGGCGTCTGGGCGCCATGGCTGCAGAGGGGGAATGGGAGGCTATAAATATACTGAAAAAGCCTCCTCGGGCTTGCTGGGAGGTGGCTGCCCAAGTTGGGGGCAGTAGCGGGGAACAACCTGGTGGCAAATGCGTGGACTCGGGGTGTCGTGCTGTGGATCAGGGTGGCGTTACTCAGATCATCTATCTTTTAAACGCACCCCTTAGGCGCTATTTATAGGCACCTGGCTGTTCACTCTGCTGGGTACTGCATGTGTGCTTTGGATGCTCAGACGGCCTCTGGTCATCTGGGAACCTACCTAGGCCGTGCCTCGGGACACCCTCATACCCCAACTGTATCATCCAGGGTTGGGTGTAGTCAAGCTCAATCAGGGACCCACCAGGTGGTGGCACTCGTCAGAGGTGCTTTCCCACTGTGGAGGAAGCAGGGAATCAGCAGAGCACCAACTAGAGGACACCTGCACCGTGGCATTTGGTGCCCTCTCTGATTCTCTGCCCCTCTCAGGGCAGAGGCCTCACCAGTGACCCCCATCCCTCCGGATCACCAGCTGTCTCCACCTGCTGAGGTGGGCACTGCTGACTGCCCCTGCCACACCTCCCAGACAGTGTTCAGGAGGACAGGCTTGAGCCTGCGGCCCATCCTGGGGAAGAGGGTCTCCCTCCGAACCTCACTGGTATGGAGCTGTGGGTCCACCTCGGACACCCGACCTCAGGGAGCCAGTCTTCTGTGAGCCATCTTGGTGGCTGCAGTGAGTATGTGGTCAGTGGATCATTTAGAAACGCCAGCTGTCCGAGCTAACTCCAGCCTCAGCTGTTACAATGGCCGCTGGGCTGGGAATTGCTCTGAATTCGCACCAGCAGAGTGCCGGCCTATTTGCATGTCCCGACTCGCTTGCTGAATAGCATGCCCAACGGAAGTGCGTATCGCGCACTATTCAGTCCCAGCATAAATATCTTGCAAACAGAGAATTCTAGCCAATATTCACTTGTGGACTGAGGCAGGTGGAGTAAATAGGTGGAAACATCTTTGGAAAAGAGCAGCTAATACTTTTGTTTTCCAATTTGTCAAACCAAATAGTGGCAATAAGTGTGAACTAACAATAACAGAATTTCAGCCGAATACAATATAATTTCCTCAGAGAAACCTTCAAGATGAACCATTTTGTAATAAAATGATTCAGCCGCTTTTTACAGTGACTGCTGTTGTAATTCTGTTGAGATTTGGATCACATTGGCAATTTTGTAGAAGATAGCAGCACTTGCATCTGACTGGTATGACAGGAAGATAATAAAGTGCTTATCTACATTAAAACATTGAACAAAAAATGACAGCAGGTAAGTATTCATGATACAATTCCATTGTTGTAATAGTGTTCAGTTCGAAAGAATGAAGAATTTTGAGTAGAAGTAAGTGACAGTAAGAAGAAAGTGACTGCAGAAGAATGGGTGGAATTTGTGCACTAAACCTATTAAACTTGTAACATATCCCTAGATGATTGACTTATGCAATTTCTATTCTACCTGAGTTCAGTGTTGCTCAGCATAACTTTTAGATCTCACAATTCAAATGTTTTTTAAAGGTCTGACTGTTTTACCTTCCGATGGTCTCTGTGAATTAAATAAAAATATGTTGCATTTCCACAAGCTGTGTAAGTGTTGTTTCTTTTGTGTAAACTATCCCCACAGCTTCCACTCCGACCACCAGCTGCTATGTTTTCTCTATTCTAATGAATGGCAGCAGAAGATTAATCCAATCCATGAAACTTAAAGTGGCATAAAACAGCTGAAAGAAAAAGGAACTAAGAGCTTTTACTGAATCCCTGTTATTTGGGGGGGGAACATTTATACTTAGCATGAATGCTGTCCTTCAGATGCTCTCTTTGAAGGAGTCAATTAAGAACCCCAGTGCAAAAGCACACCCCCTTAACCCGTAGCTAGAGGTGAGTTATCATCACCAGTCCAGCTAAGTTAACTTTCTTTAGCTGCAACAGCAGAAATCCATTAACACCAATGTGCATCACTCATATTGCTCCGCCAAATGTAAACATTTATCAACATCAGACAAAGGCACGAAATGTAGCATTTTTAGGTAGACAACTCTACAATCGTTATACTTTAAATCAAGTAAAGAGCAATTTCTATTTAAACAGTACTTTTCATTATCACCCAGTGTCTCAAAGTGCTTTACAGTCTATGAAGTATTGTTGTAATGTAGGAAATGCGGCAGCAACCTTGCATACAACGAACTCCCACGCACAGCAATGTAATAATGACCAAGTTATTTGTTTTTTGTGATGTTGATTGAGGGATAAATGTAGTCCAGGGCACCAGGGATAACTTCCCTACTCTTCCTTGAAAAGGTACCATGGGATCTTTGAGTAGGCAGATGGGGCCTTGGACACCTCACCAGCACTGCACTGGAGTATCAGCATTGATTTTTGGGCTCAAGCCCTGGAAGGTTTACTACAATTCATCTTCAAAAGTAAAAGAAGGACTTGCATTTATGTGGCGTTTTTCAAGACCACCAGCTTTGCAGCCAATGAAGGTCTCTCGAGATTTAATGTAATAAACAAGTATTCAGATACAAAAACAACACAATATCTGATGAAGGAACGGGGCGGGGGGGCACATTGAAGGAGTAATTGCTTGATGAGAGGAAGGCGGGAATTGTTCATAGGAAACTCTCTTTTTTGAGAAAGTCTGTTTTCTCCTCCTTGGCTTCCTGCAGGAGATGAAAGTTTTACCCTGATTGCCATTGTGTCAGTGTTGCCAATTCGGCACCGGAGACGCCAATAATATTGCTCTTTTTATTAACTGGATACTAATATGACAGTTATTAATGATGATATTGCATTCAGAGTCGCCAGGTATCAGATGGGACCACCACAAGGTTTAGCCGGATATCGATCAAAGATCTAACAACCAGTTAGTTAGTTCAAGTTCAATTATAGTGTATTTACACAATAATTACTTCGACATGCAACATAAAACACGACAAGCTAAATTATACCTAACACTACAATAACCTGTACTTAACTTCAGGCACCCAGATTTATGCAGAGGAACAAGGCCTTTGTTCGGATCTTGCGTGGCTGGGTCTGGAGAAGTGACTTCGTTTCTGCTGGGCTCATCCGTCTGCTAGCAATCGTTGATCTTGAACTTGCTTCTGGTCGTGGTGCTGCAATTGGTTTTGGGCACAAGAGAGTGCCGGTGCGCCGGGGCCAATAGAGACCGAACACATGGCAGTGTCTCTTTTTATCCTTCGGGGGTTTCACGCTCTTTTGGGCAGTCCTTAGCTTTGGACCCAATAATTTGACAGGCTTCGATTACTGCCTTCGATTTTAGCCAATAAAGGGGAAGGTACCTTGATGGCTGGGCGTGTCCTGAGCGGTTATTGACCTTGCCTGTTTGGTCTTCCTGGGTGAATGGGTGGCTCTGGATCTGATAACTGAGTACAAGTCTTTTGTTCTGGGGAAATGGGCCATTAGAATGCAAATCGGCTGGGGTTTCGATACTGTCTGGTTATCTAGTGGCAAATATACACTTAAGCTCTGAGTTTGTCTGGATCCTGCATTGGCCATATTTCCCGTGATTCTTTGCAAGTGGCCATGTTTCTCTCTATTAAGTGGTCATCCCACATGGCTACATCAGGAACACAGTAGATAAGATGAAAGCCTGTGGAAATGAAAAGGACAGGAAGCTGCCGTACCAGCTTCATCCGTCACACAGAGCCAGGGGCAGAAACACAGCTATCTCTAGTCCACTTTGCATGCACATCTGATCCTCTTTACCTTGATCACCCACCCGCTTGTGAATTTGCTTTGTAGTACTTACGGGACAAACAAAACAGGAGTGCTTAAGGAGCAGCTTGATATAAGCCAAATCTAATAGAGACAGTGCTAACACTACTCCCTGCTGCCTGCAACACAGCTGCATTTATTTTAGGTATGTTGTAAATTCCAGAAAATAATTCTATTTTATTTAATGCCCGACACTCTAGGATGCACAGGGACTTAAAAGGAGCTCTGAGAACCTATTTACTTAGCACAGCAATTACCAAGAACAATCTTTGGGGTAAACTAAGAACCTGGCTGCATCATGGATACTGCTTCTAACTGTTCCACTAAGCAGCTGAGGCTGTCATTTTTTGATTATACCACAACTAGTTGATTGCCCTCCCTATCCAGTGTAATTTTCCCCCTGATGACAAGGCATATTGGGTGCAGTGAGTGCTGTATGAACTAAATGCATCACACATGACTGCCTTGATGATGGTGGTGGTGCTGTGGCAAAGCATCAAATGATTCTGGTTTCTGTCAACTTGCTTCTATTGATTTCTGCTTTGTGACACCGAGGAGCTGATGTTCAGTGAAAGTACGTTATAACAGGAAGAAGAATTACCACTTCAACCCAGGAGCATCTCACTTTCAAGTGTAGCATTGAATATGTAACTTATTTCCATTTTATATCCGTGGAAATGTAATATTCTAGAGGTAAATGTATGTTATGTATTCTTAAATTATATAAATGAGATACTCAACAGATCAATATTGCACCAAAATATTATCTCCTGTTGTCAGTGACATGATCATTAATCACATTTGATTGTATTGCAATTAGATGGTTACTGATCATGTGACTCACAGAACAATATTATAAGGTCCATTCTCTGGTTTTAGACTGCGCAATCAATTACATTTCTTTCTGGTATGAGATGGGTCTATTTAATGGACCAGGAGGATCATTTTATCAGTCTGTACACCTGGCGGAGAGCATCACCTGTCAGGAGCATGAGTGCGTAAAATCTATTTAAACTACAATATCTTGCAATTGTTTCTGTCACAATATAATGGAAAAGTGTAAAACCTCCTTTGATCTCTAGGTGCAGTTGTGGACGTCAGTGGATTGGAAAGAGTTTCTATAGAATTAATTTAATAGAATGTTTGTACCAGTGGTAGCTCCACATTGAAGCCATTTACTCTAATATTCCTTCCCTGGCAAAATTCCACACCAACACCCCTGCACCCCCTTCCACAAATGGTTTTGCCACAAATATAAACCAGAGAAAATCCTTCTACTCTACTGCATGATGTTGCTCTCATCTGACGACGAGAAGAATTGTAACCTTCATTTTTCACAGAAACCATACATAAGTTATGAAATGAACTCCATTGTGTTACATATACAGCCAATAAAAGCATACATTATAATAAAATCAATGAATACAGTTAACAGTCAGGTACAACTCTTGCTCCTCAGGGTTTCCAATGATGTTTCTAAACTTCTTTGAACTTTGCAGTTATGGTCTATGTGTCACACGAATACCCAGTTGTGTAGCTGCATTTGCAGCCCAGCCATTATCGTCGCTTCACTGGAGTGGAGATAATGGACTGAAATCACAATGCCAGAATTATGTCATCAAGCACTGAAAATGCCTTTACTATGCTTTTTTAATGAAAAAACTGAAAATCAATCTTGTTTACATTACATTACACAGTAGGCAGTACAACCTGGCATTTACTCCACTTGTGAGAAGAACCCAGATTCTAGATGAAACTCAGCATGCTTAAGCTCGAAGGCTGAGCGAGTGAGCGATGCTTATCATAACTGTTTATAATTTAGAACTCTTGAGTTGTCACGTGGCATGTCAGAGCAAGGCTTCTGTGTTGCAAAGTTTTTGGTCACTGTTTCAGGCCGCCACCAGCCAGATTGTGGACATTAGGCTGATTTTAGCACAGGGATAGTTGGTGAAGGCCATTTCTCCCTGATGCCCATTACAGAAGATTAGAAGTGAGTCCTGGTAATTGAAACCTATTTGGCAAAAATCTTTCCTCTGCGAGTAATTCAGCTGCCTGTGACGTATACAAAATAGAAATGACACTTGGTGCAGTAATGAAAGAGGCTATGATAAGACTGTAATTCAGATATATAATATAGATGAAGTTGCAATTATTACAACACTTTTCTGGCTGGCCTCCCGTAATCCACTCTGCTTAAATTTGTATTTTTGCAAAACGCCGCTGCCCCATATCCTAACTTGCCCCAAATCTTGTTGCCGTCTGCTTGCTGACCTGCACTGACTCTCAGTTTGACAAATCCTCAAATTTATAGGATGGAATTTCCGCCGTCCCTGCTTCCCAATGGCGTGTTTTATGGTTCCACTGTTGCCAATGGGGTTTCTTCTTGTTCTTCACACCCTCTACCGCCGGGGAACCCGTGGCATGCCTCGCTGTCTTGGCCAGACTATCCTGTCTACGGGAATGGCTGGAAAATCCCACCCATAATGTTCATCTATTTTACCTCTCTCCTTAGCCTCCTCATTCCTTTCTCTCTTTGTAGCCTATGCAGCGCGACAAGCTATAGGGATCTCTGCACTCTTGCAATTCAGGTCTCTTACACAAAAAGATTTTAATTGGTCCATCGTTGTCCTTTCAGCAACCATGGGCCTAATCTCTGAAATCCTCTTGAAAAACTCCCTCTGCCTCCCTCTCTTCCTGTTTAAATTTCCCTTTAAAACTTGTTATAACCTGCCTACTTACCATTGGCTGAGGACTAATGACAATCCCACAATCCTGTGGGAGTATGGGCTTCCCCAATGAGGGGGGGCGGAGAAACCATTAGTAAACTCCTAGTATCAATAAAGCTGGCCAGTTTGGAACCAGCAGGAAGGAGTGTGCAGCAAGGGAAGTTGCTGCTGCTGTTATAATATATATATATATATGTTATTGTAAATAAATGTTATTACTTTGTATCCTTAAAACTCGTGCTGGACTCTTCGTGGCCCTCACAAAACTGGCGACGAAGGTTAAAGTGAATAGCTGTCTACACTGCTGAAGCCACCTACCTGGATTTTTGTTGGATACAGGTTGGAAGTTGTTTTCTATCATACCATGCCTCTGTACGGACGTTTGGATGTTTTTGATGCTGCGCTGGAAAGCTGGAACTAGTACACACAACGGATGCGTTACTATTTCCGGGCAAACAATATCACCGAAAACGAGCGCCAGGTGGTCATATTGCTCACCGCCTGCAGCCCGCATACGTTTGGGGTGATTAGGAGCCTTACGTACCCAGCTGCGCCGGACACCAAAACGTTTGATGAACTTGTGAATATAGTGGGGCAATATTTTAACCCAACCCCATCCACGATAGTCCAGCGTTACCGGTTTAATACCGCTGAGAGGACCCCTGGAGAATCCCTTGCCGATTTTCTATCCAGGCTACGCAGGATTGCGGAGTACTGTGACTATGGTGAGACCTTGTCAGAAATGTTACGCGACCGTTTGGTTTGCGGTATTAACAATGCGGCCACCCAGAGAAAGTTGTTAGCTGAGCCAACATTGACTTTTCAACAGGCCATTCAAATAATATTGTCCCGAGAGAGCGCAGAACGAGCAGTGCAGGAGCTACAGGGAATGGAAGTGCATGCCTTGGGGCGCAACCCCTTCCGTCGAAAACGTCCCCCCGCACTCCTGCGGTACCTTGGGCGAGGCAACGTCCGGACCGATGCCAGTGGCCGTCGGTCATTCCTCCCCGAAGGGAGTCTTCTCCAGAACCATTGGATGAGGAGCCATGTCCGTGTCAGACTTGTAGGCGCCGACCCCGTCGCGGACGGCGGTCCTGGGGACGCCAGAGGCGCCGTCGTTCCAACCGAAACTGGGACCAGCCCAGGGGCCGTAACTGGGACCAGCCCAGGGGCCGTACCTTCCATGTGGATGAACCTGCGGCGACTACTCCTGAGGACGTGGAGATGGAGGACGACTGCCTGCAGTTGCATTGTGTGGCAGCTCCCCGTGTGGCCCCCATTAAGGTGACAGTACGGGTCAATGGCCACCCGCTTGAGATGGAGTTGGACACTGTCGCAGCTGTCTCCGTGATCGCCCAGAGGACATTCGACCGCATCAAGCAGGGTATACAGACCCTTACATTAACCGACTCACAGGCCAGGTTGGCCACCTACACGGGGGAACCACTGGACATTGCAGGAACTACAATGACCCCTGTTGTTTATGGACGCCAGGAGGGGCGTTTCCCACTTATCGTGGTGCGCGGCCATGGGCCCAGCCTGTTGGGTCGGGACTGGTTGCGCCATTTGCGGTTGCAATGGCAGCACATCCTCCAAACAGTTTCTGAAGGGTTGACTGAGGTGCTAGGACGATACCCAGATGTATTCCAACCTGGTTTGGGGAAAATAAAAGGGGCCGTAGCCCGTATCCAAGTCGAACCAGGAGCCACGGCGCGCTATTTCCGGGCGCGCCCGGTGCCTTACGCCTTGCTCGAGAAGGTAGAAGGGGAGCTCACTCGTTTGGAGAGTTTGGTTATTATCAGGCCCGTCCGTTTTGCTGACTGGGCAGCACCAATTGTACCTGTAATGAAGCCAGATGCCACAGTTCGCTTGTGTGGCGACTATAAACTTACAGTGAATACGGCTTCCCGACTCGACCGATATCCAATGCCTCGCATAGAGGATCTCTACGCGAAGCTTGCAGGTGGACTCTCGTTCACAAAATTAGATATGAGTCACGCCTACCTGCAGTTGGAGCTGGACCCTGCCTCCCGACCATATGTAACGATTAATACACACCGGGGCCTGTATGAATATACACGGTTGCCCTTTGGAGTATCCTCTGCCTGCGCAATTTTTCAACGTGTTATGGAGGGCATTTTGAGAGGTTTACCATGTGTTGCTGTCTACTTAGATGACGTTTTGATTACAGGGACGTCGGAGCAGGAGCATTTGGAAAATCTGGAGGCTGTCCTTAGACGCCTTTCGGAGGCTGGAGTCCGTTTACGTCGCACAAAGTGCGTATTTCAGGCAAAGGAAGTAGTCTACCTAGGTTATCGGGTGGACCGCAAAGGTTTGCACCCCGTCGCAGAGAAGGTGCGTGCAATTCAACAGTCCCCCGCCCCGACTGACACTTCGCATCTTCGTTCTTTTGTCGGTCTCGTAAACTATTACGGGAAGTTCCTCCCCAATCTGGCAACTACGCTGGCCCCTTTGCACCTTCTGCTAAAGAAAAATCACACCTGGGTTTGAGGTCAGCCGCACGAAACCGCTTTCCGGCGGGTAAAGCAACAATTGTCGTTGTCTGGGTTACTAACCCACTATGATCCTGGAAAGCCTTTGCTCGTCACATGTGATGCATCCCCGTATGGTATTGGGGCCGTCCTGTCCCACAAGATGGAGAACGGGGCCAAGCGACCGATAACTTTCGCCTCCCGCAAATTGACTGCAGCGGAGAAAAAGTACGCGCAGATCGAGAAGGAGGGCCTGGCAGTGGTTTTTGCGGTGAAATGCTTCCACCAGTACGTGTATGGCCGCCATTTCACTATCGTGACTGATCATAAGCCTCTGCTGGGACTTTTCAGAGAGGATAAGCCAATACCGCCCATTGCTTCCGCACGGATCCAGCGCTGGGCTTTGTTGCTTGCTGCATACGAGTATTCTCTGGAGCACAAACCAGGTACGCAGATAGCAAATGCCGACGCACTGAGCCGATTGCCTTTATCGACTGGCCCCATGTCGACCCCCACGACCAGTGAGGTGGTTGCAACCCTAAATTTTATGGACACCTTGCCTGTCACGGCATCACAGATCCGTGAGTGGACCCAGACGGAGCCAGTCCTGTCAAAGGTTCGGCACATAGTCCTGTATGGTGGGCAGCATAGACAGCTCCCAGGCGAGTTGCGGGCATTTTCCTCCAAGCTGTCAGAATTCAGCGTGGAAGACGGCATCCTCTTGTGGGGGACGCGTGTGATTGTCCCGGAAAAAGGCCAGGAGCTGATACTAACAGACTTGCACAATGGGCATCCAGGTGTGACCAAAATGAAAATGTTGGCCCGGAGTTATGTCTTGTGGCCAGGCCTCGACACCGACATTGAGAAGATGGCCCAAAACTGCTCCATTTGCCAGGAGCATCAGAAGCTTCTGCCGGCTGCGCCCCTACATCACTGGGAATGGCCAGGGCAGCCTTGGGCACGCTTGCATGCAGATTTCGCAGGCCCTTTTCAAGGATCCATGTTCCTTCTATTAATTGACGCCCAGTCTAAATGGCTAGAGGTGCATAAGATGCAGGGGACAACGTCCTGCGCAACAATTGAAAAGATGCGTTTGTCTTTTAGTACGCATGGCCTCCCCGAGGTGCTGGTCACGGATAACGGCACTCCATTCACGAATGAGGAGTTTGCGAGG
This sequence comes from Scyliorhinus torazame, assembly GCF_047496885.1. Lineage (NCBI taxonomy): Eukaryota > Metazoa > Chordata > Chondrichthyes > Carcharhiniformes > Scyliorhinidae > Scyliorhinus > Scyliorhinus torazame. Next base: position 124,420,913 of record NC_092709.1, read on the forward strand.
TTCACGAAGATGAACGGCATCCGCCATATCCGCACTGCCCCTTACCACCCGGCTTCAAATGGGTTGGCAGAGCGCAGTGCAGACATTCAAAAGAGGCCTAAAGAAGCAGTCTTCCGGATCAATGGACACGAGATTGGCTCTCTTTTTGTTTACGTATAGGACCACCCCCCATGCGGTGACTGGGGTAGCTCCCGCAGAACTCCTAATGGGCCGGAGACTTCGCACCCGCCTTAGTATGGTTTTCCCGGACATTGGCGCAAAAGTATGCTGCACACAAGAACGGCAGGGACAGGGATTTTCTCGGCATCGGCAGATTCGGCAGTTTGCGCCCGGTGACCCAGTGTTCGTTCGGAATTTTGCTGGTGGTGCCCAGTGGGTTCCTGGTGTAATCTTTCGCCAAACGGGCCCTATATCTTACCAGATGCAAGCCCAGGGTCGTCTCCAGCGCAAACATGTAGACCACGTTCGGTCCAGAAGACTATCCCCTCAAAAGATTCCCTGCCCCCGGAGCTCATTTCTACAGCCGCAGAGACCAGAGACAAGGGAAGGTAGTCCTCACAATCTTCCACTGGTGCCTCACTCGAAGCCTGCGCACGTCGTTACAGAACCGAATGGAGATAGAGATGCTGACATGACGGAGGCAGCAGACTCTGACTCCGAGATGGAGACAGAGGATGCATCAGAGAGGGAATCCTCGGGTCCACAGGCCGTGGATGTACAACCGTTGCGCCGTTCATCACGGAAGCGCCGGTCTCCGTCTCGCTACATGCCGCCTGATCCAGAGCCGCGTGCAAATGGTGTCTGGCCTGCGGCAAAACGAGTCCGACGCCCTCCTTCGCCAGGGACTTCGGTGGATTCCTTGGACTTTGGGGGGGAGGGATGTTATAACCTGCCTACTTACCATTGGCTGGGGACTAATGACAATCCCACAATGAGCTTCCCCAATGAGGGGGGGCGGAGAAACCATTAGTAAACTCCTAGTATAAATAAAGCTGGCCAGTTTAGGAACCAGCAGGAAGGGAAGTTGCTGCTGCTGTTATATATATATATATCTATGTTATTGTAAATAAATGTTATTACTTTGTATCCTTAAAACTCATGCTGGATTCTTCGTGGCCCTCACAAAAAAACTTATCAGCATGGATTTCAAAAGAGTAAATCTTGCTTGACCAACCTTGTTGAATGTTTTGAGCAGGCAACAGTCAAATTAGACAATGTATTGCAGTAGCTGTAACTTGCCTGGATTTTCAAAAAGTCTTTGATAAGGTACCCCATTATAAATGAATTAATAAGGTTAAAACCCTATTATAAATGAATTAATAAGGTTAAAGAATGCGGAATCAAGAGACAGGTCGCAGCATAGATTGCTAGTTGGCTTCAAGACAGAAATCACAACATGGGAAAAAGGGGTAGTTATTGAGAGTGGCGAGGTGAGAAATGGTGTTCAATAAAGAATCAGTGTTGGGACGACTGCTGTTCACAATTTACATTAACGATTTGGACTTTGGAATCAAAAAAGCAATTTCTAAATTTGCGGATGACACCAAGTTGCAGGGATAGTCAATGCTGAGGAGAATGGCAACAAATTGCAGGAGGACATTAAGAAACTTCTCTTCTTGGGCAGTCTCTGGAGGTGGGTTGTGCGGTGGCTGAGTAGTCCATTCCTGGATGCGCAGATTCTGCCACAGGTTGGTGGCAGGTGGTGTTTGATGAGGTGGGTGTGGGAACACCCTGGATTCTGCGCGCTCTTTCCGCTGTTTATTCTTGGCCTCCACATGCTCTACCCTATGACACTCTAGGTGATTGGTACCTTCACGGATGCTTCTTCTCCAGTTTGTGTGTTCTAAGGCAAGAGATTCCCATGTGTCGATGGGGATGTTGAATTTATTTATTGAGGTTGTTAGAGTGTCCTTGTAGCTTTCCCTCTGACCTCATGATCGCTTTCCAGTGGAGCTCGGAGTAGAGAACTTGTGTCGGGCTTGCGGAAATGTGGCCTGCCCATCGCAGCTGGCTGAGGCGCCACTACTGCCTCGGTACTGGGAACTTTGGCTTGGGAAAGGACTCTTACGTTGGTACACCTATCCTGTATTTTTGCAGAATTTTGCGTAGGCAATGTTGATGCTATCTCTTCAGGGCTTTGAGGTGTTTGCTGTACATTGTCCATGTTTCTGATGCATATAGGAGGGCGGAGTCCATGGCTCTTCTGTAGATCATGTGCTTGGTGCTAGATTTGAGGTCTCGGTCTTCAAGCACACTGTCCTCCAGGCGTCCGAAGACTGCACTGGCACATTGGAGTAGATGTTGGATTTCATTATCGATGTCTGCTTGCGTGAGAGGAGGCTCTGCGGTATTGGAAATTATATCCATATTGTCTAAGGGATCACCAAGAATCTTGATGGTCGAGGGGCAGTGTTATGTGGCAGAAACAGTAGAGAACCTTTGTTTTCCAGATATTTAGCCTGTGGCCCATTCTCTCATTGGCCACGATAAATTTCCCCTTAGAGTCCAACATGTTAGGTGGGGTTGCTGGATTATGGAGATAGGGTGGAGGCTTGGGCTTAAGTAGGGTGATCTTTCCAAGGACCGGTGCAGACTAGATGGGCCGAATAGCCTCCTTGTGCAGTGTAGAGATCCTATGACTGGCATGGACTAATTGAGCTGCATGGCTTATTTTTGTGCGCTATATTCTATGTAATCCTCCGATGTGCACTTCTTTGATCAAGCTTTTGGTATCTCCCTCTGTGATTCAATGTTTTTGTTGACATTGCTCTTGCACAGCATCTTGGAATGTTTTACTGCATTAAATCCACTATATAAATGTAAGCTAACATTGTTATTGTTATATATCCAGCCCTTCCATCTGTCATCTAAATGAGCACCTCAAGTGAACAAACCAGAGAATGCTGAACAACGGTAGAACTAATTGCTACAGGATTCTCAATTTTTGTTGTTGTTTTGCTGCATGTGCACTATTTCTGGAAAGTAAATTGGAAGTGTGATAACCTGAACATATCTATCAGATACGAGTAGCCATGACATTAACAGTAATGGTCTCTGTCATAGCCAGCGCTGATGCAGATGTGATGAAGATGCTGATTCGCTGAAAATGGGTATTCGTAATTATAAATGAATGCAGAAACAAGCAAGGCCATTTATCTACTAGCTTCAATCCCGTCAACTAATCCTTGTACCTGTTCAGTAATTATAACTTGAATCATTCGGTAAAATCAGATTAGGATGCAATCGCTGACAGTACAGCCGTACTCAAGGTTATTTGCATGGCAGAGTGAATGTGTAAGTATGTAATTTTACACTATTCTAAAATTATAAGAGCCTCGAAATAGGGTGTGGTTTAAGTAGCAGCATTAAAGCACCTGTAGAATTGAGTCCATATCCATGTTTATGAATTTCCTTTTAGAAAGCTTCCATTGTATATTATTGTAAAATCTCAGTTCTCGTTATACTTCAGGTGAGATAGTATTGTGCAATGTATTTCAATTTCCTGCAGCACTCTGAATTCAACCGCTCATCCACGTCTTGTTATTGGTAGAGCATTTGCTGAGGATATAATGGTATGTGCAATAATGCGCAAATTGGTCAGCAACACATAGGAAGAAAGAGGGATCCTGTGAATTATGAGTCATCGCAAGTTACATGCAGTGCTCTGCCATTGGTTTCATGAAAACATCATTTCATCCTGGACCTCTCATGATTTTCATGAAGTTTATACATTTTTGAATTAATTGCCAATGAAACTTGGCATAGAAAGAAATTGAACACAGAGTTGACCACCATGGCCAAACCATTGCTTTACGTGATGGAAGCCCTGTCACAAGGAAGGTAAGTCCAACAATTCATAGCAGAAGTACCCATTTAACAAAGTGGTAATTATTAATGACTTCCAATCAACCTCGCTGACCTACAAAATAAACAAATAACATTGTGGAGCTTCACTCTTTTAGGTTGGATATTATTGTTGGATATTTCTTTAAATGTCAATTTTTTTTTTTTTAATTCTCACTTTCCTTGCTGTCTTTTTTTCTCTCTCTCTTACCCAATATTTCATTTCCTCTAACCAAAAGCCAAAGGCTGCAGATTGTGAAATAAAAGCAGAAATTGCAGAGTATTTCCAGCATTTTGTGCTGTTCTTTCATTCGTTCAAATTAAGCTTTCTTTCTGTACCTGATTCGGCATTAAATTCACTCCATTAATTCATCCTCTTTCACAGACTTTCCCTTGTTTATTTCTTTATTCCATAATTTCATTGGCAAAGTCCCGTTTGGTCCTGTTTGTCCACCAAGGCACAGACACAAGTGATGTAATTACTAAAATTAGGGTTGCTCCAGAAACCAGGATGTGGGGAGGGGCAAGGTCTGGGAGTGGTTTGTAAATGAGGATGAGTTTTTTTTAAGTCATTTTTTGCTTGCCCGAAGCCAGACTGTTACCAGGGAGAGAGAAGGAGTGGGTAGCTCAGGATCACAGTTTGAGCAGAGGTCAAAGACGTAGGGCGTGATCTGCTGGCTACACTGCGTCCAGAAAGTAGCGCACTGCGGCACAACATGGCCAGCAAATGCCGGGAGACCCCACTTCCGGGATCTACCTGGCTCGCCATGCCATATGAGATCTAATGCAGCATCCTGAGGCGTTGCGTTGTGAAGCCCGCCCACTGTGGGTAGGGTAATGTTTTAGCAAATCTGCATCTTAGAGTGTGTCAGCTAGTCTCAGTCTAATATGTAGTTCCCTGAGGTAACCAAGGCGTTGGGATCTATCACCTTTGATAGATTACCTTCGGGTGAATGCCATTCAGTACTGGCCCCCACAAATGGTGTCCAGGTGGAGTGGCACTCATAGGGCTCTCCCAGGGATTGGAGGCCCCAGGTGCGTGTTGTATGGGCAGTGTGGAACCCTGGCACTGCTGGTGCCAGCCTGACATTGCCAGCCTGGCACACTGGCATGCCATCTAGGTGTCAGCCTGGCACTTCCAAGGTGTCCAGGTGGCACTGCAAGTTGGCAGGGGCACTGCCAGGCTGGCAGTGCCAAGCTGGCATTTCCTGCGCAGCGGTGATCAGGCCCGAGGGTGCCTGTGCACGTGAGGTGGAGTGCGGGAGGCCGAGGACCCCCTTATACGTGAGTTGGGGCTTTGGGGGGGGGTTGGGGATCATGTTCAGGGACCAAGCAATCGGGACGCCATTTAAAAATGGCATACCGATCTCTCCCTGAACTGAGTTTCGGCAAGTGGGGCTCCTCAGTGCAGGAAACGGGACTAAGTGCGGTATTGGTCAAGTGTTCCCCGCTGAGGCCCCATATCTAACCGGAGGTGTGTTAGATAGCCTTGAGTTTCTCGCCGCTGTGAGCACGGGGAAACACACAGCTAAACGCTCTTGCCATGGGACATAGTTCCCATTTGGTTTGATCCCACTAATAAGCTTCAGTCTTCCCAATATTTAATTGGTCAAAATGTTTGCTCATCCAGTAATGGATGTTGGATCAGCAGTTTGATTATTCAATAGCAGTAAAGGAGTCGAGAGCAGTGGTGGTATGATAGAGCTTGGTGTCATCAGAATACATATGAAACAAAGCTGCAGACTGGCTGGAAGACTTCGCGGAATTTCTCCAACTGGAGAAGATCAAGTATACCATCCGAGAGTCGGACGAGGGTTTCCACAAAGCGTGGAGGGAATTCATCAGCCTGTTCCAAGTCCTGTTCGAGGCAAACAGCGACTGGGAAGCGGGGGGGGGGGAAGAGAGAAAATTGTCCATTCACGGCTGGATGTGACAGGACTACAGAGCTCAGATCTGATGCGTTCATTTGGAATCGCTTAGCTCTATTACTTGTTGCTTATGCTGTTTGGCACACAAGTAGTCCTGTTTTGTACCTTTTACCAGGTGCTCCTGACATGCTCTCCTGCACTCTTCATTGAACCAAGGTTGATCCCCTGGCTTGGTGGTAATGGAGAATGGGGGTATGCCGGGCTATGAGGTTGCAGATTGTGGGTGAGTACAATTCTGCCACTGCTGATGGCCCACAGCACCTCATGGATGCCCAGTCGTGAGTTGCTCGATTTGTTTGAAGTCTATCCCATTTAGCACGGTGGTAATGCCACACAACATGATGGAGGGTATCCTCAAAGTGAAGACAGGACTTTATCTCCATAAGGACAGTGCAGTGGTCACTTCTACCGATACTGTCATGGACAGATGCATCTGCAGCAGATAGGTTGGTGAGGATGAGATCAAGTATGTTTTTTCCCTCTGGTTGGTTCCCTCACTACCTGCTGCAGTCCCAGGCTAGCAGCTATGTCCTTTGGGACCCGGCCAGCTCAGTTTGTGGTGGTACTACTGAGCCACTCTTGGTGATGGACATTGAAGTCCCCCAACCCAGAGCATATTCTGCGCCCTTGCTACCCTCAGTGCTTCCTCCATGTGGTGTTCAACATGGAGGAGTACTGATTTATCAGCTAATGGTGACCAGTATGTGGTAATTAGCAGGAGGTTTCCTTGCCCATGTTTAACCTGAAGCCATGAGACTTCATGAGGTCCAGAGTCGATGTTGAGGACTCCCAAGGCAACTCCCTCTCGACTGTATACCACTGTGCCGCCGCCACCTCTGCTGGGTCTGTCTTGCCGGTGATACCCAGGAATGGTGATAGTGGTCTTGTGCTTGGGCCCCACCCTGCACACAGTAGCATTGTGGATAGCACAATTGCTTCACAGCTCCAGGGTCCCAGGTTCGATTGTGGCTTGGGTCACTGTCTGTGCGGAGTCGGCACATCCTCCCCGTGTGTGCATGGGTTTCCTCCGGGTGCTCTGGTTTCCTCCCACAGTCCAAAGATGTGCAGGTTAGGTGGATTGGCCATGATAAATTGCCCTTAGTGTCCAAAATTCCCCAAAAGTGTTGGGTGGGGTTGCTAGGTTCTGGGGATGGGGTGGAGGTGTTGACCTTGGGTAGGGTGCTCTTTCCAAGAGCAGGTGCAGACTCGATGGGCCGAATGGCTTCCTTCTGCACTGTAAATTCTATGTAAATCCCTGACCACAGCAGGGACCCCTAGACTCCGGACCCCAGTACCCTGCCAGGTACATTAGGGGGACCGAGCTCAGGTACCCTCCCTGATCCACACACTCGCCCTCTGGTCTTGGGATATCCCCAATGCTGAAGCCCAGCTCAAGAGTGATGTTGGCTACTCCCTCTGTGGTGCTGAAACCCCCATGGTTCAGGCCAAGTGTCCAGCCCTCATCGTTTGATTGGAATGCTTGTCAAAGAAACTCGTCTGTGACATGGAATGTGTATCCATGAGAATGCACTTAAGTAATATTTTAATTGGAAAAAACGGTCAACATTAACAACAATTTGAAAATCAACTATGTTACATTCCACATATCACATTAACCATTAATCAGCAAGAAAATGTAACTGTTCCACATTGTCACCAATACAAAGCTGTAACAAATACAAGGTATCACCCCTTGCAGGATCACAAAAGAAACAGAGGATAAGCCTGAGAATGTTTTATCATGTCCACAGCTTGCTGGTTGTTCCACGTATCAGTGCCATTCTCCATCCATGACCTGCAGCTGTGCAGGCCCTCCCACATGACCTAGTCTCATTGGAACCAAATCCTGGCATCCACATATTCCACTGGCGCTCAAGGTCCAGTTGAACATCCTTGACTTCCAGTGTATTTGGCCCGTGATGACCCGTGGGTATTTGCAGCATTCACCACACCAGCGACAAAAGCATCAACAATCTGCGAAAGCAGTTCTTCAATATCTTCGTCAGGTGGCTCATTTGGATCAATGTCACATACCAGGTCCCGCAGCTTCGTCTTGCTTCAAACCGGATTGCCTTCTGGACCCGTACGCCTCCTTCAGCCGTTCCAGAGCCCAGGTATCTTAGTAAAAATTGTCCTCCTTTCCGTCTACAGAAAAGGAAGGAAATAGCAACAGCAGCCTACAGGCATCTGCAGCCACCAGCATGAGCAAGCAGCTGTGAAGTGCTCTCACAACTAATGATGCCAATTCCTTATTAGCAATGGCTGTGCAGCCAGAGGCTGTTCACAGTCATAAGGAGTTAAAGTGAACTTCACCTTATAACCAAAAGGAGGTGTTTGGTGGGACAAACAGGTAGCAGCTTTATTTCTCCCTGCTATGGGTTCACACCATCTGGGTGGTGGTCATTAGGCGCCTTACCGGCCCAGCCCCAGCCGGCTTCCGACGGATGGTGCCCAGCCCCCCGACCAGGCCTGTCTCCCCCTGGGGTCTCCCCCCCCCCCCCCCCCCCCCCACTCACATCCCCCCCACACCCCCTTCTTCCCCCGAGCACCGGGGCAGCAGTTCCAGTGCTCCTGGGCTGCATGCCAGATTTCGAAAATGGCTACTCACCTCCTCTGATCCCACAGCAGCCATTGCGCTAGCTTCCCATTTTTAAATAGGTGTGCTAACGGGCATCACACCCCTTAACTTCACTGCTTCACTGAGACAAGTTGTGTGACAGTGGAGAAAGAAGCATTTGGTGATAAATGAGTCCTTATTATTGACTGAAGTATTTCATTAAAGTATAATTTCATGAGTGAATCCAACCTCCAACCAGCAAAACCAAAATCACTTTGAAAAAGGCTGGGAGAACACAAAAGGGTAGATTTTGAGTTTGTACTCCCAGCGCAGAACCTGCCGTTGTGGGGTGCATATCAGGAATTTAAACTATCGGATTAGTGGATGGAAAATTTTACAGGGCCCACTGACCTCGGTGCCTGAATTTATAATATGCATTTCTGACGCAAGAAATTCTTTACAACATCATAAATGTTCCTTTAGATTCTAAAGGTCATTTATTTTAATCCTGCCTCACGAATAGTATAAACGTTTATGTTTCTGTCACGTAATCGTCAATTTTGGTGCATTCTTAGTACTCTGTGACTTTTCCCCATTTCTCTCACTCTACAACTCGGGCTGTGCCAGTATCACTGAAAATTGTTTCTTCAGATGCAGTGGGCTTGGGGATCAGTTTAATGCTGCCACTGAACCACTGTAGCAAGCTAATAATAACCAAGTTGCAATGAATAATTGGGCTTGCAGGGCAATAAATCCAGCCAAAGGGACTTGTGTCAATGGGTCGCTGCTGTTGCATTTTGCACGCTGAATCTTTGTTTTATGGAGCAGTCTGACTTATCACAGAGAGCCCGCAGGTAATGAGATACCTTCAGTGATGCAACAACAACACTGTCATATAGCTTTCATGTGTGCTGCGTAGTCTGTTGTCATTTAGATATATAACTTTCACGACGCTTATATTAAAAAAATGATTTAAGTACGGTACAGCTGATGATTAGCTTGCACTTGTACAAAAGAAGCAGCCATCTTACGGTTGTAATTTGACCAAGTGCTTTTGTATTTGTTATCCTCCATGTCTTAAGACTTTTTTGTGATTTTTTTTTTTCTCCACTTGTTTTGCTTGATATATTTCCGTGCGCCTGTTTCTTTTGTGGTTTTCTCTGTTGGTTCCTTGTCTTGTGGTTTCTTCTCCTCAGTTTTCAGCTCTTGCTTGCTTTCTGTATCAGAAGGTCTTGCTGCCTGTGTGTTTCTTCTGTACCTGTTTTTGATCTCCTTTACTCCCATCTTTTTCTTTCCCACATCCCCGAATGTCCGGTGTGTTTGTTTTTTTTCTGTACTCTTTCTTTTCGCTCTTGCTGGATTTTTTAATATGTCATTATTCACTTTAATTTGTTTGTTTTCTTATGTCCAGTCCCATTCTTGTTCATTTAAATGGATCATATTTCCCTCTTTTTGTTACTTATCTTTATTTTCTTCATGGATCCAAGTCAAAATAACAGGTCGGCTGCAGTTGCAGCAAATCTGTTATGGCGACAGAAGTCAAGTGGCCAAACAGAACACACCATTTGCATTTTCAAGTAGCTGAATTGATACTTAATTACTATAAATGATAAATAAATGATAAATCTTTTGTTACTCTTGCTGTGGGACACATAGATATTTGAAAAAAATAACTTATAAGTATTGAGGGAAATCCATTTCACTGATTAGAGAGCAAGCGTGTTGATTGATGCTACTTTTGAGAAATACGATGAACTTGCAATCGATGGAGGATCAGCATCAGCTGTGGCTACGCAAATAAATAACGTACATTTAGTAATTTGTACCTGGAAGAGATAAAACTACAGCTGACTTTTACTGTCAGTAATTGCTGCTGAAATGTATGTAGGTGGATGTATGGCTAAACTGGACTTGAGTTACCTCCTCAAATACAGCATAACAGCTGATTGCTGAAAATTCCCTGGTGTGTGCTTGAGAAATCACTTGAGCTTGAGTTGAGGGTACGATGGGGTTTTTTATTGCCCACTGATAGTATAGTATGACTGGTGAAATTTCCTTGCAAGCCATCAGCGACCAGGTAACACTTTTGAGTCTTCAGCAATTCTGTATAACTTGTCTCAGTTGCCTAAAGCAGGCATGAATTATCCTTAACCAGTTTTGCCCTGCTAATTTTCATTAATACATCTTAACTTTCGGATAGCAGTTCCAGGTGCAATGAAGTCATACTGTGTTGTTTCCTGCAAGCCTCACTTCCATTTACTCTCATCCATATTTTTCATCAAACATAAAATGGGGGAGTAAAACCCATGTCATGTTTTTATGAAGATTCTATATTCAGTATTATAATTTGACTTTTCCTCATGTTTTTCCTGCCTTGTGCAATATCCACAACTGTGATGATAAGACAGACAGTTCTTAGGCCACAACCAACACAGCCCTGAAGCTGACAGCTTAACTCTGCCTCTCTGCAGGGAGAGATGGAGCATCATAACCCACCCACAGCAGGTTGACTGGGATCAGTAACTCAGCACCTGAGGGATTGTGAGCATGCATTTATATTCCACTATTTCATTGTTCAGTGTGTCGCCCTCTGCATCTTTCTCTGTTCCTGGTGCTTAGCCTTTTATTTTCTGTATCTCTTCCTGCTTTCAGACATGAGTGTTTTTTATTTATTGTTGAAATAACTTGAGAAACGACATGACACTGAGGCCAGTCATTTAATTTTTGTTTAAGCTGCGCGAGCTAGTTTCGGTGAAATGTGCTTTGTTCATGAGGAAGGTTAACTTGGGAGGGAAGACTTTTACTGAACAATTACTCTCTGAATATATGTATCACAAAATTATTCAGCCCATCTGTGCTAAAATATTATACGTAATCTGATTATTATTTTCAGATTATTATGCAATTTGTCTTAGATGAGACAGGTGGATGGAAGATCCATCACTTACACTTGAAGTTGATGACTGACTCAATAAAGTAATACAAAAAACTTACATCTACTTTACAGGAAAACAATAGTTTTAGCTGAGCTGGTATTGATGTTCCTTGGAGCTTTTGGGATATTTTTTATGTTAAGGGGGCTATATAAATGCAGGCTGTTGTTGTTGTTATGTGCCATCAAGACAACAAATAACAAGCTAAAAATGTCAGGGTGCTAAAACTGTCACATTGCTCGACAATGAAATAATTGACTTATGTGGCGATCACTCGCTTACGAGTATGATTGTCCACCTAAGAAACTCCATGTTACTGGTCATTGGTTCTGTGGGGCCTTGCATGGCCGACGAGCCTCATCCTAGAGCTACATCTTCGACTGCACACTTGGCAGGAGTTTGTGGGAGATGGGATTGGTCCTTGGACTCTCGATCGCTGGTATTCCATTTGTTACGGCACCCTGGAATAAGGCACAATCAATTCCAGCCCCCCTTGACTGGGAGTTGCAATACAACAGAATAAACAAATAATTCTTAGGAAAATACCCAGAGTCTTTGGCCCTTTGCTGTCCAATAATTACAGTCACCAGGTTTGTAAATTTGAACATAATTACTTTTTATTCCTAACAAGAACTATAATGGAATGTACAGCAAATACAATTTGTTAACTATCATCTAATTCCTAATCCCTCACTTTAACTTGCCCCTATACACACACACACCCACACAACATACACACAAAGAAACACAGAGGGGAAGAGAAAGGTGAAAATAATAAGTAAAAGTAAAAGATAAGGGTCTTTGTTTCAGATGATTGTTTCTAACACTGTCCTGCAGTTAAAAGGCGGGTTTAGCTCAGTGGGCTAGACAGCTGGTTTGTAATGCAGAACTAGACCAGCAGCGCGGGTACGATTCCCATACCGGCTTACCCGAACAGGGGCTTTTCACAGTAACTTCATACTTGTGACAATAAAAGATTATTACAAACCAGGCTTTTAGGTTGAGATTTCTGCTTTCCAGTCTGTAATGGTTTTCATTGTAGATTCATTCAGGTCTCTGCAGTTTCAGAAATACAGAAGCTTTTCTGAAGAAAACATGAGAGAGAAGGTCCCTCCCGATGAGGACCCGACTCTGCTTTCCTAAGGTCTCTGGAATCCATCCCATGGCAGGATCCCGTCACCACCTGTTACCGGGCAGAATACAGCTTTTTGGACAATTCATTGGCTATCAGTGAACCAATTGAACCAAATCTCCCCCCTTCTCTCAGGTGCCACAGAGTCTGAGGTCTCCTATTCAAAAACTAGCAGCACCATATACTATGTCGCAACTTTTTGAATTTCTCATTCACTTTGTTGCTTCACTTTAAGATACATGTCCATTAAACCAGGGATTTTCAAATTGCAGGTCACAACCCGCGGGTGCATCGGGGGCAGGTGTCAGGAAGGTTGCGGCATTTACAATTGCGGGAGATGCGCCCGATGGAAGCGACTAGCTTTTATGTATGCCAGTCGTGACCGGCTTTCAAGTTCAGAATGCCAGCTGTGACTTACTTTTAAATCTGAACGATGCAGTCTTCCAACTAGAAGTGACGGCAGAGAGCAGGTCATGTGCCCGGCACCTACACTGATGAGACGCATCCTGTACATCCATGCTTTTGACCCAAAATCACGGAGAGGTTCTTCCATTTTCTAGCTATGCACAAGCAAGGCAATGAACTGTAAAGAACTGAAGATGGATCATTTTGTTATAAGAAAGAGAGGGCTAGGGATACAAAATGGCCACGATCTCACAACTGAATCTGCTGGAGAGAGCTGTGCAGGAGAGTCCACGGCATGACCAAGTACTGCTAGTGTGAGCTGCCAGGAGAGTCCATGGCAGGACTTAGCATTGTAGGTGTGAGCTGTATACAGAGGTCCAGGGCCTCTGGTGAACAGCCTACTAAATAGGCTGGGGCTGGTTTGGCACAGTGGGCTAAACAGTTGGCTTGTAATGCAGAACAAGGTAGCAGCGCGGGTTCAATTCCCGTACCGGCCTCCCCGAACAGTGCCGGAATGTGTAACTTCATTGAAGCCTACTTGTGATAATAAGCGATTATTATTATTATTGTTATTATTATTAATAGAAACTGAAATCGGGAAAGTAGTATGAAGCTGATTTCTTGAGGTATGGCATTGTTCATTGTATCATTGTAAATCAAGATGCAAAGGCTGTGTGTGTTATATGCAGGGACGTACTGGCAAATGAGAGTTGGATGTGAACTATGTCTTACCATGCAGACACCTTTTCAATTCTAAACGAACTGAACCTCAAATTACAGGGGCAGGACGATGATTGCTTTTGGCACTGTGAAGAAATAGATGCTTTCCAAAAGTAATTGAAAGCTTGGCAAGTGTGAGTAAAATGCCAAAACTATGATATGTTCCCCATACTGCTACGACATATCAAAGAAAGCAGGGAACTGTCAATAGACAGGCAAGCCTTATTCAGTTGCATCTGGCTGCGCTGATCAACAGTTTTTGTCGCTACTTTCTAGAGGAGCAATTTCAGATTTTGAAAGAGAAGAGGTGGGTGAAAATCTTTTTGAGTTTGAGACTCAGAGTCAATTATTAACTTACAGCTGACTCCAACTGAAGATACGGAACTTCTGCACCTCACCTGTGACAGCACATTAAAAACACACCACAAGTCTATGAGGCTGTCAGCATTCTGGAGTAGTGTCTCCGAGGAGTATCCAGTACTGAGTATAACAACTATTTTGGTGGTTATTGCCCTTCACAATGACCTACAAGTGCAAGATTGAGTTTTCCGTCCTCGCAAAGATGAAGACAGCACAAAGGAACCGGCTGAACTCTGCACCTGATATGTGATTTTCCCTCTACTTGGAGGGATTGGAGTGAGATCTTGAGGACCAAGCAGACTCATTAAAGGTAAGCGAAAATGGTGGGTTCCAAAGGTCGGCCAATTGGTAAAAGTGGATTCCGGGAAAATAAGTTTGAAGAACACTGCATTAAGCATTCATGAATGAAAATGATAATGGCAAGAAAATAAAGAAAGGGGAAATAAGGGAATCATCAGGAAGGATCCTTATACATTCTCAGGCTCCTTTTCCGGGCTTTCTCTTGCCATCAGGTGTTCTCAAAGGATTGTATCCCTTCAATCAGGAGGTTCCTCCAAATAGGTCCCTTCTGAGCAAGGGTCACACAAGCATTGACAACTATGTTGCATTGTTTGATGGTGTCATTGAAGCACTTCCATGGTCCTCCCCTTGTTTGGGAGCGTTCCTTGAGCTGAGCAAAGAATATTTGCTATGGCATCCTAAGCACATGGCCGGCCCAGTGGAGTTGGTTTTGGATGATCAGATGCTGATGTTAGTGGACTTCTCCTCCCAGCTATGCAGAGAATCCGTCTCCGACAGCGCAGATAATACCTCTCCAGATCCATGAGGTGGCGTCTGTATGTAGTCCAGGTTTCTGAGCTGTATAGAAGAGTTTGAAGGACAACTGCCTTGTATACAAGGATCTTCGTATCAGTACGGATGTTGAGGTCGTCAAAGACTCTCGTCCTTAAGAGTCCAAAGCTGGTGCTCATGGATTGGATGCAAAGTTGGATCACCACATCGATGTCAGCCTTAGATGAGAGGTGGCTCCCTAGGTAGGGGAAATGTTCCATGTTTGGGAGGGTTTCACTGGTTGATATTAATGAAGGGAGAGACCAGATCTTGCCCCAGGGTAAGTTCGTAAAGGACTTGAGGCTCCTTGAGGTTGAGGCTGAGACCGATTCTTCAGTATGCATCCGCGAACGTGTCAAGCGTGGCTTGGAAATTCTCTTCTGTGAGAGTGGAGATGGCGATGTCGTCTACATACTGCAGTTCTACATGTGATGTCAGTGTCTCTTTCTTCTTGGATTTCAGTTGGTTGAGGTCGAACAGTTTTCCGTCCATCCTGTGGACGATGTCCACTTCGTTGGGAAGCTTGTACATGACAGGATGAAGGATGGTGGAACTGACGATGGAGAAAAGGATTGGGGCGATGATACATCCCCGCTTCACTTCAGTCTTAACATCAAAGGTTTCTGTCATATTTATGTCGGTGAGGATTGTCGTCGACAACTTGTCGTAGAAGTTGTTGATGAAGGTTTCTGGACAGCCGGCCTTTGACAGGGTCTTCTATAGCACTTCCTGATTGAGTCAAAAGCCTTGGTCAGATCGATAAAGGCTATGTAGAGCGGTTGATGTTACTCCTGGCATTTCTCTTGGAAGTTGTCGAGCCGTGAAAATCATGTCCATTGTTTCATGTTTGGTTGGAAGCCACAGTGACTTTCCAGAAGGATTTTGCCAGAGACTGGGAGAAGGCAGCTGGCAAGAATTTGGGTGAGGAATTTCCTGATGATGGAGAATAGGGAGATTCCTAGGTATTTCCCACAGCCCGTTTTGACTCCTTCCTTGAAGTTGGTGACGATGACGGCATCCCTGAGATCGGCAAGAATTTGTTCTCTGTCACAGATTTTCAGCAAAAGCTGATAGAGATGACAGGCTATCTCTTCTCCTCCGAGTTTGAAAATCTCCATTGGGATCCTGTCCACTGCTGCGGCTTTTTCATTCTTCCTGTGTTTAATGGCGGCTTCGACTTCATTCCCACTTGGTTAAGTCCAAGATCTTCTTTGATACAGCGTTGGGGGATTTCCCCGAACATGTCCTCATCTATGATTGTATTAAGGTTTAAGAGTTCCTTGAAGTGTTCTCTCCATCGAAGGCTAATGTTTTGTCCTTACTCCGCAGTAATTTGAAGCCTATGGTGTTGGGCCCTTGGTGATACTGAAGAAGCCCTGTGTGTTGTGCTTGTTAGTGAGGAGTTGCAGCTTCTAAGTTTTCTGAGGCCACCATTGGCTCTTAATTTCCCTACTTTTGTCTTTGTACTTAACCTGCGCTATTTGATAAGTTCTCCTCTTTACCTTGCTGGTTTTGCCAGGTGCAGACAGCTTTCCACTACTTGTCGAGGAAATGGATGGTGTGGCCATTATTATCAAACTAGTCTTGTTTAAAAGCAAATTACTGCGGATGCTGGAATCTGAAACAAAAACAAAAAATACTGAACAATCTCAGCTTTGACAAGAGTCATCCAGACTCGAAACGTTCTTTTTCTCTCCACAGATGCTGTCAGACCTGCTGAGATTGTCCAGTATTTTCTGTTTTAGTCTTGTTGTTTCCTGGTCTTGTAGCTGTTGGTTTCTTCATAGCTTGAGATGATGTCTGTCTTCAGATCTTTCCAGTTTTCCTCCACTCCATAAGAATGGAGGCTTTGGGGATTTTGGTGAAGACTTTAGAACATAGAACAATACAGCGCAGTACAGGCCCTTCGGCCCACGATGTTGCACCGAAACAAAAGCCATCTAACCTACACTATACCATTATCATCCATATGTTTATCCAATAAACTTTTAAATGCCCTCAATGTTGGCGAGTTCACTACTGTAGCAGGTAGGGCATTCCACGGCCTCACTACTCTTTGCGTAAAGAACCTACCTCTGACCTCTGTCCTATATCTATTACCCCTCAGTTTAAGGCTATGTCCCCTCGTGCTAGCCATTTCCATCCGCGGGAGAAGGCTCTCACTGTCCACCCTATCTAACCCTCTGATCATTTTGTATGCCTCTATTAAGTCTCCTCTTAACCTTCTTCTCTCTAACGAAAACAACCTCAAGTCCATCAGCCTTTCCTCATAAGATTTTCCCTCCATACCAGGCAACATCCTGGTAAATCTCCTCTGCACCCGTTCCAAAGCCTCCACGTCCTTCCTATAATGCGGTGACCAGAACTGTACGCAATACTCCAAATGCGGCCGTACCAGAGTTCTGTACAGCTGCATCATGACCTCCTGACTCCAGAACTCAATCCCTCTAACAATAAAGGCCAACACTCCATAGGCCTTCTTCACCACCCTATCAACCTGGGTGGCAACCTTTGTTGGAAGCTTGCTAGTATGCTTGGCTCTTGAAGCCGTTCAATGATGATCTCTTTTATGAGCTGTTTCTTCACCTTCCGCTGCTTCTGGTGGAATTTGATGGCGATAGAGGAGTGGGTGAGCCAATGGTCTGTACAGCAGTCATCTGCACTGGTCATCGCTTTAAGTATGAGGGCATCCATTTCGTCTTGGGATCGGACGATGCCATAGTCGATTGTGTACCAGCGCTTTGATTGGGAATGTCTCCAGGAAGTCTTGAACTTGTCTATTTGGCAGAGTAGTGTGATGGTGATAACACATTTGTTGAGCTGAAGAACATCTTTGGAGTTGTAATACCCAACTCTTTTCATTTCACTCCAATCCGAAGTCCCCAAGGTGGATGATCTTATCTTTCTTCAGAATGTTGGAGAACATGGTGTCCAGGGTGGAATAGAAGCCTTCATTAACATCAAGGATTGAGGCTTCAGCTCTCACAACCTTTGCCTGCTGGTTCTTGGCAAGTTGTAGACGAAGATCCATGACGTGCTCGCTGATGCTGACAGGGAGGTCCAAGACACCTTTGCTGAATTTGTTCTTGATGGAGAATCCAATTCCATTGTCCTGGGCTGATCCTCAGGGTTTTCCTCTCCAGAAGAAAGTGTAACCACCGCCTTCTTCCCTAAACTGCCCTTTGCCTGCTATTCAGGTCTCTTACAGGGCAGCGACATCAGTGTTGAAGTGCCTGAGTTCAAGGCAAAAAGGTTGAGTGTTTTGCTCGTCATTCATGAGGGATAATTACCAAAATGGATGACCCTGCCAGGAGTTTAAGATTCCCGATGACATCACTCTCGGGATCAATGAAATGCTCAAGCCTCTCCACCGGGTCAATCCAAGAAAAAGGAAATATATTTACCTTATTTATCAAAGTTGATACTTGACATTGATGTTCCAATTAAAGTCTATGTAAGTACCTACAGTGTTGTTTACTCCTGTAGGTGGTGTTCCAATATCCCTTTTCAATGTTAATCGGAATCATGCTGTGGGTGTAATATAATGTTGGGGATCTTGCCTGCTGGTTGGAGAGCCAGCAGAGCCCCACGTCACCTCTTTTCGATGAGGCAGTGGGGTTACCCCAAGATCTAGGACCCCAGGAGTGAAAGCCAAACAGAGGCCAGCAACTTTACAGCCCAATTGGGGAGGTAGTCCCTGCTGCCAGTACTAAACCAGCAAGGCACAGATTCGCTGAGGGGATTCAGTCACAGGTGAGTGATGGTGACAGGGGTGTTGCAAAACAGGCATTGGAGGGGAGGGTGTTCAGTTATAAAGGTAAGGGGGTGACACCAGACCACTGCCTCCTCCCTGATGCTGGTTTCCTCGATTAGGCACTGAGTACGATTGAATCCCACTGGGAACCTGCAAGAAACCCTACAGGTGCTTCCCACATTTAAGTCCCAGATCTGCTGCTGGACGAAGTGACATTAATTGCCAATTTACGGGTTACAATTGGGGATGGGGCAGGCAGGCTATCCACGAGCCTTATCAACTTGGACATTATCAGGATAGAGGCAGGAATGTGGCTAAATTCTCACCCGCCACCCTCCAACCCAATTAACTACCCCACCACCAAAAACGTGACAGGGAGTACATTATGAATTTGGAAGTAAAGAAACAACGTGCTGAGCAAAAATAAAAAACAATGTGAAAGCAATAAATGGATAAATAAAAGAAAGAATAATTCATAAAGATCATCAGTAGTGTGAAAGGGACAATCTGTTTATCTGGCTCACTCCCAATCTCTTGATACTCACTCACTCACTCACTCATACTCATTCACTCACTGAACTTTCAGTGATGTTCCTTTGAGACAGAAGAGGTAAAAATTCACATTTGGCATGGATTCAAATTGGGCACAAATGAATCGACAATCTGTTGTACACTCTTCCAATTTTTATTTCAATTGATTTTAATTAAGGAACCACCACTGCCATTTCCACTCCCACTGAAGGCAAATCTTCCTCCCAGAGATCCTAATTTCTAACAACGAGATTGAACAGAGAGAAAGAGAGAGAAAGACACAAATAAAAAGAAAGACCAGTTGGATGTTCCGTTCTTTATTCTCATCTGTTTTAAAAGTTGATACCCCCTACCACGTGGTACTCATTTAAGAACATAAGAACTAGGAGCAGGAGTAGGCCACCTGGCCCCTCGAGCCTGCTCCGCCATTCAATGAGATCATGGCTGATCTTTTGTGGACTCAGCTCCACGTTCCGGCCTGAACACCAAAACCCTTAATCCCTTTATTCTTCAAAAAACTATCTATCTTTATCTTAAAAACATTTAATGAAGGAGCCTCTACTGCTTCACTGGGCAAGGAATTCCATAGATTCACAACCCTTTGGGTGAAGAAGTTCCTCCTAAACTCAGTCCTAAATCTACTTCCCCTTATTTTGAGGCTATGCCCCCTAGTTCTGCTTTCACCCGCCAGTGGAAACAACCTGCCCGCATCTATCCTATCTATTACCTTCATAATTTTATACGTTTCTATAAGATCCCCCCTCATCCTTCTAAATTCCAACGAGTACAATCCCAGTCTACTCAACCTCTCCTCGTAATCCAACCCCTTCAGCTCTGGGATAAACCTAGTGAATCTCCTCTGCACACCCTCCAGTGCCAGTACGTCCTTTCTCAAGTAAGGATACCAAAACTGAACACAATACTCCAGGTGTGGCCTCACTAACACCTTATACAATTGCAGCAGAACCTCCCTAGTCTTAAACTCCATCCCTCTAGCAATGAAGGACAAAATTCCATTTGCCTTCTTAATCACCTGTTGCACCTGTAAACCAACTTTTTGTGACTCATGCACGAGCACACCCAGGTCTCTCAGCACCGCAGCATGTTTTAATATTTTATCATTTAAATAAATATCCCTTTTGCTGTTATTCCTACCAAAATGGATAACCTCACATTTGTCAACTTTGTGTTCCATCTGCCAGACTCTAGCCCATTCACTCAGCCTATCAAATCCCTCTGCAGACTTCCAGTATCCTCTGCACATTTTGCTTTACCACTCATCTTAGTGTCGTCTGCAAACTTGGACACATTGCCCTTGGTCCCCAACTCCAAATCATCTATGTAAATTATGAACAATTGTGGGCCCAACACTGATCCGTGAGGGATACCACTAGCTACTGATTGCCAACCAGAGAAAGACCCATTAATCCCCCTCTTTGCTTTCTATTAATTAACCAATCCTCTATCCATGCTACTACTTTCCCCTTAATGCCATGCATCTTTATCTTATGCAGCAACCTTTTGTGTGGTACCTTGTCAAAGGCTTTCTGGAAATCCAGACATACCACATCCATTGGCTCCCCGTTATCTACCGCACTGTTAATGTCCTCAAAAAATTCCACTAAATTAATTAGGCACGAGCTGACCTTTATGAACCCATGCTGCGTCTGCCCAATGGGAAAATTTCCATCCAGATGCCTCATTATTTCATCCTTGATGATAAATTCCAGCATCTTCCCTACTACTGAAGTTAAACTCACTGGCCTATAATTACCCGCTTTCTGCTTACCTCCTTTTTTAAACAGTGGTGTCACGTTTGCTAATTTCCAATCCGCCGGGACAACCCCAGAGTCTAGTGAATTTTGGTAAATTATCACTAGTGCATTTGCAATTTCCCTATCCATCTCTTTTAACACTCTGGGATGCATTCCATCAGGGCCAGGAGACTTGTCTACCTTTAGCCCCATTAGCTTGCCCATCACTACCTCCTTAGTGATAACAATCCTCTCAAGGTCCTCACCTGTCATAGCCTCATTTATATCAGTCACTGGCATGTTATTTGTGTCTTCCACTGTGAAGACCGACCCAAAAAACCTGTTCAGTTCCTCAGCCATTTCCTCATCTCCCATTATTAAATCGCCCTTCTCATCCTCTACAGGACCAATATTTACCTCAGCCACTCTTTTTTGTTTTATATCTTTGTAGAAACTTTTACTATCTGTTTTTATATTCTGAGCAAGTTTACTCTCATAATCTATCTTACTCTTTATCGCTTTTTTAGTAGCTTTCTGTTACCCCCGAAGGATTTCCCAGTCCTCTAGTCTCCCACTAAACTTTGCCACTTTGTGTGCTTTTTCCTTCAGTTTGATACTCCCCTTATTTCCTTAGATATCCACAGTCAATTTTCCCTCTTTCTACCGTCCTTCCTTATTGTTGGCATAAACCTTTGCTGAGTACTGTGAAAAATCGCTTGGAAAGTTCTCCACTGTTCCTCAACTGTTTCACCATAAAGTCTTTGCTCCCAGTCTACCTTAGCTAGTTCTTCTCTCATCCCATTGTAATCTCCTTTGTTTAAGCACAAAACACTAGTGTCTGATTTTACCTTCTCACCCACCATCTGTATTTTAAATTCCACCATATTGTGATCGCTCTTTCCGAGAGGATCCCTAACTATGAGATCCTGAATCAATCCTGTCTCATTACACAGGACCGCTTGTTCCCTCGTAGGTTCCATTACATACTGTTCTGGGAAACTATAGCGGATACATTCTATAAACTCGTCCTCAAGGCTGCCTTGACCGTCCTGGTTAAACCAATCGCCATGTAGATTAAAATCCCCCATGATAACTGCTGTACCATTTCTACATGCATCCGTTATTTCTTTGTTTATTGCCTGTCCCACCACAATGTTACTATTTGGTGGCCTATAGGCAACTCCAATCAGTGACTTTTTCACCTTATTATTCCTGATTTCAACCCAAATGGATTCATCCTTATCCTCCATAGCACCGATGTCATCCCTTACTATTGCTCGGATGCCATCCTTAAATAACAGAGCTACACCACCTCCCTTATCATCCACTCTGTCCTTCCGAATAGTTTGATACCTTTGGATATTTAACTCCCAGTCATGACCATCCTTTAACCATGTTTCAGTATTGGCCACTAAATCATAGTCATTCACGATGATTTGTGCCATCAACTCATTTACCTTATTCCGAATACTACGAGCATTCAGGTAAAGTACACTTATGTTGGCTTTTTTTTACCTCTGTTCTCAATCTTAACACCTCGATCAGTAACCTCTCCGAAGTTATATTTCCTCTTATCTTTTCTCCTAATTTGAACCCATATCTTCATGTAACAACCTGCCGCGTCGCTCACCATTAATGTTTTTACTTCCCGTTTTATTCCTTTTAGTATTACTGGTCCTATTCACTGAGCTCCCTCAGTCACTGTACCTTGTACTGTCACCCTTTTTGATTTTTGACTATGGCTTCTCATAGAATTTACTGTGCAGAAGGAGGCCATTCGGCCCATCGAGTCTGCACCGGCTCTTGGAAAGAGCACCCTACCCAAGGTCAACACCTCCACCCTATCCCCACAACCCAGTAACCCCACCCAACACTAAGGGAGATTTTGGACACTAAGGGCAATTTATCATGGCCAATCCACCTAACCTGCACATATTTGGACTGTGGGAGGAAACCGGAGCACCCGGAGGAAACCCACGCAGACACGGGGAGGATGTGCAGACTCCGCACAGACAGTGACCCAAGCCAGAATCGAACCTGGGAGCCTGGAGCTGTGAAGCAATTGTGCGATCCACAATGCTACCTTGCTGCCCCAACTCTGCCTTACACTTTCTCCCTTACTGCTTTTTGTTTCTGTCCCTGTTTTACTACCTTCCAACTTCCTGCATCGGTTCCCATCCCCCTGCCACACTAGCAAACATCCGCCCTCCCCAGGACATTGGTTCCAGTCCTTCCCAGGTGCAGACCGTCCGGTTTGTACTGGTCCCACCTCCCCAGAACCGGTTCCAATGCCCCAGGAATTTGAATCCCTCCCTCTTGCACCATCTCTCGAGCCACGCATTCATCCTATCTATCCTGACATTCCTACTCTGACTAGCTCGTGGCACTGGTAGCAAACCTGAGAATACTACCTTTGAGGTCCTACTTTTTAGTTTAACTCCGAACTCCCTGAATTCAGCTTGTAGGACGTTGTCCTGTTTTTTTACTTATATTGTTGGTGTCCATGTGCACCACGACAGCTGGCTGTTCACCCTACCCCCCCCCCCCCCCCGAATGTCCTGCAGCCGCTCCGAGACATCCTTGACCCTTGCACCAGGGAGGCAACATACCATCCTGGAGTCTCGATTGCGTCCGCAGAACCGCCTGTCTATTCCCCTTACGATTGGGTCCCCTATCACTATAGCCCTGCCATTCTTCTTCCTGCCCAGCTGCGCAGCACAGTCACCCAAGGTGCCATGAACCTGGCTGCTGCTGCCTTCCCCTGGTGAGCCATCTCCCTCAACAGTATCCAAAGCGGTATATCTGTTTTGCAGGGAGATGACCGCAAGGGACACCTACACTGCCTTCCTACTCTTGCTCTGTCTTTTGGTCACCCATTTTCTATCTCCCTCAAAAATCTTCACCCGCGGTGTGACCAACTCGCTCAACGTACTATCGACGACGTCCTCAGCATCGCGGACGCTCCAAAGTGAGTCCATTCGCACTCCAGAGCCGTCAAGCGGTCTAACAGGAGCTCCAACTGGACACACTTCTTGCACGTGAAGGAGCCAGGGACAGTGGACGTGTCCCTGAGCTCTCACATCGCACACGAGGAGCATGACACGGGTCTCCGATCTCCTGCCATGTCTTAAACCTTCGGTTAACTTCAACAACTACAATTTCCCCCCTAATAAAACAACGAAGAAAAAATAAATAAATATACCAATGAAAAGAAAATGAAAACAGAAAAACTACTTACCAGTCACTTACCAGGGATAAAAAGCACCTCCTCTCCCCAAGCTTTGAATTCCCACCTAGATTCAAATTCCCAAACTCACTCTTTGTTGTCTCACTCTGGCTGTGTCTTCTCTGGCTCACTGGGAGTGAGTTACAAGTTGCTCTTTTTAAATTGGCCTGAATTGACTCCCCTCCCCCACCTGCTTTTAGATCAAAGTAGATTTAAAGTGACTGACACTTAACTGCCAATCAGTTATGTGAGTGTGTGGGGCAGCCCTTGTTAACCTACACTGCACACTAGTGAGTGAGAGTGGATGTAAAGTTAAGGGTGAGGTTAAAAACAGGGGAGCGTGTTCAAGGGCAATGGGTGGGTGTTTGATTCAAAGAGGAAGGGATCAAGGTTATGATGGTATTCTGTTTTTGTCCTGGTACCCTTCCAGCCCAATAGGACACAAGTAGACACACGAGGTGATTAACAATGCAACTATTTGTCGCCTCAGTCGAACTAATGAGAAAATATGGATTCTGTGATACCACAATGCACTGGCTTGCGAAGTCCGAGAAGCAGGCAAACATACAATACATAACTGATGGGATAAAGGACAAAGACTACTATGAAGGAGGGATAGGAGTTGTAATGGAACCATGGGAGCTTAAAATTTGGAGCAGATTTAGAGGGTTATGTTTTTAGATGTCAAAGTGAAGTTGTATTCTTCACTCAAAGGGTTGTGAATCTTTTGAAATTCCCTATCTCAGAGCTGTGGATGCTAAATCGCTGAATATATATAAGACTGATATCGATAGATTTTTGGGCACTCAGTGAATCAAAGATATGAGGATAGGGTGGGAAATTGATGTTGATGTAGATCATCCATGATCTTATTGAATGGCAGAGCAGGCTCAAGAGGCCATCGAGCTGGCTCCTACTCCAATTCTGTTTTAATGTGGCTTCCTGGTTAGTTCCTTTCTCAATGTTATTTTCTCAGTGTGCTCTTCAGGACGATCATTTTCCTCAGTCGCTAACATTAATCTCTATATCCCAATTATGTGTCCATGGCTAGTAGACAATATTTATGGAGCATATAGCTCATATTGCTACATAGGGAAATAGAGCTGCTGTCAGTGAGCAAAATCCCTTCTGCACTTAGTGCCTGCACAGAAGCCATTGCCTGGGGAAATAAAGAGATTCAGTAATAAACTGTGCTGTAATATCAAAGGATGAAGTGAAGGTGTATGAATTGATTTTTTTTTTTAAAAAGTGTCTCTCTGTGTAAACTGTGGCTGAAACTTTCCAGCTGTTCCCGCCAGTGGGGTTTTCCAGTCCTGGCAAAAGCAAATCCTCACCGTGGGTTCCCTGGCAACTGAGGGAGCAAACAATGAGAGAGCCTATCAATAGTAGTGGGACTGGAAGGACTCGCCACCGGTCAATGGCGGGCTCGTTCTGCTGCTGCAAAACACATCACAGGGGGTATCCCAACCTAACAGTCTGTTAGAATGGAAGACTTGGGGCGGGATTCTCTGCAATCGTTGCGATGTCTGCCGACCGGCTCCAAAAACGGCGAAAATCTGTCCGGCATCGCGCCGCCCCAAAGGTGCGGAATTCTCCGCATCTTGAGGGGCTGAGCCCTCACTTTGAGGGGCTAGGCTCGCGCCGGAGTGATTTCCGCACCCGCCGGCTGGCGGGAAAGGCTTTTGGCGCCCCGCCAGCTGCGGAAATGACTTTGCCGTGCGACGCATGCACGGGAGCGTCAGCGGCCGCTCACGGCATCCCCGCGCATGCGCAGTGGAGGGGGTCTCTTCCGCCTCCGTCATAGTGAAAACCATGAGGAAGGCAGAAGGAAAAGAGTGCCCCCAGGGCACAGGCCCCTACGCGGATCGGTGGGCCCCGATCGCGGGCCAGGCCACCATGGGGGCACCCCCCGGGGCCAGATCGCCCGCGGCCCCCCAGGACCCCGGAGCCCACCCGCACCGCCTTGTCCCACCGTTCAAAGGTGGTTCAATCCACGCCGGCCGGTGTGGGTTGACAGCGGCGGCCCATCGCGGACCGGAGAATCGCGGGGGGTGGGCCCGCCTACCGCCGCGGTTTCCGCTGACCGACACGGCGCGATTCCCGCCCCCGCCGACTCTCTGGTGGTGGATAATTCGGGACACGGCGGGGGCGGTATTCACGCCAGCCCCCGGCGATTCTCCGACCCGTTGGGGGGTCGGAGAATTGCGCCCTTGGTCTGACATTCTCATGGCAGGACCCGCCACATGGGATGCTGTGGGCCAGCCAAAAACCCATTCACTCTCAGCGGGACCAGAAGATCCAGATGACTGGCGAGGCCAGATGATCCGGGCCTTGAAATTTGTGAACACAGGAATAAGATTAGTAACAATGTAATTTGTGTATTTGGTCAAAATAGCACCATAAATGAATGTACATAAGTGACAGCAATGGGTCAATAATACTCTTGCTCCTGACTTACAAGGCTGACTCACCAGTGCAGTACTGAGGGAGTGCTACACTCAGAGCTGAGTGCAATCGAACAGCCACGCTGCATCCGAAAAGCTGCTTGCCGTGTGGCATGGCGTGGATGATAGAAGCCAGGAGACCCCACTCCTGGTATCTACCCGGCTCGCAATGCCTCGCAAGATCTAATGTGATCTTGCGAGACGTTGCAATGTAAATCTCACCCATTGTGGTGATCACTTTTAAGCAAATCAGCATATTAAGGCGAGACAGCTCGTCTCACTTTAATCTGCAGTTTCCCAAGGTACCTGAGGCGTTGGGATATATCCCCTTTGCCTCGCAGACCTCGGAGGTTGATGGTTGCCAATGTCCTTTTAGGACATGGTATGTGAAGGAAGGAATGTGCTTCTAAAACAGAGCTATATCAGTGCAAGTCCTCTATTTTTTTTTAAAAGAGTGTCAATTGCATAGTGACACTCTGACCTTGATTTTAACTTGAGTGAGAATAATGAGGGGAAGGGATGAAGATCAGGCTGAGTCATTAGAATATAAGAACCAGGAGCAGGAGTCGGCCATCTGGCCCTTCAAGCCTGCTCCGCCATTCAATGAGATCATGGCTGATCTTTTGTGGACTCAGCTCCACTTTCCCGCCTGAACACCATAACCCTTTATTCCTTTATTCTCCAAAAAACTATCTATCTTTATCTTGAAAACATTTAATGAAGCAGCCTCAACTGCTTCACTGGGCAGGGAATTCCATAGATTCATAACCCTTTGGGTGAAGAAGTTCCTCGTATGTCCATTTTCTACTTGAGACCACATTGTCCTGGCTGGTGCCTTTTCACCATGGTTGATTTTTTTTGGAGTCAGCCAAGACTCCAACTGCAGGTAAGTGAGGGCTAAATTTAAATTGAAAATTATGGCCAGATAGCATCAACAGTGCTGCATTGTGATCTTAATGATACATTGGGGAGTGTAGAAGCCAAGAGCTGAACCACAGCAGAAGCACCAACAAGCAAAAGGAAGCCAAGGTAGGTTTTGCATTCTCACTCTTGTGAGAAATCTTTGTGAAACAGGAAAAGCAGGAGTTCACTGTGCAGATCCTGCAAGAACTGTTGGCCATCCAGCTTCAACCTTGCCCTACATAGGCAGTGAAAGCTTTGTCTAGCACCAACTGTCATCGCCTTGGGTCCCCGGCATCCCAAAGCTGCAGGCCCTTATTTGCAGCCCTATCCTGTCATCAGTTCAGACATGTTTTGGGAAGGAGACTATCCTGGGTTATTTCACAATTGCTTGGGACTCATATGAGACCCCCATTGGGGATTACGCTCTAGGCTGTATCCCCAACTGTCCCAAACCTTTGGTTCAGCTATATTCAATTATAGTACAAAGAATATGCTGGATCCTACATAGTACAACACAAGGAGAGTAGAAATGTCCTGTAATTAACTTGGAGGCAGGGAGGAAGCCAGGGGCTGTTTGAAGTCGGTCAAACCGGAAGAATGAGTTTCAATCAGGTCCTATTTTATTTCACAGTAAGCACTGATGAATATTATTTGTTCCTGCTTCCCAGTCACCATCTCCACAGCCAGATTGAGAGACTACAGCTCGGGAGTGGAGGAAGAGGATGGAGGGAGGCCTTGAGCCTGGTGTTTGTAGGTCAGGGGCCTCAGGAAGGTGATCAGAAGAGTTGGTGTAGGGGGAAGATTGAAAAGGTTGGTGTCAGGGTGAGATCGGCAGGACCTCCAAGGAAGCCCAGACGTTGGGGTAGAAGAGATTAGAAGGATTGTGGTGGGGCAGAGTGTTGTTATTTAAAGAGTTAACAGAATGATATGCTAATCTATGGGACACATTATGATGTGGCATTTATGTCAGGCAGTTGTGAACGATAGGGAGCAGATGGACAGTGCTGACAGGCCTTGCACCTTCCTTCAACCCAGTAAGTACCTCTTGTAAGTAGCATAAATGAACTACTTTTTAAACAGGTATCCCAATAAACCTGGACCTCAGCCCTCCAAGAAACCAGACCTAGCAGCAATGTCTGGTCATGGGAGGTAGATGAAGCACATAAACTGAGTCCAGTCGGTAAGTGGAATGGCACCACCTTCGGGTTCCAGCAGCCCTCGCTGCCCTTGAGCTGTCAGTTATCCTGACAACCGTGAAACACAGCCAGCCAGGCCTAAACTGGGAAAACCGGTTACTTCTGAGACACAGAGCTTCCTGTAACTGAGTTGGTTATCTGCATCCTGTACCACTTCCATTGAAACAGGAAGTCGGGGGGTTTGGGATTAAAATTACCCCTAAAATGGCTGAAGAGAAGAATTTCAAACATTTGCAGTGATGTGTTTGCATGTAGATGCTTCACAGTGTCATTTCAGTCAAACTTGATGCAGTCAAAACTGCATGATGGTGACAAATTACTCGAAATACAAAAACAGCTTATTGATTTCAATGAACAAAGGAATGCAAAACAGGTGATTTGTTGGGAGCATTTTTAGTCATTATTTCGTTCATGAATCTGCTATTGTCCAAAGATGTAGGCCTATCTCATATTGAGGGCACCAGCATAATCAACTTGACCCACAGTTAGTCTGTGTGAGTTCCACTGAAGCCATTTTCAGGTTAAAAGTAAATGGATCTTAAAAAATTTTCAATTCCAAAAGGAAAGAATTTCTGACAAAACAAGGTTAAAAAAAATCCCAGAATCAGATCAGAAGCATATGGGAAAGGAAGAGAGGTCTGAAACAAAGAAAAGGGAAGATAAGAAGCATTGGATAGATGACATTGCATAGTTATGACATGCCTGCTGTTTTTTTACAACAGATACAATTCCAGGGTTGAGATGCTGTTTTCCTTTGGTTCGCTAGCACCCTACAGGAGGTTATTGGACTTTTAGGAGCAGACACTTTTAGGTGACAAGACGTATTCAAGAAGGAAGTACAGTATGAACATGTTCCAATAAAGAAAAGATTGGGACCAACAAATTCAGTGACACCTGGTTACCGAGGGATATACAGCATGGATAAAGAGAAAAAGGGAGGTTTATGGCAGATATCGTGGACTAAGTACAGCAGAGACCCTAGAGGTGTATAGAATGTGAAAGAGGGAACTTAAAAAGAAAATTAGGAGAGCAAAAAGGGGACATAAAAGGATACTGGCAGCTAAAAAGTGCATTAAAGGTAAAGAATAGCTTGAGGTGGCCCATTAAGGATCACAGTGGTAATTTGTGTGTGGAGCCGGAGGAATTTTTTTTTTTCTAATTAAGGGACAATTTAACATGGCCAATCCCTGCACATCTTTTGAGTTGTGGGGGTGAGACTCACGCAGACACTGAGAGAATGTGCAAACTCCACACGGACAGTGACCCGGGGCTGGGATTGAACCCGGGTCCTGGGCGCCATGAGGCAGCAGTGCGAACCACTGCACCACCGTGCCGCCCAAAAGGATGTAGGTAGAATTCTAAATGATACATTGTCGATGTTCACTAGTGAGAGGGACAATGTTAGTATAGATATCAGGGAGAAGGACTGTGATAAAATTAAATCAATTAACTTAGTGGGGAAGTTCTGAGTGGTATGTCAGGCTTCAAAGTAGATAAATCTCCAGGGCCAGAGTGAGACAAGGGAGGAAATAGCAGGGGCGCTGGAAATAATTCTTAATTCCTCTCTGGCTGCAGGAGAGGTGCCAGTGGACTGGAGAGTAGCCCATGTGGCATCATTATTCAAGAAGAAAGGAAGGGATAAACCAGGAAACTACAGACCAATAGTCTAACTTCAATGGTGGGGAATCTATCGAAAGCAATTCTGAGAGACAGAATTAATCTGCATTTGGAGAGGCAGGGATTAATTAGGAACAGTCAGCATGGTTTTGTTCAGGGCAGATCATGTCTGATCAACTTGACTGAATTTTCCGAAGAGGTGACCAGCGGCAGGTTTCTTCATCTGTTCGCAGCAGTGGGATTCTCCGGTCTCGCTGCAGTGAATGGGAGATTTAGCTCAGCCCCAAATTCTCCGTTTTTGCTACCAGTGATAGTGTGGCGGGCTCGCAATGGAGAATCCCGGTCCAGGTGTGTAGAGCATTGTAGGACAATTCATTTGATATAGTCTACTTGTACTTCAGCAAGGCCTATTCGGGAGACTGATAGCAAAGGTAAGAGCCCATGGGATGCAAGGAAATTTGGAAAATTGGATCCAGAATTGGCTGAGTGGCAGGAAGCTGAGGGTCAAGCGGTGTTTATCTGACTGGAAGCCTATGTCCAGTGGGGTCCGGGTGGCAGAGGTCCTCGTGGAGGGTTTGGAGGCGGTCAATTTGTGCGTTGGCACATGTGCCGCGGGATAGGGCATCGGACGGCTCGTTCAGCTTTCCGGGCCGGTACAAGATCTCATAGTTGAAGGTGGAGAGCTCGATCCTCCACCTTAAGATCTTGTCATTTTTAATTTTGCCCCGCTGTGCATTATCGAACATGAAGGCTACCGACCGTTGGTCAGTGAGGAGAGTGAATCTCCTGCCGGCCAGGTAATGCCTCCAATGTTGCACAGCTTCCACTATGGCTTGGGCTTCCTTTTCCACTGAGGAGTGGCGGATTTCTGAGGCGTGGAGGGTTCGGGAGAAGAAGGCCACGGGTCTGCCCGCTTGGTTAAGGGTGGCCGCTAGAGCTACGTCGGAGGCGTCGCTCTCGACCTGGAAGGGGAGGGACTCGTCGATGGCGCGCATCGTGGCCTTTGCGATATCCGCTTTGATGCGGCTGAAGGCCTGGCAAGCCTCTGTCGACAGAGGGAAGGTCGTGGTCTGTATTAGGGGGCGGGCCTTGTCTGCGTACTGGGGGACCCACTGGGCGTAGTACGAAAAGAACCCCAGGCAGCGTTTCAGGGCTTTTGGGCAGTGCGGGAGGGGAAATTCCATGAGTGCGCGCATACGTTCGGGGTCGGGGCCTATTATCCCATTGCGTACTATGTAGCCCAGAATGGCTAGCCGGTCGGTGCGAAAATCGCACTTGTCCTCGTTGTACGTGAGGTTCAAGGCTTTGGCGGTCTGGAGGAATTTTTGGAGGTTGGCGTCGTGGTCCTGCTGATCGTGGCCGCAGATGGTTACATTGTCGAGATACGGGAACGTGGCCCGTAACCCATGTTGATCAACCATTCGGACCATCTCCCGTTGGAAGACCGAGACCCCGTTTGTGACGCCAAAAGGGACCCGTAGGAAATGGTATAATCGCCCGTCTGCCTCGAAGGCTGTGTACTTGCGGTCACTTGGGCGGATGGGGAGCTGATGGTAGGCGGACTTGAGGTCCACGGTGGAGAAGACTTTATACTGGGCAATCCAATTGATCATGTCGGATATGCGGGGGTGAGGGTACGCGTCTAGTTGTGTGTACCTGTTGATGGTCTGGCTATAGTCAATGACCATCCTGTCTTTCTCCCCTGTCTTCACTACTACCACCTGCGCTCTCCAGGGACTATTGCTGGCCTGGATTATGCCCTCCTTTAGTAGCCGCTGGACTTCGTACCGAATGAAGGTCCGGTCCTGGGCGCTGTACCGTCTGCTCCTAGTGGCGACGGGTTTGCAATCCGGGGTGAGGTTCGCAAACAAGGACGGGGGTTGCACCTTGAGGGTAGCGAGGCCGCAGATAGTGAGTGGGGGTATGGGGCCGCCGAATTTAAACGTAAGGCTCTGTAGATTACATTGGAAATCTAATCCCAGCAAGATGGGGGCACAGAGTTGGGGAAGGACGTTAAGTTTGTAGTTTTTGAACTCCCTCCCCTGCACCGTTAGGGTAACTATGCAGAATCCCTGGATCTGTACGGAGTGGGATCCTGCAGCTAGGCAAATCTTTTG
Organism: Scyliorhinus torazame; assembly: GCF_047496885.1. Lineage (NCBI taxonomy): Eukaryota > Metazoa > Chordata > Chondrichthyes > Carcharhiniformes > Scyliorhinidae > Scyliorhinus > Scyliorhinus torazame. Next base: position 124,453,164 of record NC_092709.1, read on the forward strand.
TGCGCTGGGATAGGTGGTTAAGGAACAGCGTCTTACCGTGTCGGGGTGTATAAAACTTTCCGTGCTCCCAGAGTCGACTAGGCATGGCGTCTCGTGGCCGTTAATTAGGACCGTTGTCGTCGTCGTCTGGAGAGTCCGGGGCCGAGCCTGATCGAGCGTAACCGAAGCGAGCCGTGGTTGTAGTAGTGGGGTGGGGTCCGTTGTTGCCGTCCAAGATGGCGTCGGGGATGGACAAAATGGCCGCCCCATACATCGCACAGGTCGGGGGCGGTCCAAGATGGCGGCGCCCCTCCTCCCCTCGTGGTGGTCGGGACCCAAAATGGCGGCGTCTGCGGGTCGCACAACGGCGCCCCTCCTCCCCTCGTGGTGGTCGGGACCCAAAATGGCGGCGTCTGCGGGTCGCACATGGTGTGCTGTGGTGTCTGGGGAGCGCTTGGACCGCGCGGAGCTCCCTCACCGCGAGCGCCAGGGACGCGAGCGCTAGGACCGCGCCGGGGACAGCGGTGGTCGGGGCCCAAGTCGGCGGCGCCGGCGGGTCAGGCGTGGGGTGCGGGACGGGGTGAGGGTGGCGTTCGGGACGCAAAAAACCCCTTCCTCTCCGTGGAGAGTGTTGGCCGGGACCCAAAGCGGTAGCGCCGGCGGCGGGTCATGCATGGGCTGCGGGGAGGGGGGTTGGGGAGCGTAGGCAGCGTGCAGGGCTCCCAGTTCTCCCGGGACCGCGGTGGTCGGGACCCAGAGTGGCTGCGCCTGCGGGTCGTACAAGGCGTGCTGGGGGGGTTGGGAGGCATAGACTGCTTGTAGGGCTCCCTGTGGCCCCGGGACGGCGGCGACCTCGCGGGATCGGCACACAACCGCGTAATGGCCCTTTTTCCCGCAGCTTTTGCAGATGGCTGCGCGGGCCGGACAGCGTTGTCGGGGGTGCTTCGCCTGGCCGCAGAAATAACAGCGGGCGCCCCCGGTGCGACTCGGCGTTTGTACTGCGCAAGCCTGTGGGGTGTCCGGGGGGGGGGGGGGGGGGGGGGGGGGTAGGGGGTTTGCCGCGACGGGTACGTACGGGGCCCAATGGCCTGCCGCGCGGTCGGGGCCGTAGGCGCGGGTATTACACGCGGCCACATCTAGGGAGGCTGCTAGGGCCCGTGCCTCTGAGAGTCCTAGCGACTCTTTTTCTAGAAGTCTTTGGCGGATTTGGGAGGATTGCATACCTGCCACAAAAGCATCGCGCATTAACATGTCCGTGTGTTCGTTTTCATTCACCGACGGGCAGCTGCAGGCTCGTCCCAAAATCAGCAGCGCGACGTAGAATTCGTCCATCGATTCTCCGGGAGCTTGCCGTCTTGTCGCGAGCTGGTAGCGAGCGTAGATTTGGTTAACTAGGCGAACGTAGAGACTTCTGAGAGCTGTGAACGCCGTCTGGAAATCGTCGGTGTCTTCAATGAGGGTGAAAATCTCCGTGCTCACCCTCGAGTACAGGACCTGCAGTTTTTGTTCGTCTGAGACTCGGCCTGTGGTTGATCTGATGTAGGCCTCGAAGCAAGTCTGCCAGTGTTTGAAGGCTGCTGCCGCATTCACTGCATGGGGGCTGATCCTCAGGCATTCTGGAATGATCCTGAGCTCCATAGTCCTTTTTAGGCACGCTTAATAAATTGTAGCGCACAAAGACTCCGTGAGACGAATAGAGTGAAGTCGACGAGGCTTTATTAAGCGTGTCTGTTCCCCAGCAGCCCGATAGTAAACTGGCCTGCGGGGGAAGACACCGGCTTCTTATACTTCGCCTTCAGGGCGGAGCTTGAGGTCAACGGCCAACCAGGACCCGGGATCTGTCAGCCAATGACATTAGGGCTTCCAGTCCCACATGACCCCCAATACATACCACCACACCTTTATTAGCTGAGGCATAGAGTTTAAGAGCAGGGAGGTTCAGCTGGAACTGTATAAAACATTGGTTAGGCCACAGCTTGAGTAAAATGTGCAGTACTGGAATCCACACTATAGGAAGAATGTGACAGCACTGGAAAGGGTGCAGTAGAGATTTACCAGGATGTTGCCTGAGTGGAAGAATTTTAGTTATGAAGAGACTAGGGTTGATTTTCTTGGAGCAGAGGACACTAAGGGGGGACATGATTGCGAAGAATAAAATTATGAGGGGCATAGATAGAGTCGACAGAAATAAACTTTTCCCCTTGTTGGAGGGATCAATGACCAAAAGGCATAGATTTAAGGGTTAGGAGGTTTAGAGGGGATGTGAGGAAAAACATTTTCTCTCAGAGGGTGCTAGATGTCTGGAATCCGCGGCCTGAAATGGTGGTGGAAGCAGAGACCCTCATAACATTTAAGAAGTATTTAGATGTGCACTTGCAATGCCATGGTATACAAGACTGTGGGCCAAGTGCGGGAAAATGTGGTTACAATAGTTAGGTGACCAGCGCAGATGCGTCTGTGCCGTCGACCTCTTATGACTTCAATTGAAAATAATAAACAATGGCATTCACTCATCATTTGTGTTTCATGAAAGTAAGAATATTGCTGGAAAAAATGTACGAAAATAGAGAATGGAAATAGGCCTACTCTGGATGCAAATGGTCATTTGTTGCATTGATACTTTGCCCAGGGTATTAAATGCCGAAGGACAAACAAAAGAGAAATTAAAAAGGGAATGCACATTAAAACGATAACAAAATACAATGAAGTATTATTATCCACCAAAATCTTGCCAGTTAAAAAAATGGTCTTCTATTGAATTACTATAATTATGTGGAGCACTGTAGTCCCTCTTTGAACAACTGCGGGAATCAATTATTGTACAAATGAAGACTAAATTAATTGAAAGTTAAGAGGTTTGCAGCTACTGTGGACATTAGCAGGGTCATAGGTTTTGCCAAAGTCCATTATCCAGTTGCTGAGGTCAATCATAAAATGTCTCAAAAGCTCCCTATTCTGCTCCAAATTTAACAGCATCATTTTGGCTGGTGGGTGGAGTGTGCCCTTTGCAGTTATTTCTCAATCTAAGCTCGGATGTATCACTTAGCTTACTTATCACATATTCCTAGATTTAAATGACATTTTAAGTGCAGCAAATATTATTGCTACACTGCTTTTGAAAGGTTTGCAGCTACAAATAAGATTATAGAGTGAAAATTGGCAGCCGCTTTGTGCCTGAACTGGGGGCACGACATGGTCGATAAATCCCGCGGGAGGCCTCTCATGGGATTTACCCGGTTTGCCATGCCTCACGACATCGAATGGGATCCCGCGAGACGTCGCAATTCTATTTGGCAAATCTGCATATTAAAATGAGCAGCTCGTCACCTGATCTACCCAAGGCGCTGGGATTGAATTTCTTTGTCTTGGAGAAACCAGGCGAGCGCCATTTAGTATTGGTGTCCATAAATGGGGACCAGGCATACCGGCAATTGGGAGGGGTGTTCTCCCAGGGGATCGGGGGAACCTGGTGTCTGGGCTCTGTCTGGTCAGGGTTATACCCTGGCACCCCTGATGCCACCCGGGTCCCCTGGCACTGCCGACCTGGTATCTTGGCACTATCCGTGTGCCAGGCTAGTGGTGCCCAGGTGGCTTTTTGTCTACGCTGGGGATCGGGCCCGGAGGTGTGGGGGCTTCGTCACCCATTATAGGTGAGTTGAGATGTTGGTGGAAGTGTAGGGGTCGGTTTGGGGATCAAGAGATCAGGGTGTCATTTAAAAATGGCGCCCAATCTTTTTCTGCCCTGACGAGCGGAGCTCCTTAGTGCAGGAAATAAGATTAAGTGGCCTCGGCGGGGTGTCCCCCGCCTAAGGTCCTGAAATAAAACAGAGTCCCATTAGATTGCAGGGACTTTCTCCGCACCGGGAAACACCTGGCTAAACGCACTATTTTTGTTAAATCGTGTCCATAATCTTTTTTGTTCGTTCAGGGAATGTGGGCATCACTGGTTGGACTGTCATTTATGAACTGTGTGGTTTGCTAAACAATTCCAGCGTGGGTCTGGAGTCATGTGTAGACCAGACAGGTAAGGGTGGCAAATTTCCAGCCTGAAATGATATTTGTGAACCAGATAGGTTCCATGGTCATCATTAGACTTTTAATCCAGATTTGTATTGAATTCAAATTTCACTATCTGCCATTTATAATGGAAGGAAGATCATTGATGAAGTAGCTGAAGATGATGTGCTTCAGACACTACCATGAGGGACCCCTGTAATAATGCCCTGGAGCTGCGATCTTTGACCTCCAACCACCACAAGCATCTTCCTTTGAGTCAGGTATGACTCCAACCAGTGGAGAGTAGTTCCCCTGAATCCCATTGACTCCAGTTTTACTAGGCTGCTTGATACCATACTCGATCAAATGCTCTTTTGCTGTCAAGGGCAGTCACTCTCACCTCAGGAGCTGAATGCCCTTGGGTGAACTCATACTGTCCGTGCGTAGGTTATTGCTGAATAGTGTAGATGGGCTTTGGAGTGGTTTCACAGGTCGGCGCAACATCGAGGGCCGAAGGGCCTGTACTGCGCTGTAATGTTCTATGTTCTAACTGCCAATTGATAGCATTGTTGATGGCATGTTGTTTTGTCTCTTTAATGATGATCGGGAGTAGGCTGATGGGGCAGTAGTTGACCAGGCTGGATTTGTCCTGCTTTTTGTGTACAGTACATACAATTCCACATTGCTGGATAGATGCCAGTGGTGTGTCTGTATGCAAACAGCTGGCTAGGGGCTTGCCAAATTCAGGAGCACAAGTCTTCAGTCCTATAGCCAGAATATTGTCAGAGCCCATAGCCTTTATGGTATTCAGTGTCTTCAGCCGTTTCTTGTTACCACGTGGAGTGAATCAAATTGGCTGAAGACCAAGATGGATCATCCACTTGGCACTTCAGGCTGAATCTTGATGTGCTAGGCTCCTCCATCATTGAGGAAGGGGATATTTGTGGAGCCTCCTCCTCCAGTGAGTTGTTTAACTGTCCACCATCATTCATGACTGGGTGCAGCAGGACTGAAGAGCTTAGATCTGATGATGCATTGGTTGTGGGATTGCTTATCTCTGTCCATTACAGAATAGTCCTGAGTTGTAGCTTCACCAAGTTGACACCTGAGGCGGGATTCTCCATTTCAGAGACTACGGGTAGGGTTCTCTGTAGCCTGACACCAAAATCGTAATTGGGGATCGGGCGGAGAATGGATTTCTACGCCGAAATCGAGGACAGCGCCGGTTTGACGCTGGTCCACCAAGCTACGCCCCCTCCAAACTGCCGGCATCGTGACATGCACCGTTTCAAAGCCGTTGCCGCAACATCAGCCACACACCCGCGATGCTCCGCCCCCAATGGGCTGAGTTCCCAATGGCACGGGCCACATGTGGTCCCAACCGTGCGGTCGTATGGCCAGTGTTAATCTGCACAACTAGGGGCTTCGGATGGCAGTCAGTTGGGGGACAGCAAGATGGCTGCCTTGCAGGCCACAGCAATGGTCCGTGCCGGGACACCCCAATAACATAGGGGGCACCCCAACCCCACGGCCCATCCCCTGGTCACCCCCCCCCCCCCCATCTTCCCTGGCTGCCGCTTTGTCTGGCAGATGGCCCCTCCCAGCCAGCCCTGGTAGTTGGCATCCCATGGTCCCGCCTCTGCATGTCCTACCTCCTCTCTCCCCGTCATTGGCCACAGCGCCCGTTTCCCAATTTTTTAAACCAGAAATGAAATATGCTATCACGAATTCCTCCTGGTGGAGGCGGAGCATTGGGCAGGCCCCAGAGAATACCCTGGGTGGGGGGAGGATTGTGGACATCTTTGGTAGATCCAGTGGAGCGGTAGCGATAGAAGGGCAGTGGTAGAAGAATTGTACCATGAGTGGGGCAGTGCCGGTGGTCAGTGGGGCCGTGAATGCGTGGAGGAGTGTTGGTAGGTGCAGGTGGAGAAGGGGGGTGTTTTCAGGTTGATAAGGGGACCATGAGTAGGGCTGTGAGTTTAGAGTGAAGGGTCTGTTGAGTTCTGGTGGCAAAGTGAGTGAATTAATATTATGATCAAATAGTTACGGAGTGGGGGAGGGGGGGGGGGGCAGGGGGCAATGCTGTGCAGTAGGGTGGCAGGGTGAGGGTCCTGTAATGTGGGTGATGGGATGGTTAGGGTTGTTGGAGGGAACAAAAAACATTATTTGTATGTTATCTACAGCACAAAAGGGGGCCATTCAGTCCATTGTGACTGCCCTGGCTCCCAGAAGAGCAACCTATCTGTATGTTTGGAGTGGAAGTGACAAGCGTGTGCTCTTCTGGGAGGAAGGAGACATGAACATTCACTGTAATGGGCCAAGGGGGATGGGAAGTGGTTTGTTGATTGTGGAGAGGTTGACAGAGACAACAGGATGATTAGTGATGATGAGGGGAAGGTGTGGGTAATGCAGGGGAGGGTAAAATGTATTTGAATGCACCTTGAAAGACATGTGCACCATGGCTGTTCTAGACCTACCTAGTGCCACGAAGTCCAGATATGAAAATGGGGGATGGCATTGTCATCAGCTGGGTGGAGCTGCAGGTCAGCTCAACGGGACAATAAAAAGGAGCCCCCTAGATGTCATTCTGACGAAGCAAAACTGATTGTCTTGAAAAGGAAGTGAAGGACAAAGGAGAAGTGTGTATGGGAGCATTCTCATACATGGCTCACAAGAGCCCTGGAAAAGATCAATACATCCCCATGCATGCATGATTCCAGAAGAACATCGACCGAGGAAGTGTTGTCCCCTTGAATATAAGGAGTGCAGGCAATAATGCAAATAGATGCAATGAAAAGACAACAGACGCTCTTAAAATGCACCTGCACATAAATTTATAAGTGTGCATCAACAATAAGCAATGTCAGTGCACCCATGCCACCATAGTGAGATCAATACTTCTTTATTTACATTTCTTGCCATTGAATCAGGAACTCTGCTGACGCTCACAGCAGGGATGGAGGCAGCCTTCTCACCACTGTGCCCCATTGTTTTTGGTGGCTTTGGCAGGGTTCATTTGGCATCCAGAAGCCTGGAAGGCCACAGCTTAGTTTGGTCTCCTTATGTAAGGCAGGACACCCTCAGCAGCCCGAGAGGCTGGAGCAGACAGGTCCCAGCCAAAAGGGAATCAGGACAGCCAGGCACCCTCAAAGAATCCTCAGTGGAGGTCCTGACACTCCTCTTCCCTTAGGATGGCCAAAGGCCCTTCCCTGACTCCTTGTGGGAAAAGGGTACCTGGACAGGGTTCAGGGTGCCTCGTCCCCCTTTCATGTAGCCACTGGAAAAGCTCGCTCATGGCTACAGTAATGAAGGTCTACAAGCATCTCCAACAGGAAGTGGGCATTTTGCTGGGCTATCTCCTCTATGGTCGTTTGCCATCCTTCTTTCAGTGCTCGGACATGCCGGTCCCAGTTCATCAGCCAGCAGGCAGACTGTCTGCTCTATCTAACATGTCTCTGAGGGCCTCTGACACCTCTGCCTCTCTCTGCATCTCTGGCATCTTGTCTAGGACCACTTCCAGAGTCTCATAATTTGACTCGGGCTTAGCTGACGCCTCTTCTCCAGCAGTCCTCCAAGTTCTGGTCCTCTGACTGATGGTGACTTTTACTGTCCCTGCCTCCTCCTACTATGGACATATGTCAGTGAAGTGACCACCAGACATGAGACCTTGCCTGAACTAGATCTAGTCCCCACAGAGGTGTATGCCTCTGGGGTGGTGGAATGTCCAGGCGAATGTACTGATAGTTCTACAGATGCAATTACTTTGTCGTCTTCATTCTCCTGATTCCTCTGTGGGCTGGAGCTGGACTCAGTTTCGGAGTCGGGCCTCATCCTTCTGCACTGTATTATTCCCTGATTCTGACTTTCTACCTGCAGACTACATCGACTACAGTGGAGCTATAAGGCATTAGCAGGTTGAGACATGCTTCTTTGCATGGGCTGCACAGGTGGTTGCGCTATCACTGAGGCCGATGTCTCAGTTCCAATTCAGTGACTGGAGTATGTGTTCACTTATCCTGGTGCTGCGCGTCAGGACATTTATCCCATTCCTGCACTGCAGTGCTGTCCTGTGATGAATGCAGCTCGCACTCACCATCCTGGCGGCTGCATATCATGCAGATTTGTTGAGTCAGCCCCCCCCCCGGGGTCAAGGACTTTCCTTCTCTCCTCCACTGTATTCAGCAGTACATCCAGCAAAGCATTATTGAAGTTGGGTGCCAGTGCTCCTTAGGTTCTGCACTCCATGTCATGGATCGTAGTTAAGAGCTCAATAAAGCAGTGTTTGTCCAGATGCCTTTTAAATTAGGCCCCAGATACGACAGCGGGCTACGCAACATCCAGCCTGCCCCACTGCAGACAAATTTGCAAAAGCCCAGTTGAATAATTAATGAGCATTGCATGTTCGGCACAATTTCCCACTGGGCTCCACAGCAGACTACAATCTTGCTTCCTTCCCTGTCACGGGACCTAGGCACGGAGTGGTAAATCCTGGCCTCAGAGACGTGAATACTATTAGCTGTGCTTCTATGTTTGTCTCTCTTTCTTTGTAAGTTTTTATCTGTTCAATTGGTATTGTATATCATTTGTCTGAAAGGCTGTTTCAGCAAAGATTTTAATTGAGTTATTGCTTCTGGTAAAATAGCAGATACAGTGGCTGGGATTCTTTGTTCCTCGCTGCTAAGATGCGGAAGACCCCGACTTGAGCCCCTCCAGCCCAGCACAAGCCCCACTGACATCTACCTCCCAGGAAGGAACCTCTTCAGCACTCTGGCTGCTATGATTAGGAGGGTACACACCATCTTGCCATTCCTTGGGCTGCAAGGTGCCAGGTTGGCACTGCTAATGGGTGGGGTCTGAAACCGGGAAGGGGGTCTGAAGGGCGATGAGGTTGGCGAATGAGGGGGAGGAGGCTGAGGCGGTGGCCTGGGGGATGAGGGGGGGTTCAATGGGGGGCCTGGAGGTTCTGAAGGGGTGTTCTGAGGTGGGATGGGGCTTGCCAGAGATTAGGGTGGGGTGGTGCCCTGCCTGCGATCCACCATGTCTACAGGAATAGTGCCAGAAGATGGAGGATAGCAAATGTTGTCCCCTTGTTCAAGAAGGGGAGAAGAGCCAACCCCGGTAACTATAGACCAGTGAGCCTTACTTCTGCTGTGGTCAAAATCTTGGAAATGTTTATAAGAGATAGGATGTATAATCATCTGGAAAGGAATAATTTGATTTGAGATAGTCAACACGGTTTTGTGAAGGGTAGGTCATGCCTCACAAACCTTATTTAGTTCTTTGAGAAGGTGACCAAACAGGTGGATGAGGGTAAAGCAATTGATGTGGTGTATATGGATTTCAGTAAAGCGTTTGATAAGGTTCCCCACGGGAGGCTACTGCAGAAAATACATGGGATTCAGGGTGATTTAGCAGTTTGGATCAGTAATTGGCTAGCTGGAAGAAGACAAAGGGTGGTGGTTGATGGGAAATGTTCAGACTGGAGTCCAGTTACTAGTGGTGTACCACAAGGATCTGTTTTGGGGCCACTGCTGTTTGTCATTTTTATAAATGACCTGGAGGAGGGCATAGAAGTATGGGTGAGTAAATTTGCAGATGACACTAAAATCGGTGGAGTTGTGGACAGTGGGGAAGGATGTTACAAGTTACAGAGGGACATTGATAAGCTGCAGCGCTGGGCTAAGAGGTGGCAAATTGAGTTTAATGCAGAAAAGTATGAGGTGATTCATTTTGGAAGGAATAACAGGAAGACAGAGTACTGGGCTAATGGTAAGATTCTTGGTAGTGTTGATGAGCAGAGAGATCTCGGTGTCCATGTATATAGATCCTTGAAAGTTGCCACCCAGGTTGTTAAGAAGGCGTACGGTGTGTTAGCTTTTATTGGTAGAGGGATTGCGTTTCGGAGCCATGAGGTTATGTTGCAGCTGTACAAAACTCTGGTGCGGCCGCATTTGGAGTATTGCGTGCAATTCTGATCGCCGCATTATAGGAAGGATGTGGAAGCATTGGAAAGGGTGCAGAGGAGATTTACCAGAATGTTGCCGGGTATGGAGGGAAGATCTTATGAGAAAAGGCTGAGGGACTTGAGGCTGTTTTCGTTAGAGAGAAGAAGGTTAAGAGGTGACTTAATTGGGGCATACAAGATGATCAGAGGATTGGATAGGGTGGACAGTGAGAGCCTTTTTCCTCGGATGGTGATGTGTAGCACGAGGGGACATAGCTTTAAATTGAGGGGAGATAGATATAGGACAGATGTCAGAGGTAGGTTCTTTACTCCGAGAGTAGTAAAGGCGTGGAATGCCCTGCCTGCAACAGTAGTGGACTCGCCAACACTAAGGGCATTCAAATGGTCATTGGATAGACATATGGACGATAAGGGAATAGTGTAGATGGGCTTTAGAGTGTTTTCATAGGTCGGCGCAATATCGAGGGCCGAAGGGCCTGTACTGCGCTGTTGTGTTCTATGGGGCGGGGGCTGCAGCAGCTAAAGAAGATCGGAGTGCACTTTAAAATTGCATCAGCAGCTTGGGGAGCATTGTTTAAAATAGCGCTCCGATCTCAGAGATGCGGGACCTTTCTGAGAGATTAAGTCCTGCCCCTCTCATTTGCAGAGCAATCATGGCGTGCCATGGATGGCACGGAAAATCTAATTTCCCACAAAGAAATGTTCCTAGTGCCATGGATAGCACATTGGGGGCGGTCCTAGCATCAGAGGGGACCAGTCCCTATTATCTGCTGGCGGGAGCACATAGACTCCAGAATAGTGAATCCCAACCAGTGATTTGAGAAATATGCATTGATTTGACATATGCATTCAGATGCTATTTTTCCATGTTGTCATGGCTGTCTCTCTGTGTGACTCTCTTTCTGTCCAGAAATTACTGAAGTAATTTTAAATGGGTTACTGTGAAGAAAGTGATTTTATAATAACACAGTTTAGCATTAATATTCCACCTTGGCACAGTAGGTTTTGCTTTTTGATAAACCCTGGGCTGGATCCCTGCCAGCAGGATCCTCCGCATCACCGGCAGTGTACTCACGGCAGCAGATTTCCTGACGGCATGGGGGTCCCCACCATGGGAAACCCCATTGTCCGGCTGGCAGGATGGAGGATTCCACCCCCTGTCTTTGCCCCTCTTTATCATTCTTTTCTTCGTATGATGTTTTTAAAAAATATATATATTTTATTAAAGTTTTCAAACACAATTTTTCCACCTTACAAATCAACATGAAACATAACACAATAACTAATAAGTAACATTATTTAAATAAAATAGTGAACTAACAAAGTAACAAAAAATAGTGCTCCCCCCACTCTGGGCTGCTGCTGACGATCTATTTTCCCTTAACGTTCCGCGAGATAGTCAAGGAACGGTTGCCACCGCCTGGAGAACCCCTGAACCGATCCTCTCAACGCAAACTTCATCCGTTCCAGTTTTATGAACCCTGCCATATCGTTTATCCAGGCCTCCACGCCGGGGGGTTTCACTTCCTTCCACATGAGTAAGATCCTTCGCCGGGCTACCAGGGACGCAAAGGCCAGAATATCGGCCTCTTTCGCCTCCTGCACTCCCGGCTCCTCCGCTACCCCAAATGTAGCTAACCCCCAGCCTGGCTTGACCCGGACCTTCACCACCTTTGAAATCACTCTTGCCACTCCCCTCCAGTACTCATCCGGTGCCGGACACGACCAAAACATATGTGTGTGGTTCGCCGGGCTTCCCAAGCACCTCCGCACCTGTCCTCCACTCCGAAGAACCTGCTCAGCCTTGCTCCCGTCATGTGTGCTCTGTGTGGTACCTTGAATTGTATCAGGCTAAGCCTGGCACACGAGGAAGAGGAATTTATCCTACTTAGGGCATCAGCCCACAGACCCTCCACAATCTCCTCCCCCAGCTCTTCTTCCCATTTTCCCTTCAGCTCCTCTACCAGCGCTTCCCCCTCGTCTCTCATCTCCTGATATATTTCGGACACTTTGCCCTCCCCGACCCATACCCCCGAAATCACTCTATCCTGGATCCCCTGTGTCGGGAGCAGCGGAAATTCCCTCACCTGTTGCCTCGTAAACGCCCTCACTTGCATGTATCTAAAGATATTCCCCGGGGGCAACTCATACTTTTCCTCCAGCGCCCCCAGGCCAGCGAACGTCCCGTCAATAAACAAATCTCTCAATCTCCTAATTTCTGCCCGATGCCAGCTCTGGAACCCTCCGTCCATCCTTCCTGGGACAAACCTATGGTTGTTCCTAATCGGGGACCACACCGAGGCACCCGTCACACCCCTATGTCGCCTCCATTGCCCCCAGATCCTTAAGGTTGCCACCACCACTGGGTTCGTGGTATACCTTTTCGGGGAGAGCGGTAGCGGCGCCGTCACCAGTGTCTTTAGGCTTGTTCCTTTACAGGACGGCATCTCCAGCCTCTTCCATGCCGCCTCCTCTCCCTCACTCATCCACTTGCGAACCATCGCCACATTGGCGGCCCAGTAATAATCGTCCAGATTCGGCAACGCCAGTCCCCCTCTGTCCCTGCTGCGCTGCAGGAACCCCCTCCTTACCCTCGGGGTCGTCCCTGCCCACACAAAACTCATAACACTCCTATCTATTTTCTTAAAAAAGGCCTTAGTGATCAAAATGGGGAGACATTGAAACACAAAAAGAAACCTTGGGAGGACCATCATCTTGACCGCCTGCACTCTGCCCGCCAGTGAGAGGTGCAGCATATTCCACCTCTTGAAATCCTCCTCCATCTGCTTCACCAGCCGCGTCAGATTGAGTTTGTGTAAAGTTCCCCAGCTCCTGGCTACCTGAATCCCCAAATATCGGAAGCTCCTTTCCGCTCTCCTTAACGGCAGGCTGTCTATCCCTCTTCCCTGATCCCCGGGGTGTACTACGAAAAGCTCACTCTTCCCCATATTAAGCCTATATCCCGAAAAATCTCCAAACTCCCTCAATATCTGCATAACCTCTGTCATCCCCTCCACAGGATCCGCCACATACAGCAGTAGGTCATCTGCGTAGAGTGACACCCGGTGTTCCTCTCCCCCTCTAACCACACCCCTCCATTTCCTAGAGTCTCTCAACGCTATGGCCAGTGGTTCAATTGCCAGCGCGAACAGTAATGTGTACAGGGGGCACCCCTGCCTTGTTCCCCTATGTAACCGAAAATACTCCGATCTCTGCCGATTTGTGACCACACTTGCCACTGGGGGCCCATAGAGGAGTTTGACCCAACTGACAAACCCCTCCCTGAACCCAAACCTCCTCAACACCTCCCATAAATACTCCCACTCTACCCTATCAAATGCCTTCTCTTCATCCATCGCTGCCGCTATCTCTGCCTCCCCCCCCGCTGGGGGCATCATTATCACCCCCAACAGCCGTCGCACGTTGACATACAATTGTCTCCCCTTTACAAACCCTGTCTGGTCTTCATGCACCACCCCCGGGACACAATCCTCGATCCTCATCGCTAGCACTTTTGCCAGCAACTTGGCGTCTGCATTCAGGAGCGAGATAGGCCTATATGACCCGCATTGCCGCGGATCTTTATCTCGCTTCAGGATTAATGATATTGTCGCCTCCGACATTGTCGATGGTAGAGTCCCCCCTTCTCTGGCCTCGTTAAAGGTTCTCGTCAGCAGCGGGGCCAACAAGTCCACATATTTCCTATAAAATTCCACCGGGAACCCATCTGGTCCCGGGGCCTTCCCTGACTGCATGTTCCCCAGCCCTTTAGTCACCTCGACCACCCCGATTGGCGCTCCCAGACCTGTCACCTCCTGCGCCTCCACCCTCGGGAACCTTAGTTGGTCCAAGAACTGTTGCATCCCCTCTTTTCCCTCCGGGGGTTGGGACCTATATAGCCTCTCATAAAAGGTCTTAAACACCTCATTTACCTTCCCTGCTCTCCGCACCGTAATTCCCGTTTCATCTCTAACTCCCCCTATTTCACTCGCCGCTATCCTCTTACGAAGCTGGTGGGCCAGCAGCCGGCTCGCCTTTTCCCCATATTCGTACCTCATCCCCTGTGCCTTCCTCCACTGTGCCTCTGCCTTCCCTGTGGTCAGCAGGTCAAACTCCGTCTTCGCCTCTCTCTATATAGTCCTTCGTCCGGGGCCTCCGCATATCTTTTATCCACACTCAAAATCTCCCCCACTAATCTCTCCCTTTCTTTGCCCTCTTTTTTCTCCTTGTAAGCCCTAATGGAGATCAGCTTTCCCCTAACCACCGCCTTCAGCGCTTACCATACTACCTCCACCTGGACCTCACCATCATCATTGGCCTCCAGGTACCTCTCAATACATCTCCGCACCCTTCCACAGACCCCCGCATCCTCCAATAGTCCCACATCCAGTCGCCAGAGTGGGCGCTGTTCCCTCTCCTCTCCTAGTTCCAGATCCTAGTTCCAGGTCCACCCAGTGCGGGGCATGGTCTGAAACGGCTATGGCCGAATACTCCGTTCCTGCCACACTCGAAATCAGTGCCCTGCTCAAAACAAAGAAATCTATCCGGGACTATACCTTATGAACATGGGAGAAAAAGGAAAACTGTTTGGCCAACGGCCTGGCAAATCTCCACGGATCCACTCCCCCCATTTGTTCCATAAACCCCCTGAGCACCTTGGCCGCTGCCGGCCTTCTTCCGGTCCTGGATCTAGACTGATCTAACCCTGGATCCTGCACAGTGTTGAAATCCCCCCCCATTACCAGGCTTCCTACCTCCAGGTCCGGGATACGTCCCAGCATCCGCTTCATAAATCCCGCATCATCCCAGTTCGGGGCATATACATTTACCAGCACGACCTCCCTTCCCTGCAATCTACCACTCACCATCACATATCTACCACCGTTGTCCACCACTATATTCCTAGCCTTGAACGACACCCGTTTCCCCACCAATATCGCCACCCCTCTATTTTTCGCGTCCAACCCTGAGTGGAACACCTGTCCCACCCATCCTTTCCTTAACCTAACCTGATCTGCCACCTTCAGATGCGTCTCCTGAAGCATGACCACTTCTGCCTTCAGTCCTCTTAATTGGCCCATTTAGGCCCCTCACATTCCACGTGATCAGACGGATTGGGGGGCTGCCCCCGCCCCCCCCCCCCCCCCCCCCCCCCCCCCGACTAGCCATCCCCTACTCTAGGCCAGTCCCACGTCCAGGTCCCGCGCACCCGCCCGTCCCCAGGCGGCGCACTCCCGTCCCGACCACCTCTTCCCTTGCCAGCTCCCTCTCGCTCCCAGCAGCAACCCAGTTGACACCCCCCCCCCCCCGCTAGATCCCCATCTAGCATGGTTACTCCCCCCATAATGCTTCCGAAAGTCAGCTGACTTCAACTGACCCCGGCTTCCCCCGCTCTTTCCTTGACCCCCCCCCCCCTCCCCCCGTGTGTGGAACTCTCATCCTCCTTGCGCCTATCTTCCCGCCATCATCTCCCTAGCGCGGGAAAAAAAAATGCGCTTTCCTGGATCAGCCCCGCCCCCTATGGCGCAGCTTCCCCATCCCCCACCTCTGTCCCTTTTTCCACCGGCGCCCACATTTCTCAGTGTCCCCCCGTCAAGACGAGAGAAAAGAAACCCCATCTATCGTCCCGATACTCCCATTCCCCAATTTACATTTCTGTACATCAACATCGTCATCTCCCCCACAGCATCAGTCCCTCAGTTCTGGTCCAATTTCTCTTTTTAGATGAAGGTCCATGCCTCATCCAACGTTTCAAAGTAGTAGTGTCTATCTTGGTACGTGACCCACAATCGCGCCGGCTGCAGCATCCCACACTTTACTTTCTTCCTGTGTAGCGCTGCCTTGGCCCGATTAAAACTCGCTCTCCTTCTCGCCACCTCCGCGCTCCAGTCCTGATACACTCATATCACCGCATTCTCCCACCTGCTACTCCGTACCTTCTTGGCCCAGCTCAAAACCGCCTCTCTGTCGGTGAAGCGGTGAAATCTCACCACTATCGCCCTTGGTGGTTCTCCAGCCTTTGGTCTCCTCGCAAGGACCCCGTGAGCCCCTTCAACCTCCAGGGGGCCTGAGGGGGCCTCAGCTCCCATAGCGAATGGAGCATCGTGTTCACATAAGCCCCAACGTCAGCTCCCTCCACTCGGGGAGACCCAGAATCCGGAGGTTCTTTCTCCTCGAGCTGTTCTCCAGGGCTTCGAGCCTTTCGATACACCTCTTATGTAGCGCCTCGTGCGTCTCCATTTTTACCGCTATGCCCAGAATCTCATCCTCGTTCTCAGCTGCCTTCGCCTTCACCCCACGGAGCTCTATCGCTTGGGCCTTTTGCGTTTCTTTTAGCCCTTCGATTGCCAACAACATCGGCGCCAGCACCCCCTTCTTTAATTCCTTCACACACCGTCGAAGGAATTCTTGCTGATCCGGCCCCCATGTCGTCTGGGCTCCATCCGTCGCCATCTTGCTTCTTCCTTCTCTTCTCTGCCGCTGCTCCAAAGGATCCTTCGCAATCTGGCCACTACCACCGATCTTTTCCATTCACTGGGTTTGGTCCGAAAAAAATTCCGTTGGGGCTCCCATAAAGAGCCCAAAAGTCTGTTAGAACGGGAGCTGCCGAAACGTGCGGCTTAGCAGTGCATCGCCGCAACCGAAAGTCTTCGTATAGTGTTTTATTAGTCTGAGAGTGTGGGAGTAAAGTAGTCATTGAGATCAAAGCTACAACAGATCCAGAATTTACACATCAAAAATTTGCATCACCGAGTCGGGGGCGACGAAGCTGCTCGATTGCGCCCTAAAAGTCTAAAGATGACCCCAAAACCATTGTACATTGTCGTTAAAAAACCATACGGTTCACGAATATCACTTGGGGAAGGAAATCTGCTGTCCTCACCTGGCCTGACCCACAGCAATGTGGTTGGCTCTTAACTTCCCTCTGAAATGGCTTAGCAAGCCACTCAGTTTAAGGGCAACAAGGGCAATTCGGGATAGGCAACAAATGTTGGCCTTGTCAGTGACGCCCACATCTCATGAACGGATGAAAAAAGTTAGTTGTTGCTGGACAGTGAGTGCTTGTTCACGTCCAAGGTTCTGAGGTCTAAAGCGTGGTAGCATAGCGGTTAGCACTATTGCTTCACAGCGCCAGGGTCCCAGGTTCGATTCCCGGCTTGGGTCACTGCCTGTGTGGAGTTTGCACGGTGTGGGTTTCCTCCGGGTGCTCCGGTTTCCTCCCACAAGTCCCAAAAGACGTGCTATTGGGTAATTTGGACATTCTGATTTCTCCCTCTATGTACCCGAACAGGCGCCGGAATGTGGCGACAAGGCGCTTTTCACAGTACCTTCATTGCAGTGTTAATGTAAGCATACCTGTGACAATAAAGATTATTATTCGTATATATTGTAATTCTGGGTCCCTGAGCTGAAGGCATTGACCCAAATCTGGTTTGGGCCCTGATCAGACGATACCCACTTACCTTCACCTAATTTTTTTGGGCAATTTGCATTTGGAGGATCCCTCCAACCTGACTCAGTGCAGGAATCCTCGGAGATCTAGGAAGGGAATCCTCACAGAAGCCACGATTTATGACACTAGCTGCCATATTCTGGTAAATAAAGTGCTTAAATATCCCAAAGCTTCTTTGAAAAGCAAGAGAGAAAAGGTAAGTGGAGGAGGTGGTAAGGTGACAAATTGATGGTCAGGTCGAGTCGGGAGTGGGGAGGGAATCAGGTGGTGAGGCCATGTCTAGTTGGGTCGGTGGCAATGGGGGGAGAGGGAGCAGTCGGGGGGAGGGGGATCAGTCGAGGAGAAATGTCAAATGGTGGGATTAGGTTGGGGAATGGTGAGGAAGGGTGGAAAGGCGGTGGGCTAGTCACCCATCATACTTTATGTGCCCAAAAGCTGACAACTTGCTTAGTGGGGCGGGGGGGGGGGGGGATGACATAAAATCTTGCCCTTTATTCCATAAAGAGTCTGAGATAAATATATGTTTCTGATAATAGTTTGCTAAAATGTAGAGTCAACGCGAGAGCCCATTTCTATTCCAGGTTCATACATGAGACATTTTTTAGTCCCCATTTTGTGGGCTGGATTTTATTCTAGGGCTGGTCTTAGGAGTCAGAGAATGGCCTGGCTTGGCCACCATCTTGGTAGGAAGTACCAGAAAAGGATAGAATTTCATTAAGGGGTTGCAGTGGGTGAACGTTTGGGGATAAGGCTAACTGGAGTCACCCCCATAAAGGGCGTGGAGGCAGTCACAAGGGCTGCCGAGTATCGATATGGGCTTTTTCAACAGAACTATGGACGTCTGGGCTCTCAGCCAAGCATGTATAATAAGACTTGGCTAAGAGCCACGGCATCCATTAGGCCATTGAAACTGCTGCACCCCAGTGAAACCATTGTTTGATTGACTTCTCTTACACTCTGATCTATTCAGTGAATTTCTCAATGGTTATTTACACAAGATAGAGGTTTCTAGTGCTTGCAGTTTCAGCTATTGATATTTTAAAGGATCTACATGATTAACATTTTTTTAGAAAGCTATGCAGAATGGATTTTTTGCTTAAGGAAATAGGAATCTATGAATGAATAACATTTTTAAAAGTTTTCATACATCCCAATTGCACTCCCGGCTTCATTGGTTATGCACCAACTATATAGTGGGTGAATGGACATAGGAGTGCCATAGCTTGGCATGGAGGGTGGGTAAGATTATCGAGGCGGGTGGTGGTGCATGAGGATATGAGGGCCATGGGGAGTAGTGAGGCTTAGCATGAAGAGTAAAAGGTGCCATGTGGAATGGGTAGAGGGGAATAGTTTGGCAGGGAGAACATATAGAAGACCTTGTGAATTTACCTTTCAATAAATTCCTTCATCGAGACTATGGTTCACCTCTGAGGTACCAGCAATCACATATCCTTTAAAAATTGGCTTGTATCCACGTAAATTATGGAGGGCTAGGGTATCCCACAATCGAGCTGTCCTGATCAGGTGCAGGCTCACAAGCCACACCAAATTGCACCTTTCGCCTTTGCTGATGAAAATTAGGGGTGTCAGCAATTGGTTCGGGAATCCCAGAATTAGGTCTCAGCTGCCCTCACAGAGTGTCCCTGACTCCATGAAATTCAGTTTTGTTGCCATTTTAACTTAGTTTTAACACCTATATTGTGCAAAACACCCTTAAAAGTAACCCTTTCTAGAAATCAGCAAATGATTGTATAGGATATGATCAAACTAGCAGACATTGGAGGGAATTTTAAATTTGTTTTGCAGCCACAATATATTTATTTCTGGGACATTAAATGAGGCAGATGATGGGGATTCGGGGGACTACAGCTCAATGTCCACTTTTTCCTGTTGCTACTGGGCCTTCTGAAGTGTCAGTGATGTCCTTAGCAGCCAGAGTAGGTGCAAAAATGTAAATTCAATGTTTTTTTAAAAATTCATTTTACGGGACAAGAGCCCCGCTAACTGCTCTCCCTTTCAGAGAGCATTTGAGATTAATGAAGTTAGAGTGATATGATGACAGACTCCGCCGCCTTGTTCTGGATGTCTGGTTGATGGATGCCGAAATCAAGTGTTGTCCACAGCAGTTGAGCTTGGTGCTTGTATACCCTGTAAATAGAGGATTCTGAGAAGGGAGCAACAGGAAGTAGAAGAAGGTGAGTTCAAGGCTTCTGTTTCATCTGGTGTAGCACCCAAAATGTTTGTGGATGGAAGCCTCCAAATTGCAAATTCTGGTCTGCAGCCAGAAAGGGCCTGGGGACCTTTGCTTTGGCCCCTCGGACCTCCAGCTGTGGTGGGCCACTTACCCTTTCCCACTTCTGGGTGCATGTCCTATTGATGAATATGATTAACAGGAAAATATCAAGTGACTTCAACATCAATCAGCTGGTTAGAGGGAAGGGCTGGCCAGGAAATTGAGGAAAACCAACTTTTTTAAATTGCAATCAATCACTCCTGAGGGTGAGTGCGGTGAAAAATGAAGGAACAATATGCTGATGTATCATTTATGTTCCATTGTAATGTTCCTGTGGATGCTGTGCGTCCAGTGCTGCTACTTGTGGAAAACCCTGCAGATGAGGTCAGGTGCTGGCAAAACAGAAATCTACTCATTCTCTTCCATGCCTGGAGAGGCATAAATATCCTGGCCGCGAGGTTTGCCAGTGTCACACGGGAGGGTTTAAACTAGTATGGCAGGGGGGTGGGCACGGGAGCAATAGGTCAGAAGGTGAGAGCATTGAGGGAGAACGAGGGAATAAGGGCCAGTATGGCTCTGAGGAAGAGCAGACAGGGAGATGTTGCTGAAAACAACAGGACTGGTGGCCTGAAGTGCATATGTTTTAATGCAAGTATATCAGGTAAGGCAGATGAACTTAGAGCTTGGATTAGTACTTGGAACTATGATGTTGTTGCCATTACAGAGACCTGGTTGAGGGAAGGACAGGATCGGCAGCTAAACGTTCCAGCATTTAGATGTTTCAAGCGGGATAGAGGGGGGTCTAAAAGGGGTGGAGGAGTTGCACTACTGTTTCGGGAGAATGTCACAGCTGTACTGCGGCAGGACACCTCAGAGGGCAGCGAGGCTATATGGGTAGAGACCAAGAATAAGAAGGGTGCAGTCACAATGTTGGGGGTTTACTACAGGCTACCCAACAGCCAGCGGGAGATAGAGGAGCAGATAGGTAGACAGATTTTGGAAAGGAGTAAAAGCAACAAGGTTGTTGTGATGGGAGACTTTAACTTCCCCAATATTGACTGGGACTCACTTAGTGCTAGGGGGTTGGACGGGGCAGAGTTTGTAAGGAGCATCCAGGAGGGCTTCTTAAAACAATATGTAGATAGTCCAACGAGGGAAGGGGCTATACTGGACCTGGTATTGGGGAATGAGCCCGGCCAGGTGGTAGAAGTTTCAGTAGGGGAGCAATTCAGTAAGTTTTAAAGTGCTGGTGGACAAGGATAAGAGTGGTCCTAAATTGGGGGAATGTGCTAAATTGGGGGAAGGCTAATTATAACAATATTAGGCAGGAACTGAAGAACCTAGATTGGGGGCAGATGTTTGTGGGTAAATCAACATCTGACCTGTGGGAGGCTTTCAAAGGTCAGTTGAAAGGAATTCAGGACCGGCATGGTCCTGTGAGGAAGAAGGATAAATACGGCAATTTTCGGGAACCTTGGATAATGAGAGCTATTGTAGGCCTCGTCAAAAAGAAAAAGGAGGCATTTGTCAAGGCTAGAAGGCTGGGAACAGACAAAGCCTGTGTGAAATACAAGGAAAGTAGGAAGGAACTTAAGCAAGGAGTCAGGAGGGCTAAAAGGGGTCACGAAAAGTCATTGGCAAATAGGGTTAAGGAAAATCCCAAAGCTTTTTACACGTACATAAAAAGCAAGAGGGTAGCCAGGGAAAGGGTAGGCCCAATGAAGGACAGGCGAGGGAATCTATGTGTGGAGCCAGAAGAAATGGACGAGGTTCTAAATGAATACTTTGCATCAGTATTCACCAAAGAGAAGGAATTTGTGGATGTTGAGTCTGGAGAAGGGTGTGTAGATAGTCTGGGTCACATTGAGACCCAAAAGGACGAGGTGTTGGGCGTCTTGAAAAATATTAATGTAGATAAATCCACAGGGCCTGATGGAATCTACCCCAGAATACTGAAGGAGGCTAGAGAGGAAATTGCTGAGGCCTTGACAGAAATCTTTGGATCCTCACTGTCTTCAGGTGATGTCCCGGAGGACTGGAGAATAGCCAATGTTGTTCCTTTGTTTAAGAAGGGTAGCAAGGATAATCCAGGGAACTACAGGCCGGTGAGCCTTGCGTCAGTGGTAAGGAAATTACTGGAGAGAATTCTTCGAGACAGGATCTACTCCCATTTGGAAGCAAATGGACGTATTAGTGAGAGGCAGCACGGTTTTGTGAAGGGAAGGTCGTGTCTCACTAACTTGACAGAGTTTTCCGAGGAGTTCACAAAGATGATTGATGCAGGTAGGGCAGTGGATGTTGTCCATATAGACTTCAGTAAGGCCTTTGACAAGATCCCTCATGGCAGACTGGTACAAAAGGTGAAGTCACACGGGATCAGGGGTGAGCTGGCAAGATGGATACAGAACTGGCTAGGTCACAGAAGGCACAGAGTAGCAATGGAAAGGTGCTTTTCTGATTGGAGGGCTGTGACTAATGGTGTTCCGCAGGGATCAGTGCTGGGACCTTGCTGTTCGTAGTATGTATAAATGATTTGGAGGAAAATGTAACTGATCTGATTAGTAAGTTTGCAGACGACACAAAGGTCGGTGGAATTGCGGATAGTGATGAGGGCTGTCAGAGGATACAGCAGGATTTACATCGTTTGGAGACTTGGGTGGAGAGATGGCAGATGGCGTTTAATCCGGACAAATGTGAGGTAATGTATTTTGGAAGGTCTAATGCAGGAAGGAAATATACAGTGAGTGGTAGAACCCTCAAGAGTATTGACAGTCAGAGAGAGCTAGGTGTACAGGTCACTGAAAGGGGCAACACAGGTGGAGAAGGTAGTCAAGAAGGCATATGGCATGCTTGCCTTCATTGGCCGGGGCATTGAGTATAAAAATTGGCAAGTCATGTTGCAGCTGTATAGAACCTTAGTTCGGCCACACTTGGAGTAAAGTGTTCAATTCTGGTCACCACACTACCAGAAGGGGCATAGACAGAGTGGATAGTCAGAGGCTTTTTCCCAGGGTAGGGGGGTCAATTATTGAGGGGCATAGATTTAAGGTGCGAGGGGCAAGGTTTAGAGGAGAGGTACAAGGCATGTTTTTTACACAGAGGGTAGTGGGTGTCTGGAACTCGCTGCCGGAGAAGGCGGTGGAAGCAGGGACGATAGTGACGTTTAAGTGGCATCTCGACAAATACATGAATAGGATGGGAATAGAGAGATACGGACCCCGGAAGTGCAGAAGATTTTAGTTTAGACGGGCAGCATGGTCGGCACAGGCTTGGAGGGCCGAAAGGCCGGTTCCTCTGCTGTACTTTTCTTTATTCTTTGTTGCCCAGACAGGTTATATGTACCCCGACAGAAACTGGGGCTCTGAATGTTTCCCTGGAATCGTTTCACTATTTGAGCTAAGTTGTCCCTGTAAAATTCGGAGGCAGAGAGCAAGCAAAATGCCAGAATAGTGCCACATTGGTGCTGAATTAAATTGGAAATACCTTTTCTCATCTTTGATCTTTCTCATGTTCATATACCCACATCCAATTGCCACCTGTGTTCAGTCTGTGAAAAATGTCGGTTCTTTTTTAACCTTCTATAATGGTTTCTGCCCAGATAATTTTTTTTAAATTCTCAAAGTTATTAAAATTTATTAGAGAGTCTATTTATCGGCTAGTCCAGTGCAAAATCAGCTTAAATTTAAAGAGCTTTGAGAAACTATTAAGGAATATGATTGACAACAGCACCACTGAAAAGGGACATTACATCCTTAACACTGGATGCAAAGGCAAATTGATTTTTCATTAATTTCATTTTAATGAAAATAAAATATCAAATGAATGCTAATCTGTTTCTCTATCATGACTGAGTAAGAGAAAAGTAAATGGGCCAGCATATTTAAATGACAAAGTAAATGTGTTGTAATGAATAGTGGAAGCATGGTTGAAATTCTGTTTTCTCACTGGCACTTGTCAGTAAGGCAAAATATTTGGCACTGTGTTAACTGTTTGGCTAAAATGGAACAATAATAGAGGAGATGGAATTGTGGAAATAATTGTGACCTTGCTGTTTAATATTTCCATGTGTGTGCCCTCTTGACCTCCATGATATCACTTCATGTATTCTTGATTACCACGTTGTCCATCAAAATGAGATTGTTTGACGCCTCACGTGCTAGCCCATTCTTTTTCTAGCTAAGGGCTTTCTGCCTCCCCAGATTTCTCTGGATTCCTGTGGATTCCCAAACTTTAATGAAGGGTTAGGAAAGCCGAACAGTAAATCCATACTTGGGGATTATATCCAATTACAGACCTATATATGTGCTTTAAGTAGTAATTACAATGTTATTATGTGTCAAATGAAGAGCTCTTCTGGCTATATAAATGTGTATTATTGAGCTGGGCAAATCAATCTGCTTTGAGTCATTCTATTCTAAAATAAATATCCTTGGTTCAGGAAGATATAGGTGTGCCTCAATGCAAGCCAGCACTAAAACCAGCCTTAATTGTCACTTGTGCGCGTTATTAGCTAATGGCCTATTATTGAAAGTGCATGCATGGAGATTGTTGAGGACAAGTTGGGCTCAACTGAGATGTCCCTCATGGTTAAGTCGCTGCACAACACTGACTATATGGACACAGATATAGAAAATACTTAGAGTGTGTTGCTGGCACCTGTAGAATTGCAGCCTAAAAAGTGCTAGTGCTTTCAGAATGAAAGAGTAGAAGAGAGGTTAAAAAAAACAAACGTCTGATTTTTTGGGTCCGTTAGCCATGGGCGTAAATCACGTTATAACCACGAAATCTTGTGAGAGGGTTATAACGGGATTTGTGCCGGCAAGATCTCGGTTTGAGATCTACCCCACCATCCTGCCAGTGATGTGATTAGATTCACACCCTTGTTTCCATAAATTTACATGTATTAAATCTAATTAAATGGCTTTATGCCATAGCGTCTGGCCCCGTGGATTGCTTCCCCCGGCGGCGTGACGTCTCACCGGTGTGAATCACTACCGGTGTTTGAAAATGAAAGCCAGCCGTGATGTGTATGTCAGAGGTGCCTGCAGACCTTGAGGCTGAAGACTGAGGATGGGCATTGCTCCCTTCCACCTTGGCAGTGCCGTGGTCATGCCAAGGCACTGAGATGAGCAATTATGTTGGCACTGCCAGGGGGTAACCCTCTTCCATTGGGGGAGGCGGTTTCCTGTTATATGTGATGGGGGGAGAGGGGTACACGCTGACAAACGCACAGGGGGTGGGAGAGTACTCCCCGATACATCTGGGGCGGGGAGGCGCGGGGGGAGAGGTTGCCCGGAAGCTTGTTTGTGTGTGTGTGTGTGTTGGGGGGAGGGTGGGAGATTAATTTTTTCATGGAGCCCGGATCTCTGTGGAGCAGGTCTTGCCGGCTCTATCAGGCCCTGCCTGATAGGGAGCTAGGGCATTTCTCACTGGAGCGAAGAAGGCAGAGAAGTGACTTGATAGAGGAGTACAAGGTGATGAGTGGCATGGATAGAGTGGATAGCCAGAGACTTTTCCCCAGGGTGGAAATGGCTGTCATGAGGGGACATCATTTTAAGGTGATTAGAGAAAGGTATAGGGGAGATGTCAGAGGTAGATTCTTTACACAGAGAGTGGTGGGTGTGTGGAATGCCCTGCCAGCAGAGGTGGTGGAGTCAGAGTCATTAGGGACATTTAAGAGACTCTTAGACAGGCACATGGACAGCAGTAAATTGAAGGGGTGAAGGTTAGGTTGATCTTAGATTAGGATAAATGGTCGGCACAACATCGTGGGCTGAAGGGCCTGTACTGTGCTGTACTGTTCTATGTTCTATAGTGAGACTGTGTAAAACGCGCCCCTTATTCGACGGGAGTGTCAGAAGATTTAGTCCGAAAACTTGGCTGTGCTTCTGGAAAGAAACACGCAGGTTTTCAGTCCGAACCTGACACTTCGCCATTTTGTTTGGAAAATTCCACCTAAAGAACCATATTCTGTAGATTGTTGAAGGCATGTGGAACAATGAATTTAATTACCAGAGATTTGCTTCTCACAATGATTTCTGAACTAATTTGCAAGCTGGAAGTGTTAATACTAATAACTTTGTGCCATATCTGCAAAAAAATGCAAATTATAGCAATTGAAATTGATGAAGATTGCAAGGTGACTATATTTTGTTGTGTTTAGATTTTATATCAGAACAAATTCAAAATATGTGGTGAAAATAATTTCTTCTCCAGTCTTGATGAGTTGATGTGATACTATAAATAATTTTGTCCCAATTGTGCATTGTCAATTCTGTGGCAGTGCTGTCAGCTATTTTGACACTGAGCACTGCCTGTTGTCTTAGCTTTTCCATGAAACAGTTTCAGCAATTATGTTCTTATAGTTAAGCACCAACATCATCCTTCTTAAACTTTTATGAAGAGCTTCATATTTTCTCTCTGTGCATCATTAAGTGAGTTATTGGATAGGTACATGGATTACGGTAAAATGATATAGTGTAGATTTATTTGTTCTTAAGGGCAGCACGGTAGCATTGTGGATAGCACAATTGCTTCACAGCTCCAGGGTCGCAGGTTCGATTCCGGCTTGGGTCACTGTCTGTGCGGAGTCTGCACATCCTACCCGTATCTGCGTGGGTTTCCTCCGGGTGCTCCGGTTTCCTCCCACAGTCCAAAGATGTGCAGGTTAGGTGGATTGGCCATGATAAATTGCCCTTAGTGTCCAAAATTGCCCTTAGTGTTGGGTGGGGTTACTGGGTTATGGGGATAGGGTGAAGGTGTTGACCTTGGGAAGGGTGCTCTTTCCAAGATTCATTACCCCCATACAAACATGTTTGTAGGTATCATTTATGTACTTCTATCTTAGCTGGAAGCATAGTTTTATAGGTTTGTACTGAGCCCTAGAGGATTAAATGTTACTGTTCATAGATAGAATTTACAGTGCAGAAGGAGGCCATTCGGCCCATCGAGTCTGCACCGGCTCTTTTGAAAGAGCACCCTACCCGACCTCACACCTCCACCCTATCCCCATAACACAGTAACCCGACCCAACACTAAAGGCAATTTTGGACACAAAGGGCAATTTTAGCATGACCAATCCACCTAACCTGCACATCGTTGGACTGTGGGAGGAAACCGGAGCACTCGGAGGAAACCCATGCACACACGGGGAGGATGTGCAGACTCCGCACAGACAGTGACCCAAGCCGGAATCGAACCTGGGACCCTGGAGCTGTGAAGCAATTGTTCTATCCACAATGCTACCTTGCTGCCCTTAAGAACAAATTAATCTACCCTGTATCATTCTACCTTAATCCATGTACCTATCCAATAGCTGCTTGAAGGTCCCTAATGTTTCCGACTCAACTACTTCCACAGGCAGTGCATTCCATGCCCCCACTACTCTCTGGGTAAAGAACCTACCTCTGACATCCCCCCTGTATCTTCCAACATTCACCTTAAATTTATGTCCCCTTGTAATGGTTTGTTCCACCTGGGGAAAAAGTCTCTGACTGTCTACTCTACCTATTCCCCTGATCATCTTATAAACCTCTATCAAGTCGCCCCTCATCCTTCTCCGTTCTAATGAGAAAAGGCCTAGCACCCTCAACCTTTCCTCGTAAGACCTACTCTCCATTCCAGGCAACATCCTGGTAAATCTCCTTTGCATCTTTTCCAAAGCTTCCACATCCTTCCTAAAATGAGGCGACCAGAACTGTACACAGTACTCCAAATGTGGCCTTACCAAAGTTTTGTACAGCTGCATCATCACCTCTCGGCTCTTAAATTCAGTCCCTCTGTTAATGAACGCTAGCACACCATAGGCCTTCTTCACAGCTCTATCAACTTGAGTGGCAACTTTCAAAGATGTATGAACATAGACCCCAAGATCTCTCTGTTCCTCCACATTGGCAAGAACCCTACCGTTAACCCTGTATTCCGCATTCATATTTGTCCTTCCAAAATGGACAACCTCACACTTTTCAGGGTTAAACTCCATCTGCCACTTCTCAGCCCAGCTCTGCATCCTATCTATGTCTCTTTGCAGCCGAAAACAGCCCTCCTTACTATCCACAACTCCACCAATCTTCGTATCGTCTGCAAATTTACTGACCCACCCTTCAACTCCCTCATCCAAGTCATTAATGAAAATCACAAACAGCAGAGGACCCAGAACTGGTCCCTGCGGAACGCCACTGGTAACTGGGATCCATCTGAATATTTGCCATCCACCACCACTCTCTGACTTCTATCGGTTAGCCAGTTCGTTATCCAACTGGCCAAATTTCCCACTATCCCATGCCTCCTGACTTTCTGCATAAGCCTACCATGGGGAACCTTATCAAATGCCTTACTAAAATCAATGTACACTACATCCACTGCTTTACCTTCATCCACATGCTTGGTCACCTCCTCAAAGAATAAGACATGTAAGGCAAGACCTACCCCTCACAAATCCGTGCTGACTATCCCTAATCAAGCAGTGTCTTTCCAGGTGCTCAGAAATCCTATCCCTCAGTACCCTTTCCATTACTTTGCCTACCACCGAAGTAAGACTAACTGGCCTGTAATTCCCAGGGTTACCCCTATTCCCTTTTTTGAACAGGGGCACGACATTCGCCACTCTCCAATCCCCTGGTACCACCCCTGTTGACAGTGAGGATGAAAATATCATTGCCAACGGCTCTGCAATTTCATTTCTTGCTTCCCATAGAATTCTTGGATATATCCCGTCAGACCCGGGGGGGACTTGTCTATCCTCAAGTTTTTCAAAATGCCCAACACATTTTCCTTCCTAACAAGCATTTCCTCAAGCTTACCAGTCTGTTTCACACTGTCCTCTCCAACAATATGGCCCCTCTCATTTGTAAATACTGAAGAAAAGTACTCGTTCAAGACCTCTCCTATCTCTTTAGACTCAATACACAATCTCCCGCTACTGTCCTTGATCGGACCTACCCTCGCTCTAGTCATTCTCATATTTCTCACATATGTGTAAAAGGCCTTGGGGTTTTCCTTGATCATACCTGCCAAAGATTTTTCATGCCCTCTCTTAGCTCTCCTAATCCCTTGCTTCAGTTCCCTCCTGGCTATCTTGTGTCTCTCCAGCGCCCTGTCTGAACCTTGTTTCCTCAGCCTTACATAAGTCTCCTTCTTCCTCTTAACAAGACATTCAACTTCTCTTGTCAACCATGGTTCCCTCACTCGACCATCTCTTCCCTGCCTGACAGGGACATACATATCAAGGACACATAGTACCTGTTCCTTGAACAAGTTCCACATTTCACTTGTGTCCTTCCCTGACAGCCTATGTTCCCAACTTATGCACTTCAATTCTTGTCTGACAACATCGTATTTACCCTTCCCCCAATTGTAAACCTTGCCCTGTTGCACGCACCCATCCCTCTCCCTTACGAAAGTGAAAGTCACAGAATTGTGGTCACTATCTCCAAAATGCTCCCCACAAACAAATCTATCACTTGTCCTGGGTCATTACCAAGTACCAAATCCAATATGGCCTCCCCTCTGGTCGGACAATTTACATACTGTGTTAGAAAAGCTTCCAGGACTCACTGCACAAACACCACCCAATCCAAACTATTTGATCTAAAGAGTTTCCACTCAATGTTTGGGAAGTTAAAGTCACCCATGACTACTACCCTGTGACTTCTGCACCTTTCCAAAATCTGTTTCCCAATCTGTTCCTCCACATCTCTGCTACTATTGGGGGGCCTATAGAAAACTCCCAACAAGCTGACTGCTCCTTTCCTATTTCTGACTTCAACCCATACTACCTCAGTCGGCAGATCCTCCTTGAACTGCCTTTCTGCAGCTGTTATACTATCTCTAATTAACAATGCCACCCCCCACCTCTTTTACCACCCTCCCTAATCTTATTGAAACATCTATAACCAGGGACCTCCAACAACCATTTCTGCCCCTCTTCTAACCAAGTTTTGATACATTATTCATGTCTTCCTTTGTGAAGACAGAAGCAAAGTACAAATTTAGTTACTCAGCCATTTCTTTGTTTCCCCATTATAAATTCCCCCATTTCGACTGCAAGGAACCTAAATTAGTTTTTACCAATCGTTTTCACTTTACATACCTATAGAAACTTTTACAGTCAGTTTTTATGTTCCCCACTAGCTTACTTTTATATTGTATTTTTCTCCTAATCAATCCCTTGGTCCGCCTTTGCTGATTTTTAAACTGTTACCATTCCTCAGATCTATTGCTTTTTCTTGCTGATTTGGATGCCTCTTCTTTGAATCTAACACTATCTCTAAATTCCCTTGTAAGCCATGGTTGGCCACAGTTACCTTTCTACTCTTACTCCAAGTAGGAATAAACAACTTTGAGTTCACCTATTAGTCCCTTGAATGTCTGCCATTGCCTGTCTACTGTCCTGTGGTATTAATTATTCACCTGGGGGAGTGAATGAGACCATAAGACAATAAGACATAGGAGCAGAATGAGGTCACTCGGCCAATCGAGTCTGCTCCGCCATTCAATAATGGCTGATATTTCCTCATCCCCGTTCTCCTGCCTTCTCCCCATAACCCCTGATCCCCTTATTAATCAAGAACCTACCTGCCTTCTCCTCATAACCCCTGATCCCCTTATTAATCAAGAACCTATCTATCTCTGTCTTAAAGACACTCAGTGAATTGGCCTCCATAGCCTTCTGCGGCAAAGAGTTCCACAGATCACCACCCTCTGGCTTAAGAAATTCCTCCTCAACTCTGTTTTAAAGGATCGTCCCTTTAGTCGGAGATGGTGTCCTCTGGTTCTAGTTCTTCCTACAAGTGGAAACATCCGCTCCACGTCCACTCTATCCAAGACTCGCAGTATCTTGTAAGTTTCAATAAGATCCCCTCTCATCCTTCTATACTCCCAACGAGTACAGACCCAGAGTCCTCAAACGTTCCTCATACAACAAGTTCTTCGTTCCAGGAATCATTCTTGTGAACCTCCGCTGGACCCTTTCCAACGCCAGCACATCCTTCCTTAGAAGGGGGGCCCAAAACTGTTCACAATACTCCAAATGGGGTTTGACCAGAGCCTTATATCAGAAGTACATCCCTGGTCTTGT
Source organism: Scyliorhinus torazame (assembly GCF_047496885.1). Lineage (NCBI taxonomy): Eukaryota > Metazoa > Chordata > Chondrichthyes > Carcharhiniformes > Scyliorhinidae > Scyliorhinus > Scyliorhinus torazame. The sequence goes on from NC_092709.1 coordinate 124,483,867, forward strand.
TAATGATTCACCGGGAGGTAGTTAGTGATTCACCTGGAAGGGGGCGGGTTAGTGATTCATCTGGGGATAATGTTTCACCTAGGGGGAGTGAATGATTCACCTGGGAGGGGGGGTTAATGATTCACCTGGAGGGTTAGTGATTCACTGGGAGAGAGTTAATGATTCACCTGGGGGAGGGGGTGTGAATGATTCACTGGGGGGGAGGTGGGTTAATGATTCACTTGGGGGGATTAAGGGTCCATCTGAGGGGAGTTAATGCTTTACCTGGGGATAAGTTTTAATGATTCACCTGGTGAGGGTAAAGGAGGGTTATTGATTCACCTGGGCAGTGGTGCGGGGGGGTCAGGAAGGGGAGCTTACTGATTCACCCTCGGAGTTAATGTTTCGCGGGGGTGTGGGAGTGTTAAAGATTTACCGGGCAGGGGAATGTTAATGATTCAACAGGTGGGGGGCAGTTTAATGCTACACCCAGTGGGGAGGGGTGTGTGTGGTTATGATTCAACTGGTGGTGGTGATGAGTTAATTAATCATCAAGTGGGAGAGATTAGTAATTCACCTGGGGGGGGGGGGGCGATTAATGATCCACCTGGGGGCGGGGGGGTGGGTGGGGTTAGTGATTCCCCTGGGGGGAATTAATGATTAACTTGGGGGAGGTTAATAATGATCTGAAGGGGTTAAGTGATTCACCTGGGGGGGAGAGGGTTAATGATTCCCCGAGGGGTGTATTAATGATTCACCCGAGGGGTGTTATTGATTCACCTGGAGGTTTAATGGTTCACCTAGAGGGAGTTATGATTCACATGGTGGGGTGTTAATGAGTCATGTGGGAGGGTTAATCATTCACCAGGCAGGGGTTAATGATTCACCTGAAGTGGGTTAATAATTCACCTGGTGCAGTTAATGATTCACCTGGGGGTAGGGTTGATGACTCACCTGGGAATAGGGTTCATGATTCAACTGATGAGTTACTGATTCACCTGTGGGGGGTGGGGGGGGGGGGGGGGTAATTTACCTGGGGTTGGTTAATGATTCACCTCGAGGGGCTATTGATAGACCTGGGGATTAATTATTTACCTCAGGAGTTAATGATTCATCTATGGGTTAATGATTCACCTGGAGGGAGTTGTTTATTCACCGAGGGATTTATGATTTACCTGGAAGGGGAAATTGTTTCACCTGGGGATTAATGATTCACCTAGGGGTAGGGTTGATGACTCAAATGGGGACAGAGTTAATGATTCACTTGGAGGGTTATTGATTTATCTGGGATGTTAATGATTTGCCCTGGGGTAATTAATCATTTACCTGAGGCTAATGAGTTTCCTTAGGGGTTAATGGTTCACCTGAGTTTTATGATTTACTTGGGTGGTTAATTATTCATCTGAGGTTAATTATTTACCTGGGGTTAATAATTCATTTGGTGGGTTAATGATTGACATGGGATTTATGATTCACCTGGGAGGTTTACTGATTCACCTTAATTAATAAACCACTGTGGCTAATGCAACACCAGGAATAATGAATCAACTGGTTTTACTGATTCATCAAGGGTTAATGAATATCTGAATATATGATGTGGAGATGCTGGGATGGACTGGGGTGAGCACAGTAAGAAGTCTTACAACACCAGGTTGTAGTCCAACAGGTTTGTTTCAAACACTAGCTTTCAGAGCACAGCTCCTTCCTCAGGTGAATGAAAAGGTAGGTTCCAGAAACATATATACAGACAAAGTCAAAGATGCAAAACAATGCTTCGAATGCGAGCATTTTCAGGTAATTAAGTCTTTACAGATCCAGAGATAGGGTGTGAATTGTCTCAAGCCAGGACAGTTGGTAGGATTTCGCAGGCCAGATGGTGGGAGATGAATGTCATGCAACATGAATCCAAGGTCCCGGTTGAGGCCATACTCATGTGCGGAATGTGGCTATAAGTTTCTGCTCGATTTTGCATTGTCGCGCGTCCTGAAGGCCGCCTTGGAGAACGCTTACCCGGAGATCAGAGGCTGAATGCCCTTGACTGCTGAAGTGTTCCCCGACTGGAAGGGAACATTCCTGTCTGGCGATTGTCGCGTGATGTCTGTTCATCCGTTGTCGCAGCGTCTGCATAGTCTCGCCAATGTACCACGCTTCGGGACATCCTTTCCTGCAGCGTATGAGGTAGACAACGTTGGCCGAGTCACACGAGTATGTACCGCGTACTGGTGGGTGGTCTCACGTGTAATGGTGGTACCCAGGTCGATGATCTGGCACGTCTTGCAGAGATTGCCATGACAGGGTTGTGTGGTGTCGTGGTCACTGTTCTGAAGACTGGGTAGTTTGCTGCAAACAATGGTTTGTTTGAGGTTGCACGGTTGTTTGAAGGCAAGTAGTGGGGGGTGGGATCTTGGCAAGATGTTCATCTTAATCGATGACGTGTTGAAGGCTGTGAAGAAGATGTCGTAGTTTCTCCGCTCCGGGAAAGTACTGGACGACGAAGGATACTCTGTCGGTTGTGTCCCGTGTTTGTCTTCTGAGGAGGTCGGTGCGGTTTTTTTGCTGTGGCGTGTTGAAACTGTCATTCGATGAGTCGAGCGCCATATCCCGTTTGTACGAGGGCATCTTTCTTTTTTTTAAAAATATTTATTAAAGTTTTTTAACACAATTTTTCACCCTTACAAACAAAAAGCCCCCCCCCCCCTCGAAACAAAATAGAACGAAAACGCACATAGCAAGATATAAACATGGTAAAAAGATACGTTACAGAGCTTTGTACACTGGATTCCTCCCGTACATGCCACTTTTCCAGATCTTTCATGTGTTCTCTTGCTCAAATACCCCCTAGGCAGACCCCCCTTCCCCCCTCCCTCCCCCGCCTCCCCCCTGCACAAGACATCCCCCCCTCCCCTTGGGTTGCTGCTGCTGCTGACCGACCTTCCTCTAACACTCCACGAGATAGTCTAGGAACGGTTGCCACCGCCTGTAGAACCCCTGCGCAGACCCTCTCAGAGCAAACTTTATCCTCTCCAGCTTAACGAACCCAGCCATGTCGTTAATCCAGGCCTCCACACTGGGGGGCTTCGCCTCCTTCCACATTAGCAAGATCCTTCGCCGGGCTACTAGGGACGCAAAGGCCAGAATGCCGGCCTCTTTCGCCTCCTGCACTCCCGGCTCATCCACTACTCCAAATATTGCTAGCCCCCAGCTTGGCTTGACCTGGACTTTCACCACCTTAGATATTGTTCCCGCCACTCCCCTCCAGAACCCCTCTTGTGCCGGGCATGACCAAAACATATGGACGTGGTTCGCCGGACTTCCTGAGCACCTCCCACATCTGTCCTCTACCCCAAAGAACCTACTCAACCTCGCCCCCGTCAAGTGCGCTCCGTGGACCACCTTAAATTGTATCAGGCTGAGCCTGGCACACGAGGAGGAGGAATTAACCCTACCTAGGGCATCAACCCATAGCCCCTACTCAATCTCCTCCCCCAGCTCCTCCTCCCATTTACCCTTCAGCTCCTCTACCAACGCCTCCCCCTCTTCTTTCATCTCCTGATATATTGCCAAAACCTTGCCCTCTCCCACCCATACGCCCGAGATCACCCTGTCTCGAATTTCCTGTGCCGGGAGCAATGGGAATTCCCTCACCTGCCGTCTCACAAACACCCTCACCTGCATGTATCTGAAAGCATTTCCCAGGGGTATCCCAAACTTCTCCTCCAGTGCCCCTAGGCTCGCAAACGTCCAATCTGCAAACAGGTCCCCCATTCTTCTAATCCCCGCGCGATGCCAGCTCTGAAACTCCCCGTCCATCCTCCCCGGGACAAACCGGTGGTTACCCCTGATCGGGGACCACACCGAGGCTCCCATTGCACCCCTGTGCCGTCTCCACTGGCCCCTGATCTTTGGCGTTGCCGCCACCACTGGACTCGTGGTGTATCTTGACGGCGAGAGCGGCAGTGGTGCCATCACCAGCGCCCCCAGGCTCGTTCCTTTGCAGGACGCCATCTCCAACCTCTTCCATGCCGCCCCCTCTCCCTCCATCACCCACTTACGGATCATCGCCACATTTGCTGCCCAGTAGTAGCTCCCTAGATTCGGCAGCGCCAACCCCCCTTGGTCCCTACTGCGCTCCAAAAACCCTCTCCTTACCCTCGGGGTCTTATTCACCCACACAAACCCCATAATGCTCCTGCCTACTCTCTTAAAAAAGGCTTTGGTGACCACGATGGGAAGGCACTGAAACACAAAGAGAAACCTCGGAAGGACCACCATTTTGACCGACTGCACTCTACCCGCTAGCGAGAGCGGTAACATGTCCCATCTCTTGAAGTCCTCCTCCATCTGCTCCACCAGTCTCGTCGGATTCAGTTTATGTAGGGCCCCCCAACTCCTGGCTATCTGGATCCCCAGGTACCGAAATATCCCCTCCGCCCTCCTCAGGGGTAGCTCGCCTATCCCCCTTTCTTGGTCCCCTGCCTGTACTACAAAAAGCTCACTCTTCCCTACATTGAGCTTATAGCCCGAAAAATCCCCAAACTCCCTTAGAGTCTGCATGACCTCCACCATCCCCTCCACTGGATCCGCCACATACAGCAACAGGTTGTCCGCATAAAGCGACACTCGATGCTCCTCTCCCCCTCGGACCACCCCCCTCCATTTCCTAGACTCCCTCAATGATATGGCCAAGTGTTCAATCGCCAATGCAAACAACAGGGGGGACAGGGGGCACCCCTGCCTTGTCCCATGGTACAGTCGAAAATACTCCGACCTCCGCCGATTCGTAACCACACTCGCCACCGGGGCTCTGTAAAGGAGCTTAACCCAGCTAATAAACCCTCCCCTGAACCCAAACTTACGCAGCACTTCCCACTCTACTCGGTCAAAGGCCTTCTCCGCGTCCATAGCTGCCACTTTCTCCGCCTCTCCCTGCACCGATGGCATCATTATCATGTTTAGGAGCCACCGCACATTGGTATTTAGTTGCCTGCCCTTTACAAATCCTGTCTGGTCCTCGTGAATCACCCCTGGGACATGGTCCTCGATCCTCGTAGCCAGCACTTTTGCCAGCAACTTAGCATCCACGTTGAGGAGCGAGATCGGCCTGTACGATCCACATTGCAGGGGGTCCTTGTTCCGCTTTAGGATCAAAGAAATCGTCGCCTCCGACATTGTCGGGGGCAGGGTCCCTCCCTCCCTTGCCTCATTAAAGGTCCTCACTAGCAGCGGGGCCAACAGGTCTACGTACTTCCTGTAGAACTCCACCGGGAACCCGTCCGGTCCCGGGGCCTTCCCTGCCTGCATACTCCCCAAACCCTTGCTCAGCTCCTCCAACCCAATTGGTGCCCCCAAACCCGCCACCTCTTGCTCCTCGACCCTCAGGAATCTCAATTGGTCTAGGAATCGTCTCATCCCTTCTTCCCCCGCTGGGGGCTGGGATCTGTACAGCTCCTCATAAAAGGCCTTGAATGGCTCATTTATTTTCGTCGCACTCCGCACCGTAGCTCCCCTTCCATCCTTAACTCCACCTATTTCCCTTGCTGCCATCCTCTTACGGAGCTGGTGTGCCAGCATCCGACTCGCCTTTTCCCCATACTCGTAAGTCGCCCCCTGCGCCTTCCTCCACTGTGCCTCTGCCTTCCCTGTGGTCAACAGATCAAACTCCGTCTGGAGATGTCGCCTTTCCCCAAGTAATCCCTCCTCAGGGGCCTCTGCGTATCTCCTGTCCACTCTTAAAATCTCCCCCACTAACCTCTCCCTTTCCATGCCCTCTATCTTCTCCCTATGAGCCCTGATGGAGATTAGCTCTCCCCTGATCACCACCTTCAGCGCCTCCCATACCACCCCCACCCGCACCTCCCCGTTGTCGTTGGCCTCCAAGTACCTTTTGATGCACCCCCTCACCCTCCCACACACCACCTCATCTGCCAGCAGTCCCACATCCAACCGCCGCAGCGGGCGTTGGTCCCTCTCCTCTCCCAACTCCAGTTCCACCCAGTGCGGGGCGTGATCTGAAATGGCTATGGCCGAATACTCCGTTCCCTCCACTTTCGGGATCAGCGCCCTGCCCAGAACAAAAAAGTCGATCAGGGAGTAGGCTTTGTGCACGTGGGAGAAAAACGAAAATTCCCTGGCCTGCGGCTTGGCAAACCTCCATGAGTCCACTCCCCCCATCTGATCCATAAACCCCCTAAGCACCTTGGCCGTCGCCGGCCTCTTAGCGATCTAGTGCTGGGTCCAACGCCGTATTAAAATCCCCACCCATTATCAGGCTTCCTTCCTCCAGGTCCGGAATGCGCCCCAACATGCGCTTCATGAAACCGGCATCATCCCAGTTCGGGGCGTATACATTTACCAATACCACCCACGTCCCCTGCAACTTACCGCTCACCATCATATATCGCCCTCCGTTGTCCACTACGATATTCTTGGCCTCAAACGACACCCGCTTCACCCGCTTCCCCACCAATATTGCCACCCCTCTGTTCTTTGCGTCCAGCCCCGAATGGAATACCTGTCCCACCCACCCCTTTCTTAACCTGACCTGATCCGCCACCTTCAAATGTGTCTCTTGGAGCAAGACCACGTCTGCCTTCAGTCCTTTTAAGTGCGCAAACACTCGGGCCCTCTTTACCGGCCCATTCAGGCCCCTCACATTCCACGTTATCAGCCGGATTGCACACCCCCCCCCCCCCCCACCCCCCCCCCCGCGGACTAGCCATCTCCATTTCTAGGTCAGTCCCATGTCCACGCCGTCCTCACCCTCCAGTCCCACAGACGGGAGACCCCCACCCCGACCACCTCTCCTGTGTCCCATTCCCCTTCGGCCAGTGCAGCAGCAACCCTTTTCCCTTTTTTCCCTCCCTTTCCCCCCCCCTCACCCCCGCTAGACCCATGTCTAGCTTTTTTGCTCCCCCCATAACACTCCCGTAAGTCAGCTGACACCTGCTGACCCCGGCTTCCCCCGCCGTCCCGTTGACCTCCCCGTGTGGGAATCTCGCGCTTTCCTAAGCCTACCCCGCCCCCTCTGGCGCAGCTCCTATCGCGGCCTTGTCTCTTTTCTCCCATCGCCATCCCCCTCTCTCCCCCAGCCCGTGTAACATTTCCTGCGCGTGATTAACACCCTATATACAACAACCATCAAACATCAAACCCTCCCCCCCAACCTCACAAACCCTCAGTTTGAGTCCAACTTAAATAAAGGTCCACGCCTCTTCAGGCGTTTCGAAATAATGGTGCTGTTCCTTGTATGTAACCACAATCGCGCTGGCTGCAGCATTCCGAATCTCACTCCTTTCCGGTGCAGCACCGCCTTGGCCCGGTTGAAACCGGCTCGCCTCTTTGCAACCTCCGTGCTCCGGTCCGGGTATATTCAGATCTCCGCAGTGTCCCACCTGCTGCTCCGCTCTTTCTTGGCACATTTCAAGACCCTCTCTCTGTCCGTGAAACGGTGAAACCTCACCTCAATCGCCCTTGGCGGTTCGTTAGCCTTGGGCCTCCTCACCAGCAACCGGTGGGCCCCATCCAGCTCCAAAGGCCTCGAAGGGGCCTCCGCGCCCATCATCGACTCGAGCATTGTGCTCGCATATGCCCCGGCATCGGCCCCCTCCACTCCTTCAGGGAGACCCAGGATCCTCAGATTCTTCCTCCTTGACCTGTTCTCCATGTCTTCGAATCTTCCCGCCCACCTCTTGTGCAGCACCTCGTGCTCCTCCACTCTCACCGCCAGGCCCAAGATCTCGTCCTCGTTCTCGTTGACTTTTTTCTGCACCTCCTGGATCTTTACCTCGTGGGCCTTCTGGGTCATCCCTAGTCCTTCAATCGCCGACAGCATAGGCGCCAGCATCTCCTTCCGCAGCTCCTCGAAGCTCCTGCAGCTCCGGCCCGCATTCCACTTTATCCCCGGCCGCCGCCATTTTGTTTTTCTTCCCTCGCTTCTCCCGCTGCTCCAATGCCACTTTCTTGGCCATTTCGCTTCTGGTCCGGTCCATAAAAGGTGAAGGGGGACCTCACTCTTCCCTTCCCACACGGAACGTCTTCAAAAAATTCCCGTTGGGGCTCCTCTAAAGAGCCCGAAAGTCCGTAATAGCGGGAGCTGCCGAATCGTGCGGCATAGCTCCGCATCGCCGCAACCGGAAGTCGTACGAGGGCATCTTTCAATGTCTGTAGATGTCTGTTACGCTCCTCCTCGTCTGAGCAGATCCTGTGTATACGGAAGGCTTGTCCATAGGGGATGGCTTCTTTAATGTGTTTAGGGTTGAAGCTGGAGAAGTGGAGCATTGTGAGGTTATCAGTGGACTTGCGGTAAAGTGAAGTGCAGAAGTGACCGTCCTTGCTGGAGATGAGTGTGTCCAAAAATGCAACCGATTTTGGAGAGTAGTCCATGGTGAGTCTAATGGTGGGATGGAACTTGATGTCATCGGGTAGTCGATTCAGTGATTCTTCACCGTGGGTCCAAAGGAAAAAAATGTCATTGCTGTACCTGGTATATAACGTCGGTTGAAGGTCCTGTGCGGTGAGGAGGTCTTGTTCAAACTTCTGCATGTTGGCATATTGAGGTGCGGATTTGGTCCCCATGGCTGTTCCGTGCGTCTGGATGGACAACTTGTTGTTGAAGGTGAAGATTGTGATCCAGAATGAAGCGGATGAGTTGCAGAATTGGGTCTGAAGATTGGCAGTTGTCAGTTTTGAGTACTGAGGCTGTTGCAGCAATGCCTCCATCATGGGGGATGCTTGTGCAGAGTGCCGAGATGTCCCTTGTGACGAGGAATGTTCCTCGTTCAACTGGTCCATGGGTGCTGAGTTTCTGTAGGAAGTCCGTCGTGTCGCGAAATAAGCTGGGTGTTCCTTGTACGATGGGTTTCAAGGTGCCCTCGATGTAGCCTGAGAGGTTCTCACACAGGGTCCCATTGCCTGATGCGATAGGATGGGCTGGTGTGTTGGCCTTGTGTATTTTCGGGAGGCAGCAGAGATCTCCAACGCAGGGGCGTACATGGGATGAGAGCACGTAGGGTGCTCTGAAAGTCTGAAAGGATGTCCCGAAGCGTGGTATATTGGCGAGACCATGCAGACGCTGCGACAATGGATGAACGGACATCGCACGACAATTGCCAGGCAGGAATGTTCCCTTCCAGTCGTGGAATACTTCAGCAGTCAAGGGCATTCAGTCTCTGATCTCCGGGTAAGCATTCTCCAAGGCGGCCTTCAGGACGCGCAACAACGCAAAATCGCCGAGCAGAAACTTATAGCCAAGTTCCGCACACATGAGTGCGGCCTCAACCGGGACCTTGGATTCATGTTGCATTACATTCATCCCACCCATCTGGCCTGGGCTTGCGAAATTCTACCAACTGTCCTCGCTTGAGACAATTCACACCTCTTTAACCTGGGGGTACGCCCATCTCTGGATCTGTAAAGACTTGATTACCTGCAAATGCTCGCATTCAAAGCATTGTCTTGCATCTTTGACTTTGTCTATATATTTGGTACAGTAAGAATTCTTACAACACCAGGTTAAAGTCCAACAGGTTTGTTTCAAACACTAGCTTTCGGAGCACTGCTCCTTCCTCAGGTGAATATATATATGTTTTTATATATGTTTCTGGAACATACCTCTTCATTTACCTGAGGAAGAAGAAGTGTTCCGGAAGCTAGTGTTTGAAACAAACCTATTGGGCTTTAACCTGGTATTGTCAGACTTCTTACTATCTGAATATAGATCAGGTCAAAATTCTCACCTAAATGAAACCACCTATCTTTCTTCCATTTAAACAAAGAAAAATCTGATGAATTTCTTAGATTTTGTTTTGCAAAATGGAAGATACAAAATGATGAAGATTTGAGCACCCAGTTTTTAAAAATATAATCACAAATATTGAAGCTGATAGATGTGGGTGTGATTTTGACTCTCAATAGCTGTCCAGCACACAGAGTTAAAATGGGGCCGCTGATTTGTGCCCAGATCATTTCATTTACCAACATTTACTGCATCTAGGCAATCAAATGGATTGTTGTTTTGATTGCCCTCAGTTGTTTTGATTTCACTTGAGGGCAATTTTATTACTTATTGCCAGGCAAAAAAAAAACAAGCCATAATGAATCAGCATCTTGTTTTACACCTCACCCAATCTGTTTGTATAAAGGCTAAAATTAGTCCACGGAGATATAAACTATGTAAGCCACTTTGTGTCTGAAATGAACATTTTATATAAATTGATGAAGGTTTCAGATCTACTCAGTTTTTTTGGAAATATAATCATCACCAAAATTCAGACAGAGATTAATCTCTCGATGCCTGAGTACTTCTCTGTGTTACGCTGAAACTTTATTACGTCAGGAAAATTGCTTCAGAGTAAAGTTGGTAATTTATTATGTACTAGTTCATGGAATACTTCTACTTTCTGTCCAGATGAAAATCGTTTTAAGCTTCACTGTCATCACCAGAGTTTTGCACACTATGGGTGAGATTTTCCAGCCCTTCCTGCCGACAGCGTCTTCCAGTCCTGCCGAAGGCAATCCGCTGTGCAGCATTCCCCCGGTGGTGGGACGGGTGAGCCATGCAAAATGTACAGTAATGGGCAGGACTGGAAGATCCTGCCGGTAGCCAATGGCGAGTCACCTCAGCCACCAAAACATGCCATTGAGGGAGGGGGGGGGGGGGGGGGGGGGGAGCCTGGCCTGCTATGCTGAAAATCCTGCACCATGTATTCTGAAAGCACATAAAGTAATTCAGTGAATCAATCATATATCTGTAGTCAAAACTAACAAAGTGAAACTTAATGTTTTAGGACTATGATCTATGATCAGTTCTGATGAAGGGCCAACAACATGAAACACTGGGCATGATTCAGCGATCGTGTTGCTCACGGCACGGAGCCAGGGCATTAGAGACCCCTGGGTGGTCAGAGACAGTGCAGGGTAGTGCCCTGGCTCTCCCCTGGGCACCCTGGCACTGCCAGCCTGGCACCCTGGCAGTGTGACTTGGGCACCCTGGCAGTGCCGGGGTTCAGGCCTGGGGAAGGCCTTGCCCAAGGGAGGAGGAGTGAGGAGCAGTTCCCAGGGACCCCAGCAAGGTTGGGGGGATGAAGGCGAAAGTGTCTATTAAGTGGGGGAAGCCTGAAAGGTGCCGGTGGGGGGGAGGTCTAAATAACACCCCAAACTGCGAGGAGCAGTTAGTCCTCGATATCAGCTCGCCAGCAGGAAACCTCTGAGTGTGGCCTCGGCGGGGAGAAATTCCCCAAGGTCCGAAAAACTGGCAAAATGCTGGCGAGTAGCGGGGTGAATCTGGGCGCTGCAGCTGTCACGGAACAGCCCGCCAAACCTGCCCAAAAGTGGACTTTAACTTTTGTCTGCTGAGTCACAACCCCTGTTTCTTTCTTCACAGATTCTGCCTGACCTGTTGAGTATTGTCAGTGTTTTCTGTTTTTATTTTAAAGCAAACTTGTCTGTTGCGTTTGGTCATTGCAGAAGTAAAATATGATTTTGTGCTTATACTTTTGCACTTAATAAATGTTTGTAACACCTCTGAACAGTATTTTCCAAGATTGGGAATTGGTTTCAGCCACTAGATTTTTGTAAGAACATGCAATTAACTTTAGACCACATTTGTTTTAACCATGTGGGAATAAAATATTGAATTGTGTGCTTTGTAAGGTTTCCTATTCCAATGTTAGTATTGCAGCATTTTTAACACTGTCAACAAAGAGCTGAGCAATCTATAGGTCGGTTCAAAATCACCAATTTCCATTTGTTTTGCACATTTAATACTGCAGACTTTTAAGCTGCAATTATATCCCATCAATTAAACTACATTGTGGGTGTCATCAATTGAGATTAATTATTTTTCTTAAGTTAATGTAATAATTAATGGGATAATTTAATGATCACTACCTGACTATTATCGTTCAATGAGCACGATAAGCTGATAGTTTATTTTCATACAATAATTAATGGATGCATGCCAGCTAAGAAGTTTGTTAAAATATCACAATCAGGAATTTGATAAAGATCACTTCATTAGTGTAGATGATGTAAGGTTTTCAACTTGGAATGGAAATCCTAAACTTAACTTTCAAAGTGATCCAAAAATGAGATAGCACAGAGGTGTAGTAAGTTCACAAATGTATAATAACATTGTAATCAAATTGAAAAATGTAAACACAGCAGTAAAAAAATCAATACAAAGAATGTCACTGATAAAATAAACTTTACAAATGCATGATAGTATATGTACACCCACATATGGCACTTGTCATGATATCCATATTAACATATCATGGTGCAATCACACACACACACTGATGGACAGGTCGACGGACCAATCAACACACACACAACATCACAGCCAATCACCATTGAGAGCACACGCACTATAAAACAGGGAACACCACAGTTTCCGCTCATTCCAGCAGGAGATAGCTCAGAGCCCAGAGCTCACAGCGTGCCACTCAGACATACACCATGTGCTGAGTGCCTCTCTAAGATAGTGCTAGGGCTGGGTCCACAGGTTAACTGGTGAAGTACGAACCACAGCCAGAAGTTAACAGTTGTTATTATTCAGAACAATAAAACAGAGTTGTACCATCTGCAACCGTGTTGGTTCGTTTGTATATCGGAACACCCAACACGACAGCACTATTATGCATGATTCCAGCTAAGGATTTCTTTAGATAGCATAGTCAGAAGATTATAAATAACAAGAGCATCTCTTTTTTAAAAAAAATAATTTTTATTAAAGGTTTTCATAAAATATCAATAACAAAATGAGAAAGAAAAAAGAACCCAACAGGGTTAAGTACAAAACACAATCTAAAAAAGCAAGCCCCCAAACCCCTCTTTCCACCCCCCCCCCCCGTACATAAATAATAAATTAACATTAACACCCCGACTTAACACAACAGGTATATACACCCCCTCAGACCCTCCAGTGTAAATAACATAAACAAAAATAAATTAGCCCCCCCCCCCCCCCCCACCCGAGCTTCTGCTGCCATTGACCAATGTCTATCGTTCTGCCAGAAAGTCTAAGAACAGTTGCCACCGCCTAAAGAACCCTTATACCGACCCTCTCAAGGCGAATTTCACCCTCTCCAATTTAATGAAACCTGCCATATCGCTGATCCAGGATTCCACGCTTGGGGGCCTCGCATCTTTCCACTGAAGGAGAATCCTTCACCGGGCTACCAGGGACGCAAAGGCCAGAAATCCGGCCTCTTTCGCCTCCTGTACTCCCGGCTCCTCTGCCACCCCAAATATTGCGAGCCCCCAGCCCGGTCTGACCCTGGATCCTGCCACCCTCGACACCGTCCTCGCTACCAAAATTCCTCCAGCGCTGGACATGCCCAGAACATATGGGTGTGATTTGCTGGGCTCCCTGAGCAACTGACACACCTGTCCTCACCCCCAAAGAACCGGCTCATCCTTGTCCCGGTCATGTGTGCTCTGTGCAGCACCTTAAACTGTATGAGGCTGAGCCTCGCGCACGAAGAGGAAGAATTCACCCTCCCTAGGGCATCTGCCCACGTCCCCTCTTCGATCTCCTCTCCCAACTCCTCCTCCCACTTACCTTTCAACTCCGCCACCGAGGCCTCCTCCTCCTGCATCACCTGGTAAGTTTCCTATATCTTCCCCACTCCCACCCACCCCCCCGAGAGCACCCTGTCCTGTACTGTGTGTGGCAGTAGCCACGGGAATTCCACCACCTGCCGTCTGGCAAACGCCCTTACCTGTAAGTACCTGAAGGTGTTCCCCAGGGGGAGCCCGTACATCTCCTCCAGCTCACCCAAGCTCGCGAACTTCCCGTCCACAAACAGGTCCCCCAACTTTTGTATCCCTGCCCTGTGCCACCCCGAAAACCCTCCACCTGTTCTTCCTTGGGCGAACCGGTGGTTCCCCCGTAATGGGGTCCACGCCGAGGCCCCAACTTCCCCCCTATGCCGCCTCCACTGCCCCCAAATTTTGAGGGCCACCACCACCACCGGGCTCGTGGTATACCTCCTTGGAGGGAGTGGCTGAGTTTCAAGTGCCAATGGGCTTCACTGCCCTAGGTGTTCCTTTCATTTGATAATGAATGACAGTTTCAAGAAGTTGTAATAATAAATTCTCCCTAAGCTGAGGTTTCTAGTTTATTGATAAAAGTTAATAGGATTACAAGTAATACAAGATTTCTTTCACCTGAAAGAATGCAGTTTTCACAGTGTCAATAATATGGAAGCTTTTATTCGATGGTTCTTTTTTTTCTTTGCTCCAAGGAATGCAAAATATTTCGAATTCATATTGCATGGAATCGGAGGATTGCGAACAGTGCATGCTTATTCAGTAGTTATGGAAGATACATTAGCAAGATAGAGATGGCATAGAGTGCTCTTCCAGGCTTCCAGGTTCCTAGTCCATAATACAATGACAGCACTACTGCAATTGTTTTTTCCCAGGTTACTTGCAGGCACATTTCTTCTAAAATGCAGGGCCACGCAGCAATCCTCAAATATTCGTGCTGGCCATGTTAAAGTTTGCCCCTGTAATTTACTGAGCGTGCACTGTCACACACAAAAGGATGAAAGGGACCACACAGCAAACAAGTCTTCCATACATTTCAAATGGAAATAGTGGGAAAGTTGTTTATGGGAGTGGAGGGTCTCCAACAAAGGAACATTAGGCCTCCTCTGTCCAGTTTTATCCAGCCTTCCTGCAATCACCACCATTTCTAGCACACTCAACACACTGACTTGAAAACTGGAGAAGGTAACAGCAGCCTCACTAGCTTCTGGTGGGAGTTGGGCCTGACGTATGTTCATGACGCATGGTTTGTGAGTGGACTCAGGACAGAAGAGAGAGGCAATGACCATTATAAAACTGGCAATGTCCAAGGATTTATTGGGATGAGTGGGGTGGGAAGGAGTGTGGGAAATTAGCTCCTAGCCGTTTCACAAGAAATTTAATGTTCTTCTAAAGAAAAGGGAGTTTGAAGATATACTGAAAAGAATCATAGAAAGGATTGCTTGGCGCTAATTACTTTTTCTGTTCCGAGTAATCCATGTGTTCTATCTGAAGCTCCTCTCGGCCCTTTTTAGTGGGAGCTCGCAAATCTCCCCCTCCTGGTCCCCTAGCTGAACTACGAACAGCTCATTCTTCCCCATATTGAGCTTGTACACCGAAAAGTCCCCGAATTCCCTAAGGATCCTCATTACCTCTGGCATTCCCCCCACCGGGTCCGCCTCATACAGCAGCAGGTCGTCCGCATAAAGCGACACCCTATGCTCCTCCCCACCCCGCACCAACCCCCTCCAGTTCCTCGACTCTCTCAGTGCCATAGCCAGGGGTTCAATCGCCAGTGCGAAGAGCAGGGGGGACAGGGGACAGCCCTGTCTCGTCCCTCGGTGCAACCGAAAGTACTCAGACCTCCTCCTATTTGTGGCCACACTCGCCATTAGGACCTCATACAACAGCCTATCCCACCTGACAAACCCCTCCCCAAACCCGAACCTCTTCAGCACCTCCCACAGGTACCCCCACTCTACCCTATCGAAGGCTTTCTCAGCATCCATCGCCACCACTATCTCCGCCTCCCCCTCCCTCGCCGGCATCATGATAACGTTCAAAAGCCTCCGCACATTCGCGTTCAACTGACTCCCCTTCACAAACCCCGTCTGGTCTTCATGGATGATCTGCGGCACACAATCCTCAATCCTCGTGGCTAAGACCTTGGCATCTACATTTAGCAAGGAAATCGGTCTGTAAGACCCACATTGCAGGGGATCCTTGTCCCACTTCTGGATCAAGGAGATCAGTGCCCGGGACATAGTCGGGGGTCCTAACCTAACCTAACCTAAGAACATTAGAATTAGGAACAGGAATAGGCCATCTGGCCCCTCGAGCCTGCTCCGCCATTTAATGAGATCATGGGTGACCTTTGTGGACTCAGCTCCACTCTCCGGCCCGTACACCATATCCCCAAATCCCTTTATTCTTTAGAAAGGCGTCTATCTTTTTCTTTAAAACGTTTCAAGAAGGAGCCTCAACTGCTTCACTGGGCAAGGAATTCCAGAGATTCACAACCCTTTGGGTGAAGAAGTTCCTCCTACACTCCTTCCTAAATCTACCTCCCCTTATTTTGAGGCTATGCCCCCTAGTTCTGCTTTCCCCGACCAGTGGAAACAACCTGCCCGCTTCTATCCGATCTATTCCCTTCATAATTTTATATGTCTCAATAAGATCCCCCCGCATCCTTCTAAACTCCAATGAGTACAGTCCCAGCCTACTCAACCTCTCGTCATAATCTAATCCCCTCAACTCTGGGATCAACCTAGTGAATCTCCTCTGCACTCCCTCCAGTGCCAATATGTCCTTTCTCAGGTAAGGAGACCAAAACTGAACACAATACTCCAGATGCGGCCTCACCAACACCCTATACAATTGCAGCATAACCTCACTAGTCTTGAACTCCATCCCTCTAGCAATGAAAGACAAAACTCGATTCGCCTTCTTAATCACCTGTTGCACCTGCACACCAACTTTTTGCGACTCGTGAACCAGCACACCCAGGTCCCTCTGCACAGCAGTATGTTTTAACATCTTACCGTTTAAATAATAATCCATTCTGCTGTTATTCCTCCCAAAATGGATAGCCTCACACTTGGCAACATTGAATTCCATCTGCCAGACCCTAGCCCATTCACCGAACCTATCCAAATCCTTCTGCAGACTTCCGGTATCCTCTGCACTTTTTGCTTTACCGCTCATCTTAGTGTCGTCTGCAAACTTTGACACATTGCACTTGGTCCCCAACTCCAAATCGCCTATATAAATTGTGAACAACTACGGGCCCAACACTGATCCTTGAGGGACCCCACTAGTTACAGGTTGCCAACCAGAGAAACACCCATTTATCCCCACTCTCTGCTTTCTGTTAGTTAACCAATCCTCTACCCATGCTACCACTTTACCCTCAATGCCATGCATCGTTAGTTTATGCAGCAACCTTTTGTGTGGCATCTTGTCAAAGGCTTTCTGGAAATCCAGATATACCACATCCATTGGCTCCCCGTTATCTACTGCACTGTTAACGGCCTCAAAAAATTCTACCAAATTAGTCAGACACGACCTACCCTTTGTGAACCCATGCTGCGTCTGCCCAATGGGACAATTTCCCTCCAGGTGCCCCGCTATTTCCTCCTTAATGATAGATTCAAGCATTTTCCCTACAACCGAAGTTGAGCTTACTGGCCTATAATTACCCGCTTTCTGCCGACCTCCTTTTTAAAACAGTGGTGTCACGTTTGCTACTTTCCAATCCTCTGGGACCACCCCAGAGTCTAGTGAATTTTGATAAATTATCACTAGTGCATTTACAATTTCCCTAGCCATCTCTTTTAACACTCTGGGATGCATCCCATCAGGGCCAGGAGACTTGTCTACCTTTAGCCCCATTAGCTTGCCCAATACTGCCTCCTCAGTGATTACAATCATCTCAAGGTCCTCACCTATCATATCCTTATTTCCATCAGTCACTGGCATGTTATTTGTGTCCTCCACTGTGAAGACTGACCCAAAAAACCTGTTCAGCTCCTCAGCCACTTCCCCGTCTCCTATTATTAAATCTCCCTTCTCATCTTCCAAAGGACCAATATTTACCTTAGCCACTCTTTTTTGTCTTATATATTTGTAGAAGCCTTTACTATCTGCTTTTATGTTCTGAGCCAGTTTACTTTCATAGTCTACCTTACTCTTCTTTATGGCTTTTTTAGTAGCTTTCTGTTGTCCCCTAAAGACTTCCCAGTCCTCTAGTCTCCCACTAATTTTTGCCATTTTGTATGTTTTTTCCTTCAATTTGATACTCTCCCTCACCTCCTTAGATATCCACGGTCGATTTTTCCCCTTTCTACTGTCTTTCTTTTTTGTCGGTATGAACCTTTTCTGAACACTGTGAAAGATCGCTCGGAAGGTTCTCCACTGTTCCTCAACTGCTTCACCATGAAGTCTTTGCTCCCAGTCTACCTTAGCTAGTTCTTCTCTCATCCCATTGTAATCACCTTTGTTTAAGCACAAAACACTAGTGTTTGATTTTACCTTGTCATTCTCCAACTGTATTTTAAATTCCACCATATTGTGGTCGCTCCTTCCAAGAGGATCCCGAACTATGAGATCATTAATCAATCCTGCCTCATTACACAGGACCAGATCTGGGACCGCTTGTTCCCTTGTAGGTTCCATTACATACTGTTCCAGGAAATTATCCCGGGCACATTCTATAAACTCCTCCTCAAGGCTGCCTTTACCAACCTGGTTAAACCAATCGATATGCAGATTAAAATCTCCCATGATAACCGCTGTACCATTTCTACATGCATCCGTTATTTCTTTGCTTATTGCCTGCCCTACCATCCTGTTACTATTTGGTGGCCTATGGACTACTCCTATCAGTGACCTTTTCGCCTTACTATTACTGATTTCCACCCAAATTGATTCAACCTTGTCCTCCGTAGCACCAATATCACCCCTTACTATTGCCCAGATACCATCCTTAAACAACAAAGCTACACCACCGCCCTTACCGTCCATTCTATCCTTTTGTATAGTCTGATACCCTTGGATATTTAACTCCCAATCATGACCATCTTTTAACCATGTTTCAGCAATGGCCACTAAATCATAGTCATTCACGATGATTTGCGCCATCAACTCATTTCCCTTATTTCGTATACTACGAGCATTCAGGTAAAGTACACTTATGCTGTTTTTTATGTCTTTGTTATGAACCCTAACACCTTGATCAGTAACTTTTCGCAATTTATTTTTCCTCTTACCCTTTCTCCTCATTTTCCTTGTCTTTGAACCCATATCTCTGCATAATAACCTGTCACGTAACCTGCTGCCTTGACCTCCGTTAACCATTATACTGTCCATAGCTTTACACTTCCCTTCCCCCCAATTTGCTAGATTAAAGTCCTTGTGACCAACCTATTTATCCTATTCGCTAGAACACTGGTCCCAGAATGGTTCAGGTGAAGACCGTCCCAACGGTACAGGTCCCTCCTGCCCCAGTACTGATGCCAATGCCCCATGAAATGGAATCCCTCTTTCCCGCACCACTCCTTTAGCCACGTGTTTACTTCTCTAATTTTCTCAACGCTATGCCAATTGGCACGTGGCTCGGGTAGTAATCCAGAGATTATAACCCTGGAGGACCTGTTCTCTAATTTAGTCCCTGGTGTTTGATAATCCCCAAACAGGTCCTCTTTCCTAGTCTTACCTATGTTGTTAGTCCCAACGTGGACCACAACAACTGGATCCTCCCCCTCCCTCTCCAAAATCCTTTCAAGCCGATCAGAGATGTCCCTCACCCTGGCACCGGGCAGGCAACATACCATGCGGGACTCTCGATCTGGCTTACAAAGGATGCCAGCAATCCCCCTAATTATAGAATCCCCTACAACTACCACTTGTCTTTTTGCTCCCCCCCTCTTGAATGGCTCCCTGTACCACGGTGCAGTGGTCAGTCAACGCATCCTCCCTACAGCCCTCTTCCTCATGCACACAGGGAGCAAGTACCTCATACCTGTTGGACAAGGTCAAGGGCTGAGGCTCCTCAACTCCTAAACTCAGGATCCCCGTACCTGCCTCCCTTGCAGTCACACCACTCTGTCCCTGACCACTATCCGAATTAACAGAACTTATTCTACCGGGTGTGACTGCCTCATGAAACAAAGCGTCCAGGTAATGTTCCCCCTCCCTGATGTGCCGCAGTGTGTGCAGCTCGGTCTCCAGCTCATCAATTCTGAGCCGAAGTTCCTCGAGCAGCCAACACTTGCTGCAGATGTGGTCACTGACGGTCTCAATGGGATCCACCAGTTCCATCATCATACAGCAACAGCACATCACCTGTCCAGCCATATTCAACTAGTTAATTAATTTAAATATTTTTTTAAAAACATTTTCTTCATAGAACCTCAAGGATAAATTCGAACACCAACAAAAACACAGCCATTCACCCGAACTCAGTCACTCACCTAAACTCAGATGCACTCTGTTCCAATCAGCACTCAGTCACTCACCTAAACTCAGATGCACTCTGTTCCAATCAGCACTCCGTGACTAAAGGCACTCCTGCCACACCTTTTGTGCATTCACCTCTCCCAGCACTGTCACGGCTCTCTCCTCCCACGCTTTTTAAATCTCCCGGCTCTCTCCTCCAGCGATGTTTTCGCTTTCCCGGCTCTCTCTGCTCCCGTGCTGTTTTCGCTGTCCCGGCTCTCTCCTCCCGCGCTTTTAAAATCTCCCGGCTCTCTCCTCCGGCGCTGTTTTCGCTGTCCCGGCTCTCTCTGCTCCAGCGCTGTTTTCGCTGTCCCGGCTCTCACCTCCCGCGCTTTTTAAATCTCCCGGCTCTCTCCTCCGGCGCTGTTTTCGCTGTCCCGGCTCGCTCTGCTCCCGCGCTATTTTCGCTGTCCCGGCTCTCTCCTCCCGCACTTTTTTAATCTCCCGGCTCTCCCCTCCGGCGCTGTTTTCGCTGTCCCGGCTCTCTCTGCTCCCGCACTGTTTTCGCTGTCGCGGCTCTCTCCTCCCGCACTTTTTTAATCTCCCGGCTCTCCCCTCCGGCGCTGTTTTCGCTGTCCCGGCTCTCTCTGCTCCCGCGCTGTTTTTGCTGCCCGGCTCACTCCTCCCGCGCTTTTTAAATCTTCCGGCTCTCTCCTCCGGCGCTGTTTTCGCTGTCCTGGCTTTCTCTGCTCCCGCACTGTTTTCGCTGTCGCGGCTCTCTCCTCCCGCGCTTTTTAAATCTCCCGGCTCTCTCCTCCGGCGCTGTTTTTGCTGTCCCGGCTCACTCTGCTCCCGCGCTGTTTTCGTTGTCCCGGCTCTCTCCTCCCGCACTTTTAAAATCTCACGGCTCTCTCCTCCAGCGCTGTTTTCGCTGTCCCGACTCTCTCTGCTCCCGCGCTGTTTTCGCTGTCCCGGCTCTCTCCTCTCGCGCTTTTTAAATCTCCCGCCTCTCTCCTCCGGCGCTGTTTTCGCTGTCCCGGCTCTCTCTGCTCCCGCGCTGTTTTCGCTGTCCCGGCTCTCTCCTCTCGCGCTTTTTAAATCTCCCGGCTCTCTCCTCCGGCGCTGTTTTCGCTGTCCCGGCTTTCTCTGCTCCCGCGCTGTTTTCGCTGTCCCGGTTCTCTCCTCCGGCGCTGTTTTCGCTGTCCCGGCTCTCTCTGCTCCCGCGCTGTTTTCGCTGTCCCGGCTCTCTCCTCTCGCGCTTTTTAAATCTCCCGGCTCTCTCCTCCGGCGCTGTTTTCGCTGTCCCGGCTCTCTCTGCTCCTGCGCTGTTTTCGCTGTTCCGGCTCTCTCCTCCCGCGCTGTTTTCGCTAAAGGTCCTAACTAACAGCGGGCCCAACAGGTCCATATAATTTTTATAGAACAAGTCTGGGAACAAGTCCGGCCCCAGTGCCTTCCCCGCCTGCTCCAGCTCCTCCTTGACCTTAGCAGCAGCAACTCCCCCCCCCCCCCCCCAAGTCTTCGGCATGGGGAAAAAGCCCGCACTCTCCACCTACCAGGCCCCGCCACCAGCCAAAACAGTGCCCAACCCGCCCAATCCACCCTCCCCAACCCGAAATAGAAAAACACAGAAAAAGAAATCCAAAACAATGCAAAGCCCCCCCCCCCCCCCCCAACCATAAATAGGCATAACATATCCACCGCAGTCCCCAATCACCCCATCCCGGCCCTCAGTCTGTGTCCAGCTTCTCGGCCTGAACAAAGGCCCACGCCTCCTCCGGAGACTCAAAATAATGGTGCCGGTCCTTGTAGGTAACCCACAGTCACGCCGGCTGCAACTTGCCAAACTTCACCTCCTTCGTGTGCAGCACCGCCTTCGCTCGATTGTACCCGGCCCTCCTCTTTGCCACCTCCGCACTCCAGTCCTGGTATATCCGAACCTCCGCGTTCTCCCACCTGCTGCTCCTCTCCTTCTTGGCCCACCTGAGCACACACTCCCGATCGACGAACCGATGGAACCGCACCAGCACCGCCCGCGGAGGCTCGTTAGCCTTGGGCCTCCTCGCCAACACTCTATGGGCCCCTTCCAACTCCAGGGGCACCTGGAAGGACCCCGCTCCATCAGCGAGTTCAACGTGGTGACCACATAGGCCCCCACGTCCAGCCCTCCGGGAGAGCGCCTCGTGCGCCTCCACCTTTACCGCCAGGCCTAAGATCTCGTCCTCATTGTCAAAGATCTTTTGTCGAGCCTCTCGGATCGCCACCCCCTGGGCCGTCTGTGTCTCCAGCAGCTTATCAATAGAAGCCTTCATCAGCTCTAGCAGGTCCGTTTTAATCTCTCTGAGGCAGCGCTGGATACCCTCCTGTTGTTTTCACAGTTGTTCCCTCTGCTGCTAGAATTCACCTTTAATAAAGGCCCTCAAGTCAGCTTGCAGCCTTTAAGCTTGCCCTTCCCCCGCCTGCATGCTGGAAGAGGCTTTGTTTATCCTGCAGTTATAGCCAAATTGTTTACTGTTTCTGCCAGGTCTGGTAACCAAGAGACATACCATTCCTGGGGGACACTGTCGGGGGAATGTTGCAGTCTTCTTCCCACACCGGGAAATGTCGAACAAAAGCCGTGGGGGCCCTGTAAAGAGCCCAAAAGTCCATTCCAAGTGGGAGCTACCGAACATGCGACCTAGCTCTGCATAGCCGCACCCAGAAGCCCGTGTTCTATTCTTTATATGCAAATAAAACACCATTTAAACTGCAATTCGATGTAGAATAAGAAAATAACTACCTACACTGGCAGCACAGTAGCATGGTGGTTAGCACAATTGCTTCACAGCTCCAGGGTTCCAGGTTCGATTCCCGGATTGTTTCACTGTCTGTGAGGAGTCTGCATGTTCTCCCCGTGTGTGCGTGGGTTTCCTTCGGGTGCTTCGGTTTCCTCCCACAGTCCAAAGATGTGCAGGTTAGGTGGATTGGTCATGCTACAATTGCCCTTAGTGTCCAAAATTGCCCTTAGTGTTGGGTGGGGTTACTGGGTTATGGGGATAGGGTGGAGGTGTGAGATCGGGTAGGTGCTCTTTCAAAAGAGCCGGTGCAGACTCGATGGGCCGAATGGCCTCCTTCTGCACTGTAAATTCTATCTGTGAACAGTAACATTTAATCCTCTAGGGCTCAGTACAAACC
Organism: Scyliorhinus torazame; assembly: GCF_047496885.1. NCBI lineage: Eukaryota > Metazoa > Chordata > Chondrichthyes > Carcharhiniformes > Scyliorhinidae > Scyliorhinus > Scyliorhinus torazame. The sequence goes on from NC_092709.1 coordinate 124,506,982, forward strand.
TATAAAACTATGCTTCCAGCTAAGATAGAAGTACATAAATGATACCTACAAACATGTTTGTATGGGGGTAATGAATCTTTCGATATCATGCTCCCAATAGGGAGCCTCAGCCACTGGCTACATACATCAGAAATCCTGGTGTGCCCTGTCCACAGCTTTCACATCGCAATCAGAAAGCCATTTGCAGCATATGCCCCAATTAGTATCCATTAATGGTAGAAACAAAACAAAAAGTACAATATTGGAAAATTACCTTCGTATATCATGTATATGAAGATAGGCATAGGTCCTTCAGGCATTATTTGCTGTTCAATGCGTCTTTATTAGATGGCCTGATTTTATTGTGCTGAGATTTAATAGGACAATCAGCATAAACATCTTCAATGCCGTTACTGTTGTCCTGACATGATCCATTTCAGAGGTTGAAGTTACAAGCGCCTATCAGAAAAACATTTCCATGTCACCTCTTGATCCATCTTTTGTGAATTAGGAGCAAATTCAATGTTATCTGAAGGCTTACGACCATGTCAGGTGTACACTGAGGGATGGATTTTCACTACCAAGGTGGTAGCACGATTCAGGAGGTTTCCCAACTTGGGAATCCTGCCTTGGTTTACAAGACCCTGGTGGTCACAGTTTGTGTTCTGGGGAGGCAGGGTGGTATTGAATCAGGCAGGCCATGCCCAGCAGCAGATCTTAATGGAGCCACCGAGGTAGGAAGTTGCCGAGGCAGGCCAACATGTTTCTCTGGGCTTTTTCACAGTCATTTTAGAAGCTGTTAGGCTCTCTCTCCCTCACCCCTCACATCCTCACCCATCTCCCCATGGCCCCTCCATGATAAACTCATATCTCACTTACATACACCTCAACTTGTTCACTTATCTTGTCAACTCGAGTCACCCACTCAGTTTCCAACATGGTAAGATTTTAGAGACCATGTCAAAATGAAATAAATCTTCTAATAATGTAATAATATTATAGTGGCTTAGTGGTTTTGTCACTGGACTGGGGATTTGGTGATTCAGAAATCCAGGGTAATAGTCTGGGGACCTGGGTTCGAATCCTGCCATGGCAAGTGATGGAAATTGTATCCAATAAATATCTGCAATTGAAAGTTTAATAATGATCATAAAACCATTGTCGATTGTTGTAACAAACCCAGCTGGTTCACAAAGGTCCTTTAGGGAAGGAAATCTGCCATTCTTCCCTCGTCTGGCCGAGATGTGTCTCCAGATCCAAAGCAGTGTGGTTTCTTTAATGTCCTCTGAAATGGCCTAGTGAGCCACTCAGTTGTATACCACTACAAAGTCAATAAAAAGGAAAAAAGAACGCCACCCAGCATCAACCTAGGTAACAATAATGGCAAATCCAGCTCTGCCGACCCTGCAAAGTCCTCCTTACTAACATCTGGGGCTTGTGCCAAAATTGGGAGAGCTGCCACAAAAACTGGTCAAGCAACAGCCTGACACAGTCATACTCACGGAATCATAACTTACAGATAACATCCCAGACATCACTTTCACCATCTGGCAGGACAGACGCCGCTTTGGTTGTGGCACAATGGTATGCAGCGGTATACAATCGGGAGGGAGCTGCCCTGGGAGTCCTCAACATCGACTCCAGACCCCATGACGTCTCATGGATTCAGGTCAAACATGGATGAGGAAACCTCCTGCTGATTACCACATACCATCCTCCATCAGCTGATGAATCAGTCCTCCTCCATGTTGAACACACTTGGGGAAAGCACGGAGGATGGCAAGGGCACAGAGTATACTCTTGGTGGGGGACTTCAATGTCCATCATCAAGAGTGGTTCAGTATCACCACTACCTGAGCTGGCCTCGTCCTAAAGGACATAATTGCCAGACTGGGTCTACGACAAGTGGTGAGGGAGCCAACCAGAGGGAAAAACATACTAGACCTCATCCTCACAAATCTGCCTGCCGCAGATGTACCTGTCTATGACAGTATCGTTAGGAGTGATCACCGTACTGTCCTTGTGGAAACGAAGCCCCGTCTTCACATTGAGGATTCCTTCAATTGTGTTGTGTGGCACTACCATCATGCTAAATGGGATAGATTCAGAACAGATCTAGCAAGTCAAGACAGGGTATCCATGAGGCACTGTGGGTCATTATCATCATCAGCAGAATTGTACTCAAAGACAATCTGTACTCTCATGGCGCGGTATTTCTCCCACTCTACCATTACCGCCAAGCCAAGGGATCAACCCTGGTTCAATGAAGAGTGCAGGAGGGCCTGCCAGGAGCTGTACCAGGCACACTGAAGAATGAGGTGTAAATCTGGTACAGCAACAACATAAGACTACTTGCATGCCAAACAGCATAAGCAGCAAGATCAACAAGGCTAAGCGATCCTAGAACTCCCTCCCGAACAACACTGTGGGTTTACCTGCACCACATGAACTGCAGCGGTTCAAGAAGGAAGCTCATCACCACCTTCTCAAGGGCAGTTATGGATGACCAACAAATGTTGGCCGAGCCAGCGAAGCCCACATCCCATCAAAAATCATTTTAAAAAATTCATACACACCTGATGGTGAAAAACCTCCCATTCTTGAAACCAATTCAAAAACTTTTAAATCTAAAGTGGTTAATCTTTTATAAGAAACAAACCTCTATTCAAACCTCTATTCAAAAATGAAAGTTTATTTTAAATTGTCAGTCAAGCTGTGAAATCATAAAATCCTGTTGAGATCATCACAGCTTTTGAATCTCAGCCAAGCATTTATAATGACATTTATAACATCCCTTGGGGAAATGACAAAGTCGGATGCTGGCGCATCAGCTTCGGAAGCGGGACGCAGTTAGGGAGATCGGGGGAGTTAAGGACAGGGAAGGGAGTGTGGTGCAGAGTGGGGTTGGCATCAATGGGGTCTTCAGGGACTTCTACGTGGAATTGTACCGATCCGAGCCCCCACGGGAGGAGGGAGGGATGGGCCGTTTCCTGGACCAATTGAGGTTTCCAAAGGTGAAAGAGGGACTGGTGGCGGGACTGGGGGCCCCGATTGGGCTGGAGGAGCTGATCAAAGGGATAGGAAGCATGCAGGCAGGGAAGGCACCGGGGCCGGACGGTTTCCCAGTTGAGTTCTATAAAAATGATATGGACCTGTTGGGCCCGCTGTTAGTTAGGACCTTTAATGAGGCAAGGGAGGGAGGGGCTTTACCCCCGACGATGTCCCGGGCACTGATCTCCTTGATCCTGACGCGGGACAAGGATGCCCTGCAATGTGGGTCTTACAGACCGATTTCCTTGCTAAATGTAGATGCCAAGGTGCTGGCGAAGGTCTTAGCCACGAGGATTGAGGATTGTGTGCTGCAGATCATCCATGAAGACCAGACAGGCTTTGTGAAGGGGAGACAGTTGAACGCGAATGTGTGGAGGCTTTTTAACGTTATCATGATGCCGGCGAGGGAGGGGGAGGTGGAGATAGTGGTGGCGATGGACGCTGAGAAAGCCTTTGATAGGGTAGAGTGGAGGTACCTGTGGGAGGTGCTGAAGAGGTTCGGGTTTGGGGAGGGGTTTGTCAGGTGGGTTAGGCTGTTGTATGAGGTCCCGATGGCGAGCGTGGCCACAAATAGGAGGAGGTCTGAGTACTTTCGGTTGCACCGAGGGACGAGACGGGTGTCCCCTGTCCCCCCTGCTCTTCGCACTGGCGATTGAACCCCTGGCTATGGCACTGAGAGAGTCAAGGAACTGGAGGGGGTTGGTGCGGGGTGGGGAGGAGCATAGGGTGTCATTTTATGCTGACGACCTGCTGCTGTATCTGGCGGACCCGGTGGGAGGAATGCCAGAGGTAATGAGGATCCTTAGGGAATTCGGGGCCTTTTCGGGGTACAAGCTCAATATGGGGAAGAACGAGCTGTTCGTAGTTCAGCTCGGGGACCAGGAGGGGGGGATTTGCGAGCTCCCACTAAAAAGGGCTGAGAGGAGCTTCAGATAGAACACATGGATTACTCGGAACAGAAAAAGTAATTAGCGCCAAGCAATCCTTTCTATGATTCTTTTCAGTATATCTTCAAACTCCCTTTTCTTTAGAAGAACATTAAATTTCTTGTGAAATGGCTAGGAGCTAATTTCCCACACTCCTTCCCACCCCACTCATCCCACTAAATCCTTGGACATTGCCAGTTTTATAATGGTCATTGCCTCTCTCTTCTGTCCTGAGTCCACTCACAAACCATGCGTCATGAACATACGTCAGGCCCAACTCCCACCAGAAGCTAGTGAGGCTGCTGTTACCTTCTCCAGTTTTCAAGTCAGTGTGTTGAGTGTGCTAGAAATGGTGGTGATTGCAGGAAGGCTGGATAAAACTGGACAGAGGAGGCCTAATGTTCCTTTGTTGGAGACCCTCCACTCCCATAAACAACTTTCCCACTATTTCCATTTGAAATGTATGGAAGACTTGTTTGCTGTGTGGTCCCTTTCATCCTTTTGTGTGTGACAGTGCACGCTCAGTAAATTACAGGGGCAAACTTTAACATGGCCAGCACGAATATTTGAGGATTGCTGCGTGGCCCTGCATTTTAGAAGAAATGTGCCTGCAAGTAACCTGGGAAAAAACAATTGCAGTAGTGCTGTCATTGTATTATGGACTAGTAACCTGGAAGCCTGGAAGAGCACTCTATGCCATCTCTATCTTGCTAATGTATCTTCCATAACTACTGAATAAGCATGCACTGTTCGCAATCCTCCGATTCCATGCAATATGAATTCGAAATATTTTGCATTCCTTGGAGCAAAGAAAAAAAAGAACCATCGAATAAAAGCTTCCATATTATTGATACTGTGAAAACTGCATTCGTTCAGGTGAAAGAAATCTTGTAATACTTGTAATCCTATTAACTTTTATCAATGAACTAGAAACCTCAGCTTAGGGAGAATTTATTGTTACAACTTCTTGAAACTGTCATTCATTATCAGATGAAAGGAACACCTAGGGCAGTGAAGCCCATTGGCACTTGAAACTCAGCCAATCATTCAGAATGGTGAGAACTGTCCGAACAATATGACATCTCTCTGGGAAAGAAGTAATAGAAGGTGTTCATTTTAATCTCAGAGCAGTGCTCCTGTCAGTCACTAAGGGAGCATGTTGTTGGATTCTTTTTCAAGTGCAGATGTTTTGAAGTGCCATGACCTGGTTTTGTTTTTGTATCAGCCATAGTTATTTAAATTACAGTCGAAAATGTGTCAGCACAGCCTGACAGGACATTTAGTAACATTTCTTTTACTGTATTATGATGCTTTCTCCATTGGAAAAGTACTGTAATTCATTTGAATAAGCGCACAAGGTTGGTCAATGAAAGGGTCAACCGACCTTTACAAGACACATCCCTATGATGAATTACTACATTAAAATACTTCTACTTAACAATATAGCACTTAATAGTCATATTTGAAGATATGAAAACACTTCACACTTCCCTTTCAGAATGTTCCAGAACCCTCAGCGGCTTTCAATTTTCTTCACAAACTCTCAAACCTAGTGTACTTTGAATGGGTTTCCAAAACCCTGAACTACCAGACAGAAATGGTGTGTGGAAGGATTTCCAATTTTTGTCTGCTATTTAAAATGGGAACCATTTGAGGAGGAGCTGTGTGTGTGTTTTGCATACTCAGTTTGAATTATAACCACAATGGACAAGCTCTCCATCATGATGAAAATCCAAGAAGTGGCTGGAAATTCTAAGTCCTATCCCTGAACATGACATAGAATCATATAATCCCTAGAGTGCAGAAGGAGGCCATTTGGCCCATCGGGTCTGCACGACCGTCCAAAAGAGCACTCTACTTAGGCTCATGCCCCCGTCCTATCCCCATCAGCCGACCTAGCCTTTGGACATGAAGACAAAATTTAGTATGGCCAATACACCTAATCTGCGCATCCTTGGACTTCCCATATTTGTGGGAGTGAGACTGGGGTTGGGCCAGGGGTCATGCATATGCCGTTCATTGGGGCAGCTGGCCATTCTAATCACCAATTGCCTCAACTGAAGTGTGATTTTGCTGTCCTGGATTATGAATCCTGAAGTATACAGACCAGATATGAGGAGATCTGAACTTGGTGGATTCATTTGAATAGCCATTGGGATTGTTAAATATAAAAATTACTCTGCGCAAAATGTACATAAATTAATTGGAACTGCCGAAGAACGATTAAGCTGTCAAGGAACTGTCAAAGGATACTCAGTAAATTTGCACGGAGGGTTTACATGCAACGGGTGGTGGGGCATGGCGTGACACTCTGTTGGAATAAGGGCTACAAAGAGCCATTTGGAGGTGTGGGGCATAGGTATATGAGGGGCCTTGGGGGTCAATGGCATAGATGGGCATGGATTGGGCATGGACATGTGTGTGGATGTGAGGGGTGCGAGTGGAGAACTCTTTCTTTGTTTTTAAACAACTTAACGTGCCAGAGCAAAGTGGCAGGTTCTGCTCAGCCTACCTATGTACTCAGCAGCCTCTGCACTCATTCTTGGGGTTCAGGGCCACACCAGCTCACCCTCAGTATGAAATCCCAACTGCGGGAGGGCATTTTTAAAGGGCAGGTTTGCAGAGCTAGGAATTGCGCCATCAAAGTGCAACTTCTCCAGTATCCAAAATCTGTATCTGAAGCACCATCTACCCACACCGATGATTGTAACAGATGCCATGCCACTATTTTGAAGAAGTGCAGTGAAGTCTCTTTGGTTTAAACCAACATCACGTTAAACTGAAACAGATTATCTGTTCAGTGTCATATAACTGTGGGACCTTGTACCTAAATTAGCTGCTGCATTTCCTACATTACAAAGTGACCAATTCAAAAGTATTTCATTAGCTGTGTAGAGCTTTAGGGACATCACAGAAGCCATTATGCAAATGCAAGTCTTTCTTTTTTATGACAATGGCTATTTATTTGGCTAAGACAACAGTTTGTTCCAGGATACAGGTGTCACTGTAAACGCCACAGAGACTATGCAATAATGATAGTGAAGGAAGATTGCTTATTGCAGGGCAAGCAAGATGGATATCAGCAGCAAATCACCTACACACATGTGGAATATTCTATCATCATCATTTGGCAACTAGGTCTAGCACTCACCACAATTGAAGATAGCAGATCTGCATGTCAGCCAGACCTGAGCTTGTGATTTGTAAGCTATATATTGTGAACTAAGCATTATTACTGCTCTGCTAGCACTATCTGCCTCATTTAGCGTCTTACTCAACTTCACACGTTTCTACACATATTAGTTTGTTGTTAATATCTAAGCCATTAGCTGAACATAAACCATGAAGAGAGGCCAATATTCCACTTCACAACTTTGAGACTCCAACGATAATTGTTATTTTATAAACGGGTTAAGAAAAATCTCACAATTCATTTGGCACATTACTAGTAAAATTGGTGTTTTAGATTGACTGAAATTTCTCAGTACTTAGGCTTTGGTTCATTATAGATCGTTTTTCACTGCTGGAAATATAAAATGCACACTTGAGTTGCCCGTTCTGTGATGCTGCACCTTACTATGCCATGCAGAACCTTGCATGACAGGATGTAAAAACACAACTTTTTTTGAGACATGAAAGTTATTTTAATGTCACTTCCACTTTCGCTCTGTGCAAGAAGGAAATTTTTACAAATTTCTGCTCTCTCTGGCAGAAAAAAATACTATTGCATTTACAGATAAATTGTGATTATTCGAATTAACTAAATCAAGGGTTTGGAAATAGAGAAACTGCAGATATTCTATATTACGTGGACTGTGGACTGTCTGTAAGCAACAGGATCTTTGGATGTGCACATTTGACTGAATAGAAACAGATTTTGATGAATGAAGATCGTAGTCAAGAAGTCAGTCATTGTAAAGTGACCTCCTTGCAATCGGATGTTGTTAAATGGTGAGTTTCATGTTTCCTCCCCGCTTTGGTTTGACTTCTGCCGAATTATCTTTGCAGAATTCTCACCACTGTTGCCTGTGCCTTCATGTTCTGCTCATGTTCAATGCAAGAGGGTTAAACTTTTGATCACAGCCACTCTCTGAAAGGTTTTGAAACCGTGGGTGAAGTTCCAAAATGAAACAAAGGGGGAAACGCTTTACTTTCTTAGTGACTACTGAAGGAATCACATTCTCAGAAATCCAAGTGTTCTATTACTTAATCGGCAGATTATTAATTACAGTTACAGCAGTCATTCAGGTTTTTTTTAAAGACAAATTTTCTGCTCCCATTTTTGGCATTGACAGAACAAACATTTTCTCGATTTTAGTTTTAAATCGCATTGTTCTGCCATTCAGATTCACTCATTCGGAAATCGTGGGGAAGGTGCTCATGATTACTTGGTGTGCACTCTTAATTTAGTGAGGCTGTGCTGTGAAAATGCTTTGGTTAATTGTTCATCTTGTGCACATCCCATGTCAGTACATTGGAAACCAAGCTGAGGCTACAGATATCATCTCGGGGAAGTTCCTCCAGGTCATTTGTAAATCTGAAGTATGATTCTTATTCAACTTTCATTGTGACAAACAAGTGTCTGGACTGGATTTCGTGTTCAACTTTGTAAGTCCAGTTTGCTGTGATTTTAATATTTAGGCCTGTTACTCTTCTGCATCTACTGGGTGCATTGCTTTAATGGTAATTCACAAAATAAGGGTTTGCTTTATCACTAAGATGGAAAATGGAGTTTTGCGGTTTTTTTAAAGCACAACTGTTACTTTGATTGGTGAATTTTCAGGTTCTCTCAGTTCCTGGAACACGCTGCCTGATACGTTCCCACTGCAATGACACCAGTAAAATCATGCTGTTAACATTCCATACCTGCTGCATTGCAAACTTCTAATTTCAATAGATTTAATGTGACCACAGATATTGCCTCAAGTATAAGAGCATTTTTTATATCACTTGGCAGGATATGTTTAATGATTCATCTAAATGTAGCTCCAACAAAAAGAAACAGACTCCAGAATTCTCACGCTGTGACCAAATAGCAATGATTACAGGTAGACCGGGTGACAGGAAGGCCACACGAGTGTGTTTAACAGCAAATCAACAACACGCTGTTGATCTGGTGATTTCAAAATAAATGCATGTCATAAGAGAAGTCAGAAGACTGTGGAAGTCATAAATTGTTAAAATTTGAAGAGCAACTATCTTAAAAAAATACTTTTATGAAAAATCTTTGAAGCAAGTGCCACAAGGTATGGTGAAATATGTTACTGTGTGCAACAATAGGGCTCATGCAATTGTGAGTCATGTATTCACATAAATTGAGGATTAGTTAATAGACAAAAAACAAAGATTAGGGGTGGAATTTGACAGCCCCCCCCCCCCCCCCCACCACCCGCACTGGCAAGTTTGAAACTGGTGGTCTCATTAAATGCAGCATGTGGCTGTTGTTATGTTAAATATTAGGCCCTCTCGAACTCACCCTCTAGCCTGCCCACGACCGACCCGCCCTCCCCAATCTGTCTCCCATGAAGGCATTGGGCAAATTAATGGTCAAATAAATGCTTCATCCCGCTTCTGCATCTATTTTACTTGTGGCGACCAACAGGTGAAGAGAGGAGGGTTGGGGGGTGAGGAGGGCTCACCTTGTGAGTCACCCAGAAATGTTTACTGGGTGTGTTGGTTTTAGGTAAGGGGGGCCTGTAACCTGAACCTGAAGGCGCATGTTTCTCATTTGCTGCCAGATTAATGACAAAGGTACAATTTTGTCCAGTAACCATAAGTATATATGACATGCTAATCCATTAAAAATTGTTTCCTGTTGATTTTCCTTTAATTCACCACCAACTTTCATCCCACCATCAGGAAGATGACATTTTGCCTCATGCACAATTAACTTTCATCTCGCCTCATTTCCTGCTCCCGAGAACTGTTTTCTCAGCAAAACCCTGTATAATTCCAGCAAGACTTCTTTTTTTTTGTACTCTAAACCCCTTCCTATAAAGACCAAAATACCATTTGTCTTTGTCATTGCTTATAGTATCTACAAGCTAACTTTCCATGTTTTGCGTAGAAGGACAAACCAAGCTATTTGCATTTACACAAATATTGTTACTGCAGAGTTCATTGGTTCTGTAAAGTGTATATACTGACTGATGGGACATGCAACTTTTATGAATTGGCATGGAGGGTATGAGGAGCCATTTGATGTGCGAGAGGATATGCATTTGAATGAGTTGGCATGGATGGGGCATGGGGAGTGGTTGGGGAGGGGGGGAAGGCGAAATGACCTAATATTTAACAAAACAACTGGAACAACGTCCCAGAGAACAAAGGTGGGCCTTTCAAACCACCCCCTGCAGTGAAAATCACACCATTCGCGGCACGCTTACCCGATCTGGGTGCACCAAACTGGGAAATTTCCTGTGTTTAAAAATGTTTTCATTAAGGCATCTATATATCAAACACAACCAAAACCAAAAAGAGAACAAACAGGAAATCAAATAACAAATAAATAACCAATATCTCCTGCACCCCACTCTCCCTGCCGTTACCCTTGTTTTTGAAAACTCACCACTATTCTTAGAAGTCCCCCTATACCAAAAAGGGCCGACATTCTAAATGGTAGCCATTATGTGGAGATGCCGGCGTTGGACAGGGGTGAGCACAGTATGAAGCTTTACAACACCAGGTTAAAGTCCAACAGGTTTGTTTCGATGTCACTAGCTTTCGGAGCGCTGCTCCTTCCTCAGGTGAATGAAGAGGTATGTTCCAGAAACACATATATAGACAAATTCAAAGATGCCAGACAATGCTTGGAATGCGAGCATTAGCAGGTGATTAAATCTTTACAGATCCAGAGATGGGGTAACCCCAGGTTAAAGAGGTGTGAATTGTATCAAGCCAGGACAGTTGGTAGGATTTCGCAGGCCAGATGGTGGGGGATGAATGTGATGCGACATGAATCCCAGGTCCCGGTTGAGGCCGCACTCATGTGTGCGGAACTTGGCTATAAGTTTCTGCTTGGCGATTCTGCGTTGTCGCGCGTCCTGAAGACCGCCTTGGAGAACGCTTACCCGGAGATCAGAGGCTGAATGCCCTTGACTGCTGAAGTGTTCCCCGACTGGAAGGGAACATTCCTGCCTGGTGATTGTTGCGCGATGTCCGTTCATTCGTTGTCGCAGCGTCTGTATGGTCTCGCCAATGTACATTCCAAGCATTGTTTGGCATCTTTGAATTTGTCTATATATGTGTTTCTGGAACATACCTCTTCATTCACCTGAGGAAGGAGCAGCGCTCCGAAAGCTAGTGACATCGAAACAAACCTGTTGGACTTTAACCTGGTGTTGTAAAACTTCGTACTCTTCTAAATGGTGAACAGGAATTCTCACTCCCTGACTCCGATGCAAGCTTCAGTGGGTGCTATTCAGGTCAAACTATGTTTTCAAGTTATCCCCTGGTATAACCCATACCTTCACTGAAGATTTAATCTACTTACCACTTAGTAGCATCGATCCTGGGTCCCGCATTGCTAAGTAAGTAAAGTAGACTAATAACCACTGTTTCAGGTTAAAACTTTTAAGTTATTTTATTATTATATATTTTTTTCTCTTTTTAAAAGATGCAATCACTGTCTTTACAGAAAAGTAAAAAGATGTTGCTTCTGGATCCTTCTGGTTGGTTGAAGGGACCTTCAGGCCCAACTTAACAATCAATCTTCTTTAAAGTCTGGTCTTCTTTAGATGTATTCAGATGAGCTCAGTTGCTGTGTCCTATCTTTCCCATGTACAGAGCTGTGAGAGCTATCTCTGAGCTGAATCTGCCTACTCTTTAAATTCTGGTCTTCCTTAGATGTATTAGCTATTTTAGCTGGACTGCTATGCCCTGTCCATTTCCCATGGCCGAGCTGACTGTAATCTGACTCTGCTTCTCCGCTCTCTCTCCCTGTGAGTTCTGGTTCTGGTTCTGGTTCTGCCTGCTATCCCCTTTCTTCGGGTTTATATATTTTTCGAACAGTTAAGTTTTTATGACGTTATTGTAAAGTAACTCTTATTTTCTTTGATTGTAAAAAGTATCTTTGATCTAAACCTTTTAATCCAACTAAGTATTCATTTTGACATGACTTCATCTCATAGATCTGATTACATTGTTTCCTTTGTGATGTTCAAAATGCTTTGACTTCAAGAGATGTTACTTTTAATTCCTGTCATTTCTATAGTTTTATTTTCCAATTGTGTCCTCAGCTCAATTTTGACTTTGATTTTGGCTTTCAATTATGTTTCTCGTAGACTGATAGTCTCCAGTTTTCTTTAATTTACCTGGTATTAGCAAATTTTCACACCTAGAATTATCATCAAATTCAACTGAACCTCATCCATGCTTTTCCAGATCCTTTCCTAAGATTTACTTTCATTGAAGGTGTGAGCCATTGTTTTTGGCTTCATTCAAAATCCTGTTTGTCTTGTTTGCTAAGCCTGATGAACAGGGCTATCTGCATTTTACAATCCTTCCCTGGCATCTGCTGTTAACCCTTTGTGGGATCTTTCCCTGTATCCTCTCATGTTTCTCTCAGACCAAATATTGCCAGACTTCCATGTTTCAAATTACACATCTTTCCATATTTTCAATAACACCCTCCACCCACTTTGACTCCTTTTGTAACCCCAGATTTATCCCCCGTCTTCTCTCTCTCTCTCCCCCCCACCCCCACCCCTCCCTCACTGACGTCTTAATTATCCTTGAAGAAGTCGATAAACAGTTTCCATCTCTGGGCAAACCCCTCCACGGTCCCTCTCAAGGCAAAATTGATTTTTCCAACCTGAGGAATTCCACGAGATTGCTCACCCACACTCCCTGTTTCGGTGACCCCGAGTCCCTCCAGTCCAACAGGATCCGTCTCCGGGCTACCAAGGAGGCAAAGGCCAAAATGTCATCCTCCCTTGCCCCCTGGACTCCCGGGTCTTCCTACACTCCAAAAATCGGCATTTCTGGACTCGGTACGACCTTCACCCTCAGCACCTCAGACACCACGTCAATGAACCCCCGCCAAAATCCCTCCCGCTTCGGACGGCTTAAAACATATGGACCTGGTTCGCAGGCCTGAGCACTGCCATGAATAGGTTTGTACTCACCTATCCTCCACCCCCTCAAAAAACCTGCTCATTCTGGCCACCGTCATGTGCGCCCTATGAACTACTTTAAATTAAATCAGTCTAAGCCTTGCACACAAAGAGGATGCATTCACCCTCCTCCGAGCCCCTTCCCATAACCCAGCCTCCAACACCTTCCCCAGCTCTTCCTCCCACTTCCACTTAACTTCTCCTATTGGAGTGCTGTCCCTGTCCATTAATTCCTTGTAAATCTCAGACACCCTGCCCTCACCAACCCCTGTTTTCGACACCTTGTCCTTCAACCCCGGGGGTGGCGTTTAAGGAAAGAACGACACCTGTTTTCTCACGTAGTTCCGCACCTGTAAATACTGGAGCCCATTCCCTCTGGGCAGCTCATATTCCTCTACCAGTCCCTCCAAGCTCGGGAAGCTTCCCCCCATGAATAGGCTTGCAAACCGTTCAATCCACACCCGCTGCCACCCCTGCAACCCTGCGTGTAGCTTTCCCGGAACAAACCTGTGATTCCCGAAACCGAGGCACCCTCCTGCCTCAGGTGCTTCCGCCACTATCCCCACATTCTCAGGGCCTCAGGGTTGCCACCATCACCGGACTTGTGGAGTATTTGGCTGGTGAGAACGGCAGAGGCAACGTCAATAATGCCCGAAGCTAGTGTCCTTATAAGAGGCTGCCTCCATCCGGGTCCAGTACCACTCTACCCCTCCCGTCTTTCACCCTCCCAATCGCCCTCACCGCCTCCTGTTTCCTCAGGTGGTCGGCCAGCAAACTACTAGCCTTCTCCCATACTCATACACTGCCCCTCTGGCCCTCCGCAACTGCCCTACTGCCTTCCCCATGGACATCCAGCTCAAACTCCATCTGGAGCTTCTGCCTCTCCTTCACCGATCCTGCCTGCGGGGCCTCCGAATTCCTTCTGTCCACCCGCAGAATCTCATCCACAAACCTAGCCATCTCAGCTCACTCCTCCTTCTCCCTATGCACCCAAATAGTTATTAACTCCTCCCCCCCCCACCCCCCCCCAACAACTGCCTTGGGCGCCTCCCATAGTGTGGCGGCTGTGACCTCACCTGTATCATTTAGTTCCACATACCCCCGGATGGTGTCCCTTACCCGTTCACACACCTCCTCATCCACTGACAACCTCGACCGCAGACGCTGGGGCCCCCCTCCCACCCTGATCCACTTGCAAGTCCACCCAATGCGGCACTTGGTCTGAAACCACGATCACCGAATACTCCGAGTCGACCACTCCCGCCAGTAACGTCTTGCCCACAACAAAAACAATCAATCCAAAGGTACACCCTGTGCACATGGGAGAAGTATGAAAACTCCTTCGCCCCAGACCTCCCAAACCTCCACGGGTCTAACCCCCACCCCCATGCTCTATGAATTCCTTCAGCTCCTTCGCCACCGCCGACACCCTCCCCGACCTCAGGCTCGACAGGTCCAACCGGTGAGAGTCCAGGTCTCGCCTCATAAACTCCACATCATCCCAATTTGGGGCATAAACATTAACCAAAACCACCGATATTCCCTCCAGCTTCCCACTCACCATCACGGACCTTCCCCCCCCCACCGAATCTGCTACTAAATTCCCCACCTCAAACGGCACCCGTTTATTTACCAGCTCGCGTCTTCACATCTAATCCCGAATGGAAGACTTGCCGTACCGCCCTTGTCTGCCCGATCTTCAAGTGTGTTTCTTGTAAAAAGGCCACGTCCACCTTCAAGCTCCTCAGGTGCACCTTTTTGCCACAAAACATCCACCCTACAAAGGGGAAAAAGGTCCAGAAAACAGCCTCGAGACCGAGTTGCCAAATGTGTGACCACTCACACCATGGCCGCCTCTGGAAGTCCCAAACTGGGAAACTTCCTGACTCATGATGCCCACCTTGCTGTTAAAAATCGTGCCCAACATTTCCGGTCAATGACCTTTCATCAGAACTGGGAAAAGTTAGAGATCGCAGGTCAAGGGTGATGGTGGTGGTAGGCAGGTCCAGTCTGCTGGGGGATACTTGATGGTGATGGAGAAACAGCTCTAGTTTCAAAGATGGTGATGGCTTCAAGGTCATAGAAGGCAGGCATAGGCTGATGGAGGGAAGATAGAGGGTGTTAGAGGGAAAGTCAAAGATGACTGAGGATGGGTGCAAGATGATGACTTGTAGCTCCAGAGATCCAAATGTGGCAGGTGAGGAGGGGCTGGCAGAAATTCATGTTCAAAAACCTCCTCTGAGATGGTCTGATGCTGCTGCTGGCCTGCAGGGAGTGGATGCCTGTCTGCATGCTGTTTAAATATGACACCAAGATCTTTCACCACACAAGGTAACGGCGAGGTTGGTAATTTCCTGCTCGCCTCACTGTAGAATTGGTCAGCCCCCTTATCTATCCATAGCTAATTAGCTGGCCATCACGTGATTGTGCAGCAAGATTCCAGTCCGCACCTGGAATGCAATTTACAGTTTTGGCCTCCGTGCCTAAAGAAGGATACACTTGTCTTAGAGCGGGTAGATTTAAGTTTCACTAGATTGATTCATGGGACAAGGGTTGTCTTAACTGAGGAGAGATTGATTAGACTGGGTCTACGATCTCTATATAGTTCAGAAGAATGAGAGGCAATCTCATTGAAATATAAAGGTCTCTGAGCGAGTTTAATGAGATAGATGCTGAGAGGATGTTTCTCTTGGCTGGGGTGTCTAGAGTAATGGAATAAAGGGTTGAAAATTCAGGAATAAGGTGGGTAGAGGTGGTGGTGTAGTGATATTGTCGCTGATCCAGTAATCCAGCGGCCCAGGATAATGTTTGGGGGACCCGGGTTCAAATCCCTTCAGATGGTGAAATTTGAATTCAATAAAAAGCTGGAATTAAATGTTTAGTGATGACTGATTCTGACATTACTGATTCTGGTTTACTAATGTCCTTACCTGGTTTGACTCCAGATCCACAGCAATATGGTTGACTCTTAAATGTCCTTTGAAATAGCCTAACAAGCCACTCAGCGACACCCACATCAATGAACAATAAAAAGAAAAATCTTCACTCAGAGAGTTAGGAACCTTTGGAATTGTCTACCCTAGAGGGTTGTCATTAATTATGTTTCTTTGGAAAATGTTCCTATTCCAATGCTGTAATTTTATAGTGAGTGCAGTAGAAGTGCTGTGTTGATAATGAGGCCTTTCTCGTCAAACTTCTGCATCATCCCCCACCCACATGCCAACCCATACTCCACCTCAGCAAGCATGAAGCCTTGAAGAAGGAATTTTGCATTGCTTAATGTCATTTAGTGCCCCTCTCATGTAAATGAAAGAATTAACAAATAAACTTACATTTTATGTAGCTTCTGTTGCCGCCAATGGAGTACTAATTGAAGTCATGGTGTAATGTAGAAAAACATGGCAGCCAATTCACTGACTGCATCATCAAAATAATGAAAGTGTCAATGCAAATGAGGCTCTTGCATGTCTCAATGGACAGAAATTAACTTTATTGATGTGCTGGGCGGAAGTGTATGGCCTGGTCGTGGTGGGGTGGTGATGGGGGTGGGGTGTGAAGGGGGGAGGGCGCGTGCATGGGTGTTAGAAAACATGGCGAGCTGTTCAAAACCCCATTGACTTCAATGGAACCAGAAATTCCCACTTGTGGGAAGGGCCATAACACTCCACTTTTTGTCGGGAAAATGATAATGGAAAAAAAGGTAATTTGGGCCATCAAACCTGCCCTTTTTCCAAACCATCTACAATTTACCTTTTCATTATCTCACTGCCCACACAATATCTTGCAGAAAATATCTTGATTTCCCTTCCCGAATCTGAAGGTAATTTTGTGAATCGACCGGGCTTCCTGACCACCTTTCACCTGTCTCCCACCTGTTTCTCCATTTGTCCCTGGGCCATTTGGCTGCTGGATCTGTCAGTGCTCCTCCTGGTTTCTCTCGCTATCTAGTGAGAGAAATGTCGCAGGGTGCTGACAGCAAGAAGAGACGAAAGCATGTCAGCATAGTGGCATGGTAGCATAGTGGCTAGCACAGTTGCTTCGCAGCTCCAGGGTCCCAGGTTCGATTCCCGGCTTGGGTCACTGTCTGTGCTGAGTCTGCATGTTCTCCCCGTGTCTTCGTCGGTTTCCTTCGGGTGCTCCGGTTTCCTCCCACAGTCCAAAGATGTGCGGGTTAGATGGATTGGGCATGATAAATTGCCCTTGGTATCCAGAACGATTAAGTGAGGTTACTGGGTTGCGGGGATGGGGTGGAGTTGCGGGCTTGGGTGGGGTGCTCTTTCCAGTGGCCGTTGCGGACTCGATGGGCCGAATGGGCCACTGTAAATTCTGTGATTCAATTATATTGATTTTAAACAAGAGAGTTGATCATTTTGGCAGTTATTCTATGGGTGTTTTTCCCTTCTTTGAGAGTTAACTAGCAGTTGGCAACTGCTTATGTTTGCCACTTAGTAATCAGGGCTTTCACTAGTCTCTATCCTTCTGGCAGTGTTGCATCCATCCGCTTTCTGTCACCAAAATATGTTTCAGTCCATTGACACAGTGATGTTATTTAGCTTTTTTTTGGTAATGTGCTCCATAAAGAATAAGAAGATTCATGAAAAGTAACCAAACAATAATTGTGTTGTAACTGAGGGCAGAACACTTGACCACTTTGAGAATTCTTTGTTTTTTTTCTAACTTTGCTCATTAAGGTGAGGGATGTCAGTGCCTAAGGATAAATTTGATGAATTTGCATTCCCAGTATAAAGCTTCACATGCTGAGAGTGCGTATTGGGAATTCAGCGCACGGATATTGCAGGCTCTGCAAGATTTTCCATCTATTTAAATTAATGGGCTGAAAATCCTGCAGGGCCCATTGACTTCCACAGCTAAATTCCCAGTGCAGAGGCCCTGCCTGTGAAGCTCCATGCTGGGAGGATGAATTCATAAAATCTACACACCAAAGTCAACGTCAGGAAATCCCAGCTCAGTTGTAACATAGGGCAGGTAAGGAATAAAGGCCTGCTATATTCCAACATTGAGAAATAACGGCATAAAATTATACAAGTGTGAACTGCTTTCCATTTCCTACGCTAGCACATCTTTCTGAGTGTGATTGCAAATTTAGAGTTAGTTGATGCCAATTTACTGGTACCTTGGTGTTGTGAGCACATTGCGAACAACAGGGGATTAGCTTTTAACCTGGGTCCAACCTGCATATAGGACTTGAGAAAAAATGACTCACTGCCTTGTTTATACTACCTTCTCCGAACACCTGACCACTCCTTAAATCAGGCTGACAGGCTGACTGCCCATCCGTTTCGGGCAGTGGACCTGTTAATAAGAAAATCAAGGTCTTGAGACAAATGTGCCATTTTCAGACAGAACTAGGCTGTGTGCACCTCCACACCCTGCCCACTTTTAGCTGGTAGCTGCGCTGAAGCGGTGCCCCAAGGTAATGCATCTCTGCTTTACACATAAATAACCTGGGCTGTTGTCTCAACAGGTCCGCTTCCTCCCACAAATAGACCCCTTGATGACCTACATTGGTCACATCCTGCAATGCAGTTGCTTTCTTTGTTGATTAGGCTATCGCCTTCTACTTGCATCCATCTCATAACTTCACATGGTGAGTGATTGTGATGGTTTTTCTGAGCTCCTCCTTCAACAATTTCCAAGTCAGTGACACCTCGTGCGGTAGAAGTCGCTGGCATTAATTTTCCACATAAAATGTAGCTACTAAGTTGGAGTGCGTTCACAAAAATAGATAAGTTCGTAAACTTTATAATAATAATCTTTATTAGTGTTGTAAGTAGGCTTACATTAACACTGCAATGAAGTCACTGTGAAAATCCCCTAGTCGCCACACTTCGGCGCCTGTTCAGGTACACTGAGGGAGAATTCAGAATGTCCAAATTACCTAACAGCACGTCTTTCGGGATTTGTGGGAGAAAAGCAGAGTGCCCGGAGGAAACCCACGCAGATACCGGGAGAACGTGCAAACTCCACACAGTCAGTGACCCAAGACAGGAATCAAAACCGGGTCCCTGGCGCTGTGAAGTAACAGTGCTAACGACTGTGCTACCATGCCGACCTTTAATCAGTAATTATTTTCCAGCCACAAATTTTAAGTAGAAAACGACCATTTTGAACAAGATGTTCAGCTGAAACTTTACTGAACTGATCTGTTGGGAGCTGGTGCTGAAAAGTGGTGAAGTGAGTACGGAGGAGGGGAGATGGTGTCAGTATTTAAGGAATGCAGAAGTTAGGATTCCTCTACGTCCGTTTGATGTTACTTATCTCTTCCTTGTCCCAAGACCAAGGGTGGAATTCTCCTATCTGGCGAATAGGTCTTGTGGCAAGAACAGGAATGTGGAGTGTTTCCCGCTGCCGAGATCGGCGGAAAATTACACCAAATCTTCCAGCCTCAACCTCATTAATTATCCAACCGCGTGTTTCATGCCGTTTTCCGTGGCGGAGCAGGCCTGATGGCATGCAGTCAACCACCCTTTCCATGCGCCATATTAAAAAGATAGCCGACATCACTGACTCACTATTGAAGAAAGAAAGTGGATCTCCTGAAAATGAAGATAGATCTCCAGGAGCACTCTGAGACCAGAAGATGGCCTTCCTTAAAAAGAAGATGTATCTTCAGGAACATTCTAAGGCTGGAAGATGGACCCCCTCCAGGACACCAAACCGGGAAGGTCCACCATCCATTGCTGTGGTGGTCCAGGGTTGCTGGCGGCATCCATCATGAACTCCAGGCATCGTTCAGGTGAGTTCCGAGATCTGAATGACACATTGTTCTGCACTGGTGTGTTTTCCTGATGGCACCACGGACCACCAGGCTTGGGTGGTCAAACTGATTCTTGGGTCTCCCGCCAAATTCTTTCCCCTCCCACCTGCCATTGAACCAGTCAGCAGGAACAGGGGAGAATTCCGCCTCAAGACTCATTGCCAAGTGGCATGCCTCCAAGCAGGGGGCTGGACAGTGAGGGTCACAAGACTGTGAAGATCCACACAGGGGGAGGGACAACAAGGAGGCCATCTCGGTGGTGTTCTCAGTAGATAGTTTTGAACTGGTGGAGGAGAGGGGGATTCATTTGGGGAAATTGTTGAGGAGAGTCAGTTCAATCAGGTGGTCTGCCAATTCCTCGGGAAGGTGGGGAGAATTGATAGTTCCATGGTGCTAAGAAGAGGAGGATTGAAGGCCTAGGAATGGGGGTGATTGTAGGTTCAAGGGCAGGGGTTGAAGGCAGGATGTGGAAAATCCAACAGATGACCTTCCCGCTGGCTACCCACCCTCCTCGATCTGTCAGGAATTCTTGCGATGCGTGAGTGAGATGTCAGGCAGCCCGCCGATTAATGTCAAATGGTCTTAGCCTGCCCTCACTAGTATTTTACCCACAGGAGGAGGAGGCCCACACCAGACAAAAATCCAACAACTTTTGTTGCACAGGCTGGTTTAGCACACTGGGCTAAATAGCTGGCTTTTAAAGCAGACCAAGGAAGACCAGCAGCATTGTTCAATTCCCGTACCAGCCTCCCCGAACAGGCGACGGAATGTGGCGACTAGGGGCTTTTCACAGTACCTTCATTTGAAGCCTACTTGTGACAATAAGCGATTTTCATTTCATTTCATTTCATTCAGGCTGGACTTGGGCAAGGAAGGGAGGGGAAATGGAATTGTCATTGACTGGTTCCCTAGCCCCCCCCCCCCACCCCAAGGTTATCCCTTCTTCAACCCTCCCCCCAGCACAACACCACCTCAACAATCTCCTCACCATGATCCCTGACCCCAGACTTATCTGGGCTCCTCGGCATGGTGGAACTAACTATAATCCTGGCAGTACCCAGCACCCGGGACCTGGCACCTCTGAGACCATTTGATTGGTCAGCAGCTTTATGATGGGACTTCCTCCCATGAACGGGGCGGATGTCTCATTTTAAAGCAATAAAAGCAGTTCCCAGCGTTAAATTGCTGTGTGGCAACTGTTAGGATTGTGATCAGACTCTAAAGCTGTGGGGGGGAAGGGGATGGGCGGGGTGGGGGGGGGGCGGGGTGGGGTGGGGGGGAGGTTGGGCGGGGTGGTGCGGAGCATGAGAACTATGGCACCCTGTACTATCCAGCCCTGTATTTTGTTTGTGTTTTTATTGAAGATTGGATACAAGGACATGTGGTTATATCCACTCTACTCTTGTGATAATCTGCAACTGTTAAGGTTTGCAGGTTGTATTAAAACCTTACATGGGATATTTGCAGCAAATTATTTGAAGGGAAATTTCCTTTGTGAGACCTGATTTTCTCTGGAGGGTGAGAAAACTAGAACTGCCATGTGCTATTTTCACCATGATGATTTTTCTACTTTACCAAAGGCTGTTGGGCCATAACATCGGATGTCACCTTTCAAAACTGAGATTCTGGTGGTGAAGTTGGTCAATACCCATTGGGCTGACAGTGAATTGACATCCAATTTCACACTGCGCCTAACTTATGGTCCAAACGGCAGCAACATAAATCAGACTGCTGATTCGCTGTAATCTCGTTGTGCGACTGCTGTTGCACTATTTAGTATTCCCATGTCTAAAAATCAGGTTTGTCACTTTCACACTGATTTGTTATGTTCTAGGTATAACATAAGCGTCTCCCTTGTGGTACACTTGACAAAGGAAGGTTCAGACGTGGAGATAACTTCAACACGTTTATTAAACTATTTACACTTCTATTACTCGGGTTTGACACAACTGCTAATCCTACTATAGCTACCCAGACTGACTAACCAGTTGCCGCAATCCACATGGTGGGTGTAATATTGAATCAACCCTGTGTCTCTACTTACTAACTGTCTCCACTGGAAAGAGGCTGATCATGTGTGTGATGTCCTTTATATATGGGCTGGTGTAATGCCCTCCTGTGGTTGTGTCACCTCTGTGTGTATTGTGAATGTCCATTGGTCATGTCCTATCTAACTGACCTATTGATTGAGTGTGTGTGAGTGATGTCTCTTGTGCTCCCTCTAGTGTCCAGCTAGCCTACATGTATTTACATTGATGCATATCACCACATACATGTTTTTAAAAAGGTATTGCATTATGTTTCCAGATTGCATGTGCCTATCTTTGAGGAAGGGAATGACACCAATCAAGCAACATGAGCTTCTCAGACATTAAGCCCAAAAAATCATATCACAGGGATAACATCTATTGTTACAAATGTAGCAGCATGTGGCATGGGGCTTTTCCAACAATTACCACCTTGTTAAAAAGCTACCGACTCTACTAATTACTGCCCTTTAATATCAGCAGTAGTTGTGGTTTGTATTTAATGTGCAAATGCAGCAACCTCATGACATTTGACGCATGTTAATAATGTGGCAGACAACAAGATGCTTTCACGAATCCAAAGCTAAAGAGCGACATAACTGAGAGGGCAACTTTTGGTTATTGGTTTTAACTGCGCATTTACGCTTCACTTGAAGTTACTGTGCCATTTTCGCGTAAATAATGCTGAGTACCATTAGCCTCACTGTTATTTGGAGAGCAAAATTCGGCCCAATATATTACAAATAGAGGCGAGTACTTTTGAAGACTGCAAAACACTATCAGACTTTTTGATGATGTTTCTTGGAGAGTGTTTGAACTTTGGTGTAATTCGCAATGTGACCACAAAGTAAGTGTGATCCTTTGTGGGATGTTTTCAAATGCAGTTGTGACCTCCTAGGTTCTGGCTTGGCTTGGGTCATTTTTGTACACCTACCTTTGCTGATGGGATGCAGACTGTAAAATTATTTTAATTCACATTTTAAGAAACATTTTTTTAGGGCATTGCCTGAGCTCCCATTAAAAAGAATGATCCAATAGATCACCATTTGAACATATAAATACAATTGTTCAGACCAGCAATTTTGATCAATTTGCTCTACTTGAACAGAGGCACTGTTTTCCCTCTCAAGATATGACTAAAAGACTTAATGGCACTATGTTGAAGAAAGCAGGGTGGAGGGGTTGCGGGAGGGGAAAGGAGGAATTCTCTCTAGCGTCTCCGGCAATAATAGCCCCTCAACCATCACCTAAAACAGATTCAAAAGCAAAATACTGCTGATACTGGAAATATGAAATAAAATTAGTAAATTCTGGAAATACTCAATCATTCAGGTAGCATCAGTTGAGAGAAAGGGCCAATTATTGTTTCAGATTTATAACATTAATCAAAACAGATTATCTGCCATTATCTCAGTGCTGTTCATAAAACCTTGGGGAAAATTTACCTAGATGCTTGGGATCAGGTTGGGTGGGGAGTGTGAGTTTGTGACTAGAGAATCACAAGGGAAGGTGGGGAGTGGCCTACCTATTGTCTTCCAGCTCCCTCCAATTAGGGCAGCACGGTGGCATAGTAGTTAGCACTGCTGCCACACAGCACCAGGGACCCAGTTCTGGCCTTCGGTGACTGTGTGGAGGATTTCCCCATGTCTGCATTGGTTGCCTCTGAGTGCTCCAGCTTTCCCTCCAGAGTCCAAAGATGTGCAGGTTAGGTGGACTGGCCATGCTAAATTGCTTCTTAGTGTCCAGGGATGTGCAGGTTAGGTTACAGGGATAGGGTGGGGTGAATAGGGTGGGGGTGGACATGGGTGGCGTCCTCTTTCGGAGGGTTGAACATAGAACATATAACATACAGTGTGGAAGGAGGCTATTCGGCCCATCGAGTCTGCACCGACTCACTTAAGCACTCACTTCAACCCTATCCCCTTAACGCAATAACCTCTCCTAACCTTTTTGGACACTAAGGGCAATTTAGCATGGCCAATCCACCTAACCTGCACGTCTTTGGACTGTGGGAGGAAACCCACGCAGACACGGGGAGAACGTGCAGACTCCGCACAGACAGTGACCCAGCAGTGAATCGAACCTGGGACCCTGGCGCTGTGAAGTCACAATGCTAACCACTATGCTACCGTGCTGCCCTAAAGGCTGCAGACTCGATGGGCCAAATGGCTTCCCTCTGCACTGCCGGGATTCTTTGATTATATGAATTAAGTCAAGACTGGGAACGTTGAGGAAAGCCTTCCCACCCTGAAGTCCCTTAAGTGGCATGTAAAAGCTGCTGATCTCCCAGTGGGCTCAGGCTGTGGTGAGGGTTTCCTGATTGGGCACCCAGTAACCCTTGAGGGTCCTCCTGCAGCAAAGGCATGCCTGCTGAAAGATCCAGTATGTTAGGGAGTCTGCCTGACTGGCCTCAGAAGGCCCCCAAACCCATCAGGGACCTCTTCAATGGTGGCTGCTCCAGAATGTGCTGCAATACCAGCAGTGGCTACCGTTCCTGAAATTCTGGTCTTAGATTGGCCGGCTTCTCTCAGAGGCAGGTCCTCCACCATCAATGGTGCAGAAGCCCCGAATGCAGGCACTTGATTGCCACTGAATTCCACTGAGGCTTCGGAGAATGACCACAACAGAGTTGGGCCCGGCTTTCCGGGGGTCACCACCATACCACTTAAAATTCAGTAACTGTGTGCAAATTAATTGCTTCCTTCGTTACAACAGTAACTAAACTTCACAATCAGTTGAGTATTTCTGTTTTATAAGTGCCTTGTCACATCCTGAGGCTGTGAAAGGCATGGTACAATACAAGTCTTTCTATTCCGCTGCTGGCAATTCCTGAGTATGTTCTGGCCGTTCAATTGAAAAATGCACCAGTCAATGTAGAAATGAGTACTCTGGTTCCGAAAACTCCCAGACTTAATACCTGGCCTATTCTCCACTGCATTAATTGACCTCATGTGAACCAATATTACCTTGAAGTGTTAAGGGAAACGTATTTGACCTCAGTGCTCCTGAGGAATGGGAATATCAGCCAGGGTTGGACTCCTGAATGGTATCCAGTGACCTCCATTGTATGAATGTGTGATAATAAGATTACCAGTGTAGACCATGTTTTTTACAGTCAAATAATCTACTAACACTGATTCAAGTGAAGAGAAATCCAACTCACAGCCTACTATTAGATTTCCAAATACTACATTTTCATCTGCCATGCTAAAATTGTGCCTGCTTTTGTCTTGACGCGGTCATCCAGGTTCTTGCCTAAAAGCAGGAATGAATTAATAATTAGTTGTAAATTGTGTCCCTTCTTTGCTTATGCTCTGACTGGGCTCTTTACTTATGGTGGACATAAGAACCATAAGCAGGAGTAGACCAGGTGGCTTGGTGTGCCTGCTCTGCCATTCAGTACAATCTTGGTCGATCTTGAGCTTCCATTCCATCTTTCCACCCACTCACAATATCCCTTAATTTAATGAAAGACCAAAATTCTGTCTACCCCATCTTTAAATATATTCCGTGATCAAGCATCCACAACCCTCTGGGGTACAGAAATTCCAAAGATTCACAATCCTTTCAGTGAAATAATTTCTCCTCATCTCAGTCCTAAATGATCAATCCCTTATCCTAAGACTGCCCTGTATTTTGGATTCCCCGACCAATGGAAACAATTCTCAACATCGGGCAGCACGATGGCACAGTGGTTAGCACTGCTGTCTCACATCTCCAGGGACACTGATTTAATTCCGGCCTCGGGTGACTGTCTATGTGGAATTTGCACTTTCTCCCTGTGTCTGTGTGGGTTTCCTCTGGATGCTCCGGTTCCGTCCACAGTCCAAAAATGTGCAGGTTAGGTGGATTGGCCATGATAAATTGCCCTTTAGTGTCCAAAACGTTAGTTGGGGTTATTGGATTATGGGATAGGGTGGTGGTGTGGGCTTACGTAGGGAGCTCTTTCTTTCCACGGGCTGGTGCAGACTCGATGGGCCGAATAGTCTCCTGTATGTAAATTCTATGATGATTTAAGAAATTATATACTTGTATTGGTTGTTATACAGGTTCACTAAATTGGTCCCTGGGATTATCTTATGAAGAGAGGCTGAGGGGTTTATATTCTCTGAGGTTTAGAAGATTGAGAGGCAATCAGATTAAAACATACAGAATTCTAAAGGGGCTTGAGATGGATGCTGAGAGAATGTGGACCGGGCGCACCAGGATGCCCGGACAGTGGGGTTTGCTGCTGCCGCTGAGATGCCCTGGGTCCACGGGGTAATCGACTGGGTGCGTGTCACCCCACGAGCACCAGCAGATGACAGGTCGCTCTACACAAATGAAAAGAGTTCCATTCAGTGAACATGCAGCTGGTGTGTGACCATCAGATGCGCATCATGCATAGGCAGTGTGCACGATGATCATCCTGGCACACTCGACGGTCCCTGGCCTCTTTGAGGTGCCCCGCCCCATGGTTGGGGAGTTGGTGCCTGGGCAACAGGATTATCCGCTGCAGTCGTGGCTGATGACGCCTATCCGTGGGGCCAGGGACCGATGCGGAGACCCGCTACAGCGACAGCCGTGCACCGGTGCTTCGGCATCCTGAAAATGTGGTTCTGGTGCCAGGGCTGCTCTGGAGGGGCCCTCCAGTGTGGCGTTGGGAGGGATGCCCCATCGCGGTGACCTTGTACATCCTCCACAACATTGCACAGCACAGGGGCGATGTGTTGGAGGAGAATAAACATCAGTCCTTGTCCGACGAAGAGGCTGCGGGGGCGGGCGAGGATGGACAGGACATGGGGCCTAGGCAGGCACAGGAGGCCGCAGAACGAGTGCACCAGAACCGACCCACATGGGACGCCTTGATCACCTCCAGGTTCACTGACTGAGGGAGGGTAATGAATGGCTAGGGGCAAAGACACCACATCCCATCCCCACGCCATACTCACACAACAAAGAAAATCCAAAGCATTTCACTTTCATTAAATCATACCAATTAAAACTGAAATGAAAATAGAATGTTCAAAGAAAACAAAGGAAGTGGATTAAGTCTTCGTTCTTCAAAAACTGTAATTAAAAGTCAAAGAAAAAGGTAAATTCTCCAACAAATATATATAACAGTATGTTTAACACTCCTGCAGTCGCAGGGGGCTTTTCCATTTTCCATTGCCCCAGAATCACCATTTTCCTGCTTAACAATTGCTTTAACAATTTCTCTATCATTTTATCACAGCTTATCCTGCTCCTCAATCAACCTAATTCAAAATACAACTATTTACACACATTAAACAAGCAACTTTAAAATAACTAACAAAGCCATTGCTTTTTCTGCACTGACGCTGGGGCAAAATCCTGGAGGTTTTGTCAAGTCATCTTCCTGCTTGTCAACTTTCTTCTCAAAATATTCTGAAATGTCTCATCTGGTGTTCTGAAGTTTAACAAAAAATATGTGAAGGAATACCTTAACTACTAAAATTGACCAACAATTCAGGCAACCTTTCAGTCATTTTACGAGAATTGATATGCTAATAAAGAGGTATTCATGAATTGTACATGCCAGAATTATTCAAACTTTGGCAGCATTTTACTGATCCTTTGGTTTTGTTTCAACCACATTACTGCATTACTTCGCTGTGATTGGTGATAAGACATGAAAGGACAGACCTCTTTTGTTTCGCTCCATTGAGCAAGGTAGATATATGAAACATTATCTATTGTACGTATAAAAAAGAACAAATCTCTTAGTCTTGTTGAGTGAAACAGTGCTCTATTAGTATAATCACTTATTGATTTTAGAAGAAGGCATAATTCTTCTTGCTTGTGATGCTGCAATCTGTCTTATTGCCATAATTCAGCATTATAGAAAGCTTTAATTTTACAATTCGGAGCAAAGATTAAAATCTGACTGATTGCAAAAGTTGGTTATAGTATCTATTTGGCACAGGTCCCCTGGAGTAAATCACCAGTATTTATCGTTATAACGTGAAGAAAGTTTTTCAAAGAAGGAAATATACTATTGCGCTTTGTTCTATCTGCAGCCACAACAGCAGGCATCAATACAGTGGGGTAGCTGTTAGTCGTCACTGCTGAGTGGCAAATTGGTAGAGTGTAACATTAATAGAGTAAAGTAAAGTACATTTTTATAGACTTTGCCTTGAAAAATATCTGAGCCAGATAAAATAGTCGATTTAGCCGTATCTATCTTGATCAATTTAATTGAAAGATTCAGGCTGAAGTTTGACTTCACTGATCTGCCAGCCACTGCAGCTGAGAATTATTTTGTGAGCTGAGCTTGGCCATGCCTTATCTTCTACATATGCACAGCTCCAATCCCTAACAACACGCACTTTCACAGAACAATAGAGGATTCAACATTATAAAATGCTCAGGGGATCTTGAATGTATTTGAAACTCAACTTTACAACATTACATTATTCAAAATCCAAGTGAAGTGAGGTGCCCTCAGGAGGGATAGGTATATCCTTGGATATAACCGAGGAACAGCACCAGCACCCTGACAACAACTGCCACTTCCTCACTGATGTGCATTTTGAACTGATTCACATTTTGGCATGATAACTATACCTGCAACTTAAGATTTTAATATGAATGGATATTGGCGGTAGCTGATAATTTCAAATCAGCTTGAACATGTATATTCATCCAGATTTTTAGACTTTTCAACAGCTGTAATAAAGAAATACAACTGTCACCCGTTCCACATCATTTAAGTATGCAGGCATTTGAAATTCTTTTGTATGGCTGCACGAACACGGTTATTTAAAAGAAAACCTTTCAGGTTGCCACAGTGAAACTGCTCCCCAGCTGCCTAGGATACATTGATGATCCTGTCCTCACTGGGATCCAGTCTGCTACTGGATCTGCATCCATCAACAAAAGAACTTCTATTTGTATAGTGCCTTTAAAGTAGTAAGCGGGGTAGAATTTGATACCGAGCTGTATAAGGAAATATTGGGGCAGGTGTCCAAAAGCTGAGTCAAGTTAGATTTTTAAAGATCATCTGATAGGAAAAAAGTAATGGGCTGGATTCTCCATCGGTGGGAACCTCTGTTTCGCCATCAGCACACTCTCGCCCGCGGATTTCCCGACAGCGTAGGGTGCCCACAATGGGAAGCTCCATTGGCCAGCTGCTGGGGTGGAGAATCCCGCAGCTGGCGGGGGCGCGCTGCACCACAAAATGGATGTGGTGGGACGGAGAATCGCACCCAATGTTTTTTTTAATTCATTTAAGGGATGTGGCCGTCGCTGATTAGACCAGCATTTATTGCCCATCCCTAGTTGCCCTTCAGAAGGTGGTGGTGACCTGCCTTCTTGAACTGCTGCAGTTCCTGAGGGTAGGTGCACCCACAGTGCTGTTAGGGAGGGAGTTCCAGGATTTTGCCCCAGCGAAAGTCAAGGAGCGGCGATATATTTCCAAGTCGAATGACTTGGAGGGGAATCTCCAACTGGTGGGGTTCCCAGGTACCTGCTGCTCTTGTGATGGCAGTGTTTGTATGTTTGGAAGGTGCTGTCTAAGGAAGGAACCTTGGCGGGTTACTGCAGTGTATCTTGTAGATGGTCCACACAGCTGCCACTGTTCGTTAGTGGTGGAGGGTTGAATGTTTGTGGAAGGGGGAGCAAACAAGCGGGCTGCTTTGTCCTGGATGGTATCGAGCCCCTTGAGTGTTTTTGGAGCTGCACTGATCCAGGCAAGTGGAGAATATTCCATTACACTCCTGACTTGTGCCTTGTAGATGGTGGACAGGCTTTGGGATAGTCAGGAAGTGAGTTACTTGCTGTAGGATTCCTAGCCTTTGAACTGCTCTGGTAGCCACAGTGTTAATATGGCTAGCCCAGTTCAGCTTCTGATCAATGGTAACCCAGGGGCTGTTGATTGTGGGGGATTCAGCGATGGTAATCTCGTTGAATGTCAAGGGACGATGGTGATTGTTTGATCCTCTCTTGTAGGAGATGGTCGTTTCTTGGAATTTGTGTGGCGTGAATGTAACTTTCCACTTGTCAGCCCAAGCCTGGATATTGTCCAAGTCTTCCTGCATTTGGACATATCTGAGGAGTTTTGAATGGTGTTGATCATTGTGTAGTCATCTGCGAACATCTGCATTTATGACCTTATGATGGAAGGGAAGTCATTGATGAAGCAGCTGAAGATAGTTGGGCCTAGAACACTACCCTGAGGGACTCCTGCAGTGATGTCCTGGAGCAGAGATGATTGACTCCCAACCACCACAGCCATCTTCCCTTGTGCCAGGCATGACTCTGTAGCCATCTGGGATGGCCACTTCCCGATTACAAAATAGACACTTTGCAAAGATTGCAGGAAAAATGGACAATGCTGAGAAAACGAGCAGATTCAGAGCTTGTCTGCATATTGGAGCCGCAGCTCCCAGACAAGACCAAAACTGTAGGCCAATTAGCATACTAATGGCCCATCTCCGGGAACAAAAGAGTAACATTTGAGTAACCGATACTAAGGCAGATACCCCGGCGCCAGAGGAGACCGAAACAAAGGCCAACGGCCACCTAGGACACGTCCAGCCATCAGGGCATCCACCCCTTTATTGGTTGAAATCAATAGGAATGATCAACAACAGCCCAATTTATTGGGGCCAAGTTCAAGGCCCGCCCAAAAGAGCGCAAAGCCCTCTCAGAAGGAGCCCCCAAGAGAGAATCGTTCTCTTGGACCCGGCTCTCACCGAGGAGAGACTTGTCCACCAGCTGCACCAAAAGCAAGTAAGTCCAAGGTCAACGCATTCTACCAGACAGATGAACTTGGCTGTTCCCCTTTACCAGTTCAACCCCTGCAGCCTCAGAACCAAACAACAGCCATTGTTCCTCTGACTGAGTGGGCGCCCAAAACTAAGTATAGGCTTTAGCAGTAGTGATAGTTTAGTCTGTAGAGTTTCGTGCATGGGTATATTTAACTGTGTGTGTAAATAAATAAGCATTGACTTTGAACTAACTAACTGGTGTATCGAGTCTTTGAACAGTATTCGGTTTTGAACCTTGTGGCGGTATCGCAAGATACCTGGCGACTCTAGAGCAAACATAATTAGAATTAAGGAAGGCGACCATATTGACCGCCATATTCAGAGCCAACCAAAGAGAGCAACATTTACTGGCGACTCTGGTGGGACTCTACCTGGAAGTGGCCTAGTCACGCCGAGAGAACCCAAATTTGAATTGGAATCCAATTGGAAACAGAAAAACCACAAGTTTGAGAGCGATACTGATCAAACCTCCGAGATTCGGAAGTGTGTTAATGCATGCGTACTAACAGGGATATAAGGTAAACCTGAGAGAATTTGTTGCGTAAAACTGTCGGGAGTTTTGTAGGCCGGAAATTAGCGTAAGCCATACCCGTGTTTACATCACCACTTTATCACCCCCGTTCCAAATTCAGTAGAGAACCCAGGGCTAGAGAGAAAATGGCAATGAAGGCAATGGAACACCTTATGAACCCTCAAGAATTCGAGGTCGCAGCAACCAGTAGAGTAGGACAGTGTCCCGTATGGGAAGAAGAGATCAGAAAATATTTCAAAGGGAAAGGATGGCCCCTTTGGAGCGAATTCTGCGCCAATGACGAAACAGGTCCCGGGAGTATAGGACATACTGTTGAATCCCAAGTTTCTTTACCCGTCAGTCTGGCCTCAATAAAAGTCGAGATTTGCAGGTAAAACATTAGTTATTTTATTCAGCTTGCAAGCTAAACTTAGTCCACAGTGATACAGATAACATGTTGCTCTCTGCAGCTCCGGGACTAAGTGAGGATAAGACAAAGAGCTCCGTACTGATACATTCAAATGGCATCAAGTTTCACATACTCGACGCCCATAGGTCATCCTATGTCCCTCCTGACCTGTTTGATCTATTCTGATTGGCTCACTTCCAATCCCTTTCTCCGGCCCCTATCAATCCAGCATCACTCTCGTAGACACACCTCTTCCTGCTTTTTCCATGCGGTCTAAAATCCTTTGTCTATAAACTAACCAGAATCAAAGTGGCTTATTTCTACATTACATTAACTAATATCTCTAAAGTAACTATTTTATATCACATTCGTCAATACTTGGTGGGAGAACCTGTCAGAGATTCATAAGAAGAGCTTGGGGAAAGCTCGCAAGCCGATGGCAATCGTGTCCTGCTTGGCACAATTGCGAGGCACAGAGGAGGTCGTTAGGACGCTCCATAGAGAGATTGGGGAGAGAGACAGAAATAGTGAGGGAGATGTGAGCGAATTTGAGAAGGAGAATAAGGAGTTAAGAGAACAGTTAGCAGCGAGGGACAGAGAGGTGGATGATGCCAAGTGGGCACACCAGTCTTGTCTCGCCCATTTGAGTAGTTTTCAGACCCAGTACGATAAGGCCTACCAGGACACGCAACGTGCGGTCTTGGTAAGACAAGAAACCGAGCAACAGGTAGAGCAATTGCAGAAACAGTGCAATGATTTAAAAGCAGCCCTATGAGCACTCCATACTTCCACGACAGAACAGAGGCAGAGTTCCGTAGTGCCGGAAGCAAATTGCAGAATTGCAATCTTTGCTTTCTGTCCAGAATGGGTTTCAAAGTACGTTTGGACCCCAGTTAGACCAGGAAAATGGCCCCGATTGGCAGGAGTTAAATGAAACTGCCCACAGATACGTACATGGGACATGTACGCAAGAAAAACCCCAGAAAAGGAAAGCACCCCAACCCCTGACTGAACAGGCAGAACACACCCCCATGAACCCTGTAACCACAGACCGCAAGGCCGCAGCAGAAGGAAACTCAGATTTCCTGTATACAACCCCGTTAACCGTGACCCAATTACGGGATGCGTGTGGAAAAATTACACCGTTCCTTCCCACATCAGACTCCCACCAGTTTTTCACTTGAGTTAAACAGCAGGCTACCATGTACGGCCTGGACAAAAAGGAGCAAGTGAAGCTCACAGTTTTAAGCCTCGACCCTTCAGTCGTGGCAGCCCTTCCCGACCCACAGAATGTAGGAGGAGGCACACTCCAAGAAATGCACACAGCGATCCTGGATGCGATTGGCTATAACAGAGGAGGCCCCGTAGAAGGCCTAAACAAGTGTAGGCAAGAGAAAACAGAGCACCCCACAGCATTTACTGGACACTTGTGGATACATTTCACAGCAGTATTTGGAGAGTTAGCCCACGCCCATTTGTCCGCGGATAATATGGCCAAATGGACTCGAATCCTAGTCTCTCATGCGACAGAGTCAGGACAGAGAGCTTGCACAAATTACGACCCCTCAGATGAGGCCCACAACGAGTAATGGGTTTTGAAAAGATTGTCCCAAACTTGGGAACAATCCGTCCAAGGCAAAACCGCATTTGCAAAACCAGAGGAAGAGCAGGCAGACATGCATCCAGTTAGGACGCACCAGAATCCCGCATGGGTAAATGAGGGCAGGAACAGCCCACCGCAACCCAAATCCCAGGAATGCTACAACTGTGGACAATTAGGACACTATGCACGAGAGTGCAATGCGCCTCAAAAGCAGTAGAAAACCCAACAGACAGGCATCCTAAATAAGAATAGGGCAAAGCCGATCCATAGCGTTAGCGCCCGTTCAGAGAACGCAGACATGAACGCCACCGACTTACGGTGTTCGGGCTCCCCAACTTGGGTCTGCGACACCCTTTGGGACAAGTCCGGTAGTAGCAGGCAAAGTCCGGGGACACCCCGTAGAATTTCTTTGGGACACAGGAGGGTCCTGCACCACGCTCAATTCCTCCACAATGTTTCAACGAGTCATGTGGCCCACAACAGACACCATCACACTCAGGGGTTTTACAGGTCATTTACAACATGGACACATCACAGCCCCTGTAGCGATACAAATAGGGAACATTACGCCTAAACACCCCGTAGTTTTGGTCGATCTACCCCAGATAGCTGAACACATCCTAGGGATCAACTTAATGAGCTCCCACAACCTCTCATTTGATCCGGTAAATAAATGTGTATGGAGAATGGCAAAGGCAGCACGAGCCCCCGCCACGCTCACAGTTGGAGAGTATGCAAACAGAATCAGCGCAGTAGGAGACTTCTGGTTCGACCCTCGAGCCATTAGTCAGGAAAAACAGGTTAGGGAAGTCTTACAGCAACACGAAGCAGCATTTGCAGAGCACAAGCACAACTGTGGCAAGATAGCTGGCTTAGTGAATATTACAGGTCCCGACCCCAGACCCCAAAAGCAGTACGGTTTTCCCCAAGAAGCAGGCGGAGAAATCTCAAAAGTAATAGAGAGTTTGCTTGATCAAGGCGTATTCCGATCAATTGCCTCCACAAATAACGCACCAATTTGGCCCATCAGAAAACCCGATGGATCATGGCCACTGACCATTTATTACCGGGAACTGAACAAAGTAACCCCAGTAGCAGCCCCCACCGTAGCCACGAGTCCCTGCTCAAACAGGGACTACAGTCAAAACAAAATTTGATTTTGGTCATTAGCAATGGCTTTTGGTCCATTCCATTGGATAAAGCGTGCCAATACAAATTCGCCTTTACATTCCAGGAACAACAATACTCGTGGACGTGCCTTCCACAAGGCTTCCACAACTCTCCCTCCATTTTCCACCGACAGCTGGCAAACGGACTAGCAAACTTTTCCCGACCCGATTGTCTGGTCCAGTATGTAGATGACTTGCTACTACAGACAGACACAAAGGGAGAGCACATTTCACTTCTCGCCGAACTCCTAGGACTCCTAAAACAGATTAGATGTAAAGTCAACCCCAAGAAGGCCCAGATTTGGCAGGAACAAGTGATTTACTTGGGTACAGTAATCACACATGGTAAACGCGAGATCAAGCAAAAGAGAATTGACTCAATCGTCAAATTGCCCCTTCCCCATAATGTCTCAGCCCTCCGGTCATTTTTAGGACTGGTTGGCTATTGCCGAAACCACATTGATGGTATCGCCACAAAAGCAGCGCCCTTTTCCGAACTTCTCAAGAAACAGGCATGTTGGGAATGGCTTCCACAGCATACGGATGCCGTGGCTGCTTTAAAAAGAGCCCTCAGCACTACAGGTCCCAGGTCCACTTACCCCCTATGCAATCGAAGTAGCAAGCACCGACTGAACCCTTTCGGCTGTGCTCCTCCAGGAATGCCATGACCGATTAGGCCCCGTGGCATACGCCTCACGCATGTTAGACCCTGTCGAGCAAGGATTTTCTGCCTGTGAAGCGCACCTGCTCGCAGTTCTTTGGGCGGTACAGTACTTCGCCTACATTACAGGACTCAACCCCATCACCATTCTCACTGAACACACCCCGACACAGCTATTATTAGACGGTCGACTTAAAGATGGCAGTCAGCCAAATCCGCGCAGCCCGTTGGACCCTTCTTTTACAGGGACAGGATATTACAGTTAAAAGAACCAAGACCCACACTTTCCTAGCCGATAATTTGCAATATGCAGGTCCCCCACATGAGTGTGAGATCATCACCACAAACCATAATTCAGGCCCATTTATACCTAAGTCAGCTCCCAGGAAAGCAGGTAATACATCCCAGAGGCCCCAGCCCACAGACACGTGCGCACCCCTGAAAATTTATGTGGATGGCTCCTCCACAGTTTTGAATGGAAAGAGAATCACAGGTTGCGGCATTTCTGTAGAGGACGTGCAGGGATGCGTCCTTGAAGAGATTCCCTTAAAGTTGCCAGGACATCTTGGCTCGCAGGCAGCAGAACTGGCAGCCATAGCTTACATTGTTGATCACCCTGACTCGTTGCCGACCCCAGCGGACATATATTCGGACAGTTTATATGTCTGTGACAGTTTAACGGAATTCATACCCCTGTGGGAAACTAGAGGATTTGTTTCCGCAGACGGAAAGCCCCTACCCTCAGCCCCATTACTCCGGCATATTCTAGAGTCAGCTAAAGATAGCATTTCTCCCATCGGGAGACTAAGTGCCGACGCCGGAGTGAAAACCGGAGTCTTTCGCTCCGGCATCGGAGGCTGTTCCCAGCCCCCTATTCTCCCGCGCCCGGGGGGCTAGGAGCGGTGCCGCGTCATTTACGCAGGCCTTGGCGCCGCGTAAAAGCGGCGTGCGTAAATGACACTGCCGGTGCCACGTAAATGACGTCATCCGCGCATGTGCAGGTTGAGCGCGTGGTTGCCATCCTACCCGCGGCCGCCCCACAAGAAGATGTCGGATGGATCTTGCGGGGCGGTGGGTGAAAGGACATCCTACTTCAGAGAGGCCGGCCCGCCGATCGGTGGGCCCCGATCGCGGGCCAGACCCCTTTTGAGTCTCCCCCCCCCCCCCCCCGTGCAGGAACCCCCCTCCCCCCACCCCCCCACAGGCCGCCCCCACCAGCGTTCCCGCGTTGTTCCCGCCGGCAGCGACCAGGTGTGGACGGCGCCGGTGGGAACCTGTCATGTTGGGCAGGCCGCTCGGCCCATCCGGCCCAGAGAATCGCCAGCCGTGATTCTCGCCGTGCCGGTTTGGGGGGGGTGGGAGAATCACGTGCGGGTGCTGGGGCGGCGTGGCGGGACTCGCGCGGTGCCCCGGCGATTCTCCATACCGGCGTGTGGGGGGGAGAATTCCGCCCAGGAAATATGGTATCATTAAGGTTTGCAGTCATCACCGTTCTTCCCCCCCCGGTAACATTAAAGCAGACGCCCGAGTGAAGGCAGGTTCCAGACATGGTCACTTTTGGAACCCCCCCCGAAAGCGCCCCAGTACACGCGGTTCAGGTCTCACAGACCAACATTCAAGATTTGGCAACGGCTCAAAAAGAAGATGAGAAGCTCAGGGAAGTTTTGAAAGGCAACTTCCCAGCCCCTTATGATAAGTTTAAAAACGCGATAACCACACATGACGGTGTGATTTTGAAAGACGGCATTTATGTCGTTCCCAGCCAGGACAGGAACCAGATTATTTGTCAGTTCCATGACAATCATGGACACCAAGGCATTGAGCCGCCCAAAAGAGCGCGAAGCCCCTTTGGGTATAAGAAGGAGCCCCCAAGAGAGAATCGTTCTCTTGGACCCGGCTCTCACCAAGGAGAGGCCTGTCCACCAGCTGCATCAGAAGCAAGTAAGTCCAAGGTCAACACACACTACCAGACAGACGACCTTAGCTGTTCCCCTTCATCAGTTCGACCCCAGCAGCCTCAGAACCGAACAACGGCCATTGTTCCTCTGGCTGAGTGGGCACCCGAAGCTAAGTATAGGCTTTAGCAGTAGTGATAGTTTAGTCTGTAGAGTTTCATGCATGAGTATATTTAACTGTGTGTGTAAATAAATAAGCATTGACTTTGAACTAACTAACTGGTGTATCAAGTCTTTGATCAGTATTCGGTATTGAACCTTGTGGCGGTATCGAAAGATACCTGGCAACTCTAGAGCAAACGTAATTAGAATGAAGGAAGGCGACCATATTGACCGCCATATTCCGAGCCGACCAAAGAGAGCAACAACTCCAACTAGCGGAGAGTTTCCCCTCTGATTCCCATTGATTCCAATTTTGCTCGAGTTCCTTGCTGCCATACATAGTCAAATGCTGCCTTAATGTCAAGGGCAGTCACTTTCACCTCACCTCTGGCATTCAGCTCTTTTGTCCATGTTTGAACCAAGGCTGTAATGAGGTCAGGAGCTGAGCGACCCAGGCAGAACTCAAACCGAGCATCCGCGAGCAGGATATTGTTGCTTGATAGCACTGTTGATGACTCCTTCCATCACTTTACTGATGATGGAGAGTAGGGTGGTAATTGGCTGGGTTGAATTTGTCCTCTTTCTTGTGTACAGGACACACCTGGGCAATTTTCCACATTGCTGGGTAGATGCCAGTGTTGCAGTTGGAGTGGAGAAGGTGAAAAAGGTTTGAAAGGGAATTTCAGAGCTTTGGGCCTCAGCAGCTAAGGACCCTGCCACCAATGGCAGTCTGAATAGCATCAGGGATGCACAAGAAGCTAATATTGGTGGAAGGCAGATATCTTGCTGGGCAATAGAACTCGAGGACACTACAGAGAGAGGGAGGGTGGGGTCATTGAGAGAATTAAAACAAGGATGCATATTTTAAAATTGAAGTGTTGCTCAACCAGGAGTGAACGTAGGTCAGTGAGCACAGGGCTGACAGGTCAACAGGACTTGGTGTGAGTTAGGATAGAATCAGCAGAGTTTTGGTCAAGTTTTTGAAGAGTGGGCGATGAGAGGCCAGCCAGGAGAAGTCCAGCAGCAGCCAAATGTTCCCTCGTCTCTCACACTTCTGCCAGTGGAAATAGGGATCAAAAATTTCAGTCACAACTTTAGGACCAAAACCTGTTTGTTATTTAATATTTCACAAATTTTTATTGATGTATTATAACTTTCCATACCATATGTCGATCCAACTTTCACATTTCCCATACACAACTGACTTTTAATGCTCCTACAACAGCATTAAGCATCAATGCCAATTATAATAATCTGTAAGATTGAACAGCTCCTCTGCATAAATGCTTTTAGGGATTCCATTAAACTGATAAATGAAAAATTCCAGACACTATTTCCATTTGCTCACAGGGTATAGAACTAGAGCAAGAATGTGTTACATTTGTTGAGAGAAGGAAATAGGTTTGAGATTGGGATAGGATAAGAAATAAATAGCTCCCTGTGCTAGTGGGGTAAGGTATGATCCTGTCGCACATTCTTCAAATTAAATTTGTGTTCACTGATCCATTTCATAAAGCTCTCACTTTGATCATTTTTCAGAATACTGTGAAGTTCTCAATTAAAAAGGAAATGGTTAAGTCATCTTTCCAAGAGATTACTGACATGATTAAACAGTCCATGAAATTTACATATGAATTTTCTGGGGAGGGCTTTGAGATTGTAGATTGGTTGCCATTTTGAAGGACATTGGTTGTGCCTTAACGTGTTAGCTGATATGGTAATGAGTTTAATATTACTGACCATAGTGAAAGGCGTCTGCTGCATTTGTATGTTTGAAATATTTCATTGTGCTGCTCATAGTGGTATGAGAGAATGCTTCTGAGGTTAAGGACTATGAATGCACATTAGTAGTGACACATTTCTGAATGTCAGCAAAACTTTTATGTTCTGCCATTGAAATTATGGACAGGATTCTTCGGTCCCCCAGCCGCCTGTTTCTTGCCAGTTCACCGTTCACAGGCGGCTAGATTCTCTCTTCCCACTGCTTGTCGATGGGATTTCCCACTGAAGCCACCCTATGGCACACAGGTTGCGCTGCCAGCAGGAAAATAGAATCCTGACAGCCGGTATGAAAACAAACTCTGAGAGCACCTTTCTATATGGAAAATCATATTTCATCAAAACATCCAGCTGGAACCTTGGAGTTCATTCATACGGTGGTGCTATTTTTTGATTGATTTTTGTCAGGAAACAGGTCATGGTAAATAATCTATATTTGTATTTTTGAATATTAGAAATAAGATATAGATTTAGGTGAGTTTAATGTTGTGTCTCTGTGTAAGAAATGGGTTAAAGTTGGATTCATGTTGTGAAAACAACTTGTGAAAACAAACAAGAGCTTAAAGAAAAACTAGGCTGTTGCTCAGCAACCGGGGACCATTTAAAGTTAGAAAGACTGTCATAACCTGGGGTTAAGCAGGTCATGGGACTGGGGGACTGATAATCCCAACTCCCCCACTGGGGGTGGGGCATCCCCTTCTACGTTCTGTATAAAACCGGAGGGCCATGATTTGTGAGCTGCCTCCTGTAGTAGAATAACTACTCTGTACTCTTGTCCTGTTGCATTAAACCTTTTTCTTTTGACTTGACCTGTTCGGCTCGAAGTGAACTCCTTTCCATGCCTTATAATAAAGACCTTTTGATTTTAGTTTTAAACTGGACCCAAGGCATTGGTGCCAGGGAGCTATAGTGGAAACATCTCTCACAGATACTGCC
Source organism: Scyliorhinus torazame (assembly GCF_047496885.1). Taxonomy (NCBI): domain Eukaryota; kingdom Metazoa; phylum Chordata; class Chondrichthyes; order Carcharhiniformes; family Scyliorhinidae; genus Scyliorhinus; species Scyliorhinus torazame. The sequence continues at coordinate 124,546,752 of NC_092709.1, forward strand.
AGAAGCAAGGAAGTAAGAAGCAGAAAGCCAGTCCCCAAACCTAAAGAATAGATAGTTCTAGAAACCAGGGAATTGGGACAAAAAGAATGTCTCAGGAAGACTGAAGTCAAAGGAACAAAGAAGAGAAATTTGAACAGTATTCTGGTGGGTGAAGTTAAAGTAAGTTTGGTGACCTCAGTACAGCCTGTGAAGCAGTGATGTTCTGTTGGATTGGCTGGGTGTCTCAGAGATTTAGTGGAACCTTGAATGTGCGGGGAAATTCAAGGCAGAGGAATATTGAAAGGAGAGATTGAAAACCCTGGAAATGGATCTGTGGTAATGCATATGAGAGAAAATCTTGGGCGCGATTCTCCGCTCCCGTGCCGGTTTGGAGAATCGCCTGGGTCGCCAAATCTTCCCGCGACGCCGGTCCAACGCCCTCCCGCGATTCACGGAAGCGGCCAGATCGGCACAATCGCGTTTTGCACGGCACGGTCCGGTGAATCGCCCGAGACAGCCAAAATGGCGATTCACAGGCACCCCGTGATTCTCAGTGCCGGATGGGCCGAGCGGCCTGCCCAAAACGGCGGGTTCCCCCCCCGGTGCCGTCCACACCTGGTCGGTGCCAGCGGGAACAGCGCGGGATCACTGGGGGGGGGGAGGATCCTGCACTGGGGGGGCCTCAAATGGGGTGTGGCCCGTGATCGGTGCCCACCGATCGTCGGGCCGGCCTCTCTGAAGGAGGACCTCCTTTCTTCCGCAGCCCCGCAAGATCCGTCGGACATCTTCTTGTGGGGCGGACTCTGGGAGGACGGCAACCACGCATGCGCGGGTTGGCACCGGCCAACCCGCGCATGCGCGGGTGACGGCAGTTATGCGGCGCCGGCCGCGTCATGTATGCGGCACCGCCTTTACGCGGCGCCAAGGCCTGGCGTGCGTAGATGACGTGGCGCTGCTCCTAGCCCATTTTCGGGCCCTGAATCGGTCGGGATAGGGGCCGTTTCGCGCCGTCGTGAATCTCGACGGCGCGAACACTCTGTCTCCATTTCAGAGAATCGCGCCCCTTGTTTGGGAGAAGATTCTGTGTCAAGAATGGAGTTTGGAAGCATTTGTGCAGAAGCCATAGTCTGGTGTCCTCCCACAGTCCAAGGAAGTTTAGGTTAGGTGGATTGACCTTGATCAATGTGCAGGGTTACAAGGATAGGTTGGGGGAGTGGGCACTGGTAGAGTGCCTTGTGGAACGTTGGTGCAAACCCGATGGGCTGAATAGCCTCCTTCTGCACTGTATATATTCTATGGAAAACAAAGACACCAGTTGTTCACAGTGTGATAATCTCCTTTGGGCGGGGGGGGTGTTGATAAGTTCGCAGAAGTTGTTTTAGCTGGCATTTGCCACTTGGTTTCAGAATGGGGTGTGCCTGACCACAGTTGGCCTGTTAGTTTACAGGGACTGTGTCCTTGCTGAGAACTATATAGTAGAAGATATATTCTGTAACCTGTATTATCCTTAAAAATATGTGTACATTTGTGAAGATTGTATTATAGTCAAATTTCTCATATTTAATAATTTATTTCTTGTGTTAAAAGGCAGTCATGTGACTCATAAAAGTTACAATCTGCTGAGCCAGGATTCCATTCTGGGACCTTCCCGTCTAGTAATAACATCAGCTGGGACCATAACTATTATCACGCCAGCAGCAGTCACTCCTTGCACAAATTTACCAACAGGATGAAGCTCCCAATTGCTGAATGGTCTTTTAACAAAATAGAACTTCAAATGTACCTGCAAAATTCAGGTGTCCAGGAAAAGTAGAAAAAAGATTCAGCTGTAGTGAATGTTTTTCAAATATATAAAATATTTCATAGCTGCCTATTAGTCAACTGGTTTATACTGAGGGTAACCATTACAGACAATGCATATTCCACCCCACAGACCCAGACTTTAGGCTATTTACAACCACACCAAGAGCATTTAGTCATACCAGTAGTCAGGCTTATCCCTGTACAGAGCAAATTTAAATGAGGTTTTCCAGTGAATGGAGAAATTCATGTGGTACCCAGAAACCCTAAATATATGAAGCTGTTTTATTATTTTTGTTTTCAAGATTCTCTCAGTAGCATTGCTGCAGAATTGAAAGCTTTTTACAATGTGTGTGTGTGTGTGTTTATTTTTAAGTTGCTTGTTGACATTTTAAATTAGAATTCAAATTAAAAATAAAGTTATTGCACCAGCTGGCTGATGATGATCATTCGATTACAGCCAAGCCTAACTGCGTGATCAGCATTGTGTGGTTGCTGCATCTGTTACTGAGTAACTTGCCCGGACCAAATGGCTCTTTGTAGATATAAAATCTAAATTAGAAGAGCCATTGTAAACCATAGGGTTTACAATGAACCATTGTAAACCAGAATTGGGCTTTTTGTGCCAATCCATGGCACATAGTAATTTTTTTTAAAGAGGATTGGTGTTCGCGCTGGACCTGAGAGGGATTGGGCTTAAGCTCTCTGACAGGTCCTGCTCCTCCGAGATCAGGGTGCCTGATTCTGGGCAGTTGCAGGCCCCCCCCCTTTGGATCACTGGCATGGCCCACCCCCCTTCCCCCCAGCATACTCCGCAGTCCCTCCTTCAGCTCCCTCCTCAGTTCCCACCCCTTGGCAGTGCCAACCTGACATCTTGCACTTTCTAGGAAACTCTTCAGAACCAAGAGCAGTATTACGGTGGTGGAGAGGATGCTAGATGGGGACTCTTCTTCCGAGGTAGTATGGGCTGAAGTTAGAAACAGGAAAGGAGAGGTCACCCTGTTGGGAGTTTTTTATAGGCCTCCTAATAGTTCTTGGGATGTAGAGGAAAGGATGGCGAAGATGATTCTGGACAAGAGCGAAAGTAACAGGGTAGTTATTATGGGAGATTTTAACTTTCCAAATATTGACTGGAAAAGATATAGTTCGAGTACAATAGATGGGTCGTTTTTTGTACAGTGTGTGCAGGAGGGTTTCCTGAAACAATATGTTGACAGGCCAACAAGAGGTGAGGCCACGTTGGATTTGGTTTTGGGTAATGAACCAGGCCAGGTGTTGGATTTGGAGGTAGGAGAGCACTTTGGGGACAGTGACCACAATTCGGTGACGTTTACGTTAATGATGGAAAGGGATAAGTATACACCGCAGGGCAAGAGTTATAGCTGGGGGAAGGGCAATTATGATGCCATTAGACGTGACTTGGGGGGGATAAGGTGGAGAAGTAGGCTGCAAGTGTTGGGCACACTGGATAAGTGGGGCTTGTTCAAGGATCAGCTACTGCGTGTTCTTGATAAGTATGTACCGGTCAGACAGGGAGGAAGGCGTCGAGCGAGGGAACCGTGGTTTACCAAGGAAGTGGAATCTCTTGTTAAGAGGAAGAAGGAGGCCTATGTGAAGATGAGGTGTGAAGTTTCGGTTGGGGCGATGGATAGTTACAAGGTAGCGAGGAAGGATCTAAAGAGAGAGCTAAGACGAGCAAGGAGGGGACATGAGAAGTATTTGGCAGGAAGGATCAAGGAAAACCCAAAAGCTTTCTATAGGTATGTCAGGAATAAGCGAATGACTCGGGAAAGAGTAGGACCAGTCAAGGACAGGGATGGGAAATTGTGTGTGGAGTCTGAAGAGATAGGCGAGATACTAAATGAATATTTTTCGTCAGTATTCACTCAGGAAAAAGATAATGTTGTGGAGGAGAATGCTGAGCCCCAGGCTAATAGAATAGATGGCATTGAGGTACGTAGGGAAGAGGTGTTGGCAATTCTGGACAGGCTGAAAATAGATAAGTCCGCGGGACCTGATGGGATTTATCCTAGGATTCTCTGGGAGGCCAGGGAAGAGATTGCTGGACCTTTGGCTTTGATTTTTATGTCATCATTGTCTACAGGAATAGTGCCAGAGGACTGGAGGACAGCAAATGTGGTCCCTTTGTTCAAAAAGGGGAGCAGAGACAACCCCGGCAACTATAGACCGGTGAGCCTCACGTCTATAGTGGTTAAAGTCTTGGAGGGGATTATAAGAGACAAGATTTATAATCATCTAGATAGGAATAATATGATCAGGGATAGTCAGCATGGCTTTGTGAAGGGTAGGTCATGCCTCACAAACCTTATTGAGTTCTTTGAGAAGGTGACTGAACAGGTAGACGAGGGTAGAGCAGTTGATGTGGTGTATATAGATTTCAGCAAAGCGTTTGATAAGGTTCCCCACGGTAGGCTATTGCAAAAAATACGGAGGCTGGGGATTGAGGGTGATTTAGAGATGTGGATCAGAAATTGGCTAGCTGAAAGAAGACAGAGGGTGGTGGTTGATGGGAAATGTTCAGAATGGAGTACAGTCACAAGTGGAGTACCACAAGGATCTGTTCTGGGGCCGTTGCTGTTTGTCATTTTTATCAATGACCTAGAGGAAGGCGCAGAAGGGTGGGTGAGTAAATTTGCAGACGATACTAAAGTCGGTGGTGTTGTCGATAGTGTGGAAGGATGTAGCAGATTACAGAAGGATATAGATAAGCTGCAGAGCTGGGCTGAGAGGTGGCAAATGGAGGTTAATGTAGAGAAGTGTGAGGTGATTCACTTTGGAAGGAATAACAGGAATGCGGAATATTTGGCTAATGGTAAAGTTCTTGAAAGTGTGGATGAGCAGAGGGATCTAGGTGTCCATGTACATAGATCCCTGAAAGTTGCCACCCAGGTTGATAGGGTTGTGAAGAAGGCCTATGGAGTGTTGGCCTTTATTGGTAGAGGGATTGAGTTCCGGAGTCGGGAGGTCATGTTGCAGCTGTACAGAACTCTGGTACGGCTGCATTTGGAGTATTGCGTACAGTTCTGGTCACCGCATTATAGGAAGGACGTGGAGGCTTTGGAGCGGGTGCAGAGGAGATTTACCAGGATGTTGCCTGGTATGGAGGGAAAATCTTATGAGGAAAGGCTGATGGACTTGAGGTTGTTTTCGTTGGAGAGAAGAAGGTTAAGAGGAGACTTAATAGAGGCATACAAAATGATCAGGGGGTTGGATAGGGTGGACAGTGAGAACCTTCTCCCGCGGATGGATATGGCTGGCACGAGGGGACATAACTTTAAACTGAGGGGTAATAGATATAGGACAGAGGTCAGAGGTAGGTTCTTTACGCAAAGAGTAGTGAGGCCGTGGAATGCCCTACCTGCTACAGTAGTGAACTCGCCAACATTGAGGGCATTTAAAAGTTTATTGGATAAACATATGGATGATAATGGCATAGTGTAGGTTAGATGGCTTTTGTTTCGGTGCAACATCGTGGGCCGAAGGGCCTGTACTGCGCTGTATTGTTCTATGTTCTATGTTCTAAGAATACAGGGCATGATTTAACGGCCGCGTTGCGCCTGGCATGGAACCGGGCGCACTGTTTAAATAGTGAAAAATGCCAATCTCATGATCCACGCCGGGCGCAAATCAGTTCGCAATCTAATTGGTCCGCTCCCGGTGGGGTGTGTGGGGGACCCTCAAGTTCACTTAAAGATTGGGGCACCCTTTCAAACTGGTGGCCTGATCTCTGAGGAGCAGGTCTCACCAGCAGGTTCAGCCTCTCACTGCTGAAATAATTTCTAAGTGTGGGCTAGACCAGGAGAAACTCCTCAGGGCTCCCAAACAATGACTAAGAGCATGATTTACAGCTGCCCAGCACGGATCCGTGCACGTTGGAGAGGCCAAAATCAGGTTCTGTGGCAGGCATTAATTGGTTAGCGATCTAACTGGCCTGCTCCGATTGGCGGGTTCCGGATCCCGTTTGACTTAGCGAGACATCAATTGAGACTAGTTTAAGGACAATCTCCATCTCATAAACAAGATGGAAGTCTTATCTAACAGCCTCCTGGGAACTAACCAGCTCCACAACGAGAGGTCAAGCAGCATCATTTAAAAATGGAAACCTAACGTGATGACTGTTGAGATCGAAGGAGGCGAATAACCATCTTTGTTTTCGGGCATGCAGCCCAAGGGCATTGAAACTGCTGCCGCAGTGCTCGGGCGGGAGGGGGGATGAGCCTGGACGGGGGGCTGGGTTCCATCAGTCGGGTAGTCCCTGGGCTGGGGGGCTGAGGAGCTCAGCACCTGCAAGCACCACAGGTCATCTCCTGAAATGTGTGTACAAATATTAGGGGCAAATACAGCTGCTGCCTGTCTGCACCTTCCAGGACAGAGCCCTGTTCGTGGTTATATGGTGAAGGCCACTTTAACTCCCTTTGGCTGTGAGCAACCTCTGGCTGCACAGCTGAAGGCTATTGCTAAAAGGGAATTGGCATTGTTAGTTATGTGAGCACTTTGCAGCTCTCGAGTGCATTCTCGTGGGTACACGTGCCATGTCTTAAGACGAAATTTCATGCATAGCATTCCAATCAAACTGTGAGGTTTGGACACTTAGCCTGTGGTGTCAATACCCACAGAGGCATCAGCCAACAATCAAACACCCAAGAGATGCCCCTCAGCACTGGGGAAATCCCCGCAACCAGAGGGTGAGTGTGTAGATTGGGGAGGTTACCTTAGCTCGGTCTCCCTAATGTTCCCTACAGGGGTCTCGGGTCTTGGGTCTAGGGGCTCCTGATGTGGCCGGGGTGAATATGCAGGGTGGAATCCCCCAGCACAACTAGCTCGGTGGATGGCAGAAGGCGGGAAATCTAAGGGTAGGGGAGGTTTGGGGGATTCGAGGGTCCTGGGTGGAATCCCAATCTAATTGTCGATGTCTCACTTTCTCTAATTCCTTGCAGATATAACAAAATGGATAGTGTTGTTCTTTCTTTAAATAAATTTAGAGTACCCAATTATTTTTTTCCAATTAAAGGGCAATTAGGCGTGTCCAGTCCACCAAGCCTCCACATCCTTGGGTTGTGGGGGTGAGACCCACTTAGACACGGGGCGAATGTGCAAACTCCACACGGACAGTGACATGGATCGAATCCGGGTCCGCAGTGCTGTGAGGCAGCAGTGCTAACCACTATGCCACCGAGCCAACATGGATAGTGTTGTTGGCCCCGCAGTGGCAGCCCTCGCAGTGCTGGTGGCAGCCCAGGCGGCCAGACGATGGACGAGGCAGCAGGAGTGTTGACCCCGGCACGCGGTGGCACCCCATGTGCAAGGGGCCGCCGCACACCCTGCAGACCCAGCCACCCATCAGGCCGGGGAGGGATCCAAAGGAGGATGCCAGCAGTGGCCCATAGTGTACAGGCGTCATTTTCGTTCGAGGAGAAGACGGACCGCATGTGCTGCAGGAGACTCCATCTTGACAAGGAGATTTCGCAACCTGTGGAGGAGGAGGACACTCGCTCCCAGTAGGGTGAAGGTCACCGCAGCCCTGAGCTTTAATGCAACACGTTCATTCCAGGGCTCGAGCGGGGACTTGTGCGGCATTTCACAAGCTACAACCCACAAGTGCATCCATGAAGTCATGAGTGAGGGGGAGGAGATGGTCAATGGGGAGTGGGTGATTGGGGGGGGGAGTTGGAGGGAAGATGGAAGGAGGGATTGGGGGCAGAAGGGCAGATTGAGGCTGAAGATGGAACTGGGAGGAAGGACTGCTTTCTCCAGTTGCTCCCACAGGTCCTCTCCGGGCTCGTCCTCCATTCTACTGCACATCAATCATTATGATGGTGGCACTGCACCATTTCCAAGTGTGCCATGACCATGCAGTTTGGATAAATATTTGTGATAACATTCGGCTTTCCTTGGCAAGTTGTTTGAGATAGATTTTTAACTTTCCCATTTGAGTGTGAGTTCTTTGGTTACAATGGGCGCGATTTTACATCCACGCTGCGCCAGAAAAGCAGCTCGCCACGGCGGGATCGCCTTTTAGCAAATCTGCATCTTAAAGCGAGACAGCTAGTCTCACTTTAATGTGCAGATTCCCGAGATATCCGAGACTTTGGGATGTATCTCCTTCGCCTTGGAGACCTTGGGCAAGCGCCGTTCAATTCTGGTCTTCACAAATAGGGACCAGATGGAATGGCACTTGTGGGGGTCTCCCAGGGGATTGTAGGCCCCCAGGTGCATGCCCTTTGTACCCTGGAACTCCTGGTGCCATGCAAGCGCTGTTTTATAGTGTGTTTCCCGGTGCTGCGAGCATGCGGCTAAACATGCTTACCATAGGTCATTGTTCTGATTTAGTTAAATCCCACCCAATGTAATGTTTTTGAGTCTGTTGCTTTGCGAAATGTTCAGCATTCCATACTTGTAAACAAGGCCTAGCTGTTTACTTCATCTATAATACTGTATCTAGCAAACTGTTGCTTGCTATGTGCAATCATGTTTGAACTCTCGGTGTCGGCGAACTTACTGAATTTCAATAGAAATTGCAGACCTGTCTATGACGACTGAATGTTGCTTTGAATGAATTTCAAATACAGCAGTCTCAACTTTTTATGATGACCTGCTTGGAATTCCGAGTGATTTCATTGATCCTGCAGACTTTCTGTGAGTGGTAACATGTTGGACATCAGTTAATCACATCTGCAATTTGTGCTGATTAAGCTCAATCAAAGATGTAATCAAATGATATGTGATAGTAGTACAAAACCCCTCTTTGAAACCTAAACTTTTTAGTCCCTTGGCAACTTTCCATTTGTTTTAATCAAGTTGGCAAACAAATGAACTTTGTGACTTTGAAGGGAAGCTCTCCTTCATTCATCAAATCTCTTCAGAGTCTCTATTAATTTGTAACTCCTGATTCAAATTCCATGTCTGAAATTCATACCCAGTTCAGGAGCTTACCTTTTGTGTAATGTGTTCCTTTTTTTGTTTCATTTTACATGTCTTGTAGCATCAGAAGACAGAATTCCAGATATTTTTTGATGTGATATTGTTTAAAAATTGCAAGATTTATCAGCTATTATAGTTTGGGAGTGCAGTTTTAAATTTAGTGTTGTTTCCCAGTATATTCTGAAGTTCAAAATAATATTTATATTTCAAAACTGATCACAAAAGACCGCAAAAAGGTGGCTGCCTGATCTCCTGACTTCCTTTGTGAATTGAAGCCACTCCCCAGTCTCAACAGAGAACAAAAGAGAGATGTAAGGTTGCAGTTGACTCAATACCTTTCCTGAAACTATATCAAAAGGGTAATTTCAAATTGATTGCATCATTCAAACGCAACTGTCTCAAACTCACAAGTTGTGAAATATACAACACAAGATGTATAATAGACCTACCCTTTGAGCTGATTTGGAAAAACAGTTTGGACTCGGAAAAAGGTCACAGAATGAGAAAACCATTGAACATGAACATTAGCTTCTTTGTTCCTTAAAGTGACATAGAACATACAGTGCAGAAGTAGGCCATTCGGCCCATCGGGTCTGCACCGACCCACTTAAGCCCTCACTTCCACCCTATCCCCGGAACTCAATAACCCCTCCTAACCTTTTTGGTCACTAAGGGCAATTCATCATGGCCAATCCACCTAACCTGCAGGTCTTTGAACTGTGGGAGGAAACCGGAGGACCCGGAGGAAACCCACGCAGACATGGAGAGTACGTGCAGACTCCACACAGACAGTGACCCAGGAGGGAATCGAACCTGTGACCCTGGCGCTGTGAAGCCACAGTGTTATCCACTTGTGCTACCGTACTGCCTTTCTGTTTGCTTTTTAAAATTCAGCAGACGTTGTATGAATCACTTGAAAATGCGAGAAGGGCTCCTCCCACCTGTCGCAACATCAAACTTGCCTGATAACCAATCTCCTGGAAACTGTACTGCAAGAAATCTCACATCTGACTAAGAGCACTCTGTTTTACAAGATATTGGTTTCAGCTGAAATATCCTTTTTTCTAAGAAACTGCAAGCCTGCAACAAAAGAGACTCTGGATGGTGTTGGACAATTAAAAATCCAACAGGAGGACTTCCGGTGGCAGCCATGGAGGAGTAGGTCGCACATTTGATAGCTCCTGCCTGTGACCGACGTTTGGACCTTTTTCTCCCGTTTTTTTCCCGATTTTATTGGATAAATTAGTGAGGAGTGAGGCAGTGAGGAGAAATCCCCCTCCAGTGTAGTGAGAATTGGACCAGAAGTGGCCGTGTGACAAGACAAAGTTTTACAAGGAAGACGCGAGCAGAGCTGGCAATGCGGGAATGCATGGCGGAGAAGCAGGGAGACGGCACAGTCGTCGACGGAGCAGCTGGTGAAGTTTTTTTGGAGATTGCTTATCCAAGCTGAAGAAGGACACGCTGGACCTGATCAAGGCTTCGATTGATCAGGTGGTGCAGAATCAAGAAACCCACGGACGTGCGATCCAGGAGGTGGTGATAAAGGTGTCCGAGCATGAGGAATACCTAACTGTGCTGGAGACCAAGGTGGAGATGATGAATGACCACCAGGAAAAAATGCAGGAGAAGCTGGATGACCAGGAGAACAGGTCCAGGAGGCAGAACCTGAGAATCGTCAGCCTCCCTGAAGGCAGTGAGGGATCGGATGCGAGGGCCTATGTGACGAACATGCTGGAGAAGTTGATGGGGGCTGAGGAGTTCCCTCGGCCCTTGGAAGTGGATAGAGCGCACAGAGCACCGCAAAGAAGCCCCAAACGAACGAGCCACTGAGGGCAAGGGTGATATGTTTGCACTGATTCCTGGACAAGGAACACATTCTGCGGTGGGCCAAGAAAGAACAAAACAGCAGGTGGGAGAATTAGGAGCTGCGCATTTATCAAGACCTGGGCGCGGATTTGGCTGGGTTTAATCAGGCAAAAACAGCCCTCTTTAAGAAGGGAGTGAAGTTCGGGATGTTGTACCCAGCCCGTCTGTGAGTCACATATGAGGAATGGGATTTTTACTTTGAAACACCAGACGATGTATTGACTTTCATCAAGGAAAAAAGACTGGATGTGAATGAAAGATACTGAATCCTTAGAGAGTATTGTAGTGGCGATTTATTGAAAATCACTTTTGTGCTGGTTTGAATCAGTAGTGTTATGTACAATAGGGGTTGTTTCGTAAGCTAAAGTTAACTGCGCCACACATGTGCTAGAAAATGACCATCTCAATAAGAGAGAAACTAACATCTATCTTTTTCATCAGTGGCATTACTACAGCTGAGTATCCCAGTATCATTACCTTGGGGATTACTATTGACCAGAAACTGAACTGGACCAGCTACATAAATACTGTGGCTACAAGAGCAAGTTAGAGGCTGGGAATTTTGTGGAGAGTCACTCACCACCTGACTTCCCCCAAGCCTGAACATCAACTACAAGGCACAAGTCGGGAGTGTGTGAAGGGATACTCTCCCCTTGTCTGGATGAGTGCAGCTCCAACAACATTCAAGAAGCTTGAAATCATCCAGGATACAAGAGTCCGCATGATTGACACCCCAACTATAGACATTCACTTCCTCCACCACTGATGAACAGTGGCGTCAGTAAATACCATCTACAAGATGCACTGTATAACTCATCAAGGCTCTTTCGACAGCAGCTTCAAAACTAACCACCTCTACCACCTAAAAGAACAAGGGCAGAAGATGCATAGTGACATCACCACCTGCATGCTCCCCTCCAAACTGCACCCCATTCTGACTTGGAACTATATCACGGTCCGACACTATTGGTGTGTCAAAAGCCTGGAACCCACTTCCTTACAGCCGTGTATCTACAACACATGGCCTGCAGTAGTTCAAGAAGGTGGCTTACCACCACCATTTTGAAGGGCAATTAGGAATGGGCAACAAATGGTGACGTTGCCTGCAACCCATATCACACGCATGAAAAATATCTAAGTTGCAACCATGTTGCTTCACGTTCATTTGAATCTAATCTTGGTGAATGTGTGTGCGACGAGTGAGTCTCAGTGTCATAATAAATAACCTTCTGTATATTAACACTCATAAAAGTTTTGCTGATGGAATAATTTAATTTGAACAATTACTCTGAAAGTAAGAACATACACATCCTTTATCTTCAAATATATTAATCATGGGAAGTAAAAAGGAATAGGCAGAATCTGTCCATAATATTAGGGTCAATTAAGGAAATCATATGACCCGTTCTGAAATCTGCCTGACAGTAAACATGGGTGATTTAATATTAGAGATCAAAGGACTGTTTTGATTGTTTTATTCAGAAGAACATTTAGAATTGAAGCAGCAGTTTCTCAGTTTACAATGAGTAGATGCCAAGTCTCCCTAAGTCCCAGAAAGGTGTTGTAGGTCTCATGTTGCAAATAGTTGGACGGTAAAGTGTTCATTTCTTTCTCAGATGAAAGGGAGTTAGGATTAAGTAAATGTCCCCCTTAATGCAAGGTTAATTTGTTTCATATTGCCATGGGGAAGAGGGCAAAGGAAACCACATTTGAGATCAGGTAACAGACTTCCCTACAAATAACAAATAGCACAGACAGATAGCGTGGTTAGCAGAGAGAAGAGGCTGCTTCACTTTGTGAAGTGTTACAATTTTTACATATCGGCATTGAGTTGGTGTAAATGCGTGTGAGGCATATGCAATGGTTTGTTTTTCCGGAAGCCTCTCTAGAAATTCCTACCAACCTAGTCACATCACAGTATTTCAGCACGAGTTTTCTGTCATCTTCTATTGCAACACATGAACTACCTTTGCTGGATTATCAATCCAATGCCATGCTATGCCTTTTTCAAATAGTTTTCATTGCAGCTTTTTAATACATTAGGCAGGAACTTGTTTAAGTATTTGAAAACTTGCAGGTCTTAATTTATTGTTTGACTTGGACACATGTTTTATTTTCTTCCGTGCTATTGAAATAAAAAGACACATTTATATAGGGATTTTCACGACCACCAGACATCCCGAAATGCTTCACAGAAGTGGAGTACTTTTGAACAGTAGTCACTGTTGTAATGAAGGAAGTGTTAGTTAATTTACACTCGGCAAACTTTAATAAATTCTGACCAGGTTATTTGTTTAATTTTGTGATATTGATTGAGGTATAATTATTGGCAAGGACACTGGAATAAGTCCCCCACTCTTCCTCAAAATAGGGCAATGGGATCTTTTAAGTTCACCTGCCCTTTTTCTTCCCACCACAGACCCCCTATAGCAGTGTCAGTTTCAAAGTGACATTGAAATAGAGGAAGTCTGCATTCTATTGCAACACTGCACTGTAGCACAGTGGTTAGCATTGCTGCATCACAGCACCAGGGACCCGGGTTCAATTCTGGCCTTGGGCCACAGTCAGTGTGGAGTTTGCACTTTCTCCCCGTGTCTGCGACGGTTTCCTCCGGGTGCTCTGGTTTCTTCCCACAGTCCAAAAATGTGCAGGTTAGTTGGAATGGCCATGCTAAATTGGCCATTCGTGTCCAAAGGTTAGCTGGGGTTACTGGGTTAGGGGGATAGGATAGTGTTATGGGCCAGGATTTAGAGAGCCCCAAAGTGTACCATGCTGTAATTCCGCCAATTTTCCTGAACTAAAAATATCCACCTCATCAACCACCTGTTCTTTTCCTACCATTTGATCAAAAATCGTTTCTGATAATGGCACTTCACCTTTATTTTCATGAGAAGATTTCTCCTCTTGTTTTAACCTGTGTCTTTGCGACCTTGTTACTACACAATCTGGAAAAATACCAGGATATTCGTCCTTCAACACTTCAGTTGTCTAACTCCTGGACAAGGTAGTTTCTCTATTACTCCTTCTACCACTTCACCACTCTACACTGGACTTTCCAACCTTACCTTATATAATGGAATTCTACTCCTCTCACCCTGAATTCCACATATTACCACCTTTTCTGGCAACATTCTTCCCAAACTACATAACTCCTCATCTCTTACGATTAAAGATTGACTAGCAACCGTATTTCTTAAAATTGTGACTTCTTTACCTGCTTCTTCTGGTACACATGAGTAAACTTTACCCACACAAGTAAATTCTTAAAAGACATCTGGCACCTTCTTATCAATCACCTCTTGATCAGGCTGTACAATCTTTTGCACCTTCTTCACTTCACTTCATTTACCACTTTCCTTTACCACTTTAACAAACCCCATTGTCTTATTCTGTTTTACCATATCAGCCTTCCCAGTGCTTTTCGTCAACAACCAACACTGACATTACATGGCATAGTTTATTAGAGTGAAAACATTTGAAACTTTTCTTGCCTCTTCCACCCTCCTGGATTTCCTTTTTAGTCTGAAGTACACTCTCCTTATTATCTCCCATCAGATCTCCTTTACCTTTATCGCGTGAGTATTTCTCATGTCCCCAGTTTCTATCCCTCACCGGCTGAAACTGATGTCGTAAACCAAGCTTTGATTTATGAACTAATTCATAATCATCTGCCATTTCTGCTGCTAACCTCACAGCTTTAACCCTCTGCTCTTCCACATGAGTTCCTACTCCATCAGGAATTGCATTTTTAAACTCCCCCAAAAGTAAATTTCTCTGATAGCTTCATACGTTTGATCGATTTTCAAAGCCCTTATCCACCGATCAAAATTACTCTGTTTGAGCCTTTCAAACTCCATGTATGTTTGACCAAATTAGTTCCTTAAATTTCTAAACCTTTGTCTATTGGCTTCAGGCACGAGTTCATATGCACCTAAGATGGATTTTTTTTACTTCCTCACATGACCCAGATACCTCCTCATGTAGTGATGCAAACACTTCACTAGCCCTACCTACCAGCTTTGTTTGAATCAGTAATACCCACATGTCCTGTGGCCATTTCATTTGTTTGGCTACCTTCTCAAATGAAATGAAAAGGGCTTCTACCTCCTCCTTGTCAAACCTTGGCAATGCTTGGACATATTTAAATAGATCGCCACCAAGCCTTCGAATATGACGCTCTTTCTCACTATCCTCATCACTATCATCCAACTGTACGATTCCCTTTACCTCCGCCAATTTTAACTGACTGTCTTGTTTCATGGCCGTTTTCTGAAGTTCAAACTCTCTCAATTTTTTCCCTGATTTGTATCTCCCTTTCTCTTTCTTTTTGGTCTGCTAGGGCTATTCTTTCTGTTTTCCTTTCTTCTCTCTCTTTTTCTTTTTCCTCTCTATCTCTTTCTTATTCAAGCTGCTTTAATTCTTTCTCATGTTCCATTTTTTAAATTTGCAACTGAATTTTTGCCATTGCCAATGAATCAGACTATCTCAGGCAATTTTAAATGCTTAGCCACAGCCGTAATTACCTCATCTTTTTGCATTTGTCAGGTAATGTTAACTGCAATGTTTTTGCCAACTCTAAAAGCCTCTTTTTAGTCTCTTTCCGAAGGTATTGCGTGTGACCGTCTCCACCCGCCATAAAATTCAGAGCCTCTGAAAGAGCCATTGTCCACAACACACTCCCGACTTAAACTGAAATACCACACCAGAAAAGTAACCACAATATGCTCACCCCTCACTGTCTTTACGTTCACAAAGCCAACCCAATAGAGAGACTTTTATCCCCCTCGAGCCCCTAATTTTTTATGGGCCAGGGTTTAGAAAGCCCCAAAGTGTATCATGGAGTTCACCTGACCTACAGCTTTGAATAGATTGTGGGTATGGGGCGACACACGGGCTTACTTTACAGGTGTGATGCACCAGAAATCTACAATACTTTTAAATTAAAACATTGTTTATTTATGAAACCAGTTAACACTTTATAAACCTACAGTAAACATCTTAACAACTATCAACACCAATAAATCCCCAAAGAATACAGTACTCTATAGCTAACCCTTAATAAATTCCCAAACAACATCCATAAGACAAAAAGAACCCTCTTTACAGAAACACATCAGGTTTACATTTTCTACTGAGAGCAATTATCACTCTAAATTCGCCAATTGATCTAGAGATAGTCTTTAGATGGCAGAGAGATCAAAATTACACCTTCTTTGGCTGGCTGCAGTGTCTCCAACACTAAAACGAAACTAAAAAACACAGACACCCCCAAGCTTTTCCTCAAAACGAAACTAAAAAGCAGGGCCAGAGCTCAGCTCCACCCACACGCTGACATCACTGCAGCCACTTGAGCAGACAAACATTTCTTAAAGTGACATTCCCATGACAGTGGAGGCATGAACGTAAGTAGGGTGCTCTTTCCAAGAGCCGGTGCAGACTTGATGGGCTGAATGGCCTCCTTCTGCACTGTAAATGTTATGGTCTATTCTATTTGGGCAGCACATGTCATTGCTTTGCCACTGACTGCAAAATCTGGGATATTGAGTTGGAAAATTACTGGAGGTCAGAAAAGGCCTTGGCTTTAACTTCTCATCTAAAAGACAGCAACTCTGACCATACAACGCTCCCACATTGCTTCACTGGAGAGCCAGATTTTATCTTTTTGAGCTCAAGCCATGGATTTGGACGATGACTCAGAAGTGAAAGTGCCACCAACTGAGCCAGGCTGTTTTTTTATAAATTGAGAGTACCCAATTCCTTTTTTTAAATTAAGGGGCAATTTAGCGTGGCCAATCCACCTACTCTGCACATCTTTGGGTTTTGGGGGTGAAGCCAACGCAGACATGGGGAGCATGTGCAAACTCCACACTGATAGTGACCTGAGGCGGGGATCGAACCCGGGTCCTCGGCACCGTGAGGCAGCAGTGCTAACCTCTGCACCACTGTGCTGCCTAACTGAGCCATGGCTGATATTATTCTCAAGTTCTTAAACTATGAGTCTAGTAGTAACTATGAGTCACAGTATCTAGGAGAAGAGATTGGATAGGTTGGGATTATTTTCCCTAGAACAAAGAAGGCTGAGGGGTGACTTAATTGTGTACAAAATTATGAGGGTAGTGGGAGTCTGGAATACGCTGGTGGTGGAGGCAGAGATCTGAAGCTATTTTAAAAAGTACCTAGATCTGCACGTTAAATGCTGTAAGCTACAGGGCTATGGACAGGGTGCAGGAAGGTGGGATCAGAAAGAGCATCTGGGTGTCCTCGGCTTGCATGGATAAGATGGGCTGAATGGCCTGCTTCTATGATGTATCTTTTTTATGATTCTTATATGATTCCAAGAGTCAGAGCTGTATGCAACTGTAATCTTTCCTCCGGAATTAACACTCATCCACCTGCTGTTTTCTTATTTGATAGACGTTTTCTCGCCTTTGACCATATTTCTGATCATTCTTTCCCCAGAACAATATATCATCTGTAATGACTTCCACTCCTTCAGTGTCATCTAGGATCTGCGAAAATAAGGGCTAGAATTTGTGGTAATAATCCAGGTACGATTTTCAGCTATTACTGTGTAAAACTGCAGCGTGATTCTCCCTTCTGCGGACTAAGTCCCCACGCCGGCGGGAGAACCGGCGTCAACCACTCCGGCGTCAACAGCCTCCGAAAGTGCAGAATTCTCCGCACTTCCGGGGGCTAGGTAGACACTGGAGGGGTTGCCGCCGCTCCAGCCGGCATGCGAGTTTGCGCATGGGCAAAGGGTCGGCGTGATCTCACGCATGCGCAGAACGGCCGCTGTATTTTGCCGCATGCGTGGGGGGTTCTCTTCTCCGCGCCGGCCATGGCAGATCCCTACTGGGGTCGGCGCTGAAGGTAGGAGTGCCCCACGGCACAGGCCCGCCCGCAGATCGGTGGGCCCCCATCGCGGGCCCCCCCCACCGTGCCCCCCCCCTCCCCCCGAGGACCGCCCAAGCTGACGTACCTGCCAGGTCCCGCCGCGTGGGACCATGCGTAATCCACGCCGGCGGGACTGGCCAAAAACAGACGGCCGCTCAGCCCATCGGGGCCTGGAGAATCACAGGGCGGGGGGGGGGGATGCGCTGCCAACGGCCCACGACCGGCGTGGCGTGAATCCTGCTCGAAAACCGCCGCCTGAGAATATGGCAGCCGGCGGCAGGGCGTGATTCGCGCTCCCCCCGTGGATTCTCCAACCCGGCAGGGGCTCGGAGAATCCCGCCCCTGATCTTTGCACATGCACAGTGAATTGTAATAATCAAGAAGTAGCCGTCATGATAGCCTGCAAGGTGCACGGTTGCAGTATTCACAGATAGAATCAATTGGAAAATATTGATTTGTCATGAACTTTGATTCCCACAGTAAAGTTCTGCCTTATTCAGTCAGGTATATCTACATTTTTATTATCATACACGGTCATAATTACTTATGAATAACCTTTCTGATCCTGAAAAGAAAATTTTACAATATGGGGCTTCAATCATTTAGTACTTGCAGTTTTAAAAATTATTTTTCATGTCTGTGTTCTGATATTTATATTTCTTCCATGTGTCCCATTGCAATCTACATTTCACGTTCTGAGCAATGATTAAAATATGGATTCTCTTCCTTGCTTTTTTGCTGCCTGCTTTGCTGTCAATTAAAATTCTTCAACCTGATTGACTGATCAGCTTGCCTGCTTTCTGCCATTTTGGTTGATGCTACAGATCCTCTACAGCAGTACTAATTTCAAAGTGGCATCAGGATAGAGGAAGTTTGTATTCTGGAGCCTAATAATTCTATTTGGGCAGCTTTTTTCAAGGTCAGGAGGAAATGCCATTACTTTGCCACTGACTACAAAATCTGGGCTATTGATTTGGAAGATTTCTGCAGCTGAAATGATTCCAAAAGGTATTCTGGTGTTCATATAACTTCCAAGAGGACTATTATATTTACACAACTTTGAAGAGTCTTTATCCAATTGTACTTGCCAGTCGCTACAATTTGCATCGAATGTACAAGGTATTTTGGCATTTGACAACAACAATGCTATTTCCTCTATGGTGTACATCACACACTGTTCCCTTTCTGTTGCTTAATTTTTATCTTCAAGGTCAAGGGGGAGCACGGTAGCATAGTGGTTAGCACAATTGCTTCACAGCTCCAGGGTCCCAGGTTCGATTCCCGGCTTGGGTCACTGTCTGTGCGGAGTCTGCACGTTCTCCCTGTGTGTGCGAGGGTTTCCTCTGGGTGCTCTGGTTTCCTCCCACAGTCCAAAGATGTGCAGGTTAGATAGACTGGCCATGCTAAATTGCCCTTAGTGTCCAAAATTGCCCTTAGTGTCAGGTGGGGTTACTGGGTTATGGGGATAGGGTGGAGGTGTGGGCTTGGGTAAGGTGCTCTTTCCAAGAGCCGGTGCAGACTCGATGGGCCGAATGGCCTCCTTCTGCACTGTAAATTCTATGATTCTATGAAAGCACAACTCTCAGCGTGATGCCTTGGTTTTCACCATGTTGAGTTAAATTGGGAGCTCTTTTTAAAGGGTGGGTGAGTCCCAATTCTGGCATTCCCAACCCCCTTACTGGGCTATGCAATTTTCAGGAGAGCCTTTAAAAGGTGCAGGCTGCTCCCTTTCAGAATTATGGAGCTGGCACTCCCAACCTGGCTAACTCCATGGCAGAGATAAGTATTTCCTATTCCTCAGCAATTTTCATGGACTTGGGCCCACTTTTTAAATTCTCATGGTTCATACGTTAGGGGAGGGAGGGATGAACCCGAGTGTGCATGAGGGGACGTTTTAAAAGATAAGTTCAGTTGCGCCCTCTCATGCCCATTGTGCCAAGCTCTGGCACTTCTATACCCAGTGACCCACTGTACATTTTCTGGCACAATAAATGTAACAGCATAAAAGCCGCGTAAAAAAAAAAGCTTTTAAGAAAATGTAATCGATTGATAAATTTCTGCTGTGATAAAAAGGTCTGGTCAGATAAAAGTATCAAGCATCCAGGCCCCTTCAAGTTATTAAAAACCACAAGTCATAAGCACTTAAAACTAATTGAACTCTGTAAACAAACATAACGAAAGGATCAGAGAGCCGTCAATCAAACAATGTTTGCACAACCACTAGCATCGTCCCCCTACCCACCCGAACACCAGCAGTATCAGACTGTCCCTACCACCACCATTATCGGCATTTGGGAATTTCTTTCAATGCCCTCTGCACCACCATCAGTATCGGGGCTCTTCCCACCCCACAAACATAATGCAAACCCCGGCCCTGATGTGTCTGCTCCTGGCACTGCCCCTGACGAGGGCTGGCATTGCCACATTGGCACCAACCTGACAGTGCCAACCTGACATTGCCAACTGGGCAGTGCCAACCTGTGCCAGGCATGTACCTCTCTCCCGAGGGCTTTGGTCACCTTTGTGCCCCCAGTGGAATCCCTTCAACTGATTCATGTTTTTCAGAACCTGTTCTAAACCGATGTGACCTCATGTCGGCGTGGTATGAATATTCAATGAGGGGGGAATCATGTGGTGGGGTTTAGTAAATATTTGAAAATGTATCTAAATGAGGTTCCTGCCCTTTCCGGGCATGGACCTTGTTAATTCAGCTGTGAGGGATGTGAAAAATTAGAAATTGTGATCCCGCCAGTGGGAATCATGTTTTCTGGTTCTCATGGGATTTTCTCTCCGTGTGGCTGTTCTCGCTGATGGCTAACACGGGTTGAAAATCATCCCCATTGATTACTCTGATTAATTCTAACTGTGGACATTGTTAGACTCTAAGGATTCACTGTACTCAGAATTCTGGGTTATGGCATTTGCCTTGATGTTCACACAGCTTGTTGCAGTTTGATATTGTGACCCTGCTGCATCACCAATTTGGCATTAGACCTCCTCGCGTTTATATTTAGCTTTTTATAAAATGTTTATCACATGATGTTACATCCTGGATCTAATTCAAAACAAATTCTTCTGTTGTTTCTCACGAAGACAATTGTACATTCAGTAACATCCCTTGCCTGAACCATAGCAACGCAAAATTAATTCTTGTTCTAAATAGGCTTTTTCAACTCTGAACCTCTTTTAAAGTTCTTCGCTTGTTTAACAAGAAGGGTTTTGCTTTATTGAACACCTATATTTGGCCATGTACTGTTTCTTTCCTCGTGATTTACTGCAGTAATTATAATCTATTATCTTTTGCTGGTGAACTGAGTTGAATATTTTCATTGTATTATCTTTACTTAATCCACGGTGCTTATCGCACAAGTAATATTGTATCTGTGTTTCTGGCTCCACTTTACTGATCTGTGCTACTCACAGAGATCGACTGCTTTTTGTAAATCTTTTTTCTTAGTTATCCTATCTCTATCTTAACCATCTATTGTTTCAACAATGAGTCTGCCTTTAATGAAACTGCCTACAAAGGATGTGCACTTGCAAGACTTGGCCATTTCTGGCACATCTATTATATCTTAATCAACACTTTCTCCGTGGGCTTAGAACCTGCTGTGAAACATGTCTTAATATGTAAGATTATTCTGAGGTGTAAAATATTCCACAAACTTGTCTCTTAAAATCTCTAGTTTCCATTTGTGCTCTCCCTCAGCATATACAAATGTGTCTATATACCTCAACACTTGCATATGGCAACGGTAAGTAGAAGACCTGCCTTCCATCCTCCAAGATTAAAAGTTGGAATTAAATAAATCTAGAAACCCAAGTGCTCTTGCTCTACATATTAATTGTTGAGATTGTATTCTATCTCAGGTAGGTTCTCATTAGCCAGTAGTCATTTATGAATTGTGTTTATTGAAACCCAGAAATCGCAAAGTAGCTACATGTGAGGTAGGCCATTTAACCCATCTCACAGGTTTAAAAAAAGATCTGTATTTTCCCTCCGATTACAACATCCAGTTGTCTCTCAAGTTATGTTCCGGTTTTGTTTCAGTGTTACCTGGAAATCTATTCTCCTTGTTTTTTACACTTTGTATGAAGAAGAGGTTCTTGACATCAGTTCTAAGTTTGCCTGTAATCAGTTTGAACTATGCCTTTTTATCTAAAAATAAAAAATAGCAGCAGGATAGACCATTCGGCCCATTGAGCCTGCTCCACCATTCATTATGAGCATGGCTGATTATCAAGTTCAATACCCCAATCCCACCTTTCCCCCCATATCCCTTGACCCCTTTAGCCCCAAGAGCTATCTCTAATTCCTTTTTGAAATTACACAATGTTTTGGCCTCAATTACTTTCTGTGATAGTGAATTCCATGGGCTCACCAATCTCTAGGTGAAAAGATTTCTCCTCATCTCAGTCCTAAATGGTATACTGTGTATCCTCAGACTGTAACCATGGTTCTGGATTACCCCACCATCGAAACATCCTTCCTGCATCACCCCTGTTAGAATTTTATAGGTTTCTATGAGATCCCTCTTCAGTCTTCTAAACTCCAGTGAATACAATCCTAACCAACTCAATCTCTCCTCTTACAGGCACGATCCAATGGCCATGCTGCGCCAGAAAAACAATTCACCATGACCCAGTGGGCCGATAAAAGTCGGAAGACCTCGCTCCCAGGATCTACCTGGCTCGCAACGCCTCACGAGATACAAAGTGATCTCATGAGATGTTGTAAGTTAAATTCCTCCCACTGTGGGCGGAATCACTTTTTGGCAAATCTGCATCTTCGAACGAGACAGATAGCCTCACTCTAATGTCCCGATTCCTGAGGAACCTGTGCTTTGGGATTCATCCCTTTCGCCTCAGGGGTCTCGGGTGAGCACTGTTCAGCACTGGTGATCACAAATGGGGACCAGACAGAACGGCACTCGTATGGATAAAAAAGATGGGTCGTTTTTTGTACAATGTGTGCAGGAGGGTTTCCTGACACAATATGTTGACAGGCCAACAAGAGGCGAGGCCACATTGGATTTGGTTTTGGGTAATGAACCAGGCCAGGTGTTAGATTTGGAGGTCGGTGAGCACTTTGGGGACAGTGACCACAATTCGGTGACGTTTACGTTAGTGATGGAAAGGGATAAATATACACCGCAGGGCAAGAGTTATAGCTGGGGGAAGGGCAATTATGATGCCATTAGACATGACTTGGGGGGGATAGGTTGCAGAAGTAGGCTGCAAGTGTTGGGCACACTGGATAAGTGGAGCTTGTTCAAGGAACAGCTACTGCGTGTTCTTGATAAGTACGTACCGGTCAGGCAGGGTGGAAGGCGTCGAGCGAGGGAACCGTGGTTTACCAAAGAAGTGGAATCTCTTGTTAAGAGGAGGAAGGAGGCCTATGTGAAGATGAGGTGTGAAGTTTCAGTTGGGGCGATTGATAGTTACAAGGTAGCGAGGAAGGATCTAAAGAGAGAGATAAGACGAGCAAGGAGGGGACATGAGAAGTATTTGGCAGGTAGGATCAAGGAAAACCCAAAAGCTTTCTATAGGTATGTCAGGAATAAAAGAATGACTAGGGTAAGAGTAGGGCCAGTCAAGGACAGGGATGGGAAGTTGTGTGTGGAGTCTGAAGAGATAGGCGAGATACTAAATTAATATTTTTCGTCAGTATTCACTCAGGAAAAAGATAATGTTGTGGAGGAGAATGCTGAGACCCAGGCTATTAGAATAGATGGCATTGAGGTACGTAGGGAAGAGGTGTTGGCAATTCTGGACAGGCTGAAAATAGATAAGTCCCCGGGGCCTGATGGGATTTATCCTAGGATTCTCTGGGAAGCCAGGGAAGAGATTGTTGGGCCTTTGGCTTTGATTTTTATGTCATCATTGGCTACAGGAATAGTGCCAGAGGACTGGAGGATAGCAAATGTGGTCCCTTTGTTCAAGAAGGGGAGTAGAGACAACCCCAGCAACTATAGACCGGTGAGCCTCACGTCTGTTGTGGGTAAAGTCTTGGAGGGGATTATAAGAGACAAGATTTATAATCATCTAGATAGGAATAATGTGATCAGGAATAGTCAGCATGGCTTTGTGAAGGGTAGGTCATGCCTTACAAACCTTATCGAGTTAGAACATAGAACATAGAACGATACAGCGCAGTACTGGCACTTCGGCCCACGATGTTGCACCAAAACAAAAGCCATCTAACCTACACTATGCCATTATCATCCATATGCTTATCCAATAAACTTTTAAATGCCCTCAATGTTGGCGAGTTCACTACTGTTGCAGGTAGTGCATTCCACGGCCTCACCACTCTTTGCGTAAAGAATCTACCTCTGACCAATGTCCTATATCTATTACCCCTCAGTTTAAAGCTATGTCCCCTTGTGCCAGCCATTTCCATGCGCGGGAGAAGGCTCTCACTGTCCACCCTATCTAACCCCCTGATCATTTTGTATGCCTCTATTAAGTCTCCTCTTAACCTTCTTCTCTCCAACGAAAACAACCTCAAGTCCATCAGCCTTTCCTCATAAGATTTTCCCTCCATACCAGACAACATCCTGGTAAATCTCCTCTGCACCCGCTCCAAAGCCTCCACGTCCTTCCTATAATGCGGTGACCAGAACTGTACGCAATACTCCAAATGCGGCCGTACCAGAGTTTTGTACAGCTGCAACATGACCTCCTGACTCCGGAACTCAATCCCTCTACCAATAAAGGCCAACACTCCATAGGCCTTCTTCACAACCCTATCAACCTGGGTGGCAACTTTCAGGGATCAATGTACATGGACGCCTAGATCCCTCTGCTCATCCACACTTCCAAGAACTTTACCATTAGCCAAATATTCCGCATTCCTGTTATTCCTTCCAAAGTGAATCACCTCACACTTCTCTACATTAAACTCCATTTGCCACCTCTCAGCCCAGCTCTGCAGCTTATCTACGTCCCTCTGTAACCTGCTACATCCTTCCACACTGTCAACAACACCACCGACTTTAGTGTCGTCTGCAAATTTACTCACCCACCCTTCTGAGCCTTCCTCTAGGTCATTGATAAAAATGACAAACAGCAACGGCCCCAGAACAGATCCTTGTGGTATGCCACTTGTAACTGAACTCCATTCTGAACATTTCCCATCAACCACGACCCCTGTCTTCTTTCAGCGAGCCAATTTCTGATCCACATCTCTAACTCATCCTTAATCCCCAGCCTCCGTATTTTCTGCAATAGCCTACCGTGGGGAACCTTATCAAACGCTTTACTGAAATCCATATACACCACATCAACTGCTCTACCCTCGTCTACCTGTTCAGTCACCTTCTCAAAGAACTCGATAAGGTTTGTGATGCATGACCTACCCTTCACAAAGCCATGCTGACTATCCCTGATCATATTATTCCTATCTAGGTGATTATAAATCTTGTCTCTTATAATCGCCTCCAAGACTTTACCCACTACAGACGTGAGGCTCACCGGTCTATAGTTGCCGGGGTTGTCTCTGCTCCCCTTTTTGAACAATGGGACCACATTTGCTATCCTCCAGTCCTCTGGCACTATTCCTGTAGCCAATGATGACATAAAAATCAAAGCCAAAGGTCCAGCAATCTCTTCCCTGGCCTCCCAGAGAATCCTAGGATGAATCCCATCAGGTCCCGGGGACTTATCTATTTTCAGCCTGTCCAGAATTGCTAACACCTCTTCCCTACGTACCTCCATGCCATCTATTCTAATAGCCTGGGTCTCAGCATTCTCCTCCACAACATTATCTTTTTCCTGAGTGAATACTGACGAAAAATATTCATTTAGTATCTTGCCTATCTCTTCAGACTCCACACACAACTTCCCATCCCTGTCCTTGACTGGTCCTACTCTTACCCTAGTCATTCGCTTATTCCTGACATACCTATAGAAAGCTTTTGGGTTTTCCTTGATCCTACCTGCCAAATACTTCTCATGTCCCCTCCTTGCTCGTCTTATCTCTCTCTTTAGATCCTTCCTCGCTACCTTGTAACTATCCATCGCCCCAACTGAAACTTCACACCTCATCTTCCCATAGGCCTCCTTCTTCCTCTTAACAAGAGATTCCACTTCTTTGGTAAACCACGGTTCCCTCGCTCGACGCCTTCCACCCTGCTTGACCGGTACATACTTATCAAGAACACGCAGTAGCTGATCCTTGAACAAGCTCCACATATCCAGTGTGCCCAACACTTGCAGCCTACTTCTCCAACCTATCCCCCCCAAGTCACGTCTAATGGCATCATAATTGCCCTTCCCCCAGCTATAGCTCTTGCCCTGCAGTGTATACTTATCCCTTTCCATCATTAACGTAAACGTCATCGAATTGTGGTCACTGTCCCCAAAGTGCTCTCCTACCTCCAAATCCAACACCTGGTCTGGTTCATTACCCAAAACCAAATCCAACGTGGCCTCGCCTCTTGTTGGCCTGTCAACATATTGTGTCAGGAAACCCTCCTGCACACACTGTACAAAAAACGACCCATCTAATGTACTCGAACTATATCTTTTCCAGTCAATATTTGGAAAGTTAAAGCCTCCCAGAATAACTACTCTGTTACTTTCGCTCTTATCCAGGATCATCCTCGCCATCCTTTCCTCTACATCCCTAGAACTATTTGGAGGCCTATAGAAAACTCCCAACATGGTGACCTCTCCTTTCCTGTTCCTAACCTCAGCCCATACTATCTCGGAAGATGAGTCCCCATCTAGCATCCTCTCCGCCACAGTAATACTGCTCTTGACTAGCAGCGCCACACCTCCCCCTCTTTTGCCTTCTTCTCTGAGCTTACTAAAACACCTAAACCCCGGAACCTGCAACATCCATTCCTGTCCCTGCTCTATCCATATCTCTGAAATGGCCACAACATCGAAGTCCCAGGTACCAACCCATGCTGCCAATTCCCCTACCTTATTTCGTATACTCCTGGCATTGAAGTAGACACACTTCAAACCACCTACCTGAACACTGGCCCCCTCCTGCGACGTCAAATCTGTGCTGCTGACCTCTATACTCTCATTCTCCCGTGCCCTAAAACTACAATCCAGGTTCCCATGCCCCTGCTGCATTAGTTTAAACCCCCCCCCCAAAGAGCACTAACAAATCTCCCCCCCCCAGGATATTTGTGCCCCTCAGGTTCAGATGTAGACCATCCTGTCTGTAGAGGTCCCACCTTCCCCAGAAAGAGCCCCAGTTATCCAGAAATCTGAATCCCTCCCGCCTGCACCATCCCTGTAGCCACGTGTTTAATTGCTCTCTCTCCCTATTCCTCATCTCACTAGCACGTGGCACGGGCAACAACCCAGAGATAACAACTCTGTTTGTTCTAGTTCTGAGCTTCCATCCTAGCTCCCTGAAAGCCTGCCTGACATCCTTGTCCCCTTTCCTACCTTTGTCGTTAGTGCCAATGTGGACCACGACTTGGGGCTGCTCCCCCTCCCCCTTAAGGACCCGGAAAACACGATCCGAGACATCACGTACCCTTGCACCTGGGAGGCAACATACCAAGCGTGAGTCTCTTACGCTCCCACAAAATCTCCTATCTGTGCCCCTGACTATCGAGTCCCCAATCACTAATGCTCGGCTCCTCTCCCCCCTTCCCTTCTGAGCAACAGGGACAGACTCCGTGCCAGAGGCCCGTACCCCATGGCTTACCCCTGGTAAGTCCCCCCCCCCCCCACAAGTATCCAAAGAGGTATACTTGTTTCTGAGGGGAACGACCGCAGGGGATCCCTGCACTGACTGCTTCTTCCCAGTCCCTCTTACAGTTACCCATCTATCTCCAATCTTTGGTGTAACTAACTCCCTAAAGCTGCTATCTATGACCCCCTCTGCCTCCCGAATGATCCAAAGTTCTTCCAACTCCAGCTCCAGTTCCCTAACTCGGTCTTGGAGGAGCTGGAGATGGCAGCACTTCCTGCAGGTAAAATCAGCAGGGACACTAACGGCATCCCTCACCTCAAACATCCTGCAGGAGGAACATTGCACTCCCTTCCCTGCCATCCCTCTAACTTTCTACCAAGATCTGGCTAACAACTAAATTTAAAAAAAAATTTTTTTTTTAAAAATAATAATAATACAATATGGTACTTACCTCACACCAAAGGGTTTTATTATTAGGTTAGAGGAGGAGGGCGGGTGGGAGTTCTTTGAGAAGGTGACTGAACAGGTAGACGAGGGTAGAGCAGTTGATATGGTGTATATGGATTTCAGTAAAGCATTTGATAAGGTTCCCCACGGTAGACTATTGCAGAAAATACGGAGGCTGGGGATTGAGGGTGATTTAGAGATATGGATCAGAGGGTGGTGGTTGATGGGAGATGTTCAGAATGGAGTTCAGTTACAAGTGGCGTACCACAAGGATCTGTTCTGGGGCCGTTGCTGTTTGTCATTTTTATCAATGACCTAGAGGAGGGCGCAGAAGGGTGGGTGAGTAAATTTGCAGACGACACTAAAGTCGGTGGTGTTGTCAACAGTGCGGAAGGATGTAGCAGATTACAGAGGGATATAGATAAGCTGCAGAGCTGGGCTGAGAGGTGGCAAATGGAGTTTAATGTAGAGAAGTGTGAGGTGATTCACTTTGGAAGGAATAACAGGAATGCGGAATATTTGGCTCATGGTAAAGTTCTTGGAAGTGTGGATGAGCAGAGAGATCTAGGTGTCCATGTACATAGATCCCTGAAAGTTGCCACCCAGGTTGATAGAGTTGTGAAGAAGGCCTATGGAGTGTTGGCCTTTATTGGTAGAGGGATTGAGTTCCGGAGTCATGAGGTCATGTTGCAGCTGTACAAAACTCTGGTACGGCCGAATTTGGAGTATTGCGTATAGTTCTGGTCACCGCCTTATAGGAAGGACGTGGAAGCTTTGGAGCGGGTGCAGAGGAGATTTACCAGGATGTTGCCGGGTATGGAGGGAAAATCTTATGAGGAAAGGCTGATGGACTTGAGGTTGTTTTCGTTAGAGAGAAGAAGGTTAAGAGGAGACTTAATAGAGGCACACAAAATGATCAGGGGGTTAGATAGGGTGGACAGTGAGAGCCTTCTCCCGCGGATGGAAATGGCTAGCACGAGGGGACATAGCTTTAAACTGAGGGGTAATAGATATAGGACAGAGGTCAGAGGTAGGTTCTTTACGCAAAGAGTGGTGAGGCCGTGGAATGTCCTACCTGCAACAGTAGTGAACTCGCCAACATTGAGGGCATTTAAAAGTTTATTGGATAAACATATGGATGATAATGGCATAGTGTAGGTTAGATGGCTTTTGTTTCAGTGCAACATCGTGGGCCGAAGGGCCTGTACTGCGCTGTATCGTTCTATGTTCTATGTTCCCCAGGTTATCGGAGGCCCCCAGCTGCATGCCCTTCCGTCAGGGTGGTGTCCTGGCACTGCTGGTGCCATCTGGGCCCCCCGGCATTGCTAATCTGGTACCTTGGCAATGCTACCTGGGTGCCAGCCTGGCACTGCCGAGCTGGTATTTTCTGCACGTGTGATTGGGGTGGGGGTGCTGGTGGAGTAGGGGGATGCAAACACCCTCCCATAGTGCGTTCAAGCTGAGATGGGAAGATTAGAGATTGCTTCAGGAGCCGCGGAGATCGGAACGCCATTTAAAAACAGTGTCCCGATCTCTCGCTACAAAGGGGAGTTCTGGCAAGCAGAGCTCCCCACTGTGCAAAACGGGGCAATCTGTGGCCTCGGCCACGTGTTCCCCATTCAGGCCCCTGAGACAACACGATTCACATTGAATAACCATGTTTTTCCCAGCACTGCAAGTACCAAGAAACACATGGCTAAACGCGCTCGCTATGGGACTTTGTTCCCATTTGGGAGAATCGCGGGAGAAAACACTAGTCAATTGTCAATTGTCAAGCAATCATCTGAAGCATCAACTGACTATATTTTCTCAGTGGATATTATCTAACCTGCTGACCCCTCTCCTGTGCTTTTGATTAGTTTCAGATTTAATTCTTTTTTAGAGATGAATTAGTCATCAGATAGTCAGAACACCATACCAGAGTGCAATGTAACATAATATTTATCAGAGCACAGTATACTTTGTCATGTTGACAATGCTTGCTTGAAACTTCTGAGTCGTGAGTAATCATTCATGATCACTCAGGAAATTAATGAAATGGTGCGGAAGGATATTAGCTCTGACAATGTGGAATCTGTAAGGGTCGAGCTGAGAAACCCCAAGGGGCACAAAACGTTAATCATAGAATCAAAGAATTTACGATGTGGAGATGCCGGCGTTGGACTGGGGTGAGCATAGTAAGAACAACACCAGGTTAAAGTGCAGAAGGAGGCCATTCAGCCCATAGAATCTGCACTGGCCCTTGGAAAGAGCACCCCACTTAAGCCCACGCCTCCACCCCATACCCATTATCCAGTAACCCTTTGGACACTACGGGCAATTTAGCAAGGCCAATCTACCTAACCTGCACATCTTTGGACTGTGGGAGGAAACAGGAGCACTCTGAAGAAACCCACGCAGACATGGGGAGAAAGTGCAAGCTCCATACAAACAGTCACCCCTGGCCGGAATTGAACCCAGGACCTTGGAGCTGTGAAGCAGCAGTGCTAACCATCGTGCCGTCCCAAAGGAAATTAGGATGATACGAGGCATCGATTGGGGAATGTTTCTTAAAGGGATGATTGTGGATAGGCAATGGAAATCATTCAAGGATTGCATGGGGGAACTGCAGCAATTGTTTCTTCCTGTCTGGCACACAATTAAAACAGGAAAGCTGGCCAAACTACGGCTTACAACGGAAATTAGAGAAAGTATTTGATCCAAGGAAGAAGCATCCAAATTGGCCAAGAAAAGCAACAGGTCTAAGGATCGGGAACAATTTAGAATTCAACAAAGAAGGACCAAGGGATTGATTAAGATCAGGAAAATAGAGTATGAGAGTAAGCTTGCAGGGAACAAAAAAACTGACTGTAAAAGTTTCTTTCAGTATGTGAAGAGAAAAAAATTGGTGAAAACAAATGCACCTTATAGTCAGAAACAAGGTAATTTATAATGGGGAACAAAGATGGTTGAGCAGCTAAATACATACTTTGGTTCTGTCTTCACAAATGAGGACACAAATAAGATACCAGATAAGTTGGGGGAAGCCGGGTTTAGTGAGAGGGAGGAACTGAAGGAGATCAATATTAGTAGAGAAATGATATTGGGGAAATTGATAGGATTGAAGGCTGATGAATCCCAAGACCTTGATTATCTACATCCTGGAGTACTTAAGGAAGTGGCCTGAGAATTAGTGGATGCTTTGGTGGTCATCTTCCAAGATTCTCGTGACTGAACAGTCCCTGCAGATTGGAGGGTTGCTAATTTGACCCCACTATTTAATAAGGGAAATAGATACGGTACTTTCTCAGAGGCTGGATGGTGTTGGTTGGGGCGGGTTGGGGGGGGGGGGGGGGGGGTGGGGCTGTGTAGATTAAGGGTGACTATGGGTAATCCCTGATTCCTTTTTGTCATTTTGTTTATGTAAACATGCGGGCTGATGTTTGGGGGTTGGTGGGCGGATGGGATTGTTGTTATTATGGGGATTGACATATCTTGCTGATTATTGTTTATTGTTGATGGGTGTAAATGTGGGAGAAAATGTGAAAAAGGAGGAGAATAAAAATGTTTTAAAAAAATAAATAAATAAGGGAGATAGAGAGAAAGGATATTATAGACTAGTAAGCCTGATGTCGGTAGTGAGGAAAATTGTAGAATCCACTATCAAAGATTTTATAGCGGAGCACTTGGACAACAGGATTGGACAGAGTCCGCACGGATTTATGAAGGAAAAACCATGTTTGACAAATCTAATGAAATTCTTCGAGGGTGAAACTAGTATAGTTGATAAGGGGAAGCTAATGGATGTGTCTTAATTGGACTTTAAGAAGACTTTCGACAATGTCCCACGGAAGAGATTAGTGTGTAAAATTAAAACGCATGGGATTAGGGGTAGTGTATTGAGGTGGATAGAAAATTGGCTGAAACTCAGAAAACAAAGAGTAGGAATTAACAAGTATTTTACAAAATGTCACGTAGGGCTGCACAGTGGTTAACACTGCTGCCTCAGCAGCAGGCACCCGGGTTCAATTCCGACCTTGAGTTTGCACATTCTCTCCATGTCTGCGTGGGTTTCCTCCAGTTTCCTGCGCTGGTTGGTCATGCTAAACTGCCCCATTGTGTCAAAAATGTTAGTTCGGGTTACGGGTGGGGTAGGTGTGTGGGCCTAGGTAGGTGCTCCTGCAGATGGTCGGTGCAGACTCGATGAGCTGAAAGGCCTCCTTCTGCACTGTAGGGATTCTATGGCCTCAAGACTAGTGGAGTACTAGTGGATCGATGCTGGGACACCAGTTATTCGCAATATATATTAATGATTTAGATGATTGAACAAAATGTAATATATTCTGATTTGCAGATGACACCAAGTTGGGTGGGAGGGTGAGCTGTGAGGAGGTTGCAGAAATGTTTCAGTGTGACTTAGACAAGTTGAGTGAGTGGGCAAATGAATGGCAGATTCAGTATAATTTGGATAAATAAATGTGAGGTTATCCATTTTGGTAGCAAAAATGGGAAGGTAGACTATTATCTGAATGGCCATAAATTAGAAGAGGAAAATTGCATGCTTCGCTTCAGTGACTGATATAGAAGGACACCAGTCACTGAATGTAAGCATGCAGGTGCTGCAGATGGTAAAGGAGGCAAATCGCCTTTTGGCCTTCATAGTGAGAGTATTCAAGTCCAAGAGCAGACATGTCTTGCTGCAATTATACAGGGCCTTGGTGAGGTCATACCTGGAATATTGTATGTAGTTTTGGTCTCCTTATCTGAGGAAGAATGTTCTTGCTCCAGAGGGAGTGCAGCAAAGGTTCATCAATCTGATTCCTGGGATTGCAGGACGGACACAAGAGGTGAGATTGAGTCAGTTAGGATTGGAGTGGAGAAGAAATAGGGGGATCTCATAGCAACCTATAAAATTCTAACAGGACAAGACAGGGTAGATGCAAGAAGGATGTTCCCGATGGTCGGGCATCCAGAATCAGTGGTAAGCCTGTGGAATTCAGAAAGTAGTTGAGGTCAAAACATATGTTTTCAAGAAGTAGTTAGATATAGCACTTGGGGCGAAGGGGAGCAAACGATATGGAGGGGGGGGGGAAAGCAGGATGAGGCTGTTGAGTTGGATGATCAGCCATGATCATAATGAATGGTGGAGCAGGCTCAAAGGGCTGAATGGCCTCCTGCTATTTTCTATACAAATATATATTAATAGGATGAGATATTTGAGTTTGAGAATTACATAAAGAGTTGAAAATGAATAGAATTAGCTTAACAGACATGGCTGAAACTAAAACATGTTGATAATTTGACATTCTCAAAATGGATAAAAATAGTAATGTGTGGGAGGGATAACCATAATAATTAAGGGAAACTAGATATCATCAAAACAGTTGATTTAACTTTGGATTAGAGAAATCTTGAGTGGAAGTCAGAACCAGCTCAGAAATGAAAGTAATAATTGGAAATTGTCAGACCAGTAAGGCAAAGGAGATGTGAAATTATTTGAAAAATAGAGGAAAAGGGAGGGTAGCAATTATTTTAAAATGAGAGTGACATTATGATGAGAATCTTTCAAAAAGGGGTAAGGTATACAGTGAGCTAACATTGGACTGCTGCAATACAGCAAACTGAAAAAGGAAATCTTGTGGTTTGTAGCGAGCCTGAAATAGTGGGAAATATGGACCTTAGAAAGCTCTTATGAAATGTGGAACTGTGACAAAGGCAGTAGTCAATTCAGCCCCTCGAGCCTGCTCCGCCATTCAATCAGATCATGACTGATCTTTTCCTGGTCTCAAATCCTCCTCCCTACCTGTTCCCCATATCCCTTTAACCCATTTTTAAAATCAGAAATATATCTTATCTCCTTCTTGAAACCATTTAATGACTCAAATTCCATCGCAGGATGGGGCAGAGAGTTTCACAAATTCACCACCTTCTGCGAGAAGTAGTTCCTCCTCATCTCAGTTCTAAATCTACTGGCTCTCAACCTGATTCTGTGTCCTGTGTTCTGGGGCCGCGCGCGGAAGGAGGTAAGCCCGGGGGGGAGAGGCCGGCCCGCCGATCGGTGGGCCCCGATCGCGGGCCAGACCCCATAGGAGGCCACCCTGGTGAAGGAGTCCCCCTCCCACCCCCCCAGCGGTCCCGCAGATTTCCCGTCGGCAGCGACCAGGGGTGGACGGCGCCAGCGGGATCCTTTCATGCTCGGCCCATCCGGGCCAGAGAATTGCTGCTCGCCGGTTCTCCAAGCGGCCCGGTGCGAATCACGCGCCGCTGGTTTCCGGGGGGTGGGAGAATCGCGTGCGGGGGTCGGGGCGGCGTGGCGCAATTCAGGCGGTGCCCCGACGTGGTGGGGGGGGGAGAATAGCGCCCCACATCTCCAGAGAAAAGGCAAAAAATGACAACACAGAATTTTTGTCCTCAGACCTGGAAACTGCGACTAGTTTCAGACTGAAAATAGATTGTTGATGCAAATTTATCGGAAGTATTATTTTCGATAAAATTGCAATATTCTTTGCAATATTGGAAGTCTTTGCAACTTGCATGGTTTTTTTCAGCTGTTAAGAAAACTCTGCAGGTTTTAGTTTTATTATGCACATTATTAATGAGATGCATTGAAGAGGTTGTTTGTGAGTACCTGCTTGCTGTGCATCTGAACTATGCACTGCTCTGCAGCACATTTAGTCAGTTTTTTAAATACAAATTGGTATTGGTATGGGGTGGGTGGCAGTAACACAGGAGGGTATCAATAGGCCTAAACAGGGCAACAGAATGAAGCGTTTTATGAATAGGGAGTGGAGCACAAAAATTAAGAGATAATGGAATGGATGTGCATCATCATTGCAGTAATCTGGCAGAGGAGATCACCAATGCTTCAGAGAATTTGTCTAATTTTGAGCAATAGATTTTATTGAACTGGAATTGGTCAGATTCTATGAAATGCAGAAAATCCATTCTGCTGCATCAATGTTACCTGACATTGAAAACTCAAATTGACCTCAATGTTATGTACAAGGCAATAGTTGGGCTCAACTGTGTAGAGCTTGGGTCACCCCATTATAGAAAGCCTGAGAGAGTGTAGATTCAACAGATTGACACCTGTGGCTTGGTTTTTTAGCCTCCATTGGAGCTCAGATCAGAGTCAGGTGAGCGCTAAAAATAGCATTGCCTGGAATGTGTGCCTGTTCGCTGACTCCATCTTGCCCCTGGGCCACTTTTGCAGAGGTGAGATAGGGGATTAGCTTCAGGTTGCCCACCTACAAATGGCAGGCAGCCAGCTGATCCAACTTGTTGGCAACCGCATAAGGCCAATTAAAGGGGTTAACTGGGATTTTGGGTTGACCTCCAGGTTCGCACATGGGCGAGGGATATCAGTTTAGCTGCTTGTTTCAGCATGTGATAAACTGGGAGCCCCAGTGCTCCAGAGGGCTGAGAGGCCCGTCTTGCATTCGTAGGTGCTGCAAAAGCCACAGGCCATCATACAAAAGGGCTCCCCCCGCCTCCTGTACCCTGTCCTCAAAAGCCATTTTTCAATTTAAACTTTAAGTTGTAGAAAGGGTGTCTCCATTTTGAAGCACCCTTACTTACCTTCCATTGCAGTCTGCTGCTCTTTTCAGGCAGGAAGGCCTCTGACCGGGCCTTCCAACTTCCAGTCTGCTGTCTGCCTATTTATTGACCTCCCTACTGAGAAAATCATAATGAGTAACTAAATCCCACACAGAATGGACGCCCAACCTACATTTCAACCTGATGGTGGGGTTCAGAAGTCCACAAAGATAATCCAGCTCCTGGTGTGGGAAACTATGATTATGCAAAATGTCCTAAGGTAACTCTTATTTTAACACCATGGGGAAAGGCTCAGTGCAGGTTCAGTCAAGTTGCTTAGAGTGTAAGGGTTTTTTAGGATGGTGAATAGACTACTTCCTATGGTTTAACAGTTAAGGATGAATGGTCACACATTTGAAATTGTGATTAAGAGAGTGAGGAAAGAAGTTAAAAGAATGTTACTTGCATAGACGCTTTTGGGCATAAAATATTTTGCCACAAGGAGTAGTTAAATTTGAGATCCCTTAAGGGAAAACTGGCTAAATATTTGTAGCAGAGGAAGATGCAAATCAATGGGACAACCAGGGCAATCGGGCTACTTTTGGATTGCTCTAGAAAGGATTGTTCTAATGGCCCAAGTGATATCCATATGAATTGGAAAACATTTACAGCTCTGGCAGTTCGAGAAAGAGTAGAAATCATGTTGGAATAGAAATTGAGATGAGGGAATTTAGTTATAGCAGATGGAGATAGGCTTTCCAGAACTAGATGTTTCCCATTCAAGACTTGATAAACTAAACTGACTAATGCAGCTCCAGGTAAGAGGCGTGTCGTCAAAGTTGCCATATTTCAAATGAGGCCTTAAATTGTTTGTGTATCAACTGACGGACTTGAGGTTGTTTTCGTTGGAGAGAAGAAGGTTAAGAGGAGACTTAATAGAGGCATACAAAATGATCAGGGGGTTGGATCGGGTGGACAGTGAGAGCCTTCTCCCGCGGATGGATATGGCTGGCACGAGGGGACATAACTTTAAACTGAGGGGTAATAGATATAGGACAGAGGTCAGAGGTAGGTTCTTTACGCAAAGAGTAGTGAGGCCGTGGAATGCCCTACCTGCTACAGTAGTGAACTCGCCAACATTGAGGGCATTTAAAAGTTTATTGGATAAACATATGGATGATAATGGCATAGTGTAGGTTAGATGGCTTTTGTTTCGGTGCAACATCGTGGGCCGAAGGGCCTGTACTGCGCTGTATTGTTCTATGTTCTATGTTCTATAACTGATTTGGTTGAATATAAAATGCGCCATAGTTGAAAAAGAACAGGAGTTAGTTTTATGGCCTGATCAAAGTTCTTCCCTCACTCAATACCACAAAATGGAGAATAACTGGCCATTCATCTCATTTATTGTTTAGGGAGCCTTGCTGTGTATCAGCTATCTATTGTGATTAACTATGTTATAGTTACCACTATTTGAAACGCAATCAATGGGCAGCAAAATTCTATGGGATAGCATGATGACAAGATATAGATACAGAAACAGAGAAACATAGAAAATAGGAGGAGGCCATTCGGCCCCTCGAGCCTGCATCCCCATTCATTATGATCATCGAACTCAATAGCCTAATCCCGCCTTCCCCTCTTATCCTTTGATCCCCTTCGCCCTAAGTGCTATATTTTACTGAAATGTAAATTCTTTCTTGAGGATATTGCTAATCCATCTAATCCAATTTAAATTATCTATCCCTGGACTGAGTTAATTAACGTTCTTCTATCTTTTTTTCTCTTTTCAATGGCAGACTTGTTAACAAATTCACATGACTTCACTGAATTATTTAGCAACAATGTGTTGTATAAAGAAAGTGGACATTTTAAATAATGTTAACATGAATAACATTGCTTATTAATGTAAATTTTGTCATGTGCTAATTTATATCCCGAATTTTTTTATTTCGACTTTTTGTCACAGTGGATTATTAAAAAGCTTTTCTGTGGGACCCAGGTTTGAATGAAGCTAAGATTAGTGGGTTGGAAGTTTTGTCTCTCTAATACCTGTAAGATTCTGGGTGGAATTTTCCCTTTTTGAGGCAGAGTGTCACAGTAGGCAGTAAAAGCAGCATTTAAGCCTCCGACCCCAGGTCAGCTTTCTCTGTCGTGTCGTTAGCAACTTAGAACAAAAAAAGCTAAGGGGCGAGTCCCATGATGTCATGTTGGCAGCGTGGGTTCTGATTGAGCCAGTCCCCCAGCACTTAACTTTTTTTAAATTGGGACGCCATTTTAGAAAGGCAACCTGGACAGTGTCAGGGACAGCTCTTGGGGGCTGTGTCCTGGCACTGCCCGGTCATTAACCTCTTCCCCACTGAGCGATGCACTCACCTGAGGCCCTCTGGTAGGCCTGTTTATTAAGTGCATGCTATAGGAGACCTGTCATACTTCATATTGGCATTCCCTCACATGGATAATGTAATGAGATGGGCGGGCGATTATCAAGTGTAAAAGCTTGATAATTAGATTTAAAATTATTCTAATGGGGTTATCGTTAGGTCACTGGTGGGTGGTGGGGACAATCACAACAGGACATCCCACCAACGTATAACGTGACTTGCGTCTCTGACATGATTTTGCACTCCCGTCGCCATTCATTCCCGATGCAAACGAGAGTGCAAAATTCCAGCCTCTGTGTGAAACAAAAGGAGCTAGTTTTAGACATTTCCTAACTATGCCTATAACTTGCTCACTCTTGAGCATCGGATTTCAGGGCTATCCCAGAGATGCGCTGGGGAATCCCTCTCGCAGGATCCCAGTTAAGGGTTTGCGTGGTAATTGTCCAGAAGTGCTAACTACCCCTGGACAATTGGGTTGCACTGGGAACCATCCGACAAAGTGATTTAAATTGCTAACTTTGGATGGTTCTGCCAGTGATCTGTCAATAATTATCTGAAATAGTTTGAAGAAATAAAACCACGTCTAACTTCAGCGTAACTATTTTAAATATTCAGACCGGTCCTTACATGGGCCACCCCTCTCCCACCCCAAAACCCTTAGGGAACTGATTTGATAATGGCATAGTGTAGGTTAGATGTAGGTTAGATGGCTTTTGTTTCGGTGCAACATCGTGGGCCGAAGGGCCTGTACTGCGCTGTATTGTTCTATGTTCTATGTTCTAACTCTCACCCCCCCCCATGCCCCCACCCCCACCCCACCCAACCAAGCACCCCATGGTATTGCCCACACCCCTCCCTTGCGCTGTAACCACCATCCCCCCCCACCATCGAACTTGCCCCCCGACCCGATTAGACCTCACCTGACCCAGCCTTCACCACCTCACCCCTACATCCCCCGACCTGACCCCACCCCACCCCAGATGCCTGACCTGTCATACTTCACATTGGCATTCCTTCACATGTCCCCCAGATGTCTGACCTCTCCCTAGATATCTAAACCCCCCCCCCCCCCCCCCCCCCCGCCACGATGTCTGACTTCCTGCCCATGTTTAAACCCCTACATCCCATTCACTTACCTTGGGAACTTTTCTCTGACCTGTTATTTTCAATGCAACATTTAAACTCATCTGCTTTATGGCAGCCGGTGCTGTAAAACATACTTCACTCCATTTCTTGTACACCTCGATGCTGGAGCAGGGGATGCTGCGCTGCCTGTATCTCACCCGGCCTGATTCGGGAAGGTTGGACAAGACGGGTGTTAAAGAATTTTAGTTCAGGTGTGACCATCTGCTGCTGATTGCCATTCCAAGGAAGTTCGGTTCGTCTTTAATTTGACACAAATTTCAGAATCAATAAGTATTCCTGGAATAAGTCTATCAGAGTAATTTTCTGTCAAAGAACAAAGAACAAAGAAATGTACAGCACAGTAACAGGCCCTTCGGCCCTCCAAGCCCGTGTCGACCATGCTGCCCGACTAAACTACAATCTTCTACACGTCCTGGGTCCGTATCCTCTATTCCCATCCTATTCATGTATTTGTCAAGATGCCCCTTAAATGTCACTATCATCCCTGCTTCCACCACCTCCTCCGGTAGCGAGTTCCAGGCACCCACTACCCTCTGCGTAAAAAACTTGCCTCGTACATCTACTTTGCCCCTCTCACCTTAAACCTATGCCCCCTAGTAATTGACCCCGCTACCCTGGGGAAAAGCCTCTGACTATCCACTCTGTCTATGCCCCTCATACATTTGTAGACCTCTATCAGGACGCGCCTCAACCTCCGTTGTTCCAGTGAGACCAAACCGAGTTTATTCAACCGCTCCTCATAGCTAATGCCCTCCATACCAGGCAACATTCTGGTAAATCTCTTCTGCACCCTCTCCAAAGCCTCCACATCCTTCTGGTAGTGTGGCAACCAGAATTGAACACTATACTCCAAGTGTGTCCTAACTAAGGTTCTATACAGTTGCAACATGACTTGCCAATTCTTATACTCAATGCCCCGGCCAATGAAGGCAAGCATGCCTTCTTGACTGCCTTCTCCACCTGTGTTGCCCCTTTCAATGACCTGTGGACCTGTGCACCTAGATCTCTCTGACTTTCAATACTCTTGAGGGTTCTACCATTCACTGTATATTCCCTACCTGCATTAGACCTTCCAAAACGCATTACCTCACATTTGTCCGGATTAAACTCCATCTGCCATCTCTCCGCCCAAGCCTCCAAACAATCTAAATCCTGCTGTATCCTCTGACAGTCCTCATCGCTATCCGCAATTCCACTAACCTTTGTGTCGTCTGCAAACTTACTAATCAGACCAGTTACATTTTCCTCCAAATCATTTATGTATACTACAAACAGCAACGGTCCCAGCACTGATCCCTGCGGAACACCACTGGTCACAGCCCTCCAATTAGAAAAGCATCCTTCCATTGCTACTCTCTGCCTTCTATGACCTAGGCAGTTCTGTATCCACCTTGCCAGCTCACCCCTGATCCCGTGTGACTTCACCTTTTGTACTAGTCTACCATGAGGGACCTTGTCAAAGGCCTTACTGAAGTCCATATAGACAACATCCACTGCCCTACCTGCATCAATCATCTTTGTGACCTCCTCGAAAAACTCTATCAAGTTAGTGAGACACGACCTCCCCTTCACAAAACCATGCTGCCTCTCACTAATACGTCCATTTGCTTCCAAATGGGAGTAGATCCTGTCTCGAAGAATTCTCTCCAGTAATTTCCCTACCACTGAAGTAAGACTCACCGGCCTGTAGTTCCCGGGATTTTCCTTGCTACCCTTCTTAAACAGAGGAACAACATTGGCTATTCTCCAGTCCTTCGGGACATCATCTGAAGACAGTGAGGATCCAAAGATTTCTGTCAAGGCCTCAGCAATTTCCTCTCCAGCCTCCTTCAGTATTCTGGGGTAGATCCCATCAGGCCCTGGGGACTTATCAACCTTAATATTTTTTAAGACGCCCAACACCTCGTCTTTTTGGATCTCAATGTGGCTCAGGCTATCTACACACCCTTCTCGAGACTCAACATCTACCAATTCCTTCTCTTTGGTGAATACTGATGCAAAGTACTCATTTAGTACCTCGCCTATTTCCTCTGGCTCCACACATAGATTCCCTTGCCTATCCTTCAGTGGGCCAACCCTTTCCCTGGCCACCCTCTAGCTTTTTATGTACGTGTAAAAAGCCTTGGGATTTTCCTTAACCCTATTTGCCAATGACTTTTCGTGACCCCTTCTAGCCCTCCTGACTCCTTGCTTAAGTTCCTTCCTACTTTCCTTATATTCCACACAGACTTTGTCTGTTCCCAGCCTTTTAGCCCTTACAAATGCCTCCTTTTTCTTTTTGACGAGGCCTACAATATCTCTCATTATCCAAGGTTCCCGAAAATTGCTGTATTTATCCTTCTTCCTCACAGGAACATGCCGGTCCTGAATTCCTTTCAACTGACACTTGAAAGCCTCTCACATGTTCAGATGTTGATTTGCCCTCAATCATCCGCCCCCAATCTAGCTTCTTCAGTTCCCGCCTAATATTGTTATAATTAGCCTTCCCCCAATGTAGCACATTCACCCTAGGACCACTCTTATCCTTGTCCACCAGCACTTTAAAACTTACTGAATTGTGGTCACTGTTCCCGAAATGCTCCCCCACTGAAACTTCTACCACCTGGCCGGGCTCATTCCCCAATACCAAGTCCAGTACCGCCCCTTCCCTAGTTGGACTGTCTACATATTGTTTTAAGAAGCCCTCCTGGATGGTCCTTACAGACTCCGCCCCGTCTAAGCCCCTGGCACTAAGTGAGTCCCAGTCAATATTGGGGAAGTTGAAGTCTCCCATCACCACAACCCTGTTGTTTTTACTCTTTTCCAAAATCTGTCTACCTATCTGCTCCTCTATCTCCCGCTGGCTGTTGGGAGGCCTGTAGTAAACCCCCAACATTGTGACTGCACCCTTCTTATTCCTGATCTTTACCCATATAGCCTCACTGCTTCTGAGGTGTCCTCCCGTAGTACAGCTGTGTTATCCTCCCTAACCAGTAGCGCAACGCCGCCACCCCTTTTACAACCCCCTCTATCCCGCCTGAAACATCTAAATCCTGGAACGTTTAGTTGCCAATCCTGCCCTTCCCTCAACCAGGTCTCTGTAATGGCAACAACATCATAGTTCCAAGTACTAATCCAAGCTCTAAGATCATCTGCATTACCCGTAATACTTCTTGCATTAAAACATATGCACTTCAGGCCACCAGACCCGCTGTGTTCAGCAACTTCTCCCTGTCTGCTCTGCCTCAGATCCACACTGTCCCTATTCCATAGTTCTCCCTCAATGCTCTAACCTTCTGACCTATTGTTCCCGTGCCCATCCCCCTGCTATACTAGTTTAAACCCTCCCTTGTGACACTAGCAAACCTCGCGGCCAGGATATTTATGCCTCTCCAGTTTAGATGCAACCCGTCCTTATATAGGTCACACCTGCCCCGGAAGAGCTCCCAGTGGTCCAGATAACGGAAACCCTCCCTCCTCCACCAGCTGTTTAGCCACGTGTTTAGCTGCTCTATCTTCCTATTTCTCGCCTCACTGGCACGTGGCACAGGGAGTAATCCCGATATTACAACCCTAGAGGTCCTGTCTTTTAACTTTCTGCCTAGCTCCCTGAACTCCTGCTGCAGGACCTCATGCCCCTTCCTGCCTCTGTCGTTAGTACCAATATGTACAACTACCTCTGCCTGTTTGCCCTCCCCCTTCAAGATGCCCTCTACCCGTTCGGAGACATCCTGGACCCTGGCACCAGGGAGGCAACATACCATCCTGGAGTCTCTTTCACATCCACAGATGCACCTATCTGTGCCCCTGACTATAGAGTCCCCTATTACTATTGTTCTTCTGCGCTTTGACCCTCCCTTCTGAACATCAGAGCTAGCCGTGGTACCACTGCTCTGGCTGCTGCTGTTTTCCCCTGATAGGCTATACCCCCGACAGTATCCAAAGGGGTATACCTGTTTGAGAGGGGGACAACCACAGGGGATTCCTGCACTGACTGCCTGCCCTTTCTGGTGGTCACCCATTTCTCTGCCTGCACCTTGGGTGTGACCACATTTATATAACTGCTATCTATGACGCTTTCCGCCACCTGCATGCTCCTAAGTGCATCCAATTGCTGCTCCAACCGAACCATGCGGTCTGTGAGGAGCTCCAGTTGGGTGCACGTTCTGCAGATGAAGCCATCCGGGATGCTGGAAGCCTCCCGGACCTGCCACATCTCACAGTCAGAGCACTGCACCCCTCTAACTGACATTGCGTCAATTAATTAGTAAATTAAAGTTAAAAGTTTTGTTTTTTTTAATTTTAAGTTACTGTTAACTAT
Organism: Scyliorhinus torazame; assembly: GCF_047496885.1. Taxonomy (NCBI): domain Eukaryota; kingdom Metazoa; phylum Chordata; class Chondrichthyes; order Carcharhiniformes; family Scyliorhinidae; genus Scyliorhinus; species Scyliorhinus torazame. The sequence continues at coordinate 124,589,689 of NC_092709.1, forward strand.
CTGTTTCCTAGCACTAGATTTCTACTATAAATGTGAAAGCTAAATATAGTACTCTCCGATCTCTGGCTTAGATACCCCTCTAAATTATAATTATGTAATTATGTTTAATTAGTTGCCAATGCTTAATTTTTTTAAATTTAGTGTAGATTCCCAACCAGCCACTCAGGTCACAGCTTTTCTGTGATGTCACTTCAGTCCCCCCCCCCCCCCCCCCCCCCCGCCTCCCCCCACACACACACAATTTGAAAAGGTAATAAAAGTAAAAATGAGTAAAAAATCACTTACTTACCTTCTGAGGGTCTCAGGTTCTCTCCCTGTTGATTAAAAGTTACAGGCCAGAAGAAAGAGAGACAACAAAACAGTAGGGAAAAAGCACCTTCTCCCACTCTTCACCGAATTACCTCACTGCACCAAATTACCAAGTTTCAAATTCTCACTCTGTCTGTGTCTCACTCATTCAGGCTGTGTCTCTTTGACCTGCGCAACACGATCTGGATGGTGATTTGGTGAAATAGATCTCCTGCCCATTGTAAACCAGCCAATTTGTATTCAATTGAAATCAATTGCCCCACAAGTTGCGATGATGACAATGAGCATCCTGCCGTGAAACGTTTAAAGAAATTCATACTTGGGAAATTATGAGCACAAACCAATGGCCACACTGGTCAGCTCGCTGCGGTGCAACGTGGCTGATAGAAACCAAGAGACACCCCTCCCAGGGTCTACTCAGCTTGCAACGCCTCGCGAGACCCACCCGATCTGGCGAGACGTTGCAATGTAAATCCCACCCATCGTGGGCGGTGTCTCAGCTAGTCGACAGCTAGTCTCACTCTAATGTGCAGATTCCCGAGGTACGTGAAGCTTTGGGATTCATCCATGTTCGCCCAGGAGACCTCGGGCATGCGCCGTTCATCATTAGTCCCCACAAGTAGTAACCAGACGGAACAGCACTTGAGGGGGTGTCCCAGGGGATCGGAGGCCACCAGCCGCATGCCGTTCAGGCAGGGTGATGCCCTGCATTGGTGTTGGGTGGAGTGCATGGGGGCCAGGGACCCTCCCATTGTGTATTCGGGCTGGGGGGTCGCGGGTCACTTCAGGGGCCTTGGAGATAGGGACGCCATTTAAAAATAGCGTACAGATCTCTCATTACAGTGCGGAATTCTGGCAAGCGGCATTCCCCAGTGTACAAAATGCTGAAGCTCCTTATATAACATGAGTAGCAACTAAACGCCCTCGCTATGGGATTTTGTTCCCAAATAGTTGAATGGCACTCTCTATTTCTGAGGTTTTGATTAAAGCCGAATAGAGGGATTTTATTCTGCATGTCGCCAAGTTTACTTGACCATCTATTGTTGGGAACTCAAAAGGGAAAATAATTCATTTGCTTTTCGTATTTTCTATGTTGTGTAAAATTCTGATTGCTCTGAGGACATGATGATTGGCCTTATTTTATGAAAAGCTGCAGTCTTTGAGGTGATGTTGTTCCCGGGGATGGTGAGGGAACTTGTATGTCCAAGTTAAGATGGTGAGAGGGAATCTTGGAGCTTCCCTCACGTAATCCTGAAACTCCCTCCCAAACAGTACTGTTTGCACCTACACCCCAGGGACAACAGTGGTTCAAGAAGTCAGACCACCATCACCTTCTCAAGGACAGCTAGTGATGGGTAATACATGCTGGCCTAGCCAGCGATGCCCATATTCCATGGTTAAAGTAGAATAGAATAGAATTTTTTAAAAGGTGTCCAAACGGAACATATGTATAAATATATACAAATTCATGCACCCTATTAGCAATAAACCAAGGTCACAATAAATATTCTTTGAAGATAGGGATATTATCAATCGAATATGAGTTTGAACAATGTGTGGGAAAATGGTTCATTTCTGCAACTGTCATATTGTGATTAAAACAACTGGCATGTGTTCCGTTACTTAGCTACTGAGAAAGTTCTTGTGATTCTTCTGTGGATTCTTTATTTTATACGCATGGGTGGATGAAGAGCCGTGTTAAATAATTTCATTACTTTGCCTGTATTTTCCAACTCATTTATTCTTGCTACCTGGTCAACTATTCATTTGTCTCATGCTATTATGATCATGCATTGGCATCACTGTTAGAATGGTGTCATTACCAGGAACATAACAAAATTGATGAGTCTGTGGCAGGAGTTCGAACAGAGCCATGCAGGAAATGGCAGCACAATGATGAGAGGCTTCCAGTAGTCATGATTATAGTAATCAACAATTTTGATACATTGGACTGATTTGCCTTATAGCCGCTATTTTATTTGGCAATGTTGCGGTTTCACGTTGTGCGGTACCAAATAAACAACATTATAATTACAATGGTCCTGAAATTACACGGTGCATATAAGGGCAGAAGTTTTTAACTTCTTCACTTTCAGTTAAAATAATATCAAAGATATTTTGTACAAATGTATTACGTACAAACGGGATATTCATATGGGTCCAAACCTTCCAGTCTCTGGGTTGTCAGAGACTGGTCGTACGACCAAGGATGTTAGAACTCTTTGGAAATTCTGACACGTGAACCTTTGTGGGAATTTCTCAGGAACTTTCAATTTCTGATGGGCAACTTCCCTGCTCCCAGGAGCATCTACTAATATGTCTGGCTGCATGAGCATCAGAGACTTTGGACTGTTCTATGGGACTCACCTGGATAGTTACCCAGGCCACTGCCATCCTACTCACTAGCCCACTTATCTCACCCACCTTACCACTCTACCCACCTAACCAATTACTCATTCGTCCACTCACCCATCCATTCAGCAACATTCAAACTGGACATAAACACGGCAGAGATCAGTAGTACTGTAAACCACCCCAACCCCACTCCCCAGGTACGACAGAAATTTCTGAGAGTCACTGTGCTCTGCATTTCTGTGAAAGCTGGACTCAGTTGATCCCAGAAGAAATGCAGAACAGCATTGATTTGGGGGAATGTTTGAGCAGGGTGCTAATCCGACAATGATTGTCACTTCTCAGAACATCCGGCCATAAGATCATTTTAACTTAACTTAAGGAATCTAAATTTCAGTCGGTGATCAGATTGGAATTTGGCTGCTATGGTTCCTTCAGAAAAAATAACATAATCTCCATCATTGGATTTCATAGGAGCTTTAACCAGAGGTGGACTTAAAACGAAACACACTGTGCCTAGGCACAGGGCCCTGACCAATGGGCGAGCCCCGTACTAGCCAGTCCCTATGGGCACCAATCAGAGCCTGATGGCTCATGAGCCTATCAGCAGGCAATGCAGAGCAACATTGGACTCTGATTGGTCGAGTCGCCTTAGAGTGGGAAAACACTGTTGAATGTTGAGGTAACGCAGAAGGAGAGATGCAGCAGTCAAGGTGACGATCTCCTGTGTTTACTTAAGTAACTTCTTTGCAAATTGACGAAAAAGGCCACGAGGGAGGGAGGTGGTGAGTCAGCCAGCCGGTCGCGACTCCGAAGCAAGCCATTGTCGATAGGAGCAGGGGCAACTTGACCACCAGGTCAAGCTGGGCAGGCCAAAGCATGGCAGCCAGCACCGCGGCAAAGTTGTCAAGGTGAGTTGCGAGGTGCCTCCAAGACTGGGAAAATTAGCAAAAGAAGGCATGAGGGAGGTGTGTGAGACAGTCAGCTGCTTGGACTCAGGGTGGCCGTTGTCAAGCAGCAAGGAGAGCAGAAGTGACTTGATCCCCAGGGCTGAGGAGAGCAGAAAAAGCTACTTAAAACAAGTGGTTAGGAGTGAGAGTGGTGGAGAGAGGGGAAAGGGGTTTAAGGTGAGTGTTGGTTATCTTTGCTTACCAGGATCATCCTGGGAAAACGTGTGGCTTTGATAGAAGAGAATGTAGTTTCCCAACAATTGCCTCCCACTCTACCTGACTGAGGATTTTAATGGTGGCTGGCATTGTTCAGGTCCTTTCCCAATCGTGAGCCAGTTAATTCTGCAAGAAGAGTGGGAGTAAAGTAATGTGTGGCACATGTAAATGGTGCAGACTTGAGAAGCAGCTTCATACAGTGGCCATACTGAGATGGAGAAACAACAAGCTGTGAGATGATCATGTCGGAAATTGACTTCAGTATACCATCTGGGGGTCAATTATAACAGTTCCCAATAGTTAGGAAAGGGGTAACAGCAGGTCCGCCATCTATTTCACACCGAGCTTGATCTTTCACGCCTTTGGCCTTTAGATGTCTGTTTCCCACATTGTGGGAAAAGTTAAAAACAACCCCTTGCAGGAAATTACTGGAAGAACTAAATGCGTCCCAGTTACTAACAGATAAATACAAACGTTCTGTTTTGAGGAACGGAGCAACAGGTAAGCGTGGGTTGCCGCCAGGTGCTCCGGATTCCTCCCACAGTCCAAAGATGTGCAGGTTAGGTGGATTGGCCATGCTAAATTGGCCTTAGTGTCCAAAATGATTAGGTGAGGGTACTGGGTTACGGGAATAGGGTGGAGGTGTGGGCTTAAGTGGGGTTAAGGGCTGGTACAGACTCGATGGGCTGAATGGCCTCCTTCTGCACTGTCAATTCTATGATCTATGATTAGAATAGGAAGGACTCATTGTGATTGGAGGAACTTTGGAACAGAGGAGGAAAGTGTTGGTGCGAAAGGATGTGCCTGTAGGAAAATGTAATGTCGAATAATTTTGAACATTGATGTATCTGTGGCACTGACGCCACCAGGTGATGGCTCTGGCATTGGCCTCCTCCCTGAAAACCTGTGATAGAGTCAAAATGGGCATCTGCCAGCCATCTGAGAGGAATTCGACCTGCTTGTGAGCGATCACTGTTCCACAGGGTCCTCTGCCGCAGTGCTTCTTAGATGCCCATGCTACAGCCTTAATGTCTCAGCAACAGTGGGCAAAAATGCACCTTGGTTAAAAAATTGAAAACGCACTTCAAATATTTGGCAGCCCCCAGTGGAAAACCTGCCCCCTCCCCTCACTGACCCCTTTCCCCAGACTGTCCCGCAGCACTGGAAACATTCCGGCTATGCACGCAGCTCACCAATGAATATTGAATGACCCCCTAACATCAGAATGGTTCAGGCCTCAGATCAGTGAAATCAGGCAGGCAACCTGTGCTGTGTTATGCTTCTTCATGTAGCATAAGCTGCTTCCTTGATGTATACTCTGACAAAGGAAGGTTCAGAATTGGAGACAGGTTTAACGCATTTATTGAACAGTTAACAATTCTCCTACTTGAGTTCGACTCTCCTGCTAATCTTACTATAGTAACTCAATCTAACTAACCAGTCTGCTCTAATCCATGCGGTGGGTGTGATGCTTCCTGATCTGCCCCTGTCTCTCTGAGTGTCGCCTATGGAAAGAGAAAGAGCATGTGTGCCCTGTCCTTTTATATGGGTAGCCCCCTTGTGGTAGTGTCACCTCTGGGTGTGTCTTGACTGCCCATTGGTCGTGTCCTATCTTACTGACCTATTGGTTGAATGTCTGTGTGTCATGTCTCTGGTGCTCCCTCTAGTGTTTACTCAGTCCTAGTGTATTTGCATTAACCCCTTGTGTATTTACGGTGTCCTAGTGTATCTACTTTAACCCCTTGTGTATTTACAGTGATGCATATCACCACATCCCCCCTTTTTTCGTGTTACATATTTTTTGTCCCGTGTTAAAGAAAATTGAACAAAATAGGTAGATAAGTGATGACATGTACAAATCATGATGAGTGTTGATGACGCAATAAGTCCAAATCATATGTATGAGTCCGAAGTTCATGAATTAACATGGTCAAGTGGCTTCCTTGTTTTGTTGGTGAAGTGGTGATGATGATGGTGGCATTTCCATGTGAACGCCATCAGTGTCCCTGTGCTTAAGGAACCAAGAAGTGGTCAAATGACTTTGTTGTCTGATTTGGACTCTTTTTTTCTATGCTTGTGGTAGCGATGCAGTATGTAACCTGTGTCATCCGGCCTGGGCTGTTTCTTGTGATTGTGATATCGATGCAGTATGCCATCTGCCTTGAAAGCTGGTTTGCTTGTTCGTAGTGGAGCAAACTTGAATCGGTGAGATTTGCTGTCATGCCATGGAATGGCTGTACTGTTGCCAGTGTTAGGAGCTGTGCTGTTACAGTGTCCTGCATTTGCAGAGTTGTACCATGTCGTACCAGTCGTTGTTCCAGTGTTATTGTTTTTGTCATGCTTGTTGTTGACGTTGCCTTTGGTGCTCTTCTTGTTGTTGTCAGTGTTGTTGATTTTGTTGTTGTGCTCAATGACCACCCTCTGTGGATAATACGAGTCCTTCGTGTCAGCTGCTGTTTCCTTGAGCGTGCCGTCACTGAGTTTGCGGCGCTCTCCGTCTGGAGTCAAATCTGGCTTACTTGAATCAGCTTTGGCTTGTCGATGCTCCCCGTCTGGAGTCATTTCAGGTTCACTTGAGTCACCTGAGGTTTCTTGATGCTCCCCGTCCGGAGTCACTTCATTCAGGAATGCATTTGCTTGTGGAGAGGCTCGGGCAGATGAGGTTCGAATTAACGTGGTGTCACCGGAGTCACCAGTAGTCTCACTGTGATTGTCGAGTGCCTCTGTACACACTAGCTGAGATCTGTCACGTTACACATCTGGTATGGGAAGTGGGATGCCGTCGTCACTTGTCGCACATGCAGTGGGTAGAGCCTCAGTGTCTTCTTGTCGTTCACTTGAGCATGGTAGACTGTCATTATCTTCTTGCTGTGCACTTGAGCGTGGTAGACTGTCATAGTCTGCTTGCTGTTCACTTGAGGTTGCTCGACCTTCATGGTCTTGTTCATGCAAGGACTGTGCTCTGGAGTCTTGTGTTGCTTCCATCGTGGAGTCTATCCACGAGCTCGCTGTGGAGGCTTGTGTCACTCTCTCTGTGGAGTCATGCAGCGTTCCTTGTGTGGAATCATGCATTGGTCTCGCTGTGGAGACTGTCATCGTTTTCTGTGTGGAGGCTGGGACCCTTTGTGGTGCGTGGACCACTCTCTGTGCGGCAGCAGGCCGCTCTCTGTGGGCTTGTGCCGCTCTCTGTCTCTTGTCGTCAGGCCGCAGAATAATCCTGCACTCACGACTCGGGATGTCATATATGCTGGGCTGAAGATCCTCAAATCCGAAGAACTCGTCCATATCTGTGTCGGATTCTTCACTGTACAACACATCACATTGCGGTTCGGATTTGGTACTGGGGTCGCCATCTCCAAAGATGAAATCTTCGTCTGAGTCACAGTCTTCAGGGACCATATCATCACTTTTTGTGTCGGAGCTGTCATTGTGCTCGCGATGTCCAAAGAAGTCATCAACGTCTGAGTCGTAGTTGTCAAGGACTAGATCATTACTTTGGGCGGTGCTAACTGCTTGTTGCAGGGTTCTACGGAGGTTACTTTCAGCGACTTGTCGAAGTTCACGCATTGTGCTGTCGTTCCAGGTGAAAGAATTGTGTTTTCTGGATTTAATTTTTTTTAAACTGTTTTGGGACATTTCCCCTTTAAGTGGGCATGGTCCAGGGCCTCTGACGCCATGACGCTTGTGACGTATAGAGTAGGAACGGAACGCGCATGCGCAGATCGCTTCTCCTTTACTGTGCATCGTTTGCGCAACTGCGCATGCGCAGCTTCTCGCGCAAAACACTGTTTTGCCAGTACGCTTCTTTTGGGGAACTGCACATGTGCGGTTCCTTTCCCAAGATGTCTGCCAATCAAAACTGCCGTTTTCTGCATTTGCAGGCCTACCTTCGCCTCGTGGTAAGTATTGGCACCTCTTTTACCATTCTACCTTGCGTTTTCCTCGCAGAATTCTTGAAACTTGTCCAGGACTGCCTGGAAGTCTCTCTTTTCTTGCCCCCTGGAGTACTTGAAGGTCTCGAAGATTTCTGCTGCTCTTGCACCCATGATGGTGAGTAGCAGCTTTATTTTCTCTGCATCCGCCATGCCATCTAGGTCAGACGCTACCAGGTAGATCTCGAATCTCTGTCGGAACGCACACCAGTTTGCACTGAGATTGCCGTGGTACCTGAGCTGCTGTGGAACCGGAACCTCGAACATCTTGCCTGGGTGCTGTTGCTGGTAGTCACGGATTTGTTGAGTTGAACTATAGGGATTCAACAGGTCACTAACTGGTACGATGTTGTGATATGGGCAGCACGGTAGCATTGTGGATAGCACAATTGCTTCACAGCTCCAGGGTCCCAGGTTCGATTCCGGCTTGGGTCACTGTCTGTGCGGAGTTGGCACATCCTCCCTGTGTGTGCGTGGGTTTCCTCCGGGTGCTCCGGTTTCCTCCCATAGTCCAAAGATGTGCAGGTTAGGTGGATTGGCCATGATCAATTGCCCTCAGTGTCCAAAACTGCCCTTAGTGGTGAGTGGGGTTACTGGGTTATGGGGATAGGGTGGAGGTGTGGACCTTGGGTAGGGTACTCTTTCCAAGAGCCGGTGTAGACTCGATGGGCCGAATGGCCTCCTTCTGCACTGTAAATTCTATGATAAGCTGCTTCCTTGATGTATACTCTGACAAAGGAAGGTTCAGACTTGGAGATAGGTTTAACTCATTTATTGAACAGTTAACAATTCTCCTACTTGAGTTCGACTCTCCTGCTAATCTTACTATAGTAACTCAATCTAACTAACCAGTCTGCTCTAATCCATGCAGTGGGTGTGATGCTTCCTGATCTGCCCCTGTCTCTCTGAGTGTCGCCTATGGAAAGAGAAAGAGCATGTGTGCCCTGTCCTTTTATATGGGTAGCCCCCTTGTGGTAGTGTCACCTCTGGGTGTGTCTTGACTGCCCATTGGTCGTGTCCTATCTTACTGACCTATTGGTTGAATGTCTGTGTGTCATGTCTCTGGTGCTCCCTTTAGTGATTATTCAGTCCTAGTATATTTGCATTAGCCCCTTGTGTATTTACAGTGTCCTAGTGTATCTACATGAACCCCTTGTGTATTTACAGTGATGCATATCACCACAACCTGGTCATCCCATCCTTTGCCTGCTGAATAACTAACCAAAGCAAAAGTCTACCCAACCCGGTAGACCCAAAAGTCTACCCAACCCATTCTGTGATGCAGAATGAATCATGTGACAACTACTAAAATTGCTGTTATGGCATCTCCGTTGCTGGACCAATAGCTCCAGTTAACAGCCCTCCACCCCTCACCAACTCCCTCTATGGATTGGGGGGGGGGGGGGGGGGGGGGGTTAAGAATGCAAAATTTGAAAGTGTATGCTTCCTGCAAGATTTATTCCTATTTTAAATGTGTTCATACAATTGCAGCCATTGTTTCCTCCGAAGCTCAGTCCATTTTTCATCTTGGTGAAAGGTCAATTCCCCCTCAGTTTACCTGAACAGGTGCCGGAATGTGGCGACTCGGGACTTTTCACAGTAACTTCATTGCAGCGTTAATGTAAGCCTATTTGAGACAATAACGATTATTATTACTTTTAGATTATTATTACTATTATGTTATCTCCTATCTCCCAGATCCTGTGCCGATGCACACGACCAATGCTGAATCAGCTAACTGTCCCCGGCTGCTTTCCGACTACTTCTTCATGGATTCCAATTGATTTATTTTTCTTATTTGAAATATAGGTAGAGGATGATATTTGTGTTTTTTCCCCTGGAATCCTTCTGTCTCATGGCAGCTTGTGTTGAGATAAGTGAGCTCACACGTAGCTTGGCAAAGACTGAGGGTAAAATTAGATTGCTAACAGATACAAAGAAGAGAATCACTGGAGATGTATGAAGTATTGATTTGTCGTCGGGTGCCCTGGGACATGATGTGTTGTTGGTCACTATGAAAGGGAACTGCATTTGATCTTCCTCTCCCAATAGTTAGTTTGTTCCACCAGGACTGGTGGTGGGCTCCAGCACATAGATCAGCTTAGAGCTTTTGGTTTGGAAAGCCTTTCACAAGCTGCCTCTGCACAGTCCTGTGTTCTTCCAATTGCAAAGTAGTGTGCAATGTGGCAATCAGCATACTTTTGAATCTTCTATTTAGACGTGGATAAGACAATAAGACATAGGAGCAGAATTAGGCCACTCGGCCCATTGTTGCTAACTTTGGTTGGCTCTTAATTCTATGCCCGTTGGGTCTTTACTGAATTTGCTGTTTCTATAACCTTTGCTTTAGAGTCGCCAGGTATCTTTATGATACCGCCACGAGGTTCAAGTTCAAGTACTGATCAATCACTCAACAGACCAATTAGTAAGATTCAAATCAAAACACATTTTGAATACACAGTAAATCACTACTCATGCATAAACTCTACTTTCTAGACTATTCACTGTCACTAAAAGGCCTATACTTAGCTTCGGAATTGGCCCACCAGGTCAGGGGAACAAATGGCCTTTCATTCGATCTGAGTCTGCAGGATTCAAAAGCTGGTATGGACTGGTAGATAGTAGCGCCTATCTCGTAGCGTGCGTTGACTGGAGACTTACTTGGTTGATGCGGCAGCTTAGACAGTTCACTCTCAAGGGTTGATTCGTGTTGCTGAGTGACCCTGCCAAAGAAGGACGATTTTAACTTGGGGACTCTACTTTATAGTCCCCAGGGGCTTCACGGCCCTTCGGGGCGGACCCTGTATCTGGTTCCAAGTGACTCATCTATGTTTCGATCACTTGGATCAATTTCTCCAATACAGGAGTTGTTTCCTGATCGCTGGGCGGTCCCTGAGCATTTCCCTATTTAGAAAATAGTCTATGCCTAGATTCCTCCTTCCAAAGTGCATATCCTCACATCTTTCCACATTGTATTTAATTTGCCACTTCATTGCCCACTTTCCCAGTTCGTCCAAATCCTTCTGCAGCTCCCTTGCTTCCTCAATACTACCTGTCCCTCTACAGATCTTTGTATCATCGGCAAACTTAGCAACAGTGCCTTCAGTTCTTTCTTCCACATAATTAATGCATATTGTGAAAAGTTGTGGTCCCAGCACTGATCCTGAAAAAGACCCCTTCATCCCCACTCTCTGCCTTCTGCCAGTCAGCCAATCCTGCCATGCCAGGATCCTACCCTTAACACCATGGGCTCTTCACTTATTTAACAGTCTCCTATGCGGCACCTTGTCAAAGGCCTTCTGGAAATCTAAATAAATCACGTCCACTGGTTCTCCTTTGTCTAACTTCCTTGTTACCTCCTCAAAGAACTCAAAACAGATTTGTCAGACACGACCTCCCTTTGACAAAGCCGTGCTAACTCAGTCCTATTTTACCATGCACTTCAAGTACTCCGCAATCTCATCTTTACTAACGGACTCTAAAATCTTACCAATGACCGAAGTCAGGCTAACTGGCCTATAATTTCCCATCTTCTGCCTCCCTCCCTTCTTAAACAGTGGTATTACATTAGCCACTTTCCAGTCCTCTGGGAGCTTCCTGCCTCCAGTGATTCCTGAAAGATCATCACCAATGCTCTACAATTTCCTCAGCTATCTCTTTTAGAACCCTGGGTTGTAGTTCATCTGGTCCTGGAGACTTATCCACCTTCAGACCTTTCAGATTTCCCAGGACCTTCTCCTTAGTAATGGTCACTGCACTCACCTCTGCCCCCTGGTTCTCCTGGAGCTCTGGCATCCCACTGGTGTCTTCCACCGTGAAGACTGATGCAAAGTAACTATTCAGTTCCTCTGCCATTTCTTTGTTTCCTATTATTACTTCTCCAGCCACGTTTTACTGTCGTGCAATGTCAATTTTTGCCTCTCTCTTACCTTTTATATATTGAAAAAAACTCTTCCTATCTTCCTTTATATTACTAGCTAGCTTGCACTCATACTTCATCTTCTCCCCCCTTATTGTTTTTTTAGTTGTCCTCTGCTCGCTTTTAAAGGCTTCCCAATCCTCTGGCTTCCCACTAATTCTCGCCATTTTGTATGCTTTTTCTTTAGCTTTTATGCTGTCCTTGACATCCCTCATCAGCCATGGATGCCTTGTCCTCCCCTTAGCATGTTTCCTCCTTGGGATGAATTTCTGTTGTGCCTCCCTAATAACCTCCAAAAACCCCTGCCATTGCTGTTCCACTGTCTTTCCTGCTCGGTTCCTTTTCAACTCAGGCCAGCTCCTCCCTCATGTCTTTGTAGTTACCCTTGTTTAATTATAATACTGTTACATCTGATTCCAGCTTCTCCCTCTCAAACTGCATATTGTGGTCACTGCTCCCTCAGGGTTCCTTCACCTCAAGTCTGCCTCATTCCACATCACCAAATCCAGAATTGCCTGTTCCCTAGTAGGCTCTATCACAAGCTGCTCCAAAAAACTATTTCTTAGACATTCCACAAATTCCTTTTCTTGGGATCCACTACCAACCTAATTTTCCCAGTCCACCTGCATATTGAAGTCTCCCATGATTATTGTAATATTGCCTTTTTTACATGAAATGAAATGAAATGAAATGAAAATCGCTTATTGTCACAAGTAGGCTTCAAATGAAGTTACTGTTAAAAGCCCCTAGTCGCCACATTCCGGCGCCTGTTCGGGGAGGCTGTTACGGGAATCGAACTGTGCTGCTGGCCTGCCTTGGTCTGCTTTCAAAGCCAGCGATTTAGCCCTGTGCTAAACAGCCCCTATGCCTTTTCTATCTCCTGATTTATTTTCTGCTCCACATCCTGACTACTGCTAGGGGGCCTGTACATACCTCCCATCAGGGTCTTTTTACCTTTGCGATTCCTCAACTCTACCCACAGATGTTCTATGCCTTCTGCTCCTATATCGCTCTATGCTATCGATTTAACTTCATTCCTTACTAACAATGCAACCCCGCCCCCTTTGCCCATCTGTTGTCCTTTTGATAGGACATATACCCTTGGTTATTTAGATCCCTGCTCTGATCCCCTTGCAGCCACGTCTCTGTGATGCCCAGAACATCATACCGGCCAATTTCAATGTGCGCAACAAGCTCATTTACCTTGTTCCGTATACTGCGCGCATTTAGGTACAACACCCTCAATCCTGCATTGACCACCTCCCTTTTCACACTCTCCTCAGTCACTGTACCCTGTACTGTGGCCCTTTTTGATTTTTGACTATGGCTTCTCTGCCTTACACTTTCCCACTAACTACTTTTTGTTTCTGGCCCCGTCTTTCTTCCCTCCGAATTCCTGCATCGGTTCCCACTCCCCTGCCACATTAGTTTAAACCCTCCCCAACAGCACTAGCAAACACCCCGCCCTCGTACATCGGTTCCAATCCTGCCCAGTGCAGACCGTCCGGTTTGTGCTGGTCCAACCTCCCCCAGAACCGGTTCCAATACCCCAGGAATCTGAATCCCTCCCTCTTGCACCATCTCTCAAGCCACGCCACCATCCTATCTATCCTGACATTCCTACTCTGACTAGCTCGTGGCACTGGTAGCAATCCTGAGATTACTGCCTTTGAGGTCCTACTTTTTAGTTTAACTTCTAACTCCCTGAATTCAGCTTGTAAGACCTCATCCTGTTTTTTTACCTATATCGTTGGTGCCTATGTGCACCACAACAGCTGGCTGTTCACCCACCCCCCTCCACCCCCAAGAATGTCCTGCAGCCACTCCGAAACATCCTTGACCCTTGCACCATGGAGGCAACATACCATCCTGGAGTCTTGATAGCGTCCGCAGAACCACCTGTCTATTCCCCTTATGATTGAGTCCTCTATCGCGATAGCCCTGCCATTCTTCTTCCTGCCCTCCTGTGTGCGTGGTTAGATTGTGTGCCATATGCCTCCATCTGGTTGATATGGAACCACGCAGTCTTTCCATTGGGGTACTTTATCTTGTAGACGGAAGGGCTTACTTTGTCCGCATTGGAGTACGGACCCGAATACTTAGGTGACAGGAATGTGCTGGGGTTGTAAACGGAGAGCATGACTTGCTCTCCTACACAGAACTCAGTCTTATCGAACAGGCCTTGCTCTGTTTCTTTCTTGTGCCCAATTTCACTGTGGCTGCTAGCTGAGCCGTTTTAATATTCTCCACTAATTGTTTGACTGCGTTCTCGTGTGTGAGGGCCGTCACTTCGGGGCTGGTCAGATCTAAGCCTCATAAAAATTCTGTACATTTCATGGGGCGTCCGGTCATCAGGGTGTGTGGGGTGTAACCTGTGGATGTGGAAACTGTATTTCGCAAAAACATCAGCGCAAAAGGGAGGACCGAATCCCAAGTGGTGTTGTTTTGCTGGACCATTTTTCTGAGGGTTGATTTTAGGGTCCGATTCATGCGCTCCACGATACCACTTGACTGGGGGTGGTATGCAATGTGGAATTTTGGGGTAATGCCAAATATCGTGAGGACGTTCTTCATGACACGTCCCGTAAAATGGGAGCCTTGGTCGGATTCAATGCTGCGGGGGAGTCCCCATAGAAGTTTACAGCATGGAAACAGGCCCTTCGGCCCAACCAGTCCATGCCGCCCAGTTTTTACCATTAAGCTAGTCCCAGTTGCCCGCACTTGGCCCATAACCCTCTATACCCATCTTACCCATGTAACTATCTAAATGCTTTTTAAAAGACACAATTGTACCCGCCTCTACTACTACCTCTGGCAGCAGATTCCAGACACTCACTACCCTCTGAGTGAAGAAATTGCCCCTCTGGGCACTTCTGAATCTCTCCCCTCTCACCTTAAACCTATGCCCTCTAGTTTTAGACTCCCCTACCTTTGGGAAAAGATGTTGACTCTCTACCTTATCTATGCCCCTCATTATTTTATAGACCTCTGTAAGATCACCCCTAAGCCTCCTACTCTCCAGGGAAAAAAGTCCCAGTCTATCCAGCCTCTCCTTATAACTCAAACCATCAAGTCCCGGTAACATCCTAGTAAATCTTTTCTGCACTCTTTCTAGTTTAATAATATCCTTTCTATAATAGGGTGACCAGAACTGCACACAGTATTCCAAGTGTGGCCGTACCAATGTCTTGTACAACTTCAACAAGACGTCCCAACTCCTGTATTCAATGTTCTGACCAATGAAACCAAGCATGCCGAATGCCTTCTTCACCACCCTGTCCACCTGTGACTCCACCTTCAAGGAGCTATGAACCTGTACTCCTAGATCTCTTTGTTCTATAACTCTCCCCAACGCCATACCATTAACTGAGTAGGTCCTGGCCTGATTCGATCTGCCAAAATGCATCACCTCACATTTATCTAAATTAAACTCCATCTGCCATTCGTCGGCCCACTGGCCTAATTGATCAAGATCCCGTTGCAATCCTAGATAACCTTCTTCACTATCCACTGTGCCACCAATCTTGGTGTCATCTGCAAACTTACTAACCATGCCTCCTAAATTCTCATCCAAATCATTAATATAAATCACAAATAACAGTGGACCCAGCACCGATCCCTGAGGCACACCACTGGTCACAGGCCTCCAGTTTGAAAAACAACCCTCTACAACCACCCTCTGTCTTCTGTCGTCCAGCCAATTTTGAATCCAATTGGCAACCTCACCCTGGATCCCGTGAGCTTTAACGTTCTGCAACAACCTACCATGCGGTACCTTGTCAAAGGCTTTGCTAAAGTCCATGTAGACAACGTCTACTGCACTGCCCTCATCTACCTTCTTGGTCACCCCCTCAAAAAACTCAATCAAATTTGTGAGACATGATTTTCCACGCACAAAGCCATGCTGACTGCCCCGAATCAGTCTTTGCCTCTCTAAATGCTTGTAGATCCTGTCTCTCAGAATACCTTCTAGCAACTTACCTACTACAGACGTTAGGCTCACCGGTCTGTAGTTCCCAGGCTTTTCCCTGCTGCCCTTCTTAAACAAGGGCACAACATTCGCCACTCTCCAATCTTCAGGCACCTCACCTGTGGCTGCCGATGATTCAAATATCTCTGTTAGGGGACCCGCAATTTCCTCCCTAGCCTCCCTCAACATCCTGGGATACATTTCATCAGGTCCCGGGGATTTATCTACCTTGATGCGCTTTAAGACTTCCAGCACCTCCTCCTCTGTAATATGCACACTTCTCAAGACATCACTATTTATTTCCCTTAGTTTCCTAACATCCATGCCTTTCTCCACCGTGAATAAAGCTGAGAAATATTCATTCAGGATCTCACCCAACTCTTGTGGCTCTGCACATAGATGTCCTTGTTGATCCTTAAGAGGCCCTACTCTGTCCCTAGTTACTCTTTTTCCCTTTATGTATCTGTAGAAGCTCTTTGGATTCTCCTTTGCATTATTTGCCAAAGCAATTTCATGTCCCCTTTTTGCCCTCCTGATTTCCCGCTTAACTCTATTTCGACAATCTCTATACTCTTCAAGGGATCCACTTGATCCCAGTTGTTTATGTACGTCATATTCCTCCTTCTTCTTTTTGACCAGAGTCTCAATATCTCGAGTCATCCAGGGTTCCCTACTTCTACCAGCCTTGCCCTTCACTCTAAAGGGAATGTGCTTACCCTGAACCCTGGTTAACACATTTTTAAAAGCCTCCCATTTACCAGCCGTCCCTTTGCCTGCCAACAGTCTCCCCCAATCTACCTCTGAAAGTTCCTGTCTGATACCATCAAAATTGGCCTTGCCCCAATTAAGAATTTTAACTCTTGAGCCAGACCTATCATTCTCCATAGCTATCTTAAAACTAATGGAGTTATGTTCACTTGTCCCAAAGTGATCCCTCACTAACACTTCTGTCACTTGCCCTTCCTTATTTCCCAAGACGAGGTCAAGTTTTGCCCCCTCTCTAGTCGGTCCATCCACATACTGAATGAGAAATTCCTCCTGAATACACTCAACAAATTTCCCTCCATCCAAGCCCCTAATGCTATGGCTGTCCCAGTCAATGTTGGGAAAGTTAATATCCCCTACTATTAGCACCCTATTATTCTTGCAGCTATCTGTAATCTCCTTACATATTTGCTCCTCAATTTCCCGCTGACTATTTGGGGGCCTGTAGTACAGTCCTATCAAGGTGATCTCTCCCTTCTTATTTTTCAGTTCCACCCATATAGACTCAGTGGGCGAACCCTCGGATATATCCCCTCTAAGTACTGCCGTGATGTTCTCCCTAATCAAAAACGCCACTCCCCCTCCTCTCTTACCTCCTGTTCTATCCTTTCTATAGCATCTGTACCCCGGAACATTGAGCTGCCAGTCCTGCCCCTCCCTTAGCCATGTTTCAGTCATAGCTATAATATCCCAGTCCCATGTGCCCATCCATGCCCTGAGTTCATCCGCTTTGCCCGTCAGGCCCCTTGCATTGAAATAAATGCAGTTTAATGTAGACGTTCCTTGCTCTCTGCCCTGCTTTCTCTGGTCATGCTTTACACACTCTCCCTTCCTGCCTTTTGTTTCTGTCCCCGCTGACTTCCTACATCGGTTCCCATCCCCCTGCCACATTAGTTTAAACCCTCCCCAACTGCACTAGCAAACACACCCCCGAGAACATTGGTTCCGGTCCCACCCAGATGCAGACCGTCCGATTTGATGTGGTAAATCTCGTAAAGATGTGGTGGGTGAGGATCTTGGCTGTGGTCTTTGCCGTGTTTGTTCTGGATGGGAATGCTTCCACCCATTTTGTAAACGTGTCTATCACCACGAGTACATATTTATAACCATTCCTGCAAGGGGGCAATGATCCTATATAATCATCTGGAGATTAGACAAGGGGCCATTAACGGGTCGGGTGTGACTGAGCTGAGCCTTTTTGGCGTATCTGTCCGGGGTGTTCTGGGCACAGATAAGGCAATTCTCGATGTAGTGATTTACATCGTCCTTTAAATTCGGCCACCAACAAAGCTGCTTGAGGTGGGCTGTAGTGGGATCGATTCCCTGATGTCCATGACTGTCATGGAACAAACAAATCAGTTGATTCCTGTCCTGTTCAGGAACCACATAAAGGGTGTCTTTTAACACCACACAGTCATGTGTGGTCAGAGCATTTTTAAACCTCTCATATTGTGCTGGATAGTTTCCTTTTAAAATCTTGCTGAGATTGCTGTCCTGCTTCTGGGCCTGCACCAAATCCTCGATATTAGTCTGCGAGATCTGAACTGCATTCACTGGTGCGCTTTCGGGGAGTGTCCAGAAATATCCGTGCCTGGAACCTGCTTTAGCCAGTGCGTCGGCTTTTACATTTCCAGGGGGGGAGGAACGATGGTGACTTCGAACTTTGACTATCCCAAAAGTCCTGTTCTGTGCTCACTCTAAAATGTGACGGAGCAATGGGGCTGAAGGGAGGGGTTTTCTGTCTGCGGAAACAAATCCTCTTGCTTTCCACAGGGGTAGGAATTCCGTAAGGCTGTTGCAGATATAGAGTCTGTCCGAGTATATGTCTGCTGGGCTGGGGAAGGAATCTGGGTGTTCCACTATGTATGCGATGGCTGCAAGTTCTGCCGCCTGCGCGCCTAAGTGTCCTGGAAGTTTTATTGCTATTTCCTCGACATAAATACTGCATCCTGTTATGCGCTTCCCTTCTAATATTGTGGAAGATCCATCCACATATATCTTTATGGGTTTGCACGTGTCTGTGTGCTTGGGGCTCTGGGGTGAACTACCTATCTTTCTGGGGGGGGTTTTAGCAATAAAGGGGCCTGTGTTGTGGTGTGGAGAGATAATTTCACATCCATGGGGGGTTCCGGGGCACTGTAGGTTGTCGGATAAAAAAGTGTGGATCTTTGTCCTTTTAACAGTGATTATCATATATTATCATAGAATTTACAGTGCAGAAGGAGGCCATTTGGCCCATTGAGTCCGCACCAGCTCTTGGAAAGAGCACCCCACCCAAGGTCAACACCTCCACCCCATCCCCACAACCCAGTAACCCCACCCAACACTAAGGGCAATTGATGTCCCGTCCCTGCAAAAGAAGGGTCCATCTAGCTGCTCTTATCTGACTAACTGTACCGTCCTTGAGTCGCCTGTCCAGTAAAAGTTGGGTGGGGCTGTGTTCGGTGAGAATTGTGATGGGGTTGAGTCTGGTAATGTACGAAAAATACTGCACTGCCCAAAATACTGCGAGCAGGTGCCTTTCACAGGCTGAAAATCCCTGCTCCATAGCATCTAAAACTCTGGAGGCGTAAGCCACGGGCCTTAACTGTTCGTGCCGTTCCTGAAGGAGCACGGCCGAAAGGGTGTGGTCTGTTCTTGCTACCTCTATGGCGTAGGGGGCACTTGTAGTGCGGGGGCTTCTGTGAGTGCTCTTTTCAATGCATCCACAGCATCCGTATGCTGCGGAAGCCATTCCCAGGGGGCTCCTTTCTTTAGGAGGTCTGAGAGGGATGCTGCCTTGCTGGCGAAACCGTCAATGTGGTTTCGGCAGCAGCCAACCAGTCCTAAAAATGACCGGAGGGCTGAAACGTTCTGGGGAAGGGGCAGTTTAGCAATCGAGTCAATCCTTTTATGCGCGATCTCGCGTTTACCATGTGTGATAATTGTACCCAAATATATCATTGTCTTCCAAAATCTGGGCCTTTTTGGGGTTAACTTTACATCCAATTGCTTGTAGGAGTTCCAGGAGTTCGGACAGAAGCTCTGTGATGAACGGTTACTGCCTTATCATCATGTAAGGTGATGTCTCCTTTAAGACCGGGCTTGGAACCCTGGGGACTCCGCCTCTGGCTCCGCCCATCTGGGAGCAATACATAAAGGCCTGCCTCATGGTCTGTATAGCAGTCAGCTCTCGTCCATAGCTGTAGCATAGTTATTAGTCTAATAAAGCCTTCTTTGGTATGACTGGTACCTCAATTTATTAGACTAAACTAGATTCAGGATGGACGCAGGCCTAAAACCAGAGACGCTCAATCTGGAAGCACGAACGCCGGAGGCAAAGGAAAATTTTAAATACTGGCTGCGGTGCTTCGAGACCTACCTGGACTCCGCAGAGACTCCCATCCTGGGGCCACGCAAGCTGCGTCTACTCCGCGCCCGGGTGAGTCACAGAATCTCCGCCACGCTCGAAAATGCGACGACTTATGAGGAAGCGATTGAGTTGCTCCGCAAGCGGTTTGTCAAACCCGTCAATGAGGTGCACGCCCGGCATCTGCTCTCTACCTGCCGGCAGCGCTCGGGGGAATCGCTCGACGAGTTTGTTGAGAAACTCACCGCGCTGGCCAGGGACTGTGACCATCAGGATGTGACAGGGGAAGTCCATATGAACCTGCACATCAGAGATTCTTTCGTGTCCGGAATCCGCTCGACCTACATCCGGCAGCGGCTGCTAGAAAACAGTGCAAAAGACCTCCAGGAGACGCTAACGCTCGCCTCCTCGCTGGAGGTGGCCCGACATAACTTGGGTACGTACCCCGCGGACTCTGCCAGCCCCCCCCCGGACTTCCTCAGACTCACCCGTATTACAGGCCTGCGCCACGCGGCGACCCGCTCACCATGGGGGCACACCTTGCTCCTTCTGCGGGCAGGGCCAGCACCCACGCCCACGCTGCCCAGCCCGCTCCGCAATCTGCAGCGACTGCGGGAAGAAGGGGCACTTTGCGAGGGTCTGCCTGGCCAGACCCAGGGGCCAGAAAAACAAAGAACAGCCGGCCCGAAAATCAGGCTCTCAGGCCCGCAGGCCTCGCAATGCTGCTGCGCACCGACCCGACACGCCCTCTTCTGACACGTCATCAGTCTCGTGCGAATCCTGGGAGCGGCCATCTTGTCGGCGGCCATCTTCTCGACCTGACACGTGCGACCAACGGCAGCGGCCATTTTACGACTCCGACTACCCGCGACTGGGTGCGATCACCTTCAATCAAACTCGGCTAAAACACTTGCAGAACTTCATGATGCAGGTCCAGGTCAACGGGCACAACACTGCATGCCTCTTCGACTCCGGGAGCACGGAGAGCTTTATCCACCCTGCAAACGGTAAGGCGCTGCTCCCTACGCACCCATCCCGCATCCCAAACCATAGCCCTCGCATCTGGGTCCCACTTGGTACAAATCACGGCGTACTGTATTGCGGATCTCTCGATCCAGGGTGCCAAATACACCCGTTTCAAATTTTATATCCTCCCTCACCTCTGTGCCCCCCTGCTGCCCGGACTGGATTTCCAGTGCAGCCACCGAAGCCTGACACTGAAGTTCGGCGGACCCTTGCCCCCCCTCACGGTGTGCTGCCTTGCGGCACT
Organism: Scyliorhinus torazame; assembly: GCF_047496885.1. Classification (NCBI taxonomy): domain Eukaryota; kingdom Metazoa; phylum Chordata; class Chondrichthyes; order Carcharhiniformes; family Scyliorhinidae; genus Scyliorhinus; species Scyliorhinus torazame. The sequence goes on from NC_092709.1 coordinate 124,610,721, forward strand.
GAAAGTCGCACCCCCCTCGCTATTCGCTAACCTCACTCCCGACTGTAAGCCCGTCGCCACAAGGAGCCGGCGCTACAGTGCCCAAGATATGGCTTTTATCAAGTCAGAGGTCCAGCGTTTACTGGGAGAGGGGGTCATCGAGGCTAGCCCTTGGAGAGCGTAAGTGGTGGTAGTCTGGTCCGGGGAGAAGAAACGGATGGTCGTGGATTATAGCCAGACCATAAACCGATTCACGCAGCTTGATGCGTACCCCCTTCCTCGCATCGCGGAAATGGTAAATCGGATCGCCCAATACCGAGTCTTTTCCACGGTCGACCTCAAATCTGCCTACCATCAGCTCCCCATCCGCCCAAAAGACCGCCCCTATACTGCCTTCGAAGCAGCCGGCCGGCTCTTCCACTTCCTCAGGATCCCCTTTGGTGTCACAAATGGGGTCTCCATCTTTCAAAGGGCGATGGACCAAATGGTGGACCAGTACGGTTTGCGGGCTACATACCCGTACTTGGACAATCTCACCATCTGCGGCCATGATCAGCAGGACCATGACGCTAACCTCAAAAAGTTCCTCCAGACCGCCCGAGCCCTTAACCTGACCTATAACGAGGGCAAATGCGTTTTCCACACCACCCGGCTGGCCATCCTCGGCTATGTCGTGGAAGACGGGGTCCTAGGTCCCGACCCCGACCGCATGTGCCCCCTTAAGGAATTCCCTCTCCCCCGCAGCCTCAAGGCCCTCAAACGGTGCTTGGGGCTTTTCTCCTATTACGCCCAGTGGGTCCCCAAGTATGCGGACAAAGCCCGCCCACTCCTAAAGACCACCACTTTTCCCCTCTCGGCTGAGGCTCAATTGGCCTTCAACCGCATCAAGGCCAACATCATCAAGGCGCCATGCACGCGGTGGACGAAACCATCCCTTTCCAGGGAGAGAGCGATGCATCAGACATCGCCCTGGCTGCTACCCTCAATCAAGGAGGCAGACCAGTAGCGTTCTTCTCCCGAACCCTCACCACCTCCGAGATTCGACACTCTGCAGTCGAAAAGGAGGCACAAGCCATTGTGGAGGCTGTGCGGTGCTGGAGACACTACCTCGCCGGTAGGAGGTTTACCCTCGTCACCGACCAACAGTCGGTCGCCTATATGTTCGATAACACGCAACGGGGCAAAATAAAAAACGATAAAATTTTGAGGTGGAGGATCGAACTCTCCACCTACTCGTACGATATCAAGTATCATCCAGGGGAGCTCAACGAGCCCCCAGATGCCCTGTCCCGCGGCACATGCGCCAACGCGCAGGAGGACCGCCTGCAAGCCATCCACAATGACCTCTGCCACCCGGGGGTTACCCGGCTCGTCCATTTCATCAAGTCCCGCAACCTACCTTACTCAACCAAGGAGGTCAAGGCCATGGTCAGGGCCTGCCAGGTCTGTGCGGAGTGCAAACCGCACTTCTATCGGCCAGACAAGGTTCGGCTCGTGAAGGCCTCGGGCCCCTTTGAGCGACTGAGCGTGGACTTCAAGGGACCCCTCCCATCCACCAACCATTATGCCTATTTCCTCACCGTGATCGATGAGTTCTCCCGTTTCCCATTCACCATTCCCTGCACCGACATGACCTCAGCCACGGTGATTAAGGCACTGCACAGCATCTTCACCCTGTTCGGTTTCCCTGCTTATATCCACAGCGACCGGGGTACATCGTTCATGAGCGATGAACTGCGTCAGTATCTGCTCAGCAAAGGCATCGCCTCGAGCAGAACGACCAGCTATAACCCACGGGGAAACGGGCAGGTGGAGAGGGAGAACGTGACCGTGTGGAAGGCTGTCCTTCTGGCCCTGCAGTCGAGAAATCTCCCAACCACCCGCTGGCAGGAGGTCCTACACTCCTGTGTAGGAGTGACCCTACACTCCATTAGGTCACTCCTCTGCACGGCCACGAATGAGACCCCTCACGACGGATTGTTTCTCTTCCCCAGGAAGTCTACCTCCGGGGTATCGCTTCCACCTTGGCTAATGGCTCCGGGACCTGTTCTTCTCCGGAGGCACGCGAGGAGCCATAAAACGGACCCCCTAGTTGAAAAGGTCCGACTGCTCCACGCCAACCCCAGTTACGCCTACGTGGAGTACTCCGACGGCAGGCAAGATACGGTTTCCCTCCAGGATCTGGCGCCCGCTGGATCCTCCACCACAGACGCCCCTTCCCGCGCCGCTCCCCTGCAGGACCCGTCGCCCCCTACAACACACCCCCTTCCGGCCCTACCACCCGTTGGTGAGCTCCTACCGTGCGCCCCCCCTTTACACACCCCGCCGGCGCCGGCTCCGCTACCCCCGGCCCTGCCTAGTTCCTCTGCCCCGACCCGGACCGAAGCTCCGACCGCTGTGCTCCCGGATGTGCCCTCAACCGGGACGTCCGTGCCCGCCGCACCACCGCCCGAATTGAGGAGGTCGAGGAGGACGATCCGGCCACCGAGACGGATGGACCTATGATGGCAATTCACCCCCGCCGGACTCCTTTTTAAACAGGGGGTGAATGTGATGAACGGTTACTGCCTTATCATCATGTAAGGTGATGTCCCCTTTAAGACCGGGCTTAGAACCCTGGGGACTCCGCCTCTGGCTCCGCCCATCTGGGAGTCATACATAAAGGCCTGCCTCATGGTCTGTATAGCAGTCAGCTCTCGTCCATAGCTGTAGCATAGTTATTAGTCTAATAAAGCCTTCTTTACTGTTTAATCTCTAAGCATCATTATTGAGGGTACCTCAAGCTCGATGTGCTCTTCCTTGGTGTCTGTCTGCAGTAGTAGGTCGTCTACGTACTGGACCAGACATTCGGGGCAAGAAAATTTGGCTAAACCATTTGCCAGCTGTCGGTGGAAAATGGAGGGGGTGTTGTGGAATCCTTGTGGAAGGCATGTCCACGTGTACTGTTGGTTTTTAACTTTGAAGGCAAATTTGTACTGCCACGCCTTTGCCAATGGAATGGACCAGAATCCATTACTGATATCCAAAACCGTAAAGTATCGGGAATTGAGTCCCTGCTTGAGCATGGTCTCGGGACTTGTGGCTACTGTGTGGGCTGCTGCGGGGGTGATTTTGTTGAGTTCCCGGTAATCGATGGTCAGTCGCCATGATCCATCGGGCTTTCTCACTGGCCAAATCGGGGCATTATTAGTGGAGGCTACTGATCTAAGTACGCCTTGTTCTAATAAGCTGTTGATTACTTTTGCGATTTCTCCCTCTGCCTCTTGGGGAAATCCATACTGTTTTTGGGGTCTTGGGTCAGGTCCTGTGATTTGTACTGAACCAGTCATCCGGCCACAGTCGTGTTTGTGGGTCGCGAATGCTGTCCTGTACTTCTGTAAAACTGCCCTAACCTGCTTGTCCGTGCTAATTGTCGTCGGGTTAAACCAAAATTCGCCTACTCCGCTAATTTTGTTGGCGTATTCACCTATTGTGAGCGTTGCAGATTTTGCCATTTTCCAGACACTCTCGTTGACTGGATCAAATGAAAGGTGGTGGGAGTTCATGAAATCTATTCCCAGAATGTGTTCTGCTGTGTGGGGCAGGTCAACTAAAACTACGGGGTGCTTGGTGATGATGTTGCCGATTTGAATGGGTACAGGGGCTGTGATGTGTCCCTGCTGTGAGTGGCCTGTAAAGCCGCTGAGGGTGATAGTGGCTGTAGTGGGCCACGTGTCCTTTTGGAACATGGTGGAGGAATTTATTGTGGTGCGGGACCCTCCTGTGTCCCAGACAAACTCGATGGGCTGTCCCCGTATCTTCGCTGCAACTACCGGTCGTCCGGACCTATCCCAAAGGGTGTCGCAGACCCAACTGGGGGAGCCCGAACACCGTCAGTCCGTTCCGTTCAGGTCCGTCTGATCTGAATGGGTGCTCACACTATGTATGGGCTCTGTCTTATTCTTACTCAGAGTGCCCGTCTGCTGGGCTCACTGTGGCTTTCGTGGAGCATTGCATTCCCTTGCAAAGTGTCCCAACTGTCCACAGTTGTAACACTCCTGTGACTTTTGTGGGGGGCTGTTCTTGCTTTCATTTACCTATGCGGGGTTCTGGTGTGTTTTAACTGCTTGTATGTCTGCTTCTGCCTGCTTTTCTTCGGGATTTTTAACTGCGGGTTTGTTTTGTACCGACTGCTCCCAGGCACGGGACAATCTTTTTATGACCCATTTCTCATTATGAGCCTCCTTTGAGGGATCATAATTCGCGCAAGCTTTTTGTCCTGTTTCTGTGGCATGGGAGATAAGGGTGCGGGTCCATTTGGCCATGTTGTCTGGGGACAAATGGGCACGGTCTAAGTCTCCAAAAACTGCTGCAAAGTGGATCTTTCATTGGAGCCTGAACTATCTGCTCTGTGGGGGGTTGGGGCGCTTTTCTCTTTTGGGGCTTTCCCTGCGCACATGTTCCCTGAACATATCTTTGCGCTGTCTCATTTAACTCTTCCCAATCAGGGCCGTCTTCCTCATCTAATTTTGCTCCAAAGGTTTCCTGGAATCCTTTTTGAACTGAAAGCAGCGATTGCAGCTCTGCAATCTGCTTCCGGCACTTTGCATGGTCTAATGAGCTTTGTCTTTGCTCCGTGGTGGCAGCATGGAGTGCTCTTAACGCTGCCTTCAGGTCACTACACTGCCTCTGCAATGCTTATGCCTGCTTCTCGGTTTCTTCTTGTACCAGGACTGCACGTTGCGTGTCCTGATAGGCCTTTTCATACTGGGACTGGAAGCTGCTTCATTGCGCCAGACAAGACTGGTGTGCCCGCTTGGCATCATCCACCTCTCCGTCGTTTGCTGCCAACTTCCTCCTTAACTCTACATTCTCTCTTTCTACCTCACTAACATTGATCTTACTCATTCGATGTATGCCTTCTATCTCTTTCCAGAGCGTCCTAACGACCTCCTCTGTGCCTCGCAATTGTGTCAAGCAGGACACGATTGCCATCGGCTTGCGAGCTTTCCCTAAGCTCTTCTTGTGAATCTCACTCAGGTTCTCCCACCAAGTATGTCCTATACTCCAGGGACCTGTTTCCTCGTTGTTACATAATTCGCTCCAAAGGGGCCATCCTTTCCCTTTGAGGTACTTCCTGATTTCTTCCTCCCATACGGGACACTGTCCTACTCTACTGCTGCTGGTCGCTGCGACCGCAAATTCTTCTGGGTTCATGAGGCGCTGCATTGCCTGCATTGCCATCTTTCTTATTTGAATGCTTCTTTTAAATTTGGGACATGGGAGCAAAGGCGGTGCTGTAAATACGGGTACGGCTTTTGCTAATTTCCAAAATACAAACGCCCGACAGTTTTGTCGCAACAAAAAATCTATCAGTATTACCTTATAGCCCTGTTAGTTACACATGCATGCACACACTTACGAATTATGAGGATTGATCAGAACTGCTTGAACACTTGTGGTTTTCTGTTCCCAATTGGATCTCTAATTCAAATTTTTGGGTTCTCCCGGAGTGGTTAAGCCACTTTTAGTTCGGGTCCCATCAGGATGTCGCCAGTAATATGTTGCTAACTTTTGGTTGGTTCAATTGGCTCTGTTTTATAACCTTTGCTCTCGAGTCGCCAGGTATCTTTATGATACCGCCACGAGGTTCAAGTTCAAGTAATGATCAATACCCAATACACCGATTAGTAAGATTTAAATCAAAGCACATTTATTATACACAGTAATCGCTACTCATGCACAAATTCTACGTCTAAGCAACTTCTACAACTAACAGGCCTGTACTTAACTTCGGACTGGCCCACCAGGTCAGGAGAACAAATGGCCTTTCATTCGGGTTCTGAGTCTGCAAGATTCAAAGTTGGTACGGATTGGTAGCTAGGAGCGCCTATCTTGTAGCGAGCGTTGACTTAAGACTTACTGGATATCGGCAGCAGTTGAACCGGTCACGGTCAAGGTTGGTTCGCGTTGCTGAGTGACCCGGTCAAAAAGAACGATTTGAACTTGAGGGCTTAACTTTATAGTCCCCAGGGGATTCCCGCCTTTCGGGGCGGTCCGTGTACCTGGTTCCAAGTGATTGGACTTCGTTCCAATCGCTTGGTTCGATTTCTCCAATACTGGAGCAGTTCCCTGATCGACGGGCGGTCTTGAGGTGGCCGTTAACCTCTTTTGTGTTGGCTCCTGCTGGCGCCGGGGAGTCTGGCTCAGCTTTGTTTGTCCCAAATGTTGCGATTGTTCCTGGGTATCGCTCATCAGTGTGTAGATGGCTGCTACATTATTATGCAGATGGCTGCTTGTATCGATGCTGTCTGGGCTTTTGCAGAGTTTAATACACAGTAAACTTGCACCTGCTGGTTTCTGCCTGTGTTGGCTGAATTTCCCTTCAGCCTTTGCTGTTCTCCATTTTACATCGGGAGTTGGCCAACCCAGGTGGCTACAGTATGAAGAAGATCTACACCTGAAACAATGCGGGAGCCCCGGCTGCCCAGAGATATTCAGCAGCATATTGTTTGTCTGAAAATCCCAGGACGCTGCAATCCATTTCCCTCCTGGTGGAGGCAGTGACGATCTCCTCATTCATTTTGTAGATATTTATTTGATGCTACATGGGCATCAGGAGAGTGACGGAACCTCAGTTCAAACATGCTCCAATCACGAAGACCGACTGCTGGAACTACCCGTGAAAAGTCGTTTTGGCGTTCCCTAGAATCAATATATAAACAGCTATAAAATACCGTCTGATATGTTTCAATGTTCGGAATGCTGCGTAACAGAATGTGGATTTCTGATCTCATCCTTCTCAGAAGGGATGTAGATTTTATTTTGCTGCACAACTGACCCAAATAGCAGGTGGTGCACTGAAGTACACCACAGCCACTTATGGCAGGTGCAGATGGTGTTAGTGACTACCTGCAGTGTTTGAGGCATGCTCAAAAGGCAGACTTTCATTTAGAACCTATTCCAGTCACCTGCCGAATGGACCTCTGCTGTTCCCTGACCCATGCAATTCGCCTCCAATCAATGAGGCATTCAGAGCAAGTGAATGCAATTCAGAGCCAAGTGGAAAAATATTCATAGGATGTTGGATTGCACATTTGCAGAATATGAGACTCACGAATAGGTGGGAGAAACACATGGGAAGGGGAATGTTGGAAGTGCTCCAGCATAGGGTGAGGCCTGCACAAAAGGAATGATCAGAGATTTTGAGAATTAGAGCGCTCATGAGTGAAGAATAGAGGCAGAAGAAGATCAGAACCATGGGAGAAGTTGGTGTATCAACAAATGACAATGATATTGGGAGCAATTTTCTTGACCAACATGAGAAAACTGTGCCAAGGCAGGCAGCTATGGTGGTAGGGAGGGACAGGTAGGGACAGGCTGAAGTGCAATGGGGGGCGTGACATCTCAGTAGCCCCCTTGGCACCAGAAGGCAATTTAATACAGTTTTTAGGTCAATATATATGTGGAGCAAGCCACCGACCTGAGACAAGTGGAAAGCTGCCTTAATATATAAAATGGGGGCTCACTGTTGCTGTTAAGGCCTGATATCGATGGTCAAGTACAAAAGGCTCTAGTCTGCACCACACACAGTCCATCCATTTATACCAAGCATTGCGCCTTTAAAGGGACCTTGCAGGTTTGCTCAGAAAATGCTTCATCATTTTTCTGGTGGAATCAGGAGAAAATGGGTCCTACCCTCATGTGCATTCTGCCTGCCGGCTGCTTGTCGGATATATGTGACATTTCACATCCTCTGCCAGTTCTCAAGCTGCAGTGGGGGTCCAATTTGGTACCAGCAGCTCCTCGGCAGAGGTGCATGAGGCCTGGGCCGCAAAATACTTTGGGTTTTAAAATTTGGAAGAAGGTGGCATTTGTATCCTGATTTTCTTTAATGGTGGGTGGGATCTTCCAGTTCCGCCAATGTCAACAGAGTTTTAAATTGCTTGCCGAGAGGAATTGAACATAAAAGTAAGGATGTTATGCTTTTACAGAGTATTGGTGAGACCACATCTCGAATACTGTGTGCAGTGCCTGTCTCCTTATATAAGGGAGGAGGTGGTTCAGTGGAGGTTTGCGAGATTGATACCTGGAATGAGTGGATTATTTTATGAGGAAAAGTTAGACAGACTGGACTTGTTTCCACTGGAGTTTAGAAGAATGAGAGGTGACTTGATTGAAGTTTATAAGATGAATGGTCTTGACAAGGTGGGCATGGAAAAAATGTTTCCTGTTGTGGGTGATTCCCGTCCAGAACTGGGGGCGCTGTTTAAAAATTAGGGTTTGCCCTTTTAGGACAGAAATGAGGAGAATTATTTTCTCTGAAAGTTGTGTGACTTTGGAACTCCCTGCCCGAGAAGGTAATAATAAAAATAATCTTTATTAGTGTCACAGGTAGGCTTACATTAACACTGCAATGAAGTTACTGTGAAAATCCTCTCATTGCCACACTCCGGTGCCTGTTTGGGTACACAGAGGGAGAATGTCCAATTCACCTAACAGCACGTCTTTTGGAACTTTGAGAGAGGAAACCGGAGCACCCGGAGGAAACCCATGCAGACACGGGGACAACGTGCAGACTCCACACAGACAGTGACCCAAGCTGGGAATCGAACCCGGGTCCCTAGCGCTGCGAAGCAACCGTGCTAACCACTGTGCTACCATGCCACCCTAATTGAGGCGGGGTCATTGAATATCTTTAAGGCAGAGGTAGATAGGTTCTTTTCAAGCAAGGGAATCAAGGTTATCGAAGGTAGATGGGAATGTAAAACCTGAAACACAAACATTATCTTATCAAAAGGTGCAGCGGGCTCAAGGGATCAAATGGCCTACTTCTGCTCCTATTTCACATGTTCATATTTTTTGGCTGCATCCACACCAAGATTGAGGTGCAAAATTCCATCCATGGTAGAATCAGAATAGAATCATAGGGCGTGATCCAACGGCCAAGCAACGCCGGAAAAGCAGCTCGGCACGGCGTAGACGGTTAAAGCCAGGAGACCCCGTTCCTGGGATCTACCCTACTCACAACACCTCGTGAGATCCAACGCGACCTTGTGAGACGTTGCAATGTAAATCCCACCCATTGTGGGCAGGATCATGTTTTGGCAAATTTGCATATTAGAGCGAGACAGCGAGCCTCACTCTAATGTTTAGATTCCCGAGGTACCTTTGCCTCGGGTGAGCACTGTTCAGCACTGGTCCCCACAAATTGGGACCAGAAGGAACGGCACTCCAAGAGGTGAAGGGCCAGCAAGCCTCACTCTACACCTCGGAGGCCTCCAAGGTTATCTTCCGTTCCAGAGTCCACTCCGCGGAGCAGGATGAAAAGTGCTCACGCTTCTTCCAAAAGGTGCACAGAGAGACCTCTGTGATCAGCAGCCTGAAGGAAGAAGATGGCTCTGTAAAGTCATCGCAGTCTGACATCCTGAAGATCAGCCAATCCTTTTATGCCGGACTGTATGACCTGAAGCCAACAGATAGCACTGTTTCCCAGACCGTCCTGTCATCTATCACAGAGGTCTTAGGCGAGAGCGAGCCGGAAAACCTGGACAAACCGCTAACTCTGGATGAGCTGACAAAGGCCGTCAAGTCCTTTGAGACGAGTAAAACTCCCAGAAGCGACGGCTTACCCGTTGAGTTGTATTCGGCTCTGTGGGACTGGATGGGCCCAGACCTGCTGGAAGTGTACAAAAGTATGCTTCTGGAAGGCAGCATGTCAGAGTCCATAAGGAACAGCATCAGCACCCTCATCTACAAGCAGAAGGGGGAAAGGGAAGAAATTCGAAATTGGCGACCCATTTCACTGTTGAATGTGGATTATAAAATTCTAGCCAAGGTCATCGTCAATCGGGTCAAGTCTGCTCTGGAGTCGGTGATCCACCCTGACCAGACCTGTGCTGTACCCGGCAGGAAGATCTCTGATAGCCTCGCGCTACTCAGGGATATGATCTCCTACGTGCAGGACAGGAGGGTGGACACGTGCCTCATCATCCTTGACCAGGAGAAGGCTTTTGACAGAATATCGCACACCTACATGATGGATGTGCTCTCCAAAATGAGGTTTGGGGAGGGAATTCGCAATTGGATCAAACTGCTCTACACAAACATCTATAGCGCAGTCTCAATCAATGGGTGGGAATCAGAAAAGTTCCAGACCAAATCTGGAGTTAGGCAGGGCTGCCCTCTCTCCTCAGCCCTGTTTGTGTGCTGCATAGAACCTTTTGCCGAGTCCATCAGGAAGGATCCGGGTATAAGAGGAGTGACGATCCCATGAAGTGGAGGCGCGCAAGTCAAGGCCTCCCTGTACATGGACGACGTCGCCGTCTTCTGCTCAGATCTAGCGTTTGTACGCAAGAGCGAGGCCATGCTCTTTGGGAACTGGGCCAACCGGTCCTTTGTCCCTTTGCTGTCAGGTCAGATGACCTGAAGGTGCTGGAGATATGGTTCGGAGCGGCTGGGGCGTGCACCAAAAACTGGGAGGAGCGCATAGCCAAGGTAAGACAGAAACTGGGCTGGTGGGAGCAACGCTCCCTCTCCATTGCGGGCAAAACCCTGGTTATCAGGTGTGAGGTACTCTTGGTGTTACTGTACGTAGCGCAGGTCTGGCCCATTACCCGACCCTATGCCACAGCAGTCACCCGGGCCATCTTCAAATTTATCTGGAGATACAAGATGGACCGTGTCCGAAGGGACACGATGTGCAAACCTCTGGAGAAGGGAGGGAGAAAAGTACCCAATGCCTCCCTCATCCTGTTGGGCATCTTTGTGTGCAGCTGCATCAAGCTGTGTGTGGACCTCCGGTATGCAAACACCAAGTGTCACTACATACTGAGGTTCTACCTGTCCCCGGTGTTATGAAGGATGGGCCTGGCCTCATTGCCGCAGAACGCTCCAAGTAGTTGGACCGTGCCGTACCACCTGTCTCTCGTGGAAAAGTTTTTGAAGAAAAACACCTTTGACCACACGGCAATGAAGCAGTGGTCAGCACGTAATGTCCTCGAGGCCCTCAGGGAAAAGGAGACTGTGGAGGACGTTGGACGGTTCCCTAAGCAGACTGTCAGAGTCATCTGGCAGAACGCCTCATCACCAGAACTTACAAACAAGCACCAAGACCTAGCTTGGCTGGTGGTGAGAAGGGCCCTTGAGATTCTTCATGTACACCCGAAGGCACTGCGCTGTTACACGCTGCCCTCGGAGTGGGGGAAATGAGACAGTCACCCACCTCCTTGTGGCATGTGCCTTTGCAAAGGTCTGGAGAGAGATACAGTGGTATTTGTCAAGATTCATCCCGAGCAGCTCTGTGACACAGGACTCTGTGCTCTACGGACTGTTTCCAGGGGGGGGGACACCAAGACAAATATCAACTGCTGTTGGAAGGTCACCAACTCGGTGAAAGACGCTCTTTGGGCTGCCTGAAACTTGCTGATCTTCCAGTGCAAAGAGCTGTCCTCGACCGAGTGTTTGCAGACTGGCACATTCCAAGGTCCAGGACTACGTGCTGAGGGACGCACTCAAGCTTGGGGCAGCTGCCGCCAAGGCGCAATGGGGAAAGACCACTGTGTAAGGTCTTACCAGCAAATGTACACCGAGGGGCGGGTAACAGTGTAAACCCCCCTCGGTCTGGGCCACCAACACTCCAATGTATAAAAGAAACATGACAATGTAAATATTTAAGAAGGAATTGTAACGTAAAGAGCGATATGTGTGTAATGTTATCAAAATTGAATGGAAGAAATTCAAGGGAATGTGTAACTCTGATGGAAATGTACAGTCAAGACAATTCGAAATGTTCTGTAATGTTTATGATAGATTTTATGAATAAAGTATATTTTTTGAAAACAAAAACTCGTCTGGGTCTCCCAGGGGATCGCAGGCTCCCAGCTGCATTCCTATTGGGCAGGGTGGTGCCCTGACACTGCTGATGCCACCAGGGCACTGTGGCAGTGCCAGCCTGGCACATTGGTAATGCCATTTGGATGCCAGCCTGGCACTGCCAAGGTGGCATTGCCAGCTGGCATTTTTTTCCATGTATGAGATCAGGCTGGGGTTTCTTGGCATGGGACAGCAAGGGGCAATTTAGAGTGGTCAATCCACCTAACCTGCACATCTTTTGACTGTGGGAGGAAACCAGAGCACCCAAAGGAACTCACGCAGATACAGGGAGAACATGGAAACTCCGCACTGACACCATCCAAGGCAGGAATTCAACCCGGGTGTCTGGCACTGTGAGGCAGCATTGCTAACCACTGTGCCACCCATTGTGTTGTTTTTAATGTGAGTAATAAGGTAGAAATGTTGCCAACAATATTCTTTCCCTTTTTTCTCTCCAGTCGATATTGACTCCAGTGGACAATATGGATGCAGGACACCATGGTACTTCATTTCCATGTCACACACAGCAGACAGTGAAGCAGCACAGTGAAACCTAATTCTGTGCTCACCTAAGATCCCCACATTTTCCAGCAAACTTTCCAGTTTTGCTCGGGCTCCATTTGTCCAAATGTGGCATCAAGGAGCCCGAGCAAAACTGGAGTCAATAGGAATCAGGGGGAAAACACTCCACTGGGTGGAGTCATATCTAACACAAAGGCAGATGGTTATGACTCTTGGAGGTAAATCATCTCTGTCTCAGGGCATCGCTGCAGGAGTTCCCCAGAGTAGTGTTCTCAGCCCAACCATCTTCAGCCGCTTCATCAATGACCTTCCCTCCATGATAAGATCGGAAGTGGGGATGTTAAATACAAATTTTTAATCATAAGGGAATCAAGGATTATGGGGATAAGGTGAGAAAGTGGAGTTGAGGATTAGCGCACAAAATTATCATGATCTCATTGAATGGCGGAGAGACTTGATGGATCAAATTAACTACTTTCGCTCCTATGTCTTATGGTCTTATGTTTGCTGATGATCCCACAATGACCATGCAGACGCTGCGGCAACGAATGAACGGACATCACGCGACAATCACCAGGCAGGAATGTTCCCTCCAGTCGGGGAACACTTCAGCAGTCAAGGGCATTCAGTCTCTGATCTCCGGGTAAGCATTCTCCAAGGTGGCCTTCAGGACCCGCGACAACGCAGAATCGCCGAGCAAAGACTTATAGCCAAGTTCCGCACACATGAGTGCGGCCTCAACCGGGACCTGGGATTCATGTCGCGTTACATTCATCCCCCACCATCTGGCCGGGCTTGCAAAATCCTACCAACTGTCCTGGTTTGAGACAATTCACACCTCTTTAACCTGGGGTTACCCCTATATCTGGATCTGTAAACACTTAATTAACTGCAAATGCTCGCATTCAAAGCATTGTTTGGCATCTTTGACTTTGTCTGTATATATGTTTCTGGAACATACCTCTTCATTCACCTGAGGAAGGAGCCGTGCTCCGAAAGCTAGTGTTTGAAACAAACCTGTTGGACTTTAACCCTGGTGTTGTAAGACTTCTTACTGTGCTCGCCCCAGTTCAACGCCGGCATCTCCACGTCATCTCTTAACTCCAGCTAAGCTTTTAAGAGTGTGTGTGTGTGTTGTCTGCGCTTTATAAAGGAGGTGTTCAAAGAACTCTGTCACGTCTTGCAACCAGACTAACAACCTCAGGGCAAGGATGATGCCATCTATGACTAGAAAGAGGACTGTGGCCCTGAATTTCCTAACAAATGAATCCTTTCATGTTGCAGGAGGTCACATCTGAATATCCCAGTTCACTGTCCCCTGCTGCATCAGAGAGGTGACAGATGCTCATATTCCATGAGAGGGGTATTTCATAGAATTTACAGTGCAGACGGAGTCCATTCGGCCCATCGAGTCTGCACCGGCTCTTGGAAAGAGCCAATCCAACCCCACACCTCCACCTTATCCCCATAACCCAGTAACCCCACCCAACACTAAGGGCAATTTTGGACACTAAGGGCAATTTAGCATGGCCAATCCACCTAACCTGCACATCTTTGGACTGTGGTAGGAAACCGGAGCACCCAGAGGAAACCCACGCAGACACTGGAAAAAAATGCAAACTCCACACAGAGAGTGACCACAGGCACGGCCGGGACTCGAACCTGGGACTCTGGAGCTGTGAAGCAATTGTGCTAACCACTATGCTTACCACAGAATTAACTGTGATCTTTCTGAACAGAAAGAAATAAGCAGACTGCGGATGTGGCATTGCAAGGACAGTGGACTTCCCCATGGTGCAAGGTGATATCAACTGCATACGTGTGACTTTGCAGGCAGCTTATCCCGATTGAGAGATATACAACTCCAAAGGTTACGACTCACTGTATGTAGAGTTAGTGTGCGACCACACTCAGCACATTGCACAGGTGAATGCCAGCTGTCCTGGCAACACCCATGATACATTGATTCTCTGCAAGTCCACTTGCCCTTCGTGTTTTCAACCACCTCGTCAAGCTAAAAGGTGGCTGCTCAGCAACAAGGGCTGTTCGTTTTACACCTGGCTCATGGCTCCAGTTCATAGCTTAGCCATACGTAGCCAGCATGCCTACAATGAGACCCATCCTTGTCAAGCAGACCATTGAGATGCTGACTGCTCTGGAGGATCACTGCAGTACTCATTGGAGTTTATATCCTGATTTATGGTGATCTGCTTGCTGTACCTTTACGATTAGGATGCAGCCCTTGTCACCAAGAATACATCAAGCAGATCAGGAGGTGGGGGGAAAAGGGAGAGGAGGCAACCAGATGCCGATATTCGCTATTTGTCTGCCGCAAAATACAGCCTTAAATTCCCGCTGTACAATCATGATGCCATCCCTCTGTTATGGACCATCACTACATTCTGTTGCCCACAATGCTAAAAACGAACCACCCATTTCACATCAACTTTATCCAATAGAATATCCAATATTCCATACAAGCGCAAAATAATCAGCTTTGCCTGTTTTGCATGTGCCTCTGTTGATCCTAGGGCTCCTGCATAGTGCTACCCCAATGTCTGCAGCATAGATGGTGGCTTACAGTGAGGGACACTGCACATTGCCATGTAGGAATACCTCAATATCGAGAGGGTTTTGTCTTCAGACTGCATCTCGTCAGCATAGTCGGCTGCTGTCTGGATTGGCTGACTGAGAGGCCACACTAGGACACTGGTAGATTGCCAGTGGTGTGAGCACAAATGCTGAGAAGGGACAACAGTTTTGTGCTGCACAGAGCCACTGTTCTATTTCCTCACGGCAGGGCAGCACCTTAGCAATCCCAATAACCTGCTGGAGCCCGATTGCTTGACTTTTCAGAGCCTGCATGCCGCGATGAACGCTGATTCATGCAATCATGACTGTAGCAGCCTGAGCTTGGATATCAATGAGCTGAGATTTTATGATCAGAGTTGCCACTGTGGTACTGAAAGGTTACATGAAATGAAAATGAAAATTGCTTATTGTCACAAGTAGGCTTCAAATGAAGTGACTGTGAAAAGCCCCCAGTCGCCACATTCTGGTGCCTGTTCGGGGAGGCTGGTACGGGAATTGAACTGTGCTGCTAGCCCGCCTTGGTCTGCTTTCAAAGCCACCGATTTAGCTCTGTGCTAAACAGCCCCTGCATTACAGGCCGTAATGCTCGACATGCTGCTAGCTTTATCTCTGCTATCAGAAAATCGAAATGTTGCACCCCACATAATTCCGTCACCCCATGTTCCATAATATTCCCCCCAGAAAGTACAGATCCCACCTCCATGCCACCCTCAGGTCTGCACAATGCCAATATCTGAGCTGGATGTATGAGATCAAACTGCAGTGTTTCTTCATTGGTCTTTGTTACTCTTGCACTTATATTAGTGCAATATTAGTTTTTGATGCGGTGACATTTCCTGGGTAAATGAAAGGAGAAGGGCACATCAATCGTGTTGTGTTGACGTGAAGAGGGAAAAAAAACAAGAAAAAAAGCTTGCACCATCTGCCATTTGTAAATCAGAAGACATCGTGGGATGAGGGGGAAATGGGATGTTAGAATGTGGTTTGGCGGTTGGGCCTTTGCAAGAGTTGCAGGTTCGTTTGAATTGGTGCAGACTAGTTTTAAGTGGTGCTAACACTGCATCAATTGGGACCCCTGCTCAGATGCGCAGCCTTGACCAGGCACGAGTTAATGCGAATTGCAATCTCTGCTCCTGATTGCTGCCTAAACCCATTTTTCACCTAATGTATCCCGAGTTGACAGAGTATCCTGGGATCAAAAATAAATGTAAATAATGGCCCAAAATAAGCACAGACCTGCTCCAATTCTGCCTTCGCAACACCTCAGAGAAAGAAACTAATGGCTGTAAATAAAATAATTAGCATGGCACACTATCAACAGCAGAAGGGTGAAAGGTATTGCTGTTAAGTACTGCTATGATCCACCGCTGTGAGCTTTCTCTGAGCCAAAAGTACAGGAATACTTTGACCAGGGACATTGGTGTTTGGAATTTGGACATGTTTACCTGTCAGTTTATCTACCCATAGGGTGCAATTCTAAAAAAGGATTTCTAAGTGTGGTCTCTGGCAGGAAAGGGCTGGATTCTCCGCCGCCTGCCACCATTAGAAGAGTTCCTGATATGGCATCAGGATGCTCCGGTCCAGAGGCATCGAGGTTTGCACCCCGCACCAGCAGTAGGATGAAAATAACCCACTTGCATTTTCACCTATCAATGGGCTGGACACCAGATTCTCCATGGCTCCGTGATTCTCCAGTCTTCTGGGCCAGGTTTCACACAGGCATGGAATGGTACAGGTATTTCCCAGCGCAGCCCTGACGCCATGGACCTCGCAGTGGACCAAGGAAGTAAGTATTTAAGGTGGGTGACCCCCAAGTCTATCAGAGGGCCCCATCCCCTCCATAATGCAAATCCTGCCAACCTCCCACCAGACCCGTGGCGGGACCCCCACCAGAGAACCCTATCAGAGACCCCCACCAGACCTCTCCACTAGAGACCACCCCCACCAGAAATCCTATTGCCTTTTTTACCTACTGTAAATATGGCAATATGTGAGTTTGCCCTCCTTCCTTTAGATATCAATATTCTAATGCTCAGAGGCGCCAGGTATCGAATGATACCACCACAAGGTTCAACCGGCTATCGATCAAAGAGCAAATACCAGTTAGTTAGTTCAAGATCAAGGTACTTTATTTACACACACAATTAATCATGCAACATAAACACTACTAGTTAAACTACACCTATCGACTATGACAACCTGTACTTAACTTCAGGCACCTGGCTTAGGTCAGAAGAACAGTGGCCGTTGTTCGATTCTGGATCTATCGGGTCTGTAGAAGTAACTGCTGCTCAGCTGGGCTCATCCGTCTGGTAGCGGGCGTTGAACTTGAACTTGCTTCAGTTCGCAGTGCTGCGATTGGAGATGGGCGGTGCCGGAGCACCAGGTCCAAAAGAGGCCGAACACATGGTGGACTCTCTTCTTATGCTTGGGGGTTTTCGAGCTCTCCCTAGTACAGGGAGTGGCGCTGAAATGTATGAGACTGTACTGGTCACTCAAGTTCCAGTCCTTTGTCTGGCGGAGATGGGCCATCAAATGCTAATCGGTCCATCAAATGCTAATCGGTCGGGATTTCGATACTGTCTGGATTCCTCACTCGCAAATATACATTTCAGGCTCTGAGCCTGCCTGAATCTTGCTTTGTCCATTTTACCCGCCATGCTTTGCGAGTTTCTCTGTCCCGAGTTGTCAGTGGCCATCCCAGATGGCTACACTCAGTCCTCTTGATCCTCAACGCGAAGCGTGACGCATCACACTACTGGATCTTCTCCTGTTCTCTGACATGCCGGGTACCCTCAATCAATGACAGGTTCTACCCTACTCTGTCCTATGGGGCAAAATATTTACCTAAGTATCCCTAATACAAAACATATCTCGAAAAAAATCCTAAGGGGGCATTTAACATTCAAACATACATTTCAGTCACTTTACACAAAAAGGGGAACCTCCAACTGTCTCTAACTAGACTACACTCATGCTGCTATCTAATAACCAAAGAACTTATCTTACAATACAAAAACTAATATAACCAATAGCAGCAACACATTCCTACTTATCACTAATGTCCATGTACAAAGAAAGTAACTTTATTAAAAAAAAAAACAACCGCGGAATTTATTAGGGAGGAAGGGTTCAGAAAGAGTGTGGGGTTTGCTGGAGTCCGAGGAAAGGGGATCTAAGTGTGTATACTGGAGGACGGGAGGCTCTCCTTCTCCATTTCTGAAGTCTGATCATCTGGATGACACTGCAAAGTATAGCTATCACCAATAGGGCTTCTACTGTGTATGACAGGGAGTACCATTTTATGATATTCTCACACCATTTGGGGGTATCAGTGGCTGTGTCTATGTGTGGTGTAGTGTCCGGGCTAGGGGTGTCGTGTTGAGTACTAATGTTCAGGGCCTATGTGGTGAGGGGTGTAGGGGTGGGTAATGCGCGCAACTGTATTGATCCAACGACGATCATGATGCAGATCATCAAGTTCGTCTTTATCTTGTCTGTATTTTTCTCTGTCTTCAGGTAACTCCGTATCTTCCTGGGAGTACAAGCATCATACCTGTTATTATCTTGTTGCTTAATATTTCATTTGTCTGTCTGTTTCTCCTTAATCAATTTCCCATTTAGAATCATCACCATATGTGACTCCCTCATTTTTTTTTTTAAACCAACCATTTGGGAGACAAGACATCCGAAAAAAATATTCTGTCACCATGCAAGCACGCTCGCAGCCTGTGTTTGATGGGCTGAGTGGGCGGACTAGTTCTCTGTCCTCTGCAAACTCATTACAACCAAGTGATTTGAACATGTAAATAGCAGGTGGGGGGATAGCAACTGAAGGGTCGCCGGGAATGTGGTATAAGTGCATTATTTAAACCACGGTTGCAAAAAGAACAGCAAAAGAGTTTCAAAAATAATTCTCCGAATGGGGTGTGTATGATCCGCGGCAGGGCAAGAATGGGTAAAATCCCTGGGTAGGGCGGGGATCAGTGCCGTTGCTTCACTACCCAAGTTTGACTGACCAAATATATAGGGGGTCCTCAGGCAGGGCGGGGATCAGTGCCGTTACTCTACTGCCTGAGTGACCTTGCAAGAGCGGTAAGAATTTGAGGATTTATGGACTTCAACAAACTTGTTTCTTTAACAACCATGTGGTGTCAGAAGAGTAGTTATTAATGTATCAAGAAATTTTTCGTGAGGCCGACACACAAAATCGTACAATAGAGAGAACATACAACATTAAAAAAAAACTAAACAAGAAAGCGGGCAGGTTCGATCAGAGAATAGGACACCGTAAATCTCAATCGGTTCCTTTCTCTCATCATCTGGACACCTCAAGGTTCCATTCTTAAAAGGGTCTCAAAGGGGTTACCCACCATGATGGGAGTCAGACTCGGAGTCATCACCATCTCCCGGGTGCCAAACTCGTGCATGGAGTTTCCGTGCCAATGCGGCGTGTGCCGATGTGGGGTCCATCTCGTCATTCCGTGTCAGACGACAGGAATTGTCGTGGTGCCAGTGTTTCGAATTCTGAAGGGCGGTAGGGGCAAGGGGGGTGTCGCTATCGTTGGGTGGTGGGTCAGGTTCCGGTAACGGCAAATAAATTGTCTCTGTGGGGCTGAACATATCGTGGTCGGTGTCACTGGGGCCGTAGTGCCTGGGGCCTGGTCTGTGTTTCCATTGGTCGGGTCTATTATGGGCGTCAGTTGTGCTGTCGCTGTCGATATCACTGTCGCTAGCAGCCGAATCAAGCGTTAGGGTGAAATCTGACTCTGGGGGCAGGGTCAAGGTCGTGTCTATGGACGTGCTGTCGCTGTTGGGGGAAGGCGGGATTGGGTTTTCAGTGGGCGGGTCTCTATTGTCTGCCATTGCCAATGGGAGGTGGTGCCAGTGGCTGCACTGCATTCCATAAACCTTAAGCTGGTTTACATGGAACCATCCTGACTTTCCATTAGGATATGTGATTTTATTAACTGAGGGGCTTACTTTGTCAGAGATTGAATAGGGTCCTGCAAATTTAGGGGAGTGGATTGAGCTGGGATTGTATAAGTAGATCATGACTTGCTGTCCGACTGTATTACTCTGTCGGGTGTACTGTCTTATCAAAGCAGGCCTTACTCTGCTTTCGTCCAGTGCCTAGTAGAACAGCTGTAGCGAGCTGTGCTGCTTTAATATTCTCCAACATGTTTTGGACCGGTTTCACGTGGGTAAGGGTGGTAACTGCAGAGCTGGCCAAATCAAGTCCAAATAAATACTCGGTACCCTTCATTGGCCATCTGGTCATGAGGGTATGGGGGGTGTAACCTGCCAAAGTCGCCACCGTGTTTCTAATAAACATCAGTGCGAATGGGAGCACTGTCTCCCATGTCATATTCTGCTGCTGCACCATGTTCCTAAGTGTTGCCTTTCGTGTCCAATTCATGCGTTCCACAATGCCGCTGGACTGCAGGTGATAGGCAATGTGAAACTTCTGTTTTATGCCAAAAATCGTCATGACATTTTTCATGACCTTGCCTGTGAAGTGCGAACCTTCGTCCGACTCAATACTACGGGAGAGTCCCCATCTGGTGAAAATTTGCTCAGTTAGAATTTTTGCCGTGGCTTTGGCCGTATTTGTTCGTGAAGGGAAAGCTTCGACCCATTTTGTGAATGTGTCGATGACAACCAACACATATTTGTATCCATTTCTGCAGGGGGGAGGGGACCAATATAGTCTAACTGCAAGTTTGTCCACGGGCCATTTATCTGGCTGGTGTGTCTTAGCTGGACTTTCTTCGCATATCTGTCCAGGTTGTTCTGTGCACAAATCCAGCAATTCTCAATGTAATGAGATACGTCGGGTTTTAAATCAGGCCACCAGCAGAGAGGTCTGAGGTGGGCCAGGATGGATTCTATCCCTTGGAGTCCGTGTCCGTCATGGAATTTGCAAATGATCTTGTTCCTGACCTGGGTAAGGACTACATAAATACCATCTTTTAAAACGATTTCCCTCATGAATCGTTAAAGAATTTTTAAACTTCTCGTAGGGAGCTGGGAAGTTTCCTTTTAAAATTTCCTTTAATGTCGCATCTTCTTTCTGTGCTTGGGCTATGAATATTGGTCTGTGAGACATGAACCGCGTGTACTGGGGCACTCTCGGGGGGTTGCCAAAAGTGGCCATGTCGTGAGCCTGCCTTCGCTAGGGCGTCTGCTTTCACGTTACTGGGTGGGGAGGAACGATGGTGACTTTTAACTTTAACCTATTCCGTATTTTCTGCCTTTTGCTGTTTGGAGGATGTGTTGAGTAATGGCGCTGAGGGTAGGGGTTTTCTGTTGGCAGATATAAATCCTCTAGATTCCCACAGGGGCAGGAATTCTGTCAAGCTGTTGCAGACGTACAAACTGTCTGAATATATGTCTGCTGGGGTCGGGAAAGAATCGTGGTGATGGACAATGTAAGCGTTGGCTGCTAACTCGGCTGCCTGCGAACCTAACTGTCCAGGCAACTTTAATGCGATCTCTTCTAAAGCGCATCCCTGCACGTCCTCTACACAGATTCCACATCCTGTGATTCTTTTTCCATCAAGAACTGTGGAGGAGCCATCTACATAAATTTTCAAAGCTTTGTCTATGGGCTGGGTGGTCTGTGGTCGGATGCCTGACTTTTTCGGTACCGACTTGGGAACAAAGGGGCCTGTGCTGTGCTTGGGTGTTATGATCTCGCACTCATGTGGGGTTCCTGCATAGTGTAAATTGTCGGCCAGAAACGTGTGGTTTTTGTCCGCTTTACGGTAATGTCGTGTCCTTGTAGGGGTAGGGTCCATCGCGCTGCTCGGATTTGGCTTACTGTACCGTCCAATAAAAGCTGTGTCGGGGTGTGCTCGGTCAAAATGGTTACGGGGTTCAGTCCGTTTATGTACGAGAAGTACTGTACCGCCCAGAAAACTGCTAGCGGGTGCCTTTCGCAGGCTGGAAATCCCTGCTCTACTGGATCTAACGCTCGTGAGGCATAGGCTACGGGTCCTAAACGATCGTGCCTTTCCTGCAGGAGTGCGGCCGAAAGGGTTCAGTCGGTGGTCGCTACCTCTATCGTGTATGGGGAGTGTGGATCTGGGGCTTACAAAGCAGGGGCTGTGATCACGGCGCGTTTCAATCTACGGCATATGTGTGCTGTGGGAGCCATTTCCATGGGGCCTGTTTCTTAAGGAGCTCGGAAAGTGGGGCTGCTTTTGTGGCAAAACCGTCTTATGTGGTTCCTGCAATAACCGAACAGTCCTAAAAATGACCAGATGCTGTAACATTTTGGGGCAAGGGCAATTTTATAATCAAATCTATCCGTTTTTGTTCTATTTGATGCTTACCATGCGTGATGACCGTACCTAAATAAGTGACCTTTTCCTGGAGAATGTGGGCTTTCTTTGGGTTAATTTTGCATCCAATTTCTTTGAGGAGTCCTAATAATTCCAAAAGAAGCGAAATGTGCTCTTCCTTGGTGTCAAGTCGTCCTCATACTGAACAAGGCATTCAGGTCGGGAAAATTTTGATAAGCCGTTCGCCAATTGTCTGTGAAAAATGGAGGGGGAGTTGTGGAAGGCACGTCCACGTGTACTGCTGTCCCTGGAAAGTGAACGCGAATTTGTACTGGCATGCTTTGTCCAGTGGAATGGACCAAAAGTCATTGCTAATATCCAATACCGTGAAAAATTTTGACTGGAGTCCCTGTTTTAACATGGTCTCAGGACTCGTGGCAACGGTGGGGGCTGCTAACGGAGTCACTTTGTTTAATTCCCTATAATCAATGGTAGGTCGCCATGAACCATCTGGTTTTCTTACGGGCCAAATCAGGGCATTGTTCGTTGATGCTCCGGGCCGAATCACTCCTTGGTTCAATAAACTCTGGATTACTTTGGCTATCTCTCCCTTGGCTTGCTGGGGGAAGCCGTATTGTTTCTGGGGCTTAGGATCGGGACCTGTAATGTTCACCACTCCCGGGATTTTGCCGCAGTCGTGCTTGTGCTGGGCAAACAATGCTTTATGTCTTTTCAAAACTTCTCTAACTGTTTTGTCTGTGGTAATAATTTGTGGATCAAACCAGTACTCACCCACTGAGCTAATCCTGTGTGCGTAGTCTCCTACTGTGAGCGTGGCGAGGGCGCGTGCTTCTCTAGCCATTTTCCATACATATTTATTTACGGGGTCGAACGAAAGGTTGTGTGCACTCATAAAATCTATTCCCAGGATGTGTTCTGCTGCCTGGGGTAAATCTACCAAAACGACCAAGTATTTCGTTTTAATGTTACCGATCTGTACATCCACAAGGGCTGTGATGTGTCCCTGCTGGAGGTGACCTGTAAAGCCACTAAGGGTGTCTGTAGTGGGCCAAATATCTCGCTGGTACATCATGGATGAGTTTAACGTGGTTCGGGACCCTCCTGTGTCCCAAAGGAACTCTACTGGGTGTCCTCGGACTGTGCCTGCAACTACCGGTCTTCCGGACTTATCCCAAAGGGTATCGCAGACCCAAGTTGGGGAGCCTGAACACCATCAATCGGTGCCGTTTCTGGCCAATTATCTGCTCGGGCGCTAAATCTGTGGATGGATCTGGCACTGTTTCTAGGGGGGGCATTTGTGTGCTGATTCTGTTGCTGTTTCGGGGGGGCCTGACATTCTCATGTGTAATGTCCTTTCTGTCCACAATTGTAACGTTCCTGCGCTTTAGGGTGCTGTGCGTTACTTCTGCCTTCATTTACCCATGCGTGGTCTTGGCGTGTCCTTACTGGATTCATTTTGTGGCGTTTATTCTTTCCTGTTCTGTCTTTTTCTGTAGGGACTGTTCCCAAGCTCTCGATAATCGCTTCAGTATCCACATTTCAATGTGTGCCGGGTCGTAGTTGGCACATGCCTTTTGTCCTGCCTCTGTGGCATGGGATACTGGAGTACGGGTCCATTTGGCCGTATCATCTGCCGATAAATGGGCGCGGGCTAACTCACCGAATACAGCGGTAAAGTGGATCCAGAGGTGTCCAGCAAACGCTGTTGGATGCTCTCCCTTTTTCTGTCTGCACCGGTTGAGTCCTTCTACCGGATCTCCTCTATTGTAGCCAATGGCGTCTAAAATGACTGTTTTCATGTCTTGGAGGCTACCTCCTCCTACATTTTGTGGGTCGGGAAGGGCTGAACTAACCGATGGGTCGAGGCACATCACTATGAGCTTTACCTGTTCCTGCTCGTCCAAACCGTACATGAGGGTCTGTTGCTTAACTACTTCAAAAAAGTGGTGTGGGTCTGATGTGGGGTGGAAAGTCTCAATTTAATCGCATCCCTTAACTGGGTGATGGTTAATGGGGTGGTGCACACAAAATCGGGTTGGTCTTCCATGGTGACCCTGCGCTGCGTAGTGATGGGGTTCATTGGGTTGGGTTCTGCTTGTGCAGTCGGTGGTGCGGATGCTTTCCTTTTCGGGGCCTGGGGGGGCTCTAGTCTGATTTTCTGTCCCATTCACGCATCGTTGGGCCGTTTCACTGAGTTCCTGCCAATCGGGGCCATCCTCCTGATCTAGCTGTGGGCGAAAGGTATCTCTGAACCCATTCTGAACGGATATCAGTGATTGCAACCTTGCAATTTGCTGCCTGCACTTGGCATGATCCACCGAACTCTGCCTTTGTTCCGTGGTGGAACTGTGGAGTGCTTGGAGGGCTGCCTTCAAATCCTCACATCGTTTCCTCAACTGTTCTACCTGGTTCTCTGTTTCCTCTCTTACCAGTACCGCATGTTGCGTGTCCTGGTCAGCCTTATCGTATTGAATCTGAAAGCTGCTGAGGTGGGCGAGACAAGATTGGTGTGCCCTCTTGACATCATCCATCTCCTTGTCCTTCGCCGGTAGCTGCTCCCGGATTTGCTCATTTAACCTCTCACATTCACTAATGTTTCCCTCTCTTTTTTTCTCCTTTTTCTCCAGCTGTCTACGGAGCATCCTCATGACCTCCTCTGTGCCTCGCAATTGTGCCAAGCAGGACTCGATTGCCATCGGCTTACGAACCTTACTCACATTATTTTTGTGAATCTCAGTCAGGCTGTCCCACCAAGTCTGTCCTATGCTGCCAGGACCTGGTTCCTCATTTGCCCCAAATTCCGACCATAGGGGCCATCCTTTCCCCTTTAGGTATTTCCTAATCTCTTCTTCCCATATGGGACACGATTCTGCTCTGTTGGTCGCTGCGACCTCGGGCTCTTGTGGATGAATAAGGCGTTCCATTGCCTTCATGGCCATCCCTACAATTATCTCTGTCTCTACCGGAAATTTGGAACAAGGGGGAATAAAGCGGTGGTGCAAACACGGGTACGGGTCAAGCTATTTTCCGGTTTACGCAACTCCCGAACGTTTCACGCAACAAAATCTGTCGAGGTTACCTTATATCCCTTTGTTAGTACGCATGCAAATTACACACTTCCGAATTCTGGAGGTTTGATAGATCCTGGTTTCGCTTGTGGTTTCTTTTACTTTGCCAATTTGGATTTCTAATTCAAACACTTTTGTGGGTTCTCTCGGAGTGACACGGTCACTTCTGGGTCGAATCCCATCAGAGTCACCAATAACTGTTGCCTTTTTTACCTACTGTAAATATGGCAGTCAGTGAGGTTGTCCTCCTTCCTTTAGATATCAATATTCTAATGCTCAGAGGCGCCAGGTATCAAATGATACCACCACAAGGTTCAACCGGCTATCGATCAAAGAGCAAATACCAGTTAGTTAGTTCAAGATCAAGGTACTTTATTTACACACACAATTAATCATGCAACATAAACACTACTAGTTAAACTACACCTATCGACTATGACAACCTGTACTTAACTTCAGGCACCCGGCTTAGGTCAGAGGAACAGTGGCCATTGTTCGATTCTGGATCTATCGGGTTTGTAGGAGTAACTGCTGCTCAGCTGGGCTCATCCGTCTGGTAGCGGGCGTTGAACTTGGACTTGCTTCTGGTGGTGCTGCGATTGGACATGGACGTTGCCGGAGCGCCAGGTCCAAAAGAGGCCGAACACATGGTGGACTCTCTTCTTATGCTTGTGGGTTTTCAGGCTCTTTTGGGCGGTCCTTCAGTTTGGACCCCACTAATTGGGTGATCCCTGATCACTATGTTCGATTCGAACCAATAAATGGGCGGATGCCTTGATGGCTGGGCGTGTCCCAAGCGGTCATTGATCCTGTTGTTTATGCTTCCATAGTACAGGGAGTGGCGCCGAAATGTCTGGGACTGTACCGGTCGCTCAAGTACCAGTCCTTTGTCTGGCGGAGATGGGCCATCAAAAGCTAATTGGTCGGAGTTTCGATACTGTCTGGATTCCTCACTCGCAAATATACATTTCAGGCTCTGGGCCTGGCTGAATCTCGCATTGTCCATTATTTCCCGCTATGCTTTGCAACCTTCTCTGTTCCTGGTTGTAAGTGACCAGCCCAGGTGGCTACAATTTCTCCATAACAAGCAACCCCCATAAAAGAGAACCTCCCCACAGCAGAGAACGCTCCCCCCCCCACCCACCCACAATCAGCCACCCCTGTCTGAAAGCTGAAGATCAGTCCAGGCAGAAACAGTGAAGAAATTACAGCTTTTCACTCATCTGTCTCTTATACCTGCTGCCTCAGACAGATGCCTAGAAAGCAGTAGCTGTAACATAATAGGAAGCCAAAACCATATCACAAGGCTTTTAACCCCCTCAGATCATTTGATCCTCAATGTTTATAAGCATCTAGGAGTTGAGTGCTTTCACTTCCTCTGTTTCTCAGCAGAAAGCACTTAACTGCTTTTAATGCAGTCACGAGCTGTCAATCCAAGCTAGATGGTTATAAACATTGTGGTTAGTTTCACAGCAGGGTACTGGAGATCCATTGAAGAGTGAAGTGAAATGAAAATAATGAATCCAGATATCTGGCTGACTGGAAGCTGTCAATTACAAACTACAAAAAGCTATTTTTCTTTGCAGTGAATAGAGGTCTTGCAGATCCAAGGATCTGAGGGGGTTTAAAGCTTTGTAATGTGGCTTTGGCTTTCTATTAAGTTACAGTTACTGTTTCCTAAACATCTGTCTGAGTCAGCAGGTGTAAGGAACAGGTGAGTGAGAAAGCAGTGATTTTTCATTCTGCCTGGACAGCTCTTTAGTTTCTAGGCAGGGGTGACTGATGTAGGGGACTCTCTGCTATAGGTGAGGGTGTTCTCAGAAATGGGGGGGTTTGATAATATGGGGGGCCCTGTTATGAGGGGTTCTTTGTTACGGGTGGTTATCTGATTCGAGTGGTTCCCTGTAATGGGTGTTCCTGTTATGGGAGCTTCCCTGTTATGGCAGTGCCCTGTTATGGGAGTTCCCTGTTATGGGGGTTTCCCTGTTATGGGGGGGGTCTCTCGTAGGGGTCTCTGATTGTGTCCTCTGGTGGGGGGTCTGGTGGAGAGTCGATGGGGGGGTCAGGTTACCCTAGTGTGTGCATTCTTTGTGGGGGGGTAATCCAGCAATTCCCACGGTGGGAGGGTGGTGGATGCCCCTACTTGTCATAGGGGGACAGTATTTGCATTGCGGGGAGGGGTACGGCAGTCTCCGGATCTCGCTGTTGGGCCACCCGCTCAAAATTGCGCCCCAATAGTGGGATACATGACAGAATCCCTTGTGATCCCCACCATGAATCAATTTGCATGGCTGGAGAGAGTGAATCTCTTCTGGGCGCTGCTCCCAGCACCAGCGCGAAACAGAAATGATTCAACGCTGGTGGGACAATAGTGGGCGGGATTATTCTTTGCCTGATGGCAATATTGTAATCGGCGATCGGGTGGAGAATCCCTTCCAATGCCCAAATCGGGGGCGGTGGCGGTTTGACGCCAGTTTTCAAGTCTCCGCCCCTCCGAAATGGCATCATCCCGTCGTGGGCCGCATGCCGTTGGAAAGGCATCGGCGCATCATGGGAAGGCCCTCCCCCGATGCCCCGCCCCAATAGGCCGAGTTCCCGACCGCGCGGTTGACGTGTGGCCTGAGCGGTCGGGAACCCGGCCTAGTGGCTGCGGACTGTGTCCATGGCCGCCACAGTCGGCCGGGTGCTGTGCTGTTGGCCGGGGGGGAGCTTCTGCGAGGGCTGGGCGGACTGGTGGGGGTAGCCAGGGGTTGTCCTGTGGGACAGTATTTGGCAGGTCGGGTCAGCACATGGCCGGCACCATGTTGTACGGCACGACCGCTGCAGACCGTCGCAGTGCGCATGTGTGGCCATTCTCCAGCCATTTTTGGCGCGGGTGCTGGAAGTTTTACCCGGTGCAGCTGCTAGCCCCTCACCAGTCCCAGGATCGGTGCTGATTTTGGCGATGCAAAAATAGTGCAGTTCCCATGCCAGCATCGGCACTTAACCGCAAAATCGAACTATCCAGCCCATAGTCTCCTGAACGGAGAATCCTTCCCACAATGTGAAATTCCTGCCGGGAGGTTGAGCGCAATCCAACGCACTTAGCAATTGTTTTACAGGAGGCAAGTTGGCCCTGAGAGGGGTGAGGCGGGGCCTAAACATGCTGACAAGCTGGGCTTCACTGAGATTATCCAATCTCTAAGTGACAATCAAGGCTCACACCTCCCCAACATTACCGACACTGGGGCTTCAGTGTCTTCCCACCACCACCCTTGCCCGCATCAACCACAGTGGTTAGCACTCCTGCCTCACAGCACCAGGACCCGAATTCAAGTCCGGCCTTGGACATTCTCCCCATTTCGGTGTGGGTTTCCTCCAGGTGTCCGTTTTCCTCCCACCGTCCAAAGGTGTGCACATTAGGTGGATTGGCCACGCTAGAATTGCTCCTTCGTGTCCAAACATGTGTAGGTTAGTTGGAATTACGAGGATAGGGCAGGGGACTGGGCCAATGGTCAATGCAGACTTCTGCACTGTAGGAATTCTATGAACCTCCTCTCCCCCACTCCCACTCCAAGAATCATTGGCTGGCACGGAGAATTCCCAAAGGTCTCTCATCAGGGCCTGCAACTAGCTGGCATGAGGTCTCTCCACCCTATCCGGAACCAGCATCCCCTCCCCTACCTCCCCAGGTGAGCACCACCCTGCTATAGGGCTGCCAAATGCTCCCCTTCATGCCCCCCCCCCCCCAGCCCTCATGGCACCACCCCCTTCACAAGCATACACCTCATGGTCCCTCCATTTTCAGACCCCGCCCCTTTGCAGTGCTCCCAGCACCCTGCAAGTGCCAACCTGGCAGTGCCTGGATTCGCACTGCCCTGCTATGTCCCTGACCTCCCAGTAGCTCCAATGGCCTCCGAGCCTTCCCGGTGTGGTCACCATATCTGGTCTCCGGTGATGAAAGCCCATCGTGATTCCCACTGGCCTCAGCTGCGCTGGTGGGGGAGAATCTATCATGAGCCAGTAGAATCCAGCTTTAAATTAACCAAGCATATTTAAACACTTTTATTGAGCTCTGTTAGCCGCTCGGCGGGAACTTCGTTCAGGAACTCTCCCGCTATTCTCCCAGCATAGCATGAAGGGTGCCATGCGCAACGCAGCCGGATAATCACCCCCTCTATTTCCATACACACACAACGTACAGATGTTCACTGAACCACAGATATCTCTGGTTGATACCTGAAATTGCTCTAAACTCACAAGGACAGATACCGTTTTTGGAAAAGCAACGCAACAACTGCTATAGCCGATGTCCAGCCTTTCCTGTCCACTTCTCCCAGTGATTTCTGACATAATTGGGTGAAAACACTTTACACTCTAATCACTGGTGGATCTAAATTGGGTGCTGTAACAAGCTCAGGTGCAGTAACAGCATCAAGAGGCAGATAGCTATTTTAACTTTTCTTCAAAGTTGATGGTTGAATATGCAGTTGACTTGCAGCTGAGCAGCTCACACTTTAGTATTGTTTATAATGTTGACAAGGCTTCCATATGCAGAAACCTAGGGGTATGTCTTTTCCCTTTCAATCAAAAAACAATGTAGTGGTTCAGTACAATCTAAAGAAGGTGAGAAGATATGTTTTAAAATGCTACGTGAAAATTATGTACACAAGAGAATATGGAGTAACTGATTCTTTTCCAGGCAGTATGTATCTTTAACAAATAAACCTATGGCTGAGCTTTGGAAACAGAAAAAAATAATAATTTGTCACCAGTTTAAATCTTTCACTAGCCAGTAACACATCAGATAAAGTGCCAAGCTTGTCTTTTATCTTTTTATGGTTTTATAAACTTTGTCTGTGCCCCTTCTTGTATATTAACAAAGTCATTATTCAGCGTCGATGTTACACAGCAGATAAAAGTGCCTTTAGCCTTCAGAGATTTATGGTTCCAGAGAAAACCAAGGGTAATGGTGTGTGCGCTTCCCCTGTTTAAGTGTCAACGTACAAACAACCACTTAAAATAGATTTATGTTGACCACAAAATATGACCTCTGTAAAGTGTTAAATTGTCAATTCAAAAATGCAACCTTTATTGCATATCATTAATTTTAAAAAAGACCTGTTATTTCCTAGGGAGAAATAATCACTTTAATGCTTCTTGGTCATGAGAATTCACAATTAACAAGGAATCAGTTTACCATTTTTTGTTTCGATGTTTGCAAACAGGTTGAGAAATTGGGTGAATGCAACTTGATGTGCTGCATCTCGGAGTGAGTTAAAAAAGGAATGGGGGAAGATGAGTTAGGATATCAGTGGCCTAATATTAATTGGGGCACAACAGCTTAAGTTAGCTTCTCATTCATCTTAATCCCAGGTAATACTTTAAAATGCGATAACCCTAACAGTGGTCTATTTTGTAAGTGTTACTTTGTACAATAAGAATCTACTGAAAAAGTCACAAAATTATATAGTTTTATTATCTAAATAGGTGACAGAATATAACATAATGATGTTTTATTTATGGATCAATTCATAATGCTTATCCTAGTGACCAAAACATTTGGTATCTGTAGACTTAACTACTCTTAACACACTCCTGGCCAGTCTCCCATCTTCCATCCTCCATAAACTTGAGGTCATCTCAAAATCTGATGCCCATACTGCAACTTGCACCATTTTCTGTTCACCCATTATCCTTGTGCTCATTGCCCAGAAGGAAAAAAAGTTTCAAATGTTCATAGCCCAGTGAAAATCAGTACCAGTAATACTGTTTTTTTTTTGGTTCATTAACAGGAGCCAATATAAGTCAATGTCTTGACTTTAAAATTGTTGTCCTTACTTTCAAATCCCTGTATCTCTCCCCATTGCTTTCTTTTTCCCTATCTCTGTAAATTACTTGAGTCTTACCACCCTCTGAGATTTCTCATTCTTCCAATTCTGGCTTCATATGTATTTCCATTTTAATTGCTGTACCATTGTCACTCAAGTAGATAGAGCTGTGAAGAAGGCCTATGGTGTGCTCGCGTTCATTAACAGAGGGATTGAATTTAAGAGCCGTGAGGTGATGATGCAGCTGTACAAAACTTTGGTAAGGCCACATTTGGAGTACTGTGTACAGTTCTGGTCACCTCATTTTAGGAAGGATGTGGAAGCTTTGGAAAAGGTGCAAAGAAAATTTACCAGGATGTTACCTGGAATGGAGAGTAGGTCTTACGAGGAAAGGCTGAGGGTGCTAGGCTTTTCTCATTAGAATGGAGAAGGATGAGGGGCGACTTGATAGAGGTTTATAAGATGATCAGGGGAATAGATAGAGTAGACAGTCAGAGACTTTTTCCCCGGGTGGAACAAACCATTACAAGGGGACATAAATTTAAGGTGAAAGTTGGAAGATATAGGAGGGATATCAGAGGTATGTTCTTTACCCAGAGAGTAGTGGGGGCATGGAATGCACTGCCTGTGGAAGTAGTTGAGTCGGAAACATTAGGGACCTTCAAGCAGCTATTGGACAGGTACATGGATTACGGTAAAATGATATAGTGTAGATTTATTTGTTCTTAAGGACAGCACGGTAGCATTGTGGATAGCACAATTGCTTCACAGCTCCAGGGTCCCAGGTTCGATTCCGGCTTGGGTCACTGTCTGTGCGGAGTCTGCACGTCCTCCCCATGTCTGCGTGGGTTTCCTCCGGGTGCTCCGGTTTCCTCCCACAGTCCAAAGATGTGCAGGGTAGGTGGATTGGCCATGATAAATTGCCCTTAGTGTCCAAAATTGCCCTTGGTGTTGGGTGGAGGTGTTGAGTTTGGGTAAGGAGCTCTTTCCAAGAGCCGGTGCAGACTCAGGGGGCCGAATGGCCTCCTTCTGCACTGTAAATTCAATGATAATCTATGATTAATCTAGGACAAAGGTTCGGCACAGCATCGTGGGCCGAAGGGCCTGTTCTGTGCTGTATTTTCTATGTTCTATGTTCTATTGCTCTGCTCCTAATACCTATGTACCTATAGACCAAGAAGAGATCAACCATGATCTGACTGAATGGCAGAGGAGGCTCGAAGGGCTTAATTGCCTACTTCTGCTCCTGATGCCTATGTAACTACTGGTGGCTGTGCTATCAGCTGCCTCAGCTTTAAGCTCTGGATTCCCTCTGTAAACCTCCCCACCTCTCTTTCCTCCTTAAAACCTGGCCCTTTGACCAAGTTTAGGTCACACGTCCTGATGACGCGTTATATGGCTTAGTTTCAAATTTTGTTCTCTAACAATTTTGTGAAACATCTTGGGACATTTTGCTATGTTGAAGGAGCTCAATAAATGCAAGTTGTTGTTGTTTGTTGTGTGTGGGACAGGAAATGTTTCATCTGTTGAATATTTCAACATCTGTCTTCAGTTTGATGTTCCTCATGTAAAATTATCTTTCACTGAATCTAGCCAGGACAGTGGGAGCTGTTTCTCTTTACGTGAGATGTACTTCAGTTAAAGTGAAATTTGAATTTGTTTGAGCCTTTTGCTTTTGACAAGCTTGAAGATGTACATGATACTATAAAATTAAAAGATAAAGCTGTGTGTTTATCAGTGGCATGTTGATCAATACAAAACATTTCCAGCCACATGAAAAAAGGAGCTTCCTGATTTTTTTTGTTTTCAGAATCTACAGGACTAATTTCTTTATATGTTCTCCGTCTACTATGCCAATGCAAGCATTGCCTCTTTAAAATGAATGGTTTAATTAATATCTCTATGAAAATAATGGAGAGAGGAATTTAGTATATTTGCACTAAAACGCCAGGGGGTGATTTTCTGGCCCTTGATACCAACAGGATTGTCCGGTTCCGCCGAAGACAACCTCCCACAATGGGTTCCCTGAGGGCAGGATGGGGATCCATAGAAAACAGCATAGATCTTGGTGGGTCCAGAAGACCCTGCCGGCAGCCAATGGCAAGCCGCCTCTACTGCCGTAAAACACGCTGCGCGGAGGCCAGAAAATCCCAGTCCATGGGCTGGATTTTCCGATCACGGATGCCGAAATCACGATCGGCGACGGGGCGGAGAATCCCCGATGACGATGAAATCGGGGGCGGCGCCGCTTTCGCGATGCTCTGTCCCCTGAAAAGCATTGTCCTCCAGGAGTACGCCACACCCTGTATCCACGGCCTCAGGCCATTGCCTGAGGCGCACCCCCCGCAATGCTCCGTCCCCAACCAGCTGAGTTCCCGATGGCATGGGACTCTCGTGGCCTCATCTGTCAGGAACACTCAGCGTGGTGGCTGCGGACTCAGTCCAGCGGCGCCACAGTGGGGGAGGGCCGATCCGCAGGCAGGGTGGCCATTATTTGGGGCTGGGGCAGTGTGTGTGGGGCGGGGGTGGGGGGGGGGTGCTATTTTTGCGGGCCGGGTCCGCGGGCTGCTCCGCCATGAAGCACAGCACGGCCGCTGCAGGCATCCACCGTGCGCATGCGCGGCCACGGACCCGGCAATGCTCCGGGCTGTATCAGCAGCCAGAGCTGGGAGCTCTACGATGCCTGGCTGCTAGCCCCCACCCCCCCGGAGCAGGGACTCAGTGGCCATTTTGTGCTTGTTTTCCTGGCGTAAAACACCACCATTTTTACTCCGGCGTGGGGACTTTGACTCCCAAACGGAAAATCCAGCCACCATGTCTTTAATTTCTGTCTTTTAAACAGATTGCCAAATTAATTTTCATTTTTGATGACTGTTTAATGCCTTTGCCTGTTGGTAACTGAGTCTGATATTTAAACCATTTGAATTTGGTGTGAAGAGATTACAGAATAATCCACATTGTGAAGTTGGACAACTGAAAAGATTATTTATTGCACATTAAGCTAATATTTTAATCCGCCAATGTATCAGTATTGATCTCGATATAACCTAGCTGTCTGAAAACAGCAGATAGGTGCTTTGCAACTGTGTCCAGGTACCAGCTCCACTCGCCCCATTAGTGACAAATTCAACATGGTGTAGCATTAATCTGAACAGTAAAAAAAACTTCAGATTCGTTAGTATTTTGCAAATGATGAAGTAGCCTGAATTTGTAGAAAGATGTAAACATTTGGCATATTATTTTCCTGCTACAGGAAGGATCAATGTGGGACAGGAGAAACAGTACTGCCCACATTATGACAAAGAAGAGTGCAGTAGTGAGTCCGGCATTACACTAAAGGCATTACAATGAAGATTCCCTAGCGGGCTTACCACAAAGTGTTCTACGAATAATTTACAAAACAAGCATTAATTTTTTCCTTCATAGTCATACAGCCCTTACTGTACAAAATGAGGCCATTCGACCCATGGTCTTTCTTCACTGAAATCAACCTAATTTTCTTTCATAGAACCCCTACAGTGCATAAAAAGGCCATTCAGGTCTGCACCAACCCTCCGAAAGAGCACCCTGCCTCAGCCCGTTGGCCTATTGATTTTAGTCGCCATGGGGAGAGGACCACACCATTCGGGAAGCCCAGAGGTTGGACCTGCGCATTCTGGTGTCGTTCTCCTCCCCCCCCCCCCCCCCCCCCCCCCTCCACCCAAAAAAGGAAGATTGCTCTCCCATTACTTAGCCTCTGGTCTCTTGATTCTGGCCCCTGATATGATTAAACCCCTTTTCTGGGACAATTTGGCAGGTCTCAGTGAGGCCCCTGACCCCAGACTTATCTGGGCTCTTCCAAGTGGTGGGGATTTACTGCTAACACAGTCGTGACCACTGCTACCAGAGGTGGGGCAGAGGTTTTACTTTAAAGCTATTACTGCTGCTCCCAGCTTTTATTTGCTGTGGGGCAGGCATCAGGATGGAGGGGCTCCCCCTGACATTGTAGCTGGGGGATTGGGGACCATGGCGCCCCATGGAATTCAGTCATTTTGGAATGGACAAGACAAGGATGTAGGCTAGGGCTGGGATATCATTTTAACTTTTTGTACTCATTGTTGGTGTCGAGTCCTCCCTGGACAGTAATGCATTGAGATGCACGTTGAAACTACTGCTACTTGGCCCAAGCCAACATAGCTAAATGTCAGGAGAGAAACCTTTAGCAAATCAATATCACATTTTAGTTTCTTGCATAATTTGTTGCTGTGGATTTTCAATGATAATGCAAACATATCACATTTTTGTGTTCCATAGAATCCATAAAATCCCTATTGTGACGAAGGAGGCAACACGGCCCATCGAGACTGCACTGACCCTCTGAAAGAGCACCTTACCTAGGCTGATCCCCCCACCCTATCCCCATAACCCCACATAACCTGCACATCCTTGGACACTAAGGGCAATTTTAGTGTGGCCAATCCACCTAACCTGCACATCTTTAGACATTAAGGGGCAATTTTAACATGTTGTGTTGTGAACTTACAAAACGAAACAGAACCAAACGCTGTCAGAAACATTCATTTCCCATTGAAAAAGGTTTACAGGTTGCCTTCAACCACTGTAAAAGAAAGACTTGCATTTATTGAATACCTTTCATGACTCTGGAATGTCCCAAAGCACTTTACAGCCAATAAAGTACTAGTAATGTTGAAAGGAAGGACATGTAGACAATTTGGAGAGAGCAGAGACCCACAAACAATTACCAGATGACATGTTTAGGTGTTGGTTGAGGGATAAATCTTGGCCAGGATATTGGGACAACTCATCATCTCTTATTGATTACTGTCTTGGAATATGTGACAGCCACCTGAGAAGGCAGCCGAGACATCAATTTAACTTATATTATTACATGTTGGGGCCCATTTTAACACAGAACCCCATTCATGCCAACATGAGGACCAGGCTTCATTTTCATATCACCAACAACTGGTGGGCACTAGCTAAGCACCCCGCTATAGCTCGCTATTTAAAAGAGGGTGGGGTAGCCCTAACTCCCACGCTGAACAGGGCTTTAAGGAGCTGGGAATATGATCCAATGTGGGGGTATGGTGATTGTCCCTTTAAGGGCAGCCCTAGTCTGGGTGACCAGTCGGTACTCAGGGCGGGGAATCACTGAAGGGGGAGGAGCTCACTAGCGCAGAGGTGTTTTGGAATTAGCTGCAAACATGCAGCTCCTGTCTATGACATGTAAATTAATCACTTTTTGTTCCACTAATGAAATCTCCAAAAGTGCATTATTACAGTGAGTGGGTGGGGGGGGCTGCGGAAGGAGGTGGTGGTGGGATGGGTGAAGGCTTCAAACAAGCCAATAGCAGATCGGCTTTCATTGAGGGCCATGGAAAAGAACCAAGCTATTTCTGGCCCTTTCACCAAAAATTGAAAGCTTCATGGCCATTTGTGAACCTTTTCCTACATCTCAGTGGTGTCATAATACACATCTATGTACACAATGGAGTGCAGACAGGCAGTGATTGACACACAGGATGACCAGTAAGCACACAGAACAGAGCAGCCAATCACCAGACAGGACACAACCACTATAAAGCCAGAGGGCACCAGTTTTCCCGCTCTCTCTCGGGTCCCAGCCTCTGAGACAGTCAGAGCTCGTGAGCTGGCCAGTGCCTACACCATGTGGTAGCTAGGTTAGTCTGGTCAGGCTAGTGTCAGGTCTCCAGTGAAGTCAGCATAGTGTCAACCCGCAGTTGAACATGTGTAATAGTTTGGATGTTGAATCAAATCGTGTTGCATTTTATCAAATGTTGGAGGTCTGTCTCTCGCTACACTGCATCAAGTGCAGTTCACCTCGACCCAGCCTACTGAACACATCAAGTGGTAGGGAAATGATTGGAGAGGATTTTTCAAGACAGGATTTACTCCCATTTAGAAGCAAGTGGACATACAGCAAGAGGCAGCATGGTTTTGTGAAGGGGAGGTCATGCCCCACTAACTTGATCTTGCTTTTCGAGGAAGTGACGAAGATGATTGATGAAGGTAGGGTAGTGGATGTTGTCTACATAGAGTAGACAGTAAGGCCTTTGATAAGGTCCCTCATGGCAGACTGGTACAGAACGTGAAGTCACTCGAGATCAGAGGTGAGCTGGCAAGATGGATACAGAACTGACTCAGTCAAAAGACAAAGGGTAGCAGTGGAGGAGGGTTTTCTGAATGGAGGGCTGTGACTAGTGGTGTTCCACAAGCATGAGGGCTGGGACCTTTGCTGTTAGTAATATATATATATAAATGATTGGAGGAAAATGTAACTGGTCTGATTAGTAAGTTTGCGGACAACACAAAGATTGGTGGCACTGCGGATAGCGATGTAGGCTGTCAGAAGATACAGCAGGATATAGATCGGTTGGAGACTTGGACGGAGAGTTTAATCCGGAAAAATGTGAGGTAATGCATTTTGGAAGGTCTAATACAGGTGGGAAATATTCAGTAAATGGCAGAACCCTGAAGAGTGTTGACAAGCAGAGGGATCTGGGTGTACAGGTCCACAGATCACTGAAAGTGGCAATACAGGTGGAGAAAGTAATCAAGAACGTATACGGCATGCTTGACTTCATCGGCCAGGGCATTGAGTATAGAAATTGGCAAGTCACGCTGTAGCTGTATAGATCTTTACTTAGGCCACACTTGGAATATAGTGTTCAATTCTACACCTGCACTATCAGAAGGATGTGGAGGCTTTGGAGAGGGTATAGAAGAGGTTTACCAGGATGTTGCCTGGTACGGAGGGTATTAGCTATAAGGAGAGGTTGGATAAACTCGGTTTGTTCTCACTGGATCGAGGGAGAATGAGGGGTGACCTGATCGAAGTCTACAAAATTATGAGGGGCATGGACAGAGTGTATAGTCAGAAGCTTTTTCCCGGGGAGAAGAGTCAATTACTAGGGGACGTAGGTTTAAGATGCGAGGGGCAAGGTTTAGAGGAGATGTGCGAGGGAAATTTTTACACAAGAGGGTAGTGGGTGCCTGGAACTCACTGCCGTAGGAGGTGGTGGAAGCAGGTACAATAGTAACATTTAAGGGGCATCTTGACAAATAATTGAATAAGATGGGAATAGAGGGATACGGACCCAGGAAGTGTAGAAGGTGTTAGGTTAGACGGGCTGGATGGTCGGAGCAGATGTAAAGGGCTGGAGGGCCTGTTCCTGTGCTGTACTTTTCTTTGTTCGTTGCTGTTTGTACGCTGTGCTGGAATAGCACAGACTCCAGCAGCAATGTGCAGTGGCAGCTATGAAAGATCCTGTGGCAGGGACTAGGGGGTCGCAGGACAGGCTCAGGGGCCAGAGAACACACCAACCGTGCAGTGGGCACAAAGTCGCAGAAGGAGACCAAGGGTGTACAGTGTCCTTCGTGGAGGTGTCGGCCAAGATGTGCCATAGAAGACTCCACCTCACCAGGGAGATTGTGCCGTACCCTGTTCTTCCTGCTGTGCCTAAGTTGGCGCTGATCTCAGGAAGGTGTGATTCAGATTCATCCGTGCCTCCATCCGCGATGGTGTTCAGAGTGAGTAGTTGGACACAGCTGGTGGGTCATGTTTCTGCAAGGCCTGGTCAAGTGTTTAAACAACTAAGAACTCACTTGTCCTTGGTCTTCTTGATGAAGGTGCAGAGGCTCCTCACTTTTCTCTTGCCGGTCCACCTCGCTCTCTGTGTCGGCCCGCTCCTGCTCCTCCTCTGTGAGCTCCATTGCTCTCTCCTTGTACGGAGTCAGGATCCTCAGCTCGGACATGCCACCGCCCATCTTCTCTCACTCGTGTCAGTTGTGGGCAAGATTCTCCTGCAGGAATACAAATGGGGATGATATGAGCTGATCGTCTGACAGGTCAGATATCGATAACACCTGGCATGTGTGGGCACTGCGGATAAGTAGGGAGGGATTCTGACGAGGAGTTCAAGGGAGGGTTTGAGGATGCTGATGGGAGGTCTGAAAGGTGGCGGCGGCATCTGGGATCGAGGTGACTTTCCAGGGTGGTGATGGAAGGGTGGAGTACAGAGAGGAGACGAGCAATTACCCTGACTGATCAGGATAGGTCATTCAACTTTTTTCTGCATTGCACACTCTGTGTTGTCCTGTTGGTCAGGGTGCTGGCACTGACCACCGTTCCCAGGCAAAATTCATCACCTTGTTAGAGCACTCCCTGCAAGCCTGAGGGTATACTGTAGCTCACCTCTCCTTCTTGGCATCCAGCAAGCGGATGAGGGCCTCTTTTGTGAATCGAGCAGATGGTTTCCTCGTTGCCTTACCCCTGACTTGAGTTAGATGAAATGCCTTGGAGCTGTTTAAATGCAGCGTCCCTTCATTAAATTGTGCAGGTGACCCATCCCCCCCCCCCCCCGCCCCCATGGTGGGCAAATCAGTTGCTTTGAGTTTTTCACGTGGGGAAATGTTTTTAAATAAATGCCTGAAAACAGCAGTCCGGATCGCGCCCGGATTCCCCCAGGAATCACGCCAAGAATAAAGAGTGTTCATCCTGATCTCCAAATTAGATCTGATGTTAGTAAGCTGAATGAAAATGTTTGAACTGTGTACAGTACGGAGGGAATTGTGTAGAGCAAATTAGTGTTCAGTACCTTTAGTGCACAGAAGCAGGGACAATGGACCATCTGGAAGTTCAGAAATTATAGGTGGCACAGCCCCTTCAGGGAAGCACGGTAGCATTGTGGATAGCACAATTGCTTCACAGCTCCAGGGTCCCAAGTTCGATTCCGGCTTGGGTCACTGTCTGTGCGGAGTCTGCACATCCTCCCCGTGTGTGCGTGGGTTTCCTCCGGGTGCTCCGGTTTCCTCCCACAGTCCAAAGATGTGCAGGTTAGGTGGATTAGCCATGATAAATTGCCCTTAGTGTCCAAAAATGCCCTTAGTGTTGGGTGGGGTTACTGGGTTATGGGGATAGGGTGGAGGTGTTGACCTTGGGTTGGGTGCTCTTTCCAAGAGCTGGTGCAGTCTCGATGGGCCGAATGGCCTCCTTCTGCACTGTAAATTCTATGTTATTTCAGCCCGCAGGGAACCTATTAACCTAGGAAACGGGTCAACTGCAATGGAATTTGGTACCTAGGATGTGGAAAGTACGTGTGAGTTCTGAGGCCCAGGCTCAGTAGATGCACTGTGATGGAGGTGTGTCCTTTGGTCTACAGTGGTCTGCAGGGATTGGTCATCCATCCATCCATTGCCTGTGGGAGAGAAGCTTTCTCCTGACCTCAACTTTACAGTCCTTCTGCTCAATTAGTTTGGCAAAATATTTCTGATCCTTAACCAGATTCACAAGCATTTTGTCATTGATATCAGGCAAATAGTTCTTTAAATGTGAAAATGTGTTACAAAGATTATTATTATAGATGCCACCTAATTGGCTAATTGTTTTATTTTGCAGTTGCATTTATTAAGTAATGTTGCACAATATTCAGAGGCTGAAATTTTCCAACCCTTCCCCGACGGCAGAGGGTGCAGGGCATGGCAAAGCCCATAGATATCGGCGGGAATAGGAGATCCTGTGCTGGACAATGGCGGACCACATCTGCTGCCAGAAAGTACACCGCCGGGGTGGGGGCGGGGGTTATAGACTTCTTGGGTGGGATTCTCCAATCCTGCGGCAGAGTGTCCACGCCGTCATAAACGCCGTCGCGTTTTACGACGGCGTGAACGGGCTACTGCCAGGACTAATTCTGGCCCCTACAGGGGGCCAGCATGAGCTGGAGTGGTTTACGCTGGAGCGAACTGTGCGCCGTGGGATCTGCGCTTGCGCAGTTGCGCCGGAGCCAATGAGCACATGCGCAGTGGCACCGGCGCCAACGCGCGCATGGCAATGGCCTCTTTCAACGCGCCGGCCCCGACGCAACATGGCGCAGGACTACAGGGGCTGGCACGTAGGAAAGGAGGCCCCTGATTTATGTTGTAGGTGTAACATAAGCGGCTTCCTTGTGGTGCACTTGACAAAGGAAGGTTCAGACGTGGAGATAACTTCAACACGTTTATTAAACTATTTACACTTCTATTGCTCGGGTTCGACACTACTGCTAATCCTACTATAGCTACCCAGACTGACTAACTAGCTGCTGCAATCCACGTGGTGGGTGTAATATTGAATCAACCCTGTGCCTGTTCTCACTGACTGTCTCCACTGGAAAGAGGCAGATCATGTGTGTGGTGTCCTTTATATATGGGTTGGTGTAATGCCCCCCTGTGGTCGTGTCACCTCCTTGTGTATCGTGAATGTCCATTGGTCGTGTCTTATCTAACTGATCTATTGGTTGAGTGTGTGTGTGTGTGATGTTTCTGGTGCTCCCTATAGTGTCTAGCTAGCCTACATGTATTGACATTGATGCACATCACCACATCCCCCCTTTTTTATGTGTTCATATTTTCTGTACACTTTAAGAAAATTGAACAAAGAACAGATAGATAAGGTAAGGTATATACAAGTCATTGGAACAGTGATTAAACAATAAGTCCAAATCATTTGTATGAGTCCATAAACTATCAATCATCATGGTCAAATGTCTCTCTTGATTATGAACGCCATCAATGTCCCTGTGCCACAGGAACCAAGAAGTGGTCAAATCACTTTGCTGTCTAATTTGGAGTCCCTTTCTTTTCTCGATGTTTGTGATGGTGCTGTCGGATGGCGTCTTGTAGCTGATAAGGTGTTGACATTGAAGAGGTACCATCAACAGTATCATTCGAAGTCATGGATGTGCCATATGTTGAAGTTGGATAAGACTGTACATACTGGTTCTGGCCACATGCTGTGCAGGAAGGGTGATCCTGCTGAGAAGCGTTGAAGCTTGTCGAATTGGAAACAGAATTGCTGCTGGCATAAATACCTGGTGATGGTGTGAAACTAGAACCTTACATCTGATAGGAATATGCCGTCTGGCCAGGCTGGGGTGCAGCAAATCCTGGGCAGTAACTAAGGCATCCAAGTCTGTAGTGCAGATTGCTCTTGCGGTAGTCCTCCTTCGGTCTTGATTCCATTAGTGGGCAATCCGTAGTGCTGGCCTGTTTGAGAATATGCTACATAGACTGCTGGCTGCTGAATGCCTGAATACTGGGTTTGTCCAGCATGAGCTGTCATTGGCTGCACTGCTGGTGTGGAAAAATGTGTGGATATAGCTGTGGTGAATATTGGTGTATTCCTCTTGGACTGTAGCTGCTGCTTGTTATTACTGACCCAGTGTAATTGTTAAGTGATCCATCACCTGCCGTTGTGGCATCTGCTGTCACCCTGAGCGTGTCATCACTGAGGTTGCGGCACTCCCTGTCTGGTGTAAAGTCCGGCTTACGTGAATCAG
The DNA here is from genome assembly GCF_047496885.1 of Scyliorhinus torazame. Classification (NCBI taxonomy): domain Eukaryota; kingdom Metazoa; phylum Chordata; class Chondrichthyes; order Carcharhiniformes; family Scyliorhinidae; genus Scyliorhinus; species Scyliorhinus torazame. Next base: position 124,653,188 of record NC_092709.1, read on the forward strand.
AGTCGGCGTTTGCTCCCCATCTGGAGTCTTGTCTGTTTTAACTGAGTCAGTGTTGGTTTGTTGATGCTCCCCGTCCGGAGTCTTAGCAGGTTCACTGGAGTCAGCTGAGATTTCTTGAAGCTGCACGTCTGGAGTCGGAACATGCAGGAATGCATTGACTTGTGGAGAGGTTCGAGCGAATGAGGGTGGAAGTATCGTGGTGTCACCAGTGGTCTCACAGTGATCGTCGAGTGCCTCTGTACACACTAGCTGAGGTCTGTCACTTTGCACATCTTGCATGGGAAGTGGGATGCTGTCGTCACTCGTCTCACATACCGTGGGTAGAGCCTCAGTAGCTGCTTGTTGTTCACTTGGGTTGGGTAAATTGTCAGAGTCTTCATCTGGTGGTGCAAAGTTGGGTGGACTGTCATTGTCTTGCTGTTGTCCTTCATTTGGGCTTGGACTGTCATCGTCGCTTTGTTCTTCACTGTAGCATGAAAGACCATCATGGTCGTCCTGCTGTGCACTGGAACGTGGTAGACTTTCATAGTCTTCTTGCTGTTTGCTTGAGCATGGCAGACTTGCATTGTCTGCCGCTAGTTGGTCAGAGGAGGTTGCTAGACTCTCACGGTCTTGTTCCTGCAAAGATTGTGCGTCGGAGTCTTGCGTTGCTTCTATTGTGAAGTCTGTCCATGAGCTCGCAGCGGAGGCTTGTGACACTGGAGTCACGTCTTGTGTGTGCAAGGACTGCGGTGTGGAGTCTTGCATGTCTTCTTTTGTAGAGTCGGGAACCCTGAGCGGTGCGTGGACCACGTTCTGTGTGGCAGCAGGCCGCTCTCTGTGGGCTTGTACTGCTCTCTGTCTCTTGGTTTCAGGCTGCAGCATCATCCTGCAGTCACAAGTTGGGATGTCATATCTGCTGGGCTGATCCTCAAATCCAAAGAATGAATCCGCATCTGCATCGGATTCAGTACGGGGGTCGCCATTTCTAATGAAAAAACCTTTGTCCGAGTCGTAGTCTTCTAGGACCGTCTCATCACTGTTTGGGTCGGAGCTGGCATTGGGCTTGCGAGGTCCAGAGAAAATGTAAAGGTCGGTATCGAAGTATTCAAGGTTGGAATCATCGGTTTGGGCGTAGGTAACTGCTTATTGCAGGGTTCTTCGGAGGTTAATTTCATGTCCTGGTTCAATTTGAGGCATTGTGCTGTCATTCCAGGTGAAGGAAGGCTGTTTTACAGCTTTAAAATATTTTTTCTATGATTTGGGACCTTTCCCCTTTAAATGGGCGTGGTCCGGGGCCTCTGACATCATGACGCATGTGACGTAGTGCGTAGAAAGCGATTGCGCATGCGCAGATCGCTGTTCGTTTACATTGGGCCTTTTTCGTGATACGGATATTCCCATTCTGTGCATTTCTCGCGCAACTGCGCAAGTGCAGTCCCTATAGAAAGGTGGCCGCCGGCCAAAATTGTTCTCTGCTCCAGGATGTCGGCCTCGAGTTGAGTACTGGCGCTTCTCTTACTTTTTCTTGCTGGTTGGAGTGTGTTTTAGAACATAGAACAAAGAACGATACAGCGCATTACAGGCCCTTCGGCCCACAATGTTGCACCGACATGGGAAGTCAAAAAACAAAAGCCATCTAACCTACACTATGCCATTATCATCCATATGCTTATCCAATAAACTTTTAAATGCCCTCAATGTTGGCGAGTTCACTACTGTTGCAGGTAGGGCATTCCACGGCCTCACCACTCTTTGCGTAAAGAACCTACCTCTGACCTCTGTCCTATATCTATTACCCCTCAGTTTAAGGCTATGTCCCCTCGTGCTAGCCATTTCCATCCGCGGGAGAAGGCTCTCACTGTCAACCCTATCTAACCCCCTGATCATTTTGTATGCCTCTATTAAGTCTCCTCTTAACCTTCTTCTCTCCAACGAAAACAACCTCAAGTCCATCACCCTTTCCTCATAAGATTTTCCCTCCATACCAGGCAACATCCTGGTAAATCTCCTCTGCACCCGCTCCAAAGCTTCCACGTCCTTCCTATAATGCGGTGACCAGAACTGTACGCAATACTCCAAATGCGGCCGTACCAGAGTTTTGTACAGCTGCAACATGACCTCATGACTCCGGAACTCAATCCCTCTACCAATAAAGGCCAACACGCCATAGGCCTTCTTCACAACCCTATCAACCTGGGTGGCAACTTTCAGGGATCGATGTACATGGACACCTAGATCCCCCTGCTCATCCACACTTCCAAGAACTTTACCATTAGCCAAATATTCCACATTCCTGTTATTCCTTCCAAAGTGAATCACCTCACACTTCTCTACATTAAACTCCATTTGCCACCTCTCAGCCCAGCTCTGCAGCTTATCTATATCCCTCTGTAACCTGCTACATCCTTCCACACTATCGACAACACCACCGACTTTAGTATCGTCTGAAAATTTACTCACCCACCCTTCTGCGCCTTCCTCTAGGTCATTGATAAAAATGACAAACAGCAACGGCCCCAGAACAGATCCTTGTGGTACTCCACTTGTGACTGTACTCCATTCTGAACATTTCCCATCAACCACCACCCTCTGTCTTCTTTCAGCTAGCCAATTTCTGATCCACATCTCTAAATCACCCTCAATCCCCAGCCTCCGTATTTTTTGCAATAGCCTACCGTGGGGAACCTTATCAAACGCTTTGCTGAAATCTATATACACCACATCAACTGCTCTACCCTCGTCTACCTGTTCAGTCACCTTCTCAAAGAACTCAATAAGGTTTGTGAGGCATGACCTACCCTTCACAAAGCCATGCTGACTATCCCTGATCATATTATTCCTATCTAGATGATTATAAATCTTGTCTCTTATAATCCCCTCCAAGACTTTAACCACTACTGACGTGAGGCTCACCGGTCTATAGTTGCCGGGGTTGTCTCTACTCCCCTTCTTGAACAAAGGGACCACATTTGCTATCCTCCAGTCCTCTGGCACTATTCCTGTAGCCAATGATGACATAAAAATCAAAGCCAAAGGCCCAGCAATCTCTTCCCTGGCTTCCCAGAGAATCCTAGGATGAATCCCATCAGGCCCCGGGGACTTATCTATTTTCAGCCTGTCCAGAATTGCCAATACCTCTTCCCTACGTACCTCAATGCCATCTATTCTAATAGCCTGGGTCTCAGCATTCTCCTCCACAACATTATCTTTTTCCTGAGTGAATACTGACGAAAAATATTCATTTAGTATCTCGCCTATCTCTTCAGACTCCACACACAACTTCCCATCCCTGTCCTTGACTGGCCCTACTCTTATCCTAGTCATTCTTTTATTCCTGACATACCTATAGAAAGCTTTTGGGTTTTCCTTGATCCTACCTGCCAAATACTTCTCATGTTCCCTCCTTGCTCGTCTTATCTCTCTCTTTAGATCCTTCCTCGCTACCTTGTAACTATCAAGCGCCCCAACTGAAACATCACTCCTCATCTCCACATAGGCCTCCTTCTTCCTCTTAACAAGAGATTCCACTTCTTTGGTAAACCACGGTTCCCTCGCTCGACGCCTTCCTCCCTGCCTGACCGGTACGTACTTATCAAGAACACGCAGTAGCTGTTCCTTAAACCAGCTCCACATATCCAGTGTGCCCAACACTTGCAGCCTACGTCTCCAACCTATCCCCCCAAAGTCATGTCTAATGGCATCATAATTGCCCTTCCCCAAGCTATAACTCTTGCCCTGCGGGGTATACTTATCCCTTTCCATCACTAGCGTAAACGTCACCGAATTGTGGTCACTGTCCCCAAAGTGCTCACCTACCTCCAAATCTAACACCTGGCCTGGTTCATTACCCAAAACCAAATCCAATGTGGCCTCGCCTCTTGTTGGCCTGTCAACATATTGTGTCAGGAAACCCTCCTGCACACATTGTACAAAAAACGACTCATCTAATGTACTCGAACTATATCTTCTCCAGTCAATATTTGGAAAGTTAAAGTCTCCCATAATAACTACCCTGTTACTTTCGTTCTTATCCAGAATCATCTTCGCCATCCTTTCCTCTACATCCCTAGAACTATTTGGAGGCCTATAAAAAACTCCCAACAGGGTGACCTCTCCTTTCCTATTTCTAACCTCAGCCCATACTACCTCGGAAGAAGAGTCCCCATCCAGTTTTCCTCACAGTCTTTGCCGAATTTGTCCAGGACTGCCTGGAGGTCGCTCCTGTTATGCCCCTTGGAGAACTTGAATTTTTTAAAGATTTCTTCTGCTCTGGCACTGGCAATGGTGAGGAGAAGCTCTGTTTTTCCAGGATCGGCCACTTCTTCTAGTTCGGCTGCCACCAGGAAGATTTCAAACTTTTGCCGGAATGCCCGCCAGTTTTCGCGGAGATCGCCGTGGCACTGGAGCTGCTGCAGAACCCGGATCTTGAACATCTTGCCTGGGTATCGTTGCTAGTTGTCACTGTACGCTGAGGTATGGCTATCTGGATTGAAACAGTTCACTCCTGGTATCATGATTTGTTATGTTGTAGGTGGAACATAAGCGGCTTCCTTGTGGTGCACTTGACAACGGAAGGTTCAGACGTGGAGATATCTTCAACACGTTTATTAAACTATTTACACTTCTATTACTTGGGTTCGACACTACTGCTAATCCTACTATAGCTACCCAGACTGACTAACCAGCTGCTGCAATCAACGTGGTGGGTGTAATATAGAATCAACCCTGTGTCTGTTCTCACTGACTGTCTCCACTGGAAAGCAGCAGATCATGTTTGTGGTGTCCTTTATATATGGGTTGGTGTAATGGTTGTGTCACATCCTTGTGTATCGTGAATGTCCATTGGTCGCGTCCTATCGAACTGATCTTATTGGTTGAGTGTGTGTGTGTGATGTTTCTGGTGCTCCCTCTAGTGTCTAGCTAGCCTACATGTATTTACATTGATGCACATCACCACAGCCCCCAGCCACAGAGGCCGGCCCGCCAATCGGTGGGCCCCGATCGCGGGCCAGGCCATATTGGAGCCCCCCCCCCCCCCCCCCCCCGGGGTCAGACCCCACCCCACTCCCTCCCCACAGGCCACCCCCCGACCCATCCACGCCAAGGTCCCGCCAGCCCAGAGCAGGTTAGAACGGCGGCAGCGGGACTCAGTTCTTTTCTTACGGCCGCTCGGCCCATCCAGGCTGGAGAATCGGCATGCTGGCCGCGTAGAGCGTTCCGCGACCGGCGCGCACCAACCATGCTGGCGCTGATTTTCCATCTGCGGAGAATCGCGTGCCGCCGTCAAGGTGGCATGGCCCGTTCACGGGGATTCTCTGGCCCGGCCCAGGGCTGGGAGAATCCCGCCCCTTGTTTCCTGGGAAATTGCATCCCCGTAATCAATGGAATCAAAGTAATGAAAGTCTCACTGCTGACAAGGTACAACAAGCAGTAAAGAAGGCAAATGGTATGTTGGCCTTCATAGTGACAGGATTTGAGTATAGGAATAGTGATGTTTTACTGCAATTGCATGGGGCATTGGTGAGACCACACCTGGAGTATTGTGTGCAGATTTGGTGTTTATCTGAAGAAGGATGTTCTTGCTATGGAGTGCAGCGAAGGTTTACCAGGCTGATTCCTGGGATGGCGGGACTGTCAGCTGAGGAGAGACGAAGCTGGTGAGGATTCTATTCATTGGAGTTTAGAAGAGTGAGAGGTGATCTCATAGAAATTTATAAAGTGCTAACAAGATTAGACAGGGTAGATTCAGAAATAATGTTCCAGAAGGTGGGGAGTCCAGAACTAGTGGTCATAGTTTGAGGACTGAGATGAGGTGACATTTCTTCACCCAGCGAGTGGTGAATCTGTGAAATTCACTGCCACAAAAAGTAGTTGAGGCCAAAACATTGTGTTATGGGTCAGAGTTTAGAGAACCCCAAAGTGTATCATGGAGTTCACCTGACCCACAACTTTTAATAGATTGTGGTATGGGGAGCACACGGCCCTCTCTACAGGTGTGGTACAGCAGAAATGGAAAAGTATTTTTTAAAACAAAACAATGTTTATTCTATGAACTCAAGTTAACCTTTTTGAAACAAACAGTGAATATCTTAGCAACCATTAATTCAAAGATAACCCCCAAAGAATACAACACTAAGTAACTTGTATGCTGTCCTTTTACACCCAAAAGACTTAACAAACCTTTAAACAGGAGCACATTATGTTAAAGTCATTACTGCAAGCAGTTATTAGTTTTAAATCACCCAAGGATCCAGAGATAGTCTTTCATGGCAGAGAGCTCAACAATACAGCTGCTTTTTCTGACTTCAGCTGCAACACACTGAAAAACGAAACCAAAAAGACAGAGACACCCAAGCTTTTCTCAAAGTGAAACTAAAAAGCAGAACCAGAGCTCAACTCCACCCACATTCTGACATCACTGCAGTAACATGAGCAGCTAACCATTTCTTAAAGCCACATTCTCATGACAATTGTGTAATTTCAAGAAGGAATTAGATATATAGCTCTTGGGGCTAAAGGAATCAATGGAGATATGGGGAAGGTGGGACCAGGGTATTGAACTTGATGATCAGCAATGATCATAATGAATGGCGGAGCAGGCTCGATGGGCCAAATAGCCTCCTCCTGCTTCTATTTTCTATGTTTCTCTGATTCTAAAATGGACAGACAGCCCCCTAGGCAGTGAAGATCCCTGCTTTGCTAAAAGTGTGTGCACCTTCTGTGTTGTTAGCACGCTATGAGTAGCAATTTAAAAAAAAATCTTCATCACACAACGAGATGCATTTAAGTTCCAGACCTGAGAAGTGCAAGGCAATCAGCTAATCATAAAAGGAACAACCAAAAATTGGATTTGATGATCAAGCATTGCTGAATTGCAGTAATCGTTGTAACACGGGAGGTAGAATTTAAAGGTTGCCATGTGAGATGGGCGGGCGGAACACAAAGTGGCTGTGAATCCCCAACTCCCGGTATTATGCTGCCACTTATGTGCCGTGTCCATGAACTATAAATCCGCCATTCACAGGCCACTAATGGATCTGTGGCAGCAGAATGTCAACTGCAGTTTGGCCTCCATTGTTCTGTGGTAGCGAATTCCAGAGGTTCAACTGCAGGCAAAAGGGGAGCTCCAACGTCCAGTAAGCGTCTTGTTTTCCTGCTGACTGCCTCCGAATTCTAGTGGAGGCAGTAACGGAAAGGAGGGATGTCCTGATGGTGAGGGATGGGAGGAGGAGGTTATCTCACCTCACCAAGAAGGCATGGACCGAGTTGGTAGCAAAGGACAGTGATCATGACCTTGTCTGGAGAACCTGGTTCCAGTGCCACAAATGGTTCAATGACCTTTTGCGTTCGGCACTGAGTGGGTATTGTGCTGAACAGGGCACTGAGGAGGGTGCTCGTGGTTGCCAACAATTGTGTGGGTTTCATGAAGACTCGGAGCACAATGCTAGAGGTTCACAACCTCAGGTTGTCAATGCCTGTGCAGAAGGAGGCACCAACCAGTGTCACGATATTGGCCATCCTATATTGATGAAGAGGGAGGTGAAGACTCACCTCAGATTGGCGGGCAAAGTGGCTGCCATCTCTGTGGACTCTTCTCATGAAGCCCCAGGCAAAAGCAGCAGATCCTCCATCTCTCTGCTGATTCATCCTCCGGCCAGGGTGACTGAGCATTGCCTGGCAATGTTGCTGAGTGAACCTTCCCAGGCAGTGCCAGCTTAGACCCTGCCGACCAGAGGACAACTGGCATGTCTTCTATGTAACAGGGCAATGAGATCATCAACCTGCCCAAATGCCATTGACAGCAAGATGGGGGATGGGGGCACCTCTATATAGCACCTGCAAACAAAAGCTCAAAACACACTAGTCGCAAACAGGAATAAGCACTGGATGCAATTATGTTTTTTTTTCATTTAAAGAAATATGTTCATGATCCAGAAGGATTTGCTTTCATTTGTTTCCTCTTGATTTTATCATCATAAATAACTTACTGCAATGTCCTGTATTGGTGTCAGATTCATCATTGCCTATTCAGAGATGGCTCATCAATTGAGGTTTTAATCTCCTTAAACACATCGTTATTGTCAGTGGGCCCGCTGAGAAACTGCACCTGTGCTGGTCGAACGAGATATTGCACAAGTGCTCAATGATGTAGGGCTGCATGTCCGACATTATCACACGTGATTTAATGGCCTTCCTGGTCGGGCACGTACCCACCCACCCGGCTGAAATTCAATTCTACCCGGAGAAGTTTGGTAACCAACCTGTGTAGAGCAAAGTCCCACGGATAGTGATGAGACAAATGACCCGATGACCTGGTTTTAGTTATGCTGGTCGAGGGATAAACATTGACTTGGACACCAGAGGAACCTCCTTGCTCTGCTTTGAAAAGGGCCATAAGATCTTTGACATCTATCGGAAAGAGCTTCCAATCATGGCACTTCCAATAGTGCAGCACTTACTCAGCACTGCACCTCAGCATCAGCCTTGATTAAGTCTCCAGAGTGGAATTTGAGCCCAGAATATTCCGACTCCATGCTTTCCACACACAGGGCTTTGACAAAGGGTCATCTGGACTCAAAACATTAGCTCTTTTCTCTCCCTACAGATGCTGCCAGACCTGCTGAGATTTCCTAGCATTTTTTTCTTTACTTTCCGCACACTCCATGTTTCCCGGCGTGTTTCTCAGTGGATGTGGTTTTCTGGTGATGGGATTCTCTACTCCTGCTGCTTGTCAATAGGATCTCCCATTGAAGCCACCCCACACCCACGGGCAACCCGCAGGTGGGGTTGCACTGCCAGCAGGAATAGGGTATCCCAACGGCTGGAGAATTCCAGCCATAAAGTTCTATCCAATAAAGTGAGTGGCACACAATCAGCAAAGAACAAGTATCCAGTGAGCCTCGGCCATATATTGGACTCTTATACAACCGTTTTCCTTATATAATTGGTGCAACCTGATTAATTCTTCATGCCATTTTTTCCACTTCCATTGATCAAGCCTCTCGGTTCTTCTGTCCAAAATAATGTACACATGCAAAGGTTATTTTGAAAATGTTTTCATGTATTATTAATATAAACAAGCTACATCCCAGTATGTCCACTTTTCTAATTTTATTGGGACAGGATGTGCATTGCTGACAGAGCCTGACCTGTGGTTGTGTGCCTGATTTCAAGAGTTGTTATCTTAATGGTGCTCCAATTTGTTCTTCCCAGTCACACTCTGCAAAATATATTGCAAAATCTGGTTCTGGACTGTGAAACTCTACCACTCTCACAAAATCAGATTTTATCATTTGATTCAAATTGGTGAAATACCTGTATCAATAATACACTTTAATGGGACACATTCTGTTACAACGAGCAGGATTTTCGTTCCCGAGGCAGATAGCCACTTGGAAATTTTCTCGGCTCACCACATCTGCCGTGGGATAAAGTGCCCATCAAACCTGATTTTTGCTTCGGGGAAGGGGGATTGCAGGTGTGGGATGAAGTCTGGCCGATTGCTCCCAGGTGCAGAACTGAGATGGCCACAAGGACAGCCAAGTTCCAAGTTGAACTGTTTGAAAGGTCTGCCTCAGTACTCTGGGGCTTCATCAAAGTTAGTTTTTAAAAAATATTAGGCCCTCCAACCCTCACTTTTCGTACCGGCTTACCTTCTCAACAATGCCCCAGCCACCCCCATCATTCCTCATAGGACCCATGCCAATGATTCCCCTCTACCCACCATATTCCCTTCCACCCTCCATGCCAACTCACCCAGTTTACACCATGGGCAGACCTCAGGAGCCAGTTGTAACAAAATAAAGTTCTATATGTATTTTACAGCCCTTAAAATAGTACAAGGAAACCTCCCATTCATGAAAGTCGATTCAAAACTTTAAAGCCCCATAAGTACATAATCCTTATGGCAAAAAAAGACCTTGCATGAAAGACAGCGAGCGAATCAGGTTATAATCTCTGAGCTGCTCACCCTCATTATATATTCTTGACATGAGAGCCAGACTTACATGAAAGTACTAAAACATTTGAGCCTCAGGAAAACATTGCCTGATTGATAGTTCCTGCTCTCTATCAAATTAACAATGTTCATTTACACAATGTTAAGAGATTTCAGTGCTTGCAGTTTTTGTTATTGATGCTTTAAGCAGTCTGGATAATATGACACCTTTACTGGACTGTAGTGAAAGGACTTTTTTTAATGTAGTGGAAATGAATGAATGAAATACTGGTGAAATTCGCCCTTTGGGAGACCATTGGTGGGATTCTGTGGTCCTGAGGCTACGTGTTGACACCATCGGAAACACCGTCGCGTTTCCCGACGACGACAACATGGCCTCAGGATCAGCAATTCTGGCCCCCACAGGGGGCCAGCACGGCACTAAAGTGACTCACGCGCTCCAGCTGCTGATCCCGGCAGCAACTGGGTGGCGCGGGGTCTGCGCATGCGCAGTGGCTCCCTTCTCCGCACCGGCCCCGACGGAACATGGCGTGGAAGGGACGGCGTGGAAGAAATGAGGCCCCCAGCCCGAGAGGTCGGCCTGCCGATTGGTGGGCCCTGGTCGCAGGCCAGGCCACAACGGAGCCCCCCTCCCCCTCAGGCCTCCAAGGGACCCTTCCACGCCGTGGTCCTTCCGGCTGAGAGCAGGGCCGAGACTCGCCGAGGGGGCCCTTCGAGCTCTGCGGAGAATCGAGTCCTGGTGTTGGAGCGGCGTGGCGCGATTCGCGCCAGTCACGGGGATTCTCCGGCCCGGCCCCGGGCTGAGAAACTCCTGCCCTATTTTGAAGGGGTCTAGCAGGGTCCCGGAGTGCTCCATGCAGTTCCGGCTGCCGATACAGGGCCCTGCAGTTCCGGCCACGGGTCCGCACAACATGGCGGAGCCACACAGCGGGCCGGCGCCAAAGACGTAGGCTCACCCCAGATCGCGGACCTGGCCATTGTGGAAGGCTCCCCCGGGGATGGATCCCCCCGCCCCCCATCAGAATGGCCACCGCAGCCGCGACTCTAGCCACCGCCGGGTGGAACCATACGTGAGCCACGCCAACGGGTACTCGGCCGGCGACTGTGGAGAATCGTCGCGGGGGCCTCTTTCAACCGCGATTGGCGGCGGTTCTCCGATCGCCGGAGAATCACGGGAAGGCATCGGAACCGATCACGGGTCTGACACCCTATTCTCCGCCCCTGCGCCGAGCGCGATTGCGGCACGGAGGCTCGGAGAATCCCGGCCTAAGTTCTCCCACCGGAGCTGAAGTGAAAAATGATGAAGTGATTCACAATCCTGAGCCATGCAAATTTATGCATGCCAAAGATTACGAGGGAATCCCGCTATTGGGCAGCCCAATAGCGAAGTCTTGTGGCTGGCCACCCACATCTCAATTCAGCCCCCAACCCGGGATTCTCTGGAGTCCCCTCCTCAGCCATCCCCTTCCCACAGAAACCTCCTAAAAAGGACCCCACTCCCTAGAGATCCCCTAAGTAAAGATACTCCTGGCAGAGACCCCCTAAATAAGGAGACACACGAGAAGAGAGACCCCTGTCAGGAAGTCCCCAGAACAGAGACCCCTGTGTAGAAGCTAGCAGCCCAGAGAGAAGCAGTGAAAAATAATCACAGCTTTAACACTCAGCTGGGTAATACGCCTGCTGGCTCAGACAGAGGAAGCAGCACCCGTCAATTCCTGGAAAAAGAAAGGCAGTCGGCTGTGTTTAGAACATAGAACATACAGTGCAGAAGGAGGCCATTCAGCCTGTCGAGTCTGCACCGAACCACTTAAGCCCTCACTTCCAACCTATCCCCGTAACCCAATAACCCCTCCTAACCTTTTTTTGGTCACTAAGGGCAATTTATCATGGCCAGTCCACCTAGTCTGCACGTCTTTGGACTGTGGGAGGAAACCGGAGCATCCGGAGGAAACCTACACAGACACGGTGAGAACGTGCAGACTCCGCACAGACAGTGACCCAGCGGGGAATCGAACCTGAGACCCTGGCGCTGTGAAGCCACAATGTTATCCACTTGTGCTGCTGTGCTGCCCAGACCTTTGAGCTGTAACCCATTCAGTCATTTGTCTGATTTTACAAGGCTGCATTTGACAGCTTCCACACACACAACTGTCAGCATTGCTCCATTCATCTTCCTTTATGGTTGAGTAACTCCAAAATGCTCTAACTGCAATTTTTATAAACATCGGGGTTTGATTGACAGGTCCTGGACCACTTCAAACAGAATTAAGTGCTTTCCAATCACCTCTCTTTACATATGGTAATTTTGAAGTGGTCAGCTGGAAATTGACAGCACTTAGCTCTGTTAAAGTGGTCCATGACATGTCAATCAAAGCTTGACATTCATAAACATTGCCAGCAGGTGTGTTGCCCAGGTGTGTGTTAAAGTAGTATCTTTTTTTACTGCCTCTATCTGAACTGCTCTCTAGTTTCCATACAGGAGTCTCTCTTCGGGTGTGCTTCCTGACAGGGCTGTCTCCTCTGGGGAGTTTCCTGACAGGTGTCTCTTTTCTGGGGGATCTGTGGCGGGGTGGGGGAGGGGGGAGTCCTTACTTAGGGGGTCTCTTTGGGAGGGATCACTTTATTTAGGGGTCTCTGTGGGGGGGGGGGGGGTCTGGTAGGAGTGGGGTGGGCAGGTCTTCCATTGTGGGGGGGAGGAGGAAGGTAACCCTTGGATGGACTTTGAAGCCAACTCCAATAGAGTTACCTCCTTGGCCCACCGTGAGGTCCCCCGTGTCAAGGCCACACTTGTCAAGACCTGTAGTGATTCTCATCCATGTGATTCCTGGTAGACACAGACGTAGAATTTACAGTGCAGAAGGAGGCCATTTTGCCCATCGAGTCTGCACCGGCCCTTCGAAAGAGCACCCCACTTAAGCCCACACCTCTGTCCCATACCCATAACCCAGCAACCCCACCCAACCCCTTTGCACAGGGGAATTTAGCATAGCCAATCCACCTAACGTGCACGTCAGTGGACTGTGGGAGGAAACCGGAGCGACCATTTTCTTCACAAACATTGGATTCTCCACCTCATCATGAATTGTGCTCTTCGCGGTGTGATTCGGAGAATTTCGCCTACTTTTTTTAAACACATCCTATTGTCGCTGTAAGATTCATTGGCTCTAAACAGTGGAAGTGTCATCGTTTGGCATGGAGACATGAGGGGCACAGAGGTGGATGGAGGAGCATAGCTAGGCATATGGAAAATGAGGGACAATGGGGAGTGGATGAGGTGCATAGCATGGCATGGGGACATGAAGGCACATAGGGTGGGACATATCTTGGCATAGGTGGTGAGAGGGGGCATAGGTGGTGAGTGGGAGTCATAACGTGACATAAGGGCACGAGGGACCATGGGAGTAGGTGATGTAAAAGGATGCACTTATTTTAATAAAAATACAGGGCTGGATTCTCCGATTTTGAGGCTAGATGCCGACGCCAGTGTGGGAACTGTGGGGTTTTACGAAGCCAAAATCGCGCCGAACCCTCACCGATCCTGCGACCGGTGAGGGGCTAGAAGACATACTGGGTAAAACTCCCAGACTCCAAGACAAAAACGGCTCGAGAATGGCAGGTCTGTGGCCGCGCATGCGCACAGCGACGACCTGCAGCGGTCGCGGCGTAAAACATGGTGCCGGCCGTGCGCGCACTGACTTGCCAAATATTGGCCCCCTGCCCCCACCCCCCCAGCCCTCGCAGAAGCCCCCCTGGCAAGCAGCATGGCTCCCAGCCGACGGTGGCGGCGCTGGACACAGTCCGCAGCCGCCACGCCGAGTTCCCAACCGCTGAGACCGTGCAGTCAGGCACTCGGCCCATCAGGGGCGGAGCTTCAGGGAGGGCCTTCAGTTGATGCGCCAACGGTGTTCGGCACGGGATGCGATGATGCCATTTTGGAAGGGGCAGAGAATAGAAAACTAGCATCAAACAGCGCCGTTCCCGATTTGGGTGTTGGAAGAGATTCTCCGCCCGACTGCCAATTAGGATATCACCATCAGGCAACGGTGAATCCCACCCATGGTTTCTAATTCTCTTTTCTGTTCAGCCAATGGTGGACTGCAAACCAGCCAGAATATACAACTTGCATTCTGCCCAATTAAATGAAAAACTGAGAGACCCCAAACCCCCTGAGGAGTGGGAAAGACCCTCAAAACCCCCTGAGGAGTGTTAAAGACCCCCAAAAGTCCTGAGGAGTGTGAAACATTCCAAACCCCCCTGAGGAGTGTTAAAGATCCCCAACCTTCCATGATGAATGTGGAAGACCCCCAAACCACCCGAGAGGGCAAAAGACACCCAAATCCCCCAAAGGGGTATGGGAGACACCAAACCCCCCTGAGGAGTGTAGAAAACGCCCAAGCCCCCCTATGGGGTGTGACAGACACTCAAACCCACATGCGGGGTGTGAAAGGCTTGCAAACCCATCTGGGGGTGTGAAAGACCCCCATACCCTCCTTAAGAGTGTGAAAGACTCCCAAACCCTCAAGAGAAGCTTGGAAGACTCGCAACCTCCCCTGAGGGGTATGACAGGCCTTCTTTCCTGGGTGAGTTGGCCAACTACAGCCAGCCCCGCCTCAGCCCCAGCCCCTGATAATGAAGGTCCTGTGGTGAATTCTGCGCCGGCATATTTCTCCATTCCACGGAAGCACACCCACGCCCGCCGGTTTCCTGGCAGCGTGAGGTGGCCACAATGGGAAATCCCATTAGCTGGTTGCGGGAACAGAGAATCCCGCTGCCGACCATTGCGCACCACCGAGGAACACGTGACTGGGATGGCGGAGAATCCACCACCCTTTGTGGACACTTTCTCCCCAGGTGGGTGGCCTGAGCTACCTGGCTCGGTGATGAAAATCCAGGCCATGGAACCTGTTTCTCTCATGTGAGACACACCCCACTTCTTATCCCCGTTCGGCAAAAGTAGGAGGCTGGATTCTCCGTCGCCGACGCCGAAATCGCGTTCGGCGATGGGCCGCTTTGATGATGCTCCACCCCCTCCAAAGCGGCGTATTCGAAGTGCGCTGCGCCATGTATCCACGGTCTCAGGCCCTTGCCTGAGGCCCGATGCTCCGCCCCCGACCGGCCGTGTTCCTGACGGCCACGTGTGGTCTCACCCGTCAGGAACTCGGCATGGCGGCTAAGGACTCATAGAATTTACAGTGCAGAAGAAGGCCATTCGGCCCATCGAGTCTGCACTGGCTCTTGGAAAGAGCATCCTACCCAAGGTCAACACCGCCACCCTATCCCCATAACCTAGTAATCCCACCCAACACTAAGGGCAATTTTGGGCACTAAGGGCAATTTATCATGGCCAATCCACCTAACCTGCATATCTTTGGAATGTGGGAGGAAACCGGAGCACCCGGAGGAAACCCACGCACACACAGGGAGAACGTGCAGACTCCGCACAGACATTGACCCAAGCCGGAATCGAACGAGGGACCCTGGAGCTGTGAAGCAATTGTGCTATCCTCAAGGCTACCGTGCTGCCCACTACTCAGTCCAGCGCAGCCACAGTTGGGGAGAGGGCCAGTCCACAGACAGGGGTGGACATATTCAGTGCTGGAGGCACTGTGGTGGGCAGTAAAGGGCGCGCAAGCCAGCTGAAGGGGGGAACTATTTCACGGGCCACGTCCGCGAGCGGCATCCGTCATGAAGCACGGCATGGCCGCTGCAGGCCACCGCCGTGCGCATGCGCGGCCACGCACCCGGCAATTCTCCAGACCGTGTCGGCAACTAGAGCCCGGTGCTCTATGCTGCCTCCCTGCTAGCCCTCAGCAAAACGGGGAATCAGTGGCCGTTTTGCGCCAGTTTTCCACCATTCCCACATCGTCGTGGGGACATAGTCTCCAAATCAGAGAATCCAGCCCAGGATCTGTCATCACTACGAATGGGACTTAAAATCCAGGTCCCATCTGCTGTTGTTAAAGGTCAGCAGAGTCTCCATTGCTTTGAATATCCAGCCTCGTAAGATCCTGTGACTGCAGTTTTTATCTTTTTATCTTTGTAATGATTAAATAGTTGACTACTGTTTTGTTGTATGCTGGTGCACATTCTTCCTTTCTGTATAACTCGAGATCAGCATTTGAACCAGCACATGATAATGATTTCTGGTTTCTTTAATGGTCTGCCCTCTATCGTGCCCATACCAAAGATCATCAGCATTCACACTGACCCATAGGAAGACTGAAAACAGCAGACCTACAACAGAAAAGCATTAATAATGAGGATTTTGCTATCTCTTACAAAGCACTTTTGAACTGTTGTTGCCGTTAGACTGGAGAGGGAAGTACTTTATCCTAAAAGTATTGTTCCTCTGTCTTCCTTATGTCAACTACAACAAAAGTAACCTAATAATAAATATAAGCACTCCCTGAGAGCCATTAAAGATAAAGGTTTTCCCATAGGCTGAAACATTTTATATCGAGCACTTCATTCCCTCAGAATGTGCAAGATTAATTTATGGTAGCAATGTGCAATCATTAATGTAACGGAGAGGACATGGTGGCACAGTGGTTAGCACTGCTGCCTCACAGCTCCAGGGACCCGGATTCAATTCCGGCCTCGGGTAACTGACTGTGTAGAGTTTGCACTTTCTCCCCATGTCTGTGTGGGTTTCCTCCGGGTGTTCCGGTTTCTTCCCACAATCCAAAGATATGCAGATTAGGTGGATTGACTGTGCCAAATTGCCCCTGAGTGTCCAAAAGGTTAGGAGGGGTCACTGGATTACAGGGTTAGGGTGGAGTTGTGGGCTTACGTAGGGTCCTCTTTCCATGGGCCGGTGCAGACTCAATCGGCCGAATGGTCTCCTTCTGCACTGTAGGGATTCTATGATTTTATTCTATGGCAGCCAAATGTCACACATAAAGGGACAATAACAGCACTGAGATAATGACCAGGTAGTCGGTTTTAGTGATGTTGCTTGATGGTTAAGTATTGTCCAGGAAACTGAGAGCATTCCCCGCCCTTTGAAAAATGTCATGGGATCTTTTACATCCAACAAAGGGGACAGATGGTACCATGAGTTAGCATTTCATCCAAAAGACACCACCTTCAATAATGCAACCCTCCCTCAGTACTGCACTGGAGTATGAGCCTAGAATGTGTGCTTAAATCTGTGCATTAGGGCTTGAACACCCAACTATTGACGCGTGTGTGTAGGTGCTACCAGCTGAGCCAAATTGATACTGTGAATTAGGACAATTTGAGATCAGGTGAAGGCAGGATGATATCTCTGGCTACCATTGTGACATTTGGATTTGGATGATCACCGATATTCCTACAGGGTGTCATTCTAAATCCTTGCAATGCTGAATAATTCTTATAATTTGCATGTTGTACTGCATGATGGTGAGAAAGGGCTGTATTTCCCTATAAATACTGGCATAAAAGATTTCTGTTCCTTATTGTTGCATGCTATATCACTCCGCAGAGCTATTTTCATTGCCACAATCCAGATTTACCTGAGGGTTAGTGACAGGAACCTCCTGAGAAAAACACTCCCTCACCAATGTATCATATAATTTGATCCATCAGTGTGAGCAGTTGCAGTAATCATTTTTTATTAAGATCCTTCCACCCAGTAGAGTAGGAGTTAAGAAGCTTACTTTACACATCTGTGGTTTGTATTTTCTGTCTGCCATTAGAATAGAATGGAATCCCTACAGTGCCATCTGACCTCCTGAAAATCACCTCACCAAGGCCCATAATCCTGGCCTATCCCCGTAACCCACATAACCTTTGAATACTAAGGGATAATTGAGAATGGCCAATCCACCTAACCTGCATGTCTTTGGACTGTGGGAGGAAACCAGGTAACCTGGAGGAAACCCATGCAGACTCGAGAAGAACGTGCAAACTCCACACACAGTCATCCAAGGCCGGAATCGAACCTGGGTTCCTTTTATTTTAATTTACAGTACCCAATTCTTTTTTTCCAATTAAGGGACAATTTAGAGTGGCCAATCCACCTCCCCTGCACATCTTTGTTTTGTAGGAGGGCAGCACGGTGGCGCAGTGAGTAGCACTGTTGCCTCATGGCGACAAGGTCCCAGGTTCGATCCCAGCTCTGGGTCACTGTCCGTGTGGAGTTTGCATATTCTCCCTGTGTTTGCGTGGGTTTCGCCCCCACAACCCAAAGATGTGCAAGGTAGGTGGATTGGCCACACTAATTGGCCACTCCTTAATGGAAAAAATGAATTGGGTACTCTAAATTTAGATTTTTTTAAAAAAATCTTTGTTTTGTAGGGGTGAGACCCACATAGACACTGGGAGAATGTGCAAAATCCACACAGCCAGTGACCCAGGGCTGGGAAAGAACCTGGGTCCTCAGTGCCGTGAAGCAGCAGTGCAAACTACTGCACCACCGTTTCGCCCCCTAATGAACCCGAGTCCTTGGTGCTGTGAGGCAGCAGTGCTAACCACTGTATCAATGTGTCGCCTTATGGAACCTTACTCTTCATGGGAATAGCTGGGATCATCAAGCATTTTCCCACATTTATTTATTCTGAGTACGAGTGATATTGTAAGCCTCGTCAAAAAGAAAAAGGAGGCATTTGTCAGGGCTAAAAGGCTGGGAACAGACGAAGCCTGCGTGGAACATAAGGAAAGTAGGAAGGAACTTAAGCAAGGAGTCAGGAGGGCTAGAAGGGGTCACGAAAAGTCATTGGCAAATAGGGTTAAGGAAAATCCCAAGGCTTTTTACACGTACATAAAAAGCAAGAGGGTAGCCAGGGAAAGGGTTGGCCCACTGAAGGATAGGCAAGGGAATCAATGTGTGGAGCCAGAGGAAATGGGCGAGGTACTAAATGAATACTTTGCATCAGTATTCACCAAAGAGAAGGAATTGGTAGATGTTGAGTCTGGAGAAGGGGGTGTAGATAGCCTGGGTCACATTGTGATCCAAAAAGACGAGGTGTTGGGTGTCTTAAAAAATATTAAGGTAGATAAGTCCCCAGGGCCTGATGGGATCTACCCCAGAATACTGAAGGAGGCTGGAGAGGAAATTGCTGAGGCCTTGACAGAAATCTTTGGATCCTCGCTGTCTTCAGGGGATGTCCCGGAGGACTGGAGAATAGCCAATGTTGTTCCTCTGTTTAAGAAGGGTAGCAAGGATAATCCCGGGAACTACAGGCCGGTGAGCCTTACTTCAGTGGTAGGGAAATTACTGGAGAGAATTCTTCGAGACAGGATCTACTCCCATTTGGAAGCAAATGGACGTATTAGTGAGAGGCAGCACGGTTTTGTGAAGGGGAGGTCGTGTCTCACTAACTTGATAGAGTTTTTCAAGGAGGTCACTAAGATGATTGATGCAGGTAGGGCAGTAGATGTTGTCTATATGGACTTCAGTAAGGCCTTTGACAAGGTCCCTCATGGTAGACTAGTACAAAAGGTGAAGTCACACGGGATCAGGGGTGAGCTGGCAAGGTGGATACAGAACTGGCTAGGCCATAGAAGGCAGAGAGTAGCAATGGAGGAATGCTTTTCTAATTGGAGGGCTGTGACCAGTGGTGTTCCACAGGGATCAGTGCTGGGACCTTTGCTGTTTGTAGTATATATAAATGATTTGGAGGAAAATGTAACTGGTCTGATTAGTAAGTTTGCAGACGACACAAAGGTTGGTGGAATTGCGGATAGCGATGAGGACTGTCGGAGGATACAGCAGGATTTAGATTGTCTGGAGACTTGGGCGGAGAGATGGCAGATGGAGTTTAATCCGGACAAATGTGAGGTAATGCATTTTGGAAGGTCTAATGCAGGTAGGGAATATACAGTGAATGGTAGAACCCTCAAGAGTATTGAAAGTCAAAGAGATCTAGGAGTACAGGTCCACAGGTCATTGAAAGGGGCAACACAGGTGGAGAAGGTAGTCAAGAAGGCATACGACATGCTTGCCTTCATTGGCCGGGGAATTGAGTATAAGAATTGGCAAGTCATGTTGCAGCTGTATAGAACCTTAGTTAGGCCACACTTGGAGTATAGTGTTCAATTCTGGTTGCCACACTACCAGAAGGATGTGGAGGCTTTAGAGAGGGTGCAGAAGAGATTTACCAGAATGTTGCCTGGTATGGAGGGCATTAGCTATGAGGAGCGATTGAATAAACTCGGTTTGTTCTCACTGGAACGAAGGAGGTTGAGGGGAGACCTGATAGAGGTATACAAAATTATGAGGGGCATAGACAGAGTGGATAGTCAGAGGCTTTTCCCCAGGGTAGAGGGGTCAATTACTAGGGGGCATAGGTTTAAGGTGAGAGGGGCAAGGTTTAGAGTAGATGTACGAGGCAAGTTTTTTACGCAGAGGGTAGTGGGTGCCTGGAACTCGCTACCGGAGGAGGTAGTGGAAGCAGGGACGATAGGGACATTTAAGGGGCATCTTGACAAATATATGAATAGGATGGGAATAGAAGGATACGGACCCAGGAAGTGTAGAAGATTGTAGTTTAGTCGGGCAGCATGGTCGGCACGGGCTTGGAGGGCCGAAGGGCCTGTTCCTGTGCTGTACATTTCTTTGTTCTTTGTTCTTTGAGTGTTGGAAGATGATTGGCTTGTAAATAAATCGTAACACAAAATCCTGGCAAAGCCTTTTTGATTGGAATATGTTATATTGTTACCAGCATCCCCACCCTTTGTGCCTGTAGTAATGTCCTTTGTCCAAGATTTTCCCACCCACCAAGCTTTTGGGTGATCCAATGCTGCGCATATCAATGTGCAGCTCTCACATGGCATTACATAGCCTCAGAGGCTGCGGAACAATTTGTTATTAAGGTTTTATTGTTTTTTATTCCATTGTTTTCGTTCCTTACAGATTTCCACCCAGGGCTGTGGAGAGTAATAGTATCATAGCCTGTACCGCCTTGTACACATTATGACTGTAATGCAGGCCACGCATTAATCAATGACTTATCTTCGGCTGGACGCTCTGCTGCCCACCGCCCATAGCGGAGTTCCCGATGCGGTCAAGAATCCAGCATCGGGAAAAAATAGCGCAGATCTCATTCCGATTCTCCGGTCTCCCGCTGCTAGCGGCATCGAGGTTCACCTCCCCACACCAGCGGGCGGATGCAAATGGGTCAATTTGACCCACTAGCATCCTATTATTGGGCTGGGCACCATATTGTCTAAGCCCGGGTGAATCGCTGGTCTTCTTGACCGGGATTCATGTGGGTGAGAATTGGTGCAGGTATTTGTCAACATGGTCCTGACTGAGTGGACCTCGCGGTTAGCCAAAGTAGTTGCCCCCAAAGTCCAGTGGAGGACTCGCAATGCAAATCCTGCCCATCCCACCCCTACCAGACCCCTCAATGGCAACTCCAGCAGTCACTCCCCCCTAAGAGAGAGCCTCACCAGAGACTCTCCAGTAGAGAGATCCCTACCAGAAACTCATTATAAGAGAGACCCAACCAGAGACCTCCCCATTAGAGAGATACCTACCAGAGACCCCTAACAGAAACTGGCATTACAGAAACCCCTCATTTGAGGCCCTCCCCATAAGAGAGACCCCCACCAGAGACCTACCCTGTTACAGAGTCCATCAACAGAGACCCCATTACAGAGACCCTTGCCTGGAAACCTCCCACAAGACAGACCCATGCCTGGAAACTCCACTAAGAGAGACGCCAATGAGACAGACCCCTGTCAGGAAGCCCCCCATAAAATAGACCCCTGCCTAAAAGGCCCCATAACAGATACTCCTGCCTGAAAGCCCACCCCATAACAAATACCCCTGCGTGGAACCTCCCATGCGAGAGACCCTGACCTGGAAGTCCTCCTAGGAGAGACCCCTGCCTGGAAGCTAGAGAACAGTACAGACAGAAACAGTGAAAAATAAACGCTGCTTTAAATCGTACCTGTGCAATACACCTGCTGGCTTCAGCAAAGGAAAACACCAGTAAATTCCTGGAAAGAGAAAACCAAATTAACTGGATTTAATCCCCCGCTAATCTTTGATCTTCAAACCCTTCATTACTAGGCTGTGATTGTCAGCTGTCACACACCCAGCTGTCTGGATTGTTTAACCTCACCTCCCTTCATACTTGAGTGGATTTCAAGTCCTGAACGATAAAACTAACCACAATGTTTCTAAACATCCAGCTACGATTGACAGCTCTTGGACCACATCAAAGCCAGTTAAGTGCTCTCACTGGTTTTCTCTGCAAAAATGATTTAACTGTCTGTGGCAGGGGTCTCTTATGGGGGGCTTTTAGACAAGGGTCTCTGTAATTGGGGATCTCTGGTGTGGGTCTCTGTACTTGAGGGTCTCTGGTGCATGTCTCTCTTATGGGGGTCCCTGGTATGGCATTGGATCACACCTGTATTATCGGGGGGGAGAACCAAAAAATCCCCCGGTGGGGGAGGCAGAATTGCATTGTGGGGGACCCAGCCTTCAGACCTCGCTATCGGGTCGCCTGCTCAAAATGGCAGCCTGATAGTGGGTTTTGAGAGGGAATTCCTCTCAATTCCCTCCATGCATAAATTTTCACAGCAAAGGTTAGGGGATCGCCTCTGGATTTGCACTCCCAGCGCAAGTGCAAATCAGAGGTGATTCATCTCCGACAGGAGAACATAGGGCTGGATTCACCGATTTTGAGCCTAAGTGTAGAGGATCTGTGGTGTTTTACCTGGTCTTACTGATCCAGTGACCGGTGAGCAGCTAGAAACCGCGCACGTAAAACCCTCTGCTCCCACGATAAAAACGGCTGGAGAATGGCCAGGTCCATGGTCGCTCATGCGCACAGCAATGACTTGCAGCAGTCGCGCCGTAAAAAAGGCGGCGGCCATGCGCGGACCCGACCTGCCAGATAGTGTCCCCTTGGCCACCCCCCACCAGATAGTATCCCCATGGCCACACCCTACCAGTCCCCCCAGCCTTCGTGGAAGCCTCATCAACCAGCAGCACGTCTCCCGCTTGACTTTGGCGGCGCTTGACACAGTCCGCAGCTGCCAGGCCAGGTTCCCGACCACTGAGACCACACGTCAACTGTGCTAGCGCCATCCCAATGGCTTGCAAAAGGTTGCAGTTCTTGCCTATCTGAAAGGGGAAAGGCACAAGGCTAGGGTTAGGTTGAGGAAGGTGCGATTAAAGCATGACACATATCCTTAAACCATCTGAAGTTTATAAATTGGAATAGACTGTGGAATGAGGGCAGCAGGATGTGAGAGTCATAAAATGGTTAAAGCACAGAAGGAGACCACTCAACCCATCATATCCATGTAAGTGGCACGGTGGCACAGTGGTTAGCACCGCTGCCTCACATCACTCGGGACCCGGGTTCAGTTCCAGCCTTGGGTTACTGACTGTGAAGTTTGCACGTTTTCCCCGTGTCTGCGTGGGTTTCCTCTGGGTGCCACGGTTTCCTCCCGCCGCCCAAAGATGTGTACAATAGGTAGATTGGCCACGATAAATTGCCCCTTAGAATCCAAAGAAGTGCACGTCACGTGGTGGTTATGGGTTACGGGGATAGGGTGGGGGAGTGGGTCTCAGTAGGTGCTCTTTCAGAGGGTTGGTGCAGGCTTCATGGGCTGAATGACAACCATCTGTAGGAATTCTATGATTCTAGCTTCTCTGAAGGAGGAATGCAGCAATTCCATTCAGTGTAGCCCTGTAAATCTTTTCTCTTAGGTGACAAGGTGATCTTTGCGTTTTATAAGGTTCCCCATGGTCGGCTCATGAAGAAAGTAAGGAGGTGTGGGATAGAGGGAAATTTGGCCAATTGGATAAGTAACTGGTTATCACATAGAAAATTTTCAAACTGGAGACCAGTCACCAGCGGTGTACCACAGGGATCAGTGCTGGGTACTCTGCTCTTTGTGATTTTTATCAATGACTTGGAGGAGGGGGCTGAAGGGTGGGTCAGTAAATTTGCTGATGAAAGCAAGATTGGTGGAGTAGTGGATGAGGTGGAGAGCTGTTGTAGGCTGCAAAGAGACATTGATAGGATGCAGAGCTGGGCCGAAAAATGGCAGATGGAGTTTAACCGTTATAAATGTGTGGTGAGGAGGAACAGAGAGATCTTGGGGTTCATGTCCACAGATCTCTGAAGGTTGCCACTCAAGTGGATAGAGCTGTGAAGAAGGCTTATAGTGTGTTTGCAATTATTAACAGGGGGCTTGAGTTTGAGAGCCGCGGGGTTATGCTGCAACTATACATGACCCTGGTGAGACCACATTTGGAATATTGTGTGCAGTTCTGGCCACCTCATTATAGGAAGGATGTGGAAGCATTGGAAAGGGTGCAAAGGAGATTTACCAGAATTCTGCCTGGTTTGCAGGATAGGTCTTTTCTAGGGAGCTAGGGCTTTTCTCTTTGGAGCAGAGGAGGATGAGAGGTGACTTAATAGAGGTTTGTAAGATAATGAGGGGGATAGATAGAGTGGACGTTCAGAGACTATTTCCTCGGGTGGATGTAGCTGTTACAAGGGGGCATAACTATAAGATTCAGGGTGGGAGATATAGGAGGGATGCCCGAGGTAGGTTCTTTACTCAGAGACTAGTTAGGGTGTGGAATGGACTGCCTGCTGTGATAGTGGAGTCAGACACTTTAGGAACTTTCAAGTGGTTATTGGATAGGCACATGGAGCACATCACAATGACGGGGAGTGGGATAGCTTGATCTTGGTTTCGGACAATGCTCGGCACAACATCGAGGGCCGAAGGGCCTGTTCTGTGCTGTACTGTCCTATGTTCTATGTGATTATCTAATTCTCTTTCAAAGGCTTTTATTAAATCCACCTCCTCCTCACTCTCAGGCAGTGCACTCCAGAACTCAGCTACTCGCTATGTTTAAATATTGTTTTTCCTGATTTCACTGCTTCTTTTGTCAATCACCTTAAATTAGTGTCCTCTGGTTCTCGGCCCTACTGCCAATGACCCCTCATAACCTTGAATACCTCTATCCAATGTCCTCTCAACCTTCACATGTCAAATGGAATAGCCGCCGCTTCTCTGCTCTCCCCGTGTAACTGAACTCCATCATCCTTGGTGCCATTCCGATAAATCATTTCCACACTCTCTCAAACGTCTTGGCATCCTTCCGAAAGTGTGCTGCCCAGAATTAGACACAATACTCCAGTGTCATATAAATATTCACCATAAGTTCCTTGCTTTTATACTCTTTGTCTGAAGCCCAGGATCCCCTATGATTTGTGAACCACTTTCTCAATGTGCCCTGCCACCTTCAATGATTTGTGTGCATGCACCCCCAGGTGTTCCTGTTCCTGCACCAATTTGAGTATTGTGCTCTTTAGGCGATATTGCTGCTCCTAATTCCTCCAAACAAAATGCACCACTTCATACTTCTCTGTATTAAATTTCATTTGCCGCGAGTCCAACCATTTTACCAGCCTGTCTATACCGTTTTGAAGTCCGGCAATTTGAAAATAGTTCGAAGGTAGATGCCATCAGCAAATTTTGAAATAGTTCCCTGCACCCCTAAGGTTAGTGATCCTAGTACCAAACTTTGGAGAACTATACCTTCCTCCAGTCTGAACCACTACTCTCTGGGCACGATTTCCTGGCACCTCACGCTGGTGTGAACCTCCAGTCCGGATGAAGCATATGGCTGTCTCCCTGATGGCCCGGCAAACCATGCAAAAGCCGATAGGCTTCACAGGACAGGGTGCGGGAAATCCAAGCCTCTGTTTGCTGTCAATCAGCCAACTTCATAAGGAGAGACCAAAGACATGAACAGCGCAGGGCGCCAAACCATTTGCAATGCGACCGGCCCGCTCCTGTAGGCAGAATCGGGATCCTACCGCAGCATGGCGAGAAACCAATAATCACCACTTAAGACCGATTTCCATACAATTAACGGGAGCCACCCCATATCCAACAGCCTCCCCAGAAAGTGGCCACACTGGTGCCGATTAGTACTCCTTTTGAGAAACGTGAACATGACGGAAGGGCTGCTGCGGAGACCAGAGCAGGTGAGTAGCCATCTTCGCTCACAGGATATCAGCTCTGGGGCACTGGGCTGGCTGCACCCCCAGGGTGCACCCCTGGTTGGCGTGGGCTACCAAGGGGATTTGGGGGATTGGAGCTGGGGATGGGTGGTATCGGAGCGGGGGTAGGGAGGCTCTGCTGGAGGAGCAACTGTGCGCGGATCCTCCCTGCCAACATCTGGATCATCTATACTCGTTCCAGAGCAGCCCTCGCCCCCTGCCTGTCTGCCCCACCGACCTCCCATAATTCTCACCAGCCGCGGAGGCCTCTAGCCGGGCGGCTGAAGGCTATTGTTAACTGGGACTTTGTAATCATGGTTAAGTGAGCACTTCACACATCCCAAGTGGGTGGGCATGCCATGTATCATGTGGGACTTTTGCCTAGCCATCCCAATCAGACCGTAATACCTGGATACTGTGCTTGAACACTGCGAGAAGCAGCACCATGGACGCAGCAGCCGACCTCCAAACATTCAGGGGCCGGGCCCCAGCCCCGGGCACATCTCCGTGACCGTGGTATGGCAACGTTGTGTTCGGGTCTCTGAGGTGCAGGGTGTGGGGTCCGGTGAGCAGGGCCTGCCTTGTTGTGGCCAGGTGGTGGACAGGGTGTTCTGGGTTGGGGGGGGCATGATTCCCATGTCTGGCGGGATGGGGCGTGGGATTGGTGGTCAACCCGCATCGCGAAACAAAGAGCCAAAGTCGTCATACTAGTTGTGGTGACGTTTTTTATTATTTTGTCGCTGACAAATGCACACCACTGCCCCACTCTCCCGATGGTGATGCCCCACTCTCCCCACCCTCACTCTCTACCCCCTACCTCCCCTCCACCAACACCACCCCCCCAAAGCACGCTCCCCTCCTTGCTCCCTACTTGCCCCCCAGTACTCACTCAGTAATCCTTGACATGCTTAACCTTCCTTGCTCTGCTGTTGCATCTAGGTGTATCCCCAGATGCACACCAGCGGTGGAGGCAGCCTGCTGCTTACCTCGTCCTGTGGACTTCAATGCCCCTGCAGTGTGTGCTTTCGGAATTTGGGGCCGGAGGACGCCGGCGCACTTGCTGGCATGCACATGCAGTGCTGCGCTGCCCTGTTCCGGGTGCTGGTTGTGAGGCCACATCAGAGGGGTGGAACGCAGGGGAGCTGGTGGCCACCATCGCCATTCCATGAGATAAGTCCCGGTTGGCACCCAGCGCCCTCTCTTCCAGGTCAGTGCCCATAGGGCTCCGGGGTTCACCTTGGGATGGAGGGGATGCTGGATTGAGCCCAGGTTGCCCCTGCATCATCTGGCCCTGACAGCCTGGTGGCTCCCCAATGTCTGCACCATGGTGTCGATGCCCTCGGAAATGCTTCTTAGTGGCTGAGCCATGCTCTGCAGTGTCGCCGCAATGGCCATCTGCGACAAGGCGAAGCTCCGTAACACCTCAGCCATTCCCATCTGAGAGTGGGACATGTCCCGCAGCATCTCTTCAAGGTCCGCCTGGTACTGGGTCACGTCTCTCATCGAGTCGGACCGTCTACTGAGGTACTCAGCCATGGCCATCACCGACTGCCACCCCTTGGACACCTCCATTCATGCTGCCAACGATGTGCACCAGGCTCTCCACTGCAATTGCCACCCTAGCAGTGTTGGCATCAGTGCCACGCATTGCGGGTGCCGTCTCCTTCTCCCGTAAGCCTCTGGGTCTCCTCCAATCGGCTATGGACCTGCTGGAGTGTCGCTGACATCCCGCTCTGAATATCCCGGCCGCACCCTATCGTCTGCATCAGCACCGGGTAAACCTGTTCCAGAGGCCCAGCAACTGACTGGGATCGAGCTAGGTCCTGGCATCCAGCAGACCTCCAACTGCTGTCTCAGCTGGGCTTATCTGCCTCCACCTGATGCGCATCGTCAACTGTGCGGTGCTCAGCAGATCGTGTACCAGAAGCCTGACCACTAATGTTGCCCATCGAGGTGCGTGTCTCAGTGCTGCCGGAGGATGAGTTGACAGCTGTGACGCATCGATGGTGGGATCCTCAGAGCTCCCCTGGGAGGTGGGGTGAGGGGGGGGGGGGGGGGGAACCATCCAGGATGGGCCAGCATGGAGGGAGAATGGACACATGGTCAGTGGGAGGGATGGATCAGTGTGTATCGTGTGGGAGTGGGAAGGTTTTAGGTGGGGGGGGGTTATCTGGTGCCAACGTACACGTGTGCCCCGGTGTAGGTCGTTGACCTTCTTTCGGCACTGGAGGCCTGTCCTCCCCATCATGCTGTACAATCTGATGGCCACTGCCATTTCCCACTTCATCCCAGGTGGCACTGGCTGCCCTGTAACTCACCCTCCAGGACCCTTGGGGGAACAGGAAATCCCTCCTGACCTCAACCGCCTCTACGAGCCTCTCCAGGTATGTGTCTCCAAATCTTGGAGCCGGTCATCTTGGTACCATGGCTGCGAGCTGAATTGGGTTCGCTGTGCAAGAGCTCTACCTTGTTAAGGAGGGTGGGGGTTAGGGGAGGCTGGCAAGAGCAGTCCTAGCGAATCAACTGGCAAGCCATGATTTGCGGCGTGAAGCCTGTGGGGCCTCCTTAAGTGGACCAATTTGCGCTGCATTGCGGTGTCGGCCTTGCCGAGCCAAGCGCCAGGAAGCTCGCGGCTGTTCCCGCTCACGACCACATTTAAAAACCTTTTCATTGAATTGCGCCCTTCGAATTTTTTTCAAAGTTGAGGAGCTGAACTCAGAGATACGACCACCATTTTGAAAGGGTGTCCCGATCTCTAAATACGGTTGTGGGTCCCCCGTACGTCCACACATGGGCAATGCCACCCCGCCACACATGTATGGGCACCACTGCACACCCCCCAAGTGATGACACCCCTCTATGGGGTCCACGGGGTCCCCCTCTTGAGGATCCCCCACAGTCATTTACAGCTCCCCCCCCCTCCCTCCAGGTCCCCCACCCATCATACTCTTAACCTCCCAGAGGCCCCTACTTACCTGCCCTGCACGACCCCCACCCTTCAAACATTCCCTCCACCCTTCTTTCATGGGCTTGGGCCCCATTGGGTCCTGACCCTTGGCAGTGCCACCCTGGCACCCGAGCACCATTATACTGGCACCTTGGCACCCTGGCTGTGCTCCTGCTGGCTAGGAAGTGCAACCCGGGCACCTTGGCAGTGCCAGGGTGGCAGTGCCAGCTGGGCAGTGCCAAGGTGCCTGCATACCAGGTGGAGGGCCAGGGAACCACCCTGCACTGATCCTGACTACCCAAGGGGCTCCGATGGTCCGGGCGACCCCCTCCAGGGCGGCGTTTCACCTGGTCCACGTTTGTGTGGATCAGCCCTGAATGGTGCCCGGCTTGCAGTCTTGCTGGGGAGCTGGTAGATCCCTTGAGGCCGGTAGGTACCGGGTGAACTCGCCTAAGCAGGTTTAAACCCTACTTAGACGCGTGCCATTTGTTCACGCCCCTTTAGGGCGGGATTCCGATGCCTCGAATGTACGAACATGTGTACCGTGCCACTTGTCAGCCCAAGCTGGATATTGTTCAGGTCTTGTTTCATTTGGAAACGGGCTGCTTCAGTATCTGAGGATTTGGGAATGCTGCTGAAGAGTGTGCAATTATCTTGGAACATCTGACCTATGAAGAAACTGTTGAAGATGGTTGGGCCTAGTACACTATCCTGAGGAACTCTTGCATTGATGTCCAGGAGCTTAGATAATTGACTTCCAACCACCACAACCATCTTCCCTTGTACAGCAACCAGCAACAAGTTTTCCCCCTGATTTTCATTGACTCCAGTTTAGCTGGGACTCCTTGATGCCACACTCAGTCAAATGCTGTCTTGATGTCAAGAGCAGTCACTCTCACCTTACCTCTGGTATTCAGCTTTTTTGTCCATATTTGAACCAAGGCTGTAATGAGGTCAGGAGCAGATTGACCCTGGCGGAACCAAGCTGAGCATCCTTAAGCAGGTTATTGCTGTGTAAGTGCTGCTTGGTAGCACCATTGATGACTCCTTCCATCACTTTGCTGATGGTGGAGAGCAGACTGATAGGGTGGTAATTGGCTGGGCTTGTCCTGTTTCTTATGTGCAGGATACACCTGGGCTATTTTCCACATTGCCGGGTAGATGCCAGTGTTGTAGCTGTACTGGAACAGCTTGGCTTGGGGTGCGGCCAAGTTCTGGAGCACAGGTCTTCAATACTAATGCCAGGATATTGTCAGGACCCATTGTCTTTGCCGTTTTTCAATATCACATGGAGTGAATTGTATTGGCTGAAGACTGACATCTGTGATGCTGGGGACCTCCAGAGGAGACCGAGATGGATTATCCAGTCGGCATTTCTGGCTGAATATTGCTGCAAATGCCTCAACCTTTTCTTCTTTGAGTATAAGAATTGGCAAGTCATGTTGCAGCTGTATAGAACCTTAGTTAGGCCACACTTGGAGTATAGTGTTCAATTCTGGTCGCCACACTACCAGAAGGATGTGGAGGCTTTAGAGAGGGTGCAGAAGAGATTTACCAGAATGTTGCCTGGTATGGAGGGCATAAGCTATGAGGAGCGATTGAATAAACTCGGTTTGTTCTCACTGGAACGAAGGAGGTTGAGGGGCGACCTGATAGAGGTATACAAAATTATGAGGGGCATAGACAGAGTGGATAGTCAGAGGCTTTTCCCCAGGGTAGAGGGGTCAATTACTAGGGGGCATAGGTTTAAGGTGAGAGGGGCAAGGTTTAGAGTAGATGTACGAGGCAAGTTTTTTACGCAGAGGGTAGTGGGTGCCTGGAACTCACTACCGGAGGAGGTAGTGGAAGCAGGGACGATAGGGACATTTAAGGGGCATCTTGACAAATATATGAATAGGATGGGAATAGAAGGATACGGACCCAGGAAGTGTAGAAGATTGTAGTTTAGTCGGGCAGTATGGTCGGCACGGGCTTGGAGGTCCGAAGGGCCTGTTCCTGTGCTGTACATTTCTTTGTTCTTTGTTCTTTGTTCTACTGGGCGCTCCCGTCATTGAGGATGGGGATATTCACGGACATGTTAATGCGCGATGCTTTTGTGGCAGGTATGAATTCCTCCCAAATCCGCCAAAGACTTCTAGAAAGAGAGTCGCTCGGACTCTCAGAGGCATGGGCCCTAGCAGCCTCCCTAGACGTGGCCGCGCGTAATACCCGCGCCTACGGCCCCGACCGCGCGGCAGCCCATTGAGCTCCGTACGTACCCGTCGCGACAAACCCACCCCCCCCTGACACCCCACAGGCTTGCGCGGTCCAAACGCCAAGTCGCACCGGGGGCGCCCGCTGCTATTTCTGCGGCCAGGCGAAACACCCCCGGCAGCGCTGCCCGGCCCGCGCAGCAATCTGCAAGAGCTGCGGGAAAAAGGGCCATTTCGCGGTTGTGTGCCGGTCCCGCGAGGTCGCCGCTGTCCCGGGAGAACAGGGAGCCCTGCAAGCCGTTTACGCTCCCCAACCCCCCCCCCAGCGCCCCATGTACGACCCGCAGGCGCAGCCGCTCTGGGTCCCGACCACCGCGGTCCCGGGAGAACAGGGAGCCCTGCACGCCGCTTACGCTCCCCAACCACCGCCCCCCGTCCCCACGTATGACCCGCCGGCGCTTCCAATTTGGGTCCCGACCACCGCTGTCCACAGAGATGAGGGAGCCCCGTGCGGTCCTAACGCTCCCCAACCCCCCCAGCGCCCCATGTGCGACCCGCAGATGCCGCCATTTTGGGTCCCGGCCACCACGAGGGGAGGAAGGGCGCCGCCATCTTGGACCACCCCAGACCTGTACGACGTGTGGGGCGGCCATTTTGTTCACCCCCGTCGCCATCTTGCGACCCCCCAGCCATGTGCGATGTATGGGGGCAGCCATTTTGTTCATCCCCGACGCCATCTTGGACGGCAACAACGGACCCCAGTGTCGACGGCTCCACGGGGTTCGAGGAAGACGCTCCACTACTACAACCACGTCTCGCTTCAATTACGCTCGATCAAGCTCGGCCCCGGACACTCCAGACGACGACGACAACGGTGCTAATAAACGGGCACGAGACACCATGCCTAGTCGACTCCGGGAGCACGGAGAGCTTTATCCACCCCGACACGGTAAGACGCTTTTCCTTGACCACCTATCCCAGCGCACAAAAGATTTCCCTAGCTGCAGGATCCCACTCCGTACAGATCCAAGGTTTCTGCATAGTTACCCTAACGGTGCAGGGGAGGGAGTTCAAAAACTACAAACCACACGTCCTTCCCCAACTCTGCGCCCCCACATTACTGGGATTAGATTTCCAGTGCAATCTACAGAGCCTTGCGTTCAAATTCGGCGGCCTAATACCCCCACTCACTATCTGCGGCCTCGCAACCCTCAAGGTGCAACCCCCGTCCTTGTTTGCGAACCTCACCCCGGATTGCAAACCCGTCGCCACTAGGAGCAGACGGTACAGCGCCCAGGACCGGACCTTCATTCGGTCCGAAGTCCAGCGGCTACTAAAGGAAGGCATAATCCAGGCCAGCAATAGTCCCTGGAGAGCACAGGTGGTAGTAGTGAAGACAGGGGAGAAACAAAGCATGGTCATAGACTATAGCCAGACCATCAACAGGTACACACAACTAGACGCGTACCCTCTCCCCCGCATATCCGACATGGTCAATCGGATTGCCCAATATAAAGTCTTCTCCACCGTGGACCTCAAGTCCACCTACCATCAGCTCCCCATCCGCCCAAGTGACCGCAAGTACACAGCCTTCGAGGCAGACGGGCGATTATACCATTTCCTAAGGGTCCCTTTTGGCGTCACAAACGGGGTCTTGGTCTTCCAACGGGAGATGGACCGAATGGTTGATCAACATGGGTTGCGGGCCACGTTCCCGTATCTCGACAATGTAACCATCTGCGGCCACGACCAGCAGGACCACGACGCCAACCTCCAAAAATTCCTCCAGACCGCAAAAGCCTTGAACCTCACGTACAACGAGGACAAGTGCGCTTTTAGCACCAACCGGCTAGCCATTCTGGGCTACGTAGTGCGCAATGGGATAATAGGCCCCGACCCGAACGTATGCGCGCCCTCATGGAATTTCCCCTCCCGCACTGCTCAAAAGCCCTGAAACGCTGCCTGGGTTTTTTTTTCATACTACGCCCAGTGGGTCCCCCAGTACGCAGACAAGGCCCGCCCCCTAATACAGACCACGACCTTCCCTCTGTCGACAGAGGCTTGCCAGGCCTTCAGCCGCATCAAAGCGGATATCGCAAAGGCCACGATGCGCGCCATCGACGAGTCCCTCCCCTTCCAGGTCGAGAGCGACGCCTCCATAGAAACGTAATAGGCTTTCATAGGCTTTCATAGAATTTACAGTGCAGAAGGAGGCCATTCGGCCCATCGAGTCTGCACCGGCTCTTAGAAAGAGCACCCTACCCAAGGTCAACACCGCCACCCTATCCCCATAACCCAGTAACCCCATAACCCAGTAACCCCACCCAACACTAAGGGCAATTTTGGACACTAAGGGCAATTTATCATGGCCAATCCACCTAACCTGCACATCTTTGGACTGTGGGAGGAAACCGGAGCACCCGGAGGAAACCCACGCACACACGGGGAGGATGTGCAGACTCCGCACAGACAGTGACCCAAGCTGGAATTGAACCTGGGACCCTGGAGCTGTGAAGCAATTGTGCTATCCACAAGGCTACCGTGCTGCCTCCGACGTAGCTCTAGCGGCCACCCTTAACCAAGCGGGCAGACCACTGGTCTTTTTCTCTCGAACCCTCCACGCTTCAGAAATCTGCCACTCCTCAGTGGAAAAGGAAGCCCAAGCCATAGTGGAAGCTGTGCGACATTGGAGGCATTACCTGGCCGGCAGGAGATTCACTCTCCTCACCGACCAACGGTCGGTAGCCTTCATGTTCGATAATGCACTGCGGGGCAAAATCAAAAACGACAAGATCTTAAGGTGGAGGATCGAGCTCTCCACCTTCAACTACGAGATCTTGTATCGTCCCGGAAAGCTGAACGAGCCGTCCGGTGCCCTATCCCGCGGCACATGTGCCAACGCACAAATTAACCACCTCCAAACCCTCCACGAGGACCTCTGCCACCCGGGGGTCACTCGGTTTTTCCACTTTATCAAGTCCCGCAATCTCCCATACTCTTTAGAGGAGGTCCGTACAGTCACAAGGGACTGCCACATCTGCGCGGAATGCAAACCACATTTTTTCAGGCCGGATGGTGCACACCTGATTAAGGCTTCCCGCCCCTTTGAACGCCTTAGTCTGGATTTCAAAGGGCTCCTCCCCTCCACCGACCGCAACACATACTTCCTTAATGTGGTGGACGAATACTCCCGCTTCCCATTCGCCATTCCCTGCTCTGACATGACCGTGGCCACAGTCATTAAAGCCCTGAACACCATCTTCACACTGTTCGGTTGCCCCAGATACGTCCACAGCGACAGGGGGTCCTCTTTCATGAGTGACGAGCTGCGCCAGTCCCTGCTCAGCAAGGGCATTGCCTCAAGCAGGACGACCAGCTACAACCCCCGGGGGAACGGGCAAGTAGAGAGGGAGAACGGCACGGTCTGGAAGACCGTCCTACTGGCCCTACGGTCCAGGGACCTCCCAGTTTCACGGTGGCAGGAGGTCCTCCCGGACGCTCTCCACTCCACCCGGTCGCTATTATGTACGAGCACTAATCAAACGCCTCATGAGCGTCTCCTTGTCTTCCCTAGGAGGTCCTCCTCTGGAACGTCGCTGCCGACCTGGCTGGCGGCCCCAGGACCCATCTTGCTCCGAAAGCATGTGCGGGCACACAAGGCGGACCCGTTGGTCGAAAGGGTTCACCTCCTCCACGCGAACCCGCAGTACGCTTACGTGGAGTACCCCGACGGCCGACAGGACACGGTCTCCCTGCAGGATCTGGCGCCCGCCGGCAACACACACACCCCTCGACACCATTCACCCAACCCCCCCCCCCTTCCTGCCACCGCCGCACCCCGCGACCGCCCCTTCCCAGGAGGATCGGTTCCCCTCCCCTCAGGCCCGACCAAGAATAAAGCCCAAGCTGAAACCGTAAGGCTCCCGGAGACGACAACACCGGTACAAGCACCACCACCACCACCGGGGCCGAGGCAATCGACACGGACGACCAGACCGCCCGACCGACTCGTGGCGTCGATCTAAATCAATATATGGACTTTTCACAAGAACATTTTGCTTTTCTCCCGATACCTTCTGTAACTAGTTGAAACAGGACAAAATTGTACATACTGTATTGCCATATGAATGTTTTCCTCCCAGGACCAGCCCTGAAAAACCCTTACCACCATGCGAAGCATCACCCCGCCGGGTTCATTTTTGACAAGGTGAATGTGGTCGTATGTATTAGGGGTCATGTGGGACTGGAAGCCCTAATGTCATTGGCTGACAGATCCCGGGTCCTGGTTGGCCGTTGACCTCTAGCTCCGCCCTGAAGGCGGAGTATAAGAAGCCGGAGTCCTCCCCCGCAGGCCATTCTACTATCGAGCTGCGGGGGAACAGACACGCTTAATAAAGCCTCATCGACTTCACTCTATTCGTCTCACGGAGTCTTTTTGCGCTACAATATGCCTCTTGTTGCTCCTGGCATGCTCTCCTGTACTCTTTCTTGAACCAGGGTTGATCCCCTGGCTTGGTGGTAATGGTAGAGTGGGGGATATGCTGGGCCTTGAAGTTGCAGATTGTGGTTGAATACAGTTCTGCTGCTGCTGATGGCTACAGTGCCTCATGGATGCCCAGTCATGAGTTGCTGGATCTGTTTGAAGTCTATCCCATTTATCAGGGTGGCAGTGCCACACAACACGATGGAGGGTATCCTCAATGTGAAGACGGGACTTTGTCTCCACAAGGACAGTGCGGTGGTCACTTCTACCGATACTGTCATGGACAGATGCATCTGCAGCAGGTAGGTTGGTGAGGATGAGATCAAGTATGTTTTTCCTTATTGTTGGTCCCTCACCACCTGCTGCAGTCCCAGTCTAGCAGCTGTGTCCTTTAGGACAGCTCGGTCTGTGGTGCTACTATTGAGCCACTCTTGGTGACAGACATTGAAATCCTCCACCCAGAGTATATTCTACACCCTCAGTGCTTCCTCCAAGTGTGTTCATCCTGGAGAAGTACTGATTTATCAGCTGATGGTGGCCAGTATGTGGTAATCAGCAGGAGGTTTCCTTGCCCATGTTTAACCTGAAGCCATGAGACTTCATGGGATCCAGAGTCGATGTTGAGGACTCACAGGCAACTCCGTCTCGACTGTATACCAATGAGCTGCCACCTCTGCTGGGTCTGTCCTGCTGGTGAGACAGGACATACCCAGAATTAGTGACAGTAGTGTCTGGGACATTGTCTGTAAGGTATGATTCTGTATGACTTGACTAGTCTGTGAGACAGCTCCCCCACTTTGGACTTTGCAGGGTCAACAGGGCTGGGGCTGGGTTTGCCGTTGTCTTTTCCAGTGCCTGGGTCGATGCCGGTTGCATTAATTGTTGTGTTTTCAAAGCGGTTGAATACAACCGATTGGCTTGGCTGGGCCATTTCATAGGGTACTAAAGAGTCGCATGTCGGCCAGACCCAGTAAGGAATGGCAGATTTCCTTCCCTAAAGCTTTGGGGTTTTATGACAATCTTTTAATCATTAGACTTCCAAATATTTTACTTTTAAATTCCACCACCTGCCATGGTGGGATTCGAATCTGGGTCCCCAGATCATTATCCTGGATCTCTGGATTATTAGTCCAGCGACACCACCGCCTCCCCTAAAATTTCGTAAAGTATCATGCCCATTTTCGAGGCTATCTAATATTGCCGCTTTAGTCCATTAATGTTCATTACAGATTGAATTGCCATATCAGACTATCAGTGGATTATAGTGCTGTTACAGTGGAGTTTCATAGATAATTCTTAGTTTAATTAACATTGCAGAAGATGGAAAGTGTTATCCTTATCAAAGAGGAAAAATTAAAGATCGTACTTCAAAGCAAATAATTTGTTCTTCACTGTCAATGAACTGAATATTATTCATTGCAAAGAAACATTTTACAGATTAGTTTAGTCCAGTTTTTTTTGTTACCAAGCATTGGGAAGAGTGGCAGCCACTGTATTTGCTGCTCTTTGGCCTAAAAGTAAACTTCTAGCTTCAGGTGGGAGCTGACATACTCGTACAAGTTGAATATATTTTATGTATTGTTCTTGGGATGTGGGCAGTATCGGCACAGCAGTATTTAGTGCCCAATTCCAGTTACACCAAGAGCATTACGGGTCGGTGTTGTCACATGGGGTTGAACTGCAGGTCAAATTAGTTAGGGATGTCCTGTTGGATATGAGTGAACCATTTGGATTTTCAAGATAATCCAGCAGCTTTGATTGTTATATTCTGATTAATTTATTGAAATAAATTTAACAACTTGGATAAGGTGCTCTTTCTAAGAGCCAGTGCAGACTCGATGGGCCAAATGGCCTCCTTCTGCACTGTAAATTCTATGATAACTTGCTGTGATGAAAGCAGCTCCAGGATCATATATTGCTACTTTACTGTTGCTTTGAAAAAATAAACAAATATTAAAAAATGAAGATTGTCCCTTAAATAGGAGTCATTGGATATCTTTCCAATCTATTCGCATTAAAGTTTTTGATTTTGGGAGTTTATGAATAAATATTTTTTTCAGGGGGCGGCATGGTGGAGCAGTGGTTAGCACTGCTGCCTCACGGAGCCAAGGACCCATGTTCAATCCCAGCCCCAGGTCACTGTCCATGTGGAGTTCGCACGTTCTCTCCATGTCTGCGTGGGTCTCACTCCCACAACCCAAAAAGATGTACAG
This sequence comes from Scyliorhinus torazame, assembly GCF_047496885.1. NCBI lineage: Eukaryota > Metazoa > Chordata > Chondrichthyes > Carcharhiniformes > Scyliorhinidae > Scyliorhinus > Scyliorhinus torazame. Next base: position 124,690,931 of record NC_092709.1, read on the forward strand.
GGTAGGTGGATTGGCCATGCTAAATTGCCCCTTAATTGGAAAAGAAATGAATTGGGTGCTCTAAATTTATATTTTTAAAAAACATTTTCAAGGCTCTTTAATTCTCGTAGTCAATGATGTATTTATGTAAAATGTTGAGGTTCTGTTGTAATTACAACTACATTCATTCAAAATTCTCCATATTCTGGAACACATGTATCAACTCAAATTTTTTTGTTATTTCTTTGTAGTTGAAAATATTTATTGTTTTATTATGTTATTGTTATGTAGCACAGTGGTTAGCACTGTTGCTTCACAGCACAAGAGACCCGGGTTCGATTCCCAGCTTGGGTCACTGTCTATGCGGAGTCTGCACATTCTCCCTGTGTCTGCGTGGGTTTCCTCCGGGTGTTCCAGTTTCTTCCCACTCAGTCCCAAAAGAGGTGAATTGGACAGTCTGAGTTCTCCTTCCGTGTACCCGAACAGGCGCCGGAGTGTGGTGACTCGGGGATTTTTGCAGTAACTTCACTACAGTGCTAAGGTAAGCCGACTTGTGACATTTAATAAAGATTATTATTATAAATTAATGTCAAATATTTAGCTGAATCTTAAAAGGCACCACAACTTTGTTGAGAATACGTCTTAGTCCACAGGCTTCTAAAGTTTTGTGCACCAAAGGCAAAAATGAAGGAAGTTCAAAGATGCCCATGCTCAAAGTGATATTACAGAGGATTTCAATCAAATGCAATGAAAGTCTGGTGTGTTTCCTTACAGACAGGCACACTGACTTCACTCAGTTTTCTGTTATTCACTGGCCTAATGTAATCTGGCAAACGTGTGCATAGATCCAGGAAATCTCTCTTCTCATTTCTAAGTTTATTTCCAAGCAAATTATTTGAAGGAAAGCTTTCTCAAAAGTTCCCTGTGTGACAAAATTGTAAACCAGTTTGTAAAGAGCACATTTACAATTTACAGCACACCGAAGACATTTCCCTCCTGAATGTATTTACAGAGCAGAGATTAAAGTTACTATCCTTTCAAGGTTGAACCATGGCGTCAAAACATTTAAGTGTTTGAATTGTGCTGAAGACATAACAAAAATTATCAGTCAGAATGGTCTTGCATCAAGGCTACTCAGTAACTCTGAAGGGTATTTTGCCAGAGGGTTATCACAAATAAACATTGTTCAATACTCTGATAGTGATTATAAAGTTGCCACATTTTATGAACTTTTTTGTTGCTGCTTTGCTTACCTTGTGATCATTCAGAGCATGTGTGTATAGATATATAATATGTATACTGAAGGCAAATACTGGACTGGTAATGGTTACTGCTGAAACTGCTTCCCCAGCTATATCATTTCTGATAAATGGTGTAGCATGGATTTATGCTTGCCATAAGACTGTAGCCAAACTATTACCGGCCCATTAATTCCATATTCATATTTAGGTACACTTTGGATTGAAAATTTTATTTCGAAGAAAATTTTGTTTCTCGTCAGCATCTTCCAAGTTTTTATTTTATAGTTAGAAACTTTGATAGGAGGGTTTAGTTTTGTTTGCACAGGTCAACTTTGATTTTGTAGAAGCTTTCATGACCGTTTTATCTCTGCACAACGAACTTTTAGAGTGTTTTTTTCTGCTTCCATGGAACATGATGTAGTAATGATGTTAACATTGATTTGTAGTTACTTACATATGAACATAAGAGCATACGACATATGAATTAGGAGCAGGAGTAGGCCACTCAGCCCTTCGAGCTTACTCTACCATTCAATAAGATTATGGCTGACCTGATTGAAACTTCAACCCCACAGTCCTGTCACCCCTGATCACCTTTCACCACCTTGTTAATCCATCCAAAATATTCAAAGATTCTGCAACCACTGCCTTTTGTGGAAGTGAGTTCCAGTGACTCACAACCCTGAGAGAAAGATATTCTCATCATCTCTGTCTTAAATGAGCAACTACTTATTTTTAAACAGTGACCCCTAGTTCTAGATTCGCCGGCAGAGGAAACATCCTCTCCACATTCACCTTGTCAAGACCTCTCGGGATCTTAAAGGATTTGATGAAGTTGCCTCTTATGTTTCATTTATGCACTTTCATGCAAGTCATTTTTAAAGTTTCATGGAAATAGAAATTAATACAAATTAATTGACTGGTTGGCAAGGTTAGATTGCAGTTGCTTCAAAGATGAATATGTTTATTATTTACTTTACTAGAAACAATAATTTGACATTTCATAATTGCTGTAAAGCAAAGCTGAATTTGAAGATTAACATGAACTAGCTTGATGGAGCCAAAGAATAAAAGCTTTCAGAATTGTTCCAATTTAATTTGGATACACCTCCAAGGTTTAAAATGAAGAGATCTAGTGCTGCAATGGGTAATGTCACTGCGTCTAAGCCAAAAGCTCTAGGTTCAAGACACACCTCATGACTTGACAGCCAAGTAAGCTGTGTTCCTATGGTGGCCAAATCGGTTTCTTATTAACCTACAAATCCTTCCAAATGTGCTAATGGCAGGTGGTGAGACTGGGAGAGATTCCTGATCAGCCATGTGATGGGAAGAAAGTTAGAGGCTCCACCATCCCTATCCAGATTGCAACATGCATGTAAAGATGCATGTTGCCACAGCAACACCAACTCCCTGAATTATCTATATAATACACCACCACCACCATATGGTTTAAAATAGCAGCAGGCAGATTATCCTCTCTTCAGTTGTTGTCCTGGTATTTAAACATGTTTCCTTGAGGATGGTGACAGTCACTGTGAAACGTGTTGTGACAAATATGAGATTGGTTTTGCATTTTATATTTAAATTTTATTTTAAACTCTGGAGAACTTTTTCGCTGCAGTTCCTTCCTGCTCCACTACTGCAAACTCACTAGGATCACAGATAAAACCCCATTCACATCCCCATTTGCCTTCTATTCAAGCTACAGTAGCAGATCAGAAAGTTGAGGGACGTTATTGTTTTGTGGAAATAAATGCTTTGTATCTGTTTCAGTATGGGGAAGAGACCAAATATACAGTGATCAATTAGCTCTGAATATTTGCCTCTAATTTCAGTCGACTTTGCAATAAAGTTATAGAGTTCTTGCCATGCCGTGCCATTGTTTAAATAACATGACATTTTTTAAACTGCAAATTTACATGAATAGTTTCAGATACTTTACATTGTTGCGTTTTCTTCTCTTACTCTTTTACTCTGTCCTTTCTGTGGCTCTGTTCCAATTATGGCAATCAGTGAATTTGCCCTTCTTTCTATGCCATCTATGTCCTAATGCTTAGAGTCGCCAGGTATCAAATGATACCATCACAAGTTTCAACCAGCTATCGATCAAAGAGCCAAACACCAGTTAGTTAGTTCAAGGTCAAGGGTACTTTATTTACACACAATTAGCCATGCAACATAAATACTACTAGTTAACTACACCTATCAACTAAGACAGCCTGTGTCATAATATACACACAGGTATATGATGGTGCACAGACAGGCAGTGATTGACACACAGGATGACCAGTGAACACACAGAACACAGCAGCCAATCACCAGACAGGACACGACCACTATAAAGCCAGAGGGCACTAGTTTCCCGCTCTCTTGGGATCCAGCCACTGAGACAGTCAGAACCCGTGAGCAGCAACTAGAACATACACCATGTGGTAGTAAGATAGTCTGGTCAGGTTAGCCTCAGATCTCCAGTCAAGTCAGCATAGTGTCAACCCACAGTTAAAGTATGTATGATAGTTAAGAGTTCAATAAAATCGAGTTGCATTTCTTCAAGTGTTGGAAGCCTGTCTCTCTCACTGCTGCAGTAAACGCAGTCCTCGCAGACCCGGCATACCCAACACATCATGGTACCAGTGAGTCATGCTCGAATTTGACGGACCCACCTTGAGATAGTCTGCCTTTGACCAGCGATCAACCATCCGGGATAATGGACAGCGTCCGCCCTCCCCCGCAGCTCTGCATCGCCAGCAACCTCGGTGCTAACTGGAAGATTTTCAAGCAGAAGTTCCAGCTGTATCCTGACGCCACCGACCTCGAAACAGCATCGGATGTCAGGAAGATCGCTCTCTTCCTTTCTACAGCCGGGGACCACGCTATCCACATCTTCAACTCCCTTACCTTTGCTGAAGGCGAGGACAAGACAAAGTTTAAAACAGTCCTGCTGAAATTCGACAGCCACTGTGACATCGAAGTCAACGAGAGCTTTGAACGCTATGTGTTCCAGCAGAGGCTTCAGGGTAAGGATGAACCTTTTCAGTCCTTCGTAACCCATCTCTGTATTCTCGCGCAGTCCTGCAACTACGGCTCCACTTCCGACTCCATGATCCGCGACCACACCGTTTTCGGGGTCCACTCCGATCCCCTTCGCCAGCAGCTCCTCAAAGTTAAGTAGCTCACCCTCACCATCGCCATCGAAACCGGCGTCCTCCACGAGCACGCTAACAACCGGTACTCCGATATCAAAGCGGCAGAGAAGGCGCGGGAAGGCCCCCACGATGCGGAGCGGGTGCAGGCCATAAAACAGCTCCAGGGCCTGAGTCTGGATGAAGGCGGCCATTTCGCGCTCTTCTCCCGGGCTCCTGCCCATGCGCACCACAACCAAGGGGACGGCGAGGCCGACGACCGAACTGCGCAGGTGCGCACAGTGTTCGACCGCTCCGCGCATGCGCGGTGGCGCACGGAGCATCCTGACGTCGGTGCTATGACGTGCAACAACTGTGGCTTCGCCCATTTAAAGCGGCAATGTCCCGTGAAATCTCGACGCTGTCTCCAGTGTGGCAAGCTTGGCCACTATACAGCCCTGTGCAGATCTGCTCAACTGCCCAATACACAGCGATCCCAGTCACAACGCAGGAACGTCCGGTCAGTACAGCAACCCGTTGCAGACTCCGACTCCGACATGGTTCCAGATCCCGACACCGAGGATCTCACATCTCCATTCCGGGTGGGCATCATCACCAAGCAAATGATACTTTCAGTGAAGAAGGTGAAACAGCTCCCAGTGATGAGCATTGACCCGGACGACGAGTGGTGTGCTACCCTTACGGTCAACAAGGCTCGCATACGCTTCAGGCTGGACACCGGCGCTTCAGCGAACCTCATTTCAAAGTCTGACCTTGACACCATCCGCATCAAGCCAAGCATTCTTCCACCGACCTGCCAGCTACTCGACTACAATGGCAATGCCATTGCTGCCAGTGGCTCATGCCAGCTTGCGGTATCCCATCGTTCTTCAAAAGCAACCCTGCGTTTTGAAATTGTTGGAACCAACAGAGCTTCCCTGCTCGGTGCTCGGGCCTGCAAAATCCTGAATCTTGTGCAGCGGGTTCACACCATGTCATCTGCAGAGGCAACGGCCTCGCCAGATGGCAACTTGCAAGCCCAATTAGATGACATCATAGCACAATACCACAGCGTCTTCGAAGGTATGGGTACACTACCTTGCCGATACAAGATACTGCTGAAGCCGAATGCCACACCTGTGGTTCATGCACCACGTCGGGTGCCGGCACCCCTTAAGGACCGCCTCAAGCAGCAGCTGCAAGACCTCCAGGACCAGGGCGTCATCTCTAAGGTCACTAAACCCACGGACTGGGTTAGCTCCATCGTCTGTGTCAAAAAACCGTCAGGGGAACTTCGCATTTGTATCGACCCCAAAGATTTGAACCATAACATCATGAGGGAACATTACCCGATACCTAAATGAGAAGAACTCACCAGCGAAATGGCTCACGCAAGTTTTTCACGAAGCTGGACGCGTCCAGTCGAAAGTTGTGTACATTTAACACCCCGTTCGGTCACTACTATTACAACCGGATGTTCTTTGGCATCATCTCCGCCTCGGAGGTGTTCCACTGCATAATGGAGCAAATGATGGAAGGTATCGAGGGGGTGCGAGTGTACGTCGATGATATTATTATCTGGTCCACAACTCCTCAGGAGCACATCGATCGCCTCAAGCGAGTGTACCAGAGTTTTGTACAGCTGCAACATGACCTCGTGACTCCGGAACTCAATCCCTCTACCAATAAAGGCCAACACTCCATAGGCCTTCTTCACAACCCTATCAACCTGGGTGGCAACTTTCAGGGATCTATGTACATGGACACCTAGATCCCTCTGCTCATCCACACTTCCAAGAACTTTACCATTAGCCAAATATTCCGCATTCCTGTTATTCCTTCCAAAGTGAATCACCTCACACTTCTCTACATTAAACTCCATTTGCCACCTCTCAGCCCAGCTCTGCAGCTTACCTATGTCCCTCTGTAACCTGCTACATCCTTCCGCACTGTCGACAACACCACCGACTTTAGTGTCGTCTGCAAATTTACTCACCCACCCTTCTGCGCCTTCCTCTAGGTCATTGATAAAAATGACAAACAGCAACGGCCCCAGAACAGATCCTTTTGGTACGCCACTTGTAACTGAACTCCATTCTGAACATTTCCCATCAACCACCACCCTCTGTCTTCTTTCAGCTAGCCAATTTCTGATCCATATCTCTGAATCACCCTCAATCCCCAGCCTCTGTATTTTCTGCAATAGCCTACCGTGGGGAACCTTATCAAACGCATTACTGAAATCCATATACACCACATCAACTGCTCTACCCTCGTCTACCTGTTCAGTCACCTTCTCAAAGAACTCAATAAGGTTTGTGAGGCATGACCTACCCTTTACAAAGCCATGCTGACTATCCCTGATCATATTATTCCTATCTAGATGATTATAAATCTTGTCTCTTATAATCCCCTCCAAGACTTTACCCACTACAGACGTGAGGCTCACTGGTCTATAGTTGCCTCATATTAATGAAGCTGGACAGGATAGTAATACCACAGAGCATGCGAGAGCTGGTCCTTGGCCAAATCCACAAGGGTCACCTGGGGGTCGAAAAGTGTCGCCGTCGAGCCCGAGAGGCAGTATATTGGCCAGGCATCAGTCAGGGTTTCGCCAATACAGTACTCAATTGCCCAATGTGTCAAAGGTTCCAGCCGGCTCAGCCCAAAGAGACTCTACAGCCGCATGAACTGGTGTCCTCAGCTCAGTCCGAAATCTACTTCCCCTTATTTTGAGGCTATGGCCCCTTGTTCTGCTTTCACCCGCCAGTGGAAACAACCTGCCTGCATCTATCCTATCTATTCCCTTCATAATTTTATACGTTTCTATAAGATCCCCCCGCATCCTTCTAAATTCCAACGAGTACAGTCCCAGTCTACTCAACCTCTCCTCGTAATCCAACCCAGTTCATAATTCAGCTCTGGGATTAACCTAGTAAATCTCCTCTGCACACCCTCCAGCGCCAGTATGTCCTTTCTCCGGTAAGGAGACCAAAACTGAACACAATACTCCAGGTGTGGCCTCACTAACACCTTCTACAATTGCAGCATAACCTCCCTAGTCTTAAACTCCATCCCTCTAGCAATGAAGGACAAAATTTCATGTGCCTTCTTAATCACCTGTTGCACCTGTAAACCCAGGTCTCTCTGCATAGCGGCATGTTTTAATATTTTATCATTGAAATAATAATTCCTTTTGCTATTATTCCTACCAAAATGGATAACCTCACATGTGTCAACATTGTATTTCATCTGCCAGACCCTTGCCCATTCGCTTAACCTATCCAAATCCCTCTGCAGACCATAGAATTTACAGTGCAAAAGGAGGCCATTCAGCCCATCGAGTCTGCACCAGCTCTTGGAAAGAGCACCCTACCCAAGGTCAACACCTCCACTATACCCAGTAACCCCACCCAACATTAAGGGCAATTTTGGACACTGGGCAATTTATCATGGCCAATCCACCTAACCTGCACATCTTTGGACTGTGGGAGGAAACAGGAGCACCCGGACGAAACCCACGGGCAGGATGTGCAGACTCCGCACAGACAGTGACCCAAGCCGGAATCGAACCTGGGACCCTGGAGCTGTGAAGCAATTGTGCTATCCACAATGCTACCGTGCTGCCCTAGGCTTCTGGTATCCTCTGCACTTTTTGCTTTACACTCATCTTAGTGTCGTCTGCAAACCTGGACTCATTGCACTTGGTCCCCAACTCCAAATCATCTATGTACATTGTGAACAATTGTGGACCCAACACTGAACCCTGAGGGACACCACAAGCTACTGTTTGCCAACCAGAGAAACACCCATTAATCCCGACTCTTTGCTTTCTATTAATTAACCAATCCTCTATCCATGCTACTACTTTACCCTTAATGCCATGTGTGGTGAATGTATAGTATTAGTAATTCACCAGTGTATTAGTATCATGTTCTGCCATTGTGTTACAGCTTTGTTATGTTGTTGACCTTGTGGGATCCACCTATGGGCCATTGTGTGGCTTCACCCACAGGGGGTTATGTTGGGGCATGTATGGGCTCCGCCCATGGCTCCTCCCCTTGAAAGGAAGTAGAAAGAGCAGTTGACCTGTAGGCGGTTCACAGTATTGTTCCAGTCACAGGCAGGCACTGTTCTAAGCTGATTAAAACCACGGTTTACTTCTACTCGTGTCTTTGAGTGAATTGATGGTCGCATCAATTTAATCAGCTTAAACACAACTATGGAATCAGCCCTCAAACCTGATGGACTGGAACTTGATCCGCAGGCTGCGGAGGGGAAATACATTTTTTCGCATTGGCTTCGATGCTTCAAGGCCTACCTCGCAGCCTCCTCCACGCCTTCCGTCACCGATGAACAGAAGCTGAGCCTCCTCCGCGCACGGGTGAACCATCGCATTTCTGTTAAGCTTGACGAGGCCTCCTCCTATGCAGATGCACTCGCGATGCTCGAACGCCTCTACGTACGGCCCGTGAACGAGATCTACACGCGACACGTCTTCGCCACTCGCCGCCAGCGCCCCGGGGAGTCGCTAGATGACTACCTACGCGACTTCAAAGCCCTCGCACGCAACTGTAATTACCAGGCCGTTACGGCCACTCAGCACATGGAACTCGCAGTCCGAAACGTCTACGTGGTGGGAGTCTGGTCGAATTATGTGAGACAGCGCCTGCTCGAAAAGGGGGCCCACCTCTCTGGAGGTTGCATTTCAGAGACTTACTACGTTCCCGGCTGACCACGCGACCCCCTCGTGGGCCCCCGACCAAAGACTACCCCAGGCCTGTGCCGCGCAGCCGCCCGCCCATCATGGGGGGCTTCCCTGCTATTTTTGCAGCCAGTCTCAACACCCCCGACAGCACTGCCCAGCACACAACGCGAACTGCAGCAGCTGCGGGAGAAGGGGACATTTCGCCAAAGTCTGCCTGGCCAGGTCTAAGAGCTCTAACTCACAGACCCGATCCTCAGACTCACAGGCCCGCAGACCCTGCAGGGTGGCAGCGTGTCTGCCGACTCCGCCCCCTGCAGAGGCCTCAGCCTCGTGCTATCAGTGGGGGCAGCCATCTTCCAGCCCTCACAGCACGTGCGACTCACGGGGGCCGCCATCTTGGCCACCCTCCCCCACGCGGCCGGCCACGTGCGATCCATGGAGGCCGCCATCTTCCTCACCGCCTGCCACGCTCGACCAACAGGGGCCGCCATCTTGGCCGCAAACTGCTATGCCGCTCGACGCGTATTATCAATATGGACAGACATTGCGGGGCCACCCCAGCACCACGCCGGCGGCTACCCGCAGTTCAGCACGGTCACCCTGGACCAGTCGCGACCCAAGCACCTCCGGAGCTCCATGATGGCCGTCCGGGTTAACAGGCACGAGACGCCTTGCCTCTTCGACTCCGGAAGCACAGCGAGCTTCATTCACCCGGACATGGTAAGATGCTGCTCGCTCCTAATTTTCCTGGCGCAACAAACCATCTCCCTCGCCTCTGGGTCGCACTCAGTGCAAATCCAAGGGTGCACTACTGCAACCCTAGCAATACAGGGCGCTGAGTACGCTAACTTTAAATTATATGTGCTCCCAAACCTCTACGCTCCTCTCGTATTGGGACTCTACTTCCAATGTAACCTCAGGACCCTAACCCTGAAGTTCGAGGGGCCCCTGCCCCCACTCACCATATGCAGCCTCGCGACCCTAAAAGTCGACCCTCCCCCTCTCTTCGCAAACTTCACAGCCAACTGCAAGCCAGTCGCCACCAGAAGCAGGCGGTATAGCGTGCAGGACAGGACGTTCATTAGGTCCGAGATCCAGTGTCTCTTGCAGGAGGGTGTCATCGAGGCCAGCAATACCCCCTGGAGAGCTCAGGTGGTGGTCGTCAAGACCGGGGAACAGTTCTCGATGGTGGTTGATTACAGCCAAACCATTAACCGGTATACGCAGCTCGATGCGTTCTCCCTTCCCCGGATTGCAGACATTGTAAATCAGATTGCACACTACCGGGTGTTCTCCACGGTGGATCTGAAGTCTGCATACCACCAGCTCCCAATCCGCCTGGAGGACCGCCACTACACGGCTTTTGAGGCAGACGGCTGCCTTTTCCATTTCCTCCGGGTCCCCTTTGGCGTCACAACTGGGGTTTCGGTGTTCCAAAGAGCAATGGACCGAATGGTGGACCAGTACGGGCTGCGGGCCACATTTCCGTACTTGGACAATGTCACCATCTGCGGCCATGATCAGCAGGACCACGACGCTAAACTCCACCGATTTCTCCAAACCGCCCAAACCCTCAATCTCACCTACAACAAGGAGAAATGCGTTTTCCGCACAACCAGACTAGCCATCCTCGGCGACGTCATGGAGAACGGGGTCCTAGGGCCCGATCCTGACCGTATGTGCCCCCTCCTGCAACTCCCTCTCCCTCACTGTCCCAAGGCCCTGAAGAGGTGCCTTGGGTTCTTTTCATATTACGCCCAGTGGGTCTCCAATTATGCTGACAAAGCCCGCCCACTATTTAAGGCCACCATCTTCCCACTGGCAACTGAGGTCCGCCAGGCCTTCAGCTGCATCAAGGCGGACGTCGCCAAAGCCACGGTGGACGAGTCCGTCCCCTTCCAGGTGGAGAGCGACGCATCAGTGGTCGCTCTTGCCACCACCCTCAACCAAGCAGGCAGACCGGTAGCGTTCTTTTCGCACATCCTCACCACCTCTGAAATTCGACACTCCTCGGTTGAAAAAGTAGCCCAAGCCATCGTGGAAGACGTGCGGCACTGGAGGCACTACCTCGCTGGCCAGAGGTTTACCCTCGTCACCGACCAACAATCGGTAGCCTTCATGTTCGACAATACGCAGCGGGGCAAAATCAAGAACGATAAGGTCTTGAGGTGGAGGATCGAACTCTCCACCTATAACTACGATATAGTATATTGTCCTGGGAAGCTCAACGAGCCCCCAGATGCCCTGTCCCACAGCATATGCGCCAGCGCGCAAGATGACCGACTACTGGCTATCCACGATGACCTCTGCCACCTGGGGGTCACCCGGCTCGACCATTATATCAAGGCCCGCAACCTGCCCTACTCCACCGAGGTCAGAGCTATGACCAGGGACTGCCAAATCTGTGCGGAGTGTAAACCGCCTGGATAAAGCCCACCTAGTAAGGGCATCCCGGCCCTTTGAATGCCTCAGTATCGATTTCAAAGGGCCCCTCCCCTCCAATAACCGCAATACATATTTCCTCAACATCATAGATGAGTTCTCCCGCTTCCCATTTGCAATCCCCTGCCCCGATATGACCACGTCCACTGTCATTAGAGCCCTGCATAGTGTCTTCATCCTGTTTGGTTTCCCCAGTTATGTCCACAGTGACTGGGGCTCGTCGTTCATGAGCATCGAACTGCGTCTCCTGCTCAGTAAGGGCATTGCCTCGAGCAGGACTACCAGTTATAACCCCAGGGGAAACAGGCAGGTGGAGAGGGAGAGCGCGACTTCTGGAAGACCGTCCTACTGACCCTGCGGTCCAGGAATCTCCCAGTTTCTCACTGGCAGGAGGTCCTCCCCGATACGCTCCATTTTATCATGTCCCTCCTTTGCACGGCCACAAACGAGACTCCTCATGGCCGCTGGTTTGTTTTCCCGAGGGCAGCTACCTCGGGGCCTCGCTTCCGTCCTGGCTAAAGACACCGGGGCCAGTCCTACTCAGAAAACATGTCAGGAGCCATAAGACCTACCCTCTGGTAGAGAGGGTGCAGCTCCTACACTCCAACCCCCAGTATGCTTATGTCGAGCACTCCGATGGCCGACAAAGTACCGCGTCTCTCCGGGACCTGCCGCCCGCAGGCTCCACCACCACCACCACCACCGCAGCCCCCCCACTATATCCTGCCCAACCTACCATATCCAGCACCCCCGCCCCTATATGGCTCCCACGCTCCCTCCCACCCGCGACACCGGTCCACAGGAATGAAGCTCCAGAAGAGACGCTTCCGGAGTCCACGCCTGTGCCCGCACCGGCCCCACTTCCGCTGCCAGCACGGATGAGCCTGACACCCGGACCAGCAGCAACACCAGTGCTTCGGCGATCGCAGCGCACAATCCATGCGCCGGACCGGCTGAACTTATGAGCCCGTCACACCCGCCGGACTTCATTTTTTTTAACAGGGGGTGAATGTGGTGAATGTCTAGCAGTAGTATTCACCAGTGTATTAGTATCATGTTCTGCCATTGTGTTACAGCTATGTTATGTTGTTGACCTTGTGGGATCCACCTATGGGCCATTGTGTGGCTTCACCCACAGGGAGTTATGTTGGGGCATGTACAGGCTCCGCCCATGGCTCCTCCCCTTCAAAGGAAGTATAAAGAGCAATTGACCTGTAGGCGGTTCACAGTATTGTACCAGTCACAGGCAGGCACTGTTCTAAGCTGATTAAAACCACGGTTTACTTCTATTCGTGCCTTTGAGTGAATTGATGGTCGCATCACCATGCATCTTTATCTTATGCAGCAATCTTGTGTGGCACCTTGTCAAAAGCTTTCTGGAAATTCAGATATACCACATCCATTGGCTCCCCGTGAATGCCCTCCAAAAATTCCACTAAATTAGTGAAGCACTTCTTGCCCTTTATGAACCCAGGCTGCGCCTGCCCAATGGGACAATTTCCATCTAGATGCCTCGCTATTTCTTCCTTGATGATAGATTTCAGCATCTTCCCTACTACCGAAGTTAAACTCACTGGCCGATAATTACCCGCTTTCTGCCTACCTCCTTTTTTAAACAGTGGTGTCACGTTTGCTCATTTCCAATCCATCGAGACCACCCCAGAGTCTAGTGAATTATGGTAAATTATCACTAGTGCATTTGCAATTTCCCAAGCCATCTCTTTTAGCACTCTGGGATGCATTCCATCAGGGCCAGGAGACTTGTCTACCTTTAGCCCCCATTAGCTTGCCCATCACTACTTCCTTCATGATAACAATCATTTCAAGGTCCTCAGCTGTCATAGCCTCATTTCTATCAGTCACTGGCATGTTATTTGTGTCTTCCACTGTGAAGCCCGACCCAAAAAACCTGTTCAGTTCCTCAGCCATTTCCTCATCTCCCATTATTAAATCTCCCTTCTCATCCTCTAAAGGACCAATATTTACCTTAGCCACTCTTTTTTGTTTTATATATCTGTAGAAACAAATATATAAAATATTAATGGGGTGGTATACACAAAATCGGGTTGGCCTTCCGTAGTAACCCTGCGCTGCGTGGTAATGGGGTTCATTGTGTTGGGTGCTGCCTGTGCAGTTGGTGGTGCGGGTGCTTTCCTTTTCGGGGCCTGGGGGGCTCTATTCTGGTTCTCTGTCTCACTCACGTACCGTTGGGCCGTTTCACTGAGTTCCTGCCAATCGGGGCCATCTTCCTGATCTAGCTGTGGGCCAAAGGTGTCGCTAAACCCATTTTGAGCAGATAGCAGGGATTGCAACTTTGCAATTTGCTGCCTGCACTTGGCATGATCCACCGAACTCTGCCTCTGTTCTGTGGTGGAACTGTGGAGTGCTCGGAGGGCTGCCTTCAAACCATCGCACTGTTTTGTTAACTGTTGTACCTGGCTCTCTGTCTCTTCTCTTACACGGTCACCTCTGGGTCGAATCCCATCAGATGTCGCCAATAACTGTTGCGTTTTCTTCTCTTACTCTTTTACTCTGTTCTTTCTGTGGCTCTGTTCCAATTATGGCAATCAGTGAATTTGCCCTTCTTTCTATGTCATCTATGTCCTAATGCTTAGAGTCGCCAGGTATCAAATGATACCACCACAAGTTTCAACTGGTTATCGATCAAAGAGCCAAACACCAGTTAGTTAGTTCAAGGTCAAGGATACTTTATTTACACACAATTAGTCCTGCAACATAAATACTACTAGTTATCTACACCTATCAACTAAGACAACCTGTACTTAACTTCGGGCACCCGGCTTAGGTCAGAGAACAGTGGCCGCTGTTCGATTCTGGATCTATCGAGTCCAAAGGAGTAACTGCTGCTCAGCAAGGCTCATCCGTCTGGTAGCGAGCGTTGAACTTGTACTTGCTTCTGGTGTTGCTGCACTTGGAGATGGCCGTGACCGGGGTACCAGGTCCAAGAGAGGAGGAATATGTGGCGGGCTCTTCTTCTTCTACTTAGGGCTTTCGCACTCTTTTGGGCGGTCCTTCGGTTTGGGCCCTACTATTTGGGTGATCCCTGATCACTCCGTTCGATTCCTAACCAATAAGTGGGCGGGGATCTGGATGGCTGGGCGTGCTCCAAGCGGCCACTGACCCCGTTGTTTATGTTTCCATTGAACAGGGAGTGGCGCCGAAATGTCTGGGACTGTACCGGCCGCTCGAGTACCAGTCCTTTGTTTTGGTGGAGATGGGCCATCAAATGCTAATCGGCCCCATTAAAATGCTAATTGGTCGGAGTTTCGATACCGTCTGGCCTTCTTGCTTGCAAATATGCATTTCAGTCTCTGAGCCTACCTGAGTTTTGGCTTGTACATTTTACCCGCTAGGCTGTGCGAGTTTCTCTGTACCTGGTTGTAAGTGACCATCCCAGTTGGCTACAAAATATATTCAGGAAGTTACAATTTATAAGAATATAAAATTTATGAAGTACTTTTCCTCTTCTGTAGAAAATTTGTATTTCAATTCATTTCATAAAAAGCATTTCTTCATGATGCAAAGTGCTGCAAAAGGAATTATTTAAAGAGCAAAAATCTAAACTGAGATTTCAGTTCCGACACAAACTAACATTGATATTTTTAAAGTAATTGTTGGAAATATTATTTCCCACGCAAGTCCTCCTGGTATCATAAGTGAATGAATGATTATGGGCTCAGCCTCCTGACCCTGAAATTTGATTTAAATGTATGAGCTAGTTGTGTTTTCTATTGCCTTAGCACAAAGCAAGATAGCCACTGGCTTTGATAAGTATTTTATTAATTAGGATCCTGCAAAGGCTGGCTACAGTATCTAACCAAACCTATAAACTGCTTGTTGAGGCTTTTTCAAATAAACAAAGGTTTTCTGCTTTTTGACATCTTCCGATCTCAGCGTCTGTCGTAACATGGGATATTTTACTCCTGTGCCTGTCATGAGCCTAATCCTGAAAGGATGGTACTTCCTTGCGCAAGTGCGTTGTGGCAGGTCTGAAGATCCTTCGGGAGTTTCCAATCAATCACTTGACTGTGAGTGGAATTCAGTAGAACACTGAATTAGCTCAGAACAGAATGTATTCATGTGTAACAACCCACTATCTGGATGGCACCAAAATGGCTCCTAGTCCTTGAAGGTCTTTACAATGATTAGCTGGGAGAATTGGCTGTTTCTGTCAATCATACTGTTTTACAGCTATTTCTACTGACTTCCATGTAGCTGCAATAGACTTGCCTTAACTGAAGGAAAGATAACTGCAGTTGCTGTTCTTTCGTGATGAAGTGGTCCTTGTTTAGCTGCAAAATGTGCCCTGCTATAATCCTTGTGTCAAAGAAGAGGTTGCAATGAACATAATCGTGAATAGAACACTAAATCATTCCAGCTGGGTGAGTCTTAAAGAGGAACGGTATAGAATGTGACTGAGTTAGCAAGCGTCAAATCACTGGAGTCGTGGGATGTTAAGGGCTTTCTGTGTGCAGCTGCTTGAACAGAGAGCATAAAGTGGCAGTTTTGGTGTGAAATGTGGTGAGCTAAATTATTAAGTGTAAGGTTTAAATGCTTTGGGGTATTTCCTGAAGACCTTGGAAACTGCTGTTGATCACTTCTCAAATCTAACAAAAGGAGAGCTCTAAAATCTCACAAACTACAACTATGCCTCAGCAATGGATGTCTTGGTTTATTTGAAATATTTATATTAAACATTTTCGTAAGTACTTTTCCTGATTTCTTTAATGTAACAGAACAATTCAGTTGCAATGCTGAAGTGAAAGAAGGTAAAGGGAAATAAATGCTTGCATTTATGCATTGATGCATTATTTAATTTTTAATTTGCAAACCCAAATGCAGAATTTTTAACAGTGTGTGCAATTATGCATAATTACTTAAATTCTACCATGGTTTCACAAATGAAAAGTGCTACTCTTTTCGTGCAACTGTAGTTTTAAGTGGTAAAATTCAATGGCCAGCTAGATTTTCAATTAGAAAGTATTGAGTGTTGAAAAATAAGTAACTCCTGTTATTTTAGAAAGTACATTTTGCATATTTTTAACGATTCAAAATGAAATGATTAATCTTACTCAATGTATAATTATTATCTCAGTGAATATGCACACGCTGAATTAGTTATTGCAGTTTGGACAAACAAACATCTTTTGTACCAGACTGCACTTTAGACATGACTCTGTAACCTTCAAAGTGCTTGTCACAGCATTTGATGTTCACCCGACTTCATTCGATTCCTGTTGATTCAGCAGGGGGAAATATTAAAATGTCAGAAAGCATGCAAATCTTCATAATCCTCTTTGTATTGGAGCTTAGAAAAGATCATTTCAGGCAATGCAAAAATAATGTAAGATTAAAGTCAGACTGTTTAAATAATTTCTTTGCTGAAGTGGAGCTATTGTAATATTCTGTATAAGTAGGAGCTCCAGGTATATTTTGGAATACATTCTCAAATGTACTTTAACAAAATAAACCTTATCTTAGGGTTATTTGCAGATCAGTGGGCAGTTAATTCATGGAAAAGTAGCAGATAATTATGGTCTGCACAAAATATTTTACAATCCTGATGATGGATAACTTGCAAATTTTGTGGGCAGCACGGTGGCGCAGTGGTTAGCACTGCTGCCTCGCGGTGGCAAGGACTCGGGTTCAGTCTGGGCCCTGGGTCACTGTCCGTGCGGAGTTTGCACATTCTTCCCGTATTTGCATGGGTCTCACCCCCACAACCCAAAAATATGCAGTGTAGGTGGATTGGCCACGTTAAATTACCCCTTAACTGGAAAAAAAGAATTGAGTACTCTAAATTTATTTAAAAAACAACTTGCAAATTTTGCTACATAAGATTTCTGTAAACATTTTTTCGGAGTTTTGCCCCTGAAAAGCAGAATATTACTGGGAGACAGAGACGGGCATTGTCCCAACAAGAACGCACAGATCATATATACTAGATATGAATCATAACACGGCAGAAGTCCTGCCTGCTCAGGACCAGAGTCCAAATATTTATGGGGATATTTTTACAGATGGCAAAGCAGGGTCTGGGTACACTTTCCCCAATTGGGTAACTGATTAAATTAAAACCAGTGACAGGAATTACAACCCATCATCATTCCTGTGGGAGCTCAGTGGAGAATACCATATCATAAGATAATCAGTTGCCACCATCTGTAAGCCAGCAACTAAGGAGATAATCTTTTAAAATGGCTTCAGTAATCTTATATACTATAATTAATGTTCTGTTTAATGATTTTCCGTTTGGATCATTACATCACTGTACATTTAAAATTACCATGACTTTTCTTTGATAATATTAAATGCTTTTGCATCTAATAAGCATGTGACATATGCATCAAATGAACGTATAACCAGATTCTTCGGTTTCCTCGCACAGTCCAAAGATGTGCAGGTTAGGTAGATTGGCCATACTAAATTGCCCCATAACATCCAAAGGTTAGATGGGGTTACGGGGATGGGTGGGAGCGTGGGCCTAGGTAGGGTGTTCTTTCGGAGGGTTGGTGCAGACTCGATGGGCGGAATGGCCTCCTGCACTATAGGATTTATGACATGTCATCAAAAAATGTTCTGGACTTTTTTGTCCTGCCTTTCTTGGAACGTTATGGAAGCTCTCTTTGATGCACTTTTGGGTAAAAAAATAGCAATGTGCCATTTTCGTCACGATGACATGGATTGGCTTGTGACAGCTTTCAGCAGCAATGATGTTATCACCAAACAAATGGCACCATTACATGGCATGGATAAAGGTGTGCAGGATATGCTTGCCTCGCCTGTTTTGGACAAAATGCCCATATGGAACTGTGTGAACATTCTTCGAGATGTATGAAATGACAGCTCGTTCCCGGTCCCTCATTAATAATTTAGCCCCCCCCACTCTTTGGAGGATGGGGAGGCATTTGTGTACCAGCCATCACCCAGCGTCTAAAATGTTTTTTGTGGCTTGAAGCAGCCAACAAAAATGACAGTGAAATATTCAGCCAGTCATGGTGACTGCCGGCATCAAAAAGCATTCAGCTAGATCTGAATAAGGTGCTAAGATTTGTTCAAAACCATATATTCCAAATGGATGAGTAACCTTCAAAGCACATGTCACAACATTCCGTGTGCCAACCACAATCATTTCTATTTGCAATATCTCTGTGCTAAGCCCTCTGAAGCTGTTAATAATGGCAGAATTCAATAAATTTCTATTAAATCTTTGACTTTATCCTTTTCTTTTCAAATTTGCTGTCATGTTTTTAATGCTGCTGGTTGGGTAGGGGGTGGGGCGGCCTGGTGAAATCTCTATTAAGAATACAGTTTTAAGTAGTAATTGTGAAGGGAGATAACTGTCTGTGGATCCCATTCATTTTGTTTTTTCTGGAGGCTTTTTTCATTGGAGGATGGGGTACTGGGTGTGGAAATCCTGGGCGCGATTCTCCCATAATGGAGACTGAGTGTTAGCACGTCGTGAACGCCATTGCGTTTCACGATGGTGCGAAGCGGTTGCATGCACTACCAATTCTGGCCTCCACAGGGGGCCAACACGGCGCTGGTGCGATTCACGCCGCTCCAGCCTCCCTTCCCGGTGCCAACTGGGTGCCGCGCCAACCCGCAGGCATGCGCAGTGGAATCGCGCCAACCCGCAAATACGCGGGGGACCCTCAGCGCGCCAGCCCCGACGCAACATGGCGTGGGGGTTCGAAGGCCGGCCGCGTAATAAAATAGGGCCGGGGCTGGAGAGGTCGGCCCGCCAATCGGTGGGCCCAGATCGCGGGCCAGATCCAGTCGGAGGCCCCCCCCCCCCGGTGAAGGAGCGCTTATCCACAGGCCACCCCCCGACCCTACGTGCAGAGTTCCCGCCGGCTGCGAGCAGGTGTGAACGGTGCCGGCGGGACTCTGCCGTTTCTGCGCGGCCGCTCGGCCATCAAGGCCTCGGAGAATCGCCTGCCGCCGTCGAACCGCGCTGCGGGAAAAAATGGCGTAAACTGCGATTCTCCCATATGGCGTCGCATGGGAGAATCCCGCCCCCTGTTGCAGGGGGTTACGGGGGGTGCACAACAAATAAACTCATTAATCCACCTGCGTGTCCAGCTATAGAAATTAAGCAGCAAATGCTTTGTTGACAAATGTAAGCTACAGCTAAAGACGGGGATTACTGACTGCATGGCATCATGAGACAGTAGTAACTTTCAACTCTTCTCCAACCAGGAACAAAATAAAACTGGCTAGAAATGTTGTCATGAACCTGCTCCCAGGAACCACTATTTCAGCATATCATCACTTACTGCCAACAGTATAGCACCCTTCAGTACTCTCATTACTAAAACATAAGGACCCCAAAATTATACTCTGAAATACTTGAACTTATCTCCCTCAAATGATTTCCTCAGCCGTGTTAGGATAGTTGTTAAATAAAATATGTTAAAAGTGATAATGCCGTGTTAAAATAGCAGAGAAAGGAATTTCTGATATTCAGCGTTTATGCAAGCATTTAATTACTTGTGGGTCTTTGTCAATAAATCAAATTCTACCGAAGGAACCTATCATATTTAATAGAACAAACCAGACAACAAAAAACATTCACTGAATCAGATTTTCACATAAAATAAAAGTGGGGAATGTACAGTACTCGCATGCCTCAAAGATGGCTTCAATACAACTTTAACAGTATTCTGGTATAGGGCTCTTTAGCTAGTATTGGCAATAAGAATACAGCCATCCTGCAGTTTCTTACAGTGGCTTTGTGGGCTGCATGATGGACACTGTAAGCTGCAAAACAGAAGAATATTAACCCTTTGATGTGAAATGTCCTCTGCACTCCTCCCAAACTAGATCAGTTCACAAACTTCCTCGATAGGAACAGAAATTACTTGGTAAACACTCTAGCAACTCTAGCTCTAAACAACATGGTTAAGCAGAATTGGAGGCTATAATAAAATATCAAATGGTAGGATAGAATGTAATTTCTGACAACACAAATCTATCAGGGGGTTTGTTCCAGTATTATAGGTTAACAGCTTGGCTCACTTAGTGACAGTTATATCTGAGTTAGACTGTTGTGGATTTAAGCCAGACTCCAGGATCCAGGCTACATAAGCACAGTATTTTGCACAGAAGAAGGCTGACATGGTTCCTTCCAGGTCATTCCATTGCTCCTTTCAGGTTGCTGCACAATAGCTTCCAGGTTGCTGCACAATAGCTTCCAGGTTACTCCACTATAGCTTCCAGTTTGCTGCACAATAGCTTCCAGGCTACTCCACTATAGCTTCCAGGTTGCGGCACAATAGATTCCAAGTTTCCTTCCTGGCTGCTGCTCAATAGCTTTCCAGGTTGCTCCATGGTTCCTTCCAGGTCCCTGCACATAGCTTCCAGGTTGTTCCATGGATCCTTCCCGGTTGCTGCACATTAGCTTCCCGGCTGCTGTGTGAGTCACTATAAACATTGTGGGGGATTTTCTGCGCCCCCCTGTGGTGTGTTTCTCGGCAACGGGATTTTTTGGTCCTGCTGCTGTCAATGGGATTTCCCAATGAATGCGCCCCCCACCGCTGGGAAACTCACAACAGGGGTTCAGCGGGACTGGAAGATCCCACTGGCAAGAACAGCCAGAAAATCCCCCCCATTGTTCCTGGCCAACATTCATCTCCATCCAACAACACTGAAACGGATTATATCGTCATTTATTTCATTTTCAGTTTGCAGGACTTAGCTATGTGTAAAATAACTTTATTTTGTTTAGATAACAATAGTAACCACATTTCAAAGTAAGATATTATAAGGTACAATAAAAATGTGTGCCTTTTTCTCTCTAGTCATTTCAAGAGACATGATGAATGTATAAACATTTAGATAAGGGTTAGCTATTGAAGGAAAGGAATATAAATATTGGTACAAGATGAATCAAGCAACCGTATTGCATTTTATTAATTACATAAATTGTTACTTTTATGACAATGGAAATTAGGCACAACTCTCCATTAAAATTATTAGATTATTGGTTATCCATATCATTCTGTGGCCTGAGTTAGAAATTATTCAAGCAGCTTGTGTCAAACATAAAAGTGTTCATAAAATGAAGCTTACAAGAAGCATTATCTCAGGGAATAAGCTAGCATTGCCAGTGTGGATGACCAGAGTGCAATGCCCTTTCAGTTAACAGTAAGCATCAAAAGGAATCTTCACAAATATGTTGGTCAATGTTTCGCTAAAGCCATGCTGATTTAGAACTTGATTTTATTTGATTTCCCAGTCATCTGTAGAGGTTGAAAGGGCACCTCTTTCTCTATCTCTCTGTTGCGGTTACAAGTATTATTTTCTTTATCAAACTTGTTCTAACATTAGGAAAAGTTGCCCTCTAGTGCTGAAAGAGAATATGACCCTATAGTCTGTGCGGGATTGAGGGTCTGTTAAACCAGAGTGAAGGGTTAATTCATCAGCTCGACAATGCAGTGAGTCACCCATAATAAGCATTTCAGCTTTCTCTGTTCTTCCTTCAGGAATCCACAGAATGCTGTGTGCTCCTTTCTTGCACCAGCTTATACCAAGCTTTGTTTGATGTCACTGGCAGTAGAATTTAGTGCATTTCAGCCGTATCCTGACAACATTATTTTCTATACATTCTATTCTAACTTTTTCAGATTAGTCTTTCAGTTCAATGCCAACATTTTCTGACAGACCCTTGAATCATGATAGCTATGAAAGGAAGCTAAGGGGAAGGCTGCCTTAACGTAGGACTGGGTACCTCCAAGTATATTCGAACAGCCTTTGAAAAAGTTTTCCAGTTTCAATGAAGAACTAATCCTGTCAAATTAAAGGCCAAGTGTCTAATATTCCATTGTTATTTGTAAGGCAAAATCCAGACTCTTTTTTTAAAACCAGTCTTTTTTTAATCTGTGGTGATATGCATCACTTTAGATACACAAAGGGTTAATGTAAATACAGTTAATGAACACATAGAATAGGACACAACCAATGGGCAGTCGAGACACCCAGAGGTGACACTACCACAAGGGGGCAACCCATATAAAAGGACAGGGGGCAACCCATATAAAAGGACAGGGGGCAACCCATATAACAGGACAGGGCAGACCCCATATAAAAGGACAGGGCACACATGCTCTTTCTCTTTCCACAGGCGACACTCAGAGAGAAGGACAGGGGCAGATCAGAAGCATCACACCCACCGCATAGCTGAGAGCAGGCTGGTTAGTTAGACTGAACTACTATAGCAAGATTAACAGGAGAGTCGAACTCAAGTAGAACGTTTGTTAACTGTTCAATAAATGTGTTAAACCTATCTCCAAGACTGAACCTTCCCTTGTCAGAACATACATCAAGGAAGGAGCTTATGCTACATGAAGAAGCATAACACAACATGGTACCAGTGAGTGCCTGTTGAATCTATATAGTTCAACTCAGTAAGATCCGTGACTACCTGCAACAGCACCCAGGCAAGATGTTCGAGATTCCGGTTCCTCAGCCGCTCAGGTACCACGGCAATCTCAGTGCCAACTGGCGTGCATTCAAACAGAGATTTGAGATCTACATGGTAGCATCCGACCTAGATGGCGTGGCGGATGCTGAGACGATAAAGCTTCTACTCATCATTGCGGGTGAAAGTGCAACAGAAATCTTCAACTCCTTCAGGTACTCCAAAGGGCAAGACAAGAGAGACTTCCAGACAGTCCTGGACAAGTTTCAAATTCACAACTTTACCATAGGAGTCCTTGTGGCACAGTGGTAGCGCCCATACCGCTGGATCAGAAACTCATGGTTCAAGTCTAACGCCCGGAATTGTTAGCCATGGATGGAGTGTTCAACACTTTGTGTTTTATCTGGCAGATTCTGCAATTGAGGGTTCCCTCAAGGAATGGTTTGCAAATGGAAATCTGGCAAAGAAATTGTCAGTTAATATTTCCCAACCTGCATTCCATGCAGGAAGAATTCTTTACTAAGATTGCACAATTGCAAAATCAGTGCTTATGTATAACCATGTCGAGCGCATTTTGCTTGCAATGCTGAGAAAAACTCCGCCGTTGAATAGGACTCTGCTTCAATCCAGGGTCTCGGATGAGCTGGACAGGGTGGTGAAGAAGGCATTCGGCATGCTTGGTTTCATTGGTCAGAACATTGAATACAGGAGTTGGGACGTCTTGTTGAAGTTGTACAAGACATTGGTATGGCCACACTTGGAATACTGTGTGCAGTTCTGGTCATCCTATTATAGAAAGGATATTATTAAACTAGAAAGAGCGCAGAAAAGATTTACTAGGATGTTACCGGGACTTGATGGTTTGAGTTATAAGGAGAGGCTGGATAGATTGGGACTTTTTTCCCTTGAGCGTAGGACGCTTAGGGGTGATCTTATAGAGGTCTATAAAATAATGAGGGGCATAGATAACGTAGATAGTCAACATCTTTTCCCAAAGGTACGGGAGTCTAAAACTAGAGGGCATAGGTTTAAGGTGAGAGGGGAGAGATTCAGAAGGGCCCAGAGGGGCAATTTCTTCACTCAGAGGGTAGTGAGTGTCTGGAATGTGCTGCCAGAGGTAGTAGTAGAGGCGGGTACAATTGTGTCTTTTAAAAAGCATTTAGATAGTTACATGGGTATAGAGGGTTATGGGCCAAGTGCGGGCAACTGGGACTAGCTTAATGGTAAAAACTGGGCGGCATGGACTGGTTGGGCCGAAGGGCCTGTTTCCATGCTGTAAACTTCTATGATTCTATGAGCTCCTCAATGCAGGAATAGATCAGGGTGCCATTTTTCTCAAATTCCCAATGCCAAACTTACCTGTTGGGGGGGTCCTCGAGCCCCTTGCACCCCACCTCACAAGGGCAGGGCACCCCCTGGCCCAATCGCCAGCATGGCCAAAATGCCACCTTAGCAACATGGTACTGCCAGCCTGGAGTGCACCTGCAAGCCTGGCAGTACCACCTGGGCACTCTGGCACAAAAGTGACACTTCCACGATGCCCAGGTGACATTAGCAGGGTGCCCACTTGGCATCAACAGTGTCTGGGTGCCACTCTGCCGGGGGGCCAACCACCCGGGGACCTCCGATTGCCTGGGAGATCTCCCCCAAGTGCCGTTCTGCTTGGTTCTTGTTTGTGGAGACAAGTGCTAAACGGCACCCGCCTGGTGTCTCCTCGGCGAGGAGATTTGATCCTGGGCGCTGGTTAGATCTGGCGAGTATTTAAGTGTGCCTAACTGTACACTTTAATATGAAAATTTAGGGCCCACCCGGCGGAATCCTGATGATGACACCTCGCGAAATCCCGTTAGATCTCACGAGGCGTGGTGAGCCGAGTAAATCTCACGAGACGTTCTGGCCACGTCACTTCCAGAGTCAGGGGCAGTCGTTAGATTTTGCCCCTTATCTCGGGTATTTAGAATAGATTTTCTGGTTTTGTTACACAGGGCTTACAAAGGAAATTTTACCCAGTGACTCCTGAGCGAACGGGAATGACACAGTGATATATTTCATGGGTTTAATAGTCTTTGAACTGTTACTATATCTGGCCTGTCCTTCCTTAATGTTGTGTCTGTTTCTCTCTAACTTACATTTCTATGGCAGATTATTGAATTTGGAGCTTGATGACGGAAATTAACACAAGTAGCAGAGAGCTTTTAAATAATTATCAGGAGAAATATTATTTAACTTAGTTGTTTGAGTCAGCTGAATATAATTTGTGAATTATATGGGCAGCACGGTAGCATAGTGAATAGCATTGTGGCTTCACAGCGACAGGGTCCCAGGTTCGATTCCCCGCTGGGTCACTGTCTGTGCGGAGTCTGCATGTTCTCCCTGTGTCTGTGTGGGTTTCCTCCGGGTGCTCCGGTTTCCTCCCACAGTCCAAAGACGTGCAGGTTAGGTGGTTTGGCCATCCTAAATTCACACGCCCATCTTCTCCTTATGCCTCGAACTGGCAGTCGAGTTGGGATGACTTTCAGTGTGTTTGCTGTTGGCAATTTCATGCCTTCTGTCCTTTCTGTACAATGAAAATTTAAATACTTTTCACAAATCATACATCAAATGGCAAAGAAACATATTCTCAAAAGTCTATTTCCCATGGAGATTGAATTGAATCTGTAGCTTGTTTGTTCATTGCACCACATCATTTGAGATTGTTGCAGCCCTCCTTGTAAATTTTGAGCTATATTTTGTCTTAATGGTATTGAATGATAGACACGGCGAGTAGAAGTGCTGATAGGTATCCATTTTGCTCACAGCTTAAAATGCTTGTGAACTAAATAGCAAATACAAAATAACCCCCTAGCTATGCCCTCCCCCTCCCTCCACAACAAATAACCTGTATGACCTGCTGGGCTATCATAAAGTCCTGTGCTAAGAAACAAATATTAGTTTATGCAGAAGGTAAAAAAACACTAAAAAGAGATACATTCTTACGGTGACCGTGGGAATGGTTACCATTCAAAAGATGGGCAAGATCAACAGAGCCAGAACTTACCCTTGAAAAATGAGCATTGGTGGATTTAAGAGGTATGCGACAAACATGGTCACAACATCCTTATTAATCCTGGTCCCAATATTGGATATTTTGTCCGATTTATTTTGAATGTTATTTACCCTCCTGCAATCCATCTCCCATTGGCAAACCTCCTTCCTTGACTGAAGCTCCACTGGAAACGCACAGCAGACTAAATGGGCTGAATTGACTTTTTTTGTGTCATAATGAGTCAATGGGTGGAATCTTCCACTTCCACCAGCAGCGGAATTGTGGCCACAAATCACTTCTGAGGCGGGGGAGGTTGGTTTGGAATCTTGTTCTACCGACTTTTATGGTGGCTTAAAGGTTGGTCAGGTGTCCCATTGGAGCTATGTTGGGAACCCTGGGCGAAATTCTCCTACCCGCCCCGCCACATTTCTGCCCCGACCGGCCGGCGGGAGTCTCCGTAACACCGGCCGGTCAATGGGGTTTCCCATTGTGGGGCAGCCCCACGCCGTCGGGAAACCCCCGGGCGCCGGCAAAACGGAGACTCCCGCCGGCGGAGTCGGCATCTCAAATAGCTTATTAAAAGGCCAACACACAGAAATCTTGATTTCCCGCCAAATTGAATGTCCCACCAGCGGGAATTTAGAACGTTCACTTTCACAACTGCATATGAGTGGCTGCATCTGGCAAGATAGATTTGTTCCTGGGTTTTGAGGTCAGGAGATTGTGCTTTTGCCTTACTTTCCAGCATCACTGAGAGATATTGGCTGCCTGTAGCATAAAATGCGACAAAGCCGGGCACAGGGGAGGGATGAGACTGAGGCAGACTTGGGGGTGTGGGCAGTGGGGCAGGGGTAGTCAAGGAGCAGAGTGAAAGAGTGAATGGTTTTCCAGGTGCATTTAAATATGGCGTCTGGATGTTGGAGCCTATGCAGTATTGGCAGGACAAGCTACTTCCTACCCGCCCCGCCAGGGGGCTCCGCAGATGCCCAATTAATGAGCCGAACAGCGCAAGATCTGGCATGTTCAGTTGACCCACTCTCGAGCAGACGTCTGCTTCCACCACTGGACTTAAGTGTCCAGTACCGAAGATTCCATCCTATGACTCTAATCATCTCTTTATTAAGAAAATGTGCATAGATAAGAAAAGCTTGGACAGAAATGAAATCAACTAAATTCTTAAACAATAATGAGTGAACTTGTGTTGCGCTTTTCTACCTTAACTTCATGCACTGTGTTTTCTTTATTCTATTCATATCGAAAAATTGCATCTATGCCAGAGGTTGTGAAAAGTTGAGTAATAGAAAAAAATCTATTTATGTATAAGTCAGGACAATGTGTTGTTGATAAATGTTAATGAAACAGACAATTTGAAAGGGATAATCTTTGAGAGAAATACTTTCACCATCAACAAATGAAATGTTCTTTTTGTTTCTAAATAAAACACTTTAATTGCATGATCTCCAGAAGTCAGGTCGTCAAGCACAAAATGTAATAAATTGCCATTAAGAATAATCGCTTTAGCGTACTGTGGGAAGAATGAGTATGTTTAATACGCTTTTGATGGTTCTTAATTGGCCTGTGTTGGGCAAAAAGTGGAATACTTGTGCTTTATTAAAGTAGCTTGCTATGCCTAACTTTTGTAATACTTTTTCTGCAGATTGGATCTGTCCAAAGGGAATTTCTGGGAGACATTTTCAGCTGTGAATGTGGTTCTGCCCGGGTTTGGAAACATTTCAATCAAAGATGGAAAAAATGTTCAGATTCTGGTAAAAATGATCACTGACCTTCGTGCCATCAGTTGCAGAAACCCAGAGGAGAGTTGAGCCAACTTGCCAGCTTTGATGAAGAACGACAGTAATTGTTTCTGCAATGGTTACATGAGGTGCTGCGACTTACTGGCAGAAATTGTTTGCATTCTCTTCATTGTCAAAACATAGAAGAAAACAAAGGCGAAAAAGGTGACAAGAAACAAAACATGAATTTTGTCATAAGGTTTCGTAGGCATTTGCGAAGAATGGTGATCTTACTGGCTGCCTTTTGCATGGTGAGTGTTATTATATCAGCTTATTACCTATACACTGGCTACAAACAAGAGTTGGAAATTTCTAAGCCAACTCCAGAACAAGACTGTGGAGATCCCAAACTTCTACCGTACAGATTATTTGAAATGAAAACTGCAAAACCTATTGACACGTCCAGAGCAGACCCTATGGTTCTAGTATTTATTGAGAGTCAGTATTCACAACTAGGACAGGAGATTGTGGCAATTTTAGAGTCAAGCCATTTTAAACACCACGCTGAAATTGCCCCTGGTAAAGGGGACATTCCTGCCCTCACAAACAAGGACCGGGGAAGATATGCACTTGTTATCTATGAAAATATTTTAAAGTATGTGAATATGGACTCCTGGAACAGAGAGCTGCTGGATAAATATTGTATGGAGTACAATGTTGGCATTATCGCATTTCACAAAGCTAACGAAAATAGCTTATTGAGCTCACAGTTGAAGGGTTTTCCATTGAACCTACATACCAACCTTGCCCTCAAGGATTGTTGTATCAACCCACGATCTACTTTGCTGCATATCACCAAAGCTAAAGAAATCGAGAGAGGTCCACTGCCAGGAGAGGACTGGACTGTCTTCCAGTCCAATCACTCCACCTATGAGCCTGTGTTACTGGCCAAGCCAGGATCTTCTGAAAACATTCCACACCAGATCGCTGACGAGATTCTGCATGCCACCGTGGTTCAGGACCTGGGACTACATGACGGCATTCAGCGAGTTCTCTTTGGCAACAACCTGAACTTTTGGCTGCATAAGCTCATTTTTGTGGATGCAATCAACTTCCTTTCAGGAAAGAAATTGTCACTGTCTTTGGAAAGATACATTCTGGTGGATGTTGATGACATCTTTGTTGGGAAGGAAGGAACAAGGATGAATGTTAATGATGTAAAGGTAAGGAAGATCCTTTGATTCATGTAGGATTCTGCCCTTGAGAGGTTTAAAAAATTGTTTACATTCTGTTACATGACCAAAAAGCTATTCCATACACGCTGTGTAAAATATGTCTGAGAGTTCAACACAAAATAAACCATTTGGAGTAGAATGACTACTTTTACCTTGAATGTAAATTCCTCCCATCAATGAGTTTTGCTGCTACAACTGTTAGCTGTTGCTGGACAATCAATGGCTCATTGCTTACAATGTTGATGATGAAAGGAAAAAAGACAGTTTTTCCAGAATATTTTTCTCTTGGCTAAGCATGTTGTTGCTGGCAGAAAATGTTATACATTCCCCATCTTTATTCCGCGGTCCTTTTTTAAATGGGTCAACAAAGTGATCTCTGGCTTTGTTTGGGCGGGTAAGACCCCACTGGTAAAGAAGGTAATGCTTGAGCGGAGTCGGGGAGAGGGCGGGCTGGCGCTGCCAAATTTTAGTAACTATTACTGGACGGCGAATATAGCCATGATCAGGAAGTGGGTGGTGGGGGAGGGGTCGTCATGGGAGCGTATGGGGCGGCTTCATGCAACACACCAGTTTGGGGGCGTTGGTAACTGCGCCTCTGCCGTTCCCGCCGGCACAGTACCCCACCAGCCCCGTGGTGGTGCCGGCCCTGAGAATCTGGGGGCAATGGAGGAGACATGTGGGAGCAGAGGGAGCATCGGTCTGGTCCCCAATCTGTAATAATCACCGGTTTGCCCTGGGAAGTATGGATGGGGGTTCCGGATATGGCGGAGTGCAGGGATTGAGAGGATGGGGGATATGTTTATAGAGGGGAGCTTTCCGACTGTGAGGGTACTGGAGAAGAAGTTTGGGTTGGCGGGGGGAAACAAATTCAGGTGTCTGCAGGTGCGGGACTCCCTACGTTAACAGGTGTCAACCTTCCCGCTCCTACCGCTAAGGGGGATTCAGGACAGGGTAGTTTCCAGAGGGTGGGTAGGAGAAGGGAGTGTCTCAGACATTCACAAGGAACTTATGGGGTCAGAGGAGACGCAGACCGAGGAGCTGGAGCGCAAGTGGGAGGAGGAGCTGGGCTGAGAGATAGAGGATGGTCTATGGGTGGAGGCGTTGAGTAGAGTCAACGCATCTGCAACATGTGCCAGGCTCAGCCTGATACAATTTAAGGTTGTTCACCGGGCTCACATGACAGTGGCCCGGATGAGCCGATTCTTTGGGGTGGAAGACAGGTGTGCAAAATGTGCGGGAGGACCAGTGAACCATGTCCACATGTTCTGGGCATGTCCGAAGCTTACGGGATTTTGGCAGGGGTTTGCAGATGTCATGTCCACGGTGTTAAAAACAAGGGTGATGCTGAGTCCAGAGGTGGCGATTTTCGGGGTGTCGGAAGACCTGGGAATCCAGGAGGAGAAGGAGGCAGACGTTCTGGCCTTTGCTTCCATTTCCCTGGTAGCCCAGAGACAAATACTATTAGCTTGGAGGGACTCAGGGCCCCCGAAGTCGGAGACCTGGCTATCGGACATGGCTAGCTTTCTCTGTTTGGAGAAAATCAAGTTCGCCTTGAGAGCGTCACTGTTAGGGTTCGCCCGGAGGTGGCAACTGTTCGTTGACTTCTTCGCGGAAAATTAATCGGCAGCAGAAGGGGCGGGGGGTGGTTTAGTTTAGCTTAGAGTAGGGGGGTAATAAAGGTGGGACCTGTAAGGGAGGGAGACGACTTTTGCACTATGTTAATAGTTTCATGTACATTGTTTATTGTGTTGTTGTTATAATACCAAAAATACCTCAATAAAATGTTTATTAAAAAAAAACAAGGGTGGCGCTGAGTCCAGAGGTGGTGATTATCGGGGTGTCGGAAGACCCGGGAATCCAGAAGGAGAAAGAGGCAGACGTTCTGGCCTTTGCTGGTAGCCCGGAGACGGATACTATTAGCTAGGAGGGACTCAAAGCCCCCGAAGTCGGAGACCTGGCGATGGGACATGGCTAGCTTTCTCTGTTTGGAGGTGGCAACCGTTCGTCGACTTCTTCGCGGAAAATTAATCGTCAGCAGAAGGGGCAGGGGGGTTAGTTTAGCTTAGAGTAGGGGGTTAATAAAGGTGAGACATGTAAGGGAGGGAGACGGCTTTTGCACTATGTTTATAGTTTCACGTACATTGTTTATTGTGTTGTTGGTATAATACCAAAAAATACCTCAATAAAATGTTTATTAAAAAAAAAGAAATTGTTGTACAAAGCAAGATTCATGACAGTTCTTCACTGATGAATAACGTTATGTAGAGACTGGGGCTCACAATTATCCTTGTGACATTGAACCATTTTAGTCTTTAGCTGTGTGGAGGTGGGAGTGAAATTTAACTCTGTTGCCCTGTTTAATGAGAACAATTCACTCACATATTGTAAAACCCATCTGATTTTTATTGCGTTGATATCACCCATGCAACAAAGATTAAAAACTCACCCTAAGGTTGTATTTGATCAAACCAGGTCATCTAAGGGGCTGGTTTAGCTCACTGGGATAAATCGCTGGCTTTTAAAGCAGACCAAGGCAGGCCAGCAGCACGGTTCAATTCCCATACCAGCCTCCCCGAACAGGCGCTGGAATGTGGCGACTAGGGGCTTTTCACAGTAACTTCATTGAAGCCTCCTCGTGACAATAAGCAATTTTCTTTTCTTTTTTTTCTTTTCTAAAAGGACCCATCTCGGTATAAATGCCTCACATGCACATCCAGAAATAATCAGATTAAACCCCTATGTCAGTTCTGAAATAATTGACTTCAGCGACAGACGTATTAAGGGTGCTGTAAATGATTGAACACATCCGGAAAGAGAAGAGGAAAAGATAAGACAAGGTTACCACTCGTGGGTAGCATTTTACACCGGCTTGGCATAAAAGCCAGGGATGAGCCTGTCTGGACTTGGTCGGCTCACCCCACAAGCACCTAAAGGCCATCGGGCCTTTCATTGCTTTGAGATGGGATTTACAGCCCCTTCCAAGAGAATGTCCCATCCCCGAGAGCTGCCATCCAATCAAATAGGCAGCAGTTCCCATTCCAGCAGGGCACCACCGGGACTTCAGGCAGCCCCTGAAGGAGCCATGGACCTGGATAAAGATAAGTCCATGGTTTTGTCGTGGCCATGGCTGGCAGGGTCTAACAAAGGGGATTGTGGGGCTGAGATTGATAGGATAGGATAGGAGAGAGGGGAAATGTTGGCACGGGGAATATCTAGGGAGGTGCCTCTGATGAGCACCCCCAGTGTGACCACGATGCTGCCAGGTTTCACTTGGTGCCTGGGCAATTGGCATCAGCTTCTTCCGCTGTGAGGAAAATGCCAGCGGTAAGGGAGGAAGCCTTTAAATAGTCATTAATTGATCACTTAAGGCCCAAAATTGGCCTAAGAGCAAACGGGCCACCCAATATTTTTTCTGCTGTGAATAAGATACCTCCAGAGAACAGGCAGGATGAATAGGCAATGGACCTGGTGCTGCTTCTATGGTGCACACATTTACCCAACCATCAGCTGCAAACACCATCTGCCCTCCTCTCTCTCTCTCTCTCTCTCTCTCTCTCTCTCTTCCCCCCCCTCCCCCCGTCCCAACCAACTGCCCTCTCAGAGAGAACATAAGTTTTATAAATTTTATTTGTGGGAATAAACTAGATAGAATGGGATTAGCAACACAGGATGATTATGTGGTGACACTGTTCCAATCAACAACATCTATATAGGTTGATTCCAGCTAAGTTCTCACAGGTACAGAAGGAAATTTAGTGCATGCTCAAGAATGACATTATCGAATTGATTTCTAGTGATTGGAGCTCCCCTATTGTCATTGTGCCCAAACCGATGGAACCCAGAGACTGTACGTGGGCTTCAGGCAGGTGAATGCGATAGCCAAGAGATTTAATTACTATTCCACGTTTGGAAGATTGCATTGAAAGTGTTGGGCAGTCAACGTTCATCACCAAAATAGACTTGCTAAAGGGCTAACGGTAAAGTACTGAGTGGACACAGAGTTCTCCACTTTCGTGATGTCCCAAGGACTTTATATATTCACAGATATGCCGTTCAGCATTAAAGAACCCGCCCACAACTTTTCAGAGTCACTTGAACAGTGTGATTTGAGACTTGAGTCACTGTGCCGTGTACACTGATG
This sequence comes from Scyliorhinus torazame, assembly GCF_047496885.1. Lineage (NCBI taxonomy): Eukaryota > Metazoa > Chordata > Chondrichthyes > Carcharhiniformes > Scyliorhinidae > Scyliorhinus > Scyliorhinus torazame. The sequence continues at coordinate 124,724,000 of NC_092709.1, forward strand.
ACTTAGTGGTGTTCAACCATAGCTGGGAAGAGCATCTACACCTAAATGAACCGTTTGAAGAATCCAATCTTGTGATAAACCTGAGGAATAGCTAAGGCCCAAATTTCATGTCTGGGACATGGGCAAATGATACCACAAGGTGCAAAACTACAGGCCATTTGGGACTTTCTGGAACTCACCACCAGAAAAGAGATTTTTAGATTTCTGAGCATGAGTGGATTCCACCGTAAGTTCATGCCATGTGGTAAAGAACAACTGAAGAAGAAGAAGAAGCACTTCAACTGGGCGGAGGACTGTATACAGTTTTCAACCATTTAAAAACTGTGAGACTACAAATCCAGTGTTAACTTAACTTAAAGATGTTTCATGTGGCTGGGAGAGAAAGCGTCAATGCGAACGCTTTAACTTGAGTATAAAAGAGACTTTTGGAAACAATGGGAAATGTTCAGGGGTGTCTTCTCTGTTCATGCATGCTTTCAGAGACAAACATTTTTGAGAAATCTTTTGGACAGAGTTGAAGTCTGATCTGGCAACCATTGTTTTGTCCACAAGGGCAGGCAGTTTATTTTCCAGGTAGGATAGGTTAAAAAAGAGTAATAATATTTAAAAGCAGAGCAATCTTGTCTGAGCATAGGGAAGAAGCTATTTTGATGGAAGATAATCGGTGAAAACGAAATCATCCAATATCACTGTATGACAAGGCTTTGTCCTTCACGTTTCCTGTCCATCACTGATAAAAACAACAAAGACAGCAGCAAGCATCCCTGTCGTACTCCAGTTTTCCCCAAAGGTTTTTTTTTAGGGTTTAAATGTTGTGCATAATGCTGAATGGTGGATTGTGGTAATATATGACTCCAGTATTCCATAACATCACATCAACTTTCACAAGATATTTTAATGCATACTATCAAATATCTTTTTCAAAAAGTATGATTGTGAGGCAGAGAAATTGTGGCACATATGGCCATTGCATATTTGTGTTTTTGGAAAGCAGCTTGTTCGACTATTTGGCCAGTAAGTTCCTCGGAATGGCAATCAGCAGTGGATTGCCACTCTCGACTGACTTGTCCTCACTGTAATTCCGAAGTCCCTGTCTCACTCAGGCGGGGTGTGACAGGAGCAGCAAAGTGTGCCTCCGGCTGCATCGGCGTGCAGCAACGAGGGTGCAGGGAAGAAAGGAATGCCTCAGCGCCTAAAACCCTTCCGTCAGATGATTCCCAGGCCAGTGCAATTTTCCCAAGTGAAATTAGCGCTTCTGGACACTTACCGGGTAAGCCCTTGCGTGGGAATGTCTGAGAGGGATTTTGCAGCGCATCATTGGGGTAACCCCTAAATGTGAAGCTGGGGAACCAGGAAGTTATGAGTCTTTCACTCTGGTCAAATTTTGTTTTCACTTTGTCAAGTGTAATTATGTTTAAAAGCTTTTGCGGGTAGAGAAAACAGTATGATGCTTACAATTACTTAATCACTTTTCTTTAGTAATGTGATGATATAATCATATTGCCAGTCTCCAGATGTTCCCTCTGTTTCCCAAATCTTATTGAAAAATTGAGGCAGTATTTCAGTAGATGTTTCTACTTCAAGTAGCTTTACCATCTGGGCTTCGTAAGTGTCAGCTGTGCTGACGGGTGACACTCTTGTTTCTGGGACAGGGTCATGAGTTCAACCATGACCATATAATCTAGCTGGCACTGCTGGAGGTGTCAACTTTTGGATGAGATGTTTATTCAATATGGATGTCAAAGATTTCATGGCATTATTTGAAGGAGAGCAGAGGAATTCTCCTGGTGCCCTGGCTAGCATTTATCATTCAACTAACACCTAAAATAGATGAGTTGGCCATTTACTTCAGCACTGCAATTCAGACCATGCTGTGCAGAAATTAGCCACTGCATTTCCCACATTACAATACTGACTGCCCTTCAAAAGTGGTTAAGTTGTTGTAAAGCGCTTTGAAAAAAACTTAGATTGTGAAAGGCACATCAAGCTGTTTCCAGTTCCCTTGATTTCTTCTCTCTTAGATTTGTTTGTATCTATCTGAAAAGAGATTTCTGTTGGTGGTATGTCTGGGGATCAGTTAGCATAGGTCAAATTAACTTGAAATGTTCTGTCCATTTTTTGAGCTGATCGTTTTGTTTTATTCATGCTGTTACACTTTGTTCTTCACTGACTTGTCTACTGTTAGACACACTGCTACAAGTTTCCTTTTAAGATTGCACAGTTCTTTCATGTTTCCGTTTCCTATTGTTGGCAAGATTTTCAAAGAACATTCTCTGATCATGTATTTTGCTTCTTTCCGGTTCCTTGTCACCTTTCAACATGAATGTGCTTCGGCTTTAGTTGTTCTTGCTCAACTATTATTGAAGGCTGTATTTGTTCCTTTCTTCTATTTTAATTTTTTCCAATATTTCTTTTGAAGTCCACTCTTTGTGTTATCTTTCTTTCTATCCAGTGGTTTCTTTGCATGTTTCTTGAGATGTTTTTCCATTTGCTGTCTTGTTTGAGAGCTGGTCCCTTTGTCTCTTGCAGAGTTTTACAATGTTATTGGAAAAGGTACATCCATATGTTCACAAGAGCTAAAGGTGGAATTCACCATCCCCCAGCTGACTGCCTAAATGAAGTGGGGGACGGGTTGGGGGGGAGAGAGAGAATTTGGTGGGAGGCCCATAAATCGGTTTTACGCTGGTGTGAATTTCCCACGGGATCTTCCGCTGGTTCCTGCCATGGCTGATAGGGAATCCTGCTGGAGGCCGGCGTGGAACCAATTTGCATCATGATAATTGTATGCAAGTCAAGGCCCGTTCTCCCACACATGTTTCTCCATGATGTTGGGGAACATATGCTGGTCTAGAACACATCAGGACCAGCGTGGCCTGCTTAAGTCGGGACTTACCTTTAGGGCCTTGCTCACATCACCGACATCTGAGGAGTAACCAATGCTGGAGGCGTGAAGGTACTGGACCCTGCAGGAATATTTCATGCCTCAAATGGTGGGTGGATCCTAACATCAATTATGTTGCCACGAAGCAGCTCTCCGAAGGTGGGAGGTCTCCATGCGGCAGCTTTGTTGCAGATGTCGGACTTGCTTTGGAACTTCATGGACATTTCCATGTGCTGGCAGCAGCTTCCATGGTCTTCTCTGACATCGGACTCGCTTGGCAACCTCACAGTCTTCGCCAAATGCTACTAAGGATGCAGTGAAGCTGGGAGGATGAAGAACGGTTTTAGAGAGGCAGGGTGAAGCTGGGAGGGGGAATTGGTGAAGGAGAATGTCCAGAGAGGGATTTGTAGCATCAAAGACAACCTCCTGGGGAATGAACCTAGGATAGGTGCAGTCAGAAGGAAGGAGCCGGCAGGGTGGGAGGGCGAGGATGCATCTATACCACTAAAAGGGCAGCAAGGGTGTTTGTTGGGAACTCGGAGGCAGACACAAACCCAGGGGTTGGGAAGCAAGAGGTCGGGGAGTTCAATAGGGTGGGGTGTTCAGGGCAGTAGGGAACGTGCACATTCACCTGGACGTTGTTAATGGAGAAGAGTTGCTGCTGAAGGGTTATGGAGTGAAGGTCGAAGTAGATCAGGGGGTTAATGGTGATGAGGAAAAGGAGATGGTTGACAGGAAAAGGGGAAAGGGGGGGGGGTGGAGAGCTGATAAAAAAACTTATGATCGCTTTTGTTGCAAATCAAAAGTGAGCGAAGCCTCCTATTAACCGGTCACAGGTGCTGCATGGAATGGGTGGCTGGAGATACTGGCCAACTCAGGTTGGCAACTGGAAGAGAATCCCAGCAGGCAGCATTGCTGAAGCTCAGGACTGTCCAATGAGTGTGATGGTTGGAGGATCTGCGTGCATGAGGGAGTGCCTGCACGAGACTGTGAAAGACCCTGCCACAGAAACCTCTCCCTCCAGAGTCAATTGTGGTGCAGCTGCATACAGCTGAATGGTGAGTGTTGAGGGGGGCGGGGAGGGGGGCAAGCCTCATAAAGCCGATGAAAGCCAACACCAGACATATTATTTAGTGACAGTGAATATGTTCACAGGTAATACAGTGACGGTATTAACCCATGCAACCACTTGTGATCAAAACTTTTAATTTTTCTCAGCCTGCTACTTCTCCTAAGCGCTGCCGGGACATCTGCAGCAGGGGTGGAGGCAGCCTGTGGAATTGTCGGCCGTTATCTCTTGGGTGGTGTCCTCTGAAGAGCCGATTCCTGAAGGGCCCCGGCTTACTTTTTCTTTCCTCTGGTGGGAAAGCTGTTCCCTCTGTGGGGATGGAGGATGACGCTGAAGGGGTCACAGGCCGAGGGCATTCGGAGGGAGTGGACAACCTCTTGAGTGTCCTGAGTGGATAACTCAATGTTGTCCAGCTACTGCTCCTCCTCCTCCATGTGCCCGATGACCCCAACCTGACTTGTTGAGTGGAAGGGACACCTGGGGGGATAATGAGGTGCCCGGTTTGCCGCTTGAATTTCCACTGCATGAGCACGGCATGTTGCTATAGCAACACCAATGGAATGCAGTTCTGCATGTACCTCTGGCAGAAACTGGGCGTTCTGCTGGATGTGGATCTCCATGTCACGCGCCACCTCCCCACGGGGAGCTCGATGCACGCACATCTGAGGACTATTTCATCAGAGAGCAGGTGGACGTCCTGCTCTGGCTCGCACACCATCTGTTGTGAGCTTTCAACAGCTCTGTCCGGTATTGCCCGGCCTCCTCCTGTGGACTCTCCACTATTGGTTGCAAAGCCGATTCATAAGAACATAAGAACTAGGAGCAGGAGTAGGCCATCTGGCCCCTCGAGCCTGCTCCGTCATTCAATGAGATCATGGCTGATCTTTTGTGGACTCAGCTCCAATTCCCAGCCCAAACACCATAACCCTTTATTCCTTTATTCTCCAAAAAAACTATCTATCTTTATCTTGAAAACATTTAATGAAGAAGCCTCAACTGCTTCACTGGGCAAGGAATTCCATAGATTCACAACCCTTTGGGTGAAGAAGTTCCTCCTGAGGTCAGTCCTAAATCTACTTCCCCTTATTTTGAGGCTAAGCCCCCTAGTTCTGCTTTCACCCGCCAGTGGAAACAACCTGCCCGCATCTATGCCATCTATTCCCTTCATAATTTTGTATGTTTCAATCAGATCCCCCCGCATCCTTCTAAATTCCAACGAGTACAGTTTTAGTCTCCGCAACCTCTCCTCGTAATCCAACCCCCTCAGCTCTGGGATTAACCCCCTCTGCACACCCTCCAGTGCCAGTATGTCCTTGATCAAGTAAGGAGACCAAAACTGAACACAATACTCCAGGTGTGGCATCACTAACGCCTTATACAATTGCAGCAGAACCTCCCTAGTCTTAAACTCCATCCCTCTAGCAATGAAGGACAAAATTCCATTTGCCTTCTTAATCACCTGTTGCACCTGTAAACCAACTTTTTGCGACTCATGCACTAGCACACCCAGGTCTCTCTGCACAGCGGCATGTTTTAATATTTTATCATTTAAATAATAATCCATTTTGCTGTTATTCCTACCAAAATGGATAACCTCACATTTGTCAACATTGTATTCCATCTGCCAGACCCTAACCCATTCACTTAGCCTATCCAAATCCCTCTGCAGACTTCCAGCATCCTCTGCACTTTTTGCTTTACCACTTATCTTAGTGTCGTCTGCAAACTTGGACACATTGCCCTTGGTCCCCAACTCCAAATCATCTATAATCCATAATCCCCTCTAGCAAAACTTGTCTGAAACCCCACCATCCGTGGAGCTGGCAGATGGACTGTTCTATGCCCCTTGCCTGGCTGTAATCCACTCATGGCTGGTGACTCACCACATGCAGATCTTCATCTCTGAGGTAAGTGCATTGCCAGAATCTGAGCAAGTAGCATTGAATGTCCAAACAATTGATGATGCATGTTCAATGAAGCTGTGTGCAGCTTTTAGCCTTTCCTCTTGATGCTACTGTGGCTGGCAGACACCACTTCCTTGGTTACCTAAAATCAGAAAATCAGTAGGAAAGTGTTGAGATCAGTGGAAAGCAAAAGGTTCATAGGTATGCTATCTGCTACTTGCACTTGGTGCTGGGTAGCAGGAAAAGCATTCGGTAGGATTTGAGAAGGGCAATGAGATAGAAACATAGTGTCATCCTGGAATGCTACCAGTGGCACCAGATGCAACAGCCTCTGTCACAGCAGAGCCCATAAAGTGGAGTACGGATGCCACTGGTGATGGAGGCACGCCTGTTCCTTTCTAGTTTTACCCTGCTCCCTGAGGTTATGTATCATCTTGTCCTGGGAGAGAGAGGGAAGTCTGTCAGTGTATTTGGATAATATAGTCACCATCACTGTATATTTGGAGACATGTGGAAGCTGTGAGATTGCTTGTGAGGCTGGTATCATTCGTGAGTGTCTGAGGATGAGGTTGGGTATGTAGATGTTAGACATGAGTCTGGACCTCGAGAGATTGCTGATGGATAAGTGACAGGAGTGTGGTGCATCAAGCAGCATGAGAGGCTGGTACTGTGCTGTTTAGAGATGAGATGTGAAGATGCATAAACTGATCTTCACCACTTGCATGACGTCACTTTATTGAAACATATAAGATCCAGAGGGGCATTGACAGGGCAGATGTGGAGAGGCTGTTTCCTCTTGTGGCAGAATCCAGAATTAAGAGTCACTATTTACAAATAAAGGGTCGCCCATTTAAAATAGAGATGAGACAATATGTTTTCTCTCAAAGCATTGAATCTTTGGAACTATCTGCTGAAAATATGGTGGAAGTAGTCTTTGAATATTTTTAAGGCAAATATGGATAGATTCTAGGTAAGTAAGGGAGTGAAAGGGGGTAGGCGGGATATTGGTCACTGTGCTGAATGGCCTGCTCCTGCTCCTTGTGCATATGTTCATATGTCATTGAACTTCTTGGGACACTGCTTGCCGGTTCGCAGGGCCACTTTCCAGGAGCTGGCCCCCCTGAATACCTATTCCCATTCCCTATTGACAGTGTTCCTAGAGAGCTTTCTGGCCTCAGTGAATCATGTCCACTGTTGTCAATCTCCTGGACTAAGGCCACCAGCACCACATTCAAGAACTTATCTTGCTTGTTGCTCCTTTCCCTTACAACTACTTGCACAACAGATAGTCAACAGTAGCTTCTGTGAAATACGTTCTGTTCCTCTTTAAGAGGTGCAGGCTACCTGAAACACGTGCTATTGATGCATGCCGTTGAACCCATTGCTGTGCACTCAGCCAGCCAGCAGAGCAGATCATGCTGAGCTGATTGCTGGAATCATTCAAAGGGGGAAGCAATATGAGGTTTATGCAGTGGGGGCTCATATTTTCACTCCCAAGGTGGATGCACAGAGTTGAGAAAGCACCCAGCTCGGCGCACCCAACACTGGAAAAACAGCCCCGCGTAATCGGGTTTTCATTCCAGGGGAGCAGGTGCGTACTGGAGTTGGGCCCAGTGCCTGGAAACAGTGCCGCGGTGGGCTGCTTAAAAAGTTCTCTCTGGGAGTTCATCCCAGTTATGGTAAAAACATTAAAACTGAAAACAGCCCTCACCCCCAACCCAACCCCATGGCCACTCATACCCTCTTATGCCCCTCAACTCTCCATGGCCCTTTGTAGCCCCTATGTCAAATTAGTACTAATTCATACCGTGACTAACCACCCATTGTGAATTCACCCACTAGCCACCATGGCAGACCTCAGGAGCCATGCTGAGATAAAATCAAATAAAGAGCTAAGAATCTATTCAAAACTTCACTCTATATATAACCCATGACCATCATTGTGACAATTACACATTTTTAAAACAGTATTTAAAACAGCAATATTAATACTGTAATGCCCAGGCTATGTCAACAAATCTTGAAATTGCAAACAGAATTTTTTATATTTTTGAAAGGCTATTTTTTAACTATTTCATGAGCAGGGGATTTAAATAACATGACAGCTTGACAATTCCACAGTCCTTATCTACTTTTTATGCACTTTCATATTCACTGTTTAAAAATTGTAAGTCCCACACGATGAGAAGGAGACCTCATTCCAGCAAAAAAAGACTGTTTGAACTCTGCACTAAGTTCAAAATGACCCTACTGTTCCGGTTTCCCGAATCACATCTTATTCCCTTAGTGGTGAAATAGAATCTGTCAGGAGTGGGTAGGGGAGGGGGGGGGGGGGTGGAGGGTGGAGGGGAGGGGGGTCTTCAGATCCAGCGTTCTGGTGCCATTATAGACAAGGTGTAGATTCTCCATGAAACTTCAGGTCCAAGTGCAACCCATGCACCCATAAAGGGGAGCAATCCAATTTTTAGCCCTTTTAAGTTTAAATCTGATATTATATACATATCTAAGTAGTAGGTTGAGGCTGCACCTGCTCCACATTTTACTATGATGCCTATTAGTACGCTTCTAAAATGTCCAGTTGCACAATGCTAAGACGTGGTGATGTCCATGTAGCTGTGTGTGACAATTTATGTGAAAAAGACATTTCCACCAATGACTTAAAGTGCCTGGGTCACTGATATGTTAATTTCAGCTAACCTGTACTCTCCCATAATTAATTTGCTGACAGTGCCGTCATGTCAAATTGTCTGTCGGCTGATGCGTTTATTTAAAACACTATGTTAAGTCGCAGTAGCATTTTTAGAGTTTTTTCTTCTTACTTGGAAGATTGCCACAGGCCTTTGTTCAGCTATGGGAAGGGAAGTATGGCTAAGTTGAGATTGTTCAGTGTAATGTCATTTCTGAGCACTGACATGTCCATTATACCGCCTGAGTCAGTTATTAAATAACTGATAACCAAGTAATGATAATCAAACAGAAAGACCCACGCAAAGTTGTAAAGCATGAAACTTGAGATGAGATTACAGTCTCAAACAGGGTGGGGGGGGGGGGGTTGGGGGCTGTCATTCCGTAGGGCAGAGACTCACTTTAGATAACTGGGGGTGCAGGTTGCTCGGGATTGTGGGGGGCTCCGTAGGTGCAACATTTCTAGTTTGGTGGGGAGAGTGAGAGCTGATCTGGCAAGGTGGGATGGTCTCCCTCTGTCACTGGCGGGTCGGGTACAGGCGGTTAAAATGAACGTGTTGCCGCGATTTCTGTTTATTTTCCAATGCCTGCCAATTTTCCTGCCTAAGGCATTTTTTAAAGAGATTGAAGGAATGATTACCTCGTTCATATGGGAAGGGAAGGTGGCCAGAGTTAGAAAGGTGCTGCTACAGAGGGGAAGGCAGGCAGGGGGTTTGGGTCTTCCGAACCTGATGTATTATTACTGGGCGGCGAATGTGGAGAAGGTGCGGAGCTGGGTCAGAGGGGTTGATTCCCAGTGGGTCAGAATGGAGGAGAGTTTGTGTAGGGGGTCAGGATTGAAGGCGCTGGCAACAGTGCCACTCCCGATGGACCCGGAGAAATATTCAGGGAGTCCGGTAAAAGTAGCTTCGTTGAGAATTTGGAGGCAGTTTCGCCAACACTTCGGGTTGGGGGCAAGGTCAAGGGAAATGCTAATTCGGGGGAACCATAGGTTTGTGTCAGGGAAGTGGGACGGAAATTTTCGGAGATGGGAGGAGAATGTCATTAAGACACTAAAAGATTTGTTTCTTGGGGGTCAGTTGCAGGATGGAAGGAGCTGGAAGCGAAGTATGGGCTGGAGCAGGGGGAAATGTTTAGATACATGCAGGTTCGCGATTTTGCCAGGAAGGTGATACAGAGCTTCCCGGTGGAGCCGGCCTCCACATTGCTGGAGGAGGTGCTGACGACAGGGGGACTGGAGAAGGGGGTAGTGTCGGAGGCTTACGGGGCTATTTTGAAAGAGGAGAAGACACAACTGGAAGGGATCAAAGCAAATTGGAAGTAAGAGTTGGGAGAGGGTATGGAGGAGGGATTCTGGTGTGAGGTGCTCCGGAGAGTGAACGCCTCCACCTCCTGCGCGAGGTCAGGGCTGATACAGGTGAAGGTGGTACATACAGCACACCTCACAAGGGTGAAGATGAGCCGGCTCTTTGAGGGAGTAGAAGATGTTTGTGAACGTTACAGGGGGGCCCCACGAATCACGTTCATATGTTTTGATCCTGTCCACAGCTGGAGGATTATTGGAAGGAGGTTTTTAGGATAATCTCTAAAGTGGTGCACGTGAAACTGGACCTGGGCCCTCGGGAGGCCATATTCGAGGTGTTGGACCAGCCGGGGTTGGAAACGGGTGTGGAGGCAGATGTTGTAGCATTTGCCTCGTTGATCGCTCGAAGGCGGATCCTGTTGGGATGGAGAGCACCCTCTCCACCCTGTTCCCTGGCGTGGCAGAGGGACCTGTTGGAATTCTTAACTTTTGAGAAGTTAAAGTTTGAACTGAGGGGAAGGGTGGAGTGGTTCTACAATTCATGGACGTTATTCATTCTGCACTTTCAAGAATTGGATAACATCGAACATTAGGGGGGTGATGGTTAGGAGGGTTGCGGGGGAGGGGGGACTGTATGTGTTTATGGTGACTATGGGTGATTTCTGATTCCTTTTTGTTATTTGTTTATGTGAACATGCGGGCTCCTGTTTGGGGGTTGGTGGGAGGATGGGATTGTTGTTGTTGATATGGGGATTGAAATTGTATCCGTTACTGATTATTGTTTTGTTGGTGGGTGTAAATTTGGGAGAAAATGTGAAAAAGGAGGTGAATAAAACTACTTTTTAAAAAGAAATCTGACCATTACTTTTCTAATATGAAAAGAAACATTTTTTTAGAAATGCTCAACAGGTCAGGCAGCATCTGTGGAAAGAGAGACTGAGATGAGAATGTTTTTCTGTCAGAGCGCCTTTACTCTTTGGAACTCTCTTTCCCAGAGAGCAGTGAATATTTGTTTATGGCTGAAGTAGATTTGTGACTAACGACAGATTCAGTGAATATCGGGGTTCGGTGGGAACATGGAGTTGAAGCCACAATCAGATCAGCCATTATCTTTCCGAATGGCCGAGTCAGCTGGAGGGGCTGTATGGCCTGCTCCTGCTTTGTATGTTCGTGCATAGTTAAAGTCTCACTTTGGGTTAGGATTAGGGATGACTCATCAGATAAAGATCATCGACCTGAGAGGCATTGGATTGATGTAAACAGATAAATCCCCTGGCACTGATGGGTTTCCCATTGAATTTTATAAGACGTTAATGGGCCAGTTAACGCCATTATTCGTGGACATGTTTAATGATTCCTTTTTGATTTGCCAGAGGTAGTTTTCGTTATCTGGGTATTCAAGTGGCCCATAATTGGCCCTCGCTCCATAGATTGAATTATGCTGGTCTGGTAAAAAGGGTGAGATCCGACTTGTAGAAGTGGGACAACGTCCCTCTGTCCTTGGCAGGCAAGAGCCAGACAATAAAAATTAAAATCTTCCCAAGTTTTTTATTTGTTTTTCAATGTCTCTCCATTTTTCTCCCAAAATCTTTTTTTGCTAGGATCAATAAGTTAGTGGCCTCCTTCATTTGGGCGGGCAAAACCCAAGAATTCATAGGGCATTCCCCTCAAAGAGACCAGCAGTCGGGGGTCTAGCATTAACCAAATTGTTCTTTTAAATAAATAATAATAAAATAAATAATCTTTATTGTCACAAGTAGGCTTACATTAATACAGTAATGCAGTTACTGTGAAAAGCCCCTAATCGCCACATTCCGGCACCTGTTCAGGCCACACAGGGAGAATTCAGAATTCTCATCGGGTACGGGAATTGAACTCGCGCTGCTGGCCTTGTTCTGCATCACAAACCAGCTGTCTAGCCCACTGAGCTAAACTAGCTCTCCAATTTACAATTGGACGGTCAACATGGAGAAGGTGCTGGGGTGTATTGGGGGGCCGCACTCCATATGGGGAAAGATGGAGGCGAACTCTTGTAGAGGGGCTCTAGTTTAAGGGCTTTGGCAACTGTAAGGATGTTTAAACCTTGCTTTCACTGTTTAAACCCTGCTTGTGCAATTCCTTTATTCTCAGTTGTGCTGGCTTCTACAACACTGCAGCGTTACTTTTAAACAGGGAAACCCCAGTATAATGTCTTGGTTAGACTGGTCCAAGAACACTCCCCAGTGTAATGTGCTATTTGGCCCAAGGAGACACCGGGGCAATGTGTTATTTGGCATTGTCCAGTGATAATACATTGGGATGGACTTGGCTGGCAGTAAATCTACTGCTTTGCAATTCTGCGTCTTGTCTGATCTTTGGTCCTGATTGGTGTGGGAGGTTCCAGAATATTCAGTGTTGAGCATTATGCAGCTGGACTATTTAGAAGTCAGAATGTTTGTTTATGTAATGGAGATAAAAAAGGTAGAAACAAAAAAGCTGCGGATGAATTGTCATGTGAATTCTTCAGACAAACACGGTTTTCCCCTGACACAGTGGTTCGATGTTTTATTAACCCAGATGAAAGGATTTCTGTTGTTTGAAAATAAAACTATTTAAAAAGATCGATAAAGTAATTATTTGTGAGTTAGGACTTCATTAACTCGACTAAATCTTAAACTGCTTAAAAGCTCATTGTTAATTTTGCAGCACCTCCCAGAGTTTTTTTTTTTCCCTTTTGGTTTTTCTTTTCTGTAATTAAAATCTTCCAGAACAATGCCTTCTGACTTTGTGTTGAAGATATCTTTAACTCAGACACATGTCTCTTGTGTTTTCCTTTGGCTTGTTTCAGCCGATTGCTTTCCACGGCAGTTAACTTCTCCCCACTGAAAGCAGTCTACAGATGTGTGTGCTTTACTCAGTGCATTTGTGATTATTGGAAAGAAAACTGAAACTGCGAGCAGATTTCACTTGAGACCTACTTATGGTCTCATGGTTCGGAGGCAGAATGCATTTAATGACTGTAAGGAGTATGTAGTTTAATGCAAGTGTTTGTCAAATACTCTGCTAAATCGCCTGCTCTTCACTCAAATTGCAATCATGTTAGTTAGTACTCTGACCCAATCAGCAAAATCTTTCATTTTTGTTCCATCCACCACCAGATTATTGAGCAGATCTTTTGCTAAAACCATGAATGATTAGTGGGGACTGTAGAGAATTACTGGGAATGAAACAAAAACTGAATTTGAATTGAGTTGATTTAGTACAAAGTACAGTAGCTCAGTTCTTTTGGATAATGGTTTCCAGCAAAACCTTTGCTAACCTTTTATATTGCAAATGTTGGAAATCTCAAATGTGAACAGAAAATGCTGGAAGTGCTCATACGGCCAGGCGACATTTGTGGAGAGAGTAAAAGAGTTAACACGTAGAATCTCATGGTGATTGTTTATTTTCAAGAATCAGGGGCGTCATTTTCCGCCGGCGGGAGTCTCCGTTTTGCCGGCGCCCGGGGGTTTCCCGACGGCGTGGGGCTGCCCCACAATGGGAAACCCCATTGACCGGCCGGTGTTACGGAGACTCCCACCGGCCGGTCGGGGCAGAAATGTGGCGGGGTGGGTAGGAGAATTTCGCCCCAGAATCCTGTCTGGGCCCAGCTCCCACATGGGTCTATAGTGGATTCTCCAGAATGATCTATTAGGAGGCAGCCTCCAGTTAAGGGTGGGTTTATGAGCCTGCAGGTCCATTAGGACCTGTTGCTTCGGAAGGCCGGCAGCCACAATTGGAGATCAGTGAAAGTGTGAGAGAGCCTCAAAATGGAGGCAACCGAGGAAACATGCAAAAGATTTCAATAATAAATTGAATTGAGGCTGGTAAATCCAAAGAGTGAAATTGTTTGCGCAGAAGTGCGGCCTTTACTACCTTTATTTTAATTCCTTCATGGGATTAGCGTCTCTAATTACCCTTGTACTGAATGGTTTGCTAGGCCATTTCAGAGGACACTTAAGAGTCAACCACATTGGTGTGGATCCGGAGTCACATGTAGGCCAGACCAGGTGTGTATAGCAGATTTCCTTTCCTCGCCAACATGAGTGAACCAGATGAGTTTTTACAACAATGGTTTTAAGGTTATCATTGGACTTTTAATTCCAAACTTTTATTGAATTCAAATTTCTCCATCAGCTGTGGTGGGATTTGAACTTCTGTCCCCAGAGCATTATCCTAGGTCTCTGGGTTGCTAGTCCAGTGACAGTACCACTACCAGTGACAATACCATTATACCATCGCCTCCCCAGCTGCCGATTAATTCAATGATCACCCAGTCTGCCACCAGGAGTCCACCTCCACGGATCCTGGTTTGGTATTCTGATGTCACGAATATGAGCAGAGTCCTCCCAATCCCTCTTCTTAGGCCCATAATTGATGTCCATTGGCTACCTGCCGCTGCCATCGTTCACCTGCCTCTGGTAAACTCATCCAGAGGTGGGAATATGTCACTCATGCTCTACCCTCCAAGTCTATTTCCAGTCCTTCCTTTAAACCCATCTCTGAGGGATGAGGAAGATTCAGCCGAACATTTCAGGCTGTGAATTTTCATCAATATTTGGAAATATTATAGATATAACAGGTTTCAGAGTGATCGAAGTAAGTACAGTGATGAGAAAAAGAGGAAGAAAGACTAATGGAAAAGGTCTGTAACAGGGTGGAAGGGAGAAGTGATTAAATTAGAGAAGGAATAATGGTGCAAGGCAAGAAGGAGTGGGAATGGAACAAGTAAATAAATGCAAGATAGATCTAAAGTTCTGAAAACATCAAAAACAGAATCAATACAAGAACCTGCTGCCCACAAATTTGGGAGTGGTGGTTATGAGAACATAAGAACAAGGAGTAGGCCATCAGGCCCCACAAGCCTGCTCCGCCATTCAATAAGATCATGGCTGATCGTTTTGTGGACTCAGCTCCATTTACCCTCCTGCTCACTATAACCCTTAAATCCTTTATTGTTCAAAAATCTATCTATCTTTGTCTTAAAAACCTCCAATGAGGTAGCCTCAACTGCGTCACTGGACAGGGAATTGCACAGAATCACAACCCTTTGGGTGAAGATATTCGTCCGCAATTCAGTCCTCAATCTACTTCCTCTTATTTTGAGGCTATGCCCCCGAGTTCTAGTTTCGCCCGCAAGTGGGAACAACCTCCCAGCTTCTATATTATCTATTTCCTTCATAATTTTGTCTGAGTATAGTCCCAGTCTACTTAGTCTCTCCTCATAAGACAATCCTCTCAACTCCGGAATCAACCTAGTGAATCTCCTCTGCACCCCCTCATCCTTTCTCAAGTAGAGACCAAAGCTGTACACAGTACTCACGGTGTGGCCTCAACCAGCACCCTGTACAGCTGCAACATAACCTCCCTGTTTTCAAACTTCATCCCTCTAGCAATGAAGGACAAAGTTCCATTTGCCTTCTTAATTACCTGCTGCACCTGCAAACCAACTTTTTGGGATTCATGATCTAAAATTACTGAACTTGTGATGTTGCGTTCAGAAGGTTGTAATGTGGCTAATGTTATACTTTTGAGATACTACCTTTAATGTTGGAAACGTCCAAGGGTACGTCTTAGGTGAGAAGCATTGAGTAGTTACAAATGCGCTGGAGACCCGAGAATGCGATTCAAATGGAGGTTTATTTTCAGCCAAAAGAAAAAGCCACAACACGGCATACAGCACATAGGTCCAAACCAGGACTACCAATCATGCCAGTGCCAATCCGGGCCAGCTTTTAAGGGTTGATTCTATGAGCCTCAGTAAAGGGTCTCGTGAGGGGAAGCTCATATTCAACGTGTCCCACAGTTAGACCAATCGGGTCAACCCTGTGGGTCTCGTGAGAGTTATCACATCCCTTATTCCCCTGAAGTCCAAAGGTCCCTCTGGAAGCAGAGGAGGTCTACTTAATCTCTTTGCCCATGGCTGTGCTTCCAACAGCAGTGGTGCTGGGTTGGAGGGGTGTGGAATGAGTCGGGGAGCATCGTTTTCATGCCGATTGGCGGAGGTGTCCTATCGGAGGTCTGTCTCTGACCAAACTGTCCTCCAAAAGTGTTAAGAATTCCGTATCCATAACTGATGCTGAGTCTTCCAACTCATGCAAGCCTGGGTCCTGGTCCCTGGAAGGTTGTGCTATTTAGTGAACGGATGGTAGGCAAGGGGGACAAGCGACCAATTCTTCTGGCGAGGCTGCCTCTGGTGCCGGCTCCCTGCCTTTGAGGTGGTTCACATGCTTGCATACAACCTGTTCTTTTGTTTTGGCCATATCGGAGATCGGTTCTGTTTTCTACACTATTGTCCTGGTATCTACCGGGCACCGTCCCCAAAACTCCAGACGTGTACTTGTTTCTTCTCCACCTTCTCGCCAAGGTTGGGAAATGTCAGACTTAAATGGCCATCGACCCATCAGAACCTCTGCTGGTACTACCCCAGTTGTAACATGCAGCATGGTTCAACAATTAAATAAGAAGCATGCCAGTTTTCTTTCAACTAATCCCGTAGTTTGTTTTCTCATACCCCTCTTAAAGGTTTGCTCGCTCATTCGGACCGTTCCAAGAAGGGTGATATGTGGCGCTCAAATGTGCTTCACCCCGTTCGTCTGCATAAACTCCTGAAATTCCTCATGTGTGAAAGGGGTACTGTTATTGGTGACAACCACCTCTGGAATGCAATGAATGCTGAATGATTGGCTTAGTTTCTCAATGGTGACTCGCAGAGTGATGGAAGGCATCCAGTATACATACATCCACTTTGAGCGGGCATCGCTCAACAGCAGAAACATTTACCCCAGAAAGAGCCCGGCAAAGTCGACGTGCAAATGCACCCAAGAGCACTCACTCCCATAGGTGGAGTGAGGCTGATGTCAGGAATGTGTGATGTTCTTGGCATGCCGCACACTGCTGCACCAGCCTCTCAATATCACCACCGAGCCCTGGCCACATGTAGCTCCTGGCGAGCATCTCCATTTTGGAAACCCCTGGGTGTCCACTGTGCAAGTCCAGCAAAATGGCTTTTCGGTCTTGCCTCGAACGACCACGTGGACTCCCCACAGGATGATGCCATCCTCTACAATAAACTCCTATTGCTTAGTTCCGAATATTCGCAGTTCTTCTGGAAATTTCCCCTGTAGGCCCACATATAGGGCGATGTGGTGCTGTTATGCCAATGTAGGGTCCTTTTGAGTCCATGCACGAATTTGTGAGGCCCTCACAGATAACATGTCCATGAAATTTAGTGCCAATACAACTTTGTCTGCTACTGGCAGGGGTGGAGGGAGCATATAGGCAGCAGAATTCAGCTCAGGGCATCCATGTGCCCCATCTGTGCATTGGGGAAATACTCAAAAGTATATTTGTGTGCTGCCAACAGCAATGCCCATTGGTGGATCCTGGCTGAGGCTATTGGCGGGATGATTTTCTTTTCTTTGAAAAGGCTGTGTAAGGGCTTGTTGCCCGTGATTATTGTGAAATGACGTCCATAGACGTACTGGTGAAAGTTTTTAAACCGCAAAAATTACGGCCAGACCTTCCTTTTCTATTTGAGTGTAACAGGGCTCTGCTTCAGCCAAGGTTCTTGATGCGAGGCTATCGGACGCACTGTCCCATCATCCCACCAACACTGCCCGATGATATGTGGGGAGGCGTCGCACGTGGGGATCAGTGGAGTTGACGTGTCATAATGTGTCAGTAGCCTGGAGGATAATAGATAATGCTTTACTCTGGCAAATGGTTGGTCTTGCCGCGCCTTCCATGTCTCTTTTTGGTGCTTCTGTAGGAACGCCTGCACAGGTGCCAGTCTGGTATCAATTTGGAATAAATTTTCCGTAATAATTAAAAAGCCCTAGGAACGACCTTTACTCTGTCATGTTCTCCGGCATTGGGGCCCGCTTGATGGCTCAGACTTACTATTCTGCCAGTGCAACGGTCTCACAATGGTTTGCACAGTTACCACAGGTGCTTCACAGCTCCAGGGTCCCAGGCTTGGATCACTGTCTGTGTGAAGTCTGCACGTCCGCCCCGTGTCTGCGTGGGTTTCCTCCGGGTTAGTTGGGATTACTGGGTTACGGGGATAGGTTGGAGGCATGGGTTTAAGTAGCGCACTCTTTCCAAGGGCCAATGCAGACTTGATGGGCCGAATGGCCTCCTTCTGCACTGCAAATTCTATGATTCTAACTTGTCTGTGTCAATCTGGTATCCTAGGTGTATAGCTTTGCCTGCAAGACGCACTTACTCCTTTTCAGGCAAACATCTATTTCCAAGACTCGGTAGAGGACTTCATCTAGGTTGTCCAGGTGTTCCTTCTCAGATGCTCCTGTAATAAACACATCGTCCATGGTGGCAGTCACCTTGGGGAGGCCTTGAAGAATGCCTTCCTTTACCCGCTGGAAAATAGCGCAAGTGGACGATACCCCAAATGGGAGCCGGGTGTAATAGTACAATCTCCTCTGGGTATTACTGGTTAGGTATTTTCTAGACACTGTGCCCAGCTTCAGCTGGAGGTACACGTGGCTCATGTCCAGCTTCGCGTATAGGTCTTTCGCACATGACATTGGGTACCTGTCCAAATGGTAGTCCTCGTTGACCGTTATTTTATAGTTGCCAAGCAAGCAGACAGACTTGTTCCACTTCAGCACTGGGACCACTGGTGCTGCCCATTTCACGAATTGGACCTGCATATAATCCCTAAGTTCTCCAGCCAGCTCAGTTCATCATCCACTTTTGACAGTGGGCGTATGGGACTGGATGAGCCCTGAAATATTTGGATTGGGCATCGGGTCAACATAGATTTTTCTATGTGGCCCCCTTTATCTTCCCGAGGCCGCCCAGTGTTTTCCCAGGACCTCATACAATCTGACTGTACCCATTCTAAAGATCAGTTACCAATCTAGACAGAGTCTCTCCAACCAGTCGTGGTCCAGAAGGCTGGGTCCAGGTCCCTGCACCGTTACTAGTGGCAATCGAACTGACTGTTGTCCATGCATAACTGGAGTCATCGTAGTCCCAATAATTGTCAGTGGTTCCCCATTGTACATCACCAGCCATGCCTTCAGATCTTTTAGACCCAGATGCTGGATCCCCTAACAAATTTTGCGGATGTCTGTTGACAGCGACCCCCATATCTATCTCCATATCCAAGGGGGTTAAATTAATTGGGGCTACTTTAGATGCCATAATGCAATTTAGTTGCACACAATCATACTCATCAGGCTGGGCAATATGTGGAGCCCTGGCTCAGGATACTTGTGTTACCTTATAGGGTGACGCATTCATTGTCGATTCTGGTGTCTCCAGCTGCCACGGTTTCTGCAACCGTTGTGAATCTTCTTCCTTGTCTTCAGGGGAGATGTCTCGTCAGGCTGTGCTGGTTCTTGGCCAATGGGTCTGACCACAATGTTGCTCAGGTGGTGACTGGGTCCTATAGGTCCTGCCCTTGGGGAGCATTACTGATTGTGGGGCGGCCAATGCTGTGTACCTCGTAGTCCATGGAGCCCTGGAGTTCCTGGACCTTCACGTGAAAGGGAATGTATTATGACCTTTTTAACCAACAGTTCCCATTGAGTCGCCATATTATTAATGCCATACGCAAAGCGATCTCACAACATCTCCAGGACGGATGGGCCAGAGTCACAATGCTCAGCCAGCTTGCTAAGGTGCGGCAGGAATTCCATGACGGATTCCCCGGGGTTCACCCGGCCGTGTCGAACCGGTATCTCTGTAGGCTTACTGATGGTTTACCATCATAATGATTTCTGACTCGTAACAAGTTCACTAAATGTCTTTAAATCAGGGGCTGCTAGGTACTTAAGGTGTTTGATCACATTGAAAATTGGGTTTCCGCAGACGGTCAGAGGTATTACTTATTGCCAGTTGTTTCCTGTAGTAGAAATTCCGTATCTGTTCAGTATTCTGAGGCCAATATTCCACCCCTGTGTCTAAGGCCTCTCACCTTCCAAAAAGCAGCATTTAAAAAATCTCATCAACTTTGTTCTCGCTCCGAGGAAGTCAAGTACATTCCGGACATCTAGAATCCGTAGTTTTTCCTCATTCCTGGTATAAAAGCTCGGGAGACCCGAGAAGGTGAATGAAAACAGAGGTTTATTTTCAGCCAAAAGAAAAGGCCGCAATGTGGCATACAGCACATAGGTCCCAACCGGATCTACCGATCATGCTGTTCTCAACCCGGGCCGGCTTTTAAGGGCTGATTCTGTGAGCTCCAGCTGAAGGACCTCCACCCATTAGTGGGGAAGCTCGTATTCCATGAGTCCCATGGGGAGATCAATTGGGACGACCCCATGGGTCTCGTGAGGGTTATAGCCGAAGAGTGTGGTCAAAATATGTGCACGTGAATTCTCCAACTCCCCGGCCAAGTGTTTCTCGGCAGCAAGCTGTCACTGGCACCGGGACACTCTGTTCTGCTGCTGGCCAAAGGGATTTTCCATTGTAGCCACACCATGCTGCCTGGAAACCCACGGGTGGGAGTGCACTGACGGTGGAATGGAGAATCGTGCCAACGGAGAATTCACCCCATAGTGTCTGGAGGCTTTTAAAAATAGAGAGAAATTAGCAAGTCAAAAAATCCAGGGATGGTATTCTGGTGATGAAGGTCAATATAATGGAATGTTCTGAGGAACCGCACATACGGTTCTCAATGCAACTACGGCATTTCAGCTCTGGAAGGAAAATCAATGCAAAAGTCACCAACAAAACTGCTGCTGACTTTCTCATTCATAATGCACACAGTGAAGCCTGCTTCACTTCTCTTTTGGCTCAGTTATGGTTAATGTACAGCCAAGAGAAACATAAATAGAGAAAATAGAGAACAAATTTATGATTTATATGAAAAACTGATTAAGACAATATGAGTTAATTACAGGGTTTTTCATTGTGGTCCAATAAGATGTGTGTGTGAGGGATAAATATTACAAGTCTGCATTTCCCTGCTACATGTTGGCAACAAGCAAACTAACTTACTAGCTGCCAGAACTCAGACAATTCTGTAAAGTTTTAGAGGAAGAAGCTCTGAAAATGGGAGTTAGAATATTTTACTCTATGTGCATTTCTCTTAAGTATACAATGTTGTTTTCTTAAAGGAAACACACATGCCAAACTGTGAGTCATTATAGTTCGTTTCTCTTTTCCTCAAGTGTGCTTCTGACCCAGGTATCGGCTTTATTTATGGTTTAGGTCGGTCTGTGCATTGATCTATCAAAGAGCGCTTTTTGAAGGGTTTGGATTGATGTCATCTGAACTTGAAAACTTCTTAGGTAGTTGAAGTGATGGAGCAACTAAATTCAGAGCTGTGCAAATAACCGGAACTAGAGGACCACAGAGATCTTGCATGGTTGTAGGGCCGGAGAAGAAATGACAGAGGGTGAAGCTCACAACACCACGGGGAGGTTTGAAAGTAATGGAGAAGAATTTTAAAATCTAAGCTTTGCTAGCTGCAAGCTTGGGGTCTATTTTCACATATACAGTGATGATGCCAGATCTCACCACCCAGCCATTCATGACCCCTCCACTACCTCTCGGCTGTCAGCAAGTTTGTCCCACAGCATGGCTTGAATGAGCCACATTTCTTTCAACTAAACATCAGGAATCTATCAGCCATCACCTTTAACCCAGGCCACCAACTTGCTTGACACCTATTGCAACGTCCTCCCGGGTCATTATCTTAGTTTGAAGCTGACACAGCATCCGAGATTCCAAATCCATATTCTCACCTACTGCCTTCTAGTATTACTTCCCATTATCCCTGCCCTTCTCACTGTACCTTCACACATCGTTCCTTGGCTATTCTAACTCTCTTCTGGCCAGCCTCCCATTCTCCATAACCTCCAGCTCAGACAAAATCTTGTTGTTTGTGTCTATCCTGTACCAAGATCTCTTCATCCTTTCTGCCATTCTGAATGACTTTCATTGGATTCTCATTCCCCCAGCCTCTCACCTTCAAAATTACTAACCTGGTGCTGCAATTGTTTCATGATCTTGCCCCTTCCTTAACTCCACCAGCCACACCATGCTCTGAAAGTTTTAGTCCTCTTACTCCACCCACTTGCACATCACCCTCCATGCCCTCCACTCAATTGGTGGCCGTGTCTTTAGACAATGAGACCCACACTCTGAAATCCATCCTCACATCTTTTAAGACCCTTGCTAAATTTTTGATCGTTGACCAAGGATAAATAGATTAAGAGAATAAACAACGCACCAAGATATAGAAAATATATATTGAAGTCATTAATCACAAATAAATGAATCCATAATTTCTGCGAGCTATCACTTTTTAATAATTTTTTTAAAGTTTTAGAGTACCCAATTCATTTTTTCTAATTAAGAGGCAATTTAACGTGGCCAATCCACCTACCTGCACATCTTTGGGTTGTGGGGGCAAAACCCACGCAAACACGGGGAGAATGTGCAAACTCCACACGGACAGTGACCCAGAGCTGGGATCGAACCTGGGACCTCGGCGCCATGAGGCAGAGTGCTAACCACTGTGCCACCGTGCTGTCCTTCCACATTTGAATGATATCTGATTTTTGTCAAAAGTTATTGAGGATAAGAATTTCTACTCCAGGGTGAAAGATAGAAACAAGGAATTGAGAACTGAGGAGACAAGAAATGTGAGAGAACTGAAGAGAAGCTGTCATGGCATTTTGGGAAAATAAAACAAGCGCAAAAAGGGAAGGAAGGCAGACCGGCTTAAAAAAAAGACGTTGAAGTGTTTCAGCAAATGGCTAGAGACAATTGGAAAAAGAAACACCTGCTTTAGGGTATTCTCACTTGTGAATGTAACAACGTACAAAGGAAAACCACTAACGGCATACAGGAAATAAATGTCTGCAAGAAAAGACAAATTATAGCTTGGGATCACAGAGAGGGAAAGTCCTGTCCGACAGAAGCCTATAGTGTTTATTCTTGTAAATCCAGAGAAGCTGTCCTTATTTTCCAAGCCCCCCCCAAAATCCATTCTATACTTCCCTTCCTGGACTCTTTCAGCTTCACTCTGCAGTACAAATAAGTGGAGAATGCACGGTGCACACATGGTGAAAATCCCAATATTGGAAATCCTGCCTTAAGCATTTCCGGCTACTAATGGTGACAATTCAGATCCTGAACGAGGCTCCCGCTAAAAGCAGTCAACACCCTTCCCAGCATACAGAGGTCATAGCCCAAGGACAACATCACTGGAATGACACATAATAGAACAAAACAAAGAAAATTACAGCACAGGAACAGGCCCTTCGGCACTCCGAGCCTTTGCCGATCCAGATCCTTTATCTAAACCTGTCTTCTACTTTCCAAGGATCTACTTCCCTCTGTTCCCCGCCCGTTCATGTATCTGTCCAGGTGCATCTTAAATTATGCTATCGTGCCCGCCTCTACCACCTCCTCTGGCAAAGCGTTCCAGGCACCTACCACCCTCTGCGTAAAAAACTTTCCACGCACATCTCCCTTAAACTTTCCCCCTCTCACCTTGAAATCGTGACCCCTTGTAATTGACACCCCCACTCTTCGAAAAAGCTTGTTGCTATCCACCCTGTCCATATCTCTCATAATTTTGTAGACCTCAATCAGGTCTTTCCAACATAAACAATCCTAATCTACTCAACCTTTCTTCATAGCTAGCACCCTCCATACCAGGCAACATCCTGGTGAACCTCCTCTGCACCCTCTCTAAAACATCCACATCCTTCTGGTAATGTGGCGACCAGAACTGCACGCAGTATTCCAAATGTGGCCTCACCAAAGTCCTATACAACTGTAACAACACCTGCGACTCTTGTACTCAATACACCGTCCGATGAAGGCAAGCATGCTGTATGCCTTCTTGACCACTCTATCGACCTGCGTCGCCACCTTCAGGGTACAATGGACCTGAACGCCCAGATCTCTCTGTACATCAATTTTCCCCAGGACTCTTCCATTGACCGTATAGTCCGCTCTTGAATTAGATCTTCCAAAATGCTTCACCTCGCATTTGCCTGGATTGAACTCCATCTGCCATTTCTCTGCCCAACTCTCCAATCTATCTATATTTTGCTGTATTCTCTGACAGTCCTCCTCGCTATCTGCAACTCCACCAATCTTAGTATCATCTGCAAACTTGCTAATCAGACCACCTATATCTTCGTCCAGATCATTTATGTATATCACAAACAACAGTGGTCCGAGCACGGATCCCTGTGGAACACCACTAGTCACCTTTCTCCATTTTGAGACACTCCCTTCCACCACTACTCTCTGTCTCCTGTTGCCCAGCCAGTTCTTTATCCATCTAGCTAGTACACCCTGAACCCCATAGGACTTCACCTTTTCCATCAACCTGCCATGGGAAACTTTATCAAACGCCTTACTGAAGTCCATGTATATGACATCTACAGCCCTTCCCTCATCAATTAACTTTGTCACTTCCTCAAAGAATTCTATTAGGTTTGGAAGACATGACCTTCCCTGCACAAAACCATGCTGCCTATCACTGATAAATCTATTTCTTCCAAATGTGAATAGATCCTATCCCTCAGTATCTTCTCCAACAGTTTGCCTACCACTGACGTCAAGCTCACAGGTCTATAATTCCCTGGATTATCCCTGCTACCCTTCTTAAACAAAGGGACAACATTAGCAATTCTCCAGTTCTCTTGAACCTCACCCGTGCGCAAGGATGTTGCAAAGATATCTGTTAAGGCCCCAGCTATTTCGTCCCTCACTTCCCTCAGTAAGCTGGGATAGATCCCATCCGGACCCAGGGACTTGTCCACCTTAATGCCTTTCAGAATACCCAAAACTTCCCCCTTCCTTATGCCGACTTGACCTACAGTATTTAAACATCCATCCCTCGCATCAACATCCTTCATGTCCCTCTCCTTGGTGAATACCGATGCAAAGTACTCATTAAGAATCTCACCCATTTCCTCTGACTCCACGCATTAATTCCCTCTTTTGTCTTTGAGTGGGCCAATCCTTTCTCTAGTTACCCTCTTGCTCCTTATATACGAATGAAAGGCTTTGGGATTTTCCTTAACCCTGTTAGCCAAAGATATTTCATGCCCTCTTTATTGCACGTTTGAGATTCGTCCTACTTTCCCGATATTCCTCCAAAGCTTCATCAGTTTTAAGTTGCCAATATCTTATGTATGCTTCCTTTTTCATTTTAGCTAGTCTCACAACTCTACATGTCATCCATGGTTCCCTAATCTTGCCATTTCTATCCCTCATTTTCACAGGGACATGTCTGTCCTGCACTCTAATCAACCTTTCCTTAAAAGACTCACACATTTCAAATGTGGATTTACCCTTAAACAGCTGCCCCCAATCCACATTCCCTAGCTCCTGCCGAATTTTGTTATACTTGGCCTTTCCCCAATTTAGCACTCTTCCTTTAGGACCACTCTCGTCTTTGTCCATGAGTATTCTAAAACTTACGGAATTGTGATCGCTATTCCCAAAGTAATCACCGACTGAAACTTCAACCACCTGGCCGAGATCATTCCCCAATACCAGGTCCAGTATGGCCCCTTCCTGAGTTGGACTATTTACATACTGCTCTAAAAAACTCTCCTGGATGCTCCTTACAGATTCTGCTCCATCTACGCCTCCAAAACTACATGAGTCCCATTCACTGTTGGGGAAGTTAAAATCTCCCATCACGACCACCCTATTGCTCCTACATGTTTCTATAATCTGTCTACATATTTGTACCTCTACTTCACGCTCACTTTTGAGAGGCCTGTAGTAAAGTCCCAACAATGTTACTGCACCCTTCCTATTTCTTAGCTCTACCCATATTGCCTCAATGCTCGAATCCTCCATCGTGCCCTCCTTAATCATAGCTGTGATATAATCTCTGACCAGTAATGCAACTCCTCCACCCCTTTTACTCCCTCTCTATCCCTCCTGAAGCATCTATACCCTGGGATATTTAATTGCCAGCCTTGCCCTTCCCTCAACCAAGTCTCAGTAATATCAATAACATCATATTCCCAGGTACTAATCCAAGCCCTAAGTTCATCTGCCTTTCTTGCTACACTTCTTGCATTGAAACAAATGCACCTCAGACCACCTGTCCCTTTGCATTCATCATCTCTTCCCAGTCTACTCTTCCCCTTAGTCACATTGAGTTTATTATCTGGTACCTTACTGGCTTTAGTTGCTGCCTCTTTACTGACCTCTAACTTCCTAATCTGGTTCCCATCCCCCTGCCACATTAGTTTAAAACCTCCCCAACAGTGTTGGCAAAAGCACCCCCTAGGAAATTGTTTCCAGTCCTGCCCAAGTGTGGACCATCTGATTTGTAATGGTCCAACCACCCCAGAACCGGTTCCAATGTCCCAAAAATCTGAACCCCTCCCTCCTGCACCAGCTCTCAAGCCACGTATTCATTATGACTATTCTTGAATTTCTACTCTGAATGTCTCGTGGCACCGGTAGCAATTCTGAGATTACTACCTTTGAGGTCCTACTTTTTAACTTATCTCCTAACTCCCTAAATTCTGATTGTAGGACCTCATCCCGTTTTTTACCTATATCGTTGGTGCCTATATGCACCACGACAACTGGCTGTTCACCCTCCCCCTTCAGTATGTCCTGCAGCCGATCTGAGACATCCCTGACCCGTGCACCCGGGAGGCAACATACCATTCGGGAGTCTCGTTTTCGACCACAGAAACGCCTGTCTACTCCCCTTACGATTGAATCCCCTGTGACTATAGCCCTGCCAGTCTTTTTCCTGCCCTTCTGTGCAGCAGTGCCAGGCACGGTGCCATGAGCCTGGCTACTACTGCCTTCCCCTGGTGAGTCATCTCCCACAACAGTATCCAAAACGGTATACCTGTTTTGGAGGGAGCTGACCACAGGGGACACCTGCACTGCCTTCCTGCTCTTTTGCTGCCTTTTGGTCACCCATTCCATGTCTCCCTTACCAATCCTAACCTGCGGTGTGACCAACTCACTGAACGTGCTATCCACGACCTCCTCGGCATCGTGGATGCTCCAAAATGAGTCCATCCACAGCTCCAGAGCCGTCATGCGGTCTAACAGGAGCTGCAGCTGGACACACTTCCCGCACATGAAGGAGTCAGGGGCATTGACCGCGTCCCTGAACTCCCACATTCTGCAAGAGGAGCATAACAGGGGTCTGGGATCTCCTGCCATTTTTACATTCCCAACAGTAATTTAAAAAAAAAATTTACTCCCCTTCTCAGCAAGCTCTCACTCAGCAACCACTGCGCCCCGCACGATAACACCTCAGGGATTAGAAAAACTACTTACCAGTCACAGCCAATCACTTACCTGCAGGCTGTGATGTCACAGTTCAACTTCTTTCTCCTTCTACCTGCCCTCGAGTCTCCCTCTTGATCTTTACTCGGCTGGGATCCTTACAGTGATTGTCTTTTTTTTTGGTTAGAGGAGGAAGTAGGGAGGGAAACACTGAAGAAGTCACTAATGTCAAAGCCTTGGGGAGTTCTCCACTGTCTCCTGGCCGGAAGCAAAAACAGGACTGAAGGAGCAAGCTGGCCAGACGGACAAACTCTGCCGCCATTGTTCCCAGGCCTTCTTCAAGGCCCATGGAAACCGATACATTTCTCTCCAACTATTCTACTATCCAAATTACATATAATGGTATTAGAAAACTAGTTTAAATCAAATTGTATTTGGTAGAGTAGTGTTTGAGGTGGATGTGCTCAGTTTTTTTTTCTACTACTGTCACGTACTTTGTTACAGTATATTGTATGTGCTCAGTATTTCCATATCATGTGCTGCTTCTAAGTCATCATAGAATCGCTACAGTGCAGAAGGAAGCCATTCAGCCCATCAAGTCTGCACCGACCCTTCGAAAGACCAACCCACTTGGGCCCAATCCCCCGTCCTATTTCTGCAACCCCTCCCTAAGGGTCAATTTAACATGGTCAATCCACGTAACCTGCACATCTTTGGACTGTGGGAGGAAACCGGAGCACCCAGAGGAAACTCACACAGACACAAGGAGAATGTGCAAACTCCACACAGCCAGTCACCCGAGGTCGGTATTGAATCCAGGTCCCTGGCGCTGTGAGGCAGCAGTGCTAACCATTGTGCCATTGTGCTGCCCACAAGTATTCTCCCAATGAAAGAATGAAACAAGTTTGATTGGTGTTGCATGTCTGTCTAGGGCAAGCTTCGGGAACCCCCTGTGCTGGGTCAGTATATGAGCCTGTATCTCCAAATGCCATGGGTATTAATGCGGGTTGTTTGTATGGAACCTGTATAACATCTGATCAGTAGTTATTTGAATGCATTATCTGTGTGCTGGAAGCCACACCTGACTTAAGGACCAGTTTAGGACCAGGGACAGCACCACTGTAGAGGGAATCAAGTAGCTATTTTCTTGCTGATGGTCTGCAACTTGTCCGGCAGTCACGCAGCACTGTATAGAAGCTGGCTGGGGGTTCATCCAAACAAATGAAATGGATTAAAAAGAAACCATCGGGCCTTTGAATCAAATTCAGGAAAAACTCAGAATATCCCTCGAGTCTTCACAATCTCAATCTAGCAATTTACCCCTTTTAATAGTAATGTCCTCTTATCAAATTCCATTTTAACGGACAGTGATAATTCTATTGTCAGCACATATCTCAACCCTTTGTTCCAAATGCAATGATACTCTGTAATAAGAAATACTTGCTGACATTTAGCTGAATGCTTGGAGTCTCTAACTTCTATGCATAACATTGCATTTATCCAGATTAAATGATATTTGTCAAGCAAGGGATTACTCACTCTATTTATCTAAATTAGTCAGCAACTTATCCATTTGTCTGTATTACAACCCCTTGAATATTCCTGTATCATACATGAATTTGAGAATGCTCCTCTTTAAACCATCCTCTTGATCATTAATAAAAATGATGCCTGGTAACAGCCCCAATAGACAACCGTTAAGAATGCTATTTGTAACCAGACCCCAGCCAGATGCATTCCCAATAATAGCATTAATAATGTTCTGAAATCCCAGGGTCAGGTTACTTTGAATATTAAAGGCCCCATTTTTCAGTGCTGTTGGATGACTTACATGTCTGCAAGAGAGTAATTTTGGTGCAATAAAAACCAGTCTTGCAATGCGGAACTTTCCTTCATTTTTAAGGGCATAAATGAGACAAGTATATTGTACAAAATATTTTCCTCAATTAAGTGCCACTATAATATACTTGCTTATATTTAGACAGATTATATTCTGTAACATTATATTCTGCAGTCTCTCCTTCCTTCCCTATGTACGGTATGCATTGTTTGTACAGCATGCAAGAAACAATACTTTTCACTGTATACTAATACAGGCATTGTCAAACTCGGGGGCGCGACTGGTGGGTCGCGGGTGGGTCGCGGGCGGATGTTGGGAGGGCCACGGAGCCGCTGATTGCGGCGCTCCCGATCGCGCAAATCCACGCGCAATAGCAGCAGCAGCCGGCTGTTAATAACGCCGGCTGCAAGCGGCCTTCGAAATGGCCGCGAACATGTAAAAAAATGCAGCCACACTGCGCATGCGTGCCAGATCATCAGTACGCATGCGCAAAACTATGCGTGGGTCGCAAAGGTCGGCCGGCGGGGTTGCGAAGGTCAGCCGGTGTGGGTCACGAAGGTCAGCTGGGTTGGGTCCCGAAGGTTGGCCGTTGGTAAAAATGGGTCCCCAGAAAAAAAGTTTGAAAAACACTGCACTAATACATGTGACAATAATAAATCAAATCAAATCAGATGGATAGTGGGTCGGCCTCACAAACTAGCCAAGATTTCTTATGGGGACAAATAGGGGTGGAATCCAGATGTACTTACCTGCTGGGTAAGTTCTGTTGCTCACCCCAGTTAATATTCTGCTGATCAACTTTGCTGTCCAACAACATGAATTTCAATACCTTTTTGTCTTTACTTAAAGCCTCTTTAAAGAAAGGAAGAAGTTGTGCATATATTGCACCTTTCACAACCTTAGGATACCCCAAACTAAAGAAGTACTTTTGAATTGTAGTAATGTATAAATCATGACAGTGAATTTGAACACAGCATGTGAGATAATGGCCAGATAATCCGTTTCTGTGATTTTGGTTGAAGAATAAATATTGGCCAGGACACACCTCTTCAAAAGCGTGTCTTGCAATCTTTTATGTCCACCTGAGAGGGTATTCAGGTTTAACATCCCATCTGAAAGGTGCCTCTGACTGTGCAGCATTCATTCAGTGTTGGCCTACATTTTGTGTTCCAGTCTTTAAAGTGGCATTTTTGCCAAAATAGTAATGCTTTAAATCGGGGTGTCACACAGATAGATGTGAATTATGTACAGTATTGGGTGCTTTGCTATCTCATGCATTTCCAAGAGTATTATTTTAGGAATGTTTTAAGTTGCTTCAGCGGTAGAATTTCATCATTTTCACATCAAAGGCTGCAGAAGTGTAATGTATGAGACTTGCCTAGCCTCTGCTGTGTAAATTGGAAGAACGATAAAGTGAGCTAAAGATTTTTCTCTTTCCAAGGCATTTATTTCCCATCGTTTTGCATTATCTAGCTTCCATCTCACCACATAGAAAATCCCAGGAGAAATGAGGGACAGATGAATTGATTCTATGCCTTTCCAAGCACTGCTTTGTAACTGAATCCCTTCAGGTATATGAGAGAGACCTAGGTTAACTGGCCCTCTGACTTTCACTACTGTCCTTCAAGGAGATGTCGGACTTTGTGCATTTCCCGTGGGATAAGACAGCTGAAACAGGGAGCCCAACGAAGATAAAATTATTGATGTAAATCTCCATCACATCAATTGATGATCACTGTTTCTATATGTTGCCAGAGCTAAAATTGCTCCAGATTAATGATACAAAACTGCAATATCTTTCTCAAACCAGGATTTATTGTAATTTTCCAAGTTCAAAAGGTCCAGCTGTGAAATCATGTTGTCACTTGAGCATAAATAGATTTTAACAATTTGAAAATGGCTTTGATGTTTTATATAACAGTTGAGGAAGACAGTATAGCTCTGGGTTGTCCCTTCAACCTTTAGGAATTACACAAATCAGGGTAGTTTATTAACCAATGCAGACTTCTAAAGAGGCCAGGCCTCAGAACATGCCCAACAAAATGGTCCAAACAGGAGGCCCAATCCTCTCAACCCAGAAGTGTCTATGGGAAGGCATTCAATCTTAAGAAGTCTGAAGGAAATTACTTGGAGTGACAGTGGCCCAAGTTTCTCAAAGGAATATTCCTACTCCTGCGCACCCAACAAAATTGCTGATGAGGTCCATTGGAGTGCAAACAGGCACTCTCAGGCCCACCAGACTACAGTACTTGAACACTCAAGCACCCATACTTATATCAGCAGTTGCATCCCAGCACAGACTTGGTGCAGTATGTCCCTAGAATGGCAGACCAATAGCCTTTGCTTCAAGGGCCCTCACTGACACTGAGACTCATGTACAAATTGAAAAGGAGCTCCTTGCTTTAATCATCACCTGTCAGAAATTTCATGATGAAATGGATCTTAAAAATGCCTCTTCCCACTGAGTCTGCATGGCTGCAACACCTGACCCTAAAGCTGCAACATTACAATCTCAGCGTCCTCTACAAACGTGGTAAGATGCTGTACTTGGCTGATGCCCTCTCCAGAGCCTTCTTACCCACTAGAGATCAGATAGACTGTGAGGAAGTCATGGACATTATGACAATAGAGATGAAATCCTCTTGTAGAATCGGGGAACTCTCAATAGAGTCCTTACAGGTGGACATCACATTCTGACAACTGCACAACATTATCATGATTGTGTTACTCCACATGTTTGGCAGGTAGTCGAGTTGGCTGGCCACAGAGCTTAAGGGAGCTTCCCCATGAACTCCAGTTAGTCGGGTTGGCTGGCCACAGTCCTCAAGGGAGCTTCCCCATGAACTCCGTACGCATTTCACCATCAGATATCATCTAACCATACAGGATGAACTGATACTGCATGGCCAATAATTCCTTATCCTTGCTTCTCTTCAGAGGTACTCCACCCAACAATTTCACTAGGGGAACCAGAGAAGCAACTAGATACAGGGCTAAGGAATCACTATACTGGCCCTCCATTTACACTGACAGAGAGAAGTTTCCAGATGTAATGCACTGAAGCTCCATCAAGCAAAGAACTGCTGCACTCACATGAGGTCCCGGACCTCCCATGGTCATTCACAGCAGTTGATAGCTTCAAATGGAATGGTAAACAACACTTAGTCTTAATTAATTCGTATTCTGAGTGGTTTGAACTCGACTACCTGCCAAGCATGATGAATAACACAGTCATCCTCAGACTCAAGAGACACTTTGCTACACACAGCATCCCACAGAGGCTCATGATAGACAACGCTCGCCAATTCATCTCCGCTGAATTTTAAAACTTTGCACACACATGGAACTTTGGGTATTTCATGAGCAGCCTCCTATACCCACAGTCCAATGGCCTGGTGGAACAGGCAGAACACTGAGCTAGGCATCCTCTCCAGAAATGTGCCCAGGATCACACAGCTTACTATGCTGTACTCCTCAGTCTGTGAAATCTGCCATGACAGGGCCTGCCCTTATCAGCACAATGACTCTTTTCCAGGCGCACCAGGACCATAGTTCCTGCTGCTAAAGCTGTGCTGCAGCCCAAACTTGAAACCAATGTGAATGATACCTTATGGAACACGATGGAGAAGCAAAACGCGCGATGATTGAAATAGCCACAAACTTAGCCTTTAATACTTGGTCAAACTGTCCAAACCACATGTGGCCATGACAAGTTGGGGAAAGCGGGATTAAGCCTTTGAGTTGGATGATCAGCCAAGAAGGGCCGAATGGCCTCCTCCTGCTCCTATTTTCTATGTTTCTATAAAGAGTGTCAGAAGGGGTGGGGGCAGGGGAGAAGTGAACAGAAGCAGGGCGTGGGGGAAGAGAATGAGCAAAGCTGTAGGAGGAATGGAGGAAAAGCAGAGTTGGGTTGTCAGGATAGGGCTGAGCAGAACTGGTGAGGAGGAGGAGGGAGACGAGTCAGGGAAGGGGTGGACAGG
Source organism: Scyliorhinus torazame (assembly GCF_047496885.1). NCBI lineage: Eukaryota > Metazoa > Chordata > Chondrichthyes > Carcharhiniformes > Scyliorhinidae > Scyliorhinus > Scyliorhinus torazame. Next base: position 124,756,897 of record NC_092709.1, read on the forward strand.
CGAGGGTGAGCAAGGGGCAGGGCAAGGGGTTAGCAGAGCAAGTGTGGCAGTGGGGGAGATTGGAATAGGTGTGAGAAGGTATTGGACCAGAGTTGGGAGGTGGTGATGAGCAGAGACCATAAGGGGTGGATGGGCTGGGGATGGTGGAAGAGTCAGGAGAAAGGGTCAGTGGTGCCGGTGGCACCATTGGTGACTAGAGCTGGGTCATACTTTGATACTCCTCATGATTTAAAGGGCTTTTCTCCTGGATCATGCCTTATGCCTGCTTGGTTTATCCTTCAATAAACCAATGTAAGTCAGAGGATAGGTACTCGGTACTTGACACACTGACAGGTCCCAATGCAACCTTCAGCAAGGGCTCCCATGGAACAATTTCTGGTGGAACACAATTTCTGTATTCCAGCATAAGTCGACTTCCCAGAACTTGTGGTGCCATTGCAACCCTTACTGGAAGTGAGTGCCTCAGCGTTTGCCACTCTTGAGACCAAATGATCTGGGCTATTGTATTATAAGTGTTTTTTTCCTTGTTATTAAAAACTAATTAGCAGCCCTGTGACTCCGTTCCTCCACATTTTCTTAAAAAAGTAAAATGTTACATGCTTCTGCTTCAGAGTTCCATTCTGGAATCTTCCCGTCCAGTTATAACAGTAGCAACAATTAGGATAGCTGGCCTTTATTACAAAGCAACATGAAAGTTCTGAAGACCTACTGCAATCATATTAGTTTACTGTGTGCATTTTTGGTATTCTTACTGCAGGAAGGATGTGCTAGCCTTGGAAAGAGTGTAATCAATGTTCATAGACTAATTCCTGAATGAGAGAATTGAGAAGAAATTACGGCATAAATTCTCTGGAATTTAAAAGAATGAGAGATGATCTCAGTGGCATGTGTTCATGTGCAGGGAACCGTTCTCTGCAAACAAATGGGATGTGTTCAAGCCTTGTATCTTCTTTGAATTACCCAGCAGTTTGAGGAACCTTTATTTCTGCGTTACTTTCTCCCTTGTAATAGCTTGACCAATCAAAGTTGACTTGCCAAACAATCAACACCCTTTTCTCCTGTGGTATAATTTGTTGTGATTGCTTGAAATTTAGCATTCTCGTGTTTGTCCTGATGAGTGCAAGATTAAAAACCTTCAGCAACATGTCTCTTTTCTCAGCAATATTGAAGTCCTGTGCTTTCAAGTTCCCATATGTAAAATTCTTAAAGGCTTAAATTCTTAAATAAGGTATATGATGGGAGAATGTTTTTCCCTGACTTGGGGTGTCTAGGCCTAGTGGTCACAGTATCAGAATAAGGGGTTGACCATTTATAGCCGAGTTGAGGAGTTTTTTGTACTCCATGGAATTTTGGAACTCTATCCCAGAAGACCGTACATTCTCAAGTCAATGGATATATTCAAAACAGCAGTCAATACATTTTTGGGTACTAAATGATTTACAAAGTATGGAAATTGTACAACCATGATTGTATGGAATGCCACGACAGGCAAGAAGGGCTGAATGACCTCGTCAAATTCCTATTTCTTATGTTCCCATGTTTTACCACTGGGTAGCAACTTGCGCAGTATTGCTCATTTTCCCTCTGTGCTGGGCCTTCCGCCAACATATGGCCACTGAGGGCCCTCCATCACCATCTGTGCATGGCAAGACCATGGGCTGGATTCTCCACTGTAGGGATTCTCCGTTGCGCCTGCAGCGCACCCACGCTTGGGGATTTCCCGATGGTGTGGGGCTGCCTACAATGGGAAAACCCATTGGCCGGCTGGGGAGATGGAGAATCCCGCTGCTGGCGGGACAGAGAATCCCACCCCCTACCTGTGGGTGTGCTCGGGAAGGGTGCGAAAATCTACCACAATGAAACCTCCCAGTGAACTTCTCCTACATTGGGTAATCAGTGATACTCGACTGAGTATGCGCAGCACATAGAACATAGAACATTACAGCGCAGTACAGGCCCTTCAGCCCTCGATGCTGCGCCGACCTGTGAAACCACTCTAAAGCCCATTTACACTATTCCCTTATCGTCCACCCAGCACTATCAAATGACAAATGGGGTTCTTATGTATGCCGTTTGACCCTGATTTATATGTTGAAAAGGCTTACTGTCTGACATTGGTATGCATCCCTGCAACCCAGTGGTAGGTCCAGGGATAGAGTTGGAGGGGGGTGGTGTTGGTAGCTGTTGGGTGCGGGAGCAGGGAGCACACAGCAATGGTGTGAATGTTGTGGTAAATCAGGAGTGATGCTTCAAAAGCCCCTCCTTTGCTGCTGATTTGTTTTTAATCCAGCAGAATGAGTGGCCCACAAAGAATATTTTATAATCCAGCAGTCAGTCTGAAAGATAGAAATATAATTTTAGATCAATGAGTTTTCATTATTGCATGCACTTTACTGATTTAGATGGATTTTGATTGATGAATTGCGATGAAAATGTTAAACGGATTTTAGCCTCAAAGGAAAGGATCTACGTGCAGGTTGTAATTGTTATTCATCTAAACTGATTTACTCAGTAAACCTGAATTCCTCACTTGGATAATACATCTTTGATTGCAAATGTGGATACGATGAAAACTAAAGAAGACTGATCTGCTGGCCCACTGAAGAAGCAGCATGTCAAAGAGACTGAGCAAATATAAAGCAAGAGACATTCATTCAACCTCAAGTCTGTAGATAGATAATTGTTTAAGATGATAGTCAGAATGTGTGAGCTAAAAAATGCAAGTTAATTTTGGAACTAATACCTTAATAGAATTGGAAAATACATTACAATACACCAAAACTACTACAAAGTAGCTGTAAGTAAGTTGGTCCATTTTCCTTGCTCAGTTTGTGGTGGCTAATGAAATCATGGATAAAACACATTTCAGTTAGATAATCCTTAACTTGAAACTCCTTGGCCTCCAAAGAAATAAATAAAAGTTATTTTTGGACTGTATAAAGACAAGACCTGGTTTTGAATCATAGGGGAGATTTTCAATTCAGACTCAAAATAGGCACAAATTGGGAATTATATCTGGGCACCATTGCAAGATTACACGAGGCCTGAATTATTTTCAAGTTCAGGCCTCAATTAAATTTTATAAGTAGAGATCATGTGATGTGAGCGTGGGAGCGGCTGCGTTTTTGTGAGCTCCAGCTCTGTTCACCTTTTAATCCATCTTTTCATCCTTCTGCACATTTCGTTTTTGTTTTTTCTTGTGTACGTAGTTCACACTATGTCCTGAGAATTGTTGGCTGATGTTTCTGCCCGGATAGAGCTAAGACAGAATGTTTAAATCCTCGCTTGTTTATTGCGGCTGGAAGAAGTCAGAGTGCCTTTCGTGGCGCAATTACTTTTGAGCAGGCTCCCGCCCTGTTAGTGCAGAGATAGATGATTGCTGTCAACGAAAATATTGTTTTTGCTGAAAGAGTCAGCTCTGCGGTGCCGGTCATCAGGGCCCAGTTCCGGGAGTTGCGGGCTGTTTTTATGGAGACGATGGAGGCACACGAGGAGGTTCTTGCAGTGGAGAGAGCATCGTCCCCTGAAATCGATGGAGCGCTTTTAGTCCTATTTTCCAGGCCTGGATCAGTTTGGCCTTCTGAACACTGGACCTGTGTTTCCCTGTTCCGGATGTTGGTCATAGACATAGAATTTACAGTGCAGAAGGAGGTCCTTCGGCCCATATAGTCTTCACTGGCCCTTGAAAAGATCACCCCCCCCTTAAGCACACACCTCCGCCCCATACCCGTAACCCAGAAAACCCACCCAACTCCTTTGGACATTAAGGGCAATTTATCATGGGCAATCCACCTAACCTGCACATCTTTGGACTGTGGGAGGAAACCAGAGCACCCGGAGGAAACGCACGCAGACACGAGGAGAACGTGCAGACTCCGCACAGTGATCCGAGCCAGGAGTCGAACCTTGGACCCTGGAGCTGTGAAGCGATGGTGCTAACCACTGTTCTACTGTATCGCCCCACAGGAGTTGGAGGTGACTGAGCCAGTCAAGTCACCGCTCACCCCCTCCCCACACCCCAACAGCCAGAGCATAGTTTGGTGACCACAAAGGTTCTGGTGTGACGGCTGGTGAAAGTAATAACATCTCTTGCTTTGATCTTGGAATCTAATAGAGATCCTGAGGAGTGTTCATTGATCCTGATCCTGCATTCATTTCCGACCTCGGGTGACTGTCTGTGTGGTGTTTGCATGTTCTCCCTGTGTCTGCATGGGTTTCCTCTGGATGTTCCAGTTTCCTCCCACAGCCCAAAGGTGTGTAGATTCTGTGGATTGGCCATGCTAAATTGCCCCTTCCGGTGGGATTACAGGAATAGGGCCGGGGATTGGGCCTAGTCGTTCGTATCTTCGGTGCAGACTCAATGAGCTCTTTCTGCACTGTAGGGATTCTATGATTCTAAGAACTTCCCTAAACTTGTCAGTTATGTTGCAACATTGTATGCTGTATCATGAAGAGGTTTGGAGCTTGTTTATTTAAACAATAACTGTTTATTAACAACATCTAACTATATGTGTATATATGAAATGAAAAATGAAAATCGCTTATTGTCACAAGTATGCTTCAATGAAGTTACTGTGAAAAGCCCCTAGTCGCCACATTCCGGTGCCTGTTCGGGGAGGCTGGTACGGGAAGGTGGGTGGGGGGTCTCCCAGGGGATTGGGGGCACCTGTGTAGCTGGGCTCTGGTCGGGGTGATACCCTGGTACCCTGATGCCACCTGGTCACTCTAGCATTGCCAGCCTGGCACCCTGGCACTGCCACCTGAGTGCTACCTTGCCACAGCCAGGGTGCCTAAATGGCACTGCCAGGCTGGCTGTGGCACTGCCAGGGTGCCAGGCTGGCAGTGCAAGCTGGCATTTTGCCCAGGTCGGGGATCAGCCCATGGGTATCCTGCAGGTATGTGGTAGAGTACTGGAGAGGTCAGATGAGTTGGGGCGTGGAGATGTGTCCTGGAGTCACGTCAGAGGGCCGAGAGTTTAAATGGCGCCTCAATCGCTTCCTGCACTGATGAGCAGAGCATCTTGGTGCTGGAAATTATGCTAAAGTGCGGTCTTGGGGCTCGTTCCTCGCCAAAGATTAGAAACAAAACTGAATCTCGTTCCCAGTAACCAGCTCAGAACGGACTGTGTTTTCTTTAAGTAAACTGCGCCCTCAGCGTGTAATAAGGACAAGCACCATCACACATGGTTTTCTTAAACTACCAGTTGCACAAACCAAGCAAGAAACACTTCCAGCAAGGTAGGTCTGCCCTGTGATAAGATAAATAGAATGAAGGAACTAAATTTGAATTGAAGTTAAACATAAAAATAATAGAGAATGAAATTGGATTTAACTCACTTTTCATGTCCTCAGGATAGCCTAAAGACGTTCGTAGCCAATAAATTACTTTCAAAGCATGGTCACTTTTTTTGTCTCACAAGTGATCATTTGGTGTGATGTTAATGGGATAAATATTTACTGGGGAACTCCACTGTTCTTATTTGGGTAGCGTATGAGATCTATTACATCCATCAGAGCAGTCAGAGGAGGTCTCATCTGAAAGACAGAGGGCGCAATTCAACGGAAACGTTTCTGGGCTTGATTCTCCGCTGTCGGGATTCTCCGTTGCGCCGACAGCGCACCCACGCCCGGGGATTCCCCAAAGGCATGGGAAACCCCATTGGCCGGCTGGAGGAATGGAGAATCCCGCCGCCGGTGGGGGTGCGGTGGGACGGAGAATCCTGCCCCAAATGTAATTTGTGGTGGGTTTGGATGGCAGTTTCTCTCGGCGCGTTGCCCACCACTATCTAATCAGGGGCTTGTTTAGCACAGTGGGCTAAACAGCTGGCTTGTAATGCAGAACAAGATCAGCAGCATGGGTTCAATTCTCGTACCGGCCTCCCCGAACAGGCACCGGAAGGTGGCGACTAGGGGCTTTTCACAGTAACTTAATTGAAGCCTATTTGTGACAATAAGCGATTATTATTATTATTATCATTATTATTATTAACCAGACATAGTCACATTTTTGGGCCCTGGGGAGTTTCTCCCCAGTCAAGCCCACGTTTAGAATTATTTTCATCACCTGCTGGCCAGACCAGCTGTTCAAGAGTTCGGGCCAACATTTTGAAAGGGTGCCCCTATCTCTAAGTGAGCTTGATGATCTGCACCCCCCCCCCCAATGTCACCCCACAAACACATGGGCATTACCCCACAACCTGCCAAAGTGATGGCACCATGGTATGAGGTCACCGATGGCCCCCCTTTTCAAGCCTTCTCACGGCCCCTTTCAGGCTCCCCATTTCAGGACCCCTACAGTTCACCCCCCCAACCTTCTGGTGGCATCTTCATAACCGCCCTTCACCCCCCCATCTTTCATACCCCCCTCACCCCTCCTCATGAGCATGGCCCACTGAGGGCCTGATCCTTGGCAGTGCTTCCCTGGCACCCAGGCACATTCGCACTGCCACCCTGGCAATGCCTGAACCTTGGGAGTGGCAGTGTCAAGGTGCCAGCCTGGCATGCCATGGTGCTCGGGTGCCAGGGAAGAGTCAGAGTGCCACCGTGCCCTGTTTCTGACCACCCAGGGGCCCCCGCAAGTACTGTTCCGCCTGGTCCACATTTGTGTGGAACAGTATTAATGAGCGCCAGGTGGTTAGATTCAATATCGGCACGGTTAAGTGGGTTCTTAAACACAATTAACCGTGCAAGACTGAGTCCTGCCCATTGTGGCGAGAACCTGACTGCAATGTTGATGTGTTGGGTACTCTGCTACACAGACGAACCAATACAGTTGCGAATGGTACAACTGAGTTTTATTACTAATATTTATTATTTATTTACAGTGGTAAACTGGTTACTGAGGTTCGATCATAACCCTAGAATCTATGGACCTATTCCTAATACTATCTTTGAGTGGCACTCAGCACATGGTGGATGTCTGAGTGGCTTGCTGTGAGCTCTGTGCCCTGAGCTGTCTCCTGCTGGAATGCCCGAGAAGTGTCATGTTCCCTGTTTTGTTGTGTGTATGCTCTTGCCTGTGATTGGCTGTGGTGTTGTCTGTGTGTTGATTGGTCCGTTGATCTGTCCCATCAGTATGTATGTATGTTTGTACCATGATGTTTACCTGAATATCATGACAAATGTCTCGAGAGATTTGTTTAGATCTCATGAGGCGTAACGGCCATTGGACTCCCGGGGGAGGCCCCTCCCGGGACCTGCTGACAGCGTCCCGCTCCGATCTGCTCCGATTCCGACGGGTCACTGCTGGTAAATCGCACCCAGATCTCCGTCAAATGTCAGCCGAGATTACACGCTGCACAACTTTATGGACCCATCACCTCCTGACTGGTGGTGAGAGTGCCATTTGGAGCCAGCTAACATTAAGAAAAAAAAGAACAGTAGGTTTTTGGAGATCGTCAGAATGTTGCTCATATTGCAATCGGATGATAAATTGCTTCATGTAAATCGGAATGTTTTGCTGGGCAACATCTAATGTATTTGTCTTATTATTATACAATATTGCTCAACTGGAGCTTTGTATTTTTAAGGCTGCAAAGCCTAATTATTGTGATGGAAGAATTGACTAAAGGTCGGCCACTGTTATTTCTTCTTTAGTTAATGATCTTTACAAATTGGGACGTGCATGTGAGTTCAAGACAATGAGTCACTTCCTTTCTCACACTTTAAAGATCTTTTTCACTCCGAGCAAACTGTGATAACTGCTATGCAATTTATGTATTATGCATTCGATATGTGACAGGTGTGAACTGGGTGCAATTGCCCCCCAAATCCTTAATACTACATCCGAGAGATTTAACATTAATTCATTGATCTTCTTCAGGTACGAGAGGTCTGGGTGGGCAGGATGTAAGAGGGTGGTGATCGGTCTAGCTGTGCCAGTAGTGGTGATTCTAGGTTATTCATATTCTGAGGGAAAATCCAAGAAGACGTCATGGGGAAGGCGGGGTGCGGGAGGCGGAATGGTTTCCTGAGTTTGAAACAATTATTGTGGAGTTCTTAAGCATTCTCCTTCGCAATGTTTTTCCATCCTTCTTTACTTTTGGGTTGCAGTGGTGAAGAGTGGAGGGCAATCTTCTAAAACTGTGGGGAAGTGGAGCAGTGTCTTGGAAAAATTCAGCCATAATATGTATTGTATTTGACACTTGTATTTGAAGTCACTCTTGCTTAACCCTGGTGGCTGCAAGAGTGTATTCAATTGCCTTTGTATGTAGGAAAATGTTTGGTAATATACCCAGGATTAAAAAAACAGAACATTCAACCTGTTCTTTATTATTAGGTGGCACAAAATATTCTTCTGCTACCGCAACATCTGTTTGCAGTCCTTGATAAACAATAAATCATCACACCAAATACAATCTTTGATTTATTTAACAATGAGCAAGTGAATGTGTAAAATATATAGATCACCTCCGGCATTGTTCATGAATAATGGTGGATATGCTACTTTATAAAAATAGAGATTTATCAACCAAATGTGATGACAATAGTCCTGGGAAAAGTGGCACAATTACATTCAGTGCAGTAGCTACAGAAAGTGAGAAGCAAATGTATGGTTTCTAATCTATTATAATCCCTCTCCTGCAGTGTCACTCATGCTGTTCTATTACAACGTGCTTGTGTTGAGTAAAGTATCGAAGGGAGAGTTTAAGATAGGAGATGCGTCCTATATCCAGGGCTTATAATATGTTGTAGTGAATTCCTTGTTGCAATATTTATGGAAAACTAGAGCAAATGGTCTTTTTTGTACTTTTATGTATTTTTGTGTTGTTGGGCAGGATCGTGCCGCAGGCTTTTAGATCCTGACATTGGGATGAAATGGAGGCCCTGAGTCTGCACTTCCAGCAGGGAGACCAGCTCAGCTATTTTCCTCGAGGCACCTAACTAACTAAGGGTAGCAGGTAGAATGTAGATGCTGCCAGCCCAATCAGAAGGCTGGCAGGTCTAAAGCCTCAGCTTTAGGAGAGGTGAGCTCTCAGTAGCTGTCCCCCAATTTCTTGATGCCACCTCCCTTGATCAGGCACAGAGTGCCTTTGAATAAAGGACTCTGCCAGCAGTACCCACGTTTATCCCCACGAGATCCCACAAACAAACACGCCAGGGCTAGCTTGTCGTGCTCTCCATATGGTGAGGACTTTGCTTGCCGATGGGTTAATACCAGGGCGGCAGAATTAGGCCCTTAAGTGAGCATCAATTACCCACCTAACAGCCTCAATTGGCAGCCGGGAGTAAGGCTGTCCACGGGCCTTCCAATCACAGACATAATTGGGGTGGGGGGCGAGAAAGTTGTGGGCCACCACCCCCACACTACTCTACCATTAAACCCGCCACTGCCGAGAGCACAAGATTTCTCCCAATATGTATGCATGACATTACAGTGTCAACAGTGATGGAAGGCCTGTTTGCTGGGAACTCAAAAGCATTTCCAATATGGTGCTACAGGGCGCAAAGCAGACAGGAATAAGATAAATATTATAATTTCTATTACAGTGCTACCTATACCAATTTTAATACATTATAGATGTTTTTAAACAAATACATACGCACAGTAAAAACTTTTAAATCTATTTTCTCAAATGGAAAGCAACAAAATGTCAAAATGTAACTGCTAAACTGTTTCCCTATGAATAGTTTTTCTATACACATCTCCCAACCTTCTCATGGGAGTTAGCTAAATCAACCTGTCTTTCTCTGCACTGTTCAGATCATCCAAAGGCTGGTTTTCAGTTTTCCCCTCTATAACTTATAAGCCCACCCTTGCCCCAGTTAATGCTCTTAAATACTACTTAATTACCATTTAAGGCCTTTTCTCACCCAGCCTCAATTTGTTGGCTGGCCAGCGGGTGACAGTTCATGGGGGGGAAAGCTGGAAATAAAGGGAGTTAGATCCTGGTTAGGAAGGGAGTGACGGCAGGGGGCCTCCATCATAAGCCTCCTTCTGAATGACGGACATCCTCCCTTTAAGGCCCAGTGACCTCCGGAGATCCGCCCACTTCCCAGCCAATTTGCCAAGACCCCGATAACCAGCCCCAGTCTCCCCTACCCTCTCCACCCAGACCCCTAAAGCTTACCTTTTTCTCCAGTTCCCTGGACTTATGCTCAGGAAGCTTTGTGCTGTTTGTCTTCTGGCTACTAAAGCGCTGTTCCTGGAGGGACTGAGGGTCTGCCAGCCAATCTGATGTGCTAACAGTTCTCCAAGGCAAGGCTTCCTCCTGAACAAGGGGCAGAAGTCCCGTATATTGCCAAACAATGCTCGTTCGAGCGTAAAATGGCAACAGTGCTCTCAGAATTGGCAAGGATGTGTTCAGTGCAGTCTCTTCAGATGCACCCCTGTCATCCTAAAACATTCTGGCCAATGCCACAATTACAAATCTGGAGTATATGACACATCTATAATATATCCTATGGAATTCTATATCACAGAAGGCCATTGGGTCCATTATACTAGCACTAACGTTCTGAAAGCTATCCATTTGAGACTGTTCTCCAGTGTTTTTACATTTTTGTTTCTCAATATTTACAAAAAGGTGGAAGGTGAACTTCAGTGCCAGTTAATGTAGTTTGAAAACTTTGGTTGAAAAAAAGTACAAAAGTAACATTTATACTTTGATCGTAAGAAATCTGGGTTATGGAAACGAAGGAAGGTTTTTACAGGTTCAAGTTCACATAACATTAAAAGAAGTAGTATTTTCATAAAGCATTGCAGAGAAGTGTCAGCTGGATTGAGGGGATGCAGATATTATGGGGCGGGATTCTCTGATCCTGAGGCTAGGTGTTGACACCGTCGTAAACGGCGTCGCATTTTACGATGGCGTCAACAGGCCTCTAGGAGCAACAATCTTGCGCCGCACAGGGGGCCAGCAAGGCAATGGAGCGCTTCACGCAGCTCCAGCTGCCGATACCGGCGACAGAACAGGCACGGTGGGTCCGCGCATTCACGCTACGGCTGACCCAAACTCACGCATGCGCGCTAGTTGCCTTTTCCACGCCGGCCCCGACGCAATATGGCGGAGAGCTACAGGATCCCGGCGTGGAGGAACATAGGAGAAGCCCGACCGCCGGTCGGGAGGCCCCGATCACGGACCAGGCGATGGTGGAGCACCCCGCCCCCCCCACCGGGGAGTCGGATCCCCCCCCCCAACCAGGCCACCCCCCGCAACATGAAGGACGAGGTCCTGCTGGGTAGGACCACACGTGAACTCGGCCCAACTCGGCGGGCACTCAGCCCATCACGCGTGGAGAATCGCCGGGGGCCCGACCGGCGCCGAGCCGACGCCAATGGCGTCGATTCTCCAGCCACCGGAGAATCAGCGACAGGGCGGCGTCGCATGAACCAAGTCCCCCCTCCCCCGCCTGCCGATTCTCCGGCCCGGCTTGGGGTCGGAGAATCCCGCCCATGATCTTTTGAATGAGATTTTAAGCCAAGGTCCTGTCTTCTAATTATGTAATGCACGATAGAAACATAAGCGGTGGATTCTTTGTTCCTGAGACTAAGCGTTGATGCCGGGGCAGGATTTATGGAGTTCTCTGACAGCAAAACTGGCGCCACACCTGGTCCAATTTAGCGACTGTTCAGGGGCTAGCACCGGCACCACGTGGAACACGCTCAGTTCCATGGAAAATGATGTCAGATTCACTGGGATCAGGATTGACACTCGAGAGGCTAACAAGCTGCAGCCACATATTCACACCTCACTCCCCACACACACTTGTCCCAACCAACAAGATGGCACTGGTTGTGCAGGAGCGCATCCATCCTATTGATAGGTCGGCTGGGGGAGAGTGTACCTTGGAGACGTGGTCTGGGGGGGCACCCATATGACCTTTTGCCCTAAGTTCACAGTGGGTAGTCAGCGGCGTGCACAGCCGCATGGCTGCCTGGTAGGCTGCGGCAATAGTGCTCCATGCCCATCCACTCCAACCCCATGACCCACCTCCTGGCCACCCCCTGCTACTCTCCCCGGCCCTGGCAGGAGCCCCCCGGCTATCGGCACAACTGTCAGCACACTATGACAATGTTGGACACTTTCTGTACCCCATCTCTCTCTCCCTCATCACCCATGGCGCTTGTTTCATGATTTTTGAAAGCACAAGTGAACCTCGCCATCGGGAGTTCCGCCCGGTGTAGGCGGAGGATCACGGAGGCCACAGAGAATATCGTGTCAAGCCCGCTAATGATATGCAAACAGCGTTTACTGTAGGTGCGGAGTCGAATGCATTGACGCCGCTATCGAGGCACCGGAGAATTGCGATTTGTTGTGAACCCAGCGCCTGCCACAATTTTGCTGTCAAACCGATTCTCCGCCCAATCGCGTTTCGCGACCCCGGTGTCGGCTGGCAGAGAATCCCGCCCAAGATTTTTTAAATGTTCTTTGAAGTCTAAAAACAAGAAAATGGAACAATTGGGTTATCGACAAAAGTATAGAATATAAAAGTCAAGATTTAATGGTGAACATATGTTGAACATGAGCACAAAGTGTAGACTTGAGCTCCATAACCTGATTTACGAGTCCATAACAAATCTGTTGAGACAATGAAAAAGGGACAGATTCCTTAAAATGTTTCCAGATCCAAAGAAATTCAAATGCAAGGAAATACTTCAAAAATATGATCGGCATTCATTAGAAGAACATAGAACATAGAACTGTACAGCACAGTACAGGCCCTTCGGCCCACGATGTTGTGCCGAACTAGTCTGAAACTAAGATCAAATCAACCTACTCCCAATCATTCTAGTGCACTCCATATGCCTATCCAATAACTGCTTGAAAGTTCCTAAAGTGTCCGACTCCACTACCATAGCTGGGAGTTCGTTCCATGCCTCAACCACTCTCTGAGTAAAGAACCTACCTCTGACATCCCTCATATATCTTCCACCATGAACCTTATAGTAATGCCCCCTTGTAACAGCTACATCCACCCGAGGAAAAAGTCGCTGAACGTCCACTCTATCTATCCCTCTCATCATCTTATACACCTCTATTAAGTCACCTCTCATCCTCATTCCCTCCAATGAGAAAAGCCCTAGCTCCCTCAACCTTTCCTCACAAGACCTATCCTGCAAACCAGGCAGCATCCTGGTAAATCTCCTTTGCACCCTTTGCAATGCTTCCACATCCTTCCTATAATGAGGTGACTGGAACTGCACACAATACTCCAAATGTGGTCTAACCAAGGTCTTGTACAGTTGCAGCATAACCTCGCGGCTCTTGAACTCAATCCCCCTGTTAATAAATGCTAACACACTATAGGTTTTCTTCACGACTCTATCCACTTGGGTGGCAACTTTCAGAGATCTATGGACATGAACACCGCGATCTCTCTGCTCCTCCACATTCTTCAGAACCCTGCCGTTAACCATGTAATCCGCATTCAAATTTGTCCTACCAAAATGAATCACCTCACACTTATCAGGGTTAAACACCATCTGCCACTTTTCAGCCCAGCTCTGCATCCTATCATTGTCCTTTGCAGCCTACAACAGCCCTCCACATTATCCACTATTCCACCAATCTTGGTCTCATCAGCAAATTTACTAACCTAACCTTCAACTCCATCATCCAAGTAATTGATAAAAATCACAAAGAGCAGAGGACCCAGCCCTGATCCCTGTGGTACACTGCTGATGACTGGGCTCCAGGATGAAAATTTAGCATCTACCGCCACCCTCTGTCTTCTATGTGATAGCCAGTTACTGATCCAATCGGCCAAATGTCCCTCTATGCCATGCCTCCTTACTTTGTGCATGAGCGGACCATGGGGCACCTTATCAAACGCCTTACTAAAATCCATGTATACGATATCAACTGCTCTACCTTCATCTATGTACTTAGTTACCTCCTCAAAGAATACAATCAAACTTGTGAGGCAAAACTTACCCCTCACAAGGCCGTGCTGACTATCCTGGATTAAGCTGTATCTTTCCAAATGATAATAAATCTTATCCCTCAGGACCCTTTCCAATAATTTACCGATGACCACAGTGAAACTAATCGGCCTATAATTCCCAGGGTTATACCTATTCCCTTTCTTGAACAAGGGGACAACATTCGCCTCTCTCCAGTCTTCTGACACTATTCCTGTAGACAGTGAGGACATAAAGATCAAAGCCAAAAGCTCTGCAATCTTATCCCTCGCCTCCCAAAGAATCCTAGGATATATCCCATCAGGCCCAGGGGACTGATCTAACTTCAGGCTTCTCAAAATTTCTAACACATCTTCCTTCTGAATATCTACCTCCTCCAGCCTACCAGCCTGTATCACACTATCCTCCTCAACAATATGGCCCCTCTCCTTTGTGAACACTGAAGAAAAGTATTCATTTAGGGCCTCTCCTATATCTTCAGACTCCATGCACACATTCCCACTACTGTCCTTGACCGGCCCTAACTTCACCTTGGTCATTCTTTTATTCCTCACATAAGTGTAAAAAGCCTTGGGGTTTTCCTTGATCCTATCCACCAAGGACTTCTCCTGCCCCCTCCTAGCTCTCCTTAGCCCTTTCTTGAGCTCCTTCCTAGCTACCTTGTATCCCTCAAGTGCCCTAACTGAACCTTGTTTCTCATCCTTACATAAGCCCCCTTCTTCCTCTTGACAAGACATTCAACCTCTTTTGTAAACCATGGTTCCCTCATTCGACCACTTCTTCTCTGCCTGACAGGGACATACATGTCAAGGACACATAGGCTGCAAGTGTTGGGCACACTGGACAAGTGGGGCTTGTTCAAGGATCAGCTACTGCGTGTTCTTGATAAGTATGTACCGGTCAGGCAGGGAGGAAGGCGTCGAGCGAGGGAACTGTGGTTTATCAAGGAAGTGGAATCTCTTGTTAAGAGGAAGAAGGAGGCCTATGTGAAGATGAGGTGTGAAGTTTCGATTGGGGCGATGGAGAGTTACAAGGTAGCGAGGAAGGATCTAAAGAGAGAGCTAAGACGAGCAAGGAGGGGACATGAGAAGTATTTGGCAGGAAGGATCAAGGAAAACCCAAAAGCTTTCTATAGGTATGTCAGGAATAAGCGAATGACTAGGGAAAGAGTAGGACCAGTCAAGGACAGGGATGGGAAATTGTGTGTGGAGTATGAAGAGATAGGCGAGATACTAAATGAATATTTTTTGTCAGTATTCACTCAGGAAAAAGATAATGTTGTGGAGGAGAATGCTGAGCCCCAGGCTAATAGAATAGATGGCATTGAGGTACGTAGGGAAGAGGTGTTGGCAATTCTGGACAGGCTGAAAATAGATAAGTCCCCGGGACCTGATGGGATTTATCCTAGGATTCTCTGGGAGGCCAGGGAAGAGATTGCTGGACCTTTGGCTTTGATTTTTATGTCATCATTGGCTACAGGAATAGTGCCAGAGGACTGGAGGACAGCAAATGTGGTCCCTTTGTTCAAAAAGGGGAGCAGAGACAATCCCGGCAACTATAGACCGGTGAGCCTCACGTCTGTAGTGGGTAAAGTCTTGGAGGGGATTATAAGAGACAAGATTTATAATCATCTAGATAGGAATAATATGATCAGGGATAGTCAGCATGGCTTTGTGAAGGGTAGGTCATGCCTCACAAACCTTATTGAGTTCTTTGAGAAGGTGACTGAACAGGTAGATGAGGGTAGAGCAGTTGATGTGGTGTATATGGATTTCAGCAAAGCGTTTGATAAGGTTCCCCACGGTAGGCTATTGCAGAAAATACGGAGGCTGGGGATTGAGGGTGATTTAGAGATGTGGATCAGAAATTGGCTAGCTGAAATTAGACAGAGGGTGGTGGTTGATGGGAAATGTTCAGAATGGAGTACAGTCACAAGGATCTGTTCTGGGGCCGTTGCTGTTTGTCATTTTTATCAATGACCTAGAGGAAGGCGCAGAAGGGTGGGTGAGTAAATTTGCAGACGATACTAAAGTCGGTGGTGTTGTCGATAGTGTGGAAGGATGTAGCAGGTTACAGAGGGATATATATAAGCTGCAGAGCTGGGCTGAGAGGTGGCAAATGGAGTTTAATGTGGAGAAGTGTGAGGTGATTCACTTTGGAAGGAATAACGGGAATGCGGAATATTTGGCTAATGGTAAAGTTCTTGAAAGTGTGGATGAGCAGAGGGATCTAGGTGTCCATGTACATAGATCCCTAAAGTTGCCACCCAGGTTGATAGGGTTGTGAAGAAGGCCTATGGAGTGTTGGCCTTTATTGGTAGAGGGATTGAGTTCCGGAGTCGGGAGGTCATGTTGCAGCTGTACAGAACTCTGGTACGGCCGCATTTGGAGTATTGCGTACAGTTCTGGTCACCGCATTACAGGAAGGATGTGGAGGCTTTGGAGCGGGTGCAGAGGAGATTTACCAGGATGTTGCCTGGTATGGAGGGAAAATCTTATGAGGAAAGGCTGATGGACTTGAGGTTGTTTTCGTTGGAGAGAAGAAGGTTAAGAGGAGACTTAATAGAGGCATACAAAATGATCAGGGGGTTGGATAGGGTGGACAGTGAGAGCCTTCTCCCGCGGATGGAAATGGCTGGCACGAGGGGACATAACTTTAAACTGAGGGGTAATAGATATAAGACAGAGGTCAGAGGTAGGTTCTTTACGCAAAGAGTAGTGAGGCCGTGGAATGCCCTACCTGCTACAGTAGTGAACTCGCCAACATTGAGGGCATTTAAAAGTTTATTGGATAAACATATGGATGATAATGGCATAGTGTAGGTTAGATGGCTTTTGTTTCGGTGCAACATCGTGGGCCGAAGGGCCTGTACTGCGCTGTATTGTTCTATGTTCTATGACACGCAGTATTTGCTCCTTGAACAAGCTTCAAATCTCAATTGTGCCTATCCCTGACAGTTCCCGTTTCCATCTTATGCTCCCCAATTCTTGCCTAATCGCATCGTAATTACCCTTCCCCCTGTTATAAACCTTGCCCTGCCGTATGTTCTTATCCCTCTCCATTGCTATAGTGAAAGTCACCAAATTGTGGTCACTATCTCCAAAGTCACCAAATTGTGGTCACTATCTCCACAACCAAATCTAATACTTGGCCCGGTTCATTACCCTGTACCAAATCCAATGTGGCCCCACCTCTTGTCGGTCTATCCACATATTGTGTGAGGAAACCCTCCTGTACACACTGGATAAAAACAGCCCCATCCAAACTGTTCGAACTATAGTGGTTCCAATCAATATTTGGAAACTTAAAGTCACCCATGACAACTACCCTGTGACTACTGCACCTATCCAAAATCTGTATTGCAATCTTTTCCTGCACATTTCTGTTACTATTTGGGGGCCTATAGAAAACTCCTTTCCTATTTCGAACTTCAGCCCACACTACCTCGGTAGACAGATCCTCCTCAAACTGCCTTTCTGCAGCCATTATACTATCATAGAATTTACAGTGCAGAAGGAGGCCATTTGGCCCATCAGGTCTGCACCAGCTCTTGGAAAGAGCACCCGACCCAAGGTCAACACCTCCACCCTATCCCCATAACCCAGTAACCCCACCCAACACTAAGGGCAATTTTAGACACTAAGGGCAATTTATCATGGCCAATCCACCTAACCTGCACATCTTTGGACTGTGGGAGGAAACCGGAGCACCCGGAGGAAACCCACGCACACACGGGGAGAACGTGCAGACTCCGCACAGACAGTGACCCAAGCCGGAATCGAACCTGGGACCCTGGAGCTGTGAAGCAATTGTGCTATCCACAATGCTACTGTGCTTATCCTTGATTAACAATGCTACTCCTCCACCTATTTTACCACTTTCCCTAATCTTACTGAAACATCGAAACCCCGGAACCTTCAACAACCATTCCTGCCCCTGTTCTATCCACGTCTCCGTAATGGCCAGGTATCAATCCATGCTTCAAGCTCACCAACCTTTTTCCTGATGCTCCTCGCTTTGAAGTAGACACACTTCAAACCACCTTCATGCTTGCAGGTCCACTCTTGTGACCTAGGTACCTTGGTACCTTCCTCAGTACTGCACTACCCTCAACTTCGTGAACTCCAGCAACGCTATCTCCTGGACTACAAATCAGTTTCCCATGGGGCTGCTTTAGCACAGGGCTAAATTGCTGGCTTTGAAAGCAGACCAATCAGACCAGCAGCACGGTTCAATTCCCGTACCAGCCTCCCCGAATAGGCGCCGGAATGTGGCGACTAGGGGCTTTTCACAGTAACTTCATTTGAAGCCTACTGGTGACAATAAGCGATTTTCATTTTTTTTCATCGCCCTGCCAAATTTGTTTAACCCCCCCCGAAGAGCTGTAGTAAATCTCCCTCCCATGATATTGGGTCACCTCTGATTCAGGTGTAACCCGTCCTGTTTGTACAGGTCCCACCTTCCCCAGAATGTGCTCCAATTATCCAAGTAACTGAAACCCTCCCTCCTGCACCATCCCTGTAGCCACGTGTTTAACTGCACTCTTCCCCCAGTTCCTTACCTCGTTAGCACGTGGCACTGGCAGCAACCCAGAGATGACAACACAGTCTGTCCTGGCTCTCAGCTTCCACCCTAGCTCCCTGAATTCCTCTTTTACATCTCCGTCCCTTTTCCTATCTATGTCGTTGGTACCGATGTGTACCACAACTTGTGGCTGCTCCCCCTCCCCATTAAGGATCCTGAAAACACGATCAGAGACATCACGGACCTTGGCACCCGGGAGGCACCACACCAACCATGAGCCTCTATCGTTGCCCCAGAACCGCCTTCCGTACCTCTTACTATAGAGTCTCCAATAAATAATGCTCTCCTGCTCTCCCCCCTTCCCTTCTGAGCCACAGGGACAGACTCAGTGCCAGAGACCTGGTCACCGTGGCTTACCTCTGGTGGACACCCCCCCCCAACAGTATCCAAAACGGAATACCTGTTATTGTGGGGAACAACCGCAGGGGATCCCTGCATTGACTACTTCTTCCCCCTCCTTTTTAAACGTCACCCAGCTACCTTCATTCTTAGGAGTAACCACATCCCTGTAGCTTCTATCTATAACGGACTCTGCCTCCCGAATGATCCTCAGTTCATCCAACTCCAGCTCCAGTTCCCTAACACGGTTTTTGAGGAGCTGGAGATGGGTGAACTTCCCACAGGTGAACTCAGCAGGGCCATTGACGGTGTCCCTCACCTCGAACATCCTGCAGGAGGAACATTGCACTGCCATCCCTTTAATTTATCCACTTGACAATTACAGAAAAAAAAAAGCTTACCTGATTTTCACACTCCCCGACACCAGCTTTCAACTTGTCCCCGCAGTCTATCCTCACTGAGAGCTCGCTATCCTCGCTGAGGAGGTTAAGGGGATTTATTTTCTTTCACAGGATGTGAGCATCGCTGCCTTTGTTGCCCATCTCTAATTTCCCTTCACAAGGTGGTGATGAGCCGTCTTCTTCAAGCTCTGCCCTCCAGGTGATGGAGGTACACCCACAGTGCAGTTAGGAAGGGTTCTGACCCAGCGACAGTCAAGGAATGACAAGATAGTTTCAAGTCAGGATTGGAGTGGCTTAGAGGGGAACTTACAAGTGGTAGTGCTCCCATGCATCTGCTGTTCTTGTCCTTTCAGGTGTTCGAGGTTGTGGGTTTAGAAGGTGCTGTTGAGCCTTGTGAGTTGCTGCAGTGCAACTTGTAAATTGCTACCACTAATGTGTCACTGGTAGGGAGGGGTGAGTGTTGACGGTGGTGGATAGGATGCCAATCAAGTGGGCTGCTTTGTCCTGAATGGAGTTGAGCTTCCTGAGTGTTGTTGGAGCTGCACTCAACCAGGCAAGTGGAAAGTATTCCATCAAACTCCTGTGTGCCTTGGAGATGGTGGACAGGCTTTGGGAAGTCAAGAAGAGAATTCCAGCCTCTGACCTGCTCTTGGAACCACAGTATTTATGTGGCTGGTCTAGTTTAGATTTTGGTCAATGTTAAGCCCATGATGTTGAGAGTGGGGGTTTCAGTGATGGCAATGACACTGAATATCAAGGGGTGATGGTTTGATTCCCTCTTGTAGGAGATGGTCATTGCCTGGCACTTGTGTATCACAAATGTAACTTGCCACATGTCAGCCCAAGCCTGAATGTTGTCCAGGTCTTGCTCAGTAAGGATACAGCCTGCTTTAGTACCTGAGGAGCTGCAACTTATGCTGACCATTGTGTAATCATCAGCGACCATCCCCACTTCTAACCCTATGTTGGAAGGAAGGTCATTGATGAAGCAAATTAAAATGGGTGGGCCTGGTACCCTGAGGAACTCCTGAAGTGTGCCCTGGAACTGAGATGATTGATCTCCAACCACTACGACCATCTTCCTTTGTGCTCAGCATGAATCCAGACAGTGAAGAGTTTTTGTCCTGATTCCCATTGATTCCAGTTTTGCTAGGGCTGCTTGTCGCCGCACTCAGTCAAATGCTGCCCTGATGGTAAGGGCAGTAGCTCTTACCTCGTGATTTGATAAAGATAGTTAAAATTCTGAAGCGGTTAACCAGAGTACAGGGTCTAGAACAATGGAACATGATATCTGATTAAGAATTAAGGACAGGTAATGGGAGAAACATTTTTCACAGGTTATGAGTTTGTGTAATTTACTACAAGTGTTAGGGTCATAGCGAGACCAGGGCAGAATTTTAAATTCCTCCCCACCAGTGGGTTTTAGGCAAGTGTAAAATTCATCTGGTGACCCTTCCACTGTGCTTCTGTCTGCCTCAACTTCTTTGCAATTTTACAATAGGACAGGAGAGGACTAAATCGTCTTGCCTGCCCTTGCCCTAATTGAGACCCTTACATGGCTAATTATGGCCTCTTAAGGATCGTTTCCTGCCCAGCCTCAATTTTCAGGCTGGCAAGAAGAGTTCAGGGATAGGGGGAAACTCAAAAAGTTACCCTGCTCATGCTTTGGGTGGGAAGGGAGGGTTGGGGATGTTCACCTCCATCAACAGCCTGCTTTCAACATTAGGTCCCCCACCTCCCTCCCCTCACCGAGCCTCTCCTCGCCTCACCCTAATACCCTCATACTTAACTGATCCTGGACTCCTGGCACTTCGACTCTTGGAACTGTTGAAGTCCCAGCCCTGTCCATTGACACTTCTGGCGCTAAACTGTTTTCTCTTAAAAATGTAATGAAATCCAAGCACAAGTAAGTTAACGCCATAGTTGTTTCACTGGGTAAGTAACATCTGGAGTAGTAATCCAAAAAACATGAATCAAATTCATGCACCACAGTTTCAGAATTTGAATGCAGCTTAAAAAGAAAACTGTAAATAAAAATTGAAAGTTACAGAAGTGCCCACAAAACTGTTTAGTTTATTGTTAAATTTCAACTTCCTATAAGAAAAGAAGCCTGCCATGTTTATCTATTTTGGTTTATATGTGATTCCAGTCGAAGTCAACATTGTTCCCTCTTAGAACATAGAACATACAGTGCAGAAAGAGGCCATTCGGCTCATCGAGTCTGCACCGACCCACTTAAGCCCTCACTTCCATCCTATCCCCGTAACCCAATAACCCCTCCTTACCTTTTTGGTCACTAAGGGCAATTTATCATGACCACTCCACCTAACCTGCACATCTTTGGACTGTGGGAGGAAACCGGAGAACCCCCCACGCAGACACAGGGAGAACGTGCAGACTCCGCACAGACAGTGACCCAAGCCGGGAATCAAACCTGGGACCCTGGAGCAGTGAAGCAACTGTGCTAACCAATGTGCTGCCGTGCTGCCCTGCCCTGATCTGATCTGAATACTGGACAATGCATGTTGGCCTGATCATGTTATCCACCTCCTGAAAATGATTTTAAAAATGTGGGACTGGGAATTTTCCTGGATTTTCTTCCATTCCACTGCTGTAATTTCTTGATAGTTAGGGCAGCTGTGTGGAAATAGTTTCAAGGAAATTCCATTCTCAGTGATTTAGCTCCTCTAATATAGTTGGAGGCCAAATGCACAACAAGGCTGAACACCCTCTGATTTTGAATTCAATGCTTGACTGATCTCTTTCACGTTGCAATGGCCTCTTACAACTTTGATTGATGGATAGATTGAAGGTGCAAAATTGTGCTTTTAGAAGTTACTTTCATGATTTAGGGTGTATATTTTACTAGTACAGCTGTTCCTGAATAATTGCTGTAATTTATTATTGAAATAGCATTATTTTTAGCACAATTGTACAAGAGCCAAAAACTGAGTCTAATGATTCATTTGAGTTCCTTTTGGAGAAAGCTGTTCCTGATTTTTCAACAATTTAACCCATTCCCCCCAAAAAATCTCAAAGCAATGACAGGGCCATTTTAAGAATTGACACTTACTTGTTTTACTGGGTCATCAGTTTCAGAGGTAACACTCGTGTCTGAGTCAGACTTTTGTGGGTTCAAACAGACTCTAGAGAATTGAGGCATAATCTAGGTGTCTGATGCCACAGTACAATACTGAGTGGGTGCTCTAATGAGCAAGTGTCGTTTTTCAGATAAAATGGTACACTGAGGCACCACCTGCTCCCTCAGGTGGACATCAATTATCCCACACCACTAGCTGAGCAACAACAGGGGAGATTGATAGAATCTAGTTTTGTTCATAGTTTTATTCGTACAGGGACTAGTTGAATGCATATAGCTAAGAAGCAAAATATTAAAAATGTCTTGACTGTGGGAACCCAGTCATTTTCTCATATAATGAATTAACCATTGTATTCAGTACTGAGAACTGTGTAATCAACTGATCAATTCTAAAACATGGTGAAGCCTGAGAAAACATATCCTGTAAATAAACTGGTTTTGATAGGCACCAGTCAATCTTGAGTAATGTCCAATGTTTCATTAACTAGTTATCCTCTAAGTAACAGACATTCATTTGTACAAGCCAGGAGGTCTCAGCTGAGAATTAGAAGTCAATGAACGTAAATGAGGAGTTAAACCTGAGATAATAATTCCCTTAAAAGTAGGACCTCGTGTTCAAGGTCCTTTGTTCCTGAATCCTTGAATCATCTATCAGTTTGTTTGTGCTTATGCTTTTTGCCATGTGCTTGACTTTTTAATGTATTGTTTGATATTTCGTTTCTAAGTTTTATTTAGTTCTTATTCAAGTGTATACCAGTGAGTAACTAATAATAAAGTCGTATTTTTGACACCTCCACCAACCAGACTATCGATTCTTATTAGAAGAGAAAAATAAGAGTCCCAACAGAGATCTACCTGGTGTTCTGAGTAATATTTGCCTCTCAACAATATTTACCTCCAATAATCATTCACTTGATGAGTTTGTGGAAACTTGCTGTGCACAAATTGTTTCTTACATTAGAAGTGATGCCGCACATTACAATGACTGTAAAGCATCTTGGGATGTTTTGCAGTTCTGGAAAGTATTATATATACACAAGTTCATTTGTTTCTGATGAAAGACCATTGACCTGAAACATTAACTGTTTCTGGTTTGGCACACTGGGCTAAATAGCTGGCTTGTAAT
This sequence comes from Scyliorhinus torazame, assembly GCF_047496885.1. Lineage (NCBI taxonomy): Eukaryota > Metazoa > Chordata > Chondrichthyes > Carcharhiniformes > Scyliorhinidae > Scyliorhinus > Scyliorhinus torazame. The sequence continues at coordinate 124,780,310 of NC_092709.1, forward strand.
GCAGCGGAGCAGGTTCAATTCCCGGACCAGCCTCCCCGAACAGGCGCCGGAATGTGGCGACTAGGGGCTTTTCACAGTAACTCCATTGAAGCCTACTTGTGACAATAAGTGATTATTATTATTATCTCCCTAGAGGGTGCCCATCCTACTGAGTGTTTCCAGCATTTTCTGCTTATATTTAAGATTTCCAGGATTCACAGTCCCCTGCTTTATTTCAGAGTTCTCTTGCAGATTCATGTGAACAACATTGCAGGAAGTTGGCGGCACTGGCTGCTTTGTGGCTCACCCTACGGGACCCTCGGGGAAACAGGATATTCCCTCCTGATCTCCATCTCATCGAGGAGCCTCCCCAGGTCTGCATCCCTAAATCATGGGGCAGGTCTACTCGACGCCATGGCTGCGAGCTGAGTGGGGCTGGCCGTGCAAGTGCTGTTTAAGAGCTGCTTGACCTTGTTAGCGGGAGGCTGGTGAGCGTGGTCCCGGCGAATCAGCTGCCAAGCCTTCGTTTGCGGCAAAAAACCCTTGGGGCCTCGTTAACTGGACCAATTTACGTTGAATAGCGTTGCCGGCCTCACTGGGCCGAGCGCCGGGAAACTCGTGGCAGTTCCCGCTCGCAACAACTCATAAAAATCTTTCCGGAGTATGATTATCATTCAATCTAACAGCCCAGTTAGAATTGTTTAAAATGATCGTTATAAATCATCTACAGTAAGCACATTGTGACATGTTTTCCTCAATAAGAATAACGAGGACGGGTTAAATCATAGTGAGCTGTTAACTTTAAGTGATTTTTTTTTCTTAGTGAGAAAAGTTTGTTGTGTCTGGGCTTCAGTTATTTCCCCAACTTTTGTACGCAGTTAATGTTAGAACCTGCCAGACATTAATCAATACTGTGCCCAATGAGTTGCACAGTATTGATTCATGGTGAGAACAGCGTTAGGACCTGAAACTGTATCTTCCTTTTGAATCTGAATAAAGCAGCACAGAAACCCAAGTGGTAATTGCGTTCTCGGCAGTTTTAAATTAAAACATACCCCAAGCTCTGGGCAGCTGCCAAGTGGTTAGGTCTACCCTGATTGCTCTTGATATAATGCCATTCTGCGGCCTGTGATAACTACATTTCTTTGCTCTCAGCCCATGTCACATCAGTCAGCCTGTAGTGCTCAGATGTCCATTAAAAGATTAGAAAGTCACCTCTACTGTTTCCTGGAAATCCTCCACCATGTCATTGAGTAATGGTTTGTCCAAAACTTCACAGGAGTATTTGATAAATTGCTATGTGCGTTTTGCTTCCTATTTCTCAGTGAAGTGTAGGAGGATTAGTAACTCAAGTGGTTAGGCATTTATCTGCCGACCAGAAGAATGTGAGTTTGAGGTTCAAGATTCACAGTTATTCAACCTCACTTGTGTCGGTTAACTGGTTGAAGCAGTTCTCAGCTATGCTGCAAAGTGGGGTGTTACAAGTCGAGGTACCCCACTTGGAAGGGAAGGAGACAAAGGAAGGGAGTGCCTTATTAGTACAAAGTAAGTTATTTGGGGATGAGTGACTGCCATCTAAAAACATCTAAAGCTGACATGTAGTTGCAAATGAGCAGAGAGGGAAAAAACTAGGAGCATCAAAATAAATTCTACTTCTGACAGGAGAACATTTTCACAATTAAATGTGATGCCATGCACTGTCAAATATACCAGCCATTTGAAGAATTAACAGTCCAATTAACCTAATGTTGAAGTGAAACTATTTATTTTTAAACATTCATTCACAGGATGAGAGCTTTTTTGGCTTTTGAAACACGTTAGAGTCCATTGTAAAGGATGTAATAGCAGAGCATTTAGAAATATATAATATACTCAAGCAGAGTCTGCATGAATTTATGAAGGGAAAATCATGCCTGACAAATTTATTAGAATTCCTTGAGATGGTAATAAGCAGGATAGATACAGGGAACCAGTAAATGTAATATACTTGGATTTCCAAAAAGCATTTGATAAGGTACCACACAAAAGTCTACTTAATAAGATAATAGCCCATGGCTAGTACATTAGCATGGATAGAGGATTGATTAATTAATAGAAGAAACAGTTGGGATAAGAGGGGCATTTTCAGGATGGCAACCTGTAACTAGTGGAGTGACACAGGGATCAGTGCTGGGGTCACAATTATTTACAATATGTTAATGACTTAGATGAAGGAAATCAATGTGCTATTGCCAAGGTCACAAAGATAGGTGGGAAGGCAACTGCTGAGGCTGACACAAAGAATCTACAGAGGGATGCAGACAGGTAAAGTGAGTGGGAAAAAACTTGGCGGATGGAATATTATGTAGGAAAATGTGAAGTTATGCACTTTGGAGGAAGAATAATGAAGCTGGCTATTATTTAAATGGAGAAAGACTGCAGAACACAGTAGCACTGCGGGATTTGGGGATCCTCGTACATAAATCACAAAAAAAGGCATCCAAGTTCTTCAGATAAGGGAAGGCAAATAGAATGTTGGTCTTTATTTCAAAGGGAATGGAGTATAAAAATAGAGAAGTCTTTCGAAAGCTATACAAGGCACGAGTTAGACCTGAAATACTGTGAACAGTTTTGGTCCTATTATGTAAGGAAAGATACACTGGCAATGGAGGCAGACCAGAGAAGGTTCACTAGGTTGATCCTAGCTATGGAGGGTTTTGCTTATGAGGAAATATTGAGTAGGTTGTGCCTGTATTCATTGGAGTGTAAAAAAATGAGATGCGATCTTATTGTGACATTTAGGATTCTCAGGTAGTTTGACAGGGTAGATGCTGAGAGGTTATTTTCCCTTAACGGAGTGCCTAGGACCAGAGGGCATAACCCCAGAGTTAGGGATCGTCCATTTAAAACAGAGATGAGGAGTAATTTCTTCTGTCAGAGGATAGTGAATCTGTGGAATTCTTTATCGCAGAGGGCTGTAGAGCAGAATTTTTCAAACTTTTTTGCCTGGGACCCATTTTTACCAACCGGCCGTCCTTCGGGTCCCACGTCGGCCTACCTTTGCGGCCTATGCCGGCCGACATTAGCAACCCACCATTTTCTCTTAACTTTAATGTGAGAGGTGAACCTGGGCTTATATTCTATTGTCTAGAGTAGCGAAGAATGAGAAATTATCTAATTGGACAGGCATTATTCTCTCAGGCGTCTACAGAGCAGATGCAGAATGTAAATTTTCCTCAGATGGGTGGTTTACAGCCTGTGGATATAGTCTGCAAATTACAATGCGACAATTTTAGACACCGATGAGGAGAAATTACTTAACTCAAAGTATTGTGAATCTTTTTAATCTCTAAAATTCCCTATCAAAGAGACTTCTGCAGGCTCAGCCATTGCACATATTCAAGATAGACTGAATTGAATTTTAAAAGAAAATCTTCTCCTGGGTCAGCATGCTGACGTCAGGAGGGGGCGATATTTCTCTCTGGGCTCCGGGCATGCGCATTGATGAGCGGGCACACATGCGCGGTGCGCCTGCATCTTTAAAGCCGGTCGCGGCCGTCATTTTTAAAGCCACTTGCAGCTGCCATTTTAAAAATTCCTGAATTCTCGCGATTGGGAATGCCACGATGGATGACTCCGTGACCCGCAGGACATTCGCCCGCAACCCACACACGGGTCGCGTGCCCCACTTTGAAAAGCATGCTGTAGAGGCTGGATTGTCAAGTATGTTCAAGGCCGAGGCTGACAGATTTTTAGTCAGTAAGGGAATTTAGGGTTATGGGGATAAGACAGGAAAGTGGAGCTGAGGGTTATCACATCAGATCAGTCATGATCTCATTGAATGGTGAAGCAGGCATGATGGGCTGAATGGCCTACTTCTGCTCCTTCGTCTTCTGGTCTTATCGCAAGCCAACTTTGTTGCCCTCATTAAAGACCCTTGAGAAGGTGACGGTGAGCCGCCACATTGAACTACTGTACTCTTTGTGTTTGAAGTATGATCACAGTGCTGCTAAGTAAAGGATTTTGATCCAGGACAGCAAAGAACAATTGCTATATATCCAAAGCAGAATGATGTGTGACATGGAGAGGAACTGATGGATGATGGTGTTCCCATGCATCTGCTCTCTTGTCCTAGACAGTAGCGGTCATGGGTTTGGGATTTTCTGTTGCAGAAGTCTTAGTGAACTGCTTCAGCACATCTTGTCGATACACACTGTGACCATCGTGGTGGCAGAGAGAGTGAACGTTTAAGGTGGTGAATGGTGTCAATTAGCTGAGCTGTATTGCGCTGGGTGGTGTTGGGGATGCACTCATTCAGGCTTGTGTTTGGTAGCTCGTGGAAAGGCTTTGGGGAGTTAAAAGGGAAGACATTCACCATATAATACTAAATCTCTGATCTGCTCTTGTAGCTACAGCATTTGTGTAGCTGATCCAGTTCCATTTCTGGTCAACAGTGACCTCTGAGGATATTCACGTTGGGAGATTTTCTGTTTGTAATGCTATTGACTGTGAAGAGGAGATGCTTAGATTCTGCTTTGGGAGACAGTCTTGCCTGGTACATGTTTGGTATGAAAATATTACTTGCCACTTATCAGCCCAAGCTTAGATGTCATCCGGGCCTTGCTGCTTGCTACCACTGTCAATGACATCTTCTGTCACCTTGCTGAAAATTGAGAGTACATAGATGGGGTGGCAATTGGCTGAATTGGATTTGTCCCGTTTTTATGGTCAGGAGATACCTTGGCAAATCTGGTAAATGTCAGTGTTGTAGCTGTATTGGAATAGTTTGGTTAAGGGAGCAGCTAGTTCCAGAGAACAAGGGTGGGATTCTCCGTTGCTTAACGCTGATATTGTAATCGACGATCAGGCGGAGAATCCCTTTTGACGCCGAAATCGGGGGCGGGGACTATTTTGGGAGGCTGCTCCCCCTCCAAAACGGCGTCATCGGGGAGTACGGCGCACGCCATTGGGACGGCCTCAGGACGTCACCTGAGGCCCTCCCCCGATGCTCCGCCGCCGAGGGGCCAAGTTCCCAACGGCGCGGGACACGTGTGCTCTGAGTTTTCGTCAGCCTCGCGTGGAGGCTGTGGACTATGGTCAGAGCCAGCACAGTCAGGGTGGGGGGGCTTCTGGGGGGACTGATGGGGGGGTGGTCCATGGGTGGCGAGGGGGGGAACAGGGTGGAACTAACTGGCAGGCCGCGTCCGCGCGCCATGTTGTACGGCGCGACCGCTGCAGGTCATCGCCATGCGCATGCGCAGCCACGGACCCGCTAATACTCCGGCCGTTTATGTCAGGAACGCCGGAAGTTTTAAGTGGCGGGGCTGCTAGCCCACCATTGGGCGGAACTTCGCTGCGGGGGCGGCGTGACTTTTTCATCATAAAAGTAGACACGTTCTCCGGACATAGCCTCAAAATCGGAGAATCCAGCCTGTGGTAGTATGCATTAGAGGTCATGTGGGACTGTGAAGCCGTGATGTCATTGGCTGACAGATCCCGAGTCCTGGTTGGCTACTGACCTCTAGCTCCGCCTTGAAGGCGGAGTATAAGAACCTGGAGTTCTCCCCCGCAAGCCAGTCAGCTACTGAACTGCGGGGAACAAGTCACGCTTAATAAAGCATCATCGACTTCATCTCTATTCGTCTCTCGTGAGTCTTTGTGCGCTACAATTTATTAAGCGTGCTTAAAAGAACTATGGAGCTCAGGATCATCCCGGAATGCCTGAGGATCAGCCCCAACGCAGTGAACTCAGCAGCAGTTTTCAAACACTGGCAGACTTGTTTCGAGGCCTACCTCAGAACGGCCCCCGGCCGGGTCACAGAAGACCAGAAACTACAGGTCCTGCACTCGAGGGTAAGCCCGGAAATTTTCCCTCTCATCGAAGACGCAGAGGATTACCAGACGATGTTCGCAGCACTAAAAAGCATCTATGTTCGCCCAGAGAACCAGATCTACGCACGCTACCAACTCGCAACGAGACGGCAAAGTCCCGGAGAATCGATAGATGATTTCTACGCCGCGCTACTAATTTTGGGACGGGCCTGCAGCTGCCCGCCGGTAAACGCGATGGAACACACGGACATGTTGATGCGTGATGCTTCTGTGGCTGGTATGAACTCTTCCCAAATCCGCCAAAGACTTTTAGAAAAAGAGTCGCTAGGACTCTCAGAGGCACGGGCCCTTGCAGCCTCACTAGATGTGGCCGCGCGAAACGCCCGCGCCTACGGCCCCGACCGCGTGGCAGCCCCTTGGGCTCCGTGGACCCCCGTCGCGACAAACCCCCCCCTCCCCCCCCACCCCACAGGCTTGCGCAGTTCAGACGCCGAGTCGTCCCGGGGGAGCCCGCTGCTATTTCTGCGGCCAGGCGAAACACCCCCGGCAGCGCTGCCCGGCCTGCGCAGCAGCTTGTAAGAGCTGTGGGAAAAAGGGCCATTTCGCGGCTGTGTGCCGGTCCCGGGAGGTCGCCGCGGTCCCCGGCGAACAAGGATTCCTGCGCGCTTCTAACGCTCCCCAACCCCCCCCAGCGCCCCATGTACGACCCGTAGGTGCAACCAGTTTGGGTCCCGGCCACCGCTGTCCAGCGCCCCATGTACGACCCGCAGGCGCAACCAGTTTGGGTCCCGACTACCGCTGTCCCCGGAGAACAAGGCGATCTGCGCATTTCTGACGCTCCCCAACCCCCCCAGCGCCCCATGTGCGACCCGCAGGCGCCGCCATTTTGGGTCCCGGCCACCACGAGGGGAGGAGGAGCGCCGCCATCTTGGGATCCCCCAGACCTGTGCGACGCATGGGGACGGCCATTTTATCCACCCCCGCCGCCATCTTGTGACCCCCCAAGGCATGTGCGATGCATGGGGGCGGCCATTTTGTTCAACCCCGCCACCATCTGGGACGGCAACAACGGACCCCAGTGTCGACGGCTCCACGGGGTTCGAGGAAGACGCTCAAACACTACGATCACGTCTGGCCTCAATGACGCTGGACCAAGCACGGCCCCGGACGCTCCAGACGACGACAACAACGGTGCTGATAAACGGGCACGAGACACCATGCCTGGTCGACTCCGGGAGCACGGAAAGCTTCATCCACCCCGACACGGTAAGACGCTGTTTTTTGACCATCCGTCCCAGTGCGCAAAAGATTTCCCTAGCTGCAGGATCCCACTCCGTACAGATTAAAGGCTTCTGCATAGTGACCCTAACGGTGCAAGGGAGGGAGTTTAAAAACTACAGGCTCTACGTCCTTCCCCAACTCTGCGCGCCCACATTACTGGGATTAGATTTCCAGTGCAACCTGCAGAGCCTAACGTTTCAATTCGGCGGCCCAATACCCCCACTCACTATCTGCGGCCTCGCAACCCTCAAGGTTGAGCCCCCATCCTTGTTTGCAAACCTCACCCCGGATTGCAAACCCGTCGCCACTAGGAGCAGACGGTACAGCGCCCAGGACCGGACATTCATTCGGTCCGAAGTCCAGCGGCTACTGAAGGAAGGCATAATCCAGGCCAGCAACAGTCCCTGGAGAGCACAGGTGGTAGTAGTAAAGACAGGGGAGAAGCAAAGGATGGTCATAGACTATAGCCAGACCATCAACAGGTACACACCACTAGATGCGTACCCTCTCCCCCGCATATCCGACATGGTCAATCGGATTGCCCAATATAAGGTCTTCTCCACCGTGGACCTCAAGTCCGCCTACCATCAGCTCCCCATCCGCCCAAGTGACCGCAAGTACACAGCCTTCGAGGCAGACGGGCGATTATACCACTTCCTAAGGGTCCCATTTGGCGTCACAAACGGGGTCTCGGTCTTCCAACGAGAGATGGACCGAATGGTTGATCAACACGGGTTGCAGGCCACGTTCCCGTACCTCGACAACGTGACCATCTGCGGCCACGATCAGCAGGACCACGACGCCAACCTCCAAAAATTCCTCCAGACCGCTAAAGCCTTGAACCTCACATACAATGAGGACAAGTGCGTGTTTAGCACAAACCGGCTAGCCATCTTGGGATATGTAGTGCGCAATGGGATAATAGGCCCCGACCCCGAACGCATGCGCCCCCTCATGGAATTTCCCCTCCCGCACTGCTCAAAAGCCCTAAAACGCTGCCTGGGTTTTTTTTCATTTTACGGCCAGTGGGTCCCCCAGTACACAGACAAGGCCCGCCCCCTAATACAGACCACGACCTTCCCCCTGTCGACAGAGACTTGCCAGGCCTTCAGCCGCATCAAAGCGGATATCGCAAAGGCCACGATACGCGCCATCGACGAGTCCCTCCCCTTCCAGGTCGAGAGCGACGCCTCCGATGTAGCTCTAGCGGCCACCCTTAACCAAGCGGGCAGGCCCGTGGCCTTTTTCTCCCGAACCCTCCACGCTTCAGAAATCCGCCACTCCTCAGTGGAAAAGGAAGCCCAAGCCATAGTGGAAGCTGTGCGACATTGGAGGCATTACCTGGCCGGCAGGAGATTCACTCTCCTCACGGACCAACGGTCGGTAGCCTTCATGTTCGATAATGCACAGCGGGGCAAAATTAAGAACAACAAGATCTTAAGGTGGAGGATCGAGCTCTCCACCTTCAACTATGAGATCATGTATCGTCCCGGAAAGCTGAACGAGCCGTCCGACGCCCTATCCCGCGGCACATGTGCCAACGCACAAATTAACCGCCTCCAAACCCTCCACGAGGACCTCTGCCACCCGGGGGTCACTCGGTTCTACCACTTTATAAAGTCCCGCTACCTCCCCTACTCTGTGGAGGAGGTCCGTACAGTCACAAGGAACTGCCACATCTGCGCAGAGTGCAAACCGCACTTTTTCAGGCCGGATGGTGCGCACCTGATCAAGGCTTCCCGTCCCTTTGAACGCCTTGGTCTGGATTTCAAAGGGCCCCTCCCCTCCACCGACCGCAACATATACTTCCTGAACGTGGTGGACGAGTACTCCCGTTTCCCCTTCGCCATCCCCTGCCCTGACATGACAGCGGCCACAGTCATTAAAGCCCTTAACACCATATTCACACTGTTCGGTTGCCCCGCATACGTCCACAGCGACAGGGGGTCCTCCTTTATGAGTGACGAGCTGCGCCAGTTCCTGCTCAGCAACGGTATAGCCTCGAACAGGACGACCAGCTACAACCCCCGGGGGAACGGGCAAGTAGAGAGGGAGAACAGCACGGTCTGGAAGACCGTCCTACTGGCCCTACGGCCCAGGGACCTCCCAGTTTCACGGTGGCAGGAGGTCCTCCCGGACGCTCTCCACTCCATCCGGTCGCTACTTTGTACTAGCACTAACCAAACGCCTCATGAGCGCCTCCTTGTCTTCCCCAGGAAGTCCTCCTCTGGAACGTCGCTGCCGACCTGGCTGGCGGTCCCAGGACCCATCCTGCTCCGAAAACATGTGCGGGCGCACAAGTCGGACCCGTTGGTCGAGAGGGTTCGCCTCCTCCACGCGAACCCGCAGTACGCTTACGTGGAGTACCCCGACGGCCGACAGGACACGGTCTCCCTGCGAGATCTGGCGCCCGCCGGCAACACACACACCCCCCCGACACCAATCACCCCCTCCCTGCCACTGGCGCACCCCGCGAGCGCCCCCTTCCCGGGGGGATCGGTCCTCCTCCCAGGTCCGACCAGAAGTGAAGCGGAAGCAGAAACCGTAAGGCTCCCGGAGACGACAACACGGGAACAAGCACCACCACCGGGGCCGAGGCGATCGACGAGGACGACCAGACCGCCCGACCGACTTGTGGCATCAATGTAACACTACTATATTGTGGACTGTAACGAGAACGTTTTCCTTTTCCCCCTTTTAATGTAAATAGTTCAAAACAAAACAAAAAAAAACCTCTGTACATGCAAATGTTTTCCTCCCAGGACCAGCCTTGTAAACCCTTACCACCATACGAAGCACCACCCCGCCGGGTTCATTTTTAACAAGGGGTGAATGTGGTAGTATGCATTAGTGGTCATGTGGGACTGTGAAGCCGTGATGTCATTGGCTGACAGATCCCGGGTCCTGGTTGGCTACTGACCTCTAGCTCCGCCCTGAAGGCAGAGTATCAGAACCTGGAGTTCTCCCCCGCAGGCCAGTCAGCTACTGAACTGCAGGGAACAAGTCACGCTTAATAAAGCCTCATCGACTTCATCTCTATTCGTCTCTCATGAGTCTTTGTGCGCTACACAGCCCCAAATCTTTGTGACCCAATTCCTCACTCCACATGGAGTGAATCGCATTGACTGAAGGCTTGTGGGGCCCTCAGGAAGAGGCCAGAATGTCTGACTGACCATGGTTGGGGATGTTACAGCCTTGTCTTTTGAACTTGTGCTACGCTCCATCATTATTGGCGGTTTGGATAGTTATGGAGCCACCTCCTACTATTAGTTGTTTGATTGTCCACTCATGACTGAATGTGACAGGACTAAGGAGCATTGATCTGATCCATTGGTTGTGCTGTTCCCTTCTTCTATATAGAATGCTGTTCAGCACACATGTAGTTCTGTGTTGTTGCTTCCCCAGGCTGTCATCTTATGCTACCCCGGCATGTTCTCCTACATTCCCCATTGAATCCGGGTTGATCCCATCACTTGATGGTAATGGTAGAATCTGTGAAATCACAGATTGTGGTGGAATACAATTCTGCTGCTGCTGAAGACCCACAATGCCTCATAGATGCCCAATTTTGAGCTGCTAGACCTGTTCTGAATCTATCCCATTTAGCAAGGTGGCAGTGGTTACGCAATGGAGGGTTCTACAAGAACCATGCGGTCTTTAGTCCTAGCAATACTGTTATAGACAGATGCATCTGTGACAGGTATCTTGGTGAGTGCAACATTAAGTAGGTATTTCCCTCGCATTCCGCAATCCAGTCTATTGCAACGTAATAAGAGGAGATCTTCCACAAGGATACAAACAATGAACACCATAGCATTGAGAATATTTTCCTATGTTTCACAAAATCTAGTACCTAGTAACAAATGAAATAACAGCATCAAGGCCAGTATTACTACCACTATTATAGATAGCCTCACCAAAAGATTTATGATTAGCATCACTAACAACATCAACCCTATGAGACTACCAGACATTTCCTCAGTTACACAAATTAATTGCGATTCGGGGAGGATTTTATAACTATGTAAATTATTTATAAAGCAAATTCTAAATGAACTTTCAATAACACATCCTGACTACATTTAATATGTGGTGTCTTTGTGGTAATGCTTAAATCCTCCAGTTTTCAGTTGCATGCATTATATCTTTAAAATGCAGTTAGTTGCTGAATATAATATTTCTTTCCTGAATTGTCATGTCAGAAAGAATATAGTACACTGTTAACCAGCAGGTGCTAAAGTCAATTAAAGAGCAAAATATATTGATGACAGACAATATTGACGGGCAGCACGGTAGCCTTGTGGATAGCACAATTGCTTCACAGCTCCAGGGTCCCAGGTTCGATTCCAGCTTGGGTCACTGTCTGTGCGGAGTCTGCACGTCCTCCCCGTGTGTGCGTGGGTTTCCTCCGGGTGCTCCGGTTTCCTCCCACAGTCTAAAGATGTGCAGGTTAGGTGGATTGGCCATGATAAATTGCCCTTTAGTGTCCAAAATTGCCCTTAGTGTTGGGTGGGGTTACTGAGTTATAGGGATAGGGTGGCGGTGTTGACCTTGGGTAGGGTGCTCTTTCCAAGAGCCAGTGCAGACTCGATGGGCCGACTGGCCTCCTTCTGCACTGTAAATTCTATGCTAATCTATGCTATGCTAATAAAAACAAATGAAACGATGCATTCTTCTGAGTGGTAAACCAACACTGTGTACCTCAGTTGTAACCTTACATTAAAACAATAAGTTTTATTTCTTTCGTTTTTCAGAGTTTTGTCTTGTTTTGATGGTGGTGTGTTTCGCAGAGGCTGTGCAGTTTGATGAATTGTTTTCACTCTTGCGTGGATCCTTTTTTAACATTGTTGTATTGTGCTCAAGAAAATATAAGTCACTATTCTTTGTGGAAGTGCCATTTTAAATACTATATTCAGTTTTCATAAAATGCATGTGCACTGTTATTTCATCAAACGTGGATCCCCGTCAAACAACCTATTTCAATTGATACTGACAATTAATTCTTATTTTAATAAGAGGAAGGGAAAGAAGCGCATAGAACTTTCATTCAGCAATTAACATTATCCAGGTAGAGCCCATGGTTAAACAGTGGAGACATGGTCCATAGCCTTCATAAACCAGCCATCAGATTGAGGGGTGATTTGATTGAGTTCTTAAGATTATGAAAGGGTTTGATAGTATGGATAGTAAGGCTGGATTTAATGGCTGCAATGGTGGGTCTGGCCACTGGCTGAAAACCAGTAGTAATTAAGCTCCAGCTATTCCCAGGTCCCCTGACACAACTAAAAGCCAATCCAGTATTTACTTGGTTGGTGTTGAAGTCCTGCGGTTGCCCTGCATCCATGAGCTGCTGGTCACTCAGAGACTGGCTGCTCGTCAGTACCATCAGCACCCCTGGGAATGATGGCCACTGCTAGTACTGCAACAATCCCTGGGCAGGGGAGCAGCTATGAAGCCTTGAACGGGTAAAAGGGGAGGGGGGGGGATCTCGCTGAGACGAGATGGGGGAGGGGGCTGTGTCATCCTCTAGCGTGGCTCATTGCTGCCACAGGTCCATCCATTTATGCACTGCAGGGACTTTCTTTTTTCTGTCCCCCTCTGTCTACCACCAACACACAGTGATAGCAATATGTACCATCTACAAGATGCACTACAGCCACTGGCTCCTTCATTGGCAGCTTAAAAATCTGTGACCTCTCCCACCCAGAAGGACAATGGCAGCAATCACATTGGAATACCATCACTTGCAAGTTCCCCTATAAACTACACAGCATCCTGACTTAGAACTTTCTTGTCATTTCTTCTCTGTCGTTGGGTCAAAATCCTGCAACTCCCTTCCTAACAGCACCATGGGTGTGCCTACACCAGATGGCCTTCAGCAATTAAAAAGGTAAATCACCAGCACCTTCTCAAGGGCAAATAGGGATGGGCAGTAAATGTTGGCCTTGCCAGTGATGCCCACATTTAACAAACAAAAAAGAATTGTCCTGGGGCAAAATGGCCCAACCGCGACTCTTTCCACCCTAGACCTAATTGGCGGGTGTAGGGAAGATGACAGATTCTCCAATCCAAATTCCCGCCCATTAAATGACACTCCCAAGGTGGACATTCAATTCCATCCATTGTTACTACTTGTGATGTTGGAAATTTGAAATCATAAATATAAGATAATCATGAATAACTCCCAATAACAAATTCACGAGAGGGAAGCACAGTGGTGCAGTGGTTAGCACTGCTGCCTCACGACGCCGAGATCTCAGGTTCGATCCCGGCTCTGGGTCACTGTCCGTGTGGAGTTTGCACATTCTCCCCATGTTTGCGTGGGTTTCGCCCCCACAACCCAAAGATATGCAGGGTAGGTGGATTGGCCACGCTACATTACCCCTTAATTGGAAAAAATAAATTAGTACTCTAAATATATATTTTTTAAATTCAAGAGAGATGCTTTTACCTAAAGAGTGGCAAAATTGCGCAAGGTGTGAGTAGAAACATGTTCCAATGTAGTTTGATGAAAAGAGATTTCAGGTGAAGTATAGAAACTGCACACACCAGTTGGGTAAAATGGCTTGTTTCCATTCTGTAGCCTTTATGTGTAACTCTGAAACTCTATAAATAATCTGGAATCTCAACATCTGAGCACTTCACATGTATACACCTCAATAGGTTCAAAGCTAATGACTTCAATAACTTCAAAGCACCTTCTTCGATTTTCAACGCACTTTGTAAATGACTTTTCTGCAGCAGAGGTTGGCTGCGTTCAATGATAAGGAACAGTAATGGTGATAGAAGGAATGGTTATTTCATAGATGAACTTAGAATTCACAAATTCAAAATCAAATTAATGGTTCCTCAGTTGGATAACATTAATCGCCTCTCGTGCTTGGAAGCAGGAAGCAAAATCCAGCAAAGCTAAATCTAGTGGCACCGAAACAAAACAAAGGTAATCCTATCATACAAATTCCCTGCCCCTGTCCATTAATCTGACTAATGATATTTAAACAGCTTCTTTCAACATTAATTAATGATATCAATAATTGGAATTTCATATTGCATTTACAGCATATTTAATAGGCAAATACCGCCTGCTTTCCCTCACCCCTTGGCATTGTTAATGAACATGGGGTAGGTGGAAACAGGAAGCAGCCTGGACATGTGTTCTGTTCAACCTAATGGCCATATTCTTGTGGCTGATCATTCAAGGGGGAATTGTGTCTGTCAACTAGTGCAGGTTACAGAGTAAACCTCTATGGTGCCCCCTAAATTGTGCACAGTGTCGCTCTCTGAATTAATGGATGTGATGTGTGAGAGCAAGTGACTCAGTTTCTTCCTCCCCACAGCCTCCCTACTTTTCCAGTACCACCTGGCAAAGTTGCAATTTTTGGATTTCTGAAAGGGGAAAAGCACAAGGATTCTGGCGAAGGGAGGGTGGGGTGGTGTAGTCTAAGGGTCACGCATATAAAGTAGTAACGTGGGACTGAGTACAACACCATCCACACAGTGATGTAAGAGAACGCATGACCCAAACCTGGGGGTCAGGGTAGTATTGGGCAGAGCAGTGTGTAGAAGCAAGCATGGAGACAACTCCTAGCTTCTATCTTTGCTAGAAACTATACACGTAGGTACAGCAATTAATAAATAATTAGTCTCATATGTCTCTAAGACTCTGCATATGTTAATAAGACCTACCAAATTATGCCAAACACCTTACAACATGGTTGTAGCAAATGGAACAACTCAAAATCTCGCAGAGGCTGCAGTAAAAAATTAAAAACCTGGAAAATTGGAGGAAAAATTGAAAGTGAAAGCACACAAGAAATTGCCAGATGAAAGAAAATCAAAAGATCCAAAGAGAGTCTTGGAAGCTGAAGGCAGAAATTAAATTTCTCCCTGCAGCAGACGACTCGCTTGAATTTCATGGAAGCATGCAGAGTCTATAAACCTAGCAGGACTGAGCTAAAAAATTCTAATTCCTGGATAACACAAGCCCTGAAAAAAGTGAAATACTGCAGCCATCATAAATATCCGTTCAAATTGCAGTCCAAGAAACCTGAGTCGACATCTGAACACATGACGACTGAGCATGCTCCGAATGAAGAGAAATTTTTATTTTTAAAAAATCACAATTGAGAAAGCAACTTCACTCAGGAAAAGCTGGGATTGATACTTCGAAGACTCAAAAGCATTGCACGAAAGAGGGAAAGGTTGGTCAATCCAGGCAGCCATTGTTGAATGCAGTATAAAAGCTGTGATCATGAATGCTATCACTGTGGGACTCAGAAGGACCGACAAACATGGGAAAACCATTTGTGCTGAAGTATATAGCGGTGCCATCTTGGATTTCAGGAAACATTTTCAAGCTGAAACTGCAATTTAAAAATTTCAACCATGGATTAGAAATCTACCCTTCCAGATTAATTTGGATTTATCCGAGGTCCAGATCAATAACTTTGGAGATAGCGATTTATAATTATGATCTTTATTATTGTCACAAGTAGCCTTACATTAACACTGCAGGGAAGTTACTGTGAAAATCACCTCGTCGCCACATTCCTGTTCGGGTACACGGGGAAAATTCAGAATGTCCAATTCACCCAAAAAGCAGGTATTCCGGGACTTATGGGAGGAAATCGGAGCACCCGGAGGAAACCCACAAAGACGCGGGGAGAACGTGCAGACTCCGCACAGACAGTGACCCAAGTGGGAATCGAACCTGGGACCCTGCCGCTGTGGAGCAACAGTGCTAACCATTATGGTACCGTGAAGATTTCTTAGATACATGAGTGTGTCAGGTCTGGATAAAGAGCCAGAAGTTAAACAAGTTAACAGACTGCTTCTTTCAGTAGGCCCAATAGCCAATCAACGAATCATCTGCAAATTTTGATTTTATTTTAACCTCCTCAGTTTTTGAATGGCTGAAGGCTGTGATTGTGGTGAAATCTGAGCTAATGAGGAATTGACTCGCGGTAAGAGAGACAGATGACACACTTTCAGACATGCGTCAAGTGGAGAATCATCTTAGTCTTGAGTAAGTCATCCAGATTGTCCGGCCATCTGTTTACAGCACAGATCCATATTAAGAGGAGAAAGAAAACCATTGCACAAAATAATTCCCACTGTACAGTTCATGAAACAGGAACACTCCAGGCCAAGGAGAGCAATACCCCCACAGCGACCCTGCCAACGTTGTGAAGCAAAGGACCCCGAGATCAATGTACAACAATTTTAGCCCAATGCTTTCAATGTAGCCAAATAGGACACGTCGGGAAGCTGTGCAAAGCCAAAACATCAAATGCATGGAAGATCCCAAGAGGACTCATAAGGTCAAAGCAGCGCAAGACGACACACAACAGTGCTTCTTCAGTGAGGTCTAAGACACTGGGTTTTTGCTCTGGAGTGTAGACATCTTGACTAATGGCCATCTCAAAAACTTTAAGTTGGACACGGGAGCCAGTGTTACAGACCCACTGGACAAAGAACCATGGCTGAGAGACCTCTGGCTCCAAAAAACAGACACACCGCTCTATGGGTTGGGAGGAATCTGACTTCTGCTCGGAGGCATGATTCTGAAACCATTAAGGCCTAACGGCAAACAAATCTTCAAACTGATCTATGTCATCAGTAGCCAGTGCTTTTATTTCTTGCACAGAGATGCTTGTGTAGCCCTGCATCTCCTCAAAAGGGCAGAAGATGTCAAGACAACCATTGTTGTAAACTAGACAGAACTTGCAAGTTCCCGGGGGCTCCAGCAAGTAAGTTTCTCTCAGCTGGGACTTCTGCTCTGAATTGTCTTCTCTCTTTGCAGAATGTTTGCCCACTTTCTTTACAGGTGCCAGAGGCCCCTCATTGGTCAACCAACTAACCTCTCAGATAGTTACCATGACACCTCCAGTAGGTGGAGTATGTGCAAGGTAGGTGGATTGGCCATGTAAATTGCCCCTTAGTGTCCAAAAAAGTTAGATGGGGTTACGGGGAGGCGTGGACTTAAGTGGGGTGCTCTTTCAAAGGTCTGGTGCAGTCTTGATGGGCCGAATGGCCTCCTTCTGCACTAGATTCTATGATAAGATGACAGTCAACAGTGGAACCATCAATGAGAAGAGCCTCAACTGGCGGCTCAAACACCAGTGGGAGAGGTAAACCCAGAGATCATAGAGCAGGTGTTGCTATCTCCAGCCAGCATGACAATGCCACAAACAATTTTGGAACTGAGTAGCAGCCATCCATTGCTGACATCACAGAGCCAAACACAAAGTTGAACTTACTACCACATCAAACCGTCGGAACAGGAAGAGCTATCTTCCATCCCAGTGTGTGTCATGGTGAACCACACGAAGGAAGAAGAAAATAAATCGCTATAGAGATGAGCCAAGAGTTCACCCGCCCCGTAAAGAGTGGCATGAACCAGCCACCATCTATTACCACAATTGGGTAATCACCAAAAAATGGGAAAAGAGGATTAAAAGACACCCAGATGCCAGAACAATGTCCAATGCAACAATGTTTACCTCCAGCGACAGAGCCTACCACTCCTCCAACAGTAGAAAGATCAAGATAAGGAAGATTTATAAGGCCTCCAGACTGCTTGAATCTATGAACTCAGAGCCTTTGGGGGTGGGGGGTGGGGAGAGGAGATGGGGTAGTAGTAATTATGCAAATACAAGGGGTAAACTGGGATAACTTGTAAATATGTTGGACAAAGACTTGGGGGTGGAGTAGCATGATGGTCTTGCATATAAAAGGTTAACAGGGCTGAGTACAGTACCACCCATTTAGTGATGTAAGAGAACACATGACCTGCACCTAGGGGTCAGCATAGTGTTAGACAGACCGTGAGTTGAAGCAAGCATGGAGACAGCTCTTAGCTTGGACCTTCACTTTATCTAGTTATGTAGTTTCTAGTATCTAATAAACACCTCCTGTTGAGCTGAATAATACCTATTGATTATCATAGATTATCATAGAATTTACAGTGCAGAAGGAGGCCATTCGGCCCATCGAGTCTGCACCGGCTCTTGGAAAGAGCACCCTACCCAAGGTCATCACCTCCGCCCTATCCCCATAACCCAGTAACCCCACCCAACACTAAGGGCAATTTTGGACACTAAGGGCAATTTATCATGGCCAATCCACCTAACCCGCACATCTTTGGACTGTGGGAGGAAACCGGAGCACCCGGAGGAAACCCACGCACACACGGGGAGGATGTGCAGACTCCGCACAGACAGTGACCCAAGCCGGAATCGAACCTGGGACCCTGGAGGTGTGAAGCAATTGTGCTATCCACAAGGCTACCGTGCTGCCCTTTGAACTGTGTTAACACCTTAAAACAGGGGAAAATCAAGAGATATATGCTTAAACCAACTGCAGCTTGTAAATCAAAAGAAATTGTGGGATAAGAGGAAAATGGGATGTGAGTAGGAGGATTAGTTATGAAGATACCTTTGTCATCTATCATTTCAGCCCTGCCATTGGCCACGGCCTGAGTGATTACTGCTCCAGTGATGCCAAGCACACGCCTGCTCTTTGGTGTAAAGACATGTAAGTGTCCTGTCCAATCAATGCCAGCTAGCACCTGCTGTCTCCGGTTATGCTTCACTTATATCTGAATCTTTGGCATTTTCTACCCCATGAACTCCACCTTTTCCTGCAAAAGGGAGGAAGGATAAGTGACAGTAAGTGTGGTGCATTGTGTTTGATTGATGTGGCTGTCCTGATTGAATAGCTGGCAGTGTGTGCACTAGCTGGCAGTGTGTGCACTATGAGAGGTTTGCATCAGTGGTAAGGGTATGGACATGAGGTGAGGCATACAAAATTTTGAAGTGGAGTGGTGATTTATAAGGATTGTTGAGAGGTGAGTGACCACAGTGTGTGGGACTAGTGTTGCAGTTAATGAGATATCGGCATTGAAGGTGCATTCATTAACCTCAACCACGCATGTGTGGTCATTGAATTTCTTGCAGCACCACATCAGGCCCTCGGGGCTACACTTATGGCATTGAGCATCACAGGTATCTGCTCCCACTGCCTTCTGGGAGTTTGTCTTGAGGGCGTCCAGGCCGCTGGTGGAGTCTTAACATCTTTCCTCCTCTGCACCCACTTAATCAAGGCCAGTGCAGTGTTGAAAAAACTTGGGAATCCATTTCCTTTAGTATTATCGCATCATTCGGTTTTATCTTGCTCAAATTCTTTTCTGTGGCAGATCCTAATATGTATTCAAGCCAGAATTACCTCTCCTCTAAGAGATGCAGGCTGTCTTTAAGTTTGGCAGTTTAGCTTTAAGTGCTACCAGGTGTCAATTTTGCACCCCCTGCTTGAGTGAGCCACTCAACAGAGTGCTTAGGATCATTCAAAGGAGCAGGTCTGTGTATTGTTTGCTTCAAAAGCAATAGGTGTGATTTAATCACACATCATAATCCTTTCACCCATTTTTGCTGTCATATCATTTGTGGAGGAAAGAGCAATTCCTCAAAAACTTAAGTGGGTTAATTTTGACTGACAGCAACTGCATATTATTCTGGTAGAGAAGGTTGCTTGCCTGTTATTGTTTATACAAAGGATATTGTTATATATGTATTGTTTCACTTCCGGTTGCGGCGATGCCCAGCTAAGCCGCACGTTTCGGCGGCTCCAGCTCAAACGGACCATCGGGCTCTTTTAAGAGCCCCAACGGGGAATCTTTTTAGGACGAAACCCGGTGTGGGGTGAGTTAACAGGGAGTCCCCCCCAACGAAAGAGAAAAATATCGGCGGCGGTGGCTACATCGCGAAGAATCCTCGAGGATAGGGACAGGAGGAAAAAAGAAGCAAGATGGCGGCAGAGAAAGCCCAGGCAACATGGGGGCCCGATCAAGACAAATTCTTAAGACGGTGTGTGGAGCTACTTAAGAAGGAGGTGCTGACCCCGATGCTACAGGCAATTGAGGGGCTTAAGGAGGCACAAAGGACCCAGGAGACGGAGCTCCGCGTGGTGGAGCAGAAGGTGACGGATAATGAAGACGAGATCCTGGGCCTGGCGGTCAAAACACAGACGCACGAGGCGCTGAACAAAAAGTGAATTGAAAGGATTGAGGCCCTAGAAAATAGAGCACGAAGGAAGAACCTTCGGATCCTGGGTCTCCCCGAGGGAGTGGAAGGAGCGGACTGCGGGGCTTACGTGAGCACGATGCTAAGCTCGTTGATGGGAGCTGAGGCCCCTTCGGGCCCCTTGGAAGTGGAAGGGGCTCATCGGGTCCCTGCGAGGAGACCAAAGGCGGGAGAACCACCTAGGGCGACAATCGTGCAATTTCATCACTTCAATGATAGAGAAGTGGTTCTGAGATGGGCCAAAAAGGTACGGAGTAGTAGATGGGAGAATGCGGTGGTACGGGTGTACCAGGATTGGAGTGCGGAGGTGGCGAGAAGGAGGGCGAGTTTTAATCGAGCCAAGGAGGTGCTACACAAGAAGAAGGTGAAGTTCGGGATGCTGCAGCCGGCGTGACTATGGGTCACGTACCAGGAGAGACATCACTACTTCGAAACGGCGGAAGAAGCATGAACCTTTATTAAAGACGAGAAACTGGATCGGAACTGAGGGACTGATCTTAGAGGGGAAATGACACTGTCGATGTATATAGGGATGTAAATTGGGAAGGGGGGGCACTAAGAAATGTGGGCGCCGGTGGGGGGAAAGAAGAGACATAGGCGGGGGATGAGGAATGGGAGTGGGGCGGTAGAGGGAGCTGCGCCACAAGGGGCGGGACAACTACAGAGAATACGGGGCCTACTGTCCTTGTTCCCGCGCCAGAAAGGTGATGGCGGGAAGATAGGTGCAAGGTAGATGGGAGTTCCCCACACGGGGGATCAAGGAGTGAGCGGGAGAAGCCGGGGTCAGTTGAAGTCAGCTGACTTTCGGAAGTAATATGGGGGGAGAAATCACGCAAGATGGGGATCTAGCGGGGGGGGGGGGAGGAGGAGGATAACTGGGTTGCTGCTGCAGAAATCAAAGAGGAACTGGTTAAAGAAAGGGTGGTCGGGGCTGGAATGCGCCACCTGGGGAATGGGTGGGAGCACGGAATCGGGACGTGGGACTGGCCTAGAGAGGGTGATGGCTAGTCGACACGGGAAGGGGGCAGGTAGCCCTCCAGTGCGGCTGATCACGTGGAACGTGAGAGGCCTAAATGGACCGATTAAAAGGGCCCGAGTGTTCACGCACTTGAAAGGACTGAGGGCAGACGTGGCTATGCTTCAGGAGACGCACCTGAAGGTGGCGGACCAAGTTAGGTTAAGGAAAGGATAGGTGGGACAGGTGTTCCATTCAGCGCTGGATGCAAAGAATAGAGGGGTGGCCATACTGGTAGGGAAACGGGTATCATTCGAAGCTAGGAGCATTGTAGCAGATAGTGGAGGCAGATATGTGATGGTGAGTCGCAGACTGGAGGGAACGGAGGTCGTGTTGATTAACGTATATGCCCCGAATTGGGATGCTGCGGGATTCATGAAGCGGATGCTGGGACGTATCCCGGACCTGGAGATAGGAAACTTGATAATGGGGGGAGACTTCAACACCGTGCTGGACCCAGGGTTAGATAGATCTAGATCTAGGACCAGAAGAAGGCCGGCAGCGGCCAAGGTGCTTAAGGGGTTTATGGACCAAATGGGGGGAGTGGATCCATGGCGATTTGTTAGACCGAAGGTCAAGGAGTTCTCCTTCTTCTCCCATGTTCACAAAGTGTACTCCCGGATAGATTTTTTTGTTTTGGGAAGGTCGTTGTTCTCGAGGGTGGAAGAAACTGAGTATTCAGCCATAGCTATCTCAGATCATGCCCCACATTGGGTGGACCTGGAACTAGGAGAGGAGAGGGAGCAGCGTGCACTCTGGCGATTAGATGTGGGATTGTTGGCGGATGAGGGAGTCTGTGGAAGGGTGCGGGGATGTATCGAGAGATACCTGGAGGCCAATGACGACGGGGAGGTCCGAGTGGGAGTGGTTTGGGAAGCACTAAAGGCGGTGGTCAGAGGAGAGCTGATCTCCATCAGGGCCCACAAAGGGAAAACAGAGGCCAAGGAAAGGGAAAGATTACTGGGGGAGATTTTAAGAGTGGATAAAGAATATGCGGAGGCCCTGGAGGAGGGACTATACAGGGAGAGACGACGACTCCAGATGGAGTTCGACCTTCTGACCACTAGGAGGGCGGAGGTGCTGTGGAGGAAGGCACAGGGGATGAGATATGAGTATGGGGAAAAGGCTAGTCGCCTGTTGGCCCATCAGCTGCGAAAGAGGACAGCGGCGAGGGAGATAGGGGGAATTAGAGATGAAAAGGGAGCTACGGTGCGGAGAGCAGGGAAGATAAACGAGGTGTTTAAGACCTTTTACGAAAGACTTTATAGGTCCCAACCCCCGGAGGGAAAAGAGGAGATGCGGCAGTTTTTGGACCAATTAAGGTTCCCGAGGGTGGAGGAGCAGGAGGTGGAAGGCCTGGGGGCACCAATTGGGGTGGACGAGGTTACCAAGGGGCTGGGGAACATGCAGGCAGGGAAGGCCCCGGGACCAGATGGGTTCCCGGTGGAATTTTACAGAAAATATGTGGACTTGCGGGCCCCGCTGTTGGTGAGGACTTTTAACGAGGCCAGGGAAGGGGGGACTCTACCCCCGACAATGTCGGAGGCGACGATATCACTAATTTTGAAGCGGGATAAAGATCCGCTGCAGTGCGGATCCGATAGGCCTATTTCACTACTAAATGTGGACGTCAAATTGCTAGCAAAGGTGCTAGCAACGAGGATAGAGGACTGTGTCCCGAGGGTGGTGCACGAAGACCAGACGGGATTCGTAAAGGGGAGACAATTAAATGTCAACGTGCGACGGCTATTCGGGGTGATAATGATGCCCCCAGCAGAGGGGGAGGCAGAGATAGTGGCGGCAATGGATGCAGAGAAGGCATTTGATAGGGTGGAGTGGGAGTATCTATGGGAGGTGCTGAGGAGGTTCGGGTTCGGGGGCGGGTTTGTTAGCTGGGTCAAACTCCTCTATGGGGCCCCAACGGCAAGTGTGGTCACGGGTCGGCAAAGATCGGAGCATTTCCGACTATACAGGGGAACAAGACAGGGATGCCCGCTATCTCCATTACTGTTCGCGTTGGCAATTGAACCACTGGCCATGGCGCTGAGAGACTCCAGAAAATGGAGAGGGGTGATTAGAGGGGGAGAGCAACACCGAGTGTCACTCTACGCGGATGACCTACTGCTGTATGTGACGGACCCAGTGGGGGGGATGACAGAGGTCATGCAGATATTGAGGGAGTTCGGAGATTTCTCGGGATATAGGCTTAACATGGGAAAGAGTGAACTTTTTGTGATACACCCTGGGGACCAGAGTAGAGAGATAGATGGCCTGCCTTTAAGGAGAGTGGAAAGAAACTTTCGATACCTGGGGATTCAGATAGCCAGGAGCTGGGGAACCTTGCACAGACTTAATCTGACACGACTGGTGGAACAAATGGAAGAGGACTTCAAGAGGTGGGACATGCAGCCACTGTCACTGGCGGGCAGAGTGCAGGCAATTAAGATGATGGTCCTCCCGAGGTTCCTATTTGTATTCCAATGTCTCCCTATACTGATCACTAAGGCCTTCTTTAAAAAAATAGACAGGAGCATCACGAGCTTCGTGTGGGCAGGGAAAGTTCCTAGGGTAAGGAGGGGGTTCTTACAACATAGTAGAGACAGAGGGGGACTGGCGCTGCCGAATTTGGGCGACTACTATTGGGCCGCCAATGTGGCGATGATCCGTAAATGGATGATAGAGGGAGAGGGAGCGGCGTGGAAAAGATTAGAGAGGAAGTCCTGTAAAGGGACGAGTCTAGAGGCGCTGGTGACGGCGCCACTAATGTTCTCACCAAAAGAATTTAACACGAACCCAGTGGTGGCGGCAACATTAAATATCTGGGGGCAATGGAGGCGACAGAGAGGTGTGCTGGGAGCCTTGGTGGGGTCCCCAATTAGGAACAACCATAGGTTTGCCCCAGGGAGGATGGATGGAGGATTCCAGAGCTGGCACCAGATGGGAATTAGGAGGGTGGGAGATTTATTTATAGACGGGACGTTTGCGAGCTTGGGAGCGCTGGAGGAAAAGTATAAGCTGCCCCGGGGAAATTTCTTTAGGTATATGCAGGTGAGGGCGTTCACAAGACAACAGGTGAGGGAATTTCCATTGCTCCCGACACAGGGGATCCAGGATAGAATGCTCTCGGGGGTGTGGGTCGGGGAGGGCAAGGTGTCAGAGATATACCGAGAGATGAGGGAAGAGGGGGAGGAGCTGGTGGGCGAACTGAAAGGAAAATGGGAAGAAGAGCTCGGGGAGGAGATAGAGGAGGGTCTGTGGGCTGATGCCCTAAGCAGGGTAAATTCCTCTTCCTCGTGTGCCAGGCTCAGCCTGATTCAATTTAAGGTGCTGCATAGAGCACACATAACGGGAGCAAGGTTGAGCAGGTTCTTCGGAGTGGAGGACAAATGTGGGAGGTGCGGCGGAAGCCCGGCAAACCACATGCATATGTTTTGGTTGTGCCCGGCACTGGAGGGGTATTGGAGGGGAGTGACGGGAGTGATCTCGAAGGTGGTGAAGGTCCGGGTCAAACCAGCCTGGGGGTTAGCTTTATTTGGAGTTGCGGATGAGCCGGGAGTGCAGGAGGCGAAAGAGGCCGATGTCGTGGCCTTTGCGTCCCTAGTAGCCCGGCGTAAGATTTTACTCATGTGGAAGGAAGCGAAACCCCCCGGACTGGAGGCCTGGATAAACGATATGGTGGGGTTCATAAAACTGGAGCAGATTAAGTTTGCGCTGAGAGGATCGGCTCAAGGGTTCACCAGACGGTAGCAACCGTTCCTCGACTACCTAGCGGAACGTTAGAGGGAAGATAGATGACCAGCAGCAGCATCCTGGGGGGGAGGGGGGGAAAGTTTCATTTTACGTTATTTGGTTAGTTTACCATGTTAGTTAGTTACTCTTTATTAGATTGTAGTTATCATGTTACTTGTACTGTTAACTTTTCTTTTTGTTTGATGTGTAAGGGGAAAAAATTGTGAATGAAAAACTTCAATAAAATATATATTTTTTAAAAATAAAATATATGTATTGTTTATAGAAAGAAGGTTACCTGGGGTGTAGATAATTAATGAAGCATGGTATTTAGTCCTGGCTAAGCAGGTCAGGGGACATCCTGGTCGAATACAGATGATATAATTAATGGAAGGAGCCAGGTCTGTCTGTGTTTTTGGCAGTTCAGCCATAGGATTTGAGTCTGACAAGACAGAAGGATTTTCAAGTTGTTCCTGAAAGAGTCTCCAAATGTCTGCACAGATAAGCAAGTAACCCCGATTGCTAACTTCAAAAGTGGATTTTGAACTGTAGGGAGTTGCTTAGTTGGAATCTACATAGTGGCAGGTGTAGATAGTGAGTGAGAGTTTTATTTAAGAACTGTTAATTGTGAACTATTTCTTTGATGTTAATTTGCTTAATTCTGCATTTAAATTAAAGTTTATTTCAATATAATAGATACCTATTGGTCAGAGTCATCACCTCTGGGGTGAAGTATCCTTTCCTCAGTTTTACAAATTGCAAATTGTTTGGGTTTTATTGTCTGGTATCCTAAAAAGATTGCGGTCTGGACTGATATCCTAAGACTAAATTGCAACTGTTGCATTCCCTAACCTGCATTATCCCAGTGGACAGGAAGGGCAGTGGCAGTGCGGCAGAATTTAAGTGTGAATCCACAGTCCTAAGTGGGAGGAGGCTGAGTCCCAAAAGTCACCATCAACATCTTGGGAAGGGTTGTCACAGGTCACCCCCATGATTGTCTCATGCTCTAACGATGCTTCACCGCGTGACTTCGTCCAAGCCCTCTGGGAGCAGCGAGACATCCAAGGCGGGATTCTCCGTCTGGTGTGGCGCACCCCGCCAGCAGCGGATTCTCTGTCCTGCCAGCTTGCCAATGGGGTGTCTCATTGTCGGCAGCCCCACGCCGTCGGGAAATCCCCGGGCGTGGGTGTGCACCTGGCACAATGGAGAATCCTGCCAGCGGAGAATCCAGCCCCCTGTGCTCTGCAAATGAGAATAGGACACCGGCTTCTTGACAAAGGAGGCAGACAGAGGTCGCAGCTATGGGGTGCAGCCAAGAGACTGAGTCGAGTGCCGAAGGAGTATTAAGGAGCTGCTCCACTCAGCGAGGGTGAATGTGCTTAAAAGGATCGAAGGATCAATCAATAAGCAGGTGCGTGGTGGGCATTGAAGTGTACGCTGTGCTTCCTCAACATTCCTTAGCATTATTGGCTATATGTGTGTGTACGGGGATGTGTCAAAGACATCTTCATTTACACTTTGCTACACTCTCCTGTTGTGAGAGCAAGTACTTGGGAAGAACAAATGCACATGTTAACCGTTCACGGTACCTGGGGCATTCCAGCATCATGGGAGGAGTGCGCCTTAGCAGCATTAGAAGCTTAACTCAATCTATCCTTATGCTCACAGGAGAAAAGGGTCCACAGCATCCAGGAGAGGGAAAAACCTGGAGACAGAGTGGCTGATATGCACCAATTGACCAGCACCGAGATGGAGGTGCTGGAGCTGGCAGGGGAGCAAGGAAGTGCAATTTAGCACGGAATGGCCAAAGGAGCTGCAGCCTGACACATTTGACGGTTCCTCTCAGATCATCCTGAAGGTTCACACGTGCTCCCACTCCCTTAGCCATTCACTTCCTCCAGCACCAATGGTGCACTATCTTACTATGTCTTGGGACCCTCTAGATATCAGGCGGCCACAGTCTTCAAAGCCCACTGGGCATTGAGCAACAGCTTGCACCCAACACATCTGCAGATGTTGGGGACACAGCTTACTGTTGCACTCGTGAACAGTTCAAAAAGGTCACTTCTTCCCAGTGGTGGGGAACTGGAGGTAATAGAATTGTTTGTGTAGACTATGGATTGCATATCATCAAAACTGTTTTTGTGCATTAATTGCGTTTAGCCCTTTTCATGCTGCGAAATGTTGTCCATTGACAAAGTGTGGACACCCTTTAGCTTGTGTTCAAGGGGCTTACCCATTTGAGAGGTCTGCATCCATTTATTATCTGAGGCAGACTGATACGAGGGTTTCAATGTGGGTACACAAGCCATCTCTAATCAAAGAGTTTGACCCGTGGGAGGATCACCCTCGTTAAAGACCAAGATGCTTGAATTGAGTCAGGGTTAGGTTTTCCTATGCCTCCTGAGTGTCCACCTCCATCACTCTGGCATTGGCAGTAGCCAGATGATCTGATATTTCGGCAGCACGGTAGCACAGTGGTTAGCACAGTTGCTTCCCAGCTCCAGGGTCCCAGGTTTGATTCCCGGCTTGGGTCACTGTCTGTGCAGAGTCTGCACGTTCTCCCTGTGTCTGCGTGGGTTTCCTCCGGGTGCTCCAGTTTCCTCCCCCAAGTCCCGAAAGACATGCTGTTAGGTAAATTGGACATTCTGAATTCTCCCTCTGTGTACCCGAACAGGCGTCGGAATGTGGCGACTGGAGGCTTTTCACAGTAACTTCATTGCACTGCACGTGTACAGCACACAACCACAGTCCATGACACCTTGCAGGGTCTTACTAAAGGGCACCCCCCCAGACCAGTCCAGGAAGCAGAAGTGCATCATTAGCAGACCATTGGTCTATGATGGCCTTTGTTGTGCTGTGGCTGCATTATACCTCTCTTCAGCCTCAGTGCATAGTTTCCTGGCTGAAGTCATGAGCCAGATACAGAGAGGGTAGCCGCTGTCTCCCAGAATCCAGTCGTGCAGCTGCAGCCCAGGCACAAACCGGTACAGTACCTGTGAATGTTTTAACACATATATATCGTGGCTAATGCCTGGATAGTGAGGATGCACCTGCATCATTCACTTCCAGCGGTTGCACACTAGAAGAACATTCGGTAAGGAGAAGTCCTTCCTATTGGTAAAAGACCTCAACCACTGCGAGGATGCTTTGACAGTGACATGTGTGCAGTCTATAACATCTTGGACATGCAGAAAAACAGCCATGGCAGCGAATCCCATTGTCTTCGTTCCTGGTTATTCCCATCTGTCCTCTATTTGATATAATCCTTTGATCTCTGGCTTCGTCAGTGTCTCTTCTAATGCATGAGGTAAAGAAACACTGGAGAAATTCAGTCCGCAGTTGTCCGTTTGCACATAGACTGCTCCTAGGTTTGCTCTCCTTAGGTCTGACATGCCACTTAAAGAAATGCTTCCTCTGCACTTCTGTTGCTTGTAGTTCCTTTAAATATTTGTCATTCTGATTCACTGCCATGAGCTTCCTGCCAGAGGCTCTGCCCCTCAGCCAGTAAATTCTGCACTTCATACAGCAGGAGGCTCCGAAAGAACTGAGGTTCCTTAAAAGTCACAGTGCTACTGGCGTGGGTACAGTTCACTCAGGGAATCCATTCTGTTCTGGCAACATACATGTTGTGGTCTGGAGCTATGGATGCTGATTGTAGAGGCTCCAACTTTGTTTCTATCACTGATATTGCTGATGAGGAAGTTCTCCCACATTTGCCTGTCATCGGAGTGTGTTTGAAGGATTTGCAGGTTGATATCAACCTGTTTGACCATGTTATGAACACGTGCTTTGGCCGTCAAGTCCTGGGGTGGGACTTGAACTTGGAGCTTCTTAGAGATGTGGGAGAGGCAGTGGCGTAATGGTATTGTCACTGGACTTGTAATCCCAGGTTCAAATCCCGCCACTGAGAGGATGAAATTTAAATTCAATAAAAATCTGGAATTACTGATGACCATAAAACCATTGTCGCTGGTCATAAAAATCCATCTGGTACACTAATGGCAAAGAAATCTGCCATCCTTAATTGGCCTGGCGTATATATGACTTCAGACCCACAGCAATATGGCTGACTCTTAACTGCCCCTCAAGGGCATTTGGGGATGGGCAGTAAATGATGGCACCGTCTGCGACGCCTATGTCCAATGCACCAAATAAAAAAATCTTGAGGCTTCTGACTCGGAGGCAGGGACACTACCCACAAGTCCTCTGGTAGCTCACACTCTCACACGGCTAAAGTCAGGTAACTCACTTAGAACATAGAACATTACAGCGCAGTACGGGCCCATCGGCCCTCGATGTTGCGCCATTCTTTTTGCTCTTTTTTTTTTTGCTGTGGCCATTGTGATCCTCTGTGTCTCCTTTTCCGCCTGTGTCCCTCTCTTTTTACTGCCTCCTGGCTCCCACCGTTGTAGTTCCTGCCCTTCCCCCCTCCCTCTCCACTTTCCCCCTCCCTGCGGCCCCCGGCTCTCCTGCTCGGTCCGAATGCGCTTTCTTGTTCCGCCGGCCCCTCCCCCCTCCTTCCTCTTTCCTTTTGTGCCTTAGATACTTTAGAACATAGAACATTACAGCGCAGTACAGGCCCTTCGGCCCTCGATGTTGCGCCGACCTGTGAAACCACTCTAAAGCCCATCTACACTACTCCCTTATCATCCATATGTCTATCCAATGACCATTTGAATGCCCTTAGTGTTGGTGAGTCCACTACTGTTGCAGGCAGGGCATTCCACGCCCTTACTACTCTCTGAGTAAAGAACCTACCTCTGACATCTGTCCTATATCTATCGCCCCTCAATTTAAAGCTATGTCCCCTCATGCTAGACATCACCATCCGAGGAAAAGGGCTCTCACTGTCCACCCTATCCAATCCTCTGATCATCTTGTATGCCTCAATTAAGTCACCTCTTAACCTTCTCTCTAACGAAAACAGCCTCAAGTCCCTCAGCATTTCCTCATAAGGTCTTCCCTCCATACCAGGCAACATTCTGGTAAATCTCCTCTGCACCCTTTCCAATGCTTCCACATCCTTCCTCTAATGCAGCGACCAGAATTGCACGCAATACTCCAAATGCGGTCGCACCAGAGTTTTGTACAGCTGCAACATGACCTCATGGCTCCGAAACTCAATCCCTCTACCAATAAAAGCTAACACACCGTACGCCTTCTTAACAACCCTCTCAACCTGGGTGGCAACTTTCAGGGATCTATGTACATGGACACCGAGATCGCTCTGCTCATCCACACTGCCAAGAATCTTACCATTAGGCCAGTACTCTGTCTTCCTGTTATTCCTTCCAAAATGAAACACCTCACACTTTTCTGCATTAAACTCCATTTGCCACCTCTCAGCCCAGCGCTGCAGCTTATCTATGTCCCTCTGTAACTTGTAACATCCTTCCGCACTGTCCACAACTCCACTGACTTTAGTGTCATCTGCAAATTTACTCACCCATCCTTCTACGCCCTCCTCCAGGTCATTTATAAAAATGACAAACAGCAGTGGCCCCAAAACAGATCCTTGTGGTACACCACTAGTAACTGGACTCCAGTCTGAACATTTCCCATCAACCACCACTCTTTGTCTTCTTCCAGCTAGCCAATTTCTGATCCAAACTGCTAAATCACCCTCAATCACATGCCTCCGTATTTTCTGCAGTAGCCTACCGTGGGGAACCTTATCAAACGCTTTACTGAAATCCATATACACCACATCAACTGCTTTACCCTCAGCCACCTGTTTGGTCACCTTCTCAAAGAACTCAATAAGGTTTGTGAGGCACGACCTACCCTTCACAAAACCGTGTTGAGTATCTCTAATCAAATTATTCCTTTCCAGATGATTATACATCCTATCTCTTATAGACCTTTCCAAGATTTTGCCCACAACAGAAGTAAGGCTCACTGGTCTATAGTTACCGGGGTTGTCTCTACTCCCCTTCATGAACAAGGGGACAATATTTGCTATCCTCCAGTCTTCTGGCACTATTCCTGTAGACAAAGATGACTTAAAGATCAAAGCCAAGGGCTCAGCAATCTCCTCCCTAGCTTCCCAGAGAATCCTAGGGTAAATCCCATCCGGCCCAGGGGACTTATCTATTTTCACACTTTACAGAATTGCTAACACCTCCTCCTTATGAACCTCAAGCCCTTCTAGTCTAGTAGCCTGAATCTCAGTATTCTCCTGGCAACATTGTCTTTTTCCTGTGTGAATACTGACAAAAAATATTCATTTTGCACCTCTCCTATCTCCTCGGACTCCAAGCACAAATTCCCACTACTGTCCTTGACTGGCCCTACTCTTACCCTAGTCATTCGTTTATTCCTTGGATCTGAAGTAATTTTACTGGTTGGGTTAATGAAGGCAGGGGAGACCCGCCCCTGTGGGTTAAACTGGGAGAGCAGCTTATAATTTGGCTGAAAATAAGTTTCAAGTGGCACTTTATTCATGTTAATTAACTTCCGACCATGAATGGATGAGTTTCCTGCGGCAGACCATTCCGGCCGTTGACTTAACCTCCTTCTGTTTTCCTGCTGGTGGGAGTCAGATTGCAGCCTATTGTGTGATTCTTCGCTCATGCCCACCATCATACCCATGCCAGCGGGCTACACTATATCCAGCCCAATATATCCCTAATGTTGGATAAGCAGTCTGACTGTACAGAGGCAATGTCAACCACATGGTAACTTCATCCCATGCAGTCAGATTCTGTTATCAAGACACAGAAACAGATAGATCTTTTGTGAGACTCCAGAGGTGTTGGTTTGGTTTGGGAAGAGAACCAATTGCTAGAGATTCTCTGGCTCTGAATGGATAGATAAGAGTGAAACCAAGAAAGCACTGTCCTATAAAGGTAGGCATTGGAATAGACGGCTCAGAATTGATGAGCTGGAGGCCGAGCTGCACACACTGCGGCACATCAGGGAGGGGGAACATTACCAGGACGCTTTGTTTCAGGAGGCAGTCACACCCGGTAGACTAAGTTCTGTTAATTCGGACAGTGGTCAGGGACAGAGTGGTGTGACTGCAAGGGAGGCAGGTAGGGGGATCCTGAGTTTAGGAGTTGAGGAGCCTCAGCCCTTGACCTTGTCCAACAGGTATGAGGTATTTGGACCCTGTGTGGATGAGGAAGAGGGCTGTAGGGAGGATGCGTTGACTGACCACTGCACCGTGGTACAGGAAGCCATTCAAGAGGGGGGAGCAAAAAGACAAGTGGTAGTTGTAGGGGATTCTATAATTAAGGGGATTGATGGCATCCTTTGTAAGCCAGATCGAGAGTCCCGCATGGTATGTTGCCTGCCCGGTGCCAGGGTGAGGGACATCTCTGATCGGCTTGAAAGGATTTTGGAGAGGGAGTGGGAGGATCCAGTTGTTGTGGTCCACGTTGGGACTAACAACATAGGTAAGACTAGGAAAGAGGACCTGTTTGGGGATTATCAAACACTAGGGACGAAATTAAAGAGCAGGTCCTCCAGGGTTATAATCTCTGGATTACTACCCGAGCCACGTGCCAATTGGCATAGGGTTGAGAAAATTAGAGAAGTTAACACGTGGCTAAAGGAGTGGTGCGGGAAAGAGGGATTCCATTTCATGGGGCATTGGCATCAGTACTGGAGCAGGAGGGACCTGTACCGTTGGGACGGTCTTCACCTGAACCATTTTGGGACTAGTGTTCTAGCGAATAGGATAAATAGGTTGGTCACAAGGACTTTAAACTAGCAAGTTGGGGGGAAGGGAAGTGTAAAGCTATGGACAGTATAATGGTTAATGGAGATCAAGGCAGCAGGTTACGTGACAGGTTATTATGTAGAGATATGGGTTCAAAGACAAGGAAAATGAGGAGAAAGGGTAAGAGGAAAAGTAAATTGCGAAAAGTTACTGATCAAGGTGTTAGGATTCATAACAAAGACATAAAAAACAGCATAAGTGTACTTTACCTGAATGCTCGTAGTATACGAAATAAGGTAAATGAGTTGATGGCGCAAATCATCGTGAATGACTATGATTTAGTGGCCATTACTGAAACATGGTTAAAAGATGGTCACGACTGGGAGTTAAATATCCAAGGGTTTCAGACTATACGAAAGGATAGAATGGAAGGTAAGGGCGGTGGTGTAGCTTTGTTGTTTAAGGATGGCATCCGGGCAATCGTAAGGGATGATATTGGAGGACAAGGTTGAATCAATTTGGGTGGAAATCAGGAATAGTAAGGCGAAAAGGTCACTGATAGGAGTAGTCTATAGGCCACCAAATAGTAACAGGATGGTAGGGCAGGCAATAAGCAAAGAAATAACGCATGCATGTAGAAATGGTACAGCGGTTATCATGGGTGATTTTAATCTGTATATCGATTGGTTTAACCAGGTTGGTAAAGGCAGCCTTGAGGAGGAGTTTATACAATGTGCCCGGGATAATTTCCTGGAACAGTATGTAATGGAACATACAAGGGAACAAGCGGTCCTAGATCTGGTCCTGTGTAATGAGGCAGGATTGATTAATGATCTCATAGTTCGGGATCCTCTTGGAAGGAGCGACCACAATATGGTGGAATTTAAAATACAGTTGGAGGATGACAAGGTAAAATCAAACACTAGTGTTTTGTGCTTAAACAAAGGCGATTACAATGGGATGAGAGAAGAACTAGCTAAGGTAGACTGGGAGCAAAGACTTCATGGTGAAGCAGTTGAGGAACAGTGGAGAACCTTCCAAGCGATCTTTCACAGTGTTCAGAAAAGGTTCGTACCGACAAAAAAGAAAGACGGTAGAAAGGGGAACAATCGACCGTGGATATCTAAGGAGGTGAGGGAGAGTATCAAATTGAAGGAAAAAACATACAAAGTGGCAAAAATTAGTGGGAGACTAGAGGACTGGGAAGTCTTTAGGGGACAACAGAAAGCCACTAAAAAAGCCATAAAGAAGAGTAAGGTAGACTATGAAAGTAAACTGGCTCAGAACATAAAAAGCAGATAGTAAAAGCTTCTACAAATATTTCAGACAAAAAAGAGTGGCTACGGTAAATATTGGTCCTTTGGAAGATGAGAAGGGAGATTTAATAATAGGAGACGGGGAAATGGCTGAGGAGCTGAACAGGTTTTTTGGGTCAGTCTTCACAGTGAAGGACACAAATAACATGCCCGTGACTGATGGAGATAAGGATATGATAGGTGAGGACCTTGAGATGATTGTAATCACGAAGGAGGCAGTATTGGCCAAGCTAATGGGGCTAAAGGTAGACAAGTCTCCTGGCCCTGATGGGATGCATGCCAGAGTGTTAAAAGAGATGGCTAGGGAAATTGTAAACGCACTAGTGATAATTTATCAAAATTCACTAGACTCTGGGGTGGTCCCAGAGGATTGGAAAGTAGCAAATGTGACACCACTGTTTAAAAAAGGAGGTCGGCAGAAAGCGGGTAATTATAGGCCGGTAAGCTTAACTTCGGTTGTAGGGAAAATGCTGGAATCTATCATTAAGGAGGAAATAGCGGGGCACCTGGAGGGAAATTGTTCCATTGGGCAGACGCAGCATGGGTTCACAAAGGGTAGGTCGTGTCTGACTAATTTGGTAGAATTTTTTGAGGACGTTACCAGTGCAGTAGATAACGGGGAGCCAATGGATGTGGTATATCTGGATTTCCAGAAAGCTTTTGACAAGGTGCCACACAAAAGGTTGCTGCATAAACTAAAGATGCATGGCATTGAGGGTAAAGTGGTAGCATGGGTAGAGGATTGGTTAACTAACAGAAAGCAGAGAGTGGGGATAAATGGGTGTTTCTCTGGTTGGCAACCTGTAACTAGTGGGGTCCCTCAAGGATCAGTGTTGGGCCCGCAGTTGTTCACAATTTACATAGACGATTTAGAGTTGGGGACCAAGTGCAGTGTGTCAAAGTTTGCAGACGACACTAAGATGAGTGGTAAAGCAAAAAGGGCAGAGTATACCGGGAGTCTGCAGAAGGATTTGGATAGGTTAGGTGAATGGGCTAGGGTCTGGCAGATGGAATTCAATGTTGCCAAGCGTGAGGCTATCCATTTTGGGAGGAATAACAGCAGAATGGATTATTATTTAAACGGTAAGATGTTAAAACATGCTGCTGTGCAGAGGGACCTGGGTGTGCTGGTGCACGAGTCGCAAAAAGTTGGTGTGCAGGTGCAACAGATGATTAAGAAGGCTAATCGAGTTTTGTCTTTCATTGCTAGAGGGATGGAGTTCAAGACTAGTGAGGTTATGCTGCAATTGTATAGGGTGTTGGTGAGGCCGCATCTGGAGTATTGTGTTCAGTTTTGGTCTCCTTACCTGAGAAAGGACATACTGGCACTGGAGGGAGTGCAGAGGAGATTCACTCGGTTGATCCCAGAGTTGAGGGGATTAGATTATGACGAGAGGTTGAGTAGACTGGGACTGTACTCATTGGAGTTTAGAAGGATGCGGGGGGGATCTTATTGAGACATATAAAATTATGAAGGGAATAGATAGGATAGATGCGGGCAGGTTGTTTCCACTGGTCGGGGAAAGCAGAACTAGGGGGCATAGCCTCAAAATAAGGGGAGGTAGATTAAGGACGGAGTGTAGGAGGAACGTCTTCACCCAAAGGGTTGTGAATCTCTGGAATTCCTTGCCCAGTGAAGCAGTTGAGGCTCCTTCTTTAAACGTTTTTAAGAAAAAGATAGATGCCTTTCTAAAGAATAAAGGGATTCGGGGATATGGTGTACGAGCCGGAGAGTGGAGCTGAGTCCACAAAGATCAGCCATGATCTCATTAAATGGCGGAGCAGGCTCGAGGGGCCAGATGGCCTACTCCTGTTCCTAGTTCTTATGTTCTTATGTTCTTTGGAGCAAAACATAAGAACATAGGAATTAGGGGCAGAAGTAGGCAATTCAGCCCTTCGAGCCTGCTCTGCCATTCAATAAGATCATGGCTGATCTCTTCCTTGTCTCAAATCCATTTGGCCATCAGTTCCCCATATCCCTTTAACATGTCTTTTTGCTACCAGAAATATATCTATCTAAAAAGCAAAAGGTTCAGGTAGTTGGGAAGGGGCAAGCACAGAGACTGTCATCTTTAACATTGGCTGTGGAGATTTTTATGCTAGGCTATGTACATAAACCTTATTGCACGGTTCAAACAGAAAACTGCAGGTAGGCATTGTTTTGGAAGGTCACAACAGGTCAACGACCTTTGAGAATAAATGAGGTTTGGAAATAAACTGGTATCTTGTGGAGACAGAGAGGACGAGTAAGGAATTTTAGAGAATGGGTATGATAACTGTGTTTGAAAGAGAAAGTTCAGTGTGTGAGGAGAGGGACTCATTTACAATTTTAGATAAAACAGGGCCAGGGAAGAGGCTGAATAATCTTGAAAATTATGGGAATGGAAAGGAGAGAGCAGGAGTATGGACTCATGGTTGGGTTGAGCTTAGCAAGGAAATATACAAGCTACTAATTCAGACATCGCCATCAGGGCTACCAGAGCTAGGCAGGGTAGATGCAGGAAAGATGTTCCCGATGGTGGGTGTGTTCAGAACCAGGGGTCACAGTCTGAGGATGCGGATTAGACCATTTTGGACAGAGATGAGGAGAAATTTCTTCACCCAGAGAGTGGTGAGCCTGTGGAATTCGTTACCACAGGAAGTAGTTGAGGCCAACATTTTGCATGTTTTCAAGAAGCAGTTAGGTATGGCACTTGGGGCAAAGGGGATCAAAAGGTATGGAGGGAAAACACAATTAGGATTGGATGATCAGCCATGATCATAATGAATGGCGGAGCAGGCTCGAAGGGCCGAATAGCCTCCTCCAGCTCCTATTTTCTATGTTTCTATCAATCCACCCTTATAGGCAAGTCCCAGAAATGTATAGGTTGTGTTGTGAGGATGGAAGTCAGACATAATGATTTGGTCCTTATTTTCTCTTGCACCACGTGTTAATATGAAAATGAAGAGGATAATTCACTAACACAACCTTTCTAACTTTCCGATTAACTGTTTGGCCGTTTATGCTGTTATAGGACTATAAAACCTGGAACAACATATGGCTAGCTATGAAAAAGCATCTAGCTACAAGTATCTTCCACACTCGCAGCCCCCACAATGACGAAGTTAGGCTGGTGCCAGGAAAATGCTATGGTCAACACAATGCACATTGAATGAGTGTAGTTCACACACCACTGAAGGCCAATTGGATAATCCATGGCATCTCCACCAATTAAATCGTTCCTTTATATTTTAGCTGTCACAGGCTTACTACAAAATGTTAGTTGCCAGAATGTTTTAATCAGCAGAAGCAACATAATCTAATCTTATTTCATAGACCTGGCTGGTATTTGTGAAATAGCTGAAATTCGCCTCACAGCAAACCCATTAAAGCTCGCCACCAACACCATTCCTCATTTTTTATTCAATATGATTCAATGCAATACATTCTAATTGAAAGCTTAATATAAAACTCTGTTTGTACAAAGAAAACTGATGAAAGCAGTTTTTCTCTCCATTGTCTGTTTAGAAATTCAGCAATTATCTCACCTTTTTCAGTGGTGGGAATCATTTGGGCCTCATTATTTCATCGCTCAGAAAGATCTATAGCCTTTAATTAAATGCCTTTTAAGTGAGAAGTAATGTCCTCTCTGACAGTGTCCTCATTAACAACGATGCCCTTGTTTACCCATGTTCAGTAGTTAATCAGGATTTACTGAGTTGTTAATGATATCATAAAGCATAGGTTAATATACTGCTGTCATTGTTTCTTGCTTATAAAGACTGCATTCTGTGGCAGATAAAGATTTAACACAACATTTTATTCATTTCTTCAGCTTCCTTCTATTGGAGGACAGTAATTCTAGTGCTCATAGAAAATGCAAAGGTGTGTTAATATTTGGTGCGCAATGTTTGTTTCTATAATTGTTCTTTTGCATTGAACGTCCTGGGCTCAGTTATGATGGTTTGTTATCATTGTTTGCACTATGGTGCCTAAATGGATTAGATGGATAATTTAGGATTTTATAAACAAGTTGGATATTAACACACAAAATATCTCAGCTGGAATTCCCCGGCCATTGGGATTCTCTTTTCCGGCCGGCAGCAACCCCCTGCCCCCAGGTGTCCCAGTGGCGTGGAGTAGCTTCAATGGAAAATCCAATTGACAAGCAGCCGGGGTAGAAAATCCCGCCACCAGCAAGCAGCACGTTGCGGAGAAATACGCGACTGGGGGAATACAGAATCCCGCCCAAGAGTTTGGTGTGTTCTTTGCATAGAATCTCGCAATAAGGATTCAGACCTACATATATAATTAGACAATGCAACAGCCTACTATCGGGTTATTTATTGTTACACTCTTTGCCTTTCAGATTTTCTGATATTGCATTTTAACAAAACAGAGTGGTGTGAA
The DNA here is from genome assembly GCF_047496885.1 of Scyliorhinus torazame. Lineage (NCBI taxonomy): Eukaryota > Metazoa > Chordata > Chondrichthyes > Carcharhiniformes > Scyliorhinidae > Scyliorhinus > Scyliorhinus torazame. The sequence goes on from NC_092709.1 coordinate 124,818,576, forward strand.
AAGCAAACATGTATACACATACACCCAGCCTTTCCATAGCTATAGGATTCCAAATGTAAAGATTTAAAGCCTAAAAATGATTGTGTAGCCATCTGCGTTGGCCACTTACAACAAGAAACATGAACGTTCACAAAGCATACCGGGAAATATGGACAATATAAGATTCAGGCAGGCACAAAGCCTGAATATATATTTGTGAGCAAAGAATCCAGATAGCATCGAAACCCCCAACCGATTAGCATTTTGATGGCCCATCTCCGTAAGACAAAGGACTGATACTTGAGTAACCAATATAATCTCAGACATTTTGGCGCCACTCCCTGTACTCAGGAAGCGTAAATAACAGGGTCAATGACCGCTTAGGACACGCCCAGCCATCAAGGCACCCGTCCCTTTATTGGCTCAGATCGAATACGGTGATCGAGAACTGCCCAATTAGTGGGGTCCAAACCGAAGGACCGCCCAAAAGAGTGCGAAACTCACCAAGGATAAAGAGAGACACTGCCATGTGTTCGATCTCTCTTGGACCTGGTACTCCGGCAACATCCACCTCCAATCGCAGCACCACCAGAAGCAAGTTCAAGTTCAACACCCGTTACCAGACGGATGAGCCCAGCTGAGCAGCAGTTACTTCTCCAGACCCAGTAGATCCAGATTCGAACAACGGCCACTGTTCCTCTGACCTAAGCCGGGTGCCTGAAGTTAAGTTTAGGTTGTCATAGTCGATAGGTGTAGTTTAACTAGTAGTGTCTATGTTGCATGATTAATCTTGTGTGTAAATAAAGTACCCTTGATCTTGAACTAACTAACTGGTGTTTGGCTCTTTGAACGATATCCGGTTGAACCTTGTGGTGGTATCATTTGATACCTGGCGACTCTGAGCAATATAGTATAGATATCTAAAGAAAGAAGGGCAACCTTAATGATTGCCATATTTATAGCAGGTAAAAAAGGCAACAATTGATGGAGATATTAGTGGTTCAGTGTTTATCATGTTGATTGGACAATCACAAAATAGAATAGGGAGAGATCAAAGTGGAAGACCATTACCTTTCAGGTTCACTGTTTATTTTTGTCTCCATAAGTATCATAAGCATCGTAAAAGGCTTGGGCTAATGGAATTTGGTTTTGACTAACCGGATTCCCTGTGGAGTTAACTAGATTTCAGCTTGGTATGATGCTGAGTGGAGCTCAGGCTCCACATTTTGAGAAAGCAGTTCCGTTCTGATCTGAATGAAGCTGTGTCCAGAAATCAAGCAGTTTTGCTCTCACTGCAGTTCAGTTAAAAGAGATTAACAGTCTTGAAAGCAGTGAAGACTTGTCTGAGAACAAGGAGGAGCTGAGCCATGCTGACAAGCATCTGCTGAAGACATACAGCCAGAGTTTCAGTATTGGTGTGACAGGAGTCAGATCTTGGGTTAGATTCTCCATTGCCTGACAGCAAAATCGGGCACAACGATCAGATGGAGAATAGCTCCCGGCACCGAAATTGAGGCAGGCGCTGGTTTGACGCTGAACCGCAATACTCCACCCCCTCCAAAACGGCGTTGTTGTGATGCACGCCGTGCACAGTTGCAACCGCGTTCACATCGCATTAGCGGACCCACCCGCAATGCTCCACCTCCATGGGCCAAGTTCCCGATGACGCGGATCCACGTGTGCTCTCAGCGGTCGTGAACTATTTTCTGTGTGTTTTGCGGGTGTTATGCGCAGCGCCGGTGCTAGCCCCATAGCGATAGCGGAATCAGTGCGGGTGTGGCGCCGATTTTTCCGCCGTGGAACTCCACGGATCCTCCGTTGGCATCAGCATTAAGGCTCAGGAACAGAGAATCCAGCCCCTTGTCTTTAAAGCAGCATCAAGAGATATCTCTTTCTTGAAGAACATCTCTGTAAAGCAAGCATTACTATATGCCATTGGTAGTTAAAGTGGATTGAGAGCTGAGATGTTGTTTAAGCGGGAAGAGAAATAGCAATTAAGGATATTGTATTCACTGTATTGAGTAATATTATTTAAGGGTACTTGTAAGCTATTTTGGGGTGTGATGTTTAAGATTTTAATACTGTGTTAGTAATAAAGTTTGTGTTAATATACCATGTCCTTATTTATTTGTGTAATCACTCTTAGAGCGACGTATCCTTTCCTCACGGCCTTACAAAATTAAAATTAAATATTGGGGTTTCCAGTTAGCTGATTGCAGATTGACCAATTCCTTTCTGAGAAAGCAGAAGCCTACAGGTTTTACTTGTTAATGTGGTGGCAAGATACCTCGGCAATATACCTTCCTCTTCCTCAGCTAGATATCCTAGCCGTACTGAAAATGGAACGGACATCCTTCCAATATTTGCCAGTGCTGTTTTTGATAGGAATTGAAGCAGGTGCATCCAAGGAAACACACACAGGTGCTGTGTTATTCCAAGTATGTATTACGAGAAATTCTACACTTGGCACGCTCAAGGATTTAGAGAAGAAATTACAAAGGAAATCAGCTCATATATAGCTGAGCTGGAAGCTGAAAATATTTGGCTGCCGATGAACATAGGCATATCACTGCTATAAGTCCTGTTCAATCACATTATCGTCTGATCTTGATGACAATGTCTATAAAATGAAGCATACTTCATGATCATGAGCATGAAGAAATGCAGTATTTGTTTGTATCATTACAGACCACTCTGGAAACTGAGTTCGCTGAGTTTGTCTACAGAAATAGTGCCAGAAGACTGGAGGATAGCAAATTTTGTCCCCTTGTTCAAGAAGGGGAGTAGAGACAACCCCGGTAACTATAGACCAGTGAGCCTTACTTCCGTTGTGGGCAAAATCTTGGAAAGGTTTATAAGAGATAGGATGTATAATCATCTGGAAAGGAATAATTTGATTACAGATAGTCAACACGGTTTTGTGAAGGGTAGGTCGTGCCTCACAAACCTTATTAAGTTCTTTGAGAAGGTGACCAAACAGGTGGCTGAGGGTAAAGCAGTTGATGTGGTGTATATGGATTTCAGTAAAGCGTTTGATAAGGTTCCTCACGGTAGGCTACTACAGAAAATACGGAGGCATGGGATTCAGGGTGATTTAGCAATTTGGATCAGAAATTGGCTAGCTGGAAGAAGACAAAGGGTGGTGGTTGATGGGAAATGTTCAGACTGGAGTTCAGTTTCTAGTGGTGTACCACAAGGATCTGTTTTGGGGCCACTGCTGTTTGTCATTTTTATAAATGACCTGGAGGAGGGCGTAGAAGGATGGGTGAGTAAATTTGCAGATGACACTAAAGTCGGTGGAGTTGTGGACAGTGCGGAAGGATGTTACAAGTTACAGAGGGACATAGATAAGCTGCAGCGCTGGGCTGAGAGGTGGCAAATGGAGTTTAATGCAGAAAAGTATGAGGTGATTCATTTTGGAAGGAATAACAGGAAGACAGAGTACTGGGCTAATGGTAAGATTCTTGGCAGTGTGGATGAGCAGAGAGATCTCGGTGTCCATGTACATAGATCCCTGAAAGTTGCCACCCAGGGTGAGAGGGTTGTTAAGGAGGCGTACGGTGTGTTAGCTTTTATTGGTAGAGGGATTGAGTTTCGGAGCCATGAGGTCATGTTGCAGCTGTACAAAACTCTGGTGCGGCCGCATTTGGAGTATTGCGTGCAATTCTGGTCGCTGCATTAGAGGAAGGATGTGGAAGCATTGGAAAGGGTGCAGAGGAGATTTACCAGAATGTTGCCTGGTATGGAGGGAAGACCTTATGAGGAAATGCTGAGGGACGTGAGGCTGTTTTCGTTAGAGAGAAGGTTAAGAGGTGACTTAATTGAGGCATACAAGATGATCAGAGGATTGGATAGGGTGGACAGTGAGAGCCCTTTTCCTCGGATGGTGATGTCTAGCACGAGGGGACATAGCTTTAAATTGAGGGGCGATAGATATAGGACAGATGTCAGAGGTAGGTTCTTTACTCAGAGAGTAGTAAGGGCGTGGAATGCCCTGCTGCAACAGTAGTGGACTCACCAACACTAAGGGCATTCAAATGGTCATTGGATAGACATATGGATGATAAGGGAGTAGTGTAGATGGGCTTTAGAGTGGTTTCACAGGTCGGCGCAACATCAAGGGCCGAAGGGCCTGTACTGCGCTGTAATGTTCTATGTTCTATGTTCTAAAGTATCTAAGGCACAAAAGGAAAGAGGAAGGAGGGGGGAGGGGCCGGCGGAACAAGAAAGCGCATTCGGACTGAGCAGGAGAGCCGGGGGCCGCAGGGAGGGGGTAAGTGGGGAGGGAGGGGGGAAGGGCAGGAACTACAACGGTGGGAGCCAGGAGGCAGTAAAAAGAGAGGGACACAGGTGGAAAAGGAGACACAGAGGATCACAATGGCCACAGCAACAACAAAAAAGAGCAAAAAGAAGTAATGATGAACTAAACAGGTGTGAATAGAAAAAAACAACTGTTATGTAAATAATACTAGGGGCCCCCCTTGAAAAATTCTTATTGTTCTGTGTGTATTTATATTGTGTTATGTATAACAAAAACACTGCGGGGCGCAGTGCTTGCTGAGAAGGGGAGTAAATTTTTAAAAAATTTACTGTTGGGAGTGTCCAGCTGAATCCGGTCGGAGTGAGGACAGAGTGACTGCTGGGTAAGTAGTAAAGATTTAAATTGTTTGCGCGGGCCCATAACAGCTGATTGCTGTTATAGTGCGGGACGCAGTGGTTGCTGGTTAAGTGTTTTAATTTTACCTATATTTAAGTTGGGCGGTTCCTAAACCCTAGACACTACACTTGTAGTGTCCCCCACCCTTCCACCTCCTCCAACTTAAGGGGTAGAGTGAATAACACGTAAGCTCTTTCTTTCTTTTTCTTGTTTTATCTAGAGGGGATGGCAGGGAAGGCAGTGCAATGTTCCTCCTGCAGAATGTTTGAGGTAAGCAAACATTCTGCAGGAGGAACATTGCACTGCCTTTCCTGCCATCCCCTCTAGATAAAACAAGAAAATCCTGCTGATTTCACCTGTGGGAAGTGCACCCATCTCCAGCTCCTCAGAAACCACGTGAGGGAACTGGAGCTGGAGCTGGATGAACTTCGGATCATTCGGGAGGCAGAGGTGGTCATAGATAGTAGCTTCAGGGATGTAGTTACTCCGAAGAATCAGTATAGATAAGTTACGGTGAGAGGGGCTGGGAGGAAGCAGTCAGTGCAGGGATCCTCTGTGGTCGTTCCCCTCAGTAACAAGTATACCACTTTGGATACTGTTGAGGGGGACGACCTACCGGGGTAAGCCACGGTGAACAGATCTCCAGCACTGAGTCCATCCCTGTGGCTCAGAAGGGAAGGAGGGAGAGCAGGAGAGCAATAGTTATTGGGGACGCGATAGTTAGAGGGACAGACAGACGGTTTTGTGGCAATGAAAGAGACTCACGGATGGTATGTTGCCTCCCGGGTGCTAGGGTCCGTGACGTTTCGGACCGTGTTTTCAGAATCCTTAAGGGGACGGGGGAACAGTCACAAGTCATGGTACACATCGGTACCAACGACATAGGTAAGAGAAGGGACGGGGATTTAAAACAGGAATTTAGGGAGCTAGGGTGGAAGCTGAAAGCCAGGAAAAACCATGTTGTCATCTCTGGTTTGTTGCCGGTGCCACGTGCTCGCGAGGTGAGGAATAGGGAGAGAGTGCAGATAAACACGTGGCTGCAGGGATGGTATAGGAGGGAGGGTTTTAGTTACGTGGATAATTGGAGCACATTCTGTGGAAGGTGGGACCTGTACAGACAGGAAGGTTTGCACCTGAACCAGAGGGGCACCAATACCCTGGGAGGGAAATTTGCTACGGCTCTTCGGGGGGGGGGGGGGGGGGGGGGCATTTAAATTAATTTGTCAGCGGGATGGGAAAACGAGCTATAGTCCAGAAGCCAGTGTTGAGAGTAGTGAGGTACTGTGGAGGGTATCAAGGTCGCAGGAGTGTACCGGCAGACAGAAAGGTGGGTTGAAGTGTGTCGACTTCAATGCAAGGAGCATCTGGAAAAAGGTAGGTGAACTTGGAGTGTGGATTGGTACTTGGGACTACGATGTTGTGGCCATTACAGAGACATGGTTAGAACAGGGACAGGAATGGTTGTTGGAAGTTCCGGGGTATAGATGTTTCAGTAAGAGTAGGGAAGGTGGTAAAAGAGGTGGAGGAGTAGCATTGTTAATCAAGGATAGTTTAATGGCTGAAGAATGGCAGTTCGAAGTGGATCTGCCTACTGAGGTAATATGGGCCGAAGTCAGAAATAGGAAAGGAGCGGTCACGTTGTTAGGAGTTTTCTATAGTAATAGAGATGTGGAGGAAGAAATTGCAAAACAGATCATGGATAGGTGTGGATGTCTCAGGGTAGTTGTCATGGGTGACTTTAACTTTCCAAATATTGATTGGAACCTTTATAGGTCGAACAGTTCGGATGGGGCAGTTTTTGTACAGTGTGTGCAGGAGGATTTCCTGACACAATATGTGAATAGGCCGACAAGAGGGGGGGCCACATTGGATTTGGTACTGGGTAATGAACCGGGCGAAGTGTTAGATTTGTTTGTGGGAGAGCACTTTGGAGATAGTGACCACAATTCGGTGTCTTTCACTATTGCAATGGAGAGGGATAGGGCCATACAGCAGGGCAAGGTTTATCATTGGGGAAGGGGTAATTATGATGTGATTAGGGAGCATAAGATGGGAACAGAAACTGTCAGGGAAAGGCACAAATGAAAAGTGGAGCTTGTTCAAGGAACAAATACTGCGTGTCCTTGATAGGTATGTCCCTGTCAGGCAGGGAGGAAATAGCTGTGTGAGGGAACCATGGTTCACAAAAGAGTTTCAATGTCTTGTCAAGAGGAAAAAGGGAGCGTATGTAAGGATGAGAAAACAAGGTTCAGTTGGGTCGCAAGAGGGTTACAAGGGAGCAAGGAATGAGCAAAAAAAAAAGTGCTTAGGAGAGGTAGGAGGGGACATGAGATGTCCTTGGCGGGTCGGATCAAGGAAAACCCCAAGGCTTTTTACTCTTATGTGAGAAATAAAAGAATGACCAGGGTGAGGTTAGGGCCAGTCAAGGACAGTAGTGGGAACTTGTGCATGGAGTCAGAAGAGATAGGAGAGGCGTTGAATGAATACTTTTCTTCAGTGTTCACCAAGCAGAGGGGCCATGTTTTTGAGGATGAGAGTGTGATACAGGCGGGTAGGCTGGGGGAGGTAGATGTTCTGAGGAAGGGTGCATTAGCAATTTTGAAAAACCTTAGGGTCGACAAGTCCCCTGGGCCAGGTGGGATATATCCAAGGATTCTTTGGGAGGCAAGGGATGAGATTTCAGAGCCTTTGGCTTTGATCTTTGGGTCCTCACTGTCCACGGGGATAGTGTCAGAGGACTGGAGAGTGGCGAATGTTGTTCCTTTGTTCAAGAAAGGGAATAGAAACTGGCAATTATAGGCCGGTTAGTCTTACTTCGGTGGTCGGTAAGTTAATGGAAAAGGTCCTGAAGGATAGGATTTATGACCATTTGGAAAGATGCAGCTTAATCTGGGATAATCAACACGGATTTGTGAAGGGTAAGTCTTGCCTCACAAATTTGATTGAATTCTTTGAGGAGGTAACTCAGTGTGTTGATGAAGGTAGAGCAGTTGATGTCGTATACATGGATTTTAGTAAGGCGATTGATAAGGTTCCCCATTGTCGGCTTATGAAGAAAGTAAGGAGGTGTGGGATAGAGGGAAATTTGGCCAATTGGATAAATAACTGGCTATCACATAGAAGACAGAGGGCGGTGGTGGATGGAAAATTGTCAGACTGGAGACCAGTTACCAGCGATGTACCACGGATCAGTGCTGGGTCCTCTGCTATTTGTGATTTTTATCAATGACTTGGAGGAGGGGGCTGAAAGGTGGGTCAGTAGATTTGCTGATGACATCAAGATTGGTGGAGTAGTGGATGAGGTGGAGGACTGTTGTAGGCTGCAAAGAGACATTGATAGGATGCAGAGCTGGGCCGAAAAATAGCAGATGGAGTTTAACCCTGATAAGTGCGAGGTGATTCATTTTGGTCGGAAAAAATTTGAATGCGGATTACAGGGTCAACGGGAGGGTTCTGAGGAACGTGGAGGAACAGAGAGATCTTGGGGTTCATGTCCTCAGATCTCTGAAGGTTGCCACTCAAGTGGATAGAGCCGTGAAGAAGGCCCATAGTGTGTTAGCGTTTATTAACAGGGGGCTTGAGTTTAAGAGCCGTGGGGTTATGCTGCAACTGTACATGACCCTGTTGAGACCACATTTGGAGTATTGTGTGCAGTTCTGGTCACCTCACTATAGGAAGGATGTGGAAGCATTGGAAAGGGTGCAAAGGAGATTTACCAGGATGCTGCCTGGTTTGCAGGATAGGTCTTATGAGGAAAGGTTGAGGAAGCTTGGGCTTTTCTCTTTGGACCAGAGGAGGATGAGAGGCGACTTAATAGAGGTTTATAAGATGATGAGGGGGATAGATAGAGTGGACATTCAGAGACTATTTCCTCAGGTAGATGTAGCTGTTACAAGGGGGCATAACTATAAGGTTCAGCGTGGGAGATATAGGAGGGATGTCCGAGGTAGGTTCTTTACTCAGAGACTGGTTAGGATGTGGAATGGACTGCCTGCTGTGATAGTGGAGTCGGACACTTTAGGAACTTTCAAGCAGTTATTGGATAGGCACATGGAGCACCCAGAATGACAAGGAGTGGGATAGCTTGATCTTGGTTTCGGACAATGCTCTGCACAACATTGAGGGCCGAAGGGCCTGTTCTGTGCTGTACTGTTCTATGTTAACAGAGGCACATAGAATATGAGCGGGATTCTCCACTAATAGGGCTATGTCCTCCACGCCGGCGTGACAAGTGGCGCCAACCACTCCGGCATCAACAGTCCCTGATAATGGGGAATGCTCCCCGCTAGGTCGGCGCTGGAATGGTCTCCACAGCTCCAGCCGGCGCGGAACGGCTGGCACGACTTTGCGCATGCGTGCTACGGCCGGCGTATTTCCGCGCATGCGCGGAATGGCTAGCATGATTCCGCCCATGCGCGGGAGGTCCCTTCTCCATGCCGGCCCCCAGGCAATATGGCGGAGCCCTACAGGGGTCCGGTGCAGAGGAACATAGGCCCCCATGGAACCAGCCTGCCCGCCGATTGGTAGGTCCCGATCGCGGCCAGGCCACCGTGGAGGCCCCCTCTATGGTTGGATCCCCCGCCACCCCCCCCCCCCCTCCAGGACGGCCCCCGCAGATGCACCTTCCAGGGCCCGCCGTGTGGGACCTGGGTAACCCACGCTGACGGGACTCAGCCGAACACGGCGGCCATTCGGGCCCATTGGGGCCTGGAGAATCGCCAGGTGGGCGATTCTACGGCCCCCGACCGGCACGGCGGGAATCCCGTGGGCGCCCGAGAATCAGTGGGGGAGAATCGGGAAGCCGGCGGCAGGGCGCAATTCTCGGGTCCCCCCGGGGATTCTCCGACCCGGCACGGCGTCAGAGAATCCTGGCCAATGTGCATAGTCTCTCAGTCATGCTTATTCTAATGATGTTGAATTGATAAAGCCCATGTCTTCTGGTGGAATAGTGCACACAGTCTCTACAGAATCCTGTTAGGATACCAGACAAGAATCCCAAACTATTGTTTTTTAGTTTGTAAAACTGTGAGGAAATGATACATCACTCCAGAAGTGACGACTCTGACCAATGGGTATCTTTTATGGTAAAACAAACTAGTTTAAACACAGAATTAACAACATTAACATCAAAGAAAATAGATTTACAATTATCAATTGAACAGTTCTTAAACACAAGGAAAAACTTAAACTTACTGTCTAAACCTTTTACTAATTCCAATTAAGCTATCCAATACAGTTCAAAGGCCACTTATAAATAAAGTTAAATAAAGTTAGCAAAACAGGTTAACATGCTCAGCTGTGCACACCTTTGGAGAAATACCCTTTCAAGAGCAGATTCAGTACACTTCTACTCAACCTAGCAGCATTTGGAAAAACTGTTGTTCAACTTAAAATTCTTGTCTTGTCAAACTTAAATCCTATGGCAAACATCAAAATTACAGGCAGACGGGGCTTCTCCCATTAATTACACCATCAGTATCTCACTAAGATGTCACATGACCTGTTGAGCGAGGGCTAAATATAATCCCTCATTAATTATCTATTCTCCAGGGAATCTCCAGCAATCATAACAATATTCCATTTGCCATTGATCTGCAACCAAGTAAGTGGTTGGAATCAATCATCAACTCACCTTTTATGGCTTCTTAATTACAGCTTTGGCAGACACACAGTCTGGATACCTTGACCTAGGTTCTTTAATAATATTACTGCAACAAATATATATCTTAGCCTTGGCTTTTAAAAACGTTATTGCAACAGATATAAAACATAATACACAACAATTTATTACATTCATCGCAGCCCTTTTTGAGGGACTAGAGGGAAGATTTTCCAGGCAATGGAAAGCAGATAGTTAAATTCCCATAAACATCACCCCACCCTTTATTAACTTTTACTCTGGCTGGGATAATGTAAGTGGGGAACCCCTGTAGCTGTTGGTTAAGTAACTAAAGTATGCAGATTGCTTGAACAGCCAGGGTACAGTTTCCCTACATGTCAGCACCTCCTCAGGCTCAAAAATGTGAGTGCAAAGCATGAAAAGAGTCTTCATTGAAACTGACAGGCTGGAATGTCTTTGTTCAGTGAAATTGAAGAGATCCAACCATGGCCAGGTGAGAGGCTATTGTTAACAGCATTGCTTCTGAGAAAATGCTTTCAGTGCTTGATACGTGATTGTCAACTTTTGGAAGTCGATCACTGGTCTTGCAATTGACTCATCTACTGTAGCACTTCACATGATATTCCAGATGGGATGGACACCAATATCCAGCTAGAAGGAGATTAGACCCCAGTACAGGGTCTGAAGATAGAGGATTGGCTTTTTTGATGTGTATGAGCACCAGTGGCTCAGGCTTTCAGGGCAGGTTACTGCTGACATCTACAGCCTCTTGGAACAAGACCCCTTTCCCAGTGGACCAGATGGCCATGCAGTACTGGTGGCCAACAAGGTGCCCAGGTCACTGTCACTCACTAGGTAAAGTGTTACCTTCTTCAAGGATGTGGAGATGCCGGCGTGAACTGGGATGAGCACAGTAAGAAGTCTTACAACACCAGGTTAAAGTCCAACAGGTTTGTTTTGATATCACTAGCTTTCGGAGCGCTGCTCCTTCCTCAGGTGAATGAAGAAGTATGTTCCAGAAACACATATATAGACAGATTCAAAGATGCCAGACAATGCTTGGAATGCGAGCATTAGCAGGTGATTAAATCTTTACAGATACTGAGATGGGGTAATACAGGTTAAAGAGATGTGAATTGTGTCAAGTCAGGACAGTTGGTAGGATTTTGCAGGCCAGATGGTGGGGGATGAATGTAATGCGACATGAATCTCAGGTCCCAGTTGAGGCCGCACTCGTGTGTGGAACTTGGCTATAAGTTTCTGCTCGGCGATTCTGCGTTGTTGCGCGTCCTGAAGGCCGCCTTGGAGAACGCTTACCCGGAGATCAGAGGCTGAATGCCCTTGACTGCTGAAGTGTTCCCCGACTGGAAGGGAACATTCCTGCCTGGTGATTGTCGCGCGATGTCCGTTCATTCGTTGCTGCAGCGTCTGCATGGTCTCGCCAATGTACCATGCTTCGGGACATCCTTTCCTGCAGCGTATGAGGTAGACAACGTTGGCCGAGTCGCACGAGTATGTACCGCGTACCTGGTGGGTGGTGTTCTCACGTGTAATGGTGGTATCCATGTCGATGATCTGGCACGTCTTGCAGAGATTGCCATGGCAGGGTTGTGTGGTGTCATGGTCACTGCTCTGAAGGCTGGGTAGTTTGCTGCAAACAATGGTTTGTTTCTTCTTCAAGGAGAAATAGAAGAGAGGTGCATATAAACCTCGCTCCTTCACCATTCTGATTCCCAAGATTATACTGGTTCAGTGTTTGGCTGGAGACTAAATTGTTAAAATTCCATGCCATGTTACAATGTGTAGACCAGTGCTGAAAAGATCAATGGTTCTAATTCCAGCAGGAACAATACAGCACAAAAAAGTCAATCCCTTGCCTGCAACTCCCTCTGGATAAGTATTTGGAAAGGCCTCCTGAAGGAAGCAAGTTCTTATAGCCAGAACAGGGTAGACTATTTCGGAGACACAGACTACAGTGTTTTGGTGTGCTAGTGATGGAATCACTTTTTTTTTAAAAATATGTTTATTCAAATTTTTCCAACAAACTTTTTTAACAAACAAACCCCCCCCGCTCCCCCATAACAAAAAGAAGAAAGAACACAAACACCACAATCAAAAATAATAAACTACTTATACATTGGGTTTCTCCCGCAAATATTAACCCCCCCATATGACATTCAAAAGTACCCTTGGGGAACCCCCACCCCCACCCGCCCAAATACCCCCCCAAAAGAGAGCCCCCCCCCCGGTTGCTGCTGCTGCTGACCTCCTCCTAACGCTCCGTGAGATAGTCTAGGAACGGTTGCCACTGCCTGAGGAACCCCGGCACAGACCCTCGCAAGGCAAACTTTATCCTCTCCAGCTTGATGAACTCTGCCATGTCATTGATCCAAGCTTCCACACTGGGGGGGGCTTCGCGTCCTTCCATAATAACAAGATCCTCCGCCGGGCTACCAGGGTCGCAAAGGCCAGGATACCGGCCTCTTTCGCCTCCTGCACTCCCGGCTCGTCCGTTACCCCAAATAATGCCAACCCCCAACTCAGCTTGACCTGGACTTTCACCACCTTGGACATAGTCCTCGCAAGACCCCTCCAAAACCCCTCCAGTGCCGGGCACGACCAGAACATATGGACGTGATTCGCTGGGCTCCCCGAGCACCTCCCACACCTGTCCTCCACCCCAAAGAACCTACTCATCCTCGCCCCTGTCATATGCGCTCTGTGAACAACCTTGAATTGTATTAGGCTGAGCCTGGCGCAAGAGGAGGAAGAATTAACCCTCCTCAGGGCATCAGCCCACAGACCCTCATCAATCTCCTCCCCAAGCTCCTCCTCCCACTTGCCCTTTAGCTCCACTACCAAAACCACCTCCTCTTCTTTCATCTCTTGATAGTTAGCCGAAACCTTGCCTTCTCCGACCCATACACCCGAAATCACACTGTCCTGAATCCTCTGCGCCGGGAGCAATGGGAATTCCCTCACCGGCCACCTCACAAATGCCCTCACTTGCATATACCTGAACGCATTTCCCGGGGGTAACCCAAACTTTTCCTCCAGCGCCCCTAGGCTCGCAAGCGTCCCATCTATAAACAGGTCCCCATTCTTCTGATCCCTGCCCGATGCCAGCTCGACACCCCCAATCCATCCTTCCCGGGATGAACCAATGGTTCTCCAGAATCGGGGACCAAACCAAGGCTCCCATCTCACCCCTATGCCATCACCACTGCCCCCAGATCGTCAATGTTGCCGCCACCACCGGACTCGTGGTGTACCTTGTCAGCGAGAGCGGCCGCGGTGCCGTCACCAGCGCCCTCAGGCTTGTGCCCCTGCAGGACGCCATCTCCAATCTCTTCCACGCCGCCCCCTCTCCCTCTATTACCCACTTACGGATCATCGCCACGTTGGCTGCCCAGTAGTAGCCGCACAGATTCGGCACCGCCAGCCCTCCCTGTGCCTGCTACGCTCCAGAAACACCCTCTTTACCCTCGGGGTCTTATTTGCCCGAGAAAATATTACCATTCCTTTAATGTCACAGGGTCAAAATGATGGAACGTGCAACTTAACTGCAGTATGGGAGTACCTTCACTACGTGGATTGCAGAGATTCAAGAAGGCCCACAAGCACCTTCCCATGGGCAATTTTGGATTAGCAATAAATGGTGGCCTTGCCAGTAATGTCCACATCCTCAAAATGAATGGGAACAAAAGCAGTCAGCTGAATCACAAGCAGTTTTGCACTAGTCATCTAGAGCAACCTCTGCAGCAACTTATTTGGTAGTACATTCCATGTAAGCAGCCGAACAAAAATCTGGTTGTGCACTAGTTAACACATCATGAGGGCAATTACAATACCCAATGCATTGCACATTGATATTATTTTCAATAAAAATATAACACATCACCTTAAACTTTGCAGCTATTGTTGTCTTTAGAGATTAATGATTCACAATAAAACTGTGTCAATGAAAAATAGTTGCTTATGAAAAAAACGCAGTCCAGTGCAAAAACAGACTCGATGAAGGAACTGCTCAATCAGAACGTAGCAAATGCACACAGCTTCCTAGAATAGCTGCTGAAATTTGCTAGCTCTTCATCATTGTCCCCTAGCCTCCCCTTCCCTTGTACTATGGCTTAGCTATGCAGTGTGCACTGTTATATCTCCAAGATCGCTCTAGGGTATGTGGTACGGATGCGCCAGTATGCGTTTAAGCACTGAACTATTATTTGAGTATGCAAAATGTGTGTTGAATGATGTCCTGTTTTTCAATTATGCTTTTGTTCTACACACTATTCTTGACATTTCAAGCAAATAATCCGAAACTCCAAGGACCAATGACACTTCCTTGATATGGGAATAAGTGGGGAAATCAAGTTTCCCTGAAAATATGAGTGTGGTGGAAACTCGCTGGAATCTATACAAGCACAACTCTGGCAATGGTTTCAGAGCAGTTGAGCACAAATCGAGTGGTGTATATTTCTATTGACAAACGTCATGGGAGTTGACTTGAAGGACAACTGAGTGTATACTGAGAATGCCACATCTTTCAGAAAACCAATTACCCCTCAACTTACTCAACTTCCACTTGTCAGGCCTGAAGTGAGTTGGGGAGATTTTCTTGGCTCTGCGCCCAGATATTCTTTGTTACTCTATGAGCTCAACAATTATCAGTGAACTGAGGAGGATCGAGTGTCTACCTCTCATGGCACCTGACATTCCCCTCCCTTTATAATCATATGGCTTCCTTTTAGACTGTATGCCCTTGACCTGCCAGAGTTCCTGATGTCCAATGCATCTAGGAGCAAATCCAGAAAAATCACCCCTATTGTTCATGAGTGTATCAAAACAGGACTTCAGTAAATTAGATACTGCAGTGGTGAACTGGTATTTCACTACCAAGCCCTTTGTCATTGCTTGTTTAATGGTCACAGGAGTCCAAGTTGACCAAAAAGGTTTATTGTCAAAGAAACCTATGTAAGCACAATTCACGTCCCAGCAAGGCGTGCACACAACATGGCTCCTCTCTGGGCCGGCTTTTATGTCCCAAGTCCAATATCCCACTGAAGGATCTCTGACACTCAGCGGGGGAGCTCGTACTCCACAAGGCTCACAGGGAAATAAATGGGTTCACCCCCATGAGTCTTGTGGGGTTATAACATCCTTTCCCCCCACAAAGTCCTTTGGATCTTCTGCGGAAGGTGGATTGCTTGCTCTTCTTTGCCCGCGGATGTGCTTCCAGCGGCTGCGCGGCCAGGTCAGGGTGTGTAGCGCATCGGTGAACACCGCTTTCTGGATGACCGCTACTACGACTGCCGGCTGATTCTCAACGACATCGCTGTCGGAAATATCTGATGCCTGGTGTCTTCATGTCTGAGTTGATGATCTCCCGCATTGTGGTATCTGTTAGGTGTATTGGCCATGCTAAATTGCCGCTAGATGGGGTTACGGGGATAGGGTGGGTGATTGGACAGTGTTTTATTGGGAAAGGGTCAAGTAAGCAGAAAATGATTCTCATTTACAAGATGAGCTTGGAGAAGTATGAGGGAAGAAAGGAGGGAAGCTCAGGGAAGGATTAGGGCAGGGGGCAACCTTAGAGGACGTGTACTCGTGGAAGGGAGGGATGTGGCAGAGGCAGCTGAGCGGATACCTCGATCTTAGTGTCAAAGAAGTCCATGAGCTCCTCGATCTTAGTGTCAAAGAAGTCCATGAGCTCCTTGCACTTAACCTTCAAAGTGAGGGTGAAGGCAGCAGGGAAGAATGGTTTAAGAAGAGGATTTGTAACAGAAATTTAAATTCAAGTTGCCTGCTGCATGAAGTTGAATGATAAGGTGTTATGTCATGTTGCAAACCTGTTCTGTTTCCAGAATTCAATACAAGAACAGAGTCCTACACAATTAATGCCATCAGACCATCTCAACCCACTCAATTACCTGTATGATGTTATTTTCACTGCCCATTATAAGTTTGACAGATTTTTTTCCATGCAAGATTATGTACTTTATTAGGATAGTTAGTTGAGCCTTTTTTATTACTTGTTTTAATGTTCATGGTATAATTGCAGAATCTGTTTGCGGTGTTGGTTCTGTTCAGGAGCAGCATCTCTCAGAAATAGTTTTTGACAGATGTCCATCCTTGATTAACTGCAGCAAGACTTCAATGCTGCTCAACACTGTTAACCATAAACATTTGATTGTGGTCATTTAATGCACCAAAGCTTTTGTTGTGCCAGATTAACTGTATTTATGTGCTGTGTTCTGCAATGTTAGCCTCTAATTATGGTGCATGTAGCTATAAGATGTAAATCTTTCTAACTTTATTTAAATGACTTCATTATTTGCTATCACTTTAAAAAACATTAGAATTCCTTATAATTAAAGGTCAAAGTACCTGAAGGCCAAGCAAATTGAAGGGCTAACCAAACCACAGGGAAATTGCACTACTACTTGTCATTTGAGGGTGATGGATACTGCCACCAGCAGTGTCATCTGGAGTTATTTCTCCAACTAACCTCCTCTCCTGGGCTGCAAGAATGCTGATATCTCCACTGGCAGCTGCACTAATTCTACAATAAGTCGGAGCAACATGAAGAAATGCATGGTGGCATTTCTCAAGCAGCAAGAAAATCCAGAGCCAAACAAGTAATTAGTCAAGCTCTTACTCTGATCAATACCTTCACAATCATCGCTACGGGCCTGATTAGTTGTTAGTGGGAGGGAATGATTATCGGATGTGTAGGGCAGATGCCAAATTAACGAGGCCAACAAAAATAATCTCATATTTCTTGTCTGGGAGGTGATGCAAATGCAATCAATTCCATTGTGCATTTCAGCACATTGTGGCATAAGGATGCTGCGGGAATGACTTTTACTGGTTTCCATGGCAATGAGTTTAACTGCCAGTTTCAGTGCTGCTGCCAGCATAACATATGGACATTTTACATCCACTGAAAAATGGGATTGAGCACCAGATACTAGATTTTGTTAATGCAGTGACGGTGTACAAACAATAATGTTTGCCTAAAGAGAAATAGCCACACAATGCAGCCATCTCTCAAGGACATAACGGCACAAATCATTCAGAATTGATTAAATCGATTTTATTTGATATGTACAATGCAGGTACTTTACATTGTGCTGCACATATTTTTTATATTATATATGAAAACATACATGACATCACAAATTACCTTTGTTTTTATTCATGAGACCAAGTTAAGCTCAGTGATGAGTAAGTGGAAAATAATGTATAAATAATTAAGACTAAAAGTGTCATTGCAAAATGACTGTCATTGCACACTGTAACAAATAAATTATGTTTAAGCAACATCAGTTCAATTCCCAGTGGAGGCTAGTTTGTAGCATAAAGCTATCCTGAATTAAATGTGACACTTCATTTGGCCACTTTACTCTGGAAAACACTCCAGAAATGTCAAGAATGTAAATGCTACTTGATGCAGTAATTGGTGTTCTATTATAGTTGGGATAGCAAGAGATTGTCAAACCAGTGCAAATAGAAACAAGCACAGTAATGCACTATTTTTCTTATCCGGAGATGTCATTTGGCGCACTTTAGAAAAATATATTTTCCTCAGCATGTCCTACCAATTACCAGAATAAAAGAAAGTAGGTTGTGGTACTGGATACATGACAGGGTTGCAGTGTCTGGAGCATTATTGTCATTGCTGACAATGTGCACTCAGTCGAATTCCAAACTATATTTTGGAGACACATGCTGACAAAACCAATCCAGTCATAAGTCTCCTCAGTAATTTACTTTCAACCCAACATCCATGGATGGCACAATTGCACAGTGATTAGCTGCCTCACAGCGCCAGTGACCTGGGTTAAATTATGACCTTAGGTGACTGTGCGGAGTTCTCCCCTTGTCTGCATGGTTTCCTCCGGGTGCTCTGGTTTCTCCCCACAGTCCAAAAATGTGCAGGTTAGGCGGATTGGCCATGCTAAATTGCTCTTTGTCCAAAGGTGAGGTGGAGTTATGGGGGTAGGGCAAGGGGAGTGGGCTTGGGTGAGGTGCTCTTTTGGTGGGTCGAGGCAGACTCGAAAGGCCAAATGGCCTCCTTCTGCACTGCAGGGATTCTCCAGTAAACTGGTGGATCTTCTTGTTTTCTTTGTCTCAAATCTGCCGAGTGGAATAATCAAATTCAAACATTAGAGCTGCTGTTTAAGTGAAACACCCTGCTTAAGGCAGTTGTTATTAATTGTAGAATAGGTTTACTTTACATAAAAGGGAAAGATTTATTCTTCAGCATCAGACTATGTGTTAATGTTGATAATTTACATTTTCACATTCATTAGTACAATTGTGTTCCTACAATTAATCTTGCCACTGGACTAATTCAACATGCAGATTTATGTTTTTCTGACTCAAGGAATTATTAACTGTAAAGTGCAGTAATTCAGTAATGCAGTAAGTGTAAGTTTTCTCCTGCTTAGTCTCCAACACGATTATGCCCACTGTAAAGCTGCTGTTGAGTTAGTGGAGATAACTGGCAGGAGACCAAAATGCAGCCGGACAAGAAATACTATAGAAAGAAATTCAGCTGTTTTTGTCCACCCAACAGCATCAACAATTCTTCCTCCACTGAGCATATTTCAAGAGTTTGAAGAGAAGTGGTAGTGAAAGGCCAATGCACTTAAAGCCCACAGGAGAAGGACCATTGCTAGTGTCAGAGCTACCTCAACTTTATTCAATCAGAGAGCCATTCGTAGAAATTACCACAGATGTCAGTGCATAAATTGACCTTTGAAGCCTCGAAAATCCCTCCCCAAATGGGGATTGACAAATATAAAAGTGAACGGTCAATCCATCGTTTTCTTTGTCATTCACCAGTCGGGGTCATTTGTGCCGGAGGGGGGGGGGGGGGGGGGGGGCGGGGTTTGAGGCTGACCACTACAGCGAGTATAGCATGTCTTGGCTGAAAAGGGAGAGGGTCAACTTATACACCGAGTACATGAATTTGGCGGCTGAACAGCATTGTTTTGTACACTGGGTTAACCTAAATGGTCGTCCTTTTATTTTTAATAATATTTTTATTGAGGTATTTGAAAATTTTTATAACATTAACAAAAATAATAACATCCACATGGCAAAATGAACATTCCCCCCCCCCCCCCCCCCCCCAGCCCAATCTTCACACACCTCAACCAACAACAATCCCCCCCCCCCTCCTTGGAATACTGCATCTGCTGACATTTTAATTTTCCCCGAGAAAGTTGACGAACGGCTGCCACCTCCGGGAGAACCCTAACATTGACCCTCTTAAGGCGAACTTTATTTTCTCAAGACTGAGAAACCCAGCCATGTCACTAACCCAGGTCTCTACACTCGGGAGCTTCGAGTCTCTCCACATTAACAAGATCCGTCTCCGATCTACCAGGGAGGCAAAGGCCAGAACATCGCCCTCTTTCACCCCCTGAACTCCCGGATCTTCCAACACTCCAAAGATCGCTACCTCCGGACTCGGCACCACCCGTGTTTTTAGCACCGTGGACATTGCCATTGCAAAACCCTGCCAAAACCCTCTAAGTTGCGGGCATGCCCAAAACATGTGAGACAAAATATGGTCCTTATCACAACTATGTTTCGGCAACAGGATTATGTGCAACCTCTTGGTATCTTCCACACTCATTCCCAATAGGATAGAGGCTGCTTGACAGGTTGAATGGCTTTTTCTCACTTAGGATTTTCTTTTGGTCCTAAATTCTGTGATGTCCAGGGTTGCCATTTGAGTAGCACTAAAGGCTTCTAATCCCTGTGTTTCAGCTCCAATTTTGCTCTCCTAAATTTCATCATAGGTGTAGTGATTTGTGATGATTGGCTCTTTAAGGGCAACACAGCAGACTAAGGGTCGCCTGGGTTGGGGGACCAATTAGGACTCAGAATGGGTAATCACCCCAGAGCGTGGAATCCTCTTGGGCAGGAGACATGTGTGGAGCATGGTGCATTCATGAGGCTGCTGTTTTCTTATTAATAAATCATTTTTTAAATTCATAAATGAAGTCTGTTAAAGTGCATCATTATATCTGGGGATAAGGATAAAATCATCATGGCACTGGCTCTGGCCAGTGAGTATCCTGTTTTATTTAAAGTCTTAAAAATGAAAACACTCACCCGAATGCTTCTCTTTGGGCAAATAGACCCATTTGAGATCTTGCCATACCCTGAGGGACAGATTCAGAACAAACCTGAATTGGTCGGTACAGTCAAAAGTTTAGAACTGTATCGAGAAAAAAATTCAAGAGGAAAATAACACTGAGAAGCAAGAGCTGTGGCTTTAAATTTAAAAAAAAATGCAAAATGAATTTTAAAAGAGTTGCGGCAAAGTTTTAAAACAAGAGATCACAGAATGCAATGATTTAAGTGAGAAAGAAAAAAATTCCCCAAGTAAGCTGCAGCAAAGTTTCCAGAAGCATGGGAAAATCAAGGAGCTGAAACCAACAAGCTCCAAATGTCGGAGCAGAGATTGTGGGGGCTCCATGGCAGCAATTGCTGCACTGTTTGACTTCAAGGAAACAAAGAGACATTTTCAACCTGTTTAAAAAAATAAGTTGGCTAGTTGTTATTTTTAAATGGCCCCTTGGATCGCGAGAGTATCAGGATCTCTGAGTGAAATCGACAAAAAAACCAGCACATCAGAAAGGAGAAAAAACTGACTCTCCAAACATCCAGAAGAAGAAAACTCCAGAACTCGCCCACAGACCAGGTAAGGATGGCAGATTTCCTTCCCTAAGGGACATCAGTGAACCAGATGGGATTTTATGACAATCAACAATGGTTTCATGGTCATCATTGGACTTTTAATTCCAGATAATTTAGTGAGTTTAAATTCCACCATTTGTTGTGGGATTCAAACCCACATCCCCAGATCATTATCCTGTGTCTCTAGATTACTAGTCTAGCGACAATACTCTTATGTCCCACCTCCCCATGTGCAAGGCAAGAGAAAAGGATGAAAGTAGAAAGTGTTTCATATTTGTGGTAGTAATGTTATTAAAAACTCTGGCTTAAAATACATACAGGCAGTTTGTTTACTAAGGTTGTAATTAAGAAGTCCTAAAAGGTGAGTTAATGATTTATTTCAACCATTATTTGTTTACAGAGAGATGTCTAATAGGATATTGTTTTGATATTGTTGGGGCAGCATGGTGGCACAGTGGTTAGCACTGCTGTCTCACAGCGCCAGAGACTTGGGTTCAATTCCGACCTCGGGTGACTGTGTGGAGTTTGCACATTCTTCCCGTGTATGCGTGGGTTTCCTCCAGGTGCTCCAGTTTCCTCCCACAGTCCAAAGAAGTGCAGGTTAGGTGGCTTGGCTATGCTAAATTACTCCTAGGTTGGGTTACAGGGATAGGGTGGGGGATTTGCCCAAGGTAGAGTGCTCTTTCAGAGGGTCGGTGCAGTTCTGTTAGGCCAAATGGCATCCTTCTGCACTGTAGGGATTCCATGATCAATGATTGATTGCTGGAGATTCCCTGGAGAGTAGATACTTTGAGGTTTGTATTTAGTCCTAGGTAAGCAGGCGATGGGACATCGTAGTGGGATACAGGTGATGTAATTAATGGGAGGAGCCAGGTCTGTGTGTAGTTCGGAGTTTTGTCAAATGCTTGTTAGGTTGAGCAGAAGGATCTGACAAAACAGAAGTGCACTGGATTTGCTCTTGAAAGGGTCTCTCTCCAAAGGTCTGCACAGATAAGCAAGTGATCTGTTTTGTTAAATTTATTTGTGAGTGGACCTGGAACTGTATTGAGTTGCTTTGTTGGAATATATATAGTGGCAGGTGTAGATAGCGGGTTAAAGTTTTGTTCCTTTTATTTAAGAACTGTTTAACTGTTAATTGTAAAAGTATTACTTTGACGTTAATGTGGTTACTTCTGTGTTTAAATTAAAGTTTGATTGAACATAAAATATACCTATTGGTTAAAGTTATCATTCCTGGGGGGAAATATCCTTTCCTCACAGTTTTACAAACGGAAAATTTGTTTGGGGTTCTTGTTCGGTATCGTTACAAACATTGGAGTTTAGCCAGTATCCCAACGGGTAAGGTAAGGCAAAGTCACAATAGTCCCAGATGACCATTGGCTGCTTTCCCCTTTGAGGGGGCGAGCTGAATGGTGGTGGTTTAACCTGAGGATCACCACCCCTCTGGCGAGGGGTAAGTTTGAGAAGATGGGCCTTCATGAATAATGTCAGCTGGTACAGGGATTGAACCCGCGCTGCTGGCCTTGTTCTACATTACAAACCCACTGAGCTAAACAGGCCCCAAAAAGCACAGCAGGTCAGTTAGTATCTGTGGAGAGAATTTAACCCCACTTCACCTGCACATTTTTGGACTGTGGGAGGAAACCGACCACCTGGCGGAAACCCACACAGACATGGGGAGAGCGTACAAATTCCATACAGTCACACAAGGTTGGAATTAAACCCAGTTCCCTAGCACTGTGAGGCAGCAGTGCTATCCACTGTGCCACCATTGCTGTCTCAGCATCTCTTGGCATGAAAGGTTCCCTAACTCAGAGATCCTGGAGTGTTCTAATTCCATCAGAATACACTCATTGCTGAGCCAATGATGTCTGTGCTGGCCCAACTACAAGCATTGGATGGATGATGGCTGTGAACTCAAAGATCTTCTGTATGGGGATATGCCCACTGGATCACAATCTCTTGGTGCCCTTACTTCCACTACAAGGACATTTGTAAACAAGATATTAAGGTGGTGGACATTGACACTGGTAACTGGGAGACAGCTGCTGATGGTCTTCATCTCTGGAGGCTGACTGTTTAAAAACAAAGAACAAAGAAAATTACAGCACTTTGGTATTGTGGACAAAACGACAAAGGGAATGTAAATTGCGATGATCATGGCTAACAAGGGTGCAAATAGTGGTACAGTAAGAGTTCAAAATATGTTCAATGCAGAACAAAGGTAAACAGTGTGATAGTGTAGATGGGCTTTAGAGTGGTTTCACAGGTCGGCGCAACATCGAGAGCCGAAGGGCCTGTACTGCGCTGTAATGTTATATGTTCTAAAGAACAACTTGGAACAGGGAACAGATGGCCTGCGTGGGGTGTGGGGAGGGGAGACGCTGATAAGTAGAACATGATGGAAAGTGGGATGAAAAGAGGGATCGGAAAATGAACCAATGGAAGAAATGAAAATAAATTGGTAGAAATGAATGTGGAGGAGAGAGTTTACAGAATGAAGTTGTTGAACACAATGTTAAGTCCGGAAGACTGTAACGTGTGAAATCGGAAGATGAGGTTCTGTTCCTCCACATTGCGTGGGCTTCATTAGCCAGCTGCAATGTTCGAAAGATAGACGTGGATATGAGAGCAGAGTGGTGAGTTGAAATAGCAAGCGACAGGAAGGTCGGGGTCCTGCGTGCAGAAGGACAGAAGGTGTTCTGAAAAGTGGTCACCCAGTCTGTGGTTAGTCTCTCCAGTGTGGAGTAAACTGCACTGGGAGCAGTGAATGCAGTGGACCAGATTGAAGGAGGTGCACGTGAAGCACTGCCTCACTTGAAAAGAGGGTTTAGGCCCTTGGATAGTGAGCAGAGAGGAGGTAATCTGCGATTGCATGGGAAGGTGCCATGGGAAAGGGGTGAAGTGTTGGGGTGATTGGTGGAGGAGCAGACCAGCGCATCCTGGAAGGACTGGTCCCTGCGGAATGCTGATGGAGGAGTGAGGGCAAAATGTCTTTGGTGGTGGCATCATGCTGGAGTTGGCGGAACTGGCGGAGGATAATTATTTGAAGGTGGAGGCTGGTGGAGTGAGAAGTAAGGGCAAGGAGGATCCTATCCTGATTCTGGGAGAGGGTGAGAGCAGAGGTGTGGCAGATGGATCGAATATGGTTGAGAGCCCTGTCGACCAAAGTGGGTGGGAAACCACGATTAAGGAAAAAAGAAGGCATGTCAGCAGCACCGATTTAGAAATTGGCATCATCGGAACAGATGCGACAGAGGCGAAGAAACTGGGAGCATGCGATGGAATCCTTACAGGATGTGGGGTGTGAAGAGCTGTAGTCGAGGTAGCTGAGGGAGTCGGTGGGCTTACAATGGATACTCGTGGGCATTCTATCCCCAGAAATGGAGATAGAGAGAGACCATGGAAGGGAAGTGTCAGAGATGGACCATGTCAAGGTGATGGATAGCTAGAAATTGGAGGTGAATTTGATACATTTCTCCAGGTCTAGACAGGAACATGAAGTGGCGCCGAAACAGTCGTCAATATACTGCTAAAAGAATTGCGGTAGGGGGCCGTAGTAGGATTAGAACAAGGAATGTTCCACATACCCCATAAAGTGAAAGGCAAAACTGGGACCCAAATGGGTTGTTTGGAGGAAGTGAGACAAGTTTAAGAAATTGTTCAGTCAGAGAACACGTTCAGCCAGACAGAGGAGAGTGGTGCTGGATGGGGAATGTTCAGGCCTCTGTTCGAGAGAGAAAAAGAGAGCAGCCCTCAGACCATGCTGGTGGGAAATGGAGGAAGAGAGGGATTGGACATCCATGATAAAGAAGTGTCAGTTATGTCCGGGGAAATGGAAGTTTTTGATATTACACAGAGCGTCAGAGGAAATTGCAGATGTAGGTGGGAAGGGACTGAATAAGAGGAGAGAGGATGGAGTCAAGATGGGAAGAAATTAGTTCTGTGGGGCAGAAACAAGCTGACGTGATGAGCCTACTGGGACTGTCCTGTTTGCGGATTTTGGGGAGGAGGTAGAAGCGAGCTGTCCTGGGTTGGGAGATTATGAGGTTGGAAGTTGTGGAGGGAAAATCTCCAGCGTAGATGAGGTTGGTGACAGTCTGGAAACAATGGCTTGATGCTCGGTGGTGGTGTCATGATCCATTGGGGATAGGAGGAAGTGTCTGAGAGTTGCCGCTCAGCCTTTGCGAGGTAGAGATCAATATGCCAAACAAAAACAGCCCCACCATTGTCAGCAGGTTTGATATGATGAAGGGCATCAGAGCAGTCATGGATGTAGGTGGGAAGGGACTGGACAAGAGGAGAGGGGATATGACGTAGGGCACCACATGTGCTTTGCATCGCCTGACATTTGTCCACATGACTTGAGCCATGCATAATTTTCAAGTCATTGAAGTTATGGATCAAATTTCTTATGCAGGCCATGAATCAGACAACAACACCCAAATTCCTGATGTACACACATGACACAAAGCTCCTTTTTCGACAAACATTCAAATCCTCCACCACCGACTAACAGTGTACTACTGCTAATACTTTTGAAAAGTTTTACAAGTACAAAATAAGACAGTAATATTTTTAGCACTGCAGGAGCTCGTCAATGTTCCTTAGACAGTACCTTCCAAACCCATGACCATTACCATCTAGAAGGACAAGAACAGCAGATACCAGGGAACACCACCAGCGGGATGTTCCCCTCCAAGTCACTCACCACCCTGACTTGGAAATATATTGCCATTCCTTCACTGTCGCTGGGACAAAATCCTGGAACTTCCTCCCTAACAGCATATTGGGTGTACCTACACCTTAAAGATTGCACCACCTTCTGAAGGGCAACTAGGGATGGGCAATAAATGCTGGCCTAACCAGCAACGGCCACAATCCGTAAATGAATTAAAAAAAAATTAAGGGTACAAAATTATAAACTGTGCACTTAAGTTTTATAATTGTCTGATTTTATAAAGAAATTTGTTCAATGAATTGTGGTCTGTCAATTGTTCATTGGTATTTAAAGATTTTCGCGCATTTGGAGTGAGTGTGGAAGGATAATGAGAGGTTGCATATAATCCTGTTACCATAGCACAGTTGTGATAATTGCTAATCACTAGATCAGATAGTAATGAGATTTCAATTTCATATCCAGTGTTATTATTCCTTTACAGAAACTGTAGTCAGCCATTGAGTGAGAAAACACAAAAATTGTGTACGATAAACTAAATAACACCACAGGGAAAACATCATCCAATTTGGACAGAAGAACTGTTTGAGAAAACACTGACAGACAATTAGAGGTCCCAGATGGATTTTCACTCCTCTCCAATTGGTTTTTAGAAATATGTTGCTTTAAAAAGTTCATGTACAGCTTTTAATCTTGACATGATTGTGATCGTGCCACTGATTTGATGTTTCCCATGTGCAGTTTTTGTTTTAGTGGAGTCATTCTGTACATTAGTCATATTCCAAAGGAAGCTAACATTTTAATATTTTTGAAAAGTTTTACAAGTATAAAATAAGACAGTAATATTTTTAGGTTACTTTACAATGCAAACTTAGATAAAGAGGATAATATTTATTACTAAATAAACAGTACTCACACTGCATCAATTTGCAAGTGACATTAAATAGCTAGTATTCTGATAATCTATAAAGCCTGCATGCAAGTTCTTTGGGCTGGATTCTCCGTAGCTCGACACCGAAATCGGGATCTGCGATCAGGCGGAGAATGGCTTCCAACCCCAAAATCGGGACAAGCGGCAGTTTGACCCCGGTCCGTGAGGCTCCGCCCCTTCAAATCGGCGTCATCAGGGCGCTCCGCCGCTTGCAGTTGCAATGTCGTTGCCGCGTCATCGGCCGGCCCACCCGGGATGCTCCGCTCCCGATGGGCTGAGCTCCCAAAGGGAAGGGCCACATGTGGTCCCAGTGGTCAGGAACCCGGCGTGCCGGCTACGGACAGGTCCCAGCGCCGCCACACTCGTCCGGGATGCATGCCGCTGGCCGAGGGGCTTCTGCTAGGACTGGGGGGGTGGACAGGGCGTGGGCTGTGGTGTCAGGGTTGGCGGGTTGAGGTTTCAGGAGGGCCGGCGCCATGTTTTCCGGCGCGACCGGAGCAGGCCGTCAACCCTGCACATGCGCAGTCTGGGATACGTCGATTCTCCGGCCGTTTTCCGCGAGCGATCCGCAGCCGTTTCACATGGCAGCGGTGCTAGCCCCTCACCGGTACTGGAATCGGTGAGGGGTTCACGCTGATTTTCCCGCTGTGAAAGTCCCAGGGATTCTCCATTCGTGCCGGGACTTAGACTCAAGAACGGAGAATTCCGCCCCTTGTGTAAGATGGAAGACACTTTGGGTGGGATTCTCCATTTCAGAGACATTGGGCGGGATTCTCCGTCCCGCCGCACCTGTTTTCTGGTGCGGCGCACCCCCGCCGGCATTGGGATTCTCTGCCCCGGCAGGCGGCCAATGGGGTTTCCCATTGTTGGGAAATCCACGAGCGTGAGTGCACTGCCGGTGAAGTGAGGGTCCTGCCGGCGGAGGGTCTAGCCTTATCGTTGATGCCAGGATCGGTGGACTTCTACGACAGCAAAATCAGCACTGGTCCCAGAGCAATTCCAGATATCGTTAATGGGCTAGCAACGGTGCCACATGGAACATGAGCGATTCCAGTGAAAAACAGTGTCGGATTCGCCGGGGTCGGGATTGGCACTCGAGAGGCTGACAAGCTGCAGGTGCACATTAGCACTCCACTACCCACACACACAGTCATCCCAGAAAACAAGATGGCACTGGTTGCACTGGAACGTGCCCATCCCATTGTGGGTTGGCTGGGGCCAAAGGGTACCTAGGGGGGTGGCCTGGAGGGACACCCTTACGACCCATGACACTAAGTTCACAGTGGGCAGTCCACGGCAATGGTATTCAGTGCCTGTCCCCAACTCCGTGGCCTACCTCCTGGCCACCCCCCCACTACTCGCCCTGGCAGAAGCCCCCTCCGGCCAGCAGCAAAACGGTCAGTGCACTTCTGTACCCCCCCTTCTCTCTCCCCCCCCCCCCCAGCAGCACAACGGTCAGCGCACCTCTGTACCCCGTCTCTCCCCCCAGCAGCAAAACGGTCAGCGCACTTCTGTACCCCCGTCTCTCCCCCCAGCAACAAAACGGTCAGCGCACTTCTATACCCCCCGTCTCCCCCCCCAGCAGCAAAATGGTCAGCGCACTTCTGTACCCCCGTCTCTCCCCCCAGCAGCAAAACGGTCAGCGCACTTCTGTACCCCCGTCTCTCCCCCCAGCAACAAAACGGTCAGCGCACTTCTATACCCCCCGTCTCCCCCCCCAGCAGCAAAATGGTCAGCGCACTTCTGTACCCCCATCTCCCCCCCAGCAGCAAAACGGTCAGCGCACTTCTGTACCCCCGTCTCTCTCCCAGCAACAAAACGGTCAGCGCACTTCTATACCCCCCGTCTCCCCCCCCAGCAGCAAAATGGTCAGCGCACTTCTGTACCCCCATCTCCCCCCCAGCAGCAAAACGGTTAGCGCACTTCTGTACCCCCGTCTCCCCCCCAGCAGCAAAACGGTCAGCGCACTTCTGTACCCCCGTCTCTCTCCCAGCAGCAAAACGGTCAGTGCACTTCTGTACCCCCCGTCTCTCCCCCAGCAGCAAAACGGTCAGTGCACTTCTGTACCCGCCATCTCTCCCCCAGCAGCTATGTCGCCTGTTTCCCGATTTCTGAAACCATAAGTGAAACTCGCCATTGGTAATTGCTCCCTGCGGAAGCAGAGTATTGCGGAGGCCCCTGAGAATACCTTGTCAGGCCCGCTAATGATGTGCCAATGGCGTTTACTGTAACTGAGCAGTAGAACGCACTGATGCCGCTGTCGAGACACCGGAGCATGGCATTCTGTCGGGCACCTGGCATGGCCACGATTCTGGCCTCATGACCAATTCTCCGCCCAATCACCTTTCCCGATTCCCCAATCAGCCGACTGAGAATCCTGACCATTATTTATTGAAAGTATTGAGAAAATATACTTGAAAGCTTGCGGCTGAAAATCTTCAGTTTTTCTGGTGACCCCCTGCCAAAAACTCCAGTGCAATAATACCCAGAGCCAAAATCTAAGTTAATGTTGGAGTTCCTGCAGGCTTTCCTGCCAGGTGTCCCACTGACAACAACAGAAATACGTATGGACTCCCAATGTTCAATGTTCCCATGTCCTTCCATGGTATGCTAATGAGGTGACCTATCCTACATGCGACAATCTTGTGGCACCCATTTCACGTTTGGTTAAAGGTAGCATGGATCAGTTAGCTTCGTGAAATTGTGTATAAGTTTAGCAATATTCCCTGTTTAACTTGGTGGCACAGGAAAGGGGGAAGGAGGATGGTAGCTTCCATGTGGAGGTTTATGATCAGCAAGAGTAAATCAGTGGGGGGGGGAGGGGGTTGCAGTATAATCATGGAAGAGTGGAAGAAGGATCTGACGAGATCAAAAGGTGGGGTCAACGGCATGGTGAGGTGAGAAGGGCCTGGTGTTGTGAGTGGTGGTGGAGGAGGTGGCAGTCAATCAAGGGAAGGGAATGAGGGGCCCAAAGGACAGTGTCAGTACTGCCCAAATGTGGTTCCTCTCAGGGTGCTAGCTGGTGCAGTACTCACAGGGCTTTGAGTTCACCTATAACATTTCAGTTATTCCCACTGAGAGTGATCCCAGACAATGTAATTTACAATGCATATAAGAAAGAGACAGCTGAGCCTGCAAGTTCAGCCATGTCTCACAGATTGGCAAGTACAACGCTACCATGAACATTCAGTAAAGAGTGGACAAAAAAATCCACAACGTTGTTTATTCTACTTCTTTCACAGTAAAGGAAATGTCCCTAACTCCCCTCGAACCAGCAATACATGCCAACCATGTATTATGCCAGTACATTTAGTTCTCTGACTAAGCTAGTCTTAATAAATAAGAATGATGCACAAATGAATAGAAACCAAAGTAATGTGAAATATTTAGAAGCGAAACTTAATTTTGAAAAACACCTGTGCCACCTTTGTACTCTCCAGTCTTATGTTAATGGCAATGCTAGGCTGTAAAGTTGAGGCCATGATGCAGAGCCTCACTGTTTCATCAGGATGCTCCTTAACAGCCCGCCTGTAGCTACAGCATTGCCAGCTGACAATCACCACGAATCACATGTGTCGTTTATGCACTCCGCCGGCAGTTTAAATGTGAATAATGGGAAACAGGCAAAAGGGTTGACTGACCTCAAGGAGTCCTGCAACTTGAGCCTTTTGCTGAAGCTTCTCAATGAAATATACCAACAATAATACTCAATAACATAAAATACACCAATATAGGTCCCATACTTGTTAATATAAAATCTCGAGGAACGTTTGTGCAAGATTATCCTTGATTTCAGTTATTGCTATTAATTCCTAATTACCAACCGACATGAGGATTATTGGGGCACTTTGACTACAGTGAAAGAATATAAAATACGACTCGCTGTCATTGAGCACGTGCAGTGTTTCAAGGGCTGGATGGACTGGGAAGGTTTTTTTTAAGTGGCACGAGCCAGATGCAATTTACATAGTAATTCCAATTTTGAGATGCCATTTTCTCGGTCCTCATGCATACAAAGCGATTTGGGTGGCATGAATATTACTTCATTGATAACAAAAAATGGCTTTGCACATGTTTCTTTTATGTAAACACATACAATTGAAGAACGGTAATGTTTTTTAATGGCCTCAGTTTACAGATCTCAAGCTGTGCAGAACTAGCTTTTATGCAAGCTCGTTTGACACATTATCCCACTTCATTTCAATTTGATGATTTATTCGGCACTTTTCTTGAGGCATATTAGCAATCTAGCAAGCTGTTTTGACATAGCACAAATAGAATCTGATGTTGAAGATAACTGGCCAAATATATGTTTATGATATGGCTAACGGCAATATGAATCAAAACAGATGTTGTTAAATGTCCTTTATTTGGCTTTAATTTTTTCTAAATTCTCCAACTTATAATCAAATCTTGAATTTGGAACTGGCCTTAAGATGTCAATAATATGGGCTTACCATATTGGATGTTATATTTTGAGGAACATGGAAGTTACAGAGCAAATCTTATTTACATTAGCCTGATAATTACATTACACCCAGTGGTGTCCCGCAGGGATCTGTTCTGGGACCTCTGCTCTTTGTGGTTTTTATAAATGACTTGGATGAGGAAGTGGAAGGGTGGGTTAGTAAGTTTGCCGATGACACAAAGATTAGTGGAGTTGTAGGTAGTGTTGAGGGCTGTTGCAGGTTACAACAGGACATTGACAGGATGCAGAGCTGGGCTGATAAGTGGCAGATGGAGTTCAACCTAAATAAATGTGACGTGATTCATTTTGGAAGGTGGAATTTGAATGTTGAATACAAGGTTAAAGGCAGGATTCTCAGAAGTGTGGAGGAACAGAGGAATCATGGGGTCCAAGTACATAGATCCCTCAAAGTTGCCACCCCGGTTAATAGGGTTGCTAAAAAGGCGTATGGTATATTGGCTTTCATTAACAGGAGATTGAGTTTAAGAGCCGCAAGGTTTTGCTGCAGCTTTATAAAACCCTGGTTAGACCACACTTGGAATATTGTGCCCAGTTCTGGTCGCCTCATTAAAGGAAGGATGTGGATTCTTTGGAGAGGATGCAGAGGAGATTTACCAGGATGCTGCCTGGACTGGACGGCATGTCTTATGCAGAAAGGTTGAGGGAGCTAGGGCTTTTCTCACTGGAGCGAAGAAGGAAGAGCGGTGACTTGATAGAGATGTACAAGATGATGAGAGGCATGGATAGAGTGGATAGCCAGAGACTTTTCCCCAGAGCGGAAATGGCTGTCACGAGAGGACATAATTTTCAGGTGATTGGAGGAAGGTATAGGGGAGGTGTCAGAGGTAGGTTCTTTACACAGAAAGTGATGAGTGCGTGGAATGCACTGCCAGCGGATATGGTGGAGTCAGAATCATGAGGGACATTTAAGCGACTCTTGGACAGGCACATGGGCAGCAGTAAATTGAAGGGGTGTAGGTTAGGTTGATCTTCGATTCGGATAAATGGTCGGCACAATGTCGTGGGCTGAAGGGCCTGTACTATGCTGTAATGTTCTATGTTCTATGATGGGGCTGAAATTGGACAACAATGACTAATGTTGGACTAAAAATTACCACTTTAATAGCACTTTACCCTGCACCCAAGAACATCTGAAGCACATGCAAAATCTTATTGGCCTCACATGATTATCAGGGATCTGGGGCAGCCACCCAAAGCAAACATTCGGACCCTTAATAATAATAATAATAATAATAATTGCTTATTGTCACAAGTAGGCTTCAATGAAGTTATTGTGAAAAGCCCCTAGTCGCCACATTCCGGCCCCTGTTCGGGGTGGCCGGTACGGGAATTGAAGCCACGCTGCTGCCTTGTTCTGCACTACAAGCCAGCTATTTAGCCCACTGTGCTAAACCAGCCCTTGTAATATATTAATGTCTGGGTGGCTGTGACTGATACCTGTTTTCAGACCTTCCAAAAAATTTGGCTGTCCTGAACTGAGTTGATGCTTGGGCTTTCCTGCCATCCCCTCTACCAAGGTAAGTTTTGATTTTTTTTAATGTTTTGATCGATTCAGCCTGTTATCTCCTGAAATTCTATATGCAAAAAATACAGAAATAAATTTAAATGAATGGCCCGGATCTTCCTGTGGAAAGGCAACCTTATCATCGATTGCTGCTGTACTCCCACTTTTGCCCAGCCTGACACTGCTCCACATTTCTGGCTGAGTCTTCCGAGTATGGCCCTTTCAGAAATGCATTGCACAGCTTTGACCCAAGAGCTCTGTTAGAGCACTGTGGTGTCTGGAAGGACTGGGTGTGCCCCCCTTTTGTGGCACTATCTTGCTGTCTGCTAAGTTTAAATGTCCAAAGTGAATCTTAATGAATAGGTGAATGGATGGATGGGTTGGTGGGCAAGGTAAGTCGACAGGATGGCAAGTGAGTAGGGTGATAGATGGGTGATGTAGTAGGTCAGTAGAGTGGTCAGATGGCAGTTGGGTGAGGTGATAGTTGGGTAGGATGGTAGGTGGGAGCATGGTTGGTTAAAGCCAGATACAATCTGTTAACATGAAAACATACAAAATAGGAACAAGCCATTTGGCATTTCTTCTCTGCACTGGCATTCCATATGATTATGCATTATCCCCGTGTCCCTTAATTTCCCCAGTATCCTAAAATCGATCAGCTTCTGTCTTGAATATTCAATAACTGAGGATCCACAGCTCTGGGTGAGAGAATTCCCAAAGATTCACAAACTTTTGAGTGAAGAAATTGCGCTTCATCCCAGTCTTAAATGGCCAGCCCCTTTTTCTAAGGCTGTGATCTTGTATTCTAGACTCCCCAGCAAGGGAAACATTTTCTCACCTGTCATTTTATATATATATATATGTTTATATATTTCAATAAGACCACCTCTCACTCTTCTAAATTCCAGGGAATAATGATGCAATATAACGTGGATAAATGTGAGGTTATCCACTTTGGTAGCAAAATTAGGAAGGCAGATTATTATTTGAATGAGTGTAAATTGAGAGAGGTATGTCCTCGTGCATCAGTCACTGACAGTAAGTGCACAGGTACAACAGGCAATAAAGAAGGCAAATGGTATATTGGCCTTCATAGCGAGAGAATTTGAGTATAGGAATAGAGATGTTTTACTGCAATTGTATAGTGCATTGGTGAGGCCATACCTGGAGTATTGTGCAATTTTGGTGTCCTTATCTGAGGAAGGTTGTCCTTTCTATGGAGAGAGTGCAGTAAAGGTTTGCCAAGCTGATTCGTGGGATGGTGGGACTGTCATATGCGGAGAGACTGAATCGGTTGGGATTATATTCATTGGAGATTAGAAAAGTGAGGGGGGAATCTCATAGAAACTTAGAAAAGTCCAACAGGATTAAACAGGTAGATTCAGAAAGAATGTCCTGGTGGTGGGGGAGTCCAGAACTAGGGGTCATAGTTTGAGGATAAGGGGTGAACATTTTAGGACTGAGGTGAGGAGAAATTTGTTCACCCAGAGAGTGGTGAATCTGTGGAATTCACTACCACAAAAACTAGTTGAAATGAACACACAGTGTACTTTCAAGATAGAATTAGATATAACCCTTGGGGCTAAAGAGATCAGGGATATGAGGGGGAAGGTGGGATCAGGGTATTGAACCTGATGACAGCATGATAATGAATCAGGGAGCAGGTTCGAAAGGCCAAATGGCTACTCCTCCTCCTATTTTCTATGTATATCTATGTAATCCCAGCTCAGAGGACAGACAATCTCATCATCCCAGCAATCAATTTACTGAACTCTCATTGCAAGGCTAGTATATCATTGCTTAGTTGAGGAGATCATTATTCTAACACAGTACTCCAGTCTCACCAAAATTCTATATGACTGCAGTTAAGATTTCTCCATTCTTTTACTCCAATCCTTTTGTAATAAAGACTAACATACCATTTGCTTTCCAAATTTCTTGATGTACTTGCATGTTAACATGCTGTGATGCATGTACAAGGACAGCCAAATCTCTCTACACAAATATTTGCCAGTCCTTTCACGATTTAAAAAATATTCCATTTTCTATTTTTCTTTCCAAAGAAAAACTTCATTCTTCCTTACATTATATTTCATTTGCATGTCCTTACTCACTCACTTAACCTGTCTGAATCCCTTTTCAGCCTCTATGTGTCCTCCTCACAGCTTACTTTCCAACCTGACTTTGTGTCATTAGCAAACGTAAATATGATACATGCAGTGCCCTTATCTAAATCATTAATGTAGATTGTAAATATCTGTGAACAAGGATGATGCTCAACTTGCGATGCTCAATTAGCTACAGTGGAAATGACACATTTGTTTCATTCTGTTGTCTGTTCTTTTATCAATCCTCAATATATGCCAGAATATTACTCCAATCCCTTTACCAGGATTTGAGGTGATTGATCTTGAATGGTGTTTTGGTATCACATGCCCCAGGCTACTCCAAGTTCAGGCTTATAATGTTGAAAACACCCTTATTTTTAACCCTTATTTTTAACGGGTGGCTTCGCATCAATAATATTTTTTGTCCCTCTCTATCAACCATATGTCAAGCTCCTTTCGAATGTTGTATGTTTCAATTAGATCACCTCATTCAAGATAACATCAAGTAACCAAACTCCCATGCCTCCCTAAAACCATTCAAAAAAACATAAAATAACAAGAATGTTTCCTCAGTGCCCCAAAGTCAATGTTGAGTGGAATACGTTTAGTTCTTTAGCTGTCTGATTAAACTACAATGGTTACCTAAAAGCCTTATTCTAAGCAAGAAGATTTGGTCTGTAGTGAAAGCCTTATTCTGAAATGTAAATCTGCACAAACACTTTAGCAGTCCTACTTGTGCAACCTGCCCTAAGGGGCAATTTAGCATGGCCAATCCACCTAACCTGCACACCTTTGGACTGTGGGAGGAAACCCAAACAGACATGGGGAGAACATGCAAACTCCACACAGACAGTTACCCAAGTCGGAATCGAACCAGGCAACAGTGCTAACCACTGTGCCACCCGTTCTGGACAATCTCAGCAGGTCTGACAGCATCATTGGATAGAAAAGGAGCGAACATTTCGAGTCTGGATGACTTTGTCAAAGCTGGAGAGAACTGGAAATGGGGTCAGATTTATACCATTGTAGGGGGTGGCATGGAGCAGTGAGGCTGAATAGGGGGCCATCGATAGGTGGAGATAGATAAAGATGCCGAGGACAGAAGACAAAAGGAATGTAAATGGCGGTGATCAAGGCTAAGAAGGGGCTGATAGCGGTCCATAAAGAGATTAGAATGTGTGAATGGCAAAACAAAGGTGAGCAGTATGTTAAAGGGCAACTAGGAACAGGGAACAGATGGTCCAAGTGGGGTGGGGGGAGGGGGTGGGACAATGGTGAGGGGAAAACAGATCAATGGAAGAAA
Source organism: Scyliorhinus torazame (assembly GCF_047496885.1). NCBI lineage: Eukaryota > Metazoa > Chordata > Chondrichthyes > Carcharhiniformes > Scyliorhinidae > Scyliorhinus > Scyliorhinus torazame. The sequence goes on from NC_092709.1 coordinate 124,854,561, forward strand.
TGAAAATAAATTGATAGAAATAAAAATGGGGTGAAGGTGGAGGAGAAAGTTCACAGTCTGAAGTTGTTGAACTCAATGTTTAGTCCGGAAGGTTGCAACATGCCTAATTGGAAGATGCTGTTCCTCCAGTTTGCGTTGGGCTTCACTGGAACATTGCAGCAGGCCAAGGATGGACATGTGGACGTGAGAGCAGGACGGTGGGTTGAAATTGCAAGTGACAGGAAGGTCTGGGTCCTGCTTGCGAACGGACTGCAAAATTTATTGCCTTCCTCAGAGATAAGTTTGGAAATGAAGGAATGGCTGTGGGATTGGGTCGGAGGGATGCGAGGTGGAGATCATGCGCCCTCAGCCTCCCTCTGATTAAGTCCAGGGCAGGAAGGCTTCAGATAGCCTCCTCACCGGAGACCAATTGAGGTCCTTGAGTTGCTACCTAAGGGCCTCAGCCTGCCACCGCTGCAATCCCACTAGTGGCAGTCGACAAACTCGCCATCCAGAAAGACGGTGCTGAAAACCTTATTGGGTGTGCCTGCAGCCTTCTTTGGGAGTTCTCTCATTCTCAGGCACCCAGTGCCCCATCAAGGCCCTGCAGGAAGCCATTCCCATCCTTGGTGCATCTATTGGCATAGCAATACATCCATGCAATACCAGCACTATACTCGGGGTCACTGCCAGTACCGGCGAACTATCAGCTTTTGATTGACTGGCAGTTCTTGGGGGCAGAATATCTGCCCCAGATATGGCTGTGCAGCAATTATAGACCTGGGGGAACCAGGATCCCTGGTGCCAGAGTTTTGACAGTCAATAAGGAAGTTTATTCCGTTGAGACTCCAAGAGATTGGGTCAACAGAGGTGCCACCAGATTTTGTCACGGAGATTGGGATACCCGTTGCCCCATGTGATTTCTGTCAATTATGGGCTTCATGCTAATACCGTCCATCATGGGATCCAGAGGTATTTCAAATGCTTCAGATTCGATTTCAAGGCCACAACATGAGAAACAGAAATGCAACAGATAGTAGCCATACACAAGCAATGACCAGTTATAATAATATGCTAGGAATTGGCACACTTGATGCCACCATCTTTCAAGATGTCAGCATATTTGGTCCCTCCCGCCAGTCTCTTCCAATACTTGTACATTACAACTGAAAGGATGCAGGGCCAGGCTAACCAAGCAGCTTGATGCAGAACTGCAGACTGTAACAGGTCCAGCTCAAGACATAACTGCTATGATACAAGAGCCTATCAGACCCAACTGAGGCTACGTTTTAAGGATTTACAAATCACACACTTGCACTATAGGAAAATGTGGTTCTAGAATAATTGGAGGTGCACACGCTCAAATTTCTCCACACACCTGTATTCACGTACATGCATACTAACACACAGGTCCATACAGTCATACACATATGCACACACTTGTATACACATACACACAAACAATATTGTCACGTGAGTGTCCCTTTAAGAAAGGGTTAGTCTCTTATCATGCGACTTGTAACACATTGGCCTTTGGCTGTCAGGTGAGAGGGATTTTTTTAAAGTTTCAGTTTCATTTTGACTGCTTTGGACTGCAGAAGGAGAAAAGAGTGTTTTCCCTGTTTTTCATTTTAAAAGCTCCTCCAGTAAAAAGCCCATTTGGTTGTGGCTAACTGCCTTGGTAACTTTAAAGATAGAGATGCTTTCCAGAAGAAGTGTGAATTTGCTGGTTGGAACTGGATTAGAATTTCGGAAAAAAGACCAGTCCCATTCAAGTGAGAATACAGTGTGCTGGGCCACGCCCTTGAAAAAGGGGGTTGGTTTAATTTGATTTTGTTATTGAATTGGAACAGCTAAGGGGAAATTCATTAAGTGTTATATACATAGAATACTTAAAGCTGCGTGGTGTCATTATGCTTGTCATTGATCAAAATTCTTGCAGTATTTATATATATATATATATATATATGTTTACTACGTTCTTAGAATAAGCCATGTTTTGATGAAAGTGTGTCAGAAGTCTGATTAATCACACCTGCAGTGAAGGCTTTTGGCCTCATCCTAGCCAAATTCAATATAAAAGTTGTAGGTCAGAGTGAACTTCATAATACACTTTTGTCATGTGAGAGTACCTGTAAGAAATGGGTGTTTATAAATGGGTGTGTATACAAATATCTGTAGTGAGAGTACCTTTAAGAAATGTGTGTTTATTACTGCAGAGAGTAGGTGGAGCTGGGCTGTCTGTCAGCTTTTTACTTGCGCTTTAGGCTTTTTGCTGCAGTGTGGGTTTGGTTTCATTTTAGTTTTGGAGAAGCTGCAATCACAGCAGGATGTGTGTGAATCTCTGCAAGCTTATGAATGTCCATTTGCTGATTTCAACGTGGTAACTGTTCTCAGTAGTGAAGTTAAACCTAAGGTGCTTCTTTTAAAGGTTTTGTTTTAAGTCTTCTGGATGTTAAAAGGACAGCTTACGGATTACTTAGTGTTGTATTCTTTGGGGCTTGTATTTGAATTGATGGTTGCTAAGGTGTTCACTGTTTGTTTTGAAAAGGTTAACTTGAGTTCATAGAATAAACATTGTTTTGCTTTAAAAATTACTTTTCCATTTCTGCTGTACCACACCTGTAGAGTGGGCCGTGTGCTCCCCATACCACAATCTAGTAAAAGTTGCGGGTCAGGTGAACTCCATGATACACTTTGGGGTTCTCTAAACCCTGGCGCATAACACTTTAGAGTTTCTAAGCTCTGGCCCATAACGATATCCGCAGCATTTTCTTTATGGGAATGTTTGATATTTGTTATCTGGAGGAATGTATGGGAGATGCATAAAAGGTCTGTGGATGATGGCGTATTCGTGATGGAAAAGGGGAAGATATAAACATTAATGAAGTGACCAGAAATCGTTCAACAGAAACAGCATTTATGTAGCACCTTTAACAGTGCAATACATCCAAAGTGCTTCACAAAAGCAATATCAAACAAAACGTGACCCCGAAAGACAGAGCAGTACATATAACTAAATGTTTGCTGAAAAAGGTGTGTTTTAAGGAGCATCTTAAAGGAAGAGAAAGAAGTCGAGAATTGGAGAGGTTCAGGGAGTGAATTCCAGAGTTTAGGGTCAAGGCAGCATGGTTGCAATTATGGAGGGATTAATATAGGGGCATACAGAATTCCAATGTTGGAGGAGTGCAGGGATTTTGAAGGCTTGTAGCGTTGTGGGACAGAGATAGGGAGCAATGAGACAATGGAGGGATCTGAAACCAAGGATAAGACATTTGAAATTGAGGAATTGTGGGCCTAATGCCAATGTAAGTCAACAAACACAGGGGTGATGAGTGAACAGGACTTGGTATGAGCTAGGTTGCTGGCTGCAGAGGTTTGGATGAACACAGGCTTATGTAAGGTGGAAGTTGGGAGGTTTGCCAGATAAGCATCGGAACTGTCAAGTTTTGAGGCAAAACGGGTTATTGTGTTTAAGTTTCAAGTACAGATGTGCTGAAACAGGATTGGAGTTGGACAGTGTTGAGGAGATGAAAGTAGGTAGTCTTGGTGATGGAGCAGATAAGTGTTCAGAAACTCTGTTCACGATCAAATGCAACACCAAGTTTGCAAAACAGTCTGGCTCAGCCGGTGACAGCTGAGAATGGCTTTGTCTTCCAATATTTAGTTTGGAGCAGTTTTCTGTTATCCAATACTGGATGTCAGGCAAGCAGTGTGACAAATCAGAGACAGTGGAGAGGTCAATAGAGGGGATGGTGAGATCAACCTGAGTGTTGTCAGCATACACATGGAACCTACAGTGTTTGTGCTGTCTGTTTCTTTAAGACCGTACAGCCACGATACATAACATATTGGTGACAAGGTGGATCAGGTGAATGGCACAGCCTACCTGTGAATACCCAATTTAATTCAAGTTTGGAAAAGCGGGATAACTCACCCGAGTGCCTGTTTCAAAGAGAGCTGGCGAGGTAGTGTCAGACCCTGAGGGACAGAGACATAATGAACCTGGTGTAGCGGCTGAGTCAAGAGATTCGGAAAGATATAGAAAATGAAAATGAAGAGAGATTAGCCTTCGGGAGCAAGAGAAGTAAAACTTGAGCTACAGAGAAACTGAAAAAAAGGACAGGAGTGTTTGAAGTAAAAAGAAGATATACCCAGCTAGAAGAGAGCTGTGGTCCATATTTAAGAGAAAAAGAAATATAAGGCAGGGATTGCTGCAGTTAAATAAGTTCACAGGCTAAAAAGAGAAAAAAGGGAAGAACAGCCTCAGGGAGCTATTGTAGGTGCCCCGACCTGAACAGAGTTTGGGGAGAGAGACTTCCAGCAGAGAAGTATTGGGGAGAAAAGAAGTCCCCAACATGTTTGAAAGAAAACAAACTTTAAAAGTTTTTTTTAAATGGCCTTGATCGGCACATGCTGGCTCTCCCAGTGAAATTGTCAAAAAGATCGATATTAGAACAAGGAGAGATAAACGGACTTTCCAGCCAACCAGAAAAAAAGGGACAACTCTGGAAATCATCGTTGAAGTCTTCTAATGGAAAAAATAACTAACGGTCTAAAACGTACCAAAAAAGGAGGAGCTGTTGTTTCCCGCCCAAACTCCAAAAGCGTGGGAAAAGCACAGACATAGAGAAACAGCAGCTGTGTCAATTTAAAAAGAAAGTTGACAGTCTTAAAGCAGCAATGCATTTAAAGTTGGACAACATTTAATGCAACAACTACAAGAAGGATCAATGGACACAGGACAGGAAAATCATAGAAGAATGCAGATAGAGGGCAACTCTAAAAGAGGGCTCCATAAGCAATCCAAGACCCCAAAGGAGGCAATGAAAGCCTCAAGGAAGAGGAAATGTTGGAGCTCAAAGGAATAAACCCTCAAGAAAGAGGAAATGCCAGAATCAGAGTAGGCAGTGAAATTGCTCCAGAAGGAGGGCGCCATTGGGCCCCAGAAAGAGGGCACTGAAAGACCTTAAATGACTAAATGAAGAGCTGAAGGCAAGCAAGACACAATTGCATCAATTTGTACTGTAATGAGAAGCTCCTTGAAAGTTTTAGCAATAAATTGCAAGCAAATGATAAAGCTGTAATCAGTCAGGAAATAACACAAGCCACAGCAGCAGAAGTAGTAAGAATGAAGAAAAAAAAAAGTTGGATAAACTTCACCGAGAACAACAGCAAGTGACAAATGTTGAATTCTTTACCCGTCAGTCTGGCCTCAATAAAACTCTAGATGGATTTGTAGGCATAGTATTATTTATTTTTAACCAACTTGCAAGTCTGACTCTCTTCACAAAAACAGAGAACACAAGCTGCCTCCTGGGTCTTCAGAATCGAATGCTATTAGAGACAAAGGAATCTCTACAAATACATTCAAATGGCATCAAGTTTCACATACACGATTCCCATAGGTCATCCTATACCCCTCCTGACCTGGCCATACATCCTAATTGGCTTACTTCTCATTCCTTAACCCTGGCCTCTTGTTACCCAGCATCCTTTTCTCCTCCTCAACTAGACACCCCTCCCCCTTCCTTGCCATGCTTTCTGAAATCCTTTGTCTGTGAACTCACTAGAATTAGACCGGCCTACATCTACATTACTGTAACTAATATATTTAAACTAACTATCTTATATCACATTCGTCACAAGTACAAAATTAAGTAAAAGTTTGTGACCCTAATCAAAACTATGGAAACTGCAAATGGTGAAGGAACTGGAGTTTAACATGAAGATGTGAATAAAAGGTGAAAAGAGGGAAGCATCATCAGCCAGGCACCCCTCCAATACTCTTCCTCTTCTTCCAACAAGAGAAAGTAGTTGACAATGGAAAAATAACTGCGCTGTCTGAGGAGCTAATAGAAGACAATCAGCAAATCGTGCAAAGGCTGCAGCAAAAATAACTGAAATGTAAACTGCACCTCTTCACATTGGATTTAGATCATTTTTTTAAAAATATTTTATTGAAAATTTTTGGTCAACCAACACAGTACATTGTGCATCCTTTACACAATATTATAACAACACAAATAACAATGACCTATTTTATAAACAGAAAATGAATAAACAATAAATAACAAAAATGAAAACTAACCCTAATTGGCAACTGCCTTATCACAAGTAACACTCTCCAAAAATATAATTTAACAGTCCAATATATAATTATCTGTAGCAACGACCTATACATATTATACCGTATATATTAACAACCCTGAGAGTCCTTCTGGTTCCTCCTCCCCCCCCCCCCCACCCACCCCCACCCCCCCCCCCCCCCCCCCCCGATCCTGGGCTGCTGCTGCTGCCTTCTTTTTTCCATTCCATCTATCTTTCTGCGAGGTATTCGACGAACGGTTGCCACCGCCTGGTGAACCCTTGAGCCGACCCCCTTAGAACGAACTTAATCCGCTCTAGCTTTATAAACCCTGCCATGTCATTTATCCAGGTCTCCACCCCCGGGGGCTTGGCTTCTTTCCACATTAGCAATATCCTGCGCCGGGCTACTAGGGACGCAAAGGCCAAAACATCGGCCTCTCTCGCCTCCTGCACTCCCGGCTCTTGTGCAACCCCAAATATAGTCAACCCCCAGCTTGGTTCGACCCGGACCCCCACTACTTTTGAAAGCACCTTTGTCACCCCCATCCAAAACCCCTGTCGTGCCATGCATGACCAAAACATATGGGTATGATTCGCTGGGCTTCTCGAGCATCTCGCACATCTATCCTCCACCCCAAAAAAATGTACTGAGCCGTGCTCCAGTCATATGCGCCCTGTGTAATACCTTAAACTGAATCAGGCTTAGCCTGGCACACGAGGACGACGAGTTTACCCTGCTTAGGGCATCTGCCCACAGCCCCTCCTCGATCTCCTCCCCTAGCTCTTCCCATTTCCCTTTCAGTTCATCTACCATAGTCTCCCCTTCGTCCCTCATTTCCCTATATATATCTGACACCTTACCATCCCCCACCCATGTCTTTGAGATCACTCTGTCCTGCACCTCTTGTGTCGGGAGCTGCGGGAATTCCCTCACCTGTTGCCTCGCAAAAGCCCTCAGTTGCATATACCTGAATGCATTCCCTTGGGGCAACCCATATTTCTCGGTCAGCGCTCCCAGACTCGCGAACTTCCCATCCACAAACAGATCTTTCAGTTGCGTTATTCCTGCTCTTTGCCACATTCCATATTCCCCATCCATTCCCCCCGGGGCAAACCTATGGTTGTTTCTTATCGGGGACCCCCCCAAGGCTCCAGTCTTTCCCCATGCCATCTCCACTGTCCCCAAATCTTCAGTGTAGCCACCACCACCGGGCTTGTGGTGTAGTTCCTCGGTGAGAACGGCAATGGGGCTGTCACCATAGCCTGTAGGCTAGTCCCCCTACAGGACGCCCTCTCTAATCTCTTCCACGCCGCTCCCTCCTCCTCTCCCATCCACTTACTCACCATTGAAATATTAGTGGCCCAATAATACTCACTTAGGCTCGGTAGTGCCAGCCCCCCCCCTATCCCTGCTACGCTGTAAGAATCCCTTCCTCACTCTCGGGGTCTTCCCGGCCCACACAAAACCCATGATGCTCTTTTCAATCCTTTTTAAAAAAGCCTACGTGATCACCACCGGGAGGCACTGAAACACAAAGAGGAATCTCGGGAGGACCACCATCTTAACCGCCTGCACCCTCCCTGCCAGTGACAGGGATACCATATCCCATCTCTTGAAATCCTCCTCCATTTGTTCCACCAACCGCGTTAAATTTAACCTATGCAATGTGCCCCAATTCTTGGCTATCTGGATCCCCAGGTAACAAAAGTCCCTTGTTACCTTCCTCAACGGTAGGTCCTCTGTTTCTCTACTCTGCTCCCCTGGATGCACCACAAACAACTCACTTTTCCCCATGTTCAATTTATACCCTGAAAAATCCCCAAACTCCCCAAGTATCCGCATTATTTCTGGCATCCCCTCCGCCGGGTCTGCCACATATAGTAACAGATCGTCCGCATACAAAGATACCTGGTGTTCTTCTCCTCCTCTAAGTACTCCCCTCCACTTCTTGGAACCCCTCAACGCTATCGCCAGGGGCTCAATCGCCAGTGCAAACAATAATGGGGACAGAGGGCATCCCTGCCTTGTCCCTCTATGGAGCCGAAAATATGCAGATCCCCGTCCATTCGTGACCACGCTCGCCATCGGGGCCCTATACAACAGCTGCACCCATCTAACATACCCCTCTCCAAAACCAAATCTCCTCAACACCTCCCACAAATAATCCCACTCCACTCTATCAAATGCTTTCTCGGCATCCATCGCCACTACTATCTCCGTTTCCCCCTCTGGTGGGGGCATCATCATTACCCCTAACAGCCTCCGTATATTCGTGTTCAGCTGTCTCCCCTTCACAAACCCAGTTTGGTCCTCGTGGACGACCCCCGGGACACATTCCTCTATTCTCATTGCCATTACCTTGGCCAGGATCTTGGCATCTACATTTAGGAGGGAAATAGGTCTATAGGACCCGCATTGTAGCGGGTCCTTTTCCTTCTTTAAGAGAAGCGATATCGTTGCTTCAGACATAGTCGGGGGCAGTTGTCCCCTTTCCTTTGCCTCATTAAAGGTCCTCGTCAATACCGGGGCGAGCAAGTCCACATATTTTCTATAGAATTCGACTGGGAATCCATCCGGTCCCGGGGCCTTTCCCGCCTGCATGCTCCTAATTCCTTTCACCACTTCTTCTACCTCGATCTGTGCTCCCAGTCCCACCCTTTCCTGCTCTTCCACCTTGGGAAATTCCAGCCGATCCAAAAAGCCCATCATTCTCTACCTCCCATCCGGGGGTTGAGCTTCATATAATTTTTTATAAAATGTCTTGAACACTCCGTTCACTCTCTCCGCTCCCCGCTCCATCTCTCCTTCTTCATCCCTCACTCCCCCTATTTCCCTCGCTGCTCCCCTTTTCCTCAATTGGTGTGCCAGCAACCTGCTCGCCTTCTCCCCATATTCGTACTGTACACACTGTGCCTTCCTCCATTGTGCCTCTGCAGTGCCCGTAGTCAGCAAGTCAAATTCTACATGTAGCCTTTGCCTGTACAGTCCCTCCTCCGGTGCTTCCGCATATTGTCTGTCCACCCTCAAAAGTTCTTGCAGCAACCGCTCCCGTTCCTTACTCTCCTGCTTCCCTTTATGTGCCCTTATTGATATCAGCTCCCCTCTAACCACCGCCTTCAGCGCCTCCCAGACCACTCCCACCTGGACCTCCCCATTATCATTGAGTTCCAAGTACTTTTCAATGCACCCCCTCACCCTTAGACACACCCCCTCATCTGCCATTAGTCCCATGTCCATTCTCCAGGGTGGGCGCCCTCCTGTTTCCTCCCCTATCTCCAAGTCCACCCATTGTGGAGCGTGATCCGAAATGGCTATAGCCGTATTCTCCGTTCCCCTCACCTTCGGGATCAACGCCCTTCCCAGCACAAAAAAGTCTATTCGCGAGTAGACTTTATGGACATAGGAGAAAAACGAGAACTCCTTACTCCTAGGTCTGCTAAATCTCCACGGGTCTACACCTCCCATCTGCTCCATAAAATCTTTAAGTACCTTGGCTGCTGCCGGCCTCCTTCCAGTCCTGGACTTCGACCTATCCAGCCCTGGTTCCAACACCGTATTAAAATCTCCCCCCATTATCAGCTTTCCCATCTCTAGGTCCGGAATGCGTCCTAGCATCCGCCTCATAAAATTGGCATCATCCCAGTTCGGGGCATATACGTTTACCAAAACCACCGTCTCCCCCTGTAGTTTGCCACTCACCATCACGTATCTGCCCCCGTTATCCGCCACTATAGTCTTAGCCTCGAACATTACCCGCTTCCCCACTAATATAGCCACCCCCCTGTTTTTCGCAGCTAGCCCCGAATGGAACACCTGCCCCACCCATCCTTTGCGTAGCCTAACCTGGTCTATCAGTTTCAGGTGCGTTTCCTGTAACATAACCACATCTGCTTTAAGTTTCTTAAGGTGTGCGAGTACCCGTGCCATCTTTATCGGCCCGTTCAGCCCTCTCACGTTCCACGTGATCAGCCGGGTTGGGGGGCTTCCTACCCACCCCCCTTGTCGATTAGCCATCCCCTTTTTCCAGCTCCTCACCCGGTTCCCACGCAGCTGTATCTCCCCCAGGCGGTGCCCCCCCGCCCATCCTCTCCCATACCAGCTCCCCCCTCTCCCCAGCAGCAGCAACCCAGTAATTCCCCTCTCCCACCCCCCCCCCGCTAGATCCCCCGCTAGCGTAATTACTCCCCCCATGTTGCTCCCAGAAGTCAGCAAACTCTGGCCGACCTCGGCTTCCCCCCGTGACCTCGGCTCGCACCGTGCGACGCCCCCTCCTTCTTGCTTCTCTATTCCCGCCATGATCATCATAGCGCGGGAACCAAGCCCGCGCTTCTCCCTTGGCCCCGCCCCCAATGGCCAACGCCCCATCTCCTCCACCTCCCCTCCTCCCCCCATCACCACCTGTGGAAGAGAGAAAAGTTACCACATCGCAGGATGAGTACATAAAACTCCTCTTTCCCCCCTTTTTAACCCCCTTCTTCGCCCCCCACATTCGCCCCACCACTTTGTTCAAACGTTCTTTTTAATAACCCGCTCGTTCCCATTTTTCTTCCACAATAAAAGTCCACGCTTCATCCGCCGTCTCAAAGTAGTGGTGCCTCCCTCGATATGTGACCCACAGTCTTGCCGGTTGCAGCATTCCAAATTTTATCTTCTTTTTATGAAGCACCGCCTTGGCCCGATTAAAGCTCGCCCTCCTTCTCGCCACCTCCGCACTCCAGTCTTGATAAACGCGGATCACCGCGTTCTCCCATTTACTGCTCCGAGTTTTCTTTGCCCATCTAAGGGCCATTTCTTTATCCTTAAAACGGAGGAATCTCACCACTATGGCTCTGGGAATTTCTCCTGCTCTCAGTCCTCGCGCCATCACTCGGTATGCTCCCTCCACCTCCAACGGACCCGCCGGGGCCTCCGCTCCCATTAACGAGTGCAGCATCGTGCTCACATATGCCCCGACGTCCGCTCCCTCCGCACCTTCAGGAAGACCAAGAATCCTCAGGTAGTTCCTCCTTGCATTGTTCTCCAGTGCCTCCAACCTTTCCACACATTGTTTCTGATGTGCCTCATGCATCTCCGTCTTCACCACCAGGCCCTGTATGTCGTCCTCATTCTCGGCTGCCTTTGCCTTCACGACCCGAAGCTCCCGCTCCTGGGTCTTTTGTTCCTCCTTTAGCCCTTCGATCGCCTGTAGTATCGGGGCTAACAGCTCTTTCTTCATTTCCTTTTTGAGCTCTTCCACACAGCATTTCAAGAACTCTTGTTGTTCAGGGCCCCATGTTAAACTGCCACCTTCCGACGCCATCTTGGTTTTTGCTTGCCTTCCTTGCCGCTGTTCTAAAGGATCCACTGCAATCCGGCCACTTTCTCCTTTTTCCATCCGTATCCAGGGGGGATTCCCTTCTGGTTTACCGCACAGTGTCAAAATTACCGTTGGGGCTCCTATCAAGAGCCCAAAAGTCCGTTTCACCGGGAGCTTCCGAAACGTGCGACTCAGCTGGTCATCGCCGCACCCGGAAGTGGGATTTAGATCATTTAAGTACCCACCTTCATTTCTGTGGCGCCTTGCAACCATGGATGCAAGTGTGAAATGGGCGTGAATATAAAGCAGCGCAACTGAGGGAGAAATGATAGAAAATAGGATATGTGGCATCATCACTGCAATACATCCTCATTTGTGTGCATTTCCCCAGAACTGGACAGGTGCTTCTACTGACTGCAGGAAATATTATGGGATGAAGAAGCAATGTCATAAGATCAGTATCCCATTTTCCACTGCTGCCCACCCGATTGGTGCCACAAAGTCAAGTGATGGGCAACTTAAAATCTAGGCTCTCCATTCCTGTGGGTGTACAGGTTACATCAGACCACTGAAGTATATTCTCTCTATAATCAGCTCTTCCCTCTGCTCAGTGTAAATCTAGGTTTTGCTTTTAGCTATCGGGTAGACCTAATCAATCAACTGGAACAAAGAAATGCCATTTAATAATTTTTTTAAATCTCAAGCGGTCAAATTAACTTTGGGCTGTTTTATTTTGCAAGCTATTTATTTTAATGACTACTCAAATTAAATATAAAAATTGTGGTGTCATGTGACTTTCATTAAACCAAACTAAAAATTTAAATTGTATTTCCTTAGTCTTGCAGCCATTAGTAAAAGCAAAAAATGTATGTGGCTGTTACTTTTAGTGTAATGTTCAAATGTATTATATCAAAGGACCATATCCTGCAGCAATCATGATGCAATTTGCTTTTTTTTAGGCATTACTTGAAACTCAAAACCTCTTGCGAACCCAGGTGCCTAATTTTACCTTCAACCTCGGATATTCTGGAAAATTCTACCACACAGGTGAGAATGTAGACCAAATAGCAATTAAATTCTGATTTTATCGCAGCGTTAAGATGTCCAAGCGAAATATCATGCCATGTAGTACACAGGGCTTGTGAGAGAAATAAAATAAAACAAATATTGATGAAATAGATAAAGGAATGGACACGAGGTCATGACTGGAGAGGTTATGAGAGGTGAATGAAAATTGTTGATAACGGTCAGGTCTGAGAGAGGTTTGAAAAATGGACAGAGAAATGGAGCAAGCGAGCGAATTTGGAAGCCATTCCTGAAGAAAGAGCAGAAACAGCTATCGCAACAATTAAATTAAAGGATAGCTAAGTGGTCAGGAGTTGAGTGGATAGGGGATTGAGGTGAGATGGGGAGGGGAGTTTTTTATGGGGACAGGTTGAACAGAGATGGTATCAGGGTTAGAATGAGGAAAAGGCTGGAGTGATACGGACAGGGTTGGGGCAAAAAAGGAAGCCCAGCAGCTGAGACTAATGCCCCCAAATTAAGGTTAACTAGTGCTCTGGGGGAAGGTTTAAATTAATCTGAAAAGGGAATGAACACCAGGATGAAATATAGCACAGAAACAAGGTGCACAGAGGACCTAAATACCACCGGAATGATAAATAATTCAGAAATAGGGAGAGATGAAAGAGGGAGCAAATGTGAGGCAGTCTACGGTGTGTTTGTGAGCATGTTTGCAAATACATGGGGCTGAATTCTCCACCGTCGGGATTCTCTGGTTTGACGGCAACCCAGGGGTTTCCCGATGGCATGGGGCTGCCCAACAATGGGAAACTCCATTGACCAGCCTACGGGATGCAGAAACCCGCCCATGAACTGCAGGCATAAGTCACCACAGTATGATATAGTGGCAATGGTGGAAACTCGATTCAAACACGGAGGAATGAAATTGTAATATTCCTGGCTGTAAGGTATTTAGGAATGAAAGAGCAGGGAAAATAAGAGGGAGGGTGGCAGTATTGTCCTGTAATAATAATCTTTATTGTCACAAGTAGGTTGACATTAACACTGCAATGAAGTTACTGTGAAAATCCCCTAGTTGCCACATTCCAGCACCTGTTCGGGTACACAAAGCGAGAATTCAGAATGTCCAGTTCACCTAATAGCATGTCTTTCAGGACTTGTGTGAGGAAACCGGAATACCCGGAGGAAACCCACGCGGACACGGAGAGAATGTGCAGACCACGCATAGACAGTGACCCAAGCCAGGAATCCAACCTGGGACCCTGGCGCATTCAAGCAACAGTGCTACCATACCGCCAAAGAGGGAGGATGAAGGCTCAAAGACAGATTCTAGTTAATTAGAATATCTAGTTAATTAGAATAATAACGACAATGCAGAAGGAGGCCATTCAGCCTATCGAGACTGTACCGACCCTCTGAAAGAGCACCCTAACCAGTCCCACTCCACCACCTATCCCCGTGACCCCATCTAACCTGCATATCTTTGGAAGCTGAGAGGAAACATAGCATGGCCAATCCACTAAACTTGCAAATCTTTGAACAGTTGGAAGAAATTGAAGTACCGAGAGGAAACCCACGCAGACACAGAACGTGCAAATCCGCAGTCGTCCAAGGCTGGATTTGAACCCGGATCCCTGGCACTGTGAGGCAGCAATGCTAACCATTGTGCCACAGTGCCATCAGAAGGAACAAGAGAATCTATTAAGCTATTGGGTGTATGCTATAGGTCATCAAATAGTTGGAAGGAGATGGAGAAGACAGAGGTAGAGAAGCAAATTCAGGCAAATTATAGAAAAATGTGAGAATTATAGGGCGGGAATTATATCACTGGACCTCAATTATTTCAATATTCGGCTTCCGGCGGGGGAAGAGAGCGGTCGCGGGTGGAGGAGCTCCTGGGGGGAACAAAGTTGCGTCCCACTCCTCGTCGAGAACTTGCAACCAAGCGCGCAAATTCATCCGTTTGGGCCCCCCACAACAAGAGAGTGGGGCCGAAGAAGAACCCGGACTCCAAAGCTCATTAAAGTGGGAGACCTGGGCGCTCGGGAGCGGAGCGATCCGCGCCCCCCCCCCCCCCCCCAACCCCACGCACGGCAGGAGAACGCGGGGTAAGACGAGCGGCGGCCCGGACCAAAGCGGGTACCAAGCCAGCAGCAAGGACCTACCCCCCCCCCATCCAACTCACCCATCTCTAGGCGGCAGAACAAAGAGGGACTCCCGGCCCGACCAGAAGTCTCTCTCGACTCTGGGTGAGTGAGGGGGGAAAAAAAGAACTTCCCCTTTCTCAAAAAAAACTTTGAAAAGAAACCTTTTACAGAGAATTTTTTTCCCCACTTTTTTGAAATAAAAATTTCCTGAAAAGAGTTTTTTTTTTTTAAAGTGTTAAGGGAGGGGAAAAGAAAAAGGGGGGGGGGGGAAAGAGGGGGAAGGGGAAAAAAATGCCAGAAGGGAGCCAAAGCAGAGGGAGAAAGGGCACCAAAAGCAGACGGGGCAATGAGCGAGCCCACTCAGACGAGCTAATCGGCGCACGAAGCGGCGGAACGGAAGATTCGCCGCAACAAAAAGAACTCGACAGACTGGAGCATTTTCCCCCGGGCCAGGGGGGAACTGGAACTGGAAGGCAGCCTTTGCCGAGGCGCTGAGGGAACATCAGCAGAAAAACAAGGCAGAGGCCAGAGCAGACATAGAGGCCGCAGTGCAGGCAGCAATGGCCAAGGCCCTGGCGGAGGTGCAGCTCGTCCTGGGTAGAGCAGAGGAGAAACTGGAAGCCCAAGAGGCGACCATTAAGGAGATGGAAAAAGCCGCGACTGACATGACGGCCCTGGAGAAGGAGGCGAGACTGGACACAATGCAGGGGAGTCTGAAGGGCAGAGTGGATAATCAGGGAAACCGCTTACCAGAGGGGATCGAGGGTAGTAACCCCACGGCATACGTGGCCGAGATGCTGGGCAACTTAGTTGAGAAGAAATCTTTCCCCAACCCACTAGAAATGGACAGAGCACAGTGGTCGCTGCGCCCAAAGCCCAATGTGGGGGACCACCCGGGGGGAGCAGTTATAGCTAAACTGCACTGTTACCAAGGCATGGAAACAATCCTGCGCTGGGCCAGGCAAAACAGAACCTGCAAATGGGAAGGACATTTCATTAGACTTTACGAGGACATTGGGCAGACCTAGCCAGGAGGCGGGCCAAATTCAATAGAGCGAAAGCAGCTCTTCACAAGAATGACGTGCATTTTGGTACGCTGCAGCCAGCGAAACTCTGGGTCAAATACCAAGAAAGAGAGTACTTCTTCACAGCCTCCGCTAAAGCAGACAAGTTTGTCAAACACGGGCTTGAAAACCAACAGCTAGGGTAGAAATAAGGGGCCCCTGGCAAGGGGAACAACGCGCCGATTGGGGGGGGGGGTGAGGAAACGCCAGGCCCCCCACCCCCACCCCCGCCATGGCGAGCACACCCTGAACAAAAAGCAAACCACTACCCGAAGGACCGCTTCAGGTGGGAGACCAGGCCCCAGCACGAGGGAACAAGAGTAGCGGAGAAGGGAGAGCAAGCGAGAGGAGTGCAGGGTAGGATGGCGGAAGAGCGGGCAGAAAACCGTAGAGGTCGGGCAAAGGAGAAGCGAGACAGTAACTGCTGAGAGGGGGGTCACCGCAGTAGCAGGAAAGCTAGCGCCGGGGACGTGCAACAAAGCAGGGCCGCAGCGCGCCCCTAACAGGGGGTGGGGGGGAACCACTCAACAGAGGTGGGAGAGCAAATGGAGATAGGAACAGGGGAAAGAGGGACAAAGGAGGGGTTTACGGGAGAGGGGGAAAAAAGGGGGAGAAAGGAAGGGACCCCGGGGGGGGGGGGAGAGACACGGAGGGAGGGACCGAGGGTGGGGGACACAGGGAAGGAGGGACAAACAAGGCTAGAAAGGGAATAGCAATAGGGCTACAAAGTGCCACAAACAAGGGCTCGGAACAAGGAATCGCTGCAAGCATCCACCCTGTACGGTCTCTGGGCGAAGGGAGACCCCGGAGTGCAGGGGCCTACCCGCATGGTGGACGCACAGTGGGCGGTCATATCGGGTGTCCCCTGGACAAAGGGAAACCCCGGAGGGCAGGGACCCGACCACATGGAGAGAGCAGTGACAGCGGCCATCCTGGACAGCCCCCTAACAAAGGGAACCCCGGAGGGCAGGGGCGCGTCCACCAAGTAAGTATGGTTAATCCCACAGGAGTGAGGGGACAGAAGCCCCCCACCAGGATAGTCACCTGGAACGTAAGGGGACTCAACGGCCCAGTGAAAAGATCCAGAGTCTTCACCCACCTAAGAAATATGAAGCCGACATTGTCTGCCTCCAAGAGACACACCTGAGAGAGCAGGACCGACTGCGGGTAAGAAAGGGCTGGGTGGGACAAACCTACCATTCCTGCTATGGGACGAAGGCCAGGGGGGGTGGCAATACTGATCAGCAAGAGGACGATGTTTAGGGCGACAAAGACATTTACGGACCCAGGGGGACGGTACGTCATGGTCAGCCCCCCCTGGATGGGGCACCAGTAGTACTAGTTAACATGTACGCGCCCAACTGGGACGACACGAGCTTCATCAAAAAGACCATGGCAGAAATCCCTGACATAGCGACGCACCGGCTAATCATGGTGGGGGGGGGGACTTCAACTGTGTACAGGATCCAACGACTGACAGATCAAGCCCCAAAACGGGGAAAACCTCAAGCATGGCAAGGGAACTCGGTCACTTTATTGAACAGATGGGAGCGGTGGACCCCTGGAGGTTCACCCACCCAGGGGAGAAGGAGTCCTTCTTCTCCCCAGTACACAACGTATACACCAGAATTGACTTCTTTGTGGCGGGGAAAACGGTGCTTCCGGGGATAGACAAAGTGGAATACTCCGCAATTGTGATATCCGACCACGCTCCACACTACATGGGCTTGAGGCTGGAGACGGGCAGGGCCCGATGCCCCACATGCAGGTTGGACATTGGCCTACTAGCCATACTAGTTGGACATTGGCCATACTACAAGGCCTTCAATGAAAAGATATCTCAGGCCATAGCAGAATACACGGAGAACAACCAGAACGGTGGGTTTCTCACCCTCCACGTTCTGGGAAGCGCGATAGGCCATACTGAGAGGGGAAATCATCGCTTTCAAAGCGCAAAGAGATAGGGAGGAAAGGGCGGCTAGGCAGCAGCTGGTCAACTCCATACTGGAGGTAGACCGTAAATACGCCGAGGCCCCGACCATAGAGCTCCTGGCGTAGAGGAAAGTGTTACAAAGGAACTTTCACCTGCTCTCCACCAGGAAAGCAGTGCACCAACTCCGCCAGGCACATGGGACCCTATACGAACACGGAGACAAATCCAGCTGCCTGTTGGCACACCAGCTGAGAAAGCAGGCAGCCACCAGAGAAATTGCGCAAATCAGGGATACCAGAGGCACATTAGAAACAGAAAAGAAAAGATCACCAAAATCTTCAAGGCCTTCTACCAAGGGCTGTACACCTCAGAGCCCCTAATGGGAGAGCCCGGGATGAAACGGTTCCTTGATGGACTGAACATACCATTCGTGGGGGAGGGCAGAAAACGGGGCCTGGAAGCACCATTATCACTGGGAGAGATCATGGACAGCATTAGCTCCATGCAGGCAGGGAAGGCACCAGGACCAGACGGGTTTCTGACGGACTTCGACAAAAACTTTGCGACAGTACTGGCCCCGTACCTGCGGGCGATGTTCACAGATTCACTAGCTAGGGGCACACTGCCACCCACGCTAGCACAGGCCTCAATCTTGCTGACACCTAAGAAAGATAAAGACCCAACGGAATAAAAGAATGCTAGGATCCCAAAGAAGGTCCCACAAAAAACAAAATCCGGGGGGGGCTAGCCCTCCCAAACCTACAATTCTACCACTGGGCGGCGACGGCCAAGAGAATAAGGGGATGGATCAAAGAGCCAGAAGCCGAGTGGGTGCACGCGGAGGAGGCCTCCCGCATGGGGACCTCTCTCCGGGCTCTCGCCACGGCGGCACTCCCATCCCCACCCAAAAATCAATCCAGCAGCCCGGTGGTGATAGCCACCCTCCAGTCCTGGAACCAACTACGGCAGCAATTTGGCCTGACCAAAATGTCGGACAAAGCTCCCATCTGCAACTAGGTTCACACCAGCGCTGACTGATGCCACCTTCAAAAAGTGGGGACAGGACGAAGGGACACTGACAGTCAGGGACCTATACATGGACGGCAGGATCGCAACACGGGACAAACTGACAGAGAAATTCCAGCTAGCCGGGGGGAACGAGCTAAGGTACCTGCAACTCAAAAACGTCCTCCGCAAGGAGACAAGGACGTACCCACAACCGCCACGACAGACATTACTGGAAGAGTTACTGGACGCAAGCATCTGAGATAAAAGGAAACTGTAGCGGCATGTATGACCGACTGGTAGAAAGGGCTGTCACCGTACTGGACACAACAAGAATGAAATGGTAGGAGGACCTGGGGATTGAAATAGGGTGGAGACTCTGGAGCGAAGCATTGCATAGGGTCAACTCCACCTCTCCGTGCGCAAGGCTCAGCCTGACGCAACTAAAAGTGGTACATAGAGCCCACTTTACAAGAACCCATAA
This sequence comes from Scyliorhinus torazame, assembly GCF_047496885.1. Taxonomy (NCBI): domain Eukaryota; kingdom Metazoa; phylum Chordata; class Chondrichthyes; order Carcharhiniformes; family Scyliorhinidae; genus Scyliorhinus; species Scyliorhinus torazame. The sequence goes on from NC_092709.1 coordinate 124,873,583, forward strand.
GAGTAGGTTCTTCACAGAGGTGGAGGATAGATGTGAACGGTGCCAAGGAGGCCCGGCCAACCAAGCCCACATGTTCTGGTCTTGCCCCAGGCTCGCGGGGTACTGGAGAGCCCACTTCGAGGCAATGTCCAAAGTGGTGGGGATGAGGGTGGAGCCATGCTCGAAAGTGGCGGTCTTCGGGGTTTCAGACCAGCCAGATCAATTCCTGGGGAGGAGGGCGGTCACCCTTGCCTTTGCCTCCCTGATCGCCCGCTGTAGAATCCTGTTCTGCTGCCGGTCAGCAGCACCACCCAAAGCTGCAGACAGGCTGTCCGACCTCTCAGAATTTCTCCAAATGGAGAAAATCAAATTCACCATCCGAGGGTCAGACGACGGCTTCCACAGAACGTGTGAGCCATTCACCCAATTGTGATTAGAGATGTGGATCAGAAATTGGCTAGCTGAAAGAAGACAGAGGGTGGTGGTTGATGGGAAATGTTCAGAGTGGAGTTCAGTTACAAGTGGAGTACCACAAGGATCTGTTCTGGGGCCGTTGCTGTTTGTCATTTTTATCAATGACCTAGAGGAAGGCGCAGAAGGGTGGGTGAGTAAATTTGCAGACGATACTAAAGTCGGTGGTGTTGTCGATAGTGTGGAAGGATGTAGCAGGTTACAGAGGGATATAGATAAGCTGCAGAGCTGGGCTGAGAGGCGGCAAATGGAGTTTAATGTAGAGAAGTGTGAGGTGATTCACTTTGGAAGGAATAACAGGAATGCGGAATATTTGGCGAATGGTAAAGTTCTTGGAAGTGTGGATGAGCAGAGGGATCTCGGTGTCCATGTACATAGATCCCTGAAAGTTGCCACCCAGGTTGATAGGGTTGTGAAGAAGGCCGATGGAGTGTTGGCCTTTATTGGTAGAGGGATTGAGTTCCGGAGTCAGGAGGTCATGTTGCAGCTGTACAGAACTCTGGTATGGCCGCATTTGGAGTATTGCGTACAGTTCTGGTCACCGCATTATAGGAAGGACGTGGAGGCTTTGGAGCGGGTGCAGAGGAGATTTACCAGGATGTTGCCTGGTATGGAGGGAAAATCTTATGAGGAAAGGCTGATGGACTTGAGGTTGTTTTCGTTGGAGAGAAGGTTAAGAGCAGACTTAATAGAGGCATACAAAATGATCAGGGGGTTGGATAGGGTGGACAGTGAGAGCCTTCTCCCGCGGATGGATATGGCTGGCACGAGGGGACATAACTTTAAACTGAGGGGTAATAGATATAGGACAGAGGTCAGAGGTAGGTTCTTTACGCAAAGAGTAGTGAGGCCGTGGAATGCCCTACCTGCTACAGTAGTGAACTCGCCAACATTGAGGGCATTTAAAAGTTTATTGGATAAACATATGGATGATAATGGCATAGTGTAGGTTAGATGGCTTTTGTTTTGGTGCAACATCGTGGGCCGAAGGGCCTGTACTGCGCTGTATCGTTCTATGTTCCGGGACCTGTTTGTGGCCAACGAACAAGCAGAAGAATAGCCAGGTAGCCAAGAGTCAGGGGAAAGTAGCCAAGGCATGAGAGGGAGAGATAGACCAGGAGAGGGGAGACAGCTAAACCTAAGAGGAAAGAAAGGCGAACCACTGGAAGGGGGGGGGGGAGGTGGCAGAAGCGGGGTGGGGGGGAGGTTAAGAGACAGGGAACAATAGAGGAGAACCAGGGAGGTGGGAGGGAGGCAGGGAAATGATAGCCGGAAGGAGGGCACGGGAAACGATAACAAACTTGCCATCTACAGGAAGATGGGACAAACGGCTGAAGCGGATGTGAGCGCGAGACGACAACGGCAGCGAAACCCGTCCGGGAGAAGCAAGTGACAACAGCAACCAACACCAGACCCATTCGAGTATTGGCCTCTGTAATTGTTTCTCTGGCACCCATATGTATATCTACCTCCTTAGTCTCTACCCCCCCACCCCCCCAAAAAAAAATGTATTTCAATATAGACTTAAAAGGTAACAGTGTCAGGTGTGAAGTGTGTGGGGGAATTCCTGAAATGTGTTCAAGCAAACATTTTTGATCTGGATGTTTCCAGCCCAATTAGGAAGGAAACGTTGCTGGCAGGAATGAAGTGGGACAAGTGAAACACATTTCACTGAGAGTGCATTTGGCTAACGGTGATCACAATGTCATCAGGCTTAAAATAGTTGTGAAAAAGGAAAATACACAATCAAGTGTTGAACTATTTAATTGGAGGGCTAATTTCACTGAATTGGAAAGGAATCTGGCCCACGCGGATTGCAACTAAAAATCGATGGACAAAATTGTAATTTAAAAATGGGAGGGCTTCATAGAGGAGGTGGTTCGGATACACAGTAGAAATTAGGTGAAAGGAAGGATATCCACAGTTCGAGCTCACTGAATGACTAAGTGCATAGAGGATAAAATGAGACAGTTGTAAAGTGAGTAATGCTATCGAGAACCAAGCTAAATATAGAAAGTACAGAGGAGCTCTAAAAAAGGGAAGAAGAGGGACAAATGGAAAGTATGAGGACAGATAATGGCTAACATAAAAGGGAACCCAAAAGTCTTTTGTAAACCCATTAAATAGTAAAATGGTAGTCAAAGGTATTTCTTTGTGAATTTGGAGCCTATTTGGGGCCTAAATGAAATCATCTTGTGGATCTGAAGGGCATGACTGGAATCCTAAATGAAAACTTTGCATCTATCTTCATTAGAGAAGAAGATACTACTAATGTAGCAGTAATGAGGGAAACAGTTGTGATATTGCTTTGGATAAAAATTGATAAAGAGGAAACACCTAAGTGCTCAAAGTGGGAAAGGCCATCTCGCCCAGAAAGGATGTACCCAGATAATTGAAGAAACTAATGGTTAAAATTGCAGAGGCTCTGGCCACAATCTTCAAAGATGTCCTTGGTGGTTTCAGAGGACTGGAAGATTACCATTGTTACTGTTTAAAAATAAAAGTGGTCATTGATAAACCTGACCACGACAGATCAGTCTACATAACATCAGTGGTGGGAAAACTAATTAGCTAATTGTCACTTAGATAAGCATGCATTCGTCAATCATGTTCAGCATTTATTTGTTAAGAGTGAATTCTCTTAATTGAGTGATTGAGTTGAAGAGACAGAGAGCATTGATGAAGCGAGTGAGGTTCAGATTGTGAAAATGGACTTTCAAATGGACATTCAAAAGGTGTTTGTCAATAAAACACAACAAAGAAAATTACAGCACAGGAACAGGCCCTTCAGTCCTCCCAACCTGCGCCGATCCAGATCCTTTATCTAAACCTGTCTCCTATTTTCCAAGGATCTACTTCCCTCTGTTCCCCGCTCGTTCATATATCTGTCTAGATGCATCTTAAATGATGCTATTGTGCCCGCCTCTACCACCTCCGCTGGTAAAGCGTTCCAGGCACCCACCACCCTCTGCATAAAAAACTTTCCACGCACATCTCCCTTAAACTTTCCCCCTCTCACCTTGAAATCGTGACCCCTTGTAATTGACACCCCCACTCTTGGAAAAAGCTTGTTGATATCCACCCTGTCCATACCTCTCATAATTTTGTAGACCTCAATCTCCGTCTTTCCAACGAAAACAATTCTAATCTACTCAACCATTCTTCATAGCTAGCACCCTCCATACCAGGCAACATCCTGGTGAACCTCCTCTGCACCCTCTCTAAAACATCCACATCCTTCTGGTAATGTGGCGACCGGAACGACACGCAGTATTCCAAATGTGGCCTAACCAAAGTCCTATACAACTGTAACATGACCTGCCGACTCTTGTACTCAATACCCCGTCCGATGAAGGCAAGCATGCTGTATGCCTTCTTGACCACTCTATCGACCTGCGTTGCCACCTTCAGGGTACAATGGACCTGAACTCCCAGATCTCTCTGTACATCAATTTTCCCCAGGACTCTTCCATTGACCGTATAGTCCGCTCTTGAATTAGATCTTCCAAAATGCATCACCTCGCATTTGCCTGGATTGAACTCCATCTGCCATTTCTCTGCCCAACTCTCCAATCTATTTATATTTTGCTATATTCTCTGACAGTCATCCTCACAATCTGCAACTCCACCATTCTTAGTATCATCTGCAAACTTGCTAATCAAACGCCTTACTGAAGTCCATGTATATGACATCTACAGCCCTTCCCTCATCAATTAACGTTGTCACTTCCTCAAAGAATTATATTAGGTTTGTAAGACATGACCTTCCCTGCACAAAACCATGCTGCCTATCACTGATAAGTCTATTTTCTTCCAAATGTGAATAGATCCTATCCCTCAGTATCTTCTCCAACAGTTTGCCTACCACTGACGTCAAGCTCACAGGTCTATAATTCCCTGGATTATCCATGCTCCCCTTCTTAAACAAAGGGACAACATTAGCAATTCTCCAGTCCTCCGGGACCTCACCCGTGCTCAAGGATGCTGCAAAGATATCAGTTAAGGCCCCAACTATTTCTTCCCTCGCTTCCCTCAGTAACCTGGGATAGATCCCATCCGGACCTGGGGACTTATCCACCTTAATGCGTTTTAGAATACCCAAACCTTCCCCCTTCCTTATGATGAATTGACCTAGAGTATTTAAACATCCATCCTTAGCCTCAACATCCGTCATGTCCCTCTCCTTGGTGAATACCGATGCAAAGTACTCGTTAAGAATCTCACCCATTTCCTCTGACTCCACGCATAAATTCCCTCTTTTGTCTTTGAGTGGGCCAATCCTTTCTCTAGTTACCCTCTTGCTCCTTATATACGAATGAAAGGCTTTGGGATTTTCCTTAACCCTGTTAGCCAAAGATATTTCATGACCCCTTTTAGCCCTCTTTATTGCGTGTTTGAGATTTGTCCAACTTTCCCGATATTCCTCCAAAGCTTCATCAGATTTAAGTCGCCTAGATCTTATGTATGCTTCCTTTTTCATCTTAGCTAGTCTCACAATTCCACCTGTCATCTATGGTTCCCTAATCTTGCCATTTCTATCCCTCATTTTCACAGGGGCATGTCTGTCCTGCACTCTAATCAACCTTTCCTTAAAAGACTCCCACATTTCAAATGTGGATTTGCCCTGAAAGAGCTGCTCCCAATGCACATTCCCTAGCTCCTGCCGAATTTTGTTATACTTGGCCTTTCCCCAATTTAGCACTCTTTCTTTAGGGCCACTCTCGTCTTTGTCCATGAGTATTCTAAAACTTAGGGAATTGTGATCGCTATTCCCAAAGTAATCACCGACTGAAACTTCAACCACCTGGCCAGGATCATTCCCCAATACCAGGTCCAGTATGTCCCCTTCCCGAGTTGGACTATTTACATACTGCTCTAAAAAACTCTCCTGGATGCTCCTTACAAATTCTGCTCCACCTACACCTCCAACACTACATGAGTCCCATTCAATGCTGGGGAAGTTAAAATCTCCCATCACGACCACCCTATTGCTCCTACATTTTTCTATAATCTGTCTACGTATTTGTACCTCTACTTCACGCACGCTTTTGGGAGGCCTGTGGTAAAGTCCCAACAATGTTACTGCACCCTTCCTATTTCTTAGCTCTACCCATATTGCCTCAGTGCTCGAATCCTCCATCGTGCCCTCCTTAATCATAGCTCTGACCAGTAATGCAACTCCTCCACCCCTTTTACCTCCCTCTCTATCCTTCCTGAAGCATCTATACCCTGGATATTTAGTTGCCAGTCTTGCCCTTCCCTCAACCAAGTCTCCGTAATACCAATAACATCATATTCCCAGGTACTAATCCAAGCCCTAAGTTCATCTGCCTTACCTGCTACACTTCTCGCATTGAAACAAATGCACCTCAGACCATCTGTCCCTTTGCATTCATCATCTCTTCCCTGTCTACTCTTCCCCTTAGTCACATTGAGTTTATTATCTAGTACCTTACTGGCTTTAGTTGCTGCCTCTTTACTGACCTCTAACTTCCTAATCTGGTTCCCATCCCCCTGCCACATTAGTTTAAAACCTCCCCAACAGTGTTAGCAAAAGCACCCCCTAGGACATTGGTTCCAGTCCTGCCCAGGTGTAGACCATCCGATTTGTAATGGTCCCACTGCCCCCAGAACCGGTTCCAATGTCCCAAAAAACTGAATCCCTCCCTCCTGCACCATCTCTCAAGCCACGTATTCATTATGACTATTCTTGAATTTCTACTCTGACTGTCGCGTGGCACTGGTAGCGATCCCGAGATTATTACCTTTGAGGTCCTACTTTTTAACTTATCTCCTAACTCCCTAAATTCTGATTGTAGGACCTCATCCCGTTTTTTACCTATATCGTTGGTGCCTATATGCACCACGACAACTGGCTGTTCACCCTCCCCCTTCAGTATGTCCTGCAGCCGATCTGAGACATCCCTGACCCGTGCAGCCGGGAGGCAACATACCATTCGGGAGTCTCGTTTTCGACCACAGAAACGCCTGTCTACTCCCCTTATGATTGAATCCCCTATGACTATAGCCCTGCCAGTCTTTTTCCAACCCTTCTGTGCAGCAGTGTCAGCCACGGTGCCATGAGCCTGGCTACTACTGCCTTCCCTTGGTGAGTCATCTCCCCCAGCAGTATCCAAAACGGTATACCTGTTTTGGAGGGAGATGACCGCAGGGGACACCTGCATTGCCTTCCTGCTCTTTCTCATATAATGGACGTGTTAGAAAAATTAAAGGTCATGGGATAAAAGGGTCAATTACATCATGGATACAAAATTGGCTAAGGGGCAGAGAGCAGAGAATGGTTGTTTTTCAGACTGGAGGGAAGTTATCCCACTGGGGTCAGTATTAGAACCACTGCTCGTTTTGCTATATATTAATACCTGGTCTTGGATATGCAGGAAGAATGAGAACAAGTCATTTAAACTGTTCCATTTAATTTATAAGGTGTTCAGGAACAGAGAGACCTGGGTGCATTTTTGAAGGTGGCATAACAATTTCAGAGAATTATACAACTGAGGGCAGCACGGTGGCACAGTGGTTAGCACTGCTACCTCATGGCGCCGAGGTCCCAGGTTCGAGCCCGGCTCTGGGTCACTGTCCATGTGGAGTTTGCACATTCTCCCTGTGCTTGCATGGCTTTCGCCCCACAACACAAGGATGTGCAGGCTAGGTGGATTGGCCACGCTAAATTGCCCCTTAATTGGAAAAAATGAATTGGGTACTCTAAATTTTTTTTTTAAAACTTTATACAATTCTGGTTATGCCTCAATTATATTCAACTCTGAGCACTACATTAGGAGGGATGAGGAAGACGTTGGGAATCTTTGAAGAGGGTTCAGAAGAGATTTGCTGGCATGGTACCAGGGATGAGGGATGCAGTCACGTGAAGAGACTGGAAAAACCTGCATTGTTCTCCTGAGAGCAGAAATGGAGGAGATTTGATAGAGGTGTTCAAAATCATTAAGGATTGTGATGGAACAAGTGAAGAGAAACTGGAAGAAGGGGCAGTAACCAGAGAACACCGATTTAAGATGATTTCTGAAAGAACCAGAGGCAATACAAAAGAAACTTTTTTTTGTACAGAGAGCCTGTGGTTGGGAGTGCATGACTTGAAAGGGTGATGGATTCAGGTTTTATATAGATAATTGGATAAATAAGTGAAAGTAAAAAGAAACAGAGCAAAGGGAGAAGAGTGGGATTAATTGAATAACTCTGACAAACAGCTGGGATAGACACAATAGGCTGAATGGCTTCCTATGTTGTATGAAAATGGAGCTAGCTTGATAAAAGTATCAGAAATGAAGCAAAACGTAATTGACCAAGATTCTCTCCTTAACATATTACAAGTATACATTCTGGTTTTCAAGAAAAAAATATTCTGGGGCGGGATTCTCCCCCTACCCGGCGGGGCGGGAGTCCCGGCGGGATGGAGTGGTGTGAACCACTCCGGCATCGGGCCGCCCCAAAGGTGCGGATTTCTCCGCACCTTTAGGGGCCAAGCCCTCACCTTTAGGGGCTAGGCCCGCGCCGGAGTGGTTGCCATTCCGCCGGCTGGCATGGAAGGCCTTTGGCGCCACACCGCCGGCGGATGTCCGCGCATGCGCGGGAGCATCAGCGGCTGCTGACGTCATCCCCACGCATGCGCAGGGGGGTCACCTACGCGTCGGCCATCGCGGAGATCTACAAAGCCGACGCGTAGTAAAAGAGTGCCCCCACGGCACAGGCCCGCCCGTGGATCGGTGGCCCCCAATCGCGGGGCAGGCCACGGTGGGGTCACCCCCCCAGGGCCAGATCGGCCCACGCCCCCCAGGACCCCGGGGCCCGCTCACGCCACCTGGTCCTGCCGGTAAGGGAGATGGTTTAATTCATGCCGGTGGGACCGGCATTACAGCAGCGGGATTACGGCCCATCGCGGGCCGGAGAATCGCCGGGAGGGGGCCCGCCGACCGGCGCGATTCCCGCCCCCGCCGAATATCTGGTGCTGGAGAATTCGGCTGCCGGCGGGGGCAGGATTCACGCCGCCCCCCGCCGATTCTCCGACCCGGCTGGGGGTCGGAGAATCCCGCCCCTGTTTTCGATGGGTGTCTCGCGCACTGCCTGAAAAGACAGTGAGACACCCACACTTACTCTTAGAAGGAAAGCCCGCCATGTCTTCTGTTCATCAGGCAGTTAAGAGGACAACCGTGCATTTTCCTCCCAACTGAAGACCAAGGGATACAAAGTACCACCTGCCAAGAGGTTCAAACCAGACCAGGTTAGCAAAGGCTGGCAGCTCTTGCACTTGGCAGTATCATGGAAGAGGACGTGGCTACTGCCGTAATAGTACTCCCTGGAGTCCCCGGATTGTAGAGCGAGCCAGGAAAAAGCTAAGTGCTGTTTGGGGATTTTGAGCAGTGGGGGGGGCGGTTCTAGAGGAAGCTGAATCTCGTGGGGTGGGCGTCGTAGGAAGTGGGAGGCTATGAGAGCTGGCTGAAAGGAAAAGAAGATGGGTTTCAGCAGCCATCCCATGTCTATGCCGTCGTTCATGCACAGATTATTGCAGATCCAGGGACCACACACCTCTCCAGTTGACAAGCAGTCAGCACAGCTTTATCAGTCATGCAGGCCACATGTCAGCAGGCCCGTCTGGATCTGGGAAGATTGCAGTGGAGGTCGAAAAAGACCTTTATGTATTTATACATTTATGTATTTGTTAATTGGCCACTTAATAATAATAATAACCTTTTATTGTCACAAGTATGAAGTTACTGTGAAAAGCCCCTAGTTACCACATTCTGGCGCCTGTCGGGTAAGCTGGTACGGGAATTGAACCCGTGCTGCTGGCCTTGTTCTGCATCACAAACCACTTAGGGTCTGAAGTGGTGATGGGCCGGGAACATAAGACCATGGGTCTTCTCATCTGGAATTTACTTCTGATGGTGGCGGGAAGTCATTGGGTATCGGCCCTGATGCTGACCCAGCAAATTTTCAGGCCCTCCTGTCTCCTTCCTTGCCTCCTGCAGGGGCAGAAGACTCTGACCCAAATTTTGCCAGTATTAGCTATTGCCGATTAAAACAATTTCACAACGAAAGCAGTGAACTGTCTGAACATTGAAATGTTTAAACCTGATTTACAGAACTTAATTCTTCTCAGGCTTCAGGTGGCTCACACAACTAGCAATGAAGTTATTATTATAGAAAGACGAGCAGTACTTGAACATATGTGATATAAATATATAAAGCAGACATGACATTGAGGACAGGTGGATGTGCGACCTTAAGAACTTCAGGAATACGCGATTGTCTCTTTTCATCAATATTCAAAGCAATTTTTCATTAGCATCACAATATGAGGTTAATCATTTAATTGACCCAATTTCATGAAACTTTGACCCATATTCTCGATTCCATAGCCAACAGAAAAAAACTCTTGTGTCTACCCTGTCGAGCCTTTTCAGAATCCGTTTTTTTAATGAGATCACCTCTTATTCTTCTAGAGCCCAGAGAATATAGACCCAACCTATTCAGCCAGGCTTCTTCCCAAAAATTGGCATGTCACATATTCTTGCAGATTTCATGCCAGATGGAAAGAGCACCTCTTGTATTGCTGGCAGAGGTATATAAATCGCAGAGTAGTGTAGGATGGTTGCATCTATCCTACATTCCGTCATTTATCACCTTCTCATGCACTCTTATAATTATAATGCCTCTATTAAGCAGGTGCAGTTGGCAAGACCAAATCAAGGCAGAAATGGTTGTTTCCAGAAAGGCTGCTGAAGATAATCTTGTTTTTCTAGCTGTCTGGTGATTCTCAAAATTGCCCACAGCCCTCTGCCAATTTCCAGTGCTATTACACTCCGAATCGTCACTGACATTCCTCATTACCCATGGAAAGACTTGTATTCAGAGAGAATTCAGGAAAATATATACAAAACTTGCAAAGTGGGCTTTGCACTAGGGAATTTCACTTTACAGGATGTATATAGAAGGTGAAGAGGTGCAACTGGTGGCTATGCACAATGCCAAATAAATGAAACAACACCAAAGGGGAGTCAAACTTTGCGAAAGGGGTATATTGACTGAGATGAACTTATCTTATTCTTTCTCATGAGCTGTATAAATATAGGCTCGGTAAATAGCCCACAGTGGGTGACACAGACTGCAGCAGAGAAAATAATCAGATCTCTAATATTTTACGCTGCTAGCTCATTTCAGGGAGCCACAGGGGAGTTTTACCAAATTAGCAAGTTCACTTTATATTCACCAGTTCCTTCTTTCCCATTGGTCCCAGGCAGATAATAAAAAGGGCAATGATTTATTTTCAGACTCATGGATTCCCCAGGAATGTGAGGCTGTTGATTGCATGTATGCGCCATTCCATGTTTCAAATGCAAATCTCCATATTTCTAGCAACTGAATCTTTATTTCTCTAAATGTGCAGGTCTTTTGTTACCATGGACACGGCTTCTTACATGTGAATTTACAATAACTGGGAACTTACATAATGGCCGGGAGCCTCCGTTCTCCCAGCGGGGAAGGGGGGAGGGAGTCATAGCCTGGAGGTCCCCCAGAAGACCACCGGCTGATCATGATGGCGGGACCTTCCGGTCCCACTGATGCTGCAACTTCCCCCCCCCCTTCCGGTCCCACCAATGTCGCAACTCTTCCCCCCCCCCCACCCCAGCACCACCAGGTTTCCTGATGGCATGGGGTGGATTCAATGGGAAATCCTATTGACAGCAGAGGGACCAGAATATTCCACTGCCGGCCAACAGAGGGCCGCCTCCTGCCGGCAAAAAACACGCCGCCCAGAGGCCATAGAATCTCGACTCACATCTCAAATATTGTGTGCAGTTTTGGTATCCATTGACGAGCAGCATGAATAGAGAACCCTGCCACCAGTGAATGGCGTGCCGCAAAGAAACGTGTGGCGGGGGGATAGGGAAATCCCGCCTCAGACCCTATTCAAGACTATTCAGTCTTGACAAGGTGGACGTGGAAAGGGTGTTTACTTTTGTGGGTGAGTCCAGAACTAGGGGAAACGGTTGTAAAATTAGGGGTTGCCCTTATAGGATGGAGATGAGATGAAATCCTTTCTCTCAGACGGTTGTGTGACTTTGGAACTCTGCCTCAGAAGGCAGTGGAGGATGGGACACTGAATATTTTTAAGGCAGAGGTAGATAGATTCTTGTTAGTCAAGAGAATCAAAGGTTATCTGAGGGGCAGATGGGAATACACAACTTGAAACACAAACAGATCCGCCATGATCTGAGCAACTGGCGGAGGAGGATTGAAGGGCCGAATGGCCTGCTTCTGTTCCACTTTCTGTTCAAGTGCAAGATGTGCAACTTGGAAGTCCCCATGCAAAGACTGTATGGGAATTGCCAAGGACATTTAAAGTTCAGGTGGGCAATTACCCTGCACCTAGAAACATCAGAAACTCCAATTTAAATCAGCAACTTTGGATGCTTTCAGCTCTCTTCGAAGAATAGTTACCCAGGAGAGGTTAGAAGGATTAAAACCACTTTTAACTCCTGAGTAACTAGGATACTTATACCCCCAACCCCCGACTAGGTACTGCTAACTACCCTCCCTACCTCCTAACTATCAGGCCCGGTGTGGAATGCCTGGTGAGAAATATGTAATTCCTGGCCTGTGTGAATAAAAAGGTGCGAAGAGGCAATCTGACTGTGATTTTCACTCAGCAAAAGTTTGAGAAGAATACTTTGTCAGTCCAGCTTTATTTCAAAAACAGGATCAAAGAACACAATGGCTGCTGTGTGACAAAGGTTACCTTTCCCATGTGCTTTTTTTACGCCACTTTAATACTGGAAGAGCATCTTATGTTTTTTCTCATAATTCTGGAAACTGTTCAGGTCCTATTATCATGACCTGAATTTGTTTTGTTTTACAGGGACGCTTGCCGAGGATGAAGGTGATGATCTGCTGCTAAAGTACGTAAATGAATTCTGGTGGTTCCCCCACATGTGGAGTCACATGCAACCTCATCTCTTCTACAATGAGTCAGTGCTGGCTGAGCAAATGATTCTCAACAAGCAGTTTGCATTAGTAAGTACTAATTGGTTTGACAGTATTATTAAGAAACTAACTTGAAGAGGATTACAAAAGACTATAGTTAATGGTATTCTTAAAGACGCATTTCATTATGGATAAAACCAAAGTGTCTGAAACATTACACACCTCTTCTTTACATAAATGCAAATGTCAGTGTAAGAATTCAAGCAAAGCAAATGTATAAATATATATATGCATAAAACTCATCTCCAACAGACTTAAACTCATTCATCCTCCAAAACTCACGTAAACATATTTTGTTTCCCGTACTGGGTGGCATGGTGGCACAGTGGTTTGCACTCTAGCCTCAAGCGCCAGGGATCGGGTTCGATTCCACCCTTGGGTGACTGTCTCTGTGGAGTTTGTACTATCTCCCCGTATGGGTTTCCTCCTACAGTCCAAAGATGTGCAGATCAGATGGACTGGCTGTGCCAAATTGCCCCTTAGTGTGCAAAAGGATAGGTGGGGTTACTGGGTTACGGGGATAGGGAGGGGGTGTGGGCCTAGATAGGGTGCTCTTTCAGAGGGCCACTGCAGACTCGATGGGCCGAATGGCCGCCTCCTGCACTGTAGGGATTCCATTCTACCTTCTCAACCTTGCCCCTCGCCTGAGGTGTGCTGACCCTCAGGTTAAATCACCACCCGTCAGCTGTCTCTCAAAAAAGGGGAGAGCTGCCTATAGTACTCTGGGACTGTGGTGACATATGCATGAACATAATTTCCCTAAGTAAGGAGACCAAATCTGTACACTCCAGATGTAGTCTAACTAAGGCACTGTTTAGCTTCAGCAGCACTTACCGAACTACGCACTCGGCTATCCTTTCAATGAATGCCAACACTCCATTTCCCATCTTAATTACTTGCTGATCGCCAACCTTTTTTGATTCATGTAACAAGGCATCGAAATCCCTCTACCATAGGCTTCTGCAGTCTCTCTCCAAATAACACACCATCACACTATCATCATTGAATCCCCTACTGTCAACATCCTGGGGGTTACCATTGACCAGAAACTGAACTGGACTGGAGGGCAGCATGGTAGCATTGTGGATAGCACAATTGCTTCACAGCTCCAGGGTCCCAGGTTCGATTCCGGCTTGGGTCACTGTCTGTGCGGAGTCTGCACGTTCTCCCCGTGTCTGCGTGGGTTTCCTCTGGGTGCTCCGGTTTCCTCCCACAGTTCAGGATGTGCAGGTTAGGTGGATTGGCCATGATAAATTGTCCTTAGTGTCCAAAATTGCCCTTAGTGTTGGGTGGGGTTACTGAGTTATGGAGATAGGGTGGAGGTGTTGAGCTTGTGTCGGGTGCTCTTTCTAAGAGCCGGTGCAGACTCGATGGGCCAAATGGCCTCCTTCTGCACTGTAAATTCTATCTATCTATATTAATACTGTGGCTATACGAGCAGATCAAAGGCGAGGCATCTGCGGCCAGTAACTCACCTCCTGACTCCCCAATCTGTCCACCATATAAACAGCACAAGTCAGGAGTGTAATGGAATACCCTGCACTTGCCTGGATGAGTGCAGCTCCAACAACGCTCAAGAAGCTCGACACCAGAAGACATAGGAGCAGAATTAGGCCATTCAGCCCATCGACTCTGCTCTGCCATTCAATCATGGCTGATAGGTTTCTCATCCTCATTCTCCTGCCTTCTCCCCATAACCCCTGATTCCATTATTAATCAAGAACCTATCTATCTCTGTCTTAAGACACTCAGTGATTTGGCCTCCACAGCCTTCTCTGGCAAAGAGTTCCACAGATCACCACCCTCTGGCTGAAGAAATTCTTCCTCATCTCAGTTTTAAAGGATCATAAGAACATAAGAACTAGGAGCAGGAGTAGGCCATCTGACCCTTCGAGCCTGCTCCGCCATTCAGTAAGATCATGGCTGATCTTTTGGGGACTCGGCTCCACTTTCCTGCCCGAACACCATAACCTTTTATTCCTTTATTCTTCAAAAAACTATCTATCTTTATCTTAAAAACATTTAATGAAGGTGCCTCAACTGCTTCACTGGGCAAGGAATTCCATAGATTCACAGCCCTTTGGGTGAAAAAGTTCCTTAAAAACTCAGTCCTAAATCTTTGGACTGTGGGAGGAAACCGGAGCACCCGGAGGAAACCCACGCACACACGGGGAGAATGTGCAGACTCCGCACAGACAGTGACCCAAGCCGGGAATCGAACCTGGGACCCTGGAGTTGTGAAGCAATTGTGCTATCCACAATGCTACCGTGCTGCCCCACGGTATCCTATCTATTCCCTTCATAATTTTATATGTTTCTGTAAGATCCCCCCCCCCCCCGCATCCTTCTAAATTCCAACGAGTACAGTCCCAGTCTACTCAACCTCTCCTCGTAACCCAACCCCCTCAACTCGGGATTAACCTGGTGAATCTCCTCTGATCGTTCCTTAAGTCTGAGGCTGTGCCCTTGGGTTCTACTTTTGCCTCACAGTGGAAACATCCTCTCCACGTTCCCTCTATCTCGGCCTCTCAGTATCCTATAAGTTTCAATAAGATCCCCCTCATTCTTCTAAACTCCAAAGAGTACAGACCCAGAGTCGTCAACCACTCCTCACCTGACAAGCTCGCCATTTTACTTCTGTGCCCACTCTCCTAGCCCAAACAAGTCCTTCTGCATTCCACCTGCTTCCTCAATGCTACCTGTATTGACACCATCCAGGACAAAGCAGCCCGCTTGATTGGCATCCCTTCCACAATCATTCAATCCCAGCACCACTGGCGAACAGTGGCAGCCATGTGTACCATCTACAAGATGCACTGCAGGAACTCACCGAGGTTCCTTAGGCAGCACCTTCCAAACCCATGACCACTACCATCTAGAAGGACAAGAGCAGCAGATATCTGGGAACACCACAACTGAAAGTTCCACTCCAAGTCATCCACCATCCTGACTTCAATACATATCACCGTTCTTTCATTGCCATCGAGTCAAATCCCTGTAATTCCTCCCTAACACCACTGTGGATGTACCTACACCTCAGGGACTGCAGTAGTTCAAGAAGACAGTTCACCACCTGGGGATAAACAATAAACTTGGTCTAACCAGAGCCACCCACATCCCCTAAATGAAAAAAATACTACTTTTCTATTCTTCCTCCCAAAGTGGACAGCTTCACATTTCCCCACATTATATTCCATAAGCCAAATTTTTGCCCATAACTTAACCTACCTAAATCCTTTTATAAACTCTTATGTCCTCTTGACAACTTACTTCACTATCAGAAAATATAGCTACCATACATTCAGTCCCTTCATTCAAGTCATTCATATAAATTGTAAATAGTTGAGGCCCCAGCACTGATCTCTGAAGCACTCCACTGGTAATAGCTTGTTAACCCGGAAATGACCCAATTAGTCTCACTCTCTGCTTCCTATTTGCTAACCAATACTGTGTCCTTGCACATAGGTTATCCCCTTTGATGTGGCACCTTATCAAATGCAAGACCATCACAATTACAGGATCCCCTTTAACAACCTTGCTTGTTTCATCTGCTTACAATTCCAAACTATCAGTCAAAAATGGGTGGCACAATGGTTAGCACTGCTGCCTCACAGCGCCAGGGACCCGGGTTCGATTCTGACCTCAGGTGACTGTGTGGAATTTACACATTCTCCCCGTGTCTGCATGGGTTTCCTCTGGGTGCTCTGGTTTCCTCCCACAGTCTAAAGATGTGCAGGTTGGTGGATTGGCTGTGCTAAATTGCTCCTAAGTGTCCAAAGGTTAGGTGGGGTTACGGGGATAGGGAAGAGCAGGGCAGCTCTTTCGGAGGGCCGGTGCAGACCCGATGGGCCCAATGGCCTCCTCCTGCACTGCAGGGTTCTGTGATTCCCTCTCACAAAACCATGTGATGCTGCGTTATATCATGATTTTCTAAATGTCCTGCTATCTCCTTAATAATGGATTCAAACAGTTTCCCTGTGACAGATATTAGGCCAATTGGTCTATGATTTCCTGTTTTCTGTTTCCCTCCTTCCTTTAGTAGAAGTATGAGATTAGCAATTTCCCAATCCACTTGAACCTTCCCAGAATCTAGGGAATCTTGGAAGATTACCACCAATGTATCCACTGCCTCTGCAGCTGCCTCTTTTCAGATCCACGGATGAAAGCCAAAAGTACCTGTCCTTCTAATGGTTTTTCCAGTACCATTTCCCTGGTGATTGTGATGGTGGGGGTCGGGTGGGTGAGGGGTTCATTCCTCTCTGCTGTTGTCCTCCTGATTTTCAAGTCTTCTTAGCTTAGGTTGTGTTTGCCTTCATGGAAGAATTTAAATTAAGAGAAAGAATCATCAGTCTTTGCAATCACTCCCGAGCACCTCCACTGACGACGTGTTTTTTTTTCAAAATGGAGCATATGAGCAGAACAGTTGCAGTTTGCATTTTTACTGACTACTTTTGTATTCATGATTAAAGATAGCTTTCTTCACCAGATCAATCTGCCTGAGTTTGAACAAAGAGCAAAGTACAGGAACAGGTCCTTCGGCCCTCCAAGCCTGTGCCGACCATGCTGCCCGTCTAAACTAAAATCTTCTACACTTCTGGGGTCCGTATCCCTCTATTCCCATCCTATTCATGTATTTGTCAAGATGCCTCTTAAACGTCACTATCGTCCCTGCTTCCACTACCTCCTCCGGCAGCGAGTTCCAGGCACCCACTACCTTCTGTGTAAAAAATCTTGCCTCGTACATCTCCTCTAAACCTTGCCCCTCTCACCGTAAACCTATGCCCCATAATAATTGACCCCTCTATCCTGGGAAAAAGTCTCTGACTATCCACTCTGCCAATGCCCCTCATAATTTTGTAGACCTCTATCAAGTCGCCCCTCAACCTCCGTCATTCCAGTGAGAACAAATCGAGTTTATTCAACCACTCCTCATAGCTAATGCTGGTTTAGCTCACTGGGCTAAATCGCTGGCTTTTAAAGCAGACCAAGGCAGGCCAGCAGCACGGTTCAATTCCCGTACCAGCCTCCCCGAACAGGCACCGGAATGTGGCGACTAGGGGCTTTTCACAGTAACTTCATTTGAAGCCTACTTGTGACAATAAGCGATTTTCAATTTCATTTTTCCATACCAGTTTGCTTTACATAAAGCTCATTGCTGGTGTAAAACAAGCTGCCAATTTACGATCTACGCTACTGGTAGAAAACCCATTTCACCCCAAAGAATCTTCCAAAACCTGTAGCCTGTTTGTGACTTGTATGACTTATCAGCCCCATATTTAAGAATGAATACGTTATTGTCGTGTATATTTTGCTGGAGGTCATATGGAATGCCACCACAATTACCTGCCTCTTCCAAAAGGCAAACATGTTGTGCCCCAGGTCATTGTGTGCAAGTTATTTATTACAGATTACTTAATACTCAAATGCCATGTGATACAATATGTTGAATCTGTAAAATACTTAAAAACAATTATACTAAAATTCCACAAGTTTCCTCCAGTTTCCCGATGTAACTACGAGGCAGACAGAGGAATTCCTAGGGAAAGTGCATTTCTCATGGGTTCACTGGACTCCTGTCAGTTATCTTCCAAGACTGAAATTTCATGACCAATCATGTTAGAATCAGCACACAAGAGATTAAATTGCTCTTTGAAATATATTTCATACAGTTTGAAGAGCAGCCAGGTTAGTGTAACGGTAGACCTTCCTGACATGCTGTTATATAGGGACAAGGCAAATCGCAGTTTATCCATGAATGTCGATTTTAACTCCAGGCAAACATTGGCTGAGTGGAAGGAAGAGTGATTGGATCACACATGCAATGAGGCACAATGCATTTTGAAGGCCAGGTCTTATTATCATATGATTGGCAAACTGTACAAGCTGGAGCTATAGGGTGTGTGAGCAATTAATAGCTCTTCTGCAAATCTAATCTAGAAATAATGGCTTTGAGGTGAGGCAACCAAAGGATATAGGGGGAGATGATGGCTTGTATAGGCTGTCAGAAGATCAGCCAGAAGAATGTTGTGGAGAAAAGAACAGCATTTATGGTTGGACTGCTCTATACCTAGTATCAATGAGCAAAGCACTTTGGCCAATAGCACCTCAAAGTTGGATTTTGTTTTACATGCAGCATTATACTGATTAGCACATTGAAATTAGGCACCAACCAGATATAGATGAGGACCGGCGCTGGCAACATGAAGGCCACATCAAAGACACCAAGAGTGGGAAGAAACTGGATAATAGCGCATTGCCATTTTCGGGCTGCTGCTCCTGATTGCCATTATTTGGAAGCTACGAATATGTAAATGATATTTTCCTGCAGAACTAAAGACCATGAGAAAATTCACAATACGTATTGGAGTAGCAGTTTACACTTTAGCATTGTCAGGGCAGAGTTTCACATGACAGGAACCCAAGTTGGGAAATTGAACATGAAAATAAATTATACAGGCTTTAAGTTGGGCACAGTCATGCCGTTTGCTCAAATTCCCATCATGCGGAACTCTGCTGTGGGATAAGATAAAGATGCATGGCGTAAAGAGTAAAATAGTAGCATGGATAGAGGATTGGTTAATTAATAGGAAGCAAAGAGTGGGGATTAATGGGTGTTTCTCTGGTTGGCAATCAGTAGCGAGTGGTGTCCCCCAGGGATCAATGTTGGACCCACAATTGTTCACAATTTACATAGATGATTTGGAGTTGGGGACCAAGTGCAATGTGTCCAAGTTTGCAGACGACACTAAGATGAGTAGTAAAGCAAAAAGTGCAGAGGAGACTGGAAGTCTGCAGAGGGATTTGGATAGGTTAACTGAATGGGTGAGGGTCTGGCAGATGGAATACAATGTTGACAAATGTCCATTTTGGTAGGAATAACAGCAAAAGGGATTATTATTTAAATAATAAAATATTAAAACATGCTGCTGTGCAGAGGGACCTGGGTGTGCTAGTGTAAGCAGACCCCTGTCATAAAACAAAAGTCACAAAAAGTTGGTTTACAGGTGCAGCAGGTGATTAAGAAGGCAAATGGAGTTTTGTCCGTTATTGCTAGAGGGATGGAGTTTAAGACCAGGGAGGCTATGCTGCAACTGTATAAGGTGTTAGTGAGGCCACACCTGGAGTATTGTGTTCAGTTTTGGTCTCCTTACCTGAGAAAGGACGTACTTGGGCTGGAGGGTGTGCAGAGGAGATTCACTAGGTTAATCCCAGAACTGAGGGGTTTGGATTACGAGGAGAGGTTGAGTAGACTGGGACTGTACTCTTTGGAATCTAGAAGGATGCGGGGGGATCTTATAGAAACATATAAAATTGTGAAGGGAATAGATAGGATAGATGGGGGGGAGGTTGTTTCCACTGGTGGGTGAACACAGAACTAGGGGGCATAGCCTCAAAATAAGGAGAAGTAGATTTAGGACTGAGCTTAGGAGGAACTTCTTCACCCAAAGGGTTGTGAATCTATGGAATTCCTTGCCCAGTGAAGCAGTTGAGGCTCCTTCATTAAATGTTTTCAAGATAAAGGTAGATAGTTTTTTGGAGAATAAAGGGATTAAGGGTTATGGTGTTCGGGCCGGAAAGTGGAGCTGAGTCCACAGAAAATCAGCCATGATCTCATTGAATGGGGGCAGGCTTGAACTGTCCTTCAAATCTAGGGACTATCATGATTAAAAATGCAATAATAGAATTTATTCTTAATGGGTAGCAGTTCACAAATCATTTGCAATGAAGAATTCAGAGAAACAGATGTCTAGCCATCTGTTCCTATTGATAAAGGTGCTAGATGGTTTCATTCTGAAAGCTTGGCTGATCTTCAAAATTCTCAGTAGGGGTCTGTTTACACAAGTTGAATGCAGAGTAGGTAATGGCAAAACACCACTGATGAAACTGCCATGGAAACAGCTCAAGGTGAAACATCAGCAGACAATATGCCAAGGATCTGTCTTCAGTCAGAACACACATGAAAGAATGAATGTTGTGAGAGCCGCAGTTTCTTTTCACAGGGACTTTTCAAATGGGTCTTTCTTTTTGATAAGTATGTCCAAGACATGCCACTATTATCATGTGGCTTATTGGTTCTATACCGGGTGAGAATGTATGGAAGATGTAGGGGTTATGAAGAGGAATGGAGTAATGGAACGTATATAGAAAGAGCATGAAGGAGGCATGGGGGGGGGGGGATTATGGATTTGGTTGGGCAGAGGGGTGTATTTCTCACTGATCTCCTCTAGGCTGTCTGTGCCCCTGTATATCTCACTGTTCTCCACCAGACTCTCTGTGCCCCTGTATCTCTCACTGATCTTTTGAGTATAAAAATTAGCAAGTCATGCTGCAGCTGTATAAGACCTTAGTCAGGCAACACTTGGATTATACTGTTTAATTCTGTATGCAACACTGCCAAAAGGTTGTGGAGACTTTGAAGACAGGGTACAGAAGAGGTTTACCAGGATGTTGCCTGGTAAGGAGGGCGTTAGCTATGAGGGGAAGTTGGATAAACTCAGTTTGTTCTCACTGGAATGACGGAGGTTGAATGGCGACCTCAAAGAAGTCTACAAAATTATGAGGGGCATGGACAGAGTGGATAGTAAGGGTGAGAGAGTCAATTACTAAGGGATATAGATTTAAGGTGTGAGGGGCATAATTTAGAAGAGATGCGCAAGGAAAGTTTTTTACACAGAGGATAGAGGGTGCCTGGAACCCGCTGCGGAGGAGTCTTGACAAATACAAAAATAGGATGGCAATAGACGGATACAGGCCCAGGAGGTGTAGAAGCTTTTAAGTTACGCGGACACCTTAGTCAGCGTAGGCTTGGAGGGCCGAGGGGACTGGTCCTGTGCTGTACTTTTCTTTGTTCTAGACTCTTAATGATCCTGTAACTCTCGCTATTCTCCACCAGACTCAGTGCCCCTGTACCTCTCACTGTTCTCCACTAGATTCTCAGTCCCCCTGTATCTCTCACTGTTCTCCAGCAGACTCTCAGTCCCCCTGTATCTATCACTGTTCTCCACTAGACTCTCAGTGCCCCTGTATCTGTCACTGTTCTCCACCAGACTCTGTGCCCCTGTATCTCTCACCGTTCTCCACCAGACTCTCAGTGTCCCTGTATTTCTCACTGTTCTCCACTAGACTCTCAATGCCCCTGTATCACTCACTGTTCTCCACCAGACTGTCCGTGCCCCTGTATCTGTCACTGTTCTCCACAAGACTCTCAGTGCCCCTGTATCTCTCACTGTTCTCCACCAGACTCTCAGTGCCCCTGTATCTCTCACCGTTCCCCACCAGACTCTCAGTGCCCCTGTATCTCTCACTGTTCTCCACTAGACTCTCAGTGCCCCTGTATCTCTCACTGTTCTCCACCAGACTCTCAGTGTCCCTGTATCTCTCACTGTTCTCCACCAGACTCTCAGTGCCCCTGTATCTCTCACTGTTCTCCACCAGACTGTCCGTGCCCCTGTATCTGTCACTGTTCTCCACAAGACTCTCAGTGCCCCTGTATCTCTCACTGTTCTCCACCAGACTCTCAGTGCCCCTGTATCTCTCACCGTTCCCCACCAGACTCTCAGTGCCCCTGTATCTCTCACTGTTCTCCACTAGACTCTCAGTGCCCCTGTATCTCTCACTGTTCTCCACCAGACTCTCAGTGTCCCTGTATCTCTCACTGTTCTCCACCAGACTCTCAGTGCCCCTGTATCTCTCACTGTTCCCCACCAGACTCTCAGTGCCCCTGTATCTCTCACGTTCTCCACAAGACTCTCAGTGCCCCTGTATCTCTCACTGTTCCCTACCAGACTCTCAGTGCCCCTGTATCTCTCACTGTTCTCCACTAGACTCTCACTGCCCCTGTATCTCTCACTGTTCTCCACCAGACTCTCAGTGCCCCAGTATCTCTCACTGTTCTCCACTAGACTCTCACTGCCCCTGTATCTCTCACTGTTCCCCACCAGACTCTCAGTGCCCCTGTATCTCTCACGTTCTCCACGAGACTCTCAGTGCCCCTGTATCTCTCACTGTTCCCCACCAGACTCTCAGTGCCCCTGTATCTCTCACTGTTCACCAGACTCTCAGTGCCCCTGTATCTCTCACTGTTCTCCATTACACTCTCAGTGTCCCTGTATCTCTCACTGTTCACCAGACTCTCAGTGCCCCTGTATCTCTCACTGTTCTCCACCAGACTCTCAGTGCCCCTGTATCTCTCACCGTTCCCCACCAGACTCTCAGTGCCCCTGTATCTCTCACTGTTCTCCACCAGACTCTCAGTGCCCCTGTATCTCTCACTGTTCTCCACCAGACTCTCAGTGTCCCTGTATCTCTCACTGTTCTCCACCAGACTCTCAGTGCCCCTGTATCTCTCACTGTTCCCCACCAGACTCTCAGTGCCCCTGTATCTCTCACGTTCTCCACGAGACTCTCAGTGCCCCTGTATCTCTCACTGTTCCCTACCAGACTCTCAGTGCCCCTGTATCTCTCACTGTTCTCCACTAGACTCTCAGTGCCCCAGTATCTCTCACTGTTCTCCACTAGACTCTCACTGCCCCTGTATCTCTCACTGTTCCCCACCAGATTCTCAGTGCCCCTGTATCTCTCACGTTCTCCACGAGACTCTCAGTGCCCCTGTATCTCTCACTGTTCCCCACCAGACTCTCAGTGCCCCTGTATCTCTCACTGTTCACCAGACTCTCAGTGCCCCTGTATCTCTCACTGTTCTCCATTACACTCTCAGTGTCCCTGTATCTCTCACTGTTCCCCACCAGACTCTGTGCCCCTGTATCTCTCACTGCTCTCCACCAGACTCTCTGTGCCCCTGTCTCTCTCACTGGTCTTTTGAGTATAAAAATTAGCAAGTCATGCTGCAGCTGTATAAGACCTTAGTCAGGCCACACTTGGATTATACTGTTTAATTCTGTATGCAACACTGCCAAAAGGTTGTGGAGACTTTGAAGACAGGGTACAGAAGAGGTTTACCAGGATGTTGCCTGGTAAGGAGGGCGTTAGCTATGAGGGGAGGTTGGATAAACTCAGTTTGTGCTCACTGGAATGACAGAGGTTGAATGGCGACCTCAAAGAAGTCTACAAAATTATGAGGGGCATGGACAGAGTGGATAGTAAGGCTAAGAGAGTCAATTACTAAGGGATATAGATTTAAGGTGTGAGGGGCATAATTTAGACGAGATGCGCAAGGAAAGTTTTTTACACAGAGGATAGAGGGTGCCTGGAACTCGCTGCGGAGGAGCCTTGACAAATACAAAAATAGGATGTCAATAGACAGATACAGGCCCAGGGTGAGTAGAAGCTTTTAAGTTACGCGGACACCTTAGTCAGCGTAGGCTTGGAGGGCTGAGGGGACTGGTCCTGTGCTGTACTTTTCTTTGTTCTAGACTCTTAATGATCCTGTATCGCTCGCTATTCTCCACCAGACTTTCAGTGCCCCTGTACCTCTCACTGTTCTCCACTAGATTCTCAGTCCCCCTGTATCTCTCACTGTTCTCCACCAGACTCTCAGTGCCCCTGTATTTCTCACTGTTCTCCACTAGACTCTCAGTGCCCCTGTATCTGTCACTGTTCTCCACCAGACTCTGTGCCCCTGTATCTCTCACCGTTCTCCACCAGACTCTCAGTGTCCCTGTATCTCTCACTGTTCTCCACTAGACTCTCAATGCCCCTGTATCACTCACTGTTCTCCACCAGACTGTCCGTGCCCCTGTATCTGTCACTGTTCTCCACCAGACTCTCAGTGCCCCTGTATCTCTCACGTTCTCCACGAGACTCTCAGTGCCCCTGTATCTCTCACTGTTCCCCACCAGACTCTCAGTGTCCCTGTATCTCTCACTGTTCCCCACCAGACTCAGTGCCCCTGTATCTCTCACCGTTCTCCACTAGACTCTCAATGCCCTTGTATCTCTCATTGTTCTCCACCAGACTTTCAGTGTCCCTGTATCCCTCACTGTTCCCCACCAGACTCTCACTGCCTCTGTATCTCTCACTGTTCCCCACCAGACTCTCACTGACCCTGTATCTCTCACTGTTCTCCACTAGATTCTCAGTCCCCCTGCATCTCTCACTGTTCTCCACCAGACTCTCAGTGCCCCTGTATCTCTCACTGCCCCTGTATCCCTCACTGTTCCCCACCAGACTCTCACTGCCTCTGTATCTCTCACTGTTCCCCACCAGACTCTCACTGACCCTGTATCTCTCACTGTTCTCCACGAGACTCTCAATGCCCCGTATCGCGCACTGTTCTCCACCAGACTCTCCATGACCCTGTATCTCTCACTGTTCTCCACTAGACTCTCAATGCGCCTGTATCTCTCACTGTTCTCCGCCAGCCGCTCAGTGCCCCAGTATCTCTCACTGTTATCCACTAGACGCTCAATGCCCCTGTATTTCTCATTGTTCTCCACTAGACTCTGTGTCCCCGTCTCTCTCATGGCTCTCCACTAGAATCTCACTGCCCTGTATCTCTCACTGTTCTCCATTACACCCTCAGTGTCCCTGTATCTCTCACTGTTCTCCACTAGACTGTCACTGCCCTGTATCTCTCACTGTTCTCCACCAGACTCTGTGCCCCTGTATCTCTCACTGTTCTCCACCAGACTCTGTGCCCCGGTATCTCACACGGTTCTACACCAGCCTCTCAGTGCCCCAGTATCTCTCACTGTTCTCCACTAGACTCTCAATGCCCCTGTATCTCTCACTGTTCTCCACTAGACTCTCAATGCCCCTGTATCTATCACTGTTCTCCACCAGACTCAGTGCCCCTGCATCTCTCACGGTTCTACACCAGATTCTCAATGTCCCTGTATCTCTTACTGTTCTCCACTAGACTCTCATTTCCCCTGTATCTATCACTGTTCTCCACCAGACTCAGTGCCCCTGTATCTCTCACTGTTCCCCACCAGACTCTCAGTGACACTGTATCTCTCACTGTTCTCCACCAGACTCTCACTGCCCCTGTATCTCTCACTGTTCTCCACCAGACTCTCAATGCCCGTGCATCTCTCACTGTTCTCCACTCGACTCTCAGTGCCCCTGTATCTCTCACTGTTCTCCACCAGACTCTCAGTGTCCCTGTATCTCTCACTGTTCTCCACCAGACTCTCAGTGCCCCTGTATCTCTCACTGTTCCCCACCAGACTCTCAGTGCCCCTGTATCTCTCACGTTCTCCACGAGACTCTCAAGTGCCCCTGTATCTCTCACTGTTCCCTACCAGACTCTCAGTGCCCCTGTATCTCTCACTGTTCTCCACTAGACTCTCACTGCCCCTGTATCTCTCACTATTCTCCACCAGACTCTCAGTGCCCCAGTATCTCTCACTGTTCTCCACTAGACTCTCACTGCCCCTGTATCTCTCACTGTTCCCCACCAGACTCTCAGTGCCCCTGTATCTCTCACGTTCTCCACGAGACTCTCAGTGCCCCTGTATCTCTCACTGTTCCCCACCAGACTCTCAGTGCCCCTGTATCTCTCACTGTTCACCAGACTCTCAGTGCCCCTGTATCTCTCACTGTTCTCCATTACACTCTCAGTGTCCCTGTATCTCTCACTGTTCACCAGACTCTCAGTGCCCCTGTATCTCTCACTGTTCTCCACCAGACTCTCAGTGCCCCTGTATCTCTCACCGTTCCCCACCAGACTCTCAGTGCCCCTGTATCTCTCACTGTTCTCCACCAGACTCTCAGTGCCCCTGTATCTCTCACTGTTCTCCACCAGACTCTCAGTGTCCCTGTATCTCTCACTGTTCTCCACCAGACTCTCAGTGCCCCTGTATCTCTCACTGTTCCCCACCAGACTCTCAGTGCCCCTGTATCTCTCACGTTCTCCACGAGACTCTCAGTGCCCCTGTATCTCTCACTGTTCCCTACCAGACTCTCAGTGCCCCTGTATCTCTCACTGTTCTCCACTAGACTCTCAGTGCCCCAGTATCTCTCACTGTTCTCCACTAGACTCTCACTGCCCCTGTATCTCTCACTGTTCCCCACCAGACTCTCAGTGCCCCTGTATCTCTCACGTTCTCCACGAGACTCTCAGTGCCCCTGTATCTCTCACTGTTCCCCACCAGACTCTCAGTGCCCCTGTATCTCTCACTGTTCACCAGACTCTCAGTGCCCCTGTATCTCTCACTGTTCTCCATTACACTCGCAGTGTCCCTGTATCTCTCACTGTTCCCCACCAGACTCTGTGCCCCTGTATCTCTCACTGCTCTCCACCAGACTCTCTGTGCCCCTGTCTCTCTCACTGGTCTTTTGAGTATAAAAATTAGCAAGTCATGCTGCAGCTGTATAAGACCTTAGTCAGGCCACACTTGGATTATACTGTTTAATTCTGTATGCAACACTGCCAAAAGGTTGTGGAGACTTTGAAGACAGGGTACAGAAGAGGTTTACCAGGATGTTGCCTGGTAAGGAGGGCGTTAGCTATGAGGGGAGGTTGGATAAACTCAGTTTGTTCTCACTGGAATGACAGAGGTTGAATGGCGACCTCAAAGAAGTCTACAAAATTATGAGGGGCATGGACAGAGTGGATAGTAAGGGTGAGAGAGTCAATTACTAAGGGATATAGATTTAAGGTGTGAGGGGCATAATTTAGACGAGATGCGCAAGGAAAGTTTTTTACACAGAGGATAGAGGGTGCCTGGAACTCGCTGCGGAGGAGTCTTGACAAATACAAAAATAGGATGTCAATAGACAGATACAGGCCCAGGGTGAGTAGAAGCTTTTAAGTTACGCGGACACCTTAGTCAGCGTAGGCTTGGAGGGCTGAGGGGACTGGTCCTGTGCTGTACTTTTCTTTGTTCTAGACTCTTAATGAACCTGTATCGCTCGCTATTCTCCACCAGACTTTCAGTGCCCCTGTACCTCTCACTGTTCTCCACTAGATTCTCAGTCCCCCTGTATCTCTCACTGTTCTCCACCAGACTCTCAGTGCCCCTGTATTTCTCACTGTTCTCCACTAGACTCTCAGTGCCCCTGTATCTGTCACTGTTCTCCACCAGACTCTGTGCCCCTGTATCTCTCACCGTTCTCCACCAGACTCTCAGTGTCCCTGTATCTCTCACTGTTCTCCACTAGACTCTCAATGCCCCTGTATCACTCACTGTTCTCCACCAGACTGTCCGTGCCCCTGTATCTGTCACTGTTCTCCACCAGACTCTCAGTGCCCCTGTATCTCTCACGTTCTCCACGAGACTCTCAGTGCCCCTGTATCTCTCATTGTTCTCTACCAGACTTTCAGTGTCCCTGTATCCCTCACTGTTCCCCACCAGACTCTCACTGCCTCTGTATCTCTCACTGTTCCCCACCAGACTCTCACTGACCCTGTATCTCTCACTGTTCTCCACTAGATTCTCAGTCCCCCTGCATCTCTCACTGTTCTCCACCAGACTCTCAGTGCCCCTGTATCTCTCACTGCCCCTGTATCCCTCACTGTTCCCCACCAGACTCTCACTGCCTCTGTATCTCTCACTGTTCCCCACCAGACTCTCACTGACCCTGTATCTCTCACTGTTCTCCACGAGACTCTCAATGCCCCTGTATCGCGCACTGTTCTCCACCAGACTCTCCATGACCCTGTATCTCTCACTGTTCTCCACTAGACTCTCAATGCCCCTGTATCTCTCACTGTTCTCCGCCAGCCGCTCAGTGCCCCAGTATCTCTCACTGTTATCCACTAGACGCTCAATGCCCCTGTATCTCTCATTGTTCTCCACTAGACTCTGTGTCCCCGTCTCTCTCATGGCTCTCCCCTAGAATCTCACTGCCCTGTATCTCTCACTGTTCTCCATTACACCCTCAGTGTCCCTGTATCTCTCACTGTTCTCCACTAGACTGTCACTGCCCTGTATCTCTCACTGTTCTCCACCAGACTCTGTGCCCCTGTATCTCTCACTGTTCTCCACCAGACTCTGTGCCCCGGTATCTCACACGGTTCTACACCAGCCTCTCAGTGCCCCAGTATCTCTCACTGTTCTCCACTAGACTCTCAATGCCCCTGTATCTCTCACTGTTCTCCACTAGACTCTCAATGCCCCTGTATCTATCACTGTTCTCCACCAGACTCAGTGCCCCTGCATCTCTCACGGTTCTACACCAGATTCTCAATGTCCCTGTATCTCTTACTGTTCTCCACTAGACTCTCATTGCCCCTGTATCTATCACTGTTCTCCACCAGACTCAGTGTCCCTGTATCTCTCACTGTTCCCCACCAGACTCTCAGTGACACTGTATCTCTCACTGTTCTCCACCAGACTCTCACTGCCCCTGTATCTCTCACTGTTCTCCACCAGACTCTCAATGCCCGTGCATCTCTCACTGTTCTCCACTAGACTCTGAATGCCCCTGTATCTCTCACTGTTCTTCACCAGACTCTCACTGCCCCTGTATCTCTCACTGTTCCCCACCAGACTCTCAGTGTCCCTGTATCTCTCACTGTTCTCCACCAGACTCTCACTGCCCCTGTATCTCTCACTGTTCTCCACTAGACTCTCAATGCCCGTGCATCTCTCACTGTTCTCCACTAGACTCTCAATGCCCCTGTATCTCTCACTGTTCTTCACCAGACTCTCACTGCCCCTGTATCTCTCACTGTTCTCCACTAGACTCTCAATGCCCGTGCATCTCTCACTGTTCTCCACTAGACTCTCAATGCCCCTGTATCTCTCACTGTTCTTCACCAGACTCTCACTGCCCCTGTATCTCTCACTGTTCTCCACGAGACTCTCAATGCCCCTGTATCGCGCACTGTTCTCCACCAGACTCTCCATGACCCTGTATCTCTCACTGTTCTCCACTAGACTCTCAATGCCCCTGTATCTCTCACTGTTCTCCGCCAGCCGCTCAGTGCCCCAGTATCTCTCACTGTTATCCACTAGACGCTCAATGCCCCTGTATCTCTCATTGTTCTCCACTAGACTCTGTGTCCCCGTCTCTCTCATGGCTCTCCCCTAGAATCTCACTGCCCTGTATCTCTCACTGTTCTCCATTACACCCTCAGTGTCCCTGTATCTCTCACTGTTCTCCACTAGACTGTCACTGCCCTGTATCTCTCACTGTTCTCCACCAGACTCTGTGCCCCTGTATCTCTCACTGTTCTCCACCAGACTCTGTGCCCCGGTATCTCACACGGTTCTACACCAGCCTCTCAGTGCCCCAGTATCTCTCACTGTTCTCCACTAGACTCTCAATGCCCCTGTATCTCTCACTGTTCTCCACTAGACTCTCAATGCCCCTGTATCTATCACTGTTCTCCACCAGACTCAGTGCCCCTGCATCTCTCACGGTTCTACACCAGATTCTCAATGTCCCTGTATCTCTTACTGTTCTCCACTAGACTCTCATTGCCCCTGTATCTATCACTGTTCTCCACCAGACTCAGTGTCCCTGTATCTCTCACTGTTCCCCACCAGACTCTCAGTGACACTGTATCTCTCACTGTTCTCCACCAGACTCTCACTGCCCCTGTATCTCTCACTGTTCTCCACCAGACTCTCAATGCCCGTGCATCTCTCACTGTTCTCCACTAGACTCTGAATGCCCCTGTATCTCTCACTGTTCTTCACCAGACTCTCACTGCCCCTGTATCTCTCACTGTTCCCCACCAGACTCTCAGTGTCCCTGTATCTCTCACTGTTCTCCACCAGACTCTCACTGCCCCTGTATCTCTCACTGTTCTCCACTAGACTCTCAATGCCCGTGCATCTCTCACTGTTCTCCACTAGACTCTCAATGCCCCTGTATCTCTCACTGTTCTTCACCAGACTCTCACTGCCCCTGTATCTCTCACTGTTCTCCACTAGACTCTCAATGCCCGTGCATCTCTCACTGTTCTCCACTAGACTCTCAATGCCCCTGTATCTCTCACTGTTCTCCACCAGACTCTGTGTCCCAGTTCTCTCACTGTTCTCCACTAGACTCACAGTGTCCCTGTATCTCTCACTGTTCTCCACTAGACTCTCAGTGTCCCATTATCTCTCACTGTTCTCCACCAGACTCTGTGCCCCTGTATCTCTCACTGTTCTCCACTAGACTCTCGGTGTCCCAGTATCTCTCACTGTTCTCCACCAGACTCTGTGCCCCTGTATCTCTCACTGTTCCCCACCAGACTCTCAGTGCCCCTGTATCTTTCACTGTTCACTACCAGACTCTCAGTGCCCCTGTATCTCTCACTGTTCTCCACTAGACTCTCAGTGTCCCAGTATCTCTCACTGTTCTCCACCAGACTCTGTGCCCCTGTATCTCTCACTGTTCTCCACTAGACTCTCGGTGTCCCAGTATCTCTCACTGTTCTCCACCAGACTCTGTGCCCCTGTATCTCTCACTGTTCCCCACCAGCCTCTCAGTGCCCCTGTATCTTTCACTGTTCTCTACCAGACTCTCAGTGCCCCTGTATCTCTCACTGTTCTCCACTGGACTCTCAGTGCCCCTGTATCTCTCACT
Source organism: Scyliorhinus torazame (assembly GCF_047496885.1). NCBI lineage: Eukaryota > Metazoa > Chordata > Chondrichthyes > Carcharhiniformes > Scyliorhinidae > Scyliorhinus > Scyliorhinus torazame. Next base: position 124,904,477 of record NC_092709.1, read on the forward strand.
GTTCCCTACCAGACTCTCAGTGCCCCTGTCTCTCTCACTGTTCTCCACTAGACTCTCAGTGTCCCTGTATCTCTCACTGTTCTCCACCAGACTCTCAGTGTCCCTGTATCTCTCACTGTTCTCCACCAGACTCTCAGTGCCCCTGTATCTTTCACTGTTCCCCACCAGACTCTCAGTGCCCCTGTATCTCTCACGTTCTCCACGAGACTCTCAGTGCCCCTGTATCTCTCACTGTTCCCCACCAGACTCTCAGTGTCCCTGTATCTCTCACTGTTCCCCACCAGACTCAGTGCCCCTGTATCTCTGACCGTTCTCCACTCGACTCTCAATGCCCTTGTATCTCTCATTGTTCTCCACCAGACTTTCAGTGTCCCTGTATCCCTCACTGTTCCCCACCAGACTCTCACTGCCTCTGTATCTCTCACTGTTCCCCACCAGACTCTCACTGACCCTGTATCTCTCACTGTTCTCCACTAGATTCTCAGTCCCCCTGCATCTCTCACTGTTCTCCACCAGACTCTCAGTGCCCCTGTATCTCTCACTGTTCTCCACGAGACTCTCAGTGCCCCTGTATCTCTCACTGCCCCTGTATCTCTCACTGTTCTCCATCAGATCCTGTGCCCCTGTATCGCGCACTGTTCTCCACCAGACTCTCCATGACCCTGTATCTCTCACTATTCTCCACTAGACTCTCAATGCCCCTGTATCTCTCACTGTTCTCCACCAGACTCTCAGTGCCCCAGTATCTCTCACTGTTCTCCACCAGCCTCTCAGTGCCCCAGTATCTCTCACTGTTCTCCACTAGACGCTCAATGCCCCTGTATCTCTCACTGTTCTCCACTCGACTCTGTGTCCCGTCTCTCTCATGGCTCTCCACTAGACTCTCACTGCCCTGTATCTCTCACTGTTCTCCATTACACCCTCAGTATCCCTGTATCTATCACTGTTCTCCACCAGACTCAGTGCCCCTGCATCTCTCACGGTTCTACACCAGATTCTCAATGTCCCTGTATCTCTTACTGTTCTCCACTAGACTCTCATTGCCCCTGTATCTCTCACTGTTCCCCACCAGACTCTGTGTCCCTGTATCTCTCACTGTTCCCCACCAGACTCTCAGTGCCACTGTATCTCTCACTGTTCTCCACCAGACTCTCACTGCCCCTGTATCTCTCACTGTTCTCCACTAGACTCTCAATGCCCCTGTATCTCTCACTGTTCTCCACTAGACTCTCAATGCCTCTGTATCTCTCACTGTTCTCCACCAGACTCTCAGTGTCCCTGTATCTCTCACTGTTCTCCACTAGACTCTCGGTGTCCCAGTATCTCTCACTGTTCTCCACCAGACTCTAAGTGCCCCTGTATCTGTCACTGTTCTCAACCAGACTCTCAGTGCCCCTGTATCTCTCACTGTTCTCCACTAGACTCTCATTGCCCCTGTATCTCTCACTGTTCTCCACCAGACTCTGTGCCCCTGTATCTCTCACTGTTCCCCACCAGACTCTCAGTGCCCCTGTATCTTTCACTGTTCTCTACCAGACTCTCAGTGCCCCTGTATCTCTCACTGTTCTCCACTAGACTCTCAGTTCCCCTGTATCTCTCACTGTTCCCTACCAGACTCTCAGTGCCCCTGTCTCTCTCACTGTTCTCCACTAGACTCTCAGTGCCCCTGTATCTCTCACTTTTCCCCACCAGACTCTGTGTCCCTGTATCTCTCACTGTTCCCCACCAGACTCTCAGTGCCCCTGTATCTCTCACTGTTCTCCACCAGACTCTCAGTGCCCCTGTATCTCTCACCATTCCCCACCAGACTCTCAGTGCCCCTGTATCTTTCACTGTTCTCCACCAGACTCTCAGTGCCCCTGTATCTCTCACTGTTCTCCACCAGACTCTCAGTGCCCCTGTATCTCTCACTGTTCCCCACCAGACTCTCAGTGCCCCTGTATCTCTCACTGTTCCCCACCAGACTCTCAGTGCCCCTGTATCTCTCACGTTCTCCACGAGACTCTCAGTGCCCCTGTATCTCTCACTGTTCCCCAGCAGACTCTCAGTGTCCCTGTATCTCTCACTGTTCCCCACCAGACTCAGTGCCCCTGTATCTCTCACCGTTCTCCACTAGACTCTCAATGCCCTTGTATCTCTCATTGTTCCCCACCAGACTCTCAGTGCCCCTGTATCTCTCACTGTTCCCCACCAGACTCTCAGTGCCCCTGTATCTCTCACGTTCTCCACGAGACTCTCAGTGCCCCTGTATCCCTCACTGTTCCCACCAGACTCTCACTGCCCCTGTATCCCTCACTGTTCCCCACCAGACTCTCACTGCCCCTGTATCTCTCACTGTTCTCCACTAGACTCTCAATGCCGCTCTATCTCTCACTGTTCCCCACCAGACTCTGTGTCCCTGGATCTCTCACTGTTCCCCACCAGACTCTCAGTGCCCCTGTATCTCTCACTGTTCTCCACCAGTCTCTCAGTGTCCCTGTATCTCTCACTGTTCTCCACTAGACTCTCACTGCCCCTGTATCTATCACTGTTCTCCACCAGACTCAGTGCCACTGTATCTCTCACTGTTCTCCACCAGACTCTCACTGCCCCTGTATCTCTCACTGTTCTCCACTAGACTCTCAATGCCCCTGTATCTCTCACTGTTCTCCACTAGACTCTCAATGCCTCTGTATCTCTCACTGTTCTCCACCAGACTCTCAGTGTCCCTGTATCTCTCACTGTTCTCCACTAGACTCTCGGTGTCCCAGTATCTCTCACTGTTCTCCACCAGACTCTAAGTGCCCCTGTATCTGTCACTGTTCTCAACCAGACTCTCAGTGCCCCTGTATCTCTCACTGTTCTCCACTAGACTCTCATTGCCCCTGTATCTCTCACTGTTCTCCACCAGACTCTGTGCCCCTGTATCTCTCACTGTTCCCCACCAGACTCTCAGTGCCCCTGTATCTTTCACTGTTCTCTACCAGACTCTCAGTGCCCCTGTATCTCTCACTGTTCTCCACTAGACTCTCAGTTCCCCTGTATCTCTCACTGTTCCCTACCAGACTCTCAGTGCCCCTGTCTCTCTCACTGTTCTCCACTAGACTCTCAGTGCCCCTGTATCTCTCACTTTTCCCCACCAGACTCTGTGTCCCTGTATCTCTCACTGTTCCCCACCAGACTCTCAGTGCCCCTTTATCTCTCACTGTTCTCCACCAGACTCTCAGTGCCCCTGTATCTCTCACCATTCCCCACCAGACTCTCAGTGCCCCTGTATCTTTCACTGTTCTCCACCAGACTCTCAGTGCCCCTGTATCTCTCACTGTTCTCCACCAGACTCTCAGTGCCCCTGTATCTCTCACTGTTCCCCACCAGACTCTCAGTGCCCCTGTATCTCTCACTGTTCCCCACCAGACTCTCAGTGCCCCTGTATCTCTCACGTTCTCCACGAGACTCTCAGTGCCCCTGTATCTCTCACTGTTCCCCAGCAGACTCTCAGTGTCCCTGTATCTCTCACTGTTCCCCACCAGACTCAGTGCCCCTGTATCTCTCACCGTTCTCCACTAGACTCTCAATGCCCTTGTATCTCTCATTGTTCCCCACCAGACTCTCAGTGCCCCTGTATCCCTCACTGTTCCCCACCAGACTCTCAGTGCCCCTGTATCTCTCACGTTCTCCACGAGACTCTCAGTGCCCCTGTATCCCTCACTGTTCCCACCAGACTCTCACTGCCCCTGTATCCCTCACTGTTCCCCACCAGACTCTCACTGCCCCTGTATCTCTCACTGTTCTCCACTAGACTCTCAATGCCGCTCTATCTCTCACTGTTCCCCACCAGACTCTGTGTCCCTGGATCTCTCACTGTTCCCCACCAGACTCTCAGTGCCCCTGTATCTCTCACTGTTCTCCACCAGACTCTCAGTGTCCCTGTATCTCTCACTGTTCTCCACTAGACTCTCACTGCCCCTGTATCTATCACTGTTCTCCACCAGACTCAGTGCCCCTGCATCTCTCACGGTTCTACACCAGATTCTCAATGTCCCTGTATCTCTTACTGTTCTCCACTAGACTCTCATTGCCCCTGTATCTCTCACTGCTCCCCACCAGTCTCTGTGTCCCTGTATCTCTCACTGTTCCCCACCAGACTCTCAGTGCCACTGTATCTCTCACTGTTCTCCACCAGACTCTCACTGCCCCTGCATCTCTCACTGTTCTCCACTAGACTCTCAATGCCCCTGTATCTCTCACTGTTCTTCACCAGACTCTGTGTCCCAGTATCTCTCACTGTTCTCCACTAGACTCACAGTGTCCCTGTATCTCTCACTGTTCACCACTAGACTCTCAGTGTCCCTGTATCTCTCACTGTTCTCCACCAGACTCTGTGCCCCTGTATCTCTCACTGTTCTCCACTAGACTCTCGGTGTCCCAGTATCTCTCACTGTTCTCCACCAGACTCTGTGCCCCTGTATCTCTCACTGTTCCCCACCAGCCTCTCAGTGCCCCTGTATCTTTCACTGTTCTCTACCAGACTCTCAGTGCCCCTGTATCTCTCACTGTTCTCCACTGGACTCTCAGTGCCCCTGTATCTCTCACTGTTCCCTACCAGACTCTCAGTGCCCCTGTCTCTCTCACTGTTCTCCACTAGACTCTCAGTGCCCCTGTATCTCTCACTGTTCTCCACCAGACTCTCAGTGTCCCTGTATCTCTCACTGTTCTCCACCAGACTCTCAGTGCCCCTGTATCTTTCACTGTTCCCCACCAGACTCTCAGTGCCCCTGTATCTCTCACGTTCTCCACGACACTCTCAGTGCCCCTGGATCTCTCACTGTTCCCCACCAGACTCTCAGTGTCCCTGTATCTCTCACTGTTCCCCACCAGACTCAGTGCCCCTGTATCTCTCACCGTTCTCCACTAGACTCTCAATGCCCTTGTATCTCTCATTGTTCTCCACCAGACTTTCAGTGTCCCTGTATCCCTCACTGTTCCCCACCAGACTCTCACTGCCTCTGTATCTCTCACTGTTCCCCACCAGACTCTGTGTCCCTGTATCACTCACTGTTCCCCACCAGACTCTCACTGACCCTGTATCTCTCACTGTTCTCCACTAGATTCTCAGTCCCCCTGCATCTCTCACTGTTCTCCACCAGACTCTCAGTGCCCCTGTATCTCTCACTGTTCTCCACCAGACTCTCAGTGCCCCTGTATCTCTCACTGCCCCTGTATCTCTCACTGTTCTCCATCAGATCCTGTGCCCCTGTATCGCGCACTGTTCTCCACCAGACTCTCCATGACCCTGTATCTCTCACTGTTCTCCACTAGACTCTCAATGCCCCTGTATCTCTCACTGTTCTCCACCAGACTCTCAGTGCCCCAGTATCTCTCACTGTTCTCCACCAGCCTCTCAGTGCCCCAGTATCTCTCACTGTTCTCCACTAGACGCTCAATGCCCCTGTATCTCTCACTGTTCTCCACTAGACTGTGTCCCCGTCTCTCTCATGGCTCTCCACTAGACTCTCACTGCCCTGTATCTCTCACTGTTCTCCATTACACCCTCAGTATCCCTGTATCTATCACTGTTCTCCACCACACTCAGTGCCCCTGCATCTCTCACGGTTCTACACCAGATTCTCAATGTCCCTGTATCTCTTACTGTTCTCCACTAGACTCTCATTGCCCCTGTATCTCTCACTGTTCCCCACCAGTCTCTGTGTCCCTGTATCTCTCACTGTTCCCCACCAGACTCTCAGTGCCACTGTATCTCTCACTGTTCTCCACCAGACTCTCACTGCCCCTGCATCTCTCACTGTTCTCCACTAGACTCTCAATGCCCCTGTATCTCTCACTGTTCTTCACCAGACTCTGTGTCCCAGTATCTCTCACTGTTCTCCACTAGACTCACAGTGTCCCTGTATCTCTCACTGTTCACCACTAGACTCTCAGTGTCCCTGTATCTCTCACTGTTCTCCACCAGACTCTGTGCCCCTGTATCTCTCACTGTTCTCCACTAGACTCTCGGTGTCCCAGTATCTCTAACTGTTCTCCACCAGACTCTGTGCCCCTGTATCTCTCACTGTTCCCCACCAGCCTCTCAGTGCCCCTGTATCTTTCACTGTTCTCTACCAGACTCTCAGTGCCCCTGTATCTCTCACTGTTCTCCACTGGACTCTCAGTGCCCCTGTATCTCTCACTGTTCCCTACCAGACTCTCAGTGCCCCTGTCTCTCTCACTGTTCTCCACTAGACTCTCAGTGCCCCTGTATCTCTCACTGTTCTCCACCAGACTCTCAGTGTCCCTGTATCTCTCACTGTTCTCCACCAGACTCTCAGTGCCCCTGTATCTTTCACTGTTCCCCACCAGACTCTCAGTGCCCCTGTATCTCTCACGTTCTCCACGAGACTCTCAGTGCCCCTGGATCTCTCACTGTTCCCCACCAGACTCTCAGTGTCCCTGTATCTCTCACTGTTCCCCACCAGACTCAGTGCCCCTGTATCTCTCACCGTTCTCCACTAGACTCTCAATGCCCTTGTATCTCTCATTGTTCTCCACCAGACTTTCAGTGTCCCTGTATCCCTCACTGTTCCCCACCAGACTCTCACTGCCTCTTTATCTCTCACTGTTCCCCACCAGACTCTGTGTCCCTGTATCACTCACTGTTCCCCACCAGACTCTCACTGACCCTGTATCTCTCACTGTTCTCCACTAGATTCTCAGTCCCCCTGCATCTCTCACTGTTCTCCACCAGACTCTCAGTGCCCCTGTATCTCTCACTGTTCTCCACCAGACTCTCAGTGCCCCTGTATCTCTCACTGCCCCTGTATCTCTCACTGTTCTCCATCAGATCCTGTGCCCCTGTATCGCGCACTGTTCTCCACCAGACTCTCCATGACCCTGTATCTCTCACTGTTCTCCACTAGACTCTCAATGCCCCTGTATCTCTCACTGTTCTCCACCAGACTCTCAGTGCCCCAGTATCTCTCACTGTTCTCCACCAGACTCTCAGTGTCCCTGTATCTCTCACTGTTCTCCACTAGACTCTCGGTGTCCCAGTATCTCTCACTGTTCTCCACCAGACTCTCATTGCCCCTGTATCTCTCACTGTTCCCCACCAGACTCTGTGTCCCTGTATCTCTCACTGTTCCCCACCAGACACTCAGTGCCACTGTATCTCTCACTGTTCTCCACCAGACTCTCACTGCCCCTGTATCTCTCACTGTTCTCCACTAGACTCTCAATGCCCCTGTATCTCTCACTGTTCTCCACTAGACTCTCAATGCCTCTGTATCTCTCACTGTTCTCCACCAGACTCTCAGTGTCCCTGTATCTCTCACTGTTCTCCACTAGACTCTCGGTGTCCCAGTATCTCTCACTGTTCTCCACCAGACTCTAAGTGCCCCTGTATCTGTCACTGTTCTCAACCAGACTCTCAGTTCCCCTGTATCTCTCACTGTTCCCCACCAGACTCTGTGTCCCTGTATCTCTCACTGTTCCCCACCAGACTCTCAGTGCCCCTGTATCTCTCACTGTTCTCCACCAGACTCTCAGTGCCTCTGTACCTCTCACCATTCCCCACCAGACTCTCAGTGCCCCTGTATCTTTCACTGTTCTCCATCAGACTCTCAGTGCCCCTGTATCTCTCACTGTTCTCCACCAGACTCTCAATGCCTCTGTATCTCTCACTGTTCTCCACCAGACTCTCAGTGTCCCTGTATCTCTCACTGTTCTCCACTAGACTCTCGGTGTCCCAGTATCTCTCACTGTTCTCCACCAGACTCTAAGTGCCCCTGTATCTGTCACTGTTCTCAACCAGACTCTCAGTGCCCCTGTATCTCTCACTGTTCTCCACTAGACTCTCATTGCCCCTGTATCTCTCACTGTTCTCCACCAGACTCTGTGCCCCTGTATCTCTCACTGTTCCCCACCAGACTCTCAGTGCCCCTGTATCTTTCACTGTTCTCTACCAGACTCTCAGTGCCCCTGTATCTCTCACTGTTCTCCACTAGACTCTCAGTTCCCCTGTATCTCTCACTGTTCCCTACCAGACTCTCAGTGCCCCTGTCTCTCTCGCTGTTCTCCACTAGACTCTCAGTGCCCCTGTATCTCTCACTTTTCCCCACCAGACTCTGTGTCCCTGTATCTCTCACTGTTCCCCACCAGACTCTCAGTGCCCCTGTATCTCTCACTGTTCTCCACCAGACTCTCAGTGCCCCTGTATCTCTCACCATTCCCCACCAGACTCTCAGTGCCCCTGTATCTTTCACTGTTCTCCACCAGACTCTCAGTGCCCCTGTATCTCTCACTGTTCTCCACCAGACTCTCAGTGCCCCTGTATCTCTCACTGTTCCCCACCAGACTCTCAGTGCCCCTGTATCTCTCACTGTTCCCCACCAGACTCTCAGTGCCCCTGTATCTCTCACGTTCTCCACGAGACTCTCAGTGCCCCTGTATCTCTCACTGTTCCCCAGCAGACTCTCAGTGTCCCTGTATCTCTCACTGTTCCCCACCAGACTCAGTTCCCCTGTATCTCTCACCGTTCTCCACTAGACTCTCAATGCCCTTGTATCTCTCATTGTTCCCCACCAGACTCTCAGTGCCCCTGTATCTCTCACTGTTCCCCACCAGACTCTCAGTGCCCCTGTATCTCTCACGTTCTCCACGAGACTCTCAGTGCCCCTGTATCCCTCACTGTTCCCACCAGACTCTCACTGCCCCTGTATCCCTCACTGTTCCCCACCAGACTCTCACTGCCCCTGTATCTCTCACTGTTCTCCACTAGACTCTCAATGCCGCTCTATCTCTCACTGTTCCCCACCAGACTCTGTGTCCCTGGATCTCTCACTGTTCCCCACCAGACTCTCAGTGCCCCTGTATCTCTCACTGTTCTCCACCAGACTCTCAGTGTCCCTGTATCTCTCACTGTTCTCCACTAGACTCTCACTGCCCCTGTATCTATCACTGTTCTCCACCAGACTCAGTGCCACTGTATCTCTCACTGTTCTCCACCAGACTCTCACTGCCCCTGTATCTCTCACTGTTCTCCACTAGACTCTCAATGCCCCTGTATCTCTCACTGTTCTCCACTAGACTCTCAATGCCTCTGTATCTCTCACTGTTCTCCACCAGACTCTCAGTGTCCCTGTATCTCTCACTGTTCTCCACTAGACTCTCGGTGTCCCAGTATCTCTCACTGTTCTCCACCAGACTCTAAGTGCCCCTGTATCTGTCACTGTTCTCAACCAGACTCTCAGTGCCCCTGTATCTCTCACTGTTCTCCACTAGACTCTCATTGCCCCTGTATCTCTCACTGTTCTCCACCAGACTCTGTGCCCCTGTATCTCTCACTGTTCCCCACCAGACTCTCAGTGCCCCTGTATCTTTCACTGTTCTCTACCAGACTCTCAGTGCCCCTGTATCTCTCACTGTTCTCCACTAGACTCTCAGTTCCCCTGTATCTCTCACTGTTCCCTACCAGACTCTCAGTGCCCCTGTCTCTCTCACTGTTCTCCACTAGACTCTCAGTGCCCCTGTATCTCTCACTTTTCCCCACCAGACTCTGTGTCCCTGTATCTCTCACTGTTCCCCACCAGACTCTCAGTGCCCCTGTATCTCTCACTGTTCTCCACCAGACTCTCAGTGCCCCTGTATCTCTCACCATTCCCCACCAGACTCTCAGTGCCCCTGTATCTTTCACTGTTCTCCACCAGACTCTCAGTGCCCCTGTATCTCTCACTGTTCTCCACCAGACTCTCAGTGCCCCTGTATCTCTCACTGTTCCCCACCAGACTCTCAGTGCCCCTGTATCTCTCACTGTTCCCCACCAGACTCTCAGTGCCCCTGTATCTCTCACGTTCTCCACGAGACTCTCAGTGCCCCTGTATCTCTCACTGTTCCCCAGCAGACTCTCAGTGTCCCTGTATCTCTCACTGTTCCCCACCAGACTCAGTGCCCCTGTATCTCTCACCGTTCTCCACTAGACTCTCAATGCCCTTGTATCTCTCATTGTTCCCCACCAGACTCTCAGTGCCCCTGTATCCCTCACTGTTCCCCACCAGACTCTCAGTGCCCCTGTATCTCTCACGTTCTCCACGAGACTCTCAGTGCCCCTGTATCCCTCACTGTTCCCACCAGACTCTCACTGCCCCTGTATCCCTCACTGTTCCCCACCAGACTCTCACTGCCCCTGTATCTCTCACTGTTCTCCACTAGACTCTCAATGCCGCTCTATCTCTCACTGTTCCCCACCAGACTCTGTGTCCCTGGATCTCTCACTGTTCCCCACCAGACTCTCAGTGCCCCTGTATCTCTCACTGTTCTCCACCAGACTCTCAGTGTCCCTGTATCTCTCACTGTTCTCCACTAGACTCTCACTGCCCCTGTATCTATCACTGTTCTCCACCACACTCAGTGCCCCTGCATCTCTCACGGTTCTACACCAGATTCTCAGTGCCCCTGTATCTCTCACTGTTCTCCACTAGACTGTGTCCCCGTCTCTCTCATGGCTCTCCACTAGACTCTCACTGCCCTGTATCTCTCACTGTTCTCCATTACACCCTCAGTATCCCTGTATCTATCACTGTTCTCCACCACACTCAGTGCCCCTGCATCTCTCACGGTTCTACACCAGATTCTCAATGTCCCTGTATCTCTTACTGTTCTCCACTAGACTCTCATTGCCCCTGTATCTCTCACTGTTCCCCACCAGTCTCTGTGTCCCTGTATCTCTCACTGTTCCCCACCAGACTCTCAGTGCCACTGTATCTCTCACTGTTCTCCACCAGACTCTCACTGCCCCTGCATCTCTCACTGTTCTCCACTAGACTCTCAATGCCCCTGTATCTCTCACTGTTCTTCACCAGACTCTGTGTCCCAGTATCTCTCACTGTTCTCCACTAGACTCACAGTGTCCCTGTATCTCTCACTGTTCACCACTAGACTCTCAGTGTCCCTGTATCTCTCACTGTTCTCCACCAGACTCTGTGCCCCTGTATCTCTCACTGTTCTCCACTAGACTCTCGGTGTCCCAGTATCTCTAACTGTTCTCCACCAGACTCTGTGCCCCTGTATCTCTCACTGTTCCCCACCAGCCTCTCAGTGCCCCTGTATCTTTCACTGTTCTCTACCAGACTCTCAGTGCCCCTGTATCTCTCACTGTTCTCCACTGGACTCTCAGTGCCCCTGTATCTCTCACTGTTCCCTACCAGACTCTCAGTGCCCCTGTCTCTCTCACTGTTCTCCACTAGACTCTCAGTGCCCCTGTATCTCTCACTGTTCTCCACCAGACTCTCAGTGTCCCTGTATCTCTCACTGTTCTCCACCAGACTCTCAGTGCCCCTGTATCTTTCACTGTTCCCCACCAGACTCTCAGTGCCCCTGTATCTCTCACGTTCTCCACGAGACTCTCAGTGCCCCTGGATCTCTCACTGTTCCCCACCAGACTCTCAGTGTCCCTGTATCTCTCACTGTTCCCCACCAGACTCAGTGCCCCTGTATCTCTCACCGTTCTCCACTAGACTCTCAATGCCCTTGTATCTCTCATTGTTCTCCACCAGACTTTCAGTGTCCCTGTATCCCTCACTGTTCCCCACCAGACTCTCACTGCCTCTTTATCTCTCACTGTTCCCCACCAGACTCTGTGTCCCTGTATCACTCACTGTTCCCCACCAGACTCTCACTGACCCTGTATCTCTCACTGTTCTCCACTAGATTCTCAGTCCCCCTGCATCTCTCACTGTTCTCCACCAGACTCTCAGTGCCCCTGTATCTCTCACTGTTCTCCACCAGACTCTCAGTGCCCCTGTATCTCTCACTGCCCCTGTATCTCTCACTGTTCTCCATCAGATCCTGTGCCCCTGTATCGCGCACTGTTCTCCACCAGACTCTCCATGACCCTGTATCTCTCACTGTTCTCCACTAGACTCTCAATGCCCCTGTATCTCTCACTGTTCTCCACCAGACTCTCAGTGCCCCAGTATCTCTCACTGTTCTCCACCAGCCTCTCAGTGCCCCAGTATCTCTCACTGTTCTCCACTAGACGCTCAATGCCCCTGTATCTCTCACTGTTCTCCACTAGACTGTGTCCCCGTCTCTCTCATGGCTCTCCACTAGACTCTCACTGCCCTGTATCTCTCACTGTTCTCCATTACACCCTCAGTATCCCTGTATCTATCACTGTTCTCCACCACACTCAGTGCCCCTGCATCTCTCACGGTTCTACACCAGATTCTCAATGTCCCTGTATCTCTTACTGTTCTCCACTAGACTCTCATTGCCCCTGTATCTCTCACTGTTCCCCACCAGACTCTGTGTCCCTGTATCTCTCACTGTTCCCCACCAGACACTCAGTGCCACTGTATCTCTCACTGTTCTCCACCAGACTCTCACTGCCCCTGTATCTCTCACTGTTCTCCACTAGACTCTCAATGCCCCTGTATCTCTCACTGTTCTCCACTAGACTCTCAATGCCTCTGTATCTCTCACTGTTCTCCACCAGACTCTCAGTGTCCCTGTATCTCTCACTGTTCTCCACTAGACTCTCGGTGTCCCAGTATCTCTCACTGTTCTCCACCAGACTCTAAGTGCCCCTGTATCTGTCACTGTTCTCAACCAGACTCTCAGTTCCCCTGTATCTCTCACTGTTCCCCACCAGACTCTGTGTCCCTGTATCTCTCACTGTTCCCCACCAGACTCTCAGTGCCCCTGTATCTCTCACTGTTCTCCACCAGACTCTCAGTGCCTCTGTACCTCTCACCATTCCCCACCAGACTCTCAGTGCCCCTGTATCTTTCACTGTTCTCCATCAGACTCTCAGTGCCCCTGTATCTCTCACTGTTCTCCACCAGACTCTCAGTGCCCCTGTATCTCTCACTGTTCCCCACCAGACTTTCAGTGCCCCTGTATCTCTCACTGTTCCCCACCAGACTCTCAGTGCCCCTGTATCTCTCACGTTCACGAGACTCTCAGTGCCCCTGTATCTCTCACTGTTGCCCACCAGACTCTCAGTGTCCCTGTATCTCTCACTGTTCCCCACCAGACTCAGTGCCCCTGTATCTCTCACCGTTCTCCACTAGACTCTCAATGCCCTTGTATCTCTCATTGTTCCCCACCAGACTCTCAGTGCCCCTGTATCTCTCACTGTTCCCCACCAGACTCTCAGTGCCCCTGTATCTCTCACGTTCTCCACGAGACTCTCAGTGCCCCTGTATCCCTCACTGTTCCCACCAGACTCTCACTGCCCCTGTATCCCTCACTGTTCCCCACCAGACTCTCACTGCCCCTGTATCTCTCACTGTTCTCCACTAGACTCTCAATGCCGCTCTATCTCTCACTGTTCCCCACCAGACTCTGTGTCCCTGGATCTCTCACTGTTCCCCACCAGACTCTCAGTGCCCCTGTATCTCTCACTGTTCTCCACCAGACTCTCAGTGTCCCTGTATCTCTCACTGTTCTCCACTAGACTCTCACTGCCCCTGTATCTATCACTGTTCTCCACCACACTCAGTGCCCCTGCATCTCTCACGGTTCTACACCAGATTCTCAATGTCCCTGTATCTCTTACTGTTCTCCACTAGACTCTCATTGCCCCTGTATCTCTCACTGTTCCCCACCAGTCTCTGTGTCCCTGTATCTCTCACTGTTTCCCACCAGTCTCTGTGTCCCAGTATCTCTCACTGTTCTCCACTAGACTCACAGTGTCTCTGTATCTCTCACTGTTCACCACTAGACTCTCAGTGTCCCTGTATCTCTCACTGTTCTCCACTAGACTCTCGGTGTCCCAGTATCTCTCACTGTTCTCCACCAGACTCTCAGTGCCCCTGTATCTCTCACTGTTCTCCACTAGACTCTCATTGCCCCTGTATCTCTCACTGTTCTCCACTGGACTCTCAGTGCCCCTGTATCTCTCACTGTTCCCTACCAGACTCTCAGTGCCCCTGTCTCTCTCACTGTTCTCCACTAGACTCTCAGTGCCCCTGTATCTCTCACTGTTCTCCACCAGACTCTCAGTGTCCCTGTATCTCTCACTGTTCTCCACCAGACTCTCAGTGCCCCTGTATCTCTCACTGTTCCCCACCAGACTCTCAGTGCCCCTATATCTCTCACGTTCTCCACGAGACTCTCAGTGCCCCTGTATCTCTCACTGTTCCCCACCAGACTCTCAGTGTCCCTGTATCTCTCACTGTTCCCCACCAGACTCAGTGCCCCTGTATCTCTCACCGTTCTCCACTAGATTCTCAATGCCCTTGTATCTCTCATTGTTCTCCACCAGACTTTCAGTGTCCCTGTATCACTCACTGTTCCCCACCAGACTCTCACTGACCCTGTATCTCTCACTGCCCCTGTATCTCTCACTGTTCTCCATCAGACCCTGTGCCCCTGTATCTCTCACTGTTCTCCACCAGACACTCAGTGCCCCTGTATCTCTCACTGTTCTCCACTAGATTCTCAGTCCCCCTGTATCTCTCACTGTTCTCCACCAGACTCTCAGTGCCCCTGTATCTCTCACTGCCCCTGTATCTCTCACTGTTCTCCATCAGACCCTGTGCCCCTGTATCTCTCACTGTTCTCCACCAGACACTCAGTGCCCCAGTATCTCTCACTGTTCTCCACTAGACTCTCAATGCCCCTGTATCGCGCACTGTTCTCCACCAGACTCTCCATGACCCTGTATCTCTCACTGTTCTCCACTAGACTCTCAATGCCCCAATATCTCTCACTGTTCTCCACCAGCCTCTCAGTGCCCCAGCATCTCTCACTGTTCTCCACTAGACGCTCAATGCCCCTGTATCTCTCACTGTTCTCCACTAGACTCTGTGTCCCCGTCTCTCTCATGGCTCTCCACTAGACTCTCATTGCCCTGTATCTCTCACTGTTCTCCATTACACCCTCAGTATCCCAGTATCTCTCACGGTTCTACACCAGCCTCTCTGTGCCCCAGTATCTCTCACTGTTCTCCACTAGACTCTCACTGCCCCTGTATCTCTCACTGTTCTCCACTAGACTCTCAGTGTCCCTGTATCTCTCACTGTTCTCCACTAGACTCTCACTGCCCCTGTATCTCTCACTGTTCTCCACCAGACTCTGTGTCCCTGCATCTCTCACTGTTCCCCACCAGACTCTGTGTCCCTGTATCCCTCACTGTTCCCCACCAGACTCTCACTGCCTCTGTATCTCTCACTGTTCCCCACCAGACTCTGTGTCCCTGTATCTCTCACTGTTCTCCACTAGACTCTCAATGCCCCTGTATCTCTCACCGTTCTCCAGCAGACTCAGTGCCCCTGCATCTCTCACGGTTCTACACCAGATTCTCAATGTCCCTGTATCTCTTACTGTTCTCCACTAGACTCTCATTGCCCCTGTATCTCTCACTGTTCCCCACCAGACTCTGTGTCCCTGTATCTCTCACTGTTCCCCACCAGACTCTCAGTGCCACTGTATCTCTCACTGTTCTCCACCAGACTCTCAGTGCCCCTGTATCTCTCACTGTTCTCCACCAGACTCTCAGTGTCCCTGTATCTCTCACTGTTCTCCACCAGACTCACAGTGTCCCTGTATCTCTCACTGTTCTCCACTAGACTCTCGGTGTCCCAGTATCTCTCACCGTTCTCCACTAGACTCTCAATGCCCTTGTATCTCTCATTGTTCTCCACCAGACTCTGTGTCCCTGTATCTCTCACTGTTCCCCACCAGACTCTCAGTGCCCCTGTATCTCTCACGTTCTCCACGAGACTCTCAGTGCCCCTGGATCTCTCACTGTTCCCCACCAGACTCTCAGTGTCCCTGTATCTCTCACTGTTCCCCACCAGACTCAGTGCCCCTGTATCTCTCACCGTTCTCCACTAGACTCTCAATGCCCTTGTATCTCTCATTGTTCTCCACCAGACTCTCAGTGCCCCTGGATCTCTCACTGTTCCCCACCAGACTCTCAGTGTCCCTGTATCTCTCACTGTTCCCCACCAGACTCAGTGCCCCTGTATCTCTCACCGTTCTCCACTAGACTCTCAATGCCCTTGTATCTCTCATTGTTCTCCACCAGACTTTCAGTGTCCCTGTATCCCTCACTGTTCCCCACCAGACTCTCACTGCCTCTTTATCTCTCACTGTTCCCCACGAGACTCTGTGTCCCTGTATCACTCACTGTTCCCCACCAGACTCTCACTGACCCTGTATCTCTCACTGTTCTCCACTAGATTCTCAGTCCCCCTGCATCTCTCACTGTTCTCCACCAGACTCTCAGTGCCCCTGTATCTCTCACTGCCCCTGTATCTCTCACTGTTCTCCATCAGATCCTGTGCCCCTGTATCGCGCACTGTTCTCCACCAGACTCTCCATGACCCTGTATCTCTCACTGTTCTCCACTAGACTCTCAATGCCCCTGTATCTCTCACTGTTCTCCACCAGACTCTCAGTGCCCCAGTATCTCTCACTGTTCTCCACCAGCCTCTCAGTGCCCCAGTATCTCTCACTGTTCTCCACTAGACGCTCAATGCCCCTGTATCTCTCACTGTTCTCCACTAGACTGTGTCCCCGTCTCTCTCATGGCTCTCCACTAGACTCTCACTGCCCTGTATCTCTCACTGTTCTCCATTACACCCTCAGTATCCCTGTATCTATCACTGTTCTCCACCACACTCAGTGCCCCTGCATCTCTCACGGTTCTACACCAGATTCTCAATGTCCCTGTATCTCTTACTGTTCTCCACTAGACTCTCATTGCCCCTGTATCTATCACTGTTCCCCACCAGACTCTGTGTCCCTGTATCACTCACTGTTCCCCACCAGACTCTCACTGACCCTGTATCTCTCACTGTTCTCCACTAGATTCTCAGTCCCCCTGCATCTCTCACTGTTCTCCACCAGACTCTCAGTGCCCCTGTATCTCTCACTGTTCTCCACCAGACTCTCAGTGCCCCTGTATCTCTCACTGCCCCTGTATCTCTCACTGTTCTCCATCAGATCCTGTGCCCCTGTATCGCGCACTGTTCTCCACCAGACTCTCCATGACCCTGTATCTCTCACTGTTCTCCACTAGACTCTCAATGCCCCTGTATCTCTCACTGTTCTCCACCAGACTCTCAGTGCCCCAGTATCTCTCACTGTTCTCCACCAGCCTCTCAGTGCCCCAGTATATCTCACTGTTCTCCACTAGGCGCTCAATGCCCCTGTATCTCTCACTGTTCTCCACTAGACTGTGTCCCCGTCTCTCTCATGGCTCTCCACTAGACTCTCACTGCCCTGTATCTCTCACTGTTCTCCATTACACCCTCAGTATCCCTGTATCTATCACTGTTCTCCACCACACTCAGTGCCCCTGCATCTCTCACGGTTCTACACCAGATTCTCAATGTCCCTGTATCTCTTACTGTTCTCCACTAGACTCTCATTGCCCCTGTATCTCTCACTGTTCCCCACCAGTCTCTGTGTCCCTGTATCTCTCACTGTTCCCCACCAGACTCTCAGTGCCACTGTATCTCTCACTGTTCTCCACCAGACTCTCACTGCCCCTGCATCTCTCACTGTTCTCCACTAGACTCTCAATGCCCCTGTATCTCTCACTGTTCTTCACCAGACTCTGTGTCCCAGTATCTCTCACTGTTCTCCACTAGACTCACAGTGTCCCTGTATCTCTCACTGTTCACCACTAGACTCTCAGTGTCCCTGTATCTCTCACTGTTCTCCACCAGACTCTGTGCCCCTGTATCTCTCACTGTTCTCCACTAGACTCTCGGTGTCCCAGTATCTCTCACTGTTCTCCACCAGACTCTGTGCCCCTGTATCTCTCACTGTTCCCCACCAGCCTCTCAGTGCCCCTGTATCGTTCACTGTTCTCTACCAGACTCTCAGTGCCCCTGTATCTCTCACTGTTCTCCACTGGACTCTCAGTGCCCCTGTATCTCTCACTGTTTCCTACCAGACTCTCAGTGCCCCTGTCTCTCTCACTGTTCTCCACTAGACTCTCAGTGCCCCTGTATCTCTCACTGTTCTCCACCAGACTCTCAGTGTCCCTGTATCTCTCACTGTTCTCCACCAGACTCTCAGTGCCCCTGTATCTTTCACTGTTCCCCACCAGACTCTCAGTGTCCCTGTATCTCTCACTGTTCCCCACAGACTCAGTGCCCCTGTATCTCTCACCGTTCTCCACTAGACTCTCAATGCCCTTGTATCTCTCATTGTTCTCCACCAGACTTTCAGTGTCCCTGTATCCCTCACTGTTCCCCACCAGACTCTCACTGCCTCTTTATCTCTCACTGTTCCCCACCAGACTCTGTGTCCCTGTATCACTCACTGTTCCCCACCAGACTCTCACTGACCCTGTATCTCTCACTGTTCTCCACTAGATTCTCAGTCCCCCTGCATCTCTCACTGTTCTCCACCAGACTCTCAGTGCCCCTGTATCTCTCACTGTTCTCCACCAGACTCTCAGTGCCCCTGTATCTCTCACTGTTCTCCACTAGATTCTCAGTCCCCCTGTATCTCTCACTGTTCTCCACCAGACTCTCAGTGCCCCTGTATCTCTCACTGCCCCTGTATCTCTCACTGTTCTCCATCAGATCCTGTGCCCCTGTATCGCGCACTGTTCTCCACCAGACTCTCCATGACCCTGTATCTCTCACTGTTCTCCACTAGACTCTCAATGCCCCTGTATCTCTCACTGTTCTCCACGAGACTCTCAGTGCCCCAGTATCTCTCACTGTTCTCCACCAGCCTCTCAGTGCCCCAGTATCTCTCACTGTTCTCCACTAGACGCTCAATGCCCCTGTATCTCTCACTGTTCTCCACTAGACTGTGTCCCCGTCTCTCTCATGGCTCTCCACTAGACTCTCACTGCCCTGTATCTCTCACTGTTCTCCATTACACCCTCAGTATCCCTGTATCTATCACTGTTCTCCACCACACTCAGTGCCCCTGCATCTCTCACGGTTCTACACCAGATTCTCAATGTCCCTGTATCTCTTACTGTTCTCCACTAGACTCTCATTGCCCCTGTATCTCTCACTGTTCCCCACCAGTCTCTGTGTCCCTGTATCTCTCACTGTTCCCCACCAGACTCTCAGTGCCACTGTATCTCTCACTGTTCTCCACCAGACTCTCACTGCCCCTGCATCTCTCACTGTTCTCCACTAGACTCTCAATGCCCCTGTATCTCTCACTGTTCTTCACCAGACTCTGTGTCCCAGTATCTCTCACTGTTCTCCACTAGACTCACAGTGTCCCTGTATCTCTCACTGTTCACCACTAGACTCTCAGTGTCCCTGTATCTCTCACTGTTCTCCACCAGACTCTGTGCCCCTGTATCTCTCACTGTTCTCCACTAGACTCTCGGTGTCCCAGTATCTCTCACTGTTCTCCACCAGACTCTGTGCCCCTGTATCTCTCACTGTTCCCCACCAGCCTCTCAGTGCCCCTGTATCTTTCACTGTTCTCTACCAGACTCTCAGTGCCCCTGTATCTCTCACTGTTCTCCACTGGACTCTCAGTGCCCCTGTATCTCTCACTGTTCCCTACCAGACTCTCAGTGCCCCTGTCTCTCTCACTGTTCTCCACTAGACTCTCAGTGCCCCTGTATCTCTCACTGTTCTCCACCAGACTCTCAGTGTCCCTGTATCTCTCACTGTTCTCCACCAGACTCTCAGTGCCCCTGTATCTTTCACTGTTCCCCACCAGACTCTCAGTGTCCCTGTATCTCTCACTGTTCCCCACCAGACTCAGTGCCCCTGTATCTCTCACCGTTCTCCACTAGACTCTCAATGCCCTTGTATCTCTCATTGTTCTCCACCAGACTTTCAGTGTCCCTGTATCCCTCACTGTTCCCCACCAGACTCTCAGTGCCCCTGTATCACTCACTGTTCCCCACCAGACTCTCACTGACCCTGTATCTCTCACTGTTCTCCACTAGATTCTCAGTCCCCCTGCATCTCTCACTGTTCTCCACCAGACTCTCACTGCCTCTTTATCTCTCACTGTTCCCCACCAGACTCTGTGTCCCTGTATCACTCACTGTTCCCCACCAGACTCTCACTGACCCTGTATCTCTCACTGTTCTCCACTAGATTCTCAGTCCCCCTGCATCTCTCACTGTTCTCCACCAGACTCTCAGTGCCCCTGTATCTCTCACTGTTCTCCACCAGACTCTCAGTGCCCCTGTATCTCTCACTGCCCCTGTATCTCTCACTGTTCTCCATCAGATCCTGTGCCCCTGTATCGCGCACTGTTCTCCACCAGACTCTCCATGACCCTGTATCTCTCACTGTTCTCCACTAGACTCTCAATGCCCCTGTATCTCTCACTGTTCTCCACCAGACTCTCAGTGCCCCAGTATCTCTCACTGTTCTCCACCAGCCTCTCAGTGCCCCAGTATCTCTCACTGTTCTCCACTAGACGCTCAATGCCCCTGTATCTCTCACTGTTCTCCACTAGACTGTGTCCCCGTCTCTCTCATGGCTCTCCACTAGACTCTCACTGCCCTGTATCTCTCACTGTTCTCCATTACACCCTCAGTATCCCTGTATCTATCACTGTTCTCCACCACACTCAGTGCCCCTGCATCTCTCACGGTTCTACACCAGATTCTCAATGTCCCTGTATCTCTTACTGTTCTCCACCAGACTCTCACTGCCCCTGTATCTCTCACTGTTCTCCACTAGACTCTCAATGCCCCTGTATCTCTCACTGTTCTCCACTAGACTCTCAATGCCTCTGTATCTCTCACTGTTCTCCACCAGACTCTCAGTGTCCCTGTATCTCTCACTGTTCTCCACTAGACTCTCGGTGTCCCAGTATCTCTCACTGTTCTCCACCAGACTCTAAGTGCCCCTGTATCTGTCACTGTTCTCAACCAGACTCTCAGTTCCCCTGTATCTCTCACTGTTCCCCACCAGACTCTGTGTCCCTGTATCTCTCACTGTTCCCCACCAGACTCTCAGTGCCCCTGTATCTCTCACTGTTCTCCACCAGACTCTCAGTGCCCCTGTACCTCTCACCATTCCCCACCAGACTCTCAGTGCCCCTGTATCTTTCACTGTTCTCCATCAGACTCTCAGTGCCCCTGTATCTCTCACTGTTCTCCACCAGACTCTCAGTGCCCCTGTATCTCTCACTGTTCCCCACCAGACTTTCAGTGCCCCTGTATCTCTCACTGTTCCCCACCAGACTCTCAGTGCCCCTGTATCTCTCACGTTCACGAGACTCTCAGTGCCCCTGTATCTCTCACTGTTCCCCACCAGACTCTCAGTGTCCCTGTATCTCTCACTGTTCCCCACCAGACTCAGTGCCCCTGTATCTCTCACCGTTCTCCACTAGACTCTCAATGCCCTTGTATCTCTCATTGTTCCCCACCAGACTCTCAGTGCCCCTGTATCTCTCACTGTTCCCCACCAGACTCTCAGTGCCCCTGTATCTCTCACGTTCTCCACGAGACTCTCAGTGCCCCTGTATCCCTCACTGTTCCCACCAGACTCTCACTGCCCCTGTATCCCTCACTGTTCCCCACCAGACTCTCACTGCCCCTGTATCTCTCACTGTTCTCCACTAGACTCTCAATGCCGCTCTATCTCTCACTGTTCCCCACCAGACTCTGTGTCCCTGGATCTCTCACTGTTCCCCACCAGACTCTCAGTGCCCCTGTATCTCTCACTGTTCTCCACCAGACTCTCAGTGTCCCTGTATCTCTCACTGTTCTCCACTAGACTCTCACTGCCCCTGTATCTATCACTGTTCTCCACCAGACTCAGTGCCCCTGCATCTCTCACGGTTCTACACCAGATTCTCAATGTCCCTGTATCTCTTACTGTTCTCCACTAGACTCTCATTGCCCCTGTATCTCTCACTGTTCCCCACCAGTCTCTGTGTCCCTGTATCTCTCACTGTTCCCCACCAGTCTCTGTGTCCCAGTATCTCTCACTGTTCTCCACTAGACTCACAGTGTCCCTGTATCTCTCACTGTTCACCACTAGGCTCTGTGTCCCTGTATCTCTCACTGTTCTCCACTAGACTCTCGGTGTCCCAGTATCTCTCACTGTTCTCCACCAGACTCGAAGTGCCCCTGTATCAGTCACTTTTCTCCACCAGACTCTCAGTGCCCCTGTATCTCTCACTGTTCTCCACTAGACTCTCATTGCCCCTGTATCTCTCACTGTTCTCCACTGGACTCTCAGTGCCCCTGTATCTCTCACTGTTCCCTACCAGACTCTCAGTGCCCCTGTCTCTCTCACTGTTCTCCACTAGACTCTCAGTGCCCCTGTATCTCTCACTGTTCTCCACCAGACTCTCAGTGTCCCTGTATCTCTCACTGTTCTCCACCAGACTCTCAGTGCCCCTGTATCTCTCACTGTTCCCCACCAGACTCTCAGTGCCCCTATATCTCTCACGTTCTCCACGAGACTCTCAGTGCCCCTGTATCTCTCACTGTTCCCCACCAGACTCTCAGTGTCCCTGTATCTCTCACTGTTCCCCACCAGACTCAGTGCCCCTGTATCTCTCACCGTTCTCCACTAGATTCTCAATGCCCTTGTATCTCTCATTGTTCTCCACCAGACTTTCAGTGTCCCTGTATCACTCACTGTTCCCCACCAGACTCTCACTGACCCTGTATCTCTCACTGCCCCTGTATCTCTCACTGTTCTCCATCAGACCCTGTGCCCCTGTATCTCTCACTGTTCTCCACCAGACACTCAGTGCCCCTGTATCTCTCACTGTTCTCCACTAGATTCTCAGTCCCACTGTATCTCTCACTGTTCTCCACCAGACTCTCAGTGCCCCTGTATCTCTCACTGCCCCTGTATCTCTCACTGTTCTCCATCAGACCCTGTGCCCCTGTATCTCTCACTGTTCTCCACCAGACACTCAGTGCCCCAGTATCTCTCACTGTTCTCCACTAGACTCTCAATGCCCCAATATCTCTCACTGTTCTCCACCAGCCTCTCAGTGCCCCAGCATCTCTCACTGTTCTCCACTAGACGCTCAATGCCCCTGTATCTCTCACTGTTCTCCACTAGACTCTGTGTCCCCGTCTCTCTCATGGCTCTCCACTAGACTCTCATTGCCCTGTATCTCTCACTGTTCTCCATTACACCCTCAGTATCCCAGTATCTCTCACGGTTCTACACCAGCCTCTCTGTGCCCCAGTATCTCTCACTGTTCTCCACTAGACTCTCACTGCCCCTGTATCTCTCACTGTTCTCCACTAGACTCTCAGTGTCCCTGTATCTCTCACTGTTCTCCACTAGACTCTCACTGCCCCTGTATCTCTCACTGTTCTCCACCAGACTCTGTGTCCCTGTATCCCTCACTGTTCCCCACCAGACTCTCACTGCCTCTGTATCTCTCACTGTTCCCCACCAGACTCTGTGTCCCTGTATCTCTCACTGTTCTCCACTAGACTCTCAATGCCCCTGTATCTCTCACCGTTCTCCACCAGACTCAGTGCCCCTGCATCTCTCACGGTTCTACACCAGATTCTCAATGTCCCTGTATCTCTTACTGTTCTCCACTAGACTCTCATTGCCCCTGTATCTCTCACTGTTCCCCACCAGACTCTGTGTCCCTGTATCTCTCACTGTTCCCCACCAGACTCTCAGTGCCACTGTATCTCTCACTGTTCTCCACCAGACTCTCAGTGCCCCTGTATCTCTCACTGTTCTCCACCAGACTCTCAGTGTCCCTGTATCTCTCACTGTTGTCCACCAGACTCTCAATGCCCGTGCATCTCTCACTGTTCTCCACTAGACTCTCAATGCCTCTGTATCTCTCACTGTTCTCCACCAGACTCTCAATGCCCTTGTATCTCTCATTGTTCTCCACCAGACTCTGTGTCCCTGTATCTCTCACTGTTCCCCACCAGACTCACAGTGTCCCTGTATCGCTCACTGTTCTCCACTAGACTCTCGGTGTCCCAGTATCTCTCACCGTTCTCCACTAGACTCTCAATGCCCTTGTATCTCTCATTGTTCTCCACCAGACTCTGTGTCCCTGTATCTCTCACTGTTCCCCACCAGACTCTGTGTCCCTGTATCACTCACTGTTCCCCACCAGACTCTCACTGACCCTGTATCTCTCACTGCCCCTGTATCTCTCACTGTTCTCCATCAGACCCTGTGCCCCTGTATCTCTCACTGTTCTCCACCAGACACTCAGTGCCCCTGTATCTCTCACTGTTCTCCACTAGATTCTCAGTCCCCCTGTATCTCTCACTGTTCTCCACCAGACTCTCAGTGCCCCTGTATCTCTCACTGCCCCTGTATCTCTCACTGTTCTCCATCAGACCCTGTGCCCCTGTATCTCTCACTGTTCTCCACCAGACACTCAGTGTCCCTGTATCTCTCACTGTTCTCCACTAGACTCTCAATGCCCCTGTATCGCGCACTGTTCTCCACCAGACTCTCCATGACCCTGTATCTCTCACTGTTCTCCACTAGACTCTCAATGCCCCAGTATCTCTCACTGTTCTCCAACAGCCTCTCAGTGCCCCAGTATCTCTCACTGTTCTCCACTAGACGCTCAATGCCCCTGTATCTCTCACTGTTCTCCACTAGACTCTGTGTCCCCGTCTCTCTCATAGCTCTCCACTAGACTCTCACTGCCCCTGTATCTCTCACTGTTCTCCACTAGACTCAGTGCCCCTGTATCTCTCACTGTTCCCCACCAGACTCTCAGTGCCGCTGTATCTCTCACGGTTCTACACCAGCCTCTCAGTGCCCCAGTATCTCTCACTGTTCTCCACTAGACTCTCACTGCCCCTGTATCTCTCACTGTTCCCCACCAGACTCTGTGTCCCTGTATCTCTCACTGTTCCCCACCAGACTCTCAGTGCCCCTGTATCTGTCACTGTTCTCCACTAGACTCTCAGTGTCCCTGTATCTCTCACTGTTCTCCACCAGACTCTAAGTGCCCCTGTATCTGTCACTGTTCTCCACCAGACTCTCAGTGCCCCTGTATCTCTCACTGTTCTCCACTAGACTCTCAGTTCCCCTGTATCTCTCACTGTTCCCTACCAGACTCTCAGTGCCCCTGCCTCTCTCACTGTTCTCCACTAGACTCTCAGTGCCCCTGTATGTCTCACTGTTCCCCACCAGACTCTCAGTGCCCCTGTATCTCTCACTGTTCTCCACCAGACTCTCAGTGCCCCTGTATCTCTCACCGTTCCCCACCAGACTCTCAGTGCCCCTGTATCTTTCACTGTTCTCCACCAGACTCTCAGTGCCCCTGTATCTCTCACTGTTCTCCACTAGACTCTCAGTGCCCCTATATCTCTCACTGTTCTCCACCAGACTCTCAGTGTCCCTGTATCTCTCACTGTTCCCCACCAGACTCAGTGCCCCTGTATCTCTCACCGTTCTCCACTAGACTCTCAATGCCCTTGTATCTCTCATTGTTCTCCACCAGACTTTCAGTGTCCCTGTATCCCTCACTGTTCCCCACCAGACTCTCACTGCCCCTGTATCTCTCACTGTTCTCCACTAGACTCTCAATGCCGCTGTATCTCTCACTATTCTCCACTAGACTCTCAATGCCCCTGTATCTCTCACTGTTCCCCACCAGACTCTGTGTCCCTGGATCTCTCACTGTTCCCCACCAGACTCTCAGTGCCCCAGTATCTCTCACGGTTCTACACCAGCCTCTCAGTGCCCCAGTATCTCTCACTGTTCTCCACTAGACTCTCAATGCCCCTGTATCTATCACTGTTCTCCACCAGACTCACTGCCCCTGTACCTCTCACTGTTCTCCACCAGACTCTCACTGCCCCTGTATCTCTCACTGTTTTCCACTAGACTCTCAATGCCGTTGTATCTCTCACTGTTCTCCACTAGACTCTCAATGCCCCTGTATCTCTCACTGTTCCCCACCAGACTCACAGTGTCCCTGTATCTCTCACTGTTCTCCACTAGACTCTCGGTGTCCCAGTATCTCTCACCGTTCTCCACTAGACTCTCAATGCCCTTGTATCTCTCATTGTTCTCCACCAGACTCTGTGTCCCTGTATCTCTCACTGTTCCCCACCAGACTCTGTGTCCCTGTGTCACTCACTGCTCCCCACCAGACTCTCACTGTCCCTGTATCTCTCACTGCCCCTGTATCTCTCACTGTTCTCCATCAGACCCTGTGCCCCTGTATCTCTCACTGTTCTCCACTAGATTCTCAGTCCCCCTGTATCTCTCACTGTTCTCCACCAGACTCTCAGTGCCCCTGTATCTCTCACTGCCCCTGTATCTCTCACTGTTCTCCATCAGACCCTGTGCCCCTGTATCTCTCACTGTTCTCCACCAGACACTCAGTGTCCCTGTATCTCTCACTGTTCTCCACTAGACTCTCAATGCCCCTGTATCGCGCACTGTTCTCCACCAGACTCTCCATGACCCTGTATCTCTCACTGTTCTCCACTAGACTCTCAATGCCCCAGTATCTCTCACTGTTCTCCAACAGCCTCTCAGTGCCCCAGTATCTCTCACTGTTCTCCACTAGACGCTCAATGCCCCTGTATCTCTCACTGTTCTCCACTAGACTCTGTGTCCCCGTCTCTCTCATGGCTCTCCACTAGACTCTCACTGCCCCTGTATCTCTCACTGTTCTCCACTAGACTCAGTGCCCCTGTATCTCTCACTGTTCCCCACCAGACTCTCAGTGCCGCTGTATCTCTCATGGTTCTACACCAGCCTCTCAGTGCCCCAGTATCTCTCACTGTTCTCCACTAGACTCTCACTGCCCCTGTATCTCTCACTGTTCCCCACCAGACTCTGTGTCCCTGTATCTCTCACTGTTCCCCACCAGACTCTCAGTGCCCCTGTATCACTCACTGTTCTCCACCAGACTCTCACTGCCCCTGTATCTCTCACTGTTCTCCACTAGACTCTCAATGCCCCAGTATCTCTCACTGTTCTCCAACAGCCTCTCAGTGCCCCAGTATCTCTCACTGTTCTCCACCAGACTCTCAGTGCCCCTGCATCTCTCACTGCCCCTGTATCTCTCACTGTTCTCCATCAGATCCTGTGCCCCTGTATCGCGCACTGTTCTCCACCAGACTCTCCATGACCCTGTATCTCTCACTGTTCTCCACCAGACTCTCCATGACCCCGTATCTCTCACTGTTCTCCACTAGACTCTCAATGCCCCAGTATCTCTCACTGTTCTCCAACAGCCTCTCAGTGCCCCAGTATCTCTCACTGTTCTCCACTAGACGCTCAATGCCCCTGTATCTCTCACTGTTCTCCACTAGACTCTGTGTCCCCATCTCTCTCATGGCTCTCCACTAGACTCTCAGTGTCCCTGTATCTCTCACTGTTCTCCACTAGACTCTCGGTGTCCCAGTATCTCTCACTGTTCTCCACCAGACTCTAAGTGCCCCTGTATCTGTCACTGTTCTCCACTAGACTCTCAGTGTCCCTGTATCTCTCACTGTTCTCCACCAGACTCTAAGTGCCCCTGTATCTGTCACTGTTCTCCACCAGACTCTCAGTGCCCCTGTATCTCTCACTGTTCTCCACTAGACTCTCAGTTCCCCTGTATCTCTCACTGTTCCCTACCAGACTCTCAGTGCCCCTGTCTCTCTCACTGTTCTCCACTAGACTCTCAGTGCCCCTGTATGTCTCACTGTTCCCCACCAGACTCTCAGTGCCCCTGTATCTCTCACTGTTCTCCACCAGACTCTCAGTGCCCCTGTATCTCTCACCGTTCCCCACCAGACTCTCAGTGCCCCTGTATCTTTCACTGTTCTCCACCAGACTCTCAGTGCCCCTGTATCTCTCACTGTTCTCCACTAGACTCTCAGTGCCCCTATATCTCTCACTGTTCTCCACCAGACTCTCAGTGTCCCTGTATCTCTCACTGTTCCCCACCAGACTCAGTGCCCCTGTATCTCTCACCGTTCTCCACTAGACTCTCAATGCCCTTGTATCTCTCATTGTTCTCCACCAGACTTTCAGTGTCCCTGTATCCCTCACTGTTCCCCACCAGACTCTCACTGCCCCTGTATCTCTCACTGTTCTCCACTAGACTCTCAATGCCGCTGTATCTCTCACTGTTCTCCACTAGACTCTCAATGCCCCTGTATCTCTCACTGTTCCCCACCAGACTCTGTGTCCCTGGATCTCTCACTGTTCCCCACCAGACTCTCAGTGCCCCAGTATCTCTCACGGTTCTACACCAGCCTCTCAGTGCCCCAGTATCTCTCACTGTTCTCCACTAGACTCTCAATGCCCCTGTATCTATCACTGTTCTCCACCAGACTCACTGCCCCTGTACCTCTCACTGTTCTCCACCAGACTCTCACTGCCCCTGTATCTCTCACTGTTCTCCACGAGACTCTCAGTGTCCCTGTATCTCTCACTGTTCTCCACTAGACTCTCAATGCCCCTGTATCGCGCACTGTTCTCCACCAGACTCTCCATGACCCTGTATCTCTCACTGTTCTCCACTAGACTCTCAATGCCCCAATATCTCTCACTGTTCTCCACCAGCCTCTCAGTGCCCCAGTATCTCTCACTGTTCTCCACTAGACGCTCAATGCCCCTGTATCTCTCACTGTTCTCCACTAGACTGTGTCCCCGTCTCTCTCATGGCTCTCCACTAGACTCTCACTGCCCTGTATCTCTCACTGTTCTCCATTACACCCTCAGTATCCCTGTATCTATCACTGTTCTCCACCACACTCAGTGCCCCTGCATCTCTCACGGTTCTACACCAGATTCTCAATGTCCCTGTATCTCTTACTGTTCTCCACTAGACTCTCATTGCCCCTGTATCTCTCACTGTTCCCCACCAGACTCTGTGTCCCTGTATCTCTCACTGTTCCCCACCAGACTCTCAGTGCCACTGTATCTCTCACTGTTCTCCACCAGACTCTCAGTGCCCCTGTATCTCTCACTGTTCTCCACCAGACTCTCAGTGTCCCTGTATCTCTCACTGTTCTCCACCAGACTCTCAATGCCCGTGCATCTCTCACTGTTCTCCACTAGACTCTCAATGCCTCTGTATCTCTCACTGTTCTCCACCAGACTCTCAATGCCCTTGTATCTCTCATTGTTCTCCACCAGACTCTGTGTCCCTGTATCTCTCACTGTTCCCCACCAGACTCACAGTGTCCCTGTATCTCTCACTGTTCTCCACTAGACTCTCGGTGTCCCAGTATCTCTCACCGTTCTCCACTAGACTCTCAATGCCCTTGTATCTCTCATTGTTCTCCACCAGACTCTGTGTCCCTGTATCTCTCACTGTTCCCCACCAGACTCTCAGTGCCCCTGTATCTCTCACGTTCTCCACGAGACTCTCAGTGCCCCTGGATCTCTCACTGTTCCCCACCAGACTCTCAGTGTCCCTGTATCTCTCACTGTTCCCCACCAGACTCAGTGCCCCTGTATCTCTCACCGTTCTCCACTAGACTCTCAATGCCCTTGTATCTCTCATTGTTCTCCACCAGACTCTCAGTGCCCCTGGATCTCTCACTGTTCCCCACCAGACTCTCAGTGTCCCTGTATCTCTCACTGTTCCCCACCAGACTCAGTGCCCCTGTATCTCTCACCGTTCTCCACTAGACTCTCAATGCCCTTGTATCTCTCATTGTTCTCCACCAGACTTTCAGTGTCCCTGTATCCCTCACTGTTCCCCACCAGACTCTCACTGCCTCTTTATCTCTCACTGTTCCCCACGAGACTCTGTGTCCCTGTATCACTCACTGTTCCCCACCAGACTCTCACTGACCCTGTATCTCTCACTGTTCTCTACTAGATTCTCAGTCCCCCTGCATCTCTCACTGTTCTCCACCAGACTCTCAGTGCCCCTGTATCTCTCACTGCCCCTGTATCTCTCACTGTTCTCCATCAGATCCTGTGCCCCTGTATCGCGCACTGTTCTCCACCAGACTCTCCATGACCCTGTATCTCTCACT
The DNA here is from genome assembly GCF_047496885.1 of Scyliorhinus torazame. Classification (NCBI taxonomy): domain Eukaryota; kingdom Metazoa; phylum Chordata; class Chondrichthyes; order Carcharhiniformes; family Scyliorhinidae; genus Scyliorhinus; species Scyliorhinus torazame. Next base: position 124,934,322 of record NC_092709.1, read on the forward strand.
GTTCTCCACTAGACTCTCAATGCCCCTGTATCTCTCACTGTTCTCCACCAGACTCTCAGTGCCCCAGTATCTCTCACTGTTCTCCACCAGCCTCTCAGTGCCCCAGTATCTCTCACTGTTCTCCACTAGACGCTCAATGCCCCTGTATCTCTCACTGTTCTCCACTAGACTGTGTCCCCGTCTCTCTCATGGCTCTCCACTAGACTCTCACTGCCCTGTATCTCTCACTGTTCTCCATTACACCCTCAGTATCCCTGTATCTATCACTGTTCTCCACCACACTCAGTGCCCCTGCATCTCTCACGGTTCTACACCAGATTCTCAATGTCCCTGTATCTCTTACTGTTCTCCACTAGACTCTCATTGCCCCTGTATCTCTCACTGTTCCCCACCAGACTCTGTGTCCCTGTATCACTCACTGTTCCCCACCAGACTCTCACTGACCCTGTATCTCTCACTGTTCTCCACTAGATTCTCAGTCCCCCTGCATCTCTCACTGTTCTCCACCAGACTCTCAGTGCCCCTGTATCTCTCACTGTTCTCCACCAGACTCTCAGTGCCCCTGTATCTCTCACTGCCCCTGTATCTCTCACTGTTCTCCATCAGATCCTGTGCCCCTGTATCGCGCACTGTTCTCCACCAGACTCTCCATGACCCTGTATCTCTCACTGTTCTCCACTAGACTCTCAATGCCCCTGTATCTCTCACTGTTCTCCACCAGACTCTCAGTGCCCCAGTATCTCTCACTGTTCTCCACCAGCCTCTCAGTGCCCCAGTATCTCTCACTGTTCTCCACTAGGCGCTCAATGCCCCTGTATCTCTCACTGTTCTCCACTAGACTGTGTCCCCGTCTCTCTCATGGCTCTCCACTAGACTCTCACTGCCCTGTATCTCTCACTGTTCTCCATTACACCCTCAGTATCCCTGTATCTATCACTGTTCTCCACCACACTCAGTGCCCCTGCATCTCTCACGGTTCTACACCAGATTCTCAATGTCCCTGTATCTCTTACTGTTCTCCACTAGACTCTCATTGCCCCTGTATCTCTCACTGTTCCCCACCAGTCTCTGTGTCCCTGTATCTCTCACTGTTCCCCACCAGACTCTCAGTGCCACTGTATCTCTCACTGTTCTCCACCAGACTCTCACTGCCCCTGCATCTCTCACTGTTCTCCACTAGACTCTCAATGCCCCTGTATCTCTCACTGTTCTTCACCAGACTCTGTGTCCCAGTATCTCTCACTGTTCTCCACTAGACTCACAGTGTCCCTGTATCTCTCACTGTTCACCACTAGACTCTCAGTGTCCCTGTATCTCTCACTGTTCTCCACCAGACTCTGTGCCCCTGTATCTCTCACTGTTCTCCACTAGACTCTCGGTGTCCCAGTATCTCTCACTGTTCTCCACCAGACTCTGTGCCCCTGTATCTCTCACTGTTCCCCACCAGCCTCTCAGTGCCCCTGTATCTTTCACTGTTCTCTACCAGACTCTCAGTGCCCCTGTATCTCTCACTGTTCTCCACTGGACTCTCAGTGCCCCTGTATCTCTCACTGTTCCCTACCAGACTCTCAGTGCCCCTGTCTCTCTCACTGTTCTCCACTAGACTCTCAGTGCCCCTGTATCTCTCACTGTTCTCCACCAGACTCTCAGTGTCCCTGTATCTCTCACTGTTCTCCACCAGACTCTCAGTGCCCCTGTATCTTTCACTGTTCCCCACCAGACTCTCAGTGTCCCTGTATCTCTCACTGTTCCCCACCAGACTCAGTGCCCCTGTATCTCTCACCGTTCTCCACTAGACTCTCAATGCCCTTGTATCTCTCATTGTTCTCCACCAGACTTTCAGTGTCCCTGTATCCCTCACTGTTCCCCACCAGACTCTCACTGCCTCTTTATCTCTCACTGTTCCCCACCAGACTCTGTGTCCCTGTATCACTCACTGTTCCCCACCAGACTCTCACTGACCCTGTATCTCTCACTGTTCTCCACTAGATTCTCAAACCCCTGCATCTCTCACTGTTCTCCACCAGACTCTCAGTGCCCCTGTATCTCTCACTGCCCCTGTATCTCTCACTGTTCTCCATCAGATCCTGTGCCCCTGTATCGCGCACTGTTCTCCACCAGACTCTCCATGACCCTGTATCTCTCACTGTTCTCCACTAGACTCTCAATGCCCCTGTATCTCTCACTGTTCTCCACGAGACTCTCAGTGCCCCAGTATCTCTCACTGTTCTCCACCAGCCTCTCAGTGCCCCAGTATCTCTCACTGTTCTCCACTAGACGCTCAATGCCCCTGTATCTCTCACTGTTCTCCACTAGACTGTGTCCCCGTCTCTCTCATGGCTCTCCACTAGACTCTCACTGCCCTGTATCTCTCACTGTTCTCCATTACACCCTCAGTATCCCTGTATCTATCACTGTTCTCCACCACACTCAGTGCCCCTGCATCTCTCACGGTTCTACACCAGATTCTCAATGTCCCTGTATCTCTTACTGTTCTCCACTAGACTCTCATTGCCCCTGTATCTCTCACTGTTCCCCACCAGTCTCTGTGTCCCTGTATCTCTCACTGTTCCCCACCAGACTCTCAGTGCCACTGTATCTCTCACTGTTCTCCACCAGACTCTCACTGCCCCTGCATCTCTCACTGTTCTCCACTAGACTCTCAATGCCCCTGTATCTCTCACTGTTCTTCACCAGACTCTGTGTCCCAGTATCTCTCACTGTTCTCCACTAGACTCACAGTGTCCCTGTATCTCTCACTGTTCACCACTAGACTCTCAGTGTCCCTGTATCTCTCACTGTTCTCCACCAGACTCTGTGCCCCTGTATCTCTCACTGTTCTCCACTAGACTCTCGGTGTCCCAGTATCTCTCACTGTTCTCCACCAGACTCTGTGCCCCTGTATCTCTCACTGTTCCCCACCAGCCTCTCAGTGCCCCTGTATCTTTCACTGTTCTCTACCAGACTCTCAGTGCCCCTGTATCTCTCACTGTTCTCCACTGGACTCTCAGTGCCCCTGTATCTCTCACTGTTCCCTACCAGACTCTCAGTGCCCCTGTCTCTCTCACTGTTCTCCACTAGACTCTCAGTGCCCCTGTATCTCTCACTGTTCTCCACCAGACTCTCAGTGTCCCTGTATCTCTCACTGTTCTCCACCAGACTCTCAGTGCCCCTGTATCTTTCACTGTTCCCCACCAGACTCTCAGTGTCCCTGTATCTCTCACTGTTCCCCACCAGACTCAGTGCCCCTGTATCTCTCACCGTTCTCCACTAGACTCTCAATGCCCTTGTATCTCTCATTGTTCTCCACCAGACTTTCAGTGTCCCTGTATCCCTCACTGTTCCCCACCAGACTCTCACTGCCTCTTTATCTCTCACTGTTCCCCACCAGACTCTGTGTCCCTGTATCCCTCACTGTTCCCCACCAGACTCTCACTGCCCCTGTATCTATCACTGTTCCCCACCAGACTCTGTGTCCCTGTATCACTCACTGTTCCCCACCAGACTCTCACTGACCCTGTATCTCTCACTGTTCTCCACTAGATTCTCAGTCCCCCTGCATCTCTCACTGTTCTCCACCAGACTCTCAGTGCCCCTGTATCTCTCACTGTTCTCCACCAGACTCTCAGTGCCCCTGTATCTCTCACTGCCCCTGTATCTCTCACTGTTCTCCATCAGATCCTGTGCCCCTGTATCGCGCACTGTTCTCCACCAGACTCTCCATGACCCTGTATCTCTCACTGTTCTCCACTAGACTCTCAATGCCCCTGTATCTCTCACTGTTCTCCACCAGACTCTCAGTGCCCCAGTATCTCTCACTGTTCTCCACCAGCCTCTCAGTGCCCCAGTATCTCTCACTGTTCTCCACTAGACGCTCAATGCCCCTGTATCTCTCACTGTTCTCCACTAGACTGTGTCCCCGTCTCTCTCATGGCTCTCCACTAGACTCTCACTGCCCTGTATCTCTCACTGTTCTCCATTACACCCTCAGTATCCCTGTATCTATCACTGTTCTCCACCACACTCAGTGCCCCTGCATCTTTCACGGTTCTACACCAGATTCTCAATGTCCCTGTATCTCTTACTGTTCTCCACCAGACTCTCACTGCCCCTGTATCTCTCACTGTTCTCCACTAGACTCTCAATGCCCCTGTATCTCTCACTGTTCTCCACTAGACTCTCAATGCCTCTGTATCTCTCACTGTTCTCCACCAGACTCTCAGTGTCCCTGTATCTCTCACTGTTCTCCACTAGACTCTCGGTGTCCCAGTATCTCTCACTGTTCTCCACCAGACTCTAAGTGCCCCTGTATCTGTCACTGTTCTCAACCAGACTCTCAGTTCCCCTGTATCTCTCACTGTTCCCCACCAGACTCTGTGTCCCTGTATCTCTCACTGTTCCCCACCAGACTCTCAGTGCCCCTGTATCTCTCACTGTTCTCCACCAGACTCTCAGTGCCCCTGTACCTCTCACCATTCCCCACCAGACTCTCAGTGCCCCTGTATCTTTCACTGTTCTCCATCAGACTCTCAGTGCCCCTGTATCTCTCACTGTTCTCCACCAGACTCTCAGTGCCCCTGTATCTCTCACTGTTCCCCACCAGACTTTCAGTGCCCCTGTATCTCTCACTGTTCCCCACCAGACTCTCAGTGCCCCTGTATCTCTCACGTTCACGAGACTCTCAGTGCCCCTGTATCTCTCACTGTTCCCCACCAGACTCTCAGTGTCCCTGTATCTCTCACTGTTCCCCACCAGACTCAGTGCCCCTGTATCTCTCACCGTTCTCCACTAGACTCTCAATGCCCTTGTATCTCTCATTGTTCCCCACCAGACTCTCAGTGCCCCTGTATCTCTCACTGTTCCCCACCAGACTCTCAGTGCCCCTGTATCTCTCACGTTCTCCACAAGACTCTCAGTGCCCCTGTATCCCTCACTGTTCCCACCAGACTCTCACTGCCCCTGTATCCCTCACTGTTCCCCACCAGACTCTCACTGCCCCTGTATCTCTCACTGTTCTCCACTAGACTCTCAATGCCGCTCTATCTCTCACTGTTCCCCACCAGACTCTGTGTCCCTGGATCTCTCACTGTTCCCCACCAGACTCTCAGTGCCCCTGTATCTCTCACTGTTCTCCACCAGACTCTCAGTGTCCCTGTATCTCTCACTGTTCTCCACTAGACTCTCACTGCCCCTGTATCTATCACTGTTCTCCACCAGACTCAGTGCCCCTGCATCTCTCACGGTTCTACACCAGATTCTCAATGTCCCTGTATCTCTTACTGTTCTCCACTAGACTCTCATTGCCCCTGTATCTCTCACTGTTCCCCACCAGTCTCTGTGTCCCTGTATCTCTCACTGTTCCCCACCAGTCTCTGTGTCCCAGTATCTCTCACTGTTCTCCACTAGACTCACAGTGTCCCTGTATCTCTCACTGTTCACCACTAGGCTCTGTGTCCCTGTATCTCTCACTGTTCTCCACTAGACTCTCGGTGTCCCAGTATCTCTCACTGTTCTCCACCAGACTCGAAGTGCCCCTGTATCAGTCACTTTTCTCCACCAGACTCTCAGTGCCCCTGTATCTCTCACTGTTCTCCACTAGACTCTCATTGCCCCTGTATCTCTCACTGTTCTCCACTGGACTCTCAGTGCCCCTGTATCTCTCACTGTTCCCTACCAGACTCTCAGTGCCCCTGTCTCTCTCACTGTTCTCCACTAGACTCTCAGTGCCCCTGTATCTCTCACTGTTCTCCACCAGACTCTCAGTGTCCCTGTATCTCTCACTGTTCTCCACCAGACTCTCAGTGCCCCTGTATCTCTCACTGTTCCCCACCAGACTCTCAGTGCCCCTATATCTCTCACGTTCTCCACGAGACTCTCAGTGCCCCTGTATCTCTCACTGTTCCCCACCAGACTCTCAGTGTCCCTGTATCTCTCACTGTTCCCCACCAGACTCAGTGCCCCTGTATCTCTCACCGTTCTCCACTAGATTCTCAATGCCCTTGTATCTCTCATTGTTCTCCACCAGACTTTCAGTGTCCCTGTATCACTCACTGTTCCCCACCAGACTCTCACTGACCCTGTATCTCTCACTGCCCCTGTATCTCTCACTGTTCTCCATCAGACCCTGTGCCCCTGTATCTCTCACTGTTCTCCACCAGACACTCAGTGCCCCTGTATCTCTCACTGTTCTCCACTAGATTCTCAGTCCCACTGTATCTCTCACTGTTCTCCACCAGACTCTCAGTGCCCCTGTATCTCTCACTGCCCCTGTATCTCTCACTGTTCTCCATCAGACCCTGTGCCCCTGTATCTCTCACTGTTCTCCACCAGACACTCAGTGCCCCAGTATCTCTCACTGTTCTCCACTAGACTCTCAATGCCCCAATATCTCTCACTGTTCTCCACCAGCCTCTCAGTGCCCCAGCATCTCTCACTGTTCTCCACTAGACGCTCAATGCCCCTGTATCTCTCACTGTTCTCCACTAGACTCTGTGTCCCCGTCTCTCTCATGGCTCTCCACTAGACTCTCATTGCCCTGTATCTCTCACTGTTCTCCATTACACCCTCAGTATCCCAGTATCTCTCACGGTTCTACACCAGCCTCTCTGTGCCCCAGTATCTCTCACTGTTCTCCACTAGACTCTCACTGCCCCTGTATCTCTCACTGTTCTCCACTAGACTCTCAGTGTCCCTGTATCTCTCACTGTTCTCCACTAGACTCTCACTGCCCCTGTATCTCTCACTGTTCTCCACCAGACTCTGTGTCCCTGTATCCCTCACTGTTCCCCACCAGACTCTCACTGCCTCTGTATCTCTCACTGTTCCCCACCAGACTCTGTGTCCCTGTATCTCTCACTGTTCTCCACTAGACTCTCAATGCCCCTGTATCTCTCACCGTTCTCCACCAGACTCAGTGCCCCTGCATCTCTCACGGTTCTACACCAGATTCTCAATGTCCCTGTATCTCTTACTGTTCTCCACTAGACTCTCATTGCCCCTGTATCTCTCACTGTTCCCCACCAGACTCTGTGTCCCTGTATCTCTCACTGTTCCCCACCAGACTCTCAGTGCCACTGTATCTCTCACTGTTCTCCACCAGACTCTCAGTGCCCCTGTATCTCTCACTGTTCTCCACCAGACTCTCAGTGTCCCTGTATCTCTCACTGTTGTCCACCAGACTCTCAATGCCCGTGCATCTCTCACTGTTCTCCACTAGACTCTCAATGCCTCTGTATCTCTCACTGTTCTCCACCAGACTCTCAATGCCCTTGTATCTCTCATTGTTCTCCACCAGACTCTGTGTCCCTGTATCTCTCACTGTTCCCCACCAGACTCACAGTGTCCCTGTATCGCTCACTGTTCTCCACTAGACTCTCGGTGTCCCAGTATCTCTCACCGTTCTCCACTAGACTCTCAATGCCCTTGTATCTCTCATTGTTCTCCACCAGACTCTGTGTCCCTGTATCTCTCACTGTTCCCCACCAGACTCTGTGTCCCTGTATCACTCACTGTTCCCCACCAGACTCTCACTGACCCTGTATCTCTCACTGCCCCTGTATCTCTCACTGTTCTCCATCAGACCCTGTGCCCCTGTATCTCTCACTGTTCTCCACCAGACACTCAGTGCCCCTGTATCTCTCACTGTTCTCCACTAGATTCTCAGTCCCCCTGTATCTCTCACTGTTCTCCACCAGACTCTCAGTGCCCCTGTATCTCTCACTGCCCCTGTATCTCTCACTGTTCTCCATCAGACCCTGTGCCCCTGTATCTCTCACTGTTCTCCACCAGACACTCAGTGTCCCTGTATCTCTCACTGTTCTCCACTAGACTCTCAATGCCCCTGTATCGCGCACTGTTCTCCACCAGACTCTCCATGACCCTGTATCTCTCACTGTTCTCCACTAGACTCTCAATGCCCCAGTATCTCTCACTGTTCTCCAACAGCCTCTCAGTGCCCCAGTATCTCTCACTGTTCTCCACTAGACGCTCAATGCCCCTGTATCTCTCACTGTTCTCCACTAGACTCTGTGTCCCCGTCTCTCTCATAGCTCTCCACTAGACTCTCACTGCCCCTGTATCTCTCACTGTTCTCCACTAGACTCAGTGCCCCTGTATCTCTCACTGTTCCCCACCAGACTCTCAGTGCCGCTGTATCTCTCACGGTTCTACACCAGCCTCTCAGTGCCCCAGTATCTCTCACTGTTCTCCACTAGACTCTCACTGCCCCTGTATCTCTCACTGTTCCCCACCAGACTCTGTGTCCCTGTATCTCTCACTGTTCCCCACCAGACTCTCAGTGCCCCTGTATCTGTCACTGTTCTCCACTAGACTCTCAGTGTCCCTGTATCTCTCACTGTTCTCCACCAGACTCTAAGTGCCCCTGTATCTGTCACTGTTCTCCACCAGACTCTCAGTGCCCCTGTATCTCTCACTGTTCTCCACTAGACTCTCAGTTCCCCTGTATCTCTCACTGTTCCCTACCAGACTCTCAGTGCCCCTGCCTCTCTCACTGTTCTCCACTAGACTCTCAGTGCCCCTGTATGTCTCACTGTTCCCCACCAGACTCTCAGTGCCCCTGTATCTCTCACTGTTCTCCACCAGACTCTCAGTGCCCCTGTATCTCTCACCGTTCCCCACCAGACTCTCAGTGCCCCTGTATCTTTCACTGTTCTCCACCAGACTCTCAGTGCCCCTGTATCTCTCACTGTTCTCCACTAGACTCTCAGTGCCCCTATATCTCTCACTGTTCTCCACCAGACTCTCAGTGTCCCTGTATCTCTCACTGTTCCCCACCAGACTCAGTGCCCCTGTATCTCTCACCGTTCTCCACTAGACTCTCAATGCCCTTGTATCTCTCATTGTTCTCCACCAGACTTTCAGTGTCCCTGTATCCCTCACTGTTCCCCACCAGACTCTCACTGCCCCTGTATCTCTCACTGTTCTCCACTAGACTCTCAATGCCGCTGTATCTCTCACTGTTCTCCACTAGACTCTCAATGCCCCTGTATCTCTCACTGTTCCCCACCAGACTCTGTGTCCCTGGATCTCTCACTGTTCCCCACCAGACTCTCAGTGCCCCAGTATCTCTCACGGTTCTACACCAGCCTCTCAGTGCCCCAGTATCTCTCACTGTTCTCCACTAGACTCTCAATGCCCCTGTATCTATCACTGTTCTCCACCAGACTCACTGCCCCTGTACCTCTCACTGTTCTCCACCAGACTCTCACTGCCCCTGTATCTCTCACTGTTTTCCACTAGACTCTCAATGCCGTTGTATCTCTCACTGTTCTCCACTAGACTCTCAATGCCCCTGTATCTCTCACTGTTCCCCACCAGACTCACAGTGTCCCTGTATCTCTCACTGTTCTCCACTAGACTCTCGGTGTCCCAGTATCTCTCACCGTTCTCCACTAGACTCTCAATGCCCTTGTATCTCTCATTGTTCTCCACCAGACTCTGTGTCCCTGTATCTCTCACTGTTCCCCACCAGACTCTGTGTCCCTGTATCACTCACTGCTCCCCACCAGACTCTCACTGTCCCTGTATCTCTCACTGCCCCTGTATCTCTCACTGTTCTCCATCAGACCCTGTGCCCCTGTATCTCTCACTGTTCTCCACTAGATTCTCAGTCCCCCTGTATCTCTCACTGTTCTCCACCAGACTCTCAGTGCCCCTGTATCTCTCACTGCCCCTGTATCTCTCACTGTTCTCCATCAGACCCTGTGCCCCTGTATCTCTCACTGTTCTCCACCAGACACTCAGTGTCCCTGTATCTCTCACTGTTCTCCACTAGACTCTCAATGCCCCTGTATCGCGCACTGTTCTCCACCAGACTCTCCATGACCCTGTATCTCTCACTGTTCTCCACTAGACTCTCAATGCCCCAGTATCTCTCACTGTTCTCCAACAGCCTCTCAGTGCCCCAGTATCTCTCACTGTTCTCCACTAGACGCTCAATGCCCCTGTATCTCTCACTGTTCTCCACTAGACTCTGTGTCCCCGTCTCTCTCATGGCTCTCCACTAGACTCTCACTGCCCCTGTATCTCTCACTGTTCTCCACTAGACTCAGTGCCCCTGTATCTCTCACTGTTCCCCACCAGACTCTCAGTGCCGCTGTATCTCTCACGGTTCTACACCAGCCTCTCAGTGCCCCAGTATCTCTCTCTGTTCTCCACTAGACTCTCACTGCCCCTGTATCTCTCACTGTTCCCCACCAGACTCTGTGTCCCTGTATCTCTCACTGTTCCCCACCAGACTCTCAGTGCCCCTGTATCACTCACTGTTCTCCACCAGACTCTCACTGCCCCTGTATCTCTCACTGTTCTCCACTAGACTCTCAATGCCCCAGTATCTCTCACTGTTCTCCAACAGCCTCTCAGTGCCCCAGTATCTCTCACTGTTCTCCACCAGACTCTCAGTGCCCCTGCATCTCTCACTGCCCCTGTATCTCTCACTGTTCTCCATCAGATCCTGTGCCCCTGTATCGCGCACTGTTCTCCACCAGACTCTCCATGACCCTGTATCTCTCACTGTTCTCCACCAGACTCTCCATGACCCCGTATCTCTCACTGTTCTCCACTAGACTCTCAATGCCCCAGTATCTCTCACTGTTCTCCAACAGCCTCTCAGTGCCCCAGTATCTCTCACTGTTCTCCAATAGACGCTCAATGCCCCTGTATCTCTCACTGTTCTCCACTAGACTCTGTGTCCCCATCTCTCTCATGGCTCTCCACTAGACTCTCAGTGTCCCTGTATCTCTCACTGTTCTCCACTAGACTCTCGGTGTCCCAGTATCTCTCACTGTTCTCCACCAGACTCTAAGTGCCCCTGTATCTGTCACTGTTCTCCACTAGACTCTCAGTGTCCCTGTATCTCTCACTGTTCTCCACCAGACTCTAAGTGCCCCTGTATCTGTCACTGTTCTCCACCAGACTCTCAGTGCCCCTGTATCTCTCACTGTTCTCCACTAGACTCTCAGTTCCCCTGTATCTCTCACTGTTCCCTACCAGACTCTCAGTGCCCCTGTCTCTCTCACTGTTCTCCACTAGACTCTCAGTGCCCCTGTATGTCTCACTGTTCCCCACCAGACTCTCAGTGCCCCTGTATCTCTCACTGTTCTCCACCAGACTCTCAGTGCCCCTGTATCTCTCACCGTTCCCCACCAGACTCTCAGTGCCCCTGTATCTTTCACTGTTCTCCACCAGACTCTCAGTGCCCCTGTATCTCTCACTGTTCTCCACTAGACTCTCAGTGCCCCTATATCTCTCACTGTTCTCCACCAGACTCTCAGTGTCCCTGTATCTCTCACTGTTCCCCACCAGACTCAGTGCCCCTGTATCTCTCACCGTTCTCCACTAGACTCTCAATGCCCTTGTATCTCTCATTGTTCTCCACCAGACTTTCAGTGTCCCTGTATCCCTCACTGTTCCCCACCAGACTCTCACTGCCCCTGTATCTCTCACTGTTCTCCACTAGACTCTCAATGCCGCTGTATCTCTCACTGTTCTCCACTAGACTCTCAATGCCCCTGTATCTCTCACTGTTCCCCACCAGACTCTGTGTCCCTGGATCTCTCACTGTTCCCCACCAGACTCTCAGTGCCCCAGTATCTCTCACGGTTCTACACCAGCCTCTCAGTGCCCCAGTATCTCTCACTGTTCTCCACTAGACTCTCAATGCCCCTGTATCTATCACTGTTCTCCACCAGACTCACTGCCCCTGTACCTCTCACTGTTCTCCACCAGACTCTCACTGCCCCTGTATCTCTCACTGTTCTCCACGAGACTCTCAGTGTCCCTGTATCTCTCACTGTTCTCCACTAGACTCTCAATGCCCCTGTATCGCGCACTGTTCTCCACCAGACTCTCCATGACCCTGTATCTCTCACTGTTCTCCACTAGACTCTCAATGCCCCAATATCTCTCACTGTTCTCCACCAGCCTCTCAGTGCCCCAGCATCTCTCACTGTTCTCCACTAGACGCTCAATGCCCCTGTATCTCTCACTGTTCTCCACTAGACTCTGTGTCCCCGTCTCTCTCATGGCTCTCCACTAGACTCTCATTGCCCTGTATCTCTCACTGTTCTCCATTACACCCTCAGTATCCCAGTATCTCTCACGGTTCTACACCAGCCTCTCTGTGCCCCAGTATCTCTCACTGTTCTCCACTAGACTCTCACTGCCCCTGTATCTCTCACTGTTCTCCACTAGACTCTCAGTGTCCCTGTATCTCTCACTGTTCTCCACTAGACTCTCACTGCCCCTGTATCTCTCACTGTTCTCCACCAGACTCTGTGTCCCTGCATCTCTCACTGTTCCCCACCAGACTCTGTGTCCCTGTATCCCTCACTGTTCCCCACCAGACTCTCACTGCCTCTGTATCTCTCACTGTTCCCCACCAGACTCTGTGTCCCTGTATCTCTCACTGTTCTCCACTAGACTCTCAATGCCCCTGTATCTCTCACCGTTCTCCACCAGACTCAGTGCCCCTGCATCTCTCACGGTTCTACACCAGATTCTCAATGTCCCTGTATCTCTTACTGTTCTCCACTAGACTCTCATTGCCCCTGTATCTCTCACTGTTCCCCACCAGACTCTGTGTCCCTGTATCTCTCACTGTTCCCCACCAGACTCTCAGTGCCACTGTATCTCTCACTGTTCTCCACCAGACTCTCAGTGCCCCTGTATCTCTCACTGTTCTCCACCAGACTCTCAGTGTCCCTGTATCTCTCACTGTTCTCCACCAGACTCTCAATGCCCGTGCATCTCTCACTGTTCTCCACTAGACTCTCAATGCCTCTGTATCTCTCACTGTTCTCCACCAGACTCTCAATGCCCTTGTATCTCTCATTGTTCTCCACCAGACTCTGTGTCCCTGTATCTCTCACTGTTCCCCACCAGACTCACAGTGTCCCTGTATCTCTCACTGTTCTCCACTAGACTCTCGGTGTCCCAGTATCTCTCACCGTTCTCCACTAGACTCTCAATGCCCTTGTATCTCTCATTGTTCTCCACCAGACTCTGTGTCCCTGTATCTCTCACTGTTCCCCACCAGACTCTGTGTCCCTGTATCACTCACTGTTCCCCACCAGACTCTCACTGACCCTGTATCTCTCACTGCCCCTGTATCTCTCACTGTTCTCCATCAGACCCTGTGCCCCTGTATCTCTCACTGTTCTCCACCAGACACTCAGTGCCCCTGTATCTCTCACTGTTCTCCACTAGATTCTCAGTCCCCCTGTATCTCTCACTGTTCTCCACCAGACTCTCAGTGCCCCTGTATCTCTCACTGCCCCTGTATCTCTCACTGTTCTCCATCAGACCCTGTGCCCCTGTATCTCTCACTGTTGTCCACCAGACACTCAGTGTCCCTGTATCTCTCACTGTTCTCCACTAGACTCTCAATGCCCCTGTATCGCGCACTGTTCTCCACCAGACTCTCCATGACCCTGTATCTCTCACTGTTCTCCACTAGACTCTCAATGCCCCAGTATCTCTCACTGTTCTCCAACAGCCTCTCAGTGCCCCAGTATCTCTCACTGTTCTCCACTAGACGCTCAATGCCCCTGTATCTCTCACTGTTCTCCACTAGACTCTGTGTCCCCGTCTCTCTCATGGCTCTCCACTAGACTCTCACTGCCCCTGTATCTCTCACTGTTCTCCACTAGACTCAGTGCCCCTGTATCTCCCACTGTTCCCCACCAGACTCTCAGTGCCGCTGTATCTCTCACGGTTCTACACCAGCCTCTCAGTGCCCCAGTATCTCTCACTGTTCTCCACTAGACTCTCACTGCCCCTGTATCTCTCACTGTTCCCCACCAGACTCTGTGTCCCTGTATCTCTCACTGTTCCCCACCAGACTCTCAGTGCCCCTGTATCTGTCACTGTTCTCCACTAGACTCTCAGTGTCCCTGTATCTCTCACTGTTCTCCACCAGACTCTAAGTGCCCCTGTATCTGTCACTGTTCTCCACCAGACTCTCAGTGCCCCTGTATCTCTCACTGTTCTCCACTAGACTCTCAGTTCCCCTGTATCTCTCACTGTTCCCTACCAGACTCTCAGTGCCCCTGTCTCTCTCACTGTTCTCCACTAGACTCTCAGTGCCCCTGTATCTCTCACTGTTCTCCACCAGACTCTCAGTGTCCCTGTATCTCTCACTGTTCTCCACCAGACTCTCAGTGCCCCTGTATCTCTCACTGTTCCCCACCAGTCTCTCAGTGCCCCTATATCTCTCACGTTCTCCACGAGACTCTCAGTGCCCCTGTATCTCTCACTGTTCCCCACCAGACTCTCAGTGTCCCTGTATCTCTCACTGTTCCCCACCAGACTCAGTGCCCCTGTATCTCTCACCGTTCTCCACTAGATTCTCAATGCCCTTGTATCTCTCATTGTTCTCCACCAGACTTTCAGTGTCCCTGTATCACTCACTGTTCCCCACCAGACTCTCACTGACCCTGTATCTCTCACTGCCCCTGTATCTCTCACTGTTCTCCATCAGACCCTGTGCCCCTGTATCTCTCACTGTTCTCCACCAGACACTCAGTGCCCCTGTATCTCTCACTGTTCTCCACTAGATTCTCAGTCCCCCTGTATCTCTCACTGTTCTCCACCAGACTCTCAGTGCCCCTGTATCTCTCACTGCCCCTGTATCTCTCACTGTTCTCCATCAGACCCTGTGCCCCTGTATCTCTCACTGTTCTCCACCAGACACTCAGTGCCCCAGTATCTCTCACTGTTCTCCACTAGACTCTCAATGCCCCAATATCTCTCACTGTTCTCCACCAGCCTCTCAGTGCCCCAGCATCTCTCACTGTTCTCCACTAGACGCTCAATGCCCCTGTATCTCTCACTGTTCTCCACTAGACTCTGTGTCCCCGTCTCTCTCATGGCTCTCCACTAGACTCTCATTGCCCTGTATCTCTCACTGTTCTCCATTACACCCTCAGTATCCCAGTATCTCTCACTGTTCTACACCAGCCTCTCTGTGCCCCAGTATCTCTCACTGTTCTCCACTAGACTCTCACTGCCCCTGTATCTCTCACTGTTCTCCACTAGACTCTCAGTGTCCCTGTATCTCTCACTGTTCTCCACTAGACTCTCATTGCCCCTGTATCTCTCACTGTTCCCCACCAGACTCTGTGTCCCTGTATCTCTCACTGTTCCCCACCAGACTCTCAGTGCCACTGTATCTCTCACTGTTCTCCACCAGACTCTCAGTGCCCCTGTATCTCTCACTGTTCTCCACTAGACTCTCAATGCCCCTGTATCTATCACTGTTCTCCACCAGACTCACTGCCCCTGTACCTCTCACTGTTCTCCACCAGACTCTCACTGCCCCTGTATCTCTCACTGTTTTCCACTAGACTCTCAATGCCGTTGTATCTCTCACTGTTCTCCACTAGACTCTCAATGCCCCTGTATCTCTCACTGTTCCCCACCAGACTCACAGTGTCCCTGTATCTCTCACTGTTCTCCACTAGACTCTCGGTGTCCCAGTATCTCTCACCGTTCTCCACTAGACTCTCAATGCCCTTGTATCTCTCATTGTTCTCCACCAGACTCTGTGTCCCTGTATCACTCACTGCTCCCCACCAGACTCTCACTGTCCCTGTATCTCTCACTGCCCCTGTATCTCTCACTGTTCTCCATCAGACCCTGTGCCCCTGTATCTCTCACTGTTCTCCACTAGATTCTCAGTCCCCCTGTATCTCTCACTGTTCTCCACCAGACTCTCAGTGCCCCTGTATCTCTCACTGCCCCTGTATCTCTCACTGTTCTCCATCAGACCCTGTGCCCCTGTATCTCTCACTGTTCTCCACCAGACACTCAGTGTCCCTGTATCTCTCACTGTTCTCCACTAGACTCTCAATGCCCCTGTATCGCGCACTGTTCTCCACCAGACTCTCCATGACCCTGTATCTCTCACTGTTCTCCACTAGACTCTCAATGCCCCAGTATCTCTCACTGTTCTCCAACAGCCTCTCAGTGCCCCAGTATCTCTCACTGTTCTCCACTAGACGCTCAATGCCCCTGTATCTCTCACTGTTCTCCACTAGACTCTGTGTCCCCGTCTCTCTCATGGCTCTCCACTAGACTCTCACTGCCCCTGTATCTCTCACTGTTCTCCACTAGACTCAGTGCCCCTGTATCTCTCACTGTTCCCCACCAGACTCTCAGTGCCGCTGTATCTCTCACGGTTCTACACCAGCCTCTCAGTGCCCCAGTATCTCTCACTGTTCTCCACTAGACTCTCACTGCCCCTGTATCTCTCACTGTTCCCCACCAGACTCTGTGTCCCTGTATCTCTCACTGTTCCCCACCAGACTCTCAGTGCCCCTGTATCACTCACTGTTCTCCACCAGACTCTCACTGCCCCTGTATCTCTCACTGTTCTCCACTAGACTCTCAATGCCCCAGTATCTCTCACTGTTCTCCAACAGCCTCTCAGTGCCCCAGTATCTCTCACTGTTCTCCACCAGACTCTCAGTGCCCCTGTATCTCTCACTGCCCCTGTATCTCTCACTGTTCTCCATCAGATCCTGTGCCCCTGTATCGCGCACTGTTCTCCACCAGACTCTCCATGACCCTGTATCTCTCACTGTTCTCCACCAGACTCTCCATGACCCCGTATCTCTCACTGTTCTCCACTAGACTCTCAATGCCCCAGTATCTCTCACTGTTCTCCAACAGCCTCTCAGTGCCCCAGTATCTCTCACTGTTCTCCACTAGACGCTCAATGCCCCTGTATCTCTCACTGTTCTCCACTAGACTCTGTGTCCCCATCTCTCTCATGGCTCTCCACTAGACTCTCAGTGTCCCTGTATCTCTCACTGTTCTCCACTAGACTCTCGGTGTCCCAGTATCTCTCACTGTTCTCCACCAGACTCTAAGTGCCCCTGTATCTGTCACTGTTCTCCACTAGACTCTCAGTGTCCCTGTATCTCTCACTGTTCTCCACCAGACTCTAAGTGCCCCTGTATCTGTCACTGTTCTCCACCAGACTCTCAGTGCCCCTGTATCTCTCACTGTTCTCCACTAGACTCTCAGTTCCCCTGTATCTCTCACTGTTCCCTACCAGACTCTCAGTGCCCCTGTCTCTCTCACTGTTCTCCACTAGACTCTCAGTGCCCCTGTATGTCTCACTGTTCCCCACCAGACTCTCAGTGCCCCTGTATCTCTCACTGTTCTCCACCAGACTCTCAGTGCCCCTGTATCTCTCACCGTTCCCCACCAGACTCTCAGTGCCCCTGTATCTTTCACTGTTCTCCACCAGACTCTCAGTGCCCCTGTATCTCTCACTGTTCTCCACTAGACTCTCAGTGCCCCTATATCTCTCACTGTTCTCCACCAGACTCTCAGTGTCCCTGTATCTCTCACTGTTCCCCACCAGACTCAGTGCCCCTGTATCTCTCACCGTTCTCCACTAGACTCTCAATGCCCTTGTATCTCTCATTGTTCTCCACCAGACTTTCAGTGTCCCTGTATCCCTCACTGTTCCCCACCAGACTCTCACTGCCCCTGTATCTCTCACTGTTCTCCACTAGACTCTCAATGCCGCTGTATCTCTCACTGTTCTCCACTAGACTCTCAATGCCCCTGTATCTCTCACTGTTCCCCACCAGACTCTGTGTCCCTGGATCTCTCACTGTTCCCCACCAGACTCTCAGTGCCCCAGTATCTCTCACGGTTCTACACCAGCCTCTCAGTGCCCCAGTATCTCTCACTGTTCTCCACTAGACTCTCAATGCCCCTGTATCTATCACTGTTCTCCACCAGACTCACTGCCCCTGTACCTCTCACTGTTCTCCACCAGACTCTCACTGCCCCTGTATCTCTCACTGTTCTCCACGAGACTCTCAGTGTCCCTGTATCTCTCACTGTTCTCCACTAGACTCTCAATGCCCCTGTATCGCGCACTGTTCTCCACCAGACTCTCCATGACCCTGTATCTCTCACTGTTCTCCACTAGACTCTCAATGCCCCAATATCTCTCACTGTTCTCCACCAGCCTCTCAGTGCCCCAGCATCTCTCACTGTTCTCCACTAGACGCTCAATGCCCCTGTATCTCTCACTGTTCTCCACTAGACTCTGTGTCCCCGTCTCTCTCATGGCTCTCCACTAGACTCTCATTGCCCTGTATCTCTCACTGTTCTCCATTACACCCTCAGTATCCCAGTATCTCTCACGGTTCTACACCAGCCTCTCTGTGCCCCAGTATCTCTCACTGTTCTCCACTAGACTCTCACTGCCCCTGTATCTCTCACTGTTCTCCACTAGACTCTCAGTGTCCCTGTATCTCTCACTGTTCTCCACTAGACTCTCACTGCCCCTGTATCTCTCACTGTTCTCCACCAGACTCTGTGTCCCTGCATCTCTCACTGTTCCCCACCAGACTCTGTGTCCCTGTATCCCTCACTGTTCCCCACCAGACTCTCACTGCCTCTGTATCTCTCACTGTTCCCCACCAGACTCTGTGTCCCTGTATCTCTCACTGTTCTCCACTAGACTCTCAATGCCCCTGTATCTCTCACCGTTCTCCACCAGACTCAGTGCCCCTGCATCTCTCACGGTTCTACACCAGATTCTCAATGTCCCTGTATCTCTTACTGTTCTCCACTAGACTCTCATTGCCCCTGTATCTCTCACTGTTCCCCACCAGACTCTGTGTCCCTGTATCTCTCACTGTTCCCCACCAGACTCTCAGTGCCACTGTATCTCTCACTGTTCTCCACCAGACTCTCAGTGCCCCTGTATCTCTCACTGTTCTCCACCAGACTCTCAGTGTCCCTGTATCTCTCACTGTTCTCCACCAGACTCTCAATGCCCGTGCATCTCTCACTGTTCTCCACTAGACTCTCAATGCCTCTGTATCTCTCACTGTTCTCCACCAGACTCTCAATGCCCTTGTATCTCTCATTGTTCTCCACCAGACTCTGTGTCCCTGTATCTCTCACTGTTCCCCACCAGACTCACAGTGTCCCTGTATCTCTCACTGTTCTCCACTAGACTCTCGGTGTCCCAGTATCTCTCACTGTTCTCCACTAGACTCTCAATGCCCTTGTATCTCTCATTGTTCTCCACCAGACTCTGTGTCCCTGTATCTCTCACTGTTCCCCACCAGACTCTGTGTCCCTGTATCACTCACTGTTCCCCACCAGACTCTCACTGACCCTGTATCTCTCACTGCCCCTGTATCTCTCACTGTTCTCCATCAGACCCTGTGCCCCTGTATCTCTCACTGTTCTCCACCAGACACTCAGTGCCCCTGTATCTCTCACTGTTCTCCACTAGATTCTCAGTCCCCCTGTATCTCTCACTGTTCTCCACCAGACTCTCAGTGCCCCTGTATCTCTCACTGCCCCTGTATCTCTCACTGTTCTCCATCAGACCCTGTGCCCCTGTATCTCTCACTGTTCTCCACCAGACACTCAGTGTCCCTGTATCTCTCACTGTTCTCCACTAGACTCTCAATGCCCCTGTATCGCGCACTGTTCTCCACCAGACTCTCCATGACCCTGTATCTCTCACTGTTCTCCACTAGACTCTCAATGCCCCAGTATCTCTCACTGTTCTCCAACAGCCTCTCAGTGCCCCAGTATCTCTCACGGTTCTCCACTAGACGCTCAATGCCCCTGTATCTCTCACTGTTCTCCACTAGACTCTGTGTCCCCGTCTCTCTCATGGCTCTCCACTAGACTCTCACTGCCCCTGTATCTCTCACTGTTCTCCACTAGACTCAGTGCCCCTGTATCTCCCACTGTTCCCCACCAGACTCTCAGTGCCGCTGTATCTCTCACGGTTCTACACCAGCCTCTCAGTGCCCCAGTATCTCTCACTGTTCTCCACTAGACTCTCACTGCCCCTGTATCTCTCACTGTTCCCCACCAGACTCTGTGTCCCTGTATCTCTCACTGTTCCCCACCAGACTCTCAGTGCCCCTGTATCTGTCACTGTTCTCCACTAGACTCTCAGTGTCCCTGTATCTCTCACTGTTCTCCACCAGACTCTAAGTGCCCCTGTATCTGTCACTGTTCTCCACCAGACTCTCAGTGCCCCTGTATCTCTCACTGTTCTCCACTAGACTCTCAGTTCCCCTGTATCTCTCACTGTTCCCTACCAGACTCTCAGTGCCCCTGTCTCTCTCACTGTTCTCCACTAGACTCTCAGTGCCCCTGTATCTCTCACTGTTCTCCACCAGACTC
Organism: Scyliorhinus torazame; assembly: GCF_047496885.1. Classification (NCBI taxonomy): domain Eukaryota; kingdom Metazoa; phylum Chordata; class Chondrichthyes; order Carcharhiniformes; family Scyliorhinidae; genus Scyliorhinus; species Scyliorhinus torazame. The sequence continues at coordinate 124,954,524 of NC_092709.1, forward strand.
TCAGTGTCCCTGTATCTCTCACTGTTCTCCACCAGACTCTCAGTGCCCCTGTATCTCTCACTGTTCCCCACCAGACTCTCAGTGCCCCTATATCTCTCACGTTCTCCACGAGACTCTCAGTGCCCCTGTATCTCTCACTGTTCCCCACCAGACTCTCAGTGTCCCTGTATCTCTCACTGTTCCCCACCAGACTCAGTGCCCCTGTATCTCTCACCGTTCTCCACTAGATTCTCAATGCCCTTGTATCTCTCATTGTTCTCCACCAGACTTTCAGTGTCCCTGTATCACTCACTGTTCCCCACCAGACTCTCACTGACCCTGTATCTCTCACTGCCCCTGTATCTCTCACTGTTCTCCATCAGACCCTGTGCCCCTGTATCTCTCACTGTTCTCCACCAGACACTCAGTGCCCCTGTATCTCTCACTGTTCTCCACTAGATTCTCAGTCCCCCTGTATCTCTCACTGTTCTCCACCAGACTCTCAGTGCCCCTGTATCTCTCACTGCCCCTGTATCTCTCACTGTTCTCCATCAGACCCTGTGCCCCTGTATCTCTCACTGTTCTCCACCAGACACTCAGTGCCCCAGTATCTCTCACTGTTCTCCACTAGACTCTCAATGCCCCAATATCTCTCACTGTTCTCCACCAGCCTCTCAGTGCCCCAGCATCTCTCACTGTTCTCCACTAGACGCTCAATGCCCCTGTATCTCTCACTGTTCTCCACTAGACTCTGTGTCCCCGTCTCTCTCATGGCTCTCCACTAGACTCTCATTGCCCTGTATCTCTCACTGTTCTCCATTACACCCTCAGTATCCCAGTATCTCTCACTGTTCTACACCAGCCTCTCTGTGCCCCAGTATCTCTCACTGTTCTCCACTAGACTCTCACTGCCCCTGTATCTCTCACTGTTCTCCACTAGACTCTCAGTGTCCCTGTATCTCTCACTGTTCTCCACTAGACTCTCACTGCCCCTGTATCTCTCACTGTTCTCCACCAGACTCTGTGTCCCTGTATCCCTCACTGTTCCCCACCAGACTCTCACTGCCTCTGTATCTCTCACTGTTCCCCACCAGACTCTGTGTCCCTGTATCTCTCACTGTTCTCCACTAGACTCTCAATGCCCCTGTATCTCTCACCGTTCTCCACCAGACTCAGTGCCCCTGCATCTCTCACGGTTCTACACCAGATTCTCAATGTCCCTGTATCTCTTACTGTTCTCCACTAGACTCTCATTGCCCCTGTATCTCTCACTGTTCCCCACCAGACTCTGTGTCCCTGTATCTCTCACTGTTCCCCACCAGACTCTCAGTGCCACTGTATCTCTCACTGTTCTCCACCAGACTCTCAGTGCCCCTGTATCTCTCACTGTTCTCCACCAGACTCTCAGTGTCCCTGTATCTCTCACTGTTCTCCACCAGACTCTCAATGCCCGTGCATCTCTCACTGTTCTCCACTAGACTCTCAATGCCTCTGTATCTCTCACTGTTCTCCACCAGACTCTCAATGCCCTTGTATCTCTCATTGTTCTCCACCAGACTCTGTGTCCCTGTATCTCTCACTGTTCCCCACCAGACTCACAGTGCCCCTGTATCTCTCACTGTTCTCCACTAGACTCTCGGTGTCCCAGTATCTCTCACCGTTCTCCACTAGACTCTCAATGCCCTTGTATCTCTCATTGTTCTCCACCAGACTCTGTGTCCCTGTATCTCTCACTGTTCCCCACCAGACTCTGTGTCCCTGTATCACTCACTGTTCCCCACCAGACTCTCACTGACCCTGTATCTCTCACTGCCCCTGTATCTCTCACTGTTCTCCATCAGACCCTGTGCCCCTGTATCTCTCACTGTTCTCCACCAGACACTCAGTGCCCCTGTATCTCTCACTTTTCTCCACTAGATTCTCAGTCCCCCTGTATCTCTCACTGTTCTCCACCAGACTCTCAGTGCCCCTGTATCTCTCACTGCCCCTGTATCTCTCACTGTTCTCCATCAGACCCTGTGCCCCTGTATCTCTCACTGTTCTCCACCAGACACTCAGTGTCCCTGTATCTCTCACTGTTCTCCACTAGACTCTCAATGCCCCTGTATCGCGCACTGTTCTCCACCAGACTCTCCATGACCCTGTATCTCTCACTGTTCTCCACTAGACTCTCAATGCCCCAGTATCTCTCACTGTTCTCCAACAGCCTCTCAGTGCCCCAGTATCTCTCACTGTTCTCCACTAGACGCTCAATGCCCCTGTATCTCTCACTGTTCTCCACTGGACTCTGTGTCCCCGTCTCTCTCATAGCTCTCCACTAGACTCTCACTGCCCCTGTATCTCTCACTGTTCTCCACTAGACTCAGTGCCCCTGTATCTCTCACTGTTCCCCACCAGACTCTCAGTGCCGCTGTATCTCTCACGGTTCTACACCAGCCTCTCAGTGCCCCAGTATCTCTCACTGTTCTCCACTAGACTCTCACTGCCCCTGTATCTCTCACTGTTCCCCACCAGACTCTGTGTCCCTGTATCTCTCACTGTTCCCCACCAGACTCTCAGTGCCCCTGTATCTGTCACTGTTCTCCACTAGACTCTCAGTGTCCCTGTATCTCTCACTGTTCTCCACCAGACTCTAAGTGCCCCTGTATCTGTCACTGTTCTCCACCAGACTCTCAGTGCCCCTGTATCTCTCACTGTTCTCCACTAGACTCTCAGTTCCCCTGTATCTCTCACTGTTCCCTACCAGACTCTCAGTGCCCCTGTCTCTCTCACTGTTCTCCACTAGACTCTCAGTGCCCCTGTATGTCTCACTGTTCCCCACCAGACTCTCAGTGCCCCTGTATCTCTCACTGTTCTCCACCAGACTCTCAGTGCCCCTGTATCTCTCACCGTTCCCCACCAGACTCTCAGTGCCCCTGTATCTTTCACTGTTCTCCACCAGACTCTCAGTGCCCCTGTATCTCTCACTGTTCTCCAGTAGACTCTCAGTGCCCCTATATCTCTCACTGTTCTCCACCAGACTCTCAGTGTCCCTGTATCTCTCACTGTTCCCCACCAGACTCAGTGCCCCTGTATCTCTCACCGTTCTCCACTAGACTCTCAATGCCCTTGTATCTCTCATTGTTCTCCACCAGACTTTCAGTGTCCCTGTATCCCTCACTGTTCCCCACCAGACTCTCACTGCCCCTGTATCTCTCACTGTTCTCCACTAGACTCTCAATGCCGCTGTATCTCTCACTGTTCTCCACTAGACTCTCAATGCCCCTGTATCTCTCACTGTTCCCCACCAGACTCTGTGTCCCTGGATCTCTCACTGTTCCCCACCAGACTCTCAGTGCCCCAGTATCTCTCACGGTTCTACACCAGCCTCTCAGTGCCCCAGTATCTCTCACTGTTCTCCACTAGACTCTCAATGCCCCTGTATCTATCACTGTTCTCCACCAGACTCACTGCCCCTGTAACTCTCACTGTTCTCCACCAGACTCTCACTGCCCCTGTATCTCTCACTGTTTTCCACTAGACTCTCAATGCCGTTGTATCTCTCACTGTTCTCCACTAGACTCTCAATGCCCCTGTATCTCTCACTGTTCCCCACCAGACTCACAGTGTCCCTGTATCTCTCACTGTTCTCCACTAGACTCTCGGTGTCCCAGTATCTCTCACCGTTCTCCACTAGACTCTCAATGCCCTTGTATCTCTCATTGTTCTCCACCAGACTCTGTGTCCCTGTATCTCTCACTGTTCCCCACCAGACTCTGTGTCCCTGTATCACTCACTGCTCCCCACCAGACTCTCACTGTCCCTGTATCTCTCACTGCCCCTGTATCTCTCACTGTTCTCCATCAGACCCTGTGCCCCTGTATCTCTCACTGTTCTCCACTAGATTCTCAGTCCCCCTGTATCTCTCACTGTTCTCCACCAGACTCTCAGTGCCCCTGTATCTCTCACTGCCCCTGTATCTCTCACTGTTCTCCATCAGACCCTGTGCCCCTGTATCTCTCACTGTTCTCCACCAGACACTCAGTGTCCCTGTATCTCTCACTGTTCTCCACTAGACTCTCAATGCCCCTGTATCGCGCACTGTTCTCCACCAGACTCTCAGTGCCCCTGTATCTCTCACTGCCCCTGTATCTCTCACTGTTCTCCATCAGATCCTGTGCCCCTGTATCGCGCACTGTTCTCCACCAGACTCTCCATGACCCTGTATCTCTCACTGTTCTCCACCAGACTCTCCATGACCCCGTATCTCTCACTGTTCTCCACTAGACTCTCAATGCCCCAGTATCTCTCACTGTTCTCCAACAGCCTCTCAGTGCCCCAGTATCTCTCACTGTTCTCCACTAGACGCTCAATGCCCTTGTATCTCTCACTGTTCTCCACTAGACTCTGTGTCCCCATCTCTCTCATGGCTCTCCACTAGACTCTCAGTGTCCCTGTATCTCTCACTGTTCTCCACTAGACTCTCGGTGTCCCAGTATCTCTCACTGTTCTCCACCAGACTCTAAGTGCCCCTGTATCTGTCACTGTTCTCCACTAGACTCTCAGTGTCCCTGTATCTCTCACTGTTCTCCACCAGACTCTAAGTGCCCCTGTATCTGTCACTGTTCTCCACCAGACTCTCAGTGCCCCTGTATCTCTCACTGTTCTCCACTAGACTCTCAGTTCCCCTGTATCTCTCACTGTTCCCTACCAGACTCTCAGTGCCCCTGTCTCTCTCACTGTTCTCCACTAGACTCTCAGTGCCCCTGTATGTCTCACTGTTCCCCACCAGACTCTCAGTGCCCCTGTATCTCTCACTGTTCTCCACCAGACTCTCAGTGCCCCTGTATCTCTCACCGTTCCCCACCAGACTCTCAGTGCCCCTGTATCTTTCACTGTTCTCCACCAGACTCTCAGTGCCCCTGTATCTCTCACTGTTCTCCACTAGACTCTCAGTGCCCCTATATCTCTCACTGTTCTCCACCAGACTCTCAGTGTCCCTGTATCTCTCACTGTTCCCCACCAGACTCAGTGCCCCTGTATCTCTCACCGTTCTCCACTAGACTCTCAATGCCCTTGTATCTCTCATTGTTCTCCACCAGACTTTCAGTGTCCCTGTATCCCTCACTGTTCCCCACCAGACTCTCACTGTCCCTGTATCTCTCACTGCCCCTGTATCTCTCACTGTTCTCCATCAGACCCTGTGCCCCTGTATCTCTCACTGTTCTCCACTAGATTCTCAGTCCCCCTGTATCTCTCACTGTTCTCCACCAGACTCTCAGTGCCCCTGTATCTCTCACTGCCCCTGTATCTCTCACTGTTCTCCATCAGACCCTGTGCCCCTGTATCTCTCACTGTTCTCCACCAGACACTCAGTGTCCCTGTATCTCTCACTGTTCTCCACTAGACTCTCAATGCCCCTGTATCGCGCACTGTTCTCCACCAGACTCTCAGTGCCCCTGTATCTCTCACTGCCCCTGTATCTCTCACTGTTCTCCATCAGATCCTGTGCCCCTGTATCGCGCACTGTTCTCCACCAGACTCTCCATGACCCTGTATCTCTCACTGTTCTCCACCAGACTCTCCATGACCCCGTATCTCTCACTGTTCTCCACTAGACTCTCAATGCCCCAGTATCTCTCACTGTTCTCCAACAGCCTCTCAGTGCCCCAGTATCTCTCACTGTTCTCCACTAGACGCTCAATGCCCTTGTATCTCTCACTGTTCTCCACTAGACTCTGTGTCCCCATCTCTCTCATGGCTCTCCACTAGACTCTCAGTGTCCCTGTATCTCTCACTGTTCTCCACTAGACTCTCGGTGTCCCAGTATCTCTCACTGTTCTCCACCAGACTCTAAGTGCCCCTGTATCTGTCACTGTTCTCCACTAGACTCTCAGTGTCCCTGTATCTCTCACTGTTCTCCACCAGACTCTAAGTGCCCCTGTATCTGTCACTGTTCTCCACCAGACTCTCAGTGCCCCTGTATCTCTCACTGTTCTCCACTAGACTCTCAGTTCCCCTGTATCTCTCACTGTTCCCTACCAGACTCTCAGTGCCCCTGTCTCTCTCACTGTTCTCCACTAGACTCTCAGTGCCCCTGTATGTCTCACTGTTCCCCACCAGACTCTCAGTGCCCCTGTATCTCTCACTGTTCTCCACCAGACTCTCAGTGCCCCTGTATCTCTCACCGTTCCCCACCAGACTCTCAGTGCCCCTGTATCTTTCACTGTTCTCCACCAGACTCTCAGTGCCCCTGTATCTCTCACTGTTCTCCACTAGACTCTCAGTGCCCCTATATCTCTCACTGTTCTCCACCAGACTCTCAGTGTCCCTGTATCTCTCACTGTTCCCCACCAGACTCAGTGCCCCTGTATCTCTCACCGTTCTCCACTAGACTCTCAATGCCCTTGTATCTCTCATTGTTCTCCACCAGACTTTCAGTGTCCCTGTATCCCTCACTGTTCCCCACCAGACTCTCACTGCCCCTGTATCTCTCACTGTTCTCCACTAGACTCTCAATGCCGCTGTATCTCTCACTGTTCCCCACCAGACTCTGTGTCCCTGGATCTCTCACTGTTCCCCACCAGACTCTCAGTGCCCCAGTATCTCTCACGGTTCTACACCAGCCTCTCAGTGCCCCAGTATCTCTCACTGTTCTCCACTAGACTCTCAATGCCCCTGTATCTATCACTGTTCTCCACCAGACTCACTGCCCCTGTACCTCTCACTGTTCTCCACCAGACTCTCACTGCCCCTGTATCTCTCACTGTTCTCCACGAGACTCTCAGTGTCCCTGTATCTCTCCCTGTTCTCCACTAAACTCTCAATGCCCCTGTATCGCGCACTGTTCTCCACCAGACTCTCCATGACCCTGTATCTCTCACTGTTCTCCACTAGACTCTCAATGCCCCAATATCTCTCACTGTTCTCCACCAGCCTCTCAGTGCCCCAGCATCTCTCACTGTTCTCCACTAGACGCTCAATGCCCCTGTATCTCTCACTGTTCTCCACTAGACTCTGTGTCCCCGTCTCTCTCATGGCTCTCCACTAGACTCTCATTGCCCTGTATCTCTCACTGTTCTCCATTACACCCTCAGTATCCCAGTATCTCTCACGGTTCTACACCAGCCTCTCTGTGCCCCAGTATCTCTCACTGTTCTCCACTAGACTCTCACTGCCCCTGTATCTCTCACTGTTCTCCACTAGACTCTCAGTGTCCCTGTATCTCTCACTGTTCTCCACTAGACTCTCACTGCCCCTGTATCTCTCACTGTTCTCCACCAGACTCTGTGTCCCTGCATCTCTCACTGTTCCCCACCAGACTCTGTGTCCCTGTATCCCTCACTGTTCCCCACCAGACTCTCACTGCCTCTGTATCTCTCACTGTTCCCCACCAGACTCTGTGTCCCTGTATCTCTCACTGTTCTCCACTAGACTCTCAATGCCCCTGTATCTCTCACCGTTCTCCACCAGACTCAGTGCCCCTGCATCTCTCACGGTTCTACACCAGATTCTCAATGTCCCTGTATCTCTTACTGTTCTCCACTAGACTCTCATTGCCCCTGTATCTCTCACTGTTCCCCACCAGACTCTGTGTCCCTGTATCTCTCACTGTTCCCCACCAGACTCTCAGTGCCACTGTATCTCTCACTGTTCTCCACCAGACTCTCAGTGCCCCTGTATCTCTCACTGTTCTCCACCAGACTCTCAGTGTCCCTGTATCTCTCACTGTTCTCCACCAGACTCTCAATGCCCGTGCATCTCTCACTGTTCTCCACTAGACTCTCAATGCCTCTGTATCTCTCACTGTTCTCCACCAGACTCTCAATGCCCTTGTATCTCTCATTGTTCTCCACCAGACTCTGTGTCCCTGTATCTCTCACTGTTCCCCACCAGAGTCACAGTGTCCCTGTATCTCTCACTGTTCTCCACTAGACTCTCGGTGTCCCAGTATCTCTCACCGTTCTCCACTAGACTCTCAATGCCCTTGTATCTCTCATTGTTCTCCACCAGACTCTGTGTCCCTGTATCACTCACTGTTCCCCACCAGACTCTCACTGACCCTGTATCTCTCACTGCCCCTGTATCTCTCACTGTTCTCCATCAGACCCTGTGCCCCTGTATCTCTCACTGTTCTCCACCAGACACTCAGTGCCCCTGTATCTCTCACTGTTCTCCACTAGATTCTCAGTCCCCCTGTATCTCTCACTGTTCTCCACCAGACTCTCAGTGCCCCTGTATCTCTCACTGCCCCTGTATCTCTCACCGTTCTCCACTAGACTCTCAATGCCCTTGTATCTCTCATTGTTCTCCACCAGACTTTCAGTGTCCCTGTATCCCTCACTGTTCCCCACCAGACTCTCACTGCCCCTGTATCTCTCACTGTTCTCCACTAGACTCTCAATGCCGCTGTATCTCTCACTGTTCTCCACTAGACTCTCAATGCCCCTGTATCTCTCACTGTTCCCCACCAGACTCTGTGTCCCTGGATCTCTCACTGTTCCCCACCAGACTCTCAGTGCCCCAGTATCTCTCACGGTTCTACACCAGCCTCTCAGTGCCCCAGTATCTCTCACTGTTCTCCACTAGACTCTCAATGCCCCTGTATCTATCACTGTTCTCCACCAGACTCACTGCCCCTGTACCTCTCACTGTTCTCCACCAGACTCTCACTGCCCCTGTATCTCTCACTGTTTTCCACTAGACTCTCAATGCCGTTGTATCTCTCACTGTTCTCCACTAGACTCTCAATGCCCCTGTATCTCTCACTGTTCCCCACCAGACTCACAGTGTCCCTGTATCTCTCACTGTTCTCCACTAGACTCTCGGTGTCCCAGTATCTCTCACCGTTCTCCACTAGACTCTCAATGCCCTTGTATCTCTCATTGTTCTCCACCAGACTCTGTGTCCCTGTATCTCTCACTGTTCCCCACCAGACTCTGTGTCCCTGTATCACTCACTGCTCCCCACCAGACTCTCACTGTCCCTGTATCTCTCACTGCCCCTGTATCTCTCACTGTTCTCCATCAGACCCTGTGCCCCTGTATCTCTCACTGTTCTCCACTAGATTCTCAGTCCCCCTGTATCTCTCACTGTTCTCCACCAGACTCTCAGTGCCCCTGTATCTCTCACTGCCCCTGTATCTCTCACTGTTCTCCATCAGACCCTGTGCCCCTGTATCTCTCACTGTTCTCCACCAGACACTCAGTGTCCCTGTATCTCTCACTGTTCTCCACTAGACTCTCAATGCCCCTGTATCGCGCACTGTTCTCCACCAGACTCTCCATGACCCTGTATCTCTCACTGTTCTCCACTAGACTCTCAATGCCCCAGTATCTCTCACTGTTCTCCAACAGCCTCTCAGTGCCCCAGTATCTCTCACTGTTCTCCACTAGACGCTCAATGCCCCTGTATCTCTCACTGTTCTCCACTAGACTCTGTGTCCCCGTCTCTCTCATGGCTCTCCACTAGACTCTCACTGCCCCTGTATCTCTCACTGTTCTCCACTAGACTCAGTGCCCCTGTATCTCTCACTGTTCCCCACCAGACTCTCAGTGCCGCTGTATCTCTCACGGTTCTACACCAGCCTCTCAGTGCCCCAGTATCTCTCACTGTTCTCCACTAGACTCTCACTGCCCCTGTATCTCTCACTGTTCCCCACCAGACTCTGTGTCCCTGTATCTCTCACTGTTCCCCACCAGACTCTCAGTGCCCCTGTATCACTCACTGTTCTCCACCAGACTCTCACTGCCCCTGTATCTCTCACTGTTCTCCACTAGACTCTCAATGCCCCAGTATCTCTCACTGTTCTCCAACAGCCTCTCAGTGCCCCAGTATCTCTCACTGTTCTCCACCAGACTCTCAGTGCCCCTGTATCTCTCACTGCCCCTGTATCTCTCACTGTTCTCCATCAGATCCTGTGCCCCTGTATCGCGCACTGTTCTCCACCAGACTCTCCATGACCCTGTATCTCTCACTGTTCTCCACCAGACTCTCCATGACCCCGTATCTCTCACTGTTCTCCACTAGACTCTCAATGCCCCAGTATCTCTCACTGTTCTCCAACAGCCTCTCAGTGCCCCAGTATCTCTCACTGTTCTCCACTAGACGCTCAATGCCCCTGTATCTCTCACTGTTCTCCACTAGACTCTGTGTCCCCATCTCTCTCATGGCTCTCCACTAGACTCTCAGTGTCCCTGTATCTCTCACTGTTCTCCACTAGACTCTCGGTGTCCCAGTATCTCTCACTGTTCTCCACCAGACTCTAAGTGCCCCTGTATCTGTCACTGTTCTCCACTAGACTCTCAGTGTCCCTGTATCTCTCACTGTTCTCCACCAGACTCTAAGTGCCCCTGTATCTGTCACTGTTCTCCACCAGACTCTCAGTGCCCCTGTATCTCTCACTGTTCTCCACTAGACTCTCAGTTCCCCTGTATCTCTCACTGTTCCCTACCAGACTCTCAGTGCCCCTGTCTCTCTCACTGTTCTCCACTAGACTCTCAGTGCCCCTGTATGTCTCACTGTTCCCCACCAGACTCTCAGTGCCCCTGTATCTCTCACTGTTCTCCACCAGACTCTCAGTGCCCCTGTATCTCTCACCGTTCCCCACCAGACTCTCAGTGCCCCTGTATCTTTCACTGTTCTCCACCAGACTCTCAGTGCCCCTGTATCTCTCACTGTTCTCCACTAGACTCTCAGTGCCCCTATATCTCTCACTGTTCTCCACCAGACTCTCAGTGTCCCTGTATCTCTCACTGTTCCCCACCAGACTCAGTGCCCCTGTATCTCTCACCGTTCTCCACTAGACTCTCAATGCCCTTGTATCTCTCATTGTTCTCCACCAGACTTTCAGTGTCCCTGTATCCCTCACTGTTCCCCACCAGACTCTCACTGCCCCTGTATCTCTCACTGTTCTCCACTAGACTCTCAATGCCGCTGTATCTCTCACTGTTCTCCACTAGACTCTCAATGCCCCTGTATCTCTCACTGTTCCCCACCAGACTCTGTGTCCCTGGATCTCTCACTGTTCCCCACCAGACTCTCAGTGCCCCAGTATCTCTCACGGTTCTACACCAGCCTCTCAGTGCCCCAGTATCTCTCACTGTTCTCCACTAGACTCTCAATGCCCCTGTATCTATCACTGTTCTCCACCAGACTCACTGCCCCTGTACCTCTCACTGTTCTCCACCAGACTCTCACTGCCCCTGTATCTCTCACTGTTCTCCACGAGACTCTCAGTGTCCCTGTATCTCTCACTGTTCTCCACTAGACTCTCAATGCCCCTGTATCGCGCACTGTTCTCCACCAGACTCTCCATGACCCTGTATCTCTCACTGTTCTCCACTAGACTCTCAATGCCCCAATATCTCTCACTGTTCTCCACCAGCCTCTCAGTGCCCCAGCATCTCTCACTGTTCTCCACTAGACGCTCAATGCCCCTGTATCTCTCACTGTTCTCCACTAGACTCTGTGTCCCCGTCTCTCTCATGGCTCTCCACTAGACTCTCATTGCCCTGTATCTCTCACTGTTCTCCATTACACCCTCAGTATCCCAGTATCTCTCACGGTTCTACACCAGCCTCTCTGTGCCCCAGTATCTCTCACTGTTCTCCACTAGACTCTCACTGCCCCTGTATCTCTCACTGTTCTCCACTAGACTCTCAGTGTCCCTGTATCTCTCACTGTTCTCCACTAGACTCTCACTGCCCCTGTATCTCTCACTGTTCACCACCAGACTCTGTGTCCCTGCATCTCTCACTGTTCCCCACCAGACTCTGTGTCCCTGTATCCCTCACTGTTCCCCACCAGACACTCACTGCCTCTGTATCTCTCACTGTTCCCCACCAGACTCTGTGTCCCTGTATCTCTCACTGTTCTCCACTAGACTCTCAATGCCCCTGTATCTCTCACCGTTCTCCACCAGACTCAGTGCCCCTGCATCTCTCACGGTTCTACACCAGATTCTCAATGTCCCTGTATCTCTTACTGTTCTCCACTAGACTCTCATTGCCCCTGTATCTCTCACTGTTCCCCACCAGACTCTGTGTCCCTGTATCTCTCACTGTTCCCCACCAGACTCTCAGTGCCACTGTATCTCTCACTGTTCTCCACCAGACTCTCAGTGCCCCTGTATCTCTCACTGTTCTCCACCAGACTCTCAGTGTCCCTGTATCTCTCACTGTTCTCCACCAGACTCTCAATGCCCGTGCATCTCTCACTGTTCTCCACTAGACTCTCAATGCCTCTGTATCTCTCACTGTTCTCCACCAGACTCTCAATGCCCTTGTATCTCTCATTGTTCTCCACCAGACTCTGTGTCCCTGTATCTCTCACTGTTCCCCACCAGACTCACAGTGTCCCTGTATCTCTCACTGTTCTCCACTAGACTCTCGGTGTCCCAGTATCTCTCACCGTTCTCCACTAGACTCTCAATGCCCTTGTATCTCTCATTGTTCTCCACCAGACTCTGTGTCCCTGTATCTCTCACTGTTCCCCACCAGACTCTGTGTCCCTGTATCACTCACTGTTCCCCACCAGACTCTCACTGACCCTGTATCTCTCACTGCCCCTGTACCTCTAACTGTTCTCCATCAGACCCTGTGCCCCTGTATCTCTCACTGTTCTCCACCAGACACTCAGTGCCCCTGTATCTCTCACTGTTCTCCACTAGATTCTCAGTCCCCCTGTATCTCTCACTGTTCTCCACCAGACTCTCAGTGCCCCTGTATCTCTCACTGCCCCTGTATCTCTCACTGTTCTCCATCAGACCCTGTGCCCCTGTATCTCTCACTGTTCTCCACCAGACACTCAGTGTCCCTGTATCTCTCACTGTTCTCCACTAGACTCTCAATGCCCCTGTATCGCGCACTGTTCTCCACCAGACTCTCCATGACCCTGTATCTCTCACTGTTCTCCACTAGACTCTCAATGCCCCAGTATCTCTCACTGTTCTCCAACAGCCTCTCAGTGCCCCAGTATCTCTCACTGTTCTCCACTAGACGCTCAATGCCCCTGTATCTCTCACTGTTCTCCACTAGACTCTGTGTCCCCGTCTCTCTCATGGCTCTCCACTAGACTCTCACTGCCCCTGTATCTCTCACTGTTCTCCACTAGACTCAGTGCCCCTGTATCTCTCACTGTTCCCCACCAGACTCTCAGTGCCGCTGTATCTCTCACGGTTCTACACCAGCCTCTCAGTGCCCCAGTATCTCTCACTGTTCTCCACTAGACTCTCACTGCCCCTGTATCTCTCACTGTTCCCCACCAGACTCTGTGTCCCTGTATCTCTCACTGTTCCCCACCAGACTCTCAGTGCCCCTGTATCTGTCACTGTTCTCCACTAGACTCTCAGTGTCCCTGTATCTCTCACTGTTCTCCACCAGACTCTAAGTGCCCCTGTATCTGTCACTGTTCTCCACCAGACTCTCAGTGCCCCTGTATCTCTCACTGTTCTCCACTAGACTCTCAGTTCCCCTGTATCTCTCACTGTTCCCTACCAGACTCTCAGTGCCCCTGTCTCTCTCACTGTTCTCCACTAGACTCTCAGTGCCCCTGTATGTCTCACTGTTCCCCACCAGACTCTCAGTGCCCCTGTATCTCTCACTGTTCTCCACCAGACTCTCAGTGCCCCTGTATCTCTCACCGTTCCCCACCAGACTCTCAGTGCCCCTGTATCTTTCACTGTTCTCCACCAGACTCTCAGTGCCCCTGTATCTCTCACTGTTCTCCACTAGACTCTCAGTGCCCCTATATCTCTCACTGTTCTCCACCAGACTCTCAGTGTCCCTGTATCTCTCACTGTTCCCCACCAGACTCAGTGCCCCTGTATCTCTCACCATTCTCCACTAGACTCTCAATGCCCTTGTATCTCTCATTGTTCTCCACCAGACTTTCAGTGTCCCTGTATCCCTCACTGTTCCCCACCAGACTCTCACTGCCCCTGTATCTCTCACTGTTCTCCACTAGACTCTCAATGCCGCTGTATCTCTCACTGTTCTCCACTAGACTCTCAATGCCCCTGTATCTCTCACTGTTCCCCACCAGACTCTGTGTCCCTGGATCTCTCACTGTTCCCCACCAGACTCTCAGTGCCCCAGTATCTCTCACGGTTCTACACCAGCCTCTCAGTGCCCCAGTATCTCTCACTGTTCTCCACTAGACTCTCAATGCCCCTGTATCTATCACTGTTCTCCACCAGACTCACTGCCCCTATACCTCTCACTGTTCTCCACCAGACTCTCACTGCCCCTGTATCTCTCACTGTTTTCCACTAGACTCTCAATGCCGTTGTATCTCTCACTGTTCTCCACTAGACTCTCAATGCCCCTGTATCTCTCACTGTTCCCCACCAGACTCACAGTGTCCCTGTATCTCTCACTGTTCTCCACTAGACTCTCGGTGTCCCAGTATCTCTCACCGTTCTCCACTAGACTCTCAATGCCCTTGTATCTCTCATTGTTCTCCACCAGACTCTGTGTCCCTGTATCTCTCACTGTTCCCCACCAGACTCTGTGTCCCTGTATCACTCACTGCTCCCCACCAGACTCTCACTGTCCCTGTATCTCTCACTGCCCCTGTATCTCTCACTGTTCTCCATCAGACCCTGTGCCCCTGTATCTCTCACTGTTCTCCACCAGACACTCAGTGTCCCTGTATCTCTCACTGTTCTCCACTAGACTCTCAATGCCCCTGTATCGCACACTGTTCTCCACCAGACTCTCCATGACCCTGTATCTCTCACTGTTCTCCACTAGACTCTCAATGCCCCAGTATCTCTCACTGTTCTCCAACAGCCTCTCAGTGCCCCAGTATCTCTCACTGTTCTCCACTAGACGCTCAATGCCCCTGTATCTCTCACTGTTCTCCACTAGACTCTGTGTCCCCGTCTCTCTCATGGCTCTCCACTAGACTCTCACTGCCCCTGTATCTCTCACTGTTCTCCACTAGACTCAGTGCCCCTGTATCTCTCACTGTTCCCCACCAGACTCTCAGTGCCGCTGTATCTCTCACGGTTCTACACCAGCCTCTCAGTGCCCCAGTATCTCTCACTGTTCTCCACTAGACTCTCACTGCCCCTGTATCTCTCACTGTTCCCCACCAGACTCTGTGTCCCTGTATCTCTCACTGTTCCCCACCAGACACTCAGTGCCCCTGTATCACTCACTGTTCTCCACCAGACTCTCACTGCCCCTGTATCTCTCACTGTTCTCCACTAGACTCTCAATGCCCCAGTATCTCTCACTGTTCTCCAACAGCCTCTCAGTGCCCCAGTATCTCTCACTGTTCTCCACCAGACTCTCAGTGCCCCTGTATCTCTCACTGCCCTTGTATCTCTCACTGTTCTCCATCAGATCCTGTGCCCCTGTATCGCGCACTGTTCTCCACCAGACTCTCCATGACCCTGTATCTCTCACTGTTCTCCACCAGACTCTCCATGACCCCGTATCTCTCACTGTTCTCCACTAGACTCTCAATGCCCCAGTATCTCTCACTGTTCTCCAACAGCCTCTCAGTGCCCCAGTATCTCTCACTGTTCTCCACTAGACGCTCAATGCCCCTGTATCTCTCACTGTTCTCCACTAGACTCTGTGTCCCCATCTCTCTCATGGCTCTCCACTAGACTCTCAGTGTCCCTGTATCTCTCACTGTTCTCCACTAGACTCTCGGTGTCCCAGTATCTCTCACTGTTCTCCACCAGACTCTAAGTGCCCCTGTATCTGTCACTGTTCTCCACTAGACTCTCAGTGTCCCTGTATCTCTCACTGTTCTCCACCAGACTCTAAGTGCCCCTGTATCTGTCACTGTTCTCCACCAGACTCTCAGTGCCCCTGTATCTCTCACTGTTCTCCACTAGACTCTCAGTTCCCCTGTATCTCTCACTGTTCTCTACCAGACTCTCAGTGCCCCTGTCTCTCTCACTGTTCTCCACTAGACTCTCAGTGCCCCTGTATGTCTCACTGTTCCCCACCAGACTCTCAGTGCCCCTGTATCTCTCACTGTTCTCCACCAGACTCTCAGTGCCCCTGTATCTCTCACCGTTCCCCACCAGACTCTCAGTGCCCCTGTATCTTTCACTGTTCTCCACCAGACTCTCAGTGCCCCTGTATCTCTCACTGTTCTCCACTAGACTCTCAGTGCCCCTATATCTCTCACTGTTCTCCACCAGACTCTCAGTGTCCCTGTATCTCTCACTGTTCCCCACCAGACTCAGTGCCCCTGTATCTCTCACCGTTCTCCACTAGACTCTCAATGCCCTTGTATCTCTCATTGTTCTCCACCAGACTTTCAGTGTCCCTGTATCCCTCACTGTTCCCCACCAGACTCTCACTGCCCCTGTATCTCTCACTGTTCTCCACTAGACTCTCAATGCCGCTGTATCTCTCACTGTTCTCCACTAGACTCTCAATGCCCCTGTATCTCTCACTGTTCCCCACCAGACTCTGTGTCCCTGGATCTCTCACTGTTCCCCACCAGACTCTCAGTGCCCCAGTATCTCTCACGGTTCTACACCAGCCTCTCAGTGCCCCAGTATCTCTCACTGTTCTCCACTAGACTCTCAATGCCCCTGTATCTATCACTGTTCTCCACCAGACTCACTGCCCCTGTACCTCTCACTGTTCTCCACCAGACTCTGACTGCCCCTGTATCTCTCACTGTTCTCCACGAGACTCTCAGTGTCCCTGTATCTCTCACTGTTTTCCACTAGACTCTCAATGCCGTTGTATCTCTCACTGTTCTCCACTAGACTCTCAATTCCCCTGTATCTCTCACTGTTCCCCACCAGACTCACAGTGTCCCTGTATCTCTCACTGTTCTCCACTAGACTCTCGGTGACCCAGTATCTCTCACCGTTCTCCACTAGACTCTCAATGCCCTTGTATCTCTCATTGTTCTCCACCAGACTCTGTGTCCCTGTATCTCTCACTGTTCCCCACCAGACTCTGTGTCCCTGTATCACTCACTGCTCCCCACCAGACTCTCACTGTCCCTGTATCTCTCACTGCCCCTGTATCTCTCGCTGTTCTCCATCAGACCCTGTGCCCCTGTATCTCTCACTGTTCTCCACTAGATTCTCAGTCCCCCTGTATCTCTCACTGTTCTCCACCAGACTCTCAGTGCCCCTGTATCTCTCACTGCCCCTGTATCTCTCACTGTTCTCCATCAGACCCTGTGCCCCTGTATCTCTCACTGTTCTCCACCAGACACTCAGTGTCCCTGTATCTCTCACTGTTCTCCACTAGACTCTCAATGCCCCAGTATCTCTCACTGTTCTCCAACAGCCTCTCAGTGCCCCAGTATCTCTCACTGTTCTCCACTAGACGCTCAATGCCCCTGTACCTCTCACTGTTCTCCACTAGACTCTGTGTCCCCGTCTCTCTCATGGCTCTCCACTAGACTCTCACTGCCCCTGTATCTCTCACTGTTCTCCACTAGACTCAGTGCCCCTGTATCTCTCACTGTTCCCCACCAGACTCTCAGTGCCCCTGTATCACTCACTGTTCTCCACCAGACTCTCACTGCCCCTGTATCTCTCACTGTTCTCCACTAGACTCTCAATGCCCCAGTATCTCTCACTGTTCTCCAACAGCCTCTCAGTGCCCCAGTATCTCTCACTGTTCTCCACCAGACTCTCAGTGCCCCTGTATCTCTCACTGCCCCTGTATCTCTCACTGTTCTCCATCAGATCCTGTGCCCCTGTATCGCGCACTGTTCTCCACCAGACTCTCCATGACCCTGTATCTCTCACTGTTCTCCACCAGACTCTCCATGACCCCGTATCTCTCACTGTTCTCCACTAGACTCTCAATGCCCCAGTATCTCTCACTGTTCTCCACCAGACTCTGTGCCCCGATATCTCTCACTGTTCTCCACCAGACTCTCTGTGCCCCTGTCTCTCTCACTGATCTTTTGAGTATAAAAATTAGCAAGTCATGCTGCAGCTGTATAAGACCTTAGTCAGGCCACACTTGGATTATAATTCTGTATGCAACACTGCCAAAAGTTTGTGGAGACTTTGAAGGCAGGGTACAGAAGAGGTTTACCAGGATGTTGCCTGGTATGGAGGGCGTTAGCTATGAGGGGAGGTTGGATAAACTCAGTTTGTTCTCACTGGAATGACGGAGGTTGAATGGCGACCTCAAAGAAGTCTACAAAATTATGAGGGGCATGAACAGAGTGGATAGTAAGGGTGAGAGAGTCAATTACTAAGGGATATAGATTTAAGGTGTGAGGGACATAATTTAGAAGAGATGCGCAAGGAAAATTTTTTACACAGAGGATAGAGGGTGCCTGGAACTCGCTGCGGCGGAGTCTTGACAAATACAAAAATCGGATGGCAATAGACGGATACAGGCCCAGGAGGTGTAGAAGCTTTTAAGTTACGCGGACACCTTAGTCAACGTAGTCTTGGAGAGCCGAGGGGACTGGGCCTGTGCTGTACTTTTCTTTGTTCTAGACTCTTAATGATCCTGTAAATCTCGCTATTCTCCACCAGACTCAGTGCCCCTGTACCTCTCACTGTTCTCCACCAGATTCTCAGTCCCCCTATATCTCTCACTGTTCTCCACCAGACTCTGTCCCCTGTATCTCTCACTGTTATCCACCAGACTCTCAGTGCCACTGTATCTCTCACTGTTCTCCACCAGGACTCTGTGCCCCTGTATCTCTCACTGTTCTCCACCAGACTCTGTGTCGCTGTATCTCTCCCTGTTCTCCACCAGACTTTCAGTGCCCCTGTATCTCTCACTGTTCCCCACCAGACTGTGTGTCCCTGTATCTCTCACTGTTCCCCACTAGACTCTAAATGCCCCTGTATCTCTCACTGTTCTCCACTAGACTCTCAATGCCCCTGTATCTCTCACCGTTCTCCACTAGACTCTCAGTGCCCCAGTATCTCTCACTGTTCTCCACTAGACTCTCAGTGTCCCTGTATCTCTCTCAGTTCTCCTCCAGACTCTCACTGCCCCTGTATCTCTCACTGTTCCCCACTGGACTCTCAGTGCCCCTGTATCTCTCACTGTTCTCCACTAGACTCAGTGCCCCTGTATCTCTCACTGTTCTCCACCAGACTTTCAGTGTGCCTGTATCTCTCACTGTTCTCCACCAGAATCTGTGTCGCTGTATCTCTCCCTGTTCTCCACCAGACTTTCAGTGCCCCTGTATCTCTCACTGTTCCCCACCAGACTGTGTGTCCCTGTATCTCTCACTGTTCCCCACTAGACTCTAAATGCCCCTGTATCTCTCACTGTTCTCCACTAGACTCTCAATGCCCCTGTATCTCTCACCGTTCTCCACTAGACTCTCAGTGCCCCTGTATCTCTCACTGTTCTCCACTAGACTCTCAGTGTCCCTGTATCTCTCTCAGTTCTCCTCCAGACTCTCACTGCCCCTATATCTCTCACTGTTCCCCACTGGACTCTCAGTGCCCCTGTATCTCTCACTGTTCTCCACGAGACTCAGTGCCCCTGTATCTCTCACTGTTCTCCACCAGACTTTCAGTGTCCCTGTATCTCTCACTGTTCTCCACCAGACTCTCTGTGCCCCTGTATCTCTCACTGTTGTCCACCAGACTCTGTGTCGCTGTATCTCTCCCTCTTCTCCACCAGACTTTCAATGCCCCTGTATCTCTCACTGTTCTCCACCAGACTGTGTCCCTGTATTTCTCACTGTTCTCCCCTAGACCCTCAGTGCCCCTCTATCTCTCACTGTTCCCCACCAGACTTTGTGCCCCTGTATCTCTCACTGTTCTCCACTAGACTCTCAATGTCCCTGTATCTCTCACTGTTCTCCACTAGACTCTCAGTGTCCCAGTATCCCTCACTGTTCTCCACTAGACTCTCAGTGTCCCTGTATTTCTCACTGTTCTCCACTAGACTCTCAGTGTCCCTGTATCTCTCACTGTTCTCCACTAGACTCACAATGCCGCTGTATCTCTCACCGTTCTCCACTTGACTGTGTGCCCCTGTATCTCTCACTGTTCTCCACTAGACTCTCAATGCCCCTGTATCTCTCACTGTTCTCCACCAGACTCTCAGTGTCCCTGTATCTCTCACTGTTCTCCACTAGACTCTCAATGCGCCTGTATCTCTCACTGTTCGCCACTGGACTGTCAGTGTCCCTGTATCCCTCACTGTTCACCACTAGACTCTCAGTGTCCCAGTATCTCTCACTGTTCTCCACTAGACTGTCACTGCCCTGTATCTCTCACTGTTCTCAACCAGACTCTCAGTGCCCCTGTATCTCTCACTGGTCTCCACCAGCCTCTCAGTGTCCCTGTATCTCTCACTGTTCTCCACTAGACTCTCAGTGCCCCTGTATCTCTCACTGTTCTCCAGCAGACTCTCAGTGCCCCTGTATCTCTCACTGTTCACCACCAGACTCTCAATGCCCCTGTATCTCTCACTGTTCTCCAGCAGACTCTCACTGCCCCTGTATCTCTCACTGTTCTCCACCATACTCTCAGTGCCCCTGTATCTCTCACTGTTCTCCACTAGACGCTCATTGCCCCTGTATCTCTCACTGTTCTCCAGCAGACTCTCACTGCCCCTGTATCTCTCACTGTTCTCCACCAGACTCTCAGTGCCCCTGTATCTCTCACTGTTCTCCAGCAGACTCTCACTGTCCCTGTATCTCTCACTGTTCCCCACTGAACTCTCCGGGCACCTGTGTCTCTGTGTTCTCCAATAGACTCTCCGTGCCCCTGTGTCTCTCAGTGTTCTCCACTAGACTCTCAGTGCCCCTGTATCTCTCACTGTTCTCCACCAGACTCAGTGCCCCTGTATCTCTCACTGTTCTCCACTAGACTTTCAGTGTCCCTGTATCTCTCACTGTTCTCCACCAGACTCTCAGTTCCCCTGTATCGCTCACTGTCCTCCACTCGACTCTCAGTGCCCCTGTATCTCTCACTGTTCTCCACTAGACTGTCACTGCCCTGTATCTCTCACTGTTCTCCACCAGACTGTGTCCCTGTATCTCTCACTGTTCTCCCCTAGACTCTCAGTCCCCCTGTATCTCTCACTGTTCCCCACCAGACTGTGTGTCCATGTATCTCTCTCTGTTCCCCACTGGACTCAAAATGCCCCTGTATCTCTCACTGTTCTCCACTAGACTCTCAATGCCCTTGTATCTCTCACCATTCCCCACTAGACTCTCCGTGCCCCTGTATCTCTCACTGTTCTCCCCTAGACTCTCAGTCCCCCTGTATCTCTCACTGTTCCCCACAAGACTGTGTGTCCATGTATCTCTCTCTGTTCCCCACTAGACTCAAAATGCCCCTGTATCTCTCACTGTTCTCCACTAGACTCTCAATGCCCCTGTATCTCTCACCGTTCCCCACTAGATTCTCAGTGCCCCTGTATCTCTCAGTGTTCTCCACTAGACTCTCAGTGTCCCTGTATCTCTCCCTGTTCTCCTCCAGTCTCTCAGTGCCCCTGTATCCCTCACTGTTCTCCACCAGACTCTCACTGCCCCTGTATCTCTCACAGTTCTCCTCCAGTCTCTCACTGCCTCTGTATCTCTCACTGTTCTCCACCAGACTTTGTGCCCCTGTATCTCTCACTGCTCTCCACTAGACACTCACTGCCCCTGTATCTCTCACTGTTCCCCACTGGACTCTCAGAGCCCCTGTATCTCTCACTGTTCTCCACTAGACTCAGTGCTCCTGTATCTCTCACTGTTCTCCATCTGACTTACAGTGCCCGTGTATCTCTCACTGTTCTCCACCACACTCTCAATGTGCCAGTATCTCTCACTGTTCTCCACCAGACTCTCACTGCCCCTGTATCTCTCACAGTTCTCCACGAGTCTCTCACTGCCCCTGTATCTCTCACTGTTCCCCACTGGACTCTTCGTGCCCCTGTATCTCTCACTGTTCTCCACTGGACTCTCAGTGCCCCTGTATCACTTGCTGTCTCCATCAGACTCTCACTGCCCCTGTATCTCCCACTGTTCTCCACCAGACCTTGTGCCCCTGTATCTCTCACTGTTCTCCACTAGACTCTCAATGTCCCTGTATCTCTCACTGTTCTCCACTAGACTCTCAGTGTCCCAGTATCCCTCACTGTTCTCCACTAGACTCTCAGTGTCGCTGTATCTCTCACTGTTCTCCACTAGACTCACAATGCCGCTGTATCTCTCACCGTTCTCCACTTAACTCTGTGCCCCTGTATCTCTCACTGTTCTCCACTAGACTCTCAATGCCCCTGTATCCCTCACTGTTCACCACTAGACTCTCAGTGTCCCAGTATCTCTCATTGTTCTCCACTAGACTGTCACTGCCCTGTATCTCTCACTGTTCTCAACCAGACTCTCAGTGCCCCTGCATCTCTCACTGTTCTCCACCAGCCTCTCAGTGTCCCTGTATCTCTCAGTGTTCTCCAGCAGACTCTCAGTGCCCCTGTATCTCTCACTGTTCTCCACGAGACTCTCAGTGCCCCTGTATCTCTCACTGTTCTCCAGCAGACTCTCAGTGCCCCTGTATCTCTCACTGTTCACCACCAGACTCTCAATGCCCCTGTATCTCTCACTGTTCTCCAGCAGACTCTCACTGCCCCTGTATCTCTCACTGTTCTCCACCATACTCTCAGTGCCCCTGTATCTCTCACTGTTCTCCACTAGAAGCTCATTGCCCCTGTATCTCTCACTGTTCTCCAGCAGACTCTCACTGCCCCTGTATCTCTCACTGTTCTCCACCAGACTCTCAGTGCCTCTGTATCTCTCACTGTTCTCCAGCAGACTCTCACTGTCCCTGTATCTCTCAGTGTCCCTGTATCCCTCACTGTTCACCACTAGACTCTCAGTGTCCCAGAATCTCTCACTGTTCTCCACTAGACTGTCACTGCCCTGTATCTCTCACTGTTCTCAACCAGACTCTCAGTGCCCCTGTATCTCTCACTGGTCTCCACCAGCCTCTCAGTGTCCCTGTATCTCTCACTGTTCTCCACTAGACTCTCAGTGCCCCTGTATCTCTCACTGTTCTCCAGCAGACTCTCAGTGCCCCTGTATCTCTCACTGTTCACCACCAGACTCTCAATGCCCCTGTATCTCTCACTGTTCTCCAGCAGACTCTCACTGCCCCTGTATCTCTCACTGTTCTCCACCATACTCTCAGTGCCCCTGTATCTCTCACTGTTCTCCACTAGACGCTCATTGCCCCTGTATCTCTCACCGTTCTCCAGCAGACTCTCACTGCCCCTGTATCTCTCACTGTTCTCCACCAGACTCTCAGTGCCCCTGTATCTCACACTGTTCTCCAGCAGACTCTCACTGTCCCTGTATCTCTCACTGTTCCCCACTGAACTCTCCGGGCACCTGTGTCTCTGTGTTCTCCAATAGACTCTCCGTGCCCCTGTGTCTCTCAGTGTTCTCCACTAGACTCTCAGTGCCCCTGTATCTCTCACTGTTCTCCACCAGACTCAGTGCCCCTGGATCTCTCACTGTTCTCCACTAGACTTTCAGTGTCCCTGTATCTCTCACTGTTCTCCACCAGACTCTCAGTTCCCCTGTATCGCTCACTGTCCTCCACTCGACTCTCAGTGCCCCTGTATCTCTCACTGTTCTCCACTAGACTGTCACTGCCCTGTATCTCTCACTGTTCTCCACCAGACTGTGTCCCTGTATCTCTCACTGTTCTCCCCTAGACTCTCAGTCCCCCTGTATCTCTCACTGTTCCCCACCAGACTGTGTGTCCATGTATCTCTCTCTGTTCCCCACTAGACTCAAAATGCCCCTGTATCTCTCACTGTTCTCCACTAGACTCTCAATGCCCTTGTATCTCTCACCATTCCCCACTAGACTCTCCGTGCCCCTGTATCTCTCACTGTTCTCCCCTAGACTCTCAGTCCCCCTGTATCTCTCACTGTTCCCCACAAGACTGTGTGTCCATGTATCTCTCTCTGTTCCCCACTAGACTCAAAATGCCCCTGTATCTCTCACTGTTCTCCACTAGACTCTCAATGCCCCTGTATCTCTCACCGTTCCCCACTAGATTCTCAGTGCCCCTGTATCTCTCAGTGTTCTCCACTAGACTCTCAGTGTCCCTGTATCTCTCCCTGTTCTCCTCCAGACTCTCAGTGCCCCTGTATCCCTCACTGTTCTCCACCAGACTCTCACTGCCCCTGTATCTCTCACAGTTCTCCTCCAGTCTCTCACTGCCTCTGTATCTCTCACTGTTCTCCACCAGACTTTGTGCCCCTGTATCTCTCACTGTTCTCCACTAGACACTCACTGCCCCTGTATCTCTCACTGTTCCCCACTGGACTCTCAGACCCCCTGTATCTCTCACTGTTCTCCACTAGACTCAGTGCTCCTGTATCTCTCACTGTTCTCCATCTGACTTACAGTGCCCGTGTATCTCTCACTGTTCTCCACCACACTCTCAATGTGCCAGTATCTCTCACTGTTCTCCACCAGACTCTCACTGCCCCTGTATCTCTCACAGTTCTCCACGAGTCTCTCACTGCCCCTGTATCTCTCACTGTTCCCCACTGGACTCTTCGTGCCCCTGTATCTCTCACTGTTCTCCACTGGACTCTCAGTGCCCCTGTATCACTTGCTGTCTCCATCAGACTCTCACTGCCCCTGTATCTCCCACTGTTCTCCACCAGACCTTGTGCCCCTGTATCTCTCACTGTTCTCCACTAGACTCTCAATGTCCCTGTATCTCTCACTGTTCTCCACTAGACTCTCAGTGTCCCAGTATCCCTCACTGTTCTCCACTAGACTCTCAGTGTCCCTGTATCTCTCACTGTTCTCCACTAGACTCACAATGCCGCTGTATCTCTCACCGTTCTCCACTTAACTCTGTGCCCCTGTATCTCTCACTGTTCTCCACTAGACTCTCAATGCCCCTGTATCCCTCACTGTTCACCACTAGACTCTCAGTGTCCCAGTATCTCTCATTGTTCTCCACTAGACTGTCACTGCCCTGTATCTCTCACTGTTCTCAACCAGACTCTCAGTGCCCCTGCATCTCTCACTGTTCTCCACAAGCCTCTCAGTGTCCCTGTATCTCTCAGTGTTCTCCAGCAGACTCTCAGTGCCCCTGTATCTCTCACTGTTCTCCACGAGACTCTCAGTGCCCCTGTATCTCTCACTGTTCTCCAGCAGACTCTCAGTGCCCCTGTATCTCTCACTGTTCACCACCAGACTCTCAATGCCCCTGTATCTCTCACTGTTCTCCAGCAGACTCTCACTGCCCCTGTATCTCTCACTGTTCTCCACCATACTCTCAGTGCCCCTGTATCTCTCACTGTTCTCCACTAGAAGCTCATTGCCCCTGTATCTCTCACTGTTCTCCAGCAGACTCTCACTGCCCCTGTATCTCTCACTGTTCTCCACCAGACTCTCAGTGCCTCTGTATCTCTCACTGTTCTCCAGCAGACTCTCACTGTCCCTGTATCTCTCACTGTTCCTGTATCTCTCACTGTTCTCCACTGGACTCTCCGTGCCCCTGTATCTCTCACTGTTCCCCACTGGACTCTCCGGGCCCCTGTGTCTCTGTGTTCTCCAATAGACTCTCCGTGACCCTGTGACTCTTAGTGTTCTCCACTAGACTCTCAGTGTCCCTGTATCTCTCACTGTTCTCCACCAGATTCAGTGCCCCTGTATCTCTCACTGATCTCCACTAGACTTTCAGTGTCCTTGTATCTCTCACTGTTCTCCACCAGACTCTCAGTGTCCCTGTATCTCTCACTGTCCTCCACTAGACTCTCAATGCCCCTGTATCTCTCACTGTTCTCCACTAGAATGTCACTGCCCTGTAGCTCTCACTGTTCTCCACCAGCACTCTGTGCCCCTGTATCTCTCACTGTTCACCACCAGACTCTGTGTCGCTGTATCTCTCCCTGTTCTCCGCCAGACTTTCAGTGCCCCTGTATCTCTCACTGTTCTCCACCAGACTGTGTCCCTGTATCTCTCACTGTTCTCCCCTAGTCTCTCAGTGCCCCTGTATCTCTCACTGTTCCCCACCAGACTGTGTGTCCATGTATCTCTCTCTGTTCCCCACTAGACTCAAAATGCCCCTGTATCTCTCACTGTTCCCCACTGGACACTCAGTGCCCCTGTATCTCTCACTGTTCTCCACCAGACTTTCAGTGCCCCTGTATCTCACACTGTTCTCCACCAGAATCTCAATGTCCCTGTATCTCTCACTGTTCTCCACCAGACTGTGTGTCCATGTATCTCTCTCTGTTCCCCACTAGACTCAAAATGCCCCTGTATCTCTCACTGTTCTCCACTAGACTCTCAATGCCCCTGTATCTCTCACCGTTCCCCACTAGATTCTCAGTGCCCCTGTATCTCTCAGTGTTCTCCACTAGACTCTCAGTGTCCCTGTATCTCTCCCTGTTCTCCTCCAGACTCTCAGTGCCCCTGTATCCCTCACTGTTCTCCACCAGACTCTCACTGCCCCTGTATCTCTCACAGTTCTCCACCAGTCTCTCACTGCCTCTGTATCTCTCACTGTTCTCCACCAGACTTTGTGCCCCTGTATCTCTCACTGTTCTCCACTAGACACTCACTGCCCCTGTATCTCTCACTGTTCCCCACTGGACTCTCAGAGCCCCTGTATCTCTCACTGTTCTCCACGAGACTCAGTGCTCCTGTATCTCTCACTGTTCTCCACCTGACTTACAGTGCCCGTGTATCTCTCACTGTTCTCCACCACACTCTCAATGTGCCAGTATCTCTCACTGTTCTCCACCAGACTCTCAGTGCCCCTGTATCACTCACTGTTCTCCACCAGACTCTCACTGCCCCTGTATCTCTCACAGTTCTCCACGAGTCTCTCACTGCCCCTGTATCTCTCACTGTTCCCCACTGGACTCTCCGTGCCCCTGTATCTCTCACTGTTCTCCACTGGACTCTCAGTGCCCCTGTATCTCTTGCTGTCTCCATCAGACTCTCACTGCCCCTGTATCTCCCACTGTTCTCCACCAGACCTTGTGCCCCTGTATCTCTCACTGTTCTCCACTAGACTCTCAATGTCCCTGTATCTCTCACTGTTCTCCACTAGACTCTCAGTGTCCCAGTATCCCTCACTGTTCTCCACTAGACTCTCAGTGTCCCTGTATCTCTCACAGTTCTCCACTAGACTCACAATGCCGCTGTATCTCTCACCGTTCTCCACTTAACTCTGTGCCCCTGTATCTCTCACTGTTCTCCACTAGACTCTCAATGCCCCTGTATCTCTCACCGTTCCCCACTAGACTCTCAGTGCCCCTGTATCTCTCAGTGTTCTCCACTAGACTCTCAGTGTCCCTGTATCTCTCCCTGTTCTCCTTCAGACTCTCACTGTCCCTGTATCTCTCACTGTTCTCCACTGGACTCTCCGTGCCCCTGTATCTCTCACTGTTCCCCACTGGACTCTCCGGGCCCCTGTGTCTCTGTGTTCTCCAATAGACTCTCCGTGCCCCTGTGACTCTCCGTGTTCTCCACTAGACTCTCAGTGTCCCTGTATCTCTCACTGTTCTCCACCAGATTCAGTGTCCCTGTATCTCTCACTGTTCTCCACCAGACTCTCAGTGCCCCTGTATCTCTCACTGTCCTCCACTAGACTCTCAATGCCCCTGTATCTCTCACTGTTCTCCACTAGACTGTCACTGCCCTGGAGCTCTCACTATTCTCCACCAGGACTCTGTGCCCCTGTATCTCTCACTGTTCACCACCAGACTCTGTGTCGCTGTATCTCTCCCTGTTCTCCACCAGACTTTCAGTGCCCCTGTATCTCTCACTGTTCTCCACCAGACTGTGTCCCTGTATCTCTCACTGTTCTCCCCTAGTCTCTCAGTGCCCCTGTATCTCTCACTGTTCCCCACCAGACTGTGTGTCCATGTATCTCTCTCTGTTCCCCACTAGACTCAAAATGCCCCTGTATCTCTCACTGTTCCCCACTGGACACTCAGTGCCCCTGTATCTCTCACTGTTCTCCACCAGACTTTCAGTGCCCCTGTATCTCACACTGTTCTCCACCAGAATCTCAATGTCCCTGTATCTCTCACTGTTCTCCACCAGACTGTGTGTCCATGTATCTCTCTCTGTTCCCCACTAGACTCAAAATGCCCCTGTATCTCTCACCGTTCCCCACTAGATTCTCAGTGCCCCTGTATCTCTCAGTGTTCTCCACTCGACTCTCAGTGTCCCTGTATCTCTCCCTGTTCTCCTCCAGACTCTCAGTGCCCCTGTATCCCTCACTGTTCTCCACCAGACTCTCACTGCCCCTGTATCTCTCACAGTTCTCCACCAGTCTCTCACTGCCTCTGTATCTCTCACTGTTCTCCACCAGACTTTGTGCCCCTGTATCTCTCACTGTTCTCCACTAGACACTCACTGCCCCTGTATCTCTCACTGTTCCCCACTGGACTCTCAGAGCCCCTGTATCTCTCACTGTTCTCCACGAGACTCAGTGCTCCTGTATCTCTCACTGTTCTCCACCTGACTTACAGTGCCCGTGTATCTCTCACTGTTCTCCACCACACTCTCAATGTGCCAGTATCTCTCACTGTTCTCCACCAGACTCTCAGTGCCCCTGTATCACTCACTGTTCTCCACCAGACTCTCACTGCCCCTGTATCTCTCACAGTTCTCCACGAGTCTCTCACTGCCCCTGTATCTCTCACTGTTCCCCACTGGACTCTCCGTGCCCCTGTATCTCTCACTGTTCTCCACTGGACTCTCAGTGCCCCTGTATCTCTTGCTGTCTCCATCAGACTCTCACTGCCCCTGTATCTCCCACTGTTCTCCACCAGACCTTGTGCCCCTGTATCTCTCACTGTTCTCCACTAGACTCTCAATGTCCCTATATCTCTCACTGTTCTCCACTAGACTCTCAGTGTCCCAGTATCCCTCACTGTTCTCCACTAGACTCTCAGTGTCCCTGTATCTCTCACTGTTCTCCACTAGACTCACAATGCCGCTGTATCTCTCACCGTTCTCCACTTAACTCTGTGCCCCTGTATCTCTCACTGTTCTCCACTAGACTCTCAATGCCCCTGTATCTCTCACCGTTCCCCACTAGACTCTCAGTGCCCCTGTATCTCTCAGTGTTCTCCACTAGACTCTCAGTGTCCCTGTATCTCTCCCTGTTCTCCTTCAGACTCTCACTGTCCCTATATCTCTCACTGTTCTCCACTGGACTCTCCGTGCCCCTGTATCTCTCACTGTTCCCCACTGGACTCTCCGGGCCCCTGTGTCTCTGTGTTCTCCAATAGACTCTCCGTGCCCCTGTGACTCTCAGTGTTCTCCACTAGACTCTCAGTGTCCCTGTATCTCTCACTGTTCTCCACCAGATTCAGTGTCCCTGTATCTCTCACTGTTCTCCACCAGACTCTCAGTGTCCCTGTATCTCTCACTGTCCTCCACTAGACTCTCAATGCCCCTGTATCTCTCACTGTTCTCCACTAGACTGTCACTGCCCTGGAGCTCTCACTGTTCTCCACCAGGACTCTGTGCCCCTGTATCTCTCACTGTTCACCACCAGACTCTGTGTCGCTGTATCTCTCCCTGTTCTCCACCAGACTTTCAGTGCCCCTGTATCTCTCACTGTTCTCCACCAGACTGTGTCCCTGTATCTCTCACTTTTCTCCCCTAGTCTCTCAGTGCCCCTGTATCTCTCACTGTTCCCCACCAGACTGTGTGTCCATGTATCTCTCTCTGTTCCCCACTAGACTCAAAATGCCCCTGTATCTCTCACTGTTCTCCACTAGACTCTCAATGCCCCTGTATCTCTCACCGTTCCCCACTAGACTCTCAGTGCCCCTGTATCTCTCAGTGTTCTCCACTAGACTCTCAGTGTCGCTGTATCTCTCCCTGTTCTCCTTCAGACTCTCACTGCCCCTGTATCTCTCACTGTTCCCCACTGGACTCTCAGTGCCCCTGTATCTCTCACTGTTCTCCACCAGTCTCTCACTGCCCCTGTATCTCTCACTGTTCCCCACTAGACTCTCAGTGTCCCTGTATCTCTCACTGTTCTCCACTAGACTCACAATGCCGCTGTATCTCTCACCGTTCTCCACTTGACTCTGTGCCCCTGTATCTCTCACCGTTCTCCACCAGACTCTCAGTGTCCCTGTATCTCTCACTGTTCTCCACTAGACTCTCAATGCGCCTGTATCTCTCACTGTTCGCCACTAGACTGTCAGTGTCCCTGTATCCCTCACTGTTCACCACTAGACTCTCAGTGTCCCAGTATCTCTCACTGTTCTCCACTAGACTGTCACTGCCCTGTATCTCTCACTGTTCTCAACCAGACTCTCAGTGCCCCTGTATCTCTCACTGGTCTCCACCAGCCTCTCAGTGTCCCTGTACCTCTCACTGTTCTCCACTAGACTCTCAGTGCCCCTGTATCTCTCACTGTTCTCCAGCAGACTCTCAGTGCCCCTGTATCTCTCACTGTTCACCACCAGACTCTCAATGCCCCTGTATCTCTCACTGTTCTCCAGCAGACTCTCACTGCCCCTGTATCTCTCACTGTTCTCCACCATACTCTCAGTGCCCCTGTATCTCTCACTGTTCTCCACTAGACGCTCATTGCCCCTGTATCTCTCACTGTTCTCCAGCAGACTCTCACTGCCCCTGTATCTCTCACTGTTCTCCACCAGACTCTCAGTGCCCCTGTATCTCTCACTGTTCTCCAGCAGACTCTCACTGTCCCTGTATCTCTCACTGTTCCCCACTGAACTCTCCGGGCACCTGTGTCTCTGTGTTCTCCAATAGACTCTCCGTGCCCCTGTGTCTCTCAGTGTTCTCCACTAGACTCTCAGTGCCTCTGTATCTCTCACTGTTCTCCACCAGACTCAGTGCCCCTGTATCTCTCACTGTTCTCCACTAGACTTTCAGTGTCCCTGTATCTCTCACTGTTCTCCACCAGACTCTCAGTTCCCCTGTATCGCTCACTGTCCTCCAGTAGACTCTCAATGCCCCTGTATCTCTCACTGTTCTCCACTAGACTGTCACTGCCCTGTATCTCTCACTGTTCTCGACCAGGACTCTGGGCTCCTGTATCTCTCCCTGTTCTCCACCAGACTTTCAGTGCCCCTGTATCTCTCACTGTTCTCCACCAGACTGTGTCCCTGTATCTCTCACTGTTCTCCCCTAGACTCTCAGTCCCCCTGTATCTCTCACTGTTCCCCACCAGACTGTGTGTCCATGTATCTCTCTCTGTTCCCCACTAGACTCAAAATGCCCCTGTATCTCTCACTGTTCTCCACTAGACTCTCAATGCCCCTGTATCTCTCACCATTCCCCACTAGACTCTCCGTGCCCCTGTATCTCTCACTGTTCCCCACAGGACACTCAGTGCCCCTGTATCTCTCACTGTTCTCCACCAGACTTTCAGTGCCCCTGTATCTCACACTGTTCTCCACCAGAATCTCAATGTCCCTGTATCTCTCACTGTTCTCCACCAGACTGTGTGTCCATGTATCTCTCTCTGTTCCCCACTAGACTCAAAATGCCCCTGTATCTCTCACTGTTCTCCACTAGACTCTCAATGCCCCTGTATCTCTCACCGTTCCCCACTAGATTCTCAGTGCCCCTGTATCTCTCAGTGTTCTCCACTAGACTCTCAGTGTCCCTGTATCTCTCCCTGTTCTCCTCCAGACTCTCAGTGCCCCTGTATCCCTCACTGTTCTCCACCAGACTCTCACTGCCCCTGTATCTCTCACAGTTCTCCACCAGTCTCTCACTGCCTCTGTATCTCTCACTGTTCTCCACCAGACTTTGTGCCCCTGTATCTCTCACTGTTCTCCAGTAGACACTCACTGCCCCTGTATCTCTCACTGTTCCCCACTGGACTCTCAGAGCCCCTGTATCCCTCACTGTTCTCCACTAGACTCAGTGCTCCTGTATCTCTCACTGTTCTCCACCTGACTTACAGTGCCCGTGTATCTCTCACTGTTCTCCACCACACTCTCAATGTGCCAGTATCTCTCACTGTTCTCCACCAGACTCTCAGTGCCCCTGTATCACTCACTGTTCTCCACCAGACTCTCACTGCCCCTGTATCTCTCACAGTTCTCCACGAGTCTCTCACTGCCCCTGTATCTCTCACTGTTCCCCACTGGACTCTCCGTGCCTCTGTATCTCTCACTGTTCTCCACTGGACTCTCAGTGCCCCTGTATCTCTTGCTGTCTCCATCAGACTCTCACTGCCCCTGTATCTCCCACTGTTCTCCACCAGACCTTGTGCCCCTGTATCTCTCACTGTTCTCCACTAGACTCTCAATGTCCCTGTATCTCTCACTGTTCTCCACTAGACTCTCAGTGTCCCAGTATCCCTCACTGTTCTCCACTAGACTCTCAGTGTCCCTGTATCTCTCACTGTTCTCCACTAGACTCACAATGCCGCTGTATCTCTCACCGTTCTCCACTTAACTCTGTGCCCCTGTATCTCTCACTGTTCTCCACTAGACTCTCAATGCCCCTGTATCTCTCACTGTTCTCCACCAGACTCTCAGTGTCCCTGTATCTCTCACTGTTCTCCACTAGACTCTCAATGCGCCTGTATTTCTCACTGTTCGCCACTAGACTGTCAGTGTCCCTGTATCCCTCACTGTTCACCACTAGACTCTCAGTGTCCCAGTATCTCTCATTGTTCTCCACTAGACTGTCACTGCCCTGTATCTCTCACTGTTCTCAACCAGACTCTCAGTGCCCCTGCATCTCTCACTGTTCTCCACCAGCCTCTCAGTGTCCCTGTATCTCTCAGTGTTCTCCAGCAGACTCTCAGTGCCCCTGTATCTCTCACTGTTCTCCACTAGACTCTCAGTGCCCCTGTGTCTCTCACTGTTCTCCAGCAGACTCTCAGTGCCCCTGTATCTCTCACTGTTCACCACCAGACTCTCAATGCCCCTGTATCTCTCACTGTTCTCCAGCAGACTCTCACTGCCCCTGTATCTCTCACTGTTCTCCACCATACTCTCAGTGCCCCTGTATCTCTCACTGTTCTCCACTAGAAGCTCATTGCCCCTGTATCTCTCACTGTTCTCCAGCAGACTCTCACTGCCCCTGTATCTCTCACTGTTCTCCACCAGACTCTCAGTGCCTCTGTATCTCTCACTGTTCTCCAGCAGACTCTCACTGTCCCTGTATCTCTCACTGTTCTCCACTGGACTCTCCGTGCCCCTGTATCTCTCACTGTTCCCCACTGGACTCTCCGGGCCCCTGTGTCTCTGTGTTCTCCAATAGACTCTCCGTGCCCCTGTGACTCTCAGTGTTCTCCACTAGACTCTCAGTGTCCCTGTATCTCTCACTGTTCTCCACCAGATACAGTGCCCCTGTATCTCTCACTGTTCTCCACTAGACTTTCAGTGTCCCTGTATCTCTCACTGTTCTCCACCAGACTCTCAGTTCCCCTGTATCGCTCACTGTCCTCCACTCGACTCTCAGTGCCCCTGTATCTCTCACTGTTCTCCACTAGACTGTCACTGCCCTGTATCTCTCACTGTTCTCCACCAGACTGTGTCCCTGTATCTCTCACTGTTCTCCCCTAGACTCTCAGTCCCCCTGTATCTCTCACTGTTCCCCACCAGACTGTGTGTCCATGTATCTCTCTCTGTTCCCCACTAGACTCAAAATGCCCCTGTATCTCTCACTGTTCTCCACTAGACTCTCAATGCCCTTGTATCTCTCACCATTCCCCACTAGACTCTCCGTGCCCCTGTATCTCTCACTGTTCTCCCCTAGACTCTCAGTCCCCCTGTATCTCTCACTGTTCCCCACAAGACTGTGTGTCCATGTATCTCTCTCTGTTCCCCACTAGACTCAAAATGCCCCTGTATCTCTCACTGTTCTCCACTAGACTCTCAATGCCCCTGTATCTCTCACCGTTCCCCACTAGATTCTCAGTGCCCCTGTATCTCTCAGTGTTCTCCACTAGACTCTCAGTGTCCCTGTATCTCTCCCTGTTCTCCTCCAGACTCTCAGTGCCCCTGTATCCCTCACTGTTCTCCACCAGACTCTCACTGCCCCTGTATCTCTCACAGTTCTCCTCCAGTCTCTCACTGCCTCTGTATCTCTCACTGTTCTCCACCAGACTTTGTGCCCCTGTATCTCTCACTGTTCTCCACTAGACACTCACTGCCCCTGTATCTCTCACTGTTCCCCACTGGACTCTCAGAGCCCCTGTATCTCTCACTGTTCTCCACTAGACTCAGTGCTCCTGTATCTCTCACTGTTCTCCACTGGACTCTCAGTGCCCCTGTATCACTTGCTGTCTCCATCAGACTCTCACTGCCCCTGTATCTCCCACTGTTCTCCACCAGACCTTGTGCCCCTGTATCTCTCACTGTTCTCCACTAGACTCTCAATGTCCCTGTATCTCTCACTGTTCTCCACTAGACTCTCAGTGTCCCAGTATCCCTCACTGTTCTCCACTAGACTCTCAGTGTCCCTGTATCTCTCACTGTTCTCCACTAGACTCACAATGCCGCTGTATCTCTCACCGTTCTCCACTTAACTCTGTGCCCCTGTATCTCTCACTGTTCTCCACTAGACTCTCAATGCACCTGTATCCCTCACTGTTCACCACTAGACTCTCAGTGTCCCAGTATCTCTCATTGTTCTCCACTAGACTGTCACTGCCCTGTATCTCTCACTGGTCTCAACCAGACTCTCAGTGCCCCTGCATCTCTCACTGTTCTCCACCAGCCTCTCAGTGTCCCTGTATCTCTCAGTGTTCTCCAGCAGACTCTCAGTGCCCCTGTATCTCTCACTGTTCTCCACGAGACTCTCAGTGCCCCTGTATCTCTCACTGTTCTCCAGCAGACTCTCAGTGCCCCTGTATCTCTCACTGTTCACCACCTGACTCTCAATGCCCCTGTATCTCTCACTGTTCTCCAGCAGACTCTCACTGCCCCTGTATCTCTCACTGTTCTCCACCATACTCTCAGTGCCCCTGTATCTCTCACTGTTCTCCACTAGAAGCTCATTGCCCCTGTATCTCTCACTGTTCTCCAGCAGACTCTCACTGCCCCTGTATCTCTCACTGTTCTCCACCAGACTCTCAGTGCCTCTGTATCTCTCACTGTTCTCCAGCAGACTCTCACTGTCCCTGTATCTCTCACTGTTCCTGTATCTCTCACTGTTCTCCACTGGACTCTCCGTGCCCCTGTATCTCTCACTGTTCCCCACTGGACTCTCCGGGCCCCTGTGTCTCTGTGTTCTCCAATAGACTCTCCGTGACCCTGTGACTCTTAGTGTTCTCCACTAGACTCTCAGTGTCCCTGTATCTCTCACTGTTCTCCACCAGATTCAGTGCCCCTGTATCTCTCACTGATCTCCACTAGACTTTCAGTGTCCCTGTATCTCTCACTGTTCTCCACCAGACTCTCAGTGTCCCTGTATCTCTCACTGTCCTCCACTAGACTCTCAATGCCCCTGTATCTCTCACTGTTCTCCACTAGAATGTCACTGCCCTGTAGCTCTCACTGTTCTCCACCAGCACTCTGTGCCCCTGTATCTCTCACTGTTCACCACCAGACTCTGTGTCGCTGTATCTCTCCCTGTTCTCCGCCAGACTTTCAGTGCCCCTGTATCTCTCACTGTTCTCCACCAGACTGTGTCCCTGTATCTCTCACTGTTCTCCCCTAGTCTCTCAGTGCCCCTGTATCTCTCACTGTTCCCCACCAGACTGTGTGTCCATGTATCTCTCTCTGTTCCCCACTAGACTCAAAATGCCCCTGTATCTCTCACTGTTCCCCACTGGACACTCAGTGCCCCTGTATCTCTCACTGTTCTCCACCAGACTTTCAGTGCCCCTGTATCTCACACTGTTCTCCACCAGAATCTCAATGTCCCTGTATCTCTCACTGTTCTCCACCAGACTGTGTGTCCATGTATCTCTCTCTGTTCCCCACTAGACTCAAAATGCCCCTGTATCTCTCACTGTTCTCCACTAGACTCTCAATGCCCCTGTATCTCTCACCGTTCCCCACTAGATTCTCAGTGCCCCTGTATCTCTCAGTGTTCTCCACTAGACTCTCAGTGTCCCTGTATCTCTCCCTGTTCTCCTCCAGACTCTCAGTGCCCCTGTATCCCTCACTGTTCTCCACCAGACTCTCACTGCCCCTGTATCTCTCACAGTTCTCCACCAGTCTCTCACTGCCTCTGTATCTCTCACTGTTCTCCACCAGACTTTGTGCCCCTGTATCTCTCACTGTTCTCCACTAGACACTCACTGCCCCTGTATCTCTCACTGTTCCCCACTGGACTCTCAGAGCCCCTGTATCTCTCACTGTTCTCCACGAGACTCAGTGCTCCTGTATCTCTCACTGTTCTCCACCTGACTTACAGTGCCCGTGTATCTCTCACTGTTCTCCACCACACTCTCAATGTGCCAGTATCTCTCACTGTTCTCCACCAGACTCTCAGTGCCCCTGTATCACTCACTGTTCTCCACCAGACTCTCACTGCCCCTGTATCTCTCACAGTTCTCCACGAGTCTCTCACTGCCCCTGTATCTCTCACTGTTCCCCACTGGACTCTCCGTGCCCCTGTATCTCTCACTGTTCTCCACTGGACTCTCAGTGCCCCTGTATCTCTTGCTGTCTCCATCAGACTCTCACTGCCCCTGTATCTCCCACTGTTCTCCACCAGACCTTGTGCCCCTGTATCTCTCACTGTTCTCCACTAGACTCTCAATGTCCCTGTATCTCTCACTGTTCTCCACTAGACTCTCAGTGTCCCAGTATCCCTCACTGTTCTCCACTAGACTCTCAGTGTCCCTGTATCTCTCACTGTTCTCCACTAGACTCACAATGCCGCTGTATCTCTCACCGTTCTCCACTTAACTCTGTGCCCCTGTATCTCTCACTGTTCTCCACTAGACTCTCAATGCCCCTGTATCTCTCACCGTTCCCCACTAGACTCTCAGTGCCCCTGTATCTCTCAGTGTTCTCCACTAGACTCTCAGTGTCCCTGTATCTCTCCCTGTTCTCCTTCAGACTCTCACTGTCCCTGTATCTCTCACTGTTCTCCACTGGACTCTCCGTGCCCCTGTATCTCTCACTGTTCCCCACTGGACTCTCCGGGCCCCTGTGTCTCTGTGTTCTCCAATAGACTCTCCGTGCCCCTGTGACTCTCAGTGTTCTCCACTAGACTCTCAGTGTCCCTGTATCTCTCACTGTTCTCCACCAGATTCAGTGTCCCTGTATCTCTCACTGTTCTCCACGAGACTCTCAGTGCCCCTGTATCTCTCACTGTCCTCCACTAGACTCTCAATGCCCCTGTATCTCTCACTGTTCTCCACTAGACTGTCACTGCCCTGGAGCTCTCACTGTTCTCCACCAGGACTCTGTGCCCCTGTATCTCTCACTGTTCACCACCAGACTCTGTGTCGCTGTATCTCTCCCTGTTCTCCACCAGACTTTCAGTGCCCCTGTATCTCTCACTGTTCTCCACCAGACTGTGTCCCTGTATCTCTCACTGTTCTCCCCTAGTCTCTCAGTGCCCCTGTATCTCTCACTGTTCCCCACCAGACTGTGTGTCCATGTATCTCTCTCTGTTCCCCACTAGACTCAAAATGCCCCTGTATCTCTCACAGTTCCACACTGGACACTCAGTGCCCCTGTATCTCTCACTGTTCTCCACCAGACTTTCAGTGCCCCTGTATCTCACACTGTTCTCCACCAGAATCTCAATGTCCCTGTATCTCTCACTGTTCTCCACCAGACTGTGTGTCCATGTATCTCTCTCTGTTCCCCACTAGACTCAAAATGCCCCTGTATCTCTCACCGTTCCCCACTAGATTCTCAGTGCCCCTGTATCTCTCAGTGTTCTCCACTAGACTCTCAGTGTCCCTGTATCTCTCCCTGTTCTCCTCCAGACTCTCAGTGCCCCTGTATCCCTCACTGTTCTCCACCAGACTCTCACTGCCCCTGTATCTCTCACAGTTCTCCACCAGTCTCTCACTGCCTCTGTATCTCTCACTGTTCTCCACCAGACTTTGTGCCCCTGTATCTCTCACTGTTCTCCACTAGACACTCACTGCCCCTGTATCTCTCACTGTTCCCCACTGGACTCTCAGAGCCCCTGTATCTCTCACTGTTCTCCACGAGACTCAGTGCTCCTGTATCTCTCACTGTTCTCCACCTGACTTACAGTGCCCGTGTATCTCTCACTGTTCTCCACCACACTCTCAATGTGCCAGTATCTCACACTGTTCTCCACCAGACTCTCAGTGCCCCTGTATCACTCACTGTTCTCCACCAGACTCTCACTGCCCCTGTATCTCTCACAGTTCTCCACGAGTCTCTCACTGCCCCTGTATCTCTCACTGTTCCCCACTGGACTCTCCGTGCCCCTGTATCTCTCACTGTTCTCCACTGGACTCTCAGTGCCCCTGTATCTCTTGCTGTCTCCATCAGACTCTCACTGCCCCTGTATCTCCCACTGTTCTCCACCAGACCTTGTGCCCCTGTATCTCTCACTGTTCTCCACTAGACTCTCAATGTCCCTATATCTCTCACTGTTCTCCACTAGACTCTCAGTGTCCCAGTATCCCTCACTGTTCTCCACTCGACTCTCAGTGTCCCTGTATCTCTCACTGTTCTCCACTAGACTCTCAATGCCCCTGTATCTCTCACCGTTCCCCACTAGACTCTCAGTGCCCCTGTATCTCTCAGTGTTCTCCACTAGACTCTCAGTGTCCCTGTATCTCTCCCTGTTCTCCTTCAGACTCTCACTGTCCCTGTATCTCTCACTGTTCTCCACTGGACTCTCCGTGCCCCTGTATCTCTCACTGTTCCCCACTGGACTCTCCGGGCCCCTGTGTCTCTGTGTTCTCCAATAGACTCTCCGTGACCCTGTGACTCTTAGTGTTCTCCACTAGACTCTCAGTGTCCCTGTATCTCTCACTGTTCTCCACCAGATTCAGTGCCCCTGTATCTCTCACTGATCTCCACTAGACTTTCAGTGTCCCTGTATCTCTCACTGTTCTCCACCAGACTCTCAGTGTCCCTGTATCTCTCACTGTCCTCCACTAGACTCTCAATGCCCCTGTATCTCTCACTGTTCTCCACTAGAATGTCACTGCCCTGTAGCTCTCACTGTTCTCCACCAGCACTCTGTGCCCCTGTATCTCTCACTGTTCACCACCAGACTCTGTGTCGCTGTATCTCTCCCTGTTCTCCGCCAGACTTTCAGTGCCCCTGTATCTCTCACTGTTCTCCACCAGACTGTGTCCCTGTATCTCTCACTGTTCTCCCCTAGTCTCTCAGTGCCCCTGTATCTCTCACTGTTCCCCACCAGACTGTGTGTCCATGTATCTCTCTCTGTTCCCCACTAGACTCAAAATGCCCCTGTATCTCTCACTGTTCCCCACTGGACACTCAGTGCCCCTGTATCTCTCACTGTTCTCCACCAGACTTTCAGTGCCCCTGTATCTCACACTGTTCTCCACCAGAATCTCAATGTCCCTGTATCTCTCACTGTTCTCCACCAGACTGTGTGTCCATGTATCTCTCTCTGTTCCCCACTAGACTCAAAATGCCCCTGTATCTCTCACTGTTCTCCACTAGACTCTCAATGCCCCTGTATCTCTCACCGTTCCCCACTAGATTCTCAGTGCCCCTGTATCTCTCAGTGTTCTCCACTAGACTCTCAGTGTCCCTGTATCTCTCCCTGTTCTCCTCCAGACTCTCAGTGCCCCTGTATCCCTCACTGTTCTCCACCAGACTCTCACTGCCCCTGTATCTCTCACAGTTCTCCACCAGTCTCTCACTGCCTCTGTATCTCTCACTGTTCTCCACCAGACTTTGTGCCCCTGTATCTCTCACTGTTCTCCACTAGACACTCACTGCCCCTGTATCTCTCACTGTTCCCCACTGGACTCTCAGAGCCCCTGTATCTCTCACTGTTCTCCACGAGACTCAGTGCTCCTGTATCTCTCACTGTTCTCCACCTGACTTACAGTGCCCGTGTATCTCTCACTGTTCTCCACCACACTCTCAATGTGCCAGTATCTCTCACTGTTCTCCACCAGACTCTCAGTGCCCCTGTATCACTCACTGTTCTCCACCAGACTCTCACTGCCCCTGTATCTCTCACAGTTCTCCACGAGTCTCTCACTGCCCCTGTATCTCTCACTGTTCCCCACTGGACTCTCCGTGCCCCTGTATCTCTCACTGTTCTCCACTGGACTCTCAGTGCCCCTGTATCTCTTGCTGTCTCCATCAGACTCTCACTGCCCCTGTATCTCCCACTGTTCTCCACCAGACCTTGTGCCCCTGTATCTCTCACTGTTCTCCACTAGACTCTCAATGTCCCTGTATCTCTCACTGTTCTCCACTAGACTCTCAGTGTCCCAGTATCCCTCACTGTTCTCCACTAGACTCTCAGTGTCCCTGTATCTCTCACTGTTCTCCACTAGACTCACAATGCCGCTGTATCTCTCACCGTTCTCCACTTAACTCTGTGCCCCTGTATCTCTCACTGTTCTCCACTAGACTCTCAATGCCCCTGTATCTCTCACCGTTCCCCACTAGACTCTCAGTGCCCCTGTATCTCTCAGTGTTCTCCACTAGACTCTCAGTGTCCCTGTATCTCTCCCTGTTCTCCTTCAGACTCTCACTGTCCCTGTATCTCTCACTGTTCTCCACTGGACTCTCCGTGCCCCTGTATCTCTCACTGTTCCCCACTGGACTCTCCGGGCCCCTGTGTCTCTGTGTTCTCCAATAGACTCTCCGTGCCCCTGTGACTCTCAGTGTTCTCCACTAGACTCTCAGTGTCCCTGTATCTCTCACTGTTCTCCACCAGATTCAGTGTCCCTGTATCTCTCACTGTTCTCCACGAGACTCTCAGTGCCCCTGTATCTCTCACTGTCCTCCACTAGACTCTCAATGCCCCTGTATCTCTCACTGTTCTCCACTAGACTGTCACTGCCCTGGAGCTCTCACTGTTCTCCACCAGGACTCTGTGCCCCTGTATCTCTCACTGTTCACCACCAGACTCTGTGTCGCTGTATCTCTCCCTGTTCTCCACCAGACTTTCAGTGCCCCTGTATCTCTCACTGTTCTCCACCAGACTGTGTCCCTGTATCTCTCACTGTTCTCCCCTAGTCTCTCAGTGCCCCTGTATCTCTCACTGTTCCCCACCAGACTGTGTGTCCATGTATCTCTCTCTGTTCCCCACTAGACTCAAAATGCCCCTGTATCTCTCACTGTTCCCCACTGGACACTCAGTGCCCCTGTATCTCTCACTGTTCTCCACCAGACTTTCAGTGCCCCTGTATCTCACACTGTTCTCCACCAGAATCTCAATGTCCCTGTATCTCTCACTGTTCTCCACCAGACTGTGTGTCCATGTATCTCTCTCTGTTCCCCACTAGACTCAAAATGCCCCTGTATCTCTCACCGTTCCCCACTAGATTCTCAGTGCCCCTGTATCTCTCAGTGTTCTCCACTAGACTCTCAGTG
This sequence comes from Scyliorhinus torazame, assembly GCF_047496885.1. Taxonomy (NCBI): domain Eukaryota; kingdom Metazoa; phylum Chordata; class Chondrichthyes; order Carcharhiniformes; family Scyliorhinidae; genus Scyliorhinus; species Scyliorhinus torazame. Next base: position 124,995,887 of record NC_092709.1, read on the forward strand.
TCCCTGTATCTCTCCCTGTTCTCCTCCAGACTCTCAGTGCCCCTGTATCCCTCACTGTTCTCCACCAGACTCTCACTGCCCCTGTATCTCTCACAGTTCTCCACCAGTCTCTCACTGCCTCTGTATCTCTCACTGTTCTCCACCAGACTTTGTGCCCCTGTATCTCTCACTGTTCTCCACTAGACACTCACTGCCCCTGTATCTCTCACTGTTCCCCACTGGACTCTCAGAGCCCCTGTATCTCTCACTGTTCTCCACGAGACTCAGTGCTCCTGTATCTCTCACTGTTCTCCACCTGACTTACAGTGCCCGTGTATCTCTCACTGTTCTCCACCACACTCTCAATGTGCCAGTATCTCACACTGTTCTCCACCAGACTCTCAGTGCCCCTGTATCACTCACTGTTCTCCACCAGACTCTCACTGCCCCTGTATCTCTCACAGTTCTCCACGAGTCTCTCACTGCCCCTGTATCTCTCACTGTTCCCCACTGGACTCTCCGTGCCCCTGTATCTCTCACTGTTCTCCACTGGACTCTCAGTGCCCCTGTATCTCTTGCTGTCTCCATCAGACTCTCACTGCCCCTGTATCTCCCACTGTTCTCCACCAGACCTTGTGCCCCTGTATCTCTCACTGTTCTCCACTAGACTCTCAATGTCCCTATATCTCTCACTGTTCTCCACTAGACTCTCAGTGTCCCAGTATCCCTCACTGTTCTCCACTCGACTCTCAGTGTCCCTGTATCTCTCACTGTTCTCCACTAGACTCTCAATGCCCCTGTATCTCTCACCGTTCCCCACTAGACTCTCAGTGCCCCTGTATCTCTCAGTGTTCTCCACTAGACTCTCAGTGTCCCTGTATCTCTCCCTGTTCTCCTTCAGACTCTCACTGTCCCTGTATCTCTCACTGTTCTCCACTGGACTCTCCGTGCCCCTGTATCTCTCACTGTTCCCCACTGGACTCTCCGGGCCCCTGTGTCTCTGTGTTCTCCAATAGACTCTCCGTGCCCCTGTGACTCTCAGTGTTCTCCACTAGACTCTCAGTGTCCCTGTATCTCTCACTGTTCTCCACCAGATTCAGTGTCCCTGTATCTCTCACTGTTCTCCACCAGACTCTCAGTGCCCCTGTATCTCTCACTGTCCTCCACTAGACTCTCAATGCCCCTGTATCTCTCACTGTTCTCCACTAGACTGTCACTGCCCTGGAGCTCTCACTGTTCTCCACCAGGACTCTGTGCCCCTGTATCTCTCACTGTTCACCACCAGACTCTGTGTCGCTGTATCTCTCCCTGTTCTCCACCAGACTTTCAGTGCCCCTGTATCTCTCACTGTTCTCCACCAGACTGTGTCCCTGTATCTCTCACTTTTCTCCCCTAGTCTCTCAGTGCCCCTGTATCTCTCACTGTTCCCCACCAGACTGTGTGTCCATGTATCTCTCTCTGTTCCCCACTAGACTCAAAATGCCCCTGTATCTCTCACTGTTCTCCACTAGACTCTCAATGCCCCTGTATCTCTCACCGTTCCCCACTAGACTCTCAGTGCCCCTGTATCTCTCAGTGTTCTCCACTAGACTCTCAGTGTCGCTGTATCTCTCCCTGTTCTCCTTCAGACTCTCACTGCCCCTGTATCTCTCACTGTTCCCCACTGGACTCTCAGTGCCCCTGTATCTCTCACTGTTCTCCACCAGTCTCTCACTGCCCCTGTATCTCTCACTGTTCCCCACTAGACTCTCAGTGTCCCTGTATCTCTCACTGTTCTCCACTAGACTCACAATGCCGCTGTATCTCTCACCGTTCTCCACTTGACTCTGTGCCCCTGTATCTCTCACCGTTCTCCACCAGACTCTCAATGCGCCTGTATCTCCCACTGTTCGCCACTAGACTGTCAGTGTCCCTGTATCCCTCACTGTTCACCACTAGACTCTCAGTGTCCCAGTATCTCTCACTGTTCTCCACTAGACTGTCACTGCCCTGTATCTCTCACTGTTCTCAACCAGACTCTCAGTGCCCCTGTATCTCTCACTGGTCTCCACCAGCCTCTCAGTGTCCCTGTACCTCTCACTGTTCTCCACTAGACTCTCAGTGCCCCTGTATCTCTCACTGTTCTCCAGCAGACTCTCAGTGCCCCTGTATCTCTCACTGTTCACCACCAGACTCTCAATGCCCCTGTATCTCTCACTGTTCTCCAGCAGACTCTCACTGCCCCTGTATCTCTCACTGTTCTCCACCATACTCTCAGTGCCCCTGTATCTCTCACTGTTCTCCACTAGACGCTCATTGCCCCTGTATCTCTCACTGTTCTCCAGCAGACTCTCACTGCCCCTGTATCTCTCACTGTTCTCCACCAGACTCTCAGTGCCCCTGTATCTCTCACTGTTCTCCAGCAGACTCTCACTGTCCCTGTATCTCTCACTGTTCCCCACTGAACTCTCCGGGCACCTGTGTCTCTGTGTTCTCCAATAGACTCTCCGTGCCCCTGTGTCTCTCAGTGTTCTCCACTAGACTCTCAGTGCCCCTGTATCTCTCACTGTTCTCCACCAGACTCAGTGCCCCTGTATCTCTCACTGTTCTCCACTAGACTTTCAGTGTCCCTGTATCTCTCACTGTTCTCCACCAGACTCTCAGTTCCCCTGTATCGCTCACTGTCCTCCAGTAGACTCTCAATGCCCCTGTATCTCTCACTGTTCTCCACTAGACTGTCACTGCCCTGTATCTATCACTGTTCTCGACCAGGACTCTGGGCTCCTGTATCTCTCCCTGTTCTCCACCAGACTTTCAGTGCCCCTGTATCTCTCACTGTTCTCCACCAGACTGTGTCCCTGTATCTCTCACTGTTCTCCCCTAGACTCTCAGTCCCCCTGTATCTCTCACTGTTCCCCACCAGACTGTGTGTCCATGTATCTCTCTCTGTTCCCCACTAGACTCAAAATGCCCCTGTATCTCTCACTGTTCTCCACTAGACTCTCAATGCCCCTGTATCTCTCACCATTCCCCACTAGACTCTCCGTGCCCCTGTATCTCTCACTGTTCCCCACAGGACACTCAGTGCCCCTGTATCTCTCACTGTTCTCCACCAGACTTTCAGTGCCCCTGTATCTCACACTGTTCTCCACCAGAATCTCAATGTCCCTGTATCTCTCACTGTTCTCCACCAGACTGTGTGTCCATGTATCTCTCTCTGTTCCCCACTAGACTCAAAATGCCCCTGTACCTCTCACTGTTCTCCACTAGACTCTCAATGCCCCTGTATCTCTCACCGTTCCCCACTAGATTCTCAGTGCCCCTGTATCTCTCAGTGTTCTCCACTAGACTCTCAGTGTCCCTGTATCTCTCCCTGTTCTCCACCAGACTCTCACTGCCCCTGTATCTCTCACAGTTCTCCACCAGTCTCTCACTGCCTTTGTATCTCTCACTGTTCTCCACCAGACTTTGTGCCCCTGTATCTCTCACTGTTCTCCAGTAGACACTCACTGCCCCTGTATCTCTCACTGTTCCCCACTGGACTCTCAGAGCCCCTGTATCCCTCACTGTTCTCCACTAGACTCAGTGCTCCTGTATCTCTCACTGTTCTCCACCTGACTTACAGTGCCCGTGTATCTCTCACTGTTCTCCACCACACTCTCAATGTGCCAGTATCTCTCACTGTTCTCCACCAGACTCTCAGTGCCCCTGTATCACTCACTGTTCTCCACCAGACTCTCACTGCCCCTGTATCTCTCACAGTTCTCCACGAGTCTCTCACTGCCCCTGTATCTCTCACTGTTCCCCACTGGACTCTCCGTGCCCCTGTATCTCTCACTGTTCTCCACTGGACTCTCAGTGCCCCTGTATCTCTTGCTGTCTCCATCAGACTCTCACTGCCCCTGTATCTCCCACTGTTCTCCACCAGACCTTGTGCCCCTGTATCTCTCACTGTTCTCCACTAGACTCTCAATGTCCCTGTATCTCTCACTGTTCTCCACTAGACTCTCAGTGTCCCAGTATCCCTCACTGTTCTCCACTAGACTCTCAGTGTCCCTGTATCTCTCACTGTTCTCCACTAGACTCACAATGCCGCTGTATCTCTCACCGTTCTCCACTTAACTCTGTGCCCCTGTATCTCTCACTGTTCTCCACTAGACTCTCAATGCCCCTGTATCTCTCACTGTTCTCCACCAGCCTCTCAGTGTCCCTGTATCTCTCAGTGTTCTCCAGCAGACTCTCAGTGCCCCTGTATCTCTCACTGTTCTCCACTAGACTCTCAGTGCCCCTGTGTCTCTCACTGTTCTCCAGCAGACTCTCAGTGCCCCTGTATCTCTCACTGTTCACCACCAGACTCTCAATGCCCCTGTATCTCTCACTGTTCTCCAGCAGACTCTCACTGCCCCTGTATCTCTCACTGTTCTCCACCATACTCTCAGTGCCCCTGTATCTCTCACTGTTCTCCACTAGAAGCTCATTGCCCCTGTATCTCTCACTGTTCTCCAGCAGACTCTCACTGCCCCTGTATCTCTCACTGTTCTCCACCAGACTCTCAGTGCCTCTGTATCTCTCACTGTTCTCCAGCAGACTCTCACTGTCCCTGTATCTCTCACTGTTCTCCACTGGACTCTCCGTGCCCCTGTATCTCTCACTGTTCCCCACTGGACTCTCCGGGCCCCTGTGTCTCTGTGTTCTCCAATAGACTCTCCGTGCCCCTGTGACTCTCAGTGTTCTCCACTAGACTCTCAGTGTCCCTGTATCTCTCACTGTTCTCCACCAGATACAGTGCCCCTGTATCTCTCACTGATCTCCACTAGACTTTCAGTGTCCCTGTATCTCTCACTGTTCTCCACCAGACTCTCAGTGTCCCTGTATCTCTCACTGTCCTCCACTAGACTCTCAATGCCCCTGTATCTCTCACTGTTCTCCACTAGACTGTCACTGCCCTGTAGCTCTCACTGTTCTCCACCAGGACTCTGTGCCCCTGTATCTCTCACTGTTCACCACCAGACTCTGTGTCGCTGTATCTCTCCCTGTTCTCCACCAGACTTTCAGTGCCCCTGTATCTCTCACTGTTCTCCACCAGACTGTGTCTCTGTATCTCTCACTGTTCTCCCCTAGTCTCTCAGTGCCCCTGTATCTCTCACTGTTCCCCACCAGACTGTGTGTCCATGTATCTCTCTCTGTTCCCCACTAGACTCAAAATGCCCCTGTATCTCTCACTGTTCTCCACTAGACTCAGTGCTCCTGTAGCTCTCACTGTTCTCCACCAGACTTTCAGTGCCCCTGTATCTCTCACTGTTCTCCACCAGACTCTCAATGTCCCTGTATCTCTCACTGTTCTCCACCAGACTCTCAGTGCCCCTGTATCCCTCACTGTTCTCCACCAGACTCTCACTTGCCCCTGTATCTCTCACAGTTCTCCACCAGTCTCTCACTGCCCCTGTATCTCTCACTGTTCCCCACTGGACTCTCAGTGTCCCTGTATCTCTCACTGTTCTCCACCAGACTCTCAGTGTCCCTGTATCTCTCACTGTTCTCCACCAGACTCTCACTGCCCCTGTATCTCTCACAGTTCTCCACCAGTCTCTCACTGCCCCTGTATCTCGCACTGTTCCCCACTGGACTATCCGTGCCCCTTACCTCTCACTGTTCTCCACTGGACTCTCAGTGCCCCTGAATCTCTTGCTGTTCTCCATCAGACTCTCACTGCCCCTGTATCTCCCACTGTTCTCCACCAGACTTTGTGCCCCTGTATCTCTCACTGTTCTCCACTAGACTCTCACTGTCCCTGTATCTCTCACTGTTCTCCACTAAACTCTCAGAGTCCCAGTATCTCTCACTGTTCTCCACCTGACTCTCAGTGTCCCTGTTTCTCTCACTGTTCTCCACCAGACTCTCACTGCCCCTGTATCTCTCACTGTTCTCCACCAGACTCTCAGTGCCCCTGTATCTCTCACTGTTCTCCAGCAGACTCTCACTGTCCCTGTATCTCTCACTGTTCTCCACTGGACTCTCCGTGCCCCTGTATCTCTCACTGTTCCCCACTGGACTCTCCGGGCCCCTGTGTCTCTGTGTTCTCCAATAGACTCTCCGTGCCCCTGTGACTCTCAGTGTTCTCCACTAGACTCTCAGTGTCCCTGTATCTCTCACTGTTCTCCACCAGATTCAGTGCCCCTGTATCTCTCACTGATCTCCACTAGACTTTCAGTGTCCCTGTATCTCTCACTGTTCTCCACCAGACTCTCAGTGTCCCTGTATCTCTCACTGTCCTCCACTAGACTCTCAATGCCCCTGTATCTCTCACTGTTCTCCACTAGACTGTCACTGCCCTGTAGCTCTCACTGTTCTCCACCAGGACTCTGTGCCCCTGTATCTCTCACTGTTCACCACCAGACTCTGTGTCGCTGTATCTCTCCCTGTTCTCCACCAGACTTTCAGTGCCCCTGTATCTCTCACTGTTCTCCACCAGACTGTGTCCCTGTATCTCTCACTGTTCTCCCCTAGTCTCTCAGTGCCCCTGTATCTCTCACTGTTCCCCACCAGACTGTGTGTCCATGTATCTCTCTCTGTTCCCCACTAGACTCAAAATGCCCCTGTATCTCTCACTGTTCTCCACTAGACTCTCAATGCCCCTGTATCTCTCACCATTCCCCACTAGACTCTCAGTGCCCCTGTATCTCTCAGTGTTCTCCACTAGACTCTCAGTGCCCCTGTATCTCTCCCTGTTCTCCACTAGTCTCTCAATGCCGCTGTATCTCTTGCTGTTCTCCACAAGACTCTCAATGCCCCTGTATCTCTCACTGTTCTCCAGCAGATTCTCACTGCCCCTGTATCTCTCACTGTTCTCCACCATACTCTCAGTGCCCCTGTATCTCTCACTGTTCTCCAGCAGACTCTCACTGTCCCTGCATCTCTCACTGTTCCCCACTGGACTCTCCGGGCCCCTGTGTGTCTGTGTTCTCCAATAGACTCTCCGTGCCCCTGTGTCTCTCAGTGTTCTCCACTAGACTCTCAGTGCTCCTGTATCTCTCACTGTTCTCCACCAGACTCTCAGTTCCCCTGTATCGCTCACTGTCCTCCACTAGACTCTCAATGCCCCTGTATCTCTCACTGTTCTCCACTAGACTGTCACTGCCCTATATCTCTCACTGTTCTCGACCAGGACTCTGTGCCCCTGTATCTCTCACTGTTCTCCACTGGACTCTCAGTGCCCCTGTATCTCTTGCTCTTCTCCATCAGACTCTCACTGCCCCTGTATCTCCCACTGTTCTCCACCTGACTTTGTGCCCCGGTATCTCTCACTGTTGTCCACTAGACCCTCAATGTCCCTGTATCTGTCACTGTTCTCCACTAGACTCTCAGTGTCCCAGTATCCCTCACTGTCCTCCACTAGACTCTCAGTGTCCCTGTATCTCTCACTGTTCTCCACTAGACTCTCAGTGTCCCGGTATCTCTCACTGTTCTCCACTAGACTCACAATGCCGCTGTATCTCTCACCGTTCTCCACTTGACTCTGTGCGCCTGTATCTCGCACTGTTCTCCACTAGACTCTCAATGCCCCTGTATCTCTCACTGTTCTCCACCAGACTCTCAGTGCCCCTGTATCTCTCACTGTTCTCCAGCAGACTCTCACTGTCCCTGTATCTCTCACTGTTCTCCACTGGACTCTCCGTGCCCCTGTATCTCTCACTGTTCCCCACTGGACTCTCCGGGCCCCTGTGTCTCTGTGTTCTCCAATAGACTCTCCGTGCCCCTGTGACTCTCAGTGTTCTCCACTCGACTCTCAGTGTCCCTGTATCTCTCACTGTTCTCCACCAGATTCAGTGCCCCTGTATCTCTCACTGATCTCCACTAGACTTTCAGTGTCCCTGTATCTCTCACTGTTCTCCACCAGACTCTCAGTGTCCCTGTATCTCTCACTGTCCTCCACTAGACTCTCAATGCCCCTGTATCTCTCACTGTTCTCCACTAGACTGTCACTGCCCTGTAGCTCTCACTGTTCTCCACCAGGACTCTGTGCCCCTGTATCTCTCACTGTTCACCACCAGACTCTGTGTCGCTGTATCTCTCCCTGTTCTCCACCAGACTTTCAGTGCCCCTGTATCTCTCACTGTTCTCCACCAGACTGTGTCCCTGTATCTCTCACTGTTCTCCCCTAGTCTCTCAGTGCCCCTGTATCTCTCACTGTTCCCCACCAGACTGTGTGTCCATGTATCTCTCTCTGTTCCCCACTAGACTCAAAATGCCCCTGTATCTCTCACTGTTCTCCACTAGACTCTCAATGCCCCTGTATCTCTCACCATTCCCCACTAGACTCTCAGTGCCCCTGTATCTCTCAGTGTTCTCCACTAGACTCTCAGTGCCCCTGTATCTCTCCCTGTTCTCCACTAGTCTCTCAATGCCGCTGTATCTCTTGCTGTTCTCCACAAGACTCTCAATGCCCCTGTATCTCTCACTGTTCTCCAGCAGATTCTCACTGCCCCTGTATCTCTCACTGTTCTCCACCATACTCTCAGTGCCCCTGTATCTCTCACTGTTCTCCAGCAGACTCTCACTGTCCCTGCATCTCTCACTGTTCCCCACTGGACTCTCCGGGCCCCTGTGTGTCTGTGTTCTCCAATAGACTCTCCGTGCCCCTGTGTCTCTCAGTGTTCTCCACTAGACTCTCAGTGCTCCTGTATCTCTCACTGTTCTCCACCAGACTCTCAGTTCCCCTGTATCGCTCACTGTCCTCCACTAGACTCTCAATGCCCCTGTATCTCTCACTGTTCTCCACTAGACTGTCACTGCCCTATATCTCTCACTGTTCTCGACCAGGACTCTGTGCCCCTGTATCTCTCACTGTTCTCCACTGGACTCTCAGTGCCCCTGTATCTCTTGCTCTTCTCCATCAGACTCTCACTGCCCCTGTATCTCCCACTGTTCTCCACCTGACTTTGTGCCCCGGTATCTCTCACTGTTGTCCACTAGACCCTCAATGTCCCTGTATCTGTCACTGTTCTCCACTAGACTCTCAGTGTCCCAGTATCCCTCACTGTCCTCCACTAGACTCTCAGTGTCCCTGTATCTCTCACTGTTCTCCACTAGACTCTCAGTGTCCCGGTATCTCTCACTGTTCTCCACTAGACTCACAATGCCGCTGTATCTCTCACCGTTCTCCACTTGACTCTGTGCGCCTGTATCTCGCACTGTTCTCCACTAGACTCTCAATGCCCCTGTATCTCTCACTGTTCTCCACCAGACTCTCAGTGTCCCTGTATCTCTCACTGTTCTCCACTAGACTCAGTGCTCCTGTATCTCTCACTGTTCTCCACCTGACTTACAGTGCCCGTGTATCTCTCACTGTTCTCCACCACACTCTCAATGTGCCAGTATCTCTCACTGTTCTCCACCAGACTCTCAGTGCCCCTGTATCACTCACTGTTCTCCACCAGACTCTCACTGCCCCTGTATCTCTCACAGTTCTCCACGAGTCTCTCACTGCCCCTGTATCTCTCACTGTTCCCCACTGGACTCTCCGTGCCCCTGTATCTCTCACTGTTCTCCACTGGACTCTCAGTGCCCCTGTATCTCTTGCTGTCTCCATCAGACTCTCACTGCCCCTGTATCTCCCACTGTTCTCCACCAGACCTTGTGCCCCTGTATCTCTCACTGTTCTCCACTAGACTCTCAATGTCCCTGTATCTCTCACTGTTCTCCACTAGACTCTCAGTGTCCCAGTATCCCTCACTGTTCTCCACTAGACTCTCAGTGTCCCTGTATCTCTCACTGTTCTCCACTAGACTCACAATGCCGCTGTATCTCTCACCGTTCTCCACTTAACTCTGTGCCCCTGTATCTCTCACCGTTCCCCACTAGACTCTCAGTGCCCCTGTATCTCTCAGTGTTCTCCACTAGACTCTCAGTGTCCCTGTATCTCTCCCTGTTCTCCTTCAGACTCTCACTGTCCCTGTATCTCTCACTGTTCTCCACTGGACTCTCCGTGCCCCTGTATCTCTCACTGTTCCCCACTGGACTCTCCGGGCCCCTGTGTCTCTGTGTTCTCCAATAGACTCTCCGTGCCCCTGTGACTCTCAGTGTTCTCCACTAGACTCTCAGTGTCCCTGTATCTCTCACTGTTCTCCACCAGATTCAGTGTCCCTGTATCTCTCACTGTTCTCCACCAGACTCTCAGTGTCCCTGTATCTCTCACTGTCCTCCACTAGACTCTCAATGCCCCTGTATCTCTCACTGTTCTCCACTAGACTGTCACTGCCCTGGAGCTCTCACTGTTCTCCACCAGGACTCTGTGCCCCTGTATCTCTCACTGTTCACCACCAGACTCTGTGTCGCTGTATCTCTCCCTGTTCTCCACCAGACTTTCAGTGCCCCTGTATCTCTCACTGTTCTCCACCAGACTGTGTCCCTGTATCTCTCACTTTTCTCCCCTAGTCTCTCAGTGCCCCTGTATCTCTTACTGTTCCCCACCAGACTGTGTGTCCATGTATCTCTCTCTGTTCCCCACTAGACTCAAAATGCCCCTGTATCTCTCACTGTTCTCCACTAGACTCTCAATGCCCCTGTATCTCTCACCGTTCCCCACTAGACTCTCAGTGCCCCTGTATCTCTCAGTGTTCTCCACTAGACTCTCAGTGTCGCTGTATCTCTCCCTGTTCTCCTTCAGACTCTCACTGCCCCTGTATCTCTCACTGTTCCCCACTGGACTCTCAGTGCCCCTGTATCTCTCACTGTTCTCCACCAGTCTCTCACTGCCCCTGTATCTCTCACTGTTCCCCACTAGACTCTCAGTGTCCCTGTATCTCTCACTGTTCTCCACTAGACTCACAATGCCGCTGTATCTCTCACCGTTCTCCACTAGACTCTCAGTGTCCCAGTATCTCTCACTGTTCTCCACTAGACTGTCACTGCCCTGTATCTCTCACTGTTCTCAACCAGACTCTCAGTGCCCCTGTATCTCTCACTGGTCTCCACCAGCCTCTCAGTGTCCCTGTACCTCTCACTGTTCTCCACTAGACTCTCAGTGCCCCTGTATCTCTCACTGTTCTCCAGCAGACTCTCAGTGCCCCTGTATCTCTCACTGTTCACCACCAGACTCTCAATGCCCCTGTATCTCTCACTGTTCTCCAGCAGACTCTCACTGCCCCTGTATCTCACACTGTTCTCCACCATACTCTCAGTGCCCCTGTATCTCTCACTGTTCTCCACTAGACGCTCATTGCCCCTGTATCTCTCACTGTTCTCCAGCAGACTCTCACTGCCCCTGTATCTCTCACTGTTCTCCACCAGACTCTCAGTGCCCCTGTATCTCTCACTGTTCTCCAGCAGACTCTCACTGTCCCTGTATCTCTCACTGTTCCCCACTGAACTCTCCGGGCACCTGTGTCTCTGTGTTCTCCAATAGACTCTCCGTGCCCCTGTGTCTCTCAGTGTTCTCCACTAGACTCTCAGTGCCCCTGTATCTCTCACTGTTCTCCACCAGACTCAGTGCCCCTGTATCTCTCACTGTTCTCCACTAGACTTTCAGTGTCCCTGTATCTCTCACTGTTCTCCACCAGACTCTCAGTTCCCCTGTATCGCTCACTGTCCTCCAGTAGACTCTCAATGCCCCTGTATCTCTCACTGTTCTCCACTAGACTGTCACTGCCCTGTATCTCTCACTGTTCTCGACCAGGACTCTGGGCTCCTGTATCTCTCCCTGTTCTCCACCAGACTGTGTCCCTGTATCTCTCACTGTTCTCCCCTAGACTCTCAGTCCCCCTGTATCTCTCACTGTTCCCCACCAGACTGTGTGTCCATGTATCTCTCTCTGTTCCCCACTAGACTCAAAATGCCCCTGTATCTCTCACTGTTCTCCACTAGACTCTCAATGCCCCTGTATCTCTCACCATTCCCCACTAGACTCTCCGTGCCCCTGTATCTCTCACTGTTCCCCACAGGACACTCAGTGCCCCTGTATCTCTCACTGTTCTCCACCAGACTTTCAGTGCCCCTGTATCTCACACTGTTCTCCACCAGACTGTGTGTCCATGTATCTCTCTCTGTTCCCCACTAGACTCAAAATGCCCCTGTATCTCTCACTGTTCTCCACTAGACTCTCAATGCCCCTGTATCTCTCACCGTTCCCCACTAGATTCTCAGTGCCCCTGTATCTCTCAGTGTTCTCCACTAGACTCTCAGTGTCCCTGTATCTCTCCCTGTTCTCCTCCAGACTCTCAGTGCCCCTGTATCCCTCACTGTTCTCCACCAGACTCTCACTGCCCCTGTATCTCTCACAGTTCTCCACCAGTCTCTCACTGCCTCTGTATCTCTCACTGTTCTCCACCAGACTTTGTGCCCCTGTATCTCTCACTGTTCTCCAGTAGACACTCACTGCCCCTGTATCTCTCACTGTTCCCCACTGGACTCTCAGAGCCCCTGTATCCCTCACTGTTCTCCACTAGACTCAGTGCTCCTGTATCTCTCACTGTTCTCCACCTGACTTACAGTGCCCGTGTATCTCTCACTGTTCTCCACCACACTCTCAATGTGCCAGTATCTCTCACTGTTCTCCACCAGACTCTCAGTGCCCCTGTATCACTCACTGTTCTCCACCAGACTCTCACTGCCCCTGTATCTCTCACAGTTCTCCACGAGTCTCTCACTGCCCCTGTATCTCTCACTGTTCCCCACTGGACTCTCCGTGCCCCTGTATCTCTCACTGTTCTCCACCAGACTGTGTCCCTGTATCTCTCACTGTTCTCCCCTAGACTCTCAGTCCCCCTGTATCTCTCACTGTTCCCCACCAGACTGTGTGTCCATGTATCTCTCTCTGTTCCCCACTAGACTCAAAATGCCCCTGTATCTCTCACTGTTCTCCACTAGACTCTCAATGCCCCTGTATCTCTCACCATTCCCCACTAGACTCTCCGTGCCCCTGTATCTCTCACTGTTCCCCACAGGACACTCAGTGCCCCTGTATCTCTCACTGTTCTCCACCAGACTTTCAGTGCCCCTGTATCTCACACTGTTCTCCACCAGACTGTGTGTCCATGTATCTCTCTCTGTTCCCCACTAGACTCAAAATGCCGCTGTATCTCTCACCGTTCTCCACTTAACTCTGTGCCCCTGTATCTCTCACCGTTCCCCACTAGACTCTCAGTGCCCCTGTATCTCTCAGTGTTCTCCACTAGACTCTCAGTGTCCCTGTATCTCTCCCTGTTCTCCTTCAGACTCTCACTGTCCCTGTATCTCTCACTGTTCTCCACTGGACACTCAGTGCCCCTGTATCTCTCACTGTTCTCCACTAGACTCTCAGTGTCCCAGTATCCCTCACTGTTCTCCACTAGACTCTCAGTGTCCCTGTATCTCTCACTGTTCTCCACTAGACTCACAATGCCGCTGTATCTCTCACCGTTCTCCACTTAACTCTGTGCCCCTGTATCTCTCACCGTTCCCCACTAGACTCTCAGTGCCCCTGTATCTCTCAGTGTTCTCCACTAGACTCTCAGTGTCCCTGTATCTCTCCCTGTTCTCCTTCAGACTCTCACTGTCCCTGTATCTCTCACTGTTCTCCACTGGACTCTCCGTGCCCCTGTATCTCTCACTGTTCCCCACTGGACTCTCCGGGCCCCTGTGTCTCTGTGTTCTCCAATAGACTCTCCGTGCCCCTGTGACTCTCAGTGTTCTCCACTAGACTCTCAGTGTCCCTGTATCTCTCACTGTTCTCCACCAGATTCAGTGTCCCTGTATCTCTCACTGTTCTCCACCAGACTCTCAGTGTCCCTGTATCTCTCACTGTCCTCCACTAGACTCTCAATGCCCCTGTATCTCTCACTGTTCTCCACTAGACTGTCACTGCCCTGGAGCTCTCACTGTTCTCCACCAGGACTCTGTGCCCCTGTATCTCTCACTGTTCACCACCAGACTCTGTGTCGCTGTATCTCTCCCTGTTCTCCACCAGACTTTCAGTGCCCCTGTATCTCTCACTGTTCTCCGCCAGACTGTGTCCCTGTATCTCTCACTTTTCTCCCCTAGTCGCTCAGTGCCCCTGTATCTCTTACTGTTCCCCACCAGACTGTGTGTCCATGTATCTCTCTCTGTTCCCCACTAGACTCAAAATGCCCCTGTATCTCTCACTGTTCTCCACTAGACTCTCAATGCCCCTGTATCTCTCACCGTTCCCCACTAGACTCTCAGTGCCCCTGTATCTCTCAGTGTTCTCCACTAGACTCTCAGTGTCGCTGTATCTCTCCCTGTTCTCCTTCAGACTCTCACTGCCCCTGTATCTCTCACTGTTCCCCACTGGACTCTCAGTGCCCCTGTATCTCTCACTGTTCTCCACCAGTCTCTCACTGCCCCTGTATCTCTCACTGTTCCCCACTAGACTCTCAGTGTCCCTGTATCTCTCACTGTTCTCCACTAGACTCACAATGCCGCTGTATCTCTCACCGTTCTCCACTTGACTCTGTGCCCCTGTATCTCTCACCGTTCTCCACCAGACTCTCGGTGTCCCTGTATCTCTCACTGTTCTCCACTAGACTCTCAATGCGCCTGTATCTCTCACTGTTCGCCACTAGACTGTCAGTGTCCCTGTATCCCTCACTGTTCACCACTAGACTCTCAGTGTCCCAGTATCTCTCACTGTTCTCCACTAGACTGTCACTGCCCTGTATCTCTCACTGTTCTCAACCAGACTCTCAGTGCCCCTGTATCTCTCACTGGTCTCCACCAGCCTCTCAGTGTCCCTGTACCTCTCACTGTTCTCCACTAGACTCTCAGTGCCCCTGTATCTCTCACTGTTCTCCAGCAGACTCTCAGTGCCCCTGTATCTCTCACTGTTCACCACCAGACTCTCAATGCCCCTGTATCTCTCACTGTTCTCCAGCAGACTCTCACTGCCCCTGTATCTCTCACTGTTCTCCACCATACTCTCAGTGCCCCTGTATCTCTCACTGTTCTCCACTAGACGCTCATTGCCCCTGTATCTCTCACTGTTCTCCAGCAGACTCTCACTGCCCCTGTATCTCTCACTGTTCTCCACCAGACTCTCAGTGCCCCTGTATCTCTCACTGTTCTCCAGCAGACTCTCACTGTCCCTGTATCTCTCACTGTTCCCCACTGAACTCTCCGGGCACCTGTGTCTCTGTGTTCTCCAATAGACTCTCCGTGCCCCTGTGTCTCTCAGTGTTCTCCACTAGACTCTCAGTGCCCCTGTATCTCTCACTGTTCTCCACCAGACTCAGTGCCCCTGTATCTCTCACTGTTCTCCACTAGACTTTCAGTGTCCCTGTATCTCTCACTGTTCTCCACCAGACTCTCAGTTCCCCTGTATCGCTCACTGTCCTCCAGTAGACTCTCAATGCCCCTGTATCTCTCACTGTTCTCCACTAGACTGTCACTGCCCTGTATCTCTCACTGTTCTCGACCAGGACTCTGGGCTCCTGTATCTCTCCCTGTTCTCCACCAGACTGTGTCCCTGTATCTCTCACTGTTCTCCCCTAGACTCTCAGTCCCCCTGTATCTCTCACTGTTCCCCACCAGACTGTGTGTCCATGTATCTCTCTCTGTTCCCCACTAGACTCAAAATGCCCCTGTATCTCTCACTGTTCTCCACTAGACTCTCAATGCCCCTGTATCTCTCACCATTCCCCACTAGACTCTCCGTGCCCCTGTATCTCTCACTGTTCCCCACAGGACACTCAGTGCCCCTGTATCTCTCACTGTTCTCCACCAGACTTTCAGTGCCCCTGTATCTCACACTGTTCTCCACCAGACTGTGTGTCCATGTATCTCTCTCTGTTCCCCACTAGACTCAAAATGCCCCTGTATCTCTCACTGTTCTCCACTAGACTCTCAATGCCCCTGTATCTCTCACCGTTCCCCACTAGATTCTCAGTGCCCCTGTATCTCTCAGTGTTCTCCACTAGACTCTCAGTGTCCCTGTATCTCTCCCTGTTCTCCTCCAGACTCTCAGTGCCCCTGTATCCCTCACTGTTCTCCACCAGACTCTCACTGCCCCTGTATCTCTCACAGTTCTCCACCAGTCTCTCACTGCCTCTGTATCTCTCACTGTTCTCCACCAGACTTTGTGCCCCTGTATCTCTCACTGTTCTCCAGTAGACACTCACTGCCCCTGTATCTCTCACTGTTCCCCACTGGACTCTCAGAGCCCCTGTATCCCTCACTGTTCTCCACTAGACTCAGTGCTCCTGTATCTCTCACTGTTCTCCACCTGACTTACAGTGCCCGTGTATCTCTCACTGTTCTCCACCACACTCTCAATGTGCCAGTATCTCTCACTGTTCTCCACCAGACTCTCAGTGCCCCTGTATCACTCACTGTTCTCCACCAGACTCTCACTGCCCCTGTATCTCTCACAGTTCTCCACGAGTCTCTCACTGCCCCTGTATCTCTCACTGTTCCCCACTGGACTCTCCGTGCCCCTGTATCTCTCACTGTTCTCCACTGGACTCTCAGTGCCCCTGTATCTCTTGCTGTCTCCATCAGACTCTCACTGCCCCTGTATCTCCCACTGTTCTCCACCAGACTTGTGCCCCTGTATCTCTCACTGTTCTCCACTGGACTCTCAATGTCCCTGTATCTCTCACTGTTCTCCACTAGACTCTCAGTGTCCCAGTATCCCTCACTGTTCTCCACTAGACTCTCAGTGTCCCTGTATCTCTCACTGTTCTCCACTAGACTCACAATGCCGCTGTATCTCTCACCGTTCTCCACTTAACTCTGTGCCCCTGTATCTCTCACTGTTCTCCACTAGACTCTCAATGCCCCTGTATCTCTCACTGTTCTCCACCAGACTCTCAGTGTCCCTGTATCTCTCACTGTTCTCCACTAGACTCTCAATGCGCCTGTATCTCTCACTGTTCGCCACTAGACTGTCAGTGTCCCTGTATCCCTCACTGTTCACCACTAGACTCTCAGTGTCCCAGTATCTCTCATTGTTCTCCACTAGACTGTCACTGCCCTGTATCTCTCACTGTTCTCCACCAGACTCTCAGTGCCCCTGCATCTCTCACTGTTCTCCACCAGCCTCTCAGTGTCCCTGTATCTCTCAGTGTTCTCCAGCAGACTCTCAGTGCCCCTGTATCTCTCACTGTTCTCCACTAGACTCTCAGTGCCCCTGTATCTCTCACTGTTCTCCAGCAGACTCTCAGTGCCCCTGTATCTCTCACTGTTCACCACCAGACTCTCAATGCCCCTGTATCTCTCACTGTTCTCCAGCAGACTCTCACTGCCCCTGTATCTCTCACTGTTCTCCACCATACTCTCAGTGCCCCTGTATCTCTCACTGTTCTCCACTAGAAGCTCATTGCCCCTGTATCTCTCACTGTTCTCCAGCAGACTCTCACTGCCCCTGTATCTCTCACTGTTCTCCACCAGACTCTCAGTGCCTCTGTATCTCTCACTGTTCTCCAGCAGACTCTCAGTGCCCCTGTATCTCTCACTGTTCACCACCAGACTCTCAATGCCCCTGTATCTCTCACTGTTCTCCAGCAGACTCTCACTGCCCCTGTATCTCTCACTGTTCTCCACCATACTCTCAGTGCCCCTGTATCTCTCACTGTTCTCCAGCAGACTCTCAGTGCCCCTGTATCTCTCACTGTTCTCCACCATACTCTCAGTGCCCCTGTATCTCTCACTGTTCCCCACTGGACTCTCCGTGCCCCTGTATCTCTCACTGTTCTCCACTGGACTCTCAGTGCCCCTGTATCTCTTGCTGTCTCCATCAGACTCTCACTGCCCCTGTATCTCCCACTGTTCTCCACCAGACCTTGTGCCCCTGTATCTCTCACTGTTCTCCACTAGACTCTCAATGTCCCTGTATCTCTCACTGTTCTCCACTTGACTCTCAGTGTCCCAGTATCCCTCACTGTTCTCCACTAGACTCTCAGTGTCCCTGTATCTCTCACTGTTCTCCACTAGACTCACAATGCCGCTGTATCTCTCACCGTTCTCCACTTAACTCTGTGCCCCTGTATCTCTCACTGTTCTCCACTAGACTCTCAATGCCCCTGTATCTCTCACTGTTCTCCACCAGACTCTCAGTGTCCCTGTATCTCTCACTGTTCTCCACTAGACTCTCAATGCGCCTGTATCTCTCACTGTTCGCCACTAGACTGTCAGTGTCCCTGTATCCCTCACTGTTCACCACTAGACTCTCAGTGTCCCAGTATCTCTCATTGTTCTCCACTAGACTGTCACTGCCCTGTATCTCTCACTGTTCTCAACCAGACTCTCAGTGCCCCTGCATCTCTCACTGTTCTCCACCAGCCTCTCAGTGTCCCTGTATCTCTCAGTGTTCTCCAGCAGACTCTCAGTGCCCCTGTATCTCTCACTGTTCTCCACTAGACTCTCAGTGCCCCTGTATCTCTCACTGTTCTCCAGCAGACTCTCAGTGCCCCTGTATCTCTCACTGTTCACCACCAGACTCTCAATGCCCCTGTATCTCTCACTGTTCTCCAGCAGACTCTCACTGCCCCTGTATCTCTCACTGTTCTCCACCATACTCTCAGTGCCCCTGTATCTCTCACTGTTCTCCACTAGAAGCTCATTGCCCCTGTATCTCTCACTGTTCTCCAGCAGACTCTCACTGCCCCTGTATCTCTCACTGTTCTCCACCAGACTCTCAGTGCCTCTGTATCTCTCACTGTTCTCCAGCAGACTCTCAGTGCCCCTGTATCTCTCACTGTTCACCACCAGACTCTCAATGCCCCTGTATCTCTCACTGTTCTCCAGCCGACTCTCACTGCCCCTGTATCTCTCACTGTTCTCCACCATACTCTCAGTGCCCCTGTATCTCTCACTGTTCTCCAGCAGACTCTCAGTGCCCCTGTATCTCTCACTGTTCACCACCAGACTCTCAATGCCCCTGTATCTCTCACTGTTCTCCAGCAGACTCTCACTGCCCCTGTATCTCTCACTGTTCTCCACCATACTCTCAGTGCCCCTGTATCTCTCACTGTTCTCCACTAGACGCTCATTGCCCCTGTATCTCTCACTGTTCTCCAGCAGACTCTCACTGCCCCTGTATCTCTCACTGTTCTCCACTGAACTCTCCGGGCACCTGTGTCTCTGTGTTCTCCAATAGACTCTCCGTGCCCCTGTGTCTCTCAGTGTTCTCCACTAGACGCTCAGTGCCCCTGTATCTCTCACTGTTCTCCACTAGACTCACAATGCCGCTGTATCTCTCACCGTTCTCCACTTAACTCTGTGCCCCTGTATCTCTCACTGTTCTCCACTAGACTCTCAATGCCCCTGTATCCCTCACTGTTCACCACTAGACTCTCAGTGTCCCAGTATCTCTCATTGTTCTCCACTAGACTGTCACTGCCCTGTATCTCTCACTGTTCTCAACCAGACTCTCAGTGCCCCTGCATCTCTCACTGTTCTCCACCAGCCTCTCAGTGTCCCTGTATCTCTCAGTGTTCTCCAGCAGACTCTCAGTGCCCCTGTATCTCTCACTGTTCTCCACTAGACTCTCAGTGCCCCTGTATCTCTCACTGTTCTCCAGCAGACTCTCAGTGCCCCTGTTTCTCTCACTGTTCACCACCAGACTCTCAATGCCCCTGTATCTCTCACTGTTCTCCAGCAGACTCTCACTGCCCCTGTATCTCTCACTGTTCTCCACCATACTCTCAGTGCCCCTGTATCTCTCACTGTTCGCCACTAGACTGTCAGTGTCCCTGTATCCCTCACTGTTCACCACTAGACTCTCAGTGTCCCAGTATCTCTCACTGTTCTCCACTAGACTGTCACTGCCCTGTATCTCTCACTGTTCTCAACCAGACTCTCAGTGCCCCTGTATCTCTCACTGGTCTCCACCAGCCTCTCAGTGTCCCTGTACCTCTCACTGTTCTCCACTAGACTCTCAGTGCCCCTGTATCTCTCACTGTTCTCCAGCAGACTCTCAGTGCCCCTGTATCTCTCACTGTTCACCACCAGACTCTCAATGCCCCTGTATCTCTCACTGTTCTCCAGCAGACTCTCACTGCCCCTGTATCTCTCACTGTTCTCCACCAGACTCTCAATGCCCCTGTATCTCTCACTGTTCTCCAGCCGACTCTCACTGCCCCTGTATCTCTCACTGTTCTCCACCATACTCTCAGTGCCCCTGTATCTCTCACTGTTCTCCAGCAGACTCTCAGTGCCCCTGTATCTCTCACTGTTCACCACCAGACTCTCAATGCCCCTGTATCTCTCACTGTTCTCCAGCAGACTCTCACTGCCCCTGTATCTCTCACTGTTCTCCACCATACTCTCAGTGCCCCTGTATCTCTCACTGTTCTCCACTAGACGCTCATTGCCCCTGTATCTCTCACTGTTCTCCAGCAGACTCTCACTGCCCCTGTATCTCTCACTGTTCTCCACTGAACTCTCCGGGCACCTGTGTCTCTGTGTTCTCCAATAGACTCTCCGTGCCCCTGTGTCTCTCAGTGTTCTCCACTAGACGCTCAGTGCCCCTGTATCTCTCACTGTTCTCCACTAGACTCACAATGCCGCTGTATCTCTCACCGTTCTCCACTTAACTCTGTGCCCCTGTATCTCTCACTGTTCTCCACTAGACTCTCAATGCCCCTGTATCCCTCACTGTTCACCACTAGACTCTCAGTGTCCCAGTATCTCTCATTGTTCTCCACTAGACTGTCACTGCCCTGTATCTCTCACTGTTCTCAACCAGACTCTCAGTGCCCCTGCATCTCTCACTGTTCTCCACCAGCCTCTCAGTGTCCCTGTATCTCTCAGTGTTCTCCAGCAGACTCTCAGTGCCCCTGTATCTCTCACTGTTCTCCACTAGACTCTCAGTGCCCCTGTATCTCTCACTGTTCTCCAGCAGACTCTCAGTGCCCCTGTTTCTCTCACTGTTCACCACCAGACTCTCAATGCCCCTGTATCTCTCACTGTTCTCCAGCAGACTCTCACTGCCCCTGTATCTCTCACTGTTCTCCACCATACTCTCAGTGCCCCTGTATCTCTCACTGTTCGCCACTAGACTGTCAGTGTCCCTGTATCCCTCACTGTTCACCACTAGACTCTCAGTGTCCCAGTATCTCTCACTGTTCTCCACTAGACTGTCACTGCCCTGTATCTCTCACTGTTCTCAACCAGACTCTCAGTGCCCCTGTATCTCTCACTGGTCTCCACCAGCCTCTCAGTGTCCCTGTACCTCTCACTGTTCTCCACTAGACTCTCAGTGCCCCTGTATCTCTCACTGTTCTCCAGCAGACTCTCAGTGCCCCTGTATCTCTCACTGTTCACCACCAGACTCTCAATGCCCCTGTATCTCTCACTGTTCTCCAGCAGACTCTCACTGCCCCTGTATCTCTCACTGTTCTCCACCATACTCTCAGTGCCCCTGTATCTCTCACTGTTCTCCACCAGACTCTCAGTGCCCCTGTATCTCTCACTGTTCTCCAGCAGACTCTCACTGTCCCTGTATCTCTCACTGTTCCCCACTGAACTCTCCGGGCACCTGTGTCTCTGTGTTCTCCAATAGACTCTCCGTGCCCCTGTGTCTCTCAGTGTTCTCCACTAGACTCTCAGTGCCCCTGTATCTCTCACTGTTCTCCACCAGACTCAGTGCCCCTGTATCTCTCACTGTTCTCCACTAGACTTTCAGTGTCCCTGTATCTCTCACTGTTCTCCACCAGACTCTCAGTTCCCCTGTATCGCTCACTGTCCTCCAGTAGACTCTCAATGCCCCTGTATCTCTCACTGTTCTCCACTAGACTGTCACTGCCCTGTATCTCTCACTGTTCTCGACCAGGACTCTGGGCTCCTGTATCTCTCCCTGTTCTCCACCAGACTTTCAGTGCCCCTGTATCTCTCACTGTTCTCCACCAGACTGTGTCCCTGTATCTCTCACTGTTCTCCCCTAGACTCTCAATCCCCCTGTATCTCTCACTGTTCCCCACCAGACTGTGTGTCCATGTATCTCTCTCTGTTCCCCACTAGACTCAAAATGCCCCTGTATCTCTCACCATTCCCCACTAGACTCTCCGTGCCCCTGTATCTCTCACTGTTCCCCACTGGACACTCAGTGCCCCTGTATCTCTCACTGTTCTCCACCAGACTTTCAGTGCCCCTGTATCTCACACTGTTCTCCACCAGAATCTCAATGTCCCTGTATCTCTCACTGTTCTCCACCAGACTGTGTGTCCATGTATCTCTCTCTGTTCCCCACTAGACTCAAAATGCCCCTGTATCTCTCACTGTTCTCCACTAGACTCTCAATGCCCCTGTATCTCTCACCGTTCCCCACTAGATTCTCAGTGCCCCTGTATCTCTCAGTGTTCTCCACTAGACTCTCAGTGTCCCTGTATCTCTCCCTGTTCTCCTCCAGTCTCTCAGTGCCCCTGTATCCCTCACTGTTCTCCACCAGACTCTCACTGCCCCTGTATCTCTCACAGTTCTCCACCAGTCTCTCACTGCCTCTGTATCTCTCACTGTTCTCCACCAGACTTTGTACCCCTGTATCTCTCACTGTTCTCCAGTAGACACTCACTGCCCCTGTATCTCTCACTGTTCCCCACTGGACTCTCAGAGCCCCTGTATCCCTCACTGTTCTCCACTAGACTCAGTGCTCCTGTATCTCTCACTGTTCTCCACCTGACTTACAGTGCCCGTGTATCTCTCACTGTTCTCCACCAGACTCTCAGTGCCCCTGTATCACTCACTGTTCTCCACCAGACTCTCACTGCCCCTGTATCTCTCACAGTTCTCCACGAGTCTCTCACTGCCCCTGTATCTCTCACTGTTCTCCACTAGACTCTCAATGCGCCTGTATCTCTCACTGTTCGCCACTAGACTGTCAGTGTCCCTGTATCCCTCACTGTTCACCACTAGACTCTCAGTGTCCCAGTATCTCTCATTGTTCTCCACTAGACTGTCACTGCCCTGTATCTCTCACTGTTCTCAACCAGACTCTCAGTGCCCCTGCATCTCTCACTGTTCTCCACCAGCCTCTCAGTGTCCCTGTATCTCTCAGTGTTCTCCAGCAGACTCTCAGTGCCCCTGTACCTCTCACTGTTCTCCACTAGACTCTCAGTGCCCCTGTATCTCTCACTGTTCTCCAGCAGACTCTCAGTGCCCCTGTATCTCTCACTGTTCACCACCAGACTCTCAATGCCCCTGTATCTCTCACTGTTCTCCAGCAGACTCTCACTGCCCCTGTATCTCTCACTGTTCTCCACCATACTCTCAGTGCCCCTGTATCTCTCACTGTTCTCCACTAGAAGCTCATTGCCCCTGTATCTCTCACTGTTCTCCAGCAGACTCTCACTGCCCCTGTATCTCTCACTGTTCTCCACCAGACTCTCAGTGCCTCTGTATCTCTCACTGTTCTCCACTAGACTCTCAGTGCCCCTGTATCTCTCACTGTTCTCCAGCAGACTCTCAGTGCCCCTGTATCTCTCACTGTTCACCACCAGACTCTCAATGCCCCTGTATCTCTCACTGTTCTCCAGCAGACTCTCACTGCCCCTGTATCTCTCACTGTTCTCCACCATACTCTCAGTGCCCCTGTATCTCTCACTGTTCTCCACTAGAAGCTCATTGCCCCTGTATCTCTCACTGTTCTCCAGCAGACTCTCACTGCCCCTGTATCTCTCACTGTTCTCCACCAGACTCTCAGTGCCTCTGTATCTCTCACTGTTCTCCAGCAGACTCTCAGTGCCCCTGTATCTCTCACTGTTCACCACCAGACTCTCAATGCCCCTGTATCTCTCACTGTTCTCCAGCAGACTCTCACTGCCCCTGTATCTCTCACTGTTCTCCACCATACTCTCAGTGCCCCTGTATCTCTCACTGTTCTCCACTAGACGCTCATTGCCCCTGTATCTCTCACTGTTCTCCAGCAGACTCTCACTGCCCCTGTATCTCTCACTGTTCTACACCAGACTCTCAGTGCCCCTGTATCTCTCACTGTTCTCCAGCAGACTCTCACTGTCCCTGTATCTCTCACTGTTCCCCACTGAACTCTCCGGGCACCTGTGTCTCTGTGTTCTCCAATAGACTCTCCGTGCCCCTGTGTCTCTCAGTGTTCTCCACTAGACTCTCAGTGCCCCTGTATCTCTCACTGTTCTCCACTAGACTCACAATGCCGCTGTATCTCTCACCGTTCTCCACTTAACTCTGTGCCCCTGTATCTCTCACTGTTCTCCACTAGACTCTCAATGCCCCTGTATCCCTCACTGTTCACCACTAGACTCTCAGTGTCCCAGTATCTCTCATTGTTCTCCACTAGACTGTCACTGCCCTGTATCTCTCACTGTTCTCAACCAGACTCTCAGTGCCCCTGCATCTCTCACTGTTCTCCACCAGCCTCTCAGTGTCCCTGTATCTCTCAGTGTTCTCCAGCAGACTCTCAGTGCCCCTGTATCTCTCACTGTTCTCCACTAGACTCTCAGTGCCCCTGTATCTCTCACTGTTCTCCAGCAGACTCTCAGTGCCCCTGTATCTCTCACTGTTCACCACCAGACTCTCAATGCCCCTGTATCTCTCACTGTTCTCCAGCAGACTCTCACTGCCCCTGTATCTCTCACTGTTCTCCACCAGACTCTCAGTGCCCCTGTATCTCTCACTGTTCGCCACTAGACTGTCAGTGTCCCTGTATCCCTCACTGTTCACCACTAGACTCTCAGTGTCCCAGTATCTCTCATTGTTCTCCACTAGACTGTCACTGCCCTGTATCTCTCACTGTTCTCCACCAGACTCTCAGTGCCCCTGCATCTCTCACTGTTCTCCACCAGCCTCTCAGTGTCCCAGTATCTCTCACTGTTCTCCACTAGACTGTCACTGCCCTGTATCTCTCACTGTTCTCAACCAGACTCTCAGTGCCCCTGTATCTCTCACTGGTCTCCACCAGCCTCTCAGTGTCCCTGTACCTCTCACTGTTCTCCACTAGACTCTCAGTGCCCCTGTATCTCTCACTGTTCTCCAGCAGACTCTCAGTGCCCCTGTATCTCTCACTGTTCACCACCAGACTCTCAATGCCCCTGTATCTCTCACTGTTCTCCAGCAGACTCTCACTGCCCCTGTATCTTTCACTGTTCTCCACCATACTCTCAGTGCCCCTGTATCTCTCACTGTTCTCCACCAGACTCTCAGTGCCCCTGTATCTCTCACTGTTCTCCAGCAGACTCTCACTGTCCCTGTATCTCTCACTGTTCCCCACTGAACTCTCCGGGCACCTGTGTCTCTGTGTTCTCCAATAGACTCTCCGTGCCCCTGTGTCTCTCAGTGTTCTCCACTAGACTCTCAGTGCCCCTGTATCTCTCACTGTTCTCCACCAGACTCAGTGCCCCTGTATCTCTCACTGTTCTCCACTAGACTTTCAGTGTCCCTGTATCTCTCACTGTTCTCCACCAGACTCTCAGTTCCCCTGTATCGCTCACTGTCCTCCAGTAGACTCTCAATGCCCCTGTATCTCTCACTGTTCTCCACTAGACTGTCACTGCCCTGTATCTCTCACTGTTCTCGACCAGGACTCTGGGCTCCTGTATCTCTCCCTGTTCTCCACCAGACTTTCAGTGCCCCTGTATCTCTCACTGTTCTCCACCAGACTGTGTCCCTGTATCTCTCACTGTTCTCCCCTAGACTCTCAGTCCCCCTGTATCTCTCACTGTTCCCCACCAGACTGTGTGTCCATGTATCTCTCTCTGTTCCCCACTAGACTCAAAATGCCCCTGTATCTCTCACTGTTCTCCACTAGACTCTCAATGCCCCTGTATCTCTCACCATTCCCCACTAGACTCTCCGTGCCCCTGTATCTCTCACTGTTCCCCACTGGACACTCAGTGCCCCTGTATCTCTCACTGTTCTCCACCAGACTTTCAGTGCCCCTGTATCTCACACTGTTCTCCACCAGAATCTCAATGTCCCTGTATCTCTCACTGTTCTCCACCAGACTGTGTGTCCATGTATCTCTCTCTGTTCCCCACTAGACTCAAAATGCCCCTGTATCTCTCACTGTTCTCCACTAGACTCTCAATGCCCCTGTATCTCTCACCGTTCCCCACTAGATTCTCAGTGCCCCTGTATCTCTCAGTGTTCTCCACTAGACTCTCAGTGTCCCTGTATCTCTCCCTGTTCTCCTCCAGACTCTCAGTGCCCCTGTATCCCTCACTGTTCTCCACCAGACTCTCACTGCCCCTGTATCTCTCACAGTTCTCCACCAGTCTCTCACTGCCTCTGTATCTCTCACTGTTCTCCACCAGACTTTGTGCCCCTGTATCTCTCACTGTTCTCCAGTAGACACTCACTGCCCCTGTATCTCTCACTGTTCCCCACTGGACTCTCAGAGCCCCTGTATCCCTCACTGTTCTCCACTAGACTCAGTGCTCCTGTATCTCTCACTGTTCTCCAGCTGACTTACAGTGCCCGTGTATCTCTCACTGTTCTCCACCACACTCTCAATGTGCCAGTATCTCTCACTGTTCTCCACCAGACTCTCAGTGCCCCTGTATCACTCACTGTTCTCCACCAGACTCTCACTGCCCCTGTATCTCTCACAGTTCTCCACGAGTCTCTCACTGCCCCTGTATCTCTCACTGTTCTCCACTAGACTCTCAATGCGCCTGTATCTCTCACTGTTCGCCACTAGACTGTCAGTGTCCCTGTATCCCTCACTGTTCACCACTAGACTCTCAGTGTCCCAGTATCTCTCATTGTTCTCCACTAGACTGTCACTGCCCTGTATCTCTCACTGTTCTCAACCAGACTCTCAGTGCCCCTGCATCTCTCACTGTTCTCCACCAGCCTCTCAGTGTCCCTGTATCTCTCAGTGTTCTCCAGCAGACTCTCAGTGCCCCTGTACCTCTCACTGTTCTCCACTAGACTCTCAGTGCCCCTGTATCTCTCACTGTTCTCCAGCAGACTCTCAGTGCCCCTGTATCTCTCACTGTTCACCACCAGACTCTCAATGCCCCTGTATCTCTCACTGTTCTCCAGCAGACTCTCACTGCCCCTGTATCTCTCACTGTTCTCCACCATACTCTCAGTGCCCCTGTATCTCTCACTGTTCTCCACTAGAAGCTCATTGCCCCTGTATCTCTCACTGTTCTCCAGCAGACTCTCACTGCCCCTGTATCTCTCACTGTTCTCCACCAGACTCTCAGTGCCTCTGTATCTCTCACTGTTCTCCAGCAGACTCTCACTGTCCCTGTATCTCTCACTGTTCTCCACTGGACTCTCCGTGCCCCTGTATCTCTCACTGTTCCCCACTGGACTCTCCGGGCCCCTGTGTCTCTGTGTTCTCCAATAGACTCTCCGTGCCCCTGTGACTCTCAGTGTTCTCCACTAGACTCTCAGTGTCCCTGTATCTCTCACTGTTCTCCACCAGATACAGTGACCCTGTATCTCTCACTGATCTCCACTAGACTTTCAGTGTCCCTGTATCTCTCACTGTTCTCCACCAGACTCTCAGTGTCCCTGTATCTCTCACTGTTCTCCACCAGACTGTGTCCCTGTATCTCTCACTGTTCTCCCCTAGTCTCTCAGTGCCCCTGTATCTCTCACTGTTCCCCACCAGACTGTGTGTCCATGTATCTCTCTCTGTTCCCCACTAGACTCAAAATGCCCCTGTATCTCTCACCGTTCTCCACTAGACTCAGTGCTCCTGTAGCTCTCACTGTTCTCCACCAGACTTTCAGTGCCCCTGTATCTCTCACTGTTCTCCACCAGACTCTCAATGTCCCTGTATCTCTCACTGTTCTCCATCAGACTCTCAGTGCCCCTGTATCCCTCACTGTTCTCCACCAGACTCTCACTTGCCCCTGTATCTCTCACAGTTCTCCACCAGTCTCTCACTGCCCCTGTATCTCTCACTGTTCCCCACTGGACTCTCAGTGTCCCTGTATCTCTCACTGTTCTCCACTAGACTCTCAGTGTCCCTGTATCTCTCACTGACCCCACTGGACTCTCAGTGCCCCTGTATCTCTCACTGTTCTCCACTAGACTCAGTGCCCCTGTATCTCTCACTGTTCTCCACCAGACTCTCAGTGTCCCTGTATCTCTCACTGTTCTCCACCAGACTCTCACTGCCCCTGTATCTCTCACAGTTCTCCACCAGTCTCTCACTGCCCCTGTATCTCGCACTGTTCCCCACTGGACTATCCGTGCCGCTGTACCTCTCACTGTTCTCCACTGGACTCTCAGTGCCCCTGAATCTCTTGCTGTTCTCCATCAGACTCTCACTGCCCCTGTATCTCCCACTGTTCTCCACCAGACTTTGTGCCCCTGTATCTCTCACTGTTCTCCACTAGACTCTCACTGTCCCTGTATCTCTCACTGTTCTCCACTGGACTCTCCGTGCCCCTGTATCTCTCACTGTTCTCCAATAGACTCTCCGTGCCCCTGTTACTCTCAGTGTTCTCCACTAGACTCTCAGTGTCCCTGTATCTCTCACTGTTCTCCACCAGATTCAGTGCCCCTGTATCTCTCACTGATCTCCACTAGACTTTCAGTGTCCCTGTATCTCTCACTGTTCTCCACCACACTCTCAGTGTCCCTGTATCTCTCACTGTCCTCCACTAGACTCTCAATGCCCCTGTATCTCTCACTGTTCTCCACTAGACTGTCACTGCCCTGTAGCTCTCACTGTTCTCCACCAGGACTCTGTGCCCCTGTATCTCTCACTGTTCACCACCAGACTCTGTGTCGCTGTATCTCTCCCTGTTCTCCACCAGACTTTCAGTGCCCCTGTATCTCTCACTGTTCTCCACCAGACTGTGTCCCTGTATCTCTCACTGTTCTCCCCTAGTCTCTCAGTGCCCCTGTATCTCTCACTGTTCCCCACCAGACTGTGTGTCCATGTATCTCTCTCTGTTCCCCACTAGACTCAAAATGCCCCTGTATCTCTCACTGTTCTCCACTAGACTCAGTGCTCCTGTAGCTCTCACTGTTCTCCACCAGACTTTCAGTGCCCCTGTATCTCTCACTGTTCTCCACCAGACTCTCAATGTCCCTGTATCTCTCACTGTTCTCCACCAGACTCTCAGTGCCCCTGTATCCCTCACTGTTCTCCACCAGACTCTCACTTGCCCCTGTATCTCTCACAGTTCTCCACCAGTCTCTCACTGCCCCTGTATCTCTCACTGTTCCCCACTGGACTCTCAGTGTCCCTGTATCTCTCACTGTTCTCCACTAGACTCTCAGTGTCCCTGTATCTCTCACTGTCCCCCACTGGACTCTCAGTGCCCCTGTATCTCTCACTGTTCTCCACTAGACTCAGTGCCCCTGTATCTCTCACTGTTCTCCACCAGACTCTCAGTGTCCCTGTATCTCTCACTGTTCTCCACCAGACTCTCACTGCCCCTGTATCTCTCACAGTTCTCCACCAGTCTCTCACTGCCCCTGTATCTCGCACTGTTCCCCACTGGACTATCCGTGCCGCTGTACCTCTCACTGTTCTCCACTGGACTCTCAGTGCCCCTGAATCTCTTGCTGTTCTCCATCAGACTCTCACTGCCCCTGTATCTCCCACTGTTCTCCACCAGACTTTGTGCCCCTGTATCTCTCACTGTTCTCCACTAGACTCTCGCTGTCCCTGTATCTCTCACTGTTCTCCACTGGACTCTCCGTGCCCCTGTATCTCTCACTGTTCTCCAATAGACTCTCCGTGCCCCTGTTACTCTCAGTGTTCTCCACTAGACTCTCAGTGTCCCTGTATCTCTCACTGTTCTCCACCAGATTCAGTGCCCCTGTATCTCTCACTGATCTCCACTAGACTTTCAGTGTCCCTGTATCTCTCACTGTTCTCCACCACACTCTCAGTGTCCCTGTATCTCTCACTGTCCTCCACTAGACTCTCAATGCCCCTGTATCTCTCACTGTTCTCCACTAGACTGTCACTGCCCTGTAGCTCTCACTGTTCTCCACCAGGACTCTGTGCCCCTGTATCTCTCACTGTTCACCACCAGACTCTGTGTCGCTGTATCTCTCCCTGTTCTCCACCAGACTTTCAGTGCCCCTGTATCTCTCACTGTTCCCCACCAGACTGTGTGTCCATGTATCTCTCTCTGTTCCCCACTAGACTCAAAATGCCCCTGTATCTCTCACTGTTCTCCACTAGACTCTCAATGCCCCTGTATCTCTCACCATTCCCCACTAGACTCTCAGTGCCCCTGTATCTCTCAGTGTTCTCCACTAGACTCTCATTGTCCCTGTATCTCTCCCTGTTCTCCTTCAGACTCTCACTGCCCCTGTATCTCTCACTGTTCCCCACTGGACTCTCAGTGCCCCTGTATCTCTCACTGTTCTCCACTAGACTCAGTGCTCCTGTATCTCTCACTGTTCTCCACCAGACTTTCAGTGCCCCTGTATCTCTCACTGTTCTCCACCAGACTCTCAATGTCCCTGTATCTCTCACTGTTCTCCACCAGACTCTCAGTGCCCCTGTATCCCTCACTGTTCTCCACCAGACTCTCACTTGCCCCTGTATCTCTCACAGTTCTCCACCAGTCTCTCACTGCCCCTGTATCACTCACTGTTCCCCACTGGACTCTCAGTGTCCCTGTATCTCTCACTGTTCTCCACTAGACTCTCAGTGTCCCTGTACCTCTCACTGTTCTCCAGTAGACTCACAATGCCGCTGTATCTCGCACTGTTCTCCACTTGACTCTGTGCGCCTGTATCTCTCACTGTTCTCCACTAGACTCTCAGTGTCCCTGTATCTCTCCCTGTTCTCCTCCAGACTCTCACTGCCCCTGTATCTCTCACTGTCCCCCACTGGACTCTCAGTGCCCCTGTATCTCTCACTGTTCTCCACTAGACTCAGTGCCCCTGTATCTCTCACTGTTCTCCACCAGACTCTCAGTGTCCCTGTATCTCTCACTGTTCTCCAGCAGACTCTCAGTGCCCCTGTATCTCTCACTGTTCTCCACCAGACTCTCACTGCCCCTGTATCTCTCACAGTTCTCCACCAGTCTCTCACTGCCCCTGTATCTCACACTGTTCCCCACTGGACTATCCGTGCCCCTGTACCTCTCACTGTTCTCCACTGGACTCTCAGTGCCCCTGAATCTCTTGCTGTTCTCCATCAGACTCTCACTGCCCCTGTATCTCCCATTGTTCTCCACCAGACTTTGTGCCCCTGTATCTCTCACTGTTCTCCACTAGACTCTCACTGTCCCTGTATCTCTCACTGTTCTCCACTAAACTCTCAGAGTCCCAGTGTCTCTCACTGTTCTCCACCTGACTCTCAGTGCCCCTGTTTCTCTCACTGTTCTCCACCAGACTCTCAGGGCCCCTGTATCTCTCACTGTTCTCCACCAGACTCTCAGTGCTCCTGTATCTCTCACTGTTCTCCACTAGACTCTCAATGCCCCTGTATCTCTCACTGTTCTCCACTAGTCTCTCAATGCCGCTGTATCTCTTGCTGTTCTCCACAAGACTCTCAATGCCCCTGTATCTCTCACTGTTCTCCAGCAGATTCTCACTGCCCCTGTATCTCTCACTGTTCTCCACCATACTCTCAGTGCCCCTGTATCTCTCACTGTTCTCCAGCAGACTCTCACTGTCCCTGCATCTCTCACTGTTCCCCACTGGACTCTCCGGGCCCCTGTGTGTCTGTGTTCTCCAATAGACTCTCCGTGCCCCTGTGTCTCTCAGTGTTCTCCACTAGACTTTCAGTGTCCCTGTATCTCTCAATGTTCTCCACCAGACTCTCAGTGTCCCTGTATCTCTCACTGTTCTCCATCAGACTCTCAGTTCCCCTGTATCGCTCACTGTCCTCCACTAGACTCTCAATGCCCCTGTATCTCTCACTGTTCTCCACTAGACTGTCACTGCCCTATATCTCTCACTGTTCTCGACCAGGACTCTGTGCCCCTGTATCTCTCACTGTTCTCCACTGGACTCTCAGTGCCCCTGTATCTCTTGCTCTTCTCCATCAGACTCTCACTGCCCCTGTATCTCCCACTGTTCTCCACCTGACTTTGTGCCCCTGTATCTCTCACTGTTGTCCACTAGACCCTCAATGTCCCTGTATCTGTTACTGTTCTCCACTAGACTCTCAGTGTCCCAGTATCCCTCACTGTCCTCCACTAGACTCTCAGTGTCCCTGTATCTCTCACTGTTCTCCACTAGACTCTCAGTGTCCCGGTATCTCTCACTGTTCTCCACTAGACTCACAATGCCGCTGTATCTCTCACCGTTCTCCACTTGACTCTGTGCGCCTGTATCTCGCACTGTTCTCCACTAGACTCTCAATGCCCCTGTATCTCTCACTGTTCTCCACCAGACTCTCAGTGTCCCTGTATCTCTCACTGTTCTCCACTAGACTCAGTGCTCCTGTATCTCTCACTGTTCTCCACCTGACTTACAGTGCCCGTGTATCTCTCACTGTTCTCCACCACACTCTCAATGTGCCAGTATCTCTCACTGTTCTCCACCAGACTCTCAGTGCCCCTGTATCACTCACTGTTCTCCACCAGACTCTCACTGCCCCTGTATCTCTCACAGTTCTCCACGAGTCTCTCACTGCCCCTGTATCTCTCACTGTTCCCCACTGGACTCTCCGTGCCCCTGTATCTCTCACTGTTCTCCACTGGACTCTCAGTGCCCCTGTATCTCTTGCTGTCTCCATCAGACTCTCACTGCCCCTGTATCTCCCACTGTTCTCCACCAGACCTTGTGCCCCTGTATCTCTCACTGTTCTCCACTAGACTCTCAATGTCCCTGTATCTCTCACTGTTCTCCACTAGACTCTGTGTCCCAGTATCCCTCACTGTTCTCCACTAGACTCTCAGTGTCCCTGTATCTCTCACTGTTCTCCACTAGACTCACAATGCCGCTGTATCTCTCACCGTTCTCCACTTAACTCTGTGCCCCTGTATCTCTCACTGTTCTCCACTAGACTCTCAATGCCCCTGTATCTCTCACCGTTCCCCACTAGACTCTCAGTGCCCCTGTATCTCTCAGTGTTCTCCACTAGACTCTCAGTGTCCCTGTATCTCTACCTGTTCTCCTTCAGACTCTCACTGTCCCTGTATCTCTCACTGTTCTCCACTGGACTCTCCGTGCCCCTGTATCTCTCACTGTTCCCCACTGGACTCTCCGGGCCCCTGTGTCTCTGTGTTCTCCAATAGACTCTCCGTGCCCCTGTGACTCTCAGTGTTCTCCACTAGACTCTCAGTGTCCCTGTATCTCTCACTGTTCTCCACCAGATTCAGTGTCCCTGTATCTCTCACTGTTCTCCACCAGACTCTCAGTGTCCCTGTATCTCTCACTGTCCTCCACTAGACTCTCAATGCCCCTGTATCTCTCACTGTTCTCCACCAGACTCTCACTGCACCTGTATCTCTCACAGTTCTCCACCAGTCTCTCACTGCCCCTGTATCTCGCACTGTTCCCCACTGGACTATCCGTGCCCCTGTACCTCTCACTGTTCTCCACTGGACTCTCAGTGCCCCTGAATCTCTTGCTGTTCTCCATCAGACTCTCACTGCCCCTGTATCTCCCATTGTTCTCCACCAGACTTTGTGCCCCTGTATCTCTCACTGTTCTCCACTAGACTCTCACTGTCCCTGTATCTCTCACTGTTCTCCACTAAACTCTCAGAGTCCCAGTATCTCTCACTGTTCTCCACCTGACTCTCAGTGCCCCTGTTTCTCTCACTGTTCTCCACCAGACTCTCAGGGCCCCTGTATCTCTCACTGTTCTCCACCAGACTCTCAGTGCTCCTGTATCTCTCACTGTTCTCCACTAGACTCTCAATGCCCCTGTATCTCTCACTGTTCTCCACTAGTCTCTCAATGCCGCTGTATCTCTTGCTGTTCTCCACAAGACTCTCAATGCCCCTGTATCTCTCACTGTTCTCCAGCAGATTCTCACTGCCCCTGTATCTCTCACTGTTCTCCACCATACTCTCAGTGCCCCTGTATCTCTCACTGTTCTCCAGCAGACTCTCACTGTCCCTGCATCTCTCACTGTTCCCCACTGGACTCTCCGGGCCCCTGTGTGTCTGTGTTCTCCAATAGACTCTCCGTGCCCCTGTGTCTCTCAGTGTTCTCCACTAGACTCTCAGTGCTCCTGTATCTCTCACTGTTCTCCACCAGACTCGGTGCCCCTGTATCTCTCACTGTTCACCACTAGACTTTCAGTGTCCCTGTATCTCTCAATGTTCTCCACCAGACTCTCAGTGTCCCTGTATCTCTCACTGTTCTCCATCAGACTCTCAGTTCCCCTGTATCGCTCACTGTCCTCCACTAGACTCTCAATGCCCCTGTATCTCTCACTGTTCTCCACTAGACTGTCACTGCCCTATATCTCTCACTGTTCTCGACCAGGACTCTGTGCCCCTGTATCTCTCACTGTTCTCCACTGGACTCTCAGTGCCCCTGTATCTCTTGCTCTTCTCCATCAGACTCTCACTGCCCCTGTATCTCCCACTGTTCTCCACCTGACTTTGTGCCCCTGTATCTATCACTGTTGTCCACTAGACCCTCAATGTCCCTGTATCTGTTACTGTTCTCCACTAGACTCTCAGTGTCCCAGTATCCCTCACTGTCCTCCACTAGACTCTCAGTGTCCCTGTATCTCTCACTGTTCTCCACTAGACTCTCAGTGTCCCGGTATCTCTCACTGTTCTCCACTAGACTCACAATGCCGCTGTATCTCTCACCGTTCTCCACTTGACTCTGTGCGCCTGTATCTCGCACTGTTCTCCACTAGACTCTCAATGCCCCTCTATCTCTCACTGGTCTCCACCAGACTCTCAGTGTCCCTGTATCTCTCACTGTTCTCCACTAGACTCAGTGCTCCTGTATCTCTCACTGTTGTCCACCTGACTTACAGTGCCCGTGTATCTCTCACTGTTCTCCACCACACTCTCAATGTGCCAGTATCTCTCACTGTTCTCCACCAGACTCTCAGTGCCCCTGTATCACTCACTGTTCTCCACCAGACTCTCACTGCCCCTGTATCTCTCACAGTTCTCCACGAGTCTCTCACTGCCCCTGTATCTCTCACTGTTCCCCACTGGACTCTCCGTGCCCCTGTATCTCTCACTGTTCTCCACTGGACTCTCAGTGCCCCTGTATCTCTTGCTGTCTCCATCAGACTCTCACTGCCCCTGTATCTCCCACTGTTCTCCACCAGACCTTGTGCCCCTGTATCTCTCACTGTTCTCCACTAGACTCTCAATGTCCCTGTATCTCTCACTGTTCTCCACTAGACTCTGTGTCCCAGTATCCCTCACTGTTCTCCACTAGACTCTCAGTGTCCCTGTATCTCTCACTGTTCTCCACTAGACTCACAATGCCGCTGTATCTCTCACCGTTCTCCACTTAACTCTGTGCCCCTGTATCTCTCACTGTTCTCCACTAGACTCTCAATGCCCCTGTATCTCTCACCGTTCCCCACTAGACTCTCAGTGCCCCTGTATCTCTCAGTGTTCTCCACTAGACTCTCAGTGTCCCTGTATCTCTACCTGTTCTCCTTCAGACTCTCACTGTCCCTGTATCTCTCACTGTTCTCCACTGGACTCTCCGTGCCCCTGTATCTCTCACTGTTCCCCACTGGACTCTCCGGGCCCCTGTGTCTCTGTGTTCTCCAATAGACTCTCCGTGCCCCTGTGACTCTCAGTGTTCTCCACTAGACTCTCAGTGTCCCTGTATCTCTCACTGTTCTCCACCAGATTCAGTGTCCCTGTATCTCTCACTGTTCTCCACCAGACTCTCAGTGTCCCTGTATCTCTCACTGTCCTCCACTAGACTCTCAATGCCCCTGTATCTCTCACTGTTCTCCACTAGACTGTCACTGCCCTGGAGCTCTCACTGTTCTCCACCAGGACTCTGTGCCCCTGTATCTCTCACTGTTCACCACCAGACTCTGTGTTGCTGTATCTCTCCCTGTTCTCCACCAGACTTTCAGTGCCCCTGTATCTCTCACTGTTCTCCACCAGACTGTGTCCCTGTATCTCTCACTTTTCTCCCCTAGTCTCTCAGTGCCCCTGTATCTCTCACTGTTCCCCACCAGACTGTGTGTCCATGTATCTCTCTCTGTTCCCCACTAGACTCAAAATGCCCCTGTATCTCTCACTGTTCTCCACTAGACTCTCAATGCCCCTGTATCTCTCACCGTTCCCCACTAGACTCTCAGTGCCCCTGTATCTCTCAGTGTTCTCCACTAGACTCTCAGTGTCGCTGTATCTCTCCCTGTTCTCCTTCAGACTCTCACTGCCCCTGTATCTCTCACTGTTCCCGACTGGACTCTCAGTGCCCCTGTATCTCTCACTGTTCTCCACCAGTCTCTCACTGCCCCTGTATCTCTCACTGTTCCCCACTAGACTCTCAGTGTCCCTGTATCTCTCACTGTTCTCCACTAGACTCACAATGCCGCTGTATCTCTCACCGTTCTCCACTTGACTCTGTGCCCCTGTGTCTCTCACCGTTCTCCACCAGACTCTCAGTGTCCCTGTATCTCTCACTGTTCTCCACTAGACTCTCAATGCGCCTGTATCTCTCACTGTTCGCCACTAGACTGTCAGTGTCCCTGTATCCCTCACTGTTCACCACTAGACTCTCAGTGTCCCAGTATCTCTCACTGTTCTCCACTAGACTGTCACTGCCCTGTATCTCTCACTGTTCTCAACCAGACTCTCAGTGCCCCTGTATCTCTCACTGGTCTCCACCAGCCTCTCAGTGTCCCTGTACCTCTCACTGTTCTCCACTAGACTCTCAGTGCCCCTGTATCTCTCACTGTTCTCCAGCAGACTCTCAGTGCCCCTGTATCTCTCACTGTTCACCACCAGACTCTCAATGCCCCTGTATCTCTCACTGTTCTCCAGCAGACTCTCACTGCCCCTGTATCTCTCACTGTTCTCCACCATACTCTCAGTGCCCCTGTATCTCTCACTGTTCTCCACTAGACGCTCATTGCCCCTGTATCTCTCACTGTTCTCCAGCAGACTCTCACTGCCCCTGTATCTCTCACTGTTCTCCACCAGACTCTCAGTGCCCCTGTATCTCTCACTGTTCTCCAGCAGACTCTCACTGTCCCTGTATCTCTCACTGTTCCCCACTGAATTCTCCGGGCACCTGTGTCTCTGTGTTCTCCAATAGACTCTCCGTGCCCCTGTGTCTCTCAGTGTTCTCCACTAGACTCTCAGTGCCCCTGTATCTCTCACTGTTCTCCACCAGACTCGGTGCCCCTGTATCTCTCACTGTTCTCCACTAGACTTTCAGTGTCCCTGTATCTCTCACTGTTCTCCACCATACTCTCAGTGCCCCTGTATCTCTCACTGTTCTCCACTAGACGCTCATTGCCCCTGTATCTCTCACTGTTCTCCAGCAGACTCTCACTGCCCCAGTATCTCTCACTGTTCTCCACCAGACTCTCAGTGCCCCTGTATCTCTCACTGTTCTCCAGCAGACTCTCACTGTCCCTGTATCTCTCACTGTTCCCCACTGAACTCTCCGGGCACCTGTGTCTCTGTGTTCTCCAATAGACTCTCCATTCCCCTGTGTCTCTCAGTGTTCTCCACTAGACTCTCAGTGCCCCTGTATCTCTCACTGTTCTCCACCAGACTCGGTGCCCCTGTATCTCTCACTGTTCTCCACTAGACTTTCAGTGTCCCTGTATCTCTCACTGTTCTCCACCAGACTCTCAGTTCCCCTGTATCGCTCACTGTCCTCCAGTAGACTCTCAATGCCCCTGTATCTCTCACTGTTCTCCACTAGACTGTCACTGCCCTGTATCTCTCACTGTTCTCGACCAGGACTCTGGGCTCCTGTATCTCTCCCTGTTCTCCACCAGACTTTCAGTGCCCCTGTATCTCTCACTGTTCTCCACCAGACTGTGTCCCTGTATCTCTCACTGTTCTCCCCTAGACTCTCAGTCCCCTTGTATCTCTCACTGTTCCCCACCAGACTGTGTGTCCATGTATCTCTCTCTGTTCCCCACTAGACTCAAAATGCCCCTGTATCTCTCACTGTTCTCCACTAGACTATCAATGCCCCTGTATCTCTCACCATTCCCCACTAGACTCTCCGTGCCCCTGTATCTCTCACTGTTCCCCACTGGACACTCAGTGCCCCTGTATCTCTCACTGTTCTCCACCAGACTTTCAGTGCCCCTGTATCTCACACTTTTCTCCACCAGAATCTCAATGTCCCTGTATCTCTCACTGTTCTCCACCAGACTGTGTGTCCATGTATCTCTCTCTGTTCCCCACTAGACTCAAAATGCCCCTGTATCTCTCACTGTTCTCCACTAGACTCTCAATGCCCCTGTATCTCTCACCGTTCCCCACTAGATTCTCAGTGCCCCTGTATCTCTCAGTGTTCTCCACTAGACTCTCAGTGTCCCTGTATCTCTCCCTGTTCTCCTCCAGACTCTCAGTGCCCCTGTATCCCTCACTGTTCTCCACCAGACTCTCACTGCCCCTGTATCTCTCACAGTTCTCCACCAGTCTCTCACTGCCTCTGTATCTCTCACTGTTCTCCACCAGACTTTGTGCCCCTGTATCTCTCACTGTTCTCCAGTAGACACTCACTGCCCCTGTATCTCTCACTGTTCCCCACTGGACTCTCAGAGCCCCTGTATCCCTCACTGTTCTCCACTAGACTCAGTGCTCCTGTATCTCTCACTGTTCTCCACCTGACTTACAGTGCCCGTGTATCTCTCACTGTTCTCCACCACACTCTCAATGTGCCAGTATCTCTCACTGTTCTCCACCAGACTCTCAGTGCCCCTGTATCACTCACTGTTCTCCACCAGACTCTCACTGCCCCTGTATCTCTCACAGTTCTCCACGAGTCTCTCACTGCCCCTGTATCTCTCACTGTTCCCCACTGGACTCTCCGTGCCCCTGTATCTCTCACTGTTCTCCACTGGACTCTCAGTGCCCCTGTATCTCTTGCTGTCTCCATCAGACTCTCACTGCCCCTGTATCTCCCACTGTTCTCCACCAGACCTTGTGCCCCTGTATCTCTCACTGTTCTCCACTAGACTCTCAATGTCCCTGTATCTCTCACTGTTCTCCACTAGACTCTCAGTGTCCCAGTATCCCTCACTGTTCTCCACTAGACTCTCAGTGTCCCTGTATCTCTCACTGTTCTCCACTAGACTCACAATGCCGCTGTATCTCTCACCGTTCTCCACTTAACTCTGTGCCCCTGTATCTCTCACTGTTCTCCACTAGACTCTCAATGCCCTGTATCTCTCACTGTTCTCCACCAGACTCTCAGTGTCCCTGTATCTCTCACTGTTCTCCACTAGACTCTCAATGCGCCTGTATCTCTCACTGTTCGCCACTAGACTGTCAGTGTCCCTGTATCCCTCACTGTTCACCACTAGACTCTCAGTGTCCCAGTATCTCTCATTGTTCTCCACTAGACTGTCACTGCCCTGTATCTCTCACTGTTCTCAACCAGACTCTCAGTGCCCCTGCATCTCTCACTGTTCTCCACCAGCCTCTCAGTGTCCCTGTATCTCTCAGTGTTCTCCAGCAGACTCTCAGTGCCCCTGTATCTCTCACTGTTCTCCACTAGACTCTCAGTCCCCCTGTATCTCTCACTGTTCTCCAGCAGACTCTCAGTGCCCCTGTATCTCTCACTGTTCACCACCAGACTCTCAATGCCCCTGTATCTCTCACTGTTCTCCAGCAGACTCTCACTGCCCCTGTATCTCTCACTGTTCTCCACCATACTCTCAGTGCCCCTGTATCTCTCACTGTTCTCCACTAGAAGCTCATTGCCCCTGTATCTCTCACTGTTCTCCAGCAGACTCTCACTGCCCCTGTATCTCTCACTGTTCTCCACCAGACTCTCAGTGCCTCTGTATCTCTCACTGTTCTCCAGCAGACTCTCACTGTCCCTGTATCTCTCACTGTTCTCCACTGGACTCTCCGTGCCCCTGTATCTCTCACTGTTCCCCACTGGACTCTCCGGGCCCCTGTGTCTCTGTGTTCTCCAATAGACTCTCCGTGCCCCTGTGACTCTCAGTGTTCTCCACTAGACTCTCAGTGTCCCTGTATCTCTCACTGTTCTCCACTGGACTCTCAGTGCCCCTGTATCTCTTGCTCTTCTCCATCAGACTCTCACTGCCCCTGTATCTCCCACTGTTCTCCACCTGACTTTGTGCCCCTGTATCTCTCACTGTTGTCCACTAGACCCTCAATGTCCCTGTATCTGTCACTGTTCTCCACTAGACTCTCAGTGTCCCAGTATCCCTCACTGTCCTCCACTACACTCTCAGTGTCCCTGTATCTCTCACTGTTCTCCACTAGACTCTCAGTGTCCCGGTATCTCTCACTGTTCTCCACTAGACTCACAATGCCGCTGTATCTCTCACCGTTCTCCACTTGACTCTGTGCGCCTGTATCTCGCACTGTTCTCCACTAGACTCTCAATGCCCCTGTATCTCTCACTGTTCTCCACCAGACTCTCAGTGTCCCTGTATCTCTCACTGTTCTACACTAGACTCTCAATGCGCCTGTATCTCTCACTGTTCGCCACTAGACTGTCAGTGTCCCTGTATTCCTCACTGTTCACCACTAGACTCTCAGTGTCCCAATATCTCTCACTGTTCTCCACTAGACTCTCAGTGCCCCTGTATCTCTCACTGTTCTACACTAGACTGTCACTGCCCTGTATCTCTCACTGTTCTCAACCAGACTCTCAGTGCCCCTGTATCTCTCAGTGTTCTCCTCTAGACTCTGTGTCCCCGTGTCTCTCATGGCTCTCCAATAGACTCTCACTGCCCCTGTATCTCTCACTGTTCTCCATTACACTCTCAGTGTCCCTGTATCACTCACTGTTCTCCACCAGACTCTCAGTGCCCCGGTATCTCTCACTCTTCTCCATTACCCTCTCACTGCCCCTGTATCTCTCACTGTTCTCCACTAGACTCTCAGTGCCCCTGTATCTCTCACTGTTCTCCACCAGACGCTCAGTGCCCCTGTATCTCTCACTGTTCTCCACGAGACGCTCAGTGCCCCTGTATCTCTCACTGTTCTCCAGCAGACTCTCAGTGCCACTGCATCTCTCACTGTTCTCCACCAGACTCTCAGTGCCCTTGTATCTCTCACTGTTCTCCACCAGACTCTCAATGCCCCTGTATCTCTCACTGTCCTCCAGCAGACTCTCACTGCCCCTGTATCTCTCACTGTTCTCCACCAGACTCTCACTGCCCCTGTATCTCTCACTGTTCTCCACCAGACTCTCAGTGCCCCTGTATCTCTCACTGTTCTCCAGCAGACTCTCACTGTCCCTGTCTCTCACTGTTCTCCACCAGACTCTCACTGCCCCTGTATCTCTCACTGTTCTCCACCAGACTCTCAGTGTCCCTGTATCTCTCACTGTTGTCCACCAGACTCTGAGTGACCCTGTATCGCTCACTGTTCTCCACTAGACTCTCAATGCCCCTGTATCGCTCACTGTTCTCCACTAGACTGTCACTGCCCTGTATCTCTCACTGTTCTCCACCAGACTCTATGCCCCTGTATCTCTCACTGTTCTCCACCAGACTCTGTGTCGCTGTATCTCTCACTGTTCTCACCTAGACTCTCAGTGCCCCTGTATCTCTCACTGTTCCCCACCAGACTGTGTGTCCCTGTATCTCTCACCGTTCCCCACTAGACTCTCAGTGCCCCTGTATCTCTCAGTGTTCTCCACTAGACTCTCAGTGTCCCTGTATCTCTACCTGTTCTCCTTCAGACTCTCACTGTCCCTGTATCTCTCACTGTTCTCCACTGGACTCTCCGTGCCCCTGTATCTCTCACTGTTCCCCACTGGACTCTCCGGGCCCCTGTGTCTCTGTGTTCTCCAATAGACTCTCCGTGCCCCTGTGACTCTCAGTGTTCTCCACTAGACTCTCAGTGTCCCTGTATCTCTCACTGTTCTCCACCAGATACAGTGCCCCTGTATCTCTCACTGATCTCCACTAGACTTTCAGTGTCCCTGTATCTCTCACTGTTCTCCAC
This sequence comes from Scyliorhinus torazame, assembly GCF_047496885.1. NCBI lineage: Eukaryota > Metazoa > Chordata > Chondrichthyes > Carcharhiniformes > Scyliorhinidae > Scyliorhinus > Scyliorhinus torazame. The sequence goes on from NC_092709.1 coordinate 125,037,765, forward strand.
CAGACTCTCAGTGTCCCTGTATCTCTCACTGTCCTCCACTAGACTCTCAATGCCCCTGTATCTCTCACTGTTCACCACCAGACTCTGTGTCGCTGTATCTCTCCCTGTTCTCCACCAGACTTTCAGTGCCCCTGTATCTCTCACTGTTCTCCTCCAGACTGTGTCCCTGTATCTCTCACTGTTCTCCCCTAGTCTCTCAGTGCCCCTATATCTCTCACTGTTCCCCACCAGACTGTGTGTCCATGTATCTCTCTCTGTTCCCCACTAGACTCAAAATGCCCCTGTATCTCTCACTGTTCTCCACTAGACTCTCAATGCCCCTGTATCTCTCACCGTTCCCCACTAGACTCTCAGTGCCCCTGTATCTCTCAGTGTTCTCCACTAGACTCTCAGTGTCCCTGTATCTCTCCCTGTTCTCCAGTAGACTCACAATGCCGCTGTATCTCTCACTGTTCTCCACTTGACTCTGTGCGCCTGTATCTCTCACTGTTCTCCACTAGACTCTCAGTGTCCCTGTATCTCTCCCTGTTCTCCTCCAGACTCTCACTGCCCCTGTATCTCTCACTGTCCCCCACTGGACTCTCAGTGCCCCTGTATCTCTCACTGTTCTCCACTAGACTCAGTGCCCCTGTATCTCTCACTGTTCTCCACCAGACTCTCAGTGTCCCTGTATCTCTCACTGTTCTCCAGCAGACTCTCAGTGCCCCTGTATCTCTCACTGTTCTCCACCAGACTCTCACTGCCCCTGTATCTCTCACAGTTCTCCACCAGTCTCTCACTGCCCCTGTATCTCGCACTGTTCCCCACTGGACTATCCGTGCCCCTGTACCTCTCACTGTCCCCCACTGGACTCTCAGTGCCCCTGTATCTCTCACTGTTCTCCACTAGACTCAGTGTCCCTGTATCTCTCACTGTTCTCCACCTGACTCTCAGTGCCCCTGTTTCTCTCACTGTTCTCCACCAGACTCTCAGGGCCCCTGTATCTCTCACTGTTCTCCACCAGACTCTCAGTGCTCCTGTATCTCTCACTGTTCTCCACTAGACTCTCAATGCCCCTGTATCTCTCACTGTTCTCCACTAGTCTCTCAATGCCGCTGTCTCTCTTGCTGTTCTCCACAAGACTCTCAATGCCCCTGTATCTCTCACTGTTCTCCAGCAGATTCTCACTGCCCCTGTATCTCTCACTGTTCTCCACCATACTCTCAGTGCCCCTGTATCTCTCACTGTTCTCCACTAGACGCTCATTGCCCCTGTATCTCTCACTGTTCTCCAGCAGACTCTCACTGCCCCTGTATCTCTCACTGTTCTCCACCAGACTCTCAGTGCCCCTGTATCTCTCACTGTTCTCCAGCAGACTCTCACTGTCCCTGCATCTCTCACTGTTCCCCACTGGACTCTCTGTGTGTCTGTGTTCTCCAATAGACTCTCCGTGCCCCTGTGTCTCTCAGTGTTCTCCACTAGACTCTCAGTGCTCCTGTATCTCTCACTGTTCTCCACCAGACTCGGTGCCCCTGTATCTCTCACTGTTCACCACTAGACTTTCAGTGTCCCTGTATCTCTCAATGTTCTCCACCAGACTCTCAGTGTCCCTGTATCTCTCACTGTTCTCCATCAGACTCTCAGTTCCCCTGTATCGCTCACTGTCCTCCACTAGACTCTCAATGCCCCTGTATCTCTCACTGTTCTCCACTAGACTGTCACTGCCCTATATCTCTCACTGTTCTTGACCAGGACTCTGTGCCCCTGTATCTCTCACTGTTCTCCACTGGACTCTCAGTGCCCCTGTATCTCTTGCTCTTCTCCATCAGACTCTCACTGCCCCTGTATCTCCCACTGTTCTCCACCTGACTTTGTGCCCCTGTATCTCTCACTGTTGTCCACTAGACCCTCAATGTCCCTTATCTGTCACTGTTCTCCACTAGACTCTCAGTGTCCCAGTATCCCTCACTGTCCTCCACTACACTCTCAGTGTCCCTGTATCTCTCACTGTTCTCCACTAGACTCTCAGTGTCCCGGTATCTCTCACTGTTCTCCACTAGACTCACAATGCCGCTGTATCTCTCACCGTTCTCCACTTGACTCTGTGCGCCTGTATCTCGCACTGTTCTCCACTAGACTCTCAATGCCCCTGTATCTCTCACTGTTCTCCACCAGACTCTCAGTGTCCCTGTATCTCTCTCTGTTCTACACTAGACTCTCAATGCGCCTGTATCTCTCACTGTTCGCCACTAGACTGTCAGTGTCCCTGTATTCCTCACTGTTCACCACTAGACTCTCAGTGTCCCAATATCTCTCACTGTTCTCCACTAGACTCTCAGTGCCCCTGTATCTCTCACTGTTCTACACTAGACTGTCACTGCCCTGTATCTCTCACTGTTCTCAACCAGACTCTCAGTGCCCCTGTATCTCTCACTGTTCTCCACCAGCCTCTCAGTGTCCCTGTATCTCTCAGTGTTCTCCTCTAGACTCTGTGTCCCCGTGTCTCTCATGGCTCTCCAATAGACTCTCACTGCCCCTGTATCTCTCACTGTTCTCCATTACACTCTCAGTGTCCCTGTATCACTCACTGTTCTCCACCAGACTCTCAGTGCCCCGGTATCTCTCACTCTTCTCCATTACTCTCTCACTGCCCCTGTATCTCTCACTGTTCTCCACTAGACTCTCAGTGCCCCTGTATCTCTCACTGTTCTCCACCAGACGCTCAGTGCCCCTGTATCTCTCACTGTTCTCCACGAGACGCTCAGTGCCCCTGTATCTCTCACTGTTCTCCAGCAGACTCTCAGTGCCACTGCATCTCTCACTGTTCTCCACCAGACTCTCAGTGCCCTTGTATCTCTCACTGTTCTCCACCAGACTCTCAATGCCCCTGTATCTCTCACTGTCCTCCAGCAGACTCTCAGTGCCTCTGTATCTCTCACTGTTCTCCAGCAGACTCTCACTGTCCCTGTATCTCTCACTGTTCTCCACTGGACTCTCCGTGCCCCTGTATCTCTCACTGTTCCCCACTGGACTCTCCGGGCCCCTGTGTCTCTGTGTTCTCCAATAGACTCTCCGTGCCCCTGTGACTCTCAGTGTTCTCCACTAGACTCTCAGTGTCCCTGTATCTCTCACTGTTCTCCACCAGATACAGTGCCCCTGTATCTCTCACTGATCTCCACTACACTCTCAGTGTCCCTGTATCTCTCACTGTTCTCCACTAGACTCTCAGTGTCCCGGTATCTCTCACTGTTCTCCACTAGACTCACAATGCCGCTGTATCTCTCACCGTTCTCCACTTGACTCTGTGCGCCTGTATCTCGCACTGTTCTCCACTAGATCTCAATGCCCCTGTATCTCTCACTGTTCTCCACCAGACTCTCAGTGTCCCTGTATCTCTCTCTGTTCTACACTAGACTCTCAATGCGCCTGTATCTCTCACTGTTCGCCACTAGACTGTCAGTGTCCCTGTATTCCTCACTGTTCACCACTAGACTCTCAGTGTCCCAATATCTCTCACTGTTCTCCACTAGACTCTCAGTGCCCCTGTATCTCTCACTGTTCTACACTAGACTGTCACTGCCCTGTATCTCTCACTGTTCTCAACCAGACTCTCAGTGCCCCTGTATCTCTCACTGTTCTCCACCAGCCTCTCAGTGTCCCTGTATCTCTCAGTGTTCTCCTCTAGACTCTGTGTCCCCGTGTCTCTCATGGCTCTCCAATAGACTCTCACTGCCCCTGTATCTCTCACTGTTCTCCATTACACTCTCAGTGTCCCTGTATCACTCACTGTTCTCCACCAGACTCTCAGTGCCCCGGTATCTCTCACTCTTCTCCATTACTCTCTCACTGCCCCTGTATCTCTCACTGTTCTCCACTAGACTCTCAGTGCCCCTGTATCTCTCACTGTTCTCCACCAGACGCTCAGTGCCCCTGTATCTCTCACTGTTCTCCACGAGACGCTCAGTGCCCCTGTATCTCTCACTGTTCTCCAGCAGACTCTCAGTGCCACTGCATCTCTCACTGTTCTCCACCAGACTCTCAGTGCCCTTGTATCTCTCACTGTTCTCCACCAGACTCTCAATGCCCCTGTATCTCTCACTGTCCTCCAGCAGACTCTCAGTGCCTCTGTATCTCTCACTGTTCTCCAGCAGACTCTCACTGTCCCTGTATCTCTCACTGTTCTCCACTGGACTCTCCGTGCCCCTGTATCTCTCACTGTTCCCCACTGGACTCTCCGGGCCCCTGTGTCTCTGTGTTCTCCAATAGACTCTCCGTGCCCCTGTGACTCTCAGTGTTCTCCACTAGACTCTCAGTGTCCCTGTATCTCTCACTGTTCTCCACCAGATACAGTGCCCCTGTATCTCTCACTGATCTCCACTAGACTTTCAGTGTCCCTGTATCTCTCACTGTTCTCCACCAGACTCTCAGTGTCCCTGTATCTCTCACTGTCCTCCACTAGACTCTCAATGCCCCTGTATCTCTCACTGTTCTCCACTAGACTGTCACTGCCCTGTAGCTCTCACTGTTCTCCACCAGGACTCTGTGCCCCTGTATCTCTCACTGTTCACCACCAGACTCTGTGTCGCTGTATCTCTCCCTGTTCTCCACCAGACTTTCAGTGCCCCTGTATCTCTCACTGTTCTCCTCCAGACTGTGTCCCTGTATCTCTCACTGTTCTCCCCTAGTCTCTCAGTGCCCCTATATCTCTCACTGTTCCCCACCAGACTGTGTGTCCATGTATCTCTCTCTGTTCCCCACTAGACTCAAAATGCCCCTGTATCTCTCACTGTTCTCCACTAGACTCTCAATGCCCCTGTATCTCTCACCGTTCCCCACTAGACTCTCAGTGCCCCTGTATCTCTCAGTGTTCTCCACTAGACTCTCAGTGTCCCTGTATCTCTCCCTGTTCTCCTTCAGACTCTCAATGCCCCTGTATCTCTCACTGTTCTCCACTAGACTCAGTGCTCCTGTAGCTCTCACTGTTCTCCACCAGACTTTCAGTGCCCCTGTATCTCTCACTGTTCTCCACCAGACTCTCAATGTCCCTGTATCTCTCACTGTTCTCCACCAGACTCTCAGTGCCCCTGTATCCCTCACTGTTCTCCACCAGACTCTCACTTGCCCCTGTATCTCTCACAGTTCTCCACCAGTCTCTCACTGCCCCTGTATCTCTCACTGTTCCCCACTGGACTCTCAGTGTCCCTGTATCTCTCACTGTCCCCCACTGGACTCTCAGTGCCCCTGTATCTCTCACTGTTCTCCACTAGACTCAGTGCCCCTGTATCTCTCACTGTTCTCCACCAGACTCTCTGTGTCCCTGTATCTCTCACTGTTCTCCACCAGACTCTCACTGCCCCTGTATCTCTCACAGTTCTCCACCAGTCTCTCACTGCCCCTGTATCTCGCACTGTTCCCCACTGGACTCTCAGTGTCCCTGTACCTCTCACTGTTCTCCAGTAGACTCACAATGCCGCTGTATCTCTCACTGTTCTCCACTTGACTCTGTGCGCCTGTATCTCTCACTGTTCTCCACTAGACTCTCAGTGTCCCTGTATCTCTCCCTGTTCTCCTCCAGACTCTCACTGCCCCTGTATCTCTCACTGTCCCCCACTGGACTCTCAGTGCCCCTGTATCTCTCACTGTTCTCCACTAGACTCAGTGCCCCTGTATCTCTCACTGTTCTCCACCAGACTCTCAGTGTCCCTGTATCTCTCACTGTTCTCCAGCAGACTCTCAGTGCCCCTGTATCTCTCACTGTTCTCCACCAGACTCTCACTGCCCCTGTATCTCTCACAGTTCTCCACCAGTCTCTCACTGCCCCTGTATCTCGCACTGTTCCCCACTGGACTATCCGTGCCCCTGTACCTCTCACTGTCCCCCACTGGACTCTCAGTGCCCCTGTATCTCTCACTGTTCTCCACTAGACTCAGTGTCCCTGTATCTCTCACTGTTCTCCACCTGACTCTCAGTGCCCCTGTTTCTCTCACTGTTCTCCACCAGACTCTCAGGGCCCCTGTATCTCTCACTGTTCTCCACCAGACTCTCAGTGCTCCTGTATCTCTCACTGTTCTCCACTAGACTCTCAATGCCCCTGTATCTCTCACTGTTCTCCACTAGTCTCTCAATGCCGCTGTCTCTCTTGCTGTTCTCCACAAGACTCTCAATGCCCCTGTATCTCTCACTGTTCTCCAGCAGATTCTCACTGCCCCTGTATCTCTCACTGTTCTCCACCATACTCTCAGTGCCCCTGTATCTCTCACTGTTCTCCACTAGACGCTCATTGCCCCTGTATCTCTCACTGTTCTCCAGCAGACTCTCACTGCCCCTGTATCTCTCACTGTTCTCCACCAGACTCTCAGTGCCCCTGTATCTCTCACTGTTCTCCAGCAGACTCTCACTGTCCCTGCATCTCTCACTGTTCCCCACTGGACTCTCAGGGCCCCTGTATCTCTCACTGTTCTCCACCAGACTCTCAGTGCTCCTGTATCTCTCACTGTTCTCCACTAGACTCTCAATGCCCCTGTATCTCTCACTGTTCTCCACTAGTCTCTCAATGCCGCTGTCTCTCTTGCTGTTCTCCACAAGACTCTCAATGCCCCTGTATCTCTCACTGTTCTCCAGCAGATTCTCACTGCCCCTGTATCTCTCACTGTTCTCCACCATACTCTCAGTGCCCCTGTATCTCTCACTGTTCTCCACTAGACGCTCATTGCCCCTGTATCTCTCACTGTTCTCCAGCAGACTCTCACTGCCCCTGTATCTCTCACTGTTCTCCACCAGACTCTCAGTGCCCCTGTATCTCTCACTGTTCTCCACCAGACTCTCAGTGTCCCTGTATCTCTCACTGTTCTCCAGCAGACTCTCAGTGCCCCTGTATCTCTCACTGTTCTCCACCAGACTCTCACTGCCCCTGTATCTCTCACAGTTCTCCACCAGTCTCTCACTGCCCCTGTATCTCGCACTGTTCCCCACTGGACTATCCGTGCCCCTGTACCTCTCACTGTCCCCCACTGGACTCTCAGTGCCCCTGTATCTCTCACTGTTCTCCACTAGACTCAGTGTCCCTGTATCTCTCACTGTTCTCCACCTGACTCTCAGTGCCCCTGTTTCTCTCACTGTTCTCCACCAGACTCTCAGGGCCCCTGTATCTCTCACTGTTCTCCACCAGACTCTCAGTGCTCCTGTATCTCTCACTGTTCTCCACTAGACTCTCAATGCCCCTGTATCTCTCACTGTTCTCCACTAGTCTCTCAATGCCGCTGTCTCTCTTGCTGTTCTCCACAAGACTCTCAATGCCCCTGTATCTCTCACTGTTCTCCAGCAGATTCTCACTGCCCCTGTATCTCTCACTGTTCTCCACCATACTCTCAGTGCCCCTGTATCTCTCACTGTTCTCCACTAGACGCTCATTGCCCCTGTATCTCTCACTGTTCTCCAGCAGACTCTCACTGCCCCTGTATCTCTCACTGTTCTCCACCAGACTCTCAGTGCCCCTGTATCTCTCACTGTTCTCCAGCAGACTCTCACTGTCCCTGCATCTCTCACTGTTCCCCACTGGACTCTCTGTGTGTCTGTGTTCTCCAATAGACTCTCCGTGCCCCTGTGTCTCTCAGTGTTCTCCACTAGACTCTCAGTGCTCCTGTATCTCTCACTGTTCTCCACCAGACTCGGTGCCCCTGTATCTCTCACTGTTCACCACTAGACTTTCAGTGTCCCTGTATCTCTCAATGTTCTCCACCAGACTCTCAGTGTCCCTGTATCTCTCACTGTTCTCCATCAGACTCTCAGTTCCCCTGTATCGCTCACTGTCCTCCACTAGACTCTCAATGCCCCTGTATCTCTCACTGTTCTCCACTAGACTGTCACTGCCCTATATCTCTCACTGTTCTCGACCAGGACTCTGTGCCCCTGTATCTCTCACTGTTCTCCACTGGACTCTCAGTGCCCCTGTATCTCTTGCTCTTCTCCATCAGACTCTCACTGCCCCTGTATCTCCCACTGTTCTCCACCTGACTTTGTGCCCCTGTATCTCTCACTGTTGTCCACTAGACCCTCAATGTCCCTGTATCTGTCACTGTTCTCCACTAGACTCTCAGTGTCCCAGTATCCCTCACTGTCCTCCACTACACTCTCAGTGTCCCTGTATCTCTCACTGTTCTCCACTAGACTCTCAGTGTCCCGGTATCTCTCACTGTTCTCCACTAGACTCACAATGCCGCTGTATCTCTCACCGTTCTCCACTTGACTCTGTGCGCCTGTATCTCGCACTGTTCTCCACTAGACTCTCAATGCCCCTGTATCTCTCACTGTTCTCCACCAGACTCTCAGTGTCCCTGTATCTCTCACTGTTCTACACTAGACTCTCAATGCGCCTGTATCTCTCACTGTTCGCCACTAGACTGTCAGTGTCCCTGTATTCCTCACTGTTCACCACTAGACTCTCAGTGTCCCAATATCTCTCACTGTTCTCCACTAGACTCTCAGTGCCCCTGTATCTCTCACTGTTCTACACTAGACTGTCACTGCCCTGTATCTCTCACTGTTCTCAACCAGACTCTCAGTGCCCCTGTATCTCTCACTGTTCTCCACCAGCCTCTCAGTGTCCCTGTATCTCTCAGTGTTCTCCTCTAGACTCTGTGTCCCCGTGTCTCTCATGGCTCTCCAATAGACTCTCACTGCCCCTGTATCTCTCACTGTTCTCCATTACACTCTCAGTGTCCCTGTATCACTCACTGTTCTCCAGCAGACTCTCAGTGCCCCGGTATCTCTCACTCTTCTCCATTACCCTCTCACTGCCCCTGTATCTCTCACTGTTCTCCACTAGACTCTCAGTGCCCCTGTATCTCTCACTGTTCTCCACCAGACGCTCAGTGCCCCTGTATCTCTCACTGTTCTCCACGAGACGCTCAGTGCCCCTGTATCTCTCACTGTTCTCCAGCAGACTCTCAGTGCCACTGCATCTCTCACTGTTCTCCACCAGACTCTCAGTGCCCTTGTATCTCTCACTGTTCTCCACCAGACTCTCAATGCCCCTGTATCTCTCACTGTCCTCCAGCAGACTCTCACTGCCCCTGTATCTCTCACTGTTCTCCACCAGACTCTCACTGCCCCTGTATCTCTCACTGTTCTCCACCAGACTCTCAGTGCCCCTGTATCTCTCACTGTTCTCCAGCAGACTCTCACTGTCCCTGTCTCTCACTGTTCTCCACCAGACTCTCACTGCCCCTGTATCTCTCACTGTTCTCCACCAGACTCTCAGTGTCCCTGTATCTCTCACTGTTGTCCACCAGACTCTGAGTGACCCTGTATCGCTCACTGTTCTCCACTAGACTCTCAATGCCCCTGTATCGCTCACTGTTCTCCACTAGACTGTCACTGCCCTGTATCTCTCACTGTTCTCCACCAGACTCTATGCCCCTGTATCTCTCACTGTTCTCCACCAGACTCTGTGTCGCTGTATCTCTCACTGTTCTCACCTAGACTCTCAGTGCCCCTGTATCTCTCACTGTTCCCCACCAGACTGTGTGTCCCTGTATCTCTCACCGTTCCCCACTAGACTCTCAGTGCCCCTGTATCTCTCAGTGTTATCCACTAGACTCTCAGTGTCCCTGTATCTCTACCTGTTCTCCTTCAGACTCTCACTGTCCCTGTATCTCTCACTGTTCTCCACTGGACTCTCCGTGCCCCTGTATCTCTCACTGTTCCCCACTGGACTCTCCGGGCCCCTGTGTCTCTGTGTTCTCCAATAGACTCTCCGTGCCCCTGTGACTCTCAGTGTTCTCCACTAGACTCTCAGTGTCCCTGTATCTCTCACTGTTCTCCACCAGATACAGTGCCCCTGTATCTCTCACTGATCTCCACTAGACTTTCAGTGTCCCTGTATCTCTCACTGTTCTCCACCAGACTCTCAGTGTCCCTGTATCTCTCACTGTCCTCCACTAGACTCTCAATGCCCCTGTATCTCTCACTGTTCACCACCAGACTCTGTGTCGCTGTATCTCTCCCTGTTCTCCACCAGACTTTCAGTGCCCCTGTATCTCTCACTGTTCTCCTCCAGACTGTGTCCCTGTATCTCTCACTGTTCTCCCCTAGTCTCTCAGTGCCCCTATATCTCTCACTGTTCCCCACCAGACTGTGTGTCCATGTATCTCTCTCTGTTCCCCACTAGACTCAAAATGCCCCTGTATCTCTCACTGTTCTCCACTAGACTCTCAATGCCCCTGTATCTCTCACCGTTCCCCACTAGACTCTCAGTGCCCCTGTATCTCTCAGTGTTCTCCACTAGACTCTCAGTGTCCCTGTATCTCTCCCTGTTCTCCTTCAGACTCTCAATGCCCCTGTATCTCTCACTGTTCTCCACTAGACTCAGTGCTCCTGTAGCTCTCACTGTTCTCCACCAGACTTTCAGTGCCCCTGTATCTCTCACTGTTCTCCACCAGACTCTCAATGTCCCTGTATCTCTCACTGTTCTCCACCAGACTCTCAGTGCCCCTGTATCCCTCACTGTTCTCCACCAGACTCTCACTTGCCCCTGTATCTCTCACAGTTCTCCACCAGTCTCTCACTGCCCCTGTATCTCTCACTGTTCCCCACTGGACTCTCAGTGTCCCTGTATCTCTCACTGTCCCCCACTGGACTCTCAGTGCCCCTGTATCTCTCACTGTTCTCCACTAGACTCAGTGCCCCTGTATCTCTCACTGTTCTCCACCAGACTCTCTGTGTCCCTGTATCTCTCACTGTTCTCCACCAGACTCTCACTGCCCCTGTATCTCTCACAGTTCTCCACCAGTCTCTCACTGCCCCTGTATCTCGTACTGTTCCCCATTGGACTCTCAGTGTCCCTGTACCTCTCACTGTTCTGCAGTAGACTCACAATGCCGCTGTATCTCTCACTGTTCTCCACTTGACTCTGTGCGCCTGTATCTCTCACTGTTCTCCACTAGACTCTCAGTGTCCCTGTATCTCTCCCTGTTCTCCTCCAGACTCTCACTGCCCCTGTATCTCTCACTGTCCCCCACTGGACTCTCAGTGCCCCTGTATCTCTCACTGTTCTCCACTAGACTCAGTGCCCCTGTATCTCTCACTGTTCTCCACCAGACTCTCAGTGTCCCTGTATCTCTCACTGTTCTCCAGCAGACTCTCAGTGCCCCTGTATCTCTCACTGTTCTCCACCAGACTCTCACTGCCCCTGTATCTCTCACAGTTCTCCACCAGTCTCTCACTGCCCCTGTATCTCGCACTGTTCCCCACTGGACTATCCGTGCCCCTGTACCTCTCACTGTCCCCCACTGGACTCTCAGTGCCCCTGTATCTCTCACTGTTCTCCACTAGACTCAGTGTCCCTGTATCTCTCACTGTTCTCCACCTGACTCTCAGTGCCCCTGTTTCTCTCACTGTTCTCCACCAGACTCTCAGGGCCCCTGTATCTCTCACTGTTCTCCACCAGACTCTCAGTGCTCCTGTATCTCTCACTGTTCTCCACTAGACTCTCAATGCCCCTGTATCTCTCACTGTTCTCCACTAGTCTCTCAATGCCGCTGTCTCTCTTGCTGTTCTCCACAAGACTCTCAATGCCCCTGTATCTCTCACTGTTCTCCAGCAGATTCTCACTGCCCCTGTATCTCTCACTGTTCTCCACCATACTCTCACTGCCCCTGTATCTCTCACTGTTCTCCAGCAGACTCTCACTGCCCCTGTATCTCTCACTGTTCTCCAGCAGACTCTCACTGTCCCTGCATCTCTCACTGTTCCCCACTGGACTCTCTGTGTGTCTGTGTTCTCCAATAGACTCTCCGTGCCCCTGTGTCTCTCAGTGTTCTCCACTAGACTCTCAGTGCTCCTGTATCTCTCACTGTTCTCCACCAGACTCGGTGCCCCTGTATCTCTCACTGTTCACCACTAGACTTTCAGTGTCCCTGTATCTCTCAATGTTCTCCACCAGACTCTCAGTGTCCCTGTATCTCTCACTGTTCTCCATCAGACTCTCAGTTCCCCTGTATCGCTCACTGTCCTCCACTAGACTCTCAATGCCCCTGTATCTCTCACTGTTCTCCACTAGACTGTCACTGCCCTATATCTCTCACTGTTCTCGACCAGGACTCTGTGCCCCTGTATCTCTCACTGTTCTCCACTGGACTCTCAGTGCCCCTGTATCTCTTGCTCTTCTCCATCAGACTCTCACTGCCCCTGTATCTCCCACTGTTCTCCACCTGACTTTGTGCCCCTGTATCTCTCACTGTTGTCCACTAGACCCTCAATGTCCCTGTATCTGTCACTGTTCTCCACTAGACTCTCAGTGTCCCAGTATCCCTCACTGTCCTCCACTAGACTCTCAGTGTCCCTGTATCTCTCACTGTTCTCCACTAGACTCTCAGTGTCCCGGTATCTCTCACTGTTCTCCAGTAGACTCACAATGCCGCTGTATCTCTCACCGTTCTCCACTTGACTCTGTGCGCCTGTATCTCGCACTGTTCTCCACTAGACTCTCAATGCCCCTGTATCTCTCACTGTTCTCCACCAGACTCTCAGTGTCCCTGTATCTCTCACTGTTCTACACTAGACTCTCAATGCGCCTGTATCTCTCACTGTTCGCCACTAGACTGTCAGTGTCCCTGTATTCCTCACTGTTCACCACTAGACTCTCAGTGTCCCAATATCTCTCACTGTTCTCCACTAGACTCTCAGTGCCCCTGTATCTCTCACTGTTCTACACTAGACTGTCACTGCCCTGTATCTCTCACTGTTCTCAACCAGACTCTCAGTGCCCCTGTATCTCTCACTGTTCTCCACCAGCCTCTCAGTGTCCCTGTATCTCTCAGTGTTCTCCTCTAGACTCTGTGTCCCCGTGTCTCTCATGGCTCTCCAATAGACTCTCACTGCCCCTGTATCTCTCACTGTTCTCCATTACACTCTCAGTGTCCCTGTATCACTCACTGTTCTCCACCAGACTCTCAGTGCCCCGGTATCTCTCACTCTTCTCCATTACTCTCTCACTGCCCCTGTATCTCTCACTGTTCTCCACTAGACTCTCAGTGCCCCTGTATCTCTCACTGTTCTCCACCAGACGCTCAGTGCCCCTGTATCTCTCACTGTTCTCCACGAGACGCTCAGTGCCCCTGTATCTCTCACTGTTCTCCAGCAGACTCTCAGTGCCACTGCATCTCTCACTGTTCTCCACCAGACTCTCAGTGCCCTTGTATCTCTCACTGTTCTCCACCAGACTCTCAATGCCCCTGTATCTCTCACTGTCCTCCAGCAGACTCTCACTGCCCCTGTATCTCTCACTGTTCTCCACCAGACTCTCACTGCCCCTGTATCTCTCACTGTTCTCCACCAGACTCTCAGTGCCCCTGTATCTCTCACTGTTCTCCAGCAGACTCTCACTGTCCCTGTCTCTCACTGTTCTCCACCAGACTCTCACTGCCCCTGTATCTCTCACTGTTCTCCACCAGACTCTCAGTGTCCCTGTATCTCTCACTGTTGTCCACCAGACTCTGAGTGACCCTGTATCGCTCACTGTTCTCCACTAGACTCTCAATGCCCCTGTATCGCTCACTGTTCTCCACTAGACTGTCACTGCCCTGTATCTCTCACTGTTCTCCACCAGACTCTATGCCCCTGTATCTCTCACTGTTCTCCACCAGACTCTGTGTCGCTGTATCTCTCACTGTTCTCACCTAGACTCTCAGTGCCCCTGTATCTCTCACTGTTCCCCACCAGACTGTGTGTCCCTGTATCTCTCACTGTTTCCCACTAGACTCTAAATGCCCCTGTATCTCTCACTGTTCTCCACTAGACTCTCAATGCCCGTGTATCTCTCACCGTTCTCCACTAGACTCTCAGTGCCCCTGTATCTCTCAGTGTTCTCCACGAGACTCTCAGTGTCCCTGTATCTCTCCCTGTTCTCCTCCAGACTCTCACTGCCCCTGTATTTCTCACTGTCCCCCACTGGACTCTCAGTGCCCCTGTATCTCTCACTGTTCTCCACTAGACTCAGTGCCCCTGTATCTCCCACTGTTCTCCACCTGACTTTGTGCCCCTGTATCTCTCACTGTTGTCCACTAGACCCTCAATGTCCCTGTATCTGTCACTGTTCTCCACTAGACTCTCAGTGTCCCAGTATCCCTCACTGTCCTCCACTAGACTCTCAGTGTCCCTGTATCTCTCACTGTTCTCCACTAGACTCTCAGTGTCCCGGTATCTCTCACTGTTCTCCACTAGACTCACAATGCCGCTGTATCTCTCACCGTTCTCCACTTGACTCTGTGCGCCTGTATCTCGCACTGTTCTCCACTAGACTCTCAATGCCCCTGTATCTCTCACTGTTCTCCACCAGACTCTCAGTGTCCCTGTATCTCTCACTGTTCTCCACTAGACTCTCAATGCGCCTGTATCTCTCACTGTTTGCCACTAGACTGTCAGTGTCCCTATATTCCTCACTGTTCACCACTACACTCTCAGTGTCCCAATATCTCTCACTGTTCTCTACTAGACTCTCAGTGACCCTGTATCTCTCACTGTTCTCCACTAGACTGTCACTGCCCTGTATCTCTCACTGTTCTCAACCAGACACTCAGTGCCCCTATATCTCTCACTGTTCTCCACCAGCCTCTCAGTGTCCCTGTATCTCTCAGTGTTCTCCTCTAGACTCTGTGTCCCCGTGTCTCTCATGGCTCTCCAATAGACTCTCACTGCCCCTGTATCTCTCACTGTTCTCCATTACACTCTCAGTGTCCCTGTATCACTCACTGTTCTCCTCCAGACTCTCAGTGCCCCGGTATCTCTCACTCTTCTCCATTACCCTCTCACTGCCCCTGTATCTCTCACTGTTCTCCACTAGACTCTCAGTGCCCCTGTATCTCTCACTGTTCTCCACCAGACGCTCAGTGCCCCTGTATCTCTCACTGTTCTCCACGAGACGCTCAGTGCCCCTGTATCTCTCACTGTTCTCCAGCAGACTCTCAGTGCCACTGCATCTCTCACTGTTCTCCACCAGACTCTCAGTGCCCTTGTATCTCTCACTGTTCTCCACCAGACTCTCAATGCCCCTGTATCTCTCACTGTCCTCCAGCAGACTCTGACTGCCCCTGTATCTCTCACTGTTCTCCACCAGACTCTCACTGCCCCTGTATCTCTCACTGTTCTCCACCAGACTCTCAGTGCCCCTGTATCTCTCACTGTTCTCCAGCAGACTCTCACTGTCCCTGTCTCTCACTGTTCTCCACCAGACTCTCACTGCCCCTGTATCTCTCACTGTTCTCCACCAGACTCTCAGTGTCCCTGTATCTCTCACTGTTCTCCACCAGACTCTGAGTGACCCTGTATCGCTCACTGTTCTCCACTAGACTCTCAATGCCCCTGTATCGCTCACTGTTCTCCACTAGACTGTCACTGCCCTGTATCTCTCACTGTTCCCCACCAGACTGTGTGTCCCTGTATCTCTCACTGTTTCCCACTAGACTCTAAATGCCCCTGTATCTCGCACTGTTCTCCACTAGACTCTCAATGCCCGTGTATCTCTCACCGTTCTCCACTAGACTCTCAGTGCCCCTGTATCTCTCAGTGTTCTCCACGAGACTCTCAGTGTCCCTGTATCTCTCCCTGTTCTCCTCCAGACTCTCACTGCCCCTGTATCTCTCACTGTCCCCCACTGGACTCTCAGTGCCCCTGTATCTCTCACTGTTCTCCACTAGACTCAGTGCCCCTGTATCTCTCACTGTTCTCCACCAGACTCTCAAGTGTCCCTGTATCTCTCCCTGTTCTCCAGCAGACTCTCAGTGCCCCTGTATCTCTCACTGTTCTCCACCAGACTCTCACTGCCGCTGTATCTCTCACAGTTCTCCACGAGTCACTCACTGCCCCTGTATCTCGCACTGTTCCCCACTGGATTATCCGTGCCCCTGTACCTCTCACTGTTCTCCACTGGACTCTCTGTGCCCCTGAATCTCTTGCTGTTCTCCATCAGACTCTCACTGCCCCTGTATCTCCCACTGTTCTCCACCAGACTTTGTGCCCCTGTATCTCTCACTGTTCTCCACTACACTCTCACTGTCCCTGTATCTCTCACTGTTCTCCACTAAACTCTGTGTCCCAGTATCTCTCACTGTTCTCCACCTGACTCTCAGTGCCCCTGTTTCTCTCACTGTTCTCCACTAGACTCTCAATGCCCCTGTATCTCTCACTGTTCTCCACTAGTCTCTCAATGCCGCTGTATCTCTTGCTGTTCTCCACAAGACTCTCAATGCCCCTGTATCTCTCACTGTTCTCCAGCAGATTCTCACTGCCCCTGTATCTCTCACTGTTCTCCACCATACTCTCACTGCCCCTGTATCTCTCACTGTTCTCCACCATACTCTCAGTGCCCCTGTATCTCTCACTGTTCTCCACTAGACGCTCATTGCCCCTGTATCTCTCACTGTTCTCCAGCAGACTCTCACTGCGCCTGTATCTCTCACTGTTCTCCACCAGACTCTCAGTGCCCCTGTATCTCTCACTGTTCTCCAGCAGACTCTCACTGTCCCTGTATCTCTCACTGTTCCCCACTGGACTCTCCGGGCCCCTGTGTCTCTGTGTTCTCCAATAGACTCTCCGTGCCCCTGTGTCTCTCAGTGTTCTCCACTAGACTCTCAGTGCTCCTGTATCTCTCACTGTTCTCCACCAGACTCAGTGCCACTGTATCTCTCACTGTTCACCACTAGACTTTCAGTGTCCCTGTATCTCTCAATGTTCTCCACCAGACTCTCAGTGTCCCTGTACCTCTCACTGTTCTACATCAGACTCTCAGTTCCCCTGTATCGCTCACTGTCCTCCACTAGACTCTCAATGCCCCTGTATCTCTCACTGTTCTCCACTAGACTGTCACTGCCCTGTATCTCTCACTGTTCTCCACTGGACTCTCAGTGCCCCTGTATCTCTTGCTCTTCTCCATCAAACTCTCACTGCCCCTGTATCTCCCACTGTTCTCCACCTGACTTTGTGCCCCTGTATCTCTCACTGTTGTCCACTAGACCCTCAATGTCCCTGTATCTGTCACTGTTCTCCACTAGACTCTCAGTGTCCCAGTATCCCTCACTGTCCTCCACTAGACTCTCAGTGTCCCTGTATCTCTCACTGTTCTCCACTAGACTCTCAGTGTCCCTGTATCTCTCACTGTTCTCCACTAGACTCTGTGCGCCTGTATCTCTCACTGTTCTCCACTAGACTCTCAATGCCCCTGTATCTCTCACTGTTCTCCACCAGACTCTCAGTGTCCCTGTATCTCTCACTGTTCTCCACTAGACTCTCAATGCGCCTGTATCTCTCACTGTTCGCCACTAGACTGTCAGTGTCCCTGTATTCCTCACTGTTCACCACTAGACTCTCGGTGTCCCTGTATCTGTCACTGTTCTCCACTAGACTGTCACTGCCCTGTATCTCTCACTGTTCTCAACCAGACTCTCAGTGCCCCTGTATCTCTCACTGTTCTCCATTACACTCTCAGTGTCCCTGTATCACTCACTGTTCTCCACCAGACTCTCAGTGCCCCTGTATCTCTCAGTGTTCTCCACTAGACTCTGTGTCCCCGTGTCTCTCATGGCTCTCCAATAGACTCTCAGTGCCCCTGTATCTCTCACTGTTCTCCACCAGACGCTCAGTGCCCCTGTATCTCTCACTGTTCTCCACGAGACGCTCAGTGCCCCTGTATCTCTCACTGTTCACCAGCAGACTCTCAGTGCCACTGCATCTCTCACTGTTCTCCACCAGACTCTCAGTGCCCTTGTATCTCTCACTGTTCTCCACCAGACTCTCAATGTCCCTGTATCTCTCACTGTCCTCCAGCAGACTCTCACTGCCCCTGTATCTCTCACTGTTCTCCACCAGACTCTCACTGCCCCTGTATCTCTCACTGTTCTCCACCAGACTCTCAGTGCCCCTGTATCTCTCACTGTTCTCCAGCAGACTCTCACTGTCCCTGTGTCTCTCACTGTTCTCCACCAGACTCTCACTGCCCCTGTATCTCTCACTGTTCTCCACCAGACTCTCAGTGTCCCTGTATCTCTCACTGTTCTCCACCAGACTCTCAGTGACCCTGTATCGCTCACTGTTCTCCACTAGACTCTCAATGCCCCTGTATCGCTCACTGTTCTCCACTAGACTGTCACTGCCCTGTATCTCTCACTGTTCTCCACCAGACTCTATGCCCCTGTATCTCTCACTGTTCTCCGCCAGACTCTGTGTCGCTGTATCTCTCACTGTTCTCACCTAGACTCTCAGTGCCCCTGTATCTCTCACTGTTCCCCACCAGACTGTGTGTCCCTGTATCTCTCACTGTTTCCCACTAGACTCTAAATGCCCCTGTATCTCTCACTGTTCTCCACTAGACTCTCAATGCCCGTGTATCTCTCACCGTTCTCCACTAGACTCTCAGTGCCCCTGTATCTCTCAGTGTTCTCCACTAGACTCTCAGTGTCCCTGTATCTCTCCCTGTTCTCCTCCAGACTCTCACTGCCCCTGTATCTCTCACTGTCCCCCACTGGACTCTCAGTGCCCCTGTATCTCTCACTGTTCTCCACTAGACTCAGTGCCCCTGTATCTCTCACTGTTCTCCACCAGACTCTCAGTGTCCCTGTATCTCTCACTGTTCTCCAGCAGACTCTCAGTGTCCCTGTATTCCTCACTGTTCACCACTAGACTCTCAGTGTCCCTGTATCTGTCACTGTTCTCCACTAGACTGTCACTGCCCTGTATCTCTCACTGTTCTCAACCAGACTCTCAGTGCCCCTGTATCTCTCACTGTTCTCCATTACACTCTCAGTGTCCCTGTATCACTCACTGTTCTCCACCAGACTCTCAGTGCCCCGGTATCTCTCACTCTTCTCCATTACCCTCTCACTGCCCCTGTATCTCTCACTGTTCTCCACTAGACTCTCAGTGCCCCTGTATCTCTCAGTGTTCTCCACTAGACTCTGTGTCCCCGTGTCTCTCATGGCTCTCCAATAGACTCTCAGTGCCCCTGTATCTCTCACTGTTCTCCACCAGACGCTCAGTGCCCCTGTATCTCTCACTGTTCTCCACAAGACGCTCAGTGCCCCTGTATCTCTCACTGTTCTCCAGCAGACTCTCAGTGCCACTGCATCTCTCACTGTTCTCCACCAGACTCTCAGTGCCCTTGTATCTCTCACTGTTCTCCACCAGACTCTCAATGTCCCTGTATCTCTCACTGTCCTCCAGCAGACTCTCACTGCCCCTGTATCTCTCACTGTTCTCCACCAGACTCTCACTGCCCCTGTATCTCTCACTGTTCTCCACCAGACTCTCAGTGCCCCTGTATCTCTCACTGTTCTCCAGCAGACTCTCACTGTCCCTGTGTCTCTCACTGTTCTCCACCAGACTCTCACTGCCCCTGTATCTCTCACTGTTCTCCACCAGACTCTCAGTGTCCCTGTATCTCTCACTGTTCTCCACCAGACTCTCAGTGACCCTGTATCGCTCACTGTTCTCCACTAGACTCTCAATGCCCCTGTATCGCTCACTGTTCTCCACTAGACTGTCACTGCCCTGTATCTCTCACTGTTCTCCACCAGACTCTATGCCCCTGTATCTCTCACTGTTCTCCGCCAGACTCTGTGTCGCTGTATCTCTCACTGTTCTCACCTAGACTCTCAGTGCCCCTGTATCTCTCACTGTTCCCCACCAGACTGTGTGTCCCTGTATCTCTCACTGTTTCCCACTAGACTCTAAATGCCCCTGTATCTCTAACTGTTCTCCACTAGACTCTCAATGCCCGTGTATCTCTCACCGTTCTCCACTAGACTCTCAGTGCCCCTCTATCTCTCAGTGTTCTCCACTAGACTCTCAGTGTCCCTGTATCTCTCCCTGTTCTCCTCCAGACTCTCACTGCCCCTGTATCTCTCACTGTCCCCCACTGGACTCTCAGTGCCCCTGTATCTCTCACTGTTCTCCACTAGACTCAGTGCCCCTGTATCTCTCAATGTTCTCCACCAGACTCTCAGTGTCCCTGTATCTCTCACTGTTCTCCAGCAGACTCTCAGTGCCCCTGTATCTCTCACTGTTCTCCACCAGACTCTCACTGCCGCTGTATCTCTCACAGTTCTCCACCAGTCTCTCACTGCCCCTGTATCTCGCACTGGTCCCCACTGGATTATCCGTGCCCCTGTACCTCTCACTGTTCTCCACTGGACTCTCAGTGCCCCTGAATCTCTTGCTGTTCTCCATCAGACTCTCACTGCCCCTGTATCTCCCACTGTTCTCCACCAGACTTTGTGCCCCTGTATCACTCACTGTTCTCCACTAGACTCTCACTGTCCCTGTATCTCTCACTGTTCTCCACTAAACTCTCAGTGTCCCAGTATCTCTCACTGTTCTCCACCTGACTCTCAGTGCCCCTGTTTCTCTCACTGTTCTCCACCAGACTCTCAGTGCCCCTGTATCTCTCACTGTTCTCCACCAGACTCTCAGTGCTCCTGTATCTCTCACTGTTCTCCACTAGACTCTCAATGCCCCGGATCTCTCACTGTTCTCCACCAGACTCTCAGTGCCCCTGTATCTCTCACTGTTCTCCACTAGACTCTCAATGCCCCTGTATCTCTCACTGTTCTCCACTAGTCTCTCAATGCCGCTGTATCTCTTGCTGTTCTCCACAAGACTCTCAATGCCCCTGTATCTCTCACTGTTCTCCAGCAGATTCTCACTGCCCCTGTATCTCTCACTGTTCTCCACCATACTCTCACTGCCCCTGTATCTCTCACTGTTCTCCACCATACTCTCAGTGCCCCTTTATCTCTCACTGTTCTCCACTAGACGCTCATTGCCCCTGTATCTCTCACTGTTCTCCAGCAGACTCTCACTGCGCCTGTATCTCTCACTGTTCTCCACCAGACTCTCAGTGCCCCTGTATCTCTCACTGTTCTCCACTAGACTCTCAGTGCCCCTGTATCTCTCAGTGTTCTCCACTAGACTCTGTGCCCCCGTGTCTCTCATGGCTCTCCAATAGACTCTCAGTGCCCCTGTATCTCTCACTGTTCTCCACCAGACGCTCAGTGCCCCTGTATCTCTCACTGTTCTCCAGCAGACTCTCAGTGCCACTGCATCTCTCACTATTCTCCACCAGACTCTCAGTGCCCTTCTATCTCTCACTGTTCTCCACCAGACTCTCAATGTCCCTGTATCTCTCACTGTCCTCCAGCAGACTCTCACTGCCCCTGTATCTCTCACTGTTCTCCACCAGACTCTCACTCCCCCGGTATCTCTCACTGTTCTCCACCAGACTCTCAGTGCCCCTGTATCTCTCACTGTTCTCCAGCAGACTCTCACTGTCCCTGTGTCTCTCACTGTTCTCCACCAGACTCTCACTGCCCCTGTATCTCTCACTGTTCTCCACCAGACTCTCAGTGTCCCTGTATCTCTCACTGTTCTCCACCAGACTCTCAGTGACCCTGTATCGCTCACTGTTCTCCACTAGACTCTCAATGCCCCTGTATCGCTCACTGTTCTCCACTAGACTGTCACTGCCCTGTATCTCTCACTGTTCTCCACCAGACTCTATGCCCCTGTATCTCTCACTGTTCTCCGCCAGACTCTGTGTCGCTGTATCTCTCACTGTTCTCACCTAGACTCTCAGTGCCCCTGTATCTCTCACTGTTCCCCACCAGACTGTGTGTCCCTGTATCTCTCACTGTTTCCCACTAGACTCTAAATGCCCCTGTATCTCTCACTGTTCTCCACTAGACTCTCAATGCCCGTGTATCTCTCACCGTTCTCCACTAGACTCTCAGTGCCCCTGTATCTCTCAGTGTTCTCCACTAGACTCTCAGTGTCCCTGTACCTCTCCCTGTTCTCCTCCAGACTCTAACTGCCCCTGTATCTCTCACTGTCCCCCACTGGACTCTCAGTGCCCCTGTATCTCTCACTGTTCTCCACTAGACTCAGTGCCCCTGTATCTCTCACTGTTCTCCACCAGACTCTCAGTGTCCCTGTATCTCTCACTGTTCTCCAGCAGACTCTCAGTGCCCCTGTATCTCTCACTGTTCTCCACCAGACTCTCACTGCCGCTGTATCTCTCACAGTTCTCCACCAGTCTCTCACTGCCCCTGTATCTCGCACGGTTCCCCACTGGATTATCCGTGCCCCTGTACCTCTCACTGTTCTCCACTGGACTCTCAGTGCCCCTGAATCTCTTGCTGTTCTCCATCAGACTCTCACTGCCCCTGTATCTCCCACTGTTCTCCACCAGACTTTGTGCCCCTGTATCTCTCACTGTTCTCCACTAGACTCTCACTGTCCCTGTATCTCTCACAGTTCTCCACTAAACTCTCAGTGTCCCAGTATCTCTCACTGTTCTCCACCTGACTCTCAGTGCCCCTGTTTCTCTCACTGTTCTCCACCAGACTCTCAGTGCCCCTGTATCTCTCACTGTTCTCCACCAGACTCTCAGTGCTCCTGTATCTCTCACTGTTCTCCACTAGACTCTCAATGCCCCGGATCTCTCACTGTTCTCCACCAGACTCTCAGTGCCCCTGTATCTCTCACTGTTCTCCACTAGACTCTCAATGCCCCTGTATCTCTCACTGTTCTCCACTAGTCTCTCAATGCCGCTGTATCTCTTGCTGTTCTCCACAAGACTCTCAATGCCCCAGTATCTCTCACTGTTCTCCAGCAGATTCTCACTGCCCCTGTATCTCTCACTGTTCTCCACCATACTCTCACTGCCCCTGTATCTCTCACTGTTCTCCACCATACTCTCAGTGCCCCTTTATCTCTCACTGTTCTCCACTAGACGCTCATTGCCCCTGTATCTCTCACTGTTCTGCAGCAGACTCTCACTGCGCCTGTATCTCTCACTGTTCTCCACCAGACTCTTAGTGTCCCTGTATCTCTCACTGTTCTCCAGCAGACTCTCACTGTCCCTGTATCTCTCACTGTTCCCCACTGGACTCTCCGGGCCCCTGTGTCTCTGTTTTTCTCCAATAGACTCTCCGTGCCCCTGTGTCTCTCAGTGTTCTCCACTAGACTCTCAGTGCTCCTGTATCTCTCACAGTTCTCCACCAGACTCAGTGCCCCTGTATCTCTCACTGTTCACCACTAGACTTTCAGTGTCCCTGTATCTCTCAATGTTCTCCACCAGACTCTCAGTGTCCCTGTATCTCTCACTGTTCTCCATCAGACTGTCCGTTCCCCTGTATCGCTCACTGTCCTCCACTAGACTCTCAATGCCCCTGTATCTCTCACTGTTCTCCACTAGACTGTCACTGCCCTGTATCTCTCACTGTTCTCGACCAGGACTCTGTGCCCCTGTATCCCTCACTGTTCTCCACTGGACTCTCAGTGCCCCTGTATCTCTTGCTCTTCTCCATCAGACTCTCACTGCCCCTGTATCTCCCACTGTTCTCCACCTGACTTTGTGCCCCTGTATCTCTCACTGTTCTCCACTAGACCCTCATAGTCCCTGTATCTGTCACTGTTCTCCACTAGACTCTCAGTGTCCCAGTATCCCTCACTGTCCTCCACTAGACTCTCAGTGTCCCTGTATCTCTCACTGTTCTTCACTAGACTCTCAGTGTCCCTGTATCTCTCACTGTTCTCCACTAGACTCACAATGCCGCTGTATCTCTCACCGTTCTCCACTTGACTCTGTGCGCCTGTATCTCTCACTGTTCTCCACCACTACTCTGTGTCCCTGTATCTCTCACTGTTCTCCCCTAGACTCTCAGTCCCCCTGTATCTCTCACTGTTCCCCACCAGACTGTGTGTCCATGTATCTCTCTCTGTTCCCCACTAGACTCAAAATGCCCCTGTATCGTTCACTGTTCTCCACTAGGCTCTCAATGCCCCTGTATCTCTCACCGTTCCCCACTAGATTCTCAGTGCCCCTGTATCTCTCAGTGTTCTAAAATTGACTCTCAGTGTCCCTGTATCTCTCCCTGTTCTCCTCCAGACTCTCACTGCCCATGTATCTCTCACTGTTCTCCACTAGACTCAGTGCTCCTGTATCTCTCACTGTTCTCCACCAGACTTTCAGTGCCCCTGTATCTCACACTGTTCTCCACCAGAATCTCAATGTCCCTGTATCTCTCACTGTTCTCCACCAGACTGTGTGTCCATGTATCTCTCTCTGTTCCCCACTAGACTCAAAATGCCCCTGTATCTCTCACTGTTCTCCACCAGACTCAGTGCCACTGTATCTCTCACTGTTCACCACTAGACTTTCAGTGTCCCTGTATCTCTCAATGTTCTCCACCAGACTCTCAGTGTCCCTGTACCTCTCACTGTTCTCCATCAGACTCTCAGTTCCCCTGTATCGCTCACTGTCCTCCACGAGACTCTCAATGCCCCTGTATCTCTCACTGTTCTCCACTAGACTGTCACTGCCCTGTATCTCTCACTGTTCTCGACCAGGACTCTGTGCCCCTGTATCTCTCACTGTTCTCCACTGGACTCTCAGTGCCCCAGTATCTCTTGCTCTTCTCCATCAGACTCTCACTGCCCCTGTATCTCCCACTGTTCTCCACCTGACTTTGTGCCCCTGTATCTCTCACTGTTGTCCACTAGACCCTCAATGTCCTTGTATCTGTCACTGTTCTCCACTAGACTCTCAGTGTCCCAGTATCCCTCACTGTCCTCCACTAGACTCTCAGTGTCCCTGTATCTCTCACTGTTCTCCACTAGACTCTCAGTGTCCCTGTATCTCTCACTGTTCTCCACTAGACTCTGTGCGCCTGTATCTCTCACTGTTCTCCACTAGACTCTCAATGCCCCTGTATCTCTCACTGTTCTCCACCAGACTCTCAGTGTCCCTGTATCTCTCACTGTTCTCCACTAGACTCTCAATGCGCCTGTATCTCTCACTGTTCGCCACTAGACTGTCAGTGTCCCTGTATTCCTCACTGTTCACCACTAGACTCTCAGTGTCCCTGTATCTGTCACTGTTCTCCACTAGACTGTCACTGCCCTGTATCTCTCACTGTTCTCAACCAGACTCTCAGTGCCCCTGTATCTCTCACTGTTCTCCACCAGCCTCTCAGTGTCCCTGTATCTCTCAGTGTTCTCCACTAGACTGTGTCCCCGTGTCTCTCATGGCTCTCCAATAGACTCTCACTGCCCCTGTATCTCTCACTGTTCTCCATTACACTCTCAGTGTCCCTGTATCTCTCAGTGTTCTCCACTAGACTCTCAATGCGCCTGTATCTCTCACTGTTCGCCACTAGACTGTCAGTGTCCCTGTATTCCTCACTGTTCACCACTAGACTCTCAGTGTCCCTGTATCTGTCACTGTTCTCCACTAGACTGTCACTGCCCTGTATCTCTCACTGTTCTCAACCAGACTCTCAGTGCCCCTGTATCTCTCACTGTTCTCCACCAGCCTCTCAGTGTCCCTGTATCTCTCAGTGTTCTCCACTAGACTCTGTGTCCCCGTGTCTCTCATGGCTCTCCAATAGACTCTCAGTGCCCCTGTATCTCTCACTGTTCTCCACCAGACGCTCAGTGCCCCTGTATCTCTCACTGTTCTCCACGAGACGCTCAGTGCCCCTGTATCTCTCACTGTTCTCCAGCACACTCTCAGTGCCACTGCATCTCTCACTGTTCTCCACCAGACTCTCAGTGCCCTTGTATCTCTCACTGTTCTCCACCAGACTCTCAATGTCCCTGTATCTCTCACTGTCCTCCAGCAGACTCTCACTGCCCCTGTATCTCTCACTGTTCTCCACCAGACTCTCACTGCCCCTGTATCTCTCACTGTTCTCCACCAGACTCTCAGTGCCCCTGTATCTCTCACTGTTCTCCAGCAGACTCTCACTGTCCCTGTATCTCTCACTGTTCTCCAGAAGACTCTCACTGCCCCTGTATCTCTCACTGTTCTCCACCAGACTCTCAGTGACCCTGTATCGCTCACTGTTCTCCACTAGACTCTCAATGCCCCTGTATCGCTCACTGTTCTCCACTAGACTGTCACTGCCCTGTATCTCTCACTGTTCTCCACCAGACTCTATGCCCCTGTATCTCTCACTGTTCTCCGCCAGACTCTGTGTCGCTGTATCTCTCACTGTTCTCACCTAGACTCTCAGTGCCCCTGTATCTCTCACTGTTCCCCACCAGACTGTGTGTCCCTGTATCTCTCACTGTTTCCCACTAGACTCTAAATGCCCCTGTATCTCTCACTGTTCTCCACTAGACTCTCAATGCCCGTGTATCTCTCACCGTTCTCCACTAGACTCTCAGTGCCCCTGTATCTCTCAGTGTTCTCCACTAGACTCTCAGTGTCCCTGTATCTCTCCCTGTTCTCCTCCAGACTCTCACTGCCCCTGTATCTCTCACTGTCCCCCACTGGACTCTCAGTGCCCCTGTATCTCTCACTGTTCTCCACTAGACTCAGTGCCCCTGTATCTCTCACTGTTCTCCACCAGACTCTCAGTGTCCCTGTATCTCTCACTGTTCTCCACTAGACTCTCAATGCCCCGGATCTCTCACTGTTCTCCACCAGACTCTCAGTGTCCCTGTATCTCTCACTGTTCTCCACTAGACTCTCAATGCCCCTGTATCTCTCACTGTTCTCCACTGGTCTCTCAATGCCGCTGTATCTCTTGCTGTTCTCCACAAGACTCTCAATGCCCCTGTATCTCTCACTGTTCTCCAGCAGATTCTCACTGCCCCTGTATCTCTCACTGTTCTCCACCATACTCTCACTGCCCCTGTATCTCTCACTGTTCTCCACCATACTCTCAGTGCCCCTGTATCTCTCACTGTTCTCCACTAGACGCTCATTGCCCCTGTATCTCTCACTGTTCTCCAGCAGACTCTCACTGCGCCTGTATCTCTCACTGTTCTCCACCAGACTCTCAGTGCCCCTGTATCTCTCACTGTTCTCCACCAGACTCTCAGTGCTCCTGTATCTCTCACTGTTCTCCACTAGACTCTCAATGCCCCGGATCTCTCACTGTTCTCCACCAGACTCTCAGTGCCCCTGTATCTCTCACTGTTCTCCACTAGACTCTCAGTGTCCCTGTATCTCTCCCTGTTCTCCTCCAGACTCTAACTGCCCCTGTATCTCTCACTGTCCCCCACTGGACTCTCAGTGCCCCTGTATCTCTCACTGTTCTCCACTAGACTCAGTGCCCCTGTATCTCTCACTGTTCTCCACCAGACTCTCAGTGTCCCTGTATCTCTCACTGTTCTCCAGCAGACTCTCAGTGCCCCTGTATCTCTCACTGTTCTCCACCAGACTCTCACTGCCGCTGTATCTCTCACAGTTCTCCACCAGTCTCTCACTGCCCCTGTATCTCGCACTGTTCCCCACTGGATTATCCGTGCCCCTGTACCTCTCACTGTTCTCCACTGGACTCTCAGTGCCCCTGAATCTCTTGCTGTTCTCCATCAGACTCTCACTGCCCCTGTATCTCCCACTGTTCTCCACCAGACTTTGTGCCCCTGTATCTCTCACTGTTCTCCACTAGACTCTCACTGTCCCTGTATCTCTCACTGTTCTCCACTAAACTCTCAGTGTCCCAGTATCTCTCACTGTTCTCCACCTGACTCTCAGTGCCCCTGTTTCTCTCACTGTTCTCCACCAGACTCTCAGTGCCCCTGTATCTCTCACTGTTCTCCACCAGACTCTCAGTGCTCCTGTATCTCTCACTGTTCTCCACTAGACTCTCAATGCCCCGGATCTCTCACTGTTCTCCACCAGACTCTCAGTGCCCCTGTATCTCTCACTGTTCTCCACTAGACTCTCAATGCCCCTGTATCTCTCACTGTTCTCCACTAGTCTCTCAATGCCGCTGTATCTCTTGCTGTTCTCCACAAGACTCTCAATGCCCCTGTATCTCTCACTGTTCTCCAGCAGATTCTCACTGCCCCTGTATCTCTCACTGTTCTCCACCATACTCTCACTGCCCCTGTATCTCTCACTGTTCTCCACCATACTCTCAGTGCCCCTTTATCTCTCACTGTTCTCCACTAGACGCTCATTGCCCCTGTATCTCTCACTGTTCTGCAGCAGACTCTCACTGCGCCTGTATCTCTCACTGTTCTCCACCAGACTCTCAGTGTCCCTGTATCTCTCACTGTTCTCCAGCAGACTCTCACTGTCCCTGTATCTCTCACTGTTCCCCACTGGACTCTCCGGGCCCCTGTGTCTCTGTGTTCTCCAATAGACTCTCCGTGCCCCTGTGTCTCTCAGTGTTCTCCACTAGACTCTCAGTGCTCCTGTATCTCTCACAGTTCTCCACCAGACTCAGTGCCCCTGTATCTCTCACTGTTCACCACTAGACTTTCAGTGTCCCTGTATCTCTCAATGTTCTCCACCAGACTCTCAGTGTCCCTGTATCTCTCACTGTTCTCCATCAGACTGTCCGTTCCCCTGTATCGCTCACTGTCCTCCACTAGACTCTCAATGCCCCTGTATCTCTCACTGTTCTCCACTAGACTGTCACTGCCCTGTATCTCTCACTGTTCTCGACCAGGACTCTGTGCCCCTGTATCTCTCACTGTTCTCCACTGGACTCTCAGTGCCCCTGTATCTCTTGCTCTTCTCCATCAGACTCTCACTGCCCCTGTATCTCCCACTGTTCTCCACCTGACTTTGTGCCCCTGTATCTCTCACTGTTCTCCACTAGACCCTCATAGTCCCTGTATCTGTCACTGTTCTCCACTAGACTCTCAGTGTCCCAGTATCCCTCACTGTCCTCCACTAGACTCTCAGTGTCCCTGTATCTCTCACTGTTCTCCACTAGACTCTCAGTGTCCCTGTATCTCTCACTGTTCTCCACTAGACTCACAATGCCGCTGTATCTCTCACCGTTCTCCACTTGACTCTGTGCGCCTGTATCTCTCACTGTTCTCCACCACTACTCTGTGTCCCTGTATCTCTCACTGTTCTCCCCTAGACTCTCAGTCCCCCTGTATCTCTCACTGTTCCCCACCAGACTGTGTGTCCATGTATCTCTCTCTGTTCCCCACTAGACTCAAAATGCCCCTGTATCGTTCACTGTTCTCCACTAGGCTCTCAATGCCCCTGTATCTCTCACCGTTCCCCACTAGATTCTCAGTGCCCCTGTATCTCTCAGTGTTCTAAAATTGACTCTCAGTGTCCCTGTATCTCTCCCTGTTCTCCTCCAGACTCTCACTGCCCATGTATCTCTCACTGTTCTCCACTAGACTCAGTGCTCCTGTATCTCTCACTGTTCTCCACCAGACTTTCAGTGCCCCTGTATCTCACACTGTTCTCCACCAGAATCTCAATGTCCCTGTATCTCTCACTGTTCTCCACCAGACTGTGTGTCCATGTATCTCTCTCTGTTCCCCACTAGACTCAAAATGCCCCTGTATCTCTCACTGTTCTCCACCAGACTCAGTGCCACTGTATCTCTCACTGTTCACCACTAGACTTTCAGTGTCCCTGTATCTCTCAATGTTCTCCACCAGACTCTCAGTGTCCCTGTACCTCTCACTGTTCTCCATCAGACTCTCAGTTCCCCTGTATCGCTCACTGTCCTCCACGAGACTCTCAATGCCCCTGTATCTCTCACTGTTCTCCACTAGACTGTCACTGCCCTGTATCTCTCACTGTTCTCGACCAGGACTCTGTGCCCCTGTATCTCTCACTGTTCTCCACTGGACTCTCAGTGCCCCAGTATCTCTTGCTCTTCTCCATCAGACTCTCACTGCCCCTGTATCTCCCACTGTTCTCCACCTGACTTTGTGCCCCTGTATCTCTCACTGTTGTCCACTAGACCCTCAATGTCCCTGTATCTGTCACTGTTCTCCACTAGACTCTCAGTGTCCCAGTATCCCTCACTGTCCTCCACTAGACTCTCAGTGTCCCTGTATCTCTCACTGTTCTCCACTAGACTCTCAGTGTCCCTGTATCTCTCACTGTTCTCCACTAGACTCTGTGCGCCTGTATCTCTCACTGTTCTCCACTAGACTCTCAATGCCCCTGTATCTCTCACTGTTCTCCACCAGACTCTCAGTGTCCCTGTATCTCTCACTGTTCTCCACTAGACTCTCAATGCGCCTGTATCTCTCACTGTTCGCCACTAGACTGTCAGTGTCCCTGTATTCCTCACTGTTCACCACTAGACTCTCAGTGTCCCTGTATCTGTCACTGTTCTCCACTAGACTGTCACTGCCCTGTATCTCTCACTGTTCTCAACCAGACTCTCAGTGCCCCTGTATCTCTCACTGTTCTCCACCAGCCTCTCAGTGTCCCTGTATCTCTCAGTGTTCTCCACTAGACTGTGTCCCCGTGTCTCTCATGGCTCTCCAATAGACTCTCACTGCCCCTGTATCTCTCACTGTTCTCCATTACACTCTCAGTGTCCCTGTATCTCTCAGTGTTCTCCACTAGACTCTCAATGCGCCTGTATCTCTCACTGTTCGCCACTAGACTGTCAGTGTCCCTGTATTCCTCACTGTTCACCACTAGACTCTCAGTGTCCCTGTATCTGTCACTGTTCTCCACTAGACTGTCACTGCCCTGTATCTCTCACTGTTCTCAACCAGACTCTCAGTGCCCCTGTATCTCTCACTGTTCTCCACCAGCCTCTCAGTGTCCCTGTATCTCTCAGTGTTCTCCACTAGACTCTGTGTCCCCGTGTCTCTCATGGCTCTCCAATAGACTCTCAGTGCCCCTGTATCTCTCACTGTTCTCCACCAGACGCTCAGTGCCCCTGTATCTCTCACTGTTCTCCACGAGACGCTCAGTGCCCCTGTATCTCTCACTGTTCTCCAGCACACTCTCAGTGCCACTGCATCTCTCACTGTTCTCCACCAGACTCTCAGTGCCCTTGTATCTCTCACTGTTCCTCACCAGACTCTCAATGTCCCTGTATCTCTCACTGTCCTCCAGCAGACTCTCACTGCCCCTGTATCTCTCACTGTTCTCCACCAGACTCTCACTGCCCCTGTATCTCTCACTGTTCTCCACCAGACTCTCAGTGCCCCTGTATCTCTCACTGTTCTCCAGCAGACTCTCACTGTCCCTGTATCTCTCACTGTTCTCCAGAAGACTCTCACTGCCCATGTATCTCTCACTGTTCTCCACCAGACTCTCAGTGACCCTGTATCGCTCACTGTTCTCCACTAGACTCTCAATGCCCCTGTATCGCTCACTGTTCTCCACTAGACTGTCACTGCCCTGTATCTCTCACTGTTCTCCACCAGACTCTATGCCCCTGTATCTCTCACTGTTCTCCGCCAGACTCTGTGTCGCTGTATCTCTCACTGTTCTCACCTAGACTCTCAGTGCCCCTGTATCTCTCACTGTTCCCCACCAGACTGTGTGTCCCTGTATCTCTCACTGTTTCCCACTAGACTCTAAATGCCCCTGTATCTCTCACTGTTCTCCACTAGACTCTCAATGCCCGTGTATCTCTCACCGTTCTCCACTAGACTCTCAGTGCCCCTGTATCTCTCAGTGTTCTCCACTAGACTCTCAGTGTCCCTGTATCTCTCCCTGTTCTCCTCCAGACTCTCACTGCCCCTGTATCTCTCACTGTCCCCCACTGGACTCTCAGTGCCCCTGTATCTCTCACTGTTCTCCACTAGACTCAGTGCCCCTGTATCTCTCACTGTTCTCCACCAGACTCTCAGTGTCCCTGTATCTCTCACTGTTCTCCACTAGACTCTCAATGCCCCGGATCTCTCACTGTTCTCCACCAGACTCTCAGTGCCCCTGTATCTCTCACTGTTCTCCACTAGACTCTCAATGCCCCTGTATCTCTCACTGTTCTCCACTAGTCTCTCAATGCCGCTGTATCTCTTGCTGTTCTCCACAAGACTCTCAATGCCCCTGTATCTCTCACTGTTCTCCAGCAGATTCTCACTGCCCCTGTATCTCTCACTGTTCTCCACCATACTCTCACTGCCCCTGTATCTCTCACTGTTCTCCACCATACTCTCAGTGCCCCTGTATCTCTCACTGTTCTCCACTAGACGCTCATTGCCCCTGTATCTCTCACTGTTCTCCAGCAGACTCTCACTGCGCCTGTATCTCTCACTGTTCTCCACCAGACTCTCAGTGCCCCTGTATCTCTCACTGTTCTCCACCAGACTCTCAGTGCTCCTGTATCTCTCACTGTTCTCCACTAGACTCTCAATGCCCCGGATCTCTCACTGTTCTCCACCAGACTCTCAGTGCCCCTGTATCTCTCACTGTTCTCCACTAGACTCTCAATCCCCCTGTATCTCTCACTGTTCTCCACTAGTCTCTCAATGCCGCTGTATCTCTTGCTGTTCTCCACAAGACTCTCAATGCCCCTGTATCTCTCACTGTTCTCCAGCAGATTCTCACTGCCCCTGTATCTGTCACTGTTCTCCACCATACTCTCACTGCCCCTGTATCTCTCACTGTTCTCCACCATACTCTCAGTGCCCCTGTATCTCTCACTGTTCTCCACTAGACGCTCATTGCCCCTGTATCTCTCACTGTTCTCCAGCAGACTCTCACTGCGCCTGTATCTCTCACTGTTCTCCACCAGACTCTCAGTGCCCCTGTATCTCTCACTGTTCTCCAGCAGACTCTCACTGTCCCTGTATCTCTCACTGTTCCCCACTGGACTCTCTGGGCCCCTGTGTCTCTTGCTGTTCTCCATCAGACTCTCACTGCCCCTGTATCTCCCACTGTTCTCCACCAGACTTTGTGCCCCTGTATCTCTCACTGTTCTCCACTAGACTCTCAGTGCCCCTGAATCTCTTGCTGTTCTCCATCAGACTCTCACTGCCCCTGTATCTCCCACTGTTCTCCACCAGACTTTGTGCCCCTGTATCTCTCACTGTTCTCCACTAGACTCTCACTGTCCCTGTATCTCTCACTGTTCTCCACTAAACTCTCAGTGTCCCAGTATCTCTCACTGTTCTCCACCTGACTCTCAGTGCCCCTGTTTCTCTCACTGTTCTCCACCAGACTCTCACTGCCCCTGTATCTCTCACTGTTCTCCACCAGATGATCAGTGTCCCTGTATCTCTCACTGGTCTCCACTAGGCTCTCCGTGCCCCTGTATCTCTCACTGTTCTCCACCAGACTCTCACTGCCCCTGTATCTCTCACAGTTCTCCATCAGACTCTCACTGCCCCTGTATCTTCCACTGTTCTCTACCAGACTTTGTGCCCCTGTATCTCTCACTGTTCTCCACTAGACTCTCACTGTCCCTGTATCTCTCGCTGTTCTCCACTAGACTCTCAGTGTCTCTGTATCTCTCCCTGTTCTCCTCCAGACTCTCACTGCCCCTGTATCTCTCACTGTTCCCCACTGGACACTCAGTGCCCCTGTATCTCTCACTGTTTGTCCACTAGACTCAGTGCTCCTGTATCTCTCACTGTTCTCCACTAGACTTTCAGTGCCCCTGTATCTCACACTGTTCTCCACCAGAATCTCAATGTCCCTGTATCTCTCACTGTTCTCCACCAGACTCTCAGTGCCCCTGTATCTCTCACAGTTCTCCACCAGACTTTGTGCCCCTGTATCTCTCACTGTTCTCCACTAGACTCTCACTGCCCCTGTATCTCTCACTGTTCCCCACTGGACTCTCAGAGCACCTGTTTCTCTCACTGTTCTCCACTAGACTCAGTGCTCCTGTATCTCTCACTGTTCTCC
Source organism: Scyliorhinus torazame (assembly GCF_047496885.1). Lineage (NCBI taxonomy): Eukaryota > Metazoa > Chordata > Chondrichthyes > Carcharhiniformes > Scyliorhinidae > Scyliorhinus > Scyliorhinus torazame. Next base: position 125,071,330 of record NC_092709.1, read on the forward strand.
ACCAGACTTTCAGTGCCCCTGTATCTCTCACTGTTCTCCACCAGACTCTCAATGTGCCTGTATCTCTCACTGTTCTCCACCAGACTCTCAGTGCCCCTGTATCACTCACTGTTCTCCACCAGACTCTCACTGCCCCTGTATCTCTCACTGTTCCCCACTGGACTCTCCGTGCCCCTGTATCTCTCACTGTTCTCCACTGGACTCTCAGTGCCCCTGTATCTCTTGCTGTTCTCCATCAGACTCTCGCTGCCCCTGTATCTCCCACTGTTCTCCACCAGACCTTGTGCCCCTGTATCTCTCACTGTTCTCTACTAGACTCTCAATGTCCCTGTATCTCTCACTGTTCTCCACTAGAATCTCAGTGTCCCAGTATCCCTCACTGTTCTCCACTAGACTCTCAGTGTCCCTGTATCTCTTGCTGTTCTCCACCAGACTCTCACTGCCCATGTATCTCTCACTGTTCTCCACTAGTCACTCACTGCCCCTGTATCTCTCACTGTTCTCCACTAGACTCTCAGTGTCCCTGTATCTCTCACTGTTCTCCACTAGACTCTCAATGCGCCTGTATCTCTCACTGTTCGCCACTAGACTGTCAGTGTCCCTGTATCCCTCACTGTTCACCACTAGACTCTCAGTGTCCCAGTGTCTCTCACTGTTCTACACTAGACTGTCACTGCCCTGTATCTCTCACTGTTCTCAACCAGACTCTCAGTGCCCCTGCATCTCTCACTGTTCTCCAGCAGACGCTCAGTGCCCCTGTATCTCTCACTGTTCTCCACTAGACTCTCAGTACCCCTGTATCTCTCACTGTTCTCCAGCAGACTCTCAGTGCCCATGTATCTCTCACTGTTTACCACCAGACTCTCAATGCCCCTGTATCTCTCACTGTTCTCCAGCAGACTCTCACTGCCCCTGTATCTCTCACTGTTCTCCACCATTCTCTCAGTGCCCCTGTATCTCTCACTGTTCTCCAGCAGACTCTCAGTGCCCCTGTATCTCTCACTGTTCGCCACCAGACTCTCAGTGCCCCTGTATCTCTCACTGTTCTCCACCAGACTCTCAATGCCCCTGTATCTCTCACTGTTCTCCAGCAGACTCTCACTGCCCCTGTATCTCTCACTGTTCTCCACCAGACTCTCACTGCCCCTGTATCTCTCACTGTTCTCCACTAGACGCTCAGTGCCCCTGTATCGCTCACTGTTCTCCAGCAGACTCTCACCGCCCCTGTATCTCACACTGTTCTCCACGAGACTCTCACTGCCCCTGTAACTCTCACTGTTCTCCACTAGACGCTCAGTGCCCCTGTATCTCTCACTGTTCTCCAGCAGACTCTCCGTGCCCTTGTATCTCTCACTGTTCTCCACCAGACTCTCAGTGCCCCTGTGTGGTAGTATGTATTGGGGGTCATGTGGGACTGGAAGCCCTAATGTCGTTGGCTGACAGATCCCGGGTCCTGGTTGGCCGTTGACCTCATACTCCGCCCTGAAGGCGAAGTATAAGAAGCCGGTGCCTTCCCCCGCATGCCAGTTTACTATCGGGCTGCTGGGGAACAGACACGCTTAATAAAGCCTCATCGACTTCACTCTGTTTGTCTCACGGAGTCTTTGTGCGCCACACCCTGTATCTCTCACTGTTTTCCAGCAGACTCTCACTGTCCCTGTATCTCTCACTGTTCTCCACTGGACTCTCCGTGCCCCTGTATCTCTCACTGTTCCCCACTGGACTCTCCAGGCCCCTGTGTCTCTGTGTTCTCCAATAGACTCTCCGTGCCCCTGTGTCTCTCAGTGTTCTCCACTAGACTTTCAGTGTCCCTGTATCTCTCACTGTTCTCCAATAGACTCTCAGTGTCCCTGTATCTCTCACTGTTCTCCACCAGACACAGTGTCCCTGTATCTCTCACTGTTCTCCACTAGACTTTCAGTGTCCCTGTATCTCTCACTGTTCTCCACCAGACTCTCAGTGCCCCTGTATCGCTCACTGTTCTCCACCAGACTCTATGCCCCTGTATCTCTCACTGTTCTCCACCAGACTCTGTGTCGCTGTATCTCCCCCTGTTCTCCACCAGACTTTCAGTGCCCCTGTATCTCTCACTGTTCTCCACTAGACTCTCAATGCCCCTGTATCTCTCACCGTTCTCCACTAGACTCTCAGTGCCCCTGTATCTCTCAGAGTTCTCCATTAGACTCTCAGTGTCCCTGTATCGCTCCCTGTTCTCCACCAGACTCTCACTGCCCCTGTATCTCTCACTGTCCCCCACTGGACTCTCAGTGCCCCTGTATCTCTCACTGTTCTCCACTAGACTCAGTGCCCCTGTATCTCTCACTGTTCTCCACTGGACTCTCAGTGCCCCTGAATCTCTTGCTGTTCTGCATCAGACTCTCACTGCCCCTGTATCTCCCACTGTTCTCCACCAGACTTTGTGCCCCTGTATCTCTCACTGTTCTCCACTAGACTCTCACTGTCCCTGTATCTCTCACTGTTCTCCACTAGACTCTCAGTGTCCCAGTATCTCTCACTGTTCTCCACTAGACTCTCAGTGTCCCTGTATCTCTCACTGTTCTCCACCTGACTCTCAGTGCCCCTGTTTCTCTCACTGTTCTCCACCAGACTGTCAGTGCCCCTGTATCTCTCACTGTTCTCCACTAGACTCTCAATGCCCCGGATCTCTCACTGTTCTCCACCCGACTCTCAGTGCCCCTGTATCTCTCACTGTTTTCCACTAGACTCTCAATGCCCCTGTATCTCTCACTGTTCTCCACTAGACTCTCAATGGCGCTGTATCTCTTGCTGTTCTCCACGAGACTCTCAATGCCCCTGTATCTCTTGCTGTTCTCCACTAGACTCACAGTGCCCCTGTATCTCTCACTGTTCCCCACCAGACTCTCAATGCCCCTGTATCTCTTGCTGTTCTCCACCAGACTCTCACTGCCCCTGTATCTCTCACTGTTCTCCACTAGTCACTCACTGCCCCTGTATCTCTCACTGTTCTCCACTAGACTCTCAGTGCCCCTGTATCTCTCACTGTTCTCCACTAGACCCAGTGCCCCTGTATCTCTCACTGTTCTCCACCAGACTCTGAGTGCCCCTGTATCTCTCACTGTTCTCCACCAGACTCTCAGTGCCCCTGTATCTGTCACTGTTCTCCACTAGACTCTCAGTGCCCGTGTATCTCTCACTGTTCTCCACTAGACTCTGTGTCCCTGTATCTCCCACTGTTCTCCACTAGACTCACAATGCCCCTGTATCTCTCACTGTTCTCCACCAGACTCTCACTGCCCCTGTATCTCTCACTGTTCTCCACCAGACTCTCCATGTCCCTGTATCTCTCACTGTTCTCCACCAGACTCTCACTGCCCCTGTATCTCTCACTGTTCTCCACCAGATGATCAGTGTCCCTGTATCTCTCACTGGTCTCCACTAGGCTCTCCGTGCCCCTGTATCTCTCACTGTTCTCCACCAGACTCTCACTGCCCCTGTATCTCTCACAGTTCTCCATCAGACTCTCACTGCCCCTGTATCTTCCACTGTTCTCTACCAGACTTTGTGCCCCTGTATCTCTCACTGTTCTCCACTAGACTCTCACTGTCCCTGTATCTCTCACTGTTCTCCACTAGACTCTCACTGTCCCTGTATCTCTCACTGTTCTCCACTAGACTCTGTGTCCCAGTATCTCTCACTGTTCTCCACTAGACTCTCAATGTTCCTGTATCTCTCACTATTCTCCACTAGACTCTCAGTGCCCCTGTATCTCACAGTGTTCTCCACCTGACTCTCAGTGCCCCTGTATCTCTCACTGTTCTCCATTAGACTCTCAATGCCCCTGTATCTCTTGCTGTTCTCCACTAGACTCTCAGTGCCCCTGTATCTCTCACTGTCCTCCACTAGACTCTCAGTGCCCCTGTATCTCTCACTGTTCTCCAATAGACTCTGTGTCGCTGTATCTCTCACTGTTCTCCACTAGACTCCCAGTGCCCCTGTATCTCTTGCTATTCTCCACTAGACTCTCAGTGCCCCTGTTTCTCGCACTGTTCTCCACTAGACACTCACTGCCCCTGTATCTCTCACTGTTCTCCACTAGACTCTCAGTGCCCCTGTATCTCTCACTGTTCTCCACTAGACTCAGTGCCCCTGTATCTCTCACTGTTCTCCACCAGACTCTCACTGCCCCTGTATCGCTCACTGTTCTCCACTAGACTCTCAGTGCCCCTGTATCTCTCACTGTTCTCCACTAGACTCTCAGCGCTCCTGTATCTCTCACTGTTCTCCACCAGACTCTCAGTGTCCCTGTATCTCTCACTGTTCTCCACCAGACTGTCACTGCCCCTGTATCTCTCGCTGTTCTCCACCAGACTCTCAATGCCCCTGTATCTCTGGCTGTTCTCCACAGGCCTCTCAATGCCCCTGTACCTCTCACTGTTCTCCACCAGACTCTCAGTGCCCCTGTATCTCTTGCTGTTCTCTGTAATACCGGAACAACAAATGAAAAATGGCACTAGCAATGTAAAAATAATAGCAGAAATCATCTGATATCAACGGTGAATTCCAAGGTGCCCATTTATTTGGTTTGAAACGATATCTTATGTGATATTGATTGATTTTTGTCTCAACTTTGTTCTATTAGTTTGCAATGTCATGAGAAGCATTGTTTGAACACCTGGAACAATAATAATCAAGCAATCTCTATGATGGAATTGAATAGATTTTAAAAGTTTAAATATTGGATAAGCTGTAGCTTGTCCAAAATATTAATCATTTGAACCCTCCAGCCGTTGAATTTCTTCATTTCTTTTCAGTGTGTGCAATTTTTTCCTCTATTCATTTTGGTTGATTGCATATGCATGTCTGACACAGATTATTATGAAACAGATCCCTAGAAATGTAGAGAGCAGAGAACGGCCCCTATCACATTGTCCTTTAGGTCTGTGCAAAAAGGACTTACTGCACTTTGAAACTCTATCTCAGAGGTGAGAAACTGGGATTGACCAACCTCTTTAAATTTCAGAAAGGTTTCAAAAGAGGGGTTGCAGAGAGATTGTTTGTTCTTGCAGGGAGGAGCTTAACTGGAGGCCATCAATGTAAGATAGTCAGCTTGACGTCCAAGAGAAAATTCTGAAGAAACAACTTCACTCAAAGAGTAGTTAGAAAGTATAACTGATTACTACGGATAGTGGTTGAAACAAATAGTATGTTTGCATTTGGGGGAACATGGGACAAGTGTTCGAGGGGGAAGGGAATAGATGGTTACGATGGTAAACGTGGCTGAGAAAACAAGGGAGGAGGTATAAACACCACCATGGACTGATTGGCCCAAATGGCCTGTTTCAGTACCGTATTTTCTTTGTCATCCTACGCAACATGCGTTATCTTCTTCTTGAATTGTCTGCCTGACACACAACCTCCACTACAGATAGAGCAAGGAAACCGGCCATGAATCCATACCAGTGGGAAATCAAGCCCCAACCTGATCCACACTGACCATCCTGCCAACTGAGCCAACCAACACCCCAAACCCCAGCACACCTCAAAGGAGTCTGAGCTATCTTGACAAATAACACGTTGATATGCATGCTATAGTCTGGAGCTATGGATAGTGATGGCAGAGGTTCTAATTTTTTCCATTACATGGTTGAGCAGGAATCTCTCCCCTTCTTACCACCTGCCAGTGACATATGTTGGAAGGAGTTACAAGTTGATGCTCAACCTTTTTTAGCCGTTATGAATACATCTCCCTTGGCCATCAAGTCCCAGAGTGCAACTTGAACCCAGAGGTTCTGGCTCAGAGGCAGGGTCACTACCCAGTGCATCACCAGACCTCTGTCAACTTATTTTTAATCAACAATGGAGAAAATTATGGAAGAGTCTGTAATGTGGGTCATCCCGAGAGCATCTCACCAACAAGGACTCCTACATCAGACTCCTATTTATTGACTCCAGCTCCACCTTCAACACCATAATCCCAGCCAAGTTCATATCAAAGCTCCAAAACCTAGGACTTGGCTCCTCACTCTGCAACTGGATCCTTGACTTTCTGACCCACCGACCATAATCAGTAAGAATAAACAACAACACCACCTCCACAATAGTCCTCAATACCGGGGCCCCGCAAGGCTGCGTGCTTAGCCCCCTACTGTACTCCCTGTACACACACGACTGCGTGGCAAAATTTGGTTCCAACTCCATCTACAAGGTTGCTGATGACAGGACCATAGTGGGACGAATTGTGAATAACGACAAGTCAGAATATAGACGGGAGATAGAGAACCTAGTGGAGTGGTGCAACGACAACAATCTCTCCCTCAATGCCAGCAAAATTAAAGAGCAGGTCATTGACTTCAGGAAGCAAAGTACTGTACACACCCCTGTCAGCATCAACGGGGCCGAGATGGAGATGGTTAACAGCTTCAAATTCCTGTGGGGTACACATCACCAAAAATCTGTCCTGGTCCACCCACGTCAACGCTACCACCAAGAAAGCACAACAGCGCCTATACTTCCTCCGGAAACTAAGGAAATTCAGCATGTCTGCATTAACTATTACCAATTTTGTAGATGCACCATAGAAAGCATCCTATCGGGCTACATCACAGCCTGATACGGCAACTGCTCGGCCCAAGACCGCAAGAAACTTCAGAGAGTTGTGAACACAGTTCAGTCCATCACACAAACCTGCCTCCCATCCATTGACTCCATCTACACCTCCCGCTGCCTGGGGAAAGCGGGCAGCATAATCAAAGCCCCCTCCCACCCGGCTTACTCACTCTTCCAACTTCTTCCACCAGGCAGGAGATACAGAAATCTGAGAACATGCACGAACAGATTAAAAATAGCTTCTTCCCCGCTGTTACCAGACTCCTAAACGACCCTCTTATGGACTGACCTGATTAACACTACAACCCTGTGTGCTTCACCCGATGCTACATTGTGTACCTTGTGTTGCCCTATTATGTATTTTATTTTATTTACACGTACTTAATGATCTGTTTGAGCTGCTCACAGAAAAATACTTTTCACTGTATCTCAACACACGTGACACTAAACAAATCCAATCCAATCCAATCACCATCTTCCTCTGCACTTTTCTCAGGTTAAAAGAAAGGGGTAAGGACAAAACAATTCACAAAGTGAAAGAATTGGAAATGCAAAAGGACATTTTAAATTTATGTACAACCCCAGAGAAAAAAACATTGTGCTAGAATTTAAGCTCCCAGCATTGGGTTTGGATGTGGGGTCAGTGGAGAGCATGTAAGCTGTAAGATGGCCTTTTGCCACCTACCTGCCCACCCAGACCAATCTGAATATTACAGGTGGTGGTCGAGATGTCTGGTGACTTACTTACCCTTGGACTTAATAGCTGCTAAAGGGCCTCACCCTGCCCTGTTGGTATTTTACCCAGAGTTTTGGGGAGAGGCGGGGTGGGGTGGGGCGGGGGGGGCGTACCATGTGGGAATTACAGCAGCTTTATTTACACGGCATGGCATCAAGGACGGCTGGACCTTTGGGGGCTATCTTGGCCCATCAGAGGAAGCCCCTGCATCGGTCTTCTTGAACCAGCTCCCTATCTCACGCTGGCCCATCCACCACCATCGAAACCCCAGGCCCTGGACTTAACTGGGTTCCTCAGCATGAGGGGACTTCCTGTAGTTCCAACAATAGCCATCACTCTTTGTCTGGTGCAGATTGGACAGCACTGTCGAGATAGGGGTAGAAGTCTTGTCTGAAAGCAATTAGCATTACTCCCAGTGTTAAGTTGCTGCAGGGCAGCCTTTGGGATTGAGGGTGGGCTCCCTCTGACTATTAAGCCATGGAGGGAAAGGGCAGAAGTATCTCATAAAATCCAACCCATTAAAAGAAACTGAAAAAATAGACAGTATAAAATGAAATCAGTAATATAATCTGTTATGTGTAAATAAAAGTTTTATTTTGGCTACCATTATTCAGAATGACCTGAAACTTCATTGATGGTTTCTGACTATAATTACAGCCGGAGAACTCTTCCCCCCCCCCCCCTCTCCCTACCCCCACCCCCACCCTAAGAAGCTGCGTTAGCATACAGAATTTCAGAAATCGGGTGAAATTTGCCACTTTGTGCCGCTGGTAACAGAGTTCCCATTGAGGCGAAGAATCCAGAGGTAGTGAAGAAAACAGGATTGGTGTCCGTGCTCTGGTCCCCTGCTGGTGTCGGGATCGAGGTTCAAGCACCATGGCAGCGGTGACCCATTTGAACAAAGAACAAAGAAAAGTACAGCACAGGAACAGGCCCTGCAAGCCTGCGCCGACCATGCTGCCCGTCTAAACTACAATCTTCTACACTTCCTGGGTCCGTATCCCTCTATTCCCATCCTATTCATGTATTTGTCAAGATGCCTCTTAAACGTCACTATCGTCCCTGCTTCCACCACCTCCTCCGGCAGCGAGTTCCAGGCACCCACTACCCTCTGTGTAAAAAACTTGTCTCGCACATCTCCTCTAAACCTTGCCCCTCTCCCCTTAAACCTATGCCTCCTAGTAATTGACCCCTCTACCCTGGGAAAAAAGTCTCTGACTATCCACTCTGTCTATGCTCCTCAGAATTTTGTAGACCTCTATCAGGTCGCCCCTCAACCTCCTTCGTTCCAGTGAGAACAAACCACTTAGCAGTCCAGACACCATGGGGCTGGATTCTCCAATTTTGTGGCTATGGCCGGAGCATGTCTAGTCTTACGACCAAAAAGCCGGAGGCGCCCCTGCGCCGATGCATGGGGAATTGCCGGGTCCATGGCTGCGCATGTGCGCTGCGGCGGTCGCGCCGTACAACCTGGCGCCGGACAATCGGACCTGGCCTGCCAGATAGCTCCCCCGTTGTAACCTCGCTCGCCACCCCCAGACCACTGCCCACCAGTCTATCCAGTCACTGCCGAAGCCCCCCAAGCCAACGGAATGACTCCCTCCCCACAGTTGGACACAGTCCGCAGCCACCACGCGAAGCTGACGACACCTCAGACCACAAGTGATCCATACCATCGAGAAATCAGGGAGGGCCTTCAGGTGGCCGCCCCAATGACATATGGCGTTCTTAGGGATGACGGCATTTTAAAGGGGACGGAGCATCCAAAAAACGCCCCCCCCCCCCCCCCCCCACCCCCCATCCCGATTTTGGCGTCAAAATGAATTCTCTGACCAATCGCTGAATGTGATTTCGGCGTTGGCAATCGGAGAATCGGGCCCCATATTCTCCAGGCCCGCTTGATTCTCCGGTCCTCTGGTCCAGGAATCGCATGAGTGAGAATTATTACAGGTATGAACAAGCATGGCTCTGACATAGTGGGCCTCGTGGTGGGCCAGCGGGATAACTCTCCAAGAGAGTTGCCCCGAAAGTCCACCCGAGGGCCACCTTCCCCCGGCTCCCACCATAATGCAAGACCTGCCCGCTCCACCCCCATTTGACACCCTAAATAAGGAACCCCCCCAGAGACCCCCTAAATAGATTCCCCCCCCCCCCCACCAGAGACCACCTAAATAATGAGACACCCAACAGAGACCCCCAAAATAAGGAGACCCACACTGACCCCTCAGAAAAGAGACCCGTTAGGAAGCACCTCCCCCCACCGCCCCCAGAAGAAAAGAGATCCCTGTCTGGAAGCTAGAGAGCAGTCCAGGCAGGTGAAAAATATCAGTGTTGTAACACTCACCAATAAAATCACTGTTGTAACACTCGGGGCAATACACCGACTGGCTCAAGCAGAGGAAGCAGCACCCTTCAATTCCTGGAAAGAGAAAAACAGTCAGCTGTGTTTAATCCCCCTCAAATCTTTGAGCTGCAAGCCACAGCTGAGTAACACTGAAGTACTCTCGCTGCAGTGTTTCTAAACATCAAGCTTTGATTGACAGCTCCTGGACCACATCAAACAGAATTAAGTGCTTTCCTATCATCTCCCCTCACGCTTGAGTGATTTTGAAGTGGTCAGCTAGAAATTGACAGCAATTAACTCTGTTGAGATGTGGGGAAGGTGCAAGTCGAGTCACACCCATACTGGGTGTGTAAATGTAAATTTGCATGGCTAAAGCTTGGGAATCCCTTCAGGTGCAATTCAACTCCAGCGGGAAAATAATCTCAAAAGGAGAATTGTTCCTCAGGTATTTTTGTTTGCAGCCACAAAACATCACTTTCAGTCAATAAGTAAATACCAAATTCAAAAAGCTTGAAATTTACAGTTATTTCCTCTTCAGATTTGAAAAATCTTTTATCAATAAAAAAAGACTGCCATGGGTGACCTTTTTAATCATGAGGAAAATGATCATCCATTTTGGGAAAAGTAGGAACGTGGTTGTTCATCTTCTGCATTCACCCTCCAACTGAGTTGGCTGGATTTGGAGGTTGTGGCAACTAAAAATTTACAATAGAATAATCATGGCACTGTCTCAACAACTGGAATAACAAGATGGTTCTACTGCCAGCTCCTTCAGGGCTTGGCAAACCTTGTGTGCTGCCACTAATAGAGCTGAGAATAGGCTGTATTGTCTGTCTGCACTTGTAAACCAGCGTTAATTGTCTGTCTGCATTTATAAACCATTGATTATTATTCTAGATTGCTGATGGAACTCGCTTTCATTGTGTAATATTTATGTCTACATAAGAGCCGAAGGTCGTCACTAATCTTCATCGTTCATATTTTTCATCTTTGATGGGGTTCTATGGATTTTCCTAAAATAGTCAATAAGGTACCACATAAGAAACATATTGTAAAGTTAATGGGTAATGGAATTAAAGGTAACATTGTCACGTGGATAGGCAGGTTGCTAGAAGTCAAAAAATAAAGCGTTTTCAGACAAAAAGGTTTGAAGGGCGCTATTCCACAGGAATTCATTTTAGTGCTATTATTTACTGTGTACATGAATAATGTAGGATAGAATGGGGGCCGGTTTAACTCAGTGGGCTGGACAGCTGGTTCGTGATACCGAACGAAGCCAGCAGCGCGCGTTCAATTCACGTACTGGCTGAGGTTATTCATGAAGTTCCCGCCTTCTCATCCTTTCCCCTCGCCTGAGATATGGTGATGCTCAGGTTAAGCAACTACCAGTTAGGTCTCCCCCCTCAAAGGGGAAAGCAGCCGATGGTCATCTGGGACATTACCTTTTAGACTAGAATAATATTGAAACTTATTGATTTCAAATTGGATGTGGGTATAACGAATTGTGATGGAAATTGTGAAAGACTGCAGGAGGACAGAGTTCAGCTCAGAATGTGGGCAGGTAGATAAGGAATGCAATACAAAAGGGGCGATATAATAAATTGTTTTTTGTACAGCTGGTGATTAGAATGTGGAATCCTCGAGTACGCACTGTCTTAAAGCACAGCTCCTAATTTATTTTTAAAAGTGCGTAGGAGTTGCTTCAAAAGAATATTAGGTGTATGGGGAACACAAATAAGACTGTAGTCTTATGCTAGGGGTGCGATTTAACTACCACATTGTGCCTGGCACAGATCTAACCATGCTGGTTAAATAGCGAGAAAGGCCAAAATCGAGATTTGCGCGAGATGCAAATCCGTTTTCTACCTAACTGGCCCACTCGCGACGGCGACTTTGGGATGCCCATATATGGCGAGCATATTATTAACCCTAATTTGCATTAATTTCCATCTCATTAGTGCGATTGACGACAAATGGAATGGCCTCTTGGGAATTAACCGACTCCCCAGCAAGAAATACCGTGGGCGTCGTTTAATGCTCCTTTTTTAAAATATGAAATGGCGCAATTGCTGCTGAGGGGAATTGAGGAGGGAGCAGCCAATTCCATTTTCATGCAGCTGCTGCCCTCGAGGTTGGGATTGGTCAGGGGGTTGAAGTGTTCCACGTTGGGGGTCGTCAATGGGGAGGGAGGGAGCATTTTGTCCATGAGGCCTTCAAACCATCTTTAAATATAGTGGCAAACCCATAACAGAAACAACCAGAGCTGCTGCCTGTCTGTTCTGCCAAAACTTCCAGACAGAGCACTGTTCTTGGTTACCTGCTGACGGTCAATTTAGCTCCCTTTGACTGTGAACAGCCTCTAGCTCCTCAGCTGAAGGCTATTGTTCATTTTTTGTTTAAAATTTAGAGTACCCAATTTGTTTTATTCCATTTAAGGGGCAATTTAACCTGGCCAATCCACCTACCCTGCACATCTTTGGGTTGTGGGGGTAAGACCCACGCAGACTCAAGGAAAATGTGCAAACTCCACACGGACAGTGACCAAGCCGGGGTCAAACCCAGGTCCTCGGCGCCATGAGTCAGCAGTGCTAACCATTGCACCACCGTGCTGCCCAGCCTGGTTCGTTGTGAGAACACTTCACAGCTGCAGGTTGTGTTTGCTGTTTGCTCCTACTGGTGGCTACAAATGCCTGGAGGCTTCTGTTGCTGTTTCCTTCCTTTTCTGTAGCCGTAAATAAGGACAATTGTTTCCAAGATACCTGGGTTCTGGAATACCGGGCTCAGGGTGATGTATGAGCGCAGAAGGCAATCTGGTTTGAAACAAGAAGGTGTTGCGGAACCTGGTGGGCGACATTGACCCAAAGGGGCCACCTGCTAACTCCATTAAAGAAATGCATTTGCAGATTGCTGATGCTTTAGTTGCTGGTGTGGGGAATGCTGCATGTAATTGGCACGTCACCTTGGGTTAATCACGCTGGAAGTCAAAATGTTCAATACACCTTGAGTGCCAGTGGAATATGTGGATGCCAGGATTTGGTTCTGGTGAGATTGAGCCGTGTGGGAGGCCTGCACAGCAGCAGCTCCTGGATGGAGAATGGTACTGATACGTGAAACAAGTAACACATTGATGGACAGATCATTTCTGCGACAAAATTGTGGACATGAATACACATTCTCAGACTTATCCTCCATTCCTGTAGGGGAACCTGTGAGGAGTGATACCGAGTGTTTGTTTTTTCATGAAAATGAGCTGATATAGCTTTGTATTGGAACCAATATGGAATGGGAATGTTTCCTTGGTGTTATCTTTGTTACAGTAGACCATTTAATGAACAAAATATTCTCAAGTGCTCTTTCGTGGGTACACATGCCATGTCTCAGACGATGATTATTACATTGCATTTCAATCAAACTTTGAAGCCTGAACGCAGTTTGCCTGGCCTCTAGACGCATCAGCACCATAGAGGCAGCAGCCAACAATCAAACGCTCAACAGCTGGGTTCAGCACTGGGGATATCCTCCTGACCAAAGGGTAAGTGTGTGGAATAGAGGAGGGCAACTGAGCACGGTCTCCCTTATATTCCCGGCAGGGGTCTGGAGTCCAGGGGCTCCAGTTGTGGCCGGGGCTAAAAGTGCAGAACGAGGTTTTCCAGCACAACTTGCTTGGTGGATGGTACTCTGAGAAAAGGCGGTACATGTAAAGATAGGGAAGGCTTGGGGGATTTGACTGTCCTGGGGTGGAAGTCCTGACTGATTGTCAGTCTCTCTCCTCCTGTTCCTTACAGATATAACAATAAGGCTTCCCTCGCAGTGCTGGTGGAAGCCCAAGCGGCCAGGCCCCAGAGCAGGCGGCAGCAGAATCATGCAGGCTGGAGGCAGCACCCCATATGAAGGGGGCTGCTGCACACCCCTGAAGACCCGACCGCCCATCAGGCCGGATAAGGACCCAGAGGGGGATGCAAGTGACGGCCCAAGTTGTACAGGTGCTGTTGGTCTTTCGAGCTGAAAGACAGACAGCATGTGCTGCAGGAAACTCCGTCTCATGGACTGGGCACCACATGGAGGATGAGGAGGAGGACACCCACTCCTGGTGGCCATGTAGGTCACTGCAACCCTGAATGTTTATGCAATGTGTTCATTTCAGGGCACGGGCAGGGACGTGTATGACATTTTCCAAGCTACAGCCCACAAGTGCATCTGTGAGATCACGGCTGCCCTGTATGCCCGGCACTAAACTTTTATAAAGTTTGAGCTGGACCAAGCCCACCAAGGTGTCCGCAGTGCAGGATTCTCCTCCATCGCCGGGATGCCCCAGGTCCAGGGGTTAATTGATGGCACACATGTCACTTTGCGCACACCGGGGCATCAGCAAGTACCCTTCATTAACAGGAAGGGGACCCACTCGCTGAATGTCCTTGGATGCGAACACTGCCGCCAGATCATGTACATGAGTGTACACTTCCCAGAAGCGTGCATGACATCCATATCCTGGGACCCTCTTGAGATCCCTAGTGTCCTCAAGGATCCCCCCAGGATGATGAGTTGGCTGTTGGGGGATAAGTGAAAGCTGCTGAGGTCCTGGCTGTTGACGTCAGTGCGGAGGCCAGAGACTGAGGTAGAGACCCAATATAATGAGGTCCATGATGCCACCAATGCTGTCATTGCGTGGTGCATCAGACTGCTGAAAATGTGGTTCCGATGCCTGGACCTCTCTGGTGATGCACTACAGTACACCCCACAGGGGGTGTCCTGCTTTGTGGTGGTCTGCTGTGCTCTCCACAACCTGACACAGCAATGGGTGACATGGTGGAGGAGGAGGAGGGACATGTGGTCCTGGCTAAGGAGGAGGAGCCAGACCAGGAGTAGATGGAGCACAAGCCCAGCCTTACGCGGGGCTGAAGGATGGAGGATAGGTGGTTCGGCATGCCCAGAGGAGCAGGGAGGCCCTCATCCTTGCATGATTCTCATAATACAAGGCTTTGTCCATCAGCTCAACCCCTCCCCCATTCCCCTCCTTCTCCCCGTTCCCCCCTCTCTTCTCCCCCGTTCCCCCCTCTCTTCTTCCCCGTTCCCCCCTCTCTTCTCCCCGTTCCCCCCTCATTCCTCCCCCGTTCCCCCCTCGTTCCTCCCCCGTTCCCCCCTCGTTCCTCCCCCGTTCCAGGCGGAATCTCCAAGCGGTGGGGTTCCTAGGTATCTGCTGCTCGTGTCCTTCTAGATGGTAGTGGCCGTGGGTTTGGAAGGTGCTGTCTGAGGAATCTTGGTGAGTTACTGCAGTGCATCTTGTAGATGGTACACATGGCTGCCACTGTTCTTCGGTGGTGGAGGGTTGAATGTTTGTGGAATGGGGAGCAATCAGGTGGACTGCTTTGTCCTGGATGGTGTTGAGCTTCTTGAGTGTTGTTGGAACTGCACTCATCCAGGCAAGTGGAGAATATTCCATTATACTGCTGACTTGTGCCTTGTAGACGATGGGGACAGACTTTGGAGGGTCAAGGGGTGAATTACCCGCCATAATGTTCCCAGCCTTTCACCTGACCTCGTAGCCACAGTATTAATATGGCTAGTCCAGTCCAGTTTCTAATCAATGGTAACCCCAGTTCGTTGAATGTGGGAGATTCAGCGATGGCAATGCCATTGAATGTCAAGGAACGATGGTTAGATCCTCTCTTGGAGGAGATGGTCATTGCCTGGCACTTGTGTGGGGTGAATGTAACGTGTCACTTGTCAGCCCAAGCCTGGATATTGTCCAGGTCTTGCTGCCTTTGGATATGGACTACTTCATTATCTGAGGAGTTGCGAATGGTGCAGAACATTGTGCAGTCATCCGCAAACATCCCCACTTCTGACCTTATGATGGAAGGGAGGTCATTGATGAAGCAGCTGAAGATGATTGTATTCAGGGACTTTCAGATGTGCAATGTTATGCGTAAGGAGGTTCTTTCATTTCCCCTGATGCCGGTGCCCTCGCTTATGTATGGGTCATGTCCTTGGATGAGTTAGGGAAGGGTAAGATCTCAGACATTTATGAGCAGTTGCTGGCAACGGAGCAGGCATCACTGGAAGATGTAGAGGAAATGGGGGGACGAGCTGAGTTTGGTCTTCAAGGGGGGGGGGGGTGAGTGAGGCAATTCATAGGGTTAACTTCACTTTATAGAATGATACAGCGCAGTACAGGCCCTTCGGCCCACGATGTTGCACCGACATGGGAAGTCAAAAAACAAAAGCCATCTAACCTACACTATGCCATTATCATCCATATGCTTCTCCAATAAACTTTTAAATGCCCTCAATGTTGGCGAGTTCACTACTGTTGCAGGTAGGGCATTCCACGGCCTCACCACTCTTTGCGTAAAGAACCTACCTCTGACCTCTGTCCTATATCTATTACCCCTCAGTTTAAGGCTATGTCCCCTCGTGCCAGCCATTTCCATCCGCGGGAGAAGGCTCTCACTGTCCACCCTATCTAACCCCCTGATCATTTTGTATGCCTCTATTAGGTCTCCTCTTAACCTTCTTCTCTCTAACGAACCTCAAGTCCATCAGCCTTTTCTCATAAGATTTTCCCTCCATACCAGGCACCATCCTGGTAAATCTCCTCTGCACCCGCTCCAAAGCTTCCACGTCCTTCCTATAATGCGTTGACCAGAACTGTACGCAATACTCTAAATGCGGCCGTACCAGAGTTTTGTACAGCTGCAACATGACCTCATGACTCCGGAACTCAATCCCTCTACCAATAAAGGCCAACACTCCATAGGCCTTCTTCACAACCCTATCAACCTGGGTGGCAACTTTCAGGGATGATTGTACATGGACACTGAGATCCCTCTGCTCATCCGCACTTCCAAGAACTTTACCATTAGCCAGATATTCCGCATTCCTGTTATTCCTTCCAAAGTGAATCACCTCACACTTGTCTACATTAAACTCCATTTGCCACCTCTCAGCCCAGCTCTGCAGTTTATCTATGTCCCTCTGTAACCTGCAACATCCTTCCGCACTGTCGACAACACCACCGACTTTACTGTTGTCTGCAAATTTACTCACCCACCCTTCTGCGCCCTCCTCTAGGTCATTTATAAAAATTGACAAACAGCAACGGCCCCAGAACAGAGCCTTGTGGTACGCCACTTGTAACTGAACTCCATTCTGAACATTTCCCATCAACCACCACCCTCTGTCTTCTTTCAGCTAGCCAATTTCTGATCCACATCTCTAAATCACCCTCAATCCCCAGCCTCTGTATTTTCTGCAATAGCCTACCGTGGGGAACCTTATCAAACCAGGACGTTGAGTGTCTTTAAGACAGAAGTTGATAAATTCTTGATTTCTCAAGGAATTAAGGGCTATGGAGAGAGAGCGGGTAAATGGAGTTGAAATCAGCCATGATTGAATGGTGCAGTGGACTCGATGGGCCGAATTGCCTTACTTCCACTCCTATGTCTTATGGTCTTATGGTCTTAAACGCCTTACTGAAATCCATATACACCACATCAACTGCTCTACCCTCGTCCACCTGTTCAGTCACCTTCTCAAAGAACTCGATAAGGTTTGTGAGGCATGACCTACCCTTCACAAAGCAATGCTGACTATCCCTAATCATATTATTCCTATCTAGATGATTATAAATCTTGTCTCTTATAATCCCCTCCAAGACTTTACCCACAACAGACGTGAGGCTCACCGGTCTATAGTTGCCGGGGTTGTCTCTACTCCCCTTCTTGAACAAAGGGACCACATTTGCTATCCTCCAGTCCTCTGGCACTATTCCTGTAGCCAATGATGACATAAAAATCAAAGCCAAAGGCCCAGCAATCTCTTCCCTGGCTTCCCAGAGAATCCTAGGATAAATCCCATCAGGCCCCGGGGACTTATCTATTTTCAGCCTGTCCAGAATTGCCAACACCTCTTCCCTACGTACCTCAATGCCATCAATTCTAATAGCCTGGGTCTCAGCAATCTCCTCCACAACATTATCTTTTTCCTGAGTGAATACTGACGAAAAATATTCATTTAGTACCTCGCCTATCTCTTCAGACTCCACACACAACTTCCCATCCCTGTCCTTGACTGGCCCTACTCTTACCCTATCTTTCTTTTGTGCATGGTTAAATCTGATACAGTTCAAAGTGGAGTACAGACCACACAGCAACCAGTGTGCATATGAGTGGGTTCTTCTCGTGGGTAGAGGACAGGTGTGAGTGGTGCTCTGGGGGGCCAGCGATCCACGCGCACATGTTCTGATTTTGCCCCAAGCTTGTTAATTTGGGGGTCTTTTGGGTCTTTGATCTTTAAACAATGTCAGGAAATTCTGGGTCATAATCTGGAGTCTTGCCCATTGGTAGCTATTTTTGGAGTGCAGGTGGGGACGAAGGCAGATGTCTTGGCCTTCGCCTCGCCAATAACCCGGAGGCGAATCTTGCTTCAGTGGAGGTTTCCGGTACTGCCTAAGGCTTCGGCCTGATTAGAAGACCTGTTGGAATTTCTTCTTTTTAAAAAAGTATATTTATTAAAGTTTTTTAGCACAATTTTTCTCCCTTACAAACAATAACCCCCCCCCGTAACAAAAAAAAAACGAGAAATCGCGCAGAACAAGATATATACATGGCAAAATGATATATTTACACAGCTTTGTACACTGTCCCTCACCCGTACGTGCCAGTTTCCCCAACCCTTCATGTTATCTCTTGCTCTTCCACCCTCCCAGGCAGTCCCCCCTCTTCCCCCCCTCCCAGGACGTCCCCCCCCTCCAAGGTTGCTGCTGCTGCTGACCGACCTTCCTCTAACGCTCCGCGAGATAGTCTAGGAATGGTTGCCACCGCCTGTAAAACCCCTGCGCAGACCCTCTCAAGACGAACTTAATCCTCTCCAACTTTATGAACCCAGCCATATCGTTTATCCAGGCCTCCAGGCTGGGGGGCTTCGCCTCCTTCCACATTAGCAAGATCCTTCGCCGGGCTACTAGGGACGCAAAGGCCAGAATGCCGGCCTCTTTCACCTCCTGCACTTCCGGTTCATCCACTACTCCAAATATTGCAAGCCCCCAACTTGGCTTGACCCGGACTTTCACCACCTGAGATATTGCTCCCGCCACTCCTCTCCAGAACCCCTCCAGTGCCGGGCATGACCAAAACATATGGACATGGTTCGCCGGGCTCCCTGAGCACCTTCCACATCTGTCCTCTACCCCAAAGAACCTACTCAACCTCGCCCCCGTCAAGTGCGCTCTGTGGACCACCTTAAATTGTATCAGGCTGAGCCTGGCACACGAGGAGGAGGAATTAACCCTACCTAGGGCATCAGCCCACAGACCTTCCTCGATCTCCTCCCCCAGCTCCTCCTCCCATTTACCCTTCAACTCTTCTACCAGCGCTACCCCACTTCTTTCAACTCCTGGTGTATTTCCGACACCTTGCCCTCCCCGACCCATACACCCGAGATCACCCTATTTTGAACTTCTTGTGCCGGGAGCAACGGGAATTCCCTCACCTGTCGCCTCACAAAAGCCCTCATCTGCATATATCTAAAGGCATTTCCCGGGGGTAACTCGAACTTCTCCTCCAGTGCCCCTAGGCTCGCAAACGTCCCGTCGATGAACAAGTCCCCCATTCTTCCAATCCCCGCCCAATGCCAGCTCTGTAACCCCCCGTCCATCTTCCCCGGGACAAACTGGTGGTTACCACTGATCGGGGACCACACCGATGCTCCCATTGCACCCCGGTGCCGTCTCCACTGGCCCCAGATCCTTAGCGTTGCAGCCACCACCGGGCTCGTGGTATACTTTGTCGGCGAGAGTGGCAGCGGTGCCATCACCAACGCCCCCAGGCTCGTTCCTTTACAGGACGCCATCGCCATCATCTTCCATGCCGCCCCCGCTCCCTCAATAACCCACTTGCAGATCATCGCCACATTTGCTGCTCAGTAGTAGCTCCCCAGGTTTGGCAGCGCCAACCCTCCTCGGTCCCTACTGCATTCCAGGAACCCTCTCCTTACTCTCGGGCTCTCATTCGGCCACACAAACCCCATAATACTCCTGCCTACTCTTTTAAAAAAGGCCTTAGTGATCACGATGGGAAGGCACTGAAACACAAACAGAAACCTCGGAAGGACCACCATTTTGACCGACTGCACTCTACCCGCCAGCGAGAGCGGTAACATGTCCCATCTTTTGAAATCCTCCTCCATTTGCTCCACCAACCTCGTCAGATTCAGTCCCTCAACTCCTGGCTATCTGGATCCCCAGATACCGAAAGCTCCCCTCCACCCTCCTCAGCGGTAGGTCCCCTATCCCTCTTTCTTGGTCCCCCGCCTGTAATACAAAGAGCTCACTCTTCCCTACATTCCCTACATATAGCCCGAAAACTCCCCAAACTCCCTTAGAGTCTGCATGACCTCCACCATCCCCTCCATTGGATCCGCCACGTACAGCAACAGGTCATCCGCATGCTCTTCCGATGCTCTTCTCCCCCTCGGACCACCCCCTTCCATTTATTAGACTCCCTCAATGACATGGCCAATGGTTCGATCGCCAATGCGAACAACAGGGGGGACAGGGGGCACCCCTGCCTCGTCCCTCGGTACAGTCGAAAGTATTCCGACCTCCGCCGGTTCGTCACTACACTCGCCATCGGGGCTCTGTAAAGGAGCTTAACCCAATTGATAAACCATACCCCGAACCCAAACCTGCGCAGCAGCTCCCAGAGGTACTCCCACTCTACTCGGTCAAAGGCCTTCTCCGCGTCCATAGCTGCCACTATCTCCGCCTCTCCCTCCTCCGATGGCATCATTATCACGTTTAAGAGCATTGGTGTTTAGTTGCCTGCCCTTTACAAATCCCGTCTGGTCCTTGTGGATTACCCCCGGGCCACAGTCCTCGATCCTCGTGGCCAGCACTTTTGCCAGCAACTTTGCATCCACATTGAGGAGCGAGATCGGCCTGTACGATCCACATTGCAGTGGGTTCTTGTCCCGCTTCAGGATCAAAGAAATTGTCGCTTCCGACATTGTCGGGGGCAGGGTCCCCTCCTCTCTTGCCTCATTAAAGGTCCTCACCAGTAGCGGGGCCAACAGGCCTGCGTACTTCCTGTAGAACTCCACCGGGAATCCATCCGGTCCCGGGGCCTTCCCCGCCTGCATGCTCCCCAAACCCTTGCTCAGCTCCTCCAACCCAATTGGTGCCCCCAAACCAGCCACCTCTTGCCCCTCCACCCTCGTGAATCTCAGCTGATCTAGGAATCGTCTCATCCCCTCTTCCCCCGCTGGGGGCTGGGATCTGTACAGCTCTTCATAAAAGGCCTTGAATACCTCGTTTATTTTCGTCGCACCCCGAACCGTGGCTCCCCTTCCATCTTTGACTCCCCCTATTTCCCTCGCTGCCATCCCCTTACGGAGCTGGTGTGCCAGCATCCGACTAGCCTTTTCCCCATACTCGTAGGTCGCCCCCTGTGCTTTCCTCCACTGTGCCTCCGCCTTCCCTGTGGTCAACAGGTCAAACTCCGTCTGGAGCCGCCGTCTTTCCCCAAGTAATCTTTCCTCCGGGGCCTCTGCGTATCTCCTGTCCACTCTCAAAAACGTTGGCCTCCAAGTACCTTTCGATACACCCCCTCACCTTCCCACACACCACCTCGTCCGCCAGCAGTCCCACATCCAGCCGCCACAACGGGCGTTGGTCCCTCTCCTCTCCCAGCTCCAGTTCCACCCAGTGCGGGGCATGGTCCGAAACGGCTATAGCCGAATACTCCGCCCCCTCCACCCTCGGGATGAGCGCCCTACCCAGAACAAATAAATCTATCCGGGAGTAGGCTTTGTGTACATGGGAGAAGAAAGAAAATTCCCTGGCCTGCGGCCTTGCAAACCGCCATGGGTCCACTCCCCCCATCTGATCCATAAACCCCCTAAGTACCTTGGCCGCCGCCAGCCTCTTTCCAGTCCTTGATTTGGAGCGGTCTAGTGCTAGATCCAACACTGTATTGAAGTCCCCTCCCATTATCAGGCCTCCTATCTCCAGGTCTGGAATGTGCCCCAACATGCGCTTCATGAATCCTGCATCGTCCCAGTTCGGGACGTATCCGTTTACCAACACCACCCACATCCCTTCCAGCTTACCGCTCACCATTACATATCACCCTCCATTGTCCGCTACAATAGTCTTGGCCTCAAATGACACCCGCTTTCCCACCAATATTGCCACCCCTCTATTCTTCGCGTCCAGTCCCGAGTGGAATACCTGTGCTACCCATCCCTTTCTTAGCCTGACCTGGTCCGCCACCTTCAAGTGTGTCTCTTGGAGCATGGCCACGTCCGCCTTCAGCCCCTTTAAGTGCGCGAACACTTGAGCCCTCTTCACCGGCCCATTCAGGCCCCTCACGTTATCAGCCGGATTGGAGGGGCTCTCACCCCCCACGCCCCGCCGACTAGCCATCTCCTTTTCTGGGCCAGTCCCATGTCCACGCCTTCCTCACCCTCCAGTCCCCCAGAGGGAGGATCCCCGTCCCGACCACCTCTTCTGTGTCCCATTCCCTTTCGGCCAGTGCAGCAGCAACCCTTCCCCCCCCCCCCCCCCCCCCCCCCCGCTAGACCCCTGTCTAGCTTTTTTGCTCCCCCCATGTCACTCCCGTAAGTCAGCTGACGCCTGCTGACCCCGGCTTCCCTCGCTGTCCCATTGACCTCCCCGCGTGGGAGTCTCCCAATCCATATGCATTCCTTTGTTCCCCTTCCCGCCTTCCTTCCCGCGTGCGGGAAAACACCCCGTGCTTTCCAAAGCCCGCTCCGCCCCCTCTGGCACAGCTCCTGTCGCGGCCTTGTCTCTCTCCCCCAGCCCATGTGACATTTCCTGCGCGTGATTGACCCCCTATATACAACAACCATCACACATCAAACCCCAAAACATCCCCCCACCCTCACAAACCCTCAGTTAGAGTCCAACTTTTCGGCTTGTACAAAGGTCCATGCCTCTTCAGGCGTTTCGAAGTAATAGTGTTGGCCCTTGTATGTGACCCACGGTCGCGCTGGCTGCAGCATTCCGAATTTCACTTCTTTCCGGTACAACGCTGCTTTGGCCCGATTGAAACCCGCTCTCCGCTTTGCAACCTCCGTGCTCCAGTCCGGGTATATTCGGATCTCTGCATTGTTCCACTTACTGCTCCGCTCCTTCTTGGCCCATCTCAGGACCCACTCTCTGTCCGTGAACCGGTGGAACCTCACCACCATCGCCCTTGGCAGCTCATTTGCCTGGGGCTTCTTCGCCAGCACCTGATGTGCCCCATCCAACTCCAGCGGCCTCGAAGGGGCCTTCGTGCCCATCATCGCCTCGAGTATCGTGCTCGCGTATGCCCCGGCATCAGCCCCCTCCACTCCCTCAGGGAGACTCAGGATTCGCAGATTCTTTCTCCTCGCCCTGTTCTCCAGGTCTTCGAGTCTTCCCGCCCACCTCTTGTGTAGCGCCTCGTTCTGCTCCACTCTCACCGCCAGGCCCACGAGCTCGTCCTCGTTCTGACTGACTCTTTTCTGTACCTCCTGGATCTTAGCTTCGTGGACCTTCTGGGTGATCCCGAGTCTTTCAATTGCCGAAAGCATAGGCGCCAACATCTCCTTGCACATCTCCTCGCGCTGCTCCTCGAAGCAGCGCTTGATGAACTCCTGCAGCTCCCCTTTGTCCCTGGCCGCCGCCATTTTGTTTTCTTTCCCTCACTTCTCCCGTTGCTTCAGTGCCGCTCCTTTGGCCGTTACACTTCTGGTCCGTTTAAAAAGTCTATGGAAACTCCTGAAAAAGGTCTGAGAGTCAGTTCCAGACGGGAGCTGCCGAATGCGCGACCTACTCCTCCATGGCCGCCACCGGAAGCCTCGTCCCTGCTTCTTCAATGGCCTTGGTAGATCTTTTCACAGTTGTTCCCTCTGCTGCTAGAATTCACCTTTGATAGAGTCAAGTCAGATTGCAGCTTTAAGCTTGCCCTTCCCCCGCCTGCATGCTGGAAGAGGCTTTTGTCTAAACCTGCAGCTCAAGCCAATTCTTTTACTGTTTCTGCCGGGTCTGGTAGCCAAAAGACATAACATTCCTGGGGGACACTGTCAGGGGAATGCTGCAGCCTTCTTGCCACACCGGGAAATGTCAAACAAATGCTGTGGGGGCCCTGTAAAAGAGCCCAAAAGTCCGTTCCAAGCGGGAGCTACCGAATATGTGACCTAGCTCTGCATAGCCGCACCCGGAAGTCCTGTTGGAATTTCTATACGTTGAGAAGATCAAGTATGCATTGAGGGGGCCGGTGGACGGGTTTTACTCAAGGTGGCAGCCATTCATTGCCTTTTTCATGTAGCTGTTACCGTCAGCTGTTAGAGGGGTAGGAGGGGCTGGTCAGTCTACTGGAGTCTTCATTGGGGGAGGATGGGGGGGGGGGCGGGGGCGGTGAATAATCTTGGTACAAAATTGAGTTGAGATGGGTTACAGAACAAAGAAAAGTACAGCACAGGAACAGAATCTTCGGCCCTCCAAGCCTGTGCCGATGTGTTGTGTTGGGGTTATTTTTGTAATACTGAAAATTTTGTTTGAATAAAAGTATTTTTTTGAAAAGCAAGATACTGTGGATGCTGGAAAACTAAAATAAAAACAGAAAATGCTGGATAAACTCACCAGGTCTGGCAGCATCTGTGGAGAGAAACAGAGTTTGTGGGTGGGATTTTCCAAGCGTGTTCTGCAGAGGCAGATTATAAGATCCCACCAGTGTGAATGGTCAGAAAATCCCATCCAACGTTTCAAGTCCAAATGACCCTTCTACAGAGGAGTTCCTAGATTTTCATAGAAGCCCTAAAGTGCAGAAAGAGGGCATTCATGCCGTGGAGTCTTCGCTGATTCTCCGAAAGAGCACTCCACACAGCTATATTCCCTCGTCCATTCATACACTCCGCCCTATCCCCATAACCTACCCTGAAAATCCATGGATGCTAAGGGGTAATTTAGCATCCACCTAATCTACACATTTTTGGATGGTGGGAGAAAACCGGAGCACCTGGTGAAAACCCACGCAAACACAGCAAGAAAGTGCAAACTCTACACAGATAGTCACCCAAAGCCAGAATTGAACCCAGGTCCCTGGTGCTGTGAGGCAGCAGTGCTAACCACTCTGTCATCATGTCACCCATCTTCCTTACAAGATTACGAAGGGAATATGTCATCAGCTGAGAGCCAACGGGAGTTCTATTGAAGCCCTTGGGAAAGTTGCAGACACTTTCAAAAGTAATTGGACCTGCAGAGGATTGATTGCATTTATTAAAATATCTAATAGTTCCCATAGCAACCCTAAGATAAGTAGAAAAGCATAATACTTGTCACGACACCCTGGGCTAGTGCACAGTCAATTCCACTTGACCCGGAGTTGCAACATAGATAAAATTAGATTTTCTTTAAAATACCTGAGGTCCTTGGCTGAGCCACCAGGTTTGTAAGTTTAACATAAGTAACCTTTTATTATGTACAGAATTATAATTAAATGGACAGAAAATATAACTGAGTCTCTCATAACCCTTTCCCAATTTCTCCTTCCTAACGACCCCCACTCTTGTCACACACACACAGACAAACAACGCAGAGGGGAAAGGGTGGTGGAAAGGGAAAGAAAATATTAATAAAATAAAAGGATAATGATCTTTGATGCCCTGGGATGATTTCCGCTTAGTGTCTCGTCGAAGTTCTGTTTTTGTTTTGGTACTTCTTCTTTCTAGGCTTGAGATGGTTTTCTCTGGTAAAGTTGTCCATTCTTCTCTGCAAACTCGGCACCATTCCAAGCTCACAGCAAAGGATGTGCCTGGCACTCACTGCTTTCAGAACAGTAAAACAGTTCTTTCACCTCAGTGAGCAGGAGGGAGGGAGCGTTTGTTTTACTTCCAAGGTCTAATCGCTTCTGCCCAGTCCTCTCAGAAAGCATCATGCAGGAACCAATCACTGACTGTTGTCAGGCAGAAGACTGTCCCTGGCCGACCCACTGATTGCCAGCCAACAAATCGATCAGATTCCCTCCAAACCTTGTTCCTAAAATCCATTCCAAATACAAAATCTGGGAACACAATGTTCTGACAAGCAGGTTGCTTCAACTTTTAGTCTTTTGCTTAAAGGAACATTCTGTTTATGGGTCCACAGATCAAAATAATGAAATAGCATAAAATAAATGGGAACAAAGGAAATAAACAGGAACTCTTACATACTATAGATGCTGGAAATCTGAAACAGAAACAGAAAATGCAAGAAATATTGAGGTGGTCAGATAACATCAGCGGAAAAAGAAACTGAGTTAACATTTTAGTTTGTGATCACCTCTGAAGGGTCATGATGACCTGAAACGTGAACTCTGTTTAAATCCACAATTGCTGCCTGACCTGCTAAGTTTCAATGTTCTCTGTTTTACCTCCGATAAGTGAATCTGGGATGAGAGTTGAAATCAAACTTGGGGAAACTTCTACAACTTGGTATTAAGCTCCATATTTGCACATGCAAAAAAGGTTATGCTTGCTTCTGATGTCAGTATGGCATTTCTCATTTGTTGTTACACAATACATGGGGGCACACCTCTGGCTGGAAATGTGCACAAGGTTTCTGCCCGCTTGTATGGGGCGACAACCCAAATTGGGCACTGTGTGGAACAGTTTTTAAGATAACAGACGCAATTCAAATAAGTGGGAACAAAGTCCCATAGCAAGAACATTTAGCCATGTGATTCCCGGCGCTCGCAGCGCCGAGAAATACACGCTATACAACGTCACCCACATTAAATAAGGGGCCCCAGCGGGGAACGCGTAGCCAAGGCCGCACATGGCCCATTTTCTACACTGAGGTGCTTCACTGGCCGGATCTCCTCAGTGTCATGAGAGATCATGACGTCATTTAAAAACGGCGTCCCGATCTCCAGGGCCCCCGACGTGACCCCCAACTTCCACACACCCCAACGCACAATGGGAGGGTCCGTGACCCCTACCTGTACCCCCCCCAACACCCACGCAGGGCACCCCAGCCCGAATGCACCCACACAAGGCCTGGCAGTGCCCCTGCTAGCTGGAAGTGCCATCTGAGCACCTTGGCAGTGCCAGGCTGGCACCCAGGTGACACTGCCAGGGTGCCCAGGGTACCACCCTGCCCAAAGGGCATGCAGCCTGGGCCCTCCGATCCCCTGGGAGACCCCCATGCGTACCGTTCCATCTGGTCCCTGTTTGTGGGGACCAGTGCCGAACAGCATTCGCTCGAGGTCTCCGAGGCGAAGGCATTGACTCCCAATGCCTCGTTGACCTCAGGAAACTGCATATTAGAGAGAGACTAGCTGTGTCGCTCGAATGTATAGATTCTCTAAAAAGTGTGGGCGGGATTTACATCGCAACATCTCACGAGATCACGTTGGATCTCGCAAGGCGTTGAAAGTCGGGTAGCAGCGTCTCCCAGCTTTTATCGGCCATGCTGCGCTGCAGCGAGCTGCTTTTCGGGTGCAGCTTGGCCATTGGATCGCGCCCATCATGTCCATTGGAGCTATCGACAAAGTAGAAATGAGCTGTCTTGAAACTCCTTGTTGCAGAACTCAATATTTGAATGCAAAACAGAGTTTAGTACTATTCAGAAGTACCTCCCCTCTTCCTTGGAACTGGCATTCCTTTTTAATACATCTGTACAGAATAAATCTGTCAAAATGCAATTTTAAATTGTAAATGCAAACATTTTATGCAAATCTTTGTTTATCTTAAGATAGGTGCTTTCTATTCATTTGAAATAGGACGTTAAGATTAGATATGAATATATAAATGATAAAAAGTGGAGAGATTGTTAATTAAAATCCTAAAGGGGATAAATCAAATTAAAATACCATGAAGAGTGTTTTTTTTAGTTGAAAGCCTGTAAGTCTCTATCATTGGGTGTGTGATGTGTGACCTTGCTGCTTCTTGTATACTGCATTTAATCAGTGTTAGGTTTCTTTTCGGGGAATCGAGCTCAAACAGATCTGCTTCGCACTTTAGCTGGTGACTGACATTCACTAATCATGTCTTAATGTGTAATTATTGCTGTTTGTTACTTCCAGCAGAAGGAATAATTAAAATTTAAACAGTGTGCCACTTCAGTGCTTTTTCCAAATATATTCCTCCACAACCCAGCACTCTTTGATCTCTGATCATGCGATAATCATCATTTTAATGGGGTCTTATCTATTAACCTTGCAAAACATCCAGAAGGTATGGCCCATGCTAATGGAGGTAGGAAGAGCATAACACATTCAATTGCAAAAACAAAATGTAAGATGTGGCGGAAGATTTCTCCCCTGTCTTCAGTAAAACTTGTGTTGGCTTTGCATCGTTTAATGTCCAGCTGTTAGGATTCTGGTGAAATTAGATTTTTAATCATTCTCTGCCCCCAAGAGTATTTCTAGACGACCTGACAGATGCTGTTCTGTTTACAGAAACATGGCATTCCCATCGACATGGGCTATGCCGTGGCACCACATCACTCTGGAGTTTATCCAGTCCATGTGCAGCTCTATGAGGCTTGGAAGAAGGTGTGGAGCATCAAAGTGACCAGCACTGAAGAGTATCCACATTTGAAACCTGCACGATACAGACACGGCTTCATCCACAGTGGCATCATGGTGAGACAAGTTTGATTATCCCCATTTGAAATGTTAGGTTACTGAATTGTAAAATCTTTGATCAAACTGTCATAATCCACAACTCTAAACATAAAATGCAACCATGCATGCACCTGGAAAAAAAAGCCAGTTTCTAGAGTTGCATACATTGTATTCCCTAGTTATATGCATATGATAGCTGGGACTTCCAATTTGCTGAATTTGGGTCAAAAAAGTGAAATCAGCTGTGAGCAAATATATGCTTTTTTTTGGATAGAATTGACAGCAAATGTAATCCGAACACCAGTTTAACTGGATGTTATCATCAAGGTAATGTTGGAAATAAATACTTTTCAGAGAAACAGTTTTAGAGGAAATGGACTACTTCAAACAAATAATAAACACTCAGCAGAACTGTCATCACAAAACATAAAGCTAATGGGAAGTGACATAAATCATCAGCTAAATTCCCAGTATCTCTTCCTTCACATAACTTCATTCAGCTATTGTTCCAAAGCATAGAATGAAAGGTTCATTCCACATGAATATTGTCAATTAGCACAAAGAGAAAACAAATGCTAAAATGAAAACAAAATACAGAGGATGCTGGAATAGAAAGTGCTGGCAATGCTCAGCAAGTCTGGTGGCGTCCATGGGGATAGAAGCAGACATTTTAAGTTGAAGATGGCTTTTCTTCAGAACCGAAGGAAGGTAAAATGTGATGGTTTTTATGCCATTGATAAAGGAGTGGAGGAGAATGAACAAAAGAGAACGTCTGGAATAGGGTTGGGAGCAGGTGAGATTAAGTGACAAAGATGTCATGGAACATAAGGCAAAGGAAGTGGTAATGGTTGTAGTAAAGGAACCATTGGTCCAGAGCACTGTCCAAAAGCAAAAACATGAAAAACAAAATTAAGAATAGCATGGGCGGGATTCTCCGACCCCCACCGGGTCGGGGAATCGCCGGGGGCTGGCGTGAATCCCGCCGTGTCCCCAAGTCTCTGCCACCAGAGATTCGGCGGAGGCGGGAATCGTGCCGTGCCGGTCGGCGGGCCCACCCCCGCCGATTCTCCGGCCCACAATGGGCCGAAGTCCCGCTGCTGGAATGCCTGTCCCGCCAGCGTGGATTAAACCACCTTTTGAACGGCGGGACAAAGTGGTGCGGTCAGGACCCGGGGTCCTGGGGGGAGGGCGGGGTGATCTGGCTCCGGGGGGTGCCCCCACGGTGGCCTGGCCCGCAATCGGGGCTCACCAATCCGCGGGCGGGCCTGTGCCTTGGGGGCACTCTTTTTCTTCCGCCTTCGCCATGGTCTTCACTATGGAGGAGGCGGAAGGGACCCCCTCCCCTGCACATGCGCGGGGATGATGTCAGCAGCCGCTGACGCTCCTGCGCATGCGCTGACCCGCGTCGCCCGGCGAAGACCTTTCGGCCCCGGCTGGCGTGGCGCCAAAGGCCTTTCCCGCCAGCCGGTGGAGCGGAAACCGCTCCGGCGCGGGCCTCGCCCCTCAAGGTGAGGGCTTGGTCCCTAAAGGTGCGGAGACTTCCGCACATTTGGGGCGGCCCGACGCCGGAGTGGTTCCACCACTCCATTACGCCGGAACCCCCCGCCCGCCGGGTAGTTGAGAATCCCGCCCCAGATGTGAAAAAAACAGAATGAAAATGGATGACAGAACTCATGCTTTGAAATTGTTGAACTTGATGTTCAGTCCCGAAGGCATTGAGGTACCTAATCGGAAGATGGGGTGCTTTTCATTGTGCTTGCATTGGTCTGCAGTGGCACAGTGGTTAGCACCAGAGACCCGGGTTCAATTCCCGCCTTGGGTCAATGTCTGTGTGAAGTTTGCACATTCGCCCCCTGTCTGCGTGGGCTTCCTCTGGGTGTTCCGGTTTCCCCCCACTGTCCAAATATGTGCAGGTTAGGTGGATTGGCCATGCTAAATTGCCCCTTAATGTCCAGGGATGTGCACGTTATGTTATGGGGTTAGTGGGATGGGGTTAGTGGGATGGGGTTAGTGGGATAGGGTGGGTGGGCGAGGGAGTGGGCCTAGGTAGAGTGCTCTTTCAAAGGGTTGGTGCAGACTTGCTGGGTCGAATGGATTCCTTATGCACAGTGGGGATTCTACGATTCCCTGATTCGCTGGAGTAGTGCAGCAGACTAAAGATAGAAATGTGAGCTTTTACCTTTGATCCTTTGGAAGCTGAATCTCTCTACAAGTTGTGAAGGAAAGCTCAAAACCTAAATAGCCCACTAATCATGCATCATTCATTATATCCTGGTAACAGTTGTTGTGAATAAAACCCCCAAGATCCAAGTCAAGAGATTGTTCTGCGCAAATTCCAGACATCAAATTGTTTGCCATCTGAGCACGCAACCACTATTGCCCCACCTCTTTTAGCCTTCTTGGGCCCATCTCACTTCACACAGTATATTGGTGAAGTTGAGTCCAACAAACACGAATCACGAATCCTGCACTTTCAGCAGAAGCTAAACAGCACAGTCAGCTAAATTGTACTCCTGACTCATTAAACCTTAAAGCATCTGGAAACGAACAGTTTTAACGATTTAATTGCTTTTAGCTGCAGTTAAATCCACAAGACATTTCTAAATAAAAAGAAGCAAAAACCTTAATCACATGTGATTAAACCAAATCCTAATCCTTTATTTTATGTATATGCAACTGGGGTATCTTGGACTATTCCACATAACCATATTATGTGATTGATTTTTATTTGCCTGTTTACCTTTGTAAAATAAACTTGGTTTATCTTTTAACTTGTATGAAAATATGAAGTGACTGGAAAGGGTGTGTTGGGGTCAGAGTTCAAACATCTAACACCTTAACCCCTCCCCCACCTGACACAAACTTGCCCATTTGTTGGGGGGGGTGGGGGGGGGAGATGGCAGGGCGGGGTTAAGATCCCCCCCCCCCCCCTTAAGATTTCTGGTTATAATGTTGTCAGGAAAACAGGGTTGGTTAAAAAGAACAGTGGGTGGCAGTATTGATCACAAAGACATTGTTAAAGTCCAAGAAAGGGATGATGTATTTCAGGGTTCAAAGGCAGACGCTGTGAATTTCAGAACCTTAGCTCCTGACTTTTCAGGACAGTGAGTTCTGTTTTTGCTCCAAAATGATGTTTGTGACATTTGCACGTGCCCTTCTGGAGTGAGCCATCTCTGCTGTTTTGCTGAGGGTATTAGCGTGCACAGGGAGTGTTGTCAAAAGAATGAAGAGTGGGCCGATCGTGAGGTCAATCACTTTGTAAAATTTGATACCAGTGTTGCTATTTTGGAACTAAATGTTTCAACTATAATCCGCATTTAACATTGTACAGTTGAACATGCATTCAGCAGCATGAAGGATCGCACCCCTGACAGATGTATTTAAAGGGATTACCAACTACTTTCAGCATTCTTGCTGATTTATCTCTATTGGCTGCGACTGATTGTAGAGGCGCTTGGTGGTTTTTAGAGTTGTTTGACATTGCTCAGTCTACAGGGAATGGGACACATGCTGAAGGACTTTATTCTGAATTCAAGGATCCTGCACAAGCTTCTTTCTCCCTGACATGGGTGCAGTAGTATACATTTTTGTGACTACAACATGACAATGAGAGTAAGCAGAGGTGACACGGAACGTGGCAAACTGTTGGAAGAAGGGAGGAGAACAAGTGGGATACGAGCTGTCAGCAGGGGGCTATATCTGCCCATGGAACAATATTTTGCATGCCTTCACTTCACTAAGGATGTTCTCACTGAAACCTGTCATGAGCTGCAGTCACAACCTCTACTCCCCAGGGAACCCTCTTAATACAAACAAAATTCCATCAGCCTAACTTCAGGAAACAATATCTCTGGCTGGAATGAATTATGAATTTACTTTTACAATGCTTTAATTGCACCTCTGTCTCTAAAAAGTGTCTGCTGTCTTTCAAACCAGCATTTTTAAAAACATGACTGCAGCAGTCATACACTAACCCAGGCTTTTAACCCTTACTGCATCAAATAAGTGAGAAATTCCGATATTCATCACACTATTAAGCTAACAATATGGGCAGGATTCTCTGTTTGGGAGACTAAGGGCGCAATTACCAGAAAAGCAGATCGCCGCGGCGCAGCATGGTCGGTGAAAGCCGGGAGACCCCGCTCCCAGGATTTACCTGGCTCGCAATGCCTCGCAAGATTCAAATCAATCTCACGAGTCGTTGCAAGGGGAATCACTTTTTAGCAAATCTGCATATTAGACCAAAACAGTAAGCCTTACTCTAACGTGCAGATTCCCGAGGTACCTGAGGTTTTGGGATTTAATTCCTCGAACAAGCACCATTTGATATTGGTCCCCACAAACGGGACCAGACTGAACGGCAGTTGTGGGGGACTCCAAGGGATCGGACGCCTCCATCCGCATGCCTTTTGGTGCCCTGGCACTGCTGGTGGAAGTGCCACCTGTATGCCAGCCTCTCACTGCCAAAGTGTCCAGGTGGCACTGCCAGTTGGCAGACGCACTGCCAGGTTGGCGATGCCAAGATGGCAATTTTGTGCGTGCGTGATCGGGCCGTGGTTGCCGGGTGTTGGGAGGATGCGGCGGTGGGTGGGTGCAAGGGGAACCCCCCCCATGTTACGATCGGGCTGGGGGTTTGGGGATTCTTTTTGGGGCCTCTCAAGACACCGGGACGCCATTTAAAATCTGGCGAGCAGAACGCCCCATTGTAAAAAGCATGGCT
Organism: Scyliorhinus torazame; assembly: GCF_047496885.1. Lineage (NCBI taxonomy): Eukaryota > Metazoa > Chordata > Chondrichthyes > Carcharhiniformes > Scyliorhinidae > Scyliorhinus > Scyliorhinus torazame. The sequence continues at coordinate 125,104,308 of NC_092709.1, forward strand.
ATGTGCAACCTCAGCCGCGCATTCCCCGTTCAGGCCCCTTATTCAAAGCGTGTCGCGTTGAATAGTCATGTGTTTCTTTGCACTGCGTGTGTCAGGATACTTGCGGCTAAACGCACTCGTTCGGGCATTTCATTCCCTTTTGGGAAGATGGCGCCCCAAGTGTTGACGCCTGAATTGCATGCAGTTCACATTTCCATTGGCGGCCCTATTCAGGAAGTAAGTCAAGACATGCAAATGGGCCAGCACTCTGCCAGTGCGAACTCAGATCAATTCCAGGCCCAGCGGGCTTTCTAAATGCAGGGGCAAGAGTTCGCGCCAAAGAGCCTGGCAGCCGGAGCTCTTTTTAAACGCACCATTTACCATGCATTCGCTGCAACCACAAATGTGGCTCACGGAAGACCTGCTGAGGTCAGGAGTCCAAAGTGGACCTATAGCTCCATGCCAGTGTGCAGTGTGGAGAGGGGGGGCACCCTCTTCTCCAGAGTGGGCCGCAGACTCAAGCCTGCCATCCTAAACACTGCCCGCGAGATGGTGGGAGAGACGGTCAGTACTGGAAGCCTCGCCAGGAGGAGACAGCTGATGATACGGAGGGGTGGACGTCACTGGTAAGGCCCCTTCCCTGAGAGGGGCAAAGAACCAGGGATTAGATTGGATTGGATTTGTTTATAGTCAGGTGAAAAGTATTGTTCTGTTTACAGTGCAGACAGATCATTCCATACATGAAAAAACATAGGGAAAACAAAAATACACAATGTAAATACATAGGCACAGGCATTGGGTGAAGCAAACGGAGTGCAGTACTACTCATAGAACATACAGTGCAGAAGGAGGCCATTCGGCCCATCGAGTCTGCACCGACCCATTTAAGCCCTCACTTCCACCCTATCCCCGTAACCCAATAACCCCTCCTAACCTTTTTGGTCACTAAGGACAATTTATCATGGCCAATCCACCTAACCTGCACGTCTTTGGACTGTGGGAGGAAACCGGAGCACCCGGAGGAAACCCATGCAGACACGGGGAGAATGTGCAGACTCCGCACAGACAGTGACCCAGCGGGGAATCAAACCTGGGACCCTGGCGCTGTGAAGCCACAGTGCTAGCCACTTGTGCTACCGTGCTGCCCTAAAGTAGATCCCTCAATAGAGTAGATGTGTGAAGAGATCAGATCAGTCTATAAGATGGTTATTCAGGAGTCTGGTAACAGCGGGGAAGAAGCTGTTTTTGAATCTGTTCGTGCATGTTCTCAGACATTTGTGTCTCCTGCCGATGGAAGAAGTTGGAAGAGTAGATGAGTCAGATGGAAGGGGTCTTTGATTATGCTGCCTGCTTTCCCCAGGCAGCGGGATGTTAATGAATTAGAGGCGAATTTGTCTGATGGACGGGCTGCGTTTTCGACTCTCTGTAGTTTCTCACGGTCTTGGACTGAGCAGTTCCCATACCAGGCTGTGATGCAGTCACATAGGATGCTTTCTATGGTGCATCTGTAAAAATTGGTAAGAGTCAATGTGGACATACCGAATTTCCTCAGTTTCCTGAGAAAGTATAGGTGCTGTTGTGCTTTTTTGGTCGTAGCATCTATGTGGGTGAACCAGGACGGATTGTTGGTGATATGGAATCTAGGAATTTGAAGCTGTCAACCATCTCCACCTCGGCACCATTGATGCAGACAGGGGTGTGTACGATACTTTGTTTCCTGAAGTCAATGACCACCTTGATGCACTGTCAATTACGACGAGACGCGAGTAGGGCGTAATCGAGGCTTTATTACACAGAGATGTGTGGCCTCCTACAGCTGTTGCCGAAATGGCTGCAGTTCGGAGAGCACACACATTTATACTCAGCCTACTGGGCGGAGCCAGCAGGCAGGGATCTACCCCCGTACCTGTAGTACAAGGGCCTTACCGTAATACCCTCGTATGCAGTGCAGTATATACAATATAATACAACAGTGGTGACTACCACATTCACCCCCTGTTAAAAATGAGTCCAGCGGGGGTGGTGGAAAACTATTTACATACAGGTTGTCATTAAAATTTCAGAGAAGGTTACAAATTTAGACGGTGGGGCGCCTTGATCCGTCTTTGCGAGCGCCGCAGTGTTGGTGGCGAGACATGCGTCGGCTTGGTCATCGGTGACTCCGGGAGCATGTCGACATCCTCTTCATCCCCGGGTGGGACCAAGGGGAGGACGGATTGTCCTGCAGGGGGGGCTGTGGTGGGGTGCGCTGGGGGGAGGGAGGGTGGCACCAGGGCAAAGGGGGGGGTGTAGGGACCCAGCTGGTGCCAGATCCCTGAGGGAGACTACTGTGTCTTGGCGGCCGTCGGGGTACGCTACGTAGGCGTACTGCGGGTTTGCGTGGAGTAGCTGTACCCTCTCAACCAACGGTTCCGTCTTGTGGAGCCGCACGTGCTTGCGGAGGAGAATGGGTCCTGGAGCTGCCAGCCACATTGGGAGCGAACCCCAGAGGTGGACTTCCTGGGGAAGGCAAAGAGACATTCATGGGGGGTTTCGTTAGTTGCTGTGCACAGGAGCGACCGAATGGAGTGAAGTGCGTCGCGGAGGATCTTCTGCCAGCAGGAGGCCGGGAGATTTCTGGACCGTACGGCCAGCTGGACGGCCTTCTAGACTGTCCCATTCTCCCGCTCCAGCTGCCCGTTTCCCCGGGGGTTGTAGCTGGTCGTCCTGCTCGAGGCAATGCCCCTGTTGAGCAGGTACTGGCGCAGCTCATCGCTCATAAATGAGGATACCCTGGTCGCTGTGGATGTAGGCGGGGAAACCGAACAGAGCGAAGATGGTGTTGAGGGCTTTGATGACGGTGACAGACGTCATATCGGGGCATGGGATGGCGAAGGGGAATCTGGAATATTCGACGACCACATTGAAAAAATAAGTGTTGCTGTCGGTGGAGGGGAGGGGCCCTTTGAAGTCCACGCTGAGGCGTTCAAAGTGCCTTCACCCGGCACACACGGTCTGGCCGGTAGAAGTGCGGTTTACACTCCGCGCAAACCTGGCAGTCTCTGGTGATAGCCCTGACTTCCTCGATGGAGTAGGGCAGATTGCGGGCCTTAATAAAGTGATAAAAGCAGGTGACCCCTGGGTGACAGAGATCGTCGTGCAGGGTCCGGAGTCGGTCCACTTGTGAGCTGGCACATGTACCTCGGGGCAGGGCATCGGGGGGCTCATTGAGCTTACAGGGGCGATACAAAATCTCATAATTAAAGGTGGAGAGCTCGATCCTCCACCGCAAGATCTTATCATTTTTGATCTTACCCCGCTGTGTGTTGTTAAACATGAAGGCAACCGACCGTTGGTCTGTGAGGAGAGTGAATCTCCTGCCGGCCAGGTAATGCCTCCAGTGCCGCACAGCTTCAACGATAGCTTGGACCTCCTTTTCGACGGAGGAGTGACGAATTTCGGAGGCATGGAGGGTGCGGGAAAAGAATGCCACGTGCCTGCCTGCCTGGTTGAGGGTGGCGACCAGAGCGACGTCTGATGCATCGCTCTCGACTTGGAAGGGGAGCATCTCGTCGACCGCGTGCATCGCGTCCTTGCCGATGTCGGCCTTGGCGATGTCGGCCTAGATATGGTTGAAGGCCTGGTGAGCCTCGGCCGTCAGTGGGAAACTGGTGGAGTGGATGAGTGGGCGGGCCTTGTCTACATAGTTAAGGATCCACTGGGCATAGTACGAAAAGAACCCCAGGCATCGTTTGAGGGCCTGGGGGCAGTGGGGGAGGGGGAGTTCCATGCGGGGGCACATGCGATCGGGGTCGGGCCCTAGAACTCCGTTCTGAACCACATAGCCGAGGATGGCTAATCGGTTCGTGCTGAACACACACTTCTCCTTGTTGTAGGTTAGCTTGAGGAGTTTGGCGGTGTGGAGAAATTTGGAAAGGTTAGCGCCGTGGTCCTGCTGGTGATGGTCACAGATGGTGATGTTATCCAGGTACGGGAAAGTGGCCCGCAGTCCGTACCGGTCAACCATTCGATCCATCTCCCGTTGGAAGACTGAGACGCCAATAGTGACGCCGAAGGGAACCCTAAGGAAATGGTAAAGGCGGCCGTCCTCTTCAAACGCGGTGTACGGGCGGTCCGCCTTGCGAATGGGGAGCTGGTGGTAGGCAGATTTCAGGTCCACTGTCAAGAAGACCCGGTATTGTGCAATTTGATTGACCATATCAGATATGCGTGGGAGGGCGTACGCGTCGAGCTGCGTGTACCGATTGATGGTCTGACTGTAGTCAACAACCATCCTGTTTTTCTCCCCCGTTTACACCACTACCACTTTGGCTCTCCAAGGTCTGTTGCTGCCCTCGATGATACCTTCCCGCAGCAGCCGCTGGACCTCAGACCTGATAAAGGTCCTGTCCTGGGCGCTGTACCATCTGCTCCTCGTGGCGACGGGTTTGCAATCCGGGGTGAGGTTTGCAAACAGCGTGTCGACCTTAAGGGTCCTGAGGCCGCATACAGTAAGGGTTGGTAGGGGCCCGCCAAATTTCAAGGTTAGGCTCTGCAGGTTGCACTGGAAGTCCAGGCCGAGTAGCAAGGCAGCGCAGAGGTTGGGGAGGACGTAGAGCCGGAAGCCGCTGAGTTGTGTGGCCTCCTACAGCTGCAGCCGAAAAGGCTGCAGTTCGGAGAGAGCACACATTTATACTCCGCCTAATGGACGGAGCCAGCAGGCAGGGATCTACCCCCATACTTGTAGTACAGGGGCCTTACCGTAATACCCTCGTATGCAGTGCAGTATATACAATATAATACAACAGTGGTGACTACCACACATCTCTTTAGGTTTGCTGACATAGAGGGAGAGATTGTTGTTGTTACACCACTCCAAGAGGTTCACTATCTCCCTCCTGTATTTTGACTCACGATGTTCGTGTCGCCAGTAAACTTGGACATGGAGTTGGAGCCAAATTTTGCCACATAGTATATACAGCGAGTTTAGTAGGGGGCTGAATACGCAGTCTTGCAGGACCCCGGTATTGAGGACTATTGTGGAGGAGGTGTTGTTGTTCATCCTTACTGATTGTGGTCTATGGGTCAGAAAGTCGAGGATCCAGTTGCAGAGGAAGGATCCAAGTCTTTGGTTTTGGGGCTTTGATATGAGCTTGGCTGGGATTATCATGTTGAAGGCAGAGTTGTGGTTAATGAATAGGGGTCTGACATAGGAGGCCTTGTTGTTGAGATGCTCCAGGAATGAATGTAGGGCCAGGGAAGTGGCGTCTGTTGTGGACTGGTTGGGGTGAAATCTGCTGATGCTCTGCTTCCTCTGAAGTAGGGCAGCGCTTCTGAGGAGTGCAAACATCTGGTGGGCCCTTGGTTGAGCTTGGCCAAGCCTATCCCCTTAATGAATAAGCTGGGGTGTGAGGGTGCCCAGAGGGGTGGCCTGGGTGGTCTCCCAAATGAACAGAGACTACCTGAACATTCAAAGGATGCAGGCAGCACTCAGCTGAGTGAGCAGCCAGGAGCTGTAAGTAGTGTTGTAAGGGTGCTTTTAAAATACAGACTGCAGCAATGGCGGTTTGAGCCAGGCCATCCCGATCCTGAGGGGGACACCTATGGCAGGATACTCCCAACGGGAGTCTAAGTCCCAGACCACTATTCTCCCCCCTCCGTGGGGCTAGCAGGGGCGTCACGTGATTTACGGGGACGGGGCCTCGGCGCGGCGTCAGAGACCCGGTGCCGCGTAAAAGACCCGACGCCTTGGTCCCGCGCACACGCAGTTGGGCTGGCGCCAACTAGCGCATGCGTGGTGGCCATCCTCCCCCAGGCCGCCCTGCACAAACATGGCGGATGGAGCCAGGCTCGCCAGCGGAAGAAAGGCAGCCCACCGACAGAGAGGCCAGCCAGCCGATCGGTTGGTCCCGATCGCGTACCAGGCCACTCTGGAGGCCCCCCCCCCCCGGGAACGTGCCCCCCCCCCCCCCCACAGGCCGCCCCCCCCAAGCCTTCACGACGAGTACCCGCCGGCAGCGACCTGGTGTGGACGGCGCCGGCGGGACTAGGCTATTTACGCGTGGCCGCTCGGCCCATCCGGGCCGGAGAATCGCCGCTCGCGTTTGCGGTGATTCTCCAAGCGGCACGGCGAGATTATGGCTGGTTTTGGGGGGGTGGGAGAATCGCGTGAGGGTGTCAGGGCGCCATGGTGCGATTCGCGCGGCGCCCCGCCATTCTCCCACCCAGTGGGGGGGGGGGGGGGAATACCGCCCCCCGAGTCCACAAACTTGGTATCAAACCACCCCCAACAACTGCCCCCAGCTGAGGCAGCCATCCCCCCCTTACGATACCTTACAATATTTGAGGATTTTTCACAGTTTTTTTACTCACCCGCTCCCCCTCCACAGCCATGGCGGCCAGGCCTTGCTTGTCAATACTTGCACTGTTTTGCACTCATGAGACTTCTGCCTAAGAGGAGTGCAACATCGCTGAATGGTAGAGCATACTGTGAACAAGCCGCTAATGATATTGAAAGCATGGCCCTTCCGGCGTGGGGCGCAAACTTCGATTCTCCGCCAGCGAGGGACTGGAGTAAATGTCAGGATCGGCGCCGGTCGCAAACTTCGATTTTTCAATTTTGCGCAATTCTCCGCCTGATCGCAATTCTGGTTTCTGTCACCGCGAAACGGAGAATTCAGCAGTATACCTTGTAAACACTTCAAATTTAAACCAAAATTCAGAACAAAACTCTCCCCGTACTACTTTTAATTTCAGCCAAGAACTCCCTTTTACACGACAGCTTCTTGAGTCTCCATTCAAATCTGGAATCAGATCAGTATGTGTCGCAGCTGCCAAGGATTTAATGTGGTATTCCTCCCTTTCCCAGTTACATTCTGAGGTGAACATAGAACATAGAACAGTACAGCATAGAACATAGAACAGTACAGCTCAGAACAGGCCCTTCGGCCCTCGAAGTTGTGCCGAGCATTGTCCGAAACCAAGATCAAGCCATCCCACTCCCTGTCATTCTGTGGTGCTCCATGTGTCTATCCAATAACCGCTTGAAAGTTCCTAAAGTGTCCGACTCCACTATCATAGCAGGTAGTCCATTCCACACCCTAACCACTCTCTGAGTAAAGAACCTGCCACGGACATCCCTCCTACATCTCCCACCCTGAACCTTGTAGTTATGCCTCCTTGTAACAGCTACATCCACCCGAGGAAATAGTCTCTGAACGTCCGCTCTATCTAACCCCCTCATCATCTTATAAACCTCTATTAAGTCGCCTCTCATCCTCCTCCGCTCCAAAGAGAAAAGCCCTGGCTCCCTCAACCTTTCCTCAAATCAGGCAGCATCCTGGTAAATCTCCTTTGCACCCTTTCCAATGCTTCAACATCCTTCCTATAGTGAGGTGACCAGAACTGCACACAATACTCCAAATGTACAGTTGCAGCATAACTCCGCGGCTCTTAAACTCAAGCCCCCTGTTAATAGATGCTAACACACTACAGAGGGGTTTCTTATGGATTCATCCATTAGCACCCAGCCAGGTGGATCCTCCAGCTCAACTTCAGTGTCTCACAAATTTGGACTTTCCAGCCTGAGCAGGGACAGCACAGTGACTCCAGATCAGAAAGCCTCTGGTTCCTGGTGGCCCTCTGCCTCTTGCTGGCAGACCAGCTCTCTCCTTTCTCCAAGCCGCTGTCAAACACATACTGCCTTCCAGACTGACTGCCTCAGAGGCTGGCGAAAACAGCAAACATCTATTAAAACAAAGAAACTTTCTGAATCCCCACACCCCATCTCCATGGCAACATAACACACATGGCCTGTTCCCAGAAATGCAAATGAACTTCAAACCTATGATAATTTTGATCTGAAAAATATATGGATTGTTTAAAATCTTCCATTGTTTAGTCGGTGCCTTCCACCATTCTTGCAACTGGGGAGGTTAGATGAATAATTTAATCCCCTCTTCACCACACACGCAAACCCCCCGCCCCCCTCCCGCACTCCGCCTTTACACCTTACCTTCAAGACTTCTACATCGATCTCTATAGACACCCCATTCCCTAAAGAACTCTTAAGGGATGCCACTATAATCCCAGTGCGAATACCCCTCAACCATCCCCAAAACAGAATTTGATCTGCAATTCCAGACATATCTGTTAAGATATCCAGACTAATAATTTTTTCCTCTATTGCACATTTAGAATCACAGGGCACGATTTAATGGCTGTGTCACGCTCGGCGCGGATCTGGTTGCGCTGGTTAAATCGCGGGAGAAGTGGGATCCACGCTGGGCATGAATCGGTTCGCGATCTAACCGGCCCGCTCTGTTGACGGATTCCGGACCCCGCCCAGATGTGAGACCAATTAAGAGCAATCTACATCTCATTGACAAGATGGAAAACCAAACTAGCGGCCTTCCGTGAACAAACCGGCTCCCAGGTGGAATGTCACCCTCACGCTGTCTAGCACTCCTATTTAAAAATGGGAACCTTGCATAATGACTGAGGATGAGTGCAGCGATTTCCAATCCCCTGGAGCTGCTGCGGGGAGGGAGGGGGGGACCTCAGGGGAACGGGCCTGGGAGGGGGGGGACCTCAGGGGAACGGGCCTGGTCGTGGGGGCTGGGCGCTGTAGGTCACGAGTCGCCCCTGGGCTGGAGGGGTGCGGGGCTTAGCATCTGCATGGCCTACAAGCCATACTCCAATATTGTGCATATCCATAACTGTTTCTCCCACCAAAAACTTCCAGGACAGAGCCCGGTTTGTGGTTATATGGTGATGGTCACTTTAACTCCCTTTTGCTGTGTGCAGCCCCCAGCCTCATGCTGAAGCCTATTACTAATAAGGAATTGGCATTGTTAGTTGTTTTTTAAAATATATATTTTTATTCTCCATTTTCACATTTTCTTCAAGATTTACACCCCACCAACAAACAGTAAGCGGTAATGAATACAATGTCAATCCCCTTATTAACAACAACGATCCCATCCTCCCACCACCCCCCAAGCAATGGCCCGCATGACAATATCAGCCTTGAATAAAACAAAACCTCCCAAGGAGAGAAAAAAAAAGAAAAAGAAATCCGGAATCGCCTATGGTCACCATTGACATATATGTGGTCCCCGCCCGCCAATATTCAAAGCCATCCAATCCCTGAAAGAGCATTTATGAGTTGCTACCCCTTGTTAGCAGGGAGCTGGTGGGCACAGTTTGGACGAATCAGCTGGCAGGACAGCTAGTTCCGCTATGAAGCTCGTGGGAGATTATTTCCAGCACTAATTGCTGGTAAATACCTGCCACGGCCTCGCCATTTAGAACTTACCTTGTTAAATTGCGTCCACAGTCTCTCAAACCAGCCATTTAAAACGAAAACTACAATCTTAAAACGTATTAATGTTAAAATTATGCATTTGTAACACGTTTCATTTGGGGAGACTGCAGATGGCCTTTCAGCGTGATTACAAACAGCTGTGGCCTTGGTACACCCAGTTTCGGACTGCATTACTTCAGCATGTGCAGCAACAATCTGCACTGACTGGTTGACAGACAATAGCAAGAGCACTGCAAAGTGGCAGTTCTGGGAGTATAAACGCGGTCATCCTGAGAGATGACAGCTGGGCTGTACTGCATGGGACCATGCCACACTTCCAGGGTGGCACCTCAACAATCCCAGTAATATTGGAGCACTGATTGTTACACTGCTGTAACATCCTGCAAACCCCATCCAATTGTAGAGGGACCTCCGCCAGATGGTGGTCATTATGGGAGGGAGTACCATGCAGGGGAACTGTTCAGCCCATCCCTGCAGAGAGCAATGTCTTTAGCAAGCTGAGGGGGCTCAGGATGATGCCATGAGGCAAGGGAGAAAAAGCAAGGACAAATCTAGAACTTGTGAGTTGCAGTGTGGTGAAGAGACAAGGCCATGAATAGGGCAGCTTGGAACCCTAGAGCAGTTAAAGAGCCAAGAAGGGGAATTGGAGACTTGAACAGACCAATTGGCAGCACTTCCATGTCTGAGAAAGAAAAATCTGGGCAGCATCAAGGATCTGAAGCATTGGCTGTGAATATTTAATGTTAATATTTTGTTGTTTTAGATTAAACTTTCCCTTGGCTTTGATGCTAGTGGAATGGAACTTTGTTTTTTTTAAACTTTCATGCAGTCCATGTGTTTAAATCACACATTACATTTGGTGTCAGGCGTGAGATTCCATGACACAGACGTTGAAAGGCGGCTGGCCGAGTTCAAGCGGGTGTTGAATGAACTGAAACTGGCGCTGGCAGTGAGGGAGACTGAAGTGGCTGCAGCTCCAGCTCGAGGCACAGGCTTCACACGATGAAGCTGAGAGTTGAAGTAGTGGCCAGAAAGTGGTTTCCAATGTGTCATCCTTCAACGTAGCATGGGAAGAATGAAATATCCAGTCACGGATATTCTACCTGCTGTTGGGTAGGAAGCTGGACAGACTAGGGGGAAAACCAGAGATATCAAATGACGTGGTAGCTGGGGACTGAATCGAGGATGCACAGCTAGTTATGGCATTGAGGGATCTCAATAAGAGGCAGCTGGTGGTGTTTGATATGGAACATCTGTGCAGGAAAGCTTGCTGCAAAATACTGGGGAGAGATGCAGATGTTCAAAGGCGTCCATGGCGGTTCTTTGAACTCCCAGTACAGGTTGTTGAGGAAAGCAGTAGCCTGCCACAGCTGCAGCAGCCAACTGCTGGACAGATCACCGGCTCATGAACTCCTCAATGTCCATCAAACTCCACCAGAAGCAGCGGAACATGAAAAACCAGCTCAGAAAAATGATCACTTTGAGCGACTTCAAGAGCCAGGCATGCTCTTGAACTTCAAACAATGTCTTCGCTGAAATCTCCAATGTATCCATTCTAATGGAGTGGAGGAAAACTGGAAAGAATTGAAGGTAGTCATCATCTTAAGCGGTGCAGAAACCATCGGCTGCAAGACCAGGAAACACGAAGAATGGTTCGATTTGAACGATGACACCATCATTGACAGGAAAAGGAGAGCTCTCCGCACCTGGAGAAATTGTATCAGCAGCAAGGCAAAGAGGAGAGATCATCAATCAGTCACGGTGGAAGTGCAAAGAAGAACTAGGGAAATCAAGAACCAATAGTGGGCTGAAAAAGCTAAAGAGCTGCAACTCTTTGCCGACAAGCAGGACACACAAGGTTTCGTCAGTGCAACTAAGGCAATGTATAGACCCTATATCCACGGCTTCTAACTGGTGCGGAGTAAGGATGGAACCCTTTTGGGAGACAGAGAAAACCATCAGCCTTCAATGGAGAAAACACTTCAAAGAACTCCGAAACGATAGATAATCATAGATAAGGACATGTTGGAGGACGGCACGGTGGCACAGTGGTTAGCACTGCTGCCTCACAGTGCCTTGGACCGGGTCCAATTCTGGCTTTAGGTGACTGTGAGTTTGCACATGCTCCCCCATGTCTGCTTGGGGTTCCTCCAGGTGCCCCAGTTTCCTCCCTCAACCCAAAGATGAGCAGGTTCAGTGGATTGGCCATGAAATGCTACATGGACATTAACGCCTGGCAGGCCCTTGCTCAGAAGAGGCCTACTTTGAGGAACATAGAAAATAGGGGCAGGAGGAGGCCATTTGCCCTTCGAGCCCGCTCCGCCATTTATTATGATCATGGCTGATCATCCAGCACAATAGCCTAAACCCCCTTTCCTCCATATCCTTTGATCCTGTTGCTAACTTTTGGTTGGTTCAAGTGGCTCTGTTTTACAACCTTTGCTCTCGAGTCGCCAGGTATCTTTATGATACCGCCACGAGGTTCAAGTTTGAGTAATGACCAATAACTCAATACACCGATCAGTAAGATTTAAATCAAAGCACATTTATTATACACAGTAATCGCTACTCATGCACAAATTCTACGTCTAAGCTACTTCTACAACTAACAGGCCTGTACTTAACTTCGGACTGGCCCACCAGGTCAGGGGAACAAGTGGCCTTTCGTTCGGGTTCTGAGTCTGCGGGATTAGAAGTTGGTACGGATTGATAGCTAGGAGAGCCTATCTCGTAGCGTGCGTTGACTTAAGACTTACGATCTCTCGGCGGCAGTTGAACTGGTCACGGTCAATGTTGGTTCGCGTTGCTGGGTGACCCAGTCAAGAAGAACGATTTGAACTTGGGGGCTTAACTTTATAGTCCCCAGGGGCTTCCCGCCTTTTGGGGCGGACCCTGTACCTGGTTCTAGGTGATTGGACTTTGTTCCAATCGCTTGGTTCGATTTCTCCAATACTGAAGTGGTTACTGATCGATGGGCGGTCTTGAGGTGTCCGTTAACCTCTTTTGTGTTGGCTCCTGCTGGCGTCAGGGAGTCTGGCTTAGTTTTGTTTGTCCCAAATGTTGCTATTGTTCCCGGGGATTGCTTATTAGTATGTAGATGGTTGCTACATTATTATGCAGATGGCTGCTAGTATCGATGCTGTCTGGGCCTTTGCAGAGTTAAATACACAGCAAAGTTGCACCTGCTGGTTTCTGCCTGTGTTGGCTGAATTTCCCTTCAGCCTTTGCCGTTCGCCATTTTAAATCGGGACTTGGCCAACTCAGGTGGCTACTGCGCCCTCAGTGCTACATCTAACTGCTTCTTGAAAACATCCTATTTGGTCTCAACTACTTCCTGTGGTAACGAATTCCATAGGCCGTCCATTTTCTGGATGAAGAAATTTCTCCTCATCTATGTCCTACCCTTTATCCTCAGACTGTGCCCCCTGGTTCTGGACACACTCGCCTTCAGGAACATCCTTCCTGCATCTATCCTGTCTTGTCGTGTTAGAATTTCATAGGTTTCTATGCGATCCCCCCTCATTCTTCTGAGCTCTAGCGAATATAATCCTAACCGATTCAATCTCTCCTCATACATCGGTCCCGCCATTCCAGGAAGCAATCTGGTAAACCTTCGTTGCACTCCCTCTATAGCCAGAACATCCTTCCTCAGATAAGGAGATCAAAACTGCACACAATATTCCAGGTCTGGCCTCACTGAAATTTCGAGACTAGCTTGATTTTTACTGCTTTGACATTTATAACATGTACAATAATATATGGAAAAACATATAATTTATCCCAATTCAAAAAGTTAAAAATAGGCAATAATTAATGGATAAAAGGAAAATGTTAAACTGTGACTTTGTGTAAGTGTAAAATTGGTGACAGTGAATTAGCAGCCAACGCTGGGCAAGATGTAAAACAATCCAGTGATTGACTGTCACCCATTTTAGACTATTGCATAATATCAAAGTTACCCCCAGCCGGGGAAGCACATGGCATAGTGGTTAGCACTGGGACTGCGGCGCTGAGGACCCGATTTCAAATCCCGGCCCTGGGTCACTGTCCGTGTGGAGTTTGCAATTCTCCCATGCCTGCTTGAGTTTCACCCCCACAACCCAAAGATGTGCAGGTTAGGTGGATTGGCCATGCTAAATTGCCGCTTAATTGGAAAAAATAAAAAAATAAAAAATAATTGGGTACTCTAAATTTAAAAAAAAAAGTTACCCCAGCCTGTCAACATCACAGCCTTAAATTAAAGCACTATAATATAACATGGCTGACTCAAACAGAAGTGATAAGATATTTATAAATAGCGTGAAGCAAAATAGATTTGTACAACACAGATCACGAACACTGTAGCTTTACATTATTAAAAGCTGCAGATTTTGTTCTGAATTGCTTTGGAAGTATTTCATTCACGTTAATGATTTTGAAAAAAAATCACATTCTGAGAAAAATCTGAAATAAAAGAGATGTTGGAAATATTGGGGGGCCCGGTTTAGCTCAGTTGGCTGGACAGCTGGCTAGTGATCAGAGCGGGTTCATTTCCTGTACCAACTGAGGTTATTCATGCAGGCCCCGCCTTCTCAACCTTGCACCTCGTCTGAGCTGTGGTGGTCTTCAGGTTAAATCACCACCAGTCACTTCACTTTAGGACATGTCCATGAGCATCTGAAAGAGAAAGAGAAATTTCAGGCTAAACAATTCAGATGTAACCCTGCATCGGAATTTCACTTATATATTGCAGCTCTCATCAGCTGTAGGAACATTTATACTGAAAGGAGTTAACATCAGAACATTCAAACATTTTTAATTCTGATAAGGATTTGTTTTGTGTACCTGTACTGTCAAAGATGCGAGAATGTAAAAATCATCAGAGTCTTTAACGCAGAGAGTACGTCAAATGTTTCATCAGCTTTGAGACACTATATCGGCCTCAACTAGACTATTTCATCCAGTTATGGGCAGCATACTTTGGGAAAGATATGAAGGCTTTAGAGAGGGTACAGAAAGGATTTATGGGAATGGTTCCAAGGATTGAGGCCTACAGTTAAGTAGGTAGCTAGGAGAGCTGGAACTGTTCTCCTTGGGGAAGATAAGGAGATTTGATCGAGGTATTCAAAATCATAAGGAGTCTGGACAGCATAGGTAGAGAGGACACTGTTCCCATTGGTGGAAGCATCAAGGACCAGAGGGCACAGATTTAAGGCAATTGGCAAAAGAAGCAATGGTGACATGAGGAAAAACATTTAAACACAGCAAGTGGTTAAAATCTGGATTGCACTGCCTGAGACTGGTAGAGGCAGGGTCAATTAATGCTTTCAAAAGTGAGATAGATCAGTATCTGAAAGGGAAAAGTTTGCCGGGCTAGAGGGAAAATGTTGGGATGTGGCACGAGGAGAATTGCTCATTCAGAGGGCCAGCACAGACAAGATGGGCTGAATGGCCTCCTTCTGCACTGCAATTATTCTATGGGCGGGAATCTCCGGTCTCGACCCGTGATGGGACCTGTTGTGAGCAGGAACGGAAAATTTACCATTCCAGCCAAAACCCAATTCACTGTCAGCAGCACCGGAAAATCCCAGCCACGAACAAGGCAGAAGATTTCAGCCTAGGATTTCTATGATATATTTAAATGAATCAGGGTTAAGGACACAATCTAAATATTAAATCAAATTGGCTGCCAGTATAGGTCAGTGCACAAAGTTGCATGTAATCCACCCATTGACCTGGGTAAAATCTTCTTAAATATTGCTGCCTGTGGGTATCCCATTTCTGTTGTTGTTCTCACCAACCCATGCCATATAAACTTGATGCTCCAATGTTCAGTGAGTAGAACAAGTTACAAATCCCTCATGGCAATGGCAGTGTTTGTACATTTCAATGTCTGAAATAGTTTAATTATCTATTATAATTTGACTTGCGGTGGTGGAGGGCGAGAAGTGTTGGTAGAGGATAATACTCATTGCAGAATACGAGCTCCCTCGATAAGGGGGCGGGCAGCCCTTAATTTGCCTTTGTATAAATAGAGTTGGCTTGGCCAGTCAGGCATAGAATAGAGAAGACCCAGTAGGGAATTCCTGGAGCTGTATATAATAGTTAAAGTGTTAAATAAAATACATTTTGTTTTTCCTTCAACTCGGTGTGGACTCCTTTCATCCCGCTCCTAGTCTTGGCCCTTTCCTACTTATTATGAGCTATCTTCTCCTGTGGCCATAAAGAGAGGGCACTGTGAGCACATGCTTGATAAGGCGGGGGATCAATAGCAGGTGGAATGTGTGGGCACCGCACCTGGACAGGAACGATGCTGGTGGGTGCCAGGATGTTCTGAAGAATACACACGAAGATTGGATGTGGGGAGGCCAGTCGCTTGGGAGGGATATTGAGAGTTCTGGGAATTTGAAGGGTGGCAGGCAGAATTGATGCCAGGAGTGAGATGGTAACTTACCTTGCAGCTCGTTGGAGGTCCTTGGTCTTCTTCCAACATTGTCTGGCAGTCCTCCTGGTCATGCTGTTCGCACTGATTGCCATCGCCTCCCAGGTGGCATTGCTGATGCTGCTCCTTGTTCTCCGACCCCCTTGGGGGAACAGGGTGCCCTGCCTCTCAGCCACACCGTCAATAAGCCTTGTGAAGTCCGCATCGACATAGCGAGGAGCAGCTCTGCGCGCTGCCATGATTGTTTGTTGACTGGAGTGAGTGGTGAGAGACTGTTGAAATGCAGCTACCCCTTGTCAGTGCTGAGGTGTGAGTCGGATGAATCAGACGGCAAGGGAGCCAGAAATGTCGAGAGTCTTGTTGGGCTCATTTTTGGCACAAAGTGGCATTGAATACGGGCTGTGATCTCACCAACACGACTGCTGCAAAAACCCCCACCAAACGCACCCAAAACCAGACTTTAACTTGAGTCTGCTGAATCGTGCCCCAGGTGTAGTAAAATTCCATTTATAATTTTTTAAAACCTAATACCGTAATTTGTACAGCATCTTAATGAAGTGATGCTTCTGTTACAGTGACATTTCTGCCTACTTATAATGAAAAGTTGAAGTATTTTGTTCAGACAAAATCACCATGAAAGAGTGGGCTGCCTGATAGATCATTGGACAGATCTCTGAGCATGAGCTGCTGTGTCTCATTCTGAACACTGACTGACTTGTAAAAATGTGAATGTGGGATCTCCATCAACAGTTCAATTAATAAACCACTTCCGACAGTGGGAATGAACATACAGATCATTGAAGTTCCAAGTTTGATCCAAAGTGTGTCGTGTTGGGTGTTCCGATATACAAACAAACCAACACGGTTGTAGATGGTACAACTCTGTTTTATTATTCTGTATAATAACAACTGTTACCTTCTGGCTGTGGTTCGTACTTCACCAGTTAACCTGTGGACCCAGCCCTAGCACTATCTTAGAGAGGCACTCAGCACATGGTGTATGTCTGAGTGGCACACTGTGAGCTCTGTGCTCTGAGCTAGCTCCTGGTGGAACGAGCGGGAACTGTGGTGTTCCCTGTTTTATAGTGCGTGTGCTCTCACTGGTGATTGGCTGTGATGTTGCGTGTGTGTTGATTGGTCCGTCGACCTGTCCATCAGTGTGTGTGTGTGTTTGCACCATGATATGTTAATATGGATATCATGACATCCCCCCTTTTCACAAGAATATGTGCCTACATGGTAATAAATATTTTCATAGAATTTACAGTGCAGAAGGAGGCCATTTGGCCCATCGAGTCTGCACTGGCTCTTGGAAAGAGAACCCTACCCAAGGTCAACACCTCCACCCTATCCCCATAACCCAGTAACCCCACCCAACACTAAGGGCAATTTTGGACACTAAGGGCAATTTATCACGGCCAATCCACCCAACCTGCACATCTTTGGACTGTGGGAGGAAACCGGAGCACCCGGAGGAAACCCACGCACACACGGGGAGGATGTGCAGACTCCGCACAGACAGTGACCCAAGCCGGATTCGAACCTGGGACCCTGGAGCTGTGAAGCAATTGTGCTATCCACAAGGCTACCATGCTGCCCTTTAATATTGGTGTGTATTGAGTGCGGCTGAATATGTGTGTGCAATATTTACAACATGTACATGAGGCTAAACTATATACATAGGAAGGTGTCAGGTGCAACATAGCAACGAGGTTGTACCACAAACAAAACAAGTGCAAACATCAAATATCGAAAGAGAACTCCTAGAACGACAAAAAAGAGAAACACGTTAACATTGTTGCACACCAATTCAGTGAGTCCAATGTACAAACAGGCTCATAAGTCCAGCCTAGTAGGTGGGCGACAAATTCGGGTAGACCGCCTCAAGGGTGGGTCAGGATCCATCGGCTGAGGAATGGGCCTGGCCACGGGCGATAGAGGAATAGGCAGAGTGGCAGGAAGCTCCATGAAGTCGACATCAGCGACAACAGGAGGTCGTGGCACCGGTGCATGATCACGTAGCGAGCGTGGAAGCAACCGAAGGGCCCGCCGATTACACCGGCGAATGGAGCCATCAGGCATGTGAACCAGGAACGAACGGGGAGCCACGCGGCAAAGACCCTCGGCAGTTGCCGACCAGCCGCCCTCTGGTAGGTGTATGCGGACGTTGTCTCCAGATGCCAGGGCAGGAAGATCAGTTGCCCAAGTGTCATGTGCCACCTTCTGCTGAGCACGCTGCTGTCACATCCTTTGCAGTACTGGAGCATGGTCGGGTTTAGGAACATGAATGGACGGCACAGTGGTCCTGAGGGCGCGACCCATCAACAGCTGGGCTGGTGAGAGGCCTGTGGACAGTGGGGCCGAGTGATAGGCCAGCAGGGCTAAACAGAAGTCAGAACCGGCATCAGCAGCCTTTCAGAGGAGCTGCTTCACTGGGGATTTGACTGGGGATGCAGAGGGCTGGACGTCACGTGTGTGAAGCCATATGAAGCGGCAAAAGAAGACCATTCTTTGCTTGCAAAACAGGGCCCATTGTCCGACATGACGGTAAGCGGAATGCCATGGCAAGCGAAGGTTTCTTTACATGCTCTGATTACAGCTGATGATGTCAAGTCGTGCAGACGTATGACCTCCGGATAATTGGAAAAATAGTCAATTATGATGACGTAGTCCCTGCCGAGCGCATGAAAAAGGTCCACACCCACCTTTGCCCAGGGGGACGTTACCAACTCAGGGGGTTGCGCCAGCTGAAACCTTTGGCAGGCGGGGCAGTTGAGCACCACGTTGGCGATGTCCTCGCTGATGCCCGGCCAGTACGCAGCTTCTCGGGCCCTCCGCCTGCACTTCTCAACCCCGAGATTGCCTTCGTGCAATTGTTCGAGGACCAGCCTGTGCATGCTGTGTGGGATCACAATCCGGTCCAACTTTAGGAGGACACCATCAATGACGGCCAAGTCGTCCCGGACATTGTAGAATTGTGGGCGCTGCCCCTTGAGCCACCCTTCCGTCATGTGGCACATCACACGTTGTAGAAGGGGGTCAGCCGCAGTCTCACGGCGAATATGGGCCAGACTTGCATCAGTAGCTGGCAGATTGGCCGATGTGAAGGCTACATGTGCGTCGACCTGACAGACGAACCCCCCCGATTCGGGCAGTGTGCTCACTGCTCTGGACATGGCATCCGCGATGATGAGGTCCTTTCCCGAGGTGTAGACCAGTTGGAAGTCTTGTGCAGAATGCGCTGGAGGCAAGGGGTCATCTCATTGAGGTCCTTTTGTATGATGCCGACCAGGGGGCGATGGTCGGTTTCCACGGTGAACTGAGGAAGACCATACACATAGTCGTGGAATTTATCTATGCCGGTTAACAAACTCAGGCACTCCTTCTCAATCTGCGCATAGCGCTGTTCTGTGGGGGTCATGGCCCACGAGGCATAGGCGACCGGGGCCCATGGTGCAGTGTCATCCCGTTGCAGGAGTACCGACCCAATGCCGGACTGGCTGGCATCAGTCGAGATCTTTGTATCTCGAGGAGTGTCGAAGAATGCCAATACCGGGGCTGTGATGAGCTTGATCTTGAGCTCCTCCCATTCCTTCTGGTGTGCGGGCAGCCACTGGAACTCCGTAGTCTTCTTGACCAGGTGGCGAAGAGCCGTTGTGTGGGAGGCAAGGTTGGGAATAAACTTCCCCAAGAAGTTGACCATCCCGAGAAAGCGTAGCACTGCTTTCTTGTCTGCCGGCTGCGGCATGGCTGCAATAACTGTCACTTTGTCTGCATCCGGACGCACACCTGACCGGGATATGTGGTCCCCCAGAAACCTTAGCTCAGTTTGGCCAAAAGAACACTTGGCTCGGTTGAGGCACAGGCCGTGTTCTCGTATCCGAGCAAAGACGCGCTGGAGACGACTGATGTGCTCCTGAGGAGTGGTGGACCAGATGATGACGTCGTCAACATAGACGCACACCCCTTCGATGCCCTCCATCGTCTGCTCCATGATTCGATGAAACACCTCGGATGCCGAGATGATGCCAAACGGCATCCTATTGTAGCAGTATCTGCCAAAGGGAGTGTTAAAAGTACACAGCTTCCTGCTGGACTGATCCAGCTGAATCTGCCAAAAACACTTTGAGGCATCAAGCTTGGTAAAAATTTTAGCCTGGGCTATTTCGCTCGTGATCTCTTCCCGTTTGGGTATGGGGTAGTGTTCCCTCATGATGTTATTGTTCAGGTCTTTCAGGTCGATGCAGATCCGGAGTTCGCCAGAGGGCTTTTTTACGCACACCATGGAGCTGACCCATGGCGTAGGCTCCGTGACCCGGGAAAGCACTCCTTGGTCCTGGAGATCCTGCAGCTGCTGCTTGAGGCAGTCCTTGAGTGGTGCTGGGACTCTACGAGGTGCGTGAATGACCGGGGTGGCGTCCGGTTTGAGCCGTATTCTGTAAGTGTAGGGCAGAGTGCCCATGCCCTCGAAAACCTCCTGGTTGTGGGCGAGGAGCGAGTGGAGCTGTGCCCTAAAGTCTGCATCTGGGAAATCGGACGTGCCGTCTGGAGACAGTGTGTGTACCCGCTGAACGAGGTGGAGAATCTTGCACGCCTGTGCGCCTAGCATGGA
Organism: Scyliorhinus torazame; assembly: GCF_047496885.1. Lineage (NCBI taxonomy): Eukaryota > Metazoa > Chordata > Chondrichthyes > Carcharhiniformes > Scyliorhinidae > Scyliorhinus > Scyliorhinus torazame. The sequence continues at coordinate 125,124,624 of NC_092709.1, forward strand.
GTCCTTCGAGGATCCAACTATCTCAAAAGACAGTGTGGCTGTGTATGAATTGTGTGCAACCTCGAGCTGGCAAGACCCCATGGGGCTTGGGAACCTGAATTGTAGCTCCAGTACACAGGAGGTTGAGAGTAGTGAGGTCATGAGTAAGATTTCAAAGTTGCAGGAGTGTACCGGCAGGCAGGAAGGTAGTTTAAAGTGTGTATTCTTCAATGCTAGGAACATCCGGAATAAGGTGGGTGAACTTGCGGCCTGGGTTGGTAGCTGTGACTTCGATGTTGTGGCCATTTCGGAGACATGGATAGAGCAAGGACAGGAATGGTTGTTGCAGGTGCCGGGGTTTAGATATTTCAGTAAGCTCAGGGAAGGTGTTAAAAGAGGGGGAGGGGTGGCATTGTTAGTCAAGGACAGTATTACGGTGGCAGAAAGGACGTTTGATGAGGACTCGTCTACTGAGGTAGTATGGGCTGAGGTTAGAAACAAGAAAGGAGAGGTCACCCTGTCAGGGGTTTTCTACAGGCCGCCGACTAGTTCCAGAGATGTAGAGGAAAGGATTGCAAAGATGATTCTGGATAGGAGCGAAAGCAACAGAGTAGTTGTTATAGGGGACTTTAACTTTCCAAATATTGACTGGAAACGCTATAGTTCGAGTACTTTAGATGGGATGTTTTTGTCCAATGTGTGCAGGAGGGTTTCCTGACACAGTATGTAGATAGGCCAACGAGAGGCGAGGCCATATTGGATTTGGTACTGGGTAATGAACCAGGACAGGTGTTAGATTTGGAGGTAGGTGAGCACTTTGATGATAGTGACCACAATTCGATTAAGTTTACATTAGTGCTGGAAAGGGATAGATATATACCGCAGGGCGAGCGCTATATCTGGGGGAAAGGCAATTATGATGCGATGAGGCAAGACTTAGGATGCATCAGATGGAGAGGAAAACTGCAGGGGATGGGCACAATGGAAATGTGGGGCTTGTTCAAGGAACAGCTACTGCGTGTCCTTGATAAGTATGTACCTGTCAGGCAGGGAGGAAGTGGTCGAGCAAGGGAACCGTGGTTTACTAAAGCAGTCGAAACACTTTGTCAAGAGGAAGAAGGAGGCTTATGTAAAGATGAGACATGAAGGTTCAGTTAGGGCGCTTGAGAGTTACAAGTTAGCTAGGAAGGACCTAAAGAGAGAGCTAAGAAGAGCCAGGAGGGGACATGAGAAGTCTTTGGCAGGTAGGATCAAGGATAACCCTAAAGCTTTCTATAGATATGTCAGGAATAAACGAATGACTAGGGTAAGAGTAGGGCCAGTCAAGGACAGCAGTGGGAAGTTGTGCTTAGAGTCCGAGGAGATTGGGGAGGTGCTAAATGAATATTTTTCATCAGTATTCACACAGGAAAAAGACAATGTTGTCGATGAGAATACTGAGATTCAGGCTACTAGACTAGAAGGGCTTGAGGTTCATAAGGAGGAGGTGTTAGCAATTCTGGAAAGTGTGAAAATAGATAAGTCCCCTGGGCCGGATTTATCCTAGGATTCTCTGGGAAGCTAGGGAGGAGATTGCTGAGCCTTTGGCCTTGATCTTTAAGTCATCTTTGTCTACAGGAATAGTGCCAGAAGACTGGAGGATAGCAAATGTTGTCCCCTTGTTCAAGAAGGGGAGTAGATACAACCCCGGTAACTATAGACCAGTGAGCCTTTACTTCTGTTGTGGGCAAAATCTTGGAAAGATTTATAAGAGATAGGATGTATAATCATCTGGAAAGGAATAATTTGATTAGAGATAGTCAACACGGTTTTGTGAAGGGTAGGTCATGCCTCACAAACCTTATTGAGTTCTTTGAGAAGGTGACCAAACAGGTGGATGAGGTGTATATGGATTTCAGTAAAGCGTTTGATAAGGTTCCCCACGGTAGGCTACTGCAGAAAATACGGAGGCATAGGATTCAGGGAGATTTAGCAGTTTGGATCAGAAATTGGCTAGCTGGAAGAAGACAAAGGGTGGTGGTTGATGGGAAATGTTCAGACTGGAGTCCAGTTACTAGTGGTGTACCACAAGGATCTGTTTTGGGCCACTGTTGTTTGTCATTTTTATAAATGACCTGGAGGAGGGCGTAGAAGGATGGGTGAGTCAATTTTCAGATGACACTAAAGTCGGTGGAGTTGTGGACAGTGCGGAAGGATGTTACAAGTTACAGAGGGACATAGATAAACTGCAGCGCTGGGCTGAGAGGTGGCAAATGGAGTTTAATGCAGAAAAGTGTGAGATGATTCATTTTGGAAGGAATAACAGGAAGACAGAGTACTGGGCTAATGGTAAGATTCTTGGCAGTGTGGATGAGCAGAGAGATCTCAGTGTCCATGTACATAGATCCCTGAAAGTTGCCACCCAGGTTGAGAGTGTTGTTAAGAAGGCGTACGGTGTATTAGCTTTTATTGGTAGAGGGATTGAGTTTCGGAGCCATGAGGTCATGTTGCAGCTGTACAAAACTCTGGTGCGGCCGCATTTGGAGTATTGCGTGCAATTCTGGTCGCCGCATTATAGGAAGGATGTGGAAGCATTGGAAAGGGTGCAGTGGAGAGTTACCAGAATGTTGCCTGGTATGGAGGGAAGATCTTACGAGGAAAGATCTTACGAGGAAAGGCTGAGGGATTTGAGGTTGTTTTCGTTAGAGAGAAGAAGGTTAAGAGGTGACTTAATTGAGGCATATAAGATGATTAGAGGATTGGATAGGGTTGACAGTGAGAGCCTTTTTCCTCGGATGGTGATGTCTAGCATGAGGGGACATAGCACGGTAGCCTTGTGGGGCAGCACGGTAGCCTTGTGGATAGCACAATTGCTTCACAGCTCCAGGGTCCCAGGTTCGATTCCGGCTTGGGTCACTGTCTGTGCGGAGTTTGCACAACCTCCCCGTGTGTGCGTGGGTTTCCTCCGGGTGCTCCGGTTTCCTCCCACAGTCCAAAGATGTGCGGGTGAGGTGGATTGGCCATGATAAATTGCCCTTAGTGTCCAAAATTGCCCTTAGTGTTGGGTGGGGTTATGGGGATAGGGTGGCGGTGTTGACCTTGGGTAGGGTGCTCTTTCCAAGAGCCGGTGCAGACTCGATGGGCCGAATGGCCTCCTTCTGTACTGTAAATTCTATGATAGCTTTAAATTGAGGGGAGATAGATATAGGACAGATGTCAGAGGTAGGTTCTTTACTCAGAGAGTAGTAAGGGCGTGGAATGCACTGCCTGCAACAGTCGTGGACTCGCCAACACTAAGCACATTCAAATGGTGATTGGATAGACATATGGACGATAAGGGAATAGTGTAGATGGGCTTTAGAGTGGTTTCACAGGTTGGCGCAACATCGAGGGCCGAAGGGCCTGTACTGCACTGTAATGTTCTGTGTTCTATGTTGTAATCGACCAACTGACAGCGGGATGGCCGAATCGGTGGTTTGACCTTCAAGGTGTAGAAGGCTGACCATGCAATGAGATTGGAGGAGGCACCAGTGTCTAAACGGAATATGATTGGTGATTGGTTGACCGTTAGGGTGGCACACCATTCATCACCCGGATTAACGCTGTACACTGGCATCGGCTTGTGTCCTACTTGGGGACATCCGATTTCTGTCTATTACCGCAACGCGGAAGGCTTCCCGGTTGTCGGTATCACCGGTCTGTACGCCGTCAGGGTATGACTCAGTGTATGGAGGCTGAATGGCCCGCACATCCCTGCGAGGCTGGCAGAATTGGGGAGCGTTGGCAAGTTGAGCTGCTCGACAGCAGGCAGCGTAGTGGCCCATCTTGCCACAGCGGAGGCATTGTCAAGTTTTGGCTGGACATTGCCGCTTTAAGTGTGCGGATCCACAGTTGCTGCACGTCGTGACGTCATGGCGTTCGTTGCGTCACTGCGCATGCGCAGTTCGGTCCTGCGTAGAGCGTGCCTGCGCGTCACGTCCCTCTGCGTCAACGTCTCTTTTGGCGCGTCCAAGCGCGGGAGGCCTTGGAAAGCGCGCAAAATGGCCGCCCTCGTCCGGGCCGCAGGCCGGGAGGAACTCGATTGACTGGAGTCGCTCGACCTCGTAGGATACCTGCCGTGCCGATTCGGCCGCGTGGAATTGGGAGTACCGGCTGGTCGGAGTTTTCGTGGAGGACGCAGGTTTCAATGGCGGTGGCTAGGGTGAGGCTCTTTATTTTGAGGAGCTGCTGGCGTAGGGTGCCCGAGGTGACCCCAAAAACTATCTGGTCCCGAATCGTGGAATTGGAGGTGGCCTCATAGCCGCAGAACTGCGCAAGGATACGGAGGTGTGTCAAAAAAGATTGAAAAGGCCCATCCTTACCCTGCAGGAGCTGCTGGAAGAGGTACCTCTCGAAGCTCTCATTCACTTTGACGCTGAAGTGTTGCTCAAATTTTAGAAGGACCGTCTTGTACTTCATCTTGTCCTCGCCTTCCGCGAATGCCAGGGTGTTGTCGGTGTGGATGGCATGTTGTCCTGCCGTGGAGAGGCGATCTTCCTGGTGTCCGATGCATTCTCCCTGTCTGTGGCTTCTAGGAAGAGCTGGAAGCGCTGTTTAAACAGCTTCCAGTAGACGCCGAGATTTCCAGCGATTTGGAGCGGCTGCGGCGGGCTGATGGTGTCCATGGCGCAGGATGGTGGATCTCTGAAGATGTGCAGGTAGGTCTCACAGTTGCTGGGGAATTTCCAATCCTGGTATCATGTCGTGTTGGGTGTTCCGATATACAAACGAACCAACACAGTTGTAGATGGTACAACTCTGTTTTATTATTCTGTATAATAACAACTGTTATCTTCTGGCTGTGGTTCGTACTTCACCAGTTAACCTGTGGACCCAGCCCTAGCACTATCTTAGAGAGGCACTCAGCACATGGTGTATGTATGAGTGGCACGCTGTGTGCTCTGAGCTATCTCCTGGTGGAATGAGCGGGAACTGTGGTGTTCCCTGTTTTATAGTGCGTGTGCTCTCACTGGTAATTGGCTGTGATGTTGCGTGTGTGTTGATTGGTCCGTCGACCTGTCCATCAATGTATGTGTGTGATTGCACCATGATATGTTAATATGGATATCATGACAGAGTGCATACTGAATTAATGAGTACAATTGGCTCTTTAGTTAAGGAGAGAGAAAACAGCCACACATGGATGTCCTTGTTCACTTTTCAATGATTACAACTTTCCCTCGTTTAGCATTCCTGTTGTGTTCCAAAATGAAAATGTGCCAAACGAAAATCACTTTTCCATAAGAAAGCGTGTAATGAGGGTTGGTTCTTTCATGCCCTCCAATTTTTGTGTTACAAATCTAAAGTGTTGGCTGCCTTGAACCTGATCAGCCCAAAAAGTATTTTTGACTTAATAGCTGCTTCCCAATCTCCTCCCCCTTGCTGACCTTCCCGACCTCCTGCCCCTCGCTGGCCTTCCGACCTCCTGCCCCTCGCTGGCCTTCCCGACCTCCTGCCCCTCGCTGGCCTTCCCGACCTCCTGCCCCTCACTGGCCTTCCCGACCTCCTGCCCCTCGCTGGCCTTCCCGACCTCCTGCCTCTCGCTGGCCTTTCCGATCTCCTGCCCCTCGCTGGTCTTCCCAACCTCCTGCCTCCCATTGGCCTTCCTGACCTCCTCCCTCTCGCTGGCCTTCCCGACCTCCTGCCCCTCGCTGGCCTTCCGACCTCCTGCCCCTCGCTGGCCTCCCCGACCTCCTCCCCCTCGCTGGTCTCCCCGACCTCCTCCCCCTTGCTGGCCTTCCCGACCCCCTCCCCCTTGATGTGTTGGGTGTTCTGGATCACAAACAGGTCACCAACACTTGAAGTGAAGCAACTCTATTTTATTATAAGGTTAACTATATTAACATACTTGAACTGTGGTTAAATGCAATACCAGCTTTAACTGTTGACCCTTGCCTAGTCCTAACCAGGTGATGCACTTAGCACATGATGAATGTCTGTGTTGCAGGCTGTGAGCTCTGTGCTCCGAGCTGGCTGCTACTAGAATGAGCGGGAACTCTCCTGTCCCCTGTCTTTATAGTGTGTGTGCTCTCACTGGTGATTGGCTGCGGTGTTGTGTATGCTGATTGGTCCCACTGCATGTCCAATAGTATGTGTGTGTGTGTGTGTCGGCACCATAATATACTGGTGTATATTATGACACCCCTTGCTGGCCTTCCCGATCTCCTGCCTCTCACTGATCTTCCCGACCCCTCGCTGGCCTCCCAACCTCCTCCCCCTCGCTGGCCTTCCCGACCTCTTCCCCCTCGCTGGCCTTCCCGACACCCTCCCCATCGCTGGCCTGCCCGATCTCCTTCCGTTCGCTGGCCTTCCCGACCCCCTGCCTCTCACTGGCCTTCCCAACCCCCCTCCCCCTCGCTGGCCTTCCTGATCTCCTGCCTCTCACTGGCCTCCCCCGACCCCTTACTGGCCTTCCCGATCTCCTGCCTCTCACTGGCCTTCCCGACCCCCGCCCCCTCGCTGGCCTTCCAGACCTCTTCCATCTCGCTGGCATTTCCGACCCACGTCCCCTTCGCTGGCCTTCCCAACCCCCCTCCCCCTCGCTGGCCTTCCCGACCCTCCTCCCTCTCACTGGCCTTCCCATCCCCCCTCCCACTCGCTGGCCTTCCTGGCCTCCTGCCTCTCACTGGCCTTCCCGACCCACTTCCCCCTCGCTGGCCTTCCTGGCCTCCTGCCTCTCGCTGACCTTCCCGACTGTCATAATATCCACTCATGTATATAATGAGATGCAGACAGGCAGTGATTGACACACAGGATAACCAATGAACACACACGACACATAACAACCAATCACCAGACAGGACACCACCACTATAAAACACACTGGGCATTAAGACTCTCCCTCTCTATACAGGACACAGCTACTGAGATAGTAAGAGTGCACAAACCAGTGAGCACTATCACCATGAGGTAGAGAGTTAGGCTGGTCAAGCCAGTAGCAGGTTATCAGCTAGATTAATAGAGTGTCAACTCACAGCAGACTATGTACAGCAATCAGGAAGTTCAATAAAACAGTGTTGGACCATCTCCTGTGTCAGAAGCCTATTTCTAATTTCACTGCATCCAGTTGCAGTCAACGTTGAACCAACTTATTTAACATATCATGGTACCAGAGTACTATTAATCCTAACAAACCTACCTCGAGTGCATCTGCAATGACCAGCAAGCAGCCAACCAGTGGCATGGAAAGTATCCAGCCTCCTTCGCAACTCCGGATCTCCTGCAACCTCAGCGCCAACTGGAAAGTCTTCAAACAAAAGTTCCTCCTGTACATCAAGGCCTCCGACCTCGAGGCAGCATCGGATGCCAGAAAGATCGCGCTGTTTCTGTCGACTGCGGGGGATCACGCCATCCACATCTATAACTCGCTTATATTCGCCGATGGCGAAGACAAGACTAAGTTCAAGACAGTTCTGCTGAAATTCGACAGCCACTGCGACATTGAGGTGAATGAGAGCTTTGAATGGTACATCTTCCAACAGAGGCTTCAGAGTAAGGATGAACCTTTTCAGTCCTTCTTGACCCATCTCCACATCCTAGCGCAGTCATGTAATTATGACTCGACGACTGATTCCATGATCTGGGATCAGATCGTTTTTGGGGTCCAGTCCGACTCCCTGCGGGACCAGCTCCTCAAAATCAAGCAGTTGACCCTCTCCGTCGTCATCGGAACGTGCGTTGTACATGAGTATGCCAGAAATCATCAGGGTGGCTGAAACTGCAAAGCTGGCCTCCCACTTGGCAGAAAGGGTGCAGGCCATAGCAAAAATGCAAGGCCTGAGTATCGAGGAGAGTGGCCGTTTCGCGCGCTTTTCTCGGGTCCCCAAGCATGCGCGCCACGACCGGGTGGACGACGAAGCCGAAGACCCTGAGGCGCATGCGTGAACGTCGGCCAACGTCAGCATCATGGCGTGTCCGAATTGTGTCTCCGCCCATTTAAAGCTGCAATGTCCAGCCAAAGGCAGGCGATGTCTACAGTGTGGAAAGCTTGGCCTTCTGCAGGTCCGATCCACCAAACAACAGTCAGCGATCCCAGCTGCAGCGCAGACGTGTCCGCTGCTTACAACAAGGCATGCAGGATTCTGATCCAGACAGCCCAACGGACTCCGATGCTGACTGCCTCGAGTCTCCATGTCAGGTGGGCATCATCACCACACGCAAGTTGGTCTCTACCGTGCCCGCCAACCGCCTTTCAATCCTCAGTGTGGATCCTGACGACGGGTGGTGTGCCGTCATCATGGTCAACCAGTCTCGCATCCGATTTAAATTGGACACTGGCGCGTTTGCGAACCTCATATCACAGTCGGACCTTGACAGCATCCGACACCAACCTAGCATTCTTCCACCAGCCTGCCAGCTCCTTGACTACAATGGTAATGCCATAGCTGCCAGTGGGTCATATCAGCTAGGTGTTTCTCACAAGACAATCAAGGCGACGATGAGATTCAAGATCGTCACGCCTAACAAGACATCCCTGCTCGGTGCTCGTGCATGCAAACTCCTAAATCTGGTCCAGCAAGTCTATGCCATGTCCTCGACACCGGCAACGGCCTCGCCCAATGCGAATCTCCAGGCTGAGATAGACGACATTCTCACACAATACCACAGAGTGTTTGATGGGATTGGGCACGCTCCCATATCGCTACAAGATATTGCTCAAGCCAAATGCCACCCCAGTCATCCATGCACCACGCCGGGTGCCAACTCCTTTCAAGGATCGTCTGAAAATGCAGCTTCGAGAGCTCCAAGACCAGGGCATCATCTCAAAGGTCACGGAACCCACAGACTGGGTCAGCTCCATGGTCTGCGTCAAGAAACCCTCTGGCGAACTCCGCATTTGCATCGATCCCAAAGACCTGAATCGCAACATCATGCAAGAGCATTACCCGATCCCGAAGCATGAAGAATTAACCTGTGAGATGGCTCACGCCAAATTCTTTACCAAACTGGACGCCTCCCGTGTCTTCTGGCAAATTCAGCTGGACGAGTCCAGTCGGAAGCTGTGCACTTTTAACACTCCATTCGGTAGGTATTGCTACAACCACATGCCTTTTGGTATCATATCAGCTTCCGAAGTATTGCATCGCATAATGGAGCAAATGATGGAGGGCATCGAGGGGGTGCCAGTCTATGTGGACGATGTGACATTTGGCCCACGACGCCCAAGGATCACATTGCTCGCCTCAAACAGGTTTTCCAGAGGATTCATGAAAATGGCCTCCAGCTCAACAGGGCCAAATGCTCGTTTGGGCGGTCCGCTATCAAGCTTTTAGGTGACCACATTTCACAGCAAGGTGTGCAACCTGACACCGACAAGGTGCTGGCAATCAATGCCATGAAGACACCAGAGGACAAAAAGGCGGTCCTCCGCTTCCTCGGGATGGTACATTTTCTCGGAAAATTCATTCCCAACATGGCATCCCACACCACGGCCCTCCGGCATCTCGTTAAAAAGTCGACAGTGTTCCAGTGGCTTCCCGCACATCAGGCGGAGTGGCTTAAGCTGAAGGCGAAGCTCACCACAGCCCCAGTACAGGCGTTCTTTGACCCAACCAAGATATCCACAGACGCAAGCCAGGACGGCATTGGGGCGGTGCTCCTCCAGCGAGACGACTCCTCGTCCTGGGCTTCAGTGGCATATGCCTCCAGGGCCATGACTCCGACCGAACAATGGTATGCCCAGATCGAAAAGGAGCGTCTGGGTCTCCTGACAGGAATAGTCAAGTTTCATGACTACATATACGGTCTGCCAAAGTTCACGGTGGAGACAGACCACAGGCCTTTAGTCCACGTAATCCAGAAGGATTTAAATGACATGACACCTCGGCTGCAGCGAATTCTTCTTCGTCTCCGCCGATATGACTTCAAACTCGTCTACACACCGGGCAAGGAGCTGATCGTCGCGGATGCACTATCCCGATCCATCACCATGCTGTGTGAACCGGGTGACTTCATTCGCCACATCGAGGCACAGGTGAAGTTGGGTGCCAGCAACCTCCCAGCCACTGATGAACGAGTTGTCCAGATACACAAAGAAACTGCCAAAGATCCTCTACTGCAGCGCGTAATGCAACACCTCGCCCATGGCTGGCAAAAGGGGCAGTGACCCCAGTTCTTTTAACGTTAAGGACGAGTTAACGGTTGTCGAGGGGGATCCTTCTTAAACTAGATAGACTCGTCACTCCCCAAAACATGCAAGCCATGGTGCTCAGACAGATCCATGAGGGTCACCTTGGGGTCGAAAAAAGTTGACGCAGAGCTCGACTGGCAGTCTACTGGCCTGGCATCAGCCAGGACATTGCCAACACGGTCCTCAATTGCACAACATGCCAGAAGTTTCAAACAGCTCAGCCCAAGGAAACACTGCAACAGCACGAGATCGTGACTTCTCCGTGGTCCAAGGTGGGGATAGACCTCTTTCACGCAAATGGGCGTGATTACGTGCTCTTGGTCGACTACTTCTCCAGCTACCCAGAAGTGGTGAAACTGTCGGATCTCACGTCGAAGTCAGTGATTAAAGCCTGCAAAGAGACGTTTGCCAGGCACGGGATACCACTCACAGTAATGAGTGACAACGGTCCATGTTTCTAGAGTCAAGAGTGGTCCGCGTTGCACAATCCTACCACTTCAGTCACATCACATCCAGTACCCATTACCCGCAATCAAATGGGAAGGCCGAAAAAGGGGTCTATATTGTCAAGCGGTTGCTGTGCAAGGCTGCAGACTCAGCCTCGGACTTCAACCTAGCATTGTTGGCATACAGGGCGACCCCTCTGTCGACTGGTTTATCTCTGGCGCAGCTGCTCATGAACCGCAACCTGAGGACAACTGTTCCAGCCATCCATGTTCTAGACCTTGACCGCCTCACGGTGCTGCAGAAAGTGCAGCGATCCAGGGACCAGCAGAAGATCACGTATGATGCTCGTGCCAAGGATCTACCTGCGCTGGCTCCAGAAGATGTTCACGTCCAGTTGCCTGAGGGAGGCTGTTCAGCCCCAGCTATTGTCGCCAGGCAGGCTGTCCCCAGGTCCTTCGTTGTCCAAATGGCTGATGGCTCCATTCTACGGCGCAACAGGAGGGCTCTACGAAAAGTTCCCTGCCCACCGCCTGGCCGCACTTCTCCACATGTTATCATGCCTCCTCCGGACATCTCTCAACATGAGGCCACCGATCTGTCAGCGATCCCGCCTCTCCATGAGGCCACCGACATGGCAGCAATCCCGCCTGTCCAAGTGCCGGCTTCCCCTCCTCCACCTCTGAGGCGATCAACAAGAATTCGGCGCCCGCCACAAAGACTGAATCTATAGACTTAAATCTTGTAAATTTTGTTCAGTTTGCTCTGTATCAGCACGATAGACACTTTCCCATGTACATATGTTCATTCACTCACCACTTGTATATATATAATCATGCATGTATATATATCGCCACGTTCCAAAATTTACTTCAAAAAGGGAGATGACATAATATCCACTCATGTATGTATATAATGAGATGCAGACAGGCAGTGATTGACACACAGGATAACCAATGAACACACACGACACAGAACAACCAATCACAAGACAGGACACCACCACTATAAAGCACACAGGGCATTAAGACTCTCCCTCTCTCTACAGGACACAGCTACTGAGATAGTAAGAGTGCACAAGCCAGTGAGCACTATCACCATGAGGTAGAGAGTTAGTCTGGTCAAGCCAGTAGGAGGTTATCAGTTAGATTGATAGAGTGTCAACTCACAGCAGACTATGTACAGCAATCAGGAAGTTCAATAAAACAGTGTTGGACCATCTCCTGTGACAGAAGCCTGTTTCTAGTTTCACTGCATCCAGTTGCAGTCAACATTGAACCAACTCACTTAACACATCACCGACCTCCTCCCTCTCGCTGACCTTCCCGACCTCATCCCCCTCGCTGGCCTTCCCGATCTCTTTCCGCTCGCTGGCCTTCCAGACCCTCCTCCCTCTAATTGGCCTTCCAGACAACCTTCCCCTCGCTGGCCGTCCCGATCTCTTTCAGCTCGTTGGCCTTCCCGATCTCTTTCCGCTCGTTGGCCTTCCCGATCTCTTTCCGCTCACTGGCTTTCGCGACCTCTCTAAACCCCTCCTCCCCCTCGCTGGCCTTCCCGACCTCCTGCCTCTCGCTGGCCTTCCCGACCTCCTCACCCTCGCTGGCCTTCCCGACCTCCTGCATCTCGCTGGCCATCCCAACCTCCTGCCTCTCGCTGCCTTCCCGACCTCCTCCCCCTCGCTGGCCTTCCCGACCTCCTGCCTCTCGCTGCCTTCCCGAACTGCCTCTCGCTGGCCTTCCCGACCTCCTGCCCCTCGCTGGCCTTCCCGACCTCCCCCTCGCTGGCCTTCCCGACCTCCTGCCCCTCGCTGGCCTTCCCGACCTCCTGCCTCTCGCTGGCCTTCCTGACCTCCTGCCCCTCGCTGGCCTTCCCGACCTCCTGCCCCTCGCTGGCCTTCCCGACCTCCTGCCCCTCGCTGGCCTTCCTGACCTCCTGCCCCTCGCTGGCCTTCCCGACCTCCTGCCCCTCGCTGGACTTCCCGACCTCCTGCCCCTCGCTGGCCTTCCCGACCTCCTCCCTCTCACTGGCCTTCCCGACCTCCTCCCTCTCACTGGCCTTCCCGACCTCCTGCCTCTCGCTGGCCATCCCAACCTCCTGCCTCTCGCTGCCTTTCCGACCTCCTCCCCCTCCCTGGCCTTCCCGACCTCCTGCCTCTCGCTGCCTTCCCGACCTCCTGCCCCTCGCTGGCCTTCCCGACCTCCTGCCCCTTGCTGGCCTTCCCGACCTCCTGCCCCTCGCTGGCCTTTCCGACCTCCTGCCCCTCGCTGGCCTTCCCGACCTCCTCCCTCTCACTGGCCTTCCCGACCTCTCCCCTCGCTGGCCTTCCCGACCTCCTGCTTCTCGCTGGCCTTCCCGACCTCCTCCCCCTCGCTGGCCTTCCCGACCTCCTCCCCCTCACTGGCCTTCCCGACCTCCTGCCCCTCGCTGACCTTCCCGACCCCTCGCTGGCCTTCCCGATCTCTTTCCACTCACTGGCCTTCCCGACCTCCTCCCCCTCGCTGACCTACCCGACCTTTTCCCACTCTCTGGCCTTCCTGACCTTTTCCCACTCACTGGACTTCCCGACCTCCTCCCGCTCGCTGGCCTTCCCCGACTTCCTGCCCCTCACTGGCCTTCCTGACCTCTTCCTATTCGCTGACCTTCCCGACCTCCTCCCGCTCGCTGGACTTCCCGACCTCTCCCTCACTGGCCTTCCCGACCTCTTCCTGCTCGCTGACCTTCCCGACCTACTGCCCCTCGCTGGCCTTCCCGACCTCCTCCCGCTCGCTGGCCTTCCCGACCTCCTCCCCCTCACTGGCCTTCCCGACCTTCTCCCTCTCGCTGGCCTTCCTGACCTTCTCCCCCTTTCTGGCCTTCTTGACCTTCTCCCCCTTGCTGGCCTTCCCGACCTCCTCTCCCTCACTGACCTTCCCGACCTTCTCCCTCTTGCTGGCCTTCCTGACCTTCTCCCCCTTGCTGGCCTTCCCAACCTCCTCCCCCTCACTGGCCTTCCCGACCTCCTGCGCCTCGCTGGCCTTCCCGACCTCCTCCCTCTCACTGGCCAACCCGACCTCTTCCCGCTCGCTGGCCTTCCCGACCTCTTTCCGCTCGCTCACCTTCCCGACCTCCTCCCTCTCGCTGGCCTTCCCGACCTCCTCCCTCTCGCTGGCCATCCCGACCTCTTCCCGCTCGCTGGCCTTCCCGACCTCTTTCCGCTCGCTGGCCTTCCCGACCTCCTCCCTCTTGCTGTCCTTCCCGACCTTCTTCCCGCTCGCTGGCCTTCCCGACCGCCTCCCTCTCGCTGGCCTTCCCGACCGCCACCCTATCGCTGGCCTTCCCGCCCTCTTCCCGCTCGCTGGCTTTCTCGACCGTCTCCCTCTCGCTGGCCTTCCCGATCTCTTTCCGCTCGCTGGCCTTCCCGACCTCCTCCCTTTCGCTGGCCTTCCCGACCTCCTTCCTCTCTTTGGCCTTCCTTTTTAAAAAAAAATATTTTAATTCAAATTTTAACAATTAGACATATAACGTACAGAACATTTACAAAATAAAACCAACCCAAAATAAAAGAACCCCCCCCCCACCTCATCACTAGCGCTGCGAGAAAGTGTGCCTTTGTGGACAGATACCATTAAATATGGCAGATGAGAACAGGATTCCCGCTCGCTCGTCATCCCAACCAGACTTTGACGGCACCATGGTTGCCTAGCCTGCCTGCACTCACTATCCACACTACTGCATCGCTGGGCTTGAAGGTGGGTGTGGTGGAGGGTGGGTGCAGTGCTGTGGACAAGTAAAATCCAACAGGCGGCCTTCCTGCCAGTTGCCCACCTCAAAACTGTCTGACATTTTACAGGGTCGGGAGAAGTGTCTGCAAGCCCACCCATACTTGGGCTTATTGAGGCCTTTAAGTGGACAATTAATTGTCACGTAAAGACTTCATTTCACCTGCCTGTATTTAACCCATGGTGGGAGAGGCCCACCACAAAACACAAGCCCAGCAATTTGAGCTGAGCAGGTTCGTGGTGGGCATGGGGTGAATCTCCTTTGCAGGCCTCCAGGCCTGTGGGAGGCACTCCCCCACCCCCGAAATGGTCATCCTTAACATCTCCCTGACCTCTTGAACCTGGTCCCCCACCCACCTTGCTGAGACCCCTGACCCTGGAATTAACTAGGATTCTCGATGTGGTGGTCACCGCTCCTGAGCGGCACTGCTGCGGCTACAGAGCTTCCGAATGGCCGCTTCTCTCTAAGTCAAGAAAGGGCCTTAGATACATAGAGCCTGCTCCGCCATTTATCACTATCATGGCTGATCATCCAACTCAATAGCCTAATTCTTCTTTCTCCCCATAGCCTTTAATCCCATTCACCCCAAGTGCTATATGTAGCCGCCTCTTGAATATATTCAATTAATGGTGCTCCAAGCGTTAAATTGCTGAACGGCAGCCACTGGGATTATGGACAGGCTCACCCTCAGCTTTTTAGCTGGTGGAGGGGTGGTGGAGAGGATTGCGCCACCCTATAAAATCCAATACGTGAAGAATCATGGCATCAGGCAGCACAGATTGAGGCCATTCAGTCTATTTTGCCAGTGTTGTTTCTGTCGACCCACTCCAATACTTTTCACCCCATATCTATGGAATCATAACATTTCTGCAGTGTAGAAGGAGGTCTTTCAGCCCATCAAGTCTGTAGCGACCTTTGGAAAGAGTACCCTACCTAGGCCCACATGGTAGCACGGTGGGTAGCACTGTTGTTTCACAGGGCCAGTGTCCCAGGTTCGATTCCCGGCTTTGGTCACTGTCTGTGTGGTGTCTGCACGTTCTCCCTGTGTCTGTGTGGGTTTCCTCCGGGTGCTCCGCTTTCCTCCCACAAGTCCCAAAAGACGTGCTGTTAGGTAATTTAGACATTCTGAATTCTCCCTCTGTGTACCCGAACAAGCGCCGGAATATGGGGCTTTTCACAGTAACTTCATTGCAGTGTTAATGTAAGCCTACGTGTGACAATAAAGATTATTATTATTATCCCCATAACCTAGTAACCCCACCTAACCTATTTAGACACGAAGGGACAATTTAGCATGGCCAATCCACTTAACCTGCACATAGAACATACAGTGCAGGGGAAGGCCATTCGTCCCATCGAGTCTGTGCAAAGTGCAAATTCCACACAGACGGTCACCCAAGGCCGGAATTGAACCCAGGACCCTGGCACTGTGAGGCAGCAGTGCTACCCATTGTAGATGGTAGATGACACAAAACCTGACTGTCAAGAGGACAGTGTAGATCTTCAAAAGGACATTGACAAGTTGTTGGGAGTGGGCAAATAGGTGGCAGATGAAGTTCAATACAGAGAAGTGTGAGGTGATGCATTTTGGTAGGAGGAACATGGACAGACGATATAAAATAATGGGCAAAATTCTTAAAGGGTACAGGAACAGAGGGACCTGATGTAAAGCATATAGTATTCTGGGCTTTAGTAATTGGGACATAGAGTACAAGAGCAAGGAGCTTATGTTAAACTTATACAAGCCAATTGTTAGATCTCAGCTGAGTTGCGGTCTTCTTTGGGATTGGTGAACTATTACGGAAAGTTCATTCCCGGCCTCACGACCATGTTAGCCCCCCTAAACCTCCTCGTGAAAAATAACTAGGAATGGGCGTGGAAAAAACAGCAGGAATAAGCATTCACACAAGTGAAAAAAACAATTGACTTCCTCAGGCCTGTTAACACACTATGATCCTGCCAAACAACTAATAGTCACGTGTGATGCGTCACCAAATCGCATTGGCACCGTTTTATCACACCGCATGGAAGATGGCAGAGAGAGGCTGATCACTTTTCCCCCTCGAACTGGCCATGGCCGAGTGTAATGATGCGCAGATTGAGAAAGAGGGTCTGGCAGTTGTCTTCGCCATAAAGAAATTCCATCAGTATGGGGACAGACAACAATTCACGATCATCACGGACCACAAGCCACAAATAGGTCTTTTTAAAGACGTCAAGGTGATTCCGCCCATCGCCTCTGCCAGGATACAGCATCAGGCCCTCCTTTTTGTCCACCTCTGAGGACTCATTTGAGCATTGTCCAGGTACCCAGATCGTAAATGCAGATGAGTTAAGCCCACTGACTTTTGCAACACGCCCTCCTTCTCCTCCCAAGATTGACGAGGTAGTGGCTAGTAGATTCGTTGTCTGTTACAACATCCCAACTCCGTAAGTGGATCCGGCCCTTTCGAACATTCGACGCATAATCCTGGAGGAGATCAGCAGAGAAGATTGCCAAACCAGTTACAGGTATTCTCGACGGAAATTTCCGAATTTAGAGTGAAAGATGGCATCCTTTTGTGGGGGATGCATGTCACCATCCCGGATAAGGACCAAGACCTGATCTTGAGGGACCTGCACAACAGGCATCTGGGGTTGTCCAAAATGAAAATGCTCACCCGCAGTTATGTATGCTGGCCGGCCCTGGACGCAGAGGTAGAAAAGTTAGCCCAGCGGTGTGGCATTTGGCAGGAAGAACAGAAGCTTCTGCCAGTCATGTTCCTTCACCCATGGGAATGCCAGAACGACCATGGGTGGGGTTACACGCCGACCATGCCAGCCTTTTCAAGGCTCGATGTTCTTCCTCCTGATAGATGCATGATGTAAGTGGTTGGAAGCCCATAGAATGTCGTCGACCCCCTCAAACGTGACCATTGAGAAATTGCATCTGTCTTTTCAGTACCCTTGGTATCCCTGGGATGTTGGTTACAGACATTGGAATGCCCTTCACAAGCGAGGAATTCATGGGATCCATGAAGGGAAATGGAATAGGGCACATCCTTAGGGCCCCGTATCACAGTGCCTCCAATGGGCTGACAGAAAAGATGGTCCAGACATTCAAATGAGGGCTAATAAAGCAGATTTCAGGGTCAGTCAACGTAAGACTGGCCAGATTCTTGTTCTGAAATTGGCATTACATGCCGCGATCGGGGTAGCACCGACTCAATTGCTAATGGTCCGGAGGCTTCGAACCCGTCTTCGTCTGGCTTTCCCTGATATTGTGAGAAGGTACACCACAGCCAGGAGCAGCAAGGGCATTGCCCTGTTTGACGGAAGCTGCCCAGTTTGTAGCAGGTGACGCAGCCTATGTTCGCAACTTTGCAGATGGCACCCAGTGGATGTCAGGGATAAATGTCCGCCAGACAGGATTGGTATCTTATTAGATTCAGGCACAGGGTCATGTCATGAAAAAAAAGTGTCGATCACATAAGGTCCAGGAGTCCAGTCTTAGGAACAATTCCTTTGGAGATGAAAATTGCAGCCAAACCAAATTCTATGCCAGTAGACGCTAGAGCAGGCATTGTCAAACACAGGGCCATGGGCGGCTGTCGGGAGGGTCGCGGAGCCATCCGCCGCAACGCTCCTGATTGTGCAAATCCGCGCGCAACAACCGCAGCAGCTGACTGCGAGCGGCCTTCAAAATGGCCAGGAATAGATTTTTTAAAATTCAGCAGCACTGCCCATGCATAAAACTATGCACATGCACCGATGGTCGGGCACGCATGCGCAGTGCGGCTGCATCTTTTTTTATATGGTCGCAGCCTTTTTATTTCAAGTTCGGGGTGCCAAAGGGACAAAGGGACCATTGGAGCCAAAGGGACCCAAAACCATTTCCTCCATTTAAGAGACAAGATTTATAATCATCTAGATAGGAATAATATGATCAGGGATAGTAAGCATGGCTTTGTGAAGGGTAGGTCATGCCTCACAAACCTTATTGAGTTCTTTGAGAAGGTGACTGAACAGGTAGATGAGGGTAGAGCAGTTGATGTGGTGTATATGGATTTCAGCAAAGCGTTTGATAAGGTTCCCCACGGTAGGCTATTGCAAAAAATACGGAGGCTGGGGATTGAGGGTGATTTAGAGATGTGGATCAGAAATTGGCTAGCTGAAAGAAGACAGAGGGTGGTGGTTGATGGGAAATGTTCAGAATGGAGTTCAGTCACAAGTGGAGTACCACAAGGATCTGTTCTGGGGCCGTTGCTGTTTGTCATTTTTATCAATGACCTGGAGGAAGGCGCAGAAGGGTGGGTGAGTAAATTTGAAGACGATACTAAAGTCGGTGGTGTTGTCGATAGTGTGGAAGGATGTAGCAGGTTACAGAGGGATATAGATAAACTGCAGAGCTGGGCTGAGAGGTGGCAAATGGAGTTTAATGTAGAGAAGTGTGAGGTGATTCACTTTGGAAGGAATAACAGGAATGCGGAATATTTGGCTAATGGTAAAGTTCTTGAAAGTGTGGATGAGCAGAGGGATCTAGGTGTCCATGTACATAGATCCCTGAAAGTTGCCACCCAGGTTGATAGGGTTGTGAAGAAGACCTATGGAGTGTTGGCCTTTATTGGTAGAGGGATTGAGTTCCGGAGTCGGGAGGTCATGTTGCAGCTGTACAGAACTCTGGTACGGCCGCATTTGGAGTATTGCGTACAGTTCTGGTCACCGCATTATAGGAAGGACGTGGAGGCTTTGGAGCGGGTGCAGAGGAGATTTACCAGGATGTTGCCTGGTATGGAGGGAAAATCTTATGAGGAAAGGCTGATGGACTTGAGGTTGTTTTCGTTGGAGAGAAGAAGGTTAAGAGGAGACTTAATAGAGGCATACAAAATGATCAGGGGGTTGGATAGGGTGGACAGTGAGAGCCTTCTCCCGCGGATGGATATGGCTGGCACGAGGGGACATAACTTTAAACTGAGGGGTAATAGATATAGGACAGAGGTCAGAGGTAGGTTCTTTACGCAAAGAGTAGTGAGGCCGTGGAATGCCCTACCTGCTACAGTAGTGAACTCGCCAACATTGAGGGCATTTAAAAGTTTATTGGATAAACATATGGATGATAATGGCATAGTGTAGGTTAGATGGCTTTTGTTTCGGTGCAACATCGTGGGCCGAAGGGCCTGTACTGCGCTGTATTGTTCTATGTTCTATGTTCTATTTATGTCAGCAACAAACAAGGTAAGAGAAAATGGTGGTTCGCGCAGGTGGGCCGCAAAGGTGGGCCGGCGTGGGCCGCAAAGGTCGCCCACCGTGAGTCGCGGTCGGCTGGCGTGGGTCGCGAAGGTCGGCCAGGTTGGGTCCTGAAGGTTGGCCTGTTGGTAAAAATGGGTCCCTGAAAAAAAAGTTTGAAAAACACTGCGCTAGAGCATTACCCCAAGTGAGTCAAGACGCCAAAATGTCCTCTGGAGGAGAAGGACACCCTCTTCCGGTGGCCGTGAAGGTCACTGCAACCGGTTCATTCCAGGACTCGAGCGGGGACTTGTGCGGCATTTCACAACCTACAGCCCACAAGTGAAAAATGAAAATAGCTTATTGTCACAAGTAGGCTTCAATGAAGTTACTGTGAAAAGCCGAGATTTGAGCTGGGCCAAGAACACCAAGATGCACGGGTTGCATGATTCTCCACCATTGCAGGGATGGCCCAGGTCCGGGGGTAATAGGGGCGACACGGTGGTGTTGTGATTAGTACTGCTGCTTCATGTGCCGAAGACCCGGGTTCAATCCTGTCCCCATATCACTCTCTGTGTGGAGTTTACACATTCTCCCTGTGTCTGCATGAGTCTCACCCCCACAAACCCAAAAATGTGCAGGATAGGTGAATTGGCCATGCTAAATTGCCCCTTAATTGGAAAAAAAGAATTGGGTATTCTAAAATTTTTTTTTTTTAAAGGTCCAGGGGTAACTGATGTCACGCATGTCACCTTGCATGCTCTGGGTCATCAGGGGATGCCTTTCATTAACAGGAAAGGGGTCCACTCCCTGAATGTTCAACTCGTGTGTGACCAACGCCTCCGGATCATGAATGTGTTTGCACGCTTTCCAGAGACAAGCATGACAGCTACGTCCTGGGACACTCGGAGATCCCCGGCGACTTTGAGAATCAGCTCAGGATGACAGGTTGGTTCTTGGGGGATAAGGGGTACCCACTGATGGTCTGGCTGATGATGTCACTGAAGAGACCAGAGACTGAGGCGGAGACCTGATATAACGAGGCCCATGCTGCCACCTGTGCTGCCATTGAGAGGTGCATCAGACTGCTCAAAATGCGGTTCTGATACCTGGACCGCTCTGGTGGTGCACTGCAATACAGCCCCCAGAGGGTCTCTCGCTTTGTGGTCGTCTGCTGTGCCCTCCACAACCTGGCACAGCAGCAGGGCGACATGCTGCAGGAGGACAAGGAGGGACATGCGGCCTCATCTGAGGAAGAGGAGAAGGTGGACCAGGAGAGGATGGAGGATGAGCCCGGAGAGGACACGCAGGAGGAGCTAGAAGATGGAGGACAGGCGGCAGCAAGGGTACGGCTTGCCTGATGGACCAGGGAGGGTCTCATCCTCAGCAGATTCTCTGCTCACCACTCCCCCCCCCCCCCCAATCCCTCCATCCTCCAATACCCCCTCCCCAATCGCTCCTTCCCCAATCCCTCCACTTCCCACCAATTCCTCCCTCCCCCATTTTCCTCCCTGCCCCATTCTCTAGCCCTCCAATACCCCTCTTCCCCCCCAACTACCCTGTTCCACACTCCAAGGGTCTGTGTAGCATCACTCCAGGGTGATGGACCTGTGTCGACACTGTTAGCGGGTCGATATACAAGGCAGGAGAGTGATGACAACACGCTGTGAGGAAAGCTCTGGTGCTCCTCAGTTTATGCCAAAGTTTGATTCCTGTCTTTCTACTGACAGCGCGCTCACACCCTTCCTCTACATCAGGGGTGTTTGTTATTGGACCACTGTGCCCGGAGGGCGGGAGTGTGTGTGTGTGGGGGGGTGGCAACAGGGGGTGGGATGCAGGCAGGCCTGCTGTGGAGATTTACGTGACAAAGTCTTCACTTGTATCAGGTGTAACATGTTGAATTTTGAACATTTGACATTTCCATTTGCCCTAGCTACAGGTAGTGCCCCCTCCCCCTTTCCTCGTGCTCACTCAGTGATCCTCAATCTTCTTGATCTTCCATGGGCTATTGCTACATCTAGGTGTCTCCCCAGGATGCACATCAGAGGTGGAGGCAAGCTGCTGCTTTCCACGCCCTGTGGCCTATGAGCCCTTGGCGGACGTCCTCTGGAGGGCTGGAGCTGAAAGCCTGACTTATCGCTTTGGCATCCTATTTTGACCGCTGACCTTGAGATGCGCCAGTGTTAGGTGGGGGGATTTCGGAAGAACTGGAGACTGCTGTCGTCTCCCTGGTGTCAGGCCCTGGGTTCGCCTCTAGTTCTTCCTACCCCCTGACAGTGCGATAGGGTCCTGAGTGTCAAGAAGAAATTATATATAGCTCGTGGGCTGAAAGGGATCAAGGGGTATGGGAGGAGGGCGGAATTAGGGTATTGAACTTGATGATCAGCCATGATCATAATGAATGATGGAGCAGGCTCTAAGGGCCAAATAACCTCCTCCTGCTTCTATTTTCTATGCGTCTATGTCTCCATTGGACAGAGGCAGCTGAAGAGAGCTCCAGAATCCTCTGAGTCATCTGGCTCCCCATTATCTTTATCGTAGTGCCAACGTCCTCAGCAATGCTCCTCGGTGACTGGGCCATGCTCTGCAGTGCCTCGGCAATGTCCACCTGCATCTGGGACATGTCCCTCAGCGACTGGGACATGCTCTGCAGTGCCTTGGCAATGATTACCTGCATCTGGGACATGTCCCTCAACGACTGGGACATGCTCTGCAGTGCCTCAGCAATGATCACCTGCATCTGGGACATGTCCCTCAGCGACTGGGACATGCTCTGCAGTGCCTCGGCAATGTCTACCTGCATCTGGGACATTTCCCTCAGCGACTGGGACATGCTCTGCAGTGCCTCAGCAATGTCCACCTGCATCTGGGACATTTGCCTCAGCGACTGGGACATGCTCTGCAGTGCCTCGGCAATGTTCACCTGCATCTGGGACATGGCCCTCAGCGACTGGGATATGATGTTGAAATCCTCAGCCATTGTCATCACAGACTTAGCCATGCCTTGGGCATCACCACTCAAAATACCGACGGCATTTTTCAGGCTTTCCACTGCAGTCGCCATCTCAGCAGTGTTGGCCTCGGTGCCTCGCATTGTCGGCACCATCTCCTGTGCCCGTAGCCTTTGGGACTCCTGCAATCGGCAATGCAGTTGCTGGAATGTCGCTGACATCTCCTCCTTAATGTCACATTGTGTCCTATCATCTTCATCAGCTCTGGGAGAACCTTGTCCAGAGGCTCAACATCTGACTGGGACTCAGCTGAGTCCTGGCATCCAGCAGATCTCCAATTGCTGACTCCTTTGGATGTTCCTGCCTCCACCTGATGTGCATCAGCATCTGTGTGGTGCTCACCAGATTGTGCCCCAGGAGCCTGTCCACTAATGTCGCCCACCGAGGTGTGTGTCGCTATGCTGATGGAAGTTGCGGGTGACAGCTGTGACACCGCGACAGTGGTCTCCTCAGAGTACTTCTCCAAGGTGATCGCTTGGGTGGCAGAGTGGAGAATGGCTCCAGAAGGCTCAGCCCCATCAGATGGAGATCCTGCAAGACATTGGACATGTGGTCAGTGAGAGGGAAGGATCATTTTGCCATCTGGCTGAAGGTGCAGTGGATCCTCAACTCTGCGGCGCAGGCCAACCTCGCTGTCAGTGACTGTTCTCCCCTCGGTAAACCCTGTGATTTCCAGGGCCCGTTCCTCCTCGGGGGAGAGGACTCAAATCTCTGGTACACCGCTCCCCCTTCTTGGTCCTTTCCCATTTTTAATGGACCACCTTCTCCTGCAGAATCAAAGAGAGGGCATTGTGAGCCGCACACTTGATGCGGGCTGGAGGGGAGAGTGGGGGGAGAGCCTACAGCAGCTGGCATGTGTGGGCACTGCATCTGGACATGAAGAGGTTGTGCTGGTGGGTGCCAATGGGTTCTGAGGAGCAAACAAGAGGATCGGATGTCGGGAGGGTTTGAGGTGTCAGTCAGTGATTTGTGGAGAGTGGGGTTGGTGTTTGGGATTTTATGGGGTGGCAGGCGGAGCTGATGCCAGGAGAGAGATGGTAACTTACCCTTGCAGCTTGGTAGGTCGTTGACTTCTTCCGACATTGGATAGTGGTCCTCCTGGTCATGCTGGCAGCTGCTGCCACTGCCTCCCAGATGGTATTGGTGACTCTGCTGCTGGTCCTCCGACTCCTTCAGGGGAATAGGATAACCCGTCTCGCATCGAAGGCTTTGAGAAGCCTGGCCAGGTCGACATCCCCAAGGATGGTCTGCACGGTGCCCTGCTTATGTGTTGACTGGGGGTGAGTGGTGATAAAACGTTTAAAAGCAGCTCCCCCTTGTTAGCTGCAAGACGCTGAGTCGCAGGTCTGGCGAAGCACACAGCAAGTCAGCCAGTCATGGTGAGAAGCTGATCGGGGCTTGCTCCGGCACTAAATGCCATTAAATTCGGGTCACAGTCTCACCAATGCCGCAGTCAAGAAACACCCTGCCAAATGGGCCCAAAATCACACTTAGGAATGATTCCATTAAATTGCGCCCACTGTTTTCCGAGTAGCTCCGGAAGTAGGTAAAGAGGACGTAAATAGCAAAATGATTACTGACTTTTCTCACTGCTTTCCAAAGAACTTTTAAAACTTATTTCTCAACAATCCATTGTCGATTTTCTCTGATTTATTCTGCTTTGTGTAACATGTTGCTTTGAGGAAAACCTGCTCAAATATATCCTTTTAAATGTTGTTTTCTTCAGGTACTTCCACGACAGACCTGTGGTCTTTTCACTCATACCATATTCTACAAGGAGTACCCCGGAGGACCAAGAGAACTGGATAAAAGCATCAGGGGAGGAGAACTCTTTCTCACTGTTCTCCTTAATCCAGTAAGCATTTAAACTATCTCTAGTTGTGAACATTAGTGCTGGCAAAGAGAATCTTGTTTCCGCCAAAGCTCCCCCTTAGCCCTGGATTCTCATCTCCCTCTAGTTTCTCTCCTACCTTTCCTCATGCTCTGTCCAAGGTCAACTTGTTCATGAGCCTCCCCCCCCTGACCTCCTGATTCTGTACCTGTTGACCACACAATGTCCCTTACTATTTCCCACGCTAGCAGATATTGGAAACACTTTGCATTCCCCTGCTTTCAAATATTCCATAATAACCCATTTCTCAAAGAAAAACAACCTTTAATTCTCTCTCCTTGCAAACTACTGTCCAATCTCCAAATTTCCCTATTCTCTCCTCTTGAACATTTTGTTGCTTCCAAATTCCATGTCCATCGTTCCGGCAACTCCAAACAGGTTTCTACTTTTGACACAACACTAAAAGTAATTATAGAATCAAACAACATAAAGAGGCCATTAGTCCATGCTGCCTCTTTGAAAAGGCTTTCCAATTAGTCCCACTCCCCTGCTTTCGCCATATAGACCTGCAAATTTCTTCCCTTCAACTGTTTATCCAATTTTCCATTGAATGACACATTGATTCTGCTTCCAACATTCTTTTAGAAAGTGCATTCCAGATCAAAGCAACTCACTGCGTTAGAAAAAAACCTCCTAATTTCTCCTAAGTTGCCTACGTGAATGTAGTGCAAACCATTTATGGGCAGCACAAGTGGATAGCACAGTGGCTTCATAGCACCAGGGTCTCAGGTTCAATTCCCCGCTGGGCCAATGTTTGTGCAGAGTCTGCACGTTCTCCCCGTGTCTGCGTGGGTTTCCTCCGGGTGCTCTGGTTTCCTCCCACAGTCCAAAGACGTGCAGGTTAGGTGGATTGGCCATGCTAAATTGCCCTTAGTGACCAAAATGGTTAGATGGGGTTATTGGGTTACGGGGATAGGGTGGAAGTGAGGGCTTAAGTGGGTCGGTGCATACTCGATGGGCCGAATGGCCTCCTTCTGCACTGTATATTCTATGTCCTATTCCTCCCTCCGTTATCCATCAATAGTTCTCAACATTTTGAAAACTTCCATTAAATTCCCCTTAATCTCTTCTGTCCTAAGGAAAACTCTCAACTTCACTAATCTCTCCATGTAACTCAAGCCTCTAACCTCTGGTACCATTCTAGTGAATCTGTTCTACACCTTTTCCAATGCCTTGACATCATTCCTATCTGAAGTACTCAGGATTCGATACAGTTCTCCAACTGATGATTTTAAAGGGTTTTGTGTAACTTCCTTGCTTTTATACTCCGTGCCTCTATTGATAAAGCCAAGAATCGCAAATGTTTTTTTTAACACTCCTCTTAATTTGCCATCACTCTCAAGGATTTGTGTACTTAACCCAATGGTCTCTCTGTTCCTGCACCCCATGTAAAATTGTACTTTTTAATTTCTTCCTTCCAAAACGTTTGTTCTTAATTCTGTACTAAATTTCATCTGCAATGTGGCTGCCCTTATCACCAGTCTCTGTTCTATTGCTGATTTCTTTACAGTTTATTACATACCCAAGTTTTGTGTCGTCAGCAAGCATTGAAATTAGGCACTGTACACCAAAACCCAGATCATTACTATGTAGCCAAAAAAGCTGTGAGCTTAAAACAGACTCCTGGAGGGTCTGACTGACAACTTCCATCCAGCAGGTGGCGGTGCAGACAAACCATGCGGTCTCAAGACCGCGGTCATGTGACCAGAGACTCCCATATAAGTGGAGACACATCCGGCCACCAGCAGATGGTTGTAGGAGATGGCAGTAAGACATAACAGGTGACCAGTCGTGCAGGGTGTAGTTCCAGAGGAATACAAAGAGGCTCCATGATAACTTGCTCTGTAACACGTGATTAAATAAAGATCCTGGTTAGGACATGTCTACGTGTTTGGTGGATTCCTTCGCAAGACATAGAAGACATTACACAAGAAATATCATTCCACATCTGCCCGCTTAATTGGATTCAAGAGATCCCAAGGCACAAATAGAAGAAGGGCAAGGTGGGTCTCCCTGGTCTCCTGCCAATACTTTTGCCTTAAGGAACATAACTTAAAACAGATCGTCTGTTATTATCCCTGTGCTAATTGTGTGACCTTCCTCTGTGGAAATTGGCTGCTGCATTTCTGACGTTACAACAGTAACTCTTCAAAGAAAAATGTACTTCATAGGCGGTAAAGTGTTTTGGGATGATCTGAAATGTTTAAGTATACAAATCTTTCATTCTTTACTGAATATTTCTAAAATAAATGAGCAAAATGGGTCAGGCCTTGTAGTTGTTTAACTTTGGTGAAAGGTACCTGGTAATATTGCACAACTCAAAACAGCATTGTTGCCTTTCTTTTCTATACTCTTTTCCCTGTCCTTTCTGTGGCTCTGTTCCAATTATGGCAATCAGTGAATTTGTCCTTCTTATGTTAGCTATGTCCTAATGCTTAGAGTCGCCAGGTATCAAATGATACCACCACAAGTTTTGACCGGCTATCGATCAAAGAGCCAAACACCAGTTAGTTAGTTCAAGGTCAAGGATACTTTATTTACACACAATTAGTCATGCAACATAAACACTAGTAGTTAATTACACCTATCAACTAAGACAACCTGTACTTAACTTCGGGCACCCGGCTTAGATCAGAGAACAGTGGTCGCTGTTCGATTCTGGATCTATCGAGTCCGAAGGAGTAACTGCTGCTCAGCTAGGCTCATCCGTCTGGTAGCAAGCGTTGAACTTGTTCGTGCTTCTGTTGTTGCTGCACTTGGAGATGGCCGTGACCGGGGTACCAGGACCAAGAGAAAGTGAACACATGGCGGACTCTTCTTCTTATACTTGGGGGTTTATCTGCTCTTTTGGGCGGTCCTCTGGTTTGGGTCCCACTAATTGGGTGATCCCTGATCACTCTGTTTGATT
Source organism: Scyliorhinus torazame (assembly GCF_047496885.1). NCBI lineage: Eukaryota > Metazoa > Chordata > Chondrichthyes > Carcharhiniformes > Scyliorhinidae > Scyliorhinus > Scyliorhinus torazame. The sequence goes on from NC_092709.1 coordinate 125,151,968, forward strand.
CCTTAGCCAATAAGTGGGCGGAGATCTGGATGGCTGGGTGTGTCCCAAGCGGTCACTGACCCCGTTGTTTGCGTTTGTGAACAGGGAATGGCGCTGAAATGTCTGGGACTGTACCGGTCACTCAAGTACCAGTCCTTTGTCTTGGTGCAGATGGGCCATCAAATGCAAATCGGCCCCATTAAAATGCTAATTGGTCGGAGTTTCGATACCGTCTGGACTTCTTGCTTGCAAATATGCATTTCAGGCTGTGAGCCTGCCTGAGTCTTGGCTTGTCCATTTTACCCGCCAGGCTTTGCGAGTTTCTCTGTACCGAGTTGGAAGTGGCCATCCCAGATGGCTACAGCATGAGTGCCTAATAAATGAAGTGCTGGCTCATTTATACAGCAGGAGGAGTTGTAGCCCTTGAGAAAAAGACAGTGGCAAGGCAAAAAAGTGAAAATTAGATGAAAAGTTAAGATCAAGAAGCAGCTGGGATCCACCTCAGACACAGAGCTCCCATTAATCTGTGGGCAACATGTTGATTTGCATTTTAGTTTCTTCCATCTGCTCCAAGGCCAGCACTACTTGTTTTTTTAATAAGGCTGACATATTAAAAGGCCAATATCTTGTTGCCCCACGGGAAGAAGAAGTTACAGAAGCAAGAACGAAATACTTGCTTTCCAAAAAGGCAGCCTGGTTGTTTCGGGATGGTGTGTGCATGAGTGATTGAATTAGAGTTGGCCTGAACAAGATCCCAGAGCACAGGAGATAGGGAGCTTGCCAGGTTTGAACAGCAGTTAACCTGCCACTCACTGTCACTGGAGGACAAAAATGTCTCGTATATTCCATAGCTATTGATTGAATGAGTCCAACCAAATCTCATCAGTGACGGAGTATGGCAATTCATCAATCAACAGTAACTGCAGAGTAAAGGAGCAGAACCATTAACAAATACAGCCATTGGCTCTGACACAAGGTGCAGAATTGAACACAAACACCAGTGCTGGAGCAATCGAATCACCAATTCTCCCAAAGGGCATTTTCTCAGTGGCAGATACTAACTGACTGTTAACTTTTTATTGGTAATTCTTTCAGTGGAAAACCTTCTTCAATTAAAGATAATGGGAGAAAAAAAGGATAAAGGGGTGTGGTAAACTACTGTATTGTATTGTATTGTATTGTACTGTTGTATTGAGCTTGTCCCTATTGGCTCCGCCTGTGGATCCTCCTCTCAGGCTCATGTATAAAGGTGGCTGGTCACCGCCTCTGATCCAGTTTGGGATCCGAGGCCAGGAGGCTTGCTGTTTCGTGTATTAAAGCCTCAGTTACGTTCACCACTCGTCGTGTGTTCATTGATGGCATATCAATTTAATACACTAAACATCTAATGTGAATTCGTCACTCAAGCCGGATCGCCTGGAGCTGGACCCACAGGCAGCCGACGTCACTGCAACTTTCGAGCACTGGCTAAGCTGCTTCGAAGCGTACCTCGGATCCTTCACCGAACACTTCACCGACCTCCAAAAGAAGCAGATCCTCCACGCACGGGTGGGCCCACGAGTCTTTCTTCTCACCAGGGACGCTCCCTCGTATATATAATGCTGCTGAAGGGACACTATGTGAAGTCTGTAAACGAGCTGTATGCTAGGCACCTTCTCGCCACGAGACGACAACGCCCTGGGGAATCACTCCCAGAATTCCTGCGTGCCTTGCGGGTTCTCTGCCGGAACTGTGACTGCCAGGCGGTATCGGCTACCCAACACGCGGAGCTGTTGGTCAGGGACACTTATGCCGCGGGCAGGAAATCGAGCTATATCCGCCAGCGATTGCTAGAAGGGGGTACACACACTCCCAGAGACAGTGCAGCTCTCAAACTCGCTGGAGGTGGCCTTCCAGAATATGGAGATCTACACCTCCGACCGCGTGGCACCCTCGTGGACCTTGTGGTCACCGCCATCATCCGACTCGGGTGCGGCGCAAGCCTACACCGCGCTGCAGCCCGCCAACACCGGAAGCCCGAATGCTACTTTTGCGGCCAGGGTAATCATTCCAGACAACGCTGCCCTGCACGGAACGCTACTTGCAACGGGTTTGGGAGGAAGGGCCACTTTGCGAAAGCCTGTCAGACCCGATCTCTCACTAAAGCTTCTAGGTCCAGCAGCGTTGCCTGCTGCCTGTCGGGGCCGCCCCCAGCTGCCGTGCCACACGCCATGTGCGACCCGTGGGCGGCGCCATCTTCCCGCCATCTTCGATTTCAACCGCCACGTGCAACCCATGGGGGCCGGCACCTTTAACGCCATTTTGTGCTTCACCCGCCACACGTGACCCTTGGGGGCCGCCACCTTGGGACCACTCCGCAGCGTCCCGGGAGCCTTGCTCACCCGATCATACGCTGGCCACCGCTACCTCCAACCGGTCTACCCATCACCTTCCGAAGCTCGCCTCCATCATGCTCGACCAGTCCCTGCCTCATCACCTCATTGAATCTACGCTGACGGCCCGGAGCAACGGGCACGAGACAGCCTGCATTTTCGAATCCGGGAGCACAGACAGCTTCATACATCCAGATACGGTAAGGCGCTGCTCCCTCCCAATCTTACCCACGACCCAGAAAATCTCCATGGCTTCTGGATACATGCAGTAGAAATCCGGGGGTACTGTGTCGCGACCCTTACTGTACAAGGCGTAGAGTACATTAACTTCAAACTCTAAGTCCTTCCCCATCTCTGCGCTGCCCTATTACTGGGGCTTGACTTCCAGTGCCACCTCCAGAGCCTTACTTTAAAGTTTGGCGGACCCCTGTGATGCCCCCCCCCCCTCACCGTCTGTAGCCTCGCGAGCCTTAAGGTCGCCCCACCCTCGCTCTTCGCTAACCTCACCCCGGACTGTAAGCCCGTCGCTACTAGGAGCAGATGATACAGTGCCCAGGACAGGGCCTTTATCAGGTCAGAGGTCCAGCGACTCCTACAAGAGGGGCTCATTGAGGCTGGTAACAGCCCCTGGAGAGCCCAAGTGGTGGTCGTCAAGACTGGGGAGAAGCACCGGATTGTCATCAATTACAGTCAGACCATCAACCAGTACATGCAGCTCGATGCGTACCCCCCTCCCCCGCATATCTGACATGGTCAATCAGATTGCGCAGTATCGAGTCTTCTCCACAGTTGACTTGAAGTCCGCGTACTACCAGCTCCCTATCCGCCCGGAGGACCGTCAATACACTGCCTTCGAGGCCAATGGCCGCCTTTACCACTTCCTCAGGGTCCCCTTATGGTGTCACCAATGGGGTCTCGGTCTTCCAACGAGAAATGGACCGAATGGTTGACCAGTACGGGCAGCGGGCCACGTTCCCGTACTTAGATAATGTCACCATCTGTGGCCATGACCAGCAGGACCATGACGAAAACCTTCGGCACTTCCTCCACACCGCTAAACTCCTGAACCTCACCTATAATAAGGGAAAATGCGTTTTCCGCACAACCCGCCGAGCCATCCTTGGCTACATTGTGGAAAACGGAGTCCTAGGGCCCGACCCCGACCGCATGCGCCCCCTCCTGGAACTCCCCCTCCCCCACTCCCCCAAGGCCCTGAAGCGATGCCTGGGGTTCTTCTCGTACTATGCCCAGTGGGTCCCCAATTATGTGGACAAGGCCCGTCTACTTATTAAATTCACCATTTTTCCCTTGACGGCTGAGGCCCGCCTGGCCTTCAACCGCATCAAGGCAGATATTGCCAAAGCCGCGATGCACGCTGTGGACGAGTCCCTTCCATTCCAGGTGGAGAGTGATGTGTCGAACTTTGCTCTGGCCACTACCCTCAACCAGGCAGGCCCGTGGCTTTCATCTCCCGTACCCTCTATGCCTCCGAGAATCGACACTCCTCCGTCGAAAAGGAAGCCCAAGCCATTGTAGAAGCTGTGCGACATTGGAGGCATTACCTGGCCGGCAGGCAATTCACTCTCCTCACTGACCAGGGTCGGTTGCCTTCATGTTTAACAACACACAGCGGGGCAAGATCAAAACGACAAGATTCTGAGGTGGAGGATCGAGCTCTCCACCTATAACTACGATATCTTGTATCGACCTGGGAAGCTCAATGAGCCCCCAGATGCCCTATCCCGCGCTACATGTGCCAGCGCACAAGTAGACCAACTTTGGGCCCTCCACAACGACCTCTGTCACCCATTTTGTTCATTTTATCAAGGCTCGCAACCTGCCTTACTCCATCGAGGAGGTTGTGGTAAACACTGTTGTACTTATATTAGAGGTTGTACGGTAGAACCTGCACTACAGGTTCGTCTGTGGCCCCTGCCTGCTGGCTCTGCCCAGGAGGCGGGGTATAAATATGCGTGTCCTCCAGCTCGCAGCCATTTCGCCAGCTGCTGTGGGAGGCCACACATCTGATACCAATAAAGCCTCAGTTTGGATTCAACTTTCGTCTTTAAGTCAAATTGATCGTGCCTCAGAGGCCAGGACCGTGACCAGGGACTGCCAGGTCTGCGCGGAGTGCAAACTGCACTTCTATCGGCCAGACAGGGTGCCCTTGTAAAGGCCTCTCGCCCCTTTGAGCGCCTCAGCATCGACTTCAAAGGGCCCCTCCCCTCCACTGAACGTAACGTGTACTTCCTCAACATTGTTGACGAATACTCAAGATTCCCTTTTGCCATCCCATGCTCTGACAGGACGTCCGCCACCATCATCAAGGCCCTGCACAGTCTTTTCACCCTGTTCGGGTTCCCCACCTACATCCATAGCGATCGGGGTTCCTCCTTAATGAGCGACGAGTTGCGTCAGTTCCTGCTCAGCAAGGGCAACGCCTCCAGCAGAACGACCAGCTACAACCCCCGGGGCAACGGACAGGTGGAGAGGGAGAATGCGACGGTCTGGAAGGCCGTCCTCCTGGCCCTACGGTCTAGAAGGCTCCCTGTCTCCTGCTGGCAGGAGATCCTTCCCGATGCGCTCCACTCCATCCGGTCACTCCTGTGTACCGCCACCAATGTGACCCCTCATGAGAGGATGTTTGTTTTCCCCAGGAAGTCCACCTCAAGAGGTCTCGCTCCCGTCCTGGCTGACGGTCCCAGGGCCCGTTCTCCTCCGGAAGCATGCGGAGGAGCCATAAGTCGGATCCACTGGTCGAAAAGGTCCTTCTCCTCCATGCTAACCCCCAATATGCCTACGTGGCACACCATGACAGGCGGGAAGGCACAATCTCCCTTTGGGATTTGGCACTCGCAGGTTCCCCAGTGACCATCACCACTGCCCCTGACCCTACACCGTCTCCCCCCATTGCTACTCATCTACTACGAGATGCAGAAGACGACACGCTCCCGGACACGCAGACCTCGACACCTCATCTGACGCCAGTGTGCACACCACAGCTGGGACTGAGGCGGTCGCAGCGGAAAGTCAGAGCCCCCGACAGACTCGATCTATAACTCAACCCGTCCACTTCATCCCCGCCAGACTCTTTTTTTTTTTAACGGGGTGAATGTGGTAAACCAGTGTATTGTATTGTACTGTTGTATTGTTACATGCCTGGGCTTGTCCCTGCTGCCTCCGCCTGTGATTCCTTCCCTCGGGCTCATGTATAAAGGTGGCTGGTCTCCGCCTCTGATCCAGTTCGCGATCAGAGGCCAGGAGGCTTTCTGTTTAGTGTATTAAAGCCGCAGTTACGTTCACCACTCGTCGTGTGTTCCTTGATGGCATATCAAGGGGTCTTTAGCAATTTTGTTTGTGAAGGGAGAGTTAAAACAGTTTTCCACTATTAATTGTATAATCATCGAGTATTTCATCCAGTTGGTGGGCATTCATTTGGGCTACAAGTAGGAGCAAAATGAAACTGGGTTAGGAGGTGCATTTGTATGTCAAAACAAACCTTGTAAATATGTAACGATTGGGTTCAGTTCTAACCTTCACCTGGATATCTGGAATAGAACATGGACATGTCCTCCTGTTCCTTGACCTTTACTCAATGACTTGCACAGATCCCCCAGGATCCCCACCTCCACCTCTAGGGCCACAGTCTGATTGCTCACGTCGGACACCACCCTCTCCACCTCACGTATCCTTGTGCCTCAAGGCACTTCTCCATCGATCCTCGCAGAGGTGCTACAGCTTCCTCAATGGCCTTCGACCAGTCGCCATGCATCTCCTTCATTTGGTTGCGAAAAGGAAATTACAAAAGCAGGAAATTACACAGAGCGAGGTTCTCCCCAAGATCGGTATGTCTACTGGCTACCAGACCCGGCAAAAAGTCAGTTAAAGACCGAAGGAATTGGACGGGACCTGTGGAGCAGCAGCAATTGTGTGAATGACGGAGGGAGAAGGATCCAGATGGAGCAGTTCATTGCTTTCCTCAAAGACGAATTTCACCAGCAAAGGAAGGAGATGCATGGCGACTGGTCAAAGGCCATTGAGGAAGCAGTAGCACCTCTGCGAGAATTGATGGAGAACCCCACCCCTCCTTGCCATTTTTGGTGTTTTTCTTTTTGGAGGGAGAGATTTGTGATTTTGGGTATTTTTTTTTACGGGTAAGGGGAGCGCATGGTGGGGCTCATTGGGTGGGGTTGCCAACGGAGCGGCACTCATGAGTAGGGGGGCCATGTGCACAGGCTACCAGTGCTGCTAGTCAATGTATATGTGCCAAATTGGGATGGTGTGGGATTTGTGAACGATCCCGGACTTAAATACGCATCAGTTGATTATGGGTGGAGATTTTAATTGTGTGATGGAACCGAGGCTAGACAGGTCGAGCCCCAAGTCGATGGGAAGGTTGAGTATGGTGAAGGAGCTGAGAGGGTTTATGGAACGTATGGGAATGGATGATCCGTGGAGGCTTTAGAACCCGGAGGGGAGTGAGTACGCCTTCTTCTCACACGTGTATAAGGTGTATTCTACAATTGATTTCTTTGTGGTGAGTCGAGCGTTGTTGATGGGGGCGGTGGGGCGGAGTATGCGGGAATCGTGATTTTAGATCATGCATTGGCTGGAGAGGAGGCTTAGCTCGGGGCTTGTGCAGAGGCCGGAATGGAGGCTGGATTCAGGTCTTTTGGCAGGTAAGGTGAGAAGGTGAGGTGGGCGATTGGGGATTACTGAATCAGAACAGGGAGGTGTTCATGGCCACATTTTGGGAGACGTTGAAGTTGATGATCTGAGGGGAGATTATCTCGTTCAAGGCGCACAGAGAGAGGAGGAGGAAGGAGGAGCATAGATAGTTGCTGGACGAGGAAGTCGAGGTGGACAGGAGATACTCGGGGGCTCCGACCAAGGGGTTGTTCATGGAGAGGAAGAGGTTGCAGGGGCAGTTCGATAGTTTGATGATGGGAAGGGCAGTGGGGCAGTTACAGAGGGTGAAGGGGGTGCAATATGAACATGGGGAAAAGGCTGGCCCACCAGCTGAGGAGGCAGGCGGCATCTAAGGAAATTCTACGGGTGCGAACATAGAAGGGGGAGTTAGTGTCAGAGCCGGCGAGGAAAAATGGGGTGTTTAGGAAGTATTATGAAAAGCTGTACAGGGCCAGGCCAGGTGGAGAGGAAGGGGATATGGGACGATTTTTAGATGGGTAGGAGTTTCCGAGGTTGGAGGAGGAGAGGGGGCAGGTGTCGAGGAACCGCTGGGGCTAAGGGAGGTGATGGACAGCATTTGAAGGATGAAGTCGGGGAAGGCTCCAGGGCCGGACGGCTTTCCGGCAGAGTTTTAAAAGGCGTTTGCTTCAGAGTTGGCACTGTATTTGTTGGGGATGTTTAATGAGGCGGTGGAGAAGGGGGAGCTGCCAGGGACACTGATAAAGGCGTCATAAAGTCATAGAATTTACAGTGCAGAAGGAGGCCATCCGGCCCATTGTGTCTGCACCATCTCCTGAGCACCCTACTTAAGCCCACGCCTCCAACCTATCCCCGTAACCCTACCTAACCTTTTGGACACTAAGGGACAATTTAGCATGGCCGATCCACCTAACCTGCACATCTTTGGACTGTGGGAGGAAACCGGAGTACCCGGAGGAAATCCACGGAGACACGGGGAGAAAGTGCGAACTCCACACAGACAGTGACCCAAGCCGGGAATCGAACCTGGGACCCTGGAGCTGTGAGCCAGCAGTGCTAACCACTGTGCCACCCGATAGTTGATCACGCTAATCCCGATAAAGGGGAAACGATCCTTTGCAGAGTGGGTCGTATAGGCCCATTTCACTGTTTCACACAGATGTGAAAGTGCTGGCTAAGTTGTTGACGGGGAGGATGGAGCACCGGGTGTCATTGTACGTGGGGCAACCTGTTGTTGTCCGCTGGGAGAGTGTGGTAGTATGTATTGGGGGTCATGTGGGACTGGAAGCACTAATGTCATTGGCTGACAGATGCCGGGTCCTGGTTGGCCGTTGACCTCATGCTCCGCCCTGAAGGCGAAGTATAAGAAACCGGTGCCTTCCCCCGCAGGCCAGTTTACTATCGGGCTGCTGGGGAACAGACACGCTTAATAAAGCCTCATCGACTTCACTCTTTTCGTCTCATGGAGTCTTTGTGAGTCTTTGTGCGCTACAGAGAGTATGTGTAAAATTATGGGAATATTGAACGAGCCGTCCGATGCCCTATCCCGCGGCACATGTGCCAACGCACAAATTAACCGCCTCCAAACCCTCCACGAGGACCTCTGCCACCCGGGGGTCACTCGGTTTTACCACTTCATCAAGTCCCGCAATCTCCCATACTCTTTAGAAGAGGTCCGTACAGTCACAAGGGACTGCCACATCTGCGCGGAATGCAAGCCGCATTTTTTCAGGCCAGATGGAGCGCACCTGATTAAGGCTTCCCGCCCCTTTGAACGCCTCAGTCTCGATTTCAAAGGGCCCCTCCCCTCCACCGACCGCAACGCATATTTCCTTAATGTAGTGGACGAATACTCCCGCTTCCCTTTTGCTATTCCCTGCTCCGACATGACCGCGGCCACAGTCATTAAAGCCCTGAACAGCATCTTCACGCTGTTCGGTTACCCCGCATACGTCCACAGCGACAGGGGGTCCTCTTTCATGAGTGACGAGCTGCGCCAGTTCCTGCTCAGCAAGGGCATAGCCTCAAGCAGGACGACCAGCTACAACCCCCGGGGGAACGGGCAAGTAGAAAGGGAGAACGGCACGGTCTGGAAGGCCGTCCTACTGGCCCTACGGTCCAGGGATCTCCCAGTTTCACGGTGGCAGGAGGTCCTCCCGGACGCTCTCCATTCCATCCGGTCGTTATTATGTACAAGCACTAATCAAACGCCGCACGAGCATCTCCTTGTCTTCCCTAGGAGGTCCTCCTCTGGAACGTCGCTGCCAACCTGGCTGGCGGCCCCAGGACCCATCCTGCTCCGAAAGCATGTGCGGGCACATAAGGCGGACCCGTTGGTCGAAAGGGTTCACCTCCTCCACGCAAACCCCCGGTACGCCTACGTGGAGTACCCCGACGGCCGACAGGACACGGTCTCCCTGCGGGATCTGGCGCCCGCCGGCACCACGCACACCCCCCTGACACCATCAACCCAACCGCCCCCCTTCCTGCCGCCGCCGCACCCCGTGACCGCCCCCTTCCCAGGAGGATCAGTCCCCCTCCCCTTTGCACCGACAGCTGAAACCGTGCGGCTCCCGGAGGCGACAACGCTGGTACAAGCACCACCACCACCGCCGGGGCCGAGGCGATCGACACGGACGACCAGACCGCCCGACCGACTCGTGGCGTCGATGTAAAACAAAGATGGACTGTTCAATGAACATTTTGTTTTTCCTATACCCTCTGTAAATAGTTGTAACAGGACGATACTGTCCAATACTGTACTACCATGTAACTGTTCTATCCTCCCAGGACCAGCCCTGTAAACCCTTACCACCATACGAAGCATCACCCCGCCGGGTTCATTTTTGACAAGGGGTGAATGTGGTAGTATGTATTGGGGGTCATGTGGGACTGGAAGCCCTAATGTCATTGGCTGACAGATCCCGGGTCCTGGTTGGCCGTTGACCTCATGCTCCGCCCTGAAGGCGAAGTATAAGAAGCCGGTGCCTTCCCCCGCAGGCCAGTTTACTATCGGGCTGCTGGGGAACAGACACGCTTAATAAAGCCTCATCGACTTCACTCTTTTCGTCTCATGGAGTCTTTGTGAGTCTTTGTGCGCTACAGAGAGTATGTGTAAAATTATGGGAATATTGGAGAGGACCCAGTGGTGGGTATAGGAAGTGCCGGAGCTGCTCGAGGAGAAGGGGCTGATGTCACAGCCTGCGTCTCTTTAATTGCCCAGCGAAACATCTTGCGAAATTGGAGGTCGGATACACCGCCAGGGATGGCGGTCTGGCTGGGGGACTTATACGATGTTCGCTGGTTGGAAAAGATTAAATTTAAGTTGAGGGTGTCAGCGGAGGGCTTCGAGACACAGTGGGGTTGTTCGTGGCAATTCTTGAGGACCTGTTTGTCACGGGGATGGGGAGGAAGGAGTGGATGGGGGTGGGAGGGAGTAAAAAGGGGAAAATTATACAAACTGGATTGTGAGTTTGTGAAGTGTGTTTTTGTATATGTTGCTGTTTTTTTACTCATGTTTGGAATAAAATATATTTTCAAAAAAGGAATATAAAAATACTATTTGCTTTAGGTTTGGCGATGACACCTTGAAGTAACTAAAGAGAGCTAGTTTCCTGGGAGTTAACCGGAGTAAGCCATTTTATAAATACTGATGTAGCTTCTCGTGAGGATCCTGAGTTTTATAAATAGCGGTATTGAATACAAAATCAATGAATTATGACAAACCTTTGTAAAACACTGGTTTAGCCTTAAATGGAGTATTGTGTCTAATTCTGAGTAGCACAGTTTAGGAAGGATGTGAAGGCATCAGGGAAGTTGCAGAAAAGATTTACGAAACTGGTTGCTAGGATAAGGGATTCAGTTACATGGATGGATTGGAGAACTTGGACTTGTTCTCTTTAGTGAAGAGAAAGTTGGGTGGAGATTTGACAAAAGGTGTTCAAAATTATGAGGAATCTGGTCAAAGTAGATAAAGAGAAACTCTTCCACTTGGCAGAAGGGTGGTGAAACCGGGGCAAAAGAGCCAACAGCGCCATGAGAGGAAACGTTTTATGCAACTGAAATGCAATGCCTGATATTTTGTTTTGTTTGTTTAATGCACTGCCAGAAAGGGTGTGGAGGCAGATTTATTCATGGCATTCAAAAGAAAATTGGATGAGCTCCTGAATGGAAAAACATTGCAGCTTCCAGAGTGGAATTAGCTCAATAACTGTTCAGAGAGCAGCATGAACCCGATGGGTTGAATAGCCTCCTTCTGTGTTGTAATCATTCTATGATTCTGAATATTAGACAAGTATCAATGGCATTAGGTGATAAGATTTGTGCTTCGACAATTTTCCCACCCTGCTAAATGATGCAGGAATAGTTGATGAGAAGTATGCAAGTCTAATCAAAGAGATTAATGAGAATTGTGAAATCTGTAAAAAGTATTGAAGGACCATGCCATGACCAATTATAAGCCTTCCATTGGCACTTGACTTTAATGAGATATTTGCCATGGATCTAAAGAAGTGTAACAAAGACAGAAATATTTCATCTTACTTTTTATTCACCTGGAAACATATTTAGTATTTCTACACTAATATATAGCAAGGACGGGAGCGTTATCATAGACACAATTATTGAGAAATGGATAGGGACTGTGACTTGGAACACCAACAAGGCTTCTGGCTGATTATGGAGGTGAATTTTAATGAGGAGTTCAATGAAAGCACAAATATCAATGTCATGAATACAGCAGCTGTGTGGCCTTTCAGCAATAGTCTTTGAAAGGTAGCATACTGTGATCAATAAAATAGTGCATACAATTTTAACTGATTAACCAGGCTATAAATTGACAAACACCCTAGCATTGACAGTTCATGCGAAGAATTCTCTCCAAATGGTTGGAGGGTATTGTCCTTATCAATTAGTCTATGGTGAAATCCCTTATTGTCTTTGGTTCTTCGTGATAGTCTTCCTTCTCAAGCAGATATTACAATTGGTTCTATTTTGTGCTGCACATTTGTCTGCTTTACAAGTAAGGAGTGTGGGTTTTTATCAATGCTGAGGTCTCAGAGAAAATTCACAGAGTGCTGAGGCATCATATTCAACCATCTGAGACAGAGGATGCGATCGACCGGCTGCGTTATGCCGAAAATGCAAATGGGCGCAATGCAGCCAGTAGGTGCCAGGAGATCCCACATCTGGGATCTAAAGTTATCTCACGAGACATTGCGGTGTGAATCCTGCCCATTGTGGGCGGATCACCTTTTAGCAAATCTGCATATTAGAGCGAGACAACTAGTCACACTTTAATATGCACTCCTACGGTCTAACCAAGGTGTTGGGATCTAGCCCCTTCACCTTGGAGATCTCAGGCGAGCGCCATTCAATGCTGGTCTCCACAAATGGGGACCAGATGGAACGGAACTTGTGGAGACCCACAGGTGTTTGCACTCTAGGCAGGGTTGCACCCTGGCCCTGCCAGACACGTACCTTGGCAGTCCTGCCAAGCTGCCTCGGTGGCACTGACAGCTGGCAAGGGCACTGCAGGGCACCAAGCTGCAGTGCCAAGGTGTCAAGTTAGCATTTTTCCCATGATAGGGATTGGGGTGCTCAATGTGGGTGCAGAGGGGCGTGAGGACACCCTGACAGGTGAGTTAGGGGTTCGCGGGGGTTGGGAGTCGTGTCTGGGGGTCGAGAGATCAGAATCCTCGCAGGCGAAGCTCCTCAGTGCAGAAAACTAGATAAGTGCGGCCTTGTCGGGGCCATGAGGCCCCGAATCTACCTGACTAGGAACAGAGACCCGTTCGATAAGAGTGAAGTTTCTCAGTGCTTTGAGCGCTGGGAAACACCCGGCTAAACGAATGTTCCCATTCGGGTAGATCACACCCAGAATTTAATTCAGGAGATTTGGGAGTATTATAAAAAAAAGGTCTTAATTGTGAACTTTTGATGGTTGCCAATAAATTTGAAGGTAAATTAATCAGAGGGGCAAAAATAATAAATTTAGATAGCTGGCAAAACTTTAGTGTTTATTCAAAGGTACCAGATAAGGGCCAACCAGCTTTGTCACACAGTTAAATTTCTACTGTAAAATTCCTTGTGGGTGGGACTGTTAAGATGAAAGCAAGGAACCTTTCTAGGTATTTCAGAGGGTGAAGGGTGGCTGGAATGAATTCTCGCACAGCTGAAAAACAAATCTTAAAAATAGTTCCGCTTGTTTGGCCACGTAAAGCAGGAATAAAAGGAAAACTACAAAAACAAAACAAATGTTTCAATGGCCTGACTGATGTTTCCAAGTTATATCTATCAGTGAGCCCTGTTATACAGAAAATAGATTATGCTCAACTAAAACCAGATTCCGTAACGTTTTATTGGTTTCATATTGGAAAACCTTCCGGAATATTCACGATGCTTATTGGAATTTCTTATGGGATGGTTTTGCAGAATTTGAAAAATGTGATATTAACAAGATGAGAGTAGAATTTTAAATTGAGAGTCAAACTTGTGGAAATTTCAAATATATTGATTAAAATATTCATTAAAGTAGGTCCGGTATAACTTCGAAACAGCATTTCAATTTAGAGAGAGATGGCCTCATCCCAGTTAATCATACTAGTTCATCACAGAAAGCTGTTTGGCTGCATTCTCCGTTGCTGGGACGAAGAGCTGGAATCTCCGATTCTGCGGCCATGTCCGCAGGATCTGTCTGGTCTTACGACCAAAACGTCAGCGGCGCCCCCGCACCAATCCTTCACCCGTTGGGGGGCTAATAGCTGCGCCGTGTAAAGCCCCCGGCTTTATCTGCCGATACAGCCACAGAATGCCCGGGTCCATGGCCGCAAATGCGTACGGCAGCGGCCTGTGGCGATCGCACTGTAGAGCATAGCGCCAGCCGCACGTGGACCCAACCTGCCAGAAACTGGCCCCTGTAACCCCCCTCGCCGCCCGCAGCCCACCCCCCACCAGTTCCCTCAGCCACCTCCGTAGCCCCCCTGTCAGCAGAACGGCTCACCCCACAACAACTGCTGGACACAGTCCGCAGCCGCCACACGAGGTCCCCGAAAGTTGTGAGGACACGTGTCCCACAGCGTCAGGAACTCGGCCTATCGGGGGAGGGCCTCAAGTGATATCCTGAGGTTGTCCCGACACAGAGCCATTTTTGAGGGGGCGGAGCATCGGATTCCAGCGTAAAAATGGATTCTCCGGTCGATCGCTGTTTGGAGAATCCAGCCCAAAGTGTTACCGCTGGGGCAGGATTTGTGGAGTTCCATGACAGCAAAACTGGGCCAATTCAGCGACCGTTGAGGGGCTAGCACCGGCGCCATGTGGAACACAATCGATTCCAATGGGAAATGGTACAGGATTCGCCAGGTCTGTGATTGACATTCGGGAGGCTGACAAGCTGCAACAGCATATACACACTTCACTCCTCACATACACTATCTTAGCCAACAAGATGGTACTAGTTGCGCTGCAGTGCGTCCATCCCGGTGATGGGTCGGCAAAGGTCAGAGGGCATCTGGGGAGCTGGACTGGGGACACCCATATGACCTGTGGCCCTACACTCACAGTGGGCAGTCAGTGATGTGCGCAGCTGCATGGCTGCCTTGCAGGCTGCGGCAAAGGTGCCCATTCTCCGCGACCCCACAGCCCGCCTCCTGCCCACCCCCTGCTACAACCCCCCTCCCCCCCCCCACAAACCCTGGCAGAAGCCCTTCAGCAACCACGGCACCTGTTTCATGATTTTTAAAAGCACAAGTGAACCTTGCCGTCGGGAATTCGCCCCAGTGGAGGGGGAGAATCGCGGAGGCCCTGGAGAATACCGGATCAGGCCCGCTAATGATATGTATAGGAGCAGAGTGAAGCTGGGGTTGTAGGGTCAGGAGGTATATGTTTGCAACATGTGTCTTTTAATTTTACCTGTACAAAAGAGGTGAGCATTGCTGGAAAGGCCAGCATTTGTTGCCCATCATTGGTTGTTCTTCAGAAATTAGTGCTCAGCTGTCTTCTTAACCCACTGCAGTCCATGCATACCCAAGTATTGTTAGGAAACAGTATTATGTTCTTGTAATCACAATATTTATATGCTTGGTCCAGTTATATTCCTGATCAATGATAATCCACACCAGGATGTTGATGGTGTGGGATTCAGTGACGTTAATGCCTTTGAACATTAATGGGTGATGAGTAGATTCGCTTATGTTGAAGATGCACAGAGGATGGATAAGTGGCATGTAATATTCACGCAGCACAAATGACCATCTCCCCTTAACATACAGGTCAGAGGTTGCAAATCCTTCGGCAAGCAACTTACTTCCTGACACCCCAAGGCACAAGTCAGGAGTATGATACAGTAAACTTCACTTGCCCAGATGAGTGCAACTCCATTAACACTCAAGAAGCCCAATGCCATCCACATCAAAGCAGCCCACCTGAGTGGCACGCATGCTTTTCATCACCTTAAATATCCACACTCTCTACCACCGGAGAACGGTGGCAGTAACGTGTGTCATCTACAAGATACAGTGCAGCAACTCACCAAGTTTCTTGAAAAGCAACTTTCAAACCTATAACCCCATGACCTGGAAGGATATGGACAGCAGACACATGGGAATGTCGCCGCTTCCAATTTTCTTTTCCAAACCACACACCATCTTGACTTAGAAATACATCACTGTTCCTTTCCTTTCTTTGAATCAAATCCTGGGATTATTTTCCTAAATTACACCACTTGGAATACTTCAAGGAGGCAAGTCATCCCCACCTTTTCTAGGGCAATTAGGGATGGACAATAAATGCTGGTCTTGCCAGCAATCCTGGAATTCCACGAATGAATAAATGCAAAGGCATCTGTTAGTTCACATTCAAACAGCTGCAGCTAGATTTGCAGCATATCTGGAACAGAATTTGGGTAAAGATGTCTCACTGCAATTATATCGAGCCTTGTTGAGACCACATCTGGAGTATTGTGCGCAGTTTTGGTCTCATTATCGAATGAAAGATATACTTACATAGCAGGTGATGTTCCTGATCAGAGGGCAATCTTATAAGCAGACCTTGCAAGGTCAGAATTTATAGCCTATGAACTGAAGAAGGATCCATGTTCATCCTCGAGGGTGTATATGCCTGATTCTCATCTGCCAGTCACACTTGCTGCTCTTCATCCGCACACTGCTTCCACACGCTTATTAGCTACATCCTCCAGAGTGCGTGTCTGTGCAGACACTTGCTGAGAGAGAGTGCTGTGAAGTAGTGGGACACATCCTGAGCTTTCAATGTGTACTATGTATTAAGCTCTTTTAAGATTTCAGTGTGAAAGCCATAAGATTTAAATGTTGCTGCTTGTATGTGTCTCATTCGTGATTAGCATTCACTGGGCTCTCTCCCGAGAGGACTGCATGGGAAATAACTGAATGTTTAGGGAGGGGCAACATCACATCTGTCACAGGTATGAGGGAACATTTTGTAGTAAACATACTTTGGACACATTCATGATATCAAAAACAAATTCCTACAACACCACTACACCTGTGGGTTCAATCCCCTTAGTAATGGGCTATTTAATGTAATTGCATATCAGTAACATGGGGCACGATCTAACCGCCTTGTAGCATGCGACATGGAAGGCGACGAGTCCGGTAAATCTCGCAAGAAGTCTCTCACGAGATTTGTGATACTTGTTATGCCTTGTGAAATCTAACGAGATCTCATGAAGCGTTGCGATCTGGATCCTGCCCACAGTGGACGGGATCCAGATTTGCATATTTAAGTGTGATGTTAAGCTCACTTGAATATGTTCACGCCAGAGTTACCCAAGGCGCCGGACCTAATGGCCTCACCTCGGAGACCCCGAGTGGGTGCCGTTTAGCACTGGTTTCCACAAATATGGACCAGGCATCCCGGGACTTGCGGCGGGGGGGCGGGGGGGGGGGGGGGGTTCCGAGGTGATCAACGCCCCCAAGTGGTCAGGTTCTGGGCAGGGTGGTACCCTGGCACTCCTGATGCCACCTGGGCACTATGGCACTGTCCTTGGGCTCCCTGGCAGTTCCAAGAGTGCCCAGGTGGCACTGACAGGTTGGCAAGGGCACTGCCAAAGTGCCAAGCTGCAGTGCGCAGGTGGCATCGAGCCAGGGATCAGGCCCAGGGGTACACTGCCCTGACGAGGTGAGGAACGGAGCTCGCGGGCCCCCTAATTGCTAAGTTGGGATATTGGAAGGGGTCGGTAGTCTGTAGTGGGGGGGTGGGGGCGCCCCAATCTCTTCCTGCACTCGCAAGCTGAGCTTGTTAGTGCAGGAAATGAACCTAAGTATGCCTGGCTTTGGCAGGGCTTTACTCGCCAAGGCCGAAAATGAAGCAGAGTCCTGTTTAATAGCGGGGTCGTTCTCGGCACTGCAAGCGCCGGGACACACTCCATTAAATGCACCCAAAGCAAGACTCTGTTTCATTTCCATTAAATTGTACCTATTATGGGAAGGACACGGATGCTTGCAAGGTCGGCCCAGTAAGATGAGGAACTAAGATGCATCAAACAGCTCACTGAAGGTCATTATTGCAGTAGTTTCAGTGCCAAGCTTCCTTTGCTGCACGTTGCTTGGCCCTAATTACACCGAGCAAGGATAAATAATATTTATTGCAGTCCCATTTTTGGCGAATATGACACCTACTCCAGCTTTCTGTGTGTATTTATATATATATATACATATATCCTCCAACTCCAATCCTTTTCTGCCAGCTGGGTGCAACTGATTCACCTGATTCCATTCTTAATGATCCAGTAGTAGCCAGAGAATTACTTATATTGGTTACTTCTCATTCCTGCACCATTACCTCTGGAGCCCCTTTAGGGATTTCCCTTTGATCTTTCTTATCTAAATTCAGTCCCTGGTGACATTGTTTGAAATCACAATAGTAAGTTCCACATATATGCTGATGATACCCTGCTCTACCTTGCCACCATCTCTCTTGATCCCGATACTGTTTCTAAAATGTTACACTGCATGGCCAACATTTAGTGTTAGATGAGCGTAGATTTCCTCCAATTACATTTTTGGGAGACAAAACCATTGTCTTTGGTCCCCATCACAGATTGTTCCCTAGAGACCAACCCCACTCCTTTTCCTGGCAACTGTCTGATGCTGAACTGTTTGCAACCTTGGGGTCATATGTAACTAAAGGTGGGCTTCCAACTACACATCACTCCATCACCAAGACTACCTACTTCCACTTTCATTATATCAACTGCCTCTACCCTTGGCATAGCTCATCTGTTGTTGAAACCTTTATCCATGCTTTTGTTACCTCTAAACTGACTACTTTGCTACAGACCTCCCATCCTCTGTAAACTTGAAGTCATCCAAACCTTTGCCACCCATATCCTAACTAGCACCAAAATCTGTCCGCCCGCCCATCATCCCTCAGTTTGCTAATTTACATTGACTCCCAATCTGGCAAAATTCCAATTTTAAAATTATTATCCATATTTCAAATCTCTTCATGGCTTCGCACAACCCCATCTCTGTCCCTTCCTCCAACCCTATAACCCCCAGAGATCTCTTCAGCCTTCATACTCTCAGCTTAATCATTGGTTGCCATGTTGTCAGTTGCTCAGACACTAAGCTCTGGAATTCCCTCCTAAACCTGTCTCTCTCTAATCTAGTTTTTCTCCGTTACGAAACTCTTTGAAACCTTGCTCTTAATCGAACTCATCTGCTCTTATATGACCTTCCGAGCTGTAACGTCCGAATGTGTTTAATTTTTTTCATAATGCTCCTGTGAATCATGAGACATTTAACTACGTTCAAAGTGCAATATAGATACTGGCGTGTTTTCCGTTGGTAGCCGGCTTAACCGCCCCCACGGGGGTCACCTTCGGCAGGACTGAAAACTCCTGCTGGCAGGAAGGGCCAGCAAATCCCACCCAAGATTGCATAGGCTACTGTTCATAAAATCCAATTTGTTCAAATCATAGGTAGCTTATCTTTCCCCCCCACAATTTGGTGCCCCATTTCTCAGTAAAGTGTCTATGTTGTACATGAATGTCACAATATAAATGGACGTTACTGTTGTTGATTTAAATAGCTGATAAATAATTTACACACCACTTTGCACTTTATAGGTACAAATGCTTGATTGATCAGTGCTCTAAGTGGGTTGGAACTCGATCACAATTGAGATATGATTGAGTTAGCAGATAAACAAGCATTCTGAAATCCTGCAGTAATGTATTGTTGCACAATCACATCAATTCCCAGGCCATAGAATATGCATCGGGATTACTTTTGGGTCGGTGCATCTAAATAGAGTGGGCAAGCCAGAATAACAAGACCATGTCTTGGTGCATCAGACATTTATCCAAGGTTTGTTATTTTAAACGGGTAAACATTGAAAAAATCCATGGAGGAAACTCCCTTTTTTCTTGATTCATAACAAAATAAAGAGACTAATGCAGGCTCTTGAAACCATTAAGCAAAAATATGTAAAATGATTAAATATATGTAATTTTGGGAAATGTAAATGTTTTCAAGAGTACAAACATGTGCATTGTGTAAAAGGTAAAGAAACTTTATGGAGCAAATAGCAGTCAGAGTGAATCATCTTTATTCTCAAATATTTTAGGGCAGCTTTCTTTTACAAAATAATGCAACAGGGTTATTCGTCTTGGGTTTTCTGCGGCACTTTGTAGAGCATGATATTAGATTAATTATTCATTGGTCTTGGGACATTTATATATGTTGTAAGAAGCTGTTAGAGTAAATAATGAATTGTGGTACTGTGTTGAATCCACAATAAGTCGAACGCATAGACAATAGTAAAAATTCTGATCAAGGGGTGGGATTCTCCGTCGGCGGGATTCTCTCCTTCCCCAGCAGCGCACTCACGCCTGTGGATTTCCCGACAGCGTGGGGGTGGCCACAGTGGGAAACCCGATTGGCCAGCTGCCGGGATGGAGGATCCCACTGCCGGTGGGGAGGGGCACCCACCAGAAGAAGGGTATGACAGGACGGAGAATCCCACCCAAGATTTATTTCAAAACAATCCCACTCCCCTCAGGGTCTCCTTCCCCAACCTGCACCTAGGCCGGGGTTTTTATACAGCTGGAGCTCGCCTCATAGAGGGGAAGCCCCGCTCCCTTAAAGGGGAAGTCCCGCCTCCTTAAAGGTGAAGTTCATTTTCCAGGGTGGTCACAGGAAATCATATTGCCCTGATCCCGGGATCAGTATGTTGTCACCCATTGGGGTGACAACATACTCTTTCCAACTAAATCTGAAGCTGGAAGAACTATGGAATTCCAGTTCATATGAACTGCCAACAGCCTTGGAATAAATGGTTTACGCAGTGGTACTGGTCCTTGATACATATCTGTTTGCTTTTGAGGGGAGGTGCATTTGCCTTTTATTCTGTGAGGGTTATGAGCAACATTGTGCTGAAACAATCCTAATTAGACCAGCAGATCAAACTGTAAATGAACTGTTACATTACACGGGGTCTGCCAAACTGTTAATGACCCATGGCTAACAAAAGGTGCCAGCATGAATGAGTCCTAAAGGTCTTCTGCGGAAATGAAATAAAATGACTAATAGGCCATTTATATCGCATTGCTTTCATCGATGTGAGGTAGCTTTGAATTCAAAATAAGTGACACAGACTGGGAGTGAGGTCAGACTGAACTCGAGCAAAAGTCCATTGGGAGGAACTGGGTTTCCTTTGCATGGTTGGTAAAAGTGCACCAGGTGCAAACCAAACGTTTTAAACTTCATTCTTCAGTTGGAAAGCCTGCTATTCTTTAACATCAAGAATAAAACTTTGTTTCAGACCTGAGTGAATGTAATTCTGTGCATGTTGGTAGCGATGCTTTGTATATGTTTGTAACCATGGAGACATAGAATTCAACATGGTATTGTCAATATAGCTTGATGATTCAAAACAGTATTGATCCAAGCAAAGGCTTTTCTCAAACCAGTACAACTGACATAATTTCATCCAACAGATTATCATGCATTAAGTAGGGTGCTCTTTCCAAGGGCTGGTGCAGACTCGATGGGCTGAATGGCCTCCTTCTGAACTGTAAATTCTATGATTCTATAGATAGGTTCTTGATTAATAAGGGGATCAGGGGTTATGGGGAGAAGGCAGGAGAATGGGGATGAGAAAATATCAGCCATGATTGAATGGCGGAGCAGACTCGATGGGCCGAGTGGCCTAATTCTGCTCCTATGTCTTATAGTCGTATTGCCTTATGCAGTGTGATATTTTGTATATTATATGTGCTATGTGGGCTCGAAGTAGGGATCATTTGTTCCTCAGTCTGGATGAAGGGATCTTCAGACTTCTGTATCTTCAGCCTGATGGAAGGGTCTGGAAGAAGGCAATGCCTGGGTGTGAGGGGTCTCTGACAATGCTGTCTGCCTTCCTGAGGCAGCGGGAGGTGTAGACAGAATCAATGTGGGGTGGGGGGGGGCAAGCTTGTGCGATGCGTTGGGCTGTGTTCACCACACTCTGCAGTTTCTTGCGATCTTGGGCCGAGCAGTTGCCATACCAGGCTGTGATGCAGCCGGAAAGGATGCTTTCTATGGCACATCTGTAGAAGTTTGTGAGAGTTGATGCAGACATGCCAAACGTCTTTTGCTTCCGTAGGAAGTAGAAATGTGTTGGGCTTTCTTGACTTTGCATCAACATGAGTGGACCAGGACAGACTGTTGGAGGTGGTGACCCCCAGGAACTTAAAGCTATCGATCATCTCCACTTCAGAGCCATTAATGCAGAAGGGAGTGTGTGTCGTAGGGCAGCAAGGTAACACAAGTGGATAGCACTGTGGCTTCACAGTGCCAGGGTCCCAGGTTTGATTCCCCGCTGGGTCATTTTCTGTGCGGAGTCTGCACATTCTCCCCGTGTCTGCGTGGGTTTCCTCCGGGTGCTCCAGTTTCCTCCCACAGTCCAAAAACGTGCAGATTAGGTGGATTGGCCATGATAAATTGCCCTTAGTGTCCAAAAGTGTTAGGAGGAGTTATTGGGTTACGGGATAGGGTGGAAGTGAGGGCTTAAGTGGGTCGGTGCAGACTCAATGGGCCAAATGGCCTCCTTCTGCACTGTATGTTCTATGTATGCTTCCTGAAGTCAATGATCAGTTCCTTGGTTTTGCTGACATTTAGAGAGAGGATGTTTTCGGTACACCATGCAACCAAGTGATCTATCTCCCTTCTGTAGTCTGACTCATTGATGTTTGAGATTTGACCCACCACAGTCATATCATTTACAAACTTATAGATCGAATTGGAGTTAAATCTTGCCACATAATCGTGAAGAGGGAGTGTGTATAGGGAGTACAGTAGAGGACTGAGCACACATCCTTGCGGGGTCCCGGTGTTGAGGACTACTGTGGAGGAGGTGCTGTTACCTATCCTGACAGATTGCAATCTGTCGGTCAGGGAGTCAAGGATCCAGGTGTACAGGTAGGGGTCAAGTCCAAGATTGCAGAGTTTGGTTATTAGTCTTGTCGGGATAATGGTGTTGAAGGCAGAGCTGTAGTCTATGAACAGTAATCTGACGTAGAAACGGTACCAATATAGCCAACAAATTACCAGAAAAAAAGTTGTGGGCCTCAGTACTCCAGATATCCCACAAAACAACAGGCACAACTAGGGTCCACATGGGTATCCATAGCCACACCTTTCGTTTGGAGGAAGTGAGCCGAGTTGAAGGAGAAATTGTTCAATGAGAGCACAAGCTCAGCCAGCGGGAGGATGCTGGTGGTGGCTATGTAAGGTTCAGGCTTCATTTCAAGGAAAAATCAGCCCTCCGACTCTCCTGATGGAGAAGGGAGGTGTAGTAGGATTGGACGTCCATGGTGAAGGGGAGGTGATTAGGGCCAGAGAATTCCTGCAGAACAACATGAGCATGGAGGCAAAGGCAACAAAAAAAGAGGTCAACATCATGCCAAAACTGAAATTCACGAGCTGGGGGTATAAGGAGATAAAACGGAGTTCTTTTCTGAGCACAGTAGAAGGGATGGGGTCAGAGGGAAGGGGAGGAAGCAATGGGAGGGGCACCTCTTGTACCAAAGAACAATACAGCACAGGAACAGGCCCTTCGGCCCTCCAAGCCTGTACCGGTCATGATACCAACCTTGGCCAAAACCCTCAGCACTTCCTTGTACCGTAACCCTTTATACCCATCCTATCCATGTATTTGTCAAGCTGCCTTTTGTACGCTGTTAATGTACCAATAAGTTGTTGGAGCTTCTTGTTAAGTCGTCAGATCAGACAAAGAATGAAATTCAACTGGGAACAAGGACAGCTTTGAGATAGGATGAGTTGATGTTGCTGGAGAGATAGGTCAAGTGTGTATAAGCAGCGTTGAATAGCACTGCATCTCAGGTTGCAGTGCGAACAGCAGTCCAAAGAAAATTGCATGCCTTGGAGATATCTGTGATGCTGAATGGATTCAAAGCATGCATGTTGGAGCTTCAGTTGGAATCCACGTGGGGTAAGTCGGCTTCATAACGTACTGATTTCAAAATTAATAAGTTGATAAATGCTAACCAATGCTTTTCAATGGGAGTGTTAGGGTGAATTTCTTGATATTCCAGTCAAATATTCTTCTGCCTGATTTTACAATGCGGATATATACCAAACTGCCAGGTCATTACCAATACTCCCTGTGATTAGCTGGAGAGGAAGGGAATTACATTTCCCAGGCACAGTTATCCTTTTATTTGTCCTTCCCCGACACAGGGGCTGTTATTTCCTGTGACTCTATTGAGCAAAATGGGGTTTAAACCAAAGTCCACATTTCTCCAAGATATTGGCGCGATTTAACACAACAAAACAGAGTCCGTTTTGGGTGCCTATCACCGGGTCTTTCTCAGCGGCGACATGAGAGCCGGGAAAGACCCCGCTGTCAAACGGGACCCTTGTTTTTTACTGGCTTCAGTCAGAATGCCCCACCGGCTGCACTTAACTCACGAGCTGAGCCCAGGTCCCAGCAGGAGTGCCAGGGTACCACCTTGCCCAGAGCCTGACCACCCATGACCTCCGATGGCCTGGAAGAACCCCCCCCAGGTGTGGGCCAGTGCTAAACGGTGCCATGGTGAGTTCTCCCAGACACGGGCGTTCGTTCCCAGGCCTTGGGACAATCGGGCGCAGAAATATTTAAATCAGCCTAATGGCTCACTTAAATATGTTCATCTGGATTTCGCCCTCGCTGGGCGAGATCTGGATCGCGATGTCTCGAGTGATCTCATTAGATCTCGCGAGGTGTTCCAAGCATTGCAAATCTCGAGAGACCCCTCGCAAGATTTAATGGCCTCTCATGTCACCAAGTCGGGCACGACGAAGCCGTTCGATTGTGCCCATTATTTTTTCGTGCTGCAATTCACAATGATACCCTGGCATTGTTTTGAAATGCTTCAGCATTTAAAATAATTTTGAGACATGGATGTAGATTTTTCTGATCTTGCCCTTGGGATATTGTTTCAGCTGAATGTCTCACATCGAAGAAAGTCAAATGACAAGGATCACAGACCTGTCGAGAAGCCCACCTAACTTTCTGTCCATTTATATTCTTTAGCTTCGTAACTTGAGGAGCAGCGACGTAACTATAATGTGCACTATTTTTTTGGCAAACTACTGGAAAATTAGTAATCTCCAGTTGCCACAAAATCAACCACCCTATACTGACGCATCACATGTTCACATCCATTATTGCAATTAATTTGATTTTGTGATTCATTCAGGCACATGAGACAGTTGAACTTCCATTGACTTAAAGTGAAGAAACTAATCATATTATATAACCCAAGCAAAACTATAGGTTAACAATGGCCTCGAGGCATTCTGTTCAACATTTAGCGTAGGTTTGCGAAAATATAAAATTAACACTGCAATTACAGGTTAGATCGCCTCAAAATTGACTCCCATTCAGGCTTGCTGAAAGGGAATGCAGATCAGAGAACTGGGTGCAGAGGTCTCTGCTCCTATTTTTTTCAGATTTAGGATTTTCTACAATGAATTTTTAAGATTGGAAAATGAGAAGCAACATGAATTGGGCACACTAACCTCTGTGATCAATTGCCTAATCTAAGAGGAGCACTTTCACTTATGGGGGTCCCCACATCACACCCTGCCCTCTGGTGTGGTGGAGGCCCACTCCCAATGATTTTGGGCCCCACCCCTAATGATGTTATGGGCCAACCACAATGACGTCAATGCCCTCCTGACCACCCGGTCCACCCTCAGCATAATGCAAGGCACAGAAACCCCAAATCATTACTTTACAGAATTCTGTAGTGTTCTTTAACTTAAGCCAAAAAACAAACCTTCACTGTTGATAAATTATTTCAAATGCACAATATGCAAGGTGTAGAAGCCCCAAATCACCGCTGACAGACTGCTGTAGTGCTCTTTAACTTATGACAACAACAAACTTGCACTGTAATTGTTAAATTGAAATCCAAGCTTACATGTTGTCAGCATGACGGTGGAGATGGTCAATATTGTATCTGTGTCTTGAGGCGAGCAAACATGAGCTGGCTGATGAGCAATGGGGATGGAGAAATCAACCGATTATATGACTGCAGCAAAGCACAGGCCAGTGCAGGATAGAATGAGCCTGAAAAAGTCCAGTACCGGGGCAAATACTCCAATGTAGTTGAATGCCCAGTCCAAATCTAATATCAATGGCTTTGCTGGCAACTGTCTGGCAGGATTCATTTCTTTAATTGTCCAGAAGAGTAAGAAGAGACTTTCTGAAGGCCAGTAAAGAGAGATGGGGGAGGGCGGTTACTTACCGGTTAGAACTGTATGTATGAGATGACGGTCCTTCCGAGATTCCTGTTCGTGTTTCAATGTCTCCCCATCTTTATTCCGCGTTTTTTTTAAACGGGTCAACAAAGTGATCTCTGGCTTTGTTTAGGCGGGCAAGGAAGGTAATGCTTGAGCTGAGTTGGGGAGAGGGCGTGTTGGCATTGCCTAATTTCAGTAACTATTACTGGGCGGCGAATATAGCCATGATCAGGAAGTGGGTTGGGAGAGGGGGGGGTGGGGGGGGGGGGTCGGCTTGGGAGCGTATGGAGACGGCTTCATGCAAGGGCACCAGTTTGGGAGCATTGGTAACTGCGCCTCTGCCGTTCCCGCCGGCACAGTACTCCACCAGCCCCGTGTCAAAGTCTGGGGGCACTGGAGGAGACGTGTGGGAACAGGGGGAACATCGGTCTGGTCACCAATATGTAATAATCACCGGTTTGCCCCGGGAAGTATGGATAGGGGTTCTGGATATGGCGGAGAGCAGAGATTGAGAGGATGGGGGATAT
This sequence comes from Scyliorhinus torazame, assembly GCF_047496885.1. Taxonomy (NCBI): domain Eukaryota; kingdom Metazoa; phylum Chordata; class Chondrichthyes; order Carcharhiniformes; family Scyliorhinidae; genus Scyliorhinus; species Scyliorhinus torazame. The sequence continues at coordinate 125,178,281 of NC_092709.1, forward strand.
ATTTATAGAGGGGAGCTTTTCGAGTGTGAGGGCACGGGAGGAGAAGTTTCGGTTGTCGAGGGGAAACAAATTCAGGTATCTGCAGGTGCAGGAATTCCTACGTAAACAGGTGTCAACCTTCCCACTCCTACCATTAAGGGGGATTCAGGAAAAGGTAGTTTCTAGAGGGTGGGTAGGAGAAGGGAGCGTCTCGGTCATTTATCAGCAACTTATGGGGTCAGAGGAGACGCAGACCAAGGAGCTGAAGCACAAGTGTGAGGAGGAGCTGGGAGAAGAGATAGAGGATGGTCTATGGGCGGAGGCGTTGAGTAGAGTCAACGCGTCCGCAACATGTGCCAGGCCCAGCCTGATACAATTTAAGGTCGTTCACCGGGCTCACCCGGATGAGCAGATTCTTTGGGGTGGAGGACAGGTGCGCAAAATGTGTGGGAGGACCAGCGAACCATGTCCACATGTCCTGGGCATGTCCGAAGCTTAGGAGATTTTGGCAGGGGTTTGCAGATGTCATGTCCACGGTGTTAAAAACAAGGGTGGCGCTGAGTCCAAAGGTGGCGATTTTCAGGGTGTCGGAAGACCCGGGAATCCAGAAGGAGAAAGAGGCAGACGTTCTCGCCTTTGCTTCCCTGGTAACCCGGAGATGGATACTATTAGCTAGGAGGGACTCAAAGCCCCCGAAGTTGGAGACCTGGCTATCGGATATGGCTAACTTTCTCTATTGAGAGAAAATCAAGTTCACCTTGAGAGGGTCACTGTTAGGATTCGCCCGGAGGTGGCACCCGTTCCTCGACTTCTTCGCGGAAAATGAATCGTCAGCAGAAAGGGAGGGGGGTGTTAGTTTAGCTTAGAGTAGGGAGTTAATAAAGGTGGGAGCTGTAAGGGAGGGAGACGGCTTTTGCACTATGTTTATAGTTTCATGTACATTGTTTATTGTGTTGTTGTTATAATACCAAAAAATACCTCAATAAAATGTTTATTAAAAAAAAAGAACTGTATGTATGTGACCACCAGCCGTTGTATCAAACCAGCACATGTTGTCTCTTGAAGAACAGAATTTGGACTGGAGAACATTGTAGACGGACAGAATTTTTAGATTTTCTTGCTTTGCAGTTGTTTGCAATGTAGATGGCTTTTCCTCTGCACTTTTATTTATCAATCACATCATCATAGGTAAAACCTTGTAAGGATGCATTTTCGATTGTCAGTATTGCTGAACTTGTCAGATGTTCCCGATTCATCGTACTTTGCAGATTATTTTTCACTCTTTTCAATACTGAGAAAGAATATTCACAAAAGCATTTATGATGGGTATTGTTAAAAAGATTTTCAGAATGGTTTCCACATTGTCTGCAAACCATCACGCACAAATCTGTATAAATCAGCTGGTGATCTCGAAGCATAAAGCTCACCATTATCGATTCAATTAATGAATTGTTTCACTTCATCTTCAAAACGATTTGTGTCTATGTCCTCCCGGTAGAATTCAATTAGCCTCTGACTGCAGCAGTTCTTAGAACCTCATCCAAACGTTTGTTGACAAGCAAGCAAAATAATTCAATCGTCTTCTTCAGAGATTCATTTCTACTCTGCAATTGCACCATTATTGTGTCGCAAATAACATTGACAATCTCAACGGTGATGTTCCATTTCCCTTTTAAAGTGATTACATTGGACTGAATTCTCTGGCCTCCCAGCTGCCTGTTTCTCGGTGGCAGAGGGGTTGTGCCATTCTCTGGCAGCAGGACTCTCTGCTGCCACCTCTGTCAATGGGAATTGCCATGGGGAAACCCACACACAGGGGTGCACTGCTGGCAGGATCAGAGAATCCTGCTGCCAGGGAATTCCAGCTGCAGTCTCCAGTTTTGTCAAAAAGTAATTTCCTGTGGTCTTGTACGCTTCGCAACATCAGAGGGACTGGTATTCTTTATTAATGTTAGTGCCTCTGCTTCCACTGAGGTCGAGTCATTTTGAACTTTGTTGACAAAACTTCGAATTGAGGTTAACAATTGTGAAGTATTCAATAAGGTCGGATCAACATTTTTTGCAGCGATTTGCTGACTGTATTAAATTTTTGAAGTAAATGATTCCACAAAACGATAAAAAACAGCAATTTCATACTTTTCAAACTTCTCTGCTCAGAATTCTGCTTCAGCTTTCACACGTGGTTTCTCTGAATTTGATTTGGCAATGTCTCTTAAATAGTCCTTTATATCCACAAAGTTCAATCTCAAAGCCAGAACAGCATCTACACAAGCGGACCAGCTGGTGTCACAAATTCTTTTAACCGTCAAATATTTTCCACGTACCTGCTCCAAGCGTGATTGCAGCATATTCCACCGATGCGTGGAAACTGAAAAGCAGGCATACAAGTTTTGAACAAAGTCAAAAAAGTATGGCTGCCTCACATAGTTCAGTTGCTGCCTGGCAAGATTAAATTAAAGGGGCGGCATGTGGCGCAGTGGATAGCACTGGGACTGCGGCGCTGAGGACCCGGGTTCAATTCCCGGCCCTGGGTCACTGTCCTTGTGGAGTTTGCACATTCTCCCCATGTCTGCGTGGGTTTCACCCCCACAACCCAACGATGTGCAGGCTAGGGGGATTGGCCACACTACATTGCCCCTTAATTGGAAAAAATTAATTGGGTACTCTAAATTTTTTTTTTTTTTATATTAAATTAAAGGAGTAACTGGGACATGGAATGAATAATGCACAGGGGTTTGCATCATTCAGTCTTGCTTGTTGACCCAAATATTTTCCTGCCATATTTGCAGCATTATCGAAGGTCTGCCCACGACAATTATTAATGTCAAAACATAAATTTGAAATTATATCCAAAACCGTTGTTCCCAGGCACAAAGAAATGTGTGATTGTAGTCGCTGGTCACATATCTTAAAATTAATGTTAATTTGTCCACATGGCTCATATCTGGTGTTGAATCAACTCGAATGTATTTGGCATCTTTGACTTCATTATTTAATTGGTTCCTGAGCTGCACTGCCATTATAGTGATGAAGTCATCATAGGTTCTATGCATTAAAAAGTTGGTCTTCCCTGAGACACAATATTAATAACTTTTCAAATGATCTTTCAGAAGCTTGTCAAATTTACTGAGATGTTCAACGCAGGCAAAAAAAAAACCTCTTGAATCTGACACTGATGACTCATCATGTCCCCTCAGAGGTAGTCCCAAGGAAGACAGTGGTTTGCCTGTGGCAACAACACATCTTAGCACTTTCCTCCAATAAGAACACTCCTTTTCAAACTGAGCCGATTACGCAGAATCAATACTTCCAGATAATTTACATCTTTGAATGAATGCACATATAACCTTAATTTGACTTTTGGAAGTTTCATGATCAGCAATATCCCTTCCATCATTTCTCTAGTGAGAGTACCTATCGACAAATGATTGTTTCCCTTTACTAGAGTCAGAGAATAATTTGCAAACACTTGATCACTGCAGTCAGACAAACTAAGGAAGAGACCCTTCCAGAAGATGCTTGCGCTGTGAGGTAGCAGTGCTAACCACTACACCCCGTGCCACCCCTAACACTTCTGCCATCATCACAGCAGTCTAAATCCCACCCCAGGACGAAGTGAAGAAGACACTTGATGAATTGTGCTATAAATAACAGTGAAACAGAATGCCCGGAGGCCTTGTTCATCATGGCCGGGGTAGACTACCTTAGAGGTTTATGAAAAAAATCAACCACTGGTTGAAGTCCCCGGCCATGATGAACAAGGCCTCCGGGCATTCTGTTTCACTGTTATTTATAGCACAATTCATCAAGTGTCTTCTTCACTTCGTCCTGGGGTGAGATTTAGACTGCTGTGATGATGGCAGAAGTGTTAGGGGTGGCACGGGGTGTAGTGGTTAGCACTGCTACCTCACAGCGCAAGCATCTTCTGGAAGAGTCTCTTCCTTAGTTTGCCTGACTGCAGTGATCAAGTCATCTGATTGACCTAGAAGGGGAAACGGCAGATAAATGTTACCCTGTGGTGCAATGCATCACAAGCTTGTCATGCTGAGTGTGTGACAGAGTGAGAAAGAGAAAAGGAAGGGGAAGGTGTCTAAACACTTCCAGTCTCACCATCTCTGATGCTGTGTTTCATTTTTCCAATGCTTTTAATGGTTTGCAATGCTCCTTCAAGAAGATTGGAAGTGGATTAATATATGTCCTATGCAAAGACTTTCAAAATGTTTCAGGGAGCTTGCCATAGTGCTCATGGTAGCAGACAGAAAAAGCAAGTGAGAACAAGAAGAGATAGCTTTATGTGCAATAGCACCTTTAGATGGTGCCTGCACAATTGCAAAGAAGGTGACATGAAATTTTCCCTGATCACTTATGGAGTCATGGTAAGTGGAGAAGAGAAAGTTTGAAAGTACTGAAGCAAAGCATGAATCTACAGGGCTATGCAGTCCTGGTCAGGTCATTAACTTCTTTCTTTCGTGCCATCAAATCCTGGAGACAATGTTGATGACATTAATGTTTTCCACCATTTCTCTTCATGCCCATTCACTTATTAAGGAAGAGGGTTTTTTCCCCCGGTGCTGAATTTCTGTTTCGCCCTCTCTTTGGAAATCATTGGGAGCCGTACTGGAATTTATCGCACCTTTGCAAGTCTGTACTGGTATATCAAGGGGCAGAGAGTCGATATTACTCAATTCTTCATGTTATGACCCCCTGGGAAGTAGGGGAGTGTGCACCATCTGGTTCCCATTAACACATAACGAGTATGAAATCCCCTGGTAATTGGGGGTGGAGCTTCCCCCTTAACAGGGAAGGCTCCACAGTATAAAAGCCCTGGCCTGGGTCCAAGTTGAGGTGGGTGACCCTTGAGGGAGAGGGAGAGGGAGAGGGAGAGGGAGAGGGAGAGGGAGAGGGAGAGGGAGAGGGAGAGGGAGAGGGAGAGGGAGAGGGAGAGGGAGAGGGAGAGGGAGAGGGAGAGGGAGAGGGAGAGGGAGAGGGAGAGGGAGAGGGAGAGGGAGAGGGAGAGGGAGAGGGAGAGGGAGAGGGAGAGGGAGAGGGAGGAGTTTAGTATCTTAATAAAGCTCTGTCTTTGTATCCTACCGTGCGTCCTCTGAGTGTTTCTCGCCCATCGGATTCAACACTTTAACTTCTCATTGAGGCTAAATTTGTTTTTTTGCAAAGAGGCCCGAAACACTAACAACTACATTTATTGGCTTTTTAATTTGTTTCAGTGGTTATCCACAGTCTGCTTGCTGATTCAGTTATTTTATTTACAGGCCATCTGAATCCCAAGAACTTGTCATACTTAGCACTGCTAAGAATGTTTACTCTTATGTTGTCTTGGATCTCACAGACAGCAAGGAAGCATTTTAACTGCTGCATATCAGACATCTTTTATTATTTCATACAAACCACTTGAAAATGAGAAATCAAATAAACAAATAAGTATTAAACCGAGCCAGACCATTTTGTTGCAGCTTCAAAAGCTGAATGATAGATTTCCTGATAGCCAGTTACAAAAACAAATGTTCTGCGTGACTCTCGGAGATGATAGACAGCATCGAGCTTCGACAATTTGCTTATAAGCAGTCAAATCAAAGCAAATCACTGAGAATGCTGGAAATCGGGGGTGCAATTCACCGGAAAGATTTCAAAGTAACATTTTGGGCGTGTTTCTCGATGGCTGCGTTGGCAAGCTCGTGGCCTGTATTCCATGGCAGTTAGTGCCACAAATGTGTCCTCAAGCGCCTCTCGCCATTACTGGCTTCCTCACCGTCTGATTCGCCAGACCTGTGCCTCAACTTCTTGCCGCTAATAAGAGGGAGCTGTTTTTAAACGTTCTTTCACAACTCTCTCTTAGTCAACACACAAGCATGGCAGCGCGGAGACCTGCTCCTTGTTTTGGCGATGCCAGCCTCACAAGGCTTCCCGACACTTTGAGTGAAAGGCGGGGCATCCTGTTCCCCCGAAGGGATTGGAAGAGCAGCAGGGCCAGCAATGCCACCTGGGAGGCAGAGGCAACAGCTGTCAGCACGGGCAGCATGACCAGGACGGACCGCCATCCAATGTCGGGACAATTCCAACCACCTCAATTGAGCTGCAAGAGTAAGTTACCATCTCTCTTCTGACATCAGTTCCGCCTGCCACCCCCCAATTCCCAAACCACTGCCCTCCCCATAAATCGCTGGCTGACACCTCGCGCCCCCCCCACATCCGATCTTCATGCTTTTTCCTCAGAACACCCTGGTACCCACCAGCACAGCCCTTTCAAGTCCAGGTGCAGTGACCACATATGCCACCTGCTATAGACCCCCCCCTAACCCATCAAGCATGCGGCTCACCATTACCTCTCTTTGTCCCCGTAGGGAAAGAAAGCCCATATTGAGCGGGAAAGGTCGAAGACCAGGGGCTGGATGTCAGAGATCTGCGTCCTCACCGCATTTCAGGAAGTGAAGTGTCATACACCCCCCCCCCCCATCTGCATCAATGGTTCCGAGGTGAACAGCTTCAAATTCCTAACTGGGCACATCATTAACAATCTGTCATGGTCCACCCACTTTGATGCTACGACCAGTGCCTATTCTTCCTCAGGAAACTAAGGAAATTAGGCATGTCCACATTGACCAATTTTTAGTGATACACCATAGAATACATCCTATCTGGCTGCATCGCAGCCTGTTATGGCAATTGCTCAGCCATCTTCAGGGAACGCAGAAACTCCGGGGGTAGGGGGCTGATTTTCTGTGCAGTGGGGGTGAGATGCGGATAGTCTACGATGCGGGGGGGGGCATGGGGAGCTGCTTTGTGCTGCGGTGGGGACAGTGGCCAGCCACGGAACTTCGCTATCGTGCCGCCTGCTCAAAATGGTAGACTGATTGCAGGATTCCCTCGGGAATCCCTCGTATTCCTCGCCATGCAGAAATTTGCATGGTGAGGGATACTGAAGGGAGTGCAAATCCGTTCCAATTCACATCTGTTGGGAGAAGATGGTCTTCCGAACGGAGAGTCCCCGCCAGAGTTAATGTTCCCAGTCCATATGACTCTTCTGCAGAAGACTAGAAACATTAATTCTGTTTGTCACTCCACAGGAGCTGTCAGACATGCTGCGTTTATCCAGCATTTTCTGTTTTTATATGCCGAGAAGTAGCGTAATGTGAGCAGCTCGGTCAGTTTGAGATTTGGAAACATTTGGGAAGGCAAAGGTGCGTCTACTGCAAACTGCTTATAATCATCAACTCAGCATATATGAAAGATCTTGCTTTTTAAATTTGATGCATCAGCACCAACAGAACATCTTGTCGGGGGGGATGTATATGGGAAAGTCATTAAATCTGTGCGTGATAATTTCTAATTATTAACAAAGATTATTCTGATCGAAAATATTCTATTTTAGCATTCCATTCACGTGAACCATTATGTCAAATTCTTGAAGGATATTCGCAGTTAGCAAGCCGTATGTACTGTAAATTCTTGAAGGATATTCGCAGTTAGCAAGCCGTATGCACTGTAAATTCTTGAAGGATATTCGCAGTTAGCAAGTTGTATGCACTATCGTATAAAGCAACAGCAAATATGTGTGCCAAGTGTCATATCCTCTTATAGCATATCTGTTATAGAATGAAATATTGTCAAATGCCTAAAAGCAATAATTGCCGAGCTGCTGAATACAGAAAGCATGCTAAATATATGCACACATTGTTTGTCATTAATAGTTCAAACATTCAACTTTGCAGGTTGACAGATAGAAGTGTACACATGCGGCACAAACAGATTCTCTTTTTAAATTCATTTTTAACTTCCAGCAATGGTAAGCCTTAGCTTTTTCAAACTCCTGGAATGTTGCCAATATTGTTATGTCAGTTAAGACTACATACTATGAAAAAAGCGATGTTGAAGATGTGAACTTCTGTTCATCACGGGAGGAAAATGAGAGGGCAGAATTCAGAGGGCTCGATCGCTGCAGGTGCAAATCCCATTACGGCCATTAAATCGGGCAAAAGGGCTTTAACGGGATTAGCGCTGACGGGATCTCGGTTTCAGACCTTCCCCGCCACTGACGTGATCAGGTTCATCTCAGAAAGTGCGTAAACCCGATATCCATGAATTTCAATAGAATTAAATATTCTTAAATGGCTTTACGCCCTAATGTCTGCCTGCACTGGATCGTCTCTTCCACCACCACCCCCCCCCCCACCCTAACTCTCCAGTGGCGTGACGTCACACCGTCACAAATCACTACTTGTTTTCAAAAATTAGAACCAGTGGCAATTGTGGTGTTGGGTGCTCTGAGGTACAGTTGAACCTACACGGTTGCAATTGGTACAACGCTGTTTTATTCCAACTTGCTATTTACAGATTTGCTTGATACTCTGCACGTGGTGACTCCCTGAGTGTGTTGTTAATCAGGTCCTGTTCTTGTCCTGGTCTCTAGATGGACTAGCCACCAGGTGTCGTGTTTCTTGTCTTATCCTGTCTCTGTCCTTGTCTGTGATTGGCTGTCGTGTTATGTGTGCTAATTTGTCTGTTGGTCTGTCTATCATGATGTGTGTGTTTGAATATCATGACATCCCCCCTTTTTTTACAAGATTATGTGCCTACGTGGTTATAAATATGAATATGTCCTGAGTGCAGCTAAAAGTGTGTGCGCGTGATATTTACAGCATGTACATGTGTCGTAACTATATACATGGGGCGATGTCGGGTGTGTCATGCTAACGAGGTTGTACCATAACAAAACAAGAAAAAAACTTTGAAGTGTGGTCCGGTCAAACGAGATCTGGAATGATAAAACAGTAACATGTTACAATACAATAGTTGCTAAACTTTGACGTGTGAACAGTCTCATAGGTCCAGTCTAGTAGGTGTGCGACGAATTCGGGTTGACCGCCTCAAGGGTGGGTCGAGAACCACCGGCTGAGGTGCGAGCCTGGCCACGGGTGGCGATAGAAGGGGCATGGTATATGGCAGCTCCACAAAGTCACTATCAGGAACCAGTGGAGGACCCGGCGTCTGTGTACTGTTCCGTTGCGAGCGTGGAAGGAGGCGAAGGGCTCGCAGATTGCGCCTACGCACGGATTCATCCGGCATGCGTACTAGGAATGAGCGGGGAGCCACGCGTCAGAGAACTTCGGCAGGTGCTGACGAGCCACCATCTGGTAGATGAATGCGGACTTTGTCTCCAGGGGCCAGGGGGGGAAGATCAGTTGCCCTTGTGTCGTACGAACTCTTCTGGCGATCACGCTGCAGTTGCATCTTATGCAGCACCGTAGCATGGTCTGTTGTTGGTGCCAGGATGGAAGGCACAGTTGTTCTGAGGGTGCGACCCATCAGCAGCTGTGCTGGCGAGAGACCCATGGCTAGCGGGGCCAAGCGATAGGCCAGCAGAGCGAGGTGAAAGTCCGATCCGGCAGCAGCAGCCTTGCAGAGGAGCCGCTTGGCAATGTGAACGCCCTTCTCCGCCTTTCCATTGGACTGGGGATGCAGAGGGCTGGACGTCACGTGTGTGAAGCCATACGAGGCGGCAAAGGACGACCATTCATGGCTGGCAAAACAGGGCCCATTGTCCGACATGACAGTCATCGGAATGCCGTGGCGAGCAAAGGTGTCTTTGCAGGCCCTGATGACAGCAGACGACGTCAGATCATGTAGGCGTATGACTTCTGGGTAATTGGAGAAGTAGTCCACTATGATGACATAGTCCATGCCAAGCGCGTGAAATAGGTTGACACCCACCTTCGCCCAAGGGGACGTCACCAGCTCATGGGGCAGAAGCGTCTCAGGAGGTTGCGCCGGCTAAAACCTTTGGCAGGTTGTGCAGTTGAGCACCATGTTGGCAATATCGTCACTGATGCCCGGCCAGTATACCGCCTCTCAGGCCCTCCGTCTGCACTTCTCGACCTCCAAGTGGCCTTTGTGTATTTGATTGAGAACCAGCTGGCGCATACTGTGCGGAATGACAATCCGAACCAGCTTCAGAAGGATCCCATCAATGGTGGCTAGGTCGTCCCGTACATTATAGAACTGCGGGCACTGCCCCTTGAGCCAACCTTCTGTCATGTGGCGCATCACTCACTGTAAAAGGGGGTCGGCCGCTGTCTCTCTGCGTATGCGGGCCAGACTGGAGTCGTTAGCCGGCAGATTTGCCGCTGTCAAGGCCACTTGTGCCTCGACTTGACATACGAACCCCTCCGCATCTGGTGGTGTACTCACTGCTCAGGATAGGGCATCCGCCACGATGAGGTCCTTCCCTGGAGTGTAGATCAGTTGGAAATCATACCTCCTGAGTTTAAGTAGGATGCGCTGGAGGCGAGGGGTCATGTCGTTCAGGTCCTTGTTTATTATGTTGACCAGGGGGCGGTGGTCAGTTTCGACCGTGAATCGTGGAATACCATATACATAATCGTGGAACTTGTCCAAACCAGTTAGCAAGCCCAGGCATTCTTTTTCGATTTGCGCGTAGCGCTGCTCTGTGGGGGTCATAGCCCGTGATGCATAGGCAACCGGGGCCCATGACGACGTGTCATCCCTCTGCAGGAGCACTGCTCCAATGCCGGATTGGCTGGCATCAGTTGAGATTTTGGTGGGACGAGACGTGTCGAAGAACGCCAACACTGGTGCCGTGGCAAGTTTGTGTTTGAGCTTCTCCCATTCCAGCTGGTGTATATGTTGCCACTGGAAGTCTGTAGATTTTTTTACGAGATGGCGCAGAGCCGTTGTGTGGGAGGCAAGGTTGGGAATGAATTTCCCGAGGAAGTTGACCATGCGCAGGAATCGTAGTACAGCCTTCTTGTCGGCCGGCTGCGGCATGGCTGTGATGGCGCTCACCTTGTCTGCATCCAGACGGACCCCTGACCGGGAGATGTGGTCCCCCAGGAACTTCAATTCGGTCTGGCCAAAGGCACACTTGGCTCGGTTGAGGCGCAGGCCATTTTCACCTTTGCGGGCAAAAACACGCTGGAGACGATGTATGTGCTCCTGCGGTGTGGTGGACCAGATGATGACATCGTCCACATATACGCGCACCCCTTTGATGCCTTCCATCATCTGTTCCATGATTCTGTGGAAGACCTCGGTTGCCGAGGTGATGCCAAATGGCATCCGGTTGTAGCAGAATCTGCCGAAAGGGGTGTTAAAGGTGCATAGCTTTCGGCTGGACGGGTCCCGTTGGATCTGCCAAAATCCTTTCGAAGCATCCAGTTTGGTGAATATCTTGGCTTGGGCCATTTCACTGGTGATTTCCTCCCGTTTAGGTATGGGATAATGTTCCCGCATAATGTTATTATTTAGGTCTTTAGGGTCTATACAGATGCGGAGTTCGCCAGAGGGCTTCTTGACACACACCATGGAGCTGACCCATGGCGTGGGCTCCGTGACCCTGGATAGGACCCCTTGGTCCTGGAGATCATGCAGCTGCAGCTTGAGGCGGTCTTTAAGTGGCGCAGGAACCCTGCAAGGTGCGTGAACGACCGGGATGGTGTCCGGTTTGAGGCGAATTCTGTATGTGTATGGCAGTGTTCCCATGCCTTCAAATGCCTCCTGGTGGTGAGCGAGGAGCGATTGTAGATTTGCGTTGAACTCAGCATCCGGGAAGTCAGATGTGTCGTCTGGAGAGAGAGACGGAATTCGCTGTACAAGGTGGAGAGCCTTACATGCCTGTGCGCCCAGCAAGGAATCCTTCGATGAGCCAACTATTTCAAACGAGAGTGTGGCCGTGTGCGTTTTGTGTGTCACCTGGAGCTGGCAGGATCCCATGGCCGGGATAACGTTCCCGTTGTAGTCGACCATCTTGCACCGGGATGGCTGGATAGGTGGTTTGACCTTCATGGCATGGAATGCTGAATACGCTATGAGGTTGGCGGATGCGCCAGTGTCCAGGCGGAAAGTGATCTGCGATCGGTTGACCGTCAGGGTGGCACTCCATTCATCGGCCGGATTGATGGTGTTGACGCGGTTCACATCAATGACCGCAACCCGGAAGGCATCTTGGTCATCTGTGTCGTTGGGTTGGATGTCCTGATGTGTGGGCTGGACGGTCCTCACGTGTCTGCGAGGTTGTCGGAGATGTGTAGGATCCATCGGTTGAGCCGCTCGACAGTAGGCAGCGTAGTGGCCCATCTTGCCACAGCGTAGGCATTGTCGGTTTTTTGCAGGACATTGCCCTTTTAAATGTGCAGCTCCACAGTTGCCGCACGTCATGATGTCATGGCGTTCGTTACGCCACTGCGCATGCACAGTTCGGTCTTGCATCGGCCGCGCCTGCGCAGTGCGTCCCTCGATGTTGCCGTTGGTTTTGCCGTGCACAAACGCGGGAGACCTCGAAAAGCGCGCGAAACGGTCGCCCGGGCCGCGGGCCGGGAGGTACTCGATTGCCTGGATGCGTTCGGCCTCGTGGGCGGCCTGGCTTGCCGATTCGATCGCTAGGGACCCCCTCCGTGCCGGTTCGGTCGCCTGAAATTGGGCAAAGCGGCTGGTCGCATTTTCATGGAGGACACAGGCTTCCACCGCAGATGTTAAGGTCAGGCCTTTAATTTTAAGAAGCTGCTGGCGTAGGCCACTGGAGGCAACGCCAAAAACGATCTGGTCCCGGATCATGGACTCTGAGGTGTTGCCGTAACCGCAGGTCTGCGCGAGTATGCGGAGGTGCGTCAGAAAGGGTTGAAAGAGCTCATCCTTACCTTGCAGGCGTTGCTGAAAGATATACCTCTCAAAGCTTTCATTTACCTCAACGTTGAAGTGCTGGTCGAGCTTGAGGAGGACCGTGTCATATTTGGATTGGTTCTCGCCTTCCGCAAACACCAAGGAGTTGTATACATCGATGGCGTACTGACCTGCGGTAGTGAGAAGCATGGCAATCTTTGTTTCGTCCGAGGCACCCTGTTTTTCGTTGGCTCACATGTACAGTTCAAATCGCTGCTTGAAGAGCTTCCAGTTGGTGCCCAGGTTCCCAGCGACTTGCAACTGCTGCGGTTTGTTGTTGATGTCCATGGCTCAGGATGGCAGATTTGCCGGCAGGTATCGATCCACTCACTTGGTAGCATGTGGTGTTGGGTGCTCTGAGGTACAGATGAACCAACACGGTTGCAATTGGTACAACGCTGTTTTATTCCAACTTGCTATTTACAGATATGTCTTGATACTCTGCACGTGGTGACTCCCTGAGTGTGTTGTTAATCAGGTCCTGTCCTTGTCCTGGCCTCTAGATGGACTGGCCACCAGGTGTCGTGTTTCTTGTCTTATACTGTCTCTGTCCTTGTCTGTGATTGGCTGTCGTGTTATGTGTGCTAATTTGTCTGTTGGTCTGTCTATCATGATGTGTGTGTTTGAATATCATGACAGCAATGACAACACCGGGGTCACGGAAGTGAATATGGCCCAGGTTCGGCTGGTGAGGGACAACCCAGGAACTGCTAGGTTGGCACGGCCAGGGACAGGCTCGTTGGGAAACCCCATTGGGGAGGGGTTCCCCTTGTGGGGGGGGCTTCGTTGTTGAGACGGTGGGTTTGTGCATGCATTGGAGTGGGGGGGCACCGGAATCTGTGGCAGAGAGTGGGGACAGTGCCAATGAGAGGTGGGAAGTGCCCCGATGCCAGCGGTAGGGGGGGGTCTGGTCATCCCAATGTCTGCATGATATAGAGGGGTGAGATTGCGCTCTGTGTCTGGGGTTTGGTGGTGTCCCTCTTGTTCACTAGGGGTGGTCCCAATCCCCATGGGGGGAATTCCAATCTATGTGGGAGGCAGGATGGGGGCCTTTATTGGAACTTTGAGACCAGAGTGCTCTTTAACCATGGTTTTCATAGATTATCATAGAATTTACAGTGCAGGAGGAGGCCATTCGGCCTATCGAGTCTGCACCGGCTCTTGGAAAGAGCACCCTACCCAAGGTCAACACCTCCACCCTATCCCCATAACCCAGTAACCCCACCCAACACTAAGGGCAATTTATCATGGCCAATCCACCTAACCTGCACATCTTTGGACTGTGGGAGGAAACCGGAGCACCCGGAGGAAACCCACGCACACACGGGGAGGATGTGCAGACTCCACACAGACAGTGACCCAAGTCGGAATCGAACCTGGGACCCTGGAGCTGTGAAGCAATTGTGCTATCCACAATGCTAGCGTGCCACCTGTTGCTGACTTGTTTAGGCCCTGCCTGCCCGCCCAGCTGGCTGTGCGATTTTCACCAGCACTTTGAAATTGCAGAGTGCTGTTTAATCAGGTAAGAAAAGGCATCTGTGAAGCGAACGGATTTCAAACAGTTTTTCTCGCCTGATCCAGCATTCTGAGTAATTTTGGGAAAATTCCACCCAAAGACTTTTGTACTTTATTCTTCCAATGGTCCAGATATTGCGACAACCCTGTCCTAATAATGGACCTTCACGACAACTCTAGACCAGTGCACCTGTGGATTAGTGGGTAATTTCTCGTAACCACAGTGACTCTTCTCCCTGGAGGGTCTCATCAATTAATGTCAAACCATGGGACAGTTTTGAGTGCGCCTCCCCTACCCTATTAAACTTCGGATCCTTTTATTTGACAATGAGTGGAGGCATGCAAGCCCATCAGTCCAAACCTGGAGGTAAAAAGACAGCAGTGATTCTATCATCTGGCATTGCAGCTTGGGCAGCACAGTAGCACAGTGGTTAGCACAGTTGCTTCATAGCTCCACGGTCCCAGGTTCGATTCCCGTCTTGGGTCACTGTGCGGAGTCTGCACGTTCTCCCCAAGTCTGCGTGGGTTTCCTCCGGGTGCTCCGGTTTCCTCCCACAGTCCAAGGATGTGCAGGTTAGGTGGATTGAACATGCTAAATTGCCTTTAGTGTCCAAAAAAAATGTTAGGTGGGGTTACGGGGATAGGATGGAGGTGTGGGCTTAAGTAGGGTGCTCTTTCCACGGGCCGGTACAGACTCAATGGGCCGAATGGCCTTCTGCACTGTAAGTTCTATGATTCTATGAAATTGAAAGCATGTAGCTTCATAACTTGCAGTCCGCTGAGGTTAATCAGGGCTATAAATTGCCGGACAAAAAAACGAGGCTGAGGCAGTCACAAGACAATAAGCAGAAAAATTCATCCTTGTAGCTTGTGTGCTACCAATTGTAGATTGAAATCTGACCCTTAATGCTGCAGATGGATGTACCTGTGTTACTGTTAAAATCAAATAACATGTCTGTTAGATTTTAATGCTGTTACACTGTTACTTTGCTCTGCATAATTGTTCCATAATTGAAGCAAACAATTTTAATAAGTCTTAAGCTCTGGGATACCATCCCTGCAGCTGCCATCACCACCTCACTTTCCTCCATTAGGACACCGTTTAAAACCTATCTCTTTGATCAAGGTTTTGGTCATCTGACCTAACATCTCTTTACGTAGCTCAGTGGCATAAGTTGATTTACAACAAGCCTGTGAATTTTCCCAAATTGGTGCTCCCAAATCCGAGCTTCCCGCATTGGGAAGGCATGTCTGGAATTTTGATGCTTTCCACCATGCCCAACCCCAATTTCAATGAATGTAATATTGGAAAATTGTTCCTCAGTTCACACACATTTTGCAACTCTGTTGAGGAAAAGACATCCAGTGTTTCAATCATCTCAGGTTGAATACCTGAATGGCATTCTGCATGAGGAATGGTGTGTATGAGGAGCAGCTTCAGTCCCTGATTTAAATGGATATAAAATGAAGCATTGAGTCCTTGATATCACACAACTCGCTATCAGGAGAACCCGGTTGGGGAATTGACACTTTTAGATCTACTTTGTAGCAGTATTTGATGTGTAGTCTCATCCCTTTTCATGGTCTCACTTTGTTCTTTTTCCTGTTAGCTTTACCCACCGAAAAGATGGCTGCGGCATCAAAGCCCACAAATCCTCTTCTCTCATCGTGCAGTTTAGGCTCAGGAAGCTTAACAGAGGTGGGAAATCTGCTCAAATTCCCACTGGCTGCAAAATCACACACAGGTCTGGTGCAATTGAAAGTTTCAATCTGTCCAAAACAAGAAACCATGGCTGGTGGTGGTGGTGATCATTCTGATTTTGACTAATAGTGTAAAATGGCCAAAATTAATTCAACCCACAGTTATGGGAAAGCAGGCAGCATAATCAAAGACCCTTCCCACCCGGGTTATTCTCTCTTCCAACCTCTCCCATTGGACAGAAGAAAGAAAAGTCTGAGAACACGCTCTAACAGATTCAAAAACAGCTTCTTCCACGCTGTTACCAGGCTCCTAAACGACCCTCTTATGGACTGAACAGATCTCTCCACACTTCGTCTGTACTGAGTAGCACTACACGCCTGTATGCTTCACCCAATGTCTGTGTCTATGTATTTACATTTTGCATTTGTCGTATGTCCTATGTTTTTTCATGTATGGAACAATCTGCCTGGACTGTACGCAGATCAATACTTTTCACTGTGCCTCGGTACACGTGACATAAATCTAAATCTAAATCTAATCGATGCATCTCTCCAGATCATCATCTGCATCCATTGCTGGCTGTGCACTATCTGCCAAAGTCAAAATTATATCCCCGGTGGCTGAGAACGAGTGAGTTGGAAAGCGAGTTTATTTACATTTTGTGACCCTACCTAGACCTCAGCAGATCAGGAGCAGAGGTCACCAATACCTACCCTGCTCTACTTCTGCAAACCAATGATTTGCGACCAATTATTTAAACACTAGTGTCCAGTATTAAAGTAGGTGCCTTTTTTTCTAGAATGATGTTAATTGATCCCTCTGGGATTAATTACATTTGTGGATTTACACGTTTAAAGGTATTGTAGGTCTACGACAGAGCACACACCCCTCCTTACTGAAGTGGTAATGGCTAATTATGAAAGGGAGAACTTTGTGGACCTTCTGGGGTAGCCCAGGAATGTAGTGAGTGTGGTGAACCATTGTATTGTATTGTATTGTTACATGCCTGGGCTTGTCCCTGCTGGCTCCGCCTGTGGCTCCTCCCCTCGGCTCATATACAAAGGTGGCTGGTCTCTGTCTCTGATCCAGTTTGGGATCCGAGGCCAGGAGGCTTTCTGTTTAGTGTATTAAAGCCTCAGTTACGTTCACCACTCGTCGTGTGTTCATTGATGGCATATCAATTTAATACACTAAACATCTAATATGAATTCATCACTCAAGCCGGATCGCCTGGAGCTGGACCCACAGGCAGCCGACGTCACTGCAACTTTCGAGCACTGGCTAAGCTGCTTCGAAGCGTACCTCGGATCCTTCACCGAACACTTCACCGACCTCCAAAAGAAGCAGATCCTCCACGCACGGGTGGGCCCGCAAGTCTTTCTTCTCATCAGGGACGCCCCCTCGTATATGAAGGCGATAATGCTGCTGAAGGGACACTATGTTAAGTTTGTGAACGAGGTGTACGCTAGGCACCTTCTTGCCATGAGACGACAACGCCCTGGGGAATCACTAGCAGAATTCCTGCGTGCCTTGCGGGTACTCTGCCGGACTGTGACTGCCAGGCGGTATCGGCTACCCAGCACGCGGAGCTGTTGGTCAGGGACGCTTATGTCGCGGGCATGAAATCGAGCTATATCCGCCAGCGATTGCTAGAAGGGGGTACACTCGGCCTCCCAGAGACAGTGCGGCTCTCAAACTCGCTGGAGGTGGCCTACCAGAACATGGAGGCCTAGACCTCCGACCGCGCGGCACCCAAGTGGACCTCGTGGGCACCGCCATCATCCGACCCGGGTGCAGCGCAAGCCTGTGCCGCGCAGCAGCCCGCCAACGCCGGAAACCCCAAGGGCTACTTTTGCGGCCAGGGTAATCATCCCAGACAACGCTGCCCTGCACGGAACACAACTTGCAACGGGTGTGGGAGGAAGGGCCACTTTGTGAAAGCCTGCCAGACCCGATCTCTCCCTAAAGCTTCTCGGCCCAGCAGCGCTGCTTGCTGCCTGTCGGGGCCGCCCCCAGCTGCAGCGCCACCCACCATGTGCAACCCGTGGGCGGCGCCATCTTGGGACCGCTCCGCAGCCTCCCGGGAGCCCTGCTCACCCGATCGTACGCTGGCCGCCGCTACCTCTGACCAGCCTACCCATCACCTTCCGAAGCTCGCCTCCATCACGCTCGACCAGTCCCGGCCTCATCACCTCACAAAATTGACGATGTCCGTCCGGATCAACGGGCTCGAGACGGCCTGCCTTTTCGACTCCGGGAGCACACACAGCTTCATACACCCAGATATGGTAAGGCGCTGCTCCCTCCCAATCTTACCCACGACCCAGAAAATCCCCCGGGCTTCCGGATCACTTGCATTAGAAATCCGGGGGTACTGTGTCGCGACCCTTACTGTACAAGGCGTCGAGTACACTAACTTCAAACTCTACGTCCTTCCCCATCTCTGCGCTGCCCTATTACTGGGGCTCGACTTCCAGTGCCATCTCCAAAGCCTTACTATAAAGTTCGGCGGACCCCTGCCCCCCTCACCGTCTGTAGCCTTGCGGCGGACCCCTGATAAAGGTCCTATCCCGAGCACTGTATCGCCTGCTCCTAGTAGCGACAGGCTTACATTCCGGGGTGAGGCTAGCAAAGATACAGTGCTCGGGATAGGACCTTTATCAGGTCGGAGGTCCAGCGACTTCTACGAGAGGGGTTCATTGAGGCTAGTACCAGCCCCTGGAGAGCCCAAGTGCTGGTCATCAAGACTGGAGAGAAGCACCAGATGGTCATCGACTCCAGTCAGACCATCAACCGGTACACGCAGCTCGATGTGTACCCCCTCCCCCGCATATCTGACATGGTCAATCAGATTGCGCAGTATCGAGTCTTCTCCACAGTTGACTTGAAATCCACGTACTACCAGCTCCCTATCCGCCCGGAGGACCGCCAATACATTGCCTTTGAGGCAGATGGCCGCCTCTACCACTTCCTGAGGGTCCCCTTCGGCGTCACCAATGGGGTCTCGGTCTTCCAACGGGAAATGGACCGAATGGTTGACCAGTACGGGCTGCGGGCCACATTCCCGTACTTAGATAATGTCACCATCTGCGGCCATGACCAGCAGGACCATGACGAAAACCTCCGGCACTTCTTCCACACCGCTGAACTCCTGAACCTCACCTACAATAAGGAGAAATGCGTTTTCCGCACAACCCGCCTCGCCATCCTTGGCTACGTTGTGGAAAACGGAGTCCTGGGGCCCGACCCTGACCACATGCGCCCCCTCCTGGAACTCCCACTGCCCCAAGGCCCTGAAGAGACGCCTGGGGCTGTTCTCGTACTATGCCCAGTGGGTCCCCAATTATGCAGACAAGGCCCGTCCGCTTATTAAATCCACCGTTTGTCCCCTGACTGCTGAGGCCCGCCTGGCCTTCAACCGCATCAAGGCAGATATTGCCAAAGCCGCGATGCACGTTGTGGACGAGTCCATTCCGTTCCAGGTGGAGAGCGATGCGTCGGACTTTGCGCTGGCCGCTACCCTCAACCAGGCGGCTTTCTTCTCCCGTACCCTCCATGCGTCCGAAATTCGACACTCCTCCATCGAAAAGGAAGCCCAAGCCGTTGTAGAAGCTGTGCGACATTGGACGCATTACCTGGCCGGCAACTCTCCTCACTGACCAACAGTCGGTTGCCTTCATGTTCAATGACACACAACGGGGCAAGGTCAAGAATGACAAGATTCTGAAGTGGCGGATCAAGCTCTCCACCTATAGCTGCGATATCTTGTATCGACCTGGGAGGCTTGGTGAGCCCCCGGGTGCCCTGTCCCACGGTGCATGTGCCAGCGCGCAGGTTGGCCGACTCCGGGCCCTCCACAATGACCTCTGTCACCTGGGGGGTCACCGGTTCTTTTCATTTTGTCAAGGCTCGCAGCCTGCCTTATTCCATCGAGGAGGTCAGGACCGTGAGAAGGGTCTGCCAGGTCTGCGCGGAGTGCAAACCGCACTTCTATCGGCCAGACAGAGGGCACCTGGTAAAGGCCTCTCACCCCTTTTGAGCGCCTCGGCGTAGATTTCGGAGGGCTCCTCCCCTCCACTGATGGTAACGTGTGCTTCCTCAACATTATTGCCGAGTGCTGAGGGTTCCCCTTTGCCATCCCATGCCCTGACATGACCTCTGCCACTGTCATCAAAGGCCCTGCACAGTCTTTTCACCTTTTCCGGGTTCCCCACCTACATCCATAGCGATCGGGGTTCCTCCTTCATGAGCGACGAGTTGCGTCAGTTCCTGCTCAGCAAGGGCAGGCCTCCAGCAGGACGACCAGCTACAACCCCCGGGGCAACGGACATATGGAGAGGGAGAAC
Organism: Scyliorhinus torazame; assembly: GCF_047496885.1. Classification (NCBI taxonomy): domain Eukaryota; kingdom Metazoa; phylum Chordata; class Chondrichthyes; order Carcharhiniformes; family Scyliorhinidae; genus Scyliorhinus; species Scyliorhinus torazame. The sequence continues at coordinate 125,198,510 of NC_092709.1, forward strand.
ACGATGGTCTGGAAGGCCGTCCTCCTGGCCCTACGGTCTAGAAGTCTCCCAGTCTCCCGCTGGCAGGAAGTTCTCTCCAACGCGCTCCACGCCATCTGGTTGCTCCTGTGTACTGCCACCAACGAGACTCCTCATGAGCGTATGTTTGCCTTTCCCAGAAATTCCACCTCTGGGCTCTTGCTCCCGTCCTGGCTGACAGTACCAGGGTCTGTCCTCCTCCGGAATCATGCGAGGAGCCATATATGAGATCCCCTCGTCGAGAGGATCCTGCTCCTCCATGCCAATCCACAATATGCCTACGTGACACATCAGGACGGGCGACAGGACACAGTCTCCCTTTGGGATTTGGCACCTGCAGGTTCCCCGGCGACCATCGTCGCCACCCCCGACCCTACACCGTCTTCCCCCACCTCTACCCACCTACCTCAAGAACTGGCGCCTGCGAGCCCACCGGCGACCATCACCACCGCCCCCGACCATATACCGCCCTACCTCCGCCAACTCAACAACTGGGTGAAGAAGAGGACAACACGCTCCCGGACACGCAGATCTCGCCACCGGTGCCCATGCTGCGGCAGGGACTGGGGCGATCACGGCAGTAGGTCAAGGCCCCCGACAGACTTGATCTTTGGGCCCACATCACCCCTGCTGGACTCTTTTTTTTAACAGGGGGTGAATGTGATAAACCACTATTGTATTGTATTGTTACATGCCTGGGCTTGCCCCTGCTGGCTCCGCCTGTGGCTCCTCCCCTCGGGCTTATGTATAAAGGTTCCAGTTCGGGATCAGAGGCCAGGAGGTTTGCTGTTTAGTGTATTAAAGCCTCAGTTACGTTCACCACTCGTCTTGTGTTCATTGATGGCGTATCAGTGAGGTACACCATCAAATTGTTAAAGCAGTATGTACGAGATTAAACTATAGCAATTTGCATTTAAATAGCTTGGTTACCACAGGCACAATATCCCAAAGGTGCTTCATTTGAGTTGAAAACATTCAACACCAAGTCACCAAGAATGCATTAGGGCCTGAATATTCACTCACAAATCGGTGTGCAGAGCTGGGAAATCTCCCAGCCACCTGCACCCATTTCGGACAAAAGTGCCCCAAATGGGAGGGTGGGGCAGGGATGGGATGGAGTCAGGCCTGCTACCACTGGGTGAAGATCAAAGGTGGCCACAGTGGCTGAGGCAGGCTGGTTAAAAGGCCTAACTTATTTCTCTGGGACATTTTCCCAGCTGTATTGAATATTAGGCACTATAACCCTCATCCCGCACAACCCCTCACCCCATCTAACCGCTTCCTACACTGATACATATTAACTAATTCCAACTCATGAACCCCCACCATGTCAAGGGCCCTTATAGCCTATGCCAAATTTGTGCCAACTCATGCCCCCACCCCTCATCACTCATTCTCTGCCCTTACATTCTCCATTCCAACTCATTCAGTGTCCACCATGGAAAGATCTCAGGAGCCATGCTATGATTAAATAAAATACAGTTTGAAACATCAATTACAATTTAAGTATATATATATATATATATATAAAACTACACTCTCATCCATTGAAGCCCACTCAATACATTTAAATCCCCTCAAGAATTTAATTAATTTTTAAAACAAACATTTGTATTCATAACCCCACATCAAAGACAGGTAATCATTTTTGAGCTATCAATCAATAGTAAACTGAGCCCCCACTATGATAATGATAGTTACAGGAAATAGTCAAGCTTTAATCATGCAATAATGATAGCATTTATGGTTCTATCAACAAACAACTGTTGAAATGACTAGAACAGATTGTTTTCAACTCTCAAAGGCAGGCAGTTTATTTTTCAAATTTTAAAATAACTTGACAGCTTGACACTTCTACAAACCTTGGGCGAAATTCTCCGGAAACGGCGCGATGTCCGCCGACTGGCGCCCAAAACGGCGCCAATCAGACGGGCATCGCGCCACCCCAAAGGTGCGGAATGCTCCGCATCTTTGGGGGCCGAGCCCCAACATTGAGGGGCTAGGCCGACGCCGGAGGAAGTTCCGCCCCGCCAGCTGGCGGAAACGGCCTTTGTTGCCCCGCCAGCTGGCACGGAAATGACATCTCCGGGCGGCGCATGCGCGGGAGCGTCAGCGGCCGCTGACAGTTTCCCACACATGCGCAGTGGAGGGAGTCTCTTCTGCCTCCGTCATAGTGGAGCCCGTGGCGGAGGCGGAAGGGAAAGAGTGCCCGCACGGCACAGGCCCGCCCGCGGATCGGTGGGCCCCGATCGTGGGCCAGGCCACCGTGGGGGCACCCCCCGGGGTCAGATCGCCCCACGCCCCCCCCAGGACCCCGGAGCCCGCCCACGCCGCCTTGTCCCGCCGGTAAGGTAGGTGGTTCAATTTACGCCGGCGGGACAGGCAATTTATCGGCGGGACTTCGGCCCATCCGGGCCGGAGAATTGAGCGGGGGGGCCGCCAACCGGCGCGACGCGATTCCCGCCCCTGCCGAATATCCGGTGCCGGAGACTTCGGCAACTGGCGGGGGCGGGATTCACGACAGCCCCCGGCGATTCTCCGACCCGGCGGGAGGTCGGAGAATGTCGCCCCTTATCTGCCCTTCATGCACATTTACTTCTATTCTAAAAAATTGTAAGTTCACACTGGGACAAGGCGTCAGGGAAAACGGGATCTGTTTAAACACAGCACTGAGTTCAAATGGTCCTGTTGAGTTCAGTTTTCCTTCGTCTGAATCACGCACAGCGCCTCCCATCGGATTTGTCAGAAAGGGGGATGAGACTTCCAGATCTGCTTCAAGCTTTCCATTTCTAAAGGTTCCTGTAGTTTCCACGAATTTGCAGAGAAATAGGCTTCGGACAGGGTTAATGAGGTAGGTTTGAAAGAATCACTTAAAGGAGGAAAGAACTGTAGAGAGGTTTAGGCAAGGAATTCCTAGGTAGTTAAAGGCATGGTTATCAATGGTGGTGTGATGAAAATTGGGAATGTGCAAGAAGTCAGAATTCGAGGAGTGCAGAGATCACTTGAGTGTTATCGAACCGGCGACGGAATGTGGCGACTAGGGGATTTTCACAGTAACTTCATTGCAGTGTTAATGTAAGCCTACTTGTGACACTAAGATTATTATTATTATAAAAGCAGTTGCAAAGATAAAGGAGGGCAGGGCAGAGCAGAAGCCGTTATCCCACATCGTGAACTAGTACTTTAAACTTAAGGGGGTGGATTCACCGCAGCCAGTAGCGGGTTTCCCGATCCGACGGAGAATGTCCGGTCCCCCCGGCAGCGACAGCAAGCTACATGCCCCGCACCAGCAAAAAGATGCAAATGGGTCATGGGCAAACATTTGCATACAATCAATGGGCTGGAAGCCCGATTTTCCAGGTCACTGTGATGCTCCAGGCCTCTCACAGTATTTTCCAGCATGGACCTGATGTGGACCTTGCAGTGGGTCAAGGGGGTCAGTGTGTAACAGTGATACCCCCAAAGTCCATCAGAAGGCCCCTCCAAAAAGACGAGGTGTTGGGCATCTTGAAAAATATTACGGTAGAAAAGTCCCCAGGGCCGGATGGGATCTACCCCAGAATACTGAAGGAGGCTAGAGAGGAAATTGCTGATGCCTTGACAGAAATCTTTGGATCCTCACTGTCTTCAGGTGATGTCCAGAGGACTGGAGAATAGCCAATGTTGTTCCTTTGTTTAAGAAGGGTAGCAAGGATAATCCAGAGAACTACAGGCCAGTGAGCCTTACGTCAGTCGTAGGGAAATTACTGGAGATAATTCTTCGAGACAGGATCTACTCCCATTTGGAAGCAAATGGACGTATTAGTGAGATACAGCATGGTTTTGTGAGGGGAAGGTCGTGTCTCACTAACTTGACAGAGTTTTTCGAAGAGGTCACAAAGATGATTGATGCAGGTAGGGCAGTGGATGTTGTCTATATGGACTTCAGCAAGGCCTTTGACATGGTCTCTCATGGTAGACTGGTACAAAAGGTGAAGTCACACAGGATCAGAGGTGAGCTGGCAAGGTGGCTAGGTCATATAAAGCAGAGAGTAGTAATGGAGGGTGCTTTTCTGATTGGAGGGCTGTGACAAGTGGTGTTGTGCAAGGATCAGTGCTGGGACCTTTGCTGTTCGTAGTATATATAAATGATTTGGAGGAAAATGTAACTGGTCTGATTAATAAGTTTGCAGACGACACAAAGGTTGGTGGAATTGCGGATAGCGATGAGGACTATCATAGGATACAGCAGAATTTAGGTCGTTTGGAGACTTGGGCGGAGAGATGGCAGATGGAGTTTAATCCGGACAAATGTGAGGTAATGCATTTTGGAAGGTCTAATGCAGGTAGGGAATATACAGTGAATGGTAGAACCCTCAAGAGTATTGAAAGTCAGAGAGATCTAGGTGTACAGGCCCACAGGTCACTGAAAGGGGCAACACAGGTGGAGAAGGTAGTCAAGAAGGCATACGGCATGCTTGCCTTCATTGGCCGGGGCATTGAGTATAAAAATTGGCAAGTCATGTTAAGTTAAGCCGCACTAGGAGTATAGTGTTCAATTCTGGTCGCCACTCTACCAGAAGGATGTGGAGGCTTTAGAGAGGGTGCAGAAGAGATTTACCAGGATGTTGCCTGGTCCGGAGGGCATTAGCTATGAGGAGCGGTTGAATACACTCGGTTTGTTCTCACTGGAACGACGGAGGTTGAGGGGCGACCTGATAGAGGTCTACAAAAGTATGAGGGGCATAGACAGAGTGGAGAGTCAGAGGCTTTTCCCCAGGGTAGAGGGGTCAATTACTAGGGGGCATAGGTTTAAGGTGTGAGGGGCAAGGTTTAGAGGAGATGTACGAGGCAAGTTTTTTACACAGAGGGTAGTGGGTGCCTGGAACTCGCTGCCGGGGGAGGTGGTGGAAGCAGGGACGATAGTGACATTTAAGGGGCATCTTGACAAATACATGAATAGGATGGGAATAGAGGGATTCGGACCCAGGAAGTGTAGAAGATTTTAGTTTAGACGGGCAGCATGGTCGGCACGGGCTTGGAGGGCCGAAGGACCTGTTCCTGTGCTGTACTTTTCTTTGTTCTTTGTTCTCTCCCACCACAATGCAAATCCTGCCCACCGTTGCAAATCACACAAGAGGCCTCTCATGAGATTTAACGGCCTTGTTGCATCACAGAGTTAGGGCGCGACAAGGCCGTATGATCGCGCCCCAAACCTCTGAGTTAGGCTTACCTGCACTGCCTCCAATGGTTGACTCCTTTCTTGTTGTGACCACAATCGATTACTCAAGATGCAGTTCTTTTGAATCTGGCTCCATTGCTGACTGAAAACCCCACCATATTGCATTCCATAAATTTCCCCATGTGCAGTTCCAAAGCTGAAGCAACAGTGAAAAAGGAAAGCTGTGGCAGAACAAAAAGAAATAAGATAAAAGAAGGAATAAAGGGCAAGTGCAAAGTAAGGAAGATAATTAAGCGGACAAAGAGACAACTTAAAAGCCCAATAGAGGTGAGAGAGACCAAAAGTGGAAGAAAACAAAGCACTGTTTTTGCAATGATCTAGCTACCACATCTGCCTCAGAGTAAGTTCACTCCTTATTTGGCATGGATAAATATTCTACATGCAGCATTATCTTTATAGACATAATAAAGTTTCATTTATCTGACTGGAATTACTTTATGTATTATAGTGCCTCCTTTTTAGTGTTGTGATAATAGTTAAATTTATGTGAAAAACGTACCGCTCTCCGGATTAAAGAATGGCGATGTTACCCTTCTCATGCCACGCTAATGCTTTGGTGTGTAAGAACATCCTTGATTACTTTGGCCTTTGGCATCTCTTTCCTGGGGCACAAAGTTCACTACTGCTCAGTCCACATGGCCCATTGCATCACACTCTCCTTTTGGGACCCATGTCATAGATAATTGCAATATTAACACAATTGCAGCTTTATCATACAAAACTGGTCAATGTTAAAAGACTTATTTCAAACCCACCACAGCATAGTTATATTAAAGACCACTGGATGAAAAAATGTCAATTGAAACTACCCGGATCTCAATTATGCAGATATCGAGTGGAAATGTATGCAAGTCGTGGCTTTGATTATGTTGATGTGAACTTACGCCTAAGTTTCCAGGGGACAGGGCCAGTATTTGTATTGCTGGGCCCCATGGTCACCTTATTTGGGATGGATGTAAATACACTGGAAGCAGTTCCAGACTAATACCTACGATGGGTGAGTTGCCTTATGAGGAAATATTGGACAGTTTAGGCTTGTATCCGCTGGAGGTTTGAAAGAGTAAGAAGAAACAACTTGATTGAAGCATATAAGATGCTGAGGGGTCTTGACAGGGTGGATCTGAAGGGAATGTTTCCTCTTGTAGAAGAATCTAGAACAAAGGATCACTGTTTAGAAATAAGGGGTTGCGTATTGAAAAAGAAGCAGAGGCAAATTTATTTCAGTCAGAGTCAGAAGTCTTTGGAACGCTCTTCCTGAAACGGTGGTGGAAACAGAGTCATTGATTATTTTTAAGACGGCTGATAGATTCTTGGTAAACAAGGGGTGACAGGTTATTGAGAAAGGCGAGATGCAGATTTGAGGTTACTATCAGATCAGATCAAATGGTGGAGCAGGCTCGAGGAGCTGACTGACCTACTCCTTGTTCAAATGCAAAAGTTTGGTTTAAAGTCTGAAGATGTTCTAGGCCGCAGACCCTGCAATTGCACGGCGTCTAGTGCCAACTTTGGGCGGGATTCTCCGCTTGCCGAAGCCGAAATCGCGAAACACGATTCGGTGGAGAATAGCTTCCGATGACAAAATCGGGGTAGACGCTGGTTTGACGCCAAATTGGATGCTCCGGCACCCCGAAAATGGCATAAGTGCGTTGCTTGCCGCACGGGCTGAAAGTACAGTAGGCATATCATTAGCGGGCCTGACACCTGATGCGGGAGGGGGCAGCCAGGGGAGGGGTGGGGTGGACCCAACAGCCAGGGTGTCCCCCATGGGACTGGAACGGTGCCCAGGCACCAACCGGCATCTTGCTGAACACCCACTAACCACCCACCCTGACCCCCAGGTTCTACACAGTGGCACCGGCCATATGGGTGCTCCCACCCCCGCACCCCCATTCCCCCCCCACACAGTGCGCAAACGGCAGCTACCCACCGATGGAACAGCCAGCGCCACACCCAAAGCAGCCCCCAGTGAACTCCGTGGCAGCAGGGACGGGCGCCAGGACCGGGGGCACCAACGGGGCCGGAACCAACGGGACAGGCATGGGTGGGGCCTGCAGTGCCAACCGGGGCCACCATGTAGCTCATGGTACCTGGATGGGCACTGGAGTATGAGCCATGCTACTATGTTGGCCTTTCACCCCCTGCAGACAATGGCATTTGGATACCAACCTGCGATGCTGGCCATTGTGGTGATGGCCGCAGTCCTGCGAGATGCCCTGCGGCTGCTTGAGCGGGGGCCGCTCGGAGAGGAGGGGAAGCTGCAGCAGAGGACCAGGCTGCAGAGGAACGGGCTGTAGAGGGCCGCACAGGCTGGAGGGCTGGATGCCCAACAGGCCAAGGAGGAGATGCCAAGGAGGTGTATACTGTGTACTGGCGTATACTGGCGCCCCATACCATTCGAGGACCTACCAGACCAGGCATGCAGACGGAGACTGTAGATGAGCAGAGGGACTGTGCGACACATCTACCAGATCATGGCACACCTGGCACCGCAGGGGTATGGGGAAGGACATCCGCTCCCGTTGACTGTCAAGATGACGGTCGCCCTTAACGTTTATGCGACGGGGTATTTCCAGGCGCAGATTGGTGACCTGTCCGGGATCTTGCAGGCCTCTGCGCAAAGGTGCACCCGTGCCATCATGGAGGCTCTATGCCCAGGTGGACAAGTACATCCAATACCACGTGGACCGCGCCCAACAGGATGCCCAGGCAGCAGGGTTGTGATCGACGGGATGCATGTTGTCCTAGGGCACCTGTGGATCACAGGCCACTATACACCAACAGATAGGGGTTTCACCCCATGAACATACAGCTGGTCTGCGATCAACAGATGCGCATCATGCACGTGTGCACCGATATCCGGGTAGTGTGCATGACTCAATCATCCTGTTACATTTGGTGATCCGACATGTTCGAGGGGCACCCCCCCCCACCACAACCTTCACCACCACCACCACCACAGGGTTACCCGCTGCGGTCGTGGTGAATGATGCCTATCGGGAGGCCACTGACCGACACGGAGACCCGATACAATGACGCCCATTCAGCGACCAGGGGTGTGGTTGAGCGGTGCTTCGGCATCCACAAGATGCACTTCAGGGGCCCTCCTGTACGAGGCTGAGAGGGTCGCCCTCATCGTGGTGGCCTGCTGCATCCTCCACAATATAGCACAGCAGAGGGGTGATGTGCTGGAGGAGGAGGATGAGGAGGAAGAGCAGGACTCGTCCGACGAGGAGGATACAGGGAAGGAGGGTGATGAGCAGGACATGGGGCCCAGGCAGGCATGGGAGGCCGCATGACATCATTGCCAGGGCCAGCACCCACACGACACTCTCATTGCCTCATGTTTCACCGACTGGGAGGACGGAGGGGCGTTGCTGGCCAGGAGCACGGACTCCACATCCCAGACCCACAAACCCTCATCTTCCACACTACCAAACCGCCCGCATGCACACCCCTTCCATGTACATACCGGTGGTGCGACGAGCTGGGGGCCCTGGGTTTGCGGTCAAAGCGGGTCTGGTCCATGGGATGGAGGATAATGACAACCCGCTCTGTGATGAGCTCCGAGCTCCACATCGTTTGACAATGTCTGACCCATGCCCACAGTAGCACCTTCCACCTGGGTTATCCTTGCATGCGAGCTGGCCAGTCCAGCATACGGTCCTTTCGAATCACAGGGGTGGGGATGGTGAGGGAGGGAGGGTGGGGAGGACGGTCCATCCATGGGGCCTGCACTGACCGGCCCACACCCATCAGACAGAGCGCCGAGGCGGGTTTCAAAAGTGTTAACAGGTGTTTATTGACCCTTGACTCCCTTGTCCAACAAAGGTCAAACTAACTCCACCTTGAATATCTGCTCATTGGGAAGGGCATTCCAGCCATTTAGTCCTGCTACACATGCCAGGTTGACAGTGTCTGATAAATTCCAGGCTCCTGAAACTAGCAACATCTTTGTTAAGCAGTGCGAGTCTTGGTAAGAAGTTTCTTTTCTAAACTGCAGACAGTTGATATCAAATTCTGGAAATCTCAGCTATGGCAATATGTGACTTCACGCTATGTTGCGTCTGTGCTTTGAGGCCCTTCCAGAGTCCAACTCATGGAAATCCGGATAACTCCCACCAGCTGGTCTTTTGCATGGGGATAGGGCTATATAAATGCGTGACAGACAGTTTTGGCAGATTTCCCTTGAAAGCAGTGAACGGTTAAGAAATCCACACGTTACAATGTTTCACCAGAAATCAGCAGTGAAGGAATTTCCTTAGAAGCTGCAACCCTGCCCTTGTGTCACAGTTAGGCTGAAAAGATCCACAAATCTCCATATGGAAAAATAACGTGATTACAGAGCAGGAGACTTTGTGTTACCTAGTCCCATCAACATGTAATGAATTCTGGTGGTGTGTGTTTGTTTGATTTTACGGCAGCATTACTCCCATCATGTATACTGTCAAAATCAATTGAGAGATCTGACATTATCAAAACACAATTTAAGATGTTTTGGAGAAGAATACTCAAGCAAAAAACTGTAAAATAAACATCCTTTTTGTGTAAGTGCAATGTTAAGTCAAAAGATAGTTCAGATGAAAAGGTAATAATACTCGGGTGATACTTAAAAATGCAAGCACAGTGGTTTCTGGGATTCACAGATGGGCCTTTTTAGACTCGTTTGAGTTTATCAGATGAACAAATTATCAAATTAACAGCCTCTTAAAATACAAAGAAGCAATATATTAAACAAATGAACACCAAGGGTGGGATTCAAAGCCACACATTCAGGGCACAATGGATTAACAGTCCATCATCTTAACTTCCCGGCCACCTCATCCCATGTAAAATGTATTTCAGAAGAGGCATGCTGGCCAGTATGGGGATGGAACCCACAATCTTGGAGTTACAGTGACTGTCAAACCATCTAAGCTAACTGGCCACCAAACAAAGCTACTAACAAAGTCAGTGTCAATCCCGAGGTAAGCGGAACTGACCATATACTTCTCGCTCATGGGCCTTTTTATGCGCTTTGAAAAAAATAAACAAGTAGTGAAAAAAAAAACACAAACGGAGCAAGTGACAGCCTCTGGTACGGCCCTGTGACAGAAATCTAAACTTCAAAGGAAACTTACAAAATCATATTAAAATGTCTCTCCTGGGGATTGGTCCTTTTCATACTCTTTTAATAAAACTATTAATCAAAAAATTAAACAGAAAAGACAGGGGTGAGGGGAGAGCCCATGGTGGGGAAATGTCCTATTTGGACTGTTGTGCCTAAACCAGAGTGTCTTAATCTGTATACGGTGGACAAATGACTACAAGTCTGTGTGGTGGTATGTATTAGGGGTAATACGGTACACCACGTGTCGACAGGCTATTGGTGGAGGGATGCCAGATCCTGATAGGATCTGCCACCTACTGGACTCCACCCAGAAATGCCGGTATAAGAACACAGTTTTTCCCTCCATTTCCCTCAGCAGCTGCATTCTGTAACCACGCTGCTGGGGAAAAAGTTCTGCTTAATAAAGCCTTCAATTGACATTACCTCAACCTGCCTCGCGTCATATTGACGGTGCTACAATTTATTAAGCAGAATTTAAATTGAAGAAAACGACGTGGGAACATGGAGCTCCGAATCACCCCGGAGTTCCTGCGCATCGCACCCCAAGCAGCTAACTCGGCCTCTATCTTCAAGCACTGGATGGCATGCTTTGAGGGCTACCTGCGAACGGCCCCCGGCACACCGACAGACGAACAAAAGATGCAGGTCCTCTATTCCAGGGTGAGTCCTGACGTCTACTCCCTTATCGAGGACGAGGACGGTTTCACCGGTGCCATCGCCGCGCTGAAGGATATCTACATCCGGCCCGCGAACCAGGTTTTTGCTCGCTACCAGCTCGCCACACGACGGCAATTTCCGGGGGAATCGCTGGACGAGTTTTATAACGCCCTGCAGATCCTGGGTCGAAACTGCAACTGCCCGGCGGTAACAGCGAGTGAACACACAGAGCTCCCAGTCCGCGATGCGTATGTGGCAGGTTTGGCCTCTTCCCAGATCCGCCAGAGGCTTCTGGAGAAAGAATCTCTGGGACTTACAGAAGCTCGGGCCCTGGCGGCATCCCTCGATGTGGCCTCGCGTAACGCCCGCGCCTACGCCCCCGACCGCACTACAGCCCCTTGGGCTCCGTGGACCCCCGCTGTGGTCGACTCTCCGACACCCTCCCCACCCCCGCAAAGCTGCGCGGCCAAAACACCAGACCAACCGAGGGGGCCCCGCTGCTATTTTTGCGGCCAGCCGAAACACCCTCGGCAGCGATGCCCGTCCCGCGCGGCTACCTGCAAAAGCTGCGGGAAGAAGGGCCACTACGCGATGGTGTGCAAGTCCCGCGGGGTCGCCGCTATCTCCGGGGAAGAAACGGGACCACAGACCCAGCCCCCCCAGCGATCCACGTGTGACCAATGTGTGGGGCCGCCATTTTGGACCCCGGACGCCACGAAGGAGAGACGGCGCTGCCATTTTGTCCACCCCCGACCGCGCTCGATCCGTGGACGCCGCCATCTTGGCTGAAGGACCCCGACACAGACGGCCACATACTGCCTGATTACGATGCTCAACTTCAACAACCACGTCTGGCTTCGACGACCCTCGACCAGTCGCGACCCCGGACGCTCCAGACTGCAACCACTACAGTCCTAGTGAATGGCTACGAGACGCTGTGTCTTATCGACCCTGGGAGCACGGAGAGCTTCATTCATCCGGACACGGTAAGGCGCTGTTACCTCGTAATTCGGCCAAGCACCCAGAAAATTTTCCTGGCGGCGGGATCCCACTCCGTTCAGATCACGGGGTTCTGCATCGCTAACCTAACAGTGCAGGGGAGGGAGTTCCAAAATTACCGGCTGTATGTCCTCCCCCATCTCTGTGCGCGCCCACACTCCTAGGGTTGGACTTCCAATGCAACCTCCAGAGTTTAACATTTAAATTTGGCGGCCCTATACCCCCACTGACTGTCTGCGGCCTCGTGACCCTCAAGGTTGAACCGCCTTCCTTGTTTGCGAACCTCACCACGGATTGCAAACCCGTCGCCCAGGACCGAGCATTTATCCGGTCCGAAGTCCAGAGGCTGCTGAAGGAAGGCCATGACGCCAATCTCCAAAAATTCCTCCAGACCGCTCACGCCCTGAACCTCACTTACAACAAAGAAAAATGCGTGTTCCGCACCGATCGTCTAGCTATCCTGGGCTACGTAGTGCGTAATGGAGTGATAGGCCCCGACCCTGAACGCATGCGCCCCCTCATGGAGTTCCCTCTCCCCCACTGTGCCAAAGCCCTGAAACGTTGCCTGGGCTTCTTTTCTTATTATGCCCAGTTGGTCCCCCAGTACGCAGACAAGGCCTGTGCACTAATCCAGTCCATTACTTTTCCCCTGACGACAGAGGCATGCCAGGCCTTTAGCCGCATCAAAGCGGATATCGCAAAGGCCACGATGCGCGCCATCGACGAGTCCCTCCCCTTCCAGGTCGAGAGCGACGCATCAGATGTAGCTCTGGCGGCCACCCTCAACCAAGCAAGCAGACCCGTGGCCTTCTTCTCCCGAACCCTCCACGCTTCAGAAATCCGCCACTCCTCAGTGGAAAAGGAGGCACAAGCAATAGTGGAAGCTGTGCGACATTGGAGGCATTACCTGGCCGGTAGGAGATTCACTCTCCTCACTGACCAACAGTCGGTTGCCTTCATGTTCGATAATGCACAGCGGGGCAAGATCAAGAACGACAAGATCTTGCGGTGGAGGATCGAACTCTCCACCTTCAATTATGAGATCTTGTATCGTCCCGGAAAGCTGAACGAGCCATCCGATGCCCTATCTCGCGGCACATGTGCCAATGTACAAGTGGACCGTCTACAAGCCCTCCACGAGGACCTCTGGCACCCGGGGGTCACTCGTTTCTACCACTTCCTTAAGGCCCGCAACCTCCCTTACTCCGTCGAGGAAGTCCGAACAGTCACCAGAAACTGCCAGATCTGCGCTGAGTGCAAACCGCACTTTTTCAGGCCAGATAGAGCGCACCTGGTTAAGGCCTCTCGACCCTTTGAACGCCTCAGTTTGGATTTCAAAGGCCCCCCTCCCCTCCACCGATCGCAACGCGTACTTCCTGAACGTCGTTGACGAATACTCCCGTTTCACCTTCGCCATCCCCTGCCCCGACATGACAGCGTCCACGGTCATTAAAGCCCTCGGTACCATTTTTACACTGTTCGGTTTTCCCGACTATATCCATAGCGACAGGGGGTCCTCCTTTATGAGTGACGAACTGCGTCAATTCCTGCTCAGCAGGGGCATAGCCTCGAGCAGGACGACCAGTTACAACCCCCGGGGGAACGGGCAGGTAGAAAGGGAGAATGGAGCGGTCTGGAAGGCAGTCCTGCTGGCCCTCCGGTCTAGGAGCCTCCCAATTTCCCGCTGGCAGGAAGTCCTCCCGGATGCCCTTCACTCTATCCGGTCCCTGCTGTGCACCACCACGAATCAAACGCCTCACGAGCGCCTCCTCTTCTTTCCTAGGAAGTCCTCCTCTGGAACGCCACTTCCGACCTGGCTAGCAGCCATTCTGGCTAGGACCCATTCTGCTCCGGAAACATGTGCGGGCGCACAAGTCAGATCCGTTGGTGGAACGGGTGCATCTCCTTCACGCCAACCCGCAATACGCCTATGTGGAGTACCCCGATGGCTGACAGGACACGGTCTCCCTGCGAGATCTGGCACCCGCCGGAGCTACCCACACCCCCCCCCCCCCCCCAGCGCCAATCACCACCTCCTCACTCCCGCCGGTTCATCCCGCAGCCACCCCCTTCCCGGGGGGTTTGGTTCTCCTCCCAGACCCGCCCAGGAGTAAGGACACAGGGGACAGCGCTACGCTCCCAGAGTCGACGGGACTCGAGCCAGCGCCATCACCATCACGCCCAAGACGATCGGAAAGGACGACCAGGACGCCCATCCGGCTCATCGAATCACTTTAACTCTCAACGTTTTCAGTTATTGTGTCTTGTTACAGTTATGGCATCATGCCGACCCTGTTTGGCCCGTTGGCCCAGTTTTCAGTTATTGTGTCTTGTTATAGTTATGGCATTATGCCGACCCTGTTTGGCCCGTTGGCCCAGTTGAAGCGATAATTTTGTGTTTTGTTCAAAGTTACGGCACAGTACCGACTCTGTAAACCCCTACCACCATGCGAACCACCATCCCGCCGGGTGTTTTTCAACAAGGGGTGAATGTGGTGGTATGTATTAGGGGTAATACGGTACACCACGTGTCGACAGGCTATTGGTGGAGGGATGCCAGGTCCTGATAGGATCTGCCACCTACTGGACTCCACCCAGAAATGCCGGTATAAGAACACAGTTTTTCCCTCCATTTCCCTCAGCAGCTGCATTCTGTAACCACGCTGCTGGGGATAAAGTTCTGCTTAATAAAGCCTTCAATTGACATTACCTCAACCTGCCTCGCGTCATATTGACGGTGCTACCGTTTGTTGCATACAATTATTCAATGTTTATTCAATATCACAAAATTGTTACTGTTAATCTATCACACACACACACACTTAAGCCAAACTACACAGCTAGTACGCACAAGACCTAAACTTAACTTCAGGATGACTAGCAAGTCAGATATTGGCCTTTATCTGTATTCCGAATCTTGTAGTCCTCAATGTTTCAGTCCTTGGTTTGGTCTGTTCCTGACTCTGGTCTTCTTTCTGTTAGTCAGGTGATGGTCTTTCCCTTCGGCCAGTGAATTGTCATCGTTGTTGGTGCTGCTGCAGTCGAGAGATTCTAAGGTGGTGCAGCATCTTTTAACCTGCTTGGATTTCGTGGCCTTTGCTGGCCAGTCTCTGGGTCATTGTCAATCAATTGATCAGGGCTCGATCGCCCTGATCGATCAAGTCCAATCAGGGGCGGCCACATCGATTTTGGGGTGGGCACTCAGTGGCCATGCCTGCAAGTGTTGGTGGCTGGTAGGCCCTTTCAAATAAGGAGCTTAGGCGCCACTGTGTCTGGTAAACAGGTGCGATTGACAGGACAGTTCTATTGTTCCTGGGATGGCCTAGAGATGGCCTTTTTCCTGTGTTACTTTACAAAGTCTGGGCTGCAGCTTTTTGTGTATTTGTAAGCTGCAGCCTGTCTGTCACTGAACTTGGCCACTTTTCCCAGCATTCTTTGCGGGAGGCCATTTTAGGTGGCCACAAGACACTTTTTTTAAAAAATCAATAATCAGTAAATTAAACAAATGAGAGGTGGGGAGTGGGGCGACAGTTCCTTGGAGGGATACAGTAACTAAAACAGAACAGCAAAAGGAAATGTAACTTATTCAAATTAAAGAGTAATTACACACTCCAGGTGATTATACACACCAGCACTCGTGGTGTCCGCCAGTCACGGAAGGCCTGAAGCCTGCCGGCAAACACTGCGTGCTCCCTCTCCAAGGCGCCTGGCCGTTAACGTAGCCACAGTGGAGGGGCTGAAAGTCGGGTCGGATGATCCCTTCGACCATCCACTGCTAATGGCCAACTTAGCCAGGCCTAGATCTTTTTATATGAGCTCCAGCCAATTAAAAGTAGATCAGGTGCCACCAACTATAACAGCGTCTCTCTCGTCTCTCTGAACAGTTTCAGTGTACCAAATAAAGAACTCCAGTCATAAGAGAGCTAGATCGTAGGACAAACTTTCCTATAATTATTTACATATGGCGGACCCTGATGGCTCCAGTACAGTTCTTAATGTTAGCTATTTTACATTGTCATGAACAAGTGCAACCCAGAGCAATCTCAATGGCGGCTAGTTCTTCATGTAAATCACACCAGTGCAGCCCCTAGTGCAATGACTTTGGCGTTTATCTCTGATTCTGGAGTGGATATGGCAAAAGGGATCTGTAACCCAAACCTAGATTAATAACTACTTGGCTGAAGCTCAGTTTTTTCAGTCACTGTTAAATACATCTGTATGGGTTTAGTGTAAAAATCGAATGGCTGTGAAATGTACTGTTTTTGTTATGTAAAATAGTATTTGCAACTGTTGAGTTCTAAGGAGTCAGAATACACTTAGCACCCTCTCGTGGTTTGCTGCGATAATACTTTTGGATCATGGTCGACGCTTTGTGCTCCAATGTGTTTGGGTCATCCTTCCCCAACACTGAAGAAGACGAAGACACCCTTGAACTAAGGATAGGGTGTGGATAGGCTGTCAATAGGATTTCCCATTGAATCCGCCCCTCGGTGCCGTGAAACCCGCAGCGGGGTTGCACCGTCTGCAGGACCGAAAGATGCTGCCGGTGTGAACGGCGGGAAGGTCTCGCCCAATATCAATGATCTGGACTGGTAACCAAAAATGCGAGCATGTTTTCAGTCTGCCTCGGTGTTGACCCTAAAACCATAAAGGTGTCGAGCAGATTTCTCCGTCGGGCAAAGCCAGAATCGGGCAATGCGATCGGGCGGAGTATCGCGCGTCAGCTGTAAATCGAGGCCGCGCTGGGCACCCATTGGAATGCCATGCACCTGTGCCTTGACAGCAGCGTGTTTGCATTCTAGGCGCACGTACAGTCAACGTAGTTGGCATATCATTAACGGGCCTGTCCTGGCATGGTGGCACAGTGGTTAGAACTGCTGCCTCATAGTGCCAGGGCAGCAAGGTAACACAAGTGGATAGCACTGTGGCTTCACAGTGCCAGGGTCCCAGGTTTGATTCCCCGCTGGGTCATTTTCTGTGCGGAGTCTGCACATTCTCCCCGTGTCTGCGTGGGTTTCCTCCGGGTGCTCGTGTTTCCTCATACAGTCCAAAGATGTGCAGGTTAGGTGGATTGACCATGATAAATTGCCCTTAGTGTCCAAAAGGTTTGGTGAGGTTACTTGGTTACAGGGATAGGGCGGGGGATTGGGCCGAGGTAGGGTCCTCTTTAGAGGGTCGGTGCAGATTTGATGGGTTGAATGTCTTCCTCTGCACTGTCGGGAGGAATTATCAATGGCGAGGTTTACTGGTGACAGAGCACCAAGGCAGGTTGAAACATTTGTGACCAGTGAACATGCATCTACAGGTTTGTGCCCTCGTCCCTAACACTATCCTGGGGCGTGGATTCAATGATAAATCCCATTGACAGAAGTGGGACTAGAAGATCCTGCCACCGGCCAATGGCGACCGGCTATTTCCCACCACCCAGAAACACATCGAGGGGGGCACGAAAAATCCCAACAGAATATTCTGAGATACCGACAAAATATTCTACGATCAATCAAAATTGCTGCTTGACACAGCCCGGCAGTGTAGTGAGAGGGGCAGTTTGTTTTTCTTTACAGCTTACAGCGTATTTAATTGAAGTTAAGAATATTTGAGTCTGCATCTTGATAACCAATTGATTTGTTCTGCATAGTTTTCTATCATAAACCTTAAGCACTAACTTATTATTTGTACATTGTACACTGATATTGGAAATCTGAATTCTGGAAGTACTCGGGCGCCATCTGCAGAGAATCAAACGGGGCTAATGGGCTGGACTTTAACTAAAAGGTTTGGAGTAAACAGTAGAGGTTGAACTGCTTTGAGGTCAGAACAACAGGGGCTGAATTCTCCGATTTGAAGACTATGTCCTGACACGGCCAGCGATCCACCATTTGGTGGGGGGCTAGCAGGCATGCAGCGTAGAGCACCTGGCTCTAGCTGCCGATACCGGCAGAGAATTGCCGGGTCCGTGCAACATGGCGCCAGCCTCGCGCGGACCTGGCCTGCCAAATAGTGTCCCCCTTTGGCCAGTCTCGCCAACCCCCAGACCACCCCCCACTGGTGCCCCCAGCCCCTGCCAAAGTCCCTCATGCCCGCAGATCGGCTGTCTTCCGACTGTGGCGGCGCTGGACTAAGTCTGCAGCCGCCACGCCGAGTTCCTGACAAAAATAGCATGAGAGGCCCACGCTGGGAGGAACTCGGCTGGTTGGGGGCCTGAGGCTGTCAAGATGGTGTGCGGCATACTCCTAGAATACGCCACTATGGAAGGGGCAGAGCATCACAAAAGCGGCACCGCCCCCGATTTCGTTGCAAACGGGGATTCTCCGGACGATCGCCGAACGCGATTTCGACCAGAGAAGGTAGAATTGACAGTGGAGTCAATGCGGTCCAGAACCATGTACAGTAGACAATGTTTGCACATCATTTATGGGCCCGACCCGGTATTCTCCGGGGCTTCCGTGATTCTCCGCCTCCGATGTGCCGAGTTCCCGATGACGCGGTTCACTTGTGCTTTTAAAAATCGTGAAACCGACGTGACGATTGCTGAGGGAGAGAGAGGGGGTACGTAAAGTGTTCAACGTCGCCATAGTTTGCTGACAGTTGTGCCACTGGCCGGGAAGCTTCTGCCATGGCTGGGGAGAGTAGCGCGAGTGGCCAGGAGGTCGGGTCGGGGTGGACAGGCACGGAACACAATTGCCGCAGCCGGCAAGCAAGACATGCAGCTGCGCACAATGCTAACAGCCCACTTTAAATTTAGTGCCATGGGTCTTACAGGTTTCCCCCTAGGGCACCCCTTGGCTGCCTTCTGACCCCAGCCGACGCATCAGCTGTATGGGCATGCTCCAGCACAGCCGGTGCCATCTTGTTGGTTGGGATAAGTGTGTGTCGGGATTGTAATGTGTATGCGCAGCTGCAGCTTGTCAGCCTTCCGAGTGTCAATCATGGATCAGGCGATTCCCGCACCGTTTTTCATTGGAATCGATTGTGTTCCACGCGCCACCGGTGCTAGCCCCTCAATAGTAGCAGAATCAGTTCAGGTGTGTCACCAGTTTTTCTGTCATGAAAATCCACAAATTCTGCCATGGCATTAACAAGAAGGGCTGGTTTCTCTGATTTTGAGGCTATGTCCAGTGGAAGCGTCCAGTTTTACAATGAGAAAGTTGGGGGTGCATGCGTACCGATGCTCCGCCTGATGGGGGCCTAGCAGCCGCGCCACATAAAGCTCCCGGCTTTGTCTGCAGCTACGGATGCAGAATTGCCAGGTCCGTGGCCACGCATGCACATGGCGGCGACCTGCGGTGGCCGTGCGATATAACATGGCACCGGCCTGCCAGATAGTACCCCACCTGTAACCCCCTCGCCACCCCCCACCAGTCCCCCCAGCCCCGACTGAAGCCCCCCCCCGTCCAGGGGAACGGCTCCGCCCCCCCCCCCCAACTGTGGCGGCGCGAAAACTGAGAGGACACACGACTGACGCCATCGGGAAGTCAGCCCTTCGGGGGCGGAGCATCGGAGGAGGACCTCAGGTGACGTCTTGAGGCTGTCCCTAAGACGTACTGCGTACTCAGCGATTACGCCGTTTTTGAGGGAGCGGAGAGTCCAAAAAACGGCGCTGCCCCCGATTTTGGCGTAAAAGCGGATTCTTCGGCCAATCGCCGAACGGGATTTTGGCGTCGGCAATCAGAGAATCCAGCCCTTAGTCTCAGAAACAGCGAATCACGCCCACAGAGTTTACAGAGAGATATAGATAGGCTAGGAGTTTGGGCCAAAATTTGGCAGATGGAGTTTAATGTGGATAAGTGTGAGGTTATCCATTTTGGCTGAAAATATATTCAGGCAAATTATTATCTAAGTGGAAAGCAGATTCAAAATGCACCTGGGCAGAGGGATCTGGGTGTCTTTGTTCATAAATCGCAGAAAGTCTGTATGCAGGTTGATGCGCAATCAATTGCACAAAGACACAGATTGGGTACAACTGTGGCTTTATTGCAGTCAGATGCGTGGCCTCCTGCTACAGCTGGCGAAATGTCAGGACAATGGAGGTCATGCATATTTATACAGTTCTTAGTGGGCGGAGCCAGCCGGCAGGGGCTATCGGCAAACCTGTAGTGCAGGTCCTACCTTACATCCCATAATACAGTGGTTCACCACATTCCCCCCCTGTTAAAAATGAGTCCGGCGGGGGTGATGTGAAACTAGTGCAAATAGTGCAATTATGTACAGTGTTAAGCAGAAAAAAAGAAAAAGTCCATATTGACGGTCCGGAGTCCGTCAAAGGTTCAGCCGATCCGGTGCTTTGGTGCTTCGTTGGGAGCGGCGTAATGGTGGTGGCGAAGTCGGTGCTGGTGGTGGTGCTGATGCTGGCCAGTCATCGGGGAACTCCGGGAGCATGCCAAAGTCCTCTTCGTCCTCTTGTGCGGAAAGGGAAGGGGGATGGTCTGGTAGGGTCAGTGTTGGCGGCGCGGTGGGAGGAGGGGAGCGCTTGGGTGGGGGGGGTTGGGGTGGAACCTGACGGTGCCAGGTCCCTGAGTGAGACAGTATCTTGGCGGCCGTCGGGGAACTCAACGTAAGCATATTGAGGGTTGGCATGGAGCAGGTGAACCCTGTCCACCAAGGGGTCCGCCTTGTGGAGTCAGGCGTGCCTACGGAGAAAGACCGGTCCTGGAGCTGCGAGCCAAGTCGGGAGCGACACCCCGGATGTGGACTTTGTGGGGAAGGTAAAAACACGTTCATGGGGTGTGTTATTAGTGGCGGTGCACAATAGTGACCGGATGGAGTGTAGAGCGTCAGGGAAGACCTCCTGCCAGCGAGAGGCTGAGAAGTTCCTGGGCCATAGGGCCAGCTGGACGGCCCTCCAAACCGTCCCATTCTCCCGTTTTACTTGCACGTTTCCCCGGGGGTTGTAGCTGGTCGTGCTGCTGGAGGTGATACCCCTGCTGAGCAGGAACTGACGCAGCTCATCGCTCATGAATGAGGATCCCCTGTCACTGTGGATGTAAGCGGGGAAACCGAACAGAGTGAAGATGGTGTTGAGGGCTTTGATGACGGTGGCAGACGTCATATCAGGGCATGGGATGGCGAAGGGGAATCTGGAGTACTCATCGACCACACTGAGAATGTACGTGTTACGGTCGGTGGAGGGGAGGGGCCCTTTGAAATCCACGCTGAGGCGTTCAAAGGGGCGGGAAGCCTTCACAAAGCGCACACAGTCCTGCCAGTAGAAGTGCGGCTTGCAATCCGCACAGACCTGGCAGTCCCTGCTGACTGTCCTTACTTCCTCGACGGAGTAGGGCAGATTGCAAGCTTTGACCAGATGGTACAATCGAGTGACCCCCGGGTGACAAAGGCTGTCGTGTCGGGCCCGGAGTTGGTCTACTTGTGCGCTGGCACATGTACCTCGGGAGAGGGCGTCTGGGGGCTCATTGAGTTTATCGGGGCGATACAAAATCTCGTAATTATAGGTGGAGAGCTCGATTCTCCACCGCAAGATTTTATCATTTTTGATCTTGCCCCGCTGTGTGTTATTGAACATGAAGGCTACCGACCATTGGTCAGTGAGGAGAGTGAATCTCTTACCGGTCAGGTAATGCCTCCAATGCTGCACAGCTTCAACGATAGCTTGGGCCTCCTTTTCGATGGGTGAGTGTCGAATTTCAGAGGCATGAAGGGTGCGGGAAAAGAATGCCACGGGGCTGCCTGCCTGGTTTAGAGTGGTGGCAAGGGTGACTTCTGAAGCGTCGCTTTCTACTTGAAAAGGCAGTGACTCGTCCACTGCGCGCATCCCGGCCTTGGCGATGTCTGCTCTGATGCGGGCAAAAGTATGTTGTGCCTCAGCCGCGAGAGGGAATTGGGTGGACTGAATGAGTGGGCGGGCCTTGTCCGCATAGTTTGGGGCCCACTGGGCGTAGTAGGAAAAGTACCCCAGGCAGCGTTTGAGGACCATAAGACCATAAGACATAGGAGTGGAAGTAAGGCCATTCGGCCCATCGAGTCCACTCCACCATTCAATCATGGCTGATTTCAACTCCATTTACCCGCTCTCTCTCCATAGCCCTTAATTCCTCAAGAAATCAAGAAAGACCTTGGGGCCGTGGGGGAGGGGAAGCTACATGAGGGGGCGCATGCGGTCGGGGTCGGGCCCAAGAAGTCCGCTTTGGACTACATAGCCGAGAAGGCTAACCGGGTCATGCTGAACACACACTTCTCTTTGTTATAGGTCAGGTTGAGAAGAGTGGCCATGCGGAGGAATTTATCAAGGTTGGCATCGTGGTCCTGCTGGTCATGGCCGCAGATAGTGACATTATCTAAGTGCGGAAAGGTGGCCCGCAAACCGTACTGGTCGACCATTCGGTCCATCTCCCTTTGGAAGACCGAGACCCCATTTGTGTTGCCAAAAGGGACACTAAGGAAGTGGTAGAGGCGACCATCTGCCTCGAAGGCCGTGTATGGACAGTCCGACTTCCAGATGGGGAGCTGGTGGTAGGCGGATTTCAGGTCAATTGTTGAGAAGACCCGGTATTGTGCAATCTGATTGACCATATCAGATATGCGTGGGAGGGATAGGCGTCGAGCTGCGTGTACCGATTGATGGTCTGGCTGTAGTCCACGACCATCCTGTGTTTCTCCCCAGTTTTAACCACTACCACTTGGGCTCTTCAGGGGCTGTTGCTGGCCTCGATAATACCCTCCTTAAGCAGCCGCTGGACTTCGGACCTGATGAAGGTCTTGTCCTGGGTGCTGTACCGCCTGCTCCTGGTAGCAACGGGCTTGCAATCCGCAGTTAGATTGGCAAAAAGGGAGGGGGGATCGACTTTGAGGGTCGCATGGCCGCAAACAGTAAGGGAGGGAAAGGGCCTGTCGAATTTGAGGGTGAGGCTCTGGAGATTGCACTGGAAGTCCAGGCCCAACAGGAGTGCAGCGCAGAGATTAGGAAAGACACAGAGGCGGAAGTTACTAAATTCTACGCCCTGAACAGTGAGGGTGACTGTACAGAAGCCTCAGATCGGGACGGAGTAGGATCCGGAGGCTAGGGAAATCCTTTGATTGGCAAGGTGGACCGCGAGGGAGCAGCGCCTTACCATATCTGGGTGAACGAAGCTTTTGGTGCTCCCAGAGTCCAGCAGACACGAGGTCGCGTGACCGTTGATTTTCACCGTCGTCGACGCGGTGGCCAGGTTGTGCGGGCGAGATTAGTCCAGCGTCATCGAAGCGAGCTGAGGGTAGTCGTCGGATGCTTCGGGTGGCGAGCGTGTGCGGTTCCGATCTCGGGATGTCCGGAGAACCTGTGGGGGACAAGATGGCGGCGCCCATGGTGTGCATATTGCGGGGTCGGGACAAGATGGCAGCGCCCATGGGGCGCACGTGGCCGAAGGGGGACACAATGGCTGCGCCCATTGGTCGCACATGGCCCCGGGAGGAGAAGATGGTGGCTCCCATTGTGCGTATGGCGTGGGGGAGGGGGCGATAACGGGCGCGATCGCAGCGACTGCGCGGGCCTGGCACACACCGCGAAGTGGCCCTTTTTACTGCAGGATTTACAAATGGCAGAGCGGGCCGGGCAGTTTTGGCAGGGGTGCTTCTGCTGACCGCAGAAGTAACAGCGCGGCCCCCGGGGTTGTGCGGATCGGCATGCGGCGCAGGTGTATTGGGAAGGCAGGGCCCCAGCTGAGGAGGTCGTCGGCGGGGTCGAGGAGGGGTAGGAAGGGGTGGAAGGGTGGGCAGCACGGCGGGAGGGGTACGATTGTACGTTACAGGATGCGACCGTCATGGAGAGCGCCAAGGTTTTCGTCTCCGCCAGTTCGACCGTGGCCCCTTCCAGTAATCGTTCTTGGATGCGTTCCGATGCAATCCCCATCACGAAGGCATCGCGTATGAGGATGTTCGCGTGTTCAGTGGCCGTTAACGGCCTGACAGTCACAGTCCCGGACGAGTAGAATTAGGGCGCGCCAGAAGTCGTCGATGGATTCACCAGGTAGTGAGCGGGTACATGCCTGGCGAAGAGCGTGTTCCCCTTTTGAGCATATTGTTCTTTAAGGAGTTCCATTGCTTTCGCGTAATTCGTGGCATCTTGGATCAACGGGAACACGCTGGAGCTCAGTCTGGAGTTCAGGACGTTTATCTTCTGAGCCTCCATTGGCACTGGGTCCGCAGCGTTGATGTGGGCCTCAAAACATGCTAGCCAGTGAGTAAAATCTTTCCTGGCGTCGGGCGAGTGCGGATCCAGCTGCAGGCGATCGGGTTTGATTCTGATATCAATTCTGTGGAAAAATCTGACTGCAATAAATTGAT
Source organism: Scyliorhinus torazame (assembly GCF_047496885.1). NCBI lineage: Eukaryota > Metazoa > Chordata > Chondrichthyes > Carcharhiniformes > Scyliorhinidae > Scyliorhinus > Scyliorhinus torazame. Next base: position 125,222,788 of record NC_092709.1, read on the forward strand.
GCGCAATCAATTGCACAAAGACGCAGATTGGGTACAACTGTGGCTTTATTACAGGAAGATGTGTGGCCTCCTGCTGCAGCTGGCGAAATGGCAGGGCACTGGAGGTCATGCATATTTATACAGTTCTTAGTGGGCAGAGCCAGCCGGCAGGGGCTACCGGCGAACCTGTAGTGCAGGCCCTACCTTACATCTCCTAATACAGTGGTTCACCACACAGGTACAAAATGTGATTTTTTTTTTTTAAAAAGGAAAATGGAATGTTAGCGTTTATTGCAAAAGGTCTGGAGTATAAAAGTAAAGAAGTGTTGTTGCAGTTGTAAAGGGTGTTGGTGGGGCCACATCTGGAGTATTGTGACCAGTTTTGGTCTCCTTATTTGAGGAAGGATGTGGTGGCATTGGAGGCAATTCAGAGGAGGTTCACCAGATTGATTCCGGGGATGAAGAGATTGACGTATGGGGAGAGATAAAACAGTTTGGGTTTATACTCGCTGGAGTTTAGAAGAATGAGAGGGGATCTGATTGACGTGTAGAAAATACTAAAAGGGATTGATAAAGTAAACATAGACCAAATGTTCCCCCTTGTGGAGCAATCTAAAATGAGAGGTCACAGATATAGGTTAAGAGGCAGTAGATTTAAAACTGAGATGAGGAGGAACTACTTCTCGCAGAGGGTGGTGAATTTGTGGAACTTGCTGCCCCATCATGCGGTGGAATCTGAATCATTAAATGGTCTCAAGAAGGAGATAGATATATTTCTGATAAAAAATGGGTCAAAGGGATATTGGGAACAGGTAGGGAGGTGGCCTTGCGACCAGGAAGAGATCAGCCATAATCTGATTGAGTGGCAGAGCAGATTGCCTAATTCTGCTCCTAATTCCTATGTTCCTATGTTCACAATGATACAGTAGACAAGTGCACAATTTGCAGTGACAGCGAACTGTATAAATAGGAAAGCCTTAGGTTTGAACCCTGGTCCGATCGCAGCCACAATAACAATGAAACGCTACAATTGGCTTTAGCACCGCTGGATTATAGCTGTAGAAAATAAGATGGGATGCTGCTTTTGGTCATTGACTATTAATAACAGCTGGAAATTTTGTATGTGGCTGTTGACTTTAAGGAGAGATTTATTTCCTAGTGATTGTATGCATTAAAAATAATGCAAAACAGTCAGTGTCCTTTTTTAAAAAATGCTGTTGAGCGATACGTTTCAAAAACCTGGAGGCCACCCATGAGTAGGCAAATTGCGAGACTGAATGTGGAACTGAAAGGGAAAACTATTCCCTTCATCTCCCATTCCCAGTGTCCATCTCCCCCAACAGTTGTCATTCCCCAGATTCCATCTCTGCCTCTCCAATAGCCGACCACTCTTCCACCACGCCCACAGCTCCCATTCTTCATTTTCCTTCTCTCTCCCTTTGCCTCTTGATTCAGAACCTCTCGATCACCTCCCTCACCTACATCCCACTACCCCCAGAACAGTCATAGCCTTATGTGGACGATGAGTTCACTGGAATAGGCAGGAAATAATCCTATTAACAGTGGTTGGCACTGCTGCCTCACAGCACTAGGGACCCCAGTTCAATTCGGGCCTTGGGTGACTTTCTGTGTGGAGTGTGCATGTTCTCCTTGTGACTATGATGGGAATAGAGGGATACGGATCCCAGAAGTGGAGAAAATTTTAGTTTGGATGGGCAGCATGGTCGGCGCAGACTTGGAGGGCCGAAGGGCCTGTTCCTTGCTGTACTTTTCTTTGTTCTTTGTTCTTGACTGAGTGGGTTCCCTTTGGGTGCTCCGGTTTCCTCCCACAATCCAAATATGTGCAGTTTAGGTGGATTGGCCAAGTTAAATTGCAACTTAGTGACCAAAGGTGTGCAGGTTGGGTGGGATTACAGAGATAGAGCGCGGATGGGGTACTCTTTCAGATGGTCAGTGCAGACCCTATGAGCTGAATGGCCTCCTTCTGCACTCTCGGGATTCTATAGATCTATGAAAAATTAGTGCAGCTGACCTCCAGTGGCCAAGCAATGTTTTGTTTGTAAAATTCTCATCCTTGAATTCAAATCCCTCCATGGCTTTACCCCTCCCAATCTCTACTGTAATCTCCTTCACCTGCACAACCCTCTGATCTGTATGTGCTCTATTTCTGGCCTCCTTCCAGTATTGGTAGCCTTGGCTTCAGCTGCTTGGGCCCTAAACTGTGGAATTCCCTCCCTAAATATTCTCCTTTGGGATTGTATTGTTCAGTTGTTCTGTGTTTGAATATGTGAATCTGTTTACTATTGCTGCTCACTGTACTTGATTGATTAAACCAGAGCATGGGCTCAGAAAGAAGTAAACGCAGCTGTAGGAAGAGCTGGAAGCCAGAGCTAAAACATGGAGTAAACATTTTATAGTATTGTATAAAATGCTTGGAAAGAAAGTTTGGTGCACAGACAACTGGTGTGTCATCTGGTCAAAAATATAAAATATACAATTAAGACACTTCTTAAAACGTAAGCTTTTGGCCACCTGCCCTAATTTCTCCTTGTACAGTTGGGGCCAAATACATTTTTCTTACTAATGGCTCCTTGTGCAGCACCTTGGGAGATGTATTATGTTAAAAGCATTTCCAAGTACAGGTTTTTGTTGTTGTCCTGACATTCAATGCCCAACTGTTAGTTATAATTTACAGTAATCACGCAAGTGTCCATCATTCATGGGGGGGGGGGGGAAAGTTAAATTGGCTGCTCTCCAGATAAGAACCTGCCACAATTCCAGAAAACGGCCAGTCATGTGGGAATGTTTAGGAACCGCATTGCTGCTGCCTTTGCAGGATTCGTCCACTCCCCCCCCCCCCCCCCCCCCTCCGCTCCCTTACTGCTGAGTCAAAATTACCCCCTGCAAACCACTACTGAGGCAAATGTTGGTCCTAAAATTGTCAACCCTCCAAGATTAAAGACTAATTTCCTGCAGACATCTGCAAATAAACTGAGAGAAAAGCTATCAGGGCTTTAAGAAAAACTTGATTTTTCATTTCTGTTTAGCACTTTTGTTTATTAGTTATAAAAATATTAGCAATGTGGGACAAAAGACTGTTTGACTGAACGGGACAGTTGGAGGCTGAAGATCATTAGTAAATCCTCCAACGCAGGGGGGTAATGGAGGAGAGGAGGAGGTATGAACCTACTTGAATCCCATCCTGCCATCTTACACTTGTCCCTAACTCCTCATTCTGTCACTCCTGTCTTTTCTCTGTTCCTCTGCTCCAATAGTACTCCATCTTCTAACTATCTTTCATCTGGGCGCTACACATGGGCTATGGACCCACACAGCATACCAATTTTCTGCCGACTTCTTCGATCTTCAGGACTTTTCCTGAGCCCTCTTGAATTATCATGGCTTCTCCGGAGCCCCTGCCAACTTTTTAACTTAACTGGGACCCTGTGGTAATACCAGGTATTGCAGTACCTGAGAGGTGGATGCCCATTGGCTAGACCTAGGAGTCTACCATTGGCCAATGTACGTAGCTCCGCCCTGAGAGGCGGGGTATAAGAACCCATACCGTCCCAGCAGCCTTCACTTTCTGTATCGAAGCTGCTGGGTACAGCTACAGTTCTAGCTGATTAAAGCCGATTAGTATGATTCTCCTTGTCTCACGAGTAATTGATTGTGCATCCCTTTCCTGTCCCCTCTCCCTGTCCTCTTCTTGGGACTCTTCTGTTTAATGGTGATCCACTCTGAGTCACCTGACACAGGTTTTCATGTCATTCCCTCACGCATGGGTGCGCTGGGCCCAAGAAACTTAAAAATGCAAAACTGCACATGTGCAGCTTGTTTCCCAGTCTGCACGCGTGGAAACCCTGAGGTCTGTCAAGTCTTGAAGTTCCCAATCATCCACGATCCAACAAGGTAAATGTAGGTTTCATAATGTGGATATTTCTTTCCCTGAAACCTTAATCCAAAATGTGTCAGTGGCCAGGATTTTCCTGTCCCCAAATTCTCACGAGTGTCAATGGACATTTTGCCATGCTGCCAGATTTTCCGTGCTGCCCGGCTAGTGTCTTTAAGCGATGAGGTGAGAACATTTTAGTTCTCCAGCTACGTAATCCACAGGAGGGAAGGAAAGAAAAAGTTAGCCTGATAATTCTGGATTATAGTTGAAGTCTCCATAATTAAAACACTTTTTAATTAAGCCTCTTTAATTACGAAGCTCCCTGAGTGTGACATGTTTCTCTTTTTCTTTCAGATCAGCATCTTCATGACACATTTATCCAACTATGGGAATGATCGACTGGGACTTTATACGTTTGTGAACCTGGCTAATTTTGTCCATTGCTGGACTAACCTGAAGCTGCAAACTATGCCCCCTGTGCAGCTGGCAGACAAATACTTTGAACTCTTTCCGGAACAAAAGGGCCCACTCTGGCAGGTGTGCTCCCAGTCCTTCTTAAAACAAGTGCACTGCTAACTCTGCAGACAGCAGTCCCATAACCATTCTTCTCCACCGACCCTTGCTTTATGTGCTCATCCCCTTTGAAGTGACTCTGCATCCAGGGTTCTCGTCATCTTGCTGATAACTCCACTTGTTTTTGGAATGTAGATTGATTTTAACAGCCACGAGTTGGCAAACAAGAACATGGCTGCCAGCAAACTGATCATCAATCCCCGCCACCCCTGCTATTATATATTTTTCTGGATCTTTTCCTTTAATCCACAATATCTATGATTGCTTTGTCAAACAAATTGCCACAATGCCAGTGTGGCAGGAATGAGTGCTAAAGCTGAATTCTAACTCTGAATCAGAGGAATGTTCAAATGTTAATTTGCATTTGAGATTGGGCCATTTTATATCTGGAAGCGTAAACTTCAAAGTTATTTTGCCATCTCCCTTGTACACGGGTGCAATCCATAAGATCATTCGACCTATCGAGTCTGCTCTGCCATTCGATCATGGCTGATATATAATATGATAGATAAGCTGCAGAGTTGGGCTGAGAGGTGGCAAATGGAGTTTAATGTAGAGAAGTGTGAGGTGATTCACTTTGGAAGGAATAACAGGAATGCGGAATATTTGGCTAATGGTAAAGTTCTTGGAAGTGTGGATGAACAGAGGGATCGAGGTGTCCATGTACATAGATCCCTGAAAGTTGCCACCCAGGTTGAGAGGGTTGTTAAGAAGGCGTAAAGTGTGTTAGCTTTTATTGGTAGCGGGATTGAGTTTGGGAGCCATGAGGTCATGTTGCAGCTGTACAAAACTCTGGTTCGGCCGTATTTGGAGTATTGCGTACAGTTCTGGTCACCGCATTATGGGAAGGACGTGGAGGCTTTGGAGCGGGTGCAGAGGAGATTTACCAGGATGTTGCCTGGTATGGAGGGAAAATCTTATGAGGAAAGGCTGATGGACTTGAGGTTGTTTTCGTTGGAGAGAAGAAGGTTAAGAGCAGACTTAATAGAGGCATACAAAATGATCAGGGGGTTGGATAGGATGGACAGTGAGAGCCTTCTCCCGCGGATGGATATGGCTGGCACGAGGGGACATAACTTTAAACTGAGGGGTAATAGATATAGGACAGAGGTCAGAGGTAGGTTCTTTACGCAAAGAGTAGTGAGGCCGTGGAATGCCCTACCTGCTACAGTAGTGAACTTGCCAACATTGAGGGCATTTAAAAGTTTATTGGATAAACATATGGATGATAATGGCATAGTGTAGGTTAGATGGCTTTTGTTTCGGTGCAACATCGTAGGCCGAAGGGCCTGTACTGCGCTGTATCGTTCTATGTTCTATGTTCTATATGTTTCTCACCCCCATTCTCCTGCCTTCTGCCCATAACCCCTGATCTTCTTATTAATCAAGAAATCCCCTTAATAATCACACCAGATTTGTGCTTGAAGTGCTGGTACCTACAGGGCTATAGACCAAGAGCTGGAGGGTGGAATTAGGCAGAATAGTTATTTCTTAGAACATAAGAACTAGGAGCAGGAGTAGGCAATTTAGCCTCTCGAGCCTGCTCCACCTTTCAATACGATCATGGCTGATCACATCATGGCCTCATCGCCACCGCCCTGCCCATTCTCCATAACCCTTCAACCTATTACTGATTAAAAATCTGTCTAACATCTCCTTAAATTTACTCACTGTCCCAGCATCCACCGCACTCTGGGGTAGTGAATTCCACAGATTCACGATCCTTTGGGAGATGTAGTTTTTCCTCAAATCTGTTTTAAATTTGATACCTCTTATTCTAAGATTATGACCTCTTGTTCTAGATTGCCCCACAAGAGGAAGCATCCGCTCCACATCTACTTTATCCATACCTTTTATCATCTTCTATACCTCTCTCCCCTCATTCTCCTAAACTCCAGAGAGTATAGGACTAAACTGCTCAATCTGCTCATCTCTGGAATCAATCTAGTGAACCTCCTCTGAACTGCCTCCAATGTCACTACATCTTTCCTACTGTGAAAACTTTACCTGGATTGCTGTGGATGTGATTAGTGCCAGAAAGTGGTTATTTATTTTATATTGTATTCAACGTTCTGTTCAGGAACCATGGTGATGTCAATGAAGCTTGTGGTTCAGAGGGAAGGAAGGACAGGGTGTGGGTCTCAATTTCCATGGTAAATTTAAACATATATTTGTATCGAGCCTGATCAGATCAAAACATCTCAAAGCATTTTGTTCTCGTTGTCATATCTTTCTCTTGCTGGGAGAGTGACTGTTATTATGTGGATAGATATATGGGAAGCAATCCATGGTGATGTACAAGACATCTCCTTTCTGCTGCACCGTTGTTTGGAATTTAGATTCAGGTCAATCCCACTACTAATTGGACAAAGCTTGAATATGTTGTGATTTCAGCTGGAAATGTCTTTCCAAATGGAGGCACAGATTAATTTCCATGCAACAATTAAATCACACAGACAGGGTTTCCCCACTATACTGACTAACCTGCAAAATGACAGGGTTCTGTGTCAATTCCTTTGACAAACAATGACTATTCATGCTGCGTTAAACTCCAAGGAACTCTCCCATTTTAATGCAGTGCCCAATTCTCTCTGTTTCTGGCAGAATCCATGTGATGATAAACGGCATAAGGACATCTGGTCTAAAGAGAAAACGTGTGATCGTTTACCAAAATTTCTGGTTATTGGACCTCAAAAAACAGGTGAGCTTTAATCACAAGAGGTTGTGAATGATTCAGTTCACCTATAGTACCTAAATGGGTTCCCTGGAGAACAGTTAATTACATAAACTGCTCTCTCAAGCATATTCTAATAGTACATTTGCAGGTGATATCAAATCTCATGTTGCTTTGCAGTAATTTACTTTATGGTGCGTTGACCTTTGACCTGGAGTTGTACCGTAAGGAAAATTTGTAATTTCTTTAAACGTCTGTGGAACCTGCAGTTGTTTTTGAGAATGGTTGAAAAGAACGTTTTACGGTTTTGCATCAATTATAAAGGAATGAATTGTAACTTTCCTGCATAATAAGAAATACTGGTCCATGTGACGTGCTGACCATTGACCCGGAGGTAGTACCAGGAAGGCAGTTCAGGAAGAAGCGGTGGGGCTGGCAGACACAAAGGAGAGCTGCAGGCACAAAAGAGAACTGTAAGCAGAGAAGGCGATCAGCAAAGGCGATCAGCACACAGATGCAGACACAAAGAGAAAACAGATAGAGGGCGAAATTCTCCATTTGGGAGACTAAGCACGGTAGCACAAGTGGATAACACTGTGGCTTCACAGCACCAGGGTCCCAGGTTCGGTTCCCCGCTGGGTCATTGACTGTGCCGAGTCTACACGTTCTCCCCGTGTCTGCATGGGGTTTCCTCCTGGTGCTCCGGTTTCCTCCCACAGTCCAAAGACATGCAGGTTAGGTGGATTGGCCGTGATAAATTGCCCATAGTGACCAAAAAAGGTTAGGAGGGGTTACTGGGTTACGGAGATAGGGTGGAAGTGAGGGCTTAAGTGGGTTGGTGCAGACTCGATGGGCCGAATGACCTCCTTCTGCACTGTATGTTCCATGTAATGACACCGAGACTGAATTGCATGCAGTTCTCCTTCCTGTGGGGCGTGCTGTTTCTAGAGCAATCCAGGACATGCTAATGGGCCAACACTTGGCTGGCGAGAATTCCGAAAAATTCCCAGCCCAGAAAGAGCTTGGCAGCTGGAGTTGTTTTTTAAACCCTCCATTTACCACACGCTCACTGCAACCACCAAGATGACTGAGAGAAGATCTGCCTCCTGTGGTCGGGAGTCCAAGATGGACCCACAGCTCTGTGTCAGTGAGCAGTGGAAGAACATCCTCCTCCTAAATGTGTGCCACTGACTCAAACCTGCCTTCTGAGCACTGCCTGGGAGGTGGTGGCAGAGACAGTTAGCACTGCCAGTCCCATCAGGAGGAGGCAGTTGGTGATCCAGAGGGAGAGGAGTTACTGGTGATCCTCTACCCTGAGAGGGGCAGAGAACCATGGAGGGTTCCATAGCATGCGGTGCAGATACTCTGGTTGGGGTGAGCTCGGCTGATCCCCTGCTTCCTCTGCAATCTGGTAGCGCTTCTGAGTAGTGCCAACATCTGGTGGGCTCCTGATAGAGTTTGATGGTACAGCTGGAGTGTGAGGGTGTCCAGAGGCGTGGCCTGGGTGGGGTCCCAGATGACCAGAGGTCTTCTGAGCATTTAAAGGATGCAGTCAGAACTCAGAAATGTGAGCAGTGGAGCCTGTAAGTAGTAGCAAAGATAGACTTTAAAAGATGTTGTGTTTAAAAGATAGACTGCAGCAATAACAGTCTGAGCCAGATCACCCCAAGTCCATGAACCTGGCACTGAGTCACTAGCCGCTACCAGCCCCAGTCTGGGAAGCCACCACCAGCAAGCCTGACAGTTTTCAATGATTTTTCAGTGATTTTTAGCCTTTTGCTCCCCCTCTGCAGCCGCGGCACCCAGTCCACGTTTGTAAATGCCTGTAGCAATTCACACCCGCGAGACTTCCGCTTAAGAGGAGTGGAGCACCATGGAAGGGTAGAGCATACTGTGTCCAACCCGCTAATCACATTTAAATGCACGTAAATGCTAGTTTGGCACATAGGTGCTGGGGGCAGACATCAATTTTGACCGGACGCCTGATTCTCTCCCGGATCATGGTTTGTGGCGTCGGGAGGCGGAGAATTTTGCCTCGAGGTGGAAATAGAAATAAAATAATTCTTGTAAGGAGAAGAAGAAAATTATTCTTAGGAAGAGATTAGTTTTTCTGTTTGGCAGAAAAAGAGAGAGGGGCTGTCTCACAAAGTACTGTGTGAGCTGACTAAAAAGGTCTAAAACCTGGAAAGTTGTGCAAATAGCTCAGGGATGCTAAAGAGCTGGCTGTTTCTCAGAAGTGTCCAAAGCATGGACCAGGTGTTATTGGCTGGTCAGTTGAAAAGTAACTGGAAAGCGACACCTTCAGGACAGTCGTGACCCGAGTGAGAGAGGGTTCATAGAAGTTGCCTTGCTGGGGGTTATCATACCCATTAAACTCAAAGGTAAAAGCTGTTGTTGCAGAACTCCTGACCTACCCTTTATGAATGAAGAATGATATATTGTAGAACTATGTAACAACATAGTACCACATTTGTGTGGGGAATGATGAAAATGCTTGCGGTTGCTAAAGATATGTCTGTCGTATTAACTATTTAAAATTAAATTTACCTTTATAGTTGATATTTTATTTGCCTGTTTATTCATGTTAATTTACTTTAATTCAGATTCTTGTTAAAGTAAAGGTTGCAAGAAGTTAAATCTTTTTGCTAGTTTCTTCTTTGGTCATCATTTGGTAAATTTGGTTATTTTGATTTCCACTTCCCCCACAGAGATTGTGACAATGAATAAAACTAGTCTCCAATGTGCTATCTTCTGCTCCTAAGATGTTTCAAGAAATAAAGTGCCTTAGATATGTGAATGAATTTCCACAGGGGTTCACCCGATTATCTGTCATAACTGCAATGAAATCCAGAAACTCTCGAAAATAGGCAAAGGCCTTGTTTGCACCACTTTGGGGATGAATTTCTGTGGCTGTCACATCAAAGTTGTGATAAATGAGTATGTACAACCCCATGGAAATTTGCCCCATCAACATTATCCAAAGATAGCTTGAGTTGGTGCAATTATGAGTTTCAGTAGAATTATAGAGTCAAGTTTACAAATCTGCCTTTGAGCTTATTGGGAATTCAGAGACAGAGGTCAATCAACCCTGAAGAACAGGTAGGAATTCCTTCGGAGCCGATGAATTTTCACACCAAAATCCAATTCAGTCTTGGTATGGGGTATGTAGCTTCATAAAACACATTTGGACTGTGGGAGGAAACCGGAGCACCCGGAGGAAACCCACGCACACACAGGGAGGATGTGCAGACTCCGCACAGACAGTGACCCAAGCCGGAATCGAACCTGGGACCCTGGAGCTGTGAAGCAATTGTGCTATCCACAATGCTGCCGTTCCCACAGAAACTCAATGTCCAGCAGATTCTGCCAGCATTTTCTGCATGCAGCTATTAAGTGTCGCTTTTTCCAATCACCCAGGACAGTCGATTATTTACTGAAAAGGAAAGTAGAATCATTTTTGTGTGTAAAATAGGCTGTTGATCTGATCTTGTCAATTTCCCACTAAGTAGGTTATGCTAGCATTGCCCCTCACATTTGGTAAGACAGTTTGGCCTTTGAGATGGGACCTGTGGCAATGAATAACTAATTTTCCATTAAGACTTTGTGCTTATTTCTCATTAATCACATAAAGCATTTAACTGAAAACATTTCTCCAGCATTGACAATGTTGGACCATTACCAACAAATGCATGCCAGTTTCTATTTAGTGAGTAATTTCTTTTCAAACAATATTTTTATTCATTTCTCAGAAGCACACTGCAAATCATTAGTAATTGTTTTATGTGGCGTTTAATTACAATAAAAGGTTGTAAAAAATGTAAAGTATTGTATTTGGTATACAACTGACTGAGCACAATTTTTAAAGGGCCGAAGAAGTGTAGGCAGCAGCGGTGCACGGCTGAGATTATTTAGTTAGTAGTGTTAAATATAATGGTGCAGATTGTTTTAAATTTTCAATTTCTATACAAGTGGAAATATCCATTAATAGCCATTCACTTATATGTGTCGCCTATATTAGCAATGTCATGGCAGTCTGAAATGGTAAATAATTTTGTATTTTAATTAGTCACTGCAAATTTTTTTTATGCCTTTCTACCATGCATACAGTAAGAATGGTGATAATTGAATTATGCTAACATTCCATAATTACTGTGTCCTAATTAAGTAATCTAGTATTTCACAGAAGAGCATTTTTGCAGTTCTTTCAAAACAATTAATGCTTGCAGAAAGAAGCTCCACTGACAAATTGGCATGGAAAGAAGGGCAGCAATTTCATCACAAACACATCAATACGTTTTCTAATATTTTCTGTTCTCAGGCACCACGGCTTTGTACTTGTTCCTAATTATGCATCCAGCCATCACCAGTAATTTCCCCAATCCAAAGACCTTTGAAGAAGTGCAGTTCTTCAGTGGGAATGCCTATCACAAGGGAATTGATTGGTAAGATAAGCGATCAAACAAAGTGCACATTTTGTAAACAAGAAGATCTTTATTAAAATTAGGAATCCTGCGTTCATAATATGTGGCGAAATTAATTATTTGATTTGAAAGTCTGAATTCTACATTGGGTCTCAGCGTTGATAGAACATTTCTGTGCCTCCCAAAGATTTTCAAATTAATTTGCAAAGGTACATTAACTTGAAATCTTAAGGTTATGCAGTTCTGTAAAATAACCAAATAGCTAGACAGCAAAATAAATATATTGGCATGCTTGCTAATGTGACATGGACCAGGAAGTCAACAGTTCCTGCCTGTGATTACCGCAGCTCAATTTTGAATGTAATAAAAGCAAATTACTGCAGATGCTGGAATCTGAAACCAAAGAGAAAATGCTGGAAAATCTCAGCAGGTCTGGCAGCATCTGTAGGGAGAAGAAAGAGCTAATGTTTTGAGTCCAGATGAGCGCTTTGACAAAGGGTCATCTGGACTCGAAACGTTAGCTCTTTTCTCTCCCTACAGATGCTGCCAGACCTGCTGAGATTTTCCAGCATTTTCTCTTTGGTTTCAGTTTTGAATGTAATGCAGGAAGGCAAGCCAATCAACTTGAGGTTTTGTGAAATTTAGCAGCCAATTTAAAAGTGACATTGTCACACATGTGAAGCATTGAGAAGTACAGAAATAGGAAGAAAGATAAAGAAAGAATGTGCATCTATATAGTGCTGATTGCACTCTTAGAATATCCCAAAGCATTTTACAATCACTTTCATGTTATTTTTGATGTGGAGATGCCGGTGTTGGACTGGGGTGAGCACAGTAAGAAGTCTTATAACACCAGGTTAAAGTCCAACAGGTTTGTTTTGAATCCCTAGCTTTCGGAGCACTGCTCCTTCCTCAGGTGGTGCTTTCTTGCAAGTGTATGTGACTCAGATGGTCCGCATTCGCCATGTGTGTCCAAGTTGGTGCTTGAAAGTATATTCCTAGGCGGACAGAATTAACACCCATCGTTGAATTCTTGCCGAGGCGAGCGGCGGGATGGCCTGGTACTCTTTGAAGAGACCCAAGACCGCTATGTGGTCAGAAGCAATGATAAAATGTCTACCATGTAAGTCCTGGTGGAATTTTCTTATGCCAAAGGCTATTGATAATCCTTCTTGATTGTGAATAGCCTTTTCCAACTACTGAGAATGTTCTTGACAAATTCTCAATCGGCCTTTCAGAACCATCACCCATTTCAAGGGACAACACTGCGCCAGCACCAAATGGAGAGGCGTCACAGGTCACAATCAGTTCTTTAGATGGGTCCAAGTGTACTAACGGGTTTGAGGAATGCGGAAATTGCGTTATACTGTTGAAGGTTTCCCCCTGGGGACCCTTCCAAGACCAACAATGGAGTTTCTTCAGCAGAATACGCAAAGGGGCAAACACCACGGCTAAGTCTGGTTAAAAATAACATCCGGAGAAGTTTCCCATACCAAAATTGAATTGAGTCCAGTTGTGTTTTCGGGGGCAGGCCCCACCTTTATCACCTTGACCTTGTCTTCCACGGGCTGTAATCCTTGTGCATCTACATTGTGCCCCAGGTTGGTCACCTCTGATTTGAAAGGTGCACTTCTCTTTTTGAGGCAAACGCCAGCACCCTGAAATCTCAACACATCCTCTAGGTTTGCTGGATGCTCGGCCTCTGTCGATCCACTTATCAGGACATCATCAAGATATGGTACAACCGTGTTAGCCCCAGTAGCAGACTCTCCATTGTCCTTTGGAATTTTGTACATGTCGAAGACACGCCAAAAGGCACGTACTTGTGTGTGTTTATTGTGACAAATGCCGGGAAGTGTCATCTAATTCGAGTTCTGGTACGCGTGACTCAGATCCAGCTTTGTGTAAGATTAACCTCCTGTCAGCGTTGCATACAGTTCTTCAATTATCAGGTGTAGATGTTTATTGGACATCTGACTCCCTTGGACGTTCCTGCCTCCACCTGATGTACATCAGCAACTGTGTGGTGCTCATCAGATTGTGCCCCAGAAGCCTGTCCACTCATGTCATCCACCAAAGTGTGTGTCTCTGCGCTGGTGGAAGGTGCAGGTGATAGCTGTCATGCCTTGATGATGGTCTTCTCGGAGCTCTCCTCCTCACTTTAAAAAAAATTTAGAGTACCCAATTATTTATTTTCCCAATTAAGGGCAATTTAGCTTGGCCAATCCACCTAACCTGCACATCTTTGGGTTGTGGGAGTGAAACCCACGCAGACATGGGGAGAATGTGCAAACTCCACATGGACAGTGACCCAGGGCCGGGATTCGTACCCGGGTCCTCAGCGCCGTAGTCCCAATTCTAACCACCGCGCCGCCCTTTCCATCACTTGGTTAGAACATAGAACAATACAGCGCAGTACAGGCCCTTCGGCCCACGATGTTGCACCGAAACAAAAGCCATCTAACCTACACTATGCCATTATCATCCATATGTTTATCCAATAAACTTTTAAATGCCCTCAATGTTGGCGAGTTCACTACTGTAGCAGGTAGGGCATTCCACGGCCTCACTACTCTTTGCGTAAAGAACTTACCTCTGACCTCTGTCCTATATCTATCACCCCTCAGTTTAAAGTTATGTCCCCTCGTGCCAGCCATTTCCATCCGCGGGAGAAGGCTCTCACTGTCCACCCTATCCAACCCCCTGATCATTTTGTATGGTTAACAGGGGAGGGAACATATCCGGATAGCCCGGCCCCATCAGATGGATATCCTGTGAGAGAATGAACATGTGGTCAGTCAGAGGGGAAGGATCATTTTGTCGGACATGAACAACTCACTGAGATAGGTCATCTGGGTGAAGGGGCAGTGGGTCCTCACCTCTGCGGCATAGGCCAACCTCATTGTCGGTGACTGGTCTCTCCTTGATATCCGGGGCCTTTCCTCATTGGGGATGAGGACTCGAATCTCTGCAACTCTTGGCCCTTTCCTGCTTATTGTGGGCTATTTTCTCCTGCAGGGACAAAGAGAGGGCACTGTGAGCCGGGTCAGGGGACTCTATAGCAGGTGGAATTTGTGGGCACTGCATCTGGTCATGAAGGGATTGTGCTAATGGGTGCCAGTGGATTCTGAGGAATAAGCACAAAGATCAGGGGCGGAATTCTCCGCAATCGGCGCAATGTCCGCCGACCGGCGCCAAAAACGGCGCAAATCAGTCCGGCATCCTCTGCATCTTGAGCGGTCGAGCCCTAACCTTGAGGGGCTAGGCCTGCGCCGGACTGATTTCCGCCCTGCCAGCTGGCAGGAAAGGCCTTTGGTGCCCCGCCAGCTGGCGCAAAACTGACTTTGCCGGGCGGCGCATGCACGGGAGCATCAGCGGCCGCTCACAGCATCCCCGCGCATGCGCAAGGCGAAAGGAAAAGAGTGCCCCCGCGGCACAGGCCCGCCAGCGGATCGATGGGCCCTGATCGCGGGCCAGGCACCCCCCGGGGCCAGATCGCCCGCGCCCCCCCCTGGACCCCAGAGCCCGCCCGCGCCGCCTTGTCCCGCCGGTAAGAGAGGTGGTTTAATCCACGCCGGCGGGACAGGCATTCCAGCAGCGGGACTTCGGCCCATTCAGGCCGGAGAATCACCGGGGGGGAGCCCGCCAACCGGCCCGACGCGATTCCCGCCCCTGCCGAATATCCGGTGCTGGAGAATTTGGCAACCGGTGGGGGCGGGATTCACGCCAGCTCCCGGCGATTCTCCGACCCGGCGGGGGGATCAGAGAATCCCGCCCCAGATGTGGGCATGGTGCGAGATGTTAGCCAGTGATTTGTGGGGATATTGGGAATTTGAGGGGTGGCAGGCAGAACTGATGCCAGGAGAGAGGCGGCAACTTACCCTTGCAGCTCGGTGAAGGTCATTGGTTTTCTTCCGACATTGGATGGCGGTCGTCCTGATCATGCTGCCCGCACTGACAGCCACTGCGACCGCCTCCCAGGCAGTATCAGACCCTGCTGCTGATCCTCCTACCCCCATGGGGGAATAGGATGTCCTATCTGGCATCAACAGCATCGAGAAGCCTGTCAGATTGGCAACCCCAAAGCGCAGAGCATGTCTGCACGCTGCCATTCTTGTGTGTTGACTGGGAGTGAGTGGTGTGGGAACATTTAAAAGCAGGTCCCTCTTCTTAGCGGTGAGATGCTGAGGCACAGGTCTGGCGGATCAGACAGTGAGACAGTCAGTAATGGCCAGATGTTCGTGTGGGCTCATTTCCGGCATCAAGTGCTGTTAAATTCGGGTGGCAATTCACCAAATTGGCCGTTGAGAAACACCCTGCCAAACGCGCTCAAAATCACACTTAGACATTTTTCAGTTAATTTTTTTCTTCATTCATTCATGGGATGTAGGCAGCGCTGACTGGGCCAACATTTGTTGCCCATCTCTGAGGGCATTTAAGAGTCAACACATTGCTGGATCTAGAGTCATATGTAAGCCAGAACAGGTAAGGTTTCCTTCCCTAAAGGACATTAGTGAACAAGATGGGTTTTTACAACAGTCGACAATGGTTTTATGGTCGTCATTAGACTTTTTAAATTCCAGATTTTTATTGAATTCAAATGCCGCCATCTGCCCTGGTGGGATTCAATCCCATGCCCCCAAAGCATTACCCTGGGTTTCTAGATTACAAGTCCAGCAGCAATCCCACTGCATCCCCTTATGTCTTAAGCTACATGTCAGCTGTACTGCCTACAATGCCTATAGTTACCGTTGTGTGTAAAATGATGACAGTGTCCAATGCTCAGGAAAACAAACTCATTTCCCGATGTTGATCTTGGAATGGTCAAGATGATTCCAGAGAGAGTCCACCGCAGGCAATGTTAGACGTGAGACCCATGACTTTCCATTTGTTAAAATGAATGGGCTGTGCAATCATGTTTTCTTAGAGTGGAATTGTTGGAACTTGATCTGTAAGAGAAGTAAAATAAAAATGGGGAGATAAAATGTGATTCCATAATGTGTAATTTGAAGGTATTGTTGTTGCCAAAGAACTTTCAGAAACAAAATCAACTGAAGATCCTTAAAATGTATTGAAGGCATCCCAACATGATTCTTATATTTGGAATATTGTGCACACTTTCGAACACCTGGGGTAGATTTTTAGTTGTTGGTGGCATTGCGAACGGGCACGGGCTCAATTTGAGGAGAACATTGTTCGAGGGCATCTTTGCATTCTGATGCCTCACGGATGGGCTACGATTTACAGAGGAGGGGTTTGAATGGATACCCTCTCACCTCCAAATAATAGCCCATTAAGTTCCTTGAGGATCGTGTTAATGGGTTGGAGAGGACGAGAATGCAGTTTTGAAATGTGAACTTGACAAACCCGAACGCCTGGTGCATGTTACTACATAGCTCAAAGCAGGGAGAAGTGAAAGTTTATTTTATACAATGTACAGTACTGAACCTGGGAAACCATATGCCAGATTGTGCACATTACATTCCATTTTGCCATGTGGCCACTTTCTTGAGCCACTATGCTGCTGGCCCTTTGAGGTGTTGCCTCTTCTCAGCAAGTCAGTGGCAATCCCCATCATGGCTGCCGTTTTTGCCATTGCTGCTCACACTCTGCAGGCAGCTCCTGCCTTCTGGAGATGCTTGCATTGGGCACCGAGCTTGCCTTGGGCCTGGTGAGGACATTTACATTTCAAAATAGCATTGCATGAATGACCCTGTTTGTGACACAGCATTGGGGCTTATAAATTATATTGGCTTCAGGTTCCCAATCCCCAATTTAAAATACAGCCCCCGAATCTTCAAAACAATGCTGCTAGATTTGAGACGTGTCGGAGAAAAGCAACAAAGGTGGTGGAAGACTCCGAAGTCAAAAATGTTTTGGAGATACTGGGCGGGATTCTCTGGTTCCCCAGCCATGTGTTTCTCGGCGGCTAGCAGCGGGCTTCTATCTTCCTGCCGCTTGACAATGGGATTTCCCTTTGAAACCACCCGACAATGCCGGGAACCCCGTTGGTGTGGTGTGGTGTTGGTGGGTGCGTTGCCGACGGGAAAAGCGAATCTCTATGACCAGAGAATGCTGGCCACTAATTACACTTACTCTCAAGGAAAATTGTAGCAAAAATGATGAAAAGCATAAATAGTGAAGATTTATACAAGCTATTTAACTTTGACTGTGACCTCAGAGCTAGAGGATTCATACAACATTAATAAGCCTCAAATAAGACTTGGTATTGTGAGTAAAATAAATTCTTTCAGAGTAGTGGAATGGACTTACAGCAAAATGAGTTGGCCCCGTGTCAACTAATCCTTACTCAGAACAGAAATGGAAAAAATAAGTGGTTAGATTGGAATTGATGGTTGTAGGAATAAGAACAGGCAGAGATGATCAAATAGTACATGGAATGCAATGGTAGCTGTGGCTAAAGTGGAATGACATAACCGTGGAATGAAAAGATAGCCTAGCATTTCATTTGTTAATGTTGGGGTCATCAAAAATCTTTGTAGAATGTTTCCGCAATAGATTAAAATAGGTTTTATAAATTCTCTGCTGGGTCGACTGTACTTTTTAAGCATATTCTTCCTTGTGCTCTTCTACGTGTTTAAATAAAGTACTTGGTGATGGTCTATTTGTATAATTTAATTTTAAGCAGGCATTCTTCAAAGAAGGTCACCAATAATATTCAACTATGGGTCTCCTGATTATTTTATCATAGCTTTGGCGGAAGATCAACAGAAAACTCAGGGGAATGATGCCAACCCCATTTCTCTGCTGTTTTCGTGGATCTTTTGCTGCAGCTATCATTAACAACCAAGAGAACGCCCGTGAAAATTCAGCCAGTTTCTGCATCTTCTGAGGTGGGTGTATTCAACCCTACCCATCTAAATTGAAATTGAAACTTTACTGGGGGGGTAACACTGACTTTAGATAGTTGTGAAACAGACAATAATGAATTGTCAGCCTGTTTTACACCTTTCCCGATTTTCAGTTCCACTCATGACACCAATGACGTCGGCTGGACCCTAATGTTCAATGAGGTCAGCAGGAGGCCTGATCAGTTCTCATGGTTGGGCCTAACTTACATTGGATAGGTACCGGTGCAAATCATACTTCTTATCTTGATTAATAAGGGGATCAGGGGCTACGGGCAGAAGGCAGGAGAATGGGGATGAGAAACATATCAGCCATGCTTGAATGGTGGAGCAGGCCCAATTCTGCTCCTATGTCTTATGGAAACTCACCAAATGGAACAGTAGGCAAGCCAACAGGGCGGTCAACTTACATTGTGCCTTCGAATGAAGAGCATGGGAGTCAGACAGACCAGCATGTTTACCATAAGTGAAATATTTGTATCAACTGTAGCAGCCTTTAAGGCTCGAAGCACACTAGCTGCTGCAGGAATAATGAACTTCAGCTCTGTTGCCAGCTTGCCCTGACTGCAACTAAGGATCCTTTTTAATACCACAGGAAATAACTGCACCCCAGCCCAAGGTTTCTGTGTGGGATAAGAAACCGACAATAGCTATATGGGTAGAATTGAAAATGATGTCAGGGATCTCATAAGGTCATTTGTAACCTGGCTAACATTTATAAATGAGGACCCTGCCTATTTCCAGGAGTTCCGGCCTCATAAATCACGGTGTGCCTGAAGATCAGAACAATAACCTCCAGTGATAAATCAGGAATTAGTTCCAAATCTGAGGATGTTTGTGGTGTACGACATTCCTTCCATTGACTCCACCTCCTTTGATGGAATAAAATATGAATGGGACAGAGTTTCCCCTGCCAGCCTGGCACTGCCAAGGTGCCAAACTGCCATTTCCCCCACCCTACGGATCGGCCCAGGAATGTCCTTCGTGAGTCTGATATTCATAAAGTCACTGACTGATCAAACAATTATTATTTTATCTTTTCTAATTAGGATGCCATCCTCACTTTACTCCTCTTTGGAGCTCATTCTTTGGATCCTGTGAGCCCCCTCCCCACTGTCAGTCACCAAACATTTACAATACATTCTCAATCATTTGAAATCTGGGCCGAAATTCTCACCCTTGTAGGTGAGTTGGGGCTTCAGAGGGAGTTGGGGCTCATGTCGGGGGGGTCGAGAGATGAGGACGCCAGGAGCACCTCAGTGCAGGCTATGTGGCTAAGTGCAGCTTCGACTGGGTGTATCCTGCCGGGGGAGGAAGAAAAAGGGTGCCATTCGTAGCAACATTGTTGCTGGCACTAGGGAACGTAGGGAATAACCCCTCAATTTCCACTGAGAATGGACTCTTTTTTGTTAAATCACGCCATAAATGTGGGTGAATACCGATGTGGATCTCACCCAAAAAGCCAGCGGGAAACACCCCACCAAACCCGCCCAATATGACACATTTTGGGTGAATCTCCCCCCCCCCCCTATTGTATTTGCGATTTCAGCACAGAGCATTGCAGCTCAAGTTTGCTCTATTACATTTTCTAGATTGTGAGTTCAAAATAATTAAAATTTACTCTTCTAATTTCATAGGTACATGAATTTTTTTCCTATCCCTTCCAATGTGACCACAGACTTTTTGTTTGAGAAAAGTGCAAACTACTTTCACTCCGAGGATGCTCCAAAACGAGCTGCAGCCCTCTTGCCAAAGGTGAAAATAATCACCATTCTCATCAATCCTTCAGATCGGGCCTACTCCTGGTACCAGGTAACCGTGACCATTCTGCTTAGGCTAATGTTTAACACCCTCTCTTTAACTTCTGCAAGGTCAGATTTGAATTTTCCATCTTTTCTGCTGTCTGCAGCACCAGCGAGCTCACGAAGATCCTGTTGCTCTTCGGTATAGCTTTTATGAGGTGATCACAGCAGGTCGGCAGGCTGTTCCTGAGCTTCGGGCCCTTCATCATCGGTGCCTGGTGCCTGGCTGGTATGCAGCTCATATCGAAAGGTGGCTCACGTATTACCCAACTCGGCAGGTGAGCACGTCAACAGGCAAGAAGCATCTGGTTTAATGTGATATGTTTTATCTCTATCTCTCACATTTTATTCACTTTGCATTTTTCAATCCCCTTGTGCTATCCCACATTCTCCTAGAAGTCTGAAAGGAATGGCAAGTTAAACCACATGTCACTGCCCATATAAATTATGATGAAAAGCAGTCTGAATGATCATTTTTCCCAATACCAATTGTGTTCCCAGCCTCTTTGTTAACACTATACCTAACAGGCCATCTGAGAACTGATGGGAATGTTTAGCGACCTGTACCCTGGAGCTCAACCCTCTGATTTTCTGCTTGAGAGTCAAACACTTGACCACTTGCGATATCACTGCCTTCACCTGTATAAGGAATGTGCAGTAGATGTTCTCTGTCACCTTAGTGTAATACATCTTCTAGACTCAGACTAAGAACTCGGACTTCTTTACTATATTGTGGAGTCAGTAGCTCCAATATTTATGGGAAATAGGGGAAGGTACAAGAAGATCCAGACAACAGAGGAAATCGGTATTATCTGTGATGCCGAGTCAGCCAAACTAGACAGTTCCTGCCCAGCAGCCTGACCTGCAGGTGGGGAAAAACTTCAGTGGCAGGAGGTCACATCTGAGGAACCTTGGACACACACCCCAGAAATTGGGAAGGCTGGGGAAGGCTGGCAATCAGGACTGGAGGAGGTCAAAGGCTTCCTCGAAGGCTGGGAGGGGTGCACTGCTATATTGGCAGCACAGTAGCACAGTAGCACAGTGGTTAGCACAGTTGCTTCACAGCTCCAGGGTCCCAGGTTCGATTCCCGGCTCAGTCACTGTCTGTGCGGAGTTTGCACGCTCTCCCAGTGTTTGTGTGGGTTTCCTCTGGGTGCTCCGGTTTCCTCCCACAGTCCAAAGATGTGCGGGTTAGGTGGATAGGCCATGCTAAATTGCCCTTAGTGTCCAAAATGGTTAAGTGGGGGTTACTGGGGGTTATTGGGTTACGGGGATAGGGTAGATACATGGGCTTGAGTAGGGTGCTCTTTGTAGGGGCCGGTGCAGACTCCATGGGCCGAATAACCGCCTCCTGCACTGCAAATTCTATGATTCTATGATTTGCTGTTCCGCCTCACAAGTGTGAGATTCTTGGATGCTCTAATGTCTGCCATTACAAAAGGATGTGGACCAGTGTGGAAGTGTTGAGAACACACTTCCTGCATTAACCCTTTGCAGCTTTCAAACCCTCATCGCTCCAAATTTGGGGGTTAATATCGAGGCCTTTATTTCTGCTGCACTGCCAGGCAGTATCTATTCTCGCAAGCAATTTGCTCTAGTTATGTACTTTGGCTAATATATGTGAAATTGGACCTCCTTATTCATTTATTACAGATGTAAAATGCTGTGCAAGGGCCAATTTTGACCGCCAATGTTCTGGGCCCCAAGACACTAATATATTGGGTCAAGTAATTTTTCAGTTGTTAGGACGCTTACATGTGTAATTAAGGGGCCTACCAGTTGTTTGCGACCCCATCTATCAAAATGGCTTGTGATGAACAGAACAGAACCTAGGCCTCTGTTGCCCAAGGAGAAATCACCTTAAAATAAACATTTGAAGAAACATTCCTCTGCAGTGAGGAGAACCTAAGGTGTATCTCCAACTGTACAATATTCACAATTTGCCCCTGCCCCATTGTTTACTGTACCCTCCTTCCCCTGCACTTACCATTGAGTCGCTGGCATTCATCCTAGTCTGTGAGCTACCTCCTAAGAATTCTGTTTCAGTAATAAGTACTACTGGAAATGTTACCATTGCAGATTGAGAAAGAAGTTAAGCCTATTAATAAAGGAGCAATTAGCATTCACAATGCTCCACCACTTGATCCATTCCTTTGTCTGTACTAAGAGGGAGGGGCAAAATTGATGTTGATATTATGGGCGCAAATTAACGGCCTCGTCGCGCCCGACTTGGTGTCGTGACAAGGCCATTGAATCTCACAAGAGGCCTCTTGCGAGATTTGAGATGCTCAAACCAGGAGACCTGGCCAGGGCACTGTTTAGCACTGGTTTCCATAAACATGGACCGGGCGTAATGGCAACTGAGGATATCTCCAAAGACCATTAGAGACCCCAGGTGGTTGGAGACAAGGCAGGGTGGCACCCTGGCAGTCTGTCTGGCACATGGGTACCTTTTCATGGGAACCCTGGCAGTGCCAGGGTGCCCAAGTGGTACTTCCAGGCTGGCAGGGGCACTGTCATGGTGCCAGGCTGGCAGTGCCAAGGGGCACAGGTGCTAGGTTGCCTGTGCCAGGAGTTGGACTCGGGGGTGCCTTACCCGTAAGCATTGGGGTGAGGAGGGGCTCGAAGACCCCAGAGAGGGAGGTTGGGTGAAGTGAAAGGGTCTGGAGGCCATGTTGGGTTCATGGAGGGAGGTTGAACAATCGGGGCTGCCTTTAAGAATGGTGCCCTGATCCGCAAGTAGTTTCCTGCACTGGTAAGCTGAGTCTGCCAGTACAGGAAATGAATAAAGTGCGGCCTCAACCGAGGACAATAATAATGGCAAAGTGCAATTGAATTGTGAACTCCCCGCTCAACGCACCCGAAACCAGACTCTGAATTTTTTTTGTTAAATTGCGGTCTATGTCTCTGTTTGTGGGGAATTTGGAATGAATCGCACAGGTTACAAAACAGGGACTAATTTAGACTTTTATGATTTTGATAGCTGCTGCAGAAGAAGGCCAAGCAAATTTGTACTTGCCTAATCACACCAGTTTCCACTCAAGAAAATCTGACCCTATAGCCATGCGTGCCCATAGCAGCGGAATTCTCCATTGGCAGGATCCTCCGGTCCGCCAGCGGGTTTCCCGACGGCGTAAGGTGTCCACAATGGGAAACTCCATGGACCGGCTGCAGGAACGGAGAATCCCGCTGCCGGTGGGGACGCGCCGTGCCGGAAAGCGCAGCCGGCGGACCAAAGAATCACGCCCGTGATTTTTCTCATGTCAAAAAAACATCCTGAAGGTTCAGATTAATCAGGTGGATTCCCTTTGTATTTTGCAAGTTTTGATGGTAAAATTTGAAAAGTTTGGCTGCAATCAGGTTTCAATTTTTGCATTGGGAAGCAAAACCTCTTTTATATCAATGGGAAAAGTGCAGTATAATATTATACCTGGCAACAAAATAATGCATTTGCCTCTTTAACAGCTTTTGACTCCTTTTGCCAATTATTATGAAGCAATTAAAAAGTTACACTAGTATTAATTATAACTTTTGAACAGCCAGGACTATTTTTTGCCAGCCCACACGCAGCTGCAACATCAAATCAGGCCTGCTCGTCAGGAATTAACAAATTTAAGTTCGCTATTCCAGGCCATCTGGGAAGTTGTCGTGGAGCCGAGAGCAGCTGATTTTTTTTTGTCGAACCGGTGGCAGTAAATTCACTGCTCCTTGCCAAAGGAAGTCTTACCTAAGATAGCAAATCGACTCATGTCTTGTAGCCACAATGTTTCACTTCCCCCTCACCACAATTGTGAAACAGTCATCTAAATCAGTATGCTGCCAAATGACAACCAGGCACATGTTGACAGTCATATTTTATTTATATTCTTACTTTGAGCCTGAGTTTGTGTTTTTAATGATTGATTGTCCTGTAAAATTATCTGACTGAAACTGGTTTTAGTTACACATTATAGATGGGCACAAGCTGAGGACTGACCCTGCTGCAGTAATGGATGGTGTGCAGAAATTCCTTGGAGTTTCCCAGTACTACAATTATTCTCAGGCCCTCACGTAAGTTTATAAGACTTTAGTGAAGGGGTAAGATGTTATTCTTGTGCTGTCGTTCTGATTTTACATGGGACTCCACTGGAGGTGATGATGAACATGTGTTTTAACATCGTACGGGTCCAGTCACCTAGTTCTCATTCTGTGCAGCAAAGTAAAATGGCAGTAAAAAGATGTAGTATGTCAACTTTATATGGGGTTCCATGTTCAGGGGAATAAAAAATAACGCTCCAAAGACAAGCTTACCCATTCACGTCCAGAAGTAGTGCCCCACAAATAGAAATTAATTGTGTGACTAATCCACTGGCCTGGCTGGCTGAAATTGGATTCTTAAAGCTAAGTTTTAATACCAAAGGTTTAGACTAATGTCAGTGTGAGGTTTTTTAAGCGAGCTCTGACCTTGAGCTACCTGTTGTCTTGCTGCAGAGGTTTCCATCACTGCATTACACCAGTTTTTGCAAATTAAATTATTCTGGCGTAGTTACTGATCTTTGAAATTAAAGTTACAGTAAACAAATTGCAGAAAATTGAACTTCCTGTCTTCCCGATTGAGAATCATAGAATGTTTACAGTGCAGAAGGAAGCCATTCGGCCCATCGAGTCTGCACCAGCTCTTGGAAAGAGCACCCTACCCAAAGTCAACACCTCCACCCCATCTCCATAACCCAGTAACCTCACCCAACACTAAGGGCAATTTTGGACACTAAGGGCAATTTATCATGGCCAATCCACCTAACCTGCACATCTTTGGACTGTGGGAGGAAACCGGAGCACCCGGAGGAAACCCACACACACGCAGGGAGGATCTGTGCTGGTTTTCTGAAAGAGCAATTCTCCTTGTACCACTCCCCTGCCTTTTCCCCATATCCCTCTGCAAATATTTCCTTTTCAGATAATCATCCAATCCTCTTTTGAATATCATGATTGTATCTGCGTCCTGCACACTCTCAGACAGTGTATTCCAGATTCTATCATGAATTTTTCTCATGTCACCATTGCTTCTTTTGCTGATTACCTTAAATCTATGCCCGCTGTTTCTCAATCCTTCCATCAATGGCAATAGTGGCAGCTAACTGAAATTCCTCATCCCATAAACATTCTGATAAATCTTTTCTGCATATGTCTTCACACCTTTCTGAAAGTGTGCTGCCCAGAACTGGACGCAGTACTCCAGTTAAGGCCAAACCAATGTTTTATCCAGGTTTATCATAACTACCTACTTTTCTACTCTGTTCCCCTATTTATACAGACCAGGGTCCCATAAGCTTTATTAATCCTGCTCTCAAACTATCCTGACAGCACCTTCAATAATTTATGCACATATACCCCCCAGGTTCCTCTGCTCCTGCACTTGCAATATTTATATTGTATCTCCACGGGAATCACTTCATACATACCTGCAGAGGCGGACTTTCAATGAAACGCACGGTGCTGCAACGCAGGGCCCGACCAATTCATTCCATTCGGAGAGGTGACTATTGTGGTGAGAACACCAATCAGAGCCTTGGTAGCTCTAATATTTTTAAAAATAAATTTAGAGTACACAATTCATTTTTTCCAATTAAGAGACAATTTAGCGTGTCCAATCCACCTAGGCTGCACATTTTTGGGTTGTGGGGGCGAAACCCACGCAAACACGGGGAGAATGAACAAACTCCACACGGACAGTGACCCAGAGCCGGGATCGAACCTGGGATCTCGGCGCCGAGAGTCCGCAGTGCTAACCACTGCATCACCGTGCTGCCCATGGTAGCTCTAAATTTGTTCATTCAAATTTCTTGAGCCTATCAGCAGGCAATACAGAACATCATCGGGCTCTGATTGGTGAACACCCCTTTGGAGATGGAGAACAGTTTGCCAGACATTGAGAGGTGGTGGATACTTAGAGCAGTTCAGACACGGATCTCCTGAATTGATGTGAAGTTTTTGAGCTTTCATTGAGTAAAGGTGCAAAGCAGCAGCCAGCTTTCTGGAATTTGGTCTGACAGGCAGCCTGAGACAAAAATTTGGTCACTGATCTAACGTCGGGGTGCAAGCCTTCAATTCCTACAGCGATGCGAGGAGGTGACGCTGGCCAAGTACCGTCAAGGGGAGCAGCAGGGCAACCCTAGACCTCCAGGCCAGATAGCCAGAAGCAGGAGCAAACGCAATTGTTGAGGATCAAGGCTCGAGGCATAGTCTCCCGAGTGAAAGCCGAGAGGTGAGCAGAGCAGCAGTCATGTTACGTTTCTTACGGTCTTGGGCCGAGCAGTTGCTGTGATGCAACCAGATAGGATGCTTTCTATGATGCATATGTAAAAGTTGGTAAGTGTCAATGTTGACATGCCCAATTTCCTTAGTTTCCTGAGAAAGTATAGGCGCTGTGTGCTTTCTCGGTCATAGCGTCGACCTGGGTGGACCAGGACAGAATGTAGCTCACTCGGAATTGTTCGGTAAGCGCTGTCCAATTGTGAAATCACATTTCATGTTGAACACCGAACAACATGCTCTCTGTTTTACAAGAACAAGCTGCTTGATTGTGGTCAGTATTTTGCCTGTTGCGAGTGATGCATGATCAATGACCACTAAAGCGAGGTTGTAGTCCAACTGAAGGCTTTAATAAGCTAGATGTTTCCCACAGCAGCTCAGGTACAGAATGAAGGCTGCTGGGGCGGCACGGGCTCTTATACCCCGCCTTGCAGGGCGGAGCTACCATACAGCTTGACCAATAGGAAACGTATAATACCTACCAATGGTGTTCCAGCAATACCAGGTACCGTAATACCTCTACACAGACTACCACAGCGAGCAACTATTTCATGCTGCTACAATGCAGTAGCAGCATGAGTGGTATTTTCCATTAGGAGGAGAGGAGCATAAGAAATAGGAGTAGGCCATTCGGTCCATTAAACCTGTTGCACCATTCAAACAGATCATGGCTGATCATCTGTCTCTAATGCCATTTCTCTCAACTATCCCCATGTCCCTTGATGCCATTAGTTATCCAGAAATCTATGCATTTCTGTCTTGAACATGCTCAATGATTGAGTTTCCACAGCCCTCTGGGAGAGAGAATTCCGAAGATTCTACACCAGCAGATGCTTCCATCAAACCAAAGAATGTGGTATATGAATTTCAGTATTATGTGTTGCCAGGATATAGGTCGTAGGCCCCAAAATTTTACATCCACAAAACAAATGCTGCACAACCAAATTTTCAGGACCTCACCTCTCTTCTTTTCTTAGAACATGGACAAGCGATTAGCCTTTTGGTATCTTCTCTGCA
This sequence comes from Scyliorhinus torazame, assembly GCF_047496885.1. Classification (NCBI taxonomy): domain Eukaryota; kingdom Metazoa; phylum Chordata; class Chondrichthyes; order Carcharhiniformes; family Scyliorhinidae; genus Scyliorhinus; species Scyliorhinus torazame. Next base: position 125,250,309 of record NC_092709.1, read on the forward strand.
CTGATGTCAGTGCTTCCGTGTCTCCCTCATGGTGAGCAGAATTGGACATTATACTCAAGCTGCATTGCAATCCAAGCACCACACAATTTGATCTCATCTTTCTCTGACTGTTCTATATAGTTAAATATTTCAGTGGAGTTTTTGCTATGAGAATTATAAATAGTGGGAGCAGAATAAGGGTCGGCCATCTGTCCTCTCAAGCCTGCTCCATTGTTTAGTAAGGTCTCAAATCCACTTTCCTGCCCATTTCCCAATCCTCTTGATTCTCTTAAGAGTCCAATTGCTGTCCAAATTGACTGGACATGTTGAGCACTCAGTTGCCTCAGACCCAAGGTCTCTTCATCACCATCTTTAGATGTTTCAACACCAATCATGAAGTATGCATGTGATTCATGTGTGCCGCACTTTACACTTTCTCATTAAGTTTAAAGGGGGGGCGTCTGCAAGTCCGGGAGGGAGTAGCAGTGGGTAATCAGGGGATGGGACATGAGGTCAGGGTGACCCCCCCCCCCCCCCCCCCCCCCCGGCCAGGCACAGATCCCCACTGCTGCAGCTTACAAGGCAGCTATCTTGCTGCGCATCCAGTGACCGCCTTACGTGACCTATGGTTGCGCAAAGTGACACCGGTCGTATGGGTCCCCCGACCCCCTCCAATACAATGCGCCACCCGCAAGCGGGGCATCATGCAGCCCACCTAAGGGGGGCACCCACAGTAGCCCCTACAGGAAGGCGTCAGACAGGGGATGCGGAGCGTACTGCTGGTATGGATAGGGCCAGCCACCGATACACCTGCCGGCAGGGACAGGTGCCTACCAGCAAGGACGAGTGCCGGGGCCAGGAGTGTGGGGTGGAAGGCAGAGTGCCAAAGGGAATGGCCGGAGCTGGGCGTGAGGATGGGGAGGAGGGGCGGTGGGAAGGGGACATGCGGGGGCAGGGGCTGCTGTGCAGGCTGGGTCAACCATGTGGACCTGGTTGGGCACGGAGGTACATACCATGCTAACATGTCTGCCTTTCACCCCCTGCAGACAATGGACTTCAGAATTCAACCAGCAATGGTGGTCTTCATTCTGGCCTCCACAGCCCTGGGGGACGCACTAGGTTGTGCGAGCAGGAGCTGCTAGGGGAGGACCCTGCAGCAGCGGAACTTGCCCCAGAGGAACAGGAGCCATCCAGTGAGGATGCAGAGCTGGCTGCTCAAGAGGCCAAGGAGGAGATGGGAAGAAGGCACCGCATCAGGCCTCGTGTGTAACGGCAGCGCCTGTCATTCGAGGATCTGTCAGAACGGGCATGCCGTCGAAGACTCTGGTTGAATAGGGGGCAATGCGCCATATCTGCCGGATCATGGCGCACCTGGAACTGCAGAGGTATGGGGGAGGACATCCGCTCCCAGTGGCCTGCAAGGTGACGGTCGCCAGAAACCTTTACACCACAGGGTTCTTCCCAGCTCCGAGAGGGGACCTGTCTGGGATCTCACAGACCTCGGTGCATAGGTGTACCCGCGCTGTCACGGAGGCCTGATATGCCCGGACAGCACAATATATCAACATCAATGTGGACTGAGCCCACCAGGTTGCCTGGGGAGCAGTGTTTGATGCTATTGCTGAGATGCCACTGGTCCAAAGGGTGATCAACAGGATGCATGGATGCACTGGCCCATGACGTGCTGGTCTTTGCAAACCAAAAGTGGTTCCACTCAATGAGCATGCAGCTGGTGTGTGACCATGAGCTACACATCATGTACGTTTGTGCTCAATACCTGGGCAGTGTACACGATGCCTTCATTCTGGCACAGTTGACGGTTCCTGACATCTTCGGGGCGCATCCATGGATGAGGGGTTGGCTCTTGGTCGATAGGAGTTATCCGTTGTGGTCGTGGTTGAGGACGCTTATCCAGAGGCCACAGACCGACGCGGAGACCCACTACAACAATGCCCATGCTGCAGTCAGGGCTGTTATTGAGCGGTGCTTCAGGATCCTGAAGTGCAGTTCAGCAACATGGACTGCACAGCAGAGGGGTGATGTGTTAGAGGAGGGGGTTGAATGCCAGGCCTTGTCCGACGAGGAGGATATGCAGGATGGCCATGAAAGGCAGGACATGGGACCTGGACAGGAGGCTGCACAACATTTGTGCCAGGACCATGCTCTAATCGCCTCCAGGTTTACTGACTAGGGGGCCTGGCCGAAGACACAAACATCCCACCCCAACACCCAAACCCCCGTCCGGTCCCCCGACCGACCACCCCCTCCCATGACCACCCATCCTACACATTCCATTCATACGATCCCACCGAACCCTTGGAGTGGTAGATGTGGGGACTGAGGGGCCGAGGGTTGGGGCCATGTGGGAGGGGTGGGGTGCCGGAATGATGTGCACGGCACAACCTGGGGGCCCATGACCACTTCCACCGTCCACCCAACTCCCTCCACCCCCTCCCCAGTGCCTCTCTGCAGCCAACCCAGCCCAGCCCATCCCTCACGCCCTTCTAACAGAGAACCGTGGCAGATTGGAACGTTTGTGCACAAGTGTTTATTTGAAAATAACATGTGAACACCATGATAAAGGTTTGTGCCTTCACCCCTACTGCTATTCTATGGGCTGCACCAGTGCCAACTTAACTGGTGCCTACCTTCCTGGTCTTACAGGCCCTAATGCTATGTCTAGGTGGATCCCCAGGTGGTACATCAGCGGTGGAGGCAGCCTGCTGTGATTCCCGCCCTGTGATACGGGTCACCGTTGACAGCCGTCCTCTCGAACGACTAGGCCTGGATGGACCCGGCAGTTGCTCTAGTGTCCCAAGTGGTGTGGTGCCACCCTGTTCTGCCCGCTGCCTATTGGATGCGCCAGAGACAGGCGGGGGGGCGGGGTTAGTCTGAGGTGCTGTGGTCACTGGCCCAGGCCTCATCATCTCCTACTCCCTCGGGTTGTCTGATGGACCCTAGGCTACTTTGTGGGACCGGGGCGTGGCCGGATCGAACTGATGGTGCCGCCATTCCTGGAGGCCCTCTCTCATCTTGGCCAGTGTCTCTATGCTGAGGACCATGGAGCAAAGGGACTGTGCCGCATCAGTCAGTAACTGTCACCTCCCTCCAGGACTTGGGCAGCACGGTAGCATTGTGGATAGCACAATTGCTTCACAGCTCCAGGGTCCCAGGTTCAATTCCGGCTTGGGTCACTGTCTGTGTGGAGTCTGCACATCCTCCCCGTGTGTGCGTGGGTTTCCTCCGGGTGCTCCGGTTTCCTCCCACAGTCCAAAGATGTGCAGGTTAGGTGGATTGGCCATGGTAAATTGCCCTTAGTGTCCAAAATTGCCCTTAGTGTTGGGTGGGATTACTGGGTTATGGGGATAGGGTGTAGGTGTTGACCTTGGGTGGGGTGCTCTTTCCAAGAGCCGGTGCAGACTCGATGGGCCGAATGGCCTCCTTCTGCTCTGTAAATTCTATGACTGGCTCAGGTCAACCAGCATCCGGGCAATGTCGTTGATACCCTTAGCCATAACCCATTGTGACTGGGCCAAGCTCTGTAGCGCCGCTGCAATGTCCAGATGGCCCTGGCACATGGCAGCCTGTGCCAGGGCAGCCCTGTCCTGTGCCTCAGCCACCGCCCACACAGAGTGCCCCAGACCTTGAACATCCTGACCCATGGCTGATACCTTCACCCCAAAGCTTCCACCATGGACGACATCGGTGCGGTGTTGGCCTAGGTGGCATGCATGCTCAGCACTGTCTCCTCCCCCTGCAGGTGGTTGGACTCCTCCAACTGCACCTGCAGATGCTGGATGGTTGCTGACAGCCCCTCATTTAGTCCCTGGCTCTGTGTCTGCATCTCCATTATTGATCCCCCATTTCCAGAAGCCCAAGACCCATCTGGACAGCAGCTAGTCCCTGGGGTCGGGCCGTCCTGCAATTGTCCGCCCCCTCGGGGGGGGCTCCTACCTCCACCTGATGTACGGAACAGCTGAGTGGTGCGCACCCAGATAGTGCCCAACTGACATGAGTCTCTCTCGGATGGTGAAAGATGCTGGAGATAGCTGTGACGAGAAATCAGTGTCGTCCCTAGCTGGTGCTCGAGGAGTCTCGGGCTGGCGTTTATGGGCTCGAGTAACTGTCAGTTGCCTCCTCATTGCATGATTGGATCGTGGGTTGGGGTGGTGGGTTGTGGTGTGGTGGTGCTGTGTGGAGAGGGTTGGGTGGGAGGCATGCCACGCATGCCATGGTAAACCGTAATGCAGTGAGGTCCAGTAAGGTCTCCAGCTCCGCAAAAGCGAACTGGGGTTCTGGCTACTGTGCTGGCATCTTGTTGGCTGGAATGAATGTGTGTGTGGACTGGAGTACTTGTAAGCAGCTCCAGCTTGTCAGCCTCCTGGGTGGCAATCCCGACCCCGGCGAATCGGACACCTGTTTTCATTGGAATCGCTCTAGTTCCACGTGGTGCCGGTTCTAGCCCATTAACGGACCATAAATTGCCACAGGACCGGTTCCAATTTTGTTGTCATTTAAGCCTACCAATTAAGTCCCGGTGTCAACACCCTAGTCTCTGAAACAGAATCTCGCAGAATGTTTCAATGAGTTCGCCTCTCATTCTTCTAAATTCCAATGAGTAGAATCCCAACCTGGTTAACCTTTGCTCATAAGATAATCACTCCATCCACCTTCTCTGAACCACCTCCAATGAAATTATATCTTTCCTTAAATAAGGGGACCAAAACTGCTCACAGTACTCCAGATACGGATTCACCACTACCTTGGAGATTGCAGCAAGACTTTTATACCCCTTGAAATAAGGGCCAATATTCCACTATCTTGCCTGTTTACATGTTGCACCAGTGTGCTAATTTTCTGCGTTCCGTGCACAAGTACCCACATGTCCCATTCTGCAGATTTTCTCCTCTTCAATGGCGATCAACTTGCTAAAATTCTGTAACCCGCACCCCATCCCGCAATTCCACACCGCCCACTGAAATGCTGGCCAGATTTGCTTCACCAACTTTCATATAGAACATAGAACGATACAGCGCAGTACAGGCCCTTCGGCCCACGATGTTGCACCGAAACAAAAGCCATCTAACCTGCACTATGCCATTATCATCCATATGCTTATCCAATAAACTTTTATATATATATATATATGGAGAGAATCATCATCGTTATGTGTGCTCTGCACGAAGGCAAGTCCTTCATTCATAGTACTCTTCCCATGTCGCTCCATCCTGCACACATATTAAAATGAAACCAAAAAATGCTAACATTGCAACACTTGACCAGGATAGTCTTCCCTGCTATTAGTACAGGTCTGCCACACTATGAGTGGGTACAGCCTTGGCATATTGAAAAGCAAAGGGCAAAATTCTCTGTGTGCGAGACTATTCTCCCACTGAAGCTGAATTGCGCCTGATTTGTGCTCCTACTGGTTGTGCAAATGAAGAGGCGATTCCCAAGCTTTAGCCGTACATGGCAGTGACTGTGAGGGATTCCCGCTATCAGGCCGTCATTTTGAGCGGACATCCCGATAGCGAGGTCCACCAATGGCCAACCCCCCCCCCCAAACGCGCATACTGTGCAATCCAGCCCCCCCACCCCATAATTTCTGGGTCACACTCCCCCCAAGTAAAGGGGTGACCAAATGCCCCTCCACAGAGACCCCTAAATAAAGAGACCCCCTAAATAAAGAGACCCACCACAGCCCCTCAGAAGAGAGATCCCTGTCAAGAAGCCTCCCAGAAAAGAGATCCCAGTTAGGAAGCCTCCCAGATGAGAGATCCCAGTTAGGAAGCCTCCCAGATGAGAGATCCCAGTTAGGACGCTCCCCAGAAGAGAGACCTTTGTCCGGAAGCCCGTCAGATAAGAGATCCCAGTTAGGAAGCCTCCCAGAAGAGAGGCCCCTGTCAGGAAGACCCACAGGAAGGAGACCGGCGCCAATCCCATTTTCTTCACTACCATTGGATCATCTGCCTGACCGGGAACTCTGCCACCGCTGGTGCGAGGTGGCGAATTTTGCCCAAGGGTTTGTACCTCACACATTGAGACTAGTCTACTGAATCTGGTTTAGTTCCTATCATTGATTAATGAAAGTGCTTGCTTGAATGGTGTACACGTCAACTATTGCTCCATCCTAATGATGCTCATGGAGCCACGAGACCAACTAAATCCCTCAAGCTGTTATCATTGCTTTCAAAATAGTTACAATAAAACCATAAGAAGTAGGCCATTTGGCCCCTTGAGCCTGCCCCACCATTTAATAGGATCATGGCTGATCCAACGTTCCTCACGTACACTTTCCTTCCTTTCAGATCTTCAAATCCCTCTGGCTGTTGCCCCGTGGGGATCAGTATTACATTCAAGTAGATCACAAATGTTCGTTTAGAGGATGTACTTTATCGGATCATTGATAGTTTATCGGCACAATTTCCTAAAGGATACTCTCCCTATTTTGGGCAATCTTCAAATTGGTCAGTGAGCCATTCCACCAACTCCCTGCTAGCACTGGATATTCCGATGATTTTCCACAAAATGTATCATCAGTTGTTGGAATTTGCTGCCCCTACCAGGCCGGCACATTCAAACAGCACAATGATGACATCTTGAGTGTGGATTACATATTCTCCCATTACCTCATTAACAATGCATGGCACTATTGAGACCAACATTCAGCATTGCTAGAGCTGGCAGATAACATTCAATAATTAAATGACCCTTCCTGGTGAGTGTAATCAATCATGGTAAAATCAATGCACTCTACCTTATTGGCAGATGCTGCTCTTTGCATCGCAGGAGCAGTACTGAGAAATATCGGGCACGATTTAACTAAATGGGAGTAAAGTCCCATAGCGAGCGCATTTAGCCATGTGTTTTCCGGTACTTCCAGCGCCGAGAAACACAATGCTATCAAATGTCACTCGGATTAGATGGGGTGCCTCAGCGGGGAAGGCCCAGCCAAGGCCACTCCATTTTGTGCACTGAAGAGTGCTGCTCGCCGGAGGTCCTCAGTGTAGCGAGAGATCAGGGTGTCATTTTTAAATGGCATCCTGATCTCTGGAGCCCATGACACACTGACTCCACCCAGCCCCAAGTTATGGTTATGGGAGGGTCACCGGGTCCCCCAACACCCTTGCAGGCCACCCACAGCCTGATTGCTGCCATGTGGATAAAGCCAGCTTGGCACCCTTGCAGTGCCAGGCTGGCACCCAGGTAGCACTGCCAGGGTGCCCAGGTGGCACCAGCTGTGCCAGGGTACCACCCTGCCCACAGAGTGTGCAACTGGGGACCTCCGATCCCCTGGGAGACCCCCACAAGTGCCGTTCCGTAGGTCCCTTTTTGTGGAGACCAGTGCTGAATGGCACTCACCCGAGATCTCCAAGGTGAAGGGGATAAATCGTCTCGCTCTAATATGCAGATTTGCCAAAAAGTGACCCCGCCCACAACGGGATTCACATCGCAACGTCTAATACGATATCGCGAGGCGTTGGGAGCCGGATAGATCACGGTTGTCTTTCAGGCACAACATGACCGTTCGATCGCGCCCATCATTTCAAAAAAGATTGACATCAGGGGCGAAATTCTCCGACCCCCCGCCGGGTCGGAGAATCGCCGGGGGCTGGCGTGAATCCCGCCACCGCTGGTTGCCGAAGTCTCCGGCACCGGATATTCGGCGGGGGCGGGAATCGCGCTGCGCCGGTTGGCGGGCCCCCCCCCCCCTGCGCGATTCTCTGGCCCGGATAGGCCGAAGTCCCGCCGCTAAAATGCCTGGCCCGCCGGCGTAAATTAAACCACCTACCTTACCGGCGGGACAAGGCGGCGTGGGCGGGCTCCGGGGTCCTGGGGGGGGGGGGGGGGCGAGGGGTGATCTGGCCCCGGGGGGTGCCCCCACGGTGGCCTGGCCCGCGATCGGAGCCCACAGATCCGCGGGCGGGCCTGTGCCGTGGGGGCACTCTTTCCCTTCCGCCTCCGCCATGGTCTCCACCATGGCGGAGGCGGAAGAGACACTCTCCACTGCGCCTGCACGGGAATGCTGTCAGCGGCCGCTAACGCTCCCGCGCATGTGCCGCCCGGAGATATCATTTCCGCGGCAGTTGGCGGGGCACCAAAGGCCTTTTCCGCCAGCTGGCGGGGCGGAAATTCATCCGGCGCGGGCCTAGCCCTTCAAGGTTGGGGCTCAGCCCCCAAAGATGCGGAGCATTCCGCACCTTTGGGGCGGCGCGATGCCCGTCTGATTTGCGCCGTTTTGGGCGCCAGTCGGCGGACATCGCGCCGTTTCGGAGAATTTCGCCCCAGGAAATTTGATAGTGTCAGTGGGAGAACCAAGGAACTTTCAGGTATGTATATGGTCCTGGAGGCTTCATGCAACAAACCTAAGTGTCGCACAATTAAAAAACCTTCAACACTTCTGATAGAATGCAATAATTACACTATTATTTTGTTGCGTAAGTGTTATAAAGTACATTCTAATCCAGGTACTGAAATAATTGTGTAAACATTTGGAAAGGAAATTAGAAAGTTTAAAGGGCAAATTTGAAGGGGAAAAAAATGTGTTCAAAAACTCCAATTAATGATTAGGAGAGGTTCATCACAAATATTGCTATAAGAATGAAAGATCCTTGGGAGGGTTAATTCATACAACAGCTCCAACAATGTTGATGTTTACTGCCATTACTTCAGATCTTCAAGATTCATAATTTTGCTGTCATTGCAATACTGACATTAGCTTATCCTGAATAGGAACTGCATATCTTTAGGTCTTGGATTTTGATGCAGCAGTAGTTACAAAAAGGTCTGGAGATTAAATCCATTAGACTGAACTCCGCTTCCTTTTAAACAGCTAAATAAACTTTATGGATAAGCAATTTACTAAACTGATTTTGTAGGATATTTTCTTCCTATTATTGTTAAGCTAAATATGAAATATGAGCATGAAATAAGGAGTGATAACATATTCTAAATGGGGATTTGATGCAATTGCCTGTTGTGCTTAAGAAGATTTATTTGCTTTTTCTTTTCCATTAGCTTTTAGTGTAAGAATAATCCCTAGAGGGATTCTATAAATGTAGCTAATGTTAGGCACAAATGGCTGAGCGGGTGTCTTATAAATTTCAGGTTTGATCCTCAGAAGGGCTTCTGGTGCCAGTTGCTTGAAGGAGGGAAGACAAAGTGTCTGGGGAAAAGCAAAGGCAGAAGGTATCCAGCGATGGATTTGGAGGTATTACTGTTTAATAAAAGCAGCAGCCTACTCTGAATACAAATGTAACCCAATGCTTTCTTAATTTACATCACAGACCTCTGTGAATCCCAGAAACTGCATGGGAAGATTTTCTAAGTCATTTCACACTGTGAGGTACCTCACATGCCTCAAGTACACATCTGAAAATCATAGGCAGTAGATCTGCCATTTTATGATCCAAAACACATGTTTTGGATCAAAACACTTAATCTATTACATGGATTCAGACTTGAGTAGAATAAATAACGACACTAGCAAAGCTGTAGGATTATAAAATTCTCAAACTAATGTTACTGAATAGTCCCCAATCAAACAGGTAGTGCCAGGATAAAAAGTAATTCCCAACATTAATGGGGTAGGTCAGGTTCCCATGCTGGTATTTCTGGGATATGGTTGTGACACAATATTTACCTCCTCCCCCACCTTGTACGTTGACCTGCTCAGTATTTCCAGCATTTAAGTTTTCCAGCACCTGCAGTATTTTGCTTTTGCTTGGTGTTTGTTCTAGTTATTTTTTCTTACCGTCATTCTCCTGCGAGGCTAGCAATTATTGGCCATGTCTAGTTGCCCTTAAAAGGTAATAATACAAGACTGGAATTACATATAGGAAAGACTGAATAAAGATAGCCGGATTCCTTCCCTGAAGGACATTAGTGAGCAGTTGGATTTTTACGACAATCCAACAGCCTCACTTTATGCTATATTTCTAGATGTTTTATTACACTGAATTCCATTGTGTTTTATCACACTGAATATGGGCAGCACAGTAGCACTTTGGTTAGCACTTTGGCTTCACAGTGCCAGGGTCTCAGGTTTGATTCCTGCTTGGGTCACTGTCTTGTGCGGAGCCTGCACGTTCTCCCCGTGTCTGCATGGGTTTCCTTCGGGAGCTCCGGTTTCCTCCAACATGTCCTGAAAGGTAATTTGGACATTCTGAATTCTCCCTCCGTGTACTCGAACAGGCGGCAGAAAGTGGCGACTAGGGACTTTTCGCAGTAACTTCATTGCAGTGCTGCTTGTGACAATAATAAAGATTATTATTAATACAAATTCCCAAACTGCTATCATTTATTGGATACATGAGCCACGCCTTTGAAAGACTTAGTCCAGTAACATAACCACGACTACTAGCATGCCTCATATTAGAGTAAATAAAGCTGTACCTGATATAATCATAATAATGGTATTATTTTCACCATGACAATCTAGGAATAAGGAAACCAGTCTAATTCATCCAGGAACATAGGAACTTTCTTTAGTCTAAAGTGTTAACACCCTGAAGAATGAGAAGCTAAAAAACCTTGAAGTTGTTCCATTGCTGAGAATGGAGTGAGGAGGTCATTCATTGGAGGCCTCCAGTTTCTCTTTGGATCTCCCTTTCACCCTGACCCTACCAGAAAGCCTGGGCATTTCATTAAGATGCCAGTAGGGGCCGCCTGTCTTCCAACAAGTGTTATCTTGGATCTCCGCCAGTGCAGGGAGGAGGGAAGGGAAGCCAATGCCACTGGCCTTGTGAGCTGTGAGCAGTTTAAAAACAGGTGAACTGGTGATCCTCAAAAAGACCTCTGGAGACTGTCACCCAAAAAAAGTACAAAAAGCAGCCTTTTCCACCTGAACATGGAACCAGAGTGAGCACTTCTCATGAATCCGCATTGACACTGCATTTCCTGATCTCCTGCTACCCCAACCACTACTACCCTAATGCCCAGCCTGGTGTTGGTGTCCCCACCACAGTTTCTTCCCAACTGGCGGATTCCTGGGCCATTGACAGACCAATTTTGCCTGATCTTCTTGCACAGAAATCAATCTCACCAATTCCTAGACCCACATTTTCACCTCACAAAAAAAAGCAAAATCTTCATATGGTGCATCAAAGTTGCAGAAAATGAATGTATGTAATGTGGTGCCCTAATTGCCTTTTGCTGGAAAAAAAATGTTAATGCTTTATAATGTGGATAAATCAGGCACTCTTGTTTTTAGGTATGAGCTATGTATATTTGGATGAGCTGAAACATGGACTGCTTCTTTTGATTTAATGATATATTTCTGTTTGTCCTTTTTCCCCCTTTGTAGTCCAGAACATTCCTCTCACGATACTACAAGGACCACAATATTGAACTGTCCAAGCTGTTCTATAGACTGGGTCTGCCATTGCCATCTTGGCTGAGGGAAGAACTGCAAAAAGTGATGAGATAGTTGTTGTTGGAAAGCTGGAAGCAAATAACAATTGCTCTCTGATCAGTCCCAACACACAGCACCCTGACCAAGTCCATCTCCTAAGTTAGGAGTGACTGCCAAATAAAAAAACAACTTTCTACTATACCTCTACAAACAGAAAGTATTCTTTAATCTTTCCATATGCTGGCATATGGTATTGTGAAGCTGACAGCAGTCAAGGAAATGTGGGTCAACAGTCTGTGGTTGAGTTATATGTTAACTGGTGACGTTGTCAGTGTTCCGTTTGCACTCCCCTCCCCACCCACCCACCAACCCTCCCCTCTCTGAGGATTAAATGACTTACTGTAAGGACAGAAAAATGTGAGTTTTTTTGTAAATTAAACCAGTGCAGTGCTGGTTAACTGTCTGGTACCTGCAGTGGAAAAAAAATTTGCACTATGTTACTTTTACTGCCATACATTTAAATTAATCCAATATCATAATCTTGTCATTATAAACTTGTATTTAAAATCACTGGAGTTTCCAATCATTTTGGTTTGGCTATTAAGAAATGACAGTTGAAACTGATGACTAACTACCCACCACATAATTTGCCTGTGAAATCAGTATCCTTTCCCTATTATCCCCTTATTATTCCCTTATCCTATCCCCAGTATCCTAACCCTAACTTAGGTTGAGTGCTGATGCAACAGTTCCTCAGAAGCTAACCTGCTAACTCACAGGTGAACATGTCTGAGAGGGAAGTGAGGTTGATTAGCTGACCATCATTAAATGATTCTTCATGTCTCATTTCGGAATAGTATTTGGTGATATGATCATCAATAATAACTTACCATCCAAAATAAAATCGCACCAAAAGCATACAAATGGCACAAAATAAGAACAATCTTGCAATTCTGTAGCAACTACTGGAAAAACGTTTCCTTCTCTGTCAGGACAGGAATATCAGTGAGTGCACTTTCTCTGAACCAAGTGTAATTGTGTTGGATGACCAGTATATCCCTCTCTCCCCTTCTCTCCCTGACATGCATACAACTGAAGGATTGTACAAATAGCTAGTAGTCCATACATTTGACTCAATGACGTCTCTTTCCAGAAGGTCAGGATGTCAGTGTGTGTTGCAGCAAAGAGAAAGGTTTGTGCAAGCTATACTACAGCATTGTAGATTTGGACTTGTGGGCACTCATGATTCACTCAGACACTGTGAAAAATGGAAAGACATCTCTGTTTAGCCTCTTGTGTGCTGAGATTGGTAACTTTGATGAGGAGTTACTTAACTAAGACCTGATATTGTGAAGTGAAAGCTATTGGGTTTTCTCTTTGTCTGCACATGACAAATGGGTGGAAGGTGTGCTCTGCAGCTGTCCTGAATCGTCAGCATGGTGCCCACCTTGTATCATGTAGCCTCCAAGCTGTCAGAGCAAACTAGAAGCAACCTGCCAAACTGGAGGTAAGATGCTGGACAGTACAGCTGCTCGCCAAGGCACTGCAGCAGCAGATTAGATGGAAAATGTATTTTTCATTGGGAACGTAAAGACTGTGGAGCAACATGAACTTCAGTGCGGATCCTACAGTGAGCACATCAATTTTCAAATCTGTTAAAGTGGAAAGCCCACAAGGGACTGCCAGAACAAAAAACATACAAAAGCACAATTCAGCTTTAACTGACAGCAACTATGGATTACTTTCAAAGTTGCTGGAAATGGACATCTTTCAATTTGTACCACCCATGGTTGGTGGACTAGAACAGTAACTGTTCAGTTGGCCATAGACAAAAGGTGGACTTGGAATCTTTCCTTTATGTCCATGCAAACATGAAGCTCCTCCCTATTTCTGATTGAATCTCTGGCCATCAGAATTCAAATCCATCTGAAAATTAAACGATCTAAACAGCAAGTAGTAAGTTACATAGATACATAGAATTTACAGTGCAGAAGGAGGCCATTCAGCCCATCGAGTCTGCACCAGCTCTTGAAAAGAGCACCCTACTGTAACCCCATCTAACCTAAGGGCAATTAGGTTGGCATGGCCAATCCACCTAACCTGCACATCTTTGGACTTTGGGAGGAAACCGGAGCACCCGGAGGAAACCCATGGAGTCACCGGGAGGAACGTTCAGACTCCGCACAAACAGTGACCCAAGCAGGAATCGAACCTGGGACCCTGGCGCTGTGAAGCCATAGCGCTAACCACTATGCTACCATGCTGCCCTAGTTGAGGTGGGCTAGTAACTACTGCCTTTCAGTTCTGCTGCAGCCAGGTTCTTAAGCAAAAAAGGAGAATTTTTTTTTTAAATGCCCCTATTTTTCTTAAATGCCCCTTGAAGAATCTTTGTTCAAAGGAGGTTCCAAAACTGCAATTGCAGATAAATGCTGCGATGTTGCCTTTCATTCTTGATCTCCAACCTTTCCCCATTTTGCCTCAAAGCACTTGAAAGCAATAGCATAGAGCCTTGCATAGATCTGTGATCAGTGTTTCGAAGTGCAGAGCCCTAAACAGATGTGAGCACCTCCAGATCCCTATTGCACTCCAGGTAATCCATATACCTGTACCAGCTTCTTGCTGCAAGCAGCAAGTAATTCAGCAGCAGTCACACAATAGCATATCTCCCATAAATTCCCAGGTATGTGAACCCAGCAGAGGAAACACATCCAGAAGTTATTAGAACTTCAAGACTCAACGATGAAATGACCTCTTATCTACCACAGAACCTGTAGGCCTAGAGTAACTGCAAAACAACACCTGTGCCGTTGCATGACCTTTTTGTAGTTACTCTGTTCCTGGTCTGTCAATAAAGCAGTGGTCATTGGCACAGGAATAATCTACAGCACTCCAAATAGCTGTATATTGTGAACTATAGACACTGGCTGTCATTGTTTTAATGTATGGTTTTATTTTGCTTCAGATATGTACATGCCTGATGTATAAGAGATGTCAAGTCTTAAATATTAATACAGTTTGCTGCCCTCAGAAAGATAACTAAATTAATTTGGCTTAGTCTCTTAAATTATCTTTGAATAGCACAGGAAGCAAATGAAATTATATCCTTTTCAATTCACACACATATGTTTGGACAGTGACAGAGTTAGAGCTACAAACAATGTTTAAAACATCGATGAGTTGAAAATGGTTTGATCAATAATATTTATCTCATTGAATTTAGAGACGCTATTATATTTTGTTTACACTGTCTCAACACGTTTTACTTCAGTTACTGCGCCAAATGTGATTTTGTTCACCCAGAATTTTGTTCCGTTGCTATTTAAGATAGTTTTTTAGCCTGGGGGTAGAATTTTGTGATGTAACATTTGTGGCCGTTGAAAGACTGGGCACAGAAATTTCACATGGATAAGTTAAGTGTAAGATTTCATAAAGAATCTTTAAAAGGCAGTCAGTCAGGGCAGCAAATATTCCAGATCGTTTTTATTACACTTCCCAATATCTCCTGTACCAAAAGGAAAAAGTGACTGTTTTCCAATATAAACAAATGGATTTACATTGAAAGCAATCTTTAAAAAGTAGGCTAGCTGGACAATCAGGCATGGTGGCACAGTGGTTAGCACTGCTGCCTCACAGCACCAGTGACCAGGGTTTGATTCCAACCTCAGGTGACTGTGAAGTTTGCACTTTCTCCCCATGTCTGCGTGCGTTCCTCTGGGAGCTCCAGTTTCCTCCCAAAGACCAAAGATGTGCAGGTTAGGTGAATTGGCCTTACTAATATTGCCCAGCAGTTAGGTGGGGTTGCGAGGATAGGAGCGGAGGATAGTGCCTAGGTAGGGTCCTCGAACAGAACAAGAACTGGTGCAGACTCGATGGGCTGAATAGCCTCCTTCTGCACTGTAGGGATTAAATGATCCTATAATGTTACTTGGCTAGTAATCCAGAGGACTGCATGAATGATCTGGAGAAATAGGAGTTCAAGTCTCACCACCATGGCAGCTGGTAGAATTAAATTAATAAATCTAATCTCATTAATAATGGTGTTGGAGTTATTTGATTGTTGTAAAAACACATCTTTTCTTCACTCATGTTCTTCAGGGAAGGCAATCTGTCATCCTTACCTGGTTTGGTATAGATGTGACCCCCAGGTCCACAATGCAGTTGACTTTGAACTGTCCTCATCAAACACTGACAAACAAAAAGCACCTGGGTGTACCGGCACCACATGGACTGCAGCCGTTCTAGCAGGTGACTCACCACCACCTCCTCAAGGGCCATTGGATATTGGCAATAAATGCTGACCTTGCTCACATTCCAAGAATTTTTTAAAAGTGTAACCTTTGAACAGCCCTTAGATTATTCCTCCAACAGAGTACTAATCAAGATGGTACCTTCCACCACTTGTTAGTGGAAAAACCACTGGCCCATAACTTCTATAGAGTGGCAATCTCCAGAGAATTGCCACTCTCAAAGGACTTACCTGCGGTGGTATTTCTAAGCCCCTGTCTTGTCCTCAGAGGCTGGGTGAGACAGGAGCAGCAAAGTTGGACCCTGGCGGCATTTTGTTTGTCATGGAGTAACTGGGACGCCGAGAGATCACTTCCACTTGCGGCAGTTGGGGAGATTTAAAGTGACAGTTCACAGGGAGCAGGCAAGTTTAAAAGTCTAGGGAATGGGCTGGTTGGACTCAGGCTGGGGGAGAGGGGATTGGATCCGGGGGGGGGGGCGTTGGTGTTGGTCTGCGAAGTGGGGTCAGTTCGGGAGAGGGAGGTTGGACTGGGTTGCACCAGGATGGGGTGTCGGGTAGAGTGGGGGTGTTGGATCAGGTTGGGGGGGATCGGTCTGGTGGGGGGGGGGTGCTGGTGGGGAAGGGTGTATGTTGGGCGGTGGGTCCCCTGGGGGTTGTGTGAGGGGGTCCAGTGCGAGGCTGGGTCTGGGTGTTTAAATAGTTACTCTGGAGTTAGAAGTCTTTTTCCATTTGACTCTTTCAGAGTAGCTATAGGAGAAAACTGGCAGAACCATCCAACGTTAGGAATTTAAATCGCTTCTGTCGGATGATTCAGAGTCCAGCACAATGTCCAGAGGCAGGTAAACCTGGACTTGGAAACTTCCGAGAGGGATTCCCAGCACATCCTAGGAGTGCCCTGTAAATGCGACGCTTGGGAACCCGGATGTTTGGGGGCCATTATCCTATTTTGGGTTAATTATCAGTTATGCATTTGCAGTGGGAAGTTTGACTTGCCAGTGTACATATCAGAATAGCATAAGCACGCTACATCCAACTTTTCAGTGTGTGCAGCAATAGTTGAGATTCCCCCAAATATTAGAACAAAGCCAGAATCCTGTGCTCTCTCTGATGGCAGGATTAGAGGCAGGAGGGGCATTTACTTAGGCAAGATGGTGGTGTGCCAGATCCTGCTGCCTTCCTACCTCTGCCACAAGTAAGTTCCGAGCTGGAATGTCCATGGTGAACCTTCCTGCCCATGGCCAATTGAGGCCCTAAAGTGGCCAATTAATGAGCACATGCAGGCCTCACCCTGCCACCACTGTACCAACCCAGCTTCAGGCCTATTACCATACAGCCTACACAACAAATGAAACTGCTGCCAGCTTCTCATCTCTGGGATATTCTCTTGATCAAAGGCACTCAATGCTACTGAGAGCCACCTCCCATTATTTCTGTCAACCCCCTCCCCACACACACACACCCTCTCCTCGAGACCTCTACATTACGTACCAGTGGCCTGGTTCTGCAATCCCGGGACTCTGGTGCTTGTCCTTCCGGAAGCAATTACAGCCTCCTGATTGACTAGCTACCGCCCTCCAATTGGCTACCAGATCTCACTAGATGAGACTTCAGGCCCTGGGGTCTTGATTCAAGTAAAGGCCCTTCACTAAGCTCAGCATTGCCTGATTGGGGTGTGGGTCAGCTGTCCACCTAGCACATGAGATATATCCCCAACGCCTCAGCAAGATTCCGCCCGTAGAAACAGCTCCCATAAAATGAAACCCTAACATCACATAATGGGATGCCTACAGACTGGCATTACTGTCTCAGGATTCATGTTATGTGATATACTTTCAATTCACCGAGAGGCAGAGAGAGCGAGTGAACATTAGGCTTTATTAGTCATGAACTTGCTGAGCCAGAGTCGGTTGTACAGATGAATGCCGCCCACAGGCGGCTGGTCTATATATGGCCCCGGTGAGGGCGGAGCTCACCGGGGTTACAGTACAGTACCTGGAAGCAGCTCGTATTACCACTTCCAGGTCATAGGTTACAGTATCATGCATGCATTAGGTGAATACATTCACCACATTATGTCATCTTTATTTTGCTGCCTATAAACTGAGCCTTCCAGCATTAATCTTAATTGTTTGATCTTAATTTATTGTCTCATTCACATTGAATCAAATAAAATCTGGAAAATATTTCTCAAAATTTGGAAAATGGCGATTGGCAGTTTTGCTCACTCAAACTAGTATGCATGATCCCGAGGGAGTCTGTCACTGTTTAGAAAGCACATTTTAAAACGGTGAAAATGTAACATAGGTATAATCATGCTAAATACATAAAGGACTGAACTGTATGGCCCTTCATACCGGTGGGGTCTTCCAGATATGGCCAGGTCGATGGGCTTTTGAACGGTTTGCCGTATTTTCCAGTCCTGCCACTTCCACGACAGGGCTGTAAAATTCTTCCAAAGTCTTATTGAATGATTACTGAGCGAAGATTCCACAGATTTACTGTCAGCAACAACCGGCAGCATTTGTATAGCACTTTTATTGTAAAATATATCTATCTTTCTTACCTGAAGCACATTAGCATAGGATCATCGAATTTACAGTGCAGAAGGAGGCCATTCGGCCCATCAAATCTGCACCAGCCTTTGGAAAGAGCAGCCTACCCAAACCCACACCCCACAACCCAGTGACCCCTTTTGTGGACACTAAGAGCAATTTAGCATGGCCAATCCACCTAACCTACACATCTTTGGACTGTGGGAGGAAACTGGAGCACCCGGAGAAAACCCACAAAGACATGGGGAGAACGTGTAGAATCCGCACAGACCCAAGCTGGGAATCGGACATGGGACCCTGGAGCTGTGAGGTAACTGTGCTAACCACCATGCTGCCTAGTTAATTTTAATGTTCCACATTGCCAGTGAGGGCCCATGCTCATAGAAAGTGCAGGTTATAGAATTGTTGCACCCTACCGCTGACTCATACTACTTGGGGCCCAGCTCCCTACATGGAGTGAGGGGTCGCAGAAAGATTCATATTGACCCCACTTACAGGGTTATCGATCATGATCAATAAATAAATTGTGGAGTAATAGCAATTTTAAAAGTGGATATAGTGCAAGTCATGTGCATTATTATTCTCAGTGGCCTTTGGATTTTGTTTGGTACACTTTCCAGCATATGTGTGTGTGCGTGGTGTGTGTAAATTTTAAAATATATTTTGTCAGGCATTTTTATCCTCGTGAGAAGATAGACAACAATTATAAAGATGAATTATCAAACCTACCTGTGGTAGTCTGTGTCGAGGTATTACGGTACCTGGTAATGCTGGAACACCATTGGTAGATATTGTATGCTTCCTATTGGTCAAGCTGTATGGTAGCTCCACCCTGCTAGGCGGGGTATAAGAGCCCATGCCGCCCCAGCAGTCTTCATTCTGTACCTGAGCTGCAGGGGAAACATCTAGCTTATTAAATTGATGCACGATCAATGACCACTAAAGCGAGGTTGCAGTCCAACTGAAGGCTTTAATAAGCTAGATGTTTCCCCTGCATAAATGGATATTAATCCATTTATTTTAAACCAGTTTACATGTGTATTAATATCATGTATACATGGCATCCAAATGTGCTAAGTACTTGTCTGAAAACCGAAGCAACAGCTTTGTCCTCAAAATGAATTACTACTAATGTTATAGTATAAAAGTAGCTCTTTGTTGCGGTAACTATCTTTCTGCAATCTTCTTCAGAAGATGGCTGCCCACGTCACCCTAACTCTGGCTGCCCACATCACCCTAACTCTGTGTCATCTGTTGTATTGTTTCTTTAGTGAGGATCTGAGCAACTTCTTTCAATTCTGGAAGGGAAGAAGTAGCCCATTCAGGTTCCGAATATGCCATGCTTGAGCCCAAGAATCAGGGGACATAGATTCAAGATAAGTGGCAGCAGGTGTAGAGGGAACATGAGGAAAAAACGTTTATACACAGAGGGTAGGTGGTGGGAGTCTGGAATTTGCTGCCTGAGTTAGTGGTGGAGGCTGAGACCCTAAACTATTTTAAAAGGTACCTGGATCTGCACCTGAAGTGCTGCAAGATACAGGGCTATGGACTGGATGCAGGAGGTTGGGAGTAGAGAGGGCACGTGGGTGTCCTCAAGCTGGCATGGATAAAGTGGGCCTAATGGCCTCCTTCTGTGCTGTAACTTTACTATGATTAGAAACTGTTGTTCCGTTATCATTTTGCTTTATTCCTTCATATCACAATTATTCAACACCACCTTTTACATGTAAGTAAATATCTATTGAAATTTGTGTTCAACCAAACAAAACATACAGCAATCATTTCATTGAATATTGTTTGAAAAAAAGCTTAAATGAGAGCCTTGCCTGCCAACCAAGAATGATACAGTCGAGGGTGTGATGGGAGATTTCATCATTACATGGCAATAAATTAATTTAAATGTGTGGGATATATGTTGGTGAGGAGCCATTTGCACCTTTTCCTGCAGATCAAAAAGGTAGTATGCGCTGGAATACCGAGAAACAGTAGTAAATAAATCATTCAGCGCTTTGAGTCTGTCCACCATTCAGTCCGATCAGGACTAATCCCCATCGCAACTCCATTTACCCACCCTTGCTCCATAGCCCATGATACTTTTATTGAGCAAAATCCGGCAATGTCTTTAAAAAATCAGTTTACCCGCTGTCCAATGCCTTTTGTGAAATATAATCCAGATTTCCACTGCCTTTTGCATGGAAATATGGGGCGGGATTCTCCACCTTGTTAGACCCTGGCACAGATGCACCCCCGCCGGCAGTAGGATCCTCAGTCCTGGCAGCCAGTCAATAGGGTTTCTCATTGTGGCCACTCCCAACCCACTGGTAAATCCGCGGGCGCTGCCGACGGAGAATTCCGTAGGTGGTTCCTGCTTCCTTTCCTAAATTGCCTGCGTTTAATTTTAAAATTCTGCCTTCTTGTTCTGGATTTCTCCACCAGAGGAAATACTCTATCTACTGTTCACAAACATTTTGGTGAGATCAACCCTCAATATCAAAGGAATACAAACTAGATCTATGCATCAGATATATATAAAATACTGGAAATACTTAGCAGGTCAGACAGCACATGCGGCCTGGCATGCTAAAAAAAATTCTACTTATGTGACTTTCCCAAGGTTCAGTACCCCAACTGAAAAGCCGTAGTCCATATGGGGTCTGATCAAGGCTCTGTACAACTGAGGCATCACTTTTTTATGAATACCCTTCACATCCTCAGAGAAAATCCTGTAAACTTGAATAAAAGCTTCAGAAAAAATAAACATTGGGTGGGTGCCTGCCGCTGGGATCGTCCAGTCCCTCCGAAATTCATTGGACCATGGCTGGCACGCCACGGCGGAGTCAGAAAATCCCGGCCATTATTACACTTTTCATAGACAGGCTTTGGTGTAGAGATATGTACTGTACATAATTGTTGAAAGGGAAGGTTTTAAATATGAGGTAAATCTGGAGTTTCAATTCAGTGAACCCTCCTGCTTCTGAACGAAAGAGCGAGTATATGAGATACAACTCTCCACAGTCTTGAGACTCTAGAAAGTGGATTACAGCAGGAAGACTGACCAATGAGGAGGGCTGATTCCCCAATTTACCACTCCCTGTAGGGAACAGCAATTGTGTGGGGTTTCCCAAGATGCAGTCCTCATGTTATCATAGAATTTACAGTGCTGAAGGAGGCCATTTGGCCCATCGAGTCTGCACCGGCTCTTGGAAAGAGCACCCTACTTAAGCCCACACCTCCACCCTATCCCACTAACCCCAGCCAGTCTAAGGGCCATTTAGCATGGCCAATCCACCTAATCTGCACATCTTTGGACTGTGGGAGGAAACCGGAGCACCCGGAGGAAACCCACACAGACACAGGGAGAACATGCAGACTCCGCACAGATGGTGACCCAAGCTGGGAATCGAACCTGGGACCCTGGAGCTGTGAAGCCACTGTGCTAGCGTGCCGCCCTTGTCCTGACATAATCCCATAAGACATAATACATATGTTCATGCTGCACGAGATATGAATATTGACACTGCTAAGAATTAGCTGCCAAGTATTATCCTAATGTCCAATATTTTGTTAATGTTTGGCAAACATTGATACTTTTTCTATGATTGATTTTATCAGGAGCTGACTTATATTTTTTTAAATGTAGCAAATTTGGCTCCTATGATATGTTGCAATTTGAAAAATGCTGTAGGAATGAAAAAAGTGCAGGATGATCTTTGGGTGTCTTTCTGCTAGGAGCAGATCAGTGCCACACTGTACTGATTCAGTTAGTTATATCATTGCCAACAGTTTAGCAGCACCATTATTGGCACCGACATAACAGATGAATGAAACTATGAAGTGGTTAGCAAGCAATGAACAGCAGAATCAAACATACAAGTGGATATGACATTATTAAAAGGAGAAATAACACTCTTTGGTGAGAAAGTGAATCTCCACTACAACTCATAGGTTTTCATTCTAACTCTGATATCAGTACATACATATTGAGTAAAAACCCGTGTTGGATCTGTCAATCACTTTGTGCATTCCATTGTATTCCACACATGATTTGGTACAGGACATCTAAGTGGAA
This sequence comes from Scyliorhinus torazame, assembly GCF_047496885.1. Lineage (NCBI taxonomy): Eukaryota > Metazoa > Chordata > Chondrichthyes > Carcharhiniformes > Scyliorhinidae > Scyliorhinus > Scyliorhinus torazame. The sequence continues at coordinate 125,272,508 of NC_092709.1, forward strand.
GTTGTCTTTAATTGATCTCGAAAGCAACTTAGAGGTGTTGTGATAATTTATTGTTTGTGACAATTGTGTATTTTTTCATATTTAGTTTGATCATTATCTCTCCCTTTTCAACCCAGCATTTTTTTAATCTGAGGTAAACACAAATAAAGTTCCAAATGATAAACATTATAAACAGTTTTTTACAACTCCTTATGTATTATTCTGTTGCTGTCATTTATTAAAATTAAAACCACGTGAGCATTATTGTTGAATTTTATATCAGACAAGTTAATTAATTGCATTTGGGTTTTTTTTCTCCTAAACCTTCATCCTAAATTCTGCACTTTGCCGTGACTTTCTTTTTGGTTAAACTTCTAGTTTTGAACGTCAATGCCTTTTCAAGGTGGTTAGATATTCTGTCTAAGATCTGATATACACAAATGTGCTGTATATAAAAATGTATATTTTCAGTCATGTCTGTGTGCTGGAGGAGTTGGGATCAAAACAAAATATTATTGAGACCATCGGTGTAGCGCAAATAGGTGTGTATGTACATTAGACTATCTGGAAGTCAATTCTGGTACTCTATTGGTTTGTGTACAACAGTTTAATAACCTGTATCTAGTTTGATGATAAACAGCCTGTGTAAAATAAATAAATCAACTGTTCCATTTGATTCATTGCTTCTTATTTTTTCCTTTAATTCTGAAAAATATCGCATTGAATGCTGTTCAAATTATAGCAACTTTTCTCATTGTATTCACATTGGATGCGATCAAATGGCCTCGTCTCACGCCCGGCTAGGTGATACGACCTGGCCGTTGTGGCGCACAAAGACTCCATGAGACGAATAGAGTGAAGTCGATGAGGCTTTATTAAGCGTGTCTGTTCCCCCGCAGCTCAATAGTAGACTGGCCTGCGGGGGAGGACTCCGGCTTCTTATACTCCGCCTTCAGGGCGGAGCTAGAGGTCAACGGCCAACCAGGACCCGGGATCTGTCAGCCAATGACATTAGGGCTTCCAGTCCCACATGACCCCCAATACATACTACCACATTCACCCCTTGTCAAAAATGAACCCGGCGGGGTGATGCTTCGTATGGTGGTAAGGGTTTACAGGGCTGGTCCTGGGAGGAAAAAAAAACATTCACATGGCAATACAGTATTGTACAATTTTGTCCTGTTTCAACTATTTACAGAGGGTATAGGGAGAAAAGCAAAATGTTCTTGTGAAAGGTCCATATTTTGATTTAGATCGACGCCACGAGTCGGTCGGGCGGTCTGGTCGTCCGTGTCGATCGCCTCGGCCCCGGTGGTGGTGGTGGTGCTTGAACCGGTGTTGTCGTCTCCGGGAGCCTTACGGTTTCAGCTTGGGCTTTATTCTTGGTCGGGCCTGAGGGGAGGGGAACCGATCCTCCTGGGAAGGGGGCGGTCGCGGGGTGCGGCGGTGGCAGGAAGGGTGAATGGTGTCGGGGGGGTGTGTGTGTTGCCGGCGGGCGCCAGATCCCGCAGGGAGACCGTGTCCTGTCGGCCGTCGGGGTACTCCACGTAAGCGTACTGCGGGTTCGCGTGGAGGAGGTGAACCCTTTCGACCAACGGGTCCGCCTTATGTGCCCGCACATGCTTTCGGAGCAAGATGGGTCCTGGGGCCGCCAGCCAGGTCGGCAGCGACCTTCCAGAGGAGGACCTCCTAGGGAAGACAAGGAGACGCTCATGAGGCGTTTGATTAGTGCTCGTACATAATAACGACCGGATGGAGTGGAGAGCGTCCGGGAGGACCTCCTGCCACCGTGAAACTGGGAGGTCCCTGGACCGTAGGGCCAGTAGGACGGCCTTCCAGTCCGTGCCGTTCTCCCTCTCTACTTGCCCGTTCCCCCGGGGGTTGTAGCTGGTCGTCCTGCTTGAGGCTATGCCCTTACTGAGCAGGAACTGGTGCAACTCGTCGCTCATGAAGGAGGACCCCCTGTCGCTGTGGACGTATGCGGGGTAACCGAACAGTGTGAAGATGCTGTTCAGGGCTTTAATGACTGTGGCCGCGGTCATGTCAGAGCAGGGAATGGCAAAAGGGAAGCGGGAGTATTCGTCCACCACATTAAGAAAATATGCGTTGCGGTCGGTGGAGGGGAGGGGCCCTTTGAAATCGAGACTGAGGCGTTCAAAGGGGCGGGAAGCCTTAATCAGGTGCGCTCCATCCGGCCTGAAAAAATGCGGTTTGCATTCCGCGCAGATGTGGCAGTCCCTTGTGACTGTACGGACCTCCTCTAAAGATTATGGGAGATTGCGGGACTTGATGAAGTGGAAAAACCGAATGACCCCCGAGGTCCTCGTGGAGGGTTTGGAGGCGGTTAATTTGTGCGTTGGCACATGTGCCGCGGGATAGGGCATCGGACGGCTCGTTCAGCTTTCCGGGACGATACAAGATCTCGTAGTTGAAGGTGGAGAGCTCGATCCTCCACCTTAAGATCTTGTCGTTTTTGATTTTGCCCCTCTGTGCATTATCGAACATGAAGGCTACCGACCGTTGGTCGGTGAGGAGAGTGAATCTCCTGCCGGCCAGATAATGCCTCCAATGTCGCACAGCTTCCACTATGGCTTGGGCTTCCTTTTCCACTGAGGAGTGGCGGATTTCTGAGGCGTGGAGGGTCCGGGAGAAAAAGGCCACGGGTCTGCCCGCTTGGTTAAGGGTGGCCGTTAGAGCTACGTCGGAGGCGTCGCTCTCGACCTGGAAGGGGAGGGACTCGTCGATGGCGCGCATCGTGGCCTTTGCGATATCCGCTTTGATGCGGCTGAAGGCCTGGCAAGCCTCTGTCGACAGAGGGAAGGTCGTGGTCTGTATTAGGGGGTGGGCCTTGTCTGCGTACTGGGGGACCCACTGGGCGTAGTATGAAAAGAACCCCAGGCAGAGTTTCAGGGCTTTTGGGCGTGCGGGAGGGGAAATTCCATGAGGGCGTGCATACGTTCGGGGTCGGGGCCTATTATCCCATTGCGCACTACCTAGCCCAGAATGGCTAGCCGATTGGTGCGAAAAACGCACTTGTCCTCGTTGTACGTGAGGTTCAAGGCTTTGGCGGTCTGGAGGAATTTTTGGAGGTTGGCGTCGTGGTCCTGCTGGTCGTGGCCGCAGATGGTTACATTGTCGAGATACGGGAACGTGGCCCACAACCCATGTTGATCAACCATTCGGTCCATCTCCCGTTGGAAGACCGAGACCCCGTTTGTGACGCCAAAAGGGACCCTTAGGAAATGGTATAATCGCCCGCCTGCCTCGAAGGCTGTGTACTTGCGGTCACTTGGGCGGATGGGGAGCTGATGGTAGGCGGACTTGAGGTCCACGGTGGAGAAGACTTTATATTCGGCAATCCGATTGACCATGTCGGATATGCGGGGGAGAGGGTACCCGTCTAGTTGTGTGTACCTGTTGATGGTCTGGCTATAGTCTATGACCATCCTTTGTTTCTCCCCTGTCTTCACTACTACCACCTGCGCTCTCCAGGGACTATTGCTGGCCTGGATTATGCCCTCCTTTAGTAGCCGCTGGACTTCGGACCGAATGAAGGTCCGGTCCTGGGCGCTGTACCGTCTGCTCCTAGTGGAGACGGGTTTGCAATCCGGGGTGAGGTTCGCAAACAAGGACGGGGGTTGCACCTTGAGGGTTGCGAGGCCGCAGATAGTGAATGGGGGTATTGGGCCGCCGAATTTGAACGTAAGGCTCTGTAGATTGCATTGGAAATCTAATCCCAGCAAGGTGGGGGCACAGAGTTGGGGAAGGACGTTTAGTTTGTAATTTTTGAACTCCCTCCCCTGCACCGTTAGGGTAACTATGCAGAATCCTTGGATCTGTACGGAGTGGGATCCTGCAGCTAGGGAAATCTTTAGTGCGCTGGGATAGGTGGTCAAGGAACAGCGTCTTACCGTGTCGAGGTGGATAAAGCTCTCCGTGCTCCCAGAGTCGACTAGGCATGGCGTCTCGTGGCCGTTTATTAGCACCGTTGTCGTCGTCGTCTGGAGTGTCCGGGGCCGAGCTTGATCGAGCGTAATTCAAGCGAGACGTGGTTGTAGTAGTGGAGTGGGGTCCGTTGTTGCCGTCCAAGATGGCGTCGGGGATGGACAAAATGGCCGCCCCCATACATCGCACGTGGCTGGGGGGTCACAAGATGGCGGCGGGGGTGGACAAAATGGCCGCCCCCATGCGTCGTACAGGTCTGGGGCGGTCCAAGATGGCGGCGCCCTTCCTCCCCTCGTGGTGGCCGGGACCCAAAATGGCGGCGCCTGCGGGTCGCACATGGGGCGCTGGGGGGGCTGGGGAGCGTTAGGACCGCGCGGAGCTCCCTCACCGGGGACAGCGGTGGTCGGGACTCAAGTTGGTGGCGCCGGCGGGTCAGACGTGGGGCACGGGGTGGGGGTTCGGGGGGCGTTAGGGACGCGCAAAACTCCCTCTTCTCCGTGGAGAGTGGTGGCCGGGACCCAAAGCGGTAGCGCCGGCGGGTCATACATGGGGTGCGGGGAGGGGGGTTGGGGAGCGTAAGCGGCGTGCAGGGCTCCCTGTTCTCCCGGGACCGCGGTGGTCGGGACCCAGAGCGGCTGCGCCTGCGGGTCGTACATGGCGTGCTGAGGGGGTTGGGGCACGTAAACGGCTTGCAGGGCTCCCTGTTCTCCCGGGACAGCGGCGACCTCGCGGGACCGGCACACAACCGCGTAATGGCCCTTTTTCCCGCAGCTCTTGCAGATAGCTGCGCGGGCCGGGCAGCGCTGTCGGGGGTGTTAACATGTCCATGTGTTCATTTGCGTTCACCGAAGGGCAGCTGCAGGCTCGTCCCAAAATCAGCAGCGCGGCGTAGAATTCGTCCATCGATTCTCCGGGACCTTGCCGTCTCGTCGCGAGCTGGTAGCGAGCGTAGATTTGGTTAACTGGGCGGACATAGAGACTTTTCAGTCCTGCGAATGCCGTCTGGAAATCCTCCGAGTCTTCGATGAGGGAGAAGATCTCCGTGCTCACCCTCGAGTGCAGGACCTATAGTTTTTGGTCTTCTGTGACCCGGCCGGTGGTCGTTCTGAGGTAGGCCTCGAAGCAAGTCTGCCAGTGCTTGAAGGCTGCTGCCGCGTTCACTGCGTGGGGGCTGATCCTCAGGCATCGCGGAATGATCCTGAGCTCCATAGTCCTTTTTAGGCACGCTTAATAAATTGTAGCGCACAAAGACTCCGTGAGACGAATAGAGTGAAGTCGATGAGGCTTTATTAAGCGTGTCTGTTCCCCTGCAGCTCAATAGTAGACTGGCCTGCGGGGGAGGACTCCGGCTTCTTATACTCCGCCTTCAGGGAGGAGCTAGAGGTCAACGGCCAACCAGGACCCGGGATCTGTCAGCCAATGACATTAGGGCTTCCAGTCCCACATGACCCCCAATACATACTACCACAGCCGTTAAATATCGTGAAAGGGTTTCACGGGATTTGCGATGCTCGGGACACCCCTCAAGATCAAATGAGATTTCGCGAGACGTCGCGTTCTGAATCTCGCGCTCGCTGGCCGAGATCCAGATTAACATGTTTAAATGAGCCATCAGACTCACCCGAGGCCCGGGAACTAACGCCCTTGCCTGGGAGACCTCACCACGGCGCCATTTAGCACTGGTCCACACAAACGTGGGCCAGGTGTAACGGCACCTGGGCGGTTCCCCAGGCCATCGGAGGCCCCCGGCTGGTCGGGCTCTGGGCTGGATGGTACTATGGCATTCCCACTGGCGCCCCGATCTCTTCCTGCACTGACGAGCTGAGCTGAGCTTATGAGTGCAGTAAGTGAGGCAAGTTTGGCTTCAGTGGGGCGTTCTCATCAAGACCAGAAAAAAAACGAGAGTCCTGTTTGATAGCGAGGTTGAAACAATACTCATTAACAATTTAAATCACGCCCATCGTATTATTTGATTGGTTGGTGTTGAACTACACAGTAGACCTCTCCTTTGGTGGGTTAATTCTGTAAGTAGCCGAACAATACAGAGCAAAAAGGTTGAATCAATCTAAACAACCCTTGGATCAGGAGATAAAAATCAGTCCAGGTTCCAAAAGGTGTAGTCAATTTAGTAACAATAACATTAGGTTCATTTGTGAGGCCCTGTGCTGTTAATAAAACAGGCAAGGGGAGGATGGGACACGAAGAGAGGACAGCAATGGTCAGAATAAATTAAGTTGTAGCAAAGGAATGTTTAAAAAAGGTGCTTAAAATAAAGTGAGAGAGGCTGCTATTACAAATGAGTTAAACTGTCTGTACAGCAATAAAACAGGGGAACTGGAAGCAGCGATATGCTGTGAGGAAGCAGACAGAACAGGGTTACTGAGACATGACAACAGAAAAATCAATGTTAAAATATGTTTACATATTTAGCAAGGCTGGAGAGAGAAATTAGAGGAGGTGGAGCAACTACTTTTTAGACATACTGGCAGTAAAGAAAAAGTTATAATCTTCTATAAGTAAAACTCAAACAGAATCCAGGTAGAGAGAGAAAAACAATAATAAAGGATCAATCACACTCGAAGAGGTTGTTTACAGGCCACCGAATAGTGGAAGAGGTGAAGGAAAAATCTGAAAATAAATTAGGGAAATGAGTAAAAGATATTGGCTGGATTCTCCGCTGGCGGGATTCTCCGCTGGCGGGATTCTCCGTTGTGCCGGCACGCACCCACGCCCGGGGATTTCCCGACGGCGTGGGACTGCCCACAATAGGAACCCCCACTGGCCGGCTAGCAGGACGGATAATCCCATCCATGGTTCGTTTGAACCTGCCTCCACCACACTCTGACAGTACATTCTGAATCCTAACCACTCGCTGCATTAAAGAGTCTTCAGTTTGGCAGTTTGTGACTCGTGGAGTATTGTGAGAATCAATACTGGGTACTCAGCTCGTTACAATCAATATTAATGACTTAGCCAAAGAGACTGAGAATACTGCATCTAAATTTGAGAATGAGGAAAAGCTAGGTGGGAATATAAACTGTGAGGAGGAGAGAAAGAGACTGCAAAGAGACAGACAGGTTAAGTGATTGGGTAACAATGTTGGAGGTGGGCCATCATTTAGGGAAGTGTGATGTTATTCACTTTGGTGACTAAAGTAGAAAAGCAATTTGGGCTGGATTCTCCGTCACTGAAGCCAAAATCGCGTTCGGCGATCGGCCGGAGAATCCCCGCTTACGCTCCGCAGGGGCGGCGCTGTTTTTGCGATGCCCCGCCCCCTCAAAAACATGCCGTATGGATGGCCTCAGGATGTCACCTGAGGCCCTCCCCCGATGGGCCGAGACGCCGACGGCGTCGCTCGCGTGTGCTCACATCGTTCAGGGACCTCGCTTTGGACTGAGTCCAGGGGCGCCAGAGTCGGGGGTGGGGGAGCCATTCCCCTGGCACGGGGGCTTCGGCAGGGACTGGGGGTGGGGGGTGGTGAGGCTGGTTACGAGGGAGCAGTTTTTGGCAGACCGGGTCCGTGCTCGGCCGGCGCCATTTTACAATTTGCACGTCTGCCACAGTGCGCATGCGCGGCCACAAACCCGGCAATTCTCCCGCCGTATCCTCAGGTATCGCCGGGTACCGCTGTGCGGCTGCTAACCCAGATGGAGGATCGGTACGGGGGGGTGCCGACTTTCTGGTCGTAAGACCAGACAGATCCTGCGGACATAGCCGTAGAATCAGAGAATCCAGCCCAAAAATGGAGAGAAACTTGTAAATGTTTATATCCACTGGGACTTGGGTGTACACTACAAGGAGCATTGACGGTTAGCATGCAGGTACAGCAAACTTCAGAAGGCAAATGGCAAGAGTTGAGCTTTATAACAAGGAGATTGGAGCATAAGAATGAGGAGAATCACTGCAATTGTACATGGCTTTGGTGAGACCACACATGGGGATGGATTCTCCGCCGGTAACGGAGTTCCCGGTGCAACCGAGAATCCAGCGGCGGCCAGAAAACGGGATTGGTAAAATTCCGATGCTCCGGTCCCCTGCTGGCTGCAGCATCGAAGTTTACGCTTTGTGCCAGGAGGAGGATGCAAATAGGTCAAAATGATCCATTTGCATCATATTAACGCGCTGGGCACTGGATTCTCCAAGCCTACGTGATTCCCCCATCCTCTGGGCTGGGACTCAAATGAGTGAGATTGGTGCATGTATTTCCCAGTGTAGTCCTAGCACGGTGGACCTCGCGGTCGGCAAGGGGGTAACTCTTTTAGGGAGTTGCCTCCAAAGTTCATCGGAGAGCCACCTGCACCCCCCCCCCCCAAAATGCAAATCGTGCCCACCTGAGATCCCCCAAAAGAGAGCCCCCCGCCTGGAAGCCTCCATTACAGAGATCTGTGCCTGGATGCTAGAGAGCAGTTCTGACAGAGACAGTGTAAAAAATTCTCCGCCATGCAACACTACAAATGGTCGTCTGGCCAAAATAGTGTATCGCACCCGGGGCCGATTTGGGAGCCATACTCCAGTCCCTCGCTGGCGGTCATAATGAGGCTTGTGCCCCGCCCTGGCAGCAGCATGCAAAAGCAGTATTTGCATTTATTTAAATGCAATTAGCGGGATGGGCGAAGTATGCTTTGCCCTTCTGAAATGCTCCTCTGCTCTCAGCTGGAAGTCTGGGCGCCTTGTCTACGGAGGGGAAGCGGGAGACTGAAAAAACACTGCAAAACTGTTGGGAAATGTCAGGCTTGCTGTGGAGTGGAGGCAGTAGTGGATAGCAAGTTGATGCCCTTGGGATCGGGGTGGCCTGGCTCAGACGGCCATTGCTGCAGTATGGCTTTTAAACTTTGGTTCTACTTACAGGCTCCTGGCTGCTCATACTGCCGAGTGCTGCCTGTGTTCATAAATGCTCAGAAGATCTCCTACCCAGGCCGCCCCTCTGGACACCTTCACAGCCCAGCTGTTTCATCAAGGACCATGATTTGTTATGTTGCAGGTGTAACATAAGCGGCTTCCTTGTGGTGCAGTTGACAAAGGAAGGTGCTGACGTGGAGATAACTTCAACACGTTTATTAAACTATTTACACTTCTATTACTCGGGTTCGATACTACTGCTAATCCTAATATAGCTACCCAGACTGACTAACCAGTTGCTGCAATCCACGTGGTGGGTGTAATATTGAATCAACCCTGTGTCTGTACTCACTGACTGTCTCCACTGGAAAGAGGCAGATCATGTGTGTGGTGTCCTTTACATATGGGTTGGTGTAATGCCCCCCTGTGGTTGTGTCACCTCCTTGTGTATCGTGAATGTCTATTGGTCGTGTCCTATCTACTTGATCTATTGGGTGTGTGTGTGTGTGTGTGTGTGTGTGAGTGATGTTTCTGGTGCTCCCTCTAGTGTCTAGCTAGCCTACATGCATTTACATTGATGCACATCACCACAGACCAAGCTCAATCAGGAGCCCACCAGGTGTTGCCACCCCTCAGAAGTGCTGCTCCATAGTAGGCACCTGCACCGCAGCCATTGGAACCCACCCTGGTTCTCTGCCCCTCTCAGGTCCAATGACCATCCCCCTTCCAGATCACCAGCTCTCTCAAAGAGCAAAGAAGAACAATATAGCACAGGAACAGGCCCTTCACCCCTCCAAGCCTGTACCGGTCATGATACCACCCTTGGCCAACACCCTCAGCCGTACCCCTCTATACCCATCCTATCCATGTATTTGTCAAGATGCCTTTTGAACGCCGTTAATGTATCTGCTTCCACAGCCTCCCCTGGCAGTGCGTTCCAGGCACTAACCACCATCTGTGTAAAAAGCCTGCCTCGCACATCTCCCCTAAACTTTGCCCCATGGATCACGTGCCACCGTCGCGTGTGCTGACTGTGAGGCGCGGCCTCATCAGAGGGGTGGAACTCGGGAGAACTGGTGGCCACCGTTGCCATTCCATGGGACGGTCCAGGTTGCCACCCAGCGCCCCCTCGTCCTGGTTGGTGTCTATAGGGCCCTCGTGTTCACCTTGGGATGGACAGGCAGCTGGTTTGAGCCCCGACTGCCCCCGCATCATCTGGCTCTGCCAGCCCTGGCAGTTCCCTGTGGTCTGCACTCTGGTGTTGATGCCCTTGGCGTGCTCCTCGGTGACTGGGACATAAACCCCAGTAACCGGGCCACGCTCTGCAGTGCCTCGGCAATGCCCAGCTGTGACTAGGGCAAGCTCCGCAGCACCTCGGCCATGCCCATCTGAGAGCGGGATATGACCCGCAGAACCTCATCAAAGTTGGCCCGGTAATGGGTCACATACCCCAGCCCGGCGGACATCATGCCGAGACCCTCAACCATGGCCGTCATCGACTGTCCGACGCCTTGGACACCTCCACTAATGGTGCAGATGTTGTGCACCAGGCTCTCCACTGCGGTCGTCACCGTAGCAGTGTTGGCCTCGGTCCAACACATTGCCAGTGACATCTCGTGCGCTCGTAGTCTCTGGGAGTCCTCCAATCGGCCATGGACCTGCTGGAGTGTCACTGACATCCATCTCTGAATGTCCTGACCGTTGCCTATTGTCGCCATCAGCTCTAGGATGACCTCTTCCATAGCCTGACCATCAGGCTGGGACCCAGCTGGGTCCTGGGATCCAGCAGACCTCTGACTGCTGTCTCGCCTGGGGGTTCCTGCCTCCACCTGATGTACATCAGCAGCAGTGCGGTGTTCACCAGATTGTGCTCCAAAAGCCTGACCACTAACATTTCCAACCGAGGTGCATATATTTGGACTAGTGGAGGGTGGGGATGACAGCTCTGACATGTCGATCATGTCTCCCTCTGAGATGGTCTCGTGGGAGGCTGGAGAGGGTGATATGAGGAGGATAGAGGGGCCCTATGACCTACTCATGTTCTTAAGAGATCAAAGCGATTCAGGGATCTATAAACTAGTCAACTCAACATTAATATTCAGAAAGATGATGATGTCCCTACCAAAGCGGAAAATAGAAAACATCATGAAACCAAAAATATAATAATGAATCGTCAGCATGGATTTTAAAAAGGGGCAAATTTGCTTTACGATCTTCCTTGAATTCTTTGAAGAGCTGACAGAAAGTCTGGACAATGGTAGGTACCTGAAAAAGACTGATGAATATGGTCAGAGCATGTAGTCCAGGAGACGAGAAGCAGAGTAGATGGTTAACCAGCTACATGACTGAAAGCGGAGGGTTGAGGCAAGCTATGCAGAGGGAATAAGGCAGAACATGCACCTGGCTGTACCAGGATAATGAGCTTCCCATGATGCTCAGTAAGTACTGATTGCGGCCATGTTGTTTTGCTGGTAACGCATCTGAATTCAGAGATGCCCTGCAACTCTAAAACGCCCCACTCCTTCAATGTGCAGCTGGTGGGCACCCATACTCAGCGCATTACGCGGGACAAAGCCCACAAAGTAGCAGTTATGATGCCTTTATTCTGCACTAGTCCACTGTACTGTCTGTATTTGAGTCATGGCAAAATGTTCTGACAGTAGATTCTGGGTGGCAAGGCCTATCCGTTGGCTATCTGGCTCTTGATCTGGTGGGCAGCCCACATGCCTGTGGACAATACGTGTGCAACAAAAAGTCATGTTATCACACAAAATGTCACCGAGCAGGCTATTAAAGTGCTCAAGCAACACTTCTGCTGCCTGCATCTGACTGACAGAGCCCTGCACTATCTTCGAGACCATGTAGAAATTTATTATGTTCTGCTGCATCCTGAATAACCTCATCATTGTGAGGCTACAGTCATTGCCACCAAGTTTATGACAAGTAGCTGAAAAGGATAAAAGGAAGGGGCAACCAACACATCCCTTTCTGCCAGACTGTCATTAATCATTTCATCCGACTCTGGTACCAGAAATCCTAATATTCCTTTCACCAGAAGTTCCACATATTGGCCAGAATTCTGTTGGGATGGCAGTGCCCCTGGCAACAAGCCAGACATCCAGGCAACCCTGCCTCAGCCATCTGAAGAAGCCCAGAGCGGATTATACATCCATCAGACGATCAATAACTATCATCAGAATCCACCCCCATCAGTTCCAGGGATGACTTTCCACCTCCAAGAGCTTCCAGCCAATTAGAGAGGTGGCAGCTCTTCACTCTCCATTCAGAACATTGGCCAATGCAGGGACTGTACACAACCAGGAAAAGTGCTATTGATGCCATTCGCTCAACAAGGTAACAAGGGGCGGTCAGGGGTCACTGGGCCCAGTCAGTCAGGCCCAGAGGAGTGGGTAAGGGGGAGGGCTGGTGGGTTGTCGGTGAGGACATGAATCGGTATTGCCATTTCCACAGTGGGATGGTGTGGGTGGGTTGCTGCAGGCCCTCTGTGAGCCCGATTAGGAAGCCTCCAAGGTACACTTGATGGTCTCCCCACATGGCAGAACACCCACTCACCAATACTAGCAGCAGCAGAAAGAGGCCCTTAATTGACAGTGTTCCAGGACAGTCAAAATGATAAGATGGAAGTCGTTCAGCCATTTTGGTAACAAATTAAATTTGCATCAACACAGTAGGACCTCTATGTGTATATAAATAAATGGGCAGCACGGTGGAATTATGGTTAGCACTGCTGCCTCACAGCTCCAGGGATCCGGGTTCCTAGCTGTGTGGAGTTTGCACATTCTCCCCATGTCTGCGATGCGTTTCCTCCGGTTTCCGCTCACAGTCCAAAGATGTGCAGGTTAGGTGGATTGGTCATGATAAATTGCCCCTTAGTGTTCAAAATGTTAGATGGGGTTATTTGGATGAGAGGGAAGCGGGCCTCGGTGGGGTGTTCTTTTGGAGGGTCGGTGCAGACCCGATGGGCCGAATGGCCTCCTTCTGAACTGTAGGTGTTCCATGATTCTATAAATGTGTGAGGCCTCCATTTGATTGGGTGCCTTATATGACTGACAAATCAGGCATTTTGAAATCAGAACAGAGTCCATGCTGGATGTTTGTACCAACCAGTTCTTAACTAACGTTCCAAACATCTTTCAAAAATCATTGGAGCAGAGGCGATTGAGGGGGCAATCTGATCGAGGTGCACAAGATTATGAGGGACATGGACAAGGTGGATAGGGAACAGTTGTTCCCTTCAGTTGAAGGATCAGTTACAAGGGGATACAAGTTCAAGGAGAGGGGCCGGAAGTTTGGGGGGATTTGAGGAACAAGCTTTTTTATCCAGAGGGTGGTGATGGTCTGGAATGAACTGCCTGGGAGGGTAGTAGAGGCGGGTTGCCTCAAATCCTTTAAAAAGCACCTGGATGAGCATATGGGCCAAGTGCTGGCAAATGGGATTAGATCGGCAGATCAGGTGTCTTTCATGTATTGGTGCAGACTCGATGGACCGAGGGGCCTCTTCTGCCTGTATTATTCTGTGATGTTAAGTACTCCTGCTCTATTGGCGACATTGTTTTTGTGATATATTTATTTGAAGAGTGGAAGGATAAGCAATTATGAAAGAGTGAAAGGTAGTGTGCTCAGTGAGCTGCGTATAAAAGCAATCTCTTTTGAAAACCTAGCACCAGATAATCATTAACCAATGATTTGACCAAGCACTCCATACAATGAAAGGGCTGAATTACTCTAACATTTGCCAAGTGCTGTATCATTTCTTCCTCAAATTTTAAACTGTAACAAGTTTACATCATAAAAGATGCATTTCATTTTCACTAACTGGCAATAACCGATCATCCTATTTTTGTTCCATGGACTACTCCCAGAACAAGCCCAGGGCTTGCCCTTGCAACTGGCAGAGGTCGGAGGCTGAAGTAGACTATTGGCAACTTGTTTTTGTATTTGTCCCGGAGATGAGCTTCCAAATACAAATCCACGCCATTATTAAGGTCACTTATTTCCAACCCCATAACATTAACCGATCCTTCCCCTGTCTCAGCTCATCTTTAATTTTTTAATAATCTTTATTGTCACAAGTATGCTTACATTTCAAAGTTACTGTGAAAAGCCCCTAGACGCCACATTCCGGCACCTGTTCGGATACACAGAGGGAAAATTTAGAATATCCAAATTACCTACCAAATTGCCTTTCGGGACTAGTGGGAGGAAACCGGAGCACCCGGAGGAAAACCACGGAGACACGGGGAGAACGTGCAGACTGCACACAGACAGTTACCCAAGCGGGAATCGAACCTGGGACCCTGGTGCTGTGAAGCCACAGTGCTAACCACTGTGTTACCATGCTGCCCAAAACCCTCATCTGCCGCTAAAACCCTCATCCGTTCCTTTGTTCCCGCTAGACTTGACTGTTCCAATACACTTCTGGTTGACCTCACATCTTCCTCTCATCCATTATCCTGAGCTCATCCAAGACCATGTCCTGACTTGCGTCTAGTCCAATTTCCCTTTCAGCCCTGTGCTCACTGACCAATGCTAGCTCCCATCTTGATATTAGGATTCTCATCCTTGCTTTCAAATCCCTCCATGGCCTCACCCGTCACTGTTTCTGTAGTTTGCCCCAATCTATTAATGACCCTTCAATTTTTGTCAGTTGCCCTTTGCCATCAGCAAATACGAAGATTGGTGGAGTTGTGGATAGTAAGGAGGGCTGTTGTCGGCTGCAAAGAGACATAGATAGGATGCAGAGCTGGGCTGAGAAGTGTCAGATGGAGTTTAACCCTGAAAAGTGAGAGATTGTCCATTTTGGAAGGACAAATATGAATGCGGAATACAGGGTTAATGGTAGAGTTCTTGGCAATGTGGAGGAGCAGAGAGATCTTGGGGTCTATGTTCATACATCTTTGAAAGTTGTCGCTCAAGTGGATAGAGCTGTGAAGAAGGCCTATGGTGTGCTCGCGTTCATTAACAGAGGGATTGAATTTAAGAGCCGTGAGGTGATGATGCAGCTGTACAAAACTTTGGTAAGGCCACATTTGGAGTACTGTGTACAGTTCTGGTCACCTCATTTTAGGAAGGATGTGGAAGCTTTGGAAAAGGTGCAAAGAAGATTTACCAGGATGTTACCCGGAATGGAGAGTAGGTCTTACGAGGAAAGGTTGAGGGTGCTAGGCCTTTTCTCATTAGAACGGAGAAGGATGAGGGGTGACTTGATAGAGGTTTATAAGATGATCAGGGGAATAGATAGAGTAGACAGTCAGAGACTTTTTCCCCGGGTGGAACAAACCATTACAAGGGGACATAAATTTAAGGTGAAAGGTGGAAGATATAGGAGGGATATCAGAGGTAGGTTCTTTACCCAGAGAGTAGTGGGGGCATGGAATGCACTGCCTGTGGAAGTAGTTGAATCGGAAACATTAGGGACCTTCAAGCAGCTATTGGATAGGTACATGGATTACGGTAAAATGATATAGTGTAAATTTATTTGTTTTTAAGGGCAGCACGGTAGCATTTTGGTTGGAACATTTGCTTCACAGCTCCAGGGTCCCAGGTTCGATTCCGGCTTGGGTCACTGTCTGTGCGGAGTCTGCACGTCCTCCCCGTGTCTGCGTGGGTTTCCTCCGGGTGCTCCGGTTTCCTCCCACAGTCCAAAGATGTGCAGGGTAGGTGGATTGGCCATGATAAATTGCCCTTAGTGTCCAAAATTGCCCTTGGTGTTGGGTGGAGGTGTTGAGTTTGGGTGGGGTGCTCTTTCCAAGAGCCGGTGCAGACTCAGGGGGCCGAATGGCCTCCTTCTGCACTGTAAATTCAATGATAATCTATGATTAATCTAGGACAAAGGTTCGGCACAACATCGTGGGCCGAAGGGCTGTTCTGTGCTGTATTTTCCATGTTCTATCAGCCCTAGTTGAGGGCACAAGTTCTGGAATTCCCTCCCACCAGCTTTCTTCCTTTGTCTCACTTTCCTCCTTCAAGGCATTTCTCTTTGACCAACCATGCAGGTACTTGCCATCTATCCTCTTACATGGCTAGGCATCTTGTGCGGGATTCGCTGTCAGGAAGGCGATTGGGCGGAGAATCGGTTTTGATGCCAAAATCATAATGGGCACCAGGTTCACGCCAAATCGCAATTCTCCGGTGCCTCACAGCAGCATCAAGACATTCCAACTCCGCACGTACAGTAAATGCCGTTTGCATATCATTAGCGGGCCTGACCCGATATTTTCCAGAGCCTCTGCGATTCTCCTCCTCCACTGGGGGGATTCCCGATGGCGAGATTCATTTGTGCTTTTAAAAATCGTGAAAAAGGCGCCATGGCTGCTGAGAGGGGGAGTGAGAGAGGGGGGGGGGGGGGGGGGGGGGTACAGGAAATGTCCAACATCGCCATAGTTTACTGAGAGTTTTGTCGCTGGCTGGGGGGCTCCTTCCAGTGCTGGGCAGAGGAGCGGGAGGGGGCCAGGAGGTAGGCTGTGTGGTCGGGGTGGATGGGTACGGAACACCATTGCTGCAGCCTGCAATGCTGTGCACACCGCTGACTGTCCAATGTGAACATAGCGTCACGGGTCGTATGGGTGTCCACCAACCCACCTCCCTAGGTGACCTCTGGCCCCAGTTGACCCATCAATGGGATGGGCCTGCTCCAGCACAACCAGTACCATTTTGTTGGCTAGGATGTGTGTGTGTGGGGGGAGTGGAGTGCTAATATGCGGCTACAGCTCGTCAGCCTTTCGAGTGTCAATCCCGACGTGCATCAAGCCAGACCCTGGCGAATCCAACACCATTTTCCATTGGAATTGATCGTGTTCCACGTGGCGCCGGTGCTAGCTCCTCAACGGTTGTTGAATCGGTACAGGTGGTGGCGCCAGTTTGTCATAGAACTCCACGAATCCTGTCCCGGCACCAACACTTCGGGCTGAATTCTCCAGCAGCCCGGGGGGTTTCCTGATAAAGTGGGGCTGCCCCACAATGGGAAACCCCATTGACCGGCCGGCAAAACGGAGAATGCTGATGGCGTGCCATCGAAACGGAGAAACCCGCCCCTTGGGCAGGATTCTCTGATCCCCGACGGTGAAATAGAGTTCGGCGACAGGGCGGAGAATCCCCAATGACGCAGAATCGGGGGTGGCGCCGCTGTCGTGATGCTCCACCCCTGAAAAGCGGTGTACTGTCCGAGTATGCTACACGCCGTATCCACGACCTCCGAACATTGGCCGAGGCCCGCCCCGCGATGCTCCATCCCCGACCGGCTAAGTTCCTGACGGCGTGGGACACGTGTGCTCACACTGTTCGGGAACCTTGCGTGGTGGCTGCATACTGAGTCCAGTGCCGCCACAGTCGGGGGAGGGCCAATCTGCAGCTTTTTATTCGGGGCTGGGGAACTGTGGGGGGGGGGGGCACTCCTGGGTGTGCGAGCCGGTTGAAGGGGGCACTATTTATGCGGGCTGTGTCTGCCATGAAGCACGTGCAGCCGCTGCAGGCCGCCGCCATGCACATGCGCGGCCATGGACCAGGCAATGCTCCGGGCCCTACCGGCAGCTACAGCTGGGCGCTGCCTGGCTGCTCGCCCCTCCCCCTGGAGCAGGGAATCGGTCGTCATTTTGCACTGGTTTTCCTAGCGTAGACCACCATTTTCACGCCATTTTAGTCTCCCAAACAGAGAATCCAGCCCCTTGTCTCAGGAATGGAGAATCCAGATGCATTTTGTGCTTGATTGTGCTCCTGTGAAGTAGATTGAAACATTATACCACTATGGAGGTGCAATGACAATGCTGGTGTGGTTGTTGCCTGGTGCCCAATCAGGCATCAACCGTGTTTTTCCCAAGACTCTCTCTGTCCGTTCACCCTGCAGTCTTTGCACTCGGGACTCCACATTCTCATCCTTTGTGATTTCAATCTATATTACCATTCCCCTTGACCCGTGTCTTCTAAATTCACTGCCATCAACTCAGTGGGCAGCACGGTAGAACAGTGGTTAGCATTGTGACTTCACAGCGCCAGGGTCCCAGGTTAGATTCTCGGCTTGGATTACTGTCAGTGCTCTCCCCGTATCTGCATGGATTTCCTCCGGGTGCTCCGGTTTCCTACCACAAGTCCCGAAAATGTGCTGTTAGGTAATTTGGACATTCTGAATTCTCCCTCAGTGTGCCTGAACAGGTGCCGGAATGTGGCGACTAGGGGCTTTTCACAATAACTTCATTTCAGTATAATGTAAGCCTACTTGTGACAGTAAAGATTATTATTATTAAGTTGCGGCTGCTGCTGGTGAAACAGCTCAGAGATCGACTCCTTTGTGAAGCGAGGGTGCCTGGGACATTGTTCCGGGGTCAAGCTTAAGTAGCAGAAATGCCCTTTGCAGATCTGCTGTTGGTATGGCCTCCTGCATAGCGCTCTCCTTCGCCCCCATCTCCTCACTGCTGCGACTTTCCCCTCCAATCTTGCCTGGATCCATTTATCCGCCACCACCAAAGCCAGCCCTTCCACACCACCTATGACTGCAGTAAAACCGTCTTAGAATCCATAGAATCTCAACAGTACAGAAGGAGGCCATTCAGCCCATAGAGTCTACACCACTCCTCCAAAAGAGCACCCTACCCCGGCCCACTCCCTCACCCTATGGCCCTTAATGTCTTGATCAAGACACTAAGGGGAAATTTAGCATGGCCAATCCGTCTTACCTGCTCATCTTTGGACTGTGGGAGGAAACCGGAGCACCCGGAGGAAACCCACTCAAACACAGGGAGAACGTGCAAACCCCACACAGTCACCCAAGGCCAGAATCAAACCCGGGTCCCCGTGACACCGCAGCGCTAACAACTGTGCCACCGTGCCACCCTGTCTTGAAGGTTGCTAAAAGCAGATCAGCACCTAAAAATAGCATGCACTCCTTAAAAGTCAGAAAATGGGTCTAAAAATCTTCCTCTGTACATTATCTGCAACAAATATGCAAACACCTATCACAGAGGCAATCTGCCTCCACAATTATCATTCTATCATAAAGAATGTCAGACAGTAGTCACTACTTCTTGTTAAAATATAAATACATTTCCACGGAGTAAGATGGCATGTTAACAGAGGATCTATTCCTACAGATAGAGATGTAAAGTGTAAAGGCTTCTATATTTGTTGATCTAGAGCGACATACTGTGGTGTCTGCCTGTTAATAACTTATAAAGCATACTACTTTTCCCTATTTTTTGTTAAGCTGTAAAAAATACACATCCTTTTGAAAGCTATGGGCCAACGTTCCATTGCCAGGTGGATCATTTGTCATATTGCTGCTGATGTGAAGATGACAGCTAACAGATGTCATGTTGTCAACTGAGGAGGAGGCTGAAAAGTGCAAGAGTGCAGAATTCCAATTCTCTGCGTTGAATCACATTCTTTGCAACGACTGAACTGGGTAAATGGCGTAATTTATGAAAGATATTTTTAGAAAGGAGAAGCGATGAAGCTTCACAGAGAAAATTCACCTTCTTCCTACCCTTACTAACGGATCAGAAGCTGTGATCCAAAGAGTCAAATGAAGCTATTGCTTTATTTTATTTGTGAAACTGCAATGAATTCTTAAAATCATTTATAAAGCAGTTTGTCAACTTTACTAAGGAAGTTGTAGCCATAGCTAAGTACAGAACTATATATCTTTGTCATTTCATACAAGGTTATGCATCACAATTGCCACTTTTTAACAAAAAGGCTATTAACATTTATAGGCTTTTTCAAGAATTATGGTTATGTAGCACTAGTTAAACAGCAGAAAACTGTAGTGAACCATCATGGGTATGGTGCTCCTGGCAGTAAGTTTGTTTAAAAATAAAAACAGCTTATTCTTCTCAGAAGCAAACTTAATGGTAGGTCCTCGGTATCATTTTCAGATCTGCTTCCTGCCAAACAGCTGGTCAATTTGACAGTGAGGCAGACAGCTGGAAGGAAGGAACAGCAGCAGGAGACCACCGACCAGGACCATCAGCTAGCAATCAGGACAGAAAAGGGGCAAGGTTGTCCAGCGTAACTTGGGGGCTGGAGTGAGGGGAACAGAGAGGTTACAAATTGAGAAGGGGAGAGGGTGTCTGGGGGGATACCAAATTTGTTCTTGAGGGGATGGGACAGCATCTCTGCTCACCTGACCCACAAGAAGTGCTGGAAAAGACATTTAACTTGTGAAGTTGGCAGGTCCTTCCTCAATTTCACTATTGCGTTTGTGACCTTTGCATTCCATGGTGGGACACTCAGATGCCATGAAACTTGCCACCATGCAAAAGGCAGCAGGATGGTGTCACATTTCACACACTTTACAGATTAACCCCAGCTTCTGGTGAATTTTCAAATGCATTGTAGTTCTGAGTTCAGTATCCACGTTACAGACTTTCAAATCCTGGGTGGGATTCTCTGTTTCAGAGACTTAAGTGCTGACACCTGGACGGAATAGGTGGACGTCGACAACAACAAAATTGACCCCGGTCCCAGATCTATTCATAAACCGTTAATGGGCTAGCAACAGCGCTTTGTGGAACTTGAGTGATTCCAATGAAAAATGGTGTCCGATTCACAGGGGTTGTGATTGACACTTGAGAGCTGACAAGCTGCAGCCGCTTATTATTATTTGTTTAAAAAGTACCAATTCTTTTTTTTTTCCAATTAAGGTGTGGCCAATCCACCTACCCTGCACATCTTTGGGTTGTGGGGGTGAGACCCACGCAAACACGGGAAGAATGTGCAAACTCCACAAGGACAGTGACCCGGGGCTGGGATCGAATCTGGGACCTTGGCACCGTAGGCAGCAGTGCTAACCACTGCACCACCTTGCCGCCCCAACAGCTGCATATCAGCACTCCACTCCCCCCACACATGCATTCCAGCCAACAAGATGGCATCATGGAGAGCAGCACCCCGGTTCGCAGACGGCGAGCTGGAGACCCTGATGGATGCCGTGGAAGTGTATTCTGGGTTGGATTCCATCAGCCATGGGGACCTATCTACTGTGGTGGTATGTATTAGGGGTAATACGGTACACCATGATGCCGAGGGGCTACTGGTGGACAGATACTCGGTCCTGATTGGATCTGCCGCCTACTGGGCTCCACCCAGGTTCTCCCAGCAGCCGCATTCTGTAACTGAGCTGCTGGGGAACAAGTCTGCTCAATAAAGCCTCGATTAAGTTCTCTCCGTCTCGCCTCGTGTGTTATCGATGGTGCCACAATTTATTGAGCAGACTTTTTAAAAAAAAATTCAAAAGGAATATGGAGCTCCGGATCGCCCCGGAGTGCCTGCGAATCGGCCCCCAAGAAGCTAACTCAACATCTGCGTTTAAGCACTGGCTGGCGTGCTTTGAGGGATACCTCCGAATGGCCCCCGGCAGACCAAAAGACCAGAAGATGCAGGTCCTACATTCCAGGGCGAGTCCCGAAATCTACTCACTCATCGAGGACGCGGAAGATTTCCAAGCGGCGATCACCTTGCTGAGAGAGACCTACATTCGGCCCGTCAACCAGGTCTGTGCACGCCACCAGCTCGCGACGAGACGACAAATCCCCGGGGAATCGCTGGACGACTTCTACAATGCTCTACTGATCCTGGGAAGAAACTGCAACTGCCCAGCAGTAACGGCGAATGAGCACACGGAGCTCCTGATCAGAGACGCTTACGTAGCAGGTGTCGTATCATCGCAAATTCAACAGAGACTTTTAGAAAAAGACTCGCTCGGACTCAAGAGGCACGGGCCCTTGTGGCCTCCCTCGACGTGGCCTCCCAAAACGCCCGCGCCTACGCCCCCGACCGCGCTACAGCCCCTTGGGCTCCGTGGACCCCCGCCGTGATAGACCCCCCCGTCACCCCCCACCCCCCCCCCGCAAGCTTGCGCGGCCAGAACCCCACACCACCCGGGGGGGACCCGCTGTTATTTTTGCGGGCAGCCGAAACACCCCCGCCAGCGCTGCCCGGCCCACTCGGCCACCTGTAAAAGCTGCGGCAAAAAGGGGCACTACACAGCGGTGTGCCAGTCCCGGGGGGTTGCCGTTATTTCCGGGGAAGAAACGGGACCACGGACTCACCCCCCCAGCGACCCATGTGCGGCCAACGGGCGCCGCCATTTTGGACCCTGGACGCCACGAGGGTGGGATGGGCGCCGCCATCTTGTTACCCGTGGGCCGTGTGCGATCCATGGGAGCGGCCATTTTGTCCACGCCCGACCGCGTGCGATCCATGGACGCCGCCATCTTGGCTGACAGGCAAGGACCCCAGCGTGGACGGCTCCACGCTGCCTGAAGACAATGACCAGATGCAGCAACCACGTTTGGCATCAGTGACCCTGGACCAGTCGCGGCCCCGGAGGCTCCAGACAGCAACAACGAAGGTGCTGGTGAACGGGCACGAGACGCCGTGTTTGATCGACTCGGGGAGAACGGAGAGTTTTATTTATCCGGGCACGGTAAGACGTTCATCCCTTGTAATTCGTCGAAGCACCCAAAAAATTTTCCTGCCGGCGGGGTCCCACTCCGTTGAAATCAAAGGGTTCTGCATCGCAAACCTAACGGTGCAGGGGAGAGAGTTCAAAAACTACCGGCTGCATGTCCTCCCCCACCTCTGCGCTCCCACCCACCTGGGGTTGGATTTCCAATGCAACCTCCAGAGCTTAACATTCAAATTTGGCGGCCCTATACCCCCACTGACTATCTGCAGCCTCGGTACCCTCAAGGTTGAACCGCATTCCTTGTTTGCGAACCTCACCCCAGATTGCAAGCCCGTCGCCACTAGGAGCAGACGATACAGCGCCCAGGACCGGACGTTTATCCGGTCCGAAGTCCAGCGGCTGCTGAAGGAAGGCATAATCCAGGCCAGCAATAGTCCCTGGAGAGCCCAGGTGGTAGTCGTGAAGACCGGGGAGAAGCAGAGGATGGTCGTAGACTACAGTCAGACCATCAACAGGTGCACGCAGCTAGATGCGTACCCTCTTCCCCACATATCCAACATGGTCAATCGGATTGCACAATACAAGGTCTTCTCCACCGTGGACCTTAACTCCGCCTACCACCAGCTCCCCATTCGCCCCGGTGACCGCAGGTACACTGCCTTCGAAGCAGACGGGCGGCTATACCACTTCCTGAGGGTTCCATTCGGCGTCACGAACGGAGTCTCGGTCTTCCAACGGGAAATGGACCGAATGGTTGACCAGCACGGTTTACGGGCCACGTTCTCGTGCCTCGACAACGTCACCATCTGCGGCCACGACCAGCAGGACCACGACGCCAACCTCCGCAAATTCCTCCAGACTGCTAACGCCCTCAACCTCACCTACAACGAGGAAAAATGCGTGTTTAGCACTGACCATCTAGCCATCTTGGGTACGTAGTGCGTAATGGAGCGGTGCGCAGGGGCCTTCTGGGAGGTGAGTATTTACTTTACTTTAAAAACCCTTACCTGGTCCCGTGTCAGTTCTTCTTTTCTGTTTTCTTTTTTATTTTTTTTTATATAAGGCGGGAACCGGAAGTTCGACCCGCGGACTTCTGGGAAGGCCCCCCCCCCGCAAAACCAATAAATTCTGGTGGAGAGGAAACCCGAGACACTACACGTGCAGTATCTCCCACCCGCCCTCCTCCTCTAACCTAATAATAAGACCCATTGGTGTGAGGCAAGTGCCATATTATATTATTATTATATATATATATTTTTGTTATTTATTTATTAACCAGATCTTGGTTGGAGGTTAGAGGGATGGCAGGGAAGGGAGTGCAATGTTCCTGCTGCAGGATGTTTGAGGTGAGGGATGCCGTTAGTGTCCCTGCTGATTTTACCTGCAGGAAGTGCAGCTATCTCCAGCTCCTCCAAGACCGAGTTAGGGAACTGGAGCTGGAGTTGGATGAACTTCGGATCATTCGGGAGGCAGAGGGGGTCATAGATAGCAGCTTCAGGGAATTAGTTACACCAAAGATTGGAGATAGGTGGGTAACTGTAAGAGGGACTGGGAAGAAGCAGTCAGTGCAGGGATCCCCTGCGGTCGTTCCCCTGAGTAACAAGTATACCGCTTTGGAGGGGGGGGGGGAAACTTACCAGGGGTAAGCCACGGGGTACGGGCCTCTGGCACGGAGTCTGTCCCTGTTGCTCAGAAGGGAAGGGGGGGGGGGGAGGAGCAGAGCATTAGTAATTGGGGACTCGATAGTCAGGGGCACAGATAGGAGATTTTGTGGGAGCGAGAGAGACTCACGCTTGGTATGTTGCCTCCCAGGTGCAAGGGTACGTGATGTCTCGGATCGTGTTTTCCGGGTCCTTAAGGGGGAGGGGGAGCAGCCCCAAGTCGTGGTCCACATTGGCACTAATGACATAGGTAGGAAAGGGGACAAGGATGTCAGGCAGGCTTTCAGGGAGCTAGGATGGAAGCTCAGAACGAGAACAAACAGAGTTGTTATCTCTGGGTTGTTGCCCGTGCCACGTGATAATGAGATGAGGAATAGGGAGAGAGAGCAATTACACATGTGGCTACAGGGATGGTGCAGGCAGGAGGGATTCAGATTTCTGGATAACTGGGGCTCTTTCTGGGGAAGGTGGGACCTCTACAGACAGGATGGTCTACATCTGAACCTGAGGGGCACAAATATCCTGGGGGGGGGGAGATTTGTTAGTGCTCTTTGGGGGGTTTAAACTAATGCAGCAGGGGCATGGGAACCTGGATTGTAGTTTTAGGGTACGAGAGATGGAGAGTATAGAGGTCAGTGTTCAGGTAGGTGGTTTGAAGTGTGTCTACTTCAAAGCCAGGAGTATACGAAATAAGGTAGGGGAACTGGCAGCATGGGTTGGTACCTGGGACTTCGATGTTGTGGCCATTTCGGAGACATGGATAGAGCAGGGACAGGAATGGTTGTTGCAGGTTCTGGGGTTTAGGTGTTTTAGTAAGCTCAGAGAAGGAGGCAAAAGAGGGGGAGGTGTGGCGCTGCTAGTCAAGAACAGTATTACGGTGGCGGAGAGGATGCTAGATGGGGACTCTTCTTCCGAGGTAGTATGGGCTGAGGTTAGAAACAGGAAAGAAGAGGTCACCCTGTTGGGAGTTTTCTATAGGCCTCCTAATAGTTCTAGGGATGTAGAGGAAAGGATGGCGAAGATGATTCTGGATAAGAGCAAGAGTAACAGGGTAGTTATTATGGGAGACTTTAACTTTCCAAATATTGACTGGAAAAGATATAGTTCGAGTACATTAGATGGGTCGTTTTTTGTACAATGTGCGCAGGAGGGTTTCCTGACACAATATGTTGACAGGCCAACAAGAGGAGAGGCCACATTGGATTTGGTTTTGGGTAATGAACCAGGCCAGGTGTTAGATTTGGAGGTGACGTTTACGTTAGTGATGGAAAGGGATAAGTATACCCCACAGGGCAAGAGTTATAGCTGGGGGAAGGGCAATTATGATGCCATTAGACATGACTTGGGGGGGATAGGTTGGAGAAATAGGCTGCAAGTGTTGGGCACACTGGATATGTGGAGCTTGTTCAAGGAACAGCTACTGCGTGTTCTTGATAAGTACGTACCGGTCAGGCAGGGAGGAAGGCGTCGAGCGAGGGAACCGTGGTTTACCAAAGAAGTGGAATCGCTTGTTAAGAGGAAGAAGGAGGCCTATGTGAAGATGAGGTGTGAAGTTTCAGTTGGGGCGCTTGATAGTTACAAGGTAGCGAGGAAGGATCTAAAGAGAGAGCTAGGACGAGCAAGGAGGGGACATGAGAAGTATTTGGCAGGTAGGATCAAGGAAAACCCAAAAGCTTTCTATAGGTATGTCAGGAATAAAAGAATGACTAGGGTAAGAGTAGGGCCAGTCAAGGACAGGGATGGGAAGTTGTGTGTGGAGTCTGAAGAGATAGGCGCGATACTAAATGAATATTTTTTGTCAGTATTCACTCAGGAAAAAGATAATGTTGTGGAGGAGAATGCTGAGACCCAGGCTATTAGAATAGATGGCATTGAGGTACGTCGGGAAGAGGTGTTGGCAATTCTGGACAGGCTGAAAATAGATAAGTCCCCGAGGCCTGATGGGATTTATCCTAGGATTCTCTGGGAAGGCAGGGAAGAGATTGCTGGGCCTTTGGCTTTGATTTTTATGTCATCATTGGCTACAGGAATAGGGCCAGAGGACTGGAGGATAGCAAATGTGGTCCCTTTGTTCAAGAAGGGGAGTAGAGACAACCCTGGCAACTATAGACCGGTGAGCCTCACGTCTGTTGTGGGTAAAGTCTTGGAGGGGATTATTATTATTATTTTTTTTTATACATGTTTTATTGAAATTTTTTTCCCAAACAACAATTTTTCCCCACTTACAAAGCAAACGCAACAATAACAATACAGAAATTTTTAACAATACACAAGTAACAAAACCCCTTTATCTTTGACCTAAACTAAACTAAACCACCCCCCCCCTCCCCCTGAGTTGCTGCTGCTGGTATCTGTCTTCCCTCTAACGTTCCCCTAGGTAGTCGAGAAATGGCTGCCGCCGCCTGGTGAACCCTTGAGCCGATCCTCTCAGGGCAAACTTTATCTGCTCCAGTTTAATGAACCCCGCCATATCATTTACCCAGGCCTCCAGTCCGGGGGGTTTCGCCTCCTTCCACATGAGTAGGATCCTGCGCCGGGCTACTAGGGACGCAAAGGCCACAACGTCGGCCTCTTTCGCCTCCTGCACTCCCGGCTCTTCCGCAACTCCAAATAGAGCTAACCCCCAGCCTGGTTTGACCCGGGCCTTCACCACCCGCGAAATCACTCCCGTCGCTCCCTTCCAATACACTTCCAGTGCCGGACATGCCCAAAACATATGTGCGTGGTTTGCCGGGCTCCCGCCACACCTCCCACATTTGTCCTCCACTCCAAAGAACCTGCTCAATCTTGCTCCCGTTATGTGTGCTCTATGTAGCACCTTAAATTGAATCAGGCTAAGCCTGGCACATGAGGAAGAGGAATTTACCCTGCTTAGGGAATCAGCCCACATACCCTCCTCTATCTCCTCCCCTAGTTCTTCTTCCCACTTTCCTTTTTGTTCGCCCACCGACTCCTCCCCCTCTTCCCTCATCTCTCGGTAAATCTCGGACACCTTGCCCTCTCCGACCCACACCCCTGAAAGCACCCTGTCCTGTATCCCCTGTGTCGGGAGCAACGGAAATTCCCTCACCTGTTGTCTAGTAAACGCCCTCACCTGCATATATCTCAAGAAATTTCCCCGGGGCAACTTATACTTTTCCTCCAATGCTCCCATCTATAAATAAATCTCCCACCCTCCTAATTCCCAACTGGTACCAGCTCTGAAATCCTCCATCCATTCTTCCTGGGGCGAACCTATGGTTGTTCCTGATTGGGGACCCCACCAGGGCTCCCCGCACCCCTCTCTGTCGCCTCCACTGTCCCCAGATATTCAATGTTGCCGCCACCATCGGGTTTGTGGTAAACTTTTTAGGTGAGATCGGTAGCGGCGCCGTCACCAGCGCCTCTAAACTCGTCCCTTTACAGGACTTTCTCTCCAGTCTTTTCCACGCCGCTCCCTCACCCTCCATCATCCATTTACGTATCATTGCCACATTGGCGGCCCAATAGTAATCGCCCAAGTTCGGTAGTGCCAATCCTCCTCTGTCCCTACTACGCTGAAGGAACCCCCCTCCTTACTCGCGGAACTTTCCCTGCCCACACAAAGCTCGTGATGCTCCTGTCTATTTTATTAAAAAAGGTCTTGGTGATTAGTATAGGGAGACATTGAAATACAAATAAGAACCTCGGGAGGACCATCATCTTAATTGCTTGCACCCTGCCCGCCAGCGATAGAGGCTGCATGTCCCACCTCTTGAAGTCCTCCTCCATTTGTTCTACCAACCGTGTCAGATTAAGTCTGTGCAAGGTTCCCCAGCTCCTAGCGATCTGAATCCCCAGGTATCGGAAGTTTCTTTCCACTTTCCTTAGAGGCAAGCCTTCTATACTCTGGTCCCCTGGATGTATCACAAATAATTCACTCTTCCCCATGTTTAGCCTATACCCCGAGAAATCCCCGAACCCCCTCAAAATTCGCATAACCTCAATCATCCCCCCCACTGGGTCCGACACGTATAACAATAGGTCATCCGCGTATAACGAGACTCGGTGTTCTTCTCCCCCTCTAATCACCCCTCTCCATTTCCTGGAGTCTCTCAACGCCATGGGCAGAGGTTCAATTGCCAACGCGAACAACAATGGAGACAGCGGGCATCCCTGTCTTGTTCCCCTATATAGTCGGAAATACTCCGATCTATGTCGACCTGTAACTACGCTTGCCGTTGGAGCCCCATAAAGAAGTCTAACCCAGCTAATAAACCCGTTCCCAAACCTAAACCTCCTTAACACTTCCCATAAATACTCCCACTCCACCCTATCAAATGCTTTCTCTGCGTCCATTGCCGCCACTATCTCTGCCTCCCCCTCCACTGGGGGCATCATTATCACCCCTAATAGTCGTCGCACGTTGACATTCAGTTGTCTCCCTTTTACGAACCCTGTCTGGTCTTCGTGCACCACCCCCGGGACACAGTCCTCTATCCTCGATGCCAGTACCTTTGCCAACAATTTGGCGTCCACGTTCAATAATGAAATGGGTCTATAGGACCCGCACTGCAACGGATCTTTATCCCTCTTCAAAATTAACGATATCGTCGCCTCCGACATCGTCGGGGGTAGAGTCCCCCCTTTCCTGGCCTCATTGAACGTCCTCACCATCAACGGGGCCAACAAGTCCACATATTTTCTGTAATACTCCACCGGGAACCCATCTGGTCCTGGGGCCTTCCCTGCTTGCATGCTTCCCAGTCCCTTAATAACCTCGTCCACCCCAATCGGTACCCCCAGGCCTACCATCCCCCGCTCCTCCACTTTCGGGAACCTCAATTGGTCCAGGAACTGCCGCATCCCCTCCTCTCCCTCTGGGGGCTGAGACCTATACAGTTCCTCATAGAAGGTCTTGAACACCTCATTTATCTTTCCTGCCCTTCGCACCGTGTCTCCCCTTTCGTCTCTAATTCCTCCTATCTCCCTCGCTGCTGCCCTCTTTCGCAATTGATGAGCCAACAGGCGACTAGCCTTTTCCCCATATTCATACCTCCTCCCCTGTGCCTTCCTCCACAGTACCTCCGCCTTTCTTGTGGTCAGAAGGTCAAATTCCGTCTGGAGTCGTCTCCTCTCTCTGTACAATTCCTCCTCCGGGGTCTCTGCAAATTCCCTATCCACCTTTAAAATCTCCCCCAGTAATCTTTCCCTTTCCTTGGCCTCTGTTTTCCTTTTGTGGGCCCCAATGGAGATCAGCTCTCCTCTGACCACCGCTTTTAGTGCTTCCCATACCACTCCCACTTGTGGTATCCATGTCGATGATCTGGCACGTCATCTTCTTCACAGCCTTCAACACGTCATTGATGACAATGAACATCTTGCCAAGGTCATCCCCACACCCCCACTACTTGCCTTCAAACAACCGCGCAACCTCAAACGAACCATTGTTTGCAGCAAACTACCCAGTCTTCAGAACAGTGACCACGTCACTACACAACCCTGTCATGGCAATCTCTGCAAGACGTGCCAGATCATCGACATGGATACCACAATTACACGTGAGAACACCACCCACCAGGTACGCGGTACATACTCGTGCGACTCGGCCAACATTGTCTACCTTATACGCTGCAGGAAAGGATGTCCCGAAGCGTGGTACATTGGCGAGACCATGCAGACGCTGCGACAACGAATGAACGGACATCGCGCAACAATCACCAGGCAGGAATGTTCCCTTCCAGTCGGGGAACACTTCAGCAGTCAAGGGCATTCAGCCTCTGATCTCTGGGTAAGCGTTCTCCAAGGCGGCCTTCAGGACCCGCGACAACGCAGAATCGCCGAGCAGAAACTTATAGCCAAGTTCCGCACACATGAGTGCGGCCTCAACCGAGACCTGGGATTCATGTCGCATTACATTCATCCCCCACCATCTGGCCTGCGAAATCCTACCAACTGTCCTGGCTTGGTACAATTCACACCTCTTTAACCTGGGGTTACCCCATCTCTGGATCTGTAAAGATTTAATCACCTGCTAATGCTTGCATTCCAAGCATTGTTTGGCATCTTTGAATTTGTCTATATATGTGTTTCTGGAACATACCTCTTCATTCACCTGAGGAAGGAGCAGCGCTCCGAAAGCTAGTGACATCGAAACAAACCTGTTGGACTTTAACCTGGTGTTGTAAGACTTCTTACTTTCCTCTCCTAATTCCAGGTCCACCCAATGTGGGGCATGATCCGAAACCGCTATGGCTGAGTACTCAGCTTCTTCCACCCTAGAGATCAACGACCTTCCCAAAACAAAAAAATCTATCCGGGAGTACACTTTATGGACATGGGAGAAGAAAGAAAACTCCCTAGCCCTAGGTCTAAGAAATCGCCATGGATCCACTCCCCCCATTTGGTCCATAAACCCCTTAAGTACCTTGGCCGATGCCGGCCTTCTTCCGGTCCTTGAGCTGGATCTATCTAGCCCCGGGTCCAGCACCGTATTAAAGTCCCCTCCTAAAATCAAGTTTCCTACCTCCAGGTCCGGTATACGCCCCAGCATCCGTCTCATAAATCCCGCATCGTCCCAGTTTGGGGCATACACATTAACCAACACGACCTCCATTCCCTCCAGCCTGCCACTCACCATTACATATCTACCTCCGCTATCTGCTCCGATGTTCTTTGCTTCAAATGCTACCCGTTCCCCCACCAAAATGGCCACCCCTCTATTCTTTGCGTCCAGTCGGGAGTGGAACACCTGTCCCACCCATCCTTTCCTTAGCCTAACTTGGTCCGCCACCTTTAGGTGCGTCTCTTGGAGCATAACCACGTCTGCCCTTAGTCCTTTCAAATGCGCGAGCACTCGGGCCCTTTTTAATCGGTCCGTTCAGGCCTCTCACGTTCCACGTGATCAGCCTCACTAGGGGGCTACCTGCCCCCCTCCCGTGTCGACTAGCCATTACCTTCTCTAGGCCAGTCCCATATCCGCGCTCCCGCTCGCTCCCCCAGCGTCGCACACCATCCCCGCCCACCCACTCTTTGGCCATTTCCTTTTGCATTTCCGCAGCAGCAACCCAGTTGCCCCCCCCCCCCCTCCCCCTCCCTCCCCGCTAGATCTCTTTCTAGCATGATTGCTCCCCCCATATTACTTCCGTAAGTCAGCGGACTTCAACTGACCCCGGCTACTCCTGCTCACTCCTCGACCCACCCGTGTGGGGAACTCCCATCCGCCTTGCGCCTGTCTTCCCGCCTTATTCTTTCTGGCGCGGGAACATCCCTTTACCTGACCCGCCTCTTATGGCGCAGCTCCCTTTCCCCTCCCCCTCCCCTTCCCCATTCTCCAACTATGTCCCGTCTTTCCCCCCTCACCGGCGCCCACATTTCCCCAATGTCTCCCCCCTTCCCAATTTACTTCTCAATTAACTTCAACCATAACATTAACAATAACATTTCCTGCAGCATCAGTCCCTCAGTTCCGATCCAATTTCTCTTCTTTGATGAAGGTCCATGCTTCCTCCACCGTCTCGAAATAATGGTGTCTCTCCTGATACGTGACCCATAGTCTTGCCGGCTGCAGCATCCCGAACTTCACCTTCCTTTTATGCAACACCTCTTTGGCTCGGTTGAAGCTCGCCCTCCTTCTCGCCACCTCCGCACTCCAATCCTGGTATACCCGTACCACTGCATTCTCCCATCTGCTACTCCACACCTTTTTAGCCCATCTCAGGACCTCTTCTCTATCCTTAAGGCGGTGAAATCGCACGATTGTCGCCCTGGGTGGTTCTCCCGCTTTTGGTCTTCTCGCCGGAATCTGATTTGCCCACTCCACCTCCAAGGGGCCCGTAGGGGCCTCAGCACCCATCAGTGAGCTCAGCATCGTACTTGCGTATGCTCCACAGTCCACTCCTTCCACACCCTCAGGGAGACCCAGTATCCGAAGGTTCTTCCTTCGCGCTCCATTTTCTAGGGCTTCGATCCTTTCAGTACACTTTTTATGAAGTGCCTCGTGCGTCTGTGTCTTAACCGCCAGGCCCAGGATCTCGTCCTCAATATCTGTCACCTTCTGCTCCACCACGCAGAGTTCTGTCTCCTGGGTCTTTAATGTCTCCTTGAGCCCCTCAATTGCCTGTAGCAACGGGGTCAGCACCTCCCTCTTCAGCAGCTCCACGCACCATCTCACAATTTCATCCTGCTCAGGCCCCCATGTCGCCTGCGCTTTCTCCGCCGCCATCTTGTACTTCTCTCTTTCTGACCCTTTGGTCGACGATTCCTCGCGCTGCAGCCGCCGCCGCCGTTTTTTTCCTCCTTCGTTGGGGGGGGGGGGGGGGGGGGGACTCCCTTCTCACACACCCCACACCGGGTTGCGTCATCGGAAAATTCCCCGTTGGGGCTCTTAAAAGAGCCCGAAGGTCCGTCGGAGCTGGAGCCGCCGAAGCGTGCGGCTAGCTAGGTATCACCGCAACCGGAAGTCCCTTCAGTGGCCTTGATGAGGTCTTTTCACAGTTGTTCCCTCTGCTGCTAGAATTCACCTTTGATACAGGCCCTCAGGTCAGCTTGCAGCTTTAAGCTTGCCCTTCCCCCGCCTGCATGCTGGAAGAGGTCCTGTTTATCCTGCAGTTGCAGCCAAATCTTTTACTGTTTCTGCCGTGTCTGGCAACCCAGAGACATACCCTTCCTGGAGGACACTGTCGGGGGAATATTGCAGCCTTCTTCCCACACCGGGAAATGTCAAACAAATGCCGTGGGGGCCCTGTAAAAGAGCCCACTTGGAGGGGATTATAAGAGACAAGATTTATAATCATCTAGATAGGAATAATATGATTAGGGATAGTCAGCATGGCTTTGTGAAGGGTAGGTCATGCCTCACAAACCTTATCGAGTTCTTTGAGAAGGTGACTGAACAGGTAGATGAGGGTAGAGCAGTTGATGTGGTGTATATGGATTTCAGTAAAGCGTTTGATAAGGTTCCCCACGGTAGGCTATTGCAGAAAATACGGAGGCTGGGGATTGAGGGTGATTTGGAGATGTGGATCAGAAATTGGCTAGCTGAAAGAAGACAGAGGGCGGTGGTTGATGGGAAATGTTCAGAATGGCGTACCACAAGGATCTGTTCTGGGGCCGTTGCTGTTTGTCATTTTTATAAATGACCTAGAGGAGGGCGCAGAAGGGTGGGTGAGTAAATTTGCAGACGACACTAAAGTCGGTGGTGTTGTCGACAGTACGGAAGGATGTTGCAGGTTACAGAGGGACATAGATAAGCTACAGAGCTGGGCTGAGAGGTGGCAAATGGAGTTTAATGTAGAGAAGTGTGAGGTGATTCACTTTGGAAGGAATAACAGGAATGCGGAATATTTGGCTAATGGTAAAGTTCTTGGAAGTGTGGATGAGCAGAGGGATCTCGGTGTCCATGTACATAGATCCCTGAAAGTTGCCACCCAGGTTGATAGGGTTGTGAAGAAGGCCTATGGACTGTTGGCCTTTATTGGTGGAGGGATTGAGTTCCGGAGTCATGAGGTCATGTTGCAGCTGTACAAAACTCTGGTACGGCCGCATTTGGAGTATTGAATACAGTTCTGGTCACCACATTATAGGAAGGACGTGGAAGCTTTGGAGCGGGTGCAGAGGAGATTTACCAGGATGTTGCCTGGTGTGGAGGGAAAATCTTATGAGGAAAGGCTGATGGACTGGAGGTTGTTTTCGTTAGAGAGAAGAAGGTTAAGAGGAGACTTAGAGGCATACAAAATGATCAGGGGGTTAGATAGGGTGGAAAGTGAGAGCCTTCTCCCGCGGATGGAAATGGCTAGCACGAGGGGACATAGCCTTAAACTGAGGGGTAATAGATATAGGACAGAGGTCAGAGGTAGGTTCTTTACACAAAGAGTGGTGAGGCCGTGGAATGCCCTACCTGCAACAGTAGTGAACTCGCCAACATTGCGGGCATTTAAAAGTTTATTGGATAAGCATATGGATGCTAATGGCATAGTGTAGGTTAGATGGCTTTTGTTTTTTGACTTCCCATGTCGGTGCAACATCGTGGGCCGAAGGGCTGTATCATTCTATGTTCTATGCATGCGCCCCCTCATGGAGTTCCCTCTCTCCCACTGTGCCAAAGCCCTGAAACGTGCCTGGGCTTCTTTTCTTATTACGCCCAGTGGGTTCCCCAATACGCAGACAAGGCCCGCCCACTAATCCAGTCCACTACTTTTCCCCTGTCGACAGAGGCCCGCCAGGCATCAGCCGCATCAAAGCGGATATCGCAAAGGCCACGATGCGCGCCATCGACGAGTCCCTTCCCTTCCAGGTCGAGAGCGACGCATCCGACATAGCTCTGGCGCCGCCCTCAACCAAGCGGGCAGACCCGTGGCCTTTTTCTCCCGGACCCTACACACTTCAGAAATCTGCCACTCCTCAGTGGAACAGGAGGCCCAAGCCATAGTGGAAGCTGTGCGACATTGGAGGCATTACCTGGCCGGTAGGAGATTCACTCTCCTCACTGACCAACGGTCGGTAGCCTTCATAATGCACAGCGGCACAAGATAAAAAACGACAAGATCCTGCGGTGGAGGATCGAACTCTCCACCTACAATTATGAGATCTTGTACCGTCCCGGAAAGCTGAACGAACCGTCCAATGCCCTATCTCGCGGCACAAGTGGACCGTCTCCAAGCCATCCACGAGGACCTCTGCCACCCGGGGGTCACTCGTTTCTACCACTTCATAAAGGCCCGCAACCTCCCGTACTCCATCGAGGAAGTCCAAACAGTCACCAGGAACTGCCAAATCTGCGCAGAATGCAAACCGCATTTTTTCAGGCCAGATCGAGCGCACCTGATAAAGGCTTCCTGTCCCTTTGAACGCCTCAGTTTGGATTTCAAAGGCCCCCTCCCCTCCACCGATCGCAACACGTACGTTCTTAACTTCGT
This sequence comes from Scyliorhinus torazame, assembly GCF_047496885.1. Lineage (NCBI taxonomy): Eukaryota > Metazoa > Chordata > Chondrichthyes > Carcharhiniformes > Scyliorhinidae > Scyliorhinus > Scyliorhinus torazame. The sequence goes on from NC_092709.1 coordinate 125,307,226, forward strand.
TGACGAATACTCCCATTTCCCCTTCGCCATCCCCTGCCCTGACATGACCGCGGCCACGGTCATTAAAGCCCTCTGCACCATCTTTACTCTGTTCGGTTTCCCCGCCTACATCCATAGCGATAGGGGGTCCTCCTTCATGAGTGACGAACTGCGTCAATTCCTGCTCAGCAAGGGCATAGCCTCGAGCAAGATGACCAGTTACAACCCCCGGGGGAACGGGCAGGTAGAGAGGGAGAACGGAACGGTCTGGAAGACCGTCCTACTGGCCCTACGATCTAGGAGTCTCCCAACATCCCGCTGGCAGGAAGTCCTCCCGGATGCCCTTCACTCTATCCGGTCCCTGCTGTGCACCACCACTAACCAAATGTCTCACGAGCGCCTCCTTGTCTTCCCTAGGAAGTCCTCCTCTGGAACGTCACTTCCGACCTGGCTGGCAGCCCCGAGACCCATCCTGCTCCGGAAACATGTGCGGGCGCACAAATCAGCTGGTGGAAAAGGTACATCTCCTCCACGCAAACCCGCAGCCGACAGGACACAGTCTCCCTGCGGAACCTGGCGCCCGCCGGAGCTCCCCCCCCCCCCCCCCCCGCAACACCAATCACCACCCCCTCACTCCCGCCTGTGCACCCCACAGCCACCCCCTTCCCGAGGGGGATCGGTCCTCCTCCCAGGCCCGCCCAGGAGTAAAGAAACAGGGATGGACAGCGCGATGCTCCCAGAGTCGACCGGACCCGAGCCAGCCACCACCGGGCTGAGACGATCGGAAAGGGCGACCAGGGCACCCTCTCGGCTCATCGAATTGGTTTAAGTAATGTAAATAATTCTGTGGCCCAGTAAAAGCGGCATTGTTGTACATAGTTAATTGTTAAGGCACAATACCGACCCTGTAAACCCCTACCACCATACCACCCACCACCCGGCGGGGTCCTTTTTAACAAGGGGTGAATGTGGTGGTATGTATTAGGGGTAATACGGTACACCATGAAGCCAAGGGGCTATTGGTGGACAGATACTGGGTCCTGATTGGATCTGCCGCCTACTGGGCTCCACCCAGAAAGGCGGGGTATAAGAACCCAGGTTCTCCCAGCAGTCGCATTCTGTAACTGAGCTGCTGGGGCACAAGATTGATAAATAAAGCCTCGAGTGAGTTCTCTACATCTCGCCTCGTGTGTTATCGATGGTGCCACATCTACCTTAGTGTTTTTCAAGATGCCCAACACCTCCTCCTTTTTGATCTTAATGTGACCCAGATTATCTGCACACCCTTCCCCATCATCATCCACCAGGTCCTTCTTTTTGATGAATACTGATTCAAAGTACTCATTTAGTACTGGCTCCAAGTATATACCTCCCCTGTCCTGGAGTGGTCCAACCCTTTCCCTGGCTACCCTCTTGTTCTTTATATATGTATAAAAATCCTCGCGATTTTATTAATCCTGTTTGCCAATTACTTTTCTTGACCCCTTTTAGTCCTTCTGACTCCTTGCTCAAGTTCCTTCCTATTTTCCTTACATTCCTCACAGACTTGGTCTGATCACAGCCTCCTAGCCCTTACACATGCTTCCTTTCTCTTTTGACTCAGCTCACAATGTCCCTCATCATCCAAGGTTCCCAAAACTTGCCATACTTATCATTCTTCCTCACAGGAACATGCCAGACCTGAATTCCTATCAACTGACATTTGAAAGCCTCCTACATGCCAGATGTTGATTTACTCTCAAACATCCGCCCCCAATCTAGATTCTTCAGTTCCTGCCGAGTATTGTTATAATTAGCCTTCCCCCAATTTAGCACCTTCACCAGAGGACTACACTCATCTTTATCCATCAGTACCTTAAAACCTAGTGAATTATGGTCACTGTTCCAGCAATGCACCCCTACTGAAACTTCGACCGCCTGGCCAGGCTCATTCCCCAACATCGGGTCCAGCAAGGCCCCTTCACTAGTTGGACTATCTACTATTAAGAAGCCCTCCTGGATGCTCCTTATAAACTCTGCCCCATCCAAGCCCCTGGCCATTTCCCTGGTTATCCTGTTCCCAAAGATAAACTTATGGATATCTTGGGATTTTTCCTACTTTTACCAGCCAGAGATTTCTCATACCCCCTCTTTTCTCTCCTTTGCTTTCTTATGCTCCATCCTACACTTCTGTACTCCACTAATGCCTCCACTGATTTGCTCCCCTTGTACTCGGCTAAAAGCCTCTCTTTTCCTTGCCATCCTATCCTGAATGTCTCTGGTCATCCATGGCTCTCTGGGCTTGTTACTCCTTCCTATCACTCCAGAGGGAACGTGTTGGGCCTGTACCCTCCTCATTTCCTTTTTGAACACACCCCCCACCGCTCCTCTGTAAATTTCCCCACAAGTAACTCTTTCCAATCTACGTTGGCCAGATACTGCCTTATTTTACTAAAATCCCCCCCCCCCACCCCATCCAAAACCTTTTGTTGCAACTTGTCTATTTCTTTATCCATAACAAACTTATATTGTACTATGTTGAGGTTGCTATTGCCAAAATGCTCCCCCAACAACACATCAACCACCTGTCCCAGAATTCAATCCAGCACTGCATTAACCCTTGTTCAACCCTTTACACAAGAGCTAAAACATTCTCCTGTACACATTTTTCAAAAAGTAGGAGTTAGGAACACTAGCAATCAAAAATCCAGAAATGTAAGTACATAGTACTCAATCGGAGATCTATCTTGTCTGCAGCTAAATCCTTGAGTTGAAGCAACACCTCTTTTAACCTTTCCTCTCAATGGGGTGTATCTGACGTATCTAAAATATAGGTTTTGTGCCAGCGATTGATGGCCGCACAGATACATGTTTGATACCAGTGGTAAACCAAAGTTACCTGGCCACTGCAAATACTGCACTTTTAAAAACCCTTCCTTTTAAACTCTTTTAAAAAGCCTTTTAAAAACAGCACATGGTTAAAACAAGCATTTGACTCAGAAGACAACTTGTGCACTAGAGAGCTGTCACAGCTGGAGCAAGTTGTTGGGATATGCAATGAGTGAGGATTACCTGCAAGAATCCAAAAGGGGTGAAATCCTAAGTGTGGCCAACATAGTTCCATATAGGTTGATGGACTATGGAAGAGACCTACCAGTCACTGTGGTCTGCTGCAACTTGTGTGATTGTTTTTGGGGTCAATGTTTTGTCCAAAGATTTGTCTTCCTGAATTGCTCCATGGTTGTTTATTTGTTTTCCATTGCTTCTCTGAGAATATTGTACACCTAATGGGTTGGTGGGGGTGGGGATGGGGGTTGTGTACTGATATTAAACTATGATCGTATAGAACACCGTGAAGGACCAACTTTTGTTTTCCAAAGCCTTCATTTCACATATCAAGTCTCAATTAAAATATACACAAGGTAACAATTGGTGTGCGTTATGTCTGTTCAAAGGATGTAAAATGGGTACATCATTGACAAATTTGGCAGTGGAACAGTTCATTCCAAACTTGACAGATGTACTGATTCCAAATGTCAGACATTTTTTTTAAATTTAAAAAAAATATATTTTTATTCTCCTCCTTTTTCACATTTTCTCCCGCATTTACACCCATCAACAATAAACAATAATCAGCAAGATATGTCAATACCCATAATAACAACGATCCCATCTGCCCACCAACCCCCAAACATCAGCCTGCATGTTTACATAAACAAAATGACAAAAAGGAATCAGGGATTACCCGTAGTTACCCTTAATCTACACAGCCCTCCCCCCCCCCCCCCCAACTAATGTTTGATGTTATCCAGTTCTTGAAAGTGAATAAATAGTGCCCATGATTTGTAGAACCCCTCCGAGCTTCCCCTCAGTTCGAACTTAACCTTCTCAAGGGTCAAGTATTCCAACAGGTCCCCCCGCCACGCCGGGGCACTGGGTGGGGAGACTGCTCTCCATCCCAGCAGGATCCGCCTTCGGGCGATCAACGAGGCGAAGGCTATGACATCTGCCTCCGTACCCGTTTCCAACCCTGGCTGGTCCGACACCCCGAATATGGCCTCCCGGGGACCCGGGTCCAGTTTCACTCGCACCACTTTGGAAATTACCCTAAACACCTCCTTCCAGTACTCCCCTAGCTTTGGACAGGACCAAAACATATGAACGTGATTAGCGGCTCCCCCCCCCCCCGCAACGCGCTCACACATATCCTCTCCTCCTTCAAAAAAAATCGGCTCATCCTCGCCCTCGTGAGGTGCGCTCTGTATACCACCTTCAGCTGTATCAGCCCCAACCTCGCACATGAGGTGGAGGCATTCACTCTCCAGAGCACCTCACACCAGACCCCCTCCTCTATAACCTCTCCCAGCTCTTCCTCCCACTTCGCTTTGATCCCTTCCAGTGGTGCTTTATCCTCTTCCAAAATAGCTCCTTACACCGCTGACACTGCCCCCTCCTCCAGTCCCCTTGTCGTCAACACCTCCTCCAGCAATGTGGAGGCCAGTTCCTCTGGGAAGCTCTGTATCTCCTTCCTGGCAAAATTCCGAACCTGCATGTACCTAAACCCTTCTCCCTGCTCTAGCCCATACTTCGCTTCCAGCTCCCTCAATCCTGCAAACCGACCCCTAAGAAACAAATCTTTTAGTGTCTTAATCCCCCTCTCTTCCCATTTCCGAAAACTTCCATCCCACCTCCCTGGCTCAAATCTGTGGTTCCCCTGAATCGGCATTTCCCTTGACCCTGCCCCCAACCCGAAGCGTTGGTGAAACTGCCTCCAGGTTTTAAATGAAGCTTTATTACCGGACTCCCTGAGTACTTCCCCGGGGCTATCGCGAGCGACGCTGTTGCTAGTGCTTTCAATCCCGACCCCCTGCACAAACTCTCCTCCATTCTGACCCACTGAGAATCCACCCCTCTGACCCAGCTCCGCACCTTCTCCACATTCACCGCCCAGTTCGGAACAGGTTCGGGAGACCCAAACCCCCTGCCTGCCTTCCCCTCTGCAGCAGCACCTTTCTCACTCTGGCCACCTTCCCTCCCCATATGAATGAGGGAATCCTTCCCTCAATCTCCCTGAAAAAAGACTTTGCCAGGAAAATCGAATGGCATTGAAAAATAAACAGGAATCACGGCAACACATTCATTTTAACCGTCTGTACCCGACCCGCCAGTGACAGAGGAAGGCCAGCCCACCTTGCCAGATCGGCTTTCACTCTCCCCACCAAACTAGTGATGTTGTACCTGCGATGCCTCCCCCACTCCCGGGCAACCTGCACCCCCAGATACCTAAAATGAGTCCATGCTCTACGGAATGGCAGCCCCCCACCCCTGCCCCCACCCCCAGCCGAGACACCACAAAGTACTCACTCTTGTCCAGGTTCAGCTTGTACCCCGAGAAAGACCCAAATACCCGCAGTAGCTCCAATATTCCTCCTATCGACGCACTCGGTTCCGACACATACAGCAGCACGTCGCGGCATATAAGAACACCCTATGCTCTATCACCCCCCCCCCCCCCCACTATTCCTTTCCATGCTCCTGAACTTCTCAATGCGATGGCCAACGGCTCAATCGCAAGTGCAAACAGCAGGGGGGACATAGGACATCCCTGCCTAGTCCCACGGTGGAGAGAGAAATATCTCGAACTGATATTATTTGTGCGGACACTCACCTTCGGCTCCTTATATAATAGCTTTACCCAGTTCACAAATCTTGGTCCAATCCCAAACCGCTCCAGCACTGCCATCAGGTACCCCCATTCTACCCGATCAAACGCCTTCTCGGCGTCCAATGCCACAACTACCTCTGTTTCCTTTCTTTCCGCCGGTGCCATAACAACGTTCAAAATCCTCCTAATGTTCGAAAACAGCTGCCTCCCTTTCACGAACCCCGTCTGATCCTCCCCTATTACCTTCGGAAGGCACTCCTCCAGCCTACCCGCCAGTACCTTCGCCAACACTTTTACGTCCACATTCAGAAGTGATATGGGCCGATACGACCCACACTCCGTCGGATCCTTATCTCTTTTTAGCAAGAGTGAAATCGATGCCTGCCCCAAGGTTTGCGGCAACACCCCCTCCCTATCGCCTCCTCAAACATCCCCACCATCAGGGGTGCCAACTTGTCATTGAATATTTTATAATATTCCACCGGAAACCCATTCGGCCCTGCCACCTTCCCCGACTGCATCCTCCCAATCGCATCCTTTATCTCCTGCTCCACTATTGCTCCTTCTAATGTAGCCCTGTCCCCCTCCCCTAGCCTCGGGTACTCCAACCCATCTAGAAATTCCTGCATCTGACGGTCTCCCCCAGGTGGCTCTGACGTGTACAACCTCTCATAAAACTCCTCAAAAACCTTGTTAATCAGCACTGGGGCCACCACCAACTTCCCTGCCCTATCCCTCACCTGAATAATTTCCCTTGCCGCTGCCTCCCTCTGGAGCTGACCTGCTAACATATCTGCTTATCTCCATGTTCATAAACTGCACCCCTTGCTCATCTCAGTTGGCACACCGCCTTCCTGGTGCACAGTCGGTCGAAGCTCGCCTGTAGTTCCTTCCTCTTTTCCAGCTTCGCCGGGTCCCCATCCTCTGCATACCTCCTATCTACCTCCAGCATCTCATCTATTACTCTCTGCCGCTCCAACCTCTCCTCTTTGTCCGCCCTGGCCTTAAACAAAATTACCTCATCCCTCACCACAGCCTTTAGAGCCTCCCAGACGACTGCCTTCGACACCTCACCCATACAATTGAAACCTACATATTCCTTAATTACCTGTTCAATTTTGTCACAGAACACTTGGTTCCCCAAAAGCCCCACATCCAGTTTCCATCCCGGTCTCTGCGCTGCCCCCTTCTCCAGCACCATATCCACCCAATGTGGAGCGTGATCTGACACTGCAATTGCAGAGTATTCCGATCTCTTGACTCCAGCCAGCAAAGCCTTCCCCACCACAGAAAAGTCGCTCCGCGAGTATACCTTATGGACCGCTGAGAAAAAAAGAGTACTCCCGTTCCCTTGGGTGCAGGAACCTCCAATGGTCCACCCCTCCCTTTTCCACCATTAGCCCAGCCAGCGCCCCCCCTGATGGGACCAGCGAGCGCGGCCGTGATCTGTCCAACCTTGGCTCCTGCACCAAGTTCCAGTCCCCCCCCCACAATCAGTTCATGTGTGTCCAAGTCGGGAATAGCCCCAAACACCTTCCTCGCGAATCCCACATCGTCCCAATTGGGACTGTATACACTTGACAGTGCCACTAATCTCCCCTCCAGTGCCCCTGTCACAATCACATATCTACCCCCCTGATCTGCCACCACCTTCTCCATCTGGAAGCGTACCCTTTTGCTGACCAGCACCGCTACCCCTCGAGCCCTTCCATCAAATCCGGAGTGAAGCACTTGGCTAACCCAGCCCTTTTTAAGTCTCACCTGGTCCTTCAACCTCAAGTGAGACTCCTGCAGCATTGCTACATCGGCTTTCAAACTTTTAAGATGTGCAAGCACCCGTGACCTCTTGACCGGACCTTCTAGCCCTCTCACGTTACCGTGACTATCCTTACTGGGGGTCTCTCACCCCCCCCCCCCACCTTTGTTATCCACCATCACCATACCACCGGGCCCTGCCCCATAAGCCTGACCCGCCCCTGTCCATTGTCAACATCGAACCCCTTCCCCCTCCCAAGAACCCCCCCTATAAAAACATCCCCCAACGTCCATCCTTTCCCCCCCTCTCGCTCACCTCATAGGCCCATTGAAGCCTGTAGGTGGTCTGCTTTAAAAGCCAGCTATTTAGCCCAGAGTGCAAAACCCATGCAGACTCAGGGAGAACATGCAAATCCAGATTGACAATCAACCAAGGCCGGAATTGGGTCCCTGTCGCTGTGGGGCAGCATTGCTAACCACTGTGTCATCGTGCCACCCATGCTGAAGTCAGACTGTAACACTATCAGCTACTCCTAATGAGTCAAGGACTGCTCCATATATCTTTTCAATTATATATACTTACTCAATTCTCAGGGGCAGCACGGTGGAGCTGTGGTTAGCACTGTTACCTCCTGGTGTCGATGACCCGGGTTCGATCCCGGCCCCGGGTCACTGTCCATGTGGAGTTTGCACATTATTCCCGTGACTGCGTGGGTCTCACCCCCACAACCCAAACAGATGTGCAGGTAAGTGAATCGGTCATATATTTTTATTAAAACAGAATTAAATATATACAAGGCCAAATGGTACAAACACCAATTTTGTGTTAGAGAAACAGTGTACCGTCCCCTCAGTACCAATGTACTGGGGAGGATACTCAGATTATTGAAACAGTTCACAACACATTTCTACAAAAAACAAATGGTACAAGCACTAAACTTTGCGCTGGAAAGACCAGATACCCTCGCCTCTGTACCAACAGAAGGGAAAAGAAGGGGGTGTGATGGTGAGAAAGGGGAAAGGAGGGTGGTGGGGCCCAATAGGGCACTGCCTGAAGTATCTGAGGCACGATCAATTTGGCTGGAGACGAAGTTGAATTCAAACTGAGGCTTTATTTGTATCTGAAGTGTGGCCTCCTACAGCAGCTGACGAAATGGCTGCCAGCTGAAGGCCACGCATATTTATAACTCGGCTCCTGGGCGGAGCTCGCATGCAGGGGCCCAGGTGAACCTGTAGTGCAGGTTCTACCATACAACCCTTAATATAGGAGCACAGTGGTTTACCACACTATCTATGGTGGCAGAAAAACAAAAGAACCTTCAATTAGGATGTGCCAGATTCCGGGAGTCCCCCAGAGGGGGTGAGGGGCGATGAAGTGTCAGGCATGAGTGAGCCCCGCACCCCACTGCAGAGAGCCTCATGTGCACCCACCGCTCCCAACACTGGGCGGCTGACAGGCTTCGGACAGTCGCCCTCCGGGCCCGAATCCTCCTCCACACTGAGTGCGGCGCATGACACGGGCCCACCAACCAACCCAGGGCCTGCCTTGATCCCGCCACTGGGATCATCGACAGGCGGGGTGTCCTCAGGCTCCTCCTGGGGTCCCGGGACAGTGGGAGGCAGTGGTGCAGATGCCCGCTCCGCCCCTGCCGCCTGGTCACCGGAAAGCCCCGAAAATAACTCCGTAAAAAGGTCTGGGATGATGGCAGAGGTGCCCGAAGACAGCGGTTGGGACAAAGGGTCTTCCGAACTATAACCCGCTAAGAACCTAAGAAGCAGGGGGCTATCACAGACCCCCTCCCCTGAGAAACTGAACAAGTCTGGGGTGCTAAATTGTACTGGGTGGAATGGGTCCCCTAGGGACAGCGGCAGTGCTGGGATTTCCTCACTCTCCCTCTGCCTCTTTTCTTTCGGGGACTGGGTGTGACATCTATGGAAAAGAACAGAGAGTGACACCGCATGCGGGGAGAGGGTCACACACCGGGGAGACCTCTATCTCTGGAGGCCCCTCCAGGCTGACTCCTTGTCCCTCAATGCTTCTCTCTGGAATTTGTGGCTGGGAAAGAGCACCCTCTGATTCGCGGTCGTGCATCTTTCTACCGCCACCCATAGGCCTGTGCAGAAGTGTCGCCGGGCCCTGCATCCGATGGCGAAATGTCTCCGGGCTGAGGGTGTTGGTGGGGGAGGCAGAACGGCTGCACCCAAGTCAGTAGCCAGGGACATTGGGTCAGTCAGGGTCAGAAGGATCCAAACCGGACCGCTGGCCAATCGCCCTATTGGTCTTCCTCTCAGCCTTCTGGTCACGCAGCTGTCCCCTCACCTCACCACGCCAGCTTGATGGTACCGCCGCCCCCTCTACTTGAGGGGGGCGGCGGGTACCATCAGCGGCAGTGGTAGAGGTGGGCCAATGTTTTCTAATATGCCTCACATTCTTGCAGGCGTGGCACCACAAACCACCCGCGGACCAGAAGATGCGGTAGCTTTTGTCCCCAAAAGGGATCTCAAAAGCCCCCTCCAGGACCTGTTCCCAGGCCAGGCAAACAAAGACCTGGCGCCGGAAGTAGAAAATATTCTTGAGGGTGGGGTCTTTGAGGCTGAGCGGGAGCGGTATCACCCCTGACCGTACCTCTCCCAGTTGATAGAGGTGGAGGAGGAAGAGGAGCTCCATGGGTATAAAAGGCAGGACAAGAGAATAACTCTGTCGACAATGGCCTCTAGCGGGTCCACCGCCAGGTAGATCCCGCCCACCTGAGCTATTTTTCCAGGGCGAGGGGGACTGCCCGCTTGGCTCTCAAAAAGAAGACAGCTTAGCCATGCACCTTCGACTATGCAACTATGGCCGAAGGGCCAACAACTTTGGCCATAGCACAGACACAGGCCTTGATTGACATGGTGGGGTGGGTGTAGCACTTCACAAAGTTTTTGGGTCATGAGACGAAACGGTGACCTAGCCCCGGGAACAGTGGAGAGGGTGGAGGCCACCACTGCCGCATGGGTGGCTGTAGAGGGTCCCACCACCGGCGTAGTGTTGTTGCCATCCCAGTCAGTGATGGACGATAGGGGAGAAAGTGGAGGGAGAGAGTAACTGAAGGGGAGAAGGGGGGGGGGGGTGGAGGCTGAGGAGGATGGGGCACAGGGGGACAGACCACAGAGTTCCCCAGGTGCAAGGGAAGAAAGAGCAGGACGGTAAGGCACGAAAGGACAGGCCAGTGCAGAGGAACGTCTTGTGGGCTGGTCTCCCAAAAGGTCTCCAATCCAGCAGTGGTGCGTGGGTGGATGGGGGACAGGGTCTTCAGCCCAGCAAAACAGTCGACGGATATTATCCCGTCTCGACGTAATCGGCAGATGAAAACAATAAAAGTCCAGTTGCACCAACCTTCTTCTCCTCTTCGTCCCCTTCCAAGTGATGCAGCAAACCCCTGTTTGCTGGGAGGCCTTAGCCCCACAGCTCTGTAGATGAAACAGTCAGCAAACTGCAAACAGTCCCAGCTCCAAGGGCCCTGTGGATGCAACAGGCAGCAAACAGTCGCGGCCCCTCCTCCTCTCCTTCTGCTGCAGGCTCTCGAAATGCAGGGAGGCAGGCAGTGTGTAAATCCAGTCCTCGGCTGGAGTTCGATCCAATCCAGGCCAGGCCAAACCATCGCCTATGAAGACTGCTTTCCCTCTCTTGCAGCTCCCTGCGACATCTGCTAAACTTCAGATAAAACCAGGCAGCAGCAAGTGTTATCCTCCCTCTCTCCTTTCTCCTTCATCCAGGCAATTCAGCAACCCCCAGCGCTGGAAACAACAGCAAACTGAGCGACAGAGCAGCTGCAGCCACTCAAGGTGGATTGGCCACATTAAATTGCCCCTTAAAAAAGAAATGGGTACTCTAAATTTATAACAAAAAAACCCTCAATTCTCACTTCTAATCTGTATGAATGCAGATGCACGTCTTTTACCATTTTCCTCCTTACCTGTTGAGGAGCTAATAAACCTATTCTATCCTAACGACCCACACAGGCCTGGTTACATTGTCTCCTCTTAAAACATAACTAAGAGGTCTGGAAAGGTACCCTTGTTAGGTTATATCTTGTTGCTACCAGCAGAGGGGGTTGAACAAAGACAGGGAGCCAGGTCATTCTTCCTCAGCTGCCAATTTTAATAATTTGGAGGTATCCCAGCCAGATGGTGACAATTCGAGGGGTCTCATCCGGATTAACATCTTTTGGGGAACCTTACCTGGAATTTCAAAGAATGTTGGATGGTCTAATTGAAACTTGCAGGGTGCAAACTTCAGGACTTATATTTCGGGCATCTAGACCATTTCCAAGTCCCAGAAATCGGAATCTCAGTAGTATGCCCCATTGGCACAATCTTAAGAAAGGCAGTCAATTAGTAAACTCTCTTTGCATTCACCGTCTAAACAGGAAAGGTGGGCACTTTTTGGAGTCAGGAGATCAGGACAGCACAACCCACTGAAATGGAGGCTAGGAGTTCCCACTATATAACCAGTGGGAGTGCTGCTGAGGTCCAAGCTAGGGGGCCATCAATGAAGCACGTGCAATTGCCATCAGCACCAGGGGGAAGCGGAGACCTCATTGGGCCCCTGGCAATCAGTGACATTCATCTCCACACTCAATGGGAAGGCTGTGACATGGGATGATAGCAGCCTTGCCATTTTATGCTGGACACATACAAATATCCTTCATCTGTGACTCAGCCTGCACCTGAGCTGTTGCCTCTTTTTACTAGCTGGGGTTGAGAAACCAGGGAGCCGGTACAATGCCGGCTAAGTGGCTGTGCTACTTCAGCGAATGGTACCTGATGCTCCTTAATTGGTTTGATTGCTGGGCAGGAAACCATCATCTTCTTGCAGTCACCTCCAGAATAATCAGGAGGTGACAACGGGCTGGATTATCCCAGAATGGGACTATGTCCCCACGCCGGCGTAAAAACACTGGAACTTTACTCCAGAGATTCCTGTAAAAAAATGTAGGGGCTAGCAGGGACCCAGAGTAAAACTTGCAGCTTTAGCTGCGGATACAGAACCCTGCACTTCCGGTTTGGAGTCCGCGCATGCGCATGGTGGCGGCCTCGCCAAGCTCCATGGCGGACACGGACCACGGAGCCAGACACAGAAATGAGACCCCCCCCCCCCAGATTGGCCACGCGCCTGAGCATCTAACTGCGCACAAGCACTCCCCGGCCGCCTATAAGGCCCCCCCCCCCACCGGTGTCCGATCCCCTGGCCCCCCACCAGGTGGCCGCGGACTGAATCTACAGCCACTGCAGCATCCTGACCAACAATACCAGGTTAGTTCCACGCTGTCAGGAACTCGGCCGGTCGTGAGCGGAGGATCGCTGAGCGGGCCTCTGTCAATGGGCCCCCGGCCACGTGCCGTACTCCATGATCACGCCAATTGTCGGGTCCCGGAGAATCGCCAGACCGGCGACAGGCCCGATTTCACCGCGGAGAATCCAGCCCACTGCCTCTCACATGGTTTTGCTTCCAAATTCTCCAGGAAAATTCCCTTCATAAATTTCTGGATAAACTTCATGGAGTAGATGCTGAGATCATGTTTCCAGTCTCTGGGGAGTCTAGATCACAGGCTTTACTGGAGAAGTGGCTAGTTTGGGGAAAGCAAGTTTCCACCATTACAGCCGGGATGTTGCTGGGGCCCATAGCCTTTTCTGTATCCAATACATTCAGCTGTTTCTTGGTATCATGTGGATGGCACAAAAGGCCAGGATTTTCCCACCACCCCTGCGACAGGGTGACCGGCAGCAGAGGCAGCTTGCCAATGGCCACCAATAGCACCTTCTGGACCCGACAAAGTCAATGGTCACAGGCGTGCTCACCAGCTGTGCTCCCAGGGAACACATGCAAGGGGGTTGCCTTCACCAGGACCAGAAGATCCCGCTGGCAGGAAGGCCCGAAATCCTACCTAAAGTCTCAATTGTGGCACGTCTGATTGTAGGGTCCTGAGGAGGAAGCCAAGATGAATCATCCACTTGATACTGCTGCTAAATTTTAAGGACTCCCAGGGCTACTCCATACTGATTGTATACCACTATACCAACATCTCTGGTGGAACAGAACATGCGCAGGGATGGTGATGGCCTTAGATGCAGAAATTAATGATATGAGTGTGACTATGTCTGGTTGTTGCTTAACTAATCTGGGAGACATCTCTCCCCATTTTGGCAGAATCCCAAGTTGATAGTGAAGATTTTTGTGGACATGCCTGCGTTGGACTTGTGTGGGCACTTGTGTGGGCACAGTAAGAAGTCTTACAACACCAGGTTACAGTCCAACAGGTTTGTTTTGAATCACTAGCTTTCGGAGCGCAGCTCCTTCCTCAGGTGAATGAAGAGGTGGGTTCCAGAAACACATATATAGACAAAGCCAATGATGCAAGACGATATTTTGAATGCAAGTCTTTGCAGGTAATTAAGTCTTTAAGGATAATCACAGGTTAAAGAGATGTGAATTGTCAGTTGGTAGGATTCCGCAAGTCCAGGCCAGATTGGGGGGGGGGGGGGGGGGGGGCGTGGGGGGGGCGTGGGGGGGTGTGGGGGGGGGCGTGGGGGGGGGGGGCGGGGAGGATGGGGGGGGTGGGGGGGTGGGTGGGGGGGTGGGGGGGGTGGGTGGGGGGGTGGGGGGGGGGTGGGGTGGGGGTGAATATAATGCAACATGAATCCAAGGCCCTGATTGAAGCCATACTCAAGTGTGTGGAACTTGGCTATCAGTTTCTGGGATAGTGAAGAGGACTTTGCTGGGTCAAATAAGTTGGGTGCACCTTTGTCATATGCAGGGGAGAGGATCACACACCAGGGAGACCTCTTTCTCTGGAGGCCCCTCCAGGCTGACACCTTGTCCCTCAATGCTTCTCTCCAGAATTTGTGGCTGGGACAGAGCACCCTCTGGTTCGAGGTCACGCACCTCACTACTGCCACCCACAGGGGCTTGCGTAGAAGTGTCGCGGGGCCTGGCATCCGATCCTGGCATCCGGGTTCAGGGTGTTGCTGGGTGACGGTGGGGTGAGGCAAAACGGCTGCACCCGTCAGTAGCCAGGGACACTGGGTCAGAAAACCTGACCGCTGGCCAATCGCCTTATTGGTCTTCCTCTCAGCCTTCCGGCCACGCGGCTGTCCCCTCACCTCCACGTCAGCGGAAGTAGAGGGGGTGGCAGCACTATCAGCGGCAGTGTTAGAGGTGGGGCAATTTTTTCTAATAGGTCTCACCTTCTTGCAGGCGTGGCACCACAAACCACCAGAAGATGCGGTAGCTTTTGTCCCCAAAAGGGATCTCAAAAGCCCCCTCCAGGACCTCCTCCGAGGCTAGGCAAATAAAGACCTGGCGCCAGAAGGAGAAAATATGCTTGAGCGTGGGGTCTTTGAGGCCGAGCAGGAGCGCTATCACCCCTGACCGTACCTCCCCCAGTTGATGGAGGTGGGTGAGGAGGAGCTCCGTTGGAATAAATAGCGGTACATAAGAGAGAATAACTCTCTCGACAGTGGCCTCCAGCGGGTCTACCGCCAGGTAGATCCCGCCCACCGTGAGCCCTTTTTCCAGGGCGAGGTGGACCGCCTGCTCGGCTCTCAAAGACAGCTTTGCCATACACTTTCAAGGCTGCAATTATGGCTGAAGGGCCAACAACTTCGGCCATAGCACAGACGCAGGCCTCAATTGACATGGGGGGTGGGCGTAGCACTTCACCAAGTTTTTGGGTCATGAAGTGAAAGGGTGACCTAACCCCAGGAGGGTGGAGGCCACCACTCCCGCATAGGTGGCTTTAGAGGACCCCACCACCGGCGTAGGCAGCGGTGTTGCCATCCCAGTCAGTGGTGGGTGATAGGGGAGGGAGAGAGTAACTGAGGGGAGGAGGGGAAGGCACAGGAAGATAGAGCACAGGGGGATGGACCGCGATATGCCCAAGTACAAGGGACTAATGGGGAGGGAGGAGCAGGAAGTTAAGGCACAAAAGGACAGGCCGATCAGAGGATAATCTTGTGGGCTGGTTCCCCAAAAGGTCTTCGATCCAGCAGCGGGTGGGTGGGTTGGGGCAGGGTCTTCAGCCCAGCAAGGGCCCAGCAAAACAGTCGACGGATGTTATCCTGTCTCGACGTAATCGGCAGGTGAAAACAAAATAAAGTCCAGTTGCACCAACCTTCTTCTCCTCTTCGTCCCCTTCCAAGTGATGCAGCAAACCCCTGTTTGCTGGGAGGCCTTAGCCCCACGGCTCTGTAGATGAAACAGTCCCAGCTCCAAGGGCCCTGTAGATGCAACAGGCAGCAAACAGTCCCGGCCCCTCCTCCTCCCCTGCTGCAGGTTCTGGAACTGCAGGCAGGCAGGCAGTGTGTAAATCCAGTCCTAGGCTGGAGTTCTATCCAAGCCAGCCCAGGCCAAACCTTCACCTATGAAGACTGCTTTCCCTCTCTTGCAGCTCCCTGCGACATCCGCTAAACTTCAGATAAACTAGGCAGCAGCAAATGTTATCCTCCCTCTCTCCTTTCTCCTTCATCCAGGCAATTCAGCAACCCCCAGCGCTGGAAACAACAGCAAACTGAGCGACAGAGCAGCTGCAGACACATGCTAAATTGTCCCTTAATTGGGAGAAAAAAAAATTGGGTACTCTACTTTTTTTAAAAATTAATTGAATTAAATTCCTCAGCTGCTGTGATGGGACTTTAAATCATGTCTCCGAAACATTAGTCTGGACATCAGATTTACTAAGTCCAGTAATATAATTACTATGCTACCATTTCTCTAACAGTGAGTGAAGAGCAGGTTGTGAATGGTTAATATATTGGAACATTTTAGCTCTGTCCCATCAAATTGAATCTTTAAGAGTAGCATTCGTCTGTGGGCAATATCTGGATTGATTGCACATTTATTTCATCTGTGAAACAATTTAAAAGTGACAAGGACTTAAATGAAATAGCCAGGGCAATTACATCGACTAATGTGATCTAGCCCAAGGGTAGCACATGACATGTGTGAGTGGACTGTATTTATCAGCACTGCAATGCCAAGACATACTTTGTGTGACTGTGGCCTCCTATCTAATTATTAGTCCAATAAAACTGTGCAGGAAGGGCAACACTGGTAAAAGTGAAAATGTCATTCTTCTGTTGATTAAAAGAAAAGGAATCACAGCAGTCAGTATGGACCACGGTAATATTAAAGTTACATCCATTTGCACCTGCAGAGCATCATTAATGTGGTAAAACATGCACAGCACTTCACTTTTGTGAAACAAAATTTGATACTGAGCCACATAAGGTGATATTTGATGTGTTAGGCAGGTTGGTTCGATGTGGACTGCACTCGATGCAGGTAAATTAGAAACAGACGTCGAACGCAGGAGAAGATCCAACAGTTTTATTCAACTAGATGAACTGCTGTACATATTCAGCTGTGGGTCGACACTATACTGATCTGACTAGTGACCTTGTAGTAGCCTGACCAGACTTACTAGCTACCGCATGGGGTTTGTGCTTGCTAGCTTGTGGACTCTGACTGTCTCAGTAGCTGGGTCCCGAGAGAGCAGGAAACCTAGCTCCCTCTGGCTTTATAGTGGTAGTGTCCTGTCTGGTGATTGGCTGTGCTGTGTTGTATGCTTACTGGTCATCCTATGTGTCAATCACTGCCTGTCTGCATCTCATTATATACATGAGTGGATATTATGACAATATTAGGGCAGGTACAAAAGCTTTGTCAAAGTGATTGGTTTTAAGGACTGTTTTAGGAGAAGGGTTGAGAGGGAAGGATTTCCAGAGCTTAAGGCCAAGGCAACTGAAGGCACCACGGTACGGTAGGGAAGGAAACAGATCCAAATTTCATAAACAGGTTTCGTCATTCAATTCAGCATGACTTGAGAAAAATCCGTTCTCCCAAGTTTCCCAATCATAAGATGGCACCGACACGTCATCACCACCACCTGCTAATGGCTCCATCCACGTCTTCCTCTTCATATCAGGGATCCTGAGTTATATCATTGTCAATGGACAAATGGACCCATCTCAAATGTTAAGTGACAAATTGAACATTAAAAATATATTATCGGGCGCTCATCCTGAGGGTGGAGGGGATGGAGTATTCGGCCATAGCCATTTCGGACCATGCCCCGCACTGGGTGGAACTGGAGCTGGGAGAGGAGAGGGACCAAAGCCCGTTGTGGCGGCTGGATGTGGGACTGCTAGCGGACGAGGTGGTGTGTGGGAAGGTGAGGGGGTGTATCGAAAGGTACTTGGAGGCCAACGACAACGGGGAGGTGCGGGTGGGGGTGGTATGGGAGGCGTTGAAGGCGGTGATCAGGGGAGAGCTAATTTCCATTAGGGCTCATAGGGAGAAGACAGAGGGTATGGAAAGGGAGAGGTTAGTGGGGGAGATTTTGAGAGTGGACAGGAGATACGCAGAGGCCCCGGAGGAAAGATTACTTGGGGAAAGACAACGGCTCCAGACGGAGTTTGACCTGTTGATCACAGGGAAGGCGGAGGCACAGTGGAGGAAAGCGCAGGGGGCGACCTACGAGTATGGGGAAAAGGCTAGTCGGATGCTGGCACACCAGCTCCGTAAGAGGATGGCAGCGAGGGAAATAGGGAGAGTCAAAGATGGAAGGGGAGCCACGGTTCGGAGTGCGACGAAAATAAACGAGGTATTCAAGGCCTTTTATGAAGAGCTGTACAGATCCCAGCCCCCAGCGGGGGAAGAGGGGATGAGACGATTCCTAGATCAGCTGAGATTCCCAAGGGTGGAGGAGCAAGAGGTGGCTGGTTTGGGGGCACCAATTGGGTTGGAGGAGCTGAGCAAGGGTTTGGGGCGCATGCAGGCGGGGAAGGCCCCGGGACCGGACGGATTCCCGGTGGAGTTCTACAGGAAGTACGCAGACCTGTTGGCCCCGCTACTGGTGAGGACCTTTAATGAGGCAAGAGAGGAGGGGACCCTGCCCCTGACAATGTCGGAAGCGACAATTTCTTTGATCCTAAAGCGGGACAAGGACCCACTGCAATGTGGATCGTACAGGCCGATCTCGCTCCTCAATGTGGATGCAAAGTTGCTGGCAAAAGTGCTGGCCACGAGGATCGAGGACTGTGTCCCGGGGGTAATCCACGAGGACCAGACGGGATTTGTAAAGGGCAGGCAACTAAACACCAATGTGCGGCGGCTCTTAAACGTGATAATGATGCCATCGGAGGAGGGAGAGGCGGAGATAGTGGCAGCTATGGACGCGGAGAAGGACTTTGACCGAGTAGAGTGGGAGTGCCTCTGGGAGGTGCTGCGTAGGTTTGGGTTTGGGGTAGGGTTTATCAATTGGGTTAAGCTCCTTTACAGAGCCCCGATGGCGAGTATAGTGATGAACCGGCGGAGGTCGGAGTACTTTCGACTGTACCGAGGGACGAGGCAGGGGTGCCCCCTGTCCCCCCTGTTGTTCGCATTGGCGATCGAACCATTGGCCATGTCATTGAGGGAGTCTAATAAATGGAGGGGGGTGGTCCGAGGGGGAGAAGAGCATCGGGTGTCGCTATATGCGGATGACCTGTTGCTGTACGTGGCGGATCCAATGGAGGGGATGGTGGAGGTCATGCAGACTCTAAGGGAGTTTGGGGAGTTTTCGGGCTATAAGCTCAATGTAGGGAAGAGTGAGCTCTTTGTATTATAGGCGGAGGACCAAGAAAGAGGGATAGGGGACCTACCGCTGAGGAGGGCGGAGGGGAGCCTTCGGTATCTGGGGATCCAGATAGCCAGGATCTGGGGGACCCTACATAAACTGAATCTGACGAGGTTGGTGGAGCAAATGGAGGAGGATTGCAAAAGATGGGACATGTTACTGCTCTCGCCGGCGGGTAGAGTGCAGTCGGTCAAAATGGTGGTCCTTCCGAGGTTTCTGTTTGTGTTTCAGTGCCTTCCCATCGTGATCACTAAGGCCTTTTTTAAGAGAGTAGGCAGGAGTATTATGGGGTTTGTGTGGGCGAATAAGACCCCGAGAGTAAGGAGAGGGTTCCTGGAACGCAGTAGGGACCGAGGAGGGTTGGCGCTGCCAAACCTGGGGAGCTACTACTGGGCAGCAAATGTGGCGATGATCCGCAAGTGGGTTATGGAGGAAGAGGGGGCGGCATAGAAGAGGTTGGAGATGGCGTCCTGTAAAGGAACGAGCCTGGGGGCGTTGGTGACGGCACCGCCGACAAAGTATACCCCGAGCCCGGTGGTGGCGGCAACGCTAAGGATCTGGGGCCAGTGGAGACGGCACAGGGGTGCAATGGGAGTATCGGTGTGGTCCCCGATCAGGGGTAACCTGATCTCGGGTGTATGGGTCGGGGAGGGGAAGGTGTCGGAAATACACCAGGAGTTGAAAGAAGAGGGGGAAGCGCTGGTAGAAGAGTTGAAGGGTAAATGGGAGGAGGAGCTGGGGGAGGAGATCGAGGAAGGTCTGTGGGCTGATGCCCTAGGTAGGGTTAATTTCTCCTCCTCGTGTGCCAGGCTCAGCCTGATACAATTTAAGGTGGTCCACAGAGCGCACTTGACGGGGGTGAGGTTGAGTAGGTTCTTTGGGGTAGAGGACAGATGTGGAAGGTGCTCAGGGAGCCTGGCGAACCATGTCCATATGTTTTGGTCATGCCCGGCACTGGAGGGGTTCTGGAGAGGAGTGGCGGGAGCAATATCTCAGGTTGTGAAAGTCCGGGTCAAGCCAAGCTGGGGGCTAGCAATATTTGGAGTAGTGGACGAACTGGGAGTGCAGGAGGCGAAAGAGGCCGGCATTCTGGCCTTTGCGTCCCTAGTAGCCCGGCGAAGGATCTTGCTAATGTGGAAGGAGGCGAAGCCCCCCAGCCTGGAGGCCTGGATAAATGATATGGCTGGGTTCATAAAGTTGGAGAAGATTAAGTTCGCCTTGAGAGGGTCTGCGCAGGGGTTCTACAGGCGGTGGCAACCGTTCCTAGACTATCTCGCGGAGTGTTAGAGGAAGGTCGGTCAGCATCAGCAGCAACCTTGGGGGGTGCGGGGGGTGGAGGGGACATCCTGGGGGGGGGAGGGGGGGGAAAGAGGGGACTGCCTGGGAGGGTGGATGAGCAAGAGATAACATGAAGGGTTGGGGAGACTGGCACGTACGGATGAGGGCCAGTGTACAAAGCTGTGTAAATATATCATTTTGCCATGTATATATCTTGCTCTGCGCGATTTCTCGGGTTTTTTTGTTACGGGGGGGGGGGGGGGTTATTGTTTGTAAGGGAGAAAAATTGTGTTAAAAAACTTTAATAAATATATATATTTTTAAATATATATATATCATCAGTGATAAAATAAAATGAAATGAAAGGCGCAGAGCCTTATTTTTTCATTAAGCCATCCTTTTAAATCACATCTTAGCAAAAATAAGTCACTTATCAGTGAGGGTTTTTGCTACAATTTTTACTGAAGGTTCCTCCTGTCCAGTTCCACCTCCTAGTTCCCTGGACTATGGCCTGCCAGCAGCTCAGCTTGCTTTCTTCCAGCTATTGCTTGGAATTGGCCACAAAACAGCAGCCTAGTGGTATGTAAATGGTACCTTATCTGCACACCCCACATCCCAGCAACACTATGGTGGCAGTACAGAAAATATTGTCCTCCATCATTGTATGGTTGCGTGAGGGAATTAATCATATTTTTCTCTCTTTCGTAAAGCTTTGTTGCACATAGCATCAAACAAGCTTGACTTGAAAATATTGGCTGACGGATAATCAAAATTTAGAATCTATTTAGTTCATATGGTTATAAATACACCCAACTTTTGCTAGTGATTGATTCTCGTATTAATCTTAAGAATTTATCTAGGATGCTGCCTCATCTCCTATTTCTAATTTGCATCATAACCATCCATTAATTATAAGGATGCACCAGTGTTGTTGATGAATAACTATTGAAAATATTCACGGGATATATATTAGGCTGTGAATGTGAAAGCCAGTGTGTGTATGTAACACCATTGATTTGCTGTAACTATCCAACATTTTGACAACACAGTGCCAGAAAGATTAAGTATATCAGTCTTGAATGGTTAATGGCCACACCAAACAGACTACCAGCATCGTCCTCAGAACATAAATCACTTTGCTTCATTCCTGTGAACCGTCTCTGTTCCCAGGTTTCGAAGATAAATTTCTGCTCTAACCGTAAGCGATTTCTGGCCTTGCATTAGAAATAGTGCTCAATGTATTGAATTTAATGTAAACTTAAGTATTGGGCTATATAGGAGTTGTGGGGCTGTAATTTTTAACTCCCCTGAAATTAGTGGGTTTGGGTCAGGTGGGCTAAAATGTTAGAAGTCTAAACGCTGAGCCACACCAAACTCCCAACCCATCCACTTCAAATTTTAATGTGGGTTGGCACTTTAAATGATGAAGATGTGTGCCTCAGTTATATTCACCATGTGAAATTAAACTCTGGCAAGCATTCAGCTAAACTGATGTGCATGGCTGTTGCATCAGGAGGTTAGATGCCTTTTTATCTTCCTTCTGGATCTAGTATGCCTGCTTGGTCAAATATCCATGTTTGGAGATCTCACCCCTTCTACTCTCCCCTACAAAGCCTCACTGATCTCTCCATACCCAGCTTTCTAATCTCCCCATCTAATCATCCACCTGTCCTGGAATCAGATTGCCCCACTGCCCCCAAACATATACATCACCTCCCGCCCCACCCTATATCTTCATCACACTGAAATCCCATGACCTAATTTTGTAAGTTTAAACGCAAATATCTCTAATTATCTGCTCCCCAGAAATCATAACAAAAGCTCTTTATGCCTCCTCTTATAAACATGAGCATGGTTTGAAATAATGATGATCTCAATTTAATGACATCTTAATTGCACCTTCTGCAGCCACAGTGTCTGTCTGTCTTTTAGATCAGGATTTGACCTTTGCACTCAGAAACATCATTGAGAAGAACTTAGAAAATCATAAGCCACTTGTTATCAACTTCATTGATTCTAAGAAGGCATTCATTTTATTGGCAGTCATTTTAGCACGTCGCAAGACAGTATGGTATCCTGGAGCGGTACATTAACATCTTCAGAGCTTTATACTACAAATCTAACTGTTGTAGCAAGGTCAGCACAATCACCTTGAACTTCTTCTACATCATCCCAGGAGTACAGAAAGGATGTATACTCTCTCCATTCTCTTTCCTCTTTCTTATTGATTTCATCATGAGGGAGACATTGGTTTGTGAAAACTTTGGCATCACGTGACAACACCACCAGTGGACAGACCTGGATTTCACAGACAACACCTCCCTGCTGGTCAAAGGAATGTGTGCATGCTCCAAGACCTGTCCACCAGTCATGATCTCCTAGATTGATGTTCAGCTGTTGAGGTGCAATGTTATCATCAAATTTGATGTGGAGATACCAGCACTGAACTGGGATTGGCACAGTAAGAAGTCTCCCGATACCAGGTTAAAGTCTAACAGGTTTATTTGAAATCACAAGCTTTCGGAGCGCTGCTCCTTCATCAGGCGAGGGAACACAACAACACTTTCAAGACACACGACAATGCAGAATCGCCGAGCAGAAACTGGTAGCCAAGTTCCGCATGCATGAGGACGGCTTCAACTGGATCTCGGGTTCATGTTACATTACAGGCATACTGCCCGGGTTTGCAGTATCCTACTAACTGTCATGGCTTGAGACAATTCACACCACAATTACCTCTGATTATCCCTCACTCCACTCACACTGTCTGTTCCGATAAAGACTTGTTTACCTGGAAAGACTCACATTCCAACCATTCTCCACATTCCAATCTGTAATTATCTTGCAATTGTGTCTTTGCTATATATATGCTGTGATTGTGAACCTGCCTCCACTTCACCTGATGACGGAGCAGCACTCTGAAAACTTTGTTGGACTTTAACCTGGTGATATGAGACTTCTTACTGTCATCAAATTCAAATGTAGAGCTGGGTTTGGGTTGGTTGAGGATCTCAAGAAAGTGTTCCACCCACTTACCCCTTGCTTCTCATCCTTCCATAGTGTCCTGCTGTTCATGCCCTTGATTGGCACCATGGTGTCACTTTTTGCACCACTCAGTTCCTGCTCAATCCTATACAGAACATTGTGTTCATTCCGATTTACTGCTTCCCGTATCTACCACTTATCCCCCCTGCAGCTCTTCTTCATGTCTTTATCCAGTTTTCTGCACTTATCATCATCTTCATGTGTCTGTACAATGTTCTTTTCTTGTTCCCTCTTGATCTTCGCCAGCTTTCTTTCATCAATCAACTTCACACATTCCAAAGTATTTCTTTAGCTGTATAGTACGTTGGCATATTCTGATTGTGCAAAATACACTTTCTTTTTTTCAGGTGGGAGTTAAAAGGTTTGGGTCATTTTTATCATATCCCTTGAAGATGATACATCTGGGGGTGATTAATGTCATGAATTTGAAAAGCAATAAAGAAGCTTTTTAAAAAAAAATGTTGACCTTAAATGGAAACCTCCAGAACATTCACAATATTCACAAGATCTTGATGAGTTTTCTCCACAGCTTATTAAGTTTATAATATTCACAAGATCTTGATGAGTTTTCTCCACAGCTTATTAAGTTTATAAAGTAAGTGGCTGAGGATTAGACCAAGACCACATCCCAGTCTGTGTGAAAGTGGAATTGAAAGGGTTATATTTAGTCACGGATTAGAGGGATGGAAATGGAATGGTTTTCCAACTCTAATGCATGTCTAGCAGTCCCAGTTGAAAAAACATATGGGGCTGGATTCTCCGATCCGCAACGCTGAAATCGCGTTCGGCGGAGAATCCGTTTTGACGCCAAAATTGGGGGCAGCGCCTTTTTTCGGATTCTCTGCCCCCTGAAAAGCGGTGTACTCTAGGAGGGTGCCGCGCCACATATCCACGGCCTCAGGCCCGCCCGCGATGCTCCGTTCCCGACAGGCCGAGTTCCCGATGGCGTGAGGCTCTCATGGTCTCACCTGTCGTGAACTCAGCATGATGACTGCGGACTCAGTCCAGCGACGCCACAGTTGGGGGAGGGCCGATCTGCAGGCAGGGGGGGGCTTCAATCGGGACTGGGGGCACTGCAGGGGGGGCAATCCGGGGCGCGCAAAGGGCCTAAGGAGGGTATTATTTTTGCAGTCCAGGTCCGCAGGCTGAGTCCACCATGAAGCACGGCACGGCTGCTGCAGGCCGCCGCCGTGCGCATGCTTGGCCACGGACCCGGAGATGCTGCAGGCCATATCGGCAGCTGGAGCTGGGAGCTCTACGCTGCCTCCCTGCTAGCCCCCAGCAAAACGGTGAATCGGTGGCCATTTTGCCCCAGTTTTCCTGGCGTAAAGCACCACCGTTTTCACGCCTGCATGGGGAGTTAGTCTCCCAAATGGAGAATCCAGCCCGTAAACACTGGGTGAGAACTGAAATGAAATGAAAATCGCTTATTGTCACAAGTAGGCTTCAAATGAAGTTACTGTCAACAGCCCCTAGTCGCCACATTCCGGCGCCTGTTTGGGGAGGCTGGTACAGGATTTGAACCCGCGCTGCTGGCCTTGGTCTGCTTTACAAGCCAGCTATTTAGCCCACTGTGCTAAACCAGCCCCAACTGTAATCTCCCAATATTTGAATTGCTTCAGCATCAATAAATTTTCGAAACATGTCCTTGCCATCATGAGATTTGGCTGCTCTGACCATATATGATTCAGCTTCAAAATAAGCAGTGCCTGTGGGATTCTCCTTCCATTAAGCAGAATGGCCGTCTCAATCTGATTTCTGATTTATCTACAGTGGTTAAAACTCCACACTAGGGCTGGGATTTTATACCTGCAAAGGCCGTGGGCGCAAATGGCGACACAAGCACAAAATCCCAGGATGGGCGGGAATCTCATTTCCATACATTTAAATATAATTAATGGGCTTCCCCACTATGTCATTCCCCCCACATTAGGAATTGCCCCCTCGCTGACGTGACATCATGGCGGTGAGATTTACAACAGGTTTTGCAGGATGTGAGCCAGGCAAAAAGAACCTGCCCGGAGGCACAGGTAGGTTCAGCTCCAGCGGTCAGAGGGGCATGCCCTGCCAGTACCCTGGCACTGCCCCCTGACACCATTTAGGCCATTTAGATGAGGCACTGGAGATTGTCAAGCATCTGTAGAACCAAAGGGCTATGAAGCAATGTCCTCAGGTGAGAAGATAATTAAGAAGTAAACTGAAAATGACAAAGTAAATTAATGCAGAAATTCTACACGCAGCTGGAATCCCTGCTCACCCCAGTGTAAATATTGCGGATGGGTCTGGCCCTGCTCACCCCACAACAATTTTTATAGGCAGAGGGCCGCTACGCGGCTTGAGTCAGGCTTTCTACTCCCCTCCGAATCCCCCCCACCCACAGTGGATGTCATGAAGTCCCATCTCTGAAAGCTGACTAAATCAAATAGCTGGCAGCTCACTGGCCCCGCCTCTGGGAGTGATGTCTACTGGAAGCGGACACTGAGGTAAGGGGAGGGGGGCTATCACTCAAGCCATTCTGGCAGGCCAGGCAAAGGGGGTGTGAGGTTGGGGTAGATAGGCTAGAGGAGGGAAATGGAACTTTCGGAAGGTCCACTGCTGGGCCCAGGGGGCCTGTAAAGGAGATTCATTGCCAATGCCCTCCACCAGCCCGAACAATGAAAGCTGCTGAGCTTCACACAAGCACTGATCCGCACCTGATACAGGAAAAATTGCTGCAGGAGGCTCAGTACAGCAATTAATAAAGAATATGCCTAAACAACACAAAGTGGTGGAAGGTTATTATTCAAAGAATGCCAGAACTTTATACCCAGAAGGACAAAACAGTAAAGATAGGGAAATCTGAATACTGGCCGAATTGCTGCCTTATGCCTTAAAATGGAACAGCAGTAAAAACTGGGAAATAAGAATACTGATCTGAACCATTTTTCCTCCTGGGTAATTAGTCATATTTGGTCCAAGAGTTGTTGCCAGCAATAGCCAACCCATTCAGCAAAGGATAATTTAAAAGAAAGATTTTTTAAAAGAAAAAAATCAACTCCAAAAATGTGTCTCCAGAGGAACTATCTACTCATTTGAATCAGTAAATCAGGAGCATAAAGATCATTGCATTCTATCATAGAATCGTAAATCCCCTACAGTGCAGAAGGAGGCCATTCAGCCCTTCGAATCTACACCGACCTTCTGAAAGAGCACCCGACTTCGGCCCACTCCTCCGTCCTAAACTTGTAACCCCTATCTATGTTGTTGTGTGGTTGTGCTGGATGATGACACAGGTGCCCATAAATTAAATTTATGGCAGGCAAAGACAAAGGCGAGGAGTTCTTTCTCGGTCTGGGCATTGAGAGTTTCAGTGTCAATGAAAGCCCTTGAGGCAGAAACCACTGGTCTGCCATTCTGGATGCTCACTGCTCCTAGCCCATGCTGAGTCACATCTGCTGATAATACTACAGGTATTTGGATACTGGATTGTAACACTCCATTGGCTGAAAGCTGGTCCTTGAGGCTGTTGAATGCACTGTTGTGGTGCTCCTGCCAGCACCAACCCACATCCTGCTGGGGAAATTGACAGAGAGGTCCAGTCACCTCACTGTGGCACGGAAAGAACTTTGATAGATAATTTGACATGTTGAGGAAGAGCAGCAGGGCACGTTTGTCATCAGGAGTGGACATTTGCTGTATAGACTTTACCTTGTCTGGGTCTGGTTTCACACCAAGGGCAGTCCGCAGAGGGCTCATGTAGGGGAACTCATTGGCCATATTTGCATTTGCAGGGTTGAGCTTCAACTGCATAGTCCTGATTCTGCTGTGGACCAAACACCATCATGCTCCTCCTTCCCGAAAGGACATTAGTGAACCAGGTAGGTTTTTACAACAATTGACAATGGTTTCATGGTCATCTTTCGACTTTTAATCCAGATTCTTACTGAACTCAAATTTCACCATCTTCCCTGGTGGAATTCGTAACCCGGGTCCCCAGAATATTAACCTGGGTCGATGGATTATTAATCCAGTGATACCACCGCTATGCCGTTGTAGTCGGACCAGACAGCAAGCTACAAACTGTGAACTTTTTTTTTAACCAAACTCTAATTTGACCAAATCTGTCTCCCCACTAACTTGTAATCTGTATTTGTATGTCTGGTTTTCAAGTGTGTGCACACACGTGTTTTTAAAATTCAACCCATATCAGATTTATCTTGTCTTCAAACTAACCTCTTACTCTGTTAAACTCAAGAAAACCTGTCTGACTCGTTCTTTATAACCACAGTATGTACAAAATAAAATTAACAAGTCTATCCTTATCCAAAACAAAAAACACTGTTTAGAAGATATGAAATAGGAGCAGAAGTAGGCCATTCAGCCCCTCAAGCCCACTCCATCATTCAATGGCATCATGGTTGATCTTCTATTTCACCACCATTTTCCCGCACTATCACACTATCCCTTGATGTTTTTAATATGTAGAAATCTATTATCTCAGACTGGAACATATTCAATGACTATGCCTCTGGGGCAGAGAATTCCAAATATTCACCACCCTCTGAATGAAGAAAACCTTTGAGATGCATTCAATTAAAGAGAGATCTTTGACCCCCACTCCTCACTTGGTTATAACCAAGTAAATTTACTTTGTCCATTCCATCATAAGGTCACATTTCACCTCTCCAGGTTCAGTGAAGAGAGGATGGCAGCGCCACTGTCGTAGCTTAGCCAGCGAAAATCAGGCGGTTTACCTCCACAGAGCACTAGTCAACTCCTCGCTGCTTTCCCAGCCAGGACTACTCTGTCCATTAAAGCAGAAGGTCATTGCTTGAGATGGGTATGTGACTTCAAGTGAGAAGAATGAGAATAAGAGCAAGAACTCTGCAGCTTTGTGGAAAGATTGGATAGGCTAAGGTTGTTTTCCTTAGAATACAGGAGGTTGAGACTGGCCTCATTGAAGTATACAAATTTTTGAGGGGCGTAGATAGATTAGACAGGAAAATCCTGTTTCCCCTAGCTGAGAGGTCATAGATTCAAGGTGCTTGATAGAAGGATCAGAGGGGACATGAAGAAAATGTTTTTCACCCAGAGGGTGTCTGGAATTTACTGCCTGAATTGGTAATTGAGGCTGAAATGCTCAATTCATTTAAAAGGTACCTGAATCTTCACCTGCAGTTCTTCAACGTGCAATGCTATGGACCAGACATGGGAAAGTGGGATTAAAATGAGTGGCTAGTTTCTTTTTTTCCCCTCTTTTTTTGGCTGAGGCAGAAAGAATGGGCTGACTGTCTTCTTTCTATGCCATATCTTCTCTATGGTTCTATGGTTAGCTCCATGTTTAGGTCATGAGTCAGTCTGGTTGGCCAATCACCAAGAGTTCATGCTGAATACAGTGGACCTGGCTGAAAACAGTGTGCCACAGAAAGTGAGCTCGATTGGAATCCCATTCCAGGATTTGTCCGGTATGGAGTTATCGGGACCCCAGTGCAAGTCGACCTACCTGCTTCCTTCAAGAGAATAATTTCCAAAATGTTGTTAGGCAACAATTACGTATTTGTGCCCTCACTTTTCATGAGTAGCAGGGTGAGTAACACAGCTTCAAATGAAATACGAGCAATCGTAGTTTCCGTCCTCCTGATCAAATATCGAGCAGTGATTTCACCAGATGGAATTGTGGATCTTCAGCAGTATCCGCTTGCCGTTATATAACTCAATTACTGTCGCCAACAAATTCTGAATGTGTTTCCATACCTTTGTAAATGATGGACCAATCATGAAATTAGATCCCACTAAGTGGAGCAGACTCTGAGCTTGCCAGGTGGTTGTTGTGGCCTATTTATTGACCACCATCAAAAGGTAAATTTTATTCAACAAGGAAGTTGCTAAAATGAACAGTATAGATTCATTTGAGGGAAAGGTAGACATGGATGGAAGGTTATGGTGACAGGGTTGGGTAAGGTTGGGAGGAGACTCACAGGAAGTTGAATGGGCATTTCTGTACTGTAAATCCTGTAGATCCAAGAGAAACAGTCGTGAAGCTCCCTCCCACACCTTCACTAGCAAACCTACTGAACTTTAGGTGCAATTCAGCAAACTCTCATTGTCATTTTTTCCAACAGGAGTTTATTGAATTCATTTTCCCAACCCAGCCATGTTGCGATATGAACCTATAAGCTGCTTATTCTAAGGTCAGTACCATAACTATTATGCTGTCTTACCCAATTCCTTCAGATAGGTTATGCAGGACTTGCCTTTCTTGAATCCTTTTCATGTAAATTGGGATTAACCAAATAGATATTTGTGTCTGATATCTGTAGGCATCTTCTTTCTTTATCCAATTCACAGAATAGTTAGAACTATTAAAGTTGGACAAAGCACCTTTATTTATAGCTTGTATACGACCATTAAGCAATATTTTATTTTTCATGCCAAGTAATTCAGAAGTAAGTTTATACAACATTTCAAGTAATCAACACAATCTCAGGGCAGGTAACTATCTGACTGAACATTCTGGTTGATTCCCAGCTATTTGTCCTGACTGGGACTTGTGCTTTTCGTCAAAATGAAACAAAAAATAAAACCCCATATTAAAAGGTAGTGCAATTTTCTCAGTTAATTCAGATATAAATACTGTCAGCATTAATTGGAGTAATGACACTGTCATAAACTTCACCAATGCATTTGTTAACCTGAAAGAATGGGCCTTTGTAAGAAGTCGAAGGTCCCGTGTTTATTCATTATTCTGATCCTCGTAGTGCAATGGTGAATGGGGGCAAGGCACTCTTTATTGCACAGAATCCAGTTGCCCTGTATACTTCTGAAGCTAACCTGGGCAAACATTATACTGAGCGCAATGTGAAGTCCCTCAAATGGTCTACAATTATACAGTTTCTCGCCACAGTGGGGCACTATTGAGTGGTAAAGAATACAACAAAGTATAAATAAATAAGCACCATTATTTCTGACAGTGCATTCCCAGTTCAGGAAAATATAGACCACCAGATGAGAAGGAAATCAAAAATTTCTATACATTTTACATTGTACATATACTTGAAACTAAATAAAAGTCCATGATGCACAGATCACCTCAACAAGCCTTTCAGCCCTTTAATTGACAATTCAATTGTCGCTGTAATCTATAATTATAAAAACACCCCACATTCCTGATCTTTTTCTGCATCTTTCCTTGAATTCTGGAAGTGCTCTTGGCATCGCAATAAAATAGTTGCAGATTGAATTTGGATGACTCCAGTATGTGCTTAGTCAGCAGCCAGCACCAATCCCCTGGCATGTCTTCGGAACACAGCCACCTACAGTTTAGTCACACGTTTAATCCAAGGCATAAAGGTGGAGACTTTTGTGTAGACCCCTGGGGTATCCTTTACACCACAGCCATGTCCCCAGGAGGTCACACCAAATACAACCCAGTGTCCTCCTGCTCTTTCACACATCAGTGGCCCACCACTATCTCCTTGACAACTGTCCACTCGTTTGTGGTCCAGTAAGTTTCCTGCACAGAGCATCCGCCCTGTGAACCTCTGCTTGTAACGCTCCTCACAATGCCTTTTTGGAAGCAACGGGATGGCAGCTTGCTGCAGCGTCTTTGAATAGGCTCTCCCTACAGTGGAGATAGAAAATGATAATTGCTCATTAGTTACGTTTGATAGGTACCATTCCTGCACCCAGCATTTCAGACTCCAGACTTCGCCCTGAGGTGGGCAACAGAAAAACGCTCAAGCTACTAAATTTAATGTTTAAAACATTGATTTGAAAGCAAAAGTATATATTTCCAATGGTGGATGACCTCTGATTACAGAAGCTATGTTGGTGGTATTTGTAAAGCTGGGCAATGGGAGCACGGGCTTCTAAAATTCGATAAGGTTTCTCTTGGTAGCTGCAGAGGACGTTTGGTATATTTCAAAGAGAAGAGGTGCAAACAGCCCTTTTCAGATGTCAATGTCATTTCCATGGAAGTTCATTTAGTTTGTTGCCACCATAGTTATGGTGGGAGACCAGTAGAACCCCCCCCCCCCCCCAACAAATTTCAGAGCCAATAGTCTCGTCAGCACTTTCAACTGAAAAGCATGATCTGCTGAGTGATTAGTGCATAGAGGTCACATCCCCAAACATAAGACCTCAAATTTATGAAGTGGAAAATTCATATGGAGTGTGATTGCATCTTTTGAGGTTGGAGTTAAGATATAAGTTCAGTGTTCAAGAATTACTGGAGATATCTCCAGATCTCCTGCCATTATTCAAATAAAATTGATACAGCCTCTGAAGAAAGAGCATAAATGTCTGTTGTCAACCCATGTTCAAATGGACAAAAGAGCTGAACTCCAGAGGTAAGGAGAGAGTGACTGCCCTACCATCTACAAGGTGGACTGCAGGAACTCGCCAAGGCTCCTTAGGAAGCACCTTCCAAACCCATGGCCACTATCGTCTAGGAGAACAAGGGTGGCAGATACATGG
The DNA here is from genome assembly GCF_047496885.1 of Scyliorhinus torazame. Taxonomy (NCBI): domain Eukaryota; kingdom Metazoa; phylum Chordata; class Chondrichthyes; order Carcharhiniformes; family Scyliorhinidae; genus Scyliorhinus; species Scyliorhinus torazame. Next base: position 125,339,038 of record NC_092709.1, read on the forward strand.
GCACACCACCACCTGGAAGTTCCCCTCCAAATCACTCACCACCCTGACTTGGAAATATATCACCGTTCTTCCACTGTTGCTGGGTCAAAGCCCTGGAACACCCTCCTTAATAGCACAGTGGGTGTACCTACACCATTATTCCATGAAGACATATTGATAATCCAGGAATACTGAACAGACAATAGTTGGGATCTTCCGGCTCACCTGCGGTGTATTTTCCAGCGGTGGAGGTGACTCACCATTAGCCCGGTGGGATCTTCCAGTCCTGCTGACGTCTACGCCGTTTTGCGTGGCTCATCCGTCCCATCACTGTGGGACCAGAAAATCTCACCCAATATCTTCACAAACAATTCACAATGCTGCCTCATAGAGCTTCCAAAGGACAAAGTAGAAGAAACTTTCCCCAGAATGGATAGCCTCACAAAACGCATCCTTCACTGAGGAATGATCTGTTCTCAAGTTAGATATTGAGCAAAGGGCATTTTCTCCATGGAGTTTACTTTACTCAGCCGTACGCTTAAAAATTGTGTAAATGTTTCATGGGTGTTCTCCAACTATAATCCTATGAGAAGATCAATGGAAATCCTGATGAAGTGGCATAAAAGCCACAGAATTCTTGTCGCTTTCCGACTGAAGATATGGCAGATAATTGGTAGAACATTTATGGAAATTGTACTTTTGTGCCTTAAACTTTTGATATGTCCTTACTAAAATCGGCAAACTATTCTTCTAAGTCAGTAAAACCAACCAAAAGAAAGTTTTCTCAGCCAATCAATATCCAGCCAGATCTAAATCATCTTTCATATTAGTCCATGGTGTAACGGGATACGGTACCACACCCATACCTTATACTGAAAGTACTTGTCCACATGAATGCCTTGTCCAATAAGAACTTTGGTTTGGACCATGAAGAGAAACAAGAGTAAATGAGAATGATACACTTGAATTCTGTGCTAAATGAGGTTTTTTGCATTCGTACCTTTTCTACTTAAAATAATCAAAACAAGGGATTTTGCACACAAAAGTTAATCTTCAATAAATTTGTTATGATACACCAGCAATAACACACGACGAGTGATGAACGTGACTGAGGCTTTAATACACTAAACAGCAAGCCTCTTGCCTCTGGACCTGAACTGGGTCCGGAGGCGGAGACTTGCCACTTTTATAAAGAAGCACGAGGGGAGGAGCCACAGGCTGAGCCAGCCTGGACAAGTCCAGACATGCACAATACAATAGAGTACATGTAATGCAATAACGTGGTTTACCACATTTACCCCCTATTTAAAAAAAGAATCCGGCGGGGGTGAAGTGGTCTTAAAGGTCAAGTCTGTCGGGGGCCTTGACCTTCCGCTGCGATAGCGTCAAGTCGTGGCTGTGGTGTGGGCGCCAGCTTCGAAACCTATAGAAGTGCGGTTTGCACTCCGTGCAGACCTGGCAGTCCCTGGTCACGGACCTGACCTCCTCGATGGAGTAAGGCAGGTTGCGAGCCTTGATGAAGTGGGAAAAACGGGTGACCCCCGGGTGACAGAGGTCGTTGTGGAGGGCCCAGAGTCAGTCTACTTGTGCGCTGGCACATGCACCGCGGAAGAGGGCATCTGGGGGCTCATTGAGCTTCCCGTGTTGATACAAGATGTCATAGCTGTAGGTGGAGAGCTCAATCCTCCACCTCAGAATCTTGTCATCCTTGATCTTGCCCCGCTGTGTGTTATTGAACATGAAGGCAACCAACCGTTGGTCAGTGAGGAGAGTGAATCGCCTGCCGGCCAGGTAATGCCTCCAATGTCTCACAGCTTCTACAATGGCTTGGGCTTCCTTTTCAATGGAGGAGTGTCGAATTTCGGAGGCATGGAGTGTACGGGAGAAGAAAGCCACGGGCCTGCCCGCCTGGTTGCGTGTAGTGGTCAGAACAAAGTCCGACGCATTGCTCCCACTTGGAAAGGGATGGATTCGTCCACAGCGTGCATCGCGGCTTTGGCAATATCTGCCTCGATGCGACTGAAGGCCAGTCGGGCCTCAGCCGTCAGGGGAAAAGTGGTGGATTTGATCAGTGGACGGGCCTTGTCCGCATAATTGGGGGCCCACTGGGCATCTCTTCAGGGCATGCGGTCGGGGTCGGGACTACATGTTCCACGACATAGCCAAGGATGGCTAGGCGGGTTGGGCGCAAAACGCATGTCTCCTTATTGCACGTGAGGTTAAGGAGCTTGGCGGTGTGGAGGAATTTTTGGAGGTTAGCGGCATGGTCCTGCTGGTCATGGCCGCAGATGGTGACGTTGTCTAGGTACGGGAACGTGGCCCATAGCCCGTACTGGTCGACCATTCGGTCCATTTCCCTTTGGAAGACCGAGACCCCATTGGTGACGCCGAAGGGACCCTGAGGAGGTGCTGGCCATCCGCCTTGAAGGCAGTTTATTGGCAGTCCTCCGGGCGGATAGGGAGCTGGTGGTGCGCGGGCTTCAAGTCGACTGTAGAGAAGACTCGATACTGCGCAATCTGATTAACCATGTCAGATATGCGGGGGAGGGGGTACGCATCGAGCTGCGTGTACCGGTTAATGGTCTGGCTGTAATCGATGACCATCCGGTGCTTTTCCCCAGTCTTGACGACCACCACTTGGGCTCTCCAGGGGCTGTTACAAGCCTCCATGATCCCCTCTCGCAGGAGTCGCTGGACCTCCAACCTGATAAAGGCCCTGTCCTGGGCACTGTTGCGTCTGCTTCTGGTAGCGACGGGCTTACAGTCCGGGGTGAGGTTACCGAAGAGTGAGGGTGGGGCAACCTTAAGGGTCGTGAGGCTACAGACGGCAGGGGTCCGCCGAACTTTAAGGTAAGGCTCTGGAGATGGCATTGGAAGTCGAGCCCCAGTAGCTGGGCAGCGCAGAGATGGGGAAGGATGTAGAGTTTGGAGTTAGCGTACTCTACGCCTTGTACAGTAAGGGTCGCGACACAGTACCCCCGGATTTCTACTGCATGGGATCCGGAAGCCAGGGAGATTTTCTGGGTTGCGGGTAGGATTGGGAGGGAGCAGCGCCTTACCGTATCTGGATGTATGAAGCTGTCTGTGCTCCCGGAGTTGAAAAGGCAGGTCGTCTCGTAGCCGTTGATCCGGACGGTCATCGTGGACTTTGTGAGGTGGTGCGGCCGGGACTGGACGAGCGTGATAGAGGTGAGTATCGGAAGGCGGTCGGAGGTAGCGGCGACCAGCGTACAGTCTGGTGAGCTGGGCTCCCGGGAGGCTGCGGAGTGGTCCCAAGATGGCAGCCCCCATGAGTCGCACGTGGCGGGTAAGGTGCAAGATGGCGTCCAAGATGGTGGCCCCCGTGGGTTGCACGTGGCGGGTGACGTGCAAGATGGTGTCCAAGATGGCGGCCCCAGTGGGGGCGGCCCCGACAGGCAGCAGGCAGCGCTGCTGGGCCAGGAAGGTTTAGGGGGCGATCGGGCCTGGCAGTCTTTTGCAAAGTGGCCCTTCTTCCCACAGCCGTTAGAAGTTGCGTTCCGTGTCGGGCAGCGTTGTCGGGGGTGATTACTCTGGCCGCAGAAGTAGCACATTGGGCCTCCGGCGCTGGCGGGCCGCTGCGCGGCACAGGCTCACGCCGCACCCGGGTCAGTTAATGGCTGCGCCCACGAGTCCCACGAGGGTGCAGCGTGGTCGGAAGTGTAGGCCCCCATGTTCTGGGAGGCCACCTCCTGCGGGTTGGAGAGTTGTACTGTCTCTGGGAGGCCGAGTGTCCCCCCCTTCTAATAATCGCTGGTGGATATAGTTAGAGTTCATGCCCATGACATAAGCGTCTCTGATCAGCAGCTCCGCCTGCTGGGTAGCCGATACTGCCTGGCAGTCTCAGTTCCGGCAGAGGATGTGCAAGGCACGCAGGAAGTCTGCAAGTGATTCCCCAGGGCATTGCCGTCTCGTGGCGAAGAGGTGCCTAGCATATACCTGGTTTACGGATTTCACGTAGTGTCCTTTTAGCAGCGTTATCGCTTCCGCGTATGAGGGAGCGTCCCTGATGACGGGCAAAACCCGTGGGATCACCCGTGCATGGAGGACCTGCTTCTTCTGGAGATCTGTGAGGTCTTCTTTGAAGGATGCGAGGTACACCTCAAAGCAGCTTAGCCAGTGTTCAAACATTTCTGTAGCGTCGGCTGCTTGTGGGTCCAGTTCCAAGCGATCAGGCTTGAGCGATGAGTTCATCTTGAGGAGTTTAGTGTATTAAATTGATACACCATCAATAACCCACGACGAGTGATGAATGTGACTGAGGCTTTAATGCACTAAACAGCAAGCCTCCTGCCTCTGGACCCGAACTGGGTCCGGAGGCGGAGACTTGCCACTTTTACACAGAAGCCTGAGGGGAGGAGCCACAGGCAGAGCCAGCCTGGACAAGCCCAGGCATGCACAATACAACACAGTACATGTAATGCAATAACGTGGTTTACCACATGTTACAATCCACTTTCGCCTAGATTTATAAACTCTAAGCCCAGGCCTGAAATTGGTATCAAAGAGTTTGATTTGGCAGATGCTGTTCACCATCTGCCTTATGGGTAAAGGTTACACTATACATGTCCAGGACCTCTTGCTTAAAACAGGCAATTGTCCCTTTACAAGTACAAATCGCCAACACAAACTGTTTCAGGACCTCGTCCCAAAAAGATATCCGAAATCTAACTGGCATCAGGCTGACTATGTCCAGGAATAACTAAGACTAAGACTACACAGGATTTAACCAAAGGTCCCTTAGGTTTAGAACATCAAAAATGTTGGAACAAATCAAACGATTAGACCCACTTTTGATTCATCTCAACTCAACTGGCAACTTTCTCCATATATTATATAAAGTTTAAATAAACAAGAGCTGATTCGAAAGATCACAGAATGTCCTCAGTTAAATGATAGTTTTTACACTGTAATGTAAACCTGTATTAATACAAGTATCAATGTGTGCTTCACTGTCAAAATGACAGGAAATTCTGGTATATGCGAAAAACAAATCAAAAAGTGACATGAGGCCTCACTGCCTGCTTTATAAAAATGAATGTGTATGCATAAGAACATAAGAACTAGGAGCAGGAGTAGGCCATCTGGCCCCTCGAGCCTGCTCCACCATTCAATGAGATCATGGCTGATCTTCTGTGGACTCAGCTCCACTTTCTGGCCCGAACACCATAACCCTTAATCCCTTTATTCTTCAAAAAACTATCTATCTTTATCTTAAAAACATTTAATGAAGGAGCCTCTACTGCTTCACTGGGCAAGGAATTCCATAGATTCACAACCCTTTGGGTGAAGAAGTTCCTCCTAAACTCAGTCCTAAATCTAATTCCCCTTATTTTGAGGCTATGCCCCCGAGTTCTGCTTTCACCCGCCAGTGGAAACAACCTGCCCGCATCTATCCTATCTATTCCCTTCATAATCTTATATGTTTCTATATGATCCCCCCTCATCCAACGAGTATAGTCCCAGTCTACTCAACCTCTCCTCATAATCCACCCCCTTCAGCTCTGGGATTAACCTAGTGAATCTCCTCTGCACACCCTCCAGTGCCAGTACGTCCTTTCTCAAGTAAGGAGACCAAAACTGAACACAATACTTCAGGTGTGGCCTCACTAACACCTTATACAATTGCAGCAGAACCTCCCTAGTCTTAAACTCCATCCCTCTAGCAATGAAGGACAAAATTCCATTTGCCTTCTTAATCACCTGTTGCACCTGAAAACCAACTTTTTGCGACTCATGCACTAGCACACCCAGGTCTCTCTGCACAGCAGCATGTTTTAATATTTTTCATTTAAATAATAATCCCTTTTGCTGTTATTCCTACCAAAATGGATAACCTCACATTTGTCAACATTGTATTCCATCTGCCAGACCCTAGCCCATTCACTTAGCCTATCCAAATCCCTCTGCAGACTTCCAGTATCCTCTGCACTTTTTGCTTTACCACTTATCTTAGTGTCGTCTGCAAACTTGGACACATCGCCCTTGGTCCCCAACTCTAAATCATCTATGTAAATTGTGAACAGTTGTGGGCCCAACACTGATCTCTGAGGGACACCACTAGCTACTGATTGCCAACCACAGAAACACCCATTAATCCCCACTCTTTGCTTTCTATTAATTAACCAATCCTCTATCCATGTTACTACTTTCCCCTTAATGCTGTGCATCTTCATCTTACGCAGCAAGCTTTTGTGTGGCACCTTGTCAAAGGCTTTCTGGAAATCCAGATATACCACATCCATTGGCTCCCCGTTATCTACCGCACTGTTAATGTCCTCAAAAAATTCCACTAAATTAGTTAGGCCCGACCTGCCCTTTATGAACCCATGCTGCGTCTGTCCAATGGGACAATTTCCATCCAGATGCCTCGCTATTTCTTCCTTGATGATAGATTCCAGCATCTTCCCTACTACCGAAGTTAAGCTCACTGGCCTATAATTACCCGCTTTCTGCATACCTCCTTTTTTAAACAGTGGTGTCATGTTTGCTAATTTCCAATCCGCCGGGACCACCCCAGAGTCTAGTGAATTTTGGTAAATTATCACTAGTGCATTTGCAATTTCCCTAGCCATCTCTTTTAGCACTCTGGGATGCATTCCATCAGGTCCAGGAGACTTGTCTACTTTAGCCCCATTAGCTTGCCCATCACTACCTCCTTGGTGATAACAATCCTCTCAAGGTCCTCACCTGTCATAGCCTCATTTCCATCAGTCACTGGAATGTTATTTGTGTCTTCCACTGTGAAGACCGACCCAAAAAACCTGTTCAGTTCCTCAGCCATTTCCTCATCTCCCATTATTAAATCTCCCTTCTCATCCTCTAAAGGACCAATATTTACCTTAGCCACTCTTTTTTGTTTTATGTATTTGTAGAAACCTTTACTATCTATTTTTATATTCTGAGCAAGTTTACTTTCATAATCTATCTTCCTCTTCTTTATAGCTTTTTTAGTAGCTTTCTGTTGCCCCCTATAGATTTCCCAGTCCTCTAGCCTCCCACTAATCTTTGCTACTTTGTATGTTTTTTCCTTCAATTTGATACTCTCCCTTATTTCCTTAGATATCCACGGTCGATTTTCCCTCTTTTTACCGTTTCCTTTTTGTTGGTATAAACCTTTGCTGGGCACTGTGAAAAATCACTTGGAAGGTTCTCCACTGTTCCTCAACTGTTTCACCATAAAGTCTTTGCTCCCAGTCTACCTTAGCTAGTTCTTCTCTCATCCCATTGTAATCTCCTTTGTTTAAGCACAAAACACTCGTGCTTGATTTTACCTTCTCACCCTCCACCTGTATTTTAAATTCCACCATATTGTGATCGCTCCTTCCGACAGGATCCCTAACTATGAGATCCTGAATCAATCCTGTCTCATTACACAGGACCAGATCTAGGACCGCTTGTTCCCTCGTAGGTTCCATTACACACTGTTCGAGGAAACTATCGCGGATACATTCTATAAACTCCTCCTCAAGGCTGCCTTGACCGACCTGGTTAAACCAATCAAAATGTAGATTAAAATCCCCCACGATAACTGCTGTACCATTTCTACATGCATCTGTTATTTCTTTGTTTATTGCCTGCCCCACCATAATGTTACTATTTGGTGGCCTATAGATTACTCCTATCAGTGACTTTTTCGCCTTACTATTCCTGATTTCCCCCCAAATGGATTCAACCTTATCCTCCATCGCACCGGTCATCCCTTATTGTTGCTCGGATGTCATCCTTAAATAACAGAGCTACACCACCTCCCTTACCATCCACTCTGTCCTTCCGAAAAGTTTGATACCCTCGGATATTTAACTCCCAGTCGTGACCATCCTTTAACCATGTTTCAGTAATGGCCACTAAATCATAGTCATTCACGATGATTTGCGCCATCAACTCATTTACCTCATTCCGAATACTACGAGCATTCAGGTAAAGTACACTTCTGTTGGCTTTTTTACCTCTGTTCTTAATCTTAACACCTCGCATGTATACATCTTTATGTAACAAAATGGCAAAACATTCTTGTCTCCAGATTATTGGAGTTGGGACATAAATTGGGTGATGCACATCAAGATCCCACGGTAGTCCTAAAAGGACATCCATGCACTGTAATTGCTTGAGAAGATTAAATGTCTGATGGGTTGATCTCAATGGTCCAAGACACTCTTTCAAAGTAAGCTCAAAGCTAAATATATGGGATTTACCTGGATACTTACCCTGTAACTATTACCTGATCTAACTCAGTGATCGGCCAGCAGAACTCAACTGAGCAAAACAGCCATTTCCCCCTACCCGCCAATCATCCTTCTGAGCTCACGCAACTACCTCCCCCCCAACCACCAGACCACCCCCCAACCATCTGTAGCCATCTGGGATGGCCACTTACAACTAGGGACAGAGAAACTCGCAAAGCCTAGCGGGTAAAATGGACAAAGCAAGATTCAGGCAGGCTCAGAGCCTGAAATGTATATTTGCAAGCAATGAATCTAGACAGTATCGAAACTCCGACCAATTAGCATTTGATGGCCCATCTCCACCAGACAAAGGACTGGTACTTGAGCGACCGGTACAGTCCCAGACATTTCGGCGCCATTCCCTGTTCTAGGGAAGGGTAAACAACAGGGTCAGTGACCGCTTGGGACACGCCCAGCCATCCAGACACCCGCCCATTTATTGGTTAGAAATCAAACAAAGTGATCGGGGATCACCCAATTAGTGGGGTCCAAACTGAAGGACCGGCCAAAAGAGCGCGAAAACCCCCAAGTATAAGAAGAGAGTCCGCCATGCGTTCGTCTTTTTTTGGACCTGGCGCCCCGGCAACGACCATCTCCAATCGCAGCACCACCAGAAGCAAGTCCAAGTTCAGCGCCCGCTACCAGACGGATGAGCCCAGCTGAGCAGCAGTTACTCCTACAGACCCGATAGATCCAGAATCGAACAACGGCCACTGTTCCTCTGACCTAAGCCGGGTGCCTGAAGTTAAGTACAGGTTGTCTTAGTCGAGAGGTGTAGTTAACTAGTAGTGTTTATGTTGCATGACTAATCGTGTGTAAATAAAGTATCGTTGATCTTGAACTAACTAACTGGTGTTTGGCTCTTTGATCGATAACCGGTTGAACCTTGTTGTGGTATCATTTGATACCTGGCGACTGTGAGCTTTAGAGTATAGATATCAAAAAAAAGGAGGGCAAACCCACTGATTGCCATAGTTAGAGCAGAGCCACAGAAAAGGCAACAGTTATTGGCGACTCTGCCGGGACTCGACCCAGAAGTGACCATGTCACTCCGAGAGAACCCACAAAGGTGTTTGAATTAGAATCCAAATTGGCAAAGTAAAAGAAACACAAGCGAAACCAGTATCGATCAAACCTCCAAAATTCAGAAGTGTGTAATTTGCATGCGTACTAACAAAGGGATATAAGGTAAACTCGATAGATTTTGTTGCGTGAAACTTTCGGGAGTTGTGTAAACCGGAAAATAGTTTGAGCCGTACTCGTGTTTGCACCACCGCTTTATTCCCCCTTGTTCCAAATTTCCGGTAGAGACAGAAATAATTGTAGGGATGGCCATGAAGGCAATGGAATGTCTTATGCATCCACAAGAGCCCAAGGTCGCAGCGACCAATAAATCAGAACAGTGTCTCGTATGGGAAGAAGAGATTAGGAGATACCTAAAGGGGAAAGGATTTGGTCGGAATTTTGTGCAAATGAGGAAACAGGTCCTGGCAGCATAGGACAGACTTGGTGGGACAGCCTGACCGAAATCCACAAGAAAAGTTTAAATAAGGTTCGTAAGCCGATGGCAATCGTGTCCTGCTTGGCACAATTGCGAGACACAGAGGAGGCCATGAGGATGCTCCGTAGACAGCTTGAGGAGAAGGAGAGAAGTAGAGAGGGAGACATTATTGAAAGCGAGAGCTTAAATGTGCAGGTCCGGGAGCAGCTAGCGGCGAAGGACAAGGAAATGGATGATGTCAAGAGGGCACACCAATCTTGTCTCGCCCACCTCAGCAGCTTCCAGATTCAGTATTACAAGGCCTACCAGGACTCGCAACGTGCGGTACTGGTAAGAGAAGAAACAGAGAACCAGGTAGAACAATTGAGGAAACAATGCGATGATTTGAAGGCAGCCCTCCGAGCACTCCACAGTTCCACCATGGAACAGAGACAGAGTTCGGTGGATCATGCCAAGTGCAGGCAGCAAATTGCAAGATTGCAATCACTGCTATCCGTCCAGAATGGGTTCAGAGATACCTTTGGCCCACAGTTAGATCAGGAAGATAGCCCCGATTGACAGGAACTCAGTGAAACGGCCCAACGGTACGCGAGTGACACAGAGATTCAGAATAGAGCCCCCCAGGCCCCGAAAAGGAAAGCATCCACACCACCGACTGCACAGGCAGCACCCAACACAATGAACCCCATCACTACGCAGCGCAGAGTCACCACGGAAGACCAACCCGATTTTGTGTATACAACCCCATTAACCATCACCCAGTTCAGAGATGTCTGCGATAAGATTGAGACTTTCCACCCCACATCAGGCCCACACCACTTTTTCGAACTAGTGAAGCAACAGACCCTCATGTATGGTTTAGACGAGCAGGAGGAGGTAAAGCTCATGATGTCTAGTGATGTGCCTTGACCCGTCAGTTAGTTCAGCCCTTCCCGACCCACAAAATGTAGGAGGAGGTAGCCTCCAAGACATGAAAACAGCCATTTTAGGTGCCATTGGCTACAATAGAGGAGATCCGGTAGAAGGACTCAACCGGTGCCGACAGAAAAAGGGAGAGCATCCAAAACCGTTTGCTGGACGCCTCTGGATCCACTTTACCGCGGTATTCGGTGAGTTAGCCCGCACCCATTTATCAGCAGACGATACGGCCAAATGGACCCGTACTCTAGTATCCAATGCCACAGGGGCAGAACAGAAGGCATGTGCCAGTTACGACCCCTCAGACCCGGCACACAATGAAGTGTGGGTATGCGCTTATCGAGAGTGGGAACAGTCTATACAGAGAAAGACAGAGCAGGAGAGAGTAGACGCCACAATGAATCCAGTAAGGGCACACCAAGACCCCGCATGGGTAAATGAAGGCAGGAGTAACACGCAGCACCCTAAAGCACAGGAATGTTATAACTTAGGACACGAGGGACATAATGCCCGAGAATGCAATGCCCCCCCGAAACAGCAACGGAATCAGCACACAAATGCTCCCCCTAGACACAATGCCAGACCCATCCACAGTGTTAGCGCCCGAGCAGATAATTTGGCCACAATTGGCACCGATTGACGGTGTTCGGGCTCCCCAACTTGGGTCTGTGATACCCTTTGCGATAAGTCCGGAAGACCGGTAGTTGCAGGCACAGTCTGGGGACACCAAGTAGAGTTCCTTTGGGACACAGAAGGGTCCCAAACCACGTTAAACTCCTCCATCATGTACCATATGGCCCACTACAGACACCATTACCCTTAGTGGCGTTCCAGGTCACCTCCAGCAGGGACACATCACAGCCCCTGTGGATGTACAGATTGGCAATATTCAAACAAAACACTCGGTCGTTTTAGTAGATTTACCCCAGGCAGCAGAACACATCCTGGGCAGAGATTTCATGAGTGCACACAACCTTTCATTCGACCCAGTTAATAGATGTATATGGAAAATGGCCAGAGCAGCGCGTGCCCCGCCACGCTCACAGTAGGAGACTATGCACACAGAATCAGCTCAGTAGGAGAGTACTAGTTTGATCCACAAACCATTACCACGGACAAAACGGTTAGAGAAGTCTTGAAAAGACATAAGGCATCATTTGCCCAGCACAAGCACGACTGTGGCAAAATCCCAGGAGTGGTTAACATTACAGGTCCCCATCCTAAGCCCCAGAAACAGTACGGCTTCCCCCAGCAAGCCGAGGGAGAGATAGCGAAGGTAATCCAAAGTTTATTAAACCAAGGAGTGATTCGACCCGTAGCATCGACGAACAATGCCCCGATTTGGTCATTAAGAAAACCAGATGGGTCATGGCGACTGACCATCGATTATAGGGAATTGAACAAAGTGACCCCATTAGCAGCCCCCACCGTTGCCACGAGTCCCGAGACCATGTTAAAACAGGGACTTCAGTCGAACTTTTTCATGGTATTGGACATTAGCAATGGCTTTTGGTCCATACGACTGGACAAATCTTGCCAGTATAAATTTGCGTTCACTTTCCAGGGACAGCAGTACACGTGGCTGTGCCTTCCACAAGGCTTCCACAGCTCCCCCACCATTTTTCACAGACAATTGGCGAACGATTTATCTAAATTTTCCCGCCCTGAGTGCCTTGTTCAATATGTGGACGACTTGCTCCTACAGACTGAGACCAAGGAAGAGCACATTTCGCTTCTTTCGGAATTATTAGGACTACTCACCACAATTGGATGCAAAATTAACCCCAAGAAAGACCAAATCCTCCAGGAAAAGGATATTTAGGTACGGTCATCACACATGGGAAGCATTAAATAGAACATATATGCATAGACTTGATTGTAAAATTGCCCTTGCCCCAAAACGTTACAGCACTCCGGTCATTTTTAGGACTGGTTGGATATTGTAGAAACCACATAGACGGTTTCGCCATGAAAGCAGCCCCACTTTCCGAGTTCCTAAAGAAACAGGCAGTTTTCTGGGCGGTACAGTACTTGTCGTACATAACCGGACTCAATCCCATAACCATTTTGATCGAGCACACCCCGACACAGCTTTTATTGGACGGCAGACTAAAAGACGGCACAGTAAGCCAAATCCGAGCAGCGCGATGGACCCTACTCTTACAAGGACGCGACATTACCATAAAACAGACAAAAACGCACACGTTTCTGGCCGACAATTTGCACTATGCAGGAACCCCACTTGAGTGCGAGATCATAGCCCCCAAGCACAGCACAGGCCCCTTTGTTCCTAAGTCGGTACCAAAAAAGACACGCATCCGACCACAGACGACCCAGCCCACAGACATAGCTTTGAGAATTTATGTAGATGGCTCCTCCACAGTCCTTGATGGAAAAAGGATCACAGTATGTGGTATTTATGTAGAGGACATGCAGGGGCGTGCTTCAGAAGAAATTGCTTTCAAGTTGCCTGGACACTTAGAATCGCAGGCAGCCGAGTTAGCAGCCATCACTTACATTGTCCAGCACCCCCGATTCGTTCCCGACAACAGCAGACATATATTCAGACAGTTTGTACGTCTGCAACAGCCTGACAGAATTCCTACCCCCGTGGGAATCTAGAGGATTTATTTCCACCGACGGAAAATCTCTACCCTCAGCCCCATTACTCAAACATCTCCTCCAGACAGCGAAAGACAGAAAATATGGCATAGTTAAAGAAAGAAGTCACCGTCGTTCCTCCCCACCTGGTAACGTGAAAGCTGACGCCCTAGCGAAGGCAGGCTCACAACGTGGCCACTTTTGGCAACCCCCCGAGAGTGACCCAGTCTACGCAGTTCAGGTTTCACAGACCAACATTCAAGACTTAGCCCGAGCACAGAAGGAAGACGAGACACTGAAGGAAGTTTTAAAAGGAAACTTCCCAGCTCCCAACGAAAAGTTTAAAAATTCTTTAATGATCCATGAGGGAATCGTTTTAAAAGATGGCATTTATGTAGTCCCCACCCAGGATAGGAATGAGATCATTTGTAAATTCCATGACGGACATGGACACCAAGGGATAGAATCCACCCTTGCCCACCTCAGACCTCTCTGCTGGTGGCCTGAGTTAAAAACCGACGTATCCCATTACTTTGAAAATTGCTTGATTTGTGCACAGAACAACCCGGACAAATTTGCAAAAAATGCCCAGCTACGACACACCCGCCTGTGGACAAACTTGCAGTTAGATTATATTGATCCCCTTCCCCCTGCAGAAATGGATACAAATATGTGTTGGTTGTGATCGACATATTTACGAAATGGGTCGAAGCTTTCCCCTCGAGAACAAATACAGCCAAGGCCACGGCCAAGATCCTAACCGAGCAAATTTTCACCAGATGGAGACTCTCCCGTAGTATTGGGTCGGACCAAGGTTCGCACTTTACAGGCAGGGTCATGAAAAATGTCATGACAATTTTTGGTATAAAGCAAAAGTTCCACATTGCCTATCACCCGCAGTCCAGCGGCATTGTGGAACGTATGAATCGGACACTGAAGGCCACACTTAGAAAAATGGTGCAGCAGCACAACAAGACATGGGACACAGTGCTCCCATTCACATTGATGTTTGTTAGAAACACGGTGTCGAGTTCAACAGGATATACGCCCCATACCCTCAGACCGGACAACCCATGAAGGGTACCGAGTATTTATTTGGACTTGATTTGACCAGCCCCGCAGTCACTGCCCTGACCCATGGGAAAGCAGTCCAGGCATGTTAGAAAATATTAAAGCAGCACAGCTCGCTGCAGCTGTTTGACTAGGCGCTAAACGAAAGCAGAGTAAGGTCTGCTTTGATAAGACAGTACACCCGACAGAGTATACAATCGGACAGCAAGTCATGATCTCCTTATACAACCTCAGCTCATTCCTCTCCCCTAAATTTGCAGGACCCTACTCAATCTCGGACAAAGTAAGCCCCTCAGTTTATAAAATCAAGTATCCGAACGGAAAATCAGGATGGTTCCATGTAAATCAGCTTAAGGTTTATGGAACGCAGTGCAGCCACTTGCACCACCTCTCATTGGCGATGGCAGACAATGAGGACCCGCCCACTGACAACCCTATCCCGCCCTCCCCCAGCAGCAGCACGTCCACAGACATGACCTTGACCCCGCCCCCAGGATCAAATTTCACCCTAACGCTTGATTCGGCTGCTAGCAACAGCACAACTGACGCCCCTGAGAGACCCGAACAATGGACACACAGACCAGGCCCCAGTCACTACAGCCCCAGAGACACCCACCATGATATGTTCAACCCCTTCGAGATGATTTATTTGCCCTCACCGGAACCTGACCCACCATCCGACGATAGCGACACCCCCCTTACCCCGACCGCTCTACGGAACATGAAACATTGGCACCGCGATAATTCCAGTCGTTTGACACAGAATGACGAAATGGATCCCACATCGGCACACGCCGCATTGGCACGAAAACTCTGGGAGATGGTGATGACTCCGAGTCTGACTCCCACCATGGTAACCCCTTTGAGACCCTTTTTGGAATGGAATCTTGAGGTGTCCAGATGATGAGAGAAAGGAACCGATTGAGATTTATGGTGTCCTATATTTTGATGGAACCTGCCCGCTTTTATCTTTAGTTTGTTTTTAAATGTTGTACGTTCTCTCTTGTACGATTTTGTGTGTCAGCCTCACGGATAATTTCTTGATACAGTAATGACTACTCTTCTGACGCCACATGTCAGTTAAAGAAACAAGTTTGTTGGAGCCCATATATTTCCAAATTCTTACCGCTCTTGGAAGGTCACTCAGGCAGTGGAGTAACGGCACTTATCTCCGCCCTGCCTGAGGACCCCCTATACATTTGGTCAGCCAAGCTCGGGTAGTGGAGTAACGGCACTGGTCACCGCCCTACCCGGGGATTCCACCCATTCTTGCCCTGCCACGGATCATACGCACCCCATTCGGAGAATTGTTTTCAAAACTCTTTTGCTGTTCCTTTTCATGTCCGTGGTTTAAAGAATGCACTTTGCCACAACCTTTGCCCCTTTCCGGTGACCCTTCGGTTGCTATCCCCCCATCTACTATTTACATGTCAGAATCACTTGATTGAAAAACGAGTTTGCAGAGGACGGAGAAATTGTCCGCCCACTCAGCCCATCAAACACAGGCTGCGAGAGTGCTCGCATTGTGACACAGAAATTTTTTCGGATGTCTTGTCTCCAAAATGATTGTTTAAAAAAAAATGAGGGAGTCACAGATGTGACGATTCTAAAGGGAAATTGGCGATAAGGAGAAACAGACAGACAAACGAGATGTTAAGCAACAAGATAATAACAGATATTATGCTTGTTCCCCTAGGAAGATACGAAGATACTTAAAGACGGAGAAAAGCATGAACAAAATGAAGACGAACCTGATGATCTGCATCATGATCGTCGTTGGATAAATACAGTTGTGCGCATTACCTACCTCTACCTCCCTCACCACACAGACCCTGAACACGACTACCCAACACAACACCCCTAGTCCGGACACTACACCACACATTGACACAGCCACTGATACCCCCACATGGTGTGAGAATCTCATCAATGGTACTCCCTGTCATACACAGTAGAAGCCTTACTGGTGATAGCCATATTGTGCAGTGTCATCCAGACAATCAGACTGCGGAAATGGAGGAGGTTCTACTCTACTCTGTCCTATGGGTCAAAATATTTCCCTAAATTTCCCTAATACAACACATCTCTAAAAATTCCTAAGGGGGCATTTAAAATTCAAACCTATATTCCATTCTCCTTACACAAAAAAAAAGGGAACCTCTAAATGTCTCTAACTAGACTACACTCATGCGGCTATTTAACAATCAAAAGAACTTATCTTACAAATACAAAAAATATAACCAATAGCAGCATCACATTCCTACTTATCAAATGTCTATGTACAAAGAAGTAACTTGATTAAAGAAACAACAACCGCGGGATTTATTAGGGAGGAAGGGTTCAGAAAGAGTGTGGGGTTTGCTGGAGTTTACACATTTAGAGCCCCTTTACTTGGACTCCAGCAAACCTCACACTCTTTCTGAACCCAATTAGTGGGGTCCAAACTGAAGGACCGCCCAAAAGAGTGCGAAAACCCCCAAGCATAAGAAGCCTGCCATGCGTTCGTCCTCTTTTGGGCCTGGTGCCATCTTCAAGGTCCCAGCCTAGTTTTGGACAATTCATTGGAGACCCCCGGGTGGTTGGGGACAGGGCAGGGTGGTACCCTGGCATCTTAGCACTGCCAGCCTGGCACCTGCCAGTGCCACCCGGGCACCCGTGGGGGGGCAGAAAAATCAGGGCTGCCTTAAATGGATAGACATGGTATTATATATGCAAACATATAGATATATAGCATATAAACACATAGATGTGGGTACACGTGTTGGGCTGGATTTTACGGTCAGTGTTATGCTGAGCACATTGCACTGCCTGGGAAAATTTCTGCGACCTGACCCTTATCCGATTTTTCAGCTATATCTTCCGTTCCCGGATGAAGTGTCAAAGGGTCAGTGCAGCCTCTCCAGGGAAAGATCATTGGGTGAAAGAAGAAATAGAAGAAGGGAGGATATGCCCCCTTTTCGTGACAGTAGCTGTCGTATCCAAGTAAGTCAATTAGTAAATAAATGAGTTAGTGGATGGGTGAGTGGGTGAATGGGTAAGTTGGTGGAGTAGACGATGTGGGATAGTGGGTAGGGTGTGTAGGTGGGTGACTGGGTTTGGGGTGGTGTGTTGGTTAAAGGGTAGTCAGAGTTCAATGCATCATGTTTACATTTCTTCTCCATTGGTGCAGATTAGTATAATGGCGAAAAATACAAATTGTTACCTGTGTCACCCCATCCAGTGATGTAGCAGTTTGAACCTCTTTTTTGGATACGCTCTCTCCTGTGTGGTAGACATACTGGCAGAACATGGACATTGAATTTAATGCAATGTTCCTGGTTTCCTTCTAGCTTTACCAATGCAATGTCATAATCATTAGCATCTGGCTTATAGCCATTGTGGATAATAATCCTCTTCACTTCAAAGCTTTCCTCATATTCCTCAGATACTAATGTGTGGTAATCGCCAACACGCACTATATAATTTTTTGTGCTGTTGCCATACCTGTCAATGAGAAAGTGTAAAGTTAAAAAGAAAGTTTCATTTAATAGAATGTCTATCATGGATGTTCTCCAGCTTAATAAATGACAATGAGCTAATATTCACTAAGCTATAAGAATAATATTGTTGAACAGTAGTAAAATATTATTTTGTTGTGTTTGCAAATTGGGATCAGATTGAAGAACATCATGATAGCAGAAAGAACTGTAAAAATAAACATGCAACAAGAAAAGGTCAACCAGCTATGAAACTCATTTTTATCACAATTAATTACTCTTATAAACTGAAAGATTTGATTGTATCACACGCTTAAGATGCGTTCCTATTGGATGCTTTGTTAGGTCACAGGCGATTGATGTTCATGTAGCAGTTCTGGATTCACACATTGCTACAACCAGCTCCTTTATTTTGACAGTAAAATCATAGACCCATATATATTTTAATAGGATAATGTAGCTGATTGGAAAGAAACCAGGATATCCATCCATCAGCTGAATGAATAAGCAAGAAAGTCTTTACATCCAATCATTCCGCAATGGAGCATTGAACTTCACTTGAACTGCCATTGACAACAGAAGAATTGAGGAGGTCTATCTCATCCTCACAAAGGATCAAGTTATGATGGGAAAAAGTGGAGTCTTGAACAAGGCTTGGACTTTTTTTTTTTACAGTCACACAAAAGGTTCCCAGCATAAACTTGACAATTTTCCCACATTTTCAGGAGTTTTGTTTTGCTAAACGAACTTTCTTTTCTTACATTTCTAATGATATTTATTTTCTTGTTCACACTGGAAGTCTCCTTTTGACACACAATTAACCCAGCTGAAAGACAGGAGTGCCAAAGCAGTCCTTCAATTTGATTCCCTCCGAGTGGGGAACAGACCGATATTCCAATGCAACATCATTAGGATTTGAAACACTCTGGGCGGGATTCTCCATCTCTCCGCACTAGTTTTCTGGTGCGGTGCATCAAAGCCGACAGCGGGATTCTTCGTCCCGCCACCCGGCCAATGGGGCTTCCCATTGTGGGCAGTCCCACGCCGGGTGTGGGTGCACTGCTGGTGCAACGGAGAATCCCGCCAGCTTTCCAGTTTGGCTGAAAGTCAATGGACCTTTTTGCAGGTTTGACAATTTTTTTTTGTGTGTGTGTGGGGGGGGGGGGGGGGGGGGGGGGGGGGGGGGGAGGGGGGGCTGGAAAGTCCTAGCCGTTGTGTGCTCAGAACTGTGTTTTGTCATCCTTTATATCCCATAACGCAACTTATTTATGACATAGTAGAAGAATAATGGAAATCTGAAAATACACATGTTAGAAAGTGCTGGACACACCCAGAGGTCAAGTAGCATCTCCAGAGAAAGAGTAGGAATTCGATATTTTAGATTGATAACCTTTTATCAGACCTAAATTTTAAACCTACTCTCCTCTCTCCAAAGTTGCTGCCTGGCCTGTTGAGTGTTTTTAGCATTTATGACACATGCAGGGATTGTGGAGGAATATTTAACTATTATTGTGAAATCATCAACAGAGAAACATAACATTTCCCGCTCTCCCCCCCACCTCTTGATTCCTTTAGTGCCTAGAAATCTATTTATTTTGTTCTTCAATATATTCAGTGATTTAGCTTCCACAGCCTTATGTGGTAGAGAAATCCATAGATTCACCACCCTCTGAGTGGAGAGATTTCTCCTCATCTCCGTCCCTAATGGCTTACCCTGTATCCTGAGATTGTGACCCCTTGTTCTAGACTCCCCTGCCAGAGAGAACATCCAGTCTGTCCAGCCCTGTCAGAATTTTGTACATTTGTATGAAGAATATGATTTTGTTCTCAACAGTGAACTAAATAAATCTTCTTCTCTAGTTGGATGATGGTCATGATTCTTAATTCTGAAAACCTTTGAGAGCAGAGCTCTTTTCTCCTTCCAGTGTTTTGAGCATCACAGTATAATTCAGGGAATGACTTAGAATTCTCACATAAAATCAAAATAAGCGGATTAACATTGACAACAAAATACAGAAAGGAATATCAGCCAAATGCATTTCACTTTCATTACTAATATTGCACAGTGCAATTTCAACCCTCAAATTAGACAGAGGTATACGTGAAGGTTGCGCAATGTCTATTCACTTTGACATTAGAACCAACTGCACCGTAAACATACATACATTGAACATCAGTGGGTAGAGGGGAGAGAACATGAAATATCACAGTTTGAAAATTGGATTACCTTTTCTAAATATACTAGTTCAAAGATTTTATGCTGTTGGAGTTATTGGATTAATGCAGGAGGCTGTCAGGGTACAAATTAATTTGGAGTACATCCATGGCCACAGAATAGTCAAACAATCATCTCCCTTCATGTCAAAAGAAGGATTCTTAAACTTATTTTTCAACTTGAAATCATCACCAAAAGATTTAAAGGGCTAACTGTCATGTTATTCACCCTGGGGTAACACGGACTGCAACTGGATGCAGTTGTACTTGAGAGTAGACTCCAAACTTTGATGTAGTTCAATACGTTTTATTAAACTTGTTGAGCAGTGCACACAGTTCGCTGTGGGTTTGACACTCTACTAATCTAAGCATGCTTACTATAACTAACTAGACCAGACTAGCTCTGAGCCACGTGTAGAAGGTGCTAACTGATATATACACCCTGACTGTCACTACAATTGTCACCAGTGGAAAGAGGCAGAGTGTTGATGCCTCGTGTGTTTTATAGTGGGAGACCACCTTCTATTGTTCTGCCTGGTGATTGGTTGTGTTCTGTCCTGTGTGTTGATTGGCTGTACTGGGTGTCTGTCACTGACTGCCTGTATCTCATTATGTGCATGAGTGCATATCATGACATCTTCCCTTTTATAAAAAAATGAATGTTGGTTGCTTGGAGCATATGCAACTGTATATACATGTAGAACTATTTACATAAAATGGCGAGTGGATGAAAGCGAGTGGATGAATATATACATAAGAGGTGTCTAGCATGCAGATACAGAACAAAATTTACAAGAGGAATGTCTATAAGCCCAATCTTTGGGGCTTGCGTCTGATCCTGGTCGACCTCCTGAGAGGTGGAGGTGGGGACAACGGCGCCTTGACAGGCGGGATTGCTGCCAGATTGGCGGCCTCATGGTATGAGGTGTCCGGAGGAGGCATAACAACATATGGAAAAGTAGGATCTGGTCGTGGGCAGGCAACTTTGCGCAGTGCCCTTCTGTTGCGCCTGACAATGGAGCCATCAGCCATACGAACTACAAACGATCTGGGAGCAGCCTGCCAAACAACAACAGCTGGAGCTGACCAGCCTCCATCAGGTAGCTTGATCCGAACAGCATCTTCCTGAGATAGCACAGGCAAATCGGTAGCATGAGCATCGTCCGTCAGCTTTTGGAGGTTCCTGAGTTGCTGCACCTTTTGCAGCACTGGGAGGTGATCCAGGTCTGGTAAGTGTATGGCTGGAACAGTCGTCTGCAGGTCTCTATTCATGAGGAGTTGAGCCGGAGACATACCGGTGGACAGAGGGGTTGCTTTTTAATGCGGTCAAAATCAGCTTGTGAGATGAGATTGGCAGAAGCACCCGTGTCCAACTTGAACTGGATACTGCATTGATTTACTTGTGTGACAGCATGCCATTCGCCCGCGGAATACACATTGAGGATAGATAGGTGTCTTGCTGAATTTGAGGAGGCATACTCACATGTAATAATGATGCCCACATGATAGGGGGACTCCAGGCAGTCGTCCTCTGGATCCGTAGTGCTACCAGGAACAGAATCCAGTAAGCCTTGCTGTACACATCGAACGCGCTGGCATTGGAATTGTGATCACCAGCCCTTGACTGGTGGTGCAGACCTGCACAAGGCTGCATAATGTCCAGGCTTCCCACAATTTAAACATCGCCTGCCTTTTGCAGGGCATTGCCGCTTTAAGTGGGCGGTGCCGCAGTTCGGGCACATCATGACGTTGACGCTGTTACGCTCCGTGTGTCGTCGCACATGCGCAGTGCAGTCAGCCAACATTTGCACCTGCGCAGTTTGGTTTTCGGCTGCTTCGTTCTCCCGTTCGTGTTGCGCATGCGTGGGGGCCCGGGAACAGCGCGCAAAATGGCTGGTTTCATCGATTCTGAGGCGCTGCATCAGGGGGATGGCCTGTACACTCTCTGCCTCGTGGGAGGCAAGTTTTTTGTATTCAGCCGATTTGAAACGGGAGTACCGATTTCTCGCAAGCTCATGCACTATACACGTCTCTGCGACTGGCAGGGTCATGTGCTTAATTCTGAGGAGTTGCTCCCACAAGGAATCGGAGTGCACCCCAAACACGATCTGATCCTTGATCATGGAATCAGCGGTTGCACCATAATTGCAGGACTGCGCTAATATATGGAGATGAGTTAGAAAGGATTGGAATGGTTCATCCTTACCTTGAAGGCATTGCTGGAAGATATAGCGCTCAAAGGTCTCGTTGATTTCGACTTCACAGTGACTGTCAAACTTCTCCAAAACGGTCTTGAATTTGGTCTTGTCCTGGCCGTCGGTAAAATTAAGCGAGTTGAAAATCTGGATGGCTTGGGCCCCCGCAGTTGATCGGAGCTGCACAATTTTCCTGGCATTGGACGCATCCGAGGTCTGAGGCCTTAATGTAGAGAAGGAACCTTTGCTTGAAGACCCGCCAGAAGGCGCCGAGATTGCCGAAGATCAGTAGCTGTGGAGGGGCCTGGATCTTCTCCATGCCGCTGGAAGGCACTCGCTGGTCGTCACGGAATCACTCGAGGTAAACCACTTAGAGATAGTAGATTACTGGTAGCATGTCGTGTTATTCACCCTGGGGTAACACAGACTGCAACTGGATGCAGTTGTACTTGAAAGTAGACTCCAAACTGTGATGTTGGTTCAATATGTTTTATTGAACTTGTTAAGCAGTGCAGAGAGTTCGCTGTGGGTTTGACACTCTACTAATATAAGCGTGCTTACTATAACTAACTAGACGGCACAACATCGAGGGCCAAAGGGCCTGTCCTGTGCTGTACTGTTCTATGTAGACCAGACTAGCTCTGTGCCACATGTAGAAGGTGCTAACTGATATATACACCCTGTCACTACAGTTGTCACCAGTGGAAAAAGGCAGAGTGTTGATGCCTTGTGTGTTTTATAGTGGGAGACCACCTTCTAGTGTTCTGCCTGGTGCTGGGCTGTGTTCTGTCCTGTGTGTTAATTGGCTGTACTGGGTGTCTGTCACTGCCTGTATCTCATTATGTGCATGAGTGCATATCATGACACTAATAAGGTCTTTTACTAAGGAAAAATGATATGTACCTTAAAATGTCAGTATATTAACAAGAATAGACTGTTTCATAGCTGCAAGTTGAATATATAGAGAAAACATTGTCTGCATTTTCCCATGTTATAAAAATAAAATTGCTTTGTGCATATCAGCAGGCCAACCTAACAGATGGGAATTATATCTGATTTTATTAAAGACAGGACATTTAATATATTTGAGACCGTAGTGTCTGTACATAAAATAAGAGGGTTGAAAATTGAAAATAGAATTAGCATCTGTCTTATTATCCAGTCAAGGTAAGAGCTTTAATCATTAAATCCCCAATCTATATTCATATCATGTGGAATATAAAATTGGCAAACATTCTGGGGAATTATAGTCTGAAAAGGTAAGTGACATTGGAGGTGGACAGCTGGTAAAAGAGCTGAAATTAATGGCGAGCCAGAAAGCCGACAGCAAACTACTGAATTCCGCCATTAACATCAGCTCGATTGGCTGTGTGGTGTGAGGAACACCACTACAGAGATTTAACAATTATCATATGTTGATACAGTTCTATTTTAAACTTAACTACTTGTTGTGTGGGTCTCCCGAGTATTGTGGAATTCGCCAGGGAAATTAAGATGGGAGGACAGTGGGATTTGAGAGGACTTGCATAAGTGACAATAAAACAAAATCCTTTTAAATAACAAGTCCTCACTCCTGTTTCCTTGCCTAGGCTTTTAGTCATGGGACTGTTTTGTAAGTGATTTCAACCATTTTGGGTGAAAGCCACTTGTACTATTTTGGAGCTCAGACCATTTGATCCGCAATTGCTATCTGTCAGACATCAGGGGCGAGATTCTCCGACCCCCCGCCGGGTCGGAGAATCGCCGGGGGCTGGCGTGAATCCCGCCCCTGCCGGTTGCTGAATTCTCCGGCACCGGATATTCGTCAGGGGCGGGAATCGCACCGCGCCGGTTGGCGGCCCCCCCCTGCGATTCTCCGGCCCGGATGGGCCGAAGTCCCGCTGCTAAAATGCCTGTCCCGCCGGCGTAGATTAAACCACCTACCTTACCGGCGGGACAAGGCGGCGCAGGTGGGGTCCTGGGGAGGGCACGGGGCGATCTGGCCCCGGGGGGTGCCCCCACGGTGGCCTGGCCTGCGATATGGGCCCACCGATCCGCGGGCGGGCCTGTGCCGTGGGGGCACTCTTTTCCTTCCGCCTTCGCCACGGTCTCCACCATGGCGGAGGTGGAAGAGACTCCCTCCACTGCGCATGAGCGTGAATGCCGTCAGCGGCCGCTAACGCTCCCGCGCATGCGCTGCCGGAGATGTCATTTCCACGCCAGCTGGCGTGGCACCAAAGGCCTTTTCCGCCAGCTGGCGGGGCGGAAATTAGTCCGGCGCGGGCCTAGCCCCTTAAGGTTGGGGCTCAGCCCCCCAAGATGCGGAGCATTCCGCACCTTTGGGGCGGCGCGATGCCCGACTGATTTGCGCCGTTTTGGGCGCCAGTCGGCGGACATCGCGCCGATACCGGAGAATTTCGCCCCAGCTTGGTCTAGGCGCTGCTAACGCTAATTGGTCTCAAATGCGGAACAAAATGATTAGCAGCAGCAACTGCAACTGGGACGTTCCCGTCAACGTACCACACTACTGGAGAGAGCAAGCTCAGAGGTCCAATCCACAGGGGGCAATGCTCCCAACACTAGTGTTTACAGGCAGAAATGGACATGGCCATGGAGCAGCATTTCAGGGGGCTGAGAGTATTGGATCGGGTTGCAGTCTCCAGGAAGTAACCCTTCTGCCAAGCTGAACATAATAATAATCACTTGTCACAAGTAGGCTTCAATGAAGTTACTGTGAAAAGCCCCTAGTCGCCACATTCTGGCCCCTGTCCGGGGAGGCTGGTACGGGAATTGACCCTGCGCTGCAGGCTGTGTTCTGCATTACAAGCCAGCAATTTAGTCCACTGTGTTAAACCAGCCCCTCATATGAACATGTTTCACCATTAACTGTTACAGTCAGCACCATCCTTATTTCTTCACCTCTGCTTCTATCCAGGGACCTGCGGCAGATTTTTCAGAATCTTGCAATTTGCCCACAAATAATTCTCATGGGTGACTGGTTTTCTAGGACCGGAGCTTAGGTGCACTTTTAAACTAATGAGGCCAGATTGAGTTTGCTTTTTTGGCTCTGGCTGGTTTCTCTGAGGGCCAGGACATCATTGACTGGACACTTGTGGCAATTAAGGTGCCACCGGATCACACTGGAGACTTCATTAACCTCAAAGCTTTCCACTCCATCCACATTCAGCAAACACACAGCCACAGAATGATTATCATGTATGTCTGTTGCATGATGCTTTTATTCTGTGCTAGCAAAGCCTTGCTAACAACTTGAAACAGAGTCAGTGGATAGCTCCTAAGAAACATGGGCTACCCTGTGAACATGTGGCTGTTGGTACCCATTAAGAATCTAACCAATGATGTCCAGGAGAGATCCAGTCAAAGCCACCTGACCACCAGAGCTGGCATTGAACCATCAGAATGTTGACAACTCACTTTAGGTGCTTCAACACATCTAGGGGGCTGTTGTGTTATTGATACATTGGGGTTATTTACTTTCCAGGACACAAGGCTACAATTACTCCTAAGGAATTGGGTAAACATATTGTGGGCTCATTTATTAAGACTAGGCACATGAGAACAGTTATACATTAGTGTAAAGCTTGAAGACAACAGAGCTGTGTGTGTGTGTGTGCTCTGCAAAAACAGAAGTGAAACTAAGATTGGATCACACAACACATTTAATGTCATGCTGATATCCTTTGAAGGCCTATTATAATAGGGGACACCCTTTGGTAAGCAGCAGCCCAGGTATCCCAAATGGCAGTTGTCAGTTGTCACAACATAGTGCAGCAGTGAGGACTGGTCGTCAGGAAGAGGAAGGTGCTGAACATAAGACCTTTTCTGGCAGAGGAGAAGAAGCAACATGAGGAGCAGGAGAAAGAGGAGTGTGGTACGGCAACAGCATCAGCTGTGCATCTAGCTGCCTGAGTTTCTCAGTATGTCCTGATTCAGATACGAGCCAACTGACAGTTCAATAGATTTAAAATCAGCGCTGGGCGTCTCAGCAGACTCACTCTCAACGTTTAAACCAAGATGGCAGGTCACCACCCCAGAGTAAAGTTCCACCCACTGAGTTGAGTAATTTAAAACCAATTCAAGTGTGCTTATACAAACAGCATAATAGTGCTGGTAATTTTCCTATCACTTTTATGAAGGCCATCAGAAATGGAAAATGGGGGTAACAACCAAATTGTATAAATATATATGCTACTGTTATTGGCATTGAGGTTAAGCTACACCAGTATGTGGTCTCGGGAATCTTTACCTGGCTGAAAATCCACACTTTGATGAGTACCAAAGTTCGCTAAATGTTTATTACTCATTCTCTGCAAAATTAATATTTAAAATAAATTGCATTTCATCTTTAAAATATATTTAAATAGCAACTGATTTGATCTGCAAACCTGCTTGGGGCTCACCTTCAGCTCCCTTTGTTGGCTTGAGGTTAGTTCGAGTAATGGAGTTGATAGTCAGCCTATCTTTCACCTGGGATTTGAGATTAGGATTCAGGTAGGTAGGTGTGAGTATATAAATGCAGCCTGCTCAGCCCAACTACATGTAAAATAGGGGCAGCAGAAGTACATTAAAATTAAATTATGTTGTTACATATTTGAGGGTGATAGATTCACAGTATCAATGATTCAACCTTTTTTTTATGAAGAAAGACTGAACAGATGGGACTCTTGGGTTTGACAGGGTGGACAGAGAGGGAATGTTTCCACATGTAGCAAGTTCAAACCTAGTGGCCATAAGTATACGACTGTCATTAAAAGATCCAACAGGGAATACAAGGGAAATCTCTTTACCCAAGGAGTGGTAGGAATGTGCTATCATAAGGAGTAGATGAGGCAAAGTGTACAAATACATTTAATAGGAAGCTAGATAAGCACGTTGTAAAAGTGCTGGGTTCTCAAACACTGACAAGGATTTGTAACAAACAAGACATGATTCACGAGCTGAGTGTTGTGTTATGTACTCTGGGATAACACAGGCTGCATCTGGATGCAGCTTTAACCAAACGATACTCCAGACCTTGAAGTTAGTTCAATCTGATTTATTGAACCAGTCACACAGTTAGCACAGTTCTCTATGAGTTTGACTCTCTGCTAACCTAAGTGTGGTTACTCTGCCTGACTGAACCAGGCTAGCTCTTAGCCACGTGCTGGAGGTGTGATACTGTAAATACACCCGGACTCACTCTGTAAATGTTCATCAGTGGAAAGAGGCAGAGTGTGAGTGCCTCTTGCCTTTTATAGTGAGATACCATCCCTGAGTGTCCTGCCGGCTCATTGGTTATGTCCTGTTCTCTGTGTTCATTAGCTGCCTGTCTGTCTATCATTATCTGCATATCATGACATCTTCCCTTTTTTTAATGTTTTGTTGGCATATGGGAAGGTACTTACATGTGAAGACAGCTGTCTAATGTGAGAAAACAGAACATAGCAAACAAAACAAATGTTCATAAGTCCAGTCTCTGGGGCTGGCGTCTGATCCTTGTCGACCGCCGGAGAGGTGGTGGTGGGGTCAATGGCGCCTTGACAGGCGGGATGGAAGCCTGACTGGTGGCCTTGTATCAGGAGGTGGCAAAACAATGGACGGAAACGGAGAAGAAAGCGGTTGCGGGCAGGCAACTTTGTGCAGTGCCCGACTGTTTTGTCGCAGAACAGAACCATCAGCCATACGTACAACATACGAGCAGGGCGCAGCCTGTCGAACAACGACGGCTGGAGCAGACCAGCCGCCATCCAGTATCTTGATCCTGACAGTGTCTGCCGGGGATAACACGGGCAAATCGGTGGCATGAGCATCATAGCCCTGCTTTTGCTGGTTTCGGAGCTGCTGCACCTTCTGCAGCACCGGGAGGTGATCCAGGTTGGGCAAGTGTATGGCTGGAAGTGTCGTCCGCAGGTCCCTGTTCATCAGGGGTTGAACCGACGACATGCCAGTGGACAGTGGGGTTGCCCTGTACGCAAGCAGCGTGAGGTAGATGTCAGAAGCAGAATCCGCGGCCTTGCAGATGAGCTTTTTCACAATGTGAACCCCTTTTTCAACCTTCCCATTGGACTGGGGATAGTGTGGGCCGGAAGTGATATGTTTGAAATGGTATGACTTGGCAAACATAGACCACTCGTGGCTGTTGAAGCACAGGCCATTGTCACTCATGACAGTGCGTGGGATACCATGCCTGGAGAACGTCTCCTTACAGGCCTTGATGGCAGTCCGAGATGTGAGGTCTGAGACCTTCACAACTTCAGGGTAGTTGGTGAAATGGTCAATAATCAACACGTAGTCACGACCATTTACATGAAAGAGGTCGATGCCAACCTTGGACCACGGGGAGGTCTCGATTTCATGCTGCTGGAGCGTCTCCTTGCTCTGCGCTGGCTGGAAGCATTGACAGGTCGCACAGTTGAGGACCATGTTCAAGATGTCCTGGCTAATACCGGGTCAGTAGACAGCCTGCCTGGCTCTGCGTCTGCACTTCTCGATGCCCAGGTGACCCTCATGGATTTGGTGGAGCACCAAGCTCTGGAGACTGAGTGGAATGACAATCCGGTCCAGCTTGAGAAGGATACCATCAATCACCATCAGGTCGTCCTTTACATTGTAAAATTGAGGGCACTGCCCTTTCTGCCAGCCATTGTGGTGCATGGCACGCTGCAAGAGGGGGTCTTTGGCTGTTTTTTCGTTGATACGAACCACCTTCTCATCAGACACCGGGAGGGTGCTAGCAGACAGCTGCACCTGTGATTCAATCTGCCGGATGATTTCCAGCGGTTCACTAGACAATGTGATGGAGCGGGACAATGCATCAGCGATGATGAGCTCCTTGCCAGGTGTGTAAACTAAGTTAAAGTCGTACCTTATGAGTTTGAGGAGGATGCGCTGCAACTGAGGCGTCATGTCGTTCAGGTCCTTGTGGATAATGTGGACCAGAGGCCTGTGATCTGTCTCGACAGTGAATGTCGGCAGGCCGTAGACATAGTCGTGAAACTTGAGAATGCCAGTGAGAAGACCCAGGCATTCCTTCTCTATTTGCGCATACCTTGTTTCGGTGGGCGTCATGGCCCTCGATGCGTAGACTACCGGTGCCAAGGTGAAGTGTCATCGCGTTGAAGCAGCACCACACCGATGCCATCCTAGCTCGCATCTGTTGAGATCTTTGTCTCCCTGTCTGGGTCGAAAAATGCCAAGACGGGTGCAGTGGTGAGCTTGGCTTTCAGCTCCAACCACTCTGCCTGATGTGCTGTCTTCCATTCAAAGGCAGCGGACTTTTTCACCAGGTTTCATAGGGCCGTGGTGTGTGAGGCCATGTTTGGGATGAACTTGCCCAGAAAATTGATCATTACCAGGAAGTGAAATACCGCCTTCTTGTCTTCCGGGACCTTCATGGCTGCGATGGCCTTGACCTTGTCTGTGTCGGGGCACACGCCCTGCTGAGAGATATGGGGCGTCATTCTCCGACCCCCCCAGAGGGTCGGAGAATGGCCGTTGGCCGCGGTGAATCCCACCCCCGCCGGTTGCCGAAGTCTCCGACGGGAGAAAAGTCGGCGGGGCGTTAATGTCGCCGCTGCCGCGGAGAATGTCACGGGTCTGCGCAAGGCAGCTGATTTTCGGCCTGCCGATATTCTCCCTTCCGGATGGGCCGAAGTTCCGTCGACGTGATGACCGTTCACGTCGACGTAAATTAAACCTCCTTTTCATCGGCGTGACCCTGTGCTCCAGGGTCACGCCGACCAGCGTGGAGGTGAGTGACGGCCTGGGTGGTTGGCTCTGGGTAGGCGATGGCGTGGCCGCAGTCTGAATGCGTGAGGAGAGGTGTGTCTCGGGTTGTGGGTGTGTGTGTGCGGCGGGGGGGGGGGGCGGGGTGGTTAGAATAGGCTGGGCTCCGAGGGAATGCTGGGAGGGGGTCCGTGCCAGGGTGGAGGTTGGGGGGGGGGGGGTCCGTGCCGGGGAGGGGGATGGGGGGATCCGTGCCGGGGTGGAGGTTGGGGGGGTGTCCGTGCCGGGGAGGGGGATGGGGGTCCCTGCTGGGGAGGGGGATCGGGGGGGGTCCCTGCTGGGGAGGGGGATG
Source organism: Scyliorhinus torazame (assembly GCF_047496885.1). Classification (NCBI taxonomy): domain Eukaryota; kingdom Metazoa; phylum Chordata; class Chondrichthyes; order Carcharhiniformes; family Scyliorhinidae; genus Scyliorhinus; species Scyliorhinus torazame. The sequence continues at coordinate 125,369,292 of NC_092709.1, forward strand.
GGGGGGTCCGTGCCGGGGTGGAGGTGGGGGGGGTCCGTGCCGGGGAGGGGGATGGGGGGTTCCGTGCCGGGGTGGAGGTTGGGGGGGGTCCGTGCCGGGGAGGGGGATGGGGGGGTCCGTGCCGGGGTGGAGGTTGGGGGGGTCCGTGCCGGGGTGGAGGTTGGGGGGGGGTCCGTGTCGGGGAGGGGGATGGGGGGGGGGTCCCTGCTGGGGAGGGGGATGGGGGGGGTCCCTGCTGGGGAGGCGGATGGGGGGTCCGTGCCGGGGTGGAGGTAGGGGGGGGGTCTGTGCCGGGGAGGGTGATGGGGGGGTCCGTGCCGGGGTGGAGGTTGGGGGGGGTCCGTGCCGGGGTGGAGGTTGGGGGGGGGGTCCGTGCCGGGGAGGGGGATGGGGGGGGTCCCTGCTGGGGAGGGGGATGGGGGGGGGTCCCTGCTGGGGAGGCGGATGGGGGGTCCGTGCCGGGGTGGAGGTAGGGGGGGGGTCCGTGCCGGGGAGGGTGATGGGGGGGTCCGTGCCGGGGTGGAGGTTGGGGGGGGTCTGTGCTGGGGAGAGGGATGGGGGGGTCCGTGCCGGGGTGGAGGTTGGGGGGGGTCCGTGCCGGGGAGGGGGATGGGGGGGTCCGTGCCGGGGTGGAGGTTGGGGGGGTCCGTGCCGGGGTGGAGGTTGGGGGGGTTCTGTGCCGGGGAGGGGGGGTGGGGGGGTTCCCTGCTGGGGAGGGGGATGGGGGGGGTGTCCCTGCTGGGGAGGGGGGGGGGTCCGTGCCAGGGTGGAGGTGGTGGGGGGGGGTCCGTGCCGGGGAGGGGGATGGGGGGGGGTCCGTGCTGGGGTGGAGGTTGGGGGGGGTCCGTGCCGGGGAGGGGGATGGGGAGGGTCCGTGCCGGGCTGGAGGTTGGGGGGGGGGTCTGTGCCGGGGAGGGGGATGGGGGGGTCCGTGCTGGGGTGGAGGTTGGGGGGGTCCGTGCCGGGGTGGAGGTTGGGGGGGGTCCGTGCCGGGGTGGAGATTGGGGGGGGGGTCCGTGCCGGGGAGGGGGATGGGGGGGTCCGTGCCGGGGTGGAGGTTGGGGGGGTCCGGCCCGGGGTGGAGGTTGGGGATGGGGGGGTCTGTGCCGGGGTGGAGGTTGGGGGGGTCCGTGCCGGGGTGGAGATTGGGGGGGTCTGTGCCGGGGAGGGGGGATGGGGGGGGGGGTCCCTGCTGGGGAGGGGGATGGGTCCCTGCTGGGGAGGAGGATGGGGGGGGTCCGTGCCGGGGTGGAGGTGGGGCGGGGGGTCCGTGCCGGGGAGAGGGATGGGGGGGTCCGTGCCGGGGTGGAGGTTGGGGGGGGGGGTCCGTGCCGGGGTGGAGGTTGGGGGGGGGTCCGTGCCGGGGTGGAGGTTGGGGGGGGGTCCGTGCCGGGGAGAGGGATGGGGGGTCCGTGCCGGGGTGGAGGTTGGGGGGGTCCGTGCCGGGGTGGAGGTTGGGGGGGGTCCGTGCCGGGGTGGAGGTTGGGGGGGGGTCCGTGCCGGGGTGGAGGTTGGGGGGGGGGTCCGTGCCGGGGAGGGGGATGGGGGGGTCCGTGCCTGGTTGGAGGTTGGGGGGGGTCCGAGCCGGGGTGGAGGTTGGGGGGGGGGGGGGTCCGTGCCGGGGTGGAGTTTGGGGGGTGGTTCCGTGCCGGGGAGGGGGATGGGGGGGTCCGTGCCGGGTTGGAGGTGTCCAAGCCGGGGTGGAGGTTGGGGGGGGGGGGTCCGTGCCGGGGTGGAGGTTGGGGGGGGGGGTCCGTGCTGGGGAGGGGGATGGGAGGGCAAGTGAGTTGGTCCACCTGGCCAGGTGCCAGCCTCCAACAGTTGGACCCATGCAGTCCATGCCACCTGGCTGGGGGGAGGAGGGGATATGGGCAATGATGACATGTCGTCGTTCCCCTCCCCCCACCAGGCCGTCATGTTTTCAGATCATCCAGCGATGTTGGCCGCCGTGGCGGCAGCCGCTCATGTCTATGTTGCCCTGGATGAGGAGGAGGAGCGTGCCAGAGAGGTGGCGCAGGCTGCTGCAGAGGGGCAGGCGGCAGCCGCCCAGGCTGGAGGGACACCCGACCGACAGGACGAGGAGGGGGAGGAGGACCTCGCGGCCCCACGGCAACGGAGGCACCCGAGGGCGCCCCGTGTGTACCGGCCCAGGCAGTCATACCAGGACCTCACGGACCGGGAATGCAGGAGGAGACTCCGGATGAGCCGGGAAACCGTGGCACACATCTGCCACCTGCTGGCACACCTGTCACCGCGTGCTGGGGAGGGGGATGGGAGGGCAAGTGAGTTGGTCCACCTGGCCAGGTGCCAGCCTCCAACAGTTGGACCCATGCGGTCCATGCCACCTGGCTGGGGGGAGGAGGGGATATGGGCAATGATGACATGTCGTCGTTCCCCTCCCCCCACCAGGCCGTCATGTTTTCAGATCATCCAGCGATGTTGGCCGCCGAGGCGGCAGCCGCTCATGTCTATGTTGCCCTGGATGAGGAGGAGGAGGAGGAGCGTGCCAGAGAGGCGGCGCAGGCTGCTGCAGAGGGGCAGGCGGCAGCCGCCCAGGCTGGAGGGACACCCGACCGACAGGACGAGGAGGGGGAGGAGGACCTCGCGGCCCCAAGGCAACGGAGGCACCCGAGGGCGCCCCGTGTGTACCGGCCCAGGCAGTCATACCAGGACCTCACGGACCGGGAATGCAGGAGGAGACTCCGGATGAGCCGGGAAACCGTGGCACACATCTGCCACCTGCTGGCACACCTGTCACCGCGTGGCACTGGCGGCGGACACCCTCTCCCCGTGTCCATCAAGGTTACGGTGGCCCTGAACTTTTATGGAACGGGGTCATTCCAGGCACCGAGTGGGGACCTGTCCGGCATATCGCAGACATCGGTGCACCGGTGCATCCGGGCAGTGACAGATGCCCTATATGCCATGGCGCACCGCTACATCCGCTTCCCCGTGGACCAGGCCAGCCAAGATGCCCGGGCCGTGGCCTTCTCTGCCGTGGCCGGATTCCCCATGGTCCAGGGCGCGATCGATGGGATGCACGTCGCCGTGCGGCCACCTGCAGATAACAGGGCCCTGTTCACTAATAGGAAGGGGACCTATTCGATGAACTGCGACCACCGCATGATGATCCTGCACGTCTGCGCCCGTCATCCAGGCAGTGTACACGACTCATTCGTGTTGTCGCGGTCATCCATCCCCGGCATGTACGAGGGACGCCATCCCCGGCTAAGGGGCTGGTTGCTGGGCGACAGGGGCTACCCATTGCGATCGTGGCTGATGACGCCTATACGGAGGCCACGCAATGAGGCGGAGAACCGCTACAATGATGCCCATGTAGCGACAAGGGGAGTGATAGAGAGGTGCTTTGGCGTGCTGAAGATGCGTTTCGGGTGCCTGGACCTCTCTGGGGGCGCCCTCCAGTATCGGTCAGATAGGGTCGGCCGCATCATTGTGGTGTGCTGCGTCCTGCACAACATAGCCCAACAGAGGGGCGATGTGCCGCAGGCAGAGGAGGGCGGAGTGGAGGAGCAGCAGGAAGAGGCGCAGTCCTCCCCAAATGAGGGGGATGGGGGTAATGGTCAGGGCAGACGGGGTAGACACAGGCGGGTGGCTGTCCACCGTTACCGGCTGGCCCAGCGGGCACGGGACAGACTGATAGACGCCCGCTTCACTGACTAGATGGACGTGGGAATCGGGTAGTATGGCCACAGACCGCACACCATGGCAACAGCCGACCACCCACGCCTCCACCCATCCAGCACCCTCACCCCCCTCCCCAACCCCACCCACCCCACCCGCATGCACACCACCCCCTCCCCCCATTGCCGATCCACCTGCGGCACAACGGGCCGGGCTCACACAGTTGCGGGTGGACGCGTGTCCATCGCAGGCCATGGAGGATGATGACAACCCGCCCTGCGGTGAGCTCCTAGCTCTACATCGTTGGACTATGTCTGACCCATGGCCACAGTACCACCATCCACCCGGACCATCCCTGCATGCGGCTGTGACACTGCAGCGCACGGTCCCGTCCTCTGCCCGGGGGATGTTGATGGCGGCCCAGGGGGAAGGGGGCAGACTCACCTGGGGCTGAGGTAAGACCACCCCTCACACACACACTTGCGCTCAACGTACATGACACCCCCGCACACTTTGGACAGAGCACAAAGGCAGCTTCTGTGGGTGTAACATTGACTTTAATAACCAAAGGAGTTCATGCACGTGCCCTAGCCCCTAAAACTCACCTGTGCCCTGCAACCGTGCCAACTTACTCAGTGTCTAATTGTTTGGCCTTACGGGCCCTTTGACTACGTCTACGTGGTTCCCCAGACGGTACAGCAGAACTGGAGGTGGACTCCTGTGATTCCTGCCCTCTGACACTGGATCCCTTTGGCGGCCGTTTCCTGGGGCGTCCTGGCCTAGATGGGCCAGGCTGCGGCCCGGGCGACTGGGATGGCGAGCTGCCAGCCTGTCCTGCCCGTTGCCCACCCGATGCACCTGGGACGGAAGGGGGGGAGTCCGAGGTGTCGCGGTGTACCGGGACCTCCCCTACAGAGGGAGCCGGGACGGACCACACCACCTCCTCCTCCCTCGGGGTGCCCGATGGCCCCCAGGCCTCTACATGGGTGGGGGATGCGAACGGACTGGCCATCCGACGCCCCCCCCGACATCTGGCGCTGCCAGTCCTGGAGGCCCGTGCTGGTATCGACAGGGGTCTGCAGGTTTGCAGCCATGGAGCCCAGGGGGTTGGCAAACCCTGTCTGTGACAGTGCGACGCAAGAGGCGGAGTGTGAGTGCCTCATGCCTTTTATAGTGAGATACCACCCCTGAGTGTCCTGCCTGCTCATTGGTCATGTCCTGTTCGCTGTGTTCATTAGCCGCCTGTCTGTGCCTGTCTGTATATCGTTATCTGCATGTCTGCATATCATGACACTGAGCAGCTGGTCCATGCTTGTACTCTTCAGGGAGCATTCCCCCGCACCTGACGCGTGACCTTTTTTGTAGCCATGTCATCACGTGACCACTCGGTCTACATGCATGATGGAGATAATTAAGATTACTCCTCACCATACTTCGCTATGCCATTTATTTTAAATTCATTTTATTATGTAACTTTTATTTTAGCTAAAACTATCAAAACTAGTCCATTTTTCTCAAAGGGAACTAGAAACATATTCCTTACAGATCCTTATGCCTGAATCCCACCATTCATTTTGGGAGTTGGAGCAACTATATACAGGGCAGTTTTCATTTCCCCCAAATATCAACCTGTTGCTATGTTCTGGTTAATCTTGGATGTTTAGGAATATGTAAAATTACAATACTTTAACTACCAAACAACAAGAACAAAGAAAATTACAGCACAGGAACAGGTGCTTCGACCCTCCCAGCCTGTGCCGATCCAGATCCTTTATCGAAACCGGTCTTCTATTTTCCAAGGATCTACTTCCCTCTGTTCCCCGCCGTTCATATATCTGTCGAGTTGCATCTTAAATGATGCTATCGTGCCCGCCTCTACCACCTCCGCTGGCAAGGCGTTCCAGGCACCCAACACCCTCTGTGTAAAAAACGTTCCACGCACATCTCCCTTAAACTTTCCCTCTCTCACCTTGATATTGTGACCCCTTGTAATTGACACCCCCACTCTTGGAAAAAGCTTGTTGCTATCCACCATGTCCATACCTCTCATAATTTTATTGACCTCAATCAGGTCCCCCCTCAACCTCCGTCTTTCCAACAAAAACAATCCTAATCTACTCAACCTTTCTTCATAGCTAGCAGCCTCCATGCCAGGCAACATCCTGGTGAACCTCCTCTGCACCCTCTCTAAAGCAGCCACATCCTTCTGGTAATGTGGCGACCAGAATTGCATGCAGTATTCCAAATGTGGCCTAACCAAAGTCCTATACAACTGTAACAGGCAGCACGGTAGCACAGTGGATAGCATTGTGGCTTCACAGCGCCAGGGTCCCAGGTTCGATTCCCCACTGGGTCACTGTCTGTGCGGAGTCTGCATATTCTCCCCATGTCTGCGTGGGTTTTCTCCGGGTGCTCCGGTTTCCTCCCACAGTCCAAAGACGTGCAGGTTAGGTGGTTTGGCCATGCTAAATTGCCCTTAGTATCCAAAACGTTTAGGAGGGGTTATTGGGTTATGGGGATAGGGTGGAAGTGCGGGCTTAAGTGGGTCGGTGCAAACTCGATGGGCCGAATCGCCTGTCTATTTAACATGACCTGCCGACTCTTGTACTCAATACCCCGTCCGATGAAGGCAAGCATGCTGTATGCCTTCTTGACCACTCTATCGACCTGCGTTGCCACCTTCAGGGTACAATGGACCTGAACGCCCAGATCTCTCTGTACATCAATTTTCCCCAGGACTCTTCCATTGACCGTATAGTCCGCTCTTGAATTAGATCTTCCAAAATGCATCACCTCGCATTTGCCTGGATTGAACTCCATCTGCCATTTCTCTGCCCAACTCTCCAATCTATCTATATTTTGCTGTATTCTCTGACAGTCCCCTTCACTATCTGCTACTCCACCAATCTTAGTATCAACTGTAAGATAAATGAATGATGGAGCAGACTCGAGGGGCTGAATGGCACACTCCTGCCGTTAATGTTCCTATATCGCTGGGCGAGTACTATAAACACATAACTGATTCCAGATGACTTAAATCATCTATGGTAGTAAAAGTTGATACTTTAAGTTTAATTAAATAATCAATAAAATATCTTGTAAATATGTTTTATATGACACGCTGAACAGATAAAGCTAATGGTAGTACTCCCCTGCTCTTTCCTTAAATCCTTGACATTTTTCCTTATGAAGGCGGCACGGTGGCGCAGTGGTTAGCACTGCTGCCTCATAGTGCCAGGGACCAGGATTGAATTCCAACTTTGGGTGACTGCACGGAGTTTGCACGTTCTTCCGTGTCTGTGTGGGTTTCCGCTGGGTGCTCCGGTTTCCTCCTGTCTGAAGACGTGCAGGTGAGGTGGATTGGCCATGCTAAATTGCCCCTTAGTGTCAAAGTTAGGTGGGGTTCTAGGGATGAGGGCAGGTAAGATGCTGTTTGGGAGGGTCGGTGCAGACTCGATAGGCCAAATGGCCTTCTTCTTCACAGTCGGGGTTCTGTTATTCTGTGATTCTCTGAAGTGTATATTCTATTCCATTCGAAAATTGCTATTGAATCTACTTACATCATACTTTCAGGCAATGCATTTCAGATCATAATAACTCATATGTATAAAAAAAACTCCTCATTTTCTCTCTGGGCCTTTTGCCAATTATCTTAAATCTATGTCCTCTGGTCACTGATGCACATGTCAATGGAAGCAATTTCTCCTTACAAACGCTGAGGGAGAATCCAGCATGTCCAATTCATCTAACAGCACGAGCGGGGTTCTCTGATCCTGAGGCTAAGTGTTGACGCTGTCTGAAACGCTGTCACCTCAACACGGCCTCAGGATCAGCAATTCTGGCCCCTACAGGGGATAAGCACGGAACTGGAGCAGTTCACGCCGCTCCAGTTGCTGATCCCGGCGTCAAATGGGCACCGCGGGATCCGCGCATGCGCAGTGGCACTGGCGCCAACGCGCGCATGCGCAGTGGCTTCCTTCAACGCAGCCGGCCCCGACGCAACATGGCGCAGGACTACAGGGGCCAGCGCGGAGGAAAGGAGGCCACCAGCCAGAGAGGCCGGCCTGCGGATCGGTGGTCCCCGATCGCGGGCCAGGCCACATCGGAGGCCCCCCCCGGGGTCGGACCCCCCCCCCCCCCACAGGCCGCCCCACTATCCTTCCACGCCGAGTACCTGCCGGCTGAGAGCAGGTGTGGACGGCACAGGTGGGACTCGGCTTTTTTACGGTGGCCGTTCGGTGGGTCGACCGCGTTGAGTGGCCCCCGACCAGTACCGCGCCAACCACGCCGGCGCCAGTGGTGCTGTTTCTCCGCCCTGCAGAGAATCACGTGCCAGCGTCGGGGCGGTGTGGCGCGATTCACGCCGGTCGATGGGATTCTCCGGCCCGGCCCCGGGATGAGAGAATCCCCGCCCCACATCTTTCGGGACTTCCCAAGTAATTCCTTATTGGGAACGTGGGAGAGGGATTTCCCAGCGCATTTGATGCAATCCACTGCTGGGAACCAGGACGTTACGGGCCAGTGGCTCTGTATTAAAGTACCATTTTCCGATCATTAACTCTTTTTTTTTTAATATTCTGGGCGGGTTTCTCCCAGCCCTGGGCCAGGCCGGAGAATCCCCACGACCGGGCCACGCCGCCCCGACGCCGGCACGCGATTCTTCGCTGAGCGGTGAATCGGCGCCGGTGTGGTTGGCGCGGCGCCTGTCGCGGGCCGCGGGCCGCTCTAAGTGGCCAGCCTGCCGATTCGTCGGGCCGCATGGCCGTGAAAACATAACGAGTCCCACCACCGCCGTCCACACCTGCTCGCAGCCGGCGGGAACTCTGCATGCAGGGGTCAGGGGCGGCCTGTGGGGGGGCTCCGACACCGGGGGGGGGGGGGGGGGGGGGGGCCTCCAATGCGGCCTGGCCCGTGATCTGGGCCCACCGATCGGCGGGCCGGCCTCTCAGTCCCCCGGCCTCTTTTCCTACACGCCAGCCCCTGTGCTCCTGCGCCATGTTGCGTCGGGGCTGGCGCCACGCTAAATTTCCTCTTAATTGGGAAAAAATTATTGGCAGAGCCAGGTGATGCAGGGGCAGCCGGGGCTTAAACCAGCTGCCCTTCCATCTCAAGGTGGGATTGCGGAAGGGATGGAGAGGTCGGAGAGAGTGGTGGGACTGCCGGGGGCAAGGGTTCCTAATAGTCAAATCTGGAGATGGTGAGGGTGTCCTGGGTGCGGCGGCCCTGCAGCACACGTTGGGCATCCTGCTGTGCCAGCGCAGGCTACATGCCGTGTTCTTCATAGATGATCACAGAATTTACAGTGCAGAAGGAGGCCATTCAGCCCATCGAGTCTGCACCGGCTCTTGGAAAGAGCACCCTACCCAAGGTCAACACCTCCACCCTATCCCCATAACCCAGTAACCCCACCCAATACTAAGGGCAATTTTGGACACTAAGGGCAATTTATCATTGCCAATCCACCTAACCTGCACATCTTTGGACTGTGGAAGGAAACCGGAGCACCCAGAGGAAACCCACGCACACACGGGGAGGACATGCAGACTCTGCACAGACAGTGACCCAAGCCGGAATCGAACCTGGGACCCTGGAGCTGTGACGCAATTGTGCTATCCACAATGCTACCGTGCTGCCCCTAGCAGCTGGTTCTTCTGACCATCCTCCTCGTCAGATGAGGCCTCGCTTTCTTCCTCCTCCTCCAGCATGTCCTCCTTCTGCTGCGCGATGTTGTGCAGGATGCAACAGACCAGCACCATGTTGGAGACCCTCCTGGGGCTATATTGGAGGGCCCCATCAGAGCTGTCCAAGCATCGGAAGCGCATCTTGAGGATGCTGATGCGCCACTCAATGATACTCCTCCTACCTGCTGCCTGGGCATCGTTATAGCGGTTTTCCACGTCGGTCTGGGGCCTCCGGACAGGCACCATTAGCCAAGACCTCAGTGGGTAACCCTGGTCTCCCAAGAGCGCCTCTCGAGGGAACACCTCGAAGATTCTGGGAACCAATGAGTGCGCCAGGATGTATGCGTTGTGCACGCTGCCTGCATATTGGACGTATTGGTCACAGGCATGCTTGACGTGCAGCTGGTGGTCACACACCAACTGGTCCCTTCCTAATAATGAAGGGTGCTCCTGATGTGCCATTGATCGCCCCCTGGACGAGGAGCATGCCAGCGATGGCGGTAAATCCTGCTGTCCAGGCAGGGTGTGCCTGGTCCAGGCTGTAGGTTAAATAGTCTGCTGCCCAGGCACACAGGGCATCCATCACCCCTGTCCCCATCAGTGAGTGTCACTGGGGATCCTCCATCCTCACCCCAGTGGCTGGCAAAACCCATGTCACCGATGGGCTCTGTGGCCCTTGTCCTGTCTCCCCAGTGGGATTTACTGTGGGTGTCCTCATTGAGTGGATCGTGTTAACCCGGAAGCAGGCTGGCACCTGGTTGTGCGGTGGAGAGGGTCATGGTGTGCCACCAATTGCCTCCATGCTTGGAGGCTTGAGTGTGGCAGGTCCTACAGATGGGGGTGAGGCAGGGAAGTGGTTATCTGCTGGGAAGGGAGCTGCAATGTGATGTGGGTCCTGGTGTGACACACAGGTTGTGACAACCTGCCCGGTGACAGGATGGATGGAAGCAGGGGCGCAGTGGACAGACAGGGTTTGGATACAGCTTGTGGTCCTGCAGAGTGGGCTAGCTGATAGTGTCACTGGTGAGGCCTATTGCCTGAGAGGCCAGTGTGCCAGGAGGGTGTCAAAGGCCATGGTACCTGTGTCCTTTGTTTCGGGTGAGCTCTGCTCTTGCCTTTGGATTTCGGCGGGAGCGGTGCGCAAGCGCCTTCTGGGAGGTGAGTATTTACTTTAAAAACCCTTACCTTTGCAGGAGCAGCCCTTTGAATTTCGGTGGGAGCGGTGCGCAGGGGCCTTCTGGGAGGTAGGTTTTTACTTTAAAAACCCTTACCTTTGCAGGAGCAGCCCTTTGGATTTCGGCGGGAGCGGTGCACAGGGGCCTTCTGGGAGGTGAGTATTTACTTTAAAAACCCTTACCTTTGCAGGAGCAGCCCTTTGGATTTCGGCGGGAGCGGTGCGCAGGGGCCTTCTGGGTGGTAAGTTTTTACTTTAAAAACACTTACTTGGTCCCGTTTCTGTTTTATTTTTATTAATATAAGGCGGGAACCGGAAGTTCGACCCGCGGACTTCTGGGAAGGCCCCCCCACCCCCCCAACCAATAAATTCTGGTGGAGAGGAAACCTGAGACACTACACGTGTAGTGTCTCCCACCCACCCTCCTCCTCTAACCTAATAATAAGACGCATTGGTGTGAGGTAAGTGCCATATTATATTATTATTATATGTTTTATTTATTTATTTATTAACCAGATCTTGGTTGGAGGTTAGAGGGATGGCAGGGAAGGTAGTGCAATGTTCTTCCTGCAGGATGTTTGAGGTGAGGGATACCGTTAATGTCCCTGCTGATTTTACCTGCAGGAAGTGCAGCCATCTCCAGCTCCTCCAAGACCGAGTTAGGGAACTGGAGCTGGAGTTGGATGAACTTCGGATCATTCGGGAGGCAGAGGGGGTCATAGATAGCAGCTTCAGGGAATTAGTTACACCAAAGATTGGAGATAGATGGGTAACTGTAAGAGGGACTGGGAAGAAGCAGTCAGTGCAGGGATCCCCTGCGGTCGTTCCCCTGAGTAACAAGTATACCGCTTTGGATACTTGTGGGGGGGGGGGACTTACCAGGGGTAAGCCATGGGGTACGGGCCTCTGGCACGGAGTCTGTCCCTGTTGCTCAGAAGGGAAGGGGGGAGAGGAGCAGAGCATTAGTAATTGGGGACTCGATAGTCAGGGGCACAGATAGGAGATTTTGTGGGAGCGAGAGAGACTCACGTTTGGTATGTTGCCTCCCAGGTGCTAAGGGCAGCACAGTAGCATTGTGGATAGCACAATTGCTTCACAGCGCCAGGGTCCCAGGTTCGATTCCGGCTTGGATCACTGTCTGTGCGGAGTTTGCACATCCTCCCCGTGTGTGCGTGGGTTTCCTCCGGGTGCTCCGGTTTCCTCCCACAGTCCAAAGATGTGCAGGTTAGGTGGATTGGGTATGATGAATTGCCCTTAGTGTCCAAAATTACCATTAGTGTTGGGTGGGGTTACTGGGTTATGGGGATAGGGTGGAGGTGTTGACCTTGGGTAGGGTGCTCTTTCCAAGAGCCGGTGCAGACTCGATGGGCCGAATGGCCTCCTTCTGCACTGTAAATTCTATGATGATTGGTACGTGATGTCTCGGATCGTGTTTTCCGGGTCCTTAAGGGGGAGGGGGAGCAGCCCCAAGTCGTGGTCCACATTGGCACTAACGACATAGGTAGGAAAGGGGACAAGGATGTCAGGCAGGCTTTCAGGGAGCTAGGATGGAAGCTCAGAACGAGAACAAACAGAGTTGTTATCTCTGGGTTGTTGCCCGTGCCACGTGATAATGAGATGAGGAATAGGGAGAGAGAGCAATTAAACATGTGGCTACAGGGATGGTGCAGGTGGGAGGGATTCAGATTTCTGGATAACTGGGGCTCTTTCTGGGGAAGGTGGGACCTCTACAGCCAGGATGGTCTACATCTGAACCTGAGGGGCACAAATATCCTGTGGGGGAGATTTGTTAGTGCTCTTTGGGGGGGGTTTAAACTAACACAGCAGCGGCATGGGAACCTGGATTGTAGTTTTAGGGTACGAGAGATTGAGAGTATAGAGGTCAGGAGCACAGATTTGACTTCGCAGGAGGGGGCCAGTGTTCAGGTAGGTGGTCTGACGTGTGTCTACTTCAATGCCAGGAGTATACGAAATAAGGTAGGGGAACTGGCAGCATGGGTTGGTACCTGGGACTTCGATGATGTGGCCATTTTGGAGACATGGATAGAGCAGGGACAGGAATGGTTGTTGCAGGTTCCGGGGTTTAGGTGTTTTAGGAAGCTCAGAGAAGGAGGCAAAAGAGGGGGAGGTGTGGCACTGCTAGTCAAAAACAGTATTACAGTGACGGAGAGGATGCTAGATGGGGACTCTTCTTCCGAGGTAGTATGGGCTGAGGTTAGAAACAGGAAAGGAGAGGTCACCCTGTTGGGAGTTTTCTATAGGCCTCTAAATAGTTCGAGGGATGTAGAGGAAAGGATGGCGAAGATGATTCTGGATAAGAGCGAAAGTAACAGGGTAGTTATTATGGGAGACTTTAACTTTCCAAATATTGACTGGAAAAGATATAGTTCGAGTACATTAGATGGCTTGTTTTTTGTACAATGTGTGCAGGAGGGTTTCCTGACACAATATGTTGTCAGGCCAACAAGAGGAGAGGCCACATTGGATTTGGTTTTGGGTAATGAACCAGGCCAGGTGTTAGATTTGGAGGTAGGTGAGCACTTTGGGGACAGTGACCACAATTCGGTGACGTTTACGTTAGTGATGGAAAGGGATAAGTATACCCCGCAGGGCAAGAGTTATAGCTGGGGGAAGGGCAATTATGATGCCATTAGACATGACTTGGGGGGGATAGGTTGGAGAAGTAGGCTGCAAGTGTTGGGCACACTGGATATGTGGAGCTTGTTCAAGGAACAGCTACTGTGTGTTCTTGATAAGTACGTACCGGTCAGGCAGGGAGGAAGGCATCGAGCGAGGGAACCGTGGTATACCAAAGAAGTGGAATCTCTTGTTGAGAGGAAGAAGGAGGCCTATGTGACGATGAGGTGTCAAGTTTCAGTTGGGGCGCTTGATAGTTACAAGGTAGCGAGGAAGGATCTAAAGAGAGAGCTAAGACGAGCAAGGAGGGGACATGAGAAGTATTTGGCAGGTAGGATCAAGGAAAACCCTAAAGCTTTCTATAGGTATGTCAGGAATAAAAGAATGACTAGGGTAAGAGTAGGGCCAGTCAAGGACAGGGATGGGAAGTTGTGTGTGGAGTCTGAAGAGATAGGAGAGATACTAAATGAATATTTTTCATCAGTATTCACTCAGGAAAAGGATAATGTTGTGGAGGAGAATGCTGAGACCCAGGCTATTAGAATAGATGGCATTGAGGTACGTAGGGAAGAGGTGTTGGCAATTCTGGACAGGCTGAAAATAGATAAGTCCCCGGGGCCTGATGGGATTTATCCTAGGATTCTCTGGGAAGCCAGGGAAGAGATTGCTGGGCCTTTGGCTTTGATTTTTATGTCATCATTGGCTACAGGAATAGTGCCAGAGGACTGGAGGATAGCAAATGTGGTCCCTTTGTTCAAGAAGGGGAGTAGAGACAACCCCGGCAACTATAGACCGGTGAGCCTCACGTCTGTTGTGGGTAAAGTCTTGGAGGGGATTATAAGAGACAAGATTTATAATCATCTAGATAGGAATAATATGATTAGGGATAGTCAGCATGGCTTTGTGAAGGGTAGGTCATGCCTCACAAACCTTATCGAGTTCTTTGAGAAGGTGACTGAACAGGTAGACGAGGGTAGAGCAGTTGATGTGGTGTATATGGATTTCAGTAAAGCATTTGATAAGGTTCCCCACGGTAGGCTATTGCAGAAAATGCGGAGGCTGGGGATTGAGGGTGATTTAGAGATGTGGATCAGAAATTGGCTAGCTGAAAGAAGACAGAGGGTGGTGGTTGATGGGAAATGTTCAGAATGGAGTTCAGTTACAAGTGGCGTACCACAAGGATCTGTTCTGGGGCCGTTGCTGTTTGTCATTTTTATCAATGACCTAGAAGAGGGTGCAGAAGGGTGGGTGAGTAAATTTGCAGACGACACTAAAGTCGGTGGTGTTGTCGACAGTGCGGAAGAATGTAGCAGGTTACAGAGGGACATAGATAAGCTGCAGAGCTGGGCTGAGAGGTGGCAAATGGAGTTTAATGGAGAGAAGTGTGAGGTGATTCACTTTGGAAGGAATAACAGGAATGCGGAATATTTGGCTAATGGTAAAGTTCTTGGAAGTGTGGATGAGCAGAGGGATCTAGGTGTCCATGTACATAGATCCCTGAAAGTTGCCACCCAGGTTGATAGGGTGGTGAAGAAGGCCTATGGAGTGTTGGTCTTTATTGGTAGAGGGATTGAGTTCCGGAGTCAGGAGGTCATGTTGCAGCTGTACCAAACTCTGGTACTGCCGCTTTTGGAGTATTGCGTACAGTTCTGGTCACCGCATTATAGGAAGGACGTGGAAGCTTTGGAGCGGGTGCAGCGGAGATTTACCAGGATGTTGCCTGGTATGGAGGGAAAATCTTATGAGGAAAGGCTGATGGACTTGAGGTTGTTTTCATTCGAGAGAAGAAGGTTAAGAGGAGACTTAATAGAGGCATACAAAATGATCAGGGGGTTAGATAGGGTGGACAGTGAGAGCCTTCTCCCGCGGATGGAAATGGCTAGCACGAGGGGATATAGCCTTAAACTGAGGGGTAATAGATATAGGACAGAGGTCAGAGGTAGGTTCTTTACGCAGAGTGGTGAGGCCGTGGAATGCCCTACCTGCAACAGTAGGTACGGAAAGGTGGCCCGCAAACCGTACCGGTCGACCATTCAGTCCATCTCCCTTTGGAAGACCGACTTTGGTGATGCTGAAAGGAACCCTGAGGAAGTGATAGAGGCAACTGTCTGCCTGGAAGGCAGTGTATGGACGGTCCGCTTTACGGATGGGGAGCTGGTGGTAGGCGGATTTGAGGTCTACCATTGAGAAGAAATGAAAGTAAGGTAGACTATGAAAGTAAACTGGCTCAGAACCTAAAAGCAGATAGTAAAAGCTTCTACAAATATATAAGACAAAAAAGAGTGGCTAAGGTAAATATTGGTCCTTTGGAAGATGAGAAGGGAGATTTAATAATAGGAAACGGGGAAATGGCTGAGGAGCTGAACAGGTTTTTTGGGTCAGTCTTCACAGTGGAGGACACAAATAACATGCCAGTGACTGATGGAAATAAAGATATGATAGGTGAGGACCTTGAGATGATTGTAATCACTAAGGAGGCAGTATTGGGCAAGCTAATGGGGCTAAAGGTAGACAGGTCTCCTGGCCCTGATGGGATGCATCCCAGAGTGTTAAAAGAGATGGCTAGGGAAATTGTAAACGCACTAGTGATAATTTATCAAAATTCACTAGACTCTGGGGTGGTCCCAGAGGATTGGAAAGTAGCAAACGTGACACCACTGTTTAAAAAAGGAGGTTGGCAGAAAGCGGGTAATTATAGGCCGGTAAGCTTAACTTCGGTTGTAGGGAAAATGCTGGAATCTATCATTAAGGAGGAAATAGCGGGGCACCTGGAGAGAAATTGTCCCATTGGGCAGACGCAGCATGGGTTCACAAAGGGTAGGTCGTGTCTGACTAATTTGGTAGAATTTTTTGAGGACGTTACCAATGCAGTAGATAACGGGGAGCCAATGGATGTGGTATATCTGGATTTCCAGAAAGCTTTTAACAAGGTGCCACACAAAAGGTTGCTGCATAAACTAAAGATGCATGGCATTGAGGGTAAAGTGGTAGCATGGGTAGAGGATTGGTTAACTAACAGAAAGCAGAGAGTGGGGATAAATGGGTGTTTCTCTGGTTGGCAACCTGTAACTAGTGGGGTCCCTCAAGGATCAGTATTGGGCCCGCAGTTGTTCACAATTTACATAGACGATTTGGAGTTGGGGACCAAGTGCAATGTGTCAAAGTTTGCAGACGACACTAAGATGAGTGGTAAAGCAAAAAGTGCAGAGGATACCGGAAGTCTGCAGAAGGATTTGGATAGGTTAGGTGAATGGGCTAGGGTCTGGCAGATGGAATTCAATGTTGCCAAATGTGAGGCTATCCATTTTGGGAGGAATAACAGCAGAATGGATTATTATTTAAACGGTAAGATGTTAAAACATGCTGCTGTGCAGAGGGACCTGGGTGTGCTGGTGCACGAGTCGCAAAAAGTTGGTGTGCAGGTGCAACGGGTGATTAAAAAGGCTAATCGAGTTTTGTCTTTCATTGCTAGAGGGATGGTGTTCAAGACTAGTGAGGTTATGCTGCAATTGTATAGGGTGTTGGTGAGGCCGCATCTGGAGTATTGTGTTCAGATTCACTAGGTTGATCCCAGAGTTGAGGGGATTAGATTATGACGAGAGGTTGAGTAGACTGGGACTGTACTCATTGGAGTTTAGAAGGATGCGGGGGGGGGGAGGGGTGGGGGGGGGGGGGGGGGGGATCTTATTGAGACATATAAAATTATGAAGGGAATAGATAAGATAGATGTGGGCAGGTTGTTTCCACTGGTCGGGGAAAGCAGAACTAGGGGGCATAGCCTCAAAATAAGGGGAGGTAGATTTAGGACGGAGTGTTGGAGGAACTTCTTCACCCAAAGGGTTGTGAATCTCTAGAATTCCTTGCCCAGTGAAGCAGTTGAGGCTCCTTCTTTAAACGTTTTTAAGAAAAAGATAGAGAGTGGAGCTGAGTCCACAAAGATCACCCATGATCTCATTAAATGGCGGAGCAGGCTCGAGGGGCCAGATGGCCTACTCCTGTTCCTAGTTCTTATGTTCTTATGACCTGGTACTGTGCAATCTGATTGACCAAATCAGGTATGCGTGGGAGGGGGTACGCGTCGAGCTGCGTATACCGATTGATGGTCTGGCTATAGTCCACGACCATTCTGTGTTTCTCCCCAGTTTTAACTACTACCACTTGAGCTCTCCAGGGGCAAGTGCTGGCCTCGATGATGTCTTCCCGAAGCAGCCGCTGGACCTCGGACCTGACGAAGGTCCTGTCCTGGGTGCTGTACCGTTTGCTCCTGGTGGCGACAGGTTTGCAATCCGGGGTTAGATTTGCAATGGATCGACCTTTAGGGTCGTGAGGCCGCACACAGTAAGGGGTGGTAGGGGCCCGCCGAATTTCAGAGTTAGGCTCTGGAGGTTACACTGGAAGTCCAGGCCAAGTAGTAGGGCAGCACAGAGATGAGGGAGGACGTAAAGGCGGAAGCCTGAATTCTACGCCCTGGACCGTGAGTGTGACCGTACAGTACCCCCGGATCGCCACAGAATGGCATCCAGAGGCCAGGTGTCGGATGATGGAGTGCCCAGGGGGCACGGGTCCTGGAACGCTGGTGGTGTCCATGTGCCATGGGGGAGACAAGATGGCGACGCCTGAAGATCTTGGGCAGGACAAAATGGCGGCACCCATGGGCCGCACGTGTTGCGCAGAAGGGAAGATGGCGGCGCCCACTGGTCGCGCGTGGTCTGAGGGGGGGGAAGATGGCATCGCCCACTGGCCGCACGTGGTCCAGGGAGGTGAAGATGGCAGCGCCCATTGTCCGTAAACGAGGGGGTGGGTATGATAGCGGTGACTGCGCGGGCCTGGCACACCGCAGTGAAGTGCCCCTTCTTATCGCAAGCCTTACAAAGGGCAGCACGGGCCGGGCAGCGTTGGCGGGGGTGTTTCTGCTGGCCGCAAAAGTAACATCGGAGACCCCCGGGGTTCGCTGGCTGGCGCGTGGCGCAGGCGTATTGCCTGGGTAAGGCCCCCGCTGAGGCGGCCATCTGTGGGGTCCACGATGCGTAGGAGGGGTGGGCCGCGTGGCTGGGGCGTGGGCCTGGATATTGCGCGAGGCGACCGTCATAGAGAGCGCAAGCTTCTTTGTCTTTGTCTCTGTGAGATCGAGCATGGCCCCCTCTAGAAGTCGCTGGCGTATGAGGTCCGACCCAATCCCCGTAACAAAAGCGGCCCGCATAAGGAGGTTTGAATGTTCCGTGGCCGTAACGGCTTGACAGTGACAGTCCCGGACTAGTGGGATTAGGGCCCGCCAGAAGTCTTCTATGGACTCACCAGGGAGTTGAGACCGAGTGGCGAGTACGTGCCTGGCGAAGAGCATGTTCGTTTTCTGGGCGTAATTTTCTTTGAGTAGCATCATGGCTTCGGCGTAGTTTGGCACATCCTGGATCAGCGGAAAGACGTTGGAGCTCAACCTCGAGTACAGTATCTGTATTTTCTGAGCCCCCGGAACAGGGCTTGGCGCCGAGTTGATGTACACCTCGAAACAAGCTAGCCAGTGCTGAAAGTCCTTTTTGGCGTCACTTGATTGCGGATCCAGCTGCAGGTGATCCGGCTTGATCATCTTTTGAAAATCTTAGAGCAATAAATTGATGCACGATCAATTGCACAAAGACGAGAGTTGAATACAACTGAGGCTTTATTGTTCTAAGATGTGTGGCCTCCCACAGCAGCTGGAAAAATGGCTGCTGCACGGAGGACGCACATATTTATACTCTGCCTACTGGGCGGAGCCAGCAGGCAGGGACTACCGTTGTACCTGTAGTACAGGTCCTACCATACATCACCTAATATAGGTGCAACAGTGGTTTACCACAGTCACTGCAAGGCTGAAGAAGTAAGTGGCAGCTGTGGGTCTCTGTGTATTCTTAATATTCATCTGTATTCCATTCTTCTTCTTCAATACAATATAAAATATTGCTGACTGGTGTCCTCTTCTCTCTAGTTTGGCAGAAGGCATAAAATTTCTGTCTAAATATTTTGATATTTTGGAGACTACTGTAATGTGCAAAATAAGTCATGCTGTGCAAACGTAGGCAACATATGCTTTATGGATTATGGAGCTTGGGTTGAAGTAGCTGAGATCAGGGGCAAAAGTCTCCGGTATCGGCGTGATGTCCGCCGACCGGCACCAAAAACGGCGCAAATCAGTCGGGCATCGCGCCGCCCCAAAGGTGCGGAGTCCTCCGCATCTTGGGGGGCCGAGCCCCAACCTTGAGGGGCTAAGCTCACGCCGGACTAATTTCTGCCCCGCCAGCTGGCGAAAAAGGCCTTTGGTGCCCCGCCAGCTGGCGCGGAAATGACATCTCCGGGTGGCACATGCGCGGGAGCGTTAGCGGCCGCTCACGGCATCCCCGCGCATGCGCTGTGGAGGGAGTCTCTTCTGCCTCCGCCATGGTGGAGACCGTGGCGAAGGCGGAAGGAAAAGAGTGCCCCCACGGCACAGGCCCGCCCGCGGATCGGTGGGCCCCGATCGCGGGCCAGGCCACCGTGGGGTCACCCTCCGGGGCCAAATCACCCCGCGCCCCCCCCAGGGCCCCGGAGCCCGCCCGCGCCGCCTTGTCCCGCTGGTAAGGTAGGTGGTTCAATCCACGCCGGCGGGACAGGCATCCTAGCAGCGGGACTTCGGCCCATCCGGGCCGGAGAATCACGGGGTGGGGGGCGGCCCGCCAACCGGCGCGGCGCGATTCCCGCCCCCACCGAATCTCCGGTGCCGGAGAATTCGGCAACCGGCGGGGGCGGGATTCACGCCAGCCCCCAGCGATTCTCCGACCCGGCGGGGGTCGGAGAATCTCGCCCCCAGATTCCATTCCATTTTGCAATAAAACAATCATTGGGTGCACAGTGCACATATGGCAAAACAATGGGGAATTCTTCATTTAAGTTGGACTGTCATGTCAATAAATGAAGAAGCTGCTTTGAAAACAGGGCAGTGCCTGCCAGTGAAAGATGCTGTTCTCAATTTTTCTGTCCAGCAGAAATGGGATTGGAGGCAGGATCAGCAGAAATGGGATTGGAGGCAGGATCAGCAGAAATGGGATTAGAGGCAGGATCAAGAGCAAGATCAGAGAATCATGGGTCAGGGTAGGTTCCTGATGGAGCACCTACTTCGCGAGACCTTGCTGGAGGCGGGGACTGACTGACACTGGCTACCCACCTGGCAGTGGTCTGTAGCTAATTAAGACCAATTATGTGACCACTTGGTGACGATGCCAGGATCATTCAGACAGCAAACAGGCCCCCATGCTAAGGCTGGAAACAGCAATTGTCCAAATGCAGCTTCCTGACGGCAGGCCAGGCCACCAGTGATACCTCCTTTAATTCCTGAAATGACATTTTATTTGTAATTTTCTGTCTATTCTATTACTGTCACTTAGTAAAGGTGGCTTTAAAAATAATTACTTTCTCCTCCTCCCTCCTATGGATTTTTGCTCGTCTCTCCCCTTTCTGGTTTTCTTCACCAAAAGAATCCTTCCCCAACCTTTACCAATGTTGTGTGTAACACTGGAGATGCGTGTTGGTATAAATTCTCACAGTCGTTACCCTAAAATTAATAACAGGATGAGTTGCACCCCAAGCATGGTGCTCAATTGATGTGGACAGTTTTTTCCTTCTCTTTGGAAATCATTCGTAAAATTGATTTTCGCCATAGATTTCCCCCCAAAATGGCATTGTCAGGTTCTGTCTGAAAACCGGTGTGTTTCTTCCCAGAGAAACAGGCAGACTTTCTATTGAGATCTTCCCACACCTAGCCATTTTTTAGAAGGGGTGTCTGGTTTGCGCCGTCATGTTGAGGAGCTGGGCCTAAAGATGCTGACAAGTCCAGCTCCACAGAGATCAGGAAGCCCTTTTAAATTTCAAAATGAAGTTCAAGACCTCCCTCCTCCCCCCTACAGAAAACGGAGCCACCTCCCCATCAGTGATCACCAGCATCCACCCACATCAGGGCTTTGGGGCTCTCCCAATGGGCCTCTACAAAGGCCACGCCCCTTCTGGTCCCACCACTTCAGGCCCCGCATCCTTCAGGCCCAGTCCTCTTCATGTCCTGCCTCCTTCAGGCCCTGCCCCTTGGCAGTGCTGGGAAACTGCCCTGCCATGTCCCTGACCAGCCAGGCACTTCGCTGGCCTCCAAGCTCCCGGCGTGCCCGTCACATCTGGGGCGAAATTCTCCGTTATCGGCGGAAAGTCCGCCGATCGGCGCAAAAAACGGCGCAAATCCGACTTGCGTCACGTCAGAAAAATGGGTCGTCTCCGGCCCGAAATGGGCTAGCAGCGACGTAACGGGACCCGCGCTTGCGCAGTGGTTCACGCCGTGCAGCGTCATACGCGCTGCACGGCGTGACGGCTCATAAGGCCGCGCTGCTCCCCCCCACCCGACCGGAACACCCGACCGCAACACCCGACTGGATGGCTGGCCGTCGCTCAGCCCCGAGGTTCGAGTCACGCGATGTGGAGGCGCTCCTGGACGCGGTGGAGCAGAGGAAGGACGCCCTGTTTCCCGGCCACGGCTGCAGCGTTGCCCCACGCCACAGCCGGCGTCTGTGGAGGGAGGTGGCAGAGGCCGTCACCGCTGCGGCCCTGACACCACGGGCAGGCACCCAGTGCCACAAGAAGGTGAACGACCTCGTCAGAGCAGGCAGGGTGAGCCTCCCCCATATCCCCCCTCCCCCATATCACCCCTCCCCCATATCCCCCATATCCTCCCTCCCCCATATCCCCCCTCCCCCATATCCCCCCTCCCCCATATCCCCAAGTGAATCCAGCCCTAACCTGAACCTCTGCAATGCACGCGCAACCGATGGCGTGCATTCATATACCTGCCTAACACTGTTGCCTTTTACCCCTGCCCCCCTCCCCCACAGGAGAAGCGTGCACACAACAATAGGGATCATGTGAGGACTGGAGGAGGGCCCGCTGATGAGAGGCCACTGACCGAACACGAGGAAAGGGCCCTGGAACTGGCTGGCGGACCTGAGGACCGGGAGGTTGCTGATGTAGAGGTCGGGGGCGTACTAGCGAGTGAGCCACCTACAGCCCGTCCCCATATCCCCCCTCCCCTATATCCCCCTCCCCCGTATCACCTGATCACTGCCTGATGTCTAACCATGCATGCATCATTGTGTATCGCAGGACCAAACGTCCAGGCACCCATCCCCGCAGATGCACATCGCCCGCAGGATGCCCCTCGGAGACCACAGGAGACGGAGAGACCCGCACCCTCCAGCATGCGACGCCCGCAGGATGCCCCTCGGAGACCACAGGAGACGGAGAGACCCGCACCCTCCAGCATGCGACGCCCGCAGGATGCCCCTCGGAGACCACGGGAGACGGAGAGACCCGGACCCTCCAGCATGCGACGCCCGCAGGATGCCCCTCGGAGACCACGGGAGACGGAGAGACCCGGACCCTCCAGCATGCGGCGCCCGCAGGATGCCTCTCGCACACCACGGGAGACGGAGAGACCTGGAGCAACAGGGAGACGACACCCCCGTCACGTGCGGGAGCGACCACCCAGCGACGAGGGGGGCAGCCACAGGCCCCCTTCACATCCGAGCCAGGACACCACTACCCAGGACACCACTACCCAGGACACCACTACCCAGGACACCCCTACCCGGGACAGTACTACCCAGGAAGACGAAATACCGGACAGTGACTCAGAGTGGATGGGTGGAGACGAACCCCCACCCCAAAGTGCCATGGACTCAGAGTGGGACGAAGAGCACGACACAACGCCACTGCTGTCACCAACACCCTCCACCATCGCAGAAACACTCACCACGGTTGGGCACTTTAGTGATGAGGCGTCTGGTACACTCACTGGTGCGCACAACACAGCCGTCCCGGTACAGCAGGTGGAGGTAGGAGCAGCAGAGGGACCGGGCGGTCGGA
Organism: Scyliorhinus torazame; assembly: GCF_047496885.1. NCBI lineage: Eukaryota > Metazoa > Chordata > Chondrichthyes > Carcharhiniformes > Scyliorhinidae > Scyliorhinus > Scyliorhinus torazame. The sequence goes on from NC_092709.1 coordinate 125,392,338, forward strand.
GGGCAGCCCAGCCCAAGCGAACATCTGCCGCCCAGATGGATCCCGGGTTCCTGCAGTTACCACACCCACACATAGATCCGATGCAACCACCGACCCGGAGACGAGCGAAGAGGGTGACGGGCGGCTTGCGGCGGTCGCAGGTGGAGGAGTCCACCCGCGTCCAGGAGCTGGGAGTGGTGCCGGTCATGCGTGCCACCCAGGCCGACACCGCACGGGTGGCGTCCGCGGTGGAGGCAATGGGTGCGACGGTGTCAGACATGGGGAACGGTTTGCGAGGCCTGGGGCCTTCCGTGCAGGCGGCGTCTGTGGCCCAGGAAATGGCTGCCCTCTCACAGGAGGCCATGAGCCAGTGCCAGCGCCAGATGGCAGAGGCGCTCAGCGCCATAGCCCAGTCTCTGCAGGCCATGGCCCAGTCTCAGCAGGCCATGGCCCAGTCTCTGCAGGCCATGGCCCAGTCTCAACAGGCCATGGCCCAGTCTCTGCAGGCCATCGCTGAGGGCATCGGCGCCAGTGGCCATGTGCGAGCCGGCGTCGCACTGTCACAGACAGGGTTTGCCAACCCCCTGGGCTCCATGGCTGAAAACCTGCAGACCCCTGTCGATACCAGCACGGGCCTCCAGGACTGGCAGCGCCAGATGTCAGGGGGGCGTCGGATGGCCAGTCCGTTCGCATCCCCCACCCATGTAGAGGCCTGGGGGCCATCGGGCACCCCGAGGGAGGAGGAGGTGGTGTGGTCCGTCCCGGCTCCCTCTGTAGGGGAGGTCCCGGTACACCGCGACACCTCGGACTCCCCCCCTTCCGTCCCAGGTGCATCGGGTGGGCAACGGGCAGGACAGGCTGGCAGCTCGCCATCCCAGTCGCCTGGGCCGCAGCCTGGCCCATCTAGGCCAGGACGCCCCAGGAAACGGCTGCCAAAGGGATCCAGTGTCAGAGGGCAGGAATCACAGGAGTCCACCTCCAGTTCTGCTGTACCGTCTGGGGAACCACGTAGACGTAGTCAAAGGGCCCGTAAGGCCAAACAATTAGACACTGAGTAAGTTGGCACGGGTGCAGGGCACAGATGAGTTTTAGGGGCTAGGGCACGTGCATGAACTCCTTTGGTTATTAAAGTCAGTGTTACACCTACCGAAGCTGCCTTTGTGCTCTGTCCAAAGTGTGCGAGGGTGTCATGTACGTTGAGCGCAAGTGTGTGTGTGAGGGGTGGTCTTACCTCAGCCCCAGGTGAGTCTGCCCCCTTCCCCCTGGGCCGCCATCAACATCCCCCGGGCAGAGGACGGGACCGTGCGCTGCAGTGTCACAGCCGCAAGCAGGGATGGTCCGGGTGGATGGTGGTACTGTGGCCATGGGTCAGACATAGTCCAACGATGTAGAGCCAGGAGCTCATCGCAGGGCGGGTTGTCATCATCCTCCATGGCCTGCGATAGACACGCGTCCACCCGCAACTGTGTGAGCCCAGCCCGTTGTGCCGCAGGTGGATCGGCAATGGGGGGGGGGTGGTGGTGTGCATGCGGGTGGGGTGGGTGGGGTTGGGGAGGGGGGGGAGGGTGCTGGGTGGGTGGATGGGTGGGGGGCGTGGGTGGTCGGCTGTTGCCATGGTGTGCGGTCTGTGGCCATACTACCCGATTCCCACGCCCATCTAGTCAGTGAAGCGGGCGTCTATCAGTCTGTCCCGTGCCCGCTGGGCCAGCCGGTAACGGTGGACAGCCACCCGCCTGTGTCTACCCCGTCTGCCCTGACCATTACCCCCATCCCCCTCATTTGGGGAGGACTGCGCCTCTTCCTGCTGCTCCTCCACTCCGCCCTCCTCTGCCTGCGGCACATCGCCCCTCTGCTGGGCTATGTTGTGCAGGACGCAGCACACCACAATGATGCGGCCGACCCTATCTGACCGATACTGGAGGGCGCCCCCAGAGAGGTCCAGGCACCTGAAACGCATCTTCAGCACGCCAAAGCACCTCTCGATCACTCCCCTTGTCGCTACATGGGCATCATTGTAGCGGTTCTCCGCCTCATTGCGTGGCCTCCGTATAGGCGTCATCAGCCACGATCGCAATGGGTAGCCCCTGTCGCCCAGCAACCAGCCCCTCAGCCGGGGATGGCGTCCCTCGTACATGCCGGGGATGGATGACCGCGACAACACGAATGAGTCGTGTACACTGCCTGGGTGACGGGCGCAGACGTGCAGGATCATCATGCGGTGGTCGCAGACCACCTGTACGTTCATCGAATAGGTCCCCTTCCTATTAGTGAACACGGCCCTGTTATCTGCAGGTGGCCGCACGGCGACGTGCATCCCATCGATCGCGCCCTGGACCATGGGGAACCCGGCCACGGCAGAGAAGCCCACGGCCCGGGCATCTTGGCTGGCCTGGTCCACGGGGAAGCGGATGTAGCGGTGCGCCATGGCATATAGGGCATCTGTCACTGCCCGGATGCACCGGTGCACCGATGTCTGCGATATGCCGGACAGGTCCCCACTCGGTGCCTGGAATGACCCCGTTACATAAAAGTTCAGGGCCACCGTAACCTTGACGGACACGGGGAGAGGGTGTCCCCCGCCAGTGCCACGCGGTGACAGGTGTGCCAGCAGGTGGCACATGTGTGCCACGGTTTCCCGGCTCATCCGGACTCTCCTCCTGCATTCCCGGTCCGTGAGGTCCTAGTATGACTGCCGGGGCCGGTACACACGGGGCACCCTCGGGTGCCTCCGTTGCCGTGGGGCCACGACGTCCTCCTCCCCCTCCTCGTCCTGTCGGTCAGGTGTCCCTCCAGCCTGGGCGGCTGCCGCCTGCCCCTCTGCGGCAGCCTGCGCCGCCTCTCTGGCACGCTCCTCCTCCTCCTCATCCAGGGCAACATAGACATGAGCGGCTGCCACCACGGCGGCCAACATCGCTGGATGATCTGAAAACATGACGGCCTGGTGGGGGGGGGAGGGGAACGACGACATGTCATCATTGCCCATATCCCCTCCTCCCCCCAGCCAGGTGGCATGGACCGCATGGGTCCAACTGTTGGAGGCTGGCACCTGGCCAGGTGGACCAACTCACTTGCCCCCCCATCCCCCTCCTCGGCACGGACCCTCCCCCAACCTCCACCCCAGCACGGACCTCCCCCCCAACCTCCACCCCAGCACGGCAGGGACCCTCCCCCAACCTCCACCCCGGCACGGACCCCCCTCAACCTCCACCCCGGCACGGACCCCCCCCCCAACCTCCACCCCAGCACGGACCCCCCCCAACCTCCACCCCGGCACGGACCCCCCCCCCAACCTCCACCCCGGCACGGACCCCCCCCCAACCTGCACCCCGGCACGGAGCCCCCCCAAACCTCCGCCCCGGCACAGCACGGACCCCCCCTCAACCTCCACCCCGGCACGGCACGGCCCCCCCCCCAACCTCCACCCCAGCACGGACCCCCCCCCCAACCTCCACCCCGGCACGGACCGCCCCCCCAACCTCCACCCCGGCACGGCACGGCACGGACCCCCCCCAAACCTCCACCCCGGCACGGACCACCCCACAACCTCCACCCCAGCACGGACCCCCCCCCCCCCCCCCAACCTCCACCCCGGCACGGACACCCCCCCCCAACCTCCACCCCGGCACGGACCCCCCATCCACCTCCCCGGCACGGACCCCCTCCCGGCACCCCCCGGAGCCCAGCCTACTCTAACCCCCCCCCCCCGCCGCACACACACACACACAACCCGAGACACACCTCTCCTCACGCATTCAGACTGCGGCCACGCCATTGCCTGCCCAGAGCCAACCCCCCAGGCCGTCACTCACCTCCACGCTGGTCGGCGTGAGCCTGGCGCACCGGGTCACGCCGATGAAAAGGAGGTTTGATTCACGTCGACGTGAACGGTCATCACGTCGACGGGACTTCGGCCCATCCGGAAGGGAGAATATCGGCAGGCCGAAAATCGGCTGCCTTGCGCAGACCTGTTACATTCTCCGCGGCAGCGGCGACATTAACGCCCCGCCGACTTTTCTCCCTTCGGAGACTTCGGCAACCGGCGGGGGCGGGATTCACGGCGGCCAACGGCCATTCTCCGACGCCCCTGGTCTCCAATTTTGGAGGCGGTAGTCATTCCCCCCCACCTGGTGTGGTGGGAACATCTGACGTTGCCAGAAGATTCGCCATTAAGCGGATTTTAAATATTTAAATTTATTATAATGCATGGTAATCAGGTTCACGCCCTGGCTAGGCTTGAACCTGATCATATCAGCGGTGGGGGACGGGCAGGATCTCGTTCTAAGCCCTCCCCGTCGCAAATCACGTTATCGCCCTCTCGCTAAAGTTTCTGACCATAAGCCGATTTGCACTGGGGAATAACAGAGCTGGAAAAGTGCCCCGTTTTTCTTTTCTCAGTTCTGGGTCGGAGAATCGCCGGGGGTTGGCGTGAATCCCGCCCCCGCTGTCCTCCGAATTCTCCGGCCCCCCCAAAATCGCCCGCCCCACCTGCTTCGGAGAATGGCGGGGACCGGCGCGACTCAATGGGCCCCAGGGCCGTCCGAATTCTCCGGGCCGCGATGGGCCAATGTCCCGCCTGTTTAACGAGGGTCCCACCGGCGTAAATAAGGTTGGTCCCTACCGGTGGGACCCAGCTCCGTGGGCGGTCTCCGGGTGCATAGAGTGATCTGGCCCCGGGGGGTGCCCCCACGGTGGCCTGGCCTGCGATTGGGGTCCACCGATCCGCGGGCGGGCCTGTGCCGTGGGGGCACTCTATTCCTCCGCGTCAGCCTTGTATCGATCCGCGATGGCCGACGCGGAGATGAACCCCCCCTGCGCATGCACGGGGATGACGCCAGCAGACACTGCGCTCCCGTGCATGCGCCAACTCGCGTCGGCCGGCAGAGGCCCTTCGGCGTCGGGTGGCTTGGCGCCAAGCTCCTTCCTGCCGGCCGCGCGGAGCAAACCACTCCGGCGCTGTCCTAGCCCCCGAAGGTGCGGAGGATTCCGCACCTTTGGGGCGGCTCGACGCCGGAGTGGTTCCCGCCAGGGTTTGCGCTGTTTTTTCCCGCCCCGACGATTTGCGCAGAATCCCACTCCCAGGTCTCCCTATTTGCTGACTGAGTTCAGGGATATATGTGAAAAATTGCAGGACTAATGTGTGCAGCTCACTCTGTATCCAACTGTGTTAATGCTCTCACATACTGTGCCACCAGGCTGCCTAATGGTGGGGATTTCAAAAATAAATTATTTTCAATTGCCAGTGTTGGAGGAGGTATACTGCAATTTAAACACTTATAAATATATTAATATAAAATGGTAATCTCTGAATATCTAATCTCAATTCCTAGGTTATCACTCAGGTCATCCACATTCTGGCTCTAACATCAGAGTTCCATGAGTTACTATGACCCAGGTTTTGCTGCCTCCCTCCATCTGGGATATTATGGTCCCACCATAGTAAACGACAGTTTAAATGGCTCATCGGATCTGCCGAGGTGTGGGGAGACGTGCCATGATGGGGACACAAATACCTGGCCTCCAGTTTCTCTCCCATTCCTTTCAACGTTTTTGCTTTTCTTGCTGGAATCATAAGATTATAGAATGGTTACAGCAGCAAAGTAACCATTCATCCCATCATATCTGTGCTGGCCCTCCACAGGAGCAATTCACCGAGCATGCCTTCTCCCGGTAGCTCTGCACTTTCTTCCTTTCCAGATAACAATCAAATTCGCTCTTGAATGCACTGATTGGCCCTGCAGTCATCACATTCTCAGGCAGTGTATTCCAGATCCAACCACTCATTGAATGAAAATGTTTGTCCTCATGTCTCCATCAGTTCTTCTGTCAATTACCTTAAATCAGTGTCCTCTAATTATTGATTCATCGACCAATGGGAGAAGTTTCTCCCTATCCTGGGAATAGGGGATAAGGAGAATGCCTGTGCCTGGGCAGCACAGTGGTTAGCACAGTTGCTTCACAGTTCCAAGGTCCCAGGTTCGGTTCCCCGCTGGGTCACGTGGTCTGTGGGGAGTCTGCACGTTCTCCCCGTGTCTGTGTGGGTTTCCTCCGCGTGCTCCGGTTTCCTCCCATAGTCCAAAGATGTGCAGGTTAGGTGGATTGCCATGCTAAATTGCCCTTAGTGTCCAAAAAGGTTGGGTGGGGTTACTGTGTTATGGGGATAGGGTGCTCTTTCCAAGGGTCGGTGTAGACTTGATGGGCCGAATGGCCTCCTTCTGCACTGTAAATTCTATCATTCTATCCACTCTGTCCAGAACCCTGATGATTTTGAATGTATCGATCAAATCTCCTCTTTACCTTCCCTTCTCCAAGGAGAACAGTACCAACTTCTCCAATATTACTATGTAACTGAAGTTTTTAATCTCTGCGACCGTTCTCATTTATCTTTTTTGTGCACTTTCTAATGCCTTCACATCTTTCTTAAAGTGTGGTGTCCAGGACTGGACGCAGTACTCCTGTTGAGTCTGAACCAGTGTTTTGTACAGCTTTAACACAACTGCTTGGTTTTTTTTACTTGATGCCACTATATTGACAAAGCTCAGAAAGCTGTATGCTTTATTGACTGTGCTTTAAACCTATCCTGTCCCCTTCAATGATTTATGCACACGTACACCCAGATCTCTTTGTTCCTGTATCCCCTTTAGAATCGTATTCTTTATTTTATATTGGGCCAAACCAAATGGCCTCATCGTGCCTGACTTGGGATGCGATGAGGCTGTTAAATCTTGCGAGACACCTCTCACGAGATTTGTGACGCTTGGGAAGCCTTGCAAGATCTCATGAGATTTCCCGAGACATCGCGATCTGAACCTTGCCCTCACTGAAGGGATCCAGATTTGCAAAATTAAGTGAGCAGTTAGGCTCACTTAAATATATCTGGGCCGGATTCTTCCGAGGCCCAGAATTGAACGCCTGTGCCTGGGAGATCACGTCATGGTGCCACTTAGTACTGGTCCACACAAACCTAGACCAGGCATAACGGCACCTGCGGGTAGGGGGTTTCCCAGGCCTTCGAAGGGCCCAGGGTGGTCAGGCTCTGGGCAGACCCGAACCCTGCCACTGCCAGGGTGCCTGGGTGGCACTAACAGTGTTCAGACCTGGGATGACTTGCCATTATGTAATGGGGTGAGGAGGGGTTTGAGGACCTCCTAACAGTTAGTTTGGAGCAGTGAGAGGGTCTGGAAGCGACGTTGGGTGGTCCAGAGATCGGGGCGGCATTTAAAAATGGTGCCCCGATCTCTTCCTGCACTGACGAGCTGAGCTCCTTTGTGCAGGAAATGAAGGTAAGTGTGCCCTTGGTGGAGCATTCCTTGCCAAGGTAAAATAAACACAGTCCTATTTGGTAGCGGGGATGTTCTCAGAATTGCAGGCGCTGAGAAACACCCCGCTAAACGTGTCCAAAACGGAACACTGTTTTTTGTTGTTAAATCGCGCCCACTAAAGCAACAAGATGAAATGACTGACAGCAAAATTGAAAAGAAAGTTGTGAAAATTTACAAAATGACGTATCGAAGAAAGAGAAATAAATGAGACAATGTAGAATAAGCTGAACTCCATGAAAAAGCAATTAGAAAATAAGAACAAGCTCAGTGAGGAATTGAATCAGGAAAATAAGAGCTTGGAGAAGGGAAGCTTGTAAATGAGGAAATAACGGAAGAGGTAAAAACACTGAAATTGACAACAGAATCAGCAGTTCAGACAGAGAAAGAAATTGAGATTGCAGCGCCAGAATAAAATTGATGAAATGGCCACGTGAATGGAAAAGCAGCAAACAGCTCCATGCAAATCCAATAAAAGTATTTACATTTAAACACACAAGCCTCTAGATCTCATCAATGAGCTATCACCCCGGCAACAATAAAAAACCTTTATTAAGTACATAATATGACATAGTGTCATAATATGAAACTTTGGTCATGGATCAAGTGGATCCCCGGAATTATTGGCACTGAGACCAGATCCCTGTCGCATCCAGGAGACATGAAGGGAAGGATCGTTCATAAACATGTGGGTCACTTGTGGAGAAGAGAGATGCTCCAGCCTGATTGACCTGTTATAGACATAACTGATGTCTCCAGGGGAGCAAATTGTACTCGAGTGCCTGTGCCAGAAGGTTAACCCGTTATTGCAGTTCCTGTTAATGTTGATCCTGTGGAAGCATCTCAGAAACAGAATTACGCCACTCTGCAAGAAACAGAAAAACCCTTCAAAGATCTATTTCTAATTGTCCAACTCATGTGTATAATGTTTTGTTAAAATATAACACTGAGTAACTTAGTTATTGAAGATTGTATCAAGGGCTGAAAGGGGGTGAGATGTGGTGATTGTCCCTTTAAGGCCAACGCAGCAGAAAAGGATGCCCTGTCTTTAGGGACCAATTGAGACCGAGACCGGGTAATCACCCCAGGGGGTGGAGGCCTCTCTTGGGCAGTAGACATGTAGAAGATATGTAGGGACCAGGAAAGTTGTTGGGCTGATCTCGGTCAGCCATGGGGCTGTTGGCTTCTGTACAGTTTTTCTTATTAATAAATACCTTTCCTGTTTCTAAAGAGGTCCGTGACCATGCATCGCCACAAAATCTATATTTAATTAGTTTTGTGGTGGCTCAAGGAGTAAGACTTTTCCATCAGCTCTCAAAGAAATCCTAGGTCCCAGAAAATATGTGTGAAATGGTGGTGAGGTTTTACCTTATCAAGGAGGGAGCTATTGATTCAGAAAATATAATTGGGTATCCCCTTTGCCGAACGCAACTGTCTACCTATTAATACCACTTAGCTGACTGTTGCGGTCCATTCCTGGGATTTATCAGACTCATGCCTCATAAAAAGCAATGAATGCAGCTGCAATTAGCTGTTTTCCTCATTTAGATTGCCTTGTTTTCCTCCCAATATTAGATTACAGTTCATTGTTTTCTACAATTAACAAGACATTAATAAGATCAAAACTGTTCTCTGCATATTACTCAGCCTTGCATTTAGTTTTTATTATTTTAGATGCAAATTTGAGTCTTTGGAGTGTAATGTTCAGTTAGCAGGCCTGTTGTGAATTGTCAGTTGGCTTTGCACAGAGCACAGCCACACAGACGTTCCATGTTTGCCCTCCAGAAATAGTCGGCAGCCTCCTCAATCCCATAGAGACAATGGCTTTCCCTAATATTTCGTATGGTTTTTCTACAATCTTTAAGAGTTCTCATAAACAAACTTAAAAAAATAAATGTAAAGGGCGGGATTCTACGACTCCCCCCCCTCCTCCCCCCCCCTCCGGGTCAGAGAATCCCTGGGGGGGGGCACGTGAATCCCGCTCAGAATTCAGCTGCCGTATTCTCCGGCGCCGGTTTTCGGGCGGGGATCACGCCATACAGGTCGGGGGCCATTGGCAGCGGCCCCCCCGGCAATTCTCCGGGCACCGGTGAGCTGAGCGGCCGCCTGTTTTTGGCCAGTCCCGCCGGCGTGGATTAGACATCGTCCCACACGGTGGGACCTGGCAGGTAAGTTGCCTGGTGCGGTCCTCGGGGGGATGGGGGGGATCCGACCCGGGGGTGGGGGTGGGGGTCCACGGTGGCCTGGCCCGCGATCGGGCCCCACCGATCTGCGGTCGGCGGGCCTGTGCCATGGGGGCACTTCTTCCTTCCGCGCCGGTCCCTGTAGGACTCCACCATGGCCGGCGCGGAGAAGACATCCCCCTGCGCATGCGGCAGAATACGCCGGTGGTTCTGCGCATGCGCTAACTCGTGCAGCCCCTTCGGCGCCAGCTGGCGCGGCACCAACCCCTCCGGCGCCGGCCTGGCACCCGGAAGTGCGGAGAATTCCGCTACTTCCGGTCGGCCTGACGCCGGAGTGGTTTGCGCCCATTTTTTACGCCGGCGTCGGGCCATCGCGCCGATTCGGGAGAATCCCGCCTATAAAGTCACCAAATCCAATTCTCCCAATCATGGAATGCTAAGGCTGGGATTTGTCCGGTTCCGCCCATCACAGGACCGGAAATTCCCGCCCAAAGTCAATCGACCTTTGGCTGGCTTGCCAAATCTTCCCTGCTGCCCATGACGAAAATTCCAGGCAATGTGAAAGCTGGAGGAGATCTCAATACCTTCATTTAGGAATCACATTGACACAATTGAAGCAATCAGTTGCAGTGTAAATGCAACCTTATTTTCATCTTCATTGCAATTGTTCTCATTAATTGAGAAGGCCAATCCATTACTGCCTAGTTATGTTATAAAAGTCCTATTTCAGCTAAAAAATCGTCGGAAGCAAATGATTTCTGAGAAGCTTCGAGACAAACTAAAACTCTTCAGGCTCTATCTGTTCCTTTAAATAAAGACTCCATTAATGCTGAGGTATCTGACAGATTTGTAGGCTCACACCTGCAAAGTTTTAAAAAAAATATTTTATTGAAAATTTTTGGTCAACCATCACAGTACATTGTGTATCCTTTACACAATAATATAACAGTATAAATAACAATGACCTGTTTTATAAACAAAGAGTAAATAATATATAACAAAAACGAAAACTAAAACTAAATGGCAACTGCCTTGTCTCAGATAAACACTCTCCAAAAATATGATTTAACAGTCCAATATACAATTATTTATAGCAACGACCTATACATATTATACATATATATTAACAACCCTGAGAGTCCTTCTGGTTCCTCCACCCCCCCCCCCCCCCCCCTCCCCCCCTGGGCTGCTGCTGCTACCTTCTTCTTTTCCATTCCCTCTATCTTTCTGTGAGGTATTCGACGAACGGTTGCCACCGCCTGGTGAACCCTTGAGCCGATCCCCTTAGGATGAACTTAATCCGTTCCAGCTTTATAAACCCTGCCATGTCATTTATCCAGGTCTCCACACCCGGGGGCTTGGCTTCCTTCCACATCAACAGTATCCTCCGCCGGGCTACGAGGGACGCAAAGGCCAAAACATCGGCCTCTCTCGCCTCCTGCACTCCCGGCTCTTGTGCAACCCCAAATATAGCCAACCCCCAGCTTGGTTCGACCTGGACCCCCACTACTTTCGAAAGCACCTTTGTCACCCCCACCCAGAACCCCTGTAGTGCCGGACATGACCAGAATATGTGGGTGTGATTCGCTGGGCTTCTCGAGCATCTCGCACACCTATCCTCTACCCCCAAAAATTTACTGAGCCGTGCTCCAGTCATATGCGCCCTGTGTAACACCTTAAATTGAATCAGGCTTAGCCTGGCACACGAGGACGATGAGTTTACCCTACTTAGGGCATCCGCCCACAGCCCCTCCTCAATCTCCTCCCCCAGCTCTTCTTCCCATTTCCCTTTCAGCTCATCTACCATAATCTCCCCCTCGTCCCTCATTTCCCTATATATATCTGACACCTTACCGTCCCCCACCCATGTCTTTGAGATCACTCTGTCCTGCACCTCATTCGTTGGGAGCTGCGGGAATTCCCTCACCTGTTGCCTCGCAAAAGCCCTCAGTTGCATATACCGGAATGCATTCCCTTGGGGCAACCCATACTTCTCGGTCAGCGCTCCCAGACTTGCGAACTTCCCATCCACAAACAGATCTTTCAGTTGCGTTACTCCTGCTCTTTGCCATATTCCAAATCCCCCATCCATTCTTCCCGGGGCAAACCTATGGTTATTTCTTATCGGGGACCCCAACAAGGCTCCCGTCTTTCCCCTATGCCGTCTCCACTGTCCCCAAATTTTCAAAGTCGCCACCACCACCGGGCTTGTGGTGTATTTCTTCGGTGAGAACGGCAATGGGGCCGTCACCATAGCTTGTAGGCTAGTCCCCCTACAGGACGCTCTCTCCAATCTCTTCCACACCGCTCCCTCCTCTTCTCCCATCCACTTACTCACCATTGAGATATTGGCGGCCCAGTAGTACTCACTTAGGCTCGGTAGTGCCAGCCCCCCACTATCCCTACTATGCTGTAAGAATCCCTTCCTCACTCTCGGGGTCTTCCCGGCCCACACAAAACTCATGATACTCTTTTCGATCCTTTTGAAAAAAGCCTTCGTGATCACCACCGGGAGGCACTGAAACACAAAGAGAAATCTCGGGAGGACTACCATTTTAACCACCTGCACCCTCCCTGCCAGTGACAGGGATACCATGTCCCATCTCTTGAAGTCCTCCTCCATTTGTTCCACCAATCACGTTAAATTTAACCTATGCAATGTACCCCAATTCTTGGCTATCTGGATCCCCAAGTAACGAAAGTCCCTTGTTACCTTCCTCAGCGGAAAGTCCTCTATTTCTCTGCTCTGTTCCCCTGGATGCACCACAAACAACTCACTTTTCCCCATGTTCAGTTTATATCCTGAGAATTCTCCAAACTCCCGAAGTGTCCGCATTATCTCTGGCATCCCCTCCGCCGGGTCCGCTACATATAACAACAAATCATCCGCATACAGAGATACCCGGTGTTCTTCTCCTCCTCTAAGTACTCCCCTCCACTTCTTGGAACCCCTCAATGCTATTGCCAGGGGCTCAATCGCCAGTGCAAACAATAATGGGGACAGAGGGCATCCCTGCCTTGTCCCTCTATGGAGCCGAAAGTATGCAGATCCCCGTCCATTCGTGACCACACTCGCCACTGGGGCCCTATACAACAGCTGCACCCATCCAACATATTCATCTCCAAAACCAAATCTCCTCAGCACCTCCCACAGATAATCCCACTCCACTCTATCAAATGCTTTCTCAGCATCCATCGCCACCACTATCTCCGCTTCCCCCTCTGGTGGGGGCATCATCATTACCCCTAGCAGCCTCCGTATATTCGTATTCAGCTGTCTCCCCTTCACAAACCCAGTTTGGTCCTCATGGACCACCCTCGGGACACAATCCTCTATCCTCATTGCCATTACCTTGGCCAGAATCTTAGCGTCTACATTTAGGAGGGAAATAGGTCTATAGGACCCGCATTGCAGCGGGTCCTTTTCCTTCTTTAGGAGAAGCGATGTCGTTGCCTCAGACATAGTCGGGGGCAGCTGTCCCCTTTCCTTTGCCTCATTAAAGGTCCTCATCAGTAGCGGGGCGAGCAAGTCCACATATTTCCTGTAAAATTCAACTGGGAATCCATCCGGTCCCCGAGCCTTCCCCGCCTGCATGCTCCTAATTCCTTTCACTACTTCCTCTATTTCAATCTGTGCTCCCAGTCCCACCCTTTCCTGCTCCTCCACCTTGGGAAATTCCAGCCGGTCCAGAAAGCCCATCATTCTCTCCCTCCCATCCGGGGGTTGAGCTTCGTATAATTTTTTATAAAATGCCTTGAACACTCCATTCACTCTCTCCGCTCCATCTCTCCTTCCTCATCCCTCACTCCCCCTATTTCCCTCGCTGCTCCCCTTTTCCTCAATTGGTGGGCCAGCAACCTGCTCGCCTTCTCCCCATATTCGTACTGTACACCCTGTGCCTTCCTCCATTGTGCCTCTGCAGTGCCCGTAGTCAGCAAGTCAAATTCTACGTGCAGCCTTTGCCTTTCCCTGTACAGTCCCTCCTCCGGTGCCTCCGCATATTGCCTGTCCACCCTCAGAAGTTCTTGCAGCAACCGCTCCCGTTCCCTACTCTCCTGCTTTCCTTTATGTGCCCTTATTGATATCAGCTCCCCTCTAACCACTGCCTTCAGCGCCTCCCAGACCACTCCCACCTGGACCTCCCCATTATCATTGAGTTCCAAGTACTTTTCAATGCACCCCCTCACCCTTAGACACACACCCTAATCTGCCATTAGTCCCATGTCCATTCTCCAGGGTGGGCGCCCTTCTGATTCCTCCCCTATCTCCAAGTCCACCCAATGTGGAGCGTGATCCGAAATGGCTATAGCCGTATACTCCGTTCCCCTCACCTTCGGGATCAACGCCCTTCCCAAAACAAAAAAGTCTATTCGCGAATAGACTTTGTGGACATAGGAGAAAAACGAAAACTCCTTACTCCTAGGTCTGCTAAATCTCCACGGGTCTACTCCTCCATTCTGCTCCATAAAATCTTTAAGCACCTTGGCTGCTGCCGGCCTCCTTCCAGTCCTGGACCTCGACCTGTCCAGCCCTGATTCCAACACCGTATTGAAATCTCCCCCCATTACCAACTTTCCCACCTCTAGGTCCGGGATGCGTCCTAGCATACGCCTCATAAAATTGGCATCATCCCAGTTCGGGGCATATACGTTTACCAAAACCACCGTCTCCAACTGTAATTTGCCACTCACCATCACGTATCTGCCCCCGCTATCCGCCACTATAGTCTTTGCCTCAAACATTACCCGCTTCCCCACTAATATAGCCACCCCCCTGTTTTTCGCATCTAGCCCCGAATGAAACACCTGCCCCACTTTGCGTAGTCTCACCTGGTCTATCAGTTTCAAGTACGTTTCCTGTAACATAACCACGTCTGCCTTAAGTTTCTTAAGGTGTGCGAGTACCCGTGCCCTCTTTATCGGCCCGTTAGCCCTCTCACATTCCACGTGATCAGCCGGGTTGGGGGGCTTTTTACCCCCCCCCCTTGTCGATTAGCCATCCCCTTTTTCCAGCTCCTCACCCGGTTCCCACGCAGCTGTGTCCCCCCCAGGCGGTGCCCCCCTGCCCATCCCACCCCATACCAGCTCCCCCCTCTCCCCAGCAGCAGCAGCCCAATAATTCCCCCCCTCCCACCCCCCACCCCCCGCTAGATCCCCCACTAGCGTAGTTACACCCCCTATGTTGCTCCCAGAAGTCAGCAAACTCTGGCCGACCTCGGCTTCCCCCCGTGACCTCGGCTCGCACCGTGCGACGCCCCCTCCTTCCTGCTTCCCTATTCCCGCCATGATTATTATAGCGCGGGAACCGAGCCCGCGCTTCCCCCTTGGCCCCGCCCCCAATGGTCAACGCCCCATCTCCTCCACCTCCTTTCCTCCCCCCACCACCTCCTGTGGAAGAGAGAAAGGTTACCACATCGCAGGATTAATAACATAAAACTCCTCTTTCCCCCCTTTTTACCCCCCTCTTCGCCCCCCATACTCGCCCCACCACTTTGTTTCAAACGTTCTTTTTTTTAATATCCCGCTCATTCCAATTTTTCTTCCACGATAAAAGTCCACGCCTCATCCGCCGTCTCAAAGTAGTGGTGCCTCCCTTGATATGTGACCCACAGTCTTGCCGGTTGCAGCATTCCGAATTTTATCTTCTTTTTGTGAAGCACCGCCTTGGCCCGATTAAAGCTCGCCCTCCTTCTCGCCACCTCCGCCCTCCAGTCTTGGTATACGTGGATCACCGCGTTCTCCCACTTACTGCTCCGAGTTTTCTTTGCCCATCTAAGGACCATCTCTTTGTCCTTAAAACGGAGGAATCTCACCACTATGGCTCTCGGAATTTCTCCTGCTCTCGGTCCTCGCGCCATCACTCGGTATGCTCCCTCCACCTCCAGCGGACCCGCCGGGGCCTCCGCTCCCATTAACGAGTGCAGCATCGTGCTCACATATGCCCCGACGTCCGCTCCCTCCGCACCTTCAGGAAGACCAAGAATCCTTAGATTGTTCCTCCTCGCGTTGTTCTCCAGCGCCTCCAGCCTTTCCACACATCGTTTATGGTGTGCCTCGTGCATCTCCGTCTTCACCACCAGGCCCTGTATGTCGTCCTCATTTTCGGCAGCCTTTGCCTTCACGACCCGAAGCTCTCGCTCCTGGGTCTTTTGCTCCTCCTTTAGCCCTTCGATCGCCTGGAATATCGGGGCCAACAGCTCCTTCTTCATTTCCTTTTTGAGTTCTTCCACGCAGCGTTTCAAAAACACGTGTTGTTCAGGGCCCCATATTAAACTGCCACCTTCCGACGCCATCTTGGTTTTTGCTTGCCTTCCTTGCCGCTGCTCTAAAGGATCCACCGCAATCCGGCCACCTTCCTCTCCTTTTTTCATCCGTATCCAGGGGGGATTCCCTTCTGGTTCACCGCACAGTACTTTTAGCCGTTAAAATTGCCGTTGGGGCTCTTATTAAGAGCCCAAAAGTCCGTTCCACCGGGAGCTGCCAAAACGTGCGACTCAGCTGGTCATCGCCGCACCCGGAAGTTCCACACCTGCAAAGTTAACCACCTAAATAGGACCTGCATCGAGCCATTAGAAACCAATTGCAGTGAAACTCCACGAGACTATGATATAGTCCTCCAGGGAGAAGGATCATTATCGCCTTTTAATTATGTTAATTACATTATTCCAATTAAAAGACTGACCTTTTAAAGCAGTGAGCTGCAGTGAGGACCCAACAGCTGCCAATGAGAGTGGCACCGCACAGTAATCTCCCCTCTCCGTGGGATGCTTTCAGCCGGATGGCTGCCTGCCAAGGCCACCCACCCCTGTGTAAGGCAGGAAGCCAAACATTAAAAAGACATTATTCAGTACACATAAGCAGAGGCCTAACAAATACAATAAAGGAGCTTTTGGATGGATCTTTACATATAAACCAACAGAAAATCTTGACCTGCCAGATGTGTTGTAAGCACTTGCCTATTGCTGTTTTATTGGCTAAGGCTAAAAGTTTACCATATTTTTCTCATCTACTGAACTGACGAGCTCCATACAACTGTGTTTATTACACAGGGTATTATTTTTCAACTCTCAAGCTATTTACATTGCAGAAGCACTTCACAATGTGCTGAGGCGATCAGTGCTCCAATTAATCCAAAATAGATTCTGATAACTTTCATTTCTGTAGCAGCGTCAATGACCACAAGATGTCCTAAAGCACTTTACTGTCACCAAAGGTACTTCTGAATTGTCTCTGCTGTAATACCAGAAGCAAGGCTGCCACTTTTCATACTGGAAAGTTCCACAAACAGCAGATAATCTTATTTTTTTAATGATGCTGATTGAGACATAAACATTGGCCAGGGGGAAACTCACCCGCTTTCCTTTGGAATATGGCTATGAGATCTTTTGGCATTCACCTTAGGGAGCAGAAAAGGCCTCAGTTTGATATATCATCCAAAAGTTAGCACCTCTCATAATGTAGCACGCCAGTGGTAATAGCAGTTTAGATAATGTGCTCAAGTCTCTGGAATGGAGCTTGAACCTTACAGGCAAATTCAAAGCACTTTTTCAAAGATGCCACTTTACCTTGCTGACCAAAGAGGTTTAAGACTGATGCACTATCAATTACGACGAGCCAAGAGTAGAGTGTAATCGAGGCTTTATTACGCAGAGATGCGGAGCCTCCCGCAGTTGCTGCCGAAATGGCTGCAGCTCGGAGAGCCCACCCATTTATACTCCGCCTACTGGGCGGAGCCAGCAGGCAGGGATCTACCCCCGTACAGCTCATCGCTCATAAATGAGGATCCCCGGTCGCTGTGGACGTAGGCGGGGAAACCGAACAGAGCGAAGATGCTGTTGAGGGGTTTGATGACGATGGCAGACATCATATTGGGGCATGGGATGGCGAAGGGGAATCTTGAATATTCGTCGACCACATTAAAAAAGTACGTGTTGCGGTCGGTGGAGGGGAGGGGCCGTTTGAAATCCACGCTGAGGCGTTCAAAGCGGCGGGAGGCCTTCACCAAGCGCGTACAGTCTGGCCGGTAGAAGTGCGATTTACACTCCTGTTAGTCTCTGGTGATGGCCCTGACTTCCTCGATGGAGTAGGGCAGATTGCGGGCCTTTATGAAGTGATAAAAGTGGGTGACCCCTGGGTGACAGAGATCGTCGTGCACGGTCCGGAGTCGGTCCACTTGTGTGCTGGCACATGTACCTCGGGATAGGGCATCGGGGGGCTCATTGAGCTTACCGGGGCGATACAATATTTCGTAATTGTAGGTGGATGGCTCGATCCTCCACCTCAAGATCTTATCATTTTTGATCTTACCCCGCTGTGTTGTTAAGCATGAAGGCAACCGACCGTTGGTCAGTGAGGAGAGTGAATCTCCTGCCAGCCAGGTAATGCTTCCAATGCCGCACAGCTTCAACGATAGCTTGGACCTCCTTTTCAACAGAGGAGCACCGAGTTTCGGAGGCATGGAGGGTGCGGGAAATGAATGCCACGGGCCTGCCTGCATGGTTGAGGGTGGCGGACAGAGCAATGTCTGATGCATCGTTCTCGACTTGGAAGGGGAGCGTCTCGTCGACCGCGTGCATCACGGTCTTGGCGATGTCGGCTTTGATACGGTTGAAGGCCTGGTGAGCCTCGGCCGTCAGGGGAAAAACTGTGGAGTGGATGAGTGGGCGGGCCTTGTCCGCATAGTTAAGGACCCACTGGGCGTAATACGAGAAGAACCTCAGGCATCGTTTAAGGGCCTTGGGGCAGTGGGGAAGGGGGAGTTCCATGAGGGGGCGCATGCAATCGGGGTTGGGCCCTAGAACTCCGTTCTGGACCACATAGCTGAGGATGGCTAATCGGTTCGTGCTGAACACGCACTTCTCCTTGTTGTAGGTGAGGTTGAGGAGTTTGGCGGTGTGGAGGAATTTGGAAATGTTAGCGTCGTGGTCCTGCTGGTCGTGGCTGCAGATGGTGATGTTATCCAGGTACGGGAAAGTGGCATGCAGTCCGTACCGGTCAACCATTCGGTCCATCTCCCATTGGAAGACCGAGACCCCGTTAGTGACGCCGAAGGGAACCCTAAGGAAGTGGTAAAGGCGGCCGTCCGCTTCAAACGCAGTGTATGGGCGGTCCGCCTTGCGAATGGGGAGCTGGTGGTAGGCAGATTTCAGGTCCACTGTTGAGAAGACCCGGTACTGTGCAATCTGATTGACCATATCAGATATGTGTGGGCGGGGGTACGCGTCGAGCTGCGTGTACCGATTGATGGTCTGACTGTAGTCAATGACCATCCTGTTTTTCTCCCCAGTTTTCACCACTACCACTTGGGCTCTCCAGGGGCTGTTGCTGGCCTCGATAATACCTTCCCGCAGCAGCTGCTGGACCTCAGACCTGATGAAGATCCTGTCCTGGGCACTGTACCATCTGCTCCTGGTGGCGACGGGTTTGCACTCTAGGGTGAGATTCGCAAACAGGGAAGGTGGGTCAACCTTAAGGGGCGTGAGGCCGCATACTGTAAGGGGTGGTAGGGGCCAGCCAAATTTCAGGGTTAGGCTCTAGAGTTGCACTGGAAGCCCAGGCTGAGTAGCAAGGCAGCGCAGAGGTTGGGGAGGACGTAGAGCTGGAAGCCACTGATCTCTACGCCCTGGATAGTGAGGGTGGCGGTGAAATACCCACGGATCACCACGGAGTGGGTTTCCGGAGGCCAGGGAGCATCGCCTTAGGTGGATGAAGCTCTCAGTGTGCCCGGAGTCCAGAAGGAAGGATATCTTGTGCCTGTCGACCTTCACTGTCATCGGCACGGGCGCGAGGTTGTGCGGTCGGGACTGGTCGATCGTGACCGAGGTGAGACGCGGCTGGTCGGCGGCGCTTGCAGCGATGAGCAGCCCGATGAGCAGGGGTCCTGAGGTGGGGAAGATGGCGGCGCTCACAGGCCGCATGTGTCCTGAGGCAGGCAAGATGGCGGCACCCACGGGCCGCACGTGTTGTGAGGTGAGCAAGATGACGAGCAAGATGGCGGCGCCCACGAGCCGCACGTGTTGTGAGGGGAGCAAGATGGTGGCGCCCACAGGCCGCACGTGGTCTGAGGCGAGGAAGATGGCGGCACCCGCGGGTCGCACATGAGGGCTGCCGAGGCAATAGCGCCAACCGAGTGGGCCTGGCACACAGCAGCGAAATGTCCTTTCTTCCCGCAGGCCTTGCAGAGCGCGCTCCGTGACAGGCAGCGCTGTCGGGGGTGTTTTGAGTGTCCGCAGAAGTAGCACTTGGGTCCCCCGGGATTGGTTGGCTGCCGCACGGCACAGGCCTGCGGTTGGCTGGGGGAGGTCGCTGATGGGGTCCACGGTGGGGTGTTCGGTGACGGGGTCCACGATGCCCAGGAGGGGTGGGCCGTGCGGTCGGGGGCATATGCCTGTATATTGCATGAGGCGACTGTGAGCAAGAGCGCTAGTTTCTTGGTCGCCGCGAGGTCGAGGGTAGCCCCTTCTAAGAGGCGCTGGCGGATGTAGGCTGACCCAATGCCCGTAACGAACGCGTCTCTAAGTAGCAGGTCAGAATGTTCAGCGGCCGAAATGGCCTGGCAATCACAGTCTCTCACCAGGACGTGCAGGGCATGCCAGAAATCTTCCACAGACTCACCGGGGAGTTGATGCCGCTTGTACAGGAGGTGCCTGGCGTAGATTTTGTTGGTCTGCTGAGTGTGGTTCTCCTTCAGTAGCTCCATGGCCTCAGCGTAGGTCGGCGCGTCCCAATTGAGGGGAAAGATATCGGAGCTCAGCCGCGTGTAAAGGATCTGGAGCTTCTGTGCCTCTGAGGGTGGGTCTGTTGCAGATCCGATGTATGCTTCAAAGCAAGCTAGCCAATGTGCGAAGGCCGACTTGGCGTTGTCTGCTTGAGGGTGCAGCTGCAGGCGGTCAGGCTTGATGCGGAGATCCACTGTTGTAAAATCTCTGCTTAATAAATTGGTGCACTATCAATTACGACGAGCCGAGAGTAGAGTGTAATCGAGGCTTTATTACGCAGAGATGTGGAGCCTCCCGCAGCTGCTGCCGAAATGGCTGCAGCTCGGAGAGCCCACACATTTATACTCCGTCTACTGGGCGGAGCCAGCAGGCAGGGATCTACCCCCGTACCTGTAGTACAGGAGCCTTACTGTAATACCCTCGTATGCAGTATATACAACAATGGTGACTACCACAAAGACAGTTCTCAATGTTGACAGCAATTCCATAGAAACCAACAGTGCTTAAACAAAAACAGAGGACACCGGAAAATCTCAGCAGGTCTGCCAGCATCTATTAGGAGAGAAACAACTGTTTCCGGTACCCTCTGTTCCAGTTTTAGATTCCCAAATCCACACTATTTTGCTTATTTTAGTGTTGAAGCAACATTGTTGTCCTACATAGTTTCACTGAGAGTGTAACCAGCCCAGCCCAACGTTACCTCTGGCAATCAGTGACAGCCATTTATGTTGATCCATTAGTGGCAGTCCTGGTTCCAAAAGCAGGGAACAAAACAATCACGTGAGGCAGTGTCCTGTGCTGCTGGATGCATGGTTATTCAATCATGAAGGAAAGCAGAGCTATGTCTTCTTTTGAGCACACTTGATCATAGCTGACTATCCAGACATTATCATGGGATAGGCATCAGGAGCAAAAACGCTCTCTGATTTTTCCATTACCTCCAGGGTACTGAGGTACTGTGATCTCCTTGCTTCAGTCATGAAAATATTATTGACGGCATCCATGACATCAGGAGCGTCTTTTTAGTGAATTCAATTCAAGTTGAACATTTACAATGGTAGTTCTTCTGACCATATAATTACTCATCAAATATCAAAAAATGTTTAGCTCAATAGTCATATGGTACTGGTAACCTTTTCAATGTCAGATCAAATTATACCAACATGCTTTAGCAGGGATCTTTGCATTATATATTAATTCCTCAAGTGTTGTGATAGACCTTTGCCTAACTACTTAACATGAATGCTTTACCAACCCCATTGACTAAGACAACAGAGCAACAATCTGCACTTACATTATAACACTGAGTTAACGCACTGTGACAGCAATGTTACTAAATGACGTAGTTAATGATTTCCTAAGGAAAAGGCCTTTTTTGCAGTAATATACTCACTGACCTTAAAGAATTTTTCCCACCAATAATCCGTTTCTGTCGTTGGTTCAGTAATCTTAAACCACAGAGAGAGGACATGGACCCTAAATTAATTAAAAGCAATATAACCTGAAGTTATTCATTTTAGAATGCATCTTTACTAAAGCCTTGAACAATGTTAAAAATCCCCAAATGACTAATCATTTCCATATAATTGTCAGCCATTGTTGAGAATGCAGAGCTTAATTTAAGAACAACCAATATTATGGATTTTTATACAAATTTTGAACATTTCCTGAGTTGCTCCCTGCGTCAGGGCAGAGGGATCTGGATGTCTTTGTTTATGAATCGCAGAAAGTCGGTATGCAGGGGCAGCGCGGTGGCGCAGTGGTTAGCACTGCTACCTCACGGCACCGAGTTCCCAGGTTCGATCCCGTTTCTAGGTCACTGTCCGTGTGGAGTTTGCACATTCTCCCCGTGTTTGCGTGGGTTTCGCCCCCACAACCAAAGATGTGGATTGGCCACGCTACATTGCCCCTTAATTGGATAAAATGAATTGGGTACTTTAAATTTAAATAAAACGTAGGTGTGCAGGTACAGCATGTAATAAAAAAGGCAAATGGAATTTTAGCTTTTATTGCAAAAGCACTGGAGTATAAATGTAGACAATTATTGTTCCAATTGTATAGGGTGTTGGAGAGACCACATCTTGAGTATTGTGTCCAGTTTTGGTTTCCTTATTTGAGGAAGGATGTGGTGGCATTGGAGGCAGTTTAGAGGACGTTCACCAGATTGATTCCGGGGATGACAGAGTTGACGTATGGGGAGAGATTAAACAGTTTGTGCTTACACCCACTGGAGTTTAGAAGAACGTAAGGGGATCTGATTGAGATATATAAAACACTAAGAGGGATTGATTAAGTAAACGTAGACCAAATGTTCCCCCTTGTGGGGCAATCTATAAGGAGAGGTCATAGATACAGGTTGAGAGGACGTAGATTTAAAACTGAGATGAGAAGGTACTACTTCTCGCAGAGGGTGGTGAATTTGTGGAACACGCTGCCCCATAGTGCAATGCAGTCTGAATAATGAATTGGTTTCAAGCAGGAGATAGATATATTTCTGATAATAAAATGGGTTAAAGGGATATGGGAAACAGGCAGGGAGGTGGATCCGAGACCATGAAGAGATCAGCCATGATCTGATTGAATGGTGGCACAGGCCCGAAGGGCTGAAATGCCTACTTCTGCTCCTAATTCCTATGTTCCTCCCCATTTCTCCTCACAATTGTACAATGCTGCAGGCATCTCTTCTGCCTGCAGCAGAGAACATATTGCAACACATATTGCAGAGCACATAATTGAAAATTTCGGCCAAAAGGTGCTGGCTCTTGCTGCAGTACTTACTGTTCCATACATTCTCTAGTATGTCAGTCAAGTGGTCCTTCTTCATATATGAACACAAACAGTACGTGTCCCCAAGTTATTCAGCCATGAAAGCAGCTAAGCTAGGTCTGCTCTTGTTTTCACTTGATACCTGTAAACATTTCCACCTGGTTGCATTGGATAGAGGTGAGGAGCAAGAAACCTGGCTGGTTTTTCTATTGGCTGGCCAAGAGCGCTGAGTCCATTTGTTTAACTGCTGCTCCGGTTGAAAGCCTCTAGCTCAGCACAAAGCAAATCCAAAAGCGTCTGACCTGGTCTGGTCTGGGGTAACATTGCACGGAGGAGTGGCACTCAGTGAAGCAACAGTGTGGATGTTAAGAGCTTGAATTGAACCTAGGCCTAGACAAGCACCAAATTCTCCATATTGTACCTCAGCAGTGTGGACCCTCGTGTCTTTAACTCCTCCCAAAATCGGTGGGAGGGAGGGGAAAACTGGATATGGCAGCAGCTGCTAGTTGGGACCAGAGGAATGGTCTCCTGTACTCAGGTAAGTCGCAGGGAGAAGGTTTAGGGACAGTGTTGAAATCTGGAATAACAAGAGGGTGGGGAAGGAGTGGGAGGGAGACCTAAATTTTCCTCTTGGCCCACAAGGAGAGTAAATAACATACCTGCTTAACTAAATTCCCGACCTGGTGGACAATCAATTAAAATCTAACACATTTTTATACAAACATCACCACCAGTAACAATTGAAAGTATGTTAATTGTAATATTTAGACGGTAATTAGATGAACACTTAAAAGGAAAAAAACATTAAAGGGTATAGGTAAAGTGCAAGAAGATAACTGTCTACTTTAAACCTGCTCATTGCCAATTGCCTTTAATATTAGGAAGCTGTAACTGGTATACACTCAATCAGCCAAAATTGTCCTCTGTGCATAAATTGCTATGATTTTATGACAACTATCTTTGTACTTTAAACATCTTTGTACTTTATTCATGTACTGTTGAAAACTAAATGCAGTGGATAGATTGTTGCAAAATTGCAATTGTGTTACTTTGTTTAAATTACACGTGAATGTTATCCTTTGTCTATTTGTGAATTAATGCTGAAAGCCATCACCTATCTGCAGAAGCAGTTCTATAATGGCCAGTTCTGGGCTTGCAGGTTTGGTGTGTAACCCATTTGTATTATGGGATGGACTCCATACTAATAGAGAAATTAGTCGTGTGCCTGCAGCTTTGTACGCATGCAATTGGTTTGAAAGTTACAAATTTCAACTCCTGAAAGTTGGCAAATCAAATTAAAGTATAAAATTTAAGGTATTAGCATACATTTTCTTTTGTTTATAAATTTAGAGTACCCAATTCATTTTTTTTCCAATTAAGGGGGAATTGTAGCATGGCCAATCCACCTACCCTGCACACCTTCGAGTTGTGGGGGGCGAAACCCACGCAAATACGAGGAGAATGTGCAAACTCCACATGGACAGTGACCCAGAGCCGCGATTGAACCTGGGACCTTGGCGCCGTGAGGCAGCAATGCTAACCACTGTGCCACCGGTCTGCCCAAGGTATTAGCATACATGAAGGTAATGTAAGGGTTAATGAAATGTGTACAACAGCCACCAGAGGGAGCAATCCTAGAAGTATATAAGGGATGACACAGAGCCTTGTGGGTCAGAAGTTGGAGTAGGTGGTCGGAGCACGAGCTGAGCTAGGAGTACTGAAGATAGTGAGAGAAGTTAATGAGTCAGTGAGTTAGATGTTAGATGAATATAGTTTGTGTGTGTTTAATCAACTGTTAGTTCTTAGGGTTACGTGTTGAATCCAATTGTAGTGTTAAATAAATAGTTTTGTTAGTTTACAAGACTCGTTGTTCTCTGATCAGACTACACATCAAAGACATCTGATTAGAGCAAGACAGAGAACAACACAAAATTAAAGCAGAATAAAACTATAAAACATAAAGGCCAACAGTATTTTGGGCTATAT
The DNA here is from genome assembly GCF_047496885.1 of Scyliorhinus torazame. Lineage (NCBI taxonomy): Eukaryota > Metazoa > Chordata > Chondrichthyes > Carcharhiniformes > Scyliorhinidae > Scyliorhinus > Scyliorhinus torazame. The sequence continues at coordinate 125,417,286 of NC_092709.1, forward strand.
GTGAAAATTGCCATAGTCCCAGAAGTTCACCTTAGCCAGTACGGGAGTTGATAACCCGCTGTTGGCATTGCTCTGCATCATGAATCAGCCATCCAAACTAACCAACCCCCTTTCGGGCTGTAAATAAATGCATAAAATACAATAGTAAAGATCCTGGGGTGAATTCTCTGCCGGCGGGATTCTCTGTTCCGCTGGCAATGCCCGGGGGATGCGGAGAATACACCCCAATAAATTTGTTCAATGCTTTGGTTGTAGCAAAATGTGTACTTTTGACACCCTGATGTAAAAAGGGCATTAGGACCATAAAAAGCATATAGCATCAAATCAATGGAATGACAGCTATAATCATGTGGTGAGATTTAAGACTTTTGGTACTGTTTTCATTATTACAGGATTATTGTAAGACTGTTAATTACCAAGTAGCTAGCCCAGGAATTTATGCCAATAGGTTCTGCCCACCAGCCTGTCCCACATGTCCTGCCAAAGACCTCACACAATTATAAAGCTCTTTCATTGCTTTTCTTGCACCAACAGCAAAGCAAACATTGTAGTTCCAATTTTTAATTGAATATCTGAGCCTGGTACTCAGGGGTGTCCTGCCAAATTTTGAGGCGCCGGAGCTCTACGAAAATGCGTTGGCCGTGTAATTTCTAAATCTGCTATTACGTTGTTTTCTGGTGTATTAATCATTTGAGTCCCCAAATATCAGTAAGACTATGGACGCGATTCAGCGGAAGAATTTCTAAGTGTCATTTTGAGTGCAATTGATGGGTGCGCATCGACGACCAGGTTGGCGTGATCATGGCTCGCATTTAATGGCTGAAAATGAGTCCTCACGAGCTTCTCCCAATACTGGCTGTCTCACCATTTGATTCGCTGGACTCGCATCTCAGCATCTCACCGTTAACAAGAGGGAGCTGCTTTTAAACGCTCCCTCACCACTCACTCCCAGTCAACACACAAGCTTGGCAGCGCGCAGACCTGCCCCTCGCTTTGAGGATGCAGACGTGGCCAGGCTTCTTCTGCAGTCAATATGATAGTGGAGGAGGGGGAGATTGGGGGGGAGGAGGGAAATGGGCAGAGGGGGATTGGGTTTTGAAGGAGGAAGGAGGGAAGTGGGAGGAGAGAATGGGGGGATGGGAGAGGGGGGATTGGGGTGAGAGGAGGGAAATGGGGGGAGGGGTTTTGGAGGGGGAAGGAAGGATTAGGGGAGGGAGAGAGCGGTGAGCTAACACAGCCTTGTCCTATGGCAGTGTTCTTCTAACTCGGGGACTCGACCTGCGGGTGGGTCGCGGGCGGGTGTCGGGAGGGTCGCGGAGCCGGCCTTTGCGGCGCTCCTGATCGCGCAAATCCCCGCGCAGAGCGGGCTTTTAATAATGCCAGCTGCAAGCGGCCTTTAAAATGGCCACGAACAGGAAAAAAAAAATTGCCCGCATTGCGCATGTGCGCCGATGATCGTGCGCACATGCGCAGTGCGGCCGCTATTTTTTAAACGGTCACAGCTCTGTTTTACAAGTTCGGAGGGGATTTTATTCATTTATTTTATTCATTTAATTTTTTTTTCATTTGTTTTATTCATTTAATTTTTATTTTTTTCATTTATTTTGTTCATTTATTTTTTACAAGTTCGGGGGCGTTTTATTTGATAAAATTTTACAGGAAAAAAATGCAGAACTTTGGACAGATGGAGACTCCATACTGTCCGACACCGGAAGGCTTCACCTTCATCCATCAGGTTCCATTGGAGGAGTGTGTACGAGGGCCAAAGGGACCCAAAACCATTTCCTCCATTTTTATCAGCAGCAAACAAGGTAAGAGAAAATGGTGGGTCGCTCAGGTCGGCCGGCGTGGGTCGCGAAGGTCGGCCGGGTTGGGTCCCGAAGGTTGGCCGGTTGGTAAAGGTGGGTCCCCGGAATCTGGTGAGGATGACAGCCTCCCTGGTCCTCGGGGCGTGTTGGGCCCTTGCTGCCGCCTGGTCTCCATCCTCCAGCTCCTTCTGCGGTGCCACCCAGGCTGGTCTTCCAGCCCCTCCTCCTCAGATGAGGCCGCATGTCCCTTCTCCTCCTCCTCCAGCATGTTGCCCCATTGCTGTGCCAGGTTGTGGAGTGCACAACAGGCTATCACAAAGCGGGAAGCCCTCTGGGGAGTGTCATGTAGGGCACCATAAAAGTGGTCCAAGCATCAAAACCGCATTTTAAGCAGCCCAATGCACCGCTCAATGCGGCATGAGTAGCAGTATGGGCTTCATTATAGCAGGTCATTGCCTCAGTCTCAGGCCTCGGCTCCGCAGTTATCAGCCTGGACTTCAGTAGGTACCCCTGGTCCCCCAAGTCCCAACATCCTGGGCTGGTCGTCAAAGATGCAGGGGAACACGGAGTGCCCCAAGATGTTGCTGTTATGCACACTCCCTAGATAGCGTGCGCACACGTGCATGGTACAGAGGGGTTGGTCGCCACACAATCTGAACATCCAAGGAGTGGAATCCCTTCCTCTCCTAATGCCCCAGTACGCAGAAAGTGGCATGTATGCCAACGATTCCCCCCTGGGCCTGGGGCATCCTGGCAATGGTGGAGAATCCTGCAGCCCGAACATCTTGGGTGGACCCGGTCCAGCTCAAAGGTGATGGAATTGAATACCTAGTCATGCAGGGCATCCATGACCTCCCGGATGCACATGTGGGCTGTAGCTTGTGAAATGCCACATAGGTCACCATTCGAGCCCTGGAGTGAGCTGGTTGCATAAAGGCTCAGGGCAGTCCTCCTCCTCCTCCACAGGGTGTGGCTGCATTGTCTCTTTGTTGAGACGGAATTTCCTGCGGCACATGCTGTCGTTTTCATCGAAGAACCAATGACACCTGTACACCTTGGGCAGTCACTGATCTCCCCCTCTGGGTTCCTCCTCAGCCTGATGGGCAGTCGGGTCTTCAGATTGTGCGGCAGTCCCCCGCACATGGGGTGCCGCCTCCAGCCTGCATCGTGGCTGCTGCCTTGTCCGGCATCTGGACGCCTGGGCTGCAATCCAGCAATGCAAGGACAGCTGCTGCGGGACCGACATCACCAACCATGTTGGCATCTGTAAGGAATTAGAGAAGGAGATAGACTGACAATCAGTTAGGTCTTCCATCCCGGGACCCTCAAACCCCCCAAGCCTCCCCTACCCTTACGTGCCCAGCCTTCTCTCAGAATGCCATCCAGCAAACTTGCTCTGCACACTCCCCGCCAACCACATCAGGAGGACCAATACCACAGACCCCAGATCCCAGACCTCTGCTGGGAACAATAGGGAGGCCGCGTTCAGGTGCCCTCCCCTGACCCACACACTTACCGTTGGATCACGAGAAGATTCCCAGTGCTGAAGCCTGCTCTTTAGTGTTTGATTGTTGTCAGCTGCCTCTATGACGTTGATGCTCCTGGAGTTCAGGCACATTGTTCAGGTATCAAAATTTGATTCAAATGCTATGCACTAATCATCCTCTGAGTGACGACAGTTGTGTCCTCGAGATGCCACTTGCGAGTTGAGGAGTATGAAGTGCTCTCACAACTAACGAGGCCAATTCCTCATTTGCAAATCTTTTAGCTGTGAAGCTAGAGGCTGCTCACAGTCAAAGGGGGTTAAAGTGACTTTCAGCATGGAACCAAGAGCAGGGCTCTGTCCTGTAAGAATTTGGTGGGACAGACAGGCTGCAGCTGTGGTTGCCCCAGCTATGGGTTGCCACGACATTTAAAGATGGCTTGAAGGCCTCACAAATGCAAAGCCCCTCACTACCCCACCCCACCCCTGTGTGATGGGGCTGAGCCTGGAGGTGGGCGGGAAGATGGTGGGGTTGGCACCCGTCCTATTTTGGGTACCTTCACCACCACCACCCTCCTCTATTATTCATAAAAATATAACATTTTTGCACAGAAAGTTGTGGACCTATTATGTGATTTAAAATATATTGGGCAGGATTCTCCGTTGCCCGATGCTGAATTTGGGAATGGCGATTAGGCTGAGAATGGCTCCCGACGCGGTTTGATGCCGGATTGTGATGCTCCTCCCCTCCTAACCGCGTCATCGGGACGTGCGCCGCGCGAAGTTGCAACCCCATTCAAATATCATTAGCCAGCCCACCCACGATACTCCGCCTCTGATGGGCCGAGTTCCCTATGGCGCGGGCCAAATGTGTTCCCAGCAGTCGAGAGCCTAGCATGTCGGCTGCTGAGAGAGAGAGAGAGAGAGAGCGTGCGGACAGTTTCCAGCACAGCCACACTTGGCCGAGATCCTTGAGGCTTCTGCCAGAGCTGTGGGGAGTGGTGGAAGGTTGGCCAGGAGGTGGACTGTGGGGGCGGGATGTGTAGGTACGCGGTCCAGCTGGGGCCATCTGTTCCAGCACGATTGGTGCGTTTCTGGGGGGTGTAGGCGTACATGCGGCTACAACTTGTCAGCCCTGTGCATGTGCGGCATGGGACCCACCGATTCTCCAACCGTTTTCTGCATGTTCTGCGGGTGTTTCACGTGGTGCTGGTGCTCGCCCCTCACCAGTTGCGGAATCAGTGAGGGTTTTGCGTCGATTTTCCTGTTGTGAAACACCACAGATCCTCAGTTGGCGTCGGCACTTAGCCTCAGTAATGGAGAATCCAGCCCATTGCGTTTATAACATTCAGAGATGTGTGGTCCATAAATGCCTGAAAACCTCATTTGCGGCATGATGGTAAAATTATCATGCCAATAAGTTGGTACTTATAAAGCTCTCTTCTCATGGTTTTCAAAGAAGGATAGAGAATTCCCTGCTGCAGGCGACCATCTGTCGTGAGTTCCCTGAATCTAGGCCATTGAACCAATTGCTTTCTATGTCAACATTTAAACTGTTTACGCTTTGTAGGTTCACAAGCGACTACTGCCCCAAGCTGCTGCATTACCCATTCAGTTCTACACGACAGGGCTGCAGGTTTATTCATGTTGTGAGGGCCCTTGATTGATTAATAGGAGGTGCACTTCTGCAGGTCAACACTAGTCCTAGCAGGTGTTCTTCAATCCTGGGCACCCTGTTATTGTGCCAAATCTTCATGTTACATATGGTGCAAGGACTGTTAAAGCTTATTCAGTGAGGCAGACAGGCTTGGATGTCAGCTAAAGCCAAGGCTGCTACTTTTTGACAAGAACAAACCTAGCCGGAAGGGTGGGACTGGAGACATTGGAACAGAGAGCAGGATTACGGTTCAAATTATTGATGCTTCTTTCCTGCTGATAAGGAATAATTGAAATCTTAATTCTTCATGGTTTCACAAATGGTAGAAAAGAACTGTTGTTTTAAAATCCAATTGTTTGGATCTGTATTACCAGGAAGGCTAACTGGGAGCCCAGTAGCAAAGTGGGTGGTGGTGGTGGGGTTTTGGAGGGGGTGGGGGGAGGGGAGGAAGGGAGTGGGGCGAGGGGGGGAACACAAATACCCTGGAGTCATGACGGTCCTATTGAATGACAGGTCCATATTTAAATTGTTTTTTAAAAAGTGTTTCACCCTTGCCGGTTCGGCAGCCTGAGTCTGGATCACTAACAGTAAAAGATTTGTGGTATTATCACATATGCCAGTAAACTAAAGGTTAATATATGTACACAGAGAGCCACTCGAGGGAACTAGTCTGAGGTACACAAGAGAGGGACAGAGCATTGTGGAACAGAAGGTTGGAGCAGGAGCTGAGCTCGGAGTACTGAAGATAGTGAGAGTGCGGAGAGTAGTTAATGAGTTACTGAGTTAGATGTTAGATGATTACAGTTTGTGTGTGCTTAATCAACTGCTAGTTCTTAGGGATATGTGTCGAACCCAATTGTAGTATTAAATAAATAGTTTTGTTAATTTACAAGATTCGTTCTCTGATCAGCACGACACATCAAAGCCATCTGGTTAGAGCAAGGCAGAGAATAACACAAGATTGTGGGACACAATTGGGAGCTCAGACCAGGAATGGGCAGGGAGGAGTTTGGGGGAGAAATCTTGAGGTTTTAGAGAGAGTTAGCCGATCACAGGAGAAGATTTATTTTGCGGGGTTTGGGTAGTGGTGTCCAAGGGAAACCATCCCGCCCCTCCCTGCTCACAAGTAATGATATGTAAATAACACGCCTACTTTATTCAGCTGCTTCTTAAAGTAACTGCACACAGTGGGAACCTGATTTAAACATGATAATATGCCTCATCCCTAATATTAATTTGATTGATGATGAAATCCGCAAGCACTGCAGGGGCACAAGGCCCAATTTTGTGTAAGTGGCAGAATCGGTGCCTGGAGAACGTTGGCTAGCTGCTTCAGCCAGGTTAGCCCACAGGGCAGTGAGAAGACCATTTAGAGGGTCATCTCATCCAAATAAACAGCATAAGCTCTCAGCGCATCTTCTGCCTTATGCCAGAGGAAAAAATAAATGTCGGCCAGCAATTTACGCTTAAAGGGAAATAAACACTTAAAAGGATAGGTTGCTGCCCACAGGAGCAAACATCACTTCACATTCATAAAGTTTACAATGGGTTTTAATTGTTTATCAGCCTTCACCCAGGCATGATTGTAGCCAAAGTATTCTGTGACTTCATGAAGTGGGTTCAAGGACTTTTACAATGTTTGGCAATTCAGGCAAGAGGTAATAGTCACTTTCAACGGACTATTCAGTGCATAGGTGTCTTCTTCAAATCCCTGCTTTTGGAGACCCTGATAAGTTGTAGCTGCTCAGACTCCATGAGAGTGTTTGGCAGCCTCCTTCTTGAAGTGCAGACACCATAGTCCAGGTCTGCTCTGGCTTGCAACAAAGGACTGCCCAGGCCAACAAATATAACTACTAGCATGTTGTGGTGTGAAAAGAAAAGCAGAGATTTTTGGTGAGGTTTGTCCCAAGCAGCACTGTAACATGGGACTCAGTGCTCTACGGGTTGTCCCCAGGGATGCAGCCCCGAGATAAACATCAACCTCTGCTGTGAAAGAGGCTCTTTGATCTACTCTCAACTTGCTGGTCCTCCAGCGTAATGAGCTAGCTGATGGTCCTCCAGTGGCAGTCGATCTAACAATGCCATTGCAACTCCAAAGTAGCACCCATGCTGCCCACATTACAATAAATTAGCGGCTGGGATGAGGCCGTTATGAGAAATATGGTGAAGGTAAAACTTTTGTAAAGCAAAACATAATTTAACAACTAAAGCCAAAATGTTGCAATAACATTGGAGGCCGACCATTTACACACTGGGGTTTCCATTTTAAATCACTTCATGGGCAATGCGAGCAGAAAGTCACAAGATCCAGTGAGGAACCGATTTAAGTCATTCTCAGAGCAATAATGAGGTATCCATTTGCCATCAACATCTGTAATATCCCGCACAGGACCTACTGGGTGAGAATGCGTGCCTACCCCGTGCTCTTTGTGGAGTACGAGCTAGGAGTGGACTATCTCAATTAACCTATGTATATAAGGTCGACCAGTAAAGCACCAATGACAGAGAGGAACTCAGTAAGATCTACTGGATAGTGTATATATAGTTTGTGTAAATAAAACTTTGTTCTTACTTTACTCGGTATGGACTCCCTGTGTCCTTATTAAATGGGATCCCACCTTTGTCGCCAGTTTAATAAGGATACGGGGAATCCACACTGAGTGAAGAAAAAACAAAGTTTTATTTACACAAACGACATCAACACGACCCAATAGATCTGCACCAGGTTCCTCTCTGTCGTCGGTTCCTGACTGGTTGACCTTATATGCATCGATTAATTGAGACACCCTTCCCCTAGAGGGGGAGCTCGCACTCAGCAAGGAGCACGGGGAAGACAAGCATTCCCACCCCATAGGTCCCATGCGGGATATTACAAACACCACATCAGTGGTGAAAATGTTTAAGTCAGCACATCATATGGCCCTCTGTAAATTATGCTCAGCCAATTTCTCAACGCATACCCTCAGGGTTCAGCTTTGTGCTGACAGCAACGTCTTACTAAATTACCCCTTTAAAGTAAAAACAATTTTGCTCCTATTTATTCACAGTTGTAGTCAAGATTAGGTAATAACCAAGGGGAAGATTACCTCTGTGCTCAGTTTATAAGTGTCAACCTATTTATAACGAGGCATTTATTATTTCTGATTGCTCAGAGAAAATCTTCCTCCACAATTCCTATTTAACAACTAATCTGGTTAATAAAAGTCAAAAATGTTTACCTATGTTCCAAAGGTTTGCTGCTTTTTTGCCACTATAGTCACAGATCACACTTGCATCCTCACTGTGTCGACAGTTGTGTGTCCCAATGTCTTGCTTGATGCAATCTGACAATGTTTGCTCAGTCCCCGTGCATTTCACATTATCCATGTGTATTGGCCCCACACCATCTCCAAAATAAGCCAGTGGCCTCGCCTTGGCTGGGCCCCTTAAAGTAAAACACATGTGATACTCAGAAGATATTAAACCTTACAACTGCTTTTATTGTCAAGACATTTTTAACATCATTTTCTGTTGAAAGGAAATGTCACAATTTTGAAATTATATTTAAAGTTCTATCACTTCAGTCATTCTTCACTGTCTGACTACATCAATGTTCTTCTGGTGACGCATACAATACCACAAGATGCAAAACTTTAGGTCAGGTATTAGAAGCCACAATGTTATGCCAAAACGTAATAGGACATGGGATCTCCATATCTCATGCAGCAAATTCCCAGTTTCATCTATACTAATAGGAGGGGTAATTGCTGCCCCACAGTAAGGTAGGGTAAGACCACTGATGCCAAGTCATCCTTACTCATGCCAACATGAGGAGCATTGTCACTCCACCCAGGAGACTGTGTCCTACTTTCACATCTTGATGAGGATGATGCAGTGGGATGTTCCACGTGAAAAGTAAAATATTCCAAACAAAATGAGTAGTTGATAGAATGCTTTGGGGATAGTTTCTTAGAACAGCATGTTCTGGAGCCAACCAGAGAGCAGGCTCAATGGACCTGATATTGTGCAATTAAATAAGATTGATTAATGATCTCATAGCGAAGACAGCACTAGGTAGCAGTGCTCATAATATGATTGAATTTTTACATTCAGTTTGAGGGACAGAAGAGTTAGTCTAAGTCTACTATTTCTTTTTTTTAAACTTAGAGTACCCAATTCATTTTTTCTAATTAAGGGGCAATTTAGCCAATCCACCTACCCTGCACATCTTTGGGTTGTGGGGGAGAACCCCACGCAAACATGGGGAGAATGTGCAAACTCCACACAGCCAGTGACCCAGAGCCAGGATCGAACCTGGGACCTCGGCGCCGTGAGGCAGCAGTGCGAACCACTGCACCACCGTGCTGCCCAAAGTCTACTATTTCAAACGTAAATAAGGGCATGAACTTAAATGAAGGCATGAAAGCAAAATTAACTGGTAAATTAAGTTAAGGGACAGTAGAGGTGCAGTGGCACACATTCAAGCGGATATATATCAGCATACACAAAATGGATGCATCCCAATGAGATGCTGGGAGGAACCCACCATCCGTGGTCAACTAAAACAAGTTAAAGTTGGTGTTATGCTTAAAGAAAAAGCATATAATTGTGCAAAGATGGGTGGCAGGTCAGAAGATTGGACAGAATATAAAGAACAGCAAAGAATGACTAAAAGATTAATTAAGAGGGAAACATTAGAATACAAGAGAAATCTTGCTATAAATATGAAGACAGATAGTAAGAATTCTGTAGGTTTTTAAAAAAAAGAGTTAACAAAGTGAGCGTTGGTCCTATAGAAAATGAGTCTAGGGGATTAGTAACAGAAAATAAGGAGATGCAAGGTGAACTGAACAAGTATTTTGCACTGGTGTTCACTATAGAGGAAGCAAGTAACATCCCAGAATCAACTGTAAGTTATGACATGGAAGGGAAGGGGGAAGTCAGGAAATGTACAATCAGAGGGAAGTGGTACTGAGCAAATTGTTGGAACAGTGGGCCGACAAGTCCCTGAGTCCTGATGAACTTCAACCTGAGGTCTTAAACAAAGTGACTTGTTAGATAGTTGATGTATTGTTCTTAATTTTCCTAAGTTCGCTAGATTCGGTGAAGGTTACATTATATTAGAAAATAGCAAATGCAACTCCTTTATTCAAAAAGGGAGGGAGACAGAAAGCAGAAAACTACATATCAGTCAGCTTAGCTTCTGCCATAGGGAAACTGATAGAAGTTATTATTAAAGACGTTGGGTGTGATTTAATGGGACCCGTTTCAGGTGCATTTAGCGGGGTGTTTAATCACTATTTAACAGCACTTTGAGGTTTTCTTTGGCATTGGTGAGGAATGCGCCACCAAGGCCACATTTACACCATTTCCTGCACAGATGAGCCATTTTTAAATTCCGCCCCGATCTTTCGACCACTCCTCAGCCTCCCACTGCACCCAACTTACCCAATCTCTCCCCTCATCTAACCTCTTAAGGGCAAGGTACCGCCCCAGGCCAGACCCCTGGCAGGGGAAAACTGGCACCCTGGCAGTACCCCAGCCAGCCTGGCAATGCCACCTGGGCACCCTGACATTGCCAGGAGGGCATTGCCAGGGTGCCTGGGTGGCAGTGCCAAGGTGCCTGAGTACCAGCAGGAGTGCCAGATCACCCTGGCAGTGCCCCTGGCTCCCTGACACACTGCAATTGCCAAGGTGCCCAGGTGCCAACAGGAGTGTCAGGGTATCACCCTGCCCAGAGCCCGACAACACCGGGGATCTCCTAGGAGATCCCCCAAAATGCCGTTATGCCTGGTCCATGTTCGGGTGGACCAGTAATAAACGGCACACTGGCGAGTTCTCCCACCCGCAGCCGTTAGTTCCAGATCCCTGGGCGAATGCGGCGCTGTCATTAGGCTCATTTAAATATGCTGACCTGGATCTTGCCCAGCGAGAGTGAGATCCAGTTTGCGATTCTGGCGAGGTTCGGACGAATCTCACGTGACGTCTCAAGTATCGTAAATCCCGGGAGAGGCCTTGCTGTTTCACCAGGTCAGGCACTATGAGGTCATTAAATGATGCCCCTTTTAGCAGGAAAAATTGAAAGTAATCAGGCAGACTCAGAATGGCTTTGTGAAGAGGAAACCATATTTCACCAATTTTGTTTTTTTATAAACATTTTATTGAGGTATTTATGGTTTTACAACAACAAAATAAACAATGGACATGAATTTATAAACATAGTGCAAAAGCCGTCTTCCTCCCTTACAGGTCCCACCTTTACTTTTTTTTTAAATAATATTTTATAGAAAATTTTTGGTCAACCAACACAGTACATTGTGCATCCTTTACACAACATTATAACAATACAGATAATAATGACCTTTTTTATTTAAACAAGAACAAAAGAAAACAACAACAAATAAATAAATATTAAATAACAAAAATAAAAACTAGCCTTAATTGGCAACTGCCTTGTCTCAGGCCACACCCCCCCCCCCACCCCCCCCCCCCCCCCAAGTCCTGGGCTGCTGCTGCTGCCTTCTTTTTTCCCCCATCTATCTTTCCGCAAGATATTCGACGAACGGTTGCCACCGCCTGGTAAACCCTTGAGCCGACCCCCTTAGGACGAACTTAATCCGCTCTAACTTTATGAACCCCGCCATATCATTTATCCAGGTCTCCACCCCCGGGGGCTTGGTTTCTTTCCACATTAGCAATATCCTGCGCCGGGCTACTAGGGACGCAAAGGCCAAAACATCGGCCTCTCTCGCCTCCTGCACTCCCGGCTCTTGTGCAACCCCAAATATAGCCAACCCCCAGCTTGGTTCGACCCGGACTCCTACTACTTTCGAAAGCACCTTTGTCACCCCCATCCAAAACCCCTGTAGTGCCGGGCATGACCAAAACATATGGGTATGATTCGCTGGGCTTCTCGAGCACCTCGCACACCTATCCTCCACCCCAAAATTTACTGAGCCGTGTTCCAGTCATATGTGCCCTGTGTAATACCTTAAACTGAATCAGGCTTAGCCTGGCGCACGAGGACGACGAGTTTACCCTGTTTAGGGCATCTGCCCACAGCCCCTCCTCGATCTCCTCCCCTAGCTCTTCTTCCCATTTCCCTTTTAGTTCGTCCACCATAGTCTCCCCTTCATCCCTCATTTCCCTATATATATCCGACACCTTACCGTCCCCCACCCATTTCTTCGAGATGACTCTGTCCTGCACCTCTTGTGTCGGGAGCTGCGGGAATTCCCTCACCTGTTGCCTCGCAAAAGCCCTCAATTGCATGTACCTGAATGCATTCCCTTGGGGCAACCCATATTTCTCAGTCAGCGCTCCCAGACTCGCGAACTTCCCATCCACAAATAGATCTTTCAATTGCGTTATACCTGCTCTTTGCCACATTCCATATCCCCCATCCATTCCCCCCGGGGCAAACCTATGGTTGTTTCTTATCGGGGACCCACCCAATGCTCCGGTCTTTCCCCTATGTCGTCTCCACTGTCCCCAAATCTTCAGTGTAGCTACCACCACCGGACTCGTGGTATAGTTCCTTGGTGAGAACGGCAATGGGGCTGTCACCATAGCCTGCAGGCTGGTCCCCCTACAGGACGCCCTCTCTAATCTCTTCCACGCCGCTCCTTCCTCCTCTCCCATCCACTTACTCACCATTGAAATATTAGCGGCCCAATAATACTCACTTAGGCTCGGTAGTGCCAGCCCCCCCCTATCCCTACTACGCTGTAAGAATCCCTTCCTCACTCTCGGAGTCTTCCCGGCCCAAACAAAACCCATGATACTCTTTTCTATCCTTTTGAAAAAAGCCTTCGTGATCACCACCGGGAGGCACTGAAACACAAAGAGGAATCTCGGGAGGACCACCATCTTAACCGCCTGCACCCTCCCTGCCATTGACAATGCTACCATATCCCATCTCTTGAAATCTTCCTCCATCTGTTCCACCAACCGCGTCAAATTTAGCCTGTGCAATGTGCCCCAATTCTTAGCTATCTGGATCCCCAGGTAACGAAAGTCTCTTGTTACCTTCCTCAACGGTAGGTCTTCTATTTCTCTACTCTGCTCCCCTGGATGCACCACAAACAGCTCACTCTTCCCCATGTTCAATTTATACCCTGAAAAATCCCCAAACTCCCCAAGTATCCGCATTATTTCTGGCATCCCCTCCGCTGGATCCGCCACATATAGTAGCAGATCATCCGCATATAAAGATACCCGGTGTTCTTCTCCTCCCCTAAGTATTCCCCTCCATCTCCTGGAACCTCTCAGCGCTATCGCCAGGGGCTCAATCGCCAGTGCAAACAGTAATGGGGACAGAGGACATCCCTGCCTTGTCCCTCTATGGAGCCGAAAATATGCCGATCCCCGTCCATTCGTGACCACACTCGCCACTGGGGCCTTATACAACAGCTGCACCCATCTAACATACCCCTCTCCAAACCCAAATCTCCTCAACACCTCCCACAGATAATCCCATTCCACTCTATCAAATGCTTTCTCGGCATCCATCGCCACTACTATCTCCGTTTCACCCTCTGGTGGGGCCATCACCATTACCCCTAACAGCCTCCGTATATTCGTGTTCAGCTGTCTCCCCTTCACAAACCCAGTTTGGTCCTCATGAACCACCCCCGGGACACATTCCTCTATTCTCATTGCCATTACCTTGGCCAGGACCTTGGCATCCACATTGAGGAGGGAAATTGGTCTGTAGGACCCGCATTGTAGCGGATCCTTTTCCTTCTTTAAGAGAAGCGATATCGTTGCTTCTGACATAGTCGGGGGCAGTTGTCCCCTTTCCTTTGCCTCGTTAAAGGTCCTCGTCAGTAGCGGGGCGAGCAAGTCCAAATATTTTCTGTAAGATTCAACTGGGAATCCGTCCGGTCCCGGGGCCTTTCCCGTCTGCATGTTCCTAATTCCTTTCACCACTTCTTCTACCGTGATCTGTGCTCCCAGTCCCACCCTTTCCTGCTCTTCCACCTTGGGAATTTCCAGCCGATCCAAAAAATCCATCATTCTCTCCCTCCCATCCGGGGGTTGAGCTTCATACAATTTTTTATAAAATGTCTTGAACACTTCGTTCACTCTCTCCGCTCCCCGCTCCGTCTCTCCTTCCTCGTCCCTCACCCCCCCTATTTCCCTCGCTGCTCCCCTTTTCCTCAATTGGTGTGCCAGCAATCTGCTCGCCTTCTCTCCATATTCATACTGTACACCCTGCGCCTTCCTCCATTGTGCCTCTGCAGTGCCTGTAGTCAGCAAGTCAAATTCCACATGCAGCCTTTGCCTTTCCCTGTATAGTCCCTCCTCCGGTGCTTCCGCATATTGTCTATCCACCCTCAAAAGTTCTTGCAGCAACCGCTCCCGTTCCTTACTCTCCTGCTTCCCTTTATGTGTCCTTATTGATATCAGCTCCCCCCTAACCACCGCCTTCAACGCCTCCCAGACCACTCCCACCTGAACCTCCCCATTGTCATTGAGTTCCAAGTACTTTTCAATGCATCCCCTCACCCTTAGGCACACCCCCTCATCCGCCATTAGTCCCATGTCCATTCTCCAGGGTGGGCGCCCTCTTGTTTCCTCCCCTATCTCCAAGTCTACCCAGTGTGGGGCATGATCCGAAATGGCTATAGCCGTATATTCCGTTCCCCTCACCCTCGGGATCAATGCCCTACCCAACACAAAAAAGTCTATGCGTGAATAGACTTTATGGACATAGGAGAAAAACGAGAACTCCTTACTCCTAGGTCTACTGAATCTCCACGGGTCCACCCCTCCCATCTGCTCCATAAAATCCTTAAGCACCTTGGCTGCTGCCGGCCTCCTACCAGTCCTGGACTTCGACCTATCCAGCCTTGGTTCCAACACCGTGTTAAAGTCTCCCCCCATTATCAGCTTTCCGGTCTCTAGGTCTGGGATGCGTCCTAGCATTCGCCTCATAAAGTTGGCATCGTCCCAGTTCGGGGCATACACGTTTACCAAAACCACCATCTCTCCCTGTAATTTGCCACTCACCATCACGTATCTGCCCCCGTTATCCGCCACTATAGTCTTCGCCTCGAACATTACCCGCTTCCCCACTAATATAGCCACCCCCCTGTTTTTCGCATCCAGCCCCGAATGGAACACCTGCCCCACCCATCCTTTGCGCAACCTAACCTGGTCTATCAGTTTCAGGTGCGTTTCCTGTAGCATAACCACATCTGCTTTAAGTTTCTTCAGGTGTGCGAGTACTCGTGCCCTCTTTATCGGCCCGTTAAGCCCCCTCACATTCCACGTGATCAGCCGAGTTGGGGGGCTTCCCACACCCCCCCTTGCCGGTTAGCCATCATCTTTTTCCAGCTTCTCACCCAGTTCCCACGCAGCTGTATCTCTCCCAGACGGTGCCCCCCCGCCCATCCTTTCCCGTACCCACTCCCCCCTTTCCCCAGCAGCAGCAACCCAGTAATTCCCCCCTCCCCCCCCCTGCTAGACCCCCCGCTAGCGTAATTACTCCCCCCATGTTGCTCCCAGAAGTCAGCAAACTCTGGCTGACCTCGGCTTCCCCCCGTGATCACGGCTCGCACCGTGCGACGCCCCCTCCTTCCTGCTTCTCTATTCCCGCCATAATTATCATAGCGCGGGAACCAAGCCCGCGCCTCTCCCTCGGCCCCGCCTCCCATGGCCAACGCCCCATCTCCTCTCCCTCCCCACCTCCCCCCATCACCACCTGTGGGAGAAAGAAAAGTTACCATACCGCAGGATTAAAACATAAAACCCCTCTTCGCCCCCCCCTCATTCGCCCCACCACTTTGTCCAAACGTTCATTTTCATAATCCAATCATTCCAATTTTTCTTCTACAATAAAAGTCCACGCTTCATCCGCCGTTTCAAAGTAGTGGTGCCTCCCTTGATATGTGACCCACAGTCTTGCCGGTTGCAGCATTCCAAATTTTATCTTCTTTTTGTGAAGTACCGCTTTGGCCCGATTAAAGCTCGCCCTCCTTCTCGCCACCTCCGCACTCCAATCTTGATAAACGCGGATCACCGCGTTCTCCCATTTACTACACCGAGTTTTCTTCGCCCATCTAAGGACCATTTCTCTATCCTTAAAACGGAGGAATCTCACCACTATGGCTCTGGGAGTTTCTCCTGCTCTCGATCCTCGCACCATAACTCGGTATGCTCCCTCCACCTCCAACGGACCCGTCGGGGCCTCCGCTCCCATTAACGAGTGCAGCATCGTGCTCACATATGCCCCGACGTCCGCCCCCTCCACACCTTCAGGAAGGCCAAGAATCCTCAAGTTGTTCCTCCTTGCGTTGTTTTCCAGTGCCTCCAACCTCTCCACAGATCGTTTCTGGTGTGCCTCCTGTATCTCCGACTTCACCACCAGGCCCTGTATTTCGTTCTCATTCTCTGCTGCTTTCGCCTTCACGACCCGACGCTCCTGCTCCTGGGTCTTTTGTTCCTCTTTCAGCCCTTCAATCGCCTGTAATATCGGGGCCAACAACTCTTTCTTCATTTCCTTTTTTATCTCCTCCACGCAGCGCTTCAAGAACTCTTGTTGTTCAGGGCCCCATATGAAACTGCCACCTTCCGACGCCATCTTGGTTTCTGCTTGCCTTCCTTGCCGTTGTTCCAAAGGATCCGCTGCAATCCGGCCACTTTCCTCTCCTTTTTCCATCCGTGTCCAGGGGGAACACCCTTCTGGTTTACCGCACGGTGTTTTTAGCCGTTAAAATTGCCGTTGGGGCTCCTATCAAGAGTCCAAAAGTCCGTTCCACCGGGAGCTGCCGAAACGTGCGACTCAGCTGGTCATCGCCGCACCCGGAAGTCTTCAGGTCCCACCTTTACTAACCCCCTACTCTAAACTAAGCTAACCCCCAGCCCCCCCCCCCCCCCAACCCCCCTTCGGCTGACGGTTAATTTTCCACAAAGAAGTCAACGAACGGTTGCCACCTTCGGGCGAACCCTAACAGTGACCCTCTCAAGGCGAACTTGATTTTCTCCAAGCAGAGAAAGCTAGCCATGTCCGATAGCCAGGTCTCCGACTTCCTGGGCTTTGAGTCCCTCAAAGCTAATAATATCCGTCTCTGGGCTACCAGGGAGGCAAAGGCCAGAATGTCTGCCTCTTTCTCCTCCTGGATTCCCGGATCTTCCGACACAACGAAAATCGCCACCTCTGGACTCGGTGCCACCCTTGTTTTTAACACCGTGGACATGACATCTGCAAGCCCCTGCCAGAATCCCCTCAGCTTTGGGCATGTCCAGAACATGTGGACATGGTTCGCTGGCCCTCCCACACACCTTGCACACCTATCTTCTATCCCAAAGAACCTGCTCATCCGGGCCACTGTCATGTGAGCCGGGTGAACGACCTTGAATTGTATCAGGCTGAGCCTGGCACAAGTTGTGGACACGTTGACTCTACTCAACGCGTCCGCCCATGGACCATCCTCTATCTCTCCTCCCAACTCCTCTTGCCACTTGCGCTTCAGCTCCTCAGTCTGCGTCTCTCTGACCCCATGAGTTCCTTGTAAATGTCAGAGACCCTCCCACACTTCTCCCACCCACACTCTAGAAACTACCCTGTCCTGTATTCCCCTTGGCGGTAGGAGACGGAAGGTTCAAACCTGCCTGCGTAGGAAGTCCCGCACCTGCAGGTACCTAAATTTGTTTCCCCTCGCCAATCCAAATTTCTCCTCCAGCTCCCTCAGGCGAGGAAAGCTCCCCTCTATAAACATATCCCCCATCCTCTCAATCCCTGCTCTCCTCCATCTCCAAAACCCTCCATCCATCCTTCCCGGGGCAAACCGGTGATTATTACAGATTGGAGACGACACCGATGCTCCCTCCGCTCCCACATGCTTCCTCCACTGCCCCCAGACTCTCAGGGCCGCCACCACCACGGGGCTGGTGGAGTACCGTGCCGGCGAGAACGTCAGAGGTGCTGTTATCGACACCCCAAGCTGGTGCCCTTGCATGAAGCCGCCTCCACATGCTCCCATACCGACCCTCCCCCCACCACCCACTTCCTGATCATGGCTATGTTCGCTGCCCAATAGTAATTACTGAAGTTCGGCAGCGCCAGCCCGCCCTCCCCCCCGGCTCCGCTCAAGCATCCCCTTTTATTGCCCGCGGGGTCTTGCCCGCCCATAAAAAGGCAGTGATTACTTTATTATCGTTTAAAGAAGGACCACGGAATAAAGATGGGGAGACACTGAAACACAAACAGGAATCTCGGGAGGGCCGCCATTTTCACTGTCTGTACCCTCCCAGCCAGTGATAACGGGAGCGCGTCCGATCTCCGAAAATCGTCCTTCATTTGGTCTACTAGTCGGGCCAGATTTAGCTTGGGCAGCCGTTCCCATTCCCGCGCCACCTGGATACCTAGGTACCGAAAGCTTCCCCCTACCACTCTAAACGGCAGTTCCCCCAGTCGCCTCTCCTGCCCCCTTGCCTGGACCGCAAACATCTCACTTTTCTACATATTTAGTTTATAGCCCGTAAACTGGCCGAATTCCCCAGAATCCTCATAATTTCTTCCATCCCCTCTAATGGGTCCGATACATTCTTCCCGCCTCAAACACCACTCGCTTATTAATCAGGATCGCGACCCCTCTGGTCTTCGAGTCCAGCCCTGAGCGGAAAACCTGTCCGACCCATCCCTTCCTTAATCTAATCTGGTCAGCTAATCTAAGTCTCCAGTAGCATTACCACATCCACCTTCAGTCCCGTCAGATGCGCGAACACGCGTGCCCTCTTAACCGGCCCATTTAGTCCTCTTACATTCCAGGTGATCAGTCTAGTTGGGGGGCTCATCAACCCCCCTCCCCCCTTCGCCGATCAGCCATCACCTTTCCTGGGCCAGGCTCCAGCCCACGTCCCACGCCTCCACAGGCAGCCTCCGCCCCGACGTCCTTTCTGTCCCCCAGCAACAGTCCCTCCCTCGTCAGCAGAACATTTCTCCCCCCTCCCTCCCCCTAGTAACAGCACTATGTAAACCGACCCCTTCGACAAGCATAACATCTGCTCACCCCCCACTGCGCTTCCGTGAGCTAGCCTGCCCAGCTAGCTTGGTCCCCCCGCCCATGGCGCCAGGCATTCTCCCACCTATTGTTGCATCCCCACCCTCCCCCCCGCTCATACACACCTTCTCAAACGAAAAACCAGTCCCACCACAATTGCCCTAGAAAAAAAACCGACAAACAAAGAAAAGATCAAACAGAAGATGCAGCATCTAACAAACACACCTCCATCTCCCATCAGTGCAAATGTAAACTTTAACTCACTCAGCTCTGCAACTGGCCCCAAATCAATACAGAAGGCATTACAAATAACGTCTGAAAAACAAAAAAGAAGAAACTTTTTAACGTGAACGTTACAGCAAAGTTCAAAGTCCTTTGTCCACCACCAGTCCTTTCCTTTTCGCGAAGTTCATCGCTTCCTCGAGCAACTCGTAATAAAAATTTGTTCCTGATACATGACCCAGAGACGAGCCGGATACATAAGTCCAAACTTCACCTTTTTCTTAAAAAGGGTCGACTTTATCTGATTGAACCCCGCTCTTCTCCTGGCCACCTCTGCACTCAGATCCTGATAGATCCGCGGGATACTGTTCTCCCATTTACAGCTCTGTGTCTGCCTGGCCCACTGAACAATACGCTCCTTGTCCACCAAGCACCTGTGGAATCTCACCACCATTGCCCTCGGGGGGTCCCCCACTCACGGCTTCCTCACGAGCGCTCTGTGCACCCTGTCCACCTCCAAGGGTCCGGAGAATGTCCATCCCCCAGCAACATCTCGAACATGACCGCTATGTATGCCCCAGCGTCCGCTCTTTCGGACCCCTTCGGGAGACCGACGATTCTCAGGTTCTGCCGGCGGGATCTATTCTCTAGCTCCTCCACCTTCTCCAGGAGCTTTTTCTGCTGGTCTCTCAGCATCCCCACCTCCAACTCCACCGCAGTTTGATGTTCCTCCTGCTCAGCCAGCGCCTTCTCTACTTTCTGGATCGCCCGATCTAGGGCATCCAATCTGAGCTCCAGCCGCGTAATTGATTCTTTAATCGGGTCCAAGCATTCCTGCTTCTGCTTGGCGAAGCCCTCCTGGATAAATTGCATCAGCTGCTCCGTTGACCGCTGGGTCGACAAGCCAGGACTCCGATCATCAGCTTTCCCCCGCTGCAGCTTCAGCCCAAGCCTTCTCTGTTCGTCAGTTTCTTCCTTTGCGAGCACTTCTAGTCCGCCTCTCCATGCACTGATGTGGGACTCCAATCAGCAATTGCCTCTACCATCAATTTTCCAAATCAAGTCCGGTAAAAAATCGGGGGAAAAGGTCCAAAGGTCCGACCCGAGCGGGAGCCACCAACTGTATGACCTACTCCTTCATAGCCGCCACTGGAAGTCCATATTTAACCAATTTAATGGAATACTTTGAAGGAGTCACATGTACTCTGGAGAAAGGGGATAAAGGGTGAGGTCAGGGATCATTTCGGGGGCCTTGGAGATGGCTACACTGAATAAAATGGGGTTATGTGCAGCCTCAGCCGCATGTTCCCCGTTCAGCCCCTTATACAACCTGACTCGCGTTGAATAGCCATGTGTTTCTCGGCACTGCGAGCGCCAGGAAACAGGCAGCTAAACACGTTCGCTTGGGGCCTTTGTGCCTTTTGGGAGGATCGTGCCCAGAGAGTGGTCAAAGGTGAGTCTTTTTCTGGTTGGCAAGATGTAACATCTGATGTGCAACAGGGATCATTGCTGAGGCCTCAAATTTTTATGATTTATATAAATTACTTGAATGGAAGGACCAAAGATAAGGGGTTGTATTCTCCGGTCGCCGACGCTGAAATCGCGCTTGGCAATCGGAGAATCTCGACCGAATCGGGGGCGGTGCCGCTTTCGTGATGCTCCGCCCCCTCCAAAGCGGCGTATTCTCTGAGCATGACATATCGACGGCCAAGCTCCGCCACCGACCGTCCGAGTTCCCGATGGCATCGGTCTCATCCGTTGGGAGCTCGGCATGGTGGCTGCGGACTCAGTCCAGTGCTGCCACAGTCGAGGGAGAACCGATCTGCGGGAAGGGGGGGATTTTATCAGGGGTTGGAGGCATTATGGGGGCTGGTCTGGGGCGCGTGAGCCAGCCAAAGGGGGGGCGCTATTTCGCAGGCCGGGTCCACGAGCAGCCTCCACCATGTAGCATGGTGGGGCTACTGTAGGCCGCTGCCGTGCACATGTGTAATAATCCACAGGAGGCAGGGGTACTGTCACTACACTAGTATTTATTTGCAATAACTATATCCAAGAGCAGCTCCAAACAGTGCTGCTAACATTCCAGTCAACTTAAGACTGGTTCACAAAGCCTACACAGGTGCTTATATGGGCCCCCTCAATGAGCTATCATTGTGTTTTCCTATCAATTTTGTGCTTTTAACAGAAAAAGGGCAGCACGCTAGCATTGTGGATAGCACAATTGCTTCACAGCTCCAGGTTCCCAGGTTCGATTCCGGCTTGGGTCACTGTCTGTTTGGAGTCTGCACATCCTCCCCGTGTGAGCGTGGGTTTCCTCCGGGTGCTCCGGTTTCCTCCCACAGTCCAAAGATGTGCAGGTTATGTGGACTGGGCATGATAAATTGCCCTTAGTGTCCAAAATTGCCCTTAGTGTTGGGTGGGGTTACTGGGTTATGGGGATAGGGTGGAGGTGTCGACCGTGGGTGGGGTGCTCTTTCCAAGAGTCGGTGCAGACTCGATGGGCCGAATGGCCTCCTTCTGCACGGTAAATTCTAAGAAAACTCCAATTGGCCAACCAATAATGCCAATTGGAGGTCATTACAACATGCATGGCCACGGACCCGGCAATTCTCCGGGCCATATCAGGAGTTAGAGCTGGGTGCTCTATGCTGCCGGCATGCTACCCCCCAGCTAGACAGACGATCGGTCGCCGTTTTATGCTATTTTTTCTGGAGTAAAACACCACCGTTCCCATGCCTCAGAATCGGAGAATCCAGCCCATGGATTTTAAATTTGCTGATGACACGAAGATAAGGAGGCAAGTACATTGTGAAGAGGACATAAGGAGGCTACAAAGGGACATAGATAGGTTAAGTGAACAGTCAAAGATTGGCAAGTGGAGTATCATGTGAGAAATGTGAAATTGTCTGTTTTGGCATGAAAAATAAAAGGAGGCATATTACCTAAATGGTAAAAGACTGCAAAGTTCTGAGATGCAAAGGGATCTTGGTGTCGAAGGGTGTGGTTTCCTCTCCCTCCGCGGTGTGTTCTGCAGCGGCGGAGGGCAACTCGCCAGTGCGGTGGGATCTTCTGGTTCCGCTGCTGTCAATGAAATTTCCCATTGCACCCACTCCACGCTGCCAGGAAATCCACGGTGGGGGTGTGCCTTCATCAGGACCAGAAGATCCCACTGACGTGAACAGCCGAAAGAGCTTGCCCACTGTATGCAGTTTTGGCAGGAAGAATGTAAGTGTGTTGGAAGCAGTTCAGAGAATGTTTATTAGACTAATACAACGAATGGGCGGGTTGTCTTATGTGGAAAGTTCGTAAAGGCTAGTCTTTAATCTGTTGGGGTTCAGAAGAGTAAGAGATGACTTGATTGAAACATATAAGAACCTGAGAGGTCTTAAAAGTGTGGACCCGGAGAGGATGTTTCCTCTTATGGGAGGATCTGGAACTAGGGGTCACTATTTCGAAATAAGGGGTTGCCCGAGATGAGGATACATTTTTTTCCTCAGTATTGTGAGTCTTTGGAACTCTTTTCCTCAATAGATGGTCTTTGAAAATGTTATGGTAGAGGTAGATAGATTCTTGATAAGTAAAGGGGTGAAAAATTATTGGGGTTGGTGGGAATGTGGAGCTGAGGTTACAGTCAGTTCAACCATGATCTTATTGATTGGCGGACCAGGATCAAGGGACCAAGTGGCCGACCCCTACTCCTAATTCATATGTACATAAGTTTCTTTAATCCTGCTTGCGCTCAATTTATCTTGCATACCAACAGGAAAATAAAATTTTCTAATGTAAACTTGTCCTTGTTTTATCAATCAATTCCCTGGTTTTGGACCTTACCCGATTGTTGACGCACCTCAGAGTGAGATGGGGAATTTATGTATTGTGGTATGCAAAGCATCACAATCTTATAGAACAGGCCATGATGTGGATATGCCGGCGTTGAACTGGGGTGGGCACAGTAAGTCGTCTTACAACACCAGTCCAACAGGTTTGTTTCGAATCACTAGCTTTCGTCTTGCATCATTGACTTTGTCTATATATGTGTTTCTGGAACCCACCTCTTCATTCATCTGAGGAAGGAGCAGTGCTACGAAAGCTAGTGATTCGAAGCAAACCTGTTGGACTTTAACCTGGTGTTGTAAGACTTCTTATAGAACAGGATGAAAGGACCAGCAGGTATTTTTCCATCCCAGATCTATTTGTTTGTTTGTATCCAGAAATAATATCTGGAGCAAAGGCGTATTTCCCATAATTTTTCATTACTAATTTAAATAGGCAGAATATATTGGGCAATATGCTAATAATTTTGTGATTATGCACACCAGGCAGACAAGGATTCCCACTAGCTATGCAATTTGACAGCATTGGCCCAGTAAAGTTGGCCAGGATTAGGCTGGTGACTGAGTGCTTAGGTGCTGCAATCATAGAAACCAAGTTTCTTGGGCAGCACGGTAGCATTGTGGATAGCACAATTGCTTCACAGCTCCAGGGTCCCAGGTTTGATTCCGGCTTGGGTCACTGTCTGTGCGGAGTCTGCACATCCTCCCCGTGTGTGCGTGGGTTTCCTCCGGGTGCTCCGGTTTCCTCCCACAGTCCAAAGATGTGCAGGTTAGGTGGATTGGCCATGATAAATTGTCCTTAGTGTCCAAAATTGCCCTTAATGTTGGGTGGAGTTGCTGGGTTATGGGGATAGGGTGTGGAGGTGTTGATCTTGGGTAGGGTGCTCTTTCCAAGAGCCGGTGCAGACTCGATGGGCCGAATGGCCTCCTTCTGCACTGTAAATTCTATGAAATAATTCTATGAAGTCAACCAATTGTACCACCCAATAGTCAATAGGTCTTTGATTTGAGGACAAAATGAACTTCAAATTCTGAGCATTGACTGCAAACTCCACTGCCTGGTAAACTCTATAAACTGAATAGAAATTCTAAATAATCTGCTCTATGTACACTCTACTTACTGAATACTCTACCAAGTAGACTTCTACTGGGTTAAAATCCTGGAACTCCTTCCCTATCAGCACTGTGGGTGTACTACATATGGACTGCAGCAGTTCAAGAAGGCAGCTCACCACCACCTTCTCAAGGGCAATTATGGGTGGGCAACAGATGTTGGTCTAGCCAGCAAAACCCACATCCGAAATAGTGAATTGTTTAAAAATTAAATACAGTATAATATGGGTGAGACCGTATGAAATCCTGAGGCTTCTCTTCTATTATACTTCAGCAAAGAGGCTGTCACCATGTTATAATATTTCTTTGAACCTGACCTTCACGTAAAGCTCTATTGCAGGAACAGACTTCTCATTGCTGTGGTCTTTACACCATTCAATTTTCACACATTCCCATCCTTCAAAATCACCATTTAGGACATTTGCTTCATCAGGAAACTACCTCCCTCCTGCCCTACAATAAGTCCATGGAATGTATGAATGTATGAATAGGAATATCTTTCATCCCATTAATGGTCAGATTTGGCCAGACCCCAGGAGTAAAATTGTCAGTTCAAAGAACAAAGAACAAAGAAAAAATTACAGCACAGGAACAGACCCTTCGGCCCTCCAAGCCTGCGCTGATCCAGATCCTCTATCTAGAACTGTCGCCTATTTTCTAAGGATCTGTATCTCTATGCTCCCTGCCCATTCATGTATCTGTCTAGATACCTCTTAAATGACGCTATCGTGCCCGCCTCTGCCACCTCCGCCAGCAATCCATCCTGTCTATACCTCACATGATTTTGTAGACCTCAATGAGGTCTCCCCTCAACCTCCGTCTTTCTAATGAAAATAATCCTAATCTATTCAACCTTTCTTCATAGCTAGCGCCCACCATACCAGGCAACATCCTGGTGAACCTCCTCTGCACCTTCTCCAAAGCATCCACATCCTTTTGGTAATGTGGCGACCAGAACTGTACGCAGTATTCCAAATGTGGCCGAACCACAGTCTTATACATCTCTAACATGACCTGCCAACTCTTGTACTCAATACCCCTTCCGATGAAGGAAAACATGCCGTATGCCTTCTTGACCACTCTATCGGCCTGCGCAGCCACCTTCAGGGTACAATAGACCTGAACACCCAGATCTTTCTGTACATCAATTTTTCCCAGGGCTTCTCATTTACCGTATAGTTCGCTCTTGAATTGGATCTTCCAAAATGCATCACCTCGTATTTGCCTGGATTGAACTCCATCTGCCATTTCTCTGCCCAACTCTCCAATCCATCTATATTCTGCTGTATTCTCTGACAGTCCCCTTCACTATCTGCTACTCCACCAATCTTAGTGTCATCTGCAAACTTGCTAATCAGACCACTTATACCTTCCTCCAGATCATTTATGTATATCACAAACAACAGTGGTCCCCGCATGGATCCCTGTGGAACACCACTGGTCACAGTTCTCCATTTTGAGAAACTCCCTTCCACTACTACTCTCTGTCTCCTGTTGTCCAGCCAGTTCTTTATCCTTCTAGCGACTACACCCTGGGCCCCATGAGACTTCACTTTCTCCATCAGCCTACCATGGGGAACCTTATCAAATGCCTTACTGAAGTCCATGTATATGACATCTACAGCCCTTCCCTCATCAATCAACTTTGTCACTTCCTCAAAGAATTCTATTAAGTTGGTAAGACATGACCTTCCCTGCACAAAACTATGTTGCCTATCACTGATAAGCCCATTTTCTTCCAAATGAGAATAGATCCTATCCCTCAGTATCTTCTCCAGCAGCTTCCCTCCCACTGACGTCAGGCTCACCGGTCTATAATTACCTGGATTATCCCTGCTACCCTTCTTAAACAAGGGGACAACATTAGCAATTCTCCAGTACTCCGGTACCTCACCCGTGTTCAAGGATGCTGCAAAGATATCTGTTAAGGACCCAGCTATTTCCTCTCTCACTTCCCTCAGTAACCTGGGATAGATCCCGTCCGGACCTGGGGACTTTTCCACCTTAATGCCTTTTAGAATACCCAACACATCCTCCCTCCTTATGCCGACTTGACCTAGAGTAATCAAACATCTATCCCTAACCTCAACATCCGTCATGTCCCTCTCCTCGGTGAATACCGATGCAAAGTACTCGTTAAGAATCTCACCCATTTTCTCTCACAGTGTCTTCATTTTGCAGCAATCTGTGGCATCACCATTAGCAGGTGGACTGAGTGCAAAACTAAGGAGGAGGAAAGCTGGGCAGTTCCTTAAATTCCATGAATTTGGGTAATCTTGTCCGAGTCCCTTAATGTGTTACTAAATGGCATTAATCCGGTGTTCTCATTCGCAGTGGCTGATGTGTGAAATTCAAATATCATACTTGGTGAGACAAACGAGAAGGGAGAAAAAAGGAGTTAATCTTATACATCTGTATAGATTTGGACAAACTTTAATTTTCTTCTGGCATTGTTAGAACTGGCTGGTGGTGTTTATTGCTGACTTTGGATGTTCAGCTCTCAAGTACTGACATCTTGAACCTTCATGTGGAAAAATAAACCAAACTGTACACTGTAGAAAAGGGGACCTACGAGATGCACAACAGCAGTGGCCACCCGGAGCGGAGCATATTTGCCAGATACTACACTGAGCTTTTTGTGAAGTGGCCACCCTGAAAAATGCTAAATAGCATTTAGTAAATGTTGAAATAATTACAGCACATTTCAAAAGCAGCTGTGATTGACCAACAATAACTTAATTCTATAGAAATCTGATGGAATTTCCTGCTGTGTACTTATGCCAAATGGTTTTAACAATCTTCAAATACAGGGAAATCCCCGGGCAGGAAAACACTTACCACTGTTATAGCTGCTCTTTTATGTGCTATTGCGAGATAAAGTAATCCATGAAACAATCTGTGAACACTCACCTTTTGAGAGTGACAATAAACTGACAGGTTTCAGAAACATTTAATGATGAGGTTCTGAGGGATACCAGTCAGGTTTTCTGATTTTGGGTGAGGTTCTACTGCTAGAGTGTTGCCCATAACATTGGATACATTATTTTCTTTTGTTTTGAAGAAGGAACTATTCTTTTTTGTAAGTTTAATTTTTTTTCCTCCAATTTATGGGCAATTTAGTGTGGCCAATCCATCTACCCTGCACATCTTTGGGTTGTGGGGTGAGACCCATGCAGACACGGGGAGAATTTGCAAACCCCGCACGGACAGTGACCCAGAGCTATGATCGAACCCGGGTCCTCGGCTCCGTGAGGCAGCAGTGCTAACCACTGCGCCACCATGCCACCTGAGAAGGGACTATTCTAAGTTTTATTTTAATTTTCGTGTATCTGTGGATGCATTTTCCAACATGCAATAGTTGGTTTTATTATGTTGCCTTCCATTTATATACTTTTCTCATGTCATTAGATTCTAGTGGCCTTGACATGCACCTTATAAAGAGGGGATGATACATATTAATTTGGGTCTTTACTGTGAGCTGCAAGGTTAATTTAATGGGGAGGAGTTCCATACCTATCACCATACCTTGAGAGCTATACCCGGACATGTCAGAGATTTGTCTTTGCTGCTATTGATTCACAAGAAAGTCTGCCATGGAGCTGTGCAATTTGTTGCACAGTGATTGACATTGCTCATCCGGATCTAGAACAGCAGTAATTATGGAAGTGAACATAAACACCGTAGGAATTGCATATCTTCCACATCAACTAAGGGAACATCTGTTTCAGCAGGTGTGATGCCAACTATTTGTGAATGCAGTAGTAACTTATATTCTCTCCTGTGGAAAGAAGCCATCGCAATACGCAGCTTTCCCTGGATAGCAGGGTATGCCAGGAGTTTGATGCAATATTCATGGGCATGAGGGCACTTCAGGTCATCTCCATCGAGAGGATTTTTTGAATGGCTTGCTTTCCGCCCAGCCGTGTGGGCAGGTAGCGCAACCCCGCCAATCATAACAGCCCCTTGCCCCCTAAGGGGTCAAGACTTTGGCCCCTCACCCGTGTGGCAATTCCAGACAGGGAGCTGTCTGCCAATCTAATTCTCTGTCAGCTCCATAGCTCCAGCAGTGCCACTGGCAGGAGTGGCCAGGAGTGGAACCACAGTCCCCAGATTCAAAGTCCCGGATTCCATGAACAGATAGGTGTGGGGGTGTCTCAAAGTGGGATAGGAGGTGGAGGTCTTAATGGAGAGGCCGATGGAAGGGGGCGGGAGAACCCATCGGCCTGGGAGGTAGTTCATAACTCAGGCTGGTGCCCTCCCCACTTCCCATCAGAATCCCAGGGTGACATCCTTGCCTTGCCCTTGCCCCTGAACCTCACCCACCAACTTCAAATTTAAAGAGGGTGGAAATTGACACTTAGCTGGCATGGGACTATAAAATTCTGTCCCATAGTCTTCACAAAGATAAAGGATTTACCTTGGGTGGATTGGCCATGCTAAATTGCCACTTAGTGTCCAAAGATTTGTAGTTTGGATTAAGGAATTACAGGGATAGGGCAGGCGAGTGGGTCTAGGTAGAGTGGTCTTTCGCTGGGTCAGTGCAGACTTGGAAGGGCTGAATGGCCTCCTTCTGCACCGTGCAGATACTATGATCATTAAGGATCACTATACGCATTAATAGCCAATAACCAGGAAGAAACCAGACAGGAGAAATTCACCATTGTGAGGTCTGATGACAAATTTTACAGCACAATGCCTGATTGGTGAGTGCATTTGAGTGACTACAACCTTATTCTGAACCTTTGAAAGGCGGAGCTAGCTGCTGCATAAAAACGCAGTAAAGCCTCCTCAGTATGTGAATAATGGACATCATACTTGTCAAAGAAACCATTGGAGTAATTCAATAGTGCTGACAGGAACAAGGGTGTTAGGCCTGTGTTGCTCAGGTTTTCAGGAGTTTACTGCTTCCAAACCAATAGGTTTTCTTTTCTTCATCTCCCATGATCAACCCCCACCTTCCAGTTTCCTTTCCCCACCCCACCTCCAAATCCCAGGGCTGCCGCCAGTGAGACAAACAGACCAAATTGCGACTGGTCACATGTGTGAGCTGCCTGTGGAGGTGCAACTCAGTTGTTACAATGAGTTTTGAGGTCCAATTTCTGCTTGGACCTCCTCGTTCAGGTTTATGAAAATGAGTCATAATGTACTTAGCCTCCTGTAGTTTCTTCACAGTGTGTCTGAGGTGATCTGAAACCCAAATTGCAATTCCTTTTTATCACTTGTTCCAGCTAAACCATCATGACGATGACATAGCTTGTAGCACTTCAGCCGCCCCTTCTTCTCCTTTGGTACCTGCCTTGACTCAACTTCACTCCTCATTTAAAATCTCTCACATCTATTGGCCACTCTGCTCAACCCTGTCATCTCACGGGCCTGCCCACCTCTGACGTCTTACCAGCATTGACCAGCTCCTTGTCTCCTTTACCACCCATATCCTGCTGCAATCTTCCAAACCTATTCTTCCATCACCCTGTACCACTGGGTAAAAATCTTTTACTTCCATTTCTTTTAGATCAATACACAATTCACGACATCATTGTCACTGCTGACCCAAACAACCGCTCCCATTAAATAAATTTTAAACTGCTCCTTGGGTGGTATTCAATGGGGATGTCAGGGGTATCACCAACCGGCTTGAGAGCCAGGGAGAGCCTGCAATGCCTCTTTGGAAAAGTCCGTCGTATTAAGTGCCAGTCATGGCAGTGGCAGCCCATCCCTGGGGACAGAAGTCCTGTCTGCCGAGAGCTGTCAACCTCTTCACTAGAAATGGGGAAGCTGTTGTTGTACTGCACCCACTGAGGCCATGGATTGGCATGGACCCAGGCAGAGGTGAGGGATGGCAGGATAGGGCGGTTGCAGGCTTGGGGATCATGAGGGCGTGGGAGGGGTTTGTGTCAAGAGCAGGGGTGGGAGATCGCAAAATCTCCCACAAAAAATTTCCAGATTCATCTGTGTAGCTTTCTCTGCCCAATTAACTCAGGGTCCAACCCTCACCCTGCAAGTTCTTGCTACATTATATTAACAAGTCTGATTACAAATCGGTAACTTCCCCAACTATGCATCTTGGTGTGTCCTGTTAAACAGAATCTCATGTGTCATCCTCTATAATGCACTGTACCCCACATTCTGAATGCCCAGCTCTTTCAGAGAAGAGGCAAAAAAGAGATTATAAAAAGAGAGGAAGCTACCAGCTCCCACCCCAATATCAGAAAAACAGCAAGAATATTATGTATAAACAGCAATAAATTCCTGAGTCGCCAAATGCCCCAAAAACAAAGTAGTGAAATCTTGTCAGTGTTAGCACAAAAAGTTGAGTCGCGTGAAACCACATAATTTTGGTAATTTCCTGACATTACGTTCCCAACTTGCAGTCTTTCCTGCTACACGACACGCTGGCACAGTGGTTAGCACTGCTGCCTCACAAAACACCAGGGACCCAGGCACGATTCTGACCTCGGGAGACTATCTGTGTGGAGTTTGCACATTCTCTCCGTGTCTGTGTGAGTTTTCTCCGGGTGCTCCGGCTCCGTCCCACAGTCCAAAGATGTACAGGTTAGTTGGGGTTATGGGAATGGGGTATGGCATTGGGCCCAGGTAGGGTACTCTTTCAGAGGGTTGGTGCAGACTTGATGGGCCGAATGGCCTCCTTCTGCACAGTCGGGATTCTATAGAAAAGGATTTAGGCACACTGGCCCTGTGATTGAATACGCAGCAAGCTAAGCACTGCCGGTCGGCAAGCATTGGAAGTGCAAATTAAAAATATTATTGATCAACTGCGTTAACATTGCAACTCCCAGGAACAGAATGCTTAACTGAAGTATAATACACTTTCCTTCACTAAATTATAATACCTCCTAAAATATTATGATTAGTTAGTACAAGTAAGTATCATGGGGCAGAATTTCCTTTTTTTTTGATGAGTTAAGACAGCCCAAAGAAACTGTGTAAATGGTAATAAATGCAATTACCCTGGAAAAGTCACTAATCATCCACAGAAGAAATAGTGAACAATCAAGGAGGATTCCCATGGAGTCCCAGGGACAGCGCGGTAGCACAGTGGTTAGCACTGTTGATTCACAGAACAGGGACCAGGGTTCTCCCGTATCTGCGTGGGTTTCCTCTGGGTGCTCCGGTTTCCTCTCTCAGTCAAAAATGCGCGGGTTAGGTGGATTGGTCATGCTAAATTGCCCAGTAGTGTCCATAAGTTAGGTGGGGTTGCTGGGTTACAAGGATAGGGGTGGGCTTAGGTAGGGAGCTCATGGGGCAGCATGGTGGCGCAGTGGTTAGCACTGGGATTACGGCACTGAGGACCCGGGTTTGAATCCCTGCCCTGGGTCACTGTCCGTGTGGGGTTTGCACATTCTCCCTGTGTCTGCATGGGTTTCAACTCCACAACCCAAAGATGTGCTGGTTAGGTGGATTTTGCCACTCTAAATTGCCCCTTATTTGGAAAAAATATAATTGGGTACTCTAAATTTATTTTAAAAAAAGGTCGGGAGCTCGTTCAGTGGCCGTTGTAGATTTGATGGGCCGGAAGGTCTCCTTCTGCACTGTACATTCTATAATTCTATGAAAATCCAAGAGTATAACTTTTATCGTTTGTTTTTGGCTATGTTTTGCATATCTTTTACTTCAGGATTTATTGTATATTATGCTACTATTTAAACATTTACCCATATTTATTGATACACTCATGAGCTGGCAAAAATTGCACCAGTTTTCTTACTATCTTAGTCTGATTTTCCATTAGGTAAAGCACTTAAAATCTCACCTGGAATCTCAGGAGGAGAAAATCTGTCTAAAAAAAAATTCTGGCAGTCATTAATTTAAATGACGAAAAATTACATTAAAATCTATTATTTAAACTAGATGGGGGCATAAACGTTTTCAATTATTTTAAAAGGCTCCCCTGATACATGCACAGCACCTGCATCTGATCTAACATTTACTTACTTGTATCCCAGCTGACGGCAGACCACAGCGGCATCCTTGTCAGTCCATCCATCATCACAAATAGTTCCCCACTGGCCATTGATGAAAATTTCAACACGTCCTTCTTTCTTATTTTCGCCATCCATCAATCTGATAGGGGGACCTGGTAGATGGCACACCACAAATATTTTTTTCTTTAAAAGCACTAGAGGTCTGAAATCACAATGAACCAGGGGTATATGTCCGGATGGGGATTAGAAAAGGATGGAACCCCATTTTGCTCCAATTTTGGCCCTTCCGTGCAGAGAACAAGGACGCGATTCTCCGAGCCCCGCGCCGGGCCGGAGAATCGCCGCAACTGCGCCATGATGCCCCGACACCGGCGGGCGATTCTCCGAGGTGCAGAGAATCGGCGCTATTTGCGCCGGCACATTTGACGCGGCGCTGGCCGCAGGCCACTGGAATTGACGAGGCCGCCGGCGCCGTTCACCCCTGGTCACTGCCGGCGGGAACTCTGCACGAAGGAGCGAGAGGCGGCCTGTGGGGCAGGGAGCAGCGCTCCTTCACGGGGGGCGGGGGCCTCTGATGAGGTCTGGCCCGCGATCGTGGCCCACCGATCGCTGGGCCGACCTCTTCCCCCCCCCGGGCCTACTTTGTTGTTAGGCCGGCCCCTGAACCCCCACGCCATGTTGCGTAGGGGCCGGCGCACTGAAGAAGTCCCCCGTGCATGCGCAGGTTGGCGCGGCCCAGCTGCGCATGCGCGGGTTGGCGCGGCGCCCGATGCTGGAGCGGCGTGGACCGCTCCAGCGCCGTGCTGGCCCCCTGTGGGGGACAGAATTGGTCATCCCTGTGCCCGTTTCGTGCCATCGTGAAACGTGACGGCGTTCGCGACGGTGTTCACGACGGCGTGAAAACTTAGTCTCCATTTTGGAGAATCGCCCCCCCAAATCTTTTGAACACAGTTGGCAGGCCTCAACGGAACACTTGCCATCTCATCTGAAAGAAGACGCAAGCCTTGTCAGGCTCCGGTAAGGCCCCAGAGATCTTACAGTAAAAGTAAACTGTTCAGAGGGAAATAACTGAGCTGGACTTCAGTGGCTCAGTAATTCCTTAGAACTATTCATCAAAATTTTTCACACCTCCATTGATTTGGTCTATCTCAGCCCGTTGCTCCAGGTTTCCAGGCCTCCATAAAGGTAGGGCAACACAGCTTCCCCCCTTACAGGAATGATCCATCTGTATAAACCTGCCTTCATAATTTGGGCTGTCTCTGGATCTTCGCCCATTTGTGTATTTGAGGCCCACTTTAAGACCATAAGATATAGTAGAAGAATTAGGCCATATGGCCCATTGGGTCTGCTCCACCATTCGATCATGGCTGATACTCTGCTGCACTCCTGTCAATAGAGTGCGGCCAGGGTAAATTTGACACCCATCCTTTCCTGAAATTGTACTCCCAATCCCTGCAAAGCATCAGCATGTAAGAATGATTGAGATGATCCCTAAATTCCAATGCAAATCAACGCTGGCAGCAAGCACATCACAGGAAATCTATATGTCAGAGGGAAATTAAGTCGACTCAAATTTGGATTAATTAAAAGTTCTCCTTTTTGGGGGCTGTGCACCATCTATGCCTAAGAAGAAGGCAGAAGATATTCCTTAGGTCCTCTACAATTGCTACAAGTTATGGCAGCACGGTGGCACTGTGGTTAGCACCACTGCCTCACAGCAGCAAGGACTCGGGTTCAATTTCGGCCTTGGATGACTGTCTGTTAGGAGTTTGCATGTTCTCCCCATGTCTGTGCGGGTTTCCTCCGGGTGCTCTGGTTTCCTCCCACAGTCCAAATATGTTTAGGTGGGGTTACAGGGATAGGACTGGCGAGTAGGCCTTGGTAGGGTGCTCTTTTGGAGTGACAGTGCAGACTCAATGAACCAAATGGTCTCCTTCTGCACTGGAGGGATTCTATGATATTCTTCTATGAACTCTGCCTGTGACCTTCCTTCCTTTTCTGTGATGTTCAGCACCTCTTCACAGTGACATGACAAGTGGAAGAAATCTGTATTCCATCATTCAGACATGTCTCTTCTATAAGTATCTGGAAACGTCCATCTGACAACCATACAACCAACCAGAATTTCTGGGATGAAATAATTTCTGAGAGTTTCATGACAACTTGAGAGACCTCTACCATTTCTCTGCTTTTGCCCTCTCCCTGCACCAACCTATTTTCCTGACTAGGATTCTGTACAAGCATGCAGGCGGTCTCCCACAAGTAATCCCCCTCTCAAGAGGAGGCCCCTGATTTTAAAAATGCCATATTATAGTGGGGAACTAATACAACTCAAAAGATCGACCTGGGGCATAAGTGCTTTCAAGATCAGAGATTAAGATTCAATGAGACTGCGATCTTCAACATGTAATTCAGTGAGAACAGAATGAAGGGAAAGAAGACCTCTCCCTCCATGGTGGCACCTCAGGGCAGCTACAGCTATTTTCCTGGCGTCTGGCACCACATACCCCAGAGGCAGTAGTAACATAAGCGGGAGGAAGGTAAATCCACAAGGACTCTTCACCATCATCGTTTGCATGCAACAAATAGGGAAGGAGTAGATA
This sequence comes from Scyliorhinus torazame, assembly GCF_047496885.1. Lineage (NCBI taxonomy): Eukaryota > Metazoa > Chordata > Chondrichthyes > Carcharhiniformes > Scyliorhinidae > Scyliorhinus > Scyliorhinus torazame. The sequence continues at coordinate 125,451,936 of NC_092709.1, forward strand.
GTGGTAATGCTGCATGTGGGGGGAAGGGGATTGAAAGCTTTATCAATGAGAACTTAGAACAGACAGTGCAGAAGGAGGCCATTCGGCCCATCGAGTCTGCACCGACCCACTTAAGCCCTCCCTATCCCCGTAACCCAATAACCCCTCCTAACCTTTTTGGACACTAAGGGCAATTTAGCATGGCCAATCCAACTAACCTGCACGTCTTTGGACTGTGGGAGGAAACTGGAGCACCCGGAGGAAACCCACGCACACACGGGGAGAACGTGCAAACTCCGCACAGACAGTGACCCAGCGGGGAATCAAACCTGGGACCCTGGCGCTGTGAAGCCACAGTGCTATCCATTTGTGCTACCGTGCTGAGGTAAGGCAATGGTATATCTCGATGTGAAATTCTACTCCTGCCCTTCCTATTGGGCAGGATCAAGGAGAGAAAAAAAGCCCTTCAAAAGTGTCAACCACCAATGTAAGAAAGTTAGCTTCAGTATTCACCACAAATATGGATGTCACCAATGTAATGGGAGCCCACAGCCGCAAAGGCAAAAACAAAAGCACCTAAAACGTGTCTGAATGATTAAGTTGTGGAAGGATGATTTCGATAGCATCACTATCAATGTAATGATTTCAAAATGGAGGCTGTCCGTGGGGAAAATGAACGTCAAGTCCACTAATTACGAAGAAATAAACATTTAGTTTTGTGTGAAAAGGAACAATCTAATGTGGTTGCAAGAAATTGCGAGAGAATTAATTTCTTCATTGGTATTTTTATAAACTAAGATGATTTTAACTGTGCTCACCAAAAGAAATTCCCTGGATGTCATTCATAGCTTTGAGTGTACAAATGACCGTCACATCCTCCTGGTGGCTGCAGTCATGATTCCCCCATTCACTTCTGGAGCACAAAGAGAGCAAAGATTCCTGACCTGAGCAGTGGACGTCATCCAAGTAAATAGGCCCAGTGCCCCCTTCAAAGTGGCCTTCCAGGGGATTCTGTGCATATCTGTAGGACAGTGGGGGAGCAAAGAACAGTTGAATGAACAAATGCCGACTGCTCTGACAATTTCCCAATGAGGTCAATAATTTGTCTTCAATTCCATGAGATTCACCTTCAGTTCACGGCACCTTTTGAAGGGCTTTGTAAAATGCCTTCTAAAAATCCAGATAAATAACATCCTTAGATAATTCCCTGTCCGCCATTTTAGTCAACTCTCTAAAATAATTCAATCAAGTTCATCTGGCATGACCTACCATTTACAAATCCGTGCTTTTATTTCTGATCAGCTAAAATTTTTTGAAGTATTCAATTATTTCTGCTTTAATAATAGTTTCTAGAAAATTCCCAATGTTAGGTTAACCAATCTATTCTTTCATGGTTTCCCACTTCCACATTTCTTAAACAGTGGAGTAAAATAAGCCAATTTTCTAATCTAAGTGAACAGTTCCTGACAGAGAGCAGTTTGGAAGATCATGGTTTGGCTGTCTACAATATTCTGGTCTACTTACTTTAAATCCCTGCGATGAAACCACGTGGCCCTGGAAATTTGTCAGTCTTTTCTTCACTACCATTCATTTATTTATATTAATTTTGGTGAATCCCTATCCCTGATCCAATATTAATTTTCTTGGGGTGTGTAGCGCACAAAGACTCCGAGAGATGAATAGAGTGCAGTCGATGAGGCTTTATTAAGCGTGACTGTTTCCCCCGCAGTTCGGTAGTAGACTGCCTGCGGGGGAGGACTCCAGGTACTTATACTCCACCTTCAGGGCGGAGCTAGAGGTCAACGTCCAACCAGGACCCGGGATCTGTCAGCCAATGACATCATGGCTTCACAGTCCCACATGACTCCTAATGCATACTACCACATTCACCCCTTGTTAAAAATGAACCCGGCGGGGTGATGTTTCGCATGGTGGTAAGGGTTTACAAGGCTGGTCCTGGGAGGAAAACTTTCACATGGTATAACAGTCTGTACAAGGTTTTTTTTTGTTTCAAACTATTTACAGTAATCGTCAGGAAAAGACAAAATGTTCTCGTTAAAAGTCCACAAAGTCCACATTGTACTGTTAGATCGACGCCACGAGTCGGTCGGGCGGTCTGGTCGTCCGTGTCGATCGCCTCGGCCCCGGTGTTGGTGGTGGTGCTTGTTTCGGTGTTGTCTTCTCCGGGAGCCTTACGGTTTCAGCTTGGGCTTCATTCCTGGTCGGGCCTGGGAGGAGGACTGATCCTCCTGGGAAGGGTGCGGTCGCGGGGTGCGGCGGTGGCAGGAAGGGGGGGGGGGTTGGGTGATTGGTGTCGGGGGGGTGTGTGTGCTGCCGGCGGGCGCCAGATCTCGCAGAGAGACCGTGTCCTGTCGGCCGTCGGGGTACTCCACGTAAGCGTACTGCGGGTTCGCGTGAAGGAGGTGAACCCTTTCGACCAATGGGTCCGACTTGTGCGCCCGCACGTGCTTTCGGAGCAAGATGGGTCCTGGGGCCGCCAGCCAGGTCGGCAGCGACGTTCCAGAGGAGGACTTCCTGGGGAAGACAAGGAGGCGCTCATGAGGCGTTTGGTTAGTGCTAGTACACAGTAGTGACCGGATGGAGTGGAGGGCGTCCGGAAGGACCTCCTGCCACCATGAAACTGGGAGGTCCCTGGACCATAGGGCCAGTAGGACGGTCTTCCACACCGTACCGTTCTCCCTCTCTACTTGCCCGTTGCCCCGGGGGTTGTAGCTGGTCGTTCTGCTCGAGGCTATCCCGTTGCTGAGCAGGAACTGGCGCAGCTCGTCACTCATGAAAGAGGACCCCCTGTCGCTGTGGACGTATGCGGGGCAACCGAACAGTGTGAATATGGTGTTCAGGGCTTTAATGACTGTGGCCGCGGTCATGTCAGAACAGGGGATGGCGAATGGGAAGCGGGAGTACTCGTCCACCACATTAAGGAAGTATATGTTGCGGTCGGTGGAGGGGAAGGGTCCTTTGAAATCCAGACTAAGGCGTTCAAAGGGGCGGGAAGCATTAATCAGGTGCACACCATCCGGCCTGAAAAAATGCGGTTTGCACTCTGCGCAGATGTGGCAGTTCCTTGTGACTGTACGGACCTCCTCTAAGGAGTATGGGAGGTTGCGGGACTTGATAAAGTGGTAAAACCGAGTGACCCCCGGGTGGCAGAGGTCCTCGTGGAGGGTTTGGAGGCGGTTAATTTGTGCGTTGGCACATGTGCCGCGGGATAGGGCATCGGACGGCTCGTTCAGCTTTCCGGGACGATACAAGATCTCGTAGTTGAAGGTGGAGAGCTCGATCCTCCACCTTAAGATCTTGTCGTTTTTGATTTTGCCCCTCTGTGCATTATCGAACATGAAGGCTACCGACCGTTGGTCCGTGAGGAGAGTGAATCTCCTGCCGGCCAGGTAATGCCTCCAATGTCGCACAGCTTCCACTATGGCTTGGGCTTCCTTTTCCACTGAGGAGTGGCGGATTTCTGAAGCGTGGAGGGTTCGGGAGAAAAAGGCCACGGGTCTGCCCGCTTGGTTAAGGGTGGCCGCTAGAGCTACGTCGGAGGCGTCGCTCTCGACCTGGAAGGGGAGGGACTCGTCGATGGCGCGCATCGTGGCCTTTGCGAAATCCGCTTTGATGCGGCTGAAGGCCTGGCAAGCCTCTGTCGACAGAGGGAAGGTCGTGGTCTGTATTAGGGGACGGGCCTTGTCTGCGTACTGGGGGACCCACTGGGCGTAGTATGAAAAAAACCCCAGGCAGCGTTTCAGGGCTTTTGAGCAGTGCGGGAGGGGAAATTCCATGAGGGCGCGCATACGTTCGGGGTCGGGGCCTATTATCCCATTGCGCACTACGTAGCCCAGGATGGCTAGCCGGTTGGTGCTAAAATCGCACTTGTCCTCGTTGTACGTGAGGTTCAAGGCTTTAGCGGTCTGGAGGAATTTTTGGAGGTTGGCGTCGTGGTCCTGCTGATCGTGGCCGCAGATGGTTACATTGTCGAGATACGGGAACGTGGCCCGCAACCCGTGTTGATCAACCATTCGGTCCATCTCTCGTTGGAAGACCGAGACCCCGTTTGTGACGCCAAATGGGACCCTTAGGAAATGGTATAATCGCCCGTCTGCCTCGAAGGCTGTGTACTTGCGGTCACTTGGGCGGATGGGGAGCTGATGGTAGGCGGACTTGAGGTCCACGGTGGAGAAGACTTTATATTGGGCAATCCGATTGACCATTTCGGATATGCGGGGGAGAGGGTACGCGTCTAGTTGTGTGTACCTGTTGATGGTCTGGCTATAGTCTATGACCATCCTTTGCTTCTCCCCTGTCTTTACTACTACCACCTGTGCTCTCCAGGGACTATTGCTGGCCTGGATTATGCCTTCCTTTAGTAGCCGCTGGACTTCGGACCGAATGAAGGTCCGGTCCTGGGCGCTGTACCGTCTGCTCCTAGTGGCGACGAGTTTGCAATCCGGGGTGAGGTTTGCAAACAAGGACGGGGGTTGCACCTTGAGGGTTGCGAGGCCGCAGATAGTGAGTGGGGGTATTGGGCCGCCGAATTTGAAGGTAAGGCTCTGTAGATTGCACTGGAAGTCTAATCCCAGTAATGTGGGGGCGCAGAGTTGGGGAAGGACGTAGAGCCTGTAGTTTTTGAACTCCCTCCCCTGCACCGTTAGGGTAACTATGCAGAAGCCTTTGATCTGTACGGAGTGGGATCCTGCAGCTAGGGAAATCTTTTGTGCGCTGGGATGGGTGGTCAAAGAACAGCGTCTTACCGTGTCGGGGTGGATAAAGCTCTCCGTGCTCCCGGAGTCGACTAGGCACAGTGTCTCGTGCCCGTTTATCAGCACCGTTGTCGTCGTCGTCTGGAGTGTCCGGGGCTGAGCTTGGTCCAGCGTTATTGAAGCGAGACGTGGTTGTAGTAGTTGAGCGTCTTCTTCGAACCCCGTGGAGCCGTCGAGACTGGGGTCCGTTGTTGCCGTCCAAGATGGCGTCGGGGTTGAACAAAATGGCTGCCCCCATGCATTGCACATGGCTGGGGGGTCACAAGATGGCGGCGGGGGTGGACAAAATGGCCGCCCGCATGCGTCGTACAGGTCTGGGGTGGTCCAAGATGGCGGCGCCCTTCCTCCCCTCGTGGTGGCCGGGACCCAAAATGGCTGCGCCTGCGGGTCGCACATGGGGCGCTGGGGGGGTTGGGGAGCGTTAGGAACGCGCGGGGCTCCCTCATCTCTGGGGACAGCGGTGGTCGGGACCCAAATTGGTAGCGCCGGCGGGTCATACGTGGGGCGCGGGGGTTTGGGGGGCGTTAGAGCCGCGCAGAACTCCCTTTTCTCCGGGGAGAGCGGTGGTCGGGACCCAAAGTGGTAGCGCGGCGGGTCATACATGGGGCACGGGGGGGGGGGGGGGGTTGGGGAGCGTAAGCGGCGTGCAGGGCTCCCTGTTCTCCCGGGACCGCGGTGGTCGGGACCCAGAGTGGCTGCGCCTGCGGGTCGTACATGGGGCGAGGGGGGGTTGGGGAGCGTAAGCGGCGTGCAGGGCTCCCTGTTCTCCCGGGACAGCGGTGACCTCGCGGGACCGGCACACAACCGCGAAATGGCCCTTTTTCCCGCAGGTCTTGCAGATCGCTGGGCGGGCCGGGCAGCGCTGCCCGGGGTGTTTCGCCTGGCCGCAGAAATAGCAGCGGGCGCCCCCGGTGCGACTTGGTGTTTGGATCACGCAAGCCTGGGGGTGTCCGGGGGGGGGGGGTGGGTTTGTCGCGACGGGTACGTACGGAGCCCAATGGGCTGCCGCGCGGTCGGGGCCGTAGGCGCGGGTATTTCGCGCGGCCACGTCTAGGGAGGCTGCTAGGGCCCGTGCCTCTGAGAGTCCTAGCGACTCTTTTTCTAGAAGTCTTTGGCGGATTTGGGAGGAGTTCATACCTGCCACAAAAGCATCGTGTATTAACATGTCCGTGTGTTCATTTGCGTTCACCGACGGGCAGCTGCAGGCTCGTCCCAAAATTAGTAGCGCGGCGTAGAGTTCATCTATCGATTCTCTGGGACTTTGCCGTCTCGTTGCGAGTTGATAGCGAGCGTAGATCTGGTTTACTGGGCGGACATAGAGACTTTTTAGTGCTGCGAACGCCGTCTGGAAATCCTCTGCGCCTTCGATGAAAGAGAAAATCTCCGTGCTTAACCTCGAGTGCAGGACCTGTAGTTTTTGGTCTTCTGTGACCCGGCCGGTGGCCGTTCTGAGGTAGGCCTCAAAACAAGTCTGCCAGTGTTTGAAAACTGCTGCTGAGTTCACTGCGTGGGGGCTGATCCTCAGGCATTCCGGGATGATCCTGAGCTCCATAGTCCTTTTTAGTCACGCTTAATAAATTGTAGCGCACAAAAACTCCGAGAGACGAATAGAGTGAAGTCGATGAGGCTTTATTAAGCGTGACTGTTCCCCCGCAGTTCGGTAGTAGACTGCCTGCGGGGGAGGACTCCAGGTACTTATACTCCGCCTTCAGGGCGGAGCTAGAGGTCAACGTCCAACCAGGACCCGGGATCTGTCAGCCAATGACATCATGGCTTCACAGTCCCACATGACCCCTAATGCATACTACCACAGGGTGCCTGGCATGTTAACTCCTTTCTCTACTGCAAATACTGAGATACAAAGTAGTAACTTAGCCTGTCCAACATGATTGTCTTAGGAACCCAGGATCATAGGAGCAGGGTTAGGCCATTTGGGCTGTCGAGCCTGCTAAACCAGGGGGAAAATCCTATCTACATCTACCCTGTCACACGCTGTAAACATTTACTAAGTTTCAGTGAGATCATCTCTTATTCATCGAAGCCCTCATAAAACAATCCTACCATCTCGGGGCTTAGTCTGGTGAACCTCCATTGTACTCTCTCAATGGCAAGTATATCCCTAGATAATGAGACCAAAACTGTAAACAATACTCCTGGTGCAGTCTCACCAAGACTCTATACAATTTCAACAAGACATCTTTGCTCCTGTACTCAAATCCCCTTTTGATGAAAGCTAACATTTGTCTTCCTAATTTCTTGCTGTACCTTCACATTAGCTTTTAGTGAGTCATGAACAAGGGCACCCAGGTCCCTTTAGACATCAACACTTTCCAACTCTCACCATTTAAGAAACACCTTTGCCTTTCTATTTTTTCAACCAAGTGAATAACTTCACTTATTCACATCAAGAGCTGGATTATGAGGCGGGCTCCTCTCGTTCAGCGACAGGGCGGAGATTACGTTTTGTCGCCAAAATCGGGAGCGGTGCCGGTTTTTGAATTCGCTGCCCCCTGAAAACCGGGGTACTCTAGGCCAATTATCCACTGCCTCAGGCCATTGCCTGAGGCCTGCCCCGCGATGCTCCGTCCCCGACCGGACGAGTTCCCGAAGGCATGGGTTACGTGTGCTCACACCGATCGTGAAATCGGCGTGGCGGCTGTGGATTCAGTCCGGGGCTGCCACAGTCGGGGAAGACCAATCGGCGGGCAGGGGGTGCTTCATTCGGGGTTGGGGCCACTGTGGGTGGGTGGTCAGGGGTGCACAAGCGGACTATGGGGGGCACTACTTTGGCGGTGCAGGTTCGTGGGTTGAGTCCGCAATGGAGCACGCTGCAGCCGCTGCAGGCCGCCAGCATGCACATGTGCAGCCTCTGAACCGGAAGTGCTGGGGACCATATCGGCAGCTAGAGCTGCGAGCTCTATGACGGCTCCCTGCTAGTCCCCAGCAAAACGGGGAATCAGTGGCCTTTTGACGCCAGTTTTCCTGGTGTAAACGGCCACCGTTTTCACGCCGGCCTGGGGACTTAGTCTCTTAACTCTCTTTAAAGTGGTTGATGTTTGTATATATTGTGGTTTCAGCACTGAGACTTACTCATCTATGAATAAGATGAATGAAGTAAGGCTCACAGCTAGTCTGTGGAAGCTGTCAATCACAGCCTAGATGTGGAGATGCTGGCGTTGGACTGGGGTGGGCACAGTAAGAAGTCTTCCAACATCAGGTTAAAGTCCAACAGGTTTGTTTGGAATCACTAGAATCTTAGAATTTACAGTGCCGAAGGAGGCCATTCGGCCCATCGAGTCTGCACCGGCCCTTGGAAAGAACACCCTACTTAAGCCCATGCCTCCACCCTATCCCCGTAACTCAGGAACCCCACCTAACCTTTTTGGACACAAAGGGCAAAGCACCCGGAGGAAACTCACGCAGACACGGGGAGAACGTGTAGATGCCGCACAGACAGTGACCCTAGGCGGGAAACAAACCTGGGACCCTGGACCGCTTATGCTGTGAAGCATCTCTGCTAGCCACTGTGCTACCATTCTGCTAGATTTCAGAGTACAGCACCTTCATCAGGTGAGTGATGAAGGAATGAATGAATGGCTTGCAGCTAATGGATCTGAGGGGTTTAAACACAGGTCACAGCTGTTCTCTTTCCAGAAATGGGCAGTTGGTGCTTCCAGGTGACATCTGGAATATTTTCACTGTCCCTGTCTAGACTGCTCTGACTTCCAGACAGGGGGTCCTTTTCATGGGGGGTCTGAGTGGGGGGATGGGGGTTCCCTTTATTTAGGGGGTCCCTGTGTGGTCCCTCTAGTTAGGGGATCCCAGTGGGGGGTCCCTCTGGTTAGGCACGCCGTGAAGGGAGTCCCTCTAGTTAGGGGGTCGCTGTGGGGGGATCCTTTTAGTTAGGGGGCCCTTGAGGGAGCCCACTCCAATTAGGGGGGCCCTGTGGGGTCCCTCCAATTAGGGGGTCTCTGTGGGGTTCCCCTTAGTTCAGGGGTTTCTGGGGGATCTCATTCATCAGGGGGTCCCTGGGGCAGTTCCTCGTTAGGGGTTCCCTGGGGAAGGGTCTCTCGTTTTAGGGGATCTTTGGGGGGAGGGCAAATGGTCTGGTAAGGGAGAGGTGGGAAGGTCACCCTTTGTGGGGGTTACTTAAGGAGTTACCCCCTTGGCATACCACAAAGTTCATCCCGTCAGGTTCATGTTCGCTGATACCTGTAGTGATCCCGCCCACGTGATTCTTGGCCCAGAGAACCAGAGAATCACAGAGGCCCAGAAATTCTGGTGCCCGGCCAGCTAAGTGGATGCACATTGGTCATTAAGACCCATTTGCATCCATTTAAATTCTCCCGCTGGCACGTAGGTACGAGCTTCGATCCTGCTGCCAGCGGGGGGCCGGCACAGCGGTCAGTCTCTTTTCTTGCATGATTTTTTTGCATGATTCTCCACCCGATCACGGGCCGGGATTCTCCCCTACCCGGCGGGGCGGGGGAATCCGGCGTAATGGAGTGGCGGGAATCACTCCGGCGTCGGGCCGCCCCAAAGGTGCGGAATTTCCCGCACCTTTAGGGGCCAGGCCCTCACCTGGGAGTGATTTCCGCCCCGCCGGCTGGCGGGAAAGGCCTTTGGCGCCACGCCAGCCGGCGCCGAAAGGACATCGCCGGGCGACGCATGCGCGGGAGCGTCAGTGGACGCTCACGGCATCTCCGCGCATGTGCAGTGGAGGCGGTCTCTTCCGCCTCCGCCATAGTGGAGACCATGGCGAAGGCGGAAGAAAAAGAGTGCCCCCACGGCAAAGGCCCGCCCGCCGATCGGTGGGCCCCGATCGCGGGCCAGGCCACCGTGGGGGCACCCCCCGGGGCCAGATCGCCCCGCGCCCCCCCCAGGAACCCGGAGCACGCCCGCGCTGTCTGCTCCCACCGGTACGGTAGGTGGTTCAATCCACGCCGGCTGGCGAGGGTTGGCAGCAGCGGGACTTCGGCCCATCGCGGGCCGGAGAATCGCCGGGGGGAGAGGAGAATTCGGGACACGGCGGGGGCGGGATTGACGCCCGCCCCCGGCGATTCTCCGACCCGGCGGGGGGTCGGAGAATCGCGCCCACGATTCGCGATCCCGGCGTCATGGTGCGGAGAATGTCGCCCCATGTTCTCCCGCTGGAGATGAATCACCTCTGATTTGCACTTGCACTGGCAATGGCATCCAGAGGTGATTCACTATCCCTTGCCATGCAAAATTATGAGGCGGGGATTGCAAGGGATTCTCTTCTGAATCCCACTATTGGGCTGCAATTTTAAATGGGCGATCCTATAGCAAAGTCAGGAGGCTGGCCCCCTCCTCCCCACAATGCAATTCCGCCCCCCACCCTCAGGGTTTGTTGGGTCACTCCTCCACCCAACCCGCAGTATGCACACATGAGGTTGACCCAGTCCCCCACAGACTCCCCACCAGAGACCCCATAACAGAGACCCTCACCAGAACACCCCATAACAGAGCCCCCTCCATAACAGAGAATCCCCTAACAGACCCTGCCTGGAAACTAAAGAGCAGTCCAGACCTAAACAATGAAAATATCACTGTTTCCAAACTCACCTTTCCCCTATACCTGCTACCTCACACAGAGAAAGCAGCAGCTGTAAATTCCTAGAAAGCGAAAGCCACATCACCAGGGTTAAAACCCCTTCAGATCCTTTGATCTGCAAAGCTTTTATTCACATAATTTTCCCCTTTTCCCCTTTCTCTCAGCAGAAAGCACTTAACTGTTTTGGATGTGGTCAAGACCTGTCAATCATAGCTAGATGTTTATATGCATTGTGGTTAGTTTCACAACAGTGCTTGAGATCCATTCAAGCTTAAAGGGGAATGAAATTAAACAATCCAAACACCTGGCTTTTTGGAAACTGTCAATCACAGCCTAGTAAAAGTAATTTCTCATTGATGTGAATAAAAGTCTTGCAGGTCAAGGGATATGAGGGGGCTTTGGTGATATGGTTTTTGCTGTGTAGGAATTTACAGCTGCCACATTCTCTGCCTGAGGGAGCAGGTGTAGAGGACAGGCCAGTTTTAAAGCAGTGTTTTTTTTCCTATTTCTGTCTGGATTGCTCTTTAGCTTCCAGACAGGAGTCTCTGTTATGAGGAGGGGTGGGGGGTGGGGGTGTCTCTGTTACCGGGGTCACTGGTAGGAAGCCTGCCATTTATGGACCTGTACCCAGCAATGTCAGCACATTCAGAAAACGTGCTTGGGAAGGGTGAAATCTACCAAGAAGGAAAGGATAAAAGAGTTATTTCATAAGAAAATAAGGACTTGGTGCTGAAATAGGCCATACAACCTAGTGAGGCTGCTCCATCATTGAATAAAATAATGGCTGAACTTCTACACCAACTCCACTTTCCCGTCCTGTCCTTATTTCACAGGATTCCCTTATTATTCACAATTATGTGTAATTAATGAGATTAATTGGCTTCCGGTGACGGCGGGCGGGAGGCAGCCGCACACTGGAGGGCTCCCGCTCGGGAATAGAAATTTTTGGGTTTTAACGTCTGGCCCCAGGGGCAACGGAGGCTGAAAAAGCTGTAAGAAGGCACAGGGAGGAGAAATGTCCAAGCGTGGGAAAAAAACGGCCGTGAAAAAGGGGGTTAATGAAAGTCCGCTGGTGAGTGGAAAAGTCAGCGCAGGAACTGTAAGGAAAGCGGAGGCTGGAGCACCAGGAGAGGCCACATCGCTCACAGCAGAAGAAATGACCAAAGTGATGGTTGTGCAACTTGAAAAATAGTTCAGAAAACACCTGGAAGCGATGAAAAAGGAGATGGGGGCGGTATTGAAAGTGCTGGTGGAGGAGGCGATTGCTCCGGTGAGGGCTGCGGTATCAAGCGCAGCGGCGGAGGTGCGGGAGCAAGGTGAGACACTTAGGACTGAGTTTAGGAGGAACTTCTTCACCCAAAGGGTTGTGAATCTATGGAATTCCTTGCCCAGTGAAGCAGTAGCGGCTCCTTCATTAAATGTTTTTAAGATAAAGATAGATAGTTTTTTGAAGACTAAAGGGATTAAGGGTTATGGTGTTCAGGCCGGAAAGTGGAGCTGGGTCCACAAAAGATCAGCCATGATCTCATTGACTGGTGGAACAGGCTCGAGGTGCCAGATGCTCCTAGTTCTTATGTTCTTATGAAGGAAGTGGAAGAGGTATTATTCCAGCACAGTGATCAACTCACCTCGATAGGGAAGGAGTTGTGGAAGGTGACAGAGACCAACAAGGGTCTGTGAGCCAAAATGGAAGACCTGGAAAACAGATCCAGGCGGCAGAATCTGAGGATCATGGGTCTGCCCGAAGGAGTGGAAGGCCCGAGGCCGACGGAGTATTTTGCCACGATGTTGGCGGAGCTATTGGGGGAGGGGGACAATCCTTCTCGATACAAACTGGATCGGGCTCATCGGTCATGGAGGCCTATACCAAAGGCGAGTGAGCCACCAAGAGTAGTAACTCTGTGTTTCCATAGGTACAGCGTGAAGGAGAAAGTCCTGTGCTGGGCAAAGCAGAAGCAGGTGGTGCAGTGGGCTGGAGCTGGTATACGCATATACCAGGACTACGGTGGAGTTGGCGAGGAGGCGGGCTGCCTTCAGCCAGGTGAAGAAGGCACTGTACATCAGCAAGGTGCAGTGCGGCATAGTATATCCAGCTAAGTTGAGGGTGACCTACAAATCCAAGGACTTTTATTTTGGGACAGCGGAAGCGGTGGAGGAGTTTGCGAAAGCAGGACTGTGGCAGAATTGAGAAATGGGACTGAGAGGGGGTTGTGCACTGATGTAGCCTCATGTAACTTTATTTTTTCACAGCATGTTGGTGTATGTACTAAATGAGTCGACGCTGTATATTTGGGCAAGGGAAGAGTTGGGACTTTCATTTGCAATGATGGTTCTTTGGGGCTTGGGTGTGTATGCTGGGGATGTGTGCCAAAGGGGATTTCTTGGTTTTCCTGGGACCGGGCAAGGGGGAAGGAGACATGGGCGGGGCCTCCACGGCTGGCTGGTTTAAGCTGGCCAGTGAACGGGAGTGAGGTGGGGGAGGGGCTGCGGCCATCGGAGCCTGGTAGAACAGGTTTCGGTGAGGCTAGCCGGGGTGAAAAGCTGGGGGAAGGAACCGAGGTTGGGGGGAGGAGTTTACAAGAGGAAGTGGAGGGGAGGAGTCTGGGAGGAGGGGTGTCTACAATTCATGGGTGCCATTCACGGTACTCTTTCAGGGATTGGATGGCATTGAATATTAGGGGGGTGTTGGGGGGTGGACTATATATGTCAACGGTGACCTGGGGCGATTCCTGATTCCTTTTTCTTTTTTCCTCCTTGGGAGGTTTAGTTTTATTTGATGCTTAAATTGTTAGGTGGGCCATTGTTTGGGGGGTGGTGGGAGGATGGGGTCGTTGTTGTTGGTAGGGGGATTGACATTGTATTCGTTAGTGTTTACTGTTTGTTGGTGGGGTGTAAATTCTGAAGAAAATGTGAAAATGGCGAATAATAATATTTTTTAAAATAAAAAATTAATGAGATTAATTAAGGAGATGTACAAGGCATGATTTTTACACAGAAGGTAGTGGGTGCCTGGAACTCACTGTCAGAGGAGGTGGTGAAAGCAGGGATGATAGTGACGTTTAAGAGGCACCTTGACAAATACTTGAATAGAATGAGACTAGAGGGATACGCACCCCAGAAGTGCAGAAGGTTTTCGTTTAGACAGGCATCATGATTGGTGCAGGCTTGGAGGGCCGAAGGGTCTGTTCCTGTGCTGTATTTATCTTTGTTCTTTAATGAACATCCACTGTCCTCTGTGGGAGAGAATTCTGAATATTCACAGCCCTCTGAGTTAAAAATAAAATTCTCTTTGTCTCAATTCTTAATGGGTAACAGGAGACTGACCTCTCAGTCTATAATGCAAAGCCATGGGAAAGAGCTTCTCGGTATCTACCCCATCAGGCCCTCTAAGAATTTTGAGATTTCAGTGAGGTCAGCTCTCATGCTTCTCAATTCCAGGGTATGTAGGCACAGTATATTCAAACATTTCTCATTGGGCAACCGTCTCATCACTGGGATCGCTCTTGAGAACCTACGTTGCATCCGCCCCCAAGACGAACATATCCTTCCCCCCCCTCTCCAAGACGAGTATATCCTTCCTTATTGTACAGGGTATTCTAGGTGTGATCTCATAAAAATCTGAAGAAAAATTACAGCAAGACTTCCTTACTTTTATATACCAAACCCTTCCTTGCTCTAAAGGCCATTTGCCTTCCAAATTGGTAGCTGTAGCTGCATGTTAATCTTCTGTGATTTGTATCCAGGGGGTCATAACATTTACTACATGTCTTTAGAAATATTCTGTTTTTCTATTCCTCCTAACAAAGTGAAGAACCTCACATTTCTCCACAAAACACGCCAAATGTCACCTCTTTCTCATTCATTTAACCTACCAATGCTTTGTAGCCTCTTTGCATCTTATAGCTTAATTTCCCAACTTCCCTCGTATGATCAGCAGTCTTGAGTTCAATATTCTCAGTGCCCTCATCTAACTCATAGATATGGAGTGTAAATAGCTGAGGCTCAAGCATTGAACCTGCAATGCCCCACAACTGACCAACCTGCCAACCCAACAATGGCCCCTTTTGTTCCTGCTTTCTGCTCTTAATCAATTCTCAATCCATGACTCAAATATTACCCTCCATTCATGAGCCTTAATCTTGTGTAGCAACCTTCTATACAACATTTTATCAAATGCATTTTGAAAATTTGAGTTTGGTTTTGTATGATTTTGGAATCCGTAATAGCAATTTAAGCATAATAAAAAATTATGCTAACATCACATATTAGTCACATTTATAATTACCCCTACAATTTATATCTCATATCTCATGTGTTTTTACACTCTTGACGTAGTACCACTCTTGGGCAGCACGGTAGCATTGTGGATAGCATAATTGCTTCATAGCTCCAGGGTCCCAGGTTCGATTCCGGCATGGGTCACTGTCTGTGCGGAGTCTGCACATCCTCCCCGTGTGTGCGTGGGTTTTCTCCGGGTGCTCCGGTTTCCTCCCACAGTCCAAAGATGTGCAGGTTAGGTGGATTGGCCTTGATAAATTGACCTTAGTGTCCAAAATTGTCCTTAGTGTTGGGTGGGGTTGCTGGGTTATGGGGATAGGGTGGAGGTGTTGACCTTGGGTAGGGTGCTCTTTCCAAGAGCCGGTGCAGACTCGATGGGCCGAATGGTCTCCTTCTGCACTGTAAATTCTATGATAATCTATGATAAGCTGCTTCCTTGATGTGCACTCTGACAAAGGAAGGTTCAGACTTGGAGATAGCTTTAACACGTTTATTAAACTATTAGCAATTCTCCTACTTGGATTTGACGCGACTGTTAATCCTGCTATAGCTACTCAGACTGACTAACCAGTCTGCTACAATCCACGTGGTGGGTATGATGTTCAATCAACCCTGTGTCTGTACTCACTGAGAGTCTCCACTGGAAAGAGACTGAGCATGTGTGATGTGTCCTTTTATATGGGTTGGTGTGATGCCCTCCTGTGGTAGTGTCACCTCTGTGTGTATCGTGACTGCCCATTGGTCGTGTCCTATCTTATTGACCTATTGGTTGACTGTCTGTGTGTCATGTCTCTGGTGTTCCCTCTAGTGTCTAGCTAGGTGTCGTGTATGTACATTAACCCTTTGCGTACTTCCAGTGATGTATATCACCACATCTCAAACACAAGATCACTCGGATCACCACTAAGTTGCAGTCCGGAAGATTAAAAGCCCATGAGGTTTGATTTACGCACTGCATTTCATAGAATATTAGACTTAAACCTGATGTAAAAATAGCTATCAATTATAAATCTTTGAGTAACCTTAGCTGTGGCAGTTCTTGTTTTAAACTTCACAGTCCTTTCAAATATAACATTTCTGATAATTGATCCTCCACATTATGCCACGCAGTAAAGCAAATGCTGATTTCACACTGAATTAGTTTTTTAAAAAAGAAATTATGTCACAGCCTCAATGTGTGGTTAATTATATCTCTAATTCCTCGCTCTCAGGTTTCTGCGATTTGATAGACACACTGAGATAGAAAGCTCCTCCAGTACCTGAAACCCAGTTGCCTACAGACAACTTGAGCATTCCGCTCTGTCCAACCATCATCACAGACAGTTCCCCACTGGCCACCGTAATACACCTCAAGTCGTCCTTCATGGCGACCCTTCCCTCCAACCAAGCGCAATGCACCGTCTGAACAATACAAACAATGGAACAGAGTGAGGATATATGATACACAATAAAAAAGATCAAAGTATCAAGCCATTTTTAACTATAACTTAATGTAATAGAAAGCTGAAAGTATTTTCTTTTTAATTGTAACAGTAAGCATTAGTTTAGGACATTTGTATTACAACAAGCTGAATATTGAGTTCTACAAACTAAATTCACTCAATGCTGCCAATTATAAAACGGCAATTTTCTCCTCCATGAAAGAGGATTTGTTGCAGTTTATGCATTTTATTATCCCAGATTGTGAGGTCTCCAAATGACCATTGGAAACAGATGTTGCATGTGCATGGGGGCTATCTATTACATTCAGGAACTTTTATTATCTAGTGCCTGGACAATTGATGTCCTGCATGTATTTGATTTACAAAACTGAAATCCGTCTACTTCCACCAACGGCAAGGCACTTCATACAAAGGCACAAGTGAATTGTTATAAATAATCCAGCACTGTATACTGAAAGGCAGAAAGCACCTGGATTTTAATGCCTCCTGAATGCTACCAGGGAGCCTTTGCTTTCAGAAATATATTCAATAATCCTTAGCAATTGCTTTCTTCTTTTGAAAGTTCAAAATCCAGGAATGAAACAAGGTGTGCAAAACATAAATCTTTCAACTGAAATCTTTCAATTTTCTTTCCTAATCCTAGGTGCAGAAATTAAATAGATGCTGGGACATAACTTTTCATATTACCATGAGTGCCAAACCTTTACCTCACTATAGTTACTTATTTTGTACCTTATCTGTACCAGTTTTCTAACTGAAATTAAGTTTTTAGATCGCAGGACGGTACTGTGCCCATTCACTGTTTTAACCGTCACTATAATTATATTGCTCATATTAAAAATTACTTACTCCTGAGAGGGTTGCAGGACACACCTGCATCTTCCTTATGCCCACAGTTGTGTTTTCCCCACAAACTCTTTGGACACTGGTCTATAGAGAGCTCATTCCCTGTGCATTGGACATCATCCAGTAATATTGGGCCAGAGCCTTCTCCAAAGTAGGCCAGCAGCTGTGCCTTGGCTGGACTGCTGTGTGGTGGAAAAAATGGCAAATTAATATTCAAAACGTACCATGTTTTCATTATTATTCTTACCTGGTACCGGCTATCTCGAGGGCAACAGAACATTGCCGTGGCATATCCACTTCTACTGCTCTACAATCTAATCGTACAACTGTTAATACAAATGGGGCAGCACGGTAGCATAGTGGTTAGCACAATTGCTTCACAGCTCCAGGCTCCCAGGTTCGATTACGGCTTCGGTCACTGTCTGTGCGGAGTCTGCACATCCTCCCCGTGTGCACGTGGGTTTCCTCCGGGTGCTCCGGTTTCCTCCCACAGTCCAAAGATGTGCAGGTTAGGTGGATTGGCCATGATAAATTGCCCTTAGTGTCCAAAATTCCCCTTAGTGTTGGGTGGGGTTACTGGGGGTAGGGTGGAGGTGTTGACCTTGGGTAGGGTGCTCTTTCCAAGAGCCGGTGTAGACTCGATGGGCCGAATGGCCTCCTCCTCCACTGTAAATTCTATGAAATCTAGAGACTATTATTATGATGGTTTTGGGTGTAGAATTAGCATAACTGGTTCCATGAGGAAGACTTTGGTACAGCAAAGAGCTGTTCCAGAAAGCTCCATCAGACTGAGACCAGAGGGTCTATTGGTCAATGGTAGATTTCCAAAGTGTTAATTACAATATAACAGGACTTACATTGGAGTTCTAATGTGTTGTGCTGCGCCTGCAATCATAGTTGTAAAAAATATAAGCAGCTTCCTTTCATTGTAGAAATGGATTAAAAATAAACAGTGAGTTACTTTGGGCTTCTCTTTGTATTCACTTAAGAGTGGAATTGACGAACGCCAATCACTAAGTTGCCCGTGTATCTGCTGCCTTTCTCAATCAGAAAGTATTGTGTGCCAATGAGAGGTTTAGAGACCCACTGCTCCAGGGTCTACCACTACCCGCCTGCCAGTCCCCCAGATCAGCAGTGGTGGTAACACCAATTACAGTCTCTGGGGGCTTCTCTGTAGCTATTGTGAAAATCTGGAAGAACAATCAGGAATTTCATGGAATATCAGTCAAAAAACTCCTAGAAAAAATAACTTACATTAAAAACTTGGAATATCATTCCAAAAACCAACATTTCATTGCATACGTGGCACTTCCAGAAAAGTAACATCAACAGGCTTAGATCTGAAAGGTCTATAAATGATATAAAAAATGTTGTAAATTTGTTTGCTGCCATCATGTGGCCTTATTGATATCAGGAATGGATAGTTAAGACATTATACTCATGTTCAATTGTTATTAAGAACTCTGAAGTTAAATCATCCACTGATTCTGCTATAAATATTCACAGATGATTTTTTTCCCCCCCTTGAAGAACTCTACCTGTTCAAATGAAAGGAATAGTGAGGCTTTCCTAAAAAATTAATTCTCATTCATTCACCAGACTACATCAGATTTATGTGCAAGGTAACAGTTGGTTGGAGTGATACTCAGGACTGAGGAACAGGAGTAGACCATTTGGCCCTCCAAGTCTGCTCCACCATTCAATAAGATCATGGCTGATCTCATCGTAGTCTCAGCTCCACATTCCTGCCTTCCCCCAAAACCCTTGTCTCCTCCAGCTATGAAAAACTCTGCCGTGAACAAATTCAATGACCCAGCCTCCGCTGCTCTTTGGGGAAAAGCATTTCATATAATAAAGACCCCCTGAGAGAAAAAAGCTCCTCATCTCAGTCTTAAAAGGGAGATCTCTTATTCTTAAGCAGTGTTCCCTAGTTCTAGACTCCCCCAGAAGTGGAAACATCCTCCACCTGATATCTACCCTGTCAAATGTCCTCAGGATCATACATGTTTCAACAAGACCACTTCTCATTCTTCTAAATTGCTTAGGCAGGAACATATCACTGAGGTTCAGACTGCATGATAAACCAGAACAAATACTTGAATGGGTTTGGCAGCATCTGTGGAGACAGAAACGTTGGGCATGATCGAACAGCCTCATCATGTCCATCTCGGGTCAGGACGAGACCATCTCACGGGATTTGCGACCCTTGAGACGCCTCGCGAGATCTAATGAGATCCCTCGCTGGGCAGAATCCAGATTTACATATTTAACTGAGCAGTTAGGCTCACTTAAATATGTCGGCGCCAGATTTTCCCAAGGCCTGGGATCGAACATCGGCGCCTGGGTGACCTTGCCATGGTGCCGTTTAGCACTGTCCTCACAAATGTGGAGCAGGAGTAACGGCACCTGGGGGGAGGGGTCTGCCAGGCAACTGGAAGCCCCCAGATGGTCGAGCTGTGGGCAGGATGGTAACCTGGAACTCCCACTGCCACCCGTGCACCTTGCCACTGCCAGTCTGATACCCTGGCAGTGCTACCCTGGCATTGCCTGGGTGCCAGGCTGGCAGTGCCAAAATGCCTGGGTGCCAGGCTGGCACTGCCAGGGATTGGACCCAGGGGTGCCCTGCCCTTATGAGGTGAGGTGAGGGGAGCTCGAGGACCCACTAACAGGTACGCTGGGGCATTGGGTGATCCAGAGGTCGAGATGGGGGGTCCAGAGATTAGGGAGATCGGGGTGGCATTTCAGAATGGTGCCCTGATCTCTTCCTGTACTGACGAACTGAGCTTGTCAGTGCACAAAATGGGACTTTCTTCACCAGAGCCCCATTTGATAGCGGGGTCATGCTCGGCACTCCAGGCACCAATAAATATCCTGCTAAACGTGTCCAAAACAGGACTCCGTTTTTTTCCCGTTAAAGCGCGTCCAAAGTTATTCAGATCTAGATTTAGGATTCTGATGAAAAGTCATTAACCTGAAACAAGAATTCTGAGCTGCATTTTGTGTGGCTTGGTCACCGTATTTCTAGCGCCACCATTTCACCTTCCCACCCACCTCTGAGCTCCCTCCATAATACGGGGAATCATCGGACACCAAAATTGGCAGTTTGCCCATATTTAAATAAATAATTACAAAGCCAATTAGAAAAAATATGCTGCTTACACTATAATGTTTGGAGAAAAGATATCTTCTTTAAAGTTGTTTTAAAAATTTCACATAGAATCCCTACAGTGGAGAAGGAGGCCATTCGGCCCATTGAGTCTGCATGTGCCCTTTGAAAGAGCACTCTACCTAAGCCCACCCTATTCTCGCAACCGAACCCTAAGGGGCAATTTAACATGGCCAATCCACCTAACCTGCGCATCTTTGGACTGTGGGAGGAAACTGGAGCAACCGGAGGAAACCCATGTAGACATCAGGAGAATGTGCAAACTCCACACAGACACTCACCTAAGGCTGTAATTGAACCCAAGACCCTGGAGCTGTGAGGCAGCAGTGCTAACCACTGTGCCACCATGCCACCCCATGGCTTATGATGAGCTACCAGACTTCTAAACGAAAAGGTATGAATGGATAGGATTGTGCCAGTGGGACCCCCATCCTTCTGAATGTGATTGCTGCTGCTTGTCAAGGGTCTACTGTACTCACTGTTGTGGTAGTAACTGGAATTAACTATGATGAGAGAAAGAGGAAAATCTGATGGGTTCCCAAGACTTACCTCCCTATCACTGGGTTTGGATGACTAATACCCCTCTAGTTGGGGACTGTGTGGAATCAAGATTGACTATATTAGAAGCAGGTAAGGTTTTCCTGCCAGATGTCTGTTAATTTTCCAGAGCTTGAATCTCCTGAAATGTCACTGGCCACAGAGGCTGTCGGTCCCAGAATACTGAAAGAAAGTGAGAAGCACTAATTATAATTTTCCAAAATATTTGAGTTGGGAAAAAGTGCTAAGCTAAAACATTTATCAAGTTGTCAGATTTAGTTTGGCACTAGGTGAACTTTTCGAAATATATTACAGGATGAAATTAGGCATAGGCTAATTGGGTAGATTCTGCATGAATTTGTAAAGGGCAGGCTGCATTCAATTAGTTTTAATTGAATTTTTGAGGAAATTAAAGGCATAGATTTTGAGTGTGATAGTGTAAAAAGGATGATAGAGTGGTGGACCACATGCAGCCCATCAGGGTTATGAGTGCGGCCCACAAGACATTTTGAGCATGATTTAATGGCCATGCTGCACCCGAAAAGCATCTTACCCACGGTGCAGTGTCGTTGATAGGAGCCGGAGGATCCCGCTCCTGGGATCTACCCAGTTCGCTACGCCTCGCAAGACCTAACACACTCACTTTTTAACAAATCTGCATATTAGAACGAGACAGCTCGTCTCACTTTAATGTGCAGATTCCTGAGTATCCCGATGAGTGGGATCTATCTCGGAGACCTCGAGAGCGGCGTTCAGTACTGGTCTCCAGGAGCAGGGACCAGGTGGAATGGAACTCATGGGGGTTTCCCAGGGGTTCGGAGGCCCATAGGTGCTTGACCTATGGGAAAGGGTGGCACCCTGGCAATGCTGGTGCTACCCAGGCACCCTGGCACTGCCAAACTAGCACCCTGGCAATGCTACCTGGGTGCAAGCCTGCCACTGCCAAGGTGGCACTGCCAGTTGGCAGGGGCACTGCCAGGGTGTCAGGTTGGCACTGCCAAGCTGGCATTTTTTGCACGGATGCGATGGGGCTGGGGTGCCATGTGGAGGGAAGGGGTGGGCTAGAAGGGCGGGTGGGTGGGTCCCTTGGCGGTACCCTTCCATAGTGCGTTGGTGTTGGACGTTGCTTCGGGGGCTCAGATATCAGGATGCCATTTTTAATCTCTCACTACACTCAGGAGTTCCAGCAAGTGGACAAAACGGGGCTATGTGAGGCCCCTTATTAAATGTGAGTCGCGTTTTCTCGCCTTGAATTTCTCGGCGCTGCGAGCGCCGGTAAACATGCGGATAAATATGCTCGCTATGGGACTTTGTTCCACTTAGTTAAATCGGGCCCTTTGTTGACCATTGCCCATGTGCAGGGTTGCCAAATTCTGCTCTTTTTTCAGAAAGGAGGCTTTGAAGAGTGTACAGAAGAGGTTTACCAGGATGTTGCCTGATATGGAGGGCATTGGACATGAGGATAGGTTTGATACGAACCTCGGAAAAGTAGAAGGTTTTAGGTTCGACGGGCAGCATGGTTGGCACAGGCTTTTTGGGCCGAAGTGCAGAAAGAGGCCATTCGGTCCATCAATTCTGCACCAACCCTTCGAATGTGGAAATCATTTACACTCCCCCATTCACCCCACCCTATCCCCGTAACCACATAACCTAATCTGAACATCAAGAGGAAATTCCTCGTGGCCAATCCACCTAACATGAACATCTTTGGTCAGTGGGAGGGAACCGGAGCACCCGGAGAAAACCCGCGCAGACAAGGAGAGAAAATGCAAACTCCACACATACAGTCACCCAAGGCTGGAATAGAAACCGGGTCCCTGGCGCTGTGAGGCAGCAGTGCTGACCACTGTGTCACCATGCCACCCCTTATATTTGCATTGTTTTTACCATTTGAAGTTCTATTAATATATGAATGTTTAAGCATTTTCTATAACTTGTTGTGAAATATCTGGCATGTATTGAATCTTCTTCATAGGGTCATGGTTAGTGAACAAGCCTGATTTCAATCTTGCAGTCCACTGGGATGAAGGAGGGCCACTCATGTGGCCCATCCACTAGCTTAGATTGCCTATCACTGGTAGTGAAGGTGATGAAATAAAATGTGGGCGAGATACAAAACAAACTGCTGATCATCACCACCCTTTTTGCAATATCACACAAAGTCAAAATCTACCCCAGAGACTGTGCAGATAAAGGGCATATGTGATTATTGGAGGAAATTCGTTAAATTATCACATCAGAGTCTTAAGGCTGAAATTTCCTGTGCAGCTTGATTTTTTGTTCAAGTTAAATGTAAAGAAAGGGTGCTCCTTGGAGAGTGTTCAGACATCGAGCTACTTTTTCCTTTAAGCAAATATTTTTCCGAGAATCATTACCTTCCATTCTGAACAGATGGAAAAGTTAAAAGATAAAACAGTACTTTCCTGAATGCAATCCACTATAATTGCCTGCTCTGTTAAAAAAAATTCAGCTGACATAAGGGAAATGGAATTCCGCCATTACCTCAATGATCGATACACATGTGTTTTAAAAGAAAAATCTGGCAGCATCAAACATTTGCTTCGTTAAATTATAGTGCCGCTTGTCAAGAGTACCCCTTTTGGCCCATTAGGAATTTATTAAACTGTGAACTATTAATGTTCTTTTCTCCAGTACCAGACTTGAACCTTTGGGTCAAGGGGTTGAAAAGACAGCTCTACATCTCACTCTACTACTTGCATTCCCTCCTACTGCTCACTTGATTCATAGGCACTATTCATGATCCTCTTGATTATTCACATGAATGCAGTTCAGCAGAAAAGGGCTCTGTGAATTCCCTCAGTCCCCACCACCAGCACCTCCCACCCCACCCCCAACCCTATCAGAGAACGAAGCATCTGCTACTTTGTACAGTGCTCCATTTAGCAGGTCAGCTGAGGATTGCTAAAACTCACCACAGAAAAGAGGGCAGATTCAAATTAGTCACAGTTGAATGCTGAGTTCTCAACTCTCTGCACTAATAGTTCAAAATTGTCTACTTCAGCAATCATTAGGTGAACAAGCTCCCCAAGTCTTCAGACTCTGTTTTGGGGAATATAAGTAATATGGGAACAAGGAGCAGCAACAGGCATCTGATACATAGACAGCACAGATAGCTTCTGTATTATACCCTGCTGGTTACTGGGAACTCACCAGCAGCAGCCAAGCTGACCAATGCTTCAGAAATGACAACTTGTGGGGGCGGAGGGAGCAGTGAGAGTAGGGTGGGTGGCTGGGGAGAGTGGGGTCCCACCACACTGAGAGAAAGAATTTGGAAGAGAAAGGGCCAGCAGTCCTGTTCTCCCTGCACACTTGCTCGCCTCCTTGCGGTTGCCACTGGAGCTCTTTCTATTGGCTGTCATCCAGATGATGAGGAGGAGGGCGTGTCGTAGGTTGGCACAGGGCTAGGAGGAATAACAGCCTGAACAGCCAGAGGAAGTGGAGCCTGAAGAAGGTCAGGATGCTGACAAACAGGGGCAATTGCAACGGTGAGCATTGCCCCGATTACAGATATATCCCTATCTCCACCTAGGTCCACCTATCTCCAACGGCAATCCCGAAGTTGCTTTAGGTTGTGCCGGAATGTGCTGCTCACATATGCTAGCTTCTCCATGAGGACCTGTGAGCACAAAGATTTGGAGGCAATGGCTTCCCAGTGGTATTAAAGGGCAACACTGCCTTAAACCTCTGTAGCAGTGGTCCCTTCCAGGGTTCCACAGGGGACTTGTGAGCACCTCCTAGTCAATAATACACAAGTGCATCAGCAAAGAGCGCAGAGAGAGAGAGGGCGAGACTTCAATAAAGAGCGGGGAGAGAGCGAGGGCGAGACTTCAATAAAGAGCGCAGAGAGAGAGGGCGAGACTTCAATAAAGAGCGGGGAGAGAGTGAGGGCGAGACTTCAATAAAGATTGCAGAGAGAGAGAGCGAGACTTCAATAAAGAGCGCAGAGAGAGAGAGGGCGAGACTTCAATAAAGAGCGCAGAGAGAGAGAGGGCGAGATTTCAATAAAGAGCGTGGAGAGAGAGAAGGCGAGACTTCAATAAAGAGCCCAGAGAGAGAGAGGGCGAGACTTCAATAAAGAGCGCGGAGAGAGAGAGGGCGAGACTTCGATAAAGAACGCGGGGAGAGAGAGGGCGAGACTTCAATAAAGAGCGCAGAGAGAGGGCGAGACTTCAATAAAGAGCGCGGAGAGTGAGAGGGCGAGACTTCAATAAAGAGCGCGGAGAGGGCAAGACTTCAATAAAGAGCTCGGAGAGAGGGCGATACTTCAATAAAGAGCGTGGAGAGAGAGAGAGGGCGATACTTCAATAAAGAGCTCGGAGAGAGGGCGAGACTTCAATAAAGAGCACGGAGAGAGGGCGAGACTTCAATAAAGAGCGCGGAGAGAGAGAGGGCGAGACTTCAATAAAGAGCTCGGAGAGAGGGCGAGACTTCAATAAAGAGCGCGGAGCGAGAGAGGGCGAGACTTCAATAAAGAGTGGAGAGAGAGAGAGAGAGAGAGACTTCAATAAAGAGCGCGGGGAGAGAGAGGGCGAGACTTCATTCAAGAGCGCGGAGGGAGTGCGAGACTTCAATAAAGAGCTCGGAGAGAGAGGGTGAGACTTCAATGAAGAGCTCGGAGAGAGGGCGAGACTTCAATAAAGAGCGCGGAGCGAGAGAGGGCGAGACTTCAATAAAGAGCTCGGAGAGAGAGGGCGAGACTTCAATAAAGAGCACGGAGAGAGAGATTGTGAGACTTCAGTAACGAGCACGGAGAGAGAGAGGACGAGACTTCAATAAAGAGCTCGGAGAGGGCGAGATGTCAATAAAAAAGGCGGGGAGAGAGGGCGAGACTTCAATAAAGAGCGCGGAGAGATGGCGATACTTCAGTAAAGAGCTCGGAGAGAGAGGGCGAGAGAGCGCGGAGAGAGAGAGGGCGATACTTCAATAAAGAGCTCGGAGAGAGAGGGCGAGTCCTCAATAAAGAGCGCGGAGAGAGAGAGGGCAATACTTCAATAAAGAGCACGGAGAGAGAGAGGGTGAGACTTCAGTAACGAGCACGGAGAGAGAGAGTGCGAGACTTCAATAAAGAGCTCGGAGAGAGGGCGAGACTTCAATAAAGAGCACGGAGAGAGGGCGAGACTTCAATAAAGAGCGCGGAGAGAGAGAGGGCGAGACTTCAGTAACGAGCACGGAGAGAGAGAGGGCGAGACTTCAATAAAGAGCGCGAAGCGAGAGAGGGCGAGACTTCAATAAAGAGTGCGGAGAGAGAGAGGGTGAGACTTCAATAAAGAGCGCGGGGAGAGAGAGGGCGAGACTTCATTAAAGAGCGCGGAGAGAGTGCGAGACTTCAATAAAGAGCTCGGAGAGAGAGGGCGAGACTTCAATGAAGAGCTCGGAGAGAGGGCGAGACTTCAATAAAGAGCGCGGAGCGAGAGAGGGCGAGACTTCAATAAAGAGCTCGGAGAGAGATTGCGAGACTTCAGTAACGAGCACGGAGAGAGAGAGGGCGAGACTTCAATAAAGAGCTCGGAGAGGGCGAGACTTCAATAAAAAAGGCGGGGAGAGAGGGCGAGACTTCAATAAAGAGCGCGGAGAGAGAGAGGGCGAGACTTCAATAAAGAGCGCTGTCGGGTAAGACAGCTGTTTGTTTCAAAATTGAAAAAACCTGGTAAAGTGACGTCACACAAAACTGTGACTTGATTGGCTGAAAGGCAGACTGGGCTAAATTTGAATATCTGGAGTTACTGATTCAAATACTAGTTTTGTTTTGACTTATATTACCATTTTGAAGTTGATTTGAATTATTATTTTAAAATGTTTTAATTTGACTTAAATAACTATTTTGGGTTGATTTATATTACTATTTTTAAGTTGATTTAAATAACTTTTTTAATTTCAATGAAATAACTATTTTTAATTTGTTGTCAGATCAAGAGGGATAAATACTCATGGTTTTTTAAAAAAAAACTGATTAAATAGTATATGGGAATTGGATGTCATCTGACACAAAAACATCTTTCTAAAGTTTAATTTCAAAGGTTTAATTTAAAGGAATAATTCATGGCAGGACAGCTCCAAGGTGTGGTCTGCTCCTCTTGCTCCATGTGGCAGACTGGGGACAGTTCCAGTCCCCAGGGTCAGCATGTGTGCAGGAAGTGTCTCCAGTTACAGCTCCTGGAATAGCTCAGACTCCGCAGGCAGGAAGGAAATCGGTGACCACCAGACAGAGCAAGAGAGTGAGGCAGGTAGTGCAGGGATCTCCTGTGGCCATTCCCCTGCTGAACAGATATACCATTTTGGATACTGTTGAGGGGAATGGCGTCTCAGGGGAAAACAGCAACAGCCAAATCCGTGGCACCACAGTTGGTTCTGCTGCAGAGGGGAGGAGTAATAAGTGTGATAGTACAATAGTTCTAGGGGATTCAATTGTAAGGGGAATAGACAGGCGTTTCTGTGGCCACAAACGAGATTCCAGGATGGTACGTTGCCTCCCTGGTGCTCGGGTCAAGGATGTCTCGGAGTGGGTACAGGGCATTCTGGAGGGGGAGAGCGAACAGCCAGTGGTCATGGTACACATTGGTACAAACGACATAGGTAAAAAATGGGATGAGATGGCAGCACAGTGGCGCAGAGGGTTAGCCCTGCTGCCTCATGGCGCCGAGGTCCCAGGTTCCATCCCGGCTCTGGGTCGCTATCTGTGTGAAGTTTGCACATTCTCCCCGTGTTTGCGTGGGTTTCGCCCCCACAACCCAAAGATATGTAGGCTAGGTGGATTGGCCACACTAAATTGCCCCTTAATTGGAAAAAAAATGAATTGGTTACTCAAAATTTTTTTTTTTTTTTAAAGGGATGAGGTCCTAAAGGCAAAATACAGGGAGCTAGGGAGGAAGTT
The DNA here is from genome assembly GCF_047496885.1 of Scyliorhinus torazame. Lineage (NCBI taxonomy): Eukaryota > Metazoa > Chordata > Chondrichthyes > Carcharhiniformes > Scyliorhinidae > Scyliorhinus > Scyliorhinus torazame. Next base: position 125,479,426 of record NC_092709.1, read on the forward strand.
AAGAAATCGGACCTCAAAGGTAGTGATCTCAGGATTACTACCGGTGCCATGTACTAGTCAGAGTAGAAATGACAGGATATATAGGGTGAATACGTGGCTGAAGAGATGGTGTCAGGGGGAGGATTTCAGATTCCTGGGGCATTGGGACCCGTTCTGGGTGAGGTGGGACCTGTACAAACTGGACGGGTTACACCTGGGCAGGACTAGAGGATTTAAACTAAAATGCCAGGGGGTTGGGAACCTACGCAAGGAGTCAAGAGAAAGAGGGAGCAAGGACAAAAGCAAAAGGTAGAAAAGTGATAGGTGGAGAAACCAAGGACAAAATTCAAACAGGGCAGTGGAGAAAAATATTGGGAGCAAGACAGGCATTGTGAAAAAGACAAACTTAAAGGCTCTGTGCCTTAATGCACGGAGCATTTGCAATAAAGTGGATGAACTAATAGTGCTGATAGATATAAATGGGGATGATATCATTGGGATTCTGGAGACATGGCTGCAGGGCGTGAACAGGGATGGGACCTGAATGTCCCAGGGTTCTCAGTATTTAGGTAGGACAGGCATAAAAGAAAAGGTGCTGGCGTGGCACTGCTGGTAAAGGAGGAAATGAACACAATAGTGAGAAAGGATATTAGCTCTGACAATGTGGAATCTGTATGGGTAGAGGTGAGAAATACCAAGGGATTAAAAACATTAGTGGGTGTTATATATAGACCCCCAAACTGCACTGGTGAGGTTGGGAATGGCATTAAACAAGAAATTAGTGATGCATGTAATAAGGGAATATCGGTGATCATGGGTGATTTTAATCTTCACGTATATTGGGCAAATCAAATTAGCCACAATGCCGTAGAGGAGGAATTCCTGGAGTGTATGTTTTCTTGACCAATATGTGGAGGAAGCAACTAGAGAGCAGGCCATCTTAGACTCGGTACTGTGTAAAGGAATTATTGCCAATCTGGCTGTACGAGACCCCCTTGGGGATGAGCGACCAGAACATGACAGAATCTTTTATCAAGATGGAGAGTGAAATAGCTAATTCGGAGACTAGGGTACTGAATCTTAATAAAGGGAACTATGAGCATATGAGGCGTGAGTTGGCCTTGATAGATTGGGGAAAGTTACTTAAAGGGATGACAGTGGATAGACAATGGCAAACATTCAAGGAACACGTGGAGGAACTACAGCAACTGTTCATTCCTGTCTGGCACAAAAGCAAAGAGGATAAAAGGGCCAATCCATGGCTTACAAAGGAAATTAGAAATAGTATCCGATACAAGAAAGAGGCATATAGTTTGGCCAAGAAAAATAATAGGTCTGAGGGGGCAGTTTAGAATTCAGCAAAGAAGGACGAAGGGATTGATTAAGAAAGGGAAAATACAGTATGAAAGGAAGCTTGCAGGGAACATAAAGACTGACACTAAGAGTTTCTACAGATATGTGAAGAGAAAGAGATCGGGAAAGAGAAATGTAGGCCCACTGCAGACAGAAACAGGGGAATGCATAATAAGGGGCAAAGAAATGGCTGAGTAATTAAATACATACTTTGGTTCTGTCTTCACAAATGAGGACACAAATCAGATCCCAGAAATGTTGGAGAATGAAAGGTTTAGTGAGAGGGAAGAACTGAGGGAGGTCAACATTAGTAGAGAAATGGTGCTGGGAAAACTAATGGGGTTGAAGGCGGATAAATCCCCAGGGCCTGAGAATCTGCATCCCAGAGTGTTTAAGAAGGTGGCTCTGGAAATAGTGGATACATTGGTGGTCATCTTTGGGGATTCTATAGACTCTGGAACTGTCCCGGCAGATTGGAGGGTAGCTCCCGTCACTCCATATTTAAAAAGGGAGGTAGAGAGAAAGCAGGGAATTATAGGCCAGCAAGCCTAACATCGGTAGTGGGGAAAATGCTTGAATCCATTATCAAGGACTTTATAACGGAACATTTAGAAAGCAGTGGCAGGATCAGTCAGAGTCAGCATGGATTTATGAAGGGAAAATCATGCTTGACAAATCTGTTGGAATTCTTTGAAGAGGTAACCAGTACAGTCGACAAGGGGGAGCCAGTCGATGTGGTACATTTGGACTTTCAGAAGGCATTTGACAAAGTCCCGCGTAAGAGATTATTGTGCAAAATTAAAGCGCATGGGATTGGGGGAAATGTATTGAGGTGGATAGAAAACTGGTTGGCAGAGAGAAAATAAAGAGTAGGGATTAATGGGTCCTTTTCAAATTGGCAGGCAGTAACCAGTGGGGTACCACAGGGATCGGTGCTGGGACCCCAGCCATTCACAATATATATTAATGATTTGGATGAGGGAACAAAATGTAACATCTCAAAGTTTGCAGATGATACCAAATTAGGTGGGAGGGTGAATTGTGATGAGGATGCAGGGCTCCTACAGCAAGATCTGGACAGGTTGGGCGAGTGGGCAAACCAATGGCAAGTGCAGTATAATTTGGATAAGTATGAGGTTATTCATTTTGGAAGCAAATACAGGAAGGCAGATTACTACCGAAATGGTTATAAATTGGGAGAGGGGAGTGTGCAGCGGGACCTGGGTGATCTTGTGCACCATTCGCTGAAGGTAAGCATGCAGGTGCAGCAGGCGGTAAAGACGGCTAATGGTATGTTGGCCTTCATTGCGAGAGGTTTCGAGTATAGAAGAGCGGATGTGTTGCTGCAATTATACAGGGCCTTGGTGAGGCCACGCTTGGAGTATTGTGTACAGTTTTGGTCTCCTTCTCTGAGGAAGTATGTTCTTGCTCTCGAGGGAGTGCAGTGAAGGTTTACCAGACTGATCCCAGGGATGGCGGGTCTGTCATATGAGGAGAGATTGACTAGGTTGGGATTGTTCTCGCTGGAGTTCAGAAGAATGAGGGGGGATCTCATAGAGACTTATAAAATTCTAACAGGACTAGACAGGGTAGATGCAGGGAAGATGTTGCCAATGATAGGTGTGTCCAGAACCAGGGGTCACGGCCTGAGGATTTAAGGTAAATCATTTCGGACAGAGATAAGGAGACACTTCTTCACACAAAGAGTAGTCATTACCACAGGAAGTAGTTGATGCTAAAACTTTGAATATATTCAAGGGCGATTCTCCAGCCCGGAAGGGCCGAAGTCCCGCTGCTAGGATGCCTGTCCCGCCGGCGTGGATCAAACCACCTCTCGTACCGGCGGGACAAGGTGGCGCGGGCATGCTCCGGGGTCCTTGGGGGGGGGCGCAGGGCGATCTGGCCCGGGGGGTGCCCCCATGGTGGCCTGGCCCGCGATCGAGGCCCACCGATCCGCAGGCGGGCCTGTGCCGTGGGGGCACTCTTTTCCTTCCGCCTTCGCCACGGTCTCCACCATGGCGGAGGAGGAAGAGACTCCCTCCACAGCGCATGCGCGGGGATGCCGTGAGCAGCCGCTAACGCTCCCGCTCATGCGCCGCCCGGCAATGTCATTGCCGCGCCAGCTGGCCGGGCACCAAAGGCCTTTTCCGCCAGCTGGCGGGGCAGAAATTAGTCCGGCGCGGGCCTAGCCCCTCAAGGTTGGGGCTCGGACCCCCAAGATGCGGAGGATTCCGCACCTTTGGGGCGGCGCGGTGCCCCACTGATTTGCGCCGTTTTTGGCGCCGGTCGGCAGACATCGCGCCGATACCGGAGAATTTCGCCCCAGTTTTCAGGGAGCTCATATCATGGGCTGGATTCTCCGGGCGGGATTCTCTCATAATGGGGCTATGTCCCCATGCCGGCGTGAAAACCGGCGCCAATGACTCCGGTGTCAACAGCCCCCGAAAGTGAGGAATTCTCCCCTTCCTAGGGGACTAGTTTGGCACCGGAGTGGTTACCGCAGCTCTAGCCAGCGCGGGACGGCCCACACGAGTTTGCGCATGCGCGGAACGGCCGGCGTATTTCCGCGCATGCGTGGGGGTTCCCTTCTCTGCGTCGGCCCCCGGGCAATATGGTGGAGCCCTACTGGGGCCCGGCGCGGAGTAAAGTAGGCCCCCACGGAACCAGCCCACCCGCCGATCGTAAGGCCCCGATCGTGGGCCAGCCCACCGTAGTGATCCCCCCGCCCCCACAAGGGTTGGATCCCTCCGGCCCCCCCCCCCCCTCCAGGACGGCCCCCGCACACTCACCTTCCAGGTCCCGGCGTTGGCCACTTGGCCCCGATGGGAGAATCGCCGGGGGAGCTGCGGTCAAAGGCCCCCGACTGGGGTGGCGGCTATCCCGCGGGCGCCAGAAAATCAGCGCCGGAGAATGGGGAAGCCAGCGTCGGGGTGAGGCGGGATTCTAGCGGCTCCCCGGGGATTCTCCGACCCCATTTTTGTGACTAAGTGCCCACGCCATCGTGAAAACAGTGGTCTTTTACGCCAGGAAAACTAGCGTCAAAAAGCCACAGTTTCACTGTTTTGCTGGGGGCTTAGCAGGCAGCAGTCGTAGAACCCGCAGCTCCAGCTGCCACTGCGGCCCACAGCACCTCTGGGTCAGAGGCCGCGCCGTGTTCCATGGCGGACTCAGCCTGTGGACCTGGACTGCCAAAGTAGTGCCCCGCATCAGCCGCTTGCGCGCCCCAGACCGCCCGCACACATTGCCCCCAGCCATGAATGAAACCTGCCCTGCCCGCTGATCGCCCCTCCCCCGACTGTGGCGGCCCCGGACTGAGTGGACGGTGGGACCATGTTAGAATCACGCCGTTGGGAATTCGGCCAGTCGGGGACGGAGCATCGCGGGGTGGGCCTCAGGCAGTACGCAGATTTTCGTGGGGGTGGATAATTTAAAAACCGGCGCCGCTTCTGATTTCGGCGCCAAAATGGATTCTCTGCCCTGTCGCCGAACCTGATTTTGGCATTGGGGAGTGTAGAATCCAGCCCCATGTCTACATTCTGACTCGCTCGCAGGCACCACTGGTGGGATTCTCCGTTCCTGAGACTAAGTGTTGATATCGGGGCAGGATTTCCATGACAGCAAAATTTGCGTCGCACCTGGACCGATTCAGCGACTGTTAAGGGGCTAACACCAACACTCTGTGGAACACAGTCGATTCCAATGAGAAACGTGCGGGATTTGCTGGGTTCTCGATTGACACTCAGGAGGCTGACAAGCTGCAGCCACCTATATACACGTTACAATTCCCACACACCATCCCAGCCAACAAGATGGCAGCAAGGAGAGCGGCCCCGAGATTCACGGACGCCAAGATCGAGACCCTCCAGGACTCCATGGGAGAGAAGTGGGTCACCCTGTACCGCGGCCTGGGAAGGAGACTGCCAGCCACCACTGTTAGCCGTGCCTGGGCACAGGTGGCAAAGGCGGTAAGCGCCACCAGCAACACCGTCCGGACCGGCCTGCAGCGCCGTAAAAAACTGCATGACCTCCTCAGGGCAGCCAGGATTGGTAGGCAGCACGATGCTGCATTGGCCAGGTGCCCTGGCTACTGAAGCCACCAGCTACCCACCCCCTGAGCTGCATGCATCTGGCTATCTAACACTGTGTTCTCTGTTACTCCCCCCCGTTTCCCTCAGGAGAAGGCTGCTCATAACCCCAGGGAGCGGGAAACCAACTGCGGTAGAGCAGTGGGCCCTGGACGTGGTCGGTGGGCCTGAGGAAAGGAAGATTGCCGGAGTAGAGATCGGCCCCGTGCGAGGAAGTGAGACCCCGCTTAGTTGCGGTTCCCCGTTGACACGTGTGTCAATCACCACCCTCATCCCCACACCACCCATGCATGCAACCCAGGCCAACACCACACGGTGGCGTCTGTCAGAATATCCACTCATGTTTATAATGAGAGGCAGTGATTGACACACAGGATGACCAGTACAACACAGTGCAGCCAATCACCAGACAGAACACTACCACTATAAAGCCAGAGGGCACTAGGTTTCCCGCTCTCTCGGGACCCAGACACTGAGACAGTCAGAGTCCACGAGCTAGCAAGTGCAAACACCATGTGGTAGCTAATAAGTCTGGCCAGGCTAGTACAAGGTCTCCAGTCAGTTCAGTTTAGTGTCGACCCACAGCTGAATATGTATATCAGTTCTATCATTGAATAAAACAGTGTTGGATATTCTCCACTGTTAGACGTCTGTTTCTAGCTTCCCTGCATCGTGTGCAGTCCACATCGAACCTACCTGCCTAACACATCATGGTACCAGAGTGATACTGATCTTGATGGACCTACCTGGAGTGAATCAGCATTGACCAGCAAGCAGCCATCCGGTGAAATGGAAATCATCCAACCTCCTCCGCAGCTCCGCATCTCCGGCAACCTAGGCGCCAATTGGGAAATCTTCAAGCAAAAGTTCCTCTTGTACATTGAGGCCTCCGACCTCGAAGCAGCATCGGATGTCAGGAAGATCGCGCTATTTCTCTACACCACGCCATCCACATCTACAACTCCCTTACGTTCGCTGACGGCGATGACAAAACGAAATTCAAAACAGTCCTGCTGAAGTTTGACAGCCACTGCGACATTGAGGTGAATGAGAGCTTTGAATGGTATGTTTTTCACCAGAGGCTTCAGGTTAAGGATGAACCTTTTCAGTCCTTCTTGACCCATCTCCGCATCCTAGCGCAGTCATGTAACTATGACTCGACGGCTGATTTCATGATCCGGGATCAGATCGTTTTCGGGGTGCACTCCGACTCCCTTCGGCAGCAGCTCCTGAAAGTCAAACAGTTGACCCCCTCTGTCGCTATCGAGACGTGCGTTGTCCATGAGCATGCTAAGAATCGTTATTCCCACATCAGGGCGGCAGAAACTGCAAAGCTGGCCTCACACGAGGCGGAACGGTTGCAGGCCATTGCACAAATGCAGGGCCTGAGCATCGAGGAGCGTGGCCGTTCCGCACGCTTTTCTCAGTCCCTGCGCATGCGCGCCACGACCGAGTGGATGACGAGCCCGACAACCCGACTGCGCAGGTGCGTACGTCGACCGACCGCACTGTGCATGCGCGATGGCGCATGGAACGCACTGACGTCGGCGTCATGACGTGTCCGAATTGTGGCTCTGCCCATTTAAAGCGGCAATGTCCGGCAAAAGGACGCTGGTGTGTACAGTGTGGCAAGCTTGGCCACAACGCAGCCCTTTGCAGATCTGCTCCACCGCTCAGCAGCCAGCGATCCCAGCTGCAGCGCAGAATTGTCCGTTCAATACAACAAGGCATGCCAGATTCCGATCCCAACATCCCAACAGATGCTGAGTGCCTCAAGTCCCCATACCGGGTGGGCATCATAAATACACATGTGCTGCTTTCCACCACAATGGTGAAACGCCTCTCGATCCTCAGTGTGGATCCTGACGAGTGGTGTGCTGTCCTCACAGTTAACAAGGCTCACATCTGATTTAAACTGGACACCGGCGCATCAGCGAACCTCATCTCAAAATCCAAAATCCGCGCCAGACCAAGCATTCTTCCACCAGCCTGCCAGCTCCTTGACTACAATGGCAATGCCATAGCTGCCAGTGGCTCCTGTCAACTAGGTGTATCCAACAAGTCGATCAAGGCAACACTGCGGTTTGAAATCGTTGGGCCTGACAAGAGCGTCCCTGCTCGGTGCTCGTGCCTGCAAGCTTCTGAACCTGGTTCAGCGAGTCCACACCATGTCATCATCATTGACAACGGCCTCGCCTGATGGAAACTTGCAAGCCGACATAGATGACATTATCACGCAGTACCACAGCGTGTTCGACGGAATGGGCACACTCCCATACTGATATAAAATCCTGCTCAAGCCAAACACCACCCCTGTAATTCATGCACCACGCCGGGTGCTGGCACCCCTCAAGGATCGTCTGAAGAAGCAATTACAGGACCTCCAAGACCAGGGCATCATACCGAAGGTCACAGAGCCAACAGACTGGGTCAGCTCCATAGTCTGCGTCAAGAAACCGTCAGGGGAGCTTCGCATTTGCATTAATCCTAAGGATCTAAACCGCAACATCATGCGGGAGCATTACCCGATACCAAAACGAGAAGAGTTGACCAGTGAGATGGCTCATGCCAAATTCTTTACTAAGCTGGATACCTCCAAGGGTTTTTGGCAAATACAGCTGGACACGTCCAGTCGCAAGCTGTGCACGTTCAACACCCTGTTCGGTCGTTACTGCTACAACCGGATGCCTTTTGGCATCATATCTGCCTCCGAAGTATTGCACCACATCATGGAGCAGATGATGGAGGGCATCTAGGGGGTGCGAGTATACGTTGATGACGTAATTATCTGGTCCAAAACGCCTCAGGAACACATCGCTCGCCTCAAGAAGGTATTCCAGAGAATTCATGAACATGGTCTCCAGCTCAACAGGGCTAAGTGCTCATTTGGTCAATCGGATATTAAGTTCCTGGGTGATCACATCTCACAGCAGGACGTACGGCCAGACGCCAACAAGGTCTCGGCGATCAACGCCATGAAGACCCCGGAGGACAAGAAGGCGGTCCTTCGCTTCCTCGGGATGGTTAACTTCCTCGGGAAATTCATTCCCAATATGGCATCGCACACCACGGCCCTCTGCCATCTCGTCAAGAAGTCGATGGAATTCCAGTGGCTGCCCACGCATGAAGAGGAATGACTAGAGCTGAAAGCAAAGCTCACCACAGCCCCGGTTGTAGCGTTCTTCGACCCAACCAAGGAATTCAAGGTATCGACTGATGCAAGCCAGGACGGCATTGGGGCGGTGCTCCTTCAGCGAAATGACTCCTCGTCCTGGGCTCCAGGGGCGTATGCCTCCAGGGCCATGATGCCCACTGAGCAATGATACGCTCAGATTGAGAAGGAGTGTCTGGACCTCCTGACAGGGATAGTCAAGTTTCACGACTACGTTTACGGCCTGCCAAAATCCACGGTAGAAATGGACCACAGGCCTCTAGTCCATATAATCCAGAAGGATTTAAATGACATGACACCTCGGTTACAGCGAATTCTTCTAAAGCTACGCTGCTACGACTTCGAACTTGTCTACACGCCAGGCAAAGAGCTGATCGTTGCAGATGCCCTATTCAGGTCCATTACCACACTGTGTGAACAAAGTGACTTCATCTGCCACATAGAAGCGCAAGTGCAGTTGTGTGCCACCAACCTTCCGGCCTCTAACGAACGGTGGTCCAAATTTGTGAGGAAACAGCCAAGGATCCTCTGTTGCAGTGTGTGATGCAGCACCTTACCAATGGCTGGCAGAAGGGACAATGGCCCCAGTTCTATAACGTAAAAGACGACCTGGCGGTGGTGGAGGGAATCCTTCTGAAACTCGACAGGATCGTAATTCCTCAGAGCATGCGGGCTATGGTGCTGGGCCAACTCCATGAGGGTCACCTTGGGGTCGAGAAATGCCAACGCAGAGCTCGGGATGCGGTCTATTGGCCGGGCATCAGCCAGGATATTGCCGACACCGTCCTCAACTGCCCTACCTGTCAGAAGTTTCAACCAGTTCAACCCAAGGAAACGCTGCAACAGCACGAGATCGTGACCTCTCCGTGGTCCAAAGTAGGTGTCGACCTTTTCCACGCCATGGAGCGTGACTACGTACTCCTGGTCGACTACTTCTCCAGTTACCCAGAAATGGTGAAACTGTCCGACCTCACGTCGAAGGCGGTAATCAAAGCATGCAAAGAAACGTTCGCCAGGCATGGAATACTGCTCATGGTCATGAGCGACAACGGTCCTTGCTTTTACAGCCAGGAATGGTCTGATTTTGCACAGTCCTACAACTTCCGTCACGTAACCTCCAGTCCCCACTACCAGCAGTCAAACGGGAAGGCCGATAAAGGGGTCCATATTGTAAAGCAGTTGCTGTGCAAAACTGCAGACTCAGGCTCCGACTTCAACCTGGCGATGCTGGCATACAGGGCAACTCCACTGTCCACTGGGTTGTCTCCAGCGCAGATGCTCATGAATCGCACTCTGAGGACCACAGTTCCAGCCATCCATGTTCCAGACCTTGACCACCTCACGGTCTCCCAGAAAATGCAGCTGTCACAGGCCCAACAGAAGGCCACATACGATGCTCATGCCACGGATCTACCCGAGCTGGACCCAACTGATCATGTTCGTGTCCAGGTGCCTGAGGGCGACTGGTCAGCCACAGCTGTTGCGATCAAACAAGATCGTTCCCTTGTCCGCATGGCTGATGGCTCCCTGCTGCGGCGCAACAGATGGGCACTGCGAAGAGTTCCACGCCCGCTACCTGACCGAAGTGCCCCGCCACCTATGATGCTTCCTCCAGACGTACCCTGCCACGAGGCCACCAATCTACCAGCAATCCTGCCGGCCCATGCGACCACCGCGATGGCAGTGATCCCGCCTATCCACGTGCAGGTGGCTCCTGATCCACCTCTGCGGCAATCAACAAGAATTTGTCGCCCACCACAAAGACTGAATCTGTAGACTGAACTTTTTTACATTTGTGACTTCATCGATTTAACCTCTGTAAATATTGTTTCGTTTGCCATGTATCTGCACTATCAACACCGTCCTACGTATATATGTTCATGTAAACACATTTAGTATATAGTCAGGCATACATATATATATATATACGCACGCACACCTTAGTATTTATTTATCTAAAAAAAAAGGGGGGAGATGTCATAATAGCCACTCCTGTTAATAATGAGATGCAGACAGGCAGTGATTGACACACAGGATGACCAGTAAGCACACAACACAGTGCAGCCAATCACCAGACAGGACACCACCACTATAAAGCCAGAGGTCACTAGGTTTCCCGCTCTCTCGGGACCCAGCCACTGAGACAGTCAGAGTCCACGAGCTAGCACAGTGCAAACACCATGCGGTAGCTAGTAAGTCTGGTCAGGCTACTACAAGGTCTCCAATCAGTTCAGTATAGTGTTGACCCACAGCTGAATATGTATATCAGTTCTATCGTTGAATAAAACAGTGTTGGATCTTCTCCAGTGTAAGACATCTATTTCTAGCTTCCCTGTATTGAGTGCAGTCCACATCGAACCTACCTGCTTAACACATCAGCGTCCACGGTGGAGGCCTGGGGGGGGCGAGGGTTTTGGTTTTGAATCAGCATGTCCAAGGCTTGGGGCATTCTGTGCGGGCGCTGGCCGAGGCCCAGATCAGGGCTGCCCTCTCACAGGCAGCATGTGCCAGAGCCACCTGGACTTTGCAGTAGCGCGCCTGAGTATGGCCTAATGACAGTGGGCCATGGCTGGGAGTGTGAGCGACATTTCCAAACTGCTGGCTGACGTGGCACAGACGCAGAGGGAGATGGCACAGTCACAGCATGATGTGGCTCAGTCCCAGACAGCGATGGTCCACTTCCTGTGGTCCATGTCCGCGAGCGTGCAGACCCTGGTCGAGACCAGAGTGGGCCTCCAGGACTGGCAGCGCCAGGTGGTGGGTGAGCCTCAGGGGATGGCTCCGCTCCCACTCCCGTCCCATGGAGTAGCCTGGGGGCCATCGGGCACTCCGAGGGAGGAGGAGGTGATGGGGCCCGTGCCGGTGACTTCCTCAGGGGAGGTGCCGGAGGCACCTCAGACTCCCCTCCTCCAATCCCTGGCACATCTGGTGGTTCTCGCACCTCGGCACCTCTTGCCAATGCTGAAAAGAATTCTAGGGCGGGATTCTCCAGCAGCGCCCGCCCGGTATTCCCGCCCGAGGTCAATGAGCTGACCACCATTTCCATGTTGGGAGGGATGAGCTCCAATCAGTGCCACATTCAAGCCGATTCCTTCAAGTTCCCTGACAGTGACAAGAGGCTGTCTGGCAGGCCAGACAATACCCAAAGTATCTCTAACTTGAATAATATGCTCCAAAAACAGAAAACAAATGCATTCACGCCAACTGATTATTGGGCATGAAAACTTTGGGTCATATTCTCGGTGTCCATCAGACCAGCCAGGGATAACATACTTATCGGGAGGGTCTGGAAATTGGGACCCCACCCGCACTATGCAAATTGATGGTAACGGGCTTGTTGTGCTCATTAAAAATGTAATCAACTGCCTTAATATGTGTAGAATGGAATAAAACACTTTCGGAGTGGGATTTACGCCAGCCATAGCTCCCATTTTTGCACCAGGCATGCTGCCTGGTGGGTTGTCTGAAGCCTGATATATATCTTGGTTCTTCAGTGTTCTTTGGTTCCTGGAGGTGCTTTGTGAAGAAATGGATGTATCCGGACCTAAATTCATGATTGAAGAACCTGAGACTTCATGCAGAGAGGTTAATTTCTGCAATGCGTTGTTAAAGAGGCCAGAGTGGCCCTTTAAATCAGTGTTTTTCAAACATTTTTGCCTGGGACCCATTTTTACCAAGTGGCCATCCTTCGGGATACCAGCCAGCCGATCTTCACGACCCACCATTTTCACTTATCTTTAATGTGACAGGTGAGCTTGTCCTCACGATTTCACTTGCTTTGATATTCAATGTTACATTTCTGATAATGACTTCAGCTGATGATTTAAGATCTCACTGCATCATTGAAAAGAATAAAGAGGTTTGTCCTCGAACTCGCCATGCTTAGTCTTCAAATGTCTTTGAGGTTTTGAGGGATTTAAGCTTACATTTGCCAGTGCTTCCTTGCATATATCACACGTGGGCTTTGAATCCTGATTTGCAGTGGCACAATTAATAAACCCAAATCTCAAGTAAATATGCTGCTTTGTTCCTGTTTTCAGCTTCTTCTTCATGGGTTGTTCACCAGAGACCCTGGAGTTCACACCAGCCCTGCTGGCAGCTGCAAAATGGGGGAATCTTTCTTGCGCCCAGAACACGGGATGTCAGCGTATGGGGCACGTTACCTGTTCTCTGCCTCCGCTTCCGGTGGGAGGACGTCATCATTTGCTGAAAAAAACTGGCCATGGGCAGCGTGCTGACGTCAACATGAGGCGGTCCACCCTGCTGGGCTCCGGGTCTGCACACTGCTTGATCCGACATGCATGCGCAGGATGGCCAGCACTCTCAATTATCCCGTTGCTACCGGCATTTTTAAAAGCTGGTCGCAGCTATTGGGCATTCCTCCCGCGATCGGGAAAGCCATGACCTTCCGGAAACCTGCTCGCGGCCGACCCGCAGATTGCAACCCTGAGTTTGAAAACCCCTGCTTTAAATTATAGGCTGCGGCCTCAATCTGCGTCACAGCTGATGGGATTCAATGCAGGATATCTCTCCCGACTGCTCTAATTGGCGAATGCTCTCAGTCTGCAGCCCAGAACCCACCCACCACTCTTAATTGGCCCAATGACCCTTTATTCAGCATCTTTGGGCGACCAACTCCAAAAGTCTAAATGCTGGCCGCTTCCTCGTGCACAGAATGCACTGCCCCAGTGTGTATTTATCAGCCCCACGTGTGCATGCAGATCAACCATTTCCTGTATGCTGCTCATCGAGCTCCTCATCTGAGTCCACTGTAGCAGATCAGTGACCTGTATTCTCTAGCGTTTCAGAGAATGAGAGGTAATCTCATTAACACCTGGGGGAGGCGGTGGCGTAGTGGTATTGTCACTGGGTTAGTAAACCAGAGACCCAGAGAAATGCTCTGGGGACCCAGGTTCAAATCCCACCACTGCAGATGGTGAAATTTGAATTCAGTAAAAATCTGGAATTAAAAATCTAATGATGACCATGAAACCATTGTCGATTGTCGTAAAAACCCATCGGTTCACTGATGTCCTTTGGGGAAGGAAATCTGCCATCCTTATCTGGTCTGGCTTACATGTGACTCCAGACACACAGCAATGTGGTTGGCTCTTAACTGCCCCTCGAGAGCAATTAGGGATGGGCAATAAATGCTGGGACAGCCAGCGACGCCCACGGCCCATTAACGAATATTTTTTAAAAGCGCTTAAAGGGATAGATAGGGTAGATGCCCGTAAGATGTTTCCCCTGGCTGAGGAGTCTAGAACCAGGGGACGTGGTTTCAAAATAAGGAGGAACCACTTAGGGCTGAACTGAGGAGAAATGTTTTTACTTAGAGCGTTGTGCATCTTTAGAATTCTCCACCACAGAGCACTGTGGAAGCTCAGTGCATGTTTAAAGCAGAGATTGACAGGTTTCTGATTCACAATAACATAAAAAGATGTGGGAATAGTTTGGTAAAAGGGGCATTGATATGGATGATCAGCCATGAGTGTACTGAATGGTGGGGCAAGCTCGATGGGCTGAATGCCTATTTCTGCTCTGTGTTCCTATGTAGACTATTCAAACTTAAAGCAATTCCTATACTTAAAGTATAGGAAAGTTTGAAAAACCCATGCAATTGCAGCAGTCAATAACTAATCCAGTAACTAACAGAGAGATCTTGGGGTCCACGCACATAGATCCCTCAAAGTTGCCACCCAGGTTAATAGGGTTGTTAAGAAGGCGTATGGTGTGTTGACTTTCATTAACAGGGGGATTGAGTTTAAGAGCCGCGAGGTTTTGCTGCAGCTTTATAAAACCCTGGTTAGACCACACTTGGAATATTGTGCCCAGTTCTGGTCGCCTCATTATAGGAAGGATGTGGATGTTTGGAGAGGGTACAGAGGAGATTTACCAGGATGCTGCCTGGACTGGAGGGCATGTCTTATGAAGAAAGGTTGAGGGAGCTAGGGCTTTTCTCACTGGAGTGAAGAACGAAGAGGGTTGATTTGATAGAGGTGTACAAGGTGATGAGAGGCATGGATAGAGTGGATAGACAGAGACTTTTCCCTAGGGCGGAAATGGCTGTCACGAGGGGACATAATTTTAAGGTGATTGGAGGAAGGTATAGGGGAGGTGTCAGAGGTAGGTTCTTTACACAGAGTGTGGTAGTGCGTAGAATGCACTGCCAGCAGAGGTGGTGGAGTCAAATTCATTAGGGACATTTAAGCGACACTTAGACAGGCACATGGACAGCAGTAAATTGAAGGGGTGTAGATTAGGTTGATCTTCAATTAGGATAAATAGTCGGCACAACATTGTGGGCCAAACGGCCTGTACTGTGCTGTACTGTTCTATGTTCTAAACTATAAGTAGTTCACAACCCCTTTAAATAGTGCCAATGGCGGTGGGGGTAATGGGTCCTTCTTATCATTTCACATGTTGTTCAATTGTGTGAGATTAAGACAAGGCATTAGTCTGGAGTTGGCATTGAAAATGGCAGTGCTTGCATTAAGTCACCATTACACACGATGATCATAATCTGCCTGTTCTATGTGAGAACGTAATAAAATAAGAAATAGGTGCAAGAATTGGCCAGTTAGCCTCATCATTCAATAAGATCACGGCTAATCTGATTGTGGTCTCAACTCCACTTTCCTGCCTGCCCCATAACCCTTGACCCCATTGTCAATCAAAAATCTGTCCATCTCAGCACTCAGCATTGAATATATTCAATGATCCAGCCACCTGGTCCCTGGGGAAGAGAGAATAAATTCCTCCTTGTCTCAGTCTTTAATAGGAGATCCCTTGTTTTTATATTTTGCCCTTAATTCAAGATTCCCTCATGAGAAGAAATATCCTCTCAGCATCTCTCCTGTAAAACCTCCTCAGAATCTTACAAGTTTCAATTCAATCACTTCTCATTCTTCTAAGCCAGTAGAGGTGGTGATGTAGAGGCACTGTCACAGGACGAGTAATGCAGAGGCCCACGATAATGCTCTCGAGCCATAGATTCCAATCTCATAATGGCAGATGGTGGAACTTAAATTCAATTAATAAAATTGAAAGCTGGTCTCATTAACGGCACAGTAAGAAGTCTTACAACACCAGGTTAAAGTCCAACAGGTTTGTTCCGAATCACGAGCTTTCGGAGCACAGTTCCTTCATCAGGTGAATTAATGGTGACCATGGAACTATCATTGATCGTCATACAAACCTATCTGGCTCACGAATGCCTTTTAGGGAAGGAAATCTGCCGTTCTTCTCTGGTCTTGCTGGTATGTGACTCCAGACCCACAGTAATATGGTTGGTTCTTAACTGCTCTTTGAAATGGCCTAGCAAGCCATTCAGTTTGAGGGCAATTAAGCATAGACAACAAATTCCTCATCCCAGGAGTCAGCCTAGTGAACCTACTTTGAACTTTTTGCAATGGAAGTATGCCTTTCCTCATGTAATGTGACCAAAATTGTACTCAGTACTCTAGGTGTGGTCTCACCAATACCCTGCATAGTTGTAGCAAGACGTGGCTACTTTTGCACTTCATCCCACTTGCAGTAAACATAGAACATAGAACGATACAGCGCAGTACAGGCCCTTCGGCCCACGATGTTGCACCGACATGGGAAGTCAAAAAACAAAAGCCATCTAACCTACACTATGCCATTATCATCCATATGCTTATCCAATAAACTTTTAAATGCCCTCAATGTTGGCGCGTTCACTACTGTTGCAGGTAGGGCATTCCACGGCCTCACCACTCTTTGCGTAAAGAACCTACCTCTGAACTCTGTCCTATATCTATTACCCCTCAGTTTAAGGCTATGTCCCCTCGTGCTAGCCATTTCCATCCGCGGGAGAAGGCTCTCACTGTCCACCCTACCTAACCCTCTGATCATTTTGTATGCCTCTATTAAGTCTCCTCTTAACCTTCTTCTCTCTAACGAAAACAACCTCAAGTCTATCAGCCTTTCCTCATAAGATTTTCCCTCCATACCAGGCAACATCCTGGTAAATCTCCTCTGCACCCGTTCCAAAGCTTCCACATCCTTCCTGTAATGCGGCGACCAGAATTGCACGCAATACTCCAAATGCGGCCGTACCAGAGTTCTGTACAGCTGCAACATGACCTCATGACTCGGGAACTCAATCCCTCTACCAATAAAGGCCAACACACCATAGGCCTTCTTCACAACCCTATCAACCTGGGTGGCAACATTTCATTTGCCTTCCTTATTAGTTGCTGTACCTGCATGCTAACGTTTTGTAATTCATGTACAAGGCCACCCAGATTCCTTTAACTGCATATCCTGCAGTCTTTCTCCATTTAATTCATATTCTATTCTTCCTGCCATTGTCATTCTTTGCTGGATTCTAAAACTTTCCCAATCTTCTGGCCTACCCCTAATCTTTGTAGCATTGTACACCATTCCTTTCAATTTGATACCACGCTGAACTTCTTTATTAATCCACAAATGATGCATCCTATTGGTAGAGTCTTGCTTCCTCAGTAGAATGTATCTTTCTTGGAATGTATCCTTAATCCATACTCCTGATAAGAGGCTATGTTCTGTGGCATGCAGCAGCGTGGGGGTGGGGCTCTGGTCTACTGTCCAGCCAATGGGCAGAACTTCTGCCACCTCCATTAAGTGCGGCCAATTTAAGAATTTGGTAAACAATCCTCCATTTTATTTACGTACGAATTATACATTCATTACCATAATGAATCCACACCTTAGAAGCTTCAAATCTATTCTATCCTTGATGATGCTGAGGCACATTAAATGGAGTCTTAGGTTGTTCAAACACATTTTCCTGCAGACTGCATGTGGCTGAAGATTGAGTGATGGCTAAATAAAAAAAGGTTGATACACCATGACTGTATTCCAAAGTAAGGGGGGATTGATTTCAAAAAGGGATTGGCCTAGCTGCAGACTTTAAAAAATGTACAACAGAAGTTTTGATTTATTGCATTGTAGCAATTGCACTGCACATGTCACAGAATGAGGGTGCACAGGATTCCTACAATACGTATCGTGTTTCGATCTATGGAGTTAGACAGCGGTTGCTTCATTTTCCTACAGCAGGGACAAAAGGAAAGATGATGTAGAAAAGCATTGCCACTTAAGCAGTACAGACATGATAGCCTGTAAGCATTAGACAGCAGACGGGGAGAAAGCTCATGATTGATACCATTCACTGGAGTTAAGAACATAAGAACTAGGAGCAGGAGTAGGCCATCTGGTCCCTCGAGCCTGCTCCACCATTCAATGAGATCATGGCTGATCTTTTGTGGACTCAGCTCCACTTTCCGGCCCAAACACCATAACCCTTCATCCCTTTATTCTTCAAAAAACTATCTATCTTTATCTTAAAAACATTTAATGAAGGAGCCTCTACCGTTTTGGAGAAGTTCGACAGTCACTGTGAAGTCGAAACAAACGAGAGCTTTGAGCGCTATATCTTCCAGCAATGTCTTCAGGGTGAGGATGAACCTTTCCAATCCTTTCTAACTCATCTCCGTATATTAGCGCAGTCCTGCAATTATGGTGCAACCGCTGATTCCATCATCAGAGATCAGATCGTGTTTGGGGTGCACTCCGATTCCTTGCGGGAGCAACTCCTCAAAATTAAGCACCTGACCCTGCCAGTCGCAATCGAGACGTTTATAGTGCATGAGCATGCAAAAAATCGGTACTCCCGTCTCAAATCGGCAGAATACAAAAAACCTGCCTCCCACGAGGCAGAGAGTGTACAGGCCATCCCCCGGATGCAGCGCCTCAGTATCGATGAAAGCGGCCATTTTGCGTGCTTTTCCCGCGGCCCCACGTACACGCAACACGAACGGGAGAACGAAGTGACCGAAAATCAAACTGTGCAGTTGCGAACATCGGCTGACCGCACTGTGCACATGCGACGACGCACAGAACGTAACGACGTCAACGTCATGACGTGCCCGAACTGCGGCACCGCCCACTTAAAATGGCAATGCCCTGCAAAAGGCAGGCGATGTTTAAATTGCGGGAAGCCTGGACATTATGCAGCCTTGTGCAGGTCTGCACCACCAGTCAAGGGCCAGCGATCCCATTTCCAACGCAAGCGCGTTCGATGTGTACAGCAAGGTTTACTGGATTCTGATCCTGGCAGTACTACGGATCCAGAGGACAACTGCCTGGTGCCCCCCTATCGTGTGGGCATCATCACTACATGTGAGTATGCCTCCTCAAATTTAGCAAGACGCCTATCTATCCTCAATGTGGATTCCGCGGATGAATGACGTGCTGTCATACACGTAAATCAATGCAGCATCCAGTTCAAGCTGGACACTGGTGCTTCTGCCAATCTCATCTCTCAAGCTGATTTTGACCGCATTAAAAAGCAACCCAAAATTCTTCCGCGATCCTGCCAGCTCCTTGATTATAATGGCAATGCCATAACTGAACTAGGATCTTGTCATCTATTCGTCTCCAACAAGACCATCAATGCCACACTGCGATTCAAAATCGTCAAGCCTGATAAGGCATCCCTGCTTGGTGCCCATGCATGCAAGCTACTCAACCTCGTACAGCGAGTCCATGCCATGTCCTCTTCCAATGTGGATCTTCAGGCTGACATTGATGACATCCTTGCTCAATATCTGGATGTGTTTGATGGAATGGGTACTCTGCTATACTGCTACAAGATCCTACTCAGGCCTGATGCCACACCTGTAATCCATGCACCACGCCGGGTGCTGGCTCCTCTGAAGGAACGTTTAAAGGCACAGCTACAGGAGCTCCAAGACCAGGGCATCATCTCCAAAGTGACGGAACCGACTGACTGGGTCAGCTCGATGGTCTGTGTGAAGAAGCCCTCAGGAGAGTTGCGGATATGCATAGACCCCAAAGATCTTAACCGGAACATAATGCGGGAACACTACCCGATCCCGAAGTGGGAGGAACTGACCAGTGAGATGGCACACGCCAAATTCTTCACGAAGCTAGATGCATCGCGTGGTTTCTGGCAGATACAACTGGACGAGTCCAGCAGGAAGCTCTGCGCGTTCAACACACCATTTGGCAGGTACTGTTATAACCGGATGCCATTCGGCATTGTCTCAGCCTCTGGAATCTTCCACAGGATCATGGAGCAGATGATGGAGGGCACTGAGGGTGTGTGTGTCTACGTAGATGATGTAATCATATGGTCCACGACCCCCGATGAACACATATCTCGTCTCAAACAAGTCTTTCCACGTGTCTATGCAAACGGCCTCAAGCTGAACAAGGTCAAGTGCTCGTTTGGCATGTCATCCATCAAGTTCTTGGGCGACCAGATATCCCAGCAGGGTGTGTGACCAGATTCGGACAAGGTCAAGGCCATTAACGCCAAAAAGACCCCGGAAGACAAAAAGGCGGTACTGCACTTCCTCAGAATAGTGAACTTCTTGGGAAAATTCATTCCCAACATGGCCTCACACACCACAGCTCTCAGGCATCTGGTGAAGAAGTCCACTGCATTCCAGTGGCTACCCACACATCAAGCAGAGTGGCACGAGCTCAAAGTAAAGCTCACCACTGCTCCGGTACTAGTGGTTTTTGACCCGGACAGGGAAACAAAAATCTCCACGGATGCAAGCCAGGACTTCATTGGTGCGGTGCTCCTTCAGAAGATGACTCCTCGTCCTGGGCTCCAGTTGCTTATGTGTCAAGGTCCATGACTCCTACTGAACAGAGGTACGCCCTGATCGAAAAAGAGTGCCTGTGCCTCCGAACAGGCATTGTAAAGTTCCATGACTACGTCTACGGTCTACCAACATTCACAGTGGAGACTGACCACAGACCCTTGGTCCATATCATTCATAAGGACTTGAATGACATGACGCCCAGGCTTCAGCACATTCACCTTCGACTCCGAAGGTACGATTTTGAGTTAGTATACACATCAGGCAAGGAGCGGATAATTGCGGATGCCCTGTCCCGCTCCATCACTTCACCCTGTGAACAGGTTGACTTCATCTGCCAGATTGAGGCACAGGTGCAGCTGTGTGCCAGCAACCTTCCAGCCTCAGATGAAAGAGTGATCAGCATTCATGAAGAGACTGCCAAAGACCCTCTTCTGCAGCGTGTAATGCACCACCTCGCAAATGGCTGGCAGAAAGGGCAATGCCCTCAGTTCTTTAATGTGAAGGACGACCTGACAGTCGGCGAGGGGATCCTCCTCAAGCTAGATCGGATCATTATTCCTCACAGTCTGCAGAGCTTAAGTGCTCAAACAAATCCACGAGGGACACCTTGGTGTCGAAAAATGTAGGCGCAGGGCCCGGCAGGCTGTCTATTGGCCTGGAATCAGCCAGGACATATCCAACATGTTCCTCAATTGTGCGAAATGCCAGCGTTTCCAGCCTGCTCAAACAAAAGAAACACTCCAGCAACACGAGATCGTGACCTTTCCGTGGTCCAAGGTGGGAATCGACCTTTTTCACGCCAATGGCGTGACTATGTGCTCATCATAGATCACTTCTCAAATTACCTGGCAGTTGTGAAGCTGTCAGACCTCACATCAAGGACAGTCATCAAGGCCTGCAAGGAGACATTTGTCAGGCATGGTATCCCACTCACTGTCATGAGTGACAATGGTCCCTGCTTCCACAGCCAAGAGTGGTCCAATTTCGCCAAGTCGTACCAATTCAACCACATTACCTCAAACCCACACTACCCGCAGTCCAACGAAGGTTGAGAAAGGGGTCCATATAGTGAAGTAACTGCTCTGCAAGGCTGCGGACTCTGCTTCTGACTTCAACTTTGCCCTGTTGGTGTACAGGGCAACCCCTCTGTCCACCGGTATGTCTCCTGCTCAACTCCTCATGAATAGAGACCTGCGAACGACCGTTCCGGCCATAAACTTACCAGACCTGGATTACCTCCCAGTGCTGCAAAAGGTGCAGCAACTCAGGAACCGCCAAAGGCTGATGTACGATGCTCATTCTACCGATTTGCCTGTGTTATCTCTGGAAGATGCTGTTCGTATCAAGCTACCTGATGGAGGCTGGTCAGCTCCAGCTGTTGTTGTTTGACAGGTTGCTCCCAGATCGTTTGTAGTTCGTATGGCTGATGGCTCCATTGTCAGGCGCAACAGAAGGGCGCTGCGCAAAGTTGCCTGCCCACCAACAGATCTCACCTTTCTAGCTGTTGTTATGCCTCCTCCGGACACCTCGCACCACGAGGCCACCAATCTGGCAGCAATCCCGCCTGTCAAGGTGCCGTCGTCCCCACCTCCACCTCTCCGGCGGTTGACAAGGATCTGATGCAAGCCCCAAAGATTGGACTTATAGACATTTCTCTTGTAAATTTTGTTCTGTATCTGCATGCCAGACACCTCTCATGTATATATTCATCCACTCGCCATTTCATGTAAATAGTTATACATGTAAGTACAGTCGCATATGCTCCAAGCAACCAACATTCATTTTTAAAAGGGGGATGTCATGATATGCACTCATGCACATAATGAGGTACAGACAGGCAGTGACAGAGACCCAGTACAGCCAATCAACACAGAGGACAGAACACAACCAATCACCAGGCAGAACACTAGAGAGTGGTCTCCCACTATATAACACACGAGGCATCAGCACTCTGCCTCTTTCCACTGGTGACAACTGTAGTGACAGTCAGGGTGTATATATCAGTTAGCACCTTCTACACGTGGCTCAGAGCTAGTCTGGTCTAGTTAGTTATCACAAGCATGCTTAGATTAGTAGAGTGTCAAACCCACAGCGAACTGTGTGCACTGCTTAACAAGTTCAATAAAGCGTATTGAACCAACATCACAGTTTGGAGTCGACTTTTAAGTACAATTGCATCCAGTTGCAGTCCGTGTTACCCCAGGGTGAATAACACGACACACCCTACCTTCATAACCCAGTAACCCCACCTAACCTTTTTTTGGACACTCAGAACAATTTAGCATGGCCAATCCACCTAACCTGCACATCTTTGGGCTGTGGGAGGAATTGCAGTGTTAATATAAGCCTACTTGTGACAATAAAGATTGTTATTTCACGGGTTTATCCAGCTTCCCCTTAAATATGTCTCTTCTATTCCGGATGCACTTCAGCCTAGGGTCTGTGATGAATGCAACAAGTAGTTACATATTACGGGAGCGATTTAACCAAATGGGAACTATGTCCCATTGCGAGTGTGTTTAGTTGTGTTTTTCCCAGCGTTTGCAGTGTTGGGAAACACAGCACTATCTAACGTGACGCTGGTTATATACGAGGCTTCAGCATGGTACGCATGGCCATGGCCGTACTCAGTCCCATTTCCTGTACTGAGGAGCCCCACTCGCTGAAACTCCCCAGTGCAGGGAGAGATTGGGACGCATTTTTAAATGATGCCCCTATCTCTCGAGCTCCCCACGCGACCTTGAACACCAATGATGCATTAGTTTAATTTCCCAAAACTCCCGAGATGTGGGGAGAGTCCCATTGGATTGGAAGATATAAATGTAACTCAAGTAACATTGCTTTCATTTCACATAAAATGCAATATGAGGGGCTGTTTAGCACAGGGCTAAATCGCTGGCTTTGAAAGCAGACCAAGGCAGGCCAGCAGCACGGTTTATTCCCGCAACAGCCTCCCTAAACAGGCGCCGGAATGTGGCGACTAGGGGCTTTTCACAGTAACTTCATTTGAAGCCTACTTGCGACAATAAGTGATTTTCATATGATATTATTCATTTCTTTTGCACACTGTTACATGAGTTAGACATCACAGTAACAGGCCATTTGGCCCAAAGTCCATGCCACTGTTTATGCTCCACTCCAGCATCTTCCCATCTTTTCTCATCTAAATCTATCATCATAACCTTCAAGCTCAAATGCTTGCCTAGCTTCCCCTTAAAAGCACCTCTATTAATTTCCATCAACCGCTCCCTGCAGTAGTGAGCTCCACATTGTCGATACTCTTTGGATGTGGAAGTTTCCTCTGAATTCCCTGTTGAATTTCTTGGTGAGTATTTTATATTGATGGCCTTTAGTTATCCGCTATCCCATAACAGGAAACATTTCTCTGTATCTACTCAATCAAAACCTTTCAGAATTTTAAAGACTTCTATTATTCTTCTTTTTTCAAGTGAAAAGTTACCCATTACGCTTTCCTAATATATATCCATGCATTTCTGGATATATATCCAAGATTTGAAATCTTCACTTAGCCTTCTTCAGTGTCTTTCCATCCTCTTGAAAGTTAGGTGGATTAGCCATGCTACAAAATTGCCTCTTATTGTCCAAAGATGTGTAGATTAGGGGGCACTATAGGGTTAGTTGAGGGGGGGGGGGGGGGAGTGGGCTCTTTCAGCGGGTTGGTGCAGCCTTGAAGGGCCGAATGGCCTCCTTCTGCACTGTAGGGATTCTATGGATTCTACAAATCTACCAATCACTAAATGTTACACCACAGCTCAGTAAGTCCATCTCAAAAACTAACAAAGCACTAGACTAGGGGGATAGAATTGAAAGGTAGGGAAATTATGCTACATCTGTATTAAAACTTGGTTTGTCCACATTTAGAATATTGCTTGCAGTTCTGGTTTCCATATTATGAAAAGAATGTAAAGGCACTGGAGAAGACAGCTAAGGTTTCAAAGGATGATACCAGAAATGCATAGATAAATTATGGGTCTCTTTTCTCTTCAATGATACTGCAGTTCTGCATTGTCTTTGGAAGCCATATGCTTCCAAATTATACTCATTCTTTATCAATAAAAGAACAACTTCAAATTAAAATAATAAGAATGAGTATATGTGCAACAATCAATGTTATTTTTATCATATCCAAAATATGCTAAATCATGCATTGGCACAGCAGAAATTCATTATTTGCACATCTTCCCATTCATATTACTATTAAATCCTGAACCATGTTCACTGTTGGTAAGTACTGTTTTCAAATTAGAAAAGGAAAAGTATAAAACGTTTTGTAGAAGTTTTTTTCTACATACGAACAGACAAATTAGGATCAGGAGTAGTCCACTCGGTCCTCGGGCCTACTCCGCCTTTCAACAAGATCATGGCTGATCTGATTGTAACTTCAACCCCACATTCTTGACTTTCACCCCCTTGTTAATCAAGAATCTATCTAGCTCTGCCTTAAAAATATTCAAAGACTCTGCTCCCACTGCCTTTTGAGGAAGAAAGTTTCAGAGACTCACAACCCTCTGAGAGAAAAGATTTCTCCACATAGAATCCCTACAATGCAGAAGGAGGCCATTCAGCCCATCGTGTCTGCACCAACCCCCTGAAAGAGCATTCTACCCTATCCCAACAACCCCCTAACCTAACCTACACATCCCTGGACACTTGGCTCAATCGATCATGTCTAATCCACCTAACCTGCACAACTTTGGACTAGGGAAGAAACTGGAGCACCCGGAGGAAACCCATGCAAACACGGGGAGAATATACAAACTCCACACAGTCACCCAAAACCAGCCCCTGGCGCTGTGAGACAGCAGTGTTAACCACTGTGCCACCATGTCATCTGTATTAAATGAGCAATATCTTATTTTTAAACAGTGACCCCTAGTTCTAGGTTCTCCGAGAAGAGGAAACATCCTCCCATATCTACCCTGTCAAAACCCATAGGGATCTTAAAGGTTTCAAACAAGTCGCCCCTTACTCTTCTAAACTCCAGAGGATACAAACCTAACCTCTCCAACCTTTCCTCTTAAGACAACCCGCCTGTCATGATATGCAGACATGCAACCAATGGGTCATCAGAACAGGACACAACCAATGGGTACTCAGGACACCCAGAGATGGCATTACCACAAGGGGGCACTAGACGACCACAATAAGAAGGACAACGCACACAGGCTCTGCCTCTTCCACCGGTAGAAACCAAGAGAGCAGGACAGGATTGATTATCAGCAACATTACACCCTAGCACATGGTCGAGAGCAAGCTTGTATAGTTAGCAGAATAGACTGAGTTACTAGAGGCAGATTAGTAGCGTGTCGAACTCATTTAAGAGCATTGTTAATTGTTCAATAAATACGTTAAACTTATCTCTGAGTCTGGAGCATCTTTCAGCAGAGCCTACATCAAGTAGCAGCTTATGTTAACATAACACACCGCCCATTTCTGGTATTAGTTAGTCAACCTCCTCTGAACTGCTTCAAATGCATTTGCCTCTTTCCTTAAATAAGGAGACCAATACTGTATACAATCCTCCAGATATGGTCTCACAAACGTCCTGTACAATTCAAGCACAACATCCCTACTTTTTAATCAACTCCC
Source organism: Scyliorhinus torazame (assembly GCF_047496885.1). Classification (NCBI taxonomy): domain Eukaryota; kingdom Metazoa; phylum Chordata; class Chondrichthyes; order Carcharhiniformes; family Scyliorhinidae; genus Scyliorhinus; species Scyliorhinus torazame. Next base: position 125,505,270 of record NC_092709.1, read on the forward strand.
CCCACAATAAATTCTAACATTCTATTAGCTTTCCTAATTACTTGCACACTCATCTTTTGTAATTCATGCATTAAGACACCCAGATCCCTCTTCACCTCAGAGCTCTGCAAATGCTCACCATTGAGATAATAAGCTTCTTTTTATCCTTCTTGCCAAAACAGACAATGGGTGTGATTCACCGGAAAAATTTCCAAGTCTGGTTTGGGGCGCATTTGGCTGAGTGTATTTCGACAACTGCAGAGCAGAGATTGACACCACTATTCAATAGCAGTTATCCGTTTTTTGGGGCCTTGAGGCTACACTTGAGAAGTTTTCCAGCCCTGAGGAGCTGAGCTCAGCAGCAGGACTGGCTCTTCGCAGGTCAGGGCGCCATTTTGAAAGGCTGCCCGATCTCTACACCCCTCCCGCTTTCAGGATTCCCTGCTTTCAGAAACGCCACCCTCCTTTATGCCCAAACCTTTCTACTAAATGGACAAGGATTTCCAGGCACGGCCGGTGAACTCCAGGCCCCGGGAGAATCCAGCGAACGTATATTCAAGTGAGCTTAATGGCTCATTTAAATATCATTATTTGGATATTGTTCAGTGAGGATGTGATCCAGATCGCGCTGGGCACTGCGAGGCAGGTCACTCGTGTGACATATTGCACCCAGCGCGGATTTGGGGCTCTCCCGCAAGTCGTGAAGCAGTGGGAAAATCAATGCCAATATCACATTTGCCCACATTATAATCTATTTGCCAGATTTTTGCCCACTCACGTAATGTACGTCCCTTTGTGGCCTCCTTGTTCCTCCTCACAATTTACTTCCCTCCCTATCTTTGTGTAATCAGCAAATTTAGCAACCCTTCATCCAAGTCATTTACATAAATTCTAAAAAGTTGAGGCCCAGCACTGATCCCTGAGGCACACCAATCGGCATATCGTGGCAACTAGAGAAAGACCCAATTATGTCTACTCTCTGTTTCTTGTTAACTGGCCAATCTTCAATCCAATATGTTACTCCCTACACCATGAACATTTATTTTCCACAATATTCTTTGATGTGGCACCTTATCGAATGCCTTCTGGAAATCTAAGTATAGTACATTCACCGGTTCCCCTTTATCCTCAGCAAAGGTGATTCCTTCAAAGATGTGGCGGCACGGTAGCACAGTGGTTAGCACTGTCACTTTACAGCGCCAGGGTCCCAGGTTCGATTCCTAGGTTGGGTCACTGTCAGTGCGGAGGCTGCACGTTCTCCCTGTGTCTGCGTGGGTTTCCTCCCACAAGTCCGGAAAGACGTGCTGTTAGGTAATTTGGACATTCTGAATTCTCCCTCTGTGTTCCCAGACAGGCGCCAGAATGCGGCAACCAGGGGCTTTTCACGGTAACTTCATTTCAGTGTTAATGTGACAATACTTGTGACAATAAAGGTTATTATAAGTGCAGATACATTCTACAACTGCAAAAGTTTCCACTCACTGAGTATGCAGTTAGTGTGTGATCATGCTCAGCACATCCATCAGTAATCATGGAATCATAGAATCCCTACAGTGCAGAAGGAAGCCACTTGACCCGTTGAGTCCTCACCGACCCTCTGAAAGAGTACCCCACCCAGGCCATCACCCACACCCTATCCCTGTAACCCCACCTAACCTTTTTGAACTGAAAGGGTTAATTTAGCATGGCCAATCCATCTAACCTGTACATCTTTGGACTTGATGCCTTTATTCAGCATCAGTCCACTGTATCCATTATACCACCAGCATTTGAGCCATGACATCAAGCCGGAATGTGACTACTGGCTGACAAGGGTTATCTACAGCCCATTGTTAAGCTCTCTGTAATAAGAACTAGAAATCATGTCTTGACTTCTTCAACCAAAAGAGAAAATGCTGGAAAATCTCAGCAGGTCCGGCAGTATCTGTAAGGAGATAAAAGAGCTAACATTTCACATCCAGATGACCCTTTGTCAAAGCTTGACTTCTTCAATTCCAATTTTATTGTGTTCTACAATCACTTCTCCTCCAGTTCCACAGTGTCACCTGTATTCCTTTCATATATACGTGCAGTCTATCAAATAATTAGTGTGATCTATTAAACAATTAAAGCTCCAATTCTAAGTAAAGCACAGGGGAACATTAACTCTTTTCTAACACTGTTTTGTTCCAAACTTGAGTGTGCACGTAAGCACACATGGACAGCATGCATATAATGAGAGCCATGCTGTCACATGTAAAGTAATTGAGCAGGTCTTTGGAACACTTAAGAAATGCAGCCGCTTCCTGTGCTCTCTCAGAAGCTGAGACAGAAGTAGGATTAGGAGCTGGGCCTTGCACAAGTGATGCAAGTGAGTGAAGTAGAGAGTTTTTCTTGGAGGGATATCGCGGTTAGAAAGAGAGGGATGAACAAGGCCCCGGAGGGGTTTAAACATGAGGATAAAATTGAAACTTTGGTGGAGTGGGCCAAAACAAGAGCAGGAGGCAAGGTTAGAGAAGTAGAAATAGAACAGTCTTTATGATGATGCAGATATAGGGTTGGAAGCTCATTGTTAAGGTTACATAATAATAATCTTTCTTATTGTCACAAGTAGCTATACATTAACACTGCAATGAAGTTACTGTGAAAAGACCCTCGTCACCACATTCCAGTGCATGTTCGGGTACACGGAGGGAGAATTCAGGTGTCCAATTCACCTAACAGCACGTCTTTCGGGACTTATGGGAGGAAACCGGAGCATCTGGAGGAAACCCACACAGAAATGGGGAGAACGTGCAGCCTCCGCACAGACAGTGACCTATGCCGGGTATCAAGCCTGGGATCCTGGTGCTATGAAGCAACAGTGTTAACCACTGTGCTGCCATGCTGCCCCTATTTTAAGACAGCCTGTTACAGAAACAATATCAAAGGCATGAAAAAGTTACAATATGGATTGAGAGGTCACATGTAAATGATCTTTATTGTCACAAGTAGGCTGACATTAACACTGCAATGAAGTTACTGTGAAAAGCCCCTAGTCGCCACATTCCAGCGCCTGTTCGGGTACACAGAGGGAGAATTCTGAATTCTCAGCTGGTACGGGAATTGAACCCGCGCTGCTGGCCTTGTTCTGCATCACAAACCAGCTGCCTAGCCCACTGAGCTTAACCAGCTTTTATGTTTACATAATGAGGTGGTTACTTAAGTGTGTGATTTCTCCCCTGAGCACGGGCAGAGGAGCAGCTGTTCAGCTAGTTAATAAAATATTGTTAAAGTATTGCTTGCTACAGGGCTTTGGTCACCAGTCCTTGGGAACCCTGAACTTCCGCAATCGATTCATTAAAACGACAGAGTGATGGAGGAGCACGGTGGCGCAGTGGTAGCACTGCAGTCTCACGGCGCCGAGGTTCCAGGTTCGATCCCAGCTCTGGGTCACTGTCCGTGTGGAGTTTGCACATTCTCCCCGTGTTTGAGTGGGTTTCACCCCCACAACCCAAAGATGTGTGATGTAGGTGGATTGAACACGCTAAATTGCCCCTTAATTGGAAAAAATGAATTGGGTACACTAAATTTATTTTTTAAAAAGACACAGTGATTGTTGTGTTGTTCACCCAGGGGTAACACGGATTGCACACGATGCAATTAACTGATCAAGTAAGCACCAAACGAAGGCGTTGGTTCAATATAAGATTAATTGTAGGGATGTAGGGAAGTTGTTTCCATTAGCAGGGGAGACTAGGACCCGGGGGCACAGCCTTAGAATAAAAGGGAGTCACTTTAGAACAGAGATGAGGAGAAATTTCTTCAGCCAGAGAGTGGTGGGTCTGTGGAATTCATTGTCACAGAGGGCGGTGGAGGCCGGGACGTTGAGTGTCTTTAAGACAGAAGTTGATAAATTCTTGATTTCTCGAGGAATTAACGGCTATGGAGAGAGAGCGGGTAAATGGAGTTGAAATCAGCCATGATTGAATGGCGGAGTGGACTCGATGGGCCGAATGGCCTTACTTCCGCTCCTATGTCTTATGGTCTTAATTGAACTCTGACAACAAAACACACAGCTGCCTGAGGGTTGACTCTCTACTACCCTAAGTAAACTAAAGCTAACTATCAAGACCAGGCTAGCTCTCATCCACGTGTTGGAGGTGTTGAATGATTTGTACACCCTGACTATCACTATAGCTATCACCAGTGGAACGAGGCAGAGTGCTGATGCCTCGTGTGTTTTATAGGTGTAAGTCCCCCTCTGGTATCCTGCCTTGTGATTGGTCGTGTTCTGTTCTGTATATTGATTGGCTCACTTGGGTGTCTGTCACTGCCTGCTTTTACCTCATGACATGCACGGGTGCATATTATGACAGTGATGACAGGATAGAGTTATGTAAAGAGATTTGAAAATATTGGACTGGAGCAGACAGAGAAGGTTAAAGGGGACTGAATAGAAACATGACAAGTTTTGAGAGAATGAATATTGAAAGATTATTTTCACTGACCAGCGACTAGGTGACACAGGGACATTAACTCAGTTTAATACAAGAAGCTGAAAGGGGGAAGTTAGGAGAACATTTGAGCATGAACAGGTCAGTAAAATGCAAAATGTGTAACCACAAGTGGCTTTTGAAGCAGTCATTTACCGCATTTAAGAGGAAGTTCGCTAAATGCTTGGGAGGTGAAAGATAGTAAAGGATATGGCTACAGGGCAAAGAAATGGGACAAAGTACAATGTACAGCTCTTATCACAGACATGGTGAAATGAAATGATTTCCTTCTGTGCTTTAATTGTTATGATTCCTAAATTCTTACACATGCTTCTTCGGGAAAAACTGCTTAGAGCGTTGTTTTACCCGCATTATGGAGCATGAATAATGAGAACTGTCATTTTAGTTGCATGTTGTACCCTTAACAGGGGTAAAACAAAGAGGTAGGGGGCGGCATGTGGCACAGTGGTTAGCACTGGGACTGCGGCGCTGAGGACCCGGGTGCAAATCCCAGCTCTGGGTCACTGTCCGTGTGGAGTTTGCACATTCTTCCCGTGTCGGCGTGGGTTTCACCCCACAACCCAAAGATGTGCAGATCAGGTGGCTTGGCCACGCTAAATTGCCCCTTAATTGGAGAAAAAAATTATTGGGTACTCTAAATTTATTTTAAAAAAACAAAGAGGTAAATGAGCAGAGATCAGTTTTGCATCTGACTTCTCTTTCCAATAGCCATTTAAAACTTTGACAATACACCCCCAGCAGAAAGACAAGGAAGTTTCACTGTAACATTACTTGGGGGGTGGATTCCATTACCTATACGTCCTTATAATTTGCTGCTATTTATATTTGTTTAAATTTACTATAACCACAACTGTGCATAGTATTAGGCAGCAGATGGAGGAAACTTCTTGGAGGGATTCTCCGACCCCGTGCCACGTCGCCCAGACGCCGGCCCGCCGATTCTCCGGTGCCCATTTTCGGGCGGCCGCAGGATCGCCGCCACGCCGGTTGGAGGCCATGCAATTCTCCGGTCCTCGACGGGCCAAGTGCCCGCTGAGTTCGGCCAAGTCCCGCCGGTGTGGGTTACGTATGGTCCCACCCAGTGGGACCTCGAAGTTCTGTCTGACCCGGGGGGGGGGCCTCCACAGTGGTCTGGCCCGCGGTCGGGGCCTACTGATCGACGGGCGGGCTAGTTCCGTGGGGACCCATGTTCCTTCACACCGGGCTCTGCCATATTGCACTGTGGTGCACCGGCATTTGGGCGCCGGAACTGCGGACACCACTCCGGCGTCATACTAGCCTCCTAGGAAGAGGTGGATACCTGCCACATGAGGTCCGTTGACGCCGGGGTGGCTCGTGCCGCTTTTCATGCCGGCATCAGAACTTGGCCGCAGGATTGGAGAAACCCGGCCCTAAAATTTCCACGGTCAAAGGACAGTTAGTAATGTTTTTTAAAATTATCTTTTAAATTAATTTTTTTACTTTTTGATATTAAGTAAAGCTACAGGTTATGGGATCTTCCACTGCCATTATTTGCATCAGTGCTGGAAATGGAAGTAATGCATTCTCAAATTCCTTTGGGAAGCCCAGTTACAGTCTTCAGCACAGGCATTTGCATTACTTTTCCACTATTAATTCAAACTGAATTGCATTTACAGTTTTGTTCAAGCATGGACTCAAATACTCTTGGGAGAATATTGCCTTCTAACTTAATGTGACCGTTTATGTATTTTCTTTTTTCTTTTCTTTTCATGTACTGAATGATCTGTTGAGCTACTCGCAGAAAAATACTTTTCACTGTACCTTGGTACACGTGGCAATAAAAAAATCCAAATCCAAATCCAACTAACTTGGAGCACAAACTCAGCCCATCCACTGCAAATGTTAGTTCAGCTCTTACCTCCCAGTTACTGCAGCTGTGCTAAGCTGTACCTATATAGGATGGGATGGGATGGGCACCTTAAAATGCAACTCATCACAAAACTGATTTCAGACACCTCAGTTCACTAGCCACAAAGGATTAGGTACTGTGCCAAATTCCCATGAGTGTATAAGATGCCTCACCTCCATACTGCATTTTCTTTCCATTTGTATTTCATTTTTCCTCTCTCTCCTTTCAACCTTGCCAAAAGCTCCCATTGGATTTCCAACCTTTCATCTAAACGCTGGAAACCTTATCGGCCCCTTGCGGTCATTTCCCCCTTAATGGCATATTAAATTAATTCAACTTGCATTCAAGTTATTCTCCCCTATAATTAACATCAGCCACCCCTAACCCCCTTCTAATATGGCTAGCATCTCAAGCTCTACAGTTCTGGCTAGATTTTCACCAATTCTTTAACAAGGACACAGCATGAAAATGCACTCCTTTGGGTCAGTTCAAACATACATGGCTAAAATTGGATAAGAGCCTTCTGGGGAAGTGCTGACATTGCAATGCACAACAATCCTGCGTCTGCAGAAAGTGGTGCAACTCAAGGGAGTTCTGCAAGGTCATTTGCAGTCTCCTCCAGGAGCCTTCCAGTAGCCATGCTGCAGACACTGGGGTAGCACTGATGAGGAGCACCATGACCGACAAAGGCACTCACAAGGCATTAAGAGAATGCACAAATTGTATGTATCATTGGAAGTGTTGTTGGATAAATGTTGGATAAATGTGCAGGGGCAGACTTACAATTTTTAGAGGCCCCGCGGTCTCCCTCTTTGCAGGCCCCCGACATCACGTTCCACCTGCTGGTGACATGGCGGCCCGCGCCAAATGACGTTAAGCCTGGCCCATGACGCCAAGTCCCACCATCAATGACATAAAGCCCGGCCCCCAATGACATCAATGCCCTCCTGACTCTGCCCATCCTCAGCTCACACAATACAAGCCACAAAATCCCCAAATCATGCTTAATTGCTTTAATGCTTTTTAACATATGAGATAATTCAATCAATTGAAAGCCAAGCATACCAATTATCAGCATGAGAACCAGGATGCCGGCACCTATCCAGCCCTTGCATCTCTCAATTACTTACCTCTCAATCGGGTGGCTGGGCCTCATGCCTTGATGATCAAATGTGTCCCTGGTTGGGCGGCATATGGCACAATGGTTAGCATTGCTGCCTACGACGCTGAGGACCCTGGTTTGAATCCCGGGCCACGATCCATGTGGAGTTTTCACATTCTCCCCATGTTTGCGTAGGTTTCACCCCCACAACCCAAAGATGTGCAGGTTAGGCAGATTGGCCACGCTAAGTTGCCCCTTAATTAGAAAAAAATAATTGGGTACTCTAAATTTTTTTTTTTTAAAGTGTGCTCGTGGCTGGCTGTCTGGCTGCTGCTGCTGGCTATTTGGCCTTAGCCAGAGCCAAGGGCCAGGGCTGGGCAGCAACCGGACCGGCGAGGGCAAGAGCTGAGGCCATACCAGACAGCAGCAGCCTGTCAGCCAGCTCTCACCCTCATCGGTCCGATTGCTGCCCAACCTCTCTCACTCTCAGCCCTGGCCTCTGGCTCTGGTCAAGTCACCCCGCTGACACCGTTCCCCGAAAACCACAATGTGGTATTATAGGTATTACGGTACCTGATAGGCTAAAGCACCATTGGTGGAAGCTGTATGCTTTCTATTGGCTAGAGTGTATAATAGCTCCGCCCTGATAGGCGGGGTATAAGAACTTGTGCCGCCCCAGCAGCCCTCATTCTGTACCTGAGCTGCTGGGGAAACATCTAGCTTATTAAAGCCTTCAGTTGGACTACAAAAACTCGCTTTAGTGGTCATTGATCGTGCATCACACAACACTAGTGCTTACATGGCCCTCTCACCTTGTGACTCCTCACCACTCACTTGGAGGGGTGGGCCTCGAGCCTCAATGACAGTGTCTGCTCCTGGCTGGCTGGCTGCCTGGGTGCTGGCTTTATTGGCCTCTGTTCTTTCTTTGGTTGGTTGCCCACCTGAGCCCTGGCCAGGAGTCGAGAGTCGCCCCGCTGCTCTCTTTGACGGCCTTTGGCCAGTGCCTTCTCCTCGCTGAAAGCTTCGTAGACTCGCACCCTGATGTAAGGTTGACAACCTCACTTTTGCCTCAGGCTGATGGGCCAAATATCAGAAACCTGGCTGATTTACTCAATGAAAGTTCAGAAACTTCACACCAGACAATCAGAAGGTCCGTGTCTGAACTGTTCTAAGTCTGCACCACCTCTCAACATCTAGTGCTCTGTTTTCCCACTCGAAAGGGGAGCCTTCAAATTAGAGCTCGATGTTGCCTGTTGTTAGGCTCATCAGCAAATTCAGAGCTACCAGGCTCTAATTCATGCTTGCACACCATAGCCACCTTGGAATGCTTGGTTTATGCTACTTTTACTTCAGTTATTTGAAGGCTTTTTGATGGGAACTAGAATCTGATGAGGCTTACAGCCTTTCCAGAACAATAAGATCCCGAATGCCTAATCCCTTCCTCCTCTTCGTGCTCCTCGAATCATAGAATCCTTACAGTGCAGAAGGAGATCATTCGACCCACTGAGCCTGCAGCGACCCTCCAAAAGTGCTCCCTACCTAGGGCCACACTTCTGCCCTATGCCTGTAAACCCACTCAACCTTTAGACTCTAAGCGGCAATTTAGCATGGCCAATCCACCTAACCTGCACACATTTGGACTGTGAGAGGAAGCCGGAGCATCCGGAGGCAACCCACGCAGACACGAGGAGAACGTGCAGACTCCACACAGGCAATCACCCAAGGCCGGAATCAAACCCGGGTCCCTGGTGTGTGAGGCAGCTGTGCTGATAACTGTGTCTTCCTCCTCAGGTGGTTGCTGAAGGCTTGGATTGTGCCTTCAGGTTGTAGAGGATGCAGCAGACCACATGAAACGTGAGATATGCTCTGGTGAGTACTGGAGGGATGGATAATCTGCTCAACAATATTCCTAGTTACAGCATGGGTTTGCCGTAGGACTGTTGTCCAAATAGGTCAGTTTGCAGAAGAGAGTGATTAGGCACCTTCTGCTTCAACAAGGTAGCTCGCAGATGGCTGAAAAGCTGATAAAGAAAGCATAAGGAGTGCTGCCAGAATATCAGACATTCATGGGCAGTGATTTGTGTATGATCGGACACCAATTGCATTTTAATATAAGTGAATCATAGAATTTACAGTGCTGAAGGAGGCCATTCGGCCCATTGAGTCTGCACCAGCCCTTGGAAAGAGCACCCTACCTAAGCCCACACCTCCACCCTATCCCTGTAACCCAGCACCCGGTGCAGACTCGATGGGCCGAATGGCCTCCTTCTGCACTGTAAATTCTATGAAATAAGAGAACCTGGTTTCAGCTAAAGGAGAAAAGCATCTCAACAGCACCAATGGTTCAGTTGGTTCAGGGAATAAGCACGTGGGTCAGAAAGAGCAGGAAGGTCCAAAGCTTCATCAGAGGAACATGGGAATCTCAGAACAGGAGTCAGTAATAATAATCATAATAATCTTTATTATTGTCACAAGTAGGCTTACATTAACACTGCAATGAAGTTACTGTGAAAAGCCCCTAGTCGCCACACTCCGGCGCCTGTTCGGGTACACTGACGGAGAATTCAGAATGCCCATTTCACCGAACAGCACATCTTTGGGGACTTGTGGGAGGAAACCGGAGCACCCAGAGGAAACCCACCCAGACACAGTGAGAACGCGCAGACTCCGCACAGACAGTGACCCAAGCCAGGAATCGAACTGGGGACCCTGGTGCTGTGAAGCAACAGTCCCTCCTATTTGTTATGCCATTCAATTTGATTTAGGGTGATCTCTACCTCAAATCCCTTTACTTGCCTTTAACGATATCCTTACCTAACAGAAGTCCGTCAATCTCAATTTTGAAAATTTCATTTGACCCAGGATCAAAAGGCTTTTTGGAGAGATTTCCAGATTTCTATTTTCCCTCTGTGTGAAAAAGTGATCTTGATTTAACTACTAAATGACCTAGCTCCCAGATAATCCACTCCACCTTTGTTCTGGATTCTCCAGAAGAAATAGTTTCACATTGATTACCTACTGAATCTTTTTTTTTAAACAATTTTAAATATGTCAATTAGAGCACTCCTCGAACTTCATAAACCCACGGGAATAAAAACTATGTTTATGCAACTCAACCTCATAATTAACCCTCCAGTCCTTGGTCTGTGCTGAACTAACTGATCTCATTTGGGTGCTCGGAAGGCTGGAGTCTCCAACACATGGCTTTTGAGCCAAATCTGTCCCACAAGCTCCTTAAATCGAGTCTCCAAAGTCTCTGTCAGCTCTTCACTGCTTTACAAATTAATAGAAACATGCAAATCCAATTTAGCTCCAGCCCCTTCTTGGGCCTGTTGCCACATTAATATTTTAACAGATGTTTAGTTTGCTAAGTAGAAATAGAAAACAGCTTAAAACTGGAACAAACAAATGGCTGGTGAGATGATGAGAAAAGTTAGTTCATCTCATTGAGGTTCTAACTTGTTCTAACTTTTGTGCAGTCGCAGTTATGGTGAAGAGGTATTAGTTATAGCAAACATAATGTCATTTAAAAGTAAGCTTTTTTTTAAAGAGTAAGATTTGCTGTGGCTCAATATACATTAATAGAGTTTTCAATTACATTGAAAGGAGTCGCTTGTTCTTTATAATTCACAGAGTAGTCGACTCAGGGATAGGTGGATGACGGATGTCACAGAGTGGTTGCAGTCATTGCTGTGTATGTGTGAGGGTGGTTTAAGACAGACAAGCGTGACAGACCGTGACAGCTGACATCCTAGTCGCAGTAGCTACAAGCAGCAGCAGAGAGCAGACTTATTGCACCAATCAGTCAAGTAGCCTGAGAGGTTTCAAGAGCTGAGGGTGGAGCTTTCCAGCTTCAAGCTGAAAGGATAAGAATTATAGGATGGCAGGATGGGAAGAAGAGCTTTTCTGTGTGTGTACAAAGGTCTGATTATATATGCATGAAATCTCACTTTTTTTAAGTGCATGAGATTTTGCATTTTTGCATATACAGGAGAACAATGCTTTACTGTGAGTGGACAATCCTGCAATGTTTAAGGGACATAGGTTTAAGGTCCGAGGGCCAAAATTTAGAGGAGATGTGCAAAGAAAGTTTTTTATACAGAAGGAAGCGGGTGCCTGGAATTCGCTGCTGGAGAAGGTGGTGGAAGCAGGTACGATAGTGATGTTAACGGGCGTCTTGACAAATACACGAATAAGGGGCGGGATTCTCCGACCCCCCCACTGGGTCGGAGAATCGCCGGGGGCCGGCGTGAATCCCACTCCGACGCAGGCTGGCGAATTCTCCAGCGCCGGTTTTTTGGCGGGGGCGGGGATCGCGCCGCGCCGGTCGGGGGCCGTTGGCACTGGCCCGCCCCGGCGATTCTCCGGTCCCCGATGGGCTGAGCGGCCGCTCGTTTTTCGGCCAGTCCCGCCGGCGTGAATTACACAAGGTTTGTAGCAGCGGGATCTGGCTCTGAGGGCAGCCTGTGGAGTCCTCGGGGGGGGGGGGGCAGGATCCGTCTAGGGGGGCCCCCACGGTGGCCTGGCCCGCGATCAGGGCCCACTGATCTGCGGGCGGGCGTGTGCCATGTGGGCACTCTTTCCCTTTGCGCCAGCCTGTGTAAAGTTCCGCCATGGCCGGCGCGGAGAGGAAACCCCCTACGCATGTGCAGGAATTACGCCAGAGGTTCTGGGAACATGCTGGCGCTCCTGCGCATGCGGCAACTCGCACCGGCCGGCGGAGGCCCTTCGGCGCCGTTTGGCGCGGCGCCAATCACTCCAGCGCCGGCCTCGCCCCCGAAGGTGCAGAGGATTCCGGACCTTCCGGGCAGCCCGACGCCGGAGTGATTCACGCCAATCTTTGGCGCTGGTACGGCTTGCCCGCCAGATGCCGGAGAATCCCACCCAAGATGGGAATAGAGGAATTCGGACCCTGGAAGGGTAGGAGGTTTTAGGTTAGATGTGCGTCATGGTCGGCACAGGCTTGGAGGGCTGAAGGGAATGTTCCTCTGCTGTACTTTTCTTTCTTCTTTGTCCTTTGTTTGAGTTTTGAAGTTTAAATTTTATGTGTTGGTGTGTTTAATATTCTGTGTTTCAGGGTTTGTAATTTTGCACACCGAATGCAATCATACCACAGGTTTAGAAACATGTATCTGGAAAAAGATTTTCATCCCTGCATCATGAACACTGGAGTTAGCCTCAGTATCCCCAGGTCAGGGATGTTTTGCTCATCCCCTCTACTTAGGACCATGAACCAGTGATCTTTACTGCAAACACATACACATGGACATCCAATGAGGATAGGATTGTTATCCGCTTGCCACCCTTTGGCAGTTAAAGAACTTGGTGTTACATATTATCTGGATTTACACTTGTAAAATGTCCACGTAAGCAATGGTACCAGAATAAGCTGCATCAATTGTATTCAGATAAAGACTCTTATCTGAATAAGGGAGGGAGAAGGAAAGTTCAACGGAAAGCAGAAAACTGACTCAAAAAAGGATGCAAGTGTTTAGATATCATTTGAAATTAGTTATAAGAACTAGGAGCAGGAGTAGGCCATCTGGCCCCTCGAGCCTGCTCCACCATTCAATGAGATCATGGCTGATCTTTTGTGGACTCAGCTCCACTTTCCGGCCCGAACACCATAACCCTTAATCCCTTTATTCTTCAAAAAACTATCTATCTTTATCTTAAAAACATTTAATGAAGGAACCTCTACTGCTTCACTGGGCAAGGAATTCCATAGATTCACAACCCTTTGGGTGAAGAAGTTCCTCCTAAACTCAGTCCTAAATCTACTTCCCCTTATTTTGAGGCTATGCCCCCTAGTTCTGCTTTTACCCACCAGTGGAAACAACCTGCCTGCATCTGTCCTATCTTATCCCTTCATAATTTTATATGTTTCTATAAGATCCCCCCCGCATCCTTCTAAATTCCAACGAGTACCATTCCAGTCTACTCAACCTCTCCTCGTAATCAACCCCTTCAGCCCTGGGATTAACCTAGTGAATCTCCTCTGCACATCCTCCAGCGCCAGCACGTCCTTTCTCAGGTAAGGAGACCAAAACTGAACACAATACTCCAGGTGTGGCCTCACAAACACCTTATACAATTGCAGCATAACCTCCCTAGTCTTAAACTCCATCCCTCTAGAAATGAAGGACAAAAGTCCATTTGCCTTCTTCATCACCTGTTGCATGTGCAAACCAACTTTTTGCGACTCATGCACGAGCACACCCAGGTCTCTCTGCACAACAGCATGTTTTAATATTTTATCATTTAAATAATAATCCCTTTTTCTGTTATTCCGACCAAAATGGATAACCTCACATTTGTCAACATTGTATTCCATCTGCCGGATCCTAACCCATTCACTTAACCTATCCAAATCCCTCTGCAGACTTGCAGTATCCTCCGCACTTTTCGCTTTACCACTCACCTTAGTGTCGTCTGCAAACTTGGACACTTTGCCGTTGGTTCCCAACTCCAAATCATCTATGTAAATTGTGAATAATTGTGGGCCCAACACTGATCCCTGGGGGACACCACTCGCTACTGATTCCCAACCAGAGAAACACCCGTTAATCCCCACTCTTTGCTTTCTATTAATTAATCAATCCTCTGTCCATGCTACTACTTTACCCTTAATGCCATCCATCTTTACCTTATGCAGCAACCTTTTGTGTGGCACCTTGTCAAAGGTTTTCTGGAAATCCAGATGTACCACATCCATTGGCTCCCCGTTATCTACCGCACTGGTCCTCAAAAAAGTCCACTAAATTAGTTAGGCACGACCTGCCCATTTTGAACCCATTTATTGGGCTGCATCTGCCCAATGGGACATTATCAATTATTCTTTACAAGGTTTAAATGCAGTCACAAGGATGGTTTTCAGAAGCTTTTCTTTCTACCTAAATTGTAGTTTTTACTTTGGGCCCAGGAATTCCCCATTGTGTTAACGGAATTAAATTCTTATTGCCAATGATGACACCTTCAATACATCATTGCAATGTATTATTTAGATTAATATTTAACTCCCCGATAACGTTTATAGATCTGCTGACAGTAGGCGATGTGTTTCATGTGATTGATTTTGGAGTGATTTGAGAAAAATAGAAATACATTTTTTTTGTGCTGCAGTTCACTTTTAACACCATTGACTTGCAACTTGAAGCACGTTATCATGAGGGAATATTCAGCAGGACTTCTTGAATAAATTGAATGAGCACTGCCGCAGTCCTGTCTCAGTTACAATGGAAATCCATTACTGCTGCTCCAAGTCCTATGCTTTGCATTGGGAAGCAGTGGGATATACTGATCCATTGTGTGAAAATTAACCACAGTAGACTTGACATGAAATATTCTTCTTCTCCAAGGTTACGTGGTCCCTGGCCGATTGGTTTTGTAGGTCCCTGCACAGAATCCAACGTGTTTCTGGGTACAGGACAAATGCAATAGTTTGCAATGACCGCACAGGTACAGAATCAAAGAGGATGTTGGAGCATTACCTCAAGGTTCTCTCAATTGCTTAGCTATGTAGAACCATTTCAGTCAAGAATAGAACCTGACTAGGGGGGGAGGGGGGGAGAATGTTCTGCTGACGAGGGAGGGACTTGAGCCAAGGGACAGAGACGGACGTGGTAATGTTGCAGGAGACGGTCCTTAGAGTAGCTGACCAGATTAGATTGAGGAAAGGCTGGGTCAGTCAGGTCTTTCACTCGGGACTGGATTCAAAGACTAGAGGGGTCGCGATCCTGATCAATAAGCGGGTGGTATTTGAGGCAGGTAGAATAGTTTTGGATGTGGGTGGTCGGTACATTATGGTCAGTGGGAAACTGGAGGGGGTGCAGGTGGTATTAGTAAATGTATATGCGCCAAATTGGGATGATGTGGAGTTTATAAAGAGGATGCTGGGGAAGATACCGGACATGGACTCGCACAGGTTGGTCATGGGAGGGGACTTCAACACAGTTATTGACCCTGGCTTGGACCGGTCAAGCTCAAAAACGGGCAGGGTGCCAGCAATGGCAAAGGAATTAAAACGGTTCATAGAGCAGATGGGCGGGTGGACCCAAGGAGATTTGGGCAGCCGAGGGTGAAGGAGTTCTCCTTCTACTCACACGTGCATAAAGTGTACTCCTGGATCGATTTCTTCATTTTGAGCAGGGCCTTACTGGCAGGGGTGGTGGACACGGGGTACTCGGCGATCACAATCACAGACCATGCTCCGCACTGGGTTGATCTGCAAGTTAGTAAAGACAGTAACAAGCGCCCGCACTGGAGGTTAGATGTGCGACTTTTGGTTGACGAAGGGGTGTGCGAGCAGCTGAGGAAATGTATTAATTGCTTCACAGCTCCAGGGTCCCAGGTTCGATTCCGGCTTGGGTCACTGTCTGTGCGGAGTCTGCATATCCTCCCCGTGTGTGCGTGGGTTTCCTCCGGGTGCTCCGGTTTCCTCCCACAGTCCAAAGATGTGTAGGTTAGGTGGATTGGCCATGATAAATTGCCCTCAGTGTCCAAAATTGCCCTTAGTGTTGGGTGGGGTTACAGGGTTATGGGGATAGGGTGGAGGTGTTGACCTTGGGTAGGGTGCTCTTTCCAAGAGCCGGTGCAGACTCGATGGGCCGAATGGCCACCTTCTGCACTGTAAATTCTATGAATGACATGGGGGAAATTTCAGCAGTGGTGGTGTGGGAAGCACTGAAGGCGGTGGTCAGGGGGGAGCTGATCTCGATACGGGCGCATAGGGAGAAGGTGGACAGGGCAGAGACAGACTGACTGGTTAAGGAGATACTACAGATCGACAGGAGGTATGCGGAGACCCCAGAGGCAGGGCTTTTAAGGGAACGGCGGAGGCTACAGGCGGAGTTCGGCTTGTTAACCACAGGGAGGGCGGTGGAGTAGCTGAGGAAGGCGAGGGGGTGATCTATGCGTATGGAGAGAAGTCCAGCAGAATGCTCGCACAGCAGCTTAGAAAGAGGGAGGCAGCTAGGGAGATAGGGAAAGTAAATCACGGAGATGGGAAACTGGTTGGAGATTCAGTAGGGGTGAATAAGGCGTTTCGGGATTTCTACAGTAGGCTGTATAGGTCGGAACGCCCTACGGGTCCGGAGGGGATGAGGCACTTCTTGGGGGGGGGGGCAGAATTTCTCAAATGTGGACTGGGAGCAGGTCGAAGGGCTGGGGGCTGCAATCGGGTTGGAAGAGATAGTGGAGGACTTGAAGGCCATGCAGGCGGGTAAGGCCCCGGGTCTGGACGGGTACCCAGTGGAGTTTTATAAAAAGTTCTCTGGGATATTGGGGCCGGTGTTGATGAGGATGTTCAATGAGGCAAGGGAAAGAGGGGTGCTGCCCCCGACGATGTCACAGGCCATGATTTCGCTGATTCTAAGCGGGACAAGAACCCGGAGCTGTGTGGGTCCTACAGGCCGATATCCCTGGTGAATGCAGACGCCAAACTGCTGGCCAAAATCTTGTCCTCCAGGATTGAGGATTGTGTTCCGGACGTTATTGCGGAGGACCAGATGGGGTTTGTTAAGGATAGGCAGTTGGTGGCCAATGTAAGAAGGTTGTTAAATGTGATCATGAAGGTAGGGAGGTGGAGGTAGTGATCGCAATGGATGCAGAAAAGGCTTTTGATCGGGTCGAATGGGATTATCAGTGGGAGGTACTGGGATGGTTCGGATTCGGGCGGGGCTTTATTATCAGGCTCCTGTGGCAAGTGAACGGACGAATAGGACAACGTCGGACTATTTTAGACTGCACTGGGGGACGAGACAGGGATGCCCCCTCTCCCCACTGTTGTTCGCGCTAGCTATAGAGCCATTGGCAATTGCTCTGAGAGCCAAGAAATCATGAGGATTCTAGGGGAATTTGGCCGGTTTTCGGGGTATAAGCTAAATATGGGGAAAAGTAAGATGTTTGCGGTCCAGGCGAGGGGACAGCAGAGGCGATTGGGGGAGCTGCCGTTTGGATCAGTAGGGGGAAGCTTTAGGTACCAAGGCATTCAAGCGGCGCGGGAATGGGACTGGCTGCATAAATTAAATCCGGCTAGTAGACCAAATGATGCTCCCGTTGTCATTAGCTGGGAGGGTGCAGACGGTGACGATGACGGTCCTCCCGAGATTCCTGTTTGTGTTTCAATGTCCCCCCATCTTTATTCCGCGGTCCTTTTTTAAACGGGTCAACAAAGTGATCCCTGGCTTTGTTTGGGCTGGCAAGACCCCGCGGGTAAGGAAGGTAATGCTTGAGCGGAGTCGGGGAGAGAGCGGGCTGGTGCTGCCAAATTTTGGTAATTATTACTGGGCGGCGAATATAGCCATGATCAGGAAGTGGTTGGTGCTGGAGGGGCGGCATGGGAGCGTATGGAAGCGGCTTCATACAAGGGCACCAGTCTGGGGGCGTTGGTAACTGCGCCTCTGCCGTTCCCGTCGGCACGGTACTCCACCAGCCCCGTGCTGGTGGCAGTCCTGAGAGTCTGGGGGCAATGAAGGAGACATGTGGGAGCAGAGGGAGCATCGGTCTGGTCCCCAATTTGTAATAATCACCAGTTTGCCCCGGAACGTACAGATGGGGGGTTCGGGATATGGCGGAGAGCAGAGATTGAGAAGATTTGGGATATATTTATAGAGGGGAGCTTTCTGATTATGAGGGTGCTGGAGGAGATGTTTGGGTTGGGGAGGGAAAACAAATTCAGGTATCTGCAGGTGCAGGACTTCCTATGTAAACAGGTGACAACCATCCCGCTCCTACCGCTAAGGGGGATTCAGGACAGGGTAGTTTCCAGAGGTTGGGTAGGAGAAGGGAGCATCTCGCACATTCACAAGGAACTTATGGGGTCAGAGGAGACGCAGACCAAGGAGCTGAAGCGCAAGTGGGAAGAGGAGCTGGGAGGAGAGATAGAGGATGGTCTCTGGGCGGACGCGTTGAGTAGAGTCAACGGGTCTGCAACATGTGCCAGGCCCAGCCTGATACAATTTAAGGTCGTTCACCGGGCTCACGTGACAATGGCCCGGAAGAACAGATTATTTGGGGTGGAAGACAGGTGTGCAAAATGTGCGGGAGGGCCAGCGAACCATGTCCACATGTTCTGGGCACGTCCGAAGCTTAGGAGATTTTGGCAGGGGTTTGCAGATGTCATGTCCACGGTGTTAAAATCAAGGGTGGCGCTAAGTCCAGAGGTGGCGATTTTCGGGGTGTCGGAAGACCCGGGAATCCAGGAGGAAAAAGAGGCAGACGTTCTGGCCTTTGCTTCCCTGGTAGCCCGGCGACGTATACTATTAGCTTGGATGGACTCAAAGCCCCCCAAGTCGGAGACCTGACTATCGGACATGGCTAGCTTTCTCTGTTTGGAGAAAATCAAGTTCGCCTGGAGAGGGTCACTGTTAGGGTTCGCACGGAGGTGGCAACTGTTCGTCGACTTCTTCATGGAAAATTAATCGTCAGCATTTTAGCTTAGAGTAGGGGGTTAATAAACGTGGTACCTGTAAGGGAGGGAGACGGCTTTTACACTATGTTTATAGTTTCATGTACATTGTTTATTGTGTTGTTGTTATAATACCAAAAAAAACCTCAATAAAATGTTTATTAAAAAAAAAGCATAAAACCTGACCAGGGTAGCACTTCATTGTGTTAGGAAATAGGTATAGTTTTAAGTAATTTATAATTGTATTTATGTGCTTTTGGCATAATCTATGGCGAGAAACTAAGGCTTAATTTATATTTCTTCAGGTTTTTTTTTTGATAAACAATTTTATTAAGGCATTTTGGCATAGTAAACAATACAAAACAGTGTGCAAAGAACACTCAACATAGTGACATAGTGCAAAAACCAGCTTCCCTCCTACAAGGACCCGCCTAACTACCCCCCCCCCCCCCACCCCCCCCCCCCCCCCCCCGCTGAAGAAGATGTTAAATGGTTGCCACCTCTGGGCGAACCCTGACAGTGACCCTCTCAGAGCAAACTTAATGTTTTCCAGACTGAGAAAGCTCACCATATCCGATAGCCAGGCCTCCAACTTCGGGGGCTTGGAGTCCCTCCATGCCAGCAGAATTCGTCGCCGGGCTACCAGGGAAGCAAAGGCCAAAACGTCAGCCTCTCTCTCCTCCTGGACTCCCGGGTCCTCCGAAACCCCCAAAATTGCCTTGCCACCTATGGACTCATCATCACCCTTGTTTTCAGTACCCGGGACATAACGTCCGCAAATCCCTGCCAGTAGCCCCCTGAGATTTGGACATGCCCAGAACATGTGGACCTGGTTCGCTGGTCCTCCCGAACATCTGGCGCACCTGTACTCCAATCCAAAGAATTTACTCATCCGGGCCACTGTCATGTGGGCCCGGTGGACGACCATGAATTGAATCAGGCTGAGCCTAGCGCATGTTGCGATCTCGTTTACCCTGCTCAACGCCTCCGCCCATAAGCCCTCTTCTATCTCACCTCCGAGCTCCTCTTCCCACTTAAGCTTCAGCTCCTCGGTCTGCGACTCCTCTGCCCCATAAGTTATTTGTATATATCTGAGACCCTCCCCTCCCCCACCCATCCACCAGACACTACCCTGTCCTGAATCCCCCTAAATGGCAGGCGTGGGAAGGATGGAATCTGTCTGCGTAGAAAGTCCGGCACCTGCAAGCACCTGAAATCATTCCCTCTCACCAGCCCAAATTTCTCCTCTAGCACCCTCATGCTCGGGAAGCTCCCTTCCAAGAACAGATCCCCCATCCTCTCAATCCCAGCCCTCCGCCATGTTCGGAACCTACCGTCCATATTCCCCAGGGCAAACCGGTGATTGTCGCAAATTGGTGACCAAACTGATGCTCTCACTTCCCCCATGTGCCTTCTCCATTGGCCCCAGATCCGCAAAGTCACCACCACTATAGGGCTGGTGGAGTACCGTGCCGGCGGGAGCGGCAGGGGTGCCATAACCAGGGCTGCCAAACTGGTGCCCCTGCACGAAGCGGCCTCCATCCGCCCCCAAACCGATCCTGCATCCACCATCCACTTCCTTATCATAGCTATGTTGGCCGCCCAGTAGTAGTGACTAAAGTTTGGCAGCACCAGCCCCCCTTTCCCTCCGTTCCTCTCGAGCATCAATCTCCTCACCCCCGGGGACTTTCCCGCCCACACAAATCCCATAATCATTTTATCGACCTTCTTGATAAAAGACAGCGGAATGAAAAAGGAGAGACACTGGAATATGAACAGGAATCTTGGGAAGATCGTCATTTTAACTGTCTGTACTCTCCCCGCTAGTGTCAGTGGGAGCGCATCCCACCTCCGGAACTCAACCCTCATTTGCTCCACCAACCGAGATAAGTTCACCTTGAGCAACCGGCCCCAGTCCCGTGCCACCTATATTCCTGAGTATCTATAACTGTCCCCTACTAACCTAAACGGCAGCCCCCTCAGCCGACCCTCCTGGCCCCTCGTCTGGACTACAAACAACTCACTTTTTGCCATGTTCAGTTTATACCCCGAGAACTGGCCGAATTCCCTCAGGATTCCCATGATTTCATCCATCCCAGCCACTGGATCCGTGATGTATAAGAGAAGGTCGTCGGCGTGAAATGAAACTCTGTGTTCCACCACCCCCCGTACCAGCCCCTTCCATCCCCTAGAAGCTCTCAGGGCAATTGCCAGCGGCTCTATTGCTAGCGCAAACAGCAGTGGGGAGAGGGGGCACCCCGCCTTGTCCCTCGGTACAGTCTAAAATAGTCAGACGTCGTCCTATTCATCCTCACACTCGCCTCCGAAGCCTGGTACAACAGTCTAACCCAGTCGACAAAGCACTCCCCGATCCCAAATTGTCCCAGCACCTCCCATAAGTAGCCCCACTCAACCCGGTCGAAAGCCTTCTTGGCATCCATTGCCACATCTACCTCTGCCTCCCTACTCTCCGGGGCATCATGATTACATTCAGCAGCCTTCTTAGGTTGGCCACCAACTGCGTGCCCTTGAGGAACCCGGTTTGGTCTTCCATAATAACGTCCGGCACAGTCCTCAATCCTAGCAGCCAAGAGCTTGGCCAGTATTTTAGCATCTACATTGAGCAGAGAGATCGGCCTATAGGACCCACATGCCTCTGAGTCTTTGTCCCATTTCAATATCAGGGAGATGGTGGCCTGTGACAACCCCTCTGTCTCTTGCCTCATTAAAAACCCTAACCAGCACCGGCCCCACTATCTCAGAGAACTTTTTATAAAACTCCACCGGATACCCATCCGGCCCCGGGGCTTTAGCCGATTGCATGGCCCTCAAGCCCCCCAATATTTCTTCGGTCCTAATCGGGGCCCCCAGCCCATCTACCAATCCCCTACCCACTTTTGGGATGGTCAGTCCATCCAGAAAGTGCCTCATTCCCTCCGGCCCCGCAGGGGGTTCCGAGGTGTAAAGCTTACTATAGAAGTCCCTGAACACCTTGTTCAGTCCTGCAGGATCTCCTACCAAGTCCCGTCCCCCCCCACCGACTACCTTCACTATTTCCCTAGCCGCCTCCCTCTTCCTCAATTGCTGTGCCAGCATTCTACTGGCTTTCTCCCCATGCTCATAAATCACACCCCTCACCTTCCTAAGCTGCTCCAACAGCCTTACCTATAAGACAACACCCAAAACTCAGTCTGTAGCCTTCATTGTTCCCTTAATAGCTCTGCCCTCGGGGTCTCCGCATATCTCCTGTCTATCTGTAAGATCCCGTTTACCAGTCGGTCCATTTCTGCCCTGTCCGTCCTGTCCCTATGTGCTTGAATCGAGATCAGCTCCCCTCTCACCACTGCCTTCAGCGCCTCCCAGAGCACCACAGCTGAGACTTCCCCTGTGTCATTGACCTGCAGGTAGTTTTGCATACATTTCCTCACCATCTCACACACCGCCTCGTCCGCCAACAAACCGACCTCTAGCCTCCCTTGAGGACGCTGAAAACTTTCCTTGCAGACCTGCAGATCAACCCAGTGTGGAGCATGGTCCGAAATAGCGATCGCCGAATATTCTACGTCTGTCACCCCCGCCAGCAAATCCCTGCTCATGATGAAAAAATTAATTTGGGAATACACCTTACGAACATGTGAATAGATAGAAAACTCCTTCCCCGTTGGCCGACTAGCCCTCCATGGATCAGCCCCCCCCCCCCCATTTGCTCCATAAACCCCCTCAGTTCTTTTGCCATTGCCTGCACCTTACCCATTTTTGAACATGACCGGTCTAGGCCAGGGTCAAGGACTGTGTTAAAATCACCTCCCATAATCAGCCTGTGCGAGTCCAGGTCAGGTATCTTCCCCAGCAGTCTCTTAATAAAATCCACATCGTCCCAATTTGGGGCATATACATTGACCAAAACTACCCTCATCCCCTCGAGCTTGCCACTCACCATGACAAATCCACCTGCCCCATCCGAGATTGTGCTATCCACCTCGAATTGCACCCATTTGTTAACCAAAATCCCCCTAGTTTTAGTGTCCAGCCCCGAGTGGAAGACCTGGCTAATCCAGCCCTTCCTTAATCTGACCTGGTCAGCTACTTTCAGATGAGTCTCCTGAAGCATTATTAAGTCCGCCTTCAGCGCCCTCAGATGCGTGAACACACGTGCCCTCTTTACCGGCCCGTTTAACCCTCTAACGTTCCAGGTGATCCGCCTGGTTGAGGGGCACCGTGCCACCCCCCCCCCCCTTCACTAACAACAACACCCTGTAACCTAATCTCTGCCATAAACTAGCTATATACACCCCCCCCCCCACCTGGCTTCCATAGACCAGCTCCCCCAGCTAGCCTGGCGACTCTCGACTCCGGCGCCAACAAGTCTTCCACCTATTGTTCCCTCTGACCCATCCCCCCCCGCCCATCCACACCACTTCCCCAAACCAGCTACCCTTGAGCAATTGCTCTGAAAAGAAAAACAAGGAACAAAGAAAACCCCGACGCTAGTGCAAATCGAAAACAAAATAAGTAATAGGTACTTCCAACCACCCCGATCAGAACACAAAAAGCCCCCAGCACCAAATACCTTAACTACCCTATTTTTCCAGCGAAAACTCGAGTACAGAAGAGAAAAAAAAACACAACACAAGAAAAACATGTAAACATCGCTTAGTGACTTTTTAACTCAAGTCCAAAAAGTCCTCAGTTCGACACCAGCCCTTCTCTCTTGGCGAAGTCCATCGCGTCCTCGGGCTCCTCATAGTAATGGTGCCGTCCCTCGTGCATGACCCAAAGGCGCGCCGGGTACAACAGCCCAAACTTCGCCTGCTTCTTAAACAGAATCTCTTTGACTTGCCTATAGCCTGCCCCCCTTCTGGCCACCTCCATGCTCAGGTCCTGGTAGATGCGCAAGACACTATTGTTCCAATTGCAGCTCCACGTGCGCTTGGCCCACTGTAGCACCCGCTGCTTGTCCAGGAGCCTGTGGAACCTGACCACTGCGCGTCCTGTCCACCTCCAACGTGCGAGGGAAGACATCATCCCCCAACAGCTTCTGGAACATGTCTGCCACATACGCCGCAGCATCCTCTCCCTCAGCCCCCTCCGGGAGACCAACGATTCTCAAATTCTGCCGACGGGACCTCATAGAATAGAATTCTCATAGAATTTACAGTGCAGAAGGAGGCCATTTGGCCCATCGAATCTGCACCGGTTCTTGGAAAGAGCACCCTACCCAAGCCCACACCCCCACCCTATCCCCATAACCCAGTAACCACACCCAACATTAAGGGCAATTTTGGACACTAAGGGCAATTTAGCCTGGCCAATCCACCTAACCTGCACATCTTTGGACTGTGGAGGAAACCGGAGCACCCGGAGGAAACCCACGCACACACAGGGAGAACGTGCAGACTCCGCACAGACAGTGACCCAAGCCGGGAATCGAACCTGGGACCCTGGAGCTGTGAAGCAATTGTGCTAACCACTGTGCTACCGGGCTGCCCTAACCTACTATTCAGGTCCTCCACCATTTCCAGAAGCCTTTTTTGTTGGTCTTTCAGCCTCTCCATCTCCACCTCCACCACCGTTTGGCGATCTTCCTGCTCCTCCAGCGCCTTTTCCAGCTTCTGGATCATCCGATCCTGGGCATCCAGCCTGAGCTCCAGGCGCTCGATTGATTTCTGAATCGGGTCTAAACTGTCCCGTTTCAGTGTGGTGAAGCCTTCTTGGATGACCTTCAGTAGATGCTCCGTTGTTGGCTGGGCTGTCCGCACCGGGGTTCAGACATCGGCCATATTGTCTTCAGCAGCAGCTTCTCCACTGCCCTTGTTTGCCCACTTCTCAAACTGTTTACGATTCTTTCTGCTTCTTAATTCCATACACCTGTATCTGGAATCAGTGCCTGAGTGCCTATGCCTTCAGATCCAGCGCTCAAAAGTACAAAAAAAAGTCGGGGAAAAAGGTCCACAAGTCCGACCGGATCGAGAGCCACCAAATGTGCGACTTACTCCCTCATAGCCGCCACCGGAAGTCCCATATTTCTTCAGTTTTAGTTTCATTTTTGAAAGGTGCCTGTAAGTCTGTGGGGCTGTTTAGGTGCCTTCATCATAATGAGACTTTTAGGACCCTTAACAAATACAGGGTATAAAAAAAATGAGGCTGTTGCTTAGCAACCTAGGCCCACACAGAAAGGCAAGAGCAGTTTGAGTCAGTTGGAATAAGGGGTGGGATTCTCAGATCCTGAGGCTATGTGTTGACGCCGTCGAAACACCCTTGCGTTTTACGACAGCGCCAACGGGCCCCAGGACAAGCGATCCGGCGCTCTACAGGGGGCCAGCACGGTACTGGAGTGACTCACGCAGCTCCAGCTGCCGATACCGGTGTCAAACGGGCACCGCGGGTCTGTGCATGCGCGATACGGCCGGCGCGAATTCACGCATGCACGCTAGTTTCCTTCTCCGCACAGGGGCCCGGCGCGGAGAAATATAGGCCCCCATTTGGAGAGGCCGGCCCTCCGATCAGTAGACCCCGATCATGGGCCTGGCCACGGTGTAGGCACCCCGGGGTCGGATCCCTCCTCCTTCCCACCAGGCCGCCCCCCGCAGGATGAACGCGGAGGTCCCGCCGGGTAGGACCACATGTGAACGGCGCTGGCGGGACTCGGCCTATCTCGGCGGCCACTCGGCCCATCAAGCGCGGAGAATCGCCGGGGGGGGCCGCGTAGAGTGGCCCCGAACGCGCGCTGCAAAAGGCGCCGTTTCTCTGGTCACCGGAGAATCGGCGGACCGGTGTCGGAGCGAAGTTGCATGAATCGCGACCCCCCCCGATTCTCCGATCCGGCCCGGGGTCAGAGAATCCCGCCCACGGTAACCCAGAAAGAAGCAGCATTCCACAGACAGTGACCGAACAGGCAGGACAATGTACAGGAACAGAAACCATGTCCCAAGCTAAGGAACAAAATATTCCAAAACCTGGGAATGGGTCAGAATCGAGTTCCAGGAAGATTGGGAAGTCAAAGGAATGAAGAACAAGAATCTGGAAAAGGTGTTGTTCAGTGCAGTTGAGCATGAGTAACAGGGAAAGGCTCTAATATAAAAGGCAAAACTGCAAGAAGTAAAGCTTGTGAAAAGCCAGAGATCTGAGGTGATCCATAGGTTGATGACACCGTAATCTGGCCTGTGAAGCAGAGGTGTGCTATTGACAGCTGGGTATCTGAGAGATGATGTGGAAGCTTGAATACACATGGTGCTCCAGGGCAGAGGAGTACTGGAAGGAGAATTGAAACCCTGGAGGTGGCTCATTGGTGAAAACATCCAAGAGAGAGCATTGTTTGGAGAAGATTCCAAGGCACGTTATTCAAGAGTGTACATTGGAAAGCCACATGTGGAAGACAGAGTTCCAGTGAGACCCACAATCTGACAAGTACCTGAATTGATGAGAAACCCACAGAAGTTGTTTGGGTGGCATCTGCTACTTAGTTTCGGAGTGTGTGTGTTGGGGGAGGCGAGTGTCTGACCACATTATGCATATTGGTTTATATTGACTGTTTATTCATTGTGAATATTAGAGTAGATAGAATTTTTTGTAACTTGTGTTATCCTTACAAATGTGTATATATCTGTGAAGGTATAGCTTGGGTGACGGAGTAGTGTATTAAAGTTAATCTTTTCTTGTTTAATAAGTGTTTTATTCCTTTGTTAAACGTTAATTGGCGGTCCTCTGATTCTACCCACTGAATCCCACAGCTATCTGGACTACAGCTCTTCGCACCCTACACCCTGTAAGGACTCCATCCCTTTCTCTCCGCTCCTTCGCCTCCGCACATTTGTTCCGATGATGCCACTTTCCAAAATGGTGCTTCGAAAATATGTTCCTTCTCCCTTAACTGGGATTTCCCACCATTAGTTGTTGACAGGGCCCTCAACAGTGTGCGGTCCCTCTCCCGCCCCACCACCTTCACCCCCTCCCCTCCCTCCCAGAACAAGGATAGAATCCCCCTTGTTCTCACATTTCACCCCACCAGCCTCCATATGCAAAGCATAATCCCCCGCCATAGTCTCCAACTCCAGTGTGGTGACACCACCAAACACATCTTCCCTTCACTCCCTCTGTCAGCATTCTGCAGAGACCGTTCCCTCCGAGATAATCCAGTCCACTCCTCCACCATACCAACACCTCTCCCATCACCCATGGCACCATCCCATGCAATCGCAGAAGGTGTAACACCTGCCCCTTTACCTCTTCCATGCTTAACGTCCCAGGCCCAAAAAACTCATTCTAGGTTAAGCAGCGTTTCACTTGGCACCTCGTCCAATTTGGTCTCTTGCATTCGCTGATCCCAATGTAGTCTCCACTATATCGGAGAGACCAAACGCAGACTGGGTGATCGCTTTAGCTGAGCACCTTCGGTCTGTGCACATTCAGGGCCCTGACCTTCCCGTTGTTTGCCATTTTAACACAAGACTCTGCTCCCATGCCCACCTGACTGTCCTTGGCTTGCTGCAATGTTCCAGTGAAGCTCAACGCAAACTGGAATAACAACATCTCATCTTCTGGTTAGGCAGGCTACAGCTTTCCGGTCTCAACATCGAATTCAACAACTTCAGATGATTAGCTCTACCCCACCTCGACCCATTTGTTTTCATCCCATTTCATTTTAACTGTCTTTTATCATTTCTTTCTTTATATATATTTACCCCCCCATCTTATCCATCTAACCTTACCCTTTCTCTCCTTGCTTCTCTCATCCCCTCCCCCCATATCTACATCTGTCACAGTTTACCCTCTGATGTTAGTTTCTCTGCTGTTTGGCCTTTCACACCATTTGTTCTCTCTGGGGACTGCACTCTTTCCCCTTGGTTTCTGTGGCTATGACTCATCTTTCATTCTCACTCCACAGTACAAATATTTCCTACTTTCTGTCATTTAGCTTTGACAACGGGTCACCTGGACTCGAAACGTTAGCTCTTTTCTCTCCCAATAGATGCTGCCAGACCTTCTGAGGTTTTCCAGCATTTTCTCTTTGAGGTCCTCTGACTCTGTTCAGTAACCGCCTTCCACCAACATGAACAAAAATTAGAAGTTAGGCAGCCGGATCCATTTATGACTAAGTGTTGACACCGGGGTAGGATTCGTGGACATCTATGACAGCAAAACTAGCATTGCACGTGGACCGATGCAGCGATCGTTGAGAGGCCAGCACTGGCACCACGTGGAACACAATCAATTCCAATTAGAAACAGTGCAGGATTTTCCGGGTCCGTGATTGACACTCAAGAGGCTGACAAGCTGCAACCACATATTCACACTTCACTCCCCACACACACCATCCCAGCCAACAAGCTGGCAGCGAGGAGAGCAGCTCCGGCGTTATCCGATGTGGAACTGGAGACCCTGCTAGACACCGTGGAGAAAGGCGGGCGGTGACCCTGTACGGATGGTCCCATCGATTGTGGAAATGCAGTCACAGAGAGCCAGAGACTACATGAGAGGTTGTCGACGAGGATCCACCTCGTGCAGGTGCCGTTGGAGCAGTCCAACCGTGTGCAGGAGCAGGAGATGGTGCCGACCGTGCGTGCCAGCCAGGACAACACTGCATGGCTGGCGCCTTGGGGTTGAAGGTTTTGGCCATGGATCAACATGTCCAAGGCTTGGGCATTCTGTGCAGGCAGTGGCCGAGGACCAGGACAGGGCTGCTGTCTCACAGGCAGCCATGTGCCAGGCCTCCTGGGCATTGCGTGGCCCAGTTACAGCGGGTCATGGCTGAGAGCGTTGGTGGCATTGCCCAGGCGCTGGCTGACGTGGGACAGACACAGAGGCAGGTGGCCTAACTCCAGAAGGAGATGGTGCAGTCACTGGCAGATGTGGCACAGACCCAGAAGGTGGTGGCACAGTTGCAGCGTGATGTGGCGCAGTCCCAGATGGAGGTGGTCCATGACAGCAAGCATGCAGACCCTGGTCGAGATGACAGCTGACCTCCAGAACTGGCAGCAGGGCACAGTTTAGGGGATAGGGCACAAACCTGTATATGTTTGTTCACATTAAACACCTGTTCCTACTGTTACCACCTATCTCGGTGCTCTGTCTGATGGGTGTGTGGGGGGGGGGGGGGGGGGGCTGGTCTTGGCTGGTCGCAGCCTGGAATGGGGGGGGGGGGGTGTAATAGACAGACATTGGGGATGGACTTGACCCAGTGACTGCAGTTCAGCGAGCGCGGTGTCCCCCGCCCCACCGTCACTCCCCCCACCAATGTCCTCACCTCCGCCACACTAGGGATTCGATGGCACTGTCTGATGGAATGGCCAACTCGCAGGTGAAGGGTTGGAAATACTACTGTGGTCAGGAATCAGACGTTGTCAAACGATGCAGAGCACCAGAGTTCATCGCAGAGCGGGTTGTCATCATTCTCCATCCCATGGACCATACCCATTGTTACTGCCAACCCAGGGCCCACACCCTTTAGTGCGGCAGATAGGTATCGCAGATGGGGTTGCAGGCAGGGGTTGGCCAGGTTTGGGGGGCAGGGTGTGTGGAGGTGGAATGTGGTGTCCATACCCCTGGCCAGTCCCCACCCCCACCCCCACCCCCACATCCACCCCTCCAGTCGGTGAACCTAGAAATGATAAGAGTGTCCCGTGCACGTTAACCCTGGCATACATGTTGTGCGGCCTCCCGTGCCTGCCCGGACCCTATCCTCGGTGTCCCCCGCATCCTCCTCATCGGCCGAGGGCTGGTGTTCATCCTCCTCCTCCAGCAAATCACCCCTCTGCTATGTGATGTTGTGGAGGACGCAGCAGGCCACCATGATATGGGCCACCCTCTGAGCGATATACTGGAGCGCCCCTCCAGAGTGATCCAGGCACCTGAACTGCATCTTCAGGATGCCGCAGCACTGCTTGATCGTGCCTCTGGTCCCTGCATGGGCCTTGTTGTAGCGGGTCTCCATGGTCTCCGGATAGGCGCCACCAGCCACGACCACAGCGGACAACCCCTGTCACATAAGAGCCAATCCCCCAGCCGTGGGGTGAGGAGGTATCTCGAAGAGGCCAGGAACTGTCTAGTGTGCCAGGGTAACGGCATCGTGCACACTGCCCAGGTATCAGGCACAGACGTGCATAATACGCAGCTGATGGTCACATATCAGCTGCACGTTCATCAGGTGGAATCCCTTTTGGTTTGTGAAGACCAGCCTGTCATCTGCAGGTGCTCGTAGGGTGACATGCTTCCTGTCAATCACCCCATGGACTTGGGCATCTTGGCGATTGTGGTGAACACCACTGCCTGGGTATCCTGGTGGGATCGGTGAACATTGAAATGCATGTATTGTGACGATTGGGCATATAGGGCCTCCGTGACGGCGGGGATGCACCTGTGCATCAAGCTCTGAGAGATCCTGGACAGGTCCCCGTGTCGTAAACGGTCAAGGTGACCGTCACCTTGATGGCCACTGGGAGCAGGTGTCCTTCCCATACCCCCACGGTGCCAGGTGTGCCATGATCTGACAGATATTTCCCACTGTCCCCCTGCTCAGCCGGCTGCCAGTACACATGAGACCTCATGTGGTGCCTTCCTTGGCAGCTCCTCTTCCTCCTCGGCCTATAGGGCTGCCGGCTCTCCATCCTCACCGGCTGCCTCCTGTTCCTCTGGGGCAAGCTCCTCAGCTTCCTCCTCCTCGAGCAACTCTGTCTTGTACAGCCACAGTGCATCCCCAGGGCTGAGGCGACTAGGAGGAAGGCCACCATTGCTGTTTGTATTCTAATATCCATCGTCTGCAGGGAGATGAAGAGCAGGCATGTTAGCATGGTGCGCACCCTTGTGCCCAACCAGGTCCACAAGGCTACATAGTGGCCCTGGATGGCCCTGTGGATCCTGCCCCGGCATGTCCCCCCCCCCCCCCCCCCCCCCCCCCGCTCCCACATCTCCGCACCCTGGCCCCGTCGGTGCCCAGCTGCTGGGGGCATCTGGCCCTGCCAACTGTTCCTGCTGTCAGAGGTACCGTCAGCTGGTGCTTCCCTTGCCAGCAGTATGCTCCATTGCCCCCGTCCGGCGTCCCCTTCTAGGGACTGCTGTGGTCGTTGCCCTTGGACGGGCCACGTGATGCCCTGCCGACAGGTGGTGGCCGGTTGGGTCATATGGTAGAGTGTGGGGTGTAGGAGTGGGGGCTGAGTGAGGGGTTGGTGGAGGGGGGGGGCACCCATAAGGCCGGTGTCTCTCTGCAGAACCAGGGGCCACGGTGGGTTATCAACTGCGCGCGCAGCAAGATGGCTGCATTGTAGGCACGGCAATGGCACTGAACACCAGCCCCACGGTCCGCCCCCCCCCCTACCTCCCCCGGCCCTGGCATGGACCCTCCTGGCCCCTCCTCTCTCTCCCCCCCCCCCCCCAACCTCAGCCAGCCCAGCCAGTCATGTCCGGTAGCCCACGGTCGCGCCTCTGCCTGTCCTACATCCTCTCTCGCCTTCATCAGCCATGGCGCTTGTTTCCTGATTTTTAAAAGCACAGGTGAACCCCACCGGATCAGGCCCGCCAATGATGTGCCAATGGCGTCTACTGTAATTGCAGAGGAGAACGCATTGACGCCGTTGGTGAGGCACAGGAAAATTGCGATTTGGCGTGAACCCGGTGTCCGCCATGATTTTAGCGTCAAAACCGATTCTCCGCCCAATCGCCTTCCCCGATTTTGGCACTGACCAGCGGAGAATCCCGCCCAGGACCTATGGAGCTAGGTACCACTTGGGTTAAGACTTGTCCAGTAGCAACATTAGCTGGAATCATAACAATTATGGTGCGCAGCTGTCACTGGGTATGTAAGAAATTCCACACAGTTCTAATCCTGACGATGATCATCATAACATCAGAATGTGGCAGAACATTTTCTTTTCATCTGAAATTAGGAGACTCTCCAGACATTTTGACATTTTTCAGTTGGACATGATCTTGGCAAACAACACACAGAAGTATTCATGAAGTTTTCTCCTTTGGCCATTTTGTGATTTTTATCGATCAGTATCTCCTAAGCCTCTATTTCTATCTTTCCAGTCGTAGCCAGAGAATCACCTACAATGTCTTCCCTTCCTGCTCCCACACTGCCCATTTGGAGTCCCCCAAGGGTCTATCCTTGGCCCCCCTCCTATTTCACAGCTGCATGCAGACCCTCAGCATCTTGAAAACACAATGGCAGGTTTCACATATGTGCTGATGACACCCAGTTCTATCTCAGCCAAGCTCTCTCAGCTCCTCTGCTATCTCTTCTTAGTTATGGTACTTAGACAGCATCCAGACTGGATGAGCAGAAATTCCCTCCAACTGAATGTGGGGAAGGTCAAAGTCATTCTCCTTGGTCCCTGCCACAAAATCTGTTCCCAAGTCACCAACTCCAATCCTCTCCGAGGTTACTATCTGATGCTGATCCAGACCTTGCCACCTTTTCTCACTTTGCAATGAGCTTCTGAAGCCACATCTGCTCCATTACCAGACCACCCAGCTCCTCTTTTGTAATGTTTCCCATCTAACCCCTTGAGCGTAATTTAAAATTTATGGGATTTTGGTGTCGCTGGTTCGACCAGCATTTATTACCCATCCCTAGTTGCCCTTCAGAAGGTGATGGTGAGTTGCCTTCTTGAACCGCTGCAGTCCTTCAGATGTAGGTACACCCACTCTGCTGTTAGGGAGGGAGTTCCAGGATTTGCCCCAGTGACACTGAAGGAGCGGCAATATATTTCCAAGTCAGGGTAGTGAGTGACATGGAGGAGAACCTCCAGGTGGTGGGATTCCCAGGTATCTGCTGCTCTTGTCCTTCTAGATGGTAGTGGTCATGGGTTTGGAAAGTGTTGTCTATGGAACTTTGGTGAGTTACAGCAGTGCATCTTGTAGATGGTACACACGGCTGTCACTGTTTGTCGGAGGTGGAGGGTTTGAATGTCTGTGGAAGGGGGAGCAATCAAGAGGGCTGCTTTGTCCTGGGTGATGTTGAGCTTCTTGCGTGTTGTTGGAGCTGCACCCATTCAGGCAAGTGGTGAGTATTCAATTACACTCCTGACTTATGCCTTATAGATGGTGGACAACCTTTAGGGGGTCAGGAGATGAGTTACTCGTCGTAAGATTCCGAGCCTTTGACCTGCCCTGGTAGCCACAGTATTAATGTGGCTAGTTCAGTTCAGTTTCTGATCAATGGTGACCCCCAGGATGTTGATTGTGGGGGATTCAGCGATGGTAATACCATTGAATGTCAAGGGGTAGTGATTAGATTCTCTCCTGTAGGAGATGGCCATGGCTTGGCACTTGTGTGACGTTAATGAAACTTGCCACTTGTAAGCCCAAGCCTGGATATTGTCTAGGTCTTGCTGCATTTGGACATGGATTGCTTCATTATCTGAGGAGGCTCGAATGGTGCTGAACATTGTGCAGTCATTCGCAAACATCCCTATTCTGACCTTATGATGGAAGGGAGATCATTGATAAAGGAGCAGAAGATGGTTGGGCCTAGAACACTACCCTGAGGAACTCCTGTAGTGATGTCCTGGAGCTGAGATGATTGACCTCCAACCACCGTAACCATCTTCTTTTGTGCAGGTATGACTCCAACCAGAGCTTTCCAGAATAGATGTTGCGAGAGTGTTGGTAAAGTCTTCACAAATAAGTTTAAGTATGGGTCCCGTGGTTGCCTCTTTAGCTCAGGAGAAAATGTAATGAATGGATACTCTGCAGATGACTTTGATGCATTGTACACACTGAGCAGGCAGCGATCCCAACAAACTTTAGCTCACCAGAGGCCTGGACCATTTTCAGTCAGGTGTTTTTTAAATGAAAGTAATGAGCTGTCAGAATGAGTGCCAGAAACTTGGCGGTCCCTTCGTGGAGCCGAACTGCGAGAAGATCATTAATGAGATAGGTCAGGCTAATTGGGCGTGGGGACCAATGGTTTGACAGGAGGCAATGAAGAGCAAGGTCAGGAGGATTTTTGTGGAGGTACAGAATAACTGCATTCAAACAAAAATCCTCCACAGAACATTTTGTGCCTTTTCTGAGTGTCCTCCAGAAATCTCTTTCAGAGATGCCCACCTATTGCTCAGAGCTTGCAGGCAGCATCTGGAAACTATACATTTTTGTTTAAAAATACTATCAGGGCTCTATCTGTGCCGTAGGATTCCGATTATCATGTCAGTCTGGTGCAGGCTATCTACTGTGGCGGACACTCAAAAATGGCAGTGGCTGTACTCCAGGCGGGAAACAGTGATGAGTCCTTTTTAGAGATCTTGGACTCTCTGCCACCCCAATCCCACCAGAAAATGGGGCAGTATAGTAACCAATGTCACCCCCGATATGCTCTTTTGCACCCCTCTATAAATGTTACCGATGTCAAATTGATAGAGGACGGTCTGAACAATAAATTAGGTACCATTGACTGAATAATAAACCAGATAATCGGTAGTGCACACAGTTTCTTGAAAATCAATGATTCAGAAATACACATCCACCTTCAAACTCGTACACAGATGGCCGATTCAAAACTCCTTCTGAAAATGAACATGCTATGAAGGAGAAAGAGTGTTCAGTAGTCGGAGGGTTAAGGTTGTACCGTTGGGGGGATTGTGGAGGGGGTGGATGGTGACAGTACGGATAACAGAATTCAGACATGAGTCTATAGTACATAAGCAACACAGATGTGATAATATATCATCTTCTAAATGTCTGCACTTTGAATAATTACCAGGCGTGCTGTGTGCTGCAGGAACTAATGTTCTGTTCCAACACAAAGGGCATCCAGTCTCCAAACCATTATTCATTTCTGCTGAGTAAAATAAGCCGATTGTATTTGAAAAGTTAATGGGTTGAATATTTAAAATTCTTCTGCTGATATGGACCCCATTCTAAACATTCTCTGGTAATGTGCAAGAAAGACCGCTTGCCATAACTGTGACTGGGTAGTCAGTTACTGGTGGATGCACTCCGAGGTTGCATGAACTGGAAATGTGAATGTCAGTGCAGATTTTTCAGAATCTGTCTCAGAAACATCATCAGAATCCATGTCCAAACCCTAAAAGAATCAAACAATTCATCATTGATGGCACGGTAACACAATGGTTAGCACTGCTGCCTCACAGAGCCTGGGACCGGGTTCGATTCTGGCCTTGGCCAACTGTCTGTATGGGGTTTGCACGTTCTCTCCAGGTCTGCGTGGGTTTTCTCCGGGTGCTCCAGTTTCCTCCCACAGTCTAAAGATGTGCAGGTTAGATGGATTGGCCATGATCAACACATGGGGTTATGGGGATAGGACAGGGGAGTGGGCCTATACAGAATGCTCTTTTGGAGTACCGATGCAGGCACGATGGGCTGAATGGCGTCCTTCTGCACTGCAGAGATTCAATGGAAAATTCTATTGTAAGATATAAACTCATGCATTCCCACCAGCATTTGTGTTTTCCATTTAATTGCCATGTTTTCCAAAAAATGTCCGTGTGCCTGCAGGCGGAAACACCAGGGGTGTGGCTGAACGGCCTTATGGTGCCCGACTTGATGACGCGAGGAGGCCGTTAAATCTCTTGAGAGGCCTCTCGCAAGATTTGCGACGCTCGGGTGCTGCTCGGGACGCCTTGCGAGATCTAACAAGACTCACGAGACGTCGCAATCTGAATCTCGTCCACACTGGGCAGGATCCAGATTTGTAATTAGCTTCACTTAAATATATCTGCGCCAGAGTCTCCCAAGGCCCGGGATTGAATGTCTGTGCCTGGGATACTTTGCTGTGGCACTGTATAGCAGTGGTTTCCTCAAACATGGACCAAGCGTAACACCACTTGGTGGGTTTCTCAGGCGATTGGAGGCCCCTGGGTGTTTGGGCATGGGTAGGGAGGTACCTGGGTGTCCCTGATGCCACCTGGGCACCTTGGCACTGCCAGTCCATTTCCTTGGCACTGTCATCCGGGCACCTTGTCAACAGCACCCTGGTAATGTCAGGGTGCCTAGATTGGCAGGGGCAGGTTGACAGTGCCAAGGTGCCAGGTTCCATATGCTGGGTATTGGGCCCGGGGGTGCACTGTCCTTATGAGGTCAAGTGAGGGGGACTCTAAGACCCCAATGAGTTTAGTTTATATTTTTTTTAATGTATTATTCCAAGCATGTGTAAAAAATGGTAACATTTACAACAACACGGGCAGCACGGTAGCATAGTGGTTAGCAGAATTGCTGCACAGCTCCAGAGTCCCAGGTTCGATTCCCAGCTTGGATCACTGTCTGTGCGGAGTCTTCAAGTTCTCCCCGTGTCT
This sequence comes from Scyliorhinus torazame, assembly GCF_047496885.1. Classification (NCBI taxonomy): domain Eukaryota; kingdom Metazoa; phylum Chordata; class Chondrichthyes; order Carcharhiniformes; family Scyliorhinidae; genus Scyliorhinus; species Scyliorhinus torazame. Next base: position 125,541,352 of record NC_092709.1, read on the forward strand.
GCGTGGGTTTCCTCTGGGTGCTCCGGTTTGCTCCCAAAGTCTAAAGATGTGCAGGTTAGGTGTATTGGCCATGCTAAAATTGCCCCTAGTGTCAAAAAAGGCTGAGTGGCGTTACGGGGATAGGGTGGAGGCATGGGCTTGAGTGGGTGCTCTTTCCAAGGGTGCAGACTCAATGAGCCGAATGGCCTCTTTCTGCACTCTAGATTCTATGAACACAGTCCACAATCTCACAGTCCACAATGTGTACAATTCTTCCCCTTTTACCCCCTACCCTCCCCTCTCCCCATCCCCCGCGGCAAATAGTTCCTCAAACATTGTCATAAACAACCCCCACTGTGTCTCGAAGCCCTCCGGCAACCCCCTCAACTCAAATTTGATCTTTTACAACCGAAGAAAGTCATACAGATCCCCCGGCCAGGCCACCACCCACGGTAGAGTATCCGACCTTCAATTTAGCAAGATCCTTCACCGGGCAATTAGAGAGGAGAAGGCCACGACATCGGCCCTCTTCCCTTCCATCAGCTCCTGCATTTCCGATACCCCAAAGATCGCCCCCAATGGGTCCAGCCTGACCTCCACAATTTTAGATAACGTCCTAAACGCCGCTTCCCAGTAACTCACCAGCCTCTTGTAACCCCAAAATATGTGCATATCATTCGCCGGCCCTCGCCCACACTTATTGCACCCCTTTAAAGAACCCACTGATCCGGGCCCAGGTCATATGTACCCTGTGCACTGCCTTGTGCTGAATCAAGCTCATCCTCGAGCAGGAGGAGGTTGAATTCACCCCACACATCGCCTCGCATCACAGTCCCCAGCCTATTTCCCCACCAAACTCCTCCCATTTGCTTTTGATCCTCACCACTTGCACCCTCACCCCCGTTCCCCCAACCACCCATATATGTCCCCAATCCTACCCTCTCCCGATATTCCGGAAGCAGCAGTTGCTCCAATAAGGTGTACTCCGGCAACCTGGGAAACGTCCTCCACTCCTTTTGCGCAAAGTCCCTCATCTGCATGTATCTAAATTCACTCCCCCTCAGCAACTTAAACCTCTCCCGCAACTCATCCAGACTTGCAAACTTCCCTTCCAGATACACGTGCTTGCCCTCCCCAGTCCCGTCTCCCTCCACTTCCAGTACCTCTCATCCATCTCCCCTGACTTAAACCTGTGGTTCCCGCACAGTGGTATCACCACTGACATCCCCTCCAACTTAAAGTGTCGCCACAGCTGATTCCATACCTTAACCATCGACTGCACCATTGGGCACTTCTCCGGAGTTAGTGGCAATGGAGCTGTCACCAGAGCCCTCAGACTGGATCCCCTACAAGAGTCCTGTTCCATCTTAACCCACTCCGCCGCCTCCCCCACCATCACCTCACCTTCTCCACATTCGCTGCCCAATAGTAGTGCAGCAGGTTCGGGAACGCCAGCCCACCCTTTCTGCCTCTACCTCTGTAGCAGGGTCCTCTTTACCCTCCGCACCTTCCCCGCCCATATAAACTCCAAAATCATTGTCTCCAATTTCCGGAGGAAGGTCTTCGGGAGAAAAATCGGGAATGTCTGGAAAACGAACAGGAACCTTGGCAACATATTCATTTTTACAACCTGCACCCTCCCTGCCAGTGTCAGGTGCAATGTATCCCAGCTCTTATAATACCCCTAATCTCGTCCACCAACGTTGTCAAATTCCACCTGTGCATCGTAGCCCATTCCCTTGTCATCTGAATCCCCGAGTACCTGAACCATTCCCTACCTACCTTAAATGGCAACATCCCCAAGTTGGCCCCCCGCCACAATTACTGGAAATACCTCGCTTTGCCCGACATTTAACTTATACCCAGTGAAGGCCCTAAATCTCTCCAATGTTCCCATGATCCTACCCATATTCTCCAAAGGGTCCAACATGAACAACAACAGTTAGTCCGCTTACAATGTCACCCGGTGCTCCCTGCTCTCCCTCACAATCCCTTGTCACTCCAGACCCACTAAGGGCCATTGCCAAGGGTTCAATCACCGGCGCGAACAACAACGGTGTAGCGCACAAAGACTCCGAGAGACAAATAGAGTGAAGTCGATGAGGCTTTATTAAGCGTGTCTGTTCCCCCGCAGCTCGGTAGTAGACTGGCCTGCGGGGGAGGACTCCGGCTTCTTATACTCCGCCTTCAGGGCGGAGCTAGAGGTCAACGGCCAACCAGGACCCGGGATCTGTCAGCCAATGACATTAGGGCTTCCAGTCCCACATGATCCCTAATACATACTACCACATTCACCCCTTGTCAAAAATGAACCCGGCGGGGTGATGCTTCGCATGGTGGTAAGGGTTTATAGGGCTGGTCCTGGGAGGAAAACATTCATGTGGCAATACAGTATGTACAATTTTGTCCTGTTTCAACTATTTACAGAAGGTATCGGGAGAAAAAGCGAAATGTTCTTGTCAAAAGTCCATATATTGATTTAGATCGACGCCACGAGTCGGTCGGGCGGTCTGGTCGTCCATGTCGATCGCCTCGGCCCCGGTGGTGGTGTTTGTTCCGGTGTTGCCGTCTCCGGGAGCCTTACGGTTTCAGCTTGGGATTTATTCTTGGTCGGGCCTGGGGGGAGGGGGACCAATCCTCCTGGGAAGGGGGCGGTCGCGGGGTGCGGCGGTGGCAGGATGGGGGGGGGGGGGTTGGGTGAATGGTGTCGGGGGGGTGTGTGTGTTGCCGGCGGGCGCCAGATCTCGCAGAGAGACCGTGTCCTGTCGGCCGTCGGGGTACTCCACGTAAGCGTACTGCGGGTTCGCGTGGAGGAGGTGAACCCTTTCGACCAACGGGTCCGCCTTGTGTGCCCGCACATGCTTTCGGAGCAAGATGGGTCCTGGGGCCGCCAGCCAGGTCGGCAGCGACGTTCCAGAGGAGGACTTCCTAGGGAAGACAAGGAGACGCTCATGAGGCGTTTGATTAGTGCTCGTACACAATAGCGACTGGATGGAGTGGAGAGCGTCCGGGAGGACCTCCTGCCACCGTGAAACTGGGAGGTCCCTGGACCGTAGGGCCAGTAGGACGGTCTTCCAGACCGTACCGTTCTCCCTCTCTACTTGCCCGTTCCCCCGGGGTTTGTAGCTGGTCGTCCTGCTTGAGGCTATGCCCTTGCTGCGCAGGAACTGGCGCAGCTCGTCACTCATGAAAGAGGACCCCCTGTCGCTGTGGACGTATGCGGGGCAACCGAACAGTGTGAAGATGGTGTTCAGGGCTTTAATGACTGTGGCCGCGGTCATGTCAGAGCAGGGGATGGCGAATGGGAAGCGAGAGTACTCGTCCACCACATTAAGGAAGTATGTGTTGCGGTCGGTGGAGGGGAGGGGCCCTTTGAAATCCAGACTAAGGCGTTCAAAGGGGCAGGAAGCCTTAATCAGGTGCGCACCATCCGGCCTGAAAAAATGCGGTTTGCATTCTGCGCAGATGTGGCAGTTCCTTGTGACTGTACGGACCTCCTCTAAAGAGTATGGGAGGTTGCGGGACTTGATGAAATGGTAAAACCGAGTGACCCCGGGGTGGCAGAGGTCCTCGTGGAGGGTTTGGAGGCGGTTAATTTGTGCGTTGGCACATGTGCCGCGGGATAGGGCATCGGACGGCTCGTTCAGCTTTCCGGGACGATACAAGATCTCGTAGTTGAAGGTGGAGAGTTCGATCCTCCACCTTAGGATCTTGTCGTTCTTGATTTTGCCCCGCTGTGCATTATCGAACATGAAAGCTACTGACCGTTGGTCGGTGAGGAGAGTGAATCTCCTGCCGGCCAGGTAATGCCTCCAATGTCGCACAGCTTCCACTATGGCTTGGGCCTCCTTTTCCACTGAGGAGTGGCGAATTTCTGAAGCGTGGAGGGTTCGGGAGAAAAAGGCCACGGGTCTGCCCGCTTGGTTAAGGGTGGCCGCTAGAGCTACGTCGGAGGCGTCGCTCTCGACCTGGAAGGGGAGGGACTCGTCGATGGCGCGCATCGTGGCCTTTGCGATATCCGCTTTCATGCGGCTGAAGGCCTGGCAAGCCTCTGTCGACAGAGGGAAGGTCGTGGTCTGTATTAGGGGGCGGGCCTTGTCTGCGTACTGGGGGACCCACTGGGCGTAGTATGAAAAGAACCCCAGGCAGCGTTTTAGGGCTTTTGAGCAGTGCGGGAGGGGAAATTCCATGAGGGCGCGCATACGTTCGGGGTCGGGGCCTATTATCCCATTGCGCACTACGTAGCCCAGGATGGCTAGCCGGTTGCTGCTAAAAACACACTTGTCCTCGTTGTACGTGAGGTTCAAGGCTCTAGCGGTCTGGAGGAATTTTTGGAGGTTGGCGTCGTGGTCCTGCTGATCGTGGCTGCAGTTGGTTACATTGTCGAGGTACGGGAACGTGGCCTGCAACCCGTGTTGATCAACCATTCGGTCCATCTCTCTTTGGAAGACCGAGACCCCGTTTGTGATGCCAAATGGGACCCTTAGGAAATGGTATAATCGCCCGTCTGCCTCGAAGGCTGTGTACTTGCGGTCACTTGGGCGGATGGGGAGCTGATGGTAGGCGGACTTGAGGTCCACGGTGGAGAAGACCTTATACTGGGCAATCCGATTGACCATGTCGGATATGCGGGGGAGAGGGTACGCGTCTAGTTGTGTGTACCTGTTGATGGTCTGGCTATAGTCTATGACCATCCTTTGCTTCTCCCCTGTCTTTACTACCACCACCTGCGCTCTCCAGGGACTATTGCTGGCCTGGATTATGCCTTCCTTTAGCAGCCGCTGGACTTCGGACCGAATGAAGGTCCGGTCCTGGGCGCTGTACCGTCTGCTCCTAGTGGCGACGGGTTTGCAATCCGGGGTGAGGTTTGCAAACAAGGACGGGGGTTGCACCTTGAGGGTTGCGAGGCCGCATATAGTGAGTGGGGGTATTGGGCCGCCGAATTTGAAGGTTATGCTCTGTAGGTTGCATTGGAAATCTAATCCCAGTAATGTGGGGGCGCAGAGTTGGGGAAGGACGTAGAGCCTATAGTTTTGGAACTCCCTACTTTGCACCATTAGGGTAACTATGCAGAATCCCTTGATCTGTACGGAGTGGGGTCCTGCAGCTAGGGAAATCTTTTGTGCGCTGTGACGGATGGTCAAAGAACAGCGTCTTACCGTGTCGGGGTGGATAAAACTCTCCGTGCTCCCGGAGTCGACTAGGCATGGTGTTTCGTGGCCGTTTATTAGCACAGTTGTCGTCGTCGTCTGGAGTGTCCGGGGCCGAGCTTGGTCCAGCGTCAGAGAGGCGAGACGTGGTTGTAGTAGTTGATCGTCTGCCTCGAACCCCGTGGAGCCGTCGATACTGGGGTCCGTTGTTGCCGTCCAAGATGGCGTCGGGGGTGAACAAGATGGCCACCCCCGTGCATCGCACATGGCTGGGGGGTCATAAGATGGCGGCGGGAGTGGACAAAATGGCCGCCCCCATGCGTCATACAGGTCTGGGGCGGTCCAAGATGGCGGCGCCCCTCCTCCCCTCGTGGTGGCCGGGACCCAAAATGGCGGCGTCTGCGGATCGCACATGGGGCGCTGGGGTTGGGGAGCGTCAGGAACGCGCGGGGCTCCCTCTTCTTTGGGGACAGCGGTGGTCGGGACCCACATTGGTAGTGCCGGCGGGTCATACGTGGGGTCCGGAGGGGGGGTTGGGGAGCGTAAGCGGCGTGCAGGGCTCCCTGTTCTCCCGGGACAGCGGTGCTCGGGACCCAGAGTGGCTGCGCCTGCGGGTCGTACACGGGGCGCTGGGGAGGTTGGGGAGCGTAAGTGGCGTGCAGAGCTCCCTGTTCTGCCTGGACAGCGGTGGCCAGGACCCAGAGTGGCTGCGCCTGCGGGTCGTACATGGGGCGCTGGGGGGGGTTGGGGAGCGTAAACGGCGTGCAGGGCTCCCTGTTCTGCCGGGACAGCGGCGACCTCCCGGGACCGGCACACAACCGCGAAATGGCACTTTTTCCCGCAACTCTTACAGGTCGCTGCGCGGGCCGGGCAGCGCTGCCGGGGGTGTTTCGCCTGGCCGCAGAAATAGCAGCGGGCTCCCCCGGTGCGACTCGGCGTTTGGACCGCACAAGCCTGTGGGGTGTCCGGGGGGGGGGGGGGGGGGGGGGGGGGTTTGTCGCGACGGGTGCGTACGGAGCCCAATGGGCTGCCGTGCGGTCGGGGCCGTAGGCGCGGGCGTTTTGCGCGGCCACGTCCAGGGAGGCTGCTAGGGCCCGTGCCGCTGAGAGTCCTAGCGACTCTTTTTCTAGAAGTCTTTGGCAAATTTGGGAGGAGTGCATACCTGCCACAAAAGCATCGCGCATTAACATGTCCGTGTGTTCGTTTGCGTTCACCGACGGGCAGCTGCAGGCTCGTCCCAAAATCAGCAGCGCGGCGTAGAATTCGTCAATCGATTCTCCGGGACTTTGCCGTCTCGTCGCGAGCTGGTAGCGAGCGTAGATTTGGTTAACTGGGCGGACATAGAGACTTTTCAGTGCTGCGAACGCCGTCTGGAAATCCTCCGCGTCTTCGATGAGGGAGAAAATCTCCGTGCTCACCCACGAGTGCAGGACCTGTAGTTTTTGGTCTTCTGTGACCCGGCCGGTGGCCGTTCTGAGGTAGGCCTCGAAACAAGTCTGCCAGTGCTTGAAGGCTGCTGCCGTGTTCACTGCGTGGGGGCTGATCCTCAGGCATTCCGGGATGATCCTGAGCTCCATAGTCCTTTTTAGGCACGCTTAATAAATTGTAGCGCACAAAGACTCCGTGAGACGAATAGAGTGAAGTCGATGAGGCTTTATTAAGCGTGTCTGTTCCACCGCAGCTCGGTAGTAGACTGGCCTGCGGGGGAGGACTCCGGCTTCTTATACTCCGCCTTCAGGGCGGAGCTAGAGGTCAACGGCCAACTAGGACCCGGGATCTGTCAGCCAATGGCATTAGGGCTTCCAGTCCCACATGACCCCTAATACATACTACCACAAACGACGAGAGCGGACACCCCTGTCTCGTACCCCTATGCAGCCAAACACTCCATGAACTCATCCCATTTGTACATACACTTGCCACTTGGGGTACATATAACAAGCGCACCAATGCCACAAACTTCAGGCCAAACCCAAACCTACCCAAGATCTCAATTAAATACTTGAACTCCACCCAATCAAAAGCCTTCTCTACATCCATAGAGCCCCTAATTGGTAAGTTGGGGCATTGGGGGAGAGGGAGGTATCCGGAGGCCACAATGGAGTGTTGAGAGATCGGGGTAGCATTTAAAATGGCGCCCTGATCTCTTCCAGCACAAGCTGAGCTTGTAAATGCAGGAAATGAGGCGGCCTGGTGGGGTGTTCCTCGCCGAGGCCCGGTAAAAGAAAACAAAGTCCCGTTTGATAGTGGCATCATTCTCGATGCTGCAGGCTTCGAGAAACACACCACTATTCGTGACCAAAACTGAACTCCTTTTTTCCGTTAAATTGCGCCCTGGTTTGTTTCTATTTATTGGAATAGTATGTTTGAAAAGTAATCTGATATTTTTGAGACAAACTTTCACTGACCCCTTCCAGAAAATCAAGGTGAATAAATTCTGCAATAATAAAAAACACTGAATTTCTTTCAAAATTGCTCAATCCCATTGACAATAATAAGCAAAGATGATGGAAAATGCATCTGAAGTAAAGACTAATTTGTTGAACCTATTAATACAAATATCAAAATCAGTGAAAAACAGAAAAAGGAATTGCTGTGAAATTGTTCGAAGGCAGATGTAAAGGTCACATTTGTGCCAAGATTTTGCCCAGATGTTTAATACTGGTGTTTCCTGGCATGATCAAAGGTGTATTGGTAGTGAACATAATGCACATTTCTTTTGCCACCCTCTTGCTTAAAACTTCACATTATTCTGTCTTCTAACCTCTATGCGTTAATTATTTTGTTTGTTCTTTACAATCCCGAGAAGACAATGTGGATAAAGCAAACAGGTACACTGAACCTAAATGCTTAAACAAAGGAACAATTCAATCCTAAAAGGTTCACACTGACACAACAGCCAGCCATCTCATGTTCTCCAGCCACTAGGCAAGCATCTAAAAGAAAAGCAATATCAGGAGCTGAAAGCATACACTGTCACGAAGGGGAGACTTTATGATAAAATACACCCATGGCATGTAAACATAAACATGGCGACCATTTATTTGAACTTTGTCGAAAGCGTTTTCTTGGCATGGGGTCTTAAATAGTCACAGCAGATTAAATAAATAGCATCGATAGATCAATGGGCAATGAACTCAATGGGCAGAACTTTTCTCCAATTAACTATTAGGAATCTTCTGCCCTACCCTGTGCCATGTTTTGTGGGAGCGGGGGGCATTTAATCAGGTGGAGGGTGATAGCTGGGGACTCCATAAGTGTACAAGAAATCGAAGCAGGAATAGACCATTCAGGACGATCATGGCTGATCTTGAGCTTCAGTTCCACTTTCCTGCCCACTCTCCATATTCCCTTGATTTCCTGGGGGACCATAAATCTGTCTATCCCAGCCTTAAATGTGATCAACGATGTAACATCTGCAGCCCTCTGAGCTAGAGAATTCTAAACATTTATAACCCTTTGAGTGATCATTATGCTGGGGGAGGGCAGGAGCCCAGCCCCAACCCCTCCCCAATACCTCGATGAAGGGGTGATGGAGAGGGGTCGGGGGGGGGTTTCACTTCAGTGCTGATCGGGGTAACCTTTAAAAATGGTGCAGCATGGTGTAGTAAGTGAACCGAGTATGTGCAGCCAGCCTTGCCGGTTTTATCAGGCTCCGCTCCACCAGAGTGATGGCACAAACCCCGCCTACTCATTGTTTTTTTTTACTCCAAGAGACTCAAGATCTGGCGAGCAAACTGGGCTATTCACCTGGAGAACTACACAACAGTTTATAGTCTGAGCCTGATGGTAAGGTTCCACCCAACATTTATTTGCCACCCTCCTGCCTCCACCGCTATTAAGTCTGTGGCAGGAAGGCCTGTCCCGCTCTGCTGCCAATTGCAGGCCTTAAGTGGGCAATTAATGCAGGTTAACCAGGCAGAGCCAACATGGTCTTATGAAAGAGAAATTATGTTTGACTAATTTATTAAAGATTAATTTAACCTTTGAGGATGTAACAAACAGGGTGGATAATGGGAAACCAGTAGATGTGGTTACCTGGATTTTCAAAAGGTATTCGAATATAGAGTATAGAAGACAGGAAGCAGAGAGTCGGGAAATGGGTCATTTTAGGGTCGGCAAAATATAATTAGTGGAGTGTCATGGGGATCAGTGCTGGGCCTCAACTATTTACAATCTATATTAATTACTTGGATGATGAAGTAATGGATCTCGCGGTAGGCCAAGGGGATATGTACTTAAGGTACTTAAAGTCCATTGGAGGACTCTTTCAGTACAAATCATGCCCACCCCACACCCTAGCAACGCCCTATCAGAACCCCGCATTAGACCGCCATAAGAGACTCCCTCATCAGAGACCCCGCATAACAGAGAACCACCTCATATCAGAGACCTCCCCATATCATAGACCCCCTATAATACAGAACCCCCCATATCAGAGAATTCCCATAACAGAGAGACCCTATAACAGAGACCCCTCCCCCATACCAAAAATCCCCCCTCCCCCTCCATTAGTCATCCCTGCCTGGAAACTAAAGAAAAGTTCAGGCAGAAACAGTGAAAAAAATCATTGCTTTTTAACTCACCTTCCCTTTACACATGCTGCCTCAGACAGATGTCTAGAAACAATAAATGGTGGCCTTGCCGGTGACACCTACATCCCATCACATTCTTCTCAACTCCAACTTCCGCCCCTCACTCAGGAGGAAGTCCCACATTAGAGAACTGCCAGCCAATATAATTGATTGTAAGCTCCTTGGATCCTGCAACTACAGTGCTACAGTAGACATAAGAAGTTCAAGAAGATATCAGAGCTTTAGTCTGTGGAGGTAGGGTAAGTTTAAGGTGCCTGAGGTCGGGGATGATATGGAAGTCCTAGGGAGATGGGGAGTATGAAGGGGGCATTTGAGGTATTGGTTACCTGAATTTTCAAAAGGTATTCGATAATCTACCACTTAAAAAGCTAAAAGACAAATTAAGAGCTCATGGTGTTGAGGGTAACATGTCAGCATAGATAGATAATTGCTTATAAGACAGGAAGCAGAGTTTAATTGTCATTTCCTATCACTCTGTGTGTCCTGGAACTTCCAAGCTAATACTAAATATAAATATTATTCTGATGCAGAGATATTCATTGGCTTTGAACAGAACCCGCCTTGCAATTGGATAGCAGTGCCAGAATCATCCTGACCTTATGCCCAGTTGCCTGCAGACAACTTCAGCGTCAGCTTCATCCCAGTGGTCATCACACACTGTTCCCCATCGCCCAGAACGAAAGACTTCCACACGGCCTTCATATTCAGAACTGCCTCCAACCAGTCGAATTGGGACAAATACAGATGCTAAAATTAAACAGAGAAGTGCAGAAGTGCTCTGATAAATAACTTTTGCGTTATTATCATTTATGGACAAATAAAGCAATGTTTGTTTATGCACACATGTACACAAATTGATACATGAGCTATTTTAACTATGCATGGATTATAAGTGGTAAATAACTTCAGCATTTCTACTATTGAGTCTATAATGAAGCTGGATGAAGGCTTAATTATCCAAAGATTTTCCTGGATTTTGACATTTAATTTGTGTGATGATACTAATGAATTCATTCTATATTTGAAAGCAAACAGTAACTGAACACTCAAAGCAGCCAGTGCTGATGTTTAATGTTAAGCAAGTTTGATTAAACCTAAATTCTAAAGAGCTTGAAATAACTTGTCTCTTACTGTTGAGAAGGAGATTTCTTGGTTTTATCACTGGATAGACATAGAAAGTTGTTTCCAATTCCCAACACTGTCATCACTCACTATGATCAGCACATGGACAGAACAAAGCATCAACCAGCCACTTAGGTCTAGTTGTTCTTTTGATCATTGGAACATTACAGCATAATGGGGTATTTTTCTTCTAATTTATTGTGACAGATCATTGGAAGAGCTGACAACTTATTTCATTACCTTTGGGAGGATTGCAAGTAACTCTTGCTGCCCGTTTATGGAGGCAGTGCTCACGCTGTCTGGTTTCTTTCACGCACTCAAATAAACTGTGTTCATCACCTCGGCACTGGACATTACTCCAATGAACAGGAACCAATACCAATCCAGAAATAGGTATCTGCTCAGCTTTACCACTTTCACTGAATAAAAGGGAAAATTACAGAGTTACAAACAACCTTTCTATCAGCAGTATTCAAATAAATAGACACATACCTCTTAACTTGTCTGAACTGGGGTGCCTTAAGTTCCCGTAGGAATTTTAGCCTGTTCTGCTCTCTCAACTTTGGAGTAATATTTCCACAGCGGTTTACGAAATTCCTAACTCTTACAGCATGAAAATGCCAGAAGGCCAACATATAGGCTGAGCCTCAAAATGCCAGGAGTTTCCAAGGAGCTTGTATGGGCTGGAGTCACACAGGACCGTGTAAGAGGCAGCCTGATGTACCAGCCTGTTTACCGGGAGAAATGGGACCTACCACGAGGCCCCAGACCTGGGAAAAGGCCATGTTCTCAGAAGAAAGAAGAAATTGCCATGAAAATATTGTCCCCTTAAAAAGACGGCTAATTGTATATGTATATTTTTTCCATGGTACTATAGTATCCCTCCATGCACGCCCACACCCCAACCACCACCATGATCTGGTATATTTCAATCAGGTCGTCACACCCCTGGGACAAACAGATACCTGAAGTGACATGAGCACCCTTCATGGATATGTAAATTTAGTAACATCCCTCTGGCCTTCCAAACATTAGCAAGGTCAGCAACAGAGCTCACCAGCAGACAGATCTCAGCATTCACGCTAGTATCAAAGACCAAGGGCGGGATTCTCTATCCCGCCGTACCAGATTTCTGGTGCGACGCACTCCCGGTATTCTCCGTCTCGCCAGCCGGCCAATGGGGTTTCCCATTGTGGGCAGCCCCACGTCATCAGGAAATCCCTGGGCTACCGGCGAAAGGGAGAAACTCGGCAGCGGAGAATCCAGTCTCAGAGATCCTGGACTTAATTAGACTAACTAGATTTCTCAATCCAATGAATTAACATTATATTTGGATTAATTATGGTGTAGTAAATTGACAAAACACAATAGACCATGAATCAATGTGATTAAAAATCATGAACAAAGAACAAATTAAGAACAAAGAAAAGTGTAGCACGGGAATAGGCCCTTCGGCCCTCCCAGCCTGCACCGACCATGCTGCCCGTCTAACCTAAAACCTCTACCCTTCTGGGATTTGTATCCCTCTATTCCCATCCTATTCATGCATTTGTCAAGACGCCCGTTAAACGTCAGTATTGTACCTGCTTTCACCACCTCCTCCGGCAGCGAGTTCCAGGCACCCACTACCCTCTGTGTAAAACATTCCCTTGCACATCGCCTCTAAACGTTGCCCCTCACACTTAAACCGTTCCCGCTAGTAATTGACTCTTCCATTGTGGGAAAAAATTTCTGACTGACCATGAAGAAGCAAGTTTAGCTGCCACCAGACTAAAACCTCCTGAATGTACATTTGGCTTTGGGGGAATCATTGCAATATGTTAAACCGCTTAGAAAAAATATAAATAATAACATTAACAAAAATGTTAAAATATTTGAATATTCATAATATTACCTGTGAACATTTCTTTCAGATTTTCAAACTGGAGGCTGGGATTTCTGTGTGAGCAGCACTTTGAAAAATGAGGGAGTACAAATTCTGGACAATGAACTATGCTGAAACAAAATATCCACCTATTTTTCTGTTCCTTCAAAGACCCATCCAAAATAGGGTGACAAGAGTGAAGTAAAGGAACAGGTACCCATGTTATTTATGGCAATACTGGAGCCACAAAGAGGTCTCAACATTTGAGACTGGCTCTTTGCTTCTCCATTGGAAGTGGTGAGGCAACTGTGGTGACACGGGGGGGAAGGCTGGGAGAGACTGGGTCAGGACAACTCAGCTAGCCAGAGTGGCCAATGATCTAAAGTACATTGCATGCTGCTCCTGGGCTCATTTAATGATAAAATGTGAGAAAAAGAAAGGGCTGGTGGAGATTTTATTATTAGGAATTTCATTCTGCTAGATTTTGAACACCATCCAACAGGTTCCTGCTCTTCTGTTAAGTAATTTTCAAATCATTCACCCCAACAACCTCTTCTCTACATTGTCCTTCCTATTTTTCATTCACTTTCTAGAAAGGTCTACATTGTCATTTGAGCTTTCAGGAGGCAGTGGTCAGGTAATGTCAAGGTACTGTCGGGGCATGACCCTCTCCCTCCTAGGGGCTACGCTCACCTATTTGCCCCTGGCGGATTCTGTTCGGCAGGTGCATATCGTGAGGGATATGACGCAATTCATGTTGGTGTGCCCTCAAACTGACATGGACAGACAGTCCAACGTGATGGGACAATGAGGCATAAACGCCTGATCAGCATATTCAAACAGATGTAAATGGTGGTCCTGAATTTATTACATCATTGGCGAGAAACGGGAACAATCGAGCAGGGAAATCCTGCCAGCGTAAAAGCTGTTAGACCTTAGAACCATAGGAAAGTTACAGCACAGAAGGAGGCCATTAGGCCCATCTTGTCCATGCCAGCCTGTGGAAACCCAGGTGCCCTTTCTAATCCCACCTTCCTGCACCTGGTCAATAGCCCTGTAGCTTAGAGCACTTAAAGTGCAGATCCAGGTACCTTAGTTTAGGGTCTCTGCCTCCACCACGAACTCGGGCAGTGAATTCCAGACTCCCACTACCTCTGTGTAAAAACGTTCTTCCTCATGTCCCCTCTACACCTTCTGCCACTTATCTTGAATCTATGTCCCCTGGTTCTAGAATTCTCCACCAAGGGAAACAATTTTATCCTATCCACTCTATCACGTCCCCTCATAATTTTGTACCCCACATAATTTTGTACACCTCAATTAAGTCACCCCTCAGCCTTCTTTGATCCAAGAAAAATAACCCCAACCTATCCAATATCTCCTCATAGCTACACTTGTCTAGCCCTGGCAACATTCTTGTAACCTCCTCTGCACTCTCTCCGGAGAAATTACGTCCTTCCCGTAACGTGGTAACCAGAACTGCACACAATACTCCAGTTGTGGCCACACCAGGGTTTTATACAATTCGAACATTATATCCTTACTTTTATATTCTATACCTCTGCCAGTGAAGGAGAGCATTCCATTTGCTTTCTTTACAACATTATCTACTTGAACTGCTGTCTTTAGGTGTACATAGAACATAGAACAATACAGCGCAGTACAGGCCCTTCGGCCCACGATGTTGCACCGAAACAAAAGCCATCTAACCTACACTATGCCATTATCATCCATATGTTTATCCAATAAACTTTTAAATGCCCTCAATGTTGGCGGGTTCACTACTGTAGCAGGTAGGGCATTCCACGGCCTCACTACTCTTTGCGTAAAGAACCTACCTCTGACCTCTGTCCTTTTTCTATTACCCCTCAGTTTAAAGTTATGTCCCCTCGTGCCAGCCATATCCATCCGCGGGAGAAGGCTCTCACTGTCCACCCTATCCAACCCCCTGATCATTTTGTATGCCTCTATTAAGTCTCCTCTTAACCTTCTTCTCTCCAACGAAAACAACCTCTAGTCCATCAGCCTTTCCTCATAAGATTTTCCCTCCATACCAGGCAACATCCTGGTAAATCTCCTCTGCACCCGCTCCAAAGCCTCCACGTCCTTCCTATAATGAGGTGACCAGAACTGTACGCAATACTCCAAATGCGGCCGTACCAGAGTTCTGTACAGCTGCAACATGACCTCCCGACTCCGGAACTCAATCCCTCTACCAATAAAGGCCAACACTCCATAGACTTTCTTCACAACCCTATCAACCTGGGTGGCAACTTTCAGGGATCTATGTACATGGACACCTAGATCCCTCTGCTCATCCACACTTTCAAGAACTTTACCATTAGCCAAATATTCCGCATTCCTGTTATTCCTTCCAAAGTGAATCACCTCACACTTCTCTACATTAAACTCCATTTGCCACCTCTCAGCCCAGCTCTGCAGCTTATCTATATCCCTCTGTAACCTGCTACATCCTTCCACACTATCGACAACACCACCGACTTTAGTATCGTCTGCAAATTTACTCACCCACCCTTCTGCGCCTTCCTCTAGGTCATTGATAAAAATGACAAACAGCAACGGCCCCAGAACAGATCCTTGTGGTACTCCACTTGTGACTGTACTCCATTCTGAACATTTCCCATCAACCACCACCCTCTGTCTTCTTTCAGCTAGCCAATTTCTGATCCACATCTCTAAATCACCCTCAATCCCCAGCCTCCGTATTTTTTGCAATAGCCTACCGTGGGGAACCTTATCAAACGCTTTGCTGAAATCCATATACACCACATCAACTGCTCTACCCTCGTCTACCTGTTCAGTCACCTTCTCAAAGAACTCAATAAGGTTTGTGAGGCATGACCTACCCTTCACAAAGCCATGCTGACTATCCCTGATCATATTATTCCTATCTAGATGATTATAAATCTTGTCTCTTATAATCCCCTCCAAGACTTTACCCACTACAGACGTGAGGCTCGCCGGTCTATAGTTGCCGGGGTTGTCTCTGCTCCCCTTTTTGAACAAAGGGACCACATTTGCTGTCCTCCAGTCCTCTGGCACTATTCCTGTAGCCAATGATGACATAAAAATCAAAACCAAAGGTCCAGCAATCCCTTCCCTGGCCTCCCATAGAATCCTAGGATAAATCCCATCAGGTCCCGGGGACTTATCTATTTTCAGCCTGTCCAGAATTGCCAACACCTCTTCCCTACGTACCTCAATGCCATCTATTCTATTAGCCTGGGGCTCAGCATTCTCCTCCACAACATTATCTTTTTCCTGAGTGAATACTGACAAAAAATATTCATTTAGTATCTCGCCTATCTCTTCAGACTCCACACACAATTTCCCATCCCTGTCCTTGACTGGTCCTACTCTTTCCCTAGTCATTCGCTTATTCCTGACATACCTATAGAAAGCTTTTGGGTTTTCCTTGATCCTTCCTGCCAAATACTTCTCATGTCCCCTCCTTGCTCGTCTTAGCTCTCTCTTTAGATCCTTCCTCGCTACCTTGTAACTATCCATCGCCCCAACCGAAACTTCACACTTCATCTTCACATAGGCCTCCTTCTTCCTCTTAACAAGAGATTCCACTTCCTTGGTAAACCACGGTTCCCTCGCTCGACGCCTTCCTCCCTGTCTGACCGGTACATACTTATCAAGAGCACGCAGTAGCTGATCCTTGAACAAGCCCCACTTATCCAGTGTGCCCAACACTTGCAGCCTACTTCTCCACCTTATCCCCCCCAAGTCACGTCTAATGGCATCATAATTGCCCTTCCCCCAGCTATAACTCTTGCCCTGCGGTGTATACTTATCCCTTTCCATCATTAACGTAAACGTCACCGAATTGTGGTCACTGTCCCCAAAGTGCTCTCCTACCTCCAAATCCAACACCTGGCCTGGTTCATTGCCCAAAACCAAATCCAACGTGGCCTCGCCCCTTGTTGGCCTGTCAACATATTGTTTCAGGAAACCCTCCTGAACAAAGAACAAAGAACAAAGAAATGTACAGCACAGGAACAGGCCCTTCGGCCCTCCAAGCCCGTGCCGACCATACTGCCCGACTAAACTACAATCTTCTACACTTCCTGCACACACTGTACAAAAAACGACCCATCTATTGTACTCGAACTATATCTTTTCCAGTCAATATTTGGAAAGTTAAAGTCTCCCATAATAACTACCCTGTTACTTTCGCTCATATCCAGAATCATCTTCGCCATCCTTTCCTCTACATCCCTAGAACTATTAGGAGGCCTATAGAAAACTCCCAACAGGGTGACCTCTCCTTTCCTGTTTCTAACTTCAGCCAATACTACCTCATACTTGTACACCAAGATCTCTCACTTCATCGACCGTTCTTAGTAAATTCCAATTCTTTGTGTGCTCCCTACAACTGTTTGACCTCCCTAAATGTATGACCTTCTCTGTGTTAAATTCCATCTATTTTGAGACTTCCGCTCAATTTTCTGCCTACTCCGCCAACCCTGCCAATGAAAGAAGTGGGTGAAAAACCCTCCCCATCGGTTTAAAATTCTAAGTTGCTTCAAGATGCTGCAGGAGGTGAAATGATTACTGAATTTAAAAAAAAAGAAATGTAGGCTTGCCATACATTAGACAATCAGGAAGAATGGTAGAACATTTGACATATGCAATTTAAATTAATTGTTTACCCATATGCAGCATCACCACCAGGGACTATTGATAGAGATTCCCGTTCTTCCCCTCCTCCACCCCAACAGTGCACAGTGGAATTTCTGTCCTGGTTTTTCCTATGGTCCATGGAAACCCCCTGTACATTTTCGTCCTCTGGCAGCGGTGAGAGCCAGTTGAATGGAAAGGAAAGTTAGGAGCAGCTTCAGCCCTCTCTGGTTTGTTGGGGCGTTTTGCCAACTGCTGGAGATTGACAGCCAGAAGATTCCACTTAGATGTTCACATCTTGGGAAGAGGGGAGCTAATAAATGACAAAAACCCATTGATCTTTAAATGTTTAGCTAACTCCAAGGATTCCTGAAATCCCTATGGTTTGGGGTCTGGTTCCAAACCACAGTACCACATTGTTTGGACATCACTGTGACATCCATTACAAGTCATCATTTAATCCCCTTCCACCTCATTAACATATTTTCACTGCTCCATTTAGCCTGTGACTATTGTAAATACAAGTCATTCTGTGATGACCATCAGGAAAGCCCAGGTGTCACGGACAGAATGCATTAACTATCTTACTGCCCATAATCAGTATCCTTGCTATGGAAAGAAATGCATATTTTCTTACCCTTCCACAAGGTTCCATAAGGTTAAAATAAAGGTTAGTTATTCTCACTTACTTACCCAAATGACTGCAACATGATACACTTGGTCACACATACATTCGCACACACATGCAACTGGATATAGAGTGTGCACTTTTACAGATTACAGGTACTTCAATCTCTAATTTACAATTTCCAGTCTCCAAAGTGACAGGCCTGTGGTTTCTTAAGTGGATTTGATTATTTAAAGTTGGAGCAACAGTCTTGCAAAGTGAAGGGTTCAGAGCTGGTTGCAAAGTTTTTTGTAGTTAACTATCTAGGATGTTGGTTCCCAAGTGAAGTTTGAAACACTAGCTTTCGGAGCACTGCTCCTTCCTCAGGTGAATGAAGAGGTATGTTCCAGAAACATATATGTAGACAAATTCAAAGATGCAAGACAATACTTAGAATGCGAGCATTTGCAGGTAATTAAGTCTTTACAGATCCAGAGATAGGGGTAACCCCAGGTATTTGAGTGGGGTTGTGATCTGTAGTCCTTTCGGGATCATGTCTGCTTTCTTGCATCTTTGTAGAAACTTAATGTCAGTGTCTATATGCGCGATCTTCCTGGAGATCCTCTCCACTTTGAGCCGGCAGTTTGCGGTGTCGATGGTAGCCATGATCACAAACCCACTCAATTGACTTAAAGTTGATAATATTGTTTTTTATTCGTTCATGGGTGGTGCTGGGTTATGGACTGGGCCAGCATTTATTGCCCATCCCTGAGGGCATTTAAGAGTCAACCACATGCTGGAGTCACATGGAGACCAGGCAAGGATGACAGATTTCCTTCCCTAAAGGGCATTAGCGAACCAGATGGGTATATACAACAATCAACAATGGTTTGATGGTCATCTTTAGACTTTTAGCTCTAGATTTTTTATTGAATTCAAATTTCACCATCTGCCATGGTGGGATTTGAACCCAGGTCCCCAGAGAATGACTGTGGATCTCTGGATTACTAGTCCAGCAACAATACCACTGCGCCACTGCCTCCCCATAAATATAAAATGCATGTAGTGGGCATGACGCATGGAAATGGAGGGATGTGGAAATTTATTCCAGGATTAGTTGTAAAGAAAGCATGCCTCATAATATCCACAAGTTAAAATAAATTGTTACAGCTAGATCGCATAGTCATTTTCAGAATTAATTTTTATTGCAAACATGTGCTTGTTATATCTCAGCTATTCTTTCTGAAAGATTACAAGAGAAATGGAATGAAATACTGAAATAATGATTGTGTTCTCAGATTATTTTGTTTCTATCTCACAATATGAAACATCCTTCTACCCTATCAGATCCATAGGGATCCTTAATTAATCCCATCACAGCAGAACACTCAACAGTGATGAAATGCAAATAAGCACAAAAAATTCAAAGGCTGACACCTTCTGCAAATCAATGATTTATATCCTCAATTAAACAGAAGCAGGAACAGGAAAAAAAATCAGGATTTTAGACTCTTCTGCAACCAAATGTTTGGTTGTTAAAGCAGAAGCTTTGATAATTTCTTGGGTTAAGTCGTCTCAATCCTCACTTCCTTATGCAGAAGGAGCATTTTACTTTGATGGGATTTAATTTGCAAGGTTCTATAGCTGATAATTGTACATTTCCTCAATGGGCAGATCACCAGCTGCAAATTACGCTCCAAGCCACGCGCAATCCTGAGTTAGAACCAGAGCACTGTTTCCTTCGCTGGGCCTGGACCTCCCTTCCTAATAGCACTTGTGTTGTGTCTACATCAAATACACGCCAAAGTTTCAACTGCCCCCTTCTCAAGGGCAATTAAGGATGGGCAACAAATACTGGCCAAGACAGTGATGCACACATCCCATGAAAAAGTAAGTAAAATGGGCGGGATTCTCCCAGCCCAGGGACGGGCAGGAGAATCACCGCAACCAGGCCACGCTGCCCCGACGCCGGTACGCGATTCTTCGTGGTGCGGAGAATCAGCGCCAATGACGCCGGTGCATCTGGCACGGCGCCGGTCGTGGGCCACTGTTCGCGGCCGGGCCGCCGACTCTCCGCCCCAAATGGGCCGAGCGGCTGTAAGAAAAGAGCCGAGTCCCGCCGGCGCCGTTCTAACCTGCTCGGAGCCGGCGGGACCTCGGTGTTGAAGGGTTGGGTGGCGGCCTATGGGGGGGGGGGGTCCGACCCCAGGGGGGGGGGCCTCCGATGTGGCCTGGCCTGTGATCGAGGCCCACAGATCGATGGGCCAGCCTCTGTGGCTGGGGGCCTCCTTTCCTACGCGCCGGCCCCTGTAGCCCTGCGCTATGTTGCGTGGGGGGGCCGGCGTGTTGAAGGAGGCCACTGCGTATGCGCGCGTTGGCACTGGCGCAACTGCGCATGTCCTCGTTGGCACTGGCGCAACTGCGCATGCACGGATCCCGCGGCGCACAGTTCGCGCCGGAATCGGCAGCTGGAACGGCGCGAACCGCTCCAGCGCCGTGCTGGCCTCCTGTAGGGGCCAGAATTAATCCTGGGAGCGGCCCATTCACGCCGTCGTAAAACGCAGCAGCGTTTCCGACAACGTGGACACTCTGCAGCGGGATTGGAGAATCCCACCCAAATATGTCTGAACAATAACTGATTTATTGTTTGAACATAACTTTAATAAAGGTGAGGGGAGTCAGAAGAGTAACACAAAGAAAACATTTATTTATAATGCAGACTATTTACAAAGGGGCCCAGTTGAACCTCACCGGGTCCTTTCTCTCTGACGGTTGGTTCCTATCTGGCCGACCTTTTATACAACATGGTATCAGCCCCATAGCTAGCGGGGTGGGGGGTGGGGGGCTTATGCTCCTCGAGCCACATGGGGAAAACAATCGACCCTGCTCCGTGTTCCGTGCCAGTTATTATAATAACTATTCACAGATATACAAGACACAGGTATTACTCACTATCGACCATGAACATTTTCCTATGCGATTCTTAGTTATGTGACTCTTCCCTACATCATCATATGGATGGCATGGTTTCTCCAGTATCATATATGAACCCGTTCAACCTTTAAATACGTTAATACTACATATTTGACAAAGCATAAAACATTGGATCTTAGTTGAGTTTTAAGGTTCACATAGCTCAATTGGTGAAACTAATCTCTGACCTATGTAAGACTCCTCACCCACTGTAAAGACTGATGGAAAGAGCATAGCAAGCGACTCAGCTATCAAACTACTGGCAAAGCGACTCAGTTGTATCAAATCACTACACAGAAGTTAAATAAGAAAGAAAACTGACAAGGCACTCAGCGTCGATCTAGGCACCAGAGACAATGCCACCCCGAGTCCTGTTGAGCTTGTAAAGTCGTCCTCACTAACATCTGACACTTGTGCTAAAACTGGGAGCTGTCCCACAGACTAGTCAAGCTGGTCATAGTAATACGGTAATCATACCTTCCAACCATTGTTCCTGACTCTGTCATCACCATCCCTGGGTCTGTATTGTGTCACTGGCACAACATACCCAGAAGGGGCAGAAAGGTAGTATAGAGTCAGGAGAGAGTGGCCTTTGGAGTTTTCAACATGCCTCTGGACTCCTGGAATCAGATCAATCATGGGCAACAAAACCTTTTGATTATCAGCTTCCATCCTCCCTCAGCTGCTCCATTAATGCATCTCCATGTTGAACCCCACTTGGGAAGGTCACTGAGGGTAGTTAGGGTACAGAACTTGAACTGGTTTGGGGACTTCAATGTCCATCACCAAGAGCAGCTTGGTAACACAACCAGGGCCTGCAGCGGATGGTAAAAAGAGGGACAAAGCCATTATCACAGCGGTTTACATCCTACCCCAGGCAGAAGTGTGGAAGGCGCTGGACGAAATATACAGTTATAAACAACTACGAAACAGAATACTCGGAGGCCTTGTTCAACAAGGCCAACCTCAAGAGCGTACTGCCAAAATTCCACAGCACATCTCCTGTCCCACCAGGGGCGACAGCACTCTTGACCACTGCTACTCAAAAATCAAGGGCGCCTACCGTTCCATCCCCCGACCGCACTTTGGGAAATCAGACCATAGACGGTGCTCCTTCTCCCGGCATACAAGCAGAACCTCAAGCGGGAGAATCCAGCTAAGAAGGACATGCAGTGCTGGTCCGAGGAAACAGAAGAGCTCTTACGTGACTGCTTAGAGACAGTGGACTGGTCCATATTTAAGAACTCAGCGACCAACTTAAATGAGTGTGCCACCACCGTCACAAACTTCATCAGCAAATGTGTAGACGACTGCGTGCCAAAGAAAGCGGTACGAATGATCCCCAACCGGAAACCATGGCTCAATCGCGAGATTGACTCCCTACTGAAGGACAGCTCTGAGGCGTTCAAGTCAGACGATCCTGACCTATACAAGAAATCCAGGTACGACCTCTGCAAAGCCATCCGAGATGCCAAGAGAGAATATCAAACCAAGCTAGAATCACAGACAGACTCGGCAGTTGTGGCAAGGACTAAACAACGTAACGGGCTACTAAGCGAAGCCGAACAGTATCTCTGGCAGCAGCGCACCCCTCCCCGATGAACTCAATGCATCTATTCTCGGTTCGAGCAGGTAACCAACAATCCACTGTCGAGTGCCCCAGCAGCCCATAACTCACCCATATCCACCATCACAGCTTCCGAAGTCAGATCGGCCTTCCTGAAAGTGAACTCTCGGAAGGCGACGGGCCGGGACGGGATCCCTGGTCGTGCACTCAGAGCCTGCGCGGACCAGCTGGCAGAGGCGTTCGCGAACATCTTTAACCTGTCCCTACTCCACTCCGAGGTCACCACGTGCTTCAAGAAGACCACCATCATACCGGTACCAAAAAAGAACCTGGCAACGTGCCTCAAAGACTACCGTCCGGTGGCCCTGACTTCAGTCATAATGAAGTTCTTAGAGAGGTTGGTCATGAAGCGCATCACCTCCATACTCCCAGAACGCCTTGATCCACTGCAATTCGCATACCACCGCAACCGGTCTACAGCAGACACCATTTCCCTGGCCCTACACTCATCCCGAGAGCATCTCGACAACAAGGACTCCTACATCAGACTCCTATTGATTGACTACAGCTCTGCCTTCAACACCATAACCCCAGCCAAGCTCATATCAAAGCTCCAAAACCTAGGATTTGGATCCCCACTCTGCAACTGGATCCTCGACTTCCTGACTCACAGACCACAATCAGTAAGAATGAACAACAACACCCCCTCCACAATAGTCTTCAATACCGGGGCCCCGCAAGGCTGCGTACTTAGCCCCACGGAGAGCCAGACAGCCGACGGGAAGGTGCTACTCGTTTTATTCGCATGTTCATGAAGTATATTCTAGGATTGATTTTTTAAATCTTGAGCAGGGACTGTGTAGGGGAGGTAAAGTATACGGAATACTCGGCAATCACTATCTCGGACCATGCCCCGGATTGGGTGGACCTGCAGGTCGGGGGGGGGGGCGAATTACCAACGCCCACAATGGAGGTTAGACGTAGGACTGTTGTCGGAGGAGGGGATATGTGAGAGACTTCAGAAGTGTATGCAAAATTACTTGCAGGTGAACGATATGGGGGAGGTTTCAGCAGCGACCCTGTGGGAGGTTCTGAAGGCAGTAGTGAGGGGGGAGCTGATCTCAATTCGGGCTCACAGGGTCAGGGCGGACAGAGCACAAATGGACAGATTGGTTAGGGAAATTCACCGGATAGACGAGGAGCATGCGGGTTCCCCGGGGGAGGACCTACTCAGGGAGAGACGGAGATTGCAGGCGGAACTGAGGGTGCTATCCACGAGTAGGGCCGTGGAACAACTTAGGAAGGCGAGGGGAGTGGTGTATGGGAATGGGGAGAAGGCCAGCAGATTGCTAGCGCAGCAACTCAGAAAGAGGGAGGCGGCCTGGGAAATAAGTAGAGCGGTGGACGGGAAGGGGAGCAGAGTGGAGGACCCTGCAGGACTGAATAAGGTATTTCGGGACTTCTATAGTAAGCAGAACTTCAGAACCCCCGAAAGAGCAGGAGGAGATGAAAAGGTTCCTGGATGGACTAACCTTCCCAAAAGTAGGCAGGGGACTAGTGGACGGGCTGGGAGCCCCGATTAGAGCGGAGGAGGTATTGGGGGGCCTAAAGGCCATGCAGTCGGGAAAAGCCCCGGGGCCGAATGGATACCCAGTAGAGTTTTACAAGAAGTTCTCGGAGATAGTGGGACCGGTCCTGACAAGGGTTTTTAATGAGGAAAGGGACGGAGGGACCCTGCCGCCACCGATGTCGCAAGCCACCATCTCGCTGATATTGAAACGGGACAAGGACCCGGAATCCTGCGGGTCATACAGGCCAATCTCTCTGATCAATGTGGATGCCAAGCTCCTGGCCAAGGTCCTGGCGATTAGAATTGAGGGCTGCGTACCGGAGGTGATTGGGGACGATCAGACAGGGTTTGTGAAAGGCAGGCAGCTGACAGCTAACTTGAGAAGATTGCTTAATGTGATCATGATGCCCCCGACGGGCAAGGAGGTGGAGGTAGTGGTGGCAATGGACGCTGAGAAGGCCTTCAACCGGGTGGAGTGGGGCTATTTGTGGGAGGTGCTTGGACGGTTTGGGTTCGGGGAGGGACTGGTTAATTGGGTCAGACTATTGTACCAGGCCCCAAAAGCTAGCGTTAGGACGAACAGGATGTCAGATTATTTCAGACTACATTGAGGGATGCCCATTCTCCCCATTGCTGTTCGTGCTGGCCATAGAGCCATTGGCGATGGCATTGAGAGCTGCGAAGGGGTGGAAGGGAATGACTAGGGGGGGGTGGAACATAGGGTCTCTCTCTATGTGGACGACGTGTCGGACCCACGGGCCGGGATGGAAAATATACTGGAAACATTGAGGAATTTCGGCCGGTTTTCAGGGTACAAATTAAATATGGCCAAGAGTGAGATGTTTGTGGTGCAGGCAAGGGGCCAGGAGAATAGACTGAAGGAGCTGCCATTTAGGCTGGTTGGGGAAAGTTTTGGTACTTGGGGATACAGGTGGCACGAGACTGGGGCAGGTTGCATAAGTTAAATTTGACTAGAGTGGTGGAACAAATGAAGAGGGGGTTTCTGAGATGGGATGCACTCCCGCTGTCACTGGCGGGGAGGGTGCAGACTGTAAAGATGACAATCCTCCCTAGATTTCAGTTCATCTTCCAGTGCCTCCCGATCTTTATCCCACAGTCCTTCTTCAAAAGGACTGGCAAAATCATCATGAGCTTTGTCTGGGCGGGAAAATCCCCACAGGTGAAGAAGGCGATGCTTGAAAGGAGCCGCAGCAAGGGGGAACTGGCATTGCCGAGTCTGATCAACTACTACTGGGCAGCTAACACAGCCATGATAAGGAAGTGGATGGCGGGTACGGGGTCTATCTGGGAACGAGTGGAGGCGGCTTCGTGCAGGGGCACCAGAGAAGGAGGAGAGGGTAGAGTCTCGGATATCTACAAGGTGCTCGTGAAGGGGGAAGAGTCCCAGACGGAGGAACTGAAACTCAAATGGGAGGAGGAGCTTGGCGGGGAGATGGAGGACGGGCTGTGGGCGGAAGCCCTGAGTAGGGTAAACTCAACCGCAACATGTACCAGGCTCGGCCTGATTGAATTTAAGGTCGTTCACCGGGCCCACATGACGGTAGCTCGGATGAGCAAATTCTTTGGGGTAGAGGACAAGTGCGCTAGATGCGCGGGAGGACCAGCGAACCACGTTCACATGTTTTGGGCATGTCCTAAGCTTAGGGGGTACTGGGAGGGATTTACGGGGGTCATGTCCCGGGTGCTGAAAACAAGGGTGGTGATGAGTCTCGGGATGGCATTTTTCGGGGTTTCGGAAGACCCAGGAGTCCAGGGGGAGAAAGAGGCAGAAGGCCTTGGCTTCCCTAATAGCCCGGCGGCGAATACTGCTGGCATGGAGGGACTCAAAACTCTCGAAGACCGAACTATGGCTTTCGGACATGTCAAGTTTTCTGGGTATGGAAAAAAATTAAGTTCGCCTTGAGGGGATCTGTCCTGGGGTTCGCCCGAAGGTAGCAACCATTCATCGACTTCTTCGCGGGAGAGTGAATGTCAGGGGGAGGGGGGGGTGGGGGGGGGTGGCGAGGAGAGGAAGTGGGGGGGGGGGATTAGAGTAGAGTAGGAGGGATAAATAGGTGTGTAGTGTCTGTGGGAGAGGAGCAGGCATGTGCAGTATGGTTTGATTAAAGTGTTGGTTTTATATTGATGTTTGCTCATTTCTGTTATCTGTAACTGTTTACAATGCCAAAAAACACCTCAAGGAAATTGTTTGTTAAAAAAAAAAAGGCTGCGTACTTAGCCCCCTACTCTAATCCCTGTATACACATGACTGTGTGGCAAAATTTGGTTCCAACTCCATCTATAAGTTTGCTGACGATACGACCATAGTGGGACGGATCTCGAATAACAATGAGTCAGAATACAGGAGGGAGATAGAGAACCTAGTGGAGTGGTGTAGTGACAACAATCTCTCCCTCAATACCAGCAAAATTAAAGAGCTGGTCATTGATTTCAGGAAGCAAAGTACTGTACACACCCCTGTCAGCATCAACGGGGCCGAGGTGGAGCTGGTTAGCAGTTTCAAATTCCTAGGGGTGCACATCTCCAAAAATCTGTCCTGGTCCACCCACGTCGACGCTACCACCAAGAAAGCACAACAGCGCCTATACTTCCTCAGGAAACTAAGGAAATTCGGCATGTCCACATTAACCCTTACCAACTTTTACAGATGCACCACAGAAAGCATCCTATCTGGCTGCATCACAGCCTGGTATGGCAACTGCTCGGCCCAGGACCGCAAGAAACCTCGGAGAGTCGTGAACACAGCCCAATCCATCACACGAACCTGCCTCCCATCCATTGACTCCATTTACACCTCCCGCTGCCTGGGGAAAGTGGGCTGCATAATCAAAGACCCCTCCCACCTGGCTTACTCACTCTTCCAACTTCTTCCATCGGGCAGGAGATACAGAAGTCTGAGAACACGCACTAACAGACTCAAAAACAGCTTCTTCCCCGCTGGTACCGGACTCCTAAATTACCCTTGTTGCCTTCTTTACTTTGGAGTGAACCACAAGCTGTTTCTTATATCGACCACATGACCACACAACCAATATGTTAGCTCAAAAACACAGTTTATTAATAACACAAGACTTGTATCTCTATGCAATAACACACGCGGCTCCGTACTAAATTACACCCAATGACTAAGATGACCTTTACTTAACTTTGAGTGACCGGCACTGTGCGAGATAAGGCCTTTATCACGTGGTCAGTTTGGAAGTTGTTGGGTTCGTCTCAGCTGGGCCCGTCCTTCAGGAATGGTCGCAGGTCCTTGAACTTGGTTGTTCTGCTGCAGTTGGTCGTGCACAGGCCAGTCCCAAAAGAGGCAGATCTCTAGTGTGCCGGGCTTATTATCCTTCGTCTCTTTCGTGCCCTTTTGGGCGGTCCTTACTCCAGGTCCAATGGATCGATAGGGCTCTCGATCACCCTCATCGATCTCAGCCAATTAGGGGGTGGATACCTCGATGGCTGGGCGGGTCCTAGCTATCATTGTCCCAGGCACGTAGGCCTTTCCAAATAAGGGGGGGGTGGCGCCAGTTAGTCTGCTACTGTTGTAACTCCTTGATTCAAACTCTATTGTCCTGGGGGAAATGGTGATCGACTCTTAATGGATACAAGTTTCAGCCAAGTCTGGTTTCTTTGAAATACATAGAGGCTGTGTACCTGTCTGTGTCCCAAATTGACCACAATTCCCATGGTCCTTTGCAGGTGGCCATTTTCCATGGCTACACCCTCTTATGGACTGACCTCATTAACACTACACCCCTGTATGCTTCATCCAATGCCGGTGATTATGTAGTTACATTGTATACCTTGTGTTGCCCTATTATGTATTTTCTTTTATTCCCTTTTCTTCCCATATACTTAATGACCTGTTGAGGTGCTCGCAGAAAAATACTTTTCATTGTATCTCGATACAAGTGACAATAAACAAATCCAATCCAATCCAATCCAATCCTAAACTACTTGACCCCTCACTAATCTACCTGCCATTGATGCATCCGTGACAGCATTGGCAGAAGTGACCTGATTCACAATCCATTAATATTGACAACAATGTGGCCTGGATTTTACAGTGAAGGAATTCCTCCTCTTCTTCGCCCTAAGTGGGTTACTCCTTATTATGAGGCTGTATCCCTGATTCTCAGCACGCCAGTTAAGGGAAAGGAACTTTCAGTATCTGCCCTGTTGAGTCCTTTGTTTCTGTGAGATCTTAGAACATACAGTACAGAAGGAGGCCATTCGGCCAATCAAGCCTGCACCGACCCACTTAAGCCCCCAATTCCACCCTATCCCCGTAACCCAATAAGCCTTCCTGGTCACTAAGGGCAATTTATCATGGCCAATCCACCTAACCTGCACGTCTTTGGACTGTGGGAGGAAACCGGAGCACCCGGAGGAAACCCACGCACACACGGGGAGAACATGCAGACTTCGCACAGACAGTGACCCAAGCCGGGAATCGAACCTGGGACCCTGGAGCTGTGAAGCCACAGTGCTATCCACTTGTGCTACCGTGCTGCCCTAAATCGTCTCTCATTATTCTAAACTCTAGAGAGTCCAGGCCCAGTCTCCTCAATCTCTCCTCATGGGGCAATGTCACCATTCCAGGAATCAGTATGGTGAATCTACACTGCAAGTATATCCTTCTTCAGAGACCAAAACTCGATGGAAAATTCTAAGTATGGCCTCACCAAGGCTTTATATACATGCAACAAAACATTCTTAGTCCTATACTCAAATCCTCTTGCTATATATGCTTGAACAGTGTGCCTGTACCCGAGGAGCATCGGCACCATAGAGGCAACTACCAACTACAAACATTAAAGAGCAGGACTTCAGCACTGTGAATCCTCTCATGGCCAAAGGGTAAGTGCCTGGATGAGCAAAGGGCAGCTGAGCACAGCCTCCCTGATGTTCCTGGCTCCTGATGTCGCTGGGGGTAAGTGTGCAGAGCGAGTTTTTCCAGCACAACTGACTCGCTGGATGGCACTCTATGAGAAGGCGGGACAGTCACGGTAGGGGTGAGGGAGGCCTGAGTGATTTGAAGGTTCTGGGATAGAAGCCCTCCATCTCTTCCCTTCTCCAACTCCTTCCAGATTCAAAAACTGTTTGCTGGTGTGGATCGTGTGGAGGCTGTCCTCGCTGTGCTCGTGGCAACCGAGGTGGGCAGATGCCGAAGACATTAGCAATGACAATGCAGGTTAGAGACAGCACCACTTGTGCAGGGGACAGCTGCACACATTGAAAATCTGGCCACCCATCATGCTGAGGAGCGGGCCAGAATGGGAGTCCTGCAACATAGAAGGGTGTACAGGAGTTGTTGGTCCTTCCATGATCTGACGGACAGCGTATGCCGCAGAAGACTCTATCTCAGCAGGGAGACAGTGCGGCACCTTTGCCACATCCTCACGGACATGGCACTCCATGGAGGAGGAGAAGAACATCCGTTCCCAGTGGCAGTGAAGGTTTTAGATAGAGGATCTGGATCGGCGCAGGCTTGGAGGGCCGAAGGGCCTGTTCCTGTGCTGTAATGTTTCTTTGTTCTTTGTCAGTGCAGCACTAAACCTCTAATCCACCGGGTCATTCCAGAGCTTGAGTGGGGAGTGTGTAGCATCTCGAAGTCTCAAGCCCACAGGTGCATTTGAGAGGTGATGGATGCTATGTATGCCTGGGTGACAGACTATATCATCTTCGACCTGGACCAGGCTCACCAAGATGCCGGGCTGCAGGTTTTGCCATCACCGCCGGGATGCCCCAGGTCCAGGGGGCGATAGATGGCATGCATATCACGCTGTGGGCATCAGGGAATGCCCTATATTAAAAGGAATGGGTTCCACTCCGTGAATGTTCAGATCGTGTGTGCCCACTATCCTGGGAGCATGCATGACAGCTACATCATGGAGCACTTGGAGAGCCCCAGTGTCTTTGAGAACCTCCCCAGGGTGGCAGGTTAGCTCATGGGGGACAAGGGATACCTGCTGAGTTCATGACTAATGACGCCAGTGTGAAGGCCTGAGATGGAAACCCATTATAATGAGGCCCACGCTGCCACCCATTCTGTCATTGAGCAGTGCGTTAGGCTGCTCAATATGCAGTTCTGATGCCTGGACCGCCCTGGCGCGCCCCTCCAGCACACCACCAGAGTGTCTCTGCTTCGTGGTGGTGTACAAGCTTGAAAATCGAATGTTGAGAGGGTGCAAGGTGTCAGCCAGTGGACTGGGGGAGGGAGCAAGTGTGATTTGAGAAATTGAGTGTTGGCACACGGGGCTGATGCCAACAGAGAGGTGGTAACTTAACCTTGCAACTTGTTGGAGGTTGTTCGTCTTCTTCCTACATTGGACACAATCCTCCTGATCATGCTGCCCATACTCACCTCAGCTGCCACTGCCTCCCAGGTGGCATTGCTGACCCTGCTGCTTGTTGTCCCACTCCCTTGGGGGAAACAGGTGCCCCGCTTCTCATCCATGGATTCGGGAAGCCTGGCCAGGTCGTCATCACCAAAGCAAGGAGCAGGTCTCCATGCTGCCATCCTCGTTTCTTGACTGGGAGTAAGTGGTGAGGGAGCATTTAAAAGCAGCTCCCCCTTGTTAGCGTTGAGCAGCTGATGCGTGAGTCGGGCGAATCAGATGGCGAGGGAGCCAGTCATAGCAAGATTCATGTGGGGACTCTTTTGGAACTACGTGAGGGTAAATACAGGCCGCAATCTCACCATTGCAGCCGATGCAAAGCACTCCACCAAACCTGCAGAATATGATGCTTTTTTGGGTGGATTGCGTCCGTCCCTCACAATTTAAAAAATGATCTGTATTTCTGGTTTTCCTACCAAAGTAGATAACTTCACATTTTTTCACATTATATTCCATCTGCTATGTTCTTGCCCTTCACTTAGCCTATCTAATTTCCCCATGACATCTCCTTTTATCCTTCCCACAACTCAAATTCCCACCTCGTTTTGTGTCCACCAGCAAATTTGCAAATATTACATTCGGTCTCCACATCCAAATCAATTATATAGATTGTGAATATATGGGACACAACTATTGATCCTTGTGGTACCCCACTAATCACAGCCTGTTAACCTGAGAATGACCCATTTATGACTTTTTGTTTTCTGTCCATCAACTAATTCTCAATCCATGCCAGTATATTACCCTCAACCCCATGTTCTCTAAGAGACAGAATAAGAGATGGAAATAAAAAAGACAGTTAGAAAATTTTTAAAGTATTATTTAATGTTTTTTTAAATCTCAAACATGAATCGATTCTGAAAGGATGAGACTCCACACTTGTAAATTTAAATTCTCAAGGCTAGAGAGGTTATTTGGTAGTGATTATTTACCACATTATTAATAATTCATTTACACATGTATACACTAGCCCTAACTTTGTTCTGTTTCTTCGGTGGA
Source organism: Scyliorhinus torazame (assembly GCF_047496885.1). Classification (NCBI taxonomy): domain Eukaryota; kingdom Metazoa; phylum Chordata; class Chondrichthyes; order Carcharhiniformes; family Scyliorhinidae; genus Scyliorhinus; species Scyliorhinus torazame. Next base: position 125,572,838 of record NC_092709.1, read on the forward strand.
TAATTAATGCTTAAGTACTACCACTTCATGTCTTTACATGGAATTCAATACCACATATATTGTAAGGCACTGTCATTTTGCAGCCTATGGATTAGTATGATAATTGTGACCACAACTTCTAGATTTCCATGTTGAACTGTGAATATGTGTACTCTGGAATATACAGTCAAATGTACCCCATTGTAACAGTGAGTGTTGGTAGCCTCATTATTATTCTCAGTGCAAAATCTGGACTAAATAATAGTTTTAAATTATATCCACAATGTTATGGCAATAATTCGGTGGAAGTAGATGTATCATCCTTTCCTGCCTTGTCCCATCAAACAAAAGCAATTTAATGTTTGAGGGACTTGAATTAATAATAATAATCTTTAGTATTGTCACAAGTAGACATACTTAACACCACAATGAACTTACTGTGAAAATCCCCTAGTCGCCACATTCTGGCGCCTGTTCGGGTATACTGAGGGAGAATTCAGAATGTCTAAATAACCTACCAGCACATCTTTTGGGATTTGTAGGAAGAAATTGGCTAGTAATAAGATTTCCCTCTCTAACTGAGGTGGAGAACCCATTTCTGAGAGCTGCCAGCTGATCAATGCCTGGCAGCTGTCTGGTGGCAGCAGTGCCTCTGGAGGTGGTGGCCACTGCTGGGACTACAACAATCCCAATGAGGATTGCCAATGGAATTAGGTAGAAAGCTAAGTGTTGCAAGGGAGTATGACCAGAGCCAGGCTGGCAGGCACTAGTGAGCGGGGGGCGAGGGGGAGGGGAGGTGTGCGGGGTATCTGGGGTCGGGTGGGACTAGGAGAGGGGAGGGAAAGTGCAGAGTGATAAAAGCATGGAGGGGGGTGGCTCAGATGTAAAGAGAGGGCTTATCAAGGAGGCGCATCCCCCCACCCCATCCCCTCACCTTCAACCATATGCTCAATCAATGTTAACTGCCGGGTTTTCCACCCATTGCTTCCCTCAGCCCGCCACCTGGGAAATAATAATGGAGGTGAAAATGGTCCTTAAGTGGTCATGAATTAACTAATACCTCCCTCATCACTCATAACGTTGTGACTCAGGCAGGGGCAGGCAGGTAAGCACCAGGAAAGGCACCCATGGCATTTTACAGTTCCCCCGCACCACTTGAAAAATACACTGAAGAATAAGCTTCCACCTTTTGTTTTAATTGAAGATTTTTGCATGTCCACAGATTACCTATTTCAGCCAATGTGCTCTGTATAAATATTTAGCTGGTAATTAATTTCATAAAAATTCAAAAGTATCTGAACATTTCATTGGGCAATAGTACTTCAGGAAGAAATCTCTAACGGTCTCACAGGCTTTTGCAACTAGCAGTTTGATCTGCTTCAACGACATTCCTCCATTGACTTTTTTAAAACAAATCATGTTACTCTTTAGAAATTGGTTAGTGTCACTACTGAAATACTGGCTGTGGAATGTCGTACTGAGAAATAAAATATTAGCTGCCACAATCGCTACGTTATATGCGCATATTTGATTAATAATATTTTGCCTTATTCCCATCTTCAGTGCTTTGCAGAAACTTATACACAACTTTCAGTTCAATTTCTCAATTCCTCCAGCTTCAATGAAACGGGTGGCTTCAAATAGTCACTTAAAAGATTTCACTTTACCATAATATTCCTCAACTGAAGTTTGTTTTTCACATATGATGATATAATTTCTGATGTGTAACTTTGTTGATATTCCCTCATCGAGAATTGCTTTCCATATTTACAATATCTTTGATATTCTTGTGGTATACAGTATTATTATAAATGCATTCTGGGTAAATGACCCTAAATGATGATGTGAGCTATTTTGCACAGATTTGTTCGAGACTGAACTTTCTCCTGAACTAAGTGCGGACAGTTTTTTGATAAATTACTTCAAACTAATGAGAGACATTATCACCTCGGCTAGTCCTTGAGTTATCTCTGATTAATATTTTTTTGAAGTGAATTGTTCTTTGCTTTGAATTCCTGACTTTGTTAGACTTTGGATTAATTGTTAGAGGTTTCTTGAAGGAATACCAGCAGTGGATGCAGACATTGTAAGCTTTAAATGAAGATATCATGGGGCGTCATTCTCCGCCGGCGGGAGTCTCCGTTTTGCCGGCGCCCGGGGGTTTCCCGACGGCGTGGGGCTGCCCCACAATGGGAAACCCCATTGACCGGCCGGTGTTACGGAGACTCCCGCCGGCCGGTCGGAGCAGAAATGTGGCGGGGCGGGTAGGAGAATTTTGCCCCATGTTTTTTTTACAAAATACTGTGCAGAATTCTCCCAAGGAGGTTCGATGGTGGGGTGGCGGGAGAGGGGAATTTGGCAGGATGCCCAGAAATCGGTTTTACGTTGTCGTGAATTTCCCACGGGATCTTCTGCTGGTGGATTGGGAAACCCATTAGAAACTAATTTGCCTCCCGCTAATAGGGTGCAAATTAAGGCCCAACCCCCTATGCCTTATTCTCCATGATGCTAGCGGGAAACACAGCGGTGCAAAGCACATTTGGAACAAAGTGGCATGCAGATGTCAGGACTCACTTGAACAATGCTTGGGCCTGCCTTCAGAGTTCAGGATTGAGGCTGCTGGCAACCCTGGATCCTGGAACACCACAATCGTGGGTGTGGGGAGAAATACCGGTGCATTCTCAAGAGTTGGCGTCCTGGAGGAAGTCCATTTTCAGCCTCAGAATGTTCCTGCATATCTCAGGAGATCCATCCAATGTGTGGCCTGGATACAATGGCGGAATACATGCCATCAGGCCTGCCCCGCCACAGAATATGGTGCAAAATCCCCAGTTGCACACTTCATGAGGTTGGGGCCAGGAGACTTAGTGTTTTTTGCCGCCAGCCTCCAGTGGGAAACGCATTACGTTCCCGCCGCTACCATGGGACTTAGTCTCAGGATGGGAGATGTCCGCCCACAGTCTTTATCATTTCATTCTATCTACTTCCATCTCAAGATCTAGTGTAGGAAAAATTTTCTTTTGATAAAATATCTGCAAAAACTGAAGTCAGTGTGAATGCAACCTTGAACAGAAATGCTAACCATCATCTTTCACGTTATTTACTGTATGTTGCCAACCAATGGGTCACAAATTGGCCTGTTCAGTCTCATAAAAGTCTCTGGTAGAAACTCATGACCCTAAGAAGACAAGGAATGGCCAGATATGGTGACCAACCAGTCGTAATCTCCAAGTGTGTGGAATCAGCAAATAATATACCACTGCACGTATTCCTAACCTGGGGCGAGATTCTCTGACCCCCCGCCGGGTCGGAGAATCGCCGGGGGCTGGCGTGAATCCCGCCCCCGCCAGTTGCCGAATTCTCCACCACCGGATATTCGGCGGGGGTGGGAATCGCGCCGCGACGGTTGGCGGCCCCCGCGATTCTCCGGCCCGGATGGGCCGAAGTCCCGCCGCTAAAATGCCTGTCCCGCCGGCGTTGATTAAACCACCTACCTTACCAGCGGGACAAGGCGGCGCAGACGGGCTCCGGGGTCCTGGGGGGGGGCGCGGGGCGATCTGGCCCCGGGGGGGTGCCTGGCCTGGCCCGCGATCGGGGCCCACCGATCCGCGGGCGGGCCTGTGCCGTGGGGGCACTCTTTCCCTTCCGCCTTCGGCAGGGTCTCCACCATGGCGGAGGCGGAAAATACTCCTTCCACTGCGCATGCGCGGGAATGCCGTCAGCGGCCGCTGACGCTCCTGCGCATTCGCCGCCCGGAGATGTCATTTCTGCGCCAGCTGGCGGGGCACCAAAGGCCTTTTCCGCCAGCTGGCGGGGCGGAAATTCCTCCGGTGCGGGCCTGGCCCCTTAAGGTTGGGGCTCGGCCCCCAAAGATGCAGAGCATTCCGCACCTTTGGGGCGGCGCGATGCCCAACTGATTTACGCCGTTTTGGGCGCCAGTCGGCGGACATCGCGCAGTTTCCGAAGAATTTCGCCCATATGTACAAGATGTGTTTAGAAGCTTTGTAATTTAAAATATGCGTTTATAGAATATCTGTAGGATTGTATGCCCAAGGAATTCTACTTATCGCCTCCCAATGACTGAAATCTGGGGCGTCATTCTCCGACCCCCCAGAGGGGGTGAATCCCGCCCCCGCCGGTTGCCGAAGTCTCCGAAGGAAGAAAAGTCGGCGGGGCGTTAATGTCGCCGCTGCTGTCGGAGAATGTCACGGGTCTGCGCAAGGCAGCCGATTTTCGGATGGGCCGAAGTCCCGTCGACGTGATGACCGTTCACGTCGACGTGAATCAAACCTCCTTTTCATCGGCGTGACCCTGTGCTCCAGGTACACGCCGACCAGCGTGGAGGTGAGTGATGGCCTGGGGGGTTGGCTCTGGGCAGGCGATGGCGTGGCCGCAGTCTGAATGCGTGAGGAGAGGTGTGTCTCGGGTTGTGTGTGTGAGTGTGTGCCGGGGGGGGGGGGGGGGGGGTGAATAGGCTGGGCTCCGGGGGAGTGCCGGGAGGGGGTCTGTGCCGGGGAGGGGGATGGGGGGGGGGTCCGTGCCGGGGTGGAGGTTGGGGGGGGGGTCCGTGCCGGGGAGGGGGATGGGGGGTCCGTGCCGGGGTGGAGGTTGGGGGGGGGGTCCGTGCCGGGGGTGGAGGTTGGGCGGGGGTCCGTGCCGGGGAGGGGAATGGGGGGGTCCGTGCCGGGGTGGAGGTTGGGGGGGTTCCGTGCCGGGGTGGAGGTTGGGGGGGGGGGTCCGTGCCGGGGAGGGGGGTGGGGGGTCCGTGCCGGGGTGGAGGTTGGGGGGGTCCGTGCCAGGGAGGGGGATGGGGGGTCCGTGCCGGGGAGGGGGATGGGGGGTCCGTGCCGGGGAGGGTGATGGGGGGGGGTCCGTGCCGGGGAGGGGGATGGGGGGGGGTCCGTGCCGGGGTGGAGGTTGGGGGGGTCCGTGCCGCGGAGGTGGTTGGGGGGTCCGTGCCGGGGAGGGGGATAGGGGGTCCGTGCCGGGGAGGGGGTTGGGGGGTCCGTGCCGGGGAGGGGGATGGGGGGTCAAGTGAGTTGGTCCACCTGGCCAGGTGCCAGCCTCCAACAGTTGGACCCATGCGGTCCATGCCACCTGGCTGGGGGGAGGAGGGGATATGGGCAATGATGACATGTCGTCGTTCCCCTCCCCCCCACCAGGCCGTCATGTTTTCCGATCATCCAGCGATGTTGGCCGCCGTGGCGGCAGCCGCTCATGTCTATGTTGCCCTGGATGAGGAGGAGGAGGAGGAGGAGGAGGAGCGTGCCAGAGAGGCGGCGCAGGCTGCCGCAGAGGGGCAGGCGGCAGCCGCCCAGGCTGGAGGGACACCTGACCGACAGGACGAGGAGGAGGAGGAGGACGTCGCGGCCCCACGGCAATGGAGGCACCCGGGGGCGCCCCGTGTGTACCGGCCCCGGCAGTCATACCAGGACCTCACGGAAACCGTGGCACTGGCGGGGGACACCCTCTCCCCGTGTCCGTCAATGTTACGGTGGCCCTGAACTTTTATGCAACGGGGTCATTCCAGGCACCGAGTGGGGACCTGTCCGGCATATCGCAGACATCGGTGCATCGGTGCATCCGGGCAGTGACAGATGCCCTGTATGCCATGGCGCACCGCTACATCCGCTTCCCCGTGGACTGGGCCAGCAAAGATGCACGGGCCGTGGGCTTCTCTGCCGAGGCCGGATTCCCCATGGTCCAGGGCGCGATCGATGGGATGCACGTCGCCGTGCGGCCACCTGCAGATAACAGGGCCGTGTTCACCTCGAGGAAGGGGACCTATTCGATGAACATATAGGTGGTCTGCGACCACCGCATGATGATCCTGCACGTCTGCGCCCGTTACCCAGGCAGTGTACACGACTCATACGTGTTGTCGCGGTCATCCATCCCCGGCATGTACGAGGGACGCCATCCCCGGCTGAGGGGCTGGTTGCTGGGCGAAAGGGGCTACTCATTGCGATCGTGGCTGCTGACGCCTAGACGGAGGCCACGCAATGAGGCGGAGAACCGCTACAATGATGCCCATGTAGCGACAAGGGGAGTGATAGAGAGGTGCTTTGGCGTGCTGAAGATGCGTTTCAGGTGCCTGGACCTCTCTGGGGGCGCCCTCCAGTATCGGTCAGATAGGGTCGGCCGCATCATTGTGGTATGCTGTGTCCTGCACAACATAGCCCAGCAGAGGGGCGATGTGCCGCAGGCAGAGGAGGGCGGAGTGGAGGAGCAGCAGGAAGAGGCGCAGTCCTCCCCAGATGAGGGGGATGGGGGTAATGGTCAGGGCAGACGGGGTAGACACAGGCGGGTGGCTGTCCACCGTTACCGGCTGGCCCAGCGGGCATGGGACAGACTGATAGACTAGATGGGCGTGGGAATCGGGTAGAATGGCCACAGACCGCACACCATGGCAACAGCCGACCACCCACACCCCCCACCCATCCACCCATCCAGCACCCTCACCCCGCTCCCCAACCCCACACACCCCACCCGCATGCGCACCACCCCCCCCCCATTGCCGATCCACCTGCGGCACAACGGGCCGGGCTCACACAGTTGCGGGTGAACGCGTGTCTATTGCAGGCCATGGAGGATGATGACAACCCGCCCTGCGGTGAGCTCCTGGCTCTACATCGTTGGGCTATGTCTGACCCATGGCCACAGTTCCACCATCCACCCGGACCATCCCTGCATGCGGCTGTGACACTGCAGCGCACGGTCCCGTCCTCTGCCCGGGGGATGTTGATGGCAGCCCAGGGGGAAGGGGGCAGACTCACCTGGGGCTGAGGTAAGACCACCCCTCACACACACACTTGCGCTCAACGTACATGACACCCCCGAATGCTTTGGACAGAGCACAAAGGCAGCTTCTGTAGGTGTAACATTGACTTTAATAACCAAAGGAGTTCATGCACGTGCCCTAGCCCCTAAAACTCATCTGTGCCCTGCACCCGTGCCAACTTACTCAGTGTCTAATTGTTTGGCCTTACGGGCCCGTTGACTACGTCTACGTGGTTCCCCAGACGGTACAGCAGAACTGGAGGTGGACTCCTGTGATTCCTGCCCTCTGACACTGGATCCCTTTGGCGGGCGTTTCCTGGGGCGTCCTGGCCTAGATGGGCCAGGCTGCGGCCCGGGCGACTGGGATGGCGAGCTGCCAGCCTGTCCTGCCCGTTGCCCACCCGATGCACCTGGGACGGAAGGGGGGGGGGGGAGTCCGAGGTGTCGTGGTGTACCGGGACCTCCCCTACAGGGGGAGACGGGACGGACCACACCACCTCCTCCTCCCTCGGGGTGCCCGATGGCCCCCAGGCCTCTACATGGGTGGGGGATGCGAACGGACTGGTCATCCGACGCCCCCCCGACATCTGGCGCTGCCAGTCCTGGAGGCCCGTGCTGGTATCGACAGGGTTCTGCAGGTTTGCAGCCATGGAGCCCAGGGGGTTGGCAAACCCTGTCTGTGACAGTGCGACGCCGGCTCGCACATGACCACTGGCGCCGATGCCCTCAGCGATGGCCTGCAGAGACTGGGCCATGGCTTGCAGAGACTGGGCCATGGCCTGCTGAGACTGGGCCATGGCCTGCAGAGACTGGGCTATGGCGTTGAGCGCCTCTGCCATCTGACGCTGGCACTGGCTCATGGCCTCCTGTGAGAGGGCAGCCATGACCTGGGCCACAGACGCCGCCTGCATGGAAAGCCCCAGGCCTCGCAAACCGTTCCCCATGTCTGACACCGTCGCACCCATTGCCTCCACCGCGGACGCCACCCGTGCGGTGTCCGCTTGGGTGGCACGCATGACCGGCACCACTCCCAGCTCCTGGACGCGGGTGGACTCCTCCACCTGCGACTGCAGCCGCCGCAAGCCGGCCGTCACCCTCTTCGCTCTTCTCCGGGTCGGTGGTTGCATCGGATCTATGTGTGGGTGTGGTAACTCCAGGGACCCGGGATCCATCTGGGCGGTAGATGTTCGCTTGGTCTGGGCTGCCCTCCGACCGCCCCGCCCCTCTGCTGCTCCTACCTCCACCTGCTGTACCGGGACGGCTGTGTTGTGCGCACCAGTGAGTGTACCAGACGCCTCATCACTAAAGTGCCCAACCGAGGTGAGTGTTTCTGCGATGGTGGAGGGTGTTGGTGACAGCAGTGGCGTTGTGTCGTGCTCTTCGTCCCACTCTGAGTCCATGGTATTTTGGGGTGGGGGTTCGTCTCCACCCATCCACTCTGAGTCACTGTCCGGTATTTCGTCTTCCTGGGCAGTGCTGTCCCGGGTAGTGGTGTCCCGGGTAGTGGTGTCCCGAGTAGTGGTGTCCCGGGTAGTAGTGTCCTGGGTAGTGATGTCCTGGGTAGTGGTGTCCTGGCTCGGATGTGACGGGGGCCTGTGGCTGCCCCCCTCGTCGCTGGGTGGTCGCTCCCGCTCGTGACGGGGGTGTCGTCTCCCTGTTGCTCCAGGTCTCTCCGTCTCCCGTGGCCTCCGAGGGGCATCCTGCGGGTGTCGCATGCTGGAGGGTGCGGGTCTCTCCGTCTCCCGTGGCCTCCGAGGGGCATCCTGCGGGCGGTCTGCATCTGCGGGGATGGGTGCCTGGACGTTTGGTCCTGCGATACACAATGAAGCATGCATGGTTAGACATCAGGCAGTGATCAGGTGATATGGGGGAGGGGGATATAGGGGAGGGGGGATCTGGGGACGGGCTGTCGGTGGCTCACTTGCTACTACGCCCCCGACCTCTGCATCAGCAACCTCCCGGTCGTCAGGTCCGCCAGCCAGTTCCAGGGCCCTTTCCTCGTGTTCGGTCAGTGGCCTCTCATCAGCGGGACCTCCTCCAGTCCTCACATGATCCCTATTGTTGTGTGCGCGCTTATCCTGTGGGGGGGGGGGGGGGTGGCAGGGGTAAAAGGCAACACTGTTAGGCAGGTATATGAATGCACGCCATCGGTTGCGCGTGCATTGCAGAGGTTAAGGTTAGGGCTGGATTCACTTGGGGATATGGGGGAGGGGGGATATGGGGGAGGGGGGATGTGGGGGAGGGGGGATATGGGGGAGGGGGGGATATGGGGAGGGGGATATGGGGGATAGGGGATATGGGGGAGGGGGGATATGGGGGATATGGGGGAGGGGGGATATGGGGGAGGGGGGATATGGGGGAGGGGGGATATGGGGGAGGGGGGATATGGGGGAGGGGGGATATGGGGGAGGGGGGATATGGGGAATGGGTTAAGGGGGATATGGGGGAGGGGGATATGGGGGAGGGGGGATATGGGGGAGGCTCACCCTGCCTGCTCTGACGAGGTCGTTCACCTTCTTGTGGCACTGGGTGCCTGTCCGTGGTGTTAGGGCCACAGCGGTGACGGCCTCTGCCACTTCCCTCCACAGACGCCGGCTGTGGCGTGGGGCAACTCTGCGGCCGTGCCCGGGATACAGGGCGTCCCTCCTCTGCTCCACCGCGTCCAGGAGCGCCTCCACATCGCGTGACTCGAACCTCGGGGCTGAGCGACGGCTAGCCATCCAGTCGGGTGTTGCGGTCGGGTGTTCCGGTCGGGTGGGGGGGAGCTGCGCGGCCTTATGAGCCGTCACGCCGTGCAGCGCGTATGACGCTGCACGGCGTGAACCACATGCCCTGCCAGAATTGGAGAGTTTTATAAAGCCCGATTACTTTTCAAGGTTAGTGTCTGTCTCAAGAAACTGCTTTTCTTGAATGAATTATTCAGTTGTGGTGGTGTTGCTCACACTTTCTACACTTAAAGCCACCTTGTTGCCATCCTCTTCTCAATCCTCAACAAGGTTGGATTTCTTAAACTAAAATGCCAGTTCAAGGACATAAAACAAATACAGACTTGGGTTAAGGGATGGTGTTAAACAATTTCAGCAGCAGCTATTAGCTATTATTCATCGTTTCATCTCTATAACAGTTTGTAGTTGTAACTTGAAAACTGCAATTTATTTTTAAATAGCATTTTGCAGCAAATGAGGGGGGAAAACTCTCTGCGGTGAATATATATCCAAGGGATCTGTGATTGATCATGCAAAAGGGAAATAAATAAATCATGCAAAGAATGAGATAGTTGCTCCTTTATTACATCTGAGCATTGAGGCACAATGGCTATGACTGGAAATGAATGGACATTAGAAGTGCCATCTTGCTTAAATGAGCCATGCAATGTCCTGTTACAAACTAAGTCAGAATTAGAATGTACCTCCAGACAATCACCTCCTTGAACTGAGAACCAACGATTATAATTTTTTTATCAACTAGAAAGAAAAGTAAGTGGTCTACAAACTCGGTATGGACTCTTTGTGGCCTTATAAAAACCTTAAAGAACAAAAGTGAAATCGAGGTGTGGTGAGGTGTAGGGAAGGAATTTGAGCTTTGGATCCCAGGTCACTGAAGGCATGGCCACAAATGGAGCAACTGAAATCAGGGATATTTAAGAGGCCAGAATTAGAATTTGGGGATGGAGGGAAATGGAGACATAGAGCGCGACAAGACCATGGAGGGACTTGAAGCCAAGGATCGGAATTTTAAAATTGAGGCACTGCTTATCTAGGAGCCAAGTACAGGGCTGATAGGTGAAAGGGGCTTGGTGTCAGTTAGGGCGTGTGCTGCAGAGATTTGGATGGCCTCAAGTCTACATGAGATAGAAAGTGGAAGATCAACCATAACTCATTGGAAGAGTCAAGTCTAGAGATGACAAAGCCAAAGTTGCTGGGGAGTAATCAAGTTCAGAAACCTTGACTGAATTTTTTCTCCTACCTCAATGTAGGAGAATGCTGGGCTGAACCTCCGAATGCCCTGCATCACCGGTGTAACTTTGCACTGGCGATTCATTGGAAAATTGTGTATCAGTTACATTACAACAGTCACATTAGTACTTCACTGGCTATAAGCATCTTGGGGACATTCTGAACACAGGAAAAGCATGATGAAAGCTCTTTTTTCTTGATTGCCTGAATTTTTTTGCCCATCAATGTTGACAGCCCTCCAGCTTCAACATCAAATTCAACAATTTCAGATCATAAACATTGCTCCCATTGAATTGGTTGGGCGTGTCTGGAAACGAATCTGCTGTTCATCTAATCGCTCTTGACTTCTGCCACATCACAGTCCTTCACTTTTTGTGCACAGCACCTAGGATTTTCTGCTATGTTGCTGGCCCAGAAGGAAAAAATATTTTGGACCAGAATTTTTTTGAGTCATAGGGCTGGATTCTCTGCCCCGCGATGCTGGAAATGCGAATCGCGATCGGGCGGAGAATTTGATGTCCAGCCAAAATTTGAGCTTCGTGGCAAACGTCAATTCAGACGCCATGCCCCGGTCCATCCCCAGCGGCGGAAATTAGGTTTCCTAGGAAATTAGGAAATTAGCGCCATGCAAAACAAACATTTGCAGGCATTTAAATGTGATTAGCGGGTTGGACGCTTCGTGGTCCGCCCCTCCGTGATGCTCCACCACTCTTAGGCGGAAGTCTCACGAGTGTGAATTACTACTAGTTTTTGCAAGCGGTGACTGGGCACCATTGCGGTGGAGGGGCAGCGGGTGGCTAAAAAACACTGAAAAATGGTTGAAACTGTTGGGCTTGCTAGGGGCCGGGGGCAGTAGCAGATAGTGACTTGCTGTCAAGTCCATGGACTCGGGGTGCACCCCTAGGGGTTGAGTGGTCTAGCTCAGACCACCATTGCTGCAGTCTGTCTTTTGAATGCACCCCTTTGGTGCTATTTACAGGCTCCTGGCTGTTCATTCTGCTGAGTGCTGCCTGTGTCCTTTGAATGCTCAGATGTTATCAGCCCACCCAGGCCACCGCTCTGGACACCATCATATCCCAGTGTATCATCAAGAGGATGGGCTTGGCCAAGTTCAATCAGAAGCCCACCAGCTATTGGCACTGCTCAGAAGCGCAGCCCCATTGCAGAGAAAGCAGGGGATCAGCAGAGCTCACCCAAACCAGAGAACACCTGCACCATGGCCTTTGGAGTCCGCCCTGGTTCTCTGCATCTCTCAGGGCAGGAACCTCATCAGTGACCCCACCCCACTGGATCACCAGTTGTCTCCTCCTGGTGAGGCTGGCAGTGCTGACTGCCTCTGCCTCCACCTCCGAGGCAGTACTCAGGAGGACAGCTTTGAGTCTGTGGCCCATCCAGGGGAAGAGGGTTTCCCTCCACTCCTCACTGACATGGAGCTGTGGGTCCACCTCGGACTCCCGACCTCGGGGGGCAGGTCTTCTGTGAGCCATCTTGGTGGCTGCAGTGCGCGTGGTAAGAGGAGCGCTTAAAAACAGCTCCAGATGTCAGGCTCTTTAGTGCTAACTCGGGCCCCAGCGGTTGGAACACCCGCTAGGCTGGGAATTGCTTAGAATTTGCACCGACAGAGTGCTGGTTCATTTGTATGACTCTCTGGCTCTCTTTATTGGCAGCATGGTAGCACAAGTGGATAGCACTGTGGCGTCACAGCACCAGGGTCCCAGGTTCGATTCAGCTGGATCACTGTCTGTGCGGAGTCTGCACGTTCTCCCAGTGTCTGCGCGGGTTTCCTCCGGGTGCTCCGGTTTCCTCCCACAGTCCAATGACATGCAGGTTAGGTGGATTAGCCTTGATAAATTGCCCTTAGTGACCAAAAAGATTAGTAGGGGTTATTGGGTGATGAGGTTGGGTTGGGAGTGAGGGCTTAAGCGGGTCGTTGCTGACTCGATGGGCCGAATGGCCTCCTTCTGCACTATGTTCTATGTTACCGAATAGCGCACCCAACGGGAACGCAAACCATACGCAACTCAGTCCCGGCATCAAGATTCAGACTCCCAAACGGAGAATCCTGTCAATGGAATCAGAGAGTTTCTAAAGCATGGAAAGATGCCCCTTTGCCCCACCGTGTCCACACCATCAAGCACCTATTTATTCTAATCCCTTTTTCCAGCACTTGATCTGCAGACTAAGCTATGACATTTCAAGTGCTCATCTAAATTGTATGATTCCAGCCGAGTGATCAGATTGAAGTGATGACTATTAGAAAACCCAATATTTATTTTACCTACTGTAATACAATTTCTACTTCCGAAAAAGTCTCCCACAACCGGCCCACGCTCGGGCCGGGGTATTTATGTCCCAACGGGCCCCTGGCTTAAGGGTGTAGCTCCACCCCCTCAAATGGGGAGATTATATTCAGGTGAGGCCACAGGGTCTCTAATGTTGCAGACGGTGTGGCCTCCGGTCAGGGCATAACATAAATACTTCTTAAATGCTGCGAGGGTTCCCGCCACTTCTACATTTTCAGGTAGTGAGTTCCAGATTCCCACCACCCTCTGGGTGAAAGGTTTTACCTCACATCTCGTATTTTATAGATTTTGCTGGTGTTCTATTTAATGGTATACTGGACCAGTTCCGACCTGTGTTCTAATTCTGAGTTTTTACTGGTGTTCTATTTTATTATATACAAAACCAGTTTGGACCTGTATACTTATTCCCCAATTTTTACTGGTGTCCCATTTTAAGATATGTAAGACTAGTTCGGACCAGTATTTTATTTCCACATTTTTACTATTTGATACACGATCAATTGCACAAAGACTAAAGTTGGGTATAACTGTGGCTTTATTACAGTCAGATGTGTGGCCTCCTGCTGCAGCTGACGAAATGGCAGGGCACTGGAGGTCATGCATATTTATACAGTTCTCCGTGGGTGGAGCCAGCCGGCAGGAGCTACGGCGAACCTGTAGTGCAGGTCCTACCTTAAATCTCCTATTACAGTGGTTCACCACATTCACCCCCTGATAAAAATGAGTCCGGCAGGGGTGACGTGAAACGATATACAATTAGTACAACTATGTACAGTGGTAGGGAAAGAAAAGTCAATGTTGACGGTCCGGAGTCCGTCAAAGTTTCAGTCGGTCCGGTGCTTTGGTGCTTCGTTGGGAGCGGCATAACGGTGGTGGCAAAGTCGGTGCTGGCAGTGGTGGAGGTGGCACCGATGGCGGTGGTGGCGGTGCTGATGCTGGCCAGTCATCGGGGAACTCCGGGAGCGTGCCGAAGTCCTCTTCGTCCTCTTGTGCGGAAAAGGGGAGGGTGGGTGGTCTGGTGGGGTCAATATTGGCGGCAGGTTGGGAGGTGGGGGGGGGGGTGGTGTTGGGGTGGAACCCGATGATGCCAGGTCCCTGAGTGAGACAGTATCTTGGCGGCCGTTGGGGAACTCAATGTAGGCATATTGAGGGTTGGCGTGGAGCAGGTGAACCCTGTCCACCAAGGGGTCCGCCTTGTGGAGTCGGACGTGCCTACGGAGAAGGACCGGTCCTGGAGCAGCGAGCCAAGTTGGGAGCGACACCCTGGATGTGGACTTCCTGGGGAAGGTAAAAACACGCTCATGGGGTGTGTGTTATTAGTGGCGGTTGCCCGTTTCCCCGGGGGTTGTAGCTGGTCGTCCTGCTGGAGGCTATACCCCTGCTGAGCAGGTACTGACACAGCTCATCGCTCATGAATGAGGATCCCCTGTCACTGTGGATGTAAGCGGGGAAACTGAACAGAGCGAAGATGGTGCTGAGGGCCTTGATGACGGTGGCAGACGTCATATCGGGGCATGGGATGGCGAAGGGGAATCTGGAGTACTCATCGACCACACTGAGAATGTACGTGTTACGGTCGGTGGAGGGGAGGGGCCCTTTGAAATCCACGCTGAGGCGTTCAAAGGGGCGGGAAGCCTTCACCAGGCGCGCACGGTCCGGCCGGTAGAAGTGCGGCTTGCACTCCGCACGGACCTGGCAGTCCCTGGTAACTGTCCTTACTTCCTCGACGGAGTAGGGCAGATTGCAAGCTTTGACCAGATGATACAATCGAGTGACCCCCGGGTGACAAAGGCTGTCGTATAGGGCCCCGAGTTGGTCCACTTGTGCGCTGGCACATGTACCTCGGGAGAGGGCGTCTGGGGGCTCGTTGCGTTTACCGGGGCGATACAAGATCTCATAATTATAGGTGGAGAGCTCGATTCTCCACCGCAAGATTTTATCATTTTTGATCTTGCCCCGCTGTGTGTTATTGAACATGAAGGCTACCGACCGTTGATCCGTAAGGAGAGTGAATCTCTTACCAGCCAGGTAATGCCTCCAATGCCGCACAGCTTCAACGATAGCTTGGGCCTCCTTCTCGACGGATGTGTGTCGAATTTCAGAGGCATGAAGGGTGCGGGAAAAGAATGCCACGGGTCTGCCTGCCTGGTTTAGAGTGGCGGCAAGGGCGACGTCTGAAGCGTCGCTTTCTACTTGGAAAGGCAGTGACTCGTCCACTGCGCGCATCCTGACCTTGGCGATGTCTGCTCTTATGCGAGCGAAAGCATGTTGTGCATCGGCCGCAAGGGGGAATTGGGTGGACTGAATGAGTGGGCGGGCCTTGTCCGCATAGTTTGGGACCCACTGAGCGTAGTAGGAAAAGAACCCCAGGCAGCGTTTGAGGGCCTTGAGGCAGTGGGGGAGGGGAAGTTCCATGAGGGGGAGGGGAAGTTCCATGAGGGGGCGCATGCGCTCGGGGTCGGGCCCAAGATGTCCGTCTTGGACTACATAGCCGAGAATGGCTAACCGGTCGTGCTGAACACACACTTCTCTTTGTTGTAGGTCAGGTTGAGAAGAGTGGCAGTGCAGAGGAATTTATCGAGGTTGGCATCGTGGTCCTGCTGGTCATGGCCGCAGATGGTGACATTATCTAAGTACGGAAAGGTGGCCCGCAAACCGTACTGGTCGACCATTCGGTCCATCTCTCTTTGGAAGACCGAGACCCCATTTGTGACACCGAAAGGGACCCTAAGGAAGTGGTAGAGGCGACCGTCCACCTTGAAGGCAGTGTATGGCCGGTCCGACTTCCGGATGGGGAGCTGGTGGTAGGCGGATTTCAGGTCAATTGTTGAGAAGACCCGGTACTGCGCAATCTGATTGACCATATCAGATATGCGTGGGAGGGGGTACGCGTCGAGGGGGTATGCGTTTACCGATTGATGGTCTGGCTGTAGTCCACGACCATCCTGTCTTTCTCCCCAGTTTTAACCACTACCACTTGGGCTCTCCAGGGGCTGTTGCTGGCCTCGATAATACCCTCCTTAAGCAGCCGCTGGACTTCGGACCTGATGAAGGTCTTGTCCAGGGTGCTGTACCGTCTGCTCCTAGTGGCAGCGGGCTTGCAATCCATAGTTAGTTTGGCAAAAAGGGAGGGGGGATCGACCTGGAGGGTCGCGAGGCCGCAAACGGTAAGGGAGGGTAAGGGCCCGCCGAATTTGAGGGTGAGGCTCTGGAGGTTGCACTGGAAGTCCAGGCCCAACAGGAGTGCAGCGCAGAGATTAGGAAGAACATAGAATAAATTCTACGCCCTGGACCGTGAGGGTGACTGTACAAAAACCTTGGATCGGAACGGAGTGGGATCCGGAGGCTAGGGAGATCCTTTGATTGGCAGGGTGGACCGCGAGGGAGCAGCATCTTACCATATCTGGGTGAACGAAGCTTTCGGTGCTCCCGGAGTCCAGCAGGCACGAGGTCGTGTGGCCGTTGATTTTAACCGTCGTCGACACGGTGGCCAGGTTGTGCGGGCGTGATTGGTCCAGCGTCATCGAAGCGAGCTGCGGGTAACCATCGGATGGTGAGCGTGTGCGGTTCCGATGTCGGTATGTCCAGAGACCCTGTGGGGGACAAGATGACGGCGCCCATGGTACGCACATTGCGGGGTCGGGACAAGATGGCGGCGCCCATGGTGCGCACATTGCGGGGTCGGGACAAGATGGCGGTGACCATGGTGCGCACATGGACCCGGGAGGAAAAGATGGCTGCTCCCATTGTGCATCTGACATGGGAGAGGGGGCGATAGCGGGTGCGATCGCAGCGACTGCCCTGGCCTGGCACACAGCCGCGAAGGGGCCCTTTTTACTGCAGGCTTTACAAACGGCAGAGCGGGCCAGGCAGTATTGCGAAGGCAGTGCCCCAGCTGAGGAGGTCGTCGGTGGGGTCCGGGAGGGGTAGGAAGGAGTAGAAGGGTGGGCAGCGTGGCGGGAGAGGTACGATTGTACGTTATGGGGTGTGACCGTCATGGAGAGCGCCAAGGTTTTCGTCTCCACCAGTTCGAGTATGGCCCCTTCCAGCAATCGTTCTCGGATGCGGTCCGACGCAATCCCCATCACGAAGGCATCGCGCATGAGGAGATTTGAGTGTTCGGCGGCCGTGACGGCCTGACAGTCACAGTCCCGGACGAGTGGAATTAGGGCCCGCCAGAAGTCTTCGATGGACTCACCAAGTAGTTGCGAGCGGGTGGCGAGTACATGCCTGGCGAAGAGCGTGTTCGTCTTCTGCGCGTAGTGTTCCTTAACGAGTTCCATTGTTTTTTTTGTGTAATTCGTGGCGTCTTGGATCAACGGGAACACGCTGAAGCTCAGTCTGGAGTACAGGACGTTTATCTTCTGAGCCTCCGTTGGCTCGGGGACCGCAGCCTTGATGTAGGCCTCGAAACATGCTAGCCAGTGAGTAAAGTCTTTCCTGGCGTCGGGCGAGTGCGGATCCAGCTGCAGGCGATCGGGCTTAATTCTGATATCCATTCTGTGGAAAATCTGACTGTAATAAATTGATGCACGATCAATTGCACAAAGACTAAAGTTGGGTACAACTGTGGCTTTATTACAGTCAGATGCGTGGCCTCCTGCTGCAGCTGTCGAAATGGCAGGGCACTGGAGGTCATGCGTATTTATACAGTTCTCCGTGGGCGGAGCCAGCCGGCAGGAGCTACCGGCGAACCTGTAGTGCAGGCCCTACCTTACATCTCCTATTACAGTGGTTCACCACTGTAATAATCCACAGGAGGCAGGGGTTCCGTCACTACACCAGTATTTATTTGTAATAACTATATACACGAGCAACTCCAAACAGTGCTGCTAGCATTCCAGTCAACTTAAGAGTCCCTCACAAAGCCTACACAGGTGCTTATATGGGCCCCCTCAATGCGCTATCATTGAGGGAGGTCATACTCCAATTGGCCAACCAATAATGCCAATTGGAGGTCATTACACCCCTCCCCCCCCAAGGTCCGAGGAATTCCTGCCAGCTGGCATTCCTCGGAGCTTCTTCCTGCTCCTCATGTCCGGGTCTGTCACCTCTGTGTCGTCCGCCGGGTTGTTCTCCGACGTGGGTGGTGTGTACCTTATAGGTGCCCGTCTTTTCCTTGACGACCTCCTTAGAAGTTCGTCTTCCTCCTCCTCGGGGAGAGGTGTCACGGTGGCCTCGTCGAGCGTGTCCATCTCCGACTCGGACGACTGGATGACGGGGTCTGGAGAAATTGCTCGAGGCTGGGGTATCTTTCCCGTCTGAGCTATCCCAGCTTGAGGCGGTCGTGCTTCGACTGCCTCCAGGTGTGGTTCCGCTGCCCTTATTTGGTCTAGGTGTTTCTTCAGCACCTTACCTCCTATCGAAACGTCATAGGATATGGGCCCTGTTTGCGTCTCTACCGTGCCTTTGACCCACGTTGGTCCATTCCCATAATTCTTGACCCAAACAGGTGCCCCCACCTGGAAATGTCTCTGCTGCCGACTTTTATCATGCCCCCTGCGTTGGACCTCCTGTTGTTTCTCCACTTTCCCCGTTAAATTTGGGAAAGGAGACTCAGCCTCGTTCACAGCCGCCTTCCCATTAAGAGTTCAGCTGGCGGTATGCCCGTTGTGGAATGCGGTATGGTCCTGTAATCAAACAGCCAGCGGGAGAGCTTTGTGTCCATTGACGCTGCCGGCTGCTTCTTGAGTCCCGCTTTTAGTGTCTGGACCGCTTTCTCTGCCAGGCCGTTGGACGCTGGATGCTAAGGGGCCGTTTTGATGTGGCGGACTCAGTTTCCCTTTAGGAATTTTCCAAATTCCCCACTTGTGAATGCCGTTCCGTTGTCCGACACCAATACCTCCGGAAGTCCATGTGTTGCAAACGAGGCCCTGAGCTTTTCAATTGTCGATGCTGTGCTTGCCGCGTTTACCTGGTGGACGTCCAACCATTTGGAGTGGGCGTCCACTATCACCAAAAACATTGAGCCCAGGCGGGTCCACGGTCTGCCTGGCCATTCCCACGGGTGCAATGGCGCAGCTGGTGGCACTCTTTGTCCCTGTTGGCACTTCTGGCACCGATGTACCAAGACTGCTATGTCTGTGTCCAATCCTGGCCACCAAACGTAGCTTCGAGCTAGCATCTTCATTTTAGATACCCCTGGGTGTCCGTGATGTAACTCGGTTAAGATTGCCTGATGGCCCTGAGCTGGGACTATTACCCGGGCTCCCCAAAATAGGATACCGTCTTCTATGGTTATTTGGTCCCTTCTGCTCCAGTATGGGTGCATTTGGGGCTCCACTGGTCTCTCCAGTTCCCCTGTTAGCAGTAAATGCTTTATCTTGGCTAAAACTGGGTCTTTTTGCGTCCACAATCAAATATGTTGTACGTCCACTGGTAGAGTGTCCAAAAAATTTAGAGTCATTACTGTCTCCTCTACTTTCGGTATTAGCGGCGGGGTATCTGGGAGGGGAAGTCTGCTCAAAGCATCTGCATTTGCTACTCGTGTTCCCGGTCTGTGCTCCAGAACGTATCTATACGCCGCCAGTAGCAACGCCCAGCGTTGGATTCTAGCTGATGCAATCGGGGGTATTGACTTGTCTTCTTTTAATAATCCTAATAACGGCTTACGGTCCGTCACTATGGTGAATTTCCGCCCGTACAGATACTGGTGAAATTGTTTTACTGCAAATATCACCGCCAGTCCTTCCTTCTCGATTTGGGCGTACTTTCTCTCAGCCATCGCCAAGGTCCTCGAAGCATCGGCTATTGGCCGTTCTTCCCCATTCCTTCCTCTATGGGCTAAGACGGCTCCTACCCCGTAAGGTGATGCGTCACACGTGACCACCAACTCCTTCCTTGGGTCATAATGCTCTAGGATATTTTCGGATGACAGCTGTTCCTTAATGTCCCTAAATGCTCGGTTTTGGCGGGCGGACCATTTCCATTCTTGTCCCTTTTTTAGTAGCTGGTGGAGGGTTTCTAGGATGGACGCCCTATTTTCAATAAATTTGCCATAATAGGTTACCAACACTAGAAATGATCGTAGCTCCTGGACCGTGGTGGGAGCTGGGGCTGCTTTTATTGCCCTTACTCGGTCTTCCAATGGGTGTAAGCCCGACTCGTCTACTTTATATCCCAGGTACGTCACTTGTGGGGACAGAAAAACACATTTTTCTATTTTCAGCCGTACGCCTGCCTTTGCGAAACACCTGAGCACTTCCTCCAGGTTCCTTAAGTGTTCCCTGTTTGTCCTACCCGTGATTAAGACAGCGTCCAAATAAATTGCCACCTGCGGTAGTCCCTGCGGAATATTTTCCATCGTACGCTGGAATATAGCGCAGGCTGATGACACTCCGAAAGGTAGTCTAGTATAACGAAAAAGTCCCTTCAGGGTGTTGATCGTAGCGAAGTTCTGGGAGTCCTTGTCCAGTTTTAACTGCAGGTAGGCGTGTTTCATGTCCAGTTTAGTGAACAAAAGCCCACCTGCCAATTTGGCATATAGGTCGTCTATTGTCGGGATCGGTTATTTGTCCAGCAGTGAGTATTTGTTTACCGTCTGTTTGAAATCTCCACAGAGACGTATTGAGCCGCCTGGCTTCAAAACTGGTGCCACCGGCGCTGCCCATTCCGAGAACTTTACTGGTCTGATAATGCCGTCGCGCCGTAACCTTTCTATTTCGACATCTACTTTCTTCCTTAATGCAAAAGGTACCGGCCTGGCCTTACAAAATTTCGGAAGGGTTTCTGGGTCCACGTGCAAAGTTGCTTTGGCGCCTATAATTTCCCCCAAACCTTCTTGGAAGACCTCCAGGTATTTTTGGAGTACTCCACTCAACTGCCCGCTTCCACTCTGGAAAATTTTCATCCAATCTAATTTTAGGTCTTTCAGCCAGTTCCGTCCTATTAAGTTTGGTCCGGCCCTCTACTATCGTCAACGGTAATCTGAGCAATTGTTTGTCATATTCCACGGGTACATGAGTCGTGCCTAGAACTTCCAGGCGTTCCCCCGTGTAGGTTTTAAGTTTCGTCGATGTTTTTGTTAGGGTTAGTGGCTGGAGTCCTTCTTGATTTTTTAAAATGCTGCCACTCCCATTACTGATACGGCCGCACCCATGTCTATTTCCATTATTGTCGGCCGACCGTTCACCCGTGGGGTAATCTTAATAGGTTCTGCTTTCTTCGTCGTAATATTATATAACTGTTCCCCTTCAGAGGAGGATGGGGCGTCTAGGTTGTGTACTTCCCTACATCCCCACCTGCTATTCCTCTTTTGCCACCTCCTTCTAGGGTTTCTGTCGCTGTTACCCCACTCTGTCTGGTGCCAGAAACGGTCCTTCTCTGTTGGGGGAGCCTCAGCCGGTAGTTCCCTCTGTCTCCAGTTAGTCCTAGCAGACTTGGGGGCAGTTCTGGGGTTTTCCTTTGGCCCTCTATTCCTCAGGCTTTTCCTGAGGGCGGCTATCTGGTAGCTGGACCCGTTGTGGTAGTCCATCTCACAGTTATCTACCTCCATTGGCGTGCCCTGTAGTTCCTGTGCCCCACTTGCTGCCTTTTCTAGGGACAGTGCGAGCTGTAACGCCTGCCTGCAGTCTAGCTGCGTTTCCGCCAACAGGCGCTTCTGTATTGTGAGGTCGTTTAGGCCACACACTAACCGGTCCCGAAGCATTTCATTTAGCGTCGGGCCGAACTCACATTTTTCCGCCAGCCTTCTCAGGCGGGTCAAGAAATTTGTGACGGACTCTCAGTCTTCCCGCTTCGTTGTGTAGAATCTGTACCTACGCAAAATGAGGGGTGGTTTTGGGTCATAGTGCTCTTCCACCAATTTCGTTAATTCTTGGAAAGATATCGTGTCCGGCGTATCGGGATAAGTTAGACTACGTATAATGGCGAAGGCTGAGGGTCCGCACGCCGACAGCAGTATAACCCGTTTCCTTCTGTCCTCCGTTATCTCATTGGCCTGGAAGAAGTAACACATTCTCTCCACATACTGGGACCAGTCCTCAATATTCGGGTCGAATGCATCTAACCTCCCAAAAAACGGCATTTTTGAAATAGCAAGGCTTACCCTCCGAGTGCGGCAGCTGGTCTCCGCAAGGTTCTTTGTTTACCTCGTCGCCACTGTAATAATCCACAGGAGGCAGGGGTTCCGTCACAACACCAGTATTTATTTGCAATAACTATATACAAGAGCAGCTCCAAACAGTGCTGCTAGCATTCCAGTCAACTAAAGAGTCCCTCACAAAGCCTACACAGGTGCTTATATGGGCCCCCTCAATGAGCTATCATTGAGGGAGCTCATACTCCAATTGGCCAACCAATAATGCCAATTGGAGGTCATTACAACCACACTATTTTTTCCTGCTGGGCACTGTGTGGACAGGATCCGGTGGACATGATTCGATGCACGGGTCAGGAAAATTTGGAGGGCTGTTCAAAGTCAGTGGGAGGGATTCCCTGGACGGCAGCTGCTTTTTCCTACGTGACGTGTTCCCGCCGGCATTGAGATTCTCTGTTTCCGCAGCCGTCAGAAAACCCGCGGGTATGGGTGCTCTGCCAGCGGAACGGAGGATCCCGCAGAAAATCTCCCAAATGTTCCCGTCCTTGACTGGGACAATGACTAATGGTGGCAGGACCAGAATATCCCAGCCTGTGTGTGGCCCCTAGCAGTGCCACAGAGACACAGGGGAAGTTCCAGCCAGTATATTTTTGTACAGGTGTTTGAGTAGCCTTCCCCTTTACTTTTGTGCACTCTTTGTTCTTTTTGTGCTTGTAACTAAAAAGACAGACAGAGGGTTCGATCCTAGGTCACCATCAGCATCCCCAGTGACTAGCCGTCAGGATGAATTAATGACCCAATAGGCATTCGCTCTTCCAGGAAACTCCACAGACTCTGTTCTACATCTCCCAACCAGACAGACTCCAGATCAGAATCTGAATGAAGTAAGCCGCCTATCTGGGTCCATTCTTGATCTGTGACATTAAACATTGGCTCAGTGCCATCACACTGACTGTGTTAATAATTCAAATATAAAAACGCAAGACATATCTTTTTCTACGCATGGTCCTCATCACTGCTATCGGAAAGACAGAGATGATGTAATCAATTATCACACTACTTGGGCAAAGCACATCTATTCTCCATCCTGAAATACTGCTGCTTTGGTGTGTGCTAGCTCAGAGATCACTCGTCTATTGTTTAAGGTGACAGTAGGCGTATTTGGACACTGGCTCACTGAAGCTGCACAAGATTGTTTTATGTTGTTCTTGCCAATCTGAAAACAAAATGCACATTTGGCATTGTTCTTCATTGAGAAGTTTGGGAAAAGAGGATGAATATTTAATGCAGAGTGGTGAGCAAATGTAAATGATTTAATACATGAAAAAATCTGAGCGGAAGTGTTCACAGCATTGCATTACCCTCCATCTCTCTGCTAGCCTAGCTCTGGCTGACTGGCAACTTGTTGCAATATTTTGGACAGGAGACAGATTGATTCATTGGCTACAACATGGAATAATTGCAAGCATATCAGCTCGAGAGGGACTTGAAACAAATACTGTATGCTAGCAATGAAAATATTTGCAAATTAAAGTTCAGATATCATAAATGCTGAGATTCAGTTACTATCAATAATGTAATAAGAACTGTACAGTGTTAATTCCAACATTTGGAAGAAGATTAATTTTTAATTTTTGTTACAAATGGTTTTAATAATCTGCTACAAGGTGTGGGTGTAGTTGTTAGCTGAAGGACATTGTGGCATTTGGCTTTCATCGTAGTGGAATATTTAATTACTTTGATCACACAAATATGTATTATAAAGGTGTTATATAAATATGAGTTATTGCTGTTGCTAACTTTTCAGACATCACTCATGATCATTGCTAATTTAACATCCAGCACTGAATGAGCAGAAACTTCCCCCAATTAAATATTTGGAGGGCTGAAGCCATTTGTTTTCAGTCACTGCCCTAAACTTCGTTCTCCAGTTATCAACTACTTTCCTCTCCTCTCCCCATGCCACCTGCCTAAGATTAAACCGGACTGTTCACAATCTTGTCATCGTATTTGATCCCGAGATGAGCTTCTAGCGATCTATTTGTTCCATCACTAAGTCATATATTACCATTCGCGTAACATCACCTAATTTTGCCCCTGCCTCAGCTCATCTAAACTCTCATTCACACATTTTTACCTTTAGATTTGACTATTTGTTGTGGCTGAAGGAGAGGCCTCCACATGCAGCCAGACAGGATATAACGAGGTTTATTCTACTACTCCTCAGGACTGTACTCTCTCACCCTCCACTCCCCCTCAGGGTCCTCTTCTCTGAGCTGCTCCCAGACCAGGGTTTACATCCTGTGAGGGATTCTCCAATTGGGAGGAAGCTCCGCCCCCCTAGTCACCTGGGTAGCTCATACTCTGAGGTACATGCAGGCTGTGTTTCTCTGAGCTCCTGCTGCTTCTGGCTGTAACCCTGGTGTGTTATTCTGCATGCTGGCTGCCTTTTTTTCGACTTTGAAGTCTGAACTACGGCAAGGGAGAACGGTGCTATGACTAGTTCGATGGAGGGGAAGAGGAGCCTGTTGCTGCTGCCAGTTGCTTGCAAGGGGGAGGGAGAGGAGAGAG
Source organism: Scyliorhinus torazame (assembly GCF_047496885.1). Taxonomy (NCBI): domain Eukaryota; kingdom Metazoa; phylum Chordata; class Chondrichthyes; order Carcharhiniformes; family Scyliorhinidae; genus Scyliorhinus; species Scyliorhinus torazame. The sequence continues at coordinate 125,597,464 of NC_092709.1, forward strand.
CTTGCCTGCCTGCAGCTGCAACGCCTGGGACTTGTACTTGTTATTGGCTACCATGAATGGTGGGGGCTTTGCCTTGTACTTAATTGTTTGTTGGATTTCTTTTGCGAATACTTTGTAGTTTGTCTTTTTTTTTGTAAAGGGAGTTCTCTCTCTCTTCCATCATGCCCCGTGTCAGTGTGTCCTTTTCCGGTGGTCTGGGCTGCTCATATGGGCACCCATATGGGGCTACCGTTGGGAGGAGTAGGGGGAGAGGTGGCCGTATGCTGGCTTTAGCGTTGGTGGTTTGTTGAACTGTACCCCCTCTTGGGAAGGGAGGGGGTGTTCTGTCTCCCTCTTACACCGTGCCCTGCACCGGTGTGTCCTTTTCCTGCTTGTTTGGGTGCCTTTCTGCCGATGTGGGGCTGCCGTTGGGGCCGAGGGGGGTGGGGTGGGGTGGTGGGTGTGTGCTGGCTTGAGAGCTGGTGGTTTTTTTTGTGTGTCTTGTAAATGCTTTTAGCATATTATTGATTTTCGTGCAGTTTTAGCATATTGCTGTCTCTTTTGTATTCTTGAGTTGTCAATAAACTTAAGGGCCGGGATTCTCTACTATCGGGCGGGGGGGGGGGGGGCCGTACCGGCGCCGAGGAGTGGCGTGAACCACTCTGGTGTTGGGCCGCCCGGAAGGTGTGGAATCCTCCATACCTTCAGGGGCTAGGCCGGCACCGGCGGGGTTGGCGCCACGCCAACCGCCGCCAAAGGGCCTCTGCCGGCCGGTGCGAGTTGGCGCATGCGCGGGAGCGCCAGCGTGTGCTGGCGCCATCCCAGAGCATGCGCAGGGGGGCCATGGCGGACCATTACAGCGGCCGGCGCAGAGGGAAAGAGTGCCCCCACGGCACAGACCCGCCCATGGATCGGTGGGCCCCGATCGCGGGCCAGGTCACCGTGGGCCCCCCCCCCGGGGCCAGATGCCCCCGCGCCCCCCCACCCCTGAGGACTCCGCAGAGCCAGGTCCCGGCGGTAAGGACCTTGTTTGATTTACGCCGGCGGGACAGGCCGAAAATGGGCGGCCACTCGGTCCATCGCGAGGCGGAGAATCGCCGGGGGGGGGGCCACTGCCAATGGCCCCGACTGGGGGGGGGGGGGCCACTGCCAATGGCCCCGACTGGCGCAACACGATTTCCCCCCACGCCGAGAAACCGGCGCCGGAGAATCCGGCAGCCGGCGGCGGGGCGGGATTCACGCCGCTCCGCGCTGATTCTCTGGCCCAGCGGGGGGTCGAAGAATCCCGCCCAAGATATTTGTCGGAGTGGAATCCATACAATGCAGGTGCGAGCTCCTTTAGGGGTCATAACACTCCTCCCCAAGTCAGGAGAAATGTCCATTTGTTCTGGTGGCAGATCCCTCGATCGCTTGGACAGTGGTCGGGGGCCCAGTAGCTGCAGAGCCGACCCAGTAGACATGTAGCGAACTGGAGAATGTCGCTTCGCGAAGAGCAGCAAAGTTGTGGCTGTTCGGCCGGTGCGGCACCGGTACGTGGTCATCTGTCGGCCCAGTGCCCATGCCTGATCGTTGTCGCCATCACTGGGTCGACCTGTGGGTGCAGCAGTCATCTCAGCTTCCTGACTTCCAACGGCCAGCGGGTACAGTGAGAGAGGGTCCGATCTTGCTGGGGACACAGGGACCCCCATCGGCGGCACGGAGAGTGGCATCCAGATCTGGAGTGGGGTCTCTGGGTGTTGTCCCATCAACGAATGTGGTCCAGGTGGCGATGTGCTTCATTTTTCTGGGCCTAGACGTGCAGGACACTGGTCCGGTTGTGCGTACGACCACGCCTGGGATCCATGTGGGTCCCAACCCAAACTTTTGGTGGTAGATTGCATTGCCTGTTTCAAAGGTGCAGATCTTTGGGCCCCGACCTGAGTCCCTTCTGGAGTGGTCCTGGTGCTGATGAACCTGCACCACAATGTCCTGGAGGACTAGACTGAGGCAAGTCCTGAGCCATCACCCTATGTGTAATTCTGCGGGCGCAGTCCCGGTCGTGGCATTGTGTGGTAACTAAAAAAGAAATGCAACAACCGCATCTCCCAGGATCGTGTGGGCACATTTTCATTGCCCGCTTAAAGGTTAGGACCACCCATTCGGCCAACCCGTTTGAGGCTGGGTGGTATTGGGCTGTACGTACATGTCGGATGCCCTTTGGAGCCATGAACATCGTAAACTCCTGCTAGTGAATGCCGTTCTGTTGTCAGGTACCAGGACTTCAGGCAACCTGTGCATGCTGAAGATGCTCCCTATAGTCTGTCCACGATGGCTTGTGTGGTTGCAGTGGGAACATGGTACCTCCAGCATCTTAGAGTGTGCGTCCACGAGTATGAGGAATGTGGCCCCCTGGAACAGACTGGCAAAGTCTATGTGGACCCGTGACCACTGCTTTCCAGGCCACTCCCAAGGGTGCATCGTGGCTGCTGGAGGGGCTTTTTGATGCTCCTGCCATGGAGTGCAGATGTGGGCCTCCTTCATGATCTCAGTCTAATCCAGGCTACCAAATATAACTGCGGACCAGCATTTTCGTTTTGACCACCCTCGATATCCGTTGTGAGGTTGACCAATAAAGATGCGCGACCCTGTTCGAGCACAACCACCCACATCCCCACAAGAGGACGCTGTACTCAACACTGATCTCTGGCAGATTCGAGGTGTAGGCCTTCAGTTCATCCGGCCGTTCCCTGTGCTGAGCTCCCTACTGGACCATGTGCTGGACGCGTGACAATCTCGGGTCCATCTGGGACCATTCCTTAATGCAGGCTGTTGTCACCGGCATGGTGTCAAAGGAATGGAGGGCGGCTATCACCTCCGCTGCCGCGTCGAGTGCTGGCGGCTTTGTGGAGAGGGGCAGATGGCTTAACGCATCTGCATGCAGAATCCTTGTGCCCGGACGATGTTCAAGTTCGTAAGCAGCGAGCAGCAACGCCCATCACTGAACCCGGACAGACGCGATCCGCGAGATCACTCGATCTTCTTTAAACAACACCAGCTCCTGGAGCCCTTGTTCAGCGCACTCCTGGGAAAGCGCCATGTCTATAGCCCGCTGGAGGGCTGGGGTGACTCCATCAGCAGCTTCCGCTGCGTCTCCCGGTCCCGCATTCCACAAACGAAGCAGTCTCGTAGGGATGCAGCCAAGGATGCTATGAACCCGCAGGGGGTGGCGAGACTCTGTAGGCCCACCAAATATTCCTGGTTCGACTCTGTTGGGGCCGGCAAAACCTTATGACACCGGTACCAGCGGACCATTTTAGGGGGCTGCAGATTCAGCTAATGGCTGACCAGATTGACCAATGTATTAGCATAGAGTTTACAGTGCAGAAGGAGGCCATTTGGCCCATCGAGTCTGCACCAGCACTTGGAAAGAGCATCCTACTTAACCCCACACCTCCACCGTCACCCAATAATCCCACCTAATCTTTTGGATACTGAGGACAATTTATCATGGCCAAACCATCTAACCCACACATGTTTGGACTGTGGGAGGAAACCGGAGCACCCGGAGGAAACCCACGCAGACATGGGGAGAAGGTGCAGACGCCACACAGACAGTGACCCGAGGCCGTAATTGAACCCGGGACCCTGATGCTATGAGGCAGCAGTGCTACACTGTGCCGCCGTGTCGCCCCATGCTAGTTTTTCGGGTTTGTCTGGGTAAGCAAGGTTCTTAATCAAGGTACAGTAGGGCCACCGATGGCAGTCAGCAAAATCATAGACTGCAGCTCACTGTTCGGGATTGGTTTGAAAAAACAGTTGCATCTTTTCCACATACTGGGCCCAATCATCAGTATTAGTGTCAAAGGTTTCAAGCTTACCAATGAGCGCCATTGGTTTGTCTGGCTGAGGCCTCACCAAGCCCCGTGGAAGTAGGGTGGAAGTGCAGAGTCATGTGCTTGCGGCACCTCCACTGATCCTCGTCGCCAGTGTTGTGACCGAAAGTAAGGACTCCACACTTAACTAGACAGGCAGGATTCAACTAGGTTCATTCTATTACTCCTCAATACAATACTCTCTCATTTGCCACACCCCCTGAGGGTCCTCTTCCCCGATCTAACCTAGGCCAGGATTTATATCCTGTGGGGGTCCTCCAATTGGGAGGAAGCTCTGCTCACTACTCACCTGGGGAGCTCATATTCCACGGTATAGGAGAGGAATCTATTACAATGCAGATGTGAGCCCCTTTGGGGGTCATAACACTATTCCTGCACACTCCTTGCTGGTTTCCCACCATAAAATTGAGGGCATCCAAAACTCTGCTGCCATGTCTTCATGGAGATCAAGTCCCATTCATCCATCACCTCTCTGTTTGCTGACTTTCATTGGTTCCCAGTCAACCATTTCCTAGATTTTCAAATTCTCATCCTTGCTTTTGAATCCTTACGTGGCCTTACCGTTCGTTTCTCTGGAAACTCCTCCAACCCATAACCCTTCGAAGTATCTGTGCTCAATTAATTCTGGCCTCTCGAGCATCACCAATCTTAGTCGCCTCACCACTGGTGGCCATACTTTCAGCTGCCTGGGCCCTAAACTCTGGAATTTTCTCCCTCTAACTCTCAGCCTCTCCAGCTCTCTTGCCTCTTTAAAGACACTCCTTAAAACCTCTCTTTGACAAGTCTTATCTGAGCTAATATCACTTGATGAGGTGCAGTGTCATATTTTGTTTGATAATCTCCTTGCAAAGCACTTTGGTCATTTTACTATGTTAAAGCCGCTGTATAAATAGAAGTTGTTGTTGGTGGTGTTGATACACAGATCTTTACTTTTATACAGATCTACTATCATCTAACTAGTTTTTACATAAATGTGTGAACTGGGGTAAGCTGGTACCTTATTCAAGTATCTGGATTGGATTCATCAGACGGTATCATCATAAGCAGGGGAGAGATTATGATTTAGAATAATTCAGGGGCCATATGTCCATGTTTTACTGAAATCAGCAAATGTAAGGCACTGTGTTTTGTGCAAACTGTTTTAATTATCTTGTTAACAGTGTGAAATATCGCTCAAACCAGCAGCGGTAAGAGAACTTAGCATTACAAATTCAGTTTTACATTAGGATCAAACTAACCCAACCTTTGATTATGTTTTTACCCTTCATAACAGTTTCTGAGTAGAATTGAGGCCTCGGTAATGTTATACAATTACTGAATTATAACTCCTTGTTACTGCACCTATCAACAAATAAATGGCAAAAGATGACTGACAACATATATTCATGTTTTGTTTTGTAATCTTATTGACTAACGACTGAGTGTACAAGAAATTGTGCTCTGAGATTCATTACAGATTAAAATCAAATAGTATCGGATGTATCCGGAGCTCATTCTTGATACATAATTTCAGGTTTGAAACATGTGAAAAGACAATGATTTCCTAAGATATCTTACTGTTATAAAAGTAAATGCATTACTGACAGACAATGATTTTTTAAAAATCCATAACCCAGGAGTGGCTTCATACTGTGGGCAGATTTACAATTTGCTTAGCCCTTTGGCTGCTGCCAACATTGGCACTCTGTTCTCTTGAGGAGTATCCTGTTTGTACTGAAAGATACAGGCCTGTAATCTGAGCCCCACTATCCAATTTATGCAAGTGGATTAAGTGGAACTGCGAATAAACTCTGTGAAAGTACTAAAGCAGTCCCTTTAATTGAAACCGGACACTTGTGCACATCAAAGTATACACCGCAATAATATTTTGCCTTCAGCCTGCAATATGAAGAAGCAGATCACCCGCTCCTTTTGGAAGCCATCTGACTCTCATTCTAACGCTGGAATGATAATTGGACTGGCTCTATGATGGATGTGTGGTGATTTTGCCCAATGTATGCAAATACAGAGTGGACATAAAAATGAAACCTTTTAAAACAATTTTCCCCACGCTAAAGTCAGGGCCTACAAGTAATATTATTAAAGAACAGGGACAAGATTGGGCTAAATGCAACAGCTGTGAGTGAGTCAGAAAGGTGGGAGGATCTGTTTTTGAAAAGTTCCATGACTAATTTGTGCTGACAGTGCATCCAACCTATCATCAGAACACAACCTAGACCTTGAAATTTGGTAGCATCTATTTCTGGGCACGTTACCCACAGAGCACTAACAGCCCACATTCAAATGGGGAAATCTGAATTGCCCAGGACTTTGGGGCTTGGACCACATTATCATGTATTAAAAAAACACTGGTAGGGACCTGAACAAGTTCATCAATGTTCAGATAAATTGATGGGCAAGATCTTAGGTATCTAGAGGTGGCTGGATCTCGGAGTATTTGGAGATAGCAGGTGAGAAAAGAACATCATGGGGAGCCGACAGAATTGTTGGGGAGGGGGATGCAGAAATGGGGTTGGGGCACTAGATGGTCCGGACCAGGGCTCTGTGGATGGGCCTGGAGATTGGAGGTGGGAGTGAGGTCGCAGATCTTGGAACTTGGAGCAGTGGTGCTTAAGGTGAGCACTAACCTTTCCTTCCTTCCATGCTGCCTACTGTCGGTCTGCGAGAAGGTCTGAGACACAAACCCAAAGTTGTAAGAAGAAGCAGAAACAGGTCTCTTTAGGTCTCTTATTGAGACATATTAATGTTCTAACTTGTGCTTCTGACATGGAAGCGTGTCTCTTGTCTAGCCTTTACCAAAATGGTATCTAACACGGTCTACACCAGAATTATCCGCATGCAGCATGGATGCTACTTTGAGCACAAAACAGAACCCAGAACAGCAAAACCTCCTGGGGCTACAGAGCTGAATTTCCAGGGTCTCTTCTTGAGTTGGGAAATAAATTGTTTCATAAGTTCATAAGACTAGAATTAGGCCATTTGGCCCATCGAGTCTGCTCCGTCATTCGATCAAGGCTGATCTCATCCTGGCGTTAACTCCACCATCCTACCATAACCCTGATATACCCTCAATTATGACATGAGAGAGTGTACTCGCAAAACGAAGGCTTTAATAAACAGAGAACTTCGCCAGCCAGGGAGATGAGTGCTCACTGAGCGCCGCCCACAGGACGTCACCTTATATCCGGCCCCTGGGAGGTGGAGCCGGAGGCGGAGTCCCCCAGGGTTCCAAATCCGGTCTTAAAGGGACATTACATTCATGATCTTAAAGGCACATTACCCATTCATCACAAACCCTTCAACCCATTACCAATTAAAAATCTATCTAACTATGTTTCAGGCAATTTGCTGTGATCCATTTCAAGATGAACCATCCTGCTGTTGTCACGTGGTATAGGTAAACAAAGCTTCATCTGACTTTCATACCTGGGCTTGTCCTGAATGGCCAGCTACACAAGGTCATCCAGGGTCAGGAGAGAAAGAGAAATGGAGGGAGAGTCTGTTCCTGTCTGCTTTCTGGCTTAATTAAGAAACAGCACTAGTCCCATGCTCCTGCTCATCCAGCTGACAAAGGACAGATGCTGCCCCCCAATGGCTTAGTGGGCATGTTACGGAGACACACAGGCCAAAACAAGCCGAGGATTGATCCTGGGTCTGTGGTGACTTAACAAATATCGGCTGGTGCTGCTGTTTCCGTTTCTGTTTCCATGAGAAAAGAAAATCTGTTAGACTACGCCTGGGCACCATCCAGTGCACCACACTGAACAACACCAGTGTGCAGACACGATGTGTTCCACGATTAAACAGACAGTCAATGCTCACACCCTGGACTCACACGTGAAGGATAATCAGAAATGCCGGAGGACTGAATATTGACATCACATGTTCCAGCATATTCAACAGAGGGTGGGAGAAGAGACGAGATGAATGAGCAGAAAAACCTCAACAAAGCATATAAAGGAAAATCTCCTAAAGATATATTTTAAAAATGTTTCCAATTAAGAGGCAATTTAGCATCGCCAATCCACTTATTCTGCAATCTTTGGTTTGTGGGGGTGATACCCACACAGAGACGAGGGGAATCTGGAAACTGCACATGGGCGCGGTGACCCGGGGCCGGGATCAAACCCGGGTCTTCGGCGCCGTGAGGCAGCAGTGCTAACCACTATGCCATTGTGGCGGCCAAAACCTCTAAAGACAAGCATGAATTTGCCATTATGTATAATGCATTAGATTGTCTCTGTCTCAATTCCAAAGAGATTGTGGCTCACTCCATAATACTGAACAATCATACTTGTTAGCGAGTGATAACTGAAGATGATAAACTTGCAAGTAACTTTTGTTCGTTGGGCTAGCAAGGAAATTTTACTGATCTCTGAGACTGGCCTCAAAAAAATCCAAATTCAAAGATTCCTAATTTCAAAAACCTACCCAAATCCGAGCTGCCGGCAAACAACTGATGCATCCCGGTTGTCCCAGTTCTTCTGGCATATTAGTCCCCATACTCCATTCACGTAAACCTCCACTCTACCTTCACGTTGATTTTCACCTCCTTGCAATCTGACTAAACCTGTTAAAATAAAATATTCATAAATGTTTGAAATCACAACATCAAAAGTCAACCATGATGGGAGGCACAAGCATTGACTTGGTCAAAACAAGAAGGTGAAAAGCATGTTTTTACCCCATTCTGATAAATCTACAAGAGTGCAGATCATTCCTAAAGAGTAACTATCAAAACTGGCATTTCTTCAGTGAAAAATGAGTAAGCACCACCGAATCACAATGTATATGCACACATTTCTGAAGCTGCTCATTAAATATTTGATCACCATAACTTTCAGGGGTAAAAGAAAGTCCGAGAAAGTTGTACTGTGCAATTGTGGTGGCATAGCTCTGCAATCGCTGGTAAATACCATCATGAAGTGTAGAGATCCCTGAGTATCTTTTGGCAGGATAGGGTAGACCCCCTTCTCTCCACCATACTTAAGAAGGCAAAAAACACAGCAGTAGCCAAATATCAATCATTCTTTATGCCTTGGAGGGCCCAGCATGAGGTTCAAAAGCAAATGCTTAACTTAAAATTAAGAAGCAGAATATACAAATCTTCTTGGAAAATAAAGGAAGAATTTATTTTTATAATGCTCTTTTTAACAAATGATGCCATTCCAAAACACTTCACAGCCATCATATTGGGCACGATTTATCGTGCCTGACTTGGTGTTGGGACGAGGCCGTTGAATCTCATGAGAGGCCTCTCGAGAGATTTGTGACGCTTGAAACACCTCTCCAGATTTAACAAAATCTCGCGAGACATGGCAATCTGAATCTCACCCACACTGGATGTCATCCAGATCTGCATATTTAAATGAGCCATTAGGTGGTCTCCAGTTCTCCCAAAAAACCCCTCCTGATACCGGTGCATCTCAAGGACAGTGGGCAGAAACAGGTGGCATGGTAATGCCTGTGACACTAGTAAGTCGACCAAGGCCCTCCAGTACCAGGCCCTCCAGAGGACATCCGTCAAGGGCGTCAAAGGCCACAGGGGCGCAGAAAGCAGCAGGCTGCCTCCACCTCTGACGTGGATCCTGGGGATCCAGCCAGACTCAGTATCAGACCACAGAAGATCAAGAAGAGTGAGGAACACTAAGTGGGCACTGTCACATTAAAATGTCCACTATTAAACCATTTCACGCCATGTGAAGTCTCCGTCACTTTAATCTTCACAGTGGCCCTTCCTACATCCCAGCCCCTGTTGCCCTCAGCTCACCCCAACCCCCCACACCCCGGGCACAGACGTCTAAGGTCAAAAGCCCCGATGCAGACTCTATCATGAGGATGGGTGTGAGAGCAGTGTCAGCAGAAAGACAGGAGTCAGACTTTACCAGAAACTGAGGAGCACCAGAGCTTTCCTCACAATGAGTGGTCTCTCCTGCCTTGTATAGTTACCCGCTGGCAGTGCCAACACAGGCCCACACCCTGCAGTGATGTCACATCGACCCTTGGAGGGGGGAACAGGATGGTTGGAGAAGGGGCGGTGTGATGGGTGTGGAAGGGGATAGAGGGGAGGAAATGGTGGGGGGAAGATATAGTAAGGTGCTGAGGAAATGGGGGAGGAAATGGGGAAAAGGAAAATGGAGGAGGGCGGTGTTTAGCTGGCAGACACAGCCTTTTCCTAGGAGAATCTAGAGGCGATGAGGATCTCCCTGGTCCTCCTTGCATGTCTGACCCTCATTGCAGCTTGTACTCCATCCTTCGGCTCTTCCTCGTGCTCTTCCTTCAGTCCCTCCTGGTCCAGATCCACCTCCACCCCCTCCTCCTTCTCCAGAATGTCGCTCCGCTGCTGTGCCAGATTTTGGTGGGCTCAACAGACCCCACAAAGCGAGAGACCCTCTGTGGGGTGAACTGCAGGGCACCGCCAGACTGCTCAAGGCATTGGAACCACATTTTGAGCAGCTCTTTGAACTGCTCAAGAACAGAACAGGTGGGAACATGGGCCTCATTATATCAGGTCTGCACCTCGGTCTCAGGCCTCCACACCATCAGCCATGTCCTCAACGGATATCCCTTGTCCCCCATCATCCTGTGGCCCTCGAAGATACCAGGGGTCTCTGAGTTGATGAGGATGTAGCTATCATTCACGGTCCCAGAGTAGTGGGCACACACGTGCATGATTCTGAGGCGGTGGTTGGACACGATCCGAAGATTCAGGGAGTGGAACCACTTCCTGGTAATATAGGGACTCAGTGAGACCTTGGTGCTCGCAGGGTGACATGCGTGCCATCAATCGCCCCTGGTCCTGGGGCATCCCAATGATGGTTGCAACTCCTGCAGCCCCAGCATCTTGGTGGGCCTAGTCCAGCTTGAATATGATATAGTCTGATACCTGGGCATACAGGGCATCCATCATCTCTTGGATGGACTGTGGGCTAAAGATTTGGAAATGCTACACGGGTCCCCGCTCGAGCCTTGGAATGGCCCGATGGCATAGACGTTTAGGGCTGCAGTGACCTTCATGGCTACCAGGAGCAGGTGTCCTCCTCCTCCATGGGTTGCCAAGGCCACAAGGATACAGGTACCACACTGTCGCTTTGTTGAGACGGAGTCTCCTGCAGCACATGCAGTCAGTCGTCTCCTTGAAAGACCAATGCACCTGTACAGCTTGAGCCATCACTGGCGTCCCTTTCTCCTCAGCCTTATGGGCAGCGGGTCTTCAGGTTGTGCGAAGGCCGTCTGCACAACCGGTAGTGCCTCCAGCCTGTGTTGGCGTTGCTCCCTTCCATGGAGTCTGCCCGCCTCAGCAGCCACAAGCACAGCAAGTGCAGCCTCAGCGGGATCTACACCAGCAAACATTGTTTTATCTGGAAGGAATTGGAGAAGGAGAGAGAACGACAATCAGTTAGAACTTCCATCACGGGAGCCACAAATCACCCAAGCCTCCCCCACCCTTACCATGACTGTCCTGCTTTCTGTCAGGGTGCCATCCAGCCAGCCAGTTGTGCCGGAAGACCTTGCTCTGCACACTCACTGCCGGCCACGTCAGGAGCCCCTAGACCCCAAACTGAAACATTAGGAAGGCCGTGTTCAGCTGCTTTCCCCTGATCCACACACTTGCCCAATGGCTGCGAGAGGATGGTCGCTGATGAACCTCTTCTCTTTACTGTTTGATGCCTCCATGGTGCTGACAAGTGGAAACATATTCTCTATGTCAACACTGTAAAACCCTCTCAGACTTTTAAAAACACTTCTCAAGTCACCCTCAGCCTTCTTTTCACTAAAGTAAAGAGCCCCAACCTGCTCAGCATTTTCTTATTACATCTTCTGAGTTTGGTAGCATCCTTGTGAACTCTGTTTGCATCTTCTGCAGTGTTGGTACATGCTTTTTGTAATACGGAGACCAGGTGCGGGATTTTTTTGTCCCGCCAGCCCCTTTTTTCCGGCGTGGCATGCACCCGCACAGCGGGATTCTCTGTTTCTACAGCCAGCCAATGAAGTTTTCCATTGTGGCCATCCCTCACACCATCAGGAAACCCGCGGGCATGGATACGCTGCCGGCAAGGCGGAGGATCCCACCAATAGAAAAAATGCAGCAGAGCTGAGTACTATACTCCAAGTGTGTTCGAACCAAAGTTTGATAAAAGTTCAAAACAGTTTTACTGTTTTTCAATTCTATCCCTCTGGAAATTAACTCCAGTCTTTGGTTGCAGCCTTTTGTGGACTAATTAAACTGCAAAGATGTGTTTAATGATCTAATGTCCCTATACCACAAGATCCTTTTGCTCCTCAACCCCATTTCAATCTAATTTAAACACTTGCGGTTGTCAAGAAGAGGTGGTTAGACTCTCTCTTGATGGAGAAGGTCACTGTCTAACACTTGTAGAATGCAAATGTTCCTTGCTAGTTATCAGTCCAAGCCTGAATGTGGCCAGGTCTTTCTGCATGCAAGCAAAGACTTCTTCATTATCGAAGGAATTGCGAATGGAACTAAAAAATGTGGAACCATCAATATTTCCGACCTTATGATGGAGGGAAGATCATTGATGAACCATTTGAAGGCAAGATTATCAGGACACTCTCTGAGGTAGTCATGCATTGATGTCCTGGAATTGAGGTGATTGTCCCTCAACAAACATAAACATAGAACATAGAACATACAGTGCAGAAGGAGGCCATTCAGCCCATCGAATCTGCACCGATCCACTTAAACCCTCACTTCCACCCTACCTCCCTAACGCCTCTAATCTTTTTGGACATGAAGGGTAATTTAGCATAGCCAATCCACCTAACCTGCACGTCTTTGGACTGCAGGAGGAAACCCACGCAAATATGGGGTGAACGTGCAGGCTGCACACAGACAGTGACCCAGCGGGCAATCGAACCTGGATCGCTGGTACTGTGAAGCCACAGTGCTAACCACTATGCTACCATGCTGACTCCAGTTAGTGGAGAGTTTACCCCTTGATTCCCATTAACTTCAATTTTACTAGTCCTCCTCGGTGACACACTGAGCCAAATGCTATCATAAAGTCAAGGTTAGTCATTCTCATTTCAACTCTGGAATTCAGCTCTTTTGTCTATGATTGGACCAAAGCTGCAATGGTGTCTAATGCTGATGGTCCTGGCAGAAGTTAGATTGAGCATTGCGAGCAGGTTATTGACGAGTGGTGTCCTTTGATAAGACTGCCAACAACATCCTCGAACACTTTGCTGGTGATTGAGAATGAGCTGATGGGCTAGTAACAGGGGGAGATGATGGCTTAGTGATAACATCACTGGACTAGTAATCCAGATGTTCTGGGGACATGGGTTCAAATTCCACCCACCAAGGCAGCTGGTTCAATTTGAGTTCAATTAATAAAATTCTGGAGTTGTAAGCTAGTCTCAGTAAACATGAAACCATCATTGATTGTAATAAAAACCCATCTAGTTCACTAATGTCGTTTCGGGGAGGAAATGTGTCTTCCACACCTGATCTGGCCTACATGTGACCCCAGTTGCACTCTGAAGTGCCCTCCGAAATGGCTTAGCAAACCACTTGATTCAAGGGCAATTAGGGATGGGCAATGTAGAAAGACGACAGGATCACGCGGTAGGGTATACACAAAACGCAAAACTATAACTTCTCTCCCCGAAGAGTCACCTGAGGAATTTTCCCTTGTTAAGAGGAAACCCTGCCCCCAATCACAGGGGGAGTTCATACTCAGCTGTGTAAGGGGGTATCGTATGGGCACAGTCCTTAGCCCCAAAGAGGCTGTATCACCTCTCCCTCCCCACCCCACCCCAACACTGGAGAAACATCCATGTCGTCTGGCTGAGACCCTCTTATTTTGCTTCGGGAGCAAATGACGATCCAACGTCGACGGGATGAGTCCGGGAGGTGTGTAACGCACCGATGACCAACATTTCAAGGCAGACAGTCGAGCCGGGAGTGGTGCGGTTGCCAATGGCGCTGGTGCCGAAGGTGGCTGGACAACTACGGTACCTGAGCACCTTGACACTACCAGCCTAGTACCCTGGCAATGCCACCCAGGCACCCTGCCAGGTTGTACAGTTGACACCACCAGGGTGACAGGTATGCCAGATTGGCACTACCAGGGACCGGGCCCAGGTGACCTTGCCAGGTAAAGGGGCATGAGGGGATTCCCAGGGGCCTTCACAAAGTTCGGGGGAGGGCTGGTCAAAAGCCCAGGAGGGGCCTGAAAGGGCGGATGGAGGAAGATCGCTGCTGGACAAAACAGCACCCCGATCTGACTTGCCAGCAGGAAATCTCTCTAAGTGCAGCCTCGGCAGTGAGAAATACCCCAAGGCCAAAAGAAACAACAAAGTGCCGTTGGATAGCAGGATGAATCTCGGCGCGGCAGCAGGGGAGAAACACCCCTCTAGACGTGCCATTCAGCGGACTTTAACTACAGTCTGCTGAATCACACCCAGTGTTTTTAATGAAGGAAAATTCTCCAAGGTCCTTCACAGAAACATTATCCAATATAATTTGACATCGAGCTACTTAGTGAGTTATTGGGTCAGATGAGCAAATGTCAGATGAGGTAGATTTTAAGGAGCATATTAAAGGGGGAAAGAGCGGTAAAAAGATGGAGAGATTTTGGAAAGAATTTCCAGAGCTTAGCCTCTTGGCAGTTGGAGGCACGGCTACCAATGATGGATTGAATAAAATCAGTGATGTTCAAGAGGCCAGAATTGGAGGAGTGCAGATATCTCAGTGGGTTGTGAATCTGGAGGACATTGCACACAACGCTTTTTCATAAACAGCAGTAGACTAATGTTCAGATAAAATGGGTAGTAATGGTGATTTTGAAATAAATATCCACCCAGATAATGTCACGCTTGTAGTGACATTATCATAAATGTAAGGAACTGTAAGGGTTAATGTAATGGTCTAAATCAACCACTCGAGGGAGCTAGATGTACAACTATATAAGGCATCGGTGCTAAGCCTTGTGGGTAAGTGATTGAGGAGAAAGCTAGAGGACTCACTGAAGGAAAGACAGTGTGAGTGAGAGCAGGTCATAGTTAATGTTATAGCGCAGATGAGTGTAGATTATATGTTTATTATCAACTGTGTATTATATAGGAGTAAGTTTCGAATCCAATTAAGTAGTGTTAATAAATGTACAGCTTTGTTCAAGTTAAAAGCTGTTTCTGGTCTTTGTGAACACTCCGCCAACCATACTTAAAATTTGCAATACAAATAACACCACATGGTACCAGGAGTATTTTGTCTACAAATAATAAAGTTAGATTAGACAGGTTAGCTTTAAGAAGATTGAAGAAAATAATCACGCCATTACAATGATCAGAAAATCTACACAGAAGAAGAATCATAAGATGGAGAGTCTAAAGAAGCCTGACTACTTCAAAACAAGTGGTAAACTATGTCAAAACTGGGCATTCTTTAAACAGCAGTTTGAAGTTTTCCTATCTGCCTCCATGCTAGAAAATGCTCCCAATCAGAGAAAGATTGTGCCTCTTCTTAATTTGGCTAGAATGCAAGCATTAGAGCTTGATAACTCCTTTGAATTTTCTGAAGATGAGGATAAAATGAAGTATAACATAATTCTACAAAATTTGATGCTCACTGCAAAAAGCAAGTGAACGAGACCTATGAGCGCGGAATGTTCAGAAAAAGGCTGCAGCTGAAAGGGCAATCGTTAGATTATTTCATTATTGCTTTAAAGTTAAGAGCACAGTCGTGTAACTTCTCCTCCGTTGCCGATTCAATGCTTTGCAATGAATTTGTATTTGGGATTAATGATGAACGTTTGCGAGAAAAAATGCTAAAATGACCGATTTTGCCACTAAATGAAGCGATCAATATGTGCAAAGCCAGTGAACAAGTGTCCTCTGAAAATGCGGAGTTCAGGGCAAGCAAAAAAGGCGTGAAGTTGGGGAATGTGGTTGATGCCATTAATGCTGTGTCGCAGCATAGAAAACTGCGTACAACTGCTGGTGACCATTTTGAGAGTGATGTCACAAGCGTGATGACATGCACGCGCTGTGGCCATGCCCACAGTAAAAATAATTGTCCGGCAAAAGGCAAACAATGTTCCAATTGTTGGAAATTCAATCACTTTGCAGCACAGTGCAGTTTCTCCAGTGAACAAATTTTTTAATTCCTACCATGACGACAGGAAAACCAAAGTGTTCTGGGTGAAGAAAAAAGACAAAATATCTTAACTGATAATGATGATTCCTCCTTATTAACACTAAAGGATACCTTCATGGTTGATGCAGTTACCAGGATTAATGCACTGGATTGGAATAACAAACTAGTACAACAGTTCTCAAAGATTATTAAATGGTGGATGGTACTACTTGATATAAATGGGTCAGAAATTCCATTTAAGATAGATACAGGAGCACACGCAAATTTAATAACTGAAAATAATTTAAGACAAGCATACAGTACACTGTGAATGCAGAAATCAACCTGTCGATTGACCAAATATAATGGCAATGCCATAGCCAAGAGAGGCTCCTGCTGTCTCATTGTTCGGAATGGCGACATCGAAATGCCAATCGACTTTGAAATAGTGGAAGATGATAAGTCATCGTTACTTGGGATGGATGCTTGCAAGAAATTAAACCTAATTGAAAGGATACACACTTTGAATGACAAGCTTCAAGAGCAAGGAAAAGACTTAATTTTTGCTGATATCTTATCAACAGCTACAAATGAAACTGATACCATGGTTTCAGATATGGTATACATTGTGGAAGTACGAGCTTTATTTGTTGCTGAGATGCTACCAGTGTCTGACAATAAGCTATGAATCATAAGAGAAGAAACAGAAAAGGACTTGACACTCCAAAGGATAATCAAATTCCTCAAAGAAGGATGGCCCAATGGATGTGTCCCCACTTTTCGCAGTATCAAAGATGACCTCACAGTAATTAACGAATTCCTACTCAAAGGAGACAGGATAGTTATTCCTTCATGCCTCCGACAGGGTATCTTGGAACAGATACAGGAGAGACACCAAGGTATTGAAAAAGGTCATAGATGAGCAAGAAAATCTGTGTACTGGCCTGGAATCAACAAGGATGTGGACAATCACGTGCAGGAATGCAGCATTTGTCAGATGCATCAATCTGCGCAATGCAAAGAGAGCATGGTAGAAAATTATCTCATCGCCAATCCATGAATCAAAGTTGGTATGGATCTATTCTGCTTTAAAGGTCATGACTATCTAGTCATAATTGACTACTATTCCAACAATCCCGAGGTGATTACGCTAAATGGTTCAACGACAATGTCTGTAAACCGAGCAGCAAAGACTGTTTTTGCTCGCCATGGAATTCCATTACCCGTTGTCTCTGACAATGGCTCTTGCTTCACCAGCTGGGAGTGGACACAATTTGCAGAACGTTATCATTTTAATTACATCACATCAAGTCCATTGCACCCCCAATCTAATGGCAAAGCAGGGAAAGGCGTAGGAATAGTCAAAAAACTATTCAGCAAAGCACTCGATGACAACAAAGATTTATCTTTGGCACTGTTGAGATACAGATCTTGGGTCACTGTCTGTGCGGAGTCTGCACATCCTCCCCGTGTGTGCGTGGGTTTCCTCCCGGTGCTCCGGTTTCCTCCCACAGTCCAAAGATGTGCAGGTTAGGTGGATTGGCCATGATAAATTGCCCTTAGTGTCCAAAATTGCCCTTAGTGTTGGGTGGGGTTACTGGGTTATGGGGATAGGGTGGAGGTGTGGACCTTGGGTAGGGTGCTCTTTCCAAGAGCCAGTGCAGACTCGATGGGCCGAATGGCCTCCTTCTGCACTGTAAATTCTATAATAATTCTATAATTCATTGTCATCAGGTTTGTCGCCCGCCCAGATGTTGATGGGAAGAAAAATTTGCACCACGATACCTGAGATCACGATTAAGAACATGGATGATCAATAAAATCAAGGTTACAAAAACAAAAACAAAAAGAGTACTACAGCAAGCACACAAAACCTTTATCAAAGTTAAAAGGAGACTATGTTTGTATACAAAATCCTTATGGTGGATGGCAACATATAGCTAAAGTTTTAAGACAAGTTGCACCCAAATCGTATTTGATTCAGACTGAACAAGGTTCAATGTTCAGAAAAATAGAAGAGCATTACTGCGAATAAAAAACCATGTTCCATCTCAAACTCAGAACATTATTGCTCAGGATGCCATTTCCAAAATCATTGACTTTCCTAATCCTTCATTATCACTAATGCATCAAGACAATTTGGAAGATAACTTGCATACTTTGACAAAATCACTGAGAAGAGGAAACCATCAAACAGATTGAATTCGTAATGACTGTAATAACTGTTCATCTGTTATCACCAATGTGACTTAACATTTATTTTTGCAACTGAATGTAAAAAAACAAGTTAATGATTCATGCTCACTAATGTAATGTTCAAAGAAAAAAATGTCACAAAGTTTATAACCTTTTTTTCCAAAGAAAGGGGGATGTGACATTATCATAAATATAAAGAACTGTAAGAGTTAATGTAATGCCAAAATCAACCACTAGAGGAAGCTAGATATACAACCATACAACCAAGCATCGATGCTAAGCCTAGTGGGTGGAAGATTGAGGAGAAAGCTGGAGGACAGACTGAAGGAAAGATAGTCTGAGTGAGAGCAGATCATAGTTAATGTAATAGTGTAGAGATTAGTTGCAGATGAGCGCAGATTATATGTTTATTATCAACTGTGTATTATATAGGAATAAGATTTGAATCCAATTAAGTAATGTTAATACGTTTATAGCTTTGTTCAAGTTAACAGCTATTTGTAGTGTGTGTGAACACTACGCCAACCATCCTTAAAATTAGCAACACAAAAACACCACAATTGCTGTTGCTTTAAAGCATGTGATGGGATCTTTAACAGATGATAGATTGGCTCTAAGTGTATTTAAGACCTCCTCAAAAAGGAAACACCTCCAAGAATGCACTACTCGTTCAGCATTGTACTGAAGTTCCAGTTTAGATCATGGCATTGTCTTTCCACTGAACTTTGCTTCTATTGTCAGCACAATTCACCGAAAGTCGATCAAATCAGCACAGAGATTTGAGGAATTTTAATCATGGAATAGTAAAAAAAAAGACTCAAATTGCTATCACACCATTCACGATTACCTGACATACCAAAGTGTTTTTGAGCCAATGAAGCACTTTTGAAATGTAGTCACTTTTGCAATGTAGGTTATGCAGTACCCAATTTGCACACAGCAAGTTTCCATATACAGCAATACGATAATAAGCAGAATCTGTTTCTGTGATGTAGATTGAGGGATAAACAATGAAGACACTGAAGTCAGCTCCCCTGCCCATCTTCAAAATAGTGTCAGAGGATATTTCATTTGAAAGGGCAGATTGTGTTTAAGTTTAACAGTTCATTCGAAGCTCAGAATGCCCTCAGTACTGCAACGGAGCTTCAGCCTAGATTTCTGTGCACATGGCCTGGGTTGAGACTTGAACCAGCAACCTTCTGAGTCATAAGTTGGCATTCTACCAACTCAGCTAAGGCTAACATTGGCAATGGCGAACTACAGAAGGTCTTTCAGCCCATTGAGCCAAGGCTGGCTCTTTTCAAATAACAATCCTGTTCATCCAACTCCCAAGCTCTTTCCCCATATCTATGCATGTCTTTCCCTTTCATCTATTAACCCAATTTCCTTTTGAGGCTTGCTATTGAATCTGTACCCACCACACTATCAGGCAGTAAATTGCAAGTCCTAGGTTGGGATTTTCCAGCTCTGCCTTGGCAAGACCCACTGCTGAGGTTGCGGCAACCCAACCAGAGGTCCATTGACATTCTGTGGGACCAGATGATCCCAGTGGTGGGCAGGACTGGAAAATCTCACTCCTCATCATTTGTTGCTGAAAAAAAAGTGTAATTCACATCCAATGCAAATTAATCTTCTGCACTTGTTCAAAAAATACCACATTGGAATTACCAAAAAATTGACTACACCCCAGATCGAAATAAGGCAAGTTTATACTAATTGCACTCATTTTCAGATATGTGAAAAAATTCTTAAGATTAAGCTGCTTTTTTTATACACAGGACACTTTTAAAAGATTTTTTAATCATGAAAAAAAATGACTACACCAATATAACTAAAAAATGATTGTTTTTTTAAAGTCATTTTCAGTTATTTCAAATCAGGTTATTAACAGGTGATGGTGTAAGCAGTGATTTAAAATGTGTGTTTTTTCGGTGACAGATGTACTTACTAATGTATTAATAAAACTGTTTTACGCATATCAAGGAATATTTGTAATGCCGATTTCTTTTCTACGATACATTTAAAAATTGCATCCAATTGTGCTGGTTCATGGAAGGTTTTACTTTTGCAGTATATGAACACGTTTGAGTGGAAAGCTGAGCAAAAATAAACATCTGGAAACTGGTCCAGTCTGTGCCCATGTTGCAACTGACGCCTAAGTTCTTGGCCTTTATGTTTAAATCCTGGTGAGGAGCTTAAAACTTCAGATTTAACAGCGCTAGTGTGGAATCAAAGTTGATAAAAGATCAACTCCCAAGGATTAACATTTTAATGCGTTCTCCTGACACTACATTGCAACTTATCTGTGGTATGATTCACAATCTGTAACTCTCGGTGGTATGTGTGGTGCACCCTATTTATTTCACAGCACCATAGGACTTACATACTTTTTTATATTTACTTAATGTGAAGAAGAGGCTTGTTGGTACTTGGCTTTTACCACAACTATGTAGAGAAAATACTTTAATCGATACTGGTGACATGAGTAAAGTCAGATAATTAAATAAATAAATAGATTTTCTTCATGAATAATGCACAATGGGCCAGATTTTGGTTTCAAAATAATAGATAGACTAAATAGGCTCAGCATTATTGATGCATAAATGTTACAGTGTCTTCAGGCTCGGAGAAGAGGCTCACTTAAATGTCAATGTTTGAAAATTTCTATTTGAGTTGCACCCTGCTATTAGCGTTGCAAAAATAGCATGTCTCTGTCTGTCTCACCAAGAAATGTATTGAACATCAGGAAGTTGCAGGATTTACAAGGTAGATGTGAACTAAACTCACAATAGAAAGTGAAATCTTACCATTACAAATGCAAGTATCTTTTAACAATGTGATTAGTTTAATTCCTGCCATTCAACCTCTCTGAAACAGAAGATTAACTTTTACAAATGTTCAGTTTCATTCCTTCAGGTATTAATTTTTGTTGGCTATTTGTAAACTCTGAAATATTTTTAACATTTAATTTTATCTTACTTTTCCTTCCTGTCTAATTTGTTTCTCTCTCCCTCTCGTCATCCAGCTTTTCTTTCCCTCTTTATTTTTTGGGGGACTTTGAATATGCCCACTCTAATTTACATGTACTTCTCAGTTTATTTCACAGTCCTTGAATCTGATCCGTTAAAAAGATATCCTGTTGCTTGCTCTTTTCATTTAGCTCCCAAGTGTTCTACTTGCCTCACTTCGCCATTATCAACTCATATTTTAAACAACTTGCAGGGCAAAAATGTTTTAAGCGGAAGGGTGCTAAGACAAGTATAGCTAACAGTAGATCCCCTGAACCAGCAAAATCTGGGCCAATATAAATCAACTTCAGTTTTGAGAATAACATACAAATATTTGAACACGAGGAAAGTACTTTCCAAAGAAGTAAAAAGAAACTACAATTTTTGAACAAGGTGATGGGGGAGGTGGCATTTCTCAATGCAAATAATTCCAATAAAGGCTTAGCCACTTTTTCCACTTATATTTCAGCATCCATGTGTTTCTTAATGCATTAGTATGGTATCCAGTTTCTCCACAGGAACTGTTTTTGTAGCCTGTCTGAAATTATCAATTCCATGCCAATTCTGCTGAATTATGGACAACATTGTTCTGCACGCAAGGGCCCACTGGGACTAAACTGAGACTGCTCAAATTCAGTTCACCAATTGCCCTTACAGCCTGTAGACAGGGAAAACCTTTATCCCACTGATTTAGGTTAGAATCAAGCAGGTCTCCTTTTTAAAAAGTAAAAGTTGTCTCGACTGATCCTTAAAGCTACAAATGTATTTCTACAGAAGTGTTACAAATGCCTTTAACATTAATTTGTGTAATGTAAATTTATAGGAAAATTACTTTATTATGAATGAATTTCAATGCTATGAAGCAAATTTTGATTTTGACTTCACTTTGGTTTTTAATGCAGAACAAGGCCAGCAGCGTGGGTTCAATTCCCATACCGGCTGAGAATTCTGAATTCTCCCTCTATGTACCGGAACAGGCGCCGGAATGTGGCGACTAGGGGCTTTTCACAGTAACTTCAAACATGTGACAATAAAAGATTATTATTATTATTTAATATTAAGCTGAGCTCGCATTGCAGGAAATTAAGGTTAGTGCGGCCTCAGCGGGGCATTTCTTGGAGCAGCCTCAAAAAAGAGTCCCGTTTAATAACGGGGTCGTGCTCAATGCTGCAAGCACTAATACCCTGCTATTTGAGTTCCAAAACAATACTCTGTTTTATTTTCCGTTAAATGGCACTCTACATAAATATTAGCAGTTTTTGTTCCGATAGAATGTTGATATTTCTGATTTTGGTAAACTTGGAAATCTGTACTGAATATTATACTTAAGTGTCATGCTGTTTCTAAAGTATTTATCAAGAATAGATCGTTTTCAGTATGGTGACCTTTACTGGCACATAAAGGTTCAAGGTCAGTATTAATCTGAATGCTTCTGGACTGCAGAAGGTGGAGAAAATTTACCCAGATCAAATGTTTGCTGGCTCTGTTTCTGTCTTATCATTGCATTTGAATGGTAGTTGCAGCTGTTTTCATTACATCCAAGCCCACACCATCACCAACACATCCCAAAAATGGGAATTGTATATTTACTGGAATTTGGGCATATGAGGTCAAACTTGAACCTTTGATTTCTCTTTTTCAGTTTGTGAAAAGTGAAATTTTCTTTTTCAGAATTTGAGGAAAAAAAATGGCCAGCATTTTTCACTGAGAATAAGGATGAGGCTAAAAGTACTCACCTTTATTATAAAGTAAATTGGACAGAACCGGGTTTGCATAGAGTTGCATGTGGCGCAGTGGTTAGCACTGCTCCCAAACGCGCCGAGGACCCGGGTTCGATGCCGGCCCCGGGTCACTGTCCATGCAAATTCTACCCATAGAACATAGAACAATACAGCGCAGTACAGGCCCTTCGGCCCACGATGTTGCACCGAAACAAAAGCCATCTAACCTACACTATGCCATTATCATCCATATGTTTATCCAATAAACTTTTAAATGCCCTCAATGTTGGCGAGTTCACTACTGTAGCAGGTAGGGCATTCCACGGCCTCACTACTCTTTGCGTAAAGAACCTACCTCTGACCTCTGTCCTATATCTATTACCCCTCAGTTTAAAGTTATGTCCCCTCGTGCCAGCCATATCCATCCGCGGGAGAAGGCTCTCACTGTCCACCCTATCCAACCCCCTGATCATTTTGTATGCCTCTATTAAGTCTCCTCTTAACCTTCTTCTCTCCAACGAAAACAACCTCAAGTCCATCAGCCTTTCCTCTTAAGATTTTCCCTCCATACCAGGCAACATCCTGGTAAATCTCCTCTGCACCCGCTCCAAAGCCTCCACGTCCTTCCTATAATGCGGTGACCAGAACTGTACGCAATACTCCAAATGCGGCCGTACCAGAGTTCTGTACAGCTGCAACATGACCTCCCGACTCCGGAACTCAATCCCTCTACCAATAAAGGCCAACACTCCATAGGCCTTCTTCACAACCCTATGAACCTGGGTGGCAACTTTCAGAGATCTATGTACATGGACACCTAGATCCCTCTGCTCATCCACACTTTCAAGAACTTTACCATTAGCCAAATATTCCGCATTCCTGTTATTCCTTCCAAAGTGAATCACCTCACACTTCTCTACATTAAACTCCATTTGCCACCTCTCAGCCCAGCTCTGCAGCTTATCTATATCCCTCTGTAACCTGCTACATCCTTCCACACTATCGACAACACCACCGACTTTAGTATCGTCTGCAAATTTACTCACCCACCCTTCTGCGCCTTCCTCTAGGTCATTGATAAAAATGACAAACAGCAACGGCCCCAGAACAGATCCTTGTGGTACTCCACTTGTGACTGTACTCCATTCTGAACATTTCCCATCAACCACCACCCTCTGTCTTCTTTCAGCTAGCCAATTTCTGATCCACATCTCTAAATCACCCTCAATCCCCAGCCTCCGTATTTTTTGCAATAGCCTACTGTGGGGAACCTTATCAAACGCTTTGCTGAAATCCATATACACCACATCAACTGCTCTACCCTCGTCTACCTGTTCAGTCACCTTCTCAAAGAACTCAATAAGGTTTGTGAGGCATGACCTACCCTTCACAAAGCCATGCTGACTATCCCTGATCATATTATTCCTATCTAGATGATTATAAATCTTGTCTCTTATAATCCCCTCCAAGACTTTACCCACTACAGACGTGAGGCTCACCGGTCTATAGTTGCCGGGGTTGTCTCTGCTCCCCTTTTTGAACAAAGGGACCACATTTGCTGTCCTCCAGTCCTCTGGCACTATTCCTGTAGCCAATGATGACATAAAAATCAAAGCCAAAGGTCCAGCAATCTCTTCCCTGGCCTCCCAGAGAATCCTAGGATAAATCCCATCAGGTCCCGGGGACTTATCTATTTTCAGCCTATCCAGATTTGCCAACATCCCTTCCCTACGTACCTCAATGCCATCTATTCTATTAGCCTGGGGCTCAGCATTCTCCTCCACAACATTATCTTTTTCCTGAGTGAATACTGACGAAAAATATTCATTTAGTATCTCGCCTATCTCTTCAGACTCCACACACAATTTCCCATCCCTGTCCTTGACTGGTCCTACTCTTTCCCTAGTCATTCGCTTATTCCTGACATACCTATAGAAAGCTTTTGGGTTTTCCTTGATCCTTCCTGCCAAATACTTCTCATGTCCCCTCCTTGCTCGTCTTAGCTCTCTCTTTAGATCCATCCTCGCTACCTTGTAACTATCCATCGCCCCAACCGAAACTTCACACTTCATCTTCACATAGGCCTCCTTCTTCCTCTTAACAAGAGATTCCACTTCCTTGGTAAACCACGGTTCCCTCGCTCAACGCCTTCCTCCCTGCCTGACCGGTACATACTTATCAAGAACACGCAGTAGCTGATCCTTGAACAAGCCTCACTTATCCAGTGTGCCCAACACTTGCAGCCTACTTCTCCACCTTATCCCCCCCAAGTCACGTCTAATGGCATCATAATTGCCCTTCCCCCAGCTATAACTCTTGCCCTGCGGTGTATACTTATCCCTTTCCATCATTAACGTAAACGTCACCGAATTGTGGTCACTGTCCCCAAAGTGCTCTCCTACCTCCAAATCCAACACCTGGCCTGGTTCATTACCCAAAACCAAATTCAACGTGGCCTCGCCTCTTGTTGGCCTTTCAACATATTGTTTCAGGAAACCCTCCTGCACACACTGTACAAAAAACGACCCATCTATTGTACTCGAACTATATCTTTTCCAGTCAATATTTGGAAAGTTAAAGTCTCCCATAATAACTACCCTGTTACTTTCGCTCATATCCAGAATCATCTTCGCCATCCTTTCCTCTACATCCCTAGAACTATTAGGAGGCCTATAAAAAACTCCCAACAGGGTGACCTCTCCTTTCCTGTTTCTAACTTCAGCCCATACTACCTCGGAAGAAGAGTCCCCATCTAGCATCCTCTCCGCCACCGTAATACTGCTCTTGACTAGCAGCGCCACACCTCCCCCTCTTTTGCCTCCTTCTCTGAGCTTACTAAAACACCTAAACCCCGGAACCTGCAACATCCATTCCTGTCCCTGCTCTATCCATGTCTCTGAAATGGCCACAACATCGAAGTCCCAGGTACCAACCCATGCTGCCAGTTCCCCTACCTTGTTTCGTATACTCCTGGCATTGAAGTAGACACACTTCAAACCACCTACCTGAACACTGGCATGTCTGTGCGGGTCTCACCCCCACAACCTAAAATGATGTGCAGGGTGGGTGAATTGGCCATGCTAAATTGTCCCTTATTGGAAAAAAAAATTGGGTACTCTTAAAAGAAAATGTTTATGTCAATATAATAGCACAAAATTGCATATACTACCTACTAGCTGCCAATAAACATTGAGAGAGATTAGGGCTGATGCATTCAGATATAAGTACATTTTAACAATGTGAGATAATGTCCTCTCTAAAGGCTCATTTCTCCATGCCACGCAGACCTGAGTTACACTCTTCAATTGCTCATAGGGGCCTCCCATTTTCAATTTCATGTCGTCTGACAGCATCATTCTCTTTCTCGCTCTTGGTCAAGACCAAAGAACAAAGAACAATACAGCACAGGAACAGGCCCTACGGCCCTCCAAGCCTGTACCAGTCATAATACCGCCCTTGGCTAAAACCCTCAGCACTTCCTTTAGCCATATCCCTCTATACCCATCCTATCCATGTATTTGCCTTTTGAAAGCCGTTAATGTATCTGATTCCACAACCTCCCTGGCAGCACCTTCCAGGCACTCACCACCCTCTGTGTAAAAACCCACCTTGCACATCTCCTCTAAACTTTGCCCCGCAGACTTAAACTTATGACCCCTGGTGACTGACCCCTCCACCCAAGAGTATCCGCCCATTAATTCTATTCAAGCCCCTCATAATCTTGTAGACCTCTATCAGGTCACCCCTCAACCTCCGTCGTTCTAATGAAAACAGTCCAAGTCTATTCAGCCTCTCCGTATAGCTAACACCCTCCAGACCAGGCAACATCCTGGTAAACCTTCTCTGCACCCTCTCCAAAGCCTCCACATCCTTCTGGTAGTGTGAGAACCAGAATTGTGCGCAATATCCAAGTGCGGCCTTACCAAGGTTCTAGACAACTGTAGCATGAGTCCAAAGACATGCAGGTTAGGTGGATTGGCCATGCTAAATTGCCCTTCGTGTCCAAAAAGGTTAGGAGAGGTTATTGGCTTACGGGGATAGGGTGGAAGTGAGGGTTTAAGTGGGTCAGTGCAGACTCGATGGGCCGAATGGCCTCCTTCTGCACTGTATGTTCTATGTTCTATGACTTGCCAGTTCTTATACTTGAAGGCAAACATTCCGTATGTTTTCTTAACTACCTTGTCCACTTATGTTGCCATTTTCAAAGATCTGTGGACCTGCATGCCCAGATCTCTCTGACTTTTTATATTCCTACGAGTTTTGCCATTTCCACTCTATGAGGCAGCACGGTGGCACAGTGGTTAGTGCTGCTGCCTCACGGCACTGAGGACCCAGGTTTGATCCCGGCTCAGGGTCACTGTCCATATAGAATTTGCACATTGTCCCCGTGTTTGCGTGGGATTTCCCCCCACAACCCAAAGATGTGCAGGGTAGGTGGATTGGCCACACTAAATTGCCCCTTAATTGGAAAAAATGAATTGGGTACTCTAAATTTATTTTAAAAAATATTTCCCCTCTATGTTATACCTACCAAAATGCATTACTTCACACTTGTCTGGATTAAACTCCATTTGCCATTTCTCTGCCCACGTCTCCAACCTATCTATGTCCTGCTGTATCCTCTGACAAACCTCAACACTATCTGCCATTCCACCAACCTTGGCTTCATCCGCAAACTTACTAATCAGGCCAGCTACATTTTTTTCCAAATCGTTAATGTATACTACAAACAACAGAGTCCCCAGCACAGATGCCTGTAGAACACCATTAGTCACAACCTTCCATTCAGAAAAGCACCCTTCTACTGCTACCCTTTGCCTTCTGTGACCGAACCAGCTCTGTATCCATCTTACCACCTCACCTCTGATCCTGTGTGACTCCACCTTTTGTACCAGTCTGTCATGAGGCACTTTGTCAAAGGCTTTACTGAAGTCCATGTAAACAACATCCACTGCCCTCCTCTCATCAATCATACTTGCCACTTCCTCAAAAAACTCAATCAAGTTAGTGAGGCATGACCTCCATTTACTAAACCATGCTGTCTATCACTAATGAGTCAATTTGTTTCCAAATGGGTATAAATCCATTATTATTCTCTCCAATAATTTACCTACTACCAATGTGAGGATCACCTGGCTACAGTTTTCAGGATTATCCCTGCTATCTTTCTTAAACAGAGGTACCACATTAGCTATTCTCCAGTCCTCCGGGATCTCACCTGAGGATACAAAGTTGTCAGTCAAGGCCCCAACAATTCCCTCCCTTGCTTCCCTCAGTATTCTGGGGTAAATCACATCCGGCCCAGGAGACCTATCTACCTTAATGTCTTTTAAAAGACACAATACCTCCTCCTTTTCGGTGTCAACGTGACCCAGACTGTCCACATGCCCGACCCAAGAATCATCTTCATTAAAATCCTTTTCTTTGGTGAACACAACTCATTTAGTGAAGTATTCATTTAGTACCTCGCCCATTTCCTCTGGCTCAACACATAGGTTTCCCCACTGTCCTTAAGTGGTCCTATCCTTTCCCTGGCCAACCTCTATCTTTTTACATTTGAATAAAAAGCTTTGAGATTCCCCTTAATCGTACTTGCCAAGGACTTTTCATGGCCCCTCCTAGCCCTCCTTATTCTCCTCTAATCTTCCTTCAGTCACCTCCTTCAACAAATTCACATTGTCTTAGAATATGGCCGATCCAAACTTGTTGCCTTTTCTTGAAGGGAATAATTAACAAGCTTTCCTCCTCCACCATCCTGAGAATTTATTCATTATGAAATGAAATGAAAATGAAAATCGCTTATTGTCACAAGTAGGCTTCAAATGAAGTTACTGTGAAAAGCTCCTAGTCGCCACATTCCGGCGCCTGTTCGGGAGGCTGTTACGGGAAATTATTCTGGGTTCTCTCTAACTGACCCACTCCGACCTTCTCCATCACCACATTTCACAACTTTCAAGGTCCATGTTTTAGCCGCATACAACAAGGCACTACAAATCAGTCTTTAGTGATTCTTTCCCTAAGGTCTGTACTAATAATAATAATCTATATTGTCACAAGTAGGCATACATTAACACTGCAATGAAGTTAGTGGGAAAAGCTCCTTGTCGCCACATTCCGGCACCTGTTCGGGTACACGGGTGCGAATTCAGAATGTCCAAATGACCTAATAGCACGTCTTTCGGGACTTGTGTGAGGAAACCGGAGCACCCGGAGGAAACCCAAGCAGACATTGGGAGAACGTGCAGACCCTGGAGGTGGAGGAGCACTGCTGCTTCACAGCGCCAGGGATCCCGGTTCGATTCCCAGCTTTGATCACTGTCTGTGCGGAATCTGCACGTTCTCCCCGTGTCTGCATGGGTTTCCTCCGAGTGCTCTGGTTTATTTCCACATGTTCCGAAAGACGGCTTGTTAGGTGAATTGGACATTTTGAATTCTCCCTCAGTGTACCCGAACAGGCGCCAGAATGTGCCAACTCAGGGCTTTTCACAGTAACTTCATTGCAGTGTTAATGTAAGCCTACTTGTGACACCAATAAAGATTATTATTATATTATTAGTAGGTGTAGATATTCTGCTGTGCTAGCCACTGTTCATCTGCAAATCTCACTATTTTCCCTAATTTGTTTCCTACATTGACACCATACTGTATTTCATCGAGTACATCGTGTCATGGTTTCCACATAAATAGTAAAGAACAATGGTGATAGTAGACAGCGTTGCCTCACTTCGTGCCCAGTTATACCAGATTCAATTTCACCAAATATCGCTCTTATTGTAGCAGTCTGTTATAACCTGCCTACTTACGATTGGCTGGGGACTAATGACTATCCCACAATCCTATGGGAGTATGAACTTCCCCAATGAGGGGGGGCGGAGAAACTCCTAGTATAAATAAGCTGGCCAGTTCAGGAGCCAGCAGGAAGGAGAAGGTAGCAAGGGAAGTTACTGCTACTGTTATGTATATATTGTTATAGTAAATAAACGTTATTATTTTGTATCCTTAAAACTCGTGCTGGATTCTTCGTGGCCCTTACAAAACTGGCGACGAAGGTAAAAGTGAATAGCTGTCTACACTGCTGAAGCCACCTCCCTGGATTTTTGTTGGATACAGGTTGGAAGTTGTTTTCTATTATACCATGCCTCTGTACGGACGTTTGGATGTTTTTGATGCTGCGCTGGAAAGCTGGAACCAGTACACACAACGGATGCGTTACTATTTCCGGGCAAACAATATCACTGAAAACGAGCGCCAGGTGATCATATTGCTCACCGCCTGCGAGCCGCATACGTTTGGGGTGATTAGGAGCCTTACGTACCCAGCTGCGCCGGACACCAAAACGTTTGACGAACGTGTGAATATAGTGGGGCAACACTTTAACCCAATCCCGTCCACGATGGTCCAGCGTTACCGGTTTAATACCGCTGAGAGGACCCCTGGAGAATCCCTTGCCGATTTTTTATCCAGGCTATGCGGGATTGCGGAATACTGTGACTATGGTGAGACCTTGTCAGAAATGTTACGCGACCGTTTGGTTTGCGGTATTAACAATGCAGCAACCCAGAGAAAGTTGTTAGCGGAGCCAACATTGACTTTTCAACAGGCAATACAAATAGTCTTGTCCCGAGAGAGGGCAGAGCGAGGAGTACAGGAGCTACAGGGAATGGAAGTGCATGCCTTGGGGCGCAACCCTTTCCGCCCAAAAACGTCCCCCCGCACTCCTGCGGTACCTTGGGCGAGGCAACGACCGGACCGACGCCAGTGGCCATCGGACATTCCTCCCAGAAGGGAGCCTTCTCCAGAGCCAATGGATGAGGAGCCATGTCCGTGTCAGACAGGTAGGCGCCGACCCCGTCGCCGACGGCGGTCCTGGGGACGCCAGAGGCGCCGTCGTTCCGACCGAAACTGGGACCAGCCCAGGGGCCGTAACTGGGACCAGCCCAGAGGCCGTACCTTCCATGTGGATGAACCTGCGGCGACCACTCCTGAGGACGTGGAGACGGAGGACGACTGCCTGCAGCTGCATTGTGTGGCAGCTCCCCGTGTGGCCCCCATTAAGGTGACAGTACGGGTCAATGGCCACCCGCTGGAGATGGAGTTGGATACTGGCGCAGCGGTCTCCGTGAT
The DNA here is from genome assembly GCF_047496885.1 of Scyliorhinus torazame. Classification (NCBI taxonomy): domain Eukaryota; kingdom Metazoa; phylum Chordata; class Chondrichthyes; order Carcharhiniformes; family Scyliorhinidae; genus Scyliorhinus; species Scyliorhinus torazame. The sequence continues at coordinate 125,628,464 of NC_092709.1, forward strand.
CGCCCAGAGGACATTCGACCGCATCAAGCAGGGTATACAGACCCTTACATTAACTGACTTACAGGCCAGGTTGGCCACCTACACGGGGGAACCACTGGACATTGCAGGAACTACAATGACCCCTGTTGTCTATGGACGCCAGGAGGGGCGTTTCCCACTTATCGTAGTGCGTGGCCATGGGCCCAGCCTGTTGGGTCGGGACTGGTTGCGCCATTTGCGGTTGCAATGCCAGCACATCCTCCAAACAGTTTCTGGAGGGTTGACTGAGGTGCTAGGACGATACCCAGATGTATTCCAGCCTGGTTTGGGGAAAATAAAAGGGGCCGTAGCCCGTATCCAAGTTGAACCAGGAGCCACGCCGCGCTATTTCCAGGCGCGCCCAGTGCCTTACGCTTTGTTCGAGAAGGTAGAAGGGGAGCTCACTCGTTTGGAGAGTTTGGGTATTATCAGGCCTGTCCGTTTTGCTGACTGGGCAGCACCAATTGTACCAGTAATGAAGCCAGATGCCACAGTTCGCTTGTGTGGTGACTATAAACTTACAGTGAACACAGTTTCCCGACTCGACCGATACCCAATGCCTCGCATAGAGGATCTCTACGCAAAACTTGCAGGTGGACTCGCATTCACAAAATTAGATATGAGTCACGCCTACCTGCAGTTGGAGCTGGACCCTGCCTCCCGACCATATGTAACAATTAACACACACCGGGGCCTGTATGAATATGCACGGTTGCCCTTTGGAGTATCCTCTGCCTGCGCAATTTTTCAACGTGTTATGGAGGGCATTTTGAGAGGTTTACCACGTGTGGCTGTCTACCTAGATGACGTGATGATTACAGGGACGTCGGAGCAAGAGCATTTGGAAAATCTGGAGGCTGTCCTTAGACGCCTTTCGGAGGCTGGAGTCCGTTTACGTCGCACAAAGTGCGTATTTCAGGCAAAAGAAGTAGTCTACCTAGGTTATCGGGTGGACCGCGAGGGTCTGCACCCCGTCGCAGAGAAGGTGCGCGCAATTCAACATGCCCCCACCCCGACTGACACTTCGCATCTTCGTTCTTTTCTCGGTCTCGTAAACTATTACGGGAAGTTCCTCCCCAATCTGGCAACTACGCTGGCCCCCTTGCACCTGCTGCTAAAGAAAAATCACACCTGGGTTTGGGGTCAGCCGCAAGAAACCGCTTTCCGGCGGGTAAAGCAACAATTGTCGTCGTCTGGGTTACTAACCCACTATGATCCGGGAAAGCCTTTGCTCGTCACATGTGATGCATCCCCGTATGGTATTGGGGCTGTCCTGTCCCACAAGATGGAGAACGGGGCCGAGCGACCGATAGCTTTCGCCTCCCGCACATTGACTGCAGCGGAGAAAAAGTACGCGCAGATCGAGAAGGAGGGCCTGGGAGTGGTTTTTGCGGTGAAACGCTTCCACCAGTATGTGTACGGCCGCCATTTCACTATCGTGACTGATCATAAGCCCCTGCTGGGACTCTTCAGAGAGGATAAGCCAATACCGCCCATTGCTTCTGCACGGATCCAGCGCTGGGCTTTGTTGCTTGCTGCATACGAGTATTCTCTGGAGCACAAACCAGGTACGCAGATAGCAAATGCCGACGCACTGAGCCGATTGCCTTTATCGACCGGCCCCATGTCGACCCCCATGACCGGTGAGGTGGTTGCAACCCTAAATTTTATGGACACCTTGCCTGTCACGGCATCACAGATCCGTGAGTGGACCCAGACGGAGCCAGTCTTGTCAAAGGTTCGGCACATAGTCCTGTATGGTGGGCAGCATAGACAGCTCCCAGGCGAGTTGCGGGCATTTTCCTCCAAGCTGTCAGAGTTCAGCGTGGAAGACGGCATCCTCTTGTGGGGGACGCGTGTGATTGTCCCGGAAAAAGGCCAGGAGCTGATATTATCAGACTTGCACAATGGGCATCCGGGCGTGACCAAGATGAAAATGTTGGCCCGGAGTTATGTCTGGTGGCCAGGCCTCGACACCGACATTGAGAAGGTGGCCCAAAACTGCTCCATTTGCCAGGAGCATCAGAAGCTTCCGCCGGCCGCGCCCCTACATCACTAGGAATGGCCAGGGCGGCCTTGGGCACGCTTACATGCAGATTTCGCAGGCCCTTTTCAGGGATCCATGTTCCTTCTACTAATTGACGCCCAGTCCAAATGGCTGGAGGTGCATAAGATGCAGGGGACAACGTCCTGCGCAACAATTGAAAAGATGCGTTTATCATTTAGTCCGCATGGCCTCCCCGAGGTGCTGGTCACGGATAATGGCACTCCATTCACGAGTGAGGAGTTTGCTAGGTTTACAAAGATGAACGGCATCCGCCATATCCGCACTGCCCCTTACCACCCGGCTTCAAATGGGTTGGCAGAGCGTGCAGTGCAAACATTCAAAAGAGGCCTAAAGAATCAGTCTTCCGGATCAATGGACACGAGACTGGCTCACTTTTTGTTTACATACAGGACCACCCCCCCATGCAGTGACTGGGGTAGCTCCCGCAGAACTCCTAATGGGCTGAAGACTTCGCACCCGCCGTAGTATGGTCTTCCCGGACATTGGCGCAAAAGTACGCCGCACACAAGAACGGCAGGGACAGGGATTGTCTCGGCATCGTCCGATTCGGCAGTTTGCGCCCGGTGACCCAGTATTCGTGCGGAATTTTGCTGGTGGTGCCCAATGGGTTCCTGGGTTAATCTTTCGCCAAACGGGCCCTATATCTTACCAAGTGCAAGCCCAGGGTCGTCTCCAGCGAAAACATGTAGACCACGTCCAGTCCAGAAGATCATCCCCTCAAATGATTCCCAGCCCCTGGAGCTCATTTCAACAGTCGCAAAGACCAGAGACAAGTGAAGGTAGTCCTCAAAATCTTCCACTGGTGCCTCACTTGAAGCCTGCGCAGGTCGTTACGGGACCGAATGGAGATAGAGACGCTGACATGACGGAGGCAGCAGACTCTGACTCCGAGATGCTGACACAGGATGAATCAGAGGGGGAATCCTCGGGTCCACAGGCCGTGGATGTACAACCGCGCCGTTCATCACGGAAGCGCCGGTCTCCGTCTCGTTACACGCCGCCTGATCCAGTGCCGCGTGCAAATGGCATCCGGCCTGCGGCCAAACGAGTTCGACGCCTTCCTTCGCCAGGGTCTTCGGTGGATTCCTTGGACTTTGGGGGGGAGGGATGTTATAACCTGCCTACTTACGATTGGCTGGGGACTAATGACTATCCCACAATCCTATGGGAGTATGAACTTCCCCAATGAGGGGGGCGGAGAAACTCCTAGTATAAATAAGCTGGCCAGTTCAGGAACCAGCAGGAAGGAGAAGGTAGCAAGGGAAGTTACTGCCACTGTTATGTATATATTGTTATAGTAAATAAACGTTATTATTTTGTATCCTTAAAACTCGTGCTGGATTCTTCGTGGCCCTTACAAAACAGTCCAACTCATGTACAGAGCTACTAGTTCTGTTATCTTTCCAGTCCAGTCTGATTGCCTCCAGCACTTTCAACAGCTTTTACCAGTACACCAGTACACCTTTTCATAATCCACACAGTTGTACATTTCTCGTTGGTACTCTATATTTCTTTCACTAAACACTTTTGTCACTTCTCGTATCACAGCCCTTCTGAATTAATCACAGCTGACATAAAGGTTTGCCTTGATTTCCAATCTATTTGCTAGGATCTTTAACGTTACCTTAGGTGCATGTATAATTAATGTTATGGTACAGGGCTTGTCACATTTTGTGGTACTTACCTCAATCATGTGATAAATCTTAATTATTGTCAACATCCTTTTGTCTCTGACTATTTAACTTAGAACATAGAACATAGAACATTACAGCGCAGTACAGGCCCTTCGGCCCTCGATGTTGCGCCGACCTGTGAAACCACTCTAAAGCCCATCTACACTATTCCCTTATTGTCCATATGTCTATCCAATGACCATTTGAATGTCCTTAGTGTTGGCGAGTCCACTACTGTTGCAGGCAGGGCATTCCACGCCCTTACTACTCTCTGAGTAAAGAACCTACCTCTGACATCTGTCTTATATCTATCTCCCCTCAATTTAAAGGTATGTCTCCTCGGGCTAGACATCACCATCCGAGGAAAAAGGCTCTCACTGTCCACCCTATCCAATCCTCTGATCATCTTGTATGCCTCAATTAAGTCACCTCTTAACCTTCTTCTCTCTAACGAAAACAGCCTCAAGTCCCTCAGCCTTTCCTCATAAGATCTTCCCTCCATACCAGGCAACATTCTGGTAAATCTCCTCTGCATCCTTTCCAATACTTCCACATCCTTCCTATAATGCGGCGACCAGAATTGCACGCAATACTCCAAATGCGGCCGCACTAGAGTGTTGTTTAGCTGCAACATGACCTCATGGCTCCTAAACTAAATCCCTCTACCAATAAAAGCTAACACACCGTACGCCTTCTTAACAACATTCTCAACCTGGGTGGCAACTTTCAGGGATCTATGTACATGGACACCGAGATCTCTCTGCTCATCCACACAGCCAAGAATCTTACCATTAGCCCAGTACTCAGTCTTCCTGTTATTCCTTCCAAAATGAATCACCTCACACTTTTCTGCATTAAACTCCATTTGCCACCTCTCAGCCCAGCGCTGCAGCTTATCTATGTCCCTCTGTAACTTGTAACATCCTTCCGCACTGTCCACAACTCCACCGACTTTAGTGTCATCTGCAAATTTACTCACCCATCCTTCTACGCCCTCTTCCAGGTCATTTATAAAAATGACAAACAGCAGTGGCCCCAAAACAGATCCTTGTGGTACGTCACTAGTAACTGGACTCCAGTCTGAACATTTCCCATCAACCACCACCCTTTGTCTTCTTCCAGCTAGCCAATTTCTGATCCAAACTGCTAAATCACCCTGAATCCCATGTCTCCGTATTTTTTGCCGTAGCCTACCATGGGGAACCTTATCAAACGCTTTACTGAAATCCATATACACATCAACTGCTTTACCCTCATCCACCTGTTTGGTCACCTTCTCAAAGAACTCAATAAGGTTTGTGAGGCACGACCTACCCTTCACAAAACCGTGTTGACTATCTCTAATCAAATTATTCCTTTCCAGATGATTATACATCCTATCTCTTATAAAGCTTTCCAAGATTTTTCCCACATCAGAAGTAAGGCTCACTGGTCTATAGTTACCGGGGTTATCTCTACTCCCCTTCTTGAACAAGGGGACATTTGCTATCCTCCAGTCTTCTGGCACTATTCCTGGAAACAAAGATGACTTAAAGATCAAGGCCAAAGGCTCAGCAATCTCCTTCCTAGCTTCCCAGAGAATCCTAGGATAAATCCCATCCAGCCCAACTTTACATACGTGGGGCTGAATTCCTCTATTTTCAGGCTTATGTTGATAGAGTACGCCGCTTTGGAGGGGGCAGCGCATCGTGAAAGTGGCGCCGCCCCCGATTCCGGCGCGATTGTTGATACTCCGGCGAATCGCCTAACGCGATTTCACCGTTGGTGACTGGAGAATCCCACCCGTGGAGTCTCATTCTTCTGAATCTATCCTTCGTTTGTTGCTTAATCATAGAATCACTACAGTGGAGAAGCAGACCATTTGCCCTATCAAGTCTGCACTGACCCTCTCTGAAAGAACATGGGCGTCATTCTCCGCCGGCGGGAGTCTCCGTTTTGCCGGCGCCCGGGGGTTTCCCGACGGCGTGGGGCTGCCCCACAATGGGAAACCCCATTCACCGGCCGGTGTTACGGAGACTCCTGCCGGCCGGTCGGGGCAGAAATGTGGCGGGGCGGGTAGGAGAATTTCGCCCCAGATTACCGAGGCCCACTCCTCCGCCCTATCCCTGTAACACCACCTAACCTTTGTTTGACACTAAGGGACAATTTAGCATGGCCAATCCACCTAACCTGCACATCTACCTAGCGACAGCAGGAGCCAGTATTCAAAAAAAACCAGATGAGTTGGGTCTCTCCCAGTAACGAAATTAGAAGGCATTTCAATAGTTGGTTCCCTCCGGGTGCTCCGGTTTCTTCCCACAAGTCCCCAAAGACGTGCTTGTTAGGTGAATTGGACATTCTGAATTCTCCCTCACTGTACCCGAACAGGCGCCAGAGTATGGCGACTAGGGGGTTTTCGCAGTAACTTCATTGAGGTGTTACTGAAAGCTTACATGTGACACTAATAAAGATTATTATTATTATAAAAACAGATGTGAAGAGTAGAAACAGCTTACCTAGATGATTAGGAGATCAATGAAGTATAAAGAACAAAGAAATGTACAGCACAAGAACAGGCGCTTCGGCCCTCCAAGCCCGTGCCAACCATGCTGCCCGTCATAACTAAAATCTTCTACACTTCCTGGGTCCGTATCCCTCTATTCCCATCCTATTCATGTATTTGTCAAGATGCCCCTTAAACGTCACTATCGTCCCTGCTTCCACCACCTCCTCTGGCAGCGAGTTCCAGGCACCCACTACCCTCTGTGTAAAAAATTTGCCTCGCACATCTCCTCTAAACCTTGCCCCTCACACCTTAAACCTATGCCCCCTAGTAATTGACCCCTCTACCCTGGGAAAAAGTCTCTGACTAGCTACTCTGTCTATGCCACTCATAATTTTGTAGACCTCTATCAGGTCGCCCCTCAACCTCCGTCGTTCCAGTGTGAACAAACCGAGTTTATTCAACCTCTCCTCATATCTAATGCCCGCCATACCAGGCAACATCCTGATAAATCTCTTCTGCACCCTCTCTAAAGCCTCCATATCCTTCTGGTAGTGTGGCAACCAGAATTGAACACGATACTCCAAGTGTAGCCTAACTAAGGTTATATGCAGTACAACATGACTCGCCAATTTTTATACTCAATGCCCCGGCGAATGAAGGCAAGCATGTCGTATGCCTTCTTGACTACCTTCTCCACCTGTGTTGCCCCTTTCAGTGACCTGTGGACCTGTACACCAAGATCTCTCTGACTGTCAATACTCTTGAGGGTTCTACCATTCACTGTATATTCCCTACCTGCATTAGACCTTCCAAAATGCATTACCTCACATTTGTCCGAATTAAACTCCATCTGCCATCTCGCTGCCCAATTCTCCAAACGATCTAAATCCTGCTGTATCCTCCTCACTATCCGCAATTCCACCAACGTTTGTGTCGTCTGCAAACTTACTAATCAGACCAGTTACATTTTCCTCCAAATCATTTATATATACTACGAACAGCAAAGGTCCCAGCACTGATCCCTACGGAACACCACTAGTCACAGCCCTCCAATCAGAAAAGCACCCTTCCATTGCTACTCTCTGCCTTCTAAGACCTAACCAGTTCTGTATCCATCTTGCCAGCTCACCTCTGATCCCGTGTGACTTCGCCTTTTGTACCAGTCTGCCATGAGGGACCTTGTCAAAGGCCTTACTGAAGTCCATATGGACAACATGCACCGCCCTACCTGCATCAATCATCTTTGTGATCTCCTCAAAAAACTCTATCAATTTAGTGAGACACGACTTTCTCTTCACAAAACCATGCTGCCTCTCGCTAATACGACCCCTTGCTTCCAAATGGGAGTAGATCCTGTCTCGAAGAATTCTCTCCAGTAATTTCCCTACCACTGACATAAGGCTCACAGGCCTGTAGTTCCCTGGATTATCCTTGCTACCCTTCTTAAACAAAATAACAACATTGGCTATTCTCCAGTCCTCCGGGACATCACCTTAAGACAGTGAAGATCCAAAGATTTCTGTCAAGGCCTCAGCAATTTCCTCCCTTGACTCCTCTAGTATTCTGGGGTAGATCCCATCAGGCCCTGGGCCTTATCCCCCTTAAGGTGGGACTTATTCACCTGAATATTTTTCAAGACGCCCAACACCTCGTCTTTTTGGATCTCAATGTGACCCAGGCTATCGACACACCCTTCACCAGACTCAACATCCACCAATTTCTTCTCTTTGGTGAATACTGATGCAAAGTATTCATTTAGTACCTCGCCCATTTCCTCTGGCTCCACACATAGATTCCCTTGCCTATCCTTCAGTGGGCCAACCCTTTCCCTGGCTACCCTCTTGCTTTTTATGTACGTGTAAAAAAGCCTTGGGATTTTCCTTAACCCTATTTGCCAATGATTTTTCGTGACCCCTTTTAGCTCTCCTGACTCCTTGCCTAAGTTCCTTCCTACTTTCCTTATATTCCACACAGGCTTTGTCTGTTCCCAGCCTTCTAGCCCTGACAAATGCCTCCTTTTTCTTTTTGACAAGGCCTACAATATCTCTCGTTATCCAAGGATCGCGAAATTTGGCACATTTATCCTTCTTCTTCACAGGAACATGCCGGTCCTGAATTCCTTTCAACTGACATTTGAAAGCCTCCCACATGTCAGATGTTGATTTACCCTCAAACATCAGCCCGCATCAGTTCCCGCCTGATATTGTTATAATTAGCCTTCCCCCAATTTAGCACATTCACTCGAGGACCACTCTTATCCTTGTCCACCAGAACTTTAAAACTTACTGAATTGTGGTCACTGTTCCCGAAATGTTCCCCCACTGAAACGTCCACGACCTGGCCGGGCTCATTCCCCAATACCAGGTCCAGTACAGCCCCTTTCCTAGTTGGACTATCTACATATTGTTTTAAGAAGCCCTCCTGGATGCTCCTTACAAACTCTGCCCTGTCCAAGCCCCTAGCACTAAGTGAGTCCCAGTCAATATTGTGGAAGTTAAAGTCTCCCAACACAACAACCCTGTTGCTTTTACTCCTTTCCAAAATCTGTCTACCTATCTGCTCGTCTATCTCACGCTGGCTGTTGGGTGGCCTGTAGTAAACCCCCAACATTGTGACTGCACCTTTCTTATTCCTGATCTCTACCCATATAGCCTCGCTGCCCTCTGAGGTGTCCTCCCGCAGTACAGCTGTGATATTCTCCCGAACCAGTAGCGCAACTCCTCCACCCCTTTTACCTCCCCCTCATACACATGTTAATGTCTAGAATCAAAGAATTTGATAGGGGCCAACATCCAAACTCACAGTGGAACAAACGTATAGTTACCAGGACCCTTAGAAGCCAGGGAGGCCAGTTGACACCTTGCAGCCTCAGAAACAGACAAGCCAGTCTCCAACTAGCAGTCTGGAGGCCAGGTTTTACATCTAACTGTCTCTAAGTCTTAGAGCCAAAGCAGTGCAGAAATCCTGCGTAAAGGGTGTTAAAACCTCTTTGCTGGTCTAGGGCAAGGCATTTCCCAGCCTTGAGTATCCTCCCAATAATGTGTGGCAACTATAAGCTGGTTTTGACGAATAAAACTATTTCATTTGGATGTTGTTTTGGAAAAGGATAACAGAACTTCCGGTTGTGGCTATGCGGAGCTGAGCCGCACGATTCGGCAACTCCCGCTACCACGGACTTTCCGGCTCGTTAGAAGAGCCCAATGGAACTTTTTTTGATACCAACCCGTGGGGAAGGTAAGAGGGAGGTCCCCATCCAACTTTTATGAAACGGACTCGAAGTGTAACGGCCACAAAAGTGGCATTGGAGCAACGGGGAAAAACGGGGAAAAAAGACAAAATGGCGGCGGCCAGAGACAAAGTGGAGCTGCAGGAGTTTATCAAGCACTGCTTCGAGGAGCAGCGCGAGGAGATGCGTAAGGAAATGCTGGCGCCTATGCTTTCGGCAATCGAAGGACTAGGGATCACCCAGAAGGCCCACGAGGTTCAGATCCAGGAGGTAAAAAAAAGAGTTGGTCAGAACGAGGATGAGATCTCGGGCCTGGTGGTGAGAGTGGAGCAGAACGAGGCGCTACACAGGAGGTGGGCGGGAAGACTCGAAGACCTGGAGAACAGGTCGAGGAGAAAGAATCTGCGGATCCTGGGTCTCCCTGAAGGAGCGGAGGGGGCCGATGCCGGGACATACGCGAGCACGATGCTCAGGGCGATGATGGGCAAGGAGGCCCCTTTGAGGCCGCTGGAGTAGGACAGGGCACACCGGGTGCTGGCGAGGAGGCCCCGGGCAAATGAGCCACCAAGGGCGATGGTGGTGAGGTTCCACCGGTTCACGGACAGAGAGTGGGTCCTGAAATGGGCCAAGAAGGAGCGGAGCAGTAAGTGGGAAAATGCAGAGATCCGAATATACCCGGACTGGAGCACGGAGGTTGCAAAGCGGAGAGCGGGTTGCACCGGAAAGAAGTGAAATTCGGAATGCTGCAGCCAGCACGACTGTGGGTCACATACAAGGGCCAATACTACTACTTTGAAACGCCTGAAGAGGCGTGGACATTTATACAAACCGAAAAGTTGGACTCTAACTGAGGATTTGTGAGGGTGGGGGGGGTATCTGAGGTTTGATGTGTGATGGTTGTTGTATATAGGGGGTCAATCACAATCACGTGCAGGAAATGTTACATGGGCTGGGGGAGAGAGAAAAGAGACAGGAGCTGCGCCAGAGGGGGCAGAGCGGGCTTTGGAAAGCGCGGGGTTTTTTGTTTTTCCCGCGCGCGGGAAGAAAGGCGGGAAGTGGAACTCCCACACGGGGAGGTCAATGGGATAGCGGGGGTAGCCGGGGTCAGCAGGTGTCAGTTGACTTATGGGAGTGACATGGGGGGAGCAAAAAAGCTAGACAGGGGTCTAGCGGGGGGAGGGAAGGGGGGGGGGGGAAAGGGTTACTGCTGCAATGGCCGAAAGGGAATGGGACATAGAAGAGGTGGTCGGGACGGGGGTCCCCCGTCTGGGGGACTGGAGGGTGAGGGAGGCATGGACACGGGACTGGCCCAGAAAAGGAGATGGCTAGTCGGCAGGGGGGCAAGGGAAGTGAGAGCCCCTCCAATCCAGCTGATAACGTGGAATGTGAGGGGCCTGAATGGGCCGGTGAAGAGCGCTCGAGTGTTCACGCACTTAAAGGGACTGAAGGCAGACGTGGTCATGCTCCAAGAGACACACCTGAAGGTGGCGGACCAGGTCAGGTTAAGAAAGGGATGGGGAGAACAGGTATTCCACTCGGGACTGGACGCGAAGAATAGAGGGGTGGCAATATTGATGGGAAAGCGGGTGTCATTTGAGGCCAAGACTATTGTAGTAGACAATGGAGGGCGATATGTAATGGTGAGCGGTAGGCTGCAAGGGACGTGGGTGGTGTTGGTAAACGTATACGCCCCGAACTGGGATGATGCAGGATTCATGAAGCGCATGTTGGGGCGCATTCCGGACCAGGAGATAGGCGGCCTGATAATGGGAGGGGACTTCAATACGGTGTTGGATCCAGCACTGGACCGCTCCAAATCAAGGACTGGAAAGAGGCCGGCGGCGGCCAAGGTACTCAGGGGGTTTATGGATCAGATGGGGGGAGTGGACCCACGGCGGTTTGCAAGGCCGCAGGCCAGGGAATTTTCTTTCTTCTCCCATGTACACAAAGCCTACTCCCGGATAGATTTTTTTGTTCTGGGCAGGGCGCTCATCCCGAGGGTGGAGGGGACGGAGTATTCGACCATAGCCGTTTCGGACCATGCCCCGCACTGGGTGGAACTGGCGCTGGGAGAGGAGCGGGACCAACGCCCGCTGTGGCAGCTGGATGTGGGACTGCTGGCGGACGAGGTGGTGTGTGGGAAGGTGAAGGGGTGTATCGAAAGGTACTTGGAGGCCAATGACAACAGGGAGGTGCGGGTGGGGGTGGTATGGGAGGCGTTGAAGGCGGTGATCAGGGGAGAGCTAATCTCCATTAGGGCTCATAGGGAGAAGACAGAGGGCATGGAAAGGGTGAGGTTAGTGGGGGAGATTTTGAGAGAGGACAGGAGATACGCAGAGGCCCCGGAGGAAAGATTACTTGGGGAAAGACGACGGCTCCAGACGGAGTTTGACCTGTTGACCACAGGGAAGGCGGGGGCACAGTGGAGGAAAGCGCAGGGGGCGACCTACGAGTATGGGGAAAAGGCTAGTCGGATGCTGGCACACCAGCTCCGAAAGAGGATGGCAGCGAGGGAAATAGGGGGAGTTGAGGATGGAAGGGGAGCCACGGTTCGGAGTGCGATGAAAATAAACGAGGTATTTAAGGCCTTCTATGAAGAGCTGTACAGATCCCAGCCCCCAGCGGGGGAAGAGGGGATGAGACGATTCCTAGACCAACTGAGATTCCCGAGAGTGGAAGAGCAGGAGGTGGCTGGCTTGGGGGCACCAATTGGGTTGGAGGAGCTGAGCAAGGGTTTGGGGAGTATGCAGGCGGGGAAGGCCCGTGGACCGGACGGGTTCCCGGTGGAGTTCTACAGGAAGTATGTATACCTGTTGGCCCCGTTACTAGTGAGGACCTTTAACGAGGCAAGAGAGGAGGGGACCCTGCCCCCGACAATGTCGGAAGCGACAATTTCTTTGATCTTAAAGCGGGACAAGGACCCACTGCAATGTGGATCATACAGGCCGATCTCGCTCCTCAGTGTGGATGCAAAGTTGCTGGCAAAAGTGCTGGCCACGAGGATCGAGGACTGTGTCCCGGGGGTGATCCATGAAGACCAGATGGGATTTGTAAAGGGCAGGCAATTAAACACAAACGTGCGGCGGCTTTTAAACGTGATGATGATGCCATCGGAGGAGGGAGAGGCGGAGATAGTGGCAGCTATGGACGCGGAGAAGGCCTTTGACCGAGTAGAGTGGGAGTACCTCTGGGAAGCGCTGAGTAGGTTTGGGTTCGAGGGAGGGTTTATTAGTTGGGTTAAGCTCCTTTACAGAGCCCCAGTGGCGAGTGTAGTGACGAACCGGCGGAGGTCAGAGTACTTTCGACTGTACCGAGGGACGAGACAGGGGTGCCCCCTGTTCCCCCTGTTGTTCGCATTGGCGATCGAACCATTGGCCATGTCATTGAGGGAGTCTAATAAATGGAGGGGGGTGGTCCGAGGGGGAGAAGAGCATCGGGTGTCGCTATATGCGGATGGCCTGTTGCTGTACGTGGCGGGCCCAATGGAGGGGATGGTGGAGGTCATGCAGACTCTAAGGAGTTTGGGGAGTTTTCGGGCTATAAGCTCAATGTAGGGAAGAGTGAGCTCTTCGTATTACAGGCGGGGGACCAAGAAAGAGGGATAGGGAATCTACCGCTGAGGGCGGAGGGGAGCTTTCGGTATCTGGGGATCCAGATAGCCAGGAGTTGGGGGGCCCTACATAAACAGAACCTGATGAGATTGGTGGAGCAAATGGAGGGGGACTTCAAAAGGTGGGACATGTTACTGCTCTCGCTGGCGGGTAGAGTGCAGTCAGTCAAAATGGTGGTCCTCCCGAGGTTTCTTTTGTGTTTCAGTGCCTTCCCATCGTGATCACCAAGGCCTTTTTTAAGAGAGTAGGTAGGAGTATTATGGGGTTTGTGTGGGCGAATAAGACCCCGAGGGTAAGGAGAGGGTTCCTGGAAAGCAGTAGGGACCGAGGAGGGTTGGCGCTGCCAAATCTAGGGAGCTACTACTGGGCAGCAAATGTGGTGATGATCCGCAAGTGGGTTATGGAGGGAGAGGGGGCGGCATGGAAGAGGATGGAGATGGCGGCCTGTAAAGGAACGAGACTGGGGGCGTTGGAGACGGCACCGCTGCCCCTCTCGCCGACAAAGTATACCACAAGCCAGGTGGTGGTGGCAACGTTAAGGATCTGGGGCCAGTGGAGACGGCACCGGGGCACAATGGGAGCATCGGTATGGTCCCCGATCAGAGGTAACCACCGGTTTGTTCCGGGGAAGATGGACGGGGGGTTCTAGAGCTGGCATCGGGCGGGGATTAGAAGAATGGGGGACCTGTTCATTGACGGGACATTTGCGAGCTTAGGGGCACTGGAGGAGAAGTTCGAGTTACCCCCGGGAAATGCCTTTACATATATGCAGGTGAGGGCTTTTGAGAGGAGACAGGTGAGGGAATTCCCGTTCCTCCCGGCACAAGAAATTCAAGACAGGGTGATCTCGGGTGCATGGGTTGGGGAGGGCAAGGTGTCGGCAATACACCAGGAGATGAAAGAAGAGGGGGAAGCTCTGGTAGAAGAGTTGAAGGGTAAATGGGAGGAGGAGCTGGGGGAGGAGATCGAGGAAGGTCTGTGAGCTGATGCCCTGGGTAGGGTTAATTCCTCCTCCTCGTGTACCAGGCTCAGACTGATACAATTTAAGGTGGTTCACAGAGCTCACTTGACGGGGGCGAGGTTGAGCAAGTTCTTTGGGGTAGAGGACAGATGTGGAAGGTGCTCAGGGAGCCCGGCGAACCATGTCCATATGTTTTGGTCATGCCCGGCACTGGAGGGGTTCTGGAGAGGAGTGGCGGGAGTAATATCTCAGGTGGTGAAAGTCCGGGTCAAGCCAAGCTGGGGGGCTAGCAATATTCGGAGTAGTGGACGAACCGGAATGCAGGAGGCGAAAGAGGCCGGTATTCTGGCCTTTGCGTCCCTCGTAGCCCGGCGAAGGATCTTGCTAATGTGGAAGGAGGCGAAGCCCCCCAGCGTGGAGGCATGGATAAACAATATGGCTGGGTTCATAAAGTTGGAGAGGATTAAGTTCGCCTTGAGAGGATCTGCGCAGGGGTTCTACAGGCGGTGGCAACCGTTCCTAGACTATCTCGCGGAGCGTTAGAGGAAGGTCGATCAGCAGCAGCAACCTGCCCGGGGGGGGGGGGGGGGGGGGGGGGGGGGGGGGGGGGGCGGGGGAGCTGCCTGGGGGGGTGGATGAGCAAGAGATAACATGAAGAGTCGGGGAAACTGGCACGTACGGGAGAGAGCCAGTGTACAAAGCTATGTAAATATACTATTTTGCCATGTATATATCTTGCTCCGTGCGATTTCTCGTTTCTTTTTTTTGTTACGGTGGGGGGGGGGGGGGGTTATTGTTTGTAAGGGAGAAAAATTGTGTTAAAAACTTTAATAAATATATTTTTTTTTAAAAAGGAAAAGGATAACACACTTCAGACATTCGGATGTATATTTTGGAGCAAGGGGAATATTCTATATAAACTGTGTGTGTTTAGCAGACTTAATTGTATTAGCATAGTATAGTCCTATTCATGAGTATTTGTCTTTTCTTTAATTTAATAAATAGCCTTTAATAATTGTTCCACAATGACTGCGCTGCTTATTCTCACTGAGGTTTCACTTGACTCATAGATTATCATAGAATTTACAGTGCAGAAGGAGGCCATTCAGCCCATCGAGTCCGCACCGGCTCTTGGAAAGAGAACCCTACCCAAGGTAAACACCTCCATCCTATCCCCATAACCCAATAACCCCACCCAACACTAAGGGCAATTTTGGACACTGAGGGCAATTTATCATGGCCAATCCACCTAACCTGCACATCTTTGGACTGTGGGAGGAAACCGGAGCACCCGGAGGAAACCCACGCACACACGGGGAGGACGTGCAGACTCTGCACAGACAGTGACCCAAGCCGGAATCGAACCTGGGACCCTGGAGCTGTGAAGCAATTGTGCTATCCACAATGCTACCGTGCTGCCTCCTGACACCATTCCAAAAACAAACCTATACACCCCACGAACTGGTGTTCCAAGTTGGGATACCCTCACAGATAACATCAGCATTCTTCGTGACATCTGCAATTGTGGCAGGTAAATATACGGCAGGGAAGTACTGAAATCTTACAGGTGCTTTCTTGCCTGTTCCTGTGAAAGGCGTTGTTCACAGTACTTCGACTGTGCATTCATTTTGACACCTTTGAAGATTTGTCAGTTTATTTCTTCACTTTGGAACTCTAATAAGAAATAACTGGAAGGGTAGACCATGCGGCCTCTGTAGCCTGCTGCACCATTTAATGAGATCATGGTTGATCTTTGACCTCAATTCTACTTTCCCATTCATTCTCTATATCCCTTGCTTCACTTAGAATCCAAACATCAATCAAACTTGAGTCAAATTCTATGTGGAGAATTTCAAAGTTTAAAATCCTCTGAGTGTAAAACGTTCTCCTCATCTCCGTACAAAGTGGCCAACCCCATACCCTGAACTGAAAGATCAGCATGAGTGCCACTGTTGCTGTTTTACTTCTCCAGGTGAAGTCAAAGATAACCGACAGCTTTTGCAGCACCAATAGGAGCAGCAGTCTGAGGAAGAGAGCAATAGGAACATCAGCAGCACCGTCAGGATCAGCAGCACCAGCAGGATCAGCAGCACCAGCAGGAGCAACAGCAGCACTAGCAGGTGCACTGGCAGTAGCAGCAGCAGCAGCAGCACCAGCACCAGCAAGGGTATCAACAGCAGCAACAGAAGCAGCAGCAGGAGCAGTAGCAGCACCAGCAGGTACACCAGCAGGAACAGCAGCAGCACCAGCAGCACCAGCAGCAGCACCAGCAGGAGCACCAGCAAGAGCAGTTGCAGCACCAGCAGATGCACCAGCGGGAACAGCAGCAGCACCAGCAGGTGCACCTGCAGCAGTACCAGCAGGAGCAGCAGCAGCACCAGCAGGCGCAGCAGCACCAGCAGGAGCAGGAGCAGCAGCAGCACCAGCAGGTGCACCTGCAGCAGCACCAGCAGAAGCAGGAGCAGCAGCAGCACCAGCAGGAACAGCAGCAGCAGGAGCAGCAGCAGCAGCACCAGCATCAGCAACAGCAGGAGTAGCACCAGCACCAGCAGGAGCAGCAGCACCAGCAGGACCAGCAGCAAGAGCAGCAACAGGAGCAGCAGCAGCACCAGCAGGATCAGCAGCAAGACCAGCAGGAGCAGCAGCAGCACCAGCAGGAGCAGCAGCTTACCACTCCGAAACCTGCAGTTCTCCAGTAGAGAGGAGCAGCCCACAGGAAATCACACCCGCAATAGAGGCTCTACAGGCAGAAAATGAGCCTCCTCGACATGTCAAAACAGATGAATATCATGGGGCGCAGGGTTTCACATCAGATAGTGCTGGATCAGATCTATTGTTCCAGTGACCTTGTGACCAGGCTTTGTCGGTGGCTGTCAAAGTCATTACAGTTTTTAACTCCTTTGCCTCCGATTCTTCCAATGCGACCGGATAGAGGTATACAAAATTATGAGGGGCATAGACAGAGTGGATAGTCAGAGGCTTTTCCCCAGGGTAGAGGGGTCAATTACTAGGGGGCATAGGTTTAAGGTGAGAGGGGCAAAGTTTAGAGTAGATGTACGAGGCAAGTTTTTTACGCAGAGGGTAGTGGGTGCCTGGAACTCACTACCGGAGGAGGTAGTGGAGGCAGGGACGATAGGGACATTTAAGGGGCATCTTGACAAATATATGAATAGGATGGGAATAGAAGGATACGGACCCAGGAAGTGTAGAAGATTGTAGTTTAGTCGGGCAGTATGGTCGGCACGGGCTTGGAGGGCCGAAGGGCCTGTTCCTGTGCTGTACATTTCTTTGTTCTTCTTTGTTCTTTGAATAAATGTGCAGGACCTCGCATGCGGCAGCTCACAAATTCATTTAACAGGCGACTGATCGCTTGTTTCTAAGGTTGGCAATTATTAAGCCTTTACCACCACGTTGGTGCTCAGGTTTGCTTCCTTGCAGATGCAGGGCATGCATATGCCAACTAAGGCATCTCCGATTCACCTGGAGATATTAATTTTCACTCCATCAGTAGGGAACTGGTGTGTAACCATAATAAGGGCGAAATTTTCCGGAAGCGGCGCGGGAGATAGAGGAGCAGATAGGTAGACAGATTTTGGAAAAGAGTAAAAACAACAGGGTTGTGGTGATGGGAGACTTCAACTTCCCCAATATTGACTGGGACTCACTTAGTGCCAGGGGCTTAGACGGGGCGGAGTTTGTAAGGAGCATCCAGGAGGGCTTCTTAAAACAATATGTGGACAGTCCAACTAGGGAAGGGGCAGTACTTGACCTGGTATTGGGGAATGAGCCCGGCCAGGTGGTAGATGTTTCAGTCGGGGAGCATTTCGGTAACAGTGACCACAATTCAGTAAATTTTAAAGTACTGGCGGACAAGGATAAGAGAGGTCCTAGGATGAATGTGCTAAATTGGGGGAAGGCTAATTATAACAATATTAGGCGGCAACTGAAGAACATAGATTGGGGGCGGATGTTTGAGGGCAAATCAATATCTGACATGTGGGAGGCTTTCAAGTGTCAGTTGAAAGGAATTCAGGACCGGCATGTTCCTGTCAGGAAGAAGGATAAATACGGCAATTTTCAGGAACCTTGGATAACGAGAGATATTGTAGGCCTCGTCAAAAAGAAAAAGGAGGCATTTGTCAGGGCTAAAAGGCTGGGAACAGACGAAGCCTGCGTGGAATATAAGGAAAGTAGGAAGGAACTTAAGCAAGGAGTCAGGAGGTCTAGAAGGGGTCACGAAAAGTCATTGGCAAATAGGGTTAAGGAAAATCCCAAGGCTTTTTACACGTACATAAAAAGCAAGAGGGTAGCCAGGGAAAGGGTTGGCCCACTGAAGGATAGGCAAGGGAATCTATGTGTGGAGCCAGAGGAAATGGGTGAGGTACTAAATGAATACTTTGCATCAGTATTCACCAAAGAGAAGAAATTGGTAGATGTTGAGTCTGGAGAAGGGTGTGTAGATAGCCTGGGTCACATTGAGATCCAAAAAGACGAGGTGTTGGGTGTCTTAAAAAATATTAAGGTAGATAAGTCCCCAGGGCCTGATGGGATCTACCCCAGAATACTGAAGGAGGCTGGAGAGGAAATTGCTGAGGCCTTGACAGAAATCTTTGCATCCTCACTGTCGTCAGGGGATGTCCCGGAGGACTGGAGAATAGCCAATGTTGTCCCTCTGTTTAAGAAGGGTAGCAAGGATAATCCCGGGAACTACAGGCCGGTGAGCCTTACTTCAGTGGTAGGGAAATTACTGGAGAGAATTCTTCGAGACAGGATCTACTCCCATTTGGAAGCAAGGGGTCGTATTAGCGAGAGGCAGCATGGTTTTGTGAAGAGAAGGTCGTGTCTCACTAAATTGATAGAGTTTTTTGAGGAGATCACAAAGATGATTGATGCAGGTAGGGCGGTGCATGTTGTCTATATGGACTTCAGTAAGGCCTTTGACAAGGTCCCTCATGGCAGACTGGTACAAAAGGTGAAGTCACACGGGATCAGGGGTGAGCTGGCAAGGTGGATACAGAACTGGCTAGGTCATAGAAGGCAGAGAGTAGCAATGGAAGGATGCTTTTCTAATTGGAGGGCTGTGACCAGTGGTGTTCCACAGGGATCATGGGCGTCATTCTCCGACCCCCCTCCGGGTCAGAGAATCGCCGGGGGCTGCCGTGAATCCCGCCCCCGCCGGTTGCCGAAGTCTCCGGTACCGGATATTTGGCGGGGGCGGGAATCGGGCCGCGCCAGTTGGTGGGCCCCACCCCCCCCGCTCGATTCTCTGGCCCGGATGGGCCGAAGTCCCGCCGATAAATTGCCTGTCCCACCGGCGTGGATTAAACCACCTTTTGAACGGCGGGACAAGGCGGCGCGAGCGGGCTCCGGGGTCCTGGGGGGGGTGCGGGGCGATCTGGTCCCGGGGGGTGCCCCCACGGTGGCCTGGCCCGCGATCGGGGCCCACCAATCCGCGGGCGGGCCTCTGCCGTGGGGGCACTCTTTCCCTTCCGCCTCCGCCACGGTCTCCACCATGGCGGAGGCGGAAGCGACTCCCTCCACTGCGCATGCGTGGGAAACTGTCAGCGGCTGCTGACGCACCCGCGCATGCGCCGCCCGGAGATGTCATTTCCGCGCCAGCTGGCAGGGCAACAAAGGCCGTTTCCGCCAGCTGGCGGGGCGGAAATTCCTCCGGTGCCGGCCTAGCCCCTCAATGTTGGGGCTCGGCCCCCAAAGATGCGGAGCATTCCGCACCTTTGGGGCGGCGCGATGCCCGTCTGATTGGCGCCGTTTTGGGCGCCAGTCGGCGGACATCGCGCCGTTTCGGGAGAATTTCGCCCCAGTGCTGGGACCTTTGCTGTTTGTAGTATATATAAATGATTTGGAGGAATATGTAACTGGTCTGATTAGTAAGTTTGCAGACGACACAAAGGTTGGTGGAATTGCGGATAGCGATGAGGACTGTCAGAGGATACAGCAGGATCTAGATTGTTTGGAGATTTGGGCGGAGAGATGGCAGATGGAGTTTAATCCAGACAAATGTGAGGTAATGCATTTTGGAAGGTCGAATGCAGGTAGGGAAAATACAGTGAATGGTAGAACCCTCAAGAGTATTGAAAGTCAAAGAGATCTAGGAGTACAGGTCCACAGGTCACTGAAAGGGGCAACATAGGTGGAGAAGGTAGTCAAGAAGGCATACGGCATGCTTGCCTTCATTGGCCGGGGCATTGAGTATAAGAATTGGCAAGTCATGTTGCAGCTGTATAGAACCTTAGTTAGGCCACACTTGGAGTATAGTGTTCAATTCTGGTCGCCACACTTCCAGAAGGATGTGGAGGCTTTAGAGAGGGTGCAGAAGAGATTTACCAGAATGTTGCCTGGTATGGAGGGCATTAGCTATGAGGAGCGGTGGAATAAACTTTTTTACGCAGAGGATAGTGGGTGCCTGGAACTCGCTACCGGAGGAGGTGGTGGAAGCAGGGACGATAGTGACATTTAAGGGGCATCTTGACAAATACATGAATAGGATGGGAATAGAGGGATACGGACCCAGGAAGTGTAGAAGATTGTAGTTTAGTCGGGCAGCACGGTCGGCACGGGCTTGATGGGCCGAAGGGCCTGTTCCTGTGCTGTACATTTCTTTGTTCTTTGTTATGTCCGCCGACTGGCGCAGAAAACGGCGCAAATCAGTCGGGCATCGCGCCGCCCCAAAGGTGCGGAATGCTATGCATCTTTGGGGGCCGAGCCCCAACATTGAGGGGCACAGGCCCGCCCGTGGATCGGTGGGCCCCGATCGCGGGCCAGGCCACCGTGGGGGCATCCCCCGGGGCCAGATCGCCCCGCCTTGTCCCGCCGGTAAGGTAGGTGGTTTAATCTACGCCGTCGGGCCGTCCTCTCTAAGTCCGCCCCGCAAGAAGATGGTGGACAGATCTTGCGGGGCCGCAGAAGGAAGGAGGTCCTCCTTCAGAGAGGACGGCCCGACGATCGGTGGGCACCGATCGCGGGCCACCCCACATTCCAGGTGAAGCCCGGTGCAGGATCCCCCCTCTCCCCCCCACAGGCCGCCCCCTCAGCGTTCACGCACCGCCCACGACTGCAGCGACCAGGTGTGGACAGCGCCGGGGGGAACCCACCGTTTTGGCCTGGCCGCTTGGCCCATCCGGGCCTCAGAATCGCAGGGGTGCCGGAGAATCGCCATTTTGGGTGTCTCTGGCGATTCTCCGGCCTGCGGCCCGCGAAACTCAACCGGGCCGTTTCATTGTCCAAGAATTGCTAATTATGGCTCAAGCCAGGATATCATTATGGGGAAGGGTGAGGAGGCAGATTCCAAGAACTATCTCAGCCAGTGCGAAAAGTAGGCCCGCACTGTTGGCGTTACTCTGCACCATGGTATCAAAGAATCCCAACAGTGCAGAAGGAGGCCATTTGGCCCATCGAGTCTACACTGACCCTGTGAAAGACCACCCTAACTAAACCAAATCCCCTATAACCCCGCCTAACCTTTTTGGACACTAAGGGGCAATTTAGCATGGCCAATCCACCTAACCTGCACATCTTTTGGATTGTGGGAGGAAACAAGAGCACCCGGAGGAAACTCACGCAGACACGGGGAGAATGTGCAAACTTCACATGGACAATCACACGAGGTCAGAATTGAACCTGAGTCCCTGGTGCTGTGAGGCAACAGTGCTAACCACTGTGCCGCCATCTAGCAAATTGAGCTAAACAACACACACATTACTTCTCCATGGCGCAAATCTTGTGGCTTAAGTAGGTTGCTTCTTCCCTTAGTCGACATTCTCGGTGTTCTGGAGCCCATGAGGGACCGAGGAAAATCTGCCCCAACTGCACCTGCACAGGGACAGACTCGTCTATGAGGACATGAGGGAGCACATGGAGAATAAAGTGAAAGAGGGGAAAAAGGTGAAAAGTGGAAGCATATTGAGCCTAATCCTCACTTCCATGTCCCCTTTCACCATCATCCCTCTCATGGTCCACCCCCACTTTAATGCTAATCATGAGCTGGTAAGCATAGGTAATCATTCATCCTACTATGACAGCATTTATAGTGTGGATGATATTGCTGAAGGCCTGCATGTGCTCGTGTTATTGCTGTATTTGATGCTCTATGCAGAGGGCTGCACTTTCAAAACCAATATCACAAAGGTCTGTGATATCATGCCACTCATGCGTGAGCTGGACTCATCCAATTTTATTGCAACTGTACAGGACGGAGCTGATACTTCTGACAGTACACAACGTTCTCTTTGCTGCTGCTCCAGAGGTATGCTGTGTATTGACAGGTACAGCATCTGCATTGAGCTGAGAAGTGCTCAAAATGTGGTGTGAACCCTCCACTGTTGTCCCTGCTCTTCCATCTGCTCTTGTTCACTTGTGATGTGTGAGTTACTGGGTAAAAAACCCAACTATCTGCCTTACTGGTCCCATCGACATGTGAGTATCTGAGTTGCTGCATGGCCTGCATGAGTCCTGTGATGGTGCACCCTCAGAATGAGTGGTCTCCTCTGAAGAGTTGTGGTCATTATGTATCTGGAGCACCTTCAGCAGGAGTTTATGGCTTTGTGGGAGTTTATAAACATAAATTAGAATTCTCAAGGCAATAACATTTTAAGTGAACATTATGCAGATTACAACATTTCACTCGCTGGTGACATCAGCTTTGTAGCTGTCTGATATTTAATTCTGTAACCAGGTAGCTGGAAAGGCCCCATCTCCCCAAAGCTGATGCCCTAAAACAGAGACTCTGTTAATGTCCAGTGCCTCCTCCTCTGAAGCTGGCAGTTGAGAAATATTTGGATGGCGATTGCCAGTTTTCTGACTCTCCCTCCTGTTCTGAGATTTATTCTCCTGCAGTTAGGGAAAGAGAAGACCTTTAAGTGAGAGGAACGGTTTGTGAATAGATGGAGAGTATTTGTTAAAGATGGAAATGAGGAAGAGGAAGGACAATGAAAAGATGAGAGTGAGTGCCAGTATGTGAGGTAGGTGCAAAGGCAGAAAAGGATGGCTGTATCTGCACGATACGCTGGTCTGAGGAGATCAAAGGTAGAATGAGGGTTTTGGTGCAATGCACACATCAGAATGTAGCTGAAAGTTCCACTGTACTCACCTTATCTACTCGGCCCAGGTCATTGAATTCAAATGTGTGACACCACGCTCCTCATAGGTAACTTCCAGCAATACTTTCTTTGTTTTGCTTTCTTCCATGAGAAGAAAATACTCTCT
Organism: Scyliorhinus torazame; assembly: GCF_047496885.1. NCBI lineage: Eukaryota > Metazoa > Chordata > Chondrichthyes > Carcharhiniformes > Scyliorhinidae > Scyliorhinus > Scyliorhinus torazame. The sequence continues at coordinate 125,651,728 of NC_092709.1, forward strand.
CCCTCGGGTCCTTGAGCCCCCAGCATCATATCCAGGAACTGTCACTAAAACAAGATGCTGTTTTTGAACACCAAAATCCATCACTTCTGTTCTGCTCCCAACTCCAAAATTCATCAAATTTCACGTTTGGAGTTGAAATCGACTCATGTGGGTTGTCATCATGCTCACTGAATCTGATTATTTGGCAAATCCAGAAATAAGATGGCATTGCACGTGCTCTGTTAAAATGCCACTGACAGGCACCCTGCATCCGGGTTTCCTGAACATCATCAGATCCCCCATTCCCAACTTGTCAGGAACTTCAAATCTAGACCAGCATGTCTAGGTGGGAATTCGTCAATGTGACAGCCTGGTGAGGCATGCTGTTGCTTTACCTGTTCACACATGTCCCAGATCCCCTGCCAGTTTAGCTCAGTGGGCTAAACAGCTGGCTTATGATGCAGAACAAGGCCAACAACGCTGGTTCAATTTCCGTAACAGATGAGGTTATTCATGAAGGACCTGCCTTCTCAACCTTACCCCTTGCCTGAGGTGTGGTGATCCTCAATCACCACTAGTCAGCTCTTCCACTTGTGGTATTATCAGGTATTACAGTATTACAGGACCTGAGAGGCTGAAGATAATTGGTTAAACCTAGGAGTTTACCATTGGCTGTTGGAACGTAGCTCCGCCCTGTCAGGCGGGGTATAAGAACCAGTGCCATCCCAGCAGCTCTCATTTCTGTTCCGAAGCTGCTGGGGAACAGTTCTAGTTGATTAAAGCCTTCAATTATGTTACTACTTCGTCTTTGGTTGTAATTGATCACGCATCAATTTAATCGACTAGACTTAAGCTGAAAGGATGGACCTCCGATTCAAACCGGAGTGTCTACAACTCAGCCCCTACGCGGAGAACTCAGCGGCGATATTTAAGCACTGCCTGGCGTGCTTTAAAGGCTACCTCGAGACGGCCGGAGGCACCCCCTCAGGAGAACAGAAACTGCATCTCCTGCACTCAAGGGTAAGCCCTGGGATCTACACCCTCATCAAGGAGGCGGAGGACTTCGACGCTGCGGTCGAACTATTTAAAGGACATTATATCCGCCCTGTAAATCAGTTCTACGCATGTCACCTGCTTGCAACTAGACGGCAAAGCCCCGGGGAATCGTTGGAGGAGTTCTACCGTGCGATACTGGTGCTGGGCAGAAACTGTGGCTGCCCGCAAGTTTCGGGGAGCGAGCACACGGAACTTCTAATCCGGGATACCTTCGTAGCAGGTATGAGCTCCTCAGAGATCCGCCAAAGACTTTTAGAAAAAGACACCCTGGGACTTAGAGAGGCACGGGCCCTGGCAGGGTCCATGGATGCTGTCTCCAGAAACGTGCAGTCCTATGCGCCCGACCGCGCGGCGGCCCCCTGGGCTGCATGGCATCCCGCAGTGGCAGCCCCACAGACCTTCCCCGTGTCCCCGCAGGCCTGCGCTGTAAGACAGCCCGCGAGCTCCGTTGGGCCCCACTGTTTCATCTGCAGGCAGGCGAAGCATCCCCGCCAGCGCTGCCCGGCCCGCACCTCCACCTACAAAGGGTGCGGCAAGAAGGGCCATTTTGTGGGGGTCTGCCAGGCACGAGCCGTGGCCGCGGTCTCCAGCGACTCCGGACCGCCGCGGCAACCTTCCCTTCGGGCCCCAGGCGGCCAGCACTCACCGCCGCCCCCCTATCCTCGGGCCACGTGCGACCCACGGGCGTGGCCATCTTGCCCCTCGGACACCACGCTGGACGGATGGGTGCCGCCATTTTGTCCATCCCTGACCACCATGGGGGACCCATGGTGGACGCCATCTTGGATGGGGCCCCAGGCCCCCAGCACGGCCGTCTACACGCTGCCCGATCAAAACCTGCAATTGCTTCATCTGGCCTCGGTGACTCTGGACCAAAATCGACCTCGGACACTCGCAACAGCAACGACGACGGCCACCCCCCCTATGCTAAGGCCACGTGCGACCCGCGGGCATGGCCATTTTGCCCCCCAGACACCAAGCTGGACGGGGGGCACCGCCATTTTGTCCCTCGCTGCCGCCATCTTCTTCATCCCTGGACACCATGCGCGACCCATGGGTGACGCCATCTTGGATGGGGCCCCAGGCCCCCAGCACAGCCGACTACATGCTGCCCGACCAGAACTCTCCATTACTGCAGCTGGCCTCGGTGATTCTGGACTCCGATCCAGGAATCTCCCAGTCTCCCGCTGGCAAGAAGTCCTCCCGGAGGCCCTCCACACCATCCGGTCTCTGCTCTGTACAACTACCAACCAGACACCTCATGAACGTCTCCATGTCTTCCCCAGGACGTCCTCCTCCGGGACCTCGCTCCCAACCTGGCTAGCAACATCCGGACTCATCCTGTTTCGGAAGCACGTGCGGGCGCACAAGTCGGACGCTGGCGAAAGCTACAACGACGATCTCCATCAACGGCCACGAGACGTCGTGCCTGATCGACTCTGGGAGCACGGAAAGCTTTATACACCCCGACACGGTAAGGCGCTGTTCATTTGTTACCCACCCTGTAAAACAAAGAAGCCCGCAGTGGCAGCCCCACAGACCTTCCCCGTGTCCCCGCAGGCCTGCGCTGTAAGACAGCCCGCTAGCTCCGTTGGGCCCCACTGTTTCATCTGCAGGCAGGCGAAGCATCCCCGCCAGCGCTGCCCGGCCCGCACCTCCACCTACAAAGGGTGCGGCAAGAAGGGCCATTTTGTGGGGGTCTGCCAGGCACGAGCCGTGGCCGCGGTCTCCAGCGACTCCGGACCGCCGCGGCAACCTTCCCTTCGGGCCCCAGGCGGCCAGCACTCACCGCCGCCCCCCTATCCTCGGGCCACGTGCGACCCACGGGCGTGGCCATCTTGCCCCTCGGACACCACGCTGGACGGATGGGTGCCGCCATTTTGTCCATCCCTGACCACCATGGGCGACCCATGGTGGACGCCATCTTGGATGGGGCCCCAGGCCCCCAGCACGGCCGTCTACACGCTGCCCGATCAAAACCTGCAATTGCTTCATCTGGCCTCGGTGACTCTGGACCAAAATCGACCTCGGACACTCGCAACAGCAACGACGACGGCCACCCCCCCTATGCTAAGGCCACGTGCGACCCGCGGGCGTGGCCATTTTGCCCCCCAGACACCAAGCTGGACGGGGGGCACCGCCATTTTGTCCCTCGCTGCCGCCATCTTCTTCATCCCTGGACACCATGCGCGACCCATGGGTGACGCCATCTTGGATGGGGCCCCAGGCCCCCAGCACAGCCGACTACATGCTGCCCGACCAGAACTCTCCATTACTGCAGCTGGCCTCGGTGACTCTGGACTCCGATCCAGGAATCTCCCAGTCTCCCGCTGGCAAGAAGTCCTCCCGGAGGCCCTCCACACCATCCGGTCTCTGCTCTGTACAACTACCAACCAGACACCTCATGAACGTCTCCATGTCTTCCCCAGGACGTCCTCCTCCGGGACCTCGCTCCCAACCTGGCTAGCAACACCCGGACTCATCCTGTTTCGGAAGCACGTGCGGGCGCACAAGTCGGACGCTGGCGAAAGCTACAACGACGATCTCCATCAACGGCCACGAGACGTCGTGCCTGATCGTCTCTGGGAGCACGGAAAGCTTTATACACCCCAACACGGTAAGGCGCTGTTCACTTGTTACCCACCCTGTAAAACAAAGAATCTCCCTGGCCTCCGGGTCACAGTCGGTGGAGATAAAGGGGTTCTGCCTAGCAAACCTCACTGTCCAAGGCAGGAATTTCAACAAGTTCCGCCTTTATGTCCTGCTGCACCTCTGCGCGGCTACACTCCTGGGGTTGGACTTCCAATGTAACTTGCAAAGCTTGACCTTTAAATTCAGCGGCCCTCCGAGCCCTCCACGAGGACCTCTGCCACCCGGGGGTCACTCGTTTTTTCCACTTCATTAAGACCCGCAACCTGCCCTACTCCATCGAGAAGGTCAGGACAGTCACCAGGGACTGCCTAATCTGCGTGGAGTGCAAACCGCACTTCTACCGGCCAGAGAGGGCGCACCTGATAAAGGCTTCCCGTCCCTTTGAACACCTCAGCATGGACTTCAAAGGCCCCCTCCCCTCCGCCGGCCACAACACGTATTTCCTGAACGTGATTGACGAGTACTCCCGGTTCTCATTCGCCATCCCCTGCCCAGACATGACCACAGCCACCGTCATCAAGGCCCTCCAGGGTACCTTTATACTGTTCGGTTTCCCCGCGTACATACACAGTGATAGAGGATCCTCCTTTATGAGCGATGAACTGCGTCAATTCCTGCTCAACAGGGGCATTGTCTCAAGCAGGACGACCAGTTACAACCCCCGGGGAAACGGACAGGTGGAGAGGGAGAACGGAACGGTCTGGAAGACCGTTCTACTGGCCCTCCGATCCAGGAATCTCCTAGTCTCCCGCTGGCAAGAAGTCCTCCCGGAGGCCCTCCACACCATCCGGTCTCTGCTCTGTACAACTACCAACCAGACACCTCATGAACGTCTCCATGTCTTCCCCAGGACGTCCTCCTCCGGGACCTCGCTCCCAACCTGGCTAGCAACAGCCGGACTCATCCTGCTTCGGAAGCACTTGCGGGCGCACAAATCGGACCCGTTGGTCGAGAGGGTCCACCTGCTGCACGCTAACCCCAATACGCCTACGTGGCGTTCCCTGACGGCCGGCAAGATACAGTCTCCCTTCGGGACCTGGCGCCCGCCGGAACCCCACGCGCACCCGAACCATTACCCCACCCCCCACAACAGTCAGTCCTCCCGCCACTCCTGCCTACGCCCTCCCACCCACCATCGCCCCCTACAGGCACCTCTCGTGTCAACCGTTTGCCCCACCAGCGCCGTCTAGAGGTGATGAAGCTGCCATGGAGGCCGAAGCCACGCTCCCGGAGTCGCAGACACCCGGACCCCCACCAAAATCACCACCGAAGCCCAGACGATCCAGGAGGACGACCAGGCCACCCGACCGACTGATTGCTTCACTGTAACTGCAACTGTAAACGAACACTGAATGTAGATATCGTCCACGCTTGTAAATATTCTCGACAACTCTGTAATCATATCTAATCATACCATAGTACGAAGTCTTACAACACCAGGTTAAAGTCCAACAGGTTTGTTTCGATGTCACTAGCTTTCGGAGCGCTGCTCCTTCCTCAGGTGAATGAAGAGGTCTGTTCCAGAAACACATATATAGACAAATTCAAAGATGCCAAACAATGCTAGGAATGCGACCATTAGCAGGTGATTAAATCCTTACAGATCCAGAGATGGGGTAACCCCAGGTTAAAGAGGTGTGAATTGTATCAAGCCAGGACAGTTGGTAGGATTTCACAGGCCAGATGGTGGGGGATGAATGTAATGCGACATGAATCCCAGGTCCCGGTTGAGGCCGCATTCATGTGTGCGGAACTTGGCTATAAGTTTCTGCTCGGCGATTCTGCGTTGTCGCGGGTCCTGAAGGCCGCCTTGGAGAACGCTTACCCGGAGATCAGAGGCTGAATGCCCTTGACTGCTGAAGTGTTCCCCGACTGGAAGGGAACATTCCTGCCTGGTGATTGTTGCGCGATGTCCGTTGAATTTGTCTATATATGTGTTTCTGGAACAGACCTCTTCATTCACCTGAGGAAGGAGCAGCGCTCCGAAAGCTAGTGACACCGAAACAAACCTGTTGGACTTTAACCTGGTGTTGTAAGACTTCGTACTGTGCTCACCCCAGTCCAACGCCGGCATCTCCACATCATAATCATACCATGTTAGATGAAATTGTAACCATTGGCCACCACCCCCGCCGGACTCTTTTTTAACAGGGGGTGAATGTGGTATTATCAGGTATTACAGTACCCGAGAGGCTGAAGACCATTGGTTAAACCTAGGAGTTTACCATTGGCTGTTGGTACGTAGCTCCGCCCTGACAGGCGGGGTATAAGAACCGGTGCTGTCCCAGCAGCCCTCATTTCTGTACCGAAGCTGCTGGGGAACAGTTCTAGTCGATTAAAGCCTTCAGTTATGTTACTACTTCGTCTTTGATTGTAATTGATCGCACATCACCACTCAAAAGGGGACGCACCCTGTGGTCATCTGGGACTAAGACGACTTTATTTCAAATGACACCATGCTGGATCAGACATCCAATGACAGTAAGCTACCGCCTAAAAACCTGAGAAATGTTCATGGGAGCTGTCATCACAATGAATGGTGAGCACCGTTCCTTCATCACTGACAGCAAAATCTGGGCTAATAGATTGGACAGCCTCTTTGTTTTGAACAGTTGATCAAAACAGGCTGGATAGATAGTTTCAAAGTAAGGTAAAGAGAACTTGAGTACAAAAGTTACCTTACATCCTTACATACTCATAATGTAAATGTAATGTTTGTTACCCATTTGTTTCTTTGTAGACTGGGTACCTTAAGCATTGCTGCAAACAAACAGTTTCTATGCCGATGAGCTAGTAAGGAAAAGGAGAATGGTAATGTTCAGGTTATCTGTCTCTCGAATTTCCCTGTCTATTTGGGATGTTTTTGCAATTCTTGGCTTAGCCAATTATTTGAGTACTGTGCAGCAATAAAACATTTTAAAGTACAATTTCAAAATTGGGGATGACACCAACCTGGAGGCATGGTTAATAATGAAGAAGACTGCAATACGATACAAGAAAACATTAATGAACTTGCAGAAGAGGCAAAAGAATTTTATTATGGATGTGTGCGGTGGTGCATTTTGATGCAAGGAATCAGGAGGCCACATACTCCCTGCAAAGTAAAGCTTCAGTTTTCAATGGGTCATGGATTGGATTGGATTTGTTTATTGTCACGTGTACCGAGGTACAGTGGAAAGTATTTTTCTGTGAGCAGCTCAAACAGATCATTTAGTACATGAAAAGAAAATACATAATAGGATAGTATAAAGGCTGCAGAAAGGCAGTTTGAGGAGGATCTGCCTACCGAGGTAGTGTGGGCTGAAGTTAGAAATAGGAAAGGAGTGGTCACTTTGTTAGGAGTTTTCTATTGGCTTCCAAACAGTAACAAAGATGTGGAGGAAAAGATTGCAATACAGATGTTGGAAAGGTGCGGTAGTCACAGGGTAGTTGTCATGGGTGACTTTAACTTTCCAAATATTGATTGGAACCACTATAATTCGAGTAGTTTGGATGGGGCTGTTTTTATCCAGTGTGTGCAGGAGGGTTTCCTCACACAATATGTGGATAGACAGACAAGAGGCGGCGGCACATTGGATTTGGTACTGGATAATGAACCGGGCCAAGTGTTAGATTTGGTTGCGGGAGAGCACTTTGGAGATAGTGACCACAATTTGTTGTCTTTCACTATAACAATGGAGACGGATAGGAACATACGGCAGGGCAAGGTTTATAACTGGGGGAAGGGTAATTACGATGCAATTAGGCAAGAATTGGGGAGCATAAGATGGAAACAGGAACTGTTAGGGATAGGCACAATTGAGATGTGGAGCTTGTTCAAGGAGCAAATACTATTGTGTCCTTGATCTGTATGTCCCTGTCAGGCAGGGAGGAAATGGTCGAGTGAGGGAACCATGGTTTACAAAAGAGGCTGAATGTCTTGTCAAGAGGAAGAAGGGGGCTTATGTAAGGATGAGAAAACAAGGTTCAGTTAGGGCTCTTGAGGGATACAAGATAGCTAGGAAGGAGCTCAAGAAAGGGCTTAGCAGAGCTAGAAGGGGGCATGAGAAGTCCTTGGCGGGTAGGATCAAGGAAAACCCCAAAGCTTTTTTCACTTATGTGAGGAATAAAAGAATGATCAAGGTGAAGTTAAGGCCGGTCAAGGACAGTAGTGGGAACGTGTGCATGGAGTCTGAAGATATAGGAGAGGCCCTAAATGAATACTTTTCTTCAGTGTTCACAAAGGAGAGGGGCCATGTTGTTGAGGAGGATAGTGCGATACAAGCTGGTAGGCTGGAGGAGGTAGATATTCAGAAGGAAGATGTGTTAGAAATTTTGAGAAGCCTGAGGATAGATAAGTCCCCTGGGCCTGATGGGACATATTCTAGGATTCTTTTGGAGGCGAGGGATGAGATTGCAGAGCCTTTGGCTTTGATCTTTATGTCCTCACTGTCTACAGGAAAAGTGCCAGAAGACTGGAGAGAGGCGAATGTTGTCCCCTTGTTCAAGAAAGGGAATAGGTATAACTCTGGGAATTATAGGCCGATTAGTCTCACTTCGGTCATCGGTAAATTATTGGAAAGGGTCCTGAGGGATAAGATTTATTATCATTTGGAAAGATACAGCTTAATCCAGGATAGTCAGCACGGATTTGTGAGGAGTAAGTCTTGCCTCACAAGTTTGATTGTATTCTTTGAGGAGGTAACTAAGTGCATAGATGAAGGTAGAGCAGTTGATGTTGTATACTGGAATAGTGTGTCAGCATTTATTAACAGGGGGATTGAGTTCAAGAGCCGCGAGGTTATGCTGCAACTGTACAAGACCTTGGTTAGACCACATTTGGAGTATTGTTTGCAGTTCTGGTCACCTCATTATAGGAAGGACGTGGAAGCATTGGAAATTGTGCAAAGGAGATTTACCAGGATGCTGCCTGGATTGGTGGGTGGGTCTTATGAGGAAAGGTTGAGGAAGCTAGGGCTTTTCTCATTGGAGCGAAGGAGGATGAGAGGTGACTTAATTGAGGTGTATAAGATGTTGAGAGGGATAGATAGAGTGGACGTTAAGCGACTTTTTCCTCAGGTGGATGTAGCTGTTACAAGGGAGCATAACTATAAGGTTCCTGGTGGAAGACATAGGAGGGATGTCAGAGGTAGGTTCTTTACTCAGAGAGTGGTTGGGGTGTGGAACGCACTCCCAGCTATGGTAGTGGAGTCAGACACTTTAGGAACTTTCAAGCGGTTATTGGATAGGCATATGGAGTGCACTAGAATGATTGGGAGTAGGTTGATTTGATCTTAGTTTCAGACTAGTTTGGCACAATATCGTGGGCTGAAGGGCCTGTACTGTGCTGTACAGTTCTATGTTCTATAATAGGGCAACACAAGGTACACAATGTAAATACATAGACACCGGCATCAGGTGAAGCATACAGGAAGGAGTGTAGTATTAATCAGGTCAGTCCATAAGAGGGTCGTTTAGGAGTCTGGTAACAGCGGGGAAGAAGCTGTTTTTGAATCTGTTAGTGCGTGTTCTCAGACTTCTGATCTCCTGCCCGATAGAAGAAGTTGGAAGAGTAAGTAAGCCAGGTGGGAGGGATCTTTGATTATGCTGCCCACTTTCCCCAGGCAGCGGGAGGTCTAGATAGAGTCAATGGATGGGAGGCGGGTTTGTATGATGGACTGGGCTGTGTTCACGACTCACTGTAGTTTCTTATGGTCTTGGTCCAAACAGTTGCCATACCAGGCTGTGAAACAGCAAGATGGGATGCTTTCTATGGTGCATCCGTAAAAATTGGTAAGAATCAGTGTGGACATGCCAAATTTCCTTAGTTTCCTGAGAAAGTAACGGCACTGTTGTGCTTTCCTGGTGGTAGCGCTGATGTGGGTGGACAGGACTGATTCCAGAGCTGGGCGAGAGATCATGATCTGGAAACCCAGAAAGGTGGATTTCCTGTGACATGCTTGGCCACCTGTCAGGCAGGGATGTTCTCCAGAAAAGACTGCAATGAGGATCAGGTAAGTTTAGTGCTTGTTGATGTAAAAATCATTGGAGGGGGTGGGGGCAGCGTGATCCTTGGCATGGGGGTGGTGGGAGGGAGGATCGAAGATCATGAGGAACCTGAAAGAGATCATGAGGGAGAAGTGGGAGAGTCCAGTGGGAGAATTGGAGATTGCAAGAAAGACTGTGGGTCAATGAAGGACAGGTGATGGGTTGGGAAAGCAAGAGGAGGCCAAGTTTATTTTCTCTAGAAAAGGTGAGGCTCTTCAACAGTAAGTGTTGATTGGATACATATAGAGAAGATGTGTCCATTTCTGGGGGATCCAAGACCAAAAGCCATAAACATTAGATAGTCACTATTAAAAGAAATAGGGAAATCAGGGTAATTAATTTTGTCTAGAAAGTGGTTAGAGTGTGGAATACACTCTCACAGAGTGTGTTAAATTGAATAACGTTGATACATTTAAGTGGAAGCTCGAGAGACACATGCAGCATCAAGGAATCAAAGATTATGGTAATAGGATTCGATGAAGGAGAGGTGTGAGGCTGTTTATGTGGAGCATAAACACAGGCGTGGAATAGTTCTGGTTGGCCTATTCCTGGGCTCCATGTTCAATGTTATTCTCTGCAAAGCTCATGGGGACAGGACAGCTCACAGAGACTGTCCCTCTCTCTTGCTTCTGAGCAATGTGGGTGATTGTCTTTTATATATGCCTGTGGCTTGGGTTACAAAGACAGATGATGAGCAGCCATATTGTGGAGACAATGGGTCTGAGAAAATGAAGGGTGTCTATTCAAAGTGTTTTCAGTTACAGTTACTTCTAATTAATCCTGCCTTTGCTAACACTTAGTGCTCAAGCATTTATGGGAAGATACAAAACATCAAATAGTCCACAGGGTTAGATTATGTGAAGAAATGAGGGCACACCATCAGCTCCTGGTTATGGAGCCTGAAAATCTGGTCAGAAGTAATATACGTGTCCAAATAACATTTACAAATGGTACAAATGAGGTCCTGCCAAAAACACATTCCATTTGAACAACCTAATGTTACTTTAAAAAGTATATCACTATCTGGTTCTATAAAGGGAGCCTGGGTTTCTTCTGTAGATGTTTTGCATATTATATAATACCATAATGCATTCAAGATGGTCGCGGCTTTTAAATGCAATCGTTTCATTCTCTGGGAAAACCACGAACATTACACATGAGTTTGTTCAATCCGCATTTTTAAAATAATGAGATCTGTTTTTATAAAATGGCTCAACTGTTTCAATGCTGAGGAGGACTTTTCTGACAACTAACTTTGCAATCACAGGCAGGAGATCTTCGAAGGACTGGCCAGAGGTAGTGTCCAAAACATGCCCATGGGACAAGTCCTTTTAAAAGTCAGGTTCTTAGCGGCGCAACTGTCTTTTGTACGAACCAAACTGGCTCTGGGTTACCAAACTGAGAAAGACCCAAATCTGTGTGCAAGGAGTTTGTGGGCATTATTAAACAGACCGTTCCATTACCTTTCATTACTGCTTTACTGCCTGTCAAAGACTGCCACAAGTTTCCACCTGAATATGACAGATCCGAACCAGTTATGGTTTATTTTCAGTCGTATGTCAGGTACCCCAAATTACACAGGAGTTTAATAATATTAATGTTTCCAGATCCGTGCATCGGGAATAAATTAATCTGAAAGAGAGTTTGCATCGCAGTGCCAATATACATTTCAGTGACTTTTACCTCAAAGAGACCCCGCTCTGCAATTTTAACGGATCTTGTCTAATTGTCTGAAGTGAATGTGGAGATTGCACAGTGTCAGTACATACGCACCCTGTTTGCAGTTGCAATAAGCCCAGTCGATCCTCCCACGGTGATTTCTGATAAAGCACCAGGGTTTCAGGCGTCCGTCCGGATTGCGGCAGTGGTTGTGATCTCCCAGACCTTTGTTCGGGAACCTCTCGACGAAATTGGGAATGCCGCTCCAGACCAGGCACCTGTGGCCGGACTCGGTGAGCCCGTGCGGCCGCTTGGAGTGGAAAGCCAAGGTGCCCGTGCTCTGCAGACAGCCGCTTGCCAGGCGGGACGAGAGAGCCGTGCCAGAGCCACACCACCTTCCAGTGCTGGCCAGCACAGCAACCACCGCCAGAAAGCTGCTTGTGGTCCTCATGGCGATTGCCATTTACCAGCATCCATCCCCGGAGTGCGGGTGTGGGGGGTGGGGGATCGGGGAGGGCGGGCTTTCTGTGCAACGAATCTCACATCGATTACACACCGTTATATATATATGTGTGTGTGTGTGAGAGAGCGCGTTACATATGTGTGTGTGAGAGAGAGAGCGTTTTATATATATGTGTGTGTGAGAGAAAGCGTTATATATAAACATGTTCTATATGCGTGTATGACAGAGAGAGCGTTTTATATATATGTGTGTGAGAGAGAGCATTATATATGTGTGTGAGAGAGACAACGTTATATATATATGTGACTGAGAGAGTTATATACGTGTGCGAGAGAGAAGGCATTATATATATATATGTGCATGTGAGAGAGAGCATAATATGTGTGAATGAGCCTTATATATGTGTGTGAGAGAGCATTATATATATGTGTGTGAGAAAATCTTATATATATGTGTGTGTGAGAGCATTATATATATGTGTGTGAGAAAATCTTATATGTGTGTGAGAGAAAGCATATATATGCATGTGTCAGAGAGAGAGTTATATATATGCATGTGTCTGAGTGTTATATATATGTGCCTATGTGTGTGAGAGTTATATATATATGTGTGAGAGAGCGTTATATATGTGTGAGAAAGAGCGCGTTATCTACATGTGTATGAGAGAGAGCGTTATATATGTGTGTGAGAGGGCGTTATATATGTGTGTGAGAGAGCGTTACATATATGTGCGTGTGTGAGAGAGTATGTTTTATATATATGTGTGTGTGAAAGAGAGTGTTATATATGTGTGTGAGAGAGAGAGCATTATATGTGTGTGTGTGAGAGAGAGCGTTATATATATGTGTGTTGGAGAGAGCATTACATATATGTGCGTGTGTGAAAGAGAATGTCTTATATATATGTGTGTGTGAAAGAGAGCGTTATATATATGTGTGTGAGAGAGTACCTTATATATGTGTGTGTGAGAGAGAGATAGAGACAGCATTATATATGTATCTGTGTGAGAGAGCCTTATATATATGTGTGTGTACGAGATAAAGCGTTATTAGATGGATGGATTTGTTTATTGTCACGTGTACCGAGGTAAAGTGAAAAGTATTTTTCTGTGAGCAGCTCAAACAGATCATTTAGTACATGAAAAGAAAGTAAAAGAAAATAAAAAGAAAATACATAATAGGGCAACACAAGGTACACAATGTAAATACATAGACATCGGCATCGGGTGAAGCATACAGGAGTGTAGTATTAATCAGGTCAGTCCATAAGAGGGTCATTTAGGAGTCTGCTAACAGTGGGGAAGAAGCTGTTTTTGAGTCTGTTAGTGCGTGTTCTCAGACTTCTGTATCTCCTGCCCGATGGAAGAAGTTGGAAGAGTGAGTAAGCCAGGTGGGAGGGGTCTTTGATTATACTGTCCGCTTTCCCCAGGCAGCGGGAGGTGTAGATGGAGTCAATGGATGGGAGGCAGGTTTGTGTGATGGGCTGGGCTGTGTTCATAACTCTCTGAAGTTTCTTGTGGTCTTGGGCCGAGCAGTTGCCATACCAGGCTGTGATGCAGCTAGATAGCATGCTTTCTATGGTGCATCTGTAAAAGTTGGTAAGAGTCAGTGTCGAATTTCCTTATATATATGTGTGTGTGTGTGAGAGATAGAGACAGTATTGTATATATATGTGTGTGAGAGAGAGACATATATATATATGTGTGAGAGAGAGCCGTATGTATATGTGTGTGAGAGAGCATTATATATATATGTGTTTGTGTGTGTGGGAGAGGGAGGGAGCGTTATATATATGTGTATGAGAGAGATAGACAGCGTTATATGTATGTAACTGTGTGTGATAGAGAGCCTCATATATGTGTGTCTGTATGAGAGATAAATACAGCATTTTATATAGATGTGTGTGAGAGAGCCTTGTATATATGTGAGTATGTGTGTGTGAGAGAGAGCGTTATATAAATGTGTGTATCTGTGTGTGAGAGAGAGAGAGCGGTATATATGTGTGTGAGAGAGCAGAAATAACCCAACTCCAGACGGGAAAACCAGACGTGTCAACATTTAACACTGGGCCAATGATTGGTGTCCTCTCGCCAGAGGGGACAAGCTCTGGCAAGGACATGGGGAGGGGAGGCTGGGTGGGTTTGGATGAGTCAGAGAAGTTCTTTTTTCACACAGTTTGTAAGATTTCCACAAGCCTGTCGAGTTGTGAGGTTATTTTGTTGTGTGACTGAGATATATATAATGGGGCTACCACAAATGGAGTGTTATTGGTATCCGGACCCAGGCTTTTACTGTTGGGGGGTGTATAATTTTAACTTTAAGATACGCGCTCGATTTCAATCAGAACTAGCCTCACTTCTGACGAAAAACCAAACCAAAAACGGCAAAAGAAGCTGCATTGGAAATATTAACATGAACAGGGAAAGTCACAACAAATTCAGAGTTGGGGAAATATTCGTTGTAATTGTTGTTTACAGCTGCAGAGCTCAATACTGCTGATGCCGCGATTAACTTGCTGGGAATATATTTAAATATCCGCTGCAGAAACAAAGTGTAAACAAAGTGTAAGTGCCACGGTTAAATTCTGTTATCATTCAACAGGGAGAGAGCGCGCACTCCAGGCCTACTTTTAACTGCATCATCTTAGGAACTGCTTACAAGTCTCATAAAACAATGCAGTTTACAAATGGACAAAAGCCTTGGTCTGTTCCTTTCAAGCCCTCTTTGTTAGCAGTGTTCAAAGCGTTCTCTCCCCTCTCTCAGCCCTTCAGCACCTCGCAATTCAATCAAGTGCACTCACATTACTGAGCAAAACCGACTAGCCTCACTCACCCTACTGGGACAGCTGACTGAGCTGCCTCAATATTCAAAATACGGATCTGAGACCGGTTACCCAAGAATCAACAGTCTGAGAAAGTGCAAACCCTGGACGGGATTCTCTGTCGGCGACGGGGAAATCGGGAAATGTGATTGGGCGGAGAATAGCTTCCAAGGCAAAATTGAGGCAGGCATCGATTTGAAGGCAAATCGTGATTCGCCGTCACCTCGAAAATGGCATCAATGCGATGCACGCCATGCGTAGTTTAAACACCGTTTGCATATCATTAGTGGACCCACCCACGATTCTCCATCTCCGATGGGCCAAGTCCACGTGTGCTTTTATAAAATTGTGAATCTGGCGTGGTAGCTGCTGAGAGAAAGAGAGAGAGAGGAGGTAGGTCACAGAGGGAGCAACTGGGGGCTGCCGGCCTGCCCACTGGCTGCGCTGGCTGGGGTGGGGGGCCCCCATACTGCCTGCCACCCATGGGGCAGGGGTAAGGGGCTGGGGGAGAGGGAGGTGCGGGGACAGAGTTTGTGGTGCCAACCAGGGCCACCGTGCAGCCCGTTGAACCTGGTTGGGTACGGGGGTATGCACCATGCTAACATGTCGACCTTACACGCCCTGAAGACAATGGATTTTGGAGTTTGACCAGCAATGGTGGTTGTCCTGCTGCTCGCCGCAGCTCTGCGAGATGCCCTGTGGCTGTATGAGCGGGAGCTGCTCGAAGAGGAGGTGGAAGCTGCAGCAGGAGAGCATGCCACAGAGGGGCAGGTGGCATCCGCCCACGCTGGAGAGCCGGCTGTCCAACAGGCCGAGGAGGAGGTGCCAAGGAGGCACCGCATGAGGCCTCGTATGTACCGGCACCACCTGACTGTCGAGGACCTGCTGGACCGGGCATGCCGTCGAAGGTTCTGGCTGCGCAGAGAGACAGTGTGACGCGTCTGCCAGATGATGGCACACCTGGCACCACGGGGGTATGGGGGAGGGCACTCACTCTCGGTGTCCGTCAAGGAGACGGTCGCCCTGAACTTCTATGCCATGGGGTCCTTCCAGCCGCTGAGTGGGGTCCTGTCTGGGATCTCACAGACCTCACAGCACAGGTGCATCCACACCGTTATGGAGGCCCTATATGCCCAGGCGGATCAATACATCCATTTCGATGTGGACAGAGCCCACCAGGATACCCGGACAGCGGGGTTCGCTGCCGTCGCTGGGATGCCCCGGGTCCAGGGGGCGATAGACGGGATGCATGTCGCCCTATGGGAACCTGCAGATAAAAGGCCGTTCTACACAAGCTGAAAGGGCTACCACTCAGTGAACATCCAGCTGGTCTGTGACCATCAGCTGCGCATCATTCACCTCTGCGCCCAATACCCAGCCAGTGTGCACAATGCCTTCATCGTGGGCGGCACGGTAGCACAGTAGTTGGCACTGTGCTTCACAGCTCCAGGGTCGCAGGTTCAATTCCCGGCGTGGTCACTGTCTGTGCGGAGTCTACACAATCTCCCCGTGTCTGCGTGGGTTTCCTCCGGGTGCTCCGGTTTCCTCCCACAGTCCAAAGATATGCAGGTTAGGTGGATTGGCCATGATAAAATTGCTCTTAGTGTCCAAAAAAGGGTAGGTGGGGTTACTGGGTTACGGGGATAGGGTGGAGGTGTGGGCTTAAGTAGGGTGCTCTTTCCAAGGACCAGTGCAGACTCGATGGGCCTAATGGCCTCCTTCTGCACTGTAAATTCTATGGTTCTATGATCCTGGCACACTCGGCAATCCCTAACATGTTCGAGACCGTCCCACTCCCTCCGGCTGAGGGGTTGGCTCCTGGGTGACAGGGGTTACCCGCTGCAGTCGTGGCTGATGACACCTATTCGGAGGCCACAGACCGACGCGGAGACCTGCTACAACAACGCTCATGCAGCGATCAGGGGCGTGATCGAGCGGTGCTTTGGCATCTTGAAGGTGCGGTTCAGGAGGATGCACGACGTGTGTGCCAGGGCCAACGCGTATGAGCCAACCCAGGCCTTGGGCATGCTGGTCCATGGCCAAAACCGTCGCCCCCAATGCCTGCACCGCAGACGCCACCCATGCGATGTTGGCCTGGGTGGCACGCATGGTCGGCACCACCTCCTGCTCCTGAATGCAGTTGGACTCCTCCAACTGCACCTGCGGGTGCTGGATGTTCGGCTACATCCCCTCTTGTAGTCCCTGGTTCTGTGACTGCATCTCCACTGTAGTTGGGAATGGATGTTCCAGAAGCCCGGGACCTGTCTGGTCGGCAGCTAGTTCATGGAGTCGACCTGCCCTTTAACTGTCCGCCCCCTCGAGTGCTCCTACTTCTATCTGCTATACCAAATTAACTGTGTGGTGCGCACCAGATAGTGTCCCAGGAACTTTTTCACTAAAGTGCCCAACCGAGGTGAGTGTCTCTGGGATAGTAGAGGGTGTTGGAGACAGCTGTGATGGAAAATCACTGTCAGGGTGGTGTGGGGTGAGGGTGATGTGGGGTGTAGGTGAATGTGGGGTATCGACACATGTGGCATGGGGAACTGCAACTCAGCAGGGTCTCACTTCCTCGCTCGTGGCCACACTCCACCTCGGCGATTCCCATTCCTTTGGCCTGCCGGCCACGTCCAGGGTCCTCTGCTCTGTCATGGTGAGGGACGGCGGATCTGGTGTTTCCACTTGTAGTAAAAACTAGAACCAGAGGACACAATCGCAAGCTAAAGGGACAATCCTTTAAAACAGAGATGAGGAGGAATTTCTTCAGCCAGAGGGTTGTGAATCTGTGGAACTCTTTGCTGCAGAAGGCTGTGGAGGCCAAATCACTGAGTGTCTTTAAGACAGAGATAGATAGGTTTTTGATCAATAGGGGGATCAGGGGTTATGGGGAGGAGGCAGCAGAATGGGAATGAGAAAAATATCAGCCATGATTGAATGGCAGAGCAGCCACGATGGGCCGAGTGGCATAATTCTGCTCCTATATCTTGTGATGGTCCCCCGCCTGTCTTCTCCCGCTCCTGGCAGTTATGTGCGACCTTCTCCCGGGGTGGGGGGAGGGGGGGGGGGTTTACAATGACAGTGTTAGACAGTCTGATGCATGCAGCCCAGGGGATGGGTAGCTGGTGGCCTCAGAAGCCAGAGCACCCGGCCATGGAGGCTGGTATGGGTGCTGACATGTTGGGCAGGGTGGGGATTCGGCAGTCCCCTGGGGGGGGGGTGTTGCGGGTTATGTGTGTGTGGGGACGGGGTTAGTGCTGGGAGGGCACAGTACTCACCCTGGCCGCCTTGAGGATGTTGTGGTGTTTCTTCTGGCACTGCATGCCGGTGCGGACGACGTTGCCCACGGTGCTCACCAACTCTGTCACCTGCCCAAGCATGACGGATGGCAGCACCGGGTAGCCTCCTTCCCGGGCTTGGTTACAAGGTCATCCACCGCTCTTCCATCGTGTCCAGTGGGGTCTCCAGTTCCGCGTCCGTGAACCTTGGTGCCGCTCTCCTTACAGCCATCTTGTTGGCTGGGATGGTGTGTGTGGGGGGAGAATCGTTTATGTGCAGCTGCAGCTTGGCAGCCTCCTGAGTGTCAGTCTCGGATCCGGTGAATCCGGCACCATTTTTCATTAGAAATGATTGCGTTACACATGGCGCCGGTGCCAGCCCATTAATATTAGCGGAATCGTTGCTGGTGTGGCGCCGATTTCTCTGTCGTGGAAGTCCACGGATTCTCTGTTGGCGTCAGCACTTAGTCTCAGAAACGGAGAATTCAGCCCCTCGTTCTAATAAAGTCCTTTAAAAAGCATAAACTAATAAAGTAACTTTGGGGTACTTCCTGCTCTGTTATTATAGGAGTCCTTCCCAAATAGCAATTCTTCACCTCACTGTCCTCCTACAAGTCACTGAGGTTTAACTGGAAACATGCAGGAGCCGGTTTGGTTTGACTCAAGGTGAGGCAAAGAATTGATCTGCGAGTCAGCAAATGTAGATATTCTGCCTTTGATACCCCTCCAATCCTCATTCGCAATGAAAACCAAGTCTTATGAAAGATTATTGTATACACCCGGGTACAGCAGTTCAAGGGATTCTCATGATTGGCCATTGTCAGTAGTAGCTCCATTGCATTGAGAGTAAACCACAAATATTTGTCTGGGGAAATCAAAGCAGAAATCCAGGAAAATGTGGGAAAATATGCCATTTAGCCCCTCAAGCCTGTTTAGTCATTCAATCAGATCACAATTATTCTGTATTTTAACTCAATTTGGTCACCTTTCGCTATAATCCATGAATAATCCCTTACTCAACAGTTTTGAGATGTTCAATCGACCTTGTCTCAAAGGCATTTTGGAGCACGGAGTTCCAGATTTTTATTTCAATGATCCTCCCTTACAATTGAAAACAATGGGCATGGAGGGGAATAGATGTACATAAACCACCTCCTTTTAGCTCTGCGCTCGTCAGTTTTCAGGCACGGAGCTTCAATAACAAGAATGTGAAGAGACATCAGCTAGTTTGATGGGTGTTTAATTTCCATTGTTCTCTGGTCTGAAGGCATCTCCCACACCTTTGCCTGAAGTTGTGTCCGATTTACAATAATAGTGCCAGACTTTGGCAACCCACCACGTACCCTCCAACCCCCCCCCCCCCCCCCGAGAAATACAATGCAAATTTTGTTCACATTCCTTCTAAGCCAAATATTTAATAAAAACAGACATGTGTGATGTGGTATCTCGACCTGAATTCATAACAGATCCTTATTTTAAAAAAAATATCCCCTTGTAATGGAATTTTGTGCTATGGTTATATTCCAGTTTAGTAAAACCATCCATTATCAGCTTGTCACTGTTGGAAGGTAGAGGATGGGGAACTAATTCTCATCACACCAAAAGCTATAATCCCATCACCCTTTCATCTCCAGATGTCATTAGCAAACCCAGCCCATTCAGTGTGTGGAATCCAAAATTCTGGTTTCAATTGTGTTCAAGGCACTGCCCTATTCTAAATGACCTCATCCTGCCTTATCAGCCTTTACATTGGTTCAATACTAATACTGAACTTTTCCCTTCTTCCCTTGGTGGCCATTTATTTAGCTTTTACATATATTCCTGCCTCAGAATTCTCAAACCACTCCCCTCTGTCCCGCCACACTCCTCCCTACTTTCAAAAGTCTCTTGTTTATTCTTCCTCTTATGCAGTGTCTTCAGATGCCATCTCAGCGACCCTCTTCGGTCCACCTTGTTGTGTTATGTACTCTGGGATAACACAGGCTGCAACTGCATGCAGCTTTAACCAAAAGATACTCCAGACCTTGATTTATTGAACCAGTAGCACAGTTAGCACAGTTGTCTATGCGTTCGACTCTCTGCGAACCTAAGTGTGGTTACTCTGTCTGACTGAACCAGACTAGCTCTTAGTCACGTGCTGGAGGTGTGATACTGTAAATACACCCTGACTCACTCTGTAGATGTTCATCAGTGGAACGAGGTGGAGTGTGAGTGCCTCGTGCCTTTTATAGTGAGATGTCACCCCTGAGTGTCCTGCCTGCTCATTGGTCATGTCCTGTTCTCTGTGTTCATTAGCTGCATGTCTGTGACTGTCTGTATATAATTATCTGCATGTCTGATATCATGACACACCTACTGACCCCATGTCTCCTATTGCAAAGCACTCCTGCCCATTGAAGTATTAACTTTGGCTCTTGAGCATTCTCTTGAGTCACGAGGTGAGTTCCAGTTCCACAGGAAAAATGTGAACACAAAGTCCAGGCTGACATTTGCGTGCAGTATTGAGGGAACACTGCATTGTTAGAGGTAAACATTTGGTAGCAGAATTTTTGTTTATTGAGGATGTCCAAGCTGCAAGTAATTTCCTAGATCACATTTAAAAAAAAGTTTTAGAGTACCCAATTATATTTTTCCAATTAAGGGGCAATTCCGCGTGGCCAGTCTATCCAGCCTGCTCATCTTTGGGTTATGGGGGTGAAAACCACGCAGACACGGGGAGAATGTGCAAACTCCACACAGAGAGTGACCCAGGGCCAGGATCGAACCCGGGTCCTCAGTGCCATAGGCAGCAATGCTAACCACTGCGCCACAATGGTATCATCAAGATCACACATTTCACAGTTAAACCTACTTTACAGAATTTGATTATAGTGGAAGAAGTGTCCATGCTGCTGTCCTCACTCTCTCACCTGCTTTCACATGATTTCAGAGGCAAGACTGGTCAAAGGGTGGCACAGTAGCACAGTGGTTAGCACTGCTGCTTCACAACACCAGGGGCCTGGGTTCGATTCCCAGCTTGGGTCACTGTCTGTGTAGAGTCTGCACGTTCTCTCCCTGTCTGCATGGATTTCCTCCGGGTGCTCCAGTTTTTTCCCACAAGTCCTGAAAGATGTGCTTGTTAGGTGAATTGGACATTCTGAATTCTCCCTCAGTGTACCCGAACAGGCGCTGGAGTGTGACGACTCGGGGATTTTCACAATAACTTCATTGCAGTGTTAATGTAAGCCTTTTTGTGACACTGTTAAAGATTATTATTGTTATTAGATGTTTAGGTGGCTTTATAGCTGCATTGGATGGCTGGTGTGGGGTGTTCCTCTACTTTTGCCCTTTGCTACAGTCCACCAAGGTATTGCCATGGGCAAGGCCAGGAGGTACACCACAAGAACTAGCTCAGCCAGTAGAGGAATTCAACCAGTCTTGTTGCCATTATTCTGCACCACAAGCTTAACTAACTGAGATAACAAGCCCCATTGTCATAGGTGCAATCTCATGGATGAGATATTAAACCGAGGTAAGGTCTACCATCTCAAATGGACATTAACAATTTTCAACAGTATTTCTAAAGCAGGGGAGCCCTCTCCGGTGTGCTGATCAATATTTGTTCCTCAGTTAAAAGAGATTATCTGGTCATTCATCTCATTGCTATTTGTGGGACTTTGCTGTGCATAAATTGGCAGTTGCCTTTTCCCCATTACAACAGTAATAACATTTCAAAATGAAGCATTTCATCAGCTCTGAAACACTTTGGGAGGTCCAGAGGTCATAAAAATTCTTTCTTTCTGCAAGGAGTACTAAATAAAACAAGTTGCTGCCCCTGCATTCTATACTGTCAATTATTAAGATGACAGTTTTATTATTTTACAAACAAGAATTTTCAGTTACGCTCCAGGCAGTGAACACTAACTGTGACCTTTCGCTACTAGTTTTAAGAGACACATTGCCAAGGTGTAACATTGTATCGACACGCATTCAACCCACTCAGAGTACAGACCTAATCTGTGCCCAACCCAGGTAATTTTGCCAGGAGGAATGCATTGTAAACTGCACCCAACCCTGAAACAAAATCTATGTAGTTTTGGTGGAGAGAGTGTTGTTCATCCCAAACAACATTTTGCTACCTTCATATATAAAACAAAGTGCTAAAAGGAGGATCAGGAATAACGCCAGCAAGAAATACACACAAAATACACACTTTGACTGACCCACGCATTCCATCATAATGCAATTCACCAGAAATTGCCAATTGTGGGGGAATATGAAAGGATACTGTTAAAATTATAGATCCCAATATTAAATATACATGCTTGCATCATGAATTGACTTTCTTTTCAAAATTACAATTTGCATGCTCTGACTGATGTGCTCTCACTTTGTCAGCCATTGACAAGTAGCCCATGACATTACTTGGCCACTACTGCAAACAACTTCTATCAATAATGTGCAGTTATGAAAACATCCCAACAGTAAGAAGACAGCAGAGCCAGAAGAAATTATTTCCAGCAACATTTTAATGTGCCTTGTGCTTCCCTTTTGCAGATTGTGAGCTATTTTGTGCACATATAATTATTTTTGTGATCTAATGGTAGTAAACGACAGGACATGCTTGAGCGCTTATATTGTTGCAATAAAGCTGGTATCTCGAAAATGATATATTTATAGCACAGGATCAGTGGTTCTGGAATGTGTCCTAAGTTGCTTGCAATATCCAATCTGTTATACTTACATGATCTAAACTATTTGAAAAGCACTCAAAAGAACATGAAAATTGTCATGTATGAGTTTTCTTCTCTCCTGGAAGTGTTCACAGTTGGTTGCTCTCCTCCAGAACTTAGTAGCCGCCTTGTCTATTATTCATGTATGAGACTTGACTTTGAATTTCAGCAAGCCATTTGACTATGGAGAACATCCTGGTCAAACCTTGGTTTGGTCACAGTTATACTGTGAGTGTTGCATAACAGGAAAGGCTTGAAAACCACTTAGAGCATTCAGCATAGAATCACTAGGATGACGAGTCAGATTGATACTGTGGCTATCAGAGCAGGATAAAGACTAGGAATCCTATCACGAATAACTCACCTCCTGACTCCCCAAAGCCTGTCCACCATTTACAAGGCACAAGTCAGGAGTGTGATGGAATAATCTACACATGCCTGGATGAGTGCAGCTCCAATAACACTCAAGAAGCTTGACACCGTCAAGGACAAAGCAGCCCGTTTGATTGCTCCTCCTTTCACAAGCATTCAAACCATCCATCACCGTCGAACAGTAGCAGCCATGTGTACCATCTACAAGATGCACTGCAGTAACTCACCAAGGATCCTTCGACAGCACCTTCCAAATCCACGACCACAATCATCTGGAATCCCACCACCTGGAGGTTCCCTCCCAAGTCACTCGCCACCCTGACTTGGAAATATTTTGCCATTCCTTTGCTGTCGTTGGGACAAAATCCTGGAACACCCTCCCTAACAGCAGAGTGGGTGAACCTGCACCTGAAGGACTGCAGCAGTTCAAGAAGGCCACTCACCACCACCTTCTGAAGGGCAACCAGGGATGGGCAATAAATGCCGGCCTAACCAGCAACGCCCACATCCCGTAAATGAATTAAAAAGAAAGAGCACCAAGGCAGTTTGGAACAGGTGTTTATTTTGAATGTAATACATGAACACTTCTATAACAGTTTGTGCCCCAGACCCTAATGCTATCCTGTGCCCTGCACCCATGTCAACTTAACTGGCGTCTACCTTTCTGGCCTTGCAGGCCCAGGAGGCTCTTCACTAGCATGCCCAACCAACGTGAGTGCCTCTGGAAAGTTGGAGGTTGTTGGGAAATCAGTGTTGTCCCCGGACAGGTGCTCTGGAATTTCTCGGGCTAGCGTTTGGGGGCTCACGTCTCTGCCCGTTGCCGGCTCTTCGCCGGAATCCACTTGGGGTTGTGGTCTGGAGCGGGGACACCAGAAGGGCCCATCTCATTGGCAGGTCATCCTGCAAGACACAAGACATGATGCATGATTGGAGTGGGTTGGTGTGGTGGGAGGTGTCGGAGAGATGGGGTGGTGTGCAGTGGTGAAGGGGTGGTGGGAGGAGGTGAGGGGGAGATGGGATGGTGTGGGGGTGATGTGCGTTTGTTGTGGGGTGGAGGGGGGAGGTGAGGGGGTGGTGAGGGCGTGGTGTGGTGCCCACAACCTCTGCCACCTGCATTCAACCCGGTGTGGGGGTCATGCCATGCGTGCCATAGGCACACTGGAACTCAATGGGGGCTCATTTGGCTGCCTGATGCCGACCTCTGCCTCAGTGACTGCCCTCTGGGCCCACCGACCCGTTCCAGTGCCCGCTGCTCCGCGACGGTGAGGGGCCGCAGGTCCAGCGGTCCCCCTCTGGTCTTCTCTCTCTCTGTGGATATGCTCTCCTGGCGAAGGGGTAGAGACAGATAGTGCACAGTGCTAGGCAGTCGGACGCGTGCAGCACAGCTGGTCGGCAGCTGATAGCCTTTGTGGCTAGGACACCTGATCATTACAGGTGGTATGGGTGCTGGCATGTGATGCAGGGTGGGGAGCGTGCACACTGCCGGCGGTGGGGTTCGGTCACACTGTGGTTGCGGGGGGGGGGATTATGTGTGTCTGGGCTGGGAGTTGGTGCCAGCGGCTTGTGTTGGTTACTCACCCTGGCCACCCTGATGAGGTTGTGTAGCTTCTTCCTTGCACTGCTGCCCAGTCCTGGCGGAGGGCCCACGGTACTCACAACCTCTGCCACCTGCATCCAACCCGGTGTACAGCATAGATTGCACTGATTCTGTCCCGCCTCAACACTTGGGGTGGGATTCTCCAATTGCCAACGCTGAAATCGCGTTCGGCAATTGGCCGGAGAATCCTTTTTTATGCCGAAATTGCATCACCTGAGGCCCTCCCCTGAAGCTCTGCCCCCAATGGGCCAACTTCCCGATGGCATCGGTCACGTGTCCTCATCGTTTTCGGGGAGTCTGTCCAGCGCCGCCACATTCGGGGGTGGAGGGGGAGCTATTCTGCTGGCCGGGGTGCTTCAGTGGGGGCTCGGGACACTGGTGGGGGGTGGTCCGTGGGTGGTGTGGGGTGGTTATAGGGGGACACTATCTGGCAGGTTGGGTCCGCGCGCGGCTGGGGCCATGTTGTATGGCGCAGCCGCCGCAGGTCACCGCCGTGCACATGCGTGGCCATGGACCTGGCAATTCTCCGTCCATATCTGCAGGTAAAGCCGGGCAGAGCATCGGTGCAGGCCCGGTGCCGACTTTTTGGTCGTAACACTAGACATTGCCTCAAAATCGGAGAATTCAGCCTTTGATCTCTGAAATGGAGAATCCCGCCCATGATCTTTCCCACTAGCTGTAGCATTCATAATGTGGTGACATTATGCTTTCCATTAGATGTGTCTTGCTGTTTGCAGAAATGGCTAGAATCTCATTTATATCACAATATTGGTGCTGAAAGTAGAATTGCCATCAACTACAGAACTATCAAGTAAGATGAGTATTTATCAAGCACAGGAAACAGACACAAAACAGTAGTGAGAGGAAAGTGCTGAACATAAATAGTTTTTGGCAATATGTTGTCAGCCCTGTCAAAAGCATGTTGGTTGGAGGTGACATTTGATCATTCCAGTTTAAAAATACAACCTACTTGATGTACTTTACTTTGAAAAATAACCTCAGCTCCATGGTTAAATGCGTTTGTAATCCATCTCAATTTTAAAAAATCTCCTCGCATTTCTTGCATGTAGACATGGATCATATCAAAAGAAAATTTCAATTTGTTGTATTGTGGAAAGGATACTCACCTTGTTTGGAATGTGTCTTTGTCACCCCGGTGCTTTATGATTAAATATAAGGAAGGGAGATATTTAACAGTGATTCTAATAGATTGCTGCTCATAGGCCTGTGTTAAATATTTTCAAGCAAACAGGCTCTATCTTGGGTAATTTGTGATTTGACTGTCTGAGGCATACAGAGTTGTGTAGTGTAGTACGTAGGATATATACAGACCACAATGTATGCAGAAACCACAGGACCAAAAGCTATTTTATTTCATTCTACATGCGGGATTGGATGAATCTTGCTCTAAACTTCTATCACCTTTATGTAAATGAGCAGGTTTCTTGGAACAAAACTAAAAGCCTGTAACCTACAATTTGGTCCATGCAGTCATCCAGACTCCTTTTCACCCACAACCTGCCTTGTGACATAGGGAATCAGACTGTTCTGTCACAGCTATGCTATGAATTGCTGCTCAATCTCAGACAGAACAACATTAAACAGGTAAATATAGCTGGAAGCTAAAATAGAACCTACGCAAGGAAAATAAATAAACAGTAACACCATCTCAATTTGTGGTTTTAAAAAATTCAGTGACAGCATATCAACATACTGGGCTGGGTTCTTAATATCAGCGACTAAGTGTTGGCGCCAACGGTGCATGTGTGGTCTTTTCCGACCAAAATTTCTGTGTGAAACCCTCACCGATTCCCAGACCGGTGAGGGGTTAGCAGCGGGGCCAGGTGAAACTCCCGGCTCCCGCGCCGAAAACGGCCGGAGAATGGCTGGGTCCGTGGTCACGCTTGCGCACGGTTGACGACCTGCAGCGGTCGTGCCGTACAATATGGCCCGGCCGTGCGCGGACCTAACCCGCCAACTACGACCCCATAGCCTAACCCCTGCCACCCCTTGGCCACCTCCCACTAGTCTTCCCAGCACTCGCGGAAGCCCCCCCAGCCAGCGGCACGGATCCCGGCCAAGTGTGGCGGCGCTGGCCACAGTCCCAGTTCCTGCACAACTGAGATCACACATGTCTCCCGCCGCCGGGAACTCAGCCCTTCAGGAGCAGAGCATCGCAGGAGGGCCAGCAGTTCACATGCCAATGCCGCTCAGCCACGATGCGATGCGATGATGCCATTTTCGACAGGCGGAGCATAGGTGACTGGCATCAAGCCGGCTGCAGCCCCAATTTGGGCATTGGAGTCGATTCCCCGCCCGATTGCTGATTAGGATATTGGCTCACTAACTTGTAATGCAGAATTTTTTCAACATCTATTCTGAGAGTATCTTAAAATATTTAGAGTTGCCGAATACTAATTAACTTGCAAGAGACTTTTTCCCCGGGTGGAACAAACCATTACAAGGGGACATAAATTTAAGGTGGAAGATATAGGAGGGATATCAGAGGTAGGTTCTTTACCCAGAGAGTAGTGGGGGCATGGAATGCACTGCCTGTGGAAGTAGTTGAGTCGAAACATTAGGGACCTTCAAGCAGCTATTGGATAGGTACATGGATTACGGTTAAATGATATAGTGTAGATTTACTTGTTCTCAAGGGCAGCACGGTAGCATTGTGGATAGCACAATTGCTTCACAGCTCCAGGGTCCCAGGTTCGATTCCGGCTTGGGTCACTGTCTGTGCGGAGTCTGCACATCCTCCCCGTGTCTGCGTGGGTTTCCTCCGGGTGCTCCGGTTTCCTCCCACAATCCAAAGATGTGCGGGTTAGGTGAATTGGCCAATGATAAATTGCCCTTAATGTCCAAATTGCCCTTGGTGTTGGGTGGAGGTGTTGAGTTTGGGTGGGGTGCTCTTTCCGGGGGCCGGTGCAGACTCGGGGGGCCGAATGGCCTCCTTCTGCACTGTAAATTCAATGATAATCTATGATTAATCTAGGACAAAGGTTCGGCACAACATCGTGGGCCGAAGGGCCTGTTCTGTGCTGTATTTTCTATGTTCTATGTTCTATGTTCTATGTTCTCTTGTATAGTCTGATGTCACCTCTTGCAGGTTGCTTTCTCTTTTGATTGGAGGAAATCGTCCATTTTGAAAGATGATGTTGTAAGTGTTATATTGAGTCTTAGTGGCTGCGGTAAGCACTGTGTATGAATATATGCATGTCATCACCAGAAGTGACATCACGGGTCACAAGCACGTGGAAGCTGCCAGAGTAAAGAAGCAACCTGTAGGGAACACACCTTGTAAATAAAGTTCCATTCCTTTTTGACCCTCTGTGCTTCTTAGTGTTAGTTGTCCATGATTAACAACACAAAAACTGGCAATGAGGACATTGAGCGGTGCTTGCTAGCCACCCGGAAGGAAAAGCAAAATTAACAAAGTCGGGAAAGAAGACTTAGAAGAAATGTTCTTGCAAGTGCTCTGGACATAATGAGCGAGGTGGATGTGAGTAGCAATCCTGTGCAGTGCAATTAGAGAGCTGGGGGTGCTTAACAGGAAAACAGCAGATTTGTCTTTATATGGGTGCCACGGTGGCACAGTGGTTAGCACTGCTGCCTCACAGCGCCAAGGACCTGGGTTCAATTTGAGCCTTGGGTGACTGTGTGGAGTTTGTACATTTTCCTCGTGTCTGTGTGGGTTTCTTCCTGGTGCTCCGGTTACCTCCCATGGTCCAAAGATGTGACGGTTAGGTGGATTGGTCATGCTAAATTGCCCGTGTGTGTCCAGAAGGTTAGGTGGGTTATGGGGTTACAGGAAAAGGGTGGGGGAGTGGGCTTTGGTAAGGTGCTTGGTCTGAGAGTCGGTGTAAACCTAAAGGGCCAAATGGCCCTTCTGCACTGTAGGGGTTCTATAATTTTATGATTCTATGTAGTAAAGGGCAATTATCCGGCATTGATGGGTCAAACATGGTTAGAAATGATTTGATGAACTGGGCCGAAGTCACCTCATGACTAATGAAGAATCAGGCCTTACAAAAATTCTAAAGAATCACACAGTTGTATTTGATGGAAAACTGGGGAGTATGAAAGATTTCACAGTTAAATTGAAGATTAAAGAAGGAAGCCAAGCAAAATGCTTGAAGATAAGGTTGGTACACTATGTTATCAGGATGGAAGTGGAGGCTGACTTTAAACAACTGATGAAGATGGGAGCCTTGGAACCAGTCAGTATTAGTGAATGGGCTACACAAATAGTGCCAGTCATCTAAAAGGATGGATCCGTATGGATTTGCAGAGACTTCAAAGTCATCCTTAATCCAGTGTTGTGTGCGGAACAATACCCACTACCTAACATTGATGACCTGTTTGCAAGATTGGCAGGAGGCCAACATTTTAACAAAATAGTCCGGCATACTTACAGATGAATGTAGACCAGAAGTCACAGGATATTCTGATAATGGTGACACATAAAGGTTTGTTTTGGTACCAAAGATTACCGTTTGGTATCACATCATCTCCGGCATTGGTTCAAAGAGCAATGGATCAGATCCTGAGTGGATTAAGCAGGATCCAGAGCGATCTGGATAACATCCTAGTCACTGGAAAAGACGAAGAGGAACATCTCAGAATTTAGATGCCACTCTTCAAAGATTGAAAATCTATGGACTGAAAGTCCGCCAGAACAAGTGCGAGTTCTCCCAGTCTTCCGTTGAATATTTGGGTCATGTGATTGATGCCATGGGCCTTCACACGTGTCCTTCGAATGTCAAGGCTATCACAGAGGCATCTACACCTCAGAATGTTAACCAGTTTTGATCCTTTCTAGGATTGTTGAACTACTATGGAAGATTTGTTCCAAATTTGGCAACCATTGTAAAACCATTGCATAACCTGTTGTGCCGAAACAAAAGAAGTGGAAGTGGTCGGATCAATGCAACAAAGAAGTGTTGCTTAAATCTGAAGTCCTTAGCATTTCGATCCTACCCTGCCCCGACAGCTGACATGTGATGCATCTCCTTATGGTGTTGAAGCTATGGTATCCCACATCATGCTGTCGGGTGAAGAAAGACCCTTTGCCTTTGCATCGTGAACATTAAGATAGCTGAAAGTAGCTATGCACAAATTGATAGGGAACCCTTAGGGATTATTTTTGGAGTAAAGAAATTCCTCCAATTCCTGTACAGAAGAAGTTTCACATTGTTGATGGACCATTGTCCACCAACAACAATTTTTGGACCACACTCTGCAATGCTGCTACTTGCAGCAAGTAGAAGGCAGAGATGGGCATTGCTTTTGTCTGTACGTACTCATACCCGCAAGTATGGACAATCAAGTCTCCATTGTAATGTAGATAGACTTTCCCGATTACCGCTACCAAATAGTTCAGCAGCAAGTAGTTTTCCAAATTACTCAAGCGGAAGTATTTTCTACTTTGAAGAGGTAGAGACAGTACACCTGTCACTTCAGGGCAAGTGAAAAAGTACATTTGGAGTGATCTGATGCCCTCCTAAGTAATGGATATGGTACTACGAGGCAAGACCTCAGAACTCAAACCTGAGTAAAAAAAACGTACTCCACTGGAAGATTGGAGCTGTCTGTACAGTCAGGATGTCTTCTTTGGGGGCTCAGAGTAATCATTCCCTCACCATTGAGAAGATGAGTGTTAAACAAATTATATGAGTGCCATTGCGGAGTTGTGCGCATGAAAGAAATAGTGAGGAGCTATTTCTGGTGGCTTGGATTGGACACGGGGTTTGAAGACAAATTTGGAACGTGTTCTTCATGTGTGAAGATATGAAACCTGCTGCTATTAGCACCACTACATCATTGAGAATGGCTGGAAGCGGCTCGGCAACAGGTGCAGGACCTTTTGAAGGAGGTATGTTCTTAGTAACGATCGATGCTCGTTCAAAGTGGCCAGAAGTTGCCTTAATGAAGTTAACTTCATCAGAAAAGACTATCGAGAGGCTAAGAGAAGCCTTTAGTAGGTTTAGACTCCCTGAGCAACTGATCAGTGACAACAAACTTCAATTTGTCTCCCAAGAATGTGAAAGTCTCTTGAAAGAGAATTGTATTCAACATATTAATTCTGCAGCATACCATCCTGCTACGAACAGACTAGCAGAATGTTTCCTTCAAACCATGAAACACATATTGAGAGCAACCAGGCAACAAGATTCACTGATCAAACGCGTTAAACAATTCCGACGGATGTATAGGAATACTGCTCATTCAACGACTAAAATCTCTCCTGCATTATTTACGATGAAGAGACAACTAAATTCGGCATTCGACTCATTGAAACCTCAAAAAAAAAAATTGTTCAAAGAAACACATATAACGGTGGGGAAGTAAAGCAAAACATTGTGTCTTCCACTAAGGACAAGAAGTGTTGGCCAGGAATGGGCTAGGTATAGGGTGGAATTAACAAATTAAGGGGGCTGGAGCTAAGTGGGGAAGATGACAGACGGAAGAGGGAATTGGAGGCGTAAGCCTCCGGTAAGGCTGGTAACGTGGAAAGTCCTGGGACTGAATGGGCCGGTTAAAAGGTTGCGGGTGTTCGCGCACCTTGGGAGCTTGAAAGCAGGGGTGGTCTTTCTGCCGGAGACGCACTTCCATGTGAAGGACCAGGTTAGGTTAAAGAAGGGGTGGGTTGGGCAGGTTTTCCACTCGGGGTTTGATTTGAAATCGAGGGGTGTGACGATTTTAATGAGCACAAAAATGGGATGTGCAAAGGAGGTGAGGGATCCAGGTGGGAGATATGTGATTGCGAGTGGGTTATTGGAAGGGGCGGCGGTGGTATTGGTAAATGTGTATGCCCCAAATTGGGACGAAGTGGGTTTTATGAGGGGGTTGCTGGCAGCGATCCCGGTTTTGGCCATGCATCAGTTGATCATGGGAGGAGATTTTAATTGTGTCCTAGAGCCGAGGGTGAATAGAGCGAGTTCCAGGTCGATGGGTAGGGTACGGATGGCAAGGGAGCTGGGTGGGTTTATGGAGAGGATGGGTATGGTGGATCCTAAGTGCTTTTAGAACGCAGGGGGAAGGGAGTATTCCTTCTTTTCACACTTCTATAAGGGCAAGAGGGGTGCAATATGAGTATGAGGAGAAGGCGATCCACATGCTCGCACACCACCTGTGGAGGCAGGTGAAATATTGAAGATATGGATTGGGGCTGGAAATGGGGTGTTGGAGCAGGGGAAGATAAACAAGGCATTTAGGGAATACTACCAGGGACTGTATGAGGCCGACCCAGGGGAAGAGGAGGGGGACATGGGGCGGTTTCTGGATGAGCTGGAATTTTCCCAGGTAGAGGAAGCAAAGAGGCAGGCGTAGGAAGAGCCCCTAGGACCGAGGGAGGTGCTGGATAGTATCAGGGCTATGAAGGCAGGGAAAGCCCTGGGGCCGATGGATACCCATCAGAATTTTATAAGGTATTTGCGACGGACCTGGCACCACATCTGTTGGGAACGTTTAATGAAGCGCTGGAGACGGGGGAGCTGCCGGAGACAATGATGCAGGCAGTAATCACGCTAATCCCTGAAAAAGGGGTAGGATCCTGTGGAATGTGGGCTGTATAGGCCCATATCACCATTGAACACGGATGTGAAAGTATTGGCTAAGTTGTTGGTGGGGAGGATGGAGGATTGTGTCCTGAGGTGGTTGCAGAAGATCAAAGTGGCTTCATGAAGGGCAGGGAGTCCGCGAGTAATATAGACGGCTGTTGAATGTGGTGATGAATCCGTCGGGGCTCTGGTACCAGAGGTGATGATGTCCATGAACGCGGAGAAGGCATCTGATTGGATGGGCCAAGATTTGAGGCATGGGTGTGTGGTGGTATGTATTAGGGGTATTAAGGTACCCTGTGATGCCAAGAGGCTATTGGTGGATAGACGCTGGGTCCCGATTGGATCAGCCGCCTGCTGGCTCCACCCAGTAAGGTGGAGTATAAGAGCCCGGGTTCTCCAAGCAGCCGCATTCTGTAACTGTGCTGCTGGGGAACAAGTCTGCGTAATAAAGCCATCGTTCGACTCCTCCTCATCTCATCTCGTGAGTGATTGATTGTGCTCCAATTTATTAAGCAAACTTTAAAGGACATGGGGCTCCGAATCATTCTGGAGTGTCTGCGAATCACCCCCCTCGCGGCAAACTCAGCGGCCACTTTTAAACATTGGTTAGCGTGTTTTCATGGATACCTCCGAATGGCCCCTGGCCACCTACAGAAGACCAGAACATGGAGGTCCTGCATTCCAGGGTGAGCCCGGAAATCTACACTCTCATAGAGGATGCGGACGATTTCCAGGCGGTGCTCGCCATGCTGAGAGGACTCTACGTTCGGCCCGTCAACCAGGTCTACGCATGCCATCAGCTCGCGACGAGACGGCAAATCCCCGGGGAATCGCTGGACGAATTCTACAGTGCGCTGTTAATACTGGGGAGAAACTGCAACTGCCCATCGGTTTCGGCTAACGAACACACAGAGCTAGTGGTCCGAGATACGTTTGTGGCAGGTATGCTTTCATCCCAAATTCGCCAGCGATTGCTGGAAAGAGATGCATTAAGCCTCAAAGAGGCACGGGCCCTCGCTGCCTTGCTCGATGTGGCATCGCAGAACGCCTGTGCCTACGCCCACGACCGCGCGGCAGCCCCTTGGGCACTGTGGACCCCCGCCGCGACCGAACCCCCGGGACCCCCCGCCCTCCCGCAGGCCTGCGCTGCCAGAGCGGCAGATCACCCGGGGGGGGGCCCTGCTGCTACTTCTGTGGGCAAGGGAAACACCCCCGAATGCGCTGCCCGGCCCGCTCGGCCCTCTGTAAAGGGTCCGGCAAAAAGGGGCACTTTTTAGCAGTGTGCCAGGCCCGGGGGGTAGCCGCAATCTCCAGGGGAGAACCCCAAACTCAACCCCCCCAGCGATCCATGTGCGGCCAACGTGCACCGCCATCTTGGGTCCGGCACTCCATGCGGGAGGGATGGCCGCCGCCATTTTGTGCTCCTCCGGCAACGTGCGATCCATGGGCGGCGCCATCTTGTCCACCCCCGACCGTGTGTGAACCGTGGATGCCGCCATCTTGGCTGAAGGCTAAGGACCCCGGGATGGACGGCCCCACGGGGCCTGAAGAAAACGCCCTGATGCAGCAACTACGACTGGCTTCTGTGGCCCTGGACCAGTCACGGCCCCGAACGCTCCAAACAGCAACAATGACAGTATTTATAAAGGGGTACGAGGCGCCCTGCCTGATCGACTCGGGGAGCACGGAGAGTTTTATACATCCCGATACGGTAAGACGCTGTTCCCTTCCGATCCACCCGAGTAATCAAAAAAAATTCTGGCGGCAGGGTCCCATTCGGTAGAGATAAAAGGGTTCTGCATCACGAACCTCAGGATCCAGGGGAGGGAGTTCAAGAACTACTGGCTTTACGTCCTTCCCCACCTCTGCGCTGCCACACTCCTGGGGTTGGATTTTCAGTGTAATCTCCAGAGTTTAACGTTTAAATTCAGCGGCCCTATACCCCCACTCACTATCTGCAGCCTCGCGACCCTCAAGGTCGATCCGCCTTCCCTGTTCACGAACCTCACCCTGGATTGCAAACCAGTCGCCATTAGGAGCAGACGGTACAGCGCCCAGGACCGAACCTTTATCCGGTCAGCATAAGTCCAGCGGCTGCTGAGGGAAGGCATAATCCAGGCCAGCAATAGTCCCTGGCGAGCTCAGGTGGTAGTTGTAAAGACCGGGGAGAAGCAGAGGATGGTCGTAGACTATAGTCAAACCATCAATAGGTACACGCAGCGTACCCTCTCCCCCGCATATCCGACATGGTCAATCGGATTGCACAGTACAAGGTCTTTTCCACGGTGTACCTTAAGTCCGCCTATCACCAGCTCCCCATCCGTCTGAGCTACCGCAAATACACTGCTTTTGAAGCAGATGGGCGGCTCTATCACTTTTTAAGGGTTCAATTCGGCGTCACTAACGGGGTCTCGGTCTTCCAAAGGGAGATGGACCGAATGGTTGACCGGTACGGTTTGCGGGCCAGGTTCCCGTACCTCGACAACGTCACCATCTGCGGCCACGACCAGCAGGACCACGACGCCAACCTCCGCAAATTCCTCCAGACCGCGAACGCCCTGAATCTCACATACAACAGGGAGAAATGCGTGTTTAGCACCGACCATCTAGCTATCCTCGGCTACGTAGTGCGAAATGGAGTTATAGGCCCCGACCCTGAATGCATGCGCCCCCTCATGGAGTTCCCCCTCCCTCACTGCTCCAAGGCCCTGAAACGCTGCCTGGGCTTTTTCTCTTATTACGCCCAGTGGGTCCCCAACTACGTGGACAAGGCCCGTCCGCTAATCGAGTCCACGGTTTTTCCCCTGTCGACAGAGGCCCGCCAGGCCTTCAGCCACATCAAAGCGGATATTGCAAAGGCCACGAAGCACGCAATCGATGAGTCCCTCCCCTTCCAAGTCAAGAGCGAAGCGTCCGGCGTAGCTCTGGCGGCCACCCTCAACCAAACGGGCAGACCCGTGGCCTTTTTTTCACCACCCTCCACGCTTCAGAAATCCGCCACTCCTCAGTGGAAAAGGAGGCCCATAGTGGAAGCTGTGCGGTATTGGAGGCATTACCTGGCCGGTAGGAGATTCACTCTCCTCACTGACCAACGGCCGGTTGCCTTCATGTTCGATAGTGCACAGCGGGGCAAGATCAAGAACGACAAGATCTTGCGGTGGAGAATCGAACTCTTCACCTATAACTATGAGATCTTGTATCGCCGGAAAGCTGAACGAGCTTTCCGTTGCCCTATCCTGCGGCACATGTGCCAACGCACAAGTGGACCGTCTCCGAACTCTCCACGAGGACCTATGCCACCCGGGGGTCACTCGGTTCTATCACTTCGTAAAGACCCGCAACCTGCCCTACACTACCGCCACCAGGAACTGCCAAATCTGCACAGAGTGCAAGCCGCATTTCTACCGGCCAAATAAAGCGCACCTGATAAAGGCTTCCCGCCCCTTTGAGCGCCTCAGTCTGGACTCCAAAGGCCCCCTCCCCTCCACCGATCGCAACATGTACTTCCTGAACGTGATTGATGAATACTCCCGGTTCCCTTTCGCCATCCCCTGTCCCGACATGACCGTGGCCACGGTCATTAGAGCCCTCGGCACCATCTTTACACTGTTCGGTTTCCCCGCCTACATACATAGTTATAGGGGGTCCTCCTTCATGAGCGACGAACTGCGTCAATTCCTGCTCAGCAAGGGCATCGCCTCGAGCAGGATGACCAGTTACAACCCCCAGGGGAACGGTCAGGTAGAGAGGGAGAACGGAACGGTCTGGAAGACTGTCCTGCTGGCCCTACGGTCCAGAAGTCCTCCTGGACGCTGACAGGAAGTCCTCCTGGACGCCCTCCACTCTATCCGGTCGCTGCTGTGTACAACAACGAATCAAACACCTCACGAACGGCTCCTTGTCTTCCCTAGGAAGACCTCCTCCGGAACGTCACTTCCGACCTGGCTGGCAGCCCCGGGACCCATCCTGCTCCGAAAGCATGTGCGGACGCACAAATCAGACCCGTTGGTCGAGAGGGTTCATCTCCTCCACGCGAACCCTCAATACGCCTATGTGGCGTACCCCGACGGCCGACAGGACACGGTCTCCCTGTGGGACCTGGCACCTGCCGGAGCTCCACACGCCCCCCCCCCCCCCCAACACCAATCACCCCCTCTGGAGCTCCACACATCCCCCCAACACCAATCACCCCCTCCCTCCCACCGGTGCACCCCACAGCCGCCCCCTTCCCGGGTGGATCGGTCCTTTCCCCGGCCCCGAATAGGGGCATTGGAGCGGGAAGAGGCACCGCGACGCTCCCAGAGTCGACGGGGCCCGAACCAGCGCCTGCATCACCACCGGGGCTAAGATGATCGCCGAGGACGACCAGGGCACCCATTTGACTCATCGAATCAGTATAGTAAAGCAAGAAATGCCTCTGTAAATAATTTTTTTGGGGTTGCCCAGTAAAAGCGGCATTGTAAGTAATACTAGTAGTTGATATCGGAGCATAGCCGCCGTGTTAGCAGCATCCTAGGTACCGACTCTGTAAACCCCTACCACCATATGGCCCACTACCCCTCAGGGTTCTTTTTTAACAAGGGGTGAATGTGGTGGTATGTATTAGGGGTATTAAGGTACCCTGTGATGCCGAGAGGCTATTGGTGGATAGATGCTGGGTCCCGATTGGATCAGCTGCCTGCTGGTTCCACCCAGTAAGGCGGAGTATAAGAGCCCGGGTTCTCCCAGCAGCCGCATTCTGTAACTGTGCTGCTGGGGAACAAATCTGCGTAATAAAGCCATCGTTCGACTCCTCCTCATCTTGTCTCATGAGTGATTGATTGTGCTACAGGGTGCGGTTGCTATATGTGGCACCAAGAGCGAGTGTGAGGACGAACAATATGAGTTTGCGAAGCTTTGATTTACACAAGGGTACGAGGCAGGGGTGCCCGCTATCGCTGTTGCTGTTTGCGCTGGCCATAGAGCCGTTGCCGATGGCTCTTAGGGGGTCTGTGGAGTGGCGGGTGATTATGAGGGGATAGAGGGAGCATCGGGTATCGCTCTGTGCAGATGACCTGTTGCTGTATGTTTCGGATCCCCTGGAGAGCATGCAAAGAATTATGGGCCTGCTGGGAGGTTTGGAGGGTTCTCAGGGTACAAACTGTATGTAGGGAAAAGCGAGGTTTTCCTGGTGAATGAGCAGAAACAGCGGGCTAATTTAGGGGGGATACCATTTATGGTAGCAAGGGATAGGTTCAGGTATTTGGGGATTCAGGTAATGAAGGAATGGTCAGGGCTCCATAAGTGGAACTTAATGAAGTTGGTGGAGGAGGTCAGGGGGGATCATAAGAGGTGGGATACACTGCAGTTGACATTGGCAGGGAGGGTCCAAGGGGTGAAAATGAATATTCTGCTGAGGTTCTTGTTTATTTTTTAGGCTTTCCCGATCTTTATACTAAAAGCCTGTTTTCAGAAGTTGGACACGATTATTTCGGACTTTGTAAGGGCGGGGAATGGGACGAAGGTCTGGAGGACACTGCTACAGAGGCAGCAGGGGGAGCTGATGTTGCCGAGCCTGCTTCATTATTACTGGGTGGTGAATGTGGATAAGGTGCGGCGGTGGTGGGAAGGAGAAGGAGTAGAATGGGTTAGGATGGAGGAGGAATGTGGTCCAGTTTGAGGGCTCCGAGTCGGTATTCAGGGAGCCAAGTGGTGCAGTCCACGGTGAAGATTTGGAATCAGTTGAGGAGGCATTTTAGGGTGGAAGGGATGTCGGTGTTAACGCAGCTGTACGAGAATCATGTGTTTGAGCCGGGGGGGATGGATAGTGTATACAGGAGGTGGAGGGAAGTGAGGCTGGTCAAGGTGAGGGAGGAAGAAGGGTATTTGGAGGAAGGGTTCGCCAGTCGGGAGAAGCTAAGGGAGAGTAGAGCTGCTGAGGGGGAGTGAGTTCAGGTATCTGCAGGTTAGGGGCTTTGTGCGAAAGGACTGGAGGGGTTTTTCTAGATTACCGGGGTGCACCCTGCTGGGGCAACCGCTGCTTCGGGATGTGGAAGGGGAGGGAAGAATTGGGGATATATACAAGTGGCTGGGGGACAGGGAGATGAACGGGTTGTGAAGATCTAAGAGAAATGGGAAGGGGAGTTGGGAGTGGAGATCAATTGGAGAGTATGGAGTGAGCCACTGTGTAAGGTAAATGGGACCTCCTCCTGTACAATGGTGAGCTTGATGCAGTTTAAGATGGTCCACAGGGTGCTTATGACTCGGGCGAGAATGAGTGGGTTCTTCCAGGAGATAGCAGATGAGCGTGAGAGGTGTGGGCAGGGGCCAGCGAATCACCCACACATGTTTTGGGGGTGTGAAAAATTGGGAAGATTCTGGGCGGGAGTGTTTGCGGTCTTAGCCAGGATAGTAGGGAAGGAGGTCGAACCGGACCATTTGGTGGCGATATTTGAGGTTTCAGAGAAGCCGGAGCTGATGGATAGGACACAGAGTCAACCTCTAGTTACAATGTCGGCCCTGGTCAAAGCAACCATGGAGAGCGTTTGTACAAAGACAAAAATGTCACAGGCTGCAACTAGTGCAAAGAAACAGACTCCAGAGGTTCACCATCAACTGTTCCGAGAGCGATAACCTCCAAACCGCCTGGCTTATTGATTATTCTTATGTGATTATTGTTCATGTTACACTTGTTTGAAATTGTTGGGGATATTTTATTTAAAGGGGAGGAAATGTTATGTAATGATATTGAGTTTTAGTACCTGCAAGAAGAACTGTTTATTGATATATATATATATATATACATATGTCACCGCCGGAAGTGACCTCGTAGGTCGCTAGCGCTCACGACGTGTGATGTCACTTCCGGTGGCGACACGCCAGAGTGAAGAAGCAGCCTGTAGTGAACACATCTTACAAATAAAGCTCCGTTAGAATTTGACCTTTTGTGCTTTCTAGAGTCAGTTCTCCACAATACACAACAGTAAGTGTCTAGGAAGTCCAGACTTTGTTGCGACATTGTGCATGAATGAAGTGTCCATTTTTAAAATGAAAATCCTCATCATAGATAATGCAGCTATATCAGAGGGCCAGAACTCTTGAAGCCTCATGTCCTCTCTTCTTTTTCCTCTCTCGCAGCCACCTCTTTTCAGCTTTTTGCTTCTTGATGGAGCACAGTCCTTCAGGCAGTGTTGTACAGCTGGCATTATCAATGTTATAAGTTTTTAAATCTCTCTTGCAATGTCTGCAATGATCAACTCAGCAGTTTTGAAGCATCTGCAAGTTCTCGGTACCAAAGATCCTTTGAAATACACTCATCTTCCACCCAGGACAGATGATCAGGCCACTGGATGCATCACTTTTCAGAAAAATTATTAGACGTTGTAATTTATTTAGCTTCTCGAGTACTTTGTCAATGTATCAGCAGGTGCATGCTTTGGCAATTATGTTTCTCAGTTAATTGCCTTATTAAAGACAGGTGATGATTATTGGTTCAACCCCCAAAAAAATGGACACAGCTGGAACAGTTGGGGTGGAGGAATCACAAGGACTTTGTATCTCTGCTGATCTGGATGCAAGATAACCTTCCGGGAGGTAAAAGACAAGCTGCTGTATTATTCCTCCACTATATACTAGCATTGACATTAACATACTTGAGTGTCAGCAATTTTGTTTTTCCTATTGATTATTTAGAGTGTCACAGAAAGAGCAGGAGAGTTTGTTTTGTTTTCCATAGCAATTTAGCCCTGTCATCCTTTGAAGATAATTGGGTATAAATTGTATATTAATAAAATGTATTTACTTTTTTCTTTTCAATTTATGGGCCAATGAAATTGTTGGAAAATTACATTTCGAAACATACACTTGTTAAAAATGAGAAATTGTTTGTTCAAACAAAAAGGGGCTGGTTTAGCACAGGGCTAAATTGCTGGCTTTGAAAGCAGACCAAGACAGGCCAGCAGCATGGTTCAATTCCTGTACCAGCCTCCCTGAACAGGTGCTGGAATGTGGTGACTAGGGGCTTTTCACAGTAACTTCATTTGAAGCCTACTTGTGACGATAAGTGATTTTCATTTCAAATAACTAGCAATTAATCACCTCTAACAATGAACAAAGAAAAGTACAGCACAGGAACAGGCCCTTTGGCCCTCCAAGCCTGTGCCGACCATGCTGCCTGTCCAAACTAAAATCTTCTACACTTCCTGGGTCTGTATCCCTCTATTCCCATCCTATTCATGTAATTGTCAAGATGCCCCTTAAACGTCACTATCGTCCCTGCTTCCACCACCTCCTCTGGCAGTGTGTTCCAGGCACCCACTACCCTCTGTGTTTTAAAAAAAAAAAAACTTGCCTCGTATCTCTCCTCTAAACCTTGCCCCTCGTACCTTAAACCTATGCTCCCTAGTAATTGACCCCTCTACCCTGGGAAAAAGTCTCTGACTATTCACCCTGTCTATGCTCCTCATAATTTTGTAGCCATCTATCAGGTCGCCCCTCAACCTCCTTCGTTCCAGTGAGAACAAACCAAGTTTATTCAACCTCTTCTCATAGCTAATGCCCTCCGTACCAGGCAACATCCTGGTGAATCTCTTCTGCACCCTCTCTAAAGCCTCCTCATCCTTCTGGTAGTGTGGCGACCAGAATTGAACACTATACTGCAAGTGTGGCCTAACTAAGGTTCTATACAGCTGCAACATGACTTGCCAATTCTTATACTCAATGCCCTGGCCTATGAAGGCAAACATGCCGTATGCCTTCTTGACTACCTTCTCCACCTGTGTTGCCCCTTTCAGTGACCTGTGGACCTGTACACAAAGATCTCTCTGACTGTCAATACTCTTGAGGGTTCTACCATTCACTGTATATTCCCTACCTGTATTAGACCTTCCAAAATGATCCTCTAATCATCTCAAGCAGCTATTGTTCTGTATATCAGCATTTGCCCTATCATACTCCAAAGGAGAGTATTATGTGCCTGCCTCGCAAAGGTCATCACACATACATTGTGCATTCAATTGAGTATCTGCAAGATGTGCATCATAACTTGAACTCTCCAATCAACAGCCCTCCTTTTGCTTCCTGTCCTTGCAAACATCTCTCCACTACATATCTGTCGACTGATAACAATCCACAAGTTGGTTGAAACCATCCGTGCTGTTCTTCACTCACCAGACCATAATGATGATGATGATGATAATCTTTTTTATTGTCACAAGTAGGCTTACAATAACACTGCAATGAAGTTACTGTAGAAAGCCCCTAGTCACCACATTCCGGCGCCTGTTCGGTTACACTGTGGGAGAATTCAGAATGTCCAACCCAAGAGAAAATGCTGGAAAATCTCAACAGGTCTGGCAGCATCTGTAGGGAGAGAAAAGAGCTAATGTTTCGAGTCTAGATGACCCTTTGTCAAAGATTATCTGGACTCGCAACATTAGCTCTTTTCTCTTCCTACAGATGCAAAGACCTTTTGAGATTTTCCAGCATTTTCTCTTTGGTTTCAGATTCCAGCATCCGCAGTAATTTGCTTTTATTCAGAATGTCCAATTCCATCTCAGCACCCTATATGGAGCAAACTACTTGGGAAAGACCTACAGCAGGCATCGTTTGAATCAAGGAATGGGGAGCACAGAAAGTCACAAAATATTTCCTTGATGACAATCCTAACTAGCAACAAATCCTCTCTGTCTAATGGTAGATTTAGAACTACCACAGCAACTGTTGTCATTACTAAATCTTTTCAAGACAGTCAGGGCCCCTGTGCAGCCAGTGTCCACTGCTGCAGCCTCAGTAAAAACACTTATTCACTTGTGGAGAGACTTGTGCACATTACTGTGGAGTGTGACTAAATGGTGGACTAATATCCTTAAACTCAACAAACAAGGAGATTGTCACTTGGCTTCGGAATTTGCATTCACTAAATAAATAAAATGAAGCTATAATGCCTCAATTCTCATTGTTGTCTTCTTGCTTCAATGTACTTCACTTGTAAATTAAACTAATCAAGCAGTCCTGATCTGTGTGCATTGATATGACAAGGTGCAGTTTCCTGCATTCGAAAGATGGCAGCTTATGTATACTTCAGAAAGGAGCTCATCATGATTATCATCATAGGTTATCATAGAATTTACAGTGCAGAAGGAGGCCATTCGGCCCATCGAGTCTGCACCGGCTCTTGGAAAGAGCACCCTACCCAAGGTCCACACCTCCACACTATCCCCATAACCCAGTAACCCCACCCAACACTAAGGGCGATTTTGGACACTAAGGGCAATTTATCATGGCCAATCCACCTAACCTGCACATCTTTGGACTGTGGGAGGAAACCGGAGCACCTGGAGGAAACCCACGCACACACGGGGAGGATGTGCAGACTCCGCACAGAGAATGACCCAAGCCGGAATCGAACCTGGAACCCTGGAGCTGTGAAGCAATTGTGCTATCCACAATGCTACCGTGCTGCCCCGATGATCAGAGATGAATAGTCGTGAAATATCCCGAGGCCCCTTTGCAAAATGGGGAAGGGATTGAACAAAATAGGAATCAGGAGAAGAATTGGCAAAGGTGACCAAAGGCAAATTTAGAGGAATTATGTACGCAACTAGCTTCATTATTTCAATTTGTATACACTGGGTACGATTCAAAGGGGAAGAAAACAGAGTCC
This sequence comes from Scyliorhinus torazame, assembly GCF_047496885.1. Taxonomy (NCBI): domain Eukaryota; kingdom Metazoa; phylum Chordata; class Chondrichthyes; order Carcharhiniformes; family Scyliorhinidae; genus Scyliorhinus; species Scyliorhinus torazame. The sequence continues at coordinate 125,694,544 of NC_092709.1, forward strand.
GCTTATGAGGTGCATTTAGCGAGGCGTTTCTTGGCACTGTTGCGCTGAGAAACACCCTGCTATTCAAAGGCACTTTGCCGTTTTATTCAGCCTTGGTGAGGAACACCATGTCGATGACACACTTACGTCATTGCACGAACTGACGAGCTCAGCTCGCCAGTGCGGAAAGGGTACTTGCGGATTGGGCCGGCATTTTTAAAGGAAGCCCCGATCTTTCAACCCCCCCCCCCCCTCAGCGACCCTGCTGTGGACCCCCCAGTGCACCCAATTTACCTTTTCCTGGGTCCTCGAGCCCCCCTCCCCCCTCACCCCACCTCTTAAGGGAAAGGCAACCCGGGCCTGAATCCTGACAGGGGCAACCAAACACCTGGGCATCTTGGCACTGTAAGCCTGGCACCCTGGCAGTGCCCCTGTCAGCCTGGCAGTGTCATCCAGGCACCAAACAGAAAATGCTGGAAAATCTCAGCAGGTCTGGCAGCATCTGTCGGGAGAGAAAAGACCTAACATTTCGAGTCCAGATGACCCTTTGTCAAAGATTATCTGGACTTGAAATGTTCGCTCTTTTCTCTCCCTACAGATGCTGCCAAACCTGTTGAGATTTTCCAGCATTTTCTCTTTGGTTTCAGATTCCAGCATCGGCAGTAATTTGCTTTTATCCAGTGCCATCCCGGCACCCTGGCAATGACAATCAGGGTGCTGTGGCCATGCCAGGGTGCCATGCTGGCAGTGCCAAGGTACCTGGGCACCAGGAGGTGTGCCAGGGTATCACCCTGCCCTATCCCTGAGCACCGAGGGATTTTCAATGGCCTTGGATGCCCCTTTCCAGGTGCTGTTACGCTTGGTCCACGTTTGTGTGGATCAGTACTAAATGGTGCCCAGTCGAGGCTACACTGGGGAAGCCATTAGTTCCCGGTGTAGCCATCTCAGATGGCCACCTGTAAAGGACCATGGGAATTATGGCCAACCCAGGGCTCAGACAGACTCAGAGCTTGTGTGTGTATTTGCAACCCAGATAGCTAGACGCGATCGAAACCCCCGCTCGTTTGCATTCTAATGGCCCGTTTCGCCAGAACAAAAGAACTGTACTCAGTTGAAGCATATTCTTAGGACAGCTAAAGACCGCACGTATGGTATAATTAAAGTGAGAAGCCATCATCGTTCCTCCCCACCCAGTAATGTAAAGGCAGATGCCATAGCCAAGGCAGGATCACGCCATGGTCACTTTTGGCAACCCCCCAAAGGTGAACCGATACACGCAGTCCAGGTTTCTCAGACCAGTATCGAGGATCTATCCCAGGCCCAAAAGGCAGACGACACTCTCAAACAAGTTTTAGACGGTAATTTCCCAGCCCCCTACGACAAATGCAAGGACTCACTGACGGTACAGGACGGTATAGTTTTGAGAAATGGAATTTATGTGGTCCCCACCCAGGGCAGAAACCAGATAATTTACCAGTTTCATGACGGACACGGACATCAGGGGATAGACAATACCATTGCCCATTTAAAACCTTTGTGTTGGTGGCCCGATTTAAAAGCAGGTGTCACGCATTATGTTGAGAATTGTTTAATCTGTGCACAGAACAATCCTGAAAGGTACTCCAAGAAAGGACAATTGAGACACACCTGACCTGTTAATGGCCCTTGGACAAATTTGCAACTCAACTACATTGGCCCCCTCCCCACCTGCAGAAATGGTTTCAAATACGTATTAGTGGTAATCAACACCTTTACAAAATGGGTAGAAGCATTTCCCTCATGGACAAACGCTGCAAAGGCCACAGCTAAGATTTTGACCCAACAGATATTTACACGCTGGGAACTCCCCCGCAGCATTGAGTCAGACCAAGGTTCCCATTTCACCGGCAGAGTCAGGCAAAATGTCCGAAAGATCTTTGGAATCAAAAATTTCACATCGCATATCACCCCCAGTCCAGCAGCATTGTTGAGAGAATGAATCACACTTTAAAAGCAACCATTAGAAAGATGGTGCAACAGAATAATACCACATGGGACACAATTCTCCCATTTGCCCTCATGTTTATTCGGAACACCGTTTCCAGTTCCACAGGTTTCACCCCCCACACTCTCATGACCAGACGGCCCATGAAGGGAATTGAATATTTATTAGGTCTCGATTCGGCAAGCCCCACTGTCACCCAAGAAAAAGCGGTCCAACAAGTCACAGAAAATATTAAAGCAGCACAGCTCGCTGCAGCTGTCCGACTAGGCGCTAGGAAAAAGCAGAGTAAGGCCTGCTTTGATAAAACAGTAGAGTATACAGTCGGTCAGCAAATAATGGTTTCCCTTTACAACCCCAGTTCTTTCCTCTCCCCCAAATTTGCAGGACTCTACTCCATTTCGGACAAAATGAGCCCCTTGTATAAGATAACGTAACCCAATGGTAAAACTGGTTGGTTCCACATCAACCAGCTCAAAGTCTATGGAACCCAATGTAGCCACTCCCACCACTTCTCCCTAGCAATAAGAGACGATTCCGCCCCGCCCTTCGACAACCTAGTCCCACCCTCCCCCAGCCCTGACAGCACGTCCACGCCCACAGACATGACCTGGTCTCTGCCCACAGGTCCGACCTTCCACCTTGAGCTTGATTCCAGCGACAGCGCCAGCCTCCCCGAATTGACCACAATCACTGACCACTGGTACAACCTCCCTGACCCCAGTCACTCCAGCTCCCGGTACCATGACCGAGACACGTTTGGCCCCCTATACCCCCTTCCACAGTCAGAGCCACCACCATCGCCCGACAACAGGAGCTTGCCCTTCACTGCCACCTCCCCTATGCCTCATGACAAACGAACCCCTTTTTGGCACCGCGACAACTCTTGTAGACTGGTTAGACATGACGATTCAGATTCCACGACGGCCCACGCGGCCACGGCACAAAAACGACAGACGCAAGTCTGGCAACCGGGAGATGGTAATGATTCAGATTTTGACTCTGGTTATGGTAATCCTTTTACAATGCTTTTTGATACAGAACCCTGAGGTGTCCAGATGATGAGAAAAAGGAACCGCATAAGAATTACGGTGTCCTACCTCCTGATGGAGCCTGTCCGTCTTTTTATTTTCCTTCTTTCTTTCTTCTTGTTACATGTTTTAATTAATGTCAGCCTGACACCCAATTTCTTGATACAGTCATAGTTACTCTTCCGACGCCATTTACTGACCAATGGATGTTAAAGGAACAATTGTTGGATCTCACATGTGTTACAAATTCTTTCCGCTCGTTTAGGTCACCCAGGTAGTGGAGTAACGGCACTAATCCCTGCCCTCCCTGAGGACCCCAAATGCATCCGGTCACCTAAGCTCGGGTAGTGGAGCAACAGCACTGATCACCGCCCTACCCGGGGATTCCACCCATTCTTGCCCTGCTGCGGCCCACACGCACCTCATGTTCCCGTCACTTTGAGAACACTGGAATGGTTCTGAACACTTTTCACTGTCTTTGGCAGGTCTTAGTTTTCTCTTCTCTGCTCTTTTATTGTGGTTTTAAAAAATGCCCTTTGCCATAGTCTGTACACTCATCCCTTTACCTTCCGCGACGCTCTGGTCGTTCCCCACCTGCTATTTACACGTTTGACACTTGGTTGCCACATATGCTGCTACACGCGAACTACCTCTGGACCCTGAATGACAAAACTCTATAAAACTGGCGCCCTAAAATTCGGCTAGTTAAGATGAGCCTCAGCCATCACCGGTTGCAGTAAAGGAAAGACTGGACGGAGAAATTGTCCACCCACTCCCCGCATCGACCACCAGCTGCGAGAATCTATGCAATTACAAAGAATTTTTTTGGCAATGCCTTGTCTCTCAAAATGTTATTTCAAAAAAAAAATGAGGGAGTCACACATGGTGACGATTCTAATGGGTAATTGAAGTTAAGGAGAGAAAGACAAATAAACGAGAATTTAACTGAAGATAATAACAGATATTATGCTTGCAGCCCCAGGAATTTATGGAAAACGGAAGACAGAAGACAAGATGAAGAGAGGACTGATGACCTACATTGTGATCATCGCTGGACTCCTACAACTGCGCGCGTTACAAGCCTCTGTACCACACACCACACCAGCCCCGAACATGACCACACATGACACCCCAAGCCCGGACACCACACCACACATAGAGATAGACACTGAAACCCCCACTTGGTGTGAAAACATTGCCAAATGGTACCCCCTTTCATACACAGTAGAGGCCCTTCTGGTAATTGCAATAATCTGCAGTGTCATCCAGGCACTTAGACTCCGCAAATGGTGAAACAGAGTCTCCCGCTCCCCGATATACACTCCGAGCCCCGTCCTTTGGAATTCACCGAACTCAACAAACACTGTAATCGCTGATAACAATAAAGATCGTATACCCCTGTAACTTTGATAGATTAAGTAGAAATGTGATGCTACTGTTTTAAATTTTGTATTATACATAAGTTCTTTTTGATATTTGCCAGCAGCATGAGAGTAGCTTAGATAGTGATAGTTAGATGTCCCCTTGTGCGATTAAATTAAATGTGTAACAGTTAAATGTTTACAGTGACCAGTTAGAAATTATGAATGTATGATGTGTTCATAAAAATGTTAGGTAAATTCTCCAAAAACATAGGACAGAATAGTGTACAACCTGTCCTTGACAAAGGGTAACCGGCACACCAGGGATGGATAAGGGATCAACAGTGTGATCCACCACGCTTCGCATTCAGGATCAAGAGGACGGGATGAAGCCATCTCAGATGGCCACCTGCAAAGGACCATGGGAATTATGGCCAACCCAGGTCTCAGACAGACTCAAAGCTTGTGTGTATTTGCAACCCAGATAGCTAGATGCGATCAAGACCCCCCCGCTCATTTGCATTCTAATGGCCCATTTTCCCAGAACAAAAGAACTGTACTCAGGTAACCGATACGGATACAGACTAAGCGGCGCCACTCCCTTTACTCAGGGAGCCCAAACAGCCAAAGTCAATGACCGCTAAGGACATGCCCAGCCATCAAGGCACCCGCCCCTTTATTGGCCAAAATCGAAGGCAGTGATCGAAGCCTGTCGAATTATTGGGTCCAAGTTAAGGACTGCCCCAAAGAACGTGAAATCCCAGAGGGATAAGAAGAGACACAGCCATGTGCTCGGTCTCTCTTGAATCCGGCCTATGCCAACCCAAGTGTAGCATAACGACCAGACAGACAAGTTCAAGACCAACGATTGCCACCAGACGGATGAGCCTAGCAGAAACAGAGCCACCTCTTCCACCCAGCCACACAAGATCCGGACAAAGGCCTTGTCCATCTGCATAGAGCCGGTTGCCCTGAAGTTAAGTATAGGTTATTGTAGTTGTTAGGTGTAGTGTTTTGTGTTGCATGTCGAAGTAATCCTTGTGTGCAAATAAACCATCTTTGAACATGAACTGACTAACTGGTTATGTGGGCCTTTGATGGATATCCGGTAAAGAACATAAGAACTAGGAGCAGGAGTAGGCCATCTGGCCCCTCAAGCCTGCTCCACCATTCAATGAGATCATGGCTGATCTTTTGTGGACTCAGCTGCATTTTCCGGCCCGAACACCATAACCCTTAATCCCTTTATTCTTCAAAAAACTATCTATCTTTATCTTAAAAACATTTAATGAAGAAGTTCCTCCTAAACTCAGTCCTAAATCTACTTCCCCTTATTTTGAGGCTATGCCCCCTAGTTCTGCTTTCACCCGCCAGTGGAAACAACCTATCCGCATCTATCCTATCTATTCCCTTCATAATCTTATATGTTTCTATAAGATCCTCCCACTCATCCTTCTAAATTCCAACGAGTACAGTCCCAGTCTACTCAACCTCTCCTCGTCATCCAACCCCTTCAGCTCTGGGATTAACCTAGTGAATCTCCTCTGCACACCCTCCAGTGCCAGTACGTCCTTTCTCAAGTAAGGAGACCAAAACTGAACACAATACTCCAGGTGTGGCCTCACTAACACCTTATACAATTGCAGCATAACCTCCCTAGTCTTAAACTCCAGCCCTCTAGCAATGAAGGACAGAATTCCATTTGCCTTCTTAATCACCCGCTGCACCTGTAAACCAACTTTTTGCGACTCATGCACTGGCACACCCAGGTCTCTCTGCACAGCAGCATGTTTTAATATTTTATCATTTAAATAATAATCCCTTTTGCTGTTATTCCTACCAAAATGGATAACCTCACATTTGTCAACATTGTATTCCATCTGCCGGATCCTAACCCATTCACTTAACCTATCCAAATCCCTCTGCAGACTTCCAGTATCCTCTGCACTTTTTGCTTTACCACTTATCTTAGTGTCGTCTGCAAACTTGGACACATTGCCCTTGATCCCCAACTCCAAATCATCTATGTAAATTGTGAGCAGTTGTGGGCCCAACACTGATCCCTGAGGGACACCACTAGCTACTGATTGCCAACCACAGAAACACCCATTAATCCCCACTCTTTGCTTTCTATTAATTAACCAATCCTCTATCCATGCTACTACTTTCCCCTTAATGCCATGCATCTTTATCTTATGCAGCAAGCTTTTGTGTGGCACCTTGTCAAAGGCTTTCTGGAAATCCAGATATACCACATCCATTGGCTCCCCGTTATCGACCACACTGTTAATGTCCTCAAAAAATTCCACTAAATTAGTTAGCACGACCTGCCCTTTATGAACCCATGATGCGTCTGCCCAATGGGACAATTTCCATCCAGATGCCTCGCTATTTCTTCCTTGATGATAGATTCCAGCATCTTCCCTACTACCGAAGTTAAGCTCACTGGCCTATAATTACCTGCTTTCTGCCTATCTCCTTTTTTAAACAGTGGTGTCACGTTTGCTCATTTCCAATCCGCCGGGACCACCCCAGAGTCTAGTGAATTTTGGTCATTTATCACTAGTGCATTTGCAATTTCCCTAGCCATCTCTTTTAGCACTCTGGGATGCATTCCATCAGGTCCAGGAGACTTGTCTACCTTTAGCCCCATTAGCTTGCCCATCACTACCTCCTTGGTGATAACAATCCTCTCAAGGTCCTCACCTGTCATAGCCTCATTTCCATCAGTCACTGGCATGTTATTTGTGTCTTCCACTGTGAAGACCGACCCAAAAAACCTGTTCAGTTCCTCAGCCATCTCCTCATCTCCCATTATTAAATCTCCCTTCTCATCCTCTACAGGACCAATATTTACCTTAGCCACTCTTTTTTGTTTTATATATTTGTAGAAACTTTTACTATCTGTTTTTATATTCTGAGCAAGTTTACTCTCATAATCTATCTTACTCTTCTTTATAGCTTTTTTAGTAGCTTTCTGTTGCCCCCTAAAGATTTCCCAGTCCTCTAGTCTCCCACTGATCTTTGCTACTTTGTATGTTTTTTTCTTCAATTTGATACTCTCCCTTATTTCCTTAGATATCCACGGTCGATTTTCCCTCTTTTTACCGTCCTTCCTTTTTGTTGGTATAAACCTTTGCTGAGCACTGTGAAAAATCACTTGGAAGGTTCTTCACTGTTCCTCAACTGTTTCACCATAAAGTCTTTGCTCCCAGTCTACCTTAGCTAGTTCTTCTCTCATCCCATTTTAATCTCCTTTGTTTAATCACAAAACACTAGTGCTTGATTTTACCTTCTCACCCTCCATCTGTATTTTAAATTCCACCATATTGTGATCGCTCCTTCCGAGAGGATCCCTAACTATGAGATCCTGAATTAATCCTGTCTCATTACACAGGACGAGATCTAGGATCGCTTGTTCCCTCGTAGGCTCCATTACATGCTGTTCTAGGAAACTATCGCGGAAACTAAAGCCTTGTGGTGATATCATTTGGTACCTGGCGACTCTAAAGAGCATCATTATTAATTGGCAACATTACTCCGGTGCCGATTTGCAACATTATTGGCGAAGCTGGTGGGATAGTAATCCATTAAAAAGAGCGACACCGGGCCCCAGGGGAATATGGCGCTGACATATTTAAATGAGCCTAATGGCTAATTTAGATATGCTGATCTCGATCTCGCCCCGACGCCTCGTGATTTTGGTTGAATCTCGTAAGATGTCTTAAATGTCGCAAATCTTGCAAGAGGCCTTTTGCGAAATTCCAGGGCCTCATCTCGTCGCCAAGCCGGGCGCAGTGAGGCCGGTCCATCCCGCACTCTATATTTAATTACTGAAAGTGTTCAGAATATTTTGTTAAAATTTCTGATGCAAAGAATTGAGCAAAGATAGCCTAAGATAAAGAGAGAACATCATTTATAATTAAATGTTATATTTAACTCATCACACCACCTCCACCATCAAAGTTCTAAATTTCTAAATTGATCTTTTATCAGTTCAGATCATTGACTTTAGAAAATAATCTTGATGTTCTTCCCTGTATTGCCTCTGGTGCTCCATTGTGTCTCGATTTTTCATCCAGGATTAAGATCCATGGAGGGACCAGAAACCGAGAGTGTTTTCTCTCCCAGGGCCTAGGCCTATGTCTCCCGGAATCATGCATGAGCAATTAATTTGTCAGGGCCCTTGAGATGCACACCTGGCACCTGGCTCGCAAAATCTCCACCATGAGGCTCTTCATAGTTGTAGGTGGTTATGGTTTATATACTGTTCAATATGTAGTCCAATAGCTTTACCCTTTCCCTCATGGCCCACACCCTCCCCCCAACAGCCACTGACAACCCAACCCCCCCCCCCCCCCCCTCCACTCCCTCCCCCACAGTGTGCAAGTTGAACACGCATTCCTCTGATTTGTATTCTATTGTTTTGGCTGTGTATTCCAACATCCTGTTCGCTTTGTTGTTTGCAGTAGTTGGACATTGGTTGAGCATTGGGTTTACACTGAGACCACTGGGTCTCTTTGAGCTTTACCCTGAGCTATCTGAACACCGTTAATGCAGTCTGCTTGTGCCTATTTTTCTCCTTCTTTGCAGTACCACACTTGTATATCATAGAATTTACCGTGCAGAAGGAGGCCATTCGGCCCATCGAGTCTGCTTTGCTTTGACTTTTATTTTTCTGCCTAATTATATACTTTGCTCAACTCTTCCTGTAATTTATAAATTATACCTCCCACTTCTACTGCTCTTTCTAGTTATACATTATCTGCAAATGTGACCATTTTTCAATATGTTTCCCATTCAAAGTCATCAATCCGAATTGGAAGAAGTAGTTATTCCAACATAAACATTGGGTCACCTTACTGTTAACTTCCCTCATCCATCCCAGTATTACTCTTTAATTATCTTTCAGCTAATTTCTTACTTCCCAAATTTTAATCCAAATTCCCTCAGCTTTGAGTTTAGTGAATCGATTTTTCAAATGTTACATTTGAAGTCTGGGTAGCCTTGCTGTGGTTGGAGAATGGTGATATTGGAAACTTAGCAGTATCACAAATGTCATTGTCCCAAGTAGTTTACATATAAGGAATTATTTTGAGGCGCAATCACTGAAATAACCTCGGTGGCAGAGCACTAAGAAAAATAAATAATCTATTTATTTTTGATGTTGTTACTTGAGAGAGGAAATTTGGCAACGTCACTGAGAGAACTCACTTGTTTTCATCAAAAACAGATGCAGCCTCAGTTTACTGAAAGTCAACATCATTTATTTACATAGTACTCCAGTGCGGAGTACATGCTGACAATCTGGAGTGGGATTTGAATCCCCCATCTTATGGATCACAGACAAGAGCAAAGGAGACAATTGGCTATATTTGATTGCTATTATTCTGACAACATTGTGTCTGCCATGGCTCAGTTAGCAGCACTCTCAGCATTGAGTCAGAAGTGTATGGATTCAAGGCCCACTTCAGAGAGTTGAGGACAATAATCCAGCACTGAGGGAGAATGAACTGCCAGAGATGCCAACTTTTGGATGAAACACTGCTCTCTTATGTGCACATTATTTTAAGCAGGGAAGTTATCCCTGGTGTCCTGGTTGATATTCATCCCTCAATTAACATCACAAAATAGACTATTGATCATTCTGACATTGGGGTTGTGTACAAATTGACTGCTGTGCTTGCTACAGTGCAAGAGTGACTACACTTTCAAAGTATTTCATTAACAGTGAAGTACACTGGACTGTTCGGAGGTTGTGAAGGTGCAATATTTCTGCTTGAGTAGAATACCACAATCTATTTGATAAACCTTTCCATGAAGTCCATACTTTGTAGTATGTCCCTCAGTTAGGCTCATTCAGATGAATTACATATTTTTTCTAATACTCTCAGCTGAAAATGTGGATTCAGATGCACAGTTCCTGATGAAATTCCACAAATTCTTGGCTGATTGCCCAGGATTATGGGTGTGTGGTAATAATACGATGCACTGATCTGTTGGTGTTTTAGGGCATAAGCCAGAAGATTGCCTGGCTTTGCTCACAATATCCTGACCACATGAAGCAGTCACTGTGGGGATGTGTTCTAATTCTTTCCTGGTTTGCGTGAAAGTCCCACTGATTTGCTTGGAATGTTCCACCTTGTGTATTGAGCGGCGAAAACTCTTGTTTGCATTGTTTTGAGCAAACAGCATAATTTGAGCCTCCAGTGAGGTGGGGGTTTTTTGGCAATGAAGTTATAATGGTGGATTGTGAGGGAGAAAGCCATCCTTCCTGTGCTACAGTTGGGAATCAAGAAACTGCATCCATGAGATGAATAAGTAACATTAAGGTATTGCTGGGGTGGGGATGAGGTGGTTGGTGATGATGGACTAGGTAATATTATGCTGATTTGAATCTAGCTTTCACCGTGTGTGGAGTAGACCAAGCTTTGGTACTCTGGGTATCAAGATGGTACCTTTGCCATCCTGGAGAGTGTGGAGTCAGCACAGACTGACTTACCCATTAAGGCATCATCAGATCATCGTAACATATGTAGAGTAAAATTATTCAAATAATAATTAAAATTGGCCCTTTAATTGCTTTTATTTATTTATGTAATAGGTCCTTAGAATAATGTTAAGCACCAAAAATAATTGTGTCGTACTTTTTCTTGACATCTGTGGTGTAAAGGCTTTGTGTTAAATATAGAAACACTCCCCCTGCAGCAAAAACATCCTTCCTCAGATAAGAAGATCAAAACTGCCCCAGGAGGTAGCTGTCATGCACAATCCCTGGAAAGCGTGCATGATCCAGAGGTGGCGGTAGCACACGAGTTGAACGTTCAGGGAGTGTAGGCACTCCTGGACTGCTCAGTACTGTAGTTTTACCTGCGTGGTCGATAACACGTGTTACTCAATCCTTGGCTGATGGTGAGATCCTCTGAATCTTGTTGAAGAAGACTCAAACTCGTCCAGTAACAACAAAGGTTTATTGAGTAACTATAACTATTAATGCGTGAGTTCTTTACCTTAACATGGGTGTCATAATATACATCCATGTATACAATGGAGTGCAGACAGGCAGTGATTGACACACAGGATGACCAATAAGCACACACAACAGAGCAGCCAATCACCAGACAGGACACGACCACGATAAAGCCAGAGGGCACCAGTTTACCCGCTCTCTTTCGGGACCCAGCCTCTGAGACAGTCAGAGCTCGTGAGCTAGCCAGTGCCTACACCATGTGGTAGCTAAGTTAGTCTGGTCAGGCTAGTGTCAGGTCTCCAGTCAAGTCAGCATAGTGTCAACCCGCAGTTGAATATGTATAATAGTTTAGATGTTGAATAAAATTGTGTTGCATTTTATCAAGTGTTGGAGGTCTGTCTCTCGCTACACTGCATCAAGTGCAGTCCACATCGACCCAGCCTACTCAACACATCAATGGGAACTAGGAATTGGATAACAAGATTTAACAATTGTAACTAAATGTAACTCCACTAACTATCTATGTGATTCTGATGTTTCCCTGTTCACAGCACACCCGAGAGAGAGAGAGAGACCCCGTGTGGCTGTCCTTTATACCCCTGTTGGTCCAGCCCTCTGGTGATCATGTGGTGCTGCTATCTACCCATTAACCCCTTGTGCATGCACCTACAGAGATCACCACATCTCCCCCTTTTTAATGTGCTACAGGTTTTCTGTATGGTGTAACGAAAACTAAACAAACATAATGAATTAAGTCAACTGGGAACAGATAAAATAAGTAATGCTGTGTACAGAATGGGATGGTATTAATGACTGTACAAAGTCAATCAACGTTTAAGTAGCGGACATTCTTTTGTGCTTGCAGTGTTGACCCCGTATGTCATCATTTTTGCAAGCTGGGTTGGGTGATTGCTGCGGCGCAGACACAAAATCACGAGATCTGTTGTTGTTGTTGTGGTTTTGATCACTGCTTTGATCAATAGTGGGTAGACATTTAATGTCTGCGGCTGGCTGCTCATACAAGGCAGATAGATCTTCTCACAGTTTTCTCACAGACTTAAAGCTGCCTCGTTCATGGCTGGTGCTCCGAAGTCGTCGCTTGTGGCCATTTTGGAGCCTGTCAACGAGCTCGCTATGGAGGCCGGTATCACTCCCTCAGTGGAGTCAATCTGTGCACTCTGCGTGGCGTCGCCTTCTGCTATGATATATGACATGTGGTTGTCATCCATTTTGTTGACGAGCTGCCATGTCGTCATGGTACTGGATTCTCCCACCATGAGACTCGTATGGGACTTGGCACCCATGTTGCAGCTGCAATGACCATCAGATCCGGAGAACTGATTCATGGCTGAGTGGCATTCGTCAGCGAGCAAATCATTGCTTTTTGTCAAGGATGTGTCATGGTGCTCTATTTGTCCAATGAGGAACTCATCCCCTGAGTAATCATCGTCAATGAACAAATCTTTTGCTGTGGATTTGTCATTGTGCTCTCCTCTTTGGGTGTTGCAAATGGTATGTTTCAGGGTGCTGCGGCAGTGATCTTTAATTCTGAGTGGAGGTTCGAGCTTCATTCTGTCGCTGGGGAAAATAATTTTTTGTTTTGAGACTTTAAACCCCTTTTTGTTCACTTTCGGGTATTTTGGATGAGGCGTGGTGACATAAGGTTCCTCCGTTACTGTAACCGTGTCCACACCGTAGGGGTCATCATAGGCAAGGTCATCATTTTCGGACAGGTAATCACAGAATATTGGTTGGCGGACCATAGATGCCACGTTCCAAACGTCACAGGGTCTTAGTTGCTGTCCCGTGGAAGTCATCTGTAGCACAGCTTGACATTTGAAGGCACGTACGTACCGGTCAGGCAGGGAGGAAGGCGTCGAGCGAGGGAACCGTGGTTTACCAAAGAAGTGGAATCTCTTGTTAAGGGGAAGAAGGAGGCCTATGTGAAGATGAGGTGTGAAGTTTCAGTTGGGGCGATTGATAGTTACAAGGTAGCGAGGAAGGATCTAAAGAGAGAGCTAAGACGAGCAAGGAGGGGACATGAGAAGTATTTGGCAGGTAGGATCAAGGAAAACCCAAAAGCTTTCTATAGGTATGTCAGGAATTTAAAAATGACTAGGGTAAGAGTAGGGCCAGTCAAGGACAGGGATGGGAAGTTGTGTGTGGTGTCTGAAGAGATAGGCGAGATACTAAATGAATATTTTTCGTCAGTATTCACTCAGGAAAAAGATAATGTTGTGGAGGAGAATGCTGAGACCCAGGCTATTAGAATAGATGGCATTGAGGTACGTAGGGAAGAGGTGTTGGCAATTCTGGACAGGCTGAAAATAGATAAGTCCCCGGGGCCTGATGGGATTTATCCTAGGATTCTCTGGGAAACCAGGGAAGAGATTGCTGGGCCATTGGCTTTGATTTTTATGTCATCATTGGCTACAGGAATAGTGCCAGAGGACTGGAGGACTGCAAATTTGTTCAAAAAGGGGAGCAGAGACAACCCCGGCAACTATAGACCGGTGAGCCTCACGTCTGTTGTGGGTAAAGTCTTGGAGGGGATTATAAGAGACAAGATTTATAATCATCTAGATAGGAATAATATGATCAGGGATAGTCAGCATGGCTTTGTGAAGGGTAGGTCATGCCTCACAAACCTTATCGCGTTCTTTGAGAAGGTGACTGAACAGGTAGACGAGGGTAGAGCAATTGATGTGGTGTATATGGATTTCAGTAAAGCGTTTGATAAGGTTCCCCACGGTAGGCTATTGCAGAAAATACGGAGGATGGGGATTGAGGGTGATTTAGAGATGTGGATCAGAAATTGGCTAGCTGAAAGAAGACAGAGGGTGGTGGTTGATGGGAAATGTTCAGAATGGAGTTCAGTTACAAGTGGCGTACCACAAGGATCTGTTCTGGGGCCGTTACTGTTTGTCATTTTTATCAATGACCTAGAGGAGAGCGCAGAAGGGTGGGTGAGTAAATTTGCAGACGACACTAAAGTCGGTGGTGTTGTTGACAGTGCGGAAGGATGTAGCAGGTTACAGTGGGACATAGATAAGCTGCAGAGCTGGGCTGAGAGGTGGCAAATGGAGTTTAATGTCGAGAAGTGTGAGGTGATTCACTTTGGAAGGAATACCAGGAATGCGGAATATTTGGCTAATGGTAAAGTTCTTGGAAGTGTGGATGAGCAGAGGGATCTCGGTGTCCATGTACATAGATCCCTGAAAGTTGCCATCCAGGTTGATAGGGTTGTGAAGAAGGCCTATGGAGTGTTGGCCTTTATTGGTAGAGGGATTGAGTTCCGGAGTCATGAGGTCATGTTGCAGCTGTACAAAACTCTGGTACGGCCGCATTTGGAGTATTGCGTACAGTTCTGGTCACCGCATTATAGGAAGGACGTGGAAGCTTTGGAGCGGGTGCAGAGGAGATTTACCAGGATGTTGCCTGGTATGGAGGGAAATTCTTATGAGCAAAGGCTGATGGATGTGAGGTTGTTTTCGTTAAAGAGAAGAAGGTTAAAAGAAGTCTTAATAGAGGCATACAAAATGATCAGTGGGTTAGATAGGGTGGACAGTGAGAGCCTTCTCCCGCGGATGGAAATGGCTAGCACGAAGGGACATAGCTTTAAACTGAGGGGTAATAGATATAGGACAGAGGTCAGAGGTAGGTTCTTTACGCAAAGAGTGGTGAGGCCGTGGAATGCCCTACCTGCAACAGTAGTGAACTCGCCAACATTGAGGGCATTTAAAAGTTTATTGGATAAGCATATGGATGATAATGGCATAGTGGAGGTTAGATGGCTTTTGTTTTGGTGCAACATCGTGGGCCGAAGGGCCTGTACTGCGCTGTATCGTTCTATGTTCTATGTTCTAGTGGTTGTACTTTCCACACCTCAGGCACTGTTTGCCATCAGCTGGACATTGCCCTTTTAAGTGGGTGTGTCCGCAGTTATGACACGTCATGACGCCGTCCTGGCACGTTCGCGCATGCGCAGTAGCGTTCTCAGCCGGTTCCAGTCTCCGTGCGAACTGCGCATGTGTGTGGGCCACTTGCAGATTCGCACGCGTGGGATTGCCGGTGGAGGAGCGCCTTCGAGAAGCCTGGGCCACCATTTTGACTGCTCCAACCTCGTGGTGGAGGCCTTGGTCCCGGTAAGTAAACTGTTGATATTGTGCTTCAGCGATTTCATGAGCAGAACATAGTTGTGTAGCCATTTCAAGATCAAGATTTTTGTGCTTAAGGAGAGATTTTCTGAGTCCCTCATCAGAAATGCCACTGACAATCTGGTTTCTGATGAGGGAGTCACGGAGGGTCTCATAATTACAGGATTGGGCCAGCAGCTTTAAGTCAGTGAGAAAGCTGCTGAATGATTCTCCTGGTCTTTGTATACGCCTGGTGAACTTGAAGCGTTCAAATGCTTCATTCACCTCCGATTTGCAGTGGGTATCAAATTTTTTTATAATTGTGTCCCACTTATTCTTGTCCTCCCCTTCGGCATAGGTAAATGAGTTATATATCTCCATGGCCGGTTTCCCTGCCGCAGCTTTTTTAAAAATCTGGCACAGCGGTCATGTCCTTAATTTCCAGAAACTAATTAAATTGTTGTAGGAAAATCTTCCAATTATACTGGAGATTACCAGAGGTTCTGAGGTGTTCTAGAAGTGATTCCATCTTACCGGTTTGTGCCCGAGAGATCCGAGTGTAGCGATGCCTTCCTTGGCCGAATAACTTATCCGAGTTTTTCTTTCTTTTTTTCTGTTTTCTCTTGTCTGTCGAACCTAAGCTAGCTAGTTTCTATTTTCGGTGTTAAGGCCAACACACTCTGTGGTACCATGTAGTGTTACCTGCGTGGTTGATAACACGTGTTACTCAATCCTTGGCTGATGGTGAGGTCCTCTGAATCTTGTTGAAGAAGACTCAAACTCGTCCAGTAACAACAAAGGTTTATTGAGTAACTATAACTATTAATGCATGAGTTCTTTACCTTAACATGGGAACTAGGAATTGGATAACAAGATTTAACAATTGTAACTAAATGTAACTCCACTAACTCGGGCAGCACATTAGCATTGTCGGGCAGCACGGTAGCATTGTGGATAGCACAATTGCTTCACAGCTCCAGGGTCCCAGGTTCGATTCCGGCTTGGGTCACTGTCTGTGCGGAGTCTGCAGATCCTCCCCGTGTGTGCATGGGTTTCCTCCGGGTGCTCCGGTTTCCTCCCACAGTCCAAAGATGTGCAGGTTAGGTGGATTGTCCATGATAAATTGTCCTTAGTGTCCAAAATTGCCCTTAGTGTTGGGTGGGGTTACTGGGTTATGGGGATAGGGTGGAGATGTTGACCTTGGGTAGGGTGCTCTTTCCAAGAGCCGGTGCAGACTCGATGGGCTGAATGGCCTCCTTCTGCACAGTAAATTCTATGATTTGAACTATCTATGTGATTCTGGTGTTTCCCTGTTCACAGCACACCCGAGAGAGAGAGAGACCCCGTGTGGCTGCCCTTTATACCCCTGTTGGTCCAGCCCTCTGGTGATCATGTGGTACTGCTATCTACCCATTAACCCCTTGTGTGCATGCACCTACAGATATCACCACAGGTACATGCAAGGCAACTCGTGTGCCATCTTTTACCCCCTGGATCTGTGGCATCCTGGAAAATCCTGCTGCCCAGGCATCATGTTGGGCTTGGTCCAGGTCAAAGTTATAGTCAGCCAACAAGGGCATCTGTGATTTCACGGACACACTTGTGGGCTGCAGGTTGTGAAATGCCACACAAGTCACCCCTCGAGCACTGGAATGAACCCGATGCGTAGAGGTTCAGGGCTGCGGTGACCTTGGCGGCTGCCAGGAGCAGGTAGCCTCCTCCTCCACGTGGTGCCAAATCTGCAAGGACATGGCAGGACTATCGCACCATCCCTTTGTTGGCACATGCTCTCCCACATCTCAAACAACTAGCAATGTCTGTACACCTTGAACCATCGCTGGTCTTCCCCTTTGGGTCCTTCCCCGGCCTGATGGGCAGCGGGTCCTCAGGGTGTGGGGCAGGCTCCTGCACATTGGCTGCCCCTTGAGCCTCTGTCAATATTGCTGCTGCGGCTGGCTGCCTGGACTGCTGCCACACCGCGAGGGCAGCTGCTGCGGGGTCCACAAAACTATCCATAATGTCATATCTGTAAGGAATTGGAGAGAGTGAGTGACCGACAATCAGTTATGGCTTCCATCCCGGGATCCTCGAATCCTCCAAGCCTCCCCGACCCTTATGTTTCTCACCTTCTCTCAGGGTGTCATCCAGCAAGTCGGTTCTGCTGAGGGACCCTGCCCTGCACACTCACACTCGACCACAGCAGGGGCCCGTAGTCACCGGATCCCACGTCAGACCCCTTCCAGGAACATATCTTGGACTGGCCTCAGGTTTCCTCCCCGATTCACACACTCATCCTCTTGCAGTGGGGCTATCCCCAATGCTAAGGCCCAGCTCTTGGGTATTTGATTGTTGGCCGCTCCCTCTGTGGTGTTGACACTTCTGGTGTTCAGGCAAAATCTCATTGGGATGCCAGGCAGTAATCCTCGCCTGCGACATGCCACATCTACCCACTGGAATCCACTTGAGAGCTGTGAAGTGCTTGTGTAACTAACAATGCCATTTCCTGAGGAGCAATAGCCTTCAGCTGTGCAGCTAGAGGCTGCCACGGTCAGCGGTAGTTACAGTGGGCTCTGTCCTGGGGATGTTCGGTGGGACAAATAGGCAGCAGCTGAAGTTATCCTTGTCATGGTATACACAGTCTGGGGGATGGCCTGTTGGACCGGCGGGCACTGGGCCCCTCGGCCCCCTGGGTAGGGGCGACCCCCTGCCGATGGTGGTCCTGAGTGCCCCTGAGTCGCAAGTTCGATTCCGAAGATGGCTACTCAGTTCCTCCGATCCAGTCAGCAGGAATTCCTCTGGCTTCACTTTTGTAAACAGACGTGCTAAAGGGCGTCCACGTGACTGCTCGCTGGGGAGCCGGTTAGATCACGAGAGGCCTTTAGATAGGGGGTCAGTCCCATTAACGATATTGAGATTGGCCTCAAGTGGTGTTAACTGGCACGTCATCATGTCTGGATGAGATGAGGTGACTAAAAGTTTGTTAAAAGAGATGACCTTTCAGGAGTATCTGAAAGGAACACCAGGAGGTGATAGGTTTATGGAGGGAGAATTATTGACCGAGACAGCTGAAAGCAGAACCTCTTTTTGCGGGACATGGAGTGTGAAGGATGGGAAATATCGTTTCAATGCAGAATCCTGTAAGATGGTGAGGCTGGTGACAATTCCAGAGATAGGGAGGTGCGAAACCATGAAGGGATTTCAGATTAAGGATAAGAACTTTTGATTTGCAGTGATGGAGGACGGTGAGTTTATGTAGGCCAGTGAGTATATGATGGGTGAGCACAATTTGGTTCAGGTTAAGTTACTTGCAAAGGACTTTTGAATAAGCTGAAGTATGTAGAGGATGGAAGATGGGAGGCCGAATAGGAGAGCTTTCGAGTAGTCATATGAAGATGGTAAAGTATTGAATGAGGCTTGAGCAGTTGGTGGGGTGGAGGTGGGTCGAATTCAGCGGTGGAAGGCAATCCAGGTGATGGACAGGATCTGGAGTTGGGAATTCATCTTGGGGTTAAACAGTCTAGTCAAACCTGAAATAAGGAAGAGATGGAATTTGTGGCAACTGTATGGTTCTTGTCACAGCGATCAAACACTATTGGAGGGATTCTCCTTTTCTGATACTAAGCGTTGATGCCAATGAAGAATCCGTGGACTTTTACGACAGAAAAACCGGCGCTGCACCTGAACAGATTCCATTACTGTTGAGGGGCTAGCACCGGTGCCGCACGGAACACACTGGATTCTGTCATGTTAGGTACACTGGTCTAACACTGGCTGCAACTGGATGCAGCTTAGATCAGAAAGAGACTCCAGACCTTGAAGTTAGTTCAATCAGGTTTATTAAACTAATAGCACAGTTAGCACAGTTCTCTGTGAGTTCGACTCTCTGCTAACTTAAGTGTGGTTACTCTGTCTGACTGAACAAGATAAGCTCTTAGCCACGTGGTGGAGGTGTGAGATTGTAACAACATGCTGGACTGACTCTCTAGATGTTCATCAGTGGAAAGAGGCGGAGTGTGAGTGCCTCGTGTCTTTTATAGTCAGATCCCACCCCTGAGTGTTCTGCCTGCTAATTGGTCATATCCTGTTCTCTGTGTCCATTAGCTGCTTGTCTGTATATCATTATATGTGTGTCTGCATATCATGACAGATTCCACTGAAAAATGGTGTGGGATCATCACTCGGGAGGTTGACAAGCTGCAGCCGCACACACATTACACTCCTCACACACAATTATCCCAGCCAGAAAGATGGCTCATACAGCTGATGGGTCGTCTGGGCCAGAGGGCACCCGGTAGAGAGGGGGGCGGAGGGGTGCCCTGGGGGGGACACCTATATGACCCGTGGCACCAGGATGCACCTTGCCGGCTGCAGGAATGGTGCTCTGTGTCAGTCCACTCTGACTTCACAGCCCACCACCTGACCACCCCCCACTACTCCCCCCAGCCATGGAAAAGCCCCCCCGGCCAGCGGCAGAACTGTCAGCACACTATGGCCATGTTGGACACTTTCCATACCCTCTCTTTCTCCCTCAGCAGCCGCCACGGCAGTTTCACAATATTTAAAAGCACAAGTGAACCACGCTATCGGAAACCCGACCCATTGGAGGCGGAGAATCGCGGAGGCCCTGGAGATAACTGGGTCGGGCCCGCTAATGATATGTAAACGGTGCCTACTGTACTTGCGGAGTGAAACACATTGACACTGTTTTTGAGGTGACAGAGAATCGCATTTGCATTTGAAATTACATTTCCCAATTTCAGCGTCGGTGAACAGAGAATCCCTCACATGGGCTTTTGTCTTTCCAGTGTATAACTGGATTAAAATGATGCTCACCCAGGACTAGGTTTCAGCTCAGCAGAAAACAGAAGCAATGGAGAGGGTCAAATTCGGTAAAAAAAGAGAAGATTGGGACAGCCGAATTGTCTTTCAAGTTCAGAATTATTTTTATGTTTCCTCACTTTTTATTGCACAGAAAAAGCGAATAAAAACTAACTTATACTATATTTTGTAGCAGATATTATATTGGCAACGGATACTGTTTTAATAAGGTATAGTATGAGTCCAAAAATTAAACTAAACTAAACTAATTGGTATTTGGAAAATTTGGAAATAGATTGCCCGAGGCTTTTCCAATCCCCAGAAAAATTCCAGACAGGCTGAGAGGGGTGGGAGGGCAGTGGCAAGGCCATCTGAGGAATTTTATGGGGCCCCATGCAAACTCGTTGGAGGGGATTGTAAATTTTGCCTCTTGTGTTTTGTGCACATGTAATAAGAATCTTTATCATTGTCACAAGTAGGCTTACATTAATATTGCAATGAAGTTACTGTGAAAATCCCCTCGTCGCCGCATTCCGGTCTGTTCGGGTACACATGTATGCGAATTGGAGAATTAATATTAACGGTGAACTGAAAAATATTGCCGATGTCGTCGCTGAATACAAATGTATATTTACAGTCTTATTACCTTATTCAACCTTTATTTTTTGAAACTTACTTAATGCGAGTTTCTCACAGTATTTACCTCATGTATGTTTGGACAATCAAAATCAATCATATTTAGATACAAGAATCAGTATTCAAAAGTTTAACTAAATTAACTGACAATGTTTTGTATCATTTCAGTATAATGATTACAAACAACAGATTATACAGCAACAAGAACAAAACTCTTGGACACCAATACTCCTCTGCATCTTTTGTCCTCTTTACTTCTCTCTGACCCCAATCTCATGTGTGCTGTGTTTTCACTATCAACTTTGACCTTTCCCTGTCTGACCACCAATAATCTGTCCCAGCAAAGGCCTCAGTTTCATACCGTTTTAATACATTTTGTGATAGGTATGAAGCTAAGTCTTCTTCTGTCGCCTTCGACTCCAAACTCAGTTTTTAGGCTGTGGAGTCTTCTCCCTGCACGTACAGCGGACTCTATCTCCCACCTTCAGAATTCTTGTTCCACCTGGACCCCACCCTCTGACCTCTTAGCCTCTGAAGTTGGAAACTGTCAGCATGACATTGGCTGCTCCAATTCACTCTCTATAACCTATCGTTCTCTGAGCTTGCAGCACTCTCAGGTCCAACTCTCGTGTTGGGAGATTTTAACTCATTCAAGATCCACCCATTTCCAGAGAGTAAAAATTGGGCCCAAATATTTTCATTAAACCTGCTGACAAGGGTGGTGCTATTGATGCTTTATAAACTGATTTCTAGTTTGCCAGGCTGATTTCCCATTCTTTTACACCCCCTACTTCCTCAGTCTGGTCCAGCAGATCACCACTGAATATCAAGCCTTATTTCCCAGGCTGTCACTCTACCCATTCTTCTCTCCACATCTTCCCTCCATGATCTCCAAACAACATAATTCTAAAAGCCCATGCAGCCCACTTCTACCTCCTTCTCAAAGTCTAGAAACAGATTTTCCCTGGGCAGACCCTGAGTTTCAGCCCCATTGAATTGATTTCTTCCTATTTTGACTCTATGTTTTCTCTCTTTGTCCAAATTGTTTGCACCTACAGCCGTAACTATTCAGATATTCTCTTCCTCTTTAACAGGTCTCACTTCCTTAGTCCTAACCATCTCCTTCAAACCATGGACATCCAATCCCTCAACACATGCATCCCCTTCCTCCACTACAAGCTTTCCACTTCTTCCTTTAGCCGACATTCCACGAGATCACATCCATCACCTCTTCTCTGCTTGGCTGAACTTGCTCTCACCTTGAACAACTTGCCTTTAACTCACTTAGTCAAAATATGCTATGGAAACCCATATGGATCTAGCCATGCCTGCTTTTCCATGGGATATGTAGAACATTCTTTGTTCTAATCTTACTCAGGCCCATTTATTCACTGGTCTTTCCAGTACGTTGCTTACTGTGTTGATGCTGTTTCCTGCTCCTGCCCTAAACTGGAAAATTCTGTCAACATTGCTCCCAATTTCCACCCTTCCCCTTCATGTGGTCCATCTTTTGCTCTTCACTTCCCATTACTCAACTTCTCTATCTCCATTTGTGGTGATAAGCCGATGACCATTTCTGATATAAGCCCGCCAACTCCCACAGCTACCTTAACTACATTTCCTCACACCTCCCTTCCAGCAAGGACTACATTATCCCAGGTTCTCCACCTCCATTCTATCTGTTCTGAAGATACAACCCGCTAATCTAGTGCTGCAGATATATCCCTGATTGAGGATTACCCACCACCATGGTTGACAAGGCCCTTGACGGTCTCCATCCTATTTTCTACACCTCCACTGTCACCTTTTCCTGTCCTTCCAGAACTATGAACGTGGTCCCTCTGTCCTCAGCTTCCAACTTACCAGCCTTCACATTAAACAGATCATCATCTGCCATTTCTGTCCCCTCTAGATTGATACCAAAACCCTACACATCTTTTCCTCCCATCCTTTATCAGCACTCTGATGGGACGGTTCTCTCTTCAATACTTGCACTTCTGATTGGCAATTACCCACATATGGAGCCCTCTGAAACTCTGAGTTAAAGTCAGAAACTTTGGATGGTTTCGACTTGCTTACCTGAATGGTTGCACAGGAAAACTTAGGAGTATTAAAGCCAGTTCTAATTCCGAGTTAACAATATGACCGACCACCCCTTTGCCCCCTTAGCTCCCAACTGGACCCCTTGACTGCTCCTCTCGTCAACTATTTTAAAAGTTAAAGGGTGATAAATTTGTACGCCTACATTTTTCTGTCTTCTCATTATAATGGCTTCTGCAACAGTTAGCGCTCCCGCTGCCATTTGCGGTCTATATTCATTAGCAGGGAGCCCAAGATCTTGGTGGAGGATTTGGAAAGGGACAATATCCTGTATCCTCCAGGACAAGTGACAGGCATGTGATCCGGGACAAGTGACAGCAATGGGGGTGATAACCTCAAAAGTCAATGCCAGGTGTTTAACCCCAAGGAACTGGATGCAGTGCCAGCGAAGTTTAATGATCTCAAATGAGTGATCATGATCAAATGAATGCATCTTCAAATGTCATATTCCATCACCTGTGCCACTAGCCTCAGCTAATACTCAATTCACTAAAACCTCATCACTCAGCTACCAACAATCTCTATCTATGTTTCGCCTCAGTCTCACACTCTTGGAAATGCTGCAAGCAAGAATCCAAATCTCACAGCTCACACACACTGGCAGATATTCAACCATGATCCAACATATTGCTATTCAAGATATTGCATAGCACTCACTGACAGACTTCCCTCACCTTGCAGGACAAGGTGGTACACAAGCAAAGTCAACAGAAACTAACTAGAGGGGGTGTAGCCTGCATATTCTAACCCCCATGCCCAGGCAAAGTGATTCCACATAATTCCAGGTAGAGAGATGCTCACCATTATGGTAATGGATTTGTTGAGGCCGTGGTCACCGATGGGGCTACAGCCATTAAAGTCAAGGGCATCTCCAACCTTAATCCTCTTTTTCCGCTTGCCACTTCTCTCTCTTTCTATTGTCTCTCCTGACTGAGAAGCTGCTGATGGCATATGCCTCTTCTTTTTACTCACTCCTCTCCCCTCACCACAACCCTACCTCATTTCTCTGTTTCCTTTGAGATATCCAGTAATTGCAATCCAGGCAGCGGTGCAAGGGCAGGAAAACTTGGAAGAAGCCCACCAGCCACCAACTCATATCTGACACTGTATTTAATTTGGAGGATAGGATAGGAAGCATAATGTGCATTTGGTAAGACACCAGGCATGACTATACTGTTATCAGGAGAGGGAGAATATGGATAGCACAGTTGCCAGTTCACTGAAGAATGAGATCGCAAACTAGTTCAGATGATGACTTTCAAGTAAAAGGCTATGGAAGAACGCTGATGTGCATCCACACCCAAATTCTTGGTGTAAGTGAAAACTCTTCCATAAAGCCTGCATTCATGAAAGAATCCAGTACCAACTTGGCAGGGGGTTCTATGCAGAGCCTGAAGAACCCTTCCTTTCCAATATGAGGTGAATGATTATACACCCACCAGCACAACTATGGCACCAGCCATGATGCAGCAACTGAGGGTAAATGCCTCTGCTTCCATTGCAACACAAGTAGCATCCACCCAGAGTGCTGCACTGGAAACTCAAAGTGGCATCATGCAATTTCAGATTGTTGCCACTGAAGCTCAGACTGTTGCCGTCATAACCCTGGATATCATTGTGAAAAATGGCTTTGACTTCATCACAGCACTGCTGCATTCTGTTCTCCGACAGTTCTACTCTATGTTCTATTTCCTACTTCTATTTTCCTGCTGAAAATCCTTCCTCCCCTCCTCATCTCATGGCTGCCAGATTGTTCTGCTTTACGTGGCCTCTCTTCATTCTCTCAGCAATGCTCATTGCCAAGAGGAAGCCCCACCTATATCCCAAAGCAATTGGTTTGTGCACAAATCTTTACATCATCAAAAAAGACTTCAGCACCAGCCAAAACACTCTCTGTAGACCACTGAATTTATTTTAACAAGAAGGAAAATGTAGCAAAATGCAGAGAATTGCAGCAATAGTCAGAATAATCCCGTGCCGAACCTGTAAGTTAGTGTTCTTTTTAAATGGTGCTGGTTGCTGCTCCTTCATGCTGTTGAGTTCATGTTTGACAGTGTGAGGTTAACAGAAAGGCGTGGTGCTCCAAAATGGCGGCTCTGGTGGTAAATTATCGTTCCACGCTGATTGGAGTCATGATCTGCTCGCTCGACAAATGTTAGGTGCATGCGCATTAATCCCTTTACTAATATGACACTGAACATATTTGAAATTAAGAATGTGCCCATGCATGCCATGGAAGCCATTTTTGAAGCTTAATAGAACATAGAACATAGAATATTACAGCGCAGTACGGGCCCTTCGGCCCTCGATGTCGCGCCGACCTTTGAAACCACTCTAAAGCCCATCTACACTATTCCCTTATCATCCATATGTTTATCCAATGACCATTTAAATGCCCTTAATGTTGGCGAGTCCACTACTGTTACAGGCAGGGTATTCCACGCCCTTACTACTCTCTGAGTAAAGAACCTATCTCTGACATCTGTCCTATATCAATCACTCCTCAATTTAAAGCTATATCCCCTCGTGCTCGACATCACCATCCGAGGAAAAAGGCTCTCACTGTCCACCGTAATCCTCTGATCACCTTGTATGCCTCAATTAAGTCACCTCTTAACTTTCTTCTTTCTAAAGAGAATAACCTCAAGTCCCTCATCCTTCCCTCATAAGATCTTCCCTCCAGACCAGGCAATGGATGTTACAGCACCCAAATAATAGGCACTACTGAGTCCAATTTTACCTCCAACAACTTTATAAATCATTATGAGTATAGGCAATTCCCAATTGCTGAGGAAATACTCTGTCTCGATTGCAAAGGCAATATTGTCACAGTTTAACTAAGCTGCCATAGAACATGACCTGGATTCTCTGTCTCGCCGCGCCAGACTTCTGGTTCAGTACGGCGGCGGGATGCTCCATTTCGCCGGCTGGTCAATGGGGTCTCCCATTATGGGGCAGCCCCACGCCGTCGGGAAACCCCGTGCTGCCGCAAAACGGTGCATCCCGACGGCGGAGAATCAAGCCCCATGTGTCTGTCTTGAAATCTCTCAACTTATAGAGAAAGAACAAAGCCAAGCATTTGTCCATTGGTGAAGTGGGCGTGTGCTCATATTGCTTAATTGTGAACCAGTGATTATCCAGAATAAAATCAGGCTCTTAATGTCTGTAAACCAATCTGCACCCATGTATTTAAACAGGATGAAAAGTTTACAATTTTCAAAGAAAAAGATGAAATTAGAAAGCAAGTTCTTTAAGTGCACTGAGGAAATGATTTGTTCAGTAGTGATTGCTGGTTACCCTCCAGGCTAAAACAGAATTGGCACAACAACTGAAGCTTCCCCCTCACACCCGTTCAACAACTAATTCCCCTCTCGCTCTGCTCAACAGCTCTCTGACCCACACCCACCCCTCAATTTTCATTCCGGGATCACACAAAGTCTGAGGCATTAGAATGGGGTCACAATGGGAAAATGTTGAGGAAGCATCGGTGTAAATGTTATGTGTGCACGTTTAAAAGAAATCTTATTCTTCAGCAGCCAAGCTAATGAAACCACTGTTCAGGGCTATGAGCCAGCTCAGAGACATTGGGAATAGACAAGCTGCTATTTTGACAAGAATGCTGGATTCACAATGGAGCTCACATGTCTATTTGGCATTGATGTATCAGAGCTGAATTGGATTGGATCTCCGGCCAAGTACAGGCCAAATTAGATTCTGACAGAATGTGAAACATTTAAGTTCCAAATGGCACAGACAACATTTTACAACAGGCAACTTTGATCACATGTTTATTCCATACATAATGATATAGTTGAAAATAAATCACTAACAGCTGTGTCATTTACAAATAATATAATTTTGTTTCAATGAGTGGATGAAAAGATATTATAGACATCCCAACAGCCCGCAGGAGACAGAGGAGCAGGTGTATAGTCAGATATGAAAAGGTGTGAAAAAAAGCAGGGTAGTTGCATTGGGTGACTTTAACTTCCCCCATATTGACTGGGAATCCCTGACAGCCAGGGGCTCAGATGGAGAGCAATTTGTTAGATGTATCCAGGAGGGCTTTTTGATACAGTATGTTGACAATCCAACCAAGGAGGGGGCCACACTAAACTTGGTATTGGGGAATAAGTCAGGCCAGGTGATTTATGTTTCAGTGGGGGAGCATTTGCTAAGCAGTGGGGGCTTAGCAACCATAATTCCATAAGATTCTGAGTAGTCATGGATGAGGACAAGAGTGGCCGTGAGTGAGGGTGCTTAATTGGGCGAGGGCCAATTAGGTCCAAATTAGACAAGAACTGGGGACTGTGGATTGGGAGTGGCTATTTGAGAGTAAATCCACGTCTGACATGTGGGAGGCTTTTAAAGGCCAATTGATTGAAGTGCAGGACAGGCATGTCCCCGCAAAAATGAAGGATAGAAATGGCAGGATTCGAAAACCATGGATGACAAGGGAAATAGTCAAAAGGGAAAAGGAAGCATACAATAGGTCTAGGCATCTAAAAACTGAAGAAGCCCTGAGGGGTACAGTGAAAGTAGGAAGGAACTTAAATATGGAATTAGGAGGGCTAAGGGCCATGGAATGTCTTAGCTGATTAAATTGATGCGACCATCAATTCACACGAGACGATTAGTAGAAGTGAACATTGGTTTTAATAAGCTAGATCTGTGCCTGTCTGCGACTGCTCTGTACTGAGTGCCGCCTACAGGCTGCAGATCTATATACCACCCCCGAGGGGGCGGATCCACAGGTGGAGCCCACAAGGGTATCAACATAATACAATACAATACAGTGGTGAATTGTAGCAACAATACGTTCACCACACACTCCTAGCACACACACTAATACCCAACAGTGGTGACTACCACACTGTGGAATTCATTGCCACAGAGGGCGGTGGAGGCCGGGACGTTGAGTGTCTTTACGACAGAAGTTGATAAATTCTTGATTTCTTGAGGAATTAAGGGCTATGGAGAGAGAGCGGGTAAATGGAGTTGAAATCAGCCATGATTGAATGGAGGAGTGGACTCGATGGGCCGAATGGCCTTACTTCCGCTCCTATGTCTTATGGTCTTACCCTACCCCTTCCCGACACACACTCTCTCTTACCCCTCCCCGACACACACTCTCTCTTACCCCTCCTCGACACACACTCTATCTTACCCCTCCCCGGCACACACTCTCTCTTACCCCTCCCTCGCACACACTCTCTCTTACCCCTCCCCGACACACACTCTCTCTTACCCACCCCTCCCACACTCTCTCTTGCCCCTCCCCGGCACACACTCTCTCTTACCCTACCGCTCGCACACACTCTCTCTTACCCTACCCCTTCCCGACACACACCCTCTCTTACCCCTCCCCGACACACACTCTCTCTTACCCCTCTGCGACCCACGCTCTCTCTTACCCCTCCTCGACACACACTCTCTCTTACCCTCTCCCTCACACGCACTCTCTTTTCCCCCCACCTCTTGTAAACACTCTCTTCTCCTCACCGCTCGCACACTCTCACTCTTACCCCCTGATGCACTATCAATTACGACGAGACGAGAGTAGAATGTAATCGAAGCTTTATTACACAGAGATGTGTGGCCTCCTACAGCAGCTTACAAAATGGCTGCTGTTCTGAGAGCACACACATTTATACTCCGCCTCCTGGGCGCAGCCAGCAGGCAGGGATCCATCCCCGTACCTGTAGTACAGGGGCCTTACCGTAATACCCATATATACAATATAATACAACAGTGGTGACTACCACACCCCCACCCCTCACCCACTCTCTTAGCCCGCCCCTCGCAAACACTCTTTCTTTCCATGGTTTCCGGTTGAAGAACGTACGTACCGCTTTCTTTGGCACGCAGTCATCCACACATTTGCTGATGAAGTCTGTGACGGTGGTGGCATACTCATTCCCATATCGGCCTCCCCGAACAGGTGCCGGAATGTGGCGACTAGGGGCTTTTCACAATAACTTCATTGAAGCATAGTTGTGACAATAAGCGATTTTCATTTCATTAAGTTGGTCACTGAGTTCTTAACGATGGACCAGTCCACTTTGTCCAAGCAGTCACGTAGGAGTTCTTTGTTTCCTTGGACCAGCACTGCACGACGTTCTTAGCTGGCTTACCTGGATGTTATGGGGCTGCCAGAGGGAGTGGAAGAAACATGTACCACCAGTTACATGTTGAGGATGTTCAGGAAGCTGGTAGATGAGATGGGGAGGGATTCTCCGACCCCCCCACCGGGCCGGAGAATTGCTGGGCGGCGGCTTGAATCCCGCCACCACCGGCTGCCGAATTCTCCGGTGCCGGGGTTTTGACGGGGGCAGGAATCGCGCCTCGCCGGTCGGCGGCCGCTGGCAGCAGCCCGCCGGCGATTCACCGGCCCGTGATGGGCCGAGCGGCCACCCGTTTTAGGCCGGTCCAGTCGGCGTAAATTAGACTTGGTACTTACCGGCGGGACCTGGCTCTGCGGGTGGCTTGCAGTGTCCTCGGGGGGCGCGGGGGGATCTGGCCCCGGGGGGGTGCTCCCACGGTGGCCTGGCCTGCGATCGGGGCTCACAGATCCGCGGGCGGGCCTGTGCCGTGGGGGCATTCTTTCCCTCCGCACCAGCTGCTGTGGACCTCCGCCATGGCCGGTGCGGAGACGAACCCCCTGCGCATGCACTGGGATGACGCCAGCACACGCTGGCGCTCCCGCACATGTGCCAACTCATGGAGGCCCTTCTGCGCCGTTTGGCACGGCTCCAACCCCGCCGGTGTCGGCCTAGCCCCTTGAGGTGCGAAGGATTCCGCACCTTCCGGGCGGCCAGGCGCCAGAGTGGTTCACGCCACTCCTCGGCTCCGGGTCCGCCCGTCCCGCCAGGTAGGGGAGAATCCCGCCCAAGGTCTTTGAGAGGGCCCCTGAAGTGGATCGGACTCACCAGTCCTTGAGACAGAAACCGAGAGTGGGGGAGCCGCCATGGGCTATGATTGTGTGAATCCACAAATTTCAAGACAAAAAGAAGACCCTCAGGTGGGCCAAGGCAACGCAGGACTGTAGTTGGAAGGGCAATGTCCGGATATATCAGGACATGGGGCTGAACTGGCCAAGAGGAGGGCAGGTTTCAACAGAGCTCTTTTGAAACAAAATTTGGTTCGAGGTGTTGTACCCCGCCAAGTTGTTGGTTATGTACCAGGGGAAAGAGCATTAATTTCAGACGCCAGAAAAGGCGAATTACTTTGTCCGGGCCAAAAGGCTGGGGGAGGGTTGAGTTGTGTCTTTTCACGATTTGTCAACAATTTGTTCAAATATATTGTTGATATATTATTGATTTTTGCTTGTAAATGTGATGTAGATGATGTGCATTTCATGCTGTGGTTGGGGTGGTTGGACTTTCCTACCCATGATACCTGGTCAGGAAAATACACCGGGGAATTTTGGGAAGGTGGAGATTGATGGGACTCTTTGTCTGTAAGGCGGTGGGGAGCGTGATGGGTCAACGAGGGGAGTGGGTGGAGTAAAAGGAATGGGGGTGGGCAAGATGGGTGGTGGAGGTCCTTTGATTGGACCTCCAGGAAGGAGTCTCCATGCTGGCATGATATGCTAGTAAACGGAAGCAGAGACGGAGAAGGGGCTGAGGTGAGTAGCCAGAGAAGAAGTGGGAGGGGGGAGCAGGAGGGGGAAGGGAGAGGAGGGATGGAGGGGAGCAGGGAGGGGCATGGGTTGGTGATGCTGTTGTTTTTTTAGGTTGGATCTAGGGAAGGTGGAGGGAGCGGCTATTTTGTGTGGGCTCAAGTCGGTTTGGGAATGGAGAATGGGTGGGTTTGGGAAGTAGAAATGATGGCGAATCTTAATAGAGGAGGAGATTGAAAGTCTCCGGTTAGGATTGTAACCTGGAATGTCCAAGGGTTTAATGGGCCGGTGAAAGAATCAAGGATATTTGTGCACCAAAAGAGTTAAAAGGCAGATGTGATTTTTCTGCAGGAAACACACTTACGAGTAAAAGACCAGATGCGTTTGAGGAAGGGGTGGGTGGCGCAAACTTTCCAGTCAGAGTTTGATTCTATGGCAAGGGTGGTTCGCGATATTATTCAGTAGGAAAGTGACATCTGCAATGACGAGACAGATGCGGGACACGGGGTGTAGGTTTGTGATGGTGAGTGGGACGTTGGCAGGGACGCTGGTGATTCTGGTCAATGTGTATGTGCTCAATTGTGATGACGGGGACTTCATGAAAAAGTTACTAGTGAACATCCCAGATCTAGATTCTCACAATTTAATAATGAAGGTGATTTTAATTGTGTGCTGGAACCAAAGGGGGACCGGTTGAAGCCCTAGTTGGTGACGAGGACAGGGATGGTGAAGGAGTTTGGTGTGTTTATGGAGCAGATGGGAGGGATTGATCCCAAATGGGAGGGATTGATACAGGAAGTAGTTGAGGCCAAAACATTGCAGGCGGGATTTTCCGTCGGCCGACGGCGGAATCGCAAAATGCAATTTGGAGGAGAATCGATCATGGCGCCAAACTCCGGGGCCTCGACTGCGGCATCAGTGCATTCTATTTTGCACAAGCAATAAACGGAAATCATATATCATTAGCGGGCCTGTCCTGATATTCTCCGGGACCTCCGTGATGCTCCGCCTCCACCGGGAGAATTACCGATGGCAAAGTTCATTTGTGGTTTTAAAAATCGGGATTCAGGTACCGTGGCTGATGAGGGAGAGATATGAGGTAGGACATGCAGAGTGTAGCCACCTAAAATGGCTGATTCCCGATTAGAATGGTCAAACCCCGATCTAAAATGGCGAACGAAAGAGGCTGATGGGAAAATCAGCCAACAGGACTCAAACGGACAGCTGCAGTTAAAACAGTGTATTCGGCTCTGGGGAAGTCGGCCCAGACCGATACCTGCAGCCATCAACATCACAACAACCCAGCCAACTGCATATTAAGCAGCCATCCCCGGGAACAATTGCTACACATTAGCAACATAAAGCCGATCCAGACCTTTCGGCGCCAGCAGGGGCTGTGACAAAGGAAGGTAGACGACCACCCCCCGATCAAGGAATCGCCCCATTATTGGAGCATATCGAACCAAGTGATTGGGACCAAGTCCAATCACTTGGAACCAGGTACGAGGTCCGCCCCGAGAGGCGGGAAGCCCCTGGGAACTATAAGAATAGGGGCCAAGTTCAGATCGACCCTTCTTCTCCTGCTCGCAACCTTCAAGACCCTTCGACAAAGAAAACCGTAAGTGTTACTCCAGCGATCGCTACCAATAGGCGCTCCTGACTATCGACTTGTACCAGCCTTTGAATCCCGCAGGTTCAGAAGCAATTCGAAAGACCATTTGTTTCCCTGACCTGGTGGGCCATTTCCAAAGTTAAGTATTGGCCTTTAGTGGTAGGTAGTAGTCTAGAAGTAGGATTATTGTATAAGTATTAATTGCTGTATATAATAAATGAACGTTGATTTAACTCTTACTAAGCGGTGTGTTGCATTATTAATCATTACTTGAACTTGAACCACGTGGCCGTATCAGAAAGATACCTGGTGATTCATGAGCAAAGGTGACAGAATAAGAATAAAGTAAACTAAGGCTAAAACGAGCAACATTTTGGTGACATCCTGACGGGACCCGATCTAGAAGTGGAAAACCACTCCGGGAGGACCCAAGAAATTTTGAATTAGAATCCAATTGGAAACATAAAACCACAAGTGTTCAAGCAGTTCTGATCAATAGTCATAATTCGGAAGTGTGTGTATGCATGCGTAACTAACAGGGCTATAAGATAAAACTGATAGATATTTGTTGCGTCAAAACTGTCGGAAGTCTGTATTTTCGGAAATTAGCGCAAGCCGTACCCGCATCTACGACACCACCTTAGCCCCCTGTTCCAAATTTAAACGAAGCAAGCGGATAGGAAAGATGGCCATGCAGGCAATGCAACGCCTCATGAACCCTGAGGAATTTGCGGTTGCAGCGACCAGCAGCAGTAGAGTGGGACAGTGTCCCATTTGGGAAGAGGAAATCCGGAAATATCTCAAGGGCAAAGGATGGCCCATGTGGAATGATTTCTGCGATAATGAAGACTCAGGTCCCGGAGGTATAGGGCATACTTGGTGGGAGAACATGAGTGAGATCCATAAAAAGAACTTAGCAAAAGCTCACAAGCCGATGGCAATTGTGTCCTGCCTGGCACAATTGCGAGGCACAGAGGTCGTCAAGACGCTCCGCAAAGAAGTAGAGGGCATACATCGTATGAGTAAAGTTTGTATGCGAGGTTGAGAAAGAGAATCTGGAATTAAGGAGGAAATTAGCAGCAAAGGATGAAGAGGTGGCTGACGCCAAACGGGGTCACCAGTCTTGTCTGGCGCATTTGAGTAGTTTCCAGTCCCAGTATGAAAAGGCTTATCAGGACACGCAGCGTGCAGTCCTGGTGAGGAAAGAAACAGAGAAGCAGATGGAGACGCTACAGAAACAATGTAGTGATCTCAAGGCAGCCTTGAGAGCGCTCCACGTTGCAACCACAGAACAAAGGCAGAGCACCATAGACCATGCAAAGTGCCGGAAGCAAATTGCAGACCTGCAGTCACTGCTTTCTGTCCAGAAGGGATTTCAAGAAACCTTTGGGGAAAAGTTAGACCAGGAAGAGGCCCTGATTGGAAGAATTACAGGAAACAGCGCAGAGATATGTTCAGGGAACATGTGCGCAGGGAAAGCCCCAAAGGAGAAAAGCACCCCCACCCCCCACACAGCAGGTAGTTCAGGCTCCCATGAACCCTGTAACAACCCACCGCACAGCCACATCAGACGAGGCGGAATTCCTATATGCCACCCCCTTCACAGTGACCCAATTACGGGATGCGTGTGTGAAAATCACACCGTTCCTCCCCGCTTCAGACCCACACCATTTCTTTGCCACCATCAAACATCAGGCGACCATGTACGGCCTGGATGAGAGAGAGCATTAAAAGCTCATGGTTCTAAGTTTGGATCCATCGGTAGCAGCAGCCCTTCCCGACCCACAGAACGTAGGAGGAGGCACCCTTGCAGAAATCCTAGATGCGATCGGGTATAACTGGGGTGACCCCGTAGATGGCCTCAATAAGTGTAGGCAGAAGAAGTCTGAGCACCCCACAGCGTTCGCAGGACGCCTGTGGATTCACTTCAAAGCCGTTTTTGGAGACGTAGACCGTGCCCATTTGTCCCCAAATAATATGGCCAAATGGACCCGCACCCTTATCTCCCATGCCACAGAGGCAGGACAGAATGCCTGTAGTAGTTATGATCCCTCGGAGGAGGCTCATAACGAGAAGTGGGTGGTTAAAAGATTGTCCCGCGTTTGGGAGCAGTCTGTTCACAGTAAACCCGCCGCTAAAACCACCGAGGAAAAGCAAGCCGCCGCAGACATTCAGGCAGTAAAAGCCACACCTCACCTGGGTAAATGAGGGAAAGAACAGCCCCCCACCCAAATCACAAGAATGTTACAACTGCGGACAGTTGGGACATTTTGCAAAAGAGTGCAATGGCCCCAAAAAGCCACAGAGAGCCCAACAAACAGGCACTCTGAGTAAGAAAAAGGCAGAGCCCATCCATAGCGTTAGCGCCCGTTCGGATCAGACGGACTTGACCGAAACAGACTGACGGTGTACGGGCTCCCCCAGTTGGGTCTGCGATACCCTTTGGGATAGGTAGGGACGACCCGTAGTCGCAGCGAAAATTCGGGAACAGCCTACTGAGTTTCTTTGGGACACAGGAGGGTCCCGCACCACCATAAATTCCTCCACCCTTTTTCAAAAGGACACGTGGCCCACTACAGCCACTATCACCCTCAGTGGCTTTACAGGCCACTCGCAGCAGGGACACATCACAGCCCCTGTATCCATTCAAATCGGAACCATGACCACAAAACACCCCGTAGTTTTAGTAGACCTGCCCCACACAGCAGAACAAACACATCCTGGGGATTGATTTTATGAATTCCCACCACCTATAGAACATAGAACAATACAGCGCAGTACAGGCCCTTCGGCCCACGATGTTGCACCGAAACAAAAGCCATCTAACCTACACTATACCATTATCATCCATATGTTTATCCAATAAACTTTTAAATGCCCTCAATGTTGGCGAGTTCACTACTGTAGCAGGTAGGGCATTCCACGGCCTCACTACTCTTTGCGTAAAGAACCTACCTCTGACCTCTGTCCTATATCTATTACCCCTCAGTTTAAGGCTATGTCCCCTCATGCTAGCCATTTCCATCCGCGGGAGAAGGCTCTCACTGTCCACCCTATCTAACCCTCTGATCATTTTGTATGCCTCTATTAAGTCTCCTCTTAACCTTCTTCTCTCCAACGAAAACAACCTCAAGTCCATCAGCCTTTCCTCATAAGATTTTCCCTCCATACCAGGCAACATCCTGGTAAATCTCCTCTGTACCTGCTCCAAAGCCTCCACGTCCTTCCTATAATGCGGTGACCAGAACTGTACGCAATACTCCAAATGCGGCCGTACCAGAGTTCTGTACAGCTGCAACATGACCTCCTGACTCCGGAACTCAATCCCTCTACCAATAAAGGCCAACACTCCATAGGCCTTCTTCACCACCCTATCAACCTGGGTGGCAACTTTCAGGGATCTATGTACATGGACACCTAGATCCCTCTGCTCATCCACACTTTCAAGAACTTTTCCATTAGCCAAATATTCCACATTCCTGTTATTCCTTCCAAAGTGAATCACCTCACACTTCTCTACATTAAACTCCATTTGCCACCTCTCAGCCCAGCACTGCAGCTTATCTATATCCCTCTGTAACCTGCTACTTCCTTCCACACTATCTACACACCACCGACTTTAGTATCGTCTGCAAATTTACTCACCCACCCTTCTGCGCCTTCCTCTAGGTCATTGATAAAAATGACAAACAGCAACGGCCCCAGAACAGATCCTTGTGGTACTCCACTTGTGACAGAACTCCATTCTGAACATTTCCCATCAACCACCACCCTCTGTCTTCTTTCAGCTAGCCAATTTCTGATCCCCATCTCTAAATTACCCTCAATCCCCAGCCTCCGTATTTTCTGCAATAGCCTACCGTGAGGAACCTTATCAAACGCTTTGCTGAAATCCATATACACCACATCAACTGCTCTACCCTCGTCTACCTGTTCAGTCACCTTCTCAAAGAACTCGATAAGGTTTGTGAGGCATGACCTACCCTTCACAAAGCCATGCTGACTATCCCTGATCATATTATTCCTATCTAGATGTTTATAAATCTTGTCTCTTATAATCCCCTCCAAGACTTTACCCACTACAGACGTGAGGCTCACCGGTCTATAGTTGCCGGGGTTGTCTCTGCTCCCCTTTTTGAACAAAGGGACCACATTTGCTATCCTCCAGTCCTCTGGCACTATTCCTGTAGCCAATGATGACATAAAAATCAAAGCCAATGGTCCAGCAATCTCTTCCCTGGCCTCCCAGAGAATCCTTGGATAAATCCCATCAGGTCCCGGGGACTTATCTATTTTCAGCCTGTCCAGAATTGCCAACACCTCTTCCCTACGTACCTCAATGCCATCTAATCTATTTACCTGGAGCTCAGCATTCTCCTCCACAACATTATCTTTTTCCTGAGTGAATACTGACGAAAAATATTCATTTAGTATCTCGCCTATCTCTTCAGACTCTACACACAACTTCCCATCCCTGTCCTTGACTGGTCCTACTCTTTCCCTAGTCATTCGCTTATTCCTGACATACCTATTGAAAACATTTGGGTTTTCCTTGATCCTTCCTGCCAAATACTTCTCAAGTCCCCTCCTTGCTCGTCTTAGCTCTCTCTTTAGATCCTTCCTCGCTACCTTGTAACTATCCATTGCCCCAACTGAAACTTCACACCTCATCTTCACATAGGCCTCCTTCTTCCTCTTAACAAGAGATTCCACTTCTTTGGTAAACCACGGTTCCCTCGCTCGGCACCTTCCTCCCTGCCTGACCGGTACATACTTATCAAGAACACGCAGTAGCTGATCCTTGAACAAGCTCCACTTATCCAGTGTGTCCAACACTTGCAGCCTATTTCTCCACCTTATCCCCCCCCAAGTCACGTCTAATGGCATCATAATTTCCCTTCCCCCAGCTATAACTCTTGCCCTGTGGTGTATACTTATCCCTTTCCATCCTTAACGTAAACATCTTTCGATCCAGTCAACCAGTGTGTCTGGAAGATGGCGAAATCCGCTGGAGCCCCCGCAACGCTCCACATAGGGGACTACATGAACAAAATTAGCGCAGTAGGTGGGTTTTGGTTCAACCCCCCCATGCTGAGCACGGACAAGCAGGTTAGGGCAGTCCTGCAAAGGAACCGGGCAGCATTCGCGACCCACAAGCATGACTGTGGACGGATGACTAGCTCCGTACAAGTAACAGGACCGGACCCTAGACCCCAAAAACAGTACGGATTTCCCCTAGAAGCAGAGGGAGAAATCCTAAAAGTTATAGAGAGCTTATTAGAGCAGGGCGTACTAAGATCGGTAGCCTCTACTAATAATGCCCCGATTTGGCCAGTAAGAAAGCCCGACGGATCATGGCGCCTGACCATTGATTATCGAGAACTCAATAAAGTCACCCCCGCAGCAGCCCCCACCGTAGCAACAAGTCCCGAGACCATGCTCAAACAGGGACTCAATTCCCGCTATTTCACGGTTTTGGACATC
Organism: Scyliorhinus torazame; assembly: GCF_047496885.1. Classification (NCBI taxonomy): domain Eukaryota; kingdom Metazoa; phylum Chordata; class Chondrichthyes; order Carcharhiniformes; family Scyliorhinidae; genus Scyliorhinus; species Scyliorhinus torazame. The sequence goes on from NC_092709.1 coordinate 125,732,273, forward strand.
AGTAATGGATTCTGGTCCATTCCATTGGCAAAGGCGTGCCAGTATAAATTTGCCTTCACTTTTAGAGCGCAGCAGTACACGTGGACATGCCTGCCACAAGGCTTCCACAACTCCCCCTCCATTTTCCACCGACAGCTGGCAAATGGACGAGCAAAATTTTCTCGCCCCGAATGTCTGGTACAGTATGTAGATGATCTACTACTGCAGACAGACACTAAGGAAGAGCACATCGAGCTTCCGTCCGAACTCCTGGAATTGCTACATTCCATTGGCTGTAAAGTCAACCCCAAAAAGGCCCAGATATTGGAAGAAAAAGTGGTATATTTGGGTCCAATTATCACACACGGCAAACATGAGATCGAGCATAAAAGAATTGACTTGATCGCTAAATTGCCCCTTCCCCAGAGCGTTTCAGCCCTCCAGTCGTTTTTAGGACTGGTTGGCTACTGCCGAAACCACATTGACGGTTTCGCCAGCAAGGCAGCGCCCCTCTCAGACCTCCTAAAGGGAGCCCCCTGGGATGGCTTCCGCAACATACGGATGCTGTGGAATCATTAAAACAGGCGCTCAAAGCCCCCCCCACACTACAAGTTCCAGACCCGCTTTCCCCTTACGCAATAGAGGTAGCGACCACAGACCGCACCCTTTCAGCCGTTGCTTTACCAAGATGGCGCCGGAGCGAGGCGACTCTCTGCGAGCTCTCACAAACAGATCCACTTTTTACTTAACTTATACTCGTTCTAATGTTTTAAAAATTCATTCTAAACCTTACATTATTACTAACCTCTCTCTTTTATCTTCTCTTGCAGGCTTGAACATCCTCCGAGGCCCTTGGAGACCTTTTGACCCGACCCGACCTGACCTTCGCGACCTGGAAGAAGATCGGGCCCAAACCGGAAGTGAAGCCCCAACCTCGATTTGGAGCCAACCCGGACCTCGGAGCAACAAACCCGGCCTAACTACCGACGCCAGCCCCCGGATCGCCTTGCCCAGTCCCCGGAACTCCCGACCCGACCCCCGACGGCAGGACTCGGCCCAACGCAACGCCGAGAGAACCGCCCAGCGACCCGACCTGGAGAGGCCCGCCCAGCGACCTGACCTACCTGATGATGGAAGAAAGAAAAATCCACGTGGAGGCTCGACCGGGCCTACTTCAAGATCCGACCCCAGGAGCGCCCAGGGAGGGAACAGACCACGGAACCCGGCCCAACCTGCCTCAGGATGCCCCTGCCCACGACCCAGGACCCCCAAAATGGTGGAGACCCCTCGCGCGGATCCGAACGCGCGGCAAGGTATTCCCACGCCCGCAGAACGCCGGGACCCATCCAGATCGCAAACGTGTCCCCCTAGCAAGACCTCTATCTCAACCAGCGCCCGGGACCCTGCCAGACGCGACCCCAGATACGTAACCAGCGCCCAACCTCGATTTGGAGCCGACCCGGACCTCGGAGCACCAAACCCGGCCTAACTACCGACGCCAGCCCCCGGATCGCCTTGCCCAGTCCCCGGAACTCCCGACCCGACCCCCGACGGCAAGACCCGGCCCAACGCGACCCCGAGAGAACCGCCCAGCGACCCGACCCGGAGAGGCCCGCCCAGCGACCCGACCTACCTGGTGATGGAAAAAAGAAAAATCCACGTGGAGGCTCGACCGGGCCTACTTCAAGATCCGACCCCAGGAGCGCCCAGGGAGGGAACAGACCACGGGACCCGGCCCAACCTGCCTCAGGATGCCCCTGCCCACGACCCAGGACCCCCAAAACGGTGGAGACCCCACGCGAGGATCCGAACGCGCGGCAAGGTATTCCCACGCCCGCCGGGACCCATCCAGATCGCAAACGTGTCCCCCTAGCAAGACCTCTATCTCAACCAGCGCCCGGGACCCTGCCAGACGCGACCCCAGATACGTAACCAGCGCCCTGGTCCCCGCCAGCGCCCTGGACCCCGCCAGACGCAACCACCTACCTTCCACAAGAGCTGACATCGGCCATCGGATCCCAGGATCATCCAGCAGCAGCCGCCAACCGAGGAAGCGAGGGAAACGCGGCGGTCTGCAGGTTAGACTGAAGCAACGTGGTTTCAAGACCCCTCTCCCCAGCATACTCCTGGCAAACGTCCAAGCGATCGAAAACAAGCTGGATGAACTTAACGCCAGACTTACCTCTCAGAGGGAAGTAAGAGACTGCTGTGTGCTTTGTTTCACAGAGACATGGCTCACCCCTGCCTCACCGGACTGTGCCATACAACCTGAAGGCTTCTCAATTCATCGGGGGGACCGCACGGCATCATCAGGCAAAGCGAAGGGTGGAGGGGTTTGCCTCCTCATCAACTCCTCCTGGTGCTTGGATGTGGCGACTCTGGCGACCTACTGCTCCCAGACCTGGAATACCTGACCGTGAAGTGCCGCCCATATTATCTTCCACGTGAGTTCACTTCAGCCATTATCACAGCGGTCAACATCCCACCCCAGGCAGTAGTGAGGAAGACGCTGGACGAACTATACACAGTAATAAACAACTACGAAACAGAACACCCGGAGGCCTTGTTCATCGTGGCCGGAGACTTCAACAAGGCCAACCTCAAGAGTGTACTGCCAAAATTCCACCAGCACATCTCCTGTCCCACCAGGGGCGCCAACACTCTTGACCACTGCTACTCAAAAATCAAAGGCGGCTACCGTTCCATCCCCCGACCGCACTTTGGGAAATCAGACCATAAGACGGTGCTCCTTCTCCCGGCATACAAGCAGAAACTCAAGCGGGAGAATCCAGCTAAGAAGGTTGTGCAGTGCTGGTCCGAGGAGACAGAAGAGCTCTTAGGTGACTGCTTAGAGACAGTGGACTGGTCCATATTTAAGAACTCAGCAACCAACTTAAATGAGTATGCCACCACCGTCACAGACTTCATCAGCAAATGTGTGGACGACTGCGTACCAAAGAAAGCAGTACGTGCGTTCCCCAACCGGAAACCATGGCTCAATCGCGAGATTGACTCCCTACTGAAGGACAGATCTGAGGCGTTCAAGGCAGACGACCCTGACCTATACAAGAAATCCAGGTACGACCTCCGCAAAGCCATCCGGAATGCCAAGAGAGAATATCAAACCAAGCTAGAGTCACAGACAGACTCTCGGCGGTTGTGGCAAGGATTAAACAACATAACGGGCTACAAAGCGAAGCCGAACAGTATCTCTGGCAGCAGCGCACCCCTCCCTGATGAACTCAATGCATTCTATGCTCGGTTCGAGCAGGTAACCAACAATCCGCTGGCGAGTGCCCCAGCAGCCCATAATTCACCCATACCAACCATCACAGCTTCCGAAGTCAGATTGGCCTTCCTGAAAGTGAACCCTCGGAAGGCGACGGGCCCAGACGGGATCCCTGGTCGTGCACTCAGAGCCTGCGCGGACCAGCTGGCAGAAGTATTCACGGACATCTTTAACCTGTCCCTACTCCACTCCGAGGTCCCCACCTGCTTCAAGAAGACCACCACCATACCGGTACCAAAGAAGAACCAGGCAATGTGCCTCAATGACTACCGACCAGTGGCCGTGACTTCAGTCGTAATGAAGTGCTTCAAGAGTTGATCATGAAGCGCATCACCTCCATACTCCCAGAACGCCTTGATCCACTGCAATTCGCATACCGCCACAACCGATCCACATCAGACACCATTTCCCTGGCCCTACACTCATCCCTTGAGCATCTCAAAAACAAGGAGTCCTACATGAGACTCCTATTTCTTGACTACAGCTCCTCGTTCAACACCATAATCCTAGCTAAGCTCATATCAAAGCTCCAAAACCTAGGACTTGGCTCCCCACTCTGCAACTGGATCCTCGATTTTCTGACCAACAGACCACAATCAGTAAGAATGAGCAACAACACCTCCTCCACAATAGTCCTCAACACTGGCACCCCGCAAGGCTGCGTACTTAGCCCCCTACTCTACTCCCTGTACACACACGATTGCGTGGCAAAACTTGGTTCCAACTCCATCTATAAGTTTGCTGACGATACGACCATAGTGGGCCGGATCTCGAATAACGATGAGTCAGAATACAGGAGGGAGATAGAGAACCTAGTGGAGTGGTGTAGCGACAACAATCTCTCCCTCAATGCCAGTAAAACTAAAGAGCTGGTAATTGACTTCAGGAAGCAAAGTACTGTACACACCCCTGTCAGCATCAACGGGGCCGAGGTGGAGATGGTTAGCAGTTTCAAATTCCTAGGGGTGCACATCTCCATAAATCTGTCCTGGTCCACCCACGTCGACGCTACCACCAAGAAAGCACAACAGCGCCTATACTTCCTCAGGAAACTAAGGAAATTCGGCATGTCCACATTGACTCTTACCAACTTTTACAGATGCACCATAGAAAGCATCCTATCAGGCTGCATCACAGCCTGGTATGGCAACTGCTCGGCCCAGGACCGCAAGAAACTTCAGAGAGTCGTGAACACCGCCCAGTCCACCACACGAACCTGCCTCCCATCCATTGACTCCATCTACACCTCCCGCTGCCTGGGGAAAGCGGGCAGTATAATCAAAGATCCCTCCCACCCGGCTTACTCACTCTTCCAACTTCTTCCATCGGGCAGGAGATACAGAAGTCTGAGAACACGCACGAACAGACTCAAAAACAGCTTCTTCCCCACTGTCACCAGACTCCTAAATGACCCTCTTATGGACTGATTTCATTAACACTACACCCTGTGTGCTTCATCCAATGCCGGTGCTTATGTAGTTACATTGTATATGTTGTGTTGCCCTATTATGTATTTTCTTTTATTCCCTTTTCTTCTCATGTACTTACTGATCTGTTGAGCTGCTCACAGAAAAATACTTTTCACTGTACCTCGGTACACGTGACAATAAACAAATCCAATCCAATCCTGCAGGAACGGCACGACCAGTTAAGACCTGTAGCTTATGCTTCCCGACTTTTAGATGCTGTGGAGCAGGGATTTTCAGCCTGTGAGAGGCACCTGCTCGCAGTTTTCTGGGCAGTCCAGTACTTTTCATACATTACCGGACTGAACCCCATCACCATTTTGACCGAACACACCCCCACCCAACTTTTACTGGACGGACGACTCAAGGACGGTACCGTCAGCCAAATATGCGCAGCTAGGTGGGCCCTTCTCTTGCAAGGACGGGACATCACAGTAAAACGGACAAAGACTCACACAAAATTAGCGGACAATTTGCAGTACCCCGGAACCCCCCATGAATGTGAAATACAGGCCCCTTTATAGCAAAAGCACCCCCCATGAAATATAGGAAATTCATCTCACAGCCCCCCGCACACGGACACGTGTGAACCCATTAAGATTTATGTGGATGGATCTTCCACAGTCTTAGATGGGCAACGCATAACAGGTTGCGGGATTTATGTTGAGGATGCGCAGGGACGCGCCCTCGAGGAGACAGCATTAAAACTCCCCGGACACTTAGACGCGCAGGCAGCAGAGCTTGCGGCCACCGCGTACATAGTAGACCACCCAGATTCCTTCCCCAGCCCAGCAGACATATACTCAGACAGCCTCTATGTCTGTAACAGCCTTACAGAATTTCTGCCCCTCTGGGAAACAAGAGGATTTGTTTCCGCGGATGGGAAACCCCTCCCCTCAGCCCCATTACTCCGGCATATTTTACAAAAAGCCCAGAACCGGACGTTTGGCATTATAAAAGTCCGCAGCCACCATCGTTCCTCCCCCCCCTGGAAATGTAAAAGCCGACGCACTGGTTAAGGCAGGATCCAGGCATGGGTACTTTTGGAAACCCCCCAAAAGCGCGCCAGTGAGTGCGCCAGTGAGTGCAGTTCAGGTCACGCAGACTAGGATCGAGGATATGGTAGAGGCCCAGAAGCAGGATAGCGCTCTCACTGAGATTGTGAAAAGGAAGTTTCCAGCCTCCTACGAGAGGTTCAGAAATACACTAACCACACATGACGGTGTGGTGTTAAAGGACACCCTTTATGTAGTTCCTGAGCAGGATAGGAAGCAATTAATTTGTTTATTCCATGATGGTCATGGACACCAGGGAATCGATCCCAGTACAGCCCACCTCAAACAGCTTTGTTGGTGGCCAAATCTCAAGGAAGATGTAAGCCATTACATTGAGAATTGCCTTATCTGTGCGCAGAACAACCCCGATAGATATGCCAAAAAGGCCCAACTCAGCCACACCCGACCCGTTACCGGCCCCTGGACTAACCTCCAGATTGATTTTATAGGTCCATTGCCCCCTTGCAGGAATGGCTATGAATATGTTCTGGTGGTCATAGACACTTTTACAAAGTGGGTGGAAGCATTTCCAGCCCGCACCAACACCGCGAAAACCACAGCCAAGATCCTAACCCACCACATCTTCACAAGGTGGGGACTCCCCCACAGTATTGAATCGGACCAAGGTTCTCACTTTACGGGACGGGTCATGCAGAACGTCCTCACGATATTTGGCATCACCCAAAAATTCCACATTGCGTACCACCCACAGTTTCATATAAACCAGTTAAAGGCTTATGGAACACAGTCAAACCACGCCCACCACGTCATGCTTGACGCAGCAGACCACACCCCGCCCACAGCCACCGTAACCCGACCAACCCCCACCACGTCCAGCCCAGCCACGGACTCGACTCCACCCCCAAAATATACACTCCGCCCCGGAACGCCCACAGACTGCAGCAGCAGAGACAACGACTGTGACTCGGACGATAGCCACAGCACGCCTCCCTACTATCCCCATGCAACCGGACCCACACCCAGCGACTCCGACTATGATCCCAGTGATCCCTTCCTGATCACTTTGCTAAATAAATCCCACCACCGACCACCGAACCACAAGGACGACCCCGACTTTGTCCCCACACAACTCGACACAACCCATTGGCACCGCGACAATTCCTACAGACTCGTCCGCAACGACGAGAGCAACCCCAACTCACACCTAGCAGCCCTTTCAGCCCTCATTCATTCCAGAGTTTGGCACCCGGGAGAAGGGGACGACCTCGGGTCTGACTCCCAAGCCGCCAACCCCTTTGCGACCCTGTTTGCAACAGAGAACTGAGGTGTCCACATGATGTTTAAAGGAAACGCTTCGGAGAAGTGTTGTTCTTCCTGATGGAACCTGCAGGATGTTTTATGTTGTCCGTACGTTTGTTTCGTGTTGTTCGTCCGACAGGAGATTTTTTTTTTCCAGCCGCTTGTTCAGCGGTACCAACTTATCTCCAGATACCTGGTCAACAGACCAGATGCTTGTTCAGCGGAACTAGCTTGTCTACAGACACTTCAGCTGATACCGGTTCGGGTATCAGATGCCCGATTGTAACTGCTCTTCTGATTCAAGGATAGAATCACTATAGCAGCCCCACCACAATGACTACATTTTTGCCCGTTCTTGTTGGTTGCTCAGGCAGTGGAGAAACGGCGTGAGACCCGCCCTGCCTGGGGACCCCCCCCCCGTTGGTCAAACACGCTCGGGTAGGGGAGATACGGCATTGGTAGCCATCCTACCCAGGGACTCCATCCAAATCTTACCCGTCGCGGCCCATACGCACCTCATTTGACATTCTTTCATTTCAAAAAGTTTTATTTGTTTAGGCGACCTTTAGGTTGCTGCCATCTGCTATTTACATCCTGGAACATTCGGATGGTAAATCAGCACTGGTCCGTCATTGGGAAGTGTGCCGTGTCCTAAAATTTGTTTTTGAAAAAAAATAAGGGAGTCACACATAGTGACCAATTATAAGGGTATAATTGGCCCCAAAGGACAGACACACTAACACACCAGATATTAAACCAAGGTAGTTACAGATACTATGCTTGTTTTTACAGAACTCCAGAAGCTCCAGGAACGGAGAAAATACAAAAGAACAAAAGAAAGAAAAGGAAAGAGGACAGCCAGGACAGCCATGAGGACTCCCTTCATCGTGCTCAACATGCTTTTTGTGGACATTTGGTTACGTGGGAACGCGAACCCCATTACTTCAAACCTCCCTGCCGTTAATGTTTTACTGCCCCGCAGTACCCAGAGCCCAGTCACCAGCGACACTGCATCTTCCTGGTGTGCCAGGTTCATAACCTGGTACTCCCTGTCCTATGTGATTGAAGCACTGTTAGCGTTGGCGATACTGTGCTGTGTAGTGCAGACTATGCGCCTCCGTAAATGGAGGCGAGCGTACCGCGCTCGAACCCCGGTATATCGGATCAGATCCCCTATATTCGGTTACGACCAGACCCCCGATCCCCGCGATCTATAACAAAATAATAAAGAGCATTCATTTGCATTATTACTGTGAATAAAGAAATGTACAAATTTTTCATGAAAAACACTGTATGATCCTGAGCTTGACTGCCAAGCCAGGAAAGATTATGGAATAATGTGATTTTTGTTGTATGTTTTAGGAAGATAGGATAATGCAATGTTTAGTGAGTATAGTGTAATGAGGTTAAAGTTTGTTATTTTGTAAATGCATGTCCCTGCCTGACATAGCGCCCTTAGAATTGATAGGTAAAAATTTTTGTGCATAGCTAGGGTCAGAGCAAAGGCCATGTAGGAGGTGTCCCCCCCGGTCAGGGAATGGAAAGAATAAAATTTATGTGATCCTTCACGCTTCGCGTTAGGATCACAAGGAGGGTAAGTAGCCACCTAAAATGGCTGATTCCCGATTAGAATGGTCAAACCCCGATCTAAAATGGTGAACGAAAGAGGCTGATGGGAAAATCAGCCAACAGGATTCAAGCGGACAGCTGCAGGTAAAACAGTGTATTTGGCTCTGGGGAAGTCAGCCCAGACCGATACCTGCAGCCATCAACATCACAACAACCCAGCCATCTGCATATTAAGCAGCCATCCCCGGGAACAATTGCTACACATTAGCAACATAAAGCCGATCCAGACCTTTCGGCGCCAGCAGAGGCTGTGACAAAGGAAGGTAGACGACCACCCCCCGATCAAGGAATCGCCCCATTATTGGAGCATATCGAACCAAGTGATTGGGACCAAGTCCAATCACTTGGAACCAGGTACGAGGTCCGCCCCGAGAGGCGGGAAGCCCCTGGAAACTATAAGAATAGGGGCCAAGTTCAGATCGACCCTTCTTCTCCTGCTCGCAACCTTCGAGACCCTTCGACAAAGAAAACCGTAAGTGTTACTCCAGCGATCGCTACCAGATAGGCGCTCCTGACTATCGACTTGTACCAGCCTTTGAATCTCGCAGGCTCAGAACCAATTCGAAAGGCCATTCGTTTCCCTGACCTGGTGGGCCATTTCCAAAGTTAAGTATTGGCCTTTAGTGGTAGGTAGTCGTCTAGAAGTAGGATTATTGTATAAGTATTAATTGCTGTATATAATAAATGAGCGTTGATTTAACTCTTACGAAGTGGTGTGTTGCATTATTAATCATTACTTGGACTTGAACCACGTGGCGGTATCAGAAAGATACCTGGCGACTCATGAGCAAAGGTGACAGAATAAGAATAAAGTAAACTAAGGCTAAAACGAGCAACAAGAGGCACGAACATGGGCTGCTGATCCCGCTGCTGGCAGGGCTGGCTGGTGATTGAACAGGGGATGAGCCTTGGAGTTGGGGTGGCCCACTATGGGATCAGGGCACACAGGCCTGGACCACCATTGCCACAGCCTGCAGAACAACCATCTTGCAGAACACCCCTGGCTGTCCATGGTGACACTGGCCGTATGGGTGCCCCCACCCCATCACATCTGCACCCCACGCTCCACTCCATCACCCCATCTCTCACCCTCCACCCCACCAACTCCCCCCACACCCCCCAACCGGCCGCTTCCCACTAACAGGGCAGTATGCGACACACCCAAGGGTTCACAGTAGCCCTTGCAGAAGGGTGCCGGATGGGTGCAACGGAGAGGACCGTTGGCAAGGGCTGCGCCAGCCATCGGTACTCTTGGCAGCACAGACGGGTGCCAGGGCCACAAATCCCCATGGTGCCAGGCACCAACGAGGCCAGGGGTGTCAAGGGAAGTGTTCCGGGGGAATGGCCGGGGGTAGGTGCGGATATGGGGGAGGAGGGGAGGGGGACATGCGGGACAGGGTTTGCAGTTCAGGCTGGGGCCACCGTGTAGCCCAGTGGACCTGGTTGGGCATTGGGATTCCATCATGCTAACATGTCTGACTTTCACCCCCTGCAAACAATGGACTTTGGAATTCAACCAGGAATGGTGGCCTTCATCCTAGTCGCCGCAGCCCTGAGGGATGCACTGAGGCTATTTGAGCAGGAGCTACTCGAGGAGGGCTCTGCAGCAGCAGAGCCTGCCCCAGAGGAACAGGAGCCAGCCGGTGAGGGCGGAGAGCTGACCGCCCAACAGGCAGAGGTTGATGGGGGATGGAGGCGCCGCATGAGGCCTTGTGTGTACCAGCAGCTCTTGTCATTCAAGGACCTGCCGGACCAGGTATGCTGTTGAAGACTCCGGCTGAGCAGCGGGACAGTGCCACATTTCTGCCAGATCATGGCACACCAGGCACAATGGAGATATGAGGGAGGGCACCGACTCCCTGTGGCTGTCAAGGTGACGGTCGCCCTGAACTTTTACATGTCGGGGTCCTTCCCGGCGCCAAGTAGGGTCCTGTCGGGGATCTCACAGACCTTGGTGCACAGGTGCATCCGCGCTGTCATGGAGGCTCTATATGCCCAGTCAGCACAATATATCAAATTCAATGTGGTCCGAGCCCACCAGGAAGCCCGGGCAGCGGGGTTTGCCGGTATCACCGAGATGCCCCAGGTTCAGGGGGTGATCGACGGGAGCCCATGACAGGCCACCCTTCGCAAACCAAAACAGGTTCCACTCGATGAACATGCAGCTGGTGTGTGACCATCAACTGCACATGACGCATGTCTGCGATCAATACCCAGTCACTGTGCACGCCGCCTTCATCCTGGTGCACTCGACAGTTCATGACCTCTTCGAGGTGCAGCCCTGGCTGAGATGTTGGCTTCTGGGCGACAGGGGCTATCCATTGCAGACGTGGCTGAGGACGCCTATCCGGAAGCCCCAGGCAGACATGGAGACCCGCTACAATATCGCCAATGACGTGTTGGAAGCGTGATCAAGCGGTGCTTCGGCATCCTGAAGATGCGGTTTAGGTGCCTGGTCCACCCTCGAGGAGCACTCCAGTTTAAAAGAGTCTCCCACATCGTGGTGGCCTGCTGTGTCGTCCACAACATTGCGCAGCAGGAAGGCGGCGAGCTGGAGGAGGAGGATGAACGCCAGACCTTGTCCGACGAAGAGGATGCGGAGGAGGGAGAGGATGGACAGAGGAACATGGAGCCCTGGCAGTCACAGGAGGCAATGTGTGCACCATGGCCGACGCGCATGGAACGCTTGGATTGCCTCCAGGTTCACGTGACACGGACATCCTTTTCCACCTCCACAGCCCCCCCCCCCACAAACTGGCCAGCCCCTGTTATGAACACCTTCCCAGTGCAACTCCCCCATCATCCTTGCAACTCCCTCCGTGATTCTTACCTGCCTCACTACAGGATGTGGACTCTGGGTTGGCAGTAACAGTGGGTCGGATCCACGGGATGGATGATGATGACAACTCGGTCTGCAATGAGCTCTGGTGCTCCACACCGTTTGACAATGTCTGACTCCTCTCCACGGTAGCACTTTCCACCGTCCACCTGGGTGATCACTCCTTGTCCGGTCCTACCAAACCCTTGGGGTGGGACATCAGAGCGTTGAGCGGTGGCTAAACTGGAATGCCTGGTCATCCCCAATGTCCGACCATCTCTCCTCTTCCCCTCCCTCCCACCCCCGCCCTCCCCAGCCCCCCTCTTCCTGACCCCTCTCTACTAGCCGTTGTTGGCCTCGAACAGGTTTTGGAATAGGCCGACAAATTGCCCCCATGCAGTAAGGAAGCCTTCCTCCGACCCTCGGACAGCGTATTTGATCTTCTCCAGCTGGAGAAATTCCGACAGGTCTGCGAGCCAGTTTGCAGGTAGGTGGTGCTGTCGATTTCCAGCCGAGCAGGATCTCCGGCGTGCGATTAGGGAACGAAAGCGAGGGCGTCGGCCCTCTTCCCCATGTGTAGCTCTGGCTGCTCCCGAATATTGTCACATTTGGGCATGGCTTCACCCTCACCCCGACAAACCTGGACAATGCCTCGGAGAAGGCTGTCCAGAACCCAACAAGTTTGGGACAAGCCCAGAACATGTGGGTGTGGTTGGCTGGGCCACTCTGGCACAGTTCACATTTGTATCCACCCCCAGGAAGAATCTGCTCATTCGGGTTCTGGTCAGGTGTGCTCTGTGTACCACTTTGAACTGCATGAGGCTGAGCCTTGCGCAGGAGGAGGTGGAGTTAGCCCTCCTCAGTGCTTCGCTCCAGAGTCCCCACCCCTCTTCTGTCTCCAGCTTGTCCCCCCATTTCCATCTGGTCTCGGCTAGTGGGCCCTATCCAGTAGCTGTCCATATATTTTCCCGCAGAGTCCCTTCTTTACTGTCCGTGTTCATCAGGTCCTCTAATAGTTTGGTCTGCGGGGCCCTGGGGTATCCTACTATCTCTTTGCAGAGGAAGTGTTTTATTTGTAGGTGTCTCATTTCCTGTTCTGTTGGTAGTTTCCTTCCTCCGTCAGTTCGTTCAGCGTCGCTAGTCTGTTTCCTATGTAGAAGTCCCTAACTGTCAGTGTTCCCCGTCCTGTCTCCATTTTTTAAAGGTTGCGTATAGCATGGCAGGTGGGGACTTGTGGTTTCTGTAGATGGGGTCAGCCCGAAGTGTTGTTGATATGTCATCAATGAACACACAACGAGTGGTGAACGTAACTGAGGCTTTAATAAACTAAATGGAAAGCCTCCTGGCCTCGGATCCCGAACTGAGGCAGCGGCGGAGACTAGCCACCTTTATACCGAGCCCGAGGGGAGACGGAGCATGCAGGCAGTAGTTTACCACATTACATATAATATAGTGGCAGTTTATCACAATACACATATTATATAGTACAGTGGTTCGGACCCAGCAGGGTCAAGCCCAGGCATGTAACAGTACAATACAATACAATAGTGGTTTACCACATTCACCCCCTGTTTAAAAACAGAGACCAGCGGGGATGAAGTGGACTTAAAGATCAAGTCTGTCAGGGGCCTTGACCTTCCGCCGTGATTGCCTCAGTCCCGGCTGTGGTGTGGGCACCGGTGTTGAGACCTGCGCGTCCGGGAGTGTGTCGTCCTTTTCTTCACCCAGTAGTTGAGTCAGTGGAGGGGGGGGCGGTGTGTGGGCGGGGGTGGTGGTGATGACTGCCGATGGGCCTGCGGGTGCCAGACCTTGAAGTAACTGGGTAGTGGTGGAGGGAGACGGTGTAGGATCGGGGGTGGTGGTGATGGTCGCTGGGGAACCTGCAGGTGCCAAATCCCGGAGGGAGAGTGTGTCCTGTCGCCCGTCATGATGTACCACGTAGGCATATTGTGGATTGGCATGGAGGAGCATGACCTTCTCGACGAGGGGTCTGATTTCCGGCTCCTCGCATGCTTCCGGAGGAGGACGGTGAAGTCTTCGGTGAAAGATCCGAGGTACGCTTTGAAGAAGCTTAGCCAGTGCTCGAATGTTGCAGTGGCGTCGGCTGCCTGTGGGTCCAGCTCCAGGCGATCCGGTTTGAGCGATTAATTCATCTTAGATGTTTAGTTTATTAAATTGATATGCCATCAATGAACACACGTCGAGTGATGAATGTAACTGAGGCTTTAATAAACTAAACAGAAAGCCTCCTGGCCTCGGATCCCGAACTGAGGCAGCAGCGGAGACCAGCCACCTTTATACCGAGCCCGAGGGGCGACGGAGCCAGCAGGCAGTGTACCACATTACATATAATACATTGGCAGTTTACCACAATACACAGATTATAAACTACAGTGGTTCGGACCCAGCAGGGACAAGCCCAGGCATGTGACAGTACAACAATACAATACAATAGTGGTTTACCACAGTTGTCTTTAAAGTGTGGCAACTACCACTGGGCTCGATATGTATTTTGCCGATGGGGGTGGGAGTGCTGTCATGGCTAGGGCCCAGAGGGTCGTCTCTTTGCAGGAGGCCTCCTCCATCCGCACCCGCTCTGAGTTGGGTTTGTGTATCCATCCCCTCACTCTGCGCTGTTGCTGCCCAGTGGTATTACTGCAGGTTTGGTAGTGCCCGGCAACCCTTAATTTTCCTCCTTTGCATTGTTGGTTTGGGGACTCTTGGATTCTTATCCCCCACCCCCACACAAACGCCATAATTAAGGGGCTGGTTTCTCCGTTTGGGTCCCCAAGCTGGCGTGAAAATGGTGGTGTTTTACGCCAGGAAAACTGGTGCAAAATGGCCACTGATTCGCCGTTTTGCTGGGGGCTAGCAGGGAGTCAGCGTAGAGCTCCCAGCTCCAGCTGCCGATACGGCCCGGAGCATTGCCGGGTCCGTGGCCGCGCCTGCGCATGGCAGCGGCCTGCAGCGGCCATGCCGTGCTTCATGGCGGACTCAGCCCACAGACACAGACCGCAAATATAGTACCTCCTTCAGCCGCTCGTGTGTCCTGGACCGCCCGCCCACAGTGCTCCCAACCCCGAATGAAGCCCCCCCCCCTGCCCGCGGATCGGCCCTTCCCCGACTGTGGCGGCAGTAGACTGAGTCCGCAGCCTCTCCGCTAAATTCATGATGGGTGAGACCACACGTGTCCCACGCCGTCGGGAACTCGGCCGGTCGGGGACGGAGCATCATGGGGCGGGCTTCAGGCAGTGGCCTGAGGCAGTGGATATGTGGCACAGCGTACTCGGGAAAGCAACACAGAGCATCGGGAAAGCGGTGCCACCCCCGATTTTGGTGTCATTGGGGATACTCCGCCCCCTCGCCGAATGCAATTTCGAGGTCGGGGAGAGGAGAATCCAGCCCAAGCTGACTACGTTTCTACGTTTTGGGGATGAAGATCGGTATGGATCGAAACAGGAAGAGGAACCTCGGCAGCATGTTCATTTTGATCGTCTGCACTCTCCCCGCCAGGGAGAGGAGTGAGTCCCACCTTTGTAGGTCCCTTTTGACTTCCTCCACCAGGCTTGTCAGGTTCCACTTGTGGATCTGTGACCAGTCTCTGGCTATTTAGATCCCCAGGTATCGGAATCTATTTTGGGCTATTTTAAACGGGAGCCCCTCCAGCTCTGTCCCTCCCCCATTTGGGTTCACTCAGATCCCCATCGCTTTCCTCTGTGCTGCACCCGTGCCAACTTAACTGGTGTCTACCTTTCTGTCCTTACAGGCCCTAACGCTCTGCCTAGGTGGATACCCAGACAGTACATCAGGAGTGGAGGCGGCCTGCTGCAGTTCCCACCCTGTGACCTGGGTCCCCTTTGGCGGCCATCTTCTATGGCTCCGGACCAGGATGGACCCAGCTGCTGCTCGGTGGCGTGGTGCCACCCCCTCTGTGGCCAGCCCAGACCAGCCCATCCTTCACACCCTTCTGACAGAACACTGAGGCAGGTTGTAACGTTGTGCACATGTGTTTAATGGGAACAAATATATCCAAGTTTGTGCCCTAGCCCCTCACGCAACACTGTGACCTGCACCCGTGCTAGGAATGGAGGTGGCCTGCTGTGATTCCCGCCCTGTCACTTGGGTCCGCTTTGACCGCCGTCTTTTGGGGAAACCAGGCCTGAATGGGCCCGGCTGCTGCTCAGGTGTCCCAGGTGGCGTGGTGCTGCCCTGGTCTGCCCTCTGCCCATCAGATGTGCCAAGGACAGGAGGGGGGGAGTCCAAGGCACTGTGGTATTCTGACACCTCCCCTGCGGGAGTCACAGACACAGGCCCCATCACCACCTCCTCCCACGGGGTGCCCGATGGCCTCCAGGCTACTCTGAGGGACGGGGTTTGTGATGAATGGTTACTGCACCTTTAATGTAATGATCCCTTTAAGGCCTGGTTTGGAATCCTGGGGGACTCCGCCTCCGGCTCCACCCCCTAGGGAGCCATATATTAGGTAATGTCCAGTGGGCAGTATGCAGTGAGCACACTTCTCGGTAGCTGACTGGTTCTCTGCTAATTAAAGCCTTTGTATTACCAATCATCTCTCTCGAGTTGTAATTGAGGGTATCTCAATTTAATTAGAAGACTACTTCAAGATGGAAGCGGTCTAAAGCCGGAGAAGCTCAATTTGGACGCTCGGTCGCCAGATGCCGCAAAAATGTTTAAATACTGGCTTCGGTGTTTTGAGGCCTACCTGGACTCCTCGGACACTACAGTCGAAATGAAATGAAATGAAAATCGCTTTTTGTCACAAGTTGGCTTCAAATGAAGTTACTGTGAAAAGCCCCTAGTCGCCACATTCCGGCGCCTGTTCGGGGAGGCTGTTACGGGACCTCGCAAGCTGAGCCTATACACCCGGGTGGGCCACAGACTCTCCTCCGTGATCGAGAAGGCCACCACGTACGAGGCGGCGGTCAAAATCCTGCAGAAGCGCTTCGTTAAGCCAATAAACGAGGTACACGCCCGGCATTTGCTCTCAACCTGCCGGCAGCGCTCCGGGGAAACACCAGACGAGTACGTGGAAAGACTCACCGCGCTCGCCAGGAACTGCGACCACAAGGAGGTGACGGCAGAAGTCCATATGAACTTGCACATCCGAGATGCTTTCGTGTCCGATATACGATCCACATACATCAGGCAGCGACTCCTCGAAGACGGAGCAAAAGACCTTCAATACACGGTAAAGCTCGCCTCCTCTCTGGAAGCGGCCCACCATAATCTCTGCACGTACTCCACGGGCCCTGCGAGCCCCTCTGGGTCCCCTCCAGACCCGCTCACACCAGGGGCACGCCGTGCTATTTCTGTGGGCAAGGCCAGCACCCACATCAGCGTTGCCCAGCCCGCTCCGCTATCTGCAACGACTGCGGAAAGAAGGGGCATTTCGCAAAGGTCTGCCTGGCTGGGCCCAAGCTCAGAAACAAAAGTCTCATCGGGCCCAAAAATCGAGCTCCCAGGCCCACAGGCCCCGCAACGCGGCTGCGTGCCGGCCGGACACGCCCCCTTCTGACGCGTCATCGGCCGCGTGTGAGTCATGGGGGTGACCGGCGGTGGTGGCCATTTTGTGACTCCGGGTGGCCATTTTGTGAGTCCGACTCAGCTGAGGACTCTGACTGCCCGCAACTGGGAGCGATCACCCTCGACCAATCACGGCCGAAGCACCTGCGGAACTCCATGATGCAGGTCCAAATCAACGGGCGCGACACCCCCTGCCTCTTCGACTCCGGGGGCACGGAGAGCTTTATCCACCCAGAAACGGTAAGGCGCTGCTCCCCGCGCACCTATCCCGCCTCCCAAACTATCGCCCTCGCCTCCGGGTCCCACTCGATCCAAATCACGGGGTAGTGTGTCGCAAACCTCGCGATCCAGGGCGCCAAATATGCCCATTTCAAACTTTATATCTTCCCTCACCCCGGCGCCCCCCTGCTGCTCGGTCTGGACTTTCAGTGTAGCCACCGAAGCCTGACACTGAGGTTCGGCAGACCCCTGCTCCCACTCATGGTATGTAGCCTGGCAACACTTAAAGTTGCACCACCCCCCCTCTTCGCAAACCTCACCCCCGACTGTAAGCCCCCGCCACCAGGAGTCGGCGGTACAGTGCCCAAGATATGACTTTTATCGAGTCAGAGGTTCAGCGGTTGCTGAAAGAAGGGGTCATAGAGGCTAGCAACAGCCCCTGGAGAGCACAAGTATTGATAGTCCGGTCTGGGGAAAAGAAACGGATGGTGGTGGACTATAGTCAGACCATAAACTATTTTACGCAGCTCGATGCGTACCCCCTTCCCCACATAGCAGAAATGGTTAACCAGATTGCCCAGTACTGGGTATTCTCCATGGTTGACCTAAAATCCGCCTACCATCAGCTCCCTCTCCGCCCGGAGGACCGCCTCGACACAGCCTTCCTCAGGGTCCCTTTTTGCATCACAAATGGGGTCTCCGTTTTTCAAAGGGCGATGGACCAAATGGTGGACCAGTACGGCTTACGGGCTACTTACCCGTACTTGGACAACGTCACCATGTGCGGCCATGACCAGCAGGACCACGACGCAAACCTAAAAAAGTTCCTCCAGACCGCCCGGGCCCTCAATCTGACCTACAACAAAGAGAAATGCGTTTTCCACCCAACCCGACTAGCCATCCTCGGCTACGTCGTGGAAAACGGGGTCCTAGGCCCAGACCCTGACTGCATTCGCCCCCTTAAGGAACTTCCCCTTCCCCGTAGCCTCAAGGCACACAAACGGTGCTTGGGGCTCTTTTCCTATTACGCCCAGTGGGTCCCCAGAAATGCGGACAAAGCCTGACCACTCATTAAGACCACGATTTTTCCCCTGACGGCTGAGGCCCGGTCGGTCTTCAGTCGTATCAAGGCCGATATCGTCAAGGCCGCCATGCACGCGGTGGACGAAACCATCCCCTTTCAGGTAGAAAGCGATGCATCAGACGTCGCTCTGGCTGCTACCCTCAACCAGGCAGGCAGGCCAGTAACATTTTTCTCCCGAACCCTCACCGCCTCGGAAATTCGGCACTCTGCAGTCGAGAAGGAGGCACAAGCCATTGTGGAGGCCGTGCGGCACTGGAGGCACTACCTAGCCGGTAGGAGGTTCGCCCTCGTCACCAGCCAACGGTCGGTAGCCTTCATGTTTGATAACGCACAACTGGGCAAAATAAAAAATTATAAAATTTTGAGGTGGAGGATCGAACTCTCCACCTACGCGTAGGGTATTACATATCGTCGGGGAAGCTCAAGGAGTCCCCAGATGCCCTGTCCCGCGGCACGTGCGCCAACGCGCAGAAAGACCATCTGCGGACCATCCACGATGACCTCTGTCACCCGGGGGTCACCCCCCTTGCTCATTTCATCAAGTCCCGCAATCTACCTTACTCCACCGAGGAGGTCAAGGCCATGACCAAGGCTTGCCAGATCTGTGCGGAGTGCAAACCGCACTTCTACTGATCAGACAATGCTCGCCTGGTGAAAGCCTCTGGGCCCTTTGAGCGACTATGCGTGGACTTCAAAGGGCCCCTCCTGTCCACCAACCGCAACATCTACTTCCTCACTGTCATCGACAAATTCTCCCGCTTCCCATTCGCTGTCCCCTGCCCCGATATGACCTCGGCCACCGTAATCAAGGCACTGCACTGCATCTTCACCCTGCTTGGTTTCCCCGCTTATATCCACACCGACCGCGGTACATCGTTCATGAGCGATGAGCTGCGTCAGTATTTGCTCAACAAGGGCATCGCCTCGAGCAGAACTACCAGCTATAACCCGCGGGGAAACAGGCAGGTGGAGAGGGAGAACGCGACAGTTTGGAAGGCTGTCCTTCTAGCCCTACGGTCAAGAAGTCTCCCAACCACCTGCTGGCAGGAGATCCTACCTGATGCCCTACACTCCATTAGTTTGCTCCTCTGCACGGCCACGAACGAGACCCCTCTGTGGTATTATGGGTATTACGGTACCTGATAGGCTGAAGCACCATTGGTGGAAACTGTACGCTTTCTATTGGTTAGGATGTATGGTAGCTCCGCCCTGCTAGGCGGGGTATAAGAACCCGTGCCGCCCCAGCAGCCTTCATTCTGTACCTGAGCTGCTGGGGGAAACATCTAGCTTATTAAAGCCTTCAGTTGGACTACAGCCTCGCTTTAGTGGTCATTGATCATGCATCAATTTAATAAGCTAGTTTGTTTAAGAAGGATGGAGCTCCGAATCAAGCCGGAATGTCTGCAACTCAGTCCCCACGCAGCAAACTCAGCGGCAATCTTCAAGCACTGGCTGGCGTGCTTTAAAGGGTATCTCGGGACGGCCGAAAACACACCCACGGGAGACCAGAAACTGCAAGTCCTGCACTCAAGGGTGAGCCCGGAGATTTACACCCTCATCAAGGAAACGGAAGACTTCGATGCAGCAATAGAGCTGCAAAAAGGACACTATACTCGCCCGGTAAACCAGGTCTATGTCCGGCACCTGCTTGCAACAAGGCGACAAACCCCTGGGGAATCACTGGAAGAATTTTACCGTGCACTCCTGGTGTTGGGGAGAAGCTGCAGCTGCCCGCAAGTTTCGGCGAGCGAATACACGGAACTCTTAGTCCGGGACGCTTTTGTGGCAGGTATGCTTTCCTCACAAATCCACCAGCGACTGTTAGAAAAAGACACTCTGGGTCTCAGGGAGGCACGGGCCTTTGCAGGCTCCCTGGACGTGGCCTCCAGGAGCGCCAGCGCCTAGGTTCCCGACCGCACGGCTGCCCCCTGGGTAGCGTGGAACCCCTCCGCGGCTGACCCCGAGACTTCCACCATCCCCCCGCTGGCCTGACAACCCCAGGGGGCCCCGCTGCTACTTTTGCGGGCAGGCCAAGCACCCCCACCAGCGCTGCCTGGCCCACACATCCACCTGCAAGGGATGCGGCAGAAAGAGCCATTTCATGGGGGTATGTCAGGCCCGTGTGGTTGCCGCGGTCTCCGGCGGCGAATGCGGACCGCAATCACAAACTTCTCCACGGTTCCTGTGCGGCCAGCGGTCGCCGCCATCTTCATTTTCCAGAGCCACGTGCGGACCCCGGGCGCCGCCATCTTGTTCCGCGGAAGCCACGTTGGAGGGATGAGCGCCGCCATTTTGTGCAACCCCAGCCATGTGCGACCAATGGGAGCCGCCATCTTGGATGAACCCCCAGGACCCCAGCTCGGCTGACCATGCACTGCCTAAAGAGAACTCTCAACTGCTGCGATTAGCCTCGGTGACCCTGGATCAGTCCTGGCCTCAAACACTCTCAACTGCTACAACGACCGTATTCATCAACAGGGTAATCGACTCTGGGAGCACGGAGAGCTTCATACACCCTGACACGGTAAGGTGCTGTTCTCTCCTCATCCACCCCTTCAATCAAAAAATCTCCCTGGCCTCCAGTTCATACTCAGTGGAGATAAAGGGGTTTTGTGTAGCAAACCTCGCAGTCCAGGGAAGGGAGTTCAATAATTTCCGTCTCTACGTCCTTCCCCACCTCTGCGCGGCTACACTCCTGGGTTTAGACTTCAAGTGTAACCTCTAAAGTCTAACCTTCAAATTTGGTGGCCCTATACCCCCCCTTACTGTCTGCGGCCTCGCGACCCTTAAGGTCGACCCGCCTTCCCTGTTTGCAAACCTCACCCCGGATTGCAAACCCTTTGCCACCAGGAGCAGATGGTTCAGTTCCCAGGACCGGATCTTTATTAGGTCAGAGGTCCAAGGGCTACTGAGGGAAGGGGTCATTGAAGCCAGTAACAGCCCCTGGAGAGCTCAAGTAGTGGTGGTAAAGACCGGGGAGAAGCATAGGATGGTCATCGACTAGTCAGACCATCAACAGGTTTATGCAGCTGGACGCGTACCCTCTCCCCCGCATATCCGACCTGGTAATCAGGATCGTGCATTATAAGGTCTTCGCCACTGTGAATCTCAAGTCCGCCTACGACCAGCTCCCCATCCGCACTGGTGACCGCAAATACACTGCCTTCGAGGCAGATGGGCGGCTCTATCACTTCTTAAGGGTTCCCTTTGGTGTCACTAACGGGTCTTGGTCCTCCAACGAGAGATGGACCGAATGGATGGCCGGTATGGTTTACGGGCAACATTCCCGTATCTCGATAATGTCACCATCTGCAGCCATGACTAGCAGGACAACGACGCCAACCTCCGAAAATTTCTCCAGACCGCAAAAATCCTTAACCTGACATACAAGGATAAATGCGTGTTTAGCACCGACCGCCTAGCCATCCTCGGCTACGTAGTGCGAAATGGAGTTATAGGCCCCGACCCTGAACGCATGCGCCCCCTTATGGAGTTCCCCCTTCCTCACTGCTCCAAGGCCCTGAAGCGTTGCCTAGGGTTTTTCAGCTACTACGCCCAGTGGGTTCCTAACTACGCGGACAAGGCACGTCCCCTGATCCAATCCACAGCTTTTCCCCTGTCGATACAGGCCCACCAGGCCTTCAGCCGCATCAAAGCAGACATTGCAAAGGCCACGATGCACGGCATCGACGGGTCCTCCGCTTCCAGGTCGAGAGCGATGCGTCCGACATAGCTCTGGCGGCCACCCTCAACCAAGAGGGCACACCGGTGGCCTTCTTCTCTCGTACCCTCCATGCTTCCGAAATCCGCCACTCCTCAGTCAAAAAGGAGGCCCAGGCCATAGTAGAAGCTGTGCGACATTGGAGGTATTACCTGTTACCTGGCCGGCAGGAGATTCACTCTCCTCACGGACCAAACTTTCATGTTTGATAATGCGCAGCGGGGCAAGATAAAAAACGACAAGATCTTGCGGTGGTGGATCAAACTCTCCACCTACAACTACGAGATCTTGTATCGTCCGGGGAAGCTAAATGAGCCTCCTGACGCCCTGTCCTGCGGCACATGTGCCACCGCACAAGTGGACCGCCTCTGAGCCCTCCACGAGGACCTCTGCCACCTGGGGGTCACTCGCTTTTTCCATTTTGTCAAACCCGCAACCTGCCCTACTCCATCGAGGAGGTCAGGACAGCCACCAGGGACTGCCCAATCTGCGCGTAGTGCAAACCGCACTTCTACCGACCAGAGAAAGCACGCCTGATAAAGGCTTCCCGCCCCTTTGAACGACTCAGCATGGACTTCAAAGGCCCCCTCCCCTCCACCGACCGCAACATGTACTTCCTGAACATGATTGACGAGTACTCCTGGTTCCCATTCGCCATCCCCTGCCCTGACATGACCACAACCACCGTTATCAAGGCCCTCCATAGCACCTTTGCACTGTTCAGGTTCCCCGCTTACATATATAGTGATAGGGGGGTCCTCCTTTATGAGCGACGAACTGCGTCAATTCCTGCTCAGCAAGGGCATCGTCTTGAGCAGGACAACCAGTTACAACCCCCTGGGTAACAGACAGATAGAGAGGGAGAACAGAATGGTCTGGAAGACCATCCTACTGGCCCTACGGTCCACGAACCTCCCAGTCTCCTGCTGGCAGGAAGTCCTCCAGGATGCCCTCCACTCCATCCGGTCACTGCTTTGTACCACAACCAACCAGACACCTCATGAATGTCTCCTTGTCTTCCCCAGGAAGTCCTCCTCTGGGACCTCGCTCCCGACCTGGCTGGCAGCACCCGGACCCATCCTGTTCCGAAATCACGTGCGGGCGCACAAGTCGGACCCGTTGGTCGAGAGGGTCCATCTGCTCCATGCTTACCCCCAGTACGCCGTGGCGTACCCCGACGGCCGACAAGATACGGTCTCCCTATGAGACCTGGCGCCCGCCGGAACCCCACGCACACCCCAGCCACCAGTCCCACCCTCCCCTCCACCGCAGCACCTTACAGGAGGATTGGTCCTTTCGCCGGCCCCGTCTAGGCCCCCCCACCCACCGACGCTCCCCGCAGGCACTCCCTTCCCAGGTCAACCGTTTTCCCCACCAGCGCCGTCTAGGGGTGACGAAGCTGCCATGGAGATCGAAGCCACGCTCCCGGAGTCACAGATGCCCGAGCCTCCACCGGAGTCACCACTGAAGCTCCGACAATCACAGAGGACCACCAGGGCCCCCGATCGACTGATTGCTTCATTTTAAATTGAAAACTGTAAACTGTAAATGTAAACCATCAAATGTACATAGCTATCAGAATTGTAAATAGTTACAAAACACTGTACGGAGGTATTACGGTACCTCCATAACTAATTCTACCACGTTGCCATGTTTTGTAGTTTCAGGCCACCACCCCAGCCGGACTCTTTTTTAACATGGGGTGAATGTGGTATTATAGGTATTACAGTACCTGATAGGCTGAAGCACCATTGGTGGAAACTGTATGCTTTCTATTGGTTAGGATGTATGGTAGCTCCGCCCTGCTAGGCGGGTTATAAGAACCCGTGCCACCCCAGCAGCCTTCATTCTGTACCTGAGCTGCTGGGGGAAACATCTAGCTTATTAAAGCCTTCAGTTGGACTACAACGTCGCTTTAGTGCTCATTGATCGTGCATCACCCTCACAATCGCTTGTTTGTCTTCCCCAGGAAGTTCACCTCTGGGGTCTCGCTTCCACATTGGCTGACGACTCCAGGACCAGTTCTACTCCGGAGGCACGCGAGGAGCCATAAGACGGACCCTCTAGTCGAGAGGGTCCAGCTGCTGCATACGAACCCCCAATACGCCTACGTCGAACACCTCGACGGAAGGCAGGACACAGTTTCCCTGCGAGACCTGGCACCCTCTGGCTATCCCACCGACGCCCCCCCCCAACCGAATCTCCCCTCCCCGCACCGGCTGCCGACACCGACAGCGACCCCCTCGAGCGCCCCCTCCTCCCCCTCCGGCGCCGGCACCGATCACCCTAGTTACCCCGGATACCCCTCCTGCTCTACCACGGGCAAAGGCTCAGACCACCATGGTCCCAGATATACCCCCACTAAAGACGCCCGCATCCGGCGCACCACTGCCGGAGCTGAGGTCAACACGGACAATCAGACCACCCAAAAGACTGGACATGTAATTCCACTTCACCCCCGATGGACTCTGTGTTTTCTTTTAAAACAGGGGGTGAATGTGATGAATGGTTACTGCACCTTTAATGTAATGATCCTTTTAAGACCGGGTTTGGAACCCTGGGGGACTCCGCCTCCGGTTCCACCCCCCAGGGAGCCATATATAAGGCAATGAGCACACGTCTCGGTAGCTGACTGGTTCTCTGCTAATTAAAGCCTTTATATTACCAATCATCTCTCTCGAGTTGTAATTGAGGGTATCTCAGGGTTGCAAGGGGAGCTAACCCCTGAGGCTCCCCCGCCACATGCCGCTGCCAGTCTTGGAGGCCCACTGCTATCTCGATTTGGGTCTCGACACTCATGGCCATGGAGCACAGGGGGTGGACCACTTCTCTCTGGGACTGCATCACATCATGCTGTGATTGTGCCACCACGTTCTGGGTCTGTGCCACTTCCATCAGTGTCTGTGTTATGTCGGCCAGTGTCCGGACAATGTCACCGACGCCCTCAACCATGGCCCGCTGTGACTGGGCCATGCTTTGAAGTGCCACTGAAATGTCTAGATGGCCCTGGTAGATGGTTGCCTGTGATGGGGCAGCGTGTCCTAGGCCTCACCACCGTCTGCACAGAGTGCCTCAGGCCGTGGTCATCATGACCCGTGGCCAAAGCCTTCACCCCACCTAACGGACGCTACCCATGCGGTGTTGGCTTGGGTGGCAGCCATGGTCGGCACCACCTCCTTCTCCTGCAGGCAGATGGACTCCTCCATCTGCACCTGCAGGTGCTGGATGGCTGCCGACACCCCTTCATGTAGTCCCTGGCTCTGAGACTGCAGCTCCAATATTGATGGGACCGTCCTTTCCAGAAGCTCGAAACCCATTAGGATGGCAGCTAGTCCCTGGGGTTGGGCACCCCCCGACCGCCGCCCCCTCAGGGATCCCTACCGCCATCTGCTGTACCGGAGGACGTATGTGATGCGCACCAGATAGTACCCCAGGAGCCTCTTTACTAAAGTGCCCAACAGAGATGAGTGTCTCTGGGATGGTGGAGGCTGTTGCAGACAGCACTGATGGGAAGTCAGTGTCTTCCCCGGACTGGTGCTCCAGGGTGTCTCGGTCTGCGGGTCAAGGCTCCCGTTGCTGTCCTCCTCCTCCTCCGCCTCTTCCTCGCTGCTCTCCACCTAGAGTTGTGTTTGGGGTCGGGGGCGGGGTGGCGCCAGAAGGGCCCGGCTCATTGCCAGGAGATCCTGCAAGACACAATTCAAGATGCATGATTGGACTGCGGGTTGAGTGGCGGGTGGTGGAGAGGGTGTGTAGGGTTGGTGGCAGTGGAGGGGCTGAGGGGGTGGTGGTGGAGCGGGGGGTGCGGGGTGTTGGATGTTGGAGGGGGCTGTATGGGGGGGGTGGGAAGGGTGTTGGTGGGTGTGGGGGGGGGGCGACACATGCCATGGGGAACCGCAACACAATGGGGTCTCACTTGCTCGCCCCGAGTTCACCGCTCAGGCCCAGTGCCCGCTGCTCTGCTGTGGTGAGGGACCGCATGTCCGGCCGGTCCTGCTCCTGTCTTTTCCCCCTCGCGGCGGTTGTGGGCCAACTTTTCCTGGGGGACGGGAAACATAACACGCACGGTGTTACACAGTCAGACGCATGCAGCACAGGGTTGGGTATCTAGTGGCCACCTTGGCCATGGCAGCCGGTATTGGTGCAGGCAGGTGGTGCAGGGTGGGGGTCCGGGGGAGGGGTGGGGATATGGGTGTGTGGGTCGTGTGTTAGTACCCTGGCACAGTGCTGCATACTCACCCTGGCCACCCTGAGGCAGTCGTGCAGTTTCTAACGGCACTGCTGGCCAGTCCTGGTGGTGTTGCCCACGGTCTCTCCCACCTGCACCCAGACCCGGTGCACGGCAGCAGGTGGCAATCCCCTCCCCACCCTGGGGTACAGGGTGGCCCGCCTCTCCTCCACTGCATCCAGCAGTGGCTCCAGTTCGGCATCAAACAGGTGCTGCTCTTCTTGCTGCCATCTTGTTGGCTGGGATGAGTGTGTGTCGGGAGTGGAGTGCTTTTATGTGGCTGCAGCTTGTCAGCTTCTCGACTGTCAATCCCGACTCCGGTGAATCTGACACCATTTGTCATTGGAATTGGTCGTGTTCCACGTGGCGCCAATGCTAGCCCATTAATGGTTGATGAATTGCTCTGGGAAAGGCGCCAATTTTCCTGTCGCAGAACACCATGGATTCAGTCCCAGTGTCAACACTTAGGGCTGGTTTCTCTGATCGCGACACCGAAATCGCGTTCGGCGATCGGCCAGAGAATCTGGGCGGGATTCTCCCATCAGGCGGCTAAGTGCCGACACCGGCGTAAAAACGGGAGTGTTTTACTCAGGCGTCGGTGCCCGTTCCGAGACCCCATTCTCCGGGCCATAGTGGGGAAGCAAGGTGCTGGAGCGGCCCACGCCACTCCAGCTGCCGATCCTGGCGTGATCCCGGCGCCGCAGGATCCGCGCATGAGCAGTTGGGCCCGCTGCCAACAAGCACAGGCGCAGTGGCTTTCTTCCCCGCGCCGGCCCCGACGCCAAATGGCGCAGGGCTACAGGAGCTGGCGCGGAAGAAAGGAGGACCCCCGACAGAGAGCCGATCAGGCCAGGCCACTACGGAGCCCCCCCCCCCCCCCCCCCCACCGGGGTCGGAGCCCCCCTCCCCCCCCACAGGCCGCCCCCGGGCCCTTCAACGCCGAGGTCCCGCCAGCTCAGAGGATGTTAGAATGGGACCGGCGGGACTCGGCTTTTTGTTGACGGCTGCTCGGCCCATCCGGGCCGGAGAATCGTCACGCCAGCCCATGCCGCCCGGGCCGGAGTATTCCGCCCTGTGCTTTTACGCTGAAATCCGGGGCGGCGCCGTTTTTCCGATGCTCCGCGCCCTCAAAAACGGCATACTCGTGGAGTATGCCGCACACCGTCAGTTGTGGCCCTCCTCGATGTTCCGCCCCCGATGGGTGGGGAAGTGGGGCTGTTCCGCGGGTGGCGAGAGGGTTTACGAGGGGCTAGTTTTGGCAGGCCGGGTCCACACGCCATGTTGTACGGCACGGCTACCGCAGGCCGCTGCCGTGCGCATGCGCGGCCATGAATCCGGCAATTCTGAGGCTGTATCCGCAGGTAAAGCCGGGGGCTTTGCACAGCACAGCTGCTAGCCCCCCACCGGGCTGAGGATTGGTGCCGGGGCGGCGCCGACGTTTTGGTCGTAAGACCAGACGGATCCTGCGGACATAGCCGCAGAATCGGGGAATTCAGCCCTGAGTTTCTGAAACGGAGAATCCAGCCCTGTGTGTTTTCAAGAAGCAGTTAGATATCGCACTTAGGGCGAAGGGGTTCAAAGGATAGGGAGGGAAAGTGGGATTAGATTATTGAGTTGGATAGTCAGCCATGATCATAATGAATGTGAAGCAGGCTTGGAGGCCCGAATGGCCTCCTCCAGATCCTATTTTGTATGTTTCTCTGTTTCTATGATCCAGGGTGGAGATTCAATTCGGGCTTATTGGCAGATAAAAGATTTTGTGGTAAGGTGCAATTGGTTATAAATCAAAATGGGGACGTCTCTGCAGCTGAAGGCGGTGGTCCAGCGGGACGTGATTGCATTTAAGGCCCATAAAGACAAGGTTGAGAGGGAGGAGAGGGGGAGGTTGCTGGATGGTTTTGTGGAGGTGGACGTAAATACTCGGCAGCCCCGACTAAGGAGCCTTTGGCTAAAAGGAAGGTCTTGCAGGGACAGTTTGATCGATTGATGATGAGAAAGGAGGTGGGTCAGCTCTTGGGGTTAGGTGTGCCCAATACGAGTATGGTGAGAAGGCTAGTCAGTTGCTGGCAGATCAGTTGAGGAGACAGGCTGCAGCACGGGAAGTTGTGCAAGTGAGGGCGGCGGGAGGGGTGGGGCTGTGGCGACCGAACCAGAAAAAATCAACGAGGTCTTGGAAAACCTTTACAGAGGGTTGTATATTTCTGAACCTGCAGCAGAAGAGGCGGATAAGGCGGGTTTTTAGATGGGTTAGTGTGCCCGGGGGTGGGGGAGGAGAGCTGGCAGGTGTTGGAGGGGCCATTAAAGTTGCAGGAGAAAGTAGAGGGGGAGGGGTCAATGCAGTCAGAGGAATTGGCCCCGCACCTCCTGAGTATGTTTAATGAGGCATTGGAGAGGGGGGAGCTGCTGGACTTGGCACAGGCCTCTATTTCTTTGATTCCAACAAAATACAAGGACCCATTGGAATGTGAATCATACAAGTCCATCTCATTATTAAATATGGATGTAAAGATTCTGACCAAGTTAGTGGCGAGGCAATTGGGGGTGTGTGTGCCAGACATAGTAGTGGAAGATCAGGCAGGGTTTGTGAAGCGACGGCAGTTGTTTCGCAACATTAGGTGGCTATTGAATGTGGTCATGACCCCCATCCTAAGGAGGGTGGCGGAGGTGATTGTATCAATGGATGCAGAGAAGGCATGCAATCATGTTGGGTGGCGATATTTGTTCGAGATCTTGAGGAGGTTTGGGTTCGGGACGACATTTGTGGCATGGTGCAATTGCTCTATGTATCCCCCAAGGCAAATGTGTGAATGAATGGGGCTGAGTCAAGACTTTTTAAGCTACATCGAGGAATGAGGCATCGGTGCCATGCCGTTTCTCCGGGGCCCAATGGCTCTATTGCCCAGAGTTTTCATGGTTGTGAGGGAGCACAGGGTGACATTATATGCAGACGACTTACTGTTATACGTAGCAGATCTGTTGAATAGCATGGGAAGAATTATGACATTGCTGGGAAAATGTGGTCCTTTCTCTGGTTGCAAGTTGAATGTAGGAAAGTGTGAGGCCTTCCCGGTGAATGAGTTATAAAGGAACATATGGAGAACATATAAGTGAAAAATGTGAGTACCGGTAGGCATTTTATTTCGAACCATGAACCATTGAATCATTAATCTTTCGCAGAGCTAGGAATTCAATATTCAACAGTTTGATTATGTAATTCAAGCCTATTAAAAACATGAATTACAGCGCTTTACTGAAAAGATATGGAACAAAACTGAGTAAGTATAAGACCATAAGACCATAAGACATAGGAGCGGAAGTAAGGCCATTCGGCCCATCGAGTCCACTCCACCATTCAATCATGGCTGATTTCAACTCCATTTACCCGCTCTCTCTCCATAGCCCTTAATTCCTCGAGAAATCAAGCATTTATCAACTTCTGTCTTAAAGACACTCAACGTCTCCACCGCCCTCTGTGGCAATGAATTCCACAGACCCACCACTCTCTGGCTGAAGAAATTTCTCCTCATCTCTGTTCTAAAGTGACTCCCTTTTATTCTAAGGCTGTGCCCCCGGGTCCTAGTCTCGCCTGCTAATGGAAACAACTTCCCTACATCCACCCTATCTAAGCCATTCATTATCTTGTAAGTTTCTATTAGATCTCCCCTCAACCTCCTAAACTCCAATGAATATAATCCCAGGATCCTCAGACGTTCATCGTATGTTAGGCCTACCATTCCTGGGATCATTCGTGTGAATCTCCGCTGGACCCGCTCCAGTGCCAGTAGATTTAAGATACAGATCAGCCATAACGGCAGAACAATTTCAAGGGGCTGAATGGCCTAATCTTTGTAGCCACTTAAAATGGCCAACTTCCGATTCAAAATGGCGAACGGCAAAGGCTGATGGGAAAGTCAGCCAACAGGACAAAAACGAGCAGCTGCAGGTTGGCTGTGTATTTACCTCTGGAAAGGCCAGACAAGATCGATACCAGCAACCATCAGCA
Organism: Scyliorhinus torazame; assembly: GCF_047496885.1. Taxonomy (NCBI): domain Eukaryota; kingdom Metazoa; phylum Chordata; class Chondrichthyes; order Carcharhiniformes; family Scyliorhinidae; genus Scyliorhinus; species Scyliorhinus torazame. Next base: position 125,762,565 of record NC_092709.1, read on the forward strand.
CAACAAAACACCAGCCATCTACATACTAATAGCAATCCCCGGGAACAATAAGCAACATTTAGACACACAAAGCAAAACCAGACTCTTCGGCGCCAGCAGAAGCCTACACAAAAGGAGGTGAACGACCACCTCAAGACCGCCCATCGATCAGGGAACCGCTCCAGCATTGGAGAAAATCGAACCAAGTGATTGGGACAAAGTCCAATCACTTGGGACCAGGTACAGGGTCCGCCCCGAAAGGCGGGAAGCCCCTGGGGACTATAAGAATTGAGCCCCAAGTTCAAGTCGCTCTCTTCCCCAGCTCTTCAGCTCTTCGCCACCGCTTTGCCAGCTCTTCACTCTTCAGCAGCCGATCGAACCTGTAAGTCTTACTTCAACGCTCGCTACGAGATAGGCGCTCCTAGCTACCAACCTGTACCAACTTCGAATCCCGCAGGCTCAGAACCCGAACGAAAGGCCATTTGTTTCCCTAACCTGGTGGGCCAGTTCCAAGTTAAGTATAGGCTTGTTAGTTGTAGAAGTAGCTTAGCCGTGGAATTTGTGCATGAGTAGCGATTAGTGTGTAATAAATATGCTTTGATTTAAATCTTACTAATCGGTGTATTGGATTATTGATCATTAATCGGACTTGAACCACGTGGCGGTATCACAAAAATACCTGGCGACTCAAGAGCAAAGGTGATAAAACAGAGCAATTAAACTAAGGCAAAGCGAGCAACATTATTTGGCGACTCCGCCGGGACTCGAACCCGGAATACTCGGACAGCCTCTATGTCTGCAACAGCCTCACGGAATTTCTGCCCCTGTGGAAAGCAAGAAGATTTGTTTCCGCAGACGGAAAACACCTCCCCCCAGCCCCATTGCTCCGTCACATTTTAGAGAGAGCACAGAGCAGGACTTTTGGGATAGTCAATGTTCGTAGACACCATCGTTCCTCCCCCCCTGGAAATGTGAAAGCTGACGCACTGGCTAAAGCAGGTTCCAGGCATGGATACTTTTGGACAGCCCCCGAAAGCGCACCAGTGAGTGCAGTTCAGGTCTCACAGACAAAGATCGAGGATCTAGTGGAGGCCCAGAAGCAGGACAGCAATCTCAGGGAGATTGTAAAAGGAAAATATCCAGCTCCCTATGAGAGGTTCAAAAATGCACTGACCACACATGACGGTGTGGTGTTAAAAGACACCCTTTATGTGGTTCCTGAACAGGACAGGAATCAACTGATTTATTTATTCCATGACGGTCATGGACATCAGGGAATTGATCCCACTACAGCCAATCTCAAGCAGCTTTGTTGGTGGCCGAATTTAAAGGAAGATGTAAACCATTACATCGAGAATTGTCTTATCTGTGCCCAGAATAATCCGGACAGATATGCCAAAAAGGCTCAACTCAGCCACACCCGACCCGTTAATGGCCCCTGGACTAACCTCCAGATTGATTTTCTAGGACCATTGCCCCCTTGCAGGAATGGCTATAAATATATATATTCGTGTGTCAATTACTCGTGGTTATTGACACATTTACGAAATGGGTGGAAGCATTCCCAGCCCGCACAAACACTGCAAAAACCACAGCCAAGATTTTGACCCACCACATCTTTACAAGATGGGGACTCCCCCGCAGCATTGAATCCGACCAAGGCTCCCATTTTACGGGACGTGTCATGCAGAATGTCCTCACGATATTTGGCATCACCCAAAAATTCCACATAGCATACCATCCACAGTCGAGTGGTATCGTGGAGCGCATGAATCGGACCCTAAAATCCACCCTCAGAAAAGTGGTCCAGCAGAACAACACCTCTTGGGATTCAGTCCTCCCTTTCGTGCTGATGTTTCTGCGTAATACAATTTCTACTTCCACAGGTTACACCCCACACACTCTCATCACCGGACGTCCCATGAAAGGCACAGAATATTTGTTAGGTTTAGACTTGACCAGCCCCGAAGTGACGGCCCTCACACACGAGAAAGCAGTACAGCAATTAGTTGAAAATGTTAAAACGGCTCAGCTCGCAGCCGCAGTGAAATTGGGCACCAGAAAGAAACAGAGCAAGTTGTTTCGACAAGACAGTGCATGCGACTGAGTACAGTATAGGACAGCAAGTTATGCTCTCTGTATATAACCCCAGCACATTCCTGTCACCAAAATACTCGGGTCCATACTCCATTGCGGACAAATTAAGCCCTTCCGTGTATAAAATAAAGTACCCCAACTGTAAGAGTGCGTGGTTCCATATAAACCAGCTGAAGGCATATGGAACACAGTCGAACCATGCACACCACGTCATGCTCGACGCAGCACATCACGCCCCGCCCACAGCCAACGTAACCCTACCATCCCCCAACATGTCCAGCCCAGCCACGGACTCGACTCCACCCCCAAAATATACACTCCGCCCCAGAACGCCCACAGACTGCAGCAGCAGAGACAGCGACTGTGACTCGGACGATAGCCACAGCACGCCTCCCTACTTTCCCCATGCAACAGGACCCACACCCAGCGATTCTGACTATGATCCACGTGATCCCTTCATGATCACTTTCCTGAACAAACCCTACCACCGACCACCGAACCACCATGACGACCCCGATTCTGTCCCCACACAACTAGACACCAACTATTGGCACCAAGATAACTCGTTCCGACTCGTCCGCAACGACGAGAGCGACCCCAAGTCACACCATGCAGCCCTTTCAGCCCTGATACACACAAGAGTTTGGCACCCGGGAGAAGATGACAACCTTGGGTCTGACTCCAATACCGAGAACCCCTTTGCGACCCTGTTCGCAACCGAGAACTGAGGTGTCCAGATGATGTTTTAAAAGGAACCGCTTGGGAGAAGTGGTGTCCTTTCTGATGGAACCTGCCGCATGTTTTATGTTGTTTGTAAGTTTGTTAAATGTTGTATGTCCGACAGGAAAAAAAATTTTCACGGCCCCACGCCTTTTCGGCCGAAACCTCTGAGGACTTGCCCACAGAGACTCACTATTGCCAGACACTAGTTCAGCGGAACTAGCTTGTCTGCAGAGACTTGTTACGGTAACAGACACCCGTTCGTAACTGCCCTTCTGGTTCGAAGGTAGAACCACTATGGCAGCCCCACCACGATGACTACATTTCTTGCCCGTTCTTGTCGGTTGCTCAGGCAGTGGAGAAACGGCTTGGGACCCGCCCTGCCTGGGAACCCCCCCTCGAGTCAACTACGCTCGGGTAGGAGAGACATGGCATCGGTAGCCGTCCTACCCGGGGAGTCCACCCAACTCTTACCCGTCGCGGCCCATACGCACCTCATTTTGGCACTTTTTGTTCAAAAAGTTTTGTTTTGTTTTAGGTAACCTTTAGGTTGCCAACCACATGCATTTACATCCTGAAACATTTGGATGGTAAATTGCACAGTCTGCGAGACAGCCCGCATTGGTTCATTATTTGGAAGTGTGTCTTGTCCTAAAATTTGATTTTTGGAAAAAAAATGAGGGAGTCACACATAGTGACCAGTTATAAAGGGAGTAATTGGCACTGCAGGACAGACACACTATCGTACGAGATATTAAACAAAGATAGTTACAGACACTATGCTTGTTTCCACAGAACTCCAGAAGTTCCAGGACCGGAGAAGAGAAGAAAAGAAAAGGAAAGAGAAGAGCCATGAGGACTTCCTTCAAATGGATCACCCTCATGATAATGAATGAAATTAAATGAAAATCGCTTATTGTCACAAGTAGGCTTCAATGAAGTTACTGTGAAAAGCCCCTAGTCGCCACATTCCGGCGCCTGTTCGGGGAGGCTGGTACGGGAATTGAACCGTGCTGCTGGCCTGCCTTGGTCTGCTTTAAAAGCCACTGATTTAGCCCAGTGTGCTAAACCAAACCCTATGGACATTTGGTTGCGAGTGAACACGAACCCCATGACTTCAAGCTCCCCAGCCGTTAATGTTTCACTTCCCCGCAGTACGCAGAGCCCAGTCACCAGCGACACCACATCATCTTGGTGTGCCAGGTTTATAACCTGGTACTCCCTGTCCTATGTAATAGAAACCTAACTGGTATTAGCGATACTCTGCTGCATAGTGCAGACTATGCGTCTACGGAAATGGAGAAGGAGGCCTACCGCGCTCGAACACCGGTATATAGGATCAGATCCCCTATTTTCGGATACGACCAGACCGCCGACCCCCGCGATCTATAATAAAGAACATTCACTTGCGGTTTATTGTAAATAAAGAAATGTAAAGAACTATTCATGAGCAAATTGTACAATCCTGAGCTTGACTGCCAGGCCAGGAAAACTGATGTATAAACTGCTATGATTTTGTTTGTATGGTTGAGGAAGGTAGAATGATGAAATGTTTAAGTGAGTGTAGTGTATTAAGAATAATTAGAGGTTCCCAGTTTATTGTCCCTGTTTGACATAGCGCCCTTAGAATTGTTAGTTAAAATTTTTTTGCATAGCTATGGTCAGTGCAGAGGCCATGAAGGAAGTGCCCCACCCAGGTCAGGGAATGGAAAGCAACATAGTTATGTGATCCTTCACGCTTCGCGTTAGGATCACAAGGAGGGAATGTAGCCACTTAAAATGGCCAACTCCCGATTCAAAATGGCGAACGGCAAAGGCTGATGGGAAAGTCAGCCAACAGGACAAAAATGAGCAGCTGCAGGTTGGCTGTGTATTTACTTCTGGAAAGGCCAGACAAGATCGATACCAGCAACCATGAAGTATAACAAAACACCAGCCATCTGCATACTAATGAGCAATCCCTGGGAACAATAAGCAACATTTAGACACACAAAGCAAAACCAGACTCTTCGGCGCCAGCAGAAGCCTACACAAAAGGAGGTGAACGACCACCTCAAGACCGCCCATCGATCAGGGAACCGCTCCAGCATTGGAGAAAATCGAACCAAGTGATTGGGACAAAGTCCAATCACTTGGGACCAGGTACAGGGTCTGCCCCGAAAGGCGGGAAGCCCCTGGCGACTATAAGAATTGAGCCCCAAGTTCAAGTCGCTCTCTTCCCCAGCTCTTCAGCTCTTCACCACCGCTTCGCCAGCTCTTCACTCTTCAGCAGCCGATCGAACCTGTAAGTCTTACTTCAACGCTCGCTACGAGATAGGCGCTCCTAGCTACCAACCTGTACCAACTTCGAATCCCGCAGGCTCAGAACCCGAACGAAAGGCCATTTGTTTCCCTGACCTGGTGGGCCAGTTCCAAGTTAAGTATAGGTCTGCTGGTTGTAGAAGTAGCTTAGATGTAGAATTTGTGCATGAGTAGCGATTACTGTGTATAATAAATGTGCTTTGATTTAAATCTTACTAATCGGTGTATTGGATTATTGATCATTACTCGGACTTGAACCATGTGGCGGTATCATAAAGATACCTGGCGACTCAAGAGCAAAGGTGATAAAACAGAGCAATTAGACTAAGATAAAGTGAGCAACATCTTGTTCATATGTTTCTATCTCTACATCAATGAGTGGGGCTTTGTACATGTGCAAAAGCATTCATGGTTGGCAAAGGTCTTGGCCTCACGGATTGAGGACTGTGTGCCGAGGGTGTTAGAGGAAGACCAGACAGGGTTTGTAAAGTGGAGACATCTGACGGCTAACGTTAGGTATTTGTTGAACGTCAGAATGATGCCCTTGGAGGGACAGGATGTGGAGGTGGCGATCGCTATGAAGGCGGAGAAGACCTTTGATCAGTTAGAATGGGAATATTAGTGGGAGTTACTGGGGCTGTTCGGGTTTGGGCAGAGGTTTGTGGATTGGGTCCAGTTGTTGTATCGGGTGCCGGCAGCGAATGCAAGGATGAACCGGGTGAGTTTGGGGTGTTTAAGGCTGCATCGTGGGATGAGGCAGGTGTGCCCACTCTCCCCGTTGCTCTTTGTCTTGGCGACAGAGCCACTGGCAATGGCGCTGAGAGCATCAAGGGGTTGGCAGGGGATAGTATGGGGGGGGTTGGGTTGGAGCACAAGGTCTCGCTATATGCGGGACAGTCTGTTGCTTTACATATCGGACTCATTGGAAAGTATTAAGGGGATCAAGGACATTTTGGCGGAATTCGGTTGGTTCCCTGAATATAAGTTAAACATGGGGAAGTGTGAGATCTTTCCGATCCAGGCGAGGGGACAGGGGAGGAGGTTGGGCAAGCTGCCGTTTAAGGTAGTGGGAGTGAGTTTCAGATATCTCGGCATCCAGGTGGCGCGGGGATGGGGGCAGCTACGTAAATTGAATCGGGAGCGGTTGGTGGAGCAGATGACGGGGGATTTTAACAGGTGGGGTGTGCTCCCGCTGTCGTTGGTGGGGCGGGTGCAGTCCGTGAGATGACTGTACACCCGAGGATTTTATTTGTGTTCCAGAATTTTCCGATTTTTATTCCGAATGTCTTCTTTAGGAAGATTAATGCATTGATCTCGGGATTTGTGTGGGCGTGGGAAGCTCCACGGGTGAAGAAGGTGCTGCTGGAGCGGGGACGTGTAGTGGGAGGGCTGGCCTTGCCAAATTTGATGAACTACCACTGGGCAGCAAATATAGCCATGGTCAGGAAGTGGGTAGTGGGGGAGGAGTCGGTGTGGGAGCGGATGGAAGTAGCCTCTTGTAAGGACACTAGCTTAGGGGAACTCTTGCCGGCCGGCCAGGCACTCCACAAGTCCAATGGTGGCGGCAGCACCTGAGGCTGGAGGGTACCCCGGTTGGCTGCCTATTTTCAGAATCACAGGTTTGCTCTGGGGGGTGCTGGACGTGGGGTTCCGGGGGTAGGGTTGAGCGGTTTGGAGACCTATTCATGGGGGCAGCTTTTCGAGCTTGGAGGGAGTGGGTTGGGCTGCCCAGCGGGAATGGGTTCCTGTACTTGCAGGTAAGGCACTATGTGAGGAAACAGGTGCCATCCTATCCCGACCTACCTCCCCCCCACCCTCACAACCCCCGGGGTTGCAGGACAAGGTGGTGTCGTAAATTGGGTTTGCTGAGGACAAGATGTCGGAGATTTACAAGGAATTAATGGAGTGGGAGAGCGCCCAATAGGAGAAGTTAAGTGGAAGTGGGAGGAAGAGCTGCGGAGTGTGTTGGAGGCTGGGTTATGTGAGGGTGCTTTGAGGAGGGGGAATGTATCCTCCTCCTGTGCTAGGCTTAGACTCATTCAATTTAAAGTAGTCCACAGGGCGCCTATGACGGTGGCCAGAATGAGCAGGGGGTGGGGGATAGGTGTAGGCAGTGCCCAGGTTCGCAAATCCAGGTTGGGTTTGATGTAAATATATAAATGCCGTAATAAAAATATTATTTTTAAAGTAAAAGCATTCATGCATCACTACCTTTCTCCAGTCAATTCAAATTAGTCCAGATTTCAAAGAACTATCAGTCAGCTAAATTAATGACTGGCATAGGACCCTATGATTTTCTCCAGCATTCGAGGTTAAATGTAATCAGGGAATCAATGTGATCAATCTTCAGGGCCTCAAACCAAGCTAAAGCCATTCATACATTCAAGGGGTCAATACCTAAAATATTTTTTATCTATTGCTGTATCACCTTCGATAGTGAAAAGGACATTTGGAAACATAGAATTCCTACTGTGCAGAAGATGGCCATTCAGCATATCAGGTCTGCATAGACCCTCTGAAAGAGCACCCTACCCAGGCACACTGCCCCGTCCTATCCCCATAAGCCCACCTAATCTGCACATCTTTGGACACTAAGGGGCAATTTAGCATGGCCAATCCACCTAACCTGTTTATTTTGGACTGTGGAAGGAAACCTCCACACAGATAGTCACCCAGAGCTGGAATAGGTCCCTGGAGCTGTGAGGCAGCAGTGCTAACCACTGTCCCACCGTGCCGTCCCTGCAAAACATTTTTATTTACATTTCGGCTCTATCCTATTCCTCAATCCTCACCATCATGTTAATTCTTTCGAAGGACCTATGTGACTTTTCTTGCGGCTAACATAACTTATAAAGCTTTATCATGCGAATGACATCTGAGGGGCTGGTTTAGCATAGGGCTAAATCGCTGGCTTTTAAAGCAGACCAAGGCAGGCCAGCACCACGGTTCAATTCCCGTATCAGCCTCCCCGAACAGGCGCCGGAATGTGGCGACTAGGGGCTTTTCATAATAACTTCATTTGAAGCCTTCTTGTGACAATAAACGATTTTCATTTCATTTCATCAGTTGTTTTTTATAAAGCATTTTTGGTATTCAATTGTGGCTTTAGTTAACTTCGACTGTGTCCGATAGTTATACATGCAATCTTGCCAATGTTTTATATTTTATGAAATATTTATTTTCGAGACTACTTTCTGACTATTTAGGTAAATCATTTTATTTTTCTTCTCAGTCAGTAACTTATTTCGATCAACCAGCACACACACAAATCTACACTTTTGAAACCTCTCTTTATACCTGAAAATTTTACTCATTCTTACAGCAGGTATCGCAAATTATCTGCAGCAATAGTTTCCTCAACCAATAAATATGATGATACAATGAATTGAGGTGTTGTTAGGACATGGAATGTCCCTACCAGAAACAATGGCAGGAATAGAATCCATCAAATGTTTTGGGCACATTTCATCCAGAAAATTTCAAAGTGTCATTTTGGGCCAGTTTGGCGGAGTGTTTCGCATCGGCTGCAATGGCGGAATCACGGCCTATATTCACTCGCACCAGTCCCTGAGCACTGGGGCAGCAGCTCTGCTGCCCTTGAGCTGCATACTAGTAAATTCACTTCCCCTTGGTAGCCATTGCGCCAGCTTCACATTTTTGCAGAGGAGTACTAAATGATATCGGCGTGACTTCTCACAGTAGAGCCGGGTAACTCCCAGGAGGGCGCTGCAATTCAATTCAATCGCGTTAATGAGATTGAAATGGATGCAATTCAGACTTAATGACTTTCCCGCCATTTTTGGGTGAGATCCGGAACTCGTTTTCAGGAATGGGCCGGGTGAATTGCAAAATGGTTCGCAATAGTACTGCTACTGATTAAATCCATTACTTCCTAATATATTGAGTAAGGAAGAAATCCTCGCCTGCGTCTATTGAATAAGGCAACAATTCTGACTAATTATCAGCATTTCATAACTTACATAGCCTATTTTAGGTATTATGGTTATGCTTCAGATTGGATAAGTGAAGTGATTGACAAAGGTTTTGGGTCTCAAGAAACCTCTATAGAACATAGAACAATACAGCGCAGTACAGGCCCTTCGGCCCACGATGTTGCACCGAAACAAAAGCCATCTAACCTACACTATGCCATTATCATCCATATGTTTATCCAATAAACTTTTAAATGCCCTCAATGTTGGCGAGTTCACTACTGTAGCAGGTAAGGCATTCCACGGCCTCACTACTCTTTGCGTAAAGAACCTACCTCTGACCTCTGTCCTATATCTATTACCCCTCAGTTTAAAGTTATGTCCCCTCGTGCCAGCCATATCCATCCGCGGGAGAAGGCTCTCACTGTCCACCCTATCCAACCCCCTGATCATTTTGTATGCCTCTATTAAGTCTCCTCTTAACCTTCTTCTCTCCAACGAAAACAACCTCAAGTCCATCAGCCTTTCCTCATAAGATTTTCCCTCCATACCAGGCAACATCCTGGTAAATCTCCTCTGCACCCGCTCCAAAGCCTCCACGTCCTTCCTATAATGCGGTGACCAGAACTGTACGCAATACTCCAAATGCGGCCGTACCAGAGTTCTGTACAGCTGCAACATGACCTCCCGACTCCGGAACTCAATCCCTCTACCAATAAAGGCCAACACTCCATAGGCCTTCTTCACAATTCTATCAACCTGGGTGGCAACTTTCAGGGATCTATGTACATGGACACCTAGATCCCTCTGCTCATCCACACTTTCAAGAACTTTACCATTAGCCAAATATTCCGCATTCCTGTTATTCCTTCCAAAGTGAATCACCTCACACTTCTCTACATTAAACTCCATTTGCCACCTCTCAGCCCAGCTCTGCAGCTTATCTATATCCCTCTGTAACCTGCTACATCCTTCCACACTATCGACAACACCACCGACTTTAGTATCGTCTGCAAATTTACTCACCCACCCTTCTGCGCCTTCCTCTAGGTCATTGATAAAAATGACAAACAGCAACGGCCCCAGAACAGATCCTTGTGGTACTCCACTTGTGACTGTACTTCATTCTGAACATTTCCCATCAACCACCACCCTCTGTCTTCTTTCAGCTAGCCAATTTCTGATCCACATCTCTAAATCACCCTCAATCCCCAGCCTCCGTATTTTTTGCAATAGCCTACCGTGGGGAACCTTATCAAACGCTTTGCTGAAATCCATATACACCACATCAACTGCTCTACCCTCGTCTACCTGTTCAGTCACCTTCTCAAAGAACTCAATAAGGTTTGTGAGGCATGACCTACCCTTCACAAAGCCATGCTGACTATCCCTGATCATATTATTCCTATCTAGATGATTATAAATCTTGTCTCTTATAATCCCCTCCAAGACTTTACCCACTACAGACGTGAGGCTCACCGGTCTATAGTTGCCGGGGTTGTCTCTGCTCCCCTTTTTGAACAAAGGGACCACATTTGCTGTCCTCCAGTCCTCTGGCACTATTCCTGTAGCCAATGATGACATAAAAATCAAAGCCAAAGGTCCAGCAATCTCTTCCCTGGCCTCCCATAGAATCCTAGGATAAATCCCATCAGGTCCCGGGGACTTATCTATTTTCAGCCTGTCCAGAATTGCCAACACCTCTTCCCTATGTACCTCAATGCCATCTATTCTATTAGCCTGGGGCTCAGCATTCTCCTCCACAACATTATCTTTTTCCTGAGTGAATACTGACGAAAAATATTCATTTAGTATCTCGCCTATCTCTTCAGACTCCACACACAATTTCCCATCCCTGTCCTTGACTGGTCCTACTCTTTCCCTAGTCATTCGCTTATTCCTGACATACCTATAGAAAGCTTTTGGGTTTTCCTTGATCCTTCCTGCCAAATACTTCTCATGTCCCCTCCTTGCTCGTCTTAGCTCTCTCTTTAGATCCTTCCTCGCTACCTTGTAACTATCCATCGCCCCAACTGAAACTTCACACTTCATCTTCACATAGGCCTCCTTCTTCCTCTGAACAAGAGATTCCACTTCCTTGGTAAACCACGGTTCCCTCGCTCGACGCCTTCCTCCCTGTCTGACCGGTACATACTTATCAAGAACACGCAGTAGCTGATCCTTGAACAAGTCCCACTTATCCAGTGTGCCCAACACTTGCAGCCTACTTCTCCACCTTATCCCCCCAAGTCACGTCTAATGGCATCATAATTGCCCTTCCCCCAGCTATAACTCTTGCCCTGCGGTATATACTTATCCCTTTCCATCATTAACGTAAACGTCACCGAATTGTGGTCACTGTCCCCAAAGTGCTCTCCTACCTCCAAATCCAACACCTGGCCTGGTTCATTACCCAAAACCAAATCCAACATGGCCTCGCCTCTTGTTGGCCTGTCAACATATTGTTTCAGGAAACCCTCCTGCACACACTGTACAAAAAACGACCCATCTATTGTACTCGAACTATATCTTTTCCAGTCAATATTTGGAAAGTTAAAGTCTCCCATAATAACTACCCTGTTACTTTCGCTCATATCCAGAATCATCTTCGCCATCCTTTCCTCTACATCCCTAGAACTATTAGGAGGCCTATAAAAAACTCCCAACAGGATGACCTCTCCTTTCCTGTTTCTAACTTCAGCCCATACTACCTCGGAAGAAGAGTCCCCATCTAGCATCCTCTCCGCCACCGTAATACTGCTCTTGACTAGCAGCGCCACACCTCCCCCTCTTTTGCCTCCTTCTCTGAGCTTACTAAAACACCTAAACCCCGGAACCTGCAACATCCATTCCTGTCCCTGCTCTATCCATGTCTCCGAAATGGCCACAACATCGAAGTCCCAGGTACCAACCCACGCTGCCAGTTCCCCTACCTTGTTTCGTATACTCCTGGCATTGAAGTAGACACACTTCAAACCACCTACCTGAACACTGGCCCCCTCCTGCGATGTCAAATCTGTGCTCCTGACCTCTATACTCTCATTCTCCCTTACCCTAAAACTACAATCCAGGTTCCCATGCCCCTGCTGCATTAGTTTAAACCCCCCCAAAGAGCACTAACAAATCTCCCCCCCAGGATATTTGTGCCCCTCAGGTTCAGATGTAGACCATCCTGTCTGTAGAGGTCCCACCTTCCCCAGAAAGAGCCCCAGTTATCCAAAAATCTGAATCCCTCCCGCCTGCACCATCCATGTATATTCTTAGAGAATTTGGCTTAACATGGCCCAAGTCTTATAAAACATTTATTAAGTTGGGAAGCCGAAAGAGGTCACAGCCCTGGTGCTGCGATTCCATAATAGAGGCCATTGACTTGATTTGCTCCTGCTTGTGATAATACAAAGGAAGAAAGGACATGTGGTAGTATGTATTAGGGGTCATGTGGGACTGGAAGCCCTAATGTCATTGGCTGACAGATCCCGGGTCCTGGTTGGCCGTTGACCTCTAGCTCCGCCCTGAAGGCGGAGTATAAGAAGCCGGAGTCCTCCCCCGCAGGCCATTCTACTATCGAGCTGCGGGGGAACAGACACGCTTAATAAAGCCTCATTGACTTCACTCTTTTCGTCTCACGGAGCCTTTGTGCGCTACAATTTATTAAGCGTGCCTAAAAAGGACTATGGAGCTCAGGATCATCCCGGAATGCCTGAGGATCAGCCCCCATGCAGTGAACGCGGCAGCAGCCTTCAAGCACAGGCAGACTTGTTTCGAGGCCTACCTCAGAACGGCCACCGGCCGGGTCACAGAAGACCAAAAACTACAGGTCCTGCACTCGTGGGTGAGCACGGTGATTTTCTCCCTCATCGAAGACGCGGAGGATTTCCAGACGGCGTGCGCAGCACTGAAAAGTCTCTATGTCCGCCCAGTTAACCAAATCTACGCTCGCTACCAGCTCGCGACGAGACGGCAAGGTCCCGGAGAATCGATGGACAAATTCTACGCCGCGCTGCTGATTTCGGGACGAGCCTGCAGCTGCCCTTCGGTGAACGCAAATGAACACACGGACATGTTAATGCGCGATGCTTTTGTGGCAGGTATGAATTCCTCCCAAATCCGCCAAAGACTTCTAGAAAGAGAGTCGCTAGGACTCTCAGAGGCCCGGGCCCTACCAGCCTCCCTAGACGTGGCCGCGCGTAATACCCGCGCCTACGGCCCCGACCGCGCGGCAGCCCATTGGGCTCCGTACGTACCCGTCGCGACAAACCCACCCCCCCCCCCCCCCCGGACACCCCACAGGCTTGCGCGGTCCAAACGCCAAGTCGCACCGGGGGCGCCCGCTGCTATTTCTGCGGCCAGGCGAAACACCCCCGGCAGCGCTGCCCGGCCCGCGCAGCAATCTGCAAGAGCTGCGGGAAAAAGGGCCATTTCGCGGTTGTGTGCCGGTCCCGCGAGGTCGCCGCTGTCCCGGGAGAACAGGGAGCCCTGCAAGCCGTTTACGCTCCCCAACCCCCCCAGTGCCCCATGTACGACCCGCAGGCGCAGCCGCTCTGGGTCCCGACCACCGCGTTCCCGGGAGAACAGGGAGCCCTGCACGCCGCTTACGATCCCCAACCCCCCCCCCCCCCGCGCCCCATGTATGACCCGCCGGCGCTACCACTTTGGGTCCCGACCACCGCTCTCCCCGGAGAAGAGGGAGTTCTGCGCGTCTCTATTGCCCCCCAAACCCCCCCCCCCACGCCCCACGTCTGACCCGCCGGCGCTACCAACTTGGGTCCCGACCACCGCTGTCCCCAGAGATGAGGGAGCCCCGCGCGGTCCTAACGCTCCCCAACCCCCCCAGCGCCCCATGTGCGACCCGCAGACGCCGCCATTTTGGGTCCCGGCCACCACGAGGGGAGGAAGGGCGCCGCCATCTTGGGCCACCCCAAACCTGTACGACGCGTGGGGGCGGCCATTTTGTCCACCCCCACCGCCATCTTGTGGCCCCCCAGCCATGTGCGATGTATGGGGGCAGCCATTTTGTTCATCCCCGACGCCATCTTGGACGGCAACAACGGACCCCACTCCACTACTACAACCACGTCTCGCTTCAATTACGCTCGATCAAGCTCGGCCCCGGACACTCCAGACGACGACGACAACGGTGCTAATAAACGGCCACGAGACACCATGCCTAGTCGACTCCGGGAGCATGGAGAGCTTTATCCACCCCGACACGGTAAGACGCTGTTCCTTGACCACCTATCCCAGCGCACAAAAGATTTCCCTAGCTGCAGGATCCCACTCTGTACAGATCCAAGGTTTCTGCATAGTTACCCTAACGGTGCAGGGGAGGGAGTTCAAAAACTACAAACTACACGTCCTTCCCCAACTCTGCGCCCCCACTTTACTGGGATTAGATTTCCAGTGCAATCTACAGAGCCTTACGTTCAAATTCGGCGGCCCAATACCCCCACTCACTATCTGCGGCCTCGCAACCCTCAAGGTGCAACCCCCGTCCTTGTTTGCGAACCTCACCCCGGATTGCAAACCCGTCGCCACTAGGAGCAGATGGTACAGCGCCCAGGACCGGACCTTCATTCGGTCCGAAGTCCAGCGGCTACTAAAGGAAGGCATAATCCAGGCCAGCAATAGTCCCTGGAGAGCACAGGTGGTAGTAGTGAAGACAGGGGAGAAGCAAAGGATGGTCATAGACTATAGCCAGACCATCAACAGGTACACACAACTAGACGCGTACCCTCTCCCCCGCATATCCAACATGGTCAATCGGATTGCCCAATATAAAGTCTTCTCCACCGTGGACCTCAAGTCCGCCTACCATCAGCTCCCCATCCGCCCAAGTGACCGCAAGTACACAGCCTTCGAGGCAGACGGGCGATTATACCATTTCCTAAGGGTCCCATTTGGCGTCACAAACGGAGTCTCGGTCTTCCAATGGGAGATGGACCGAATGGTTGATCAACATGGGTTGCGGGCCACGTTCCCGTATCTCGACAATGTAACCATCTGCGGCCACGACCAGCAGGACCACGACGCCAACCTCCAAAAATTCCTCCAGACCGCCAAAGCCTTGAACCTCACGTACAACGAGGACAAGTGCGTTTTTAGCACCAACCGGCTAGCCATTCTGGGCTACGTAGTGCGCAATGGGATAATAGGCCCCGACCCCGAACGTTTGCGCGCCCTCATGGAATTTCCCCTCCTGCACTGCTCAAAAGCCCTGAAACGCTGCCTGGGGTTTTTTTCATACTACGCCCAGTGGGTCCCCCAGTACGCAGACAAGGCCCGCCCCCTAATACAGACCACGACCTTCCCTCTGTCGACAGAGGCTTGCCAGGCCTTCAGCCGCATCAAAGCGGATATCGCAAAGGCCACGATGCGCGCCATCGACGAGTCCCTCCCCTTCCAGGTCGAGAGCGACGCCTCCGACGTAGCTCTAGCGGCCACCCTTAACCAAGCGGGCAGACCCATGGCCTTTTTCTCTCGAACCCTCCACGCTTCAGAAATCTGCCACTCCTCAGTGGAAATGGAAGCCCAAGCCATAGTGGAAGCTGTGCGACATTGGAGGCATTACCTGGCCGGCAGGAGATTCACTCTCCTCACCGACCAACGGTCGGTAGCCTTCATGTTCGATAATGCACTGCGGGGCAAAATCAAAAACGACAAGATCTTAAGGTGGAGGATCGAGCTCTCCACCTTCAACTACGAGATTTTGTATCGTCCCGGAAAGCTGAACGAGCCGTCCGATGCCCTATCCCGCGGCACATGTGCCAACGCACAAATTAACCGCCTCCAAACCCTCCACGAGGACCTCTGCCACCCGGGGGTCACTCGGTTTTTCCACTTTATCAAGTCCCGCAATCTCCCATACTCTTTAGAGGAGGTCCGTACAGTCACAAGGGACTGCCACATCTGCGCGGAATGCAAACCGCATTTTTTCAGGCCGGATGGTGCGCACCTGATTAAGGCTTCCCGCCCCTTTGAACGCCTTAGTCTCGATTTCAAAGGGCCCCTCCCCTCCACCGACCGCAACACATACTTTCTTAATGTGGTGGACGAATACTCCCGCTTCCCATTCGCCATTCCCTGCTCTGACATGACCGCGGCCACAGTTATTAAAGCCCTGAACACCATCTTCACACTGTTCGGTTGCCCCGCATACGTCCACAGCGACAGGGGGTCCTCTTTCATGAGTGACGAGCTGCGCCAGTTCCTGCTCAGCAAGGGCATAGCCTCAAGCAGGACGACCAGCTACAACCCCCGGGGGAACGGGCAAGTAGAGAGGGAGAACGGCACGGTCTGGAAGACCGTCCTACTGGCCCTACGGTCCAGGGACCTCCCAGTTTCACGGTGGCAGGAGGTCCTCCCGGACGCTCTCCACTCCATCCGGTCGCTATTATGTACGAGCACTAATCAAACGCCTCATGAGCGTCTCCTTGTCTTCCCTAGGAGGTCCTCCTCTGGAACGTCGCTGCCGACCTGGCTGGCGGCCCCAGGACCCATCTTGCTCCGAAAGCATGTGCGGGCACACAAGGCGGACCCGTTGGTCGAAAGGGTTCACCTCCTGCACGCGAACCCGCAGTACGCTTACGTGGAGTACCCCGACGGCCGACAGGACACGGTCTCCCTGCGGGATCTGGCGCCCGCCGGCAACACACACACCCCCCCGACACCATTCACCCAACCCCCCCCCCTTCCTGCCACCGCCGCACCCCGCGACCGCCCCTTCCCAGGAGGAACGGTTCCCCTCCCCTCAGGCCCGACCAAGAATAAAGCCCAAGCTGAAACCGTAAGGCTCCTGGAGACGACAACACCGGTACAAGCACCACCACCACCACCGGGGCCGAGGCGATCGACACGGACGACCAGACCGCCCGACCGACTCGTGGCGTCGCTCTAAATCAATATATGGACTTTTTACAAGAACATTTTGCTTTTCTCCCGATACCTTCTGTAAATAGTTGAAACAGGACAAAATTGTACATACTGTATTGCCATGTGAATGTTTTCCTCCCAGGACCAGCCCTGTAAACCCTTACCACCATGCGAAGCATCACCCTGCCGGGTTCATTTTTGACAAGGGGTGAATGTGGTAGTATGTATTAGGGGTCATGTGGGACTGGAAGCCCTAATGTCATTGGCTGACAGATCCCGGGTCCTGGTTGGCCGTTGACCTCTCGCTCCGCCCTGAAGGCGGAGTATAAGAAGCCGGAGTCCTACCCCGCAGGCCATTCTACTATCGAGCTGCGGGGGAACAGACACGCTTAATAAAGCCTCATCGACTTCACTCTATTCGTCTCACGGAGCCTTTGTGCGCTACAGGACATTAATCGAAAAGTAAATATAATGCTCTTTCTGAGGGAATGCAGGCTACAGTGTATTGACTTAGCCATGCCTCAGTGCTTGGGTGAGTGATTTCCCTGAAGATGTGCTTCTCTTTCCTGGCAGATTGGTGGTGCTCTCCTGTAGGCCACATCCTACTGCGATGGTGGTTGCCCCTTGAAAACTTGCCCCAAAACCGAATACTGATCAAAGACTCGATACACCAGTTAGTAAGTTCAAAGGCAATGCTCATTTATTTACACACTCAGTCAAATATACTCACGCATAAAACTCTACAACCTAAACTATCACTGTTACTAAAAGCCTATACTTAGCTTCAGGTGCCCACTCAGTCAGAGGAACAATGGCCGTTGCTCGGTTCTGAGGCTGCTGGGTTGAGCTGTTTACAGGATAGCAACTAGGAGCGTCTATCTCATAGTGTGCGTTGACTTGGAACTTACTTGGTCTGGAATAGTTTTGGCAGGTATCTCCTCGCTGAGAGCCAAGGCCAAGAGAGCGGTTCTCTCTTGCGGAATCCTTTTTATACCCAAAAGGGCTTCATGTGCTTTTGGGCGGGCCTTGAACTTGGCCCCAATTAATTGGGCCGTTTCCCAATCGTTCTTATCGATTTTCCTCCAACAGAGGGGTGGGTTCCCTGGTTGCTGGACGTGCCCTAGGTGGCCATTGGTTTGCTTTGTTTTAGTCTCTTCTGGTGCCGGGGTGTCTGTCTTAGCATTGTTTACCTAAATGTTGCCTTTTGTTCCCGGGGATGGCTCATTAGTATGTAGGTGGTTCTGCAGTATCGGTCTTGTCTGAGAGCTACAGCTCTAATCAACAGACAGACCTTACACCTGCTTGCTTTTTCGGTATTGTCCAATTTTCCCTGCATTCTTTGCAAAGTGTCCATTTTGTAATCGGGACGTGGCCATCCCAGATGGCTACACTAAGCCTTTGACAAGGTCTCACTTGGGAGACTTATAAAGAAAGCAAATGCACATGGGATACAGGGTAATTTGATAAGATGGATTCAAAATTGGCTTAGCTGTAGGAGACAGAGGGTGATGACAGACGGCTGCTTACAATGTGCAGGTTAGGTGGATTGGCCAAGCTAAATTGCCCTTTAGGGTGGGGTTGCAGGAATAGGAGGGAGGACTGGGCCTTGGTAATGTAGTCTTTCATAGGGTCGGTGCAGACTCAATGGGCCAATTAGCCTCCTTCAGCCCTGTAGGGGTTCCATGACTCCAGGATTCTATGAACCCAGGACCAGACAAAAATGTAACTACTTTTTTTGTTATGATCCTCACATCATTGGTATGTGCTATGATTGAATGGCGGAGCAGACTCGATGGGCCAAATGGCCTTATTCTGCTCCTATGTCTATGGTCTTATCTGAAGATAATATCACATTGCTCCCTTCGATCCATTCACTTATAAATCAGTGTGTCTTTTCCAGAACTTAAGAGCAATTCAAATACATTTTTATTCAGATTTGTGAATCATTGCAGCATATATTGAAATCTTTGACTGACAGTCCATGCATTCTATCCTTCACTCCCACCAGCAGGATCTTCATGCTGGCAGTTATTCACTTACAGAGAGTGACTGAAAGACAGCTTGAGGATATCCCATATCATGCAAGCCTCTCACATCACTACCCAAACTCCTGATCCTATCTTTGCTACATTGCTAACTTCTATGTTGTAATAGACTTATTTAACTAGAATGAATTCAAACATACTTAAGATAAATGTAGGGACTTCCGGTGGAGGCTATGGAGGAATAAGTCGCACATTTGGTGGCTCCCGCTCTGGTCGGACGTTTGGACCTTCCCCCCCGACTTTTTTCCGGTTTTATACTGTAATTTCGAAGGCTGAGGCAATTGGGCACCGTTTTCACGTATCGGTGTATGGAGAAAAGAACCAGAAGTGCACGAAAAGGCAGAAATAAAAAGACAGGCAAGGGCTGTGCTGAAGCTGCAGCAGGAGACAGCATAGCCGATGACCGGACCCCTGGTGTGTCGGCTCAGCGATCAACGGAGCAGCTGATGCAGGTCATCCAGTACACCCAAGCAGAATTAGGACTGCCTGGACCCGATTTAAAGAGTCGATTGATTGGCTGGAGCACAGATTGGACGCCCAGGATCGGGCGATCCAGAAGGTTGAGAAGGCGCTAGCTGAGCAGGAGGAGCATCAAACTGCGGTGGAGCTGGAGGTGGGGATGTTGAGGGACCAGCAGAAAAGGCTGCTGGAGAAGGTGGAGGACCTCGAGAATAGGTCCCGTCGGCAGAAATTAAGAATTGTCGGGCTCCCGGAGGGGTCTGATGCTGGGGCATACATAGCGGATATGTTTGAGAAGCTGCTGGGGGAGGGGGCATTCTCCCGACCCTTGGAGGTGGACAGGGCGTACAGAGCGCTTGCGAGGTAGCCGCGAACGGGGGACCCTCCGAGGGCAATGGTGGGTTCCTGGACAAGGAATGTATTCTTCAGTGGGCCAAACGAATGCGGAGCTGGAAGTGGGACAACAGTATCCTGCGGGTTTACCAGGACCTGAGTGTGGAGGTGGCCAGGAAAAGGGCAGGCTTCAACCAAATTAAATCAATCTTCTTCAAGAAACAGGTGAAGTTTGGACTGCTGTATCCGGCTCGTCTCTGGGACACATATGAGGACCAGCATCATTATTTTGAGTCGCCCGAAGACGCGCTGGACTTCGCGAAAAGAAAAGGACTGGTGGTGGGCTGAGAACTTTTGAACTTTGATGCACCTTGTTGGCTTATATTGATTTTTTATTTTTACTGTTCTGTTTTTGAGTTCTGTTTAATAAGGAGGGGAAAAGTTTTTCGTTTTTGGGTTTTCTTTCTGGTGAATGTTGGCAATGCTTTTTGTTTTGATGTGCACTTTTGTGGGATGGAGACGTGCTTGTTTGGGTTTCAGTGTTTTTCTTTCAGTTGGGTGATTGTGTGGGGATTGTTAGATGAGGGAATTTGTTTGTATGAGCAGGGGGGAGGGGAGTGGGGGAACAATAGGTAGGAGACTATTTGGCGCCGGGGGCCACCAAGCTAGCTGGGTGAGCTAGCTCATGGAAGCGCAGTGGGGGGGGGGTGCATATGTTTAGTTTATTGTATGGGTTAGGTTTCAGAATAATGTTGCTAGGGGGGCAGTTGTTCTGCTGACAAGGGAGGGACTTCGGTTGAGGGACAGAGAGGAGGTCGGTGGCGGCGGGGGCTGGGGGGCAGGCCGGAGGAGATGCGTGCATGGGCTGGAGGCGGGCTCAAGAAAGGGGATGATCGGCAGGGGGTGGGGGGCACTTTGCTACCCAACTAGGCTGATCACCTGGAATGTTCGAGGGTTGAATGGGCCAGTTAAGAGGGCGCGTGTGTTCGCGCACCTGAGGGGACTGAAGGCGGACGTGGTAATGTTGCAGGAGATGCACCTTAGAGTAGTGGACCAGATTAGATTGAGGAAAGCCTGGGTCAGTCAGGTCTTCTACTCGGGGCTGGACACAAAGACTAGAGTGGTTGCGATCTTGATTTATAAGCGGGTGATATTTGAGGTGGGTAGAATAGTTTTGGATGTGGGAGGTCGATATATTATGGTTAGCGGTAAGCTGGAGGGGATGAAGGTAGTGCTGGTTAATGTGAGCTGATCTCGATCTGGGCTCACAGGGACAGGACGGACAGGGCAGAGGCGGACCGACTGGTAAAGGAGATTCTACAAGCCAACAGGAGGTATGCGGAGACTCCAGAGATAGGGCTTTTAAGGGAACGGCGGAGGCTACAGGCGGAGTTCGGCTTGTTAACCACAGAGAGGGCTTAGGAACAGCTTAGGAAGGCTAGCAGGATGCTTGCACAGCAGCTCAGAAAGAGGGAGGCAGGTAGAGAAATAGGGAAAGTTATTGACGGGGATGGGAACTTGGCTGGGGATTCGGCAGGGGTGAGTAAGGCGTTTACGGATTTCTACGGCAGGCTGTACAGGTCGGAACCCCCTACGGGACTGGAGGGAATGAGGCACTTCCTGGAGGGGCTGACTTTCCCGAAGTGAACGGGGAGCTGGTAGAGGGACTGGGGGCCCCGATCGGGTTGGAAGAGATAGTGGAGGGCTTGAAGGCCATGCAGTCGGTTAAGGCCCCGGGACCGGACGGGTACCCAGCGTAGTTCTATAAAAAGTTCTCCGGGATATTGGGACCAGTGCTGATGAAGGTGTTTAATGAGGCAAGGGAAAGAGGAGTTCTGCCCCAGACGATGTCACAGGCCACGATTTCGCTTATCCTGAAACGGGACAAGAACCCGGAGCTATGTGGGTCCTACAGGCCGATATCCCTGTTGAATGTAGACGCCAAACTGTTGGCCAATATTTTGTCCTCCAGGATTGAGGATTGTGTACCGAACGTTATTGTGGAGGATCACACAGGGTTTGTTAAGGGCAGGCAGCTGGTGGCCAATGTAAGAAGGCTGTTAAATGTGATCATGATGCCCCCGGAAAGTAGGGAGGTGGAAGTAGTGGTCGCAATGGATGCGGAAAAAGCTTTTGACCGGGTTGAACGGAATTATTTATGGGAGGTTCTGGAGCGGTTCGGCTTTGGGAGGGGCTTTATTGACTGGGTCAGGTTGCTGTACCAGGCTCCTGTGGCAAGTGTACGAACGAACAGGACGACTTCGGACTATTTTAGACTGCACCGGGGGACGAGACAGGGATGCCCCCTCTCACCACTGCTGTTTGCACTGGCTGTAGAGCCTCTGGCAATTGCTCTGAGAGCCTCCAGGGGCTGGAAGAGGCTGGTCCGGGAGTGGGAGGGAGGGTGGGGGGTGGGGGGGGGAGGGGTGGGGGGGGGGGGGGGTGGAGCCAGAGTCTCGCTTCATACGGAAGACCTGCTCCTGTATGTTTCAGATCCTATTGAGGGGATGGAAGAAATCATGGGAATTTTAGGGGAATTCGGCCGGTTCTCGGGGTATAAGCTTAATATGGGGAAGAGCGAGATGTTTGCTTGCACTCCAGGCGAGGGGTCAGGAGAGGCGACTGGGGGAACTGCCATTTAAAGTGGTAGGGGACAGTTTCAGGTACCTGGGTATCCAAGTGGCGTGAGATTGGGACCGGCTACACAAATTGAACTTGGCCCGGTTGGTGGATCAGGTGAAAGAGGATTTCCGGAGATGGGATGCACTCCCGTTGTCTCTAGCTGGGAGAGTCCAAATGGTGAAAATGATGGGGGGGTCGGCATGGGTGCGCATGGAGGCGGCATCATGTACGGGCACAAGTCTGGGGGCGCAGTACTCCACCAGCCCCGTGGTGGTGGCGGCCCTGAGAGTCTGGGGGCAATGGACGAGATATGTGGGAGCAATGGGAGCATCAGTCCTGTCCCCAATCTGAGATAATCACCGGTTTCCCCCGGGGCGTATGGATGGGGGGTTCCGAATATGGCGGAGAGCGGGGATTGAGAGGATGGGGGACTTGTTTATAGAGGGGACCTTTCGAGTATGAGGGCACTGGAGGAGAACTTTGCATTGGTGAGGGGAAACAAATTTAGATATCTGCAGGTGCGGGACTTTCTGCGTAGACAGGTATCAACCTTTCCGCTCCTACCGCTAAGGGGGCGTCAGGACAGTTTCCAGAGGGTGGGTAGGAGAAGGGAGCGTCTCAGACATTTACAAGGAACTTATGGGATCAGAGGAGACGCAGACCGAGGAGCTGAAGCGAAAGTGGGAGGAGGAGCTGGGGGGCGAGATAGAGGAGGGTCTTTGGGCGGACGCGTTGAGTAGAGTCAACGTGACCGCATCTTGTGCCAGGCTCAGCCTGATTCAATTCAAGGTCGTTCACCGGGCCCACATGATAGTGGCCTGGATGAGCAGATTCTTTGGGGTGGAATACAGGTGTGCAAAATGTGCGGGAGGACCAGCGAACCATGTCCACATGTTCTGGGCATGTCCAAAGCTTAGGGGATTTTGGCAGGGGTTTGCGGACGTCATGTCCACGGTGTTAAAAGCAAGGGTGGCACAGAGTCCAGAGGTGGCGATTTTCGGGGTGTCGCAGGATCCGGGAATCCAGGAGAAAGAGGCAGACGTTCTGGCCTTTGCTTCCCTGGTAGCCCGGAGACGGATACTATTCGCTTGGAGGGACTCAGGGCCCCCGAAGTCGGAGACCTGGCTATTGGACATGGCTAGCTTTCTCTGTTTGGAGAAAATCAAGTTCACCTTGAGAGGGTCACTGTTAGGGTTCGCCCGGAGGTGGCAGCCATTCATTTCTGGAAAATTACTCGTCAGCAGGTTGGGGAGGGGCGGGGGCAAGGTTAGCGTAGATTAGGGGGTTAATTAATGGTGGGATCTGTGGGGGAGGGAGGTAGTATTTGCAGTATGTTTATATTCTCATGTACATTGTTTATATTGCTGCTGTTACAATGCCAAAAAAAACCCTCAATAAAATGTTTATTAAAAAAAAAGATAAATGCAATGTAGATAAAATTATGAACAGTGGTATGTTCCAAACCTTGGACCACAGTGTCTTAAATACAATGTGGCAATGGAATCATTGGAAATTATTGCACAGGAAAAGACCATTCAGCCTCTTGTATCTGTACTGGTTCCTTAATAGAGCAGTCCTTTTTTTCCATAACCCTGTCTGTTCCTCATCCTCAAATATCTACCTTTCAAAATTAGATATGGAATCAGCTTCCATCAACTTTTCAAGTACAACTTTCCCAATCTTGACATCTCTAAGCTAAAAATATTCTCCTTACCTTTCTTTTGGATAAATCTCCAGATTCCAGTTATTTACACACTCGGCAGGGCGGGAATATTTTTTCATTTATCTACACTGACAGGGAACGGGATTCTCTCAGCCCAGGCCGGGCCAGAGAATCGGCGCGAGGGGTGCGAATCGCACAACTCCGCCCTGACTCCGGTCCGCCGATTCTCCGGAGAGCGGAGATTCGGCGCCATTGGCGCCGGCGAAGTCAGCTCGGCACGGGTCGGGGGCCGCTCAATGTGCCCCCCCGCCCACCCCCCCCCCCCCCCCCCCCCCCCCAGAGATTCTTGGCCCGGGCTGCTTCTTTATAAATTGAAGTGCAGTCCATCTGAAAGGCCTAAGTCACAGCAACTGTCTAGGCATGCAAGATATAACAGCAAAGAATAACAGAAAATAAAGGGAATACACATGAGAAACCAGGCTTAACAGGAGGATCCTTACACAATCCTCTCATCATCTTAAACACAACTTAGGTTGCCTGTTAATTTGCTCTGTTCCAAGGAACACAATCCTAACTTTTCCAACCTGTGGTGATAATTCAAGTTCCCAGTCCCTTCGAACATTTTGGTAACCCTCCCTTGTACCTTTTCCCGATCCCTCACATCTTTTTGAAGTATGGTGCCCAGAAACACCCACAATATTCCAGCTGAGGTCTAACTGGTGATTTATTAAGTTCAAGCATGACTTCTTTGATATTATATCCTATGCCTTTGGCCACTTGCTCTGGGATTTTTAGGGAATGCAAAAAACTGATTTAGTTTTGTCTTCTGGGATTTCTCACATGTTTAAAGATGAGTCACTTTGTCTATTCCCGAGTCTTCTAAACATTTCATTTGTTGGGTGACTATTTTATGTGGGCCTTTGACTTCATTGTTTTTCATCTTATTTATTGCTGTTCTTATTTTGTATTTCATGATCTTTGGACTATCCATGTTCTTTCTTAATTGTTGGTTTTTCTTCTTGTCTGTTGCCCTCAAATTAGTCTTCTATGTTCAGTACATTTTGCAAGCTTTTTGATGATAATTTCCCCATGTTTCCCCAATGATTAGTGAAACAATTGCGAGAGAAATTGAGGCTGAAGAGTTGTATTTTTGAGGTGAATAATGAAGATATCGTGGACAAGTCAGACTATCAATGTAGAGGTGCTAGAAGAATCTGATACCAAAAGAACTCTGCTGTCCAAGCTGCCAGTAAAGCACAGGTAGTTTTAGATGAACTACATTTGTATTGATAAATATCAGAAATAAGTATAAGACCATAAGATATATGTGCAGAATTAGGCCGATCGAGTCTGCTCCGCCATTCAATCATGACTGATTTTGTTTCTCATTCCCATTCTCCTGCCTTCTCTCCATAACCCCTGATCCCCTTATTAATCAAGACCCTATCTATCTTTGTTTTAAAGGCACACAGTGATTTGGCCTCCACAACCTTCTGCGGCAACATTCTACAGATTCACCTCGGTCTGCCTGAAGGAATTCCTCCTCATTTCAGTTTTAAAGGATTGTCACTTCAGTCCGAGGCTGTGCCCTCAGGTTCTAGTTTTTCCTACTCGTGGAAACATCCTCTCCACATCCACTCTATCCAGGCCTCTCAGTATAGAATAAGTTTCAATAAAATCTCCCCTCATCCTTCTAAACTCCAACGGCTACAGACCCAAAGTCCTCAACCTCTTGTCATAAGACAAACTCTTCACTCCAGGGATCATTCTTGTGAATCTCCTCTGGAGCTTTTCCAAGGCCAGCACATCCTTCCTTAGATATGGGGCCCAAAACTGATCACAATACTCCAAATGGGGTATGACCAGAGCCTTATACAGCCCAGAAGTGCATCCCTGTTCTTGTATTCTAGCTCTCACGACATGAATGCTAACATTGTATTTGCCTTCTTAACTGCCGACTGAACCTACACGTTAACCTTAAGAGAATCTTGATCTAGGACTCCGAAGTCCCTTTGTGCTTCTGATTTCCTAAGCCTTTTCCCGTTTAGAAAATAGTCTATGCCTCCATTCTTCCTACCAAATTGCATAACCTCACACTTTTCCACATTGTGTTCCATCTGCCAATTCTTTGCCCACTCTCCTAGCTTGTCCAAGTTCTTCTGCAGTAACCCCACAGCCCCCGCGCCCCCCACCCGCTTCCTCAATACTACCTGTCCCTCTGCAAATCTTTGTATCATCTGCAAACTTCGTAAACGTGCCCTCAGTTCCTCCTTCCAGATCGTTAATGTTACTTGTGAAAAGTTATGGTCCTAACACCGACCCCTGAGGCACACCACTAGTCACCGGCTGCCATCCAGAAAAAGACCCTTTTATGTATTTAAGTTGGTTTACTTTAGTGTTTCTTGAGAACTCTAGTTCAATTCATGTTAGACAAAAGTGTTTGCCTGTGTGGGGGTTTGGACAATTCAAACTGTGTTTCTATTGTAAGCGTTTACAACTTGAAAGTAAACAAGTTTGGAGAAGGAAAGAGATGTTGCTTTGCAACCAGGGCACCTTTAGGGAAAATAACTGGAAGCCAGAGGGATTGAAGCTTTACTACTAGAGAAGGAACATCTCTCTCAGCTGTTAGAAGAAGAGCCATATCATGGAGTAAGGGGCAAAGAAGGCTAGTGCCAGAAACTTAAACAACAGCTAGTTAAGGACACTAGAGAAACAAAGAGAAGTTTCCAATACATCTTGAATAATAGGGGTATCACGGGTTATGCGGAGAAGGCAAGACAATGGGGATGAAAAACATCAGCTATGATTGAATGGTGGAGCAGACTCGATGGGCTGAATGGCCTAATTCTGCTCCTATGTCTTATGGTCTTATCTGAAGTTAAAGAAACAAAGAGAAACCTGGAACTACAACTGTTCAGTGAGGACAGACAGAGCTGAGAAGGATTTTTATTTATATAAATTTAGAGTACCCAATTAATTTTTTCCAATTAAGGGGTAATTTAACATGTCCAATTCACCTACCTTGCACATCTTTGTGTTGTGGGGCGAAACCCACACAAACACAGTGTTGCCCTTTTATCCTTTATGTGAACCACAAGCTGTTTCTTATATTGACCAAATGACCACACAACCAGTATGTTAGCTCAAAAACACAGTTTATTAATTTCACAAGACTTGTATCTCTGTGTAATGATATACGTGGCTCCGTACTAAACTACACCTAACAACTAAGATGACCTTTATTTAACTTCGAGTGACTGGCACGGTGCCTTTATCCGGGTCCACTCGGTCGGTTGGAAGTTGTTGGATTCGTCTCAGCTGGGCCGCGGGTCCTTGAACTTGGTTGTTCTGCGACAGTTGGTCGCGCATAGGCTGGTCCTAAAACAGACCGATCTTTAGTGCGCAGGGATTTTTATCCTTCGTCTCTTTCGCGCCCTTTTGGGCGGTCCTTACTCCAGGTCCAATGGATCGATTGGGTTTCGATCACCCTCATCGATTGTAGCCAATTAGGGGGGGGGGATACCTCGATGGCTGGGCAGGTCCTAGCTATCATCGTCCCAGGCACGTAGGCCTTTCCAAATAAGGGGGATGCTATCGTTGATAGTCCTTAATGCAAATGCAATTGTCTTGGGGAAAATGGTAATTGATTCTCAATGGATACAAGTTTCAGCTAAGTCTGGTTTCTTTGCACAATACAAAGAGGTTGTGTTCCTGTCTGTGTCCCAAATTGACCACAATTCCCATGGTCCTTTGCAGGTTGCCATTTTACATGGCTACATTCCGTCCTCTTGATCCTGAACGCAAAGCATGGTGGATCACAGTCTTGATCCCGTAGTCTACCTTATCAAGCCGGCCACTGGTCAGTGAGTTCAGGTCCTACTCTGTTCTAGACTTCATTTTGCAATTTTACCTAATACCTTATCACATACATTCATTAAAACAATTCACTACAACTGGCTATTTTATATCCAAATAAAATTCATACAAATTAATTAAAATTTAAATTCATGCTAAACGGTTGGTTGCTAACTAAACTTTCTAAACTACACTCATGCTGCTGTTTTTACATAAAGAACTTATCTACAACACAAAATCTACAAAACTTAAACAGCAGCACCACGTTCTTTCTTCTTATCACATTTCATCAGTACAGAGGCACAAAGGGTCCATTTAGCAGCGGTTATCACAGTTTTTTTTGTAAGTTGTACATTCTTAGTAGAGCTCTATTGGATTCCAAAGAGGGGGGTTCGAACAATGTAGATAGGGGGCCGGGTGTCTTTTGCCTTCCATTTACGGAGTTTGAATGTGAGGACTGCACTATAGGTTACTGCAATCAGGAGAGGGTCTCTATTATGAGTGGGTTCCATTTTGCAATGCCTTCCCACCAGGTGGGGGTTTCGGTCTCTATCTCTAACAGTTGTTGTGTGGTATCCTGACTGGAGGTGGTCTGTGGGATGGTGTCGCTCAGGGCTGGCTTAGGTCCTACTCTAATTGCCAAATTACCTTTAGTGGGTGTCCCGGGGCAATTTTGTCCGATTCTTATTGTGTTCCCTGCAATTTTATTTAAACATCCAATTTCAGGGCACCCTTCATTAGTAAGTTCCCACCAATCTTCTGTTCCGGTTATGGTAATGTAACATTCTGATGTGGGCCCGTTGGGCTTTCTGTAAATTGCCCGTTAGTTATTGCACCCGAATATGACGCTTGTGTTCTTACTCACCCATAGGGTGCCACTCTCACATTCCCCTGCATCTGGGGGACGGTACCACAGACCGCCGGGCTGTGGAAAGTCTTGGATATCTTGTGCTCGGAGTTCGGTAAGTGAGGCAATTATCCATACGAAGATCATGGGTGCTGGGTTCATCCTGCGGTGTCTGGTTTCTGTGTAATCCTAGGGAATCAAGCATAGTATCATGTCAGTATCATTGGTTAATATCTGTGTGTGTTAGTCTCTCTCTCTTAGTTCCAATTTCCCTTTATGATTGTCACCATGTGTGACTCCCCCATTTTGTTTTAAAAGAAAATTTGGAGAGGTGTCTCAATTCCAGTATTCAAGTGTCTCACAGCTTGTGTGGGCGATGCGAGGAGTGGGAGGATGCTTTCTTTGACCATTCTCCATCTTTACTAGCAGCCATGGGAGGTTGAGGCTTTGCTTAACAAGCCGAATTTCAGGGCGGCCAGTTTTATAGAGTTTCGTTCCAGGGGCTCAGAGGTAGCAGCAGTGATCAGCAACCATTGTGTTTTAAGGATAAATAGCATTTGGAAGTGACACGAAGGGGTCTGAAAGAATAGTGGAAGAAACAAGGGTTTAGATTTGGAGTGGAAAGGAAGATTCAAGACCTGCCCAAAGCAGCAAAGAGTGTAGTAAACCATTCCAGGGAGCATGATGAGAAACGTGGGGTGCGTGTGGGCCGCTGCGGGAGAAGAATGGGTGGGATCCCCGGGTAGGGCGGGGATTAGTGCCGTGACTCCACTTCCCGAGCGTGATTGACTGGATAATTTTGGAGCCCTCAGGTAGGGCGGGGATCAGTGCAGTGACACCCTACCTGGGTGACCAGGATGAACAGGAAGAATTTGTAGTCGTATTGTAGTGCATTCAACTGCCATTGGTCAGTAGACAGTTCAATCAGAATAGTAGTTATGACTGTATAACCGAGTGTCAGGCCGACAGATTAAAACCATGTTTTGGAGAGAAGAGGAGGTTAAAACAAGAAGACAGGCAGGCTCCATCAGAAATCTGGACACCTTAATTCTTAGGTAGTGTCCGTTTCTCATCATCTGGACACCTCAAATATTTACGTGCATCAGTTCCGTTAAATCATTTCCTTGAAGGGGCTCATCGCTTAAATCATCACCTTCTCCTGTTTGCCAGACTCATGTCTGCAGATTCCGGGTGGCAGCCGCGTAGGCCTGTGGGTGGTCCAATTCGTCATGTCTTACCAACCTGTAGGAATTGGCACGGTGCCAAAAAGGAGTATCGGGGTTGTCGTGTGACGGAGGGTAGTTGGGAACTGGCGTACTGGAAGTGGAAGCAATGCTGCTGGGAGTGGGCTTAGGAAAAGTCGTTGGGCGGGGATGGTTGTACAAGGGGTCGGAAAAATCAAAGGTGTCGTTCCAGGGGCTAGGGTGGCTGATGGTGGGGAGGTTGCTAGGGATGGTAGTTAAATCTGGGAGGCTCTCATCAGAGTCAGGTTCGAGGTTGAAACCTGTGATTATGGGCAGAGTTGAGGGGAGAGTGTCATCCGGAGGGGGGGAGGGTTGGAATGTGCGTCAGGTTGAGTCGTCAGGGGGCAGTGCGTTATCCTCTCCCATTACCAAGGCTAAGTGGTGGGCGTGGCTACATTGTGATCCGTAGAGTTTGAGTTGGTTGATGTGGAACCAACCAGTCTTACCGTTGGGGTACTATCTTGTACACAGAGGGGCTTACTTTGTCAGAGATGGTGTAGGAGCCTTCGAATTTAGGGGCTAGGAAGGAACTGGGGTTGTACGACAAGATCATAACTTGCTGGCCGACTGTATACTCTATAGAGTGAGTCTTTTTGACAAAGCTGGCTTTACTCTGCTTTTTCCTACCGCCTAGTCGGGCAGCAGCAGCCAGTTGTGCCACTTTCATGTTTTCTGTGACCTGTTGGACTGCTTTTTCGTGGGTGAGAGCGGTTTCTGCGGGATTTGCCAAATCGAGCCCAATAAATATTCAATGCCTTTCATGGGTCTCCCTGTCATAAGGGTGTGGGGGGTGAAACCGGTGGAACTAGAAACTGTGTTCCTGATAATCATGAGAGCAAAGGGTAGTACTGTGTCCCAAGTGGAATTGTTCTGTTGTACCGTTTTCCTAATGGTTGTTTTTAAAGTGCGGTTCATGCGCTCTACTATGCCACTGGACTGGGGGTGGTAAGCCATGAGGAATTTCTGCTTTATACCCAAAATGATCATAACGTTTTTGCATTACTTTGCCGGTGAAGTGGGAACCTTGATCTGACTCAATGCTGCATGGAAGACCCCAGCGCGTAAATATCTGATGGGTCAAAATTTAAGCGGTGGCCTTTGCTGTGTTTGAACGTGTGGGGAATGGCAAACGTGTTTAAACTGGCAATCCCGATCAAGGGGAATGGACCAAAAACCATTGCTGATATCCAGCACGGTGAAATACTTTGCTTGCACTCCCTGCTTAAGCATAGTTGTGGGACTCGTGGAAACGGTGAGGGCTGTCAAAGGGGTAACTTTGTTTAGTTCGCGGTAGTCAATGGTGAGGCGCGATGAACCGTCTGGTTTATTTACAGGCCAAATCGGGGCATTATTAGTGGGAGCTACGGGTCGAATCACTCCTTGTTTTAACAGATTGTTAGTTACCTTTAAAGTTTCGCCCTCAGCCTGCTGTGGAAATCCATACTGTTTCTGTGATTTGGGGTCGGGACCTGAGATCATAATTGTACCTGGAACGTTCCCGCAGTCGTGCTTGGGTTGGGCAAACGCACCTTTGTGTGTGGCTAATACCCGCCTAATGGTGTCGCCTGTGCTAATTGCCAAAGGGTTAAACCAATTGTCCCCGACTGAGCAAATCCTGTTTTCGTAATCTCCTACTGAGAGCGTGGCGGGTGCTCGCGCTGTCTTGGACATTCTCCAGACACACCTTTTTACAGGGTCGAAGGAGAGGTTATGGGAGTTCATAAAGTCTACGCTTTGGATGTGTTCTGCAGTCGGGGGTAGGTCTACTAGAATCACTTGGTGGGTAGTGGCTATGTTTCCTATTTGGACGGTTGTAGGGGCTGTGATGTATCCCTCTTGCATGTGGCCTGTGAATCCACTGAGTGTGATGGTATCTGTGGTGGACCAGGGTGTTTTTCGGAATAGGTTTGCGGAGTTTAGTGTGGTTCGGGATCCTCTTGTGTGGCAAAGAAAATCAATTGCTTGTCCCCGGACTGTGCCTGTGACTACCGGTCTTCCGACGTTATCCCAGCGCGTGACACAGACCCATGTTGGAGACTCTGGACACCGTCAATCTAGGGAGTTATAAGCGTGGTTATCTTATCAGGCGTTTACGTTATGCATGGGGCGATCGTTGCCTTCTAGATGTCGCGGCTGGCGATCGTGGTCTGGCCTATTGTTTCTGGGCGGGGGATTGGGTTGTTGGGGTCGTCGGTGGTGTGGGGGATTTTGTCTGCAATCGCGGGCGAAATGTCCTACTTGTCCACAATTGTAATGTGAACCTCGTGGTGCGTGGGCTGGGGCTTAAGCTCTGGGGTACTGTTCTTGGGGGTAATGTTCCTCTCTTCTGCCCTCATTTATCCATGCGGGTTTCTGGCTACTTCTGACTGGGTACATTGTGGCTTCTAATCCATTCTGGTCCATCTGATCCTGAAGTGACTGTTCCTATGCCCTGGATAGGCGTCTAAGTACCCAAATCGCATTATGTGTGGTATCTGCCAGGTCATAATTTGCTCAAGCCCTTTTACCTGCTTCCATGGCATGTGAAATTAATGTGCGGGACCATTTAGTGGTTTCTTCCTCATCTAGGTGAGCGCGGTCTAAGTTTCCATATACGGCCTTGAAATGTATCCAGAGGGCGACCGACAAAGGCGATCGGATGTTCCCCTTTCTTTTGCCTGCATTTGTTCAAACTCTCTACCGGATCCCCTTTGTTGTATCTGATAGCATCTAATATTGTGGCCTTCATTTCCTCTAGGGTTCCTCCTCCTACGTTTTGGGGTTCTGGCAAAGCCAATCGTACCGACTGGCTGAGACTCATTACAATCAATTTTACTTCCTCCCTCTCATCTAATCCGTACATGACCTTTTGCTGGCGCACCTCCTCGAAGAAGCTATGTGGGTCTGCGGTGGGCTGAAATAGAGTAATTTCACCGCATGCGTCCCTTAACTGGGTTACCGAAAGTGGGGTGGTGTAGGTGATATCTGGACCTGCTTGGTCTCTAATCCTTCTCTCTGTGGTTATCGGATTTGTGGGAGCTGTGGGGTTGGTGCAACCTGTGCAGCTGGTGCCTTTCTTTTTGGGATGCGTGGTGGCTGCTTTTGATTTTCCGTTCCATTAACCTACATTTGTGCACTTTCACTTAACTCTTCCCAATCTGCCATCTCTTCCTCATCTGTCTTATCTGTCCCGAAGGTATACATAAAACCATTCTGAACTGAAAGTAACGACTAGAGCTTACCTATCTTCCGCTGGCATTTAACATGGTCAACGGTGCTCTGCCTTTGTTCTTTAGTGGACTGGTGGAACGCTCTTAAAGCTGCCTGTAAATTGGCGCATTTCTTTGTTAATTGGGTGACCTGGTGTTCAGTCTCCTCTCTTATCAAGAGTACGCGCTGTGTGTCTTGATAGGCCTTGTCGTACAGGGTTTGGAATCTGCTAAGGTGTTCTATGCAAGACTGGTGGGCGCGTTTAACATCGGTGATTTCCCTGTCTTTGGCGGCTAACCTCTCCCGGAGTTCCTCAATAATGTTCTCACTTTCTTTACTGTTTCCCTCATTCTCTTCCTCCTTCTCTACTAGTCTGCGGAGCGTCTCGACGACCTCCTCGGTGCCTCGCAACTGTGCCAAGCAGCACACTATTGCCATTGGCTTCCTGAACTTAACTGCATTTTTCTTATGTACCTTACATAAATCCTCCCACCAAGTTTGTCCTATCTTTCCTGAACCTGACTCGGTATTTGCACAAAAATCCGACCAAAGGGCCCATCCTTTCCCCTTTAAATACTTTCTCTACACATCCGCCCATATGGGGCACTGCTCTGATTTGTCGACTACTGCGACCTCGGGTTGCTGCTGTGGATTTATCATCTTCTCTATCATCTGCGCTGCCATCTCTTCTCTACTTCAAATTTGGAACAGGGGGGAATAAGGAGTCGATCGAACAACGGGTATGGCTTACGGCTATATTCCGGTTCACAATCCCTCTAGATTTGCATGCAAGTCTGATGAGTTTACCTTACCCTTCCCTGTTAGTTACGCATGTGGTTAGTGCACACTTCCGAAATTCGGTTATTTGGTCGATATGAAACTTACTCTTGTGGTTCGTTCTCTTTCCCCAATTTAATTCAAAGTTGTGGGATCCCTCGGAGTAACAGAGTCACTTCTAATCGGGGTCCCACCAGGGTCGCCAATAAATGTTGCCCTTTTACCCTTTATGTGAACCACAAGCTGTTTCTTATATTGACCAAATGACCATACAACCAATATGTTAGCTCAAAAACACAGTTTATTAATAACACAAGACTTGTATCTCTATGCAATAATACACTTGGCTCCGTACTAAACTACACCTAACAATTTAGATGACCTTTACTTAACTTCGAGTGACCGGCACTGTGCGAGATAAGGCCTTTATCAAGGTCCACGTGGTCGGTTGGAAGTTGTTGGGTTCGTCTCAGCTGGGCTCGTCCTTCAGGATTGTCGTGGGTCCTTGAACTTGGTTGCTCCGCTACAGTTGGTCGCGGACAGGCCGGTCCCAAGAGACCGATCTCTAGTGTGCTGGGCGTTTTATCCTTCGTCTGTTTCGCGCCCTTTTGGGTCGTCCCTACTCCAGGCCCAATGGATCGATAGTGTTTCGATCGCCCTCATCGATCTTAGCCAATTAGAGGGCGGATACCTCGATGGCTGGGCGGGTCCTAGCTATCATTGTCCCAGGCACATAGGCCTTTCCAAATAAGGGGGGGTGGCGCCGGTTAGTCTGCTATCGTTGATGGTCCTTAATGCGAATGCTATTGTCTTGGGGAAAATGGTAATTGATTCTCAATGGATGCAAGTTTCAGCCAAGTCTGGTTTCTTTGCACAATACACAGAGGCTGTGTACCTGTCTGTGTCCCAAATTGACCACAATTCCCATGGTCCTTTGCAGGTGGCCATTTTACATGGCTACAACAGGGAGAATGTGCAAACTCCTCACAGCCAATGACCCAGAGCTGGGATCGAACCTGGGACCTCAGCGCTATGAGACTGCAGTGCTAACCACTGTGCCACCGTGCTGTCCAGCTGAGAAGGATTTGGCTAGTGAAAAACCAGCAGTAGTTCTAAGGTTTGTGATGTCTTACTACAATTTGTGAGATATTTATTTAAATAGTTGTGGAGCAATTGGTGACAGGGGGCGTCATTCTCCGACCCCCCGCCGGGTCGGAGAATGGCCGTTGGCCGCCGTGAATCCCGCCCCCGCCCCCGCCGAAGTCTCCGCTCCCGGAGATTGGGCGGGGGCGGGAATCCAGCCGCGCCGGTTGGCGGGACCCCCCGCTGGATTCTCCGGCCCGGATGGGCCGAAGTCCCGCCCAGGAATTGCCTGTCCCGCCGACGTAAATCAAAGCTGGTATTTACCGGCGGGACCAGGCAGCGTGGGCGGGCTCCGGGGTCCTGGGGGGGGGCGCGGGGCGATCTGACCCCGGGGGGTGCCCCCACGGTGGCCTGGCCCGCGATCGGGGCCCACCGATCCGCGGGCGGGCCTGTGCCGTGGGGGCACTCTTTCCCTTCCGCCTCCGCTACGGCCTCCACCATGGCGGAGGCGGAAGAGACTCTCCCCACTGCGCATGCGCGGGAAACTTTCAGCGGCCGCTGACGCTCCCGCGCATGCGCGGGGAAACTGACAGCGGCCGCTGACGCTCCCGCGCATGCGCCGCATTTCCGCGCCAGCTGGCGGGGCAACAAACGCCATTTCCGCCAGCTGGCGGGGCGGAAATCCCTCCGGCGTCGGCCTAGCCCCTCAATGTTGGGGCTAGGCCGCCAAAGATGCGGAGACTTCCGCACCTTTTTGCCGGCGCGATGCCCGTCTGATTTGCGCCAGCTTTGGCGCCAGTCGGCGGGCATCCCGCCGTTGGGGGAGAATTTCGCCCAGGATCTCAGAGTTTGTGTAAAAAGTCTCAAAACAAAGGAATCCTGAAAGGAAAGTTGGACAACCTGAAGGTGGATCCTTGATTAAACAGTGGAGAGGAAGCTTTGTTTGAAAGGTTAGTTGGAAAACCTGGAGGCAAATGCTTGATAAAAACAGCTGATGTAAGCATTCATTGAAGGAAGATTTTAAAGCCTGTCTTTTTGAGAGTGGTGTTTGGGAATACTCATGTGACAATCATATGGGGGGAATTGGAGGAGAAATCCATGGAAGATGAGTGACATCTGCCATTTGGTTTCAGAGTGGAGTGCTATCGTTGAAATCTGGGTACATTTCTGAAAATAAGTTGGAGTGAAGGAGCATTGTATCATAGTCAAATTTTTCATGTTTAATAAAGTATTTTGTTGTTACAAGCTAATTGACATTCATGTGACTCGGTTCCTCCACATTTTCTTAAAAACGTAAAACATTATAGTCTTTTGAGCCGGGATTCAAATAAGGGACCTTCCCGTCCAGTACAAAGACAAACAAAGAAAAGCACAGCACAGGAACAGGTCCTTCGACCCTCTAAGCCGGCGCCGACCAAGTAGTCACACCAACTGGGATCATAACAAATCTCAGGAAGAGATTGATGGAATTTCATGGGTACGTAATAAGAAATGTGATTCAGAAAGTCTGATGCTGATGGGAAAGATCGATGGTAAACGAGATTGAAGTAGCTAAATAGCGGTCTTTTGAAAGAGCCTCACCAACTGGATGAATGTCCCACCAAGGAAGATGATTCACACCTTTCGGACAAGATTAACATGGAGGTCCATGGTCGCCAATTCTCTATATTACAATGACCCTTACAATAACATCACAGGCCCTACCCTCACAATGACCCCACCATTGGCTCCAGCCTTAAAATGACCATACCATTGGCCCCACCCTTACAATGACTCAACTCTGGCCTTACAATGAGTCATCACTGACCCCACCCTCGTAAAAACCCCACCACTGGCCCTGTCCTTACAATGACCCATCACTGTCCCCACTCTCGTAAAGACCCCACCACAGGCCCCACCCTCAGAATGACTCCATCACACTGGCCCCGCCCCGCCAGTTCCCTCCCGTTGCGTTGGTCGCTTGGCCGGAAGTGACGCAGAAGTTGAGCGCGAAGGTGAAAGGTGAGATCCGGTGGCGGTGGAAAGCGAGCGAAGGGGCGGCCGAGGATGAACAGCCGTTTACAGGAGATCAGAGAGCGGCAGAAACTGCGCCGGCAGCTGTTAGCCCAGCAGGTGAGAGGGCGGTAGCGGCGGGTGTGCCATTCACATTCTCTCCCCCGTCACTGAGCAGCCGCAGGAGGCCGGTCCTGGGACTGGTTGTCTCCTGCTGGAGGGCAATAACGAACCCAGTGTCTGCCTCTGATCTGTGGTATTTGTCGGGCCTCTGGTTTTACCAGCCGCTCCTGCTGTGTAGTGACATGTTCAGGGCAGTGAATTCATGCATTTTGAATGGTTTGTGAACCAGTTTCTAGTTGAAATGCAACAACTTTAAATTTCCCCTCATCAGGCTGCAAGACTGCCCATGTCACAGAATCCCCACCGTGCAGAAGGAGGACATTTGGCCCATCGTGTCTGCACCAACCCTGCGAAAGACCACCCTACCTAAGCCCAATCCCCCGCTTTATTCCTCCAATCCTACCCCGGAGCATGCAGAGAAAACCCATACAGGTACGGGGAGAATGTGCAAACTTCACACAGACAGAGGCTGGAATTGAACCCGGGTCCCTGGTGCTGTGAGGCAGCAATGCTAGCAACCATGCCGCCCATCATTTGTGCCGTTACACAAAGCTTCCAACTGTGGTTTTGAAAGCTCAGCCAGCCTCTGCTCATCATGTTAACAGAGCACATAATATTAATTCTATGTATAATATTAAAACAAGGTTCAGCCATTGCTGTCCACCAATTGCCTAAAATCTGTTTCGGCAGCACAGAGAAATGCATGGACCACAGACAGATCTGACTGTTGAGCAGGTCTAAAGCAATCTTACACTGTACTCTAATTGTTAAAACTTTTCTTGACCGTTTAGTAACCAAAGAAATTTATGCAAAGGAAGAACAATGAAGGATCTATCTTATTTGTTATGTTTCAGTTTATGTCACCTGAGTTTTGCCCTTGGGGCTATTGGAAAGGTTTGTTGCATGTTTTCAAACAACAACAGCATTTGTTTGGTAGACTAATATTCCACTG
The DNA here is from genome assembly GCF_047496885.1 of Scyliorhinus torazame. NCBI lineage: Eukaryota > Metazoa > Chordata > Chondrichthyes > Carcharhiniformes > Scyliorhinidae > Scyliorhinus > Scyliorhinus torazame. The sequence continues at coordinate 125,800,647 of NC_092709.1, forward strand.
CCTCTATGAGTCATGTTATTTTTTCACATAGTGTTAGATTGTCAGAAATATTAAATATTGGGGCATGGGAAGAGGACCATTGTATTCAACACTTGCCACATGTTCTCTTCTCCAGCCATTTACTCCATCCCAGCTTGCAAATGTATGAGGCTGAACGGGACTGCTAAATTAATGACTGAGCTTTGAACCCCACATCCTCTTCATCACCTACTTCCACCTCCGTAATATTGCTGATCCCTGCTCATGTCAGGGTGCAATTCAACCCCTATCCATGCTCATGTTATTTTTCTTTGTATATGTTCATGGGAAGTGGGCACCATTGGCTGGGGAGCATTTAATGCACATCATTGTCCATGAGAAGGTGGTGCTATAGAATCTCTACAGTGCAGAACGAGGTTATTCGGCCCATCGAGTCTGTACTGCCCCTTGGAAACAGTACTCTACCTAGACCCAAGCCCCAACACTGTTCCCGTAACCCCCACCTAACCTTTTGGACACTAAGGGTCAATTTAGCATGGCCAATCCACCTAACCTGCATATCTTTCGACTGTGGGAAGAAACCGGAGCACCCAGAGCAAACGCACGCGGACACTGGGAGAAAGTGCAAACTCCACACAGACAGTCACCCGAGGCCGGAATTGAACCCGGGTCCCTGTCGCTGTGAGGCAGCAGTGCTAACCACTGTGCCACTGCGTGTTGTGCTTCGTTCTTGGACCGCTGCAGTCTATGTAGTATAGGTACACCCACAGCGCTATTGTTTCTTTGATTTTGACCCAATGACAATGAAAGAATGGCAATATAGGCACTAGTCAGGGTGGTGTGTGATTGAGGGGAACTTGTAGTTTGTTGTGTTCCCATGCATCTAGGTGTCAGATGTTGCATGCTTGGAAGGTGCTGTCGTAGGAGTCTTGGTGCGTTGCTACTGTGGTTCATGTAGATGGTACTCACTGCTGCTACAATGTGCCAATAGCGGTGGCTGTGAATGACGAGGGTGCCAATCAAGCGGGCTGCTTTAGCTTGGATGGTGTCCAGCTTGAGTGTTATTGGAGCTACATTAATTCAAGCAAGTAGAGAATATTCCATCACACTCCTGACTTGTGCCGTGTAAATGGTGAATAGGCTTTTGGGGGTCAGGAGATGAGTTGCTCGCCGCAGGTTTCCCAGCCTCTGACCTGCTCTTGTAGCCATAGTATTTGTGGCTGGTCCAGTTCAGTTTTTGGTCAACACAACTCCCTGGATGTTGATTATGGGGGCTTCAGCAATGGCATTGTCATTGAATGTCTAGAGGCGATGGTTGAATTATCTCTTATTAGAGATAGTCACTGCTTGGCACTTGTGTGGTGAGAATGTTACTTTCCACTTATCAACCCAAGCCTGAATGTTGTCCATGGACATGGGCTTCTTCAGTATCTAGGAGTCACAAATGATGCTGAACATTGTCCAATCATCAGTGAACGTCCCAACTTCTGACGTTATGGTGGGGGGATGGTCATTGATGAAGAAGCTGAAGATGGTTGGGCCAAGGACACTACCCTGAGGAACGCCAGTAGTGATGCCCTGAGATATAGAATCATCATAGAATTTACAGTGCAGAAGGACGGCATTCGGCTCATCGAGTCTGCACCGGATGGAAAGGGCACCCTACCCAAGCCCACACATCCACCCTATCCCCATAACCCAATAACACCACCCAACCTTTTTTTTGGACACCTAAGGGTAATTTAGCAAGGCCAGTCCACCTAACCTGCACATCTTTGGACTGTGGGAGGAAACCGGAGCACCCGGAGGAAACCCATGCACACACTGGGAGAACGTGCAGATTCCGCACAGACGGTGACCCAAGCCGAGAATCGAACCTGGGACCCTGGAGCTGTGAAGCAACCGTGCTAACCACTATGCTACCATGCTGCCCTGAAATGATGGACCTCCAACAACCACAAGGATCTTCCTTTGTCCCAGGTATGACTCCAACCAGTTGAGAGATTTCCCCCTGATTCCCATTGACTCCAGTTTTGCTAGGACTTCTTGTTGCCAAGGTAGGTCAAATGCTACCTTGATGTCAAGTACAGCTTGAGTTTAGCTCTTTTGTCATGTTTGGACCAAGACTGCAATGAGGTTAGCAGCTGGGTAGCACTGGCAGAACCCAACTGAAATTCAGGTAATTGTTGAGTAAGTGCCACTTGATAGCACTGACAACATCACTTTGCTGATGATTGAGAGACTACTGATGGGGCGGTAATTGGCTGGGTTGAATTTGTCCTGCTTTTTGTGGGCAGGACATACCTGGGCAATTTTCTGCATTGCTGGGTGGATGCCAGATAGATGCCAGTGCTGTATCTGTACTGAAACATCTTGGCTTGGGGAATGGCTAGTTCTGGAGCACAAGTCTTCAGTACTGGCTGGAATGTTGTCAGACACTGTAGCCTTTGTGGTATCTATTGCCTTCAGTTATTTCTTGATATCAAGTGGAGTGAATCGTATTGGCTGAAGACAGGCATTGATGATGCAGGGACTTTTGAGGAGGCCAATATGGATCAATCACTTGGCACTTCTGGCTGAAGGTGGCTGCAAATGCTTTGGCCTTGTCTTTTGCACTTGTGCTTGGTTCCCCCATCATTGAGAATGGGGATATTTGTGGAGCCTCGTCCTCCTGTTAACTGTTTAAATATCCACACAATTCATGACTGGATGCAGCAGGAATGCAGAGCTTAGATCTGCTTCATTGATTGTGGAATTGCTTAGCACTGTTATTTGAATGTTGCTTCCGCTGTTTGGCACACAAATAGTCATGAGTTTTAGCTTCACCAGGTTGACACCTCATTTTTAGGTATGCCTGGTACTGCTCCTAGTATGCCCTTCTGCATTCTTCATTTAACCAGGCTTGGTGGTAACTAAAGTGTGGAGGATATGCTGGACCATAAGGTTGTATACAATTCTGCTGCTGCTGATGGCGCACAGCCATCATGGGCCTCATGGTTGCCCAGTTTTGAGTTGGCAGATCTATTTGAAGTCTATCCCATTTACCACCGTGACGGTGCCACCCAACTCAATGGAAGGTGACCTCAATGTGCCAATGTGACTTTGTCACCACAAGGTCTGCTGTTATGGACTGATACATCTGCAACAGGTCAATTGGTGAAGGTGAGTTCAAGTAGGTTCTTGCCTTATTGGTTCCCTCACCACCTGACACAGACTCAGTCTAGCAGCTATGTCCTTTAGGACTTAGCCAGCTCGATCTGTGGCGGCACTACCAAACCACCCTTGAATTAATATTAATGGATTACTTGCTCTGCACTGTTTTACGCCAAAGATTTCATGCTCTCGGTCAGTGTTTGGTTGTGCCTTTCCTGAACCAGGCTATACACATTATGCTCAGAGCTTACTTCTCCATCTGATTGCTCTTGTTACCTGGTTCAACATGCAGGGTAACAATGTTATCTGCACAAAAGTGGGCTATGGTAGTTGAGGTTCAAATAAAGCAGAGACCTGCCTTGGTTCAGTTTGCATGTCCGGTGTGAACCGCTGTAGTTTATGTTAACAATTGAGTAAGCAGGGACTTCCGGTGACGACGGACGAGAGGCAGCTGCACACTGGAGGGCTCCCGCTCGGGAATAGAAATTTGGGGGTTTTAACGCCCGGTCCCAGGGGCAACGGAGGCTGAAAAAGCTGTAAGAAGGCACAGGGAGGAGAAATGTCCAAGCTTGGGGGAAAAATGGCCGTGAGAAAGGGGGTTAATGAAAGTCCACTGGTGAGTGGAAAAGTCAGTGCAGGAACTGTAAGGAAAGCGGAGGCTGGAGCACCAGGGGAGGCTGCATCGCTCACAGCAGAAGAAATGCCAAAGTGATGGTTGTGGAACTTGGAAAAACAGTTCAGAAAGCACATGGAAGCGATGAAGAAGGAGATGGGGGTGGTATTGAAAGTGCTGGTAGAGGAGGCGATTGCCCCGGTGAGGGCGGCGGTAGGTATCAAGCGCAGCGGCGGAGTTGCGGGAGCAAGGTGAGACACTGAAGGAAGTGGAAGAGGTATTATCGCAGCACAGTGATCAACTCACCTCGATGGGGAAGGAGTTGCGGAAGGTGACAGAGACCAACAAGGGTCTGCGAGCCAAAATGGAAGACCTGGAAAACCGATCCAGGCGGCAGAATCTGACCATCGTGGGTTTGCCCGAAGGGGTGGAAGGCCCAAGGCCGATGGAGTATTTTGCCACGATGTTGGCAGATATATTGGGGGAGGGGGACGATCCCTCTTGATACGAACTGGATCGGGCTCATCGGTCGTGGAGGCCTATACCAAAGGCGAGTGAGCCACCAAGAGTAGTAACTGTGTTTCCATAGGTACAGCCTGAAGGAGAAGGTCCTGTGCTGGGCAAAGCAGAAGCGGGTGGTGCAGTGGGCTGGAGCTGGTATACGCATATACCAGGACTACGGTGGAGCTGGCGAGGAGGCGGGTTGCCTTCAGCTGGGTGAAGAAGGTACTGTACATCAGCAAGGTGCAGTGCGGCATCTTATATCCAGCTAAGTTGAGGGTGACCTACAAATCCAAGGACTTTTATTTTGGGACGGCGGAAGCGGCGGAGGTGTTTGCGAAGGCCGAAGGACTCTGGCATAATTGAGAAATAGGACTGAGAGCGGGTCGTGTACCGATGTAGCCTCATGTAACTTTACTTTTTCACCGTGTTGGTGTATGTGCTAAATGAGTCGACGCTGTATATTTGGACAAGGGAAGAGTTGGGACTTTCATTTGCAATGATGGTTCTTTTGAGGCTTGGGTGTGTATGCTGGGGTTGTGTGCTAAAGGGGATTTCTTGGTTTTCCTGGGACCGGGCAAGGGGGAAGGAGACACGGGCGGGGCCTCCAAGCTGGCCGGTTTAAACTGGCCAGTGAACGGGAGTGAGGTGGGGGGAGGGGCTGCAGCCATCGGAGCCTGGTAGAACAGGTTTCGGTGAGGCTAGCCGGGGTGAAAAGTTGGGGGAAAGAACCGAGGTTGGGGGGAGGAGTTTACAAGAGGAAGTGAAGGGGAGGAGTCTGGGAGGGGGGTCTACAATTCATGGGTGCCATTCACGGTACTCTTTCAGGGATTGGATGGCATTGAATATTAGGGGGGTGTTGGGGGGTGGACTATATATGTCAACGGTGACCAGGGGCGATTCCTGATTCTTTTTTCGTCCTTGGGAGGTTTAGTTTTATTTCATGCTTATATTGTTAGGGGGGGGGGGGAGGATGGGATTGTTGTTGGTAGGGGATTGACATTGTATTCGTTACGGTTTGTTGAAAATGTGAAAATGGAGAATAAAAATATTTGTTAAAAAAATCAATTGAGTAAGCAATGGCCACGATAAATAGAATTTGTCTCGCTCCACAGATGCTGCCAAACCTGCTAAATATTTCCAGAATTTTCTGTTCTCATTTCATAGTCCGCAGTATTTGGCTTTTATTTTAATGCTGGGAGAGTGCTGTGCTTTGAGGTTTTTTTTTGGGAGGAGATGTTAGATCAAGGCGCTCCCATTCCCCCCTCGGATCCCATGGCACTATTTTGAAGAAGAACAAAATATTTATTCCCAGTGTCCAGGCCAATATTAACCCCTCATTCCCTCATTATCTGGTCATTATCGCATTGCTGCTTGAAGGAGTTTGCTGTGCAGAAATTGGCTGTCATATTGCCTACATTACAACTGTGATGACAATTCATTGACCATAAATAACAGCAATTTGGTCATGAATTACTACATAAATGAAAGTCTTTATTTTTCATTTAAATCAGCTGATCATACTGTTCTAAAGTATAGTTTATTAAAAACTAAATTTGAGTACCCAATTTCACACCCCCCCCCCCCCCCCCCCCCCTATCAAGGGACAATTTAGCGTGGTAAATCCACCTACCCTGCACATTTTTAGTTTGTAGGGGTGAGACCCAGGCAGACACGGGAAAATGTGCGAACTCCACACGGACAGTGACATGTCTCGGGTCCTCGGCAGCGTGAGGCAGTAGTGCTAACCACTGTGCCATCATGCCGCCCTTAAAAGTACAGTTCCTATCTTGATTGGATAAAGTATAACTAACAGTTGAGTAGTTTTGAGTAAATTCAATAAATTATTAGATACTTGGATACCTCGGGAATCGAGGGATTTGAGATTGTTGCAGGAAGTTGGTATTGACATTGACGATCTGCCATGATCTTATTGATTGGAAAAACAAACTCAGGACTGCATGATCTGCTCACCACTCACTCTCCCTTTTATTCTGTGGACTAAGTTCGCACAAACTCTGCAGGGCAGATTTAAACTTTAATCTCTTGTTTATGGGCGAGTGACACTTGTGTACTCACAGGAGAAATTGCCTTGAATGATCAGTGGAGCAGTCTGCGCAGTACCCTCTGGGTATGAGGAATAGTAGCCAGTCTTTCATCGTATTGTGGAAAAATGTATTTTAGCACTAGTTTGAGGTGGTTAACTGTGAGAGACCCTAGCAAAGCGTATACATGTTTAAGGAATCTTGCATTTAATTGATATTGAATGCTGATTCCACAATTAGTTATTACAGCCCAAACGGAGGCTATTCAATCCATTGGGTACATGCTGGCTCTCTAAAGCAATCGGCCAGTCCCATTCCTGTGTTGGATCCACTTAGTTCTGCAAGTTGTATTTCCCTCATGTACGAATTTCTATGATTTGGTACTTTGGGATACCAGGTACAAATTGATTAATTGGGCGGCACAGTGGTTAGCGCTGCTGCCTCACAGCTCCAGGGTCCCGGGTTCAATTCCAGCCACGTGGGTGAGTGTGTGTGGGGTGTGATGTGTGGGGTGTGATGTGTGGGGTGTGATGTGTGGGGTGTGATGTGTGGGGTGTGATGTGTGGGGTGTGATGTGTGGGGTGTGATGTGTGGGGTGTGGGGTGTGGTGGGTGGGGTGTGGTGGGTGGGGTGTGGTGGGTGGGTGCGGTGGGTGTGCGGGCCACTGACCTCCAGGTGGAATACTATCCAGTACTCGCAGCAAGTGCTCCTTAAACAACCCCCACATTACTGTTGTGCATTTCCCCAAGAACAACTGTTCCCACTTTATGATCCTCAGCTCCTGCCTAAAAGCAGTATAATTTCTCCTCCCCCAATTAAATTCCTTCCCATACTGTCTGTTCCTATCCCTCTCCATGACTATGGTAAAGGTCAAGGAGTTGTGGTCACTGTCACCAAAATGCTCTCCCACCGAGAAATCTGACACCTGGCCTGGTTCGTTGCAAGCCCCAAATCCAATATAGTCTCCCCTCTAGTCGGCCTATCTACATCTTGAGTCAGGAATCCTTCCTGGACACACCTGACAAAATCTGCTCCTCCAACCCATTTGCACTAAGGAGGTTCCAGTCAATATTAGGGAAGTTGAAGTCACCCATGACAACACTTTGTTAGTTCTGCACCTTTTCAAGATCTGCCGCCCAATCTGTCCCTTCATCTCTCTGCTGCTATTGTGAGGTCTGTAGAAAACTCCCAATAAAGTGACTGCTCCTTTCTTGTTTCTGACTTCCATCCATACTGACTCAGTAGCCAAACCCTCCTTTTCTGCAGCTGTGGTGCACTCCCTAATTAACAGTACCACTCTCCCTCCTCTTTTACCTCCCTCTCTATTCTTCATAAAACATCTATCATTCCTGTCCCCATGGATTCCATGTCTCCGTAATGGCCACAACACCATAGTTCCAAGTACTGATCCATGCTCTTAAGTTCATCTCCCTTATTCCTGACACTCCTTGCATTGAAACAGACACACTTTAACCCATCCCACTGAGTGCAACTTTGCCCTATCAACTGTCTATCCTTCCTCACAAACTCGCTGCATACTATTTCTGTCCGTTCAACAGCTACCCTATCCTCTGATCCGTAGCTCTGGTTCCCATCCCCCTGCCAAACGAGTTTAAACTCTCCCGAAGACCTCTAGCAAACCTCACGCCTAGGATATTGGTGCCCCTCCATCTACAGGTCCCACCTTCCCCAGAAGGTATCCCAATGATCTACATATTTGAAGCCTTCCCTCTTGCACCAGCCCTGTAGACATGTGTTCAGCTGCACTTGCTCTCTGTTCCTTGCCTCACTAGCACGTGGCACCGGTAGCAATCCTGAGATTACTACTCTGCTATGAACAGATTCTATTTTTTTTAAAAAAGATGTGGATTATTTGAATTGTTAAGAGTTGAGGTCAAGTTCATGTATCAGTCTTAAATTATGAAGACGGTATTTGAGGCTACACACTTTGAGCCTGTCAAACCGATGATTCAGATCTTTTATATTATTGGTTTTCGAGAAGACGGTAAAGGCTTGGATTGTAGAAATCATGGCAAGTTTTATTGTTCTGGTAAAATAAATGTGGCTTTAGGATGTAGGTACTGTAGGAATCAAAGTAGTTTCGTTGGCAGCTGTTCCCGTCGGCAAGCTTGTGTATGTACAATTTGCAATGTTTGACTTCTCTAAATTTATCCTCTGCAGCCCAGGGCTGCCGAGACCAATTATTGCAACTTTAGTGTAACCTGGTTAAAATCAGTGAACCCAACATGTAGAGGGTGCCATCTCTGCTACTCCACTACTGGGCCGATATCTGGGGTTTGAGTATCTGTGTGTGTCTCTCTCCAGCTGGCACTGAAACTTCAGAGGCCAGGGGATGCCGCACTGGGACACCTCCACGGAAGAGAGCACTGAATCAAGCCTGCCGTTTATCCCTAACCGGAAGCCTGAGGCTTATATCACACAGATACCCAGACCCCTACCAATGCCCAGGTGATTCTCTCTCTTGCCGGTGGTGCAACACCCACCCGGTTCCTACTTCGCTGGAGTAGCTTTCCCAAGAGAGAGAATAGGACACTGCTGTTTATTACCTAACCAGCAGCCTGTCCTGAGTGAATCGCTCAAGATGACCCTAGATTCTTGAACCCGGAATTAAGGTGAGGAATATCTTAACAATGACTTGGTCAGAGATCGCTGGTGAGAGATTGAAGAATTTAAACGACTCCAATTATCAGCAAATCAAGGTTTATTGCAAAACCCAGGTCAAAATCATCAAACAGAAGAAATTATAATAAAATCTTAAACTCTAACACAAACTAAGTCTATTCAGAAAGTACTATAACGGACACAACGAAAAATCTTATTGTTACACAGTTTTAGCAATGACACAGAACACAAATCAAGTCCCCTTCCCCAAAGCCTCAACCACTATCAAGGTCAAGGGAGTTTCGCAAGCTGCTGCAGGGTACTTACAGTCACAGGCTGCAGGAGGTCAAGTCAAAGGTGGAGAGGTCAAGCCAAGAGACCCTCAATCGAAACACAGCCCCTTTTATATCCGTTTTACCTGGCTTTTTCCTGTGTTCGGCCAGCCCCTTTTGCATTGAATCCATAAGGTTTAAAGTTCCCGCTGGTCCTGCCCCCTTTGAGCCGGTCAGACCTGTCAAGATAGGAGTACCTCCCCTAGGTCCGCCTCCAGTCTGCTTTTTGAGATAACGAGGTTGAGCTCCCTTGTGAAGATTTTCAAAGTCTTCCGTCTGCTCTGGAGATCGCTGCTATGTTGATGGGGTGTTGATTGGATACTGCTCTGGTGGAGGCAAAGTCATTTACATCTGCATGGGGCTATGACCATCCCATTGTCCTGCTTGCAGGCAGGCCCCTTACAGCATTACCATGCCCCTTTGTCTCTGTGTTTAATCTTATCTAGTTGTCTGGCTCCTTCTTCCTTGTAGCTCCTGGGGGGGGGTTTGTAAATACCTATGCCCCTACTCAGCTCAGCGGACCAAGCCTGCTGGGAAATTTGGTTACGTTCCTTTGGCTGAAAAGTGTCCAGTTTACAGTCTCTGGGTTTTATTCTTGCGCAGTCCAAAAAGGGCCGAATTGCCCGAAAACCTTACAAACAGAAACTGGAAACAGCCTTGGGACCTTTCTAAATTGTATAGCTCAGTTGCTCACTGTATATATTTACAGTTGCTGCAAACAGTATTTTTAGTGTTATGCAAGCTGGTAGCACCAAGTTATGCTGCTGTGCACATACATCTGCCTACTTAGAAAAGCAGAAATTTTCACATTTTGTTCAAATGCATATGTAGCACTTTACTGGAAGATACTTGACAGCTAGCTGGTGGTATACCGGAGATCAAAACTCAGAATTAATTCATGACACCTACAAACTTAAAAAGCAGCTTGACATGAAACCTTGGGCACAATTAGAAAATGGTAAATCTTAAAATTTCAACTGTTGTTTTGAACTACGATGAGAAGAGATTGACTTTTTTAATGTATGAAGAAGGTTGGGGAACAGTACATTCTGGTGTGCTAAGTAAAAACAAACACAGTACAGAAGGATAGAATCAGTTACTTAAATCCATACCGTTTGGTAGGTTGAGGGTTCATGGTAAAATATATCTAAATAGAGAAGTCATCCAGAAGTATTTTACTGTGTATAGAAGGAACACGTCTTAAAGGTAGGAATTTTGATTTTGGGGTGCTAAACATTGCCACAATTAAGTTAGATTTCATCTTATGGGAAATTAAGGAAAAGGACAGAGACAAATCAGAAGTAAAAGTTTTAAACTGGGGGAAGGCAATTTTTTCAGAACTGAGAAGTGGTTTGGCTGAGACTGGACAAGACTGCTAAAGGATAAATCAGTGGTAAACCAGTGGGAAGCACAAATAAGTGAGATCCTTGGGGTACAAAGAAGATATGTCCCCTCCAAAAATAAGAACGGTACTGCCAAATCTAGACACACATGGTGGTATAGAAAAATACATGGGAAGATTGAACAGAAAAATAAACCTTCTGATAGTCACAATAAACTCAAAACTGCTTAGAGGAATATACTGCTTAGAGGATCAAGTGAAAAAACAAATAAGGAAATCAAAGGCATGAAAAAATATTAGTAAGCAACGTTAAGGAAAACCCAAAGATGTTTTGTGAGTGTATAAAGACCAAAAGGATAGTGAAGGAAAAATGGGACCTATCAGAGATGAAGAAGGGAATTTGCGTAAAGATGCAGAGGATATAGGAAGCATTTTAAACAAATTTATTGTCTCCGTATTCACAAAAGAAAGGGAAGATGCGGATATCGTACTCCCATGAGGAGCAATGTGAAATATTGGATAAAGTAATCATAATCTGAGAGGAAGTTTTAGAGAAGTTGGAATCCTTGAAAGTGGATAAGTCGCCAGGCCTAGATGGATTGTTTCCGAAGGTGTTGAAGGATGTCAGGGAGTAAATAGCCGATGCTCTTAGGATTATTTTCCAATCTTCACTAGACACAGGGGAGGTGCCGGAGGACTGGAGAAATGCAAATGTGGTTCCGTTGTTTAAGACGGGTATGAAAAATGCCAGACAATTATAGGCCGGTTAGTCTTAGTTCGGTGGTGGGAAAATTGTTGGAATTAATCCTGAGAAATTGAATAAACTATTACTTAAAAAGGCATGAACTAGCCGGGGATAGCCAGCGTAGTATTAAGGGAAGCTCATGCCGTACAAATTAGATTTAATTCTTTGAGGAAGTGACAAGGAGGATCGATGAAGGTAGTGCCGTGGATGTTGTCTACGTGGATTTTAGTAACATCTTTAGTAAATCTTCTCTGCACTCTCTCCAGAGCAATTACACCCTTAACAAGGTCTCACATGGCAGAATGGTCAAAAAGTAAACACCCATGGGATACAGGGTAATGTGGCAATTTGAACCCAAAGTTAGCTTAGTAACAGGAATCGAAGGGTAATGGTCGATGGCTGCCCATGCGGATGGGAAGTTGTTTCAAGTGATGTTCTGCAGGGCTTGGTGTTCGAACCCCTGTTTGTTTTATATATTAACAAATTGGACTTCAACGTGGGGGACATGATTGGGAAATGTGCAGACAACACAAAGATTTGTTGTGCAGAGGATAAGTGTAAGATCATAAATGATATACAACAAACAAAGAACAAAGTAAATTACAGCACAGGAACAGGCCCTTCGGCCCTCCCACCCTGCGCCGATCAAGAACCTTTATCTAAACCTGTCTTCTATTTTCCAAGGATCTACTTCCCTTTGTTCCCCGCCCGTTCATATATCTGTCTAGATGCATCTTAAATGGTGCTATCGTGCCCGCCTCTACCACCCCCGCTGGCAAGGCGTTCCAGGCACCCACCACCTTCTGCGTAAAAAAATTTCCACGCACATCTCCCTTAAACTTTCCCCCTCTCACCTTGAAATCGTGACCCCTTGTAATTGACACCCCCACTCTTGGAAAAAGCTTGTTGCTATCCACCCTGTCCATACCTCTCATAATTTTGTAGACCTCAATCAGGACCCCCCCCCTCAACCTCCCTCTTTCCAACGAAAACAATCATAATCTACTCAACCTTTCTTCATAACTAGCACCCTCCATACCAGGCAACATTCTGGTGAACCTTCTCTGCACCCTCTCTAAAGCATCCACATCATTCTGGTAATGTGGCGACCAGAACTGCACGCAGTATTCCAAATGTGGCCTAACCAAAGTCCTACACAACTGTAACATGACTTGCCGACTCCATCCGATGAAGGCAAGCATGCTGTATGCCTTCTTGACCACTCTATCGACCTGCGTTGCCACCTTCAGGGTACAATGGACCTGAACTCCCAGATCTCTCTGTATATCAATTTTCCCCAGGACTCTTCCATTGACCGTATAGTCCGCTCTTGAATTAGATCTTCCAAAATGCATCACCTCGCATTTGCCTGGATTGAACTCCATCTGCAATTTCTCTGCCCAACTCTCCAATCTATCTATATTTTGCTGTATTCTCTGACAGTCCTCCTCGCTGTCTGCAACTCCACCAATCTTAGTACCATCTGCAAACTTGCTAATCAGTCCACCTATACCTTCATCCAGATCATTTATGTATATCACAAACAACAATGGTCCGAGCACGGATCCCTGTGGAACACCACTAGTCACCTTTCTCCATTTTGAGACACTCCCACCACTACTCTGTTTCCTGTTGCCAAGCCAGTTCTTTATCCATCTAGCTAGTACACCCTGAACCCCATATGACTTCAATTTTTCCATCAACCTGCCATGGGAAACTTTATAAAACGCCTTACTGAAGTCCATGTATAATTCATCTACAGACCTTCCCTCATCCATTAACTTTGTCACTTCCTCAAAGAATTCTATTAGGTTTGTAAGACATGTCCTTCCTTGCACAAAACCATGCTGCCTATCACTGATAAGTCTATTTTCTTCCAAATGTGAATAGATCCTATCCCTCAGTATCTTCTCCAACAGTTTGCCTACCACTGACGTCAAGCTCACAGGTCTATAATTCCCTGGATTATCCCTGCTACCCTTCTTAAACAAAGGGACAACATTAGCAATTCTCCAGTCCTCCGGGACCTCGCCCGTGCTCAAGGATGCTGCAAAGATATCTGGTAAGATCCCAGCTATTTCATCCCTCGCTTCTCTCAGTAACCTGGGATATATCCCATCCGGACATGGGGACTTGTCCACCTTAATGCCTTTTAGAATACACAAAACGTCCCCCTTCCTTATGCCGACTTGACCTAGAGTATTTAAACATCCATCCCTAGCCTCAACATCCGTTATGTCCCTCTCCTTGGTGAATACCGATGCAAAGTACTCATTAAGAATCTCACCCATTTCCTCTGACTCCACGCATAAATTCCCTCTTTTGTCTTTGAGTGGGCCAATCCTTTCTCTAGTTACCCTCTTGCTCCTTATATCCGAATAAAAGGCTTTGGGATTTTCCTTAACCCTGTTAGCCAAAGATATTTCATGACCCCTTTTAGCCCTCTTTATTGCGCGTTTGAGATTTGTCCTACTTTCCCGATATTCCTCCAAAGCTTCATCGGTTTTAAGTCGCCTAGATCTTATGTATGCTTCCTTTTTCATCTTAGCTAGTCTCACAATTTCACCCGTCATCCATGGTTCCCTAATTTTGCCATTTCTATCTCTCATTTTCACAGGAACATGTCTGTCCTGCACTCTAATCAACCTTTCCTTAAAAGACTCCCACATTTCAAATGTGGATTTACCCTTCAACAGCTGCTCCCAATCCACATTCCCGAGCGCCTGCCGAATTTTGTTATACTTGGCCTTTCCCCAATTTAGCACTCTTCTTTTAGGATCATTCTCGTCTTTGTCCATGAGTATTCTAAAACTTACGGAATTGTGATCGCTATTCCCAAAGTAATCACCGACTGAAACTTCAACCACCTGGCCGGGATCATTCCCCAATACCAGGTCCAGTATGGCTCCTTCCCGAGCTGGACTATTTACATACTGCTCTAAAAAACTCTCCTGGATGCTCCTTACAAATTGTGCTCCTGACGAATGTGATATAAAATAGTTACTTTAGAGATATTAGTTACTGTAATGTAGAGATAGGCCAGTCTCATTCTGGTGAGTTCACAGACAAAGGATTTCAGACCGCATGGCAAAGCAAGGAGGAGGTGTGTCCACCAAAGGAGGAGAAAAGGATGCTGGGTAATAGGGGCCAGAGGAAGGGATTGGAAGTGAGCCAATCCGAATGTATGACCAGGTCAGGAGGGGTATAGGATGACCTATGGGAATTGTGTATGTGAAACTTGATACCATTTGAATTGATTTGCAGAAATCCCTTTGTCTCTGTTCATTCGCTTTCCGGGGTGTAGGAGACTGGATGTGTCTTATGCCTCTGTGAAATGAATCAGGCTTGCAAGCCAAATAAAATAACTAATGCTGTACCTGCAAATCCATCTCGACTTTTATTGAGGCCAGACTGACGGGTAAAGAAATTTGTATTTTGTCACTCCATCTATGCCTCCAACACTACATGAGTCCCATTCAATGTTGGGGAAGTTAAAATCTCCCATCACGACCACCCTATTGCTCCTACATTTTTCTATAATCTGTCTACATATTTGTACCTCTACTTCATGCTCGCTTTTGGGAGGCCTGTCGTAAAGTCCCAACAATGTTACTGCACCCTTCCTATTTCTTAGCTCTACCCATATTGCCTCAGTGCTCAAATCCTCCATCGTGCCCTCCTTAATCACAGCTGTGATATCATCTCTGACCAGTAATGCAACTCCTCCACCCCTTTTACCTCCCTCTCTATCCCTCCTGAAGCATCTATATCCTGGGATATTTAGTTGCCAGCCTTGCCCTTCCCCCAACCGAATCTCAGTAATACCAATAATATCATATTCCCAGGTACTAATCCAAGCCCTAAATTCATCTGCCTTACCTGCTACACTTCTCGCATTGAAACAAATGCACCTCAGACCATCTGTCCCTTTGCGTTCATCATCTCTTCCCTGTCTACTCTTCCCCTTAGTCACATTGAGTTTATTATCTGGTACCTTACTGGCTTTAGTTGCTGCTCTCTACTGACCTCTTACTTCCTAATCTGGTTCCCATCCCCCTGCCACATTAGTTTAAAACCTCTCCAACAGTGTTAGCAAAAGCACCCCCTAGGACATTGGTTCCAGTCCTGCCCAGGTGTGGACCATCTGATTTGTAATGGTCCCACCGCCCCCAGAACCGGTTCCAATGTCCCCAAAATCTGAACCCCCCTCCCTCCTGCACCAACTCTCAAGCCACGTGTTCATTCTGACTATTCTTGAATTTCTACTCTGACTGTCTTCGTGGCACTGGTAGCAATCCTGAGATTACTACCTTTGAGGTCCTACTTTTTAACTTATCTCCTAACTCCCTAAATTCTGATTGTAGGACCTCATCCCGTTTTTTACCTATATCTTTGGTGCCTATATGCACCACGACAACTGGCTGTTCACCCTCCCCCTTCAGTATGTCCTGCAGCCGATCTGAGACATCCTGACCCGTGCACCCGGGAGGCAACATACCATTCGGGAGTCTCGTTTTCGACCGCAGAAATGCCTGTCTACTCCCCTTACGATTGAATCCC
This sequence comes from Scyliorhinus torazame, assembly GCF_047496885.1. Classification (NCBI taxonomy): domain Eukaryota; kingdom Metazoa; phylum Chordata; class Chondrichthyes; order Carcharhiniformes; family Scyliorhinidae; genus Scyliorhinus; species Scyliorhinus torazame. The sequence goes on from NC_092709.1 coordinate 125,816,539, forward strand.
CTATGACTATAGCCCTGCCACTCTTTTTCCCGCCTTTCTGTGCAGCAGAGCCAGCCACGGTGCCATGAGCCTGGCTACTACTGCCTTCCCCTGGTGAGTCATCTCCCCCAACAGTATCCAAAACGATATACCTGTTTTGGAGGGAGATGACCGCAGGGGACACCTGCACTGCCTTCCTGCTCTTTCTCTGCCTTTTTTCATAGAATTTACAGTGCAGAAGGAGGCCATTCGGCCCATCGAGTCCGCATCGGCTCTTGGAACGAGCGCCCTACCCAAGG